>NC_080695.1:50671953-56253371 GCF_030445035.2 Dasypus novemcinctus | reverse complement strand
TGGTGTGCATTTCCCTGCGCTTCATCATGTGGCGTATCTTTTCACGTGCTGATTGATGAGCAGTAGGTCCTAAAGCTTCCCCTGGTTCTTCCAGGCATAGCTGTGAACTCTCTTTTTTGGGCGAAAGCAGAGTTCTCCGGGGTTAGTAGTAGGGAAAGGGAAGGCAAGCAGCCAGGAGAGTGAGACCTGCTAAGAGGATGAGCCCCGCCTCCCTCCGGAGCCTCTGCAGGATGGACATGGGGGAGAAGGGCTGGAAGGCAGAGCGCCCAGGAGGCCAGCTGTGAGGTGGAGGGAGACTTGACCCAGGAGGGCGGAGTGGGAAAGTGGAGAGAGGAATGGAAGGAAGAGACAGGAGAAGCTGAAACAGACCAGACTTCAGGCTGGCGGTGGAGAGGGCAGAGAAGAAGAGAAAGAAGAGTCAAAATTTGAATTTGTTCTGTCTCAAGGACTGGGGGAGAAGATGAAGGGTGGGTTCGGACGTGAAATGGAAACGGTGTCACCAAGAGGGGGGCCCAGCGCGCAGCCCCTGACCCCTCCGCGCCCCCTCGGTGCCCGCGGGAAGGCGGGTGACAGCCCTTTGCTGCGGGGTTCCCACGGGGATTACGGCAGGTGCGTGCTGCAGCCTGGAAGCGCCGCTGGCTGCACTTGGCTCCTGGATCTGGTTTATTCTCTCGTATTATTATTTACATTCGGCTTGCGGGCTAAGAGCCTGCCCTGAGCGGCAGGGTCCTCGGATCGCCTCCGGGCCAGCCCAAGTCCCGCTCCTCCTGCCTGTTGCCAGCGCAGAGCTGGAGCCGAGCTCCCTGCTGGCTGCTAGCTGCATTCATTTCCCACAGCCCCTGGAGGTTCCCGTCCCGCTTTACGGAAGAGCAAACAGGCCCCCGGACTTACCTGGTTTGTTGGTGGCGTGTAACACCCCAGATTGTGCCGCTTTCTTTACCTAATCCTCCAACCACTCCACAAGGCAGGCTTTTAAAAAAAATTTTTTTTAATTGATTTTGTAAAAATATTACATTAAAAAAACAATATGAGGTCCCATTCAACCCACCACCCCCACCCCACCACTCCCCCCCCAGCAACACTCACTCCCATCATCATGTTACATCCATTGCATTTGGTAAGTACATCTCTGGGCATCTCTGCACCTCATGGTCAATGGTCCACATCATGGCCCACACTCTCCCACATTCCATCCAGTGGGCCCTGGGAGGATTTACAATGTCCGGTGATTGCCCCTGCAGCACCATCCAGGGCAACTCTAAGTCCCAAAGGCGCCTCCACATCTCATCTCTTCTTGCCATTCCCCATACCCATATCAGCCACCATGTCCACTTTTCCCACTCCACTCCAAAAGGCAGGCTTTTTATCCCCATTTTGCAGGTAAGAATTGCCCACGGCCCCTCAGCTAGTTAAGTGGCAGGGTCTGACCCCGAAGCCTCTGAGCCCCCTCCACCCCCTGCCGCAGGACAAGGCCTTTCCAGGGGACTTTCGGGGCGACGGGAGAAGGTCACGGAGGGGAAAGCGCCCCGAGGGCCGCGAGGGGCGCAGGCAGCCGCGGGCGGCGCGCGGGCTCCGCGCCTGCAGTCCCGCTGTCTGCTCCTAGATGGCGCCCGAGGAACACGGTGGCGGCGCTGGCTCCGCCCGCAGGCTCCTGCTTCGGGACACGCCGCGGGCTCCGCGCGGCTGCCTCCGGGGAACCGGCGAGCGGTTTTATCCGACAATTTATTGTAAGGACAGGCAGAGGCTTTTTTTTTTTGGGTCATTGTTTTGTTTCGTTTTTGTTTCTGTTTGCAAAGCTAATCTACCGCGGCAGCCTCGAGAAGCCTAAGCGGCTGGCCAAACCCGGGGAGTTGAGCGCTCCCGTGGGAGAGGAAATTTCAAGCAAAAAAGAAAGTGCAATGGCTCCGCCAAGAGAGAGCCCCTTTCTTGTCCCTTCAATCAAAGTTGGCATGGCTTGTAGATGTCAGCAAATTCCGCCACCCTGGAAAGCAGGGCCTTCTGTCAGTCAGAAGAAGAATGTTGTCAGAGGTGCAAAGAGCTTCTCATTGGTGTCTGATCCTGCATTTTGTGAAACCGGATAATGGATTGCTAAGTCATGGGTCAGGATTCAGGTTTTTTTTTTGGATGCAGTTTTGCTCACCACATTAAAAAAAAAAATCATTTATTTTTTGAACAGAAGTTTTAGTATTTTTGCTTCAACTAGGGTGATGAGCCTGGGTGAATAAAGCAGGCTGGGTATAAAGCAATTGGGAGTGGTGAGGACTGTGGCAAATTGAGGTGACTTTCCCTGTCTACCGAGTTAACTGTTACCCAGCTCCAGCTGTGGGCAGACGCCATATTGCCTGCTTTTTTCTTTAAAGCAAGAAATCTGGATTTTTATGGGAAATTTCCTAATGTTTAACAGTTGCCAACTAAGTGGAAAAAAAAGGGGTTGGGGATGAAAATATGTCTGCGGTCTCTAGTGTAGACACAGAAGAGTAACTTCTGACCCTATGCCAGTGTGTATGTGTGTGCGTGCGCGTGTGTGATTAGAAGGAGGAATAGAAGAGCAGAAAAGCACTCCTTTATCTGGGTAGCGAGAGGAGAAAGGCTTCTTGACTGGAGAACCGTGCCGCTCTCTAGGAGCAAGGCGGCGCTGGGAGCAGGGACCTCGGGGGCCAGGTTTTCCTCTGGTTTGAGGGGGGGGCTAAGGAGGGTGGTGAGGAGGCAACCTGAGGGAGTGAAGCTGGGGAGCTAAGCTTGCGGGTGGAGCCTCAGGCCGACTCGGGGCGGCTTGTCTGGTGGAAGAGGTGGCCTGGCTGGATTTTCAGCTGCCGGAGCCCACGTTCGGAAGAGAAACAAAACTGTTCTGGAGAATTGAGAACCAAGTCATTTTTATTTCCTATGTCCCTCTCTGTGGTTTTTCTTAACGTTAAAATGTGGGAATTCTTTTTGTGGACATTGTGGATTTGGAAACTGCCTCTCATCCCCACCCCACCCCCAACCCCTTGGTCTTTGTTGCTTGTCCCACATATACTTTCCCTGGATTATCTTTTAACTACATCTTCTATTTTATATATTCTTGGAAGCTGCCTCAAGTGCGCAATGAATAAAGATGCTTGGACATTTTTGGCTGGCTGCGCTGGAGGTCTGATGCTTTCACTGTGGGCAATTCTTTCCTCTCCTTTCGTGCCCCGTGCCCTGGAACTTTTGTTAGGGGAGGGAGGAAGGTAGGATCTAGTAGAGCACCTGTTTTCCATTTAGCCCAATGTGCTGGGTTTGAGGCCCTGGGATTAGAGGGACAGAGACAGGCAGTTGGCTTTCCTGGGAGGCTTGGTGACATCTGGGTAAGGGGGGGGGGGTGGCCGGAAGTGGCAGAGCTCCCAGAGGGATTTTATACAGCTCTGGGGCTGCTCAGGGTCTGGGTGTCAATTGGTGTCACAGGGTTGGTGAGTGTGTCATTCTCCCAGACTCTGCAGGGAACCTGTTCTCAGGCAACGCAATGAACTGGAAGCTTTGGGCATCTGGGGAACTTGGAATAATTTGTTGTTTGGAAGCAACAATGAGGCTCCTCTCGGCATCTTTGGGGGCATCTCTGTGGGCAGATACATGCCAGAGCAGAGGCAGCACAGATGGGGTTGGGGGAACGGGGCGCTCTCCTCCGAGACTCTAAGTTGACCAGAGATCACTTTGAGAGGGGCTAATTTCTGGCAAACCATCAAATAAATGACACAGACCACTGTCATTTGCATATAAAAGAAAGAATAAATAATTTGTTGAGATCTATCAAAATTAAAAACACAGCTCCTTTGATCCAGCAGTGGCTCTTCTTGGACTCGATCCTACAGAAACGTTCCTCTGTGTGCAGAATAATACAGATTCAAGACTTGCATTGCAGCACTGTCTGTAGCAGTGAAAAAGTGGAAGCCTAAATATTCATCCATAAAGGAGTAGTTAAATTCTGGTACATCCACACTATTGAGTGCCATGTAGCTCTTAAAAAGAATGAGATAAATTCGCCTGTGCTCACATGGAAATATCTCCCAAACGCCACTCAACATTTAAATAAACAAGTTGAAGAATTATGTATACACAAGTGTGTGTGTGGCTTTAGCTACATACAATGAATAGCCTCCTCCTCCAAAGGACAGAAAGTCATTGTCTACGGGTTAGGTCATACTCAAAATACCTGACTGTCCCTGGAGCCTGAGCCCTGGCTAACCAGAATGGCTGCTGGGGCGGGTCCCGCAATCTCCTGGCTGTGCCAGGTGTTATCCCTTGTAGGTCTTGGATTTGAGGCTCTGGGACAGGCTCCCAGGGGTATCTGGGGTTTCCAACCAACTGGTTTGGCAGGATTTCAGTAGTGTAATAACTTGTATGGCCATACTCAGGTACCAGGTTAAACAGCGCCCTGCTGTTGGTTGTCAAATAATAGTATGGGTGGCATCCTTCATGCCGATTTCCCAGGGGCGCACGTGAAGTGGGCTCCACAGCGCCGAGGCCTCTGGGAGTTTTGCTTCTCCTGAGCCTTGGACCTGGCTGCTCTGGCATCCAGGTCCTTGTCCCGACTACACTGCCCAAGAGCCCTGCTGCATCGCAACCTTTTAGAGAACGAACCCAGCTCTGCAGAAAACTTGATATAATTAGTCGTGAATACCCAGAGCCCGGGTTCCCCACGGTGCAAATTGTTTCCGTATTGATCTCCCCCTGCATCGTCAGCACTATGGAAAGATTGAACTTTAAGTGCTTAATTCAGCCCCATTCAACCGATAATTTCGGCTTTGTCCTGCAAACAAAAGCACCCTTGTTTATTCTTTTTTTTTCTCCCACAAATAATAAAATCAATCCGTCTCTCCCCCTCTCCCCGCCCAAACGTAGTCTGCTCTTGTAATCGATACGGTTTGAAATGTCAATGTATTCCTCAGTGAGGAGCTCCGGAGGGGCTGGGTGAGGTGGGAAGGGGGGCTGGGCTGGGGGGGAAGACGGCTCCAGCATCTCGGGGCGAGCAGGCTGCAGATTAAATCCTATCCCGGCAAACCCCACCTCCATCCAATCTCTAAGCCCAGGGCGCTGGACCCAGCCTTTGGTTGACAGAACTACACATCCAACGCTTTCACGTTTGCTTCATGACCTCAGAACCAAAGGACTAAGGCTTCAGCTCTCTAAAGTTATCAAGTCCATTGTGTGTGAGTCACGCTCACCCCGACCCCATCCCAGGTCTCACTCCCTGAGTCTCACGAGGCCAGCGTGGGGGCGGCCTTATCGATGGGGTGAGGGTGGGGGGTCAAGGATGGGCAGAGGTGCGGGTGGGAGAGGCACAGAGCTGGGCTCTTGGGGAAGGCAGCGGGGAACCACCCTGACGGGGCCGAATCCCAGCCGCCCGGAGGTGAGTTTATAGTCTTACAGTTTCATGATGTTCCTGGATGACCGAGACGACCTTGGGCAAGTGTTTGAAGGGCATGGTATGGAGAAGGAGGCATTAACATTGAGTACCTACTATGTACCAATAACTTTATAGGCAGTATTTTCAATTCTCCCATTTGAGAGATGAGGAAACTGAGACTAAATGAATTATCTCAAGTCACAAAGATGGTAAATGACTGAGCCACGCCAAGAACCCTGATCTTTTCTGACTCTAAAGCCCAGTGTGTGTGTGTAATTGTGTGTGCCTCATTTGCCTCATCCCCCCAGAAAGAGAACAAGCAGTGTATCTCCTCATAGGGTGGCTCTAAAGGTTAACCTTGTATAATCCTTATATAAATATCATATAAAGCATATAAAGTGCTTATATTTTTAAGCACTTTAAAATAGTTGATATTATTATTATAATTATTCCCCTGGTATGCCTAAAACATTTGCTTTCAGAAATCTCTGGTATCGGCACAGTTGCAAAAACTTTATTTTTGTCCTCAAAGCATGTATGACATCAGAGATAAGACAGGATTTTTGTCCTCAAGAAGGTGACCTTCTGGTTGTGAGGGGGATAGGAGAGAAAAACAAATTACATACTGTGTCATGTTTATTGTAGTAGGAATATGTTGGAAGGAGCACAGAAGAGAGTCATCCTATCCCAGGAGCTGGGGGCACCGCGGGATTTGAAGTTATGAAGGTTGATGACTTTTAGCTCAGCACCTAAGGAGGGGGCGGGGACTTGTGGGCGGAAGGAACAGCTCTTCCAAGGCAGGGGGGTACGAAAGAGGATGGGCCGTTTTGGAAGAATTGAACTTAGGTCGTTGCATCTGATGCGAAGAGGGCTTGTTGAAAAACGACAAGCCATGGGGTTGGGTAGGTAGGCAGGGCTAGGTTGTCTCTGGATAAGAATCAGGGACATTTTCCGTGGCTTTTAAAAATCTTTGAAGTTTTTAAACAGGAAAGTGGCTGATTCAGATTATGTTTCAGAAGATGGATGTGGTAAGCCCTCATTGGAGGCTGCATACAGTGTTCCAGAGAAGACACTCTGAATCCTGAATACGAGCCAGGAGCAGTTTTGAATGGAGAAAACGTTCAGATGGGAAAACTGGTATAGAGCTGATATCAACAGGAACTGGCAACCAATTGGATGTGGAACATGCAGGAGGGAGCTGGGAAGTCTAGAATCATTCCTGTTTGGGTGGGTGGAGCCATTAACAGAGAAAGGAGACGGAAAGAGAAATTTGTTTTAAGAGAAAGACGGAAAGTCAAGTTTTGGACATTTAGAGTTTCAGGTGCCTTGGGCATCCAATGGGACCTGGAAATATTGTCCCTATAGTACGGTGATTGATCATCAGTAGATGATTAATTGAGAGAATGAGTAAATGGCTAAACCCAAAAAGTGGATGAGCAGGAAGAACATGAGTCAAGCAAGGTCCTGAGGACAGAGTCCTGGGCATTATTTACTACCTCTTCAGTCCCCAAATAGTGAATTCAGAGCACGTTGAAGTTTAGAAATCATAAGCATATAGATCAAGAGTAGCATATTCAAAGAATGGTAAAGAGTCATTTTTAGTACCAATGCTGACCTCTAAAATGGATAGGCTAACTCACCTCTTTCCTTCTTAGAAAAAATGGCCAATGTTTATTGAGTGCTTGCAGGCTGGGCACCGGAAAGGGATTTACACACATAGTCTGATGACAGGAAGAAGCTCTGTTTATTTCCATCTTAGAAATGAAGAAACTGAAGTTTAGAGACGTAGAAGACTCGCTCAAGGTCCTACGACTAGTATGCTGTGGAGCTGGGATTCAAACCCACGTCTGGCCTGACTTCTGAGCCGGGAATTGTCATCAGTCTTTTGTCTCCTAAATTTACAGTCACTTTAATCAGGGGTGAGCGTATCAGACTGTGCAAAAGGGGTTTCAGCTCTTAAGATAATCAGGTTGAGAGAATGATACTGTTTTGGAGGGAGATAGGCAGTTTGAGTTGCTACGTTGGCCCTGTGTATCTCTGGGTTTTGTGGTGCTTTATCCTCTGATTATATTAAGCTGATGATTTATGCAAAAGCTGTCACCTTAGGGTGGGTGTGTGGGCTCAGTGTCCCAGTGATGGCCTGGAGGCCTTCTCTCCATCTGGATGAGCTGTGGGATTGAAGGGGAGCTACGCAAAGTTCAGTTGGATGAACAGATCCTTTCTGTGATGACGTGGGGACCAACCGGGGACCATCCAAATCAATTGGATGAATGAATTCAATTAAATAGTTATACCTTGGTACTCAACTGCTTTGAATTTGGTACTCGATGCAGTTTGGCTTGAAAATTGTGTCTGGGTACTCGCTTGTTTGGTATTCTATGTGCAGGCTAGAACTTGTCAGAGTCAGTTGCCTCGTGACTCGCTGCCCTTTCCACCTGAAACAAAGGGTGGCGTGTTACTGACGTGGTGGCTCTTGCCCTGTGCACATCCCATTGCAGTCTTAGCTTCTACAGTCATTTTGTGTATTTTTGTATATTTTTTTTCCCATCATGGGTCCTAAGGGAATGAGCAGTAAAGTGATAGCACTGAGTAGAAAAGAAAATTACTTTGCATCACCATTGAGAAAAAAAAAAAAAAAAAGAAATAATAGGTAAATACGAGAGCGGTATTTGCATTACTAATCTTGCTGGGGAATACCGTATGCCCTATGCCCGGAACGACCGGCTACACCATTGTTAAGAACAAGGAAGTGATAAAAAAGGCCGATGATGCGAAAGAAGTTAAAGCAGTAACAGAGCAGCGTTCCCAAACGCTCGAGGACGTTGAAACGCTGCTATTAATTTGGGTAAACGTGAAGCAGTTAGTGGGTGACGGTGTTTCAGAAGCCATGATATGTGAAAAAGTGAAACCGTTGCCTGCCGATCTTTTGAAAAACAAATGGGAACCCAGTGATGAGAGTGTTGAAATTTTTAGGGCCAGCCAGGACGGGTTCGATAATTTTAAAAAAAGGACCAGAATCCACAGTGTCCTGAGGCATGGCGAGGCAGCCAGTGCTCATAAAAAGGCCGCTGGTGAATTTGTCAGTGATTTCAAGACGACGTAGAGGCTGAGGGTTTCATTCCTCACCAAGGTTTTAACTGTGATGAGACTGGCGTTGTTTTGAAAAAAATGCCGAGTAGAACCTCCATCACCAAAGAGGGGGAGGCATTACCAGGCCGTCCCCGGGTCTGGAGGTGGAGCTGCTGCTGAGGAGTTAGAGCAGGAACGTGCCGAGAGCGCAGCCCTGAGGGGCTGCAGGAACTCCAGAAGAGCAGCACCAGAGGAGGCTGAGAGGTTTCTTCAGGTGAGGAGGAGATAAGGGAGGAGGAGGTCCCCAGTTCCTTGATAAAAGAAATGTGTGCAAAACGGCAGAAGTTCAGAACCTTGTGGAGAAGCACCACCTGGAGGAAGCTCTGACAAGCAGAAGTGGGAATTCATTGAGTGACCCAACAACTTCACACTTGCAAGGAATTCTTAAAAGAAGACAGAAGCAGTCCTCATCGGACAAGTTTTTAGTGAAGGTGACAAAGATTGTGTCAGAACCTGTGGTGCAACCTGAAAAAAGGTGAAAAGAGAAAGAAACCTGAAGTGCACGTGCCCGGTGTCCTATTGGCGGGGCCTCTCCTTCCAAGCCACACTCTGTGTCATCGCTGCTCACTACTCTCCTCCCACCATCCCATTAGGCCATGGACGCTTCTCAGCACAGGTAAAGTGGAGTTTTTATTTTATTAATCCAACTATTTATTAATTTTTAGGTTTATTTCTCTTGTAAAGTAACGATATACAACTCTTATCTTTTTACATATTGCCAAAAATGTGCATTGACTTTGGTTTGTGATTGCGTTAAATTTATTTACATTATTCCTTATGGGAAAATTATTTGTTTGATACTTGTTATTTTTGGTACTTGTTGCACCTCCCGGAACCAATTAACGACACATGGAGGCACCACTGTACCTGCAATGAAGTAGGTCCACTGGAGGCAATAATGAAGTCCATCATGGCAGGGGGGATCGTCTTGAACACATCACTCTGCCCTGACTTTGCTGGTTTCAAGGTGGCTCCTGTGAGGATCAGAAAGAGGAAGTTCTACCAGGACTCCTGCTCATCTGTTTTTGAGCATCTTGTTTTCTTCAAGGGAACCTCCCTATTGCTTGTGGTGGAATATCTCCGATTTTGGAGTCAGGCAGGCCTAGCGTTGATTCCTAGCCTAGCTCCTTGCTAAACACATGGAATTTGTAAGGCTCTTAACTTCTCCGAACCTTCAGTTTGTTATCTGAAACATGGGGCCAATAGAACTTACCTTGCCATAACCCTTATTGTGGACATGAAATGAGATACATACTTAAGGTGCTCATGATGGGGCCTGGCATAATGAAAGTGTTTCCTGCAAGTGAGTCCCTTTTCCTTAAGGGAATGGAGGGTGTACCCCCTAGGTAATTTGTAGTTAGATCCTTATTCCATGGCCCCTAGGAATTTCAGTATTTTTGGCCAAATAAGATCGGATATTTGTAATGGCCTCTGTGTTTTTTTCACTGTGTTGCAAAAGTAGTCAGAATCTGTCCAAGGAATTCGGATGTCCGCTGCCTCTAGCAGAGAGCAAGAACACTTTCTAGAGCCAGGATGCGTACTTCCATATTATTAAAGGTACAGAATCACATGAACTGGATTCCCAACTGTCTGCTGAGAAATGAATCATGGGTGGTACAGGATGGTTAAAACCTGCTGACTCACAGCCACACGTGGATCCCGCAGAGGAGCGAACAAGGATGGTGGGAACTTGTGCTGACTCTTCTTCGAGCCTTGCACATTTTGGCTGCTGGAAACATCCACGAGTTGACGTCCAAGCTGCTTAAAGGCCCAACAAGTGTGATGCAAGGAGCAGCTGCAAGTCTGAAGTCAGGATGGGTCCTGGTGGGAAAGTGTGGGAAGAGTGGGTTGTGCCCTGACAAGGGACATCTCAGGACGTTTACTGGAATACTGGACCATCAGAGTGGAAAGTGTAGAAAATGCAGGAGACCCAGAATTTAGAAATAAAGATGCTCCTACTGCAAAAATACAAATTAATAAGTGACGGAGCAGAGAACAGAAATACAAAGTCACTGTCACAACGGCGACGACAGCCACCCCACCACGTAATAATTGCATCCGAGCTGCCAGGTGTTTTTCGCGGCTGGGGATTCCAGTTTGGGAAACTATTCTAATGAGGGGAGATAGACAATAAAGAAAATTTTATGTCTTTATAAAGGAAGATAAGTGCCAATGAGAAAAATAAAGTAAGGAAGGGGGGCAGAGTGCAGGGCAGGGGGTGGGGGCAGGTGTTGTAATTTCAAATAGGTAGTTATGGAGAGAGTCAAGGAGTCAATAATGTGTTAGCAAAACACGTGGGTATCTCTGAGAAGAGAATTCCAGGAAGAGGGGACCCCACAGTGCCTTGGCACAGGGATCCGAGCAAGCCTGCCACAGTCAAAGAAGAGCAAAAA
Source organism: Dasypus novemcinctus (assembly GCF_030445035.2). Taxonomy (NCBI): domain Eukaryota; kingdom Metazoa; phylum Chordata; class Mammalia; order Cingulata; family Dasypodidae; genus Dasypus; species Dasypus novemcinctus. The sequence goes on along the minus strand of NC_080695.1, from coordinate 56,242,487 downwards.
GGTCAATAAAGCTGGACAGGAGCAAGTTCAGGCAAGAGCAGGCAATAGGAAATGAAGTCAGAGAGGTAACGGGGCAGCTGGTGACTGGGACAGCCAACTTGATAGAGTTCTACCCGAAGGGCTTAGTATTACCCTCTTTCTTATTCTTGTCTCTTTTCTCCTTGTCCTGACATGTTGCTAGGTACTTTGACAAGCACTTTACCCACAGGAGCTTTTCAAACCGCACAACCACCCGTGGAAGCAGATAGTACATCATTCCTATTGCACATAGAAGAAAGCCAAGGCTCAGACAGGTTAAATAACTTTCCAAGGCCACGCAGCTCAGCGGCAGAGCTGGAACTCTGGGCCTTTGTTTGCATCTTGCTTCCAGCTTTGGCTCACTGCCTTCAAATAAGAGCTTCCAGGAAGCTCTCATGTAGATTCGTCAGAATCTTTTGAGGCCTCCTCTCTCTTCTTGGTGGAAATGGTAAGAATTGACAGGACAGAGACCATTTCTCAGAGTCTCCCATTCATTTTGCACAACGTTTCCTTCTAGAATGGGTGACCAGGGGATCTTGTTCATGGCCATGACTTGCTCACATGCTTCGTGGTTCTTGGCTATGAAATCATCTTCCAAAATGGAATTCTCCTGCTATGTGGGGGGCCTTTCTTTTGGGGGGGGCATTGCTACCTAGTTACCACTTTTTGGTTTTCATGATTTCTCCTCTTTCTCTTGGTGGCGTGAGCATCCACATGGGTTCATTTTTGCCTGTTGAGGCATTCTTAACTTTTCAAAAGCTGCTGTGGTAGAGACTTTTGGTGCTTAGTTATTGCTCATTCTTTCATCCTGCTGGGTGGAGCATTGTATTTTTCTGCCTCTTGTTGTCAGGTGGGGGCAAATGAGTGGAAGGATGGCATGTCTTGCATGTTACCTCTGAGTGGAAGCATTTAATCGCTACGTGAGACCCTCCAGTGCTTTTTCCCAACAACTGGACAAGCTCTGAAGCATCTGCCAAGCTAGAGGTGCAGTGAGTTGGAAGCAGATGGAAAACAGAGCCACGCCTAGGAAAGCAGTGACTGCTCATCCTGAAGAACTGCCCAGGCTTGCAATGGACTTTGTGTGAATCAGAAATAACTTTTGTTGTATCATATTACTGTGATTTTGGGAGGCAGTGGTATCTTTTGTTACTATAGCATTGCCTAGCCTAAACTGACTGATACAGTCCAGGTTGCAAGCCTGACAATGCTCTGGTGTTTGCTCAGTAGCGTAGTGTGAGATTGGAATTTGAGATTTGCAGGCAGGCAGACTTGTGTTGTATGATCTTGGGCAAGTTACTTTACTTTTCTGCATTTTCTGGGTTTCTTTTCTTTAAATGGAAGAGCCTTATACCTACTCGTAGGGTTGCTGTGAGAATTAAATATAGTAACACGTAAAGTAGGTGATGTGCAGTATGTGTTTGAAATGTGTGGTACGTTTGTTTTCTTTCTTTCTTGCATTGTTATCAACTCTAAGATCATCTGCCCATTTTTTTTTCCTCCAAGGTTCCCATCATTTTCTCATCAACCGGTGTTTCCTTGTTGCCAGGATTTAATGTGGAATAACCATTTCCCTTGTCGCTTCCTCTGTCTTCTGAAAGATGAAATTGTCAGCAAGGCGAGGCAAGGATTTATCAGATGAGACGCCCAGCAGATGTCCAGAGAGCACAAGTCCCCACTGTTGCTCTGTCTTGCCTCTGTGCCAGTTTTGTAATCTGTATTAGGAAAACATTGTCTGGTTGATTACTCTGTAATAGACTTTCACAACATTAGCACTTGTTTCCCTTTCTTCTAGTTCTCCAATGATATTTGTTTTCATTTTCAATTTCAATTCAATTCAATTAGATGCTTGCTTTGACTCAGGCACTGGGCTGGGCGTGGGGATACAGAGGTGGATGAAGGCCGATCCCCTGCCTGTAGGGAAGTCATTCTGATGCAGAAAATGGCTATGTTAGCCAAACCAACCCAATATCCCAGAGAACAAAATGCCAAACATTGTGATCATTACCAAAAATGTTAAGCATGTACATGATGTAAATACAGGATTGAGGAGGAACCGATTAATTCCATTTGGTTATAGGAGTGGGAGAGGCTAAAGATATTTTCCAAAGTGTTTTGATGGATGAATAGGAGTTCACCAAGTGGATTATGGAGGAAGGGCATTTGGGAAGAAGGAACAGCATTTGCAAAGGCACAGTGACATAAGACATGAATACTTCTGGGAACTATAAGCAATTTGGTGAATAAAAGAACATAAAGTACAAAGTGGGAAGTGGTAGGAGAGGAGGAAGATTTGGCTAGGCCAGGGGCAGAGGATATATTCTTGAGTTTGTAGGTATTTACTCCAATTGCTTCTCTGTGAGATTTTGCCTTTTATTGCTTTCTACTAGTTACGAACTCCAGTTTACAAGTGTTTTACTTTCCTAGGCAGACACTATAAAATGGGTTTGTTTAACAAGGGGAATTTATTAGCTTACAGTTTTGAGGCTGAGATAAATGAGAAGGCATCATCAAGGCAAAGATTTTTCCTGAAGCCTGGCAGCCGGAGATCCTGGGGCCGTCTATCACACGGCAAGGCACATGGTGGCGTCTGCCGGTCTCTCATGCGTCTTCTGGGTCTCGTTGCTTTCAGCTTCTTGCTTCTGTTGCTTGCTTCTCTCTCTCTTCATCCTGTTTATAAAGGACTCCGGCAAGAGGATTAAGACCCACCCTGGACCATGCCTTACTGAAGTAACCTCGTCAAGAAGTCCTGCTTACGAAAGGTTTACAGCCCCAGGAATGGATTAGGTTTGAGGACATGGATTTCTGGGGGGTTCATACAGGTCTAAACGGCCACAGAAAGGTTGTGTTTGCTGCCTTGTTGGGTAATGCTGGGTCTTCAGCCCTCACAGATCTGGATGGGGTACTGGGTGCTGGGAAATGGCTGCTTTATAAAATACGTTGGGAAGAGCGCAGGGTCAGGCTGAAGACTTGGGCTCCAATCCTGACTTTCTGCATCTTTAGCCCGTGATTTTGAGCAAGTGCCTAAAGATCATCATTATCTCCTCTGCAGGGGAGGAAATCATGCCTCACTGAGCATCTGTGAGAAGAAAAACTAAAACAGATATTTAAAATATCCAGTCCTGAACCTGGGGTCCAGTGGGTGCTCAGTAAATCTTCGAGTTGGAGGAATCAGTTGTTAGTGTTTAAGGGTTGAGTTAAGCTCATAAAGAAATGGCTGAACTTCCCCCCAGCGTGGGACATGACACCCGGGGATGAGCCTCCCTGGCAACGAGGGACCACTATCAACTACCAACTGATGATGCAACTGGAAAATGACCTTATACGGAAGGTTCAATGCGGATCAGCAGAATATCCATGTCTACATAAAATACCATGACTTTAAAATGCTGTTTGACCTAAAGTAAGGGGGAAATGGAAAGGAGAAATGAGTTTATATGGCTACAAGTTTCTAAAAAAGAGTCTGGAGGCTGGCAGAAGGTTTGCCCTCATGCACAACTGAGCAGAGTCAGAGAGACAGATAAAGCAGATACAACCCCCAGATATTGGTTCCTTTGAGGGCTAAAGAGACCCACGGGAGTTATGGTCATGGCCGATGGGGTTAACTACCAGGGCAGATGGCCCCTCTTTGGAAATGGTGTTTATGTGTGATGAATCTGGACTCAGATGGGATCTCCCTTCATAAGACTTTCATGCCAATGTGCTGGAGGTGCAGTTAATGTTGGGGTTTAAGATATATTTAGGGGATTTGAATCTCTGGACTGACAATGTGATAGCCAGATCCTGAGCCTCAACAGACTCCAGCACCTACAATCTGATTTATTGGACTTACCACACTCAGCTAAGATGGAGTTGAAGAAGGACAACCACCACACCATGGAGCCTAGAGTGATTACAACTGAAAATGGGAGGATTGCATCCAGCTTCCAGGTGGAATCTGACCCTCCTCTTGACATAGAGGTGCAATGGACACAACCAATCCAATGTCCACATAGAAGAGGTGGCATTGGAATGGGAAAAGTGGACATAGTGGACGAAGGGTATGGGGAAAGGCAGGAAGAGATGAGAGGTGGAGGCGTCTTTGGGACATGGAGCTGCCCTGGATGGTACTTCAGAGGCAATCACCGGACATTGTAAATCCTCACAGGGCCCACTGGATGGAATGGAGGAGAGTATGGGCTATGATGTGAACCAATGTATATGAGGTGCAGAGGTGCCCAAAGATGTAATTACCAAATCCAATGGATGTGTCATGATGATGGGAACAAGTGTTGTTGGGGGGGGGGAGAGGGGGGGGGGTGGGGGGATGGGGTTGAATGGGACCTCACATATATATTTTTAATGTAATATTATTACAAAGTCCATAAAAAAAAATTAAAAAAAAAAAAAAAGAAATGGCTGAAAATGGTTCAGATTGATTAAAAAAATACAATCATGCTTTTTTTTCTTTTTGAGGAAAGTTCTTCATTCCTTTTTGTGTCGAAGGAGGAAAGCAAGCTTAAAAGAAATCTGAAACAATATGACATTTCTGTGCTATCAAATTTCAAAGGACCCACATTGAAATTATTTTTGTAAATCCATTTACATTTTTACCATCTTCCCCCCATGACAAATGTCATGTGTTAGAACACACTGCTATTTTGACATCTCCATTGTGGTATTTATTCTAAGCCATCAGTAGAGTTTTAAATATCTCAGCAGTGAACCCTGGCCTTTGTGGAAGGCAAACTAATTATTTCCCAACCGTTCTGTAAAGCTAGACCCTGGCATTTGTTTCCTGGCAGCTTAGAAAGGAAATGTGAAGCCGGATGGGGAAGGGGATGTACATTCTGACAAGAGCTCAGAAACTTGGGGTCCAACATCATCTTGACTGCCACGTTGCAAGAGGAAGTTGTGATGTCCCTTGGGGACAGCTGGGACCAGAGTTTCACACAAGCGGATTTGCAGATGATTCCAGCAAAACGAAAGCCATGTCGCTGGGTGGGATAAAGGCTCATCATCATCACAGCTGTCAAGGGCAAGCTGGGGTCTTCTGTAATCACTTGATCATTACAACAGTTCTACAAAGTAGAGACTTCACTCTCCTTTTACAGATGTGGAAACTGAGTCTCAGAGAAGTTAAGTCTCTTAACCAAGGTCAAAGGGACAGGAAGTTGGGGGCTGGATTTGGCTGACTCCAGGCTTGGCTCTGCTGGTTGGGGTGTCGTGCTGAAGGCACTGGATGGTTACTTGGCTGTGTCACCTCGGGCCATTCACTTAACCTCTCTGTATACCTCAGTTCCTTCCATCAGATGGAGATGACAATACTTACAACCTACCCCATAGTCGTAATGATCAGATATGCTCTCAGAGGTAATAAGTGGAAAGTAAAACCTTTTAATTAATAGGTTTTTGGGTATTGCTGACTAGTGCACTGCTACAATACCCCTAAGTCCAGACTATCCCTTGGCCATCAGTTTCCTGTCACAGATGGCACCTCCTTGGGCCACAATACTCCTTCATCCCCTTTCCATTTCCTGCTTCCCCACCTCATGCCCTTGTCCCCTGCCCAGCCTTCTTGCCTACAGAGTTCCCTGACTTCTGAAGGTTTCCCTGATCTTCCCTTTCTCATAGATATTATGTTTTCATGGCAAAGGAAAGAATAGGGGATTAGGGGGTACAGAGAAGAGTGGTCCTGACCGGCCCGAGGGTTCAGGGAAGGCCTCCTAGAGGAGCCGACTCTTGGGGGATGGAGAGGATTTAGGTGGGAGAAGAGAGGAGAGGGGAAGGAGCATTGCAGACCTGTGTGGAGGACAGTGCATCCTGGGAACTCCAGCTATCTCTGCAGGCCACGGTGGGTGTGAGTGGAGTGGCAGGAATGTTTACTAAATACTGGAGTGTGTTTATCCCTCTAGGCTCCTCAGCTAGACTGTTGGTCCCAGGACAGCAGACACCATGCCTTGGCCCTTTTGGGGTCCTACCCACGGCTGGGCACAGAGCCGACCCCAGGAAGGACTCAAGTTATTGGTCTGTGAACACTTGCATCCTGATGAGTTCGGTTTATTGGGTGAGGTGGGCAGCAGAGCAATGCAGACAGACCTCACACCAGTCACATGTCCTCTCTGAGCTTCAGGTTCTTCCTCTGTGAGATGGAAGTAATGTATCTACACCTCGTAGGACTGCTATGAAAACGAAACGAGGCAGGATACATATGGAGGGCTGCGACCGAGCCGACCTCCACGTGTGTTAGTTTAGTTGCGGCGGCTGCCTCCCCACATACTGATCCTAGCGCTTCCGGGAGGCTCCAGCTTCTGTGAAGGCAGCCAGGTTGGTGCATTATCTAAGCAGAGAATCGCCCAAACCGGCCACACCTCAAGCCAGCTGCCCGCAGCTGTCACACCAGCAGAAGTTGCTCTTCCATTTCCCCCTGAAGGCGGGAGTTTTCTTCCACACGTGTACAACAGGAGCAGACCATGGACGCATGGACCACTTTGCTTCTTTACACTCACCTCTGCCCGAGTCTGGGAGTTATAGGCTCGTTGGACCTAGAACGACACTTCCTAGGCTAACAATCCCAGGCTCAATACAGCCCCTTTTATCCATAGCCCTCGACCTTGAATGCTCATTCTTTGCCTGCTAGAACGTAAGCTCCGGTTGGGGCAGGATCCCTTGTTTTTGTTTTTTAAAGTTGATTGTGGTAACACCTATATGAAATAAAATTTGTCATATTAACTATATTTAAATATACAATTCAGTGGCATTAATTACCGTTGTGCTACTGACACTGCCATCTATTACCAAAATGTTTTCATCACCCTCAAACTCTGTCTCTATTAAGCAATAACTCCCCCTTCTTCATCCCCCAGCCTCTGGTCACCTCTAATCTACTTTCTGTCTCTATGAATTTGCCGATTCTAGGTATTTTTTATAAGAGAAATCATACAATATTTGTCCTTTTGTATTTGGTTTCTTTCACTTAGCATAGTGGCTTCAAGGTTCACTCATCCATGTTACAACATGTCTCAGAACTTCTTTGTTATGGCTGAATAATAATTCTGTTGAGTGTATATACCACATTTGTTTATCCATTCATTGGTTGATGGACAGGTGGGTTGTTTTTACCGTTCAGCTGCCGTGGATAACACCACTATGGACTTGCGTGTACAAGTGTCTATTGAAGCCTGTATTTCAATTCTTTTGGGAGTGTATGATGAGAGTGGAATGGCCAGGTCATATGGTAATTCCGTGTTTTACTTTCAGAGCTACCACCAAACTGCTTCCCATAGCGGCGGCACTATTTTACATTTCTATTCACAATGCATGAATGTCCCAATTTCTTCACTTTGTTTGTATCTCAAGAACCTACAATAGTGCCAGACACAGAGCGGGAGCTCAGTAATTTTGCTGAAAGCATCATGCACTACTCCCTGCCATCATCTAGCCCACATCTGCCTTGGAGGTGGACCTGGCTGGACCATGTGTTGCCCCACCTTGTTACTACCTTTTTCATTTGAAGGTGTCTCTTTCTGTTATAATATCAGCAGCGTGGAAGGCAGGCAAGACAACCAGGAGTGGAGTGCATATAGGAAGTCTCTCATTCACCCTTTTTCATTTGGTCGAACGTGAAGTGTGTTCTTGGCTCTTCTTGATCCTGTGGCCTAGGAGGTGCCGACTCTTGCTCACCTGAACCTGTTCCTCTGATTCAGTGCCTTGTTCTGCTCTCAAGCTACAAACTGAGCTGGACAGATTTTTCTCTAATAAAGCATCGATATTCTTCACAAGTGATCTTATTAATGGTCCCAGAAGCAGAATCCGCTTCTCTCTCCTTCCCCTGGAGAACCAGGTCAGGTCTCCAAGTGTTACCAAGCCCCTGCTATGGACCCTGGGTGAAGCACACTCCCTGCCCATTTTCTCTCTCTCTCTCTCTTTCACGGGCAGCATGATTGTCCTCAGATGTGTAAGTTCATCTACAAAACAGGTCCATGTATCGGTCTGTATCTTGAAAGCATACCTGGCTGGGGCTTTACCAGGCAATTGAAAGGTGGTAGCTGCTATCCGATTGAAACTTTATTTTCTTTCTGATTTTCTTATTCAACATAATTTTTTTTTTTTTTGCAAGAGAGACTCCGATTTAGGGGCCAAGACATGGGTCAGCATCTCCTAGATAAGAGTAATTATTGCAAAAAAAGAATTTCAGATAGAATTAGTGGATGCAACCCATCTGCCTGAACTTGGCTATTAATTACTAGCCTGCCACCCCTAATTCTGAAGGTCTGAGTCATTTGTAGCTGAGCTTCAGTATACACTATGAGGTTGATGATCAAACACAAGCTTCTTCAAGGCAATGGCATTAGGAGAAATTCCTCTGAAGGGTGAAGGTGGCATTGGTGGAGCATAATGAAACGGTGGTTTCAGGAATGCGGTACAGATCTATACCGACTTTCTGTTTTCATTTCACAATCAATAAAGCCATGAATGAGAGAGAAATATGTTGGTTACATTACTTTAAAATAGCCTGGCAAAATATAATTTCTTATTGATTAGTTTCCCATCGAAGGCCAGGTCTGTGGATAAAAGAAAATTGACTGCTGAAAATGCTAAAATAAAGAAAGCAAATGAGGAAAGATGTTTAAATTTTTAAAGGGTAGACATAGGTGTAATCGATGTACCCCAATTTACCACTTACGAAAGTACTGCTGGAACTGGAATTGACGTTGTTCTAGATCTGACTGACTTATTTTCATTTACTCCAGTTTTAAAAAATGTGAAATTGACCATCTTTGAAAAGCAAAGCCCATAGAAAGATGTTCCAGTACCATGGAAAGCAAAGAGAATGGGAGTCAGGATTATTCCTGGAAATTAGTAGGAAGGCACAAGCAATAGAAACCTGATTCAAACTGGTTTAAACCAGTGGTTCTCAACTGGGGACACTTGACAATGACTGGAGACATTGTGGATGTGACAAGTGGGGAGGGAGAACCGTCACGTCTGGTGGATGGAGAACGGCCACGGAGGCTGCTAAACAACCTCCAATCCACAAGGCAGCCCCCATCCAGCCAAGAGAGGCCAATAATGCTGAGGCTAAGAAACCTTGGTTTAAGCAAAAGAGAATTTATTAACCCCTAACCGAAAACCCCAGGGCTAAGTCTATAAGGATCTAAACGTACACAAGGGTCTTTGGAGCAGCTCTCTCTCAGGTCTCTCCTTTCCTTGTAAGCTTCCTTCTCAGGGAGCGTCTCCCTCAGGGTCACGAGATGGGCGCTGGAAGCTTAGAGCTGCCTCTTTTCATGGGTTCCTCTACTAGTCAGGGTTCTCTAGGGAAACAGAACTGACAGGAGAGATCTGTCAATAGCATATGAGTTTTTTTTTTTTAATATGGATGAATCTTTTTTTTTGTCTTTATTTATTTTTTTAATATTACATTCAAAAAATATGAGGTCCCCATATAGCCCCCACCCCCCTCACCCCACTCCTCCCCGCATAACAACAACCTCCTCCATCATCATGAGACATTCATTGCATTTGGTGAATACATCTCTGAGCACCACTGCACCTCATGGTCAATGGTCTGATCATAGCCCACACTCTCCCACAGTCCACCCAGTGGGCCATGGGAGGACATACAATGTCTGGTAACTGTCCCTACAGCACCACCCAGGACAACGCCAAGTCCCGAACATGCCCCCACATCTCATCTCTTCCCTCTATTCCCTACCCCCAGCAGCCACCATGGCTGCTTTCTAGCATATGAGATTTTATAAAATAGTCTCACGTACCTGTGGCAAGGCACAAGTCCAAATCCTTTACGGCAGGCTACAAGCCGGAGACTCTGATGAAGGTCCTCGAGGTGTACCCCAGCTGCTGGCTGTCTGAAGTAGAGATGGGAAGCCTCTCCCTGAAGGCTGAAATCATTTCTCCTTTTAAGATGACTAGATGAGGTGTCACTCGTTGCTAACTGCGGTCTCCTCAGCTGATGGTAGATATAATCAGCCTGCATGCCATCAACTCACTGATGATTAAAGTCTACGAAATGCCCTTGTGTTCCAATTAGCCCAGTGCTTGCTTGACCCAACAACTGGGTATCATGACCTAGATGAGTCGACGCATTTGCCTAACCCACAGTTCCTCCCATGAATTCTGAGACTGACTTCCATTGCACTCAATGTTGACACATGGTCATCCCCAAACCAATCACTGTGGGGTTAGAATACAGTGACTGGCTAGACCTGGGACAGTGGGGAGTGGGGAGTGTTGGCGTGGCATAAGCTAAACCACAGGACCTGAAGTGGGGAGAGGTGTTTGTTCAGTTGGAAAAGTAGTGTGCCGTTTTGGGCATAAGGGAGAATTGATATGGAGTGGCCAAATATCAGCTGTCCACTACATTTGTTTTCTGTGGAAATTCAGGGAGTGGTGGCAGTGGTGGGCTCTAGGTTTTCGCTCGGTATTTCTCTCCTCCCCCATCCTCTGAGTTACTTTATTGCTCCAAAGATAGTCTCTATCTCTATTAATACACGTTATATGATAATATATTTGTTTACAGGTCCATCTGCTCTCCTAGACGACAGAGTCCTAAACACATCCCTGTCTAATTCACTTTGCACAGGGCCAAGTACCTTAAGTAGGTGAAAATAAGACATTTATTTTTCAATAAGACAGGATAAAGAAGAGCTGAAAGATCAACTTGGTCCTTCTAGGCTACTGATCATTCACTCATCCAATGTTTACTGAGTAACTACTGCGTGCCCAGTGCTGTGCCAGGCCCTGGAGCCAAAGAGGAAACAGGGCAGGAGTGTGTGTTCAGTATAACATGGTGGGGCAGGCGGCCACTGGATGAGCCATCCAAAGAGATATAGGTAGCAAATGGGGGGACGATATATATTTATACAACATCCCTGTGGCACGTGATAAAATGTCTTAGCGTGTTCGGAGAGCTGGTAATACAAGGCAGTATTTTATGTCATACAGAACAGAGGCCACATCCCTGGTCAAGGCCAAACTCTGGAGAACTTACAGTGAAGTTAATTGCTCTGCTGCCATAAAATGAATGACTGTTTTTGTTTACTATTATGTTTCCATTTCAAATAAAACTGGCAAAAACGAATATTTTTAAGAACACAGGGGAAGAAAGAGAGTTACATTCTGCAAAGCAGAAGGCTGGGAGCTATGGAAACCACGACAAGGTCTAACTTGGAACGGGAGTCTGTAGAAGTGGTATTCAGAGTTGGTTGTCTGGAAGGTGAGAACTGGTTTTGCACAAAGTGGGTAGAAGAACTTTGCCCTGCAGAGGAAACAGCCCGTGCAAAGGCCTTGAGATATGGGGGTGGGGGTGCACCGTCACGGGTATGAGCTCTTGGCAAGACGGGATTGCATTGCAGGTCTGACTTAAGATCTCTGTTTGGATGAGTCTCTGGCAGTGATTATTTGATTGCAAGGAACAGAAACCCATTCAAAGAAATTAAAGCAAATAGAAAGTTTTACTGTCAGGACACAGAAGGTTCTTGGGAAAGCTGAGACACGCTGCTGAACCTCAGGGGCCCCGGAAGGTTGTTAATCAGCCGCTGCTGCCATCCCGCTCTCGGCAGCTTAGCTCTGCACATCTGCTCTGTTCGCTCTGCAGGCTGGCTTCTGCCACCCGCATCTCAGCTTTCACTCTTACCCAGTTTCCGCTCGCTGAGACCTGACAGCTCCAGCTTCCAGCACCCTCTGACCCACTCAGCCTCCATCTCCGTTCCCAATCCCAGTCGGACAGGCCCGGGTGGTGGTAGGTGTTCACTCTGGTCCACCCAGCTATGGCCAGGCGAGGGTATCACATGGGTGCCTCTTCTGTGCGTGGGCTGGAGAGGTTCTCAGAGAAGGGATGCCAGTGGGGAAGAAGTGATAGAGCCCCTGGAGAGCTGTAGCTGGACATTGAAGAAGGCGAGCCTGCTGCTGCGCCTGCTGTTACAAATTCTCCAGGACCCTGCTAATAACTTTACACTTATTTCACTTAACACTCATGCTCTCCCAATGAGGGGCTACTTTTCTCTTCTGCAAATGAGACAACTGAGATACAGAGGAGCCATTGCTTCAGCTGTTGTTTCGGTGAAATGCTCATTGCCTGATAATGTTCGGATTCCAACCTCCGGGAAATTGCCAACCCCAGGTAAGAGCCTGGGTCCTTGGCCAAGGTTCTTCTCACACCAGTCTCCCTCTTTCTCAGCACACTCCAGCCACGCTGGTATCCCCCTGGTTTCTCAAACATAATGCCTTTGCACATGCCATTCCCCCGCCAGAAATGCCCTTCCCTCCTACTCACGCAGTATTTAACTTCAGTCTCAGGGTAGATTAGACCGTAGATTAGACCTACTTCAGGGAGTTCTTTCTGGATCCCCTGAACTGGCAGTTGCTTGATCCGGGCTTCACAGCAGGTGTGGGGTGGAGACTTTGAGATGAGAGCTGACTCCCTTTGTCTCTCTTCAGTGCTGTCACCCAGTTCTCCTTTCTCAGCCCCTTTTCCTTCTTTCTCTCTTTCAATATCCTGCTCTCCCTTCCCCCAGCGCATTTTGTTCCAAACAGATGGGATCCGACAGTCCAATTCATCCCAAGCCCTCAGGGACTTGACGTCACCCTTCCCAGGCATCTGCATTTATCAGAGGACTGTGGGAAACGGGCAGTGCTGAAACTTCCAGCACAACTCACACATGGTAGAATCCAGGCACTGGGGCACCTGCAGGGGAGGAGGTTAGGGTGTCAGGGTGGGAAGCTGGGAGGGGAAGAAGGGAAACAAGGTCAGTAACTTGGGCTCTCAGCCCTTAATTGCCCTGGCCGGATTCCCTCCAGGCAGGGGCTAATCTTCCCTATTTGCTGAAAGAAGCTGCCCCAGGTGGTAGAGCGTTGAGTCCAGGGCTGTAAGCTGGTGGTAGCTCAGCCCCACTTCCCGCCAACTCCCGAGAGTCCCTCCATCAGATTTTAGGCATGGCAGCTAATTCCTTTCTATAGATTTGCCTGGCTTTATTAGGAGTAATGGTATCCAGGGTATTTTTTCTTTATAGACTTTATAATTAGTAATTGTTTTGAAGGGCAATTGCTGTTAAACTACTTATTTTTTTTCTTTTCCTGGAGGACAGGACAATTTCCAAGACTGATTATTTCACAATTGAAATTCCATGTCTCCCAGAGGTAGATTTTTTTTATAGCAGCTCGTGGAAGTAAAATCCTCTTTTTTATTATTTTTTTCCATTACACATTCAGACAGACCGAAAATTTTTTTTTCTGGGAAAGGGAGCGGAAAGATGAAGACTCCGCTGAGCGTTGGACAGCTTTTCTAGACAGTTGCCTGGCTCTCTGGCTAATGGGATAGATGATAAATGCTCCCAAGATACCATTTCAGTCAATTAATTACTTAATGTTTAAAGATGGAAAGTGTCATGTTGATACAGAACATTATGATTTTCTTAATAAAAAAAAAAGGCTTCAAGTAAGGAAAAAAAAGAAATGAGAAAAGGATGCAAGTTTTACGTTCAATTCCGTTGGGGATTGAAAATCATGTCCCCCACAAAGGCATGTCAGGTCCCAACCCCTGGTCCTGTGGGTGTGAGCCTATTTGTAAACAGGACCTGTGAAGACGTTATTAGTTAAGGAGTGCCTGGACTCCACGAGGGTGACCCCAGCCCAATAGGGCTGCACTCCTCAGAAGGAAATTAAATTAGACACAGAGAAAAGCAGCCACTGGGAGTAGCCAGAAGCTGGAGGGCAATGGAACATGGAAGAGAAAGGAGAAGACACTGCCATGTGCATTGCCATGGGTTGGAAAAGCCAAGGACCCCAAAGATTGCCGCCAGCTCGAGGACACCGCGCCCAGGAGGAGGCCAGCCCTCCGGCCTCTGAAACAGAGTAATAAATTCCTATTGTTCAGCCAACCCATTGCATTTGTTTTAGCAGCTGGGAAACTAAAAGTATAATTTCTCTCAATGGTTCTTGCAGATCGTCACAGAGCCATAAGCACCTCTGTATTGTCTTTTTTTAAAAATCAGAAATTTTCAGTACAGTAAAATACCGATTATTCCAGTGGAACTGGAACAGGGACAGCCAGACCGAGATTTGTTACCTGGGGCTCTGAAGCTGTTTTGGAACAGTTCTGTGAATGAGCCACACTCAGGGAGGCTGGAAGATGGGGTCCTGGCATGCGGGCCACTCCTTTAGGCAGCCCCGAGGTTCAAGAGCCCAGAAGTAAAATCCAGTCCTTTATAGTGAGGCTTTTGAGCTTGGAGCTGGAGACGAGGTGTAAAGCAAAAGGGGGGGAACTTGGTGAATGGGTGTTCACTGAACTGAAAATGGGAGTATAAGAAGCGGTGTTCGTAAAAGGAGAGGGTCTCAGAAAAACGGCCACCCGCGACCGCTTGGGCCGGATGCCCTCGTTCCACTGGTTCCTGTGCCGGGTGGGAGGCTCACCCGGGGAGCACGCCGGGGGTAAGGGCAGCCAGCGCTCATCAAGTGTAGATGGCTCATCAAAGCCAGCCCCTCCAACCAGGCAGATTGACAGGTGCCTGCACTGCCCATTCTCTGCTCGGAGCGCATCTGTCTATTGAGAGGACCCCAAGGAAACGGTCATGGGGGGCGGGGGCATCGGAGGAGAGGTGATGGTCTCTTGAAATTCTCTTCTACTCAGATATGTGTTTTTTACATTCTCTTGACAAAAGACCAATGTTTGACTTGGAAGACAATCCCTGGTATTCCATATTCACTATTGCAGGCTGATAAAAGACGTTTCCTTAGTCACAGCTGCTCAGATAGTTTTCATTAATAGAAGTTGGAAAACAATTGATTACAGCATAATCTTCTGTCTTCCCACACAGTATCTGGTAGTGACTGAGAAAGCAGGCTTTGGAGTTAAACAGTTTTCTGGTCAAAACCCCGGGTTTGCCACTTACTAGCTGCGCAAATTGTAGAATCGCCTTATCTGCTCTGAACCTCAACTTCCTTATCTGTAAATGGGGATAATAGAAATATTTATCTTGGGAGGATTCAGTGAGAAAGTTATTTATTCATTGATTCCACAAATATTTATTAGGCTTGTATTACATGCCAGGTGTCAGGACCAGGGATGCAATAGTAGACAGAAAATTTTCTTGCTTTTATGAAGCTAGTGTTCTCATGAGGATTGAAACAATAAAAGTGAGTTAATTTAAAACCGTGATATGATAGGAAGAAAACAAAGCAGCATGCTGAAGAATGGCTAGGTGGGGAGGGGGGAGAAGTTAGATAAGGAGTGCCTCTTCAAGTGGTCATTGAATTGAGAAATGAGGGATGAGAAAAAGTGAGCCATGCAAAGACCTGGGGGAAGAGCATTCCTGGCAAAGGAACCTGCCAGTGCAAAGGTCCTGAGATAGGAAGAGCTCGGCATGCTCCAGGAAGTGAAAATGGCTGTAGCATAGGAAGTGATTGGGGCTGTGGTCAGAGACGTAGCCAAAAAGGTGAGCAGGAGCCAGCTGGGGGTGGACCTCCTGGGCCACAGTCAGGAGTCAAAACTTCCTGGTACAGATTCATTGCTCAGTAATTTGATGTTTCCCTTTCCCTAAAACAGGGTTGAAACTTGGTCAACACATCGATTTACCATTCTGGCTTCTTCCTCTCCTAGAGCAAAAAGGGCCAGTTAGTTGCTTAACAAGGAAGGATTCTCTTTTAGCACAATGCCATACACCATGGGGAGGTACCAAGTAGAGCCTCCTGTGTCTCCCAGGGAGTGGGAAGAGGATCTAAGCAATTCAGGAGACTGTGAGTATCCACTGTATGCAGAACATGAGACACTAATTTTAAAAGCTTGAATTTAGGGATCTGTAAAAGGGTCTCTTCTATATTAATAAGAATACATTGTACATGAGCAGGACTTCAAGAATCTGGAACTTTCAAATAACCCTCTCTACTTTGCTTCTGGAAGAACAGCAAAGACAAGGGATATGCATGATCAAAAAATCAAATAATTATTTTTTAAATAAAAATTCCATGTCAGAGACTTCTGCCGATTCAACCTAATTTCTAAAACCGTCTTTGGATTCAGAATATATGATCCTCATTCCTATAGGATTCTCACCAATCCTAGAGAGAATCTATTTTTGGGGGGACATTTTTTTTTTTTCCCACAAGGGACAGCAATGTGGGTTAAACTATTGATTCTTTTCCTAAACAATAAGGGGGGGAAATAAATGGGATTTTCAGCTTTATCTCTGAAATAACCAAGAGAAAAAACCCTACCAATGTGCACTGAGTCTTGGTTAATCAAGTTTTTGCTGTGGTTGGCAGACAAAGCTGAGCAGATTTCATCCGAGTGTGGTACGAAGTAGGGCTGGATTTTGCTGTAATTTTGTCATTAGGACCAAAAGAAGAAATCACATCAATCAGAGATAATTTCCTTAGGCTTCCCAGAGGGGTATAAAAGGAAGAGCGAACTCCCTATTGCTCTGAAGTGGCAGTGAGTGACCGTCCAACAGATGAATTGAACAGATGGGAGAAAGTGTCAATGTGAAATTGATATGCACCCTGGTGATGGAAAAGAAGAAGCTGCATAGAAAATTATGTCGGGGGTGCAAAGTGGGGAGGAATTGCTGAATCCTGAAGGCTGACCTTACCACTGATTTGGCTTCGGGAAAATGACAGAGTGTAGGGGGACATTTGTCCAAAATCTCATGGTAGAAACAATAAGCAAATACACTAATTAACTTAATAAACATTTATTAAGTATCTGCTAGATACCAGATACTTAATTTTGCTGTTGAAATAAACATATGAAACCTTTTCTCTCCCTCCAAAGCCCTGCTCTCAAGGTGATGAGTATGGGGGACAAACAAGGAAAGACAAGGAACATTGATAATGAGCGTGACAAAGGGGCCACAAGTGTTCTGCGGAGAGGGGACCAGATATCCAGAAAGGAATGGCTTTCTGGAAAAAGATATCCTGGGATGGAACATTGTCTGAGGGTGGAAGTATTACATGTCTTAGTTACCTTGCTGGATAATACATTACTCTGGATACATAGGTGGCTTAGAACAACATACGTTTATTACCTCAGTTCCTACAGATCAGGAATTGGCGAGGGCTTAGCTGGGTCTTCTGCTTTGAGGTCTGTGTCCTCATCTGAGGCTTCTACAGGGGAAGTATCCATTTTCCGTGATTGTCATCTGTAATCAGTGGTTTGCTGGCCGTTGCCTGGAGGCTACCTTCAGTTTCTTACCACGTTGTCCTGTTTCCCACGTGGCAGCTTGGTTTATCAAAGCATGCATGAGAGAGAGTCTGCTAGCAAAATGGAAGTCTCAGTCTTCTCTAACCTGATCATGGAAGTAACACCTATCACTTTTGTTGTATTCTGTGGGCTAGAAAAAGTCACACTCAGAGGGAGGGAATTACCAGGAGACATGATCACTGGGAGGCGGGATCAGGTCAGAAATCACCTACCACCACAGAGCCTGAAATGAGGATTCATTTTGAATTGATTTAGGAAGGGTTTTAGGAAAAAACAGTTGAGGAGTGGGGTTGGGGTCAGGGAAGGGCAGGAAGCCAAGCAAGTGTGTGATAGGAAGCAAAGTTCTGCAGAGACATTTGCTCAATCCCTGGGGGAGAGGTGGAGGCAGGGTAAGTCACATTTCAGAGTTATCCCCTGCAGGGGGCAAGGGAGCAGGGTCTTTACCTCAGCATGTGTCATTAATTGGTGGAGGGTGCTCTTGGGAGACAAATTCCTGGGTAATTTTTTTCTTCCTATTAAAAAAAAATTTTTTTTATTAGAGAAGTTGTGAATATAAAACAATCATGCGAAAGTGCAGAATACCCATACAACACACCGTCACCAACACATTATATTGTTGTGAAACATTTGTTACAGATTATGAAATAATTCCATCAGACTATTACCACTAATTATGGTCTATGATGTACACTTGGCATATTTTTTCCATACTCCCTCTTATTCCTATTATTAACACAGTACTTTTTTGACATTGATGCAAGAATATTACAATATCACTGTTAACTGTAACTGTCCATAGGTCACATTAATTGTATTCTTCCCATGCATCTCCACAGTCTTACCACCTTGTAAGTGTTCTAGTTCATAGAACATTCTTATATTTGTGCTATTAACCATAATTTTCATCTACCCCTGGGTTCACTATGTTGTTCACTCCCTAGATTATTCTCTACCTTTCTTTCAATTGACATTTATATCCCTAGATTACCCCTTTCAGCCACAATCCCATTTATAAACCAGCTGTGTTATACTCAGTATAATGTGCTATCATTTCTATCCATTTCCACACTTTTACAGTCAAGCTAATTAAAACTCCTACATACGTTAAGCATTAGTACCCCTTCTCAGCCCTCATCCTTTCTCCCAGTAACCTATTCTGTGGGTTTTAAAATCATGTGTTTATTCTTTGAATTTAGTTCATATTAGTGAGACCATACAATATCTGTCCTTTTGTGTCTGCTTTATTTCACTCAGCACAATGTCTTCAAGTTTTGTCCATATTATCATATATGTTCCAATTTCACTTCTTCTTAAAGCAACACAGGATTCCATTGTGTGTATATACCACATTTTGTTTATCCATTCATTGCTTGATGGACACTTGGATTGTATCCATCTTTTGCCATTGCGAATAGGCTGCTGTGAATATCAGTATGCAAATGTTCGCATCCCAGTTTTCAGTTCTTCTGGGTATGTTCCTGATAAAGGGATTGCCAAATTATATGGCAGTTCTATATTTAGCTTCCAGAGAAACCATCAAACTGTCTTCCACAGAGGCTGCACCATTGTTCCTATTTCTCCACATCCTCTCCAGCACTTACTTTTTTTTTTTTTTTTTAAATAAAATAATGGCCATTCTTTGAGGTGTGAGATGATATCTCGTTCTGGTTTTGATTTGCATTTCCCTTATAGCTAGTGAATTGCACATGTTTTTCATGTCCTTTTTTTGCCATTTATATTTCCTCTTCGGAAAAATGTCTACTTAAGTCTTTTGCCCATTTTTAAATTGGGTTGTTTGCTCTTTTATTGTTGAGTTGTATGATTTCTTGATATAGCATGGAAATCAAACCTTTATCAGATATGTGGTTTCCAAATATTTTCTCCCATTGAGTGGGTTGCCTTTTCACCTTATTGACAAAAGTTCTCTTGAATAACAAAAGTGCTTAAGTTTGAGGAGGTCTCATTTATCCAATTTCACTTTCAATGCTCATGCTTTGAGGTTAAGGTTTAAGAAACCATGACCTACCACCAGGTCTTGAAGATGTTTCCCTACATTTTCTTCTAGAAACATTATGTTTCTAGCTTTTATATTTATGTTTTTGATTCATTTTAATTTTTGTAGAAGGTGTGAGATAGGGGTCATTTTTCTTTATTTTGGATGTGTATATCCAGTTCCCCCAGCACCATTTGTTTAATAGACGATTCTGACTCAGCTGGGTGAGCTTGGCAGCCTTGTCAAAAAATACTTGACCATAGATGTGAAGGTCTCTTTTTGAACCATCAGTTTGGTTCCACTGGTCTACATGTCTATCTTTATGTCAGTACCATTCTGTTTTTACTACTGCATCTAGTTAAGGTGATTATAAAGTATGGAATTAAGAGTCCTTAAACTTTTAAAGATGTTTCTAGCTATTCGGGACACCTTATCATTTCAAATAAATTTGATAACTGTGTTTTCCATTTCTTAAAAAAAAAGGCTGATGGACTTTTTATTGGGGTTGCATTGAATCTATATATCATTTTGGGAAGAATTGACATCTTAATGGTATTTATTCTCCCAATCAATGAACACTGAATGTTCTTCCATTTATTTAGGTCATCTTTGATTCTTTTATTCATTGTAGTTTTCTGAATACAAATGTTGTACATCCTTGGTTAAGTTTTTTCCTAAATACTTGATTCATTTAGTCACTATTGTAAATGAAATTTTTTCCCTGACTTCCTCCTTAGATTGCTCATTACTAGTGTATAAGAACACTACTGATTTTTTTGCATATTAATCTTGTATACTGCCACTCTACTGAACTGGTTTATTAGTTCTAGTAGCTTTGTTGTAGATTTTTCAGGACTTTCTAGATACTGGATCATATCATCTGAGAATATCAAAAGGTTTAATTCTTCCTTTCTGATTTGAACACCTTTTATTTTTCTTATTTGATTGCTCTAGCTAGAAACTCTAACACTATATTGAACAACAGTGGTGATGGTGGGCGTCCTTGCCTTGTTCCCAATCTCAACAAGAAAGCTTTCAGTATTTCACCATTGAGTACAATGTTAGCTGTGGGTTTTTCACATATGCCTTTTATCATGTTGAGAAAGTTCCTTCAATCCCTATCTTTTGCAGTATTTTTGAGAAAGGATGCTGTATTTTGTCAAATGCCGTTTCTATGTCATTTGATAGGGTCATGTGATTTTCTTCTTTGATTTATTAATGTGGTGTATTACACTGATTTTCTTGTGTTGAATCACCTTTGCATGCCTGATAGTGATGAATAATTGATATTTATTAATATCAATTATTGATATTGATAGTGATGAATGATTCTTTTAATGTGTTTTTGGATTCTATTAGTGAGGATTTTATTGAGGATTTTTGCATCCATATTAATTAGGGAAATGGGCCCATAATTTTATTTTTAAAACATCTTTATCTGGCTTTGATGTTAGGGTGTTATTCACTTCATAGAACGAGTTTGGTAGCTGTATTAGTCAGCCAAAGGGATGCTGATGCAAAAATACCAGAAATTGGTTGATTTTTATAAAGGGTATTTATTTGGGGTAGGAGTTTACAGATACCAGGCCATAAAGCATAAGTTATTCCTCTCACTAAAGTCTTTTTGGAGCAAGGTGGTTGCCAACATCTGCGAGGGTTCAGGCTTCCTCTGTTTCTGGGGCTTGCTTTTCTCTGGGTTCAAGTTTCCTTTCTTCCTAGGACTGGCTTCTCTTTCCTCTGTGTGCTGACTTCCCTGGGCTCCAGCTTAAGTCTTCAGCATCAAACTCCAACATCAAAACTCCAACATCAGAAACCCTCAACTCTGCTCTTTGCCATGCCTTTTACCTGTGAGTCCCCACCCTACCCCAGCAAGAGCTGGGGACTCCAATCATAACTCAATCATGCCCAGGTACAGATCAGATTATAAGCATAATCTAATATCTATTTTTAGAATTCTTAATCATATCAAACTGCTACAGTAGCTTTCCTTCTTGTTCAATTTTTTGGGAGACTTTGAGTAAGACTGCTGTTAAATCTTCTTTGAATGCTTGGTAGAATTCACCTCTGAAAGCATCTGGTGCTGAACTTTTTATTTTGGGGAGTTTTTTGATGACTGTTTCAATGTTTTTACTTGTGATTGGTTTCTTAAGGTCTTCTGTTTCTTCTAGGGTCAATATAGGTTGTTTGTATGTTCCTAGGAATTTTTCCATTTCATCTTTGTTGTCTAGTTTATTGGCATATATTTGTTCATAGTATTCTCTTATGATCTCTTTTATTTCTGTGGGGTCAGTAGTAATGTCCCCATTTTCATTTCTGATTTTATTTGTTTGCATCTTCTCTCTTTATTTCTTTGTGAGTCTAGCTAGAGTTTATCAATTTTGCTAATCTTCTCAGAGAACAAACATTTTGTTCTTTAAATTCTCTCTATTTTTTCCCTCTATTTCATTTACTTTGGCTCTGATCTTTGTTGTTTCTTTCCTTCTGCTTGCTTTGGGTATAGTTTACTCTTCTTTTTCTAGGTCCTCTAGCTGTGTACATAGGCCATTGATTTTTGCACTTTCTTCTTTTTTAATGTAAATATTGAGGGCAGTACATTTCCCTCTCAGCACTGCCTTCACAGCTTCCCATAGGTTTTGATATGTTGTGTCCTCATTTTCATTTGTCTTCAGATACTTACTGATTTCTCTCACAATATCTTCTTTGACCCACTGATTATTTATGGGTGTGTTGTTTAATCTCCATATATTTGTGAATTTTCTCTTTTTCTGACTGTTGTTGTTTTCCAACATTTTTTCATTATGACCAGAGAAAGTGCTTTGTATAATTTCAATCTTGTTAAATTTATTGAGTTCTTCTTTTGACCCAACATGTGGTCTATCCTGGAGAAATGTCCATGGATACTTGACAAAATGTGCATCCTGCTGTTTTGGTACACTGTTCTGTATATGTCTATTAGGTTTAGTTCATTTATCATATTTTTCAAGGTTTCTCATTATTGTTCCTCTGTTCAGATGTTCTATCCAGTGAAGAGAGTGATGTACTCAAATCTCCAACTATTATTGTAGAAACATCTATTTCTCCCTTCAGTTTTGCCAGTGTTTGCCCTGTGTAATATGGGGCATCCTGATTAGGTGCATGTACATTTATGATTGTTATTTCTCCCTGGTGCATTGCCCTTTTATTAATATATAATGTCCTTTCTTATCTCTAGTAAAAATTTTGCTTTTAAAGTCTATTTCTTCCAGTATAAGCATAGCTACTCCAGCTATTTCAGTTACTGCATGCATGAAATATATTTTTCCAGTCTTTCACATTCAATCTATTTGTATCCTTGAGTCTAATGGGAGTCTCTTGTAGACAGCATATAGATGGCTCATATTTTATTATCCATTCCACCACAAAACACATTATCCAGTGTGTTTTGATTGGGGAGTTTAATCCATTAACATTCAATATTATTACTGTAAAGGCACCCATTTTATTTTCACCACTTTTTTCACACTTTTAGTTACTTTTACTGATATGATCTTTTTTTTTTTAAGATTTATTTATTTATTTCTCTCCCCTCCCCCCCCACCCCGGTTGTCTGTTTTCTGTGTCTATTTGCTGCGTCTTCTTTGTCTGCTTCTGTTGTTGTCAGCGGCATGGGAATCTCTGTTTGTCTTTGCTGCGTCATCTTGTTGTGTCAGCTCTCTGTGTGTGCGGCAACATTCCTGGGCAGGCTGCACTTTGTTTCGCGCTGGGCAGCTCTCCTTACAGAGCGCACTCGTTGCACGTGGGGCTCCCCTATGTGGGGGACATGCCTGCATGGCATGGCACTCCTTGCACGCATCAGCACTGTGCATGGGCCGCAGACCTCCTATGTGGTAGATGGACACGCTAACCACTGGGCCAAGTCTGCTGCCCTATAATCTTTGTTTCTTTCACAAGAGACTCTCTTTCAAGCCTCTCTATCTTGTCTTTACTTTTCAGGCTGTAATACTCCCCTTAGTATTTCCTGCAAAGCTGGTCTCTTGATTACAAACTCAGTTTCTGTTTATTTGTGAGTATTCAAAACATGTCCTCATTTTTGAAGGCAGTTTTTCCAGATATAAGATTCTTGGCTGGCAGTTTTTCTTTTGTAGTGTCTTAAATAAATCATACCACTGCCTTCTTACCCTGTGGTTTCTGATGAGAAATCATCACTTAATCTTATTAGGCATGCCTTCTTTATGAGCCATCACTTTTCTCTTGCTGCTCTCAGGATTCTTTCTTTGTCTTTGGCATTTGACATTCTGATTAGCATGTGTCTCAGAGTTGGTCTATTCAGATTTATTCAGATGGAAGTACATTGTGTTTCTTGGTCACAGATATCTATGTCCTTGAATAGGGTTGGGGGAAATTTCCGAGCATTATTTCTTCAAATATTCCTTCAGCTCCTTTTCCCTTCTCTTCTCCTTTTGGGAACCCATGACACATATGTTTGCACATCTCTTGCCATCATTTATTTCTCTGAGACCCTGTTCAATTTTTCCATTCTTTTCTTTATCTGTTCTTTTGTATGTTTATTTTCAGAGGTCATGTGTTCAAGTTCACTGATCATTTCTTTTGCCTCCTCAAATCTGCTGTTATATGCCTCCAGTGTATTTTTAATTTCATTTATTGTGCCTGTCATTCCAGCAAGATCTGCTATTTTTCTATGTATGCTTTCAAATTCTTCTTTGTGCTCACCCAGTGTCTTCTGATATCCCTAATCTCTTTAGTCATCTCATTGAAGTTATTAAGGAGATTTATTTGAATATCTACGATTAGTTGTCTCAACTCCTTTATGTCATCTGGAGGCTTAGCTTGTTCCTTTGGTTGGGCCATTTCTCTCTGTTTCCTGGCATGGATAATAATTTTTTTCTTTGTGTCTTGGTATCTAGTTTGCTAGATGTATTTAGTCTCAGTGCCATTTCTCTCTTTAAGACTTTCTATATGGTTGGCTTTGTGCTAACCCCTCTTTGATACATGGATCAACTTAATTTAGAATTTCTAGTGGCTTGTGTTTAGCCAATCTGAATTTTTTTTCAGCTCTTTTTCATCCATTTCTTGCCTTTCTCCCTTGCTGGTTAGATAGTAGGAGCTGAGGATGCAGTTGGTACTATAAGCTGTGGAGGCTGAAGCTGGCTGCATTGCCTCAGGAACCAATGAAGCTTCTCCCACCTTTTCCCTCTGCAAGAGCAGGGATGGAGTCACAGCCATGTGCAGTAATCCAAGTGTGCTGGCCAAGACCACCTGTAGTTGCCCAGAGAGCCTGATGAAGATACACACCCCTTCCTCCTCTGTCTGGGGTGGGGATGAAGCCACAGGTGTGGGCAGCAAACTAAGCCATTTGGATCAAAATTAGTTGCAGTTGCCCAGGCAGACTGATGTAGCACCAGCCCGCTCCTCCCCTGCTGGTAGTGGGCATGGAGCCTCAGGGGTGCCCAACAATCTATGCCATGTGAACCAACAGTGCCTGCGGTTGCCCTGAGAGGCTGAGGGAGTTCTGTCCCGTCTGCCCTTTCAAGGGTGGGGATGAAACCGCAGGCTTCCAAAAATCCAATCTGTGCAGGCCAGAAGCAGCTGCAGTTGCCCAGAGAGACTAAGGAAACACCACCCAGGAAGTGGATGTGGCTCAATTGACAGAGCCCCCATC
This sequence comes from Dasypus novemcinctus, assembly GCF_030445035.2. NCBI lineage: Eukaryota > Metazoa > Chordata > Mammalia > Cingulata > Dasypodidae > Dasypus > Dasypus novemcinctus. The sequence goes on along the minus strand of NC_080695.1, from coordinate 56,217,626 downwards.
TACCATATGGGGCGTCCAGGGTTCGATTCCCAGGGCCCCCTGACCCATGTGGTAAGCTGGCTCACATGCAGTGCTGTGCACACAAGGAGTGCCATGCCATGCAGGGGTGCCCCCGCATAGGGGTGCCCCATGCACAAGGAGTGCACCCTGCAAGGAAAGCCACCCTGTGTGAAAAAAGCACAGCCTTCCCAGGAATGGCTCTGCACACACAGAGAGATGATGCAGCAAGATAATGCAACAAAAAAAGACACAATTTCCCAGTGCTGCCTGACAATGCAAGCGGATGCAGAAGAACACACACACATCGAATGGACACGGAGAGCAGACAACAAGGGGGGAAGGGAGAGAAATGAATAAAATAAATCTTAAAAAAAAAAAAAAAAGGAAACACCACCACCCTCCTATGGAGTCAAAAGTGTCCAACAGTCCAGTCTGTGTGGTCTGAACGCACCTGCAGTTGCCCAGAGGGACTGGGGAAACACAGCTCCCCTTCTCTTCTATTGGGGGCTGGGGATGGAGCCACAGGCATCCCACTATGCAGTCTGTGTGGGTCAAAAGCACTTGGATACAAGTGGATATAGAAGAACACACAGCAAAATGGACACGAAGAGTAGACAACTTTGGGGGGGGCAGGGAAGGGGAGAGAAATAACTAAAAAATAAGTCTTTAAAAAAAAAAAAAGCACTTGGACTTGCCCAGAGGGGCTGGTGCAGGGCCCCCCAGATTCATCCCTGTTGGAGTTGGGGCTGGAGCATAGGCTGTGGCTGCAGTCCAAGCTGGGTGGAAAGAAGCACTGTGGTTTTCAATCAGCCCTGCTTCTCCTCATTCTGGGAGCAGAGTTAAAATGGGGGCTAGCAGTCTCTTTCTGACTTGAACAGGTTCAAACTTCTGTTGTTTTTAGGATTGAACTTTAGCATGCTGAATTTACTAATCAGTAGCTGAAGTCAGTACCCAACCATCTCTTCCTTTCCTGTTTTTGGGAAATACAGTTTCCAATTCCAGCCAGGGCATAGCTCCCAAGGTGGTTTGTGCCACCAGCAGAGGATAGTCACCGACCTCTGCAGTGTGGAGTGCTCTGCTCATGAATCTTCACTGCAGATTGGCAATCTCTTCCTTCTGTTCTTCCAAGGATGTGCAGGGTGCTCTTCTGGTCCCCTGGACCCCTCCCAACAGGTGCTTTAGATAGCTCTATCTGATTAGTAAATGCACTGTAGGATGAGCTGACTCTTGGAGCTCCTACTCTGCCACCATCTTGCGCTCTCCTATCCTGGGTACTGCTGGTTCTTCACGCATACAGAGAGAGTGGGTTCCAATAGCTTGGGGGCTGTTAAGAGTGAAAGCACATGGGAGCTGGTGCATGAAAAATGTCAGAGGCCACCAAGGGATATGAGAGAGCAGTGATGGCATTGGCTGCTTGTGAAAACATGAAAAGGGTAAAGCGATGGATAATTCTTATGAGAAGTGAGTGTTCAAGGTTGGATAGAAATGAATCCAGAAAAAGAGGTGGGGGAAGAATGATCTAAGCAGAGGAAGTATCAGGGAGGGAATTACGGAGGCGAGCAACCATAGCATATTACAGTGACAGTAAGTAGATTAAGAAAAGATTCTGGGAAGCGGATTTGGCTAAACTAATAGAATGTCTGCCTACCATACAGGAGGTCCAGAGTTCAAACCCAGGCCTCCTGAACCTGGTGACCTGTCCCACACGCAGTGCTGATGCACGCAAGGAGTGCTGTACCCCACAGGGAGAGCCACCCTGCATGAAAAAAAAAAGCACAGCCTGCCCAGAAGTGGCACAGCACACACAGAGAGCTGATGCAGCAAGATGACACAAGAAAAAGAGACAGAGATTCCTGGTGCCACTGACAAGAATGCAAGCAGACACAGAAGAACACATGGTGAATGGACACAGAGAGCCGACAACAGGGGTGGGGGAGAAGGGGAGAGAAATGAAAAAAAAAAAAACCTTGGAAAAAAAAAAGATTCTAAAGGTGGAGCAGAGGTCCATGGGCCAAAGATGGACTTCATCTGGCTCGCACAGTGTTTAAAATTAATTGAGTCAACATTGGAAAATGGCAGTTGCTATATGAAAATGGAAATGTTCTGATTCTTTTGGGATCTTGAAGAGCTTGCACTGCCAAATATATATTCCTGCCTGGAGAAAGGGGCTGGACCTGAGAAATTACGTGGCTCTGAGTTTCCCTTCTCTCTCTATGCCTGGCACCTTCTACTGCATCTCAGTCAGCCTTTGAGATGTAGACTCTGGTCTGAGTGTGATGGTGGATGTGGCCAGGGAACCTAGTAAGAATTACATCATTCGAGGCCTCCAACCTCGTGCTGAGTAGGGTACCTTGGGGTGATGGGGAGCCATTGAAGGTTTTACATAGCGGTGTGGCATGGTAAGGTGGTACTCTAGAAAGCCCACCCCACTTTGTCGACATACCAGGTCAGATCAGGGATCAGTTAATATTTAGACCAAAAATTTTAAATGGACCTCAGATGTTAAGAACTAAGTCAATTGTAATCCTTGTTCATGGCACACTGCCATCATTTCTTCAAGTATGTATCTCTTTTATTTTGCTTTAATTGACTATTTAATAATATCTGGCCCAGGATATATAACATAGACAATAACTTACTTCTCTCCTCATCTCACCTTGAAGTGGGCTTCGGTTGTCATGGTTTGCTCACGGTAAATGTGGTAAAGGGACCTTTGCCAGGTAACCTACACCATGGTAAACAGGTAAAAGGCACCCTGGCTTCTTTTTTTTTAAAGATTTGAAAAAAAGTATTTATCCCCCCCCCCCCCCATTGTCTGCTCTGTGTCCATTCGCTGTGTGTTCTTCTGTCTGCTTGTATTCTCATTAGGCCGCTCTGGGGACTGATCCTTGGACCTTCCAGAGTGGGAGAGAGGCGATCATGCGCTGGCGCCACCTCAGCTTCCTGGTCTGATGCATCTCTTATTATCTCTCCTCTGTGTCTCTTTTTCTTGCATCAGTTTGCTGCGCCAGCTCTCTGCGTGGGTCAGCACTCCTGTGCAGGGCAGCACTCAGAACAGGCCAGCACTCTGTGTGGGTCAGCTCATCACATTGGCCAGCTGGCCTTCACCAGGAGACCCTGGGTATCGAACCATGGACCTCCTAAATGGTAGACGGGAGCCCAATTGCTTGAGCCACATCTGCTTCCCCCTGATTTCTTTCTTTCTTTCTTTTTTTTTTTTTTTAGGATGAAATAAGCTTTCTTTTTTTTCCCCTTTTTTTTGTCTTTATTTTTTTAATGTTACATTATATACATATACCCCTCATATACCCCCCACCCCCCTCATCCCACTCCTCCCCCCATAACAACAATCTCCTCCATCATCATGAGACATTCATTGCATTTGGTGAATACATCTCTGAGCACAGCTGCACCTCATGGTCAATGGTCCACATCATAGCCCACACTCTCCCACATTCTACCCAGTGGGCCATGGGAGGACATACAAAGTCTGGTAACTGTCCCTGCAGCACCACCCAGGACAACTCCAAGTCCCAAAAACACCCCCACGTCACATCTCTTCCTCCCACTCCCTACCCTCAGCAGCTACCATGGCCACTTTCTCCAAATCAATGCTACATTTTCTTCGATTACTAATCACAATAGTTCATGAATAGAATATCAGTAAGTCCACTTTAATCCATACTCTATTCCTCCATCCTGTGGGCCTTAGAATGGTTGTGTCCACTCCACATCTCTATCAAGAGGGGGCTTAGATTCCACATGGACGCTGGATGCAATTCTCCTGCTTTCAGTTGTAGGCACTCTTGGCTCCCTGGTGTGGTGGTTGACCTTCTTCACTCCCTGATTTCTTTTTGGGAATTACTTTCCTCTGGTTTCAGTCCATGTAGTTGCAAGAGAACAAGGATGGACTCTTCCTCCAGCACACAGTTATTTAGAAGTAGATCAGGTTTTGAGCGCAGGTCTGTGTAATTCCCAAGTCCATGCACATAACCTGCATACCACACTACTTCATAGATGAGCTCAGAAATCATCCAGTCCAGGTGTTTTCACAGACTCTCTCTAGCCAGTGATAGGAAATTCACTCCTTTAGCAAGCTGTTAGAAAACTTGGCCTGCGTGTAACTCCTGTCCTCCGATTCTAGCTGTGCTGTCTGTTAGCTTTCTTCCATTTTCCTGGAATCTGGTAAACATAATCTTCATTCAATGTGTATTGAGTATCTGCCTTGTATAAGGCACTGCAGGGACTACAAAAGTGGTTAAGAAAAGGCTTTTCTGCTCCAGTGGGGTTTATAGTTTAGTAGAGGAGATAAGACAAATACACAGGTAATTATAATACAATGTCAAGAGTGCTATGTACTATAAAAGAGGAACAAGCAAAGTGTTATTGGAATTCAGAAAGAGATTAATAATTCTGGGATATGAATTTGGAAAAGCTTCATGACGATGCAGCATTTGGCTGTGCCATGATGGTGGATACAGCTGATAGTTCTGGAGACCGGGGTGGGGAATAGTGCTATCCATCAAGGGGAACAGCATGGACAAAGGCATGGAGGCAGAGCTGCCCAGGACCAGTGAGTCCAGGAACAGGATTGTGGCATCGGTCCAGGGGTCTAGATGTAGAAGGCAAGGCTGAGGTGACTGGCCTGCAAGGGGGCTGAGGCCATAGCCTTTCATAGTGTAAATTCTTTCCCTGCCAATCTTTCCTCCCCTTCCCTTTAGCTTGACTAATTCAGCCCTATCTGTCTCCTCCAGGAAGCCTTCTCTACTTGCCCAGGCTGGCTCAGAGGCCTCCCCTGTCCTCTCAAAGCTCCCTAGGCTGCCACAGCCCTTAGATCTGTCCTGTCTTGCCATGACTCTTTTATCATTATGTGGTATGTCTTGGTCTCCCTGAGAAGACTGTGAGAACTGAGGGCTGGACTTGTTCTTTCTCTCCCACCACGTCACCAACACTTAGCTCAATGTTGGGCATTTGGCAGGTGCTCAATATCTAGTCATCGAATGAGTGACTCTTCCCATCTGGCCCTATGACTGTTTATCCCCCTCCTCCATTACTTTGCTCGGTGGGCTTGGCGTGTTTATTTTGTTCCCTCTATTTTGTCCTCAGCTATTATGGAAGGTCTTGACTTTGACTTACTTTGGTGAATATTTTCACTTTATTTGTGACCTTTGGACTCAGAGTCCAGCTCCCATACCACTTCATTTATTCAGCCAGCTTGCTCTGCTTTGAGGCCTCATGATCCACTGGGCCCTTTTCAATTCCACAGTTATTTATCGAGTGCCTTCTGCAGGCACCCATAAAGAAGGCAAGCTAACCCTTGCCCAAGATTGGCTACATCCCTGAATCTCACCAGAAAATCTAAGAAGCTAGAGAAAACAGCAGGCTCCCATGGAGGAGAGATGTCTCATGTTTCAACCAGATTAATTCATCCCATGCCACCATTAGTTGAGTGTTTGGGTCCATCAGGCAAGTACTGATGGCAGTGGTTATTGGGAATCCATCTGGGCTCTTGCAGGGGGAATGAGAGATTGTCACTCTGAAGTGGAACAGAAAGAAATGTAATTGGATCAATGGGCTGTTAACGATGCTATGAACAGCTTTCTGCCAGCACTATATTTTGCATGGGGCCAGCCTACCACCCAAAGCAGATGTGGGGCCAAAGAGAACTTAGCCTCAGCTATGTGAATGCTCAACTTTGACTTAAAACCTTCTGCAGATGCAGAAGATCTCATGTAGCTCATTATACTCCCCCTTGGCCAAAGAGGGTGTTTTAGTGATGTCGAGGCAGCCCTTCCAGGCACTGGCTATGTGCCTTCCAGGGTGCTTGCCAGCCTCAGATGACCTCTATTTGTTGCTGTATCATTTATGATGGGAAAAAAAGGGAAGCAAAGTCAATGTCCATCACAGGGGGATGGCTGGGTAAGTTACGGTGCATCCACCCATGGACAGTTTTTGACCATTTGAGTTAGACCTTAGGTAACTGGGAAGGCTTTCTACAGGCAATTGTTGAATGAGAAAAAGCCAAGTGGTGAGCAGTGTCTATAACAAGATCCCATTTCTAGAAAATAGGCAGTGACTACCCATCCTCATATATGCCTATATATCTGCCTAGAATTAAATGAAGATGGAGACCATTTGGAAAATCACTGATTGGGCTGTTAATGTAGAGTTTTCTGGCAAGGCAGGTAGTGGGCAGGGGTGGGTGCCAGTGGGGGTGGGAATGGGGCGGGGAAGATGACCAAGCAAAAATTAATGTGCTTTCTCACTCACTCTCTCTCTCTGACTCTCTCTCACACACACACACCATGAATTTGGTTGCTGTTATGCATTTATGGAAAATCTGTATGTCTGGATCTCTGTGTAAGTCAAAATAATTAAAAACGAGAAAGGAATCAAGTAACATTCTTTATTTTTATTTACTTAACATGACTTGTGGCAAACTGTGTGACAGGCCCTGTGCTTGGTATGGACCACACAATGATGAGACCCAAAACCTGTCCTTTAGAAAGCATTTTGTAACCTGTCAAAGTGCAATACAAATATACAAATGTAAGAGATTATAATTTCGATGAGACATGTTCTTGGAATGGTTCGCAACCCTGGTTGCATTTTAGAGTTGCTGCTAGAGCTTTTAAAAAATTCTAATGCCTGTGGCTTTAGCCCAGGTCAGTTAAATCAGAATCTTTGAAGTTGGAGTCTGGGCACCAAAGTTAAAAGAAAAAAAATCTCCCTAAGGTGAGGTTTGAGAACCACTGTCTTAGAACCTGAATTTTAATACCTTCATACGCATTATCCTAGACTAAAATATCTACTAATACATTCAGGTTATCCTTTTACATTGATTGCATTTATTTAATAAAATGCTAAGCGAAAATGCTAGAGTAATTTTGGCCATGGGAAAGTGGTATCTGAATGCCTCTACAGTGCTAACACTCCAAGGCTCCTGAGCTAAGGGGGAACCTGGAAGGAGGCTAAAGGGTAGACGGCAACTAAGAAAGGGGTGGTCTGCCCTCACTGCCCTTCCCCGTGGGCTCCCAGTCTCCGCCAACTGCTGAACGATGGTCTCTTTGGTTTGGTGGCATTCAGATAAAAGCAGCGGCTCCTTGGCCTGCTCTCTTGCTGGGCTGAAGGAATGTGGTTCTGAAATTAATTGGGGGCTCTGACTTTTCTAAGATGCTGGCACTTCCTAATGAATTGTTTTCCCACATAAAAATACACACTCATGTCGTTCAAGGGGATGCAACAGGTGAAGCCCAGTAATTAAGGCTCTCTGCAGGAAGGGGAAACTGAAGGCAGCAGCTGGTTCCTTTAACATGCCATTAATCAGCCCCACCTGCACATGAAAGGGGAGATGCCAACCTCGATGCAAGCCCTGAGCTCCTGGCCAGCATCTGGCTGGGGACTTTCACTGTCCCACATTTCAGGATGGTAGAAAAGAAGGTGCGGGGTCGAAGCTATGGTGAGGCAAGCAGGGTGCAAGGTCGCAGTTACTGGCCCATGTGGATTCTGCACTTGTACATCCTGCCCTGGGCACCGCTCTCTTAAGGAGGCACCTGTTCTGAGAGTCCAGCAAGTGCAGGGTCAGCACCTGAGAGTGAGCGCCTCCTTCAGGTTTGCTCCCCCGGGGCCTTCCTAGCTTGTCTGTGCTGGGAAAGTGTGCTGGTTCCAGAGACAGATTGATAGAATCTGGTCTTTTCCACCTTGTAGCTTTGGGTTTGGGGCAAGTGATAGTTTCCTCTCTGAACCTCAGTTTTTTCCCCTGGAAAATGGTGTAATGCCAGTGTGCGGGCGCAATGGTCACTGTTATTATTTAATGGGGAAATTGTATTTTAAAACCTGGCTTTTGTGTAAGAAAGTTGGAGGGTGGGGATAAGAATATATATCTTTGCTCGTATTCACATTAAAAATACTGAAAGGATAAGAAACTAATAAAGTACTTAGCTATGGGGGTGGGAAGAGTGGGGCCGATGGGGACAGGAGTGGGAGCTCTAAATGTAAGGCTTGCCATTTTGGTTCTATTTTGAACTTAGTTAATGTATTACCTATTCTAAATAAATAAATAAATATATAAAAATAAATACATAAATAAATAGCTGGTTGCTGTTTGAACTGGTTGATTTAGGAGGGTTAGGAAGAATGCCTCTGAGATAATTGCAATTTTTTTTTCCAGAACAAATGCTTTCATTGGTATGGTTTGCTTATTGATGGTGAGGCCTCCTCTGGGACATAGTGTAGGTGGGAGAAGTAAAGAAGAAAAGGAGAGCCTGTTAAATGTGAAGTGATTAAAAAGTAGGAGTTGGAGGTCTTCTCTCAGCTGTCAGGGAGGCAGGGTCTTGGGGTGGCAGGGAAGAGAAGGCATGTGGTAGGGAAGCAGGATCCCAGCAAGATGACCGCTGGGCCTGAAGGAAAGCCTAGGAGGCGAGGAATTCTCAGGGCAGAGGTGGCTGGGGACCTTCAGGACAGGGATGACAAAAACTGCTTCTTCTGGGCTATAAGCTTCCTGCATTTCCAAGAGCTTCACTCAAGTCTGCTGCGTGAAACAGCCTCAGGTGAGAGGTGCTTTGGGGGAATGAGGAAGAGATGGGGTTGACTGGGATCGCAGCAAGATGGAAAGAGAACCGCAGGACGGGGTGCTAGAGAATTCTCAGGAATAGGAATTTGGAGTGAGACGGGAGTGTGAGCCTGGAAGCCTTGGGAATCAGTCCAAGACATATATATACCTTCTACCCTAAGGCATTTTATTTGGCTTTTGAAGGGTCACCCCAGAAGGACTTGACAACCTTCAAGCAGCAGACATTTGGGTAATGGAATTGCTAGAATTGGGATGCTCCAGACTGGGTCCGGTTCATAACCCTGGGCCCAGACCTTCTATTGAACCTTCCTGGAAAAAGTGCCCCGGAAGATGGGGCTGGAGTCCTTCACTACTCCATCTTCCATCCCATCAAACCACTGTGAGCCACCCCAGCGTGTTCTCACATCATCCTTCCAGCCCTGTTTCCTGCTCACCAGCTGTGGCTGCCTGCCTCTCTGGGTGTCCCTCTGAAGTTGTGACGTTTGGTTCCCAAACTCTACCCTTGGTCTGGCTTCCAAAATTTTGCTCTCAACTCCTGAGGAATTATACACTCACCAATAATCCTTCAGATGGCAAGTCCTGGGGTCAGTCTTAACAATTCTCTGTGCAGCTCCCATCTGACCTGCTCTGTTCGACAGCGCTTGTCCACCCATTCCAGTCATTTGTATCTACCCAAACCTCCTCCCCATCCTTAGAACCTTGTTGGAAGAACACCCAAGATAGAGAACAATCTCCATGCAAAATCTATTGTAATGAGGAATTTCCTACATGTATCCCAAGCACCTAGTATTAGTGTCTGCCGTAATTATTTGTTGGTGATATTATGGAATTTAATAGATGACAAAGAACAATCAGCCAGCAGGGGTTTCAGGCAGGAAATCTTCAACCCAATGTAACATATGCTTCTTAGAGAAGTAATGAATTCCCGATGACTGGAAAGGTTGGGTACCTAAAAGGCTGGACTAGGTGACTTCTAAGCTCATCTGTTAGGTGGATGGACAGTAGCTAAATCCATGTTTTGGAATCATACTGAACTGAGTTCAAAGCCTGGTTCTTCCAACCAACTGAGTGATACTGAGCAAGTTACTTAACTTCTATGAGCCTCAGTTCCCCTTTTGTAGCATTAAGATGGTGAGAGTGCCTATCCTATTGTGATGCCTGGAGGGTTAAGTGAGATGTAGAATAGTGGCTGTCTGGTAGTGAGACGATCCCAAAGAACATGTAACAAGTCTGAGCTTGTGCAGCTTTATTATTCCCATTTCTAAAGCTGCCTTCAAGAAGGCAGGTGAGCATATCTATACGAAATACAAATATAAATAAACTACAGAGACAAAAACAGAATAGCAGCTATATATGATAGGGGAAGCATAGAAGAATTGAGAGGTGGTAAATTTTGTTCTGTTTTTTTTGGTTTTTATTCTTATTGGAATAATGGAAATGTTCTAATAATGATTGAATTGATGAATATGCACAACTATGTGATTATACTAAATACCATTGATTGTACACTTTGGATGGATTGTATGCTTTATTGATATGTGCCAATAAAATTGGTTTGTTAAAAATAAAAAAGGCAGGTGGAGCATCCATGAGTGAGACCCAGGTTTGAAGACTCCTTGCCCAAAGCTTCATCCACTTTACCACTGGGGAGATGCTAACTCTGTCATTAGGGGATGGGTTGATCTGCCACGGGTGGGTGAGGAGTGGACATCTTTCTCCTCTCCCATCTCCCCGCCAGGCATGGAAGGGGCAAACACCTTCATGTCTGCAAAACTACAGTGATGAGGCCCTGGGAAGTCATGAAACAGAACTTTAGGTTCCATGAGTGAGAGGGTCATTGGCTGAGAAACAATAGTTGGTTTTCCCCACTGGAGAGAGTCCCTTCAGTGAAGACAATAGTTTGATTCTTAAGCCAGGAAGGCTATGTCAGGGCAGGCTGTCACCTCTTGCTGTGATCAAGGAATGCTTTCATCTGGAGATAGTTCATCAAGCCATGACTATGCTGCTGGCTAATCGTGAGCTGCTAGACTGGACTTGCCCATAGCACTCCAGAAATTCTGGTTTAAAGACTGGATACTTTCCATTTTCTAGTACATCTCCTCTTCTTGATAACTGCCTTAAGGAATGAGTGAATTAGCAACTGTATTAGCTATCCATTTCTGCATAAAAATCACCATAAATTTGATGACTTAACACAGCACTGCGGTCACCCCTCGGGCTGAAGTGTGGTTTGCTGGCCTGGCGAGGGGCGACGGCCGCGGTAGGCCTATTCCAAACCGCTGCCCCCGTAATAGGGTGGTTGATCGGGCCCACCGCCACCCCTGAAGGAAGCTCGGCATGGGCGCAGAGTGCCCTCTGGTCTCCCCTTCTCGGCAGCCATGCTTCCGTGGCCGCCCCTCCTCCCAGATAGCACCACATGATGCCTTCTTCTTCTTTCTCCCTGCGCAGACGCAGGGCGGAAAATTCCAGTCTGCCCTTTTCCCTCCCCCCGACAGCAGCAACAGCCAGGCGTGGGCGGGAAACTCAAGTCTGCCCTCTTCCCCAGCAACAGCAGCCACCAAGCCCTAAACCCTGCCACTTCCCCCAGCAACAGCAAGAGCCAATCCCTAATCACCACCCCTCCCCCGTCCAGTACCTCCCACTGACCTTTCTCCGGCAACCAATCAGAGCAGGGCGTGGCTTCGACCAATCAGCCTTCCCCAGCCCCTATAAAACTGTTGCCTCTCCCTCAATAAGGTTGGACTTGCGTGTTTACCTTGTCTCCGCGGTAGTTCTTCTGCTGTGCGCCCTCTAGTCCTGAGAGCCCCCGACAAGGGCCTGGCCTCCCTTGTCCCCAGTTCGTTGCCTGCTTCTCCGGGCGACCCCCTCGTCGCCGGCTTCGCCAGGCGACCCCGTCAGCCGAACCGCGCAACCCCTGTGAGACCGACCCCTCGTCTGCTGCCGGACCGACCCCTCGTCCCAAGCGGGACCGATCCCTCGTCCCAAGCGGGACCGACCCCTCGTCCTGAGCTGGACCGACCCCTCGTCCGCAGCCAGACCCCACCTCTACCGACTGAGCAAGCCGCCGCACAGCACCTTTTCTATTTGCTCATAATTCTGTGAGTCAGCAATTTTGGACTGAGCTCAGCTGGATGGTTCTTCTTTCATTCTTACTGGGGTGATTCATGTTCTGTTCTCATCTGGCAGCTTCAGCTTGGGCTGGTTGGTCAATGATGGCCCCCTCCCAAGTCTCTCATTAGGGGCTCTCTTTTGGCCACATCTTGTCTCTGTGTGGTTTCTCATCTCCTGAACTTCTTCACATGTCATTCTAAGGATAGACATTTTAAGGGGGTGAAGGCAAAAGTTGGAGGCCAACTTTTGTTCTGAAGCTTAGGCTCAGAACTCCTGTAACATCACTCCTTAGAGATTCTATTTGTTCAAGCAAACCATATAGCCAGCTTGGATTCAGAGGGGTGGGAAATAGATTCCACCCTTTAGTGGGAGGTGTGGCAAAGTCATATTACAAAAAGGTGGGTATACAAGGATGGGGAGAATTTGTGACCAACTTTACTAACCACCATAGTCCTGACTTAACTAACAAGACACCATCAAGACAGATCATTACTGTCTCCTAGGCCAAAAATCATCCCTTGCAGTAATGCAGAACAAGTAGAAGAAGAATGAAGTGTGTGATTCTGCCAATATTGACTTATTTTTATGACCAGCGATGGATCAGTGGGAGAAACAACAGGACTGCAAAACCCTCAGAGATTCTCAAGTGCCTATAACTTGCATTTCCATATTTATGTCAAACTTCGTCTTTGTTCCCTCTTTTGACTCTACCTCATTCATCCCTTGGGGTGCTTATATCAGCCTCAATTGGTCCTACATTCTTGTCTACTGTATCAAAATTAGACTTGATGTACTTCTGCCATTTTGTGTTACCATGTGGTTATAACAGGATGACTGGTTGGGTCTCCGGGAGACCTTGGGCCTGGGCAGACCCTTCTAGGGAATAGCCAGTTGTTGTTTTCTTCTAAGTGTGCTCAAGCTATATTTGCTTCTCCAGCCCAAATCTTGCAAAGAATTAGACATTTATATCCCACAATCTCCTTCAGATACCTGTTGGTATTAAACCAACTTCTCTGATGTACCTACCATTGTCCTGGTAGTTTTGGCATATGACTGTTTTCCCTCAAGTAGTTAAGTCTATTTATCAGAAAAAGTATTAATACTATTCAACCTGAACACCCTCATCTCTTTTAGGTCTTTATTAAAAAACAATTCCCTACTGAGTCCTTCTCTGACCTGCTTATTTAAAATTGGACACTCTCCCAGCCAGTCCCAATCTCCCCTTGATGCTTTTTTTCTTCATAGCACTTACCACCAGCTGCCATTGTCTGTGTTATACTTGTTCATTTATCTGTGTCTTCTCCTCTAGAATGTAAGTTTCATGAAGATAAGGAATATTATTTGTATGCTTTGGTTATGGTTCTGTCCTCAGCACCTAGAAGAGTGGTTAGCCCATAGTAGGCACTCAACAAACACTCGTTGAATGAATAAACCACCTCCTCTCTTTAATCAACTCTCTCTCTATTTGTCTGTGTCTAGTTCTGCCTGTATCTGTCTCTCCATCCATCCGTCTAGTAGACCCTCCTGGTTAGCACTCTAGGATGGCCTGAATAATAATCAGAAGAGCTGGCGACTAGGAGCAGATCAATTAATATCAGAGGGTTTCCGTGGCTCCGCAGGCTCCTTGTTCTTGCCGGGCGTCTCTCTTTGAGGTGAGGGAGGTTTGCCGTGAACGTAAAGGCGATTCTTCATCTGAACAGGGCCCGGGTCTTGCTGCATCTAGAGTCATCATTAGGGAGCAAAAAACCTTTCATGCTAGAAACTTTTACACGGCACACAGGATCGAATTTCTCCTTTTAATCTGAGAAGCTTTGGGGCCGGGTGGGGGTAGGGCAGATGATCGTTGCGGAAGGGTGAGAATCATTCCGTCTGTATTTTATCCCTGAGATTTGTGAGTTGTCTTCTGCCACGCTGTACTTCGGGGTCTTCTCTGGTTGTAAACATTTGCTGACGGATTTGTGTGTGTGTGTGACTTCGGGTGGGTCATACCGTCAGGCCAAAGGTGAGAGCAGACTACCTTCAGGTCTGCTGGCTGGGGGCAGTGCTGGTTTAACGTGAGACAAGGGGAGGGGTTTCCACTCTGCCTGCCTAGCCCCAGTGGTCAGCACCTGGAGGTGGGGACAGGCATGGGGGCCCTTCGTTCTTGTGCTTGCAGCGCTCACAGCGGATTCACCCACAGAACGCCCGTGGCTGCACCTGGCCACACAGTTGTTTCGCTTGGCTCACACAGTGTTGATTTTGTTTTACTTTTTCTTTTGGCTCACAGGCTCATGACACGTTGACACTGGTATGTGCAAGGGTCTTGAGCAAGGAAGAGCTCACATGGCAGGCTTGGGTTGCCAGCCTTAGATGGGGCTTGGCCCTTGACTGGCTGCTGGGCACTTGGCTTTTGGAATGTTCCCGTGATAAGACTGTTTTGTCTGCGGGGCACTGAACACCTGCTTTCCATCTCAGCGTCTGGAACTTCAGTGGTCGTGGCTGCTCTTTGTGCCCATGTGGACCAGCCCCCAATAAAAACCCTGGGCACGGAGTCTTAAGTGAGCTTTCCTGGGCAAAAACACTGCACGTGTGTTGCTCAATTTTGCTGGAGGAAAGAACACGTTGTGTGTGACTGCTAGGGGCGGGGAGCAGTGGGAGAGTGTTGGAAGCCTGTGCGTGGATTCTCTAGACTCTGCCTGATGTCTTTTTCCTCTCGCTGATCCCTGCAATAAATTATAGCCATGAGTAAACACGCACACACAGTTCTAATAGAGTTCTTTATTAAATGTGGAATAGGACTCTGAATCAATAGCTTATTTATTTTGTATTTTAAATTGCCATAAAGTTGACTCTTTTTTTTGGTCTAGAGTTCTGTGGATTTTAGCACATTTAAAATTCATTTAACCATTACCATAAAAATTAGGACACTGAACACTTCATCACCCCAAAGAATGCCTTTGTGCTTTTCCTTTCATATCACACCCTCCCCCCACCCATAATCCCTGGCAACCACTGATCTGTCTCTATCACTATAATTTTGTCTTTTCAGGAAAGTGAAAATGGAATCACGCAATATGTACCATTTTGAGTATGGTTTTTTCCCTTCAGAATAATGCCTTTGTAATTCATCCAGGTTGTGGTGTGAGCCAGTATTTTGTTTCTTTTTGTTTCTTTTTATTGCGGAGCAGTCATTGTTAGGGAAGCTTGTTTATCCATCCACTCATTGAAGGGACATTTGTGTTGTCTCCAGCTCTTGGCAATAATGAGTAGAGCTTCTATAAACTTTGTATAACTGCATATGGAGTTTTATGTGTATGTAGGTTTTCATTTCTTTAGGTAAGAGTGGGATTACTGGGTCCTATTATAAGTGGATGTTTAACTTTATAAGAAACCATCAAACTATTTTCTGGAGCAACTGTGCCATTTTCCATTCCCAACAGCAAGCTATGAGAATTCCAATTGCTCTGCATCCTTGCCAGCATTTGGCATTATTAGTTGAATCTATACTTTTTGGAGGTCCCCCTTCTAAATTTTATTTTAAAGGTATAATTAATATTAAAAGCACAAATATTACATGTACGTCTTGATTTTATTATTATTATTATTATTATTATTATTATTATTACCTATTGTAGACCCCTGTATAATCCTGTATAATCTCTATCTAGATTAAGATCTGGAACATTTCTAGCACTGCTGCAATCTCCCTTGTGAACTCTAAAAAGCCTATTCTCCCCATAGGAACCATTATAATGACGTCTGACACTATTGATTAGTTTTGCCTGATTTTGAACTTCATTCAGTGGAATTATGTGTATGTAGTCTTTGGTGTCTGGTTTCTTCTGTTCAACCTTATGTCTGTTGAATTTGTCTGTGTTGCAAATAGTTGTAGCTTGTCTGTGCTCATTGCTGCATAGTAGTCCATTGTATAGGTGCACCTTCATTGTGTATCTATCCAATGGAATAATTACAATTGTGTAATTCCAGTTGGGGCTTTTATAAATTAAAGTGCTGGAACATACTTGCACATGGACACAAGCACTCATTTCTCTTGGATATACTCCCAGGTGTGCAATTGCTCAGTCATAATACTTATATTTAGCTTTGCTAAATGCTCCTAAACAGTTTCCCAAAGTGCTTATACCAATGTGTTCTTCCAATATGTACACTTTAAAATAAATTAATGTGGAATTGTGCCAATGACATCATGCTGTTTTGTATTCCTCTATACTCTCTCCCATCTTGGTTTTAAGGTCCCTCAAAACTGCTAATTGTCCATCAAGATTATCACCTCTAATACTCCATGGTGTTTGCTCATTCCCCTTTACCTCTCTACTTCCTCAATGCTGGACGTATTTGTTGCCTTCAGCTTCCTGATACCACAAATCATGTTGCAATTATTATCCTCATACGTGACTGTTTAAGGAGCTTTGTAAGATTTTCTCATAGAACTGCTGGTCATTGGGCCTGTGAATCTTACTTTGATTAAATATAACAGGTTGGTCTGGCTACACCAGTCTATACTCGCACGAGCTATGCATGAGGGTCCCATAATCCACTTTCCTGCTGATCCTTGTCCTTTCTGAAATTTGTTAGCATACCAGGTATGAAATATCTCATTACTATTTTAATTTGCTTTTCTCTGCTTACTAATATGTTTTAGCATTTCTTTATAAGCATTGAATGAACACTCGTGTGGGTAAACTGGGTTCTTGAAAACATGGTTACTTGTTGCTATTGATAATGTGTTGTGTGCATGTGTGTGTGGCTGCCCTGTGCTTTTTTTTAAAGATTTATTTATTTCTCTCCCCTTCCCACCCCCACCCCAGTTGTTTGTTCTCTGTGTCTATTTGCTGCGTCTTCTTTTGTCCGCTTCTGTTGTTGGTAGTGGCACGGGAATCTGTGTTTCTTTTTGTTGTGTCATCTTGTTGTGTCACCTCTCCGTATATGTGGTGCCATTCCTGGGCAGGCTGCACTTTCTTTTGTGCTGGGCGGCTCTCCTTACGGGGCGCAGTTCTTGTGCATGGGGCTCCCCTACGCGGGGGACACCCCTGCGTGGCAGGGCACTCCTTGCGCACATCAGCACTGCGCATGGGCCAGCTCCACACGATTCAAGGAGGCCCGGGGTTTGAACCGCGGACCTCCCATGTGGTAGGCGGATGCCCTAACCACTGGGCCAAGTCTGCCGCCTGCCCTGTGCTTTGGAGCATGTCGAGCATCATCCTTGGGCTGGACCACTAGATGCCAGTAGCATATCGTCCCCCCAAGTTGTGACAACCGTAATTGTACCTAGAGATTGCCAATATCAATTCCGACCAACCTGCTGTTTACTGACATCTCAGCCCTGAGAACGGCGTTGAATGAATTATGCATTTATCATATTCATCATTTTCTCCCTGGGGGGACAAAATCACACCTTGTTGAGAACTGGTTAAAAGGGCCTAAAGTGACAACGATACTGATTAAGGATAAAATGCCCAATGGCCTAGGCCACAGGGCTTACCACTTAGGGCTGGGGGAGTTAAAGAACGAGTTCCTGGCCTGCATAACTGCTATATTCCGGGACACCACTAGTTCCCAGTGGCATCAAGAGCGGGCGTTGCAGTCCTCACTTTTTACTTATGCCCACCGACTTCTGTTTTAAAGGTGTCCAGCATGAGAGCCAGACAAACCTGGTTGGCAGAGCCCCCCACAGGGGCCCTGGGACCTGAGGTGGGGTTTCGGGAAGGCAGACCCGGATGGAGTTGTGTACAGAAAGGGACGTACTCAGGAGGGCAAAGCAGAGCGAGGATTCCCACGAGGAATGGAGAACGTTGTGGCTGAAGAAGGAGGACCCTTTTTCAGAGTAGACTGGGGCAGCCGGAAGCTGGGCAGGGAAGGCAGCTCTGAAGATTCTGGGGGCATCCGCGGCCGGCTTGTGAGCCCCAGATGTGCCCCTGGCCTCATTTCTCCTCCCTGAGGATGAGAAGGGTGCTCCAGCTGCTCGGCCTTGGGGCCTGAGGCTCTTTCTGCCTCGATTCTCTTTCCTTCTGCCTCTGGGTGGCTGTCTCCTTCTCATCTTTCAGGACTTGACTCAAATATCAGTTTGGACCATGCTGTTGTTTACCGACATGTCTTCAGCTCTGAGAACAGTGTCAGATGAATTATGTATTTACCATATTCATCATTTTATAGATGAGAAAAACATTTAAGAGTTTAGGTAACTTTCTCAAGGTCCACACAGCTGTTAAGAGTAAGAACTGGGATTTGAACTTAGAGCTGTCTTCAGGCCATGGTCTTCTCATGATGCTACACTCAGCCCCATTTGCGAAGCGTGACGCTAATCCCTGTCTAAATGAGCAATGTCCTGGGCCCTGGGATACTGTGCAAAGAAGACAAGGCCCCTGGCCCCACAGAGACCACGATCCCATCGGGTTGAGCCGCACATGAGCAGACAATGAAAGTAGCATGTGATGGGTGCCGAGATGGGGATGCACGTGGCAGGCGGGAATGGCCAGGGGTGGAGAGCGGCAGAGGAGGGAGAGGACTGTTCTAGGAAGAGCAACGCTGTGTGTGAGAAGAACCTGGTGACTCTGAGGAGCTGCAAGAAGTTCTAGTTCATTGGAAGGTAGAGGGACAGTGGAGAGACCGTGCGGGTGCGTTCCAGGAGATAAGAGCTGCAGACACGGGGAGTGTGAGCTTTACACTAAGGCAGGGGTTCTTACCCTTATTTGTTCCCTTTGCCAGTCAGGTGACAACCAGGGACCCCTTAGTAAGTTCACACTAAACTGTGTATTATTTAATAAATATTTAGCACACCCACACCAACACATCCCCACAAGAATAACGTTTTTGTGAACTTTCAGTTCAAGCTCACAGACCCCCTGAAGTCTTCCCACAGACCCCTTGGGGTTCCGCGGACCCCTGGTTAAGAACCCCTGTTCTAAGGGCACCAGCCTGCATCAGTGACTCAGGTGGGCTGTTAAGACAGCTGGAGTCAGGGTGTTCCCAGTGGATCCGATTTGGCTTTGGTAACCCAGGGACCCAGCCCAGGTTTTGAAGAGGCTTGTTAGCCAGGTGGCCACACTGTGGAATTAACTATCCCACCTAATTAAACAATCAATCAAATAACTAACCAGTTAAACAGTTAGATATTGAGTGCCTTATGTATACCAAACACGGTTTGAGTTGATTGGAGAGATGGAACTGAATGAAAAAGATAAAACCCCTGCATCATAGAGTGTATATACAACTGTAGGAAAGGATGTGACAGGGAGGATAAGGGTTTACAGAAGTAAATAGGGTGACAGAGAAGTCCTCGCCGAGAAGGGGGCATTTGCGCCATATCCAAAGGGGAGGGGCACAAATAACCTTCAGGTGGGAGTACCCACGTCCTGTCTGAGCAGCAGCAAGGAGGCCCATGGGGCTGGGGCAATGGGCGCAGGGGTGAGTAGTGGAAGACGAGCTCAGATGGCATGAAGCCACGCCCACCACCTCGGGAGCTCGCAGGCGGACATCGCCACAACCCCTGGACCTTGTAACAACGTTGTCCAGGCCGGGGACCTGTCAGCTGGGGGGCGGGGGAGGAGGCTGGCGCTGACGGGCTGGTGTTAATTCCCCGTCTCCAGCTCAAATCCTCCAGCCAGAGCTTAATTTAGATTAAGTCTTTGATTTAATACAAGGTTCAAGTCCCATGTGTTTAAGGATATGGCTTGATTTAACTGTTGAATCTATAAATTGACCTTCCTGTTGGGGGTTTTCTTTTAATCTTTCAATTAAATCTGAAGATGCTAACTCTGTTTGCCGAGAAATAGATACTGCTGAACTTCAAGGACTTTGCGTCTTTTGAGAAGGCCCAAAGGAGAGTCAGTTGCCTTGGGCCTTAGGAGAAGCCCTTGCCCTTGCAATGTATACACCTACTCAGAGGTGGGCGAAAGAAAACCCCAAGAGGAGTTCAGCGCCCTTGACCTGAACAGGCCATTAATCTTGTCTTAAAAAGTAAGAGTGAAAGTCTGCCAGGAGATCCTCCAGGTTTGGCTCTTGCATCATTCGACAAATATTTATTGAACACCTACCGAAGCCAGGCACTACTTTGGATGCTGGGGGTACAGCAGTGAATAAAATAGTCAAAAATCCTTGACATCATGGCCCTTACATTCTAGTGTGGTGGTGGGGTGGGAAAGACAATTAAAAAATAAGAAAACTGTGTTATAGTGTAGAAAGAGGTAAGTATTATGAAGAAAAGCAAAGTAGGACCAGGGGCTCAGGCATGGAGTGGTGGGGCTGCAATTTAGACAGGCTAGTCAACAGGTTTTCTCTTTTTTTCTATGAAGAATATTATTGGGACTATTGGTGAAATATGCATAAGCTGTGTGGGTTATATGATAGTATCAAGTCAATGTTAATTTCCTGACTTTATATAATAATTATATTGTTATATTAGACCCTGAAGTGTCTAAGGGTAAAGGCACATCATGAACCAAACTCACTCTCAAAGTGTTCAAAAAAAAGTCAAATAAACTATATATATACGCATATGTACATACGCATATGCACACACAGAAAGAACAATAAAGCAAGTGTGAAATATTGACTATTTGGGGGAAACTAGGTGAAGGGTATAGGAGAGTTCTTTATCTCAAACTTTTCTGTGAGGTGAAATTATTTCAAAATTTAACAAATAGAAAAATAAGTGAGTGGTCAGTGTAGCCATCACAATTTCTCAAACTCATTCCTTAGCACTCTGCTCCGCCACGATCAACACTATAGCTTCTGAATTATGTGTAATCCCCTCTTCCCTCCCCCTCCTCTCCGTTAAGCTCTTTCACTATTTTATGCCTTTGTTTGCCTCTGTATTTATATTTGTCAGGAATGATTTTTCCTCTTTTTCTCCCTAGAGAACTCCTACTCATCCTTTAAAACCCTGTTCTGTGAAAAATTCCCTTTTTTGTCTCCTACTATCCAGAGAGAATCAAATAACCCCTTCCTCTATATTATTTCTGTATCTTGTTTTTACTTCTACTACTGCAGGTAGAGCACATTATTATTTTTACTGTGGTGTGACTCATCCACCTTTTCCTCCTGACTGTGAGTGCAATGGGGATAGGGCCTGAGTTCCACTCATCTTTCTATCCCCAGCCTAGCAGGCTGCCCAGCCCGGGGTAGAAGCTCAGTGTAACACTGCTGAACCGAATGTTCTTTGATTGGAGAACAGGAGCCTGGAAAAGCACAGTGAAAGAAGGGATCCTGACGGAACAATCCAGCTCAGTCAGCAGAAAGACCTTTCCATGGAAATCGACAATGCAATGAAGGCAAAGCTGTTCAGGGCATTTTACAGCAAATGGAGACATCTGCAGAAGGCTCGCAGCCTAGAGCAGGTGGAAAGTGATGTGGCATGGCACATGGGTAGGGCGGTGATGGGAATGAGATAAAGGACGGGATTATGACTTAGGTTAGTCTAAAAATAAATTGATGATGGGATGTTGACCAGTTAGGCTTTGTCCTTAAACGACAAGTCTTCTTTTGACCAAGCTCATTATCAAGTTTTCTTGCCATGCTCAACTCTGCAAACCACATGAGCTCAGGGATAAACAGCCTCTGTCACATCCTTAGTCCAGACCCCACTGAATGCCTGCAGCCCCTCAGTGCCTTGATTGCCCAGGTTTTAGGCTCAGGAAGAGTGAGGCCCTGAAGGTTAGCCTTCCAGGGGGAACGTAGAACCCACGGCTGTAACTGGCCTATTTCTGTCTCCCTGGGTGCCCTGAGAACAGACACTTTCTTTAGGCAACTCCCTAATGTTTGGAGACTCAGGCTCAAATTCACTGGGACCAAATAGAGTCAGATGGGGTCTCTAGGAATCTGCCGAAGGGGAGCAAAAGAGAGTGCTTTGGAATTGGACACTGTGGTGGTTAAAGAACGAGTTTTGGCGAGAGATACCTCTGAGCTTGAGTGACAGCCCCGTTACTCACCAGCTCTGAGATCTTGAGCAAGTCACTTGTCCTATCTGAGCCTCAGTGTCCACTTCTGTGAAATGGGAAGTCCTTGTACCTACCTTACAGGTCCTTGTGAGGACTAAATGAGTTCATGCATGTGAAGTGCTTAGCATCGACCTATAGTAAGTGCTCAATGCATTTGGCTAATAGTATTATAATGAAAATAATATTTTCCGGTTTGCCTCTCCAACTATTCTGTGAGCGTTTGAGAGCAGGGTCCGGGTCGAATTTGTCTGTGATATTCCCCCACCCAGGACCAGGGCTGGCACAGAGAATGTGCTTAGGGAATGCATTTCTAGAACTGAATTAGCTCTGTCTCCTGCCAGCTCAGATTCTGTCTCTGGGAAGGGTACCGAGTCTACCTGGTTTGTAGCTCTATTCTGAGCACCTGGCAGGGCACCTGACAAGTGGCAGGCACATAACATTTGCGAGCTGGTAGAAGAATGAATGAGAGGGGCGTCCAGAGTATTGCCCCATGTATGCTGCAGATCAAGGCCAAGGCCTCCGGGCACTCAGGGTGGCGTGTATTTCACCACTTCAGGGGCCTTCCCTTACAAGTAAGGTTACATAGGATAATATATAATGCAATGGAAGCATGTAACAGAGTATGGAACATGACTGATATATGTGCATGGTAAACGTGTGGCAGGAGATGTCCCCAACTCACCAGAAATTTCCTGGTGGTAGTGGTGGCAGTTTTATAATACGTAGTTATTAATTAAAATGCCGAGTAAGGTAAAGAAGCAAGATACCGCATTGCACAGATAACTGAAAAAGGAGACTGGGAAGATGAGAAAGAAGGGGGAATGGAGTTGAGCAAATTTTATATTCTAGAAAGAAAAGTCAGACACAGGTGGAAGGGGCCAACTCTTGGCGATTCATCAACTTCTCCCAAAATGTGTTAGCCTCCTGCCCTGATGGGGGCGCTGCCATTTCCTGGTCCTATGTCCAATGAGTAGGTTCCACAAGCAGAGAATGAATGGACTGGATACATTTTCACACTTTTAAGACAATTGTTTTGGGGGCATAAGTCTAACAATTAATGAGAACAGCTACCTTTTATGAATGCTCTCTGTAAACCAGGCCAATGTAGCATAGTGCTTATTAGGAAAGAATTTTCAGCTGGATGGAGTTGGGTGAGAATGCCAGCTGCATCGTTTGTTAGCTAGACAGGTTATTTTGCCTCTTAAGCCTTAGTGTTCTCATCTGTAAAAAGGGTCTAATAAAGACCTGCTTTCTTGGGTTGCTTAGAGAATTAAGTGGGTTCTGGTCACATACTGAAAAACACTCAATAGCATTATTATTATGATAACAATATAACAAATAGCAAAAAGTTGGTTTGGATACCCAATCAGTTACTAATTCACCCCCACATCTCTCCCACCTGTCCAAAGATTTATTGAGAGAATTCATTTGCAAATCTTTAAAATACTTTTCTGAAAATGACACGTGCTGTTTCAAAAATGACCTTCTCAAAATGTCCTGACTCAGTGATCCTGGGCAGTGCTTTTGCCACAACATGTTCTTGATGAATTCATGGAAGGTTTTACAGATCAGCTGTTTTCTAAGTCCTCTTAAATCCACTCTTTGATCATTTTTTCAACAACTTCCTCGGAAATCAATGGCCATCTCTAGTGAGGGGTTATCATTTCCAACTAGCCCCCGTCTCCTTTGTGAAAACAGAGCGCTGTGGTCTCTCTCCGGTTTTTTGGGTTCTCCTGGAGGGGTCACAGACAAGGCCATTCATGGCAGCTCCATGGCCTTAACCACAGATTTTCAAACTTTGTTTATCTGGCCTGGAAATAGGAACACATTTGAAACATTGTTCTCTTGCTAGCTGCTCTTTTACCCCAGATTTCAAGCTCATTTCAAGGGTGCTTCCTTCCTTCCTTCCTTCCTTCCTTCCTTCCTTCCTTCCTTCCTTCCTTCCTTCCTTCCTTCCTTCCTTCCCTCCTTCCCTCCTTCCCTCCTTCCCTCCTTCCCTCCTTCCCTCCTTCCCTCCTTCCCTCCTTCCTTCCTTCCTTCCCTCCCTCCCTTCCTTCTTAGCAAGAGATAGGCACAAGGGAATTTGGGATTTTCTGTTATCTGCTATGTGTGTGTGTGTGTGTGTGTGTGTGCTGCTTTGCTGTCCAGCAGCTGTCACCTCTTGTCTTGGACAATGACCTGCCCAATACTGGGCTGTGTGCCCAGGCCTGCCAGCAGGAGCATTTCATTCTCTTAACCCCAGCGACTGGTTCATAGGTAGGCCTGTGACCCAAGTGGAGGGAATTAGATCCTGTTGCATCTGTTGGGGAAGAGGCAGAGGCTCTTTTCTTTCCAAACTGCTGGCAAAAAAAGTGAAGTGAGCCTGGGCTTCCGGGGACCTGATTTTGAAGCCAATACGGTGGCACGGGGAGGGGGTGGGGGTGGGGGGAAGCGGGGGTCCTGAAGCAAGAGAAGACAAAATGTCAGAGAGTCCCAGAATCTGATGTTCCCCTAACTCCACCTTTTCCTGGGACTTCTCAGTTGTTTGAGCCAATAAATTCCCACTTTTACTTATTCCATTTTGACTTGGGTTTCTGTTGTTAATTTTTAAACTGTCAATGATGTTTTAAATGTCTATTTTGAGAGGGCCTTGGCTTTTTGGTTTCCCTCTTTGTTTTTTGTTTTTTAATAAATTCTGGGATTTATGCCTTTCCAACCATATCCCTCACCTTTTCTTTGGTGTTTGTTGTGTGACCATGAACCCTTTCTTACATGTGTTGTAAGTTTTTAAAAATCTAAATGAATCTCTAGCTGGAATTCATAGTTTCTTTTATTTAAACATGGCATTTTTTCCCATGATAAAAATATTTTTTTTAATCACACATCTAGATTTAGAAATAGAAATGGGAGAAAAAAATTATCCAGTCTTCCAGTATCCAAACAAAACCAGTTAACATTTTACCAAAATTCTTTCCTTGATTTTCTTGCATAGATCATTGCATTATACTCTAGAAATTATTTTGGGTATTCCTTTAAGTTGTTTTTGAAAAGGTCATACATTTATATGATATCGATTTTAAAAGATTCCCCACTCTCTTGGGCACCTTGACTTTTTCACTTAATGATTAATTGTGGAAACAATTTTACGTCAGTGTGGAGAGCTGTCCCATTCTTCCATTATGTGGATGCACCAGAGATCATGTAAATAAATCCCTGTTGCTGGACACTTAGGTCGTTTCCAGGTTTTGTGCTGTCATAAACCAGGGCCTTACATCTTTGCGCATGAAGACGCTGTGATAGTGCCAAAGGATGAATTCTTTGAAAAGAAAGTACGTCGGGTAATTGGCAGGAGCACCATTGACACAGTGGAAAAATTGCTGTTCCAAAGGACTACTGCATTTACTACTCTTTCCTGTAGCAAATGAAAAGCTGGTTTTTCCCCCGTTTTTTTGGTAAGGGGCTGTTTTTGTTTGTACATGTTCAGCACTTAGAACAATGCCTGGCACATAGTAAGTGTTTAAGGTGTTGTATATTACTGCTGCTAGCATTATTACTATTATCACTATTTTTAAAATTTCACTGTACTCACTCTTCTTTCCCTCATCAGTATCATTTGAGAACATATTGTCAGTATTCCAATTATTTAAATCTCTCTCCCAAGCCTGGGGGCTGTGATTTTGGGAATATCATTATTTCCTGAAATATAATATTTATATTTATATAATATATTATATTATAAAATATAAATATAAATATTTATATAATATATTATATTATAAAATATAATAACTCAAGAAACACCTCTCTCCCCTTTCAAGGAATAATATAGAACATAATTCTGGGGCAAAAAGATAGAAAGAAAAAGAGAAGAGTAAAGCCTTCCCTGAATGGGAATGGGAATTGGAAAATATCCACATCTTTCTCCCAAGTTTTTGGTGCTTTCCATTTTAAGGCCTGTCTTAGAGTCCTAGTGTGGCCATTACGAAGTCCCACAAATTAAGTGGCTTAAAACACAGACCTTTATGCTCTTGCAGTTCTGGAGGCTCCAAGTTCAAGGTCAAGGTGTTGCCCTCTGAAACATGTAGGGGAGCCCTCTCTGGCAGTGATGCCTCACTCCAATCTCTGCCTCCATCTCCACGTGGTCTTTCTTGTCTCCTTCTCATGGCATTCTCCCCTCTGTGTCTGTGTGTCTCCAATTTTCCCTCTTTTGATAAGCGTACAAGTCACATTGGATCAGGGCCCACCTAATCCAGTTTGGCCTCATTTTCACTAATCATCTATTTGTAGACTTAATTTCTAAATATGGTCACATTCACAGGACTGAGAGTTAGGACTTGAACTTATCTTTTCAGAGGACACATTCAATCCATAACGATGCCTAATTGAAATCCCCTGTTCTTAGCACAATGTCTAGCACATAGTAGGTACTTAGTTTTTGAATGGATGAACGGTTGATTGCTGAACTCTTCATTTAAGGTTTCCAGTAGTCAAATGGAAGCTCAACGGGAAACTTGCCTTCTTTTCTTCTTATTTCTTGCCCAGCAAAATAGCAGTAGGCATGCAATGGATGTTTACTAAATGAATGCATCGATAAATACAGATGTCTAGATTGTTATTTAACCAATAAAAAACAATCCTTGCAAAATCTGGTTGCCTCTTCATCATCATCCCTTGAGATCCTTTTAAAAATTGCTAACGGATTCCCAGGCTCCACCTTAGACTCACCGAGTTAGAGACTCTAGGGATGGGTTCTGGATTCTGTATTTTAATAACTCCCCAGGTGATTTTTTGATGGAGCCAGACTTACAAAAGATCATGGACCAGTGCTTGTGGTCTTTCCTATCCCATCCCTGTATCTCCTTAACCCATTACAATCTTTTATTTCTCAAGTGGACTCTTGGCTGCTCTGTGGATGATCTTATCTGTGAGTGCGCACTATTTCATGCTGATAAGCCACCCTGACTCTCCAGCAGCTCCCCTGGCTTCAATTCTATTAATAAACCTGTCCCCTGGCCTCTGAGGATGTGCCCTTTATCTTGCCCATTAAGGCTGCAGCGAACAGCTATTCCTAGCATTCCACAACTCAGTTTTATTACAAAGTTCTGCTCTCTTTTGGAGAAATAGACTTGATACTCACGATTTCAATCACCAGGATCTTGCTAGCCAAATGGCTCATCCAGTGTTTTTATGGGACTCTAGAGATTCTACCATATTGTGGAAAAAGCAGGGGGAGGGGAGAGGAATTAACATTGAGCTCTCCCCTTTTATGTGCAAATACTGTACCAGGAATGTTTCAGGCATTTCATCTTTACATCTATCAGTGCATATTGTTTCAAGGTGAGGAAACTGAAGCCAGAGGGACTAAGTGAAATGTCCAAGGACATTAGTCAGTAAGAGGTAGAATGCCAGGATTTACACCCAAGTCTGTACGATTCCAGGATCCCAGTTTGGGGCCAGGGAATGGGCTCAGAATGTAGTGGTGTTTTGAGGTTTGGGCCCCTGGGGAACTGGGGAATATCAGGATTCCTGGGCATGGGGTTTTAGGAGACAGGCAGGCTAAGGTATAAGGGCAGGCTGACCAGCAGCTGGGAAGCACCAAGTAATGTGGAATGGAGGATGCAGTGCCAGAAGTCAGGAGCTGGGATTCCAGGATTGGCCCACAGCCCAAAGGGGACTGGGCAAAATGCAAAGACCAGATCTGAAGTGGAGGGGATGGATGGACCCTTGCCCAGAAGAGATTGAGTCAATGAGACAGGAGGGACTCCCGGAGGCTAACGAACTTGGAGGAGGACTTATAAAAGTGCCCTTGAGACTTTGACTGTGGGAAGAAGGGAGCACTTAAGAGTATTTGGGCATCAGATCTGCAGGCTGATCTGGGTCAAAATTTGTCACCAGCTAAGCCTGGCATTTAATTCAATCATTCAGCTCCTTCAAACAACAAACATTTATGGGAGTTCTTCCTGTGTGCTAGAAGTGCCTGGGTGCTGGGAAAACAAGGCACAAATAGTCCTTTTGATTTTGGAGTCTATATCATACTCTATATTAATAATCATTATAATTATAGCAAACAACAACCATTGAGCACTTAAGAGCTAGGCACTGTTTTAATTACTTTACGTATATTAATACATTCAATCTTCACAACTACCCTACGAGGCAAGTACTGTTATTATCTCTGTTTTACAGTTGAGGGTGCTTTTGTTCAGAAAAGTTGAGCCCCACGTTGTGGCGTGTGGGAGGCTGGGACGGGGACCCAGGGCAGCTGGCTTGCAGAGCCCTTAATCGTATCCACCGACTCTGTTACCTCCCATTTGGCCACTCGCCAGTTTGCTCAACTTCTTTCAATAGCTTTTGATAACTTCCAGTTTCCTTTATTGTGTTTTGGGCTCTTAATTGTTCTCACAGGTATTTCTTAGAGTCTGCTCTTAAAATATAAAGCATTTAATTGGCCTCTGTGGTGAAAAGACAGGCACCTGCATTTTGTAGAATGTATCTGTATGCAAATTACCAGCCAGCCTCCAAGTCATGCCCTGTGTGGAATTCAGGGTTCCAAGGAGACTGCTCCTGGCCTTATCCCTGACCTCCTCCTACCTCCTGCCATCTGAGACACTGATTTGGTATCTGTTGAATTGCTCAATTCAATACGACACGTTTTTCTTTCTTTCCTTTGAGTCTAAGCCCTAGCCCAGTGGGGTAACCAAGACATGTAAGGCAAGGGACCTGCCTCCAGGAGGTTATAGTCTAGCTGCTGTGATGAGACATTCCAAGGATGAAGCACTGAGATTATCATAGCAATGCAGAATTAAGTACTAAATTATGGGGAAGCAGATTTGGCTCAATGGATAGAGTGTCTGCCTACCATATGGGAAGTCCAGGGTTCAAGCCCAGGACCTCCTGGCCCATGTGGTGAGCTGGTGCGGTGCTGATGCGTGCAAGGAGTGCCGTGCCACTCAGGGGTGTCCCCCACATAAGGGGAGCCCCACATGCAAGGAGTGCACCCGTAAGGAGGGTTGCCCCACACAAAAAGAGCGCAGCCTGCCCAGGAGTGGCGCCGCACACAGGAGAGCTGATGCAGCAAGATGATACAACAAAAAGAGACACAGTTTCCCGGGGCCACTGATAAGAATACAAGCAGACACAGAAGAATACACATTGAAGGGACACAGAGAGCAGACAAATGGGGCAGGGGGGACGAAGAGGAGAGAAATAAATAAATAAATCTTTGAAAAAGAAAAAGTACTAAATTATGCAGTAGGAATTGCTAAATGCTGTGCAAGTTCAGAGAAGGGAAATAGTGGCACATGTTTCTTAGAAGGAGATGGGTAGGCTTTGAAAGACTTGGATAGGACATTCTAGGACAGAGGCATGATGTTTGGAATGGCTTGGCATGTAAAGAACACGGAGGGGATTAGATTCCCTGGAGCATAGGTCATAGTGGTGATGTAGACAACGAAAAGCCAGACCATAACAAGAGCTAATATTTGAGTACTGGATGTGTGCAAGAACTTTTCTCAACTCTCTTTTGATCCTCAAAATGCTCTGCAAAGTATGTACTATATTCATATTACTCTGTGGAAACAGGGTCAGCGAGCCAGTGGGACTTGTCTAAAACAACAGTGTCAAGTGACAGGGATGTGAATCCAGGCAATCAAACTCCACTTCCAAGCTCTGGACACCTATGTTATACCCCTAATATTGCAAATGTTCTTCCCATTTTCCAGGTGAGGCAAAAGGCTCAGGAGGGATTATGTTACCTCTTTTTGGGTGCAGACAACAGAACCCACTTGAGCTAGAAGGGGAAAGGGATTTATCAAAGGTTGTGAGGGAGTATGCACTCTGTCTCCAAGGGCTGGGCCCAGGCTTGCCAGGAACAGTGCCCAGTGCCTCCAGGGGTCTGGTCCTTGGGGACCCCACTGCCGCTCCCCTGGGTGTGGGCATCAAGCTCACATTACTGACTCAGAACCCGCTCCTGCTGCGCGAGAGCCGCCTGCCTCCACTGTCGGCAAGATGGCATCTGCACGACGCCTGCTTTCTCCTCTTCTGGCTTCTGAACTGACCTTTCACAAGAGTACATCTGATTCTCAGAGAACTGGGCGAGCAAGTCTTCTGACTTATCTCTCTCTCGGCGGGGCAGGACTAGAAATGGGCAAATGCCGCCTGCATAGGAAAGCTATTGTTCAGAAAGTGCCACGCAGCTGGAGAACACGACAAGGGTCCACTAGAGTTAGCCCGAGTTAGCTAGAGTTAGCTAGAGCTGGGGTCCAGTCCCAGGTCGCTCTGACTCCAGGGACCATGCTGGTAATGCCTGTTCCATGGCCTTCAAATACCAATCCATGGGGCGAAGCTGGGCGGGCCACAAAAGAATCATCCAGAAGTTTGTTAGAAACAGAGTCCTAGGCCTCTCCCCCAGAGATTCTGATTCAGTGGGTCTGGCACAAGGGCCTGGGGATCTGCATTTACCAAAGCTCTCCGGGTAATTCTGAGCTGTAGCCAGGTTTAGGAGTCACTGCTTTGCATGCTATTGCCAGTGACATTTTACTTAATTCCATAGTAAAGCTGTGCTTCCTAATCAGGGGCGATCTTGCTTCCCAGAGGACACGTGCCAATATTTGCAGATGTGTTGGTTATTACAACTAGGGGAATACTACAGCTTCTAAAGGTCAGAGGCCAGGGAAGCTGCCAAACACCCTCCAGCACAGGACAGACCCCCAAAATGAAGGATTATCCAGCCCAAAGGTCCGTGGGGCTAAGGATGAGAAAGTCTGTATTAAAAGATGCTCACTTTTGCCAAGACCTTGTGGCATCATTTTCTTCAAAGGTGTCTTGCTCCCTCTTTAAATCCTGACCATTTGGAACATAACTTAGTGCTCATGTTATCGTTTTACAGAAAGGGAAGTTTCCAATGCAATGTCACTCTGGCCACTTGGTCCCCTTTGCTCTCAGGCTGTTAATTTTCACCTGCTCTGTGAACCATGCCCTGATAAAATCCCTGGAAAGGTGTCCACCTCTCGTGCAGCCCTCAGCACTTTTGCCCTGAAGGTTTAGAGAGGTGGCATGGAGTAGTTTCAAGTATGGTCTTTAAAGGGAAGCCTAATTATTAAGCTTATCTTCACAAGAGTTTTAGATCACAGTAATTCCTATATACAATATACAGTACTCCCACATATCCAACATAAAACCTTTTCCCTTTCACAGCAATAATCTTTTTACATATTCATACTATATTTACTGAAATTGATGTACAGATAGTGAGACAATAGCTTTCAAACAAGGTAACATTTGTGTTTACATTGTGGTTTATATTTTAGACTATACAATTTTCTAAATTTTAAGTTATCTTATGTTTTACATTATGATTTACATTTTAGCCTATCAGCCCCTGCGGTCACCCCTCAGGCTGAAGTGTGGTTTGCTGGCCTGGCGGGGGAGCAGCCGCGGCAGGCCAAGCCGCTGCCCCCATAATAGGGTGGCTGGTCGGACTCACCGCCACCCCTGAAGGAAGCTCGGCATGGGTGCAGAGTGCCCTCGGGTCTCCCCTTCTCGGCAGCCATGCTTCCGCGGCCGCCCCTCCTCCCGGATAGCGCCACACAATGCCTTGTGCGGCAGCACCCTTCTTCTTTCTCCCTGCGCAGGCGCAGGGCAGAAAATTCCAGTCTGCCCTTTTCCCCTCCCCCGACAGCAGCAACAGCCAGGCGTGGGCGGGAAACTCAAGTCTGCCCTCCACCCCAGCAACAGCAGCCACCAATCCCTAAACCCTGCCCCTTCCCCCAGCAACAGCGACAGCCAATCCCTAACCACCACCCCTCCCCCGTCCAGTACCGCCCACTGACCTTTCGCCGGCAACCAATCAGAACAGGGCGTGGCTTCGACCAATCAGCCTTCCCCAGCCCCTATAAAACTGTTGCCTCTCCCTCAGTAAAGTGGACTTGCGTGTTTACCTTGTCTCCGCGGTAGTTCTTCTGCCGTGCGCCCTCCAGTCCTGAGAGCCCCCGACAAGGGCCTGGCCTCCCTTGTCCCCAGTTCGTCGCCTGCTTCTCCGGGCGACCCCTTCGTCGCCTGCTTCTCCGGGCGACCCCTTCGTCGCCGGCTTTGCCGGGCGACCCCGTCAGCCGAACCGCGCAACCCCTTGTGAGACCGATCCCTCGTCTGCTGCCGGACTGACCCCTCGTCCCAAGTGGGACCGACCCCTCGTCCCAAGCGGGACCGACCCCTCGTCCAGAGCTGGACCGACCCCTCGTCCGCAGCCAGACCCCACCTCTACCGACCGAGCAAACCGTCGCAGCTGGCGCCCAACGTGGGGCAAAGCAACCCCACCACAGCACAACGTGGGGCAGAGCACCCCCACTGCCACCGACTGAGCAAGCCGCCGCAGTTGGCGCCCAACGTGGGGCAGAGCACCCCCACCGCCACCGACTGAGCAAGCCGCCGCAGCTGGCGCCCAACGTGGGGCAAAGCAACCCCACCACAGCACAACGTGGGGCAGAGCACCCCCACCGCCACCGACTGAGCAAGCCGCCGCAAGCCCCTATATATTTTTGATGTAATTTTACATGTCTTATATCCATCTTTGCATACTCTTGAGAAACACTTCTATTGCCCACACAGTTACATTGGTTCCATCTATTCAATACCTCCTTCCCCCTCCCCTTAGGGCCCACAGCGACAGTCAATCTTCATTGCTTGAAAGGCCATGTTCAGAGATACTTGCAACAGAGTTGAGGGCTTGACATGTTCAACTGCCCTAATGCCCTGGGAGCCACCATTTCTCTTGAGAGAAAAGAAAAAGATAGGATGTAGACACTGAGGAAAAGATGAAAGTAGTTTCCTTGCCAATTTGCACACAGGGCAACACTTATTGCAGTGATGGAAGGCAAAACATCAAAAACAAAGCTTTTGCATTTTTAAATTTTTTGATACCCCAATTTATTTTTATCATAATTTTTCCAAATTAATACGTATTCTATATCTAACCTTTAAACTCATCGCTATATTCCATTTTACTATTAAGGGAACCTGGCAATATATTGGGCTTCACTTTTCAGCAAGTTTTGTATAACAGAGAGGTTCAACAATGGCAGCGGAGGAATACTGCTGTGGGATGCTATTGCCAGGGGACACATGGTTGGCAGGGAGTTCTACAGGGCATATATCCAGGGTACATAAAAATGTTTGGATATTTTCATAGTGGCTAAAATTAAAAACAACAACTGAGGGAGTGCTGAGTTCCTAGCCAGGGGAGCTCTATCACAGTCCCTAAAGGAACAGCAACAATCCCCCAAGTGCAATGGCAAAGACCAAAAAAGAATGAAGGTCCAACAATGAGCCCTTGATACTAATGACTGTGCTTGTGAGCCTGTGCACCTAAAGTAAGAAGAAGGCCTAGAACTGCAGGGTGCCTAAGAGTTACCTCCTGAGAGCCTCCATGTTGCTCAAATGTGGCCAGTCTCGAAGTCAAACTCAGCATGTAAATGCGTTGCCTTCCCCCCAGCGTGGGACATGACTCCCGGGGATGAGCCTCCCTGGTGCTGAGGGATTACTACCAAGTACCAGCTGATGATGTAACTAGAAAATGACCTTGAACAAAAGGGTCAACTCAGAACAGCAGAATATCTCAGTCTACATATAATACCAGGAGTTAAAAATGCTTTTTGACCTGAATCAAGGGGGAAATGGAAAGGACAAATGAGTTTATATGGCTATGAGTCTCCAAAAAAAGAGCCTGGAGGTTATCAGAGGGGTTGCCCTTATGCACACCTCAGCAGAGTCCCAGAGACAGATAAAGTAGATACAACCCCGGGTATTGATTCTTCTGAGGGCTACAGAGACCCACAGGTTCTATGGTCATTACAGATGGAGTTCAGTGCCATGTCAGTTGGCCCTTCTTTGGAGTTTGTGTTTCTGTGTGATGGAGCTGGTCTCATATGTGATCTTTTTTCACAAGCCTCTCCTGTTACTTTTACCAGAACTGTAGTTGGTGCTGGGGTTTAATATATACCCAGGGGATCTGAATCTCTGGACTGATCATATGATAGCCAGGCCCTGAACCTCAACAGACTTCAGCTCCTACACTCTGATTTATTGGACTTACCCCACTCAGCTAACATGGAGTTGAAGAAGGTCAACCACCACATCATGGAGCCAAGAATGCCTACAACTGAAAGCAGGAGGATTGCATCCAGCATCCATGTGGAATCTAAGCCCCCTCTTGATATAGATGCGGAGTGGACACAACCAATCCAAGGTCCACAGGATGGAGGAATAGAATATGGATTAGAGTGGACTTACTGATATTCTATTCATGAACTATTGTGATTAGTAATCAAAGAAAATGTGGCATTGGTGTGGAGAAAGTGGCCATGGTGGCTGCTGGGTGTGGGGAATGGTAGGAAGAGATGAGATGTGGAGGCGTTTTCGGGACTTGGAGTTGTCCTGGGTAGTGCTGCAGGGACAATTACCGGACATTGTATGTCCTCCCATGGCCCACTGGATGGAACGTGGGAGAGTGTGGGCTATGATGTGGACCATTGACCATGAGGTACAGTGGTGCTCAGAGATGTATTCACCAAATGCAATGAATGTCTCATGATGATGGAGGAGATTGTTGCTATGGGGGGAGGAGTGGGGTGAGGGGGCTGGGGGATATATGGGGACCTCATATTTTTTTAATGTAACATTAAAAAAATAAATAAAGACAAAAAATTAAAAACAATATACATTTATATAATTGGAAGATATAAATGGTATGAAGGGGAAAATATTAAAACTGAAAATCCAAAAAAATAAATAAATAAATAAAGGGAAGCCTAGATTGGAAACAGCCCTGCCACCTACTGCTTTCAGACAAGTTACTTAACATCCCTGAAACTCTGTTTCCTCCTCTGTAAAATGGGAACAGTGACAGGACTTATCTACCTGGGTGGTGGTGAGGGTAAGATGAGATAAGAATGTGTCTCAGTCAGCTCTTGCTGTGATAACACAGCATTACAAGCATCCCTAAATTTCAGCAGCACACGATAGGCATTTCTTTTCTGCCGATGTGCCTGCAGTTTGGCTGATCTAGGCTGGGCTTGGTTCCACAGCTGTGAGTTGGTCTGAGTCTGTTTCACATGGCTCTCACTCTCTTCGGACCAGCACCTACCCAAGACGTATTCTTTACATGGTTCCAGGAAGAGCATGAGAGCCCAAGCCCAGCCACACAAAGACATTTCAAGCTTTTGTACTTACCACCATTTTCTCCCATCCCATTGGCCAACACAAGCCACATGGCCAAGCTTCAAATGGTTGGGGCTTGGAAGTATACCCACAAACAGTAATAAGGAGCAGGAAACAGCCATCCAAATCATCACTTGTACGTAAAGAGGACTGCATAAATTTTTTTGCTGTAGTCCTTGATGTTAGGAGTCATTACCCTGAGTTAGCTCAGTCTGCTCTGCCCAAGCCTGGTGCTCTGACCTCTATATCAATCTGTATGTGCATTGGCTTAGACCTCTTGCCTGTGGACCAGTCTCAGATCTGTGCTTCAGTCCTCCCAGGGGCCCTCAGTTTCCTCTTCTCTGCCAACTTGTTTAGTTCTGCAAATAAGCAACTCACCCTCTGTTGCTCCCTGATGGCCACTGAATCCACATCACTGCCCAACTGGAGTTCATGTTGACCTTTTATATGGTGGATGCAGTTGACTTGAATTCACTCTGACCTTTGTTCACTGAGACATTCTCTTTGGTCTCTTAACTCTCCTTTTTGCTTATCTTAAGTCCTCCCCTTCTTTCTAGGCTCTGGTCACTAGTACAACCTTTTAAATGGGTCCATCCTCTAGGAGTCTCTTCCCAGGTTCACAGCATCACTATTTGCTTCCTTACTCATATGAGCAAAACTGGCTTCTGTAGGATGGCCATACTTTGGTCTGTTCACATGGACAGATCCCCAGGGCACTCTGTAGATGCTCAAAGTGTTTGTTGATCCTGAGTTTTGCTTGTTTGTTTAGAAATTGTTTTTATTTTTTTCATTTGTTGGGGAGGGAGGACCCACTATTTTGAGAAGCAACATAGCACTGTGGTTAAGCACACAGGCTTTAGAGCAATTGTTCTCAATCTTGGCTACACATTATAGCCCCTGTGGAGATTTTAAAAGTACCCGTGTCTGGGTCCTGCCCCCAAAGCTTCTTTCTGATTTTTTTGGTCTTGGATGTAGCCTGGACATCAGGGTTTTTAAGAGCTCCTGAGATGATCCTGACATGTGGCCAAGGTTGAAAAACACAGCTTTATAGTAGGTTAACATTCACTTTCAAACCTTGGTTTTGCACTGACCAGCTATGGCTTGGTCAAGTTTCTCAGCCTGTTGGAGATCAATGTCCTCTCCTTCCCCAATAAAATGGGGCTGATACTATGCATTTCCTTGGATTATGTAAAATG
This sequence comes from Dasypus novemcinctus, assembly GCF_030445035.2. Classification (NCBI taxonomy): domain Eukaryota; kingdom Metazoa; phylum Chordata; class Mammalia; order Cingulata; family Dasypodidae; genus Dasypus; species Dasypus novemcinctus. The sequence goes on along the minus strand of NC_080695.1, from coordinate 56,181,621 downwards.
GAATGAAATAGCCATATAACAAGTACAAGCACTCAATAAGCACCCATTGTATTCCTTTAAGATGGAATTTTGTTTTCTTTATAAGAATTACATTCATTAAAGGAAATTGGGGGGGGGGGAAATCACTTTGGGTCTGACACCTGAAACTTGTCATGTATTACCTTTAATTTTTGTCTTTTACATGTTGCACACATTTTTGCTTTTAACCAAGGCTGAAATCATCATGAAATACAATTTATGCCCTGCTTTTCTACACTCAACTTTTATGATGATGAGATAATAACCTCAATTTCAAGTCTGCTAAGGTTTCAGACTCTGGAATGTCTCCTAAAGTTAAAGTGGTGCTCATGGATTGAGAATCATAGAGAATTATCTCTTTTCTTGTGATTTTCTTGATGACAGTTTGGTCCCCAAGAGACCCTCTTTGCAGGAATCAACCTGGCATGCATGTCCCATTTTAAGCTGACTTTTCATAGGGAAGATTCTGCTGCATTTTACAGGACAGGAGGGACGCAGTCCACCCAATGTGGTGCTAACTTTACAAGGGACAAAAACTGGTTATTAGTAGGATGGGCGCATCTCTTCTGGTGTGGGGATTTCTAGGTTCACCCCATTCTGCCCACAGCCCAATTACTCTTCTGTGCCTCTTGGGCTCACACCCTTTATTCCCAGGCTTATAGGCATTGCCCTGGTTCAGGTGGAAGGAAGCAGCCCCATTTTCTGACCAGTTGCACTTTCCTGGGAGCCCAGCCCTTCTGGAGTTTCAGGGCTGTTGAAGAGGCTGTGGAATGCAGGACTGAGAACCCGGTCTTTAGGATCTTGCTGCTCTGATCCTCTGATCAGAGGATCATAAAGTAAGTTGCTTACTTTATGGTTCACCTTGAGTGAGTTCCCTAACACTCTATGTCTCATCTTTAAAAGGGGAATAAAGCAACCTGCCTTGTAGGACTGGGTGAAGATTAATAACTGACTCATTTATCCACTCAAGAATATTTATTGAGCACCCATTATGTGCCACAGACTGTGCTAGGTGCTGGGAATACTGGTGAGCAAGCCAGAGGGTTCATGCCTGCATGAGGTTTGCAGTTGAGCAGGGAAGAGGCTGAAAGCAGAGATTTCCATCCTGTGTAATTCAGATTCTGATGGGGAAGCATGGGGCACTCTGGAAATGCATTGCAAGGACACTTAAGGTAGATTTGGGGGTTTTCAAGTCAATAGAGAAGATTGGGTAGATACAGCAAATCCACCCTCATTGCTTAAGTAAAGAGAAATTCTGGGTAAAATCTAACAAGTGAAGGAATGTAGCTGAATATGGAAATAAGAAAGAACTTCGAGTACCAGAAATAAATAGGAAACTAAGGCTGGAGTGATGAACAGGAGCTCCAGCTCAACAGCTCCAGGTGTCTCTGTGTGGGTCGAGTGGGTATGGAGCACTTCAGGACTCACCCATCAGCGAAATGGAAATGCCAGACTCTCCACCTGCTGATTTAGGGGTGCAGCAAAGATGCTGTTGTTCAAGCTGCGGATAGGCAAAGAGTCCCCTGGGAGAAGCTGGAATCACGCGGGTGCAGATTCTAAATTTATCCCATCACACAGTGTGGGAAACCTGAGTGGAGAAATGAACACAAGAACTGGTGAAATCCAAAGGGCTCTGGTGGGGGTCCCCCCACCAGGGCCCCTGCAGGTTGCACATTCAGGGCCTGGGTCCAGCCCTCCCTCCATCTGAATTCTTGCTCCCACATCCCCCTCCCCAAGGTCGCCTTTCAACCCGCTTCACTGGACAGCATCTGGACTCCAGTGCCACTCTCTCCTGGAGATTTTTCCGGGCCTCTGAGATTAGATCAGTGCCCCCATTTTATGCTTTCCTGGCTCATGCCTTTTCTCTTTTATATTCCTTACTTCAAGCACAACGTAGTAATTGTGTAATTATTTGATACATGACTGCCTCCCCTGTTAGGCTGTGAAAGTGGGAACCACGAACATCTGGTTTTTTAACTACACTCTACAGTTCCCAGCAACTGGGCTGGCAGGACATCAGTGCCCCAAAGATGGTGACTGGAATGAATGAACAAATGAATGAATTCGTCCTGCCCCAACGACCATGCCTACTGCCTCCATCTCCTACCAACCCCAGCTGGAAATAAAACAATTACAACTTTTTGTTTGTGCATCATCTTCATTCTTTGTAGTAAATAAATACTTGACGACAGCGAGTCCAGACTTTTGCTGTGTATATGACTAGAATGTTATGTCCTTAAAAGTTCTTGTAAATGAGCTGATATAGTTTGAATTGTGTCCCCCCAAAAGATATGTTGAAGCCTTAATCCCCAGTCCTTTAGAATGTGGCTTTATTTGGAAACAGGATCATTACAGATGGAATTAGGCAAGTCACACCCGAGTCGGGTGGGCCCCAATCCAATGTGACTGATGTCCCTCTAAGAAGAGGAAATTTGGACCCAGACAGAGGGGACAGTGCCACATGATGACCGAGGCAGAGAATGCCAGGGATTGCTGGAAGTCACCGCCAAAAGCCAGGAGAGGAGCAGGGCACAGATTCTCCCCCACAGGCTTAAGAGGAAGTGTGGCCTGCCAACACCTTGCTTTTGGCCTTCTGGCTCCCGAACTGGGAGAAGATAAGAAATGTTCATTGTTCTGAAGCCACCCAGTCTATGGTACTTGGTTAAGGCAGTCACAGGAAGCTACGAATGAGAAACTGCAAAAATGTTCTCAGGACGTGGGGATTTCTGCTTTTCCTGTGAGTGGTGAAGGGCTTGCTCGGGGGTCCAAGCTGCCTGGGCTCAAACCCAGGCAAGTGCCAGAACTCATGAACGTTGTGGAAGTTCTCTGACTCAGTTTCTCACTCTAGAAAATGGGGCTAATTGTAGGACCTGCTTCGCAGGGTTGTTGAGGAGTAAATAAGAGAGCCTCTAACATGTCCCTTGAACAGTGCCTGGCATAGAGTCAGTACCCCGAAATGTGAGCTCTTATAATGGGGAAGGAATAGAACACTTCACAGCTCGTGTTAGGCATCACGCTAGCGCTTTTCACACACATTGGTTCATGTGAGCCTCCTAGCAGTGCTATGAAATAGGTGTTATTAGCAACCTTTCATAAGGGAGGAAACTGAGGCACAGAGAGGAATACTTATACAGTTAGAGCCCCTGGAGTGGATGTCCAGGCCCTGTCATCCTGCAATGCTGGACCTCTCTGAGAGCCCCAGGAAGTGGGTTCCATGGATGGGCTGGCAGCCAAGAGGGTCCTGTCTGACCTGTGGGTCTAGAAGACTCTCACTTTCTTGCTCACTTTCCTTTCTTTGCATGTGCTCGGATGCCTCTTCCCAGCTCTCCTTTCTTATTCACACTGAAGGGCAAGACTGACACGGGAACTTTCAAAGGTGCCTCCGCCGGCAGGCTGTGCTGTCCATCACGCTTAGAGGGCCGGACCCTGCAGGCCCCCGCTGCCTGACGGTGACAGCGAGCCCCGGGAGGGCCCCGCTGGGGAGCGCCCAAGGCTGGTAACTGCCTAGATGCCCCGCTGCGGCAGCTCCACGAGCAGCCCCTGGCTGGCACGGGAGACGGCCCTGGGTCCGACTTGCTCCACTTGCTTTTTCTAGTGGCGCTGAATGGAAGCGACGGTGTCGCCCGCAAAAGCAGTTCGGACCTACAGGTTTTGAGCTCCCGAGGTTCCTGCTGTGGACAAAACTTCGAAGGCATTGCTGGAAAAGCATCCTGGCGGGCACCGGGCTGCGAAGCAAGCAGCCGGGACTGAGTCTCTGCTTGCCTGCTCTGCAGCCATGTGGCCTGAAATGAGTCACTTAATGCTCTGGCATCTCAAGGAACCCCCCAAGGTGCGGCCACCTCTGCTTGGCAGGTGGGAAAATTCCCTTCCTTGACTGGGGGACTTTGTTGACAACATAGGCAGCCTTTCCGGGCTGTGAACTGTGGGCTATCAAGAGTGATCAGAATCTGGTGTCTCATTTATTTAAAAATTTAAACATTTAAAAATTTAATGGCTCATGTGACACCCCCATTGCTAACCTTCCATGGCTGCCCATTTTTTCCAGGAAGAAGTCCAGAAGGGCTTATCAGGCTGTCTTAGTTTGGGTTCACTCGGAAATAGACAAATGAGATAGTGATGGATGTGACAATGGGTCGCTTATTTGGGATGGATCTCAGGCGACAGCCGTAGAGGAGCATGGAAGTGCATCAGGGAGAGGAAAGCAACCACTAACGGGTCGCTGTCGAGCGAGCTACCTGCGTGGGTGGCTGGAGCTCAGCCCTGCCGGGGACCTCTGGGGAACCCCGTAGAACGTGCTCCTCAGTTACCTTCCCCCAGTGGAGGGGAGCTGGGGTGTTTATATAAATACCCCTGTCCCCATTGACTGGGGGCTTGTGGAGGTGGAGAAGTGGAATTCCCATCATGGAGAACTCGGGGGCTATCTGACCTGCTGGGGGTGGAGGCAAAGCAGGCTCCGGACCCAGAGAAGTTTCTCAGGCAAGGCAATGCAGGCTGGCATTCGGAGGTCCGGCGCTTGGGTCATGGCAGGGATATGAGCGGGAGGCCGAAGGCCTCTGCTGTGTCTTCCACAGCTGGCCCGGCCTGCCTCTTTAGCCTCATCCCCCCACCCCCCACATACACCTCACAACCCTCACACGACCCCCACACATACACACTCCCACATACCATGACACACACACTCCTACATACCACACACAGCCCTCAGCATACACGTGCTCACACGTACGCTCATACAACACACAACCACTTGCACATAACCCCAGGCACAGTGGCCCCATCCCCCAACATACCGCACATCACGCTAGACTTTTGTCTCGTTCCTCCAACGTGAGCAACTCCCTCTTAACTCCTGACCTTAAAATGCCCCATTCCTTTCGCTGAGCAAATCGTCCTTCACCCTCCAGGTCTCAGGTAAACTCTCCCCTCCTCGGAGAGGACGTCTTGACCACCCTTATGGGGCTGGCACCCTTCCCCCACCATGTGTGCCTTCAGCACTTGGTCCTTCCTTGCTAGATGGGCTTTGCTTACTGCACGGTCAGCTCTCGTCTACCACTTTTTCCTTAGCACCTAGTGCAGGGCCTGCAGTGTAATTGATGCCCAATAAAAATGAGTTGAATCGATTTGAAAATAACCTCCTTGTGTAATAGTCCCTTACGTGTCCAGAAATTTAATGTATTCCCTGGAACATTACTGTTAGGCAAACATTATCACCCCATTTTACAGGTAAGGAAAGTAAGGCTCACAGGGAGATGAGTTATTTGAGGACAAACATGAACTCTGTAGCCTAGCAGGACTGGATCCTGGAGCTTTTAATCCTAGCTCAGGTTTGTTTTCCATTACACCCCACGTAAGCAGATTCCTTTTAAGTGGTCACCTTGGGAAGCTCCACATTTATTCTAATAATGTTATTTCTCAACACATTTTCTTTTTTTTCCAAAATGACAATATGTATTTTTTTAAAGTAGAAAAGTCATATATGGTTTGTCCTCCAATACTTTTAGAAATGGCCTCTCAAACAAGGGGAAAAAAAATCTGTTTCACTGCAGTTTTTAACAAAAGCAGAGTTTTGGGGCTTCAGTTTCCTTCCCCATAAAACAAGGGCATTGGGATAGGCTGGGCTTCTTCCCTAAGGGTCTGTGGTCCCCACTGATGAGCTTTGGGAGAACTGGGAAGCTTCTGAAATTTAGGATGAATAATTGCATGTATGCACATTTATCTAGGAAGAGGGTCCATAGGTTTTCCATATTTTTAGGGTTATGTGACCCCAAAATATTTCTGAATCATTGTAGTAGATACTCCCTATGGCCTCTTCCAGAGGAACTATGTTAAGATCTTGATGAAGTGTCATCAGACAACAAACCTGAGGACCAATAATTATTTTTAAAGTAATTTAATAAAGCAAGGGTTCAGTGTAATGGACATTTTCCTCTACTGCTGGTGGGAGTGCTGTTTGGCCCAATTCTTTGGGGATGCAGTTTGAGCCTTAAAATGTTTAGATATTTGCTCCAATAATTCCACTGTAGGGCCTGTAACTTTGGAAGAGAAAAGGCAATATAAATCTATAGCATAGAAAAAACTATGTAAATCATGAGATCATCTCAGTAGAGGCCTACCCCCAAAACATTTGGTAGAATCTGACATCTGTTACTGTAATAGGAATATTGGAACCTGAAAATGCACTTTTTAAACATAATCCCTCTAAAAAATTTATATCAGACCAATCAATGTTACTATGCTTATTGATACAAAAAGAGATACTAAAGGCATTTCTTTCTATTAAATATGGGAACAAACCACTTTCTCTGTCATTATTTCTAAGCGCTCTAGGATTGCTTGCCAATGCAATTACGGAAGAAAATGAAATAGGGATAAATATTGGTGAGACCACGGCAAAACAATCATTACTTAAAATGATAGGAATATTTATAAAGAAAATCTTAGAGAATCAAGCAAAAAATATTAGATGTCATATGAGAATTCAAAGTTTGGTAAATAGCTTTTCTTTAATGATACCACAATAGAATAGTCTTAAAAGGTTTCATTCAGAGTGGCCACTATAATATAATCACTTAGCTAGATAATTACTATGCAGAATATACTGGACCATACTTTAAAAATGTACTGAATGTTGTAAAAAACCACTAATTATGTTCTAGAATGGGATGCCCAGGATTCTTAAGTCAATTCCTTCTAGATTAATCTATAAATCTAAAATGATCCCATTCAAAATCTGAATGGGCTGTTTTTTATGTGTCAAAAATGATTTTAAATTTCATTTGTATAAATAACTATCTGTGGGCACTGAGTTCCATGAATGAATTTTTTTCTGACATTCTAATACACTTTACAGTTTCTCTAATGGTCACTTTTGGTACAGTAGTACCCAAATAGCTGTTTTTTTTTTTTTTTTTTAATCCTAGGGAAAAATAATGGTCTTATCCCAGCTAGGAAGGGAGCAGGTATCCCGGTGGCCGTGCTGAGGTCCTGCTGGCATTGTGCTTTTAGCAGAGTGGAGGTCCCTGTGTGGCTGGTGCCACTTTTCATGTTATTACTAGAGGATTTCCAGAAATGGACCATCATTTCTTTACAGGCTGCTATAGGCTGTGATGTCCCTGAAAGTGACATCATTTACACAGAGGGTGTCCTCAGGCCTTGTCACCTGCTCTCTCTCCCATTTCTCCCCTCAAAAATCTACTCAAAGGTTGCATACAAGAAAATATAGCTTGTCTCCAAGTGTGGCCACTGGTAACCAGACCCCACTAGCTCTGCAGATTTGGGAGATTTGGTGAGCTTTGTCTCGGTCCTCATGCCTCTTCCCAGGGAGGATGCTGGCACCCATGATTTTAGCCAGGCTCTGGGGCCTCAGTGGCCCAAGGTTCAGGGTCGTTCATGGCCACTAGCTTTTCAGGGCAAGGAGAGGCTGCCTGACCTTCTCTATACAGTAACTGCCTCTGCCACCCAGAACTCACAAAAAATCACAGAATTCCAGGTTGGAACATGTTCTGAGATGTCTAGAACCATCTTCTTCCCCTACTTCCCAGATGCATGCACTTCCCGTATAGTCACTCAATGCTTTTTCATATATACATATAATTTTTTTATTAGGGAAGTTGTAGGATTACAGAGAAATCATGCAGAAAATAAGAGTTCCCATATTCCTTTCCCCCATTATTACCACTTTATATTCGTGTGGTACTTTTGTTACAAATGATGGAAGAATATTATTATAATTGTACTACCAACTATAGTTCATAGTTTATACTGGGGTTTACTTGTTGTACGGGCCTATGAGTTTTAAAAAAATTTATTCTAGTAACATATATACAACCTAAAATGTCCCCCTTTTAATCACATTAAAATATATAATTCAGTGGTGTTAATTTTGTTCACAATGTTGTGCTGGTATCACCACTATCCATTACCAAGACTTTTCCATCACTTCAAATAGAAATTCCGTACCAATTAAGTATTAACTCCCCATTCCCTACCTCCACCCTGCGCCTGGGTAACTTGTATTCTAGCTTGTGTAAGCCAGACGCAAAAGGACAAATATGGTATGATCTCATGAATAAGAAATATTTAGACTAAGCAGAGTCACTCAAAGCTTTTTGAACACTTGCAGTGGGTTAAGCATGGTCCTATGCAACTTTTCACTTTTGTTTGTTTACTTAATTATTGTCCCTTTTCCTCTCTAGAGTGTAAATTTTGTGCAGGCAGGAATTTTGTCCATCTGAATCTTCAGTGACTTCAACAGTGCCTGGTGCACTGAGGCCCCCAGTGGTTATTTCTTGAATGAATAGAGGTGAAAAGACATGGTTACTACCCCAGAAGCTCAAAGTCAATAGAGAAAGGGAATATCAGTCATTACAATGCAAGGTGATCTGTTCTCTGGTGCAGGTGCACAGGAGTTGCAGAGAAACCCAGGAAGGGGAGGCTGGCCCTGCAGGGGCCATCGGAGGAGGCCTCAATGGGAGGCTTGGTCTGATTCTTAAAGGAAGAGAATTTGGTAATGGGGGTGTTCCTGGAATTGGGATACCATGTGCAAAAGTGTGGAAGTAGGGGAGAACTCTTGAGTTTTTGGTAAAATGAAAGAAAGAGGGCTGGTTGGAAGCAAAACAAGGCAGTGCAAGGGGATGCAAATTCATATACCTACATGAGTAAAACAGGCCAGGTGTAGGACAATAGGGAGTGGTGGGGTCTGTGGTGAACTGGAGAACACAGGCTCAGTCTAAAGGGACCATTGCATCACGATTCTGGCTAGTAGTTGCTGGATGGGAATAGGGGCCAAGTGTTGCCTGAGTGCCCTATTTTTTAAGATAAGTCAGAACTCTGGATTTTAAAAATGTCTAATCATATGGTTTTTAAATGTTGAAAACTAATTTAATGTTTTAAACACTGTGGGGTCACAAAAGAAATATATGGGCTAGATGAGAACAGTGGGCTGTCAATGTGTAACCCCTGAACCACTTTAGGTCTGATGCATAAAGAATGTTGCATATATGCCAAGGAACTTAACTGCTTCCTATTTGGCCAGGGGGGGCTGTGAGCAAATCCTGAATGAGATAGGTGACAAGAACTCACCCTGATGGTGGTTTAGGGTAGGGGGAGGCCAACTTTTCCTAAGAGGGCCATCTAGTACATATTTTTGGATTTGTGGGCTGTGTGTTTGCCTTTGCAACTACTCAATGCTGTCCTGTAGCATAAAATCAGCCATAGAAACATGGAAACAAATGGGCATGGCTGTGTTCCAATACAATTTAATTTACAAAAACAGGTGACAGGACAGATTTGGTCCACGGACTGTATTTTGCTCATCCTTGGTTTAGAGGGATAGAGATATGAACTGAGGGATGAGTGAGGAGAATAATATCACAGTCTGGGGAAGAGATCAACTGAGGCTGTGATTATGGAAATGCAGAAGATAGGACCGACTCAGGAGTTACTTAGCTGTTCACATTGCCGGCACTTGCTGATTAACAGGTGGGTGAGGGAGAGAGAAGAACCACAGATTTCGGACTTGACTGATGGCGTCCAGCCCTGGCTGCCATATCCAGACTCTGTCTGAACCCCTCTAGTGCTGGGATGCCCGTGCCCTCCCAAGCCAGGCCATTCTATATTGGGGTTAGCCTGGCGCATCCCTTCTTCCCGTGGACCCTGACATACTGGAAGGGACTTATTAGATCACAGGTGTGCCTAGAATTGCCCTGCCCTGTCACTGGGCCTGAAATGGAGAACTTCATTCTGTTCGGGGCAGAGGCAATGAGAAAGTTTAATATCCATTGCCTTCAGGTTATCATGGACTCTCCGACCCCCGGTCTTGGGATCAGAAAGTGGGTCTCCAAGCAATTAGAGCAACAAGGTGCTGCAGAGATCAGAGTATGCTAGGACTTGTGATGTCAATTACCAAGTCCCTGTAGGTCCCCACTTCCCAGAGCAGCCTGGAGAAAATTTGCTAAATTTTACTCTGAGCAGAGGCGGCACGGCTGGGCCTGAGACGTGCCCGTCAGGCTCCCGCTCGTGCCTGCAAAGGCGGGAGCTTCCTTTGATGTGCTCCAGATGGTCACCGGGGCCATGCCGGGGCAGCCGGTGAGGTCGGACTCTCTTCCTCTTTTCTCTGCCAGAGCCCGCAGCCACCTCCAAGGGGCAGGAGAGCTGCGAGGGTGAGCGCCAGGACCCGCTGCAGAGCTAATGAATTCTGCTCACAGGCTTACGGCATCTGCTGCAGCCGTGGCTGGGAGGTGTGTGCAAAATGGTTCCTGGGCACTTAGCAGGGAGAAGAGGAAAGGATGTCGGCTGGGCAGGCAGAGGCCTGGGTTGCCTCCACCTTTGGTGAAAACGACAGGGCAGGGTTTTGAGAGAGTGGCCCTGGAGGAAGGAAGGAATCTGTATGGAGATCAAACTGTGTTTATTTCGAGACGGGCTAGGTCTGGTTCTGGGGCCAGAGGTGAGGGAGGGAGACCTTGGCCATCTGAGAACCTGGCAAGGAAGATCCAGAGAGGAGAGAAAGGACACTCACCCACTGAGCACTGTGACCGCAGCTGTCCTGGCTGATGCCCTCATGTTTTATCACTGGTTCTTCCTAACAACCCAAAAAGTCAGGTCTTAAGAGAGATGCAATGAAATTAATTTTGAGTATTAGACTTCCTGTGGGTTTCATCTTGTTTGTTTCTTTTTTTTTTTTTTTTTAAAGATTTATTTATTTATTTAGTTCTCTCTCCTTCCCCACCCCCATCCTGGTTGTCTGTTCTCTGTGTCTATTTGCTGTGTCTCCTTTGTCCACTTCTGTTGTTGTCAGCGGCACGGGAATCTGTGTCTCTTTTTGTTGCATCATTTTGTTGCGTCAGCTCTCCGTGTGTGCAGCACCATTCCTGGGCATACTGCACTTTCTTTCGCGCTGGGCGGCTCTCCTTACGGGGTGCACTCCTTGCGCGTGGGGCTCCCCTACACGGGGACACTCTTGCGTGGCAGGGCACTCCTTGCACACATCAGCACTGTACATGGGCCAGCTCCACACGGGCCAAGGAGGCCGGGGGTTTGAACCACGGACCTCCCATGTGGTAGACGGACGCCCTAACCACTGGGCCAAGTCCGCCACCTCATCTTGTTTTTTCCTACCTTCATTTTCTCTTCTAATTTTTCTCATTTAATAAAAATATATTTGTAGTTAGAGGTGGGAGGGGTAAAGCTATACTGAGATCTGGGCATGTGGGTCCATCGCCCACAGTTGTCTTTGTGTACCAGTTGATTTGGTTGAGGAAAGGGGTGCTTCAAGGAGGAAGTTTTTGGTAGAGTGGCTGAGGGCAGACATGATAGACTCAGGCTCCTCTAGAGGGACCCAATGGAGTCTGTTCCCCATTCCTACTCGAGGGGCCAGGTCTGGGCTCTCAGGAGAGGGAAGGGTTTGAGAAAAAGCTGAAGGGACATTGAGACTCAACTCACAAGCACTGCTGCGGTGGGGTGGATGTGACAAAGTACAGTGCCCTCTACTGGAGAAAAGCAGAGTGGTTCTGACTCCAGGTGCCCAGAAGAGAAAGTCACACCATTCGGCTTCCCAAAGGTTTTACCTAAGCAGAGCAGTTACATCAGACCTAAGCAATGTTTCCTCCTTGTCTTAGGAAACGCAAGCCACCAAGCAACACCTGCCAATTGAGCTCTGTTGGTGAGGCTAGAGCTTGGGCTCCATAAGGGGTTGGTCACCATCTGGCTGGAGAACTAGGAGGCGTGTACCTGCAACTGGAGGCCTGGAACAGATCCAGTGGTCACCTGGGGTGCTGGAGAAGGTCTCGTGGTGGAGGGGGGCTGTTGCTATGAACCTTGTAGAACAGGTTGAGTTTGGATTGGTAGATGGGGAAGCATTCTGAGTGGGGCACACCAGGAGCACAAACATGGTGGGGAAACAATGAGGACAGTGGCCCAGTGAAGTCCAAGTTTCTTGTTGAGGAGAGCAGATAGATCAGGTACCTCTATATACCTCCCTCTATGCATGGTATTTCTGGTTGACTTTGTAGCTCCTCCCACCAAAGGAGTGGAGTATACTTCCCTGCCATTTGACATTGGGTTTGGCCATGTGGTTTGCTTTGACCAGCAAAATCAGGTGAGAGTTACAGCATGCCATTTCCAAGCCTAGACTTTACAAGTGGCCTCCCATATTGGTGCCTGCTCTCCTAGGTCTCTGCCATTGCCAAGGGTAGTGTCTACTGGGCTAGTCTGTTGGAGCCAGGAGAGAATGAGGCACACGTGGAGTAGAGCCAGCAACTCCAGCCAGACCAGACTAAATCAGCCACCCAGCTGAGCCTACATCAGCCCAACTGCAGATGCATGAGCTAAATGAATCCTTATTGTTGAATGCTACTGGGATTTTGCAGTTGTTACACAGCAGTATTGTGGCCATTGTTAACTGAGAGAGGAGTGAAGGAATTAGCTGGCATCGCCAGATTCTGAAAGGATGACCTTATTTCTAAGGTGTGTGTGTACGTTTGGGGCTATTTATATTAACATCTTTTCCCTTCTAGTAAAACATTCCCAGAGAGATTAAGTGATTACCTCAAGGTCACACAAGTTAGCAGCAGAATCAGGGCTAAGATTTAACTCTTGGCCTCCAGTCCAGAGTCTATCACCCTTTACAACCTTCCCTGTTCCTTATTTCATGCAGAATATGGCTTTGAGGACAGGAAAACTTCTCCTCTAGGGTTGGTGAGGTCTTAGGGTTTTAGCAGACACCAAGACGCAGCTATTACGCAGATTGATGTGGCCATTTGCCATAACGTTTAGCGACCTCTCCATCAAATAAATGGCTGGAGAAGCTCCTGACACTTCCAGTATAAAAGAAAGAGAAACCATATTCTGCAGCTTTATGAGGTTGCCTGAACAAGACCCACTAAAAGAACTGGTATGAATTGAGGCTCTGTGGGTAAACTGGTGGCATTTCTCCACCCATAGCCCTTCAGAGTTTCTTTGGGTGGTTCTGTAGGATTCAAGGGCAGCAAGAGCCAACCATGTAGCCCTGTGGTTGTGTGACTCATCTGCTCTCATCAGAAGCTTCCTCATCTGCCAGAAGAGCTGAACTGTTCCTCTGTGATTCTATCATTCAATGAACTTCCTTTGTGAGTGGTAGAAAGAAAAGGTGGGAGGAGGATCTGGAAAGAAGATAATGGGTTTGGTGTTAAAGTTCAGGAATTCCCTTATTCTCTTCTCCCCTTTACCCTCCACTGTTCTGCCTTCCTTCCAGGTTTTTATCATTCTGGCCAGCTTCTCTCATGGATCACATCAGCTGGCACTAATTTCATGTCTGCAGCATATGCCCAAACTGGTCTTTTCTGAGTTCTCCACTGCCTTAAACATTCTCCCCATCCCTTGATAACCTTAACTCAGTGGCTCCCAACCCCAGGCACCCACTGGAGTCACCTGGAAAGTTTTTTAAAAAAAATTATTTATTTATTTATATTTAATGTTACATTCAAAATATATGAGGTCCCCATATACCTTCCCACCCCCCTCCTCCCATAACCACAACCTCCTCCATCATCATGGGACATTCGCTGCACTTGGTGAATACATCTCTGAGCACTGCTGCACTGGACAGTTTTTAATAAAACACCATTTCCCTCCCTGTTCTACATTAAAGTCTCTTTGTCCCTACACAACCACACCTTAAACACACAAATTCACGGCAGTATTGCCCCTCCTCTAAAGAAAACTAGTTCTTGACTCCACTTCTCTCTGGCTACTGGTTCTTTGTGCCTATTCATGGTCAAATTCCTTGGATAATTGCCCTCTCACTCACCACTTTCCTCTAATGCTATTCTAACCACAAGATCTTTAGATCAGTTCTTTGGATGTGCCAGGCACTTGCCTGCCTTTGGGTTTTGCCAACACTGTTTTTACTTAGCTCATTGTTTTATCCCAGGTCTTTTCTCCTTGGCCTCTTGTCATCTTTCAGGACTCAGTTCAAGTTTCCTTCCTCTGAGAGCCCATCCCTTACTCTCACAATCAAAATTCAATGCCCAGTGTTTCTATTTCTCGTAGCCCACTGTTGTGTTTTCTCCAGAGAGCACCCATGGCAATTTGAGATTATGTAGGATGGAACTTGCTGACCAGGACTGAAATGAATTATAATAATAAGATGTCATTAGGTTAAAATAATAGCTTTATAGTTGAAATGTCCCATATAAACAAGAGTGGCATTGTGTATTGGCTAAGAGTATGGAATTCAGACAACCCGGGTTCAAATTAGGGTGTACAACTTACTATCTGTGTCATGGGGCAAGTAACTTTGCCTCTATGTGCCTCAACTTCTTAATATGTAAAATGAGACAGATAATTATAGTACCTACCTCTACAGTTATTTGAAACTTAATGAGTTACTATAGGTAGAGTGCTTAGAACAGTGCCTGGCACATATGCAGTGTTTGCCTATAGCAATTATTATTAGGAAGTGCATTATAATTATATGAGCTAGGGGATTTTTTGTATATTTAATTTCACTGTTATAAGCAAGATATATTGAATCAATAGAATTGGGCAGTCATAACCCAGCTGGCAAGATTAAGACTTTGTCTGAGAGAAACTTGGAGACCCAAGTATGAGAAAGAGAAAAGGATGTTGCAGCTTTAGCATGCTTACAACCTGAGGAAATCATTGAAGGGGAGTCCAGGAGAAGAAGTCATCTCAGAGGACAATAACGGGTACCTTCAGAAAGGTTTGAATTGAGGTAGAAGGTGATGCATTGAGTTTTACCTGAGAGAATGTCTTGGTGATGTGCCAGCCTATTCTTTCTCTCATTGGTATTGTTTCAGCCAGTGTAGGTAAATGGATTGTTTGAGAATTCACTTTATTTCACTTGTCCTACCTCTTGGAGTTGCTTCATGGAGGAAATCCTTAACCAAGAGACACTGGAGGTCATTCTCCTAGTGATGTTTGTGAGTTGGCCTGAGTTCTTAGCCATGGTGACATTCTTCCACCTTGACTGCTTTTTCTGCTTTTTGCTGGATCACCAAAAGGGGTTGACCTACCTAAAGAGAATAAGGTATGAAGTCAACATCTTGGAATGGTGAGCAGGGTCAATCAGTGTGTCTTGATCACAAACTTTCCCTATGGAAAGACACTCCAGATAGAGGGATCTCCAGGGAATTACAGATGGGCGAATTGAATCCAGGAAGAATGAAGAGCATAGTCAAAGGCCTTGAAGCAGGAATCATCATGGTGATTTAAAGATCTGAAGGAAGAGTAGCACAGCCAGACAAAGATAGCTTTTGGGGAAAGTAGTGTGAGGCAAGACAGGAAGGGCCACAGCTATAAAATCAGGGGCTAGCAAGAGCAGCCACTTTGTGAAGAGAACTTAAGTCCTTCTACTAGGTTTAAATTTGAGAGTGCAAAAGGTACTATTCTGTGAAAGATTTAGTCACGTACAACCAAATGTCATCAGGCTAATTTTCATTGCTTAAGTCATCATTCAACTGTAAATTGCTATGCTGCTGCATTTTGCCTTCTAGTGGAATTCTCCTTTGGGGTTAAACATTCCTAGTAACAATTTGAGTTTCATTTGGCATTGGAACAGCTTCATATGAAATGTACACTGTAACCACATGACAAAAAGAGGTAAAGATTTAAGAGAGCCTTTGTGTGTGTGCACACATGATGGTGATATTGCTGGTAAGGCAGTGTTAATGGGGTTGCAAGGATGGGGAGTGGGCAGGGGTTGATTGGAAAATCTGACTCCATACAGCTAAAGAAGGTGGAACTAAGTCCCACGTTCAATTCCACAACCTTGGAAGCCTCTTAAGCCTCAAGTGGCAGCAAGTGAGGAAATACGGAAAGCCTGAAGGACTCTCTTCCATCCTTGTCATTAAACGTCTTGTCCATATACCTGCAGCAATGGCATCACCTGGGTGCTTGTTAGAAAGGCAGACGGACTCTCAGATCCCACCAAAGATCTACTGAGTCAGAATCTGCATTTCCCAAGATTCCCAACAGTGCTTCATGTACATATATGTCTTCCATGACCACAGTGAAGCAGATGATGGCTGAAATGATCTGCTTAATTTAGATGATGGACACTTCAAGGGCTTGACCACATTGAAAAGAGGGTTTGGACTTTGGACAGACTTGGACTTTAATCCTGACTCTTCTGTTTGCCTTAGGAGAACCTCTTGGCCTTTTAGAGCCCCAGCTTCCTCATAGATTTATTGGAAATATAGGATTTAACCATGCAGCATTGCCGTGAAGATTAAATAAGAAAATGTAAGAAAGTATCTGGCACAAACCTGTGGTTTAGTAAATGGTAATTCCATTATTCTTCTCTAAGGCCCTGGTGATTATCAACTGGGAGACAGCTAAATGCCTCTGGCTCAACGACAAAAATAGCCAAAATGTATTGAGCACATACTGCATGCCAGATACTCTATTCTAAGTATGGTTGCTAAGAGATCTTTCTCTGGAGCCAGACTGTCTGTTCAAGTACTGTTATGAGACAAAGGATCAGTTATTTAGGCTCTCTGTGACTCAGTTTCCTCATCTGTGATTACAATGCTGCCTATTTCTTGGAGACACACATGCATGTTCTGTGCTTGAAGAAGTATCTGGTACAGAATGAGTACTCCATAAATGTTGTTATCCTCATGCAAGTCTTGGAAGGAGAAGTTATGGTTCCTATTCCATAAGCAAAACTGCGAGGTGAAGGAACTTGCCAAGGGCAAGTAAATGGCAGAACTGGGATTCTACACCACATCTGTTAGTGTCTTTGTACTTAGACAACTTCTGTTCTATAAAATTCAGAGGCCTGGAGAATAACTGCCCCAGGAGTTGCTCTCGGCTTCCTTCCTTCTGGTAGTAAGAGCAGAACCAAATGGAGAAATGGAACTGGAAGAAATCACAGTGCCGGCCCTAGGAAGTGGAAGGCCGACTTGCAAAGCATTTGTGCCAATATTTAATGCATCCCTTTGAAATGCTCTGCTCATCACCTGTCAAGGGTAATTTGGAAACATGTGCTCACAGAGGTGCATGTCGGCTGCTCCCTGACATCGTCTCTTCTGTTCTATATTCAGTGACAGCCACACAGACTCAACCTCGGCATGACTTATTTATGGGGCAGTCGCAGTCCCAGCTGAACGAGTCTTCCGTGCTTGCAATAGACTTCACTAGAGAAAAGAGAATGTGCAATTTGGGGAGGTAATTATTTTCCGTATGTTCATTAAAAAAGAAATTTTCCAATTACCACCAGAAGGAAAGAAACATTTTAAATTAAAATTCCAGGTTAAAATATATAAAGAAAACGTGTACTAGATTGGCAACTAGAAGTCTTGGGTTCAGTGTAGCTCAATATATGTCTCGGGTTTCAATTTCCTGTTTGCTACTTACTAGTTGTGTGACTCTGGACAAATTGTTTCACCTTTCTGAATTTTAGTTTCTCATCAGTAGGATGGACATTCTAATTGTTCTGGGAAGATTCAATGAGCGATTACATGTAAAGAACGTTGTGTAGCACCTGGCACATAGTAGGTAATGCATGGTAGCTATTATTCATAGCAGCCATAATACTGGCTTTGTGACCTGGGGTAACTTAATTCCTTCTTCAGTGCTTTGCCCTTTTTATAAAATGAGAAGGTGGGACAAGATTATTTTTCAGATTCCTTCTAATTCAGCCACATTGCACATTTTTCTTTTTAAACCCCTTTGTGTTCTACCCCCCACCCCATGTGTAGAGGAAAGAATCTATCTGAATCCATCTATGCATCCATCTTTGCATGGAGCTCTCTGTCTGTCTGTCTGCTTATCATCTATCTAATTTTATCATCTATCACCTAGCATCTCTCATGTCTATCTCATCTATCATCTATTCATCCATCCATTCTCCACCCATCATCTACCTCTCTATCTGTCTGTCTGTCTATCTATCTATCTGTCTATCTATCTATCTATCTACCTACCTATCTGTGTTTTAGTTTCCAAGTTGCTAAAACAATACTATAAATGGGTTGGTTTAATGACAGGATTTATTGGCTCATGGTCTCAGAGGCTATGAGGCTTGCTTCCTCCTGGGTTGGAATCTTCTGCTTGGCTGGCAATCTTTGGTTTTTCCATCACATGGCAATGCACATGGCAGTGTTCTCTCCTTTCTCTTTTGTGTTCTCTTAATTTCCAGTTTCTTCTTTCTCCCTGTGGATTCCTCTTCCCATGCCTAATTTCCTTTGCATGTAAGAACATCAGCCACATTGGATTAAGGTCCACTCTCATTCAGTGTGGGTCCTCCTTAACTAACAACATCTTCCAAGGTCCTATTTACAAATGAGCTCACACCCGCAGGACCAGGGGTTGGGACCTAACATGCCTTTTATGGGGGACATGATTCAATCCTCAACTCTATCTATCCATCTATCTATCTATCTATCTATCTATCTATCTATCTATCTATCTATCTATCTACCTACCTACCTACCTATCTCCTGTCTAATGCCCATTTCAGAAGGAATCAAGGAATAATAGGAAAGAATCTCAAAACATTCCCCTTTCTTAGAACTAAGAAGAGTAAACACTTGGCATTTGGGTAGATACTGAGTCTTTGGGCAAAAATTCTCTTAACTTATTACAACCTTTATAAGTAATTAGAAATTTGGACATTCTGTGGTCACCGAGCTTCCTCTTCTCTGTCTTTGTCTTTGAAGACGTTTGAAAGGAGTGGGCTGAGTCTAATAAAATTCACCATATTATCAAAGAACATCTGGAATGTCTAAAGTGTATTTTTCCCCCTTAGACCAGGGGTTCTTAACCAGGGGTCCACGATTTCAGGGGGTCCATGAGCTTGAATTGGAAAAAAATCAATTTATTATCTTTATTTTTTCTGACCTCTGATGTTGAGTGTCATAAAACTATCTGCCACTAGATTCTGAGAAGGGGTCTGTGGTTTTCACCTGACTGGCAAAGGGGTCCATGGAGCAAAAAAGGTTAAGAACCCCTACTAGAGCAGCATTTTAAAATAAAATAGTGACTAATAACACTTAATGTAGGCATGTTGCCTGAAATATTTTAATAGATTTCAATGAAATTTATTCTCTAAGAAGAATTAATGGAGTTATGTAATTTTCATGAGTAACAGTTATCATGAATATTATTGTGCTCCCTGGGAGGGAAAGAGGAAAGGAGAGAGGAGAGTGAGGGTAAGAAAATTAACTCAAACCTGAAGATGTATTGTTATAAATGACAGTAATTATTTCTTGCATTTGAATACAATATCTCTACAACATCTGAAGCACTAACACACACTCTTCCTTTTTTCACCCTCCTAGCCACTTTGTGCAGATGAAATGATTTCCCATTATCCAGATTGGGAGTTATGATACATCTGGTAAACCGAAGAACCAGGGCTCTAGCCCATTTTTCTGGACTCCAAGTTTAGTGCTTTCAACTGTAACAGCCTTCCTCCCATTCTCCCAGTAGGCTGGTGGTTTACATTCTATTTCTCCTACACCCTGGAAAGGTTGAGAAGTAGATTTTATGGGAAATAGATATCCTACTTAGCTGATAACTTCCCCAGAGAACATACCCTTATAGCTACTTTTCAAAAAGTTGGAAAACACTTTATTCCATGAGGAAAAAAATCTTCCTTTAATTCAGAGAACACTTCAAGATTTTATAAGGCCCGAGCATCTTATGGTTAAGATGGTCTTTTTTTAAGATTCAGGGAAACCTTTCTGATTATGTTGAGTTCCCTGGTTGCTGATATTCTGAATAAGCAGATGTTTGCCCAACTTACTGTGCACTGAAAGCAAATACTCCTGTATTACAGAAGAAGCCTCTTTGCCTTCTTCATTTCCCTTGTGCTTTTCAAGTCTCTTGCTGTGTCGGCATATGCGTTAGTCTAGAGTGGCATGACTTATTAATTAATTGATTAATTAATTCGTCGACTATATATATATATTAAGCAGGAGGACTTTGGGCTAAATGCTGTGAGATCATTTCCTGTGGCCTGCCTGCTTCTGGGGCAGAAGATCAGAGCTATTGAAAACAGCTCCCTTTTTGGAAACACTAGAAAGGTAAGAAAGATTATTTTTTAGAGAAATGATGCTTTCTATCGAGTTCAGGTGAGGGAAACCGGCCTGATTGCTATCATGCCAATACTGTACCTTTGGAATGCGAGCCAGCCTTCTCCAGGCTGTGGCTTCTGACTGTCTAGGAGCAAAGAAGGAGAAAAAGAAGGTAGGAGAGAGAGGGGGAGGAGGAAGAGAGAAGGAGGAAAGAGAATGTGAGAAAGATATATAGAGAGAAGGTGCGCTGGGCAGAGATGTGCAGCATTTTTGTCGGTTTCCTCCTTCCCACGGGATGTCCTCTTGGCATTCACAGCAGGCCGGTTTACAGGACTTTTCTGTGCAGAGGGAAGGCTGGAGAGCGGCTTATGCAGCCTTTCTCTCCTTGCTGTGGGAGGCTAGACCCAGGTGGATGTGGGCAGTGGAGATACATGTGCTCGTCACTTTAAGTGCAAGAAAAGGACAAGTGAGTTTCATGAACAAAAGCCTTTCTCTTTCCCTCCCCACCCTGCTTTTTTGTAAGGCTCATTTTTACCCACCTTTCTGTTTGGTCAGCCAGTCTGCTGGGCTGGGATAAAGGAAATAAACAGAGGGTGTAAGAGTAGAGAGACTCTGCTCCTGTTTCTTTATTTTTTATTTTTTTATTCATTTTTTAAAAATATTACATTAAAAAAATATGAAGTCCCATTCAACCCCACCGCCCCCATCCCCCCACTCCCCCCACAGCAACACTCTCTCCCATCATCATGACACATCCATTGCATTTGGTAAGTACATCTCTGGGTATCACTGCACCTCATGGTCAATGGTCCACATCATAGCCCACACTCTCCCACGTTCCATCCAGTGGGCCCTGGGGGGATCTACAATGTCCCATAATTGTCCGTGAAGCACCACCCAGGACAACTCCAAGTCCCGAAAACGCCTCCACATCTCATCTCTTCCTCCCATTCCCCGCACCCAGCAGCCACCATGGCCACTTTTCCCACACCAATGCCACATTTTCTCTGTGGACATTGGATTGGTTGTGTCCATTGCACTTCTATGTCAAAATGCTTCCTGTTTCTTAAAAACAAATAGATCTTAATCCTAAAAAGCACTGTGGGAAATGCAGGAGAGCATTCGTGGCTGCAACCCGAGGAGAGGCTATGCCCACATCACATCTTTTCTTCTTGCTCCTCAAGGGCCAGGCTTAGTCCAAGAAACTCAGAAGCTGTGGGGCTCCGTTAATACCAAACAAGGAGGAAGAGAGATGGCAAAGCCACACTCCACAGTGGTCCCTGACTCCCAATTCTAGTGATAAATGTTCAGCCTCGGATGGTTTCTCTGGACATCAGTATTCATTCCCCATCATTGTGACCTCATGGGAAACGAGAAGGGAATATTTATATTAGAGCAGCATCTCCTGGAGTCAAGGATGCTTTTCAATGCTTATTGAATGAACTTAGAAGTCTTTGAGTTTTATATTGACTTTAACGACTACGAGGAGCCAAATATACAAGCCCATCAAACCCAGGTTCTCAGCAGTAAAGCTTTCTTTTAAAATAAATTCATTTAACTAAAATGTAGAGTCTATTCAAAGAGAAATATTAAGCAAATAATAGTGCAGGTGATGCACCAGCATGACAGAAAATTGTGCAGGCAGTACTTGAATGACTGAAGCATGGTGACTCTTCTCTTAAAGAAGCAAATGTCCCCAGTGATCTTACTTCTAGGGTTTAAAGATATCCAGATTAGAAGCTTGGGATTTGGTTGTGCTCGTTGGCTAGAAGCCAATTTTGTAGCCAGAATTGAAAAGCACGCTATTAATGAGGAGGTTCATAAAGTCATTAGGTAAAGGCAGGGACAGTGAGTGTTTATTAAATTTTGGCTGCTCAGCATCTAGCCCCCATTACTATGTTTCACGAATCACCTGTAGCCTCAGTCTCGTGGACAAGCATGACTGGTGCTTCTGTCCAAGATGCGAAAGGACTAGATGTACTTTCCATCCATGGTCAGTGGGTGATAAAGTATGAGTGCCAAACCTAAGGTCAGCCACTGACATGCTCCTCTCTAGAACTTTGACTATGGAGTTACTGACTCAAAGAAGGGGGCAATGGAGGAGGTAGAGGTACTCTTACTGGACTTTCCTTGGGCTGAGATTTTAGCTGTGATTTTGGTTGCCCAGCTTCCCTGTTTCCTTCCCATTTTCAAAGTCTAATTTTCTACCTTCTCTTTGATATTACATGAGCTATTGGATACTCTTCTAATAGAGTCCATTTCTTTTCTTTACAACATGGACCCTAATACCAGGAGGTGTTCTATCTAGTGATTACTTAATGGATTCTGGGATTAGGCAACTTGGGTTTAAATTCAGGATTTGCCACTTAGTAGCTGCTTCTGCTTACCCATCTGTAAAATGGGGATTATAGCAGTGTTTACTTCATAGAGTTTCAAGAAGATAATGTGAGCTAAATATCTAAACTCAAGTTGTCACAGAGCAAGCATTTAATAAACACTGGCTATTATAATGACCAGAGCTTGGAATCATAAAGGGGCCAGAAATTTATTTCAGTCCCTCTGTGCCCCTCCACATTTCTAAGGAGCCTTAGGACAGCCTTTATGCCATGATATGGAAGCTGCTCAGGGCTATTTGCCAAGGGTGCTTCCTTCCCCCACAGGCCTAAAGGTCTGGGACCAAAGCACATTGACCTTCCAAACACTGAGAACTCACTCCCCTCCGAGATGGCTCCCTTGTGTGTCTGCTCATTTTTTGTGCTCCTTGTGTGCTCATTGTTTTTGCTCATTGTCTTTTTTTTTTCTTTAAGAGGCACTGGAAAGTGAACCTGGGACTTCCCATGTGGGAGGCAAGCACTCAACTGCTTGAGCCACGTTCACTCCCTGCTTGTTTGTTTTTACTTGGTAATATGCTTATTGTTTGCTCATTGTCTTGCTTGTTGTTTTTGCTCATTGTCTACTCATTGTTTTTTCCTCATTGTCCTGCTCATTGTCTGGTTGTTCTTTGTCTTCTTTAGGAAACACCAGGAACCAAACCCAGGAGGCAGATGCTCAACTGTTTGTGCCACATCTGCTCCCAACATTGAGAATTTTAGTACCAGGGACAGAACCACAGCTTTGGAAGGCAACAGACATGATACCACCCCAGGACTGAGAACACAACCTAGAGTGATGTGCTATGCAAGCTGGTAGCCACTCGTTATAAATTGCAAATTCAGGTCTTTGAATGCACTAGCCATATTTCAAGTACTCAGTAGCTCCATGTGACCTGTGGCTATCATATCGGATGCCGTTGAAGAACATCTCTATTATTGCATAAAGTTTTATTGGCTATCACTGATGTAGGCAGTCCAGCTTGATGTAGCTGCCCTTTATACCAAACGCTTGCATGTGCCAAGTGCTGTGTTAACCCCTTCACGTGCACTGTCTCATTGAATCCTTGCAATGAGTCGCTAAGGCTAGCACTATCATTATACCCATTGTACCAATGAAAATACTGAATCTCAGATGGTTTTTATAACCTATCCAAGGACATAAAGCTAGTTAAGTGGAGGAACTGGCATTGAACCCAAGCATACCTGATTTCAGAGCTCAAGTTCTCCCCTGTTATGAAAAATAGGTTTTTCTGTATTTTGACGTGTGGCTTACTCATGTTCAGCTTGTGGTCCCCACAGCAGCCTCTACCTAGCAGCCTTGAAGTTTGTCTCACAGTTAAGCCCCAGATCTACCACTTATCTATCATGGAACCTTGGAAAAGTGACTTGGAAGTGCAATTCTTCATCTGTAAAGTAGGAAAAATAATAGTATTTGCCTCAGAAAGTTGTCACATGAATTAGTGTCTGTAAAGTGCTTGCCCCAGGATACTGAGCATAGTAAAGTGGTTATTATTATCATGATCAGTCTGAATATCATCATCATCATCTCCATCATCACCATCACCATCATCACCACCATTCTCCATAGCTTTGGGTGACTCAGCCCCTGGGATCTTGCTGGTTAGACTAATTTCCTTCCAGTCAATGAAAACAGATTTAGGCAGGAAAAAAACTGTGGGTCCCTCTTCCCACCTGTTCCTTACCACCACCTCGATGCCAAGGTCTATGCCCGTGTGAGTTTGTTTCTCCACACTCAGGTTTGCCTGATATTGCTTATGATTTTGCATATCTGATTTTGTTCTTTTGCAAAATATAAAGCAATTGAACTGTGGTGGCTTGGAGATAGGTACCCCAGAAAAGCCTGTTCTTAATCCTAATCCATTCCTGTGGGTGTGAACTCATAAATAGGATATTTTGATGAGGTTCCTTCATTAAGGTATGGCTCAACTGAATCAGGATGGGCTTTAATCCTATTATTGAAGGCCTCATAGGAAAGGTCACAGTCAGAAAGCCAGTGGGAGAAGGCAGAAGCTGGCAGCCAATGGAACTGGAAAAAGAAGAGAAGTTAGGAGAGGCTACCATGAGCATTGCCATGTGACGGAGAAGCCAAGGACCAAGGAGCACTAACAACCAGCCCCAGGAAGCCATAGTCTTCTGAGAGCAAACACTGCTTTGATGACACCCTGATTTTAGACTTCTCCTAGCCTTAAAACCATGAGCCAATACATTCCTATTGTTTAAGCCAAGCCGTTGCATGGTATCTCATTAGGCGGCTAGAAAACTAAAACAAGAACCATAACAAAAGTCCATTACATATCACTTTCTAGTGTACACAGGGACCCCACCATGTTTTAATGAATGGCTACAAATCCATTTGTGATTACTAACTTGTTTTAAGGAGTAAACCTTCATTTTGTCAAATAAGATTGGGCTGGCCTCCTTGTCCCTCAGATTGAATGGGACCTAAAATCTCAAGCCAGAACTTGAATATCATTCTCCCTAAATCCATACCCGAATACTCTTTTGACTGCTTCTTCTGCTTCCTCTCATTGTGCCAGTTTTAATTTGGAATTAGGTTCATTTTTCTGCCATTCTATTTCAGTTGAGTCAATTTTTAAAAAGCAATATCTAGAGCTTTCCAATGTTGAGAAAGAACCCACCTCACTGACCCTCACTTACATTTCAAAGGAATGCATGGAGTTGAACTTTCCCCCTCCCCTCTCCTGTTATTCCCCTGTTACGATTATTTAGGTTCAAAGTTTATTTCCAGAAACGGGATTCTGTTTCCACAAAGTGTTCCTATATATATATGCAGAGAAGAAGAATAGCATAATGGTCAAAAGTGTAGACCTTGGAATTAGACAACTTAGGTACAAATGCTCATGAAAAACTTAGAAGCCGTGTGACCTTCAGTGAGTTACTTAATTTCCCTGCACTCAGTTTCCTGAATGAGATTTTCTTCATTTCAAAATGATTTCCAAAATGAGGGTTCAATGAGTAGACGCAGAAAGAAATTAGCATAGACCCCGGAATATAGAATAGCTCCAGCAATATTGGTTGTTGATATAATTATTAATAATATTATCACTACTAATAATATACAGTGACAATCATTTGACTCAGTGTGAGGGAAACCTTTCAGAATGGATTTCTAGGAAAACAGAGGCAAAAATAAAATACAAGACAGTCAACTGAAGTGCCAGCTTTTTTTTTGAACTTTTTTTTTTAAGAATAGGTTCTAAGAGGAGGGAGGCAGGAGGCAATGTTGAATCCAAATGACAGGAAAAGGTAGTAGGGAAATAAAGGGAGAGGAGGGGTGTGTTCAGTTCTGGGCACTGCTGTGAAACGTGAGAGAGGGTCAGGGAGGTGCACTATTTCTCTGACACTTCAAAGCTCTAGATATTGCTTTTTAAAAAGTAGCTCAATCTGAAATAGAATGGGAAAAAAGGGACACTGAATCCAAATTAAAACAGACAAAAGGGAAGAAAATTCTGGCAATATGAGTTGGAGCAAACCTACTGAGAAGGCGAAGGTGCATTTGACCTGCAGCAGGCAAGCCCTTGAAGAGTGTGAGTAGAATTTGTTGAATCAAAGGATCACTACCACATACCAGCTGAAGATGCAACTAGAAAATGACCTTGAATTAAAGGTTCAATACGGATCAGCAGAATATCCTTGTCTACATATAATAACATGACTTCAAAATGCTGTTTGACCTAATATAAGGGGGAAATGGAAAGGAGAAATGAGATTATAAGGCTATGAGTCTCTAAAAAAGAGTCTGGAGGTTGTCAGAAGGAATGCTCTTATGCACAACTGAGCAGAGTCTAAGAGACAGATAAAGTAGATACAACCCCAGGTATTGGTTCTTCTGAGGGATAAAGAGACCCACGGGTTCTATGGTCATGGCAGATGGGGTTCACTGCCATGTCAGATGGCCCTTCTTTGGAGCTGGTGTTTCTACATGATGGAATTGAACTCAGAGGGGATCTCTTCCCACAAGACTTGCATGCTACTTTATTGGAATTGTAGTTGGTGCTGGGGTTTAAGATATATTTAGGGGATTTGAATCTCTGGACTGATAATAAGACACCCAGGCCCAGAGCCTCAACAGACTTCAGCTCCTACACTTTGATTTATTGGACTGACCCCACTCAGCTAACATCGAGTTGAAGAAGGTCAACCACCACACCATGGAGCCTAGAGTGTCTACAACTGAAAGCAGGAGGAGTGCATCCAGTATCCATGTGAAATCTAAGCCCCCACTTGACATAGATGTGCAATGGACACAACCAATCCAATGTCCACAGAGAAAATGTGGAATGGGTGTGGGAAGGGTAGCCATGGTGGCTGCTGGGTTTGGGGAATGGGAGGAAGAGATGAGATGTGGAGGCATTTTCGGGACGTGGAGTTGTCCTGGGTGGTGCTTCATGGACAATTACAGGACATTGTAGACACCCCCAGGGCCCACTGGATGGAACGGGGGAGAGTGTGGGCTATGATGTGGACCATTGACTACGGGGTGCAGTGATGTTCAGAGATGTACTTACTGGGTGCAATGGATGTCTCACGATGATGGGAGAGAGTGTTGCTGTGGGGGGAGTGGGGGTGGGGGCAGTGGGTTGATTGGGACCTCGTATTTTTTGAATGTAATTCGTAAAAATAAATAATTTTGATTAAAAAAAAAACAAAAAAAAAACAAAGCAAATTAGCATTTGGAATGTGGAAGATCAGAGGTTATGGGGAAAGGTCGACATAGCCCAAGTCTGGCAAAAACATTTTCACCCAGAAAACGAGACGGCCCAGAGCCATGAGGGCTAGCTCGAAGATGGCAAGATGTCAAAGGGAATGTGGGCCCGTTTGGTTTGCAGGGAAATCCTTGGAGAAGAAGAAAGGAGGGCTGTTCTCAGTATTACAGTATCCAAAACCACCTTGGAGGGACTGAATGATGTTCCAAGCTGGGTGATTTGTAACTGGAGCCTTCCTAATGGTGATAATGGCACGTGCTAGTGATGGTGAGCCTTCCCTAGGTGCCAGGCGGTGTTCTGAGCTCTTGACATGTATATGCGATCCTGGGCCACAAGTGCTACTATAAGCCCATGTTCCGGATGAAGTCATTTGGGGGCAGGCAGAATTCTAAGATGATCCCCTTGATCTCCCTGGGTTAGGCCCTGGGCGATCCCCTCCCCTTGGGTATGGTGGTACCTGGGGCTTGCTTCTAGCCAATAGAATATGGCAAAGGTGAGGGATGACGTCCCCTTGATTGTGTTATTATGTGCGTTGACATTTATATTTATATGACTCTGAGGAGACTTGCTCTCACTCTCCTGCTGGCCTTGAAAAGCAAGTGCCCATGATTTTCACAGCCACAACAAGATGAATTCTGCCCACAGTCTGAATGAGCCCGGAAGCTGATTCTTCTCCAGTCCAACCTCTAGATGAGAAAGCAGCCCAAGTGCTACCTTGATTACAGCTGGTGAGACTCTGAGCAGAGGGGCCAGCTAAGCTGGGCCAGTCTCCTGACCCATGGAAATTGTGAGATAATAAATGTATGTTGATTTAAGCTGCCAAATGCTTGGCGGTTTGTTACATGGCAATAAAAAACAAAGCATCTCTTGTCAAGGAATTAGAGCAATGGGGCTGTGTTCTATGTTCCAGATAATTCCACTGTCTCCCAAGAGGGTTGAGCCAGGATGGGATAATGGAAAATATACTTTGAGGCCTCCTCCTGGCATGGAACTGCCTGTTTTCAAATACTCTCTCTGTTATTCCCCTGTGCTCTTCATATATTCTGAGCTCCTTAACCCAGAGCTAGTTGTCCTACAATACTCTCTCTTTGCTATCATAATACCCTTGTCACATAGTGGAGTACTTGCTGATTTGCCTGTTACTGCCACCAAAATATAAGTACATTGAGGGCAGGGACTGAATTGAACATCTCCAGCATCTACCCCAGTGCATGGTTCTATAAATATTTATTAAGTGAAAAAATGAACATGTTGAATGAACAAATAGCCTGACCAACTAAATACTAAATACTGTCCACCAAAGCAGCGTGGCCTAGAGATTAAGAGGAAGGAAAAATGAGAAGTTAAACAACTTGCCCAAAGATATCTCTATTAGAAAGTGGTAGAGAAAGACCAGGTCCAAACTTTGGAAGAGCCAATGATATAGATCAAGGGTCTACATACTACAGCCTTAGGGCTGAATTCAGCTTACCACACATTTTGGCATGGTCCACAAGCTAACAATAATTTTTAAATTTTTAAAGGGTTGAACAAAATGCAAAAAAATACTACTTTATGACTTGGGAAAATTATATGAAATTCAAATTTCAATGTCCATAAATGAAGTTTTATTGGCATATATCCATGCTCATTTGTTTCCACATTGTCTATGGCTGCTTTTGTTCCACAATGGCAAGGTTGAGTATTTACCACAAAGACCACATGGCCTGCCAATCCTAAAACATTTACTCTTTGGCCCTTTATAAAAAAAAGGTGTCGACATGTGTAAGAATGTTATTCTCTCTCGGTGTGGTTTCAAATCTCTGCCCCATCTCTGTTGTCTTACCTTGGCAAGTCACGTAACTTTTCAGTTTCCCATCTGTAAAATGGGCATGAAATGTTCCCAGCTCACTATAGTGTGGCAAGGGTCAAATAGCACAAGGCATGTTCTTAGTTTCCTAGGACCGTTCTATGCTGCAACAAAGCACCACGAACTTGCCTAAAACAGCAGAAACCTTTCATCTCACAGTTCCGGAGGGAAGAAATCTGCAGTCAAGGTGTTGGTAGCATCATACTTCCACTGAAATGTGTAGGGAGGCTTCTCAGCCTCTTCCCAGCTTCTGGTGGTTTACTGTCAACCTTTGTCCTTCTTTGACTTGCAGCAGCAGCTTCCATCTCTGCCTCTGTTGTCATGTGGGTTTCAGCACTCTGCCTGAGTCTGTGTCTAAGTTTCTTATAAGGGCTATAGTCATAGTATGAGTCTAATCCAGTTTGACCTCATCTTAGCTCATCATATCTTCAAAGATCCTATTTCTAAAGGTCTCATTGATGAGACCAGAGGTTAGGACTTGGACTTGGACGTATCTTTATGAGGGACCCAGCTGAACCCATCCCAGCATGTAAAACTTTTGAGCACCAAGGAAACTCCCAATAAATGCTGGTTATGACCACTAGTCATCCCATTATCCCATATGGAATCCAATTCATGTTATGAAAATGTATTCTGTAAGAGGAACGTTTGTGTCATTACAGATAGATGTCTGATGTTTCTGGATATATTTTGATGACTGTGGTTAAGATTCTGGTGACCAGAATGGATAAACTTTGTTTCTACTTGTCCACCATCCCCTGCCACTCCCTGCCATTCAGATCAATACCTAGCTTTTCCAGGCTTATTTGTGTGTGCATGATTGCCACACATTGCATTTGGTGGATGATTCTCCCATTGGTCAGAATGCCATCCTCTGAAAACCTCATGACCAGACAACATTGGGAATTTGGGTTCCGACAGGAGGCTAGTTTGCTGGCTCTAGTATATTATCCTGCAAGCCAACATTTATTTGGAAGAGAAGGGAGGGGAGAAGGTAGTATTCCCTGTAAATAGAGTAAAAATATTTCCCCCACCAGCCTGTCACGGTACCTGAGATTCTTCTTTGGATATTCATGACTTGAGTTCCAAGTTATTTTCACTTATAATAATATCCTAGCCCCCAGAAGAATGCAAAGTATATTGTAGATAGTATTTCGTCTGAAAACCGAGCGGGATTCTATAGGACTGTTATCATGCTTGTGGTCCAGTGAAAGGTGAATGTCTCAGAAGAGAAAAACTTTGCTCAGGAATCTCACCTGCCTCTCCCTCCTGGAGGCCCCAGTGATGGGTAACACCCTTAGAAGAGGCTACTTGGAATAGAAAACTTGTTTATCTAGGTTGACTCTCATCCTTCCCAATAAAGCTTGAATAAGAATATCCTTGCATAAGAATAATTTGCAGAGCATGTTAAGAATGCAGATTCTTAGACCACAACCCCAGGGGTTCTGATTCTCTAGGCGAGTGTAGGGGCTTTTTCTTCCTTTCCAAGCCCCCCAGGTGATTCTGACAGTGGTGTTCTCTGGGCCATACTTTAAGAAAGCTTGACCTGGGCATAACTGGCTCTCAAAGGCTGGCAGTCCAACCATAAGTAGATAGTGACTGGCTTTTGCTCATGTACCTGTGCTGTGACCCAAAGGCCACCCAGTGCCACGGAAGTGAGAATCTGACTCTGGGATCACAGAACCAACCAGCCCCAGAGTTCTTCCATGCAGGAGTGATGGAAAGTCTAGTCACTGGGCTTTCTGGACAGATGAATCTACCATCAATGGTTATGCATCAAATGATTGTTCAAGTCACAGCTGCCTCCTTTGGTCCTTGGAAATTATAGTCATTGCCTTCTAGTCACTCACCTGCTTTCCTTAAAGCTCCTCAGCAGAAGTTTTGCTGAAGCAATGAACATTGGCTTCCACAAAGGAGCTCAGCCAAGGGCCAGACTCTCAAATCTGGAGCTAAAACAATAAGTGATAGAGGCTATAAACTTCAAAATAAAAGATTCCTTGGCCTCAGGCGGGGAGGAATTGTAAATCTTGCTGAGTACTTGAGATGCTGCTTAAACTCATTATTTGCTGTCCAAGACTCTCCTCTTACAGTTTTCATCCTTTGTTAAATTTACAATCGCTAAATCCTTAGCCAAGATCCAAGTCCTTAGGGAGGGAACAGCCAGGAGATTTAAAAGTTATCCTGCCCCCAGGGATGCTAATGGTGAAATAGACTTTGGTAATATGTTCTTAATTGTCACAATAAATCAACATCATACAATATGTTAAATTTGTCCATGTAAATTGCCAATTGGAGAGACTTTTCCATGCTTTGGGGATAGCTGTAACTTTGATGAGACAAGTGGTTTGTCTATGGGGATGTGGCCCAATAAATATATGAATTAATTCCCTGAATACATGTCCTGCTTTTTTACCCTCTGAGAGGTGCACTTAGGGATGAAGCTCCTAAGTGTTTAGTGTTAAAGTTTCAGCAGGGAGAAAAGTTTCCCCTGGGCTGTAGCTTTGTGTATGTGTATAATAAAAATAACTATTATTTTTTATAGCATCTTTTTTTAATATTCTCTTTTAATTATATGTTTTAGAAGATACATAAATCACACAAAATGTTACATTAAAAAATATAAGACGTTCCCATATACCCCACTCCCCACACCCTGCACTCCTCTCACATCAGCAACTTCTGTCATTAGTGTGGTACATTGAAATCTTTTGTACCTCAGGGATTTTCCCTTCTAACATGTCCCCTGGAAGCTCTCAGCCAGCATATGCAGTCTTTGAGAATTTCTTCAAGGATAAATCCAATTTTTTTTTCTTGGCATGTACTCCATGCATTTTCTTGCCAATTCATTCATGCATTCACTCATTCATTCATTCATTCATTCATTCATTCATTCATCAGTCATTTACTTCATACCTACTATGTACAAGGCACTGTTCTTGGCACTGGGGCTATGGTATTGAATAAGACAGACAAGAACCCTGAAGTTACGGAGTTTACATTCCAGAGGGGGACAACCCAGCAAATAATTTTTTACAAGTAAAAATATCAGGTTCTATGAAGAAAATAATAAATACTCTTTCATTTGGAAGAGATTCCTTTGGAAGCATTGGTTAAAGAAATCACGTTTGAAGCGTTCACATCTAAGGTGAGACTTTGA
Source organism: Dasypus novemcinctus (assembly GCF_030445035.2). NCBI lineage: Eukaryota > Metazoa > Chordata > Mammalia > Cingulata > Dasypodidae > Dasypus > Dasypus novemcinctus. The sequence goes on along the minus strand of NC_080695.1, from coordinate 56,149,459 downwards.
AAAGGAGCAGCCACCTTTGATCCGGGATCATGCCTTCTTGGCCAAGGGAACTGTAAGGACCAAGGCTCTAAAGCAGGAAGGAGCTTGGCGTATTTGACGCACAGTAAGGTGAAGGTGGGTGAAGCATTAGTAAAAGGGACAATGCAAAGAGATGAGACCAAGACACGCACAAGGGCATTCCAAGACATGCAGGAGCTTGGAATGGATTGTATGCAAACATGAAATGAAACACCAGAGTGTTTAATGGCCTGATGTAGTTTTCATGAAAAGACCAGTTTCATTCTGTGAAGAATGCCCTGTAGCAGGGCAACCATGGAAACTGGGAGGCCAGTGAGAAGGTTCTAGAGTTATTTTGTAGGGTTCAGGGGACTAAGATTTGACTGTTAATCCTCAGACTTGTTATTTTTCAAATTAGTTTTATCTTTAAATGACCATAGAATAAAAGTGACTTTTGTGTGTTACAATTCTATGAATCTTAGCACAGTTGTAGCTCTGTGTTACCTCCGTCACTATCAGAATACAGAACGGTTGCATCACTCTGCCAAACCGCCTCCGTGCTCTTCCTTTTAGCAGGGCTTCTTAACCTTTTTTGTTCCACGGACCCTTTTGCCAGTCAGGTGGAAACCTAAGTCCACACTATATTGTGTATTATTTAATAAACAGATCACACCTGTGCCAACACGTGCCCACAAGAATGATGTTTTTTAAAAAATTTCAGTTCTAGCTCATTGACCCCTATTTAAGAACCCCAACTTTATAGTCATACCCTTCCCCACCTCTGACCCCTGAATCTGTCCCTGTCACCACAGTATTGTTTTTTCAAGAATGTGAAATAAATGAAACAATACACTAAATAACCTTTTAATGGCTGGCTTCTTTCATGCAGGATAATGCCCTCGGGATTCATTTAAATTTTTGTATTTAAATTTTTGTGTGTATCTACAATTCATTCTTTTTAAGTACTGAGTAGTATTCCATTGTATGGATGTACCACAGCTTATTCAACCATTTGCCCAATGAAGAACATTGAAGTTGCTTCCATTTTTGGGCAATGATGAATAAAGCTATGCACATCTTTACACAGGCTTTTGTACAAACATAAGTTTTTATTTCTTTCATGTCAATAACCAGAAGTGAGATTGCTGGGTCATATGGTAAGTGACCATCTAACTTCATAAGAAACCAGTGGTTCTGTAACTTTGAATTAGTTCTCAATTTTCTGAACCTCAATTTCTATTTCACAGTGTCATCCTGAGGACTAGGTGAGGCATCACCTGTCAAGCATCTGGCCCATAGTTTTATAGGACCAGGATATGTCTGCCCATATCCAAAATACTTCCAGGGCAGTGGTGTTGTAGAATTTGAGAGAAGTTCAATTACTTGAGTATAGAGAGGCCAGGACTCAGGAATGATTTTGAGAAGGAAAAATGGTTTATTGACGGCCGGCCGGACTCGGGAGCTTTCTGTTTGAATCCCGAGCCCTGAACAAGATTTTCAAATGTCTTTTATACAGAGAGGAAAGGCCAAATGGTCCCTTTGTTTCAGTTCTCAATAGGCTTCAATTAGCATATATATCTTCCACATCTTAGGTAAGCTTTCAGCATTGACTCCAGAAATTCTAGATAAGCTTTTAGCATATTTGGTTTTTGCATTTCCCCTAAATACTTAGTGTTTATAGCCCTTGCATTGTTAAACTGTTTCCTGGGACTGGAGCCGTTGCCATTGTCCCTAAGGGCAGGACTGCAGCCTCTTACCGTTCCACACCCACAAGTCAAACAGCTTGGGTTATCTCTGAAGAGACAAAGAGCCTTCCACCCATAGCCCACATCATTCCCCCCTTTTGCCAAAGTTTAACTTGCTAAGCTTTGGCATAATTATTGTTGGAGCTATGAGGTGGATGGCTGTTTGTTGTTTTGATTGATTATTTATCAGTCTTTAGTACAACATCCAGGACTGTTTTTAGAAGTTTGGAACTTTTCATTCTGGACAGCAGAATCTTGGGCAGGGGCCTCCTGCAGTTATTCTGCTGCCACTGGCACTCATGTGGATTTCCAGTCAGGTTCCAGATCCATCTATTACTGTGGAATTCATCCAAATATGACCCTCAGCAGAGCTTTAGGAGGATTTTATTGAACTATGGAATTCTTTACAGGAATCAAGTAATATATTGGTATAAAACAAACGTATAGAAGTTTTCACAAAAAGTTATACTCTTTAAAATCACAGAGCCTTCCTATGTTTCTTCTAATTCCTCCCCTCCCAAAACAAACCTCACCCACCAGTATCCTATGTCAGTGGAGAGAAGGGAGGGTTACAATTTCAGGAGATATGGAATAAATTTGCTTATTGATGCTACTTCCATTCTCTCTTAGGGAGATTGCTGACTTTGTTGTACACTGGCCTTGTCACAGCTTTTCCCAATCCAAATAAGCTCTGACTAGATTTTGTTAGAAATATAAAACAAAACAGAATACCTAATTAAAAGTGAATTTCATGGGAAGTGGATGCAGTTCAGGTGACTGAGCTCCTGCCTACCACACTGGAGATCTGGGTTTGGTTCCCAATGCCTCCTGGAGCAGATGCAGAAGGCAGCGAGCTGGCATGATGGGCTGGCACAGTGAGTTGATGAGCAAGACGATGCAGTGAGATGATGCAACCCAGAGACACAGTGAGAAAACAATGAGAAACGCAGAAAAGCAGGGAGCAGAGGTAGCTCAAGCAATTAGGTGTCTCCCTACTGCAGAGGTCCTGGTTTGGTTTCTGGTGTCTCTCAAAAAGAGAAGACCAGGACACAACAAACAGACAAAATGAATGCAAACAACAGGGGGATGGGGTGAAATAAAGACATAAAACAAATCTTTAAAAAAAAAAGTGAATTTCAGATAAATAAGTTTTTAGTCTAGGTAGAATCCTATCCCTGTACTATGTCTTAAGTATACGGACTGACTTTTTATTAGTACATACTAATGTCCTTACTCTAAATAATTATTTATTGTTTATCTGAAATTCACATTTAATTGGGTGACCACAACTGAGCAGAGTCTGAGAGACAGATAAAGCCAATACAACCCCCAGATATCGGTTCCTTCGAGGGCTAAAGAGACCCATGGGAGTTATGGTCATGGCCGATGGGGTTAACTACCAGGTCAGATGGCCCCTCTTTGGAAATGGTGTTTATGTGTGATGAATCTGGACTCAGATGGGATCTCTCTTCATAAGACTTTCATGCTAATGTGCTGGAGGTGCAGTTAGTGTCGGGGTTTAAGATATATTTAGGGGATTTGAATCTCTGGCCAGGTCCTGAGCCTCAACAGACTCCAGCACCTACAATCTGACTTATTGGGCTCACCACACTCAGCTAAGATGGAGTTGAAGAAGGACAACCACCACACCATGGAGCCTAGAGTGATTACAACTGAAAGTGGGAGGATTGCATCCAGCATCCATGTGGAATCTGAGCCTCCTCTTGACATAGAGGTGCAATGGACACAACCAATCCAATGTCCACATAGAAAAGGTGGCATTGGATTGAGAAAAGTGGACAGGATGGCTGATGGGTATGCAGAAAGGCAGGAAGAGATGAGAGGTGGAGGCGTCTTTGGGACATGGAGGCTGCCCTGGATGGTGCTTCAGGGGCAATCACTGGACATTGTAAATCCTCACAGGGCCCACTGGATGGAATGGGGGAGAGTATGGGCCATGATGTGGACCATTGACCGTGGGGTGCAGAGGTGCCCGGGGATGTACTTGCCGGGTGCAGTGGATGTGTCGTGATGATGGGAGGGAGTGTTGCTGGGGGGGGGGGAGAGGTGGGGTGGGGGTGGTAGGGTTCAATGGGACCTCATATATATATATTTTTAATGTAATATTATTACAAAGTCAATAAAAAAAAAAAAAAGAAAAAAAAATAATTGGGTGACCAGCATTTTTATCTGGGAACCTTAATTCTTCCACGTTCCCGCTTTTGTTCTTGTTTTAGGGGGCTGTAGTTACCCTAGACAAACATACCTCCAGTCCTTAACAGGCGTGTGCTAATTCCATTATATCTGGGAAGTAGGGGAAAAAGGAGAGCAGATACTTGACCTTTGAAAGTCTTTCTAATGGGGAAAGAAGGAAGTCTGGTATTTTAGCTTTCCTTGTTATTATACCTATCATTATTAATAGTATATTGAAACTCAAGATTAGATGACAGCATTGTTATGGATTGAATTGTGTTCCCCCAAAAGACATGTTGAAGTCCTAAGCCCCAGGACTTCAGAATGTGACCTTTATTTGGAAATAGGATCATTACAGATGGAATCAGGCGAGTTAAAATGAGGTCATGCTGGAATAGGGGGTTCTTAATGCATTATGACTGGTTTCTTTATAAGAAGAGGAAATTTGGGCACAGATAGAGGGGGAAACTCCTTGTAACAACCGAGAAGGAGAATGCCATGAATTGCTAACAAGCCACCACCAGAAGCCAGAAGGAAAGCATGGGTAAGATTCTTACCTGCAGGTTTAAGAGGAAGCACAGCCCTGTCAAAACCTTGACTGTGGAGTTTTAGCCTCCAGAGTTGTGAGACAATTCATTTCTGTGTTTTGAACCATCCAGTTTGGGTGCTTTGTTGTGGCAAGCCTAGGAAACTAAGCGCACGTTTCGTAGGAGTCTTTCCAGTTATACTCTACTTACTTTCATTCATTCCTTTAGTCAACTGCGACGGTTTGCTCGGTCGGTAGAGGTGGGGTCTGGCTGCGGACGAGGGGTCGGTCCAGCTTTGGACGAGGGGTCGGTCCCACTTGGGACGAGGGGTCGGTCCCACTTGGGACGAGGGGTCGGTCCGGCAGCAGATGAGGGATCGGTCTCACAGGGGTTGCGCGGTTCGGCTGACAGGGTCGCCCGGAGAAGCCGGCGACGAAGGGGTCGCCTGGAGAAGCAGGCGACGAAGGGGTCGCCCGGAGAAGCAGGCGACGAACTGGGGACAAGGGAGGCCAGGCCCTTGTCGGGGGCTCTCAGGACTGGAGGGCGCATGGCAGAAGAACCACCGCGGAGACAAGGTAAACACGCAAGTCCACTTTACTGAGGGAGAGGCAACAGTTTTATAGGGGCTGGGGAAGGCTGATTGGTCGAAGCCACGCCCTGTTCTGATTGGTTGCCGGCGAAAGGTCAGTGGGCGGTACTGGACGGGGGAGGGGTGGTGATTAGGGATTGGCTGTTGCTGTTGCTGGGGGAAGTGGCAGGGCTTAGTGATTGGTGGCTGTTGTTGCTGGGGTGGAGGGCAGACTTGAGTTTCCCGCCCACGCCTGGCTGTTGCTGCTGTCGGGGGAAGGGAAAAGGGCAGACTGGATTTTTCCGCCCACGCCTGGCTGTTGCTGCTGTCGTGGGAGGGGAAAAGGGCAGACTGGAATTTTCCACCCTGCGCCTGCGCAGGGAGAAAGAAGAAGAAGGGTGCCGCCCCACAGGCATCGTGTGGCGCCATCTGGGAGGAGGGGCGGCCGCGGAAGCATGGCTGCCGAGAAGGGGAGACCCGAGGGCACTCTGCGCCCATGCCGAGCTTCCTTCAGGGGTGGCGGTGAGTCCGACCAGCCACCCTATTATGGGGGCAGCGGAATTAGGCCTACCGCGGCCACTCCCCCACCAGGCCAGCAAACCACACTTCAGCCCGAGGAGTGACCGCAGTCAATGAATATGTTTTTCACTGCCTAGCATTTTCCCACAGCACGCGGAGAGCTCTCAAGAGCATCACTTCCCACCATGAAGAACTAGGGAAGGGGTGTTACATTGTCAGTTACCCTTTACAACGTTCTGTCGATGAGCGGAAGGACCCTTCCAGCGGCATGCCTGTATTAAGGAATGACGCGAGTATAAAAATAGAGCAGAGGTCTACTGATGACAGTTGACGACATTAGTGGTGATGTTGATGGTGATGATTATGACGGTGGTGATAATTATGGTAATGATACTGATGGCGATGGTGGTGGTAGTGGTGATGGTGGTGAAGATGATGACAATGGTGATGATAGTGGTGACGATGAACATGATGATGATATAATGAGAGCTAACATCTTTTGAGCACTTATTCTATGCCAAGAACTCTACCAGGTACTTGACCTTCAAGAACTCTACCAGGTGCTTTACCTTCATTTTAACACTTAATCCTCACAAGACCTCTATTATTCTTCCTATTTTTCAAATGAAGAAATTAAGGGAGGGAAGAGAAACCTGCCTAAGAACAAGAGGTATACTAATTCTGCGCTTCTCGGAAGAATTGCAGGATTTCCAAAGGGGAAAGAGCTGCATCTGGAACCCAAACACCGAGCTGTACTCAGCTCAGACAGGTCACACTTGGCCAGCCCTGCCGCTCAACCTCAGCCCTTGAAGTCTTAGGAAATGAGAACTATCTCCTCCATTAAGGCAGGTCAGGCTGGCTGCTGTGGTGCCCCGGGGGTCTAGGCCCAATTCTGACATGAACACATCCCTCTACCTCAGTTTCCTCACTGCAAAGGGCAGGGGGTGTATTAAGCTCTCTCCCAGTCCTCTCCCACATGTTAAAATCTGATCTATGATCTCTGGTGTTCAGTTCATGTGGAAGAGGCCGCAAAGTGCGTAACTTGGATGGGAGATGAAACGCAAGGAGAAGCTGAGCATAGAGAGGAAAACGTATTGAATGTGGCATTGCTGGCAGTAGACGCAGCCTCAGAGAGAAGAGGAGAGGGGTCATGACTGAACCCAGGTGCTGCCACCCAGAATACAGGAGGGTTCTGACAGGAGGGCGGCACTTTATTCCTTTACTCCCAACTGGAAACAGGGACTGGGAAGAGATTGGTGATGCACAGCCTGGTGAAGCCAACCTAGCTTACAGGTAACTGCAGGGCGAGGAGAACCCCAAAGTTCCCGAGACTGTGCTACTACTCCCTTTCCTGCTAAGTGAGGCCTCAAAAAAAGTTGAGTTCAGTTTTAGAAAAAAACGCATTTCTTGCTCACCCTTTTTGGACTTGGATTTTTACCCAAGGCATGAAGAAAAACTTTAGAGGGTGGAAATAGTTACTTGAGTTTGATTATGAGCGATGGGAAGGCAGGAAGTAGAAATGCACTTAGTTGCAAGTCATAAAAACTTTTGAGACCAATTGCTGCGGTAAGTTACAAAAGGATCTCTCGATCAAGACCTGAGGTATAGAAGGGAAGAGAGAGCAAAATAACCATCCCTGGGACTGCACGTGCGCTGAGCAGGTCACAACAAGAACTTCAGTTCTAAGTCAGCATTTTGCCTTTTCCCTTCCCAGGCTCTTTTCCCTCAATTGTATGCCACATTAAACACTTAAACAATAACAGGTTTCAGGAGCCACCGATGCATCACTGAATAAGTTAAAGAGCTAATTAAAGGGGGACCCGTCTCCCTGCCTTCCTTGTACTAAATCACCTGTGCCCCATTTCAGCAAGTGTTACCAAGCCAGAAACCTGCCCATAAAATGATTACACATTAGCACTGCATGTTGGGTTTCATTTCCTCTTATGCAATTATCTATTAGTAACTGGAGAAGGCATTACAGCAGAATAAATAATTGAACATAAATTAAATGACTTTGGAGTCAAACAAGCACGTGGCTGAAGAGAGTTGCATGTGTCATTTATTTCAACTCTGAGTGCAAGATATTCTCTCCTTGAAGTTCTTTGTCCTCTTCTAGTGGCTTTGACTTCCCATGGTTGCAGATTCTCATTTTACAGAAGGGGAAATGGAGACCCTGAGAAGGTCAGCAATCTGTTGGACATAAAAGAAGTTGGCAGGGAAGTCAGGTGTCATTGGGAAAGGTTGTAGTTTGCAGACAAGAGGTCTCACAAAGTGATCATTGTCTTTGTCATTGGGGTCCAGGACCTGGCAGGTAAGAAATTCTGCATCAGCACAGGAGAGCATAATTTTTTCTCGGGCAGTGGGGAAAGGGGGCTTGACCCAGTTGAACTTGCAGAGCTGGAGAATACACCCAAAGGCCACACAAATTCATTTAGAATGAGGAAAGGCACCCTGCTTCCTTGAGGCAGGGTCTCAGAGTTTTTGCTGCACAGGTCTAAGTTCAGTCCCACACAGCCCCCAGAGGGTACCACTCGTATTGGATCCCCGCCAAGGACACGCTTTTGCCCTGGACAAAGCCTTCTACCCTACAAGGCAAGTGGTCATTTGATTACAGACAAAGAAACAAGGCCAAGATAAATATAGTGATATATGCAAGTAATATATTTATCTAGTGGAAGAATTCAGGCCCAAGTCAGGTCTTCTGGCTCCCAGTCCAGTGTTTCCTCTCACTGCATGTTGAGATTGAGATAATGGTGTGGGTGTCAACAGAATGTGAAGACTCCGTGGACAAGGGCTGCATCTTATCTTTCATCCCCTGCACTTAACATCATGCCATGCACATAATGGATAATAAATAGTATTTGAGAAATGCATGAATGACACAAGTATAGATTTGGGGGGGCGGAAGCTCATCCGCCTACACGGAGCCCACCTCCACTTAACATTTTCTTGACTCCTCTTCATACGCAAGTAAGGAAGAGTTGCTATTTTGATAGGTCCGAGCCTATACTACTGGTTGAGTGGTGCTTTACTGAGTGGAGAGCGATAGTGTGTCCTGAAGGCAGAAAGGCAAAAATTACCCTCTTCACTTGTGATTCTTTTCTTTTTGAAAGATATATTTTACTTGACTTTTTCTTTATTTATCCTCCCCCCCCTTCTCCTCCCCCCCCCACCGCCGATGTTTCTCTTGTCTGTCTGGTCATGGCTTGCTCACCTTCTCCAGGAGGCACTGGGAACCGAACCCAGGACCTCTCACATAAGAAGTGAGTGCCCAATGGCCTGAGCCACATATGCCCTCTGTGGGCTGCGCACGCTGGCTTGTGCAATCTGCTGCTTGTGCCAGGAGGCAGTGTCTGCTTGTCTTCTTTTTAGGTCTTCATCTCTCTTTTCTACCTCTTCTGGGCTTAGAGTTGGGCAGGCAAGTTAGACCAGGTTTTCTCTGTAGACCAGTCTTCTTTCTCCTTTATGTCTTCGCTCACCTCCAACGTGATACAAGATTTAGATTACAGAAGGGGAGTAGGAGCCCCTGCTTGGACATCCTGCCTCAGCCACATGCTCCAAATCCTTCTAAGAACAGTGATTTATGCTGGACATCACTGGGGGTCTGCTCTTAGTGCAGCGACACTCTAATTTTTCTTTTTCTATTGTTCCTCGTGTATAACAGTCACTGGATGGTGATTAGCAGACAAGGGTTCATGCGTTCCATTTCTGGGTTTCTGTGTAGAACCCTGACAAGCAACGTGAGGGACCACATCCTAACATTTAACATGGATATCTGACTGGCAGCCAGGGAGCCTTGATAAATGTATAGTTTGCAACTAAAGAAAAAGAGGTAAGAGAGAAAAGTGTCAATTTCAACCTTACCAGATTGTTCATAGGCAGTCTTTGCGTGTTGGGATGAATGTGAAAAATTCAGCCGTTCTCAGATGCTTTGTAAGAATTATTTTCCTCCATTCAGGATATTTACTATCTCATGGAACAGCTCAGTAGTATTAGTATGCAAAATTTCCCCCAAATGATGAATATTTTTCCATCAAAATCCAAACAAGAATTTTTATGGTGCTTGATAAAACAATTCTCAAAATTATGTGGAAGAATAATGGACCAAGAAAAAAGAAATGTTTCAAGGGGAACAAAATTGAGGCTCTATCTGATATCAAAACTTTTTGTAAACATTTTTCTATTAAGATAGAGGGGTATTGGCACAGATATAGACAATAAGTAAATGGAACAGAATAGAGAGTCTAGAATTCCATCACACACACATGTACACACCCTGTTATGTGACAAAGAAGGTATTTAAAGATCAGTGGAGAAAACTAGTAGTTGAATAGGATTATTGGTTATTAAATTGAAAACTGCCCCATAAAACCTTCCTAGCTCCAACCATATACTAAACTCCAGATGGATTAAAGATCTAAATGTGAGAAACAGAGATTTAAAGCTTTTAGAAAGGACTTAAACTAGAATATCTTTGCAACCATGCAATACAGAAGAGTTTAATAAATAAAACAAAAAGAAGAAAACTAAGTACAATAATTGACAAATTTGACTACACTAAAAGTAAAAGATTCTGTATGTTAAATGCAATATAAACAAACCAGAGATTAGCATAATGTATTTGCAACATAGAGAATTTGCTCCCAGAAGACATAAAGAATTCCTACAAATCAACTCCAAAATGACAATGACCAAAGAGAAAAAGGGAAAATTATGTTAATAGGCAATTTGCAGAAGAAGAAATCCAAAAGGCCAGTAAACCTGAATTGACACTTACCTTTACTAGTAATTAGGGAAATTAAGTTTGGAAAATGTGATCTCATTGCACACTCATCAATACAACAGTACCAAGAGTTGAATATGATGTGGAAAGATGGGGCTGACCATACCTTTTCGGTGGGAATGTTCCAACCATTATGAAGGAAGATTTGGCAAAACATAATAAACCTTTCTATTTGCACACCATATAACATAACAATTTCACTACCAGTCATATGCCCTAAGAAACTATTCCTCATACACAAGCAGACCTGTACAAGAATATGCTTTGCTTTATTGTTTATAATGAGAAAAAAAGGAAATAGTTGAAATGCCCATAAATAAAAATTTGTGCATATTAATATTTTGGTTGCCACATAACAAATTACTCCAAAACTTTGCAGCTTAAAAATTCAAACATTAATTTTATTTGTAGTTTCCTTGGGACAGGAACCAGGCATCTCTGGGTTAGGGTCTGTCATGAGGCTGCAATCAAGTTGTGGACTGGGGCTGCAGTTGTCACGTCAAGGTTTGACTGGTCCGAGCTCACCCATGTGGTTGCTGACAGATCTCAGATCCTTGTGGGCTGGTGGCATGAGACATCTCTTTCTTGACATATTGGCCTGTCCATTGGGCAGCTCATGATGTGGCAGGTGGCTTCTCTCAGAGTGAGCCAGCAAGAGAGCGAGAGGGCAAGCAAGGCTGATGTCACAGTCTTTTTGTAACGTAATCACAGAGTGACATCCCAGACCTTTTGAGGACATTTTGAGATGTTCTTTGTGATATTTGGTAGGAGACTCTGGGTCTCCAAGTGAGGGGATTACCTGTGGGCATGAATTCCAGGAAGTGGAGATCATGGAGAACCATCTCAAATGCTGACTACAATATAGTGGTATGGTCATAAAATGGATTGCTGTAGAACTGTTAACAATAATGAACCTAAATTGGACCTCGTCAATATTAAAAACTTGTTCTGTAGGAGGATTGTGGGAAGATGATGTCAGACTAACAGGCAGGGCTCAACGCTCTCACAAAAACAACAGAGAAAGAATCAAAACCTGTCCGAGGGGAACTGCCCTGGGGGTCAGCAGACAGGGACAGTGCTACACAATTCCCAAGGGGGTGAGGGACAGAGAGATGAAGAACTTGAAACAACAAACAGGAGTTACCAAGCACCTACAGTGGCTAGGAAAGTCTCCCAGATCTCACCCCAAAGATATTAAGCCAGGGTAAAATCACTGTCTCACTGCAGCTAACTGAGAGGGGCACAGATGTCTTTCTCCCTATCAGCTGTTCCAAGGGAAAGGGGAGGGGAAGTTGGGGGACCTCTTTTGAATCTCTGCTCTAGAGATTCAACACAGGAACTCAGGAAAACCTAGACTGAATCACTTCTGTAGAAAGGTGCATTGATGAGCGCCATCTGCTGGTCTGCCTGGAAATTGCATGGACAAAAACTGTTTTCAGTTTTCTCTGTATCTTGACCCCTCGGCGAAAATCTGCCTCCCATTAGTGAAGCCCTGGCCTGATTTTTTAAATATTTGTTTTCATTGAAGTATATCATTCGTACATGAACATACATAAACAGTAAGTGTATAGTGAAAGTTGTGAACTTACAAAATAAATATGCATAACATCATATGGGGGTCCCAAACATCAGCCCTCGACCAACACATTGCATTGTTGTGAAATATTTGTTACAAATTGTGCAAGAGCATTGTCAAAATATTACTACTAACTATAGCCCATATCTTACATTTGTTGTATTTTCCCCCCAACCTACCTTATTTTTAAAAACATATTTTTATTACAGAGACTGTTAACTTACAAAACAATCATGCACTTGTGTAGAATTTCCATACAACACCCCTTCACCCACATACCACACTGTGGTGGAATATTAATTACAGATTATGAAATAATAACATCAGACTATCAACTACCAATCATGGTCCATAGCACATATTTGGCACACTTTTTCCATACCCACTACCATTATCAACACTGTACATCTTTGGTATTGAAGCAAGAATATTACAGTATTGCCGATAACCACAGTCCATAGATCATACCAATTGTTTTTTTCCCATGCTTCTCCACTTTCCACCAGCCTGCACATCATGTACATCCACTTTATTTCACAGACACTTTTCCATCTGCACCATCAACCACAATTCTCATCCACCTCTAGGTTCACTATATTATTCAACCCCTAGATTATTCTCTAGCTTTCTTTCAGTTAACATTTACATGCCTAGACTACTCTTTTTAGCCACAATCCCATTTATAAACCATCTGCTACTCACTATAATGTGTAACCATCAACTCTATCCATTTCCACACTTTTATATCAGGTTAATTAAAACTTCTACATACACTAAACATCAGTAGTTCTTCTCACCCCTCCTCTTATCTTCTAATAACCTATACTCTAGGTTTTAACTCTACGCATTTATTCTTTGTATTTAGTTCATATTAACAAGACCATGCAATATTTGACCTTTTGTGTCTGGCTTACTTCACTTAGCATAATGTCTTCAAGATTCATCCATGTTATCATATATGCCCCAATTTCATTTCCTCTTACTGCAGCATAGTTTTCCATTGTCTTTTGGCAATTGTGAATAACATTTACTAAATTAAGCTGGGCAATTTTCAAGATTTAGAATAAGTTGAACCAAATATCAAAGAAGAGCTGAGGAAAGCAAAACAATAGGCAAGAGAGAGAAATTGGCCATCAGAGTAAATTCACCAACACATGAAGATGCCTAGACATCAGCAAAAAATTACAAGCCATACTAGGAAACAGGAAGAGATGGCCCAGCTGAAGGAACAAACCAAATATCCTGAAGAGATACAGGATTTAACACAATTTAACAGTGATAATCACACAACTCATAAATCACTTCAAAGAATTTAAAGAAAATAAACTAAAGAAATAAAAGATATTAAGAAGATACTGGGTGAGCATAAAGAACAATTTGAAAGGCAGCAAAGAAAAGTAATAGACCTTATGGGAATGAAAGACACAATGGATGTGATTAAAAGTGCAAAAACAAAAGAAAAAAAAAACAAAACAAAAAACAAACAACAACAAAAACAAAAAACCAACTTGCTAAGAAATTGTTGGACTTCACAGAAAGGTTCTTTTTGGGCAAATGATTCTTTAACTTAAAGGCCCAGCTGACTTGCCTGAAATGTACTTCAATGGCAAATCACTTTATGACTAATGATTAGATGATTCTGCCAACATGCAAAGTCCAGAAACATTCTGGATAATAGAAGTGTCTGGGCCCAGCATGGAGCAGGCACTGAAGGTCAGGAGAAGACTGAGGAAAGAACAGATGTTTTGGACTGGGGCCAATGGTCTGCTGTAGACAGCCGGAGAAATACATATGGGCTTGGCCCAGTAAAGGAGGAGCACAGAAAAGGAGCAGGTACTGTGTAAAGGGAAGTCCAAGGGCAGCTGAAATGGAAAGATTATAGAAAAGTGAGACAGCCAACTAGGGAAAATTTACATTTCCTGGCACCCACCAAATGGAGATGAAACATGCAGGCTTGGAATACTGTGGGGTAAAATGAAAGTCTGAGAACATCAAGTTAAGTTATTTTGCAGGAAAGAAGCAGAAATTATTACCAAAAAGGAGCACAGAACCATTATCTATCATGTTAGTGTAGTTCTAATAGAAGCTTTTAAAATCAAAGTGCAGTTGGTTGACACAATAAGATTTATCTTAAATTGTGGTCAGTTAAAGGTACTGCTTGGTATGATATAGTCAGATGAAATGAGAGATCAAGAAGTCATTAACTGGAACTATGAACTAAAGTAGACTTATTATAATTCTACCAATGGAAGAACTTGTATCATTGATATAAAGGCAGTGGCCACCAGAGGTTCTGAGGGGATGGAGAGGGAAGAGTAGGTGTAATATGGGGGCATTTTTGGGACATTGGAATTGTCCTGCATGACATTACAACAATGAATACAGGCTTTTCTACATTTGGTCAAAACCTATAAAACTGAATGGGGCAAAGTGTAAACTATAATGTAAATTATAGTCCATTGTTAGTTGAAATTCTTCAATATGTGTTCATCAGCTGTAACAAATGTAAATGTTGTTAATGTGGGAAAGTGTGGGAGTGGGAGAGGATGGGATTTATAAGAATCCCCTATATTTTTAATGTAACATTTGTGTAATCTAAAATTTCTTTAAAAATAAAAAAATGTTAAAAAAATACATTGGAGGCATATAAGAGCATATTGGAATTGCTCAAAGAAAGAATTAGTGATTTCAAAGACAGAACATATGAATTGGAAAAGACAGGAGAACAGAAAGAGAAGAGAATAGAAAAAATGGAACAGAGTCTCAAGGAATTGAAATGTGAAATGAACAAACATGCATGTTAGCAGTGTTCCAGAAGGAGAAGAAAATGGGAAAGGGGTGGACAGGATATTTGAGGAAACAATGTGTGAAAACTTTCCAACCCTTATGAAAGACATAAATATCAATATCCAAGCAAGACAAAGCACCCCAAACAGAATAAATCCAAATAGATGTACCTTGAGACAGCTACTGTTCAGAATGGCAAATATCAGAGCTAAAGAGAGGATTCTGAAAGCAGCAAGAGAAAAGCAAAGTATCACATGCAAGGGAACCTCGATAAGATTCAGTGCCAACTTCTCATCAGAAACCATGGAGAAGAGAAGAAAGTGGTATGATGTACTTAAGGTACTGAAAGAGAAAAACTACCAGGCAAGAATTCTGTATCTGGCAAAAGAGTCCTTCAAAAATGAGGGTGAGTTCAAAGTCTTCACAGACAAATAAAAACTGGTAGAATATGTTACCAAGAGACCAGAATTACAAGAGATACTAAAGGGAGTGCTGCAACCTAAATGGAAAGAATGAGGATGAGAGACGTGGAGAAGAATATAGAAAAGAAGATTATTAGGAAGGGTAAATTAAAGGATAAAAATACAGATAATAGTATGAAATGTTAACAGAAAGCCAAAGGACAAAATGGATGAGGTAATGCATTTACAGTAATAATGTTGAATGTTAATGGCTTGAACTTCCCAATCAAAATACATAGATTGATACAATGGATAAAGAAATATGAGCCATCTATATATTGTCTACAGGAAACCCACCTCAGACATAAGGAAATAACCAGTTTAAAAGTGGAAGTTTAGAAAAAGTTATTCTAGGCAAATAAAACCAAAAAAGAGCTGGAGGGAAGCAGACTTGGCCTAATGGATAGGACGTCCACCTACCATATGGGAGGTCCAAAGTTCAAACCCTGGGCTTCTTTGATCCGTGTGGAGCTGGCCCATGCGCAGTGCTGATGTATGCAAAGAGTGCCCTGCCACGCAGGGGTGTCCCCCACATAGGGGAGCACCCCACACAAGGAATGTACCCCATAAGGAGAGCCATCCAGCACAAAAGAAAGTGCAGCCTGCCCAAGAATGGTGCTGCACACATGGAGAGCTGACACAACAAGATGACAACAAGATGCCACTGATAAGGATAGAAGCAGTCACAGAAGAACACACAGGGAATGGACACAAAGAGCAGAAAATTGGGGGGGGGGAGTGGGAAGAGGAGAGAAATTAAAAAAAAAAAAAGAGCTGGAGTAGCTATACTAATACTGGACAAAATAGATTTTAAATGCAAAACTGTTATAAGGGATGAAGAAATTCATTATATATTGATAAAAGGGGCAATCAAACAAGAATAAATATCTATTCTAAATATTTATGCCCCAAGATACATGAAGCAAACACTGGCAAAAATGAAGAGAGAAATAGATGTCTCTACAATAAGAGTTGGAGACTTCAAAACACCACTCTCAGTATTGGATAGACTATCAGGACAGAGAATTTGAACAATATGATAAACTAGACCTAACAGACATCTATAGAGCATTGCACCCCAATGTATGTATATTATTTTCATGTGCTCATGGATCCTTCTCTAAGAGAGACCATATTTTGGGTCACAAGACAAGTCTCAATAAATTTAAATAGGTTGAAATTATACAAAACACTTTATCTGATCAGAGTGGAATGAAGCTGGAAATCAATAATGGATCGAAAAAGGGAAATTCATAAATATATGGAGGTTAAACAACACACTTTTAAATAATCAGTGGGTCAAAGATGAAATTGCAAGAGAATTCAAAAAATAGCTTGAGATGAATGAAATTGATAGCACAACATATCAAAATTTATGTTACACTGCAAATGCAGTGCTGAGAGAGAAATTTATAGCCCTCAAAACTTACATTAAAAAAGAAGAGCTAAAATTGAAGATCTAACTGCACACCTAGAGGAACCAGAAAAAGAGCAGTAAACCAATCCCAAACCAACCTGAAGGAAAGAAATAGTAAAGGTCAGAGCATAAATAAGTGAAATTGAGAACAAAAAAGTAAAAGAGAATCAACAAAACCAAAATTTGATTCTTTGAGAAGATCAACAAAATTGACAAACCCTTAACTAGACAGACAAAGAAAAAAGAGAAGACACAAATAAAATCAGAAATGAGATTGGGGACTTACACTGACCCCATAGAAATAGAGAGATCCTAAGAGGATACTATAAACATCTCCATGCCATAAAACTAGGCAATGTAGAGGAGATGGACAAATTCCTAGAAACAGGAACCACCTACACACCCTAGAAGAAACAGAAGACCTCAACAAACCAACAAGTAAAGAGATTGAAACAATCACCAAAAACCTCCCAAAGATGAAAAGCCTGGACCAGATGGCTTCACAGGTTAACTTTACTAATTATTCAAAAATGATCTAATACCCATCTTGCTCAAGCTCTTCCAAAAAATTGAGCAGGAAAGAACACTATCAAACTCATTCTGTGAAACCAGCATCACCCTAATACCAAAACCAGGTAAAGATATTACATAAAAAGAAAATTACAGACTAATATATCTAATGAATATAGGAAAATCCTCAGCAAAATACTTGCAAACAGAATCAAAAAGCACATTAAAAGAATTACACACCACAATCAAGTAGGTTTTTATCCCAGGTATGCAAGGGTGGTTCAACACAAGAAAATCAATTAGTGTGATAAACTACATTGATAAATTGAAGAAGAAAAATCACATGATCCTCTCGATTGAAGTGGAAAAGGCATTAGACAAAATACAGCATCCTTTCTTGATTAAAAAACACTCCAAAAGGTAGGACTAGAAAGAAGCTTTCTCAATATAATAAAGTGTATATATGAGAAACCTACAGCTAGCATTGTACTCAGTAGTGAAATACTGAAAGCTTTCCCGCTGAGATCAGGAACAAGACATCTCTGTCACCACTGTTATTCAATATGCTAGAAGTTCTAGCTAGAGCAATTAGGATAGATAAAGAAATAAAAGGTACCGAAGTAGGAAATGTAGAAGTAAAACTTTCACTATTCTCTGATGATATACTATATCTAGAATCTCATGAAAAATCCACAACAAAGCCCCTAGAACTAATAGATGAGTTCAGCAAAGTGACAGGATACAAGATTAATAGGCAAAAATCAATAGTTTCCACACAGTAATGATGTGCAACCTGAGCAGGAAATCAGAAATAAAATTCCATTTATGATAGGGACTAAAACAATGAAATATTTAGGAATAAACTTAACCAAGGACATAAAGGACCTGTATTCAGAAAACTATAAAACATTGCTATAGGAAAGTGAAGGAGACCTAAATAATGAAAGGACAGTCCACGTTCATGCATTGGAAGACTAAATATTGTTAAGATGTCAGTTCTACCCAAACTGATTTATAGATTCAATGCAATCCTGATAAAAATCCCAGCAGCCTTTATTTTTTTCAAAAAATGGAAAAACCAATGGTCAAATTTATTTGGAAAGGTAAGAGGTCCCAAATAGCCAAAACCTTCTTTAAGAAGAAGAATGATGTTGGAGGACTCTCACTTCTGGGCTTTAAACATATTACTTAGATACAGTGGTAAAACAGCATGGTGCTGGCATAAGGACAGACACATTGAACAATGGAACTGAATCAAGAACTCAGAAATAGACCCTCACATCTAGTTCATTTATCATATTATTCAAGTTCTCTGTCCTGATATTCTATCCAATACTGAGAGTGGTATATTGAAGTCTCCAACTATTATTGTAGAGACATCTATTTCTCCCTTCAACTTTTCCAGTGTGTGCCTCATGTATCTTGGAGCACTGAGGTTAGGTGCATAAATATTTAGAATGATTATTTCTTCTTGTTGATTTGCCCCTTTTATTATTGTTCTTTATCCCTTATAACAGTTTTGCATTATTAATTAATGATATTAATATCACTACTCCAACTCTTTTTTGGATACTATTTGCATGGAATATATTTTTCTAACCCTTCACTTTTAACGTAGTTGTGTTGTGTCTTTACATCTGAAGTGAGTCTCTTGTAGACAACATATAGATGGCTCATATTTTTTAATCCATTCTATAAATCTTTTTCTTTTGACTGGGGAGTTCAAGCCATTAACATTCAATGTTATAATTGTAAAGGCATTACTTACTTCATCTATTTCGACCTTTGGCTTTCTGCTATCATATTATACTATAGTCTATCTTTCTAATATTCTTCATTTCTATACTCTTCTCCAAGTCTCTTGCCTTTGTTATTTCCTTTCAGGCTGCAGCACTCCCTTTAGTATCTCTTGTAATTCTGGTCTCTAGGTAACATATTCTATTAGTTTTAATTTGTCTGTGAAGATCTTGAACTCCTCTTCGGTCTTGAAGGACATTTTTGCCAGGTACAGAATTCTTGGCTGTTAATTTCTCTCTTTCCCTACCTTAAATACAACGTACCACTTTCTTTTCTCCTCCATGGTTTCTGAGGAGAGGTCAGCTCTTAATCTTATTGAGTTTCCCTTGTGTGTGGTGATTTGCTTCTCCCTTGCTGCTGTCAAAATCTTCTCTTTATCTCTGATATTTGTCATTCTGAATAGTAGCTGTCCTGGTGTTGTTCTCTTCATGTTTATTCTGTTTGGGGTGAGTTGTCTTTCTTGGATATTGACATTTATGTCTTTCATAAGGGTAGGTAAGTTTTCAGTCATTATATCCTCAAATATTCTTTCTTCCGTTTTTCCATTTTCTTCTTCTGGAACACCAATAATGCCCATGTTTCTATGTTTCGCATTGTCATTCAATTCACTTAGACCCTGTTCCATTTTTTTCATTCTCTTCTCTTTCTGTTCTCCTGTCTTTTCCAGTTCAGTTGTTCTATCTTCAAAATCACTAATTCTGCATTCAAGCAGTACAAATTTGCTCTTACGTGCCTCTAATATATTTTTATCTCATCCATCAGGGCTTTCATTCCCATAAATTTTGTTACTTTTCTTTGCAGATTTTCACTTTGTTCTTTATGCTCACCCAGTGTCTTCTTAATACCCTTTGTCTCTTTAGTCATATTTTCCTCCAGTTCCTTAAAATGATTTAGGAGAGTTGTGTGATTATCATTGATTAATTGCCTTAAATCCTGAATCTCTTCAGGGTACTTACTTTGTTTCTTTGGCTGGGCCCTCTCTTCCTGTTTCCTAGTATGGCTTGTAATTCTTGGCCAATGTCTAGGTATCTCACATGTTGGTGAATTTACTCTGATGGTCAATATCTCCCTCTTGCCTATTGTTGTTATTCTTTCACAGCTCTTTGATATTTTGTTCAAGTTATCCTATGACTTTAAAATTGCCCAGCTTAAGTTACCAAAATCCTGCCAAGGACTCATTAATGGGGTGCAGGCTTTCTCCCAGGGTCTAGTAAAGATAGCTCTAAAAGTAGTTTCTATCCATGTAATTTCCAGAATGATTAACAAATGGTGCTCTTTGGTGCACCTTTGCACGAAGATGTATCTCTGCAAGTTTCCTTTTTTATTCATCTGACCAGAGCCAAGATTCAAAGTGGGCTCCACTGGCCAAATTCATTGGAGAAAAGCCCCTGACTCTCCGTCCCTTTTCCCTTGTAACAGCTGGCAGGGAGGAAGACTGTCTGCTCCCCTTTCAGTCAGTTGAAATTAGCCAGGGGTTCTACCCTCACTCATTATCACAGGGGTTGGGGATGGGAGCCCTTCCAGGCAGCCAGGAGGTTTAGTAATTCACAGTTTGCTGTTTTGACTTCATCATCTCTCTGTCCCTCACCCTTCTGGAAATTGTGAAACACTGTCCTGGTGTGCTGACCCCCAAAGCAGTTTCCTCAGGCAGCTTTTGGCTATTTTTTTTTTTCTCCATTGTTTTTGTGAGAGCTGAGCCTTATTTGCCTAATCTTATGCCTTGTTCCCATAATTCTCCTGTAATTTTAATATTAAATAAAGAAAAATTCTGTTTCCAACAAAATGGTCTAAAATTAAATTGTAATGATGGTTACACAACTCTGTACATTATTAAAATATCATTTAATTATACTTAAAATGTGTGAATCTTATGGTATATAAAGTACACCTCTATAAGGCTGTTAAAATGTATATGGTTCTATGCTTCTTGTGTTTTACCTGTCACACTTAGTAGGAAGCATGAAGGGTTAACATTTATTGTCATCTATTGTCTTATGTTGTGCTATGTACACTATTCATATCATTTAATTAAAATCCTTAGTAATATAAAAAAAAAAACCTTTGTTCTGCAAAAGTACAGATGAAGAGGATTAAAAGACAAGCTACCAACTGGAGGAAAACTTGCAAACCACATATCTGACAAAGGACTAGTATATAGAATATATAAAGAACTCTCAAAACTCAGCAATAAAAATCCAAACAATCGAATTAGAATATAGGCAAAAGGCATTAACAGACATTTCACAGAAGAGGTGACAAATGCCCGGGAAAATATGCTCAATATCACTACCCAGCAGGGAAATGCAAATTAAGACAATGAGATAATTGCTACACATCCATGAGAATGGCTAAAATAAAACATCATGACAACACCAAATGCTGACGAAGATGCAGAGTAACGGATCACTCACACATTGCTGTGGGAATGTAAAATATTACAGCCTCTTTGTAAAATAGTTTGGAAATTTTTAATAAACTAAACATGTAGTCACCATATGACCCAGTGATTACACTCTTGGGCCTTTATCTTGAAGAAATGAAAACATATGCTCATGCAAAAACCTGTGCAAAAATATTTCTAGTAGCTTTCTTTTTAATAAACAAAAATAGTCCCAACTAGAATCAGTGCAGATGTTCTGCAGCAGGTGAATGGTCGGATAAGTTGTGGTACCTCCATGTCATGGAATATGTCTCAGTAATAAAAAGGAATGCAGTTATTGACACAGGCAACAACTTGGATGCATATCCAGGGAATTATGCTAACTGGGAAAAACCTATCCATGAGGGTTGCATGCTATATGATTCCATTTATGTAATATTTTTAAGTTATACAATTTTAGAAATGAAGGAGCCAGTGGTAGGGATAGGATGGGATGGGGGTGGGGAGGTGGACATGGCTACAAAATGTCAACATGAGGTCTCCTTGTGGTGATGGAACTTGTCAGTAATTTCACCATGCTAGTGGATACAGAAACTTACACGTGATAAAATTTTTTACAAATACACATACATATACACACATGCAAATGAATATAAATAAAACTAAGGAAATATGAGTAAGATCAGTGGATTTTATCAATGTCAGTGTCACAGTTGTGATACTATAGTATAGTTCTGCCAAATGTTACTATAAGAGGAAATTGCACACAGTACGAGGGACCTCTCTGCATTATTTCTAACAACTGTATGCTAATCTTCAGTTGGCTCCAAAAATGAATGTGGGACTGATATAACAACATAGATAGATAAATCTTCATTATTCTTTTTATTTTTCTGATGTTTGAAATATTTACTATAAAATTCCTTTAAAACATTATAAAAGTTCTATTATGAAACTTTTCAAACACATAAGAAAGGAGAAAGAACAGTATAATGAGCACCCATGTAGCAACAACCTAGAGTTAGCATTTGTTTGCATTTTACCATATTTTACTCAATTGTTTTAAAATTTAAAAAGACAAGATATCACTTTACCCCTAAATATGTGAGCCTGCATGTCTGAAAAATAAGATCATTTTCCTACATAGCTACAATACTATTGTCGCACCTAACAAAATGAACAATAATTCCTTAATATCATCTAATATGTTGGGCCATATTAAAATTTCTCTAATTGTCTCAAAAAGTGTTTGATATAAAAGGCACCCAAACAAGAAAGGTAGAACTAAAACATTCACTATTTGCTGATAATATGATCCAATATCTATAATTTCCTGAAAAATCCACAACAAAGCTACTAGAAATAATCACGGAGTTCAGCAAAATGCAAGGATACAAGATTAATATGTGAAAATCAATAGCGTTTCTAAACACCACTGATGTGCAATCTGAGGAGGAAATCAGAAAAACAAATCCATTTAACAATAGCAACTAAATCAATCAAATATTTAGGAATAAACTTAACCAAGGACATAAAGGACCTGTATTGAGAAAACTACAAAATATGAAACTGAAGAAGACTTAAATAAATGGAAAGACATTCTATGTTCATGGATCAGAAGACTAAATATCGTTAAGATGCCAATTCTACCCAAATTGATTTACTGATTCAAAGCAATCCCAATAAAATCCCAGCAGTCCTTTTTGCAGAAATGGAGAACCAATTTTCAAATTGGCCCCAAATAACAAAAAATGTCTTTAAAAAGAAGAACGAAGTTGGAGGACTCTCACTTCCAGACTTTAAAACAGATTACCTAGCTAGAGTGGTAAAAACAGCCTGGTATTTGTATAAAGACAGATACATTGACCAATGGAACTGAATCGAGAACTCAGAAATAGGCCCTCACATCTACAGTTGAGTGATTTTTGACAAAGTGGTCAAGCCCTCCCAGCTGGTCTAGAAGAGTCTATTCAACAAATGGTGCTGGGAGAACCGGATACCATACTCAAAAGAAAGAAATAAGACCCCTATCTCTCACCTTATTCAGAAATTAACTCAAAATGGATCAAGGACTTAAATATGAAAGTACCAAGCATAAAACTCCTAGAAGGAAATGAAGAACAACATCTTCAAGATCTTGTGGTAAGTGGTAGTTTCTTGAGCTTCACACTGAAAGCATGAACAACAAAGAAAAAACAGATACATGGGACCCCCTCGACATCCAACACTTTTGCACTTCAAAGGACTTTGTCAAAAGGGTGAAAAGGCAGCCAACTCAATGGGAGGAAATATTTGTCAATCATATATCTAATAAGGGTTCAATATCCATGATATATAAGGAGATCATATAACTCAACAATAAGAAGACAATATATCTGATTAAAAAATGGGCCAAAGACTTGAAAAGATAACTGTCCAAAGAAGAGATACAAGTGGCAAAGAAACACATGAAAAAATGTCTAACATCACTTAGAGATTAGGGAAATACAAATCAAAACTACAATGAAATGTCATTCACACCTATTAGACTGGCCAGTATTAAAAAGTTGGAAAACTGTAAATGTTGGAGAGGATATGGAGAGCTAGGAATGTTTATTCACTGTTGGTGGGATTGTAGAAAGGTACAGCAACTGTGGAGGACTGTCTGGCAGTTCCGAAGGAAGTTGAATATAGACTTGCCATAGGTACTGGCAATACCATTACTAGGTATATACCCAGAAGAACTGAGAGCAATGACACAAATAGACATCTGCACACCGATGTTCATGGCAGTGTTATTCATGATAGCCAAAAGTTAGAAACAACCCAGAGGTCTATCAACTTTTGAATGGAAACAAATTGTGGTGTATATACACAACGGAATATTATGCAGCAGTAAGAAGCTATGAGGTTGTGAAGCGTAGGACAACATGGATGAACCTGGAGGACATTACACTGAGTGAAGCAAGTCAGTCACAAAAGGGCAAACACTTTATGATTATGCTCTTATGAACTAAATATACCATGTAAACTCATGGAGTTAATAATTAGAATATAGGTCCCCAGAAAATAGAAGGAATGTGGAGAATGGAAAGCTGAGGGTTAATCTGTGCAGAATTGTTAAAAAGGTTGTTTGTAAATCTTTGGAAATGAACAGAAATTGCTAAAGCATCTCATGGTGTTTGTAACTAGCAGTGCTATTGTATGGGTAGGACAGAGGTTGGAAAAGGAAAGTCTAAGGTCATGTACATTTTTAGAAGGAAAGCTAAAACCTGTAACTGGAACTATATAAGATAGTAAAACCTCTTGTAAAACACAAATATAAGTGATATTGCATATATGAGACTATTTTTATAAAATATAAATACAAATATACTAAAATGAAGGAAAAAGAATAGCAGCTGTGCACCAGGCAAGGCATAGAAAGACTGAGAGTGATGGGTTTTGCTTGTTTCTTTGTTTTTGTTTATTATAATTATTGGAATAATGAAAGTGCTCTGGCAGTGATTTGGGTGATGAATGCACAAACATGTGATTACACTGAATACCACTGATTGTACTCTTTGGATAAATTTATGCTTTATGAATATATATCAATAAAATTGAAAAAAAGCTTGAAATGAAAAATATGAATGTACAAAATAAATTAGAGATACAGAAATGAAATAGCAGCTATATATTGCAGGGGAAGCATAAGGAGACTGAGAGGTGAATATTAAGGGGTATAGTTGTCTTGTTTTTTTTTGTTTATTATTACAATTAATATTGGAATAATGAAAGTACTCTAATGGTGATTGAATTGATGAATGCACAACTATGTGATTATACCAAATACCATTGATTGTATACATTGGATAGATTGTATACTGTATTAATATGTATCAATAAAGCTGATAAAAGATTTTTAAAAAGTACTTGATAATTTGTTTTTCCTAAAACCATGATCCAAATAAGGATCATTCACTACATTTGTTTTTTTTTAATTACTTAAAAAATTTTTTAAAGATACTTCAGATAACATAAATGTTACATAGAAAAATATAGGGGAGTCCCATATGTCCTACTTCCTACCCCTCCCACACTTTCCAACATTAACAACATTCTTCATTGGTGTAGTACATTTGTTACAATTGGTGAACACATATTGAAGCATTAACACTAACCATGGATTATAGTTTACATTATAGTTTACACTCTGACCTGCACAATCCTTTAAGTTATGACAAAACATATAATGGACTGTATCCATCACTGTAGTGTCATGCAGGACAATTAAAATGTCCCAAACATGTCCCCATTTTAACACCTATTTTTCTTTCTTCCTCCCCTCAGAATCTCTGGTGGCTACCACCTCCACATCAATGACAAAAGTTTTTTCCATTGCTAGAATAAAAATATGTCTGTAGTAGAATAATAGTAAGTCTACTTTAGTCCATTGTTCATTCCCCAATCATGAGGATTTAGGGATGGTGATTCCCACTCTGCCTCTAAATGAGGAGGGTGCTTAGATCCCATGGAGCAAATGAATATGATTATCTTGTTTGCAGTTGCAGACTCTCTCTGTTCCTTGAGATGGACATCATTATCTCCTTGTTAATTGTCCTGGGTGAGTCCAATGAACTGGAGAGTAGGTGTTGCAACTCTTGAGATTCAGGGTCTAACTGGCACATGAACACACCAAAGATTTAAGTCTCTTGGACATATAGCTATCAAATGTATTACCAACTACAGGTTCAAACAGAAGGAGCACAAGAGCCATGAGTAGAAAGACCACATATGAGTCCAACTCTGTCAAACTGGGAGCATACATTCCAAAGTAGGGCCCAGTGGCAGAGTGTCAAACTCATGAGCTGTCTGCCCTGCCTATAGTGTCTGAATATCTCTACAACCCTCAGGAGCCCTGCTATTTGAGGTAATATTTACTGTGGCAGTCGATGAGAATCCTGCTGAGACATGCATAAGCATAACCTCTGTAATGACCTCCTGACTCACTTTGAAATCTCTTAGCCATAAAAAGTCATTTGCATTTACCCTTTCCCCCTTTTGGTGAAGGTCTTTTCCCAGGTACTTTGCTTGGTGGCACTGGTAATAATCCCTTAGTACCAAGGGGGATCATCCCCAGGAGTTGTGTCCAATGCTGGGGGCAAGGTAATGCCTTTATATGCTGAGTTTTGCTTAGAGAGAGGCCACATATGAGCAAAAAGGAGGCCCTCAGGAGGTAACTCTTAGGCAACATATAATACTAGGTTAAGTTTCAATTTCAAAAGAAAAGGTTCATAAGTACAATCATCAATATCAAGGGCCTGCTGCAATGGTCTGTCCTGCTTCATTAGGTGCCGCTCCTATACTTGGGGGTTTCTTGCTGTCCCACCAGAAAGTGTAGCAAAACTTCCCAGAATGGGAATTCAGTATTCTTTCAGTTATTATGTGGATCTCCACCCACAATTTTTACTTATCTTTTATTTTAGTGTCCATTTCTTACATTGATTAAAATATCATTAATAATGCAAGGATGGCCCTGTGATGACTGCCTTTTTGGTACCCCAACTCCTAATAAGTAAAAGTATCTTGAAAAGTCTCCTTTGAATGTATTCCTATTAACACTACCTTATCTCTTTAGGATGTTATTTAGCTTGTATGTACATCATTTGATTTTCTAGACAGTACTGGAAATTTCCATTTTCTTGTAGACTAGAGATAATATTAGCTTCCACTATTCCCACTTCTTAGATAAAGGAGGCTGAGGTTCAGACAGGTTAAGTGACTTCCCCAAAGTCACCACGAGTGGCAGAACCAGACCCGCTGGTGCATTCATCTATCCATGGTGTTATTTCCAAGGACCACAGAAGAGGGGACAGGAAGCCACAGTGCTTCACTCTGAATTCCACCCAGCAGCTCACCCAACCTGGATTTGTAAGTGCACCAGGTTTTCTTATCTTGCAGCCAAAGGCAGAAACAGAATTTATCCAACAAGGCTGGAAGGTCTATCTCTGCCCTGAGCCACTGTTTATAGCAGATGCTGCTGGGATCCATTTCCATGGAGTTGGCCTAACTTCCATGCTAGCGCCTGCATCTTTGCCTGGTGGCTTTCTTTGGCCATGGAGCCCACGCTGCTCATGCTCGTGGCAGGCAAGAAGGGATAGGAAATTAACAGCCCCCAGGAGTGGCCTCCACTCAGGATGACTGAGAGTTGGGGAATAAATACCCAGCTCTCAGGTTTCTGGTGGAATGTGTATTCTATGCTGTCCCGAGTGTGTTCCCATGTGGCTGAGCTGCATTTGCCCAAAGGTTAACTCCTCTGCAAACACCCCCTTCTGCATCTCACTTCTTTCCCTACTCATCTGCCTCGGATCACTACCCAGTAAGTTACTTGCACTGGGATATTTATTCAGGGTTTACTTCAGAAGGAGCCCAAGCTAAGACATTTCCTCAAGTCTTTGTCTGGAATGGCCAGGACACATGGCTTTTGTTTTTGTGCACACACAATTCATGTCAACCTGCCAGGATAATGGCTTGGGATAAAAAAAAAAAAAACCAGACTGAGAACCTAGGATGAAAGGTTTTCTCCCACTCATGAAAACCAAATGGCTTAGGCTAGAGCATTATCTGTGGCTGGATCTTGCTCAGAAGGAAAATGAGGTCCCTAAGGGTAGGGCGCCCTTAAAAGTGATATCCATTAAGAGCAGCCTATAAATTCTAGGACTACTATTCTGTTTCAAGAAGTTTGCAAGGACAATATTCCTTTTATTCCCTAGGGAAAAAAAGCTTTCCTATAACTCTGCTTTTCATTAACTACATGTACTTAAACTAATATTGGCTCATTAGGTAGAGGGAGAACTTCTATGTAGACAACGTTCAAAGGAGGAGAGCACCAATCTGATCTATGTTGACTACAAAGCATCATTTCTCAAGCAGCTTAGCAGAGGCAAGGCAGGGCCGATTTATTTAGATCGTTAACCTTGGGAAATAAAACTACAAAGCAGAGTGCAGGGTTTGTTAAACGGCTGCCTGGCCCATGCTGGGGTGCTTTTCTTCCCGATGGAAAAGAGAAAATAACAGAAAAGACAGGGCATTAGAAGGCATATTGCTGCCCACGGAGCTCGGCTGGGATGTGTCCCCTCTGACTTCCTCTTCTTCTTCCCAGAGTTAGCTGGGGTCTGTATTAAAACAAATCTCTTCCGTGCTCAGACTTGCCTCTCTGTCCTTGGTTTGGGGCAGTTTATTGGCCAATTCCTGGAGAAAGGCCACAGTAGGGATTTCTGGCCATATTAACAGGGCAGCCATTTAATAATCACAAATCCCAGCAGATCTAGACAAAGGGGAAATGAAGAGTGAAATAAGAAGTGCAAATAGACAAGGGGTTATCCTGCCTTTCCCAAGAAATATAGAGGCAGTGGATGGCAGAGCAGGTTCAGCTGGGGTAGCCGCAGTTCACAGCTATTATGTTATTGACTTTTATGTGCGGAGGATGCTAAAGCCTGCCATTTTTAAATAAATTTTTTTCATTTTGGAATAATTTTAGATTTGCAGAAAATTTGCAAAGATAGTGCAGACAGTTCCTGTATCCTCCTCACCTAGTTCCTTCCACTGTTAATCTCTCATAGGACCATGGTACATTTTGTCAAACCAGCACTGGTTCATTATCATAACTAAACTCCGAACTTTTTTCTAATTTCAACAGTTTTTCCGCTAATGTCCGTTTTCTGTCCAGGATCCAACCCAGAATCCCATACTGCAAAAGGAGAACAGGAAGCAAATCTGGTAGGTGGGAAGTAGAGGAGAGGTTTAGCCAGTGAAGCTGGCCAGGTCGATTACTTTCTGTTTTGGCCTTTCAGGGCAAGTCCAGTCACATGGTCTGTGAAGCCTGAAACTCTTACCAGTTGCCCCTAGAAGTCACTTGAGTCACTGCTAGAAGGTAAGGGCTGGAGAAAGAAGTCAGGGCTCTCTTGTGGTTATCTTACAACCAACCAAATAACCAACCAATTAACTAACTAAATTTGACTTTCTGGAAGCTAAACTCAGAAGGGCCTGGGGAGGGAATCCTTCATCCTTCCTGAGTAAGTTAAGTAAAGACACATAGCAGCTAACATGGATTGGATAGAAAGAAAACCACATTGGTGCAATATAGTAATTTCCGTGGTAGATGAGGGTTATGGTTAATAATACAAATATAAGAATGTTCCTCTATGATAAGGCATTAAGAATATGGTGATGCTGTAACTAATGTAACCTATAGATTATATTTGTAGCAGTTTGACATAGTTATGAATTCCAAAAATAGATATTGGATTATTTTCGTAATCTGGTCTATACCTGGGCATGATTAAGTTATGATTAGGGCTTTGATTGGGTCACGTCTTTAGGGCATTGAGTCCCCACCCCGTGGTAGGTGGGGACTCACAGATAAAAGGCATGGCAAAGGACAGAGTTGAAGGTTTTTGATGTTGGAGTTTGATACTGAAGCTTTAAAGCTGGAGCCCTGGGAAGTAAGTTCACAGAAGAAACAGATGTAAGCCCCAGGAAAAGAGGAGCCCTGAGCCCAGGAAGAAGCAAGCCCTGGGAAGAGAGGAACCCTGAACCCAGAGAGAAGCAAAATCCTGGAAGAGAGGAACCCAGGAAGCCTGAACCTTCGCAGCTGTTGGCAGCCATCTTGCTCCAACACGTGAAAATAGACTTTGGTGAGGAACATAACTTATGCTTTATGGCATAAGCTTCTACCCCAAATAAATACCCCTTGTACAAACCAACCAATTTTTGGTATTTTGTATCAGTACCCCTTTGGCTGACTAATACAATAGTTAATAATAATATTGTAATATTTTTGTAGCAAAAGCAAATAAGGTACTATATCAATGCTAAGGTTAAAAAAAAAAAGAATATGGGATTTAGTTTCATGAGATGTCAATATGTTCAAGCACTTTTTTTTTCATTTTCTTTATTAACATGGAGACCTTGATCATGTCAGTTAACCAATCTGTGCTCATTTCTTCATCTTTTGGAACACTGGAGAAACAATTGGACTCATTAAATAAGATAAATGTGCCTGGACAGGAGTTTTTAAAGTAATGCTTCCATAATTTGTTAAGTTGTCTTTTGTCTGTTATTTTATTCTTTGAAGTTGAAATAAAGTTTTAAAAAAACACAATAATTTGTGCAATCTTTATTCCAAAGACAAAGTTTTGAGCATTGAAACAATTTAACCATCAAATTAATCCCAAGGAGTTGTAAATATGGTTCAGGAAGACTGAAAACATAATGTAACCATAACTGTAAAGCAAACCTACACTAGCCACATACAGGCCCACTTCTGTATGTGGTTGGAACGCTATCATAGTGGTTAAAACCTCTGATAATAATCGTTGCGGCATTCATTCATTATCTCCTCAGTTATAAGTAAACTCTCTTAGATAATTTTTATGGGCTCAGGATATAATGGTGAATGTAGCAGACTTACACCTCTTGATATGAATCATAAATGGGTTTAAAATCCCAGAACACATCACCACATTTCACGCTTTTGTTTTTGCACCACTTTCCCCCCTCTGCTTGGGCACTTTCCTCTCTGTCCTTCTTTAGCTACCTGGAAACCACCTATTCATCCTTCAAAACCCAGTTGAGGCATTATCCCTTTTGTGCAATTTCCTTTAACATCTCTAAGTCTTCTCCCTAGTCACTGATAGAGTGAATTTCCCCCTCCTTTATGTTGTGCTGTATCCTGTAAATGCTTTTATTGTTCCTTATGCTGAATTGCAGTCGTTTTGAGTCTCTTTTTCTCTCCTAAGACAAGAAGCATCTTTGGGAAAGAGCTATACTTTTTTCTGCCTCTGTATTTTGAGAGCACAGTGCCTGGCACATACTAGGTACTTAGTAAATGCTGGATGAATTGAGTCTGATAGAGTATAATTATAAGCAAGTTCAACCTTTAATTGCTACCCTTGAAGCCTGGTCCTAAGAATGAAGAGTCACTTAGGTGACTAGAACTTGATGTGTTATTGAACTTCTACTTAGGAGTCTTTAGAGGTCCTATAAGCCAATTGTCCTTTGTTACCCTTGATCAAGGTGTTGGTTGAACCAATGACCTCTCCACACTGTTGACCTACCTGATGACTATTTCTGCTTTGCCAGCTCCTTATTGTAGAATTGTCTCATTTTCTCTGAACTGCCCCTCCCCCTGCTAAATCCAGTGGGCCAAGCCAGAAAGGGCCTATCATCCTTATCAGAGGCACAGAGGAGTCAAGCAATTTACCAAGGTTGCACACTTAGCAAAGAGAAAGTGGGAATTGAAAGTTGGGTCTTCTGATTCTAAACATAAACCTAATGAACTTTTCAGAATAATAATATACCCTGTCGAAACTGCCCACTACTGTCCTATGTATCATAGAGGTTGAAGATGTGATGGTCTTATCTAGTGGAAGACACAGGCACATAAACACATTTAAAGTACATGGAGAGGATATTGAGTTAGCCTGGAAAAGAAAGGAGGAAATGTGAGAAAGAGAAAAGCAGCCCTGACAGCCGGGAGCTGTCCTGGCCTTCACAGATAGGTTGTGTTGCCCTCCTGTTGATTGTACTTTCACAAATCACTGATATCAGACAAGGTCACTCTGTGACTGTGATGGGTCAAGACAAAAAATAAACCATCC
This sequence comes from Dasypus novemcinctus, assembly GCF_030445035.2. Lineage (NCBI taxonomy): Eukaryota > Metazoa > Chordata > Mammalia > Cingulata > Dasypodidae > Dasypus > Dasypus novemcinctus. The sequence continues at coordinate 56,117,577 of NC_080695.1, read as the reverse complement.
CATAATCTGAGCATTTGTCTAAGCCTAAACAAAAACAAGGACATTGTCCAAACCACAAAATGACCAAAATCCTTACATCCTGGCTTCTATGAGTAACTTCTACCTCTTTACCAGTTACCAATTCTTTAGCCCTACTTTGTTCCTTCTGCCTATAAATAAGATTAAGATACCCAATTGCAAAACTACCCTCACTTTCTGACACATCCAGTTCAGAGCAAAGTGCTGCTTGCCTGACCCCTGCCCCAAAATCACCTAAAACAAGCCAAATCCTGTACTAAGTTCCTTCTTCTTTTTTTAAAGATTTATTTATTTCTCCCCCCCGCCCCCGGTTATCTGTTCTCTGTGTCTATTTGCTGCGTCTTCTTTGTCCGCTTCTGTTGTTGTCAGCGGCACGGGAATCTGTGTTTCTTTTTGTTGTGTCATCTTGTTGTGTCAGCTCTCCATATGTGCGGCACCATTCCTGGGCAGCCTGCACTTTCTTTCACACTGTGCGGCTCTTACAGGGCGCACTCCTTGTGCATGGGGCTTCCCTACGCGGGGGACACCTTGTGTGGCAGGGCACTCCTTGTGTGCATCAGCACTGCGCATGGGCCAGCTCCACATGGGTCAAGGAGGCCCGGGGTTTGAACCGCGGACATCCCATGTGGTAGACGGACACCCTAATCACTGGGCCAAGTCCGCCACCCTAAGTTCCTTCTAACAGTCACCCACCAAGATACCCAGTGGATCTCCTTGGTGTACTCATTGCAGTGGGCCAGTACACCCAGCTACATTTGGCAAAATTGTGTTTCTGGTGGTCTTTGACCAATGCACATCAACAGATGGAGAGAGAATTGGTAGGATGTATTCAAGAAACACTAGATGGGTGGTCCAAAGGTGATTTAGGGATGCCAAGGGAGGCCTTGGATATGTTTGCCAAATTCTAGGTACCTCCATTTCTCTAGTCTCTTCCTTTCTGGAAGGAAGTTGAAACAACCTTACTTTTCTTTCTTTCTATTAGGCATACTTTTTTTCCTAAACTCAAAATTTACCCCAGAAGCATGGTGTAGGGCAGTAGTCCTCCACCTTGGCTGCACACTGGAATCACTGGGGTAGCTTTGAAAACTACACAAACCTGGTCCCAACTCCAGAGTTTCCAAATTACTTGGTGTGGGCCCTGGCCTGAGCACCAGCATTTTCAAAAGTTCACATTGGTGAGACCAATGTGCAGACAAATTTCAGAATCACTGGTAAAGAAAGATTGTGTGCATGTGTGTGTAAAACAGAATAAGAATGCGTGAATGTATGCTTGATGATTGTGTGATGTGCAGTTGTGTGTTTGTAACATCACATATGTAATCAGGTAGGAGAGCGTTTACATGTCTGATATGAAAGGAGGCTGTGTGTGTGTGTGTGTCACAGTGGGCTATGTCTCTGTGTACGAGTGGCCATGTGTGCGTTCTGTGCAGACCTGTGAGAGACCAGGACATCTGTTTCTCCATTAAACCTGGGGCTGGGGATGCCCATTACACCTGCAGTTTATTCTGGGGAAATCGACCAGATAGTGTGTAGGCTTATCGGCCACTAGGGAGGAGCTATAAACTGAGCAACTGGGTAGCAAGAGCAGCCCACGTACGTGAGGCAGTGCCCTGAGTATCTGGGGGGAGCCTCTGAAAACGCAGCAGTGTAGCAGGCAGGTGCCAAGTTGGGGAAACAGTTCTAGTGAATCCTCTTCAGGTTTAAGGGACTTGGCAGGAGTACCCTGGGAAACAGCATTTTTCTATGTCTTAAAGTTCATTCCCAGGTAATTTTGCTTAGAGCAGTGGGTCATGAGCTTTAGCAGGCATCAGAACCACCTGGAGGGCTTGTTAAAACTCTGCTTGCTGGGACCCCCCTTGGAATGTCTGACTTCATGCATCTGGGAGGGGCCTGAGGTTTTTGCATTTCTAACGAGTTCCCGGGCAATGCTGCTGTGCTGGTCCGTGGACCACACTTTGAGAACCGCTGGTTTACAGCAGTTCCTACCTTCAGCCACTTTAATCAGAATCTCTGGGGATGTGGCTTCCTGAAGGCAGGCAGTTTTGCCTATTTCTGTTTTGTTCACTGGTGTGTATCTTCGAGTGCCTAAAGCAGTGCTGGCACCCAGTAGATTCTTACTGAGCATTTGCTGACTGACTGAAGGAATGTTTTTACCAAGTACCCCCAAGGACAGGACTTATCCATTAATTCACTGTTTTCCTGAACCCCTACTGTGGGTCGGGAAGCATGTTAGGATGCAATTTCTTGGGGCGCCACGTTGAGGCTCTTGAACCGTTGGCACTTTAGGGGGCGGGGAGGCTGCACAGGCTAAATAGCACGTGCCTTCCAGGGCCCCAGAGTTCAGAACAAAAACCAAAACCGAGGTTTCCAACCCTCTGTCCTTTAACTGTTAGGAAAAAAAATCCGTGATGGAGAGAGAAAAGGCAGACCACCGTCAGGTCCTTGGCTCTGTCATCCCCAAGCGTCCTGGCCCCTGTGACAGCTTTAGCTTTAGTCCTGAGACGTTGACATGATCTGTGTCACTGACATCCCGGCCGTCGGGGCCCAGGCTGCCCGCTGGGATGCCCCGCTAGCATTCAGAGCTCTTTTTATTGTTATCTAGTCAGTTTATTCCTTACCAAATGCATTCACGATGGTTGACAGTGCTGTTTATTAGCAAAGGGGACAAATCTGAGGGGCAATGATTTTATTTCTATTGCTATTCTAAGGGCCTCCTTTTGATGAAAATACCTCAATATATTCATCCAACAAATATTTATTGAGTGCCTGCAATGTGCCAGAAGTGTGTGCTGGCAACTTTCTACCGACTGTGAGCAAGAACTCCTAGAATTAGTCTAGGACGGTGCTGTCCAATAAGATGATGTGTTTCCTATCCGCACTGTCCACAGTGGTACCACTAACATTATGTGACCGTCAAGTGCTTGACGTGTGGCTGGTGTGACTTAGGAATGGGAGTTGTAATCAGATTTCATTTGAATTAATTAAATTGAAACAGGCACGTGTGGTTAGTGGCTGCCAGATTGGACAAGGCAGGACTAATGAGTGAGAATCACATATTGTCAATATATATAATGACAACATGTATTATGTGCTTTGAAGGAGAAACACTTAGTGCTGAGAGCCCATATATCGAGGGCACGTGGCCTCATCTGGGGGAACGGCTAGGCTTCCCTGAAGTGACATTTGAGATCTTTCCAGTTCTGCCTAGAACTTCTCAGCTAGGACAGAGGCACCAGTCCCAATTTGGAGCGTAAACGATCCTATGTTGTTCCATGGTTACATTCCTTTACTTCTCCTTGCTTTTTTCTCTCTCTAGGAGCTCTCCCACCACCTCCTTGCTGCTGCTTTGGCCTCAAACAAATATCCCCACACAAATCAACTCCCCAAAAGGACCCTGAATCTTCCAACTCAAACATTTCATCACCCACATCCAGGTAAGTGAAAATGAAAACTTGTACCATATATTTGTTTACTGGTTATCATATTACGTACACAATTTGTGCCCGGCTTCTTCACCTGTCGTAGCATGAATACTTTCTCCACATCCTCAAATATTCTTTATAATCCTCATTTTGATGTCTATAATAATTTTCCATCCTGCAGTTGTACATCACAGTACAGTTAATCAATTTCCTACCTTTTAGCCTTTGGACATTTTGTTCTGTTTTGGCTATGATAAATAATGCTGTAATGAACATCTTTAGGCAGAAATCTGTCCTTGCTCTTCTGATTTTTAACTCACAGTAGAGTCTTGCAGGGGTGGAGGATGGTTATGAAATAAAAGGCCATGAGCCCTTTAAAGTGTTTTGATATATATTGCTAAGTTGCTGTCTAGGGAGTTTTACCAATTCACAATCCCTGCAGCAATGTATGAGGATTCTAGCATATGCTGTTTTCTTTTAGCATTATATCAAACATAGCTGCATGTTTCTGCAGAAACTTTATAACCATTATTTGTAGTGGCTGCATGAAGCTTGATTGCAGTGATGTGCTGTAATCATCCTCTCTCAGAAGAGGCTGCTAATTGACGCTGTTCGTGCTGGGCTCTCCGGGTCCTGCCAAATGGAGCGCCTCCATCAAGTCCCAGCTGTTTGGAATCCATCTGGCCCTCCAAGGCTGTTCTGCCAACTTTTCCCATCCACAGGCAGCATTTCCTAGGCACGTACTTTCCCTTAATGACACTCCAAGAAGCAGGGGATTCTTGGAGCATAATTCAGGCCAACACCAGCAATGTTGGTCTTTGGCCAGAACAAAACACTGTTCAACCAGGGTATTCTTTTCTGTCTGATGCTTGTTGAAATGAAAGAGCACTGGACTGGGAGTCAGAAGGCTTGGGATCAGACCTGTCTTTTTTTTTTTTTAATTTACTGACATCCTATATGCCTTGTGTATGCATTGATACATTGGTATTTATAAAATTGCAATGGACAGACGCCTACTTCATGCTACTTAAACAAGAAAGGATTTATTGTTTCATATAAATGAAGATCAGGGGATGTTAGTTTCAGGCGTGGCTGGATCCAGGGTTTCCACTAACGGCGTAGCCTTGATCGTTCTCTAAATATCTCCATTCTGCTTATCTCTATATTGGTTCACTTCTCAGAAGACTGTCCTCTTAGAGCGGCTCATAAAACATGCTCTCAGACATCCTAGTGTATGAGTCAACAAACGAGGGCCCATGGGCCAAATCATGCCTGCCACCTGTTTTTCTAAATACGCTTTTATTGGAACACATCTCTGTTTATGCATATATATACTGTCTATGGCTGCTTCTGCCCTGCAGAGACAGGGTTGCGTAGTTAGGGCAGAGACTATATGTAGCCTGCAGAGCCTAAAATAGTTACTATCTGGCCTTTTACAGAAAAATTGTGCTGACTGCCACCCTAATAGAAAGGTGTTTAGGGTCAGGCTCAAACATTTCTCCAGGTTCATTTCTCATGCCCAATCAAGTATCAGCCCCCCAGCCTCTTCTGCATTCTTGGTTTTATACCATGGCTCTTCTTTTTGCCTAAGATCTTGGAATCTGTTCTTTAGACCCTTTAGCTGGCTAAGACCTTGGTTGTTCTGGAGCATTTTCCTTAGTTTCATCTACTGCGGGAGGGTACGGGTGGTCTCGTTCCCTCCCCTCGCCATGCTCCCCAGCTCCTGCCGGTCAGGGAGAAAGGCCACACAGCCTGACCACTGGCTCACTGGCTCCAGGGGCAGCTCCTCCTCTGGAGATAGCATGTTTCTGTAGCTGTTGAGATGCTTTTTATTTATGAGGCTTTTGAGTTTCTGAAAAATGGCCTGTGGTGTCAGCCTGTGAATCTGACACATGACTTTGGAGGTTCCTTAGATCAGTGATTTTCAAACTTCATTTAGGAATCAGAAGAGTAGGTTACTTTTTAAAAATTTATTTTAAGTGACGTTCAACAGAAAAAAAAGGTGAAATATGGTTTGAGGTGTGTGCACGTGTCTATGAATACTTAGAACCTCAGCTGACCTCCAATTTTCCTCCACTTGTCCCGAAAAGGCCCTCATTTCTGTCTCTAACCTTAACCTATTCCTAAACTTGACTACAGCCCTAGCTTTAAACCTAATCCAAATCTTAACTATAACCTAACCCTGACCTTAACTCTAACCTTAATCATGCCCTTCAGTGGGATTTTCTGGGTATTCTGCACTGAAGAAGGGGAGGCCAGAAGCTCTGCCAAAGGGGAAGGAAGAGAATTTTAGAAAGAAGGGCAGTGGACATTGGAAAAGCCTGATGTTGCCGTGGGCACTCTCAAGCAAATAATTTTTAGCAAATGATAAACATCTTCCCTTGATATCAAGATAAAAACACAACTTCAGCCTCATTTTCAGATCATTTTTAGAGCTTTCACATTGAGGAGGTATCCATTGGTGTTTTGGACCATGTTAAAGTAGAATTTTATCCCCTGAATTCCAAGTGATGTTGTCAGCACTCCCTGGCTTCATTAATAATCCCATGACATCCTTGGTCAATGAAAACCATGTAAATGGAAATCTAAGGAAATGAAAGAATATATTTGAGAAGCTAAAAGAAGGGAGAGAAAAGGATGGGAGGGTGAGAAGAAAGAATGGGAAAAAGCCAGAGAGTTTAGAGGTCCCAGGCACCCATCTCCTGTTGCAGTCTGAGCTCTTCAGCGTGCCTTAGACGCTTTTGTGGCTGCTCACAGCTGCAGGGTAAGGCGAGGTTCCCCGCTGGCACACGGCCCAGCTTTGTCTCTTACTCCTCTACTCTGGCATCCTATATTTCAGTGAATGTTCCCCGATGCTCCATGCTCTGCCACACTTCTGTGCTTTGTCAGGGCTCTTCCCCGGCTCTGGCTTGCCCTTCTCTGATCTCCCTGGATAAAACCCACCTCCCATCAAGACCTTGCTTAGGCATCCCCCCACTCCGTGCCCCATGCCTACGTCAATCACACTACTCATCCCTTCACCCAGCAAACATTTATGGAGCATTCCTCTGTTCCAGGTGTTGTTAGACGCTGAGGATCAGCTACATGGAGGTGGATTCCCACATAATCGAGGAAACAAATAAACTCCCAGGAAATAACCCAACGGTGTAATGATAGGGGAGACTCCAAGGGCTGTGGCTATAGCAGGAGAGCCGCTCCCCCAGCTTGGAGACTGAGAGTTCCAGGAGAGCCAGTGGCACGTGGCAGAGTGTGAGTGTAGGAATAGCTTGGAAGTGGAGGGCGCAGAAGCAGTTTGGGATGGTTTATTTGGTCTGTGGAGGTAGTTAGGCAGGAGCCAGGGCTTTAAAGGTTTCTGCCAGCTATGTGAGAACATTTGTTCATTCCCCAGTCTTGAGGATTTGGGGATGGCGATGCCCACTCTGTTTCTAACTGAGAGGGGGCTTGATCCCATGGGCAGATGGATGGAACTGTCCTGCTTACCGTTGCAGACTCTCTCTGTTCCTTGGGATAGACTTATTATCCTAGCAATGGAAGAACTTGTACCATTGATATAAAGGTAGTGGCCACTAGAGGTTCTGAGGGGAGGGAGAGGAAAGAAAAGGTATAACATGGTGCATTTTTAGGACATTGGAATTATCATGCATGACATTGCAATAACAGATACAGACCATTATACATTTTGTCAAAACCTATAAAATTGTGCTGGGCAGAGTATAAACTATAATGTAAACTATATTCCATGGTTAGTAACAATGCTTCAATATATGTTCATCAAGTGTAACAAATGTATCACACTAATGAAAGATGTTGTTAATGTAGGAAAGCATGTGTGTGGGGAGAGGTGGGGCATATGGGCATCCCCTATATTTTTGATGTAACACTTATGCCATCTAAAGCTTCTTGAAAAATAAAAATAACAATAATTTCAAAAAAAAAAATTTTGGACTCCATCCTCAGAACTGTGGGGAAAACACTGGCAGTTTTTAGCAGGGGATTCTCAGAATCAGATCTGTGTTTGGGATCTGTTTGTTTTATTTTCTTTTTGTCTCCTGCACTAATGATAATACCAGATAATGTCCCTGAAGTGTGCTGCCAGAAAGACATGATGTTTACCTCTGGGTAGGTAAAACTTGTTGCTATCTTATAAGGTAGGTGCTACTGTATAAACATATTATTTCATCATTTAGAGAGTCAGAGAGATGAAATAACTTGCTAAACATCATGCTTTTAACCATCAGAATAATTCTGTGCCTTATAATTATCAAAAAATTTAGACTTTTATAGTTCTACTCCAGAGAACTCAGAGGGCAGCTTGATATTGTTATAACTCTTAGAAAGGCTTTGTATGCATTTCACGGACAATGACACCAAGGACATAACTTGGCCAGGTCCTCTCAGGCAAGGTCTCTGTCCATCTATAAATTAGGATCTTGAGGATTGTTCCTGTATTTTGTTAGTCTTCCTGGATTTGGTTCTATGGCACAGAAAGCATCTGACTATGGGGGTGATGGTGAGTATATCAATGGTTTATTCTTCTAACATAGAGAATCAAAGGAATAAGGCTCTCTTCTTAGCCTGAGGAGAGGGGAAGTTCAGGCGATGCATGGACATGTCCCAGCAGCCATATCCACTGGTACTTGGTGCCTATCCTCTAATCTGGGAAAGTGTATTTGTTCTGATTAGAGGAACAGGGCACCTTAGGTTTGGGCACCTGAGTCCCAGCCACCTGCTTTATGAACATCTTTCTCTTCTTTCTTTTCATTCCTCCTTCTGTCTTCCATTCCCCTTACTCTTTCTTCCTTCCTTTTATGTTTCTTCTTCTTCCTTATCATTCATCTCATCAACATCCTCACCACCAAAAAACATACCATCATCGTCATCATTGGCTCATCATAGTCCTGTTGTAACACTGTTCTTTGTCATCATTGTCATCAGCATCAACAGCCACCACATCAACATTAGAATCATCACTGCCCCATTGTGGTCTTGTCTTTGCATCATTGTCTCATTGTCATCCTTGTCATCATCATCGTCTCGCTAACATCATTACCAAGGGCTTGCTCTGTGCTGAGCGCTGTGCTCAACACTTCTGTGCATTGCCCCAGGCCATGTGCACAACTCATTTCTGTGTAGGATTGTTCCCATTTTATGGATGACAGGCTTGAGTCTCAGAAGGGTGAAGTGATTTACCCAAGGTCATAAAACACTTATCAATGTCAATATTTTCTCTTCTATAAAATTAAGATTTATCCCATAGACACCGGAGGTTTGGGGTTATTTCTAAGAATTAAAGAAATTACAAGCTTGAATTCTTGTGCTTTATTAACTGGGGACCACTATGAATCCAGTGAAGGAGATTTAGGGTTATTATTCTCTAGCGACAGTTGTTCCCTGGTTCAGAAGAGCTATTCTTCTTTTGAAGAATTGTTAAATTTACATTTCGATGATAATTTCTAAAGGGGAATTTAAAGTTGATATATTTTAGATAATGAATCAGAGCCATGGTTCAAATTAAGATTTGCCAGAATCCAGAGCTGGCCTTCTACCACCACAACGCCTGGCTTTCTTGGTGATAGTGCCAAATGTAAGCCCTGTGGCTCCCGGGTCCTGTGGTTATCTACCTCACCAGCAGCGCCTAGTGTGGCTCAGCAGAGGATTAAAGCACTCTATGGCGACGGCTACCTCCAGAAAGCCCTGTCTGAATTGGTGGCATCACCTCCCACCTCCACCCCACATCTGTGCAAATGCATTTCCTTCTGGCTTCCTTAACCACATCCACCCTTTTTAGAAGATTGTGTGATAGAGTGGAAGGACAGGGATTCATATCCTGCCTCTAACATGTATTGCCTGCACAACTCAGGGCCATTTACTTTTGGGTCCTGAGTTTCTTCATCTATGAAAGAAGTAATACCCACTACCCAATAGAGGTATAGATAAACAATTTGACGTGTATTAGATGCCAATAAGCACTAATTTGCCCTTCCTTCCCTTTCCCTGTACAACCCTTCTAAATGGTGAGTTTAAATCTTTAATGTGCCAGAGAGGAAGAGACCAAGCTAAAAGAATGTGAAATAGCTCTGCCTGTGACTAGCAGAAGGTCCTTTGGCAAGTGAGCTAGCTTCCCTAGGAATCATTGTCCATCCTTTAATATCCAGGTGTAAGCCTCTCACTTATCCTAACTTTTGACACTCATGCAAAATTATAGTGAGCCGAGTACGATTTACTGAAGACGTTTCAGGGGACCAGGCTGACAGTGCAGCCCCCATATCAAGTCACATGAAGTCTTCTGGTCTCTTACCCATTTTATCACTCCCATATCTTTCTCCCCAGAAACACAATACAGTACTCTGGAGTCCCTCTTCTCTATTATCAGAGCAATTCTTCTCTTCTCCAAACTTGCAAATTCCACTCACGACCGTGTTCAACAAAATACAAGAACCCAAGACTGGGAAGTAGATTTGGCCCAATGGATAGGGCATCCGCCTACCACATGGGATGTCCGTGGTTCAAACCCCGGGCCTCCTTGACCATGTGGAGCTGGCCCATGCGCAGTGCTGATGCACGCAAGAAGTGCCGTGCCCTGCCAAGCAGGGGTGTCCCCCACGTTGGGGAGCCCCACGCACAAGGAGTGCGCCCTGTAAGGAGAGCTGCCCAGTGCAGAAGAAAGTGCAGCCTGCCCAAGAATGGCGCTCCACACACGGAGAGCTGACATAACAAGATGACTCAACAAAAAGAAACACAGATTCCCAGTGCCGCTGATAAGGATAGAAGCAGTCACAGAAGAACACACAGCAAATGGACACAGAGAGCAGACAACTAGGAGGGGAAGGGGAGAGAAATAAATAAAATAAATTAATTAATTAACCTTAAAAAAAATAAAAAGAAGAACCCAAGACAAACTGTGCTTACTACTTACCCCAGGGACTCTGGTGTGCTCCTGTAACTTATGCATGACTTTTAGGGTCTTAGGCTCTATTCTAGACAGTTCATCAAAGTGTCTCCCAAGCAAACAGAGTGCTTTCTCCCTGAGAACTTATCATGCCAGCAGGGAAAGGGATAAAACTTTGCTCCACCTCATTACATGTAAAATGAGGATGTTGGTAGATTCTAGAGTGCCTCATTATTTAGGTCTGTTTATACTCAGTAAATTACGGCCTTTGGGTCCTATTGGGGAAGATAAATTCAGTGGAGGTTTTAGTATTTGTTTAAAGGTATGTCTTAGAATCAGGGCCTCCCAGGCTTAGATGCAATCTCATTGGAATCGCAACTCAATATCCATTATCTCTCTATAGCTTCCCTGTCCATTCTTGTGCCATGTAGTTACACACAAATGAACTTTGGAATTTAACCCCACTTATGATGTTATTTCTGCTTTTATCTCCCTGCTCAGTTTCATGTCTTTGCATTAATTAATTCAATAATTAATTAATTACATGTAAGTATGTGTGAATATAATAATCACATAGTCATAGAAATAAAATAATAAGGGCAAAATTGTGATAAGTGCAATGAAGGAAAAGTCCAAGGTATATAGAAGCCTGTGGCAGAATAACCATCCAATTGGCAATATCAGTTGGGAGTTTTTCAGCATTCTTGCCTCTTGCCTGGTTTGAACCCTGAGCTCTCTCTTTGGACTTAAACTTCCTACCCTTCAGGAGGTCACAGCAGTCTCATTATGTGTTCCGGAAGTGAGATAAAAAGACACACAAATAGATTGATGCAAATAATGTGTTAAGTGGCAAATTCTGGGGGCTGATATAAACGAGGATACTCAGCTGGCCTGGAGAGAATCAGGGAAAGCTTTGTAGAGGAGGTGAGGCCTGGGCTAAGCTTTGAAGGGCAATTAGGAGCTAGAGAGAGAAATCAAGGAAGGGAAAGATGCATGGTCAAGTAAAGGACACTGCTTGAGCAAAAATTCAAGGAAGAGAAGCAATAGTGGTGATGGTGGTGGTGGTGGTGATTGTGTGTATGTAACCCTAAAGAGGCTTCATGCAGCTGGAGCATAAAGCAGTGAGCAATGAGGGTAGCATTGGCCAGAACGTCCAGAGCTCAGCTCCCATATAAAGCATTTTGATAGAATTCAATAGAGAAAGTGGAATCTACTGCCTGGGCTGCCCCAGACACTTACTGGCTTCATTTCAGGCACCTCTTTAAACTTATTTGTTGGGCCCGTTTTCTCATGGCCCATTGTCCAAATATCTCTCACTGCTTAGCCAGGTAACCTGTCCCTTTTTGACAGTAACAAGAATGTGCATCTTGGGAGAGTCTGCCCGGAGTGGCCAGAATTATTCCAGGGGGCGAGACAACGGTGGAAGTGTAAATCACACAAGAAATATTGAACGTTAGGAGCCAGCGAACAATAATATGCCACTTTATTCCACTCCTGCCGGAGGTTTATATATGTTACTGTCACTTTTATACTGTTCTCCACCATTGGTAATTTTCTCTCAATCTAATTTTTATTTCCCAAGGGTCTACCAAGGTTAAAAGTGCTGGAAAACCAATGACTATTCTTTTGCCAAGGGATAGTAAATTAAATTAACCATTGCTGGTGGCTAGCTCTGGTCAGAACTATTTATATGTAAATGAACAAAAATCCCTCAAGGCATTGCTGCAATTATTAGTTGTTTATTCCAGATGTTGCCCATCATACACAAGGTCATGGGCAAAACTCTGGGAACAGGGGAGGAATTATACCTTTTCCATTCAGTCTGATCTTCTCTGCACTGGCTGGCTTTCTGTAGCTCAAGCTTCCCCTAGTCCATGAACGGCTTCTCTTAATGAGTTGAGAGTCTGAGGCGGAAGACATTCTTAGTCCTAAACTGACCATGAAAAATGGGAAAGGAAGCGTTAAGTCCTGGCACATGAACACTGGCTGGCATCTTGCCGTGGTTTGGAGACTATCCAATCAGAGCAGTTAAAATCTGCCTACTGCTTCCTGAAAGGCCAGCATCAATGACATCAACACCAGACTCCACCCTCAGGACCCGCCCTCAGGATCTGGGGATGTTCTAAGGATTTTTCCAGAGGGAAGTTATCTTTTGAAGAAAATTCACAGGAATAAGGAGATTTCCCACGGAATGGCACCACACTTGTGAAAAATGTAACAGCCAGATTTTCCAGTGTGGTGTCTCTGTTTGACTTCGGAATGTCAGCGGATTACAAAGGGTTGCTTCAAAGTAGCAAGTCTCAAGTCTTGAGCCCATTCCCTCTGCTCTCTTTTTCTTCTTGCATTGCATGCCAAAGGAACTCAATTCTGGCACTCCACTTTAAGCTGCTACCACTCACCATTCCTTTAACCCACACAACCAAATTATTTCTGGACTACTTTCATAGCTTACTGTCTATTTCTACTTTCTCTAGTTTATCTATATAGCTCATCAAATCAAGTCCCTCCATGCAGGGAACTTAAAGAAGAATAAAAAGTGTGTTTATTGACAACCCAGGTGTCCATCAACTGATGAATAGATAAATTGTGGCGTACACCTACGGTGGAATGTTATGCACCTGTAAGAAGAAATGAGGTTGTGAAACATATGACAATATGGCTGAACCTGGAGGACATTATGTTGAGTGAAGCACGCCAGACATAAAAGGACAAATATTGTATGATTGTGCTATCATGAACTAAATATATTATGTGAAATATAAATATATTATGTGAAACATGAATATGCATATAAAGGGCTATTTTTCTGTGAAGCTGAACAAATGTAAGCTAATACTATAAAATATTAATATCAGACAAAAACCCCACATTATACTAAGTAAAGGAGACCAGACACAGAGTAGTACGTATTGCATGATTGCATTTATGTAAAATGTAAATATAAACCAATGTAAAAGATGAAATTAGATTAGCGGTTATGTAGGTCCAAGGAAGGAATGCTAAGGGGTGTGGAGTATTTCTTTTTGGAGTAATGACATTGTTCTAAAGTTTTTTAGATGAATGTACAGCAGTTTGATGATAATAAAAGCCACTGATTATACACTTTGGATAGATCATATGGTATGTGAATATATCTCAATAAAACTACTTAATAAACAAATAAATAATTGTGCAGAAATAGCCAGAAACAGCAGCTATGTACAGCAGAGGAAACAGAGAGAGATTGAGAGGTGAGGAATTTCTTGTTTGTTTGTTTGTCTGTTTTATTATTATTATTGAATTAATAAAAATGCTCTAATAATGATTCAAGTAATGAACGCACAACTATGTGATTACACCGAATACCATTGATTGTACACTTTGGATGAACCATATGAGTTATTAATATGTATCAATAAAATTGATTTGCTTTTTAAAAAGAGTTCGTGTATTGAAATAAAAGAGAGGCAATAGAATTGTCCCAACATCTCAGCCCTCCATTCTGCGTGTCTTGGACCCAGGGCAGAAGTCTCTCCCAGGTCCTGGCAGGTCTACCCCCAGGCTGGGTGTTGCTTGGATCCCATGTTCCAGTAACGACTCCTCCTCAGCCTTGGCTTAGGCAAACGATTTATCAACTTCTCTGGTCTAGGAAGCATCCAGAGCATCGTTACGAGAAGGAGAACTTGGGGGACTCACAGAAGGGCACTCAGCCCATCTACCCTACTAGAGGGCCTCGGAAGAGATCCCCAGGGTTTTAGGGCTTAGGGCACATTGTCTTGGCTCTTGTGGAATTGCTTTCCCTTGAATTTCCCTCGGATGCATGTTCTTGGCTTTCACCAAGGACTCATACTAGGCACTGCTTCAGGAAACCCAGTAGTATTCCCATTATTGAGGAATTTGTCCATTCTCAGTGGTCTCACTTGAAACCCTGCGGGAAACGTTTTAGAATTAAACCCTTGTCCAGCCTTAAGAGTGCGGGGTGAGGGCGTGCTGCCGGCGGTGCCGACATGGAGCCAGCACTGGCTCCCGGAGCGGTTTCCTAGGCTGTGGCCTCCTGGAGGGGGAGGGCTGCTTCCGTGCATTAAGGCACTGCCCTGCTGCCCAGCTCTGTGCCCATCCACAGGGCTGCTGCTTTCCTGAAAGGGAGTCCTTCTGCAGAACTGCGTGAAGACACGGCCACTTTCTCTAGTCCTCCCAAAGCCACGTTGTAAGTTAGTGGTGGTACTCGTTCAGGTTCAGGGAAATATCTGCTTTTCCTGGGAAACCCATGTAACTGCTGCAGTTTCCCTTTCTGTCTTGACTGCTGGGGTCTCAGAGCCAAATGGTTTCAGTGGAATAAACACATAACTTCTTGTGAGGTGTGCCTTCGCATTGTACTTTACCGCATCTTGCCCTAATATTTACCTTCGTCCGAGTTTTAATTTTATGTGTTGGTTTTATTGAATGGATATGCCCTTTGACAATAAATAAAACAATCATGCTGTGGCAAAAGTCAATAACCCACAGAAGAAAGGACAGGGTCTTCTCCTGGCTAAGATGTTTCATAGCAACTTAGAGAGAAGGAAATGCCTTCTCTCCTATTCCTCTAGTTTCTGATAACTTAAGAAATTTGTCTGTCTAGGGTGCTAGGATGGCTGGGCACCTGGAAAGACATGAAAGAAAATAGAGCTGGGCAAGAAGCCTGTTTTGTCGCTGTCCATGCTCAAAGTATCTTTTCTTGAGTTAACCACTTCTTTCCTTCACCAGAATAAGAAAGGAACTTCAGAGGACATTCCCCAAAGCGAAATCACTGCCCAAATTGCTTTAAACACTGAGTCCATACCATTTAATTGTATATCCCTCTGCACAAATCGAACAAGCCAGTCATAGATACATGCATGTTTATCTCTACACTGGAGAAATTGATGCAAATGAACTGTGGCCATATCCTCCTTTAAATGGTTGCATAGTGTTTGGCTGCAGGGTTCATAAATTAGCTTTTTGGAGAGTTCGATCATAATTGAATGTGCTTAATATTCACACATTGTAGTTTGAACATTAAAGATCTTGAGCAAAGATCACGGTCTCGAAACGTATTAAATAAAAAAAAATACTCCCCTAGAATTACATTTATTAGTGCCTGATTTCTGATTTATGTTTCATTAGCCTGTGGTGATAAGTATGGAACCGTATAAAAGAAAAGCACGAATCCCATTTTGGAACATTAAATCCAGATTTTTGACGATAACCTATTTTTGTGCTGCTATTAGAGGAGCACCAGCTTGTACCCACATCCAGTTATTAATCTGTGAAATGTTTTCTCTCTGGTGTGTTATGTTCTTTCTAAGGCTGCTGCACTTAACCGCCACCGACTAAGTGGGTTATTAAATGGGACTGAGAAATGAATCAATCAAGTATATTCAAATGCTCGGTCTCCCGCATTGTTCTGTGACTTCATTATTTAAGCATTAAATTCCATGCAACACCGGATGTAATTGTCAATACGGAGGGGCTTGATTTGTGGGCACCGAGTTCTCTGGCAATTACGGTTTTAGGTTTACAAGCACACCAGAAATCCTTGCAACATGATAACGCCATTAGCATGGCTTCCGTAATCACATCTTTCAATGGGATCATGGCTGGCTGTGTCAGGGGACTGACAATTTTATTAGAGAATGGAGCTGGCCTTTGCGGTAATGCACAAAACCGTTTGCACGCATGGCCAATGGTTATATAAAGTGCTTTGGTGTAGAAGGCTTATCCGCAGCGCCATAAGGTGACTGTTCTTACTCAATTTATCTGGCTCAGTCAGAAGAAAAGAAAACCTTAATCATTATGCATAATGTTAAGAGCCAAGCTTCCTGTGTTCGAGTCCTGACTCTAACATTTGCCAGCTGTGTGACCTTGGGCAAGTGACTTAACTTCTCTGTGCCTCAGTTTTTTCATCTGAAAATGGGGAGAACAATAGTACTGCCATGGTTTGAATTTCCTCAGAAGCAGAAACTGACACAAGGATTTGGGGTCAAGTCGTTTATTTGGGTTGTCCATTGAACACTTAGAGGGGAGTGGGGGAAATGAGACAGGGAAGGGACAGCAGCCTAAAACAGTGTGTTATTAGGTCAGCTACCACTGAGGGAACACAGAACTGAGTCACGCTGGGGAATTCTGGAAGACACTGCATAATGCACACCTCAGAGTTCTCTCCAGAGGGATGAGCGAACTGGGGTGTTAGTCACCAGCTCCTGTGAGTCACCCGTTGAGGGGCACTTCTGGGGGAGGGATGGCTCAGCCATGCACAGGAGGCTACAGCACGCCCAGAAGCCCGAGAAAGCCCCGGCAGGAGAAACGCAGGGGCTGGCGGCTGGGGCTGAGGCCAGCGTGCCTTGCAGCGGGAGGGGCCAAGGGGCCGCTGCTACGACTACCTGCCTCCTAGGCCCAGGGGGAGGGTTCGGGGAGGGACTCTTGGCCAAGTGTTTAAAATAGGGTCTGGCTTTAATAACCCATGAAGTGCTTCCTCCACCTGCCCGTGGCGTTGGCCTGGCCTCCGCAGGGCTGCAGCCGAACGCTCCGATCAGCACGGTGCCTGCCCAGAGGAATCGGGGGCAAAGGCTTGCTCAACCAAACGCCCACCCATTCTTGATCTCTGGGCCATTTTCTTGTTCAGCGTATGGGGGCCTTTCTGTCAGCCCCGGGAGAACAGTGGAGGTTAGCACTTCGTTCTCACAGCTGAGGGTCACAGCAGTGCAGTTAGGCCACAGGACAGAGGCTGTCCAGGGCCGCGGTTAGGAACCTGGGTTCCTCTCCTTAACTCACTTTGAGACCTCAGACAAGCCGCTGAGCTCCCCTAGCCTTCGTGGTCTCATCTGTGCAATGGGGATAGCAAAGGTACTTTTCCCGAAGTGATGCTGTGTGGATCAACGAAGATGATACATATGAAGATCTGCAAAGTGCCTGAGTGGTCATTATTATTGTGACTGTTGTCTTTGCTGTGGTTGTTGGAGAAGGAGTCATCTAGAAAGTTGGCAAACCCGAGATTTGAACCCAGGTCTGCCTGACCGTAGCATACGTCATTGCTTCCGACTGAGCTACCTGATGGGGATGCTTTAAAAGATGTGGCAGGCAGCTTCCAAAGGGCTCCCAGTGACCTCCACCTCTTGCTATTTGTGCCTTGTGCAGTCTCCTCCCTTTGAGTGTGTGCTGGGGTCTAATGAACAGAATACAGCACAGTGATAGGATGTCATTCCCAAGATGAGGCCATGAAGGACTAAGACTTCCATCTTGCCTGCTGCCTCCTTCTCCCTTGCTCGCTCTGAGGGAAGCCATCTTCTACGTGCTGAGCTTCCCTATGGAGAGGTCCAAGGCAAGGAACAGAGGGCAGCCTCGGGCCAACAGCTAGAGAAGAGCTAAAGCCCTCAGTTCAACAACCCATGGGTGATATGGGAAGTAACTTTTTCTACTAGAGCCTGAGGTGACTGCAGCCCCGGTCTACACCCATGGGAGATTATAAGTCAGAGGGCCCAGCTAAGCCATGCCTAGAGTTCTGATTCACTGAGATTGTGAGAAAACAAATGTTGTCTTTAGGAACTAAGTGTTGGGATAACTTTGTTATGCAGCAGTAGCTTACTAATACAAAAGGTGTTCATTTCCTCTGTGCCTTCTTCTACTTACACCAATCTATAAGAGTTGTTGGTCCAGGCAGAGCCACCCAAATACATATAAATGGGAAGTAAAATCCTTAGGTCAGATTTCTCAATGTCCTCAAAGACAATTCCTTCTTGTTCTACTGGTACCTTGAGAGAGGAAGGTTGTCATGTTATCCATTAGCACAAAAATGATGCTTTAGACTAGAAGTTTTCAAAACTTTTGACCATGGAGCCCTTTGAATCAAATGCTGCAGAGAGAAGTCTACTGTAGAGTGTAGAAAAGTTTTCCTGATGGAAGAAAGGTGAAGGTCTGGAGCCTGTGTGGTCTCCAAATCCTCCCCAAGCTCAGGTTGAAGGCCACTGCCCAGGCCTTATACCTCAATGGAGGGACAGGGCAGTAAGATAAAGTTAATGCACTCTTTGATCACCCCCATTTCCCAAGTTGGTTCAGACGCTGGGCAGGTGGAAAGGATGCCATGTGCAAGAGTGTCCTTGGAGCCCAGAGGCCCTGCATCAGATGCAGAAGGTCGAGTCTGTGATGCTGCAATGGGGTCAAGATTAGGCGGTCCAGTGGACTCTGCTGTCTCTTAGATTAGAAACCCTCAAATACCCTGGTAAATAGAGTCAGAACTGAAATATAAAGCTGTGCTTGGAAGGGTGGGATGGCACTGGTAAAGAACACAAATCTTCACCTTCTGAAGACTGCCTGATGGTAGAAAATATAATATAAGGACATTTCAAGTAAGGATGCCTTAAACAGATGGATGCAGCATGTGTTTCCCAAGTGTGCCTAAAGCTCCCTGGGGCAAATGTTCAAGAACATATTCCCAGGTTCCATCTGAGATTGACTCGAGGGTAGAGATTGAGAAGCTACAGATTGCACAAATGCCCTGGGTGATTGTTATCAAGTAAATTGGGAAACAGACATGTGGTGGAGGTGTACTTATTTCTGGTTTAAAACATCCTTCCATTCATTCATTCATTCATTCATTCATTCACTCATTCTTTCATCCACTCATTCAATCATCCACTCTTTTATTTCATTGTTCAGCACAATGTTGAGTATGTTACAGCCACTGTAAAGACTACTAAAGATGCAGAATCAAAGGACACACAATCCCTACCTTTTTAGATCTCACAGGTGGTCAGAAAGTAGACAAGAAAAAGCCCTTTCCCCCTTGATTCAGATCAAAAGCATTTTTAACTCCTGGTATTATATGTAGACTGAGATATTCTGCTGGTCCGAGGTGACCCTTTTATTCAAGGTCATTTTCTAGTTACATCATCAGCTGGTACTTGGTAGTAATCCCTCGGCACCAGGAAGGCTCATCCCCAGGAGTCTTGTCCCACACTGGAGGCAAGGCAATGGATTTACATGCTGAGTTTGGCTTCGAGATTGACCACATTTGAGCAACACGGAGGCTCTGAGGAGGTAACTCTTAGGCACCCTGCAGCTCTAGGCCTTGTTCTTATTTCAAGTGCACAGGCTCACAAGCATAGTCATTAGTATCAAGGGCTCATTGTTGGACCTTCATTCTTTTTTGGTCTTTGCCATTGCACTTGAGGGATTGTTGCTATTCCTTTAGGGACTGTGATAGAGCTCTCCTGGCTAGGAACTCAGCACATCCTCAGTTGTTGAATCAAGGGGGAAACAGAAAGGACAAATGAGTTTATATGGCTGTGAGTCTCCAAAAAAGAGCCTGGAGGTTATCAGAGGGGTTGCCCTTATGCACACCTGAGCAGAGTCTCAGAGACAGATAAAGTAGATACAAACCCAGGTATTGGTTATTCTGAGGGCTACAGAGACCCACAGGTCCTATGGTCATGGCAGATGGAGTTCAGTGCCATGTCAGTTGGCCCTTCTTTGGAGTTGGTGTTTCTGTGTGATGGAGCTGGACTCAGATGTGATCTTTGTTCACAAGCCTCTCCTGTTACTTTTACCAGAACTGTAGTTGGTGCTGGGGTTTAATATATACCCAGGAGATCTGAATCTCTGGACTGACCATATGATAGCCAGGTCCTGAGTCTCAACAGACTTCAGCTCCTACACTCTGGTTTATTGGACTTACCCTACTCAGCTAACATGGAGTTGAAGAAGGTCAACCACCACACCATGGAGCCAAGAGTGCCTAAAACTGAAAGCAAGAGGATTGCATCCAGCATCCATGTGGAATCTAAGCCCCCTCTTGATATAGATGTGGAGTGTACACAACCATTCTAAAGTCCACAGGATGGAGGAATAGAGTATGGATTAGAGTGGACTTACTGATATTCTATTCATGAACTATTGTGATTAGTAATTGAAGAAAATGTGGCATTAGTGTGGAGAAAGTGGCCATGGTGGCTGCTGGGTGTGGGGAATGGGAGGAAGAGATGAGATGTGGAGGCGTTTTCAGGACTTGGAGTTGTCCTGGGTGATGCTGCAGGGACAATTACCGGACATTGTATGTCCTCCCATGGCCCACTGGATGGAACATGGGAGAGTGTGGGCTATAATGTGGACCATTGACCATGAGGTGCAGCGGTGCTCAGAGATGTATTCACCAAATGCAATGAATGTTTCATGATGATGGAGATTGTTGCTGTGGGGGCAAGAGGGGGGTGAGAGGGGTGGGGTGCATATGGGGACCTCATATTTTTTGAATGTAATATTAAAAAATTAAATAAAGACAAAAAATAAATAAAAAGAAAAGAGCCCTTTCCAAGATGTGGGCATGATGAGATTTATGACAGAGGAAATAAACAGGAGGAATACCTAATATGCACAAATTGTCCCCAAATCTGCCTAATTTAACTTGCAGTGATTATTTTTTTCTGCTTGGTTATTTCAAGTGAAAATAGTGTAATTTACATATGTCCTTGCATGTCTTCCCTTTAGGGACAGCACTGTTCATCTGATTGTTCTAGGGTTTTTCAAAGGGACACACAAGGCCTAGACTCCTGGAATTCCAATTAGCAAGTTGAGTAGAATTGACTGGGCTTTCAGACATCTTTCCCCAAGAAGGACTTCTGCCACAATCTAGGTTCTCCCTCCTGCCGCTTTCCTTCCTTGGCAACAAAAGTGCCACGAGCCACAGGAAATGAGCTCCTTGTGCAAAATGATTAGCTTTGGCCCCAAACTGCCTTCAGTAGGTTTGCAAACAATCCAACTGCAAAGTAGGAAGAACGGTGGGTTTCTTTTTATCCCCCTTTTAAAAAATGATTGAACCCCACCGACTTCTGAAGATGAATATTTCTGCTGGGCAGATTTGCTTTGTAAATTACAGACTCGAGTGGCTTTTTCTTTTCTTGCTGCTTCATTGAACTGGGAATTAGACATATTTGCAATCAAATAAAATGTGAGGGCTCTTGAAGGGTTGGAATTCTGACAAATCTGGGGCTCGGATGTATAGAACATGGTAGTGTTAGTCGGAGCATTTGGCACATATTTGTGGGGATCTCATGAGGGGCTGAGGCACTGAGCTAGTGGTTGAATGATATAGTAGAGACCAAAAAAAAAAAAAAAAAAAAAAAGAAAAATTAGGGCCCGGCCCTCAGGGATGTAGAGTAGAGGGGCAAGAGAGATTTTATATAAATAATAAGAATAAAATATGTAGGTGCTAAGATGGAGAAAGCATGCAGTCAACAAATTGAGGGAGTGTCAATTCACTCAATAATGGGCCTATTTTTATAGCGTGACCAAAACAGACAAAAATCTGTCTCTGTATAAATTTCATTTTGGCATGTGCATGCTCATGTGTGAGAGATATGTGCCATGTTTTTCTTATTTATTTTGATTGTCAGATGGTGAATGGTGTGAAGAAAATTGAAACAAGGCAGGGGATTAGGGAGTGTGTGTTTTCCTGTATGTGTATATACACATGTGTACACATTTGGTGGAGAATGCAATTTTAGATTAGGTGGCTCTATTGGTTTCCTATTACTGGTGTAAAAAATTACCACCAACTCAGTGGCTTAAAGTAATTACATTATAGCTCTGGAGACCAAAATCTAAGATGAGTCCTTAGGGTTGTGTCCCTTCTGAAGATGCCAGGGGGGAATCCCTTATCTTGCCTTTTCTAGCTTCTGGCAGCTGCCTGCTTTCTTTGGCTTGCAGCTCCATCCTCCACTTCAAGGTAAGCATCATAGCATCTTCCAGTCTCTCTCCAATTTTGGCCCTCTTGCTTCCCTCTTCTGAGGACCCTTGTGTGATTACATTGGGGGCACTTGGATAATCCACAGCAATCTCCCCATCTCATGATCTTTAAACACATCTGCAAAGACTTTTCCCATGTAAAGTAATATATTCATAGGTTCCAGGGATTGGGATGTGGACACATTTGGGGGAATGTTATTCAGCTGACTCCAGTGGCCAAGGAGACCTTACTAAAGAGCTATTTGGTCAAGGTCCTGAAGGAGGTGAAGGAGAAGGCCATGCAGATCACTAGAGGAAAGAAGAAGGAAGAGCAGGCAAGGTGGGCAATGTTTGGAGAGTCTGAGAAGCAGCGAGGAAGCCAGCGTGGCTGGAGCAGAGTGAGTGGTGGGGAGCACAGTGAGAATGCGTCAGAGAGGTGATGAGCAGCCAGTTAGGGAGAGTCTCCTAGGCCAGCAGGGGAACATTGGCTTTTACTCTGAATGGGACAGGGAGCCACTGGACCCATTGAGCACAGGGTTCCAGAGTATCTAACGCAGAACTAGGAGTGGATGAGAGGAGACCTCCCAGAGGAAAGAAAATATTATATGTCAAGATCTAAAAGCTTCCCAGAGAAGCTAATATTAATTATAGCTAGCACGTAGAGTGCCTCTTGTCATATGTTATGTAAACACTTTCTAGACATATCATAACACTCACGGTAATTGTTTACCTCCTGAACAAGTCCATGATACCACAGTCTGTCCTGAGGCAGATAGAATTATTGCTATTTTACAGACAGGGAAACTGAGGATCAGAGAGGAGTGATACTAGATCAGATAGCTAATAAATATTACAGAGCCTGAATGTGACTGTAGGTCCTTCTAACTCTGGAGTTCAGTCTCTTTAAGCTGCCATGTATTTATTTGGCAGCCTCTTGGTTTCCAATCAAATGGAAAAGTACAGCAGGGACTTGGTTTCTCTCATGGATTTTGGAAACTTGCATGGATGGTAGAAGTACCTTAGGAAGCACTATTTAGTTGAGATATGTGGCACAATAGTTTGAGTATTTTATGGACCCCAGAAAATTATTTTCATAAATTTGTCCATTCCTGTGGGTGTGGGACCCTTTGATTGGATTGGTTTCAGTGGAGGCCCATTTGATAGGATTGCATCAGTGGGGCATAGCCCAGGTTGGGTCTTGGTCCTCTTACCGGAGTCCATTTTTGTAGCACTTTGATATGGTTTATGAATTCCAAAAATAGATATTGGGTTATGTTTGTAAACTGGCCTGCCCTCCGGGCATATTAGAGTATACTGGATTCAGGGGTTTCACTTTCACTTGATTAAATGATGATTGGGTCTTTGATTGGGCAACATCAATGGGACCTTGAGTCCCGACCCCCTTGTGAGAAACTGCACCACAAAGAAGGGAAGTTGGAGCCACGGGAAGTAGGCACACAGAGGAGCTTGGTCATGAGGAAAGAGAGAAGGCCTCGGGAAGAGAAACAAGTCATTCACCTAATAGTCTATGGTTGGACTATTGTGGAGATAATAGAGCAGCTGAGCCCAGAGAGAGGCAAGCCCCGGGAAGAGAGGAACCCAGGAAACCTGAACCTTACAGACATCAGCAGCCATCGTGCTCTAAGACGTGGCAATGGACTTTGGTGAGGGAAGTAACTTATGATTTATAGCCTGAAAACTGTAAGCCTCTACCCCAAATATATATCCCTTATAAAGACCAACCAATTTCTGGTATTTTGTATCAGTACCCCTTGGGCTGACTAATACAGTTATAAACTGGGGAGAGGAGGCTGCAGACACAGATAGAAGAAGCTGAGAGAGAAGTCCTTGGCAGCCAGAAGCTGAAATCAGTGGAACCCAGAAGCTGAGAGGAGCCACTGAAGCCAGAAACTGAAAGCAATAAGGCTGGAGAAAAAGGGAGAGATGAGTAGATGGCACCACGTGCCTGATCCCCACAGCTATAGCTTAGGGAGAGAGCATCTCCTGATGATGCCTTGATTTGGACACTTTCTTGGCCTCAGAACTGTGAGCTTGTAAGTTAATAAGTCCCTATTATAAAAAAAATTTATTGCCTTGGCAGCCTTTAACAAACTAAAATGGGTTGTTAGGCAGGGATTGGACCAGAGAAAGGCTCATCTCTCATAGACAGTCCAGGTGAGTAATGCTGGAGACAGTACTGGGTTTATTTATAATAGCCTGACTGTGTGCTAGGAGCAAGACAGACAGGGGTCTCTGGCATCCAGATCCTTACTGTTTGGGCAAAGACCGACAGTAAAGTAAACATATGAGGGAAATAATGGGAGATTCTGGACATTCATGCTATAAATGAAATAAAACAGGATGATGTAACAGAGGATCACTGGGGGACAATTTAGATGGGTGGCAGGTAAGGCCTCTCTGAGGAAGTGACCTTTCTTTGAGAACTGAGGGAGGAGAAGACCCTGCAATCATGGGAAAAGCCAAGGGAAAGCATTCCAGGCAGAGGGAGTAGCAGGCATGAAAAGTTTGCAGCAGAAATGAGCAGTGTGATTGAGAAGTGGAAATCAGCCCCGGTGATTGGGGCTGAGTGACAAAGGTTGGTCCAGAGATAGAGACGTAGATGCCAACTTGGTAGGCCTTGTGGGCATGGCAATATGTTTGGAGGTTTTTTTTTTGAGTAGGATGGTGTCCTAATTTGCCAGCACTGCTGTAACAAAGTACCACAAACTGGGGGACTTAAAACAATAGACACTCTCTACAGAGTACTGGAGGGTAGAAACCGAGTTGTCAACATGACCATGCTTGAATAGAAGGCTCTAGGGAAGTATCTTCTCCATGCCTCTTGTAGCATATGGTGATTTGCCTGCAATCCATGATGTTCTTTCCTCTGTTATTCTCTTATAAGGACACCAGTCTTAATCCAGTTTGGCCTCATCTTAACCAATGACATCTTCAAAGATCTTATTTCCAAATAGTCACATTCTTAGGACCAAGGGTTAGGAGTTGAACATGTCTTATTTGAGGGGACACAATTCAAATAAAAGAAGGGAAAAGCATTGGAGGATTCAGAGCAGGGAAGCACCACAATCTGATTTACATTTTAAAAAGCTAGATCTGGTGTAGGATGTGGAGTAGATTGAAAGGATGATGTGTGAGAGGTTTTGCAGTCGTAAAGGTGGTCTGGAGTAGAGCCAGTAGTGTCAGTGGAGGTGAGAGGAGCACATGGGTTCAGGAAGTTGAGGGTGAGGGAAAGGGAGGAATCAAGGGTAATTCTATGTTTTGGGCTTAAACAAGTGGGTGGATGGTGGCAGATGGGGATAACTGGAGGAAAAATTAGTTTAAAGCTGGGGGGATGCAGGGAACAATGAAAAAAAGAATTAGGAGGTCCAGATGGAATTAGAAGAAAAGAATTACATGTCAAGGTACACACCCAGAAATTAGAGAAGATGGGAGGCATAAGGAATATGTTGGAGGAGGCTGAAGAAGTAGCCTAGCAATGTTGGATGTGCTGAACAAGTCTGTCAGCATCTGATATTTTTTGGCAACAAAGCTTGTGTTTGCCAGGGTGAGGAATTCTGTCCAGCTCAGTAAGTCACGTCACGATCTCCATCTTCAAGGGGTGGATGTGACAGAAGAGGAGAACAATTCTTGTCATTTTATGGCCTTTGGAGAATAGAGAATAATAAAGTCTTCCCTGGGAAGATGCTTATGAACCCTTCCAGACGTGGTTTGGAAGCACTTTCCTGTACAGAATTGGAGTGTAAAGCAAGCAGATATCCCCTGAACTGGGGGCCCATTGTTTTAAGATGATGGACAGGTCTTCTTGTTAAAGGTGAGAGGTGTTTGCGATGTGATAACAATGAAACTGTAAATGTGGACAGCGATTTTGGCTTTCCAAAGGTCTTTCTGCTTTTCATTAGAGGCATTTTTCTGTTCTTTAAAAAATCTCTTTGTTGAAGTATAATATACATTCATCAAGGTACGTTTATGTAAATGAACAGCTCAGTGAAATGACACAAACTGAATACACCCAGGGAACAATTACCCAGATAAAAAAATTAAACACTTTTTCTTTATTTTCAAAGAAGTTTTAAATTATAGAAGCATTACATAAAAAATATAGGGCATTGCCATATATCCACCCCCTCCCCCATCATATTTTCCCCTATTAATAACATCTTTAATTAATGTGGTAGGTTTGTTACAAAAATCAAACATTTCATGCCAAGGCATTTTTAAATTTCAAAACCAGATACTAGAATTAACTATTCTTAGTGGTCTCTTATGTCAGTGCCCAAAATCAAGCACAAAACACCATTTCAATCAGTCAAGCCCAACCTTACACGTACATAAGCTTGTTCTCTGTATCTTCTTGTTTGGTCCCATAACTTTCCCTGAATCCAACAATCCTTTTTGTGTTCTTTTCACCTGTAGCTTCCTGGAAATGCCCAGTGTTCACAAATGAGACATCCACATTTGCGTTTGAGTCTCTTGGGTTCTTTCACTGACAAAGGACATAGCCACCTTCTCAGAGCCTCCTTCTTACTCAACTTTATCCAAAATGTGTTGATGCACATGTTTTACCTTTCCCTGTTCAAGGTATCTAGAAGCATTGAAAATAATCTGAAGTTTCCAGGATATTGGGGTCCAGATAAAGAATGGATTAAAAAAAGAATGGGTCCTAAGGACTTCTGGTGTATGGTGTTACAGGGTACTGGTCTCTTACAGAACCTTTGAAAAAACCTAGCAAAAACTGACAGAGCCATCATCCTCAAAACTCTGGAAGAGTTAAAAGGTTAAAGTAACTGAGCAAGTGTTGAATCAAGATAATGCAGCTTTGGAAACAGTGGGATCTCCTGGTACCCTTCCTGCCCCCCCCCCCCAAATGCCCTCCCTGGTGTGGTGGGGAGCCAGTCTGTGGTTTCACTTTGTGTCCCCGGCCTATTCCACAAGGAGCAGAATAACCCCTATGTGCATACTGGAGTGCCTATATGTTGGTGCCAATCTATTTGATGGAAGCATGAGAAACTGAATCAGGAAATTAACCTTAGAGCACCCAGGATGGGATTGGGGGTAAGGAAAGTCTATTTCATAGGGAGTAGAGGAGGTAGGAGTAAGCATAAGCCCAGGACAAGATGCATACACAGAAAAGGCAGAAAGGATCCTGCCTTTCACTTTTGCTTCATGCTGATCTTCCTGACCAGAGGGTTTAACTCTGAAAGACAGCACCAGTCAATACAGTGCCAATTTACAAAGACTTTGAAAGGTGATTTTTGCATTGATTTAGGTTTTTTTGATTGTTGTTGTTAGTTCTTGGCACTCAGGGAAAACTCAGTCATATTACTAGCTGGATACAAACTTAAGGAACAGAGAGCTTAGGGACTAAATCAAAGATTTAAACTTTAAAATATTAAAATGCACAGTGTTCAACAAAAGGTTACAGGACAAAGAATAGGGAATAATGGTCTATTCAAAGAAATAAGATAAAAACCCAGAAATCATCAAAGAACAAGTCCAGATTTTGGACAAACCAGTCAAAGGCCAGTACTATTGTACTGTATTTTTTGGTAAGTAATTCCACTTTTTACTTCTTACAGGTTCTAAAATGCAAATGCATAAAAAGCAGCAATAAATCTGTGTTTCTGGGTATACAATGCATAAAGATAGAATTTGTAACAAGAATAACAAAAAGTTGAGGGGATAGAGGAGTACAGAACAGTGGTTTTGTATGCTAGTGAAATTAAGGTGGTATCAAATCAAATGTGATTGTAATAGATTTTGGATGTTAAATTTAAGCTCCATGGTAACTGCAAAGAATTTATCTGAAAATATACTGAAGAAAATGAGTTGGTTCAAAATGGTATACTACAAAAAAATAAAATATTTATGAATGTAGGCATTAATGGAAGAATTGAGGGGAAAAATTGTATAAGACTTACAAAGATCAAATAAAAAGTGATAAAAGAAAGTCTTGCATTATCAGTAGTTATTTTAAATGTAAATGGGTTAAACTCTCTAGTCAAAAGGCAGAGATTGACAGAATGGATAAAAGAGCACGACCCAACTAGACTCTGTATACAAGAGAATCACCTTAACTTCAAAGACACAAGTAGGTTAAAAGTGAAAGGATGGAAAATATTGTACCAGGAAAATAGAAACCAAAAGAGAGCTAGCAAAGCTACTCTATATCAGATGAAGTAGACTTCAAGTCAAAATTCTTATAGGAGACAAAGAAGGTCACTATATATGATAAAGAGGTCAATTCAGTAAGAAGACATAACAATTATAAATATATATGCACCTAATGGCAGAGCCCCAAAATATATGAAGCTCATATTGCAGATTTAAAAGGAGAAATAGGCAGTTCAACATTAATGCTAGGAGACTCCATTGCACAACTTTCTGTAATGGATAGAACATCTAGACAGAAGACCAATAAGGGAATAGAAGAATTGAATGATACTATAAACCCACTAGACCTAACAGTCAAATATAGAACACTTAACCCAACAGTAGCAGAGTTCACATTCTACTCTAGTGCACATGTCTTATTCTCCAGGAAAGACCATATTGTTAGGTCAAAAACAAGTCTCAATAAGTTTAAAAAATATTTAAATCATACAATGTATAATTTACCACAACAGAATGAAGTTAGAAAACAATAACAGAGGAAGAACTGGAAAGTTAAAAACTGAAACTGGAAATTAAACAACTACACTCTTAAATAATCAGTGGTCAAAAAAGAAATCACAAGGAAATTTAGGAACTATCTTGAGGTGGATTAAAATGAAAATACAACATGCAAAAATTTATCAGATGCAGCAAAGGCAGTGCTGAGAGGGAAATATTTAGTTCAAAAATATTTAGTTCTAAATATTTTGCATTTATAAAGAAGAATGATCTCAATTCAGAAACCTAACATCACAATTGGAGAATCCAGAAAAAGCAGAGCAAACTAAACCCAAACAGAATGGGTTGGCAGAATGGATAAAAAAAACATGACCCAACTATATACAAGAGAATCATCTTAACTTCAAAGACAGAAAGTAGGTTAAAAGTGAAAGAGCAGAAAGGAGATAAAGAGTAGAGGAAAATAAATAAAAAAGATAATAAAAAACAATAAAATCAACAAAACAAAAAGTCAGTTCTTTGACAAGATCAATAAGTCAACAAACCTCTAGCTAGACTAATAAAAGAAAAAAGGGGGAGGGCACATATAATTAAAATAATAAATGAAAGGGGGACATTACTACTGATACTATGGAAATAAAGAGAATTATAAAAGAATACTATGAACAGTTGTATGCTGGTAA
Source organism: Dasypus novemcinctus (assembly GCF_030445035.2). NCBI lineage: Eukaryota > Metazoa > Chordata > Mammalia > Cingulata > Dasypodidae > Dasypus > Dasypus novemcinctus. The sequence goes on along the minus strand of NC_080695.1, from coordinate 56,088,220 downwards.
GTTAGACAAATTAGATGAAATGGACAAATCCATAGGAATACACAAACAGCCTCAAAAAGAAATATGACTCAGCAGACCAATTACAAGTAAAGAGATTGAATCAATAATCAAAATTCTCCCAATAAAGAAAATCCAGGATCAGAGGGTTTCACTGGTGAATGTTATCATGCTAAGAAGAATTAACACCGATACTGCTTATATTCTTCCAAAAATTTGAAGAGGAGGGACTACTTCCTACTCATTCCATTAGGCCAACATCATTCTAATACCAATCTCAGATATTCACAAAATGTCACAAAATAGAAAATTTCTGACAATATCTCTAACTTATATTGATGCAAAAATTCCCAACAAAACACTAGCAAACCAAATCCAGTAGCACATTAAAAGAATTATACACCATGATCAAGTGGGAATTTTCCCAGGAATGCAAGGGTGGTTCAATGTAAGAAAATCCATTAATGTAATACACCACATTAATACAACAAGGAAAAAATACATGATAATCTCAATTGACATAGAAAAGGCTTTTGATAAAATCCAGCAAACTTCTTATTAGAAAAAACTTAGAAAACTAGGAATAAAAGGAAGCTTCCTCAACATGATAAAGGGCATATATGAAAAACCCACTTTTAACACCATACTCAATGGTGAAAGAATGAAATCTTTCCCTCTAAGATCAAGAAAAAGACAAGGATTCCCACTGTTATCACTGTTGTATGTACTGGAAGTTCTTGCCAGAGCAATTAGGCAAGAAAAAGAAATAAAAGATACCTACATAGGAAAAGAAGAAGTAAAACTTTCCCTATTTGTGGATGACATGATCCTATATACAGAAAATCCTGAAAAATCCACAACAAAGCTCCTAGAATGAATAAATAATACAGCAAACTGGCAAGGTACAAGATAAACACCTCAAAATTGTTTTTATACACCAGTAATGAACATTCAGAAGAAGAAGTCCAGGAAAAAAATTCCCTTTACAATAGTAACTGAAAAAATAAAAAATCTAGGAATCAATCTAACCAAGGATGTCAAGTATTTATAAATGGAAAACTATAAAATATTGCTAAAAGAAAATTTTAAAAATACCTAAATAAATGCAAGATATTCTGTGTTCATGGATTGGAAGACTATATATCAAGATGTCAATATTACCCAAAGAAATTTATTAATTCAGTGCAATCCCAATCAAAATTTCAGCAACTTTCTTTGCAGAAATGGAAAAGCCAATCATCAAATTTATGTGGAAAGGTAAGGGGCTCTGAATACCCAAACCATCTGTTAACAGAAGAATGAAGTTAGAGGATTCACACTTCCAGATTTTACAACTTATTACAAAGCTACAGTAATAAAAACAGCATTGCACTAGCACAAGGATAGATGTATAGACCAATGGAATCAAATTGAGAGTTCAGAAATAAAACCTCACACCCATCGCCAATGGATTTTCAACATGGATGCCAAGCCCACCTACTCTGGAAAGAATTGTCTCTTCTATAAATGGTGCTGGGAAAACTGGATAGCCATATTCAAAAGAATGAAGCTGGACCCCTACCTTACACCATATATAAAATTAACTTAAAATGTGTCAAAGACCTAAATAAAAGCATCAAAACTATAAAACTCCTAGAAGAAAACATAGGAATGCCTCTTAAGAACTTTGCATTAGACAATGGTCTTAGACGTTATACTAAAAACATGAGCAAAATGGGAGGATGTTCACCTGGGGCATAACTATAGGGCATATGAATGTATTCAAGTGTTCATGGGGCATTGTCACAGTGGTTGGAGATTCACACAATAACCAAAGGAATATCAAATTTCCATCCTGGAGAGCTCTGCCACATTCTCTAATGGGAAAGCAAGATGCCCCAGCATGGGACATGACTCCCAGGTATAAGCCTCCCTGGCACTGAGAGATTACTATCAAGCACCAACTAGCAATGCAACTGGAATTACCTCTTGAAAGCCTCATTGTTGCTCAAATGTGGCCTCTCTCTAAGCCAAACTCAGCATGTAGATGCATTGCCTTCCCCACCCCCCCAGCATGGGACATGGCTCCCAGGAATGAACCCCCTGGCACCAAGGTGCTACGAAGCACCAACTAGCAATGCAACTGGAAGAAAAAAACCATGACCAAAAGGGGGGAAGGATAAGGGCAAATGAGTTTATATGGCTAAGAGACTTCAAAGTGAGTAGGGCGATCATTTCAGAGGTTACCCTTATGCACGTCTCAGCAGGAACTCATTGGCTGCCAAAGTAAATATAACCTCAAATAGGTTATATTTATTTGAACCCATAGTTAGTACTATAGTTGATAGGTATATGTCCAAGAGACTTAAATCTTTGGGCTGTCCATGTGCCAGTTGGGCCCTGAATCTCAACAGACTTGCAACACCTACTCTCCAGTTCTTTGGGCTGACTCAGGATAATAAGAAGGAGATCATGATTGACCACAACCATCTCAAGGAACAGAGAGAGAGTCTGCAGCTGCAAGCAAGAAAGTCCCAACCATGTGCTTCATGGGACCTAAGACCCCTTTCAATTAGATGGCAGGCATCACCATTCCGGAATCCTCAGGATTGGGGAATGGATGATGGACTAGAGTAGACTTATAGTTGTTCTACTATAAACTTGTTGTGAACCTAGCAACAGAAGAACTTTTATCATGAATGTGGTGGCAATGGCCACTGAAGTTTCTGAGGGGAGGGAGAGGGAAGAATGGGTATAATTTGGGGGTATTTTTGGGACTTGGGAACTGTCCTGAGTGACATTGCAGTGATAGATACAGGCCATTGTATATCTTGTAACAACTTGCAAAAATGTGTGGGAGGAAGTGTAAACTACAATGTAAACTGTAGTCCACACTTAGTGGCAATGATCCAGGATGTGTTCATCAATTGTGGCAGGTGTACTACACTAGTGAAGGATGCTGTTGGTGTGGGAAAGTGTGGAAGGGCTAGGGAGCAGGCTGTGTGGCAGTCCCCTATATTTTTGTGTAACATTTATGTAATCTAAGTTTCTTTAAAAAAATAAAAATAAAAAAGTACATTAAAAACAACCAAACAAAAAACCATGCATGACAAAAGAAAAAATAAATAAACTGGACTTTGTCAATATTAAAAACTTTTTGTGTACTGTCATCATGACAGTAAAAAGACAACTTCCAGAATGGGAGGAAATATTTGGAAACCATATATTTAATATCCAGAATATATAAAGAAATCTTACAGCTTAACAACAAAAAGACAAACAACTCAATTTACAAATGGTAAAAAGAGTTGAATAGCCATTTCTCCAAAGAAGTTATACAAATGCCCAATAAACACATGAAAAGATGCTCAACATTCACTAGCCATTAGGGAAATGCAAATCAAAGCCACAATACCTATCATTTCATACCTACTAGAATACTATTACTATTTAAAAAAAATGAAAATTAAAAAGTACCATTCACTATTGGTGGAAATATAAAATAGTTTAGCTGCTGTGCAAAAGAATTTGGCAGTTCCTCAGAAAGCTAAGTATAGAATTAACATATGATTTGGCAATCTCACTGCCAGGTATATACCCAAAAGAATTGAAAGCAGGAACTCAAACAGATATTTGCCTTCCAATATCATGGCAACATTATTAAGAGTTGCCAAAAGTTACAATCAACCCAACTCTCCATCAACCCATGAATGGATAAACAAAATTTGTTACACATACGCACACCCCCATATACCTGTAGCTATAGCTATAGCTATAGCTATACCTATGCCTGTACATATACAATGAAATATATCCAGGCATTAGAAAAGGAATGAAGTTCTGATACATGTGACAACATGGATAAACCTTGAAGACATCATGTTGAGTGAAATAAGCCAGACACAAAAGGACAAATATTGTATGATCTCACTGATAAGAAATAATTAGAATAATCAAATTAGTAGGTTCAGAAGCTAGAATGTAGTTACCAAGAACTGCAGTGAGTAGCAAAAGGGAAGTTAATGCTTAAATTATACATAGATTCTGGTTGGGGTGATCAAAATCATTTAAATGGATGATGTTAATGGCAGCACAACATTTCTAATATAATTAACACCACTGAATTATATATCTGAATAAAAGTTTAAAAGGGGAAATTTTAGGTTATATATTTGTTATTAGAATAAAATTCTTTTTTTAAAAAACCTGTAGGCCTGTATAACACAAACAGTGAACTCTAATGTAAACTATGGGCTATAGTTAATAGCATGATTTTAATAATATTGTTGCAACAATTATAACAAAGGTACCACACTAATGCAAAGTTTTAATAATAGGGAAAACTGTGTGTATGGGAAGGGAGGTGTATATGGGAAATCTGTATTTTCTGCTTGATATTTCTGTAAACCTACCAAAAAAAGAATTGGTCTTTTCAAAATTTATTTTGGGGAGTGCGTCAAGGATTTCTTAGTGTGCCAAGGACTACGGAACACTTTTGGGTTTTTTTTCCTTTGAGATTTCAATATCCCTGTGAGGCAGGTGGCATGGTGGGTGTTGGCAGAGCAGGAACCCTGAAGTCAGTCACACCTGGGTTCAAATCCTGACTAGATTTTTTGCAGGTGCGTGAACTTGGCAAGATAGTTCCTCGGAGCCTCAGAATTTCTTGGCTGTAAAATAGAGAGTTCCCACTCCAGAGGGACGTTATGAAGATTAAATAAGATAAATACATGTAAAGCATTTGGCACAGTGTCTGACATGGCTTTTCGCACTTAATAAATATGAACTATTTTTATTACCACTAGAATAATTATCATCATCAAAAAAATAATTGCCACTAAAATAATATTAAATGGTGATGAAGATGACAATTGCCATTTGGCAGCTGATGAAACTGGGGCCCAGGTTGAGTCCAAGGCCACAGGGCAGTGTCTCCTGCCTCCTAATCCGGTGCCCGCTGCACTCAGCACATTTCCCCGCGTCAAGCACCTCCAGGCCCCTTTCCCAGCCCATCCGGTCACCGGTGGCAGCTCTGAGGAAGCAACAGGGGCAGCTGCCATCCTGTGAAGGGGACTGAGCAGCCCTCTGCGCTGGGCATCATTTACTCGGATGACCTCCAGAGCTGGCTTTTCCGGCTGACCCTCCGGCTGCCAGAAGTGCTGCATTAAGGAGCTAATGAGGCTTGGTGGAGACGATGGGCCATCTGTTCTTAATTACCCCCAGTGCACGGGTTCGAGGGCAGGCTGGGGAGGGGGCGCCGGGCACCGCCCGCGGTGGTGGAGTCGGCCGCCCCTCTCAGCCGCCTGGCTCTGAGCCTCAGCCACCCTGGGTTCCCGCATCCCTCCCTTCGCCTGCTTCCCACTTCTCCCGCCTCCGAGGCCCAGAAGCAGACGCCGGGGGCTCCTGTGCAGGGGCCCCAAGTCAGCAGGGGCCGAGCGGGCGAGCAGGAGGCGTGAGGCGTCTCAGGGCAGGTTCTCTAGAAGCGGAGTCTGGGGCCGGGATTCTTGTGCAGCTGATTGGTAGGGGGAGGACTCCAAGGAGGAAGGGGAGTGCGGCGAGCGGCAGGGGGCAGGAGGGGCTGAGCAAAGAGGGACCAGCTGCACCCGGGGCCCACGGGGCAGTTGTGGAGCTGAAATGGCAGCACAGAGTTGGTCTCTGCTTGATGGAAGGGCCTGGGGTCACCCTCCGGGGAGGAGGTGCGCAGCTGGGCGTTGTCCGCTAGGGCAGGGGTGCACCTAATAAGACGGCTGAATGGGTGGGGCACCAAGAGGAGGGTGGGAGGCAGCGCTCGGCAAACCCTGGAGCATGAAGTCCCCTCTGAAGTGAAACTAAGCCTGTTCCTTGCTTTCCTTTTTTTTTTTTTTATGATAGGAAAAAACCTGATCCACAAAAAGTCCTTATTGGCCTCTGCCTACCACATGGGAGGTCCGCGGTTCAAACCCCGGGCCTCCTTGACCCCTGTCGAGCTGGCTCATCGGCAGTGCTGATGCGCGCAAGGAGTGCCCTGCCACGTAGGGGTGTCCCCTGTGTAGGGGAGCGCCATGCGCAAGGAGTGTGTCCCGTAAGGAGAGCCACCCAGAGCGAAAAAGTGCAACCTACCCAGAAATGGCACTGCACACACGGAGAGCTGACACAAGATGATGCAACAAAAAGAAACACAGATTCCCTGTGCCACTGATACGGATGGGAGCGGTCACAGAAGAACACACAGCAAATGGACACAGAGAACAGACAACTGGGGGGGAGGGGGAAGGGGAGAGAAATAAATAAATAAATCTTTAAAAATAATGTGGACTTTGCATTCAGATGTGGGTTTGAATCTTGGCTTTGGCTTTTCTAAGCCTCAGTCTCCTTGCCTGTAAAATAGGAATAATACTTCCCCTTACCTTTCGGGCTTTGTATGGAGATTTAATGAGATGGTGCATGTAAAGTATGCAGAAGCGTGTGGGGTAACTGCTCAATTAATGGTGATGGGGGATAATGATCTTTCTCGTCTTTTTTCCCTCTCCTCCCTCCCACTTCCTCTCACCTCCTCTGTCCTTTCTCCTCCTTATATTTGTTGGTGGTATTGCTATCCCCATGCATGCAAATGGCCAAGGCTTGGAGTAAGGTAAATGTCAATTTAGCAAAGGATCCCACACCCGTTCTGTGGCTGACGTGTGCTGTTTCCACAGCCATCATATGAAGAGCCATGTTTGTGTGTGTTGGGTGCAGGCATCCCTGCTAGCAACCTGGTGCCTGGGCCTCCCCTGGACCCCTCAGCACGCATCATGTCAGAGTAGAAAATACAAAGTCAGGCAGCACTGGATTCATGGGCAAGTTCTGCCTCTTACAAGTCTGGGTGACCTTGGGCAATTGACTCATCCTCCTTGAGACTCAGATTTCTTATCCATAAAATACCTGACTCATAGCAATGTTGGGAAGATTAAATGAGAAGCTTCCTGGAGCCCATTACGGGAATTCATAGTTCATCTTGCCTGGTGTCCTGGCACATATTAGGTGCTTACAAATTAATTTCTTGCTTCCCATGAAATGCTGGTGAAACTGGATCTGAATTGAGTCCAGCCACTTATGGCTTGTTGGACAGTGGAAGCTTTTGCTTCTCTCTGGTCTTGATTAGCCATACCTTTGGACTGTGGAGTGAAGGGGCTTCTGAGTCAGGGCCTCTGCCGTGGAGCTTCTGACCAAAGTTCTGGCAGCTCCAGGCACTTCTGATGCTCTGGCATCAGAAAGACTTGTGTCCAGTGCTACTGCTTGAGCTGTTTACCTACTTTTTCTGATCTTGTGTCTTCATCTGTAAAATGGAACCATTACTATGTTCCTGCTGGCATGGTTGTGCAGATTAGATTGGAAAATGCCATCTAGGACAGTGCCTATCCCATAGTGAAGAGAGAACAAACGACAAATGATGGTATCCGTAACCTTGAGGTGGAACCGCATCTTTGCAGCTGCCTGATGAAAACACGCAGAACTTTGCAGTGAGTCAAAAGAACTCCTTCCCCAGGCAGAACTGCCCACGCCATCTCCATTCTGCACTCCAGGCTGGATTCATTTGTACTCTTAGATCTTGGCGTGGTGAGTCCAGCTGCCTGGTGCCTGTTGGGGTGTGTGACTATGAGTCTAATTATGAAGGAGTGAACGTCGCACGTCTCTGTGGTCATGGCAGGGTTGGATGCCTGACATCCCTGTGGTATGCTGGAGATGGTGTTTGGAGATGGATGTTGAATCTGTGAGTCGAGGGCTGGGGATCTCAGCCAGCAGCACAGCTCGATCGGAAATCACTGCAGAGCTCCTAGCTGCTGTTCTGGAAATAGCATACTCTCCCCTCTGTCTGGCAGGAACTGAGGTTGTCATTAGTGCTGTTTACCAAATATGCCCAACTTTCTGATTTCCACTTTAGTCCTGTGGTAGGATTGTATTTCTCCATCTACTTTGAAGTTACATGTGGACAGGCAACCTGCAATGGTCCCAATCAAGCCCCATAGGCATTCGGCATGAAAAGAAAGAAATGTTTGTCATCTCCCACTGAAATGTTGGGTTTGCTTGTTACTTCACCATAACCTGATGTACCCTGATCAATACACTGGATTTGGTATAAGACACGGGGGCAGGAAATTTGCTGGATTTTGTCCACTATTTTACCCCTAGGCCCTAGCCTTGCCCTGGCATCTATAAGCAGTAGATAAATACTTGTTGAAGAGTGAAAGAAAGGTCTTGGAAACACCAGAACTGAGTGTAAATTTGAATCTTGTGAGCCATGTGACATTTGGAAGGTCACTGAACCTTTGCAATTCTCGATTTTTTCATTCTTGCAATGGAAATAGTAAAGTTACTATAAGAATTTATTTAGGAAATGTGAAGTTTCTGGCATAGAGTAGGCACTCAATACACGACAGCTAACAAAACCTTTTGCTTTCAATAGATAATGAAGGCATGGAGAGAAGAGGAATGAGGCTGTATTTCTTTCTGCAAGAAAGACTGAGGTAGGAAGGAACTTGTGGGTGGTGTTGATGGGAGCAGGGGACCCCAGTGGTGAGTGGTCCAAAAAGTCAGGAGCTGAGGAAAGCAGAGATAGATAAAGCAAGGAACAGGCAGATATTTTTCTCCTCAGATTCCAAGAGAACTAATTCAAATGACATGAAACATCCCCAAATATTTGAGCAGAAGCCATAGCTAGCATGCTTTTAATTACCCTGCCAATAAAGATTCCTGGGCAGAACGGTCTTCGATGCACAGTAATGTTTTGCAATGTTTTTAGTAATTGGGTTAAGATAATTTATTAGGGTACCGACTGGATGTGTTTCAATAATTGCTAAGACTAGAATATTAGCCTTTCCTCCCTGAATGCAAATAACTTCCCAATGGGCCAAAGCATTGGAGGATATTGTTCTGAATATGCAAATCACTTTGAGACAAATTCCAAGTGCTGACCACAGCACCCATGTGAGCCTTTATTTTAAATTGCACTTGGAAGCTCCCTGAACTGTGCGTCTTACGCCAGGGGCTTGTTGTGTGGGTGAGGTCACAGGTTGACCTCCTACTGTTTCTATGAAAATTAAAGGAAACCTGCGTGCAGATGGGAGGTGAGGAGGTTAGCAAGGGCCCCACTGAGGTCATTAGCAGCAGGAGACACACAGTTAATGGCAAAAACAGATTTCCCCTCATCTCTCTTCTCTCCACCCAACTTGTTGGGGATGGGCACAATCTAACTCTATTTAAAAATATAATAATCAGCAGAAGTATTAACAGAGGAATTGAGAGGATGAGTCTTGGGGGAGGAGGGAAGGTTTGCAGTCAAGATTTAAAGGTAATAGGCTTCCAAAGGTTAATTTGCTTATCTGGCACCAGCACAGCATCAGGAGAAAGAACACTTAATAGAAGCCTTGCCTTGCCAGGAAATAACCCCAGTTGTGCAAGCTCCGTGCATGGGCTGCTTACAGGGCCAGGAAAGAACTCGCAGGGAACCAAGCTCATCATGTGCATCCAATTTGCTGATCCTACAGGAACCCCAATGAGGGGAGGTATGGCTATTCCCATTGTTAGAGATGAAGAAATTGAGTCTTGGGTAAATAAAGTATTTTGGCTAAGGGCTTCCTCCTTGTAAGTGGTAGAGCCAGGATTTGAACCAAGTACTTGGAGTCCAGAGCTCCTGCATTGAGCCACGAGGATATATTGCCTTTAGATAGCAGCAGCCACTGCCTACTAAATAGTCATGGTGTCTTGGGCATCAAGCTCGGTCCATGCCATACAGTAGCCCATTTGTTCATTTAGGTGCTCATCAAGGTGTGTGCTACTCCAGTTTGGAAGATAAGGGAGAGAGGAGCAGGCTCTGTGGAGCTGTGATCAGAGGTGCAGTTGATGTTGCAGAGAAGGTGATGGTGATATAACTGCAAATGGTGAGACACACTGGATAGGAGAGGCAGGGAAGATTAAAAAAACAGTTGCAGATCAAAAAAAAAAAAAAACAAACAAAAAACTCATAGCCCTTAGTGTCCTCATTCATTAAATGGGGTTGATAATTGTAGCAACCTCAACAGGCTGTGGTGAGAAATAAACAAAATAAATGCATGGAATGAAGTGCTTATTAATGGGTCTGACACATAGTAAGTGCTAAAATATCAAGTATTATTATCTCTTGTGTAGGATAATAATCTTGGGACTTTCTGAGCATTTAAGACATGCAAAAGAGCAATAATTGTTCACCTCCACTTGGAAAGTTGTTTACCCTACATATACAAAGAGTAAATAAGCCTCTATAAATGTATTCCCAACACAGGGGAAAAAGTGAAGGCACATTATTCAATGGTGGATCTGTAGGAAAGATATGAGAGTCACTACTTCCTTATGTTTGTTGAAAAAGAACCAGCTTTCCAGAATCTGACTTTGGACCTCCACTCTAGAACTCAACGAACTGCCTTGGGGAGGGGAGGAAGGTAAAGATGTTCATGGAAGACAGTGAAAAACACTTAAGAATGGGGTTACTGTATGGAATCACTGTTCTCGCCACCGCACTTCATATTAACAACATTTTCTGTTATTCCTACAATTGTGTAAAATAAGGAAGTGGGAGAGTATGACATCCAGGGTACAGTGAATGACGAGGCTTCAGGCAGACAAGGTAATTCCTTGTGGTCACAGGTAACCAGATGGTAGAGCAGGGCTCAAATGTGAGTCTCCTGACTTTGGATTCCATGAACTTTTCTTACTCTTCCCAAGAATCTTGATGGGGTAGAGGTCCTAAATTACTACCTGGCCTCGCTGGAATTGTCACCATTCAATCATCATCCAATTGTCACTATTACCACTGGACCCATCACCATGACAGCCATTACCACTGCTACCACCATCGCCACCACCTTCACCGTGATAGCCACCATTGCCACTGTCATCACCACAACTGCCACCATCACCACCATCTTCACCAAATCACCTCAACTGCCACCAGCACCACCAGCATCATCACAGTCACGGTATTTTGTTAAGTGTCGTATTCCAAATGAGCTTTCATATCAGTTGAGATGTTGGATAATCCCATCATCCCCTCCATGTAAAGAAAGCCTTTATAATAAGAGGCAGTTATAGGTTCACCAAAAGTTTCCTAATAGATAAATTATGAAGAGAACATTCTTTACTATGTAATTAATGGAAATTTACCATCTTTAAGCTTCCTCTGGGAAATTTTCCATGTCAAATGGATTTGTCGATGGGACCCAAGAGAGAGGATATCACAACTGTTCCAGTGTGTTCTTCATGAGGCTGCTGCTGGAGGTTACACATTCTGTCACATCTTCTGATGGCTTTGATCTCTGGTGACTGTTAACTCTATTTGCTCCTTGGTATCACTCTGGTATTTTAAAGCAGTCTTTTAAGATAGCCTTGCTAATTATTTTGCTGGAAGTTTAATTAAATCTTGTCACAGACGAATATGCTGTCTTGGGGAATGGCTGCTAAACCTAAGTCAAATTACTAAGAAAAAGGGAGGCAGAGTAGGCAGATATGCATAATAAAGAATGGCGTGGAAGATAGATTTCCATACTAAAGGACACAGCATTTACTGAATTTCAAATCCCTTTGTTTGAAACCTGTTTAGCTTTTTTTGTGGGGCAGGGAGGGATTCTAAATCTGCTTTACTTTTGCATTTAGAACTAGACAAATTGAAATTGATTCATGTCTTTATTTCTCCTCTGAGAGCATGAAGGTATATAGACTGGATCGTCTACTCAAGGGGCTCCCGGGCTGGTGGGGACACAGAGGTGTGGGGTGCTATATGCAGAAAGGCAGATGTCCAAGCATATTCAGTGCAGCCTTTTTTATCGTAGCAGCTGTTAAAAGCGTGAAGTTGATTCAAATGTATGAAATGGAATGACCTCTAAGATGCTTTTAAGATGAAAAACAAAGTGATGAACAGTGCCGAGCAGGGGTTGACCAACTTTTTCTTGGAAGGCCAGATAGAAATTGCTTTGTGGTCCACAGGGTCTTGGCCCTTGTCCTGGAAAGCCACCCTAGACAATCCATAAAGGAATGGGCATGCCATGTTCCAATAAAACTTTATTGATGTATACTGAAACGTGCATTTCAAAGAGCTCTCTTATGTCACAAAATATTATTCTTTTATTTGTTTCCAGCCACTTAAAAAATGTAAAAATCATTCTTATCTTGCTGTCCAAACAAAGAGGTGGCAGGCTGGATTTGACCCATGGGCCATAATTTATGGACCCCTGGTGTAGAATGTGTTGCAGTCTGTGTACAAATGCACATACACACAACATGACAGGTATAATGTTTTAAAAATACCTCTTGGTGATTTAATTATTCATAGAAACCAGTTTCTTTCTTCACAGCCTCCTTTGCATATGAAAGTTAAGCCATGAGGTTTATTGCCCTACAGAAGGAGAGAGTCATATAGACTGGGCCAAGAGGTCATTATTCAACCTTGAGTCTCAAAGATATCTTATATTTTCCCCCAGTAAATGACAAGACAATAATCTTAAAACCAAGCTTTATAAGAGATAAAGGTGTGAGTAGGTGTGTGTGTTTCACTCTCTTTCCAAATTCTAATAGGCTGATTTACAAATTAAGATATAAGCTTGGTCAATTTAGACCATAGTTTATGACAAATCATGTACCCTAGTGGGGGTGTGTGATGAGGTGGTGTGTTGTGGGGCTTCTCTAGCTCTGGGAGGAGCAATAGAGGAGACCAGAAGGAGAAAGGCTGAGGCTTGTGCATCTTGACTGCACTCTCCACGATGACCTGCTGGAAGTGGAATTAGAACAGGATGATATGTTTGTGGCATGTTCAGGGCACAGGGGGTGGGAGGCCACTTTCCTTATTTCCTGTAGTACAGAGTGAAGTTTCAAATCCCCATCTGTTGGAAGCCTTGCTTTCAGTTTGGTGGGGCAACAGTGGGGGTAATGTGGTGGATGGACACCCAAAGCCTGTGTCCAGAGTTTCCCACATGCTCCCACAGGGAGTGTGGAGATACCAGGAGAACCTGTGGACATCACCTGGGTCAGAGCAAGGAATATTCAGAGGGCAGAGAATTTGCAACAAGAGGAAAATGGCCAGAACCACAGAATTCAGCAGTGGGTCCCTTCTGGAGATACCGGGGGCAGCTGGGACAGCTGTACTATTGTAGGCACCAGAAAATCCCAAGGAAATCTGGTGGAACAAGGCTTCCTTCCTCTCCTCTACTGAGGACATAATATGCTTTCTCCCATATCCCCATGACATCCTGTGGAAGAGAGAAACAGTCCTAGTATAGAGTCTGGAACCTTGGATTTGAGTGAATGTTTATCCTAAAGAGGCTGAACTAACTCAAGAGTGTTTTAAACTTCCTGAGATGAGGATATCTAAAATTAGCATGTTTGGGTGTTTTTCATGCTACCAAGTACAATGTGGCTCAGAGCTAGATGAAATCCAAGACTATAATGTTTGCTGCATTTTTCACATGTGAGTTGTAGCGGGTAAAGTTAGATCCTGCTACACGTGATGCTTATCTATCATACCTCTGAAGTATAAGAGAAGCCTGGTTCAGTGATTGTCTTTGGGGAAGGATCCTGTGGGTCAGGAGATGAGAGAGTGACTTCTTACTATGTATTTCTTTCTTCTTCCATTCAGAGGCTATTGTAGGCTGAGCAAGAGTTGGTGGTGGTCTTTCATGCCATGGTTTGAAGCCTGGAATTGATTCTCTGTGCCGATGGGGAATTGGTGAAGGGTATGAGCAGAGGAGTGCCCTGTTTAGATTCGTATCTTAAACAGATTGCCTTGGCATGGGTCTAGAAAAGAGGTTGGCATGGGTAAGACTGCAGACAGAGGCCTTTTAGGAGGCTGTTGGCTTAATCCAGAGGAGCGAAGTTGAGGGTCAGAAGGAGGCCAGGGTCGGTGGCATTAATGAGGAAGGGAGAGATTTGAAAGATAATTGGAAATACGCTCAGATTCACATGGAGAAGACAAAGAAGGGTCAAAGAAACAGAACGCATCTCAGAAACTATATAGGGAGAAACTGATGGGATGAGAAGAGGAAAACTAGTCCTGAGTTTTAATTCCTGGGGTAAGGCCCGTGCCTTTTACATGTCTCGTGTATTGCCCATCTCATATTGAAAGTAGTTTCAATCTTTATTGCATCTCTTGAAAATGCTACAGAGTATTTATGTACACCATGTGCAACAAAATTATTGAATCAATCTCTCTTTCATCCCCTTGCTCTCATTTCCCTCCCTCTTGCTTTCCCTCTCTCCCATCTCTCAAGAGCATGGTATTTCAGCAACCCCTGCCCCATCTATTCTTTCTGAAACCTCCTAGCCTATGCCTTCCTAAACTGCTTCTTCATAACCCCCAACCTTCTGCACCTGCGCTTAATCTCTCAGAAGCGCTAGCTCCCTGCCTTCCCCAGTATAAGTTGTTCTAGTCTCTTTTACCTCCTTTCCATTCTGCAGCTCTGCCCAACTATAATGATTAGGAGAACAGGCTGTGAGGCAGAGTCCATAGGTTTGAATCCTGATCCTACAACTAACTAGTTAAGTGCACTGGGGTAACAACTGTAACTCTATACCTCAGCGTCCTCAGGTTTGAAGGGGAGAGAATATTAATACCTCTTTTACTGGGTTGTTGTGAGGATTAAATGAGATAATACTTATAAAGCCCAGCACAGTGCTAACATATTATAAATTCTGATTAAATGTTAGTCATCGTCATCATCATCATCAATACTATCCCAGTTATCACAACAAATACACAGATTCAATCAGCAACTGCATGAGCAAAAAGAAAGGAAAAACAAAACCCCTAAAGCAACATTAAAATCAAATAAAGCCAAGATAAGAAATCCCCTAACAGAGCAAAACAATCTTCTTCTTGTGGAGTAGAGAGAGACTTTGAGTACTCAAAACATTTACATGCGTGTGTAATTTTTCCCCACTTTTCTTATGTCATCATGACTCTGTTCGTATTATGTATCTATTGCTGCAGAAAAAATGACCCCCAAATTTAGCTGTTTAAACATCACACATGGGAAGAGGACTTGGCCCAGTGGTTAGGGCGTCCGTCTACCACATGGGAGGTCCATGGTTCAAACCCCGGGCCTCCTTGATCCATGCGAAGCTGGCCCATGTGCAGTGCTGATGCGCACAGGGATGTCCCCGTGTAGGGGAGCCCCACGCACAAGGAGTGCACCCCATAAGGAGAGCCACCCAGCGCGAAAGAAAGTGCAGCCTGCCCAGGAATGGTGCTGCCCACATGGAGAGCTGACACAACAAGAGTACGCAACAAAAAGAAACACAAATTCCCGTGTTGCTGACAACAACAGAAACGGACAAAGAAGAACACGCAGCAAATAGAGAGAGCAGACAACTGGGGGAGACAGGGAGGGGAAGGGAAGAGAAATAAAATATATATATATATGTAAACATCACACATGTCCCATCCCACAGTGTCTGTGGTAGAGGAATCTGAGAAAGGCTCAGCAGCACCCTGGCTTCCTGGTCTCACCGAGGCTGCCATCAAATGTGTCGCCTGGGACCTCAGGCCCCTCCAGGTTCCACTGAGGCAGCGTCCACTTCTAAGCCCATTCAGACTTCTGGCAGGATTTAGTTCCTCATGGACTATTAGATTGAACCTCAGTTCCTGGCTGGCCTCTGGCCACCCCCATTTCCTTGCCACATGACTCTCTCCATCAGGGCAAGCGAGGAGAGGGAATGCCGGCAGCACAGAAACCACATCTGTCTCAGAAGTCACATCCTGTCCCTTATTCTTTTCCTGGGGAGCAAGTCCCAGGAAAAGACTTGGTTCCACCCACAGTCAAGGGAAGGGGATTGCAAGAAGGGTGTAAAGACCAGAAGGTGGATCATGGGGAATCGTTCCAGAAGCTGCCCACCACACTCCCTCTCCCTTTCTCCTGTGTCCCGTCCCTGTATTTTATCTCCCTTAATCTCACCTGTCTTTGTAGGACATAACTGCACCTGATCACTAATTAAATATTATTGTCAGATTCCAGCAGCTTCTCCTTGGTGCCTAAAGAGAGGCTGTCTCTTTCTGTCAACTTAAACCAAACCTGCTTGAGATCAGGGCAGTGTATGCCCTACTGCAGAGAGAGGCTGTTAGTGATTACTCTGTGTCTGATTCCCTGTTCTGGAAAAAAACAACAACAAAAAAACCCTGAGAGAATTGACCTCAAGGTGGCCAGTTGAAAGGCATATTTCTGGAATAGTCCATGGTGAAATTTCCTTCTTCTGCAAGGACCAGAGATGGGGAAAATGAAGGATGGACGTGGCAAGAGACACTGACCATGGCAAATGAGTATTAACTGCCTGTTATCGTGACTGGTAATTATCATTGTATTATGAGATTGCTGATAAGCAAAGAAGATGGGTTTGTCTTTCCTGAAACCAGACCTCATTTATTTCTCACTGTAGTTGCTTCTTTGGGACATTTCCAATGATCCAGCACCAGGGAAGAGAAGTTCCCGTGGATATTTACACCTGGGGAAAAGGTAGAGACTGCCTAGAGGTACACCTCGTTCTTCCAGTCAGACAACAATTGAGCTCAGTCGGAGAGAACAAGAGAAACCAAAGGAGACTTGCAAGTGTTCTAATAAGGAAAACAACTACTACTACCATAGTTCGATTTCTCAAAACAATATTAATTGGAAATGCTTTCAGCTGTAAGTAGTAGACAAATCCAAGCAAGGCTTAAATGAGAATATTTTTCAACATGTCAAAAAATTTGGAGGCATGTGGTGACTGGTGTTGGTTCAAGGCTCAGCAATGGGAGGGCAAAACCTCTGCGATTTTTGTGAGCTTTTCCTCATGGCCCCAAAATGGCTCCTACGTTGCTTGCATAACATCTATATCCAAGTCAGGTTAAAAGAGGCAGGGGCGGCACTAGCTACAACTGCCTCTTTTATTAGGAGAACAAAAATATTTCTCAGAATCCCCTACAACCATCATCACCCATACACCCACCTGTTACCTTCATGCCTCATTAACTAGGGTCCCATCTGGCCGCAAGGGGATCTGGGAAAGTGCTACCTGGGAGACACTGGGCCAGTAATGTGATGTATTCCTCCCAGCCACCACACAAAGAAGGTGGGGCTGTTCACAAAGCAGAAAACGGAGGCCGAAGCAGTTTGTCCAAAGCCGCACTGCTCTAAGTGGCAGAGTGGAGGCTAAAGCCAGGGCTGTGCGCAGTCCGAGCTGGGCTTTTAACCACTGATCTAAACAGCCGTCACTAACCTATTAATGCTGAGAGAAAGAAAAGCCTCCTACTTTGCTGTAAGACGACGAGGCCACTTTGGAAAACAGTTTGACAGCTTCTTAAAATGCTAAACATCAATTTACCATACATATGACCTACCAATACCACTGCTAGGTATTGAGGAGAAATGAAAACAGACATCCACAAAAGACTCACATTGAATATTTCATAGCGACATTATTCATCATCGCCCAAAGTGGAACAATGCAAACGTCCTTGAAATGGTGACTAGTCAAAAAGAAACAAACTACTGATAGACGAAATTGTATTTGCAGTTTAAATTGTACTTGCAGTTTCGTAAAACAGACGAACCAGGAATAACCCTTTAGTATTCAGGTTCAATAAATGAGTATACTGCAGGATGGGGTTTGGTGCCATAGCCAATTGTGAACATAAAGGCAGTGGGCTGTTTGGCAGCTCTTTGGAAATAAAGTGGATGCTTCCATGTCTACCTCCACCCCAACTCTACTACCATCTTAGGCTTTTTCCCCTGCTTTTCTGACTGGGCCAGGGGACCCGTGGGTGCTATTCTCCATTCCCCCAAAGCTGGTTTTCCCAGTTGCCTGCCCTTTTCCAGGTGGAGCACAGAAGCCATCTGCCTTTCAGCATTCCTGTGCATTTTTGACCCAGGGATGACCCTCCCAATCGCTCAGGAAGTGCCATTGTACCTGAGTGCTGAAGCCATTTCTGTGCAATATGATAGTTAGGAAGTGATTGTACTGTAGCTCCTGAAACATAAAATGTGCTGTGCAACTGATGAGAAATAGCGCATCACGCAGCCCAAGTCATTTAGAATAACTGAACATGGCATGTCACGTGAGCTCATTGAAGCACACAGATTTCAATTAAAGCAAACAAACAAAAAAGAAAGAAGTCCTAGCAAGATGCAATTTGCAAGTTGTTCAATATTTGTTTTGAATTTCTACGTTATTCCAAATGCCATCATTTAATGAAAGCGTAATTTCCTCTCCCTCCCTCTTTCACCTTCTCTCTCTCCATTTGCTGTGGTTGAGGGAAATTATTTTGGGGACCCCAGGGATGTTCAGCCGATGGTGGTCCAACTCACCTCTTGCTCAGCTGGAAGTCCCAACTGGTTTCTAGCCTGGAGACCATGTTCCTCAAAGCCAAGGAAGACTGCTGCTTCCTTTTTCTCCCTTTTAAGAGTTTCTGCATCTTGCTGCTTTCATCACATTCAAGGAATTCCTTCTTTGGTGCAAAGCCAGGGCTGAGTTCAAGCCCCTGAGATTCCCCTACTGGAAAGAGAGCTGAAACTGATGGGGTAACCCACCATGCATCCTTTATATTGTCATGTCTGTGCATTTGTATGGCAAATGTGATTGTTCATTCCATAGTGCAGGTCTGGTCATTCTCAACAAAAACCTTTTTTAGATATCACAGTTCCCAAGTTAAAGAACTCCTCTGTGTGTTTTCATGGACTGAATTCTGAATTGGATGGATGCCATGGAGATATAAAAGAGGAAGATTATGGTACCCAATATATCAGGAGCAGGTGAGTGCTGATTCTCAGAGCAGCATTTCCCAAACTTTCCTCTTCATGAGAATCACTGGAGATTAAGGAGCTCCCCATCTTCAGGCTTCTCTTGTGGACATTCTGATATAGGAAGTTCAGAATGAAGCCCAGGAATCTGCATTTTAACACATGCACTAGGCGATTCTTCTGATCATCAGTGAAGACTGGGAAATGTTGACTTAGGGCTGTGATGCTCATATCTTAGGATCACCTGAGGAGCTTTTTAAAAGGCAGCCTCTTGGGACCCTGACCAGAGCTTCCTTCCCACTAGGTGTCATTTTGGAATCTGCATCTTTAAAATAAGCTCTCTGGGGATTGGATGTGGCTCAAGCCATTGGGTGCCTACCTCCCACAGGGGAGGTCCTGGTGCCTCCTAAAGAAGATGAGCAGATGCAATGAGCAGGGAGTGGATGTGGCTCAAGCGGTTTGGTATCCGCCTCTCACATCATAGGTCCCAGGTTTGGTTCCAGGGCTTCCTAAAGAAGATGAGCAGACGATAAGCAGACACAATGAGCAGAGACAACAAACAGAGACAGCTAGCAGGCACAACAAGCAGGCACAGCGAGCAGACAGATGAGGGACCCTTTTTTGGGGGGGGGCGGAGTTAGATCTCTGGGGACTGACAATGGATGGTAGTCGAACATTGTCTTAGAGCCTCTCTATTCAATGTGGTCCACAGATAAGCTCCACTGGTGGTGCAGCACCAGCACCACTGGGAGTTTGTTAGAAAAGCAGAATCGTGGAACCCAGCCTAGACCTCCTGAGTCAGAATCTGCACTGGAACTGTAGCTCCAGGTGCTTGTATGCACACTAAATTGCTAAGCAGTGTCTCAAAGCAGTGGTTTTCAGTGTGTGGTCCCCAGACCGGCAGCAGCAGCACCTGGGACCTTGTTAGATGTGCTAATTCTTGGGCTTTAACGAAGACCTACTGAATCAGAAACTCTGGGGTGGGGCTAACAATCTGTGTTTTAAAAAGCCTTCTGAGTGATTCCAATGCACAATAAAGTTTGAGAATCCCTGAGTTAGAGAAAACTTTTTTTTTTTTAAGGAGGTACTGGGTATTGAATCCAGGATTCGTACATGGGAAGTAGGTGCTCAGCCACTGAGCTGTATCTTCTCCCCAATGAGAAGTGCTTTTTTCCATTTGTTTCTTTGTTTTTAGGAGGTACAGGAGATTGAACCTGGGACCTCAAACATGGGAAACAGGTGCTCAACCACTTGGGCTACATCTGCTCCGCATTTCTTCTTTTTTGGTTATAAGGCTCATTTCTCTTCAGGTGTGCTGGACTGTATCACTGACATTTATACCTGTGAATACACCAGCCTGATCTTTGAATTCCTGTATCAAAGAAATGCATTCACTTCCACCTCAACCATAGAAGTGTATCCATAAATAGGATATGAAGAACTGGATGTCATTGGCTCTAGCTCAGCAAACTTCTGTTCAGTCAGTTTGTCTACAAGCAGCCCTTTTCTCTTCTGGAGTAATTTCCCTGATCCAGAGTGAAAGTAGAGAATGACTGGCGTCATAAAGTGCTGTCGCATTAAGCCCCTATTCTGGTGGGGTGCAGTGCCCTGTGCTTCAGTAAGCTACTCTCCCCGTCCCTGCCCCTGGGCATGTGTAATCCACGACAGATGAAGCCGTTCAGGAGAGGCAGTGATGCCGGTGGGAAGCTGGAGGCCCTTGCTCTGTGTGACCTTGTGCAATTTGACTTGCCTCTCTGGGCTTGTGTTCAAAGGGCTGATCTCATTTACCCAGAGAGGATAAAGCTATTGTCGCTCCTACCTCTCAGACTTCTTGTAAATATCAAAAGGAAGTCTAAATGCATAAGTGCTTTGAAAAATTAAAACGGCTCTACAAATACAGACTCATTCTTATTATAAATGCAGTGCGGGGTAGGACAACGGAAAAAATTAGAGCTGCAGGTTTTGAGGAGATTATAAGGGGGAAAACATCATCTGTATTATACATCTAATACTGCCAGAGCTACATTGCCTCTCAGAGCCTAAGCCTGAAATTAACTCCTAATGCGCAGCCTTAGTGTGGGTTTCCCCAGAAGCTGCGGCCAGGATAAGGATTGCAGTGCAGATAGCCTGTTTGGGGCGCTAGTCCCTGGACACACTTTGGGGGAAGGGGTTGGAGCTCTGGGCGAGGAAGGGATGGGCACCCGCAAGAACCTGGAGTCTAACCCCACCTGGGAACTCCGGGAACATCTCAGGGTTATTCCATCTTGGGTGTGTTTGTGGGAACTGATTGGTCGGGTGCTATTTCTGAAGCATACAAATTCACTGGCACTTCTGTTCCGCCTTGAGTGTGAGGAGAGCAGGGTCCGGTGAATAGAGAAGAGAAAGCCCTCGGGCAGAGAGATGCAAATGCTTTTTAAAATAGTGCGTTATTGATGTATGTCATTCATACAGGAACACGTCTAAACAATAAGTGTATGGTAAAAGTTGTGAAGTTACAAAACAAACATGCATGTCATCCTACAGGACTCCCCTACATCACCCCACCACCAACACCTTGCATGGTTGTGAAACATTTGTTACAGTCTATGAAAGAGCATCGTCGAAGTACTGCTGCTAACTACAGCTCATATTTTACATTGGTGTATTTTTCCTCCAACCCACCTGATTACTAATACCGTGTAATAATATACATTTGTTATAGAGAACGTTCTCGTATTTCTCCTGTTAACCACAGTCTCTCTTCTACCACTGGATTCCCTGGGCTATACAGCCCATGTTTTGTACCATCCTTTCAAGCGTACACTCAGTGGCTGGCTCTCGTTTCCATCACAGCGCTGTGCTGTCATCACCTCAGTGAATTTTAGAACATTTCATTACTCAAAATGGAAAAATCCCATACCGCCTTATACCCCCCTGTTTTTGTGCCACAGAATAGATATATCTTCTTTACCATTGCTGCAAAAGTATTACTGGTAACTATTGTCCATAAGTTACACTAGTTGTACTTTCCCCATGTATCACCATAGTCTTAACAGTTTATAAAAGAAGAGCATTCTTATATTTATGCTATTAACCATAGTCTTCATCTACCACTGAAATCACTCTATTCTCATTTCCTTTCAATTGGCTTTATATTCACAATCTCATTTATTAATCAGCAGTGTTAGATATACTCACTATAATGTGTTACCATCAACTCTATTAAAAATCCTGCATATATTGAGCATCAGCTCACATTCTTAAATCTTATTCTATTTCCTAGTAACCTATAGTCTAGAGCTTACCTCTGTGAGTTTACTCATTGTATTTAGTTCGTATTAATGAGACCATACAATATTTGTCCTTTTGCATCTGGCTTATTTCACTCAACATAATATCCTCAAGATTCATCTATGTTGTCATATACATCCCAATTTCATTTCTTTTTATAGCTGAATAACATTCCATTGTATGTATATACTACATTTTGTTTAGCCATTTATCGGTTGATGAATACTTGGACCCATCAAACCCAAGGTCTATATTCAGCTTCATGAGGTACTGCCAAACTGGCGTCCACAGAGGCTGCACCATTCTATCTTCCCACCAACAGGGAAGGAGTGCTCCTGTTTCTCCACTCCACATCCTTCCCAGCACTTGCAGTTTTTCTTTTTCTTTTTTTTATGATGGCCATTCTATAAGTTGTGAAATAGTATCTCGTAATTTTGATCTGTGTTTCTCTAATAGCTACTGATATTGGACATTTTTTGTGTGCTTTTTGGCCATTTGCATTTCCTCTTTGGAGAAATGTCTATTCAAATATTTTGCACATTTTTAAATTGGCTTGCTTGCCTTTTTATTGCTGAGTTGTATGATCTCTTTATATAACATGGATATGAAACCATTATTGGCTATTTGGTTTCCAAATATTTTCCCCCATTGAGTAGGCTGCCTTTTTACTTTCTTGACAAAGTCTTTGAGAAAAAAAGTGGTTAATTTTGAGGAGGGGCCATTTATCTATTTTTTCTTTCATTGTTTATTCTTTGGGTACAAAATTTAAGAAACTACCACCTACAGCAAAATCTTGAAGATGTTTCTCTACATTTTCTTCTAGAAGTTTTATGGTCCTTGACCAATTTTGAGTTGATTTTTTGTGTAAGGTGTGAGATAGTGGTCCTCTTTCTTTCTTTTGGATATGGATATCCAGTTTTCCCAAGATCATTTGTTAAAGAGACTGTTCTGGCCCAGCTGGGTGGGCTAGACAGATTTTCAAAAATCAATTGACCATAGATGTGAGGGTCTATTTCTGAGTTCTTGATTTGGTTCCTTTGATCAATGTGTCTATCTTTAAGCTAGTACCATGTTGCTTTTACCACTGTAGCAAAGTAATATGCTTTAAAGTCAGAAAGAGAGTCTTCTAACTTTGTTCTTCTTTTTAAGCTTCTTTGTTTGTTTGTTTGTTTGTTTGTTTTGCTATTCAGGGCCCCTTACCCAGGCCCCAAAACTGACTTATGAAATCAGAATCTCTGGTGTGGGGCCTGGGAACCTGCTCTTTAAATAGGCGCTCTAGCTCACTCAGTGTTTGAGAACCACCGCTGGAGGCTAAATCTGGCAGATCTGCCATCACTCCCCTGTGACATCCATCGCAGATTATCACTAATGGATCGCAGTTCTCTTTCCATTTCTGCCCAAACATAGCCTCAGGATCCTTCTCAATACCAGGCAGCCACTTCCAGCTAATCTGGGCTAACTCTTTTGGTAGATCACCAAGGAGCTTTTAACAGGGAAACTGAGGAAAATCCATTTCTTGAAGTGGCTACATTTCATCACAAGCTTGGCTAAAGAGACAAAAAGGAGATTTGAAACAGTGGATTTGGGTGTGGATGAAGAAAAAAATGGAACAGACTCAAGTGAGGGGAAGGGTTATGGATATCTTCATGGCTGGGGGCGAGCAAGGGGGCAATACAGGCTTTCTTGGGAGGGGTGGGCCAGCATTGGGAGCACCTGCTGAACTGGAGGGAAGAGGGGGAGGGTCCACACGTAGCCTTCTTCTCTCATTTACAGATCGCGGGGGTCTTGCCTGACGCCTCGGTACCATTAGCCAGGAGAGCACAGTGGTGAAGAGGAGAGTGGGCTCAGGTCTGAAGCTTTGTGGTTTTTTAACCTGATTACCAGAGAGAAGTAGCAAAGGTGGGATTGCTATAGATGAAAAGTTCCTGATAACCCAGTCCATCGCCCCCATTTTGCAGAAGAGGAAACTCCACCCCTGGCAGGTGCAGTAACTTATGCAAGGGTGCAAAGCGTGGTCGTGACAGAGCCAAGACATATATGGCACTTTACACTCCAGTCCAGGGCAGTTCCCACTCCTTTCTCTGGTGTTCGGTGCATTTCACAGAAGCAGCTGCATTTGGGATCTCTGAATCCCATATCTCCCCAAATAGCACTGAGGTCAACATCTGCTAATCACGGTCTCCTGGAAACATTTGCAGTGAGATCATAAAAGGAGTTGAACAAGGGTGGGTGTTTTCCACTGGGACTGAAAACATAACATCCAGAGTGGGAAATTAAAACAGGGTCTCTGGGGAGAGAAAAAGAGAGAGAGAAGTACCCGACTTAATTTATCTTCCTACCACATGTGAACTCTGCCATCAGAGCTTCAGTTTTTGATAAGCACAGCACGTCTTATCGCGGCATTTGACACATGCATTGATCATTCCTTAAACTGTGCAGGGAGGCATCTCCCTCCCCCTTAGCCTGCCCTCCCATTGGCTCTTCTTCCCTCACCCTTTATTTGTTGACATTGATGTTTACATACAGAGAAGGCTGCTTTCAAGAATACATCTTTTTACTAACTTGTCTTCTGGGAGAGGAGGAAAGGGTTACACATCCATGCTTGGTTGGGTTGCTAAGAAAATTCCTGAGCTGGGTGTTTGATGTTTCCTCCTATCACAGGGAGCCTTTGACAAAGAAAAATGGGCTTTGCATTTGGTACTTATATCTACCACAGTTACCGATGTTGGATTGCAGATTACAGCATTCGCAAGGCACCGTTAAGGCAGCTGAATTGCGATTTGGGCTTTCTGCAGAAGTCTTTAAGGCAACCCTGATGAGCCATCAAAAGTCGGTATCATATTTTTTTTCTCCCCAAGAAATTAAAAATCCCAGTCAAACACATCTAGCTGGAACCTTATCGCTAGGCAGGGTGGTGACTTTAAAAAAATTGGATTACTCCCCAGCTTGAGTGACTGATTCTGAAAGCAACACATTACCATTCTATAAGAGTAAAACATACATATAATTCCATTTTATGCACTTTAGGGATGGGAGTGTTTAGTGCTTAGTCTAATTGATCAGGTGGGATGAAAATGCTTTGAGAGCTAATTACCTTCCATATTGGAAACCCTTTATTGCTTGGGTGACCTTTCTGGAAACCCAGGGACAACTCATGGCCCTGTTCAGGTTTTTGCTGGAGGAATATTATGGCCAGAAACAGCAGGGATAGGAAAAATGGCTTTTGATGGCAAGCAGAGTGATATAATTTGCTGTTTCTGTCTTGTTATGTGGTTACTGCTTAAAATCCATAGATCATTTTACATTTACAAAGTCACTCTACATTTTCTAATTAGAGAATGTAAACAGCCTTGAGAGCTAGTAAAATGCTAGTGCCATTTTACAGATGAAAACCTAAGGGAGGCCCAGTGGCACATCTAAGAGCAAATAGTTGGTAATAGGCTGCTGAGTTGTGGATTCATGCCCCAGAGCTTTTGAATTCCTTTGTTTAAAAAACCCTAGCCCTTGCTGGGTGCGGGGAATGGGAGGAGGAGATGAGATGTGGAGGCATTTTTGGGACTTGCTCTTGTCCTTGGTAGTGCTGCAGGGACAATTACCGGACATTGTATGTCCTCCCATGGCCCACTGGATGGAACGTGGGAGAGTGTGGGCTATGATGTGGACCATTGACCATGAGGTGCAGCGATGCCCAGAGATGCACTCACCAAATGCAATGGATGTGT
This sequence comes from Dasypus novemcinctus, assembly GCF_030445035.2. Lineage (NCBI taxonomy): Eukaryota > Metazoa > Chordata > Mammalia > Cingulata > Dasypodidae > Dasypus > Dasypus novemcinctus. Next base: position 56,062,506 of record NC_080695.1, on the reverse strand, counting down.
CATGATGATGGGGGAGCGTGTTGCTGTGGGGGCGGTGGGGGTGAATGGGGACCTCATATTTTTTGAATGTAATATTTTTTAAAAAATGAATAATAAAAAAAAATAATAAAAATAAAAAAATAAAAAACCCTAGCCTTTATTTTTCTCTAGGGGTGGATAGAGATTTAACTTTTTGGAGTCTACCTTTGTTTGTGAAAATGCCATCAGGGTGGGCCTTTAGTTAAACAGCCAGGGTCACCATAGATGGCTGTCCAGGTTGCTCACTGAGTCACCGAAGACACTGAAGATGAGCCCATGCTTGGCTCCCAGCCTTGCACCTAGAGGGGGCTGTGTCCACCCAGAGGAGACAAACCCTTTGAGCTAATTCGCAGAGGCCTTGTAAGTGGTACTCCAGCAGGGGGCGCCCTTTCCAACGTGTACGAAGGTACAATGTGAGCTACTAGCGAGTAACGTTGATCAATATTAACTTAAATGCAAAAGTCACAGGTTGAAATGCTATCAGTCCTATTTAGTGATACAAATTGAGATTCTCTTTAGTAGGACAGTGTCTTGGCAGAGTTCGAGGAAACTTTTTTTTCTCCCTAAAATTGTATTTAGATCAAATGATCCTTGAAACTATTACTCCCTCTTGGGAAGTGTGTGTTCTTTTCAGGGGAGCAGAATCCTACCTACAGCCAGGCCTGATCTCTTCACCTTAGGCTGGAGAAAGGACTTTGACCATGAGCTGGACTCACCTGGACCCAGCCTTCTAGGGTAGTATGAAGGGCCTTAGCCTTCTTAGAACTATGCTCTAAATCCTGCTAATGCCCATGTGGACCTGGAGGGTGAGCCATGGCTTTGGAGTGGGAGTTTCTTCTGGGAGAAGGGTCTGCTCCTATGGTCAACCATCCTGGGATGGGGAGTACAGTGTCAGGCTGGGAAAGGGAGGGACATCATTTGCTCTGGGGTTGCCTAGAGTAGGGGACCTACAGTTACAGGATTTCTGCTAGAGGAGGCAGTAATTCTAGTAAGAGCAACACGCCGCTTCTCTCTGTGAAGATTTTTGAAGTCCCCAAATTTTTGATGAAGGTTTGTTAAATATTTTGGCCTAGCCTTGGTCAGACATGGAGGGGAATTGGTAGATGGGGCTTTCCAAGCTTGGGGGATAGAGCTGGCACACAGATGACTGAATACATATTAATATCATCAAATACGCCATTCGGAAGTCTATTCCAAAAGGGGATGTCTGAAGAAGACTTCTTCATGATCAAAAAGGGTGGCATCTGATTAGGATGCTAGAGTCAAGTAGGTCTGGTTTTAAATGCTACTTCTACAAGGTATGGCTCCCTTATTTCCTTTCTCAGGCTCAGTATCTTACTCTGAAACGTAACACACAAATTTCCACCTCAACGATTTGGGGTAAGGCTACCAAATAGGAAAGGGACTTACTGCCAGGCAGAGAGGAGTTCAAAAAAATTAAAAAAAGGTTCACTCCCTTCATGTAAGAAAAAGGAGCTCTTTTAACATGAAAAAGAAGAGTCCCCAGTGTCCCTTCCATTATACCAATCACGCTGACTCCATACGCGCTGGCGGTTGGCAAACTTTTGCTGTAAAGGGTCAGTGAGCACATGTTTTCCACTTTCTGGGACCATGGTCTTTTGCACCTACTCAATTCTGCCCTTGTAGCATGTGTCTGACCATAGACAATGCATGGATGAATGAGTGTGGTTGTGCGCCAATAAAACTTTATTCACAAAGACAGGGAGCAGGCTGGATTTGGCCCTCGGGCCATAGTTTGCTCACCCCTGATCTAAACATTGGTCATCTCAAAACCTCTGTGTAGACTGAAAAGTTTCATTCACCCTCCCATTTCTTCTTGGACAAGTCATTTTTATTTCCCCCCACTTTTCTTTTTGTGAGTGATGCATACTGTCACTTCTCGATAAATGAGGATGCCCAAGAGAGCCCTAATTTTCAAGTAAATGACCAAGAGAACAGAGAGAGTAAATGGCTAAACCCAATCACACAGCAAAGAGGATTCAGAGCTGGCCCAGCACACTCTTTCCCCAGTCCTTCCCCTTCAGTATCTTTCTCTTTATTTAACCTGCTGACCCATTCTGCTCTCTCTGAAATCAACTGGATTTAAAGTGGAACCTTCTGCATATTTTTAAATCTTTTGCCCTACTTTTCCACATTCAGCAATGGATGGTAGAAAGTTTTCAAATTAAGTGTCACTGCTCAAAGTCAAAAATTAATTAATTAGTTAGTGGCCAGACATGTGCAGTGCCCAGAATGCTTATCAGTCCTCCTCAAAAACTTTCCTAATTAGAAAGAAGTCAGGGTGGAACCAGGCAGATCAAAGAGCCCAGTCCCTCTCCCTTAGAACTTCTATCACATTGGTCCCAGAATTCTAATCAATTCCACCATTTTTATAAATTCTATGGACTAGGTCTTGTTTTATTGAGTGTACAGTGTGTGAGTTGGAATTCATTCCAAGTATTTCCTGTTTGCAAGAACCACAACGGGCACATCCTACAGTAAAAAAGACTTCAATGCACCCTCCAAAACACAACCCAAACTTTATGCAATGCTACTCAAAGCCTTTCGACGAAAAGCTTTGCTTCCAAAACTTTACTCTAAAAACAACTGCTCAGTAATTTCATTAGCGCAAGCATAGGAGTGAGCATATAGCCTGATTGGCAACTGGCATTTTTAGGTTAATAAAATTTTATTCCATCAGTTAGTAATAGCATGTTTTCATTCACCCATGTTAAATGTGCAATTTAATGATGTTTAGTAAATTTACTGAATTGTGCACCATCACGCAATCTAGTTTTAGAATATTTTTATCACTTCAGTAAGATCCTTCATGCCCATTTACAGTTAATCCCTTTTTCCATCTCCAGGTCCTGGCAACCATTAATCTACTTTGTCCCTCACTTTATTTACTTTTTTTGTACATTTCATATAAATGGGATCATAATATATGTAGTCTTTTGTATCTGGTTACTTTCACTTAGCATAATGTGTTTGAGAATCATCCATGCTATAGCATGTAGCCGTATTTTGTTCCTTTCTATTGCTGAATTACATCAATTGTGTGGATATACCACATTTGTTTATCATGTTCACCAGTCGATGAATGTTTGGGTTGTTTCCAGTTTTGGGCTTTGTGAATAATGATGCTACAAACATTCACATGCGACTTTATGTAGATGTATGTTTTCTTTTTAGAAGTGGAATTGCAGGAGCATACGATACACTTTTAAGAAACTGCCAAACTGTTTTTCAAAACTGCTGCACCATTTTCCATTCCCACCAACAATGTGTGAGGGTCCACCTTACTCTGCCTCCTCACCCACATCTGTGATTGTCTGTCCTTTTGGAGAGAGTTAGCTCAGTGTTGATGAAGTACTATCTTATTGTGGTTTTAATTTGCATTTTCCTAATGAATAATTGCATAAAAGGATCTACACCAGAATCAGAATTTTCTGTTTTGTATTTGTAAGAGCTAATTATTTGTACCTCTGCAAATTATTTCTACCTCTATTCATAGTTTGCTCTATTGAGAATTCTGGCAAGTTCTGCAAAAACGAAACCTGTCTGAATTTAACTCAGCGCTTCCTAGGTTCATTTGCAAATAGAAATTTTATTGCTGTTACAGGGAGTGCTAACATATGCTTGTCCCTTCAGCTTCTGTCTCCCTGGAAGAGTGGACAACAGCCTGTCAGTGTCTTCCAGGCAGTGATACTTGTTTAACAGGAAGCTGGGTCAAAGAGGAGACCGATTGTCCTTTTACCTTTATGGAACTCTGTTTCATTTACCCATGTTACTTCCACAACTTCTGCATCAGGCTCAGATTCCTGCAAAACGTGGAGTTTAGGGAAGAGAGTGGAAAATCGGGTTATTGCAATAAAATGGAAGGTTTTCTTTAGGACTCGGCATTGTTTTGGTTAAGGATGAGCTGAGCTGGATGATGGAAGTAAGGTATGTCACAGCTCTTGTGGGACCCATTGGGATCTGATGCTCAAGGTGCTTTGTGAAGAGAAGGTATTTATTGGCCTGGGAGTGTTCAAGTCCTTAACTTTCCCTCCAGGTCTTCTTGGTACTGAGCTGGGTGGCTATGTGGAGTCAGAGTTTTCAGAAGCTGGTGTTGAATATGCAGATATTGGACATATCTGAGAGCTCAGAGGTCAATGTGCAACCTGATTGTGTGGGATACTGGGAGGGAGAAGGGAAGAAAAAGAAGAGGAAGGGATGAGCAAGGGAAGAGGAAATGGAGGGAAATCAGTGAATGGCCCCCTGGGACCCAGAGTAAGTCTGTTGATGGTTGGAGCTTCTTCATCATATGGACCAAGGTTCCAGAAGGTTCCAGAGCTGAGCTCCAATGAGAAGGTGGCAAAGCTGAGGATGGGTCTGGGATGTGCACAGCCTGGGGCTTCTGCCTGAGAACTCCGAAATCTGGAATAGGCTGCCTTTTGGTTGCCTGCTTTCCAAAGCCAGGCTGACCACCTCTCTCTGCAGAGGTGGAGGTAGTGATCTTATGGGTGGGTGGATGGGGTAAGAGTGTACATGGAGTGGGGACAAACAAAGAGTGGTCATTTTGTCCTAATAGAAAAAGTGTCATGTTCTGTTCTTACAGAGTCTCAGTCATGGTTCTATTAATAGTAGCTCCAAAAGCAGCAGCCTTCGGATGGGTAATTATGATTCTACCTAATGTTTATCACAATGCTCCAGCCATGGCATGAAGTGCTTTCTACAAGGAACCTTGTTTTTCCCCCATTGAGTGCTATTCGTGTACCCTTTTTTTCAGATGGAGAAACTGAGACTCAGAGAGGTTCAGTGACTTGCCCACGGTACTATAGCTAATAAATGAGGGAGGCAGGACTCTTCTGGTTAGTCTGAGCCCAGTGTCAAGGTAGTCAACCTCTCTGCTGGGAGACCAAGAGCTCCTGGGTCCTGTTGGAAAGAGGCTTGGCTTGCTGTAGCTCCAGAAGTTCTTATTCCCAACCAGAAGAAAGGGAATCCAAGCACTCATGGTCTATGGTAACAGAATTTCCACAGTTGTCTCTTTGTGTAATCTTTGTGCTTTGATGTTCTTTGTGTACAGAGATGCTGCCTTCCAGGTGGACTTTCTTGACATAATTATGATTCACAGGCAGTGGGTCAGGTAGACAGTGTAGATGGGTCTGGCTCAGGCAATGACTGAATGACCTTGGCAAAGTTTTGAAGCTCTTTGAGCCTCAGATTCCTTATTGGTAAAAATGAGGTAATTCCCTGATCTCCAACTTGTAGTGATATTGTGAGTCTGACGACACTTTATAGCAAAAAGCTGAACACCATTTGTGCGTGGCGCATAAAAGACACTGGAGAGATGATAGGTATTAATGTTTTCATTATTAATATCATTTTTATTATCATTTCAGCAGGCTCAGGGGATGAATATCTGTCCCTGCAAAGTTTCTGTAATTAAAATGACCGACTCAAACTTATGCTCTAGATTATTGAGAGGAGAAATCAAGTGTTTTTGAGGCTTGTTAGTTTAAAACATTAGAGCTGGGTTTTTAGTCCAGCTGAGCAAATTGCAAATGAACTAAACTTTGCAGCCACGGATAGAATCAACAGTCCTGCATGCCTCAAAAAAGGTGAATTTTATCAATGACTTTTCAGCATGACTTAACACCAAAATTACCCATTACAGTAGCATCTTTATGATGGGTTAGAGACCAGCCTGGCTTCTCGAGGCCGGGTTCCGAGTCTACCAGGTCCCTAGTCAAAGCTGGAGAGACCAACAAGGGAGGAGGAGACAGCAGGAGGTCAGCTGCTCTGGCAGGTGTGGCGGGTATCAAGTTGTAAATAACTCAGTAAATGTTAGCGAATGGGACGAGTGGCATTTGAAATAATAACCGAGCCCTCTCTGAACAGTCACTCCTCCTAACCTTTCAGAAAATTACACTGACCTGCATCTTAGCAAAGGGCATTTATCAAAAGGAGAGCTGACTGTGCTTGCAGAATGCATGTTGCGAAGGGAGGCGGGGCAGGCTTCCTGACACATGGCAGCGCTTGGGGACCCGGGCGAGTCTCCATGGTCCTGGAACTGTTCCAGCTCAGATTTTATATTTGGGAAAGGCCTAGAGTTGGAGGAGAAAACTCAGCTATCTTCCTTGTCAGGAGGGTTGTCACAAACAAGGAAGACAGGGCAAGCAGGCGGGGGCTCAAATTGAACAAGTCTTCTCAGCGGGCACCAGGCCTGAGATCTATGACACGGTGAACTTCGTTGTAAATCGCAGCTGAGCAAGCGACAGTAGAGTTTTTCAAACCTGAGTTCAGGGCCCATCAGGGGAATCAGGACGTTAATTTAGGGTGCCGTGACTGCACCCTCTTTCGTTGTGGCTAATTTTAAAGAAAGAAAGTAGAAAATGTCAGAATGCATCACATGTTACAAAACCCCAGCATTTAGAGCACAGGAGAGCACGCTGCCATGGGAGAGGCTGGTAGAAGGCTCTTTCCCGTGCACCTCTCTTCCCCGCCTCGGTGGCCTCCAACATCCGAGCAAAACGCAAACTGCGCTGAGGTGGCAAAGACCTTTTCCGCCCAACCAGCGTGTGCGGGGACCCCCGCGGCGCGCGAGCAGCACAGCCCGGCGCGGGCGTGCCCGGCACCCTGCTCAGGCGGGGCTCGCAGCCCAACAGCAGCAGAACTCAAGTGCTGAACCGGCCCACGGGACGTGGTCACGTCGGCCAAGGCGCGGGGGGCCAGTCGTGTAAACTTGAACACGGGTGTCCCTGTGAAACGCGAGGCCCGCCTGCCCTCCTTACGCCCTGCCACGCCAGGCCCGCTGCCCTCTTCTGGGCGTCGGGTCTGCGCAGGAACCAGAAGGCTGGTGGGCGGAACTGGGTTCCCTCCGCTGAAGGCGCTCTCCAACTCGGGTGCCCCTGGTACATACATAGTGAAGAGCTAGGAGGGAAGGGGTCAACTTTCCCCCAGGCCCCGGTTGTTGTCTGGCCACCTGGGGAGTCCCTCCTTCCCGGAATACAGGTGAGACCACAGCCTTTGAGGAGGTAATTCCCTCTCACGCCCCTATTTTATGAAAGAGGAAATGAAAGATCGGAGAGGTTGAGCGCCTGGAAACAGAGACTTGAACGGTGTCAGAAGTAATTTCTCTTCATCTTTCATCTTTGGTGCTTGGCTGCACATTAGCATAAAGCTTTCTGCTGATCTCGTATTGCAGACAATTCTCCCTGGGGTTGAAAATGTGGAGGCCAACTGATCCCAAGGTTTTCATCTTCCAGCTTCAACTACCTAGAGAGTTTATTGTGATTTGTCTTGATTCCAAAATTCCTAAGGAGGGGAACTCACTGGCCCAGCTCATTTCAAGAGTGCATCCCGGGGAAGTCCACTGAGGACAGGGACACGGATACCACAGGGAAGGAGTTGGGGGAAGAGGCCATTCCATGAATAAGGAGTGGTGCCTCTTAGAAAAATACAAACAGGTGAATATTGACTCTAAAAGCCTAATCCAATTTTATGGTGCCCTATTTTCTCAAACTCTCAAAGGACCATGCCCATTCATTTGTTAATTGCTTCATTCATTCATCCATTCAACCATTATTTAATTTAATGACTATCTAGAAGGTACTTCACATGTTATAATGTTTCTTAATTTCAAACCACAGAGTAAAATTAGGATGAGGACAGAGGAAAGGAGATATGTTGGTGTTAAACAGAGGAAATGATACATCTTGGCTGCAAGTGTCTAATATAGTGTGACATATCTGTTTATCTAACTCCCTTTAGCAACAATTGCATCTTATTGATTCTCATAAAATCCTTATGGAGTCCCTCACACAGAGTAAAATGTAAACTGTAAGGTGGAGGGGTTAAGAGAATGGGTTCTGAAGCCAGACCTCCTGGGTTCAATTCTTGGTTTCACCACTTCCTGCCTATCTGACTTTGGGAAAGGTACTTACTTAGGTTTCTTCCTTTATAAAATAGGGCTATTGATAGGTTCTCCCTCATAGTTCTGTGAGTATTAAATGAGTTAATATATATATGAAAAGTTCTTAGAATACTGCTGCGGTACTTAGTACTCAGTAAATATTGAGTTCTTTTGACCTATTATTTTTTGAAGGATGAATATGATAAACCTGGTGGGAGAAATGTTTGGCTTTTGGGCAGAGGCAGAGCATCTCTTTTCCCTTCCACATACAACAGGACACAGACTGAGCTGCCTTCAGAACCAGGAATAGGAGCTCATCGCCTCACACTGAATGCATTTTTCTTGGCTGCCCCTTCACTTGGAGGGCAAGAGGCAATGAAGCAATCAAGCTCCAAATAAAAGTTGCAATAGAATTTTCTTTTCCCTTTCAAGGAATCTTTCAGCTGTGGCATTCTGCCGCAGTTTCTGCAGAGGAGGTATTGATGATGTGCCATATTTCATTATATTCAGTGCTCTACTTTGTGAGCAAAGAGAGCCAAGGCCCTTGCTGACGCCTGGGGGGCATGCTCTCTGTTATCCAAACGGAAAGTATCCAGGTGGAAATGCCACCTGTAGATTGATCTGGGTTATAGCCAGAGGGATGCTTTAGCTGGACTGATCTTAAAGGGAACTTAGTTTCTGCACTGGTCAGTAAGAACCTAGGACTGCTATTGGGAACTAACCCACCATCAAATGCAGACTCTGGGACAATGCTTTTTCAAACTTCAGAGTGCATACGAATCAGCTAGGTACCTTATTAAAATGCAGATTCTGATTCAGGCTCTGAGAGTCTGCATTTCTATCAGGTGTCCAGGCAATGATGAGGCTGCTGGTCCCTGGACCATACTTTGAGTAGTGAGGATGTAAATTACGCCTTAGTCTTCCTGGCCTTTTTACATCTCCCCTCCTCCCTGGGAGGACCAAGGGGATAGAGAGAGACCTGGCAATTTCTTTCCCATAAGATGGGTGAAATCCTCTCCTCCATGGGCCCTGGAGGAGATGTGGGCTAAGGAGAAAGGTCTGACCTTAACACTAACCTTGATTTTCAGAAGTGAGGAAATCAACCTCATTTTCGCTTTTACCCAAGTCAATTTTCATCCCTTTGGCATCTTGTTACTCTCTACTCATTTGATCGTTTAATTGCTTCACTGCTTCATCCAGGTGGCTCCTCCTTGGTCCCCTGTGCTTCCAGCAATTACCCTAATCTCCCCCTCAGAGTAGTGCCATATGCCAGAGAGGGACTGGGAGGGGGAGCCTGGGACAGGCTTTGGGAGGAGTTTTAATTCAGTATCATCACCAAGAGTGCCACCCTTGTGTAAAATGCTCCTGTAGAATGCACATGCACACAAAAGGAGTCTCTGTTGCCCTTGTTTTTAATGTGATTCCAGTCTTGTTATACATTTCTCTGCTTCTAGCTATTTTCAAAAGTGCAACAGGAAGCTATTGGAAGTTTATGAACATGGGGGTGCATTTTGTTCTTTCAAAGGTGACTCCACATCAAGTCCAACACCATCTGTGATAAAAACACAGGCTCCAGCCTCCTAATCCCTGCTTGGATCTCCAGTTTCCAGTTTCTTACCCTAACACCCCAGGGTTTCTAGACCTCAGTGCCTGCCCACACCCAAATATCCTCACACCCAGACTGACAGCCACCCAGTTGCCCCTTCCATCACTCCCTATTCTCTTTGTACTCACTTATAATTCCAGTATCTGAAGATTGATTTCCTTCCAACTCTACTTCTTTGAAGTCCCATTTCTTTGAATTACATTCACTTCTTTTATTCTTGAGGACAATTCCTAATGGTTGTTTTCATAAGCATCAGTGACAGGGAATTTTCTATCAGCAAATACAATCCTGCCAGTGTCATCCTTTGGAAATGAGAAAGCTTAGAGTTTAAAGGAATCTTAGGGGTCTTATAGGAGAATTGCCCAAACATAGCAATTTTTGATTATTTGAAACTGCCTGGTTGTATTAAATTATCTATTTAACAAAAGTTATCAAGACCTACTGTAGGGTAGGCCTTATGTTACTCAAGATACTTGGATGAATGCAACTAGGTTGTTTGCTAGCATAAAATTCCAAAAGACATAAGATGTAGGTTGTAATGGATTTGAGGCAGGCTCGTTTAGGGAATGGGAAGATGAATCTAAAACCTGGCAGAAAAACATGGCCATGAAACACATGGCCATGGAATCCCATCTGGAAATCCCCTGGAGGAACGACCCCATCTGAAGGCTGCTGGAAGAACCCCACAAGAATTCCCCATTTGGAATGAGATTTCATCTGGGATCAAGGAAAAGCCCCAGATATTCTCAAGGGGCCTTATCATTGGGCCCCCCGGGGGAATTGATGGGAGGGGTAATCAATCAAAAACGAGCTGGGACCTGAGCAAGGGGAGGAATAATTAATGGTTTAAAAAGTAACCCCATGAGCTAAATCACTTTCTCTCTGCCTGGAGCAACCCACAGGTACATCTGGGGATCTCTAAGCTCTTATTTTCTCCTTTTTCTATACTCTTCTCTCATTTCCTTAATAAACTACTGGCCTAACTAAACTGGCATATTCTTAAATTCTTTTATATAACATAGACACAAACCTACAGGAATCCAGTTACGTATTGCCCATCAATGAAGTGGAGGTGGGGGTTTAGAGAATGATTGGTCTAATATTGCTTGAAAATAGGATGCAGATAGCAAGAAAGAAGGCAAGACTGCATTACGAAGTTTGTTTTATTCTATAATAAAGAGTCAGTGATGGGAAGCCATTGAAGAATTTTGAGGAATGGTGTAATATGATTGGGTCTGTACTTTATAGAGCTCACTCTGACAGTGAAAATGAAAAGAATTCTTTCTCCTGAGATACAGGCCCTGCTCCATCTCTCTCTGTTGATGTATCTTCTTTAGATTCTCTTGGGTGGATTTGGTACTTTCTGCTGTGTTTTAAAGCTTACAAGTCTGTTGGCTTTAGAAACCAAAGCAATGGAAACTGTTCTTGGGCCCCTACCATTGTGTCCTGAAGACATCACTGTGGTTTTTAAGGTGTCGCTTCTTAAAGAGAAGGTGTGTCCTTGTAAAAATGTTCTTTGGCTTGGGTTACTATGTCATCTGCTGGAGCCCTGCAGGGGTATACTTTCCTGGGGTGTCCATTTGGCAAGATGCTGAGAGAAACCACTTGGAAAAATAGAGCTGAAGTGAGAGGCAAGTTTCTGTCTTTCATGAATGTGTGAACAGGGCAGATATTTAGCTGGGGTAAACTGGTATAGTTTCACTGTTTAGTAAAATATTAAAATAATTCCATATTGGTTGATAAAAATCAGCTTCTCTTTGTACCACAGGTACTGCAATACCCGGGTCTTACACAAAAGGAATCCCAGGACCCTACTCTCGTGTAACATCTGGCATTGGTCAGTACCTATACCATAATGGTTAGTATGACTAGTAAACATTTTAAATTTATATCATCATCAACAACACAAATAAGGACTTCTCAGGAAGATGGTGTAGTAGGGAGATCCAGGACTCAGTCCTTCTACCAAAACAACTATTAAACAAACAGGAATTGTCTGACACAACTATTTTGAAATTCCAGAGGCCAGTACAACACTGTACAGCATCCAGGAAAGAGTAGGAGGAAAAGACTGATAAAGGACAGCAAATTGCTCTCTCTGTACAGTGGCTACCAGCACACGTCCCCCAGACCTGTGGCAGGCTGCCCCAGGGTCCAGTCCCTGGCTAGCTCACAGATGATAGAAAGGGATGTAAAATCCTCTTCCCAAGAACAGGGATGGGCATGGATCTCTGATCACCCCTTTTGATTGAATTAGAATTGCTGGGGGCCAGACCTGAGGGCAGCTGCTGTTTCAACCCACCCCAGACAGGGAGAGAGGTGGTGGAGATTTGAAGATGTAGCACTTTCTCAGGGCTGCAGGGGAAAGTTAGCTGAAGGGCTGCATTTGCTGGGCAGGCCAGGAACGCTCAGCTCTGGGAGGTGCTGCAGAAGTTTTAGTGCCCTTTCTAACTCCTTCCACAGGACGCTTTAGAGACAGTCTGTGCACCCTTATCGGTCCCTGACCCTGTTATGGCTGGGAAATATTGACTTGGGAAAGTTCTTTCTGGGGTGACACTCCTCCCAAAATTTGTGCTCTAGGTAAAAGAAGCTAGAAACAATGAAAGGAGTATTTTAAAAAATAGAGGCATACAGTCTGAGACAAAGGCCTGTGGGCTTCAAATATCCAGGAAAGGGAAATCTGTCTCCTGGGAAACAGAGGGGACAACAAAACTCCTATAAACTGGGGAACTCCAAAACAACTAACAAGCAAATGCCCAGAACAAGACAGAGGCCCAGAAAGACAGGGAAAACCCTGTATACTGCATCACCCTTGGGAAGACTGAAACCCAAGAAAACCTCTGTCTTATAACCAGCTGGTTACAAAGCCAAGAGACAGACATCCCAAGGAATACATCCCAGAGTTAACATTTTAAAATATCACAATGTATATTGTGCAAGAAAAGAACACAAGACAAAGAAAGAAACAGGAAATTATGGCCCATCAGAAGGAAGAGGGAAAAAGTACAAAATACACTAACAAAGAAGATGAGTATATGGACATACTGAACAAAGCCTGTAGAAAAAGGATATTAAAAATGCTCAAGGAGATGAAGGAAAGTACAGACAAAGAACTAAAGGATATCAGGAAAACAAAGAATGAGCAATATGAGTCTCAGTAAAGAGAAGTTTCAAAAAGGAACCAAACAGACCACAATAATGAAATGACAAATGCCCATGAAGGTAATAGCAGATTGGAGCTGGCAGAAGATAGAATCATCGAGCATGAAGACAAGACACTCGAAATGAGTCAGAGGAGCAGAAAGAAAGAAGAAATATTAATAACAAAAAGTGCACCAATATATGCATTATGGGATTCCAAAAGGAGAAGAAAGAAAGTGGTAGAAGGAATAGTCGAAGAAATAATGACAGAGAGATTCCCAAATTTACCAAAAGACATTAAAATGCACATCTAAGAAGCTCAGAGAACACCTAATAGGATAAACATGAAGAAAAACATAACTTTTCATATACTAATCACACCATCAAATGTAAAAGGTAAGGAAAGAGTTCTTAAAGCTGCAAGAGAAAAACAATGTGTTACATACAAAGGAGACCCAGGTAGATTGAGTGCCAATTTCTTGTCAGAAACCATGGAGGCAAGGAGGCAGTGGGTTAAAATACTTAAAGTACTGAAAGAAAATAACTGCCTGGCAAGAATTTTATATCTGTGAGACTCCTTTCAAAAAATGAGGGTGAGTTTAAGACATTCTCAGACCATATGTAGGGTCACAAAAACAAGTATCAGTAAATTTAAAAATATTGAAATCATACATTGTATATTCTCTGAGAACAACAGAATGAAACCTGAAATCAGTAATAGAGAGAGGAAGAGAAAATTCACAAATTTGTGGAAATTAAACAATATACCATTAAAAAAACAATGGGCTAAAGAGGAAATCAGAAGTGAAATTAGAAAATTTCCTGAAGAAAATTAAAATCCAATATACCAATAATTAAGGGTTGCAGTTAAAGCAGTTCCAAGGGAAAGAATTTATAGCTCTAATTGCCTACATCAAAAAGGAAGAGAGACTTCAAATCGAAGAGCTAACCTCAAAACTGGAAGAACTAGAAAAAAAGAGCAAACTAAATCCAAAGCAAGCAAAAGGAAGGGAAAAACAAAGCATAGAGCAGAGATAAATGAAATAGAAAAAAAAAATCAATAGAAGCAACAAAACCAAATGATGGTTCTTTGGAAAGATCAATAAAATCACAAGTCTTTAGCAAGAGTGACACAGAAAAAGAGAGAGAGGATACAAAAAATGAAAATCAGAAAGGAAAAGAGGGATATTACTAAGAACCCCACTGAAATTAAAAGGACTAATAAGTGGATACTATGAACAACTGTATGCCTATAAATTAGATAATGTAAATGAAATGGACAAATTCTTAGAAACACAAAACTACCTACATTGACTCAAGAAGAAATTGAAGATGTTAACTAAACAATTGCTATTAAAGAGAGTAAATGAGTAATCAAAAACCTCCCAACAGGGAAGTGTGTATAGCTCAGTGGTATAGATTTGCATGTACAAGGTCCCAGGTTCACATATCTGAGGCCCAAAAATAAATAAATAAATAAAACTAACAAACATTCCAAGGAGTCTTAATGCCAAGTCTCAAACTCTTCAAAAAACCAAATAGGACGAGCACTCCCTAACTCATTCTACAAGGCCAAAATCACCCTTATAACAAAGTTGGATAAAGATACCACAAGAAAAGAAAACTACAGACCAATATTTCTTATGAATATAGATACAAAAATCCTCAACAAAATACTAGCAAACTTGATCCAACAACATATTAAAATAATTATACACCATGATCAAGTGGGATTTATCCCTTGCAAGCAAGGTTAGTTCAACATAAGAAAATCAATTAATGCAATATACCACATTAACAGAATGAAGGGGAAATAAAACCACATGATCATCTCAATGCAGAAAAGGCATTTCACAAAATACAGCACCCTTTCTTGAGAAAAATTCTTAAAACACTAGGAATAGAAGGAAACTCCTTTGACATGATAAAGGGCATATATGAAATACATATATAAGCAGAAACTAATATTCTACTTAATGGTGAAAGACTGAAATCTTTCCCTCTATGACCAAGAACAAGTTATGGATACTCCCTGTCACCACTGTTATTCAATATGGACTGTAAGTTTTTGTCAGAACAGTTAGGCAAGAAAAAGAAATAAAATGCATCCAAATTGGAAAGGAAGAAGTAAAACTTACACTATGTGCAGATGCTATGATCCTATAACAGGAAGTCCTGAAAAAATACAGAAAGCACCTAAAACTAATGAGTTCAGCATACAGGTGGAGTTCAAGATCAACACCCCAAAATTAGTACTGTTTGTATACACAAGCAATGAACAATCAGAGAAAGAGACAAAGAAAAATATTCCATTGATAATAGCAACTAAAATAATCAATATATAGGAAGGAATAAATTTAACAAAGGATGTAAAGGACTTGTATATAGAAAACTACCAAACTTTACTAAAAGAAATCAAAGAAGACCTAAATAAATAGAAGGACATTCCATGTTCATGGACTGGAAGACTAAATATCATTACATCAATACTACCCAAAGCAATTTATAGATTTAATGCAATCCCAATCAAAATTCCAAGAATATTTTTTGCAGAAATGGAAAAGTCAATCATCAAATTTATATGGAAGGGTAATGGGCTTTCAATAGCTAAAGCCTTCTGGAAAGAAAAGAATGAAATTGGATACTCACACTCCTGATCTTAAAATTCATGACAAATCCACATTAATCAAAATAGCATGGTATTGGCACAAGGATAGGCCAATAGACCAATGCGATGTAATTGAGAGCTCAGAAATCAACCCTTATGTTTATGGCTAACTGACTTTTGACTAAGTGGCAAAGACCAATCAATTGGAAAAGAATAGTCTCTTTAGCAAATGGTGCTGGGAATTCTGGATCTCCATTTGCAAAACAAGGAGGACCCCTACCTCACACCACATAGAAAATTCAACTCAAAATGGATCAAAGGCTTTAATGTAAGTGCTAGAATTGCCAAACTTCTAAAAGAAAATGTATGGAAGCATCTTCAGGACTTTTTGTTAGGCAATGGTTTCTTAGACCTTACACCCAAAGCACAAGGAACAAAAGAAAAAATAGATAAATGGGACCTTATTAAAATAAAAATAAAACTTTCGTTCTTCAAAGTACTTTACATTGAAAGTAAAACAACAACCTATGCAATGGCAGAAAAGAATTATGAACCATAAATTTAATAAAGGATTAATATCCAGAATATATAAAGAAATCTTTCAACTTAACAACAAAAGGATAAACAACCCAATTTTAAAAATGGGCAAAAGACTTGAACAGATATCTCTGCAGAGAAGATACACAAATGACCAGAAAGCACATGAGAAGATACTATACATCATTAGCCATTAGGGAAATGAAAAACAAAACCACAAAGAGGTACCATTTCACACCTATTAGAATGGCTACTATTTGAAAAACTGAAAATAAGAAGTGAGGGATAGTATTTGAGAAATAGTAATACTCACTCATTGCATTGCTAGTGGCAATGTAAAAAGGAGCAGCCACTGTGGTAGACAGATTGGTGATTCCTCAGAAAGCTAAGTGTAGAATTACCATATGACCCAGTAATTCCTCTACTAGGTATATACCCAGGAGAATTGAAGGCAGGGACTTGAACAGATATTTGCACACTGATGTTCATAGTGGCATTATTCATAATTGCCAAAAGATGAAGGCAACCCAAGTGTCTATCAACTGATGGATGGATAAATAAAATGTCATATATACATGCAATGGAATGTTCTACAGCCATAAAAAGGAATGAAGTCCTGGTAATGTGTGACCACCTTGAAGACATCGTGTTGAGTGACATAAACCAGACGCAAAAGGACAAATATTATATGCTCTCGCTGATTGGAAACAATTAGAATAAGCAAAGTGATAGTGTTAGAATCTAGAATATAAATTGCCAGGGTATGGGATGAGGATAGGGCATAGGAAGTTAAGGCTTAAATGTACAGTGTTCCTACTTGGAATGATGGAAATGCTTTGGTAATGAATGGTGGTGATGGTAGCTCCACATTGTGAAAACAATTAATAGCACTGAAATATTTATCTGAATACAATCAAAAGGGGAAATGTTAGACTGTATATATGATACCAGGATTAAATTTAAAAATAATAATCCATGGAACTACACTACACAAACAGTGAACCCTCAGTTAAAGCATGGACTTTAATTAATAGGAAAATGATGACCATGTGCTAGTATGGTTTGTTACAAATGTTCCACACCAGTGCAAGGTGTTGGTGGTGGGGTAACACATGGGAATCCTGTATTTTACGCATGATTGGTCTGTATATCCACAATTTCTCTAATAAAAAAAGCTGCTAGTTATCAGCCTAAGGATATATTATACCAGTCGATTTCAGTATTTATCAGGATATGCCAGGGGAGGTACTTACGTGCTTAGAAACAAAAACACACTAAACTCTTTCTCTCCATCAGCATAAATGTTTCACCATTTAGCCAGCAGTGTCTAAAGGGACACTATATCATGGAGAATGACTCAAGTAAATAAAAAACAGCATTTCGTCTATGGTTTCCATACTGTAGAAATTGAAGGGATTCAGTTTCAACTCTCAAGCTGGTGGCTAATTTTTAAAAGCAGGGCCTGTTTCCTTTTATCCTGACTAGCAGTTGTTTGGGAGCAACAGATAAAGTGATTTTTTTGTTGTTGTTAACTTCAACATAATTTCCATCACACTTGATTTTTAGACACTAAAATTGCCCATAATTGCAATTGTCCAATCTCGTTGGTAATATGGACAATTATAATGGGTTATCCCTTTGTTTTCCTGGTCATTTGTTGATGCCTTTTTTCTTACAAGGATGTGAAAACATAAGGCAATTTCACCAATTACTGGTAATGTTATTCAGATATTTAATTTATTTTCTGCATGCATAATCAGCCATAAATACATTTTAGCTAATGGAGATGACAAGGGTGTAATATAATTTGAACCCAAACAAATTCAAAATAACATTAAGAAGGAAACACAAAACTGTGGGAAGGAAAGATGCAGGGAACTCAATCTGTCTTTAGTTTCTCTTTCGCCAAATCTTTTAATATGGACCAGGTTTTTGGGGTAATGTAAAATGATGAAAAAGACTAGCAAGTACGTGGTGCAAATAGGTGTTTAATATATAGCTGTTCCTTTCTAAAATCCTAAGATTATGACAAGGTACTCTGTGTTGTTTCACCTAGGGCTGTTCAACCTCTTTCCTCTGCCCTGTAGCACAATGGTCAAAACTCACACTGGAGAAAGTAGAAACTGTGTAAGCACAGGGTCTCAAAGGTAGAGTCAGAATCTGAATCAAGAGGAAAATTTGTGCCAAAATAGAACCGCACCCTAACAAAACCAAACCTGCTGTGACTCCATCTTCTCTCCGTTACGGACACTAAACGCCTGCCTGCTACAAATTTCATTTGTGGACTGCCTTTACAATTTGGGTTCTTGGGTTTGTGTCAGCCTGTTAAACCCCCCCAATTTTCTCTTACTAGAGAAGACTTCCAAGAGTTGCCCAACTGCGACGGTTTGCTCGGTCGGTAGAGGTGGGGTCTGGCTGCGGATGAGGGGTCGGTCCAGCTTTGGATGAGGGGTCGGTCCAGCTTTGGACGAGGGGTCGGTCCCGCTTGGGACGAGGGGTCGGTCCAGCAGCAGACGGGGGTCGGTCTCACAGGGGTTGCGCGGTTCGGCTGACGGGGTCGCCCGGCGAAGCCGGTGACGAGGGGGTCACCCGGAGAAGCAGGCGACGAACTGGGGACAAGGGAGGCCAGGCCCTTGTCGGGGGCTCTCAGGACTGGAGGGCGCACGGCAGAAGAACTACCGCGGAGACAAGGTAAACACGCAAGTCCACTTTATTGAGGGAGAGGCAACAGTTTTATAGGGGCTGGGGAAGGCTGATTGGTCGAAGCCACGCCCTGTTCTGATTGGTTGCGGGAGAAAGGTCAGTGGGAGGTACTGGAAGGGGGAGGGGCGGTGGTTAGGGATTGGCTGTTGCTGTTGCTGGGGGAAGGGGCAGGGTTTAGGGATTGGTGGCTGCTATTGCTGGGGTGGAGGGCAGACTTGAGTTTCCCGCCCACGCCTGGCTGTTGCTGCTGTCTGGGGGAGGGAAAAGGGCAGACTGGATTTTTCCGCCCACGCCTGGCTGTTGCTGCTGTCGGGGGAGGGGAAAAGGGCAGACTGGATTTTTCCGCCCTGCGCCTGCGCAGGGAGAAAGAAGAAGAGTGCCGCCCCACAGGCATCGTGTGGCGCCATCCGGGAGGAGGGGCGGCCGTGGAAGCATGGCTGCCGAGAAAGGGAGACCCGAGGGCACTCTGCGCCCATGCCGAGCTTCCTTCAGGGGTGGCGGTGAGTCCGACCAGCCACCCTATTATGGGGGCAGCGGCTTGGCCTGCCGCGGCCGCTCCCCCACCAGGCCAGCAAACCACACTTCAGCCCGAGGGGTGACCGCACCCAACTTCTCACTAAAACTCTTCCTCTTTCAATACTGATTATGCCAGAGAAACTCATTTAGTTGCTAATCTGCCTTTAACACCTGCTAATCTCCATTGCTGTTAAAGAGACTGTAACCCTGTCCAGGGCTGACTTCCAGCTGGGGTGGCACCAGGGAACAGGGGCAGGCAACCCTCACATCTGGAGGCGCTCCCATTTTCGTAATTCTAGGAAGGCCCATGTTAGATTATTTTAAATTGTTGTTGCCTTGCCCAGAGAAAAGCATGTGAATGAACTGTGAGGATAAGGCTTCATCTGAAGGAATGCCTTAGCATTCGCTGCTGCCCTGCATCTTTCTGGCTCAGCAAATCATCCCAGGGGTCCTAGTAGCACTAGTGACTAAGTTTGGAGGTCTTTCATTGCTGTATAATAAGAGAAGAGGGTCATATTTTATATCTGGAAGTGGAGAAAGAGATGAGCATTTGGAACTTTGGTTAAGAGGTCTCAGGTGTCTTGGGAGTTACAGTAGGAGGACATAGAAAGTTTCCAGATATCAAAGGAGTAGAAATGCAGTGGCTGCTGTACAGTCCAGAGGCTCACACTCCCTAGCTGACTTTCACTTGGTGTTTGTTCTTTCTTCCGCACATTCTGGCAGGAAGACCCTGATGTCTGTCTCTGTCCTGGGGAATAGATTCATGTGCTTTATTTCTGTTGAACAATTGAATGCCTGAAGGGCATTAAATGAGCATTGGGGGCAGCAGAGTGGCACCATAAATCACGCATAAGACAGAAATAAGAAAATGTCTATTTTCTCCTTGACAGACTTGTCCAA
This sequence comes from Dasypus novemcinctus, assembly GCF_030445035.2. Classification (NCBI taxonomy): domain Eukaryota; kingdom Metazoa; phylum Chordata; class Mammalia; order Cingulata; family Dasypodidae; genus Dasypus; species Dasypus novemcinctus. The sequence goes on along the minus strand of NC_080695.1, from coordinate 56,042,577 downwards.
GAATAGCATTTTACATCCTGGCTGTACTTTACAATATCCTCACCACTTGGTGTTGTATCTTGCTATTGTTTGCTGGTTTCCAAATAGGGAAAAGGGGTGGTTGAGGGTTCAAAGGGCTGGGAAAATATCAGTTGATAAGTGTGGTCTTGCCTGTGCCACTGGAACTGGTGCTGAATCTTGTGACTCTTAGAGATAGACCTAAAATGAAAGGCAGTTCCAGCAGGGCCAGTTAATAGGTTGAAATTGGAAGAAACATCCACCCCTTCAATCTAAACTTATGACTCAGCATTCTTAAAAGAAGAGTGTAAAGTTATATTAGGAAATGTTCTAAAATCTGTCTGACTCCACAGCTAGTGCTATTAACCTGAATGGTGTAGTTGTGGCTGTTTAGTCACCAAATCTGGGTGTGGTGGTTCTTACAGTTGAATACAACCCCTGACATCCTGGGACTCTGGCCAATTATACCATTAATTGCAGTAGCTCTCTGTTGCTGTTTCATTTTGTTGGGTAACAACCATTTTGAAACATTGAGTTGTAAATGTGCATATTTATATATTATGTGCTAAATATATAAGTTTTCAACATTGTACTCTTAGGGAAGAAAGAAATCTAGAAATTGAAAATTTCATTAATCAGGAATAGGTAGGTCCCATACTAGACATTTGTAGTAAAGCAACTATTTTTTTTCCTCCCAAATATAATTAACTAACAATAAAATGTACGGATTCAAGGGGTTCAGTTCAACGAGTTTTGACAGTTATAGACACAAGGGTAACCACCACGCAAAACAAGATAGTTTTCCATCATCCCAAAGAGTTTTCTTTGGCTTCTTTTCAATCAATTCATCCCTTAACCTCACTACTTGTAACCTTGAATTCTTGTTTCTGGCTTCAATTGCCTAAGATACTGTTTTTCAGAGTCATGCTTGTTGTGTGTGTATCAGTAGCCAGTCATTTTTATTGCTGAATAATATCCTATTACAAGGATTCAGCATTCTCCTGTTAATGGAAATTTACTTTGTTTCCACTTTGGGTAATTTTATGAATATAGTTGTTATGAACATTCTTGTACATATCTTTGTGCAAACATATGTTTCATTTATTTTGGGTAAATAACTAGGCTGATAAGGTACATATATATTCAACTTTATAAGAACCTGCCACATAGCTGTAAAAGTGGTTGAGGCAATTGTTCATGCACACCAGCAGTGTATGAGCATTCCAGTCGCTCCACATCCTGGCCAACATTTGGTGTCATCAGTCTTCTTTTTTAATTTTAGCCATGCCAAACCTATCTGATGATGATATTCATTCACATTTCCCTGATGACATTGAGCCCCTTTTCATATACTTGTTGGCTATTCATATATCTTCTTTTGTGAAGCATCTATGAATTTTTTTTTAAAGTTCAGTTGCTCATTTTTTAATTGTAGGTTTGTAATTCTTTACATATTCTGGATCCAAGTCCTCAGATACAGGTGTTGTGAATATATCTGTCGATCTGTGGCTTGTCTATTCATACTTAATGATGTCTTTTGATGAATAGAATTAAAAAAAATTTTTGAAGTATATCCCTCATACATAAACATACATAAACAATAAGTGTATAGTAATAGTTGTGAACTTACAAAACAGACGTATATAACATCATACAGGACTCTCATAACTCACCCTACCACCAATACCCTGCATTGTGGTTAAACCTTTTTAACTAATGATTAAAGAGCATTGTCAAAATACTACTACTAACCAAAGCATTTTCCCCCCAACCCATCCTATTATTATTATCTTTATATCATTTATATATGAACATACATAAACAATAAGTTTATAGTAAAAGTTGGGAACTTACAAAGCAAACATGCATAACATCATACAGGAGTCCCATACATCAGCCCTGCACCAACACCTTGCATTGTCATGAGACGTTTTTTACAAATTAGGAAAGAATTTTGTCAAAATCTTACTACTAATTATAGTCCTTATCTTACATTTGGTGTGTTTTTCCCCCAACACACCCTATTAGTACTTTTTAAATATACTTTTTTATGACTGAAGTTGTAAACTTATAAAACAATCATGCATATGCAGAGAATTCCCAAACAACACCCCTCTATCAACACACCACACTGTGGTGGAACATTCGTTACAGATAAGATAATATCTTCTGATTGTTACTATGTCCATAATGTACATTTGGCTCACATTTTTCATACTGCGCCATTATCAACACAGTGCATCTTTGGCATAGATGCAAGGATATTATTGCTCTAGCTTACAAAGGTGAGTCTTGCATCTGTACCATCAACCACAATTCTCATTGCCTCTTGTTTTACCATGCTATTCTGTTTCTAGATTATTCTCTAGGATTCTGCCAATTGGCATTTATGTACCTAGACTACCATTTTCAGCCACATTCCCATTTATAAACTAGCTGTTACTCACTATTTGTTACCATCCACCCTATATATTTCCATACTTTTACAGTAAAGCTAATGAAAAGTTCTACCTACATTAAACATCAGTAGTCCATCTCAGTCCTCCCTTTACCTCCTTTATTTTTTCCTTTATTTTCTTTTAAATGTTATGTTCAAAAAATATGAGATCCCCATATACCCCCCACCCCACTCATGCCACCCCTCCCACATCAACAAACTCTTCCATCATTGTGGCACATCCACTGCACCCGGTGAATACATTCTGGAGAACTGCTGCAGCACATGGACAGTGGTCCACATTGTAGTCCACACTCTCCCCCAGTTCAGCCAGTGGGCCATGATGGGACACACAACGCCCAGCATCTGTCCCTGCAGCACCACCTAGGACAACTCCAAATCCTGAAAATGCCCCCACACCATATCTCTTCTTCCCTCTCCCAACCATCAGCAGCCACCATGGCCACCCTCTCCACATCACTACTACAGTTTCTTCCCTTACTGATCACAATAGTTCCCCAGCAGAACACCAGTAAGCCCACTCTAATCCATTGCGGCGGCTTGCTCAGTCGGTGGCAGTGGGGGTGCTCTGCCCCACGTTGGGCGCCAACTGCGGCGGCTTGCTCGGTCGGTAGAGGTGGGGTCTGGCTGCGGACGAGGGGTCGGTCCAGCTCTGGACGAGGGGCCGGTCCCGCTTGGGATGAGGGGTCGGTCCCACTTGGGACGAGGGGTCGGTCCGGCAGCAGACGAGGGATCGGTCTCACAAGGGGTTGCGCGGTTCGGCTGACGGGGTCGCCCGGCGAAGCCGGCGACGAAGGGGTCGCCCGGAGAAGCAGGCGACGAAGGGGTCGCCCGGAGAAGCAGGCGACGAAGGGGTCACCCGGAGAAGCAGGCGACGAACTGGGGACAAGGGAGGCCAGGCCCTTGTCGGGGGCTCTCAGGACTGGAGGGTGCAAGGCAGAAGAACTACCGCGGAGACAAGGTAAACACGCAAGTCCAACTTTATTGAGGGAGAGGCAACAGTTTTATAGGGGCTGGGGAAGGCTGATTGGTCGAAGCCATGCCCTGTTCTGATTGGTTGCCAGTGAAAGGTCAGTGGGCGGTACTGGACGGGGGAGGGGTGGTGGTTAGGGATTGGCTGTCGCTGTTGCTGGGGGAAGGGGCAGGGTTTAGGGATTGGTGGCTGCTGTTGCTGGGGTGGAGGGCAGACTTGAGTTTCCCGCCCACGCCTGGCTGTTGCTGCTGTCGGGGGAAGGGAAAAGGGCGGGCTGGATTTTTCCACCCACACCTGGCTGTTGCTGCTGTTGGGGGAGGGGAAAAGGGCAGACTGGAATTTTCTGCCCTGCGCCTGCGCAGGGAGAAGGAAGAAGGGTGCCACCCCACAAGGCATCGGGTGGCGCCATCTGGGAGGAGGGGCGGCCGCGGAAGCATGGCTGCCGAGAAGGGGAGACCCGAGGGCACTCTGCGCCCATGCCGAGCTTCCTTCAGGGGTGGCGGTGGGCCCAACCAACCACCCTATTATGGGGGCAGCGGAATTAGGCCTACCGCGGCCGCTCCCCTGCCAGGCCAGCAAACCACACTTCAGCCCGAGGGGTGACCGCAACCCATAATCTATTCCTCCATCCTGTGGACCTGGGATGGCTATGTCCTGTCCCCCTCTACATCAAGAGGGGGTTTAGATTCCATGTGGATGATGAATGCAATTCTCCTGCTTGCAGCTGTAGGCACTCTTGGCTCCCTGGTGTGGTGGTTGACCCTCTTCAATGCCCTGTCAGCTGGCCAGAGTAAGTCCAAGAAACCAGAGGGTAGAAGCTGCAAGTCTACTGAGGCCCAGGGCCTGGCCGTCACAGAGATTCAGGTCTCCTGAGTATACACCAACCCAAACACCAACCACGGGTCCGGTAAAAGTTACAGAAGAGGCATGTGTAGAAAGATTATATTTGGGTCCAACTCCATCACACTCAGGAAAACAAACTCCAAAGTAGGGCCAACTGACATGATCCTGAACTCCAGAACCATCTGCCTTGACCATAGAACCTGTGGGTCTCTGCAGCCTCAGGAAACCAGCACCTGGGTTTCCATCTACCTTGGCTGTCTCTGGTACCCTGCTGAGGCATGCATAAGCATCACTCCCTGATGACCTCCTGTCTCTTTTTTGGAGACTCATAGCCATATAAACTATTTGTCCTTTCCATTTCCCCCTTTATCGAAGATCAAAATGCAGTTTTTAACACCTGATATTACATGTAGGCTGAGATATTCTGCCGGTCTGTGACGACCTCTTTGTTCATGGTCTTTTTGTAGTTACATCATCAGCTGTTGCTTGGTAGCAATCCCTCGGTGCCAGGGAGGTTCATACCCAGGAGTCATGTCCCATGCTGGGGGGAAGGCAATGCATCTACATGCTGAGTTTGGCTTAGAGAGTGGCCACATTTGAGCAACACGGAGGCTCTCAGGAGGTAACTCTTAGGCACCCCACAACTCTAGGCCTAGTTGATATTTCAGGCATGCAGGCTCATAATCAGAGCCATCAATATCAAGGGCTCATCATTGCACTATCCATCTTTATTGGTCTTTGCCGTTGCACTTGGGAGATTGTTGTTGTTCCATTGGGGAATGTGATAGAGCTCCCTGGTCAGGAATTCAGCACTCTCTCATCTGTCATTTCCAACTGAAACCACTATGAATATACCCAAACCTTTCTATATACTCTGTATACATGTCCTGGAGAACTCCATCCCAACCATGTGCCCCCCACTAATGACACCCCACACAAGTGCTCCTCCCCCACCATGGTTCAATCTCTCTGTAGTCCAAAACTTCTTCAAAACAGAAACCCAATATATTGCCAGGTTCCATTAATAGAAAAATGGAATATAGTGATGGGTTTCAAGGTTAGATATAGAATACATAGAAATTTAGAAAAATTAAATAAAGGAAAAATAAATTGGGGTATCAAAGAAATGAAAAAGCTTTGTTTTTGACATTTTGCCTTTCATCACTGCTACAGGTGTTGCCCTGTATGTACAGTGGCAAGGCAATTTCTTCCATTTCTTCCTCAGTGTCTGAGGTGAGGCAGGCTGAAGTCTGGCTGGCAAGCATAGCCGCGCCCAATGGGGGATATGCGCAGCCCACCACTCGGGTGTAGGGCGGCTGGAACGGGTGAACTGCCCTATGGAACGGGCACACTGCCCTCGGCCCCACCCAGGCAACCGACACCGGCTTGCTGATAGCCAGCAGAAGCTGCCTACGCTCACATCCCTCCTCCCGCACTGTCAAGCCGCAGCACAAGCCGCACCATAAAAGGCAAGGAACTAGTCCCTACCAATCACTCCCAGCCCCGTTCCCCTTTCCCGCCGGTGCCGCCCCTTCACCAACCTAGAATCTGCCTCTTCCCCCCACCAACTGCTCGCCACCGCCAATCCAATCCCCCTTTGGCCACAGCCAATCAGTCTCCTGCTCACTCCCCCATAACCCTATATAAACACATGTACTTCCCTTAATAAATTAGACCTGCGTGCTAACCTCGTCTCCGTGGTGGTTTCTCCACCGCGCCCTCCACGCCTGCGAGCCCCCGCAGGAGCCTAGGCCTCTCCTGCTCCGTCGTCCACCGGACAGGACGTACTGACCGCAAGTGTCTACCTCTTTTTTTTCTTTTTTTTCTTCCTGATTATTAAGTTTCTCTTGACATAAGTTTTAGGTCACAGTAATTCACATATACAATATATGGTCCTCCCACATATCCAACAACAAACCCTTTGTCCCTTCCCCAACAGTGACATGTTCATGTTATATTTGCTGCAGCTAATGTAAAGATATTGAAATGATAGCTTTCAAACATGGTTCCATTTGAGTTTACATCACGGTTTATATTTTAGACTATATGATTTTCTAAATTTTTAGTTATCTTCTGTTTTACATTATGGTTTACATTTTAGCCTATAGACTTTTATCCATTTTGGTGTAATTTAACATACCCTACATCCATCATGGCATGATCCTGTGGAACACTTCCATTGCCCCACAGTTATCCTGATTCCATGTATTCAACACCTCTTTCCCCCTCCCTCAGGGCCCACCATGACAATCAATCTTTATTGCTTGAGGGACCATATCCAGAGATACTTGCAAAAATGTTGAGGGCTTGACATACTTGACTGCCCTAACCCACTGGGAGCCACCGATTCTCTCAAGAGATACAATTCCCTCTGTTTGTGAACATCAGTCCTCCCCAAGATGTGGGTATACCTTCACTCATTGTATGGGTCTCCACCCAATGATATAATCCACTATGACAAAATGAGCACTCACACACTCCCCAGAAGCTTGCCCTATGTCAGATGCTCCCCCTTAAGCATCTGAAACATGCAATCTTCCATATTACTTTCTCTAAAGAGTTTTCTTTGCACCACAATTTCAACCAAATACCTGACAATCTCCCATAATCAAATGTTCGCCTCACCCAATCCCCAATTTCTTGGGCAATCTGACCCATCCTCCCATCCCTAGTGCCCCTAAAGCCCTTGCAGGCCCACCCGAAGTTATCCCTATGCCCCCATTTTATCCCTTCCCTGTACAAATACTTACCTCCAGCTTATCATAGATTTCACCCAAGTAGCTGTCAGCCCCCAACCTTCCTCTACCCTCCAACTACCTTAAAGTTTATCATCCAGTCTCTAGCTCTCTGAGACAGCTTGGTTTACTTATATATCAGAGAGGTCATGTAGTATTTGTCCTGGGTTGCTTCAGTCAACATAAGGTTCTCAAGATTCATCCATGTTATCATGTGTGTTTGTACTGTATTTGTTCTTACAGCTGAGTAGTATTCCATTGTATGTATATACCACATTTTATTGATCCATTCATCTGTTGATGGGCATTTGGGTTGATTTCAACTTTTGGCAATAGTGAATAGTGCTGCTATGAACACTGGTGTGCATATATCCGTTTGTGCCTTGTTTTCAGTTCTACTGGGTATATGCCCAGTAGCGGAATTGCTGGGTCATATGGCAAATCTATAGCTAGTTTTTTGAGAAACCGCCAAACTGTCCTCCAGAATGTCTGGATCCTTCTGCATTCCCACCAGCAGTGTATAGGTGTTCCCATTCCTCCACATCCTCTCTAACAAGTGTAGTCTTCTGATTTTTTGATAGCTGCCAGTCTTATGGGAGTAAGAGAGTATCTCATTGTTGTTTTGATTTGCATTTCCCTAATAGCTAGGGATTTCGAGCATTTTTTCATGTGTTTTTTAGCCATTTGTATATCATCTTTGGAGAAGTGTCTGTTCAAATATTTTTTCCCATTTTTTAAATGGGCTGTTTGTCTTTTTATTTTCAAGATATAAGAGTTCTTTATATATGCAAGATATAAGTCTCCTATCAGATATATGGTTACCAAATATTTTCTCCCATTGTATAGACTCTTTTTTCACTTTCCTGGAAAACTCCTTTGTAGTGCAGAAGGCTTTAAGTTTGAGGAAGTCCCATTTATCTATTTGCTCTTTTGCTGTTTGTGCTTGTGGTGTGAAGTTCATGAAGCCATTTCCTATTACAAGGTCCTGTAGATGCTTCCCTACTTTGCTTTGCAATGTCTTTATGGTCTTGGCTCTTATATTTAGGTCTTTGATCCATCTTGAGTTGATTTTTGTATAAGGTGTAAGTTGGTAATCTATTTCATTCTTTTACATATGGATATCCAGTTCTCCAGGCACCATTTGTTGAAGAGGCCATTCTCTCCCAGTTGATAGTCTTTGGTGGCCTTGTCAAATACCATATGGCTGTATATATGAGGATCTATACCAGAACTCTCAATTCGGTTCCATTGGTCAATGTGTCTATCCTTGTGCCAATACCATGCTGTTTTCACTACTGTAGCTTTGTAGTATGCTTTGAAGTCAGGTAGTGTGATTCCTCCAATTTCATTTTTCTTTTCCAATATGTCTTTGGCTATTCGGGGCCTCTTTCCTTTCCAAATAAATTTCATAGTTAGTTTCTCTAGTTCATTAAAGAATGATGTGTTGATTTTTATTGGGATTGCATTGAATCTCTAGATCAGTTTTGGTAGAATAGACATCTTAATAATATTTAGTCTTCCTATCCATGAACAGGGAATATTCTTCCATTTATTTAGGTCTTCTTTGATTTCCTTGAACAGTGTTGTGTAGTATTCTGTGTATAAGTCTTTTACTTCTTTAGTTAAATTTTTCCTAGGTATTTGATTTTTTAATTTACTATTGCGAATGGTATTTGATTCCTGATTTCCTCCTCAGAATGCTCATTATTGGTAAACAGAAATGCTACTGATTTTGGGGCATTTATCTTGTAACCCGTGACTTTACTAAACTCATTTATAAGTTCTAGAAGCTTTGTTGTAGACTTCTCAAGGTTTTCTATGTATAGGAGCATATCATCTGCAAATAGTGAAATTTTGACTTCTTCCTTTCCAGTTTGGATGCTTTTTATGTCTGGTTCTTGCCTCAGTGCTCGAGCAAGTACTTCTAAGACTATGTTAAATAGGAGGGATGAGAGTGGGCATCCTTGTCTTGCTCCTGATCTTAGAGGGAAAGATTTTAGGATTTCACCATTGTAAATGGTTTTAGCTATTGGTTTTTCATATAGACTCTTTATCATGTTCCAAAAGTTTCCTTCTATTCCACTCTTTTACAATGTTTTTTATCAAGAAAGGGTGCTGTATTTTGTCAAGTGCCTTTTCTGCATCTATAGATATGATCATATGATTTTTTTTCCTTCAATCTGTTTATGTGGTGTATTATAGTAATTGATTTCCTTATGTTGAACCATCCTTGCATACCAGGAATGAACCCCACTTGGTCATGGTGTATAATTTATTTAATGTGTTGTTAAATATGATTAGCAAGTATTTTGTTGACGATTTTCACGTGTAGGCTCATCAGAGAGATTGATCTGTAATTTTCCTTTCCTGTGGTGTCTTTGTTTGGCTTTGGTACTAGAGTAATGTTGGCATCATAGAATGAGTTAGGCAATGTTCCTTCTACTTCAATTTTTTTTAGAGTTTAAGCAAGATTGGTGTTAGTTCTTTCCAGAATGTTTGGTAGAATTCACCTGTGAAGCCATCTGGCCCAGGGCTCTTTTTAGTTGGGAGGTTTTTAATGACTGATTCTCTTTTTACATGTGATTGGTTTGTTGAGATCATCAATTTCTTCTTTTGTCAGTGTAGGCTGCTTATGTGTTTCTAGGAATTTGTCCATTTTCTCTAAATTATTGTTTTTCTTGTAATATAGTTTTTCAAAGTATCCTCTCACGACAGTCTTTATTTCTGTGGGATCAGTGGTGATATCTCCTTTCTCATTTCTTATTTTGTGTATTTGCATCTTCTCTCTTTTTTTCTTTATTAATCTAGCTAAGGGTTTGTCAATTTTATTGATATTCTCAAAGAACCAGCTCTTGGTTTTGTTTATTTTTTCAAGTGCTTTCTTATTTTCTATTTCATCTAGTTCTGCTCTGATCTTTGTTATTTCTTTCTTTCTTCTTCCTTTGGGGTTAGTTTGTTGTTTTTTAATGAATTCCTCCAAGTCTGCATTTATTTCTTCAACTTTAGTTCTTCTTTTTTTTTATGGCTATAAATTCCCCTCTCAGTACTGCTTTTGCTGCATCCCATAAGTTTGGATAGGTTGTGTTATCATTTTCATTAGTTTCAAGGTAGTTATTAATTTCTTTTGAGATTTCCTCCTTGACCCACTGTTTTTCTAAGAATGTGTAGTTTTACTTCCAAATCTTGGTGCCAAATCTGGGTCTCTGGCCCTTGCAGATTTCAAGCTTCATTCCACTGTGGTCAGAGAAATTATTTTGTATGACTTCTATCTTTCTGAATTCATTGAGGCTTTTTCTGTGGTCTAGCACATGGTCTATCTTGGAGAATGATCCATGTGCACTTGGAAGAATGTATATCCTGCTGTATTTGGGTGTAATGTTCTGTATATGTCTATTAGGTCCAGCTCCTCTAATATATTGTTTAAAGTCTTTGTTTCTTTATTGATTCTCTTTTGAGATGTTCTGTCCAAAGTTGATAGTGGTGTATTAAAGTCCCCCACTATAATTGTAGAGGCATCTATTCCTTCACTTAGTTTTTCCAGTGTTTGCCTCACGTATTTGGAGGCACACTTGTTAGGAGCATAAATGTTTATGATTGTTCTTCCTTCTTGAAAGATTGTCCCTTTCACTAATATGTAGTGTCCATCTTTTTCTCTCACAATTGTTTTGCATTTAAAGTCTCTTTTGTCTGATATTAATATAGCTACTCCTAACCTTTTTTTGTTATTGCTTGCTTGTAAGATTGTTTTCCAATTGTTCACTTTCAACCTCCTTGAATTACTGGGTCTAATATGTGTTTCTTGCAGACAGCATATAGATGGGTCATATTTCCTTATCCAATCTTCCAGGCTGAGTCTCTTGACAGGTGAGTTTAATCCATTGACATTCAGTGTTATTACTTTCAAGGAATTACTTATATAAGCCATATTTTCTTTGGATTTGTGTTTGTCATATTCTGTTTGATATTCTTTTTCTGTTTTTGTCTTTTTCGTTGCTCTTACACTCTCCTCCAACTCTGTCTCTCTTGTTTTCTTCTTTCTTCCTGCAGAACTCCTTTTAGTATTTCTTGAAGGGCAGGATTCTTGTTGGCATACTCTCTTAGTTTCTGTTTATCTGTGAATATTTTAAAGTCTCCATCATTTTTGAATGCTAACTTTTCTGGATAGAGTATTCTCAGTTGGAAACTTTTTCTTTTACTACCTTGACTATGTCATACCACTGTCTTCTTGCCTCCATGGTTTCAGATGAGAAATCAGCACTTAATCTTATGGAGCCTCCTTTGTATGTGATGGTTCTCTTTTCTCTTGCTGCTTTTAGTATTTTCTCTTTGTCTTGAGCTTTGGATAACTTGACAAGTATATGTCTTGGGGTCGACCTGCTGGGATTTATGCTGTTTGGGGTGCATTTTGCTTTCTGGACATGTACATCCATCTCCCTCAATAGGTTTGGGAAGTTTTCAGCCATTATTTCCTCTGACACCCCTTTTGTCCCCTTTCATTTCTCTTCTTCTGGGATGCCTATAATACATATGTTTGCATGGTTTACATTGTCATTCAGGTCCCTAAGCCCCTGCTGGATTTTTTCTATCTTTTTATCGACCGATTTTACTATCTGTTTGATTTCAGATGTACTGTCTTCCACATCACTTAATCTCTCCTCTGCCTCTTCGAGTCTGTTGTTATTTGCTGAGAGTGTATTTTTCATTTCTTGAATTGTGCTGTTCATCACCAACATATCTGTTATATTTTTGTGTATGATTGCAATTTCTTCTGTATTCTCTGCAATTGTTTTCTTCATATTCTTAATCTCTTCCTTCACCTCATCAAATTGATCCCTAATATATGTTTTGAGATCTTTAATTACTTGTTCTATGTTCTGCTTCTCTTCCTGGTTTTTAGTTTGTTCGTTGGATTGGGGCATGTTTTCCTGATTATTGGTTTGATTTGTAGTTTTTTGTTGCTGTCTGGTCATCATTTTATCTTGATTGGTTTAGTCAGTTGCTTAACTTCATTGTCTAGTTTGGAGTTTAGTTATTGTTTTTGCGTGCAGGTTAAGTCTTCTCTTTGTCACTTTGTTCTTCTTATTCTATTTCCTTGTTGTTGGCTAAGTGCACTTGAAGAAAAATATTAGGACCAGAGAAAGCAAAAGGAGTAAGAAAAGAAAATGTATAATAGTAGTATTGATAGTAAATATTAACAGAGGAACCATGTGAGATCTAGGAGAATGGATATTAGACTCATGTAAGTTATGTAGAGTTATAACAGTAAGAAAAGTAGAGTACATAAAAATCTGAATATGCGGAGGAATATAGTGTGAATTAAAAAACCTGTGTGTTCAGGAGAAAGGGAAAGAGAAAAGAAAGGACAGTAATATAAAGAGTGAATATAAGGCAGAAAACAGAACAAAGGGATTAGTAATAAAAAGTCAAAAAAAATAGGGGGGGCAAACAAAGAGAGGTGAAATATAAGAGAAACAATCAATGATGGAGGATAAAAAGATGTAGAGGAAAGGGAATAGTGTTGGTGGCCAAAATCAATATACACAGAAAACAGTAAATGGAGGATGAGGAAATATAGCAAATATGAAGCTCTCCCTGCAGCACCTAATGTAAGAAGAATAAGAAAGCAGAGAAAGAAAGAAAGAGAAAAAAAAAAGGGACAAAAGGGAGTGGGGAAGTAAGCAGGAAAAAGAAAAAGAGAAAGAAAGAAAAAAGAAAGGAAAAAGGGCCCTGGAGGGATAAAGAGGAAGGAAAAACCAACCAAATACTAGGGAAAGTTTCAAGCTAGAAATCCTGTTTGTAGTTCTTTTTTTTTATTTTAAAATAATATATAATTCATATAAAATTCATTGAAGCATAAGAACAAATTTTGTGAACGTGTCACAAGGACTATAAAAAGAAAACTGTAGAACACAATTGAGGGAAATTAAAAGAAGGAATATACCATCATCATGGATTGGAATTTTTTTTTTTTTTTAAAGTCCTGTTTGTAGTTAAATAAAATGCTTAGGGATCTGAAGTTCCCCCTTTTCTCCTTTCCTCACTTCCCTCTCTCCCAAGCAGCAGGATAGATGCGTAAGAGGTCTGGTAGGAGATTCAAGTGGGTTCTTGTTGAATCAGTTCTGCACGAAACAATGACTTTTAATTTCCAGAGAGAGAGCACGCACACCTCACCAGGAAACCCAAGTACGCTATTGGAGGATTGGAAGCAGCTCCTACAGTCCCTCTCCTTTAGTTGTGCTATGAGAGATCTAGTTGATTTTCTGACTGCACCTTCTCCTAGGCCAAGTTTCCTATCCCAGGATATTTAGGTGACTCAGGCTTTCTCAGCAGATTCGCCACTCCTCTCTTCCCAGGCTCTCCCGAAGCCAGCTGGTGTGCTCCTCCAAGTGCAAAAAAAGAAAAAAAGAAAAGGGAAAAAAGGGGTGGGGGAACACCAGAAAATCAACCCACACTAGCCAGGCCCCCCTACTGCATCCCCCACTGAATCCCTCCCACCCACAGAGCCAGTCCAAAGCCAGAGGGCTAAGGCAATCCCGGACTCCTAGGAGCACTGGACTTGGGAAAGGGAAGTCTGGGACTCTGCAGACCCAGGGCACGCAGGTCCGTAGAACACAGGCTATGGGGGCTCGGGGGACACTGACCTGGGGACCATGCATCTGGGGACCATGGGGCCCAGGAACACCACCACACAACCGACAATTCTCAGGAAACACCATGCCCTCCAGCCTCAGGGGGAATGGTCCCGCCATTCCACAGCTTCCGACCTCTGTACTTGTAAGCTGCAATTCTACCTTTAGCAAGCACCACCTCCACCACTCTCTCTCCAAATCGATGTCCACACACCCTCTGCCCTGCATGCCCCCAAGACAGCCCGCTCCAGCCAGATTCCAACCCCACTCGGCCGCCTCTTCGCAGGAGAGACCATAAGGTGCACTCACTCAGACGCCATCTTGCCTCTTACCTTCTTTAAGAATCCATCACCTACCACCAGGTCTTGAAGATATTTTCCTACAATTTCTCCTAGAAGTTTTATGGTTCTTGCTTTTATTTTTAGGTTTTTGATCCATTTTGAGTTAATTTTTGGATAAGGTGTGAGATAGGGGTCCTCTTTCCTTCTTCTGGCTATGGATATCCAGTTCTTTCAGCACCATTTGTTGAAAGGACTATTCTGCCCATGCTGTGTGGGTTTGACAGGCTAATCAAAAATAACTTGACCATACAAGTGAGGGTCTCTTTCTGAAAAATCACATTGGTTCTATTGGTCTATGTGTCTGTCTTTATGCCAGTACCATGCTGTTTTTACCACTGTGCTAGGTAATATGATTTAAAGTCTGGAGATGAGGGTTTGCTTTTTATAGTTTCTGCTATTGAGGACCACTTACCCTTCCAAATAAATTTGATAACTGTGTTTTCAATTAAAAAAATGCTGGTAGAATTTTTATCAGGATTGCATTGAATCTGTATATCAATTAGAGTAGAACTGACATCTTAATGATATTTAGTATTCAAATCCATGAGCATGGGATGTTCTCCCAGTTATTTAGGTCTTTTTTCATTTCTTTTAATACTGAGTTGCTGTTTTCTGAATACAGGTGCTTTATATCATTAATTTTTATCTGTCATATTTTATTTTCACCACTTTTTTTGATACATTTAGTTACTTTTATTGATACAATCTTCACTTCTAGACTCTCTTCCAGGCCTCTCTCTCCTGTCTTTTCTTTTTAGGCTCTAGCACACCCTTTAGTATTTCCTGAAAATCTGGTCTCTTGCTTAGAGATTCTCTCAGTTTCTGTTTATCTGTGAATATTCTAATCTCACCCTCATTTTTGAAAGACAGTCTTGCTGGATATAAGATTCTTGACTGGAAGTTTTTCTCTTGTAGTATCTTAAATATACCATACCACTGTCTTCTTGCCTCCATGGTTTCTGGTGAGAAATCAGCACTTAATCTTATTGGGTATCCCTTATATGTTATGCATTGCTTTTCTCTTGTTGTTCTCAGAATTCTTTTTGTCTTTTGCATTCGACATTCTGATTAGTATGTGTCTCAGAGTTGGTCTATTCGGTTTTTTTCAGATGTGAGTACACTGTGCTTCTTGGGCACATGAATATCTATGTCCTTCAATAGGGCTGGGAAGTTTTCTACCATTATTTCTTCAAATATTCCTTCTGCCCCTTTTCCCTTCTCTTCTCTTTCTGGGACACCTATGACATGTATGTTTGCAAGGCTTTTGCTGTCATTTAGTTCCCTGAGACCTTGTTCAATTTTTTTCCATTCTTTTCTTCATCTGTTCTTTTGTATATTAACTTTCAGAGGTCCTTTTCTTCAAGCTCACCAATCCTTTCTTCTGCCTCCTCAAATATGCTATTATATGATTCCAATGTTTTTTTAATTTCACTTTTTGCACCTTTCATTCCCATAAGATCTATTGTTTTTCTGTGTATGCTTTCAATTTCTTCTTTGTGCTTTTCCAATGTCTTTTTAATATCCTTAATTGCTTTAGCCATCTCATTGAATTTATTAAGGAGATTTGTTTGAACATCTATGTTTGTCTTAACTCCTTTATGTCATCTGGAGGCTTATATTGGTCCTTTAACTGGGCCATATCTTCCTGTTTCTTGGTGTGGATTGTAATTTTTTGTTGGTGTCTTGGTATCTGGCTTACTAGATATATTTATTCTAGGTGCAGTTTTTCTTTTTAGTTTAGGGCTTCCTGCTCTTTCGCCCTTGCTAGTTGTGCAGTAGGACCAAGAATGTAGTTAGTGCTATGAGCTATGGAAGCTCAAGCTGCCCTCATTGCACCAGGCACCAATGAAGCTTCTCCCAACTTTCTCCTTTGCTAGGGGTAGGGACAGATTCACAGCTGTGTGTAATAATTCATATTGTGCAGGCCTAGACTATAGTTGCCCAGAGAGACTGATGAAGCTTCATGCCCCTTTCTCCCCTGCCTGGGGTGAGGATGGAGCTGCAGGTGTGGGCAGCAATCTTTGCAATGTGGGTCCAAGATAACCACAGTTGCCCCAGTAGACTTCCAACTATTTAGTCTGTGCCAGCCAAAGTTACTTACAGTTACCTAGATAGAGTGGTCCAGGGCCCACCAGCCTCCTCTCTGCCAGAGGTAGGACTGAAGCCTAGGCTAGGGCTGCAGGCCAATCTGGATGAAAGAAACCAGTTCCTATCATCACTGTGATTTTCGGTTAGCCTGGCTTCCCCTCATGCTGGGGGCAGAGCCAAAATGGCAGCTGCCAGCTTTTTTTTTTATTTGGACAGATTCACACCTCAGCTGTTCCTAGGGTTATACCTTAGCCAGCCATGTCTGTTAATCAGTAGACAAAATTGGTGGTCAACCACCTCCTCCCCTGTTTTTGGTAAATGGAGTTTCAAATTCCAGCCACAATATAGCTCCTGGGGTGGCCTCTGTAGCTTGGCTGGTAATTTCCTGGAGAGGTTGGCACAGGTCCCTGCAGCTTCCTCCTTGCCAGAGGTGGGGCTGGGGCCCAGGCTAGACCTGCAGTCTGATTTGGATGGAAATAAGCCAGTCCCCACCAGCACTGAGATTTTCAGTCCACCCCACTTCCCCTCATGCCAGGTACGGAGATAAGATGGTTGACTCCTGGCCTCTTTCTGACTTGGATAAGCTTGAACCTTAGCTGTTCTCAGGATTATAGTTTAGCCTGCTGAATTTACTCATCAGCAGCTAAAGTTGATGCCCAACTGTCTCTTCCTCCCCCATTTTTGGAATGTGGAGCTTTCAATTCCAGCCACAGAACAGTTCCCGAGGTGGCTTGTGCCTCCAGTGGAGGATGGGCACCAGCCTCCACAACACAGAGCTCTCTAATTATGAATCTTCTCTGTAGATGAGCAGTTTCCTCCTTCATGGATGTTGCAGGATGCTCTTCTGGTCTCCTGGAGCCCCCAAACAGGTGCTTCAGCTAGTGTTTACTAACCACCCTGTAGCAGGAGCTAACTCTAGGAGCTTCTTACTCCATTGCCATCTTGCTGGTTGTCAGCAGAAATTTTTAATTTAGATGATGTCCAATGTTTCAAACTTTTTATTTTATGATTTGTGCTTTTGGTGTCCTTAAAAAATCTTATTTTGCCTAAGATAATGAAGATATTCTATTTTTTTCTAAAAGTATTATCACTCTGGGGTTTATGTTTAAGTACATGATTCATCTTGAATCAATTTTTGTGTATATGGAGAGAAGATATAAAATCAATTTTTGTGTATATGGAGAGAAGATATAAAAGTTCATTTTTTTCTTCCTATACAGGTATTCAGTTGTTTTAGCAACATTTGCTAAAAGGACATTCTTTATTCCATAGATAATTGAGTCTTTTGTGGAACTTTTTGTGGAAAATCAACAGTCATGTAAGGATGGGCCTATTTTTGCATACTTTATTCTGTTGAGTGTTCCAATCTATGAAATATTTTCCATTTATTCAAATTTTTTATTTTTCTTGGTAATTTTTTTTTCTATTTTTAGTAGAAAGATCTTATACTTATGTCATTAGATTTATTCC
Organism: Dasypus novemcinctus; assembly: GCF_030445035.2. Classification (NCBI taxonomy): domain Eukaryota; kingdom Metazoa; phylum Chordata; class Mammalia; order Cingulata; family Dasypodidae; genus Dasypus; species Dasypus novemcinctus. The sequence goes on along the minus strand of NC_080695.1, from coordinate 56,025,043 downwards.
TAGGAATTTTGATGTTATTGGAAATTATATTGTTTCTTTTTATTTGAAACAACCTCAAACCTACAGAAAATTTATATGTACAGAACAAATAAACTTTTCCTGAAGTATTTGAGAGTATGATTCCCTATCACTCCCCCTCCCAATAATTCAGAGTATATTTCCTAAAAACAAGGCTGTTTTCCTAAATAACCACAATACAAACATTAAAATCTGGGAATAAACATTGATAAATTATTGACATCTAATCTTCAGACTCCATTCAAGTTTTGCAAATTGCCCCAATACTGCTTTTTATAGCAATTATGTGTTGCGTTTGATTATACCAGTCTGAAACAGTTCCTCATATTTCTTTAATTTGCAAGAATTGGAAAGTTTGAAGATTATAGGCCAGTTATTTTGTGGAGTATCCTTCAAGTTTTTCCCTGACCTTGCCTTATGGTTAGTTTTAAGTTACACATCTTTAACAGCAATATCACAGAAGTGATGCTGTGTTTTTCTCATTGCATCCTAGCAAGTGACGCATAGTTTGGATTTATTCCATTACTGATGATGTTCACTTTAGTCAATTGATTAAGGTAGTGTATATCAGAGTTCTCTACTATTTATCCCTGGTAATAAGTATTTTGTAGTGTGATATTTAAAGACTATGTAAATATCTTGTTGTTCATCAGACTTTGAATTTATGCATTTATATCAGAAGGGACTTATGCATTTTCATGTAGTAGATTTTAATCCACTAATTTGATTATTTTTTGATACTCAAATTGTCTTCAATTTGATTGGAGTAACTTCAAGCTGGCTTCCATGCCTTTTTGACAAACTTCTATTGTTCCTTGAATATTTCCTTATTTTCTAATGTAAGATGTTCCAGGCTCATCTTGTACTTTCTTTGCTTGAGCCCTGGAATCAGTGATTTCTCCAAACATCTCTAGCTCATTTTATTGGAGAATGGTATTTAGAAGCCATGATCATTCATACATGAAAACACATAGACAATAAGTATATAGTAAAGATTGCAAACTTAAAAAATAAATATACATAACATCACACAGAGGTCTCATACATCACCCCTCCACCAACTCTTTGCCTTGGTGTGAAACATTTGTTACAAACTATGCAAGAGCATTGTCAAAATATTACTACCAACTATATTCCTTATCTTATATTTGGTGTATTTTTCCCCCAACCTATACTATTTTTTAAAACATATTTTTGTTACAGATATTGTGAATATGCAAAAAAATCATACAGATGTGTAGATTTCCCAAACGACTTCACATCCTGGTGGAACATTTGTTACAGATTATGAGATAATATCATCAGACTATTACCACCAATCATGATCCATAGCATACATTTGGTACACTTTTTCCATACACCTCTATTATCAACACAATATAGTTTGGTATTAATGCAAGAATATTATAGTAGTGCTGTTAACCACAGTCTATAGGTCACACCAATTGTAGTTTTCCCATGTTTCTCCATATTCCCATCACCCTGCAATAATGATGTACATCTTCTCTAGCTCACAGAAGGACTCTCTTGCATTTGTACCCTTAACCACAATTCTCAACCACCTCTGGGTTCACTGTGTTATTCAGTCCCTAGATGATTCTTTAGCTTACTTTCTATTGACATTTACTTCCCCAGACTACTTTTTAAAGTCAGAATTCCATTTATAAACCAGTTGTTACTCACTATAATGTGTTACTATCAATTCTATCCATCTCCACACTTTTACAGTCAAGTTAATTAAAGCTTCTACGTACATAAAAGTATCCATAGATCTTCTCATCCCTCCTCTTATCACCTTATAACCTATACCCTAGGTTTTAATTCCATGTGTTTATTATTTGTATTTAGTACATATTAATGAGACCATGCAATATTTTCCTTTTGTGTCTGGCTTACTTCACTTAGCATAATGTCTTCAAGACTCATCCATATTACCACATACGTCCCAATTTCATTTCTTCTTATTGCAGCATAGTATTCCATCCTATGTATATACCACATTTTGTTTGTCCATTCACTGGTGGATGGACACTTGGGTGTTTCCATCTTTTGGGTTGTTTCCATCTTTTGGCAATTGTGAACACAGCCACTATGAACATTGGTGTGCAGATGTCTGTTTGTGTCATAGTTTTTAGTTCTTCTGGATATATTCCTAGTGGAGGAATTGCTGGATCATATGGCAGTTCTATATTTAGCCTCCTGAGGAACCACCAAACTGTTTTCCACAGAGGTGCCACCATTTTACACTCCCATCAACAGTGAAGGAGTGTTCCTATTTTTCCACATCCTCTCCAGCACTTATGGTTGTCTGTTTTTTTAATAATGGCCATTCTATGTGGTGTTAGATGATATCTCATTGTTTTTTGAATTTGCATATCCCTAATAGCTAGTGATATGGAACATTTTTTCATGTGCTTTTTGGCCATTTGTATTTCCTCTTTGGAGAAATGTCTATTTAAATCTTTTGCCCATTTTTAAATTGGATTGCTTGTTCTTTTATTGTTGAGTTGTATGACCTCTTTATATAGAATGGAAATCAAACCCTTATCAGATAAGTGCTTTCCAAATATTTTCTCCCATTGACTGAGCTGCCTTTTCACCTTCTTGATGAAGTCCTTTGAATCACAGAAATGTTTAAGTTTGAGGAGGTCCCATTTATCCATGTTTTCTTTTTGTTGTTTGTGCTTTTGGTGTAAGGTTTAAGAATCTATCACCTACCACCAGGTCTTAAAGATGTTTCCCTACATTTTCTTCTAGGAGCTGTATTGTACTTCCTTTGATATTTAGGTTTTTGATCCATTTTGAGTTAATTTTGTATAAGGTGTGAGGTAGGGGTCTTCTTTCTTTTGGCTATGGATATCCAGTTCTCCCAACACCATTTGTTGAATAAACTGTTCTGCCTGAACTGGGAGGCCTTGACAGGTTTGTCAAAAATCACTTGGCCATAGATGTGAGGGTCCATTTCTGAACCATCAATTCAGTTCCATTGGTCTATATGTCTATCTTTATGCCAATACCATGCTGTTTTTACCACTGTAGCTAGGTAATATGATTTTAAGTCTGGAAGTGAGAGTCCTCCAACTTCACTTTTTCTTTTTAAGAAGTTTCTGGCTATTCAGGGCCTCTTACTCTTCCAGATAAAATTGATAATTGCATTTTTCATTTGCTTCAAAAATGCTGGTGGAATTTTTATTGGGATTGCATTGAATCTGTATATCAATTTGGGTAGAATTGACACCTTAATGATATTTAGTCTTCCAATCCATGAGCATGGAATGTTCTTCCAAGTATTTAGGTCTTTTTTGATTTCTTTTAGCAATGCATTATAGTTTTCTGAATACAAGTATTTTGCATCTTTGGTTAAGTTTATTCCTAAATATTTGATTCTTTTAGTTGCTATTGTAAATGGAATTTTTTTCCTGACTTCCTCCTCAGATTGTGCATTATTAGTGTATAGAAACACCACTGACTTTTGCATATTGATCTTGATTCCTGATACTCTACTGAAATGATTTATTAGCTCCAGCAGCTTTGTTGTAGATGTTTCAGGATTTTCTAGATATACAATCATATCATCTGTGAATAGTGAAAGTTTTAATTCTTCTTTCCAATTTGGATGATTTTTATTTCTTTTTCTTGCCTGATTGCTCTAGCTAAAACTTCTAGCACTATATTGAACAACAGTGATGAGAGTGGGCATCTTTGTCTTGTCCCTGATCTCAACAGAAAAGCTTTTAGTCTTTCACCATTGGGTACAATGTTAACTGTGGATTTTTCATATATGGCCTTTATAATGTTGAGAAAATTTCCTTCAATTCCTATTTTTTGTAGTATTTTTATCAAGAAAGGATTCTGTATTTTGTCAAATGTCTTTTCTGCATCAATTCATAAGATCATGTGGTTTTTCTTCTTTGATTTATTAATGTGGTGTATTATGCTGATTGATTTTCTTGTGTTGAACCAGCCTTGCATGTCTGGTATAAAAACCCACTTGATCATGATGGATAATTCTTTTAATGTGTTCTTGGATTCGATTAACAAGTATTTTATTGAGGATTTTGCATTTGTATTCTTTAGAGGAATGGGTCTGTAATTTCCTTTTTTTTTTGGTAATATCTTTATCTGGCTTTGGTATTAGGGTGATATTGGCTTCATAGAATGTGTTTGGTAGCGTTCCTTCTTGTTGAATTTTTTGAAAGAGCTTGAGTAAGATTGGTATTAACTCTTCTTTGAATGTTTGGTAGAACTCACCTGTGAAACCGTCTGGTCCTGGGCTTTTCATTTTGGGGAGCTGTTTGATGACGGTTTCAATTTCTTTACTTGTGATTGGCTTGTTGATGTCTTCTATTTCTTCTAGTGTCAGTGTAGGTTGTTTGTACATTCCTAGGAATTTTTCCATTTCATCTACATTGTCTAGTTTTTTAGCATAAATTTATTCATAGTATCCTCTTATGATCTCCCTTATTTCTGTGGGGTCAGTAGTAAGGTTCCCTTTTTTGTTTTTTATTTCATTTATTTGCATCTTCTCTCTTTTTATCTTAGTCAGTCTAGCTAAGGGTTTGTCGATTTTGCTAATCTTCTCGAAGAACCAGCTTTTGGTTTTGTTAATTTTCTCTATTGGGAAACGGACTTGGCCCAGTGGTTGGGGCATCTGCCTACCACATGGGAGGTCCACGGTTCAAACCCCAGGCCTTCCTTGACCCGTGTGGGGCTGGCCCATGAGCAGTGCTGATGCGCACGGGGAGTGCCGCGCCACGCAGGGGTGTCCCCCGCATGGGGGAGCCCCACACGCAGGGAGTGCGCCCCGTATGGAGAGCTGCCCAGCACGAGGGAGGGTGCGGCCTGCCCAGGAATGGCACCGCCCACACTTCCTGTGCCACTGACGACAACAGAAGTGGACAAAGAAACAAGACGCAGCAAATGGATACAGAGAACAGACAACCAGGGTGGGGGGTGGGGGGAGAGGAGAGAAATAAATAAATAAATCTTTAAAAAAATTTTTTTCTCTATTTTTTTCTGTTCTCAATTTCATTTATTTCTGCTCTGATCTTTGTTATTTCATTCCTTCTACTTGCTTTAGGATTAGTTTGCTGTTCTTTTTCTATTTCCTCCAGTTGTGTAGTTAGGTCATTGATTTTAGCTCTTTCTTCTTTCTTTCTTCTTTTTTATGGTAAGCACTGAGGGCTATAAATTTTCCTCTTAACGCTGCCTTTGCACCATCCCATAGGTTCTGATACGTTGTATTCTTGTTGTCATTTGTCTTGAGATATTTATTGATTTCTCTTGAAATTTCTTCTTTGACTCACTGATTATTTAAGAGTGTGTTGTTTAATCTCCATATATATGTGAATTTTCCTGTTATTTGCTGCTTGTTGATTTCCAGCTTTACTCCATTTTGATCAGAGAAAGTGTTTGTATAATTTCAATTTTGTTGAATTTATTTAGATCTACTTTGTGTCCCAACATATGGTCTATCTTGGAGAAAGATCCATGAGCACTTGAAAAGAATGTATATCTTGCTGTTTTGGGGGTGCAATGTTCTGTATATGTCTATTAGGTCTAGTCCATTTATCATATTATTCAAGCTCCCTGTTTCTTTATTGATCTTCTGCCCAGGTGTTCTATCCAATGTTGAGAGTGGTGTATTGAAGTCTCCAAATATTATTGTAGAGATGTCTATTTCTCCCTTCAATTTTTCCAGTGTTTGCCTCGTGTATCTTGGGGCATCCTGGTTAGGTGCATATATATTTATGATTGATATTTCTTCCTGATGAATCATCCCTTTTATTAACACGTAATGTCCTTCCTTGTCTCTAATAACAGTTTTGCTTTTAAAGTCTGTGTCATCTGATATAAGTATAGCTACCCCAGCTTTTTTTTTTTTTTTTTTGGCTACTGCATGTGTGGAATATCTTTTTCCAACCTTTCGCTTTCAATTTATTGCTATCCTTGGGTCTAAGGTGAGTCTCTTGCAGAAAACATATATATGTACATTTTCTTGTCCATTCTGCCAGTCTGTATCTTTTGATTGGGGAGTTTAATCTATTAACATTCAATGTTCTTACTGTAAAGGCAGTTCTTATTTCATCCATTTTGATCTTTGCATTTTGTTTGTCATTTTATATTTGACACTTTTAGTTACTGTTACTGATACTATTGTCATTTGTAGACTTTCCTCCAGACCTCTCTCTCTAATCTTTTCTTATCTGGCTGTAACACTCCCTTTAATATTTCTTGCAAAGCTTGTCTTTTTGTTATAAACTCTCTCAGTTTCTGTTTATCTGTGAATATTCTAACCTCACCCTCGTTTTAAAAAGATAATCTTGCTGGGTATAAAATCCTTGGCTGGCAGTTTTTCTCCTGCAGTATCTTAAATATATCATACCACTGCCTTCTTGCCTCCATGTTTCTGATGAGAAATCAGCACTTAATCTTATTGGGTATCCCTTATATGTTAGGTATCCCTTATGTGTTATGCATTGCTTTTCTCTTGCTGCTCTCAGAATTCTCTCTTTGTCTCTGGCATTTGACATTCTGATTAGTATGTGTCTCAGAGTTGGTCTATTTGGGTTTATTTGGATGGGAGTACATTGTGCTTCTTGGATATGAATATCTATGTCCTTCAATAGGGTTGGGAAATTTTCCACCATTATTTCTTCAGATATTCTTTCTGCCCCTTTTCCCTTCTCTTCTCCTTCTGGGACACCCATGACACATATATATTTGCATGTCTCTTGCTGTCATTAATTCTCTGAGACCCTGTTCAATTTTTTCCCACTCTTTTCTTCATCTGTTCTTTTATTTGTTCAGTTTTGGAGGCCATGTCTTTGAGCTCACCGATCCTTTCTTCTGCTCCTCAATTCTGCTGTTGTATGTCTCCAGTGTATTTTTAATTTCATTTATTGCACCTTTCATACCCATAAGGTCTGCTATTTTTCTATGTATGCTTTCAAATTCTTCTTTGTGCTCATCCAATGTCTTCTTAATATCCTTAATCTCTTTAGCTATCTCATTGAATTTATTAAGGAGATTTGTTTGAACATCCATGATTAGATGTCTCAACTCCTTTATGTTATCTGTAGGCTTATATCTTCCTGTTTCTTGATGTGAATTGTAATTTTTTTTGTTGGTGTTTTCACATCAGGCTTGCCAGATGTATTTATTCTAGGTGCAATCTCTCTCTTTAGTTCAGGGATTTTGTATCTTTTCTCCCTTGCTGGTTGTGTAGTAGAAGCCAAGGATATAGTTGGTGCTGTAAGCTATAGAGACTAAAGCTGCCCATGTTGCCCCAGGAATTGATGAAGTTTCTCCCACCTTTCTCCTCTGTTAGGGGTAGGGGCAGAGCTGTAGCCATATGTAATAATCCCATTTGGGCACAAGACTGTCTGTAGTCACCTGGAGACACTGGTGAAGGTTCACACCCCTTCCTACCCTACCTTAGGCAGGGAGGGAGCTATAGTTTTGGTCAGCAGTCTATGCTGTTTGGGTTCAAAATGACCACAGTTCTTCAGGTAAATTGATGTATCACCAGACCCTCTCTCTACTGGGAGTGGGAACGGACCCTCTGGAGTGCCCAACAATCTAATCTCTGTGGGCCAAATATGCCTGCAATTGCCCTGAGAGGCTTAGGGAGTACTGTCCCTTCTGCCTTTAGGGGGTGGGAACAGAACCACAAATGTTCAACAGTTCAGCTCTGTAGGCTGAAAGAACCCACCACTGCCCAGAGAGGCTGAGGAAGCACCAGCTCCCTCCTATCTCATTAGGCAGTAGGGGTGGTTCTTTGGTTGCTCAACAGTTCAGTCCCTTTAGGCCAAGAATACTTGCCATTGTCTGGAGAGGTTGAGAAAATACCAGCCTCCTTCTATCCTCTTAAGGCATGGGGTTGGATCCACAGGCACCTGACAGTTCAGTCCCTTTTGGCTGAAGGTACCCACCATTGTCCAGAGAGGCTGTGCAGACACCAAAACCCTCCTATCCTATTGGGGATGGGGGTGGATTCATGGGCATCCAATAGTCCAGTTTATGCAGGCTGAAGGTCTGCTGTTGCCCAAAAAGGCTGTGGAAAGATAAGCCCCCTTCTTTCCTATTGGGGGGTGGGGTGCATCTACAAGTACCTACCAGACCTGGCTGTATGGGCCAAAAGCATCTGCAGTTACCCAAAGAGGCTGGGCAAACATAGTCCATCTCCTGTCCTATTGGGGATAGAGGTGGAGCCACAGATGCCCAACAGTCAGACTTGTGCAGCCCAAAACTTGCTCTGAGAGGATGAGGCAACACCAGCTCCCTCCTATCCTGTGGGGGGATAGAGGTAGAGATGGGCTCAAAGGCACTCAACAAATGTGTGTGGGCTGAGAACTCCTGCCATTGCCTGGAGAGGCCAGGAATACCCAGCTCCTCTCCTATTCTCTTGGGGTGTGGGGATGCAGCCCCAGGTGTCTGACTATTCAGCCTCTGCCAGTGGAGAGCACTTGCATTTCCCTGGAGAGCCTGGTGCAGGTCCTGCCAGATACCTCTCTGCTGGAGGTGGGGTTGGAACCTAGGCTAGGGCTGCAGTCTGATTTTGGTGGAAGGAAGCCCATCCCTAACTTCACTGGATTTCAGTCAGCCAGGCTCCCCCTCCTGGTGGGGGCAGAGTCAACATGACTGCTACCAGACTTTCCCTCTTGAACAGCTCAGACCCTAGCTGCTTCTAAGATTATACTTTAGCCAGCTGAGTTCACTAATCAGTAGCTGAGGTCAGTGGACATCTGTCTCTTCCTCCACCATTTATGGGAAATGGAGCTTTTAACTCCAGCCATGGAACAACTCCTGAGGCTTTGCACTCCTAGAGTAGGATGGGCAGCAGCCTCTGCAGTGTAGCTTGCAGCTTTCCAGAGAGGTGGGCAGGTCCCTCCAGCTTCCTCCCTGCCGGAGATGGGCCTGGGGTTTAGGCTAGACCTGCAATCCAACCTGAGTGGAAAGAAACCGGCCCTTCGAAGCACTGATTTTCAGTCAGCACCACTTCCCTTTGTGCCTGGGGCAGAGTCAGAATGGCAGCCACTGGCTTCCCTCTGACCTGGACAGGCTCAAAGTTTAGTTGTTCCTAGGATTCTACTTCTGCCTGCCAAATCCACTATTCAGTAGCTGAAGTCGGTGCCACACCGTGTTTTCCTCCCATTTCTATTGGGGGAGATGGAACTTCAACCATAGAACAGCTCCAGAGGTGGCTTGCATGCCACGGGTACCAACCTCTGCAGTGTGGAGGGCTCTACTCACGATTCCTCTGTGCAGATGGGCAGTCTTCTCCTTCTACACTGTCAAGGATGTTGCAGGAGGCTCCTCTGGTCTCCTAGGTCCTCCAAAAGGTGCTTTAGGTAGCTCTGGGTGACCACCAACTGCCCTGTTTCAGGAGCTGACTCCATGAGCTCCTTATACTGATGCCATCTTGGCTCCACCCCTGCTTTCATATATTTTTACACTCCTTTTGTTGTCTCATGCTGCTTTTGCCTGAAGCACAAATTTCAGGAGGAGGGTCACCCTAGAGGATTCTTTTCTAAGTCAGCCTTTCCCAGCTCAAACAGGGTCAGGGACCCACAAAAAGCACAGACTGGCTCTACAGTGCCCTGTGGAGGAGGTAGGAAAGGTGCCCCAAGCTCCTCCAATGGCTCCCCATAGCTAAGCTTTCCTGGCCTACCCAGCAATGCAGCCCTCCAGCTCACTTTCCCATGAGCTGTGAGGGAGCCCTGTGTCTTTAAATCTCCACCACTCTACCCCTGTCTTGGGGGAAGGGCTTTTGAAACAATGGCTGCTACTGCCTTTGTCTGGAGTGGAGTTGAACAACTGGCTGCCAACACCTTTGTCCAGGGGAGGTTAAAAGAATAGCTGCCCTCAGAGCTGGAACCCAGGGTTCCAAATTCACTAATCAAACCCATGGTCAGTGATTGGCCATGCACATCCCTTTTCTTGGGGAAGAGGATTTTTATGTCCCTTTCTCTCAGAAGCTGCTAACCAGGGACGGAACCTCATGGAGACTGTCTGCAAAGGTGATGGATGGGCATCAGTAGATCAGTAGATGCCCTGTGGAGAGAGTGATTTACAGTTCTTCATTGTAATTTATCAGCTTCTTCCTCCTGCTCTTCCCTGAATGCTGTACAGTGTTCTTCTGGACTCTGTAGTTTCAAAATTTCTGTTGCAGATAGTTTCTGCCGATTAATACTTGTTTTGGTGGAAGGACTGAATCCTGGCACTTCCTTCTCCACCATTTCCCCTGGAAGTCCCCCCTTTTCCTTAATTTTTGAAGAAATTTTTGTTTAATATAGTATTCTTGTTGGCTTTTTTTTTCTTTCAATACTTTATAGATGTCATTGCATCAATTTCTGGCTTCCACTCTTTTTGGTCAAAATTCAGCCATCATTTATATAATTTCCTCCATATATGTACTGTGTCTTTTATTTCTGGTTACTTTTAATATTTGCCCTTAGTTTTTTTGTTTTCTATAGTATATGGTATGTATAATGGTGTTTCTCTTTGTTTTTTTATCCTATTTTTAATTCACTGATCTTCTTTTATATGTAGATTATATCTTTCATCTATTTTGGGTCATTCTCGGCCATTATCACTGAATACATTTCTTCTATTCCACTTTTTCCTCTCCTCTCTTGGTTCTATACATATGTTGGACCATTTGATATTATGTAACAATCTCAGATGTTCAGTTATTTTCTGTACTCTTTCCTACTTCCTGTTTTAGTATTGCTACTTTCTATTGACCTATCTACTAAATCACTTACTTTTCCTCTTTTCTTCAGCCTGTCCTTCACCCATCTAACAGATTCTTTTTTCCCTGATTTTTCCTTGTCTTGTATTTCTAATTGGTTTTTGTTTGTTTGCTTGTTCATTTGTTTGTGGTACTGAGGCCAGGGATTGAAACCCAGACCTCTTATGTGGGAAGCTGGCACTCAACCACTGAGCCACAATGGTTCCCGAGTTGGTTTTTTCATTTGTTTGCTTGTTGTTTGTTTTTTTGTTTTTAGGTGGCACTGGGGACCGAACCCTGGACCTCCCATGTGGAAAACAGATGCTCAACTGCTTGAGCCACATCTTCTCCCTGCTCATTTGTTTTTGCTCTTTGTCTGCTCATTTTTTCTCATTGTCTTCTTGTTGTTTTGCTTGATGTCTGCTCATTGTCTGATCATTGTTTTTTGTCTTCTTTGGTAGGCATTGGGAACTGAACCTGGAACCTCCCATGTGTGAGGTGGGTGCTCAACTGCTCGACTCATATCCACTCCCTCCCTCTGTTTGGCTTTTTGTATAATTTAAATGTCTCTACTAAATCTCACAGTTCTTCATGCGTTTAATCCATATTTACCTCCCTAATCTTTAATAGTTACATTTTATAAAATTTGTTATTTTGTAATATTTTCAAACTTATAGGACAGTTATAATAACAATAAAAATGCCATATAGAAAATTCCAACTAGTTCTCTACCCCCAGATACCCAGATCCATTAATTTTAATTTTCACATCATTAAATTTAATAATCTGTTGATTCATCTGTCTATGAATTCATCCATTTATGTCTATTTATCAATCCATTTTCTGAACTCTAGAGTGTACATTGTATACATCAGACTCCCTGAATACTCAATAATGCAAGTACATTTTAGAAGAATAAGGATATTCACTTATGTAACCACTTTAAGTGCAATTATCAAGTTCAAGAACTTTACCATTGATATAAAACTTTCAGTCTATATTCCAGTGTTTTTTCCCTCATATGTCCTGATAATGTCAATCTGAGCATTTTCTCCTCCCTTGTTAGGTCATACCCAGAAGCACATATTACATTTAATTCTCATGATCTCTTTAGTTGCTCTTTCTTTCTTTTTAAATTGTGGAAACATAGACAAGATTTCCCATTTTAGCCACTTCTAAGCATAACATTCAGTGAGGATTAATTACATTCACAATATTATGGTACCCTTCATTACTAAAACTTTCCCATCTCCCCAAGCAGAAACTCCATTAGGCATTAACTGACCATTCCTCCTGCCCATGCCCCTGGATATCTTTTCTGTAATTTCTTTATCTATGAACTTCCATATTCTCTAATATTTTATTTGTAGTTACCATGGAACTTTTTTTTTAAGGAGGTACCAGGAGTTGACCCCATTACCTCATACATGGAAGCAGGCACTCAAACAACTGAGCGACATCCATTCCCTAAGAATATAATTTTTGACATCTTAAATCTTTAATTTTGTTTGCTTTAATACATGCTTAACTTCCATATAGTCAGAGCATATATTTCTATGCTCCATTCTACCCCTTTTATGTATTCTTGTCAGAACTTACATTATGGGTCTAAAACTGATTATTTAAAATTACTTTTATGTACATACCTTTTAGATTTTGTACGTAGTAAAAATGGAATTAAAAACCAGAAATACAACAGTATTGACATTTTTATCTGCCCAACTCTTCACCCTTACCAGAGATCTTTATTCAATTTTTTGTTGATTGTCCTTTCTTTTCAACCTACAGAAATCTCTTTAACATCCCTTGTAGTACTGGTCTAATAGGGACAAAGTCCCACTGTTTTTGCTTATCTGAGAATGTTTTAATTTCTCCTTCATTTTGCCAGATACAGAATTCTTGAATGAAAATGTTTTGCTTTCAGAACTTTAAATTTATCATCCCACTGCTGTTCTTGCCTCTGTGTTTTCTGCTGAGAAATCTACATCTAATCTTATTGAGGCTTCCTTTTTTGAGATACTTTGTTTCTCTTCTAACACTTTCTGAATTCTCTCTTTTTCTTTGGCATTCAACTGTTTGATTATTATATGTCATGGTATGAATTTATTTGGGTTTATCCTGTTTGGAGTTTCTTGAGCATCTTGGATGTTTATATTCATGTCTTTCATTAAACTTGGGAAGTCTTCAGCAATTATTTACTTGAATAGTCACTCTGTTTCTTTCTCTCTTTCTTATCCTCCTGGGTCTCCCACAGAGCATATATTGGTAAATTTGTTGGTGCCCTGCAGGTTCCTCAGGTTATGTTCGCTTTACTTCATTCTTCCTTCTTTCTGCTCCTCAGAATAAATGATTTCAATTGCTTTACCTTCAATTTCACTAGTTCTTCTTAGCTCCAATCTGCTATTGAACTGTTCTAGGGAATTTTTCATTTCTGTTATTGTGGTCTTCAGCTCTGTTTGGTTCCTTTTAATAATTTCCACCTCTCTCTTGCTATTTTCTTTTTATTTATCTATTATTTTTCCTGATTTCCTTTGGTTCTTTGTCCATATTTTCCTTTAGTTCTTTGAGCATATTTAGGATCTTTAAAAAAAAAAAATCTTTGACTGGAATGTTCCAGGTCTGGAACTCCTTTCTGGTGATTTTTAATGCTTTCATTTTCTTCTTTGCCTGGGCCATCACTTCCTGTTCCTTTGTATGTTTTATAATCTTTTGTTTAAACTTGAATATTTTTATCTTTTAATGTGTTATCAGTGGGATTTAGACTCTGTGGCATCTGTTCCTCAAGATTGAATCCAGTTAGGGTTATGATAGCGCTTTCCTTGAATGCTAGGATCTACCTAAGGGAAAAAGGAGGAAAATATGGACAAGTTTTCCCATTCTTCAAAGACTGACCTGTGCAAGTGCTCTCCTTCAAAGTTTATCCTTACAGTAAGTTTAGAGAATAGCTCAAGGCCAATGTGTGATGGCCTCCCTGATCCTTTCTGTGCAGGCATCTTGTGTTGGGCATGCATGTCTGGCCCCATAACCCCCCCATTTATATGATATGAATGCCCCCTCTTCCCAAAGGAGCAGATTTTCCATACACTACATTGTATGCCCTATAGTCAGCAATCTTTTGCTTCAGGTAGCCTCACCTTGACTGATTTCCCATGGTGTTCTGTAGGAGAGGATCTGTTAACTGCTTTCTACATGGAAGGCACATTCTGAGACGGTGACCCTGCAATGACTATTTGGTTTAATCTCCCAGGTTACCACCAGAGATTGGGCCAAACACACTCCCAGTTTTAGAATGAAGGCTACTCTGCTCCCTCTGGAACCAAGAACAGAGAATCATACTGGAAACATGGGCCAGTTCCTGGATGGGGGAAGTGCTGTCAGGACATCATGAGATCCTACTGCTTTTATTTATTTATTTTTTAAATTTTTAAAGAAGCTTTAGATTACATAAATATTACATCAGAAATATAGGGGCTTTCCATATATTCCCTCCTCTCTCCCACACTTTCCCACATCAACAACATCTTTCATTAATGTGGTACATTTGTTAAAATTGATGAACACATATTGAAGCATTGCTACTAACCAGGGCCTATAGTTTACATTGTAGTTTACACTTTACCAAGCACAATTATAATAGGTTTTGACAAAATGTATAATGGCCTGTATCAGTCATTGCATTGTCATGCAGGGCAATTCCAACATCCCCCAAATGCCCCTATGTTACATTTATTCTTCCCTTTCCTTTCCCTCAGAACCTCTGGTGGCCATTGACTTTATATCAATGGTACAAGTTCTTCTATTGCTAGAATAATAATAAGTCTACTTTAGTCCATAGTTGCATTCTCCCTTATATTTCTTCATTCCCCAATCATGAGGTTTTGGGGATGGTGATGCCCACTCTGTTTCTGATTGAGAGGGGGCTTAGATCCCATGGGACAGATGGATGAAACTGTCTTGCTTGAAGTAAATACTCTCTGTTTTAGAGGAAGGGCATTTTTCATCATCATTCTTTGGCAAGTTGTCCTGAGTGAGTCCAATGAATGGGAGAGTAGGTGTTGCAACTCTGTTGAGATTCAGGGCTCAGTGGAACAGACTGAAGAGTTAAGTCTCTGAGACATATTTAACAAGTATGGTACTAATTCTAGGTTCAAATAAAAGGGGTAGAAGAGCCATGTATAGGGAAATTATAAATGAGTCTAACTCTGTTACATTGGGGAGCATATAATCCAAAGAAAGGCCCACTGACAGGGTGCCAAATTCCTGAGATTATCTGCCCTACTTATAGTGTCTGAATGTCTCTTGAGCCCTCAGGAACCCCACTGTTTGAAGCACTGTTTACTGTGGCAGTCAATGAGATCCTGCTGAGATGTGCATAAGCATAACCTTTGGAATGACCTCCTGACTTGCTTTGAAATCTCTTAGCCATAAAAACTCATTTGTATATAATATTTCCCCCTTTTTGTCAAGGCCTTTTTCCAGATGCATTGCTAGCCTGTGTTTGGTAATAATCCCTTGGTGCCAGGAAGTCATGTCCCCTGCCAGGGGGAAGGTAGTGCATTTATATGCTGAGTTTGGCTTAGAGAGAGGCCACATTTGAACAACAAGGAGGCTTTCAGGAGATAACTTTGCCTAGCATTATATATTGCCTAACATATAATACTAGGTTAAGTATCAATTTCATAAGTAAAGTTTCATGGGCACAACCATCAAAATCAAGGGCCTGGCATAATGGTCTTTCTTCTTTTGCTAAGCACTGCCCATATACTCTGGGGATTCTTGCCACTCTATTAGAAAATACAGCAAGACTTACAGGATGGGAATTCAATATTTTTTCGGTTATTGTGTGGGTCTCCACCCACTGAGACAACAGCCCATGGCCACTTGAACATATTCGTATGACATAGAGACATGTCCCAGGTGCACCCTTTCCCACACTTCCTCCCCTTCTCTAACACTCCATACCAGTGATCCTCCCCTGCCACATCTATGACCCTTCTGCAATCCAAAACCTCCCCCAAAACAAAGCTAAAAAAATTAATAACTAAAAAATAAAATGAAATAATAATAAAAATATCAAATACAATACGAAAATTAAAATAAATGAAAATTTTTTTTCATGCTTTCATCACTGTAAGATCTGTTATCTTTTATGTACAGTGACAATTTCTTCCATTATCTTGCCCCAGAGTCTTATTATTATTATTATTTTGCTTTATCTTCAAAGAAGCTCTAGGTTATAGAAAAGTCACATAGAAGATATAGGGAATTCCCATATATCCAACCCCGTCTTGATTTGACGTTCACCCTGTTTCTATAATCCTTTAACTCCTTTGGGCACTTCAAGAAAGTTGTTTCTGCCAGTTCTTGATGGTTGTTCAAAGCCTCTGTCGTGGGTAGGACATGGAAACCTGAAGCTTCTCACTCTGCCGTCTTAATCAGGGAGGGCTGTGTTAACATTTTTGTCATAATTATTTCACAGTCCTTGTTTGTTCATTCTAACATCTGGGCCATATCTTGGTCTGCTTTTCTGTACTGTTTTCTTTTCTTATCATGATTTACATTTTCTTTTGTTGTTTTATTGGGAAGTTCCTTGTGATTTTTTATTATATAGTATACATAAAGGAATAGTAGAGACTGAAAGAAATAATGTTTGCCCCCAGAAAGTGGTACACTCTCTCTTATGTCAGGCTACTAAAATGGGGGTGACTCAGTTGACCTGGGGTTGAGTACAGTATGGGCTTTGTTGTAGCTTTTGCTTGAGTCAATTCATCCGTGTCCTTAAATGATTGAGTATGGGAACAGGAATTTACCTAAAGCTGGACCTGGGATTGCAGTGCAGGTGAGATTTAAGCAATTTATTCACAATCAAGTCACCAGCTTTCAGAACTGTAAAAAATCTTTCCTTGTTGTCCACCTACTTGAGTACTTCCTGAATTTCTGGGGAGTTCTCTTTGCTCTCCTGTCCTGTTCCCTGCCTTCAGAACCTAGGAGAGCTATCAGCCCTACATTCCTGCCTCTGGGTCTTCAGAGGGTGGCAGCTCTATCCTCTGTGATGGATTAGAATGCCTTAGAGGGGATTTTCTCATATCTACTCTCCTCTCCCAGTCTTTAGTTGTTGAAAGCCAGAAATGTCTTGTGTTTTCTTTCAGCTCTCCTGTCTCACCTTAGACTTCCTTAGGTAAAAATCCGAGTGCATGGGGGAGAGATTTCTTTCACCTCTTCCAGCCTGCATTTGGAGTTATTTCTTACCTCTTTCTCCATTCATGCTTTGTGTGAATATTTCCCAAACACCAAGTAAAGACTGATGGGAAAGTGTCGGTAGATGGAAAGAAACTGGCTTGTTTCTGTGGCTTCTTTTAATTCTAATTTCTCATTCCAGTCTTCGTGTGGACATGAAAAGTTTGTTAGAAATCTGATGTTTTCCCCTTCACCCTCACAGTGCTGGCAGTGATTAGGCCATTGGTGGATCTCTACTTCCACGTAAAATCCTGCTTACCTTTGGGCATTTATTTCTGTTGTGTGTGATGGTGTATGTGTGCACACACGTATGTCTTCAGCTTTTCGTTATAGCTTAAGTGACTTGTTTTTGATTCTTAGAGTCAGAGCAACTGTCTCTTATGATTTCTAGGTCCTAAATGGAAGAGGACTTTTTTCTAATTACTAAAATTTGCAGATAAGTGTGAGATAAAATGCAAAAAGTTTTGATAATACTGCCTCAACCAATGTGGTACAGTGATTATAATAAAGCCTTTGATTCTCCACACCTTCCTGTGTCCACACCTGTCTTATTTTCCTGGGGCTGCCCTAACAAAGTACCACAAACTGGATAGCTTATGTAGTTTGATATTATTTATGAATTCCAAAAAGAAATATAGATTATGTTCGTAAATGGGTCAGTTCCTCTGGTGAGGTAACCTTTTGAATGCATGAGATTTGGCTGAGACGTCTGATTAAACTACATTAAGATAAGGGCTCTGATCCAACCACGTCATTAGAGTGTGACTCAGTGTCGAGTCCCAGCCCCCCTTGGGGATAAAACAGAGGCTCAAAGGAAAGTAAACACACAGGAGAAGATCACAGGAACAGAGACAGCTCTGTAGACACAGCAGAGGACCCGGGAAGAGAGATGAGCCTGATAGCCTATGGTTGCTGCTGAGCCCGGAGAGAAATGAACCCCAGGGTTCAGCCTTATCCCAGCCTACAGCTGAGATTGGACGAAGCTGGGACCATGGAGCCTTAAGAGGAAGAGGGAGGCTGACCCCTCACAGACATCACGTACCATCTTGTTCCAATATGTGGCCAATGACTTTGGGTGAGAAAGTACCTCTTATGGTACCTTGGAGTCCTTAGGGCCTTGTGACTGTCAGCTTCTACTCCAAATAAATACCCTTTATAAAAGTCAACAGAATTCTGGTACTCTGCATTAGCACCCCTTTGGCTCACTAATACAGCTTAAAACACGGACATTGATTGTTTCACAGTTTGCAAGGCTAGACTTCTGAAATCAAAGTAGCGGAAGGGCCATGCTCCCCTGAAGAATCTCTTGCATACCTGTCTCCTGACTTTGGGCAGTGGCCAGCAATCCTTGGTGTCCCCTGGCTTGAGGCAGAACTCGTTCCCTGCCTCTGTCATCACATGGCTGTCTTCTCTCTGTGTCCGTCTGTGTCTCCTCTCCCCCTTCTTTTGGATTAGGGCCCACACTACTCAGTAAGACCTCACTTTAACTTAACCAACTCCATTTGCAAGGATCCTATTTCCAACAAGGCCATATTTATAGGTACTGGGGATTAGGACTTCAACTTAATCTTTATTGGAAGCCGCAATTCAACCCCAAACAGTACTCTCACAGTAGGACTTTGTAGTTCCTTTCATAAATAGATGGGCTCTGTTTCCTTCTCTTATATTAGGGCTCACCTAGTAAATTATTTTGGCCGATAGCATGTGGTGGAAGTGACATTGCGTAGCTGATGAGCCTAGACTTCAAAAGGCTCCAGAACTTCCCTGCTCACACAAAGGCTCACGTGCAGTAATAAAACCTTATTGTTTTAAACCATTGAGTCCTGGAGTGGTTTGTTACTCAGGAATAGGCAACTGATAACAAATAATACAACCATTAAAGTTTCTTTCCTGTAAATGAAGACTGGAGTCATTCTCTGTGATTGAGAAGTACATGGCATTTATGTAGTCCTGGAAAAGTCTTTCTGAAGCATCCAGTTGTCTGCATGTGATGGGAAGAAAAGAGAAGCACTTTTTTTTTCAACAGCTTGCCTTATAGTTCCACTTGGGGAGAAAATGTTTTTATTTAGAAAAATATGGTAAGTCTTCTAATCTGACATAATTAGGACTGGTAGTTGGCTGGTTAATCTAGAAGAAAAATTAGAGTTGCCTGTTAGCCATGAGCTTTCAGCTTTCTGTGGAGAGCAGTCAGAATGCTTTACAGAGGAAATGGAGAATGTTGGTTATTTTGATACAGTGTTTTTAAAGGAAGGTGGTTAGGAGCGTTGCTCCGTAGCTTGTGCCCCCTCCCCACTCCCATGTAAGGAAGGAGAGGGCCTAGATGGCCGTCCCAAGTAGAGAAGGAATTATTATGTATAAAACCCTGAGTCCTAAATCACCAACATACAAATGATGTCCCTCATTCATTCATTAATGCAAAAGATTTTACTGTATTTTTGCAAACAAACAAGCGTTTATTGAGCTCCCACTTGGGAGCTTCAGGAATTTAGGAACTTTGTTGTTCAAGTACATCCGTGCCTAGCCATCTATTGGCTGAGTTTAGAAGTAAAAGGAAATTTCAATCATTTTGATAGAAGCAGGGTAGAAATGAATCATTTAAAATCTGGCAGCTGAGTTTCTTCTAGGGAGAGAACTACTGTTGTTTTGGAAAATAGCTTAAAGTGATAAAATAGCTTAAAATAAACACTTAGGAAGGGCACGAGATAGCAAGGAAGGAGACCTGAAACAAAGGGCTTGTGAAAACTGGCCTGTGTTAGAAATTAACAGTAATTTTGGAGTTATGCCTTGTCTGGGGCAACGGAAAGACCAGGAGGCAGAAGGAGAGAGAAATGGAGTTGACCAAGGCGGTGCATGAGAACTCCGGTTGGCTGGCAAAGAGATGGAAGGAATTTTAAGAGAGTCTTATACTTGTCTAAGTTCTTTTGTTGTGCTGTGATGTCAAATCCTCTTCATTGCCCCAAACGTTCAGTAAAAGTCTCCTGCACATATAGCTTGGATTAAGGCATGGCCATCAGACATGGACTGGGAGTTAGTGCCTTCAAAACTGAGTGGTCTTACCTGAGCTGTGGGGCTGCCAACCAGGAAGGATTAGGTGGTTGTGTCAACCCTTTCCTGACTTCTCAAGAATCTCCACAGGGATGGGGACGAATGCTGAAGTTTTCCATTGCATATGGTATGTGGTTTGAACTAAATTCATTTGAATTTCAAAAGAATGGGTGATATCAGAGAAGGTGATATCTGGGTGGTCTGGATGTCATTTTAGCTATTAAAATAAAAGACCTTCCAGTTGGTTGGCAAGTAGATGAACACAAGATGCTAGGAATGAGCAAATCTTCTGGAGAAGTGTGCTCCCAAGGAACTTTTTTGCCTTCATGCTCTACTTCTCACTAATATAACTGGGTAAGTCATAGAGAGACACCCCACTGCTTTTCTGCTTTAACTTCCACTCAAAATCCATTTTGTGGCTTTAAGTGTATGCTTTTCTAAAAAAAAAACTGTGTATTTGTTTCTTCTCTCGATTGGAGACAGTGATTATATCACCTTGGATTGATAAAATCTGTGCAAGCATTGTTCTTGTATGTTTATATCTCCCACATTGAGATTTGAATAATAGGAATTTCCAAGAAATTATTTCTCAGAATGTGTAAGACTCTACCACAGTGGTTTTTTTTTTTCTTTTCTTTTCAATACTGGATAATTGGATGGGCTCCAGTTTCAGGCTTTTGCAGAAAAACTTTCTATGAATATTCTGGTACAGAACTTTCAGTACTCATTGGTATTGGGAATATATCCATGAGTGGAATTCAGGAGTCAAAAGCTAGACATGGTGTTTTGCTTTAGTAGATATTGGCAGACCGTTTCCAAAATGGTATACCAATTTATACTTCCATAAGCAGTGTAGAAGAGTACATTTTTACTGACTTTTGTTATTGTCATTTTAATTTTAGTTTTTCTGGTGGATACCTCATTGTTTTAAGTTGCCCTTCCCTGAAAATTATACTATGGAGCACCTTTTCTTAAGCCTATTGGCCATTACAATATGCTCTTAAGGACCTGTTCAATTCATTGCCTACATAAAATAAAATTGGCTTGTCTGTATCTTATTTACATTGATTCGTAGTTTTTAAAATGTATTTTAGGTAAAAGCCCTTTGTCTCACGAAGGACTCTTCCACTATGTAGTTTACCTTTTCACTTGCCAAATAATGTCCATTGAGAAGAATTTATTAATTTTGATAAAGCCTAATGTATCCATCTTTTCCATTAAGGTTAATGTTTTTGTTGTTCTTTTTAAGAAATCTTTGCTTTCCCCAAGGTCATGTTATTTTCTATAATATTTTGTTTGCCTTTCAAACACAGATCTTCATCAATCTAGAATTAATGTTGTGTATGATGTGTGAAAGGTAGTAGCAAATGCTTAATTTTCCCCAACTGGTGTCAAATTTTTGGCACCGATTATTTCTCATAATAGAGATTGTTCCCATAAGTCATCATATATGTGTGTATTTTAGTGCATTTCCAACTTTATTCCATTGGACTATTTATATAACATCACATGAAACTACCCTGTGTTTATAATTGCAGCTTTAAAATAAGCTTGATATTTAGTAGTGTTGTCCTCCAAGTTTGTTCTTCAAGATTAGCTTTGCTATTCTGGATCCTTTTCAACTTATCAATTTACCCCAAAATCCTGCCATCAATTTAATTGGAATTGTATTGACTCTATAAATAAATTTTGGGGAAATTCACATCCTTGAAATATTGAGTCTTCCAATTGGTGAACATGGGATGTCCCTTTATGTTTTCTTGAATTTCTCTCAGACATATTTAGTAGTTTTCCATGTTGAGCTCTTGCATCTCTTTCCTTAGATTGGTTCATAGGAATATGAGGCTGTTTTTTTAATAGCTACAATTTTAAAATTGTCATTTAGAAAACATGCATTTTCTAATTGTTTATTACTAGTATATAGAAATAAAATTTTGCTTTGTGTATTGACTTTGTATCCAGTGTTGTGACTAAAATCACTTATTAATTCTAAGTTTATTTGAAGATCTTTTGGATTTTCAATGAACTCAATCATGCTGTCCAAGAACAAAAGTATATTTGTTTCTTTCTTTCCAAATCTCTTACACTTGTTTTTTCCTTATTGCCCTGGATAAGACTGCCCATACAATGTTAAATACAAGTAGTGATACCAGACTTTCTTTTCTTATTCCAAATCACCCCAAAGGGAAAGCTTTCAATATTTTGCCAATAAACATTGTGTTTCCTCTAGGGCGTTTGCATATACCCTTCGTCAGTTTAAAGACATTCCCATCAATTCTTAACTTGCTAATTAAAAAAAAAAAACATGAATGGTTGTTTGATACCATATGCATTTTCTCCATTTAGTGAGGGAATTACTGATATTTTTCTTTTAACATATTAATGTCCTGAATTACACTGATATAGTTTTTTTTCTTTTTTGTTTTATTTTGTTTTTCATTTGGATATAGTTTTGAATTATAAATATACATTGTGTTCCTGAAATAAATTCAAATAAGAGTATGTGCATGGTTTGCTAAATTTGATTGGCTCATATCTAATTTATGATTTTTGCCTTTATGTTCATGGGTGAAATATTTCTTTCTTTTAATGTCCTTTATTAGGTTTTTATAGTATGAAGTTTATTCTTGCATCATAGCATGGAGTTGGTAAGTATATCTTCTTTTTCTGTTGCCTGAAATCTTTGTGTAAGATTGTTATTATTTATTCCTTAAATATTTGGAAGAATTAACCAGTGTAGCTATCTGGGCCTGTAGGTTCGGGGTGTGTGTATGTGTGTGTGTATGTGCGTGCGCATGGGTGCACATGTGTGAAAACCCTATTAAATATGGGTTAAGTTTTTAATAGATAAATGATTATGCATATCTCTTAACCATTGTGTTAGTTTTGGTAAATTGTATTGGCCATGGAATTCTTTTATTCACAGAATAAAGTTAAAGTTGTTTAATATATTTTTCTGTTCCTTTTAATGTCTGTAGCATCTTGAGTAATTTTCCATTTCTTATTCCTAATATTGTATTTTTCTCTCTTTGTATTCTTTAGTCTTGATTGGCTTTTGTTAATTTCATATGCCTTTTCGAAGAATCAGCTTTCAACTTTGCTGATTCTTTTATTTTGCCTGCTTGTTTCCTATTTCATTAACCTGTTCTATTATTATTATTATTATATTTCTCTTCCTGTTCTCCTGTTCTTTTTCTACCTTCTTGAGATCGATACCTAGATACTTGATTTTCATCCTTTCTTCTTTTTAGTATATGCACTTAAAATTACAAATTTCTCTCTACATAGGGGTTTAGCTCTATTCCATAAGCTCAGATATGTAATACTCTGATTATCATTCACTTCAATACATTTAAAATTTTTCCTTAGAAAATTTCTTCTTTGATCTGTGTTTTATGTAATAGTAAATTGCTTAATTTCCAAATATTTGGGGATTTTCTAATTATCTTTCTGTTATTGATCTCTAGTGGAATTATAATGTTGTAAGAGGACATATTCTATATAGTGTAATAATTTTTGAGACATGGTTTATGATCTATTTTGACATATTTGCTCTATTTTGAGCCATTGGTCTATTTTGTACTTGAAAAACGTGCATTCTGTAGTTGTTTGGTGTAGTGATTTATAAATACCAATGATGTCAAATTGGTTGTTTTTCACATTTTCTATATGCATACTGGGTTTTTGTCTGATTTTTAAATATATCACTAAGGAAGATTTGGGTTTGTCTAGTTATCCTTTTCTGTTCAGTCAACTTTTACTTCAAATCTCAGCTTCTACTTCCATTTAATAGAATATGGTTGGCTCACGACCATAGGTTGTATTTTTACCAATCCGTCCTTGATTGGAGAATAACTTGTAACTGTAGCCCCAATTTCAAATATCTGACAGAGACTTGACTGAGCACCTTGATGCCTACCCATTGTTCAGCTACCTCAAGGAGTGCGGATGGGGGTGAAGGTGGAGTATCCCAATTTGAGCATCATTCCTGGAAGCTTAACCCTGCAAAGAGATGGGGGCTGGTCGAAGAGAAGGGAGAAATGGTTTTTTGGCTGTCAGATACACTCCAAAGATATCCATTCAATAGGCTTTTAGTGGCAAAAAATTTTATTTTTTAAGTAATTGACTTACTTGGGTACAGTTCTATGAATTTTAATACATGTAGCTTTGTGTAACCACCACCACAATCAGGATACAGAATACCCCCCAAACTCTCTCATGCTATCTTTTTGTAATCACACCTTCTTCCCCACACACCCCAACCCATGGCAACCACTGATCTATTCTCCATCATTATAATGATAATGAAGGTTTTTTGAGCAATTCCTAAACCTCCAACAATGTGTCTGGGTAGAGGTCCTTATCCAAGATGAGGTTGAAAATATTCTCAAAGCTGTAGCATTGGTGTATATCAGTATACTCTTAGATGTGGTCCCCAAATATCAATTACATGATATATAATCATGGTTTAACTATCTCCATCCCCATAATATTTCAAATATAAGACAGACAGTTTTACAGGTCATCTGAATGCTCAGATATGAATTCATTCAGCCAATATTTAGTGGGTACCTACTATGGGCATGATAATGTGGGAGGGAAATATAAGTGTGAGAAACAGACCAAAATCCCTGTCCCCCTGGAGCTTATATTATAAAGGAATCACAGTCTCATTTGTAAATAATATGTACTAAACACCAAGTCAGTTTTGTCCAACAGAAGCTAAAGTTTCTATGATACTAGACCCATGGGCCTCTATTCTTGGCGCTGAACCCAGTTCTTCCAAAATTCAAGGGGGCCTCAATAGTGCACTTAGTGTCTTGGCTGATGATAAAGAAAAATGGTCCCAAACCTGGTATGAGACAGAAGTTTCTTCTTGATGTAATTCACAACATCCTTCTTAGTAGGAAATTAATATTCATGATAAAATGCTTAAACAGTTTTACATTAAACTTTAATAAGATTAAGACCTCTTCTGAGAAACTACCTATCTACCTACTTACTGACTGTCAGTCAAGAATCTAACCAGTCTAAGATTATCTCACCTTCCTCTTTTATGGAAAATTCCTCTTCTGAGGTCAAACACTGAGTGACCTCTGATAGTTCTCTTCCTTTGCCAAAAGCTTGAAATAAAATGTTGATCCATCCTCAAAAGTAAATTAATAGGATTAAATTAAAATTTTTTTGCTGCTCACTCAGAGACTTCTATCAAAAAGAAAAGATACGATAGGATATGATAGTTATGCCAGATACTACCATTGGAAAAAACCTGGTGAAGGGAACATGGGATATCTCTGTATTATTCCTTACAACTGCATGTAAATCTACTATTGTCTCAAAATACAAAGTTAAAAAAAAGAAAAGAGAGGCCATCTGTGCTTCCTCTGCTCTTCTTCTCCATCCATTTCCTTTCTCTCCATGGCTTTTTTCTTCAGCTGCCCAGAGTTTCATTTCCACTTTCCATTAGGGTCTCTCTTCCTGTCAGTCCTCTTATTCCTTCCCATCTCTATGGTATTTTCTCATCTTTTATAGCTATGTCAGTAGTCATCTTTATGCGTGTATAATCCCATTTTCAAGCTTTATGGCCATAAAAGATAAAAGTTGTGCTTATGCTTTGTTGTCTGTTACACACAAGAGATGCTCATGAAACATTTGCTGAATTAAATTAAAATTTTAAACATGTAACATCTTTGATTTCTGTGCAATGAACTACACCTCTAAGCAAATATTTAAAGATAAGGAATGGGGAGGGTTTGGAGAATCCTGTGGTTGCTTTTGAAGAGTCTGGTCCGAACCAGTTTCCCAAGGTTGACTGTATATTGTAGTCGCCTGGGCAGCTCTTAAGACCCACCGCTGCCCGGCCCCACCCTCAGAAAGTCCACTTTAATCAGTCTAAGGTGGGGTGTGGGCACTGGTATTTACCAAAAGTGACCTGGTTTGGTCTAATACACAGCCAGGTTTGAGGGCTCAGGACTAGAATAATATTTTCCAAACTTTCCCCCCCCCCCAACATATTTGAGGGAGAAAACACACTTCTCACCACTAAAAGTGACTGACCTCAGCAAGGATTCTCAACTGGGAGTGGGAGGTGGCTGAGAACAGGAATGGGAATGGCAGTTTGGAAAAACTTCCTGGGGATTCCAATATATCCACTTGGAAGATGTGAAATGTGGAAGACGGAAGGCACTCACTTCCCACCCATGCCCGCTACCAGCAGGAGAATATCTGGAATGCTTATTTGTTCTGCAAGTCCTGACTGCTTTCTTTATGAGAGGACACATAGCACGACGGTTAGGAGTGCAGATGCTGAAGTCAGGACCTGGGTTTGAGTCCTCTCTACCACTTACTAGCTGAGTCAGCCTGTTACTGAATTTCTTTAAGCCTCAGTTTCCTTATTTGTAAAATGTGATATTAATAAAACCCGTCTCTTAGGATTAGTTGTGAGGATTAAATAGAAGTTCATGAAAAATACTTACTATGATAGACCTATATTAAGTAGACAGTACATTTAAACTGTAACCTTTCTTTATTCTCTTCCCCTTCTCTTTATCATCATCATCATCATCATCATTACTCTGTCAATTCTTACTGTCCTGGAGTTCCCTGGGGTAGCAGATGTTCACCTAATAACAACACACAGCCTTATTACACATCATCATTCAGTTACCTTTGTGCCAAAAGATGAAAGGAAAAGCTTAGTTCTCAAAGAGCTGCCGCATAAAACCCGAGTTATTATCATTGTCGTGACTATGGCCAAAGCATCCTGCATCAGATAATCAGCTTTCCCAGCAGTTTAAAGTTTGCCAGGTTTGCAACAGTTCTTTGCTCCCTCACCAGAGAAGAGGGAAAGAGGAGGTGGGTCCATACGTTAAATCTGTCACCATCAGGGCTGGGTGGGCTTGCCCAGATCCCAACGGAGTCCCTCCTGTAAATCCAAGACACCCTGTCATGCCTACTTTCTAACATTAACCCACTATGACATACTGTGCCATTAAGCCACTGCTCTTCATCCCCAGCAGAGTACCTTGAAATGCTGGGGTGTGCTTAGTTGGCATATAAATTGAAGTTGTTGTTGCTTTGTCATAAGTGGAAGGGTGGGAGAACATTGGGAATGCTGTGAAATAGACATCCGGCTGGTTTCATTCTTCATAAGCATGGCATGGTGTTAAATTTTTCAGAGCGCTGTGCCTCTGTGTAGTCAACTTGGGTTTTTCTCTCTGAATTTATTGAGGGTGTAGAATCACAGAAGGTGATTAACATAAATTTTAACCTCTGTTTCTGCCTGTTGTTGCTTCATAAGTTGTATGGAAACTTTAAGAAAAATCCACTCGCCCCGCTTGGCTTTGGATCCTGATTCCGCCATACACTTGGGTGGCCTTGAACCTGTGTGCCTCAGTTTCCTTATCTGTCAAATGAGTGTTATGATAGTACCTAATTCAGAGGATTGTTTACAGCATGAACTGAGTTAATGACTGTAACTGCTTTCAATGGTTTCTGGCCCAGATAGGCATTCAATAGCTGTTAGGTATTACAATCATTTTATTACAAACAACTACCAGTTAGATCTTTATTATTACTTTTGAGAAAGGGGAGGGGAACTAATATTTATTGAGATAAGTACTGTGAGCCCCTTACACATACTGCCCCTTTCAATTCAGTTTTTTAGATGATGAAAGTGAACCTTGGAGAGATAAAGGAACGACCTCAAAGTCAGAGCCACCCAAAAGAAGGGACAGAGTGAGAATCTGAACTCACATGTAGTAATAATTTCGCCTTTTTGCAAGAAAGTTTCCTATATAACATAAAGTTTCCATATATTGTTGATTTGCAAGTATTCTTGTGGTTTTTTTTTCTCCTTAATACCTCTTTTTAAAAATTTTTTAATTTTTAAATCTTGAAGTGAGTTTTTATTCCTCTGAAGTATTATCTGTTATACGTATTGGGTGCAGGGATTTTTTCACAAGCTGTTGTCTTTTTAAAAATCCTGCCCATGTTTTTTCTTTTTTTTTTAAGATTTATTTATTTATTTTTATTTATTTCTCTCCCCTCTCCCACCCCCCCGCCAGTTGTCTGCTCTCTGTGTCCATTCCCTGTGTGTTCTTCTGTGACCGCTTCTATTCTTATCAGCAACACCAGGAATCTTTGTTTCTTTTTGTTGCGTCATCTTTTTGTGTCAGCTCTCCATGTGTGTGGCTCCATTCTTGGGCAGGCTGCACTTTCTTTCGTGCTGGGCAGCTCTCCTTATGGGGCGCACTTCTTGCGCGTGGGGCTCCCCTACACAGGGAACACCCCTGCGTGGCACGGCACTCCTTGTGCACATCAGCACTGCACATCAGCACTGCACATGGGCCAGCTCCACATGGGTCAAGGAGGCCCGGGGTTTGAACCTTGAACCTCCCATATGGTAGGTGGATGCCCTATCCATTGGGCCAAGTCTGCTTCCCCTAAATACCTCTTAAATCTACATTCCCTCTTTCCCTATCCAACTTGTTCTTCACATTGAAGCCAGGGTGATCTTTCAAAAACACCAAAATGTTGTCACTTCCGCAGAGAATCTTTCAAGGGCTCCCTGTTGCTCTCAGGGCACAGTCAAATCCAAACCTTGGCTCTCACATATGTTCCAGTGTTCCACTGCATCCCAGGCAATGAGTAAAGCATAAGCAAATGTCTCTAACAACCTTTCCGGAAGCTTCCTGCCCCTCTCCTCCACTATTCTCTGAGCTGTAAACGTACTGGCTTCTAGTGAGTGTCTCCTGCCTTGCAGCGTTGGCATATGCTCAGTTCTCTGCCTGGAATACATTTTCATTCCCTATCCCACTCATTAACTGTTTCTCATCCATCAATGTTCAGCTCAAATTCTATTTCCTCAAGAAAACCTTCTCTGATCCCCCAGGCTGGGATGCATTACCAGATAGTCACAGGAAGAGGTTTCCATAGTAGTTTTCCTCTGACGCATTTGTGATAAGTGTCATTGATTATCCAATTGTATAGTGCATTTTTGATCACTCCTACTAGCAGTGAAACCTTGCAAAGATGGACACCGTGTCTTTCTTATTCTCCACCGTATATATCCCCAGCCTCTTGCACAGAGTAAATGTTGGATAAATATTTGCTGAATGAGTGAATGAATGAATGAACTGAAGGGAGAGATTGATTTTGTTCTCCCTTAAAAGAGGCAGTGATCTGACTGATAAGCTTTCCTCTCCTAAATCAAAGCGGGATTCCAGAAGCCTCCACTTTAAGCAGGTTTAATCCCATTATCACAGATATTTGGGGAAAATCCCATTACAGCACTAAGTGATGCCGTCTTTCCCAGGTCTTGAAAACCCAGTCTTGTGCCTCTGTGACCTCTCCAACTGAAATCCTGCCTCAAGTCAGCATTTCTGATGTGATTATCTTGCTTTAATAGGTACATGATCTGCCTCTAACAAATTGCTTTAATAATGGTCATCTCCAACAGAAGAACAAACTTGTAAAGAAGGCATTATCTCCTTGGCTAGAGTAATAGAGTAGACCTATGTCATGACTGGGAGAGCTAGAAATAGGATGACATTGGCTGTTCGGGGTTGCCTTTGTTGGATCCTTTTCTCTCTTTAGGTGACAAAACTCATTTTTCTCGCACCCCATTTCTGAAACCACCTGGCAGTACCTTTGGCTTCCAAAATACATAGGCGCAAACAACTCATTCCTCCCCAGTGCCCAGCTTCCCCCTCCCCATCGCTGCAGTCACACACTGCAGTGGTGTTCCAACCACTTAGGGTAGCTCCACCAGTGACTACTGGGGGCACTAACATCCTCCTGGTTCACTCCACTCCGATGGTTGAAAGACGGCTTTCGCTTGGAAGCCATCCTTCTGGATGGAGGCATGGTGGAATAAACTCCGGGTTCCATGTCATTCCTGCCTGTCTTTCAGAAGAGAGGCCTTAAGTAGACCTAGTGGGATAGAAACAAAGACAGATGTGGAAAGTTTAATGACAGTGACCACCAACATTTGTAAAATTCAGACATAAGTGAAGGGAGGAAGGAGTTAAAAGATAACTAGATTAGGAGCAGGTATAGCTCGGTGGTTGAGCATCTGCTTCCCATGTACGAGGTCCCAAATTCAATTCCCAGTTCCTCCTTGTATATATATATATATACACACACACACAGACGCCAATGCTGGCTTCCAGATCTAAGATCCTTGATATTTAGAGGGCCTGTGACCCCATGATACACTAACATGCATATTCCTTAAAGAAGAGCATGGAGAGTTGATAAGGCCAGCTTTGTTCATCCTGGCTCATATCTGGCCAGGTTGCTCATCTTGACCAGCTGGGTTTTGAGAATGAATGGTAAATGTGCCTTCTCAGAGGGAGATAGGGATGTCTGACAGTCACCATTCCCATAAGGATGAGATGTAACAATAATAAAATAACATTTTCAGATACCTGAAACTAAGTGCATTTTATGTCGTCAAAGCAACACTAAGTGGCAGTTTTTATTTTACATAATAATTTATGTATTTTTTTACATAATTTTTACCATTTTATAGACAAGGAGCCTAAGGCTTAGAGTAGTTCAGTAACTTTCCCATAGGCACATTCTGATGAATGGTAGAAGCACATTTTTAAACCTGGTTTGATGAATTCCAAATCCAAGCTGCTAAGTACTATATACCTTTACTTAGGAAGGAATTATAAAGGTGCCAGGTAATAAATCAACCCCATTTAGTCAGGGGAGGGCCATGCTCTGACCTCCCTAATCCCCTCTTTCTAAATAAATCTAGGGCTGGGAGATGAAAGAGCTTCTATCCCTGGAGTAATTCCCTGTTCCCTATCAGCTAAATGAATTGAGCCAGGAGGATGGTTTTCAAGTATCCAGAGTTGAAAAGCACTGCAGTTCCTGGTGGATGTTAAATCGTAAGGTAGTTTTCTCCCTCTGGAATTCAAGGTTGGAGTTCATGAGCTATAGGAAGGAGTAAAAGCAAACAGCCTCTCTCATGGAACTGGTTATTTAAAGGAGTTTTTTCCCTTGCCCACTGATAAACATAAGCTGCCTCTTTCCATTTAATGGGATTAGTTAACAAAAATAATATGGAGATGAGGCTGCATGGGTGCAGACCTTCTAATAACAAACTCACTGTTAGCAAAAACCTCAGGGAGAGAAAGCAGCCTGGGCTGGCATATATTCAGTGAACCACCAGAGGGTCTGCATGTGGCTCAATCAAAGCGTATTGCCAAACATAGAGCTAAATAATTCAAATATGTGTACCCCTAATGAAAATCATGTTTTCTGATTTGAGCCTCCTTCATAGAATGGAGAGGTAAAATATGATGATATTTTTAAAAAACGTTTGCTATCCCTTGACCACTAGACCATTTATTTAAAATGAAGCTCTTAGGAGTTGCAAAGGAAAAATACTACGGTCTCTCATGGGTAGCAATGCCTTATACATCATGGTATGTAGCATCAGTGCAAATGACAGGGTACTTGGCTAAGAGATAAAGGTCGGTTTTTTGAATCACACACCTGAATAGCCCAGGGTTAGATGGGGCTTCAGCATAATATGACCCTGGGCTGGATGATATAATCAGACCCAATCACTCTCCATCTCTCTGCTCTGTTGTCCTGTTTTGACTTTTAAGGGCAGCAGAAATGTAAAGAGCATGGCCTTGTGGCAGGATTTTCAAAGTCCTGAGATTGAAAGTCATTGATTCTGATTGTCCACATGCCCAGCCCCAAACCAATTATTATGGCCAGGTGAAATTGAATCTCTGGCCAGGCTTGTATCACATACACACCGTGGACCTGGAATTCTTCAAAGGCCATGGACTGAGAATCAGGAAGGGAAGGAAGAAAATCAGGATGCTATTTATGGAAGAGGAGAAAATGGATGCCAGGATGTGAAAACCAATACAAAAACAACAAAATAAAAAATGTCCATCATAACCAGCAGGTTAAGAGAGGGTTATTCTTGCATATAATGTGAAGTTTCACTCTCAAGAGACCATCCAGAGATTGAAGTTTCCACTTAAGAGTGTTTGGAGGATGTTTTTAGGAAACCCTAAGGAATTCATGCAATACACACACACACAAATATTAGAACTAATAAACGAATTCTGCAAAGTTGCTGATTATAAGATCAATTGTATTTCTATACACTACCGATGACAATCCAAAAATGAAATTGAGAAAACAGTTCAACTTACAAAAAAGCATAAAAAAGAACAAAATATTTAGGGATAAATTTAACAAAAAAGTATACGATCTCCACTGAAAACTGCAAAATATCATTGAAAGAAATTAAATAAATAGAAGGCCATCTCCTGTTCATGCACTGGGAGACTTCATATTGTATCAATGACAATACTCCTCACATAGCTCTATAGACTCATTGAAATCCCCTTCAAAATCGAGCCTTTCCTAAAACTTACATGAAAATGCAAGAACAAAAACAATCTTGAAATAAAAGTATGAAATTGGAGGACCCACACTTCCCAATTTCAAAGCATACCGCAAAGCAACTATAATGAGGACAATGAGGTACTGGCTCACTACACATAGATCAACAGAATAGAATTGAAAGCTCAAAAATAAACCCTTACATTTGTGGTCAATAGATTTTTGACAAGAGTCCCAAGACAATTCATCTGGGAAAGAATAATCTTTTCAACAAATGGTGATAGGTTTATTGGATATCCACATGCACAGGAATGAAGTTGAACCCCTACTTCCCATCATGTACAAAATTAACTAAGTATGGATCATAGAAAATACAGGAGTAAATATTAACTTGGTAGGCAAAAGTTTCTTAGATGTGACAGCAAAATCTCAAACAACATAAGAAAAAATAGATTAATTGGACTTATAAAAATGAAAGACGTTTGTGCTTCAAAGGACACCGTTAAGAAAGTTTAAAAAAAAAACCTCACAACATGTTAAGAAAAATTTGTGAATAGAGATTTCTCAAAAGAAGATATACAAATGGCCAGTAAGCACAAGAAGAGACGATGAATATCATTAGTCATTGGAGGAATGGAAAGCAAAATCGTAACGAGATACTCTTCACACCCACTAGCATGACTAAAATAAAAAAGACTGACAATAAAAAGTGTTGCTTAGGACGTGGGGGGATTGGAACCCTGATACATTATTGGTGGGAGTGTAAAATGGTGCAGTCACTATGGAAAACAGTTTAGCAGTTCAACAAAAAAGTTAGACAGAGAGTTAAATACATAACCCAGCAATTCTACTCCTACATATATACTCCAAAGAATTGAAAATGTTTGTTCACACAAAATCTTGTATATAAATGTTCATAGCAGCCATACTTATAATAGCCAAAAGAAGTGGAAACAACCCAAATGTCCATTAATTAATATATGGGCAAACAGAAGAATGAAGTATTGACACATGTTGCAACATAAGTGAACCTTAAAATATGAAAGTGAAAGACAGCAGATGCAAAAGGCCACGTAGCGTATGATTCTATTTCTTTGAAATGTCCTGAAGAGATGAATCTATAGACCCACCAAATAGATTAGTGGTTGCCAGGGACAGGGAAAAGGAGTGGTTGGGAAATGATTATTAATAGGTATAAGGTTCTTTTGGGGGTGATGGAATGTTCTGGAATTACATAGTGGGGTTGCACAATTCTGTCAGTACAATAAAAACCACTGAATTGTGCACTTTATAGGGGTGAGTGGTATGGTATGTGAATTATACCTTAATAAAACTGTTATTAAAAAAACATGTTTGGCAGAGAATCTGACTAGTTCAATCTTATGCTGATTCATTCAAATGAGTTTTGCAGACAGAACTTGGAGTCTCTACTTCCAAGGGTAATTAACCTCATCCATAAGGGGGGAGGGGGTAATATCAACACTGAGAGAACAGCTGTGAGGATTAAATGAGATAGTGTGTGTGTGTATATATATACATATATATATGTATACACACACATACACATAATTCATAATTCCTGGAATGTAGTAAATGACCAAAAAAACAAAAAAAAAAGGATTCTGATAATAAAATAAAGCAAAACAGGATCCTGAACTTAGATAAAGGAAGGCTGACCATTTTCAGAAATGAAAT
Organism: Dasypus novemcinctus; assembly: GCF_030445035.2. Taxonomy (NCBI): domain Eukaryota; kingdom Metazoa; phylum Chordata; class Mammalia; order Cingulata; family Dasypodidae; genus Dasypus; species Dasypus novemcinctus. Next base: position 55,990,929 of record NC_080695.1, on the reverse strand, counting down.
TCAGGGGAGCAGCTGAGTGTTTATGGTGGTACCTTGCAGGCAATAAAGCTCAGCCCCATGCCCTGCTGATTCCCAGCCCCCATTTCCCTGTGCTTGCCTGCAGTCAAAGCCAGAGGAGGCTTAGCAGGCAGGCAGGAAGAATCCCCGTGCATTGCTGGTCCTCGGCTCACTAGCTCAAGGGCTGAGGCTAAGAAGTGAATCCCCAGTTGCAGCGCTGGCTCCCTGCCCTTTCTTCCTAGTGGTCTGTTCACCCCTTAGCTGCTTCCTTGCACTGCTGGTGGAGGAGAAATCAAAGGCTGGATGGCTCCTAGTGTCCCACCTCCACACAGCTCAGGCTGGGAACTGTGGAATCCACACAGGCGAGGAAGTTCAGGCAAGAACAAGGTCAAGAAAGGCAAAGGAGAAGAAAGGCCATTTGGAGCTGGATGATTCTGCCCCAAGGCCGTATCTTTAGACCAAAGTTCACTTGGCATTTACTACAGTCTCTTCTTGATTCTAAAAGGTAGCACTGATTTAATAACAAGTTCTGGGAGGAGGTTACGGGATGGAAGAAGAAATCCTCTTATATCATAAACAATTTTAATTTATTCATCCAAAGTAGCTTAAATTGTCTTTAAAATCTGAACTTTTTTCCCTTTCAAAACCACAAAACAATTCTGAGTCAAGCCTCTTCACATTCTGAAGCCCAAGGCACTTCTGAATGACATCAAACTGTGGACAGTTCTGCAGGGCATCATCTTGATGTGCTCTCTTCATCATGACTCATGAACTTGACCTCGTTCATGCTCCTAGGATTGATAATATAATTTTGAATTGCACTGAAGAATATTAGGTTCCCATTTGCAGTTTCTATTCAGTGAAAGTTGTAAACCTTTAATTGAATGAGGTGTTGAAGAAGTTAAAGGGCTTCTCTGAAAAGTCATTGGAAGCTTTGTGACAAAGAGATGGACAGCCCCTGTCTAGACCTTCATGACCCATGAATCAATTAACACCAGGTCTCCTGGCTTTGAAAATTCTATGATCTGTTACGCCAAAGTTAGCACATGCTTAGCAATGACAAGGTAAAGCTTATTCATCTTTTAAGCAAATGTCTTTTGGCTTCTTTCATGGACTTTTGACTTTTTTGGCTATGCAGAATATAAACATTCATCTCACTTTTAGGAGAATCTTTCTTTTGCAGCCAGTGAGAAATACTGTCTTAAATGGTAGAAGCCAAAAGGACTCTTTCTCACCCACCTCCTGGCACCTGGAATTTACAGGTTCTCTCTCCTCACTGTGGTGATTTGAAACTGTGTGTACCCCAGAAAAGCATATTCTTAGAGTTATTCCATTCCTGTGGGTGTGGATCCATTTTAAAGTATGGTCTTTTGATGAGGCTACTTTAGTTAAGGTATGCCCCACCCCATTTAGGATGAATCTTAATCTTCTTACTGAAGCCCTTTATAAATGGGATGATTTATAAAGAGAGACAGCCATGGAAATAAGAAGCTGAAATCAACAAAACTTGGAAGAGAAGGTAGAGACCAGCAGATGCCACCATGTGCCTTGCCCTGTGACAGACGAGTCAAAGATCGCTGGCAGCCAGTCTTCAGGAAGAAAGCATTGCCTTGATGATGACTCGATTTGGACATTTTCACAGCCTCAAACTGTAAGCTAAAAAATTCCAGGTGTTTAAGCCAGCACATTTCATGGTATCTTCTTTAAGCAGCCTAGGAACTAAAACACTTGCCTCCTGGCACCTGGCATCTGGAATATGTCAAAAGATACAGAATTGGTCAATTAGAAACTCATGCCAAGAGCTTTGAATCTTGAGGATCTAGTGATGAGAACATCAAGCATCCAGTGGCAATGGTGGCTTTGATAGTTCAGTAGACAATGCCCTGAGGGTCCAGTAGACAATGCACTGAGGTATGAGGGACATCATACCTCATCTTACCAATAATACCTTGCATTGTTGTGAAACATTTTTAACTAATTACTAAAGAGCATCCCACCAAAATATTACTACGAACCAAAGTATTTTACATTTGGTGTTTTTTCCCCTCAGCCAACCCTATTATTATTATTTTTATGTCATTTATATATGAACAGACATAAACAATAAGTATATAGTAAAAGTTGTGAATGTACAAAGCAAACATGCTTAACATCATGCAGAAGTCACACACATCAACCCACTACCAACACCTTGCATTGTTGTGAGACATTTGTAACAAATGAAAGAATATCGTCAAAATCTTACTACTTATTTTATGTTTGTTGTGTTTTCCCCAACCCACCCTATTATTTTTTAAAAATGCTTTTGTGACAGAAGTTGTTAATCTTACAAAACAATCATGCACATGTGCAGGATTCCCATACAACATTCCTCTATAACACAACACACCATGGTGGAACATTTGTTACACATTATGAGATAATATCGTCAGACAATTACCGGGTCCGTCAGACAATTACCGGGTCCATAGGATACATTTGACACACTTTTTTCCATACTCCACCATTCAACACAGTACATCTTTGGCTTAGATGTATGAATATTACATTATTACTGTTAACTACAGTCCATAGGTCACTCCAGTTGCATTTTCCCCATGAGTTTCCACTTTCTCACCACCCGGCAATACTGATGTTCATCTGCTCTAGGTCACAAAGGATACTCTTGCATCTGTACCATCAACCACAGTTCTCACCCACCTCTGGGTTTACTATGTTTTTCTGTCCCTAGATTATTTTCTAGCTTTCTTTCAATTGGCATTTATATCCCTGTACTACCCTTTTCAGCCATGTTCCCATTTATAAACCAACCTACTCACTATAACATGTTACCATCAACTCTATACATTTCCACATCTTTACAATAAAGTTAATTAAAACTTCTACATATATTAAATATCAGTAGTCCATCTCAGTCCTCCTCTTATCTCCTTTAATAATCCACCACCTACCACAAGGTCTTGAAGATATTTTCCTACAATTTCTTCTAGAAGATTTATGGTTCTTGCTTTTATAGTTAGGTTTTTAAAATCCATTTTGAGTTAATTTTTGTATAAGGTGTGAGATAGGGGTCCTCTTTCCTTCTTTTGGCTATGGATATCAAGTTTTCTCAGCACCATTTTTTTAATGGACTGTTCTGTCCGAGCTGGGTGGGTTTGACAGGCTTATCAAATATCACTTGACCATACAATGGAGGGTCTGTTTCTTAACCATCAATTCTGTTCCATTGGTCTATGTGTCTGTCTTTATGCTAGTACCATGCTGTTTTTACCACTGTAGCAAGGTAATGTGATTTAAAGTTCAGAAGTGAGAGTCCTCCAACTTCATTTTTCCTTTTTAAGATGTTTCTGGCCATTCAGGACCCCTTACCCTTCCAAATAAATTTGATAATCATGTTTTCCATTTATTTTTAAAAAGCCTGGTGGAATTTTTAGTGGGATTGTGTTGAATCTGTATATCAACTTGGGTAGAGTTGACATCTGAATGGTATTTAGTCTTCCATTCTGTGAGCATGGAATGTTCTTCCCATTATTTAGGTCTTTTTTGATTTCTTATAACAATGAGTTGTAGTTGTCTGAATACAAGTGGTTTATATTATTGGTTAAGTTTATTCCTAAATATTTAATTCTTTTAGTCGCTATTGTAAATGGAATTTTCCCCCTGACTTCCTCCTCAGATTGCACATTCCTAATGCCTTTTAAAATTCTATTTCATCTAATATAAATATAGGTTCTCTGACTCTTTTTTGTTGTTGTTACTTAATGCATGGAATATCTTTTTCCAGCCTTTCACTTTGAATCATTGGTATCCTTGGGTCTAAGGTGAATCTCTTGCAGACAGCATATAGGAGGACTCATATAGGTGGAGTGTGAGTCTCTTGTAGACACTCATATAGGTGGAGTGTGCCGTGCTTCCTGGACATGGATATCTAGTTCCTTCAATAGGGTTGGGAAATTTTCTACTATTATTTCTTCAAATATTGCTTCTGCCTCTTTTCCCTTCTCTTCTCCTTCTGGGACACCCATGACATGTATGTTTGCATGTCTCTTGCTGTCATTTAGTTCCCTGAGACCTTGTTCAATTCTTTCCATTCTTTTCTTCATCTGTTCTTTTGTATGCTCACTTTCAGAGGCCATTTCTTCAAGCTTACAAATCCTTTCTTCTGCCTCCTCAAATCTATTATTATATGATTCCAGTATATTTTTTATTTCATTTATTGTGCCTTTTTATTCCTGTAAGATCTGCTATTTTCCCTTGTATGCTCTCAAATTCTTCTTTGTGCTCAAAGTCTTCTTAATATCCTTAATCTCTTTAGCCATCTCATTGAATTTATTAAGATTTATTTGAACATCTATGTCTTTTTAAATTTAAAATTTTTTTAAATTTATTTCTCTCCCCTTCCCTACTGTTGTCTGCTCTCTGTATCCTTTCATTGTGTGTTCTTCTGTGTCTGCTTGCATTGTCAGGCAGCACCGGGACACTACATCTCTTTTTTGTTGTGTCATCTTGCTGCATCAGCTCTCCTTGTGTGTGGTGCCACTCCTGGGCGGGCTGTGCTTTTTTCATGTGGGGCAGCTCTCCTTGTGGGGTGCACTCCTTGCACGTGGGGCACCCTTATGCGGGGTCACCCCTGTGTGGCATGGCTCTCCTTGTGGATGGCAACACTGTGCATGGGCCAGCTTACCATGTAAGTCAGTAGGCCCTGGATATTGAACACTGGACCCTCCATATGGTAGGTGGAAGCTCTATCAGTTGAACATGTCTGCTTCCCTGAACATCTATGATTAGTTGTCTCAACTCCTTTATGTCATCTGGATGCTTATCTTGTTCCTTTAACTGGGTCATATCTTCCTGTTTCTTGGTGTGGATTGTAATTTTTTGTTGGCATCTTGGCATCTGGTTTACTAGATGTCTTTATTATGGATGTGGTTTTTCTCTTTAGTTTAGGGTTTTCTTGCCCTTTCTTCCTTGCTGATTGTGTAGTATGAGCCAAGTATGTATTTGGTGCTGTAAGCTCTAGAGCCTCAAGCTGCCCTCATTGTCCCAGGGGCTGATGAAGCTTCTCCCACCTTTCTCCTTTGCTTGGGGTAGGGTCAGAGCCACAGCTGTGTGTAATAACCCAAGTCATGCATGCCTAGACTTTAGTTGCCAGGAGAGACTGATGAAGCTTCACTCCCCTCTCTCCACTACCTGGGGTGGGGATGGAGCTGCAGGTGTGGGCAGCAGTCTATGCCATGTGGTTCCAAAATGACCTCAGTTATCCTGGTAGACTTCCAACTACTCAGTCTGCCTGCTGAATGTACCTGCAGTTATCCAGAAAGGCTGATGCAGGGTGAATGGTGGCTATCGGCCTCTTTCTGACTTGGATAGGCTCAAACTTCAGTGGTTCTTAGGATTACACTTAGCCTAATTTTTGTATAAGGTATGATATAGGGGTCCTCTTTCCTTCGTTTGGCTATGGATGTCCACTTATTTCAGCACCATTTGTTGTATGGACTATTCTGCCTGAACCAATCAGTAGCTGAAGTTGGTGCCCAACTGTCTCTTCCTCCCCTGTTTTTGGGAAGTGGACCTTCTGATTCCAGCCAAGGAATAGCTCCCAAGGTGGCTTGTGCAGACAGTGGAGGATGGGCACTGCCTCCAGGATGTGGAGTGCTCTACTTAAGAATCTTCTCTGCAGATGGACAATCTTCTCCCTGCCTTCTTTCAAGGACATTGCAGGATGCTCTTCTGGTCTCCTGAAGCCCCCCAAAAGGTGTTTTAGGTAGCTCGGTGTGATTACTAATTACCCAGTAGCATGAGCTGAGTCTAGGAGCTCCTTACTCTGCCGCCATCTTGCTGGTTATCTCTTCACTTTATTTTATTGAATCCTGAAAGCGACCCTAGGAAGTAGTTATTATTTTTATCTTAAATTTACTCATGAGGAAGTTAAGTCTCAGAGAAGTTGATTCACTACCATTCCAAAGTCAGACATATGGAGGAAAAGTCAGTACTTGAACCTCTTGTTTGTGTGACCCCAGAACTACGCACATAACTCCCCTGCACACAACTTCTGCATTGTGCTTCTTTGGTGGGGATACAGGTAGGGATGGAAAGTCTGGATGTCAGAATGGAGTACAAGTTGGGGGAAATTATTTCACTGTTGGCTGGATGGAGCTAATTATGCAAGGGAGGCAACACTTCTTTTATTTTCCATAAGAAGTTTCAAATAATCACAAGTAAAGACACTTCTAAAATGAAGCCCATGTACCCGTAACTCAGCTTCAAAAAACATCAACAGAAGGTCAGTGCTGTTCGCCCTTTACTCTCACCCAAGTTTCCCAGGACATTTCTACTTTTAGCACTCAAAGTCCAGTGTCCCAGGAAACTCCTCAGTCCTAGGCAAACCAGAATGGTTGGTAACTCTACAGCCTCTCTTCCCTTGGATTATCTCGAAGCAATTCCAAGATAATGTATCGTTTTATCTGTAAATATTGGAAAATATACCTCTGAATTATAAGGGTTTTTAAAAAAAAACCAGTAGCATCATACCTAAAAACAATTCCTTAGTACCATAAAATATCTTCAGGTACTCTGTGTATGCTTGTGTCTGTGTGTGTGTGTGTTTGTGTGTGAACAATACAACTGGTTTTATTGAATTAGAATCTAAGCAAGGTTCACATACTGTATTAGGTTGTGTAAGCTTAAGTCTCTTTTAATTTAAAGCACCCCTTCCACCCCTCACCCATTTGTTTAAAAAAGTGACTTAAAAAACAATAGTTTCCCACATTCTGGATTTTGCTGAGTTATCCCTGCAGTAACATGTAACATGTTTCTCTATCCTCTGTACTTCTTATAAAATAGTAGCTAGGTACCCGTTCAAGTTTTGGGGGAGAGAGAGTAATGGTATTTTATATATGGTGTTGTGTCCTTCAATTATATCACATTAGGATGCATATCGAGTCTTGTTGACTCTTTTAAGATTTACCAGTGGGTACAGGAAGGATCAGTCTGATCCGCCCATTTAAAGTTCTCCTTTAGCTTTTCATCCAACTATTTTAGCCACCATTAATGAACATTGGTGATATTCTAAGTCTATTATTCCTTCTTCATTAGCAGAGATTTTCTATGAAAATTAGGCTAAACTTTTTATGTTTTCTTTTGATTATCAATGTTCAGAAAAATAGGTTGATGCATAATTTCCGGGGCTGACCATTGAGGTTTTCTTTTTTAGGTATCACTTTGAATTCTTTGAATTTTAACATATTTAATTGTTCAAACTCAAAACATATATTCCTCTTTTTGAAATTAAAATGGCTAGTAGGAACTCCTTCAAGTTGGCTCTTGAATCCTTTTTGTTTTTTTAAGATTTATTTACTTTGTTTTTATTTTTTATTTTTGTAATTTATCCTCTTCCCCCAGATAGTTCTCTCATCAGTCTGCTCATTGTTTGCTTGCCATCTCCAGGAGGCACTGGGAACTGAACCTAGGACCTCCCATATGGGAGGCGAGTGCCCAATGGCCTGAGCTGTATCTACTCCCCTTGCACTGTGGCATCTGCTGGCTTGTGGCATCTGCTCATTTGGGCCTCTCCTCATTTGGACATCTGCTCAATGCAGCTGGTATGGCATCAGCTCATCTTCTTTAGGAGGCACTGGAACCTGAACCCAGGACCTCTTGTGTGGTAGGCAGGCGCCCAACTGTACCACAACCATTTCCCTCTTGAATCCTTTTGACCTAACTCCAGTGGTCTTTGATACCTTTTTGCCTCTGGTACCAGAAGATGTTCTGGGCTAACGTTTTATATTTCCTGACCTGGACCTGGAAATATCCATTTCTCTAAGGATCCCTGGTTCCTTTTAATGGGAATGGTATTTAGAAACCACAGTATGGGCTATGTCGTGGTCTTTTGGTCTTTTACATGGACAAAGCTTGGAAATGAATATGCTTTAAGAGAAAATATCATTACACATTCCTGTCGATATCCCTAACTCAAATTTCAGGTCAGGGGATATAGACCCAAGTTCTCTGTGTACTTGTGTATTGCTTCCCCATGCTAAAATTCTTGGCCCCCGTGGCACCAACATAATTAATCATTTGCTTTATCCTACTCTAGTTTTGTAACAGTTACAGAATAACAGCAATATTATGACCAAAAATATGATTACAAAACACAACTTGCAATTTCTTTGTAGTAGGACAGTGGTAGGACCACTGTTTTGCATCTCTAGTCTACCATATTTTATAGATAAGCAAGTAAAAATATATTCACATTTATTCCCTTTCTGAGGTAAAAATAGCATGCTATACCAACTCTTCTACACCTCGCTTTTTTACTTAACAGTGTATCCTGGAGACCATACCTTAGCACTGTCTAGAGATTTCCTTTTTTCATGGTTGCATAGTGCTTTACTGTGTGGATGTATCATAGTGCATTCAACTGGTCCTTTGTTGATAGACATTTGGGTACTTTCTGGTCTTTTATGTTACCTACAGTGCCACGGTGAACAGTCTTGTGTGTTTATGTGTTCACACTTCTGACAGCTTCTCATTGGAATAAAGTCCTTGAAGTATTAGGTTGGTGCAAAAGGAATTGCAGTTTCAGACTGTGAATTTTAAATCATTATAACTAGGCTCAAACACATCTTTATTAATCAAAATAGGAACCAATACAATCAACATGTTAATGCCTATGAGAAAAAAGTTTGTTTATTCCTTTTATGCAAAAATCCATGCTTCGGGATTTAATGAACTCTTGGAAAGCATTTTCTGCATCCTACTTGTTGTGAAAGTGTTTTCCCTGCAAAAAGTTGTCGAGATGTTTGAAGAAGTGATAGTTGGTTGGCGAGAGGTCAGGTGAAAATGTAGCCCAATTCGTTCAACTTTTGAAGTGTTGGTTGTGCAACTTGCATTCAGGTGTCGTCGTGGAGAAGAATTGGTCCCTTTCTGTTGACCAATGCTGGCTACAGGTGTTTGAGTTTTCGGTGCATCTCATTGATTTGCTGAGCATCCTTCTCAGATGTAATGTTTTCGCCAGGATTCAGAAAGCTGTGTAATGTATCAGACCGGCAGCAGACCACTAAACAGTGATCGTGACCTTTTTCTGATGCAAATTTGGCTTTGGGAATTGCTTTGGAGCTTCTTCTCAGTCCAACCACTGAGCTGGTCATTGCTGGTTGTCATATAAAATCCATTTTTCATTCACACGAATAGTCTGATCAAGAAATGGTTCGTTGTTGTTGCATAGAATAAGAGAAGACAACACTTCAAAGTGACAATTTTTTAAATTTTTGGTCAGCTCATGAGGCACCCACTTATCGAACTTTTTCACCTTTCCAATTTGCTTCAAATGCCAAACAACTGTAGAATGGTCAACATTGAGTTCTTTGGCAACTTCTCATGTAGTTTTAAGAGGATCAGCTGAGATGATTGCTCTCAATTGGTCATTGTCAACATCTGATGGCCGGCCACTACACTCCTCATCTTCAAGACTCTCATCTCCTTTGCAGATCTTCATGAACCACCACTGCACTGTACGTTCATTAGTAGTTCCTGGTCAAATGCATTCTTGATATTGCAATTTGTCTCCTCTGCTTTACGACCCATTTTGAACTCAAGAAAATTGTTCGAAATTTTTTTTGCGTAATATCATTTCCGTAGTCTAAAATAAATATAAAATAAACAGGATGTAATAAGTCATTAGCAAAAAAGCATAAAGTGAAAAATGCACATTAAAATGACATAAAACATAACCACATTTATTTAAGAATGTATTCTAATATCAAATGGCAAATTTCAACAATGCAAAACCACAATTACCTTTGCACCAACCTAACAGGATGAATGGATTCAAAGATACACACATACATAGGTTTGGTAAGTATTGCCAAATTCCTGTGCCTAAGAGTTGTACCATTTTGCTTTCCCACCAGAATGGATGAAAGAGTCTGGTTCTTCCTAATCTCATTGACAGAATATGTTGTCCATCTTTTGGATATTTGCCAAGGTAAATGGTGATGAATGGCTATCTTGGTGTCTTAATTTGCATCTCTCTCATTCTCTGTGATGCTGAGCATCTTTGTATATTGATTTTGGCCAAATGCACTTCTTTTTCTGTGCATTTTTATGCACCTATCTTTTGGGAGGCAGTTTTCCCAATAAGAGTCAGAGGATTGAAGAACACAGGCTGTATGCCTGGGATCAAGAAGGTGACAGTCTTCAAGTAGAGAACATATCCATACCCACAAAGCAAACTCCCTATCGCAGGGAGGAGGAATGGTGTGAAAGAAGGCATGGGGTCCCAGGCCATGGTCTGGAGTTTAAATCATAGTGACAGTCCTGGAAGAGGAAGTGTGTCAATGGAGACTAGACAGAGAAAGTGTCTGTTTCAGATTGGAAACTATGTGTTTCAGATCTAGGAAATATGGAGCGAGCAGAAGCCTTGCCATGTGGGATTGGACTAATGCACTGGAGAAAGGAGGGGACAGAATCAGTAAGAGAACAGGCGCCAACGATTAGATCCCCTTCCTTCTATGCAGTGCTCTTGCCTGAGTTTTACCATCAAGCTGAACGTCATTTTCCTTAGCTTATAAAGATACAATGAGACCTTCTAGAGTTTTAGGGAAGAGTGATTGAAGTTTTTGCATAAAGGGTTTAGCACCATGCCTGGCACATGAACAACAAGTCACAGCGATTCCTATTAGAGGAAACTCCCTGCCTTAATCAGGATATGCCTAAGAATAGAGGTAGGGCAGGGATTGGAGGTAGGAGGGATGGATGGATCCTGCTATGAAAAGTAAGGATCGTAAACTGAGATGGGAGATGGTTTCCACCCCAGGGACTAAGCTTCAAGAAAAAGAAAGTAGTTCTTGGCACTTTGAAAAGAAGGATCTTTGAGTGTCTTCCTCAGAAGGTACATTTGAAAATTTTCTTTAATATCCTATTTTTCTTTAATATCCGTGGTGAATTTGACATCTTTTTCACTGGATCCAGGCACATTCCACTTTGTCTATGTATCCTGATTTAGTTCTGGATGGAACAGCCCCCCCCCACTTCGATCCATATGGGGTGATGACATCCCTCTCCCCCCTTCCCTAACTACAGGGAAAGGGATGGGAACCGGGTCTAAGTTAGTTCATATTTAGACCTATGCATTTACCATGGTGGTTAATTCAGGGATGGCACATGACCTAAACAGCGACAATGAGGCACAATGAACTTTTTGCTGGGTCTCCAGGGAAAGAGCTGTTCACTCTTTTCTGAAGGAATTTGAAACTGGAAGGATTAAGTCATGAAGACATTATAGCTGTCTTTTGGCCACAAGGGACAAACTTGTCAAAAATAAAGCCAACATGAGTTACGTCAAGTCGAGATTTTAAAAGGAGCTAAATTAGATCTTGTTAACATCATTTTATTCCCCGATTAAGCTGTGCCTGCAGCTGTATTATATCTCATGGTTCTGTGGGTTGGCTGAGCTCAGCTGGTTGGGTCTCAACATGGTGTCACGTAGGACTGAAATCATCTGAGGACTTGATTGATCTGGAACAACCAAGATGGCTTCTTATCACTGGCAGTGGGTGCTGGTTGTGAGCAGGAGCTTAGCTGGGGCTATTGATCATGATACCTGAACTAACAGAGTGAAGAAAGCTACAATCCAAGGACCTGCCTCTGAACTTTTCAGTTATGTGAATGAATAATTTCCCTTTGGGCTTCAGTCTGTGCAGAAAGGATTCTGTGTCACACCAAGCGAGTATTAACTGATGGGTGGCCGGGGAGTATTTTCCCACCCAGTTGGTTATTTTCCAAAGGCAGAGCACCCGCCATGTGCCAGGCTATTGCTTATCTCACTAGAAATTCAAAGCCTCTACAAGGCTCCATAGAAATAACTCCTTAATCTCTAAACTCTGAAAGGGTGGGAAACACACACAGGACAACTCTTGTGTACTAAATTTTTATCCAATCAATTCCACTTTAAGAGGCAGCAGGTGTAGCATTTCATTAGAGACCTTCCAAATTCTGAAATGCTGTCCTCATCTGCTCTGGCTCTAGCCTGCTGGCACTTGCATGGCCTGTTGAGAGTCTATTATTAAGATAGAATTTGTATAGATTATTTTCAAGCCAACAAAAGAATTTCCTTGTTATTTATTCACAGGGTCCAGTGTGCAATATAAATTTAGCCAATTTGAATAGCCTTGCTCACTGATCTTGTTAGAGGGAGCCAAAGGCTATTGTCTGCGGTTCACACCGAGATTGAGCTCCTGCTGAAAATCTCATTTCTAAATGCAGGACTGTCAGTTTAGAATGCAGAGAGACCCTACCCATAGCTCACCAAGAATAAAGAGCATAAGGTTGCAATCTGTTCTGTATCCTCAGAGAATGTGTGATTTTCAGGATACAATAAACCTGAACGTTCATCTGATCCATGCCTTGTATAGAACCACCCTGAAATCTCCTGCCTAATGCAGATACAAAATTGGGACCTGGCCAAGAGATGAGAAGGTCCTAGGAGATGTCCTTGAATTGGTCTAACAGCATGCATCAGATCAGAGACCTTCCCAGCTCCCCCCAGAAATTATGTATAAGAACATATGGTTATGTGCATGGCAATCTCAGAGTGTCAGGACTGGTTTTTACTCATTCTTGGAATCCTGAATTCATGAACCCATTTTTAAAATGATATCTAAGCTTGTTAAAAATGGATTGGTTTTATATGCTTATTTTATATATATATAGCAAAATACCTAGAGAATATTAAAAGATATAAAGCAGAAATAATCATACCACTGAAAGATAGTTGTTACTTATTTTATGATATGTCCTTCAAGAGTGCCTGGAACATAGTAAACCCCATATTGCTGTTAGTATTATTGTTGTTTACAGAAAACAAAAGAAACTGTTTACATTGTTCCATATATGACTTTATTCTTCTTAATACTGAATACACTTCCTAGCAATTAAAAAGACTTCTATTGCATCCTTTAAAACGGCAATATAATTTTCCATTGTGTGAATATACTAGAATTTATTTTCCTGATCCTGTATTGTTGGATATCTAAGTTGCTTCTAATTTTTTTTGTATGTATGCTATTGTAAAGAGTTCTATGTTAAACACTCTTAGAGCAAAAACTTTTACACATGTTTAATATGGTCCCCAAGCATAAATGTCTAGCAGGGATATATCTTGGTCAGAGGGCATGAACGTTTATAAGACAGATAACTCATATTGCCAAACTGTCCTTCAAAAAGCTTTCACTATTTCATGCTCTCATAAATTGTAAATGAATAACAGTTCCTGTTTGTAAACACTTACCAAGATATTATTTTAATTTTGCCATTTCTACATCCTCCTTGAGTGTGCTGTTTTAAGAATACCCCACTCCCAGGTGCCATATGATTCATGCCATTTCGATCCTTTGTGGAAAAGACCATGCCATTTGAACTGCTCTAATAGAAAGAGAGCTGCTTTGATATAAAGCCTGGGGTCAAGTGTTCTAAGAAAGGCAGTGTTTTGGTTATCATTTGCTTCATAACAAAACACCCAAAACTTAATGGCTTAAAACAATACCCATCCATTGCATTCTATCTCATGGTTCTGTGGGTTGATGGTGCTCAGTTGGGTGGTTTGACAGCTCAGTTGGGCTGGAACAACTGAGATGGTTCCCTCCTCTAGCTGGCAATGGGTGCTGGCTGCCAGCCCGAAGCTGAGCTGGGGCCATTGACCATTGTAACTGAAAGAGCTGGGTGAAGGAAGCTAAAACCTAAGGACCTGCTAGCAGGGGATTTAAACAAAAATCAAGGTGGTTTGGGTAAAAGAAAACCTCAGAAATTTTCAGGAATTGGAGGTAACTGCTACCTCAGAAAGCATAGGCAAAGGGTGAACTGATAAGAGGAGAGTTATTTGATAGACAGACTAACCCCACCCCATAAAACCAGGAAGGGAATTCAGAAAACTGAAATTCAGAAAGTGCCAAGTTTCAAAAATATTGACTCAAAATGGCTCTTTATTCAGACATGGCAAGCCCAGCAAATGAGGCGAAAAGAGGACAAAATAAAAGTCTGCATACTGAATAATGAGACTATAAATCCCTCTAGAAAATAAGAAGTATCTTCCAAAAATAAACATAAGGAACCAAAAAGCAAATAACTACAGATACCGACATTTGGCATTATCCTTATAGGTTGACTTTGTCTATGAGAATGAAGTCTTTGAATTGATCAACCCCATTTTCAGAGCCTCCAATCAGTGTTTGCATGTGTGTGTGTGTGTGTGTGTGTGCATCACTCAAACATCAGTGCATGGTGAAAGGTAATCAGACACTTGAGGAAAGCCTTTGAAATAGAGAAAAAACCTAAAATACATAAACAATAAAATGGGGTAAAAAAAAAAAAAGAGAATGCAGGAAACAGAAGAAAACTTCAAATAAATGATCAGTATGACCCTCACATCAATTGGAGAAGATATTCCATCTGTACAGCAAAAGCACGAATTCTGTGCAAAATCAACTGTAAGAGAACAAGAAAATTCTTGGAAATTAAAAAAATAAAAGGTTTGACAAACATTAAAAAGCATAGTAACTAGAATACAGTGGAGCCAGGCTTTCAGTTATAACCTAGAATTCTATACCCAACGAAACTATCAATCTAGAGTGGGATATATATATTGAGAACTATTTTTAGACATGCAAGGGCTCAATATTTTACCTGAGAAGGCTTTTGAAGGATGTACCCCTCCAACACAAGAAAAAAGCCCAAGAAAGGGAAAAATGAAGGAATCATGGAAATGGAATTCAATGGAGGAAAGATGTAAAATAAAGTCCAAAGAGGTTGAGAAGGTGCTATAAGACAGTAAGGGTGTGGATGATGTAGGATGAAAGTTATGTGGCAGGTCTAGGAGAACAAGTCCATGTTGGAGAAGATGACACAGGGCTCCTGGAAGGGTGTCTCTTATAAAAAGGACTAGTAGCTTACTGTTGAGTTTGAGCATATTAAAATTCACTTAGAGATCTGGTGGAGATTTCTGGGAATAGTTTACATTAGGTGCATAGAAAATCAGGAAAAGGGGAGAAAGGCAATACTAAGGAAAACCTAAAACTGTATGAGGAAGGAATTTAACCATTGCATTCTTATTGGCTTGGCACCTGTAGTAATGCTTATGCTGATGATGATTTAATGAAAGAATTGAGAGGTTGTGAGTGCATGGAAAGAGAAAGAAGAGATGGGGGGATATGAAATCTTCAAATACCATTAACAGGAAGAGTTAAAATCGATAAATTAAGAAACATCACGGAAGCAGACTTGGCCCAATGAATAGGGCATCCGCCTACCACATGGGAGGTCCGCGGTTCAAACCCCAGGCCTCCTTGACCCGTGTGGAGCTGGCCCATGCGCAGTGCTGATGCTCACAAGGAGTGCCATGCCATGCAGGGGTGTCCCCCACGTAGGGGAGCCCCACGTGCAAGGAGTGCGCCCCGTAAGGAGAGCCGCCCAGCGCAAAAGAAAGTGCAGCCTGCCTAGGAATGGTGCTGCACACACACGGAGAGCTGACACAACAAAATGACGCAACAAAAAGAAGTGCAGATTCCCGGCGCCACTGATGAGGATAGAAGCGGTCACAGAAAAACGCACAGCGAATGGACACAGAGAGCAGACAACTGGGGGTGGGGATGGAGGAAGGGGAGAGAAATAAATAAATAAATAAATCTTTTTTTAAAAAAAGGTGAATGGTATTTAAAAAAAAAAAAGAAACATCAATATAAGTATGTTATTTAGAAATATGGTGGCAAAACACCAGAGTGGACTGCTAAAAGTTAAAAGTTATTTTCCCTGAGGAGCAGTGGGGAAGGATGGAATGGGGGACTGCTCTATTTTATTGTAAATCTTATAATATGCTAACTTTTAAAATGATAAATGTATGATGCTATGTTAACAAAAATGTTAAATGTAAAAAGGAAGACTTCTCAGAACAATACCAGGCCACAGGTTTTTGAAGGGGAAACTTGGGTGAGACACACCACCCTTTAACTTTTGCACCAGGTGGAATCAATAGTTGTTGAAGACTCATTTTGTGCCAGACTCATCATTACACCATTACATCTCTCATCTCATTTAACCTTCATTTCAACCCTTTGAAGTAGGCACTTTTATCCTCACTTTATTGATATGGAAGCTGAGACTCAGGAAAGTTAAGTAATCAAGTGAGTAATTCTCAGAGCAAGGATTCAAACACACATTTGTCCATGCTTTCCTATCAGATCATACTGCCTTTCTGTAGTTGGTGTATATATATATGGTCTAAATTCACCATAGATAAAAGAATTGTAGATCTAGAAGGGGTCTTACACCCAGTTCAACGCATTTCATTTTGTTGGTAGGTGAAGTGAGGTTCTGTCACTTGACAGAGGAGACATGATTATTACTAGCTGACCTGACTCGGCTCCCCAACATCTTTTAATGTATATGACTGTCAAAACTGTGGGAAAAAATAAAACAACAGGAACTCATCACTCCTCTAGTGAACAGAAATCACAGCTGTTTATTCATCTCCAAGAATACCTGGCTATTTCAGGAAGAGAGAAAAGTGAAATTCCAACTCTGGACATTTTCTCGATTCCTGGCAGTCTGGATGTGCCAGCAATAGTCTCGTTTTCTCTGAGCTGTATTTAATATCCCACAGAACATCTAGTGAAGATCTTGTAATCTTCAGGAAGTGACCTGTGGGTGTAACTTCCTGGGGATCTGGTTCTTGAGGGAGAATCACCTCCTCCTCCTGTGGGAGTTTCACGGCATCGGTCCAAATATAAATTCCATCACAGTGTCCTGGTGCAGTAGAAGGCCAGATGAAGGAACTAAAAAGATATCTAGCATTTACTGGGCACCCACTGTGTACCAGGTGCTGTACTAAGAACTTTGTATTCATTATCTCATTTTACATTTGGAAGAACTCTGTAAGTACTATTATAACTCACATTAGACAGAGGAGAAAATTGAGGATCAGAAGGTGCATCAACTTTAATAAAGAAGAGTTTTGGGGCCTGGATTAAAATCCAGATTATTGGACTTCAGCCTCTTGCTCTTGACTGTTATGCTATACAGCCTATTCCTTCCATCTTTCACTCAATCTACCTCTGAAACAAAGCAGATCAGCTCATAGGGAGACCCCTTGGAAGCAACCATTGAAGCCAAATGAATTCACCAACGTGACTCTGCACTGCTCATGCTGTGCCTTTGCACAGAGCATCCTCCTTCCCTTCCACTACTCCACTTCCAATGTACTACCTGGCTGTCTTGCCTGTTTATTCCCCACTAATCCTTTGTGACTAGCTTTCGATATCATATTCTCTGGAAGTCTTCCTAATACCTGTTAGCCTGGGTCAGAAGCCCATCAGCTTACCCACCATATGTTGTCACTTCTGCTTTGTCATCAATTGTTTGTATACTTCTTTCCTGCCAAACCAAGTTTGCTGTGGGGCTAGAACAAGTCTTAAACACCTTTATGGTCTATGGTAAGTTGAATAAGCTCCTCCCCCTCATCGAAGATATCCATGTTCATGTCTCCAGAACTTATCAATATGTTTCCTTACACAGCAGAAAGGACTTTGCAGATGTGATTAGAGATCTTGAAATGGGGATATTATCCTGGGTTATCTGGATAGGCCTGATGTAATCACAGGGGTCCTTAGAAGGGGGAGGTAGGAGGCTCAGAGTCAGCAAAAGGAGATGTGATGACAGAAGAAGAGGTTGGAGTGATGGAAGGTGGAGGTGGACAAAGGGGCCAAGGGCCAAGGAATGTAGTGGCTTCTAGAAGCTGGGAAAGTAGAAGGGATGGATTCTTTCCCTAGAGCCTGCAGAAGGAACATGGCCCAGCTGTCACTTTGGTTTTAGGACTTCTGACCTCCAGAAATGGAAGATTTTAAGCTTGTGTTGTCACAAGTTTTGGAATTTGTGGAAATGTGTCCCAATAGCAATGATAGACTAATACACAGCCCTAATGTTTAGGCAGTGCCTGGCACATAGTAGGCACTTAGTAAATATTTCCCAGTGAATGAATGTGTCATTTGTGATGCAATGTGTGTCTCCATTCTGCCTGCATCTGTCCATGGGCCAAGGTTTATGAACGGGCAGCACATTTATGGTGGGAAGGAATTGCTCTGAAAGTCTGTAGACAGATTTTCCTATTTTAGCCAATGAACGCTAGTGTGAGGAGTTTCACCGATTTACTATTTATTCTGTCACTTGGCTCTCATTTGATCTCTCAGGATCTCTGTCTTCCCGTCTGTCAGAAGGCAATAGCTAGTCCAGTCTTCTTCCTGACAGTGAAGCTCATCAAGACAGATGATGTTTTTCAACTAGAATACTCCTTGGAAGACAAGGGACTATAATAATATGGGGTAGCATTACTGCTGCATTAATAATAAATATTTAAGAAATAAATCCATGTTTTCAAAAACAAATAAAATGAGACACCCAGAGTCGCCCATCACATAGGGAAGGCTGTGCTCTCTTCCTGAACCAAAACACTTAGTGCTTTTAATAGCTTCACTTTTTAATATGCTGTGATTTAAGAAATGGAATACGCAGCTTCAGGATTAAATATTAAAATATTAAATATTAAATTGGACAGCAGAAATCCATCACATACTTGAACCTGCTTGGTTTACTCAGGGTCTTCTAGGTGCTCTCCGGAACAAACAAAGGCACTGTTCAAACCGAGTGAGGTCACTTCTGTTTCTTTCTTTCTTTCTTCCTTCCTTTCTTTCTTTTTTTGGCCAGACATGCAGGCACCATATGCATCTTTTTATTGACCAGCCGCTAAGAGTTGAATGAGGTGGACCACATACTAGCATCTGTACTTGACACTGCTCATCCAGCATGGTGTACCTAGAGGTTACATCCAATAGATGTGGCCGATTATTCTGAATGAGGGAGTGCCGTATGCTTTGTCTCCTTGGTCCAGCCCTCTTTCTCCTTGACTCCTCCTGACGGTAGCTTTATACAGCCTGAGTTGCATCCTGGGACCTGATCTCTGTGTAAATTTTGATTGCAATTGTGCTGGGTGTCATCATCACCCAAGCTCCAAACCCCAAGAAGCTTCTTACATGATTGATGGAATCTGAAATTTCTCTGCCCAAGGAAAATGGCTTTGAAGTTTATCTTCACTCTACCTGCACTGCCCCCACTCCCCACCATTTGAGAGTCAAACCCTTGTTTAAAGACTCAAAACTTGCTGCCATTCAAAATCCATTACAAGGAAATGAGCTGATGTTAGCCATTTATAATTGGCTTGGTGAAAAGATGGAGACCAAACTCCACTGTTTAGTTGTATGACTTTGAACAAGGTATTTCCCCTTCTGAAAGAAACTATGCCTTCATTTGTAGAATAGGATGGGAGAATTCAGTGCAATGATGTTTGTACTGATAGAATGTACTATTTACCAGCTTGGAGGTATAAAGTAAGTTACATTTCCTTTAGTGATCAGATGAATAACGCTAAGCCCCAATGCTGGCCTGACAGTGATTTCTCTAAGTGTGTATTGTAGGGTGTATATAGTGGGAGGGGGAAGTGAGAGAAAGTGTCTCTCCCTAATATGATGCTCCTTGGCCTGCATTCTCAAATACAGGTCTTCACTTTATACTCACAGGTACAATCATTAGTCCAAAATCCAAATATAAAGCTCAGGTGACCATGTCACCTAAAGTTCCAGTCTAAGCTTCAATCTGTATATGCATTCAGCTCCTGTGACTTTGAGAGGTTGACACTGAACCAGGGTAGCTAGCCAAGTTTCCCTTCCACTTCATGGTGAGTTTTGGGGGCCTTGGTATTCTTTTATGTCCACTGGTCATTCATTTCCATATTTGCCATCAGAAAGAGTCTTCAATCACTGAAATTCAAAATGGTAAGGGGACGCTTCTCTCTAGCAGCCACATCCCAAGGAGTCATGGAATTGTTGGTAGAATGCTCCGTGTTCTGGGTTTTAGGTTTTGGCTATGTGACATAGAGGAATGGAAGGACCTGTCATAAGGTAGGCAAGGGAATAAAGAATTATTGGGAAATGAGGAAAAAGAAAAAATACACAACCCCAGACCCAGGTGCGGGCATGCTACGGGGTGAGACACGTGCATGGGGTCCTGGGTTAGGCCTTTTAAAGGCCTTTCCCCCTCCCCTTCCTAGTGTCGGGAGGGCCCCAGCTGTTTGCTGTTTGGATTGGCTGCCTTTCGATCCCCACTGTTAGCTCTCAGGGGACCAGCGAGGAGGCCTCGTGTTTGGAGATATCCAGAACCCAGGGGGAGGTTTGTTTGGAGTTATCCGGGGCCTCCAACTGAGGCCTCATGGCCAGGGTCTCGGTGGGGTCTTTCCCACTTTGTTCTTAGCAGTGGCCTTCCCTCAGGGGGCTTCCAGGCCCGCTGTCAAGGCCAGGGTCTCTGCTGGGTCCCAGCTGCCACTCATCTCCCCTCTCTCCCTCAAGGAAGTGGTCTGTGCCAAGCCATCACCTTGTCTTAATAACATGTATAAAACCTAGAACAGCTTCCTTCTTACTTCCCTTAGAACATACTCATCAGTTGTCATATAGCCATATCTCCAAAATTTTCCCATCCTCCTGAGCTTAGACCAAGGCTACCTTTCCCTCTAGGATCGTTAATTAGTAAACTCATCTATCTGGATCTCCCTGAACACACAATATCTTTATACCTCTCGTTTGGTCTCACAATCCTAGAGTTAGGCAAACAACAGCAACAACAATAAACAAACAGTAATTTTTACACATTTAGACATTAGACCTTTACATATGTTTACTCATTAACAGATATTTATTGAGGAAATACTTAAGCATCTGGTGCTTTCCTGGGTGCTGAATATGCAGAACTAAATAAGACATGCCTGCTTCCTGCAATCTTGCAACTCATGGTCTTCTGTGATGGCAAACTATGGTCTATTTCCTGTTTTGTATGGACCATGAGCTAAGCATGTTTTTGTTTTTGCCTTTTCTAAAAGTTATAAAAAGAGAGAGAGAATATGCAAAAGAGAACTCATGTGCCCTGCAAGGCCTGAAATATTTACTCTCTGGCCCTTTTACAGAAAAAGTCTGCCGACCCCTGAAGATCTCACATGCCCAACTATCCTGCAAGACAGAATTTTAATTATATCCAGTTTACTTATGAGGAAACTGATGCTTGAAGAGATGAATTATTCTGTCCAAGATGCTTCGACTAATGCTTTTCTTTGCTGGGGGTTCAGATTACAATGTTTGGTCTGTCTGGGGCCAAGACCTGAGCTGTTCTCACTAGGCCATTCTAGGCTGGGGGAGGAGACTTGCATTTTAATCTTGGCTCTGCCCCAACTCAACCATGGAACCCACTTATCCTCCTGCCGCCATGTTCTTTGTGAAATGCTATTAACCCACCAAAGGGACCAGGGAGGCAGTGCTCAAAAAAAGTCAACTGCTGATGGTATCATGAAAATAGGCCTTCACGATAAGGTAGAAAGAGCAGCAATCTGAGAACAAGGACCCATGGTTTCAGTTCTCTCTGAGCCTCAGAATCTCTCTCTATAAAATGTAGGCAGTGGGTTGACTGACTTATGAAGTATCTTTCAGACTGAAAATTCTAAGGATATATTTTCTTTACTCCAATTGGATTTATCTTTATCTTTATTCCAGTTTATCTTTATTTTTATCATGCTTATATTATACCTGTTGACCAACTGAATGATGCTACCTAAAGATAATTTAAACATTATCTTTTGGGAAGGTGCAATGTCTCAACCATATCTCTAAAAACTCTTGCTCGTTCTGTTTGAAGGGTTGTTGGCATCATTTCATGTTGTTCCAGCTAGCATCCTATAACAAGGAGGGCAACAAGTCTAAGATGACTGGGCAGAATGAACAATCCTGACAATGACAAAATGAACTATCCAGAATCTCCAAAACTATAACCAGTCAAACTGCAGTCTTTACTCTGGCCTTTACCCCCAACTAAATTATTATTGACCAATAGAAAGTATGTTTTGCGAATTAGCAATGGAAGATGGTGCTTGCTCAGGCTTCTGACACGTATATCTGTGACCTAAATAGCTTATACTGAAATGTTACCCCTTCCCCTTCCCAGCCCTGGTACATATTACCTTGACTAGGTCTCACTTGTTTGGATATGGAGGTTTGAAACATACTTAGGAAAGTAAGAGACTTGCTGTTTAATGGGAACAGATAATTTGCAGTCTCACATATTAATAATTTCTAGGACAGTGGCTCTCTGTCTGGGCTGTGTATTAGAATCACTCAAGAAGCTTTACAAAATGCTAAGGGCTAAGTCTCACACCCAGAAATTCTAGTTTAATTGACTTACGTGGACAAAAATTTTAAAAGCTTTACTGGAGATTCTAATGTGCATCTAAGGGTTGAAAACTGCAATTCTAGGAAGACATACACATAGATCAAGTAGCATAGTAAGTAAAGAATCTAATTCTGGATTACCCAATTTACGATAAAATCAAACTTCCATGGATTTATGTAAAAATAGTATACATATAATGTTTTAAGTATTTGGTCCTTCAGTATTTAAAGTTAAGGTTTTATGGAGTCTCCCAAAGAAGAACTACAGCGTAAAACTGTTTTCTATTAGCTCATTTTGAAATTCCAAAGCAAAATTGATGTTAGATGAACATAAATGACAGCCTCTCAGTATTTTATCTAGTTGTTTACCAATATAACCTAGTTCTAGACATGTTTAAGGCTGTTTAAACAATACTTTTAAGTAAACATTTTATCGTTTTAAAATATGGATTTTCTTATTCACTAACCCTATCGATTTTGTGTACTAAGTTGATGTTTCCTTTTTCTTTTTATTAAGTCCTTTGCCCAGCATTTTTGAGAATTACACAGCCTACAGGAAAAATGTCCCTTATTTTTGCACAAAATAATGTTTTATAATGGAGAATAGACAACTGGTGACCTCACGATGTGTCATAGAGAACTTGTTTCCAGCTTTGGAGAAGGAGGATCTCAGGACCAGAACTGAGCAAGATTATAATGTTGTCAGCCAATGGATTCTGATTTGGAGAAGTGGGTACCAAAATTACCTGTGATGCCATCTGTAGAATAGTCTTGAATTGTATTACCCTTGGTATCAGAAAAAAATAAAAATAAAAGAATGGCCAGCATTTCTAATTGTGTGATTCCATTGTCAGAAGAGGTGGGTTAAGGCTTGTTAAATAATGAAAGATGGCTCCAGGGCCAGCTTGCAGTACTGAGCATGCAGACCCACAGACAAGATTGTATTCAAATGCCCCTGCAGAAGGCAATAATATAATTCAGAAAATGGGTTTATTTTCAGAAAGAGTCCCTCAGGTGGCCTGTGATTGGTGCATGTTGTAAAGGCATGGCTGTGAAAGCTGATTGTGGAACCCTGGTCTATTGTAGAAACAATAAGGGCATTAAACAAATCGATATGTACATGATTTTATTCTGTAGATGACATTGTTCTTAATTCAATTTAACAAGCATTTATTGGGCATTTACTATGTCTCTAGTGCTGAGTTAGATAGTAAGGACATAGGAACAAAATCATAGACCTTGACTTTAATCTGCTCACTGCCTGGTAAGGAAGATAGATCCATAAATAACAAATTCTAAGTCTCTATTTTGGAGAAAGGGGATGGGGGTAGGTCAGTTATAGTTTGGTTTATGGACAAAAGACACACTCGAAGAAGAATAATCAAAAGCCAAGCTGTTTTAAAGATACAGAGGAATCTCATTGAACAGGGTGAGAAGCATTATGGGAACAACAAAATCATCAAGGCTCTCCCTCTCCTTCTCCGACTGCATCATCTCCTCTCCCTTCAGTCTGGCTTCCTGCTCACTCCTCTACTTATAGGTCTGTCACAAGTATCTAATTCCACTTCCCTGCCCCAATTCCAGATGGCCAGGACAGAGAGAATGTGATTGGCTCAACTAGGGTTATGTGCTTACTGTGGTCCAGGGAGAAGGGCCCTAAGGTAGATATGATGGACTTTTGGCAAGGTAGATTTTTAGAAAATGGCTGTAAAGAAAGAAGAAGTAATGGAACAGTCACTAACTGGGTTCCCAGTGCCATCTTGCATTTTGGCACTAGCCTAGCTCCCAAACCATAAAGCTGGTTAGGAAGTAGTGGTTTATCCTCATTTTCACGTACATGCATAATCTTTCAAGTTATTGTTTAACTGACTGGAGTGACTCCCTCCTGGCAAGCCTAGTGCTGAGGAAACTTGTTTTGCCTTTCAGTGACCCAGCAATAGCTCTTTCTGCACCAGAGAAATGGGTTTGAGCTCAAATAGTCTGAGAAAGATTCTTGTTTTGTGTATAGCACACTATATCAGTGATTATACTGTGCTATCATTGACTCAGCTGTTAATTACACATCTATTATGTCCAAACACTGAGTGGGTATAATAGGGCTAACAATATGAACACCATCATATTCTCTTAGAAACTATTATGAAAACCCCACTTGAACAGAGTGTAGAGACTGTAGAAGAAAAGCTTTTACAAATGAGTTGGTCAAAGGAGATGTTCCAATGGAGTAGAGGAGAACCCAGTGAAGTGGGATTCTCCTTGGGAAATTAAAGAAAACATTCTCCAAGCAGTATAGGAGAGTGGACTTTGCTTAAAACTACATTCAAAAAGAGATTTTAGATCCTTGACTTTGGTGTTTGTATTAGGCAGCAAAAGGGATGCTGATGCAAAGTACCAGAAATCTGTTGGCATTTATAAAGAGTATTTATTTGGGGTAGAAGCTGACAGTCTCAAGGCCATAAAGCATAAGTTACTTCCCTCACCAAAGTCTGTAACCACATGTTGGATCAAGATAGCTACTGGTCTCTGTGAGGGTTCAGCTTCCTCTTCCTCCTAAGGCTCTGTGGTCCCAGCATCTTCCGTTCTCAGCTTTAGATTAGCATAAGGCTTGTGTCTCTTCCCGGGGCTCTCGTCACTTTCTGGGCTCAGCTGCTCTGGTCTCTTCACAAGGTCAGTTGTAGACTATCAGGCTCATCTCTCTTTCCAGGCCACAGGGTCCTGTCTAATGAGCTGTCTCTCTTCCTCTGTGTTCTTCTTTCCTGTGTATTTACCTTTGCGTGAGTATCCGCCCACCAAGGGCGCAGGGACACAACGTCCTACTGACATGGCTGAATCAAAGCCCCAATCTTAATTTAGTCAAGTAAAAGTGAAACTTCTGAATCTGATACAATCTAATATGCCCAGAGGAATAGACCAGTTTACAAACATAATCTATATTTCTTTTTGGAATTTATAAATAATATCAAACTGCTACAGTATTCAATGTAAAATCTTATTTATCTCATGAAATTATCAGTAAACTTCATCTTATTAACTAATGTTTTTATGAGAATAAATTATTTTTGGGTCCTTTAAGAGGAGGATAGGGCAACTCATATCTAGACTACCCAAGAATGGAAAAGGGCATGACCCAGTTCTCCAGGAGCTTACAATGTATAGAGAAATGTCAGCAGCCTAGGAGGACAATTTAGGGCTTTCTAGTTAACTTTCTGCCTTATCAGTTAACCAAAGTATCAAAACAACATACCACAGGGATATGGGACCATCACTGGATTAACAGGTCTCTGAGGTGAGGTGTCAACTGAAGATCTCTTTTGAACCACACGTTGTTTTAGTACTGGAGACACAAAGTGGGATGACACAGACCCTTGCCCCCAGGGACTCAGTGTCTATTGGTGAAAACAGACACATAAACATGTAAACATATAAGATGTATAAAGAATCAATATGATACCATAATTGAACTTCTGTACAGAAATAGTCATCAACCAACACTGACACATTCCAAGGGCAACAAAAATTCTGAACGAAGAACACTGAACTCAGAAACCTCCTCAGGTGTGATGATTGGGAGACATTTCTGACAGCATCACTATTAGCTGTATTGATAACACTTGGGAAAGGTCAAGTTTTGCAAAGACTTTCTGCCCACCAAGAATAGCCAGGAATCGATTGATTCTGAGAATATGAATAACGTCAGGAGCCAGATGGATGTGCAGTTGCTGTCACTGGGACGCTCTCCTGTCCTCAAATAAATGTCTTGGGAAATCCACATACAACTTTCTGCATTAGGCTGTTGGACTCCTTGGATATCTTGGGCCCCAGCTTTTCAATGGCGAAGTTTGCACCTTCAGTCCCAGCTCAAATGATGATCATGAAGGAAGCCTTCGTTGACCACTTATTGCAGGTGACCCTCTGCCCCCATCGCTGCGCTAACACCACACTCTAAATTTCCTTCCTGGCACTTAGCACAATCGGAAGTCATCATGAACATTATTAGCCTTGCCTGCTGACCTTCCAGTACCTTCCTCGTCTTCTGTGAGAATAAAAGCATCACAGACCCAAGCACCAGGAGGGTCTTGTACACAGAGGCTGGTCTCAATTTCAACTTTATGAGAATTAGAGAAAACAGCCCTCTCCAAACAGATCAGGATCAGCCGCCCCTTGGATGCACAGTTGCATGCTTGCACAACTCGACAAGTGGGTACTAGCCCTGGGCTTGTCCTTTGTGGGCCGGCACAAGACTAGCAGAACTACATGGAGCATCTCTGCTTGTCCACTGCTGTTTGGATTGCTCCTGGAACATAGAAGGTGTTCAGAAAATAGCACCTAGCGACCTGCAGAAACACTCCATGGTATACAGCAATAACCTCATGAGAGAGTACAAAGCTGCCTTGGAGCGCCTTTTGAGACCAAGCCTGATTCCCTTATAGACCAGCTAGGGCTGATGAGAGGCTCGCAGTGGAACACAACAGCATTGCCCTAGAACAGGTGCGAATCGAGGATGGCCTTTGTGACCTCCTGATATTTCCTCAATGCACCAACCTCAGGGGCCCTTATTTAAGAACCGCCATCAGCCTCGCTCTTGCCCACTGACTTTACAGCGCATTGTGTGCACCTGGACTGGCGCGATTGAAGCTTTCCAACCGAGTGCCCCTTGCCAGAGGTTCTGTAAGCACCAACAAAGCCTGTCACCTGCCTTTTAAGAATGGCAGGAATCAAATCAAACCTCACCAGCGACATGGGCCCACGCGCCGAGCAGCGCCGACAGGTCTGCAGGGACCGAGATGCAGGGGAACTTTGCAAAGTAAAGGAAAACCCACGTTGCTTCTCTCAATCAAAACTTCAAACATGAGAACGGCCTTGGAAATGCGTTCCCCGTTCCCTGAAGAATTAACCTTTGTTTCTCGGCAGGCTGCTTCTAAGAATATGCATTGTACCTAAAAGGAAACGGGGGAGAGCTTACAGAGTGGGTCATGTGTTTACCGCACGGGAGGAAAGCTTAAATGAAAGTGCTGTTGAAAAGGTGGCTTGTCTCTAACTAACCCACCTCTAGACGGAAGTCATAGGAAGAAGCAAAAGCAATTACCTAAACATGAATTGGCGTTCCCACTCACAGATGCGCAAATGCCACTCCATCTGCTGTTTTTGTGACTTTCTCCCAGCCCAGGGTACTAAAGTTCTAGGGGCTGGAAAAACAGTTTACAGAGCCTATAATCCAAATTCTTCTATTCTGTAGGAGCCTACTTGGGCCCTCCTCCTGGAAGCCTTCCTTGACTCTGTGTCCTTATAAAACCCTATTACTGTATTTATCATATATTACAATTACCTGTTCATGTGTCAGGGACAGAGATCTTTTATTTGACATTCTAAAAAATCTTTAAAGTGAAATACTTAGCACATTGTCTGGAATAAAATGACATCTCAGTAAATTCTTAATGAAAGAATCGATGGACCATTCTATTAATGATTGCTTATTGAACTCACATTGTTTGTCGTCACTTTGCCACACACAAACTGTGCGCAAGACATATAACTCATGGTCATAAGGGGCCGGCTATCATTTTTTTAGTGCTTATTATGTGTCCTGCACTCTGTTAATTGCTTTATGAATACTCTTCTCATTAATATCCCAAGGTGATATTATGACCTTTGTTTTAAAATTGGAAGGAGACCCAGGGCAGTGGACTGATTTTCTCCTAAGCCATACAACAGGGACGAGGTAGAGCCAGGTGTTGACCCGGTATCCAGAACCTTTGATCCTAACTCCAGAGCAGGCGGCTTTGCTGACCTTAAGGAGCATCTGATTTAATTCAGGGAGGGGGATGGTCAAAGCAACAATGCACTTGAAGCCTTAGGAGACCCTTAAGTACCACCCTGTAGAGTCATATTCTCATGGAGAAATAGGCATCAATCATAGAGGTGCTCTGTGTGGGCTGAATTAACCAGGGAAAGACTTGTGGAGTCCAGGACTCAGATTTGAAACCAGAGTGGGATTTAAACATGTGGAGGAGAGGTCAAATGGGGAAACTTAGGTTCATTGGGTGGAGCAGAAGGGTTTTGGTCAAGAGCTTGGGCTTTGGAACAGGCGGAGCCTGGGGCTGGATTCCAGCCTTGCTGCTTAACAGTGGTGAGAACTCTTGGAATGTGCCCAGCCTTTGGAGTTCCCTCCCCGCATGTAAAATAGACATATCAATACCCCAGGTATCATTTAAGAATACTTCCACAAAAGTATTCATAAAATTGATGAAAAACAGCATAAGACCTAAGGACACTTACGTGTCTCAGGCATTGTTTGGCAGCTCAGTGATCTTATCAAGCACATAGGCTCTTCCTGGATATCGGCTTTACAATTCTCATCTGTGAGCTTCTCATCCTTATGTGTGAAAGACGGCTGCTAGAGCACCGTTCATCACATCCATATTCAAGGCAGGAACCGAAGGAGGAAGGGAAGAGCCAACAGGGCTTGTCTTTTCCACCAAGAAAGTAAATCCTTTTCTGACATGAACCCCTCTAAGCCATGCTCCCCTTACATTTATTTAACTGACCAAAACCGAGTCACATGTCCAAGAAGCAAAAAGAATGAGAAAGCGATTACCTGGTTTGTTTTCAGTCTCCCTACAGTGGGAGGTAAGCAGAGGAAAAGAGGGATAGAGGGTTGGAATGGGTCTTGGGATAGTCAAAAGAGAGAATTGGCCATGCCTTCCTCACCGAGCACTTTCGGGATCAAAGGAAAGAATGTAAGTTAAATCGCAGTAGATTCCCAAAACATACAGTCACTACATGTCACTGCTGTGAAAAAACATCAGAAGCAGTGCTTGCAAGTTTTTCCTCTTTTGCTCCATTCAGGGATGAAAAGCCAGGTAGAGGAATGTGGACTTCATATCACAGCAATGATGACAATAATAGCACTTGCTAAATGCCAACTACGGTGCTGAGAACTTTTTATTCACGGTACATGTGGACCCTTCTTAGGAGAATGATTACTATTTCTATTTGCAGATTGGGAAGGTACAGGTCTAGACAGCAGCAGCGTGGATGGCTGAGCCCAGACACTGACCCCAGGTAGCAGCTGGGTCCCGGGGCTTGAGTGATCGGCAGGGACCGTGGAATGGACTGTTCCAGTAGGGTGGACTCAATGAGAACGGGAGGAACTAGAATTCCATTCTTGCCTCTCATTGCACCCAAGTGCCCATTTTATAACATTACCCTGTGTTCCTAGTGGCAGGAAGCCATCCTATTTTGTCCTCAATTATGAAATGAAGGCCAATGGATTAACAAAAATTACTTGCTCAAGCAGGAAGTAGAGAGAAGGCAGTCACAGCAGGAGGCTCTAACCAGGACACTTTTCCTGCCCGCGGACAAGTCAGCCTGATGACTTGTCCCCTCCTCTCCCTCCCCTCCCCTGCCCTCCCCTCCTCTCCCTCCTCTCCCCTGCCCTCCCCTCCAGTTGGTATCCCTGTGGGTTCCATCCAGGGTTCAGCCAGGGAAACAAAGCTGGGGCGAGTATTGAGGGAATAAAGATTTGTTGTAGGCATTAGACTCGCTCACTTGTGCAAGGAGCTGGGGAAGTGAAGGTCTGGAAGCGGGAGCTGAGGCATCTGTGGAAATCACTAACCCGTCTGCCTCAAGCGCTGGGCTCATCCAGCTGAAGAAGCGGGCCCAGGAAGGGGCGCTGGTGGAGAGGTCTGTGCGACACAGCTGTGTGTGTGGCGACTGCCTCTGAGTTGCAGCCGAGCCTCGAGGTGGGCCTGGGGCTGCTGCTGCTGGCAGCAGGGGCAGCCGCAGGAGCCAGCGCCGGGGGGGCAGCACGGAGGAGAGCAAGGACAAGCTGGAGCCTCCCGAGAACCTCCGCGATTCCATCACCAGTCCGGATGCAACGACTTTCTCAGAGTAAGGGGTCTACTTAATTTTCACCTTCAGAGTTTCCTACAGCTTCCTCTTTTGGCTAATTTTAAACTACAGCCATGTAAGGAAGGGGGTTCTGGGAAATGTAGTTCTCAGCTCAACTACGACTACTGGCAAAATTAAACATCACAGACACAGTCCAGGATTGAGGTGCAAATGGAATCTTAATTGGTTTGCATTTCCAACCTTCAGGCTCCATCCAGGACCTTGTTGCTGCTCTCCTATCTGCTTTTTGAGATGCCAAAGGAGAGGCTAGAATAAGATTCACTCTCTTGCCCTTTTATTCTCTTCAACCACACTGTTCTTCTAGATCCTCAAACATGCCAAGGTCTTTCTTGCCACAGGACCTTTGCACATGCTACTCATGTTTCCTGGGATGCTCTTGGGTATATCACATATCTCTTGCCTTACTGCATCTCCTTTGCCAAATTAACTCCTACTAGTCCTGGTTATGTGTGCCCATGCACCTTACCTTTCTTCTTTGTAATTCTTAACACTCCCGTAATCAACTAACTTTTAAAAATAAATAGTTGTCTAGTGCCCTTTCCCCCAACTGAAATGTAAACCACATGATGACAGGACTGAGCCTGTCTCATTCAGCACCCTAGCCCCAGGCCTAGTGATCTGGTGCCCTATAGAATCACTCCAGATATTTGCACAATGATAACAAAAATGAATTATATTAATGGGGTTGGTGTGAGGTTTAAATGAGATCATGGAGAGTGAGAAGAGGTGTGCAAGAGTGGCCAGTCAGAAATTCTGCCCATGTAGCTTGAGTCGTGTAACCCCCAAAAAACAAAAACCATGTTCGTAATAATCTTAATCCCATTCCTGTGGGTTATAGATGGTTGAAAATAGGACCCTTTGAAGATGTTATTTTTAGTTAAATTGTGGAGACCTGAATCAGGAAGGGTTTTAATCCTCTGATTGAAGGACTTATAAGAAGAAAACTTGTGGAGACAAGTGGGAAGCTGGAAAACAATGAAACGTGGCAGAAAAAGGAGAGGACGTGGTCACGTGATGGGAAAGCCAAGGAACCCCAAAGATAACCAGCCAACCAGTACCCTACTGTCCCCAGGAGGAAGAGAGCCAATGAATTCCCCTTGTTAAGACAACCTGTTGAGTGGTATTTGTCAGGGCAGCTGGGAAACAAAGATACTGCCCAACTACCTGCTTGGAGATTGTCCACACTCTTAGACAAATGTTACCATGAGAAGCTTTGGGTGATGAAGTAGCAGTACCATCTACTACCACCGAAATCACCATCCACACTGACGGTACTACAATGAATAATGCAAAATGAAAAATATTCATGGTGTTACAATTCTGTGGCAAGCATTGGGTTAAGTAGTTGACACAGTCTCATTTAATCCTCCATAAACTGGAGCGCTATTCAGCTTCCCTGGTTTCTTAGCTTCTGTAAACCTCAGATTCACCATCTGCACAATGGGTAGAAGTATATCTGTGCTCAGGTTTTGTGAGGGACAAGTAAGCTCCTCCACACAGAGGCCTCGTGGGTGTGTCTTGCTTAGGATAAACACTCTATAAAGGACAGCAACAGCTCATCTCCTTTCCCACTGTTGACGGAGGCTTCGAGAGCTTAAGCGGTTTGCTCATGGACAAAGCCAGCAGGCGGCAAGCCTGGAATCCACACCCAGCCTGTCGTGGCTTATTCTAAGCTGTGTCACCTTTGACAGGCCATACACATGGGCCCACATGTCCAATGACACTGGCTCTGCTCAGGGTGCAAGACCAGGCTGTCGGCTCCGTGAAGGGAAGACAAGAACCCAGAAACCGTGGCTGGGCCCCAGCTCAGCCAGGAACAGAGGTCGTTTCTGGGATGAGCTGTGCCTCCAGCTCCCTGCAAGCCCGGCGTGGGTCGGCTGGGGCGAGAGTGAGGCAATCCATCACGGCAAATTAGCATCCTTATGCAGCGCACGTGCCAGCCGTGACGCCCGGCGAGCATTATCCCCAGGAAAATGGCGCGGAGCTCCCTAATGGGACTTGCCTTCCATTCCTATCAGTAGCCTGTTAACAATTCCTTAACAACAATGATTAGAATGAAATGCTGGGGCAAGAGAGACGACCGGTGTTGGAATGTGTATTTTAATAAATAAACTAATGTTATCTAGCTCCTAGCGCAGAAGTGTCTAAACAGAGTGCGGGAGACCTATCAATCAGCTTTCGGGAGCGTGAGCTCTGCTGAGGCCCCGGCAGGCCCTGGTTGCTATAGCAACCCCAAACCAGGAGTGGTAGCTGTAAACTTAAAAAATATGACTTTTTTCCCAGCCAACCATGCTTCTCTATCAATACGGAAACCTTTGCCTGAATTCCAAGTAAGTGGGTTTTTTCCTCTCCCAAGTCATAAGTCTGACTTGGAATCTATAGCAACAGAAATTAGACTATAAATCATCTAAATGGTGCTTTTCAGAGAATTCTTTACTGGATCAATTCACATCATACAAGGGGGCAAGCTTCCGCTCCCCGTCACTAATACCGGGTGTGTCAGAGATGTATGGCAAGGAAGAAAGGGGCTGGGGGAGATGTTGTTGGAGGTAATCTCTTTGATGATTGCCCACCAAACGCCAGCTGTGTGTTCCTCGGACTCTCCGCAGCTCTCCGGAGCCACCTCCCCGTGAACGGCCGGAGACTCGCCTGAGAAGACAGAGCCAGCACGGCAGACGGCTACGGTGTCACGGGCCAGTTTAACCAATACCCAAGCTCTGAATCCAATGCTTGTTTTCACTCCGGAAAGTGGTGCAACTTCATTAAGTCTCAGTTTCTGCATCAGCAAAACGGAAAGAACAGTAATGCTTATCTACTTGTCAGGATTAAATGAATTACTATTTGCTATTATAATATATATAGTATAAAACATTCCATTCATTATGCTAACCTTTCAACTTCTCTGCATGTCTAGGGAAATTTTACAATAAAAGCTGGATGAAAAGAAATGTAGATTAAAATGGCAGTGGAGGGAAGCGGACTTGGCCCAGTGGATAGGGCGTCCATCTACCACATGGGAGGTCCGCGGTTCAAACCCCGGGCCTCCTTGACCCGTGTGGAGCTGGCCCATGCGCAGTGCTGATGCGCGCAAGGAGTGCCCTGCCACGCAGGGGTGTCCCCCACATAGGGGAGCCCCATGCACAAGCAGTGTGCCCCGTAAGGAGAGCCGCCTAGCGTGAAAGAAAGCGCAGCCTGCCCAGGAATGGCGCCGCCCACACGGAGAGCTGACACAACAAGATGACGCAACAAAAAGAAACATAGATTCCCGTCCCGCTGACAACAACAGAAGCAGACAAAGACGACACAGCAAATAGACACAGAGAACAGACAACCGGGGTGGGCGGGGGGGAGAGAAATAAATAAATAAACCTTTAAAAAAATGGCAGTGGAGCAGATCGTCAATTCTCCAGCTATTTTCTTGAGGGCTTCCCATGGGGTGGACACTGCCAGAGGCTACGACCACAGAGGTGACAAAGATGGTGACACAGTCTAGTGATGGAAGGGAGCCAGGAAGTGAACTCAAGTTCCTAATACACCAAGGGAGAAGCGCCCGTCAGGGGGCTCAGATGGGGTGGTGGGCTCGGGGAGGACCCTCTAAGCTGAGCCCTGCCTGATGAAGTGAGGAGGGCGGCGTGAAGGGACGCGGCAAGGCTGGCAGACACAAAAAGGGATGGAAACGCCCCTGCCCCGCTCCAAGACCTGAGAGAACGTCTTCCTCTCCCAACCCTGCCTGGTCTGACCATCTTTCAAGGTTCGATTTAATTCCATTCTGTCCAATAAACATTTACACCTTCTGCTCCCTCCAGGCACTGCGCTGGGCATAGAGATTTAAGAACTGAACGAACGGCGGCAGTGGGAAGTGGCCCGTTAGGGCGTATGCCATTCCCCGCAGTTATCCCTCGCTGAGGAGGGAGGTGGGTCTTTTGTGCCATCATATCCGTCAGCCGTTGGCTGTGGGCCACTTCTGGGGGTGCTGGAGGAGGGGCGGGATCGCGTCTATCAGCTGCAGGCAATTTTCTGTATTGGGGGCAGCTGCAGACCATTAGGAGACAATGTTCACAGCAGCTGGAATATGGGTGCAGCGGCCCAGGAAAGGGGACCTGGGTGGGGCAGTGACAACACGTACTGCTGGGGGTACATGGACGGACCAGACAGGCGGCCCCTTGACCTTGTGGAGCCCGGCACCTCCATGTACATCGTAGCTGTGGCTGCTTTCATGCTCCGACAGAAGAGGTGAGTTGGCACAATGGAGACTGGATGGCCACAAAGCCTCAAAGAGTTACTGTCCGGCTCTTTCGAGAACACACATGCCACTCCCTGCTCCAAGGCCAGACTCAACCCAAGACCCATCCTTGCTTGGGTCTCTCGCCTTCTTTATTCTGCTGTACCTTCTTCCTTAGAGGCTTTCCTTGAAGAGCTCGTCCCCAGTAAATCATGAGTCCCCCAAATGCCTGCCTCAGGTGCTGCTTCCACGTCAGGTGTGGGCATAGACTAAACGTTTGCTAAATGAATGGTGACTCCTCGCCTAAGTTCCACAGGGAAGATGACGGGAGAGGGAAGGAGGCTGGGCCAGGGTTTCACCCACTCAGGTTTAATCTGAGTTCATACCACGAGCAAGAGCTGATTCAGGCATGAGGAAATTATTTTCTGCTACACTGCATAAAAGAATAAACAAATGAAGGAAGTGTCATTCAGCACACCATCTTAGGGAATTCTCCTCTGAATCCTTCTCTAAGATTTGGTGGGAGGACCAATTTTCTATTTTATCCCTAGAGAGGGTCACTTGCAAATAAAACTCCACGTGTAGTGGGAAGGGGTCTCTACCCATGCCAGGAAGCTTTCTCAGTCCATCCCCATCATAGTAATAGCTTCCACCTCTAAGGGAGAAGAAGATGCAAATGTGATTAATCAGAGTGTAACACCTTCGTTGGGCCACGTTTACTGGTGGCAGGAACCACTGTTTTAAGAGGCAGGTGTCGAGCCAGGTCCCGGCTCTTCTCTTCCTTCACTGCAGTCGGGTGGATGAGTGGAACTAGGGTCCAGCCCAGCATCCTCCCTGCTCCCACCAGTCCCCTGCCCGCATACCTGCTAGGGGCCGTACCTGGTGGGTTGCCTTTATAATGTCCCGCTGTCTAGAGCTCCTCGTCCCTGAGCCAGTCACGATTCTTCTTTGGGCTAAGGAGACGGTGAATATCAAGTCTATGCTGCGTAGACCAGCTTTTCTCTAAAAAGCCGGGCAGTGGAGCATTAGGCATTGGCTCAGTAATGACAGAGTGGTCTCGGCTTCCACGGGGCTAAAGTTCATCTTCAGGAACTCCACCAGAGGCAGGATAGAACTGGGGACATCACTGGCCTACTACACCAAAATACCATCAAAATGCATTTTAAATCCTAGTAATCTCTTCTATTCAGCCAAACGCAGGACGGGGAGAAAAGGCTTAGAGAGCAATATCCTGCCGAAAATGCCACTTGGGGACCTTCCTTTGTAAGAACCTTTTCAGCTCCTTTTTCCTTTTCTCTGTTCCTGGGACTGGGAGGTGATTAACTGTCCTCTCCAGAGAAGGGAGGTGATTTCCCCTTGAGGCTCTGGGCACCGGGCAACATGGGCTAACATCGGGAACCTGGGCGAGCTGGCCATGGTGGCTTGGCTTCTGCTTGGGGATATTCTAGCACGCAGACAGTCCCTAGGAGGCAGTCACTTCTGTTTGAAAGTATTTAACAACAAGCAGTCACCGGCCCCACCCGTGTCCCAGCCCTGGCCTGAGGCGGGGCGGGCTTCCTCCGTGGGGCTGACCTTGTAAAGACCTCACTGTCATGGCCTCCCTCGGGGAAAGGCTGGGAAGGTCAGGGGCCCTTTGATTCAGAATGCCAGCAGCACGCAGACATGTCCCGGGGCAGGGATTGGGCCCTCACACCTCCTGAGCGCCACCAGCCACATTTGCCCCTTTCAGGCAGGGTGACCCCTGGTCCCACACAGTGTCACCTTCCTTCAGACGTGCTGACGCTGATGATTTAACTATATCCTGGAAGCTGTGTCCACGGCTCACTAGCACCAAGACTGCCTTTACAGAATTCATCTCCCTGGGGATTCCTTACTACCAAGTCCTAGCTGACACCCTCACCCCCGTGCACGTCCTCTCCTGGAGTTTCTCCATCCTTCTCCCACTCGCCCCTCACAGCGCCTGGCACAATGCTGAACGACTGACCTACCCACAGGGGTCCTTAACATGTCTAAACCCCTCTGCTTAAAACCCTCCGGTGGCCTTCTGTTACACTCAGAATAAAATCCAAATTCCTCGCTGCAGCCTACAGAGCCCTACCTGGCTGGCCCCTACCTCCCCTCTCAGACCTCATCTCCTACCTGCTCCGCCTTGTGCATGACGTCACGGTCCCTCGTGTCTTCTTCCTGTTCATGGGACATGCCAGGCCTATTCCTACCCCAGGACCTTTGCACTGCCCGGTCCCCTCCCTGGAACACTCTTCATCCAGGTCCCTGCTGCCTGGCTCCCCCACGTCACTCAGCTTGAATGTCATTTCCACTGAGAGGTCTCACACATCCCCC
Organism: Dasypus novemcinctus; assembly: GCF_030445035.2. NCBI lineage: Eukaryota > Metazoa > Chordata > Mammalia > Cingulata > Dasypodidae > Dasypus > Dasypus novemcinctus. The sequence goes on along the minus strand of NC_080695.1, from coordinate 55,954,155 downwards.
TTCAGTAGAAAGCAGCAGCTCAGGTGGTCTCTTCCGCAGCACGTGCTCATCTTCCGTTAGGGCATTTATCACTGACCCTTGTGCATTTGATTCCTTGTTTGTGGTCTGCTGCATCAACCACTCACAACAGGAATTAAACTTTCACAGGAGCAGAGGTCTCACCTGTCTTGCTCACCTTTGCACCCCTCATTACCTAGAGCAGCATCGGCTCAGAGTCAGGGTTTTAAAAAAAAATGTGTTGAGTGAGCCTGTGATGTTGGTCTCACATGCAGATTTCATTAAACCAAGTTACCTTAGGAATTCAAATTGTTATTATGGGTAAATAAAGCACACGGCTACATATTTGGCTCTCCCTGTCCAGTTTCTTTCCAACTCATGAGAAGCAGCATGAATAATATATTCTGACTTTTTTTTTGATTGAACTGTCAGCATGATTTATTTCATCGCATCTTCTTCCGTCTCCTCTTTGTAAACAACGGTGCTGTCCACGGAGTCTTTTTTGCAAACATTTGTCTTGCTAATTTGTCTAGGGGTGGGAGAATGGTGGCATTATTTTTTTAACCCCCTTAAATGGGTTCGGAGGAGAGTTTTACAGCAGTGGAACTTTAAAAAATCAAGGTTATACGGTGCATTGACTCCTTGCTGTTTTACAAACTGGCTCAGACTCATTTCACAACTTGAGAATAATTCAAATTGGAAATCACCTCCTTTAAAGCCATCAAATTAATGGTATTCCCGTTACACTCCCTGCCCAACCATGTGCACAATAGAGGTTGGGCTGCATCTGCTCGAATTCTGCATCAAAGTAAATAATGCGCTAAGGAGGCAGCGATTTCATCGCTTTGGTGGAATTCCCAAGGCATTTCTCCTTGAGGCCAGGAGGGGCTCCCGGCAAATCCCCCAGGGTGGTGCAGGGTGGCTGGAATGAATGTGGACCCCCGAGTATTGAAGAGGCCACTTATAGCACACAGTGTGCTTTCTTGAATTAGTATAATCTTTTTGGACTCTCACAGATAACCACCCTGGGGCTGGAGAGACATCAATAATTGCTGATGGGCTGGTTAGAGTCCCTGGCAATAATGTCTTGTGTTATGTTGGGGGTATACTTTAGACAGATAGAAAGATGGCAGGGAAAATGCACGTCTCCTCCCGCCCTCCTCCCCTTTCTCTCTTAGCTCCCACATCTCCTCAATCGCAAAGTCCTTTCAATTTTAGCTCCTAAAATATTGATGTTTTTAATTTAGCCCCTTCTCTTGATCCAGACTTCATATCTCTAGCAGGAGCCCCCTAATGCTGCGCCTGTCTCTAAACCAGGAGTCAGTATCCTGGCTGGATTTCAAGTTACCCGATGAGCTTTTACAGTAGGCTGGTGCCCAGACTGTACCTCCAGAGTGTCAGATTTAATTGGCCTGGGGCAGGCCCTGGAACTGGAGTTTTAAAAATGCTCCCAGGTGAGTATCCTATGTTGCCAGGGCTGAGGACCACTGCTTTAGACCCAATTTCACACCCCAAACAGAGGAATTTATGATAAAACCCTTCTGACTATGTCATCTCCTGCAGAAAATGCTACACTGCTTTCCGTTGCCTTCAGAGTCAAGCGCAAGGTCCTACCTCCTGATCTGATGGACTCTAGCCTGCCTCTTGAGTCATAGTCCCGCACTGCCTCCTTGTATACAAAGTATACTCCAGCAAATTCTGCTGCTTGCCTTTCTTTAGAATACGTTATTCAACCTCTTACTTAGCACATGCTGTTCCTGTACCTGGAATAACCTTCCTCCCTGTATCTGCGTGCATCTGTTGATCAATCTTTCTAAACCTGGTTTAAGTTTTACTTCTTCCAATATGTCTCCCTTATATTATCCCTTCTCCTCTGTGCCCTGATATTTTTGTTGTTTAGTGGCCACAGTCTATTGTAATTGACTCATATTTGTATCAGTCTTTCCCTTTTAGACCACGATAGCCTCAAGGCCACGATTGCATTTTATTCATGTCTATCACCCCAGCTCTAAACACTGTGCTGGACTCACAGTAGATGCTCAATAAAGGCATATTGACTGCATAAATTCCTAATGACAGCCCCCAAATTTCATGCTCATCCCTCAGCCCTTAAGTAGAATTCCCTTTAGAGTTCCCCAAATAAATAACTATATGTATAAAGGTGCTTAGAGACAGAAAACCCACAAGGAGTGAAAGTGGATTGGAGCATTGTTATGAAATGTAAAGAGTGCAGGTAGACCTGGAATGAAATCTTCCTCTATTCACTACTTCTGAGCTGTGTGGCTTTGGGCAAGATACTTAACCTCTCTGAGCATCAGTTTCCTTGTCAGTGCAATAGGGCTAATCATACCGAATTCACAAGGCTGTGATAAGGACTAGAAGACAGAATGTTAGTAAAATATCTACCAAAAAGCAGGCACAGAATAGGCGAGTGTTTAATAAATGGTAGGTTGAGGACCCTCGTCCCCACATCCTTTCAGCTTCTGGGAAAAATTAATTATTAAGGTATAAACAATCATAATAGCATCTAACATGAATTGAGCATCTCATTCTGACCTGGCACTTTACTCAGGTCTTAATGTGTAATTCCCAGAACAATCTCATGAGTTTGGTACTGTTTTTATCCCCATTTCATGACTGAAACACTGAGGCTTAGCTAGGAAAACTCATCGAGCTAACCAGCGGGAAAGGTAAGAATCTAATTTGATGGACAGTTTTATCTCCGGAGCTTCTCTATGCTTCCTATCTCAGCAGCCGCCTTCCTTTGGAACCCTGTGGGATTTTGTTTAGCTAACAATCACAATCAAAATAATAGAAAGGCCACTGGACTCATTGTCAATATGAAATGAATCGATTGCTCATTATATTATGTTTTCCATCCTCACGCTAAACCCAGAGAACAAGTCTGGAAACATTTTGCACGTATTGCAAACAGGATGGTGAATTGACACTCCTTGTTAGTAATTAGGGCATGGCAATGTGCTCTGTTGCTAATTAGTGCATTAATGTAGCATGGATTGTATCATTTACAGTGATTGAAAGGTATGGCAGGCTCAGAACATTAGTAACATCTGAAGTTGGAAGCTTTCAGGAGATGGTGCAGTAGGGTAGTGGGAGGCCTGCTGGGGAGTCAGGGACCTGAGTTCGGGGCCTGGCTATGCTACTTATGTGCTGTGTGGCCTTGGACAGGCCATTCCACCCATCTGGCCTTCAGTTCTTTCAGAGTAAAAGTAAGAGATAGGATTCTGGTGTGTGAAGGAGCGAGGAGGAAGGAAAGGGCAGACTCTAATAATGAAGACCTTGGCAACAAAAGAGAGGAGGCTGGTTCATCCCTACTTCCACCACTGGGGACAGAAGGGATGTATTAGTCAGGATGGGCTAGGCTATGCTGTAATAACAGAAATATTAGTGGTTGAGCATGGCAAAGGTTTATGTATGCAAATTCTGAAGCAGGTTGGACTTCTCCAGGGCTGTCTTCCAAGGATGACTAGAAATACAAGGTGCTTTGATCCCCTGGCTTCTGGGTTCAGTCTTGCCCTGGGTCATAAATGAGTCAGCCAGGAAGTGGCACGTGTGACTTCCACTAACATTTCACTGGACAGTACTTGCCTCATGGCCCAGCCCAACCGCGAGGGGCTGGGAAATGCGGGGGAGCTCGTGGATATGAAGCGATCAGTATTGTCTCTGACACGGGATGGGGCAATCACCAAATCTACCAGGTAAGCAGAGGAAGGCAGCACTGTGCCAGCCCTTCTCTACATGTATTGTACCATTTGTTATTCACTGCCCCTTCACCAACAGCCTCATTTTCCACATAAGGAAATTGAGTCTCCGAGCGCTTGCGTGTGAGAGCATGAACTTACACAACTAGTAATTTGCTGAGCTGGAGTTGTAGTACAAGTCTGTGAAATCAACACCTCACCGTTATGTTTTAATGTAGCTATAGGGATCTCAGCCCAAGGGGTCCTCAGGCTCCTTCTCTGAAACTCTATACCCCTCATGAAATGAAATTCCATACTAGAATTACAAAAATAAAACAACGAGACTTTCCTTGGTTAGAGCAAGCCTCACTGGCACCGAATGCAACTCTCAATGTGGCATACTTTATTACGGAGCTTTCGTTTTTTCAACACTTCCAATTGACTTGAAGCACTTACAACCTTATAATTTCTTTGTGTGGTCCTATCAGGATAAGGGAGGAAAAAAGAAAAAGCCACAGCAAGGACTCTTGCTAACCTCACAGCAGCACCCAAGGAGTTAAAACTTGGGGCAGAGGGAGAATATGTAATTTTCCCATGGTTGAAGAGATGATGAGAAGTAAAATGTGGCCCTCCGGATCCTTTGTCCTTTAGTCTGTTCTTTGGAGCAGGCAGCAGTGTCCAAGGTGCTGAGGGAGGCATTTCAAGGAGGAGATGCTGTGGAGGATCAGATGCCTTAGATGGCTGCAGAGATGGCAGAAGCCATGGGATGCAGCAAGACAGTGGTCACTGGTGACTTTTGTCAGAGCACCTTCAGTGGAATTGTGGGCACAAAGACCAGATCTCAGGATGTTTGAACAGTAGGTAAGGTAGTAGAAAGGATGGGTATGGGGTATCCTATCAAATTCAGCAATGATGGGAACAGAGAACGATACTGGGGACTGGAAGAGGAAGTAAGGGTTTAATTAAATTTGTTGATTGAATGCTTTTTTTTTTTAGCTTAGCTAGTTTAGTTCTTAGTTACTTCCTGTCCATTAGTTTGATTGCTATCCAGGGAATGGAAGTGGCTTTTGTCATTGGCTATTTTAAGTGGTAATTTACCAAGGTCAATCTACTGAAAAAGTCCATATGTATCACCGAGTCCAGAGGGGATTATTTTGAAGTTACTCACTGTTTTGGAAGATGTAGGCCACTGCTTTAAACCATTAACACAGGTAATTAAATACTGGCTACCACAGATCAGAATTCCATTCTTTTGCTGTATGTTGTGGTTGAGAGCATGGACGATGGAAACTAACCATTTAGTAGCTGTATAACCTGGGACATATTACCTAGTCTCTCTGTGCCTCATTTTACTCATGTGTTAAAATGGGGATAATGATGGAATCTGCTCCTAGAGATGTTGGGTGAATTGGATGAGTTAAGACATGTGTAAGGACTAGAAGGATACCTGGCTCACAATAAGTGTTCAGTGAAATATTAGCTATTTGGTAAATGTCTATTGAATAGCTCTTATGTACCACCATTGCTGGTACCTCTGGAGATAAAAAGTTGGACAAGACTATGATCCCTGCCTTCAAAGAGCTTACAGACTGGTGGTAGTTCAGAGAAGTAGGCGGGCAGTTCCAGTATATTGTGACATGCTAGGATGCAGAAAGCACATAGTGCTATGGGGCAGAGAAGGGGCATCCAAGACAGACTTGCAGGTACAAGGGGACAATATCCAAGGTGCATGTGAGAGATGCCACTTTGGACCAGGGTAGAAAGGAAGCATTTACGTCTACTCTGGTTCCTCCCAATTCACTTCCCACACCACAGCCATAGGGATCTTAAAACATATTTTGAGCCTGCTAGTAGTACTGTAATGGCTTCCCTTGCATTGGGATAAAAGGAAACCACCTTACAGACCTCAAGGGCCATGCAAGGGCCATGTGTCCTCTGGTTTCTCCTCACACTAGCTCTTCTGCACTCTGGAAAATTCTGACCATTTTTACTTCTCAGATGTATTGTGTTTTCTCGCCCGCACATGTTCCCTTCCTTCCGACAGCTACTAAATGGCCCCAGAATTTATGCTATACCTAACAGGCACTCGACAAGCATTTGCAGAAAAGAATGAAGACCCCTTGAAGGTGAGCACTGTCTAAACTTGCAAATACAATATCTTGAATTGCACTCCAAAGCCCTCATCACTGCCTGAGTCTGTAGTTGACACCAATGTCTTGGGAGATAGCAGTGGTGGGGGATTGGTTAAGATAGCCAGGTGCACAAGGGTCACCATAGGGCAAAGGACTTGAGATAGCCAAGGCCTGAGGCTTCAGTGAAGGAATCAGCATGGATTTGGAGAAGAGGATGGGTGAAAGGAAGGTGTCCTTGGTCATTCCATGCCCAATTTTATATCAGTAGATCCTTCCTGTGGATACTAAACTAATAGGATGAATAATTGCTCAGGAACATCTGCAGTGGGAAATTGAAACATTGGAAGCTTGTGGATGGCCTCTGAATTTGCAATTCTTATCTTTGTGTTGAGGGAGCTTCTGCTTATGGAATTCACTAGAATAATCCAAATGGCCAGGTGTGCCATAGTAGAAAGAGCAAGAGCACTGAAGTCACACAGCTGGGTTTTATTCACACTTACCAGCTGGAGAATTTGGGTCAGTTTCTTAAATTTCTCCATATGCTTCAGTTTCCATGTCTGAAAGATCCAGACAATACCATTTATTCTTTTTATTACAAGGACTAGAAATAATATATGTATAGTAGCTGGTATGGGGCCAGGCGCATAGTAGGTGCTCAATAAAGGGTGGCTGTTATCCCCCTCCTCCTCGTTAACTTACCTGGCTTCAGGAATGTGGCAATGTAAAAAATGTATAGTGGAAATTATTTTTGCAATTTTTGAAAGTTTATAAAAATTACATCACTCCTATTTGTGTAGGCTAAGACTTAGAATCACAATAGTGAATGAGAAACAAGAACTCTGGTCAAAGAAGCTTAATGTCAGTGATGTTTTTATTTGCCAATAAAAATAATTTTTTTTTCAGTTATAAAAGTCATTGGGGAAATTTATCTACAAACTTTGAAAAAAAATAGGAAGAAGGATTATCAGTGGCCTCACTGATAACTGTAAACATTTAAGTGTAGTTTCTTCAGTTCCCTATTCTATATCAATTATTTTTATTTAACTCTATGATGGAAGTAGGTCCCTGCCTTGTTGAAAATGCTTTGTGTATACAATTTTTAATGGCTGCATAATGTTCCATATCATGAAGAATGTATTGAAACAACCACCTATCTTTATACATTTGTACGTGAAGATTCCCCCCACCCTATACTTTGAAATGCTTCTTTAGAGCAAAGTCTCAGAATTGAAATAGCTGGATAAAAAACTATAGAGCTTTTTAAAGGCTCTTAAATCATGCCACTAAGCTGCTTTCAGTGGTGTGTAAACAAGGCCCACCTAAGTTTAAAAAAAAAAATTTTTTTTAAATGTCCCTTTAAAAGAGAGGAGATTGAAAATTCTTCAAGAAGCAACAAAGTTGAAGCCAAATTAATCTTCCTGGCTTAGCTTGGAATGCTAAATATTAATGTTCCTCTTTAGCATGTGTGGTCTATTACGTATAATTCATCTGAATATAAATAGTCCAGATTGTGACATTACATTATTCATGATGAATCAACTGTCCACGCTCTGTACAGCACATCACTCAGATATGCAGCACTCGCACTAATTAATCAGCAGGGGAAAAAAAACCAGTTTGTGTTTCTCGGGAAGGAGGAGTGAAAGGACCTAATGTTTACTGAGCATTTGTTATGTGCAAGGTGCTTTATATAAATCATCTCACTTAATGAACAGCCCTTGAGGTGTGTAATTTATGGACCAGAGTCTCTCCTCCCACCGAGTTGTATCTTTAGGTTGAGAGACCCCTCCTCCTCCCCGTGTCATCACCCAGTTAATTTCTGCTCTTCTGCTCCCAGGTAAGGCATCAGGGAGCTAGCCTGCAGCGTTGTCATCAGTGTACTATTTTAACCTGTGTAATTGGGAAGATCAAAGTTGGTGACAATCAGAAAATGAAGAGCTTAGAGAGAAACAAGTCCTGTGTGAGAATGGCCAAGGTGGAAATTCTGGGGGGCTGTTTCAACAAATTTCCTTTTGTTCATCTATGGCAACTCTCATACATATTTGACCATAGCCCACTTAGCACCAAAGACCCCTCAATTACGACCGAGGAGGTGCATAAAGAATTCTGCCTGGCCCTGCTACTTTTGCAAGAATGTTAGAGTCCTCAGTGAACCTAGGAAAGGAGGGATTTTGGCTCATGAATACTGGCATGGGTAATCCTCAATCACCACTTGGGCAGCTTGTAGAAAATTTGCCCCTTAGTCATATGTGAAAACATGGAAGTCCACGGAATGGTGTGCCATTCAACAAAAGAAGTGAGCAAGGTCGTTAATTTTTTTATTAGAGTACAACCAATCGGGAGACGTCTCCAGCTGGGTTAGAGTGCTTGGGTGTAGCAGCCAGAGGGATGGAATAGATGTCAGACCATAGATGAGTCCAGATAACCCAGATGTCAGGAGTTGGCCCAGAACAATAGGGTCAGGTGCCTTCTGTGAGTCTCCCACCGTAGGTAGTCTCTGGAAGGTTGTAGAATATCTGAGCACTTGATTGATCAAGGTAAAAGCCTCACTGTTGTGCAGCAGGCTGCACTGATGGCAGTGGGCAATGATAAAGAACCTCAAAGTGAAGGCAGACATGGGCAGGCTCTGGCTCCCGGAACCCCCCAGGAGAAGTTGCTGTTCAGCTTGGGGAGGCCGCCAATCTGCTAGTGGGGCTGGAGGGTCACTGACCTATAGATGCAAAACATCCTGCTAAATGCTGTGATATTTTCATCTCAAAGAGAGGTAGCACAAAGTCACATCCTGGCCTACACCAACTATCAAGTTTGTAGTTTTTCTCAAATCTCTTTTCCTCTATTTTTCATCTGTACAATTAAATAATAGTATCTGCGAGGAAAGGAGGAAGGAGAGATGAAAGACATAGAGAATGGTAAAAAGGCAGAGCGAGGTTGACAATCTTTGAAAACGGGTGGGGTGTGGGGTGTATGGAAACCTCTTACATTTTTTAATGTAACTTTTTTGTGATCTATGTATCTTTTAAAAAAAGACAATTAAATTTAAAAAAATAAAAAATTTAAAAAAAGAAAACCACACAGTGCTGCATAAATATAAGGTGTTATTATTAGAGTTTAATTGATTGCCTGAGTAAGAAACTTTTCCAGCATTTAATGGCAAAATGAGAAATGTGTGCATTATAACCAAAGAACCAGAATTTCTGCCCCATGAATTTCTGTTAGAGAAACCAGTCAGGAATCAATTGCAACCCAATATCAACCAAAACACCGGTTAACTTAGTCATTTATCTTGAGTCTCCAAGTTCTGAATCAATATTTTATGAGATTCTCATCAAACTAAGTATATAAACCTAATTCTCAGCCTTATAGCAAAGCCTTCACAGGGTTTCTATTTAAAGATGTACACTCTGAATTTAGGATGCGTCACCAAAGTCTTGTCCATTTGAACAATGTTTCCTTATCTTTCTGGTTTTTATTATTTTAGGGCCAAAAATACTCTTTACTGTTAACATTTCTTTAATAATGATATGGTAGAGATCTACCAAGTTGTCCAATAAAAAAGAAGTTTGCCCCTGTGGGTATATTTCCAGGCTGTATTTTATCTGAAAGCAAGTGCAATGGCACACAAGATCCTTGTCCTTTCACTGTGGCTTCCAGGAAACAGATGCAACTTTCATTTCTAGCAATCATTTCATCTTAGATTCCTGGTGACATCCGGTGTGCTCTTTTCTGGATTTACCCCCAATTGTCTTTTCTTGCATGGCATTGTGTTATGCTTAAAAATAAACAAACTCATAGAGACAGCAAGTACCCTAGGGGTTAGGTGAGTGGGGGCAGGGGTGTGGGCATGTGAGGGGGTGATGGGCAGTTCTTGCTTAATGGGACAGAGTGTCTGTTTGGGGTGATGAAGCATTCTCGGGAATGGATGGTGGTGTTGGCAGTCCAACACGGTGAATGTGACTAACGTCCCTGAATCGTGCCCTTTAAAAAACAGCTAAAATGGCAAATTTCGTATTACATATATGATTCCAAAACAAAACTGAAAGCGTACAAACAAAGCCACAAGGCATGTTTGGAGAACAGAGAGCAAACCAGCCTGCAGGAGCTGCTGGAGGTAATGCTTTAAATAGGTTGGTGTATTTCAGGGCTATATTTATTTTTTATTCCCATAAGACCCATATATGTAATAGCTGTGTCCGACAGTGCCAAATAGTGATCTTTTTGTCCTCCTCTCATCGAATCAGAGATTCTAGAACAGAAAAGAACCTCGAAGATCAGCTTGTCCAACTCCTCATTTTATAGTATGATAAGATGCACGGTCTTCACCATCAGAAGCAGCAGGTTTCGAATACTGACTTTGCCATATAATGCTGTGAAATCTTGGGAAAATGTCCCAAACTGCCTGAACCATAGTTTCCTCATCTGTAATACAATGATCCCTAAATACCAACATGGTTTACAATAATAAAGGAAATTTATGAGAGCACGTGGCACCATGGCTGCCACACAGAATAGCACAAACCGTGGTAGTTACTATATTTAAATGTGAGGGAATAGATGAGGCAATGGGTAAATTAAAAAGTACTTAGTGAATGAAAACAAGTTACTGCATTAAAATCTAAGTACCCCATGTGAGGGCCACATTCATCTACTCATTATAAAGCCTTAACAACTCCACCTGGGTTGATTTTTCAGTTTATTTAGTGGGACAGGATGATGCAGGGGGAGGTCCTGAGCATTCAGAAGGCATGATATGGGGATTATGGTTTCTTCATGGGGAGCACAAGTTTGGAAAAGAGAGATGGAAGGATGCTGGTGACACATTTCATCTCTCATAGTAACTTTACTCAGAGATGTATTTTCCCAACATTTTATTATGATGTGTTAAATATACAGAAAGATTGAATTTTGCAGTGAATACCCATATACCGACTACCTAGGTTCTCTGATTATATTTTACTGTACTTGCTTCATCACACATCCATCCATCTTTCCCTCCGTCCATCTGCCCATTCCATACATCCCTCCACCCATTGTACGTTGTTGATGCATTTCAAAGTAAGCTGCAGACATCAACATGCATTCATTAATTAGAGTTCAGTATTTGTTTGCAGTTGTTTTCCTGTAACATTTCCTTACAATGAAATGCACAGTGCTTAGGTAAGCATTAAATGAATTTTGACAAATGAGTACACCTGCATGACTCCAACATCTATCAAGATATAGGATATTGCCATTATGCCACAAAGGTTTCCTCAAGCCTTTCGGTCAATTCCTACACTATTCTCTTCCAGAGGCAACAACTATCTTTTTCTCTTTTTTCCACCACAAATTAGTTTGTCCTGCTCTTGAGTTTCATATAAATGGAATCATATATCTACTCTTTTATCATTGGCTTCTTTCCCTTAGCACAAGTCTGTGAGTTTCATGTTGCTCATTGTATAAACCCATAGTTTGTTTCTTCTCCTTGCTTAGTAGTTCTCTGTTTGTTCATCTTTCTCTTGTTGACCAACAACTGTGCCAGCTTTGGGCTACTGGGGTAGAGGTACTAAGGACATCTTTTGTGGGCATGGGCTTTCATTTCTCTTGGATACCTACCTAGTGATAAAACTGCTGGGTCATAGGAGAGCTGCATGTGTAGTTCATCAGAAAGTATCAGAGCTTTTCCCAAAATGGTTATCCCATTTCACCTTCCCTCCCACCAAGAATGTATGAGAGTCATGGTTACTTTACAACCTTGCCGACGTTTGGTGGTCAGTCTTGAGCCATTTTCTTGGGGTACATCTCATTGTTCAAAGGTACGCTTTTATTTATTTTTTTCACATTTAATGTTTTTATGTGGAATGTACCTTACAATTTATGTCAATATTTAAAGTTGGCTTTCTTCCTTTTATTCTTCTTCCTCCCTCACCCCCAATATGTACATCAAGTGTGTACATTTGACTTTATAACCAAGAGCATATTGGAATTAAGGAAATTCCATACTCAAAATATTGCTGCCATGAGCTCCGACACAGAGCGCCATCTCTGTAGTGTTCCCTGCTATATGCCAAGAGCCTAGGTTACTGCCAGGAACTGAGTATCTGATGAATGGGTAAGTGAATGGTCAGTTCCTGGGCTTTTGAACAAGCCTGAAAAAGACTGAGAGTAGATACACGCTATCTCTTGTACTTCCCGACTTCTAATTATTCTGTGAAACTTAAAAACCAAAGGAACATGTGTAATAAATCCCAAGCCAAGCTCATTGGAAGGTCAAAAGGCCCTGACTTGACGGGAAATCAAGCAAATGTCAGGTAGACATTGAAAGCCACATCCGAGTCTCCAGGAACCAGTCAGTCGGTACTTGGAGATGCTCAAAAGAGTAGGAAATTAATCACTTGGTTTTGACCCATTAGCTCAGCTGTAATGTAGCAGAGCTAATGCAGTCATAGGCAGCAGACAGCTTCTCCGGCAGAAAAAAAAAAATAGAGAGAGCGCCTTTCACTTTTGCAATGAAAATTAAATGTGGAAATAATTCCCTGCTCCTTTTTGGAATATTACTGTGCTATTAACTAGGCTAAGACCATTAAAAAGTAATGACATGAAGTTGCATGCATCATTATTTTAGGAGCGATTGAATGAAAATATATTGTCGATCTGTTCTGTTTCTTGCCTCATGCCTAGCTTAATAGGGATTCCAGAGGACCACCGTGACCATATATTTTAATATTAAAGTTGTGACTTTGGCCTTGAAGTAGGGAATCTGGGTCATTAGAAAATGGACTGACAGCCCTTATAACATATCATCTGAATTTTTTTTTTTATCAAGTTTTCATTAGTGTGAAATTAAGAGTGACTCTCAAAAGCTGAGTTGCTCAGAAAACAAGTGTAAGTTCACCTCCAGTTGGGAAGAAATAGCTTTCCTCATTGCTATTTTCAGAAAATATGCCATTGGCAAATTGCTTGGACCTTGTTAAAATCACTGAGACCTATTTATTCTTACTGAAGTTATAGCTTCTAAGATCCTAGAGAAATGTAAATTAAGACAGACCTTCTGCCCCAGAAAATCTTGGGCAACTCTACAGGCCACGTGGCATATCCCGTATCTGCTCGTCTGGTAGGATGGGTGGGAGGCAGTTTTTGACTCTGAAGAAAAGTCTTTCATAAAGATATTATGAGGCTCCAGCTTAAAAATGTCCCACATCTCTTTTCCTTTCCTCCTCATTCCAACACACCATGGTAACCACCCTGTGACAAAAGCGAGTAGCAGGGCAGTGATTGTTTACCCTTTGTCCAGAGAGGAGCCATCTGTTCCCAGCCTAAATACAGGCATCAGAAGGAGGCAAATTCGGTTCCCCTCCTTTCCCTTCTCCCATGGTTGGGAGGAAAGCTGTGATTGGCTCCAAAGCCTTCACGTGTGTTTACTCAACACAGGTATTCTAAGTCCTTTACCTCAGAAGGGAAGGAGCAACAGACAATAGGATGGAAATGAAATGTTCTCCAATGGTGAATGGACACAGGAGCAAAGTCTGGAAACTTTATTCACCTTTTGACTTCACTATGATCATATTAGACCCCGAAATAAATGTTAATATTATAACCTAACGGAGTTTTAAATGTCCATGTCCCCTGAAGACAAAAGCAATTGTTTTCACTGTGGAGAATTTGGAAAATGCAACAAAATATAAAAAAGAAAATGGAAAGTCTCTAAGTGCCATCTATCAGTAACCACTGTCAACATTGTGCTTCTCTCCCTTCTCACACACACTTTGAGATCGACATAATTAAGATCAGGCACTATATGCAGTTTTATGCCCTCCTGCTTTTTTCTTAACATGCCAGCAAAAGAATTTTCCCATGTCATTAAAAATTCTTCATGACCTCTAACTGGCTTTTTTTTTTCTTTTAAAGATTTATTTATTTCTCCCCCCTTCCTCCCCTTGTCTGCTCTGTGTCCATTCGTGGTATGTTCTTCTGCATCCGCTTGTATTATCAGGCAGCACTGGGAATCTGCATCTCTTTTTTTGTTGTTGTTGCATCATCTTGCTGCGTCAGCTCTTCGTGTGTGCGGCACCACTCCTGGGCAGGCTGCACTTTTTTCATGTGGGACACCTCTCCTTGCGGGGCACACACCTTGTGCGTGGGGCATCCCTATGCGGGGGCACGCCTGCATAGCCCTGCACTACTTGCGCACGGCAGCACTGAGCATGGGCCAGCTCACCACATGGGTCAGGAGGCCCTGGGGATCGAACCCTCGACCCTCCATATGGCAGATGAACGCTCTATCAGTTGAGCCATGTCTGCTTCCCCTAACTGGCTTTTTGAACTTTATTCTTTAATTAGGGAGTTTTGCGTAATTTTATTTGCACATGCAATTAAGCATCATGTCATTTGTTTAGCGTTTTAATTATACTCTTCTGGGAAGTTCTTAACACTCACCATAAAACCACACTAGTAACCTTTAGCAGTCAATTACAGAGTTTGTCTTTTAACATGTCCCCAAAGATAACCAGAGTAAAATCTCTTATAGATCCTTCTTGAATAGAATTCTTTCCTCAGACGAAACTAGATTCCTAGGTCAGAAAAGGTTTTTTCCACTGGAAAAGATGTAATCCCCAGACGGTGATGCCATGTGGGTCCAGAGGAGCCATTAGGCAGAAGGCCGGTGCCCAGGGTTGGACCTTCTGAGTCTGTAGTCCAGCGCAGGCTGGAATGAGATAGTTTAGGAACCCCAGTGCAGGATGGCCATTTGATTCTGGGCAATTGGTACAAAAATCTGCTAAGTCTTGGGAACTGCTGCTTTGATGCCAAGGTGGAGAGTTAGCTGATATGAAGTTAGAAAAATATGACTTCTATTTCTGATTCCACACTTGCATGCTGCAAGTTGCTTAATCTGAGTCTCACTTTTCTCATCAGTAAATTAGGGAAGATAATCATGCCCACTTTTACATGATTGTTGGGAGAATTAAATGAGATAGTGTCTGCAGACTTCATAGCATGCCATCAATAAATGGTGCTTGTTGCTCTTGTTAATACTTATGAGTATCATCATTGCGTCTCTCAAGTGCATCCAATGATAGACACATTTGACTCTTTATACCCCGGTTTTGGTTAGTGTTATATGTAGTGGTTAAATGAACGAGCTTTGGAATCAGATTTTAGTTGAAACCCAGCTCTAGTACATGCCAGTATGTGCCCTCGAGGTCTCCTTTCTAAGCCTTTCTGAAGCTCAGCTTACTCCTCTCCAAGGTGTGTGTAATGAAAGCTCTCTTACAGTGAGGTTGCGAATACTCAGTGAGATTGTATTCTGTACGTAAAAGGAAGAGGGAGATTTTTACGTAATAGAATGCATTGAAGTAGCAGGGATGGTCTTCTGTGCATGTGAGGGACACACCCTGAACAAGGCAATCTCATCTGTCCTCGGGAAGTGCACCCTATTTGCAGGGGTATAAGGGGCTATATCTCCATATTTGCTAAGTTGCTCAGTGCCGACGAGCTTTGTGCATCTCAAAATCTGTGCTTGACCTTCTTTGCAGAATCTGGGCACATTTTGCAGGGGGCCGTGTGTCTTATTGAAAGGCATTTAGGATGTGATGGGGGGGCACACAAAGGGCAGCGGGAGGGGACATGGCAGGAGAGCATAGGAAGAATTGGACTCAGGTATCAGATTAGTGGGAAGACTTTCTGGAGCAAGTGATATCAAAACGGATGACAACTCATGCTTTTCCCATAGCACTGTTCAAACTCCCAGGGGTCACTGCGGCCTCTGTTGCCAGTACAGATTTCCTGGGGACTCAGTAAATTTTAATTCGGATTTCATGGTACTCTTTTTCAGAATCGTATATCATCTCTTGGTAAGTGTCGCTCTCTCAAGAACAGGATCAGGAAAGAGAGAAGTCTTGCCTAAAACTGAGCCTTAGCTGAAGAGGAATGA
Organism: Dasypus novemcinctus; assembly: GCF_030445035.2. Taxonomy (NCBI): domain Eukaryota; kingdom Metazoa; phylum Chordata; class Mammalia; order Cingulata; family Dasypodidae; genus Dasypus; species Dasypus novemcinctus. Next base: position 55,938,418 of record NC_080695.1, on the reverse strand, counting down.
CTGCATAATAAGATGGAGTAAATATTCCAAATGAAATATTCATGGGTGCAGGAAATAGGATCCGTGCTTAATAAAAAGATCTTGTTCCATTTCAGTGGCCCCTTATGCTTTCCTGCAAATTATGCCCCCATCACCTCTCCCATGTGAGTTTAAAAATATATAATTAATGCTCATTGTTAATAATACATTTCTAATTTCCAATTGCAAAAATACAGCTTTTCCCTCTCTTGGAGGATCACCTATATTTTGTCGTTAACATTTTGTCATAAGGGGCATGAATGATTTAAATGGACAATAAATCGACAGGCAAGCTGCTGCTTTGGGCTTTGGCCAAATTCTCTGGGGAAGGGCTTCATTTATCACCTGGGGACTTAGCATGGTTCTTCTGCTGATTTATTCTGAGAGAATGAGAGAGACTCCTTTGGAAGGGTCTAGGGCCCCTGGGGAATTAATAATCATAAAGGGAGTTCTTGGAGGACCAGCGGAACTGGTCTGAACCACTCTTGCTGAGAGGGGAAAGATGTTTCTGATTATAGGTCCAGTCTTGAGAGCATCTTGGCTCAACAGTTCTGTATAACCAACTGCCTGCTACATGTCTCCATTTGGCTATATCCCAGCACAGGAAACTCAGTGAACTCTTTCCCCTCAAATGTGTTCTTCTTCCAGGGTATCCTCTCTCCTTTACCATCATCTACTTGTTTTTTCAAGCCAACCTGGAAGTCAATCAATGGTACCTCCTTCTCTCTGCTTCTATACCCAATCACAATTTCTTTCAAATGACTTACTCTTCCATTCACGCATTAGGTCCCTATGAAAGCCCTGGGACAGAGGTGGAGCAAGGCTTTTATCTCTTTTTTTAAAGCTTAGGGAACCAAGAAATTCATTCATAATCACATCCGTAATCAGTAACTGTGTCAAGATTTTGGAGTTAGATATCTCTAATCAATGGTCCTGCCTTCTTGCCAGAACACAGGCCTGGACCAGGACCCTGTACCTGCCCTCATCCCCCTCTTCTCTCCTGTGTGCCCTCATGGCTGCTCATCCTGCCCCACCTTCACTTGGAGGGAAAAAACTAGGAGAGTGTTCATTTCCTCATCTGCGTCAAAGCTTTTTTTTTTTTTTTAACCCTACGTCCCATTTCTCAGGGAGCTTTTTCTGGGTTAATGTGGTAATTTAATCAAGAAAAGTTACCAGTGATTCGATAACTTATCTTTCTTAGGTAATGTTTTCATATTGATGTCTATCCATGCGTCCAACCTGAGACGTGAAGTTTAAGGAAGATGCTCCTGAGAGTGGGCAAAGAGCAGAGCTGGGTTGGAATGAGATGGTTTCAGGCATATCAGTAAAATTGGCATGTTTCACTTTGATCTTCTGAAATAAAGCACAAAAATGTTTTCCATTTCAGGAATGATATTTCCCTTTATAAAAATGCAAGCCACTTGGCCAAATGGAGGGATGGTGACAGATGTGGACAACTTTTATGTACTGCTTTGTTGTGAATACACATCCTTGCATAGAATTTCATTAGAAGTGCACAAAAACTTGTTTTGTGTGACTTTTTGTTGTTGCAGAATCTGAACAGGACAATTAAGCAACTTGCTTAAGATCATACAACAGGTCAATGGCAGGATAGAAATCGAAATCCAATGCTCTGGCTTCCTAAATACACAATATTTTTTAAAAAATCAGAGTTTGGGGATAGAGTTTTTGAAATAAGAGGTTTCAAAAACTGAGGGAGAGGGAAACGGACTTTGGCCCAGTGGTTAGGGCGTCCGTGTCCGTCTACCATATGGGAGGTCCGCGGTTCAAACCCCGGGCCTCCTTGACCCGTGTGGAGCTGGCCATGTGCAGTGCTGATGCGTGCAAGGAGTGCCGTGCCACGCAAGGGTGTCCCCCGCGTGGGGGGAGCCCCAGGTGCAAGGAGTGCGCCCGTGAGGAAAGCCGCCCAGTGTGAAAAGAAAGTGCAGCCTGCCCAGGAATGGCGCCGCCCACACTTCCCGTGCCGCTGACGACAGCAGAAGCGGACAAAGAAACAAGACGCAGCAAATAGACACCAAGAACAGACAACCAGGGGAGGTGGGGAAATTAAAATAAATAAATAAATCTTTAAAAAAAAAAAACTGAGGGAGACTCAGATACACCTGATTCTAAATGTTGGTTTTACTGCATATGTTCTTGGGACACGCTAATTAGTCTCGCAGGACTTCTGTTTGTTATGTATAAAATTGGGATAATCATGCCAACAATTCTTTTGATTTTTAACCCCACAAGCATATAAGGGTCCCCTTTTAGTGAAGCTATCAACATGCTTTGTGAACTGTGAGTTGCCATGCAGATGTCTAGGTGAAAAATCCTAACTGAAGAAATTGTGTTACTCAAATGAGCAGCACATGTCTATAGGCATGTTGCAACACTATGAGAATAATTAAAGCATGTTGTTTTAGGATCTCAAAATTGTATCTGTTAAAGCTTTTTGGCTGTGGAATGATTAATTTCATGTGTCAACTTGGCTAGGTTGTGGTGTCCAGTTGTTAAGTCAAGCAAAAGCTGGCCTGACTGTACTGTGGGGTATTTTGCGGATTTATATCATTAGCTAGCTGATTGTAGCTATGGCTGATTACATCTACAGTCAACAAAGGAGAATGCCTTCATCAATGAGAGAAGTCTCATCCAATCAGTCGAAGGCCTTAAAAGGAGGAATGATTTTAGCAGTCAGGAATGAAGATTTCTGGCTCTAGTTCAGCCAGCCAGCGTCTCCTGAGGATTTCATGGAAATCTTCACTGGAATTCTCAACTTGAGGCCTGCGCTAAGGAATTTGTCAATCCCCACAGACATGTGAGTGAATTCCTATAATTAATCTCTTAATATTTGCATATATCTACACACATGTACACATATGTATACACACATACATGTATGTATATATCTCCTGTTAGTCTATTTCTCTGGAAAACCCTGAGTAATACAGGTTGCAAGTAACAGAAAGCAACTCTAAGCAAAAAGGTAGTTTATGGGGGAAAAGTGGGATTCAATGATTATTTGAGAAATAAGTTTAGAAACATTAAGATAAGGTCAGAAGAAAGGGTGGTTTCTTGTCAAGTTTGGCTGATGAAGTGATTCCTTTTCCACGGAGTGTCAGACTTTCTGGGCCTCCATCTCACTCCCACCCTTCTTCCCGTGATTACTAGGGATTGTCTTTTGTTTTTGTCTCCAGCCTGAGTCAGGAATGGTTTTCCCATCTCAGAATAACCATGAGATGGATTGTTTAATAATTCCTTTCAGCCTTCCCTTCCTTCATAGATGACCATCCCCAGCTGGGAATTTTTCTGCAGAGAATATTTACCTCATAACATAACTGAACTTCTCCATGGGTCTGAGCCCCGATTCTTGAAAAGACTAATTTGTTCTCTGAGCATCTGACTCCCAGGACTACCTGGGCTTCCCTGGCCTTTGCCTGTTGAATGATCGCATCTCCTACACTGAACGATCAGATCCTTGGAAACTGTGAGACTGTCCCCTAAGTGAATGTGGATGGCCTTCAGAGCTCTTCTTCTCTGAATGAACCAGTTAGCTTTCAGAGGGTCCACTCTCCAACTGCTGATTGGACTGGTTGAATAAACAGTGTCTAAGACCTCCATTCTTTGAGTGGACTGTCCCAGCCCAAATAATCCCTGAGAATGGACTTGTCTAACATTCCAGTTATGTGAATATCCATTCTCCAAAAAAGGCCCTCGACTTGTATGATTTCCAATCTTCTGGGGTCCATATAATGTATAGTGAAGCATCCGTCTCTACAGGCACAGTTGCCCAGTCTTTGGTGGTGGAATCTCATATTCTGAAGACAGTGACACTCTTCAGAAAAGCCATTATGAGAGGAGGTCAGAGGATGGAAAACTCTTTTTTAAGACAGAGCTTTGTTTATGTGGATTTCTTTCCTCCTGTGAAAGCTCCATGAAGCACCTTCTATGTGGAGCTGTGCTGTAAGCATTCCAGTGGTTCTGTTGTGTGAGCCTCCTCAACAGTTGCATTTTTGCTGATGTTTGCTCTTTAGCAATTTATGCTAAAAGAAACATGTTTGGACTGCTGTTTCCTAATGTACTTCTTTGGAGGAAACAAAACCTGGGAAGTGTGTTATAATCGTGGATACTAATGTGATTCCATCTATGCGGATGAAATGAGGAACACAAGCTGGTGGGGCAGGGGGAGGGCATTATGCCTGAATATACTGGGGCCTTTGTGGGTGTCTTAGTTTGCTAGGGGTTTCTAAGACAAAATATCACACGATGGGTTGGCTTAAACAATTTATTGTCCTATGGCTTTGGAGGCTAGATGTCCAAAATTAAGACCTCAACAGAACATGCGGTTGCATTCTGGTGCTGGCTTATTGCAATCTATGTAGCTGCTCTGTTTGTATCTCTGCCTCTCTTCCATGGTGACCTGCTTCATTCTGGCTCCTACTGCCCATCTGTGTCAAATTTCCTTTGTTTATCAGGGGTCCAGTGATATGGATTAAGGTCCATCTTGACTCAATTTGCCTTCATCTAAATCCACCAAACCCTTATCTCTTTGAAGATCCTAGTCACAAATGAGTCCGCATCTTAACTAACAATTAGGTCTTCAAAGGTCCTAATTACAAATGGATTCATGCCCACAGAAATGCCAATTAAGATGAACATGTCTTTTGTGGGGTACATGTTTCAGTCCCCACCAGCAGGGGACCCTGTGAGGGATAGTCTAATACAAGGATTTATACTTGAAACTCTCAGGGAAGCCAAAAATAGTTTTATCCACTGGTCTTTAATATGATCAAAGCCACCCGAGGCCTGACTTCTTGCTGGTCCCCCAAGGGGAGCCACAAACACGTGCAGGTGTTACAGGCTATTTAGTTTGTGCCCAGACAAATCTTATACTTTTCAGAACCTCTTGTAGTGTTCCTGGAGTATGAATTATGACTGCCAAGTGGCCTGGGTCTGGGTCCCTCACTTATCTATTTATCCATGTATATTCCATATTTCTTATTTTGGAAGAATCTTGTATCAGGTTGAATCACAGAAGCAAGATCTAGCTTATGTAGGCAAAAAAGGAATTCAATAAATGAAAATGAAGGTACAGAGAGGAACAAGAGGAAGCTGGACAACAAGTCCTCAGGCAGGGCGGGACTTGTGGCCGATCTGGGGTCAGGTGGCAGGAACTAAGGGACTGACTGCGCGGCTTGCCAACATTGGGATAAATTAGCTCTATGGTCGTTCTCCTACTTGGTCAAGGGCTCAGGTTTTCAGGCACAAGAGTCTGATTGGCTTAGATAAGAAGTATGACTGGAGTGGGTAGGGAGGGATCATTCTCAAAGTGACGCATTTAAAAATGCTATTTATAGCAGTGATGAGACTATATTAAAAAGGTGCTAAAAGAAGGAGAATTTTGAGATGCCACAAAAATGATGAAATGATGGTGCCATTTTTCTCTCCTCTTCCAGCAATAAAGAACCAAAACCTCACCACTACTCCCATTTGTACCCCATCCCCAGGATGTCCCCCTCCACTAGTATTAGATTACCGCTAGGCCTTTCCATGGCTTGGTGCAGACAGCCACACCATTCCCAGGGGAGAGAAGAAAGACCCTGATTGACATTCTCAGTGAAACAGTAGGGGAGGATGGTCCCCAAAGGAAGATGGAGGTGCTGCGGCCAAAAGATGAGGATGCTGGGTGGGGACAAACCACCATCACCCCTTTGATGATGATGACAACAATAACAGATACATGTGCAAACAGATATTCTGCTAAAAAGAAGCTTAAAGGCCTTTAGTCTGAGTATCCATGCCAGATGTTCTAGGCAAACAAACCACTTAAGAACAGTGGTTCTTAAAGTAGGGTCCCCTGGGTCACCAGTATCAGCATCTCCTGGGCACTTGTTAGAAATAGAAATTTCTAAGTGCCACCCAGACCTTGTAAATCAGAAACTCTGCGTGTAAGCCCGGTACTATGTTTTATTGTGTGTGTGTGTTTGTTTTTTTTTGTTTTGTTTTAGGAGGTATTGGGGATTGAACCTGGGACCTTCTATATGCAGAGCAAGTGCTCAACCACTTTGCTCCTCCTGCTCTGCCCCAGGACTCTGTTATAATAAGCCCTCCAGGGAATTCTGAAAAATGTGGAAGTTTGAGAATAATTGATCCAGGCAAGCTCTCAGAATGTTAAACAAATGTTCAGAAACTCTTTACTCCCCCATCTCCTTAATTTCCCTCAACCCCTGCTTCTGCACTCTTGGCTCCACAAAACATTAGAAACTCCTTAGACTACAGTGCTTTCCCTAACCTCTTATGGATTTACAACACCAGTTTTCATGCAGAGTCACTGGATTAAACTTACTCTACTTACCCCTGAAACCTCTGGGATGGAGAAACCTCTGGGATTCAGGTTCCAAAGAATCTGCTTTCCTCAGAAAGGAGAAATTTAGATATAGACTTGGGATAGGAATTCAGAGGGTTTGAGAGTTGCATTCACTGTATTAGTTTGCAAAGTTCTACCAGATCCTTGGCTGAAAAACAGAGAGGATGTGGGTGTCCTCTTTACTGTGCATGTCTAAGAATTTTAAATCAGCTAATTGAGAATCTCCAAGAAGGCAATACAGTACACCATGTGTGGTAGGTTGGATTATGTTTCTCAATTTAGATATGCTCTTAATCTTAATTCATGCCCCTGTGGGTGTGAAACCATTGTAAATAGGACCTTCTGGAGAAGTTATTTTAGTTCAGCCCCAGCTGAATGAAGGTGGGCGTTAGTCTGGATTACTAGAGTCCTTTATAAGCAGAGGAAATTCAGACACTGAGAGAGAAAGCACCAGGGGGGAGCCAGAAGCCAGAAGTCCAGGGAACCTGGAGGAAAAAGGAGCGGACTTTACCATGTGGTGGGAGATAAGAACACTAGTCAAGGAACCCCACGGAGAGCTAGCAGCCAGCACCAGAGCAGTGCAGACTGTGGGGAGAAAGCGTCGCCTTGCTGGGTGTCTTGATTTTGGACTTTTCCTAATCTCAAAATCGTGAGATTTTGTTTAAGCCAACCCATTGGTGGTATGTGCCATAGCATCTTAGCAATCTAAGATACCTTAACATGGTACCCCAATTGTACCCTATCAGAGTATATACTTTGGGAAAACGCTGACTGAGACAATCCCTCTAACCTCCAGCTGTGACCCCTCCAAAACCCTTTCCCCTTGTGGAGAGTGACTTTTCAGATAAGCATGTGTTTGAGATATTTAATGATGGCAGCAAAATTTGACCTAAGTGGAGAGCTTAAGGTGTCCATCATAACTATGTAGCTCTTGCTTTCCAAATTAACAAATGAGTTCACTACAAGAGAGGAAATTTGGGTTCAGGTTCTGGATTGTGCCTCAGTTTCACCAACTCTGAGGATTTGAAGATGAGGTTGTTGGAGAAACTCTTAAGGACTCTGTGCAGTTCTAACACTACAACGTTAAAATTCTGAAAGCCCCTATCATTTTTATGGCATTTCAATTGCAGCCATTTATCTTTAACATTCAACTTTCCTTTTTATGGCCATTACTATTTGACATTTGGAGTGCTTTAGAACATTCCAATAGAGTCTTAGAACCTTTTTACCTCAAAAGCAAATTTCACTGGACATGTTTAATTGCCTGTTTCTATTCAGGGCAAAATAAAGTAAAAATTAAACTGGAAATCTCTGACCTGAAGCTCTGAAGAGACAGAATTACTCCATGCTTTTTCCCCTAATAAATTTCAGTAACTCATCTTATGCCTCCTGGTTACCAAATGAGAATTTTTCTGAAGGGTTATTTGACCAACCTGTTGGCTTCACTTGGGTGTTTGTTTATCTGATGAGATTTGACCCTTAGGTACCAGACAGACAACTATTTTATCTGCTCCATTTGGAGCCCTCAGAGGAGATCTGGGACTGTTTCTTTTGGAGAAGCCACTGATTGAATACTTGCTCAGAGCTGAACTGGCTTATGGTATCATCCCTGCTAAGAAGCCACCCCGGCCTAATTTGTTACCTGCTCACTAGGCACCAGTTGTGCAGAGATTAGGGTGTAGAGCATGAGTTTTAGGGTCTGGTAGACCAGGATACAAATTCTATTTCTGCTGTTTATAAGCTGAGCTATCTTGATGTTAATATAGCTTTGCAAGCATTGGTTACATTTTCTGTGGCAGGGACATGAGTTTTCTGAAGTGCTACGGGCCAATACTTTTTTTCAGGGAGACCTAAGAACTGACTGCATATTGTGCCATCAGCCCTGATGAGAATATGGCCTTACTAACACTAAATTTGGGTTTGAGGACCAGGAGAATCGAAATTTTGTAAACATTTCCTTAAATGGAAGTATCTGGCATCCCAGCGTAAGCGATTTTGCAATTTTGATGCACATCTTGAGTATTTAGGAAGAAGAAGGATTGTAGTAAGAATGTGACTTGTCAGATCTGGGCATTTATGTAAATGTGTACCTTTTAGAGACCCTGGGAGCTAAGAGAACTTACTGAGACATGCTGCAATGACCTTTCTCCCTGGTGGCTCTCTTGATACCCATGATTTTCTGCATCCTTAACTAAATGAATTGGTTACATCAGGAAGCAGGGAGGGAGAAAATAAGGGAAAGTGAGAGGAGAAGAAGGAGGAGGAAGAGAGAGAAAGATAGGGAGAGAAAGAAAGAGATTAAGATTGAGATTGATTTTTTTTTTTAAAGATTTATTTATTTTATTTCTCTCCCCATCCTCCTCCCCCAGTTGTCTGTTCTCTGTGTCCATTTGCTACATGTTCTTCTTTGTCCGCTTCTGGTGTTGTCAGCGGCACAGGAATCTGTGTCTCTTTTTGTTGTGTCATCTTGTTGTGTCAGCTCTCCCTGTGGGTGGTACCACTCCTGGGCAGGCTGTACTTTTTTCACACTGGGCGCCTCTCCTTATGGGGCGTAATCCTTGCGCGTGGGGCTCCCCTACGTGGGGACACCCCTCCGTGGCCTTGCATTCCTTGCGCATCAGCACTGCGCATGGGCCAGCTCCACACAGGTCAAGGAGGCCTGGGGTTTAAACCGCGGACCTCCCATGTGGTAGACGGACGCCCTAAACACTGGGCCAAGTCTGCTTCCCGAGATTGATTTTGATTCTCCCAAATTCATAACCTACCCCAAATTTTCACCTTATTCATGGAAATATCAATACACACTATATCTACCTATAACCAGGACCCTACGTGGCCCTGTTTTACATAATGTCTCATTCAAGAAAATAGCAGTTCATCGGTTAATATAACTGAAAACAAATGAAAGCTTTCTTTAAACTCTTGAGAAAATGAAAAAGGAGAAAATTCAATGTGCCACATATTTCTTAGAACTTCTCTCTAGTTGAATCTCTCCATCTCAGTCTCCCACGTATTCAGAGAATGATTCCTTACAAAACTCTTTTTCTTTTTTCTCTGTACTGTCCCAAAATGCTTGTTGATATAAAATCTGGGAAGGTCTTCTGATTTTCCACTTCCCTCTCTGCTTTCGTATTTTAAAATCATTATTGTGTGGATGAAATAAACTTCTATTATTTCTTTAGTTTTTCATCCCCATTTTAACATTATTTGGATTTTGCCTAATAAAGAAAAGACTGACTGCAAACATAACTTACTATCTTTTCCTCTCATCCCAGTCACAATGACCTTGCAAAATCACTAGGAGACTCAGAGACGGTATGTGTAAACAGGTAATGCTTACTAGGATAGAGGCTCAAAAGTTGAAAACTGTATCGTTCAATTATTCTTGATTTCTCTTAGATTTGCATAGATGCTTTTATCCTGGGTGTGAGACAATACCCAAAACAATAGAAAAACAACAATGGCCCTACTCACCAAGACGTTCCCCTGCAGGTGGTTGCGTGAACAGAGTTTAATGCATTCATTTGGCAAATAATGGTCTATCCTACTGTGTGGTAGGACAGTGATAGATCCTGTGGACACACACAGATATAATCAAAGCCTTTGCCCTGGAGGAACTCACTGTCTAGCAGAAAAGAGTCTGACAAATAGATTAAAAAGCAATTGGAAAAGTGCTAATTAGAGAGAGATACAAAGAATTTCCATAGCAGAGAGGACGAAGTGACAAAATCCACCTGTGACAAAAAGGAGAACTTTGATTTGGGGATTTCAGAGATGAGTGTGTTTTGTCTATATGAAGTAAAGAGAAGGAAAATAAGTTATTTTGCCTATCATGTGTTAGACATTCAAATTTGAATGCATAAAACTTTTAATATAATTTATTCCTTTTGAGAGAGCCTAGGAAATAGATATTGATATCCCATTTCACGGATGAAGACACTGAGGGTCAGAGGTTCAATGACTCTCAAGCTTACATAGCAGGGAAGGGAGGAATGAAGCCTAGATCTGAACCAAGTATTATCTGACTTCAGCAATCTTACTTGTTCTCTTACCCTGGTACCTCGGGAGGGGAAGGGCTACAGAGACACAGAGATGTAAAAAAGCCTGAGTATACTTGAAACAGGTTTTAGGAGCACATGACCAAGGCACATTGTCAGAAATTTACTTGAGTTTGGGGTGTGGCCAGTGGTGATAGGACTTGAGACATGAAATGGGAAGAAGATGCACAGTAGGTGGGTGGGGAGGGGACAGAGATGGGAATGAGATTGCGGATGGGCATGAGGAAATATTGAGGATCTTCTTTCTCGCGATAGAGAAAGGTATGGGGGGCTCGGTTGGACCCTATTTTGAGTTCCAGTTTTGCCAGTTATTAAAACAAAGCTTATGACCTGTGCAAGTGATTCAACTTCTCTGGGACTCAGTTTCCCCAATTTTATGTCTTGGATCATTATGGTGTCTAACTCAAGGGATTGTTGGGAGGAAGAAATGAGGCAAGGAATGCAAACTGCTTAGCACGGTGCCTAACGTATATTAAGTGCTCAATAAACGCAAACGTTATCATTTAGTTGTCAGGGAGTCAGTCCATTTTCGGTGTACCCAAATTAGGGAACTTTAAGGACAGTCATCATGCATTCTTGACGGATTCTGTGTCTATGTCTGTGTATATCTGTAATCATAAGCTTTCAACACAGCTGTGCTTTTCAAGGGTCCCTAGTAATTTAGGCCAGTCTACTGGCCTCATAGGCTATTTGTGTTTGTTCTGCTATCACATACTGCCTGCCTCTGCTATTTGATCATTTCTGGAACTTATCTGTGCAAGTGATGACAGCAAATTCATGTGCATCTGTGCCTGTGAGGCAGGTGGAGGTGAATCCAGTTGTCATGAAATTGTGCAGATCTTCTCCTGTGCATAAGGCTGAAATGGCTCATGGGAGCTCAGTGAGGATGCAGCATCAGTTTCCTGAAGTGCTATAAATGAGATGACATTTGGTTTGTTTAGTGACTCCTGTGTGCCCGGCACTGTGCCCAGAACTTCACTCCCAACAGCATCCAAAGCAGCATTATTACAGCTTGGAGTTATATGGACCTGAGTACAAATCCTGACATGGCCGTGTCCTGTGTGGTTTGGGTGGTTTATTTGAATACTCTAAACTCAGTGTCCCCACCTGTTAAATGGGGATGATATTCTATACCTTACAAGGAACTTGTAAGAATTAAAATAAGATAGTATGATTGAAGGACCCAGCACCTAGTAGATTTTCAATAAACTGATGCTCATAAAATTATTCTGCACATTCATTAGACTTTAAAGCCCAAGGGGAAAGAACTATGGAATGATATTTATATCTTCAGCATCTATTACACAGTAGGCAGAGACTTGTGTGTTTGCTGAATGAATAATCAACCAAATGAGAAAGGCATTAGTTTTATCCATTCGTCAGATAAGAAAAACTGAAGCTCCAAGAGGTGAAATAAATTGGCCAAGGTTACACAGCTACAAAGGAGAAGAGAAGGGATTTGAACTGGAGTTCTGGCCGACTCCAAAGACCATGTTCATTTCTCAGAAACTTGACTCTTAGACCTGTTAGAATTGATGCAAATTGAAGAGTTTAATTCCTTAATCTTCTTCAATTCTCCATTGTTAAAGAGATATTAGTAAGAGTAACATTTCCTGAACATTTACCATGTGCTAGTGGGAATGCTGGATATTTCACAGATGTTATCTTATTTAACTTACCTCACTCTTTGAAGACAGTATTGATGTTCCCTGTGGTACTTTGAGTAAACTGAGGCCCAGTGAGTAGTCAGACAAGTTTCCTAATGCCACAAAGCAAGCAAACCACAAAGCCAGGGTCCCAGCCCCAGCCTGTTGGATGCCGCATTCGTTTCCTAGGTTGTCCTTACAAAGCACCACCGACTTGTGACTTAAAGCAACAGAAATTTCCTCTCTCCCACTTTGGAGGCTAGAAATCTGATACTGATATTGACAGAGAGCAAGAAGCTGGAGTAACGAGGCCCGGAGGAAAGGGAGAGAGGGGAGCCGACACTGCCATGTGCCTGACTGTCCGCAGCTGAGCTCAGGGAGAAAGGACGCCTGGAGGAGACTGGCACTGTGTCTTGCCACCTGACAGAGACCAGGGTCGCCGGCAGCTGGCCTTTGGTGAGACAGCATCTCTGATGATGCCTTGATTTGGACACTTTCATGGCCTCAGAACTGTGAGGTTTAACCTACTAAGTTCCCATTACAAAAAAAAAAGCCAACCCCTTTCTAGTATATTGTTCCTAGTTTCATTTAGCAAATTAAAATACGGTGGTAGGAAGAAATCCTTTCCTAGTGCCACCTGAGCACCTGAAATGCATGGAGAAATTCATAATTCAGGGTACCAGAAATGTTTTGGGCTGAAACAGGAGGATGCCTATCTGACATTTATTCGTACCTTTTCCTTATGAAGAGAACCCCAATTCAGTTCAGGGGAAAATTTACCCAACTAACAGTTTTGATTTCTCAGACTCCTTTGAATCTAGGAGTTTGTCATGTTGCATAGATATGGCCCACCTAACAGTTTGCTGGGAGGAGATTCTGGAAAATCTGCTTTTTTTGATAAAAGGGGATAAAAGGCACTCTCCCTTAATCCTCTTGATAATCTCTGTTGATATTACCCCCATCCCCCATACATACACACATTTCCTGCTTTTTATTATCTAAATTGTGGACAGTAGAACTTGGAAGTAGAACAACCTGGAGGTAGCAGAGACCATGAAGAAAAAGCCAAGAGAATTGCAGAGATGCTGGTCGACCACTGAACAAATGCCAGCAGCCTTCTTGTTATGTGAAGGGAGAGACCTGTTTGTTTACTGATCATTCTATTCCTTGCAGCTGTGAGCATCCCCCAAAGAAGTGGCCAGATTTGCTGGGGCATGACTAACAAGACCGGGCACATACAGGGACCTGTTGCTTGATTTTCAGCGTTGATCACTAATATTGTGGGACAAGATAGCAGAGTCCTCATCACCTAAGCTGGTCTACTAGTTCTATTTTGGGGTCTTGTAATGAATCTTAGTGTAAGGAGAGAGCCAGTCTCCCTTCCTCCTTGTGTTATCCATCAGGAAGCTGTGAGGACAGTGAGACATAGGCTGCTCCCATGAAGGAGAATGCTGACAATGGCTTATATGGATGGAAAACTTAGAGGCATTTATCACCATTTTAAGACATGTGAATTTCCCAGGAGGAAGGCAACCAGCCTTTTCTTTGAGCTATGAGGATGCTGGATCCAGAACTGAAGCAGCATGGTGGAATGCAGGCATAAATAAAGCCAGTCATCTGAAATGTTTCATCAACAAACTCCATGAGGAGAGCTTAGTTTTGTGACATTGTTACACTGTTCTCACTAATCCTTTCTGACTGTTGAGGGTGGGGTTTGTAGAGCTATCAGTGGGCATGAGAAAAAATATGGCAGCTGGGGGACAAGTGCTTTAAAGAGGTAGCAAATGATGGAGTGTGCCTGTTTCATCCTTGACCTTAAACATACCTGGCACCTCTCTACAAAAAGACTTAGATTAATTGGAAACTCTGTCAGGGGCACCATATACTTGTACTGGTTGTGTACTATATACTGCTGGGGTACCAATCATATGAAGTAATCCATATGTGACAGCCCTGTGATGTGATTTTACTGACACCGATGCTCATCCAAGCTTCTCTGGCACTTGCCCTAATTGGCCATTGCACCTTGTATTATGTTTTCCTAGTCTGTCTATCAATTCATGCATCTTCCTATTAAAAAACCATCCATTGAGCCTCTACGGCGTTCCAGGCCCCTAGCTAGGAACTGGGAGAACAACGGGGAAGAAAAAGCAGAGCTAGTCTGTTCTTACAAAGCTTATGCCTGGCAGGGAAGGTAAGTATTACTAAAAGAACCAGAAAAATAAATATAAATTTTCAAACATGATCAACACTGGAAAGAAAAGGTTTTTGGTACCCCAAGAACTTAAAATTTGGGATTTCGAACTGGCCTCAAAAGTCACCAGTCCTTGCAATTCAGAGGCCAAGGAGCTTAGACATAGCTACAGCCTGGCTCTACTCCCAAGCACCAAATAACCCAGGGCTCTCAAAGCAAAATGTTATTCCAACAGATGGGACTGGATGGCTTGTCCAGAAATTCTCTATTTTCCATCACAAGTAAAACACTAAGATCTACACACATACACCTGACTTTTCCACTCCTGCTCCTCATCTTAGCACGTGGCTAGCAAATCACTTCTATTACCAACCCTTTCAGAAAATGAACAGTTGGAAGAAAGGATGGAAGATAAGTGGCATATTAGCTTTCTCTTAAGAAATCTGAAGAACAGTCGGTAGAGAAAGGGACCATATTTGCCCCATGCCGCTTGGCATGGTGGTCAAGACATGGGCTTTGATAGACCCAGGTACTCATCCTGGCCCTTCCACTTTTTAACCATGTGATTTCGGGCAGGACACTCTGCTTCTTCTGAGTCTGTTTCCTCAACTATTAAAATCATAACTTCACTTACATTCAAGGGTTGTTTTGAAGATTAATTCTGATAACACATAAAGTTCTTAGAACTGTGCCCAACACATGACATTATCAATAAATCATAGCTATTATTTTTGTTTACTATTTTTAATGATTTCTAAAGAACAGAAAAGAAGATTTTACCTTATCACAACATAAAATAGCTAGAGCTGATCAACAATGGTAGGATGATCTTTCAAGACTGCCAGGTCCCCAGAACTCAGACATTGAAATATCAACAGGATAATCTTCTGCCAGGGTTTTTGTAGAGGAGATTGCCATATTGAGAGTCCAGCTCAATGGCAGAGGAAGGGCCTTATATTATACCATTAAGGATGCTCCTTGAGAGCGCACCCCATAAGGAGAGCCGCCCAGCGCGAAAGAAAGTGCAGCCTGCCCAGGAATGGCGCTGCACACACGGAGAGCTGACACAGCAAGATGACACAACAAAAGAGACACAGATTCCCGTGCCCCTGCAACAACAGAAGCGGACAAAGAAGACGCAGCAAATAGGCACAGAGAACAGACAACCGGGGTGGGGGGGGGAAGGGGAGAGAAATAAATGAATAAATAAATCTTTAAAAAAGAAAAAAGGATGCTCCTTGGGAAGCAGATGGGGCTCACGTGATTGGGCTCCCAGCTACCATATGGGGGATCCCGGGCTCAGTTTCTGGATTCTCCTGGCGAAGGCGAAGCTGGCCTGCACATGGAGAGCTGGCCCGCGCCACAAACTGCTGCAATAAGAAGATGATGCAATGAAAAAGAGACACAGGGGAAAGACAATGAGAGACACGACAAACCAGGGAGCTGAGGTGGCTCAAGAGACTGGGTGCCTCTCTCCCATGTCGGAGGTCCCAGAATCGGTTCCCAGTGCCTCCTAAAGAGAAGACAAGCAGACACAGAAGAATGTGCAGTGCTGGACACAGAAAGCAGACAGTGCGTGCAGGTGGCAGGGGTAGGGGATGGCAGGGAATAAATAAAATAAATCTAAAACAAAAAAAAAAAGGATGCTTGCCTAGCTACCAGATTCTGCTGTGAGCAAGTCACTCTGTTCTAAGAGCTTTCCTATATTCCGTTCCTTGGAGATAGGTTGGTATCATTCCTTCCCTTTTCATTTTGATTTCTTTCTTTTTAATGAGAAGCCCGAAGGTCACAGAAGAGGGCATTTCTTGGGCTGATAGAAGATCCTCTGAGACTTTATCTGTTGATGGTGCCTGGAGTCTGGCTGACTCTGTTAAGGCTGGAGGTCCCAATTAAGACATAACTCTTCCTGTGCCTGTAGTGTGTTCCTTCCACATCATATTGTCACAGGAGAACCTGAGCACTTTGGGAAGACATTTCTGGGTTGGAATCCTTCTTAACTGCCTATGTGAGCTTGAGTGAGTTTTTATTCTCTCTCAGCTCCAGTTTCTTTCTTTATCAGGATATGATGTCCATACATGAGTCATGTGGTTTGGGGGAGGCTTACAGATAAAGTCTATACAGCACCCAGCAAAATATCGGCACAGAGGTGGGACAAAGAAACTGAACATTGCAGTAATAAATAGAATAATAAGGATCTTTATTATTATTACTAATTATTCAATATATATTTTAAAATAATTAGTAACAGTAATTTGAAACAGTCACAGAGAAAGGGAGCTATCCATAGAGAGCTGAGAAGCCTTGATCTGCAGAAGTTTGGAGCTGTGTGTGTTTTTTATAAGATTGGCAGTCCTAGAAAGAAGTTACAAGAGTAGCTACCAGGGGAGAAACTGTTCACAAAGCCGAAGGTAAGCAAGAATTATGCTTTCCTTCTGTGCTACAGGAACGCTGCACCTCTGGGGGCTGGTTTTCATTTGTAATCTTAGTAACTCAGCCAAGCCGCAGACAGAGAACGCTGTATTGATTGGGAGCCCTGCAGGGGAGCTCAGGCACCAGAAGACCCGAGGAAAGTCATTTTGCCTATTAGTTACCACTCTCTGGAGTGTGTGTGTGTGTGCGTGCGTGTGTGTGATTGTGCTAGGACAGCTCTAGGTCTTTTGTGACCCGGTTGAAAGGCTCCACAGGGCAGGGTGGATGGCCTTCTCCAATGTCTGGACGCTTGCAGAGGGTATAGATGTGGTTCTTTCCTTTTCTCCTCCTGCAAAGCCAGAGACTACACCATGCCATTGTTAGTGTGCATAGAGGTCAAAAGCGTGGGCAGAAAATAGGAATAATAGTCGTATCTTCCTAATGGGTCAGCTTGGTGATTAACTGAGTTAATGGAGTTCACTGGGTCACCTGGAGAAAGAGTGGAAGGGAGGAAGGGAGGAAGGGAAGGTGGACAGGAGGGAAGGAAGGAAGGAAATAAAGAAAGAGGGAACTGTTTTAGAAAGACAAAGAGCACAGGAGAGCAGGCAGCAGCAGACCGGAAGGCATTTAGCTGGGTTCTGGAAGATGGGAAGCAAAGGAAGTGCTCGTCCAATGCAATGAGTGCACCATAGTAATGAAAAAAGTGGTGGGTGTGGCAGGACTGGGAGGTGGGGGGAGTGGGGCATTTGGGAACCTCTTATATTTTTTAATGTAACATTTTGCATGATCTGAAAAGATAATCTAAAAAATGAGAAAAAAAGAGAGTTGACAGCAGACCTTGTGGAGTGGAGAAAGTTACTGTCTCGGCCTTTGAAGATGCGGGGCACTACGGAAGGTGGATCTGGAAACTGTGGAAGGAGCTGAGGCTCTCCAGGTGCCCCCCCCTCCCCCGACACAATTCGAGAACAACCCCTCCTCCTTCCCCTCTCCCCCGCCACACAGAATGGGATTTCTGTGTGTAATGGACCAGAAAGGCTTAGGGGGTCAACAGACATGGCAGGCACAGGAGAAAAGGGGGAGAAACGGCCCCTGGCAGGTAACCTCACCGTTGGGAGTCTCCCGTGGGTCAGGAGCCTAGAGTGATTACAACTGAAAGTGGGAGGATTGCATCCAGCATCCATGTGGAATCTGAGCCTCCTCTTGACATAGAGGTGCAATGGACACAACCAATCCAATGTCCACATAGAAAAGGTGGCATTGGATTGGGAAAAGTGGACATGGTGGCTGATGGGTATGGGGAAAGGCAGGAAGAGATGAGAGGTGGAGGCGTCTTTGGGACATGGAGCTGCCCTGGATGGTGCTTCAGGGGCAATCACCGGACTTTGTAAATCCTCACAGGGCCCACTGGATGGAATGGGGGAGAGTATGGGCCATGATGTGGACCATTGACCATGAGGTGCAGAGGTGCCCAAAGATGTACTTGCCAAATCCAATGGATGTGTCATGATGATGGGAACGAGTGTTGCTGGTGGGGGGGAGAGGTGGGGTGGGGGGGTGGGGTTGAATGGGACCTCATATATATATTTTTAATGTAATATTATTACAAAGTCAATAAAAAAAAAAGAAAAAAAAAAAGAAAAAATAAATAAAGTAGGTCGGGGAGTCGGAAACTCCTCCAAGTTCCTCTAAAGGGGTGAGACTGGAGGCCCTGGGGCTGGCCCGGCCACCCCTGCGTGATTCTAGGCTTGCTCTCCAACGTGACCAAGACTGTTCTGGCTGAAACTCGGTGTGGTGGCCCCCGAGGAATGCTGAAAGACAGCAAGGAACGAAAAGAAAATGCAGCCTCAAAATACATTATTGATGTCTGACTGCCCTGGGAACTGGGGAATTTTGAGAAATTTTTTGAGAGTTTTTTCAAATCCCCTTCCCTTTAAAAAAATAAATAAATAAAATTGGCTCCAGGCCAGAAATCCAAATCCACAAAGTCTTCGTAACAGTTGTTGTTTCCAGTGTCTAACAAAACTTTTCAGTTTGGGCAGCTCCAAAAAAATGCCAACCTTTTATTTTCTGTGCTGCCTTTAAAGGCAGCAGCGTGGGGCTGCTGGGAGTTCAATCTCGATGTTTATGAATAGAAATGGATAGATTAGAATGGGGTTGCAGGAGGTAGAGAGAAGTTGGGGGGAATACGCTGTGTCCTAGTTCTTTTGGCCTAACAACTCAGACATAGCAGGGGCTGAGATTTGGGAAGTCAAAGGATGGGTGGCCTTTGTTGTCCCCTGTTGGCAGAATGCACCCTTGTCCAGGCCAACTTGGATGTGTGGTTCTGTTCGTTGAATACCATTTCCTCTGAGAGGCCTCCAATGACTGCCCACTCCCCCCACACGCACTCAGGATAAGAGCAGGTGACCAGCTTTCGGCTCCTACAGCAAGTCCACTCTTTGTATCCGTGTTAGCACTTACCACACTTAAGTGAAATTGTTGTTCATTTCTCTGACTTCCATACTTGATTGTAGGCTCCCTGGAGTCAGGGACTACATCTGTCTTGTAAAGTACCCTAGCTCCTGCCTGGGCAGAGTACCTAAGGCATAACAGCTTTAATATTTCCTTTTGGGCCAAAAGAATGGAAGGGAGTAGTTTAACTTTTGTGAATTCTTCCAGAAAGATGTTTCTTTATTTTGTGCTACATGGCATGGTCTACTTTCTTATCCCTATTTGGAATTTCTGATATGTGGCATCTATGCTTACCACAAAGTTATTTTTTATTAAAAAAAATCCTAAATGATGAATGGGTCAAACATAAAGTAGGGAGACTACAAGACAACTTTCACCTGGAGAACTCTCAGTCCTTCAACCACTGTCGCTGAATCCTTTTCTTGAGCAGACATTGGGTATGTGTCAGTGCTCAGTCTTTCAGCTTTTGAAATCTTGGAATCCATCAGGAAATTTCTCTGTTCCACCTGAGTGGATCCCTTGTCACAACAGCGTTTACCAAGACCTCTGTGTTGCTATATCTGTAATCCCTTCTCTTTTCACCTTTTGGGAAGCCACTTACCTCTAGCTTTAGTCAGTTAAAGGGGAGTTTAATTCCTCTCGTTGGCTGCCACCTTGTTTCTCTCCACCTCCTCTTGATTTATCCAGACTTAAAAAGTCACTGCTTATGTCAATTGGATTCTTCATGGGATATTTCTAGAGCTTCCAGTCATGTTAGATAAATTTTATTCATAGCTATTTAACAGTAAATTTTTAAAGCATCAGACTCACAATAGAGTTTAATTGGGCAAAAGATTGATACACACTCTTACATAGCTGAGATTCCAAAGGAATTATATAGTCCCCTAATAAGGTTTAAGAACAGAATGGCTCACTTTCCAGATTATTGTGAGTCTTTCAGGCATCTCAAGGATGCAATGAGACTAGGATATATGAACTGGAAGGGATTTCAAAGGACTGAAGGTCTAATCACCTTATTTTGTAGTTGGAATACTCATAGAGGGGAAGAAGTGAATCACCCAAGTCAAGCACATCTCCTTCAGGGATTGAAGAAGTGATTTGGTAATGGGAATAATATCTTAAAAATTTTTTTTTAAATTTCTCTCCTCTCCCTTCCCCCCTGGCCCAGGTTGTCTGTTTTCTGTGTCTATTTGCTGCATCTTCTTCTTTGTCCACTTCTGTTGTTGTCAGTGGCATGGGAATTTGTGTTTCTTTTTGTTGCGTCATCTTGTTGTGTCAGCTCTCCGTGTGTGCGGCACCATTCTTGGGCAGGCTGCACTTTCTTTTGTGCTGGGCGGCTCTCCTTATGGGGTGCACTACTTGCGCATGGGGTTCCCCTACGCAGAGACACCCCTGCATGGCAGGGCACTCCTTGCACGCATCAGCACTGCATATGGGCCAGATCCACATGGGTCAAGGAGGCCTGGGGTTTGAACTGTGGACCTCCCATGTGGTAGATGGATGCCCTAACCACTGGGCCAAGTCCAATTCCCTCTTAAAATTTTAATAGCAATATTTTCATCTTCTACCAAAGGAATCATGCACCCAAATAGCTATTATACCATTAAAACCCACTGAGAAAGCAAGAGGGACAATTTCTAATCAGAAAGCAGGAGGATAAAATAAAGATGAAATCCTAACGAGATAGGAAGACACAGACATCCAAATTTTTTTCTGGCTCAGAATGGTTTGTCCCAAGTGAAGAGGCTGTTGGGAGACACATGGACCTTTCCCATTTCTTTTTGGGCTCTCTCAAGCCAGGAAGGGGAAAGGCATGCTAGGTTGGTAGAGTTTCTGGGACCAAACACCTCCTAAGCTGCCAGTCCACCAATATAGAGACTTCCATATGAAGCAACAGTGGTGCAATAAGACTTAAGGGAAGTGAGGGAGTGTGCGGGGCTGCAGTCACGTTCACAAGTGACCCTAGGGTCCTGTGTTGGTAAAATGAACACAAAAGTTCCCATGTGCCTCACGATGGAAGAGGAGGAGGGAAACTGAGAGTCTGTCAGGACTTTCTGGAGAAGTAGCCAGGACGGGATGGGTTGTCCTGCTCTTGATGATAACCCCAGGAATCCTGTACTGGAATCAAGGATATCCAACTCTGGCAACCACCAATATGGGGTCAAGTCAGAAGCCTAGTCCTGATAAAATGAGAAGACAGATCAGCAGCCATGGGATTCTCCATCAGATCCCAGTCAGGTGACCAGTGCCTCGCTTCAGAGAACAGGGGAGCCAGAAATACATGGAAATCCAAGGTCCTCTTCTTCCCCTCTCCCCAATATCCAGAATCTATCTTGGGAATGACAGGGAGGAGAGTACGGAATTTGGAAAGCCCCCATCATCTGAAAGAGAACGTATTTCCTAGAGAAACTTGACATTATTGAACAGGACTACATTTAGCTTCCCTCATTCCCGCACCCCATCCAAAGGGATAAAGATACTCCTGAGGAATGTGACACTAGTTATAAAAGATAAAGAATCTGCACTTTCTTTGCACACCTTAGTGTAGTGTGAGCACACTTGCAATCCAATTACAGTTTTTAAGAGCTATTCTGAGATTTTTATCTGGCTTAATTCAGACTGGTGCCAAAGGCAGGCATTTCCTCAAAGGCACTACTCATTGGTGAAGCTGACTGGTGGGCCATGGAGACCCCAGGGGCATCCAGAAAAATGGATAAGGAAAAAAGTCTTCTCACTAATCTCCCTCTATCTCTGCCGTGAGCTGTGGGGCGGAATTGACAGCTCAATGACCACTTCTCTTCCTAGCCCCTGGCAGCTTAAATTGAAGGACCGCTTCCTGTTCCCCCTTCATTCTTCACAAGCCTTGAAAGTTAGAGCTATAGTATTTCTCTTGAGTTCGAGGGGAATTTAAGGTTACCTAATCTAAGCCTTTCCTCTCACAAGTGGGGAAACCGAGGCCTTTGTGCGGCAAGATGGTTTGGCTGCAGCCTCAAAGAATGTCGGTGGCAGAGGAAAGTTTGGCATTCATGCATGCCAGCCCCCGGTTCTGCGGCTAGTCTGCACATTTCCCAAGTCTCCCCACACATACAAGATCACATCCAAAGGAAGCACCATCAGGTCTACGAAGGAAGCCTCTCCCACCTGCGGACAGGAAGCTGAACCCTGAGGGTTTCTGGTCACTGGTAACTTTCTGATCTCTGAGACTCAGTGCTTTACATTTTTATCTTGAGCTTTTGTACATTTAAAAACTTGATTCTCCTAGAAGAGGAGACTGTGCAGCCACCCAGTTCTTGCAAAATTCCAAGAAAACACTGACATGTGGATGGCAGGATTCACAGTGTTCTCTGTCTTCTCTACCGGAATCCACAGGATGCCAAGAAGACAAATGCAGTTTTCTCCTCCACATTATTCCTCCTACAAATGCTAAGCATCTCCATCTGGGAGGCATTTAACATTTCAAGAAGCTATTGCTGATCTGTGGGAGGAATAGCCAAGTATCAACTGTGTTCCCCAAAATAACTCCCCTTATTGCTGTAGGAGCCATGAAGATCAAGCCCAGGCAAGAGGGGGAAAACAGTGTGTTTGCAGAGGCCCCAAAGTTAGAGGAGATCAGTTTCAGACCTTTTTCAGGGCACAAGTTCCACCTCTCTTCGGAAGTGTGGTTTGATAAAACTTCATACAGATTGCATTGCATCCTCTCCTAAGATGATATATTTCCAGAAAGAATTTCCTCATTGATGTTTCTCCAGATGATGGTCTCATGTTTCTTCCAACATTTTAAATTTATTCAGATGCTTACAGGAAATCACATGTATTTCCTGCTAAAGCCAGCATCCCATAAAATGTGATGGCAATGGGAGTATTTTAACTTAATAAAATCCAAGAGTGTGTCTCTTCCACTTCCCCTTTTGCTAATTTGGGGGAAAGAACCCTGGGATAACATCTCCAAGCTCCCCACCTTGCATCTATCCATTGGCCCACAATCTATTCAGTGTCCACTATTCAGTCATTGCTGGAGGGTACCCAGCAAAGAGCATCCATCACAGAGTGGCATCCCTGTGATGATATCTGTCATTACAGAGTGGATTGATTAATGGAGAGTATGTAAAATATGTCCACAGATAACGCTGCATCTGGGTAGGATGTGTTGGGAGATCATGATAGAGGACTAGAGGAATTGGCAGAATTGCTACCTGAGAAGCCCAGGGAGTCTTCGTGGAGTAATTGGCATTTGTCTTGGACCTTTGAGGAGGGAAGTTAGAATTTGAACATATGGGAGTGACTTGAAGGGCATCTCTGGTAGAGGGAGCAGCTTGAGCAAATGTAGTTCAAGGTTGAAACAGTGTCCTGTTTCATAAATGAGGTGTACTTCATTTATTCATTCTTTCCTTCCTTCCTTCATTGAAAGCAACACATTTTCTGAGTGCAGAGAATGTTCGAGGGCTCAGAGCTAGGCAGTGGACATATGGAGGCACATAAAGCATGACCTCAAAGAGATTTTGTCTGGCAGGTGAGTCATAGGGGTCAAGGAGAAAGTATAGGGTGACAAGAACAATCATTGAAGGGCCATAGGAGGCAGTGGGAGTTCACAGGAAGGGACCTTAACTCAAGGATGGCAGGTCAGGGGAGATTTCCTGCCAGAGGGGAGATGAGAGTCAAGTGAGCCAAAGGCGAAAGGAGAAGGGCGTTTAAACAAGCACCTGTTCAAACTCTGAGGTCAGGGGCTGGAGGGCAGCGTGCAAGGGACTGGAACTTGGTTACGGGGCTTGCATGTTTTTTCTTAGCATG
Source organism: Dasypus novemcinctus (assembly GCF_030445035.2). NCBI lineage: Eukaryota > Metazoa > Chordata > Mammalia > Cingulata > Dasypodidae > Dasypus > Dasypus novemcinctus. Next base: position 55,914,487 of record NC_080695.1, on the reverse strand, counting down.
GAGAGTCCCTTAAGCGATTCCTCTATTTATCCTACTGCAGTGCAAATAGCAAGGTGTCGATTTACACCACCCGGGAGAGTCCTGTTGGCAGCCCATCATGGGGGGGGAAGGTCTAGCTCTGAATATGTGCAAACTCCTGTCTGCCACTTGTTTGGCAGTATTCACAGCCCATTTTGTGCTGGTGGTTTTCTTAGCGTGCTGTGATGGTCGGAAGTCACCAATGAATTCATCAAGGGCAGGGACTAAGGCATCAGAGCGGCTAGCCCCGGGCTGAGACCCGCAGTAGATACTCAGTGGGTACTTGGCAACCTAGTGTTGGCGTGCGTGTATGTGTGCACAGGCGCAACGGGTGTCTAACCCTGTGGGGACTGAGCTACGGGCCTATTTTTATATTTGTTACAATTACCCAGCTTTTATTATTGTTATGATTCTTTATGTTTTCAACCCTTTGTCTCTTCTGTTTGAAAGACAGGGCGGGGCGGGGAGCCGCTGGGGCCGGGACGGCGCTGTGGCTGGAGATCTGTCGCCTGTCGCCTGGCGACGGCGCTCGGCAGCCGAGAGCATGGCTTTGAAGGGAACTGGGTGAGGCGCGCTGGCAGGAAGTCCGGTAAAGTGAATGCTGAGGACAGAAGAGTTTGATGACACAGACCCTTCAATTTCTTTGGCGTATACGTTATGAACCCTTTCTGGAGCATGTCTACAAGCTCTGCACACAAATGATCTGATAGTGAAGAGAAGATATTAACAGGGGATGTGAAAACCAGTCCTCCACGCACTGCTCCAAAGAAACAGCTGCCTTCTATTCCCAAAAACGCCTTGCCCATAACTAAGCCTACATCTCCTACCCCAGCAGCACAATCAACAAATGGCACACATGCTTCTTATGGACCCTTCTACCTGGAATATTCTCTTCTTGCAGAATTTACCTTGGTTGCGAAGCAGAAGTTACCTGGTGTCTATGTGCAGCCATCTTATCGCTCTGTATTAATGTGGTTTGGAGTAATATTCATCCAGCACAGACTTTATCAAGATGGTGTAGTTAAGTTTACAGTTTATATCCCTGATAACTACCCAGATGGTGACTATCCTCGCTTGGTGTTTGGTATTCCTGTCTTTCATCTGCTAGTTGATCTCTCCTCAGGTGAACTGGATGTGAAGAGAGCATCTGCAAAATGGAGGCGGAACCATAATCATATTTGGCAAGTATAATGTATGCAAGGAGAGTTTTCTACAAGACTGATAGAGCAAGCCCCCTAAACCCAGAGGCTGCAGTACTGTATGAAAAAGATGTTTAGCTCTTTAAAAGTAAAGCGGTTGACAGTGTTAAGGTGTACACTGCTCGTTTGGTTGACCAACCTAAAATAGAGGACCCCTGTGCAATTAGCCTTTCTCCATGGAATCCTTCTGTACATGATGAAGCCAGAGAGAAGATGCTGACTCAGAAAAAGAAGCCTGAAGACAGCACAATAAAAGTGTTCATGTTGCTGGCCTGTCATGGGTAAAGCCTGGCTCAGTACAACCTTTCAGTAAAGAAGAAAAAACAGTAGCAACTTAAGAGATGGTGAATCTGGTGCACCATGCACTTTCCTGCTGGACTCTGGCCTAATTAAAGCTGACCAATGAATGGCAAAGGATTGCCTGAAGAGTAAAACTTGTGTGAACAATGACTGATATCAGTGTTTTCCATGTATACTTAGGCTCTAATAGCAGGTTTTGGAAACCTCTCTTTAAGTATTGCATTACTTCTGTCAGAAGTGTCTTTAGGGTGGTTATCTAGTTCAGTACTCCAAATTGTCGGGGACCTTAAGGCTTAAGTATTTTTCTGAATATAATACTAAGGATAAGATGCACTCATTTAAACTAAAATAGAGTGGACAGAGTTCAACCCTATTTAATGGTTTTTACACCAGTGGTTTCAGCTGTACATACATTAAGATGTGTAGAGAGAGTAGGTTCCATAGCTCAGCACTTTTAAGTGGAAAATCATTTGAAACCTCAGTCTTCAGCCTATTGTCTTTACTTAGACAAATGAAAGGAAACCAGAACCTTTATTCATAGTTGATTTTTTTAAGCAAATTACTATATTTTTATGAGGAGGGAGAAAAAGAGTTTATGAAGTTAGATATTTAAATGATGAATGACTAATGTGCTTAGTAGAGACAAAATAAACCAATAAATGATCAAAAATTTTTTAAAAGGCAGTTTTTTTGTCTAGGGAGATACCTTTGGAAAGAAGTTTGTCCTTTTTTATAGGATATGTTTGTGTGTGGTCAGCATCCACGACTAGCCACCCAAGCCCCTGTCACCTGATGCTTTAAAAAGTACAAAAGCATTGATTTCAAGTTGGGGGAAATTTAGATATTTAAGAAATCACTGTGTATCATTTAAAGGGGAAAACATATTACTTTGTACCAAACATTTTTAAAGTATCGTTGAATATTTAAAAAGAAAGTAAATAGGTTGACATGTATCTTTTTAATCCTTCATCTCTGCACACATCAACATGTATTTTTTACAAAATCAAGATTGTATGGTTATGTACTCATTCGTACAATGCATTTAAAAATAATGTGAAAAGCATATAGACATTAGTTTTTTGTAAACATAATTTTTAAGAGCTGCATAGTGCCCTCCAAGAATATAAGCACAGTTGGGGAAGAGTGGAGTGGGTTGACTTGTGGCCCCCAAAAGATTTGTCCACCTGGAACCTCAGAATGTGGCTTCCTTTAGAATAAGGGTCTTTGCAGATATAACTGAGATAAGGCTCTTGAGATGAGACCATCCTGGATTATGGTAGGTGGGTCCTCAATCCAATGATGAGTGTCCTGATTAGAGCAGGAAAGGAGACACAGAGAGAGGAGAGATTAGAGTTACACAGCCCCAAGTCAAGGAATGCCAAGGATTGCTGCCAAAACCAGAAGCTCAGAGAGAGGCATGGAACCGATTCTCTCTCCAAGCCTCCAGAAGGAGCCAGCCCTGCCAGCACCTTGATTTTTCTCCTCTGGCTTTTAGAACAGTGAGAAAAAAAATTTCTGTTGTTTGAAGCCACCAAATTTGTGACAGGTTTTTATGGCAGCCCTAGGAAACTAATAGACATTAATCCAATAATTACATAAATAAACATGAACTTTCTGCTCTGATAAATACTGCAAAGGGGATGCTCCAGCTGTCTTAGTTTGCCAGGCTGCTATGGCAAATACTACACAACAGGAATTTTTTGGCTCCTGGTTTGAGAAGCTAGAAGGCTCATGTCCTGCTTGGGTTGGCAATGTTCGGGCTAGCCAGTAATTCTTGGGGTTCCTTGACTTGCCCTTTCTCTTCCAGCTTTCTACCAACTTTAGACTTCTGGCTCCTTCCCATGGCTCTCTCTCGCCAAAGTCTCCAGCGATAGGATTAAGACCCATCCTGATTCAATTGGCCACACCTTAAAATAACATTTTCAAAGAGTCCTAGTTAAGGTAGATTTATACCCAAAGGAATGGGATTGAGATTAAGAACATGTTTTTCTGGGATACAGAATCCAACCTACCATGAAAATTGAAAGAGCACACTACAGGGGATTTGACCTGGAAGTCAGGAAAGCTTCCACAAGGAGGTGATGACTGGGCTGAGATCTAAATGAAAATTACAGGTTATTGCAGGGCAGGGATTTGGGGTGGGCAGGGCCTTCCAGTAAAGACAAAAAATCAGCATGTGCAAAGTACCTGTAACAAGTAGCAGCAGCAAGACCTGTTTCTAACTAAGTTTTGCTGCTATTGGTATGTATTTAAATTGCATCTGGCAATTTTATGGAGCTCTTTTGTAGTTCTAATTATTTGTCAGTCCAGTTTCCTGGGTGTTCTGGGTCTACACATGTATTGTTTGCAACTAATAATCAGCGCACTCGTGGACTGAACCCTTGCCCTCTGCCAAGCACCTGCTCGTAGAAGCCTCACTGGTCCTCGTGGAGCAAGTATCACTGTCCCTTAGTGCAAACGAGGAAACCCACACTTGGACCAGCTAAGTGATTTGCCAAAAAGGGGCTCAATTGCTAGTGAGTGATCCAAATCTAGGTCTAGTGCTGATGCCTTCCAGTCTAGTATTTAATGTACCTCTTTGTTTTCCCTCTTGTCTTCAGTACCTAAACTGCTGAAAATCAAGGGTCCTTGGTTTGTCCAATACTTTAACGGGAGTGTTTTTGGTGCTTTGCAGTTCTTTGCAGTGTTGGTTTTAATATGTAGAGGTATTCTTTACTATGGAAGGGAAGTATTCCTCTAGTCCATGATTTTTGTGTTCATTTGTTTGTTTTTCAATCAGACATGGATGTTGAATTTCACAAAAACCCTTTAGTATCTGATTACGGTCTTCCTCCTTTGACCCCTTGATATGATCAATTATGTTAATAGATTTCTGAATATGAAGTGATTCCTAATATTAAATAATCTTTGAAGTTTGGAATGAAATCTACTTGGTCATGGTGAATTATTCATCTAAAGCATAGCTGAATTAGATTTGCTGGTATTTTATTTGGCATGTTTATGTCTATATCAATAAGTAAGATTGGACTAGAGCTTTTTTTTCTTTGGCTGTCTTTATCAGGTCTTAGCATCAGGCTTATACTAACTTCACTAAATAAATCAGGATACACTTTCCTCTTTTTATTTCTTTTTGAGTAGTTACATAGTGTATTGAGAATCTGTATAAAACACAGTTAGGAGATTAGATTGTGGAGCAGGATGGCAGCATTTTAATCCCATCTCTGTTACTTATCACTTGGGTGGCCTTTGGCCCATTAGCTCCTCTCTATCTTCTTCAATTTCTTCATTTGTGAGTGGGGATATTGATAGTATCTTCCTTGTAGTTTTGTTAAGACCATATTTAACCACTACTAGCTACATAGTAAGTGTTCAATAAATATTAGCTATTCTTCAAGTTACTATTTTTTTTATATTTGTGCTTATAGAGAAAACTGTGATCAGATTTATATATCAGCTGTATAAGTTATTCATTCAGTTTTCTAGATTATTGATTTATCGACCTTTCATTTCCTCCCTATATTTTTCTTAGTTTTCCCTTGCTGCATTTAAAAGACCTCATTGATGTGGCTTCCTTACTTAATTCCTTTTTCTTTCTTACATAATAATAATTAATAAACCTTGGGTCATCACATTTTAATATATTGTATTTTCTCTGATCATTAATGTCTAAATAATCTATAACCAGTATTTTAATATTGTCTTTGACCAACATGTTATTTAGGAAAGATATTTTCAATTTGTAAAGCCTTGTGTTTTTAGTTTGCTTTTAGTTGGTGTTTTTTATGTTTATTTAGATTTTAAATAGTATTTTCTAGTTTTATATTCCCAGACTATTACTTTCTATATATGATTCTAAAACAGTACTTTCTATATATGGTCATAGGTAGAATATGACCTGCACCACCACTTACTGGGATTTGTTGATTTCAGTGTATTTGCAACCTAATATGATGTAAATTTTGGAAATTGTGTCGTTTGGACTTTGTTATAGCTTCATGATATAACATTCAAATATCTATTCAATTGGTTTTACTTATATGATGCTGATTCCTTATATCCTTATTTATTTTTGCCTCCAAAATCTGTCAAAAACTGAGTGTTAAAATCTCACACCACCAATGTGTGTCTGTCATTTGTTCCTTGTACTGCTAGTAATTTTAGCTCTGTGTATTTAATGATTTCTGCAAGTAAACATTTATGATTGTTGATCTGCCTTGTGGGTTGCATATTTATCAGTATAAAACCATCCTGCTTATTCTATTTTAAGATTTTTTACTTGAATTCCACAGTGCCTGACATTCATTTGGCAGTCCCTGGCTTAATTTTTATTAGCATTGGACCAATACTATTTGTCCATTTTTTTTTTTTTTGCATTTACCTCAAATATGTAATTATATGTTATTAACTAGTATAAACAGCTTAAGGTTAGATTTTAATTTTTGACCCAATCTCAGAGTCTTTGGCTTTTATTTGGGGGGCTTATAAGATTTACATTTTTTGTCACAATATATTTGTTTGGGTTTACTTCTGTCATTTTGTTTTCCAGTTTCCTTGGTTTTATTTTCAATGCCACCTTCCTCACTGTTTTTTGCCATAGGTAGCATAACAGCAGAGCAGTTAATGGGCCAGACACAAAAGAACAAATATTTTATGATCTCACTGCTGTAAAATAATAAGAATAAGCAAATTCATAGCATCAGAAACCTGAATTCAGGCTACCAGGGGCCAGGGTGGGGAAGGGAATTGGAAATTAATGCTTAATTGGCACAGAATTTCTGCTTGCGTTGATGGAAGTTTTGGTAATGGGAACAAAACATTGTGAATGTAATTAACACCACTGATTTATATATTTGAATGTGGTGAAAAGGGGGACATTTTAGGTCATATGTATGTTAGTAGAAGAATTTTTTTTTAGAAGCCATAGGAGGGAAGTGGTTGTGGCTCAAGCGATTGAGCCTCTGCCTACAACATAGGAGGTTCCAGGTTCGGTTCCCAGTGCCTCCTGGAGAAGATGAGAAAGACAGTGAGTTGGAGCAATGGGCAGGCACAGTGAACTGGCACAACAAGACGATGCAACAAGGAGACACAAAGAGAAAAGGCAATGAGAGCACAACAAAGCAGGGAGCTGGGGTGGCTTAAGTGATTGAGCACCTCTCTCCCACATGGGAGGTCCCAGATTCGGTTCCTGGTGTCTCCTAAAGAGAAGACAAGCAGACACAGAAAGCACACAGTGAATGTACACAGAGAGCAGACAGTGAGTGCAAACAATGGGGAGGGGGGGAATAAAAAAATGAAAATAAATCTTTTATTAAAAAACCATAGGACTGAACAGCACAGCAAACCTTAATATAAACCATGGCCTGTACAGTCAAAAGTGCAACTATAATAATATTCTTGCATCAATTATAATAGAAGGTGTTAATAATAATAGGGTGGGTATATGGGAACTTTGTATTTTCTGCATGATTTTTCTGTAAGCCTACAACTTCTCTAATTTAAATAAAATGTATATTAAAAAGACACTGAATCAACCTTTAGGTCTTCAATGATGTGGGTATTGTGCCTACTAATTGGGAGCACATTTTGAGGTGTTTTCAATTACCTGGAGTCTAATAGGTTGCAGTACCTACTCAGATTAAGATGAGATGAAGAATATAGACCAGGGGAGAAAGTTGAAGAACTGCTTACCATATAGAAAAATAAGAAATTAGAGTGATTTTGAAGAGCTTCTGGGTCAGAATTCAGAATAATATATAGATCACAGAGAGTCAGAACTATGAAAAAAATTCAAAAATTGTGCTCTGTTCCTCCATAAAATTATGAGTTCACAATCATTAGAGATGTGCTAGAAAAAGCTCAACAGAGGTGCATTGGAGCTGATTTGTATTTTGAATGGAGGTTGCAACGCACTGATATCTAAATACTTTCAGAACTTGGAGGATCTGTAATTACTTGAGAAATAGCAGACATTAGTGAGATCCTGTTCTTTTCTAAATTTGTACTCTTTATCCACTACTTCAGTGGGAATTGTTTCTATGGAAGAGCTTTCAAAAGGAGGCCCCACACTCAAGCATGTCATTTGGGTGTTTGGATTGTGTCCAAGTTCTATAGCTATACAATCTACATAGATAGGTTTCTTAAACTGGCTGAATATTAGAATCCACTGGGCTGCTTTTAAAAAGACTACCAATATTCAATTCCCACACTTAGGGTATTTGATTTAATGATGTAGGTTTTGGGCCAAGACATCTTACTTTTTATTCAAACTCCCCTGGTGATTTTAATCTGCGACCGGGGTTGAGAATCACCGACATACATGATGTTGCCTTTGATCCCTGGTTGGGCACACAGCACATCCATTTCTCCATCTTCTGGCCACAGCCCCCTATTTTGTTTGGGGATCCACTCCATCCCTCTTTCCACCTATGCAATTTTGGAGGGGCTCTACTCCAGGATTCAGGGTGGAACAGGGCTCTAAGACATCCATCAGCAGCCCACATTCTCCAGGCCAATCAGAGAGCACTGGGACTTTTCTGGAGGCCTCCTCTTTTCTCCTGACTTTAACCTGGTGGAAGGCTGGAGGTGCTGGAAACCACACTGGATCCTGAGAACGAAACTTGCATGGCAAAAGGTAGAGATGAAGGATGGAGATAAACCAAAGCCTAATGATATCATTCAAACCGTGAATTATTACAATTATGGGTATCACCATCTCCATTTTGCAGATAAGAAAACTGAGGATCAGTGAAGTCAGGTTAGTTGCTGAAAAGTCCACAGTCCATCAGTAGAAGAAACAGACTTTGACTTCCCAAGGTCTGATTTGTACACTGCTGAAACGAGTATACATTCCAAGAGCCTCCTCTACCTGTCTGTTAAACTGAGTAATTAGCTTGCCAAGAAGATTTTATGCCACCCATACTTAACCTCTCTTTCTTGGGACAATTCAAGGTTTTTGTTTGCTTGCTTGTTTTGAGGTCATTGTCAACAGAAAGACTCTTAAGTGTTATAGAAGTGTTAATAGCACACCCTTCCAATTGTACTATCCTGGATTTTTCCTATGGGTTAATTCTTGCTGATTGCCAAAATGTAAATGCATGTCAGAGCTTAAGGAGGGAATATAAAGCTTTGGAAAGACAGGAAACAGAGAGAACCAAGAGACAATCAAATTTGGACCGTAGTCTTTGGGAATGTGTGCTTTAAACTCTTAAAATTTTCCTGAGCCATCCATTGGAGTCTCAAAATAACTCCGTTGGATGTGGGGAGGATGGGAAAGGAGGGCATGTCTACACTTACCAGGGTGGCAAGGTGGCCTGTGGACTCACCTTGTATTAACTCCCCTAGTCTTCATTAACACACTGTTGTTTGAGGAGTTATTGTTAGTATCTCCAGTTCACAGATGATGAAGCTAAGACTTAGAGGAGGCTAAGTAAATTGCCTAAGGTTATAATGGTACCCCTGGATTTAAACCAGGGCAAACCAACTCTCCAGATTCTGCTCTCAGCCACCACACCATTCATTGGTTAAGTGAATTGCAAAATACAGAAAAATTTATTTCTTTACATTTGCACACTGTTTTCACATCCAGAATCACAGGATTTCACAGCAGCCTTGGGGCAGGGATAGATATTGTGACCATGCCTGTTCTTTCGAAGAGAAAACTTAAGGTCAGGGAAGTTAAGTAGCACATCTGTAGAGACAATTTGTGCAGATCAGGACTTCTTAAGAGTAGCTGCATCTCAGAGCTACCAAGTTTACAGAAATATACAGGCAGGGCCCGCTCCTGAATTAGTAATGAATCTTGGCATCAGTGTATTTTCGAAAATCTCCCCAGGTGATTCTAATGTGCAGTTAGGGTTGAAAAGCTTTGGAGTAGGTGATGGAATTTGGTTTCTAATCATGTATTTTGACTCTGAATACTTACCTGTTTCCACCAGTAGTTCTCAGATATTGGTGTGTTTAATAAGCACCTAGGAGAGTTGTTAAAAAAAATGCCAATTTTTGAAGTGCAAGTCCAGAGATTCTAATATCTCATTAGATCTGGGGTGAGCCCAGAAATCTGCCTTTAAGATGATTATGTTGAACAAAGCTCATACTGAGAAACCTAAACTTGTCAATCACTGGGCTGAGATGATTAAATTCTTGGTGCTTTCACATTTTCTCTCTCACTTTGCTTTTATATCCAGGATACTTGGGAGGTTGCTCAGAGTCCTAATAATTCTAATAGTAGTACTACTACTGATAATGATAAGAATCATAAAATGATCACTACCATTAACTTGATTCTCAGGCTAGAAAATACATATCTCCAATTCCCACCATTCTGTTGAAAGGCAGTTATTATTCATGGCATTTTACAGATGGGGAAACAGAGGTTCAGTGAGATTAACTCAGTTGCTTGAAATTCCACATCTTATAAGTGGGAGGGACAGGATTTGATTTCCCGACAGGTGCTTTCTGTTACTCTATGCTTCTCACTCCATCACAGTTCTGCCTTGCTAATAAGAGGAGTCGTTTTGAATTTTAAGACTACCAGAGTTATCTTGAAGGTCATCAAGTACATTTTCTGTTCCTTTTTCTTTTTAACCATACCAACCTTCATTTACTCTTTTTTCTCTTGTTTCCAAACCTGTCTAGGATTTTGCAGTATATCAGGGTCATCATTTTCAAGTATACTGTAGTTGCATGAGAGATTCAGTTAACAAAGATTTCTGGTTGATAGGTTGCTAGAGCAAACAGACTTTTGAACTGTCTTCTGTGAATTGCTACTGAGCTATAAAAATACAGAGTCCATTTATTTTCATCTGACAGTAATATACACTCATATTTTCCCTCTTTTTTCCAAATATTCTCTTCCTATGCAACCCCTTAGAGAAAAATAAATATAATATATCCTCCTTTTTGCATTGTCTCCTCTCAGTTTTCCAAAGTGAACTGAAGCCAGAACCATGCTGGACTCCACTGAGCTTTCCTAATCCTGGTCCTCTTTTTGAATACAATTTTTTTTGTTGATAGAGGAAAAATCATGCAGAAAATAGAGTTCCCATATCCCCCCACATTATTAGTACTTTGCAGTGGTGTGGTACCTTTGTTACAGTTGATAGCAGAATATTATTATATTTGTACTATTAACTGTGGTCCATGGTTTACATTAGGATTCCCCGTGTTATAAAACCTTATGGTTTTTTTTTCTATAATTTTTATTCTAGTAACATGTTATAACCTGAAATTCTTTCTGTTAATCACATTCAAATATATAATTCAGTGAGGACATACTTAGAAGTGGGCTTGCTGTATCATATAGCAATTCTATACTTAACCTTCTAAAGAACCATCAAATTGTTTTCCACAGTGGCTGTACCAGTTTACATGCCAATCAACATTGAATGAGTATTCCTATTTTTCCACATTCTGTCCAACACTAGCTATTTTTATTTTTTAAAAAAATAGTAGCCATACAGGTGCACATGAAATGATATCTCATTGTGGTTTTGATTTGTATTTCCCTAATGGCTAATGATGTTAAGCATCTTCTCATGTGCTTTTTGGCCATTTGTATATCTTCTTTGGAGAAATGTTTTTTCAAGTCCTTTGCCCATTTTTAAGTTAGGTTGTTTGTCTTTTTGTTGTTGAGTTGAAGGATATCTTTATATATTCTGGATATTACACCTTTATCAGATATGTGGTTTCCAAATATTTTCTCACATTGAATAGGTTGTTATTTTTATTCTCATGATGCATAAAAGTTTTTAATTTTTATGAAACCCAAATTATTGTTTTTTTTCTTTTGTTATTTGTGCTTTTAGTATAAAGTCTGGGAAACCATTGCCTAACCCAAGGTCCTAAAGATGCTTCCCTATGTTTTCTTCTAGGAGTTTTATAGATTTGGGTCTTATATTTAGAACTTTGTGTACCTGGATAAATCCCACTTGATCATGTATGTAATTCTTTTAATGTGCTTTTGGATTTGGTTTGCTAATGTTTTATTGAGGATTTTTCTTGTATATTCTGTAGTTTCCTTTTCTTCTTTTTTTTAAATAGGAAATTTTTCTTTCAAGATTTATTTATTAATTTATTTCTCTCCCCTTCCCCCCCACCCCGGTTGTCTGTTCTCTGTGTCTATTTGCTGCGTCTTCTTCTGTTGTTGTCAGTGGCACAGGAATCTGTGTTTCTTTTTTGTTGTGTCATCTTGTTGTGTCAGCTCTCCGTGTGTGCAGCGCCATTCCTGGGCATGCTGCACTTTCTTTCGCACTGGGTTGTATCTTTATCTGATTTTGGTATTAGGGTGATGTTGGCCTCATAGAATGAGTGAGGGAGTGTTCCCTCCTCTTCAATATTTTGGAAGAATTCAAGCAGGATTGGGGTTAATTCTTGGAATATTAGGTAAAATTCACAAATGCAGCCATCTAGGCCTGGGCTTCTCTTTTCTGGGAGGTTTTTGATTAATGACTCAATCCTTTTTCTTGTTATTGATCTGTGGAGATCTTCCGTTTCTTCTTGAGTCAGGGTAGGTAGTTTATGTGTTTATAGGACTTTGTCCATATCATCTAGGTTATCTAATTATGATTAGATAAGAAAAGTATTATAATCTTTTTATTTCTGTGGGATTGGTAATAGTATTCCCCTTTCATTTATCATTTTAGTTATTTGTGTCCTCTTTCATTTTTTTGTTATCAGTCTATTTAAATGTTTCTTCAATTTATTGGTCTTTTCAAAGTACCAACTTTTGGTTTTGTTGATTTTCTTTATTATGTTCTTTTTTCTGTGTTTCATTTATTGGTGCTCTAATCTATGCTATTTCCTTCCTTCTGCTCATTTTGAGTTTAGTTTGCTCTTGTTTTTCTAAATACTCCTGTTGTGAGGTTAGGTCTCTGATTTGAGATCTTTCTCTCTCTCTTTTTTTAAATGTAAGTATTTACAACTATAAATTTCCCTCTCAGCACTGCCTTTGATGCATTGTATAAGTTTTGGTGGTTGTGTTTTCATTTTTATTCACCTCAAGGTATTTCCTAATTTCCTTTGTGATTTTTTCTTTAATCCTTTGGTTGTTTAAAAGTGTGTTGTTTAATTTTCACATAGTTGTAAATTTTCCGGTTCACCCTGTTATTGATTTCTAGCTTCATTCCATTGTGATCAGAGAAAATATATTGTATGATTTCAGTATTTTTAAACTTATTGAGCCCTGTTTGTGACCTAAGAAAGGGTCTATCCTGGAGAACAGTTCATGTGCACAAGAGAAGAATGTGTATCCTGTTACTATTTGGTGAAATATATGTGTCTGTTAGGCCTAGTTGGTTTAGAATATTATTCAAGTCTTCTATCATCTGTCTAGTTGCTCTACCCATTATTGAAAGTGGTGTATTGAAATATCCTACTCTTAATGTAGTACCCTCTATTTCTCCCTTCAAATCTGTCAAAATTGCTTCATGTATTTTGGGACTCTGACATTAGATGCATGTGTATTTATAATTGTTAGGTTTTCTTGTTGAGTTGACCCATTTATCAGTATATAATGACCTTCTTTGTCCCTTGTAACAGTTTGAGTTAAAGTCTGTTTTTTAGAAAGTGCTGGGGGTTTGAACCTAGGACCTTGTACATGGGAAGCAGGCACTCAAACCACTGAGGTACACCCACTTTCACGTTAAAGTCTATTTTACATGGTATTAGTATGCATACCCCAGTTCACTTTTGTTTACTATTTGCATGGTGTATTTTTTCATCCTTTTACTTTCTGCCTACTTGAATATAAGGTGAGTCTCTTGTAAACAGCATAAAGTTGGGTCATGCTTTTTCATTTATTCTGCCAATCTCTGCTTTTTGACTGCAGAGTTTAACCCATTTACATTTTAAGTAACTACTGATAATATAGGGCTTTCTTTTGCCATTTTGTTACATGGTCTTTGTAAGTCTTACATTTTTTGTCCTTCAAGACTTTCATTAATGCCTACTTTCATATTTATTTGACATTTTTGTAGTGTACCATTTTTAGTCTCTTTTAATTTTCTTTCTGTATATATTTTTCATATATATTCTTTGTGATTACCATGGGGTTAAAATTTAGCATTCTAAAGTTATAACAATCACATTTGATATGATACTACCTTAACTTCAATTGCATACACATACACTGTTTCTCTACTCCTCTGTTTCTAACCTTTCTGTTAGACTTGTTGCAAATTATATCTTTATACATTGTATGTCCCAAACTTTAGTTTTATCATTACTTTTTATGCATTTTTGCAAATTATATCTTTATGCATTGTATGTCCAAAACTATAGTTTTATCATTACTTTTTATGCATTTGTATTTTAGAATTTTAGAACATGTAAGAAATAAGAAGTGGAGTTGCATACCAAGAAATATAATACAATAGCTTTTATAATTATCTATATGGTTACCTTTAATGAAAATCTGTATTTCTTTATGTCACTCTGATCCACTATCTGGTGTCCTTTCTTTTCCATCTGAAGAATTCCCTTTAGCATTTTTTATAGAGCAGGTCTATTGGTGACAAACCCTCTTAGCTTGATAGTCTCTCTTTATATAAAATTCTTATTGGTAATTGTTTTTTTCTCAGACTTTTGCATGCAGGCTTACTTCATTTTATTGCACTTTATCTTATTATGCTTCACAGATAATTGTGTGGTTTTTTTTCTTTTTTTTTTACAAATTGAAGGTTTGCTGCAAACCTGCATCAAGCAAGTATGTCAGCACCATTTTTCAACAGCATGTGCTCTCTTTAAATAATACGTACATTGTTTTCTTAGACATAATGCTGTTGTACACTTAATAGACTACAGTAAAGTGTAACATAACTTTTACATGCACTGGAGAACCAAAAAATGTGTGTGACTCAATTTATTATGATATTTGTTTTATTGTGGGGGGTCTGGAACTGAGCCCACAATATTTTCAAGGTATGCCTGTATTTCATTCTACTGTCATCTTGCCTCTGTGGCTTCTGATGAGAAAGCCACACTTCATCTTTTTGGGATTCCTTGTACATGACACATTGCTCTTCTCTTGCAGTTTTCAGACCTCTCTCTTTATCTTTGGCATTTGACAATTTGACTGCTATATGTCTGGGCATGTGTATTAGTCAGCCAAAGGGGTGCTGATGCAAAATACCAGAAATTGGTTGGTTTTTAAAAAGGGTATTTATTTGGGGTAGGAGCTTACAGATACCAGACCATAAAGCATAAGTTACTTCCCTCACTAAACTCTATTTTCATGTGTTGGAGCAAGATGGCTGCCGATGTCTGCGAGGGTTCAGGCTTCCTGGATTCCTCTGGGCTCAGCTCCTCTGTTTTCACCACAAGGTCAGCTGTAGACTATGAGGCTCTCTAGGCTTTGCCTCTCTCCACAAGGTCAGCTGTGGACTATCAGGTGAACAGCTCTGTCTCTTTTCCCTGGGGCTCCAGCTTAAGACTTCAGCATCAAACTCTAATATCAACACTCCAACACTGAGAACCCTTCCAACTCTGTCCTTTGCCATGCCTTTTATCTGTGAGCCCCCAACCTTTGGTGGGGTGGGGACTCAACACCCTAATGACATGGCCCAATCAAAGCCCTAATCATAACTTACTCATGCCCAGGTACAGACCAGATTACAAACACAACCCAATATCTAGTTTTGGAATTCATAACCATATCAAACTGCTACAGCATGTTTTTCTTTGAGTTTGTCCTGATTGGAGTTCATTGGCAATTGAATGTTCAAATTCAAGACTTTTGTTAAATTTGGGGCATTTTCTGCCTCTATTGCTTTGAGTATTCCTTCTTTTTCTTTCTCTGTTTCTTCTCTTCTGGGAGTCCCATAATGCATATATTGGTACACATGTCTTTTAGGTTCTGTTCACTTTTATAAAAATTCTTTTTTCTTTTCGCTCCTGAACATGAATCATTTCAGTTGTCTTGTCTTTGAGTTAACTGATTCTTTCTTCTGCCGGCTCCAATTTGCTGTTCAAACCCTGTAGGGAATTTTCCATTTCAGTTCTTGCGGTCTTCAACTCCTTTATTTCTGTTTGGCTCCTTTTAAACATTTCTGCCTCTTTATTGAGATTCACGTATTGTTCATTCATTCTTTTCCTGATATCCTTTAGTTCTCTCTGTGTGTTTTCTTTAATGTCTTGAGTATGTTAAGGATCATTTTAACAAGTCTTTGTCCTGTATATCCAAAGTTTAATATCCTTCATTGATGGTTTCTGGATTTTTATCCTGTTCTTTTGAATGGACAATTATCTCCTATTTCTTTGTCTTGTAATATTTTTATTGCATACTGCACATTTTAATATTTTAAAGTATTTGCTCTGGGATTTAGCTCCTTGACTGTTCCTTAAATTTTTATCCCTCTAGTGAGATGACAGAGTTCCCTGAGTATAGGAATCTAACAAAAACAAACAAAAAACACCATTCATACTCTTTGAAAATTGGCTCTACATTGGCTGGTGTTCTTCTATGGAGTCCTCCTATCAAGGATGCAAATTGCTGAGTCCTTTCCATCTTTTCTAAGCCTGCATCTTTTCCTTGGCTTGTGCTTGCTCCTGGCCTTAGGAATTCCCTGGCTTTCAGGAATTTGAATGTCCTCTCTACTCCCTATAAAATAGATTTTCTCTCCTTACAGGATGTGCAATTGCATGAATTAAAACAGGCAATCCTTTGCCCCAGGCTACTTTGACTTAATTGTTTCTTACACTGCTTTAGCTGTCCACAAGCTGCTTCTGCTGAGAGGGCAAGCCTGAGATAAGTTTCCAGGTTCAGTCTTTTAGGCTGTCACTTTATTGATTGGCACTGACATGCAGGCTTCCCAGTATGTGCGTAGGGGTTGTTCTACTCCTGCAGGAACAGAGCCAGCAGCCCACAATGGGAGAGCAGGCTGGCTCCACACTGTGCCATGCCATGGAAGGAGTAGGGAAGGGGCCAGCAAAGGCACCATGAGCTTCTCATTGCTTTTAAAGCTTTCTTGATTCAGCATTTGCTCAGTTACTACAACCCTTTAATTGTTTTCTGGAGTTTTAAGGAGGATGGCTTGGCCAGTTTTTATTAGTCATTCGGTTATTCTGTTGGGGAATGACACCCTGGAGCATTTTATACCACCATCTTGATCAACCACAATGTTGTATTCTTTGGGTGATGTTTATCAGCCTAACCTTGAAACTACTCAGAAATGTCTAATAGAGTTGTTTTCTAGGACTGGCAGCTATGAGTTAATTCCAGATATTTCTTTAAAAAGAAAGAAAAATATAAAGAAGAAAAATCAGTTTCTGAGAGTTCCTAAGCTCTCAGAGACTCTGGTGCTTAATTCCAACAAAGAATCTGATACAAAAGGATCTATCCACATTCTGTTCTGACAAGACCTTTGCTGCATTCATCTGGTACTCCACAATGACAGCTTCAAACTGTGATGCCTCCTTTAGAGCAGTTGTTTTTAAAAGTCAAAGAGGCAAGCCAAAGTGGTAACATGATGTACTTTACAAACCTAGTTAATTACCCTGAAGGATCATAGGAAACCACTCAACTAGCTGGTCAGCAGGACAGAGGATAACATGGTTAACCAACAAGGCCAAATTAGACCCAGACCCCAGAGGCTAAGTCTTAATTCCCAGCAGTGAGACCAACTCACCTTTTCACATCTAATTGCAGCCATCAGTTTAATCCTTAAAGAATTATGTCCAATTGGTTTCCGTCTGTCTGCATTTGTAAATGTCATTCTGCCCAGCATGTGTTGTAAAGATTAGCTGTGCTTCATCGTTTTGTTAGCATGAATCAATAATGTGGAATTCTTGGCTCACTGAATTTTTAAAGTCATCTGTGAATCAATGTAGGCTATTTGTGCAGCACCTCTTATAACATGCTAATTTGATATTGGATAAAACGCTTAGTTTTGGAAAGCAGTCATTGAGAGTGTTAAGGTTAATTTAAAGGTATAGAAGAGAGACTCTCTGCTTATTATTGTGCTTAGACTGACATGTGAATGGAGTATATTCTTGAGACAGGAGTACAATTACATTATCATATCAGTAGTAGATTCTGAAAAGAAGTATGTTCCAGGAAAATGCAGGGAAAAATGTCCCCTTATAAGGAAATTTCATGATGGACCCTTCAAAACCTCCATCAATGAGTCAAAAATGCCTCACTCCTGGAAGATGTAGCAATGATGCTGGAAATTACACCCTATGTGGAAAACAAGGTAGTGCAATGCATTTCTTGGGAATTACAATATAACGGAAGTTCATCTTTCTCCAAAGTAGCTGAAAAGCAAACAGTTACACAGTAATCCCATAAGGTTGGAATTTTTTTTTTCCACTGCAGAAAATTCTCAGCTAGATTACTTGATGGCTTGAGCTTTTATATAGCCAAACTCTTACCAACCCTGTGGAAATGGACATTGATATAATGCTGTTATTAATCAGGAAAGAATGACCTATAAAATATTGAACTTCCTTAGTTATAAAAGACAACAATTTCTTAAATGGACCATTTTACCTATCAATTTAGTAAATGCTGACAAAATATTAAAGTTCCTAAGGAGGAGATGATTTACTACTGGAAAAAGTATAAATTATTGCAATCTTTCTGATAAGCTTGTTGGTAAATGCAGCTGGTGGCTTATAATAAAATTACCTTTAACCTAGTAAATCTACTTTTAGGCAATGTGCAAAATTGTGGGCAAATGTCTATGCTTAACTCTATGGTTGCAAATGTTAATTCAAATAGCAAAAAAAAAAAAAAAAAAGGTGGAAAAACCTACACATCTAACAAAATGAATGATTAAAGTAGTTATAATCTTTCCCATGATGCACTATCCTGAATTCATATAAAAGGAGCTTTGCAAAGAATTTTTTAATTTCCTAGAGAGATGCTTAAAAATTTTAAATGACAAACCAAGATACAAAATTGTGTGCATGACAGCATCTCAACTATGTAAAAATGTTGGATACCCTGAAATAAGAACAAGGCCTAGAGCAGCACTGTGCCTAAGAGTTCCTTCCTGAGAGCCTCCATGTTACTCAAATGTGGCCAGTCTCGAAGCCAAACTCAGCATGTAAATACACTGTCTTCCCACCCAGGATGGGACATGACACCCGGGGATGAGCCTCCCTGGAGTCGAGGGATCACTACCAAGTACCAGCTGATGATGTAACTAGAAATGACCTTGAATAAAAGGTTCAACTCGGACCAGCAGAATATCCCTGTCTACATATAATAACAGGAGTTAAAAATGTTTTTTGACCTAAATCAAGGGGGAAATGGAAAGGACAAATGAGTTTATATGGCTATGAGTCTCTAAAAAAGAGTATGGAGGTTATCAGAAGGATTGCCCTTATACACCTGAGCAGAGTATCAGAGACAGATAAAGTAGATACAACCCCAGGTATTGGTTCTTCTGAGGGCTAAAGAGACCCACAGGTTTTATGGTCATGGCAGATGGAGTCCACCGCCATGTCAGTTGGCCCTTCTTTGGAGTTGATGTTTCTGCATGATGGAGCTGGACTCAGATGTGATCTCTTTTCACAAGCCTTTCCTGTTACTTTACCAGAATTGTGGTTGGTGCTGGGGTTTAAGATATATCTAGGGGATTTGAATCTCTGGACTGACCATTTGATAGCCAGGCCCTGAGCCTCAACAGACTTCAGCTCCTACACTGTGGTTTATTGGACTTACCCCACTCAGCTAACATGGAGTTGAAGAATGTCAACCACCACACCATGAAGCCAAGAGTGCCTACAACTGAAAGCAGGAGGATTGCATCCAGTATCCATGTGGAATCTAAGCCCCCTCTTGACATAGATGTGGAATGGACACAACCAATCCAAGGTCCACTAGATGGAGGAATACAGTAAGGATTAGAGTGGACTTAATGATATTCTATTCATGAACTATTGTGGTTAATAATCGAGAAAATGTGGCATTGGTGTGGAAAAAGTGGCCATGGTGGCTGCTGGGTGCGGGGAATGGGAGGAAGAGATGAGATGTGGAGACATTTTCGGGACTTGGAGTTGTCCTGGGTGGTACTGCAGGGACAATTACTGGACATTGTAGATCCTCCCATGGCCCACTGGATGGAACGTGGGAGAGTGTGGGCTATGATGTGGACCATTGACCATGAGGTGCAGCGATGCCCAGAGATATATTCACCAAATGCAATGGATGTGTCATGATGATGGGGGAGAGTGTTGCTGTGGGGGGAGTAGTGGGGTGTGGGCAGTGGGGGGTGAATGGGGACCTCATGTTTTTTGAATGTAATATTTTTAAAAAATGAATAAAAAAATAAAATTAATTTTAAAAATGTTAGATAAATGCTAGACGTCAACACACTGGGATGTTGGCCATTCATTCAACAAACATTAATGTTAGGTACTACTTTGCCAGGCACTGTTTGGATCACTGGATACAATGATTAACCAGAAAAGTCCCTGTACTCATGAATCTTACATTTCTTAAAGAGACATGGAAAATAAAATTGAGGCAATATCTGGTAGTGATCAGAGTTACAAAGAAAATAAAACTCAATGATGTAATGGTGCTAGTGGTTGGGGTGAAGGGGTATTGGAGGACTTCAGATTGGGCATCAGGGAAGCCTCTCTGGTGGGATGATATTTAAGCTAAGAAATGTGAAGATCTGGCCAAAGAATGTGCCACACAGAGGGATGATCAGGTACAAAGGCTAAGAGAACTAGGTGTATTCTACAAGTATAAAGAAGAAACAGCTGGAAACTACTGAGTGGGGAGTGGGTAAGTACAGTCCAGAGCAAGCAGGCCTTGGGACCCGAGTGAAAAAGCCATTGGAGGCTTTTCGATGGCGGCATATGTGAAGTGATATCATTTACATGTTGAAAAATACCCTTGTGAATGCCTTTTGAAATGTAATGTAGGGATCAAGAGAGAAAACAGAGAAAGCAATTACGTAGTTTTTGCATGTTCCCTTTGATTCAGCAAAACTACGTCTGGGAATTTATCCTACAGATATAATTGCATGTGTGAAAATACATACATGCTTATTTATTATAGCATTGTATGAGATAGCAAAAGATTGGAAACAACCCAGTTATCAATGGATAGGTTACTGGTTAAATAAATTGTGGTAAAGCCAAATGTTGGAATACTAAGCAATGAAATAAATAATGATAAAGTTTCCAAGTATGCATGTGGAAAGATCTCCAAGATGTGTCACAAACTGAAAAATGCAAAGAGCAAATCAGAATGCACCATTTGCTATCACTTACATAAAAACAAGAGGGAGATAAATGTTACTTATTTGCATAAAGAAAATCTGGGAGGATACCCTAAAAAAGTAAAATTTGGTTACCTGTGGGAGATAGGGGTGGGAATAGGTCAATGGAGGGGAGAATATATAGATATAGATATAGATATGCTTTGATTTTTGAACATGTGTATTACCTATTGAAAACAAAATGAAAATAGAAAGTAAGGCTTTGTAGTGAAGACAAGGGAAATCAGAGATGCTAGTGGCATTGAAGGTGGAGAGGTGATGAAATTAGGATATATTTTTGTGAGCCAAATCTGCAGAACTTGAGCAGAGATTTTGTTGTGAGTGGTGAGGGGAAATTAAAGACCATCTATGAGATTTTGCTGGAGAACCTGGATGGTTGTGTCACTTCCTGTGTTGGAGAGGACTAGAGTAGGAGGTGGTTTGAGAGAGAATTCAGAAATTCTTTTTTACCTTGTTAAGTTTGAAATGCTAATAAGTCATCCAAGTAGAGATGAGGGAGGCAATTGAACGTAGGAGTCTAACAGACATAGGACCTGGAAATATAATCCTAGGAACCTTCAACACCTAGATGTGTTCTAAAGCCATGAATGGGTTTGGATGAGATTAATTAGGAGAGAAGTATAGTTGGAGAAATGAAGCCTTCCCAGGACTGGGCCCCATGATATAGTATTTTAGTAGGTAGCAGAAGAGGAGGATCCAGGAAGAGATGGAGAATCTGGGCTCTGGAGTTAGGAGAAATAGCAGGATTTTGTGGTGGCACAGAAGCCAAGTGAAAAAACATATAGCATTTTGAGAAGAAAGGAGTGATCATCCATGTCAAATGCTGCTGGGAGATGAAACAAGACCGTACGGCAATACCATAGGATTTATCTACATGATGACCAATGCTTATTTCAACAAGGGTCATTTCAGGGGGTGGTTTGAAAAAAATGAAAAATATGAAGTAGCAAGTGACTAAAAATCACTCTTTCAAGATGTTTCCCTTTGAAAAGCAAGAAAGAAATGAGGAAGTAGTTGGAGGGATGTGATGGTCCAGGAATTTAGTTTCTCTTCTTTATGATGAGAATGCTGGGGAATAATTGAATTTGGATGGGAATGATATGGTAGAAAGAAAGAAGCATATGATGCAGGGGAGAAGGATAATTCCAGGCGCCTAGTCTTTAAGAAAATGAGAGGGGATGGGATCCAGAGCCAAGTGGAGGGATTGACCTTTGTAGGAGCCACACTCTTCTTCCATTCCCGATGTAGTTATCACTAGGTTAACCGGATCATTATTATCCCAATTTTCCTCATCTAAAAACTGGGGAAGATAGGATGCCTACCTCATGAAATAAGGTAAATAAATAACTTAGCAAAATCCCTGGAAAGGAGCATGCTCTAGATAAATATTAATTTTTGATATTTTCATTCTATGTGTTTTCCAAATAGTCTATATTAATGATTTGGTAAAATAATGTTTAAAATATATTAACGTCCTGTCCTGTCTTATCATGTTCCCTGGATCATGTAAGTAATGGAAATGCAGAGATGGGACCCAGAAACTCTGATCACTGTGAGCCTTTTCAGCACCAAGGACAGCAAACTTCACACTAATCAGTAGGATCAAGAATCCAGCATGGGATTGCCTAAGGGCCAGGTGCTCTCATAAATATATAAAAGGGAGGGGGACAAATGTAGCAAGTCTTAGATTGAGCCCTGAGGGAAATTCCACTTCCCATTTTCAAAAAAATGGAAGTTGGGTCCTTTCTTTGTGGTGTCTCTTCCACTTGCTCACGATACTACTATTGCAAGAGGCACAGCTCCTTATCCCCAGGAGCCCCACGTGTTTGAGCAAGCTTAGAGAAAAGCAAGGAACATGGGGGAAATCAGAATGCATGTTTCAGAGGCAGACTTACAGGGCACCTGCAACGCTGTAAGAACAGCAGATTACACTGGGATGCGACATAGGTCTGGGTTCTGAATATGCTGACTTTGTCTTTTCATAATGCATATCACTAGGAACAGGGGCTAATGATGTACCCAGCAAGTAAACTGCATTCTTCGCAAGCAGCCTCACTCTTCAAGAGTTTCTTAGGCAGAGGGAGAAGAAAGAACTCTGAGTGGTTGTTTCTCCTATTTAAAATTGCCCATCTGTGGCTCTTGGGAAGGAGATCAGAAATGGGGAGTGGAGAATCAAGTTTTGGGATGGGAAGGGAACCAAGTCTTGCTGAGCTCCTGTTTTGAGCCAGTCACTTCACATAGCTTAGCTTACTTAAGCCAGATGCTTACCTTCAAAAGTAGTTGAGAGGATTATTTGTACAAGAGAGGAAATTCCGAGAGGTTTATAACATACCTAAAGTCACACAGCTAATAAATAGCCAATTCACATTTGAGCTCCAGGTTTTCTTCCTTTCTTCACTACCTGTTCCTCTACACCAGGGTTTTTCAACCTTGCCACTCTTAATATTTTAAGTTGGATGATTCTTTATTTTGTGTTTGGGGAGGGGAGTGGTCCTGTGAATTGTAGGATGTTTGGTATCATCCCAGGTGCTTCCTCCCAGTTGTGATAACCAAACATAAAAGTCTCCAGACATTGCTAAATATCCCCTGATGGGCAAAATCTCCTCCCAGTTGATGCTTCCAAAAGAATGCTTCTACAGTTCACCTCCTACCAGCAATTTTCTGGATTATGTTCATAGATCACATTTGTATCTATCACATTCATTCATTCTCTTGTGCACTCCTATATTTTACCCATTAACAGTTATTACTCTAAGCTAGGCATTCTGCCAGGTACAGGGGTAAAGAGATAAATGAGGCATAGTTCCTGCCCTTGGGACATGAGGTCTGATGGGCAGACAGACACACACCCACAGCAGTATGGTGAGTGCACTGGTGGAAGTGAGCACAATGCCAGGGGCATCTCAGAGAAGAGGCGTTCATCTCAGCCTGGGGAACATATCTGTGAGTAAAGAATCCACTAGGAATGCTGGGCCCACAGCTTAACATAAAAGATGACCTTAGTTTGTAGGACTTTTGCTTAGGAATTATCCTGAGATTCTAGTGAGTGAATACTTAGTGATCCAGTAGACAGGATTTGTTGTTGTTTTTTACTGTGATACAGCATATGTAGAACAAAGTGCACATTTCTTAAGTATACGGCTTGATGAATTTTTAGGTATGTTTGCATCCACATAAAGATCACTCATCGTAAAGATTTAGAACAATTCCTTTACTCTGGAAGTTTCACTCATACCACTTAGTAGTCAGTAGCCTCCCCATACCTAAAATTAAGCATTGTGTTGACTTCTATAATCAACTATTAGTTTTTCCTGTTCTTGAATTTTATATAAATGGAATCATTCAGTATGTTTTCTTTTGTGTCTGTCTTTTTTTTCCTCATCAATATATTTGTGAGCTTCATCGATACTATTGCATGTAGCAGCAGTCCATTCTTTTTAGTGCTGAACAATACTCCATTGGGGTAATGTTGCCGTAATTTATTTATCCATTTTCCTATTGATGGATGTTTAGACTTGTTTCCAATTTTTGCTTCTTATTAATAAAGCTGCCATGACAATGTTTATCTATGTCTTTTCATGGACAAAAACACTCTTTTCTCTAGGGTATATATCTAGGAATGGAATTGTTGGGTTATGGGGTAGGTATATATTAAGCTTTAGGAGATACCACCAGACTTTTGTCAGAAGAGGATATATGCATTTATACCCCTACCAGGATCTCTTGAGAGTTCCCATTGCTGTCTGGTTTCTTAGGGTATTAAAGGACAACATCATGCATAAACAAGGCAGATGGTTTAACCCTAAGGCTACAGGCAGCAGGGGATAAGTTGGGAAGGTGGGGGCATCTCTTCTGTCCCACCCTCTATCATAATCCCCATACCTGGCCACTTAGGCTCTGAGAGAAACTCAGTGGACCAGGCTCACTAATGAGGAGCTGGATGAAGCTGCTTTTCCAGCCATAAAATTTTGGTGAATGATGACTGACACTATGGGAGGTCAAGATAGAAATCAGGGTGAGACCATCCACCAGCCCGATTTCTCTTCTGTCCATGAGACAGAGTTCTGAGGCTAGTCAGCTAATGCCACAAAGATGTGAGACTACTTTGAGGCACTACAGTGTATTGAGAGTGCTAGGTGGCCTGTCTCAGCAACAGAGTGGAAGGAAGGAGAAGCAGTGTAAAGTCCCTCAGGTTGTTGCCTCATCCACAGTACCTGCCTTGCTCACCTCACAGGGCTCTTGAGGAAAGGTAGTGTGTGCATGAAGAGATGACTCTTTTCCCAAGGTACTGGTCACCAGAGGCTGTGGTCATGGAAAAGCTGTGTACAATGATGGAAAGGATATGGGTCTAACATACCCCTCAATCACTTACCACCGGGGTGGCCTGAGTTATGCATCTCACCTTTCTGGTCCTCAGTGTTCCCATGTGAGAAGCACTGGCGTGGACTAGATCACCCCTGATGGCCATTCTGCTGGAGGTGTTGGATAAATGTGTGTTGATGACCTCAAACCAGTTCCCCTTATGTGCTCAGACCCTATTAGAGTCTTGGCTATCACTTACTAAGTGCCAGGAACTGTCCTAAGCAGTTTATATGTATCATGTCATTTGTTCTTCACAGCCAGACTTACAAGGAAGATGCCATTCTTATTCACATTTTACTGATGATGAAACTGAGGCACAGGGAAGTTAAAATAATTTCCTGAAGTCCCATAGCTAGTAAGTGTAAACAGTACCTCATCGCAGGCAGACAGATTCCCAAGTCAAGTTATTAACCACTAACCCCTACTGCCAAGAGGCTGGGAGGAGAAACTTGATAAGTGGCTCCATTAGATGGGAAGGGAGTTTAGGGAAACAACTCAGATATCAAATAAACCTCCTCTGACACTTACTAGCTGTGTGCTTTTGAGAAAGTGCCTTAAACCCTCTGAGTCTTGGTATCTTCAGTTTTATAAGAGGGATAATATTTTCTCTCTCACAGGGATGATAGATAGGAGTAACATAGTGCCCAAGACAACACTCAATAACTGTTTCTCTATCACTTTGTAAGGCAAGGCAGAAATGAAGAATGGTAATTGGAAATGACCTTATCTCCCATCTCCTTGCCTCATGAGGATGTTCTTTGAATAATGCCAAGACAAAAACCGAAGTTCAATGTAATATGACATAGCAGAGAGAAAACAGGCGTCACACTGGACTTTTATTTCTTTATTAAATTCCCTCACCCTTCCTACACCATCTTTGAAATAATGACCACTCCTTTTAGGAAACGGGAAAATATAGAAAAATTGAAGAACAATTATCTATAACCTGGGCACCCAAATACAACCACTGCTGCTATTTTGTTGTATTTCCTTCCAATGTGCTTGGGTTTTTTTCACAGATGAGGTAGTTCTGGGCATAAAGTTTTGTAGTTTGCCTTTATTGCTAAATAATACAACCATAAACATTTTCCCATGATAATGACAATCTCTTTGTTATCATCATAAAATGCTGTGCAATGTGTCATTTTTCTATCACAATTTGCTTACTTCCATAGTGTTTCTTAATTTTTCACTATTATAAAAATGCTAAGATGAACACAATTCCAAAAATGAAACCTTATCTAAGTTTCTAGCCATGTCCCTAAGGCATGGCCATTTTAAAGGTTGCTGAAGTACATTGCCAAATTGCTTTCCGGAAATGCTTAATTCAGTTATAAGCCCACCAAGAGAAAGGGATTTTTTTACTATGCTCATGCTAACAATGAGAATTATGAAATTTATAATCCTTGTTAATTTGATTGGTAAAAAGATCCTGTCTCACTTAAATTTAAAATTATTTGATACAAAACGATGTTGAATATTTCTCACATTTCATTTTTTGAATTTTTCTTTGTGTTTTTCTTTTTCAATTTTATTATGAAATATATAAAAATGTGTATGTTTAATTTAAATTATAATAATGAAGTGAACACAAATTTATCTACCCCCCTGCTTAAGAAACAGAACATTTTTATACTTCAGCAGTCATCTGGACATTCCTTCTAAGTGCATTTTCCTTCCTCCTTCTGAGATAATCATAGTTCTGACATTTGTGGTAATTATATCTTTGATTTTCTTTATAGTTTTACCACCAATACATGGCTCTCTAAACAAAGAAGTTTATTCTATCTTTTTTGAAATTTATATAAATGGAATACTACTGTACATATTCTTCTGTGACTTATTTCATCCAAAATTGCTATAGAGATTTTATCTATGTCAATATATATTAAATTCATTTTTCCCCCTAATGACTAGCACCCTAGTTTAGGCCATATCTCTCTGTTGGACTTGCTGAGTCATTGGGTATGAACATATTTACCTTTGCTTGATAATCTGTTAGATTTTTAAGCTCATTTTGATATAGGTTGTAAATAAGCCTGCCAGATTATTTGGTTCTCAGTTTTATGTAGCATCTCTCTTTTATTCCAATATATAGATTTTTTCTTTTCTGACTCTTTCATTGCTTCAATATCTAGAAAGTTCTCTCATATTTAAATCATAAATTTGTTCCCATTATGTTCTTATCCTCCCACCCGCCTTTCTCTCTTTGAGTTTGTGTATGTTTAATCCTTTAAAGCATCTGGAATTTATTTTGCGATGTCTCATGGCCTTTAAATGTTTGCTTTGCTAATTTGCTAACCAATTGTTTTTGTGGCACTATCAAATAACCCCTCTGTGCCAGATGTTGTTTGCTGACCCTCCACCCCAACACCAGCCACTAAATATGCTCCATTCCACCACCAGGGCTGGAAGCCTGAAAACTACGTTCTCCAGAGTTACTAGCTGGCTGACCGCAAGTTCATTTCTGCCAATGGAAGGCACTCACATGGGATTAATGGGTGGAAAGAATTTAGAACTGTTTCCCCGCTACTGGTAACAGCATCAGCGAGATTGCTGATTCCTAGGCTCTTGATAAAACCCCTTCTCCCACTTTTAATTCTCCAGAGGAGGTAGTGGCTTCCTTAAGTATCATTCTTTGTACAACACTTCCTTCTATCCTTTGTTCCTCTGGTTTTCCTATACGTTTGTCATCAATTCTCAGAATTAAATTCCCCTCCATTTGAAATACCCTAGAGTGGTTTCTGTTTCCCTGAATGCACATGGATTGATAAACCTTCCTCTCCTTAACCATTTGCAATGCCAGGTTTAGTGTGTGTGTGTGCATATATGTGTGTATATGTGTGTGTAGAAGAATAGAGAGGGAGAGAATGTGTGCTATTTGTTTTGGGGCTACATATTTTGATTCATTGATCCCTTTGCCAATTCTCATGCACACATATTTATCATTATAATTATTATAGCTATAAAATTTACTTCACTATCTGACAGTGTAAATCTTCCCTCATTCTTCTTTTCTCATTTGGTCTTCACTATTCTCATCCACTTATCAAGCTGTGCTTTTAAGGGAAGTTAAATATTTCCAAGGAGAATTGATTGTGTTCTGTCGTTTATAAGCTTTTCCTCTCCACCCTTGAGAGGCTGAGAGTATTGCTGAAGAGAAGAGGCTGATATTGCATCACGGGGGAGAACCGGGCAATAGTCACATATACACCAGCACACACACTGTGCCCTCCTGCTCCTGTGGACAGAGCAGGCAGTTGTGTCTGGGTGCACAGGTGGTAAAGTATTGTCCGTTCACCGTGGTTCATCCCTGCCACCTTGGGGTCACCCTGTTTTGGATAAGAGGCTGCAAAACTGTCATCTCTAACCATGAAAGGGGTTCTAGTTTCCTCCCGAGTCAGCCTGACAATGCCCAAGGTCAGAAGAGATATTTCCTGCAAGACCTTGCAATTTCTCAATAATCCTGTTTGGGCTCATTGGATGAAATGGCTGTGGCAAAATGATCTGATCATTATTTTAAACACCGGGCAATCATGTCAGGAGAAGCCTTGGAAACACACAGTCTCTGCTTCAGTAGCTACTGAAGGGAAGGGAACTGGGGAAGTTGCCTCCTAGTCCTTCTTTCTTTATTTTTTTCATAACAGGAGAAGACACTCATAATATTCTGAAGACACCCTTGAGCTCCAGGTCCTGCTGCCCCAGGCTCTCATCATGCTCTTCTGTTAACCTGGTTTGATTGAAGACAAGGGCTGGCCCAGCCTGGGGGAGCCTCTGGCACTCCTCTCCATGCTGTTGGCTTTGTGTACAAGGCTGCTTTGGAGTGTGAAGGCTCTCCCCACGACCCTCAGGGCTGGATGCCCTGGGGAGTAGGGCACACTGCACGTGAGTAGTCGTGAAGCTATTTTAGGGGGGTCGTGGGGACTGTGCCAAGGTCTGGCTGGCAGGGAAAGCTGGAGGAAGGGCAGGCTGGCTTTGCACTGACTTTGAAGACTCTGAGCCAAGTGGGAACCACCACTCCCCCCACCCTATGAGATAAGCCTTAGAGTCAAACTGCCTGGGTTTGAATTCTGGCCGCTGTACCTGCTATTAGCTGGATGCCTTCCATACCTGAGTTTCCTCCTCTGTACAATGTTAAAAAAAAAAAAAATTAAGGATGACAGTGTCAAAGGCTACATAGGATTAAATGAGATAAACCATTATGCAGCTTAACCCCCTGCTGGAGATGTAATAAGCACTTAATACCTATTAGTTCATCTCCTCACTCCTCTTTCCCAGCCCCCTTTGCCCCCCTAATTTATAAGTGCTCATTGTCTGGGTTTGGGGCAGACTGTCCAGTTCATATCCTGGTTCTGCTAATCCCTAGCCACATGCCTCTCAGGGCATCGCCTAACTGCGCTTCACTGTGCTCCTCTGTAATGTAGCTTGGATCACCGTACGTCCTCATAGGATTGCCTTGAAGATTGAGTTAATTAATTCACTGTAAACACTTAGACCAGTAGTTCTCACTGGGGGTGAACTTGCCTCCCCAGGGAAACATTTGACACTATCTGCAGACATTTTCGGTGTTAGAACCAGGAGGGTTGCTATTGGCATCTAGTGGGCAGAGGCCAGAGGTGTTGCTCGACCTCCGTCAGTGCACAGAATGGCTCCCAAAAGCGAGAATGACCCGGCCCCACATGTCCATGGTACCAAGGCTGAGGTGCCCTGACAGACCCATTCCTGGCTCAGAATGAACTCAGTAAGTGTTGGCTGTCACCGTTCCATCAGCAGTGTCGTGCACTTTATGCACGCCAGGAGCCGCACCATATTCTGGGAGCATACAGAGGAGCTCCGTGTTGGCCCTACCTTTAAGCAGTTCAGCCCAGAGGGGAAGATGCTTCGAAGCTTTGGGTGTGGAGAGAGCTTGGACTCTGAAAATCAGGCAGAGCAGTGAGTCGATGGATGCCCCTTTTCTTCTGACTGTTCCTCTAAATGTAGACCCAGCCAGGCTCCTGGTGGGACGTCACATGAACGGATGGAGGTAAGGCAACGTGATGGCAGCTGGGAGTCCATGGATCTACCTGGCAAAACCCACGTTCCCGTTGGAAGAGGTAAGGAAAGGCTTCCACAGGAGGTGGTGCTTCTTGCTTCACCGTGAAGGATGAGTAAGAGTCGGGAAGCAAAAGTGGGAAAGGAAAGGACAGAGGAAATTCTGCACCTGAAAGAACAGAGGGAGCTATTCAATAAATGTTTATTGAGTGCCCAAAATGTGCCAGGTCCAGCTCTAAGTGTTGAGAAAACAGCGATATAGCAAAGACAAAAATCCCAGAGCTTATAGTCTGGTGGTGGAAGTCTGGATCCAGGCAATGAGCAAACACACATGAGCAGGGGATGTGTCCTGTGGTGATAAATTCATTAAAGAAAAGAAGGAAGGAGAATAGAGAGCCCTTGAGGGAGTGGTGGGATTTGCGATATAAATACATCAGTCACGAAAGGCCTCAATGAGGATATGACCTCAAAGACTTGGAGGAAGGGAGGGAGGGAACCACGTGGATATCTGTGTTCTAAGCAGAGGGAGTAAATGTGCAAAGGCCCTGAGGCGGGCGCCTCCTTGGCATGTCTGAGAATCAGGAGAGCGATCCCTGTGGCAGAGGGAGGCATTGAGATAAAGGGGGAGCAGGAACCAGGCCAATAGCAGCCTTGGGTGTCATGTAAGAAGGATGTCTTCTCTTCCGAAGGTGACAGGTTATTCTATCAGCCACCAGGGAAATGCCCTGAGTTCTCCTCTGATACACTGAACCTGCCTGAACCACATGATTCTTGTTCAAAATGAAGAGGCTGTGCCCACTGAATGCTGGCTCTGACCGCCCAATGCAAATATTATTACCCTTTTGCCTACAAGACGTCTTCAACAGAGATGTCTACCTCACCTGAGTAGTGCTTCATGGTGGCCACTGACCCCTACTTCGTCCCAGCCACATGGCTCTGGGGAAGTCACGGTGACTCTGAGCTTCAGGTCCTTACCTGGAGAACGAGGAGACTCTGCAATGGCCGCCTGCCTTGTGAGCTCCGCGGCTCCATGAATGCCTCAGTGCTGTCCATGTATCCTGTATAACGATCACCGACATCCTTCGGGCACAGCTCTCCACCAGGTATTGTGCTAAACCTTTACATATATTGTCTCAGTGAATGCTTGGCACCACCTGGGATTGAGGCAGTGTTGTCTCCACCTTAGAGGTGAGGAAACTGAGGCACAGAGGGGTGAAGCAGCGTGCTGAAAGCCAGGTGACGTGTGTGTCATAGGCAGCCCTTGCTCTGTCCGACTGCAAACCCAGGCTGTGTGGCCTCCGCGAGCATAAACAATCAAAGACCGCATCAGTGTGAGGCTCCCAAGTACGCAGAGCATCCTGGTAAGGAGAGCCTGAGCCTTCTGCGTCTCCCGTTTCCACTCTCACGCCTGCTCCACTGATGTAGCTGAAGGGCTGGGAAGACCTGGCAGGGTGGCTGGTGTCTTTTCAGCAAAGACAGCTGGAGCACCAAGTTGTTGAATAAGGACTAAAGTTAGATCAAGAACTTGCCCATGAGGCTGCTTTGAGCTGTAGGTCAGAAGCTTATTGATGGGGCTGCATGGGGCATCCCAGACCCCTGTCAAGGGTAGGTTGGAACCAGACTGCAGCCCCAGATGCCAGGAGACTCAAACAAGAAGGAAAACACCGGCTGACACTTTTACCTTACTGCAGATGGTTGCCTAGCAACCGCAAGTGACAAGCTGCCAGCTCTGCGATATAATCACAGCGGGGAGATCAGAGTAAGCCAATTAAAACTTTTTTTTTTTCATTTTCCCTTTTTGTGTCCATAATTTCATTTAGTCCTGATTGCCCTTAAACATGGATTAAGAAGCCTGCCAGAGGGAAGTGGAGTGAGCTTGCATGACTCAGTCTGTGTGCCTCTTACCTAGTCAGAAAATATGCTCATCACGCCCCTGCAATGGAGTGGAGGGTAATTCTACTAAAATGGAGTCTTGCTTGCCTTTCGTACCTAGCTCCACAGCTAAATTTAAAATTTGGCTGGAGTTAGGGGCCAAATCTGATTTTTATTACTGTCAGTACTCCCCCATTGGCAACTCCAGTACTTAGGATGGTGCCTGATACAGAGTAGGTGCTCAATAAATGATGGATGGAGTGAATGAATGAATGAATGAGTGAAATAGGTCCTGGAGAAAATTCTGGGTCGAACTGACAGCTGTAATTTCCTGTCTAATGGTCGTGAATTTTCAGGTACTAAATATAACTGTAGTTATCATTTACCAGATTTGCTGCTGCTTTTTCTCATTCCTTCTGTCCTATCTCCTGGCCTGTTTAAGCAGCGACAGAAAGTTGTCTGACTTTAGACAAAAAGGGTGGGTGAAGTCAGAAAAAAGGCCTATTTCCTATACCTTATTTGTTCTTCCCTTTTCCGAGCTCTGCATTCCTTCTGTTCCCTGCAGCGCCTTGGCCCTGCCGTCCCACCCTCCCTGGGTGGGCTCTGTCTCCTCCGCCTGTGCCTTGTGAGGCCACCCAGACCGGCAGGAGCAAGTGGCCCCACTCAAGGATCTCATGATTGTGAAATCTTCATTTTGTTTCCAAAGTGTCACCTCCATGAGGAAAGTGCATTAATGAACTA
Organism: Dasypus novemcinctus; assembly: GCF_030445035.2. Classification (NCBI taxonomy): domain Eukaryota; kingdom Metazoa; phylum Chordata; class Mammalia; order Cingulata; family Dasypodidae; genus Dasypus; species Dasypus novemcinctus. The sequence goes on along the minus strand of NC_080695.1, from coordinate 55,881,732 downwards.
TGGAGATGCAGACTCTGCTCGCAGGTATATCGATTTTCACATGAGAAAAGTGGAGTGAGCTTTGATATAGGATTGTAAAAAAAGAAATCCCAGTTTCCTCTGGGCTCTGTCACTAACCACCCAATGTGACCTTTGGCCCATTCTGGACATCTGGGTTCTTCAGATGCCCCTCACAAGATACTGGAGGGAGGAGGTATTCCTTTCCAGATTTAGAAAGCTACGGTTCTGGAACAGGGCTGCTCAACTTTCGTTGTTATTATCACTCCCCGCCTCCCCCAGGAGTCTTCTTATACAGTTTCCCCTAATTACCGCCCCGCCCCCAATTTTAATACTCTGTTTAGCTCTTTGTGTACTCTGTGTATCTGTGCTTTACCCAGAAAGAGTAAATTGCTTTACCCACTCCACCCTCCCACTAGAATCAATTTTTGCCCCCTTGGGGACACAATCCCCATATCACCTCCACTGAGAATGCATACAGAGCAAAGGCCTCCATCTTTTCCTTTGACTTCTGGGGCTCCATTTTTAAAAAAGCCAGTCTGTGCTTTACAAGACAAGACATTTAAACAACAAAGGCAACTTCTTTTTAGAATGAGATCATGGCATCCTTTCTGTGGCACCACCTTTAGAATCCAGCATCTTCCCTCTCCTGGCCAGCAGCAATTCCTTATCCTCTACCAGCTGTTTCTACGCCTGAGCTTGTGACTCGAGTACGGAGACTGGAGACTGGGGAGAGCCTGGAGAATGCTGAGGATGGAGAGGCTGGCTTTGTAGGTCACTGATGCGGGCATCGTTTTTGTCTCTCCCACATCCCCTCCAGGCCCTTTTGCTCGTGCTGTGCCAACAGTGCCCAGCTTCTGTGTGCTTTGCTGCTAATGGCTAGCATTTACGAACTTCTTCAGAGGATTGTTCCCGGGCTATTAGAGCCACCTCAGCTGTACTGATAACCCAACCTCCCTGAGAGTTTACATCGGCTGGGATGGCCCATGGCTAAGGACTAATTGATGGGGAGTACAAAAGTTCAGTTTCCTAGTCTTGAGATAGAACACACTCTGAGGGGCCATTTATGCTTCACAGCTCCCCATGGAATCAGATGAGACCTAAAATTCTATCCTTGCTTGTCTTCTTTTCTAGCCTGCTTTTCTGCTTCTCTTTAATAAATCACATGCAGCAGAATCCTTGGCTGAAGACCTGCTTCTGGGAGAAGTCGTCCAACGACAGTCATAGTAAAGATTTGAACGTTCTCCTAAGAAACGTGGGAAACCATTGAGTGATTTTAATCCAAGTTGTGAAATCCTGGTACTAGCTGTGGCTTAATTGCATTATCGTTCTTGGCTGAACAAGACTCTGCTTCACCTTCCTCTGGAGTGGAAAGAATCCTTAAATTTCCCATTTCCCAGAAGTCAACCCACGCCTCGCACCCTTAGATTCGAGGTGTTTCTGAACTTGGATGGCCTACTTCCAGACCTCATCTAATCCTTTTGATTCATTCAACAAATACTTTTTGACTTTCTACGATGTATTAGGCACAGCTTCCTATCCATTTAGTCTTTTGATTTCTTGGACCTCCGCAAACTACTTACCATCAAACACCCCTCTTAGCCATCTATGCCTGTGTTCTTAGTATCTCTTGTGTGACTATGATCTTCAGAAAGTTCTAAGCATACTAATAATATGTGCAACAGATTTATGACAAGGAGCTTCCATAACACCCATAACGAGCCCTCTAGAAGCCCCAAGTAGACCTCCTGCCATCACATTCGCAGCTGGCTGTTGTCCTCTAGGAAGGTAATGTGTCACATAAACAGATATATCCAGGGCCATTTCTCTGATTATAACCTAAGAACAGCCTAACTATAGGCTATGCAAATACCCCATAGGGTGCTCAATTTATATTCCCTTTGTGCTATCAGATAAACAACACTTCTGTCTTAAAATCGTTTCGTGAACACAATGGTGCCTTTATGTTTCTTGTTGGTCTTCAATAGCTATGTGCACAATAGGGTAGTTTATACTTATCCCAAGCCTTGAGATTCTTCGGCTTTAGTCCCTGCATGGAATAGAGGTATGTTTTAAAAATTTTCATTCTTCCTAAGGTGAATTCACTTACCTCCTCTCCCCATCTCCACCTAGGTACCCTGAAAAGATGCAACAATAACCTACAATAAATATTTCCTGATCAAACAGTAGATCTTTCCCTTCCAGTCCTTATTTATCCTGTACTCTCCATTTGCATAGTAGTTTAGGGATTTGAAGATTCTACCTAATCACTGCTCTTGTGCTGTAGTGCTGGTAACTTCTTGTTTTCCAGAGAAGAGCAAAGCATTAGAGTGACAAGCTATTCTGCCAAGAGTTGACAAATACCTATCAAGATCATGGAGAGAGTGAAATCTTTTTGACAACTCTATTATTTTTCTTTATCTCCAAGTCTTTGGAGGTAATCTTTCCTTTAGGGAGAAGAAACTCCCTCCTTCCCTTGCTCTACATGACAGAATAGGGGAAAAATTGGATGATTTGAAAAGATCTTTCAGATATCACTCATAACCTATCTAAGGAGGAACAAAATTTTTTTAATTATGAAAAACTGTATATGCCTACTTATGAAGTGGCCACAACACAGGTAATTATCATTTTCTCAGCGATAAGAGTCTCCGTTCACCAAAGGTTTTTGGCCAAACTGCATTTACATAGTTGTGGGTATATAAATAATAGCCTAATATCTAACATAGTATTTAGTTTATTTTTCAGTTACATTTATATTTTAAATCACATATACAATTATAATTTTGAAACAAGTTTTCTTTTTACTCTCATTTCAGGAAACAATTTCATTCAGATTTTTCACATGCATATCCTACATGATTTTTTCTGGGGGGAAGAGCATAAATAGAGCCACTTTTTGAGTCACGTCACAGTTTTCTTGAGCCTGCCAGTTTCACTTCCATCCAAGGAATTTGAGATATAGAAAACTTGAGTTCACCCATGATGTTACAACTAGAAATTTTATTCCAAGCCCTCAGTACCCATTTATGCAACTTTAGGATGCCTTTTTTATTATGAAACATAAAAAATAGACATATGCATAAAACATGTGAATGGTTCAATGGATAATTATAAAGTGAACACTTTTGTCATAGCCACCACATTGAAGAAATAAAATATTTCCAAGCCCTCAAAAGATCAAAATTCATTCCTTTTCATTGGAGTTAACACTATCTTGACTTTTGTGATGGGAAAAGAATGAGCAGCTATGTTTTTTTTTTTAACATTTGTTCCATGTATGTGGGCTCATTGGCTGCACAATACAATCTCTTACACTCCTGTGTTCTAGAGTGGCTTTACAGGTCTAATTTATAATGACAACCAGCCCTTATAATAGTAAGGCCATACTCCCAGGAATAATTACTAAATGTGTGTTAAAATTCTTTGCTTCCTTGTTTACTGACTCTGTCATGGGACCTCTATAAGCCTCCAAAGTTAGCATTGATTGAGGTCATTTCAGGATAATGTGTTTTCTTCCAGAATTACCTTGTTCTTCAAAGTAATTGGCAAATGTGTCCCATAATTTGAGAGACTATAAAAGGGCATGTGTGTAAGGTGACTCAGACTTTTCTCAGGTATAACTTGGAGCCAATATCTGTCATTATATGCAGACCTATGTGGCATTTCTTTTTAAAACTTGCATTCTTTAATAAGGTATTTCAACCAGGTAAAGTAAAAAAAGAATATAGCATGCACCCAAATACTCAACAATTCCCAGATTTAATTTGTGATGCTATTATATAGACCAATTATAAAAAGAAGTAGAAAAATCAACATCAGATTAGTGCTTATCCTTGGATATTTTGTGGAGGTTGTGTGTATTAGCTTAAATTGTATCATATTCATTATTCTGCAATACCATTTTTCACCCAGTGCATTTTTTGAGACTTATGTTTGTGATTTGCTGTAGAGTAATCCGTTATAGAAATACATGATAATTTATATATCCATTCCCCCACTGGTGGACATTTAGATAGCTTTTGTTTCAACGTTGTGCTAATGAAAATTTTCAGACATACAGACAAATTTAAAGAGCCATAAAGAGGGAGTGACCATATAACCCCACCCAGATTCTATAGTTAACATTTTGCTAATATTTTATCACATCTATATCCACCCACCCATCCATCCATTTTCTGATGTATTGCAAAGTAAGTTGCTTTCTTTTACTATTCAGATGATGGAATGACATTATAGAGACGAGGAGCAAAATAGTGTTTCCCAAGAATTAGGGATGGTTGGAAAGAGTGAGGTGGTGTGACTCCAAAGCAGTAGCATAAGGAAGATGTTTGTGGTGATGGAATAATTTTCTATCTTGATTGTTGTTTTGGTTACACAAGTCTACACATGTGATAAGATGATATAAAATTATACACACACACATTGTCCCAATGTCAATTCCCTGCTTTTGATTTTGGGCTAATGTTATCTAAAATGCAAGCATTGGGAGAAACTGGGGGAAGGGTACATAAACTTCTCTACTATTTTTGCAACTTCCTATGAATCTATAGTGATTTCAAAATAAAAAGTTGAAATCAGAAGAAAGCAGGAATAAAGAGTTGATTGAAGTCACTGAACATCATTGTCAAGGTAGCAAAATTATGATCAGGAAATGAGCAAACAAAAGAGAAGGAATCAAAAAGCCAATTCTGGCAAAGCAGAGGAATGGAAAGAATCTGGGATCTTGAAGATACTATTGAGTCATGAAATTAAGCAATTCTCCTCTGTTACTTCTTATGGGAGGTAAACATTTTTCTCTACTTAAGCTACTTTATTGGCAACGTTATTCTTATTGATATAAGAATTAAAGAAACTAATTTTGTTAGTTTCTTAAAATGAAACATCATAAAGTAAAAGGAAAATAATGATGCAGTGGGCAACATTATGCATATCTTGGTATATAGTTGTGTTTCTCTAGAGATGTTGTCTAGGAATTAAATTGCTAGATCATAGAGTGTGATCATTTTAAACTTTACTACCATATTTTATTAAAGCTAAGAGGCTGTCAAATGTATTGTACCAAAAATGCTATCATTTAAAATCCTAAGTCTCCAGCAATTTTAAGGTGGGGCTAGATTTCAGAAATGTTAAAATGTGGGGGCAGAAGGAAAAGCATCTTAGAATCAATGAAATAGAGTGGATAGCTCCAAATTGCTTTCCAAAGTGATTGTAAAAATTTTCACTCCTACCAGCTGTGGAAGGATTCTAACTCTCCATATCCTCATGGGAATTGATAATTTAATGGACGTGAGATGATACTACATTGCATGTTGTTGTGATTGTTTTTAATTTGCTGTTCCCTACACACTTTTTCAAAATATTTAAAAAACATTTTTTCAAAATAGTTTCAAAATATTTTAAAAATATGTGAATTGCTGTTTATAACTTTGCCCATTTTGCTACTCAGTTGTGTCTTTTTCTTATTAACTTTAGGAGTTCTTTACTTAGTTTAGCTTTATTCATTGCAAATATATGTGTATTGTTTTGTGGCTATTTTTCTTTTTGTTCTAAATGTCTCTTTCTTTCTATAAGCTCTACACTCTTTTATTTAAGTTTTTTAGCCAGTCCTAATATCTTACAGGTGTCTCAGTCTTGTTGTTCTTATTCAAGATTGTCTTGGCTCTTCTTGGCCTCGATTTTTCTTTGTGAATATTAGTGTTTGCTTGACAAGTTTTATGGGCAAAAATCTATTCGGGTTTTGATTGAAATTGCATCGATTATATAAATTAATCTGGAACACTTCCATCTTCATATGGGGAATTTCTACTTTTTCTTGAAACTTCTTTGTAAATTTTTCTGTAGATAGGAAAAGTCTGTGGATTGTCTTAAGCCAGGGATACAAGGTATTATTCAGCCATAAAAAGGAATGAAGTTTTGATACATGCTATACCATGGATGAGACTTCAAGAGATCATAAGCCAGACACAAAAAGACAAATATTGTATGATCTTGCTTATATGAAATTCATACCTAGAATAAGCAAACTTCATAGAGACAGATAGTAGATTATAGGTTACCAGAGGCTGGGGTTGGGGGCAAAGGGGAAGGAGCAGTTTCCCTAATGGATGCAAATTTTTTGTTGGAGTTGATGAAAAAGTTGGGGTAATGGATATTGGTGAATGGTAGCACAATATTATAAATATAATGAGTACCACTGAATTGTACACTTGAAAGTAGTTAAAATGGATAGTTTTGAGTTGTACATGAACTACCACAATTAAAAGTTTAGTAATTAACTAAGTGAATTACTAATTGAGTCAACAAATTTTAGAAATTATCACCAAAACAACAACAAAAAAAAGTAAATGGATATGCCCCTGTATTCCCATATCAAGGCCATGGCAGATATTACTGATCCATCCCATCCTTTCTTATACAGTCTGAACGTGGCCTCAGAATGTTTCTTACCACATCATTCCAAATAATCCAACCAACTGATTTGACTTGACATGTAAGCTGAAATCTTCTGATCATCTCTGAATTACTGATTTTTTATTGAATAATAAGCTCCCACTTCACCTGTGCAACTTTCATCCTTAAAATCAATGGTGACGACTTTCCTGTGAAGTAAAAATAGGGACATATTCCTGTGGTATTTGAGGAACTTACCCTTATTCTCACAAAGTAATTGTCTGGAAAGGGATATCAGCTAACTATGCTGGAATGAAAATCTTAGTCATACTAGAAACAACCAAAGACAGCAAAGCCTAATTTCCAAGGATGAAGTTCAAAAAAAGAAAAAAATGCAATTCAACACAGAAAAAAAATGCATGCTGCCACTTCTCAGTAGTAAGGGTATATTCTGAAACAGATATTCAAAGAGCATAAGACATCTGGAAATCAGAGTTGTTAAAACTGAGCGAGGAGCACATCGTCTCGCTGTTGAGTGAAAATCCTTTTCCAGTGGGAGAAGAAAAAGGACAAAGTAGTGGGAAAACGCATCAGATGTGTTTTTAGGAACAGGGAGCCCTCAGCAAAGCTGGTTGAGCACTAGCAGAGTTAACTTTTCATTTTAGCCAATTTTCACATCAGAACAGCCTGGACTGGCCTCAGGAACTTCATCAGGTATTAAGGGCAGGAGGGAGGGTAAAGGGAATATCAGACTAATTTGGGAACTGGAAATGAAAGAATGGGTCATCCATTAGCCCCTTAGCTAAGTAGCTACCAAAGACCAAATCAGAAAACTCAATACAATTGTAGCTCATCAGGCAATAGACCCCTGCAGATAATCACTGAGTGATGGGGACCCTACTTGAAAAATGGGATCAGAATTAAAGGAAATACATCCACATTCATGTCAATCTAGGACAGGAACTAGAAGGCAATAAATCCAATCTCTTTCCTTCCCACCTTTTTAGTGACTCCAGCACAGACAACATTCAATAGTCCAGTCTCAGAATTAAATTTAAGCGTGGGCCCCTTTCTTCTGTTTCTCCATATTTCTCCATATTTCATGATGGTATTTTTGGAAAAAATACTTTTAATGATGCCAACTTGCCTCCTTTCAGCACATTAAAAAAGGGAACGATCGGCTGAGGCTGTCTTGATGATGGGAGTAATTTTGTCACTCTGCAATTTGGCTTTGCTCTAAAGTGAAGCTCACATTTTCCTCCAGTGTATTTTAAGCTGGAGGCTTCTAAGTAAATGGGAGGTGGCTGATTTTATTTCGGTATGCAGCCAGCCTTCACTGGCACGAGCTCTGATTTGGCCCAATCAATTTCGCATTCATGCTGAGAAGCGAGTTGATCAAGTTCAAGGAACATCTGTATGCATTTATCTGGATTGGGTGCAAACATCAGAGCTGCTCCTTGAAAAGGGTCTCAGCCCTCCTGTGGCTGTTGCAAGGCACTTGGACGATGACCTTTATGACTGGCAATTTCGTTCCATACTTAAATAGCTGCAATGGCTCTTTAACACAAGGCTTTCTTTGTAATTAATAGGATTGTTTTTAGAGAGTCTAGCTCTGGAAAGTTTGAGAGTTTATTAAATAAATCTTCATTAACTGGTTAAATGTTGGGGTGTCCTCTCATACATTAGCACTGCACCACAGAAGTTTTATGTCTTGGTTGTCCCCTTCTTTTTATTTCCCTTTTCCTAGCTGTCATAAATTTCATGTGCCGGCAGCTCTGTGGCTTGAAGAGGATTGTAAACATCTTCTTGTGCCATTATACCAGGATATTTTTTTTTTGCTTTATGTCAGCAATTACATTTATGAGGGAAAAAAAAACTCCACCCTCCAAACCTAAAGAGACACAGTCAAGCTCAAAGTAAATAAAAGCAACCTATTATCGTAATGTATAAATGAGGCAGTGGGCCTTGGAATCAGAAACATCAGGCTTCAAATCCCACCACCATCAGTAGCCTGGTGGAATGACTGTGGGGAAGGTATCCTAATCTCTCATCTGGGATTAATAAATCCCGGTTTCATAGAATTGTGGGGAGAGTTCTATGAGAAGTATATGAAGTGGCCTCCCCCAAATTGCCAACCCCTTTCTCCTTTCCCTCCATTGGCAGAGGTGGGCAGGATCTACCTTGCACGTACCTGTTTTCCCAGGACCTGGAGCATAGTAGGTGCTTGTAAAATACTTACTGTAAGACCGAGCAAATAAGTCCATTAGTGAGAGGTACTGGGCTGCTTTCTTACTCTCAGGTTGGGTATTTTAAGTCCTAGGAGAATAGCCAGTGGATTGGGTATTGTTATGCAAAGTGTGGTCCCCAGAGCAGAAGCATGGGTATTACCCATGGGGAAATTGCTGGAAATCTCTGGCCCTACCCCAGTCTAATGAGTCAGAGTTTGCCTTTTAACAAAATCTCTGGATGATTTGTATGCACATTAAAATTTGGACAGTGCCAGGTCAGGATCCCTTGATTCTGAAGCCAAGAATGTGAGCTGGTTTCTCACATCAGTCAATTTGATTTTCTCCACTGACCACAAACCTATGTCATCTTGTACTTGCTGCCTTAGGTCTTCAGAGGATCTCGGTGTGAAAACATGAGAGAATCAGTGCAGACAAATCCTTCTCAATGTGGGGAGGCAAGAAATAACCCTACTCATAACAGTGTTGTATTCCCCACTATTCTATTATATGGTAATGCCCTTGTAACTGGTACACTGATGTTCAAATCCAATAAAAAGAGTGCCAGGGACAGAGCTAACAACCACTTTGCATACAGTCCTTGCAATTACCCATTCTGCAGCTGCATTCTGGGAAGCTCAGTCAGTACCCAAAGATCACACAGTGGGGACCTGACGGCTGGGATTCAAGCACAGAGTGGTGGGAATCTAAAGGTCTCTCTCTAAACTGCTTTTGTTCCCTCCTTCCCAACCAGTCCTCCACATTGCTGCCAGTTCCCTGCCTAAAACACAGCTGGGAGAGAAGTGGAAAGCAGCCCAATGAATTCTCCTTTATAGGTTAGAGTTGCAGAAGGCAGGAACCCCATCTGTCTTAGTTTGCTGAAGTGCTGCTGATGCAAAATACAAGAACTCTGTTGGCTTCTATAAAGGGGATTTATTTGGTATAAAAGCTTACAGTTCCAAGGCCATGAAAAGTCCAAACTGAGCACGAACAGAGGCTGCTTCTCACCAAGGTCAGCTACTATTGATCCTGCCGTCCTGCCCCGTGGAGAAGCAAGATGGCTGCCCATCTCCACCCAGGGTTCAGCCTTTCCCTCCGGGCTTCCTCTCTCAGGCTCAGCTGCTCTGCTTTCTTCCTGATTTCAGCTGAAGCTGACATAGGGCTTGTCTCTTAGGGCTTCCTTTATCAGGTTCAGCTGTTCCATGCCTGCTCCCTCGATCTCCAGTTCAGGTGCAAGCTTTCAGGCAAATGGCTCATCTCTCCCCAGGGCCTCAGCTGTTTGAGCCTTCTTTCTGTCACATGGCAGGATCAAAAATGACAGAGCTCTCTCTTCTTGTGTCTGTCGGGGTGAGTCCAATTACATCAGACCCAGCAAGGGGGCAGGGACTCAACCTGACATAGTCAAATCAAAAGCCCTAAAGCAATCCTAACAGGCCATCTAATGAAAGGCCCCTCAGCTAAACTGAGTGCACTCCAAGGGCATCACCCAGAGGAACAGATTAGTTTATAAACACAATCTGTCACTTTTGGGGATTCATAAAATAATCTCAAACTGCCACAGGACCCCGGAGGTGCCTCAGTCAGAAGAGGAGATCCTCCTCCTTCTCATCTTGTCTATTCTTCCTACAGTCCTCCCTCCCACACCATGTTCTGGCACTTTCTTGATCAGCCTGAGCTCTGTCCTACCTCTGCCTAAGGCAGCCTTCCCTCCACCTGCCTAGCAAATGCTCCAAAGCACTTAAGGGTCTCTTTTCCAATGAAGCTTCCCCTGATATCTTCAAGGAAAATGAATTCTTTCTTCTTATATCTCCCAAACCAAAATAGGTTTCTTGTGGTTGAAATGTATTTGTTTTTAAGTTGTTCTGTCCTGCCAGACTGTGAGCTGGAGAAACTCCGTGAGAGGCAATGTGGGAAAGGCACAGTGTCGGAGTCAGTCCTGTCTTGGTTCAAATCCCAAAGGCTGCATGACTTTGGGAAAGATAATTGACCTATCTGTGCCACTTTCAAAATGGGGTTAATAAGAGGATCCACCCCTTTAGGGTTTTGTGTGTGTTAAATGAGTTAATGTGTGTGAAATTCCTAGAATGGCTCCTGGCACATCGTAAGTTTTATATAAATATTTCTTACACAACTTATTGTTTCCAGCTTCACATCCCAGTCACCTACACAGCGAGCACTTAGAAAGTGATGCCTGAATGAATGAATGAATGTGTGCCTTGGGAGCTGCCTTTATTGACTCTCTCTGTGGCTGCCAAACCCCCATATCACTCTTAAAACTTTAAGAATGGAAAAATGTTTGCGAAGATGTCCAGCTCCTCCGTATTTCTCATCTCTTCCCACAGATCTTTGCCCGCTCCGCTCACGAAGCGGCCTTTTCCGTCCCTTCATTTCCCCTCCCTGATCGTTGATTAGTGGTGGTATCCGTGAACTCTCACCATAATCCTGCACATCCTCCCAGGCCTGTATGAACAATTTATGGAGCTCCTCCTCGAGGAGCCTGAGGAGAGCCACGCAGAGCGGGTCAGGGCACATGCCGGGCGACCCACTCCAAGTGCTCCTGAAATAATGGGCCCCGCTCTGCTGGCGCGCTCACAGGTATCTTGCTCCACTGCACAGCTGGCCTTTATTTCTGTCTTTTCCTGTTGAAGGGAAGACAACCTGTCAAAGCAAACCCAGAGAGCCTGGCAGGCTGCAGGGATTTGAAAGGGCAGGGATTTTGTTTTTCTTTGCTTTTCTTGTGGTTCTCTGGAGAAACACAGAACTGTTTTAATGTTCAGAAAGAGGCAGTAGAGCATAGTGGTTAAAGATTTAGAAGGCAAACACACCTGGGTTTGAAACCTAACTCTGTTGCTTATTAGCTGTACGGGGTTCAATAAGTTCTTGAACCTCTGTGAGCCACAGATATATTTTTCTCTAAATTGTAAAAATGGCTTTAAAGCAACCCGAACTTCATAGGGTAACACATGGAAAGTGGTTTCCACTATGCCTGACCCATAACCAGAACGCAGTCAATTATACTACTTGTCCTGTGTGATATAACTTCTTGAAAGTAATTCTATTTCTCTTTGATGATTTAAATATCTGTTGCATAGTGACTGCACAATATATGTTTGAACAGATAGAGGGATAAAACCTCAGGAAAAAAATGTTTTATGTATGCACATCTATCATATATATGGTCAGGCCCTAAAGGCCTCTATGGGCCAGCTGGAAATCCCCCCAGGGATATGGGGCAGCCATTCTGAAGCATAGCCAGTCACCACATGAAGGCAGGAAGAGGGAAAAGTGATGTGATATGGGGCATTTTCGGGACTTTGAGTTGTCTTCAATGACATTGCAGGGGCAGATGCAGGACATTATATATCCTGCCATAACCCACTGAATGGATTGGGAGAGAGTGTAAACTACAACATAAACTATAATTCATGGTGTACAGCAGTGCTCCAAAATGTATTCATCAAATGCAATGAATGTGCCACACTGATGAAAGAGGTTGTCCATGTGGGAGGAGCAGGGAGTGTGGGGAGTCGGGTATATGGGAACCTCTTATATTTTTAATGTAAATTTTTTTGTCTATGTATCTTTTTAAAACAAAGATAATAAAAAAATAAAGAAAATAGAGTAAAATTAAAATTGAAAAAAAAAAGCACATGGAAGATTATACTTGGCTCTTAGAGCATCTGCCCAAAAGTGACATTCTATTTCTGCTTATATTTCAAAGCAAGTCATATGTCCACATCTAGCCTCAAGAAGATAAGAAAGTACAATCCTTTATGTGCAACATTTAATGGAGAGCTCTAGCTGACAAAACTATCACACGGTACCCACCAGACCTAAGACCCCTTTCTCACTGTCAAGACTAGATGGGGTGTAGATAACCAACCATATATTAAATTCCTCCATATGTAAGTAGAGTCCACATAACACGCAGAAGGGAGTTGATTTAATTGTAATAACCATTAACTTGTCTTTTTGGGATGGAGCAATATGTAACAGTGTTATACAAAAAAATTTGGTATATTTTCCCATACAATGAGAAATCTGTTTACAGCTCAGATTCCAAAGAATAACTAACTCCTCTTACCCAAACACAGTAATCAGACTAATGCTAGAGAGGACAAAGGTACAGGAAGATGGAAAGAAAGGAGAAAAAGAAAGAGAGAATATGCTGTGATATTACAACAGAATGTATTGGAAGGAAGCAGCATATCAATAACAATGTACTGTACATAAATTGAGAAGCAAAGCTTAATTAAGCCTTTAGTAGGAAAGCAAGACTTGAACATTCCAACACTGACTAAAACAACGTGGGACTCCTGGAAATAATTCAAACCAGACCAGGATAATTCTCTTAGCCACACCGATGAAGGGTTCTGACCACTTCCTTAGCAATGAAGCGTTGGAGTCTGAGATCAAATGTTGGCATGCCTGCTCAGTCCCGATCTCCTCCTGTGGAAGCGCTCACCCCTCAAAAGCCCCACCTCCTGGAGAGCCCTATTTGCTGTATGTGATCCAACCCTGTGGCCACAGCTGATTGGACCAGGGTTAGTCAATTAATCCAAGATGAATCAGCCCAACGTCTGGACTGAGCCAATCAGATTTGTGTTTCAAGAATCTAAAGCAAAAGGCCTAGAGAAAATATATAGGGTACATAATGTGAAACTTATGTACGATTCATTCATTCATTCATTTAACCAATTTTTATTGAATGCTCACTTGGTGATTCAGGCCCCCAAATCCTGACTTGCTGTTTTCCATTCCCATGTGACCTGGCTGCCCTTAATTTTATATCCCCGGTTGTTCACAAGATTGACAGGAATGTATTTCAATTAATTTGATAGTTCTTGTTCTCTAGCTTAGACTCTATTATTCTTAATTAATCGTTTTGTCATTGTAATAAAATTAAAATTCTTAAATTAAAAATGTTCTCCAGGTATCATTTTACAAAGACATCTGACTCAAGAAGACCTCTTCCTATTATTTCAGTGGAGGGATCCAGAGTGGAAATCAGGTGCCATCCCACCCCCCACCCCAACCTCCTTACAGAATTCTGCCTTCACTGGGCTTATTTGTGTCTGGAAGGTCTATATTTCACATTCAAAAAAGAGTTCCTGGGTCCACATTCCACTTCCCCGTCTATCATGAAGCACATGCAAACACAACTGCTGGCAGATACTTTGGGCATGGGAGAAATGCACAGAGACAGACCTTAAATGTCACTTGTACAAGATATACCAAAGCAAGCTCCTCCTGCAATTGTCATGAGCTTACACCCCAGGTTTTCTGGGGGAGTTCCAGCTTAAAATAGTCTGTCTCGCTTCCCCATAGGCACTCAATTTTTGGCAGTTTGTGCATTCCAGTGTTTTATTTAGAAAACACTGTCATTTTGCATATGCACTCAAATGTGCCCCTGAGAGGGTTACCATCAGTTGGGATCAGGTCACTTTCCCTGCAAAAAAACTTGTTATCTTCTGAGATTGCGTGGGAATGAATTAAATAACTGAAAGAATGAAAGAATAAGGGGAGAGAGGATTAGGCTACGGCACCCCTCCCAAAGAACTTTCTCTGAATTCCTAGAAACAGACATTCTGCTCTAATTGTCCAATATGCTGGTTCCCTAAAGGTCAGAAATCACCACCTGATTAAAACCTCATGTTTCCAGCTGAAGCCATCTGTGAAAAGATGGACAGTTAATGGTGTTTGTTTGCAGTACTGGAATCACTAGGTCAGGCTGCAGTCTGTGTGCCTGTTTGCCCTCAGTGCTTGGTCTCTAATAGATGCTTGCTAATGGGCTGGTGAGTGACTAGACATCAAAGTGTAAACATAAGCTTAGAGATGCCACTCTCGTTCTTTTTCTCTTTCTCTGCTTTAGTGTGGTCATCCTTCTGTCCTGGTTCTTGACAGAGTTTGCTTGTAGATCTCAGTGTGCTTACCAATCAACGAAACCCATTTTGATAGTCATGGCTTTTTGAGGTTCAGGAACCCATAAAAAGAAGTCCAGGACTTTGTGCTAGAAGGGAGATTCCATTCCACACACAGAGAACCCCACAAGTCAGGGTGCCCTGACCACCACCGCTGCCCTTAGGAGGCACGTTTCTGACCAAGGGAGGTCGCACATAGCCTTGTCCCCAGCATCCTAAGATCTTCTCCCAGGAGTAGCACTCCTCAGAATTTCAGTCCTCCACTCACAGAGCATCCCAGAAAGTGGGTGGGGAGAATAGCATTAAGGTGGACCCCTGGAATCGGGAATGTTTGACTTCTCAACTCCATTGCCATTGTCTCACCAAGAACTTGTGCTCTCTAATCTCCGCTTCATCCCTGAAGGATCCGGGTATTAGCAGATTGTACACCTCCCCCAAGATACACCCCTTAGCATATTCCCACAGGCTGCCCTCCCCTGCACCTAGAGGATATGAAAACGATTTCCACTCTAAATATAAAATCATCCCAATCGTGGCATTGGGGACTCGCCCCAGGCAACTTTCGTTTTTTACCAATGTTGCCCAAACTTGACCACTCTCATGCCTTCATCATTAACGTTTGACATAGCTGCATTCCATAGCTATTAGGATATCATATTTTTAATTGGTTCATTTGTTTTTTTAAAACAAATTTATTTTAAAAGAAAACTTTGTATTGTACATGTCTTATGTGAATGAAAATTTACTTTTTAGAAAAGCAAACTTTATTACATTACTCCAAATATCATATTGGTATCAACTCCAATAATAAAGGAAAGAGGAAAAATTAGTGTAATGATGTGTTTGCTCATCCTCATCCTAATTCAAAAGAGTGATTATGTATTTATATTTAATCACTCTTTTGAATTAAGATATATATATATGTATATAGATGTATATGTACCTGGATGCCTAAGGGCTTTCTCCACCCTTTCTCTCTCTGCAGTGACTGAGAGGCCACAGATACTAAACACACACCTGTATGGCCCCCTCACTATGTGCCAAATGCTGCTCAAAGAGCTGCACAAATATGAACTCAGTTCATCCTTTAAACAGTCTTCCAAGGTAGGGTGCATTGTCATGCTCCCCATTGCACAGGTGAGACATGGATCTGTGAGATGACTTGCCAGAGACCATATAGTTAGCAAGTGGCAGAGCTGGGATGTAAACCCAGGGCAATTGGCCCCAGATTCTGAGTTCATCATACCTGGCATCCAGATCTTGGCTTTGAAACTCCACTCCCCATGGAAAGGAGCCATGTTTCTTGGAGAAATGGTTGATTGCAGGTCTGGGGCAGGGAAGTACAAGGTGATCCTGGATCATCTAGTTGTTCCAGAAAGTAAGGAGGTGTCAAAAATGATGGAGATGTGTCAAAAGAGCCCAAATCCGGCTTTATGGGGATTCCAATGGCAAATTTGGGATAATTTTAGCTTGAAAAATGACAGCAATTGATTTCTTTTATATTAGAGAAATTGTGAGCTTACAAAACAATCATACTTAATGTGCAGAATTCCCATACATTTCCTCTCCATGAACACCTTACATTTTTTCTGGAACATTTTTACAGATTATGAAAGAACATCATAAGACTATTACTACTAACTGTGGTCCATAGCTTACATTTGGTATATTTTTCACACACTCTGTTGTTAACGCCATAGGTTAGTATTGTTCATTTGTTATAGTTCATGAGAGAATGCTCTAATATTTGTACTGTTAGCCACAGTCCAGCTCCCACTATGTGGTTCACTGTGTCACACAGTCCCATGCCTTGTAAAATCTATCCAAAGTGCACACTCGGTGGCTCTCTCTTCCATCATAGAGTTGTGCAGTCATTGCCTCAGTAACTTTTTGAATGTTTTCCTTAGTCCAAAAGAAAAACTCCCATACCCCCCTATTATTGACCCTATAGCATTATAGTATCTTCTTTGACACTGATGCAAGAATATTACAGTATTGCTATTAATTATAGTCCATAAGTTACATTAGTTGTATTTTCCATGCATCACCATATTCTTAATCACCTTGCAATAGTAGTGTACATTTTTTCTATCTCATAGAAGTACATTCTTGTATTTGTACTATTATAATTAACCACAATTCTCATCCATTTCCAGGTTCACTATGTTATTTAGTCCCTAATTATTCTCCAGTTTTCTTTCAATTGACATTTACATCCCTAAACTACCCATTTAGCCACAGTCCCTTTTATAAAGCAACCATGTTCATTATCGTCACTATAATGTGTTATCATCAACTCTAAGCAATTGATTGTTATACATTTCATGCCTAAAAATCCATGAGTCCATGGGGATGAGAGAGAGCAAGAGAGAGGAGATGAAAGGAAGGAAGGAAGGGAAGGAGGGAGGGAGGAAGGAAGGAAAGAAAGAAAAAGAAGGGAAGGAAGGAAGATAAAGAAAGAAAGAAGGAAAGAAACAAAGAAAGAAGGAAAAAAGAGCTTCTTTAAGAAGAATACTAGCTAATAAATACAAGAGTGGCAGAATGATGGAATGAGAAGAAATGTCATTTTTAAACTTCCAATTTAATAATCATCCCAAGCAAGAGTTAACAATGGACGCTAAGACCCCTGGGAGAAAGGTTGTCAGGAAATGGAATTTTGGCTGAGACATTACTCATGGATGACTTTCTAATGTACAAGGGGATAAACTGTGCCTTAGCAATGGGCAATCTGCGACCTGAACCAAGCAACAAGCTTATGCTCATTGATGGTGGGACACCTTCACATTAGATACCGTCTACAGCATTATCTCCATCAGCATCATCTGTGAAAGATCCTTGCCAAAAAAGTATAACCTGGATGTAATTTGAATTACTTAGAATCTTACCTAAACTAAATCTAATTTATACTCAAATTCCAGTTTACAGAAAATACAGGGAACAGAGAAACAGTCAAATGACAGCATGGGGAAGCAATCAGACAAATTAGGAATGTGGGACATTCTGTAAGAAAATTGACCTGGAATCTAGAACAAAGCTGTGGTGTTAAAAAATGTGGGGGGATTGTTTTAGGTGAAAATATGCTCAAAATACATAATAGCCAAATAGAGTGCTTGGATCTTGATTGGAATATGGTTTCCCCCAAAAAAGCTATAAAATGGATTCTTGGGACAATTGAGGACATTTGAATATAGGTATTATTATTAAATATTATGGACTGTTATTTTTCTTAAGTGCAGTAACATCATTTGATATATTTCTTAGGCATTGGGCTATTGTAAGAGAATGCCTTGTTCTTTGAAATATCTAGGGGTGAAGAATTATGATCTATGACTTTTAAGGAGTTCAGGAAAAAATATACACACATAGGGAAAGATGACTAGATAGATAGATGGATAGAGATGGATGGATAGACAGAGGATAGATGGTAATGTGATGATTAATAGATGAGAGAGATGATGAAAAGAGGAAGAGATAGGGCAATTATGATAAAATATAAGCTTTTGAATCTAGGTGGTATTTATTGCATTACTTTGACAACTTTTCAGAATATTTGAAAATTTTCAGAATATTAAGTTGGGGAAAATAAAGCAGAATCTGTACCTCTAGCCCCACTGCACTGCTGCCTGCAGTGAGAAGGAGGTTGCAGCCCTTGATGAAATCTCTCTCTGAAGTTGCTGCATTTACCACCTCATGGTCCTCAGAGCTGGACAGGGGCAGGCTGCAGAGCTATGATGTTTCCCCCTGGAGCAGGGATGACTCCAGCTCTCTCTGCCTAAGTGGGGAGCCCCCAATGCTCCCCCATTTTATCGAAATGCTCTAGCTTGCTGCTGTGCACCTGCTAACTACCCCTCCCCCACGCAGGAATCCTGTCTCCCTTTCTGAACTGCCTTCCTTTCCCCTGAAGCACAGAGATGGGCTGTGACATTCATTTGCTGATAATATGCTGTAAATCTGCCTGATTCGAGACCTGACTCAGAGCCGGTGGGCCGGTAAGAGGCAGGTGCCGCAGGGCTTTCAGAATTGGGAGTTAAGGCGTTGTGTCTGCAGAGTGGATGGCTCTCATGAATCTTTCTATCAGAACACTCTCTCTGAGATTAGGCTGCGTGCCACCGAGCATATGTCTGCCCCTCAACTGCTCCGACAGAATCAGGTTCAGGGGCTCCCATCAGCCTCTGCTGCCTGGAATCTGGAAATGTGCTCCGGCTCTGTCGAGGGTGGCGGCCACAGGCCAGCAGAGCCCTGTGCCGAACTGCCACAGGGAGCGACCCGCCGCTCACAAGGAGAGTTCATACCAAGACAGAAGCTTTCATGCTTCTCCTCCGGCTCTGAGCTTCCTTCCCCATTGCTGAGGGGCACACCCAATGTCACCTTTTTAATTTTTTAAATTTTTTCTATTTATCCCCGGCCCTTACAGCTTCCTTGCCGTCTGCTCTCTGTCCATTCGCTGCGTTCTTCTGTGTCTGCTTGTCTCCTTTCATTGCATCATCTTGCTGTGCCAGCTCTCCGTGGGCACGGGCCGTCAGCTCACCATGGGCGGGGGCCGTCAGCTCTCCGTGGGCATGGGCCTGCTTGCCTTCACAAGGAGGCCCTGGGACTCAAACCCATATGGTAGATGGGAGCCCAGTCAATTGAGCCACAGCCGCTTCCCCCAACCTCGCCTTTTGTTCGGCCACCAGAAAGTTCTGTATGAGAGCTAACCTGTCCCTTGTGTTGTAGCTCAAATCGATTTTTGCTTTTTTGCTTAATTTTTTGCATGTGAAAAATTAAAGCATACTCCTTTAGACCTTCCTTAGGACAACTAACTCATCCCAGCTTTCCAGGGACTGGCCTGGTTCTACCACTGACAAGTCACCTCATTCCTGGGCAAATCGGGGTGGCTGTTCTGGACGTCTTTCCCTCCTTCCCTTTCTTCTTCCTTCCTCCCTCCCTCCCTGCCTCCCCCCTCCTTTTCCCACACTCCCTTCACATCCCAAGTGGACTCTTCTCGGTGTCAGCACCCAGGAGGTGACTGACAGGGTCCACAACAATAGTGTGTGTTTCTTCTGAGCCAGGCGCAGTCTGCCTCTCTTCCTGCCCCTGAGGGGCAGCGGGAGGGCCGCTTGGCGCCATCTACAGGTGAGGAATCTGCAGGCTGCACACCCAGCCCAGAGTCGAGCAGCTGGAGAATGGCAGAGGCAGGATTCTAACCCAGGATGCAGGACCACAGGTCCCTCTCTCTCAACCAACTCCACTCACAAGCTCAAAACCACCTGAGATTTCAAAGAGCTAGACCTTGGTCTGTGAACGAGTACCAAGGCCTGGGGGTCCAGGATCCGTCATCTAGTCGCTCTCCATCTCTATGTGGACAGAGGAGAAAATCCTGGCAAAGACGCTCAGTCTTTTACATTCCATAGACTACCTCCCGCTCGCTAGCTCTAGAGCTTGCAGCTAAACAGGTAGAATACTTGGCCCCTCAGGAGCTTTCTTAATCACTCTGTACCTTGGTTTCCCCATCTGTAAAATGGGGATAATAGGAGGACAATAAGGAACTAGGTCTGTTATAGTGCTGCAGGGAGAGGGGCATTAAACAAAGGAAGTTGATACTGATGGTTGATGCAGCGTTCCCTCTCTCCGCTCTCTCCTAAGCTCGTTGCATTCATTAACATATTTCATTAGTACCAGAACTCTTGGAAGTAGCTTGTTCCCATTTTTATAGAAGAAGAAATGGAGGCCCAGAGAATAAATGACTTGCCCAAGGTATGCTAGCTCCTGAGGGGCACCCCGGAGATCCAAACCCAGATGCTGTGGCTCCAGAGTCCAGGCTCGTCACGGCTGTTGGAGATAGCCACTCTGTAGAAAATAACTGCAATTGTGATCAAGAGCTGTTTGGGGGAAGGATTAGCAGGGAAGACTTCTTGGAGGAGGCATTGTCCAGGCTAAGCTTTGAGTGACAAGAAGTCAGGCAAGGGATGATCTGCATGGGATGGTTAGAATCACCTAAGGACAGTTCAAGGAAAGACCACTGCACTAGACCCAACCCCAGAGAGTAAGATCAGAGCCTGCGTGGGTAAGCCCCCAGCCTGGGCATTTCAAGAAGCTTCCCTAGAGAGACCAGTATTCAGTGGGGCATTCCGGGAGCCAGGACCACGCCTCCTTCTTTCCCTACCTGGGACAGGCCGCCCCTTGCCATGCCTTCTCCCGGTAGCCCTGCCCTGATGCACAAAGGGAAGAAGGGAGGAATTAAAGCTCCGTTTAGGGATAAGGTCAAGAGCAGCTTTCGCCTCCTCAGCTAAAGGGAGGCCAGAGGGGGCTGAATCAATTCGGCTGCCCGTCGGGCCCCAGGATGACAAATGACATTCTGAACCACTATCTCTGCAGATACTTCTAAGCTGACCCTTAGAGATAGCTAATAAAAGACCAACCTGTCCTCAAAGATTAACGACTTGGGAGAGAGGCAGAGCAGAGGGAGGGAGAGCACGGAGCAGGGGCTCTGGCCATGTTTGCTGCCCCTAAGCCCTCCTACTGACAGTGAGGAGGCGAGAGCAAAAGAAGCTGGGGGCAGAAGATGCAGAGGGCTCCCCACACCTCCCTGCCGGCCCCTTGGGCCACGGGTGGTTTATTTGCAACCTGCCCTTCTGCAGTGAGACCCCTGGGGGCTTTTTCCTTGCCCTGACCTCCCATGCACCCACCCTCATCTCCCTTCTCTGTATTTCAGCACCATTTTCTTGCTTTTCTCTTTTAAACTGTTTCTCCATCTTCTCGTCCACTCTTTCCTGAGCTGCATCTCTAGGGCTCTTTTACTGCTCTCTTTTTTGTCTTCCGTAGCTTTTCTTCTCTTGCTGTGGTTTGCTCTGTCTCTCTCAGCCTGTCTTTTTTTAAAATATATTTTTTATTTATTTTTAAAAGATACATAGATCACACAAAATGTTACTTTAAAAAATATAGGAGGTTCCCATATACCCCACTGCCCACCCCCTCACACTCGTCCCACACCAACAACCTCTTTCATCACCGGCACATGCATTGTACTTGATGAATACATTTTGGAGCACTGCTGCGCCGCATGGACTGTTGTTTACATTGTAGTTTACACTCTCCCCCAGTCCATTCAGTGGGTTATGGCAGGATACACGATGCCCTGCACCTGTCCCTGTCTTTCACACCCTCTTCTCCAGGGTTGTGTGTGTGTGTGTGTGAGAGAGGGAGAGAGAAAGAGAGACTCCCAGTTCTCTTTGTCTCTTTCTGCCCTCTCTGTCCCTCTCTGGCTCACCACTCTGTCATCTTCACGGTTTTCTCCTGTCCCACCCTCTGTCTCCCTGTCCCCTTGTTTCCCATGTCCGGGCGTAACTCACATTCTCTCAGTCTCCGCATGCTTCTTCCCCCGCTCTTCCTCTCTCAGGGGTTGACTGTCCCGAGGGGCCTCTCGCACCCTCACAGCCTCCCAGAGAGTGGCCTCTTGTGTAGGCTGCTGAGCTGCCTGGCGGGAGAGGCAGTGTCCCTGCCCCGCCCAGAGCCCCACTGGCTGGCGGTGGTGCCAAAACCTGAACCTGCCCTACTGATTGCTCCCTGCAGGACCCGAATCACTTCCCAGCCTCTACTCCAGTACCTTTCCCACAGGAAAATACAGCTAAAATACCTCATTGCCCCACTTCATTTTGCCCCTATTAGTTCAGTGAGATCCTGTGTCCCGAGCAACTGAGAAATCCCAAGCTAAATTGGGAACCCGCAAGACATGCTTATTACTTAATAACTGCAGCTACAAATTACTAAATGCATATGACCTGCAGTGTCTTCTGTACATAGCACTCATTTATGCAACAATCCTGCCATGCAGGTATGATCAGCCCAATTTTTCAGGTAAGGAGGCCGTGGGTCAGAGAGGTTAAGACCCCTGTGCCAAGGTCACACTGCTAGTGAAAGGCAAGAGGCGAAACTCAGGCCCATTCCTTGGGGCCACGCTCTGCCCACTGAACCTTTTATAGCTGCACCACCCAGTGAGGCAACCAGTGGCCACGTCTAGCTATTTACATGAATTGAAATTAAATAAAATTTCAAATTCAGCTTTGCAGTCACACGAGCTGCATTTCCAGTGCTCAGTAACCACATGCAGATTTGGCCTCCATTTGGACAGCAAAGCTATAGAACTTTCCATCAATGCTGAATGTGCTATTGGACAGCAATGTTTAAGACAAACAGAGGAATTTTCTATATTGCCTTTGTGGGAGAACAAAAGAAATCACAAGAATATTGAAATAGCCCCAGGTCACTCCCTGGGCCTGGGCAGGGAACATGGGGGACTGAAATAACAGCCCTACAGTTTCCACATTCTTCCAGGCTGGGTCACCTGTGCCATTCCAACCTGCCCTTACAGCCCTGTTTATGTCAGGCTAACCACAGAGGAACACTGTGCTTTCATGAGGTTGGGACTGGGGGGGGCGGTGGATGCATGTGTCCTTCCAGAAGGCAGAAAAAGCACAATCTTCTGCCAGAAATGGAATGTTTTAAATTTCAGCCGGTGTCCGGGGTGTTGGACCCTTCTACAACACAAACAGCTTATCTTGTTCCACTCGATCAGAAACATCTCATAATGCTGGCTCCTTCCACAAGGTCACCTTGAAATCTTTTCCTTGCTAGAAGCATCCTGAATCTTCTTTCCCTAATGGAAACATTCTTGAAATCAGAGTAACTGGACTCACGACGCCCTGTTCCCTCGAATTGGATCTCGTCCCTCTGTGACAAGGCATGAAAAAGAGGGAAATGCTTGTGGTTTCTTGCAACCTTACCCACCTTGGACACGCCGGCGTCCGTTGGCCCCACCACTGACATTGGAAGTGCTGGCCTCATGCACATTTCTCTCCAGGCAGCTCTGAGTCCCCACTGCTCTCAAGATTGCTGAAGAATGGGTTCTCTCCGAGCACATTTGCCCACCTCTGTGCTGCTCTGCTGAGCACAACGCCTTCCTGCCCCACAGCTCTTCTCTCTCGGTGGCTCTGCCTCTCACCTGGGTGCCACAGTGTCCCTCTGTGGTGGCCGTCCCAAGCCTTTAGATGCCAAAGCAAAGACGAGGCAGAGGATTTTCCTTTCCCCTCTCTGCCTTGTTGTGACACTGTGTTAGGAGTGCCCCAGTCAATGTTGCTTGACCGCAGTGGGGCTATCGAGGTTACTGAAGTCCCTCTCCCGGGTATTTGTCTTACATTGGAACCAAACGTGGAGCAGTCGAGCGCATGTGCCTTGGAGCCGAGTGGCCTCGGTTCGAGTCCTGGCTCTTTCATGTACAAGTTGGATGACCTCGGATAAGTTCCTTAACCTCTCTGTGCCTCAGTTTCTTCATCTGTGAAGCAGGGATGACAATACCCACCTCATAAGTGTGACATTGTCGCTGCGTTGTTGTTGATACTATTCTGTCTGTGCTTGGGGCTTGGACATGCCCCCGGCACGGTCATACACTTGCTCAGAGCAGCCCGTCCCCCAGCCAGCGAGCACTTTGCTCTTCCCTTGCTCGCTGACCTCCCTCGTCCTGTCTTCTGGAAGGCCTTTCAACACCGTTCCTGCCCTCAAATCATCTTCTCTCGGACCCTCCCAGGAATTCACCGGGTGTGCCCCCACCTGTCTGACCTCCAGCAGGGGCGGTGGAAGGCTCAGCTCCAGCAGGCACACCCACCACCCTGACACCACCTCCTCTCACCCGCGCGCCGACTCCTAGTTGGCGGAAACCGGGAAGGAGGCGCTGAGAGGTGAGGCAGCTTGCTCAGGAGACCAGGGCCACACCTCGCCTGAAGGTCTGTTTGACATTTAAGAGCCTGCTTTCGCAACCTGGCGACTTAAGCTCCTCCCCCTTGGGATGGAAGCCTGGACACACTTGTGGCCGCCTCAGCAGGCTTCTCTCTCCAGGGTCATCTGCTCCATTTGGCTGAGTCCTTCCAGCCTCGGCCCTTGTCAATGGATCCAGTTCATCCTGACTGTCTGCAATGTGTTCCTCCTTCAATTTCCTTCCAATATTCTCCATCCGCCCAGAAGCTCCTCACTCCCAGATCCTGAAGCTCATCCTCCCCCCATCTCACCCCACCTCTTGCTTGAGAGTCCCTGGCACAAGTCTCTCAACTGCAGCATCTCATGTTGGCCACACTATCAGCTTTGGCTCTACAGCACAAACACCACAGCCCAGGAAGGGTCTTCTGCTCCAGCCTGGCCCCAATGGGATGGAAAGACCAGACCCCCTGCTCCCAGGGGCGCATCAGCAGAGGAGGCCAGCCCAGGGCTGGCCCTGGAATGCCCTGATTCCCTCATCAGCCGTACCAGTTGCTGACAACTTCAAGGATTTTTTTTTTAAACAGTAACCTCTAAATCCCTTTCTAGGCTGGAGGGACTCATGCCTTTTTATTTAGTGTGCTCTCCCTTTCTTTCGCTTCATTGGTTTCAGACGTATTATTTCACATTTGTCTGCATTAAGCTGCCTTTTCCTCTGACCGTCTGGGTCACTAGCAGTAACCCAGGCCAACCCTATCCCAATCCATTTCTGCATGGGTGTGCATGTGTGTGCGTGGGTGTGAGCCAGTGCGCATCTGTGCTGTGCTACCCTTGTTCCTGGGATCAAAAGGATGGAGAAAAGGGCCCCGGGTCCCAGGCTGGGTCGGGGGTATGGAGAGAGGAGGCCCAGTGCTGCTTCAACTGTGTTTCTGCCTCAATTTCTTCATGTGGAAAGTGGGAATAATAGCAGTTACCAAGTAGCATTAAGCTGAGGACCAAACAAGGTCCTATATGTTTCTAGAACAGTGCCTGGCACATAATAATACCATATAAATATTTGTGGTCATTGACATCGTTGTTGTTGTTGTGACACTCAAGAAGCTATGACAGACAACGACCAGAGACTCCCAAAAAGAGGAAACAATGGGCCTCATTTCCAAGCACCCCCCAGCCTCCCCTCCTATGAGCTATGTGCTTATTTTTCAACAAAGAGAAAGACCTTCTCTTTCTGACTTCTAATTCAAATGATATGCATCAATTGTAGAAAAAAGATGCAGAACAGACCACTAGATGATACAGAAAGTATAAGTGCCTAGCAGAGTGTCCCTGATACATGGAGGGATCTTAATAAATATTTGTAAAATAATGGCAAGACTGAACGAATGACTGAATGGCCTGGGCAAGCACTTTGCACACTTCAGGGCATGCCCTTCCAGATGTTTCTCTATACTTATGATTATACACTTTTTAATTCTTTTACAAAAATGGAACTATATTGTACGTAATGGTCTATGATCCATTTTGTATTCCACTTACTTGTAATTTCCTATTGGCAACCATGGTAGGAAGAATTGACCTGTGGCTTCTGATTCTCCAGGATTGGCCAGATCAGAGCAGACCAAACGGAGAAGAGATATTTTAAGCTTACAGAGTTATTAACTATCGAGTTAAGATGAAAATATAGAAACTATGTTTTAAAAACCCAAGTGAGCATATACTGATGATTATCGTGTGTTATTTGAGTTGTTACTGATACCATGCAAATACACACATGCAATTGAATGGATGTAAACACCTTTGAACAGCTGCATATTGCTCCATTAAATGGATGTACCATATTGTGTTTAATTCCCAGCTGATGGATATTTAGGTTCCTTCAAGAGGGTTGAAGGTAGGTTACTTGATTATAACAAGACTTAAGTCACTGATGTAAAAATAGGGAAGAATTTAATTTTTCCAATAACTGCTCCTAACTCTGCCCTTTCAAATCCCCCCCTTTTCTGCTGCCAAGTGGCCTTCTCCAAGGAGATCCCCTGACAGGCAGACACATTCTGACATTCAAAGTCTCAACTTGGTTCTTCAGCCTCAGTCTTGGTCACTTTAAAATTTCAGTCTCACGTACGATTGGAAGTTTTCTCTTTCTTCCATCTTCCTTTCTGCTTGGGAAGCTGGAACTTGAGAGAGCAAGATGCTCCTCATCTCCTCTCTGCCTGAGAAAGTGTCCATCTGTACCATTCTTATGTCCAACATCTTCTTAGCCCAGGAAGCACCAGAGCTGACCAGCAAGCAGGGTGAGAGACTGGTCGCAACCTCTTATAAATACCTCTGGGCTTAATGAGCTACTTCCTTTGCAACCCCCATCCTGGCTGCGGGGAGTAGAACTTCTGCAGAAGGGAGAATAGCTGGGGTGCATCAACCTTCACCATCATTGCACCCTTCCAGTGGATGACCTCATTCTCCCTTCCTGGCTGCTTATATTTTCTAGGGGACACAGGTAGAAAAGAGACAGTACTGGTTTTTCTGAAGTAGTCCTTCTCACTTGTGCTGTGATGCAGGCTCATAGCTGCTTGCGAGAACCCATTGCTAGCATGTCTTCCAAACTCTGAGCTCAGCGATGGCCCATTGATAACTGGAAATCGGCCCTCCTGGGAATATTTACACCTTGGAAATTGGCATTACCTGACATTCCCTTCTTCTTGACCCATGAGCCTTTACCAACTGTTTAACCTGATCTTCCAGGAAGGGACTGGCCCAACAGCTGGTGGTCACTGAACTTAAAATGCAGGATGTTTATCATCTTCTGTTTTCAGCTTTAGAGGCCAATTAGAACAACTCAAGAAAGAGCACACAGGGGAAACGGACTTGGTCCAGTGGTTAGGGCCTCCGTCTACCACATGGGAGGTCCATGGTTCAAACCCCGGGCCTCCTTGACCCGTGTGCAGCTGGCCCATGCACAGTGCTGATGTGCGCAAGGAGTGCCCTGCCACGCAGAGGTGTCCCCCGTGTAGGAGAGCCCCACGCGCAAGGAGTGCGCCCCGTAAGGAGAGCCACCCACCGCGAAAGAAAGTGCAGCCTGCCCAGGAATGGTGCCGCACAAACTTCCCGTGCCGCTGACGACAACAGAAGCGGACAAAGAAACAAGACGCAGCAAATAGACACAGAGAACAGACAACCAGACAACTGGGCGGGGGGGGGGGGGGGGGATGTGGAATTAAATAAAAAAATAAATAAATCTTTAAAAAAAAAAAAAAAAAGGGAAGAGCACACAATCCTAAAACAGCATTTCATATTATAAACGATGCATTGGTTATCAACTTTAAACATTTAACTTGCCCATTTGAATGATTATTTCCTTTGGCTAAATTCCTGGAAGAGGAAATGCCGAATCCCAAGGTATGTCTAATTTAAAGTTTCAGGTACATCTTGGGTCAGTCACCCTTTGGAAAATATTTACCTATTTACACTCCCATCACCAAAGTGCCTGGCATACACTACCCTGACCATAACAAAAGATTAGGACTTAGAATGTATATTTTCATCCTTTGGGCAAATATAAAATATTTTGTTTTAGTCTGCATTTCTCTGAGTACCAGTATGTCTAAATTATTTTATAGATCATTTATTGATTAATAGCATTTCCTAAAAGTGCCCTTCTTTGATGAATCTCTAAAAATGCAGTGGGAACGCAGCACGCAGGAGAGGACAGGGAATGGGGATGCGGGAGGGAGGGCAGGCTGTTCCATCGAGGGGCCCCAGTTTGTTCTCAGCTGTCCTGAGTGCGGCCAGAGTTGGGCACTGAGATCTGCACGTCTTGCACCTTCTCAGAGGTTGCATTTTAATTAAAACCTTCGTGTGTGATACAGTATCTATAAAAGCAATTTGGTTAGACTATCGATTTTGCTGTGTGGTTCCAAAGCTCCCACAGGAAGTCTTGTTCCTCTCCCTGCGGCTTTCCACTGTGGTGTCCGAAAGCATCTCTGTAAGCCGTGCCTGCTCACCCATGTGCACACACCTGGGCACATGTGCACATGCAGGCACTCTTTCACACACACATGCCTGTGCACAGACACACTCATGCACCACACATGCACACACACCCACGGACACACACGCACACTCCTACCTGTAACATTTTCTCCCTCTCTTCCCGGGCTGTTTTAACAAAGTACCACCAACTTGGTGGGTTCAAACAACAGAAGTGCATTCTCATGGTTCTGGAGGCCAAGAGCCAGCAGCCAGAGGTGTCAGCAGGGTCTTACTTTCGCCCAAGTCCCTAGGGTTCGGGCCACGGCTTGCCCACCGCCCCTGCTTTCTGCCTCCATCATGTAGCATGCCTGCACTCTCTGTCTCCAAAGTTCCTCTTTCTAATATAATATTAGGGCCCACGCTGTTCTTACCTAACAGCTTCGAAGTTCCTAATTCCACGTAAGGTCAATCATGGGATCGGGGGTTTAGGCTCGAACATGTCTTTTGGGGGTACACAGTTTAGGTCCTAACACCCCTGCACACTCGGTGCTGCTGCCCTTTGCAAGGGCCTCCAGGTCTTCAAACACGCAACTCTCGCTCTTGCCTCCAGACCTTCACGCACCATTTCCTCAGTCCAGGACCTGCTTCCTTCCATTTTTCATCTGTCTAAAACTCTCAGGCATCCTTCAGTCATGGTCACAGGTCGCTCCCTCTCACGCCTTTCCTAGTTTCCTGGACCACCGTGGGGCCATGCCTTCTTGTTGCTCACTCCCTGGGCTTCATTGCAATTATTCCATGAAGGTAGGATTGCTGCCTGTTCTGCCCCCTGCTGCCTCCCCAGTGTCTAGAAAGTGCCTGGCTCATAGTGAGTGTGCAGTAAATATTAATTCAATGAATGAATTGTCCAAGAAAATGGAGGATCAGATTGGCTAAGAACATGTGGCTAGGAAGCAGCAGAGGCAGGATTTGAGCCCAAGACCGATTCCAGAGGCCACATTCCTTCTTTTTTAGCCACGGATTCTTCCCCTCGCTGACACTTGACTTTTCAAAGTATTCTTTTGTCTGTTTAGTAAACACATGTGCACAAATACACACACCAACCAAGGAAAAGGTTGACCTCCCAGCTGGGAGTTTCTGTACCCATCCGTCCATATTCCCTCTTCCCTAGGACCTAAGCTCTGTGAGAAAGGGTCTCTCTCTGGTTCACCGTGGTAATGACCTCCGTAGATAACACCATACCAGGCTCACAGTAGGTGCTCAAAACTACAATGGGTTATGGTGTGGACCATTGACCATGAGGTGCAGCGGTGCTCAGAGATGTATTCACCAAGTGCAATGAATGTCTCATGATGATGGAAGAGGTTGTTGTTATGGGGGGAGGGGTGGGGGAAGGGGGTGGGAGGGATATATGGGGACCTCATATTTTTTAATGTAACATTAAAAAATAAATAAAGACAACAAAACAAAACAAAACTACAATGTAAACTATAATCCATGCTATGTGGCAATGCTCCAAAATGTGTTCATTGATTGCAAAGAATGCGCCACACTAATGAAAGAGGTGGTTAATGTGAGGAAAAGTGGGAGGTGTGGGGAGTGGGGCCTATGGAAATCCCCTATATTTTTTAAATTTAACATTTTATGTAATTATGTATCCTTTAAAAATAAATATATATATACTAAAAAAAGTATTTATTAAATGAACAGAACCAACTGTTCAATAAATAGTTGCTGAACATCTCCAAGGCCCCAGGTTGGGTGCTAATGAGTTTGCAGAGATGAATGAAAACAGCCCTTGACCTCAAGTATCTTGCTGCCTAGTTGGGGAAACTATCAAATAAATCTTTGCCCTTTTGGATATGCAGACATCTTTGTCCTTTCCTGACCCTTCTTTATGACTGTGCTCAGACAAAACAAAGGCACACATACACACACAATTGCACATGGGTGACTGAAACTCATGGGTACCCACAGGCAGACCTCCAAATGCCCTCCCCTGCCACCCAGGCCCCCTGTCCGTGCTAGAAATAAACTGGTTGCAATATTTGCAGCCCAACCTGGTTTGTCTCCTGTGAGTTCAAAGGAGTTATTAATTTCAGCCCCTTCATGTGGAACTTGCAAAGCTTCCTGTAGGAGATATCCATGGCAACTGTGGTAGCCATCTGAAAAGGAGGATATTAACCTTTCGGAGCCTGCTAAGGCCCCCTAGCATTTTCACACTGTCTCTTGGAATCTCTGAAATAATTAGGCTTTCTGACCCGGACAAGTGGCTGCACCGGGGACTGGCGAAGTCTGGGAGCTGAGAGAATGCCACCTCCGTGCTCCCTGGGACCTGTGCCCCTGGCAGGCTATTGCCCAAAGGAGGTAAACCTGGTGCCATCTGTTGTTTGGAGCCAGAGGTGAAGAGAGGTGGGAGGATGAAGTGGGGATCGAACTACGTTTTTCCCCCAAGCTGAAGCCTGAACTTTCTGAAATTGCCAAAAGGTCTCATTGTGGATCCTGCTGCCTCCAATTTGACCTTTTCAGTAAGAGTGAAAAATGCTCCATGCTTCATCTCTTGAGTCCAGAATGGATTGTTTCTTCAAATGTCTACTCATTTCCTGACCTTGGCCAAACCTGTCATCCCACATTTCTGATCTGCCTGTAGGGCAAGGCATTCATTTAAGAAAGCCCTTAGTTTCAGCTGGGAGGGGCGGGGCCTCTAGAGCCAGCACAGGCCCAGAAGATGATGAATCATTCTCTGTTCTTGGGGCTTGCTTAGTGGAGAGGAAAGGTTTATGGCTACGCAGACCTGGGTTCAAACCCTAAGTCCAACTACAAACTTGCTTTGTATCTCTGAACAAGTCCCCTCTCCTCTCGAAGCCTCAGTTTCACCCTTTGCAAAATGAAGTTGATACATTCTTATAAACCCAGTAAAATACTGAAGGAAATCATGTGTGCATGTAGGTTCCCTTGCATAGTAGATGCTCAATAAACAGTGGTTTGCTTTCTTCTGCTCTGCCTGCTACCCACCACTCTATGCCAACAGTAGGTTCAGATACAAATGACACCTGCCCTTGAGGGGCTCCCAGTTCAGCAGACCAGACAGAGGAGTAAAAAAAAAAAAAATTATAAGACAGTGAAGCATAGCTAATGCTGCAAGAAGAAGGCAGGGAGTCTTCCCAGAAGAGATGACATTAATCTAAAAAAAAGGTACTGGGCAGACTAGGAAGGGGAATCCATTTTCTGTAGAATAATGGCTTTCAACTAGGGGCTAATTTGTTCACAGAGGACATTGGGCAATGTTTGGAGACATTTTTGCTCATCATCACTAGAGGATGGTGGTGCTACTGGCTTCTGATGAGTAGAGGTGCCAGGGATGCTGCAAAACAGCCTACCATGCACACTCAGGTAGGATGCACGAAGTATTACCTGGCCAAAGTGTTAATAGTGCCAAGGTGAAGAAACCCCGCTATAGAGCATCTTATTATCCTTCATTGTAAAGAAGATCATCACTACTGATTACTGAGCAGCTACCGGATGCCCGGCCCTGCCCTAGGGTCTTCTGTTTCCATTACTGTATTTAATTTTTACAACCAGCTGATGGGATTATTATCAGTGACTCCATTTTAAAGTGAAGGAATTTGAAGCTCAGACAGATTAAGAAACTTGCCCTTGTCCTCCCTGAATCAGAAGTTATCACATTTAGAACTGAAGTGCTCCAGCCTCCAAACTCAACTTTCTTTCGACCTCACCATGCAGGCTAGACTCTCTATTATGGAAAGATCTGGGATTTACCTTCACCGCTCACTGGACTCATGGAGCGGGGGTGGGCCAGACTAGCCTCATGATTTAGAGAAGAAGGGGCTCCTTGTGCCTTTGAAGGTGCTAGCGAGGGGTTGCTCCCTTATGGGAAGGTGGTGGGCAATGCTGGTGGAGCACCATAACCTGGTACTTCCATAGGTGGAGAATAAATAGAAGGGGAGCAGTCAAACCTTCCTTGTCCTTCCCAGAAGTCATGATGCAAGTTCAAATACTGCTACTACTACAACTACTATTTCAGCTCATAGTTAATGCATACTCACTCAGCTACACAGTTATGCACTGACCGTCATGTAAGTCTCCCACCAACCTGGTGAAGCAGACACGAGCACTTCGATTGCACATATACAAAACTGACACTCAGGGAAACGGACTTTGGCCCAGTGGTTAGGGCGTCCGTCTACCATATGGGAGGTCCGCGGTTCAAACCCCGGGCCTCCTTGACCCGTGTGGAGCTGGCCCATGCGCAGTGCTGATGCGCGCAAGGAGAGCCGTGCCACGCAAGGGTGTCCCCCGCGTGGGGGAGCCCCACGCGCAAGGAGTGCGCCCCATAAGGAGAGCCGCCCAGCGTGAAGGGAAAGTGCAGCCTGCCCAGGAATGGTGCCACCCACACTTCCCGTGCCGCTGACAACAACAGAAGCGGACAAAGAAACAAGACGCAACAAATAGACACCAAGAACAGACAACCAGGGGAGGGGGGGAAATTAAATAAATAAATAAATCTTTTAGAAAACAAAAACAAAAAAAAAACTGACACTCAGTGAAGGATCCAACATAAGAGGCCCCAACATTAGTCTATCAGTGGTTCCCAGCTAGGGATGATTTTGTCCCCCTTGGGATATATAGTAATGTCTGAAGACATTTTTGATGGTCACATCTGGGAGGAGGCTGCTTCTGGCACCCAGTGGGTAGAGGTCAGGGATGCTGCCAACCATCCCACAAAGCACAGACCCCACAACACAGAATCACCTGGCCCGTAGACTCAACCTCAAAAGTCCTATACTTAACCACTCTGCTTTAAGTATGCTACTTCCTCAGCATACGTGGGATTGGTGATGGCTGGATTGTATTTGAGTAAATGTTTATTTAAAGTTTCTTAAGGACAGAAAACACCTTGCATTGTGCTTAGAAGCATAAAAGAGCCACCTGCAAGATAAAAACTCTTGTTTGATTCATTTTTGACAACTGGGTGACTTTTGTAGCCAAGGTGGGAAAGGCCAAGAAGATGAATACTGCAAATCCACTTGTTTATGCACTGTGAGGGTTTGTTTTTTTTTTTAAGATGGAAATTGGGAAGGCCAGCAGTGAGCCCTAGTGAAATATTCATGACCCCCATCTAATTTCTAATTCAATTAAAAGGTGCTAATGTAGTTAACTGTGACAACAATTATTTTAGTTAATGAATATATTTAAATGCTTATCAGCAAAGGTGATAAGGAGTGCCCACCAGACCTAGCCGCAAACTTGAATTTCAAATTGGTTTTGAAGTTTAAAGGTTGTTTTCAGAAAGCTGTGAACCAAATTCTGAATTTACAAAACGGATAATTTCAGGATTAGCTATTCAGTTTCAATCGGAGTCTTCCATTCTTCTTGAGGATTCAAAACAGGAGTCTTTTAAAGTGCAAGTTCTTCTGTTGCATTTGAAATAGGATTTGATTTATAAAAATTCAAATTATAGTGACTTTGTAATAACCCAAGGACAAGGAACTAGGCAAATCCCGGTATTTGTTGCTGAGCAGAAGACAGAGGTTCTCTGCCAGGGATGTCACGAGATTGTTCTTGTTCCCAGAATGGGAGACTATGTTCTGGAACTGCCTTTGAATAGGGATTGAACAACATCTCTTCCTAAAAATTCATCCTCTCCTGTGGGCTGAATGGGCAAGCATCAGGATAGAGGTGCTGAAGCTGATAGTCCAGATGTCTCGACACAGTCTCTCGTCCTTACACTGGCATTTAAGCTGCGTATTTGATATTGCCTAGCTTTAAACACAGTCATCAAAATGTGAAATTGCCTATTTTAAATTTTATAGTGTTTGCGTGACTTTTAAAAGATGGGTTTCTAGCTTCTGGATGATAAATGTCTCTTTTCATGCTCTCAATTCCTACTTTCACTGTTCTGCAGTAACAGCTACCGTGGTGGTTCAGATGCCATCTTTGTACCCAACCAAACTGTATTTTCCACCACACACTAGCTGTGTGGCCTGGGGCAAGTCATTTTACCTGTCTGAACCACAGTTTTTTTGTGTGTTTATGAATGCTGGGTTATGAGATCTTGCACTTCTTTCCAGGTAATTGGATGAGTTTGAGCAGTAATACGTATTAAGTGCCTTACCATGTCTTGACATATAAATGCTCAGTGGAAGTAGTTGGAGTGGTGGTGGTTGTGGTAGTTTTAATAGGTGTTGTTGCTATTGTTAATCCTAACACACTTTATCTCAAGATAACCTTTAAGGTCAGGAGCATTATTTCTATTTTATCGATAAGAAGACTGAGACTCAAAGAAGTTTAGTTACTTGTCCAATGTCATACCATTGTTAAGTGATGGGATTGGGTTTGAACAAGATTTCATCAAAAGAACATGCTCCTTTCACATCTACCACTTTGCTTGCACTTGCAATTCATGTCCTGTCTCCTCTCAACTGGACTGAACTCTCTTTGCATCCCTTACGAGGCTTAGGAATTTCCAACCCACCTCTAGGTCCTGAGAGCCCATCATCTGAGCACGAGCTGTTCTTTCCATTGCTTTGAACAAAAGGCACTCATTTTCCATCTTTTCCCAATGATTTAGGCTCTAAGACGATAGAAAACAGGGCAAAAAGGTTATGAAGATGCATCCAACAGCTATGATCCTGTTTGGAGAAAGGCCTGGGGTGCTGCTTTCTGTGTGTACACCCCATTCTAAACGTACAGAACTCTGGGGTAATGCCTGAGGTCATATTTTAAAAATCCTAACCTTTCTCCCAAGGCTAATCAGGCACTGGAAATGCTAAATTCTCAGAGAAGTAAGGATGAGAGAAAAGGACAAAGGTCTGTGTATTCAGCTGGCAGCTTTGATTCTGTAAAATGAGTCGGTGAGTGGCTTCTGACTTGCACCCCTGGAAATCCCAGGGGTAACTCAGGTCAGAGCTTTCTCTGGAGATACCAGAGAAGGGAAAGATACATAAAATTCAACTGCTTCTGATAAGTACAGGAATGCTACTGTGTCATTTTCAATGTCACCAGAAGGCTCTAAGACTTGATTGGAAGAGACATCTGCCAAGGTAACCATTAGAGGAAGAGAAGATACTTTTTAAAAAAGCCTTTCAAATCTCAACAACCTATAAACCTTGAAAACATTATGCTAAGTGAAAGAAGCCATTCACGAGAGACCACATATTATACGTTGACATTCACATGAAAGTCCAGAATAGGGAAAGCTATAGTGACACAAAGTCTACTCATGATAGCGTAGGGTCAGGGGGTGGGGAGAATAGGAAAATGGCACGTAGTAGTCAAAGGTTATGAGGTTTCTTTTGAAAATGTTCTAAAATTGACTATGGTAATGGTTGCATATATCTGGAAATGTCCTAGCCTCCATTGAAAGGTACACTTCAAGTGGGTGAATTGTATAATATGTGAATTATATCCCATAAAGCTCTTTAAATATCTCAGCAACCTACACAGGTAATCTGTTCCCTATGGCCATAGCCTTCGCTCTCAGTGCCTTTTGTGGTCTAGCCTTCCTCATCCCTCTTTTCCTGGCCTGGCCTTCCTCATCCCACCAATCTCAATGCATATTATCCATGTGTTCCCAGAGCACTCATTATAATAAATGTCTTGGAAGCTAAAGTCTTTCCTTTTTGTTTTTAGAGCACGCTGAATTTCTGATCACCCTAATTTGTTTTTGTATATTCCAGATATACTTTTGAAGGCTTTGCGGGAACTTATAAACCACCACCACTGAACAGCCATCTGTTCTCATACTTTTAAGCCCACTCTGGAAATTGTTGGAAAATGGGAGGGGGGATCAACATTATGCCGAACTTCCTGTGTGCTGTCCTCAAGGGAGGCAAAGAATAACACATAGACCTTGGAAGCTCATTTTCTAACATGTGCAGCCGTTGCCACCTGTGAAGTTATTTAACCTCTCTGAGCCTGTTTTCACCTCTGTAAAAAAGGGGCAATTATAGCACCTACTGTGTTTATTGTATAGATGAAATAACATGATATCTATAATCACTTACCCTGATAGAATGCAGGAACCCTGTAGCTCAAAGCCATTTATTATCATTGCTATTGTTACATTACAATTGATTAGCGTGTGCATAGCTCTCAAGTTCAATCCCTCTGACTTCCTTAGGGCTCTACTCTAGGGAACATACCTTTTCACATGGACTTACAGCTCTTGAAGTGACTCCCATTCTGCCTTCAATTAAACAGGAGTTTGCATGTCAGAAAGGTCACTCTGGTGACCTTGGAGTGGGGGGGAGGGGCGCGGGGGGTACACTGGAGAGCTGGAATTTCACCAAACCAGTTGCATCTGTTTCCATTTTGCAGACTCACTGACTGTTTGGTAATCAGATTGTTGTTTCTGTAATCCTTTCATTTTTACATCTTGAAAGTGAATTGTAGGAGAACAAAAACCGAGGTCTCAAACCAGGGGCCCTTGTGTTTTGTTTGCTCCTAGGAATGTTGCTGTTTTTCTAATTAGTTACCAGCAGCATATAAAAGTCAGGCTTCACTTATCACCTGGATTTCTTATTCCTCTGAAAAAGAATAAACCCATATAGTGGCTACTTCACTTAAATGGGAGATGCCTCCTCCAGTTCTCCCCATCCCCACCCTTCTCCTTGACTTATCTATATCACATGTCAGGTGTCTGGGTGCATTTGAGTTTATGATCCCCAAACTAAGCCTTTGTGATCCACAGAAATGAATAGTTTTATTAGAAGGAATATTAGGAACCCTTCTTGGTGTCTCTGGAAAATTACAATTTATAAGGCTGAGTGGAGGGATTAAGGTATTTTAGCCACAAGTATGCAGGAACAGCAGCTGGACTAGAAACTTCATCTCAAAACCTCATTCTAGGGTGTCTGGGGGTACGAGATGATGAGACTTATAGGACAGGGAAAGCATGCTTCCCTTCACCAAGCTTAACATGACATCATCTTTGAACCAAACCCTCTGAGGGAAAATGTCAGAGAATCTGCACTGCAATCTCTGTTCTTTAAAGACACTGAAAGGGGATTAACTCCCCAGGTGCAGCTATTGCTACAGGTCTCACTGCAGTTGGAGGCTCTCTCCTCCTCTTTAGTCCAGAAGCAAAGCAGCTCACATTTTAGAATCTCTAATAGAAACACAAATGAGGTTTATGAACCATTAACCTTAGGTCAGTTTTCCAAAGTCTCATAAAGCATTTTAAAACAATTAATTACTTTGCTTCACTGGAAACAGATTGTAGATCTGTGCAATTAGGCAGATGTTCAGGGTGAAAAAAATCTCACTAAGATGGACAATAAGTTCCCAGAACTTTCTGGAGGAAAATTTCCTGATCATTTATAAATAAGAACTATTTGCATTTTCCAAAGCCCCTTTCTTCTTAAAGTTTTGAAATATAAACCTGATTCTTCACTGTGCTTGGGGAAAGGGCAGTTCTGAGCAAATGAATTTGTAGTTAATAGGAGGATCCTCTTAATTTCATTCAGTCTACCAAGAACCTTCTTTAGAAATAAGTGTCTTCCATTTCTATCTATTATGAGGAGCTCAGAGCTGAGCTGCCTACAGGGCAACTATGCTAAGCCTGGGCTACAAGTGGGCAAGACTCTGATCCCCTTGTATTATTCCTTAGAACAGAAGACAATGGCAAGAGGCCAGTCTGGGGGTGAATGACATGTTTCTACTACCACCATGCTGGAGGCTTGGGTAGGTTAGGTCCCTCATACAAATCTGTAAAGTGGAGGGATTGGTCTGTACTCAAATTTCCTTCCTAGCCCGGACATTATATGATTATCTATAAAACTCATTCTGTGGACACAATGGGCATTAGAAATTGAGCTAGGACTCTCCGTTCAAGATGGCTGACTGAGCACATCTTGACAGAAGAAATATTAGAGCAAGAAGAAATCCATAGCTGTGCTGGGAAACTGGGAGTATGTTAACAGTAAGCCAGAAATGTTGATAGATGTGTGGAAGGGATCAAATATATGGCATCAGATTGATGGCGATTCCTTAACCGCCTTCAGGAAGCTGTAACCCAAAACAGATAAAAGAGGAGAGACAGATAAAAGAGGAGAGAGTTGTAAAAATGAGTTCTTCCAACAGAGCTCTGGGGAAAATCATGCTTAGAGAGAAAAGGCTGAGAGAAGGAGTGGTCTATGGATGGACTGAGGATCATGAATTAGAGAGCAACAGAACAATTGCACAAGTTTCCCATTCAGCAGAGAGGCTGGTTGCAGTACTTCTGTGTTTTATGCAAAACCAGTTTTTTATGTAAAGTGGGAGCTGGTGTTGAAGTATCTGCAGAAAGAAATGGGTTCCTGCCCCAAGTAACTTGTGCTAAACACAACTCATGTGGAGCACCCACAACTTCAAGGCCAGTTTCCTTACCTAAAGGGAAGCTTGCTTAGGTATATCTTTCCTTCCACTCAGAGGTGCCACTTCCACTGCTAGGAGGACTGTTACTGTCATGTGTTTGGAAGAAATCACTTTAGTAACCAAAACCGATCATTCTGGACTAGTGCTGTACAAAAGGACATTTAAGTTATGATTGTGATGTTCTAGAAATCTGGGCTCTCTAATATGGTAACTTCCCACCACATGTGGCTTTTGAACAGTCAAAATATAGCTAGTGCAACTGAAGAACTGGAATTTTAATTTATTTTAATTTAGTTAAATGAACTTGAAAGAGTCACATGTGGCCAGTAACTACCACATTGGACAGCACCAGTCTAGGATCTCCTTTTAGAATATTAAGAGGCTTTTTTGAGGAAACAAAACAACATGGAATAGAGACATGAAACTGAACATATGGGGATCTTAAACCCTGAGCAAAGTTAATATAGGAAACAGAAGATGACTTCAAAGAATGTTAACCCTCAGATCTGAGAAGGTATGCCATTGATACAAAAATCTGGAGTAATTATAAGAACACATTAATATTACAAAAGAAAGCTTGCACATTACAAATACGATTGATAATTGATAATATTAAAAACTAAATAGAATGGCTGAATGGCATAATTAAAAATTGAATAAAAGAGTTGACAGTGCTCTGTATTATTTAGACAAAGTATTTTCACAATCCACAGGGCAATGGCATAAAAAACAGAAAAATTGACACATGAAGGATAGATCTAAGAGCCTGCAATGATCATTAAAGAATAATTCTAGAAAGAGAGAACAGTCATTTGGAAGTAAGGAGAAATTCAAAATATAACAGGGGAAATTTTTTTTTTAATGCAGATAATGCATGTGTAAAGTTTCAATGCAATTGTTAAATAAGAATTAATAAAATAGAAGAGCCATGATGTAAAATTTTTAAAACTCTATGCATACATGCAATAAAAATATGAGTTTTAAACTGAAGTATCATATCATAAGGAGGTGGGGAGAGAAGTGGAAGAAATTGAAGGTATACTAGAAGGATTGTGTTTTTCCAAGGCTTTAGAATACTGATGAGATACATCATTTGCAGCAAATGTAACATCCACATGTAAGAAGATCGTTGTTGGGGACAGGAGGAGGATGCTGGGTATATGGGAGTCCCCTATATTCTGCATGTGACTTTACTGTGACCTAAAACCTCTTTGAAGACATAATGAAAAAAAAGAGGCAAGACACTGATGAAGAAATGGAAGAGATCGCCTTGTCACTGTACATACATGACAACACCTATTACAGTGATGAAAGGTAGTGGTGCTCCTGAGGGCTACAGAGACACCAATAGTGAGCAATTTGAGGAGGAAATCAAGAACAAAAATTCCATTTACAATAGCAACTAAAAGAATCAAATACCTAGGAATAAATTTAACTGAAGATGTAAATGATTTATATGCAGAAAATGACCCAATACTGTTAAAGGAAATTAAAGAAGACTTAAATAAATGGGAAAATATTTCCTGTTTATGGATAGGAAGACTAAACATTATTAAAATGTCTATCCTACTCAAATTGATCTACAGATTTATTGTGATCTCAATACAAATCACCACAACATTTTTTACTGAATTAGAAAAAG
Organism: Dasypus novemcinctus; assembly: GCF_030445035.2. Classification (NCBI taxonomy): domain Eukaryota; kingdom Metazoa; phylum Chordata; class Mammalia; order Cingulata; family Dasypodidae; genus Dasypus; species Dasypus novemcinctus. The sequence continues at coordinate 55,841,488 of NC_080695.1, read as the reverse complement.
TAACCATGAAATTTATTTGGAAGGGCAAGAGGCCCTAAATAGCCAAAAACATAATGAAAAAGAAAAATGAAATTGGATGAACTACACTACCTGACTTTAAAACATACTACAAAGCTACAGTGGTCAAAACTGCATGGTATTGGCACAAGGATAGACATACTGACCAATGGAACCAAATTGAGAGTTCTGATATAGATCCTCACATATACAGTCAACTGATCTTCAGCAAGGCCACCAAGCCCATTCAACTAGGAGAGAATGTCCTCTTCATCAAATGGTGATTGGAGAACTGGATCCATATCCAAAAGAATAAGGGAGGAACACCATGTCACACCTTATACAAAAATTAACACAAGATGGATCAAAGATCTAAATATGAGACCCAAGACCATAAAGACTTTGGGAGATAATGTAGGGAAGCAGCCACAGGACTTTGTATTAGGAAATAGTTTCATGAATTTTACACCCAAAGCGCAAGCAATGAAAGAAAAAATAGATAAATGGGACCTCCTCAAAATTAAAAACTTTGTCAAGAAAGAGGAAAAGGCATCCTAATCAATGGTAGAAAATATTTGGTAAACATATCTCTGATAGAGGCTTAATATCCAGCATATACAAAGAAATCCTACACCTCAAAAATAAAAAGATGAACAACCCATTTAAAAAATGGGCAAGTGTTTAAATAGGCACCTCCCCAAAGAAGAAATACAAATGGCTAAAAAGCACATGAAAAGATGCTCAACATCATTAGCTATTAGGGAAATGCAAATCAAAACTACAATGAGATATCATCTACATCCATTAAACTGGTTGCCATTAAAAAAGAGGACTTCAAGTGTTGGAAAGGATGTGGAGGAATGGGAACCCTCATCCACTGCTGGTGGAATGTAGAATGGTGCAGCCACTGTAGAGGACAGTATGGCAGTTCCTCAGAAAACTAACTATAGAACTGCCATATGATCCAGCAATTCCACCACTGGGTATATACCCAGAAGAACTGAAAGCAAGTACATGAACAGATACGTACACACCAATGTTCATAGTGACATTATTCACTATTGCCAAAAGCTGGAATCAACACAAATGCCCTTCAACAGGTGAATGGATAAACAAATTGTGGTATATACATACAATGAAATATTACTCAGCTGTAAGAAGGAATACAGTATTAACATGTGGAATAACATGGATGAATCTTGAGGACCTTATGTTGAGTGAAGCAAGCCAGTCACTGAAGGATAAATTTTATATGACCTTACTGATATGAATTAAGCAAATTGAGCAGACTCACAGAGCTAGAGTCTCATAGATATGTTTACAGGAAATATAAAGGGAGAAGAAGATTGTGAGCCAAAGCTGATGAGCAAAATCTATGATAAGGTGGAAGTGTGCAGTTGGAAAGTGGAAGAGCATGACAGTGGTATAATGATACTGTTTGGTTGGGTGGTGGGGAGGGTGGGTTGGACTATATATGGAACTGGGGGGAGGTAATAGAAGGGAGCAGGTGACTCTTGGGATTGGCAGGGACATGGTTGAAACTACAATGTTGGGAATGCATTTTTGGCAATGTGGCAAGTGAGGGTTGCTGCTTGAGGTGTTGGATGTGGGGGCATTCAGGACAGGGAGCACCTGGGGCAGGCTTCTAGGGAGTGTGTGAGTGTTCATCTTGCCATAGTGTATTTTATCAGTGGGTGGAGACCCACACAATGAGTGGCAGGGTGGTGGACTCCCATCCTGGGGAGGCCTGCTATGTTCTCAAATAGAGGGGTAAGAGTCTGTCAAGAGCATGGGTGGCGCCTAATAGGGAAGGACAGACCAGTGCATCAAGTCCTCAGTGTTGTTGCCACTAATTATGAAGATTGTCCTTTAAGGAGTAAAGCCGTATGGTTGCCATGGATCCTGAGGGGAGGGGAAGGGAGGAATAGAATAGAAAGAACAGGGGTCATTTTGGGGGTGATAAGAGTGTTTTACCTGATCTTGCTATGATTGATACAGGGCATGTTGAATTGCATCAAAGTTTATAAAAGCATATGGTCCAAAATATAAACCATAATGTGAAACATTGACCATGGTTGATAGTTATGTTTCAATACTTGTACATCAGTTGTAACAAATGTACTATCCACGTATACAATGTTATTAATAGGGGAAGGGAGAAAAGGGGGAGAATGTTGGGTATATGGGAGTCCCCTGTATTTGGTATATGACTTTTCTGTAACCTAAAACTTCTTTGAGGGCAAAATGAAAAAAGTAAGACATTGGGACAATAACTGGAAAAAAAAAGTCATTGTACATATAGAAGAGAAGATCTTACAGAGATGAAAGGCAAAATGTCAAAATTTAAAAAAATATATTTTTTCATTAATTTTTATTATCCCCAATTTTTTTTATTTTTTAAAAATTTTATATTGTATTTCTTACTTTTAAAGCTATTATTATTTCATTTTCTTATTCATTGTATTTGACTATATTATTGGCTTCATTTTAAAGAAGCTTTGGATCACAGAAGGGTTACTTCTGTGGCAAGGGAGGCTCATTGGTGCAGGGTGTCAGTGATGGGGGATACGTAGGAGGAAACTCACCTGAGCATACATATAAGGCATGTAAGTGTTCAAATGTTCATAGGGCATCATCACAGTGGGTGGAGATTCACGCAATAACCAAAGGAATATCTGCCACATTCTCTAAAGAATCAGCCAAAATCCCCTGAGTATGACAAGTGAAGGAGGCTGGCACATTGACAGGCCCTTGATATTGATGACTGTGTGTATGAATCTTTATTCTTGAAATGGAATCTTAGCCTAGTATTATAGGGTGCCTAAGAGTTGCCTCCTGGGAGCCTCCTTGTTGCTCAAACCTGGTCTCTCTCAAAGCCAAGTCAGCATATAAATACATTACCTTCCCCCAGCGTGGGACATGACTCCCGGGGATGAGTCTTCCTAACACTGAGGGGTTGCTACCAAGCACCAACTAGCAATGCAACTGGAAAAAGATCCTGATCAAAAAGGGGAAAAGATAAAGACAAATGAGTTTATATGGCTAAGAGACTTCAAAGTGAGTTGGGAAGACATTCCAGAGGTTATCCTTATGCCTGCCCCAGGGGTGCCTTGTCCCAAATGCCCCCCACATTCAACACCCCAAACCAGCAATCCTCACTTGCCATATTGCCAAAAGAGCTTTCCCAATATTGTAGTTTCAACCATGTACCCACCAATCCCCAATGTCACCCACTCAGCAGGATCTCATTGACTGCCAAAGTAGACACTACTCTAAATAGTGGGACTCCTGAGGACTCTGGAGCACTATAGTCAGGGCAGATAGCTCAGGAGTTTGGTCCCTTGCCAGTGGATCCTGCTTTGGAATTTATGCTCCCCAGTGTGACACAGTTGAACTCAGTTGTGGTTTCCCTACACATGGCTCTTCTGTCCTTCTATTTGAACCTAAAAGTAGTACTAGAGTTGGTATGTGTACATCCAAGAGACTTAAATCTTTGAGCTGTCCATGTGCCAGCTGGGCACTGAATCTCAATGGAGTTGCAACACCTACTCTCCATTTCAGTGGACTCATCCAGGACAACTGACAAAGAGATGATGATGGACAACTACCAAACCAAGGAACCGAGAGAGTCTACAATTGCAAGCAAGAAGAATCCCATCCATTGACCCTATGGGATCACAGCCCCCTCTCAATTAGAGGTGGAGTGAGCATCAGCATCCCAGAATCCTCAGGACTGGGGAATCAACTATGGAATAAAGAGAGTGTAAACAATAATGTAAACTTTAATCCATGCTTAGTGCTCTAAAATGTGCTCATCAGTTGCAATGAATGTACCTCACTAATGAAGGATGTTGTTAATGTGGGAAAATGTAGGAGGAAATGTAAATAGGCATATGGGAATCCCCTATTTTTTTAATGTGACATTTGTGTAATCTAAGTATCTTTAAAATTAATTAATTAATTAGTTTAAAAAAAAAAACAAGGATATGATGATAGACAATGCCCATCCCAAGGAACAGAGAATTTCTGCAACTGCAGGCAAGATAGTTCCATCCATCTGCTCCATCGGCATCACCATCAGGATGTCCACATTACCACAAGACTGGGGAATGAACAATGGACTAAAGTAGATTTATTATTCTACTGTAGACTTATTATTATTCTAGCAATGAAAGAACCCTTATCATTGATATAAAGGCATTGGCCACCAACAGTTATGAGGAATGGGAGAGGGAAGAATAGGTATAATATGGGGGCATTTTCAGGTCATTGGATTTGTCCTGCATGGCATTGCCATGATGGTACAGGCCTTTATACATTTTGTCATAAGCTATAAATTTGTGCGGGACAGAGTGTAAACTGTAAATTAAACTTTACTTTACAGTTACTAGCAATGCTTCAATATGTGTTCATCAATTGTAGCAAATGTACCACACTAATGAAAGATGCTCGTATGGGACAGGGAGGGAGTGGGGCATATGGGAATCCCCTATATATATATATTTTTGATTGAAGTATATCATTCATACATGAACACACATAAACAATAAGTGTATAGTAAAGACTGCAAACTTACAAAATAAATATACATAACATCACACAGCGGTGTCATATATCACCCCTCCACCAACTCTTTGCATTGGTGTGAAACATTTGTTACAAACTATGCAAGAGCATTGTCAAAATATTACTACCAACCATATTCTTTATCTTACATTTAGTGTATTTTCCCCCAACCCATATTTTCTTTTAAAGTATTTTTGTTACAGATGCTGTGAACTTGCAAAACAATCACATAGATGTGTAGATTTTCCATACAATGCCATACCCTGGTGGAACACTTGTTATAGATTATGAGATAATATCATCAGACTATTACCACCAATCATGGTCCATGGCATACATTTGGCACACTTTTTCCATACACTTCCATTATCAACACAGTATAGCTTGGCATTAATGCAAGAATATTATAATATTGCTGTTAACCGCAGTCTATACTACCAGTTGTAGTTTTCCCATGTTTCTCCCTATATTTTTTATGTAACATTTACGTAACTAAAGCTTCTTTAAAAATAAAAATAAAATAATTTTTTTAAAAGAGTGGGAAAAAAATGTTTCCCCAGAGGAAAATCTGGGTACTCTAAATAAGAAAAGGATGAATGTTTGCTAGGTTGGCTAAGGCAAGTCTTCTTCCTCCAGGTCCAGTAAGTTCAGTATCATTGAAAATTGTTAATTCCTCTTTCACTCAAGGAAGCAACTGTTAACTAAAGCTAGTCACCCTGATGTTGGGCACCAGACCTGGGATCTTGTATTCATTTTCTGGAATTCTGCCTGAAGGGCAGTAGTGAAGGATCACAATTGCAAAGCCATTGTTCATTGTTCTGTTATCATCTATTGCAAATCCCAAATCAGTGAGAGCAGCAACTGTCTAGAGAAACAAATCCTTTGACAAATTGAAGCCTTCCGGGTTGCCAAGCACTGACTCTGTTCCAATCATTGATTGTGAAAAATCAATGGAGAATATGGAACCTGCAATTATAATATACTCAACTCTTTATACTTTCCAAATTGGCTAGCCCAAGTATCAAATTCAGGCAGCTGTTAACTCCTCCAGTTGCTGCTTTGGGGATGGTTTTTAGATCATGCTAGTGCACTTGAGGAAGAGAAATCAGAAGGGTGGCAAGGCATCCCAATCCCTTGAACTTTGGAATGCAGTGAATAATATGGTGCCTAAGATAACAATATACTCGGCTACGTACACTTCTAAAGTTTGCTGGCTGCAGATGCTACAGATTCTGCTTATGGAATTGTCTTTAAATCTTGGTGCACTTTGAGAAGATAAATAAGAATGTAGACCAGCCTCTCTTAAACAGTGGAGGACATCTGTAATTTGTTACTTCTCAACAGCGAGGACTGAATTGGGGGGGGGGGTGAGTCCTCCTTTATCTCATTCCTTAGAGCAGGGGTTCTTAACTTTTATTGTTCCATGGACCCCTTTGCCAGTCAGGTGAAAACCACGGACACCTTACTAAGTTCACACTATACTGTGTGTTATTTAATAAATATATCATATCAGCACCAACACATCCAAAGAATAATGTTTTGCTTTGTTTTTATTTCAATTCAAGGGGTTTTATTTCAATTCTTAAGAACCCCTTCGTTAGAGGATTTATCCCACCCTGACCACAACCACATATTTTGAGTGAACCTGTAAATTACAGCATCTTGCCTACAGGACATATGACCTGAAACTAGACAATCATAATACTTCTATTGCCCCTGGTCACAATGATTGGCCTCAAGCTTGGCAATCAGAAACCTATCCTAGAATTTTTATATGTAGAGCTGGTAGGAAAAAGTATGTTTTTCTATATTTGAGGTTGCAAGTATCTGACCCCACAGCTCTTGATGATTAGGAAAGATGGAGAAACACAGGTAAAGACAGGGTTTTTAAAGGCAAAAGTGAGAAAGTCACAATGCCAAGCACATGGTTGATATTAGATCCTATTTACAAAAGGATATTGAATAAATGAATTTGGAGAAAAATGTCATCCATGGTCCCAGCATTCAAAGATAGCTGCCATGACAGTTTGTGAAATCTTCTTCCATTATTTTATTTCTAAGCTTAAATGGTTTTGATATTTTACATTATTGAATACACAATATAAATTGCATTTCCACATAAGATATTAGATCCTGACTGAGGGATGAGTTTATCAGGGTAAATTCTTCTATCTCAATAACAGGACTCTTCTTATAAATGAAGAGAGCAAGTCATAATGAAGTAAAGTGCTGATGGGAATTTCTTGAATGGTATTTTAAATAGCCCCAACATGCTCCAAGTTTTGCTTTCCATGCTTAATGAAATAGCCATGTTAATCAGGTATGGCCTCCTGAGGTGACATCTCCCCACATATACACACCCCACCCCCACCGAAGGCCCTTGTAGAACTTAAAAAATGTTTCTTTATTAGAGAAGTTGTGGGTTTACAGAACTATCATGCATAAAATACAGGATTCCCAAGTACCACCCTATTATTAACACATATTGGTAGGTGCATTTGTTAAAACTGATGAAACCAGACTTTTAAAACTGTATTATTAACTATAGTCTATGGATTAACTTAGTGTTCACTGTTTGTGTTATGCAGTTCCATGGGTTTTTAAATTTTTTTTGTCATAGTAACATATATACAACCTAAATTTTCCTTTTGAGCACATTTAAATATTTCAGTGCTATTAGTTATGTGCACAATTTTGTGCTACTATCATCACCAGCCATTAAGAAACCTTTTCCACATCCCAACAGAAATTCTGTATATTTTAGCCTAAAGTCTTTATTCCCTACAACCACCCCATCCCCTGGTAACCTATAGTCTAGATTCTGACTCTATATGTTTGCTTATTCTAATTATTTCATATCAGTGAGATCATACAGTATCTGTCCTTTTGTGTCTGATTTATTTCACTCAACATGATGTCTTCAAGCTTCTTTTACATTGTTGTGTGTATCAGAAACTTATTCCTTTTATGGCTTAATAATATTCCATTGTGTGTAGATACCACATTTTGTTTATTCATTAATCAATTGATGGACACTGGGGTTGCTTTCATCTTTTGATAATTGTGAATAATGCTGATATGAACATCAGTTTGCAGGTATCTGTTTGGGTCCCTGCTTTCAAGTCTTAGGTATATAAGAAAGTAAGATTGCAGGATCATATGGTAATTCTACACTCAACTTTCTGAGAACTAACAAATTGCCTTCCACAGTGGCTGCATCATTTTACATTCCCACCAACGATGAATAAGTATTCTTATTTCTCCACATCCTTTCCAAAACATGTAGATTTTCATTTCTTTGTGTCCCCATGATATTAATTTTTTATTGGATATGTGGTTTCCAAATATTTTCTTTCATTGTGTAGGTTGTCATTTTACTTTCATGAGAAAGTCCTTTGATGAATAAAAGTTTTTAAATGTGATGAGGCCCCATTTACCTATTTTATCTTTGGTTGCTTATGATTTCGATGTAGTCTAGGAAACCATTGCCTAGTACAAGATCATGAAGATGCATTACTGCATTTTCCTCTAGGAGTTTCATAGTTCTTGTTCTTATATTTAGGACTTTATTCCGTTTAAAGTTGATTTTTGTTTATTGTATGATGTAGGGGTCCATCTTCATTTTTTTGCAAATGTAGATCCAGTTTTCCCAGCACCTTTTGTTGAAGAGAATATTCTTTCCTAACTGAATAGTCCTTGTCCCCTTGGCCAAAAACAGTTAGTCATAGATATGAGGTTGATTTCCAAGCTTTCAATTCAATTCCTTTGGTCTATAAGTCTCTCTTTATGCCAGTACCATGATATTTTTATTACTGTGGTTTTGCAGTACATTTTAAGATAGGAAAATGTGAGTCCTCCAACTTCAAGATGTTTTAGGCTATTTGGGACCCCTTACATGTCAATATAAATTTGAATATTGGCTTTTTTTCTGTAAGGAAGGTTGTTGGAATTTTTATTGGGATTGCATTGAATATGTAAGTCGCTTTGGGTAGAATTGACATTTTAATGATAATTAGTCTTCCACTCTAGGAACACAGAATATCTTTCCTTTTATGTAGGTCTTCTTTGATTTCTTTTAAGAATATTTTGTAATTCTCTTTGTATAAATCCTATACATCCTTGGATATATTTATTCCTAGATATCTGATTCTCTTAGTTGCTATTGTAAATGGAATTTTTCTTGATTTCATTTTCCAATTGTTCATAATTGTGTATAAAAATACTAAGGATTTTTGGGTGATGATCTTGTACATTGCTGAATTCATTTATTATCTCTAGGAGATTTGCTGTGAATTTTTTCAGGACTTTCTGTATATAGGCTCATATCATCTGCAAATAGGGAAAGTTTTATATCTTCCTTTCCAATTTAGATGCCTTTTATTTCATTTTCTTGTCCAATTGCTCTGGCTAGAACTTTCAGTACAATGCCTTGTCTTGTTCATGATCTTAGAGGTAAACTTTCAGTCTTTCATCATTAAGTTTAATGTTTGTTTTTCAAATATACCCTTTATTATGTTGAGGAAGCTTCTTTCTATTTTTAGTTTTCAAAATGTTTTATCAAGAAGCAGTGTTGGATTTTATCAAATGCCTTTTCTGCATTAATTGCCATGATCACGTGCCCCTCCCTTTCATTCTGTGAGGTATATTACATTAATTGATTTTCTTATGTTGAACCCCCTTGATACGTATAATAAATCCCACTTGATAATGGCATATAATTATTTTAATGTGCTCTTGGCTTTGGTCATGTTTGGACTTCTGCATCTATTTTTGTAGGAGACAGTGGTCTGTAATCTTCATTTTTTTGTGCTAGCTTTGGTTAAGGGATGATTTGGGCCTCAAAGAATGAATTAGAGTATTACTTCCTCTTCAAATTTTTTTGAAGGGTTTGAGAAGGATTGGTGCTAATTTTTCTGGGACTGTTTTGTAAAATTCTCCTGTGATGCCATCTATTAATGGCATTTCTTTTTGGAAGGTTTTTAAAAAAAAGTTATTGATTCAATCTCTTCACTAGTTATTCATTTATTGAGATCTTTTGTTTCTTCTTGAGTCAGTGTTGATAGTTTGTGTATTCAGGAATTTGCCCATTTCTTATAAATTATCTAATTTGTTGGTGTACAGTTATTCACCAGGTATAAAATTCTTCTTCAGCAATTGTTTTCTTTCATCACTTTAAGTATTTCAACCCTCCACTTTCTTGCCCCTATGGTTTCTGATGAGAAATCAGCATTTAATATAATTGGGACTCTCTAGTACATAACATGTTGATTTTGTTCTTGCAACTTTTTTGCATTTGACTGTTCAATCTATGTGATGTGACTTTTTTTTTCCTTCAAGTTTATCCTGCTTGGTGTTCTCTGTGCTTATTGGATGTGCATATTTACATGTTTTGCTGAGTTTGGGAAATGTTCTGTCATTATTTTGTTGACTGTTCCTTCTACCCCTCACTCACTTCTCTTTCTGTGACCCCCAGAAAACATATATTTCTATGTTTGATGGCTTCCCAAAGGTCTCTTATGCCATTGTCTCCTTTTAGAATTCATTTTTTTTCTTTTTGGTCCTCAGCTGGACTCATTTCATTTGTCTTGTCTTTAAGTTCACTGATTCTTTCTTCTGAGAACTCCAATCTGCTGTTGAAAAGCTACTGGACATTTTTCATTTCAGGTATTGTGGTCTTGAACTCCAGTAGTTTTGTTGGTTCCTTTTAAAAATTTCAGTCTCTCTCTAGAGATTTTTGTATTGTTCAATCATTGTTTACCTGATATCCTTTAATTCTTTCTCTGTATTTTCCTTCATCAACTTGAGCATAATGAAAATCATTTTCTTAAAAGTCTTTGTCCAGTTATTTCCATAGTCTGGTCCTCTTTGTTGATGTTTCCTGAATTTTTATCCTGTTTCTTTGGATGGGCCATCATTTCCTGTTTCTTTTTCTTGGAATCTTTTGTTGCATACTGTACATTTTAATATTTTAAAATTTTAACTCTGGGATTTATTCCCTGAGATGTCTGTTTCTTGAGTTTGTAACCAGTTTGTGATATGAAAGAGATATTTCTAAGTGTCAGCCCTCCTAACAGGAAGGTCTGCCCAAGACAAATGCAGTATGCAGGATCCTCCCTCTAGGCCTGTGTCTTGTCCTGGGCTGTGCTCACTAGAGCCTTTGGGAGTTCCCTATTTACAGGTGTTTCAGTGTCCCTTCTACTTCCCAAGAGACATACCTTCTCCCTCTCCTAGGTGTTCTACTGCTGTGTTTAAGCAGGTAAATCTTTGCCCCAGGCCATCTGCCTCAATTGTTTCCTACACTGCTCTCATTGTCTCAAACTGCTTTTGCCTGGAGGGAAAATTCTGAGAGGGGGCACACCAGAGAGGAATTTCCCAAGTCAGCCTTTTTCAGCCAGAACAAGGCCAGGAACCTACAAAGGAAGCACCAGCTGGATTCAAACTCCCTAGAGAGGAAACGAGGGAGGGGCCAGAAAGGGCTGAAGGGCTTTTTTCACCTTCTCCAAAGCTGCATTTTCTTGACCTGCCTAGCAAATGCAGCACTTCAACTGTCCTCCACAGTTCTGAGGAAACGTACTATCTTTGCTGCCTTTGTCTGAGTAGGGTGGAACAACGGCCATCCTGAAAGCCTAGGGGTTCAAAGGGGCTAATCAAAAGTCATGATTAGCGATCAGCCCTTGCCCACCCCAGATCTTGGAGTAATGGAGTTTTATGTCCCTTTCTGGCCCCACAAAGTTATGCCAGGGGCTGGGACCCCAAAACAGCCTTCTGTGAGAGTAGGGAATGGGTGCTGGTGAGCACTATACACGGAGTGAGAAATTTACTGGTATTTACCATAATTTACCAGCCTCTTCCTCCTGCTCTTTCCTGGATGTTCTGCAGTGCTCTACTGGACTCCTGAGTTTCAAAAATTTTGATGCAGAAAATTCCTACCTGTTTAATAGTTTTTCTGGTGGACGGGTGGATTCCTGGAGTTTCCTACTCCACCATCTTCCCAATTTTTGTAGAAATTTGAGGATTCTAATTGTTGATGGTGTTCCTGAGCCATTCTCTGGTTCTTTAATATCAGAAGTTTTCTTCTCTTGAATTCTCATTTTTATATATCTTTATAAATAAGTTTGGTCTTTAGTTTTTTTCTCTTCTTTTCATGAAAATAAAATAGTTTGTATATGTTATAAGTGTTTGAGCATCTGAGTATTTTCACCTTGCCTTTGCAAAGGAAATAAAAATTTACAGCATATTCAATTCTGAGGTCCAAATTTTTCTTCAAATCACTAGATATAGCTCTATTTGCAGCTGATATTTAGAGTTGCAGAAAATAGGGAGGGATATCTGACATTTATTGCATCATTATAATCCCATTTTTCCCCCTTAGGGTTATGTGTAAGACTTCTGTTTTCTTATTACATAAACAAAATTTTCCACAGGATGTATTGTAATCTCATTTCACTGATGCTGCCTGAAATATATTTAGCCTTTTGGATCTGTGAACTCAAGAAAGTTTTATTTATTTGTGTCTTTGATTATTGTTGCTATGCTAATCATTCAAATATTTTCCACAGGAAGAGTTCCGATTCTTGGATTTTCTGTCCATCATTTACTCTCATTATTGTCACTGTTTTTGTCATTTCTTTTTTCAATGTAAAATAGTTTGTACAATATCTTTAATTCTATTTTCCACTACAAATACTGATATTTGCAACATTAAATGTGGTTTTAAATTTTGTTGTAGTGTACTTTTAAATTTTTGTATTATCATTCCCAACCCCATTTAACTCAATTTTTTATTTATCAATTTTTATTTGTCCTTTAGCTCAACCTAGTCTCTTGTAATGATATTTTGCTCCTATTTTATGACTATGTCTATGTGTGGAGTACTTTTATCTATATAAAGTTCTGTTTTCTTTCTATAACCAATTTAAAAGAAATCTGCTTTCCTCCACAAGTGTTCAAGATGGCATTTCTTCCTCTGTGTTCTGCAGTGCTTTTTATGGATTCATTGTTGTGTTTCTCTTTTCTTTCACTTGAACAAGTAGACAATTATCCAGATTCAATGTTCACAAACATTGTATAGATTGCATAGATGTTTTAAAGATTCCATCTCTCTATTAAAAAACCTAAAGACTGAATTTATTTATTTAGGTGCCGGTTGAACTCATTTTTCAGAAAAATTTCCTATAGCTAGCACTGCCGTACTTAAAGAGAAGCATCTTCTAGTCCACTGGTTCTCAGATGTTGAACAGAATCAAATGGGAATCCTTTTTAAACACAGATTGCTAAGCCTCAGCCCCAGAGTTTCTGATTTGACCAAGTCTGGGGTGAGGATCGACAATTTGCCTTTCTAACAAGTTCCCAGTTGATGGAGGTGATGCTGGTGCAAAGACAACACTTTGAGAACGACCATTCTATTAACATTTACAGCTCTTCAACACTTTGAAACAATAAGCTGTAAGAACAGCCACAATATCTAGCATGCACTTTTGCCAGGCCTCTTTCAGGCTATCCCTCTGTGTGTATGTGTGTGTTTACATGTATGCATGGGCCATGTGTTTTGACATACCTTTGAAGATTAAGACTGTTGCTGCTGCTCCTTCCTAAATTTCCTGGCCAGTAGTTTTCTTAGATTTAGATTCCCTGAGTGGATGGAGGTAGGTTGGACAACATCTATTCTCAACTAAAGCATCCATTTAACAGAGTGATGACAGTTTCTTGGCTTTCTGCTTGGCATACCTCTACATTTCTGGGACAAAAGTAAGATGGTGAAAAATGTGTGTTAGGGTGGAGGAGAGAGGTTTAGGGAAGAGTATCCACAGTACTTCTAATAAGATATCGTTTACGCATTTTCGGTTTCTATCCATAAGCCTTATTAGTGGAACCTTCTCAATGATTCTGACAATTGGTTTATGATAACTCCTTGTGGAGTGGAATTGCCAAACCAGATTTTTCCCTTCTTTAGCTAAAGAAGCTGCCAGCTGCTTTTCATTCTGGTGGGGATAGAAGGTCAATTTGGAGCAGATGTTTATACTCTCTTCTTAATATGCAGATATATGCCAGGCAGACCTAGATTTGGGAAATACTATAATGAGTCCTTTGGTTTGATTTAGAGATGCAACCTATGCACTTTTCTTTGTCTGCAGAGACATGGCCACTTTGCATGTGGAGGCCAGAGTTTTTCTAGGAGGGAGGATACTAATTTTCCCCTAATATTGGCCAAGACCATAGTGGACCTGACAAAGATAAAGTGAAGGAGAAGGAGAACGGAGCACTAAATTAAAGCTACCATAAGCATAAAGTTACTGAACCTGTGGCCTTTATCTGGCACTGACTCAGAAAAGAACAGTACATGGTGTTCTGCATCTAAGACATGTAGACATTATGTATTAATTGGTTACTAAAGGCCAAATCATTTAGGTTTCCAATCTACGGGAAGGTTTCAGACATGTTGATAGGGCTTGTTCTTCATCAGTGCTACAGTGAGTGAGCAGCTACTCTGCACCAAGCTATTCTTGGGTTCCTAATGGCTTCTCTACAATCCTAATTTCTGGTGCTGGCAGACAAAGAGGCAAACCAAATGGAATTAGTCTCAACCCAAGGAAATGTATTCCCACATAAAATGAGACCTCGCACAATGATTATCACTACCCTCTATCCCACTTCCTAGGATGAAACGTAAGGGAAGTTGTGTGTGTGTGCATATGTGTGTGTGTCTCCTTTTTTGCAGAAAATCTTAGCTGGTCAAGTTGCATTTTACTATTATTAAGACTTAAGAGAGTTTTGGTAAACTTTTGTGGAACATGCTGCTTTCTATGTGTATACATAGTGTCTATAAACATGTGACAGAAATTGCCAACTGGAAGACTGTTTTATACTCTGGTTAGAACAAATAGGGTGGTTTGTGTAAATGGTTGGCTGAGGACATAAAAAACTTTCAACCTGGAGAATGGGCTTTTTTAGCTACATTCCCTCCTAATCAGTCCACTGTCAAATAATTTCTTTTACTAAGCAAAGCTGTTTGCCTAGTGCCAATGGTTACTATAGGAGCTTGGACATCTCCAAGCAACTGCGCTTTGGACATACCTGCAAGACCACCTTCTACTAAGAAACTAGTTTCTCTGTGCTACATTCAGTGCGCTGAGGTAGCCCGGAAATGAGCTGGGCTTCTTCCATTCAAGAAGCTGGCAAGCACATGCTTAGATGCGTGGAGAGGGGAAGGTTATGGTCTCAAGGGACTTGGTTTTTGGACTGCCCATAGTACCGTCTGTGAAGTTAGGCTTGAAAACAGAGGTGTACTGAAGCTGCTCCTGCCAGATGGTGAGAGCCAATTCGTGTATCTCTCCCCAAGTCCAAGTGCAGTAATGTCATGTTAGTAGCTTGAAATCAGGTGGTAGGAGTTCTTACACCAAAGAATTCCTCAAATGCTACAAATCAGGGCTTTTTATTCAGATAGCTGACTTTCTAAACATATATTAGGACGCAACTGTCTTAAATATTGTACTATGGAATGAGACAGGATTTAAGGACTCTGTGGTTATATTTGGTATTGGTAGTAATTTAGCTTTTCCTTCCTTTTGTTCTTTCTCCTTCCCTTCTTTCCTGTCTTCCTGCATTTCTGCCTTCTCTCATCTTCTTTCCTGATTTTAATAATTTAAAGAAAAGCTGGAAGAGATTACAGTAAAGATGTGCAGAAATCAAATTGAAATCTATAATCTTTCCCCTTTACATAATTTTTTTCCTGACCTATCCACATTTAAGGGAAAACCCTCCACAGTGATCGTTCTTCTTCTCTTGCTATGAAGTACGCTGTATGTCTAACTGTAAATTCTATGGAGGTAATGTTTTCTTTTAAGATCTTCCCTTGGTATTTGGTCTTCTGCCATTTCATTCTGAAATGTTTAGGTGAGGATTTTGTTATTATTTTTGTTGTTGTTTGTTTTTTATCCTGCTGGATAAAATCTTTAAATCTGTGTTGGTTCTCTTTCATCAATTCTGAAAATTCTCATTTATTACCACTTCATACATTTGTTCTCCATTTTTTCCTTGCCTTCCTCCATTTGAAGTCCAGTCAGAAGTATGTTAGACCTTCTCGGTCTATTTGATAAGTTTCTTAACTTCTTCTTCATAGTAGACTCGTCTTCCAATTCCCCAATTCTTCCCTCAGAGTGTATCTAAGATGTTATGACTGCCCACATAGTATTTAAAACCAATTATCTTTTTATTTCTAGACTTTTCATTTGTTCTAATTCTATTTAGCAGTTAGTTTTCTTTTTCATGAAGATTGCCTCAGACCTGTATTTTATTTCTTTGAACATTGTAATAAAAGTCCTAAATAAAACACAGATACAGAAAACCACACAAACAAATTGTATGGCTTAATGAATATTTTAAAATTTATTTTTATTTTATTGAAATATATCATTCACATAGGAGCATACATACACAATAAGTATATAGTAAAATGTGTGAACTTAAAAAATAAACATGCATAACATACAGGAGTCCCATACATCACCCCACCACCAACACCTTATATTTTTGTGAAACATTTCTTACAAACTATGCAAGAGCATCATCAAAATATTACTACTAACTATAGTCCATATCTTACATTTGGTGTAGTTTCTCCCAACCCACCCTCTTATTAATTTTTAAATATATTTTTATTATAGAGATTGTGAACTTACAAAACAATCATGCACATGAGTATAATTCCCATATAACAACCCTTCACCAACACACCATACTGCAGTGGAATATTTGTTACAGATTATGAGTTAATATTATCAGATTCCTATCACCAACCATGGTCCATAGCATGCATTTGGCATACTTTGTCCATAACCCCCATTCTCAACATAGTACTTTTTTGGCATTGATGCAAGAATATTACAGTATTGCTCTCAACCACAGTCCATAGGTCATATCGATTCTATTTTTCCCATGCTTCTCCACATTCCCACCACACTGCAATAATGGACACATGGCATCTGTACCAAAAACCACAATTCTCATCCACCTCTGGGTTCATTGTATTATTCAGTCCCTAGATTATTCTGTAACTTTCTTTCAATTGACATTTATATCCCTAGACTACCCTTTTCAGTCACAATCCCATGTATATACCAGCTGCTACTCACTATAATATGTAACCATTTCCACACTTTTACAGTCAAGTTAATTAAAACTTCTACATACATTAAGTATCAATAGACCTTCTCAGCCCTCTTCCTATCTCCTAATAGCCTATACTCCAGGTTTTAACTCCATGTTTTTATTTTTCATATTTATTTCATAGTAATGAGAACATGCAATATTTGTCCTTTAGTGTCTGACTTACTCATTTAGCATAATGTCTTCAAGATCCATCCATTATATCAAATGTGTCCCAATTTCATTTCTTCTTGCTACAGCATAGTATTCCACCGTATGAATATATCACATTTTGTATATTCATACATGGCTGATGGACAGTTGGGTTGTTTCCATCTTTTAACAATTATAGAATAATGTCGCTATGAACATAAGTGCAGATGTCTGTTCATGTCATAGGTTTCAGTTCTTCTGTATATATTCCTAATAGAAGAATTGCTTGTTCATATGGTAATTATTTAACTTCCTGAGGAACTACCAAACTGTCTTCCACAGAGGCTGCACCATTTTACAATCCCACCAACAATGAAGGAGTATTCCTATTTTCTCCACATACTCTCCAGCACTTATTGTTTTCTGTTTTTTTAAATAATGGCCATTCTATGTGGTGTGAGATTATGTCTCATCATTTTGATTTGCATTTCTCTAATTGCTCGTGATATGAAACATTTTTTCATGTGCTTTTTTGGCCATTTGTATTTCCTCTTTGGAGAAAAGCCTATTTAAATCTTTTACCCATTTTTTATTGAATTGCTTGTTCTTTCATTGTTGAGTTGTGTGATCTGTTTATATACAATGGAAATCAAACCCTTACTGGAGATATGGTTCCCAAATATTTTCTCCCATTGAGTAGGCTGCCTTTTCCCTTGAATCACAAAAGTTTTTTTGTGGAGGAAGACCCATTTATCCATATTTCATTTTGTTACTTGTGCTTTCAGTGTAAGGTTTAAGAATGTACCACCTACCACCCAGTCTTAAAGATATTTTCCTACATTTTCTTCTAGGAGTTTTATGGTTCTTGGTTTTATATTTAGATTTTTGATCCATTTTGAGTTAATTTTTATATAAGGTGTGAGATAGGGGTCCTCTTTCTTTCTTTTGGCTATGGATATCCTGTTCTCCCAGCACCATTTGTTGAATAGACTGTTCTGTCCCAGTTGGATGGGTTTGACTAGCTTGTCAAAAATCCCTTGACCATAGATGTGTTGGTCTGTTTCTGAACCATCAATTCAGTTCCATTGGTCTATGTGTCTATCTTTGTGCCAATACCATGCTGTTTTTCCTGTAGCTAGGAAATATGATTTAAAGTATGGAAGTGAGAGTCCTCCAACTTCACTTTTCCTTTAAAGATCTTTCTGACCATTCGGGGCCCCTTCCCTCCAAATAAATTTGATAATTTTGTTTTCCAATTATTTTTAAAATACTGGTGGAATTTTTATTGCATTGACTCTGAATACCAATTTGGGTAGAACTGACATCTTAATGACATTTATTTTTATTATTATTATTTTTTATTGATTTTGTAAAAATATTACATTAAAAAAACAATATGAGGTCCCATTCAACCCCACCACCCGCACCCCACCACTCCCCCCCAGCAACACTCACTCCCATCATCATGATACATCCATTGCATTTGGTAAGTACATCTCTGGGCATCTCTGCACCTCATGGTCAATGGTCCACATCATGACCCATACTCTCCCACATTCCATCCAGTGGGCCCTGGGAGGATTTACAATGTCCGGTGATTGCCCCTGCAGCACCATCCAGGGCAACTCTTAGTCCCAAAGGCACCTCCACATCTCATCTCTTCCTGCCATTCCCCATACCCATATCAGCCACCATGTCCACTTTTCCCACTCCACTCCAATGACACCTTTTCTCTGTGGACCTTGGATTGGTTATGTCCGTGGCATCTCTATGTCAAGAGGAGGCTCAGATTCCACATGGATACTGTATGCAATCCTCCTGCTTTCAGTTGTAGGCACTCTAGGCTCCATGGTGTGGTGGTTGTCCTTCTTCAACTCCATCTTGGCTGAGTGAGGTGAGTCCAATAAATCAGATTGTAGGAGCTGAAGTCTGTTGAGGCTCAGGGCCTGGCTATCATATTGTCAGTCCAGAGATTCAAATCCCCTAAATATATCTTAAACCCCAACACCAACTACAATTCCAGTAAAGTAGCGTGAAAGTCTTATGAAAAGAGACATTTAGTCTTCCAATCCATGAGCCTGGAATTGTTCTTCCAATTATTTAGATCTTTTTAAATTTCTTTTAATAATGCATTGCAGTTTCTAAATACAAGCGCTATCCATCCTTGGTTAGGTTTATTCCTAAATATTTGATTCTTTTAGTTGCTATTGTAAATGGAATTTTTTCCTGACTTCTTCCTCAGATTGCATTATGATTGTATAGAAGCACGACTGATTTTTGCATGTTGATCTTGAATCCTGACACTCTACTGAAATCTTTTATTAACTCTAGCAATAAAATAAATACTTTGTGAATAGTGAAAGTTTTACTTTGCTTCTTCCTTTCTGATTTTGATGCCTTTTATTTCTTTTTCTTGCCTGATTGCTCTAGCTAGAACCTCTAGCACCACAACAGTGGTGACAGTGAGCATCCTTGTCTTGTTCCTGATCTCCACTGGAAAGCTTCCAGTCTTTCACCACTGAGTACAATGTTAATTGTGATTTTTTTAATATACGGCCTTTACCATATTCAGAAATTTCCCTTCAATTCCTGTCTTTTGTAGTAATTTTATCAAGAAAGGATGCTCTGTTTTGTCAAATGCCTTTTCTGCATCAATCAATAGGATCATAAGATTTTTCTTCTTTGATTTATTAATGTGGTGTCTTAGGCTGATAGATTTTCTTGTGTTGGACCACCTTTGTATGCTTGGTATAAAAACCCATTTGATCATGATGAATAATTCTTTTAATGTGTTGTTGGGTTTGAATAGCTAGTATTTTGTTGAGTATTTTTACATCCATATTCATTAGAAAAATGGGTCTGTAATTTTCTTTTTTCTTAATATCTATCTGGCTTTGGTATTAGCATCATAGTGGCTTCATAGAATGAGTTTGGTAGTGTTCCTTCTTTTTCCATTTTTTGGAAGACCTTGAGTAAATTGGTATTAAGTTTTCTTTGAATGTTTGGTAGAATTCATCTGTGAAACCATCTGGTCCTGGGCTTTTCATTTTGGGGAGTTGTTTGATGACTGTTTCTATCTCTTTACTTGTGATTGGTTTGTTGAGGTCTTCTACTTCTTCTAGGATCAGTATAGGTTGTTTTTACATTTCTAGGAATTTTTCCATTTCACCTACATTGTCTACTTTTTTGGCATACAGTTCAGAGTATCCTCTTATGATCTGTTTTATTTCTGTGGGGTCAGCAGTAATGTCTCCATTTTCATTTTTTATTTCATTTATTTGCTTCTTCTCTCTTTTTTTCTTTGTCCGTCTAGCTAAGGGTTTGTCAATTTGTTAATCTACTTGAAGAACCAACTTTCAGTTTTGTTAATTCTCTCTATTGTTTTTTTGTTCTCAATTTCATTTATTTCTGCTCTGATCTTTGTTACTTCATTCCTTCTACTTGCTTTGGGATTCATTTGCTGTTCTTTTTCTAATTTTCTGCAGCTATGTAATTAGGTAATTGATTTCAGCTCTTTTTTCTTTTTTAATGTCAGCATTGATGGCTATAAATTCCCCCTCAGTACTACCTTCACTGCATTCATTGGTTCTGATATGTTGCGTTCCCATTTTCATTTATCTCAAGATATTTATTGATTTCTCTCACAATTTACTTTTTGACCCATTGATTATTTAAGAGTGTGTTGTTTAATCTCTCTGTATTTGTGAATTTTCCCTTTTTCTGCCTCTTGTTGATTCCCAGCTTTATTCTATTATGATCAGAGAAAGTGCTTTGTATAATTTCTATCTTACTGAGTTCACTGAGATCTGCTCTGTGACCCAACTTAATGAAATACTTTAAGGTGAACACCACTCAGATCAAGAAATAAAACTTTTCCAACCACCACAGAAGCCTCTCCATGTGTCCTGTCCCTCATAATCCCTCACTTCCCCAAAAGAAACCATTGTCCTGCTGCTTATAGTCAGCACTTCCTTGAATTATTTATGCATAGTTTATCAACAAATTTCTACTTCTAGACATTATAGTTTGGTCTTGCCCATTTAAAAAATTTTCTTGTAGTGTTTAAGTCTCTCAATCTATAGTTGCCTTCTCCATCCCCTCCATTTCCCTATAATTTATCTAGTAAATAACTCAAACTGTTTGACCTAAGGAATTTCCCAGTGTGGAGTTTGCTGATTTCCTTTTGGTGCAGTTCATGTTTTTCTGTCTTCTGTATTTCCTACAAATTAGCAGCTGGATCCAAATACAGGATCATATTCACAGACTTGCTGAAGGGTTCAGATTTAGGTAGTGCCTGGCAAGCTTATAGTAGGCACATAATGTCTGGTTGATCTCTTTTTGTGGTATAAGCAATGGTTGATGCTTAGTGAATATATCCATTCATTGGTAGCTGCAAAATGATGATTGTATTGCTTTCCTATGGCTGCTGTACCTCAAAAGTGGTGACTTAGAATAACACAGATTAATCTTTTACAGTTCTGGGGTCCCAAAGTCCAAGACAGTTTCACTGGGTTTAAACCATGGTGGTAACAGGGCCATACTCATTCTGGACACTCTTGGGGAGATTCTATTTCCTTGCCTCTTTTCAGCATCCAGAGCTGCATTACTTAAATTCCTTGGCTCATGGCCCTTTCCTCCAAACAGCAGCACATCATCTTCAAATCTCTCTCTGCTTCCATTGTTGCTTCACTTTCTGTCTCTCTGATTTCCTTCCTCCCTCCTATAAGGATCCCTGTGATTACATTTGACTGACCCAGATAATTCTGGATAATCTCCCCACCTCAAGATCCCAAACTTAATGACATCTGCAAAGTCCATTTTTCTGCCATATAAAGTAACATTCACAGATCAGGGGATTAAGTAATGAATATCTTCAGGGGCCTAATTTTATCATTTTTTAAAATTAAATTTATCAGGATAATTTTTAAAAAGAGAAGCTTTCCTTTATCTTCTATGTGATTACCCACTATGTTCACAGAGGAAATTAAGAATAAATGCTTGATTTTTCCCTTTAACAGTTTTCAATATAATAAACCAGTTCCTTGTAATCCTCATAAGGTGACCAATATTTTAAAAATATTATGAGTCATGGATTTGAATATATTTGAGCTTTAATCTGCTGCAGTTATCATTATTAAGCTCAAATTTTTCTACCTTTGGTCAATGAGAGCCTCTTTGGGTTGGCTACAGGGTCTTTTTCACTTCTCTGTGGTAGTACAAGATATTCTAGCCTCATCATGTATGTTTCTTATTTCTGACTTGGAAACTCTAGTTTATTTTAGACATGGTATTTCAAGCCCATAATTTGGGTACTAGGGATATTTATTGTTACTGAATTAGTTGTTGTTTCTAGGAGTTTTATGGGAAAATATAATATGATCTGTTAAATTTTCTTATAAATTTGCATTGAAACTTCCATTTTTAAGTCAAGAATTTTGAGCTTTTATTTAACCTCTTGTCTATTACATCAACATCTCTTTTCTTCTATTACAAGAATGCTGGTTCTCAAGAGAACAGGAGGTGATAGAATTACAATATACCGTAATTTCTCATTTGTTTTACCCAATGAGACAGTCTCAGAATAGCAAACAATAATACTATCAATATGATTACTGGAAACATTTTAAAATTTCAGCATATGATTTCCCATTCTTCCCCTTCCTTTTCTCAAGTTTATTGAGATATACTTTAAACATAGCAAAATTACCCTGTTGAGGTACACAGATCAATGAATTTTGAAAAGCACAGGGGAGCAGATGTGGCTCATGCAGGTCCGGGGTTTGGTCTCCAGTGCCTCCTAAAAACAAAACAAAACAAAAACAAACAAAATAAAACCAACTTAGGGAAGCCAGTGTGACTCAGTGCTTGAGCACCAGTTTCCATATATGAGATAGTGGGTTCAATCCTTGGTAAAGAAAGAGAGAAAGAGAGAAAGAGAGAAAGAGAAAGAGAGAAAGAGAGAGGGAGAGAGGGAAGGGTGAGAGAGAGAGAGAGAGAGAGAGAGAGAGAGAGAGAGGAAGACCCTCCCATTCTTAATAGTTTCACCATAAATACCCATTAGTGGAGCATATAGATATTTCATAATATATTCTCTCCCTGTTTGTCTACATTTTGTCTTAGTTCTATTTATTTTATTAGCTACTTATTTAATTCTTAGCAGAAACCATTATATCACTCACTGTATTAGTCAGGGTTCCCTAGGGAAACAGATATATATCTGTAAATAGTATGAGAATTTATATACAATTACCTCACATGACTGTGGAGATGCACAAGTCCAAATTTCTTAGGGTAGGCTGTAGGCCAGGGACTCTGATGAAGGTCCTTGATGAGTTCACAAGAAGATACTGGTTGTCTGAAGTAGAGATGGGAATTCTGTCTCTGAATGCTGAAATCACTTTTCCTTTTAAGGCCTTCAATTGATTGGATGAGATGTCAGTCGTTGCAGACAGTAGTCTCCCCAGTTGATTGGAGATGTAATCAGCCATATATGCATTCCACTCACTAATGATTCAAGTCCATGGAATGCCTTTGTATTAAAATCCCAGTGCTTGCTTGACAAAACAACTGGGCACCATTACCTGGCTGAGTTTACACATTAGTTTAACTATAACACTTTATTTTGGTTGTCTAAAACTCATTCCATTGTAAATTCTTCAGAAGAGGCTCATAGAATAATCTTTCTTGAATTCTTGTGTATTGAAAAGTTTGTCTGTGCCCTTTGTACTTAAAAATCTATTTTGATGGTTATAAAATCCTTAATGTTTGCTCTTCCTGAAAATCTTCAATATATTGCTCAATTTTATTCTGGCATACAGCACATCATTCAATGCCTTCTGATAACATAATTTTCTTCTTAAAACATGCATACTCTTTTGTGCTAAATGCACAAAATATCTTTTAAGTGTTTATTTTGCTATAATCTGTCTTGATAGTAGTCATTCTGGGTCAATATTTTCATGTCTGCATTGGGTTCTTTCAATATATAGTTTCAAATTTACTATTTTTAATTTCAGGAATGTTTCTTTGAATTACAGTTTCCAATATTTCTTCTGTTCCTTACTTGGGTTTTTATCTCCAGGAATTCCTATTACATGTGTGTTCAGCTTCTTTGTCTATTTTCAATTCTTTTTTCTCTCTTCATTTCTCTTTGATTTTTAAAATTTCCCTCAATTTCACCTTCTATTTCTTTAAGGCATTGTTTCTTTTGTTTTTTCCTAGTTGGCTGTTTTGGAGTTCTCTTTTTTTCAGGTCCATCATATTCTGTCTCCATTACTTCATTTTTTTCCCTCCCTCAGAAACATTAGTGCCATGCAGGTATTGCATTGATGAATGGTCTATTTCCACCCTCTTATATTTTGGAAAATATGGGAATATCTTGTTCCCTAGATTTGTTGTAAAATATTGTCCATGTGCTTTAATTTTTATCTAGTTGCTCTGTTTGTTATAAAATGTTGCTTATGTGTTATTTTTTTCTATATAGTTGCTCTGTTTTCATGTGGGTCTTGAGAGAGATTGAAAAACTAAGCTGTCCCTGTCATTATCTTCCCCAAAGATATTTCTTTGTTTTACTAACTTTCTAGTATTTTGCCTTATTTCGTGTGTGTTTGGGAATTTTCTACTATGTGCTGCTCATTTTCTTACTTCCTGAAGACTGTGGAAAAGGTCCATTCCTCTAGAGAGCATTTAAATATCTCTGCTATGTATCCAGGGACACAGCCTGGGGATGTGTTAAAGTAGTTCATGGCTTGGAGTTTTCTGGACCCTGTGAATGGTTGAATTTGGGCTGTAACTCCTAAGTAAGACATTTTGTGATCACAGCTTCTCAGAGAATATATTTTTATTCCTGTACTGCTCAGTACTGAAGGAATTTTTTTGTATAGTCTCCAGGGGTGGTATGGGGGCCATACTGCAGGAATACAGTGGTTTTAAGCTCAGGTTCTTCATTAAACAGACATTGTAGCTCTCTGGGCCTTATCTTTTGAATCTAGAATCTTGCATTAAATGCTTCCATTTAGGAAGGCCATAAGCCTGGTATTTAGCCTTTTGTGATCCAATTTCCTACAAAAACTGAAATTCAAGTTCATTAGGTTTGTAAAATGATGCTTTCAGCATAAAATGTTTCAATAATCTGTTTACCATTTTGGATTCTACCTTCTCTTAGATTTTGTGCTGATAATTTCTTACCATTAGCATTTTTACTTCTTTTCTTTTTTTCCCCCAGAGTTCTTATAATTGTATTCTATATGTTCAAGAAGATAGAGGCAAATATGAGCATGTTAAGGAGGAACATGGGGACATTTTTTCTTATTTGTATTATATATCTAACTACCTTTTAAAAAAAGAACACCAGATGAGAAGGACCTTTCAGGCTCACTTCAAGAACCAGGTAATTCCCAAGCCATGGTGGAATTCACCTGGATTGTATAACCAAGATTTTTAATTACACTTTAGAATTCTTTATTTGTATAGGGTGATGGAAATGACCAAGAAATGATAATATAAAGGCAAAAGAATTGAGAGATTAGGACATTAATTTATTTTCAATGGAAAGGTTGGCCTGAATATCATGTCTGCCATTTTACCATAAATGGAAATCAAAAGTGATTTTACTATGTGTAGGTTTTTGTTGAAATATTGTCACGATAATCTTAATATTCCCGAAGTGAAAAGTTTTTGACTCTTTTTTCTTCTTGAGTCATACCACATCCATCCCCTCATATCTTCCTCCAGAGGGAATTCTCTTTTGTTTATGTCCACTACTCTTTGCCATAATTGAAATAGTGATCAAAGTTTTAGGGTTTGGGGATGAAGTAACAATTTGGAATGACAAGGACAAAGAATTTTCTAAATGAATGTAAAGGCAGACTGATGGAGCAGAGGAAATCACACAACAAGGACCAAATTCTGCTGCATCTATAAAAATTATGGTGCTCAAAAGAGAGGAGAAAAAAGATGGCTAAAGATGGATATGGAAATGTCCTGTGCATTCCAAAAACTTAGTCACTAGTTGATTAATAGTGGACTATTTGGGTAATGAAGTCTGATATTTACTGTGCTATTGATTGCAAGCATTCTGCAAACAGTAAGACTGAGTGGACTCCAGGGAAATGACCCCTGAGTATATATCTGGGTTTTTCAGAGTTCCTAAAGTTTGCTTTTGGCTGCTCTCTGTTACTTTTACTTTATACCTTAGTTCTTATTGTCAGGAGATCCAGAGCTCCCTTGGTAGCTCTACTGTGAAAGTCCTGGACAACAATCTTTTCTGAACTTCTTCCTCTATATCCCCATCAAAGCTCAAGTCTCCTGTTCTATTCTTTCTGAAGTTGCTCACCTTGCAAATTTTACAAGCACACCAATTCTAAAATGCACTGTATTAATGGATTCATTTCTTCTCCATTTACATTCATTCTAATGATAATTTTCTGGAACACTCATTGCACAAGCCCAAAGATGTCTTATTAAGTCTGTCCACCAGGCCAACTCCAAACTACTGGTGGTGTTTGCCTGGAACACTGTTGAGAGAATTAGCCTCTTTCCACTAGTCAAAGTGTTAAGAAAGGGCTAGTCCACAGGAAATGGAGCTGTGAAGGATTGATGCCTGCCTTTGAGAGCCATAGGGACAAGACTTTTGTTAACCTAAATAATTACCATCTTGAAGGAATTTCCAAAACAATAGTAGGTCCTTCCAAAAATCGCCACAAATGGTGTTTTTCTGCGTCTAAACATTTTCAAGAATGACCAGGACCAATAGGCAACTTCAGAAATCACCTCATCTGGGCATTGTGGAGGGACCATTCAAAAGGGTATATTTGGAAATTAATTAATTCAGGGATACTAAAATGGATTCTGGTTAGGCAAAAGGCAAGGCCAAGGCAGGATCAATGAATGAGGATCTATAAAAAAGGTTGTTAACATGAACCCCTATATTTTTTCTCTTTTTAAAAAATCTTTTATTATCTTTTTTTGTTAAAGATACATAGATCACACAAAATTCTCTTTTTTATTTATATTTTGAAATGTGATTTTCTTGTCCTAAGTGATCTTTTCCCTTCTTTTCCCTCTAAGTCTTATATGGAACTTAATATCTTACAGCTATATCCACTGTTATATATATTCATTTACTGTACACATACATGCACACTTAGTATATATACTGTGTACACATGCACACACATATGTCTATACATATATATGTATTGAATGAAATAAATATAATTCTGTTGGCACAATAACTTGCAGGGTAGGTACTATTATTATGAGGAAATTGAGGTACGGAGTGGTTAGATAATTTTCTCTTGGTCCCACAACCACAGTGAGTCCATTTCTAAGCCAAGATTTGACCCCTCTAGCTTACTGGCTGTATCTGTGCTTCTAATCATCATGTTTCTTAACTCTGAGTGCTGGACTTTCATGTGTGAGAAAGATAACTAGTAATTAAGAGCATGAAATCTGCAGCTGGACTCTAAGTTTGAATCTAGCTTCATCACTAACTGGCTCTGCAGATTTGGGCAAGTTATTTAACCTCTACTGGCTCAGTATATTCATCTGTAAAATGAAGTTAATAGTATTTTGCTCATAGGGTTATTGTGTCAATTTAGGAAGTGAATACACATATGCTCCCACTAAGATAGATAGATGTACTTTCCTCTATTCCTTCTACTAAGTACAACTAAAAACCCTAGATATTATATATAAAACAAACATAAGAAGACTCTGAAAGGTAGGATGAAAAATTCAGACTAGAGACTTTGGGACTGAAGGAACAACACATTGGGCTTTCTTTTTGCCGCATATATCCATAGTTCAAGAAGTTAGCAACCCAGAAATGCCAAAGGACACAGGCAAAAAAAAAATCACCCTCCCATTTACCAAAGAACCAGGAAAGAGGCAATCTAGCAAGGCATAAAACGTTTAGGCAATAATCCCTCTACTCCAGACAAACACCACAGAGTTCCCACCTATACCTACACCAGCAGAGCCTGAGTGGGGAGAAGCCTTTGCTTGGCCAGGCTGTAACAAGGAGTCCCAACTGGGGGTACCAGAAAAAGCTGAATAAGGAGCCAGGATTTTTATATTCCCTGGCTGATAACAACTCCCCCAGCCACTGTATAAAGTAGAGACCACGTGGGAAGCCTGGATTTTCACAGCACCCAGCAGTGGTGCTATCAGAGGAGTCCTAGTGGAGCATCAGGACTTCAACCATCACCCACTAGAAACAAGGCCACTCTCCTGTAGTGTCACCATGGCCACATGGGAGCAGTAAATAGCAATGCTACCCTCCACAGCCAGAGAAGTCAATGGAGGTCTAACAGGAACTAGAACATTGACCAGCAGTAATGAAGAGACTCTTTTCTTCGTTGTAAATGGAAGACAAGGAAGAAACCTGGATTTCTACCCCCACCTGACAGTAATTGGTGGTGAACCTCTTCCCCTGCCAGATCAATATGAAAGAGAACCAACTAAAACAGAAAGTTTAAATTAAATTCAGTCTCATAACATAGTAAGAAAATGTTCAGGTTTCAATAAAAAGATCACCCACCCTACCAAGGATGAGGACGATCCCAAACTAAATGTAAAAGGCAATCTACAAATATCAATATCAAGATGACAGAGATGTTAGCATTATCTGACAAATATTTTAAAGAAGCTCTCATAAAATGATTCAACAAGCAATTATAAGCATGTTTTAAATACATGAAAAAATAGAATGTCTCAGCAAAGAAACAGAAGACATAAAGAAGAACTACACAGAACATTGAACACTTAAAAATAAAATACAATAAAAACTCAATGGATGTGGTCAAAAGCAGAGCAGAGGGGACAGAGGAAAGAAAGAATGAAGCAGAAGATGAAACCAGGGAAATTACCCAATCTGAACAACACAGACAAGAATAGACTGAAAAAAAAATTGAATAAAACCTCAGGAACCCATGGGACTATAACACGAGATCTACCTTGCAGTTCTAGAAGGAGAGGAGAAAGCATTCAAGGTTTAAAAGTACTCAAAGAAAGAATGGCTGAAAACTTCCCAAATTTGGCAAAAGATTTAGATTTATAAATGAGTGAAATCTACAGATGAATGAATCCCTACAAAATAAACCCACCAAATCTAGAAGACACATCATAATCAAACTTCTGAAAATTAAATATGAAGAAAAAAATCTTGAAAGCCATGAGAGAGAAACAGCACTTTATCTACAGGGGAAAAATAATATAAATGACAGTGGATTTCTCATCAGATGACATGGAGGCCAGATGGAAGTGGCACAACTTATTTTCAAACACTGGAGAAAAAGAACTTTCAACCCTGATCCTATACCCAGGAAAAATAACATTTAAGAATTAAGGGGCAATAAAGACATTCTTATTTGAAAGAAAACTAAGATTTTTTTAAACCAACAAAACTACTCTAAAAGAATAGTTAGAGGAAGTTGTATAGGCAGATAGAATATAACAAAAGAAGGAACCTTGGAATATAAGGAAGAAAGAACACAGTAAGTGAAAATGTGGGCAAGTAAAATACTTTCCTTCAACCATGTTTAATGGTTGAAGCAAACCTTACAACACAGTCACCTGTGGTTCTAAATGAATGTAGAAGAAATATTTAATACAATTATATTATAAATGGGGAGGGTAAAAGGAAGTAATGAGAAGTAAAATTTCTATACTTCCCTTGACTGATAAAATAATAACACCAGTAGACTGTGATAAATTATGTATATATAGTGAAATACATAGAGCAACCACCAAAAAATCAATACAGAGAGATACACTCAAAATCACTATAGGTAAATTAAAAAGCAATTCTAAAAACTGCTATTGTAAAACATAGGAAGGCAGGAAAAAAAGAAAAGAGAGAATGAAACACAGAGAGAACAGAAAAAAATTAAAATGGCATATAAATTCTAACATATTAAAAATTATATTAAGTATAAAGTGGTCCAAATATACCATTTAAAAGAGAATTGCAAAGGTGTGTCTTACTCTGCAGCATGCCCACAATCTATGTGTCAGATTGTGTACTGCTTTTCTTTTCTTGTTTCTTAATGAACTCTTTATTCCCTTGCTTTAAAAAAAAAAGAGAGAGAGAATTGCAAAGTGGATTTAAAAACTACATGTGGATAAATAAAATCATTTCTTCTTTTCTTGAGTTTCTAAATTATGCTTGATGATTTCTAAATATGTTGTCTACAAAACACTAACTTTCAATATACCGAAATAGGCAGATTGACAGTAACAGGATGGAAAAGTATATATCATACAAAGATCAATCAAAA
This sequence comes from Dasypus novemcinctus, assembly GCF_030445035.2. NCBI lineage: Eukaryota > Metazoa > Chordata > Mammalia > Cingulata > Dasypodidae > Dasypus > Dasypus novemcinctus. The sequence continues at coordinate 55,811,348 of NC_080695.1, read as the reverse complement.
GAATGCAGGAATATGTATTAATATCAGATAAAGTATACTTCAGAGCAAAGATAATTACCAGAGACAGAGGAATATTATATAATGATAAGGGGAGAGGAGGGGTCAATCCTCTAAGAAAATATAGCAATCCTAAATGTGTATGTACGAAATAACAGAGCTGCAAAATATGTGAATTAAAAACTGATAGAACTGAAAGAAGAAGTGGAAAAATCCACAATTATCACTCAAGACTTCAACAGCCTTCTCTCAACAATTGATAAAAATAGACAGAAAATCAGCAAGGATATAGAATTCAATAACACCATTAACACCAAGATCTAATTATCATTTATAGGACACTTCATCCAACAGCAGCAGAATACATGCACTTTCCAAGTGGTCAGGAAGTATATACCAAGACTAACCATATCCATCTATCTGGGCCATAAAGCAAACCTCAACAAATTTAAAAGAATGAGACACAACCAGCATGATGGCGGTGCAGTAAAGAGCTCCTAGAGTCAGCTCCTGCTACAGGGCAGTTAACACCCAGAGCTCTCTGGAGCTAGCTGAAGCACCTGTTTAGGAGCTTCAGGAGGCCAGAAGAGCATCCTGCAACATCCTTGAAGGAATGGAAGGAAGAGACTGCCCATCTGCAGAGAAGACTCGTAAGTAGATTGCTCCATGCCACGGAGGCCAGTGCCCATCTTCCACTGGAGGCACAACCTGCCTCGGGAGCTATTCTGTGGCTGGAATTGAAAGCTCCACTTCCCCAAAATGGGGGAGGAAGAGACAGTTAGGCACCAACGTCAGCTACTGATGAGGAAATTCAGTGGGCTAAATTATAATCCCGAGAACAACTAGAGGCTGGGAGACACCATCTTAACTCTGCACCTGGTACAGGGGAAGTGGGGCAAACTGAAAATCCCAGGGCTGATGGGGGACCAGCTTCTTTCCATCCAGGTCAGATTGTAGCTCTAGCCTAGGCCCCAGAACCATTTACAGCAGGAAGGAAGCTGCAGGGACCTGCACCAGCATCTCCGGGGAATTACCAGCCAAGTCATGGAGGCCAGTGATTATCTTACTCTAGTGGTGCAAGCCTCCCCAGGAGGTATCCTGTGGCTGGAATTGGAAGCTCCATGTCCCAAAAACAGGGGAGGAGGAGATGTCTGGCTGCCAATTTTGTCTACTGATTAGTAGACTTGGCTGCCTAAGATATAACCCTAGGAACAGCTGCAGTGTGAATCTGTCCAAGTCAGAAAGAGGTCAGACACCACCATTTTGACTCTGCCCCCAGCATGAGGGGAAGCCGGGCTGAACGAAAATCACAGTGACAGTAGGAACCAGTTTCTTTCACCCAGATCAGCCTGCAGCCCTAAGCTAGCCTTCAGCCCCACCTCCAGCAGGGAGAGACTGGCAAACCCTGCACCACCCTATCCAGGTAACTTCAGGTACCTTTGGCTGGCACAAACTGAATAATAGGAAGTCTACCAGGGCAACTGTGGTCATCTTGGACCCACACTGCATAGATTGCTGCCCACACCTGCAGCTCCATCCCTGCCCCAGGCAGGGGAGAAAGGGGCATGAAGCTTCATCAGTCTCTCTGGGCAACTACAGTCTAGGCCTGCATGAATTGGATTATTCCACACAGCTGTGACTCTGTCCCTACCTCTGGCAAAGGAGAAAGTTGGGAGAAGCTTCATCAGTCCCAGGGTCAATGAGGGCAGCTTGAGCCTCCACATTTTATAGCACCAATTATATCCTTGGCTCCTACTGTACAACCAGCAAGAAAGAAAGGGCAGGAAGCCCTAAACTAAACAGAAAAACTGCACCTAGAATAAATACTCTAGTAATCCAGATGCCAAGACACCAACAAAAAATTACAACCCACACTAAGAAAGAGGAAACTATGACCCAGTTAAAGGAACAAGATAAGCCTCCAGATGACATAAAGAAGTTGAGACAACTAATCATAGATGCTCAAACAAATCTCCTTAATAAATTCAATGAGATCACTAATGAGATTAAGGATATTAAGAAGACACTGGATGAGCACAAAGAAGAATTTGATAGCATACATAGAAAAATCGTAGATCTTACGGGAATGAAAGGTGCAATAAGTGATATTAAAAAAAACATATAATAGCAGATTTGAGGAGGCAGAAGAAAGGATTGGTGAGCTTGAAGAAATGGCCTCTGAAAGTGAACATATAGAAGAATAGATGATGAAAAGAATGGAAAAAATTTAACAAGGTCTCAGGGAATTAAATGACAGCAAAAGGCATGCAAATATACATGTCATGGGTGTCCCAAAAGGAGAAGAGAAAGGAAAACAGGCAGAAGGAATATTTGAAGAAATAATGGTAGAAAATTTCCCAACCCTATTGAAGGACATAGATATCTGTGCCCAAGAAGCCCAACATACTCCCATCCAAAAAATCCAAGTAGACTAACTCCGAGACACGTACTAATCAGAATGTCAAATGCCAAAGACAAAGAGAGAATTCTGATAACAGCAGGAGAAAAGCAATGCATAACATATAAGGGATTCCCAATAAGATTAAATGCTGATTTCTCACCAGAAACCATGGAGGCAAGAAGACAGTGGTCTGATATATTTAAGATACTATAAGAGAAAAACTTCCAGCCAAGAATCTTATGTCCAGTAAGGTTGTCTTTCAAAAATGAGGGCATGATTAGAATATTCACAGATAAACAGAAGCTGAGAGAATTTCTAAGCAAGAGACCAGATTTTCAGGAAATACTAAAGGGTGTGCTAGAGCCTGAAAAGAAAACACAGGAGAGAGGGACCTGGGAGAGGTCTAGAAATGAAGATTATATCAATAAAAGTAACTAAAATTGTCAAAAGAGTGGTGAAAATAAAATATGACAGATAAAACTCAAATAGATAGAAAGAAACTTAACCAATGAGGTAAAGCATTTGTACTCAGAAAACTGCACCTCAATGTTAAAAGAAATTTAAGAAGACCTACATAACTGGAGGAACATTCCATGCTCATGGATTGGAAGACTAAATATCATTAAGATGTCAATTCTACTCAAATTGATATACAGATTCAGTGCAATCCTGATAAAAATTCCACCAGCATTAAAAAAAAAAATTGAAAACATGATCATCAAATTTATTTGGAAGGGTAAAGAGTCCTGAATAGCCAGAAACATCATAAAAAGGAAAAGCAAACCTCATCTCCGGACTTCAAGTCATATTACCTAGCTATAGTGGTAAAAACAGCATGGTACTGTCATAAAGACAGACATGTAGACCAATGGAACCAAATTGATGGTTCAGAAACAGACCCTCACATGTATGGCCAAGTGATTTTTGACTAGCCTGTCAAACCCACACAGCTTAGGCAGAACATTCCATTCAACAAAATGGTGTTGAAAGAACTGGATATCCATAGCTGAAAGAAGGAAAGAGGACCCCTATCTCATGCCTTATCCAAAAATTAACTCGAAATGGATTAAAAAAATCTAAAAATAATAGCAAGAAATCATAAACTTCTGGAAGAAATTGTAGGAAAATATCTTCAAGACTTGGTGGTAGGTGGTGGATTCTTAAAGGAGATAAGAGGAGGACTGAGATGAACTACTGATGTTTAATATATGTAGAAATTTTAATTAGTTTTACTGTAAAAGTGTGGAAATGTATAGAGTGGATGGTAACAAATAGTAACAGGTAGTTTATAAATGGTGATTTGGCTGAAAATGTTAGTCTAGGGATATAAATGCCAATTGACAGAATACTGGAGAATAATCTAGGAACTGAATAACACAGTAAATCAAGAGATGGATGAGAATTGTGGTTGATGGTACAGATGCAATAGTGTCTTTTGTGAGCTTGAGCAAACATACATCACTACTGTAGGGTGTTGGGAATGCATGGGAAAAATACAACTGGAGTGACCTATGAACTGGTTAGCAATAATAATATAATATTCTTGCATTTTTGTGAAAGATGTACTATGTTGATAATGAGGCAGTATGGAAAATGTGAGCCAAATGTACACTATGGATGTGGTAATGATGAGATGATATTATCTTATCTGTAATAAATGTTCCACCAGTGTGGTGTGTTGATAGAGGAGTGTTGTTTCGGAATTTTGCACATGTGCATGATTGTTCTTATAATTTGACAACTTCTGTCATAAAAAAAATAGATATTTAAAAAACAATAATAGGGTGGGTTAGGGGAAAAACATACCAAATATAAGATAAGGACAATAATTAGTAGTAAGATTTTGACAACATTCGTTCACAATTTGTAACAAATGTCTCATGACACAATGCAAGGCGTTGGAGGAGGGTTGATGTATGGTACCCCAGTATGATGTTATGTATGTTTGCTTTGTAAGTTCACAACTTTTACTATACACTTAATTGTTTATGTATGTTCATATACAAATGATATAAAGATAATAATAATAGGGAGGGTTGGGGGAAAAATACTTTGGTTAGTAGTAATATTTTGACAATGCTCCTTAATCATTAGCTAAAAAGGTTTAACAAAATGCAAGATGTTGGTGGTAGGGTATGTTATGAGGGTCTTGTATGGTGTTATATATGTTTGTTTTGTAAGTTTGCAACTATTGTTATGCACTTATTATTTATGTATGTTTGTGTGTGGGTGATATATTTTAGTAAACTAATTTTTAAAAAGTTTAAAATCATGTGGCATATGTTCTGCAACCACAATTGAGTCAAACTAGACATCAATAACAGAAAGATAAAAGGAAAATCTCCAAACACTCCAAAACTAAATAATACATATCGCAATAATCCATGGGTCAAAGAGGAAGTCTTGAGGGAAACAAAAAGTACATCAAACAGAATACAAAAAAAAAATGTCAAAATTTGTGGGACACAGCTAAAACTGTGCTTGAAGGAAAATAGATAACAATAAATGCATACATTAGAAAAGACAGACGTTCTCAAATCAATAATCTAAGTTCTCACCTCAACAACACAATAAAGGAAGTGAAGAATGAACCCAGAGAAAACAGAAGGAAGGAAAAAATTAACCTGAGAGCAGAAATCAATGAAATTGAAAACAGAAAAATAGAGAATCATTGACACAAAGAGGTTTTTCTTTCCAAAACTCAATAAACTTGACACACCTCTAGAAAGACTAACAAAGAAAAAAGAGCTAGAAGACACAAATTATCAATATCAGAAATGAAACAGACAAAAAAAATCACTAGAAAACTTGCTAACAGCAAAAGCATAAAAGGGAATATTCCAAATAACTCTATACAAATAAACTTAATGACTTAGAAGAAATGGACCAATGCCTCAAAAAGTACAAACTACCATAACTCACCCAATATGAAATAGATCCTTTGACTTGCCCTATAACTATTAAGGAAATTTAACTCATAATATTAAAACCTCAAAAAAGAAATCTCCAGTTTAGCTGGGTAATTCTAACAGATGTTTAAGGAAGAATTATGAACAATTGTACACAATTTCTTCTAGGAAACAGAAGAGGAACACTTCCCAATTTATTTTATGAAGTTAGTACAACCCTGGTACCAAACCACAAATACAGTGTAAAAAAGAAAATTACAGACCACTATACCTCGTGAATATAGACACCAAAATCTTTAACAAATTTTTGAAAATAGGATTCAGCAATATGTAACAAGATTTATATACCATAATGAAATAATATTTATTCAAGGGATACAAGTATTCAATATTTGAAAATTAATGCATATAATCTACCACATTAATAGGCTAACAAAGAAGAACCACATAATCACAGCAATCTATGGAGTAAAAGTATTTGAAAAAATGCAACGTCCATGATAAAAATTCTCACAGAAAATGGGAATGGGGGAAATTTTTCAATAAAGGACATCTACAAAAACTTACAGCTAACATTTTACTTAATGGTGAAAGACTGAGTGATTTCCCCGAAAATTAGGAACAAGGCAAGGATGTCTGGATGTTCTTACCATTTTTATTCAACGTGGAAGTTCTAATCAGTTCAACAAAGTAAGAAAACAATTTTGAAAAGGAAGAATGAAGTGGGAGGAATCTGTCTACTTGATTTCAGTACTGTAATTAATACTGTATGGACTGGTGAAGGGATAAACACAGAGAGAAATAGAACAGAATAGAGAATACATAAATAGCCCCCACACAAATATGCCCAACAGATTTTTGGCAATGGTTTGAAAACAATTCAATATTGCCCTTTCAACAAATGGTGCTGGAACAACTAGACAAAAAAAAAAAAAAAACAACACAAAGAAACGCAGTCTAAGTCTCACAACTCATACAAAACTTAACTTAAAATATAAAATGTAAAACTGTAAAACTTTAGAAAAATAAACATAGAAAAATATTTCTGGATCTAGAGGTTGAGAAAGAGGTCTTCGACTTTATTCCAACACATGATCCATAATCGGAAACATTGGTAAATTAGATTTCATCAGAATTAAAACCTATTGCTCTGTGAAAGACCTTGTTGAGGGGAAGAAAATTCAAGCTACTGACTGGGAGAAAATATTTGCAAATCACATTTCTGATAAAGGACTAGTATCTACAATATATAAAGAACTTTCAAAACTAATAGTAAAATCAAACAATGCAATTTTAAAATGAGCAAAAGACATGAACAGATATTTCATCAAAGAAGATATTTGGATGGCAAATAAGCACATTGAAAGAATGTTCAACATCATTAGATATTAGGGAAATGCAAATTTAAACCCTAATGAGATACTATTACATACCTATCAGAATGGCTAAAAATCAAAATAGTGACAATACTAAATCCTGGCACAAATTCAGAGAAAGTTAGATCACTCATACATTGCTGGTGGGAATATAAAATGGTATAATGACTCTGGAAAACAGTTTGTCAGTTTCCTAGAAAACAAAAATCAAAGAACTGAATTTGCCATTAACTATATAATCCAGCAGTTTTACTCCTGGGCATTTACCCCAAGAAATTCAAACTTAAGTTCACACAAACACCTGTATATAAGTGTTTCTTGTGGTTTTATTACATATTAGCTCTAAACTGGAAACAACCCAGCTATCCCTCAAAAGCCGAATGGTTAAACACACTATGGCACATCCATGCCATGGACTACTACTCGGCAATGAAAAAGAAGAAACCCTTGATACACGGAACAACCTGGATGAATTTCCATACCATTAATCCCAGGTAATAAAAACTTAAACTTAAAAGATCACATACAGTAATCTGTGGAAATGGAAAACAGACGAGTGGTTGCCAGGTGTTTAAGGGAGGGTAAGGGAAAGTGGGAAGTGGGGATGGCTTTCTAAGGGCAACATGAGGGATCCCACGGTGATGGAAATATTCCCTGTCTTGACTGCATTTGTGTACATTTCCTGGTTGTGACAATATACTATATTTTCTCAATATGTTACCATTGGGAAAAACAGGTAAAGGGTAAACGGGATCTAAATTTCCTACAACTGCATGTGAGTCTACAACTGTCTAAAAATAAAAAATAAAAACTTTATGGGAAAAATGCTTATACACAGAAAGTACTCAAAACAGTGCCTGGCACAAGGCCAGTGCTATTTAAGTATTTACTATTATTGAGGATGATAGTTTATTAATTTGCCAGTTCATGGGGTTCCAGAGAAGAGCAAATACCCTAGGTTGTGCCAGTTCCATAGAGGATATCAAGTGCAATAATCTCTACCCCTGTGGGATGAAGGTGAGGAAGTGGTTAGGTGGGCCAACCCAGATAGAAGCACCTTGAGAAAGCCCTTCTAACACTTGTGTACTTTCCTGTCTCAGGACCAAGGAGAATTCTGCCCTCTTTTTCAGTTCCTTCTTGACCTCCATGGCACTCTGCACACCCCTGCAGACTAATATTAGCCCTCCCAGAGAGTCACAATTCTTTCCAGAATCTGCCATGTATGAATTCCAGCCTTTGGGAAAGAAAGCTCCTCACTAGTTCTTTCTGGAAGAATTTAAGCAAACCTAAGTCTTCCCTGGCTTCCAGCTGCAGATAGATTATGCAGAAGGCTTAGATTTGTAAGAGGAGGAGAATGAAGTCTCCTTCAAGTTGACATGCTCCCAGAACCCCCCACAATCTTCCTTTTCTCTGGCATGTCACCACACGGCCGTGTTCACAGAACCTTCCTGAACTTTCTCTCTCTCTGGGTGCCTTTAGTGATGACATGTTCCCAGAATTCCTCCTTGGCCCTCACTCTGGAATGTCATTAGGATGTCTCCATATTCTTCTTTTCCCTTTGGCTCTTTCTCTGAAGGCCCATATGCCCCAATAATACTTGTATTTGAGCAGGTGCTTCTCAGTGAAGAGTGGTGCCATCCTCTGCGTAGTGGAGCACTTGAAAATAGTGCCAGATTTTTGGTTGTCAAAGTGAAAAGACATTCCCTTTGCTGCAGTGTACCTGGCACATAGAAAACAGTATTTTCCTTCTCCCTTGCCTGGCTTTGCCGCAAATAGTGTTTCCCTTTAGCTTTTATCTTAGTTGTAAACACACAGCATCATGATTAAAAAATCATGACATCTAAGTACACATAGAGAGAAGGTAGTGTTGACATTAAGTAAAACTTATAACCAAGGTAATCTGACACCTATTTAATGTGAAGCATTTTTGTTGCCATGCTGCAGGATAATTAAGCACACATTTCATGCTCTCTGCATAAATGAAAATAATTACTCTTTTCAAAAGACTGGACCACATACTCCTACAATTAAGGAATGCTGTTTGGAAAGAGAATGTGGTTCCAACAAAACCTCCATTTTTGCTTGGAGGAAGGCATTTCCCTTTCCACTCCCTACCTGGGTCTGATTCTCACATTCCTTAAACTCAGCCCAGGACCAATGCCACCAGGTAGACTCAACGGTTATCTGCTCTAACATCCTATGCTTGCGTTTTCCTTAAGAACCATTCTAAAATTCAGACCTTTACTTGGTTTAGCCTAGTCTATCTCCAAAATTAGCAGAATTTTATTTTGGTAATGGAAAGACACCCATGTGCGGGGGTTTCCAAATATAAATGTTTCCCACGTTCAGCCACAAGAATTTGTTCTTCTAAAGTGGTTAGAAAGGAGAGTTTAAACAGATGCTAGTTCACCACCATGAGACACTGAAAGGTGGTTTGCTGGAGAAGTCTTCTATGGCTCTGCTACATACCACCTATGTGAAAGTGGATATGTTACTTACCTCTGAGCTTCAAGTTCCTTAACTCTAAAATGTGGATATTAATACTTAACTGGCTGAGTTTGTTTTCAAGTTTGAGATCATGTTTATTCAGTTTCTAGTACATATAAGACCCTCAGTAGTTAGTAACTAGCATTATTCACCATAATTCAGAGAGAACAAGAGAGATGACAGAGTCAGAACTCCATGATCATCACTGGCATATGCAACCTTGATGTCTGCTGAGGTAACCCTGTCCTTTGAAATTCAAATGTAATTGGCTTTCCTTCCACCCCACATATAGTGGGAGACCCAGCGCTCCTTCCCATCATGCTAGGATTCTCGGAAGCATGGTGCAGGTCCACTCCTAAGCTTCTCTGTTTTCTCCTTTCATGGAATTAGACCAGTTTGAGGGCCACCTTGCGGTCCTGGTAGTACTGTCCACAAAGGGTAAAACTCCAATTTTTCTCACTTCCCTAACTTCCTCTGAGACAAAATTATGTTCTTCAGATTGTTATGAAAGATTTAAGGCAACAGATTTATGTGTCATTCCCCCCAAACTCAAACTGGAATGTTAGACATATTTGCTCTCAAGAATGCTCTCTACCCCTGATACTAATGACTATGCTTGTGAGCTGATAAACCCAAAATAATAACAAGGCCTAGAGTAACTTTGTGCCTGGGAATTTCCTTCTGTCAGCCTTCATGTTACTCAAATGTGGCCAGTCTCGAAGCCAAACTCAGCATGTAAATGCAATGCCTTCCCCCCAGCGTGGGACATGACACCCGGGGATGAGCCTCCCTGGCAACGAGGGACCACTATCAACTACCAACTGATGATGCAACTGGAAAATGACCTTATACGGAAGGTTCAATGCGGATCAGCAGAATATCCATGTCTACATAAAATACCATGACTTTAAAATGCTGTTTGACCTAAAGTAAGGGGGAAATGGAAAGGAGAAATGAGTTTATATGGCTACGAGTTTCTAAAAAAGAGTCTGGAGGCTGGCAGAAGGTTTGCCCTCATGCACAACTGAGCAGAGTCAGAGAGACAGATAAAGCAGATACAACCCCCAGATATTGGTTCCTTTGAGGGCTAAAGAGACCCATGGGAGTTATGGTCATGGCCGATGGGGTTAACTACCAGGGCAGATGGCCCCTCTTTGGAAATGGTGTTTATGTGTGATGAATCTGGACTCAGATGGGATCTCCCTTCGTAAGACTTTCATGCTAATGTGCTGGAGGTGCAGTTAATGTTGGGGTTTAAGATATATTTAGGGGATTTGAATCTCTGGACTGACAATGTGATAGCCAGATCCTGAGCCTCAACAGACTCCAGCACCTACAATCTGATTTATTGGACTTACCACACTCAGCTAAGATGGAGGTGAAGAAGGACAACCACCACACCATGGAGCCTAGAGTGATTACAACTGAAAATGGGAGGATTGCATCCAGCATCCAGGTGGAATCTGAGCCTCCTCTTGACATAAAGGTGCAATGGACACAACCAATCCAGTGTCCACATAGAAGAGGTGGCATTGGATTGGGAAAAGTGGACATAATGGACAAAGGGTATGGGGAAAGGCAGGAAGAGATGAGAGGTGGAGGCGTCTTCGGGACATGGAGCTGCCCTGGATGGTGCTTCAGAGGTAATCACCGGACATTGTAAATCCTCACAGGGCCTACATGATGGAATAGAGGAGAGTATGGGCCATGATGTGAACCAATGTATATGAGGTGCAGAGGTGCCCAAAGATGTACTTACCAAATCCAATGGATGTGTCATGATGATGGGAACGAGTGTTGTTGGGGGGGGGGGAGAGGGGGGGTGGGGGGGGTGGGGTTGAATGGGACCTCACATATATATTTTTAATGTAATATTATTACAAAGTCAATAAAAAATAAAAAAAAAATAAAAAAAAAAAAGAATGCTCTCTAACTGCCTGATCATTGGGAGTTTACCACTGATTTCATTTTTCTACTGGCTCCATTCTCCCATTCTGTTAGTCCTCTTCTCCTTTTAAATCCCTGTCCTCTTATTTCAATCTAATCATCTTCCTCCTATTCCTGTCTCCCACCAAATTCCTATTACCAGAGATTGCCTTTGCCAAAGAGCCATCTTCCATGAAAGAATTTTTAACATGTAAAGTAGCCATTCAAGATAACTTGCTAATCAAAGACCGTTTTCCTTCTAAGCAGCACGCTGGTGCCAACAGTCAAAATAGCATCTTTCGTTCTCCTACATGAGGAAGTCCAAAGTACAAATGTCTTAGGGCTTTGGATCAGGGCCTTTATGTAAGGTTCTGCAAGTTGCGCACTGCCCAAAGATGTACCCCATTTTCCGCTTCTCCAAGCTCTGTCCCCCTCGATACTGGTTGCACCCAGAGGGGATAATTTTTTCTAAGTCAACCATTGAGGTGGGAATTGCTTTTTCTAATTTTCTGGGAATGGGGAATGGTGCTGGGGGTGCTTTTTTTCTAATTCATTTGTCCAGAAGGAGCACCATTTTCAAAGTCTCACGAAGGCTTTCCGTGGGTTAGCAGTGGTCTCGCTTGAAGTCAGGGTGCTTGTACTCAAGTTGGGGGGACTCAGAGCTCTGAATTGAAGCGGGACATGTCAGCAATGGAGTGGGAGCAGAGGGGCTGTATCATTGTGAAGGAAAGACATCTGCAACTCTCCCCAAGCTGTCACTGGGAGGTATCATTTGCATATTAAACAAATATTTAAAATTAGCCATGCACCACACAATCAGAAGCTGGCATCTCAAACGCCATTCCTTCAAAGCAGCAGCAGGAATTGAAATGTACCTCCAGGAGCACTCATCTGGACTGGAGTGGTGGGACTCAAGCAGGGATCAGTTTCTATGACAGGTGAGCTTTTCAGGTAAGAAAGAGAAGGGAAAATGCAATAAAATACCAACTCCATTAGATTCCCAATCTCAGAGGGCAAGTTTGAGGGTTACATGTTACAGTACATTGAGAAGAGTGCCCGCCACAGTAAATGTTACGTTACCTGAAACTGTCATCATACCTCAGAGTGACAGCCAAATATTGACAAACTGACTTATCAGAATGGGCAACTCCTATAAACAATCAGCACATCCATTTCTGACCTGGTTTTTCTCACTTGATCAAAATGCATTATTCAGATAATGTTTCAATGTCTTTGAGTATTTGTGATGAGTCAGGCCCTAGGTTAAGATGATCCCATATTTTATTTCATTTGCTCCTTGTGAGACCCTCACGTACTAGGGAATACCATTATCCCCATGTTATAGGTGAAGAAGTGGAGGCAAAGAGATGCTCAGTAACCTGGTCAAAGTCACGCTGGAGTCTTTGGAACCCAAGCCACAGCTCATGGCCTTGACCACCCTACTATCCTGTTTCTCTCATTCAATTTCACTCCAGGCACTTGTGTAAGGACACCCAATCTTTGATTTAACGGGTCAGACCTTTTGACAATGTAGTCATTGTGCCTAGGTAAGAGATTTAAAAAAAACAAAAACAAATAGTTTATGCTTTTCTGCATTTTCCATTTGTTCCACAGGTATGATAGTATTTTTATAACTAGGAAAAAAGTGGTCAGTAAAATAAAATGCTGGTAAAATTTCAAGGAAAAAATAGATCGAAGCCTCCCACCAATCCAACAGGACTATCGATGTGTGTCATTAATTAAAATGCTTCCTTAGACACATGAACTGCATATCCATTAGCTAGTTTTGTCTTCACAGTGAGTTGGGGGTAGGGACTGGAGCTTGTATCCATATTTGACTGAGATTTAACATCCTGGAGGGAAGTAGATTCAGGAAAGAGACTGCCAGGCAGACTTGATGCTTGAGCCCCCAGTCCTCCAGGGCCCAAATCATTCATTTTGGCCTTGTTCAGGGTTAGCCTCAAATGCAGGCAGAGCAGCTGGCAACCCATTATTGTGATGTGAAGCTGCTGTTTATTCTTTCTCCAAGTAGAGCAATGTTATTTTTTAATTTGGTGAACATAAGAATGACGTGAGGTGCCTATTGAAGATGTAAAGATTCATAGCAAGAAATACTGACTTCTTAGCACTAGGGTGGGTCCCAGGGGTCTACCTTCTCAGAGGCATCTTAGAAGATGAGAGTTCTCCTTCAACTTTGCTTTGGATGGCAAGTTGGGGAAAGAGGAGATAATAGAGAGGAGCAGATGGGGCAGTTTCTCTGAGCCCAGTCTGGATTAAGCCTTTTAGAAACACTTTTCTCATTTAATCTTCACAACAGTCATAATTAGCACCATCTTACATGAGTAAACCAAGACTCAGAGAGTTTAAACAAGATGGAGAGCCAGAGTTCCCACCCAGAACCACCAGCCCCCATGGCCTACCCTTTTGACTAGTGTATTAACTGTCATTTCAGACTCCAGATCTACCGGCTGGTCACATCGTGGTCACCTGAGACTTTTGTCAAAATAAGGATTTCCAGACCTACCCAACCATCACTGAATCTCAACCTACATCTAGGGCCAAAAGCTGTATTTTTAACAAATGCCCTGGTTAGTTTCTGATGTGCAGATGGGCTTACCCACTAGATTGATAGCCCAGCAGGGCTCTTGTACAGCCTTCTGAGGTGGTTAGACACCAAAGTACTTCCATTCTGGTGGGTCAGTACTTGCAGTCCCAACTCCCTCCTGCCCCCTTTCATCCCAGCCACTTACCCAGAATGTCCCCATACTCGGGCAAATAGACAGTCGTGGCCCATCTCACCGGGGCCTTGGGGGCTCTGCTCCGGGGCTGAACCATTGTCTGCTCTGATTCACTGGTGCCCATGACTTGCCTATCAGTTGGGAAATATTTTGAATATCACCTGAATATGAGGATACCTCCTCCATTAGATTGTGTATCCTGGAAACCAGAGGTGCTTTACCCCATCTCTATATTGTCCATGGAACCCCAGACACAATAAACGCTCATTACATGTAATTTTTAAAATCATGACTTTTGTTCTCATATGCGCTGAGAGAGGGACCCTTTAGAAGGGGATAAAGCAAGGTGAGTTCCCTGAGCTGATTCCTGGAGGATGCCCATCAGAGCAGACCTGAAAAGTCTGGATAGAATAAAAGCTCTGAGCTTTGAGGGATGCAGGAAGATAAGAAACCAGTGATGTTGCTGAAAGAGAAAATGGGGTGCTAAGCAGACAACAGGTCCTCAAAGAGGCATTTGCTCCATGTTAGGTGAGTGAACATAAGAAAATTGCAATTTGGCTCATTTTTCACATACTCTAAAGAGAAGAAAGAGACCCGTGGGGAGAAGTACGTCAGTTTCAATTCCATTGTAACCGAGACATGGAAAAGACATTAAATGCTCACGAAGGAACCCATTAGGCCAAATAAACGTCATAGTAGCCAAACACGATTGGCTCTCCTGACTTCCACAGATAACTTTAGAGATGGTTATTTCCTTAGCTGAGAAATCATGGCCAGGTATTTTCAATGGAAATGAGTTTCACAACCTCTAACATGTTTGAGAAAAAGAAATATTTTGACACTCCATTCCAATAATGGATAATGTAGAATAATCTCCCGGGTAAATCAGCAATGTGGAACAATTTGCTGCATGACAGAAAGGCTGGTCCTCTCACCCGCCCCTCCCTGTACTTGCCTTTCTGCAATGTCTATATATCATCTCCCTGCTGTTCTCAGTGCTTTAGAAATATAATAAGAAATTTAGGGTAATATGCTGTAAATGTGCGTGCCAGGAAGCGGGCACCTCTGCATTGCTGACATGCCGAGCAGCTTGCTTGGCACCTCGGCAGGTCACGGACCAGGGTCGCGGAAGAATCTGAGACATCTAACTAATTAACCTCTGATTACGGCAAAATGAGGTTGATAATAGAGGAGAGGGCAACAAGGCTGGGAGGCACAGAGGAAAAGAAAAAAGGAAAACTGAAACCCAGCTAGCTCAGAGCAGGAGCGAGAAATGAGGACAGAATCCAAGCAGATGACCAGCCCCTTCCCCGCTGCTCAGCCACCCAGATTTCCAAGTTGACATTGACTTTGAAAATAAATCCCCCATCCCAGCCATTCAGTGCAAATTCCTAACCAGCAAAGAGCTTCCTGGCAGGAAAATGTATGCGGCTTTGCTTCTTTCCTTACTTGATGGGTAATTCCCAAGGTTGCTTTGGGGGGAGGGCAGCTTCTGGTCCCCAAGGAAAAGCATCACTGGTAGAGAAAGGGAGTTGGTGCTCAGATTTCTGCTTCCTCTTTGCCATTCCCACTGCTCAGTAGAAAAACTAACAGGCATAAACCTTTCGGGCAAAGAAGGTTTTCCACTCCTTGTTAGAAAAATGAGCTCAGTGTTTTCATGTCCTTTCACCTGCAGTGGATTGTTGGTGGAGAAGGAAGCCACAGGGTTTTCTGAGTCTTAGAAAAAACTTCCAGAGATTCCTCAAAAACCTGTAGTCCAGAGAAACCAACGGGTTGGGGAAGATATTAAATAAGGATAAGAAAAAAACAAAAACAAAACACAAAAGCAAAACCAGCAAACAAATTTGTTCCATTGTTCTATCTCCAGTTCCCCCAAATACCATGGTTTTCTATCTTGCAGTCAAAAGAATTTGGGGTTTGGAAGATCCGAGTCCAAATCTCAGCTCCATTCCCCCCTAGCTGAGTGATATGGGGCAAATCCCTTAACTTATCTGATGGAGCTTCATTTGTCTCTTCTGTGAAATGGAGATTTTGACAAGAATCTAGTGCTCTGACTAAGGATGCTCCAGAGTCTTCGGATTCTGGGAATTGCTGGATCCCATACAGAGGAAAAGAGGCATTCCTCTCCCTAGTTTTAACCGCCACCTTGTCACCTGCCTCTGAAATAACTCTGCAAATACCCAGATCCCACAAAGTCTCCAGGGATAAAGCAGGTGTCAGCTTCCAGTCGTACCAGAAGGAGATGCACTCCAAACCAAGGAGCAATGCGGGGCGGGGGGCGGGGGGCGGGTATCATTCAGTCTCCTCCATGGTCCACTACTATCCTCTTTCTCACTCCTATTCCACCTCCCCATGCCCAGTTCTTCCCAGAAATAAAACGAAAGCCTCCCACACAGCCACCAATGCACATAAATTCCTGACTAGGAAAGAAAGAAAATTGATTCTGTGGGCACAGTCGGCCAAGATGTCCTGACACTCTATCTTCATTCCCAACATAATTATTTATTATTAATGTTATGATTGAGAAGACATGCCTTCACCTTGCTTTTGGCTGAAGACTGGTGCAGGACTTTCAGAACAAAGAAAAATTACATTCTGCTCTTCAGAAAAAGTTACTTTCAAAACGGAATGAACTTGAACGGATTTTGCATTTTCAGAATGAATTTTGTCGGAGGAATCACCAGACCAACACAGCACCATGCTGATGAAACCAAGGAGTTGGAAATCGTGATTTTCAAACCTGGCTGCTCATTAGAAACACCTGGAGAGTTTAGAAACTCCCTAGGCACCCCTTCCCCCAGGATTCTTATTTAAGTGCTCTGGAAAGGCATGTAGGGGTCTGTATTACTACAGCTCCAAGGTGATTCTAATGTGCAGCCAGGGTTGATAATTACCGATCTGAACTTGATTCTTTAGTGATTTTTGAAGGTACTAATGCAAAAGAAAAACCAGATGTTGACTTTATTTTTCAGTAAATAGCTCACCCTTTGGACTCCCATAATTGGTGAAAACTAACTAGAGTACCCCATTCTCCAAGGAATAGCTGTATGCTTGCAGATCCAGAGAGCCAAATAAAAGTAGTAAAGGAGATCCTTGAGCTGGGAGGGTTGCAAATGCAGATTCACTGGGCTAATGGTATCTAATGGAGCGCGTCTTTGGTCCTGGCTTCATTTTCTGGTGGAAAGAGAAAGCAGAAGCTTCTTCAAGGAGGAAGAGGTGAAATTGACAAGGGAACAGGATCACTTAGAATCACCGCATGCTTCCATAAAAATGGACCTAACACGATGACTGCAGGACTCTGTGATGAAAGTGAGAGGCACTGAGTGTACACTTTGAATGGATTGTACAAGGCATGGGACTGTATAACACAGTGAACCACGTGGTAGAAGATGGACTGTGGTTAACAGTATAAATATGAGAGTGTTCTCTCATAAATTATAACAAATGTACAATACACGGTGTTAATAATAGAGGCGTCATGGAAAAAAATATACAAATGTAAGCTGTGGACCACATTTAGTGGTGATAGTCTGATGATATTCTTTCATAATCTGTAACAAGTGTTCCACAAAAATGTAAGGTGTGGTGGAGGGGAGATGTATGAGAATTCTGTACATTATGATTGTTTTCTAAGCTCAAAACTTCTCTAATTTAAAAAAATGAAAAAGAAAAAACAAATGGACCTGATATAGTAGAAACCTTTGGAACTCAAACTTAGCTTTCCATCAAGCTGGCTATGTTATGACCACAGGAAGGTGACATCAGAAATTCTCAGAAATGGAAGAAAATTTAGCAGCTATCTCTGACCACTAAGCACTGTGCCTCTACTAGTTGTTTTAGCCAGGACTGATGTAACAAAGTACCACAGACTACTTAGCTTAAACAACAGAAATATATTTTCTCACTGTTCTGGAAGCTAGAAATCTGAAATCAAGGTGTCAGCAGTACCCTGCTTCCTTTTTCAATGGAGGATCTGTTCCATGCCACTCCATGGCTTCTGGGAACCAGTAATTTCCTTTCTTGTGCTTTTGCCATTGCCCTGACATGAACTTGACCTAGCTGGCTTGCTGGGCCAATGAAGATGAGGGATATGTGAAGCAGACCAGAGCACAGATTGCATCTTGGAGCAGAGTCTAGCTAAATCAATTAGAAACCCAGCCAGTCTACAAATTTATGAGCAAGACAAAAATTCTTGTTGTATGCCACCTCATTCTGGCATGGTTTGTTATGTAGTATTGCAGTGGCAATAGCTGACTAGTAGAGGACCCCTCTAAGTGCCTGGTTTCTTTAGCCATCACTTAGTCTCCACCTGAACCAGTGTCTTCCACTTGCCCCCTCCAATTGCTGGCCTGTTCCACATCTTTCTGACCTCTGATTCTTGGCTGTTGACCTTACCTTGCTCCATGGAAACGTGCTCTGTGCCGTCTCTCTGATTCCACCTCTTTACCCCCTTCTAGCATGATTGGCATATGATCTCTTGTTTGCTTTTCTTGTGTTGGGGAAGCACATTTGTAGATGCTGGAACTCCACAACCACACTCAGACTCTCAGAGGTGGATCCCGCCTGGGTTAGCCTATTTCTCATGAGTTGATACCCTGATGTGTCTCCATTTTCCCCACCTTCCTCCCAGGCAGAGTGTTAGTGAGTTCTGGGGAAGGAGTACAACCTAGTGGTGAGAGCACAGACTCCAAGGTGTATGACCTTGGCCAAGCACCTCAGTTTCTTTATCTGTAAACTAGGGATGCCAATGCCTACCTTCTGGGTGCCAGTGAAGATTAGCTTAACACAGAACCCGGCATATAGGAAGCAATAGAGAATTTTTTGCTGTTATAATTATTATCACCCTTCACCTCTCCCAAATTGCCACAATCTACATCCAACTCCCTCAACATCCTACTCTGTAATTGGCATAAAACACATGACATTTATTGTTTGGGTAAAGCATTGAAAAATATAATTCTACCTGAGGTCAAAGTGGTGACTTAAATGATTTTAGTGGCAGGCTTCCCAAGCTAAAGTGCGTCCTGATAGTATATAGTTTAGTCCAAGCCATGGAGTAAATATGGTTCAGCTTTCTAGAATGTTCATTTTGCCTGATAATAAGTTATTAGAAACACTAATTGTTTTATTTTATTAGCTTGAGGAGAATTTCCCCTCGGGAAGAAATTACCTGCATTTAACCAAAGGCTTGATAAGCCTCCAGATAGAAGATAAGGCTCCTGAGGCTAGCAGCCAAGGCAAACATAAGCACATGAGTCAGGGTTCTCTTGGGAAGCAGAATCAACAGGAGGTATCTGTAAATAGTATGAGATTTTATGAGTCACGTAACTGTGGGGATGCACAAGTCTAGATTCCACAGACAGGCTGCAAACCAGGGGCTCCAATGAAAGTCCAATGACGGTCCTTGAGGAGTTTCCAGGAGATGTTGGCTGTCCAAAGACAAGCTGGGAAACTCTCTCTGAATGCTGAAATCTTTCCCTTTTAAGGCATTCAACTGATCGGATAAAGTGTCACTCATTGCCGACGGCAACCTCCCTGGTGAATGTAGATGTAATCAGCCCTCTATGTAGTAAACTCACTGATGCATAAAGTCCACAAATGTCCTTGTATTACAGTTAGCCCAGTGCCTGCTTGACCGAACAACTGGGCACAGTTTCCTGGCCAAGTTGACACATTAGCCTAAGTTAAAGATATTACTGGCTTTAAGTGGCAGAAAATTCAATTCAAACTGGCTTTTTAAAACAAAGAGGATTTATTCGTTCTTCTACCTGAAAATCAGGAAAACTAGTTTCAGGTAAGGCTTGATCTAATAACAAATGATCTCACCAAGGGCCCAGGTTTTTCTCTATCCTCTTTGCTTTCTGCTGTATTTGCCTTAATTTTCAGGCTCTACTGGTTCCCCTCTCCCCAAGCCCTGAGCCCTCTTCTTATGATAATAAAATGGCTGAAGTTTTTCTTTCTTACAATACACTGTCCAGGGAAAAGAAGCATATCTCTTCTGATTACTCCTCTCAAGCTCTGAGATTCTCTCTTTTTTTGGTCCAGATTGGGGCATATGTTCAACCTGCAGCCAAACACTGCAGTCCAGGGACTAGGTCACACCAACTGGCTTCAACCTACCATGGCCAATTCCTATAGTTTCATTCTTAATAAAACAGAATGAAGGAGTGGTGCATTCCCTAAGGAAGGTTCAGAATGCTGTTAGTGGAAGAAGGGCCAATGGATGTTTGGGTGATAAATATTAAGTAATGAAAATAACTGATAGCAAATAAGTCATGAAGGAGATGATTAAAAAGCTTTGCAGAAGATAATGAAAAGAAGTTCTTTTTGCACATGGTTGGGAGAGATATAAGAAAAATTAGCTGTGCTGGTAAATATTTAAAAACAAGCCGTCTGGGGAACTATATGTAAGTTTATTTTAAGTTTTACTGATATAAAGTACATGTAGCGCACAATTTACAAATAATAATAAAATATCGACTATTCTTTACCATATAGCCATTTGAAAACATTTTCACAAAATGTTTTCTTGATTTTTGCAGAATTTTTGTATCTTAGCTCATCCATGGATGCAATTCAACTGTGATTTGACAAAACCAGGTTATGAATAAATGCTTGATTACAAGCATAATTCCAATACAAATGTTGGTTGATATTTTCATTTATATTGATGAATGAGATTAAAGTAAAACCAGGAAGATTTATGTCAGAACTTCACCCGTTCATCAAGGACATAATTGGCTTTTTTTGCTGAATCAGAGAATAGTTTTCAAAGACTGAAAAATAAGATTTCCTCAATTTTTATACTACTCACATTGTAATGGCTACAGATATGACACAAGTATAATCTGCATTGTACATATTTCTCCACTAATTTTTTTAAGTCTAGACAGGCAACAAAACAATAAACAATAAGTCAAGTCTTGATTTGTAGCACTTGACAGTTTCTTTGGTTTGAATATTCCCACCTTGCCTGATTTCAAACTACCGATGTGAACTCACTAAACACGTAATTGGGAAGAGATGTGCAATAGTAGTCCATTATATGGTGTTTCTACCACACAGATACAAGAGACTTAAAAAACCTCAAGAGCACAGGTAATAATCAAAGGTAGTAATGAGTTTTTAATGTTTATTACCTTTACTTATAATTTATTTAATTATAAGCTTATGCAATTTGCTTTTTAATAATGGCTGTATTTAACAGCTAGGTTGCAAAAAATCCTGAAAATTCAACAACTGGCTCTCATAAGCCTGTATGAACCAGGTCCAGCATATCACTGCCCCTGTCCCATGCATTTCTCCCCCATCTCCCACTACCCAATAGTCATTAGAATACACTGTATAAACCAATATCTTGTGAGAAAGGATTTTAGTGCAAATCAAGTAATGGACTCTCTTTACATATGGTGTAACATATGAAAAGGTAGCAAGGCTGCCCATAGAATGAAGGAGGCTCTAGAAACTGATCAAGCAGGAGTTTAAAGCCCAGAGATAAAACTGAGGCTATAAACACCAATGCTACCACCACCACTAATTATTTGCCAAAATCTTGGGAAAGGCTATATATGTCCACTGGCTTTATCATGCGCTGTTCTAGGAAAAGCAATATAGATCTTCTGGGATCAGCTAATATCTGGAGGATGTATATACACATGCACATCTATGCACAGATAGACCCATACATACACATGCATATTTACATGAAAATGCATGCAAACATTCAAGCACACATACACCCACATAGATTGATGATAGATAGATGGATACATAGTGTATAAAAGGGTTATCATTAAATGGAATCCAAAATTATATAAATTTTTAGGATAAAAGAGAAGATTTCAAAGAAATGCCCCTTTGGAAATCCATTTTGACTAGAAGTTTCTCTCTCTTGGGGGTATATTTCATTCTTCTCTGTTTTGGGGGATTCCTAGTGAATTCATCTTCCCTGAAAACTTGTGTTTTCCACCTAGTCTTGCTATTTTATTTTGATGTCTCCCATGCCTGGGTGGTCATCAGAATCATCCTGGAGGCATTTAAAAATATAGATTTAGTATCCCATTCCTAGAGGATCTGATTCAGTAAAGCTTGGCTCGGGGTTGAGGATCTGAATGTTGAAGATCCTACCTGGGTAACCCAGCCATGTATGATAGAAAACTGCTGGACAGGCGTGGGCTCCAGGTTGGAGGCACAGGTCCGCCATGCACTGTGTGACTTGGCAAGTCACTTCTCCGGGGAGAAGTCTTCTAAGCTCTGACATTCTAGGACAGTCATATATCCCCTGTGGAGAAGGAGGGCCTCTCACACTTCCCATTATGGGAAGGTCCTTTTCCATCTACACAGCAGCCTAGCCCTGTCCGCATGGCCAGATTCCATTTGACAGGAAAAATGAATCGAATTGCCTTTTATTGCAGTGAGATGTCCTATGGGGGGGGGGGGGGGACTTTTAAAGATTCTCTTTAACAAGGAAAACTTTGGCTCCCATCTGATTTGCCTGGACTGAGAGGGGTGGGGAAGTTCCACACGTCAGATTTCATTCCAGATGGAAAAACTTGGTGTGAACTTTTAGATCAGTTTAAAAACATCATTATTAATTGCCTCATGAGACTTGCTGCGGTCTGACCGAACGCAGTAAGAGTAAGGAGCTCCAAGTATCTAATTCGCCACCTGAAAATTCCCGAAGATGATTATACCAAGGAAAGAAGACATATTGAGGATTGTAAGAAAAGGTTTAATAAAAAAATGTAAATGGAAAGGCCATAAAATTCAAATGAGGCTCATTCCCCAGGTTATAACAAGCTCTGTGCTCAGACCTTGTTAATAGCTTTCTTTTTTTTTAGTAATTTTATTGTACCTTCTATTTTTTCTGTCAGTGTAATTAGAGCTTAATTAATTCCCCCCTAAAGGGGAGAAAAAGGACAAAATGGTATTTGATCTGAGACATGTACAGCGGCAAAGTAATTAGCATCAGCAAGTTACCATCCCTTACCGTTAGGTGTTCTGGGAGGCAGACAGTGGGGATAAAGACACCCTGTGTCTCCCCCGGGGTCAGAGTATCAGCAGTGCCAGCACATGCATTGGGGTCAAAGGATTTTATTTAGACAGAGATCACACAATTAAAAAACAAAATCCACTGCTGCATCAATTCTCTGGCAATAATAAGGGTAATTAAGTTAAAAACCAGAAGCCTAGCTCCTGTCCCACAAAGAACAGGGGATCAGTAACGGATAAGACTTGGGATCGAATCCCAGGTCCATCACAGAAGCTGCCTGACTTTGGGGACTTTTCTGGACCGTGGCCCCTTCATCTTCCAAATGAGAATTGCAGGAGTGGCTAATTGACAGACTGGTTGTGAGGAGAAAATCAGGGCATGAAATTAAAAGCACCAGGTGTAGCAAGTTGCTAAATGGCATTTGTGGTTTCTTTCTGCCCTGTTTTTACAAAATATTTTAGTGGAATTAGTCTTCAGCAATTTCCAGTGTTCAAATTAATTACCTTCAGCGTGCATGGCAATGACTTATTTCATCAAGCCTGTTAATGCGCCTTCCCGTGGCCTCAGGCTCAGGAGAAGCCCTGGGCTGCACAGGTGTGCTGGCTAATTCGGGGAGAAATAACATGCTCAAGAACCTCAGTCAGTTCATACCCTGGTGTCTGGGGAAATGCAAGTTAGAAGATGGGCACTTGTGAGACCTGTTGTGTGGTAGAAAGTGGGATCTGGGGTAGGGTGGGTCATAAGAGGACAGGGACAGAAGCATTTGTCATGCACAAGTGAGCAAGGAAGTCCCTGCTGCTTCCAGCATCATGACAGGGTCTCCGTGAGTATGGTCAAGGACAACGCAGTTTGAATTTGGTGAATCCCAAAAAATAAAGATTATGTTTTTAAACTCATCTATTCCTGTGGTTGTGAGATCTTTTGAGTGGACTACGTCAGTGAGGCGTGACTCAGGTTGAGTCTCTGCCCTCTTGCTGGGTCTGATATAAACAGAGACACAGAGAGACAGATACACAGGAAAAGGGAGCTGCCATATTCGATCCTACAATGGGAGGGGAAGGACACCAGTTTCACCCACAACTGAGCTGCAAGGAGAAGAACCCTCCACAGGCCCAGGGAAAGATTAGCCATATGCCTGATAGCTTGCAACTGAACTTGGGAAGAAAAGAGAGGAACAGAGACTGATGGAGGCGGGCCTGGAAAGGGACAAGCTCTGTGCCTGGTTGTTCACAGCTGAGAGATGGTGAGCACGGAGGGTTAGGCAGAGACCTTGGCAGCCATCGGCAGCCATCTTGATTTGCCATGTGGTTGGACAACGAGGTCAATAGTAGCTGATTTAGTGAGAAAGTACCTCTGATGGTACCTTGATTTGGTTATTTCATGGCTTCAGAATTATAAGCTTTTTACCCGAAATATATCCCCTTTATAAAAACCAGCCCATATCTGGGACTTTGCATCAGCTGCCCTTTAGTAAACTAAAACACTAAGAAAGTAGCTCTTCCTCCAATCCTCCAATATTCTCTGAGCTGGAAACCAGGGCTGAAGTCTGCTTCTTGCTTCTGGGTCTATGCATGACCTCTCCTCTGCCTAAAGTGTTCACCGCACCCCTTTTATCCATTTAACCCCTCTCTTTCTTTCATATTTCTGCTCTCTGAGCAACTTACCCTGATGCCACTCCCTGCCCCTGCACCCAGCATAGTCAACCCTGGCCAGCTGCTATAAATTCTCATATCACCCTGTAGCACTTCTTAAATAAATAAGTGTATAAGAGTAAATTCCCTTAATGTCCACTGGGACAGGGACTGTTTTTGTTTGCATTTGCTTACTCCACAGCCTTCATTTCCAGAACGTGTTTGTTGAATGAATAAAGAGATGAAGAGACGATTGGAAAAGAGAGAGGGAAAAAGAGGCTGAAAAGGTAGGGAAAGAAAAGACTGAACTGGCTATGAGAAAAGAGTGAAGGAGCTGGAGTTATTCGTTGCCTTTTCCTCTACTTCTTGCTCCAACATACTCCCTTTGAGGCCCTGTCCACCCTATTGCTTGGGCATTTCCACACTCTCTGCCTCTCTACTCAGAGGAAGGCCTTTCTCCTAAAAGAATAACAGACCATTTGGGGCTTCACTGAGGAAGACGCTGGGGCTGGAATTTCACCCTCTCTTATAAAAATACAAGTTTTACATGGATCTTTTGCCCCTCCCATAGCCTAACCCTTCCTCAGATCAAAAGCCTCCAAGCTGAGGCGCTCTGGGAGAAAGGTAGAAGGAGGAATAGCAAAGTTCAAAGAGTGACTTCTTGGCTTTCACAGCTTGTGCTCCCAACTCCAAACTCTTGGAGAAGGCCAGTTTCTCTCTTTTGATAAGTGGCTGAACTGAAGAAGAGTTGAGATCTGGGAGCCTCGAGTTCAGCCCTGCTCCCCAGTCATGCTTGGAGGCAATACACTGACAAAGATTGAAATAGTACAAGCCAGTTGTGTCTTCTGAACTATCTCCAGAATACATTTTGAATGCCCACACCACTTTTATTTCTGGAAAAGATGGAGTAGCAGAGACTAGATTTACTCTCTCACCGGAAATAATAAAAAATTTAAAGAAAAACAAATATAGGCAAAATATATATGAAGCAATGATTTTCAAGACACAGGATATCAGGTAACAAGGACTAGTGATCCCTGAGAAACAAGAAATAAATGAGGCGAGCTCTACAATTTTCCCAAGTTACAGCCTTGACAGATTCTACAGGTTGTAGCACAGAAAGGAAGAACCTAGCAAAGTCTGGCAGACTCCCTGAGATAAGAGACCCTTATACACTTAAAATCCCAAGAGTTCATGAAGAACAGCGTGGCTAGAATTGACAAGGCAGAGTACCAAAGTGGAGACAGTTTCACACAGAGAGACTGCTGAAGAGCAATATAGGATTCTCCTTAAGTATTAGCAGAGTTCTGATCAGTGCATGTGAGGCCAGGAAAAGAACCACCTGAAAGGATTAGTGGGAAGATAACCTAAACCTTACAGAATGCAAAGGACAGTGCATATATTCCCCAATGGACCTGCAAAAACTCATAACTCAGAGAAATAAGGCATATTGCATGCAAAGTAATAAATAAAAAAGTTATAACAGATTTCTGATGGAAAATGATGCAAGTGAGAAGACAATGTAGAAGCATTTTAAAATCCTGAAAGAAAAAAATAAAACTTGTCGAAGCAAAATTTAAACCTACTGAAAATATCTTTCAAAAACAAAGGCTAAATAAAGATTTTTTCAGTTATTCAAAAGTTTAAAAAGTTGATCACCAGTAGACTCACCCTACAGAAAATGCTAAAGGAAGGCAAAAGTAAAATGATACCAGATGGAAATATGAATCTAAACAGATGGATAAACAGCACCAAATATGGTAACTACATGAGTGAAAATATAAGGTTGCTTCTTATTATTTAAATGTTTATAAAAGGTAGTTGAATGTTTAAATACAAGTAATAACAATATAGTGTGAAGTCTGTAGTATATGTAAAAATATAATATATGACAATAGCATAAAAATTGAGACAGTAGAAATGAAGGTACTACAGGATGTTATACTATTGTACAGTTCTTATAGCATATGTGAAGTGGCGTAATAGCACTTAAAGGTAGACTGCGATAAGGTAAACATGGTATACTATAAACCCTAAATCACCACTAAAATAAGAAAATAAAAGAGTTTTGACAAATAAAGCAACACAGGAGATAAAATGAAATCATAATTACTTCTGAAATGCTGCAGTAAGGACCTCCAAAAATCTGCTGCTCCATAAAAGCAACAAGAACACTATCAAAATTTGTCAAAATCAACTTCCCAAAACTCTGAAAATTAACCAAGCGCTAGCAACAATCTGAAGGATATTTATGCAAGAAACAGAGTTGACTCTATAAGTAAAAACATTGAGCTTTGCAGCACTTCAACTTGCCCAAGTCCCATCCTCCTTTCTCCAGTTCCACAGTATCCTTCAAAACAATACACTTATAATCATGCTAGCTGTGAAAACTAGCAACCTAGTATCCACTACAGGGGGAAGAATGATTTTGAAGCACCCCAAGAACCCCATCTACAGAAAATCATCATTATTTGACCTGGCTGTAAATTCCCTAGAAACCCCTACTCACAAGGCTTAACTATATGTGATCTGATTCAAGGTTCACTCAGTGAGACAACCTTTTTCCTGAAGCAATTGTCCAAAACAACCTGCAGCAATTATTTAAATTGCAGCTGACTGAGGTGATGACAACAGTTGGAGTAAACAAAAACCTGACCAAAAAACTTAAAGGAAAAACTAGGGGATGAGATTTTCACAGGGACCTTTGAAAAGCAACAACATACTCCTGGGAATCTAGGACACACTAATATTCAGGACTGTGAGCATGCTCAGAAAAGGTCTGAGAAGTCTCCAAGCATCTCTCTCCTCTGGCTGACCTTGAGGGTCTGTAGAAACAGGAAGTGAAAGCTAAGGCAGTGTTGTAAACTGCCTGCCAGAGTATTAAAATCACACCACAACATACACACACACACACACAGGCTCTTGTTAGTGAAGTCTGGGAGAATTATTGGCACAGGGAAATCTCTGTCCAATCATAAAATGACCACTAAGCTAACTGAGCAGAGAATTCAGTGGCCACACATGACAAAGAATACAGATTTTATAGAATTAGTTTAGAAAGTCATCAAACAACAACAAAACCAAAGCCAGGAGAAGATCAGATTTCAAGAGTAGACACATAATATTATTATATTTATGAGGTCCAGTTTTCAACAAAAAGTACAAGATGTACAAAGAAACAGGAAAGTATGTCCCATAGGCAGACAATGAAGTCAGTAGAAATTGTCCCTGAAGAAACTTAGCTTTTGGACATACTTGACAAATACTATATTTTAGATATGTTCAAAGAACTAAAAGAAACCATGTCTAAAGAACTAATGGAAGTTATGATAACAATGTCTCACCAAATATAGAATATCCTTAAAGAAATGAAAGTTATAAAAATAATCAAATAGAAATTCTGGATTTGAGAGTACAATACTGCAATAAAAATTTTAATAGAGATGCTAAATAGAAGATTTAAGAAGAAAAAGGAAAGAATCTGAAAATTTGAAAATAGGTTAATTGAGTTTATCCAGTCTGAGGAACAGAATGAAAACAAGAATGAAGAAAAATGAACACAGCCTTATAGACCTGTGAGGTAACCTCAAGCGTACCAGCATATGCATGTTGTAGTCTCATAAGATGAATGAGAGAAATGGACAGAAGGAATATTTAAAGAAATAATGCCCCAAACTTCCCAATTTGATGAAAAACATTAATGTACACATCTGAGAATCTCAAGGAACTCCAGGTAGGATAAACATCAAGACACATTATAATAAAAATGCTATCAAACTATTGAAAGACAGTGACAAAGGAAAGAATCTTGAAAGTAACAAGAGAGAAGCAATTCCTCAAATATAAGGGATCTCAATAAGACTTACATCTTATTTTCTCTTCAGAAACCATGGAGATCAAAGGTAGTGAGATGACATAGTCAAAGTGACAAAAGAAAAAGTCTGTCCACCAATGAGTTTACATTTAGAAAAAACGATCTTTCAGCAGTGATAGAGAAATAATGTTACTACCAGACTGACAAAAACTGAGACAATTCAATACTAGCAAACCTGCTCTATAAGAAATATTACAGGGACTCTTTCTGGCTGAAATGAAACTACACTAGGTAGTAACTCAAAACCACTTGAAGAAACACAGAACACTGGTGAAAGTAACTATATACATAAACATAAAAATCACTATTAATATGTTTTGTTTGTAAACTTTAATCACATTTCTTGCAAAACAAATTCAAAATTTATAAATTGTAAATCCATATCGATGGGTATGCAGTGTATAAATATGTAATTTGTGCGGCAGTAGGACAGAAGAGAAAGAAAACAGAGTTATATAGGAGCAAAATTTTTGTATACTATTGTAATAAATTGTCATTAATCTTAACAGCAGTCTTATTAATTAATATGATAATTGCAATCCTCAGGGAAACCACTATGAAAATGGCTAAAAGTTGTATAGTAAAAAAATGACAAGGGAATTAAAATGGTATACAATGAAAATACCAATTTAATACAAAAAGAGCAGTAATGGAGGAATAGAGGAACAAAAAATGATGCAAAATGTGTGAAAAAACAAGTAGGAAAATGGCAGACATAAATCCAACTTTAACAGTAATTACATTAAATAGAAATGGAATATACACCCATATTAGAAGGTAGAGTTTCGCAGAATAGATAAAAATAAGCAATATAGTTGAAATATTGTCAGTTAGCAAGAGACACATTTTACTCAAAGGCTCAAAATGGTTGAAAATAAAAGTATGTTAAAAGACGTACCATGTAAACATAAATGAAAGAGAGCTGTTGAAGCTATATAAAATCAGACAAAATAAACAAGACAAAAACCGTTACTAGGCACAAAGAAGGACTTCTACAATGATAAAATGTCTGTCAAGAAGCTACCATGATTATATGTGCTTAACACCAGAGTCCCCAAATGCACAAAGCCACAAATAAAAGAATTGAAGGAAGAAATAGAAATTTCAACAATAATAAGTGAATAAGAACACATAGAATTTCAACAAGGAATCAAAGACATGAACAACAATAAAAACAAACTAGACCTAACTGGCATATATAAAAGCACTCCAGGGAAGTGATGTGGCTCAAGTGATAGAGCTTCTGCCTACCATATAGGAGGACCCAGGTTTGACCCTTGGGGCCTCTTGGTGAAAAAAGAAAAAGAGAAAGCATGCCCACACCATGAGTCAAATGCTTGTGTGAGTGCCCACAAGATGAGCTAAGTGCCCAGATGAGTGCCTACGTGGTGAGCCAAGTGCCCACATGAGTGCCCATGTGGCAAGCCAAGTGTCCACATGAGTGCCTACACAGCGAGCCAGTACCCATGCAGTGAGCCGAGTGCCCACATGGCGAGCCAAGTGCCTGCATGGTGAGCTGAGCTGAGTGTTCATGAGTTGAGTCAGTAGTGCCCATGCAAGTGAGCCATGCAGCAAGATGATGACACAATAAAAGAGAGACAAAGGGGGGACTGAAGGTAAAGCACAGCAGAGACCAGAAACTGAGGTGGCACAATTGACAGGGAACCTCTTTCCACATCAGAGGTCCCCAGGATCAAATCCTGGTGAATCCTAGAGGAGAAAGATGAGAAGAGAAGATAAAAAAAGAAATAGATACAGAAGATCACCAGCGAATGGACACAGACAGCAGAAACAGCAGGGGAGGGGGAGAAGGAAAAAATAAAAGCACTCCATCCAACAACAGACAAATACGCATACTTCTCAAGAGCATATGGGACATACTCCAGGACAGACTTTATGTTAGGTCATAAGACAAGCTTAAATAAATTTAGAAGAATTTAAATCATATAAAGTATGGAATACAATTAGAAGTTAATAACAGAGGGAATTTTGAAAATATGTGAAAATTATACAATACAGTCCTAAATAACCAATGGATTAAAGGAGAAATCACAATGGAAACTAGAAAATATTTTGAGATGAATAAGAACAAAATCGCAACATACCAAAAGTTATGAATTGCAGCAAAAGCTTTGCTCACAGGAAATTCATAGTTGTAAACACCTATATTAAAGAGGAAGAAAGGCCTTAAGTGAAAAACTAGCTAAATTTCCACCTTAAGAAACTAGAAAAAGAAGAGAAAATGTAACCTGAAGCTAACAGAATGATGGAAATAATAAGGATTAGAGTGGAAATTAATGAAATAGATAATAGGAAATCAGTAGAGAAAATCAATGGAACCAAAATCTGGTTCTTTCGAAAGATCAACAAAATTGACAAATCTTTAGTTAGATTGACAAAGAAGATTCAAATTACTAAAATTAGGAATGAAAAGCAGACATTATTACCAAGCTCACAGAAATACAAAGGATTATAAGTGAATACTACAAACAATTGTATATTAACCAAGTAGATTACCTAGGTGAAACATACAGCTTCTTAGAGAAACACGTCTAACAAAACTGACTCAAGAAGAAATAGAAAATCTGAAAAGAATAAAGAGATCAAATAAGGACTCAAAACCTTCCCATAAAGAAAAGCCCAGGCCCAGACATCTTCACCTGTGAGTTCTAACAAATGTTTAAAACTACTTAACACCAATTATTCACAGATTCTTCCAAAAATAGAAGATGAGAGAATACTTCCCAACTCCTTCTATGAGGCCAGTATAACCTTGATATCAAAACCAGACAAAGGCATCACAGAAAAAGAAAACTACACATTAATATCCCTCAAGAATACAGACACAAAAATCCTTAATAAAATTCAGCATCATATGAAAATAATTATACACCATAGCCAGTGGAAAGTTATCCCAGCAATGTAAGGTTGGTTCAATGTACAAAACTCAACCAATGTAATGCACCATGTTACTAAAATAAAAGTTAAAACTATACAATCATTACAGTAGGTGCAGAATTGTGGCGGCTTGCTCGGTCGGTAGAGGTGGGGTCTGGCTGCAGACGAGGGGTCGGTCCAGCTCTGGACGAGGGGTCGGTCCCGCTTGGGACGAGGGGTCGGTCCCACTTGGGATGAGGGGTCGGTCCAGCAGCAGACGAGGGATCAGTCTCACAAGGGGTTGCGCGGTTCGGCTGACGGGGTCGCCCGGCGAAGCCGGCGACGAAGGGGTCGCCCGGAGAAGCAGGCGACGAACTGGGGACAAGGGAGGCCAGGCCCTTGTCGGGGGCTCTCAGGACTGGAGGGCGCACGGCAGAAGAACTACCGCGGAGACAAGGTAAACACGCAAGTCCACTTTATTGAGGGAGAGGCAACAGTTTTATAGGGGCTGGGGAAGGCTGATTGGTCGAAGCCACGCCCTGTTCTGATTGGTTGCCGGCGAAAGGTCAGTGGGCGGTACTGGATGGGGGAGGGGTGGTGGTTAGGGATTGGCTGTCGCTGTTGCTGGGGGAAGGGGCAGGGTTTAGGGATTGGTGGCTGCTGTTGCTGGGGTGGAGGGCAGACTTGAGTTTCCCACCCACACCTGGCTGTTGCTGCTGTCGGGGGAGGGGAAAAGGGCAGACTGGATTTTTCCGCCCACGCCTGGCTGTTGCTGCTGTCGGGGGAGGGGAAAAGGGCAGACTGGAATTTTCCGCCCTGCGCCTGCGCAGGGAGAAAGAAGAAGAAGGGTGCCGCCCTACAGGCATCGTGTGGCGCCATCCGGGAGGAGGGGCGGCCGCGGAAGCATGGCTGCCGAGAAGGGGAGACCCGAGGGCACTCTGCGCCCATGCCAAGCTCCCTTCAGGGGTGGCGGTGAGTCCGACCAGCCACCCCATCATGGGGGCAGCGGAACTAGGCCTACCGCGGCTGCTCCCCTGCCAGGCCAGCAAACCACACTTCAGCCCGAGGGGTGACCGCACAGAATAAACATTACACACATTTCACCACCCTTTCAGGATAAAAACACTCAACAAACTAGGAATAAGAAAGGAATTTTTCTTGTGCCATTTAAGTTGTGAATCACAGCAGAGTTGCAACACCTACTCTCCAGTTCATTGGACTCACTCAGGACAACAAATAAGGAGATGGAGAAGTGGATTTGGCTCAACTGATAAGAGTGTCTGCCTACCATATGGGAGGTCCAGGGTCTCCTGACCCATGTGGTGAGCTGGCCCATGCATAGTGCTGATGAGCTCAAGGAGTGCTGTGCCACACAGGGGTGTCCCCCGCGTGGGGGAGCCCCACACACAAGGAGTGTGCCCCGCAAGGAGAGCCACCCCATGCAAAAAAAGCACAGCCTGCCCAGGAGTGGCATTGCACATACAGAGAGCTGACACAGCAAGATGATTCAACAAAAAGAGACACAGATTCCTGGTGCCACTGACAAGAATGCAAGCAGACACAAAAAGAACACACAGCAAACAGACACAAGAGGACAGACAACAGGAGGGAAGGGGAGAGAAATAAATACAAATAAATAAATTATTTTTTAAAAAGAGCTTATTTGAAAAAACAAACAAATAAGGAGATGATGATGGACAATGCCCATCCCAAGGAACAGGGAGTGTCTGCAACTGCAAGCAAGATAGTTCCATCCATCTGCACCATGGAATCTAAGCCTCCTCTCAGTTAGAAGCAGAGTGGGCATCACCATCACAAAATCTTCAAGATTAGGAATGAGCAATGGACTAAAATAGACTTATTATTATTCTATTATAGACTTCCTATTATTCTTGCAATGGAAGAAATTTTATCATTGATATAAAGGCAGTGGCCACCAGAGGTTCTGAGGGAAGGGAGAGGGAAGAAAAAGTGTAATATGGGGCATGTTTGGGGCATTGGATTTGTCCTGCATGACATTGCAATGAAGAACATAGGCCATTATGTATTTTGTCATAACCTACAAAATTCTGCATAATAGAGTGTAAACTATAATATAAATGATAGTCCATGGTTAGTAGCAATGCTTCAATATGTGTTCATCAATTGTAACAAATGTACCACATTAATGAAGGATGTTGTTAATGGGGCAAGTGTGGGAGGGATGGTGGGGTATATGGGAATTCCCTATATTTTTAATGTAACATTTATGTAATCTAAAGCTTCTTTAGAAATAAAATAAATTAAGTAAAAAACTCAAGAAAAAAGAAAGAAACTTCCTCAACCTATGAAAGAGCTTACTTAAAAGCTTATAGCTAATATCATAATTAATGGTGAAAAACTGAAAAATTTCCCCTTAAAATCAGGAGCAAGAGAACGATGTTTGCTCTTGCCACTTCCATTGAACATTGTATTGGAGATTCTAACCAGGATAATTAGGCAATAAAGTTAAATAAGAGACATCCAGACAGGAAAGGAACAGGTAAAATGGTCTTTATTTGTATAAACATGATCTTGTATATAGAGAATCCAAAGGAATCCATATGCTCATACCTACACAAATTAGAAGAACTAATAAATGAATTCAGTAAGGTTGCATGATACAAGATCAATATACAAAAGCAATCATATTTCTACAATTTAGCAATTAGCAATCCAAAAATAAGATTAAGAAAACAATTATATTTACAATAGCATCAAAAAGAATAAAATATTTCTGAATAAATTTAACAAAAGGCATGCAAGACCTATACACTGAAAACTGCATAATATTGCTGAAAGAAATTTAAAAAGACCTAAATAAATAGAATGATGTCTATGTTCATGGATTTGAAGACTTAATATTAAGATGACAATAATCCTTGTATTAGTTTCCTATTGC
This sequence comes from Dasypus novemcinctus, assembly GCF_030445035.2. NCBI lineage: Eukaryota > Metazoa > Chordata > Mammalia > Cingulata > Dasypodidae > Dasypus > Dasypus novemcinctus. The sequence goes on along the minus strand of NC_080695.1, from coordinate 55,777,220 downwards.
TATTGTAACAAATTACTGTAAATTTAGTGACTTAAAAATAACACAACTTTATTATCTTACAGTTTTGGAGGTCATAAATCCAAATTGGGCATTATGGACTAAAGTCAAGGTGTCAGCAGAGCCATGTCCTTCAGAATGCTCTAGGGGAGAAAGCACTCTTTGCCTCTTCCACCTTCTAAAGGCTACCTGCATCCCTTGGCTTGTGGCCACATTATTCTGACCTCTGCTTCCATTATCTCATCATCTCTCACTCTGACCATCCTGCCTTTCTCTTTTAAGGACACTTGATATTACATTTAGGACCCACTCAGATAATCCAGTATAACCTCCCCATCTCAAGATCCGTAACTAGTCACATCTGCAAAGTCGCATTACAGGTTGTAGTGATTAGGGCATAGACATCTTCTTGGGGGCCATTCTTCTGACCACAGTGATCTACGGATTCAATTTAATCCCTATCAAATCTCACCTGGAATTTTTTGCAGAAATTGACAAGCTGGTACTAAAATACATATGGAAATACAAGATACTTGTAATCGCCCAAAACAATCTTGAAAGAAGAACAAAATTGGAGGGCTCTCACTTCTCAATTTCAGTAGCAAGTTACAGAAATCAAGATAGTGTGGTACTGGCACAAAGACTATAGATCAGTGGAAGAGAATTGGAATTCCAGAAATAAACACTTATATTCATGGTCATTGATTGTCAACCAGGGTCCTAAGACAATTTGATAAGAAAAGAATAGTATTTCAACTAATAATGTTGGGACAACTGGGTATTCATATACAAAATAGTGAAACAGGCCTCCCTCCTCACACCATATGAGAAAATTAACTCCAAAGGATTAGTATCCTAAATGTAGAGCTAAAACGTAAAACTTTTAGAAAAAAACATAGGAATAAATCTTCATAACCATGTGTTAGGCAAAACCTTCTTAGATAAAACAAAAAAAACACAGATGGCAAAAGAAAAAAATAGATAAATTGAACATCAAAATTTAAAACTTTTATGTTTTGCACATGATAAAAAGAGTTAAAAGACAGCCAACAGAATAGGAGAAAATAATTGCAAATCATATATTAAATAAGGAACTTGTATCCAGAATATATTAAAAATCCTTGCAACTCCAAAAAAAAAAGAGTTCTTTACAAAAAAAAAAAAAAAGAAAAGAAATCCTATTTAAAACTGAGGAAAGGCTTTGAGTAGATATTTCTCCACAAAAGATTAAAAAATGGCCAATAAGCACATGAAAATCTTCTAAACATTATTCATTATTAGGAAAATGCAAATCAAACCCATAGAAAATTCCACTTCCAAACATCTATTACTATGGCTGTAATAAAAAAGGCAGATAATAATAAGTGTTGGTAAGGATATAGAGAAATTAGAATCCTTATCCATTGCTGTGGCATTGTAAAATGTTGCAGCCATGTTTGAAAACAGCTTGTCAATATCTCAAAATGTTAAACATAGAGTTACCACTTGATCTATCAATTCCACTTCTAGGTATACATATACTCGAAATATTTGAAAACATATATCCACACCAAAATGTGTATGTGAATGGTCACAGCAGCATTATTCGTAATAACCATTATAAAAAATGGAACCGACCCCAGTGTCTATGAACTATAAATGGATGAACAAAATGTGGTTATACATACATGGAATATTATTCAGCCATAAAAAGGAATGAAATTCCAACACATGGAATTTCATCCACAACATGGATGAACCTTGAGGACATTATGTAAGCTGAAAGAAGCCTGTCACAAAAGGCCACATATTTTATGATTACATGTATATGAAATATCCAGAATATGCAAATTCATTGAGACAGAAAGTAGAATAGTGGGTAATGGGTATGAAATATCTTTTGGGTACGATGAAAATATTCTGGAATGAAAGAGTAGTGATGGTTTCACAACTCTGTGACTATTCTAGAAACCACCAAATCATAAACGTTTAAAGGCTGAATTGTATGATATGTAAATTATATCCTGATAAAGCTGTTTTTAAGGAAATATTCATTTATTCCAATAAATGGAAGAAAGAGGTAATGAGAGAACAAAAAAAAATGGGGCTAATAACAAATAACAACATATGATAGACATAAACCTAGTTATATTAATAATCATAATAAATGTAAATGTAAATGGCTTAAACACCTCTATTAAAAGGTGAAGAATGTCAATTTGGATAAAAAGTGCACTGCCTATAAGAAATGCACTTTAAATATAAATACATGTTTAAAAGATATACTATGCTAACTCTAATTTTATAAAAATGCTGGAGTGCTTATATTAATATTAGACAAAGAATATTTCAGAGCAAAAAATAAAGGTTATTTTGTAATAATAAGAGATCTATTGCACAAGAGGACATAGATGTTAGATACCTAATAATAGACCTTGAAGCAAAAACTGTGTGAAATACACGGAGAAATAGGAAAGTCCACAAAAATGGTCAGAATTTTCAAATTCCTCTCTCAATTCTCAACAAATAGGTAGAAAATCAGCAAATAAATAGAAGACTCGAACAACACTATCAACCCCCTTGGCTGAATTAACATTTATAGAACACTCTACAGGACAGTAGCAGAATATACATTCTTTATGAAGGTTTTAAGCATCCATGTAGGATATTTACCAATGTAGACTAAAACCTTGGTCAAAGAAACCAACCTTAATATATTTAAAAGAATTCAAGCCATTCAAAGTATTTTCCCTGACAATAATTGGACTAAATTAGAAAGTAATTGCAAAGATATCTGGAATACCCCAAATATTTAGAAACTAAATCACATATTTCTAAGTAACCCATGGGTCAAAGAAGATTTCAAAAGGGAAATTGGAAGTTATTTTGAACTGAATGAAATGAAGACACAACATATTAAAAGGTGTAGAGTGTTGTCAAAGCAGTACTTAGGGAATGATTTATAACACTAAGTGTCCATGTTAGAAAACTGTACAGTCTCAAATCAATAAGCTCAGTTTTTACCTTTAGGAAATAGAAAATGAAGATCAAGTTAAATCCAAAATAAGCAGAAGAAAGGATGTAACAAATATCAGAGCAGGAACAAATGAAATAGAAAAGAGAGAGAGAGAGAGAGAGAGAGAGAGAGAGAGAGAGAGAGAGAGAGAGAGAGAGAGAGAGAGAGAGAGAGAGAGAAAGAGAATCAGTAAAACTAAAGGTGGTTCTTCAAGAAAATTAATACAATTGATAAACATTTAGTCAGACTGACCAGTAAAAAGAAAGAAGACACAAATTCCAATGTCATTAATGAGAAAGGTGACCTCTTTAAAGATTCTATGATATGCAGGACAATTCCAATGTCCCCAAAATGCTCCCATGTTATACCTATTCTTCCCTCTCCCTTCCTTCAGAATCTCTGGTGGCCACTTTATATCAATGATACAAGTTCTTCCATTGCTGGAATAATAATAAGTCTGTAATAGGGTAATAATGGAATAATAATAAGTCTACTTTAGTCCATTGTTCAATCCCAATCTTGAGGATTTAGGGATGGTGATGCCCACTCTGTTTCTGATTGAGAGTGAGCATAGATCACATGGAACAGATGGATGGAACTGTCTTGCTGGCTGTTGTCGATACTCTCTGTTTTGGGGGATGGCTATTGTCCATCATCATCCTTCTGTTAGTTGTCCTGGGTGAGTCCAATGAACTAGAAAGTAGGTATTGCAGCTCTGCTAAGATTCGGTGTTCAATTGGCCTGGAAGATTTAAGTCTCTGGGACATATAACTAACAAGTATAGTGCTAATTATAGGTTCAAATAAAAGAGACAGAAGGTCCAAGTGTAGGGAAATTATTTTAAAAATCTAACTTTGATACATTGGGGAGCATATATTCCAAAGTAAGGCCAACTGTCAGGGTGCCCAATTTGAGATTTCCTGATGGATATAGGACATTATACATTATGTCAAAGCCTATAAAATAGTGTGGGGCAAAGTGTAAACTATAATGTAAGCTATAGTCCATGGTTAGTAGCAATGCTTCAATATGTACTCATCAATTACAACAAATGTGCCAGACTAATGAAAGATATTAATGTGGGAAACTGTGGGAGAGGGAGGGGATAGGATATATAGGAATACCCTATATTTTTGATGTAATATTTATGTAATCTAGAGCTTCTTTAAAAATAAAATATTAAAACAAAAAAGAATCTACAATATGAAAAGGATAAGATAAATATTATAAACAACTTCTGTAAATTCAACAACCTAATTGAAATGACAAATACCCTGACAGACACAAACTACCAAAGTTCACTTAAGATGAAATAGATAACCTGAAGAGTGCTGTATCTATTAAAGAAAATGAAATTGCAGATTCAAAACTTCCCACAAAGGTAACTCTAGGCTCATATGTCTTCACTGGTGAATTCTATCATACATTTCAGAAAGAAATAATTCACATTCTACACAAACTCTTCCAGAAAATCGAAGAGAACACGTCTCAACACATTGTATGAGGTCAGTGTTATTCTAATACTAAATCCATTCAATGTAAACTGACATCTACACGTATGAAATCCATGATAAGCTGGAGGTAAGTATGTGTAGAAGGAAGGGATAAAATGGGGGCATAGAGTTACCTTTGGGTGGCGTTTTGTGGGCTTGAGGGGGGCTAGGGATGGGAGGATGAGTAATATTGCCCAAGAAATTGGGGGGAGGGTGGGGCAACACACGAACATAGGAGATTGTCAGGTGTTCATAGAGAGTATAATGCTGAGAAAACCTTTTAAAAAATATAATAAGGAAAGTTACCTGTTTAAGATACTTAAAGGGGATAATCTGATGCAGGACAGACTCCTAGGGAATATGTGAATGCTCATTTTGCCAGAGTGGGTTATATCATTGGGTAGAGACCCATATAATGAGAATGAAGGTATACCCACATCCTGGGGAGGACTGATGCCATCAAATAGAGGGAAATGTATCTCTCAAGAGAAAGGGTGGCTCCCAGAGCATTAGGGCAGTTGAGCATGTCAAGCCCTCAACACTGTTGCAAGTATCCCTGAACATGGCTCTTCAAGAAATGAAGATTGACTGTCACTGTGGGCCCTAAGGGGCGGGGGAAAGAGGTATTGAATAGATGGAACCAATGTAACTGTGTGGGCAATAAAAGTGTTTCACAAGAGTACACAAGGATGGATATAAGACATGTAAAATTACACCAAAAATATATAGGGACCGATAGACTAAAATGTAAATCATAATGTAAAACATAAGATAACTGAAAACTTAGAAAATTGTATAGTCTAAAATATAAACCACAATGTGAAAACAAATGTTACCTTGTTTGAAAGCTATTGTCTCAATATCTGTACATCAATTTCAGTAAATATGGTATGAATATCTAAAAAGATTATTGCTGTGGAAGGGAAAAGGTTTTATGTTGGATATGTGGAAGTACTGTATATTGTATATATGAATTACTGTGATCTAAAACTCTTGTGAAGATGAGCTTAATAATTAGAAAAAAGAAAAGAAAAAGATAGGATGTAGAATTTTTCCAAATTATTATGTCTTCTTTATCTAACCTTTAAACTCATCACTACATTCCATTTTACTATTAAGGGAACCTGGCAATATATTGGGCTTCACTTTTCAGGAAGTTTTGGATCACAGAGAGTTTCAACAATGGCAGTGGAGGAATACTGGTGTGGGATGTTATTGACAGGGGACACATGGTTGGCAGGGAGTTCTACAGGGCATATATCGAGGGTACATAAGAATGTTTGGATATTTTCATAGTGCAAACAATTAAAAACAATAGCTGAGGGAGTGCTGAGTCCCTAGCAAGAGGAACTCTATCACAGTCCCTAAAGGAGCAGCAACAATCCCCCAAGTGCAATGGCAAAGACCAGAAAAGAATGAAGGTCCAACATTGAGCCCCTGATACTAATGACTATGCTTGTGAGCCTGTTCACCTGAAATAAGAACAAGGCCTAGAGCAGCAGTGTGCCTAAGAGTTACCTCCTGAGAGCCTCCATGTTGCTCAAATGTGGCCAGTCTCGAAGCCAAACACAGCATGTAAATGCGTTACCTTCCCCCCAGCGTGGGACATGACTCCTGGGGATGAGCCTCCCTGGCGCCGAGGGATTACTATCAAGTACCAGCTGATGATGTAACTAGAAAATGACTTTGAATAAAAGGTTCAACTCAGACCAGCAGAATATCTCTGTCTACATATAAAAACAGGAGTTAAAAATGCTTTTTGACCTAAATCAAGGGGGAAATGGAAAGGACAAATGAGTTTATATGGCTATGAGTCTCTAAAAAAGAGCTAGGAGGTTATCAGAGGGGTTGCCCTTATGCACACCTGAGCAGAGTCCCGGAGACAGATAAAGTAGATACAACCCCAGGTATTGGTTCTTCTGAGGGCTAGAGAGACCCACAGGTTTTATGGTCATGGCAGATGGAGTTCAGTGCCATGTCAGTTAGCCCTTCTTTGGAGTTGGTGTTTCTGTGTGATGGAGCTGAACTCAGATGTGATCTCTTTTCACAAGCCTTTCCTGTTACTTTACCAGAATTGTAGTTGGTGCTGGGGTTTAATATATACCTAGGGGATCTGAATCTCTGGACTGACCATAGGATAGCCAGGCCCTGAGCCTCAACAGACTTCAGCTCCTACACTCTGGTTTATTGGACTTACCCCACTCAGCGAACATGGAATTGAAAAATGTCAGCCACCACACCATGGAGCCAAGAGTGCCTACAACTGAAAGCAGGAGGATTGCATCCAGTATCCAGGTGGAATCTACGCCCCCTCTTGACATAGATGTGGAGTGGACACAACCAATCCAAGATCCACAGGATGGAGGAAAAGAACATGGATTACAATGGACTTACTGATATTCTATTCATAAACTATTGTGATTAGTAATCGAAGAAAATGTGGCATCGGTGTGGAGAAAGTGGCATGGTGGCCACATGGTGGCTCCTGGGTGTGAGGAAGAGATGAGATGTGGAGGCGTTTTCAGGACTTGAAGTTGTCCTGGGTAGTGCTGCCGGGACAATTACCGGACATTGTAGGTCCTCCCATGGCCCACTGGATGGAACGTGGGAAAGTGTGGGCTATGATGTGGACCTTTGACCATGAGGTGCAGCGATGCTCAGAGATGTATTCACCAAATGCAATGAATGTCTCATGATGATGGAGGAGAATGTTGCTATGGGGGAAGTAGTGGGGTGAGGGGGGTGGGGGAGGTGGGGACCTCATGTTTTTTTAATGTAATATTAAAAAAATGAATAAAGACCAAAAAAAAGAAAAAAAATCCATTCAAATATATTATAAGAATAGAAAACTTCAGACCTATATCCTTCACGAACATAGATGAAAAAATTCCAAACAAAATTTTAGCAAATCAAATCCAGCAGTATATAAAAAGTATAATATATTACATCACAACAAAGTGGAATTTATCCCTTCAATAAGGGTTGATTTTACATCTGAAAATCAATCAATATAATTCACCATATTATTAAACTAAAAAAGAAAACTTATGATCATTTCAATAGATGCAGAAAAAAATTCAACATTTGACAAAATTCAACAGCCATTCCTGATAAAATTTCCCAGCAAAATAGTGTTACAGGTACCCTCCTCAACCTCGTAAAGAGCATCTACACAAAACCCACCATAACATCATTACTTAATGAGTCTGAATGCTTTCTGCCCAAGACCAAGGCAAGGATTTCCACTCACCATTGCGCTTGAGGTTCTAGCTAGTGCAATAAAGGGGGAAATGTAAAAGGCATCCAGGTTGGAAAGTATATAAGTAAAACTCTCTGTTCACAGAAGACATGATTGTCTATGTAAAAAATCCAGTGGAATCCACAAAATGCCACTAGAAATAAGAAGTGAGTTTAGGAAGTTTGCAGGACACAATATCAATAAACAAAAATCAATTGTGTTTCTTTAATACATGCCAGCAGTGAATGATCGAGAAATTTATATAAGAAAGCAAAGCCATTTATTACAGAATAAAAAATATGTAATTGAGACACATCTTACAAAAACTGCAATCCTGGTCAAAAGCCCAGCGTGCTTCTTTGTAGAAATTGGCAAGCAAATTCTAAAATTTATATGAAAATGAAGTGACCTAAAATTACCAAAAACTTGAAAAATAGGAACAAATTTAGAGGACTCCCACTCTCAGATTTTAAGGCCCACCATAGTACTACAGTAATCAAGAGAGAGTGATATTCACATAAAGACAGACAAATCAGTGGAACAGATCAGAGTCTACAAACAGACCCACACCTATTGGGATAAGGTACTTTTTCAGAAAGGTGCAAATGCAATTTAATGAAGAAAGCATAGTCTTTTCAAACATGGAACACTTGTGGATATTCACGCACCAAAACAACAAGAACTTTAATCCATACTTCACACAATACACAAAAATCTACTCAAAATGATCATAGACCTAACTGTGAAACCTAAAACTATAAAAGTTCTAGAAGAAGATATAGGAGGGTGGTTGGTGGGTTTTGTTGTAACCCCCTCGTCTTTCTCCTGTTTTCACCCACCCTGGCTCAAGCCAGCGGCATCGCTTTTGTTTTGAGGCCAAAGCTAAGAACGCGAAGCAGAGAGTCAAGACAGAAAGTGAGGTGAATCCAGGGGCATGCCAGGGTCCAGCTCCCTTATGTGGAGATAATGTAGCCATTGGTATGATTGGACTTGGATTTTCGAGCTCTGAGGAGTCTGAGATTTAAAAAGAGGATATATTGACTCATAAGTCAACGAAACGTTTTCTGCAAGACACCTTGCTGCAATGGAAGAGGGGGCGAGGAATTATATTCTTGGAGAATTTGGAGAAAGATATCTGGGTCTTGAAGATAATTACTTGAAATATGTTGAGGAGGAATAAAATTGAAGGATGTTGTTCTTAGAAAACATCCATTTGTCAATTGTATCTGACCAAGAATTTGAAGATTTATATAACAAGTTTTTCTTTTTACGTACAGGTGTTCCTTGTTCTGCACGGTTCCAATATGCATAAATATCAGTCACCACAGTTACGTTAAATAGCACCAGTCTGCCGAATTTTCCGTTACCACCCTACTATGAATAATTGCATAAAGTACAAACTTGGCTGCTAGCTCTTTAGTCCACAAATCATGCAAATAAACAGAAGTACATCATGATCTGTGATTCCTTCAAAATCTCTTGGTGATTGGCCACTGAGCAGCCGTTATCCAGTTCAGACAAAAACGTGTGTAGTTATATGGGTTCCTTGTCTCCCAGTGATAAGCTCATGAGCCATTTTACAAAAAATGGATGATAGAAGGAATTGGTCAACAAAGATGATGGAGCAGTGAAGAAACGAAGAGATAACGCTGGAAGTGAAAGTGGATGTGATTAGAAGATTGGATAACAGTGACAGCAAAGCCAAAATAGGAAGAGACCTAGACCTGCATGAAACGATGATATGACCTATATTGAACAAGTCTGATAAATATAAAAACAAGATTAAGTAGCTTTAACATATTTTAGTTTAAATTGCTCTAGGAACAGGAAGCTGCTCATGGTTGAAATGGAGCATTTACTTCTATTTGGATTGAAGACTAATAAAAAATAAATCAGTTTGGCTAGCTTTCAGGAAAAAGTGTTGAAATTAGTTGCTATGTTGAAAGAAAATGGTAATTACAAGAAGACTGAAAAAGAACATTATACTGCCAGTAAAGGCTGGCTTCATTGCTTCAGAAGTCAGCATGAACTGATTTGATGCTAAGCTATCTGGTGAAGCTGCTGGTTTAGATAAGGATGCTGTGGTGAAATGTGCCCTCAGATTCCAAGGATTACAGGCAGTCTTCACTTTGCACGGTAGTGCAGCACTGCAAAAAAATTTTGCAGGATTAGAATGGAATGGAAATGGATTTATAGAAGATATAGCTGACTGTGGAAGTGTTGACGCTGCTCCTGTTCAATAGACTTTAGACATGCAGCCAGAGGAATTTAATGAAGGTGAACTCATAGACATAAATGAGGAAAGTGGTTATGACGTAAAGGATGAAAATGTCTTGGAAGTGATCTGTTAAAACCCTTCACATTACAGGAACTCTCGGAGATATTTCACAACATTAAAGTACAAAGGATAAAATTTTGGAAGCTGAACCAAACATAGAAAGGAGTATAACAATTTGCCAAGGTGTAGAAAAGTTGGTAATTCTATATAATAAGTTATATGATGATAAGATAAGCACTGTTCAAACTACTCTTGATAAATTTTTTAAACTGTGTTTGATCATTTACTTTAAAAAAAACTATTTTGGTACATATTAATAAAGCATTCAATTCATCCAAAGTGTACAATCAATGGTATTTGGTATAATCACATAGCTATGCATTTATCACTAATCATTAGAGCATTTTCATTATTTCAATAATAATAATAATAATAAACAAACATACAAGAAAATTCTTCACCTCTCAATCTCTCTGTTCCCCTGTGGTACAAAGCTGCTATTTCTGGTTATTCTTGCACAATTATTAAACAATTCTACTGATAAATTTTTTATAAAGTAATAAAGTTTTAATTCTCAATGTTAAAAAATATATATATAAGAGAAAGTCTTTGCGACCTCGAATTAAGCAAAGATTTCTAAGGTATGACAATATAACCACAATTCATAAAAGCAAAATGTGATAAATTGGACTCCACCAAATTAGAAAAACTTCTCTTTGAACGACACTATTAAGAAAATGAAAAGATAAGCCACAGACAGGTAAAATTAAAAATAATGTCTGATAAAGACATAGTATGCAGAATATATAAAGAACTCTAAAAACTCAATAATAAGAAAACAAACAGCCTAATTTTTTTGAATGGTGAAAATGATTTGAATAGACACTTCACCAAAGAAAGATAAAGATGGCAAATAAGCTCATGATATATGGTCATTAGGGAAAACCAAATTAAGACCACAAGGAGACACCACTAGTCACCTAGTTGATTGACTAAATTAAAAGGACTGACTGAACCAACTGTTAGCAAGGATGAGAAGAAACAAATTCTCATACCCTACTTATGAGAATGTAAAATGGTTTTACAACTACTTTGTAAAAAAGTTTAACAGCTTGAATGAGTTAAAAAGTGTACCTACCATCTAAAAAATGAAAGCTCATGTCTATTTAAAGGCGTGTACCTGAATGTTATTACCAGCTTTATCTGTGATAGCCCCAAACTGGAAAGAATCCTAATGTTCATCAACAGGAGAGGAAATAAGCAAATGCTCGTATATTCACGCAATGGAATACCACTCAGCAATAAAAATGAATGAACTATTGATACACAAAGCTACATTGATGAAATCAAAATAGATATTCTCAATTAAGAAAGACAGGTAAAAAGAGAACATACACTATGAGTCCATTCATATAAAATTCTAGAAAATGCAAACTAAAGTATAAAAGCCACAGAAAACAAGGCAGTTGTTGACTATGCATGGGAGTTTGGGGTGGTAGGAAGGTCAGTACAAAACTTTCAAAATTATGTATCTCAGAACTTATCCATTGTATACTTTAAATACAAGCAGTTTACTGTATGTCAATTATATCTCACTAGAACTGTTTTTCAAAATCTCCACCCCCTACCATTCTACAGCCGACAAATTTGGTCCAAACAGTCTCATACTTGGTATGTCTGCCTTGTTTCCTCTCTCTCTTTTATCCTATTTCCACATCACACACAGAGGGATCTTTTAAAAATGCAAAATGTGCTCACTTCACTTACCCAACTACAATGCTTCACCCTGCATTTAGCATAAAATCCAAATCTGTTACATTTTGGGGTTTTTGCTTATTTGTTTGCTTGTTTTTTAAACATGTCAATTTTATTGTTACGTATTAATAAGGCATATAATTTATCCAAAGTGCACAATCAATAGTATTTGGTATAATCACATAGTTGTGCATTCATCGCTTCAATCATTATTAGAGCATTTTCATTATTTCGATAATAATAATAAAAAACAAACAGGTAAACAAGAAAATTCTTCACCTCTCAATCTCTCTCTGTTTCTCCTGCTGTACATAGCTGCTATTTCTGGCTATTCTTGCACATTTATTTATTTATTTATTTATTAAGCCATTTTACTGAAATATATTCACATACCATATTATCTAACCAAAGTGTATAATCAATGACTTTAATATAATCACAATGTTACCCATTTATCACCACTAAAAATTTTAGAACCATTTCATTACTCCAAAAAAGAAACACTCCATACCCCTTAGCATGCCTTCCCCAACCCTACATAACCACTAATCTAATTTCATATTTAGAAATTCATTTATATTTATATTTTATATAAATGGAATCATACAACTTGTTACACAATATAGTTAGTTCATATTAGTACAATCAAAAAGTATTTGTCCTTTTGTGTCTGACTTGCTTCACTCAACAAAATGTCCTCCAGACTCATCCAAGTTGGTATAAGCTTTACAACTTCATTTCTTCTCACAACTGCACAATATTCCCTCATGTGAATACACCAGTTTGTTTATCCATTCATCAGTTGATGGACACCTGGGTTGTTTATAATTTTTGGCAATCATGAATAATGCCATTATGAACATCAGTGTGCAGATGTCTGTTTGTATCACTGCTCTAAGTTCTTCTGGGTATATACTCAGTAGTGGTATTGCAGGGTCATGTGGCAAATCTATACTCAACTTCCTTACAAACTGCCAAACACTCCTTCACAGTGGCTGTATCATTCTACATTCCCATCAATAGTGAATAAGTGTTCCTATCTCTCTGTATCCTCTCCAACACTTGTAGTTCTCTGTCTTTTTAATAGTGGTCATTCTGATAGGTGTGAAATGATATCTCATTGTAGTTTTGATTTGCATTTCCCTAATCATTAGTGATGTTGAACATTTTTTCATGTATTTTTTTTTGCTATTTGTATTTCTTCTTTGGACAAATGTCTATTCAAGTTTTTTGCCCATTTTTTAATCGAGTCATTTGTCCTTTTATTGTTGAGTTGTAGCATCTCATTATATATCATGGATATTAAATGCTTATCAGACATGTGATTTCCAAATATTTTCTCCCAATGGGTCAGCTGCCTTTTCAAACTTTTGACAAAGTTGTGTGAGGTACAAAAGTGTTTCATTTCTAGGTGGTCTTATTTATTTATTTTTTCTTTTGTTGTGCATACTTTGGGTATAAGGTCCAAGAAACCACCAACTACCACGAGGTCTTGAAACTCTCTCCCTACATTTTCTGCTAATAGTTTTATTGTTCCAGCTTTTATTTAGGTCTTTGATCCATTTTGAGTTAATTCTTGAATAGGGAGTGAGATAGGGGTCCTCTTTCATTCTTTTCATTATACATATCCAGTTCTCCTAGCACAATTTCTTGAAGAGACAATTTTGTCCTGTTACTGTGGACTTGATAGATTTGTCAAAAACCAGTTGGCTGTTGAGGTGAGGGTTTATTTCCTGGCTTTCAATTCATTCCACTGATCAGTGTGTCTATCTTTATGCCAGTACCATGCTGTTTTGACCACTGTAGCTTTGTAATATGTTTCAAGATCAGGTAGTGAAATTCCTCCCATGTTGCTCTTCTTTTTTAGAATTCTTTTGGCTGTTCAGATGCACTTTCCCTTCCGAATGAATTTAGAAATTGTCTTTTCTATTTCTGTAAAGTAAACTCTTGGAATTTTGATTAGTATTGCATTGAATCTATTGATCAGTTTGGGTAGGACTGACATCTTCAAGATATTTAGTCTCCCAATCCATGTACACAGAATGTCTTTCCATTTGTTTAAGTCTTCATTGAGTTCTTTTAGCATTCTTTTGAGGTTTTCTGCATATAGGTCCTATACTTCTTTGGTTAAATTGATTCCTAGGCATTTCAGTCTGTTTGTTGCTATTGTAAAATGAAATTTTTCCCTGATTTTCTCCCCAGATTGTTCAATAGTAGTGTATAAAAACATTACTGATTTTTGTGTGTGTTGAATTTGTATCCTGCCACTTTGCTGAACTCATTTATTAGCACAAGTAGTTTTGTCATAAATGCTTCAAAATGTTCCAAATATAATATCATGTCATCTGCAAATAGAGTTTTTCTTCTTCTTTTCCTATTTGGATGCCTTTTTTTTTTCCTTGTCTAATTACTCTAGCTAGAACTTCTAGAACAATGGTGAATAACAATGGTGGCAGTGGGTATCTTTGTCTTGTTCCTGATTTATAGGGAAAACTTTCAACATTTCCCCACTGAGTATGATGTTGGCTGTGGGTTTTTCATATATGCTGTTTATCATATTGAGTAATTTTGTTTCTATACCTATCTTATCAACTGTTTTTATCAAGAAAAGATGCTGAATTTTGTCGATTGCCTTTTCTGGATCAGTTGAGATGATCTTGGTTTTTTTCCCCTTCAATTTATTAATATGGTATATTATGTTGATTGATTTTCTTATGTTGAACCAGCCTTGCATACCAGGAATAAATCTCACTTGGTTGTGATGTATAAGTCTCCTGATATGCTGTTGGATTCAATTTGCAAGTATTTTGTTGAGAATTTCTGCATCTATGTTCATAGAGAGATTGGTCTCTAATTTTCTTTTCTTGTACTGTATATTTCTGGCTTTGGTATTAGGGTGATGTTGGCTTCATAAAATGTGTTGGGTAATTTACTCTATTCTTCAAAATTTTTTTGGAAGAATTTAAACAGGATTTGTGCTAATTCTTCTCGAAATACTTGGTAGAATTCACCTGTGAAGCCATCTGGTCCTGGACTTTTCTTTGTTAGGAGATTTTTGATGACAGATTCAATCACTTTAAATGAGACTGGATTATTAAGTTCTTGTATTTCTTGCAGCATCATTGGAGGTTGTTTGTGCATTTCTAGGAATTTGCCCATTTCATCTGGGTTGTCTAATTTGTTGGCATACAGTTTCTCATAATAACCTTTTATGATCCTTTTTATTTCTGTGGGGTCAGTTGTGATTTTACCTCATTCATTTCTGATTTTCTTTATTCACATCTTCTCTCTTTTTTCTTTGTTAGTCTAGCTAGGGATTTGTCAATTTTATTGGTTTCTCAAAGAACCAACTTTTGGTATTATTGATTTTCTCTAGGTTTTTATTTTGTTCTCAATTTCATTTATTTCTGCTCTAATCTTTATTTCATTCCTGCTGCTTGCTTTGGAATTGGTTTGCTATTCTTTTTCTAGTCTCTCCAGTTCTTAAGCTAGATATTTGATTTTAGCTCTTCCTTCTTTTTTAATATAAGCATTTAGGGCTATAAATTTTCCCCTCAAGACTGCTTTCACTGCATCCTGTAAGTTTTGATAAGTTGTGTTCTCATTTTCATTCATCTCAAGATATTTACCAATTTCACTTGCAATTTTTACTTTGACCCACTGATTATTTAGGAGGGTGTTTTTTAACCTCCAGATATTTGTGAATTTACCTCTTTCTTGTCTATTATTTATTTATAGTTTCATTCCATTATGATCTGAGAAGGTGCTTTGTATAACTTCAATCATTATACTTTTATTGGGAGCTGTATTGTGATGTAACATGTGGTCTATCCTGGAGAAAGATCCATGGGAGTTTGAAAAGAATGTATAACTGAATTTGGGTGCTACGTTCTATGTCTGTTAGGTCTAACTCATTTATCATATGTTCAACTTCTCTGTTTCCTTGTTGATCTTCTGTCTAGTTGTTCTATCTAATTTTGAAGTCTCCAGCAACTATTGTAGAGATCCTTATTTCTCTCTTCAGTTTTGTGAAGGTTTTTGTCATGTATTTGAGGAACCCTGGCATAGATACTTGTGACTGTTATATCTTCCTGGTGGGTTGTCCCTTTTATTAATATATAAGGCCTTCTGTATATTTCATAACTTTTTTGCATTTAAAGTATGTTTTGTCAAATATTAGTATAGCCACTCCTGCTCTTTTTTGGTTACTGTTTGCGTGTAGTATCTTTTTTCAACCTTTCACTCTTAGCCAGTTTGTATCCCTGGGTCTAGGTGAGTCTCTTATAAGCAGAATATGGATGGCTTGTGTTTTTTAATCCATTATGCCAGCCTATATCTTTTGATTTGGGAGTTTAATCCATTCACATTCAATGATATTACTGTAAATGGATTATCACTTCCACCATTATATTCTTTGGTTTTCATATGTCATCTTATTCTCATCCATCTTTTTACTCTTTTGATTATCCTTTCTGCTATTCTTTCTTCTATACTGTACTCCAAGCCTCTCTCTCCTGTCTTTTTCTTTCCATTTCTAAGGCTGCCTTTAATATTTCCTGAAAAGGTGAATTCTTTTTTATAAACTCTTTTAGTTTCTATATGTTTGTGAATAAATTTTTATACTCACCTGCATATTTAAAGGACTATTTTGCTGGATAAAGAATTCTTGGCCAGCAGTTTTTCTCTTTCATTATCCTAATTGCATCATACCACTGTCTTCCCTCCTCCATGGTTTCTGATGAGAAATCTGCACTAGTCTTACAGGGTGTCCCTTGTATGTAGGTTTGCTTCTCCCTTGCTGCTCTTAGAATTTTCTCTTTATCTTCGCTGTTTGACATTCTGAGCAGTCAGAATGTAGTTAGTAGAGAGGTCAGTAGAGTAGGAGATTGAGAGGGTCAGATCTCTTTATTCCCATGCCTGCTCCCAAGGCAAGCAATGGTGCAGCCTCACCTGGCCTGGAAGGCCTCATGGGACACAGCAGACCAAAGCTGTGGGTCGGAAGCTGGGTCAGACTTAGACTGTGTCCCTCTCTCTCCCCTTTCCTGGGGAGGTAGATCCCTGGGGCCCCTTTGTCCGTAGTCACAGGTCCAGAGGCTGGGGAATTCAAGTGTCTGTAGGGTGGGGGAGGGCACCAGCTGGAGCAGCCACAGCTTTTAACTCACAGTTCTGTCTTTGCGACTCTTTTCCTTTGTCCCTCTCACTTCTGCTCTATGTCCAGCCTTCCCCTGGTGTCCTAAACCCTAGAAGATTTTTTTCCAAGCCATTTCCACCTGTCCTCTAGCTATTTTCTGTTACGGTTTTTATCACCTCTCTTCACCCCATTGGTAGGGAGGGATTCCCGCCCTAGGGTTATGGGGTTGGCTAAACAAACACCACCCAACCCTGCACAGATGAGATCGACAGCAGTTTATTAGTCATGTGGCACTCACAGCCAGGCATCCAGGGGAGGAAGATGGGAATGCACCTGGGAACTGAGTGGCCCGCCAGGAGATGTGGGAGGCCAGCTTTGTAGTAACAAGAGGGTGAGGTGACCCCTGGTTCTCACTTCCCACGGGAGGGTGTAATTGGCTTGTTTGAATAATTCTGCAGACTGGTAAGGAACAGAAACTACTCCTGGATATGCAAGTCTTCTGCCAGTTCCCCAGCACAAGGTGGGTTGTCTGGTTAGGGCATTTTATCCTTAGGAGAAGAAGGGCAAGATGACTTGCGTTAAACCATTTGAGGTCACGTGTCAAGGCAGCACTTAATATTGACTCTTTGTTTCAGGCCTTGCACCACCATTACCCAGGCACTCAGGGCTTTGACTGGCCCCATTATCCCATCTTTCCGCATCCTGCATCACTGTCTCTTTCGCTCACGACACGTGAGCTAAAAGTTCTGTCGGTTCCTGCAATGCATTAAGAGCTTTCCTGCCTCAGATCTCTTGCTTTTGCTGTTCTCTCTACATGAAACACCTTCTACCCCCACTCACTCCTTCCATCACTGCAGCAATGTCACCTCCTCAAAAGGGCTTCCTTGGATATCCTTTTTTAAAGGATATCCCCCCTTCCCTTGTTATTATCTTTATTTTCATTCCCTCTATAACATTCATTTAAATGCGTAATTATACATTTTTAAAAATTATTTGCTACTGCATCTCCAATCAGAATTTTAGCTTTATGAGGGCAGAAACCATGTCCTTTTTGTTGATCACTGCAATCCCTTTGCTTAACACAATGTGTGGGCAGAGAGAATGAACGAATGAGTGAATGAATGGCCTCCTGACTGCCCTTGTGTGGTTACTATATGTTCTAAAAGTCATCCCTAGAGATGCCAGCTCAGAGAAAAATAAAAAATGTTGGGAATCAGTAACTGTGACTTTTTGGTGATAATTTCCTTCAATCTTTAGTTTAATCACTAAGAGTGAGGTTTGGCCACTCCTAAAATATAGTCTTGATGTATAAATGTAGAGGCTCACTCTGGATGAAAATTCTCAATTAGTTAGCTAGATCCTGGCTCAAAATTCCTTTCCTGCCACTTTAGCAAATGTGTGGTTTTAGGGAAAATTACTGACCTCACTGACCTTTGGTTTCCTTATCTATAAAATCAGGGTAATAACAGCACCTATGGCTGAAGCATAAGGTGAAGATTATATTAGATAATATATTTGCAGTGCCCTTAAACAATGCCTGGAACATAATAGGCAATTCAATAACTATTAACTATAACAAGATTATATTCTTAAGGTAAACTTGTACCTTTTCCATTGTGAATTTATACTTATAGCCAATAGCTATTTTTTGATCGATGAAGCAATTTTAAAATTATTATTTTTCTTTGCTTGTAAAGGAAGAATTAAAATCTTCTATAACTATATAGGTAAGTTGGCTCCTGAACAGGAAGCAATGGCCTTTATGTTTTTCATTTCTTTACTGTCATAGGAAGAAGCACTATTTTTCTGCCTTGATCTAGCATAAAAATTCCTTTCCATCATTTATCTTCCTACTGGCCCCAGACATGATTTCCCTGTATAACAGTCACTCAGTTCAAGTTGAGATAGAGTCCAAATAATTCTCTCTCATGAGAATCTGCTTGTTTCCGCAAGCCTTTGTGGCTCACACACTTTCTTAAGAAAAGCTTGGTCCTTTTACACATTCATGTTATATTTGCTGCATCCGATGTACAAATATTGAAACATAGCTACCAAACATGGCTCCATTTTTGTTTTACATTACGGTTTATATTTTAGACTGTACAATTTTCTAAATTTTTAGTTACATTAGGGTTTACATCATGGTTTACATTTTAGCCTATAGACTTTTCTACATTTTTGGTGTAACTTAACATGTTCTAAATCCATCATTGCATGATCTCATGGAACACTTCCATTGCCCCCAAGTTACCCTGCTTCCATCTATTCTATTTCTCTCTCCCCCTCCCTCAGGGCCACAGTGACAACCAAGCTTCACTGCTTAAAGGACCAGATTCACAGACACTTGCAGCAATGCTGAGGGCTTGACTGTCCTCCCCCACTGGGAGCCACCAAGTCTCTCTTGAAACACAATTCCCTCTGTTTGAGAACACCAGGCCTCCCCAGGAAGTGGATACACTTTCCCACTCATTTCACGGGTCTCCATCCAATGATATAACACACTATGACAAGATGAGTACTCACACTCTCCCTAGAAGCCTGCCCCTGTGCAGGATGCTCCCCCTGAAGCACCTTAAACAGGTAATCCTTCCTTATTATATTTTCTAAGGAATTTTCTCAACACTTTAGTTTCAACCACATACCTGACAATCTCCCATGTTCAACTGTTCCCCCCAGCCCTCCCCCCAATTCCTTGGGCCATCTGACCCATCCTCTCAACCCTAGCCTCCTCAAGCCTTCAAAGCCCCACCCAATATGGCTAAGAGTCTTCAAAAAAGGGTCGGAAGGTCATCAGAGGGGTTGCACTTATGCACGCCTCAGCAAGATCCCAGAGACAGCCAAAGTAAATATGGCACCAGGTACTGGAACTCCTGAGGACTACAGAGACACACAGGTTCTACGGTCATGGCAGTTGGCTCTGGAGTTCAGTGCCTTGTCAGTGGGCCCTGCTTTGGAATTTGAGTGAGATGGAGTTGGATTCAGATGTAAGCTTTCTACACATGACTCTTCTGTCACCTTTAGTGAACCTGTGGTTGGTGCTGGGGTTGGTGTATACACAGGAAATTTGAATCTCTGGACTGGCCATGTGCCAGCTGGGCCCTGAGCCTCAGCAGAGTTGCAACTCTACTCTCCAGTTCATTGGACTTACCCAGGTCAGCTAACAGAGAGGTGAAGATGGTCAACTGTCACACCAGGGAACTGAGAGGGCCTACAACTCCAAGCAGGAGAATCACATCCATCAACCATGTGGGTCTAAGCCCCCTCTTGATATAGAGGTGGAGTGGACATCACCATCCCAGGGTCCACAGAATGGAGGAATAAAATATGGATTAGAGTGGACTTACTTTTATTCTACATAGAACTATTGTGACTTAGTAATGGAAGAAACTGTAGCATTGGTGTGGAGTAAGTGTCCACAGTATTTGCTGAGGGCAGGGAGAGGGAAGAAGAGATGTGATGTGGGAGCATTTTCAGGACTTGGAGTTGTCCTAAATGATATTGCAGGTACAGATGCTGGACATTATATATCCTGCCATAACCCACTGAATGTACTGGGAGAGAGTGTAAACTACAATATAAACTAAAATCCTTGCAGTGCAGCAGTGCTCCAAAATGTATTCACCAAATGTAACGAATGTGCCACACTGATGAAAGAGGTAATTGATGTGGGAGGAGTGGGGGGGGGGGGGGGGCTGTGTGCGGTATGTGGGAACATTTTATATTTTTTAATGTAACAATTTTCATGATCTATGTGTCTTCAAAAAATACAATTAAAAAAAAAAAAGAAAGAAATGTTTGGTTTGGAGGAGAGCTTTCTAATGCTCTACTTAACGCCTTGCCCTCCCCAAGGCCTGGGGAATCAAAACCAAGAAATAGCCTTCACTGCTTATCCTTCTTTAACTATATTTCAGACCAAAGGGCAAAGGATTAAAATCTAAACCTAATTCCTTTACCCCTACTGGGCTTCTGGCTAATGGAGAATTTGTACAAGGAACTGGGACCATGAGATTTACTTGTGGTTTTGAGGACCAAATATTACATTCCACTATCCCCCATCACCACCAAATCCTTATCATCCAGTAAACTGTATTGCAGAATGTGGGTTAAATTGAACTCTTAGGCCTCCCACCCCAAATCTAAACCTTGGAAAGGGCACAGCTGGGTTTGCCTATAAAAACATAGCAAGGCAGTGAGAATAGTTTCCAAGTCCACATTCCCATACTCTTTAAGTCTTCAGTAATCAATGAAGGTCAGTCTCTTCATGCCATCTGTCCCTGGCAGGGGTAGCCTGCTTAGTATTTTTATAATGAATGGGCAATAAGGTAGAAAAAAGAAGTTTTGCTATGTCTGAGGGCAGACACGGCCAAAGGGAAACAGATTGCCTGGTTCTTGTTTTTGAAGCTTTGGTAATACAAAGACCATGCCTGCTTACGAATGCACTTCAATAATTGGCCCATATTCTGAAACACAGGATTATTCATTCTCCTTCCCATAGGACTAGGACAAGTAAATAGGTAGAGAAAGAGACTGAGAATATTTGCATCTAATCTTTGGGCTTAAGCCAGGGTTTCTCAAAGGAAGCATTATTGACATGTTGAGCTAGATCATTTTTTGTCATGCATGGCTGTCCTGTGCACTGTAGGATGTTTAGCAGCACCCCTGCCTCTACCCACCAGATTCTATTAGCACTCCTCTTCCCCAAATTATGACAACCAAAAATGCCTCCAGACATTGCTCAAAAGGCACCAAACCACACCTAGTTGAAAACCACTGGCCAAAGCAGAAATATGGAAGGAAGGATGTTTCTCATTAGAACTACTGTAGCTTTTTCTTAGGAAAGAGGAGAGGGAAACAAAATCCTTAAGTTCATACCCAAAATCCATGGGTGGTGAAGAAGGAGAAATGGGTTTTCAAATAGTGCTCGCGTAGTCAACCATTTCCTCTTAATGCTCAAATATTGTCCAAATCAAGCACCAATTTATTTACTTAGAATGGTACAAAGACCTTGCATTGCAAAGATCTCTAGGAAGAGCTGAGTTGGAGGACCCAGCATGACTAAGCAATATCCCCAACACCCACCTCCCTCCCCAAGTGTAGGATGATAACAATGCAGAACAGGACAGGTAGGAGAGAAGGCAGTGCATGCACCTGTACATATGCTTCTAACGAAGGGCTCTCCCCCTAGGAAATATGGTCCTGAGGGGTCAGAAAACAAGTTTTCTTCCCTTGTCAGAAAAACCAGAAAGGGGCCAGTCAGAGAGAGTAACAGGCTCAGAGAAAAGAGACAGAGTCACCTCCTCAACAAGAGTCACCATGGATTTTGGTGGAGCAAATGGAAGTGCAAATCCAAGCCAGAAATGGTGAAGAATAGAACCCATGGTCAGCTGATTAATAGTCCCCAAAGATGTCCATGCTCTAATCCCTGGAACTTATGAATATGTTTCCATACATGGCAAAAGAGACATTGCAGATATGATCAAGTTCAGTATCTTGAGATGATGAAATTTTCCTAGACTGTGTCAATGGGCCCAATGTATTCTCAAGAGTCATTATGAGGAGGACACAGGAGGAGTCAGAGTGAGAAAGAAAGTGTTGTGACAACAAAAGCAGAGGGACAAGGAAGAGGTTAACAATGTGAAGACAACACTTGGAGGGGAAATTGCAGACATACACAAAAAGATAACAGATATGATGGGAATGAACACCACAGTTCAAGAAATCAAAAATACACTCACAGCAAATAACAGCAGATTAGAAGAGGCACTGCAGAGAATTAGTGATGTGGAAGACAGTACATCGGAAATCAAACAGATAGTAGAAATGATCGATAAAAAGATAGAAAAAATCCAGCTAGTACTCAGGGACCTGAATGACAATGCAAAACAAACAAACATGCGTATTACAGGCATCTCAGAAGAAGAGAAGGGAAAGGGGTCATAAGGAGTGTTGCAGGAAGTAATGGCTGAAAACTTCCCAAATCTACTGAAAGAGACAGATGTACATATCCAAGAAGCACAGCACACCCCAAACATCATAAATGCCAACAGGCCCATCCCAAGACATATACTTTTCAAATTATCCAATGCTCAAGACAAAGAGAAAATTCTAAAAGCAGCAAGAGAAAAGAAAACCATCACACACAAGGGAATCTCCATAAGATTAAGTGCTGATTTCTCATCTGAAACCACGGAGGCAAGAAGGCAGTGGTATGATATAGTCAAGGTATTAAAAGAAAAAAATTTCCAACCAAGAATACTCTATCCAGCTAAACTAGCATTCAAAAATGATGGAGAGTTCAAAGTATTCACAGATAAACAGAAACTGAAAGAGTATGCCAACAAGAAACCTTCCCTTCAAGAAATTCTAAAGGGAGCTCTGCAGAAAGAAAGGGGAAAACAGGACAGGCAGAGTTGGAGGAGAGTGTAAGAGCAACAAAAAAGAGAAGAAAACAAACAAACAAACAAAATATGACAAACACAAGTCCAATCAAAATATGGCTAACACAAATAATTCCTTGAAAGTAATAACACTGAATGTCAATGGATTAAACTCACCTATCAAAAGATTCAGACTGGGACATTGGATAAGGAAATATGACCCATCTATATGCTGTCTACAAGAGACACATCTTAGACCCAGAGATTCATGGAGGCTGAAAGTGAATGGTTGGAAAACAATCTTACAAGCAAACAATAACCAAAAAAAGGCAGAAGGAACTATATTAATATCAGACAAAATAGACTTTAAATGCAAAACAATTGTGAGAGACAAAGAAGGATACTACATATTAGTGAAAGGGACAATCTGTCAAGAAGAATGAATAATCATAAATATTTATGCTCCTAACAAGGGCGCCTCTAAATACATGAGGCAAATGCTGGAAAAACTAAGTGAAAGAATAGATGCATCTACAATTATAGTGGGGGATTTTAACATACCACTATCAACTAGGGACAAAACATCTCAAAAGAGAATCGCTAAAGAAATGAAATATTTGAACAGTATATTAGAGGAGCTGGAGCTAATAGATGTATACAGATCATTACACCCAAACACAGCAGGATATACATTTTTCTCAAGTGCACATGGATCATTCTCCAAGATAGATCATATGCTAGGCCACAAAGAAAGGCTTAATGAATTCAGAAACATCGAAATCATACAAAATAATATCTCTGACCACAGTGGAGTGAAGCTGGAAATCTGCAAGGGCCAGAGGCCCAGATTTCACACCAAGATATGGAAATTAAACAGCACACTCTTAGAAAAACAGTGGGTCAAAGAGGAAATCTCAAAAGAAATCAATGACTACCTTGAAACAAATGATAATGATAACACAACATACCAAAATTTATGGGATGCAGCAAAAGCAGTACAGAGAGGGAAATTTATAGCCATAAATTCATACATCAAAAAAGAAGAAAGAGCAAAAATTGAAGAACTAACTGCACATTTGGAGGAATTAGAAAAAAAAAACAACAAAGTAATCCAACAGGAAGAAGAAGGAAGGAAATAACAAAGATAAGAGCAGAACTAAATGAAATAGAAAATCAGAAAGCACTTGAAAAGATAAACAAGACCAAGAGTTGGTTTTTTGAGAAGATCAACAAAATTGACAAACCTTTAGTGAGACTAAAAAAGAAAAAAAGAGAGAAGATGCAAATACACAAAATAAGACATGAGAAAGGTGATATCACCACTGACCCCACAGAAATAAAGACTATCATAAGAGGATACTTTGAAAAACTATATTCCAACAAAAATGACAATTCAGAGGAAATGGACAAATTCCTAGAAACACATAAGCAGCCTATATTTTTTTTTTCTCTTTTCTTTTTTTTTTTTTTATTGACTTTGTAATAATATTACAGCAAAAATATATATGTGAGGTCCCATTCAACCCCGCTCCCCCACCCCCCCCTCTCCCCCCCCAACAACACTCGTTCCCATCATCATGACACATCCATTGGATTTGGTAAGTACATCTTTGGGCACCTCTGCACCTCATAGTCAATGGTCCACATCATGGCCCATACTCTCCCCCATTCCATCCAGTGGGCCCTGTGAGGATTTACAATGTCCGGTGATTGCCTCTGAAGCACCATCCAGGGCAGCTCCATGTCCCAAAGACACCTCCACCTCTCATCTCTTCCTGCCTTTCCCCATACCCATCGTCCACCATGTCCACTTTTCTCAATCCAATACCACCTCTTCTATGTGGACATTGGATTGGTTGTGTCCATTGCACCTCTATGTCAAGAGGAGGCTCAAATTCCAAATGGATGCTGGATGCAATCCTCCCATTTTCAGTTGTAATCACTCTAGGCTCCATGGTGTGGTGATTGTCCTTCTTCAACTCCATCTTAGCTGAGTGTGGTAAGTCCAATAAATCAGATTGTAGGTGCTGGAGTCTGTTGAGGTTCAGGACCTGGCTATCACATTGTCAGTCCAGAGATTCAAATCCCCTAAATATATCTTAAATCCCAACGTTAACTGCACCTCCAGCACATTAGCATGAAAGTCTTATGAAGGGAGATCCCATCTGAGTCCAGATTCATCACACATAAACACCATTTCCAAAGAGGGGCCATCTGCACTGGTAGTTAACCCCATCGGCCATGGCCATAACTCTCATGGGTCTCTTTAGCCTTCAAAGGAACCAATATCTGGGGGTTGTATCTGCTTTATCTGTCTCTCTGACTCTAAGCAGCCTATATTGACAAAAGAAGAAATTGATGATCTCAACAAACCAATCACAAGTAAAGAGATAGAATCAGTCATTAAAAACCTCCCAACTAAGAAGAGCCCAGGGCCAGACGGCTTCACAGGTGAATTCTACAAAACATTCAGGAAAGAACTAGCACCAATCCTGCTGAAACTCTTCCAAAAAATCGAAACAGAAGGAACATTGCCTAACTCCTTCTATGATGCCAACATTACCCTAGTACCAAAGCCAAACAAAGACACCACAAGAAAGGAAAATTACAGGCCAATTTCTCTAATGAACCTAGACACAAAAATACTTAACAAAATACTTGCTAATCATATTCAACAATACATTAAATGAATTATACACCACGACCAAGTGGGATTCATTCCAGGTATGCAAGGATGGTTCAACATGAGAAAATCAATCAATGAAATATACCATATAAACAGATTGAAGGAAAAAAAATCACATGATTATATCTATAGATGTAGAAAAAGCATTTGACAAAATACAGCACCCTTTCTTGATAAAAACACTCCAAAAGATCAGAAAACAAGGAAATTTTTTGAACATGATAAAGAGTATATATGAAAAACCTACAGCCAACATCATTTACAATGGAGAAATCTTAAAATCCTTCTCTCTAAAGTCAGGAACAAGACAAGGATGCCCACTGTCTCCCCTTCTATTTAACATTGTCTTAGAAGTACTTGCTCGAGCACTGAGGCAAGAACCAGATATAAAAGGCATTCAAATTGGAAAGGAAGAAGTCAAAATTTCATTATTTGCAGATGACATGATCCTAAACATAGAAAACCCTGAGAGGTCTACAACAAAGCTTCTAGAACTCATAAATGAGTTTAGTAAAGTTGCAGGTTATAAGATCAATGTGCAAAACTCAGTAGCATTTCTGTACAACAATAATGAGCAAGATCAGAAGGAAATCAAGGAACAAATACCATTCACAATAGTAAATTAAAAAATCAAATATTTAGGAATGAATTTAACTAAAGATGTAAAAAACTTATACACTGAGAACTATACAAGACTGTTCAAGGAAATCAAAGAAGACCTAAATAAATGGAAGAATATTCCCTGTTCATGGATAGGAAGACTAAATATTATAAAGATGTCTATGCTACCAAAACTGATCTACACATTCAATGCAATCCCAATAAAAATCAACACACCCTTCTTTAAGGAACTAGAAAAACTAACTATGAAAGGAAAGAGGCTCTGAATAGCCAAAGACATATTGGAAAAGAAAAACGAAATTGGAGGAATCACACTACCTGACTTCAAAACATACTACAAAGCTACAGTAGTGAAAACAGCATGGTATTGGCATAAGGAGAGACACACAGACCAATGGAATCAAATTGAAAGTTCTGATATAGAACCTCATATATACAGCCATATAATATTCGATAAAGGCACCAAACCCTCTCAACTGGGAGAGAATGGCCTATTCAACAAATGGTGCCTGGAGAACTGGATATCCATATGTAGAAGAATGAAAGAGGATTACCATCTCACACCTTATACAAAGATCAACTCAAGATAGATCAAAGACCTAAATATAAGAGCCAAGACCATAAAGATCTTGGAAAGCAAGATCTTTATGGTCTTGGGAAACATCTACAAGACCTTGTAATAGGAAATGGCTTCATGAACATCATACCAAAAGCATGAGCAGCAAAAGAACAAATAGATAAATGGGACTTCTTCAAAATTAAAGCCTTCTGCACCTCAAAGGAGTTTGTCAAGAAAGTAAAAAGGGAACCTCCACAATGGGAGAAAATATTTGGCAACCATATATCCAATAAGAGACTTATAACTTGCATATATAAAGAACTCCTATATCTTGAAAATTAAAAAGATAAACAACCCATTTAAAAAATGGGAAAAAGATTTAAACAGACACTTCTCCAAAGAAGAAATACAAATGGCTAAAAAGCACATGAAAAAATGCTCCAAATCGCTAGCTATCAGGGAAATGCAAATCAAAACCACAATGAGATACCACCTTACTCCCATAAGATTGGCAGCTATGAATAAAACAGAATACAAATGCTGGAGAGGATGTGAAGAAATGGGAACACTCATCCACTGCTGGTGGGAATGCAGAAGGATCCAACCATTCTGGAGGACAGTTTGGCGGTTTCTCAAAAAACTAACCATAGATTTGCCATATGACCCAGCAGAATTGAAAACAAGGACAGAAACTGATATATGCACACCAATGTTCATAGCAGCATTGTTCACTATCGCCAAAAGTTGGAATCAACCCAAATGCCCATCAACAGATGAGTGGATCAATAAAATGTGGTATATACATACAATGGAATACTACTCGGCTGTAAGAACAAATACACTACAAACACACGTGATAACATGGATGAATCTTGAGAACCTTATGCTGAGTGAAGCAACCCAGGCATTGAGGACAAATACTACATGACCTCAATGATATGAAATAAGCAAGCTGCCTCAGAGAGCTAGAGACTGGAAGATAGGCTTACAGGAAATTGGGGGGTAGAGGAAGGATGTAAGTTGAAATCTACATGGGTGAAATCTATGATAAGCTGGAGATAAGTATGTGCACAAGGAAGAGATAAAATGGGGGCATAGGGTTATCTTTGGGTGGGGCTTTGCGGGTTTGAGGGGGGCTAGGGATGGGCAGATGGGTAATATTGCCCAAGAAATTGGGGGGAGGGTGGGGCAACATATGAACATA
Organism: Dasypus novemcinctus; assembly: GCF_030445035.2. NCBI lineage: Eukaryota > Metazoa > Chordata > Mammalia > Cingulata > Dasypodidae > Dasypus > Dasypus novemcinctus. The sequence continues at coordinate 55,748,886 of NC_080695.1, read as the reverse complement.
GGAGATTGTCAAGTGTTGGTTGAGAGTAAAATGCTGAGAAAACCTTTTCAAGATATAGTTAGGAAAGTTACCTGTTTACGATACTCAAAGGGGATAATCTGACGCAGGACAGACTCCAAGGGAATATCTGAATGCTCATTTTGCCAGAGTGGGTTATACCATTGGGTAGAGATCCATATAATGAGAGTGAAGGTAGACCCACATCCTGGGGAGGACTGATGCCATCAAATAGAGGGAACTGTATCTCTCAAGAGAAAGGGTGGCTCCCAGGGCATTAGGGCAGTTGAGCAAGTCAAGCCCTCAACACTGTTGCAAGTATCTCTGAACATGGCTCCTCAAGAAATGAAGATTGACTGTCACTGTGGGCCCCAAGGGGAGGGGGAAAGAGATATTGAATAGATGGAACCAAAGTAAATGTGAGGGCAAAAGAAGTGTTTCACAAGAGTACACAAGGATGGATATAAAACATGTAATATTACACCAAAAACATACAGGGGATGACAGACTAATAATGTAAACCATAATGTAAAACATAGGATAACAAAAAATTGGGAAAACTGTATAGCCTAAAGTATAAACCACAATGTAAACACAAATGTCGCCTTGTTTGAAAGCTATTGTCTTAATATCTGTACATCAGTTTCAGTAAATATGATATGAGTAAATTAAAAGATTATCGCTGTGGAAGGGAAAAGGTTTTATAATGGATATGTGGGAGTACTGTATATTGTATATATGAATTACTGTGATCTAAGGCTCTTGTGAAGAGAAGCTCAATAATTAGGAAAAAAGAAAAGAAAAAGATAGGATGTAGAATTTTTCCAAATCAATATGTATTCTATACCTAACCTTTAAACTCATTGCTATATTCCATTTTACTAGTAAGGGAACCTGACATTATATTGGGCTTCGCTCTTCAGGAAGTTTTGGATCACAGAGTGGTTCAACAATGGCAGTGGAGGAATACTGGTATGGGATGTTATTGACAGGCAATATATAGTTGACAGGGAGTTATACAGGGCATGTGTCCAGGGTGCATGGAAATGTTTGGATATACTCATAGAGGAAACAATTAAAAACAACAGCTGGGGGGGTACTGGGTTCCTGGTTGGGGGGGGGGGCTCTGTCATGGTCCCTAGGGGAGCAGCGGCAGTCCCCCAGGTGCAACGGTAAGGACCAGGAAGGAATGAGGGTCCAACAGTGAGACCCTGATATTAATGACTATGCTTGTGAACCTATAAACCTGAAATAAGAACAAGGTCTAGAGCAGCACTGTGCCTAAGAGTTCCCTCCTGACAGCCTTCGTGTTACTCAAATGTGGCCAGTCTTGAAGCCAAACTCAGCATGTAAATGCAATGCCTTCCCCCCAGCGTGGGACATGACACCCGGGGATGAGCCTCCCTGGCACCGAGGTATCACTACCAAGTACCAGCTGATGACTTAACTAGAAAATGACCTTGAATTAAAGGTTCAATGTGGACCAGCAGAATATCCCTGTCTACATATAATAACAGGAGTTAAAAATGCAGTTTGACCTAAAGTAAGGGGGAAATGGAAAGGACAAATGAGTTTATATGGCTATGAGTCTCTAAAAAAGAGTCTGGAGGTTGTCAGAAGGATTGCCCTTATGCACACCTGAGCAGAGTCTCAGAGACAGATAAAGTAGATACAACCCCAGGTATTGGTCCTTTTGAGGGCTAAAGAGACCCACAGGTTCTATGGTCATGGCAGATGGGATTCACTGCCATGTCAGTTGGTCCTTCTTTGGAGCTGGTGTTTCTGCGTGATGGAGCTGGACTCAGATGGGATCTCTTTTCACAAGCCTTTCATGCTACTTTACCAGAACTGTAGTTGGTGCTGGGGTTTAAGATATATCTAGGGGATTTAAATCTCTGGACTGACAATATGATAGCCAGGCCCTGAGCCTCAACAGACTTCAGCTCCTACACTCTGATTAATTGGACTTACCCCACTCAGCTAACATGGAGTTGAAGAATGTCAACCACCACACCATGGAGCCTAGAGTGCCTACAACTGAAAGCAGTAGGATTGCATCCAGTATCCATGTGGAATCTAAGCCCCCTCTTGACATAGATGTGGAATGGACACAACCAAGCCAAGGTCCACAGGAAGGAGGAATACAGTAAGGATTAGGGTGGACTTAATGATATTCTATTCATGAACTATTGTGGTTAATAATCGAGAAAATGTGGCATTGGTTTGGAAAAAGTGGCCATGGTGGCTGCTGGGTACAGGGAATGGGAGGAAGAGATGAGATGTGGAGGCATTTTCGGGACTTGGAGTTGTCCTGGGTGGTGCTCCAGGGACAATTGCCGGAGACACTGTATGTCCTCCCATGGCCCACTGGATGGAACGTGGGAGAGTGTGGGCTATGGTGTGGACCACAGGCCATGGGGTGCAGCGATGCCCAGAGATGTATTCACCACATGCAATGGATGTGTCATGATGATGGGGGAGAATTGTTATTGTGGGGGGAGTGGTGGGGTGGGGGTGGTGGGGGTTAATGGGGACCTCATATTTTTTGAATGTAATATTTTTAAAAAATGAATAAATTGAGTAGAATTTGAAAAAAAAAGATAAAATTTAAAAAAGAACACTGGTGGACCATATGGAAGAAAATGTCACTGTAATACAAGGCACATGTTACGATGATGAAAGACAAAATGTCTACAAATTTTTTTTTATTTCAAATTGTTTTACTTTTTTGTATTTTATTGGTTATTTTAAAAATTATGACTTTATTTTCTTCAAAAAAAAATGAAGGACAAACAGAAAAGCTTAAGAAAAATAAAAATAAAAGCAGAGGGTCAGAGAGAAAGATCTTGGAAAATGCTACACTGTTGGCTTTGAAGATGAATGGAGGGGGCCATGAGCCAAAGGACACAGGTGACCTCCAGAAGCTAGAAAAGGCAAGGAAATGGACTCTCCTTTCAAGCTTCCAGGTGGAATGCAGTCCTGCAAACCCATTTTAGACTTCTGATCCCCAGATCCATAAGATAATAACACTGTGTGTGCAGCAGCTATGGGAAACTAATACAGAACCCTTTGGAGAGTCTCACTGTTGCAGTGTTAGAGTCCCAATTTTCAGACCCAGCTTCATTCCAACTAGCTGGGAGTTCTCAGGATCACTGAACTCCTTCTACTCCTCTGTAGAAGGGGAGGGTTGCACTAACCCATCACTGGGTCCCTTCTGCCCTGATCTTTTATATCCTGCTCTTTATCCACTCTGAAATCACCCAGCCAGCTCTCGAGAGGTATGTGGGAGTGACAGAAGGAGCAGAAGCCTTGGTGTCAACCTCTGCCCTTGACTGAGTATACGGTCCTGGGGAAGACACATCTCCTCATTGGGGCCTAACTTTCCCAACTAAGGGAACAGACCAGCGGGGTCCATGATGGTTAGCAGCAAAATCTTTTTTCCCCCTAAACAATATCTTACCCCTAAGCCCAATACATGTCATTAAATTAAGGCCAATTTCAGGCCCCAATTCCCTTGCAAGCCCTCCTGCTCTTTGCCCACAACATGGCTTTGTAAAAATCTAGGGTCCTTGAGCAGTTGGAAATCCACTAGAATAGGTGATATGACATCCCTTTTCCTCTCTGGAAATTCTCTTGTGCCTTCTCAAAGTCCAATAAACAGAGATCTGATTTCCCTGAGGCCCCATAGGTCTCTTCAGAGGGCCTCTCCCTGGAGCTGATGATAAGCAAACATACCTCCTTGGCCAGGTGGAAATGAGCTCTCCTGCCTACTAAAGTTCTCCACCCAGGGTGCAAGGTCAAACAGGAATAGTCACAGAGCCCAGCTCTTTATTATCAGAAATAAAATAAACGCCCACTCTCCTCTCCACCCCCATGCAAGGCAGCAGCAGGTTCTGGCCCTATCTCTGAAAATATCAGGTTTATAAGAACAGTTTCTCACTTTTATTCATTTGAGAATTGAATTAGCTTTCACATTTGCCTCCACAGCTTCAAAGAACATCTCCCGGCCATCATTTACCACACTATTAAATGAGGAGCATCTTGTCGGTACATCTGATAATTTGGTTCTGAGTGATGTTTGTGTTGTTGCTAAGCACTTTAGCCAGCAACAATTACATTGGGAATGTGTGGCTGGGCCTTTTAACTACCAACTCAAAAGAGATTTCGACAACTGAATGTAGTGCTTGTAATGAAGAGACTAGATTACTTCAAAACTTATTATGTTTCAATAGTGAGGACAGGATTCAATTTAAAGATACTCCCAGCTCCAGCCAAAGTAACATCTTTAGTTTCTCACATGAAACCAGGTAAAATCTGATGTTAGAGCAGCTGGAAATTTTCACATCATGGCATATTAAGAAGGCTTAGGAATGTTACTGTAAAGTTTCCTGTTTAGTTCAGCCTCATAGATAAGACCAGCAAAGGGTTATGGGAGAGAGGGTGAGAGCATACGGTTTAGGCCCAAAAGACTGGAGTTCAAATCCCAGCTCTGATACTTGGGCAAATTATACCTTCCTCTTTTTTCCATCCTAAAAAATCAGGTAAATAATAATGTTAACCTGATAGCTTATAAAGGGCTTAACTTAGTTTGGTTTCTCAACCTTGGCATTGGGCTAGATCATTCTGTTTTGGGGGCTACCCTATGCATCACGGGAGGTTAAGCAGCATCCCTGGTCCCCACTCACTAGGTGCCAGTAGAACTCCCCTCCAGTGTGACAACCTAAAAGTTCTCCAGACACAGCCAAATGTCCCCTGGAGGAAAAATATCCCTGGTTGAGAATCGTTGCTTTACAGAATATTTTCAAAGTGCTTAGATGGTGCCTGACACACAGTAAGGATTAGTAATTGAGGACTATTATTAAGGTTAACATTTTTATTCTTAAACTGGATAGAAACAATAGGGTTGAGGGTCCTGTATACTAGGGAAACCAGAATTATCTGTGAATCTGGCTCAGGAGAACATCTCAGAAGATGTGAATTCTGGTGGCCTTTCTGTGACCTAACTGCCTGGGCTTCTCTGTTCTGAAGATTCACAATGCAAAAGTCAACATCAGCTGCCACTTTGCTCAGAGGGGGTTAGGATGCCTCATTGGAATGTGAGGTTGACCAACACAATGTGTCTTTCATCCATCTATCTATTTGTTTAATAAACATTTACAGAGCATCTATTATTCTCCTGGATCTGTGTGGGGCATTTGGAATATAAGCAGCAGTTTTTGCCTTCTAGAAGTCACACTGTAGCAGAAAAACAGGTAAAGAGATGAATACAACAGAGAACGATGAGAGAAAGATAAGAAAGAAATAGAGGAAGGAGGGAAGGAAAGAAGGAAGGCAGGAAGAAAGGAAAGGAGGGAGGGAGGAAGGGAAGGAGGGAGAGAGGGAGGGAGGGAACTAACAGATAATTGGACAACTAATACAAACTGAAAACCACTACACATCCAAAAGGATGTGTCAGCAGCAGTAGTGGGACACTTTGCTTCACACTTTAATTCAGAAAATGACCATAACTTGGTAGATTGTGCCTCAATAAGTGTTTGGTGTTATGAATGAATGAATGAGGAGATGAATAAATAATTGATTGAAATTTTATATGTGCCCCCAGGAGTAAGTCATAGTGCTCATTCACTGTTGTGTCCAGCCAGACTCACTCATTTTCTGGAAACTGTCCCTCCACCTACAATATTGGGCTGATTTCCTTTTGAAGGACCATATTCTTAAATGGCTCTGCCTCTCCAGTCACTGTTACATGATCCAAGAGTATGATTCTGACCCAGGTTGGATATACCTGACCCTGGAAACAGCTGATTGGCCCAAGAATGAGAACACCTGACCTAAGCTAAGCTAATGAGTCCATTCATTAGGACTTTAGAGCTTGGTTTTAAGAGAGTCAACTCAGTGTCCCTTGAGGAAGAGCATCCTAAGTAGAAAATTCAGGATCTATAGGGAACCATGATTTTTGCTATGTAGCTAAAGTCCATTGGTAGTGAGAGAGAACAACAAGGTAACAAGCAGACAAATGCTACAAGGAATGGAAACAAAATCTTGATGTGTCTCTATCCTTGGTTTTATGGTTCCTGAGGCCATCTGCATCCCTGCCTTTTATTTATCTTGGTTGTTTAATTCTTTCATGATATTCCTCAGTGCCCTAATAATTCCAGTTTTCCTTATACTATTTTGAGTTGTGTGTCTGCCACTTGCAAACCAAAGAGTCCTGGCTAAACAGACAGGCCAGGCGTCAAGATAAGTTCATTTCCTTTGCATGATTTGTCACTTGTGTGGATGATATCAGGCAGCTGCACACTACCATATTGTAATTCATGAACACAAGGCCCTTGGTCTGCAATAAAGTAACATTCTCCTTCAAATGCATTCAATACACCTCCATAAGAGTAATAGATCAGAAGTTGTCTCATAACAAAGATGCCAATATTATAGAATCCCAAGATGGAGAATTTACTGGGGAGAGAAGAGCGGTCTATTGACCTGCTGCAAATATCTGACTCTTCCATTATTCAAATATTTCTAGTGCCTAGAGCTCTGAGATTTTTGTCCATCTTATGAGCATTCTTCTGTAGCTCCCAAGCAAATGGGAGAGACTTTCACCTGAGCCCCCTCTGCCTGTGCCGTTTGGAATTAACAGCTGGTGATGGTGTAATCATTTGTGGTAACAAATAACTTAATCTAATGATGAATCCACGGTCTAGATGCCACCATTTGGAAGGGAAGGAAAATGAGCCTTTATCCACTGCCAACCAATTTTCTAGGCCCTTTCCATATATTATCTCTCATTTGGTTCTCACAATCACAAAAGAAGGTATAGGTATCCTGTTTTATAAATGAGGAAAGTGAGGCTCAGATTATTTAAGAAAATTGTCCAACTGGTTAGATGTAGGCAGAGACTGAAAATCAGATTGGTCTGATTCCACAGGCCATGTTCTTTCCTTATTGAGATTCTTCAGAAATTCCCTGAGAGAATTTCTTGATTGCTCAGAGTTGAAGGAAGTCCTGGTTCTTTCGACCCAGACTCTTCTTACTGTAACACGGGCACCTGCAGGACTGAAGGTGCAGATACAGTGTGCAGGGTCTAAAATACTGCCTGGCTCTTCTTCTATCTCTTTCCAACATAGGAACTCTGTTCTGCCAGGTACCCAGAGATTTTATAAAATAGGGAAGGAAATTATCTAATGTCCTTTGACCAATAACTGCAGTTGCTGGCTTCTCCCTGTTGCCATTCTCCATTCCATTCAGGTGGGTTCAAAGTCTTGGAAACATCTTGCTACAACAACAATCTATTTTGCACTCTATACCCAAAATGAGATCTTGAAAAAAATGCAAGTGTGGAACATGCTGTTGCTTTGCTTAAAACCCTTCTTCACATGGTTATCCTAACTCGTACAATAAAATCTGAAATCCAGAGCAGGGCTTCTGGGGACCTCTTTGTGACCCAGGGTTTCTCTTGCCTCAACTGTTATTGCTCCACCTTGCCCTTACTGCACCCTGAACCAATTCTCTTTTCCTAGCTTTCATCCCTCTCTCTCTCATTTCCACTCCACCCTGCTTCACCTTCAAAGTCTTAGCTTAAAGCTCTTTTCCTCTGAGAAGTGTTTTCTGACCCTCAGGACCAGGTTAGGCACTTGTTATTTGTTTCAGTGGCACCCTGGGCTTTGGTTTTTATTAGCACCTCATTCATGATGTTTTTCAATATCTGTCATCCCTACTAAACAGCAGGATGTTGGGGACATATTTTGTTCTCCAAGGCAGCCCCTGCACTTATCACCTATAATCACCTGGTTATTTTTCCTGTAGAGAATCTTTTGTATCTGTTGCTTCCTTTCCATTCCCACTATCCTGATTTATTTCATATAACACACTTGGTCCCTGGGTCTCTCCACTCTAATTTCTTCTGTCCTGGATGACGCACTTCAACTTCTTAAAAACACTATCTTGAACACGAAGCATCCCTGCTCTAAAATTTTCGTTGCCTACCCCAAGTACAATCCAAAATAATATCCAAAGCTCTTCAACTGTGGACTCAACTTAGGTTTCCAGCCTTAACAAAATTCTTCCAGAGTCCTCTAAGCTAGCAAAAGACTTTGTTTTTCTTCTTTTCTCCACTTCCTTTTGTTTCCTCCTGCTATCCCCTCTTCCCTCATTTCTTCCTTCCCTGCAACCCTTCCTCTCTTCTCTCACTCTCACTCCCTCCCTCTCCCTACCCCTCTCTTATATTCATTCAACAAAGATTTCAACAATGGATGTCCATAGCTCTGGTCATCAACCCCATACATGGAGAATCGCCTGTGATGGTTCTTATATTTTATGGCTGCCTGGGCCTCATTCCCCTCTTCCCCCTCAGGGATTCTTATTGACTAGCTTTGGAAACTGATCATACATGAGAATTTTTGTTAAGATCCCTAAGATCTACATATACTGGACTTTGCAAAGATTTCTTTCCTCACGGAGATTACATTATAGTTGACTCTATACTATAATACAGAGTCAACTAAGTGGTTTTCAACTAAAGCAATTTTGCTACACCGCCCCACAGGGAACATTTAGCAAGGTCTGAAGATGTTTTTGTTTGTCACAACCTGGGAGTGAGGAGGGTAGGTCCAATTGCCATCCAGTGGGTAGGGACCAGGGATGCTTCTTAACATTCTATAATGCACAAAACAGCCCCCCACTACAAAGAATTATCTGGCCCCAAATGTCAGTAGAGCCAAGTTTGAGAAACACTACAGTAGAGGAAAGAGTCACCAATGACACAAATAAAGATCCATTTACTAATGAAAGTACGACCAACAAAGGCAAATCTAGGGTGATGACATGCACACATTATAAAGTATCTGAACTACCCTGGCCAGGATGGTCATCCTTAGGTGGACGTCTGAAGGATTAGTATAAATTAATCACCATGTAAAGGGATGAGGATGCAAGCAGCATTTCAGCTGGGCTCAACATCATGTCTGAAGCTTCAGAGTGTTCTTAGAGAAGATAAATTTGGCTGTAGTGCAAAGAAAGAAACAGAGACTGAAAAAGCAACCAGATTAAAATTTTAAATTTCACTTAATCATTGGAGCAATGGGAAACCCATAAAACAGCAAGGAAGGTGTCATTATCACCAGATTTGCCTTTGAAAAAGCTTACCGTGGCTGCCAAGTGGCTTGGAGTGGAGCGGAGCAAGAATGGATATTGCGGGAGTCTGGGTAAGAAATTAGAACAGGTTTGTGGTGGGACAACTGGAGAGAAATAAATGCAAGAGGTATTGAAGGGGTAAATTGGATAGTGTCCATCCATACCTTGTACTCTTCAGCATCTAGGAGTTTGATGACGCTCTTTTCTTTAAGAGTTGTCTTAAGAGAATTACCGCTGTCATTCTTTAAGGGTAACCCCAAGCGAAATAAATATTATAAGAAACTTCCTCTGATCACCTCAGCCAGCATCACTACCTTTGAAGTCCTGGGGTTCTCTCTGTCTTTTGAACAGATGTTTACTTGTGATACACAATACATACACATTGGGTTTATCTTTCTTGCAAAATGGTAAGGTTCTTGACAGCTGAAATCTGTCTTATTTGTCTTTATTTTCCCCACAGCACTTTAGATACATTTTTTTCTAGTATTTAGTCAAGGACTCTTTGGCGACAAGAAATTGAAGCCTATTCTTAAGTTAACTTAAGTTAAAATGAGGGGATCTTTTTAAAGGAAGCTGGGGTATAGCAGAGACTCTCTCTTATTAATTGCCCAATATCCATTTTCTGGTAACAGCATCCTAAGTATCCCTTTGCTTTCTCTTAGTCCTCAAGGTTTAGAGGGAACTGATTCCACTCCACAGGGGGTTTTAAGGGTGATTAACAAGTCAGTATGTTCTACCCAGAAGACCACAATCCCTTGGTTCATAGGTGGGGGTATGACCCAAATCATCCAATGAACATCAGCCCCTCATTTTTTCTAAACCTATTGGGAATATAGGGACTTTCTCTATTGTGGTTGCTAAGCCACAACTTCTGGAAGCTTTTGGTGAACCTAGATGAGAATGAAGCCAACACAGGGGTAAGTAGACGCAAGAGATGGAGAGAACTCTGATGAGGTTGTTTGAACCCTGACAGCCATTGCTGCTGGAATCTACAGCTCTGTGAGCTATGAGACCCTTGGTTCTTAAGCTAGTTTGAGTTGGGTTTATGGCACTTGCAACCAAAGGAACCCTGACTAATATGATGGAGCATCAAGCAGAACCCCAGGGCAGGAATTTCAGCCATGTCTCCTGCAGGACAGGAACTGGGAATTCAAGAGCCTGCGTTCATATCACCATCTTAGGGGTGTGAACCAGGAAAGCTTTAGGTTTATTGGCCTCTCAGTTAAGTGACCAACCACAACTGGATAGAACTCCTGAAACACATTCCCAATCCCTGAGAGATGCCCTGGTTATCCCAGCTTAGATTTCATGTCTACCCTTGGTCCAGTCTATGGTCAAACGGCAGGACCAAAAAGCTTATAATACACTTATGAGGCTTTGTGGAAGGAGACCTAGAAATGGAATGTGATTAATGTGCCAGTGACATGATGGTGACTCCAATTTGCCATTAATGAATACTGATGAAAATCATCTGGAGTTGTACCAGCTTCAACTCCACAGCCTACAGGCAACAGATGACCATTCCAGCCAAAGGGAGGTTGTTCTGATACTTTTGTTATTTCCTGCGGGCAGAAATTGTGAGTCCATGGAAAAATCCAATTACATCTTCCTTCAGCTTTATCTGAAATACAAACTGTAAAATTCCTCCCCAGTCTGATTTTGGAGCTGTTTACAATGAACAAAGCCAACAAGCAGGATACCTAAATGCAGGTGTCTGGCCAAGGTCTATGCACATGCCATTCATCCCTCCTGGATGGAGAAGCGTGGGTCTCTACTTAGCAGGAGCGCAGAGGCCTTGTTGCAGCTCTGCTTAACAGCATTTCTCACACTCTATTGGTCTCATCTGTTTCTTTGAAGAGGAACAATAACTGTGGAGCTTCTTATAGTACATTTTCCCAAGAGCCCCCCATAATGGACCTTTAGGACCCAAAGACACCTGAGTGGTAGCTCTTGGATCCCACTGGAATCAGAAAGGTTGAATTCATAAAGCTCCAAGATGCCACCCCCAACTTCAATTAGCAGCTCCACTCTCTTTCGTTTTGAAGATTGGTGTTCCAATGCTTCAAACAAAATTCCAAAGAGACAGAAAGCAGACTATTGGGTGCTAGGGGCTGAGGGGAGTGGGGAATGGGGAGTAAATGCTTAATGGGTACCATTTTACTTTTGGGGTGATGAAAATGTCTTGGAACTAAATAGAGGCATAGGTTGCCCAACATTGTGAAGGTACTAAATGCAAATGAATTACACACTTTAAAATGGCCAATGGCTAGTTTTATTATATGTCAATTTTATCTCAATTTAAAAATGTAGCTTGACAACTGTTAGTTTAAATGGCCTGGTTTAGAAATCTCTTGTTAATGTCTATGAATTACTTCAGTTCTCTAAACCTCAGTTTTCTCGTCTGTAAGGAGGGATGGCTAATAATTGTATCTACCCCCTGGGCTTGATGTATGGTTCAAATGAGGAAATTATAAAGATTCAGGTAGACAGTAGGCCCTTTGTAAGTGAAAGCACCCTCCATTGCCCTTTTACTCCAACCATTTCATGATTCTAACCTGACTCAAATAGATCACATAGAACACTGTTGGGGTTTTACATGGACAAGATGTGATGAAAGTGCTTTATTCTCATTTTGCATTGAGCTGGAGAGTTTTGCTTGCCCTTTCTACTGGGGTTCCAGCATGCATAGGCCAAATTCTTCTCTCCCAACCTGCTTCAGAATCTGCCAAAGATTCCTGATGGAGGAACATAGAACCCAGGATGAATTGCTAGTCTATAAAGTCAATACCTGTTCAGAGGCTCTCCTGAAAGTGAATGATTACTGGCAGGATGGCTTGCCGAAATGGGCTGATGAATTGGGATCCATCCAGCCACAAAAAAGATTGTGATGCTGTTAGGAGACCAGATTAGATTTTTCTGGACTGCAATGGGCTGCAATCATCTTGTTATGTCAGCTTGTTTATTGTTTTGGGTTCTGACTTATTTTCTCGGCAAAGGTACAGACAAAATAACCACTGTGAATCTAAAATAATTTGGGTAGCAGGCATTTAATCCCACCAGTGCCCCCCATTAATTAGCAGATTAGGTCACCCTAGGGGAATGGTTACCCTGCATTGTTCAGGAATGCTTTATTGTGGTATAAATTTCACACTCAGTAAATTTCTAATGAAAATGTCATTTTCCCACTGAGTTTACCTGACATACTATTTATCTTGCCACTGCCATTGAAGATGGAATTACTGTCAGATTTAATACAAAAATAAATAAACAGAATTGATTTTTAATTAGGGTTTCTAGAACTAAAGGTTAGAGATGGTTTAAAGAAATGGAGTTGTGGTTTTCTCCCTCTACAAGTATCCCCAAGACTGCGGGCTACTCTTTAGTATGGTGAGAGGCTAGAGTAATCATCCTCACCCAGAATGCTTCACGGTTAGCCCTTCGTAATTTCTTTTGGAACAGGAGTGCAGACAAATGCCTCTCCATCCATGCCACCATCCCTTTTGCAAGCCAGGGGTGTCAGAGTGTCAAAGTAGAACAGATTGCTTTGGTTTGTGTAACAAGGGTCGCTAAAATTGCAATCTTACCTTCACAGACAACTCAGGGAATACTCCGATAGTCTCATGCAGGCATTTCATATACAGGCAATTATAGGGAGATAGATTAGTGTGTCCAGAAGAATCATAACTTCCCTTTGCCTGATTTATAAGCTGTATCCTCATTTTTTCATACTGCCATTTATAATGTCAGCACGATCTAGACAGCTGTCTATAGGAGTTGGTTTCTTCAAAGCATATGTTGGAGCCAGGGCTGGCATGGGGGACAAGATACTGGAGACAAAGTCCTTGGCAGAGCTGCTCTAATGAGCCCAAGTTCTGGGTTCAGGCCTGGGGTTGAGTCCCAGCTCTGCCATTCACTAGCTGTGTGATGGTGGGCAAGTTGCTTAAGCTCTCTGAGTATCAGTTTCTTCTGTAAACAGAGTAGCAATTTTCCCCACACCATCAGGTTGTTTTCTGCGGTAAATGAACTAAATCTTGTCAATGGCTTAGCACCATACTTTACCCATAGTAAACATCGTAACAGAAATAAGACCCCAAACTTTCTGGGAGGGCTGTACTCATAATTCATTCCCCCAAATGTTTGTTAGTTTGTTCAATGTCACTATATGCACCACCCTGATATTACCTTTAGATAAAGACCCAATTATCTTTGCCATTGTGGGACAAACTTTCCACTGACTGTTCTTCTGTCTTGCGCTTCGTGTGCCTCAGCTCTTTCCTGTGACCAGGCTGAGTGTCCAGTTGGCCATTATCAGCCTGTCCTTTCTCAGCTCTGAGGGTACATCCACACAAAGCCTGGGTCTCCTGTTACCCACGCCCCTTAATCCCCACTCTAGGAGATAGAGAACATGCCAACAAGGACGAGAGTGTGGGGAAGACAAAGAAAATCCACCACCTCAGCATTATGAGTTTGAAAGCACTGATGCCTGCAAGCAGCAGGAATACTGGAAGAGGCTCCATGCTGCCTTTGGCTTACTTCCCATAGGAAGCCATGTCTTGTCCTGCTTGATAAGCTCTTTATGCCTGAGACAAAAGAGATTATTGGTAGGAAGGTCTCGAGTGCCTCAAAGTGATATTTTGGTTCTAAAAGATATCTTAAAATAGCATCCTTTATACTTTCCTTGGGGCAGGAAGGACTTGAGGAGAGAGGACATTAAGTCTGTAAAAGCCAAAAAATGATCGCCAGGCATGATCTTTCCCTGATGGGTAAGCGGGCTCTCTGCGAGAAGTGGCTGTGCGTGCTGACACAGGCTGCTGGAGAAGAGAGGGGCTTGTGATTAAATGAAGACAGGGCACACCCTCCCAAGGGACAGTGCCAGTTTGATCTAGCAAGCAGGAGCCCATTTAAGCAGTAGGCAGAGAAGGATGATGTGTTGGTGTCTTTTCTGCCAAGGAAGAGAAGGATGATGTGTTGGTGTCTTTTCTACCAAGCCTGACTAAGAAGGCTGTAAGTGACCAAATACAGCTGCTTCCTTGTCCACTAAGCTCTGCATCTTTGAGTCTCATCCCCACCCTTCACCCCCAAAGAATCCAAGACTCACAAGCTATAATGGCCATGCAGATACCCTGGGAAATTTGGAAGAGGGAGGTTACATGGTGCACCCCAATGTAAGAAACCGAAAAATCCATGGTAATACTTAGAGTTAAACGTAGAAGCATCACAAATGACCCAGCAATTCTACTCCTAGGTATATATCTTAGAGAATTGAAGACAGGGATTCAAATAGATACTTATATACTAATAATCACAGCATATAATTCACAAAAGCCAAAAGGTGGAAGCAACCTAAGTGTCCATCATCAGACGAATGGATGGATATCCAGTCAATGGAATATTATCGAGCCATTAAAAGGAATGAAGTTCTACAACATGGATGAACCTTGAAGACGTTATACTAAGTGACATAAGCCAGAAACAAAAGGACAGATATCGTATGATTCCACTTATATCAAATAGTAAGAATAAGCAAATTCATAAACACAAAAAGTAGATTGCTGGTGACTAGGGGCTGAGGATGGGGATAAGGGTGTTATTGTGCTTAATGGGCAAAGAGTTTCTGTTTGGCGTAATGAAAAAGTTTTGGTAATGTATGGTGGTGATGGTGGCACAATATTGTGACTATAACTGATATCACTTAATTGTACACATGTAAGTGATTAAAATGGGAAATTTTACACAATTTTAAAAATCCATGGTAGGCATGTCTATTCTCCAAACTCCATCTCTGAAAGAGTCTTTCTCCCTCCTTCAACATCAGGTGTCAGCAAAATTTTTTCTTAAAGGACTAGGCAGTAAATATTTTAGGTTTTGAGTGCCAAGGGACAAAATCAAAGATATTGCATATGTACTTCTATGACCATTTAAAATGTAACTATTTTTAAATGTAGCTCAAGGGCCATACATAAAGACCTGGATTAGCCAGTGGGCCAAAGTTTTCCAAACTCTGACCTACATCATACTCAAATGTCTGGCTCTCCATTTTTTGTCCTGATTTATCTTAGGCCTTTCAGATTCTTCAGCCCTGCCCCAGCTTGCATACTTCAGTCCAACTCAGTTCACAAAAACAGACAAATTGCAACAGTTAACAGGAACAAACTTATTTAAAAATGACCAGAGATATAGATAGCTATTTTTCACCTGTCATATGAGGAAAATTGGGACATTTGTGGAAAAAGACCAACATTTCAGTTCTTGCCATGAGTCTGTGAAATTGGGTCATTTTCAAAGCAAAGACAGTGTCTCTTGGTCTGCTATGAAGGAAAATTGTCCAGTGATTTGTGAAGGAGAACTAGACCTGCTATTGCTAGATCTGTGTTTATGTACAGTTTGATTTCTAGATATATACATCTGTATTAGTCAGCCAAAGGGGTGCCGATGCAAAACACCAGAAACTGGTCGGTTTTTATAAAGGGTATTTATTTGGGGTAGGAGCTTACAGACAGATACCATTTATAAAGCATAAGTTACTTCCCTCACCAAAGTCTATTGTCATGTGTTGGAACAGGTGGCTGCCGACATCTGCAAGGGTTCAGGCTTCCTGGATTCCTCCCTTCCATGGTCTTGCTTCTCTCTGGATTCAAGGTTCCTTCCTACCTAGGACTTTCTTCTTCCTGGGTTCAGGTTCCTCTCTTCCTGGGGCTGGCTTCTCTCTCCTCTATGAGCTTACTTCCTGGGACTCCAGCTTAAGGATTCAGCATCAAACTCCAATACCAAAAAAACCTCCAATTCTGTCCTTTGCCATGCCTTTTATTTGTGAGTCCACACCCACCAAGGGGTGGGGTCTCAACATCCTAATGATGAGGCCTAATCAAAGCCATAATCATAACTTAATCATGCCCAGGTACAGACCAGTTAATGAACATAATCCAATACCTATTTCTGGAATTCATAACTATATCAAACTGCTACAACATCCATTGGGTAAGATAAGGCTCTTTAATACTGGGTTTATTTTTATTCAGAAACCTTCAAAGACATCTCCAGAGAAACCTGGATTTCTCCAGACACAACCGTCAGTGACAATTCAATTATCATTTATTTATTCATTTGTTCACAAACATTTATGAGATATTGTATTACTCAGCCAAAGGGGTGCTAATGCAAAATACCAGAAACTGATTGGTTTTTATAAAGGGTATTTATTTGGGGTAGGAGCTTACCGATACCAGGCCACAAGCATAAGTTACTTCCCTCACCAAAGTCTGTTTCCACCTGTTGGAGCAAGATGGCTGCCAATGGCTACAAGGGTTCAGGCTTCCTGGGTTCTTCCCTTTCAGGGTCTTGCTTCTCTCTGGGTTCAAGGTTTCTTCTCTCTTCCCAGGACTTGCTTCTTCCTGGGCTCAGGGTTCCCCTCTTCCTGGGGCTTGCTTCTCTTTCCTCTGTGAGCTTACTTCCCAGGGTTCCAGCTTAAGGTTTCAGCATCAAAATCCAACATCAAAAGCCCTCAAGTCTATCCTTTGTCATGCCTTTTATCTGTTAGTCCCCACCTACCAAGAGGTGGGAACTCAACACCCTAATGATGTGGTCCAATCAAAGTCCTATTCATAACTTAATCACACCCAGGTACAGACCAGATTAAAAAAATAATCCAGTATCTACTTTTAGAATTCATAACCATATCAAACTGCTACTGATATCCACCATGTTCAGAGATAAAACAAGCAGGCACTGAACTTCTGGGGCTAAAGTGTTGTTGGGGAAAGATTTAGATAAGTTGACAAATAAAGAGTAGTCCTGTGACCTGGGATAAAGCTCTCCTCAGACTAAAATGGAAATGTAAGGGAGGGATACAGATGGGGGAGAGAAAGAAAAGGCTTCAGAAAAAGGGCAATTAGTCCAAGTAGATCAGAAGGCAAAGATGGGGAGAAGTATCCAGGACAAGGGCAATCCTATTAGAACACTGAAGAACACAATGTATGAGAAAACTGAAAGTGCTTGAGGTGGTAGGAATGTTTGATGCAGGTTTGTGGTTGTGTGTGTGTGTGAGTGTGCATGCATGTGTGTGTGTTGGGGAGGGGATCATGCTGGAGCAGAGAGACAGAAGATTAAGCTGACCAATTAGGCAGGAGAGAGAAAATGAAAGGTTCTCTCTGCCCTACTTAAAGATTGCCTTCTGTTCTTAAAGTAACGAGAAGCCATTAAAAAAATTAAATACAAGAATGGTATGCCCAGATTTGTGCTTATTAGAGTAGAAAGATATGCAACTCCCATTGCCCCATCATGGCTCCCATAATGAAGTGCAAACTCTTGAGAATGTATTTCAAGGTAACCTGACCCTTCTCTGCTTTTCCAGTTTCATTTCTTTGTATTCATTTTTTTCCCCCATCATGTATCTCAAATGCCAGCCATTCTAGAACATTTAGTCCTTCCCTCAGCATGTTTTTCACATTGTAATAGCTATCTATTGCTGGATAACAAATACTCAAATACTCAAAACCTCAACCACTTAAAACACAAACATTAGATTATCTCACACAGAAGTGACTTAGCAGGGTGATTTTGGTTCATAGTCTCTCTTGAGGTTGCAGTCAAGATGTCATCTGGATCTATAAGCATCTCAAGGTTTGAATGGAACTGGAGGTTCTACTTCCAAGAGGGCTCCCTCATAGAGCTACTGACTAGATGCGTCAGTTCCTCATTGGCTGTTGGCAGGAGACCTCATATCCTCATTATGTAGACCTCTCCAAAGAGTGTCTTCAAGGAATGGCTAACTTCCCCAAAAGGCAAGCAGTCGAAGACAGAGAGAGCAAATAGGAGGCCAAATGCCTCCTATAACCTAATCTCATATGTCTCCATTATGCTTACCATATTCCAATTAGAAACAAATCCCAAGTTTATCCCATACTCAAGAAGACAGGGGAGGCAGGGCAAGATGGCATCTGGGTGAGTGCACCTGACAGTCTCTCTTGCAAAGAGGAGGCCAAGTGGAGTTGGAGTCTTGCCTGAGCAGGCTGTTTTGGGGGCTTGCAAGGCAGGAGGAGTGTGGACATCAATTTGGAGAGACAGTGACAGAGGTAGTGCTTGCTAAAGGTAGAATTGTGGGTTGCAAGTACGGAGGTTGGAGGCTCTGGGGAGGTGGGACCTTTCCCCCTAGGGCTGGCTGCTGCGGTGTTCCCTGAGAAACGTCAGTTGTGCGGTGGCATTCCTGGGCCCTGTGAGCCCCGGATGCATGGTCCCCAGGTCCATGTCCCCTAAGCCCCCGTAGCCCGCATTCCACAGATGTACATACCCTGAGTCTGCAATGTCCCGGACTTCCCTTTCCTGAGTCCAGCACTCCCAGAGGTCTGGGATTACCCTAGCCCTCTGGTATTGGACTGCCTCTGTGAGTGGAAGGGATTTGGTGGAGGGTTCACCAGAGAGCTGGTGAGTGTGGGTTCAATTCTCTGTCCCCCCCCCCCCCTTTTTTTTTTGCACTTGGAGGAGCATACCAGCTGGCTTGGGGGGAGCCTGAGAAGAAAGGAGTGGAGAATCTGCTGAGAAATAACCTAAATAACCTGGGATAGGAAACTTGGCCTGGGAGAAGGTGGAGTCAGAAAATCAGCTAGCCCTCTTGTAGCACACCTAAAGGAAAGGGACTATAGGAGGTGCTTTCCAAGCTTCCAATAGCATACTTGGGGATCCTGGTGAGGTGTGGGTGCTCTCTCTCTGAAAATTAAGAGTCATTGTTTTCTGTGTGGAGCTTGTTCAACAAGAACCCACTTGAATCTCCTACCAGACTTCTCAGGCAGCTTTCCTGCTGCCTGGGAGAGAGGGAAGTGAGGAAGAGAGAAAGGGGGAATGTCAGATCCCTAAGTGTTTTATTTAACTACAAAGAAGAATCCTTGCTTGAAATGTTGCATAGTATTTTGTTGGTTTGTCATCTTGTTTTTCCTTCGTCTTTATCCCCCAAAGCCCTTTTTCTTTCTTTTTTCTTTTTTTCTCTTTTTCTTTTTCTTGCTTACTTCCCCCTCCCTTTTGTCCCTTTTTTTCTCTTTCTTTCATTCTTTCTCTTCTTTTTTATCCCTTTTTACACTACATGTAGCAGGGAGTGCTTCACATTTGCTATATTTCCTCATCCTCCATTTCTTCTTTTCTGTGGTATTGATTTTGGCCACCAACACAATCCCCTTTCCTCTACATCTTTCTATCCTCCATCATTTATTGTTCCTCTTTGTTTGCCCCCCTGTTTTTCTGACTTTTTATTTCTAATACCTTTGGTGTTTTCTGTCTTATACTGACTCTTTATATTATTGTCCTTTCTTTTCTTTTTCCCTCTCTCCTGAACACACTGGCCTTTTAATTCACACTATATTCCTCCCCATATTCAGTTTACTGTCTCATTATACATACTCTACTTTTCTTACTGTTATAACTCCATATACCTTACATGAGTCTAATATCTATTCTCCTAGATCTCACATGGTTCCTCTGTTAATATTTACTATCAATACTACTATTATACATTTTCTTTTCTTACTCCTTTTGCTTTCTCTGGCCCTAATATTTTCCTTCAAGTGAACTTAGCCAAAAAAAAAGAAAATAGAATAAGAAGAACAAAGTGACAAAGAGAAAACTTAACATGCATGCAAAAACAGCAACTAATTAAACTCCAAACTAGACAAAGAAGCTAAGCAACTGATTAAACCTGTCAAGATAAAATGATGACCAGACAGCAACAAAAAACTACAAACCAAACCAATAATCAGGAAAACATGCCCCAATCCAATGAACAAACTAAAAACCAAGAAGAGAAGCAGAACATCGAACAAGTAATTAAAGCTCACAAAACATATGCTAGGGACCAATTTGATGAAGTAAAGGAAGAGATTAAGAATATGAAGAAAACAATTGGAGAGAATACAGAAGAAATAGCAATCATATACAAAAAGATAACGAATATGATGGTGATGAACAGCACAATTCAAGAAATAAAAAATACACTCTCAACAAATAACAGCAGACTCAAAGAGGCAGAGGAGAAAA
Organism: Dasypus novemcinctus; assembly: GCF_030445035.2. Lineage (NCBI taxonomy): Eukaryota > Metazoa > Chordata > Mammalia > Cingulata > Dasypodidae > Dasypus > Dasypus novemcinctus. Next base: position 55,728,738 of record NC_080695.1, on the reverse strand, counting down.
TTAGTGATGTGGAAGACAATACATCTGAAATCAAACAGTTAGTAGAACTAATCAATAAAAAGATAGAAAAAATTCAGCAGGGATTTAGGGACCTGAATGACAATACAAAATGCACAAACATATGCATCATAGGCATCCCAGAAGGAGAAGAGAAGGGAAAGGGGACAGAAGGGGTGTTGGAGGAAATAATGGCTGAAAACTACCCAAACCTATGAGGGAGATAGATGTACATGTCCAGGAAGCACAACACACACTAAACAGCATAAATCCAACAGGCCTACCGCAAGGCATATACTTGTCAAATTATCCAATGCTCAAGACAAAGAGAAAATACTAAAAGCAACAAGAGAAAAGAGAACCATCACATATATCCATATGATTAAGTGCTATTTCTCATCTGAAACCATGGAGGCAAGAAGGCAGTGGTATGACATAGTCAAGGTACTGAAAGAAAAGAATTCCAACTGAGAACACTCTATCCAGCAAAGTTAGCATTCAAAAATGATGGAGAGTTCAAAATATTCAAAGATAAATAGAAACTAAGACTATGCCAACAAGAATCCTGCCCTTCAAGAAATACTAAAGGGAGTTCTGCAGGAAGAAAGAAAAAAACAAGAGAGACAGAGTTGGAGGGGAGTGTAAGAGCAATTAAAAAGACAAAAACAGAAAAAGAATCAAACAAAATATGACAAACACAAATCCAAAGAAAATATGGCTAATATAAGTACTTCTTTGAAAGTAATAACACTGAATGTCTATGGATTAAACTCAGCTATCAAGAGACTCAGACTGGAAGATTGGATAATGAAATATGACCCATCTATATGCTTTCTGCAAGAAACACATCTTAGACCCAGGGATTCAAGGAAGTTTAAAGTGAATGGCTATATTAATATCAGAAAAAATAGACCTTAAATGCAAAACAATTGTGAGGGACAAAGACGGACACTACATATTAGTGAAAGGGATAATCTTTCAAGAAGAAAGAACAATCATAAATATTTATGCTCCTAACAAGGGTGCCTCCAAATATGTGAGGCAACACTGGAAAAACTAAGTGAAGGAATAGATGCCTCTACAGTTATAGTGGGGGAGTTTAATACACCACTATCAACTTTGGACAGAATATCTCAAAAGAGAATCAATAAAGAAACAAAGACTTTAAACAACATATTAGAGGAGCTGGACCTAATAGATATATACAGAACATTACACACAAATACAGTAGGATATACATTCTTCTCAAGTGCACGTGGATCATTCTCAAAGATAGACCACATGCTAGGCCACCAAAAAAGTCTAAATGAATTCAGAAAGATTGAAATCATACAAAATAATTTCTCTGACCACAATGGAATGAAGCTGGAAATATGCAAGGGCCAGAGACCCAGATTTGGCACCGAGATTTGGATTAAACAACACACTCTTAGAAAAACAGTGGGTCAAGGAGAAAATCTCAAAAGAAATTAATAAATACCTTGAAACTAATGAAAATGATAACACAACATATCCAAACTTATGGAATGGAGCAAAAGCGGTACTGAGAGGGAATTTTATAGCCATAAATTCATACATCAAAAAAGAAGAAAGTGCTACAATTGAAAAACTAACTGCACACTTGGAGGAATTAGTAAAAAACAACAAACTAACACCAAAGGAAGAAGAAAGAAATAACAAAGATCAGAGCAGAACTAAATGAAATAGAAATAAGAAAGCACTTGAAAAAATAAACAAAAGCAAGAGTTGGTTCTTTGAAAAGATCAATAAAATTGACAAACCCTTAGCTAGACTAACAAAGAAAAAAAGAAAGAAGATGCAAATACACAAAATAAGAAATGAGAAAGGAATTATCACCACTGATCCCTCAGAAATAAAGACTATCATAAGAGGATACTTTGAAAAGCTATTCCAACAAAAATGACAATTTAAAGGAAACAGACAAATTCCTAGAAAAACATAAGCAGTCTACATTGACAAAAGAAGAAGTTGACGATCTCAACAAACCAATCACAAATAAAGAGATAGAATCAGTCATTAAAAACCTCCCAACTAAGAAGAGTCCTGGGGCAGATGGCTTCACAGGTGAATTCTATCAAACATTCTGGAAAGAACTAACACCAATCTTGCTTAAACTCTTCCAAAAAATTGAAACAGAAGAATCATTGCCTAACTCATTCTATGATGCCAACATTACTCTAGTACCAAAGCCAAACAAAGACACTACAAGAAAGGAAAATTACAGACAAATCTCTCTAATGAACCTAGACACGAAAATCCTCAACAAAATACTTGCTAATTGTATTCAACAACACATTAAACAAATTATACACCATGACCAAGTGCGATTCACTCCTGGTATGCAAGGATGGTTCAACATGAGAAAACCAATTAATGTAATATACCATTTAAACAGATCGAAGAAAAAAAAACACATGACAATATCTATGCATGCAGAAAAAGCATTTGACAAAATACAGCCCCTTTTCCTTATAAAAACACTGCAAAAGATCAGAATAGAAGAAAACTTCCTGAACATGATAAAGAGTATATATAAAAAACCCACAACTAACATCATTTACAATGGTGAAATCCTAAAACCTTTCCCTCTAAGATCAGGAACAAGACAAGCATGCCCACTCTCACCCCTCCTATTTAACATAGCCTTAGAAGTACTTGCTCAAGCACTGAGGCAAGAACCAGACGTAAAAGGCATCCAAATTGGAAAGGCTGAAATCAAAATTTCATTATTTGCAGATGATATGATCCTATACATAGAAAACCCTGAGAAGTCTACAGCAAAGCTTCTAAAACTTATAAATGAGTTCAGTAAAGTCGCAGGTTACAAGATTAGTGTGCAAAAATCAGTAGCATTTCTGTACACCGATAATGAGCAATCTCATGAGGAAGTCAGGAATCAAATACCATTCACAATAGTAAATTTAAAAAATCAAATCTAGGAATAAGTTTAACTAAAGATGTAAAAGACTTATACACAGAAAACTACACAACACTGTTCAAGGAAATCAAAGAAGACCTAAATAATTGGAAGAATATTCCCTGTTCATGGATAGGAACACTAAATATTATTAAGATGTCTATCCTACCAAAACTGATCTACAGATTCAATGCAATCCCAATAAAAATCAACACAGCACTCTTTAATGAACTAGAGAACTAAATATGAAATTGATTTGGAAAGGAAATAGGCCCCAAATAGCCAAAGACATATTGAAAAAGAAAAATGAAATTGGATGAATCACACTACCTGACTTCAAAACATGCTACAAAGCTACAGTAGTGAAAATGGCATGGTATTGGCACAAGGATAGACACACTGACCAATGGAACCAAATTGAGAGTTCTGATATAGAATCTCATGTATACAGCCATATGGTATTTGACAAGGCCACCAAAGCCTATCAACTGGGAGAGAATGGCCTCTTCAACAAATGGTGCCTGGAGAACTGAATATCTATATGTAAAAGAATGCAAGAGGATTACCAACTCACACCTTATACAAAAATCAACTCAAGATGGATCAAAGACCTAAGTATAAGAGCCAAGACTGTAAAGACCTTGGAAAGCAATGTAGGGAAGCATCTACAGGACCTTGTAATGGGAAACAGTTTCATGAACTTCACACCAAAAGCATGAGCAGCAAAAGAACAAATAGTTAAATGGGACTTCCTCAAAATTAAAGCCATCTGCACATCAAAGTGAAAAGAGAGCCTACACAATGGGAGAAAATATTTGGGAACCGTATATCTGATAGGAGGCTTATATCTTGCATATATAAAGAACTCCTATATCTTGAAAATAAAAAGACAAACAGCCCATTTAAAAAATGGGAAAAAGATTTGAACGGACACTTCTCCAAGGAAGATATACAAATGGCTAAAAAAACACATGAAAAAATGCTCAAAATCCCTAGCTATTAGGGAAATGCAAATCAAAACAACAACGAGATACCATCTTACTGCCATAAGATTGGCAGCTATCAAAAAATCAGAAGACTACACTTGTTGAAGAGGATGTGGAGGAATGGGAAAACTCACCCATTGCTGGTGGGAATGCAGAAGGATACAGCCATTCTGGAGGACAGTTTGCAGTTTCTCAAAAAACTAGCTGTAGATTTGCCATATGACCCAGCAATTCCACTGCTGGGCATACACCCAGCAGAATTGAAAACAAGGACACAAACTGATATATGCACACCAATGTTCATAGCAGCACTATTCACTATTGCCAAAAGTTGGAATCAACCCAAATGCCCATCAGCAGATGAATACATAAATGAAATGTGGTATATATATTCAATGGAATACTATTCAGCTATAAGAAGGAATACAGTAAATACACATGTGGTAACATGGATGAATCTTGAGAACCTTATGTTGAGAACCAGGCATTGAAGGACAAATACTACATGACCTCTCTTATATGAAATAAGTAAACCAAGCTGTCTCAGAGAGCTAGAGACTGGATGATAAACTTAGAGGAAGTTGGGGGCAAGAGGAAGGTTGTGAGCTGAAACCTACATGGGTGAAATCTATAAGCTGGAGGTAAGTATTTGTACAGGGAAGGGATAAAGTGGGGGCATAGGGATAACTTTGGGTGGGGCTGTGTGGGCTTGAGGGGGCTAGGAATGGGAGGATGGGTCAGATGGCCCAAGAAAATTGGGGGTACGATGGGGGGGAACATTTGAACATAAGAGATTGTCAGGTATGTGGTTGAAATAATAATGCAGAGAACACTCTTTAGAAAATATAATATGGAAGATTACCTGTTGAAGATGCCTGAGGGGGGCATCTGACACAGGGCAAGCTTCTAGGGAGTGTGTGAGTGCTCATTTTGTCATAGTGAGTTATATCATTGGGTGGAGACCCATACAATGAGAGTGAATGTATACCCACATCCTGGGAAGGACTGATGTTCTCAAACAGAGGGAATTGTGTCTCTCGAGAGAATTGGTGGCTCCCAGTGGGTTAGGGCAGTTGAGTATGTCAAGCCCTTGACATTTTTGCAAGTACCTCTGAATATGGTCCTTCAAGTAATGAAGATTGATTGTCATGGTGGACCCTGAGGGGAGGGGAAAAGAGGTGGTGAATACATGGAATCAGTGTAACTGTGGGGCAATGGAAGTGTTCCACAAGATCATGCAATGATGGATATAGGACAGTTAAATTACACCAAAAATGTATAAAAGTCTATAGGCTAAAATGTAAACCATAATGTAAAACATATGATGACTAAAAATTTAGAAAATTGTATAGTCTAAAATATAAACCATAATATAAACCCAAATGGAACCATATTTAAAAGCTATAGTTTCAATATCTGTACATCAGCTGTAGCAAATATAATATGAACATGTAAAAAGATTATTGTTGGGGAAGGGACAAAGGATTTTAATGTTGGATATGTGGGAGTACCATATATTATATATGTGAATTACTGTGATCTAAAACTTATGTGAAAACAAACTTAGTAATTAGGAGGAAAAAGAAAGAAAGGCAGTAGACACTGAGGAAGAAATGGAAGAAATTGCCTTGCCACTGTACATACAGGGCAACACCTATAGCAGAGATGAAAGGCAAAATGTCAAAAACAAAGCTTTTTCATTTTTTCATTTTTTGATACCCCAATATATTTTTTCTTTAATTTTTCTAAATTACTATGTATTCTATATCTAACTTTTAAACCCATCACAATATTCATTTTACTATTAATGGAACCTGTCAATATATTGGGCTTTCTTTTCTGAAGAAGTTTTGGAGTACTGAGAGGTTCAACTATGGCGGGAGAGGTGCACTTGTGTGGGGTGTTATTGGTGGGGGGCACATGTTTGGGAGGGAGTTCTCCAGGGCATGTATACAGGGTGCATAGAAAGGTTTGGATATTTTCATAGTGGTTTCAGTTGGAAACAACAGATGAGAGAGTGCTGAGTTCCTGGCCAGGGGAGCTCTATCACATTCCCCAATGGAACAGCAACAACCCCCCAAATGCAATGGCAAAGAACAACAAAGATTGGTGGCCCAATGATGAGCCCCTGATACTGATGGTTCTGATTATGAGCCTGTCCGCCTGAAATATGAACTAGGCCTGGAGCTGTGGGGTGCCCAAGAGTTACCTCCTGAGAGCCTCCATGTTGCTCAGATGTGGCCACTCTCTAAGTCAAACTCAGCATGAAGATGGTATTGCCTTCCTCCCAGCATGGGACATGACTCCCAGGGATGAGCCTCCCTGGCGCTGAGGGATTACTACCAAGCACCAGCTGATGAAGTAACTAGAAAAAGACCTTGAATAAAGGGGTCAACTCAGACCAGCAGAATATCTCAGCCTACATATAATATCAGGTGCTATAAACTGCTTTTTGACTTTGGATAAAAGGGGGAAATGGAAAGGACAAATGAGTTTATATGGTTATGAGTCTCCAAAAAGAGTTGGGAGGTCATCAGAAAGGTGATGCTTATGCACGCCTCAGCAGGGTACCAGAGACAGCCAAGGTAGATAGAAACCCAGGTGCTGGTTCTCCTGAGGTCTGCAGAGACCTACAGGTTCTATGGTCATGGCAGATGGCTCTGGAGTTCAGGCCCTTGTCAGTTGGCCCTACTTTGGAGTTTGTGTTCCTGAGTGTAATGGAGTTGGACTCAGATATGCCTTTCTACACATGCCTCTTCTGTTACTTTTACTGGACCTGTGGTTGCCATTTGGGTTGGTATATACTCAGGAGACGTGAATCTCTGGGCTGCCCATGTGATGGCCAGGCCCTGGGCCTCAGCAGATTTGTGGCTCCTACCCTCTGGTTTCTTGGACTTACCCTGGCCAGCTGACAGGGAGGTGAAGAGGGTCAGCCACCACACCAGGGAGCCAAGAGTGCCTACAGCTGCCAGCAGGAGAATTGCATCCATCATCCATGTGGAATCTAAGCCCTCTCTTGATGTAGAGGGGGACTGGACATAACCACCCCAGGGTCCACAGGATGGAGGAAAGAGTATGGATTAGAGTGGACTTACTGGTGTTATGCTGGGGAACTATTGGGATTAGTAAGGGAAGAAATTGTAGTAGTGATGTGGAGATTGTGGCCACGGTGGCTGCTGATGGGAGGGAGACGGAAGAAGAGATATAATATGGGGGCATTTTCAGGATTTGGAGTTGTCCTGGGTGGTGCTGCAGGGACGGATGCTGGACATTGTGTGTTCTGCCGTGGCCCACTGGATGGACTAGGGGAGAGTGTGGACTACAGTATGGACCACTGTCCATGTGGTGCAGTGGTGCTCCAAAATGTTTTCGCCAGGTGCAGCAGATATGCCGCAATGATAGAAGAGGTTGTTGATGGAGGGGTGGGGTGGGATGGGGGGTATATGGGGGCCTCATTTTTTTTTAATGTAACACTTATAAGAAAATAAAAAAGAAGAAGAAGAAAAAAAGAAGACAGGAATTAGACCCCAACTCTTTAAAGGAAGTGTATCAAAGACTTTGTAGGCACATTTCAAAACCACACACACATTAATGTGATAGCACTTTGTCTGAGCTGGTGAATCTCAGCTGGGTGTGATTTTGCCTACTCCCCTCCAGTGGACATTTGCCAATGCCTATAGACAGTTTTTGCTGTCACATCTGGAGGGGGCATGCAACTGACACCTGGTGGATAGAGGCCAGGATTCTAAAGTTCCCATAGGGCACAGGTCAGCCTTCCAAGAGAGCGAATTATTCACCCCCAAGTGTCAATAGTGCTGAGGTTGGGAAACCCTGAACTAAGCGGCCAGTGACTTTGAACAAATTAATTACTTTCTCTAATGCTTCAGTTTCATCAGCTGTAAAATAAAGACAAAATATAATCCCTCTGATAGAAAAATGAGAAAAAGTGCCTAAAACGGTCTGTCACAGGAATGTCTATTGAGTGCCTGGCCCCGTGCTAGTTATAGGAGACTTGGAGGTGAATTAGACAAGCACGGTCCCTAACTTCATTTGTGTTTTTTTATTTAAAGCCTTACTCATAACATCAGTCTACATTTTAGTGTATTTATCATGTCTATGTCATTCTCACATTTTTCTTTGAAGATCTTGGACAAAGATCTTCTCTTTCCGTGTTCAACCCACCTCACTGCCTAGCAAATGTGCTTTGCACTAAGCAGATACTCGGTAACTATGTGTTAATTTGCATTCTACTGACTTGCCTCTCAAAACAACTATTTGCATGATTTTATAGGATTGGGGATTGTAAAATATACAGTCTATTGAATAAAGCTCCCAAATTTTTAGAAGGGTATGGGGCGGGATTACTATAGTAAGTGTATCATTCAATTGTGAGATACACCCTAATTTGAGAAATGTTAAAATTTGAAAAACAAATGTGCATCACAAATTTGGGGAAATGTGGACATTTCATTTGATTATTTCTGAGTAAAGAAGCCGGTATGCCAGCCCCTCTATTCTTCCAGACATGTTTCTAGTGTCAGTATATCCATTTCCTATGGCTGCTTTAACAAATAACCTCAAAGTAAGTGGCTTAAACAACACAAATTTATTGTATTGCAGTTCTATAGGTCAGAAGTCTGACATGAATCTCACCAGGTTAAAATCAAGATGTTGGCAGGGCTACATTTCCTTCTGGAAGCTCTAGCAAAGAATCTGTTTTCTTGCCCTACCCAGCTTCTAAAGACTGCCCGCATGCCTCCGCTCATAGTCCCTTCCTCCGACTTCAATTGCAGGTCAAATTCTTCTCATGATGTATCACTCTTACCTTCTTCCATACTTACATCTCTGCATGACTCTCCCCTTCTGCCTCCCTCTTCTAATTTTAAGGGTCTTTGTGGTTACATTTGGACCACCTAGATAACCTAGCATATTTTTCTTATTTAAGGTCGGCTGATTAGCAACCTTAATTCCATTTGCTCCCTCAATTCCCCTTTGCCATGTAACCTAAATATTCACAGGTTCTGAGAATTAGGATGTGGACATCCTAATTCTGTCTACCATGGCAGTGATACCAAAGTGACCGCAAATCCCTCTAGACCTGTAATGGTGATCTGAACTATATCTTGTAGCATAGGGAAGGCTCTATAAGAGTCATATTATCCAGTTGGGTAGATTAAATTTAGCTGTCACTGGGTAAAGTAAGAGTCAATCCCTTTCTACATAAGCAAATGGATCCTATAAACCTCAATTTGGCTACTCCACTGTTCCAATATAATGTTGCTCAGTGTCATGAAACATGACTCTTCAAAAATCTATTATGTGACAAGCTGGATGGTTTATGACACAAATATTGTATTTTGCACACTTCATTTGCAGTTAAATTATTGAACATCTGACAACACCAGCCATGTTTTGTTTCTTAGTACAAATCCATTAGAGGGTTTTTTGGGTTTTTTTTTTTTTGGTTGTTGCTGTTAAATTAGGGTTTTAACATTTCCAGACATGGAGAGTGAATTTATTTTACAATGATTAAAAATCATTTTGCAATTAGATTTGAATGAATAGGGAGTTATTGGAAAAGCCATGCCTAATGTTCAGCTTCTGAAGGAACAGTTCCAGTGCTCATAGGATGATGATATTTACTGTTGTGTCATAAAAGAGGAAATTAAGGTCAAAAGGATAATGGCCAGTGAGAGTTGAGACCAGGAACTTAAATCTCCAGAAAGATTTTAACTTTTATTCACCTTCTGAGATAGGTCAAACTTTGGGGTTTTGAAACCTTGGATGACCCCATTCTCCCAGTGATTAGACCATTTATTGTCAACAACAATGACAGAATTTGTTGGGGCTAGGAAGATATAGGGAATGTGTAAAATGAGCCTAGTATACTAGGGAGTATTGGGGACTGTGGAAAAATTGGAGGGTATATACTCTGCCTAAAGAGATAGCTGCTATTCAGTTCCCCCTGATATTTTCAGAAGGGAATGGGGGCCCAGGCTTGCCAAGTATTCCCCCAAAATTCTGAATTCGTATGTAGAATCTTTGGATTTTAAAACATAGGTTTTTTTTTGTTTGTTTGTTTGTTTTAATTTTTTTATTTTTTATTGACTTTGTAATAATATTACATTAAAAATATATATGTGAGGTCCCATTCAACCCCACCCCCCCACCCCCCCTCTCCCCCCCCCCAACAACACTCGTTCCCATCATCATGACACATCCATTGGATTTGGTAAGTACATCTTTGGGCACCTCTGCACCTCATATACATTGGTTCACATCATGGCCCATACTCTCCTCTATTCCATCAAGTGGGCCCTGTGAGGATTTACAATGTCCGGTGATTACCTCTGAAGCACCATCCAGGGCAGCTCCATGTCCCGAAGACGCCTCCACCTCTCATCTCTTCCTGCCTTTCCCCATACCCTTTGTCCATTATGTCCACTTTTCCCAATCCAATGCCACCTCTTCTATGTGGACATTGGATTGGTTGTGTCCATTGCACCTCTATGTCAAGAGGAGGCTCAGATTCCACCTGGATGCTGGATGCAATCCTCCCATTTTCAGTTGTAATCACTCTAGGCTCCATGGTGTGGTGGTTGTCCTTCTTCAACTCCATCTTAGCTGAGTGTGGTAAGTCCAATAAATCAGATTGTAGGTGCTGGAGTCTGTTGAGGCTCAGGATCTGGCTATCACATTGTCAGTCCAGAGATTCAAATCCCCTAAATATATCTTAAACCCCAACATTAACTGCACCTCCAGCACATTAGCATGAAAGTCTTATGAAGGGAGATCCCATCTGAGTCCAGATTCATCACACATAAACACCATTTCCAAAGAGGGGCCATCTGCCCTGGTAGTTAACCCCATCGGCCATGACCATAACTCCCATGGGTCTCTTTAGCCCTCAAAGGAACCAATATCTGGGGGTTGTATCTGCTTTATCTGTCTCTCTGACTCTGCTCAGTTGTGCATGAGGGCAAACCTTCTGCCAGCCTCCAGACTCTTTTTTAGAAACTCGTAGCCATATAAACTCATTTCTCCTTTCCATTTCCCCCTTACTTTAGGTCAAACAGCATTTTAAAGTCATGGTATTTTATGTAGACATGGATATTCTGCTGATCCGCATTGAACCTTCCGTATAAGGTCATTTTCCAGTTGCATCATCAGTTGGTAGTTGATAGTGGTCCCTCGTTGCCAGGGAGGCTCATCCCCGGGTGTCATGTCCCGCGCTGGGGGGAAGGCATTGCATTTACATGCTGAGTTTGGCTTCGAGACTGGTTTTTTAATGGAAATTAAAAACAAAACTGTTCAGGTCAACAAAATATGTATACAATCCCAGTATGCCCAGAGCTTATTCACTTTAGAATTCTAGATTCCAATGTTAGGGACACTGTATGTAGTTGCTCCTTCAATGATACAAAATTTGAAGTAGCAATATAAGGGCAGTATAACAAAGGGTAGTTCACATAATAGACTCTGGAACCAAATCGTCTGCTTTGCCACTAGCTTGTGCATCCCCTGTGAATGAACTTGGGCAAGTTACTTACCGTCTGTGTCTCCGTTTTGGTGTCATATATAAAATGTAGTTAATATTAATATCGATCTCATAATTGTTATTATGAAGACTAAGAATTAATTCCTGTTTACTTCCAGTAGTGCCTGAATATGAGAAGTGTTTGTGTTGTTGTTATTGATAGGAAGCTTAGGTAACGCAGGTTCAGAATTTAGGTGATGTTGCTCAAAGCTAATAACTTGGTTAGTAAGCATGACTCCATACATTGCCTCTTACGTGTTGCTACTGACGACTCAATGACTGTCATTATCGGTTTAGAAGTGGGTATATAATTTGAGTGGAGCGGGTGGAGCTCAGTGGTTGAGCGCTTGCTTGGCATGTATGAAGCCCTGAGCCTCTGACCCTTGCTCACTGGCTTGTGCTCTCATTGCTTTAGTTTAGAACAGGATTAAAAAACATGATCATGTTGTTTATAATCCTTCAGTTGTTCCTGTGGTGGTTTGGAACTATTGTACCCCAGAAAATCATGTTCTCAAAGCTAATCCATTCCTGGGAGTTTAAAGCCTTGTAATAAAGTTTTCATGAGGTTACTTCAGTTAAGGTGTGGCCCAGGGTAGGTCTTAATCTTCTTACTGGAGTCCTATATAAACAGGATAAATACACAGAGAAGCAAGAAGCTGAGAGTAATGAAATTTGGAAGAGAAGGGAGAGACTATATACCTTGCCATGTGGCAGAGCAGTACAGGATCGCCAGCAGCTGGTCTTATAGAAGAAAGCATCGCCTTCATGATACCTTGATTTTTTTTTCCCTCAGCCCCAAAACTACAAACTAATAAATTCCCGTTGTTAGGGAAGCAAATGTGGCTCAACTGACAGAGTGTCTGCCTACCATATAGGAGGTCAGGGTTCAAACCCAGGGCCTCCCGGCCCGTGTGGAGCTGGCCCACGCACAGTGCTGCTGCGTGCAAGGAGTGCCATGCCACGCAGGGGAGCCCACGCACAAGGAGTGTGCCCCACAAGGAGAGCCACCCCACACGATAAAAGCACAGTCTGCCCAGGAGTGGTGCCCCACACACACACAGAGCTGACACAGCAAGATGACACAACAGAAAAAGAGACACAGATTTCTGGTACCACTGAGAATGTAAGCAGACACAGAAGAACACACAGTGAATGGATACAAGAGAACAGACAATGGGGGAAAGGGGGAGAAGGGGAGAGAAATAAATAAAGTAAATCTTTAAAAAAAAATTTCCCATTGTTAAAAGCCAATCCACTTTAGAAGCCTAGCAGACTGAAACAGTTCCCCATTCCTCTTATGATAAACTTTAATTCTTTTTTTAATTCATTTTTTAAAAAAATATTACATTAAAAAAATATGAGGTCCCCATTCACCCCCACTGCCCCCACCCCACTACTCCCCCCACAGTAACACTCTCCCCCATCATCATGTCACATCCATTGCATCTGGTGAGTACATCTCTGGGCATCGCTGCACCCCATGCCCTGTGGTCCACACCATAGCCCACACTCTCCCACGTTCCATGCAGTGGGCCATGGGAGGACATACAATGTCCGGTAATTGTCCCTGCAGCACCACCCAGGACAACTCCAAGTCCCGAAAATGCCTCCACATCTCATCTCCTCCTCCCATTCCCCACACCCAGCAGTCATCATGGCCACTTTTTCCACACCAATGCCACATTTTCTCGATTATTAACCACAATAGTTCATGAATAGAATATCATTAAGTCCACTCTAATCCTTACTGTATTCCTCCTTCCTGTGGACCTTGGCTTGGTTGTGTCCATTCCACATTATGTCAAGAGGGGGCTTAGATTCCACATGGATACTGGATGCAATCCTCCTGCTTTCAGTTGTAGGTACTCTAGGCTCCATGGTGTGGTGGTTGACATTCTTCAACTCCATGTTAATTCTTAAATATGGCTTTCAGAGCCCTCGATGACATGGTCTCTTCTGACCCTCGCCCTCACTTTCACCAGCCCTGTCTTTGTGTCCCAGCCCTAATGAACTCTCTCCATTCCCAAACTGCATCAGGTCCTTTTTACCTCTGAAAATTTCCATGTTATTCCCTCTGCCTGAAGCACTTTCTCCCCGTTCTCTCTCTTTTTAATGGACTGATGGTTTATTAGATTTAAGGAATATAGAGCTTAATTAATCATATTTCCTAGTTCATAACATTTAATCATACTTGGTCACTGGATGGTCCTTCTCTTATTTTATGTTCATTTATTTTTTTCCCTAAACACCTTGTCCACAATCTCATTTTACTTCCCCAATGGACACCAACTCTTACGTGTCTGATTTGTGTTTGTAAATATTGTAAAATATGCAGTTATTTTACAATGTATGAGTATGCTTTTAGTTTACACAGACAGCATTGTGTTATAAACCTCATTCTGAGGCTTTCTTCACTTAGTGCTCTTTTAAAGCCTATTTATATCACTCTTTATATATTTAGCTTTTGGCTTCCTCTTTCAGTATAATTTTCTGTAATGTAAGCTTATCAAATTTTCTTTATCTAATACCTTAATGAGTTTTGCTCACAACTTCTTGATATTATAAACAAATTTGATGCTACAAACATATCCCCTTATGGATCTATGTGAAAATTCCCCTGGGTTATTCACCTAGGAGAGAGATTAATACGTGATAAGGTACACATGTCTAAGTTCACCAAGATCCATCAGATTGCTTTTCCAATGTTTATCAGTTTATACTTTCACCAGGAAGGAAGGAGAGTTCCCAGCTCCATTCTTCTTGGCATTTGCTACCTGTCTAATATTTTGTCATTCTGATTGGCATGAAGTAGTAGCTTGTTGTTTTAATTTTCATTTTTCTGGTTATTAAAGAGGTTGAACATCTCTTCATATATTATAGAGTTATCTGTTTGCAGCTTTCCCCCCTCTTTCCACTGGGTTCCCTGTCTTTTCTTCATAATTTACAGGAGTTCTTTGTAGATCCTAGATATTTATCCCTTTTTTGGCTTTGGATGTTGCAATTATTTTCTCAGAGTCTGTCTAGTGGCTGCTAACCTCCCTCTTCTTTGCCTAACAACATGAACTCATTTTTAGCGATCAGCCTGGACATCCCTTCCTCCATGAGGCTTGTACAAGCTCCTAGGATTGCACCTAAGCCACCCCGTGTACATTTCTGTACCTCCTGTACCCCTCTATCATTATGCCTATCACTCTATCATAATTGCCTCTTTCATAATTGCCTATCACTCTATCATAATTGCACCCTCTAAGGTAATGGATCTTGCTTTGTTCATTGTGGTATCCCCAGGTCCTACTTCAGGGCTTGGAATGAAGGACTAGAACAAATATTTGGTGAATCAATATGAAGCAAACTCTTTTGTTAGATACTTCCTATGCATCAAACCCTGATAAATGAGCATTCAATGCAATGATCTGTTAAACTATCCCAATGGCCCTGCAATGGAGGATTTGTTACCCCCATTTTACAGATGAGGAAACAGAAATGATGTGTGGCATGTGCCAAAGAGGGAATAGGTGACCACAAACACATTTTTTTCTGCACTCATTGTATAGGTAGTCACCATAGCTCAAGCTGCCAAACCAAGGACTAAAATTTCCTTCCAAAACCATAATCATTTCATTATCTTCAATAGTATTTTTTAAGCATTTATTTTTTATTTTATTTTTTTGAAGATACGTAGATCACACAAAATGTTACTTTAAAAAATATAGGATGTTCCCATATACCCCACTCCCCACCCTCCACACTCCTCCCACAGCAACAACCTCTTTCATCATTGTGGCACATTCATTGCATTGGTGAATACATTTTGGAGCACTGCTGTACCACATGGATTATAGTTTTCATTGTAGTTTACACTCTCTCCCAGTACATTCAGTGGGTTATGGCAGGATATATAATGTCCAGCACCTGTACCTGCAATATCATTTAGGACAACTCCGAGTCCTGAAAATGCCCCCACATCACATCTCTTCCTCCCTCTCCCTGCTCTCAGCAACTACCGTGGTCACTTTCTCCAGATCAAAGCTACAGTTTCTTCCATTACTAGTCACAATAGTTCTATAGTAGATTAAAAGTAGTCCATTTTAATCCATATTTTATTTCTCTGTCCTGTGTACCCTGGGATGGTGATGTCCACTCCACCTCTATGTTGAGAGGCTTAGACCCACATAGTTTTTTTTTTTAAAGTAAGCCAAATAAACTGTTTATTAAAACATCAAAGGGTAAAATAAACTTTTTGATCAAATTGTACGGTGGTAAATAACCCCCCTCATTAACATTCCACCTGAAACACGGCTAAATTACAACATAATCTAATCCAACGAGAACTTGATATTTGAGTTATGGGGATTGAGTTGCCTGGCTTTGAGTTGCCAGGATTTAAAACATGCTTCTCTCAACTTCACCCTCACTTCCAATTACTAATGCTAGAGAGCTCAGCTTAAATATCCTTACCTCCAGGAAGTCTTCTAACCAGACTAGACCAGGGAATATGTCCCCATAGCTCTTGGTCCTTATTTTTTGAAGCACTTGACACCATTGGAAAAATGAGTCCCCAATTGAGTTGCTTATTGTCTGCCTCTCCAACTAAAATACAAGCTCAGAGAAAATGAGGAACATCAGTCTGATTCACCATCATAGTTCCTACATCTCACCCATAGTAGGATCTCTGTAGACGTGTTGTAATGAAAGAAGGATGGAATGGACATGCATGCCACAACATATTTCATTGAGTGATCCCATGGCAGTAGGTTTTTAGACTCTTTGGGGCCACACATCCCTTTGAGAATTTGAGGAAAGGCATCCCCAGAAAGGCATCTTCCAGAAATTTTGCCTAACTATTGCATTCCTTTCCAGGAGGTGAAGAATTGTGGCCCTATATAAATATAGTCATAGTGCATCTCCAGGTGCTCAGTAATCGCCCCTGTGTTTCATGTTAGTCTCATCCCTTGTCAGTCTAACATTGGTGGCAGGCCGAATGGGGTTCTCCTAATGTAGTTACAGCATCTTCACCCCTGAGCTCACTCTGCACAGGCAGGGACACAGAACGGATAAATATGGTGAAAGCAAGGGAGAGGGTGTGTGTTAATGGGGGAGGAACTGAGCCTCAGAAGTCCAACAAAATCAGTCAGCCCTAAATTAACTGAGACTTGACCCAAACTCAAAATCACTGTGCTGGGAAATGGGCTGATTTCTAAACTGATTCTAAAGCATCTCAGAGGTCTGCCTCATTGCCAAGACTGTTTGTCCACAGAAGACAGCATCGCCCCATTTAGTGGATTAGCATGGGCTCTAGAGAAGAGGCACCTGTGTTCAGTCTGTGCCCGCCGAGTGCATTGCTGGTGAGACCTGTGAGCACCTCAGCTTCCTCATCTGGGAAATGGGTCCCAGTGGGCTCCCTTTGGGAGGATTAAAACACTTCAAGTAGGCTCCCTTTTTGAAGAAGTTTTCGAGTACTGAGAGGTTCAATTATGGCAGGGAGGAGCACATGTGTGGGGTGTTATTGGTGGGGGCACAAGGTTGGGAGGGAGTTCTCCAGGGCATGTATACAGGGTACGTAGAAAGGTTCAGGTATTTTCATAGTGATTTCAGTTGGAAACGACAGATGAGAGAGTGCTGAGCCCCCAGCCAGGGGAGCTCTATCACATTACCCAATGGAATAGCAACAATCCCCCAAGTGCAATGGCAAAGACCAACAAAGATGGATGGTCCAATGATGAGTCCTTGATACTGATGGCTCTGATTATAAGCCTGTGTACCTGAAATATGAACCAGGCCTAGAGCTGCGGGGTGTCTAAGAGTTACCTCCTGAGAGCCTCCATGTTGCTCAAATGTGGCCACTCTCCAAGCCAAACTCAGCATGTAGATGCATTGCCTTCCCCCCAGCATGAGACATGACTCCTGGAGAAGAGCCTCCCTGGCACTGAGGGATTATTACCAAGCACCAGCTGATGATGTAACTAGAAAAAGACTTTGAATAAAGGGGTCAACTCAGACCAGCAGAATATCTCAGCCTACATGTACTATCAGGTGCTATAAACTGCTTTTTGGCTTTGGATAAAAGGGGGAAATGGAAAGGACAAGTGAGTTTATATGGCTATGAATCTCCAAAAAAGAGTCAGGAGGTCATCAGAGAGGTGATGCTTAGGCACGCCTCAGCAGGGTTACCAGAGACAGCCAAGGTAGATAGAAACCCAGGTGCTGGTTCTCCTGAGGTCTGCAGAGACCTACAGTTTCTATGGTCATGGCAGATGGCTCTGGAGTTCAGGGCCATGTCATTCGGCCCTACTTTGGAGTTTGTGTTCCTGAGTGTGATGGAGCTGGACTCAGATATGACCTTTCTACACATGCCTCTTCTGTTACTTTTACTGGACCTGTGGTTGCCATTTGGGTTGGTATATACTCAGGAGTCCTGAATCTCTGGACCATCCATGTGACGGCCAGGCTCTAGGCCTCAGCAGACTTGTGGCTCCTACCCTCTGGTTTCTTGGACTTACCCTGGCCAGCTGACAGGGAGGTGAAGAGGGTCAGCCACCACACCAGGGAGCCAAGAGTGCCTACAGCTGCCAGCAGGAGAATTGCATTCATCATCCATGTGGAATCTAAGCTCCCTCTTGATGTAGAGGGGGATGGGACATAACCACCCCAGGGTCCACAGGATGGAGGAATAGAGTATGTATTAGAGTAGACTTACTGGTGTTCTGCTGGGGAACTGTTGGGATTAGTAAGGGAAGAAATTGTAGTAGTGATGTGGAGAGGGTGGCCGCAGTGGCTCCTGATGGTAGGGAGATGGAAGAAGAGATATGGTGTGGGGGCATTTTCAGGATTTGGAGTTGTTCTGGGTGGTGCTGCAGGGACGGATGCTGGACATTGTGTGTCCTGTCTTGGCCCACTGGCTGGACGGGGGGAGAGTGGTCTACAATATGGACCACTGTCCATGTGGTGCAGCGGTGTTCCAGAATGTAATCGCCAGGTGTAGTGGATAAGCCACAATGATGGAAGAGGTTGTTAATGTGGAAAGGGTGGGGTGAGTGGGATGGGGGTATTTGGGGACCTCATATTTTTTAATGTAACATTTAAAAGAAAATAAAGAAGAAAAAAATAATAAAATCAACAAAAATCAATAAAAAATAAAATAAAATCCAAAAAATTTAAAAAAATTTAAATATAAAATACTTCAAACACTGAAGCAAATTTTCAGCGCTGAAACAGCCTGCCATTATTTCCCTTGTTTTTAAACAGAAGCTTCCTGAACATTCTGTCCCACAATCCCACCTATAAAAAAAAGTCAGCTTTGAGGGACTTGATTTGCCCCTTAGGGGGTTATTATCTAATCTCTCTGCTTACTTATCTTCTCCCAGGCCTCTGGGAACACACTACATTAAAATCTGTTGTTGGCACCGCTATTTGGAGTCAGGGACATTTTATTCTTTTCCAGCTTGTACAAACGTGGGCTTGGCTTGCGTTCACAGCCGGACCTAGAAATTATAACACATTACCAGGTAGGTATTCATTTCCCAGTATTATTCCAAAAGACTTCTGGAGCTTGAGAAATTTTGAGCAGTGAATTTGAGGAAGACACCCTGTCGGTTGCAGTAAAAGCCTGTGTGGGTATATTTAAGGTAGTGTTTTTAAACGTCTTTAATATTCTTTCAGAGGTGCAATTATTTACCCTGCTAGCTTCAGGTAGAGAGTAATTTGAATATCACTGTCAGTGGGGGAGGAGAGGAGGGGAAGGTAGCTGCTTGCAAATCATACAAGCCAGTCTTGGCTTCCATGAATGCCACCAAGATGCAGAGATGTTCGGTTACATTATATTCCAAGTTATCTTTTACTGATTGTTAAAAATTATACAGGAAATAAATATATCGCTGATGTTAGGGGTTATACTCAGAATATAAAGCCATGCTAGACAGGGGAGCTAAGCTTTGTAGTGGAGCAGGGTTGAAGACCCTTCTGCAGCCAAGGCTTAACTCTCAACTTGCTGGACTATTATTACAAATAATAGCTGACACTTAAACCGAGGGCTTACGAGGTACCAGGAACAGTTCTAAGTGCTTCACCTGACTAATTCATTTAATCCTCCCATTAATTCTCTCAGGTGACAGAAGAGGAAACACAGGCATAGAAAAGTTAATTTGCTTGTAAAATGCTGAAACTGAGAACCTAATAGAAGTAGCCTGGCTCCAAATTCCCTCCTCAGTAACACTAAGATAAATTGTTACCCATTACTTTTAAATTATTTCTTTGGGGTTTTGGGGTGTGACTGGTTTTTGTATTTCCCTTAGCATCATATCATTGCTATCCCTCTGCATCAATACAAATAGATTTGACTTGGTCCTTTAAATGACTCACCATATTACCTTGTATGGTTTATCATATTCCCTTAGCCCTTTTTCTTTTTCTTTATTTTATTTTATTTTATTTTTTAATTGATTTTGTAAAAATATTACATTAAAAAAACAATATGAGGTCCCATTCAATCCTACCACCCCCACCTCACCACTCCCCCCCCAGCAACACTCACTCCCATCATCATGATACATCCATTGCATTTGGTAAGTACATCTCTGGGCATCTCTGCACCTCATGGTCAATGGTCCACATCATGGCCCATACTCTCCCCCATTCCATCCAGTGGGCCCTGGGTGGATTTACAATGTCCGGTGATTGCCCCTGCAGCACCATCCAGGGCAACTCTAAGTCCCAAAGGTGCCTCCACATCTCATCTCTTCCTGCCATTCCCCATACCCATATCAGCCACCATGTCCACTTTTCCCACTCTACTCCAATGCCACCTTTCCTCTGTGGACCCTGGACTGGTTATGTCCGTGGCATCTCTATGTCAAGAGGAGGCTCAGATTCCACATGGATACTGGATGCAAGCCTCCTGCTTTCAGTTGTAGGCACTCTAGGCTCCATGGTGTGGTTGTTGTCCTTCTTCAACTCCTTCTCAGCTGAGTGAGTTGAGTCCAATAAATCAGATTGTAGGAGCTGAAGTCTGTTGAGGCTCAGGGCCTGGTTATCATATTGTCAGTCCAGAGATTCAAATCCCCTAAATATATCTTAAACCCCAACACCAACTACAGTTCCAGTAAAGTAGCATGAAAGTCTAATGAAAAGAGATTCCATTTGAATCCAGTTTCATCACGCAGAAACACCAGCTCCAAAGAAGGGCCATCTGACATGGCAGTGAACCCCATCTGTCATGACCATAGAGCCCGTGGGTCTCTTTAGCCCTCTAAGGAACCAATACCTGGGGTTGTATCTACTTCATCTGTCTCTTAGATTCTGCTCAGTTGTGCATAAAGGGCAGTCCTTCTGACAGCCTCCAGACTCTTTTTTGAGACTCGTAGCCATATAAACTCATTTCTCCTTTCCATTTCCCCCTTACATTAGGTCAAACAGCATTTTAAAGTCATGTTATTATATGTAGACAGTCCACCTTCAGCACGTGTCCAATGTTCTTTTCTCATTCTCTCTCTCTCTCTTTCAGAGTCTGCCTTTGTTTCTTTGCTTTTTGTTTTATTTTCTTTGAAGGAAAACATGCCAGTGTCACAATATGCATATGGGTTCATAAACAAATAAGCCTTTGACAGCTGTAATGTGAACTTCCAGAAAGGGTACTGCCGGACCTGCTGGTGAGAATATTTTGAATTTTAATAAATATTACAGAAAGGTATCGCAAAACGGTAGAAACAACACTCCATACATGTGGCTGCCATTTCTCTACTTTTCAACAGCACTGGGGTTGATCAATCTTTTTAATGTTTTGCCAAACTCATGGGAGAAGAATGGGACCATACAATTGGTTTAATTTACATTTCATCATTATCAGTGGAGCTGAGCAAACTTTCATATGTTTAATGGCCTCCTGCTCATGAATTGCCTGTTCCAATATTTTTCCCTGTTTTAAGTTGGGTTGTTTATCTTCTTTCTTATCAGTTTATAGGAGCCTTTTAACTGTTAGGAATATCAACCTTTTGTCTATCACATGTGTTGAGGTTATTCTATTCTAGTCCATCATTGTCTCTTGTTTTTATGTAGGCTTGGGTTGTACATATTTTTTTAATGCTTTTGTAATCAGTTTGACGTTGATTTATTTTGTGACTTCTGGACTTTATCTAGCTTAGGAAGGTCTTGCACACTCTGAGTTTATACAGATAGTCTTATTTTCTCGCCTATTTCTTTTTTCACATTTAGATAATCTATTCAGAATTGATTCCTGCATCTGATTTGATGCGGGAGTCTGTGTTTTCTTCAGATGAAAAACCAAATATACCAGCTCCATTTTTAAACTAAACATTAGCTTCCCTCTGGGTTGAGAGGCCAATTCTAAGCATGGAATTTAGGACCAAGTGGGATCTCAGGACAATAGAGCCAAAACTTGGAGAGGGGCCTCCTGATTCCTGAGGTGCTCTTTCAAATACACTGCCATTCCTCACTCCTCTTTTTTCATTTTATTTTTTAAAATATTTTCTTATTTTTTAAAATATTTTCTTATTTTTTAAAGAAGCTTTAGATTACATAAATATTACACAAAAAATATAGGGTATTTCCATATACCTCACCCCCTCTCACTCCCACACTTTCCCACATTAACATCTTTCATTAGTGTGGTACATTAGTTACAATTGGTGAACATATATTGAAGCATTGTACTAGCCAAGGACTATAGTTTACATTATAGTTCACACTTTGCACAGCACATTTTTATAGGTTTTGACAAGATGTAGAATGTATCCATCATTGCAATGGCATGCAGGACAATTCCAATATCCCAAAAATGCCCCATGTTACACTTATTCTTCTCTCTCCCTCCCCTCAGAAACTTTGGTGGCCACTTTCTTTATATCAATGTTACAAGTTCTTTAATTGCTAGAATAATCATAAGTCTACTTTAGTCTATACTTGCTTTCTAC
Organism: Dasypus novemcinctus; assembly: GCF_030445035.2. Taxonomy (NCBI): domain Eukaryota; kingdom Metazoa; phylum Chordata; class Mammalia; order Cingulata; family Dasypodidae; genus Dasypus; species Dasypus novemcinctus. The sequence continues at coordinate 55,706,355 of NC_080695.1, read as the reverse complement.
CCTTATGTTTGCTCATTTCTCAATCTTGAGGGCTTTGGGATGGTGATGCCCACCCTGTCTCCAATTGAGAGAGGGCTTAGGTCCCATGGGCAGATAGACAGAACTGTATGCTTGCAGTTGCAGATACTCCCTGCCTTCTGGGATGGGCATTGCCCATCATCATCCTTTTGTTAGTTGTCCAAGGTAAGTCCAATTAACTGGAGAGTAGGTGTTGCAACTCTGCTAAGATTCAGGGCTCAACCAGCATATGAGCAGACCTAAGACTCAAGTCTCTGGGGCAAATATTTAACAAGAATAGTGCTAATTATAGGTCCAAATAAAAGGGGCAGAAGAGCCATGTGTAGGGAAATTATAAATGAGTCTCACTCTGTTACATTGGGGAACGTATATTCCAAAGTAAGGCCCACTGGCAGGGTGCTGAATTCCTGAGATTGTCGGTTCTTATAGTGTCTAGAAGTCTCTAGAGCCCTCAGGTGCCCTGCTGTTTGAGGCACTGTTTACTGTGCGCCTCACTCCTCTTAACCACGTGTGTGCTAAGACTCTGGCTCAGGATCTGCTTTTGAAAAGGGCTTTCTGTAACCATGTCCTCCTCTTTAAAAGGTCCAGAGTGAGAGCTGAGGGAAGGGAGGCCAAGTAGTCTAGACCAAAGGATTCCCGACTTGATCCCTGCCATGCACACAAGTTGGTTCAACTCAGAAAGGCTGAGCCCTCAAGCTGGCCTCTGCTAAGGAGAGCATCAACAAGACCAACTCACATTCTGGATTACATGTCAAACCAGTGGGAAGGGGACCAGCATCCCCAAAGAGTTTGGTTTATGCAGCTGGTTCCTGCCTGCTGTTTGAAATACACACTGACAGCTAAGAACTTGTGTGCAAATGAGCTGGCAGTGTCTCCCTGCTTTACCTGAGAACCAACACCAGCAAAATGTAGGTGACTTTCACTCACGTCTCAGCATGCAGATACCTGCATAAAAATTTAGCCAAGGGCTAAAGGCACTTGGTGCTCTTTGCTAACCAAACTGGAAAGCGGGTTTGGCCACTTCTCTGCCCTCCCCTTACTTTCCCTCTCCTCTCCTCCCCTCCCCTCTCTTCTCCTTTACTATCTTTTCCTTCTCTCCCTTCATTTCTCTTTCTCCTTCCCTTACTCTATCTCTCCCTCCCTCTCCATCTCTCTCCACTTTGGCATGGATGAGAACAAGATGATCCAGGAACAGCTCATTTCCAAGCCAGAACATCAGCAGTCCGCCCTGTGTTTGATCAACACTGGAAGTGGCTGCAAATACTCTCGCTTCTCATTTAAATTTCTATCGATCTCCCAAATGGGAAACAGGCAACCAAAATGAATTATATAGAGTTAATCAAGATGGGACCAGTACACAAGAGGAATCCACTGCTAGTGCAACAGATTTTGCTGATGAGGAAAAGCTGCTGAAATGAAATACATATGCTTTGGCGAAAAGAAAATAAACAAAAGCCAGTCCCCAGTAAGTCGCAGCTGCTCTATATCTGGAATGACCTGGAGGTGGGAATACGTGGGTCATAATAAAGGCTTCCTCCTTGAGAACAGGCTGCAAAAAATCTATATGGGTAAGGCAAGATCTGCTTATAAAAGTAGACGGGTTCCTTTCCTAAATCAAGCAATTTCGAGATAAACAATGCATGCCTCTAGGAAAAGGAAAACAAAGCAATGGGGAGCCTGGGTGACATGAGCCTTTTTCATTTGTGCCTTGTAGCAGATGTCTGCAGATTTTGTCTAATTTTTCCTGATTTTTCTATCAAACCACCTCCAGAGCAATGAACATAAGATGCAGTTTCGACCAATCAACTTTTATTCCCCTCTGCACAGGGAATGGTTCAGGGGTGGATCAAATCTAGTCAACATAAATGTTTTGTTTTGCCAACATTGTTTAAATGATTTAATTGCCAGCCTTTAAATAATTGGGATTTCTTACATAAAATCTTGGATTTCTGGGTCCTCCTGAAAAATCAGATTATCAGGCAATGCTGGGCTGACATTCCCACCTGGCAATAGTCTGCTGAAGTTGAACAGTAACTATGCTCTTCAGATGGGTATGGAATTGCCACTTTGGGACATTCACCACCAAGCCCAGCTCACCCATGGTCCTGCTTGGTTCCTGCAGGCATCTGAGTTTCTAATCTGGTCTAAGAAAGCAGTTAGCTCATTTCACTTCATACCAAATGTCAAGAGTCAAAGATGTCTCAGATATCATTTAGCCCAGTTCTCTCTTTACAGTTGGAGAAACTGTAAAGACCATTTGAAGATGTCCTATCAGTCAGGATATGGACTTCTTTGTGCATAGGATCTTCTAAGACCCTATTTAGGAGTGACCCAACTGAATCAGGGTGGAACTTAATCCATATTACTGGATAAAGTGAAAACCACAGGGGAAAGTCGAAAACCAGCAGAAACCAGAAGGGCAGACATAAGACAGAGTGATAGAGTGATTGCTGTGTGGTGGGAGGCAGATGTGCAAGTCAAGGAACCCAAGAATCACAGCAAGATAGCACCAGAGCACTAACAGACTTCATGGAGAAAGTTTGGCCTTGACGGTTGGATGTCTAGCCTCTGAAATGATGAGACAATAAATGCTCGTTGTTTAACCTATTGTGTGGTGTTTGTCATAACAGCTCTGGAAAACTAAGACAAATTGGGGATAAAACCTAGAATATTTTTATACCAACTCTCAGGAGTGAACAGTACTTCCTATGTTTCCTGCCAACGAAAGGCAAGTTCCTCAAGGATATTTCCAAAGCTAATATTCTATGCTGCAATCCATTAAAGGAGCTGTTGGTGGGGATTTTCAGATCCAATGCATGGTGGATCTTTTTAGGCAGCAGGATTGAGTGTTCTCTCTCAAATTGCTCTTTGAGGTGGGTGACAATTTCCCTTATGACCAAGGAGAAAGGCTGACTGTGTTAAATTTCTTCTAATGCCCATTAGAAAGATGAGGCAATGTATCCCAGTCCTTCTGTAGTGGACATGATCTATATGCATACTGATGGGGGGAAATGTACCTTTTAAAAAAACGAAGTGTCTAATTAATTATTCACTTATCCACCCTACATTTACTGAGCATTCCATATGTGCCACATATTACACTAGCTTCCAGAGGCACAGAGATTGGTCCCTGGAGTTCACAGTTAAGCTATAAGCTAGGAGTCGGACTTGGCCCAGTGGTTAGGGCATCCATCTACCACAGGGGAGGTTCACGGTTCAAATCTCGGGCCTCCTTGACCTCTGTGGAGCTGGCCCATGCGCAGTGCTAATGTGCGCAAGGAGTGCTGTGCCACGCAGGGGTGTCCCCCACGTAGGGGGACCCCATGTGCAAGGAGTGTGCCCCGTAAGGAGAGCCGCCCAGTGCGAAAAAAGTACAGCCTGCCCAGGAATGGCACCACCCACATGGAGAGCTGACATCAACAAAATGATGCAACAAAAAGAAACACAGATTCCCGTGCCGCTGACAACAGAAGCGGATAAAGAAGACGACGCAGCAAACGGACACAGAGAACAGACAACCAGGGCGGGGGTGGGGGTGGGGGAGAAAAATAAATAAATAAATCTTTAAAAAATAAAGCTATAAGCTAGAATGCAGACACAGAGGAGGGATCTTCATGGCGGGGGTGTCATGTTACTAACCCTTCCAAGACAAAGAGGAGTCCATCTTGGGCAGGGGTCAAGAATTGGAAGCTCTGAACTACTTAGAGCTCAGAACCACTTTTTGCCCACCCCACACCCATTAAACAAATTACTGAATAAGTTTATTGCATTTAACATTTGTAAGATCTCAGATAAAATTCCAGCTTCTCTTGAAAAATGATGGATCTGAAAACATAGGGCCCACATCCGCTCATGGCAGTAATTAGGTGCTGCTGCTGCATGGTAGCTGAACCTTTGAGACAAGTCATGTATTCTCTAGTTTGTCACACTCCTCACCCCCCCCCAATATATTATTCATGGCCCACATTATAAAGTTATATAATCTGCCTGTCCTTCCTAGGGATTTGAATTAGAATTCCATGACCTAGCGTTTCAACAAATGTAAGATGGTCATGGAGGGAGCACGAGCATGGAGATAGGAAGCATGGAAAATGTTCAGGGAACTGCAAGTAGTTCCGTGTGGCAGGTAGGCAATGGAAAAGGGCCAAAGGTAGGAAGGAATTGAACTGGAGAATAGGCAGGGGCCAGCTCACCCAGGGAAAGCCCTGGATGTCATGCAAAGGACTTTGTACTGAGTCCTGGGGGCTATGGGGAACCTTTGGATTCTTGGTAGGGGGTGTTGTGATGATATTTGTGTTTTAGAAAGACTACCCTGCAAAAGCACGGAAAGAATAAAACTGACAGAGTAATGGTAAGAGGAGACCACTTAGGAGGATCACTTAGGAGGTTCTATCCTTGCCCAGGATCGAGAGGAAGGATGCTGTAATCTTTCATTCATTCCTAGAAAGGGCACCTGACAAATGCTTGCTAATGACTGAGAGAAGAATAACAAAGTTTCAGTGGTCACTTACCCCTTTTTCAACAAAGAGACACCATAATGGTCCTCCAGATTTCCTGTGGCTGAATTTGGGCCCAAGTTCACAGGGAGGGCACAACTCAGTACTTTCTTGTCTGTAAAAGGCTCTTTGGCAAAGTATATAGGAATTTAGACATTCTTAGTAGTAATTACATTATAATGCCCCAGGTGCCCCCAGGGTGTACTCAGAGAATCAATGGGCCTACCAGTCTCATTTACTTCTCAGGGTCCCAAGGTCTCCTTCCATAAATGAATATTACCAGTGCACTAAACGAGACCCTGGAGAACTAGAGAAGTGATTGCATCCCTCAGAAGTGAACCAGGGGTGACTATCAGTCCCTGGAGGATGTCTCTGCCCCATTGATTGGGAAATACTGCTGTGCCCAAAGCAGAAGGTGCTCCAAAGGTAAAGGAACATTATTCCAAACAAACGAGGAACCCAGCAATTATTTCTGCTCAAAGTTGGTAATGAATAGGCATGTTATTTATTCATTCATTAAATGCAGGCAAACAAGCAACCAAACAGGAAGCCGTCTGGCCATTCTTTTAATGAAACTGCCCCATTTCTGAGTGAAATGTGGGCTGTGCAGATGAAATGCTGAACTCAGGAAATATATTATCCACTCAGGAAGCCATCCATCCAACCTTAATTAAAGAAAATCAACAACTCCCACTTGCAATGGATGATGATGAAAATCAAACTGAGGAATTCAAATACAGACTTGCCAGGTGGGTTGGGCTGGGCTGGGCTCGTGAAAGCCTGGGAACCTTGTATGTCTGTCTGAAGATTGTTGCCTTGTATCCAGGAAATCTGTAACTTCAGGAGTGCCCAAGACACTGCAGGGAATTGATGTTGTCATAAGACACTGTAGCAAACCCTTTTTAATGAAGCTTTGGTCATTCATTCATTCACTCATTCACTCAGTTTCTCACTCCTTCATATGCTCATTCATTCAACCTTGCATTAAGAATTTTTTAAGTACCTACTATGTGCCAGATATAGTACAATGGATATAAAATGCTAACCAAAATGTGAACATTATCTCAGTTCGATTACTCTTAAACTTTAGAGGAGATGTTTATGAGGCAGATAATCCCATAAACATATATAATATATCGTGACAAGAACTCTGAGGGGAAAATACAAGGTACTTTGCCGACGTGTAACCAGGAGCTCTGAGCAAGCCTGAGGGAATCGGGGCGGGCATACCTGGGAAAGGCTGGAATCGAGAGGAGTCCAGGAGTTCACTGGACAAGGATGAGGAGGAGGGGGAGAAGGGAACAACCCAGGTAAGGGGATCAGCACAGGTCAATAGCCAGAAACGAAGGCAGCGCTCTGCCCAGAGAAAATGCCCCCTGTTATGCCTCACTGTTAGGTGCCAAGGAATGGGATTCTCTTTAGAGGATTATATTAGGGAAAGCTTATGGGCTGAAAATTGCCGCAAAAACGCAAGGCTGGGTCTGAGTGTGTTGGTTTAGATGCTGGGGAGCAGAGTGGTGCCTTAACTTCACCCGACTGGCCTCTTAAAGGGAGGCACTGGGCTTGCCAGGTGGAGCTCCTGATGCAAGAGAAATGCGGTTCTGTACCTGCTGTCATGTCAGCACATCTTGCCCAAGGGGGCTGCCTCCTATGTCCCCTCCCTTCCACAAGAATCCCCACCCCGCTCAGACAGGAATGGCGGCAGGGAGAGGCGGTGCTGCCTTATAGAGGAGCATGGACTGTCTAAGGGGATTTTGCAAATCAAAACAGGGCCCTGCCACTTGTAATCCTGGTGACCTTGGGCAAGACGTTAACCTCAGTGTGCCTCAGTGTCTTTGTCTGAAAACAGGGAGTATGAGAGTGCATACCTTGGGAGGATGGGATATATGGATGGCACGTGGAACAGCGCCCGTCCTTAAGTGGGAGCGACATAATATTGCTGTTATTATGACTTAAGGCACTACCTTCACTGCCATTTCAGGCCAAGGTACAAGAAAAAAAGCCTCTCTGTTTAAGATCAAAGTGTGTGTGTGTGTGTGCGCATGCACTCCATGTTATTAGACCCAAATGAGAGGTAAAGCTTCTGAAAAAGAGAAGTGACTGTCCTTGGCCACCTGTAATGCAAGGGCCTTTGAAAAACTGTACAGTCCCTATGACTGGATCCAGAAGACTTGGACTATTATCTTAGCAGGACTCTGCAGATGCCATCTGGGCTGCATCTTGGGATGGCATCTGCAATAAGAACATGTGTTCCTGAAAGATGGTAACTATTTCCCAGCTCTCCCTCTGTCTTAGTTTGCCCAGTTGCTTTGGCAAATAGCACACAATTGCTTACCTGGAACAACAGGCATTTATTGGTTTATGGTTTTGAGGTTAGAGGAAGTCCAAAATCAAGATACTGACAAGGCCTGCTTGCTCCTTGAGTCTAGCATTCTGATTCTGGCAGCCCCTGGGGCTCCTTGGCTTGTACTTATGCCTTCCATCTCATGGCAATGTCCTCTGCTTCCTTGCTTCAGTGACTCTCCAGTTTTATTTACAAAGCCTCCAGTAAATCCATATTAAGGCCCACCTTGCTTTCATTAGCCATACCTTAACAAAAAATAGCATCTCCAAAAGGCCCTTTTCATAGTGGGTTCATGCTTGCAAAAACATGGATTAAGATTAAGAGCATATGTGTATCGGGAAGAGGACTTGGCCCAGTGGTTACAGCTTCCGTCTACCACGTGGGAGGTCCATGGTTCAAACCCCGGGCCTCCTTGACCCACGTGGAGCTGGCCCATGCGCAGTGCTAATGTGCACAAGGAGTGCCCTGCCACGCAGGGGTGTCCCCGCGTAGGGGAGCCCCATGTGCAAGGAGTGCACCCCATAAGGAGAGCCACCCAGCGTGAAAGAAAGCACAGCCTGCCCAGGAATGGCGCTGCACATCACAGAGAGCTGACACAACAAGATGACGCAACAAAAAGAAACACAAATTCCCGTGCCGCTGACAACAACAGAAGCAGACAAAAGAACACCCAGCAAATAGACACAGAACAGACAATTGGGGTTGGGGGGGACGGGAAGGGGAGAGAAATAAATAAATAAATAAATAAATAAATAAATAAAATCTTAAAAAAAAAAAAGAAAATATGTGTATTTGGGGTATGTCATTCAAGCTACCACACCCTCTCTTCAGCATCCCTACCCACTTTTTTATTAGAGCTATTATAAGTTTACAGAAAAATCAGGGAGAAAATACAGTTCCCAAATGACCCCCCAAACACACACACAGTTTTCCCTGTTACTAAAATTTTGTGTTAATGTGATACCTTTGTTACAACCGATCAAGCAATATTATTGTGATTATACTATTAACTATAATTATATATTAACTATAGTTCATATTTTATATCAGAACTCACTCTTTATGTTGTACAGTTCTATGTGGTTTTTTTAATTTTGTTTTTATCCTAGTAACACATATACAACCTAAAACTTCCCATTTTAACCAATTTCAAATATACAATTCAGGGGTATTAATTACATTCACAATGTGTGCTACCATTACCACCAATATTGCTAAAAGTTCCCATCACCCCAAGCAGAAACGCTATACTGATTAAACATTAACCATTAACTCCCCTTCTCACCCCAGCCCTGGCCCCTGGTAGCCTATACTCTAGTTTCTGACTCTATGAATTTGCATATTCTAATTTTTCCATATAAATGAAAGCATACAATATGTGTCCTTTTGTGTCTGGCTTATTTCACTCAGTGCAATGTCTTCAAGGTTCATGCAGTAGTCACATGAACCAGAACTTCATTCCTTTTAATGGTTGAATATATTTTATGCAACAGTTTATTTATCCATTCATCTGTTAATGAACACTTGGGTTGCAATTGTGAATAATGCCTCTGTGACCATCAGTGTGCAAATATCTGTTGGAGACTCTGCTTTCAATTCATTTGGTATATACCTAGAAATGGGATTGCTAGGTCATATGGTAATGCTATACTTAACTTTCTGAGGAACTGTCAAATTGTTCTCACAGTGCTGCACCATTTTACATGTTACATTGTTGACATTTTACAACAATGAATGATTGTTTCTAATTCTCTGCATCCCCTCCAACACTTATTTTCCATTTTTGTAATAGTAGCCATTCTAGTGAGTATGAAATGGTATCTCATTATGGTTTTGATTTGCATTTCCCTAATGACTAACGCTTTTGAGAATCTTTTCATGTGCTTATTGGCCATTTGTGTATCTTTGGAGAAATGTCTATTCTAGTCTTTTAAAAGACTAAAAAATTGGGTTGTTTGTCTTTTTGTTCTTGAGTCGGAGTTCTTTATGTTATTATGGATATTAAACCCTTATCAGATATACAGTTTCCAAATATTTTCTCCCATTCTGTAGGTTGTCTTTTTACCTTCTTGATGCAGAAGTTTTTAATTTGAAAGACATCCCATTTATCTGTTTTTTTCTTTTGTTGCTCGAGCTTTTGGTGTAGTCTAAAAAATCTTTGCCTAGCATAAGGTCCTGAGATATTTCCCTATGTTTTCTTTCAGGAGTTTTATAGTTTTTGTCATCTATATAGGTCTTTGATCCATTTTGAATCATTTTTTGTATATGGTTGTGAGGTAGAGGTCCACCTGCTTTTTTTGGTGTATAGATATCCAAGTTTTACCAGCACTATTTGTTGAAGATCCTATTCTTCCCCAAGTGAGTAGACTTGGCACCTGTATCAAAAATTGACTGTCCATAAATGTGAAGGTTTATTTCTGAACTCTCAATTCTCCTCCATGTCTGCCCTGTGCCAGTATCACACTCTTTTCATTATTGTAGCTTTGTAGTAAGTTTAAAATCAGAAATGTGAGTCCTCCAACTTCAAACTTCATTTTCAAGATGATATTGACTATTTAAGGCACCTTAGCCTTCCATTTCTGCTAAGAGGACAGTTGGAATTTTCATTGGGATTGTATTGAATCTGTAAATTGCTTTGGGTAGAACTTATACTTTAACAATATTTAGTCACCCAACCCATGACACAAAATGTCTTTCCATTTATTTAGGTCTTCTATAATTTCTTTCAGTAATGTATTGTAGTTTTCCATGTGCAAGTCCTTTATATCCTTAGTTTATTCCTAGATGTTTTATTCTTTTAGTCTCTATTGAAATGGAACATTTTCTTGATTTCCACCTCAGACTGTTCATTATTAATGTATAGAAATATCACTGATTTTTGCATATTAATCTAGTACCTTGCCACTTCAATGAATTTGTTTATTAATGCTATGAACTTTCTTGTGGATTTTTCAGGATTCCTGTATATAGGATCATGTCATCTAAAACTAGGAAAAGTTTTACTTCTTCATTTCCAATTTGGATTCTTTTTATTTGTTTTTCTTGTCTAATTGCTCTGGCTAGAACTTTCTGTTATTCACCATTGTTATTCACTGTTATGATAGGGGACATCCTTGATTTGTTCTGATCTTTCAGTCTTTCACCATTGAGAATAATGTTAGCTGTGGGTTTTTCATATATACTCTTTTATCATGCTAAGGATTTTCCTTCTATTCCTAGTTTTCTGAGTGTTTTTCTTATGAAGAGGTGCTAGATTTTGTCAAATGCTTTTTCTGCATCAATTGAGATGGTCATGTGCCTTTTTTCCTTCATGTTATTAATGTGATTTATTACATGAATTGTTTTCTTATGGTGATCCAACCTTGCATTCCTGGAATGAAACCCACTTCATCATGGTGTATAAGGCTTTTAATGTGCTGTTGGATTTAATTTCCTAGTGTTTTGTTGAGGATTCTTTGCATCTATATTCATAAGGGATTATGGTGTGTAATTTTCTTTTCTTGTGATATCTTTACCTGGTTCTGGTATTAGGATGACGTTGGCCCCATAGAATGAGTTAGGGAGTGTTCCCTCCTTTTCAGTACTCGGGAAGAGTTTGAGCAGGATTGGTGTTAATTCTTTTTGGAATGTTTGATAAAATTTGTGATCCTAGCCCCACCCACTTTCAGGGTTAGGTAGCCATGGTGTGCTGAAGTCTGATTTGAGTATAAAATACTTCTCACATACATGTTTATACCCAAGCTTTATTTCATGCTCTGTGTGCCTTTTATTTCCTATTTCCTCTGTCATCCCAAGCTTCAGGCAAACCACTTATCTTCTATGACTCAGCTTGTGCGTCATGCTTCTACAAAGTATCTCCTAGGTTCATTCTCCATCTCCCATTGCCATAAAGTCAACTCTTTCCTTCTTTTTCTTTAGTGGAATATATCTTATAATTCTGACTTTGCATCTATAATGCTTTATTTTCTTATTAGATTTATAAGTCTGTCTCTCCAAATGGAGTCTAAGAAAATTCCCATAAAGTAGAGCCCTAATCATATGCCTGGCATCTAGCACAATGCTCAGCATGCGGTTGATACTTAGTAAATATTTGCTGAACAAGTGAACAAGTGAAAGAACATGGGAAAATTTATTTTGTCATCCCTTGAGTATGAAAGAAATCAATTAAGCCACTATAAGTCATTCTTTGTTAATGGGTGTTTATTCTCTTCTTTAAAATGCATTCATGGAATGCTACTCCACAATTTAAAAATGAACTATTGATATATGCAACAACTTAGATAGATTGCAACAGAATTATGCAGTATTTTGAGCCAATATCGAAAGTTAAATCTGTATTATTCTATTTATTCTACATTTTGGAAATGATAACACGTAGAGATGGAGAATAGATTGGTGGTTGCCAGGGCTTAGGGAGCAGAGGGGGAGAGAGGTAACCATGGGTAACAGAAGCGATCCTTGTGATGAGCTGTTCTGGATCTTGTCTGGTGGTCACAGGAATCTACATGGGTAACAAAATTGCCTAGAACTGAATACACACACAAGTGAGTACATATAAAACTGGTGAAATCTGTATAATATCTGTGGATTGTGCGAATGTGAATTTCTTGGTTGTGACATTGTACAGCAGTTATGTAATATGTTACCATTGAGAAAAACTGAGTAAAGGACACACAGGACCTCCCTGAAACAAACAAACAAATAGCCAATATCTCAAAATATGAAATAGAGAGAGAAAGAGATCCCACTACACACGCACCAGAATGGCTAGAATTTTTAAAAAGTAACTCATAACATCAAGTTTGGGTAAGGACATAGAGCAACTGGAACTCTATACTCTGTTCTTGGGAACGTACTTAGTGCAAACATTTTGGAACAATGTTTGGCAGTTTCTAACAAGGCTGGAAAAAACCCCCACATAGCCTATGATCCATCATTTCCACTCCCAGGGATATAATCCAGCAGAAAAGAATATAATGAGTCAAAACATGTATTAGATTATTTGTAGTAGTACATTTCGCAATGGCTCCAAACTGGCACTTGTCTAATGTCCATCGTCAGAAGAATGGATGAGCCAGTTGTGGCATATCCACAGGTTGAGTACTACTTAGCAATGAAAATGAATAGCTGTCACTATTTGCACCAGTATGGATGAATTTCAGAAACCTAATGTTGAACAAAGGAAGATAGTTACAAAAGAGAATATATTATAAAATTGCATCTACATAAAGTTCAGAAAAAGCAAAATGAATCTGTTCTCTTAGAAGCCAGGAGAGTGGCTATACATAAGGGGCAGGGACTGGAGAGAGGCACGAAAGGAGCTTTTGGGTACTGTTCTATTTCTTGATCTGGGTGCTGATTGTGTGGGTGATTTCAAGTTTGTGAAAATTCATCTAATTGTATACTTGGGATGCATGTACTTTATGCAATATTACACTTAAATAGAAATTTTAAAAAGGAAAAAAACTTCATTCATTTACCTTATTTCATAGTCAACATTTATTAGGTTCCTACTCTGCTCTAGATGCCATGCAAGGCTCGGGGGAGGCAAACACCAACGAGAGAGCCCCTGCTTGCAGGGGAATCACAGTTTATGGAAAAATCCCTTCTTTCTTTTTCCTTCCCTTTCTGTTAGGTATACGCCAGGAATTCTAAGTACCGGATAATATCAGGAGGAACTTGTTTTGCTGTTGGTGGTTGCAATTTTAATTAGTTATTGAACTGAAAGAACTTGCATGAGAGAGGCTTTTTCTGTCTTTAAAGCAAAGAAACAGAGATTTCTTTTTTATAAACTACTAAGTGAACTCTCAATCTTGCTCTTCGGCATCCCTCAGATTATTTCTTTTAAGACCTCCTCGAACTAATTTTCTATCAAAAGAGAAAAAAAAAACAGTCAAATTTAATTGCTGTGAAAGAAAAAAAAAATCCTTATTAGCAAATCTATAATTGCCTTCAGGAATCCAGAAATAAAAATGGTCCAGTGAAGGAATCCTTGCTCTACTTCACATGGAAATAGCTCAGCTGAAGGATATTCTCCATGTGGGTTTGCAGAGGTCAGGCCTGGGTGGAGAAGCCCCCAGGGCAGATTGCCCCAGGCCGCTTAAAGCAAGGCCATGGTTAGCCATGATTTGATGGAAACAGTGTTTCTTGTCATTCCATCCATAATATTCCTGTAATTTGCAAAACACAGGAGGCATTAAAGCATGGATAATATCACCTACCCATGCCAAAAATAGAAAAGAGAATTAATGAGATCAATAAAACTACTCTTGGTGGAAAAATAGAAACACAGATGGGGAATGGTAGCAAAGTTGGCAAGTCTGAGAGCTGGAGGAGCTGTGCATGGCCCTGTCTCAATGCCAGGGCTGGTCCACAGAACACATTAGCCGACCTCCCCGCACACCCCAGAAGAGCCCCACCTTGGCCTCTCGGAGATGGAAAATTAATCAATAGGTCATCAGGTGTTGATGGCGTCTCCCCATATACTTGGCACCAGGCAAGCATTATGGTGATGCAAAGAATTAGAACATAAGGGAGCTTGTGGTCTACCTTGGAAAAAAAATGTCAGATGTCCTTACCTTTCCTAGGCCATCACCCCAGCAAACATGTTGTGTGGTCTTCTAATTTCCTTGGCTGCCCAAGCAAATACCATGCAATGGGGAACAATGGGAATTTATTAGCTCATGGTTTTGAGGCTAAGATAGAAGTCCAAAATAAGGCATCATCAAGGCAATCCTTTCTCTCCAAAGACTGGTGCTCTGGGACTGAATGTGGGCGATTCTTTGTCCTTAGCTTGTCACATGGCAAGGCACATGGTGGTGTCTCCAGAGTTCTCCCTTCTCTCCCGGGTCCCCTTAACCGTTGGCTTCTGGCCGCTCCCTCTGTGGCCCTTTCTCTCTCAGTCTGAATTTCGTTCTGCTTGTAAGAGACTTCAGTAACAGGATTAAGACCCCTGGGCTGAGTCACACCTTAAATGAAGTAGCCTTATCAAAAGGTCCTTCTTACAATGAGTTTGTAGGTGCCTACAGCTTCAAACCACTACATATGGGGATTGACATCTGATCAGTATTTACAATAAAAATTGTGTTACGACGTATCCAAGCCTCTCAAAGAATTGCCTATGGAAGACAGAGAGACGTGGGAAGGAAAAAGACATGTATCCTAACACATGCATCTCATCCTCCAACAACCCTTAGGAAAACATAATTACACCCTATATGCAGATGGAAAAACTGAGGCCCTAGCAGTACTTAGCATCTTGCTCAAGGTTCCACAGCAGGTGGTAAAGTGAAAATCTGATTGTGATTAATCTAAATCCCATGGTTTCTCACTTTAGCAGTGTTTTTCATAGCAGGGAGTGCTGCCACTGGAGGGGCAAGCCCATTTAAGTGTCACCTGGATGGACATTTTAAGTTGTGTCATCCTGCATTTCTTTTCATAGTTATAAGAAAAAATACATATAACTAGTTTGGCGAAGCCCTAATTTCATGGATATTATTGTTTCTGGTGAGGCTAATGTAAGTCTTTAAGTTAAAAACAATGCAAACTATTTTAGAGAAAAATTTGAAGTGAATCATCAAGCAGGTGACCAGTGCACGTGGCAAAAAGCATGAACGCTTGAAGTTGAGACGCTTCGCATTATAGAAATCGACTCCTCCATCACAGGGAGGCTCAGGAATGTCTTCTGGGGCCACAGACAGGGCCTGAGGAATCTGGAGATTGTTAGGACTCATAGCTCCTATCTGAGGCATAGGGGGGTGCTGGAGAGCAGAGGGGCAGGACAACTTTGTGGGCGCGGTCTGGAGTTGGGGTGAGGATACCCTGGAGGAACAAACACACCTTGTCCAGAGGGTCTAGTTACCAGCAATCTCAGAAACAAAGGCTAAAATCAAAGGTCGCTGTCAAGTTGAGAGAAGGAAATGCAAATACCGTTGGGAGAATTTAAAGCAAGGGGACATTAGAGTGTCCTTCGTCAGGAACACTGGCACCTGGACAGCCCGGGGAGTCTCGGTTGAGGGGCCGGCAGGCTGATTCTGCGGGGAAGGCAGGGGAGACCACAGCGCAGCGGGCCTGCGAGCGCTCCTCACGGCAGCTTCTAGTTCTCCGCTGGGCCAGTTGTAGCTGCCTCTTAGAAATCAGCACCTTGAAGGCCCACGCAGAAGGGGCGAGACAGGAAGGAAATGCGAAGGAAGGGAGTCAGGAGGGAAAGAAGGAAAGAGGGATTGTGATAGGGAAGAAAGGACAGGAAGGAGGGAGTAGAGAAGGAAGGAAAGGGAGAGGGGAGGATGGGGAGGGGAGGGGAGGGGAGAACAGAGGGAGAGACAAAGGAAGGGAGGGAGGGAGGAAGGAAGGGAGGGAAGAAGGGGGAAGGGAAGGAGGAAGGAAGGGAGGGAGGAAGGGGGAAGGGAGGGAGGGAGGGAGAAAAAAGGAGGAAGGGAAGGAGGGCGAGAGAGACAAAGGAAGGGAGGGAGGGAGGAAGGGCGGGAGGGATGGAGGAAGGAAGGAAGGAAGGGAGGGAGGAAGGAAGGAAGGAAGGAAGGAAGGAAGGAAGGAAGGAAGGAAGGAAGGAAGGAAGGAAGGGAGGGAGGGAGGGAGGGAGGAAGGGAGGGAGAGGATTGGACCTCGGTGAGCCTAATGTACACCGTCAATAGTCAAATCTCTCAGCACTTTTCTGTTTTTTTCTTTATCCCCATGACCACCTCCGCTATTAGCTACTTTTTGGCACGTCAGCCTTCACGTCCCACTAATTTTCTTTTTGATATTTTAATTTATTGCATTTTCTTTGGGACCTCTTTCCCTTTAAGGCATTGTAATTAATGGACCAGTCTAATTTCCTTTGAGACAACATTCTTAATTGCCGTAATTCTCAATTATGTCTTTTAGGCATCCCTGTTGGCATTGATGCATTTGCATTTGCATTCTCGAACTCTTCAATTATAAATACGCCGTCAATACGGGGGAGACAGTTTTCCTTGCGCCCGCCGCGGTGCTGCGTGGTGCGTGAGCTTCGCGAGCGCTCTCTACCTTTTAACTTCTCATTTATAATTGAAAATCCTCTCAGTCCCGATGCACATCGGAATTTTTATGAACTTCTGCAAAGAGGTTGGCTTGCTTTTTTTTTATCGTTGGAAATTAAGTCCTGGGTTTTAATAACTGTTTTGCTGGTGGATTTAGGACTGCTTTTGTTTTGGGTTACTATTCACATTTTCTATCTGTGTTTGCAGAACAGGGCCCGAGCACCAGACCCAGTTCAGATGCCCCAGGCCGCAGACGGGTGAGGGCGACACCCCTTCCCCGCCCACTGCTCTCGGTGGGCGCCTCCTCTTCAGAGCTCAAAAGCAGCAGGAAAGAGGTGGGCTCACAGGGAGAGTACGCCCACCAGTCAGCTACGAACTCTGCTCTTGGGCAATTTGTTTCCCTCGTCTGAGCCTCGGTGCTTTATCTGTAGAACGTGGAACCAATAGTGCCGAGAGGATGAAATGAGTAAGAAAGTGTGGAGTTGGACCACGCCCGGCACACCTCTCCCCTGGCTGCGCTTGCTGCCCTCTCGGCCTCAGCCTCGCCACCGTCATCGCCCTCGCCCATATCATCCTCCTCCTTCCTCATCTCCTCCTCCTCATCTGCTTCATCCTCTTCTTTCCTCCGCCTCTTCATCCTCCTCCTCACCGTCCTCCCCATCCTCATCTCCTCCTCCTCATCAACAGGTAAGCACAGCTAAATTGCGGGTGGGGATCCCCCTCTTTGTGCCCCAGTCTAAGACCAGACCCTCAAGGAACCTGGCCCGTGGAGCTGGGAGCCTGCGGCGCTGCTGTCCACACGGCCGCTGCTGAAGTAGTCCCGCTGCTCCCCCACGTCCTCCAACGCCCCCCGCCTGTGCTGACCCCAAACCAGACGCCCCTCCTCTCTGTGTCCTCGTCGCCCCGCCTGGCCTCCTGGCCTCGTCCTGCAGGACCGCGCGCTCCACCCCCAGGAGGGTCCCGCAAAGCCGCCCCCCCCCACCCCGTGGCCTCTCTCCTCGGGGGCCCTGTCGTGGGGAAAGAGGCTCGGCTCGGTGTCTGTGGCCACTTCGGTGCCCGTGATCTTAGTCGTTCTTTGTAGATCACCTTTCACTTGGGGCCCACTCCAGTATGATGCTGTGGTCACGTCTTCTCAGAGAATTAGAAACTGGCCCTCTGTCTTCGAATTGCCCTTTCTCGTGAAAGGGACAAATGAGTTAAGTTTTATTTCCCCACTGCTGTTTCCATTTTTAAAAACTTTTAATTTTTAAGTAACTTGAGACTCACAAGAAATAGCAAAGCTGATACAGAGCGTTGAGCACTATGAACTATGCTGGAGTCTGTCTCATTGCAGTACTGTTGTAGAATTTGAGAGAAGTTCAATTATTTGAGTATAGAGAGGCCAGGACTCAGGAATGATTTTGAGAAGGAAAAATGGTTTATTGACGGCCGGCCGGACTTGGGAGCTTTCAGTTTGAATCCCGAGCCCCGAACAAGATTTTCAAACGTCTTTTATACAGAGAGGAAAGGCCAAATGGTCCCTTTGTTTCAGTTCTCAATAGGCTTCAATTAGCATATATCTCTTCCACATCTTAGGTAAGCTTTTAGCATGGACTCCAGACATTCTAGATAAGCTTTTAGCATATTTACTTTTTGCATTTCCCCTAAATACTTAAAGTTTATAGCCCTTGCATTGTTAAACATTTCCTGGGACTGGAGCCTGCTTCCACTGTCCCTAAGGGCAGGATGTAGCCTCTTACCTTTCCATACCCACAGCCTTCAGCTTAGGTTATCTCTGAAGAGACAAAGAGCCTTCCACCCATAGCCCACATCAGTACCACATCCTGTGCATGGGAACCGTGTGCCCAGGTTTCTCCAATGATCATACTTTACAGCACCCTACCACAGCCAGGAAGCTGACATTCAGACAATATTATTTACTAAATTTCAGAACATGTTTGGATGTCAACCAGTTTTACAGTCACTTTTTTTAGGAGGTATCAGGGATTGAATCTGGGACCTCATAAATGGGAAGCAGGTGCTCAACCCACTGAGGTACACCTGCTCCCCGATTTTTACAGTCACTTCTTTTTGGTTTAGAGATGTATGAAATCTTATCACATGAATAAATTCACGTAACTGCCACCACAGTGAGGATACAGAACTCTCCATCAGCACAAAGAAAATCTGTCAATCCACCCTTTATAGCCACATCCTCCCCACCGCCCCAACCCGTGGCAGCCACTGATTTTCCTCCATCACTATAATTTGGACATTTTGCAAATGTTATATAAATGGTGTCCTTATATGTGTAGTTTTTTTATCATGCCTGTTTTTCCTCAATCATGTCTAATTATTTCCAAAGTGTCCTAAAACCTACCATTTTATTTTATTTGTTTTTTTCTCCAGAACATGCCATGATACCATCTTTCCTTTTAAGGAATATACACACTAGTTTGGGGAAGAAAGACAAAAAAGACTAAAAGGGCAGAGACAACCACTAATGAAACCAGTAACACTAACTAATAGTAACTAACATTTATTTGGCTCCGACTATGGGCCAGGCATGTAAGTACCTAGTACCATCTCATTTAACGCTTACAACCTGCCCAGGAGGCAGATGCTTCATTTCTTTTGTCCTGTCCCACACAGCTTCAGAAAATTTTGTAAAAATTCAGAAATGGCTTAAGAATCATAGTCTCAGAGCTCTGGAGGCCTGAGAGACAAGAGGGCTCAATTCCCTGAGTTTCCACTGAGGACACTGAGATTGGCGGCATTTTAGACTTGAACAAGGTCACTCAACAATTTAGGAGCATGGCCAGGGTTAGAACCCTGGGCTCCTGGTGCCTTTGATTGAAAACACCTGTAGGAATTTTCAAGACTCAGACAAAACTCATGGCATGAGACCAGGTACCCACTTCCAAAGTAGCCTGTTTCTTGTCCGTTCCCAGGCAGAGTGTTTTTTGTGGTCAGTGAAACCTTGCTATATTATGATTAATCACTAACAAAAGTTAATTCACTGGTTCAGTTGGTCTCTGCTGCTTTGAAAAAGTCACAGCAACCACTCCTCCATTTTTACTTTCCTGTGGGAGTGGTTAATGTTTGCAAACATTTTTTTAAAAATTCCTGTTGGTTGGATCCCCTTGTGATCTGTATCAGTTATAAGATTTAGCTGCATGTCACAGAAAGCCCAAAGCGACAGTGACTTGAACTCACAAAGGTATACTCTCTCCTGAAAAGCACTCCAAAGGCAAATAGTCGGCACTGCTATGTGGCTCCTTCCAGCTCTCTGTTTTTCTCCTCTTCTCATTTTATCCTGAGACCATGAGGTCTTGAGGTCTCCATCTTCGAGATCTCTCTGTGGTCAAAAGGAGTTACTCCAGTTCTGTCCTCATAGTCACTCTACAAGCAGCAGGAAGGGAGACAGAGGGAAAGATAAAAAGGTACAGCTCTCAACAGAGTCTGCTTCCCTGAAGGAACATTCCCTGAAATACCCTGCACGCCTAGGTTGGCTGGAATTTAGTCACAAGGACATACCTTCCTTAATAAAATCAGGTGTCTGTTCTCAAGAAAGAAGGGGAGAATGGATATTGGGCAGGCAATTCCGTCTCTGCCAAAGACTTAGGAGTCACAATGTCTGCATGAAACACATTTCCCAAAGTTCTGGTTGCATTTGAGACCCTTGGAAAGAAACCACGTTTTATACTGTATATGGAATATAAGGCATTATTAACCTTATATGAGTATTTGGAATGGTCTGATTGCTTAGATTTTTAATAGCTTTTATTTTTTAAAATTTATTTTGGTAACATATACATACCATAAAATTTCCCATTTTAACCAGTTTTTTTCCTTTATTAGAGAAGTTGTGGGTTTACAGAACAATTATACATAAAACATAGGATTCCCATATATCATTCTATCATTAATACCTTGCATTAGTGTGGAACATTTGTTACAATTGATGATAGCACATTTTTGTAACTGTACTAGCTATAGTCCATGATTTAACTTACAGATCACTGTTTATGTAGCATAGATTCATGGATTTTTAAAAAAATTTTATTCTGTTCCATATAAACAACTTAGCATTTCCACTTTTAATCGCATTCAGATATATGTCTCAACACTCTTCATTACGTTCACAATGCCATGCTACTGTCACCACCATCCATCGCCAAAACTATTTCATCACCCAAAGCAGAAACTCTTTACCCAGTCATAATAGCTCCCCATCCCTTCTATCTATAGCTCCTGGAAATTTATGAACTGCTTTCTGTTTCTGTGAATTTGCTTATTCCAGATATTTCATGTAAGTGGAATCATAAAATATTCGTCCCTTTGTGCCTTACCTATTTCACTCAAGTATAATGTTTTCTGATACAGGTTGTAATATCAGAACTTCATTCCTTTTTATAGTTGAATAGTATTCCATTGTAAGGATATGTCACATTTTTTTCTATTCATTCAACAATAGATGGACACTTCAGTTGTTTTCACTCTTTGGCTATTGTGAATAATGCTGCTGTAAACATTGGCATACAAGTATCTGTTTGAGTGTCTGTTTCCAATTATTTGGGATATATACCTAAAAGTGAGATTGCTGGGTCATATAATAATTCAATGTTTAACTTTTTGAGAATCCAGATTTGTGACAGCTCAGGAGGAAGGCAGGGAAATGCTCCAGACAGAGGGCACAGCAAATGCAAAGGCCACCAGGCTAGAGATGGACTGTGCTCTCAGGACGTGCAAAAAGTTGGATAAGTCTGGGAAGGGAGTGAATAGGTAAGTAGAGAGTCCACATCATGAAGAGTGTTGTACATCATTGAGAATTATTGCTTGGAGTAATTCAAATAACTTTAGTTTCAAGTGCTTTGTCAGGCCAGAAGAGAGGAGACATTTTTTAAGTAAAAAGGCATTTAATTCCCCTATCTTTATAACCAGTGGGATAACACTGACAATTTCAGGAGGTGACTGGCTCTACTATCGGCTGGAGGAGAGGAAGGAATGTGTCTATGCTGGAATGGAAGATGAAAGGCATATTACCCTGTGTTTTGAACCTTTCAGTACAGGGACATGCTATGTCTCTCCACTTATTTAACTGGTCTTTAGTTTCAGCAATGTTTTAAAGTTTTCAGTTTAAAAGTAAGTTTCATGTCTTTTGTTTAATTGAGATTATAAGTATTAAATGTCTTTTGATGATTTTGTGAGTAGAATTATTTTTTCAACTTATCAATTATTTGCTACTATATGTGAAAATACAATTGATTTTTAAAATATCAATCACGGCCCTGAGACCTTAATAAAAATGCCCTATTAGTTCTAGTAGTTGCTGTGTAGAATCCTTAATACTTTCTACAGAAACAATCCTGTCATCTGCCAATATGGTTTTGCGTCTTCCATCCAACCTTTAGGTCTTTGAATTCCTGTCTTTGCCTTAATGAAATGGCAAGAACCTCTAGGACAACATCAAATAGAAGAGGAAAGAGTGGGCAGCCTTGCCTTAGTCCTGATCTTTACGGTGAAAGCATTTAGTTGTTCATCAAGTGTGACATGAGCTATAATTTTTCCATAGACACCCTTTATAGCTTAAGGAAGTCCCTTGCTGAGAATTTTTACCATGAATTTGCTGAATTTTATCAAATGCTTTTTCCTTGTCTATTGAAATGATCATATGGTTTTTCTCCTTTATTCTATTAATATGTGAATTACACTGATTTTTTTTATGGTACTATATTAGTCAGCCAAAGGGGTGCTGACACAAAGTACCATAAATCTGTTGGCTTTTATAAAAGGTATTTATTTGGGTAAAAGCTTACAGTTACAAGGCCCTAAAGAGTTCAATTCAAGATACCATAGGAGTACTTTCTCACCAAAGTCGGTTGCCACGTGTTGAAGCAAGATGGCTGCTGATCTCTGTGAGGGTCCAGCCTTCCTCTCTAGCTACAGACTGGCACAGGGCTTGTTTCTTTCTGGGCTTTCGCAACATTGCAAACTATCAGGTGAATGACTCATCTCTCTTCATAGGGCTGCAGGTTCAAAGTTCTCTCCTCTGCTATATCTATGAGCTCTTTCTCCCTTCCCCTTTGTAGTCTTCTGTGTGTCTTCTTGAGTGAGTGTCTGTTTCTATCAGCCTACCAAGGGGGTGGGGACTCAAACTGAATTATACCCTACTGAGTGGTTGAATCAAAGCCCTAATCTTGACTTAACCAAGTAAATGTAAAATTTTTGAATTTAATACAATCAAAAGGTATCATGCCCAGAGGAACAAACCAATTTACAAGCATAATTGGTATCTTTTTGGGGGAATTCATAAATAATATCAAACTGTTACAGTTACCAACCTTGCATTCATAGGATAAAATCTACTTAGGCATGCTATATTACCATTTTTATATATTCCTGGATTGAACTTGATAATATTTTAAGTATTTTTTTTGTTTTGTAAAAATTCATGAGTGATATTGGTCTGTTATTTGTTTTGTGTGTGTGTGTGTTTTTTGTTGTTCTTTTGCTTTGAAATATCTTTGTTGGGAATAGGTGTTAGGGTTTTGGTCTCTTCATAAAACAAGGTGAGAAGTGTTTCCTCACCAATTTTCTTATAAAGTTTTTTCTGTGTTACTCTCCCCTTCAATGTTGTATAAAACTCACTAGTAAAACATCTGGGACAGGAGATTTCTTTGAGAGAAAATTTTTACAACGAAATCAATTTTATTAGATATAGGGCTATTCATATTTTCTATTCCATCTTGTGTCTATTTTGGTGAGTTTTATTTTTCAAAGAATTTCTCCATTTCATCTAATTGCTGAATTTGTTGGTACACAGTTATTTATAATATTCTCTTATTAATATTTTAATGTATATGGGATCTGTAGTTCTCACTGCTTCTTCATTCCTGATATTGTTGTTTTGTTTTCTCTTTTTGTTTGATCAGTCCAGCTAAGAGTTTATCAATTTTTTGGATCATTTCAAAGAAACAGTTTCTGTCTTTATCAAGTTTCTGTTTGCTTTTTTTTCTATTTGCTGTTTGATCCTTGATATCTGTTCCTATCTTTACTATTCCTTCTTTCTATTTACTTTTCCTCATTTTCTAGATTCGTAAAGTTTGCCACATCTTTTGAAAGTTTAAGTCAAGCCTACACATTTTAATCTGGGCTGGAGCTTCCTCAGAAGCTATCATTATACTGCTTACTCTATTTCTGTCCAGCTCCTCATACGTTTTGTTTCTTCATCCATCATTTAATTTGTCACAGGACACAGGCCTCTCTTCTGCCTAAAATACCATCTCCTTTCACCCTCTATATCTTTGCCCTGATTTATTTGTTCTTCCTCTTATTACCACTTAATGTCATATCACACATTTGTTTGTTATTTATTCATTGTTTGCCTCTGAGTAGGACGCTTGGTCTCCTTTTGTTCACCATTATGTTCCCAGTGCCACGCATATAGTACACACTCAACAAAATATTTGTTCAATTTTTTAATCAGCCCACTAATTCAGCCTATATTTATTAATATAATGCTGCCATAGAACATAAGGAGATGAATAAAGTGTCTTCCTTCAGAGACCTAGACATTCTCTAATGGTACAGATTACATTTAAGTTGTTCTTACCATAGGTCGGGTTCTAATATGTCAGGAACTCAATACATACATCATTGAACTTCAATAACTTTACGAGGTCAGGGCTATTGTTACCTCTGTTTTGCAGCTGAGGAAACTGAGCTGTGGGGGAGTCTAGTGTCTTATTAGAGATCATGCCCCTTTTAAGTGATTGGAGGTAAAATCTAAGCGCAGGCACTGCTTGCTTAGCCACTCAGCAATACTGGTTCACGTCACCACTTTCCCTCCTCCTCAAGAGGGAGTCATGCTGATTAGGGCTGTCCATTGATGGTTGTTGCCATAGGCAGGGTAGTTATTGCCCAAACGACACACTGTCTTCCCAACTGCTACCCCAACCTTAACTGTCAATTCAAAACACACACCCAGAAAACTATATGTATCACTAAATTTCTCTTCAGAAAATTGGGCTGTCTGTAAAAATACTGACTATAAAATGGACAATCATAGGGCATATAAATTTGAATTCCCAGATAAATTCTAGGTAGATTCATATACAATTTAGGAGCACAGTAATAATCCTTGCCCTGCCAGATTCCTAGGTTGGGACTGCAGTACATCGATATCCTTATTAAACGGTACTCAGTCTAATGTCCCATAGCCAAATGAGTCTGGGCACTAGGCTTAGGCTAAGCATTCAGGTGGGGAAGTTTTGCAAGGGGCGCATAATGAGGAGACAGAGAGGAAAAACCTCACAGAAAGGGCAAAGAGGCTGTTCCACATTCAATAGCCACTTAGCTCCACCAATTGGACCATCAAATAGTTCTCAAGTCCATCCTCTTCTGTCCATCTCTGTGTGTAATCATGGCCCCTTAGAATTTCCACACCAGACCCAGAGTATTCCTTCTGAAATGCAAAGTTAACTGTACTACCCTTTTCTATCAAAGAGCTCCAAAGATTCCCAGTGCCCTTAAGACAAGATCCAAACTCCTTGTGTGGTGCAAAAAAATCTTCTGTCACTTGACTTCTGCCTCTCTTCACAGACTTACCTCACACCAACTTTCACGGTGCATGTGAGTCGTCGTTTCTGAACTCCATGCTGCTTCTTGGCCCTTAGGTTTTTTAAACCATGGCCCCTCTGAATGAAATGGTCTTCACACTGGCCTGCTTGCTATTCTCATCTTAAAGATTATTTGGGACATTTCCCCTGACAAGTTTTCTCACCACGTGGAGAAGACAGAGATGTTTTCACCAAATCCGTTTCCTCTCCTCCTGAACACACAGTCTGAGCATATTTCCCAGGCTCCCTTGCAGGTAGGAATGGCTATGTAGTATTTCTGGTCATAGAACATAGGAGGAAGCATTGAGTGCTACTTGCTACTTCATGGCTGGCGCATTAAACTTCCCACTAGCTTTCTTTTCCCTCATCCTCTGCCCATCACCTGAAGGCAGGGGATTCTGAGGCCTTTGAGGAAAATAGAATCACAGGAGGAGAGGAGCTTGAGTTCCTGAATAACAGCTTGGGGCAGATGCCCTCCACTCCCCTGATTTGAATTTGTTTGTGAGGGGAAAGCAAAGCAAATACACACACACACACACATACACACTTCTACTGTGTTATAGCCACTGAGCTTTGGAGGGCTTATGTATTATAGCAGCGAATTTTGTCTTGTTTAACACACACCACCGGGTCTGATTTATTTTCATCCAATTCAACCCAGTAATGAATGATCAAGAATCTGTCTGCCAGGCTCTGAGCTAGGCAGTGGTGTTAAAGCACAACCTAGTACAGGTATATTTCCTGCCCTCACAGAGCTTTCAGTTAAGTAATTTCTTGCCCTGCTTCTGGGCTCTCATACTGTCTTGTGCCTTTCTCTAAAATCACACTTATCATGCTTTATTGTCATTAAGTATTCCCCTGTCTAATCTATGACAATGTGAGTGCTTGAGGGTAGGTAAAATGTCTTACCTTTATTTCCAGCTCCATGGTACCTGTAACAGAGTACAATTTGGTAAATACGTAATGCACAAATACACCCCCTGCTGTCCTGGTGTTGAGTCCCCTTAGCCCTGATCAGTGGGAAGGTCCTTGTTCCATGCCCTTTTTGCACTTTGTGACTCACTGACTCTTTACAGCACAACATAGTATACTCTCAGTGACCAAGGCAGATTCATTGAATCCAAGGGGAAATTGTATGCCTCACTCAATAGGTTTCCCTCCCCCAATGAGAAAATAAAATATTTGACAATTTTCTGCATTGTCCTACTATTTGTTTGGAATTGAGCTGCATTTTGCTGTGCTTCTCATGCTCAGAAATGATGAATTCTCTTTAAACCAACACGGTGTTATTTGCAAATGAACTTAAAGAGGAACAAAATTGCACAGGGCCAAAGTGGGCTCCAGTAACAGCTTGAAAAAAACACATTTTTCAAGGTATCCAGCAAAAGGAATTTGTCCAATTTAATTTTCAGGTAGTTCTATAAAATTAATAAGTATTCTGACTGAAAAGCATAATTAAACCAACAGTGAATGTAAATGAGGAAGGGAAGTATCGTGCTATGACTGAATATAGTTTTGCAACCAAATGGCCCATACCAAGAAAACAAATTATTAATGCAGCCTTATTTCTTGAGAATATTCAGGGAAAAAAGAAAGCTCTCACTGTTCTGCATAATCATCTTCTGGGGATATATGAACAAAGGGCAGTAGGCTCAGCTGCAACATGTAGTCGTTTCCACAGCCCTACAGCCAACAGGGAGCTGCCATTTTTCATATCCAGGAGGATCCTGTTTGAATAAAACCGACGCCCACCTCCTGCCCTATGGCAGACACTGTCGATTGTCTACTGAACAGCCAGTCTTCTTTCCAACAGAATATTGTTTTGTTTTGTGGGCTAAAATGCAAGCTCTAAGGCATGAATTATGACTTGTCTAAGCCAGTCATAGCACTCCTGTTTACTTTGGCTGCATCTATGATTTCCATCTCATTCTACTTCTAAGGGTGGGCATATGGCACCTTTCTGCTGGGGTCTCTGGAAAATATTTCCTTTTTACCAAAAGGAGAAAGAAGTGAAAAGACCATCTCTCGAAGCCCTGGCTCCCTTCTCTTCATCCTCTATTTCCTGTTTTGAATGTAGTCATGATACCTGGAGCTGTGGCAGCTATGTTACAACCATGAGACAAAAAGCATGAATATAAATAATCCAAAAAACTAAGAGTAGGGTCAATACTGGAATCAATCTGGATTTTTAATGACATAATTGAGTTTCTTAACCAAGCTTTGGGTGTCTACTGACAGTCTTCTTGTTTAGTGAGATAGTAAATATCTGTACTGTTTAAGCACTGTTGCACAGAACCCTATTACTTGCAGCCAAATATAATCCTAACTAATAGGCCTCAAATTCAATCCTTCTGTAATGTCTTGGAATCCATCCCTTTCTCACCAACTTCTCTCCTATCACCTGTTACAGGGCTGCTCATCCTCCAACTGAACTCTTGCTACAGCTTTCTAATCCATCTCCCTGCCTCCAGGATCACTCAGGCCATTTGCTTCATCACGGCTTGAGTGATCTAATGCTTGTGCCCAACTTATGCACTTGACAAATACCTGTTAATCCTTTTCACATCTTTTAGGATCAAGATCAGTCATCACCTCCTGTCAGAAGCCATTCCAGTTTCCTAAGCAAAACCCATTATTCCCTTCTCCTTTCCCGTATATTTCCATATGTATTTCAGAGTTCTTTCCTCCCTCCCTCCATCCCTCACTCCCTTTCTTCCTTCCTTTCTCTAAATGCTCTCTATGTACCAGAAGGTGTATAGTGTGTCTGGTTTTATCTCTTCAATTCGTGCTTGCATGTATTTCCATAGATAGAGCTATCTGTCTGTCCAGTTATCTTATGATCAGAGGCTACATCTTATTCTTTTTGTATCCCTAGACCTAGCACGGGATCTGGCACGTCATGGTTGCTCCATAAATATTAACAGAATACATCCAATCTTGGGGAATAAAAGATAAAGTGATGACAGAATGGTCTTTGTCCTCATGGTCCAAACACTACAGCTGGGGAGACTCCCTAAGCAAACAACTGCAGATACATATAAGCCTAGAAAGTAAGGGAAACACTACACAAGGGAGCTAAAATATGCTATAAGGAGCATGTGATGGGTGAATTCACGTGTCAACTTGGTTAGGTTATGGTGTCCAGTTGTTTGGTCAGGAAAGCCCTGTCGTTGTTGCTACTGTGAGGGTATATTGTGAATTTAAATGATCAGTAAATTGATTGCATCTACAGCATATTACATCTACAATTAACTAAGGAAATTGCTTTCAACAGTGAGAGAAGTCTCATCCAGTCTGTTGACACCCTTGAAGGGAGAGCCGATGACTTTAGAGGTCAGAAGGGAGTATTTCCATCTCTACTGCAGCCAGCCAGCTTCTCCCAGGGAATTCATCGAAAACCTTCCTCGGAGTTCCCAGCACACAGGCTGCCCTACAAAACTCAGATTTGCCCATCCGCACAGTCTCGTGAGCCAATTCCTACAATAAAAGTCCTAATATTTACATAATATTTATATCCTGTGTGTTCTGTTTCCCTGGTGAACTCTGAGTAATACAGGCAGTAACAGAGGCATCTAATTCAGATTGTGGAATAAGGTCACTTTGAGAAAGTCACTTATGTTGAGACCTTTGAGGCTATGTAATGAGAAGGAATTGGGCATTTCCAAAGAGTGGGAAGAGTCACTGTGGCAGTAGGAGATGAGGTGCAGGGGCCAGACCATGGAGGGCCCAGAAATCCATAAATTTTGAATTTTTATCTCAACTGCAATGCAAATCACTAAAGAGCTTCAAAAGATGAAGGAGATCATCTAATTTACATTTCAAGACAGATATTGGTAGGAAACAAGAGTAGAGTTTGAGGGGTGAATTAGAAGCCTATTCCAGGAAATGATGATGGCTTGGGTTGGTGTTAGAGCAACAGAGCTAGAGAGGAACAGGCAGAGTGGTGCAAGGTTTGGGAATTAAATTGGCAGGACTTGGTGCCACATTGAATGTAAGGTTGGGGGAGAAGGCAAGTCACGATTTCAGGCAGGAGGGCGATCTCTACCTCCACGCCCTCTCCCCAGGTGCCTTCCTCACCCCGTTTGAGGCCCTGGGCCAGGGTCATTTGTCTCCAAGTGACTGCCAGGCTCCTCATCCCAAACAAATCCTCTTTGTGGGGACAAGATCAAAGAAAAGGCTTTTCTTTCTAGGAAAATCAATGAAACTCATAAACCAGAAGGAAAAATATCTGCCTTTCTTTCCACACCTCTGTTCCTACAGGAAGGCACATGTAGCTTTTCCCAATAACTGAATCATACTGTTGAGAGGAAATGCAAGAGATTGTTTCATTCTCCAAAGTCCGTTTCCCCTGGAAGATGTTCCTTAGCTGCTTTTTGGGCCACACTGGAGTGAGGTCTGTGCAAACCACCATCAGCCTCCCCCAGCAAGTCCATGTCTTTGTTATTGGAGTCACCTCTGGTTTAAACTCAGTCTGGATTTTCTATTAGGAACTCTCAGAGCCCCTACAGCTCACAGCACTTATCAGTCTGTACTTAAATAACTCATCATGCAATTCTTTGTTTAACGTCCCATTAGGATGGGCACATGCTTGGTTCTGTTCAGTGGACTTTCAGATTTCAGACTGGCTCAACAGGATTGTTATCTCACCCCCAAGGGCTCACCTGGACACCTGACCATCCGTGTGCATCATCCCTTGGGCTTGTGAATGGCATCCAAAACCCCAGCCAGCACCCTTGACCCACCAACTCAGAGGAAATGCTCCCGTCTCTGAATGGAGCCAGGTTCAAATATCAGCGCTGACATTTACAAGCTTGGTGACTCTGGACCAGTTAATGAGCCTTCCCAGCTCTATTTCTTCTTTTATAGAGTGAGGGCAGTGCCACCCACCAGAACACGGTGGTTACGCCGCTTCTTTGCTGTGTGACTTTAGGCAGGTCACTTAATCTTTCTTTGTCTGTTCCCACTTACTAAAATGAGAATCATCAAGTGTCCATCTCATACGGTTGCTGTGAAAATTAGGTAAGACCGTGCATTTAAAAATAGCCCCGAACTTGACATTTATTAGCTACTTAATAACTGTTAATTTATTATGATTGCAGCTGGTTTATCATCCCACATAATTGCTGTGATGAAAGCACTTTAGTACAATAAATAGCTGTTAGAATGACAACGTCACCAAAACAACAAAAACGCTAACACTTGTGGAGTGTTTACTATATGCCAGATAGCATTCTCGGTGGTTTACTTAATGTTAGCTCCTTCGGTCCTCACAGCAAGCTTGAGAGGCACTGCTAATGACATCCCCATTTTAATCTCAGGAAACTAGCACAACTCAATATATTAAGATGATACTATACAAACATCTAAACAGCATCTGCTTTCCGCCAGCCCTGAGAACACGAACATGATGAAGAAGTGGACCTTTTCCTCCAAAAAACCACAGGCCGGCAGAGAGAAAGATAAACACATAAAGTGCTGAGCTCACTTTGAATAAAATTTGAATAAAATCTTATGCAAATACTGCATTAATAAGCAACATCTTTAGGCAGTAAGAGAGAGGATTAAATATAATGTATATGAAAGAACTACACAAGCTTGAAAGCACAGTCAAATGAAAAATATTATCCATAGCTATTAGAAATAGCTCTTGACTACCTGCCGGCCAAGAAGGAAGATGCTTCAGGTCTGAAAGGAAGACGACCACTTCATTGCCATTGTCACCTCATTGGCTGGTTCAACAGAGGATCTTGAGATGACTCACTTTGGTTCATATGTGAATGTGGAATGAGTCATCCTCGTTTCTGAGCATCCAATTCCAAAGTGGTAGACAGCAGTAGGTTGAGTTATATACCCCAGGGAAAAAACAAAACAAAACATGTCCTTACTCTTTAATCCATTCCCGTGGGCATGAACCCTTTGTAAATAGGACTTTACTGGGAAGGTATTTTTAGTTAAGGTATGGCCAACTGAATCAGGATGGGTCTTAATTCTATTACTGGAGACCTGAGGAAAATCCACAGGGAAAGAAGCTGAAAGTCTGCAGAACCTAGAAGAGACCGAAGAAGATACCATCACGTGCATTGCCATGTGATGGAAAACTCAAGGACCCAAGGAGGGCCAGCAGCCAGCCCAGGATGCCACCGTCTTTGTAAGGAAAGCGTTGCCTTGACGACACCTCAGTTTTTAACTTCTCCTCTCCTCCAAAACGTAAGCCAAGAAATTCCCCTTGTTTAAGCCAACCCATTGTATGGTACTTGTTTTAGCAGCTGGAAAACCAAAACGTGGCCTCATGTTAATAACGACAGGGGTTCTGTGACCTTTGAGAAGTAGGGAAGCAATTTTATTGGAAGTTAACCATTTAATTCACTCATTCATTCATTCAACAGATATTTATCAAGTGCCAGATTCTAATAATGTACAAAGTACATTATTTCCAGTGTACAATGTAAGCAAAGCCTGTGCCCTCCTAGTACTTACATTCTAGCAGGAAAAACAGACAAACAGGTAAAACAAGTAAACCTGAACTGCATCTGATGACACTCTATAGAGGAAGATAAAGCAAGACGGGGGTGGGGGAATGCGTGCTCACCTGGGGAGTGAAATTATTCTTTGATATAGGATGGTTAAGGGAGGTTTCAGCCACAAGATTACATTCAACCAAAACATTGGAGGAAGTGGAGTATTGTGTGGCTATTTGGAAGAGCGTTCTAGCACAGCAACAGCAAGCAGGCATGGCCCTGAGGAGCTCATTTGCTTGGAGAATCTGAGGAAGAGCAGGAGGGAACAGTGACTCAAGCTACCTGAGGCACCTCGCCGGAGAGGGAAGGGCGGGAGGGCCTCTCGTAGCCATGCTCAGAACGGAGAATTTTACTCCAGGTGAAGCGGAGGGATTTGGCAAGAGTTTTGCACAGAGGAGTGATCTGATTTGACTTCCGTTTTCTGAAGATTGCTCTGGCTGCCATGCTGATAGCAGACGTTAGGGAGGCACCGGAGGAGAAGACAGAGTGGAGAAGCTACTGCAGTAATCTAGGTGAGGGGCGGTGGTGGACTAGCCCAGGCGGGAGCCCTGCAAGTGGCAGGGAGCAGGGGTGGAGCCTGGATCTTTTGGGGAAGTAGAGCCAACAGGATGTGCTGATAAGTTGGATGTGGGTAAGAGACGAGGTAGGGAGACCCCACCGACTTTGGCTTGGACCACCAGAAGAAAAGAGCTCCTTTACTGAGATGAGGAAGACTGTGGCTGGACAGGTACGAGGCGGAAAGACCAGGGAGCCACTGACACAGATGGTGCTGAAGATCCACGCAGAGGTCCTGAAGAGACCGTGGAAGTTTCTGAGGAAAGATCCCATTTAAACCCACAAGACCAGAAGGATCGACTTCGTTTCCAAGGCTGCTGTGACAACAGCTTCAACAACACGAATGTATTTTCTCATTATGTCAGAGGCTAGAAATCCAAATCAGGATGTTGATGGAGACATTTTTCATTGGATCATGTAGCATTCTGGTGACGGCCTGCTGGCAATCCATAACTCCATCTCTGCCAAACCTCCCTCCTTGTAAGGACTTGAGTCACACTGGAGTAAGGCCGGCCCTGTCTCAGTTTGGCCTCACCTTACCTAGTAACTCTTCAAAGACCCTATTTACAAATGGGCTCTCGTCCACAGGACCCAAGCTCAGAACTCAAACATGTCTTTATGGGGAGCGTGAGTCAATCTGTAACAGGTATAAATGGGGGAATTTAAAGTAGAGAAGAGGAGGGAGCAGAGAACATAATACCTAGGTCACTACATGGTTTAATGCACAGATTTCTAGCCTGGTCTGTAGATACATTCCATGGAGGCCTTGAACTCAGAGGGGAAAAGTAAAATCCATCTTTATTTTCACGAACTTCTAACTGAAATTTGGTATGTCCCTCCATTCTGAGTAAAGCACAGCAGTACTGATGACAGCTGAGACTGTGTCACCAACAGAAATCTCAGATAATTATCATGTTTCAGGTGTTGCAGATATTTCAAAGTATCATTTATACTTACCACTATTTCAAAATCACAAAGTCCCTAGACCTTCCGTCGCCTCTTTTTTAAAAAATTAATGTGTTGAAAAAGAAGCCCGTATATTGCCATGTCACACATTTGTTTTATTAAATATTTTGATAACTGTTTTCCATTGTCATTCGTTTCTTGGAAGCACTACATATTTTATGCACTTTAAATCATCGTTAATTCTGAGAAGGTATCTAGAAGCTTCATCAGACTGCTGAAGGTGTCCAAGCACCCGGAAAGGTAAAGACTCCTGGTTTAAAGGTAGAAGGAAAGTCAAAGAAAGGGGAGACGAGTCAGGCTCCCAAGCTAACTCCAGAGGCCTGGCCCCTCTGCCTGCCTCCACCCTCTTTCCCTGCTCACTGCAATTTGGACTCTGAAATAAGCAAGCCAAGAGCCCCTTCCCCCAGAGGGGTGCAAGGACCTTCATCGACCTAACACACTTCAGAGATCCTTACAACCTACAGAGGAAGCGTGCTATGCAAGTTCCAAACACCGTCTGTACGTTGCATTCAAGTGCAGGTTTTTTTTACTGCTGGGAAACAGAAAATTGACACTGTCATTCTTGTGTTGCTTTCTTTCTTCGAGAAGTGTTTGGCTCACAGAGAAGCTCCTTTAGAGAGCATGTTCTGCCTGCGTTGATTCCAGTACAGGAGGGATCCTCAAGGAACATCATGCCATACAAGGTCACTCCCTGGAAATAAGTGCCCTTTTTCTGGTGACACCATCTGTGTTTTTGGGTTTTGGGTTTTTTTTTCCCCTTCGACCACTCGGTTCTTCCCAGCCACAGGCGAGAGTCAGAAGCAGGGGGTGGGGGCAGATGGTGAGAGCTATTTTGATTGTTCTTCTGCAGATTTTCTATCAAAAAAAAAAAAAAAAAACCATGTGGGCACCATTTATCCCACTGCACCTCTTAAAATAGAAGCACCAGAATGTTCCGATCTGCATTTGGGGGCCCTGTAGCTTGAGGTCTTCTATCTCGCTGATGCCATTTTGGGATGAAACAAATGGCTGAGGAGCTTTTCTTGGCTCACGCCCACCGTCTTGAAGCGGGAGTCAGTTGGCCACCACAGTCATAACCCACAAGGGAAGCAAAAAAGAGAGGATCAGCCAGCCTGCATTGCTAGGGAACGTCGTCACATCTACTTTCCATGGTTTGCAGTAGAAAAGTAGAAAATAGAGTTTACTGCAAAAAATATACATTGATGAGCTCTAGAGATGCTTTGGATCACCATGTGCCAGCAAGCGCAACTCCACTTTTTCCCATTGGTAAAAAGGGGGGAAATGACCCCTGCCTTTCAGGGCAATTGTGAAGGCTAAATAAAAGTATTCATGCATCATGGTTGATAATTTGTTATCAATTGGCATTAGTCAAGAAGAAATTGTCTCTCCTTAGGAAAAATGCTTTGATAAGTGGCTTGTGGCCAAAGAACAAGTGCAGGGAGAATGAGTCTGCAGAAGCTTAAGTGACCAAAGAGTTAGTTAAACTGCTTAGTCTAGAAATAGACAAGAAGTAGGTAGAAATAGGCACAACCATTAATAGATAATGGCAACTTCCCCAATGGGAAAGGGCTTTCTAATCAGATACTCATTCAACAAAGATTTTTTAGGTGCCTATTAAGTGTCAGGCACTGTTTTAGGAACAAGGTATTTACAAGTTTGTCTTCAAAAGATGACTTCCATAAATATAGATGGGAGTTGAAGCACTTGGAGAACAGTTTGCAAAACTAAAACTTTGAGGGCACTAAAATTCTCTTAGGTCTTGGTGACTGAGAGCAGGGGCTTTGCCACCTGCTAGACATGCCATGGTTTAAATCCCAGGTCTTCCACTTACCAGCCACGTCACCTTGGTTGAGCTACTAACTTCTCTGGTCTTCTGCCACCACACCTGTGAAATGGGGGATGATATTATCTGCTTCATTGGTTGTCTCTAAGATACAAATGAGGTACTGTGTGTAAAACACTTGGTACAGCCCCTTCATATAACATGTACCCCACAATGATAGCCGTTGTGATTAAATAAACCCTCCCCCATTGTATTTGTTTCCAAAGAATGTGACCTGCAAAATGTGAAAAATGCACTTTTCATAATAATCCCAGGTCATTAATAAAGCCCAACCATTTGGAACTATCCTTTACCCTAGAAGAAGAGATGGGATTATGTGCACCTGTGTATGCTCTCATTCATTCATTCATTCATTCGCTCATCTATTCATTCTGTTATGCATGTCTGGAGACACTTTGGGTTGCCACAACTGGGGTAGGGCTGGTACTGGCATCTAGTGAGTAGATCTTCTAATGCACAGCACAGCCCACTCCATATATAATGGTCCAGCCCCAAATTTCAAGAGTGCCACGGTTGAGAAACCCTGGTCTACAAGAAGATACAGCATTATGCTCACCTATGTACCCTCTCATACATGATACATATTTTAAGTAAATATTTGTGGAGCCCAAACTACAAGTCAAATGCTCTCTTAGGTATTGGAAATCCAGTGGTGAACAAGAGCCACATGGAGTTCACAAGGCGATTACACTTAGCTGAGGGGAGAGATATAAATAATTGGACAGGGAAGCGGACTTGGCCCAGTGGTTAGGGCATCCGTCTACCACATGGGAGGTCCACGGTTCAAACCCCGGGCCTCCTTGACCCGCGTGGAGCTGGCCCACGCGCAGTGCTGATGCGCACAAGGAGTGCCGTGCCATGCAGGGGTGTCCCCCGTGTAGGGGAGCCCCACACACAAGGAGTGCACCCCGTAAGGAGAGCCGCCCAGCGTGAAAGAAAGTGCAGCCTGCCCAGGAATGGCGCTGCCCACATGGAGAGCTGACACAACAAGATGATGCAACAAAAAGAAACACAGATTCCCATGCTGCTGACAACAGAAGGGGACAAAGAAGAAGATGCAGCAAATGGACACAGAAAACAGACAACCGGGGTGGGAGAGTGGGGGGTAAGGGGAGAGAGATAAATAAGTAAATAAATCTTTAATAAATAAATAATTGGACAAATGATGACTTAACAATTATAATGCAGACCACCAAGCCTGAAGTGAGAGTCTACAGTAACAGTCTGGGGGTTGTCAGGTGTTCTTTGCAAGTGGCATTTAGGCTGATGCTTGAAGGATCTGGCAGGATTTAACCCTAGACCTTGGTGTCTGAGACCTTGGTATTCCAGTCATTGTGTGTAGAGCCTCTGAGCTCTGCACACACCTGGGCTGGCTGGGTGTGGCCTCATCAAGAGGCTGGATAGCGTGGCTGTTAAGAACACAGGTCCTAGAGTCGGACTGCCCACGTCTGTAGCCACTTCGAGCAACTTCTCTGCCTCAGTTATTTCATCTGTAAAATGGGTGGGACAGTAGTGCCTGTCTCATCAGTTTGCAAAGATTAAATGAGTGAAATCGTGCAATTAAATCATGTAAGACACTTATAAAGTCAGCCTGACATAAGCATAAGCGAGCATTAGAGTTAATATTGTTATTTGGAGGGAAGGGGCAGTTCTTAACAGCTAGCGTCTGTCCCACATTTCCCAGAAATGGTGAGAAGACCCGGGGCAGAGTCGGCCTCAGCGACGTGCTCTCATGTTTTTGTGCGATCCCTTTTTATTGGACTGAGTGTGGCCACCTTTGTTTGAAAGTGACAGCATTTGTGACCAGGAGCTAGAGCTACATGTATCTTAGAAAAGTGAACCGTGTCAGAACTACAGTGGGCATATTGCAAAGCAAAGACAAAGATGGAACGTTCTCTGGCGACTCGTATGATTTTACTGTCGATTCACCTCCTGAGTCTTAATTCTTCAAATCCCTCATAAACTCACCCAATTCCTCCCTTCTATAGAATTTCAACTCTGTAGAAAAGGGGAAAAAAATGTTATTTGTATAACTGGCACATGCAAGAACATACTCCTTAGGGCAGTCTCTCCTTTTAGGAAAATATCTTATAATAGGTTTCAAGAGTGGACAATAGTAAAAGAAAGAAAGATACGCAGGCCCATACCCCAGCAATGTGGGGCTGGGAGAAGTAAGAGGGGGGAGAAGGGAAGAGTCACAGAAGAGCCTCCGGATGTAGGACCAGGAATGACCAATTTTTAAAAAAATCAAAGATAGGAATCACTAAACGATTTATAAGACCACGTGCACCTAAAAAATCAATTTTCAAGTTGTATGCTGTGTAAAAGCCATCCATCACTTAAAATCTTCCTTCAAGGCTGATACACACCCAAATAATGCCTTTCGTGGATTTTGGACTGAGAGTATCGAGGAAAGATTCTGGGATCCAAAGCCATGTGGGCATCCCCCGAGGGAGGGGTAAGATTGAAAATTCACCAGGAGCAGGAAATTGGAACTAGAGATCCTCCTAAGACTATAAGCCCCTGGCATCTGTAGAAATCTTGGAGCAGAGATTAAATTTCCCCACTGAGCCTGGAATTGGGGACTTGAATCAATCCGATGAAAAGAGAAAGGGCAGGATGCGCTCAGGTGCCCTGCGAGCCCGTGACCTTCCCATTTGTAAGTTTTATGCAGCAATGCACAGACACATCATCTTTTAGAATGAATTTTTTTCTTCCTGGAGCAGCTAGGCTTATAGAACAAAATAAACATAAACATATAAAAGGACCTAACTAGTCTAAAAAGTGTCTTGCAGGCTGATACAAAGAGGCAAATATGTAAATGTGGGGATTTAAGATTCACTTTCCCTTCCGAATTAAAACAGTGTTTTTAAACTTTTACTCACTTCACCTTGAACATACACTAGGATGAGCTTTGTCTTTTTTCTTTTCTTTTCTTTTGAGGCAGTAAAGTGGATTTTCAAGAAAATTCCTTGAAAGTATCTTTTGTTTGAGCTGACCAATCTTTCATCTAACTTTCTGAGAAGGAATAGGAAAGAAACAAGGAAAAGCCATTTTAATTAAAAGTGCGAGTGATTTGAGTATTTAACTAGATTCAATTCAATCATCTCATCACACTGCTGCCAAGAGTTAGCAAAATTCTATAGAAAGAGTGTGGATTATTAATTCTGGAAGACCTAAGTTTGATTTCAGGAAAATCACTTAACCTCTTTGAGTGGCAATATCTTCATCCATTACAAGGGCATAATAGTACCTACCCATCTGCTGGGAACACAAAATGAAACAAAAAAAAAAGAATACATATATATACACACATGATGTATATATTTATATATCTTTCTGGATATATATGCATGTGTACATTGTAATGTGAGCTTGGAGTAAATAAATGCCTAGTTTCCCTATTTTCCTCTTTCCAGGGATATCCTAGACACTGTAGGGGGACCAAGGACTTTAAGGCAGGTAATCTAGAATCTCAGTTCATCAACAAGGAAAAATCTTACCTCAGTCAAACAGCAGCTAAACATTACGATGAGAGGCTAAATATTAAGATGAGAGACATAAGCTCCCCGCTGCCACAGGGCTGCGGTGCCTGACAGGGGATATAGCCGGAGGGCGAGCAAGTCCCCGCGCAAGTCCACACTCACTCCTGGCTCCCCAACGTTTATGGTTTGTAGCCCAGAACAAACAAAACTTTGGCAGTTCCTGTGACCTCTGGAGAGGCATTTGTCTCTGGCGGTGGCAGAGCTCTCTCACTTTCGAGCTGTGTGACATTAGGCAAATTGCTTAACCTCTCTGGACCCCGGGAGCTGTAATACAGACATCTGACTCTGCTCTTTATTCCGAAGGAATGCCCGGTAGTTTCTTGCAGAAGCACTGAGGCAGAAACAGGAGGTCTGGTTCAGAGAAAGCACTGGAAAAGCCCCAAAGCACAGCGAAGCAAACTGTGGACAGCTGAGCCCTCTGTGGTCAGCCCTCACTTTCACTCTCTGTGAAATGGGGGATCTCACATACCTCGCGGAGTCCTTGTGAGATGCTCCACGGAAAACCTCCAGAACGGGCCCCCCTCCAACCCCAGCCCGGGTGCCCAGGACTGGAAAAACAGCCGTGAACACCTTCGTGCAGCTGACGTCCAGCTGGGAGCCCCTCGGGATCATGTCCCCGCGCCCCGCCGGGGCCAGGCGTCACGCCGCGCAGCTTCAGCCACGAGCTCGCGGCGTCTTTACGCCGGGGTTTCTCAGCCTCGGCACCGTCGACGTTTGGAGCCAGACCGTCCTTTGTTGTGGGGAGGCGTGGGGGGCTGTCCCACGCACTGTAGGGCGTTGAACGACACCCTGGGCTCCACCCAGTAGGCGCCAGGATTGTGCCCCTGCATCGCTGCACTTCCCCAGGGGTTCAGAGTCACCCCGTTTGAGAACCACTGCTCTGCAGCCTCTTTAGGAAGGTGGCGTTCTCGTGCCTGTTTTCCAACGTGTAACGACGTGCCCGCGCCCCAGCAAGCGAGCCTGGCTGTGTTTCCAACGTGTAACGACGTGCCCGCGCCCCAGCAAGCGAGCCTGGCTGTGTTTCCAACGTGTAACGACGTGCCCGCGCCCCAGCAAGCGAGCCTGGCTGTGTTTCCAACGTGTAACGACGTGCCCGCGCCCCAGCAAGCGAGCCTGGCTGTGTTTCCAACGTGTAACGACGTGCCCGCGCCCCAGCAAGCGAGCCTGGCTGTGTTTCCAACGTGTAACGACGTGCCCCGCGCCCCAGCAAGCGAGCCTGGCTGTGTTTCCAACGTGTAACGACGTGCCCGCGCCCCAGCAAGCGAGCCTGGCTGTGTTTCCAACGTGTAACGACGTGCCCGCGCCCCAGCAAGCGAGCCTGGCTGTGCTGACTCCCCTGGTCCTCATGGATGAGTGACCCTGTGCCTTCCACTGGCCCTGTTGAAGCTGTCCTTGGCTGGAAGCCTTCGGAGCTGGCGACAAGTGTCTGTCAGCGAGTAGCCTGGCGCTCGGACCCTTCTCTAGAGAGCCCCAAGGCGCCCCGGAGCTGTCCCCTCGCACGCCCCCAGCTGGCCTATCGAGAGCTTTGGACTTCATTGGACAGCATCTGTTCACTCCCAGCCTGCCATTCCCCCACCTTGTAGGAACCTGGGGCGCCCTTTCTCCCAGGGGACATTTTCATTCCTCCCAGGAAGCCCGGCAGGCAACAGGCTGTCCCTTGTTGCTCCCCCTGGCCTGTCAGCAGACCCTTTCCATTTCCCTTTCAACGGATATGACAGTGCCTGGAGATTCTGGACCAGTCATTTGGCCATCTGCTCTGATTCCATGGCCTTTTTAAATAATAAGTAGTGTGTAATACACTCTTGACTATTCTCACATGAAATCCATAGCTAATAG
This sequence comes from Dasypus novemcinctus, assembly GCF_030445035.2. Classification (NCBI taxonomy): domain Eukaryota; kingdom Metazoa; phylum Chordata; class Mammalia; order Cingulata; family Dasypodidae; genus Dasypus; species Dasypus novemcinctus. Next base: position 55,666,617 of record NC_080695.1, on the reverse strand, counting down.
ATCCTGTACTCATAACCTTAAGAAAAGGCCCTCCATATGGTAGACAGACACTCTATCGGTTGAGCCATATCTGCTTCATACAATATGCATTTTGATACATAAATGCCCAGGTATGATTACAACTAGAAGCACTAAGAAAATAATGAGGTATGTCTGTTTATGTGTTGAGCCACCATGGCCACTGGGACAGCTACAGATTCAGGCCAAAGTGCGGTCATATTGGGGATTCAAATGCCACAGGCAGAACTGTCATCAGCCACGTGATTTTCGGAGATGGTAAACAATTCTTGCTATGACTCTGAACAGAATAAAAACACTCACTGGCCTTGATTTTCAGGGTATCTGAATTTCTGGGAAATTCCATGTATTTAAAAGAGCAGAAAATATCTTACATTTCTATGTAATGCAGCATTTGCTCTTGGGTTTAGGTCGTGATGATGCACAGATTTTTCACCTCAACAAATTTCCAGTCAGCAACTGAAAGTCATGTGGGATGACAGGAATTCCTTGTTGTGCCAAGACTTCCCCACACACTCCTGTGCTGGGAATCTTGCACCTTGTTTCCCACTTATTCAATGCAACTAGTCCCCCTCTCCCCCCCCCCCCCCCACCATGTGATAATAACAAGTGTCCCCGTTCTCCTATTTCCCAAAACGTCCTGGTTGGAGGCAGTGCCCCCTTGCAGGGAAGCACTGCTTTGGGCCTTGTGCAGAGGCCTTCCCTGGGCCTGAACCTCTTCTGTTCTGTATGGAGTATTTGAACTTCAAGTCTCAATCCTTATAGCCTGTAAGCAAATCTCGAGCTTCCATGGAACTCCTTTCCCTCTGACCTTCATTCCTACCTTCATTTCGGGCCCCGGGATTTTCCTCTCTAACTTTCGAGTTTGGCTGAGTATTTATACATTTTTGCCATGTTTTACGCAACCTATCTGCATGTTTATAGCAGGAGGAGACTCTGTCTGCCCCAGCTTAACCTGATAACTGGCAGGAGAGCATGTGTGTCTCCATTTCCTCCCTCTCTTACTCCAACAACTGCCCCCAGGGCGATGCTGTTCAAATCTGCCACACGTGTCCACACTGCCCTGGGCTTCCTTTGTGCATCGACCTGAGGTTCCCCAGGCCTGAGCCGTGGTTTCTCAGGTTTGTCATTTATGGCTATCACACCACATCTTAGGACAACATCTGTTCCAGGGAGCAGAGGCACTGTTTCCTCTTGTACCTGTGGCGGCAAGGCATCAGTCTCTGGAGTGTTCTCAGCCATGGCTGCACACTCTTCCCCCAGCAACCGAACCCTGGTGCCAGGCTCCATCCCCAGGCCAGCCTCCCCCTTCCACTGTGGGGGGGCCTCCACGGGTACCCCTCCTAGTCTGTGCTGCCCGCTGACCTCACCCAGGGCCACACAGAGTCAACAGAGATACCCTATAGCCTTGAACCTCAAAGCTAAAGGGGTCACCATCACAATCCCACTCTCCGCAGAAGGATTCTCAATCTCTATGCAAATGAGCTCTTCTCCCCATCAGTAATTGTCTGTGTAAGCTGTGGATTGCTGCTGTAAAAAAGTGCCACAAATTTAGTGACCTAAAATAATGCCACTTTATTCCCTTGCAGTTCTGGAAGTCAGAAGTCTGAAATGGATCTTATGGAGCTAAAGTCAAGATGTTGACTGAGCTGTTTCTGGGGGGAGGCTCTAGGGAAGAATCCTTGCCTTCTCCAACTTCTAGAGTCTGCCAAAATTCTTTGGCTCATGAATTACCATACCCTTTCTCCACGCTTCCCCCATCACATTGCCTTCTTCCTCCTTTGACTTTCCTACCCCTTCTTCTAGGACTCTTGGAATTACATTTAGGGCCCACCTATTTAATCCAGGATAATCTTCCCATCTTAAAATACTTAACTTAATAACATCTGCTAAGTCCGTTTTGCCATATAAGGGAACATTCAGAGATTCCAGGGATTGGGGCATGAACATTTTTGGGGGCCCAATCTTTAGCATACCACACCTTCCATCACTTCATTCCAGGAGAATGGGAGTGTTGAAGCTGTTAAAGTAAAGAAGAAAAATGTCTACACTCTGTGATATACACTCTTCAGAGCTCCCAGCACCTCCTCAATTTATGAGACTAAAGGTGCCACTGAGCTAGTCCCTAGTGACCCAGAGGCATCTCTACCACAGGACATACAAGGGCCGGCAATTTTTAAATAGAAGTGTCTTTTTCTGAATTGGTGATCATCCTAATAATGTGTTTAGCTTACCCTGAACACTGCTGATAAGAAGGCACAGAATTCTAATAACCATAACAGGAAGCATTAATTGAAAGCATACCGTGCACCTCATCACCCTGTGTCAGGTCCCTTCCATGCTTTATCTCATTGGATTATCCTGAAAAAACCTAATTAGTTGATACCATTACTATCCCTACTTGCTGGATGAAGGAACCAAGGTACATAATACTCAAGTAATGCACTCAAGTTCCCCCAGTTGGTGAGACTCAAACCCAAGGTTTGGAGCCAACATTGGACTCTAAAACCTGTGCCCTAATGACTGTGGATTATCCTACCGCCAGTTTTGCAACTAAATTTTTGGGTAACCTTGAGTAACCCATGCTCACTCTCTAGGCATTGGTTAACACAGAAGCAATGAGCTAAGTCAGGGTTTCTCAGTCTTGGCATGATTGACATTTGGATCCAGATAATTCTCTGGGGCTGTCCTGTGCATTGTAGGATGTTGAGCAGCATCCCAGGCCTCCACCCCCTAGATGCCAGGAGCACCCCTGTTCCCAGTTCAGACAACCAATGATGTCTTCAGACATTGCCAGATGGCCCTTGGGGTGGAGGTAAAATCTCCCTCAGTTGAGAACCATTGAGTTAGGTCATCCATTGCACCTTAAACCTGAAAACATTCTGGGATTTCCTTCAATCTCCCTTTAGCTTCAAGTCAGGTGATTGCTTTGCATTCAAGAAGCTCTCTCAGCAGGCAAGAGTTCAGCTGCAATTCGTGAGCTAACTGGTCTTATAAATTAGCACGAACATATGTCAGTGGTAATTAATTAAATACCTCTGTCGCATTCTTAATAACACGCACTGAGGACAATATTACCATTCAAAGTGCACTGCCACACGTTTCTCAGTTTTTGCATTGCATGAGGTATAAGAGTAAACAGTTTGTTTAGGGGTTTAAACAAAAGCTGTTGCTTTTTCACTTTGGAGGAAAAGAGAAACCGCCAAAAATAGTCTTCCTGTCCTCCATTCCTGCCTCTTTCCACAAGATCTTCCCAGGGAGCCAATTTACATACAGCAATCAAAAAAAAAACCTGGTTCTCAGTGTTGGCTCTTCTCGTTCCCCTTTTGGGTGGTCTCAGGATTGTGAGTTTGCCTCTCAGCTTCCATTTTCTACCACATTCACATATTGGAGCTCCCAGTAATACTTCTACGTGGCACATGCATGCTATTTTCTATTATTTGATATCATCTTCCACTTAAATCAGTTTTCAGTACTGATTGCAGTCAAGAAAAACAGACAAGTATCTGATCGGCATTCCAACTCTACCTAACCGTTGTGTGGTTCTGGGCAAGGGACTTGATGGCTCTGAGTCTCAGTAAAATGGGAAAATGGGAATGATTACACTTATGTTGTTATGGATCAAAGATTAAATTAGGTCATGCATGTTAAGCACCAAAATGCTACCTGGATTGTAGTAGTTGCTCACTTCTGCCAAAGGGATTAAGAACAGGCAAAGAGGTAGCTTTGGGCTTCTCTCTTAGCTTCTCATTGACACTACTGAATATCAGGGCTGATATGATTGTCAAGCTTTAATATTTGCAGTTGGGATGCAAGTTCACAGTTTAATAATACTGTTGATCTTCAATTATTCACAGATTCCTTATTTGCAACTTTGCCTACTCACTCAAATTTATTTGTAACCCCCAAAATCAATACTTGGAATGTTTTTATAATCATCTGTGGATGTGTGCAGAGCAACAAAAAAGTTTGCATCATCCAATGCATATATTCCCAGCTAAGGTCAAACAGGGAAATACTGTCTTCTTTGTTTTAGTAGCTTTCACACTGTAAACAATTGTCTTTTCATGGTATATTTCATGCCATGCTTTTTTGCATTTTTGTGCTTTTTGTTGGTGATTATGCTGTTTAAAACAACCCCTGAGCGTAGTGCTGAAGGGCTGTTTAGTGTTCCTAAGCACAACAAGGCTGCAATGTGCCTTTCAGAGGAAATACGTGCGTTAGATAATCCTCATTCAGGCATGAGTTACAGTGCTGTTGGCCCTGAGTTCAATGTCAATGAATCAACAACATGTATTAAATACGGTGTTTTAAACAGAAACACATATCAAATGAGGTTATGTATGGATCAATGAATGAAAATATCATGACCAGAGGCTCACAGGAATCTAACCCTGTATTTCCCCAAAAAGCAATGGTTTAGTGTTCACTAATTCAGTGTTGTAGTGACTTTATAGAAGATAACGACTAAAATAATGAGAATTGCCTATACACAACATGGTCTAAATCCATGTTCAGAGAAAGAAACGAGTGTAATAATAATCAGCTCTGTATAGTGAACACTTGACACATTTTATTGCTTTGGGAAACACAACTACTAAAAAGCTGAGTCCATGCTGGCTTTTAAGCAGGAATATGTGTATCCTTCTGGCATGGCTTAATATGGGAAACTATCACACAAACCCTTCATGTGTACACAAACATAGACTGTAATCAGATCCACTGAGCCATCAAACACCTGCATTGGCTGAAAGAGCAAGAACAGTATTCTATAGTATTAAGTTTGAGGAGCTTGGCATTAGGAATAAATCCCTGGCCTCTGCTATAATATTTAATGGTTAGTTCATTGATCAATGGCCCCTCTCCTTCTGTTTCAGTTAACTTTCTCTAGGTTATGCTGTGTAACAAACAACCCCAAAATCTCAATGACTTACAACAACCTAGTCTTATTTCTCCATCCCCTTATATGCTGAGAGCCACAGCTCCATAGGTCTTCTCATTCCAGGATCCAAGCTGAAAGAACAGGCACTATCAAAGGCAAGCTCTTTATGGGGCAGAGGGAAATAGAAGGCTATTATACACACACAATCATAAAACCTCTTTGAGGATGTGGCTTATATTGCATCTACTCAAACACCATTGTCCAAAGCAAGTCACCTGGACAAACCTGTCATCAATGGAGCAGAGGAGTATATCCCTCCCTCAAGAAGCACCACAGGTCACATTATAACAATGAAGGGGTATATTGTTCTCCTACAGAAAGAATTTTTGAGGACTTGGGAACAATAATGCAATCTAACAGAACTCCATGGGGAGGAGGGGCAGAATCTGCTCTAAGCATTCTCAGGCCTCCTCTGGTTTCAAATGAGTTTTTTTAAATAAGATAGACAAAGTCAGTGGCATCTTGTATATACTGTGGAGATGCTAAAGCTCAACCTTGAAGGTTCTTAGGGTCTGTGGATTCCAAGGTTTGTCTAACAGATTTCCCACAGCTACTTATTAACCCCAAGATACATTTAGTTAGAGGCAGGATGCATCTATGAGAACTGTAATCCATGGTAAAGCATCCCTTTCAGCCACCTTTACAGCTTTTAGTAATTTTCAGCTAAGCAAAGTCACCACACCTTTCTAGAATTGCTATGGCTGTGATAAACTTTCAATAGAAAAGAAAAAACTGAAAAGAGAGATACAGAAAACAGGATACTGGGAAGTGGATTTGGCTCAAAGAATAGCGCATCCACCTACCACATGGGAGGCCCAAGGTTCAAACCCAGGGCCTCCTGACCCGTGTGATGAGCTGGCCTACGCTCAGTGCTGATGTGCTCAAGGAGTGCTGTGCCACACAGGGGAGTCCCCCACGTAGGGGAGCCCCACACACAAGGAGTGTGCCCCGTAAAGAGAGCCACCCAGTGTGAAAACAGGGCAGCCTGCCCAGGAGTGGTGCCGCACACATGGAGAGCTGACACAGCAAGAGGACACAACAAAAAGAGACACAGATTCCCAGTGCCGCTGACAAGAATACAAGCAGACACAGAAGAACACACAATGAATGGACACAGAGAGCAGACAACTGGGGGGGAGTGGGGGAGGAAAGGGGAAAGAAATAAATGTAAAAAAGAAAAAAAAGAAAAAAAGAAAAAAGGAAACCATGCACCCAGGAGCTTATGACATTTCCATACTGGGACCTCTCCCCACCAGTCTCTTTGTTTTCTAATTTTACTGGGGAAACGTATAGAAAAACCCAATAGCATAACTACTTTTTTATGGCTTCCACTTAATATTTCCCTTTATAAAGTGTTAAGCCCCACTTTCTAAAAATTTACACCAATTTTGAATGTGTTTCCTAACCAATATGTGTGGATAGAACTTCTGTTTAACAGGCTCCCTTCTGCTAAGAGCCAGTGGCCTACATCAAGCAACTGTTCAATTGATCACAATATGAGAAAACTCAGTTCCCTGTAGCTGCCTAGCACTTTACAAAGGAAGTGATGATCCCAGGGAACTGTCAGGGGTTCACTCAGAATAAACCATACCAAAAACGATGTGATTGTTTTCTGATGAAGCTCTTATACTAGAATAAGAAAAGCTAATCTTTATCGCTTCCATGACAATTTCTAGTCATCATTGTCAGATGTTACATGCACTAACTCATTTAATTTTTACTTCAATATTACTTCTAATTAAAGATGAGGACGCTGAGGCACAGAAAATTTAAATAACGTTAAAATATAGGAAATGGCAAAGTCAAAATTTTAACTCAGGTCTTTCCATACCTGTAACCCATATTCTCAACCACTATACAATATTACTTACTAGATTAAGGGAATGCTATAAATAGGATATCTTAGTCTCAAAAAGGAATGAACTCTTCCAAGTTTTTTTCTTGGCTCTCAAATAAGTCTCTCTCATCTATGAGTCCCTAGAAATTCCAGCCATACGTTATCCAAGCTCAGAAATCCCAAAAGAAAATGAGTTTCTGTTTTTGCAAAAGTTGCAGCAAAACATCTGGGGCCATCTCTTATCTTGGACTGGCTCCAACCAGCAACTGGGGCTGGGGGATGGCATTTGCTGATTGGCCAGGCCTGGCGGGTGGCGAGGAGGAAGTCATGCACACTCGGGAAGTGGGTGGTCAGTAGGAGCTCATCCCCACCCACCTCACCTGGACTGCAGCCGGGAGGTGTGGGCCCCTATGGAATACAGAAATAGCGTTACCAAACGGTAAAAGAGAGGCAGACCGCAAAGCTACACGTGCCTTAGGAAAGGCAGCTCCTCCACTGGTTTCTGAGTTGTCTTCCGTGTCTAAGATACTTTAGGTCTACGTTTAGAAACCACCTCCTCCATGCAGACTTTGAATCAATTGCAACATCATCTTCTAAGCATGGTCCCATCCATCACACCACTCACCCTCTCTACTGCCACTCGGAAGGAAGCTCCCGAGTTGTCCCACAGGAACTCTCCTATTTAAACCTAGGGCTCTTTCTTCCTGTTCATCAGCAGCCCCCAAATCCTACCACCCATCTTTCCCACCTGATTTCTCACTATCCCCAATGCGTTGGCCGTGGAACCCCTGCTGCCCTCTCCTTGCACGTCTTCGGAAGCCTTCTTTCTGCAGCAACAGGAGCACCTCCATGCCCTGGCATTGCTCACATTGAGTGGGTAAGCACATTAAAGGGTAAACGCTTACCCCTCTTCCTCCCTATCGCCAATAATCATCTTCACTCTTTATCGAGGGCCCTGTAATGTTCTAGGCACTGTGATGTATAATTTTCACGTATTCTTTGTAGTCTGCAGTGGGAGAGAAAACATATTATTACTTCAGTAGAAGAGATGACCCCCACAGAGGCTCGGAAATGTGAAGTGTCTTGCCCGGAGGTCACAGACGCTAACAGCTGGCAGAGCAGGAACGCAGGCTCGGTTCTGCCCACGCCGCCCTGCTCCATCCACTCCTCGCCCTGCGACTGAGCGGTGCCCATTAAGCAGAACTCACACCTTCCTTGTTCCTCCTGCACACTTCGGTTCACTCAACAGACTGAAGAATGGATCGGGAGACACTTATTCCTCTCCAGACAATAAATCATTGCCTTTCTATCTGTCACCAGCTCGATTTTCCAAAGATTTGTTTTCGTCAGTTTAATGAATTATTGGATCACCTGGAAATTGCTCAGAATTAACCTGTGGCTGACATTAATGGATCCGCGACACGAGTGTCGAGCTCTTTCTAACCAGCCCAATCCATCCTTTTGCGAGGAGGCCAGCTGCCTGGCACGAGGGGATTCATTTATTTTGATGCGGCATCTGCCTGTTTCTGCAGCAGCGGTGCACAGGCTCCGGGAAGAGTCTGCCGGGAGCAAAATGGCTGTGCCTGCACCCGTGGACCTGAGCCTTGCAAGCTGCTTCTGTCCTACCTGTGTGGCAGGAAGAGGGCATCGTACTAAGTCCAGGATATCCCGTAGCACCATTGCCAAGCCTTTTGGAATCCTTTGCAGGACTGGTGCTTCTCTGTTAGGCTCCACTCTAACATCCTCACCACCCAGCATGACTCTAACCAAAATCCAGCCCGAATCCAGACATTGGTCTCCAACTCCACTGTTACAAACTTAGTCAAGCTACCACCACCTCTTGCCCAGATGACTACAGAAGACTTCTTCCTCATTCTTCTCCCAGACCACCCTGCAGTTATCCATTCTCTGTAGAGCGGCAGGAGTGACCATTTTAATCAGATAATGCCAACCCCTACTTGACCTAAAGGTTCTCAGGGGCTTCCCATATTAGGTGGATAAAATCCCAAGGCCCTTGTCGGGCCCACAAGGACCCACATGAGGTGGCCCCACCTCCCTCTCCAGCGCCGGCTTCCACTCAGTGCTGATCCCTTTGGATTTCTTTCTGTTCCTCCAACATCCCATGCTAATTTTGTTTTCCTGGTCTGTTTTGCTCACAGCTCTAACCACAGCACCTATCACAGAGCTTAGCACATAGAAATCCTTAAAAAACACATTGAGGGAAGCGGCTGTGGCTCCATCAGTTGAGCTCCCGTCTACCACATGGGAGGCCCTGGGCTCGCGTCCCAGGGCCTCCTTGTGAAGGCAGGCTCGCCCACATGCTGCAGAGAGCCACCCAGCCCGCAGACGCCACAGAGAACTGACTCAGCAAGGTGCCGCAACCAACATAAGGGAGACAAGCGAAAAACACAGAAGAGCGTGCAGCGAATGGACTCAGAGAGCAGATGGCAAGCAAGCCACAAGGTGGGAGGGGAAATTTAAAAAATAGATAAATACAGACACAGAAGAACACACAGCAAGTGGACACAGAGAGGAGACAGTACGCAAAAAAAGCCACAAAGCGGGGAGGTGATAAAAAAACTAAAACACACTGAATTAGTTACTTGATCAGTCCTTTCCCGCGTCCTGATAGCATGTACAGAATGGAAAGATGGAGGGATGCCAGCCTCCTCACTGCCTTGTACGGGGGTTTCCAGCAAACTTCCACTCGCTGAAGTCCCTTAGCTCCCTCTGCTCACCTACCATCTCTTTAATGTTCTGGTTTTCAATTTGCAGTTTAGCCGTTGGTTGATTCTAGACTGGGTATCAGTTCATTTTTTCTGAAAGTGATTGACTAGGAAGTATTTTAGGTTTGGGGTGATAAGGTCTGCCATGGCCAGCCCTCTGCTGCTGTAGCACAAAGCAGCCAGAAACCACATGTACACAGGTACACGCAACTGCGGCCCCGTGAAACTCTGCTTACCTGAAGGTGGCTGGATTTGGCTCACCTGCTGTAGTGAGCCAGGCCCTGCCTTATGCTGCAAACTTGTTCACAAACCCTTACACGTGGCTGGCTACCATCACAAAGTGCCTGTTCCAAGAAGGTTCAATATGGAACCCTCTGCGATGGAAATCAACAAAATCTCCTCCAAGGCTTCTGGGATTTGTCATCATCAGTATCGGAATCAGAGGGGCCCCATGTCAGTTGTGCAGGCTTGGATAATTTTCCAAATCCAAATCCCTCTATACCTCAGTCTTCTCCCCAATAAAATGGGACTAAATACTGTCTTAGGGCTGTTTTGAAGAAACATATGGGCCTCCACATCAAACGAGAACCGCCCAACACGCACACACAGACACCCACATACCTGCACAGCCAGTTTGGGTCGCCACTGTTCAGTTAATGACCTGGGTTTTTTCCCTCCCATCTGGAGTAACATTTACCATCTATAGGTATCAGTGAATTGCTAGGACAAGCAAAGAAATTTCTTTTGTGATGCTTTATGGTGGAAGAGGAGAGCTAAAGATGAACCAGATGGCATGGGGAGCGAGGTTTTGGAGGTGGGAGGGGACGGAGGAGATTTTCATGGCGTATGATGTGTGAGGTAAAACCTCTCTCTGCAACCCATGGGAATCCTGTAAAATATCCTTTTCTTATTACTGTACTGATAGTTGGATCCATTTGTTTTTGGGAGACAAGTCATCTCCTGAAGGAGATGATGCTTTGCATTAGGCATGAGCTGAAACAAGGGCTCTCTCGGAAGCCTGCCATATCTAGAAAATATTTATCTTACTGTCTGGCACAAACTAGATGTTCAATAAATGTTAATTAGTTCTATTCTCCTTCTACTCTAATAATTCCATCTTTATGAAAAAATCTTGGTATTTCAGACTCAATGCCCAAAATCAGGAAGTCTCAACTACTGGATGTTTGTTGAAAGAAGAAAGTAATTCAAATGAGCCTTGTCCCATAGAGATCCCTCAAGAATACACAAAGAATGGCTTGCAATTAGCATACTCATGCTTAATATATAAATGGATTCTTAAAAGTGCTGAAGCATGCTTAAAAGCAATTTGATTATAAGTAATTTAAGCATTCTCTTTGCAACCTCCCCTCCCCCCCAACACACACACACACTCACACTAGCTTTCTCAAGAGTCCGGGAAACTGGAGACCAGTCCTCGCCTGAATTCTCCCAAATTGTAAATGAGTAATTGTCCCAGCACTCAACTTGGGGTTTGAAGATCTGGGTTCCAGTTGGCATTTTCCCATTTGTTAACAGTTGCAGTATCCTGAATAAATCATTATTTTCTCTGTGTCTCAATATCTTCTAACAGAGGGGGTTGAATTGTCCTGGCAGATCCACAGCCTGACCCAGCCTTGGGGTTACCCAGAGAACATCCTAGAAGTTCAGATCCCAGGGCTTTGCCTCCACAGTTCTTGGGGGTTGTGTGGAGCCTGGGACCCGCCTCCTTTTGGTGGGGTGACCATGCATCTCAGTTTGCCTGTGACTCTCCTAGTGTATGCCTAGCACCCCCATCCTGTGAAAAATCATATCCCAGTTTAAATTATAAATGTCACAGTCATCCTACCTCTAGGCAGTTCTAACCACTGAACCACATAATCTCAAAGTTAATTACTATGGTCGTTTAGAATGCAGGTTTTGGAGTTGACCAGACTTGGACTCAAATTCTGGCTCTTTCTCTTTCTAACTCATTACCTCTGCAGGACTAGATTTCCTTGTTGCATGTTGAGGATAACACTATCTACCTCATCGGGTAGTAGAAATTAGGAATTATAAATGTAAAATTCTTATCAGAGTGCCTAGACTATAACGAGGGCTTCATAAGTGGTAGCTCATACTTGAAGTGCTGAGAGCCTGAGTCTGCGGGGCTGCCTGTGGTTTGATGCCACATGAGACTTCCTGGCTGGAGTGGATGCAAAGATTTTGCTTCAAGCCTGGGGGCCTCGCTCCCCCAGCGGCTGAGAGTGCTCCCTGCAAATGACAGTGCTCAGCTCACATTCCTCTCCCAGCTGTACCCTGGCCAAAGAGGGCCACCTCTTCTCAGGTCCCTGCCCCTTCCTGAGAGAAGATGGGGAAACAGCCGGCATCCAAAGGTTGGATGATGCCAGGGCACAAGGGCCCAGCGCCCCAATAGGACAGCGCTGTGAGCCACCCCAGGTTCAAGGCACCCCAAAGGCCTGTCAGCAGCCCTTGCCGAGACGGGATCTCAGCCCAAATCCGCCCTCTGCCCACCCCAACCTCCCTCCATCCCCCACACAGGGCTTGATCCCCGAGTGCCCCCTAAATGTTCATTTGATCCCAGAGACAGCTCCCTGGGAACAGAGAACCCCAGCAGGGACTGTCCTGAGTCCACCGTGGTGGGGTGACGCTGAGGGCACCCTCTGCCCTGGCAATCAGGTCAGACTCCGAGTCACCTTCCTGGCATTGTCGCACCTCTGGTCCTCTCTTCCCCTGATTTCTTCCCAGCTAACTACTCTTTCTGCCCCCTCTAAAGAGCCATGGCGAGCTTCCTCTCCCAGGAGAATCCACCCCACTCCTCCTCCAGAGACTCTTCAGGGCCTCCTTCCCTGGCCCCTCCCAACACCCATCCAGAGCTCGCTGTGTTCTTCACTTGTGGCTCTTATCACAGGTCATCATCACATATCTATTTATGAGATTGTTTGACTAGGGAGCCCCAAAAAGTTGGAGGCCAAGCCTGCTTTGATAACACTACCCCCCCTGCCAAAAGCAGTGTGCTTGGCCTTGAGTGAATGCTTGGCAAATACTTCATTATTAATTAATCAAGCATATGCCACCTACGATGAGGAACAAAGAAATGAACCATCCATAGGTCACTTTTTAAAGCCTTTTCACCCAAAGCAGGGATACTGTCTCCCCACTGTTGGGACAGTTCCCAGCATAACATGAGGTCAGTTAATGTTTTCTTGTTCGAGGGTTTCCTTTTGGTGGTGGTGGTGTGTGCACATGTGTGCAAGTGTGTTTATGTGTATGTGTATGTACTTCCAGGATTAGAAGAAAACAGACAAGAACAGTGGCAAAAGTATCAAACTTTGGGAGCAGATGTGGCTCAGGCAGTTGGCCACCTGCTTCCCACATGGGAGGTCCCAGGTTCAGTTCCTGGTGCCTCCTAAAGAAGAAAAACAATGAGCAGAAAACAAGCAGACATCAAGCAAAACAACAACAACAACAAGCAGAAAACGAGCAAAAACAACCAGCAATGAGCAAAACAATGAGGAGACAGCAAGCACAAATGAAAGGAGCAGGGAGCAGATTTGGTTCAAGCAGTTGGACGTCCACCTCCCACACGGGAGGTTCTGGGTTCGGTTCCTGGTGCCTCCGAAAAAATAAACAAACAGACAATGAGCAAAAACAATGAGCAAACAGACAAGGAAGCCACCTCAGGGGGGTAAAAAAAAAAAGTATCAAACTTCAGTTTGAATAGTTCAATCTGATATTAGGTGCACTTTCTGAACCTGGAGAATCTTATATTAAAAATAAATAATTGCCTTTATGGCATATATTACAATTAAATATAGACTGGAATTTAAAGCATCTGCCAGCAGAGACAAAGTGTGTCAGGAATTTGTCACTCAGCCTTTTCCCACCTAAAATTAGTACACATTTTTAAAACAACATTTTTAACAAAAGGCAAATCCTCAGAATTCTATCATTAACCACTTTGGAATTAATAACAGCCTTATTTTCCCTACTTATATATAACTAACTTTTCTTCCTGGTAATAGTTAACACTATAGTTTTTTTTTATTCCCCACCCCCCTGCGGCTTTTTGCTGTCTGTTCTCTGTGTCTGTTCACTGCGCGCTCCCTGCGTTTTTGCTTGCCTCCCTTTTTGTTGCATCACCTTGCTGAATCGGCTCTCCATGGCACTTGCTGGACAGCAGCTCTCTGCAGCGTGCAGGCGCGCCTGCCTTCACAAGGAGGCCCCAGGACGCGACCCCGGGGCCTCCCATATGGTAGACGGGAGCCCAACTGATTGAGCCACTGCCGCTTCCCAACACTATAGTTTTATTTTGCTTATATATTTGCTGTGTTAAGAGTAGCTCCATTAAATAAGAATGCAAATATTTTGCATTCTTAAATAAAATATAGTTTGTGCACATATATGTGTATGTGTGCGGTGTCATGTGTGTCTATGTGTGTATGTGTCATGTGTATATGTGTGTTAGTGTGTGTACGGGCATAAATTTGTGTATGTGTATATGTGTGCCTGTGTACATGTGTGTATGTGTGTTAGTGTGTGTATGGGCATGTGTGAATGAGTCTATATGTGTGTTCGTGTGTGCACAGGCATGTGTGTGAGTGTGTGTTCGAGCATGTGTAGGTGAGTGTGTATGTGTGTTTGTGTGTGCAGGTATGCATGTGTGTGCAGGCATTGTGAGTGAGTGTGTGTTAGTGTGTGTGTGTGAGTGTGTGTGAGTGTGTGGTTGGGACAGCGCAGTGGAGTCCCCTCCCTTGGGCTGCATTTGCTCCCAGCTCTGTCACACCATCTGGGAGCCTGGACAGAGTCTTAGCTTCACTGAGCTCCAGTTTCATCCCCGGAATAATTTAGGCTCTAGTTCTCACAGCTGTTAAAAAGAGGACGAGAGCGAAAGAGCAGATGAGATACTGTACGTAAAATACTGAGCCTGCCATCAAACAGAAAGTCTCAATAAAAAGAACAAGTCCCTTATTACTATTCAGATTTGACAAATTACAAGCGTGTATTGTTCATGTGGGCTTTTTTCTGAGTGGTTATTTTTGTTGCTCAGTTAACGTGAGCGGCTGGGGGCAGCTGCCTTACACCCGCCCAGCCAGATGTACCGCGAAAACAGTTCCATCAGGCGTCCAGATGTGTCACAGTGAGGACTGGAGGCTGCGACATCTCGCCCAGATGCCGGCACGGTGCCTCGGCGATGCCGGCCGGCCCTCAGCTCAGCGGCCCAAGGCAGGTCCCAGCGTCACCCAGCTGTCCCCTCCACCGTGGTCTCCTTTGCAAAGGGTCCAGTGTGGCCTTTCCATAGGGGTGGGTGCAATTCCTCGTTTGGTCACTGGGTGGCGTGTGCCTGTTGTTATGAAAGGAGCCTGTGGCTGGAGCCAAAGGTTATTGGAGGGAAAATTCGAGCCTGAGCCCCACGTTGCGGTTTGTTTACAACCCAAAGGAAGAGCAGCTGTTAACACTGCTGCTTGATTTGTTTCCCTACCTTTCTCTTTAGAAATGGTGCTATGTTGAGGAAGCACCTCTTAGCATTCACCCCGTAGGAGAATTACATCCAATTCCAAAATTGATGGGACAACCATGAAACAAAAGCATGCTCAAAGAGTCCTCTGACAAAAGTTCACGGTCTAGGGCAGCAGAGCATGCTGGTCAAGAACTCCGTCTCAGGAGTCACTGATATCCAGATTCAGCCACTTTCTCGCTGGGGGGCCGTGGCAAGGTACTTCATCTGTCTGTGCCTCAGTTTCCTGATCTGTAAAATGGTGGCTGTGACGCAGGAGGATTCAATGAGAACATGTGCAAAGCACATGTAAGTATCCAGCTCTTAGTCACACACCCAACATTAATGAGAATTTGTAACAGTACCTCCCTCAAAGAGGGATGGGAGAATTAAACAGCATAACACGGACTCAGCACACATTCTTGTCAAGCAAAACAAAACAAAAAGTTCACAAAATACTGATGGAGAGTATGACCCCAATTGTTTTCTAAGAACTGGAGGGACAGGAGAGCAGATTAGAACAGCCTTTTCTCCTTTGCCCTTCAGCCCTGGTACCACTCCGGGAAACCGTTAAACACAATAATAACAAATTCCACCCCGGGGTGCTGAAACGAGCCTTTCGATGGATGCTTAAGAAGACTGTTAAGCCCTAATGGTGAGATTTCAGGCACCTTGAGCTGCTGTGCCAGCTTTTGACCCTTACTCATTCTCTGCCTCAGGAACAAGGGTCTTGACACTTATTGTGCCATCACAGACCCTGATGCACTCTGGGCAGGTAGGAAGGGGGCATGAAGCCCTTCTTATAACAATGGGGCTCTTTTGTTTGTTTAACTTGACTGCAGTAGCACATGTACAACTAACAATTTCCCATTTGAACCATTTTTAAGTGTTCAACTCTGTGGTATGAATTGCATTCACCATGTTTTACAAAAGAAGCCGTAATTTGATATCTATGATTCCTACCGGTGAAATGTCTCAGGTACTCCTCCTCTCATTTTTGCTTGTATTCGTAGTTGTAACAAATGCTCCATTTCACGTGGATGTTAGTTAAAGCTAATGTGCAACTTTCCCTCCCATCCGATTCACAGATCCCAGAATTCAAACATCCCTGGTCAGTGGGTCCCAGGTTAAGAATCTTGGTAGGACAAGTACCCATTGTTCCTTCCATATTAGGCAGGCAGACTGAGTACTCCTTAAGATTTTGTTGCTTATTTCAGCAACAACAGACGTTCCATTATGCTCCTTGAAATCTAAGAGGATTGATTCCGAACACATAGCTTATCACCTTTTTTTTAATTATGAGATTGAGAAAAAATGCAACTGCACCTTATGTTGAGGGAAAAATCCATCTGACTGGCATTGAATGGTATTAGCAGCTAGATTCTTTTTTCTTAATACAGCAGTCCTACATAGAGCAAATTAGTTTGGATGATCAATGGGAAAGGATCCTATTTTAGGGCTTAATGAGAACAAGTCCTCCCCTTCTTAAAAAGTTCTCACTACACAATTGAATTGATGTGCCTCTTATCACCAAGTTTGGAAGTGGTGCAGTGTTGCTTTTCATTTGGGAAGAAAAGCAGCACTTTTCTGAAAACTTGCAGTCCCGTGTGTGTGTGCGTGCGTGTATGTACATCGTGTTTATGTATATGTATGTGATTTTGAATGTGTGTCTTTTACTCCAGCGTTATAACACTGAGGTAAAATCATCCTGTACCTAAGAAAGCAAGCCTTTTTGAGATTGCTTTCGGCAAGAAGCAGCCAGGAGCAGTGGAAGACACAAGAAGCTAACGAGGTAGAGAAAGGGGCCAAAGAGATGCCCCCTCACTGGCTCCCTTGAAACAAATGTGTTCCCTTTTTTATCTTTCTTTGTCAGATCAGTTGTGGAAACTTTATACAATCAGGGAAACTGCCCTTTGGAACATTTATCCAGCTTTCGAGGATAGAGGAAAGAAAAAGGATTGCATGATGTTCCTCTTTCAATATTTCCCCTCCATTCTATACGTGCTAATCGATTGCCTCCACAATAAAAGCCCAGAATGTGGGTTTATCTACAGCACTCGCAGGGCAAGCACTTTTCCTTAAAATAATCCTTGCAAAGTAAGGTACTTAACTACTTAGCTAAACAAGGGCATCTCAGAACAGCCTGGTATAAGGTGGCCCATGAGTATTTCAACACAAAACAAAGCCAAAGGCTTGATTTGGTCAAGACAGTCATTCTAGGGAGAGAAAAAGGAAAAGAACTATTAGCATGAAGAATCCATGCCTCGACCCCTTCAGTAGCAAGCTGTTGACAACTTTCAGTGTTTTCTTCCTGGATTATCTAAACAGAGCATTGAAAGTTTAATATAAACCAAGAAATCGAATGCGTTTATTGTATGTTTGTTTTTTATGTGTCTACACTAATAAATGCATTTATGTATTTGTGTCTTGTATTGCATGTATTTGAACCCGCATGTCTGTGTATTTATGTCTGTATGTGTGTCAGTGTGTTTACATGGTAGATACACTGATGTGCATTGTCGATTAAACAGCATTGTAGATACTGCCTCCTGCCGTGTTCCAGGTTCAGGCTTTGTGTTGCCAGAGAAAAAAGCTTAACAAATGCTGCCAAAGAAAACTCAATCACTGTTTGTAAATTCTAGAAATCCCTTGAGAGGGAAGGCAGAAGCCCTGAGTCTTAGTACCCCATTTAGGTGAACAAAGGTGGGGAAGCTGAGCTAAAAGGTAAAGTTCAGAAAATGAAAATGTTCTTCAGATATTCCACCAAGCAAGACTATAATGGAATAGAGTGAAAAATTGGCATGGACTTTTTAAGACAAAATGTGAGACATTTTGTTGAATGAATGGATATGAAAGGGGAAAATATTGGAGGCATGGATAGAAAGGCTGGTTGGTGCCAGGCTGGGAAAGGTGCCCTGAGAGCCAGGTCAAGGCAAGTGACCCTGACTAAGGAATGGCACAAGGGGAGAAAGACGTGCCATCCTCAGGGAGGTCCTGGCATCGGCCACCAGCCCTGGATCTTCCTTTAGAACTCGTATGGGCATAATCTAACAGGCACACTGGTAGGATACATGAAACAGAAACAGAAATGAAATGGAGGCAGTGTCAGCTCAGCTGACTATCCAACTTAAAGCTCCAATTTTTTAAATTATGGAAAAATATATATAATATTTGCTGCTTTAACAATGTTAAGTGTACAATTCGGTGGCATTAATTACATTCACAATGTTGTGCTACCATCACCATCTTCTTTTTCCAAAACTTCTTCATTACCCCAGACAGAAATTCTGCACCCATGAAAGCCATAACAACCCATTCCCACCTGTAGTCCCTCAAAAGCTCTAAGCTACTTTCTGCCTATGTGAATTTGTTTATTCTAGATGTTTCATGTAAATGAAATCACAGAAAAATTGTTCTTTGGGGTCTGGCTCATTTCACTTAGCATAATGTTTCCAAGGGCCATCCATTTTGTAGCATCTATGAGAGCTCCATTCCTTTTTATGGCTAGTACCCCACTGTATGCGTATACCACCCTGTGTTCATCCGCTCATCTGGTGGTGGACACGTGGGTTGCCTCCACGTTTTCACTACTCTGGATAATGCTGCTATGAACATTGTTGTATGTGTATCTGTTCAAATCCCTGTTTTCAATTCATTTGTATATATACCTAGGCAATATGGTAATTCTGTTTTCAATTGCCAAAACGGCCATGCCTAGTTATTACTTTATTAATTCATTTAATAATTGTTTGTTGAGGGCCTACCATGAGTCAGGCTCTGTCCTTAGCACTGGGAATAAAGCAGTGAATAAAACAGACAAAATCCTTGCCCTCTCGGCGCTTTCATTCCAGTGGGAAGAGACAGATAAGATGTAATTTTTTATTTTAAGATTTATTTATTTTTTATTTCTCTTCCTCGCCACCCCACCCTCCAGTTGTCCGCTCTCTGTGTCCATTCACTGTGTGTTCTTCTGTGTCCACTTGTGTAAGCGGCACCGGGAATCCGTGTCTCTTTTTGTTGTGTCGTCTTGCTGTGTCAGCTCTCCATGTGTGCGGCACCACTCCTGGGCAGGCTGTGCTTTTTTCGCGCTGGGTGGCTCTCCTTACAAGACGCACTCTTTGCGTGTGGTACACCCCTATGCGGGGGATACCCCTGCATGGCACAGCACTCCTTGCGTGCATCAGCACTGCGCATGGGCCAGCTCCACACGGGTCAAGGAGGCCCGGGGTTTGAACCGCGGACCTCCCATGTGGTAGGTGGACGCTCTTATCAGTTGAGCCAAATCTACTTCCCAATAAGACTTAACCAGTACATTGTATATGCTATTCATAGGAATAAATGTTTAGCAGAGAAAACAAACTTGATATAGATTTTAGGTGGGTCTTGCAGGAGATGTAACATCTGAGGAAGCGAAGAGCGAGCCGGGACTCTGGAGGAAGCGCAGCCGCGCGGCTCAAGGGCCGTGAAGAGGGTCTGTGGAGTGGAGGGGACGCGGGAGAGGTGCTTCAGAGGCTGACGCGGGGCAGGTGGGGCCGGGCCGTGGAGAGCACACGAATAAGGTTTTCTCTCGTTCTGAATTCCAGAAACAGCAGCTGTGGGAGGGCTCGTCGGTGCGGTGCGTGCCGGGGCCGTGCAGGCCTCTGTGTGTGTGCGTGGAGGGGCGGCGTGAAGAGGGAGCGGCAGCTGCAGGACGCTACACGGCTCAGACCCAGGGGGAGCTGTGTCCCCAGCCTCCTCCCCCAGGGGGCAGTGTGGGCTTCCCTCTTGAGATCCCCGTGACTCTCTGCCCAGAATCATGTCATCCCTGATTCTGGATCCCAGATCCCAAGACCCCCCAGACCCCATCCACGCTCTGCAGGCGCCCTCTACTCCCCGCGGCACCCAACCCTTCTCTATGAATACTCCCCCCCACCCCCCTGCACAGCAGCACAAAGTCCTCTCCACCGTGTGCGCGACGCTTCACGCAACATCTCACTGCAGCATTATCGGGGGGCGCAATGGACCTCACATTAAGAACAAGATGCTGAAGCTCAGGGAAGTCAGATGACTTCCCCAAAGTCACCCCATAATGTGGGACATAACCGGGACCCAAACCCACAGACCTTACCTACTCTACTGCCTGGCACGCATTACTAAATATGTAACGACAGCCCGCAGTGTAGCTTCCAGGAGGCTAAAATGGATAAAATACGGTCTGTGTCTTTAAGTCTTTCCAAGTGAGGAGAAACAAACATACAAATAAGGAATGCAAGGAAGTCCCGCAGATGCTGTGAACAGAAATATCAGTCCTGTTTATCCTTCCCAGGTAACTTCTTAGAAGAACAATAATCATTTGGTTAAACAAGCTCGTCTTGCTGACGAGCCAGGGAGGCACGTGCTGCAGTCAGCGAAAGCACGCCCAGCTCACCTGCAGCCAGCAGGCGATTCCAAAGGAGCTAGGGCGCTTTGCTCCTCTGTCCTCACACGCTGGCCCACGGCGATACTTCTGAAAGCTCCCTTTCCTCGCACATGCATATTCCCCACTCAGTGCAGGGGCTGAGGCTGCGGGGTGCAAACTGGCTCTGCCCCTTGTTAGCGGGGGTCCTTGGACAGGCCCCATTGCCTTTGTACCTCCGTTTCCTCCTCTGTCGCAGGGGGACAATAAGAGAACCTACCTCGAAGCCAGGTGTCTACAGTAGGTGCCTACTTAGCACACACTAGGGCTAATAGTGTTATTACGGCAAAGCTCCTCTCCTCCCCACCAATAAGTAAATAAACAAATAAACAATAAAGCTCCTGCCTAGCACCCGTCCTTGCCTTCTGCCTTAGTCTATCCTCCTTTCCTTTATTCTTGACTCTGCTCCACAAAACCTCATTCCAGATCCCCCTGGAAGTCTGAGAAAGGGGAAGAAATGAGTGGGCCAGGGTAAATCCTCCTTAGCAGGCAGAGGGCGAGTAGATGCTAAGGAGGGGTGTGCTTCTAGTGATCTGGGTCCTGTCACACATTTTTCCACCACACGGCACGTGCTTGCCCTTGTGTGCTTGTGTGTCGTCCGTGTCTAGGCGTGGATGCTCTTAACAGATGTGACGATGCAAAAGCCAAATATTAGAGTCTCACCCTCACAACTGAGCAAAGGAGCGAAAGCCACTTGACCTCAGAGGCTCTTCACCTGGATGTGCAGGTCCAGGTGTGTTCTGGAGAGCCCTTGGTGGAGCAAGTGCCTCCATGGGCTCTGGATGGCTCAGCCCCCAAAAGCTGTGGAGCCTGGAGCAAGTCCTTGCTCTTCTCAGGACCAACATTTCCTCCTCTGGGAAATGAGGTGGCTTTACGGGGCCCGGGATTCCCGGCGGGGGTGGGGAGGATGGAGGGGGGACGGACACACAGCCATCACAGCAGGGGGAGGGGGAAGGCAGAGGGAACAGGACTTCCCTTCCCATTCAGTGACTTCTTTATATATTGGGGATCTGTTGAATACTCAGTTTGAATAAGTTGTTACATTAATTTAAGAAGACTGTATATCTGAAATGGAATGGTCTATGGGTGGCCTTCTCGAAATTTTCCAGTCAGAAGGAAAGGTAAATTGTTGGAAGATTTTGATGGAAATGAATTTTCTGTTTCCAGATCCTTGAAGTTATTTACTAAACACCTGGGAGCAAACCGTGGCACTCCTGGGTTTACGCACACTGTTTCCAGCCCAGCACTTAAAGGTTTTACTCAGATATTAGCAAACGAGTTGTCTAATCAGACTGCCTCAGTGGATTATGGGTAAAAAACATCTTGCTGCTATGTAGCTCTGTTGGTCGATGCAAGGTGAGAAAGATTTGAAGATGGTGATGAAAGATAGGGGGCCAAGGGCTTTGGATTTTAGATATTAAAGGTATGGTCTTGGGTAAGTTTCTTAACTGATCCCCAGTTCTGTCCAGGGTTAAATGAGGATAATAAGAGAATTTATCTCTTGACTGATATGAATCTTGGATTAAATAATAATTGCAGAGAGCTTAGCACAATGCCTAGAACTTGTTGAATAGTCAAAAAATGGTGTATTAGTTACGATCCTGTAGTTACAAGTGGAAAAGCCCCTGTTCAAATTCTTTTCTCATTCAAATGAAAATTTCAGTGATAAATGTCCGTGTCAGCCATAGCTGGATCCTGGTGCTCAATGTCTTCAGGAATAGCTCTCCATTTTCACTTCTGCTTTCTTCAGTACTGCCTTTAGTCTCAGTCTGGCTCTCTCAGGTCCCAAGTTCTGAAAATGATGGCTTCCAGTAGAGACAGGTTACCATGATACCATTTTAGCAACCGTGCTGGGGTCAGTCTCTTTCCCAATACTTTCAGCAAATGTTCCATGGATGATGATCATTAGCTCAGTTCAGTGTTCATCTCTTTTCACCTATATTGGAAATCATTCAGAGTGGAAAAGCCACAAGCATTTCTCTAAAACACTGTTAGGTGAATGATCAACCCACAGCCACCTGGGGCAAAAGATTATGGTTGAAATATATAATAGACCCCCTAAAGCTTGAAAGAGTTGTTTTTTTTGGGGGGGGGAAATTAGGACATTCAAAAGCACCCATATATATGGAGGAATTTAGAAAACCATGCCTATGCTCAGAGTGGAATGCATGCAGAAAACAGACTTGAGAAGACCACACATGTTCATTGCAGTTTAATCTCTAGACTCAGTGCAAGTCTGGCTAAATGGTGATGGAGTTCTCCAGCACTGGGTCTGTCTGTAAAGACTGGGAGAGGGATTTCACTTGTCGGGTTGCATTCTGCTTTGCGAATTTGATATTTAGCTCTTGCCATTCAAAGAAATCTCTGTCAAAACAGTACCTGAGCACAAGTTAAAGGAACAGAGACCTCAGGGACCGCACACCACAAGAAGAGATACTTTGCAAAGTAGTTTGGAAAATTCACCAAACAAATAGAATACTACAGCCATCTATAATTTGTGTAAAAACCAGCAAACTTTGAGGAAGAGGGAAAATATGATTCCAAGAGCATATCAAATGTCCAGTTTTCAACAACAACAACAAAAAGGCATGCAAAGAAACAGGAAAGGCTGGCCCATTCAAAAGCACATAATAAAGTGGTAGAAACTATCCCCCAAGGAAGCCTGGGCATTGGGAGTTCCAGACAAAGACTTTAAAACTACTATCTTAAATATACTTGAAGAGTTAAAGGAAAACATGGACGAAAAACTAAAGGAAACTAGGAAAACAATGTGTAAACAAAACGAGAATATCAATAAAAAGATATGAATTATAAAAAGGAACCAACTGGAGCTGAAAAGTACAATAACTTAGATGATTTGAGCAGGCAGGAAAAAGAATCAGAGAACTTGAAGATGGAAATTTTAAATTATCCAGTCCAAGCAGAAAGAGAAAAGAGTTCAGAAAAGTGAACAGAGACTAAGGAGCCTGTGGGACACAGTCAAGTACACCAATACACATTATGGGAGTCTCATAAGAGGAAGAGAAAGAGAAAGGAGCAGAAAGAATTGTTGAAGAAATATGGCCAAAAACTTCCTAAATTTGACAAAAGACATGAATCTACACATCCAATACCTCAACAAAGTCCAAGTAGGATAAACTAAGAGATCCACACTGAGACACATCATAATCAAATTATAAAAAGCCAAAGACAGAGAGAATCTTGAAAGCAGCAAGAGAGAAGAGACATCACTGCAAGGGATCTTCCATAATATTAACAAACCTATGGAAGTCAGAAAGCAGTGGTATGACATATTTAAAGTGATGAAAGAAAAAAACTATCAATTAAGAATCCCAAATCCAGCAAAATTGTCCTTCAAAAATGAGGGAGAAATTAAGACATTCCAAGATATACAAAGCTGAAGGAGTTCATTTCCAATAGATCTGCCCTATAAGAAATACTCAAGGGAGTCCTTCAGGTTGAAATGAAAGGACACCAGACAGTGAATTGAAATTATATGACAAAGCAAGTTCACCAGTAAAGGTACCACCATGGGTAAATAGAAAAGTCAGTATTATAGTATTGTTGTTAGTAACTCCACTTCTTATTTTTAACATGATGTAAAATACAAATGCATGAAAAAATAAATCTAATTTATTGAGCACATATGCATAAAGATGTAATTTTTACAACAACAGCAAAAGGAGGAAAGCAATAGTATTGTATCGGATCAGAGTTTTCATATGGTATTGAAGTTAAGTTAGTATCAATTCAAACTAAATTGCTATAAACTTAGGGTTTTTAATGGAATCCCTACAGTAACCACAAAGGAATATCTTTAAAATATACACAAAAAAAGAAATGAGAAAGGAATCAAAATGATTTGCTGCAAAAAAAAAAAAAAAAAGTCAACTAAAACATAGAAGAAGTCAGTAAAGGAGGAAATGAGGGATAAAAATGTACAAAATAGATGGAAGTCAAAAAGCAAAATGGCTGAAGAAAGTCCTTCCATATCATCAATTAATTTAAACATAAATATATTAAACATTCTAGTCAAAAGTCAGGAATTCGCAGAATGGATTAAAAAACACAGTCTAACTGTATAACTGTATACTGTGCATTAGAGACTTATTTTAGATTCAAATACATAATGGGTTGAAAATGAGATGATGATAAAAATATTCCATGCAAATAGTAACCAAAAGAGATATGGGTTGACTATACTAATATCAGAAAAAAATAGATTTTGAGTTAAAACTTGTTGCAAAAGGAAGTAATGACTGAATGTAAGACTGTTAAGGAAAATCTTGATGCCTTGGATTTGGCAATGGAAAATCTTGATGCCTTGGATTTGGCAATGGATTCTTAGGTATGGCACCAAATGCATGAGCAACAAAGAATAAAACAGATAAATAAGACTTCATACAAATTTAGAACTTTCATGCATCAAAGGACATATCAAGAAAGTGAAAAGAAAACCTAGAGAATGCAGAAAATAATTGCAAATCATTTCCAGTAAGGGTTTAAGTGCCAAAATATATAAAGAGCTCCTACAACTCAATATCAAAAAGAGAACAACCCAATTTAAAAATGGACAAAGTACTTGCATAGATATTTCTCCAAATAAGTTATACAAGTCGTGAGTAAGCTAATAAAAATATACTCAACATCATTAATCCATTTTTTAGGGAAATGTAATTCAAAACCACATCATACCCACTAGCATAACTATTATCAAAAAGTCAGAAGATAACAAGTGTTAGAAAGAATGTGGAAAAATTGAACCTTCATTAATTGCTTCTGAAAGTGTACAATGGTTCAGTCACTGTGGAAAACACTTATATGGTTCCTTTCAAGGTTAAACATAGAATTACTACATGACCTAGTAATTCCATTCCTACATATATACCCCCAAAGAATTGAAAATAGGGACTCAAACAGATACTTGTATGCCAATGTTTGTAGCAGCATTGTTCATGATAGCCAAAACGTGGAAACTACCCAAGTATCCATCAAAAGATGAATGGATAAATGAAGTGTGATAAATGTATATATACAATAGAATAGTATCCAGCCATAAAAAGTAATGAGATTCTGATACATGCTATGATATGGATGAACCAAGAAAACATTTTGTTAAGTGAAATAATCCAGGTTAAAAAAAAGCAATTATTGTATGACTCCCCCTCTATTAAATATCTAGGACAGGCAAATTTATGGAGACAGAAAGCAGTTTGGAAGTTGCCAGGGCTGAGTGAAGACAGGCATGGGGAGTAACTGTTTAACAGATACAAAGTTTGTTTGGGATAGTGAAAAAATTTTGGAAATGGAGTGTGGTGACGATTGCACAACATTGTAAATATAACAAATGCCTTTGAATTGTACACCTAAAATTGTTAAAAAGGCAAATTTTATGTTACATATATATATATTTGATCACAATAAAATTTTATAAAAATAAACAAAATTCTAAGGCATGCTACAATATGGATGAACATTGAAAACAGTATGTCAAGGAAAGAAGCTAGTCACAAAAGGACACATATTGTATGATTCCATTTATATGAAATGTTGAAATAGTCAAATCCATAGAGACAGAAAACAGATTAGTGGTTCCCAGGGCCTGGGAGGAGTGGAGAATGGGACATGACTTCCAGTGGGCACTGGGTTTCTTTTTAGGATGATGAAAATATTCTGCAAGTAGGTAGGACTGATGGTTGCACAACTTTGTGAATGTATTAAAAACCTCTGAACTATACACTTTAAATGAATGAAATGTATAGAATGTGAATTCTATCTCACAGAACTGTTATATTAAAAGTGATTAATTGCTTGACTGATTAATTGCATACCCATAATCACATTTTCACAATCATGAGATCAATTCTCATGAGTCAGGTGTTTATTTCCAGTCCAACTTCCAAGACCAAAGACGCTGCACAGACACTCGGTTGAATGCAGAAATAAATGAGAATACAACACTCAGACAAGAGGAGCTGCTCAAGTTCACGTCCTTTAGACAATGGATTCTGATGTCTCCTTCACTCACAAAGCTGGCCTGGGTGAAAACACTTTGTAGCTAGACAGTTTATACTCTTTACAGGTAACACCTGCGGAAGGTTCCATCTGGCATCAAACAAAGCAAGCATTCGTCACACAAGTTTCTGATCGTGCCTTGACACAACGAAGACACAGTTGCTGATGGGTTTTAGAAAAGTTACTCAGAGCCAATCATGATTGCAATAGACTGACAAGCTATAGCTGTGAGCTGGAGTCGCTGCTTAATTTCCAGATGCCTGAATTCGAGGCCTCTCAAATAGCAGAAATTCAGTTAGTTGCAACATTGGAGAATGTGCGATCCATGTTCAAGTGACTGCCAACCCTTTCTCTCCAGAGAATAGGTGTGTCATCCACATCGACGGAATCCACTGGGCATTGAGAACCAGAGGCATGACCAAAAATATCCACAGCTCTGTTTTGAGGAAAATGATGAGACCCAGGCTCTCTTTCATCCTACCCTTGCTCTTTCTTTTTTTCGAATACATCTGGATTTCAAAGGAAATTGAAGCCACATGTAATGGGTGAGTCATTGACTCTGAACTCATTGGCTGCATTTTTATACAAGCCATTTGAAATTTCAAGCCAAGTTCAATGACTCTTCCTCCTTCCCTTTCTCTCCATGGTTCCTCTGTCCCTCTCCTTCTAAATATTCTTATATGCAGAGAGAGGATGCTTGGTTTTGGCTAACAGAAAATTTGCCTGCAAAAAACGAGGTCCCCACTTCCCTCTTCTCATTGATGACATTGGACATATCTTTCAAATTCAGCCCACCATGACTTCTCATCCATTCAGTCCCCTCCCTTCCCAAGAGGCAGAAATTTCCCTCTACTTCTCACCCTTCCCAGACCACATCTGTTGGCGCATCACAGCCAAGAGCTTAAACTTGGTCCTTGCGTACTCCTCCAGGAGGAGTCAAGACGTGGCACTGGGGATTTTTATCTCTGGTCTGCAAATTGCCTCGAAAGGAATGTCACTTACAGGGAGGAGGTTTGCTAATAATGCGCCACGATTTGTAACAGGCTAGTTCCAGCCACCACTTGCCCGCCATGCTCAACTGCTTTTTGAAAAGAAGAGCGTCTTGCTTCGGAATTGTTTCAGCATGCTATATCACAAACATCTCAAAACCTCAGTTCAGTCCAGCTTGGCATTCATGGAAGGATAGCTGTCTTGAGAAGACCCAAGAGTAGCTAGCCATGGGCGTGGCCTGGTCCAGCCTGAGGGGTGAGATTTGAGGGGCAAGGAAAAGTGGTCCTCACCAAAAATACCTCTGTGCTATCACCAATATCACCAACATTGCAATGATTTTCTCTGTTCCTCAGTCCGAGACATTAAGTGTTCTATTTTCAAGCTCCTTCCACCCACACCCGATCCTCAGTGTTCCTAATACGTAGAGGACCTATGCACTCCAAAGGGAATCGGATCTCTTCAGTAATGAGCCAAGAATACTGAGTGGAGTCCATCCATCGCTGCTGATTGCATCTTGCAGCCACATGATGTCGCTGTTGATGATTGGCGCTGCACAGGTCAGTGACACTCCCCTTTGTCACCTACACCCCACATAGGCTGCAGTGGTTCTTTGAGAGAAACAACCTCACTTCCTTGCGGTCGAAGCCAGTGGTGTTCTACGTTTTGTCCTGCAAACTTGCAACTCTTTAAAACTCCTGTGATCAGCCCTTGGCCCCTGGAGCCCAGGCAGGATATTAGGTCTATCAGGGGCTTTCTGCGTCAGGCAAACCTATACCCAAATATCCCTTCTCTAGGAACCCTCAGGCTGTGTCGCTGAGCTGAGTACCAGAATTCTCCCTGGCGGAGGACACAGCTAGGAAGCGCCCTTTCTTTAACGTAATCTTATTTCACAGGCCTCGTTGACCTTCCTTACCCTTGTGGGTTCTTTTCTTTTTCAACTTCTTTAGTATGTTTTATTCTTATTTACAACTTTTTAATTTTTTTAATTCACAAAGTTGTAGGTTTGTAGAAATACCACGTAAAAAATAAAGCATTCCCATGTACCGCCCTATTGTTGACACTTTATTTACTGTGTACCTTTGTTACAATTGAGGAAAGAATATTAAAATTGTACTTATAGTCCATAGTATCGTTGGGGGCCTCCACTCAACCTGCAAAATTCCTAAAAGGCAAAACTCAAGGCTAAAGAGTGACAGACACTTGCTAGCTCCAGGCTGAATATCAGATCCTCCTCCTTCTCCCTAAGGCTTAGAACCAGCCTGGGACAAGCTGAAAGATTATATAACAAAGAAACCAGCTACCCTTGCAGGTAGAGGCAGCCATCAAGATGTGCGTGGAGACCATCCGGTGGGGTGTTGGGGAAATACCTCTCCCACTTTCCCCCTCGCTTCCATCTGGACTCAGACTTCGAGGTGAGAATCCCAGAAGCTCTCTTGGACCACGAAGTGACTTTAAAGATGGAAATCACAATGGAGAGAAAGATGGGGAGAGTTTGGGTCTTTGATGAACCGGGAGTTGCTGTACTATCACTTTAAGCTGAACTTCCCAGATTTCTCAAACAGTACTGTGCCTACTAATCTCCTGGGGATCTTGTTAAAATGCAAATTCTGAGTCAATAGATGGGTGGGGCCTGAGAGTCTGCATTTCTCCCACACTCTCAGATTAGGGTTGCCAAATAAAACACAGAACCCCTGTTTAATTTGAATTTCACATAAAGCACAAATAGCTTTTAATATAAGCCTGACCAAAATATGGCATCAGGGGAGCAAACAGGTGAGGTCTCGTTTAGATGCAGCAAATTCCGTATCCGAAGGGCCTTAGGGCTCATCCATGCTGGTGGATTTCCAGGGATTTGGGCTTTTTAGTATTGGTGACAAGGAACAAGAATTCATTCCTTCGAAGTCAGGGAAAAGCAAAGAGGTGGGGGGTGGAGTCAATGGAAAAGACACGTGGGAAACTCTTGGACGCCAAGATGCCTGGGACAGAACGTCCTGAGCAGAGGCTGGCGCGGCAGGAGTTGAGGTCGCCTTCGCCCTGTCCTGCTTCGGACTGCACACCTGGGCTTTTCTCCTCGCTGGGAGCCACTTCGTTCCTCCTTTCCCCTGGAAGTTGCTGATCCCGTGTGCTCTCAGCCTGCCTGTGGCGTCGCCTCAATGTCAGCTCCGGCTCTGGCATGCCTGAAATAAAAGCGGCAGGACAGGGCGGCGGCTAAGTCCGGAGTCACATGCTGCTGCCACCCCTGTTGGCTCAACCGCAGAGACGTCGTCATCCTCTGTGCGCCAGCTTCCCTTTCCCCAAAACGGGAGACGAGGATACCCGTCCTGTGGGAGGGCTGCGAGCTTTGAACACGGTGAGGGGGCTGCGCCCTCCGAAGCGGGCCGGCGCCGCTGGCGGTAACACGTGCTGGCTGGGGGCACGCCACAGCCTCTGCTGCAGGTGCCAGTCTCGGGGCTTCTGAATGGAAGGTGTCCGGTGGGGAAGGCTCTGCTTGGCTCCCTCGTGGGGAGCGGCCAGTGGGGGGGCTGTGAAGAGGCTACACCACAGCTTAGAGAAGAGGATGTGACTGGGACATAACCGCTTACCCTCCGCCAGCAGGTCAGACATGGGGGCCCCAAAGGCGGAGCGCCAGCCTGGCCTCGTTGGGAAGCGCATCCCAGACGAGCTGCTGAGCATCCTGAAAGCACGCAGGGGCTTCCCACATCAGAAAGGGGGAGCGAAAATTCCAGGCACAGGGAGGGCTCTAAACACGAGGAACAGAAAAGTGTGAGAGGGCCTGACACTCTCTTGGCGCTTTGAGTAGCCCAGAAAGGTGGTGGATAAAGGGGCGATGAGAGGGGACAGCAAGGGATGGGGGGGCTGGTGGGCAAGGCGAGGCGCACGCAGGAGTCTGACTCCATCCTGTGGGCTAGCATACCCCAGACCGGAGTCCGAGAAGCCCTAGGAGTCCCTTACATCTG
This sequence comes from Dasypus novemcinctus, assembly GCF_030445035.2. NCBI lineage: Eukaryota > Metazoa > Chordata > Mammalia > Cingulata > Dasypodidae > Dasypus > Dasypus novemcinctus. The sequence goes on along the minus strand of NC_080695.1, from coordinate 55,636,204 downwards.
AGAAAAGAGGTCGGTCTGTGAGTTCATTCTGAGCATTTTTAGGAGTCCCTTACATCTGAGAAAAGAGGTCGGTCTGTGAGTTCATTCTGAGCATTTTTTCCTCAGAAAACTTCTGGTTGAATGACGCGGGACAAGCTCCTGTCACCTCGCTGAGCCTCAGTTTTCTCATCTGTAATATGGCAATAATAATAATGCCTGCCTTGGAGTCGCGAGGTTAAGTATGTTATTACATGGCAAGTCCTGACGCCAGTACCTGAAACACAGCAGTTGCTCAATAAATGCTATTTAGCCTTATTGTTATTATTTGTCTTATTTCAATGATAATTTTTAAATTCATGTAAGCATTTCTAGGTCACCTGCATATTCCACTTATACTTGGAGCTACTTTGGGATTCCAGTGTCCACGTTTGCATTAATATTTATGGTCCCATTAGTGTATGCCATTTAGAGTCACGGGTTGTAAGAAAAGAACAGAGGTGGACTTGACATAGAAAAGGAAGTTCCAGTGTTGTCAGGACATGCCGTTTGGGCAGCAGTATCACAATTTATTCAAAGAGAGGAAGGTGGTGGAACTGAGTCAGCACCCTAGGAGCAGAGCAGGAGGGAGAATCTCCACCGAAAAAAAATGAGCAGCAAGCACAGGGCCATAATCCTCTGCAAGGGACAGTCTAGTTTTGACCAGACCACCTCACTTGTCCCATTAAATTAACGTTGCTAATTTCAAATGTATTGGTTCTGTAGTCCTATCTCTTAATTTCTATATTTATCATCGTTTAAGAACTATTAACCCACAAAGTTTTATATTGATACATACTTCAGCAACAATTTAGTAAAAATAATTGAAGTCAATATTAGTAGTCTGCAGATTTTTGCATTAGTATCATTATTATTCACACTTGAGCACACTGTCCGTGGTGGGGAGGGCACTGTGGGACTTTAAGCTGGAAGTGGCATCATTTTGTGTTTCAGGAAACTCTGGCTGAGATGGAGGATGGGTGGAAAGTGGGGGCAAGATCCGTCGCACGCGTTGCTGTGAAAAACTAGCAACCTTGTGGCAACAACGACACGTGCTCTTTTCTGAATCCCTGAATTGGGAGGACGGTGACCGACTATACCAGTTGCCTGGAACCCCTGCTGGCATCTTTGGGTCTTATTCTGTATTCTGTGCTCAGAAGAGCACTCCACGTGGTTTCCTATTCTCCTGACACTATATTGAAATTCTTAATAATGGTCGAAGAAGCGGCCCTGCTTTTTCATTGTGCAATGGACCCCACAAAGTACAGAGGGGGTCCCGTCTGCACCAAGGAGTTTCCCAGGACACAGCACTTTCAGGGCTAGAACTGGAACAGTTTGTTGCCCAAATTGGCATGCAGGGCTCAGGCCAGGGAGAGAGACATTCGCAGAGTACCTGGTTCCTTTATTCCTGGGACCGTGCCGCTCGAAGGGGAGCCACCTGGGCCAAGGCTTGCCGGGATGACTCACAGGCCGGGCTCAGGGTGATGGCTCAGACACAGGCTGGTTTCTAAAGGGGTGGCTTGCTGCAGAGATGCCAGGTGGCTGGTTGGAGATGCCCAGCAAAGCAGCTGGATCTCATTTTGCACAGAGGGAGTCGGATGGGAAGGAGATGGCATGGCTCTTTGTAAACCGTTGTGACGTGTCAAAAGAAACCATACCTGGACGTGTCTCCTGTCATGCTAGCTTTTTCCGAAGCATGAGACATGCACAAAAATCCCCCGCCCACCTAGGAAAAAAAAGTTGCTGCTTGGTCCGCAGAAAAAAAGCAAGAAAGATAAGGCCCTAGTACCTTCATAGCTAGCTCCTGAATTCAGTCCAGCAGACAGCCTGCTGCTTAATCTTGGGTAATGCTTGAGGCAAGAAAGAGGGAGCAAAAAATAGAGTTAATCCTTTGGCTGTCAAGTCCGTTCAAGGCACGGCTGGAGAACAGAGATCCTGAGGTCCTGGGTGGTAGAAGCTTCAGGTCAAATTATTCTCTGTCATTGCATCTGAAAGCATTGCATCTGCTTTCCCCCCAGATGTTCCTAGTCATTCCACATAAGGAGAAAGGGTCAGCCCTCTTCTGAGGTTAGAGCAAATGGTCTCTGAATCAGATAAGCAAGGTGATCCATTGAATGCTGAATGAAAATACTAGAATTTCTGTTCACCTTATTTTTTATTTCATGCTTTTCAATGTCTCTCATGTGCACTATTGTTTGGAGAGTAAATGGTTCAACATATAATCTTTACATAATTATTCTAATAATGGGGTGGCCGTTCACTTTCAGGGGGGGGGGAATCCCATGATCAAAAGTGTTGGTAGCTATTTACCTTGGAGGCAAAATAGGTTTGTGATTATTCTATTCAGACTTTTCTTCCTTCCCACAATTCAGCAAACTATGTGCAAGAGATTGTGTAGGTCACAAAGAGAAGCTACACATGCTCTATGAACCGCTCCCCCCAGGGTCTCCAGTCTGATCCAAGAGACAGGGAGACACATAGTAGGTGCTTAATATTTTTTGAATAACAGATTTCAGTTGGGCTTCAAAAGGTAGGTAAAGTGTAATTGGGTGGGGACAGTGGGAAGTCATTTTAGGCAAAAGGAAAAGTTTGAGCAAACATGGAAGGAATAGAATTTAGGAGGAGGTTTAGAGAAAAACAGCTTCCATAGTATGAATGAGATGAGATGTTTTGGAAGGAAGATAACTTCCTGAGGAGTGGAGAGAACATAAAAGAGGAAAGGTGGATTATTACCTCGGACAGTATATAAGAGGTGTGCAGTCAATATTTGTTGAATGAATGAGGAAGGGATGATTTAAAGGTGACTCTGAATGCCAAGCTAAGGTCATAGAGCTTACCTCGGTGCCATGAGTAGGCATAATATTAAGACTAGTTAATGTTCTTTTCAATCATTTTGAGACAGGAAGGTTGATGGCTCCAATGTTTGCTTTGGTAAAATAGGGTATATATCTGGGGTTGGAGGAGAATGAGGTTGAAGAAACATAAACACACAGAGAAATATGTAAATATAAAATGAAGATAAGGGCCCTAAAGTCAAAACAAGGCTATAGGAGATAAAATAGCAAGGAAGGTCTCCCTGATGAAGCCACACATGAGGTGAGAATGGAAAACTGAGAACAAGTTAGCCAGGCAAGCAGGCAGGGCAGCCAGCTTGCGTAAAAGCCCTGAGCTGGAAAAGGGTTTGGCAGACTGGAGAAAGTAAAACAAAACAGCAACAGAATTATTGCGACTGGAACATCACGTGATACAGAGAGGGGGGCCCAGGGTGAGGGTGGAAACAGGCAAAGGCCCGCTCAAGCCAGGCCTAGAAGACTTCAGAGAGGACTTTGAGTCTTAGCCAGAGAGCAATAAGGAGCCATTGTGGGGTTTACCCAAGGGAGGGGCAAACGTCTATTTATGATTTTTAACAAATCACATCTAAGTACATGGGACCAGGTGATTCAGACCTGAAAGAAATACCTGCTTAACTTTCATTCCTCAGGACAGTGAAATGTTAGTAGTAGTCCACTGAGGTAAAAGTAGATTCACACTAGTGATTCATGTTTCCCTCTTAAGAAGTAATTCAGAGTTAGATGATTCCAGGACTCACTCAGCAGCTCAGCAATGGCTTCTCGATGGTTCTCTTTGTCCTTTCTTCATGGTCACAAGATGGCTGCCAAAGCTCCAAAAATCACATCTTTACATGAACATACAAGGCAGAAAGAGACGAAAGGGAAGATTTCTCTCCCTTTTTTGCTGATGGAGGAATTTTATTTTCTAGAAACTCCTCAAACGATTGCCCCTTTGTGGGGACTGGGTCACTGGCTATGCCACTGGGAGGCTGGGAGAATAAGTAGTCACCATTTCCTGCCTCTACCAGGGGAGACAGCCTCTGTTAACACAGAGGGGCCATTGGGCAGGCAAACAGGAGTGTCTGCCCTGCCGGCTTTATTGATGGGATGTTTGCTTTTCCCAGGCCTTTTGGAGAGACTTCCTAATTGAGCCCATGAGAGCAAGTTCCTTTTCCCTGCCCTGAAACCACGACAGACACCGAACCATACTCTGGGATATGGGGCGACGTGAACACCATGACAGAAGGAGTTAAGGATGACTGAAAGGTAGTGATCCGCAGGAAGCAGGTGAAACAAGGGTTACTCAGCACTGCCGTTCTCGTCTTCCCCAAGCTGCACAATCCTGATGACTTGCCTTCCTGACGGCTCGCTGTAGGGGAAACAGCACCGGGCTAGCATCAGGAGGGACCTGTGCCTGCCGGTGCTTAACCAGCTGGGTGACCTAGGCAAGGCACCCCTCTGTTTTAAATGAAGTGCTTCCACTCCCAAAAATAAAGGTGGAAAATGATGTAACAAACACCCACCAGGGTAAGGCAGATATCACAGGAACCAATGACACCTCCTAAATCACTGCCTTCCAATGTCATCCCCGTTACATCGATCAACAAAGCTATCACGATTTTGAATTGGGTGCTTATAATCCCTTGAATTTAAACTCTTCTGTTACATAGATGTATCCTTAAACAATGTATGTTTTTAAACCTTGATATAAAGTGGCATTATACTAATGTCTTCTTTGGCAGGTTATTTTTTTCACCCACACTTTGCTTTTCCCTGCAGGTAACAGGTGCTATCGGCACCTCTGGTTCATTCATTTTCACTGCCCTCCACAACTTGGGTGCTTAAATGCGCCAATATTTATCCTGCCTCCCATTGGTGGGCATTTGGGGGCATTGCCATTTGTTTTTCCCTGCTGCAAACTGATATTTTTGTATATGTTTCCCTGCACGCCTGTGCTAGACTTTCTCTAAGGTAGACACTTGGGAGGAGAGTTGCTCAACCCTGTGATGGCAATGCAAAAAGCAAACACTTTAGCGTCAGACTCACCAGGACTGGATCCAGGTGCGCCGACCCAGCTGTATGACCGCAGGTGAGGCCCCTAGCTTTTCTGCACCTCAGCTCTAAATATGTGAACCAGGAGATAACGACGCTTACACTGCCATGAAAATCATCAAGAAAATTTAACTGCGCCCATCCATCAAATGCCTGAGTCCCGGGCACGTAGTAGGCTCTCAGTCAGAATTCCCTCCCCTCCCTTTCCCCTTTTCTTCTCCGGTCTAAGTATTTATATAATGCTGGTTTTATTTCTTGTCTTGCCAACTGTCAAAGGGGATCGAGTAATAGGAGAACTTATGAGATCGCTATCCTTATAAGTCCAAAAACGGTCTAATATCTGCAATAGCCCTTTGCAACAGTATGGAAAGTTGCACTTACCCTTTGTTTATCCATTCATTGGTTCACCTGCTACTTTTCAAGGGCCTGTCGGGTGCACCAGGCACTGGGTTATCACATGGTTACACAAACATGGACGTGGCCTTTCTCTTCTGGCAATTTGTAGACCCACCCAGAGAGGCAGGAAACAATTAGCACACAAATAACTACAAGGTGTGATAAGGGGGAGGAAGAAAACTAACAGCAAATAGAAATAATAGCGATCGCTTCTGAGCACTTGCTCTAAGACCTGCACTGAAAGGAATTCAGCCTGCACAGCCCCGCGAGATGGGTCCTGTTAGCTGGGTCAGGATCTGGCAGGACACAGAGGACAGGCGCCAAGGGGTGGCTGGGGGCAGCGCAGCCACCGGGCTCCTTAGGACGGTGTGGGCAGGGCTCAGGGAAACCATCCAGGTCTGGCGGGGTCCCCAGGGGCTGACGACCTCAGGGAGCTGTTAGCAGCCTCTGTGCTGGAGGAGCCAGGAGGGGGCGCTTCCCGGGCTGAGCTTCCGGCCACCCCCATCCCGAGCCTTGGGGAGAGGAAGCCCCTGTGGCCAGCAGGCAGGGCGAGGGGGACTAGAGCCCCGTCTCCCTCTGCCTGAATCCAGCCAGAGGGCACAGGGACCGGCCAGCCAGCCCACGGGGGCATCGAGCGGCGTGGAGAAGGACAGGCAGACAGAACATCCCATGCAGTTGTGATTCTCATTTACCAGGGAGGAAGCTGAAGCCCATGGAAAGAATAAGAAAAGCACCAAGATAAAGGACAATCAGGTTGGGCGACCTCTCCATATGGTGTGATCCCGGAGGACTGCTCTGAGGAGGGGACCGGAACAGCAGCTGAGGAGAGAGAAGAAAGGCTGCAGCAGAGAGAAGGATTTCCACATGTGAGGGTTGTAATAAAGGAAAGTGCCAGGCCTGTTGGAGAAACTCAGAGAAGTTCCAAGTGGCTGTAGGGTTTGAACGAGGTGGAGAGTGAGATCATTTTAAAAGGGAGGCTTATTATGACTGACAAATAGGGTTCGTGCTCCAAAGGAGAGTGGCAATGCACCCCTTGAACCGCTTGGCTCTCCAGTCTGGATTCCTCCAAGGGCCTGCTGGGGGACGCCAGGCTGGTGTCTCCCCACCGGGTCACCCCAGCTGGCACGAGGTGGCCCAGGAGTGGCCGCTCCTGGGCTGGCGGCTCTTGGCAGGACGCCCCGGCGATGGACGGGCTGAGCTTCTGCGGGCCGTGCGGGCCCTGCCCGGCGGCCACCAGCCCAGGAGCGGTGGGCTGCCTCGGGGACGGGTGTGTTTAGGTGCAGCCTGGGTGCGGGCGCCCAGTCCACGTGCGCTGCGTGCCCGAGTCTCCCTCATCGGCCGGGCAGGACTCCCACCTCCACGAGGGCACCCGGCGAAGGGAGACTGGACCGAGAGTGGCCCTGGAGGGAGGCGCCCCCGGGAGGAGGAGCAGGGGGTCGGCCGAGGCCAGAGGCGTCTCTGCCCTGGGAGCCCGGGGATGGGCCACTGCTTCCGTGCTCCCGCAGGGCCCAGGGGAGCACAACGAGCCGTCCAGCGGCGTGTGCCTACTGGAAGCCACCTCTTCCTGAAAAGGTTCCAAGGATGCTGGTGGGCATTACACAATTTACAGATCACCTGTAATAACTTTTACCTCATTGACAAAGTGAGTTACGCCACGTGCAGAAAACATGGAAGACACTGAAAGCTACAAAGAATACAACAAAAAATCACATCATCGCATCAATAACAGTACAGCTTCCAGTTTTCCTTCCTTCTTCTCCTCATCTAGCCCTCTCTCTCTATCCATTTATCCATGCATGTATCCATTTATCATCCATCTGCCAGTCCTTCCATTTATCTAGCCATCTACATATGAATGTATGTATCTCTCTCCTGTCCTCCCTCTTCTCTTTCTCTCTCACGAGCAGTTAACTAAAGAGCTAACATTTATTGATTGCCTACTCTTTCAAGGAATTGTTCCAAGTACAATAACTTATTTCATCCCCACAAAACCCTGTGATGCAGCTTCTTTCATGGTAAGCATGTCTGATGGTGAACTTGAGGCACGGAGAGGTTCTGTAACTTGCCTGCTGTGGTCACACAGGTAGTAAGTGGGGAGCAAAGATTCGCCCAGGCGGTCTGCCTCCAGAGGACGGGAAGGCTGAAAGGAGAGTGCAGTGATTGTCTCTGTGTCCTCCAGCTTAGAACCAAAAGGTGTTGACACCTTGCAATAGCCTCTCGCTCTCTGCTTCTCTCCCCTTCTTTCCCCCGCCCCTCTACACATGCACGCACAGATATGCACAGAGAGAGAGAGGTTTTTCTGAACTATTTAAAAATAAATGCATGTATCGTGATACTGAGCCATTAATACATAACATCCATCTCCAAAGAAGAATGCTTTCTCCTCAAATTCTGTAGCCTGCTTCTCTCTGCTCTTAACAATAATTCATCCTGCCATTGATAGGCTCATCTTGAATCATATTTTTGGAGTGAAATAAAAATAATAATAATAAGCAACAAAAACTATTGGTGAAAGTCTCTGTGTGCCAGGAATATGGCTGGTCCCCTTGCCAGCAATGTCTGGTATTTGCAATAATTCCAAGAGATTGGTGTGATTACCCCCATTTTCCATATGAGGAAACCAAGGCTCAGAGAAGTTAAAAACACATCCAAGCTCACACAGCTAACACGTGGCCATCAAGAACCAGGATTCAAACCCAGTGCTGAATGGATTTCTTGAAGTCCCAGGAACCGAGTCCTCACAGGGGAGTCCTGTCCCTCAAAGGCAGACTGGGAAGTTTTCCCTTGTGAAAGGACTTTTGTCATGGGGGTGGGGGTACCTAGTCCTCCCGAGCTCATCGCAGGTTCTAGACCAGCTTCATCCAACTCTCATTCAAATAAACCCCTGTCAGAACCAGGTAGAGAGGGCAGCAGTGCTTCTCCTGCCCAGTGTTCTCGGGCAAATACCTCTTGAATCCACAGCCATTGGAATCTGGTTCCATGCCACCATTCATACTGTGATTGCACATTTAAATTATAGGCAATATAGATATTATATAATTACATTACATATTTAATTTGTTTTATTGATGCAATTTACATTGAAGCATATATTTGAATTTATACAGATTTAGGTGAGGCTTGCATTCCTTATTCCCAACCTCCCACTATCACTCACACACTTCTGATAAATCCCTAGCTCCCAAGGCATTTGAGTTCTTGGCTTTTGCTAAATACAGCTAGCCAAAAGGTCCTGGGGTTTATATTTAGCTAATGGCCAGTTAAACCCCCAGGGCAAGATGGGTCTTTGCATGGCTGGGGCCAGTGGGGGAGACCCAGGAGATCTGAGCAAGGACAAAATTCACTTGCCAGAGGCGAGGAGGTGAATTACAATTTTGTTAAAGGTGAAGTGTGTGCAGCTGAGTGATTCTCCATGTCTGATTATTGAAAGTTCCAATGCATGAAGGTAAATTTCAATTCTGTTTTCCTCTCCCCAACTTAAAACCCAGCTGGCTTTGCTGGCTTCCATCAGGATGCCAGCAAATATCAATGAACAAACCTCAGCTACCGTTGATTCCTCTAGAAGCTTCTCTGCAACTGCTGCAAGGTGACTTGGAACAGACTCTGCTTCTCTCCTTCAGCATCTTTTATGTCTTCTCTGAATGACCATGGGGGGATTATATTTCAGGTGCGCTTTGCTGTTTGACCCCCACCTCCCATCCCCACCCTCAGGCTCACCAGTTACTGACCGGTGAGAACAAAAACTGGTCTTTCTAATTCCTGGGCACTTAAACAGATCACAGCCCATTATAGCACCAACCATAAACAGCTGTATTTCTCTCATCTATGGCCTCTCAAGGAGCTAGAACGCCGGCGAAGGCATTAGCAGGGCACACGCGTGCACCATAGCTCTTGCTCGGCACGTGGTCTGCAGGAAGCATTCTGAGCCCAAGGATGACATTTTGCATAGTTCAACAAGAACTGTTTATGCAGAGTTTCAACAAAAGCTGCTTTCTGAGGTTTGCACTGGGGCAAAGGGCTTTGAAGATAATAATGATCATAATCAAAACAACAGCATCTACCCTTGACTGAGCTCTAACTGTGTGCCAGGCTCTGAGCTAAGTTGTTTCCATGCATCTCTCATTTAATCCTGACTGTGAGTCTCTGGGATACAGCTACAGTTATTATCCTCAGTTTAAGAAGGAGAAAACTGAGGCTCATAGAGGTGAAGCTATTGGTCCCAACCCCAGAGTTTCTGATTCGGTATGTGTGGAGTGGGACCTGAGAATTTGCATTTCGAACAAGTAAATAGGTAATGCAGGTGCTGCTGCTCCAGGGGCCGCACTTTGAGAAAACTGATTTATTATAGCAACTCTTCTGTGCTGGTGCTTCACCCACTTGCCTTGCTGATCCTCATCACAGCCCAGCAAGCAAAGTAATAACCCGATGTAAGGTCTGGGGTTTGGGAAAGGGACTTGGTTTACTCAGAAAGACACGGGCGTGTCTGACTTCACACCCACTCCTCCGCAGGTGATACTGCAACCACCTCCTGGAGTAGGAAGCCTTCCTGGAACCAGAGACTTGGAGGGTTTCAGAAATAACTTACACTGGAGGCTTCTTGACATGTCTTTTAAACCAGCGGGCCAAGTAGAGCGCCCTGCAGTAGGGTTTGCTCAGCCTCACTTGCTGACCCGGGAGAACTTCAAGGAGCAGGAGTAAAATCTTACAGTCCCTTCTGATGCTTCATACTCTGGTCAGCATTTTTGCCCGGGCAGAGCTTAGGAGGAAGGGCTCGCAGACTTACTTCGACCTATGATCTGTGGTCCACGGATCCCTGTGCTCCCTGCCCTGAAAGATCACCCATCCCCTCTCCTTGCTGTAAATGGCCCTCTGGTGGATTGAAAGAGTTAATGCAATTTCCAAAAGGTTGCACTGAGGAAGCACCGAGCCTGAGAGCAGCGTCTGCCTAGAGAGGGACTCAGCTGCGGCCATGCATTGGAATCACCCGAGGGAGGCAAAAAATACCGACGACGACCTTCACCTGCAGTCTCCTTCAGTGGGTCTGAGAACCTGGCATCCAGGCGTAAAAGCCTCCCAGCTGAAGTCTAAGCCCGGCCAGGGTGAGAAGCACCAAAGCATGAATGGGAGTCACCTGCAGACCTTGTGAAAATGCAATGGCCAGGGCTCCACCCCCAAGTGAGAGTGTGCATTTCTCACCAACTCCCAGGGAGGCTTCCCTCCGCCACCCCACATTTCAGCAGCTGGGGCTCTCAGCCCATCGTTCTGCAGAGAACCAGACTCAGGCCCAGAGAGAAGGGATTGGGGGGCCCCACAAGCAAGTACTTGCACTCCCAGGACGAGAACCTGGGTCTCTGACTTTAGCCTGCGGCTGGCTCTGCTACTCCACCCAGAACCTCTGTTCATGCATCCAGCAGGATCCGATAAGACCTTGGTGCAATTCTAGGTGTGCGGGATTTCGGGTGGGCAAGACAGACGCAATCACCAGCCCTCACAGGGCACAGAGCCTGGTGCTTCAACCAGAGGTGATTTTCACCACCACTCCCAACCCAGGGACATTTGGCCATGTGTGAAAACATCTTTGGTTGTCACAGCTGGGTGGGAAGGCTGTGGTCCTGGCATCTAGTGGTGAAAGGCCAGAGATATGTAAACACCCTACACAGAACAGGTCCCCTCCCCCAACAAAGAGGCATCCCGCCTCAAGGGTCCGTCACCCTGAGGTCGAGAAGCCCTGGTGAGGCGGGTAAGATGGACACACACCGGTGATGAGATCTGCCTGGAGCACGTTGAGGGTGCTGGGGAATCTAGAGGAGGATATGAATCCTCGGATGTGGATCTGGGAGGGTTCCAGGAAGAGGTAACAGCCGAGCCAAAATCCCAAAAAAATGAATCCAACAAGAGAATAAGGGGTTAGGACAGAAAGAAATGTCCCAAAGGAAACAGCCTGTGTAACGAGCAAACAGCACATCTGGAGAGCGGGGCTAGCAACCGCGTCTCCTGAGGACTGGGTGAGCACCAGCCGCTGTCCTGTGTCCTGAGGGCCGTGAATGCATTGACTGCTCACGGCTGCCCTCCAAGGTAGGGGCGTTCTTCTCCCTGGCCACAGATGTGGGACCTGTGGCCCCAAGAGGTCAAAAGGCGTATCTAGGGTCACACAGCGGATTAATGGTGAAGCTGGGACTAGAACCAAGGGAGGTGGCTGCCAGAGTCGGTAACCTTGGCTCCTCAGCTACATGCAGATGAGAAAGAACTCCTGGTAGCAGGAGCATGAAGGAAAGGGAGTCGTGGGCGGGCCCGGGAAGGTGGGGCTGGAGAGGTGGGAGGCAGGTGGGGCTATAGAGGTGGGGGCAGGTGGGGCTGGAGAGGTGGGGACAGGCGGGGCTGGAGAGGTGGGGGCAGATGGGGCTGGAGAGGCGGGAGGCAGATGGGGCTGGAGAGGTGGGGGCAGGTGGGGCTGGAGAGGCTGGAGGCAGGTGGGGCTGGAGAGGCTGGAGGCAGGTGGGGCTGGAGAGGTGGGGCCAGGAGGGCTGGAGAGGTGGGGGCAGGTGGGGTTGGGCATACCCTAAGGGCGATGGGAAGCCCTTGCAGGGTTTTAGCTAGAATTTAGGGGGTAGTCTGAATTTAGGCGGGTCAGGGAAGAGCCCAGATTAAGCATGAATTGAGGTCAAGAAGCCTCCCATAGCCACGATCCTAAAAGAACCACCGGTTCTCTCATCCTCCGGGGAAAGGTGCGGGATTCCGTGCTACACGTAGGAAACCTCGCCACACACTTGTGGGTACCTCTCTGCCCCTGTTAGCAGGTCATCCTCGGCCTGTGATAAAATTAGCACAAAGTGGGAAATAATGACCTTGCACCTGCATTTCAGAGGCGTCTTCTCCGTGGCCGGCCCCTGAGCACCGTTTAGCTATCTCACTATCTAGCTTTAAAATAACAGAATTGTTTAGTAGGAGAAAACTACAGTTATTAGCGATGATTATAGGGGGATCCGGATAAGCATTGAATGCGATCTGCCTGTCTTCTCCTAGCTGGCAATTTCGAGCTGCCTCCTTTTCCCAAATTTCAGCAAATGAGGAACCAAAACTGTGCAAGTGGCTCTGCATTGTTTATTTGTTATTTTTAAACAAATCAGATGGAAATTGATCTGCCTTCTTGGGAGCTCAGGAGCTGCCAAACGGCCTGGCGTTCCGACAGGTTTATGTGGCGCACACCGTCCGTTAGCCAGGATCACTGCAATTCGGAATAATCAGGGAGCTAATTAGGGTCCTCTTGGCGTCCCCTTACCAGCAGGTAACTTCATTCACTACTAAGTGGGGTGAAAATAAGTCTCCCAGGTTTTGGAGGAGGAAGTCGTTTACCAGTAACACGTGTCTCCTCCAGGTTTCCTGTGAGGAAGCTGGGATCTGGGAACTTGGACTTGACGGATAGACCTGCCCTCCTCTACTAGCTTTGGTTGAAGATGTGTATGTTGGACACTGTCCGATGGAACTTACATCTACTGGATGAGCCAGATTATCAGTAATGAAAGAAGACAGCATTTTCATAGAGATGCAGGTTGGGAAGAAAAGCAAACATGGTGTTACTTTGGAGTGGTGTCCAGGAAGATTTCTGGGAGGAGGTAGCATCTGAGCAGAGGTCTGAATGATAAGGGTGCAGTGCGGCAAATATCTAGAAAAGAAAATTTGCCCCAAATGAAGAGGCCTGAGGGAGGAGCAAGGTCAGGGTCCGGGAGGCAAGAAGCCCACGTGGCTGGAGTGGAGGCAGGAGGGGGAAAGGACGGGAGGCTTAGGCCACTCACGTGGGCTTGCAGACTTCCTCTGAGGGCTGTGGGAAACCACTGGGGGCTTCAAGGAAGGGGGAGTCAGGGTTAAACATCATTCTGGCAGCTTCAAGACTGAAGCCGCGAAGGGGCCGGCAGCGCCCGACGAATCTGGCCGCCCTCGTCTGGGCCACACTCGGAGGCCGGCGGCTTGGAGCAAGGTGCTTGCGGCAGGGATGGGGGCGGCGAGGGGTCCTGGGGCTCTGACGGGATGCTGACAGGCCGGGCCTCTGGACACATCACTGCATTTCCACGCCCACCCGGGGGACAGAGGGCCTCTCCACGCAGCATTCTCTTCCCCACCCCGTGTCTTAGCACCTGCTGTTTGCATGGCTTCAGCCCTCTGTCCACTGCCGTACCCAAAGGGGACCAGCTTTTCTCCTTAGAGAACCACGAAGGTTTCCAGAAAGCCTGCCAGGCAAATACGAAGGAGAGCCATTTGGGTCTCGGTGCTTTCTGAGTCATGAGGATTTCACAGATTCTCATGGGTGTGGCGTGGGCTCACTTCCCGGAAAATGCATGAGCTCACACAGGCCACCCCACCTGAAGCCTCCCGATGACTCTGCGGCGGCTTTGGGCAAGTCAGGACACTCATGAGCGTCGCGTAATAACAGCCCTGCACTACCCCCCTGGGTTATTTAGATAATCAAATGAGAGAGTGCGGATAAACCTCTTTACAGCCATACATGACAAGATTGCAGAAAATACTACTGCTCTGAGCATCAGTCAGTGTGTGCTTCTGAAGCCCCCCGTCCAGAAAGGGAGGCTCTGTGATTTTAAGGAACAAATGAAAAGACATCAAGAAATAAAATAAAAAACTCTGTCGGTGGTTGCACCACCTTTTGAGATCATTGGGTTTGGAAATCTTTCACCTAAATTCACAAAGCAGGTGAAATAAAACAATTACAATACTCAGATTTGGCTAACTGATGAGTACCTGGCTTGTAACTGGTTGTCTTCTAAAACACAATCAAATCTGGATGAGCTGGAATGAGGCAGAGTGAAGTTCTGGCTAATTGAACGTTTGGTTATAGGAAGTTTCCCTTTTGTGTTCTCACCCTTGTGTTTTGTTTACAGATTTAAAAAAAATTTTTTAAAGATACATAGGTCATACAAAATGTGACATTAAGAAAATAAGAGGTTCCCATATACCCCCACTCCTCACCCAACCCCACTCCGCCCATATCACCAAATTCCTTCATCAGTGTGGCACATTCGTTGCATTGGATGAATACATTTTGGAGCATTGCCACACAGCATGGATTATAGTTTACACTGTAGTTTAAACTCTCTCCCAGTCCATTCAGTGGGTTATGGCAGGATATACGATGTCCTACATCTGCCCCTGCAATATCACTCAGGACAACTCCAAGTCCTGAAAATGCCCCCATACCACACCTCTTCTTCCCTCTCCCTGCCCTCAGCAACTCCTGTGGCCACTGTCTCCACATTAATGATACAATTTCTTCCATTGCCAGAGTCATAATGAATCTATAGTAGAATACCAGTAAGTCCACTCTAATCCATATTTTATTCCTCTGTCTTGCAGACCCTGGGATCGCAACGTGCAATCCACCTCTAAATCGAGAGGGGGTTTAGATACCACAGGGCTGATGGCTGAGATTCTCCTGCTTGCAGTTGTAGGCACTCTTGGCTCCCTGGTGTGGTGGTTGACCATCCCCACCTTCCTGTTAGCCGACATGGGCAAGTCCAGCAAACCAGTGAGTAGGTGCTGCAACTCCGCTGAGGCTCAGGGCCTAGCCTTGCCCTTCTGGGTTTTGTTGTTGTTGTTGTTGTTTTTAATAATTGCCTTTTTTAAAAAAGATACATAGATCACAAAAAGATATTACATTACAAAATATAAAAGGTTTCCATATACCCCACACTCCACCCCACCCGACTCCTCCCACATCAACAACCTCTTTCATCATTGGGTGAATAAGTTTTGGAGCACTGCTGTACCCCACAGATGATAGTTCACATTGTAGTTCACACTCTCGCCCAGTTCATTCAGTGGGTTATGGCAGGACATACAACGTCGCCCTTGTGTTTCAAAGCACTTCCGAAGAACCTCAGCCCACCGCCTTTCTCCACCAGCGGGAGCTGGCAGGCAGCGGTCCTCAGGCTGGCCGGCAGCCTCACCGCAGAGGGCTAGAAAACTGTGGGTAGAGGGCCAGCAGACTGCACGTTCACTGTCAAAGAGAGCTGAGCCCGTCAGGATGCCCCAACAACGGAATATTCTGTGGTCGTTACAAACTGATACTGTAAACCCACATTTATTGGCAGGGAAACTGTTCATGCTTTATCGCTAAGTTAAAAAGCAGTGTGTAGACTACGATCCAGTTTATATAAAAATCATTGTTATATAATTTTAAAAGTCAGGAGGAATATACAATAAAATGCTAACAGAGTTATCACGAGGTGACAGAATTGCAGGTTTAAATTTTTGTTCATGTTTTCTTGTCAGTGCACTCTAAATTTTCAAGACAAATAGATTATTGGTGTAATGGGGGGGAAAGGCTATTTTTTACAAGAGAGGTAACTGCCCCAGGAAATATGCTGCCCACACATACACCTTATACCTACAGACAGTATGTGGATTTTGCTTCCTATGGTCTCAGCCTTAAACCATTCCCTCTGACTATGGCTCTGCTCTCAGATAGGAACAAAGGAGAGGGATTTATACCCTCTCCCTTTTATAGTCAATGGCTCCCAAGTACCATCCGGATGTATTCCATATAAGGTCTGTCATGGCCTAGCCTCTGCCAATATCTCCAGGCTCGTTTCCCTCTTCACTAGTACTGATTGACTTGATCCCCTCGTCTCTTATACATATCTATGCAGTAATAGTCTGTCTCATTTCCAAAGGAATTGTGTGGCTTCCCACTTAAATCTACACTGTTTCATGCCTCTTGGCCTTTGCTCATCTATTGCCAGGAATGCCCTTCCCAGCTAAGTCCTAGTCATTCTTACAGCCTCAGCATAAACACCAATTCCTCCAAGAAGTCCTCCTTGATGTCTCTGCCTCTGCTAGGCTTTGCCAAGCAGCCCACTCTGTCCTGTCATAGCATATCTGTATCCTGCTGTACTATCCCTAATTACAATTGTTGGCTTCCTTCTCTGTCTCGCCTACTGCAGTGTGAGCCCCAGGAAGGCAGGAAACACAGGCACATAATAGCTGCTCAATAAGTGCTTGTTGAACTGCACAGAAGTCCAGGTAAACTGAAGGCAATAGGATTGGTCGTCTGCATTATTTTGAGAGTCACATCTCCCTGTTCTTACTTTTGCCGTCTCCAATCCAACATCTACACATCAAAATAATCATTTTAACTTAAATAAGATTCAGCCACCCCAGCTCAAAATCCTTAGATGAATCTTCATTACTCAGAAAAAAATTCAAGCTCCTTGTCTTGTCCTTGTGTCTTCTGACACACCCCTGACTCACACCATAGAATAAATGCTCTATAAATAGTTATTGAATGATAAAATAAATGGACTTAAGGACACAAGGATGGATGGATGGAAGGATGGATGGACAGA
Organism: Dasypus novemcinctus; assembly: GCF_030445035.2. NCBI lineage: Eukaryota > Metazoa > Chordata > Mammalia > Cingulata > Dasypodidae > Dasypus > Dasypus novemcinctus. Next base: position 55,619,556 of record NC_080695.1, on the reverse strand, counting down.
TGAATATGTGGATGAATAGACAGCTAGATAGATGGATGGATGGACAGATGGACATACAGGTGGATGGAGGAATGGGTGTACTCTCTTCCTTTCATGTGAGTGTAAACTTACATGGAGTGCAGCTTGGTTATTTATTTGTTTCTTTCCAGAGAAGCCCTTGAAAGTTTTCCAAAGCAGGAGAAAATTGAAAAGGGCATTTATCATTTCATTTTCCTACTAAATACTGATGAGCTTTTTGCAATCATTTTGCTGCTCTGGGACTCAGTTTCCTCAACTGTTCACAGGGGCATGAAGCCGGGTGATTCTCCAACTTTCCCTGGCCTGTGGTCCTCAGGCAGACACACTGCATCCCCTCACTGACGCTTCTCACCTCCTCGCTCATCTCTTCTCGCTCCTCCAGGCCCCGCTAAGGGGAATCTCCACAGGATCCTAAGCCTTCTTTTTCCTTGCCTTGGCTTTTATGGATTGATGACATCAGGGTGTCACTTTTTCTTGCAGATACCATCAGGGTGTTTTCCTAAACAAAGATAGTTTCATCTCCAAGAGGAATTCACAAACCAGTGGGAAAAATGATGGGAATTTCACTGCTCTCCAAAAACGGACTCACTAACCACTGAGCAGGGAGTGTCTTAAGAATTCTTCCCATCCCCAGAACTCAAATCTCCCCACCATCTTTCACGTGGGAGTCAGAGTGGAGCTGCCTTTGTACCTCTTTTTCCAGCAGCTAGAGTCCACGTCAAGGTTTCCATTAAACCAGATTTCCCCAATGATCTTGAATCCACCGGCTTGTTCTCTCCAGCTCTACTTCTGCTAACCATGCCAGCCACTGCCACCTCCCCCTCAACAACCAGCTGCCTCTGAACCAGTCTGCTTGCCCCCTCCATTCCCTACCTACAACCTTCCATCCTCTCAGCAGCCAATGCGCTCTTTCTGGAAAAAGCAAGTCAGTGCCCGTCACTGGCTTGCCACGACTCTCCGAAGGCTTGCCGTGGGAGTTAGAGTCAAAAGCAAGCTTCTCGCCCATCCGGTGAGAGTTTCCAGGATCTGGCTCCTACTACCTCTCACTCTCAGCTCTTGCTACATCTGCTTTACTTTCAACCTCCAGCCACACCAGCCCTTTCTGTGGCTCAAATACGCCCAGCTCATTCCTGCCTCAGGACCTTGGCTCATCCCTTCCCGAAAGGTTGTCCCCAATCTTTGCAAGATTTCCTCCCTCCGGTCGATCAGAGGTCTCCTCCAATGTCTCTCTCCAGCAAAGGCCTTCCTTGACCACTTCACCCAACACTGCCTTGCGTGTCAGCCCTCTGGACTCGTCATCCAGCATCCTGTTTTATTTCCCTAATAAGCTCTTCTCAGCGCCTGAAACCACTTTATTAGCCTGCTTTCTTACTATCTCACCATCCAGAGGGCAAGCTTTGCTCACTATTGTAGACTCAGCACCCAGAAGATGGACATATAGTCAGTAAAAAACTTTCTAAACAAATAAAAAATAATAGACCAAGGGCACACAGGCTTATGTAATAAGGCGAAAATGGGAGTCGGTGGTGCAAAGCAGCAGCCTTTAACACCCCTGCATCAGGGTCCTTCTAGCTCTATTCCAGGCAGGCAACATTTCCTCCCAGAACTCTTCCAAACTAGCTTACATTATTGATGGAAAATCAGGTTTCTCTCCTGGGAAAACTGAAAGTAACAGAGATCTTGGAAGAGAAGCTTGGCAGGGATAGAGATGTGTCCCACGAAAAAAGAGCCAAACGACCCCACCTCGCGCCACGGGGCCCCCACCCCACTTTGCCTTCACAGCCCACCTACCCTGGATGGAGAGAAATGAGGACCTTCCCCGCTGCGGGGTAAAGCCGTGGGTAACGTTACCCCAAGATGACATTGAACCTAGGATCCTAATCTCCTGGTGGGTGAGAACAGACCTAACGACTCAGGAATGAGAATTAGATCCCAAGCTAGTGAGTGCTTTGTGATTCCAATTCCGTTCGAATATGTGATACATTCTATCGATCGGCAGTGGGTCCAGGATGCTGACTTGAAGGAAAATAAAGAGACTCTTCACAATCGAATGTTTATTCTGTCTTTCTCTCCATACCACCTCCCTCCTCTGCCAGTATATACACACACACCTTAACTGAAATCCCAAGATGGTTCATTTTTCAGAGAGGCGGTGAAAAGAATATGGATTTTTTTAAGTCGAACTAAGTTGTGTTAGCATCCCAATTGTACAACTAATTAGCTCTGTGACACAAAACAGATTACTTTACCTCTCTGAACCTCTATTTTTTGCCTACAAAATGGGAAAGAACCTAGATGTCAGTGGGAGGAAAGAACCAAAAGGTTAGCTTGCTTGAAGATCTTCAAAGAGATGTGGAAGCCATGCCCTGGGAGAGTCCTCTCAAAACAGGGCCAATTGCATGTGTCTGGCGACGATTAAAAATCACCAAGAACAACATATAACCCCGTAGTCTTTGAAATACCCATTAAATTTAAGGAGAAAGCAACAAGCTTCAGCATAATTCAGCACTCCATTCCAGGTTGACATGCTTTAATCTAGCTTTTAAATTTTTAATTATGTTAATCTAAGTTTAGACATTAATGAGTTGTGGTGCACATTATTTATTACCATTTCGGGTCATTGTCTTTCCTCCTCAGTCACCCACCCTCCCGGAGAGCACAGGGCCCTGGAGCAGCCGGCGTCCTCAGAGCGACGGGAAGGGCTGTCCAGGCTGCACCTGCCTTGTTCCTCAAAGGGTGGTTCACTGACGAGCAGCACCAGCAGCACCTGGGAGCTACTGGAGCTGCAGGACCTCGGGTCCCACCCCAGACCTCCCGCCTCAGGATCTGCTCTTTAACCCTTAGACTCCCAGGTGATTCCTGAGCATGTCAGAAAGCTACAAGTGCTGTGGCTGTGCCTTCTAGACTCCAGGGGATTTCTGCGACCGGGGCTGGTCCACGTATGCACAAGCCACGGTGGACCCAGGCAAAGCCAACCGAGCATGCTTCTAGGGTTTCGGTAGTTGCTCTTGGTTGTATTTCAATGTGGCTCAGGGACATTGGGTGACACATTTGTCCTAGAAAATCCATCAGAGGTTGGTTCACTGTTCGAGTAGGTTCAGCTTATGGAGCCCAGATAAGAGTAAGCACAGCTCACGGGTACTCACCGTTGCCTTTGTGCCGTCCCTGTTCTCTGCTTTGCACACAGTAACTCATGCGACACTTAAAGCAACCCTGGGACTTGGGTGCCACCATTATCCCGCTGCACAGATGAGGAGACCGAGGAACACAGATGGCAGTCTCATCAGTCACGTACCCCAGGGGACCTCCGCCCAAGTGAGGTCCTCACTCCTTCATGTGGGGAGTATTTACTGAGCACCTGCAGAGTGGCAGGCGTGTGTCACTGAGGACGGAATGGTGACCAGAGCAGGCATGGACTCACCCTCAGGGAGCCAACAGTCCAACGGGGAAGAAGAAGAAGCGCCCTAACTGGAGAGTCACACATACACACACACAAGCACGTGTCCTTACAGATGGGGTGGGCGCTAGTGAGAAAAGACATAGTGCTCTAAGAGTAACCGGCAGGGGGCTCTGACTTGGTGTGGGGGTCAGGAAAGGTATCCCTTGGAAATCACCTTCAAACAGAAAGCTCATGGATGGGTAGGAGTTATTAGCTAAGAATACGGCATGAATCTTCTAAAAATGGAGAATGAGATGTGAAAATGCCCTGGCAGGGGAACAGATGGGACATCCTTGAGTCTACGGGTGAGAGTGTGGGAAGCAAGGAGGATGGAGCTGTTTGAGGAGGAGAAAGAAGGGTCTTGGGGACTGTCTCAGTTTGCCAGAGCTGCTATGACAAATACCTCAGACTGGTTGGCTTAAAAAATAGGAATTTATTTTCTCACAGTTTTGGAAGCTGGAAGTCCAACAACATGACAATGCTTTCTCCAAAGTCTGTAGCATTCTGTTAGCATTCCAGCAACTCCTAATTCAAGCTCTACCTCTGTCACATGTCCATCTCTCTCCTTCTGTCTTCTAGCCTGTTCTAGTGCTCAAATGTCCTCTGCTTATTAGGGCTCCAGTCATATTGGATTAAGGATCAACCTGACTGGGTTTGGCCTCACCTTAATAGAACCTTCAAAGATTCTGTTTACAATGGATTCACATCCTCAGGGAGTAGAATTTGGACACATCTTTGTGGGAGAAGGGCTCCGTAACAGAGGCCACGCTAAGAACGTCCATACTCTTGACCTCCTTGTCATCACACGACCCTTCTCAGGGCCCAAGAGGCTTGCCCTTACCCCTCTCACACATCCTTCTCCCTTTCCCTCACACTCAGAGGTTTTTTATCTCCCTTTCTCACTTCTTTCCAACTCTAGCCCTACTCAGTGGCATCAGAGATTTGCAGATTAGTAGTCAGGACAGCATAGGTTGCATATGATAGAAGCCCAGCTCCAACAGGCTTAAACATAAATTGTCTGGCTTCAGGTGAAGCTGCTTCCAGGTGCTCTGCAATGTCACTGGGAATTCTCTCTTTCCATGTTTGGGCACTGCCTTCTTGTCTTGGTTTCCTTTCCAGTGGGTTTTTTAATATGAAGGCAAAGAAGACTGAACTTATATCCTATTGGCTTATTATCAGCTAAAAGGGCCTCTTTCCTAATAGTTATGGTGACTTCATTAGTCAGCCAAAGGGATGCTGATGCAAAATACCAGAAATTGGTTGGTTTTTTTTTCTTCAAAGATTTTATTTTATTATTACTATTTTTATTTCTCTCCCCTCTTCCCCGGTGTCTGCTCTCTTGTGTCAATTTGCTGTGCGTTCTTCTGTGTCCACTTGCATTCTCGGCAGCACCAGGAATCTGTGTCTCTTTTTTGTTGTGTCATCTTGCTGCATCAGCTCTCCACGTGTGCGGTGCCACTCCTGGGCAGGCTGTGCTTTCCAGGCAGGGTGGCTCTCCTCGAAGGGTGCATTCCTTGCATGTGGAACTCCCCTACACAGGGGACACCACATGTGGCATGGCACTCCTTGCACATGGCAGCACTGTGCATGGGCCAGCTCACCACACAGGCCAGAAGGCCCTGGATTTGAACCCTGACCTCTTATATGGTAGGCGGACTCTCTATCAGTTGAGCCACATCCGCTTCCCAAGGTTGGTTTTTACAAAAGGTAATTATTTGGGGTAGGAGCTTACAGATACCAGGCCATAAAGCATTAAGTTACTTCCCTCACCAAAGTCTATTTCCGCATGTTGGAGTAAGATGGCTGCCGACGTCTGTGAGGGTTCAGGCTTCTGGGATCCTCTGGGCTCAGCTCCTCTGTTTTCTCCACAAGATCAACTATAGACTATGAGGCTCTCTAGACTTTGCCTCTCTCCAGAAGGTCAGCTGTAGACTATCAGGCAAACAGCTCTGTCTCTTTCCCTGGGGTTTCTGCCATGACTATTCCTCTGTGTTCGTCTCCTGGCTCAGGTCCTCTCTTCCTGGGCTGGCTTCTCTTTCCTCTGCATGCTGACTTCCCAGGGCTCCAGCTTAAGACTTCAGCATCAAACTCTGACATCAAAACTCCAACATCAAAACCCCTCAACTCTGTCCTTTGCCATGCCTTTTATCTGGTGGGTGGAGACTCAATGCCCTAATGACATGGCCCAATCAAAGCCCTAATCATAACCTAATCATGCCCAGGTATAGACCAGATTACAAACATAATCCACTATCTATTTTTGAAATTCATAACCATATCAAACTGTTACCATGACCTTCTTGGTCGTCCAGCTCAAATGATATGAGTGTCCCCCAGTAACTCAATGTTCAAGTTTGCCACACCATGGGAATTGCCCTAGAGTCCAACACTCCTCCAGGCTCCTAAGAAACCATCTGAATGGTGGATATTTCAGGCTTGATGAACATGGAGGCCAGGAACCAGAGGGAACAGAGCCTGGCTGGCTTCCTGGTGCCCTTCAAAATTTTCTCTGTAGTCTCCTTTACCTATTCCAATTAGCAGGTGTGACTGAATCTATTTTAGTTTGCTAAATGCTGCTGAAGTAATATACTCTAAAAATGGGCGGGCTTTTAACAATGGGAATGTAACAGGTTAAAAGCTTATAGTTTTGAGGCCATGAAAGTGTCCAAATCAAGGCATTATCAGATGTTCTCTACCCGAGGTGCAGCTGTGGACAATGAGGCACATAGTGACAACCATTCATCTCCTCCAGGTCTTTCATTCAGCTTTGGGCTGCTCTGACTGTGGCGTATTCTCTCTCCTGGATTCATGCATTTCACTTCTGGAGATTTCTCTCTGTCTCTGTGTTCCTCTATGTCTCTACAGTTTTTTTTCTGCTTCTGTGGCTTTTTATTCCTCCCTTATAAAGGACTCCAGTAAGAGGATTAAGACCCACCCTGGGCCCCACAATCTAATCAAAGGCCCTCAGCCGAAGCCATCAAAAGTTCCTGTCTATAATAGGTTTAGATGCATAGGAATGGATTTGCTTTAAGAACAGGTATACCCAGCTTCAAACTGTCACAGAATCATTCTTACGTGCAGGCATTTTCTCCAATTGTAAAATGTTATTGGTTATTTTTTAAAATACTGAATTAAATATAAACTTTTATCATAGAACATGTACTGGCTTTAGAAATGTCAAAATGGTAAGGGAAGAATTATAGAATGAACAAGATGGAGTTGAGTGCTTTACCAGGCGTGATTTATGGGTGGAGCACATGGAGAATAAAAGGTAATGGGACACTTCTGGTAAGAGGGTGGACTAGAGAGATATGGGACTCTCTTCCCTCTCAGAAAGATAGCTAGAGGACAGGCAGCAATGGCCTGGAATAAAATCTTCTAGGATTTGGGAAGCCAGGGAAGGCTGGACATCACCCAGAGAAAAGAGGAGCAAAGGAGAAGAATCACAACAGCAAAACTGTGAGTTAAAGGCACAGCTGCAAATGCTGGTACCCTCCCCCACATTATAGACACTTCTGAATTCTCAGGCCTTGGGGCTGGTGGCTACAGACGAAGGGGGCTCCAGGGATCCACCTCCTCAGGAAAGGCAAGAGAAAGGGACACAGCCTAAGACCGACTCAACTTTTTACCCAAAATTTGGTATGTTGTGTCTAATGAGCCCTTCCAAGCCAGGTGGAGCCATGCCATTCTTTGCTTGTGGAGCACATATGGGACTAAAGAGATCTGACCCTCTCAGTCTCACTCTCTATTGACCTGGGCTGGTTGTTGAGGACACAGAGGGGAGTGGAATTACTTCCTACCCAGAAAAAGGAAGAGGCTACCAGCAAAAGTTGGAGAACTGCCTCTGAGAAAGTTTGAATTACAAGGTTCTTATCCTCCAGGCAGGATCCTCTATCACATTGATCTCATCTGTGTTGTAGCAAACACACTCTGACAGGCATTGCATTGAGAGGGCTGCAAAAAACAACTGGCAGACAAAGGAAGTGCAAGTGAGAAATTAAAAGTAAGTAAGAGAGGCTTCTTCTAGCCTTTACAGCCTCCCTCCCCAAGGCCCTAGGAGGTGGGTCTGCAACCCATTACTGTGCCCAGGCCCCAGATTTGAGCAACTAACAGGGACAGTCCTAGAACAGGGACAAAACCCAGAACAGGTTTAACCAAGAATCAAAAAACAGCAGTAACACATAGGCTCCTGCCACTAAAACCCTACAAAGGAGAAAGAAATCAAGTTTCTGAATAAATTCACCACACTAATTAGATGCCTAAACATCAGAAAAAAATTACAAGCCATTCTAAGAAAATGGAAGACATAGTCCAAGCAAAGGAATATATCAAAGCCCCAGAAGAGATCAGAATTGAGACAACTAATCAATGAGATGAACACAAATTTCCAAAATCAAATTAATGAGTTGAAAGACAATATAGCTAAAGAGATAAAAGACATTAAGAAGACACTGAGCAAGCACAAAGAAGAATTTGAAAACCCAAATAAAAGAGTAACAGAGTTCATGGGAATGGAAGTCCTGATAGATGAGATCAAAACACTTTAGAGGCATACAACAGCAGAGTCAAAATAATAGAAGAAAGAATAAGTGATACCAAAGATAGAACAGCTGAAATTGAAGGAAGAAAAAACCAAAGAGTTGAATGATAACATGAAATGCAACAACATACATGTCATGGGATTTCCAGAAGGAGAAGAGAAAAAAAGGGGCAGAAAGAGTATTTGAAGAAATAATGACTGAAAATTTCCCAACTCGCACAAAAGAAATGAACTTAGATGCCTAAAGCGCAGCATGCCTCAGTCAGAATAAATGTGAATGGACCTACTCCAAGACACATACTACTCTGAATGTCAAATGTCAAAGAAAAAGAGAAAATTCAGAGAGCATCAAGGGAGAACCAAACCAACACAAACAAGGGTCGTACAGAAAGAGTGCGGATTTCTCATCAGAAACCATGGAGGCAAGAAGACAGTGGTATGATATAACTAGGAGACTGAAAGAGAAAAACTGCCATCTTAGAATTCTTTATCTAACAAAATTGTCCTTCAGTTACAAAGGTAAGTTTAAAACATTTACGAATAGAACCTAAGAGAGTTTGTAAAAAAGAAGCCACCTTTGTAAGAAATATTAAAGGAAGCCTTACAGCCTGAAAGGAAAATAGAGGAAAGAGAGACTTGGAGGAGAGTATAGAAGAAGGAATAGCAGAAAGGGTAACCAAAAGAGTAAAAAGACAGATGAAAATAAGATAAGAAGTATGAAAACAAAGAATAAAATGATAGAAGTCAATTATGCATTTACAGCAATATCATTGAATGTGAATGGATTAAACTCCCCAATCAAAAGAAATAGACTGACAAATTGATTTTTTTTTAAATGAGCCATCCATATGCTTCTTATAAAAGACTCACTTTAGATACAAGTGAGTGGCTGAGAGTAAAAGGTTGGAAAAAGATACTCCACACAAAGAGTAACCAAAAAAGAGCAGGAGTAGCTATACTAATACTGAACAAAACAGATTTTAAATGCAAAAATGTTCTACGAGATACAGAAAGCCATTATATATTAATAAATGGGGCAATCCACCAGGAAGAAAAAACAATTATAAATATCTATGCACCTAACCAGGGTATCCCAAAATATATGAGGCAAACTCTGGTAAAACTTAAGGGAGAAATAGACATCTCTACAGCAATAGTTGGAAACTTCAACACAACACTCATGTCATTAGATAGAACAACTAGACAGAAGATCAACAAGGAAACAGAGAACTTGAACAATATGATAAAGGAGCTAGACCTAACTGACATATACAAAATGTTGCACTCAAACTCAATGGATTATATATTCTTCTCAAGTGCCCATGGATCTTTCTCCAAGATAGACCACATGTTAGATCACAATGCAGCTGTCAAAAATACAAAAAAAGACTGGAATCATTCAAAACACCTTCTCAGATCATAATAGAATGAAACTAGAAATCCATAATAGATGAGAAAGAGGTAAAGTTGCAAATGTCTGAAGGCTGAGCAACATACTCTTAAGTAATCAATGGGTCAAAGAAAAAATTGCAAGTGAAATCAGAAAATATAATGAGACAAGTGAAAGCAAGAACACAACTTATCAAAACTTACAAGATGCAATGAAGGCAGTCTTGAGAGGGAAATTTATAACCCTAAACACCTATATTAAAAAAGAAGAAAGAGTTAAACTCAAAGATCTAACTGAACAACTGGAGAAACTAGAAAAAGAACAGCCCACCAATTCCAAAGGAAGCAGAAGCAAAGAAATAATCAAGATTAGAGCAGAAATAAATGAAATTGAAGGAAAAAAATCAGCAAAACCAATAGCTGGATCTTTGAGAAGATCAATAAAACTGACAAACCCCTAGCTAGACTAACAAAGAAAAAAACCCGGATAAGACACAAATAAATGAAATCAGAAAATGAAAGGGGTGAAGTCACAATGGACCCCACAGAAATAAAAAGGATCATAAATAAAAAGGATCAACAAGACAACCTAGATGAAATGGACAAATTCCTGGAAATATACAACCAACCTACACTAATTCTATAAGAAATACAAGAGCTTAACAATCCAATCACATTTAAAGAGACTTAATCAGTCATCAAAAATCTCCCAACAAAGAAAAGTCCAGGACCAGATGGCTTCACAAGTGAATTCTAGCAAACATTTTGAGAAGAATTAACACCAATCCTGTTTAAACTTCCCAAAAAAATTGAAAGGGAGGGAAAATTACCCAGTACATTTTATGAGGCCAACATTACCCAAATACTGTAGATAAAAACACTGTAAGAAAAGAAAATTACAGACCAATCTCTTTAGTGAACAAAGGTGCAAAAATTCCCAAGAAAATACTTGCAAATTTAGAGAGATTGAGAGGTGATAAGTTTTATTTGTTTATTAGCGGGAAAGTTATCTTAGCGGGAAAGTTTTCAACCTCTCCCCATTGAGTACAATGTTGTCTGTAGGTTTTTCATTATTGGAATAATGAGTGTGCTTTAGAATGATTGAAGTGGTGAATGCACAAATATGTGATTATACCAAGTGCTGTTGATTGTACACTTTGGATGGATTTATGCTTTATTAATATGTATCAATAAAACTGATTTGTTGAAAAAATACTTGCAAATAGAATTCGACAGCATATCAAAAGACTTATACACCACAACCAAGTTGGATTTATTCCTGATAAGCAAGGGTGGTTCAACGTAAGACAATCAATTAATGTAATATACCACATTAACAAATTGAAGGGAAAAAATACATGATTATCTTAATCGAATGCAGAAAAGGCATTCGACAAAATCTAGCATCCTTTCTTGATAAAAACACTTTGAAAGATAGGGCTAGAAGGAAAATTCTTCAATATGATAAAAGATATATATGAAAAACCTACAGACAACATTGTACTCAATGGGGAGAGGTTGAAAACTTTCCCGCTAAGATCAGGAACATGAAAAGGATGCCCACAGTCACCATTGTTATTCAACATTGTACTAGAAGTTCTAGCTAGAGCAATTAGACAAGGGGGAAAAAGCATCCAAATAGGAAAAGAGCAAGTAAAACTCTATTTGTGGATAACATGATCCTATATTTAGAAAATTTTGAAATGTCTATGACAAAGCTACTTGAGCTAATAAATGAGTTCAGCAAAGTGGCAGGATACAAGAGCAACACACAAAAATCAGCAATGTCTCTGTACAGTAATATTGAACAATCTGAGTAGGAAATCAGGGGGAAAATTCCATTTACAATAGCAACAAACAGCCTCAAATACCCAGGAATCAATTTAACCAAAGAAACACAGGTCCTATATACAGAAAACAATAAAACAGTGCTAAGAGAAATCAATGAAGACCTAAACGAATGGAAAGACATTCCATGTTCATAAATTGGAAGACCAAATATTGTAAAGATATCAATTGTAACCAAAATAATTTATACATTCAATGCAATACCAATCAAAATTCCAACAGGGGGAACAAATGTTGCTCAAGCAGTTGAGCAACTGCTTCCCACATGGGAGGTCCTGAGTTTGGTCCCTGGGTGCCTTCTAAAAACAAAAGCAAACAACAAGCAAACAAATGAAAAAAACAACTCATGGGAGCCAATGTGGCTCAGTGGTTAAGCACCGGCTTCCCACATATGATGTTCCAGGTTTAATAACTGGCCCTGTACCTCAAAAAAAAAAAAAAATTCCAACAGCCTACTTTATAGAAATAGAAAAGGCAATTATCAAATTCATTTGAAAGGGAAAGTGCACCTGTATAGATAAAAGCATTCTAAAAAAGAAGAGCGACATGAGAGGACTTTCACTACCTGACCTTGAAATGTAGTACAAATCTACCGTCGTCAAACACCATGTTATTGGGATAAAGATAGACACATCCATCACATCCATCAGTGGAATATAAATGAGTCCATAAATAAACCCTCACCTCTACGGCCAACTGGTTTTTGACCAGCCTACCAAGTCCATGTTGAAGGGACAAGACAGTCTCTTCAACAAATGGTGCTGGGAGAACAGGATATCATAGCCAAAGAATGAAAGAGGACCCCTATCTCACTCCCTATACAAGAATCAACTAAAAAATGGATCAAAGACCTAATTATAAAAGCCAGGGCCATAAAGGTCCCAGAAGAAAATGTAGAAAAACATCCTAAAGACCTTATGGTAGGTGGTGGTTTCTTGGACCCCAACCACGGGCAACAAATGAAAAAATAGATAAATGGGGCTGCCTCAAAATTAAGCACTTTTGCACCTCACAGGACTTTGTCAAAAGTGTGAAAAGATAGCCAACTCAATGGGAGAAAATATTCGGAAATCACATATCTGATAAGGGTTTAATAGCCATGATATATAAAAAGATGCTACAACTCAGCAATAAAAAGACAAACGACCCGATTAAAAAATGGACGAAAGACTTGAATAGACATTTGTCCAAAGAAGAAATACAAATGGCAAAAAAACACACAAAACACAGGAAAAATTTCTCAACATGACTAGCAATTAAGGAAATGCAAATCAAAACTACAATGAGATATCATTTATGATATCTATTAAATGACCACTATTAACAAAACAGAGAACTACAAGCCTTGGAAAGGATGTGTAGAGACAGGAACACTTATTCACTTTTGTTGGGAATGTAAAATTGTACAGCCACTGTGGAGGACTCTCTGGCAGTTCCTAAAGGAGATGAATATAGGTTTTCCATGTGACCCATCGATACCACTACTGGGTATATACCCAGAAGAACTGAGAGCAGTGACACGTACTAACATTTGCACATCTATGTTCATAACAGAGTTATTCACCATTGCCAAAAGTTGGAAAAAATCCAGGTATCCATCAACTGATGAATGGATAAACAAACTAGTATAGTCACAAGATGGAATATTATGTAGCTCTTAGAAGAAATGAAGTCAAAAAGCATATGACAGCATGGATGAACCTGGAAGACATTATGTTGAGTGAAGCAAGCCAGAGAGAAAAGGACAAATACTGCATGATTGTGCTACTATCAACTAAAATATATTGTGTAATCTCATGGAGTTACTAACTTGAATATGGGTCACCAGAAAAGAGAATGAATTTAGAGATTGGAAACCTTAGGGTTAACTTGTACAGAATTGGTAAAAATGAATAGAAAAGGTGAAAGCCCAACATAATATTTGTATCTAGCTGTACTATTATATGGGTATGAAAGTGATTTAAAGTGTAAGATCATGGTATATTACTTAAAGGAAGGCTAAAAAGTATAACATGGAACTCTATAGCATAGTAAAACCATATGTGAAATATGAATATGGGTAAAATTGCATATATAAGACCATTTTTCTTTGAGACTGAACAAATGTAGGTTAGTACTACATCAGACAAAAAAATACATTTAAAAAACGTTTGGCAATGGTGGATAACATTTAAAAATAAAAAGTAAATTAATTCTCAGGTCATCCATTCAGCAGAGTTGCTGTGTTCTGCTTTTTCATTGCCAAAAATATTGCTTATGATGATTAATAAGAATATATTGAATACCTGCTAGGGATAGAATTATTTATCTTGGGCTAGGGAAGAGAGGAAGTAAGACAGATAGAGATTGACAGGGAGAGAGAGAAATAGAGAGAGCAAGAAATTCAAAACAAACCCCAAACCAAGAGAGTACAAACTAGGTTAAGGAAATGCCCCGGGTACAAACGTAAAGTTAATCAAGATTCCATTTGTAGCTGGATGTGCAATCAATAATCTGATTGGATTTGGTTCTTGGGTCAAAGGATAGGAAACATTGACCTAGAATCTTTTTAGGAACTGGAAACTGCATGGTGTTTTTTAGGAATGCCTGGGTGGCAGGACCAAAGGTGAGAAAAGAACCCTTCTTCTAGAAGCTTTCTCCTCCCATCAGGCAGGCAGAGTCAGCCTCCAGGGGAATTACCAAGACCCAAGCACATCTGCAACCAACTCTCATGCATTCGCACACGTTAACCTCTGTGCTGTTGTTGATAAGACGTTTACAAATTTAGTGCAAGAAAAATGGGTTCATTTATATTGCTGTGTTGTAAAGTTTGACATTAGTAGAGCTATTGGAGCCCATGAATCACAGAAGGAGGCAAAAATTCAAATGGTTATAAATGCCCATTAATAGTGGAAAAGTTAAATAAATTACCCTTCATCCATATCACAGAATAATATGAAGCCATTATAAAAATGAGATAGACCTCCGTGGAGTGCCAAGGAAAGATGGCCAAGAAATGCTAAGCTAAAATAAAAAAGCAAATTGCAGAACAATACAAAGAGTATGATTCCATTTATTTATGCTGGGAAAAATATCTATGCATGTAAATGCACAGATAAAAGGATCTATGCCACACAATACTGGTGATTATCTCCTGGGAGGAATGGCAGTAGCAGAATTGAGATTTCATTATTTTCATTAGATATTTTATTCTTTACATATTTTGTACTGTTGGGCTTTTTTTTTTAATGAAAAAACATATAAATGATATCACTGTACCTACCATGTGAGAAATAACAGTGAAAGTTAGTGATTTTGGAAAGCAGAAAAAAAGAAATTACTTGATTTACTCACTTTCAGCTTTATCACTCATGACCATGTCACTACCAGAAATCCCACCAATATCTTACCAAAGGCCATACTGGTCTTTCTGTGGTTCTCCTGCCTCCCTGCCTTTGCCTAAGCTGTAATATCCTCTTACATCACTCTCCACCATCCTGCTTCATCTACAGGATAGTTTTCATGTATATACATTTTACTTAAAAACATGTAAGATCAAGAGATGATACTTTTACCATAAACACATGACCTAGTGTATCAATCAGGATAGACAAGGATATGCTGCAGTAACCAACGACCCCAAAAATCTCAGTGCCTCCAAACAACTGTGGTTTATTTCTTGCTCATGTGTTTCATGTCTATCGCTGGTCAAATGCAGTTCTGCTTCATGTTGTCTTCAACTCTGAGATCCATGGTTGATCCCTGGAGCAGCCTCTATCTGGGATGTTACCGGTCTCCTGTCAAAGACAAAAAATAAATGTGATCAGAGTAAAACACGCAATTATTGAGAGCATTTAATTAATTAAATATTTAGATAAAAATTTAAAGCTTCTTTCTGGACAAGAAGAGGCCGCATAACTTCTGCTCTTATTTCACTGACCAAAGAGATTCTCTTTGCTAAGCTTGGTGGCAATGGGGCAGGGAAGTATGATCCTCCTCTGGCAGGTGGGAAAAAGCAGCAGCTATTTTTGAACAGTGATACAGTCTTGAATATATGGGTTTCAGAGAGTCAAACCACAGCAAATAATTCCATTGTGCCTACTCTGTGCTAGATATTATACCACATGGTGGAGTTATGAAGGCAAATACTAATAATAAAGGCTAGAATTGTTAAGTCCCATTATACCAGACACTGTATTAAGCATGTTTCATGCATCAACTCATTTAATCCTTATATCAACTATTTTTAGAGATAAACAAACTGGGGCTCAGAAAAGTAAAATCACTTGCTTAGGTTCATACAATCCCTGCAGTCTGCAGAGACTTTATGCTTTTCAAGAATCCATTTCTCAACCTATCAACCACCCACCGTGTGCAATAACTGAACTGGGTTCTTAGGATACTTTAAAAGAGAGACTATAGGGCAGGGCTTAAGGACACCACCAGGTCTGATTTCAAAATCAACTCTATTAGCTGTGTGACCTGGAAAAGTTACTTAACCTTTCTGAGCCTCAAGATCCTCATCTGAAAATAAGGATGATTTTGGAGCCTACCCTTTGGGCTGTTGTGATGGTGTGAAGCTGTTTGGACCCCAGAAAAGCTTGTTCTTGAAGTTACTCCATTCCCGTGTGTATTACAAGGAGACAATGTAAGCAGGCTCTTTTGGTGAGTAGGATCTTAAGTTAAAATGTGACCCACCTAGGCAATGGCTACATAAACATTACACCTAAAGTATGAGCAATAAAAGAAACGTTAGATAGATTGGACCTCCTCAAAATTAAAACTTGTTGTACTTTAAAGGATGCCAAGAAAGTAAAAAAGTAGACTACTTAATGGGAGAGGATATTTGGAAACCACATATCCAATAAGGGTCTAATATCCAGTATATATAAAGAAATCCTAAAACTCAACAATAAAAGACAAACACCTAATTAAAAAATGGGTGAAAGACTTGAACAGACATTTTTCCTAAGAGGAAATATAAATGGCTAAAAAGCACATGAAAAGATGCTCAACATCACTAGCTATTAGGGAAATGCAAATAAAATTACAATGAGATATCATTTCACTTGCTAGACTGACCGCTACTGGGGAAAAACAAAACAAAAGACTGCAAGTGTCATAAAGGGTATGGAGAAATAGGAGCACTCATTCTCTACTGATGGGAATGTAAAATGGTGCAGCCACTGTGGAGGACTGTTCAGTGGTTCCTCAGGAAGTTATGTACAGAATTGTCATACGATCTGGCAATCCCACTACTAGGTATATACCCAGAAGAATTGAAATCAGGGGCACAAACAGATATATGGATGCCAGTGTTCATAGTGGCATTATTCACAACTGCTGAAAGATGGAAGCAACCCAAGTGTCCATCAACAGAGGAATGGATAAACAAAATGTGTTGTATATATATTATGGAATATTATTCAGCTGTAAGAAAGAATGAAGTACTAATGCATGGTACAACATGGATGAAGCTCAAGGACTTTATGTTGAGTGAAATATGATAGACACAAAAGGACAAATATATGATCTCACTGATGTGAACTATGCATCATAAGCAAACTCATAGAGATAGAATCTAGAAGATAGGTTACCAGGAGATAGACTGGGGGTAGAGAATGGGGATCCAATGTCTAACTTATGCAGAATTTATTATTAGGTTAATTGTAATGGTTTGGAAATGGACAGAGGTAACGGTTGCATATTATTGTGGGGGTAATTAACAGCCTGAAGTATGTGTGTGAATGTGGTTTAAAGAGTAAGTTTTGCTTAATAATCGAGAAACTGTGGCATTGGTGTGGAGAAAGTGGCCATGGTGGCTGCTGGGTGCGGGGAATGGGAGGAAGAGATGTGATGTGGAGGCGTTTTCGGGACTTGGAGTTGTCCTGGGTGGTGCTTCAGGGACAATTACAGGACATTGTAGATCCCCCCAGGGCCCACTGGATGGAACGTGGGAGAGTATGGGCTATGGTGTGGACCATTGACCATGAGGCGCAGCGATGCCCAGAGATGTACTCACCAAATGCAATGGATGTGTCATGATGATGGGGGAGGGTGTTGCTGGGGGGGGGAATGGTGGGGTGGGGGTGGCGGGGGTGAATGGGGACCTCATATTTTTTTAATGTAATTTTTTTAAAAAAATGAATAAATAAAATAAAAGAGTAAGTTTTGGGTTGTATGTTACTAGAAGGAAAGCTAGAGGAAAAATGTGGGACTGTATAACACAATGAACCCAATGGGAGCTGAGGATTGTGATGAATAATACAAATATAAGAATGTCCTTTGAATATCTGTAACAAAAATACATCACTAGTATAAGATATTAAAAATAGGGTGGTATATGAGGGGGAATGCATCTAAAGCAAATTTTAACTATGGTTAACAGTAATATTTTAACATTCTTGCATCAATTGTAACAAAGTTACTACACCAATGTGAAGTGTCAACAATAGGGGGCTTATGGGAATGTTGCTATATAAATTATGTTCTACCTATAATTTAAAATAAACCTGGTAAGAAAACAAAGGTGGGACATGGTCAGGTGTCTCAGCAGACAGGGCCTTTTGAGCATCTTTAATGCTATATATTATAGCTACATACTTCTGTGTGATATAAAGGTGTCCTTGTTGCCATAGTTATGTTTTCTGGGTAGATAGAGGCCCTTACAATAGCTAACAAAATATTTAATTCCCTCCTGGGGAAGTCCTGGCTAATTTCTAAAATAAGGTGGCCAAAAGCTCAAGAATATATAAGCCTTGCCTAATAAAAGAAAACAGGCTAATAAGCCAAGCCCTCAAGCTAAATGCTTGCACTTATGAACCTTATTCCTGTAATAATGAAACTAAGCCTAATTACAATGAATGCCTAAGAGTTACTGCCTGAAAACCTCCTTGTTACTCAAGTGTGGCCACTCTCTAAGCCAAATTCTGCAAATAAACTCATCACCTACCCCTGATGTGGGGCATGACTCCCAGGGATGCGACTCCCTGGCATTGAGGGATCATTACCAAGTATGAATCCGTGATGCATTTGGAGAAAGGCCTAGATCAAAAGGGGGAAATACTAAGGAAAATAGAATTTTTATGGCTAAGAGATTCCGAGTGAATCGGTAGGTCATTCTGGAGGTTGTTGCACTTAGGGAAGCTTCAGCCAGACTCCACAACTGCCACAGTAAACAAAGCCTCAAATAAAAGTGCTCCTGAGAGCCCTGGGATGTCCGGACACCACAGGCAAACCACTCAGCCTCATCAAATCAACACCCAGATAGTAGGTCCTATCTGGAAATATACGAAAAGCTATTTCCCCAATATAACATTGTTATACTCGTTTATAAATTCCCTAATCATGATTTTTCTACTGATTTACTTGAATCTATAATTTTCAGTTTACCTGTTAAGTATATTGCTCAGAGACTTAAAGCCTTCAAATTGTTCCTATGCTCTGTGAGCCCTGAAACCAGCAGATATGAGGCCAACTCCTACTCTCTAGTCCATTAGGCCTGCCCTGGACAACTAACAAAAGGATGATGGTGGACCAGCCCCATCCCAAAAGCAAGGAGTATCTTTAACTGCAAGCAAAAACATTTCCATTCCTCTACCCCATAATATCTGCATCCCTTCTCAGCCTGAAGCAGTCAGAATGGACATCATCTCAAATCCTTCGGATTGAGGAATAAATAAAAATAAGGGGGGAGTGCAACCACTGACTAAAGCAGTTTATTGTTATTGTAATTATTATCTTTTGTTCACTGAGTAACTTGTAACATTGATATAAAAAACATAAATTTTTAAATTAAAAAAGATGTGACCCACTCATTCAGGGTGGGTCTTAATCTTCTTATTGGAGTCCTTTATAAGAGAATGAAATTCAGATGAAGAGAGAGAGCTGCAGAAGTGAGAAGCTGAAGGCAGCAAAATCAGGAAGAGGAGGGAGACACCAGCTGATGCCGCCGTGTACCTTGCCAAGTGACAGAGGAGTCCAAGTTTGCTGGCAGCCAGTCTCTGGGGAGAAAGCATTGCCTGATGATGCCTTGATTTGGACATTCTTCTCAGCCTCAAAACTGTAATCTTCTAAGTTAATATATTCCCATTGTTAAAAGCTGACCCATTTCATGGTATCTGCATTTTGGCAGCCTAGCAATTTAGAACAGCTGTCTATGCAACAGAATTTATCAGGTGCCTCCTTTGTGCACTCTGTATGTATTCCAGGTACCAGTGCTTCACCAATGACCAAATCACCCTCAGCCCATGTTTTCTAGTACAGGAAGAAAGCTAGGAAACCAAAGAATAAATAGACAATATAATGTTAATATGTTAAGTGCTATGGAAAAAAATAACAAACAGAAAAGGACTTCAATTGATGGGGGTGCTAATTCACAAGGAGTGGTCAGCAAAAAGCTCTAACTAGGTAACGTTTGAGCAGGGACCTGAATAAAGTGAGAGTGCAAACAGTTCTAGGGGAGGAGAGTATGTTTCCAGTGGAGGAAATAGCAGATACAAAGGCCCTGAGGCCAGTTGGTGTTCTGTATGTTTTGTGGCTGAAATAGATAAGCAAGAAGAAAAGTGGAAGGAGATGAAGTAGAGTGGGAGGCAGAACCCAGATGTAATGGTGCAAGGCTTTTATGACCCCAGAAAAATAATGCTGTTCCATGCCTGTGGGTGGGAACCTACTGTGGGTGGGACCTTTTAATTAGGTTACTTCAGTTAAGGGTCTTTTGCTTAGGTTCTTTAATTAAGGCATCACCCAAGATGGGTCTTAATCCACTCATTAGAGTCCTTTATAAATGGGATGAATATGGAGACACAGACAGAGAGAAATCCACAGATTTCTCTGGGGAGAAAGCATCACCTGATGATGCCTTAATTTGGCTACTTTCATGGCCTCAGAACTGTAAACTTGCAAATTAATAAATTGCCATTGTAAAAGCCAACCCATTTCCAGTATATTGTTTTTTAGCAGCCCAGCAAACTAAAATACCAGGTGACAGAGGATCTCTTAGGCAATAGAAAGGTGTATCGATTCTATTCTGCTGCGAGGATTAAATAAAATAATCCATGGGAAGGTGCTCAGCACACTAATAAGTGTGTAGTAAGCCTTCAACAGAAGAATAGGTATTTGCTATTCTTCATTCATTCAGCAAATAAATACTTAATGAAGGGTTGTTCTGTGCTAGGCCCTGGATATCCCTGGAAGATTCTGAGCAGAGGAGGGACATGGTCTGAGATAGGTTTGAAGAGAGCCACTCTAACTGCTGGGTTGAGAAAATACTGCAGGGAGGAGAGCTGAAAGCAAGGAGACCAGTTAGGCAGCCACTGCAATAATCCAAGGATGATAGCTGTGGAGATGATGAGACAGAAGCAAGAGTCCAGATACATTTCAAGTTATAACCCCTCCCCAACTCCTGCCTGTTTCTTCCACACCCAACTGCCATGTTATTCCTGCCACAAACAATCCAGGAAAGAGGCAAAGTTCTTTTGGGAGATGTCCCGTGCCTGAGCTCAAGACATCTCATGTGACTCTACTCACTGCTTTCTTGGAGAGTGCACCATCTATTAAGGCCTGCTGATGGCATGAAAGCAGTTCCACCAAGCTCAGAGTGGCGAGCTGAGGCTGGGTATAAGGTGATCACAGGATAGAGACGCCAGGAGGAGCAGCAATAGCAACAGCAGCAGAAAGAGGCCTGTTATGAGAAAAGAATCTCTTCTCTCAGCCCTCTCCTGGTGCTATTTTTGGAAGGATTGCCCCTCTCCAAACCCATCCACTCCCCGCTCCCCAAGTCCTGGCAGAGATCTCTCCTTAGTTCCCTGCTATTACGCAAACATGCTTCTTGGGTCTTTCCTTTCCGTTTTATTATAAAATCAATATGTTTTTATGTTCATGTGTTTATTCATTTATTTATTTAGCAAATATTTTCTGAGTACTAGGCAATTTGATGTGTGATGAAGATACACAGTGAGCACAACAGATGCAGTCCCTGACAATCAAGCAGGGGAAACAGGCATTACATACGGAACCAAGTCCATAAACAGTGGAATGTCATGAGCACGAGGCAGCGGGGCCTAAGAGTACAGCCTTTGGAGGTCAACTCCCTGGGTTCGAATCTGAGTTCTGCCATTTAAAAGCTGGATGATCTTGGGCAAGTTACCTAACCTCTCTAAGCCTCAGTTTCCTCATTTGTGAAATGCTGACTAAGACTGCCTACTTCATCAATTTGTTGGATTAAATAAGATCATATGTTCCTGTGAATGTATCAGGCCCATAGGAAGCACTATGTGTGTGTTAGCTACTATCAGTACAAGAATTTAGTTCAGATAATGACCATTCTTTGAAGGAAGCGTATAGATTATGCATAAATTTGATAAAAGTGGCAAATAGAGGGAGTGCAGGACAGTCTTTCCACGGAGGTGACATTTAAGATGATAAGGAGCAAGCCTTGCAAAAATGTAGGGTGAGAGGATCACAGAGCAAATGGCTCAAGGTAGAAGGAATGTGTAGGCAAGGACTCTGGAGCAGGGCAAGAGGGTGGCCTTTGAGGAACCAGAGAGGGTATGGAGCCCAGCAAGCCAGGAGAGTATCATGGTCCTTTTCTGAGTCTTTGACCCCAGGCAACAGAAGACTATGCACGGATCTGAGCTAACCCACGGCAAGTTTAATGCCTCCAAAGAGTTGGACAAAGATCCTTGTCAAGTGGCCCGTCCAAAGCTTAAGGAATTGTCAATCACTGCATTTATCTGACCTTTTCTCCTGCTTTGTCTAACAGTAGACTCCTTTTAGGAATCCCTATCCAGCACACCCCTGTGATCTGGTATCTACCCCACCCCCAGAGGGTCAGCACCTGCAGCCACGTTGGACTTGACCCCCCCCCCCCCAGGACACACGTGATTGGACTAGAAGCACACAGAGTGGGTCGATTGGATTCTCCCCTGGGAATTCAGAGCTGGACTTGATTGTTCTTGCCAGACAATGTTAGGCACTTGAAATGAGAGAATATGAACAGAAACGGGTTTCATATTCTACATTTGAGTGGTCGGCAAGAAAGACAGAGAAGGCTGTTCTGCAAAGGAAGAAACAAAACAGGGTAACTGAGAGCAGCAGATAGGAGAGAGCATGCAGTTCAGACGAGAGAGAGAAGCAGGGCTGCCATAGACTTTGATATGTCCAGTTTCTGGTACTGGACCCTTGGAATATGGCTGTCTTTCTACCGTGTTCTAGGAGGTACTTTTGACTGTTGCCAGTAAAATCCCCTCCTTTTGCTAGATTGATTTGGGTGAGTTTCTTTGGCTTGCAACCCAGCAGCCCCTGACAGAGTCCCCCCTCCTTGTCCATGCAGTGCCAAGGCAGGCCCCAGGATCCTCTTGAATTTCCTAATTGTGGGTAGTGGGGACAGTAAGATTGCAAGGGCTAACCACAGGCTCATCACTGCCATGTGCCCTTTGAGGTAGAAAATTCTTAGCAACCAACAAGTGTGTATCCCAAGAACAAAAGCCTAGCTCAATCGGAAAGCACCTTGTGCATAGGTTTCCACAAATAGCAGTGGTTTTAGTTGGTTTATCTCAGAATTTCTGCAGGTTGGGGCTTTTAGGTGAAGCGTGATAAAATATTTAAAGGGACTTTCATCACTTGGACATTGAAGAGGCAGGAAATCTACAGAAAGTAGCAATTATGGATTTCCTTTATAAATTTATTTTTCTTCTTTCTTAATTAGTTGCAGAACTAATAGAAATATAGTTAATATTTATTGAATAATTAGTACATGTCAGAGGCTGGTTTGGGCCCTTGACATGAATCAATTCATGCAATTTTCATAACAACCTTATGAAATAGGTGCTCTAATTCCCATTTACAGATGGAAAAAGTGAGGCACAGAAAGATTAGGGAGCTTTTTATCAAGGGCATCTGATAGCAAGTAATAGAACTCGATTAAAATTCAGCTGTTGAGCTGAATTAGAGGCTTTTAAAAATTATACCACATATGCTCTCATGCTATAAGTTTCACAATCCATAGAGCTGATCCTTTAGGTGATTTTTAAAATAATATTGGAAGTGGGTTTGGCTCAACTGATATGAGTGTCTGCCTACCACATGGGAGGTCCAAGGGTTCAAACCCAGGGCCTCCTGACCCTTGTGATGAGCTAGTTCACATGCAGTGCTGATGAGAGCAAGGAGTGCTGTGCCACACGGGTGTCCCCGCATAGGGGAGCCCCATGTGCAAGGAGTGTGCCCTGCAAGGAGAGCCACCCCACGCAAAGAAAGAGCAGCCCACCTAGGAGTGGTGCTGCACACATGGAGAGCTGACACAGCAAGATGACAAAACAAAAAGAGACACAGATTCCCAGTGCTGCTGACAAGAATGCAAGTGGACACAGAAGAACACACAGCAATGGACACAGAGAGCAGACAATGGGGGGAGGGGGAAGAAGAGAGAAATAAATTAAAAATCTTTCAAAAATAATAATAATATTGTCATGTTTCTGACAGCTACTCTTTTGTTCTTCTGGTATGTTGAGAGGACTCTTTCTTCCATCCTTACCACCACTATCTCACTCTTCCCACCACCTACTCTCACCCACAAATATTTGATAGATGTGACAGATTTACCAAAAGACACACGAGACAGTAAAGTAATTCTCCTTTACTTCGTAAAAGGATATGAAAAAGGGAGCATTTATTTAGTGCTTCATGTATGCCAGGACATGCCCTTTGCATACATCATTTTGCTTAATTCTTAAATATTCCTTTGAGGAAGATAATAATTATTTCCCTCATTTTGCAGATGATAAAACTCAGACTTAGAGAGATTACATAACTTTAGCCAGGGTCATGAGGGAGCCAATTTTAAGCACTAACATGGGATTCCCAAAACTTTGACTCTGAGCCAATATGTGAGGGACCGTCACAGGAAGGGAAGGCAATATGGAACCCAGCACAGGTCTTGCAATTCACATCAGCCTCCCTCTTGGCCCTAGGGACTCATGCATGAATCCCAAGAAGTGCAGGTTACAAGAAAAGAAGAGGATCAAGACCAAAAGGGTTGTTTCAGTGAAATTTTTCAGACACTGGCTGCACCAATGGTATTGTTGGGCACAGCAATATTATGTTTTGACATGTTTCATGGTGGTTCCACTGCCATCTCATCACCCCTGGCCCCTTCACCCATAGTAGGTGAAGAATGGAAACAAAAAGGCAGGCTTCACAGGAAAGCCAAGCAAGCTGGGCTTGGGAGAGTAGGCGAGGCATTTCCCCGAGACACTCCCAGAAATGCTGGGGAACTAGTATTGGTGAGCTTTGTGTGGAGACTGGAGTTACTGTTAGGTAGGTAGGAAGGAGTCAGAGAAACGCTGCACCATGTCTACCACGATCATCCAGGTTTGTCACATTATGGCCTGTTAAACCCCAGTTGCACACCTGTCAGAATAATAGAGCTTTATTCACCCAGAATTCATGGGGCACCATCAAGTGCCAGGCACTGAGGGAAGAATATACACATGTGTCTTAGTCTGGCAGGCTGCCAACATGCAATTTACAAGAGATGGGTTGGCTTTTTTTTTTTTTAAGGAGGTACTGGGGATTGAACCTAGGACCTCATACATGGGAAGCAGGTGCTCAACCACTGAGCTACGTCTGCTCCCAAGGTTGGCTTTTAACAATGGGAATTTTTTAGTTTTCAAGACTGAGAAAAATGTCCAAATCAAAACGTCATCAGGCAATGCTTTCTCTCAGAAGATCCTGGACTTCTCTGTCACATGGCAAGGAATATGGTGGCATCTGCTGGCTTCTTCCTTCTCTTCTGGGTTTCCTTGCTTTCAGTTTATGACTTCTATGGCTTTCTCTCTTTCTAACTGATTTACACTCTTTTTTAATTTACTCCAATAAGAGGATTAAGATCCATCCTGGGCCACACCTTAAGAAAGTAAACTAATCAAAAGACTCTTATCTGAAGTAGCCTAATCAAAAGGCCTGACTTACAATAGATTTACATCTACAGAAATAAATTAACTTTAAGAACATGCCTTCCTGGGACACAAGCTTCAAACCATCACAACAGGAGTCAATCTATCCACAGATAACAGAATTCAAGATGATGCTACCACAATTCTCATGAGAGGAGTGAAAATAGAGACAAAGCATTTGAGATTTCTCTATTACTGAATTAAGAACTTTATTGAATCTATTTAATCCTTACTTTAAAAAACACACACAGGGTTTAATCCTTACTTTTAAAAACACACACACAGGGTAGGCATTAATATCCTTTAGGCTGGGAAAACTGAGGCTCAGAGCTGTAAATACTGTCCTCCAGGTCACACAGCTACTAAGCAGTGGTTCCCATTTTCCACCCAGGGCTAGCCATGCTCTGTTGCTTCTCATGTTTGTCCAGTTGATGTTTTCTTCCTTAAAATGGGCTCCAAGTATTAATGGAAAGTTTCCCCTGGAGAGACTTCACTCTACCCCAGAAGGTGGCAAACTTCAGGACTTGCTGAAATCCAGAGCCCATGTATAAAGAAAGGGTAGGAGCCATTTCTGTTTCCCTGGGAGCATTCTAAAGGCTGGTGCTTGTTCTGTAGGTTTCTGTGGGTGAGTTTGATCTGGCTTTTATTTTTTTTTAACAAGGCCATGCAGTGGGATCTGCGTCCCAACCTCTAAGGGCACAGAAACATGTTTTAGCTTAAAAGAAACTGTCGCAACCACAGCGTTGCTGACACAAGAGCTTCCTTCCTCCACGCAGAGGCAGGAGTCAAGGTGAGCAGACAGGAAGGCAGGGAGTCGCTGTGCCACTGAAGCAGAGGCCTAGGCTGGAGACCCCAAGTATGGCTGCATTCAGGTACCTCCTACCTGGGGAAATGGAAAAGAGATACAGGTAGGGTGGTGTTGAGGCTGGGTTTCTCATTGCAAACCAAAGAAACCAATGCAGGCTGGAATGAGCTGAAAAGAAATGTATTAAGTTTACTTGTTAACTCACAGAATCTCCACAAGGTGGGAAGAACCAGACTTTGAGGCTACACCAGGGACACTTCCTAAATTCACACTACAGAGCCAGTGCAGTAGAAGGATCGCTGCCCCCACAGTGGGCTCACACATGGCCCTGGATGTTCTCCTGGGCCTATCGCCCCCACTGCCCCTGCAGGCTGGATGACACCTGCTTGCCAGTCAAAGCCTCAAGCCAACATATCTGACTGGCAGAAATGAGTCTACATACTGCCACTCTAGCTGCAAGGGAGGCTGGGAGAGGTGGTGTCTGGGTTGTTGTTGTTGTTTTTAATTTGTTTTCTTTATTCTTATTATTTCAGGGTCAACTGTTCCTTTGTCATTGATGCTTGCTTGCCACTAAAGGCAGTGTTTACTAATGCAGGTAGCGTTATGTGATCTGTCCCCTGGCCACTTGCCTCGCTGCTCTCAGGACTCCAAACACACTGGTTTCCAGCCTGATTCTAGAACACACCAAGTACTTTCTTCTCAAGGGCTGCTGCTCATCCAGTCCCCTCTGCCTGGAATGCATTTTTTCAGTAATTTGTCCAAACATCACCTTTTCCAAAAAGCTTCTCCTGATCACTTCATCTAAAAAAGCAGCCTCTTCAGCTCACTCTCCATCCCTTTACTCTATTACTAAAAGCACTATCACTAGCTGTCATAAATTGTGTATTTATAACTTTTATTTTGCCCCCCAACTAGATCATCAGCTCCATGAGAGGAAGAATCTTTATGTTTTGTTTTCTGCAGTATCACTACACCTTGAGCAACTCTTACATGTAGGAGATGGTCAGTAAATATTAGTTGAAAGGATAAGTCATAGTGTTGCTATTAGTTTAAATTTTTCTCTCGCCCACTAAGATTTAGACATTTCTAGGAAATTATCTTTCTCATTACTCTGTACCTGCACAACACCCCCCACCCCCAGAGACGAGCAGAGTGCTGAGAATATAAAGGGCCCAGGCAATATTGTGAGGGGCACTGAGGGATGGATAAGTGCAGCGAAGCTCTTATTAAACCTAGACACTTAGATGTAAAATGCAAGATTCTCAAGTTGAAATTTCTTCTAATGATGTTTTTCAGCTTTAAGCAACGCAAAATAAATTGGCATCTAATATAATCCCATTTGTCTTTCTATAGATATATTCATACAGACAGACAGCTGTATGGTTTTATACACATTGAATTTTAATCCAATAAATAGCAATAAGCACCCATTTTATTTATATGTTTTTATTCAGTGGGCATGTGCAAATAATTGACATGTGGGCCTAAAAAATATAAAACTATTTTCCTTATTTCTTTACAAAAATCAATTTGAAATGTTGTGATGCTTTCATAAGAGGTTAAAATGATGGGTTCTCATTCTATTACACAGTTGATATTGCCGACATTTGTCTAAAAACACAAGACAATATACATCAGTTTCTAAAATCTGGAGTTTGTTTTGAACAGCGGTTTTCAAACATTTTTATTTTTAGCAGATGAGCTCTCCTCTCCCCCAAGCAAAAACTGATGCTGAACTCCAATTTCAAAAACAGATAAACAGGGAAAGGTTCTGGTAGCATTACAAGTGCAAACTCCAGGTCTCTCTAGCCATTTTGAAAACACCTGAATTGGTAAGAACAAGGAGTGCCCATGTCTCCTCAATATTACACACAAATATTCCTTATTCTCCTGTCCTTCTTATGTTGTCAGTGGCAACTTATTGCTACTTATTGGATTAAGATCTCATGTCAGTGATGACTCTTCCTGGACCAACCAGCAAGCCTGAGCAGGAGAGGCCAAGTAAAACAATCAAGTTACCCTAAACAGAGATTGCCATTTTCATTGTCTAATTCTACGTATTTCCTTTTGGTTTCAATCTGGAAACATTACGGGAAGAGGTTTCATTAAAAAAAAAAAAAAAAGTATTAACCTTGAGCACTATTATTAAAACACCATAGGAATTGCCACTTTTACATTGGGGGGTGGACTGCTATTATCACACCCATTTCACAGATGAGGGAACTAAGCCTTGGCAAAGTGCTCCTACTGTCCCAGCAGCTTAAGGAAAAAGAGTCCTAGAACCAAGTGTCACTTTCAACCTCTACCTACAGAAGAAGAAAGGAGGTCTAACTTCTTTCATAATCTGTTGGTGTTTTTCACTGACGGTTTTTGAGAACCCTGAGATCAGATAGCCACAGGCCTCTTGGCATCGTGGGGCTCCCAGGTGGATTCTGGCAGGTCCCTGGGAAATGGTGCCCAGCTGCCTGATTTATTGAGGTTGCAGCTTGGCTGATGGCTGGCCAGTGTGAGCCGCATGGTGAGGAGGAGGTACAGCTTCCTCTGCCCAGGCTTTCCCTGCCCACCTCAATGCTGGGCAGTCCTGGGGCCCACCAGCCGCTGAGTCAGTCAACCCACATTTACTGGGGGCTTGCACTGGCCTGGCCCTGTGCTAGGTACTGGAGATGCAGCAGTGACCATGGCAGCCAGGGCCTACCAGGCCAGCAGAGGGAGTGCTGGGCTCCAGTCCCCACCTACTCACTTGGGTAGATGCGTTTGTGCAGTGTGCAACCTGATTGTGTGTGCGGCTGTGGCCTTTATCCTCATGGAGCTGCCCATCAAAAGGTGGAAAAATACATGAATCAACCGAATACACCATTAATGTTAAGTATGACAAAAGGGAGTCCTGGGAATGGGAATGTATGAAAAAGGAAGCTGGTCTAGGTTAGGGGGAGTCAGGAAAATCTTTCCAGAAATAATACTTGATCTGAGATCAGAAAGACAAGTAAGAGAAAACAATGTGGGACCTACATGTGTAAGAGATGTGGGGCAGGGTCTGAAATGCAAGCTGAGAGAGGAACATGTAGGAAGAAGAAGGACCCAAAAAGGAAAGAAGCATGAAGTTCAAGGACCCAAAAGCAGTTTAGAGGGATGGGAGCCCAGTGAGCAAAGAATGGAGCCATGTGTAACCCAAATAAAAGCAGAATCCTTGAATTCAGTCTCAGTGTAACATTGTGCCAAAGAGAACAAACTTGAATCCAAAACAAAGCTAGGAGGTGTGATAAGCATCTCTCCTGAAGAACTCTTAGTAATAGGAAGTAGGGACTCACCAGCCAATTTCCTGGAATTCCTCTTTAGCCATGGGTAAAAAACAATACTATGGGTCCAAATGAAGGATGGAAGAAAAAGGTGGTCTTTATGATTTTCATCACTCTTTTTTTGGTTTTACTTATACCTGAGTATCTTAAAAACCAGTCAGAGGGTTATTGTTCTTTGCAGACTAATTTACTAGGAGCTCTCAAAGGGCCTCTGTAGGAGATTCATTGGCTACTATTCTTCCCTCCTGCTCCCTCAAGTATAGCAATGACAAAATTTTAAAAATGTCCTAACTTGACTTTTATCTTAACTTGACATTGAAGTGTTGGTGCACTTACCAATGTCCCTTTCCTAGATTCTAGCTTTCTCCAACTTGCTGCAGAAGATGATGAAAATATTTACCCAGGGCTTTGTGGACCGTGTTAAGTATTTTGGACATTTTCCGAAGAATAATAGGGAGTGTGGCAGTTTGATATTATTGATGGATTTCAAAAAGAAATATTGATTATGTTTGGTCTATTCCTCTGGGCATGATACCCTTTGATTTTATTAAATTCAGAGGTTTGTGAGGTTTCACTTTTACTTGATTGAATTAAGATTAGGGCTTTGATTCAGCCATTTCAGTAGGATTTGTTTAGGCCCCTTGGTGGGTGGAAACTCACACTGAAAATGACAGGGCAGAGGAGAACTTAGTTTTGATGCTGGAGCCCTGGAGAGAGAGCCGAGCCGTTCACCTGATAGTTCACAGCTGCCTTGTGGAGACAGCAGAGCAGCTGAGCCCGGAAAGAGACAAGCTTCGGGAAGAGAGATGAGCCTTACGCCAGCCTACGGCTGAGAGAGGAAGAAGCTGGCACCATGGAGCCTTAAGAGGAAGGGAAAGGCTGAACCCTCACGGAGACCAGCTGCCATCTTGCTCCAACACGTGGCAGCACACTTTGGTGAGGGAAGTAACCTACTCTTCATGGCCTTGTGACTGTGAATTTCTACCCAAATAAATACCCTTCATAAAACTCAACAGATTTCTGGTACTTTGCATCAGCACTCCTTTTGGCTAATACAGGGAGCCGGTGGAGGGTTTTAAACAGAGAAGGGATAGGATCTGATTTGTGATCCTAAAGAAGAGAATTTCACCTTCCGCAACTCAGTGTGAAGTTTTCCCAGAGCCAGCAGAAACTGTTTCTCCTAGAGCAGCAGAGCTTACTTCTCCAACGTGGACGTCTGTCCTGTGCCTTGGGCCTTGCCCTATGTCGGCGTTTCTCAACTTCAGAACTATCAACGTTTTGGAAGCGGATAGTCCTTTGTTGGGGGGAGGGGGGCTGTCCTGTGCTTTGTTGGGTGTTTAGGAGCATCCCTGGCCTCTTCCCACTAGACTTTAGCAGCACCCATCCTCGGTTGTGACAACCAAAAATGTCTTCACATTGCCTAATGCGCCCCGGGGAAAGGGTAAAACTGCCCCTATTGAGAACCAGTCTTCTCAGGTAGAGTATTCTCTATTTTCTCACTGTTTCCTGCGATTGTCATCCACATCACATCTCACCAGGGTACATGGAAGGCTCAGGTTCCAAGGCACTGACATTAGAGCCCTCCATTTAAATGCCTGTAGATTCAAGGCTCTTGCTCTTTTTCAACCATGTCCTAAAAACCTTATCAAGCCCCATTCCACTTGCCTGATTGACTCTCCTTAGTTCATATGGACTCTCCTTTCCCCCAGTGTTATGAGCGGCCTTCAGAACGCTGTGGTCAGATAAAGGCTTGGGTCAAGGGGAGCACTGGGTACCCATCATATAACAAGTACATTTTACTGTGTTTGGAACTATTAGGCCTTTTATGATTCACTGGGGATGGCTCCAAACTCATAAATTGCTTAAAATTTTTTTTAAAAATTGACCTTGAACATAAACGATCTTTGGATGACAGATGAGAGAATTCATATTTCTAAAGCAGAAAGTCATCCTGAGTCCTTTCCTAAAAGAGGGCTATTGTATCAGACAGGGAAAAGGAAGTTCAGGCATACCCCTGACTGACTAAGCTATTCATCTGTTTCACTATCTAAAATGGCATCAGGTTTGGGATTCTATATTTCCGAGCTCCCTGTGCACGTTAATTTCTCTTTAGAAGAAGAGCAGGTGGCCTGGCTGCTGCAAAAGTACCTAGGAGGGAACTTCGAGTTCAGTTCACTGGAACAGAAATGACAGAATGTCACTTTCCCCCTTAACTGCATGTCATCATCAGGAATCAAAGAAGCAATTACAAAAGGCTAAATTGAATTCATTTCAAATTCAGATGGGCAGATTCTGCATAGGATGCTTCACCAAGAGGAAGCAGTCTTTTGGCCATTATATATAATAGCAACTCGAGGGTGCTGGTCCTGTGAGCTAGGCTACCTCCTTCACCACCAGGTCATCCTGGCTGAAATGACCACTGGAATCTTCCCACCTGACCTCTCCATGTCAGCTCGTCTGATCTCACATGCCCTGGCAACTCCAAGCCTAGACAGAGCTGTGAAAAGTGCGGGAGCATGGTTCTAACGGTGGAATATAAGGCATCAAATCAAGGTGTGAGAATGAAAATTGGGTAGATCAATCATATGTCCATAGAAGATCAGCCCCTTTCATCAGCTACCCTGTCTTAGGAATAAAGGCTCAATAAAGCATCTCTTCAGCTGGCCCTTCCAGGTAACATGGTACTCTCTGAAGTCAAGTAGAAGAAGATAAAAGAAAGACTCATTTTTTGATGGCAGTACTGGATGACACAATGGATTAGTTCATTTAATTCTATAAATAACTCTCTGAAAGAGTTATTACTATAATTATCCCCATTTTTTTTACAAAGTCTCACTTGAAAGAAGCAGTATTCATGTTCTTTATTTTATTTCTTTGCCTTCCTTGCTATTAGTTTGGGGCTATGTGACTGGTTCAGAAATGGCATGTGTCACTTCCTGGCCAAGGTAGTTAAGAGACTTGCTCCTTCCCTCTCTTCTCTTTTTAAAATTTTTTTTTTATTTTTAAGGAAGCTTTAGATTACACGATTGTTACATAAAAAATATAGGGGATTCCCATATGCCCCAACCACCCACATATTCTCCCACATTAACAACATCTTTCCTTAGTGTGGTACATTTGCCTTAATTAATGAACACATATTGAAGCATTGTCGCTATATGTAGACTATAGTGTAAACTATAATTTACACTCTGTCCTGTACAATTTTTTTAGGCTATGACAAAATATATAATGGCCTTTATTTGCCAAGCAGGACAATTCCAATGTCCTGAAAATGCTTCCATATTACACCTATCCTTCCCACTCCTTCCTTAGGAACTCCGGTGGCCACTGCCTTTATAACAATGATAAAAGTTCTTACATTGCTAGAATAATAATAAGTTTATAATAGAGTAATAATACCTACTTTAGTCCATTGTTCATTCCCCAATCTTGAGGATTTGGGGATGGTAGTGCCTACTCTCTTTCTAACTGAGAGGGAGCTTAGATTTTATGAGGCAGATAGATGGAACTATCTTGCTTGCAGTTACAGACACTCTCTGCTTTTTGGGATGAGTGTTGTCCATTATCATCTCCTTGTTGGTTTTCCTGGATGAGCCCAATGAACTGGAGAGTAGGTGTTACAGCTCTGCTGAGATTCAGGGTTCAACTGGCAAATGAATGGACCAAAGATTTAAGTCTCTGGGACATACATTTTACAAGTATGGTTCTAATTATTGATTCAAATAAGAAGGGCAGAAGATCCATGTGTTAGGAAACTATAAATAAGTCTAACTCTGTTACATTGGGGAGTACAAATTCCAAAGTAAGGCCCACTGACAGGGTGCCGAGTTCCTGAGCTTGTCTGCCCTGCTTATAGTGTCCAGATGTCTCTAAAGCCCTCAGGAGCCCCACTCTTTGAGGCACTGTTTACTGTGGCAATCAGTGAGATCTTGCTCTGAGATGTGCATTAGTGTAATCTCTGGAATGATTTCCTGACTCACTTTGATATCTCTTACCAATAAAAACTCATTTGTATTTCATATTTCCCCCTTTTGGTCAAAGGTCTTTTCCAGATGTATTGCTAGTTGGTGCTTGGTAATAATCCTTTGGTGCCAGGGAGGCTCATCCCCAGGAGTCATGTCCCACACTGGAGGGACCACTCTTCCCTTATTGCAGAAAACTTGAGACCTGCTTGGTCCAAATGGTATAGCACCAAGATGATGGAGGGATAGTGTTACTTGCACATATATACTCATCTTGGAAAGGGTTTTTCAAAAGCTGAGACTGGTGTCCTTCTCCAACACCCTACAGAGTTCCTTTGAGCCTCTTCTTACACACTTTCTGTGACAGGGAACTCACCACCTCGTGAGCACCTTATATGTGGTTAAACTCTCCACATAAACTCTAACAGTCTTCTTTCAGTCCTGGGGAGTCAGAGGGATCCTCACTCTTAAATGAAACCCCTTTATTAGTATTTGGACATAGGCACCATGTTCTCCATTAACTTTTCTTTTCCCTAGCTTCATTCCTTAGGTTTGTTAAATGTTGAGTTCAATCATCTCTCATATTATAAACAGGAAAGCAAATGCCCAAAGAAGGTAAGTGAAATGCCAAAGCACAAATCATTCCTTTGTGCAGAAACTAAAACTGAACCCTTCCAGCTCCATGAGGGATAGGATTTATATCTGTTTTACTCACTGTTACATCTCAGAATAGGGCCTGGCATATAATAGGTTCTCAATATTTATTGAACAAATGCATGAGCCCAAGAGTCCCAAATCCAAGGCTTTTCCCTCTTTCCTTTAAATAACGTAAAAATGTTTAAAAAGCAACCATAAATTCCATGGTGAACCCATCTCTTAGAACCCTTGGGCATAAAACACTATGATACCACAGTTGTAATTGAAATTAAACATGTTTTTCTAATCAGCTTGGGCTTACGAGTCACCTAAACTGGGCCCAATATTATATGTGTGTGTTTGTGTGTATGTGTGTGTGTGTAAAAATCTTAAAATGGTGAAGACATGTTCGGCCACCTCACCTCCCTGTCCCATAGCTTTTAACTTCGTAGGATCTGTGCTGAACATTTCTCATGGAAAGTGTTCCAGATGCTGCAAATTCTAATTCACTCCACCAAAAACATGGTAATCTCTAAGGTTTTATGAAAACACATTCATTTGGGGGTACATTTCAATAGTTTGGGTAATAGCTTTATGGATTAAAGGTAAGCACAATAACAGAATGCATCGTCTTTTGACATTAAACTTATTTATATTTTTTGTAGAGATGTGGTATTATAATGAGGGTTAAATCTTCTTTTGAAAATATGGATATAATTCTGAGATGAAAATGAACGTTGGTTAATAAAACCACAGATAAATACACTCTGGCATGATGCCATTGTGTTTAGGCAATACCATGTTTCTTTGTCAGAAACTGCCTACTCTCCAGCAGATGAGGAGAAATCTTTCTGGAAAGATATAATTGGGGATGGTGGAAAGAGCAGGAGACTGGATACAGATTTCAATCTAGCATTAGCTGTTGTGTGATCTGCCTTTGCATCTTGTAAAGTGAGAGTGAGATGACATTCATTCATTCATTCATTCTTATAAAAGGATTTTGGAAATCCTAACGTAAGCCATGTGCTGCAGGTTTAGTTGCTTTCTACATGAAAGGAAGAACAGTCATTAGCTAGCAAGGTAGCTGGGTAGCTAGGGAGGTGAGTGAATTGGTGGATGTGCAAGTAGGTGGATGGGTGGATGGAAGAGGGATGGACAGATGGACATCCTCTCCCCTTCTTCCAGTAACAGCATTCTAATTATCCTTGGGGAATCATCCTTCTTTCCTCTCTGTCCATTGTGTTTTGGGTGGAGCTGGCCCATCCCTGACCAATGGACCCATTCTGGCCAGTCAGTCCTTTGGAATTGATTCTAGACTTGGCACAGCCCATCATTTCTGGTCCCAGAGCTGGTGCTGACAGGATCCAGAGAGAGTCAACTCCCTTCTGCTGAACTTGAATTCAGGAGAATGAAGCCTGGCTTTGCTGGAGAGAGAGGGGAGGTAAGGGCAGGGAGGGGGCAGGGAAGGAACACAGAAAGAGTCTGCCTGGGAGTGAAGCCACCACAGAGGAAAGCAGAGTTGAGAGAAGAAAAGAGTGGAGTGCTGATTAAATGGTTTGAGCGTCTGAATTGTGCCATGCCTTATGCTTTAGAATTCCTTCAAGACTTTACATCTCCCCTTTTTTTGCATAAGTTTTTTCTTTTAGTCTCTTGTAACCAAACAAGCTCTAAATAAAACAGATCCCTAATCAGGATAGAGGGATGTACCAGTTATTGCACAATGTACTGTGGAGGCTCTAAAATGGAATCAATCACTGTCCCACTCACTACTTCCACGAGTGATGTGACACGCCTAATCTTTGGGATCAGTCCATGATCTAATTTCAGACTGAACAATGTGAAAGCCAACTCCGTAGGGCTACTGCCCAGATATATCCAAATATTTGCATTTTAGTGGCCAGAAAACCAAGCCAAGTCTTTTATCAGTGGCCTTCTAGTCAATCAAGTAAGGGAGCTCAGCTTTGAGAATGTCCCCCTCTTTGCCAAAAGCCTCAGTAAAACCATTTTCACTTTGAATGAACCAAAAGAACGTGGCTGATAAACATGTTTATTTTTCTCTCAGCAGACCTTGTGTAAAAAAGGTTGTCCAACATTGTTTTTGATAAATGACATTCCCTGAGGATCTTTTTTTTTTTTGCTGAACACGAATATTTTATTGCACTTTTTTTAAAATTTTTTTTAATGTTTTAATTTTTTAATTTTTTTAATTGATTTTGTAAAAATATTACATTAAAAAAAAATATGAGGTCCCATTCAACCCCACCACCCCGACCCCACCACTTCCCCCCCCCCAGCAACACTCACTCCCATCGTCATGACACATCCATTGCACCTGGTAAGTACATCTCTGGACATCTCTGCACCCCATGGTCAACAGTCCACATCAAGTCCCACACTCTTCCCCACTCCATCCCTGAGGATCTTTTCAGCCTTAAAACTCTGTGATTGCATGAAAAGCTCAGGGAGTAACTTCTCTTTGGGTCACATAATATCCTCTGAGCTTAGCACAGTGCCTGGCACAGAGGAGACTAGTCAATATCTGATGAATAATTAATGAATAAATTTTGACCCATTCATCTTCTCATTCCCCATCTGTGCACTTAGGAAGACCCTAGCTGAGAAAAATCTTTAGAGGAAATTAGATTCTGAAGTCACCACATAAGGAAGCAATCACAGACAGTCAAACTTTCCCTTGGAAGTCCTCTTAAATCATTCACACTGTGAGTGGAGAGCTGGAAAGTTACTCAGCGGAGTCAACACAGTCCATTTTACCTCTATTTTGCTATCTTGGACGGAGCTCTGTGACTTGGGTTGAGCATCGGATGAAGAAGTTGACTTCTATTTAGAGTATCATGCAGAATAACAAACAGCAGCCTGGCACTTCGCACAGAGAGACGCTCACACTGTGAGAAGCAAAAGGGCAAACGGAGGAAGCTGCAGAATCAGATTTTCCATCTCCCACTTTTTCAGCCAGTGAGGGGATAGAGGTTGAAATAATCCATACAACCAAAAAGGATTCTCTCTTCCCATGCCCTTCCTCCTTTTTCACCCCACCCCCTCCTCTGTCCCTTCTCTCTTCCCTTCCTTTCCTTTCCCTCCCCTTCCCTTCCTTTCTCTCTGCCCACCCACCTCATATAGTATAATTTATAAAACAAGGTATGCAACTGCATTGTATTCCTAATCCTTCACAGACTAATGAATGACCCCCTTTAAAAGACACAAAAAGGAGATTTCCCACTGTCCTCTGATGCCCATTCCAACAGGAGGGTTCCAGGTGATAGAACATAATTCTTTGCATTCTGACTAGCTTCCTCTCTGCCCCATATTCAGATGATCTTGAGGAATCAGAAAGATCTGAGAAAAAATGCTTCGAGCAAGTTCTATATTAGATTCCAAAAACCACTATGATTCATTCTTTTTCCATCCAAATAAAATCCCTGCCTTTACAGTAAATGTGATGAATGGAAATGGCACCCTCAGAGATTTATATACGTCTTCAGGGCCTTTTCTCTCTCTTTCTCTCTCTCTTTTCTTCTCTGTCTTCTTTGCATTTTGCAGTACAACAAAGTTTCACTAGGAAGGATTTTGTAGAAAATCCATGTCTGGGGATTTATCCAGGCCTTTGTCATAAATAATGACAGCATAAAACTAGTCTCTTGCTGTACAATTCCAAATATTTCAACAAGGAGATTGCAATAAAGGCCACAGCTCTCTTCGGCTGGGGTAGGACCTGTGAGCACGCAGGTGCTCTCCTGGATATGCGTGAGATAAATGCAGACACGGAGTCTTCCTTTGATGAGAAGGCAAAGCTGAGCTTTGGAAAGGAAGGCAGTCCTCCCTCAACCCCCACCAAAGCATCTTATGTTGAAATAGAATTGTCTTTTTAAAATCCAGATCGGATTGAAATGACAGCACAGAAGACTAAAGAGTTTCCCTGGACGAAAAACCACCTCATCCCTTGATTCATCTTTGCAGTTAATATAATGACCTTTAAAATCGAGTTGCTGAGAACTGGACAGTTTTTTTAAAAAAATCAAGCAAGAAAGCCCAAAAAGATGATAAGAGGTTGTTTAAATGCCTGCTAATCGGGAGTTGTGCCATCTGATGACTGACAACATATTACCAGGAGAGTAGACAAGCCACTTTCCTCACCATTTCTGGGTAGAAATCAAATGTGAGAATTAAAAATCTAATGTGAGAATTAAAAATCACTTGGATTATCAGTTTCTATTCTGAACCAAATCTTTTTGGCCCCTTCAACCCTAGATTCTTTGTCTATGGGGGCTGCCAGGTGACATTTCGTGGTTGAGCTGGGCTGTTTTCCTTGACGCCGAGATGGTTCAAACACCTTTCATTCATCTTCAAATCTGCCACGGAGCTGATGGCAGTGCGCTTTAACATCCCCTTTCTTTTAGTGTCAACCCTCGGCTTTCCCCTGAGAAAAGGCCCCTCCTTCTTTGCATGTATTGGTGGAATCGTCAAGCAAGTCCTTCCACTCTCCTCTGGCCTGGGGGTGGCAAGAAATTCAAACTCAGCCAATCAGATATTCTGGCCACGAATGTGAAACTTGACGGGAGTGACTCAAGGACAGAACATGGTTGGAGCTGATTTCTCTTGACGGTGGGGTCCCCAGCCAGGGACCGCCCCACCTGTGTCCAAAGCGCTGGTAAAATCCATCTTTCCTGGAGTCTTCCTTGGATTCTGGATGCTTCCTCGGCACCTTCTAATAAATGCCATTTTTGCCATAAGTGAGCCGAAGTCGGTCTCTGCTGTTTGCAGGCACAGAGCCAACTGACACCAGGATTCTAATGCCTCACTCCTCAAAGTGTGAGCTCGGCCCAGGTGTGTCCTGAGGGAGCTGGTTAGAACTGCGTCATGGTCAGCTCCGCCCTAGATTGACTGAATCAGATTCTGCATTTTAACAAGGTTCCCAGGTGTCGGATATGCAGGCTTAAGTATGAGACATGCTGGTGTAATGAGGATCCCTTGGATTCTAGATTAGGAAAAGCTGCAGCTTTATCATAGCGATGAGCTTAACTAATCACGTGACTTCAGAAAAGCCACAGCTTCCTCTGGGTCCTAGTTTCTCCCAAACAGGGTAATTTCTGCTCCATTAATTCATTTATTCATTCACTCACTCATCAAATGTTTATTGGCCCAAAGACATAATGCTAACTACGGAGGATAGAGAACCAAATAAAATTTGGGTGCTGCCTCAATGAGGTCACAGGCTGTTAGAAGAGAAAATGATATAAACAAACTTTTGCAATATTGTGCACCCCAGTTTTCTCAACTATAATGTGGGGATAAGGATCGTGCCGACCTGTCAGATTTTTATAAGGATTAAATTTTACAAATCCATGTTAAAGCACAGTGTCTGCAAATAATAACTGATCAAGAAGTGTTAAAAAATAGTATTGTTGATTATTTCAAGCACTGTGACCAAGGTGTGTAATTCTACTGGCTAACATTTATCAAGAACTTACAATTAGCCAAGCATGGATCTAAGATCTTGCTATGTATTAACTGAAGTATCTCTCAAACAAACCCGATGCGGTAAATACTATCATTATTCTCATTTGATGGATGGAGAAATGGAGGCATAGAAGCTACAGTGAAGACATAGAGGGGAGAGGAGGGAGGGGTGGACAGAGTCAGGGATGCTGGATCCAGAGCATGGAGGCTGAGGAGTCCACCAGGGAAGCGCTGGCTCTGGGGATGGAAAGGTACACCAAGGCAGCATGGAGCCGCAAGGGCTGGAGGGATGAGAACTGAAGAAGGTTAGCAATGAGGATGGATGTGAAAGTCAAACGCCCTCAGGTGTAGCATCTTGACTCGGAGAAGCCAGCTCTTGAGATCTCTGGCACGTCCCTCACACAGTCTGGGAATCTGAGCTGGATCCCAGCAAGACCCCTCATTCCCAACAGGCAAATCATGGGAGAGGTTTTTGACCCCTACCTGGACAAAGAGAGAAAATCTTGGAAAATAGAGTGAAGTGCCATGTTCTAGTGTACCCTAGAGGAGCTATACACGGTCACATCCAGGCAGAATGCCCGAAACTCCTTTGTAAAAAGCTCCAAATACCGCGGGCCAGCACACGATCGGAGAAAAGGCACTCAGGATCAGGTGGCATGACCGCTGGTTCTGGACTTCACTTGCCTTTTACTAGACAGTGACCTCTGCAGGCTCTTGGACCTCTCCTCATTCATCGCTGCTTCCGCAGCCCCACACAGCATCTGGCCCACAGTGGGGACACCAGACATGTTCCATACGTCACCTCGCCTCTGTCCATTTGATGATGGTTAGATTCCAGCCTGAGTAGGAGCTTGCAGGTCCTTTCAGTTCCAACAAACTGAAGTTTGATTTGCATAAGCCTGGGTCCTCACTGTTCTCCAAGTCTCAGCACTATTACTACCTGCTGCAGAGGTCCTCCCTGACCACTTGATCAGAATTAAATCTTCCATAACCCAGTCACCTCCTACCTCCTCCCCACACTTTATTTTCTTCCCAACAGTTTTAATTATCTATACATTCTCAGTAATGTATTTACGTATTTGTATATTGTCTACCTCCTCCCATGGGACTTAAGCTCTGAAAATCCCTCTCTCAGAGAATCTGTCTTGTTCAGTGTCATGGTATCCCCAGCTCTAGAATGGTGCTTGAGACACTGTCATAGTGAGAAAAAAAATTGATGAGTAGAGGAATGGCTGTCCTTTCTGACAATATATTTTAAAAATGCACCTTATTTCAGCAAGCCAAAGAAACGAAAATCCAGAATGACATTTTTAAACATTTTAAATTCCACGAGAGATTTCCAGAGTCAGCTCCATGAGGGCAGGAAGGAACAAGTTCCCCTGCTTTTCTTCAGAAGCACAAGAGCTACAAAAGGAAGCTGCGGTCGACTCTGGAAGCCACCAGGGCACCTGTCTCGGGCTGGGTCTGACGGAAGCAGATGCTGAGCTGGAGTTTGGGGTCTGAGGTGTTTGTTAGGGATCAGCACCTGTGACAGGAAGAGGAAGCAGGCCTTGCAGCTAGGAGGAAGTTGAACGGCAATGCAGGATGGACGAAGCCTTGGGTGGCCTGACTGGGAGCTCTGACCTGAGCATCACTCATCAGAGTCACCGAGTTGGGCCCAAATGGCCCTGGTCTCACTTCCTACCCCTACGTCACTAAATCAGGGATAGGACAGTCCCAGGAAGAGTGTGACTCTGGGTCAGGCTGCTTTCTGGAACTGGGCAGACCCTGCAGGAGATGACAGCTGAGGGCTATCTGTAATCACATCACCTTTCAGGAAGGGGCTCCTGGGCAGTCATCTTCTTGGCACTTCACCCTGCCAATTTCAAGCTCCAACCGGGGTGCTCCAAAGTCTGGCTACCGGGTATCCACTGAGTTCCTGCTGTCTTCTGAGACGAACCACAAATTACCCAGCTCCTAAATTAGAAGTCACATCCTGTAAGTGCTTGCTGACTTGGCAGTAGCAACACTGACATAATTTCACAAATAATGATGTGATCCGAGGCAAAAGTTGCATTAGATCAATTACCACTCTATTTTGGTGCCATCTGAGTAGCTATCCGTGTTTATTTCAGTTCACCTATTTTTAAACCAAAGCTCTGAGGCTTCTGAACCAAAACCATGAGCATACCTTCCTTCTCCAGTCCTTGAGAGCATCCGGGTCACGTTTGGGATGAAAGCGACTGCTTTGGGTAATACCACCCCACTCCAATCTTCCTCCTCTCTTCTTTTTCTCTGTGCCCTTTAAAGGGGGGTGGGGGATTGTTCAGCCACAAGGAGAGTCGTAGACTTATAGCTCAAAAAAGAAAGAGCATACATTATTATTTTAGGATAATGAGAGGAGATTAGCTTAAACTGTGACAGGAGGAGGTTTGGAGTGGATTGGGGAACACTTTCCTGTTGGAGAACAATGTAGAAGGTGGGGCTGGATGTCAAGAAAAATCATTAAACATGAGACGCACACCCACCCAGCTGGGTCAGTTTAGGAAAAGACCGGCTGATCCTCATGAACCGTCCTTCAAGATTAACTGACTCTCAGAAAACAGAGGAATTGGAGGACCAAGTCCTGCTGTAAGGGACTCCCCTGAAGATGGCAGGGAATGCACCTCCCTCCCGCTTTGACCTTCTCTCTAGCCTTGTCTTCATCTTTCCGGTCCCCACCCTCTCATCTTGCCAGTGGCCATTACACGGTAGATGTGCTGGCTGTGACCTGGGATGAGGTTCCTGCTTTCCAGAACTTTCCACGCCCTTGTATATCAAATGAGTGAAATACAATAATCGATGTAGAAGGGTGGCTGAGAGAAAGACATGGGCTCGTGCAGGCAGAGCGCTGGCAAGAACTCAGTAAACAGAAGCCATAATCGTCATTACTGTCAGTGAGAAATTTGCATTATCATTAATCACTACAATTCATTTTTATAAATTATAATTAGTGGTGAGTTCTCTTCTAATATCTCTGTCACTCCTGGGATGCATCAGGAATTCAGCGAACCTGGGGTCCAAGCTTAGTTCTGCAATTT
Organism: Dasypus novemcinctus; assembly: GCF_030445035.2. Lineage (NCBI taxonomy): Eukaryota > Metazoa > Chordata > Mammalia > Cingulata > Dasypodidae > Dasypus > Dasypus novemcinctus. The sequence continues at coordinate 55,577,155 of NC_080695.1, read as the reverse complement.
AACTGGTGTGAGTAAGAGGCTTCCAGAATCTGTAGAGATGGATTTCTAAGGAGGACCAGAAAGATTGCTGCGCAGACCTGTTGAAAGGAGGAGAGTGGGGAAAGAGAGGGCGGAGTCCACAGTAACTGTGGTGTCAAAACATCTGGGCAAGAGGAGTGATCAATGTGTTTCCCATCCCTTCATATTACAATGAAACTTTTAAGTCCCTAGCACCAAGCTCCTTACTTCCTGATTATCTTGATTGAGAGAAAGATAAGAAACATCTTCTGATGGTGCCAGGGACCAGGAAGCATTGGTAAAGACAGGTTTGGGGATGTTTGCTTTTGATCCCTCTTCTGTTGTAGGAACTTCGTTAACTATCTGGGACACATTATCTCGTTTCATACTCTTAACAATTCCAAGAGATGGACTGTTCTTTACCCATCTTAGAGAGATGAGAAAACCTCGACTTAAAGAGAACTAACTTGCTCAGGATATCTGCCAGGATTTGAACCCAGATGGCTAGATCCCAGATGGGGCCCATTTAGCCTCCATGCCTGTTTACCAAGGTGCGAAACACATACCATTGTTAAAGCAGGGTGTTTTAGGTATGACCTGAACACTAATAGCCGTGAGTTGTACCCAAAGAAAGTGATTCCCTTTTCAATTCTCTTTCAATTATTCTTATTGCATCAAAGAGGAAGTCTCAGTCAGGTGCTAAGGAATTTAACACTTCTCCAATGCCTTTCAAAGCTCCCCTTTGAACAAAGAAAGCTATCTGGCTAACTAACTAGAATTTAATAGCTGTGTTTATTTTAGTCGTATTTTTCTCCCAATTACCTTCTAGTCATGGCAAGGAAAATCAGCCTTTCCTATTAGGGCACTTGTATAAAGTTTCCTTCCCCAAAATTTACCTTTTTAAAAAAGAGTGAGTCCACTTAAACACGTAGGAAACAAATCACTGTAAAGGCAGTTCCTGGAGATGACAGACCCTAGAGGTGGTCCTAAAATGCCTAAAGTTAGGGGGACACTAGCCAGGACTGCAGACTTGGGCTCAGCTGGAACAGGGAGAAAGAACCCATAAATCAAAGGCTGAGAAGGGAAAATTCATGAAGGGCTGTTTCAGATGCGGATTGAAGGAAAGGGGGCTCAGGAGGGTCTCAGGCTAAACTGGAATCTTCAGTCCATGCTACAAAGCTGATGGGCCCTTTCCCACAGGGGAAGTGGTCCCCACCTTGGGGATCCCTTCTTTGGAGAATTCCACTTCTGAACCTCCCCCTTCTCTTCCCATTCTACCCCAGACAAGGTTAAGATTTTCCAGAGTCCACAGAGCCTTTCCATGCCTGAAGCCTGCACGAGGACATCAGCTTTGGTGGTTCATCACTGCTCACCTTTTCGTAGATTTTGCAAGAAGCTTTTTGAGAAGACAGACTTTGGTTCCAATACAGGCTTCATCATGTAGCGCCTATGGGTCCTTGATTGGGTTACATGACCTTCCTGGGCCTCGGTGTCCTCATCTGCAAAATGGGACTCAAAATAGATGACTCTGAGGATCAAACGAGAAAGAGCTCACCCATCTCCTGGCACATAGTAAGTACTGCATAAACGGTTGCTATTATTAGCTTCCCCAACGCAAAGAAATGTAAATGTGTACCTGCCTAAGATTCTGGGAGGGTAGCCAAAATCACCCCACCTCAGATGTGAAATTTCTTCTGAGCCTTGTTTGGGATTCTATTCTAAATATATATCTACGTTGGTTTTAATATAATGACACCGCTTTAAATTACCTTCAAGGACAATTAGTGCTCCAGGAAAACAGGCTTTACATATCCTCTGCCACAGTCCATCTTTACTCTAGATATATACAATTTGAGTTTCGACAGGCATAAAGGGATTGCCTCTTGAACTGTATGCTTCTGATATGGGAGCGATTTTGCCCACCAGGGGACATTTGGCAATGTCTGGAGATAGATGTCACCACTGGAGGCAGGTGCTACCAGCATCGAGCAGGTGATGACCAGGGGCACTGCTAAGCATCCTGCAATGCATAGGACAACTCCCAGTGACCAAGGATTATCCCACCCAATGTCCATAGTGCCAACGTGAAGAAGCCATACCTTACAAGTACCCAGGAGGCTGTATTATTGAAGTGAGTCTGGGTTATTCATTCTTTCTCTCTCTTTCTCCCCTCTCCATGTCTTTCTCTCTCCATATTCGAGAATTGTGACCCTAACAGTGGAGTAATAGAATGTTGCAACTACAGGCAAACTGGGTTGAGAAAAGATGAGCGACTAGGAGAGCAGGAGGGGTTTGCAAGATCTTCCCTGTCATCCATACCCATTTAGACTTAACCAGTGAGCAAGTGCCCACCAACCACCAAACGCTGTCCTGGGACTCCATCAGCCAACAAGAGCTCTAGGCCATCAGGAGGTGGCCACAGAGATGCAAGGCAGACCTCGGGGAGGCCAGGGAGAGAAGGACGGCTGGGGTCTTCCCACCTTCTCTGAAAGCTTCCATCTGCCTGTTCCATGGGCTTTTTACTCTTTCCCATCCATCCCCAAGCATATTCATGTTCTCAACCCTTGACCTAAGACCTTACATGCTCACTCAGGTGGTGGGACAAATCGTGGGTCACTAACCCCACACTGACCTATGATTACCATGTGTGCTTCTCTTTTTTATTATTAGTGGTGGTGGAAGGAAGAAGAGGCGAGCATGGCTCGGCCAGTCTGAGGTTTGTTCTGCTGAGCAACAGGCCGTGCTCAAGCATGGGGGTTGGCAATCTGCAGCCTGCTACCTATTTTTGTGAATGAGTTCTACTGGAACTCAGCCACGCCCATTCATCACCTTTTGAGCTGAGTAGCTGTGGACTCTAGCGGGGCTTCCAACTCCCACTCTACTTACTGACTGTGCGGTGGGAGCCTCTTTGTTCCTCAGGTCCCTTGTTTGTGTTTCGGGAAAAATACATAAATAGGTCCATCCTCATCAGCAGTGGCAAGGACTAAAGGAACTCGGACCTGAAAAGTGCAAAGAGTGCCTGGCCCATTAAGAACTCCAACATGATTGGCTGTCCATGCTATGATGTGCTTTCTGGGAGGGTATTTGAAGGTCGACAGGATGAACTTGGCTAGAGAAGCTGTTGGGGGCTTTGTTTTGTTTTGTTTTGAAGGGTACTGGTCAAACAGAGGGGAAATATGAGAGAAAGGGGGAGTTAGGAAGAGGGGATCCGTGGGGTGTTTTGATATGTGGGGCACATCTACTTCTCCTCTGTCTTCCAAGAAACAGCAGTAAATTCTGTCACTTATCAATGCTTTTAAGAGTCTGCAGGTTGGGGGATGTGTTCATGGGCTGTGACTGTTTCCAAGTAGGTACTGGGTGAAAGCGCAGCCCTGAGAAGCTGCTCACACAATTGGATGTGAGGAAACGCCTCCTAGGGACATTTGTAGTCTCCTGGGGTGCTGGACTTGCAGACAACCTCTGAGAATCCAAGGGAATACATTTCTAATGGTGAGATTTGGGGTGCCATGGCAGGCAGTAGGGAGGAGACTTTGGGGCTGCTAACCCTAGCCAATGCCCTCATAGTGGGCAGCTATTTTTTCTACTACAGCTGACCCTGGATAGGAGAAGGGTAGAGGTCACTGCTCACTGGTCATTTGACACCAGAGTCATAGTTGCTCAGCTTTTAAAAACTGAGCCAGTTTTTAACAATCTAGGGGTTTTGCACATATTCAGAAAAAAAATGCCTGTTTTCCTTCTCTTGAAATACTGGGACACTTGGCAGTGATGAGCCCTCATCTCCATGTGACAGTACTTGGCTAGGACTGATGCTTTACAGTTCATCACGGTCCCTGCCACTCCCCTTTCCTCTACACGGGGACCCTTCACTAGCTTTTATTACCTTCCTGGTCCCTGTGGACATTTGAGTTTGCAAGACCTACACATCTTCTCAAAGGACCACTGGAGAGGGAGGGGGTATTTCTAAAGTGCAGAATCTGCAGCCAATGAATTCTTTCTTAGTAAAATTCTTATGAAAATATGTTTTCTGTAGATTCTGGAGCAAAAGGAAAGTGGGACTGGAATGATCCTTAATTTTACATTTGAGGAAACTATAATTTAGAGAGAAATTGTCTTATTCCAAGGACTTGAATCCAAGTCCTCTAACTCCTGGTCTTTGTGTATGTGTGGATGATAGAGAGAGAGAGAGAAAGAGAAAGAGAGAGAGAGAAAGAGAAAGAGAGAGAGAGAAAGAGAGAATGGAGGGAGGGCGATAAGAGAGAATTACGTTGCAGGAACTGTATGGGAAATTTTTCTAACATTTTTGTTAGTTCAAAGAATAGAAATTTCCACTTCCCTGGAATTTTTAGAAAGGTACCTTCTATCCTTCTGTACTTCCTTTTATCCAATCACTCTGTCCTCAAGAGTGGAGAAATAAGAGTTGGAAAGATTGGGAAGTTGGCATCCGTGGGCTGCCTCTCTCGGTCCCCTGGGCTTTCTCCAGAAAGCACTGGCCTTCCCCATGGATGAAGCCATCTCACCTTGAGTCACTGCGCACAGGTCAGGGCCTGCGGCTGGCCTTGTGGAGCCAGGTGGGGCTGTCCGTCTAGCTCTGCCTCCACTGCCCTCCAGGGGCCCGGCACAATTTCCTTGCAGCTGCTGGGGTAAATGATCTGCTCACTTGCTGCTCCTCTTTAGTGGATCCCAGGATCCAGGCCTTATCTTCCAGCTCAGGGGACCGCTATTTGATTTCTGTGCCTATGTCTCTATCAGTATGGAATGCAAAGGAGAAAGGGGGGGATTTCTAAGTAGCACATGACAGGGATTCCAAATGTCACAACAGAGAAACCTCTGCTCTGTGGGGTTGTCCAAAAGTCAAGCAGTGGGAGCAGCTTGGGAGAAACAGACCTCAGCAGGAAGGCCAGACTTTGCACCACGTCCTATTTCCTAATCCATTTGCACTTATCAGAGATTGTTACCACAGACAGTTATTCACAGGCCAGGGATGCCTGTGTGTAGGGAATTGTAGCCAGTTTGCCCAAGAGACACAGGATGGCGCAAGAGGCTTCAGACCCTGAGCTGGCCACTCTGCAGGGTGCATCCTGTGGTTTACCAGTTGGCCAATTGTTCTGATCTTGTTGCCTTCCATAAGAATCTTCAAAGGGAAGAGTTGGGTTTTTTTCCCCCATTTTATTATCTCCCACACAGACAGAGGAAAAACTATGAAGGGATTGGTTTGCAGATAAGAACCCAAATCCCTCCATAGATAATTCCAAAAACTTACCTGCTGCACAAGACCATCAGGAACCAGTTGATCTTTTAAACAACACAGACCTGAATTCACAGCACCCTGAATCAGTTAATTTGTTTTAACAATGAAGTTAATAGGTTAATGGACTTCAAGGTCCTTAACCAACAGCTTGCTGCATGCCAGGCCTTCATGCTGAATTTACCTTGAAAATACATCGACACAAAAGCTCACACTGGCAAATGCAAACTGGGGAAATGGGACCCAAGTATGGAGTGGCTCTTATTTTAGTGGCCATACCGCAGCCATCATAAACTTCATCTAAATGTCCCTACCTTCAACCAGAAAAGTTACTTGCTAGGCACTTACCCATCTTTAATTTCTTTTCTGTAACCTGAACCATTTGGAGAGAGGTTTTCTACATTTGTACAGAAGATCATGTATTATACTTACCTGAAGTGTCCAGGAGAAAAAAAAGTTGAAGAGAGCAGAAAGTAGATTAGGGTTGGGTGTGGGAATAAGGATTAACTATAAATGGGTATGAAAGATCTAACTGGGATATTGAAAATATTCTAAAATGGATTATGATAATTGCACATAACTCAGTAAATTTACTAAAAAATCATTGAATTATATTCTGTGGAAGTTGGAGTCTTTTGTGGACCTCAGGAAATCTTATTGTTAAAGCTAATCCATTTCTGTACATGTAAACATATTGTAGATGGGACTTTATTAGAGTCTCTTAAAGGACCTTCCTTTTGATTAGATCACTTAAGTAGGGCATGACCCAGGGTGGGACTTAAACATTTGACTGCAATCCTTTATAAATGGAGGAGTAAAAAACCACAGACAAAAAAAGTCACAGCAACAGAGAGAAGCCTCCAGAAGTTGAAATCAACAAAACCGGGAGAGAGAAAAGCCACAGATGGAGCAGTCCAGAGCTGAAAGCAAAGAGGCCCAGAAGAGAGGAGATGAGAAGACCTTTCCATGTACCTGATGGCTCATGGCTGAAGCTTCAGGAGACCACGAGCTTGGAGAGAAGGCAGGGACCAGCAGATGCCAACACTGTGCCCTGCCATGTGCCTGATGGCCCACAGCTGCAGCTCGGTGAGAAAGCATCTCTGATGATGTCTTGATTTTGGATACTGTCATGGCTGCAGAATCTTAAGCTTTTAACCTAATAAATTCCATTATAAAAGCCAACCCATTTCTGCTTTATTGTGTGGCAGGATATAGCAAACTAAAACATATACTTAAAATGGGTGAATTTTATGGTGTGCAATTTATATATCAAAATTGTTAATTGAATTTTTAAAAAGAGGAAGAAAACAAAGGTAGATACTGTGGCAGTTGTTGATCCCCTTGGTCCTCACCTTTTCCAAACAGACTTGTGTGGCTTCCACCTGCCAGTCCTAGGTTCTTTGTCTAAGGAATTCCCTGGCCACTCAAGCCTACTTTTGCCCACAAGAGGTGCAGGCTAGATGTGCTAGGGAATTAATGTCCCTTAACACAGTTCTCAGTCAATAACCGATGGAAATCAGTGAGTAAATGCCCCGGCTCCCTTGTCTTTTGCATTTACATGGTGTTTCCCAGAGTTTTCCAAGCAGAAAACTGGGTTGGAGTCTCAGCTCTGCTTTACTAAACATGTGACTTTGGCTAAGTTACTTGACCCTGGAATCTAATATTCTCATCTATTTAATCCACAGGGCCACCATACCTCTGTTATCTGGATAGTGTGAAGATACAATGTAGGAGTGCAGCTGGTGCCCTCAGCAGAGGGACTGGGCCACAGGGAATGTGTAATGAATTGTAATATGTATGATTTTGGGGGTTGATGACTGGTCCATCAAATAATCACAGACATTTGGACCAGACTGAAAAAGAGGGTCAGCTGGGTTTGCTGGGGCTTATTCATGCACTGTACATTTGCAGCCACAACCATAATTCTCTGGGCTTGCGGCTTAGGAGACATGAGTACCACCCTCACCAAATGATCCCAGCCACTCTGTCTGCATGGAAGGAGACAGAAAGTAGAACAGGCTGTGACTCATTTTGTCTTGAGAAACACACACTGGTTCAAATACTTTCCCAAAGGACTTATTTAAAGCCATTCTCAAATAATTAGTAGAATTAGTTGTATGACCTACTAGAAAGAAGGGGACACTGTCTTATCTTATATGCTTCCCTATGAAGCCTGGGCTGCTCGTTGGATGGGAGAGTAATTCTGCTTTGACTGATTGTGGGACTTTGCAAAGTTATTTCCTTCTTGGCCAAGATCCTCATCTGTAAAAAAGAGATAATAACACTCACCTCCAAGAGTTATCTTGAGGATTACATGACTCAATATATGCAAAGAGACTTGTTTGCAGTCTGGCCTGTGGCAGACATCCAACAAATATTTGCCACTGTTAACTCTTCTCCAGTGGAGTTAATTTGGATAGAAGTTTGGTTTCCTCAATCCTGTAGGAAGTAGAGCATGGGCCAAGGCTTAAGAGACCATCATTAAACTTGCAGAAACAATCCAGCGGACATGGTAAATGCTTGGCACATATGTCACCACCACTCTTTCCAAAGCAACGGCAGACATTACCAATTGATTGTTGCTTTTTTTGAGTTTGGATATGCTCCCACTATCTTCCAGCAGAGCACTCGAGGCCACCACTACAAACTAATCAAATTCAGTCTGCAAGATGGAAGTTATTTGCCAACCCCTAGCCTAAGCTAAGAAACAATGAAATTTAGCACATGGTCTGGTCCTCAATAAATACTTAGTAAATGGATGACTCATAAATGCATGATAAATGCTGTGATGTTATTTAATGTGGCCATAGCCTGTGTCTTCACTGGACAATCTTGTTCAAGGGCATATGAGTCAGCAAAAAGGGGTGCTGAGGCAAAGTACCAGAAATCTTTTGGCTTTTATAGAGGGTATTTATTTGGGATAAAAGCTTACAGTTACAAGGCCCTAAAGAGAACTCAAGGCTACTTCCTCACCAAACCCTGTTGCCACATGTTGAAGCAAGATGGTGGGCAACATCTGTGAGGGTTGAGCCTTCCTCTTTCCTCTTAAGATTCCATAGTCCCAGCTTCTTCCCATCTCAGCGATAGGCTGGCAAAGGGCTCAGCTGCTCTGTCCTCTTCAGCTGCAAACTATCAGGTGAATGGCTCATCTCTCTCCCAGGGGCTGCAGGACCAAGGTCCTCTTCATGTCCGCGGAGCCCTCTGTCTCCTAGATTGAGTGTCCGTTTATAAAGCCCAGAAAGGAGGCAGGGACTCAACCCTGCACGCCCTAATGATGTGGTCGAATCAAAGCCCTAGTCTTAACATAACCAAGTAAATGGAAAACCTTTGGATTTAATACAAAGGGTATCACGCCCAGGAGAGACAAGTTACAAACATAATCTAGATCTCTTTTTGGAATTCATAAATAGTATCAACCTGCCACAAAGGGTCAAGTCCATATTCCTCCAAACTCCTCCTCCCAAATGTGGGTCTTTCCTGAGTGGTGGAAGCTTTGGGAGGATACCTGGAATGCTCAGAGCTTAGGTTCAAAGCAACCTCCTCTGAAAATAAGTAGACTATAAGATCTCATCTTGAAAGACGAAGCCTCCTTTAGTTAAAGCATTTTTATCCAGAGCCAGCTGCACGGAAACTTCCCTGAAGTACAGATTATTTGAAGAGCTTATTCTGGCAATGGGGGAGAAATCCTTAATTGGTAGAACATAGCTGACTATTTTCTGACCAGGAGACACATCTCAAAACTGTATGTCAGGAGGCTGCAACTGAGCCGTAACGCTGAGGCTGATGGTGATCTCCTTAGGAAATTGGTTTTAGCCGTAGGAATGACTGCCCTTTGGAAACGAAAAGACCAGTATCTGGCATCAAGTCTGCAATTCCAAACAGCTCAGGCTATTAATGACTGCAAGATTGATTCCTGCTTCGGGGTTTATTTTCTTCTACCTTAAATTTTAAAGTATCAGTGATTTTTATACAATTAGGAAACTTAAACATACTCAATATAAAAGGGTTGGGAACTGGAGAAAATTTGAAAGAAGAAAAAATCATCCATAGATTTGCCACCTGAACACAGTTGGTATTAAAGTTGGGGGCAGTTCCCTCTTGTTGTTTTTCTATGTTTATTTTAGCACGGTTATGTTTGTGCCTTGTATACAATGATTTAATTTCCTGCTTTTTTCATTTACCTTTATAACATAGCATTTCTCCATGTTTTTGCAAACTCTCCATAAACATTTGAGTTGTGGCATTCATATTTCATCCAGTTGATTATGCCATTATTTATTCAACCATTAAGAAATAATGTACAGTTAGATTGTTTCTGATGCTTTGCTACTATCAAAGATGTTAAGATGACCAGAATTTGCATTTAAGATACTTTTCTGCATGTAGGAGTATTTCCTTGGATTAGATTCCATCCTCTCTCTTTTTCTTTCATGGAGATGTAAAATACATATAGTTTTTAAAGTGCACACATTTAAGTGTAGAGCTCAATTTATTTTTGCACATGTACACACCATTGTACCATCACACAGATGAAGGCAAAACATTTTCACACCCCAGCTGATGCCCTGTGTCCCTTCTTCGGCAAGATTTTAAACAATAACCTTGCAGCCTACAAAGAAGCACATCTCCTTCCTCGCCCTAAAAAATTAGCAGTTCCCTTTCTGACCCAGAACGCTCTTACTGAGTTAGATGATAGCCGTATCTTCCTTGAGCTCCACTCTGTCACCTTGGGATAAGAGAGATTCCTCCCCAAGCAAGCAGCTCAGAGCTGTTTCCATTGTCTTTGAGAGGAGCTTGGGGAGTGTTGTTCGAACTCCACAAATGGCATTTAGAGATCTTCCATGTGTCCTTGGTACACTGATTGGAAAGTTTATCTTTTTGTAGCCAGTTGAATAATTTACTTTTGGAGGACTCAGCAATTTTCTTTCTTCCTAGCAATCGAGGACCATGACGAAATTTATTTGCTCAATGACAACTCACATGGCTAGTAGTGTGAATTTTAACATACACAAAAACACATTTATACAACACACACATATACCTATACCTAAATGATATAATGAATGAAAATTCATATAACTCAGAAGACTCTTCTCTGATTCTTTCCCTCCTCTGATGGGAATCACCTCTACCACCACCACCATCATCCCGTCGCGTGTACTGAGGCCCAACCTGTGCCAGGAATTACCTAAGCTATTTATATGCATCGCCTCACTTCATTCTCCCAATAACCCTCTCCCCTTACAAATAAGGAAACTGAGACTGGGTGTCACACAGGAAGGAAGTATTGGGACTGGGCTATGAACCAGATGTGGCCTGCCCCTGAGGCTAGCACATTTAATCCCTGGGCCTACCTTTGCTCAGGTCGTCACATGGATTGAAAGTTTCAGGCGATGGGAGTTGACTATTAGCCCATTTCATTTCTGACAACTGATCTATTTGAGACAATGTGTGCCAATTCTGGTAAAAAGAAATCTATACTCTACATCCTTGGTGGACTAGGATTCCCTGTGTCTGTTTTGCATAGTTAACCAAGAAATATTGTAGGTTTACTATATTACATTAATTAATTTATAGTAACATTGCAACTTTATTCATTCGGTTTTGGATATTTAGAGTTAGGCAACCATTATTGCTGTCTAATTTTAGAACATGTCCAGCATCCCTCAGAAGAAATCTCATGTCCAAAGGCAGTCACACTTATTCCCCCTGGCAACCACTAATCTATTTTCTGTCTCTATAGATTTGCCTCTTCTGGACATTTCATGTAAATGGAACCGTCCACAAGGTGGTCGTTGGTGGCATTGGTGGCTGGCTTCTTTCCTTTGGAATAATGTTTTGAGGGTCCTTCCTTTAAGTTGCCAAATAGGGGTCAAATGTGCCATTATTTGAGGTGCTAGGCACCTTTCTCATGTTTTCCCTGTTTATAACACAATCGGTTCAAATTTGTCTTCCCCTTTCTCAGCCTCTACCTCTATATCAAGATGGGGCTTAGATTCCACATGGATGATGGGTGCAATTCTCCTGCTGGCAGCTGTAGGCACTCTCGGTTCCCTGAGGTGGTGGTTGACCATCTTTACCTCCCTGGGTAAGTCCAATGAACCAGAGGGTAGGAGTTGCAAGTCTGCTGAGGCTCAGGGCCCAGCTGGCACATGGACAGTCCAGAGATTCAGGTCTCCTGAGTATATACCAACCCTAGTGCCAACCACAGGTTCAGTAAAAGTGACAGAAGAGGCATGTGTAGAAAAGTCACCTCTGAGTCCAACTCCATCATACTCAGGAACACAAGTTCCAAAGTAGGGCCACCTGACACAGCACTGAACTCCAGAGCCATTTGCCACGACCATAGAACCTGGGGGTCTCCATAGCCCTCGGGACAACCCCTACCTGGGGTCGTATCTACTTTGGCTGTCTCTAGGACCCTGCTGAGGCGTGTGTAAGCGCAACCCCTCTGATGACCTCCCGACTCTTTTTTGAAGACTCTTAGCCATATAAACTCATTTGTCTTTGCCATTTCCCCCTTTTATTCAAGGCAGGGAAGTGGGGATGAGAGAAAGCAGGAAGGTCAGACTCCTAAGCGGTTTATTTAACTGCAATAGCTTTATTCTTAAGGAACATCTTTCTCCTTCTGTTTTCTTTGTCTCTTCTAATATATTCATTATTTTGTTCTGTTTTATTTTATATGCATTTAAGATTTCAATCTATCTGGATTTTTTTTACATGATATAAGATAGAGCCCAACATTATTCTCTTCTAAGATAAAATCACTTGGCCAGCAATATATTTCAAATGAACCATGCTTCCCTGTTCGATTCAAATATCACCTTTATAATATCTTTGAGTTTTCTTACAATGATCTATTTTCTCTCTGTCCCATTTTTTTTCTGTCCCTAAACCAATACCATATTTATTTGCTTATACTTGGCTTATGACATATTCTGACATAGGTTAACACAAGTGTATCTCTGCCTTTTATTTTTTTTATTTTTATTTTTGGCTTGGTTACTCTAAGGCATTTCCTCTTCTAAATAAATAAATGTTTAACCTAATCTCCTCTTCCCTTCCCCTGACCACTAAAAGCAAACTGTTGATATTCTAATTGATCTTGAATTTTTCAGTTAATTTTATTAATTTTTATAAGATTTACATTTATATTGATCTTCCCACTTGAGAACATAGTATTTGTTTTGAAAATTCAGTAAGTAAATTCAGAAATTCAGTAAGTTTATATTTTAAATAATTTTCTTCATATAATACCTGGACCTTTCTTCTTAAGTGTTCTCCCAAGTTATTTTACTCTTGATATTATGGCTGGAATATTTTCTCCATCTAATTACTGTCCATCTCTATTTCAAGGCCTTGTTGGTAGTCTAGAGAAAAGCTACTAATACTTATATATTTTTATTGTTTCCAGTCACCTTAAACACGATCTTATTAATTCTAGTAGGGTTACTTTTATTTTTTACTGGAGTTGATTAGGTTTTCTTAGTACACAAGCAAACCATGAATGAGTTGTCTAGGATTGTGTTTCTCAATTTTTAAGTTGCTCAAAAGTATTTCCAATATTGATGGTGATCAGAGAGAATGTGGCTTGAGAAAAAATCTCTTTTATTTGTTGAGGCTTCTTTACGTCCAGGTACCTGATAGATTCCGTGGATATAAGAAAACACTTATTTCCAAAGTAAGTGCGTTTCCCTTTATACCTATTAAATGGAGTTTGTAGGTTATATTGCACAATTTCTCCATGTCCTTACTTATTTTTATTTCTATTTACCTGCCTGTGTCCATTTCCTGGCTGCTAAAACCAAAACCATTTTTTGGCTTAGCAACAGGAATTTGTTGGTTCACAATTTCGGAGGCCAGGAGACTTACCCTCTCCTGGGGCCCGTGTCTTCGGGCGTGTGGTCCTCGGGCCTCAGCCTTTCCATTACACGGCCACGCACGTGGCGGCCTCCTCTTTCTCCTCCAGTGTCCATTGACTTCTAGCTCTGGCTGCTCCCCATGGCTTCTCTTTGCTTCTAAGGACTTTAGCCCTCGTGGAGTAAGGCCCACCCCCGTTCCTTTTGGGAACACCTTAACATCCTCAAAGGTCCTTTTTACACATGGGTTCACACCCACCAGGCCATCACGTGGCGCTGAGTGTCTTTCTGTCTCTGCCTGTGGCTTGTGCTTCTGTGTCCAAATTTCCTTTGCTTACAAGGATCTGTGCCCCCTGCCCCAGCCCAGTCACTGGATTAAAGCCCACCCTGATGCAGAGATGCAGGCTAATTTTTCAGCTTGCAGGTAGGTTAAGATAACCAGTCCCTTCACAGTTCTTGGCAGAAATATCTATTAGACATCCAAGTGGAGTCATGAGTAAATGATAGGACTCACAGGTTTGGAGTTCAGAAGAGTAGTACAGTCTGGGCGGATATGCATTTGTGAGTGTGAGTTTGCCGGGCTGCTATGACAAACACCACACGAGGGGGTGGCTTCGACAGCAGTACTTTGCTGTCCCACGGTTTGGGTGGCTAGAAGTCCAACATCCAGGCATTTCCAGGGCTTGCTTTCTTCCAGGGGCTCTGGCATTCCGGCAATTCTCTGTCACATGGAGATCTCTCTCCTTTCACATCTGCTCCCCTGATTTCCACTGTCTTCTGGCTTCTACTGCTTTCTGCATCTGAATTTCCTTGGCTTCTAAGGATGGAGGCCCACCCTGCTAAGTAGGATCTCGGAAGATCCTCCTCACAAAGGAGCCATGCCTTAACTGATGGTGACATCTTCAAAGGTCCCGTTGACCAATGGGCTCATGTACAGGACCAGGCGTTAGGACTGAGCATGTCTTTTATGGGGGGCATGACTCAATCCCCAAGAGGAAGGCACGTCAGAGGCTGGAGGAGAGGAAGAGCTGGGGGGCTAGGGCCTGAGAGAGCGACTGGACTAGCAAAATGCAGCGTCATCGGCGGGCAGGTGGAGGACCCACTTGAGGTCTGTGCTTGTGAGGGGAGGCCCTGTGCCTTTTGGGGGCCTTAGAATGTGACTCTTGGGAGCTGTGACAGCCACATTTCTTATCATGCAGAGAGCATTGTTCTGTCTGACGGAGAATTAATCAAATATTCAGAGAAGAGAAAAGACAAGAGATGGAGAGGCTGACTTGTGCGTTTGATTCACTGGTTCCAGCTGTCCTCGAGGTCTGTCTTTCTCTGTGAACTTCTTTCAGGAAGACTACTCAATTCCATCAGATACCTTAGTATATCAGGTAGAGAAACTAAGCAGCTTGGGGCTCAATTCTGTGGGGCTCAATTCTCATGTTTAAAAAATGTCCAGGGGTAGCCATACATAACAGACCACAAAGGCATCAGGGACCCAGGCTGCTTCTATCTATCTGGTTTGTCATCTCTATCCCTGACTTCTATCCTCATGATTACAACATGGCTGCTGGAATTCCAGCTATCCTAGCTACATTCCAGGCAGAATGGGAATGACAAGGTGAAAAACGGCACACCTCCCAATTGGTTAGCTGCCCTAACAAAGGATTTCTTGGAAACGCCACCGATGATATCCACTGTTGTCCCTGACCATCTCTAGCTGCAAGGAAGGCTGGGAGCCACTGCCATCTCCTTGGGCACATCATGACCTCAAATATAATCAGGACTCTGTACCAAGCAAGAAGGGAAGAATGGGTATTTCGTAGGCAGCTAGCAGACTCTAGCACTCCCAACAGCCTTTCAATAAACATCTCTTTTGTGTAAGCCTTTTGGGAATGGATTCCGGCAAAAGAGCCTCAATTAACACCAATGCTGAAGAGATCAACAACAGGCCAAGAAGAAGGGTTGAGATGGGGGTGAAAAACAGGCTGCAAATAAGAGGGGGTGATTTGAGTTTGGGGGTACAGGACTGAGCTGGCCAACTTAAAGATACAGGGGCTAGATAGAAGCATCTATGACAAAGAGAACATTTGCGAGGGATGAGGCTGAAGTTAACGAAAGAGGATATTTAGACAAAAATGGTTCGAGTTTGAATATATCTGTCTCTTAACCTGTTTCTTGTAAGAAGATATTTTTTTAAACTTTTTTCTTTTTTTATGGATTCCCCCTCCACTCCCACTCGTGCCCACACAAATAGTTGAGTTTTCATTAATCACTGTGTGTGAGAAAATCCAAAATGACAAAACCACTATAAAATAAGCACGCTTTTCATTTGTACATCACAGCAGCATTTGTATGCACTTTAAGAAGTGGTGCCACAGTTGTTTACTCAGTTGACAGATGATGCTTGGTACATAAAAGGATTCAGACTCCTCAAATAGCTGAATTTCATGAGACAGTTCATGGAACATTCCATTGTCACTGTCCCAATTAGCAGCCTCTTAAACGATCCTAGCCCCCTGCTATTTGTTTGTCTTGGCCCAGCCACCCTCCTAGAAGGCAAGCTCCTGAGAGCAAGGATTTGCAGCATCTTCCTCACTGTTGACGCCTTGTGAATCCCAGCGGGACCAGCAGCCTGTGGATGCCCAGGACATACTTGGTGGAGAGGACTTGTTGAAGTCCTCCCTAGCGTGCTCGGCACATAGGAAGGGCTCGATAAATGTTTGCCATCACTGTCACCCCCCCTCACCATTGTCACCAGCAGCAGCAGCAGCACAGTTGGAAGCTTAGAGCCCAAGGGCCAGATTGGGTACCACTAACACACATTTTGTTCTAAAGAAGAAAGAAAACATCTACCAATATCGTCTTAGATGGGGACCTGAGATGTGTCCCTTGTGCAAGCATCAGCAGGAGGTTGCAAGGCTGAAATAAGGGATGGGAGCCCTCAGAGGGTCAAAGTGTTGGCATAGAAGGCCAGAGGATCCCTAAAGCAGCCCGGGTGGCTTCTGATGCTTCCCCTCGTGTCTCCCCCTGTCCCGCCATCCCCCCATTTCCCCCCAGCCCCACCCTCCACATCTTACCCTTGCAAATTGGCGGGGTTTCCTGCTGTGCAGGAGGGCCCCAGCTCCTCCTAGGACCCCCACTTTTCCTTGCCAACTGCAGCTTCGGCTCAGTGAAGTGTGCGGTCAGAGGAAAGTTATTTGCTACTTAGAGCTCCCTCTGCTGATGCACTCAGCAGACGATTCTCTGCGGGTTTCAGGACAGCTGGGGTTTTAAGGCAGCTGGGTGTCTGGCAGGGCATCGATCACAAGCTGTTTCCTTCTCCTGGGTGGGAGGATGGGTGATGCCCGCCCGTGCCCTGCGTGCTTGGGGGCCTGGAGCCCCAAGGCCACGCTCGCCTCTGGGTGCCGAGGAATCGCGGTGCTTGCGTGGGAGACAGTCTGGGGTTCCCAGCGAGGGAGGGAAGGCATTCAGTGCGCACCCTCCCACGGACACCCGCAAGCAGGTGAGCGGCCTCTGTGAGTTCCGTTTTGAGGCAGAAGTCGAGGTTTTTTTTTTTTGGTTGGTTGGTTTTTGTTTTTTAAATTTAAGAGCAAAGTCAGATTCATTTTTAGAGTCTGGTTGAAAACGGAATAATAAATCAAAAAGAACCAGAGCCACAGTCGTGATAAATACTACTACTAATGACTGTGTATTTCACTGAGTTAGGCTCTTAGGGGGAGGTTTATTCAAATTCAGAAGAAGGGGTGTCAAGCGCCAGGTCTCCCCTTCCTGAGGCAGGGCTTCTCGAGGGCAGGGGAGAGCGTTTCTTTAGAGACCAGCCTGCCAGCGTGGCCAGGCTGTTATCCCTTCCGCCCTGCTGCTGGCCAGTACCACCATCTCCTAGGCAATGTAAACACTGGCACATACAATGTCCCGATCCCGCGCCCCCTAACAGCCTTATTTTCCATCTGTTACAGAGGAGAATACTGAGGACTGATGGATTAAGCAACGTAACCTCACACAACTGAGAAATAGCCAAAACCTGCCGACTTGTTAGCTCTGGGCTCCCATCCGTGAGGTGTCTCCCTGCTGGAGGAGTCCCAGACTCGTTCCCGCCTGCCAGCCCACCCGGTGGTTTTGCCAGGACTGACGCTCATGCAGTGCCCTGCGCTTGTGCAAAGCGCCAGGACGTGTAGAAAAGAAAGAGACTAGATTCTGACCCTTGGGGTAGGTGTAGTCTTCTGTCCCAATTGAGGGCTAGTTCAGTGCCACTTCCTCCAGGCAGCCTTCCCTGACTTTCCTGCTATCTTTGGGCACTTAGAATGGACACTGCCCTTCTTTATTAATGAAACTAAAAAGACCTAACGTTTATTGAGCACTTACTATATGCCAGGCTCTATGAAAAATACTTTACATAGGTCATCTCATTGGATCCTCACAAGAAACCTATGAGAAAGTCCTTCTTATTATCCCCATTTTACAGGCGAGGAAACTGAGGCACAGAGAAGGCAAGCAATCGGCCTTGAAAGTCTATTAAAAATGGGGAGAGCTGGGAACTGAGCCTGGGCAAGCTGGCTCTTCATCATTCTGGTCGTCTCTGCCATGGGTTGCCCATGTCCCCATCGCAGCCTGCCCCCTCCCCCTGGTCAGCAACTTGGGGTGAAGATGCTTCCGATCTCCCTCACAGCCCCTATCTCAGCACTGGGCATAGTCAGGGGCACCCACCTCCTTGCGGCCTGATTAACTCAGCTCACTTGAAAGTGCTGATGAAACAAGATTTGGGGGTGGGGGACTCCCACAAATCAATGAAAACTTCTTTAGCGCTTTGGCCCTCAGTTAAGAGAGCAGGAAAACTCTTTAGAGAATCTTATTTAGACCTATATTTCCCTTGCCCGGCAGGATGCCTGGCACATAATGGGGTCCAATACATCTTTGTTGAATGACGAAATGAGCTATAAAAATTCTAAGGAAATGTGCTGCTGCTGGCAAGGCTGCTGCCGGAGTCTAAGGCAGGACCTTTGGCTCGGATGGGGTCAGGCTCCATGTGTCCCCCCGGCCCTGTGAAAGCTCAGGGCAGGGTCCCTCCTGATGCAAAGGGGCTGCTCTTATTTGGCTTGGCTTGGAGGACACATGGTACCCACCCCTTGCCCCCAGGAGTCCTGGTACTGCCCAAACCACGGCCCCTTGTAATGACGTGGGCATTTCTCTGAAAGCAGCCGGCTTTTCCTTCGTGTTGTCTTGGACTCACCTTTGCTCACCTCCTGCCTTGAGGAAGCATGAGCTGCTATTCGGGGCCGGAGGGGGGTCCCGTGCAGCTAAGAGCTTGGCTGCTGCTCTTCCATCTCAGGTGATTTTTCATCCTAGAAACATCAGGTAAGCTGTTTATGGCGTCCATAACCTGCCTGGAGCTTTTAAACCTCTTTCTTACGTGGCTTTTTATGAGTCGAGATAAACAACAGCTCTTTCTCTCCAGGGATTCAGGGGCCTGGATCTTTAACCTCACTCCTTAAGCCTGCAGTCCCTGAGGGAGCGGAGCCCGAGCCGGGCCCCAGAGGCCTGTGGTTGGATGTGTCATGTGGAGGAAGCAGATAACGTCATTGCTACTTAGGGGGGAAACGCAGCGGAGACCTTGAAGTAAGACGTGCCAGGTGCAGGGGTCCCACGAGCCCCAGCACAGCCTCTGCTGGGACTGGGAAGCTGTGTGTAGACACGGGGGAGGGTTCCAGGGATGTCACAACTCCTGGGGATGATGTCCTCCAAGCTGTCATTTGGCACTAAAGAGACTGAGGTCCTGGCAGGGGAGGTGACTTGCTCAAGGTCATGCAGCTTCATCCAGCTGCGTGGAGTAGATGATGGGGGCTGCCTCCTCTATACCCGTTCCCTCCTTGCCATCAGACTCTCATTCCCTGCAAAGGATCCGGGTGATGGCAGGGAAGCTGGCTTCTTTCCAGCGCCAGAGGTGAAGTTTGGGACCTTGGCCAAGCCAATCAGCACATTCTAACTCGCTGGCTATGGTGATGTGTTAAGAGAGGCCTGTGACCTGAAGTGAATCCAATCAGAGGGAGTCTCTGGACCTTGGAGGAGAATGCTGGGAAGTACTACCCCCTGCTCCCCTTACCTCCCCCACCCCCCAGATTACAAATGGACAAGGACACGAGCAACCCCAGCAATTGATGCCAGGCATCTTGAGACCACCAAGAGAGAACCTTAGGAGGAAGCAGACCCCACGAAAGGCAGAGAGGAGAGATGGGAAGAAAAGGAATTCTAGCTGGTAGCTGAGCCGCTGGATCAAACCTCACCTGAAGTCTTTTCTCTGAAATGTCCAGTTAAATGATCCAGTAAGTTCTTCTTTGTTTTTAAGACAGCAAAAGTAGGAGTTTTACGATTGGTCAGCAAAAGATTCCTCACTGATAAATGGGCAACAGAAGGCCTAGCTCCTGCTTAGATGTGCTGAGCCTAACCAGAAGGTCTCTGCGTCAATTCCACATGCCTGGCCAGACTTCAGATTAGGGCTTCTTAAACTTTTTTTGTTCCATGGATCAGTCAGGTGAAAACCATGGACCCCTTACTAAGTCCACACTATACTGTGTATTATTTAATAAATACATCACATCTGCACCAACACGTCCCCACAAGAATGTGTGTTTTTTTGGCATTTCAATTCAAGCTCACAGTCCCTTAAGAACCCCTGCTGTAGACACTCTTAAGGATGAGTCCAACCTGGAGCTTAGAATCCTCACAAGCTGGCGTTTTGCACTCCCAGCTCAGGGAAGTGGCTGGCTCATTCAATGCGTCCAAAAAGCTTTTTCTTGGTGGTTGCTCCCACTCCATCCTCATGAACCCATACAGACCTGTCTACAGTAATGTCTACCTTATTGCATTTTTTAAAAACAAGATTGTAGTAGCATGGTTTATTTTATTTTTTTTAGGTACCAGGGCTGAGGATTGCATATATGAGAAGCTGGTGCTCAGCCACTGAGCCACACTGGGTCCCCAGAGTTGGTGTTTTCGTTTGTTTGCTTGTTGCCTTTTTTTCGGTTTGTTTTCAGGAGGCACCGGTACTTGAACCCAGGACCTCCCACGTGGGAAAGAGGCACGCAACCACTTGAGCCACTTTTGTTTCCTCCTTATAGCACTTCAGTGACCGACACCAGCATCTGGCTCCCCCTCTAGATCCCACCTCTGAAGGTGGGGCCACACCTGACTCACCTTCGACCCCTGCACCTGGCCCAGTCTGACACAAGGCTGGTGTTCGTGGACGTTTGTTGGGTGGGGGAACAATCTGTGCCTGCTCCCTGCCTTCTTCTCTGATGGCTCTTCTTCATTCCCCACTCTCTTCCCTTTAAAAATTAGGATGAGCTTTAGAACTAGATGCAAAGCATTCCACTCTGAGTCCTCAACTCACAGACCGAGGACATGACCTGCTGGGGGATTTCTCATGGGACTAAGTCCTGGATGGACCACCTACTCCATCCATCCGCTCCCCATTCGTTTGGCACAGCTGCATGTAAAGCCCTGGGTGAGATGGCAAGGGAGGGGAAGACTGAGTCAGAGAAGCCAGAGGATGAAACTTGAGTCCTCTGGGATCCTTCATTCCAAACCCTCATTGACAGAGGAGGACGCTCAAGCCCAGGGAGGAGCTTTCTGGTTCAAGGTCACTGGGACAGTCCAGCCAAGACTAGAAGGAACTCCACTTCACAAGGCAAGACCCCTTCCCCCCAGGAGCTGAGCCCTGGGCAGGCAGGAAGGCAGGCTTTAGGATGGATGGGAAGAGGGACTGGCAGGAGGCTCAGGGGCCAGGCACTGGGGCTCGCAGCTTGTGCGTGTTGACACTCCATTTGGCTCCCTTTGGCCTTTTAAGCCAACCTTAAATGAATCTCCTGGCTTGTGAGACCCTAGGGACCAGACCCGTGACTCACTGGGACACTTAGTGCACTGTTGGCACTGGGGGGCAGTGTGTGTGTGTGTGTGTGTGTGTGTTGTGATTCAGGAGCCACTCATAGTGCTTGTGCTGATTAAGAGATTCATTCAAACACTCCCCCGGCCCCTTCAAGCCAGGGACCCAGGGACCCAGGGACCCAGGTGGTGAGCTGGGACCCTTCCGTGGATCTGACACCCCTGAAGAGTTTCTCACGTTCCCACCTGCCAAGGAGTTTTGGTGCCGACCAAGGACCCCTGGACCGCAAAATCGGGGAGCTTCCTTCTTCTCATCTGTCTGGCGCTTGCTTCCCACAGGAAGGGTGGGACCCGGGACCCCCCTCATCTTGACCTCCCCTTGACTCTGAGCGGGACGGCCTCCCCAAAAGCTCCCCCTGGCTTTTCTGCCCCCCGCCTTTCCTTCCTCTACGGCGGGAACTGCCCTCCTCTTCCCCACCTCCCCCACCCCCTTCTTCTGGGGGTGTCTGTCCTGCCTCCTCGCCCCCACCTTTCCCTCCTCCTTTCTCCTCCCTCGGCTCCGCCCCAGGCCCCGCCTCTCTCACAGGCTCCTGTCCCCCTCCCCCCAGCCCCTTACCCCTCACCCACCGCCGGGCCGGGGATAGGGGTGGGGGGCGAGGAGCACGGTGGGCCCGGCCGCCCCCCCCCCCCCCCGGCCTCGCCCAGCGCTCCCCGGGCCCGAGCGCGCGCCCGGCGCCCCCTCCGCGGCCTCCCCGCTCCCGCCTCCCCGCCCTCCCCTCCGCCTGGTGACGTCCGGGTCCCTGCCCGTCTGAAAACTCCGCGCCGCGGCGGTGGAGGCGGCGGCGGCGGCGGCGGCGTTGGAGGAGGAGCAGCGGCGAGCCGAGGCGGCGGCGGCGGCGGCGGCGGCCCGAGCGGGAGCCCGAGCGGAGCCGGCGGCCGCGGGAGCGGCGGGCAGCGCGGGGGCGGCCCGGAGCGCGCCGGGGTCCCCGCGCCCCGCTCCCCCGCCCCGCTCCGAAGATGGTGGCGGCGCCGTGCGCCCGGAGGCTGGCCCGGCGCTCGCACTCGGCGCTGCTCGCGGCGCTCACCGTGCTGCTGCTGCAGACGCTGGTCGTGTGGAATTTCAGCAGCCTCGACTCCGGGGCCGGCGAGCGGCGCGGGGGCGCGGCGGCCGGCGGCGCGGAGCAGCCGCCCCCGGCCCCGGCCCCGCGCCGCGAGCGCCGGGACCTGCCCGCCCGGCCGGCTGCAGCCCGAGGAGGAGGCGGCGGCGGCGGAGGACGGGGGCCCCCGGCGCGGGCGCGGGGAGGCGGCCCCGGAGAAGCCCGGGCGCTGCAGCCGGCGGCCCGGGCGCTGGTAAGACACCCCTTCGGAGAGGGAGCGGGGCAGGCAGCCTTGAACCCCGGCCATCCATCTGGGACGCCCCGAGCTGCTGGCTCCACGCCTCCCCGTGCCCCTGGCCGCCGGGGTGGGGGTCCCAGCCGAGGCTCGGGGGCTGTGAGCTGCCCCAGCCGGAGTCTGACGACTGCCCCCACCTTGGGGTCTGGGGAAGTTGTCTCCGGAGGAGGCGCTTTGGGGGTTGCCAGCTCCTGGCAGCTTTCCTGTCCCCCGTCACTCTTGCTGGGCGCCCGGACTTGCTCTCTGCTTGTGGGTGTCGGTGCGTGGCTCCCCGCCTGAGTGCGTGCGTGGTGCCCGGACCCCCGCCGCTGCCGTGGGTGCATGGCTCTCGCGGCATCTTTCCGGGCTTTACCCAGCTCGGTGCAGGCAACTCAGCCCTCTGTTTGCCGCCTTCTTGTCTTTGCCCTGACCTGAGGGGAGACTCGGGGGTGGGTATCCCAAGTCCCCAGGACCCAGCCCTGGCTGCCTTGCCTTACTTTAGGTCTCTGGGCTGCTGCTGGACCCTGGCTTGTGCCTGGCGCCCATCTCCCCATCTCTGGTGCCTGCGGCCCCCCCCTCCCGGCTCTCCCTTCTCTGTCTCTAACCTTGTCCCTGTCTGGCGTCCACTCTCTGACTCCAGCTTGCTGGGGCTTTCCACTTTGAGGACATGGACCTTGCTCCTGTCTGTCTGTCTCGTGTCTGACCACACAGCCGGGGCTTTAGCTTCCTTGGGTGTGAACAGTCAGGGCTCTGAATCGGCTTCTTCCCCAGCCCTCTGGGAGCTGATGTGTCTTCGTTCGCCGTCCCCAACTTCTGCAAGGACGCCTTTCACGCCTTCTTTCTTGGGCTGCCTGGCTGGGTTGGCCGGGCCGAAGGTCGGCGCCCTGAACTCGGGGTCAGGGTCGTGGCTCCCCGTGGGTGTGTGCGTCTGTCTGGAGGTACAGTGGGCTTCTGTGCGTCTGTCTGTTCCTCATGCCACTTGTCTCATCGTTGGGGGATATTACCCAGCCGGGGGGGGGGGAGGGTATTTCAGGATCTGAGGGACTGAAGGCACGTCTCAGTCGTTAGGCACTTTGGGGGCACCGAAGGCTGCCTTCGTACCACCGTGTGACGCTTTCTCGAGGGCTGAACCTGCGTGGAGGCTGCCTGGCTCTCTTTGCCAGAGTGCAGCTCTTTCTGCCCGTGGGCTGAGGCAGCCCGAGATGCGATGTGACGGCATTTCACGTTGCTGGCCGGTCTATGTGGGCTGCGAGGAGACGTCCTTCCCTCATTTGTGGGGAGGGGAGCCTGTGCCACGATGCCTGATGCGCACTGTCAGTGTCCTGCAGCTTCTGGTTTACAGCAAAGGGTGCCTGGAGGCGTTGCCTCCGCCACCCTGGAGCTGATAGGGATGAGTTTGGGCAGAGATGCAATTAGAGTTCTTTTCGGATTTGGAGCCCTACTAGGGGTTAGGGGGTGGGGGGCTTGGGGGCAAGCACTGCTAGCCCAGCTTGGGAGCACAGAGAGAGTGGATGGGGAAGGCGTGGGGCTCGCTGTGTTCTTTGCACCTGGGATTCAGGCGGCGGCGGGAGATGCCTTTGGGTGCAAATGCCACCTGTTGAAACCAGAGAGAAAGGAGGAGGTCGGGGTGGCTGGGTTCTCTTAGGTTCTGATATTTGGAACACTCCGTCCACATTCCCATTTTGTATGTTCAGCCCAGTGTCGTCTTCTCTCACCCACAGAGAGTTTGCCAGATGGGAGCATCTAGGAGTGGGCACTTGGCTGTTTTTCCTTTTGGAATGACAGTTTCAGCACCAGAGTTGTCTTGTTTTTTCTGAAACTCTGCTTTTTTCCTCCAAGTTCAATTGCTGTACCCCACCTGCATAGCTCAGTGTCTCAATTTCTGGACCTCCAGATGTTGACGTATGTGTGGTTTTTTCTTTTTTCTTTCCTCTTCTCTGCCACTCCATTTACTGTTGTCTCTTGTGGATTTATATTTTATTTGCTCATCGCTCGTGTTTTTCCATTCCAGCTGTTGTGTTCTATCACCCTCCCTGCCTCTCAACCCCCGTGTCCTGCTAAATCACAGCTCAGGCCTGTTGGGTGGAGCTGGGGCTCTCGACTCCTCCACCTGCGCCCACCCAGGCCCTGCCCTTCCATGGAACTCAAGGAGGCCAGAAGGGGGCAGGCTGTTCCCAGAGTCCGGTACAGTCTGAACTTGGATTTCAGGCCCGGAGAGGACTAGACCGTTTTGCAAGCTGCAGAGGCCCTTGCAACGTGTGGTTTGTTTCCAGACCCCGCTGGGGCTGCCGGCACGATGTTCTGGGAGCAGATTCAGGAGTGGGACATTAGGAAAAAAATCCCCGTGATTTTCCAGATGGCTCTGGTAAAGAGCGTGAGGCAGCTTCCGACCTGCTCTGCTGCCGGCGGGAGGTGGGGGTGGTGGTTCCTGGGTGGAGGCGGGGGCAGGGAGAGCCAGGGCACTGAAGCACAGTCCTGGGCCAGGCACGGCGTGGAAGAGCATTTTCCAAACCAGGCCAAGTGCTGCTTGGTGGAAGGACCTGCTTGTATTTTTGTGCATTTAAGAAACCAAAAAGAAACACCTACTTTCCCAAGCAGATGAAGTCAGACACAGGGAGGATGGTGGCAATATGGGTGTGTCCGTAAAAGATGTGCAAGCTCCCCTTTTCCTCTTGCCTCAGCGTCTTCTCACAGCTCTTAAATATTAGAATTATTAGGTGGGTTGACATTGAGCTTTGCGGAGGTGACCCTGATTTGTTCTTTGGGTTTCCTATAAACTGTGGGTTTGACTATCAACTCAGAATGTAAGAAACTGACAGATTCACTTATGAAGAGAGAGAAACATTGGGAGGTGTATGCGTGATGAAAAAGATCACACTGTGGGTTCTGAGTGGATTTTGGAGAAAGGACGACAGAGAGCTACGTGTGTTGATGGGATGAATGTTTATTTTCACCCCCTTTGCTGTGTTGTGGTCCTTGTAGTTCTCCCATTTAATGCTTGTGCCCAGAGAGAAATTGTTACTCATAAGTTTCATTTTAAAAACCTATATTTTTTTAATGGCCTCCTCCCACCTCACTCAATGTAGAATGGGATTTCTGTATTATCTGACCCCTTTGAAATGGTGATTTTTCCACAGAAATTCCTCATACTTCACATTACTCAAATAACTCAGGACTTTTTCAGCCATTGGAGTGACTTTGAAAAATTGGCTCTCTCTATCCAGATCCGCCTCTGGTTCTAGCAGTTTTGGAGGCGTAGCTTTTCTTTCTACCCATAATGTTTTGAGATTAGAGAGAACAGAGGGCATTTTATTGATGGTTCATATTTTTTTCCCACACTCTCAATGAAGTTTTATTTTGTTTGAGCAATGCTTTGCACTTTGTATACAGAAGTATGCATCATTAAATAATATTTATCTTACCACAAATGTTGCCATCTGCTTAATCATGTACTAATGTTAAGTAAAATAGATAAATAAAAGAAGAAATTATTACATGCATAGGTGTATATATATTCTATTATATATAGATATATATAGATTCATTTTCCTTCTAGTCTTCTCACTTTTTGCACATTCTCTCTAGTTTATCAATGCTCTTTTTTTTCCACTTCCCAGAGAGTTGGGTGGCAAAATTCTTGATCTTTTAAAGATAGAAAGCCAAGGTATAAGTTCAGGTATACTAGGAATTGCCCATCTTTAGGCCATGATTCCAATTGAAAAAGAATTTGGTGTCTGGAGCTACAGCAGAGGCCTGACATCATTGTATGCATCCTTGTAGTGTGTGTGTGTGTGTGCATGGGTGTATGCATGGGTGTGTTTCTCCAGAAAACAGTAGTGTCCTCACGGCTCTCTCTGTGTAAGGAACTGCCCTTGCTCAGAGCTGTTTGTGACCACTGGGAACCTAAATCTACGTGCAGAATGACTGCCTGCACAGCTAGCGGGCTGCACAGGGTGAGCGCTGGCGGCAGCCCTTACTTTGGTTGATGTTCTAGGAGTTGTCACCTAGGAAAGCGCTTTCTTTTCCTTTGCCTCTCTCTCTTCCTGTGGGTCCAGATCCCCATCTTCCAGAAACAAAGAGAAAATACTTTGGGCAACATAAAATAAAAATAAATACATACATCGAACACCCAGCCCAAACCAAACCCAAGCTCAAAGGAGAGGGTGTGGGAACAGGAGAAAAAGCCACAGGAAAGAAAGGCCAGGCCCCAGCCCAAACTTAGGAGACCTCCTCTAAGCATCCTCAGGTCTGACAAACCCCGGTTCAACCCCCAGCCTTGCTCCTTACCTTCTCCGCCATCGTGGGCAGGCCGCTGTAGTTTTCCTCATCTCTGAATTGGGGCTGCCTCACCGGGGGCAATGTAGTATTATACATGAACCGACTTTGGGTCTGGCACGTAATTTGTGCCCAAATGGGAGCTGTTGTTCTTGAAATTCTTGGACTGTTTGATAATAGGTGATTATCCACAATTATTCATTTTCCCACCCAAAATAGGGTCTGAGTAAAACCCAAGGTGGGATGATGCCTCCTGCTCCTTCCAGGTGTGCCAGCCTTCGAGCAGGATGGAATATGGTAGAGGGAGGAGCACCATATCTATTGAGCACCAGCTGTATGCCAGGCATCATTTAGGAGTTTTGCATACACTGTGCTATTAAATGCTCACCAAAATAAATCCAGGAAGGGAGACCTGTTACCCAACTCATACAAAATTGAAACTAAGGATACCTGGCTAGTAGTTGCCTATTTCAGGTGGGCCACATAAGTGTCGGGCTTACTGGGGCCTGTGTAAACATCGACTCCCTGTCTGACTGAATCCTTTTGACACTGTGGGATCGAACTGTGGCTGCCCCCATTTCACAGACGAAGAAGCTGAGGCTCGGAGAGGTGAAGCTTGTTAAATTCACAAAGTTTGCACATCGCGGAGCTGGGATTCACTTCCAAGTCTGCCCCACTCCAAATGAAGTGCAGATTTCTGAGCTCTTTGCCTGCATAGTTCTTTTTCCTCAAATGCAGCCTTATCATTCCTGAAAAACCTTTGTGCCGCTTTTCTCACTTCTTATTGCAGATTCCTAAAAATGTGTCAAACCAAGAAAAGGAACAGATAGGCATTGAATCAGACCCCTAAATAATGAGACTGATAGAAAGGTAATGATATTATTAATGATAATATTGCATATTAGCAGTAACTAGATACCAGGCTCTGTTTTAAGCCCTCCAAGGCAGGAACTGTTATAATCTTAACGGCAAACGGTCATGCGGTTTACTAGAACCAGGCCCTGTTCTGGGTGCTTTAAAAGTGCTTGCTCATTTAAACCTTTTGTTAGGGTGAGGAAACTGAGGCAGAGGATCTTAAGCAACTTTCTGCAAGTCTGTAGTCATGAGCAGCAAGAGCTGGGGTTTGAACCATGAGCTCTGACCTCAGCCATTCTACCCCATCGCCTCCCTCTTAGAAGCATGTTGTGGACCCACAACAGTCACTTAAGGAGACACACGGGCAGTTAATTGGGTCAAAGTGCCCCTCCCCCTGGACTGGAGAAGGAAAGGGTGGCATTGGAATGAAATCTGCACCCATCCTAGGCCAGAAGGATCGACCTTGAGCGGTCAAATCGCCTGGAGGAAGAAGCTGTGAATTCAGCTCTCCTCTAACCAGGAGAGGTGGGGGAAGAGCGCCGTGCAGGGATCCTTCTTTCATTCCTCGTCATCTGCACGTTTGCAGCAGCTCTGCCCTGGCCCCTTCAGCTCAACCTCTCTGGTTCTCTCCAGGGGCGCCCCTGATGGACGTGTCCCCGAGAGCCCGGGAGAAGTGAGATGTCGTGGGGAGATATCTCTACGAATGGGCAGTCCAGATGGTCTTGTGGGTACTTCCTTCCTCCTGCAACAGAAACGACCCGTTGGCCCGCAGATATTCATCAGGTGGTTAGAGTTGCCCCCTACCCCAGCGGAAACCAGAGATGCTGCCGGGAAAGTGGGTGTCACGTCCCCTGCAGCCCTGTGGTGAGCAGGGAGGAGAGCGGGTTGGGATCAGACCCCTGGCAGTGGGTGTCGCCCTAAGGGCAATCTTTTTTGGGGTGGAGAGTCTTTTTTTTTTTTCTTTTTCAGGGGGTGTTTTCCCCCCTTCCTCTGAGGGTAATGAAATGGATTTGTTTAATGTCAGGCCTGGTGTGTCCCCAGCCGGGTGACTGCCGGCTTATCTGGACATCTCATCTGGGCTGATGTGTCAGCAGGTGCTAATGAGGTAATGCAGCAATGAGAATTTCTCTTCCCAGGGCAGCTGTGTAATCACTGGCCAGGAGGCACATTGCTTAAGCCCAAAGGCGTTGAGTTGATGGGACAGAGAAGGTGATGCCAGAGGGGTGCAAGCGATGTAACTGTCATGATGATGATGACAGTGGTTTCCATTTATTGAAGTTCTACTTTGTGCCAGACACCGTGGCAGGTGCTGTAAATTCACGAGATTATTGAGTCCTTATAATATCCTGCAAGTTAATCCTGCCTTTCTGCTTTACTGATTTAAAAAAGTGAAAACAAAAGCCATAAGTTGGATGAAAGCCAAATACCTGAGAAGTGGCCAAGCCAGGACGTCAACCTGAGTGGTGCCTCCGAAGGCTGGCTTCGTAGTCCTTGCCGTGTTGAATCACTGGGTCCCATGCCTCTCACCTCTTCCTTTCTCACTCCCTCTCTCCCTCCTGTTTCCTTCCCTCCTTCCCACACATCCATCCATCTGTACATCTGGAATACCTGGGCGAGCAGGACGGGTGTGCTGCCTGCCCTCGTGGGGGTTCCAGTCCAGCAGGCTGTGTGTCGGGGCCTCTGCAGATAGACGCCTTATCCTAGCCCTATTCCCCTTCCCCCATGGTGGCCTTTTGGACACGAGAGTGGTGTCCCCAGGACAGCTGGAGTGAGGAGTGATGGGCTTCAGGGCCTTGGAAGCCCCCACTTCTCCTGCTGTGCACCCAGGTTTGCACGGCTTCACAAACGTGGTCCAGGGTTGCCCACTCGCCGCCAAAGGGCTGAGCCTGGAGATGGGGTGTGCCGGGCAGCGGGCAGGCGGATGCCGCGGGGCCGGCAAGGCATGTGGCGTCATGCTCAGGATGGTGGCGGGGGATGTGCTGTGACGGGCCCCGGGTCCAGCTCAGGCGCTGGTGTCTGTGTGACCTGCACGTTGCCTCACCTCTCCGCGGCTCAGTCTGCTCATCTGAAGCACGGTGGGGTACGAAGGACCCCACCCGCACAGGGCGTGCTGAGGAGGCACAGCTCTTGCCCATGGTCATCCTTCTCTCCGGTGCAACCACAAACACGAGAGAGCTGCTTGCAAGGGCGGCTCTCAAGCCTGTGGCCCGTGCAATGTGCTGAAATTAAAAGGCAGCAGAATTTAAAGATTGGGGATATGCCACAGCCAGGGCGGATCTTAAGAACTCCTTTTAACAGTCACAAAACTGGCTGCACGTTCTTGCTTGACATTAGCTGGCTGAGCTGAGCAGTGGCTGCCCCCTTGGGGGGAGTGTCATGGGCTCTCCAGGTTCCCAAGAGCCCCCCAGGACCACTTCTTTCACCAGTCGGCTCCTTTAGGTTGTTGAGAATGTAGCCCCCATTTGGAAGATCTCCATGGTCCCTGTGAAAAGCTGAAAATAAATTCTGTGGGCACCTTTCAGTTATCCCCCCTGTGGCTTATTCGCAGCAGTTATTTACCTGGAGCGCCTTTGCCGTCCCCTGGGCATACTAGAGCCCTAGAGCCCTCCTTCCCCCATCTCTTGTTGGTGCGTACCCAGAAGGTGCCAACTCTGCTAGACGACAGGCCATTCCCAAGATGATAGGTCATTCCCAAGAGATGTTCATCTTCAGTGAAGATAGACATGGGCATTCTACAGTTTAGCAAACTGGTTTCCCCTCTGGGGCTGCCATTTTGAGCCTTCTGCCTTCCTCTTTCTGCATGGCTATGACCTCGCCCTTCAGTAGCTTGAGTTAGGAAACGGGGAGTGCCCCAGATTGGAGGGCGGGGAGGTGGGAGAGGGGAAGGCTTCCTAGAACCTTGGCCCGGTCCTGACTCTGTCGGGGACTGTGACATTCATCTCTGTGTCTTTCCGGGGCGTCTGTCACTTGCTGATCGATGAGGGTCAAATGCGATGAACAGGTGAGAAAGCCCCGTGTGAATGGGGCGTCGTGTCCTTGAGCAGAAGGACGGGGGAGAGTTCACGCCCGTTAGCCGGCCTCCCGGCCTCCTGCGCAGCTCATCATCCTGGGGGAGCAGGGAGCAAAGGAGTGAGTGAAAGCCGCTAGGGTTTCCCACTCGCTCAGCAGATTGGGCTTGAGAGCCTGCTCTGTGCCAGGCACCTCCAAAACATAACCACAACATTTTTAAAAATCAAGTTGTAACAAGGGCCATGAAGGCGGCGGCTGGGTTGCTGAGAGAAAATAAGGGGCCCCGGTTGAGGATTTCCTGTGGCTGGGGTGGACCTCACGTGCCTTTTGCCAGGCTGGCTGCAGACTGATGCTAGAATGTGCCAAGTAGCGGTGCCCACCGGCCATGACACGCCAATGACCACAGGTGCTACGTGGCGCGCACTCTTCACTGTAGCAGAGTTTTAAAGAGCTTCTGTTCACATCTTCCAAAAAGGTATTCAGTAGTTAACTTTTGCATCTATTGTTTTAACTGCTTAACACACACACACACACACACACGCACACACACACACACCCCAAAATGTACTCTGCATTCAAAAGGTCCTGTGAGGGATTTTCACAGTGTGAACATACCCAGGTGATCCACATGCAGATCAAAAGCCTGCATCATAAACACCCCAGATGCGCCCCTTCCCTGTTCCTCGAGTGAACGTTTAAAAAAAAAATTGTAACAGGTCTATATTTCCTTAAATGTTTATTAGGGGGGAAATATATAAATAGAACCAGTTAATCCAGATGACACCATCAAGGCTCTTACTGCTTAGCATGCAGATGAAGTGGCCTTTAAGTAAAAAGAAGTTAGTGAATGTAACTAAAGCACGGAAGCGATAGGACCAAACCGTAACCCTCATCTTCAACATAGTCCCAATTTGCATGGCTAATGCCCTTCCAGAAGGTATTGGAATGACCAAGGTTTGATCAACACTGGCTTAACAAGTCTGAAGGTCGTCTTCTCAGTTAAAGCAGAGAGGATTTAAGTTAGACCTCAGGAGGAACTGGCATCACGTCCACAGTGCTTTGATCTCTGGGTCCCTGTAAGTGAAAGTCCCCGTGGTCGGTCCTCACTCACATTCTCAGCTGTTCTTCTGCGTGACTCCCACAGTTATGGGATGGTAATTGCCCCAGAGAGTGCCCCAAGCCAGTTTTTCCGTGACGTGGGCCTCCACCCTTCACGTGCATCTCTCGGCTTTGCCGCCTGTTGACTGTACTCTGGTCCCCCGTGTGTTGGACGTGAACTTAGCTGTGATGAATATGTCCCCAAATGGGCCCGTAATGACTGCATTAACTTAACTCTGAACCAAGACTCTCCTTTTCAGAACCAGGAAAACAACCGCAGTACGAGCTTTCACAGCAATTCAAAAGGGCAATGGAGACCACTAATCATTTTATAATGAGCCAGGGGAGTGGCAATATAAGCAGGGCCCAAGCGCAGTGTGATAATTTTGCAAAGTCTTAGCGCTCAACCAGACGCACGTTAATAAAATAAACAAATGTTTTTGGTAATGGAGAGCTAATGTATACATTATTTAAGGATAGTATTAAAACCAGATTAGATGGATCAAGCAATACAGCGGTTCCCTCATTAAGCATCCTTTCTTTGGGGATGTGAAAAAGTTGTTCTCTTTCTTTCTTCTCCTTTCCTTGTGAAATGGGGCTTTATGAATTAGAGATGCAATGGGCAATATTTTTCCCCCCAGGGTAGTGATTGTTTTCTGTTTATTTTTTAATGTAGGGCCATGCTTTGCAGATGTTCTCTTTGAAATAAAAGCCTATTCATTGCCTCGCTTTCTCTCTCTCTTTTATCTGTAGCTTGGAAGGGGCAGCTGTTGTAAGAGACACAAACAGAACCCCATTTGCTTGTCATCAAGCGTGAGAGGGAATTCATTTTCCGGTGTAAAATGTCCTCATTACCTGCTCTTTCTCATCGCTCCATTGAGGAATAGTTTGGAATTGTGGCGTCTGATGCCGTCTTGTTTCGAAGGTGAGGCGATGAGGGAGAAAGCAGGGTAGAGAGTGGTAAGGGAAAAGCGGGGCTGGTTTACAGATGACCACGGG
This sequence comes from Dasypus novemcinctus, assembly GCF_030445035.2. Taxonomy (NCBI): domain Eukaryota; kingdom Metazoa; phylum Chordata; class Mammalia; order Cingulata; family Dasypodidae; genus Dasypus; species Dasypus novemcinctus. Next base: position 55,544,581 of record NC_080695.1, on the reverse strand, counting down.
CCCCGTTAGCAACTCGTTTAGGGGGAGAGGCTGACTGCTGTTTTGGCTTTCCTTTGGAGTACAGAGACTCTTTTTGGGGAACTGGCTCTGCACAGACATGACCGTCTGCGGAAGCCAGCCCTGGGAAGGACTGATGGGGAGTGCCAACCAGGAGGACACCCATGTCTCTTGTTCATCAGGTCTGGGACTGGAAGGATGGATGGGAGGGTGGCAGCCTACAGCTTTCTTTTTCTCTTTGTTTTTTTAATTTTCATTAATGGTCACATTTTAAAATCAGTAATTTCGGACAAACGTCTAATTTGGATTTCCTATTACACTTTTTCAAAATGCTGGCCTAAATTCCCCAAGAGTAACGGTCAGAGAGAGGCGATGAGATGTGGCTGTCCCGTCTGCCTGGGGCCTCTGCTTTGCACTTGGTCATGCACCCCCCACCCCCATGTCTGTTCTGCTTATGTGTCAACAGCAAGGCCCCCGTTGGGACACAAGTTTACAACTCACAAAAGAGTAAGAACACAGAAAACACAGTTGAGCCTCATTATTTGTGGATTCCTTTTTGCGAGGTTGCCTGCTTGCTAAAATGTGTGTGTAAGCCCCAAATCAGTGCTCGTGGCCCTTTTGTGGTCTTCCGTGGGCCTGCACAGAGTGGCAAAATATTTGAGCCACCCAGTGTTTGTGTTCCCAGCGAGGTTGAGTTGAACAGGGCGAAACGCTGCCGTCTTGTTGGCTGCTCTCATGCTGTAAACAAGTGTCTTTTCACAGTGTATTTAGTGCCACTTTTTTTTTTGTAGCTTTGCGCTTTTTGTTGGTTTTTGCTGTTTAAAATGGCCCCCACGTGTAATGCTGAAGTGCCGTCTAGTGTTCCTTGTGCAGCATGGCTGTGATGTGCCTTCTGAAGAGAGTATGTATGTTGGACTAGCTTTGTTCAGGCATGAGTCATTGTGCAATTGGCCGTGAATTCGATGTTAATGAAATCACAATATATATTAAATAAGCTATCTTTGAACAGAAACACACCGAAAACAAGGTTGTATATTCATAGGTTGCCAAAAATGTGACCAGAACCTTGCAGGAACCTAACCCTGTATTTCCTCTAGAGTAGTGGTTTGGTATATGCTAAATCAGGGTTCGCGGCGACTTCGTAGAGCATAACTAGTGCAAATAATAAGAATCGTTCTTTAGAGGGGCTCCTCCAGAAAGTCGACCCCATTTGCCCATTGCACAGATGAACTGCCAAGACCCGGAAGCGAATGCTTTGCTCGGGGGTGAACAATCATGTAAAATGCGGAGCCTGACTCACCGCCTTTTAAGAGAGAACAGGCCTGGAAATGCCTGTGACCTCAGCCCTGGCTGAAGCTGGCCATCTGGCTGGTGAGAGCCCCTCATCTGGGTTTCTACCATCAGCGCACACAGTCCGAGGCTGGCAGCATCCACTCTCCATCTAGAGTCTTGTAGTGGAGAGGCAGCATTTTACACGGTAATATTTTGATAAGTTGCTGATTTGTATTAAAATAATAATTACAGCGATAATTACAAGCATGGATTTTAGTGAGTCTCAGCTGCTGACTGTGAGAAAAAAAAAATTAACGGCACATTCTCTGGAAATGGAACGCGAGCCAGGCCTGGCCTTTTCCCTTTATGCGTGTCCAGCCCAGGTTTGTGTGCAGGCTGAAGGCCACATGTTCCGCCAGCTGCTGTTGATGTTAGCAGTCTTGGTGGCAGATTTCCATGGGAGGAGGAGCAGGTAATTGGACGAGCTTTACCTTTTCCCACAGATGTGAAGGAAAGTAGCTTGCCCAGAATCTAAGGGTAGCACATCCTCCCTTAAACTGTAAAACGCACCTCGCCCTAGAAGCAAATGCAATAATAGCCGGAAGGAAAATAATTGACATCTGCCTTTTATTACTAAATATGCTTAAATGCTCTGGCACCGCTGCATACCTGGCGATCGTGAAAGAGTCATAGCTAATCTCATTGGATTGCTGAACTTCTCTAATTTTGAGGTTGCCTTGACGCTAACAACTTGATAAACTCTCTTAAGTACAACAAACATGCAGAAAAGTGTACAAATCACAAATGGGCAGCTCAAGGATTTTCTCCTGTGTACGCAGCACCCAGACTCAGGACACATTATTGACCCTGGGGTCTCCCTGTCTTGCTACCTCTGGGCCCCCTGCCTTTGGGATTACCCCCTCTCGTGACTTTTGACCCCACAGGTTACTTTTGCCTGTTTTTAGAAGTGGAATCCTGCAGTATGGACCCTTCTGGGTCTCGTTCATGTTGCTTAATGTTGTGCTTGTGAGATTCAGCTGTCTTAGGGGTTGGTGACCTACAGTCCATAGGCCAGATCCAGTCCACGGCCTGTTTTTATGGGGCCTGTGAGCCAAGAGTGGTTTTTACATTTTTAAATGGTTGTAAAAGATACAGCAGAAGAAAGGATAATATTTGATAGTATGTGAAAATTCTATGAAATCTCAACTCTGTGTTCTTAAAGTTTTGTTGGGACACAGCCACACCCGTTCATTTACGTATAGTCTGTGGCAGCTTTTGTGCCCAGTGGCAAAGGTGAGTAGTCGGGACAGAGTCTGCACAGCTTAAAATATTTACTGCCTGGTACTTTACAGTAAAAGTTTGCTGACCCTGTATGTATCGTGGTATGTACAGATGTAGTCGTTCGTTCTTGTTGCTGTATAGTATTTTATTCTGGAATATACCACACTTTTTATCTCCATTCTGTTGATGGGCATTTGGGCCATTACAAATAGTACTGCTGTGGACACTTTTTGTGCATTTCTTTTGTGCATTTATATCCAAGAAGGGAATTTAAAATTTTTTTAAAAATTATTTTTTTAGGATTTTTCTTCTTTATTTAAAGAAAGTTTTAAATTGCGGAAAAATTACATCAAAAGTATAGGGGATTCCCATATACCACATCCCCTCCCCCTCCCACACTTTCTCCCATTAACAACATCTTTCATTAGTGTGGTACATTTGTTACAATTGATGAACATGTATTGAAGCATTGCTACTAACCATGGCCTACAGTTTACATTATGGTTTATACTTTGTACCGTACAATTTTATAGGTTTTGACAAAATGTGTAATGGCCTGTATCCAGCATTGCAATACCCCGCAGAACCATTCCAATGTCCCCAAAATGCCCCATGTTATATCATGATATTGTTAGTTTTCCTATGTTATATCATGATATTGTTAGTTTTCCTGGGTGAGCCCGATGAACTGGAGAGTTAAGTGTTGGCTGCAGCTCTGCTGAGTTTCAGGGCTCAACAGGATATGAACAGACTGAAGATTTAAGTCTCTGGGACATATATTTAATGGGTATAATGCTAATTATAGGTTCAAATAAAAGGGGCAGAAGAACCATTATTTGAACCATTTTTGTATTGGGCTTGATGTGACAAGTGTATTTGAATTTTGGAAGTCTTATCTTTCATCCTTTCATATGCTGAAATTCTGGGACAAGGCTTACTTTCAAAAAAGTAATTGGTCTTGCAAAAAGGGAAGGTCACTGGGACCACAGTTCATTCACTGAGGACTCTTCTTTCATCCTGATACTGCCAAGGATATTGGGAGCATGCCTGATGTTAACTGCTTTAACTGCTTTGGGGAATGGTGCCATCATTTAATTTCTTATACGGAAGCCAGAGTGTCCAAAGGACTCTCACCGTTTTGCAGCAAAATAGGTCTGGCTGGCAGAATTAGGCATTTTTTTCCGATGTCACTTTTTGCTTTGATTGACTTCTGGTTTTCTTGCTGGGAAACAGATGAATACAGCTCTTCGTCCCCAGTAAGATCTCTAGCCCACAGTGGCAGGTGTCATTTTACATCAAGACACTGGGCCGAAATGTCCCTTGGGGGACTGCCAACCTGGTGTGTGGCCGTGGCCTGGGAGCATGGAGACCCCCCCCAGGAGCTGCCTTCACGTGCCGTGTCAGTCCTGCTTAGCAGCGCCGATGTCGCAGGAGTTCCTGCATGCCCGTCCTTTTCCATTCGCTGTCCCACTTTCGCAGGCGAAGGCACTGACAGGGTTGGGAGAATGTCAGGATTCCCTAAGAGCCACTGTCTTCCAGGTTTGCTTGACACTGGCTGGAAAACGACTTAATATGCTTTCTGGGGCTTGTCAAGGAGTTGTGTCAACTTCCTTTTCTAGCCAGCCCACTTTATCGGGAATAAAGTCCTGGGGCTTTGGGAGCTGGTCTCCTGGTGCTGCCTTGGGAACGAGTGAACGTAAGGGATGCTGCAAAAGAAGACTTTTAGCTGCGTGTTCATTCAGTATGTCTTCTGGAAGAAAGAGTTGTGGTGAAATGGTTAGGGGAGTAGTAACCAGTCTCAGCTAAGATCTCATTTTATATGTTTGATTAATAATATATAGTAATAATAATACTAATAAATAATATTTTGTATTTCTGACTCAGACCCTGGCAGCCTCAGTTTTAGTCTTTAAAATGGGGCTGCAGGCCTTCAGTGTCATGTTTATAATTTCCTGGGTATGGAATTCCAAGATCAGAGGATACTTTATGCTTAAATTCTGGTTTTATTGCTCCTTCTCTCTTTTTTGGATGTTTAGTTTTGAAGACATAAAACTTTAGAATTGTAAGTATATATTGGAATTCTCTACAAAGCTCTTTGTGTGTGTGTGTGATTTTCTAGAGAACAACTCTTTTTTTAATCAAAAAAAGACTAATTTTTAAATGTCCTAAGTGTCCTAATTAAAATTGATAATTAACTTGATCTCAAAAAAATACTTAATAGATTTTAAAAGTAGAACTCTTTCTTCCAGGCCTCATTTAAAAAACAATACCAAATGTTAAAAATGAGGCTCTGAAAGGCAATCGCTTAGAAATTTAAATGTACAAACAGAGCTCTTCTAAATAACTCTTAGAACAAGGAAGAAATAAAATTTAAAATTTCAGATTATATAGTGATATATACACCTCATGTCAAAAACTATGCGGTATGGCTAAAACTGTGGCCAGAGGAAAATTGATAGCCTATTTTAAAAGTGCTTTAGCTTTTAACAGTAAATGTGAAAGGTTATAATGATGAAAATGAGTCTAATTTTTATTTTCTTTAAAAAAGGTCATTGAGAATGAACAAGAAGAAGATAGGGAAGGGGCATTCATAAAAATAAAAGCAGAAATTCATGAAACAGGCCACATAAACAGAGTAGCATTTATCCATGAGATCCCTAATAACCCAACAATACAAATTGTTCATTTAGTTCCTCTTAGAGTCTCTGAACAACTGCAAGTTCCTGACCCCAAATGGTTGCTCAACGCCCATGTTAGAGTTATTGAGTAAAGTCACTGAGGTTTCATGAGATTTGGAGAAGGTTATTACTAGCTTGCCCTTACGAAGGCAAAGCGAATTTTATGCACCTTTTTTTTTTTTAATGTACCAACCACTTCCTCTTGCCTCTAAGAATGATAAGGATGGCAGGCATTTCAGTGTTTTGGGAAACGCCTTTAGTTCCCTCGAGGTTCCCAGTGTGGCTTTGCCCCGCGGTTGAAGCCTTCGTGGGTCTCGTAAAACAGGGATTCTCCTTGTCATTGAATGGGCTGCCAGGGTGCGATGGGGCACGGTGAGCTAAGCACGGGCTGCCGTGTCATCTTGGACTCGGCCATATCCACTGATGACTCACCCTACGTCAGATATTAGAACTTTTGCATAAATATGCAATATTGCTCTACAGGTTTTTGTAGGACAGTCATGGACATTTATTCATTCAACAGGTATTGCTGAGACTTGTGCCAGGCCCTGTACCAGCAGCTGGGGATGGAGCAGCAAACAAAACAGCCCCTGACCTCCCCTAGCTTATATTCTGGTGGGGAGGGGGGCAGTGAGAGATGGAGGAGGGAGGGGTTGTCAGCGCAGCCTGAGAAATGGTGGAGAGAGGGGGCTGCTGGCTCGGGCTGCCTGGCCGCAGTGTCCCTCTGTGATGTGCTCAAGCAGCCCAAAGACCTCTGGACTTAGGGGAGTCAGGGCACCGGGGGTCCAGTGCTGCATCTTGCTCTGTGGATGACTTTGGTCAGCCTCCCAGGACCGCTGTCTGGCCACCTTTAAAACAGACTAGGGGATTACTCATGCTGTAAACGTCCGGTCTGTCGTGGCGACCTGTGCCTAAGTTGCACATGTCTCTCCTCCTTCCAGCAGGGTCCTGCGCTCTCCAGAGGGACTTACTGGGTCTCCTCCCCAACCATCCCAGGTGGTTGCTTTGGCGAAGCATGTGCAGAAGCAGCCCGTAAATAGCAATCCCCACGAGCATCACAGCTGGTCTCTAGCCCACTGACTCCCCAGTGTTAGACTGATGAAAGGCACTTAGTAGGTGCTCAGTACATTTTGGTTTCCTTTAGAAATTTTCTGAAAGGTCAGATGAAGAAGTGCTCTAAAAGCAAGAGCTATGGAGTGCTGCTTTAAAGTGACGTGTCTAGACCCAAAGGCCAGAGGTTTTCTAGAACTCAGCATTTTGTATTGTTACGTGGCCTTTTGTCAGCTCCTGCACCATATTCCCAGCTCCTTAAGGATGGGAGCTCTATTCTTCCACTTTGTATTCTAAGTCGGTAGTGCAAAGGCCTGTTGATGATGATGATGGTGTCGGTATTGATGATGATGATAAGTAACGATTATAAGAAAAATCATAATTGCAGCTGGCATTTATTAAGCACTTACTGCATGCCAAGCAGCCTACCCCATCCTTGCAGCACCCCGTGATTGAGCATTGTTGAAGTCACTGTTTTGTGGATGGAGGAACAGAGGCACAGAGAGGGGAAGTGACTTCCCCAAGGCTACACAGTGGGTCGGGGCAGATCTGCTTCCTTACCTAGGCAGTCTGGCACAGGTGCCATGCTCTTTACCTGTTACCTGTGTTACCTGGTGCTACCTGATGCTGAGACTTTTGATGTGATTGAAGACTGACTGGACCGAAGTGAACCGGCTGTAGGGGGTCCCCCTCTCCCAGCTGCTGGCCCTGCCTCTTCCCACCTGCCTGGTGGGGGCCTCTCTGGCTGCAGGTCCAGCAGACGTCCTGTCTGCTTCTCACCTCTTGGGGGTCTCCCATCCTCTGTGCCTGCACAGTGAGAGTTAAGGAGTGACAGTTGCCAAGCTCCTGGGAGCAGGGTGAGTGAGAGGTGGGGAGCTATGGTCAGAGGCCTCTGTCCAGGATGGGTCTGCACACTTGGGCTCCTCCTCCCTCGGTGGACTTAGCCGGAGCCCAGTGTGCAGCAGTGTGTGGAGGAGAGGCCTGGACTTGCCTTCCTCCCAGGGAGGAGAGGACATGCTCTCCAGGTGCAGAGGAACTGTTGCCAGGGTGTGTGAGTGGGAGAGGGGGACATGGTGTGGAGTTCTTATGCCTTTCTGCCCTCACATGTCCCTCATCTCAATTGGGGAATGCAGGACAAGGTTAAGTGCATGGGCTCTGGTGCGGGACTCCTGAATTCAAATCCTGGTTCTGCCACCTACAGCTGTGTGACCTTAGGCAACTTACTTTATTTTCTTTTATTTTTTATTTATTTATCCCCCTCACGCCCCGCAGTTGTCTGCTCTCTGTGGCCATTCGCTGTGTGTTCTTCTGTGACTGCTTCTATCTTTATCAGCGGCACTGGGAGTCTCTGTTTCTTTTTGTTGCATCATCTTGCTATGTCAGCTCTCTGTGTGTGCGGTGCCACTTCTGTGCAGGCTGCACTTTCCTTCTCTGGACGGCTCTCTGTACAGGGCGCACTCCTTGCGCGTGGGGCTCTCCTATGCAGGGGACACCCCTGCGCGACACGGCACTCCTTGCGCGCGTCAGCAGTGGTCATGGGCCAGCTCCACACGGGTCAAGGAGGCCCGGGGTTTGAACCGTGGACCTCCCATGTGGTAGACGGACGCCCTAACCACTGGGCCAAGTCCGCTTCCCAGGCAACTTATTTTAAGTCTCTGTGCGTTGGTCTCTTCACCTATAAAACGAGGAGGTTGACAGTATCTTCTTCGAGTTATATACAGGTTAGTATATAAAGAATATATAGCTCAGTGCCTTAGCACAAATTAAGCATGGTAAAGTTATTTTTATTATCTCTGTTGATCATTGGAGAAGTCACTGGACTGATCCTGCCTCTTCGCTCGCTTTCCTCCCTCTGCACATGGGGACTGGATCCTATTCCCAGCTTGACTATTGCCTGGCTGTGTGGTCTTGAATAAGTCACATAACCTCTCTGTACCCATTTTGTCATTTAAAAATAATACAGTAATTGTAATAATAGTAATAATAATTGGCTTCCTTTTAAGATGCGTGTTTTTTATATTCCACTCTTTCTAAGACTTGGGATATGTTTATTGGTATTTATGTTTCCTCACATACCCTTCTGTCCGAAAGCTGTTATGAAATCACAGATGCATCTTACAACACCAGGGCCTTAGAATTAAATAAAGAGGCCATGGCACCTATGACATGCCATGCAACATACTGAGTATTTTTTCATGCTTTATTTATTCCTTACATCAGCCCTAGGAGGTAGGTATTATTACTCACCCATTTTGCAGATGTAGAAACTGGGGCTTAGAGAGAGGGAAAAAAAAGTGACTTGCATGGAGGGTGCTGCTCGTTTAAGTGGCAGAACTAGTGCTCACCCGTGGGCTGGCCTGCTTGCCAGGGTGGAAGACTCTTCTCCATGAGCGTCTGATAACCGTCTCTCGCCCCTTCACCTGGATGTGGGGACATGTTCCTGAAGACCGTGCCAAGTCTTTGGGAGGAAACATGTTAACCACAAGCCCCTGCCGAGGACCACAAGCTCCTGACCATGAGCTTGGCACGGTGGCAGCGTGGCTGGGAGACCTCGCACGTCGTGCTTTTTACAGAACAAACTGTTTCCAGAGCTTAAGCCGTTTTATAAAATACTGTGGGATTCTTCCGAGCGCCTGGCAGAGGGTCTGGAATGCCCGAGCCCTGCCTTCCAGCTGGATTACACTAAGGTCCGACCTTCTGCCCCAAGGTGCGTCCCGTGGGCTGGACCTCAAGCCTAGCGGTCCAGCCTCCCCGGGGCCCCGGGCACGGAGGGGCCTTCCCCACCCGCCTCCCCGCCACGTGTCCAGGCAGATGCTGGCTGGCGGGCTTTCCGGGGGCTCTGGGAAGGGAGGAAATCAACCGAGGGCTGCGGGCCCAGTCCAGACATTATCTTGCTAATAGTGACAGTCTGCAAGTTGGGGGGATGCGAGGTTGTGAATAACTGATGGCAGCTAATTGAGTCCTGAAGAACATTTTCAGAGATTCTGGGGGGCCCAGGAGGAGGGAGGAGGCAGGAGTTGGAGAGGAGGCGGGGCTGGGGACCTCCTGGGGCTCCTTGTCAGGCTGGGTGCGCTGGGTCCTGACCCCTGGACTTGCCGCCGGCTCTGTGGAGGAGGCCGGCTGCAGGGGCGGCTGGAGGGTGGGGGCCGGGCGGCTGCTCCGCAGAGTGTGGGTGTCCAGATGGTCTCCAGCTCGGGCGACTCCCCGGGTCTTTAGACGGGTTCCCTGGAATGCGGAGCCCCTCCTGCCTGACCAGCCGCAGAACTGGGGGAGGCATGGATGTTTCTCAGAATGGTCTGGCCCCCAAGATGGGCGGGAGGGCTGCGTTATTTTTTTATTACACTTTTTATTTTTATTTCATCTTGTTATGTAGAATTTTTTAGTTTGTAAACTAAGTCTGTGTTCACACAATCATTCGCATTTACTAAGCAAAGAAGATGGAGCCATATATAAGACATCCAGCTGATCTTAATGAGCTCCCAGCCTCTAAGGAAATCATCGTAATAACTAAAATAATAGAGCAGAGTTTCCACAAACTGTGTTGACTAGAATGTTTTGTCCCATGGAATGTTAAGTGTGTGAAAAACGGGATCCGTGAAGTACGTTTGGGAAATGCTAAATATTATATAGTTTGCCCTTGAGGGTTCACAGTGAGCATGAGAACTGAAAAGACTTTGACTGTTCCTGGAATAGAGACACCTATCTAATTATATTTAAAATAGAATTTCCCACATTTCCATAGGATGTTCCTCACTCACTTTTCCCCATGTGTAACACCTCGAGGCTCCCGTAGCCCTCTGCATTTCTAGAATAGGTGTTTTGTGGCCTAGTTCTGAGGAGCAGAGAGCCTGGTTTGAATCCTGAACTACCCCCCACCCCAGTAATTGTATGAGCTCAGACAGTTACTTAACCTCTCTGTGCCTCAGTAGTCCACCTGTGGAATGGGGATGATAATGGTCCATGTTGCAAAAGGTTGTTGTCAGGATGAAATAAGTTACTTAAACATAAAGCTAAATAAATGCATCAGTAAATAAAGGCATGCTACTATTTCATTCTGTCCTCTTAACAGCGCTGAGAGGGAGGCAGATGAGACAGGATGGAGGGATGAGACACCCGAGGCAGAGGAGACTGGATAAAGTCCCAGAAGGCACATGACTAGTTTACAGGGGGTAGAATGTGGTGGAAAGAGCTGGGTTCAAATCCTGGTACCATCGCAGACCAGCTGTGAAACCCTGAGTAATAATTCCCACCCCCTTGGAGCCTCACTTCCCCATGTGCAAAAAACAGAAAATGGTAACATCCCCCTGATGGGGTAGTGTGAACTTGACTGCTTGCTCATTCATCCACTTGTTCATCAAGTAAATCTTTACTGAGCATCTAGTACCTGCCAGGTACTGTTCTAAGAGCTTGAACTATATCATTGACTAAAATAGAGGTCCCCAACCTTATGGAGTTGACATTTGGGAAGCAAATCAATAATGAAAAATTTGAATCAATACATAAACCAATACTCTAGAACAGGGGTTGGCAGATATTTCCTGTGAAGGGCCAGATGGTGAATATGTTAGGCTTTGAGAGTCAGATGGTCTCTGTGGCAACTTCTCAACTCTGCTCTTTTAGGGCAAAGCAGCTGTGGACTGTATGTAAATGAATGGGTATGCCTGTGTGCCAAAAAAATTTTATTTACAAAACCAGGCAGTGGGCCGGATTTGGCCCCTGGGTTGTAGTGTGCCATTCCCTGTTCCAGAAGGTGCTAGAAAAATGATACGGCCTGCTAGAGAGTGACTTGCACATGTTGCTCTAAAGGGTAGAGTTGGCCGTAGCGGCTCCAGCTCGCGCAGGCACTGGCCTTTGCTGCAGCTCCTGAGATATCTTTGGGTGGGTGACCTGCCTTTGGGCCTGGGTGCAAAGCACTCTCCGAGAACGGGGAATTGAGCAGGGCTTGGTGACGCCGTCCACGTGGGGCTGTGTCACTGGGTCCATTCTTTCCCACTCTTGCCTCTACCTGGACACAGCAGGGGACTGATGGGACGAGGACCCTCTTGAGGTGAGGTCTGTGACCTTGTCATTGTCACTGTGGAGACCCAGATGCTTATGGTGGAAATGGATATGCTCTCACTGGAACCGTCAAGGTATGGGAGCCCTTGCCTGCAGCAGGGAGATGTTTTCTTGGCCCTTCAGGGGCCAGAGGTAAGACCACTATCTGGGGTGTGTTTGAACTCATGGACTTTACTGCAGACCTTGGGCCAGAACTTCCTCTCCCCTGTGTCTCCTTAGACGCCTTGTCTTTCTCCTTCCCACTGACCCGTCTGCCCTTGGTCCCTGCTGCCTCTGGTCCCATCTTAACAGGATGTCGCATCCTTCCCTGTGTTCCATCCCTGAGGAAATCGGACCCATTGCCTACAGCAGAAGTTGTTTTGGCAACTTCTTGGTAGGATGTGGGTAGCAGTTTGATATGGTTATGAATTCCAAAAATAGATATTGGATTATGTTTGTAATCTGATCTGTACCTGGGCATGATTGAGTTATGATTAGGGCACCCACTAAGGGGTGGGGACTCACAGATAAAAGGCTTGGCCAAGGACAGAGTTGAGGGTTTTCTGATGTTGGAGTTTGATGCTGAAGACTTAAGCTGGAGCCCCGGGAAATAAGCTCACAGAGAGGAAAGAGAAGCCAGCCCCAGGAAGGAAGGAACCTTGAACCCAGAAAAGAGCAAGCCCCAGGAATGTAGGAACCCAGGAAGCCTGAACCCTCACAGGAGCCATTCTTGCTCCAAAGGGAAGTAACTTAAGCTTTATGGCCTGGTGTCTGTAAGCTCCTACCCCAAGTAAGTACCCTTTATAAAAGCCAACAGGCTTCTGGTGTTTTGCATCAGCACCCCTTTGGCTGACTAGTACAGATGTTATCTGCATTTAATAGCTCTCTCACTTCAAGCGTGGAGAGCTGTTCCAGGCCCATCATACCTGTGGGTGCTCACCTGAGCCCACTCTGTGGCTGACCCCCACGGCCCAGGTAGGAGTTTCCAGCTGGCGGTTGGGACGCTCGCAAGCATCCCTTGAGTCCTGAGGCCTAGCACCTCCCAGAGAGCTTGCTTTCTGCTAGTGTCCAAACTTGGTGAGAGTCCCCCCTCTTTATCCTGTTAAAAATAAATACCGTTTTCTTCACTCCCTTCAGCTGCTGAATTGTGCCCTTGAGAACAAGCATTTGTGTTTCTTCGCCAGGGCACCAAAGGGAGATGAATCAACAAACTGTAAACAGCTGTTTCTCCGCTGGTGACAGGATGCGGACAATAGACCCTCCGAGGGTATTAATCAGCTGCTTTTTTCTGAGGCATCTTAGCCTCACTGGCCGGGGAGAAGCCTCTGTGCTGGGGCAGCGGTTGCTGGAACTTCCTGAAAAGGCAGTGCCGAGTACGGGCCTGCTGTGGCAGCCAGCGTGCCACACGGCCCCATGTGAGCCTGGTCCCCCCGTCCAGCAGGTGTCCAGGAAACTGTCAGGTGGGCTCCCAGTTTTCCTCCCGGGCAGCCTTTCTAGTGACATCGTGGTCAGAAGAGTGGCCACCTGGTGACTCAGTTTACGTGGCTAAAACGGATGCATTCACTCAAATGCCATTCACGCAACAGATATGTCCTGGGCACCCACTGCATGCCAGGCACTGAGCTAGGTTCTTGGGACATGTCAGTGTTCATGTAAAAATGATGACCTCCTTCTGTCCTTTTATTCTTTCAGCCACTATTTGTTTTGACAGATATTTATTGAGCTACATGCCAGGTACTCTCCTAGGCACTTAAATGGCAATAATGAAAAAGATAGGCTCGGTCCCTACATTTTAACAGAGGAGGATAGACCATAAATCAAAAAGTATATAAATAAGCAGGGAACTGATCAGCTTTGAGCTTTTAAAAAAAAAAAATCCCTCTAGTCTAGACATGATGACCAAACGCAGCAAGGAATCCTGGATTGGATCCAGAAACACAAAAGGTCATTAGTGGGAAAACTGGTGAAATCTGAATCTAGTCTGTAGCTGAGTGTTCAGTGAATAGGATGGGGCCCATGCTAACGTCTTCCCTTGGACAAGTGGACTGTGGTTGTGTCAGATGCTAGCACCAGGACACCAACACTAGGGTAAAGGATACACACCAGCTCCTAAACTGTCTTTGCAACTCTTCTGTATACCTAAAATTATTTCAAAATAAAAGGTTTGTTTTTTTTTTTTTTACGATCCATCTGGCCATTAGGTACTTGGGCGAGTATTGAAAGAAGGTTAAGGGCCTGGCGGGGAGATGCCACTGTGCTGATTCTGACCCGGACTCTTCCGCCTGAGGTGAGGGGTGTGGATTTACAGCCCCAGCTCTTGAAGAGGGTTCTGGCCCTGATTTAAGCCAGCCCAGTCCAGTCTGACTCAGCTGGTGTGTTTCGAGCATCTTCTAGGTGCTAAACCATCAAAGCCAGTTGCCCTGGCTGGTAACTTGGTGGTACAGGCAAGGAGCACGGGCTGAAAAGTCAGAGGGTTGGAGTCCTCCCCCGGCTCTCCCCAGCTCCCCGTGGAACCTTGACCGTCAGCTCCCTTTTCTGTTAAGGCCAAGGGTCGGCCGCTCTCTGAGTTCCCTCTCGCCTCTGAATTTCCTCTTTGTGAGCAAATTTCAGTTCGAAGTGCTGGCTTATAAGGCACAGTGAAAAGAGCACCAACTTTAGAGTCTGGGGTCTGGGTTCAAAGCTCTCCGTCATTTGGCTGGCTGTGACCTTGGCCAAGTCCCTTGAACTCTTTCAGCCTCCATTTCTCTGTTTGTAGAATACATATCTAAGTAGTTTCTAAGCAAGGCTTCTTCATGGGTGGGCCTCAGACTCCACGCATAGGAATCCCACTGGGAGCTTGTTGAAAGTGCAGGTTCCTAGTCATTCCTGGAAGTCCATTTTACACAGGGGGAAACCAAGGCCCAGAGAGGCTAAGGAACTTACTCAGAGTTGCCCAGCGAGGACATAGCCAAGTTGGGATTCAAACAAGGCAGGCTGGCTCAGTAGGCACTCTCTTCACAACTACTTACTCAAAGTACAACTTCACCTGGCTGGTTTTCTGAAAAGCTGAGTCTCAAGGTTACAATCCAAGGGCAAGTTCAATTTGTCATTAAATAAAGTGACCTGGGATGCTGGTGTAGCTCAGTGGATAAATTCCTGCTTCCCATATATGAGGTCCCGAGTTCAATCCCTGGTACCTCCTGAAAAAATAATAAAGTTACCCAGCCATGTGGGTGAGAAAGGGAAGGGGTCACTGATCAAATGATGGCATGGAATACTCCCTGGGTCCTCTACTGGAGAAGAAGAGAAATTATCTTGAGAAGCTTGATTTGTGTGTACATGTATGTGATTTTTCAAGACAGGTAGTGGCTGGGTTCACTTTCAGGCCTGATTTTCCTTCGCCGAGTGATTTGGACCCAGCCCTGTGACTTACTCCTTCATTTAGAATAAACTAAGAAGCAGGATATGAGGAAGGCACTGGGCGGTCGGTCCGCCAACTGGCAAGCACACTGAGAAGGGCTTTGGGCCGAATGCTTCTTTCCAAGGAGGCATTTCCTGACCAGCCGCTCAGAATCAGCCCTCACCTCCACCTGCAAGCATTGCCTCTTACTTATAGCTGCATCTTTCCCTGTGGCTTGTGTCACCGTGGCCTTTTATAATGACCTGGTGTGCGCTTGTGTTTATATAATGTTTGGGTCTCCACTAGGCAGGCAAGATCCATGAGGGCTGGGAGCAGATGCAACTCAAGTGGTTGAGCGCCTGCTTGCCATGTACGAGGTCTCAGATTCGATCCCCAGTACCTCCTAAACAAACAGGCAAACAAATGAAAAAGACAGCTTGGGGCAGCTGGTGTAGCTCAGTGGTTGATCTCTCGCTTCCCACATTCGAGGTCCTGGTACCTAAAAAAAAAGATCCATAAGGGCAGTGTGGTAATTTTGTTTATTATTAAATTTATAATTCCTGGTATATAGCAGGAACTCAGTGAATACTATCAAACAACATCAGCACATTTGAAGCTCTTTGCTTCAATTAACTATTTCAATCCTTGCAACCTGATGAGTATTTTCATACCCATTTGACTGAGGGGTGTAAGACCCTTGCCTCAGATCAGAGGGGAGAGCCAGGATTTGCACCCAGGCAAGCTAGCTCCAGTGCTGTGCTTGAACACCGAGCTACACTGCCTCCAGTGCGATGAATGAAGAATGAATTGATAACTTTTATTATCTTTTCTGAGTAATGATGCATGTTCATTGAGACAAACTTAGAATTAGGCTGCATGAAGAAGAAAATTCAAATCCCCTGTAATGCCGCTCTAGTTTTACTTCTGGGAGAGGGCTAGCCCATGAAATCGCAAGTAAGATGGTCTCATTGTTTTTCCTTCCTCCTCAGAGGCAGAGGGGCTGGGGGGGAGGGGAAATGGAAAACAAGAGTGCTGCAAAGGGTTATGGGAGGATGCTCTGCAGCCCCTCCCAGCATTCCTTGGGGCGCATAAATGTTCAGTGATTCCTGACACTTTAAACAGTAAGTACGGTTCACTAGCTACAATGCAATTCAATGCAATTCCGGAGTCAGACCAGACTCCACAGCTTTGGTGCAATCCTCTAGAAGAACGCCCTGCAGCACCAGCTGCAAGCTCGGGGCCTTGGCCACATGCACTTCTGCCCAGCTGGCTGCAAATATAGGGGTTCCCACTACCTCCTTGGATTCAGTAATTTGCTGGAACACACAGAATTCACTGAAAGTACTATACTTACGATTGTGGTTTTATGATAGTGTTAAAAATTATTAGACAAGATATTATTTATAGGCGTTTACTTGAGCAGTTTACAGTTCGTGAATCCGGCAGCATCCAAACGGCATGTGGAAAGGAGCTCTGTGGAACGGGGGAGCGCATACAGGGCAAATGTGGAAGCAAGAGAGGAGATGTTCTGGATGGCTGAGTCAAGTTTCTGTTTTACATGGTCTTCGGAAGTGGAGCAGCTATACTTTGTTAATATGATGTGCTTGTCTGTGATCAGCTTTTTCTATTGGAGGGAAACTGGTTTATCATCAGGTGTTGCTTATCTGCAGTTCTGTAGGGTATATTCCCTTGTCCCATTTTTTTTTGGATAGCCTTTGCAGATTAGTTGTTTTTGTCTGAACAATCTTCCTCCAAAAGGGGTCCCTCCTGGCAGTGCCCAAATGCAGGCAGCCATTTTATGTTACATTACAACAGTAAAAGGATACAAATAAGAAAAGCCAAAAAGAAGAGATGCAGAGGGTCTCAACCTCAGGCTTCTATATCCTCTCCACATGGAGCAGAGATGTCACCCTCCTAGCATGGCCATGTCATGATTAATCTTGGAAGCTCACCCAAGCTTCCAGTTCCCAGAGTGTCTGTGGGGCTTCATTACATAGGAATAATTGGTGAATTCAGTACCCAGGTGGCTGAGCTCCCTCTCCAGCCCCCTCCGCTCCCTCGATGTGAGGAGGCTCAAAGCCCAACTCCCTGATGACATGGTTGGTCTTTCTGGTACGGCAGCCTCACCCTAATACTGCAGGTGAGGCTGCTCCCCATCTCATTAGCATACGAACTACCAGGTGTGGTCCTGGGGCCACCATGAAGAACCACAGATGCTTCTATCATTGGAAATTCCAAGGAGGGTACCTCCCCAGCAGCCAGTGCAAAGGCCAGGACTCTTTTTGGAGTCCTTATTATGCCGTTGGCCCTTGCCTCCTCCCTCAAGGCAGGTGAATCTACCTAACTCCCTAGAATCCAGAGCCTTGGGGCCTCCAGGGTCAGCCTGGAGCAGCTGGGTCAGGGATTTGGACTTCTCTGCTTGCACAGCGGTTCACAGAAAGAGTTGGGGCAGTGTGTGCTTTTCGTTCTGATCTGCCCCCCATTCTCAAGGTGCACCATCAGTTGGATCACAGCTTAGGGCAGGGGCGAGGCAGGGCGAAAATAACTTTCAATAACCTAAGCTTCTGCCAGCTCATATTTTGGGTCATGTGTGGAGGGCTGTTTTATGGGGTTCAATTGTTTTCTTTTTGGCTTATCTGCTCCCCTCAGTTTTTAAAAGAAACCAGAGATTTGAATTTTGCTTTTATTAAATAACACCCTGCGTGGACCAAACAAAACATTTTGCAAACTGGACTTGTCCTGCAGCCCTCTTTGGAACTGATCTTGAATTAAATGAGGATGATGATGATGCTAATAATAATTTCAACAAAATTGCTAACGTTTATTTAATGTTTTACTGTGTGCCTGGCTCTTTTCCTAGCCCCTGACAACATTTTCTCATTCATTCTTCAGAACAGAGGTGGCCCTGGTGCTATCCCCATTTTACAGGTGAGAGTGGGTAACTTGTAACTTAGTGTCGGAATTTGGCTTTGAAGCCAGGCTCTCTGGCTGGACAGCCTTTGTCTTAAGCTCCTCCCAGATGCTGATTTCCTGACCTTAACGAGTGAGACCCACGCCCACTGGGGGGATCTCAGCCTCTCCAGCCGGAGTTTTTGTGTGTCTGGATCACAGCTGGAGGGGTGAGCTGAGGAGGCTCTTACACAAGGAAGCTCATGCTTTATTGGGAACCATGTGCCATACAGCATGCCAAGCGCTTTCCAATATCAATGCGCCTAACCCTTACAGTGACACGATGAGGCGGGTCTCATTACCCAGACTCTACATAGGAGAAACTAAGATTTTGTTCCTTTTTCCCCAAGATCATATGGCTAGTAAGGGGCAGGGATAGGATTGGAACCCACACCCATAGGTCTCCAAGACCTGTGTGTATTCTACTCTTCCACATAATTAAGATCAAAGAATAAAACAGAGCTTGTACCAACGACTGAGATAGAAAACAGATGTACTGACTACAGCTTTATGTGTATAAGCATATTCATACGCTTGTGTTTTTGTATATATACATATATGTGTACATCCTTATTGAGACAGCCATTCTAATGGTTACCATGTATCGCCTACCTGTGTGAGCAAGTGATGAAATAGTGGGCATTTGACAGCTGTTTTTGTTTCCATATTGAGATACTTCCTCAGGGAAGGTTCATATTGAGATACTTCCTCAGGGAAGGTTCTGGTTCCCTGTCCTTTAATATTACTTGGTTTAGTTATGGTGTCCTTTCATTTCTGCCTTCACAGAATAAGTGCAGATTCATCTAATGCTTTAAAATTGGTGACCTGGCTTTGGCTCTTGGAATTCCAGTTGTTAGTCTTTAGGACATACAGATAAATTTACCATTTAGACTTTTAGACAGGTGTTTCCCATAGCATGGGACATGGGCTGTGAATGATGTTTAAGATGATTGTACATCTCAGTGTGTTAGTTATCCATTGCTGTGTAATAAAGTGCACCGCAGCTTAGCAGATGACTATAACGGGTATTTATTATTTCCCAGTTTCTGTGGGGTAGGGATCCAGGACCAGCTAAGCAGGATGATCTGGTTCCACATCTTTCTTGATGTTGGATTCAAGCCAATGGCCAGGACTCTGGTCTCACCCAAAGCCCCGCTGGGGAAGGAACCACTGCTGAGCTCACCCACACGGCTCTTTGCAGCCTTGGTTACTCATGGGCTCTTGGAATGAGGCCCCCACAGTTCCTTGCTGACTGCTGGCCAGGGGTCTCTCTTGGTTCCTTGGAACTCACAGCCTGGCACTTGGCGTCTCCCCAGAGTAAGTGATCTAAGAGAGAGTGAAAGAGAGCGTGTGTAGGAGAAGAGAGCACCTGAGACTCGAAGCTGCAGCCTTTTTATAACTTAATCCCTGAAGGGACACACAGTCGCTTCTGCCGGATGCTGTCCATTAGAAGCGCGTCACTAAACCCTGTCCGCACTCAAGGGGAGGGGTCCACACGAGGAGTGAATTCCAGGAGGAGGGGATCCTTGGGGGCGTCTTGGAAGCCTCAGGCACTATTTTAACTGAGATGGAATTGCACAGTGAGGAAGAGATGGGGTCAGAGAAAGTCTCAGCTTGTTATTGACACATCCTTAATGTTTTCTAAGGCTTGTTGATACTGTTTTTAATAAAGGAAGATCAGGCCTGAGGGTCAGAGCTTTTTGATGCAACATTTTCTAGTCAGGTAACAATAACACTCCAGCTTTCCCTCCCTCTCTCCTTCTCTCCCTCCCTTTCTCTTCCTCCCTCCTTTCCTTCCTCTTCTATATATGGCATGTGCCGATTTTGCATTTAGGACAGAGATAGATACAACGTTTCCATTTTAAAAGCAAATATTGAGTCAACAAGAACCTAAGCCATGTGTATAGATATGGCAAAAATTATGAGGTTTTAGAAGAAATGACGAATTTAGAAAACATGTCTCTGGGAAGAGAGCTGGTTTTACCCTATTTCTGATGAAGTTCTGGAGGGTGGCAAAACATTTCTTTCATCTGTCAGCTTTGCTTGCTTGGGAGTGACTTTTCATAACTTGTGTTGGGAATTCTGCGGCTGTAGCTGGGTTCGAAGGCGAGGTCTGTCATCAGTTAGCCTTGTCCGACGTGGCTGCAGAGGGAAGGAACGGTGGTGTTTGCCATTCCTGGTCTAGACCCTTGCTTCACTACCTTCGGCAATGGAGATGATGGTGTAAATAACGTATTTATTCAGGGCTCAGCACATACTAGGCATTGTACTACAGGAGCTGCATCCTGCATCTCATTTGTCCTTACGACAACTCTTTGAGTTTGGTCCGATTATCATGTCCGAGACATGGAGATTTGGGGGCTCCCTCAAGGTCACCCCGGTATGGTTGACCCTGGGTGTGACCCCCGATAGTCTAATTTCTGGAGCTGACGTGTACCTTCCAGAGGGTGGTTGCTGACAGCCACCTCTCGTGTCTGCTCAGCGTCTGTGGATCTGGTCTCCAGTTTGCCGTGACCTTGTTCGTAGTTGCTCTCAGCAGCCTGTGCCACCAGGGCTTCAGCTTCCCTTGCGGCGTTGGCCGGTGGAATGCAGGCGTGATTGTCTTCTCGCTGTCACTTATCATCCTGAGAGCCGTAGTGGGTGAGCTGTTGATATGAAAACGCTTTGTTACATGTCAACCACCAAACCCGAGTTAGATAATGGCACTGTTAGCATCATCGCATCTTTGCCCCATTGTTCCTCCAGCATCCATTTCCTCTCCAGCCGCCTGATCTCATCTCCGGGGAAGGCTCAGAATAGCTGACCTGTTTCGGTATTCGACCCCTTCGACCTCTAGGGAGCCCCGGATAGTTTTGGAAGCCGGCATCCCTTCCTTCTCATTGGCGGAAAGGCTTTCCATCTTTTCCACTGGTTCAGTCCCTGCTCTCTTCCTGCATGTTCCTCTGCGTTTGGTGTGAGGATTTTCCCTCCTCTGAGAATTGGTAATTTTGGTTCCTCTGCAAACCTCAAGAATTCCGTTGTTAAGTGTGGATGGCCCCTGGCCTGAGTGACTGGTTAGGCCACGCAGCAAGCAGCGTTCAGACCCATGGCCGCAGAGTCTAAAGCCGGGCTTGGCCTTGAAGAAGTGATGGTTGGGAGTCCGTGGAAGTGAAAGTCACTGAATTTTTAAAAGTGGCCCCATCTGTGTTCCTGCGCTCTTCTGAAAGACCCCCTCGCCCACCCCAAGAAGTGTTTTTTATAACTGGTGTGTGGAGAGAGGTGCTTCAAAGGGGCTAGCCACTTCCCTTCCCCTCTCGTCTCTTATCAGGTAGCTGCTCCATGAAGGGTAGCTCATCTGTCTTGTTGG
The DNA here is from genome assembly GCF_030445035.2 of Dasypus novemcinctus. Taxonomy (NCBI): domain Eukaryota; kingdom Metazoa; phylum Chordata; class Mammalia; order Cingulata; family Dasypodidae; genus Dasypus; species Dasypus novemcinctus. The sequence goes on along the minus strand of NC_080695.1, from coordinate 55,523,592 downwards.
ACCTGGTGATGTTGTCCAGGGAGATGCAATGCCGAGTGTTGCACGTCGACACAAGTGCTTTCCAGGCAGATGCGGCGATGTCGTACACACTACCTCCACGCAGGACCGCTTCCTGGAGCAGTTCCAAGAAACATTTGGTGCACATAAAGACAGCTTGTCCCCAGATGCCTTCTTGGTTTCCATGGAGCCAAGTATGATTGGATGCAGAGGATGCTGGGTTTGAAAAGTTCTTTTTCGTGGCCCCGTGTGGACCCCTAATCCAGAGCAATGTCATTAGAGTGGGAAGCAGGCAGCTAGTACCCCGCACGGGCCTGACGGCCCCGGACTTCTTCTCTCCTGGTCTGAGATGTCAGGATTTGGGCAAGCATGTTTGTTTCTGCACTTACTCTTTGGTGTTCTTTGTAGCCGAGCACCGTGAACGTGATCTGAGGACCGAGAGCCTGAGTTCAGTGCCCGGCTTTGCCAATCAGAAAATGCCAAGCCTCCATTTTCCTACCTGTAAAATGGGACCCATAACATTTGCCTCTCACAAAAGGTCATGGGGGGGGTTTAATGAGATTTTGCTGGTAGATCATTTTAGCGTGGGCCTGACGCCCACGAATCACACCGAGGGCCAGCCGTGATTTTTGTTGCCATTATCATTAGCAGCCATTTCATGTGCCTGGCCTTCCAGACTATTCTGTCTGGGAATCACCGCTGTTAAAAAAGGGATGGAATAAGTCTGTATTCTTGTCTTTTCAGTGTGACCCAAGAAGTTATATATAAGACATTGCTCTTCTCTGTTGTAAAGAAAAATACTTAACAGAAACACTAATTTTTAAAAAGGGAAAGTGGCCAGTGGAGATTAAAATTGTGTTTCTGAGCTGTTTATGCAGTTCTTCAGTGCATCTCATTTAATCAGAATTTATTAAGACCGTGTCATACGAAGTAGATTCCTTTCTGGACTCCTGCCTGTAACTGCAGGAAGTTCCTCCGAGTAAGTTTCTCTTTTCCATTTTTATAATATGACCTTGTTCCCAACCCATAGCTGAAAAGCTGAGTGGTGTTGCACCACGTTAAATAAGATGATCAGAGTCAGTTTAGCAAACACTGACTGAGCCTCTGCTATGTGCCAACCGTCACACTCCGAGACCAGAGATACAGAGGACAGAGCCATAGCAGATGCCCCTGAAAGGCAGGATTGCAGAGTGGTTATGAGTGGAGACTATGGAGCCAAAGAAACTGGGTTCAAATCCCGGCTCTACCCCTTGCTGTCTGTGTGGCCTTGGGTAAGTTGCTTCCCCTCTCTGAGCCTCAGTTTCCTCTTCCCTAAGATGGGGACTCTAATACTACTTGTCGTTAGTTAGAGGACTCAATGAGATCATTCAGTTGCTGTGCAGAGCCCCCATGCCCAGCTGCTCACTGCCAAGAAGACCCTTAAGAAGCCCAGTCTGAAACGAAACCCCGTGAGGCCAGGGCCTCACCTGCCTTGCTCGCCGTCGGGTTCCAGCAGCAGCCCCGTGCCTGGCCCCGGCGGAAACCGGGTAAGCCCTGGTTGAATGAGCTGACCAAGACACCTGGGCTTTGTTCTTTTTCTCAGTCAGAAGAGTTTACCTCCACAAACTCTGAGGCCAGACTTAGCTATAAACCAAACCCGCAGATGCCATCAGACCGTGAAAGAGCCTGAAATAGCCCAGCGCGCCCCACCTTGTGCAGTCTTCTTCTTTTACTGTAGCTGCCCCTGCCTTTTTGAAAACATGCCGGTGCGGTTGAAAAAAATGTCTGGACGCTGGAATGCCGTATCCTCCCGGGACTCAGCCTTGGAAAGAGAGGGGCCCCGGAGGCAAAGCGGCGCTGCTTTCGCCCTCGCTGGGTTTCTGAGGTTGACTGGCTGACTACCGCCTTCCCTGCATTTTTGCTCTTGAGTCTATTTATGTGAAAAGTCAGGGATTAGAGAGCTCTGGTGGTGCTCCCACAACGTGCCAGGAGTGTGGAAACTGTCACCCCTGTATCGCGCACGCTCAGAGGGCATCTTCGAGGTGTTGTCGTCCGCCTCTAAAGGAAACCACCTCCCTGGAATGCCTGTTCCCAGGCCTGCCAAAAGAAGCTGAACCAGGAAAGAACAAGGAGCAGCTCTGAGCGCTTCCCGTGTCTGTCCCGCGTGCCCGCGTGTCTTCCTCCTTGTCACGCTTCTGTCGTCAGGGTGTCTGTCAGTGTCCCAGGCTGCCGGCACAAAGCACACACGCTTGGGGGCTTAAAAAAACAGATCCTTACTGTCCCATTGCTCTGGGGGCCAGGAGCCCACGTCGAGGTGGCAGGAGGGCCACACGTCCCTGGCGGCCCTGGCGAAGGGCCCCCCAGCTTTCGGTGGCTCTCCTGGCTTGTGCAGCATCACTGCAGGCTCTGTGTCCGTCTCCATGTGAACTTCTTCCCTCGGCATCTCCGAATGTCCCCCGTCTCTGGATTTAGTGCCCACCCCAATCGAGCATGTCGTTATCTGAACTTGGTTATGCCTGCAAAGACCCTGTTTCCAAACAGGCGACATTCACAAATACTGGGGGTTAAGACTTCAGCATCTCTCCTGGGGGGCCCAGCTCAGCCCACCACAGGGTTGTTAACTCCCTTGTTTTCAGTGTCACCCTGAGAGATGAAGATGAGAACTGTCTTACTAAAGGATGCCAGCCTCAGCATCCTCCGTTTTCTCTCGAGAGATTTTGTTTCTTCATAATTTTTGTTTTCAGATACCGCAGGTAGTGCTTCTTCATGGTGGGAAACAAGAAATGCAGAAAAGCGTTGTATTAAGGAGTCTTGTCTGGCTAATGCCAGAAAGAAAGGGGGCTGGGGTGGGGGGCCGGTTCCTGGAAGGAAGCTCAGGAGAGGGTGGAGACGGGCTTCCGCCTCTCCTCTGAGCTGGGATGTGCCCAGTTCGGGACTGGGCCCGGAAGGACTTTTCCTAAAACACTGTTTGACATTGACGATGATGGAAACAATCAGCAAAGGGTGGTTCCAGGGGGACAGGAGAGCGTTTTCGAGCCAGAGCGGTCATTCCCGGGCTGTCCACTTAGATAAAGCCCTGGCTTAGAAAACCCCAAACACGGTAAAGTGGATACCGTAATGGGATTTATGCAATACTCGGTTCGGGGCAAACCCAGCCCCGTAAATACATGTCTGAAATTCAATCTGCCAAATGAAATGTTAAAGGCACCAAATGGATTTCTCGAAAGGATCAGAGCTAAGATGTAGTTTGCTGGCACTTGATAAGCTTATCCAGCCTCGCCACTAGGAAAAGAAAAAAAGAAAGGAAAAAAAAAAAGGAGTTAAGGATTTTACTGTATTCTCCAGTATCTGAGATATTTTCTTTTTCAATGAAAAGGGAGAAAGAGATTATCAGGCCTCTGGCTGTGAAGCTAGTGTTCCCCCTCCCAATACCAGCTTGTCACTAACTGCAGCCCCAACCCCCTTCTCCAGCCCGATGCCTCCTCTGCAGGGTTTCTTCTCTAGCTGGTGGGCTCAGCTACCTGGGCCTGGCACCCGGATGACAGAGTCGTGGGCAGGATTTGCAGGTGGGCCGGTTCCATTCCTTGTTCCCACCCTCCCAGTTCTGCCTTTGACTCGAAGCCAGCTCCGCCTTCAAGCATGTTTATGGGAGATGAAGAAGCGGACTGGGAAAGAGAGCCCCAGTAGTGAGTGCGGATTATTCTAGACAACCCCTCTCTCTTCCCCCACTGCCTTCTTATTTTTTAGGATTTTCTCTCATCTGGAAACAAATCATCTCCTTCAAGTGACTTAGATTTTCCCTGTTTTTCCAAAGGAGGGGATGTTGTCATGGCCTGGAATTGCTTAAGATTTGCTTGTACCATCTGGAGGCAAGTCAAAACTCTATTTGCAGTTAGAGTTTTCACTTTCTTCCAAGCTCATGGGAGTTGCTTCTGGCATCAGGGTGTGACCCCAAAGAGTCATCTTTCAGGGTGACAGCATGTTTCAAAATCCGTGTCTCGGATGGGTGTGTGAGTTTGTGTTGTGGGTGTGTGGGTGGATGAATTTGCCTCTCAATATGGCGAGTTTGTTTTTCTTTTCTCCAGTACCTTCGCCACCATCCATTGCTCTTATGCCTGATGCCCCACAGGGCCGAAGCCTCCCGAAGCCTGCGGCTAGGGATGGAGGAGAATTTTCTAGATGCTGGATATTGGAAGCATTTTTGCAGGCATTGCCGTCCTCTGCCTCGGTGATGCTCAGACTAGAGATGAATACAGGGTTTGCTGTAAAAAAAAAAAAAAAATTGAGAGCCAGGTCCCTGTGTGTTTTCCTCTTTGGGTGAGATAATTAATAGCCAGGCATCTCTAGGATCCTTGCCTGGTCCAGAGGCCTTACTTCAGTCTCTTCTAGAGTAACCACCTTATCTTTGGGTCTTCTGCAGTTTAAGGGGCTCCTAAGTTATTTAAGAATGAGGCTGGTGGAACAGGGAAGGACAACAGGAACCTTTCATACTTCTAATCAACTTTATTAAGGTATGATTTACAGTTCTTAAAGTTCACACATTTTAAGACTATTGTCTAATGATTTTTCAGTGAATTTACCGAATCGTGCAAATATTGCAGTAGAATAGTTTTAGAACATTCTCATCATCCCAGTAAAGATCTCTTGTGCCCATTTGTTGTCATTCCCAGAGCAACCAGTGATCTACTCTGTTGATTTGTCTGTTCTTCCATATAAATGCATTCTTAAAAGTTGTGGTCTTTCATGTCTGGCTTCTTTCACTGAGCAGCATGCTTTGGGGTCCATCCAAGGTGTGGCATGTAATCGTACTTCTTTTTTATTGCCGAATAATATCACATGGTATGGGTACAGCACATTTTAGTTATCCCTTTGCCGGTGGGTGGACATTGGCTATTATGAATTGTGCTGCTGTGGGCATTTGTGTACAAGCCTTTGTGTGGTCAGGTATTTTCACGCCTCTTGGGTCAATTCCTAGGAGTGGAATTGCTGGGTCAGATGGCAACTCTGTGTTTAACTTTTTCAGAAACTGCCTGCCACCTGCTTTCCAAAGTGGCTGCACTGTCCTGCATTCCTACCAGCCATGTATGAGCAAAAGATTTGTTAAGCATTATTTTTATTCCTCTTACTATGAACCGGATTGTGAAAATGTTTATTATCAGAGACCCCTGCACATGAAATCCAGGAATTTACATCTGCCTGTGAGAAACAGGTCCTCGTGGGGTCCTTGGCAACACACGGGAATGGCTTCCACCCCAGTTTCTGCACAAATTTCCACCTTGTATGTAGCTTCCAGACCCCGTAGAGGTCCTCTGCTGCTCATAGCCACTCCCTCCCCACATCCAGCCTCCCCAGCTATGCTCCCCAGCAGTCCAGCCCATTGCAAAGGGGATTCACTTTTACAGAAAGTGTTCGGCGTTGCCCTGTGCTAATTTAGCAACTTTATTGGACAATGTGATTTATCATCCGTGGCCTGCCTTCGAATGGATTCATTTACCTGCATTGATTGGTATATGTCGTTGTTAACTGCTGTCAGAAAATGCACAGAAGTGCTTAAAAGCGGTGTAGCATTTTGCTTTCTGATAATGATAGTTAATTCCATCCTTGATGGCCGATGACATGGTATTCCCCTTTGAAGATGGACTTAAATTGCATAACTCTATTCCTTGGTGATGAGAAAATAAATTACTTTTCCATACCACGTTCTGCTAAACGCTTCTTAAAATATGATTCTTTGGTCGGTTTTCCTTCTTTCCTTTTTTGGATATGCTCTCCCTGCTCCCCAGCAGCATCTCCTGTGAGCTTGTTGGAAATGCAGAATCTTAGGCCTTGCCGGGGATCTACCGAATAAGACTGTACTTTTAATAAGATGCCCAGGGGATGAACATGTACATTAAAATTTGAGAGGCCCGTTGTATATTAGCAGTCACAGAATAAGGCCTCTGCGCCCAATCTGCTCTGCTGCCTGCTTTTCATAAATAAAGTTTTTTGGGGTCTCAGCCATTCTTTTATGTATGACTGCAGCTACTTGGCATTACAGCTGCAGAGTCCAGTCGCTGTGATAGAGACCTCAGGGCCTGCGAAACCGAAAAATGCTGGCTTCCTGGACCTTTACGGGGAAAGTTGGCCAACTCCTGCTCTGGAGATGGTAACTTCTCGTTTTTATTTTTTTTAACTTGATAGCTTATAAATATTCTACTTCCCCCATTTTATATTTATTATAAAGTCTGACTCATTCCACTTTTTAAAAAATGGAATTTGGAGTGCTCTTTAACCACCCACCCCCCACTACCCCAGATTTTCTTTTGATCCTGTGAATGCAGTGACCAAAATTAAATAATTTGGTGGCACCCCAACAGGGAAGCGGGCAGGTCCGGCATGGTGGGTGTGCGGCCGGGCAGTCGCCGTCTTGGAAGTCTTCATTGTGGGACAAGGCAGCCTGCGTTTTCATTCTGCAAAGGCCCATGTGTGCATATTGCACCGGGCCCTGCAACTTATATGGTCGGTTCTGGAAGCTGCTGCTGGGAGGGGAAGACCCGCCCAAGGCACCGTTCCCTGGAGGTGAGCGGTCGTACGAGCCATTGTGTTAGGCTCGGCTGGAGGATGGTCAGCCGGAGAGTAGCCCACGTCCCCCGGCTCCCCTTCGCCAGCCCCATGTGCGTCTTCCCTCTTCTCTCCCCTTCATTTGCTCGTGCCAAGGGAAGAAAGATGACTTTTAATGATTTCTTGAATGAAGGAGTTGGACATGTAAGGCGGCTCACGCAGGGGGGGCTCCAGAGTGAATTTCGGATTCTCTCCGGCTAAGTGCGGCGTTTGATCCTCCCGACTTGGATGTAATTGCTTCCCGGGGAAGTACGTTGCCCTTTATCCCGCCACCGTCAGAGTGAGAGGTGCTGCCTTCCTAGGAGGTGTGTCTCTTTGAGAAATCGTGTTCCCATCCAGTCCGATTTGGAGGTCCCCCGGCCTGCCGAGAGGCTGGGGTTTTGAGGCCACAGGTCCCCGGTGGAAGCGTCCCATTGATGACGCTTCCTCCTGATACCTGCGGGGCGTCATTTTATCCACTGACCCCGCGGGGAGCTGATTGAGTCTGAAATAGCAGCCTCCAAACCCAGCAGGGACCAGAGTGAGGAAGATTTGCTGTAATTTCTCTCCTCCACCCCTCTGAAAGATCGTTCATCAGGAGGCTTTTGGAAACAGAAAATAAAAGGAAAGAAAGAGACGTAGTTTGGCAGACCCACTGGAACACATGCGTGCTGCCAAGAGGTCCCCGATGCCCCTGGATGGTGGGGGGCTCTCGGTGGGTGAGCGGGTGGCAGGGGGTCGCAGGTGTCTCAGAAGCTCGGGGGCATCCGTGACGAGAGGAGCTTTTGGTGTTTTTTGAGAGCTCAGAGAACATTTTGTGATGCTGATTATGACAGCAAATAAGTACGTATTTGTCATCATAGCTGTGGCCATTTATCAAGTGTCTACTATGTGTCGGGTCACGTGTCTCTTAATTCTCACAACCACTCTGCACCCTGTTCTGTTTCAGATGAGGAAACCGAGGCTCAGGTGTTACTTGGCCCAGACCACACAACTAGTAAGTGACAAGATCAGGTTTAAAGCTGCCCTGATAGACTCAGAGCTGGGGCCACAGCGCCAAGCTGCTATCTGACCTCACTACCCCTCTCTGAAACGGCAGCGCTCCCCTCCCCAAAACGGGGGTGTCGGGTTGCTTGTGGGTTGTCACTGACGAGGCTCCAACAGACTTGTACCCTAAGTGTTTGTTTCCCACATTGGAGCTGAGAATATTTTAGGTGGTAGACAAGTAAACATTTAAAAATATATATATTTATTGTATTTAATGGAAATACATATAACTGATATTAAACCTGTGATTTTAGAGTGAACTAACGTTTCCTTTTTTTTTTAACAGTACCAGGGCTTGGTACCTCATATGTGGGAGGTCGGTCTGAAACATGGATCCACATTGGCTCCCCTGTATTAGTTTCTTCCTTTGTTTGCTTGTTGTTTGTTCCTTGTTTTTAGGAGGCACCGGGGACCAAACCTGCGGTATCCCTTGTGGGAAGCAGGTGCTCAAGTGCTTGAGCCACATCCGCTCCCCTAACGTTTCCTTTTAAAACATGAATGTAAGGAAAAGAAACAGTGAGTCTCTTAAATAAAAATTACAGTGTGGGTAAACCCTACACCTATGACCCACCAGTTCAGCTGTTCTGGAAGCAACTTGCCCGAACAAGTGGAACAAGCATGAATGAGCGTTTGGGGGAGGAGGGGTGTGCATAAGCATTTAGACTCGGCCACCCGTGTTGCTGGGGCCATCCCCCCTCCCTTCCACAGAAATGATCTTGACACTCATTGTGAAAGAACCAGACACCTCCCTGACTTTCAGAATTATTCACGAGTGTTAGCAAGAAGCCTGTCCTATGACCTACAAGTTCCACATCACCTGCCCTCTGCCTGTTGTGGTGCCTCCTCCCATAAGGTTCTCTACCAAGTACGCTCTGGCCACACTGGCCCTCCTGCCACCCCTGCCTCAGGGCCTTTGCACTTGCTGTTTCTTCTGCCTGGAACACTCTTTATTTGCATGGCTGATGTCTTCTTATCATGCCAGCCTGCACTCTGATGCCACCTTCTCAGAGAGGCCTTCCCTGTCCACCCTACTTAAAAGTCTCTACTTCCCTTCCCCATTCCCCAGTCACTTTCTATGCTTGGGCTCTGCAAACGTTTTCTGTAAATGGCCAGAGAGTAAATGCTTTCAGTTTTGCAGGCCCTGTGGTCACTGTCACAACTGTTCAGCTCTGCCCCTGTAATGGGAAAGCAGCCATAGACACCACGGAAGCAGATGGGGATGGCTGTGTACTCAAAAAACTTGATTGACAAAAACCAGTGGTGGGCCGTATTTGGCCCACTAGTACCTGCTGCGTGCTTTTCCTTGGTCATCACTTACTGTCACATAGCATTTACCACGATCTGAAATCGTCTTATTTGTGCATAACTTTATCGTCTCCTTCTGTCAAGAATGTAAACGCTGTGAGGGCAGGACTTGGTCCTTCTTGTTCAGTGTGGTCTCTTCAGAGCCTCGCATGTGGAGCGCACGTGATGAATATTTGTTAAATGAATGAGTGCTCTCACTGTGGGATTCCTTATTCATTTCATCTCCAGACAGGCTCTGCTCACCTGCTTTGCTCCTTGCCTTCAGTGGAACACTGGAAACAGCTCACAGCCGAATACACAGACGTGGAAGCAGGTTATTTTAGGAGATGGCAACTCAAATAAGGGGTGGACATAGTTCACTGTAGCAGGGGCTTCACTCTTAGCAAGTCAGGGGTGGCTTCTCGGAGGGCAGCAGTGGCGGCATCTGGACCGGGTTTGAAGGATGTACTTAGATTCTCTTGGTAGACAGAGCAGGAAGGTCATTCTCGACCCAGGGAACAGAATGAGCCCACATGCAGGGGCAAGGACCAGTCTGCTTGTGTGTTGCGGGAGACGCTGAGCATGGATGGAGTAGATTGAACCCAGATGTGCCCCAGGTTGAGTGAACAGCGGCAGGTGACAGTCGAGGGCCCTGGGGATTACTTTCCCGCCGACAGTGAACAGAGGGCCTTCTCTGAAATATGGGCTTGGGTGCTGCGTATTTAAATGTGGGTGTTGGTTTCTGAGAACTAAAATGTTCCGTGGCTACCCAGAGGTTTAGGAGTTCTTTGTCCGTGGGACTGACTGAAGCCAGTACTCTTGGCAGTTGACTTAGCCTCAGCTTCTAGAGTTGGCCAGCATTTGGAAGGCGCTCCCAGGCATCCTATGTTATTGGTAGGTCCAAGAAGAATAGTTTCTTGACTTTTAAAATGCATAGACTGTGCTAATGAGCTGCCTTCTGTGGCCATCGCCCTGCCCTCACCCAAGCATCTGAATCTCATCAGTTGTCAGTGGGGAGTTAAACACACAGCGAAAGGGCAGCATATGGCTGTGGAGCTGTGGGGAAGTGCAAGCCTTGAATAAAATTTTATTGAGGTGGCCCAGCCCTGCTGTTTATGAGGCACTTAAAGGGAAATCATGACCTGAAAAGCTGGAGACTGTTCTTCTTCATCACTCTGGCAAAGGGAAAAAACTCCCTGACACTGTAGGGAGTCTGTCTCCAGCTTCTAAGCCTGGGCCAAACTCTAATGCGCCTGGGGCCAAGTTCAAGGGTGGAGGCTGATGCCCTCACGTGCCTTGCACTGGTCCCAGGTGAGGGCCACGGGAGAATGAAACAGATACTTAACAAGGACCTACTATGCACACACAGGGGGGGTACTTACTCTTTGCACACTAGAGGACCTACTGCGTGTGCACCAGGGTTGCCTGTTATACACGCACTGGGGGATTACTCTGTGCCTGCTGGGGGAGCACCTACTAGGCGTGTACTGAGGGGGCCCCTGCTGTGTGTGCATTGGAGGGTGGAGGGCATCTGCATCCACTGTGGGGGCCTGGAGGTCCCGGGGCCCACGTTCATAATACTTTCCCACAGCATTGTTACTTAATACTTTTCCTTAAATTGACTCACTTTTAACTTTGTGTCAGCCTAAGGTGTAATAGCCATAAAATCATGGTTTTAATGACATCTGGTTTTTTCCTGATATACATCAGTGTAAATAATAACTGTTGAATTTTTTTTTAAAGGGCTTCCTCTTGAATCACATAGAATAACTTGGTGCCACCAGTTGCAGTGTATTTGGCCTTGTCTCATTCAGCCCCCATAGCTTTGGTGGGAGCAGTTAATTGTCTTCATTTGACAGGTGAGGAAACAGAGACCCAAAGAGAATGAGTCACTTGCCCAAGACCACACAGCTACAGTGTGGCAGAGTCTGGATTTGAACACGAGTCCTTTTGACTCCAAAGTCCAAACTTCACCAACTTCTCAAAGAGACAAAAGGATGGCCAAAGGAAGTCCCCTGGGACGGATGGACAGAGCTAGTGCTTGTTAGGGCTGAGGCCGATCAGACTTCCTGCTTCTCTTGGAAGGCAGTGGCACTTCCGCCACTGTCATCTGGGTTCCTGTGGATTTTGCCTACAGGAATTGCTTGTAATGTGAGACTTGTTCCTGGGGCACCCAGCCTGGGCACAGTGCACCTTGAGTCATCCTGTAAAATAACAGTACTTGATACTGAGTCCCACACAAAAGCCCGGGAGAGCACTGGGAGAGGACAGCACACAGGGCCGTCCCCCTGGTACTGCTGCCCAGCACCGTGGGCCAGCGGGAGGCCCCTCCTTTGTCCTGGAGCCTCATTAGTATTCGGCCCTCATGGACACGCCTTGGAGGAAAAAAATCATTTTAGTGGGTTCTGAATGCACCCAACTGGCAGCCATTGTTGGAAGGCGACAAGGAGCAGCCTCAGCTGCCCTGGAGGGACGGCAGTGACAAGCTGGCGCTGCACTGGACCCTGGGTTGGGGCCTCTTCACATGGCATCAACCAACAGGCACTGCCACCCGAGGACAGCCTCTGTCCTCAACGAGTAGATGGGCTGGGTGGGGTGACGACCACCGCCCTGTGGGGGTTGCAGCGTGGGGACAGAGGGAGAAGGCCCTCCCAGCCAGGTCACCCACAGGAGAGCAACAGGGAAGAATAACTGCAGTTGATAAGCACACTTGTGGGTGAAACTCTTAGGTTGCCAGGGGTGAAGTTCCCAAAGCCAGACTGCTGAGCTCGGGGCCACCGCTAGCCATCGGGTGCTTTTGCCGGGTTACAGATAGGATCCGCTCAGCAGAGGACTGGAAGAGAATGCCCTGCTGGATGAGCGCAGTTCCACCAGTGCGTGGCCTGGTGAGCAGAGCTCTGTCTAGATTCCATCCTCTAGTTGCCTCTGTGGCACACAAACTTCGTGACCCCTTGCAGAATGAGCTCTGTTCAATGTTTTGGTCAGTAAACATGTGTCTCGGTTCTTTATTGTAGAACGAACTCCCTGCAGACCTAGTGGCTTAACACCACAGTTTCGTCGTGCTCATGATTTTGTGGCTCAAGGGGTTAAGGCAGGGCTCCGCGTGGCATCAGCTGGGGTGGCTGGCAATGGAGGAGCTTCATTCATGTCTGGCACCTTGTTCCTCTTCGACTTCTTTTCTCTTGCCATGTGACATCTTCTCTTCTAGGGATTCTCCCAGCATGGTGGTCTCAGGGTCGTGACACTTCTTACGTGGTAGTTGACTTCCAAGAGGCAGGGAGTGGAAGCCGCCAGAAAGTTAAGCACAGTGTCCAGAACTGGCATAGGGTCACTCCTGCCATATTTTATTGCTCAAAGCAGTCACATGGCCCGCCCAGATTCTAGGGGTGAAAAAGAGAGTCTGCCTCTTGATGGGATGGGGATGGAAGCGGCACACTCTAGAAAAACTCAGAGGATAAAGGATACATTTGTGGTCATCTTTAGAAAATACAGTCTGCCACTGCTTATTTGTCAGGGATTTTTCCAGAGCCTCATGACAATTCTTCTATCTCAGACTCCCCTTAGGCTTCTTTGGAGAGAATGATGAGTGACAAGGTACAGGCATATCCTCTTCTAGTAAAAAGAGAGGTCTAATTCTTAATTTTCCATGGGTCCTACGTGGAATCTTTAATGCTTGAACCAACTAGTGAAGTAAAAAACAATGCCAGCACGGATCCTGGTGTGACTCACAGCTGGATAGGGAGGGAAGCTGTGTGCAAAACTGCTGTGGTCCGATGCCACTTTAGCAAGAGCCACCAACTCATGTTTGGTGTGGAGCCAAAGAGGGGGCTCTCTGGCTCTCACCCTAGTGTCAGAATCTGAAATGTGTTCTATTGAGTCTATTAAGAAAGATTCAGTTGTTAGGGAGGCAGATTCAAACCACAGATTGATATTTTGGGATGACACTTCTTCAGAGTCAAACCCTTGAGTTACTTGTGGACATTTACCTCCTTTTAAAAAGTAAGGTACAGTAAATAATATGCACACACATTCCATTGAACGTTTGGACTCTTGGCTTAAAAAGAAAAAAAAAAAGTAAAGGAAAAGAATAATTAGCCAAGCACATTTTTTTTTGAGTGGTGCTAAAGTTTGCAAAGAACAGTTGAAGGGGATGTTGCATTTTAATTATATCTGGAGAGGAGTTATGCTCTTCTCTTGAAGTGTTCCAGATGCATCCAGTGAGCTGGAGCTAGAAGCCCTGGTTTGTAGCCCAGACTCTGCCCCTTATTAGCTGTGACCATGGGTATGTTACTGGTACCTCCTCTGAGCCTCGTTTTCTTCACCTATACAGTGAAAAGAGTTTACTGATTCTACCTAATCCTGAGATAGGAAAATGATGTAATACTGTTTTTCAAATTGCTTTGTGAGTTCAGAAGTTCGTTGCCTATTGAGCCATTATTGCTAATAATCATTAGCATAGCAAATTTCTGTCGACTAAGAATTACCATAAGCCAGGCCTTCCTGTCTAATTTAAAATTTAAATGTACTGAGTCTGTAATTATTTCAAAATGCAAAGTTTAAAAAACTAACCATGTAACTCTGACACTTGAATACAAGCCATAATGTATGTAAGTGGCTGTGCCTTATGTATGTATTGCCATATATGTATGAGTTCAGTTCATTTGCCTGGTTTGGCTAACCCAGGCAGTGCTTCTTTCTATAATTTAGGGTGTGATGCTACAGAGACAAAGGAGTAAGCTCATACACAATATTTTGCAGCTTTGAATAAACTTCACCCAGGATTTGAGCCTAGGGTCAAAGTCACAAGTGGATTACTCTTTCTTATGGATGGTAGATTCAGTTACTTATCAACAAATAGTTCATTGAGGGCTTGGGAGGTGAATTTCTCTTTGCTGTCAGCCACCTCAACAGTTTCCAAAATCCTTTCCTATGGAATGTTAACCATGGACTTTTGGTACTCAAAGGGAGGAGGCTCCCTTTCCCTCAAATTTACAGAAGAAAAAAAAGATCAATGGATCCGATTTTTCCCATATTGTTTTCCCCCCCGTGTTATCAGTAGTGACTTTATTTTTTTTTAACAAATCAGATTTATTGGTACATATTAATAAAGCACACAATATATCCAAAGTGTACAGTCAGTGGTATTTAATATAATCACATAGTTGTGCATTCATCACTTCAGTCATTATCAGATCATTTTCATTACCTCAATAATTTTTTTTAATGTAATTTTTTACATTGTTGACTCCTGAACCCATCTGACCATGCTGAAGTACTCTGAAAGATGCAGTCTACACTGCAGCATTAAATTCTGAATGTCATTTCCTTCGAAGGCATTGTCTGTTGTTTGGGTCCACAAACAACATGATCACTCCTCAATTTAAGGACCTGTACTCCGTGTTGTGTACCAGGGCTGAGCAAACTGTGGCCCATGGGCCAAATCTTGCCTACTTCCTATTTTTCTAAATAAAGTTTTATTGGAACACAGCCATGGCTGTGTTTACGTATTGTCAATGGCAGCTTTCATGATGCAACAGTAGCATTGAATAGCTATACCAAAGACCATATAGCCTACAGAGCTAAAAAATATTTACAATTTGGCTTTCTACAGAAGAAACTTGATGGCCTCCGCACTAGACTACTGTGGGGTATAACCACATGAGAAGGAACTTGTTTTAAATGCTAAATTTTCTCCTGTAGTGACCAGGCTCAATTTGAGCATTTCACTTGTCCTTCTAAACCTGTAGCAAATGTGGGTAGATAGAAAATAAAATTGTGTCCCTTTTTAAGGGAGCATTACATATGGTCAAAGATAAATATTTTTTTTTAAAAATTGGAGTTACATAACTTGGTTTCAACTTAGTCCCAATCAACAAGTACCATATTTGTTAGGCACCTTGTCATAGATGTGGCCTGAGGTGGGTACATACTGACCAATTGCTCATTATACTGAATCTTTTGGGTGCTGATTATCCATTGCTGGGTAACAGATACTCCAAAACTTCTGGCTTAAGCAACTATCGTTGTTTCTCAAGGTTTTGTGGCTTGACTGGGCTTAGCTGCATGATCCTTCCTTGGATCCAGTCCGCTATGGGTCGGGACGGTGGTTGTCTGGAAGTTCCACTGGGCTGGACCCCCAGGCAGGCTCCCTCATGTGGCTGGCATGTGGTGCTGGCTGTTTACCAGAGCCCAGCTGGCCTTGTGTGGCCCGGGTCTCTCAACCCATGGTGGCTGGGTTCGGAGCATCCCAAGTGCGAGTTCTTCAAGAGGCTCGGGCAGGAACCACAAGCATACTTAGCACCTGGGCTTGGAACACCCAGAACACTGCTTCTGCCACATTCTGTTCGTTGAGCAAGTCACTAAGGGCAGCCCAGGTTCAAGGGGAAGGGGATATAAAAGCCTGCCTCTGGGCGAGAAAGTCCAAGCCTTGGCAGCCAGTTTAATCTCTGCCTGGCATGCCAGCACACACACAGCTCCTTTGTGAAGTCACAGCTTTCACAAGTCCCATGAAGAAACCGTAGTGCTAGGAGAGCTTTTAATAGCATGGTTTGTCCTGGTCAGGAAGGAGAGGAGGATGGGAAGGTTTAGTAGAGTTAACCAGGTGATGAGGGGAGAACAAAGTCATCTAGGCACAGGAAACAGCTTGTGCAAATGTCCTGGGGCAGGACTGGGAGAAAGCTGGAGTAGCTAGAGCTTAGCTGAGGAAGTGAGAGGACTGTGGTAGGAATTATTGCTAGCTGGATGATGAAGGGTAAAATTTCTAATCTCTCCCAACTCCAGGAGAGATTATGAAATGTCATATTTACTGCTTGGGGCTGTCGTGAGACTAAACTAAGAGGAAGTCTGTAAGACTTGTATAAGGATATTTTCTTTTCTCTTGGAAATGGCTGTCAACAAATGAAAGAAGCATAACACCTGGCTCCTCTTTGGTATCTCCTTTTCACTCATTACCTCCCTCTGTCAGGGTCAAAATGATGCTTGCCATCCATGCCGTTAGAATTGCTAGCTATCCGTGAAGTCTTACCTAAAATGTCAAGGGCAGTCCTAGGGATTGTGAAGGGACCTAACCCATTGCCTAGTCATTATTTGATTTTTAAAGAAGAGACCCACCAATGATGCCACCCCCCACCTCAGTAGCAAATGCTGGAACTGCACAGAGGTCTCCATTTCTTTGCTTGCCACTAGTGCTAATCTGCATGGCTCTCCACCTCCCCCCACCTCTGCCTCACCGGGTGGTAGTTAACAGCGGTCTCCACTGTCACGCCCTTGTTTAGAGCTTTTGTCACTGTGCAGATGTGTGCTGCCCGTGCCATTGCTGGTGGATGCCGTAACCGAGAGTGCTGCGAGTCTGTCCTGCTCTCCCGCAGGGGCCCAGAGCCTGGAACTGGCCTGCAGGGAGCCAGGAGGGAGGGCTGTGCCTGCTGTTCTTAAGGTCATTCTCAAGGCCAGCAGCTGCCGTCTGTGCTTTCAGCTGGCGAAGCTACCAGTGCCGTGGCCTCTGGACTGCAGGGAGTTTCTGCTTCTTTCTCCAAACCCTCCCAGGTGCCTTCTGTGCCTCTGCACCCAGGTGTACAAGGTGCTGGGGGGAGGTGGTGGTGGAGAGGCACCTTGTCTGCCCTCAGGACGCCCTCAGTCCCTTGAGTGCAGGTGTCGACTTGGCCCCAAACAAACCACTGGTTCCTCTCCACGAGGCCATGCGGAGGCCAGCGCCATGGTGCCTGAGCACAGGTGCAGCTGCTGACGTGGGGTTAACCCTGAAATGGCGTGCGGTCCCGAGCCTCATTCTCTGCCCCAGTGGTTCTCATCGAGGGGTGGGGGGTGGATTTTGCCTCCCAGGAGACATTTAGCAATGTCTGGGAACATTTTGGTTGTCGTGACTTGCGGTGAGGGGGTGCTACTGGCATCTAGCGGGCAGCGCCCGGGAAAGCTGCTGACTGCCTACGATAGCCCAGGACAGCCCACGACAAGCAATGCTCCGGTGTCAGTGGCCCGGGGTGGAGCAGCCCTGTGTGCTGTCATCATGCGCCGTTTTCCTGATAGTTCTTCCAGCACTCCCTCTGGATGCTCTTCCCCACTGCCTTTGGGCTGAACGAGACTCATCCTGCAAGCCTGGACCCAAGTGTTACTTCCTCACCGAAGCCTGCCCTGATCCCCGGGTTTAAATTGGCACCATGTTCGCTCCTACCACAGCAGCTTGAACTTTTTGTTCCTTGTTCTTTTCCACTGGCTCCTGAGATTGCCCTGCGACGTCCCGTGAGTCTGTAGGGTTTGTAGGGACTCGGGTCCTACGTGTGCTGCTCAGTGCTGCAACCCCAGCTCCCAGCCCGCGCCGTAATAGATGCTCAGTATGTATTTGGCGAAGGGGGTGGATGGGAAGGGGAGGAGGGTGGAGTGGAAGGGGAAGAGAGGAGTTTGGGGAAGCGCAAGCCCCGGCTGCAAACACCAGTATTCCCAGCTTTGTGATGTGGAGAACTTAGCCTCTCTGAGCTTCCGTTTTCTCATCCGAAAATGAGATTGCTGATCATCCGATCTGCCTGACTGGCTGCGTGTGGATGGTTCCCTGCGTTTGCGTCACACAAGTGCTGAGTGAAGGGTAGCAGGCGGTGGCATAATTTTCCTCTGCCCGGGCAGCACCGATTCCCTCGCTTGACCTCAGAAGGCGCCGCCCCTCGTCACCCGACCCTGTGCAGTGTGTGACCTGCCATGATCCCCCTCCTGCTGGTGAGCAAGTGGCAGGGCTGGGATTCAAACCCAGGCTGTCTGGAGACAGCATCCTCCCGGGCACACTCCTCGCCCTCTCTAAGGTTTGCTTTTCATTTCCTTTTGCAGGGAAAAAAAGGCCTTTTCTCGTTGCATGCCTTGAGGCTTCCTGTGGGTGCAGCAGGGTACCTGGGGATGAGTCAAAAGGAGCACACGGGGGCAGGGGAGGCAGGAAGCGCTGAGGAGCCCGCCCACCCGGCTGACCCCTTCCTTGTTCACACGTGTGCATGGGGGGGGGTCGTCTGGGGACCGCTGGGGAGTCCTGGGGGGCGTGGCCCAGCTAAGGGTGCAGATGTGTGGCTGCGTGTACAGATCTCATCATCTGTCTCTCCTCCGAGTAGAGCGTTGGGTCCCAGGGTCACGGGTAGGCCAGCTCTTGCTGGTCTCCTGGGTGTCAGGTTCAGGGCTGGGCCCTGGGGACTTACTGGGGAGCTGTTAGGCTTCGTCCCTGAATGCATGGAGCTTGCAGTCTTGGGGCCTTGGGGGAGACAGAGGTTAACGGAAGTTGAGAACAGGTGGCCTGGGCTAGCCTTGAAGATCAGGGATGTCTCCTTGGAGGAGGTGGCATTTTGGTGGCTTTCAGAAGGGTGTTTAGAGAAGGTTTGGTGTCAGCTGGAAGAAGAGGGAAACGGTGTAGCAGCCAGAGGCTGCACTTGTCCAGCAGCGTTGATGGACATCTCTGTGTCCAGAAACAGGACTGGCTCCTTTGGGCGTTCAAGTCCAGGCTCTTCTAAGGCTTGTGTTGCTCTGGGGGACATGCTTTGCCTCATAGCGGAACTGAGCTGGAGCCGCCGTGCATTCTGGGGAAAGCGCAAGAGAACGGCTCTGTCTGTGCTCTCCCTGCAGCCACACTTGGTCCAGATCACTCCTTGAGTAAACCCTGAACGGCTGTGGGCGCCGCCCTCGGCGGTGTTAGCGATGGCTGGGGATTAAATGACGCCTTGCGCTCTTGACCTTAGTAAACATTTCCGATGCCTAGACTGCTAATCAGGTGTCTGACCCGCTTCCGTCCCACGTGCCCCCGACAGAAGGGCCGTCAGAACACAAGCATCGGGAAAGCGATGGGACATGGTCGCTGTGGAGCCAGCCCTGCTTGTGCCACGTCTGGGAAGGAAGACTTCACTCGGTCCTCCTTGCCATTGGGCCACCTTCCAAGATGGCGGACGGGCCTTGGTTGGGAGGTCCAAAGCACGAGACCCTGGCTTTTCCATCAGAATCAGAAAAGCACCTCTGAGTCCTTGGATTCTCAAGAACCCCTCAGCCTCCTCCCTTCCTCATCCCGCCCCAAAATGCTAATCTCAAAGTGAGACTTTTTTCTCCCGATCCCTGGTATTTGGTTGGAATTTGGTTGCCGTGGTGTTTAATCTGTTTCCGGGGCTTTCTTCTGCCTCTGTAGAATGGGGAATGTGGGGGAGGCCAGGCAGGGCTGAACCCAGTGCTCTGGAGTCCCTGTTGTGGGGGAGAGGAGGGTGTGGACCACCTCCCCAGGACAGGGCTTGTGACGTTAGTGCCGCCCCGGGCTGCGGGGTGACCTTGGCGGTGCGGAGTCCACGACTCCTGACCTTGTGGCCCTCAACTCCAGATGGTCTGCAGGGCATTTGTGGGGGGCACTTCGGGGCCAGAGAAGCCTGCGTGGATGTGTTTTTCTCACGTGCCCTTCAGGCTGAGTTGGCGTGCGAGATCAGAGGCTGCCATTAAACAGGTTGCAGTAGGGGAGATGGTCCCCCTTCAGGGTCTTCCCCTTCTAGAACTTTGAATGGGCTTCTAAAAATAACGTGCCAGCGGAAAGAAAACATCCTCTCCCCCTTCGGCCTCCTTGCCACCTACTGATTTCGAGCCGGGCTTTGTGTCAGCAGCAGGCTTTGGGAGTGAGCGGCTGAATTAGCTGTGTCCATCAAAGTCAGGGAGCTGGGCCTCCTGCTCATCACACAGAGGCCTTCAAAGCACGGGGCTTTCTTCTCGGACGGTTTCTGGGAGCCCTGACTGAGTCTGAAAGCCAGGTGGGCATCTGGACGACCTCCCAGGACGAAGCCCAAGCGGATGCTCTGCTGTCCCACTTTGACCCAGCTGCCAGACATCGGAGGTCTTGGAAGAGTCCCTCTCTCGAGGAGTGGCCCCCAAACCCAGAGCCGACCAAGGGGATGTTTTCATCTGCCCATCAGAAGTGATTTTTTCCCCCCCAGTTCAGTGTCAGGGGGCCTACTGGCCGAAAGGCTTCTTCAAAAAATAATAAACTTCACATTCGAGTGCAATGACAGGGATGCCTCATAGGCAATTTTTCAGTAGCTGGGCATTTTAGCAGCTCAAGGTGATAATGTCAGCACTCCTTGGAGAGTGAGACAATCTAATTCAATTTGGATCTAATATAATTAATTAATTGGAGGAGCAAATTGCATTAAATAGACACCTCTCTGCCTTACCGGCGCCTTACTAAGAAACTAGCCCGGCGAAGGGGGTTATGATGTTATTTTAATTTTTATCATCAACACCAGCAATAGCAACTGCAATTAGTATTTTTGCACAAATTTATGCTCCAGGGGCCGTGTTAAGTGCTTGGCTTAATTACCTTGTGTCGGCCTCCCAAGGGGCCTGTGCGATACGTACTGTTATTATTTGTATTTTTCGCATGGGCAAGGCTAGCAGCAGCATACGGACCAAGGCAGTTAGATAACGGTTTTGTTTTTAACTGCTCAGCTGGAAACGGAGCCTCTTTATTAGAACGTTTGTGGCAGTCAGTGGAAGAGGACGGAAGCCTTGTGCTTGTGACAGTGATGGTGGCGGCAAGCACCGGAGAGCCAGAGCTAAGTGTGGCCAGTAGCTGCTTGTGCTCGGGAACGCTGAGATGTTCTCTCGGCTCCCAGACGGCCCTGATACACCTCTCAGATCAGCGTTTCTGGATTTCGTAAGGAAGCAAGCGATGTGAGGGAGCCAGCTCGGCACGGAATCCATTCTGGTGAGAGAGGGGCAGTGATACAGTGGTTTAGGGACAGCCAGCCGCGGTCAGGGCTTGGCTTTGTACCCAACACAAAGGCAGTGCAAACTCAGCGCCGGTGCAGGCAGTGTGACCTGGTATGGGCACAGGCAGTGCAAAGTCAGTGTGGGCACAGGCAGGTGTGAACCCAGCATAGCCGAGGCAGCAGTGGCAGGGTTTGTGCCAAGCAGCCAGACCGGTGTGGCTGGGCCATTGTTCCCCAGAGCCTCCAAGCTTGACTGTCATCCCCCAGATTTTGCCAGTTACCTGGTTTGGCACATTTATTTTGCACCTGAACTGAGTAGTGTGGAGTCTGTTGTTTGCAGCTGAAATGCTGACCTGCACAAGCCCTCTAAGCACTTTGAAAGCAATTGAGTAATTTTGGCGGGCATTCTTAAATGTGCAGCCTGCCCATCTTGTCTCCTTACAAAAGGATCTAGGACGATAACTGAGGTTCCAGGCCAGTATTGTACAGCATGGCTAACTGATCTGCTGGGGGCCTTGAGGGGTTGCCAAGACAGGTTGGACTCAAGCTGCTAGGCGTTTTGCATTCGTTGGTCTAATGCAGGGGTTCTTAATCAGGGGTTCAAGGACACCCCCCCCAAGGGGTTTGTGGAAAGAGTTCAGGGGTCTGTGAGCTGGAATTGAAAAAATCAACTTAAAGAATCAACTTATTATCTTTATTTTCTCTGACCTCTAACTGAAATCTAGCATTTCCTTCACTTATGAATGTATGCAATAAATTGTACTAGTATTCATTTCATATCCCATTACAGCCGTTACGTATCTTGAAAAATCGTTTATGTTCATCCATACTTTGAAATTATGGTAGTTGTTAGACCTGGCACGAGTTGAGTGTCATAAAACCATCTGCTGCTACATTCTGAGAAGAGGGCCATGGTTCTCACCTGACTGGCAAAGTGGTCCGTGGAACAAAAAAGGTTAACAGCCCCTGGTCTAATGCATGCATTTCAATTTCTTCCTTGTCTTCAAACCATTGTCTGTGTACCAGCCTCTCTCAAATCCCTTTCTTATTTTCTGCTTTCCAGTAAACTTCAAAATAGAATTAAATTGCATGTTGGAAGTTGACCCATTACTCTTTCTAGCTCTGAAGGTGGTTTTGGCACACATTGGTGACTTCCTGCTCTTTCTGTTCACTTTTAGAAGGTGGCTCTGCAGTAGGCCTTTGTAATTTGCATCTTCCCCCACACTAAGACTTTCTCCAGTTCTGATATGTATCATTATGGGCAGATTGTTTGGCCCGGTTTCTAGAGCCCGATTTAGGTCCTCAGGGCTGTCTAAATCTGGTATCTGAATTCCGAACGGGCCTTGGAATGTCACATGAGGTCCTTGTGCTCCCAGATTGCTAACATGTCCTATTCCTCCAGCAGCTGAAAGCACGTCAACCAAGGATGTTCTGGTTCTATCCTGGGAGTCTAGAATAAACTGGAGGAATTTTTACAGTTGGAGGCTGAAAATAGGGTACAAAGCCTATGAGTCGAGTATTGTGAACTTCCAGGTACGAGCAGGAGTGACTCTGAGCCACGAGGAAGCTGTGATTGAGTCTAGCAGAAGAGGGCTGGGAGGCTCCCAAGGCTAATTGGTAATATATTCATGTATGCTGCTTAGTTAGTGCTTATCGAGTCACCGTCCTGTGTGCTTTTTAAAAAGCAAGATTTCATTTACTCCTCAAAAAGAAATCTGTGTGATGCCCATTTTACTGGGCGGGCAACTGAGGCTCTGCGAGATGAAGTAACTTGTTCGGGGCCTCCCGGCCAGGAAGGAGCAGAGCCTGGGTTAGCACACAGGCCTGCCTGAGATCCAGGGCTGTGCTCCATGCAGAACCTCATACAGCAGAAGTCCCACACTTAGGTGTGAACGGGCAAATAAAAAAGGAAGGAAAGAAGGACTTTTGAAGACTGTAAGGCATGAGGGAAGACTGTGCCTGTGTCGTTTTGCATTATTTTCCCATTGCGCCCCGCACACCAACCCAGTGCCCCAAATGATTTGTTGAATGAAAAAGGAGAAGAAAAGGCCACTTCTTTTCCTTTTCTCTTAAATTTACTCTTCCACTATTCTGTATCACCCCTGCCTCCCACTGTAGGAACCAATCTTGTGGTCCATTCTGACCCCCAGCTTCTAAAACCTGATTGGAGAAAGTTGGAGTGCATACAGCTTCTCTTCTCCAGGGTCCCTCTCATGCCACGTGTCTCCCCATCTGCTTTCCAGATGATCAAATGACTCATCAGCTTCCTGCTAACCTTTCCAAACCTGCTTGTCGACTCTCTTTTCTAATCTCCTAGGCAGAACTCTTTTAGCTGCACGTGATAGAAATACAACTCAGTCTAGTTTAGGACCCAAGGGGGAATTTGATGGCTTCAAGCACGTGAAGAGTGCTTGTCACCTTTACATGCCTTGTCTCCTTTCACCTTCATGGGAGCCCTGGGAGTGACTTCATCCTCATTCTCATTTCACAAATGAGGAAACTGAAGCACAGATAGGGGAAGTGGTAGGCTCTAGCTCACACAGCAACTCATTCTGGAAGGGCTGGGGAGAGACTGAGAATTTTGAGAATAAGCTGCATGAGGGGGGAGACTCTCTTATGCGCCACTGTATTCCCAGGGCCTGAATGACATGCGCCATGTAAGAGGCGCTCAGTAAACGTCTGTTGAATGAATGAATGAATGAATGAATGACTGCATGCATCGGTGAGGTCGTTTTTTCCCCTGGGGGTCCCTGTGAGAAGGGAGGTGTGGGAGAGCAGTTTCCATCTCCTCTCTGCCCACGTTCACCCTCTCATCCACACCAGCGGCCCCGCGGCCGGGCGTCTGCTGGCTTCTGGGCCCGGTGACGCTCTCCTTGTCTCGAGTTGGTCTCAGTCTCCGCAGGTGGCAGGGGGCCCGCCTGCCTTAGTTTCCTCCTGGCTCCCAGAGGCCCGGCGGTGAAGGGGCGTCTTTCAGTTCCTGCAGCAGGCTGGCTCCGCTGTCCACAGCAGCTCTGGCCCTGAGGAAGGTGCCAGAAGTGGGGGTCTGGTGACAAGGGCTCCCCAATGTCCCGCCTGTGAATTCCGAATTCCCGGGGGCCCCCAGGGGGCCCCCAATGAAGGTCTGCCTGTGCAGGAGCCCCTCGTCTCCAGGTAGGGTGTGCAGAGAGGGGAAGCCAGCTGCCCGGGCGTCGTGGCTTGGCCTCCGCCAGCAGGGACGTTTTATAAAGTGACTTTTCAAGGCTGCCTCGCCGGCGAGCCAGAACTGAGGGGGCCTTGTGTCTGGGGAGGGGAAGAAAGACTCGAGAGCGAGGGCTGGCGCGGACGCGGCTCCGATTCCAGGAGGAGCGGGCCGGTGTTGATGCCGCCGCCTGGGGCAGAGCTGACAAGTGCCGCATTCATTCCTCAGCGGGACTTGACTCCGGTGTCACGTCCCTGCCCTGCACAGCCGCGCGTCGGTCAGCGACGTCAACCGGCCGGGGATGTGGCGCGGGGAGCCGGGCCGTGTGTTTAGCCAGGGGTAGCCCTAAAAACCCTTGTTCTCATCCTTTCCTCCAGAAAGCCGTGGGCCCACGTACAGCCGTATCACACGCTTCCGTTGTGCTCTGTGTAAACAGCGCCCCCTGGGGTTGTGCAAAGGATCGGTCTGTGTTTGGAGAGAGATGGAGCCCAAATGTGTGTGGTGGTGGCTTTCAGATGCCTCTCTTTCTATCTCTGTGTCATCTTTGTGTGTCTGTGCGCGCGCATGCCTTTTGTAAGGGCCCGCCTCTCACTGATATTACTGTGTAGGTTGCTGTGTGCACGAGTGGGTGTGGAAGTGTGTTTCTTTGTGTATGGAGAGGACAGACAGCCTACCATAATGGACATGGGGGAGAGGCAGGCTGCCCGGATTCAGATCCTGACTTGACGACCGATTTGCCTGGTGACCTTGACAGAGCAACTTAGCACCCCGGGAAGCCTCGGTTTTCTCACCTATTCAGTGGACGTTCACCGTCTGCACCTCACAAGCTAACTAATGAAGATGAACGGAGGCGACACCGGCTGCCATTAAGCGCCTGCTACGTGTCGCTTGGGCCACGCGGCTGGTGTGTCTTTGCATGAGTTTCTGTGTGCCTCACTTCACTCTTGCTTTCTGAGCAAAAGATCCAGCCCTTTGATTTCTGAAGGGAGACATTGGCAGTGTCAGAGACTCTTGGGTCTCATCAGGGGGCGCCCAATTTGTTCTCTCCCACCTGGGGGTGGGAGACAGTCCCTTCTGCACTGAGGGTCCCTCTCAGCTCCCTCATGCTTGTCACTGTATCCCTGAGACTCCCCCCCCCCCCCAACACACACAAGGATCTGCCTGGGGCTGCTGCGGTTTTCCACGTGGGCCTTAAATAATTTTCCGTGGTTGTGGTCTGAGCTGCTCAGAGAGAGTTTCTTTGTCTCTAACCCAAATAGTGAATGGTTTACCGGGCCCCACCTCTGGCTCCTCCAGGCCAGTCCAGTGCTTCTGGCTGCCCGTCCAGGCCCTCGGGCTTTGAGGTCTCCGAGCCTGGCTCTCAATAAGATCCTTGTGTCTGAAATAGAGATGAGAGTGAGCTGTTCTTGGGTGGGTGTGTGGGACAGAGGCCTCTCACCTCCCCCCGCCCCGAGCAGCTTTCACAGCTGTCCCTTGGAGGTGGAGTGGGAAGAAGGTGGGCTCTGGAGGAAGACTCTTGGGTTCAAATCCTGGTTCTGCCACTTCCTGGTTGTGTGACCTTGGGCAAATCACTCACCCTTCCTGAACATCACCTTAAATAGGTCGGATGTGAGAGTTAAAGGGGGTTAGCTGTGTAAAACCCTTAGGACAATGCCTAGCTTACAGGAATTTTCTTTTTTGGCTTCTTTCTAGGGAATTGCATGTCCTAGTAGCCCCCGACCCTGCCCCAAGTAAAGCCCTGACAAGTTTGAATTTATTTTCTATATCTATGTTAAATCACCCTTTAAAAACTTTACCCATGACCCACCATTCCAATCCCATACAGATACCTTTGCTCCTTTCATGTCTTCAGAGTCTTTCCCTGCCTTTGTCTATACCCATTGCTTTTACTTAACACTCTATGTCTTTTTCATATCCACTCAATATCATTTCATAAACACTTGAAAAATATCTTCCTCTTAATCCTGTTCTTGAATGGTGAGTTTTTTGGTGGTTATTTCAAGTAAAAACTGCTGTATCTTTGAACCTTTGGCTTTCATTTTATTTTTCTTTTCAGTTTTTTCTGTCATAAAATCATGACACATAAGATATAACTGGCTGGCAAACATGCAGTACATGCCCGGTGCTCCTAAGTGCACACGACCACAGCAGATAACCCTTCTTTGAACAGCTATGCCAAGAGTTATCTGAGTGCTTACGCGGTTTCTTTTGTTTATCCTGTTTCACAGATGCAGACACTGAGGCACAGAGAGGTTAAATTACCTGCCAAGAAACAGCACAGGATGTGAAAGGTGGCCACGCCTTCCCTTGAGAGACGCAGTTCTAGAACATTATGAGTAGCTACATCAGCAAGCACAGAGTCACGCTGGCAGGGTTCTTGGGGCACATCGCGACCATCCCCACCCCTTATGCTTGAACACGCTAAGCGTGTGCCCATAGGTACGTCTCCCTGTATAAACGTGGGCAGTAACCGAACGTGGTGCAGGGAGTCCCTCCTGACGTGTCACGACGGCTGCTAGCCCTGCGTGGCCGGGTCCTGGCAGCCTCACGGCAGAAGGGCCGGCCGGGGGAGACTGCCCCGAAGCCCCCCTCCCCTGCTTCCTGGAGCCTGCTCCTCGGCGGCCAGGGCCCTGCCTGCCTCCCGGCTCCCCCAGCCGCCCTCTAGGAAGGACTTATCCGCACCGAGGTGACGCAGGCTCGGGATTCCATTGCAGGGGAAGTCGCATTTAGTCAGGGACTCCTGCGAGAATCCACTCTGAAGAAGACATTTCAGTAGAGGGGCGTGTGTGTGGGGAGAAAGCGAGGGAGGTGAGAGGGAGCAGGAGAGGGGCAGAGAGCAAGCGAGAGTCGGTTCCTGCCAGTCCCAGGTGAAGCCTGCAATCGCTTCTCACTGCAGTCAGAATAAAATCCCAGCTCCCCACCCGGCGCTTGTGCCTCTGCCCACTTCCCGCCTTCGTCTCCATGCCATGCTCTTCCCTCTTGTTCTCTCCAGCCTCAGCAAACTGGCTTGCTTTCTGCCCCACAGTCAGACCAAGCTCCGTTGCTCCTAGCACAACTTGGTGATTCACTTCCTCCTCGTCCTGTCCATGCCAGCTTGAGCGCCACCTCCCCAGGCTGCCCTTACTCTCGCCGCGCCTTGGTTCCTTCCCATGTAGCTTTTACTACAAGCCGGCTATTTCTAGATTGATGGGGAGATGGATTGCCCCCTCCCCTGCTGGACTGTAAACTCTGCGAGGGCAGTGGGTGTCGTTATCCCCCACGGTCCCGTGCACGAAAACACCGGCGTGGGCTCGTGGGGAGCGTCACTCGCTGTTGCTGCGTGAGGGCTTGATGTGGCTCCCAGCATTCCTTGCACCTGCTGGGGTCTTGTCCTTTCAGTCAACGTGGCTGTGGACCAAGAAGGTGATGCCAAGAGAGAGTTTGTGGCTGTGACTCTCCTTGTTGTGTAAATAAATGTGAACCCCGGGAAGGACCAGTTAAATTGATGACAACCATTTGGGAAATTTGTTGGCTCCTATCCTTAGCACTTGTGTTTAAAGCACAGTGTTTGGTCTTTTTCCTTCCCAGAGAAGTATTTGCTCTATCTCTGACGGTGTGTGTTTTCTCTGAGCAGGGCAGGGGGATGTTGACCTGAGATGTGAACACAGTTTCCAAAGAGTCTCTGTCGGTGGCTTAAAATTAATAAAGGCACAGCCGTGGGTGGCTGGGTGGCCGGGGACGGGGATGTGGTGATTAAACCGCTGCCATTTTGCCGTGTGCGTGACGTGGCTTTTCTTTTAGAGGTAGTTTAAGAGGACGAAAATCTGAATTGGCATAGCTATAAACAGGTTATTGCCTCAGCTGTGAGATAATTTGTGGAGAAAATGCCATTATTTTCCCAATATAGGGTCCTGGGAGCGTGTGGCCGTGGAGAGATGCTGGTCACCACTCTTGCATGTAGATGCTGAGAAATCATCGAGACAGAATGAACTTCGGGTTAAAGCCTGTTTGTTCTTAAATAAATTGAGTTTTCTGATTTCCACTGTGTAATGGAAAGGGAGATGAGTTTCCCTCCTCCCTTCAGTCCTGGAGGACTGGAGGAACCTGTCCCCACGCTCCTTCGGCTCTCAGCCCCTCTGCTAGCAGCGTCGGAACCTTCTGGGGACTTGTTCTGCTCAGAAAGGCCGGGGAGAAGCCAGGCCTTTATTCTTCGTAGGCAGGAGATGCAGAAGACAGCCGTGAGAATCTTCGCTCTGGTGCCCATTGTTCTCCTGTGACCTTGAGGAACTCGTCCAAGGGCCTCAGTTAGCCCACCACCCCTTCCCCCAGAAAATCACACACACACAAATCCGTCCATCCGTCCTCTGCTGCATGGGCCCGTAAATCCACCACGTGGTCAACCTGGACTTCAACCCCAGGTGCCTTTCCGTCTTGCCAGAAACAAAACCAGCCTTGCATTGCTACTGTGTGGGTAGACGCCCCCACGTGAGGTTGCAGACCCAAGAAGTGGGGCTTCTCACTGTCCTGCCTCTACCCACGAGCACACAGCAGGTGCTTAATCAGTGCTTCTTGGATTCAGATTTGTTGGCTCTGACCTCCGAGACCTGCTCACCTCTTGGCCTTATTTTTCTTATTTACCTCTTGTTTTGTTGTTCCTTTGGTGACTGACCATATGTTCCTTAATCTTTTTTTTTTTTTAAGGAAGTTCCGGGGGTTGAACCCAGGGCCTTGTGCATGGGAAGCAGGTGCTCAGCCACTTGAGCTACAGCCACTTGCTCCCTAATCTTTATTTGGCCTACATGGTTCCAGCATCTTCTGCATTTTCTAACGATGCCTCACGTGTGTGCATAACTGCACACTGTCCAGTGCCCTAGGAAGGTTGTTGTGACAACCAATTATTTCATTTGCTTCTATGTCTGGAGGCCCGGGTTCCTGTCCAGCTTTATCATTTCCCAGCTGGATATCCTTAGGAAAGTCACAGAAAGTCTCCGGGCCTCGTTTTCCCATCTGCAAATTGGTGATAATCATCCTGGCCTTGCCTGAGTTGATGGGGACTAAAGAAGATGTGTGAGAGGCCTTGAAAGCAATGGAGTGGAGACCAGGGTATCCCCAGAACCATCCAGAGACCAGGTAGAGGTGTCACCGGAGGAAGCAAGCCAGTGATGATGGAGGGCAGGTGTCCTTGTGAGGGAGCAGATGGCCCGTCAGACTGGACGGCTGCTGTCCCGGCCAATCACTGCTCACTGGGGAGGTGGGCCCAGCGTTGCCAGGTCTTTAGAAGTTTTAATGGAAGCTGGAAAGGAGGTTGGCATGCAATGTGTCTCATGTTTTCAGTGTTGATTAAAGTGCATTGAAACATCACAAGGACCGTACGAAACAGGTCTGTGGACTATTTTTAGCCCCATGAGCCATCAGTTTCTCACTTACATTGTAGAATTTGATGCGATGGAAGTTAGTGGCAATGCTTGCTTCCTTTCTGTTACTTGAACCTCCTGGGCTAAGCACCCTCCTAAAACTCTATGGAAAAGCAGGGATTCATACGGACCAAGAAAAAGTTAGGTTGTTACCTCCTCCAGGAAGCCTTCTCTGACCTCTTTACCAATTTGGTTTAGATTAGGTTGGGTGTCAAAATTAGCAACTACCCATCTCCTTAGCAACTACTCAACTCTTACCTCTGTACTGCAGAAGTAGCCAGCGTCAGTGTTAAAAGAATGGGCCTGGCTGTGCTCCAGGAAAACTTGATTGACAAGAGCAGGGCACCAGCTGGATTTGGCCCTTGGTGATCCCTGACCTGGTGCTTCTCTGTGCGCTGCCCTCACACCTTGTTACAAGCAGTCCACTGCTACAACCAAGAATGAAAAGCATGTACTGAGTGCCAGAGCTGTTCTAATCCTTTTACATGTTTTCCTCAATTCTCACAACAAGCCTATGTGGAAGGTACTGCTACAATCCCCACTTCATAGACAAGAAGATTGAGTCTTGGAGCGGTTAAGCCCGTTGCACAAGATCTCCCGGCTAATAATGGCCAGAGCCAAGCTTTCACACTCCATGAAAGTAAACCACTTGCTTGTCTGGCCCAGCCAGCACTCGGTTTCTCCTCGTCTTTGTGCCTCCTTCTGCTCAACCCAGGGACTTGCTTGAAGGGCACGCTCGGGGATCACTGAGTGAATGACAGGCATCGCTTGGGGTTTGCAGACTTTCTCGGGATGGAGCCATGTCCAAGTTGCCAGTGACAGCCTCCTGCAGCAGACACGCTGTCCGCAGGACTTTCCCGAGCAGGGCCCCTTTGTTTCCCTTGTGCCAAGGGCTTGGCAGCAGCCCACGGACACAGAAAGCTCTGGTCTGGGTTGCAGGTGATGATTTTGCAGGTCTGCTCTTCTAAGTGGGCCTGAAATCGGACAGACCATTGCAGCCTTCATCTCTCTGCCGCGGCGCCCAGTGAGCTTCCTCAGCCTCCCCCTGCTGATCGGAGGAGCACGTGAGCAGGGTCCCTTCTCCACGGACAGGAATGACAGAGAGGAAACACGCAGCCTGGGTCCCTCCCCGATGGGTCCCTGAGGAATTCCGTGTCAATAGGGCAAATTGATTCCTATTTCAAAAGCCCTTCAGGGATTTCAGTGTATTTAAAGGAGCCCCAATTATATCCTCTGTAACGCGGATGCTTTCCTGGTACTTCATCGATTTAGAAATTTGATGTTGGTTTAACTGGGACACCTGTGCTATGGTCCTGTATCTCAGAGGAATACAGAGAGGAATCAGGATGAGGGTTGTGACTGTACAGCTATACGCGGGGTCCTTGCGGTGTGCCCGGCACAGCGTCAGAAGCTTTCCATAAACTGCCTCATTTGACCCTTTTAACCTGTGGGAAACTGAGGCACAGAGACGTTAATGAACCAAGGGCACCCCAGGGATTTGAAGCCAAGTAGTCCGATTCCAGGGCAGAGCCCCTCACCGCCACGCCCTTCCCCTGAAGGCTCCAGAAATGGGTGTCCTCCTCTGTGGTCGGACGTGGACGGTCTGGAGCGTCACTCAGTGGCCGCGGTCATTGCGGAAGTCACTGAGGAGAGAGCCCCTGCCTCCTTCCTCCAGAGCGGTTCTCACAGACACTCTCCCCCTCCGGTGGAGCTACTCGGTCCTGTCGGCTCCTTCCGCGGCTTCTCTGGTGGACTAGGATACAGCTGACAGGACCGGACTGGGTGGCCCATGGGAAGACCCCCATGCCTTCCACGGAGGAGAGGTTTCCACGGAAGGCGAGTGGTTGTGAGCCACACTCGGCGACCCAAGGGTCCTGGGTTTGAATCCTGCCTCTGCCTCTCCCCGCCTCAGCTCTAACTTGGAACTGGATGAGTTGGATGTGGAGGGTGAAGGAAAGTACTTATCTTGTGGTCACGTGGGCTTCGTGGCCTGTGTAATCCATTACATACGTCCTGTGGTTCGCTGGCCGAGTATCTGGCACGTGGCAAGTGCTCAATGGATGGAGACTGGGGTTATTGTTGCCAGCGAGATGGGTGTTGCCACCTGTGGCTCTTGAGCACTTAGAATGTGGTTAGTGCCAGGAGAATATTAATTTTTAATTTAATCAAAACTGAATTAATTTAAATTTAAAGCCCGATACTTGAGTCAGTTATGGGAAAATTGTTAAATAGTTTAGAGCAAACAGCTTGGGTATGAGAATTTTCTTTTTTCACCTGACATTTCTGAGGAATCTAAATGCGGAGCACATATTTCTGATGGAAATTTAGTGTCCACATTGAGATGTGCAGTAATGTAAAATGCACACTGTGTCCTTCAGTTTCACCTATTTCAGTTAACATGCCGCAGCTATCGTTTCTTCCAGTGGCCATTTATTCATTCACCAACTATTTCTTGAGCACCTGCTATCCATAGTTCCTTTCCTGTGTGGTGAGAATACAACAGTGAGCAAGACAAACAAAAAAGAAAAAGAAAATATAAAAATGATTCGTGATCAGGGAAGGGCCCTCTGAGGAGGTGACATCTAACCCGACACTTCAGTGACAAGAAGAAAAGTATTCCAGTCAGAAGGAAAAGGCTCTGAGGCAGCAGAAAGCATGGAATGTTCTAGAAACAGGGAGAGGGCCATCAGCCTTGGAGCACAGAGGAAGAGGAAAGAGTAGTGTGATCGAGAAAAAGGCAGGGGAAGCTCTGTGGGGCCCTGGTACCAGCGTGAGGAGTTGAGATTTTATTCTCAGTGAGACAGCATGTCCCTGGATGGTGTGTGTGATTTATGCTTTGTTATTTCGTGTGTTATTTGGTTTATGATTTTATAAAGGTGCTTCTGGTTGCTGGGTGGAAAAGGGGTGACGAGCGACAGGGTTGGGGGTTGGTATCTGACATGACCACGGCTTGGCTAGGATGGTGAAGACCAGAAGAGCCGGGGTGGGTTCTGGAAACCTCTGGATTCTGACAGACTTGCTGGGAGAGTGGATAAAGAAAGAGAAGCGTCGAGGCCGCGCCTCGGTGTTTGTAGTGCTCGGGTAGGTGGTTCTTTGATGACCCAGGTACCTTCACATTGCTTCAAGCCCTGTCTTATTGTTTGCATTTCCTTCCTCCTCGTCTGCCTATTTCTAGCAGCTTATAAATCTGTATATGGCCACAGCCTGTTGGGTAAGTCTCTTGCGAGTGCGGGGAGCGGAACTTGCTCTTTCGGTTGGATCCCGCCGTGTTTTCCTTGCAGCCCCACCCCCACCAAGCCTTTGGCTGCTGATGGAAATGATGTTCGGATGAGGAACAGATCTCTCGAATCTAGGGTTGACTTCCCTGGTGTTTTCCCCTCGGTGGAAAGATGCTAAGGAAGCTGAAGAAGTGGGGGGTGAAGTGATTATTTAATTGTGTGCAAATGAGAAGTGGCAAATGACGGCAGACAAAGGGCGCCTGGGATCCTGCAAGAGCAGCACCTGACGAGGCTCCATTTCCTGACTTAAGACGCTAAATGAATTTCTGCTCGACTAAAAATACCTTGAGAGCTGGGTGGCAGCTTAAAGGGCTGTTGGTAAATTTAAAACGAGTTCACGTGCCACCGATTATGGCAGAGGATAAAAAGTTGGTAGGGAGTTTGAAGCACCGCGTTTTATTTAACTCCCGGTCCCCGCCCCTCCATCCCATCCCCTTTGATTCCTGGGAGAGTTGGGATGGTGGGTTGTATATTTAACTTTTTTTTTTTAACTTACCAATGGCCAGGGAATACTGGCTTTGAGGTTTCAGACCCGCCCTTCTTAAAAGAAGCTGATGTGAAAATGTCCTGGGTTTGAGCAGCCAGCCAAGTTCAACTGAGCCAATAGAATCACGTGCCTCACCCGCTGAGTGCAAATCCACGCCCAGGCTACTGATTTGTCTGCAAGAAAACTCCAGAATGTGTCTACCCTGTTTTCTACCTGCCAGCTGTGATAGTAATCCTGCATTACCCTGAAAGCAAATAGTACTTAACGAAAAATAAAAACCGCTCACCTTTATTGAGTTTGTTTCAAACGCTCCGTGCGTTGCTTCAGTGACCCCACACAGCCGCTCCCGGGTATGTCTGATGATCGCTATTTGGCAGAGAAGAAAGCTGAGGTGCAGAGAGGGGGGAGCAGGCAGGACGAGGGCACCCAGGGCTGGGGCCTGGAACAACCAGCCAGAGACAGTCCAGGGAGACTTACCGAGACACCGTGCACCGAGTCACGTTTGCTCTGTGTAACTTGAGTAAAGAATGGAGACAAGTCCCACGGGACCCACCCTCCCTCTGGTTTTGTCTCCTTTGTTTTGTTACTCTTCTTGCTGCTAGCAGGTTTAAAAATATAATCTTTTTTTTTTTTCCTGTGGAAAAACATAGGCTCCGGCATTTCTGACCTCAGCTCTGCGTGCGCTGTCGGCTCCCAGGAGCCCTTGTCGTATGTCGTGGGTGTGGGGACCTCACCTGAACGCTGTCCGGTCCTCCCCCTGCTTCTCATCTAGTTGGAGAGAGATTGAGCTGCTTCTTATCTAGCTGGACAGAGGTGGAGTGAGGCGCAGCGTGGGAGCGTGGGAAGAGATTGCGTTTGTGGAGCACCTTTCATAGCTCTGGGGAAAGGAAAACCAGGAAACACCACCCCTTGGTTGTCACCGTGTGTCTGTACCGAGAGAAAGCTCGGGAGAAGAAAAGTAAAGCGTTCGCAGCAAGAGGCTGCGCTTCCCCGTGGCCGCCGGGGCAGGGGCGCTGTGACCAGGCAGGCCTGGAGAATGGAGGGGGGGCCTCTGCCTGCGGGGTTATGGGGCGTGGATGTGGTGACGAGGGGGCATCCCCTGACGGGCTGCCCGGCTGCCCGTGCGCCCTGCCCTCGGGGCCCTGGCAGCTCCCGCAGGCCTTCAGGCCAGAGAGCCCCGTGATGGAAACGGTCCCGCTGGTGCCCGCCCGCCCCTCTGGGGGTCTGCAGCTCCTTTCCCAAGTGCCCTTCTCCGGGAGGCTGGAGGGCCGTCTAGTCAGTCACCCGTGCTTCCCCGCCGAGGGAGGCGGGGGCCACTAACAGCCCCGTTTTTCCAGGGAGGAGGAGGTGGCAGCGGGAAGCCCTCCCTCGGGGAGCCCGCAGAGCCAGCGTCGGCGGAGGGCGAGACCCGCAGCAGCGTTCCTCCTCCACTGTCCCCCGCCAGGCCCGCGGCCCACCCTTTGGGGGTGTTGTCCCGGAGGACAGACCGGTTTGGGCTCAGGGAGGTTCCCATGAGCGCGTCCCCTGGCGCGAAGGATGGAGGAAAGGCATGTGGGCGCTGGGTGGGGGCCGGCCACACCCAGAGGTCAGTTGAGGGCACGGCCGGGACACTGGGTGCCCTTCTGCCCCCTTAGAGGTGTCTCCCAGCGTCTCTACCATCCCTCCCTCTATCCACGGGCCTCCCTGGCTCATCCGCTGTGTCCCCCTGGAGGCAAGCCTCTTGCCTTTTGTGATCTGGCCTCAGGGCCTGATCCGTGTGTGTTGGCTTGAATATTAACTCCGCCAGGCACTTGCTGTGAGCGAGCCCATGTCACCCCTCTTAGCCTCAGTGTCCTCGTCTGTAAAATGACAGTGACGACTGCACCTACCTCGTGGGGCTGCCGGGATGACCAGATGAAAGAATGCAGGTATCATGCCCAGTGGTGCCTGGCACATGACAAGTGCTTACTGCGTTTCATAAATGATCACTGTTTCACTAGTAGAAGTTTAAAAATAGATTTACTGGATTATTGCTCTAAACTGGTTCATGGATTCAGGTGCACCTTCTGTAATGCCGTTGACACGCTACCAGACTATTGATCAGGATTGGACTCTTTGAAATGGAATCATTCATCCTGTTGATTTATCTGCTCTCAAAACACAGGTACTTTTCCATTTCTGGCTGGCTGTCAATCCTGGCATGCTTTTGCTTCAAGTTCCTGGGCCCCTCAATGTCTCCATCAAGTATTTAGTAATCCATAAACAAGGCTTAAACTGCTATTTAAAGCAACTCTGCTGTTAATCCTTTTGTAAAAGCAAATCCTTTCAGAATGCAAATAACCCCCCACCTTCCACCCCAGCTCCTCCCTTTTGCTCCCCCTGGCGTAGATTCAGGTTTTCCACTTTGCTTTCTCGCCACCTACGGTCCTTAGTGGATGGAGAATCAGAGGTTCAGAGCTAGACGGTGGATGGACTCCTAGAGGGCCCAGCCCAGCGAGGGGGACAGGCACCTGCGAGGGAAGTCTTAAGACTCACCTGGTTAGGTGCAAAGCGGGACTCACTCCAAGGTGTTTTTAAGCTCTTAGAGAAGTGAATTTTTTTATTTTAATGGTCACGTATTTATTTTAACATGGAAGTGATAGTTAAAAAATAATAATAGTAATACTATTACAGATAATAATCATTGAACTTGCTCTGTGCCAGGCACTGTTCTAAGTACTTGCCATGAATAACTTTACGTGTCTTAACTCATTTGCCGTTATGACATCCAGATGTGGGTGATGCTATCGTTAGTCCTGTTTTACAGATGAGGAAACTGAGGCACAAAGAAACTTAACTCACTTCTCCAAGGTCACGCTGCTAATATGTGATGGTCAACTCCAAAGTTCATCTATTTCAGGTGGCTCTACTACCTAAATATATTGCCATAAAGTTTAATTTCTAAATAGGTATATTTCAATAAAAGTGAGAATTGGTGGAAGAAACTATTAAGTTACTGTACAAGTGGTAGAGAAATGGGGCAAATATCATGAAAATAGTGTGGAAGCATTGGGAGTGTGGACCTGGTATAGGAAGCCATGTATTGTGTGTGTCAAAGATGAACTTAGCACCTTTTCAGAGCTGGCCTGTTTGATGCCCACTGCTCAACAGGGACCCTTGCCTTCGTGGAGTTCATATTCTAGCTGAAGAGAGTGCACAATAAAGCAAATAAGGAAGATGTTGTAGTCTGTGAGAAGGGCTGAGAAGAAAGCAGGCGGCAGGGTGTGTGTGTGTGTGTGTGTGTGAGAGATGGGGACAGCGAGGGCGTGGGGGCCGACCTCTGACACGTTAATCTGCATGTCACCTCCATGAAGAAGTCGTGACACTTCAGGAGAGGCGGGACGATGGCGTGAACAGCTCGTTTCCGGCGGATCTCTCTGCCCCCGGCTCTCCTCTCTGCGCAGTGAACGAGTTCAGAGGACTTCCCGGCCTGGGCCGTTCAGCCGCCCCCGCCTTCCTCAAGGACTCCGCATTAACCTAAAATCAGAATTCTTCCTGGCCTGATGCTGGGAAAAGGATGGCGCCACCTGACACCCTCTGTCAGGTGTAGATTGATATGCTCTGCCACGAGTGATTTATTTTTAGCTTTCTCGGTGAGAGAGGCAGCAAGAGACATGGTTAGTTTATTATTAAACAGAACAATTTATTTATCCGTGTCTTTACATATTGGTGATGTCAGAGAGAAGTCGGGTGGGTTTGGAATATGGATTTTTACTGAAACTCAGAGCTGTTGCCTGCCTCTAGCTAACCACTTTGCTAAATAAAACAGTTGTTGGGGGTGGTACACATTTCTGGCCAGATCCTCTTCACCTAGGCCAAGAATTGCAGACTTTTCGTGTCCTGGATGTGCCCAAAGCCAGGTGTGAGCTGAACTGACCCCCAGTCATTAATCATGTACTCATGAAAAAGTAGTGGGAAGCAGTGAGAAACTGGCAGACCATAAGCCAGCGTCAGGGTGGGAGAGGCTCTCCACCTAGAGCTCTTTCTTCACCTACCAGGCGCAGCCCACCGTTTGGGGGTAGAGTCCTCGTTACGGGCACTTACTATACCTGAGACCCTTCTCATACATCAGGAGCTGCCAAGTTAGATGCCTTCGGTGGCCAGGCAGGTCGTGGGGGCAGCTGCCCGGGTACAGGGCCACTGGGGAGGGCCCTCACCCTGTTTGATGCAGTCGGTTGCTTCTCAGCCCGGCTGGTTGGAAATGCTGTTCCAGCACAGCCAGGTCTTCTGATTTTGCACGGACGATCAGTCATCCAGTGTTTGAGAACTCAGTCTCAAATACTGGAGACTAATTGAAAAATTTGGAAACACTTGGCAGGCCAAAACAAAATATATCTGAGGGCCGGATTCAGCAAGTGGGTGGCTGGTGACCCTATTTTCGGAGGACCCGCTCCACTAAGCCTTGGCCAGCTGAGAAGCAGAGCAGGCGCGAAGGTCTTTCACTTCCTTTCGCCTTGACCAGCCTTTGCTCTGAGATGCAGGGTCCAGAGCTGACCTGTCTTTGAGGTCCTCCTGCTGGGCAGCTCCCGTGCGTAATCCACCCCTTTAGGTGGCTTGACAATGGCTGTGACCTTTCACGGGGGCTCCTTGCCAAGTGTGTTGCGTGTATTATTAGCTCATGTGATCCTTGTAACAATCCCCTGGGGCTGATCCTTTATATCAGGGGTTCTTAACCTTTTCTGTTCCACGGGCCTCTTTGCCAGTCAGGTGAGGACTACAGACCCCTCGCTAAGTTCACACTATACCGTGTATTATTTAATAAATCTATCACACCTGCACCAACATGTCGCCACAAGAATATTTTTTTTTTGAATTTGAGTTCAAGCTCACGGACCCCTTGTTAAAACCCCTGCTCTATGTCATCCGCCCAATGCATGAGCACTGTGGGGCACAAACAGGTGCGATCCTTGCCTAAGCTCCCCCAGCTGGAACTAGGAGACGGAAGACACACTCTGGCCTGTCTCCCGGGCCTGAGACGGTGAAGATGTGGCTACTCTCTCCCTTTGATTTAAGCCAGCTCTTCATTCAACTCTTAAAATGTAAATGCTCCTTTCCTTTAAACCGTTCATCTTCTCATTGCCGTCCAGAGTCCACATCAGCTCTGCGTGGACTGTATGTCGGGCAAGCCCCTTGACTCTGGGCAAACGGGAATGGGGAAGCCGCAGCCCCTGCCATTGCTGAGCCACCAGCGGAGCGAGGGAGGTCAGCGCTGAGAAGGACATAAGAGATGGCAGTGGTGGTGGTGGCAGTGGCGGCTAGGAAAGGAGGGACTGGTCAGCCTGACCTTGGGAAGGTGTCCAAGATCAAGGCTGGGCTGGACTGGGACAGAGGACTGTGAGTTCTCCAGGTCGGCAAGGGAGAGGATGTTCCAGGCAGAGGGAACAGCCTGTGGGAAAGCTGGGAGGCATAACTAGCATCACACTTCCAGGCAACTGCCAGGCCACGCTGCACTTCCCTCGAGCTGGGCCTTAGCGGTACAGAAGGGACATCCCTCTGTCATGGTCCTGCCTGTGTCTTTCTCTGCACCTGCATGAAAACCTGGCGCTGCTTCCACCGTGACCCCAGCTGGTTGGAAGCGAGCACACGCATCTCAGGGCAGGTCGTTAGGTGAGCCTGGGTCTTGGGAGCCAACTGGCCCTTGGGGATCAGACTGTTCAGGTTTAAACCCTGGCTCTGCCAGTTGCCGCGACCTTGAGTAAGTTGCCTCCCTCCCTGAGAAGTGGGGATGAGGGTAACGTCCTCTTGGGGTTGTTGGAAGGATTTAACGAGGTCATGCACAAAAGCCAGTGCCTGCAGTGGGGACTGTCGTTGCTGGGGGCCCGGGCGTGGGTGTCCACGGGCCCACCAGTGGACAGGTGCATGCTGAAGCGGTCAGTCTGGCTCCCCCAGAGTACGAGAGGCTGCCAAGACCCCTTGCCCTCTGGCCCCGCTCTGCCTCCACCATCGAGATTATGAAATCCTTAGACCCTACCGTCCCACATGGTAGCCTCTAGCTCTGTGTGGCTGTTCGCATTTAAATAAATGAAAATGAAATGAAATTAAAAATTCACTTCCTCAGTTGCCCTAGCCATGTTTCAGACGCTCCAAGGGTCCTAGGTGGCAAGTGGCTACTCTACTGGACAGTGCAGGAGTTGGACATCTCCATCAGCGCAGAAAGTTCCATGTTGCAGCACTGCCTTAGACAGTCCCTGGGGTCTTAAAACCCCTCAGAGAAGCTCTCTTTGGGCCTGGGGTGCGGGTCATGACTCTTACCTACCCCAGGGAGACTGAAATGCTTGTCCCTTTCTGGAACCCGGTGGCTCAGAGTGGCTCCCATGGCTGTGAATTCAGCCTGAGAGCGGGCCTGGCACTTAGTAGGTGTTCAGTAACAATTGAGGGAGGGCCTGGCACAGTGGACCGGAACATGGATGCTGGGGGAAACTGGGTAAGGTTCAGATGCTTCTCAGCCCCTTACTGGCTGTGTGACCTTGGACAGAGGGCCACTCTGAGCCTCAGTTTTCTCCTCTATTCAGTGAGAAGCTACTTCATAGGCTTGTTATGAGAATTAAATGAGAAAACGTTTATAGGGAACAGAACATGGTTCCTGGAATGTGGTGTAAGAGCTCAGTAAATGATACCTATCATCATGACAATAAATGCATTAGTTCCTAGAAGTCTTCTGTTCTTCCATGGTGTTTGCCTGGACTTAGAATCCTGATTTCAATAGACTCTCAGAACTAGAGGGTTAGAAATGTTTTATTCTAGCCCCCTTTTTAAATTTTATTTTCTTCTATGTTTTGTATTAAGGTGTTGATTCTCATTCTTTTTTTTTAAGTTGAAGAGTAATAGTTTTAAAAAACATCTTTTGTCCAACTTTATAGAGATATAACTGATTTGCCATGAATTGCACATACTTAAAAGGTATGATTGATGAATTTTGACATATATATCTGCCTGTGACACTGTCACTGCAATAATTGAAAAATATCACCCTAGAAGTTTCTGTGTATCCCTTGGTAATCATCTCTCTGCCCCACCCCCCAAGATTTCTCTGTCCACAGGCAACCACTGATTCTTCACTCTAGATTAGTTTACATTTTCCTAGAGTTTTATATAAATGGAATTATATGGTATGTGTGATTTTTGGTCTTTTCTGTTACTGAGATACTTACTTTGAGTTTCGTTCATATTGATACTTTTTTTTTTTAGATTTATTTATTTATTCATTTGTTCATTCATTTATTTATTTATTTCTCTTCCCTTCCCTCGCCCCCGGTTGTCTGCTCTCTCTGTCCATTCGCTGTGTGTTCTTTTGTGACCGCTTCTATCCTTATCAGCGGCACCAGGAATCTGTATTTCTTTTTGTTGTGTCATTTTGTTGTGTCATCTTGCTGTGTCAGCTCTCCGTATGTGTGGCGCCATTCCTGGTCAGGCTGCACTTTCTTTCATGCTGGGCGGCTCTCCTTACGGGGCGCTCTCCCCTGCGTGGCACGGCACTCCTTACGCGCATCAGCACTGCGCCCCGGCCAGCTCCACACGGGTCAAGGAGGCCCTGGGTTTGAACCTTGGACCTCTCATGTGGTAGATGGATGCCCTATCCACTGGGCCAAGTCCGCTTCCCATATATTGATACTTTTCTATAGCCCATTCCTTTTCTTTGCTGAGTAGTATTCCATTGTATGGCTATATCACTATTTGCTTATCCTTTTGCTTTTGGAAATTTGCGTTGTTAATTGCACAGATTTAGGAAAGAAAGCGAAAGCTGCCCATAATCCCCCTGTTCCTGTCATCCCTGATGCGTTTGCCTTTTTTTAAAAAATTGTTTTATAATTAGGTTAAACCTTTACAAGATTCCAAGTCAAATCTATAAAATAAGATACATTTGACTGAGTCTTATGGCCATCCTTGTTGCCTCCATTCTGTCGCCTCTGTTCCCACCCGTAAGTACCCATTTTTATTGGTTTCTGTTTTAGCTTTCCATTTTTAAGTGGCACCTGCTGCTTAAATAAAAGAGTACATGGCTGTGATAAGAAAATTTACCCATGAGGCAAGATATAAAATAAGAAGTAGAATTCTCTCTTTCTCCCAGTTCTCCCAATCTATCTTTAAAAAAATCAGTGCTAACAATTTTTTGCATATTCTCCCAGGGGACTTGCGTTTGAGAGTAGTTACCTGAGTGCGTGCCTGTCTGGATGTGTGTGAGTGTGTGGGTGTGTTTAACTGTCATATCCCTCATTCCATAAATGGGGAAACTGAGAGCCTGCAATTTGGCTTCTTGCCACTCCCAGAAATATCACGAACCTCAGAAGACAAGATTGAGAAATCACTGCAGCCCGAGGTCCAATCTGGAGACTTCTGCCTGAGGCTCTCCAGCCCCCTGCCCGCCGCAGCCCCTTTCCAGCACCTCTCTGGGACAGGCTTGCATTTCCCTGTGCCGAGGGTTTGCTTGGAATCCGTGGGGCCTTGCTGGCCCAACAGGCCGTGCTGCTAACGGGGTTTTCCATCACTCGCCAGCCTCTGTGATTTCCAGCTGCCCTTCGGATTTTGCACATGACGTTAGAAATTAGCCACTGGGGCTGAGTTTTGGAGAAGCTGCTGCCAGATGGAACTCTAGAGTGTTTTCTTCTATATATAGTCTTTAGGGTAAGCCGACTGGAGTTAGCAGGATTTATTTTAAGAGGTGACTCCATGGAGCAAGGCCTGGTGGGCTGGGCTGCCTGCCCGGGGGAGCATTTAAAAGATTACTGAGGCTCATCCGAGGCAGACCTGCTGGCCTCTGGCATTTCTAGGGGACGATACGCTTTTGCCTGCATTCTCCTTTCTTTCTGGCAACAATCCTGAGAGGTAGTTGGGAGCTATTCCCATTTAGCATGTGAAGCCATCGAGTCTTGGTAACTTTGCAACATGCCTCACATCCCAGCGTGGTGGCAGTAGAGCTGAAGTGGGGCAAAGGTTTTCCAGTTCCTGGTTTTTTGCATCCCTTTTGTTAAATATTAATTCCTTGGAGCGTTCTGTGCATGGAAGATAAAAAGAAGTGGGGGAGCGAGCTGTAATTCTGATCAGTAGGCTACTGTATCAGGAGCTTGGACTTAGACCCAGGTTCACATCCCAGCTCAGCCTGTGTGACCCTGGGTCAGTTATTCTTCTCTCGCAGCCTTCGTTTTTCATCTGTAAACAGGGGATATAAGCTTTATAGTGTCATTGTGAGAGTGAAAATAAAGATTGGAAAGAGTACCTGGCACATGATAGTTGCCTAATAAATGGCAGCCGTTACTGCTTTATTTGAAGGAGAGAAAGTCGTTAGCAATATCTTCCTAGAAATTACCTCAATTAGAAGGAGGCGGCTTGTTGGATTATTAACTCGATTTTTAGGTTAAATTATGAAGGCATGCGTTAAAAAGGACCGTGTTTTGGAATGTGGTCACTGGCGGGTGACCTGGCAGAAGGAAGCCTGAAGGAGGGCGTTTTCCTGGGAGGGCCTGGCCTCCACACAAATCCAATGGGGCATAATCAAGATTATGGGTTATATTGCTTGAGATGATTATTTAT
Source organism: Dasypus novemcinctus (assembly GCF_030445035.2). NCBI lineage: Eukaryota > Metazoa > Chordata > Mammalia > Cingulata > Dasypodidae > Dasypus > Dasypus novemcinctus. The sequence goes on along the minus strand of NC_080695.1, from coordinate 55,481,107 downwards.
AATAAAATCTTTTTTTTAGTGAAAAAAAATGCATTGAAACAAGTGAATGCCCATTTGATATGGGAACTGCAGTCTCTTCTCTCTCGCACACGCACACATTGTTCCTCCAGTGGTGATGCCCTTTGTTGTTTTTAATTTTAGAGGAGGTGGAGTCTGCTGGCAGGTTGCCTACTAAATACTTCCTGACACAGGTCCGTTCGCTGAACATGTACTGAACATCAGCGCTGCGCAGTGCCCAGGGGCAGGGAGGAGGACTTGCATATGTGTCCATGTTTAACCTATTCCAATGCACCTACGGAGAAAGAAGCCAAAGAGAGAGGAACAGAGTCAGTTTGGTCTGGGTATCTTCTTTGTTCTTCTAAGCCTCAGTTTCCCTGTCTGCAAAATGAGCAAAGATGGATTTGACCGTCTCTTCAATTCTTTGCCACTCTTCGATTCCAGAACTCAGCCAAGGTAAAGAATTTCTTTCCTTCCTTCTGAAGCCCTGCAGGCTGATGTGGAACTGCTTGTCCAGCTCCACCTTCTGGGGTGGAACCAGTGTGAATTGGAGTGGTCAAATGCTCAAAACTCTCAGATATCATTGGCTGTAGCCAGAAATAGAAAATCAGTCATGCCTGAGTTTTGGGGGCTCCCTCAGGATTCTGGTTGTCTTTGAAACAGGTCTTTAGGGAGCGGGTGGGCTGACTGCATGAGGTCCCAGCTTCCATTCGGGAATGCGCAGTGGTTTGGGCTCCCGGGCGGGAGTGTTGGGGGGCAGGCGATGGGCCAGCCAAGTGTTACTCCCAGCACTTTTCCCGGGGCTCAGAGCAGGCTGGCTGTGCTGCCAGCCAAGGCAGCCGGACTTCTTGTAACACTCCCGTGACGGGAAGATTCTGCCATCTGGGCAGTGGGAATTCTGCGGCCACGTCTTGTTGAGGGCAGGGCGCTGGCCAGCTGACCTCCTGAGGCCGGTCAGCCCACCCCAACCTGCCGTAGGCTGAGGGTCACCACCTAGAAAATAAATCACCCTAACTAGTTAGTCCACCATAAAGACTATATATAGAAGGAAATGGCTGGCAGCAACTTCTCCAAAACTCGGCTCATACGGCTAATTTCTAACGTCATCTGCAAAATCTGACCGTCTGGGATTCTCTAGTTGGTTCTTAGTTATGTCCCTGGGGATCCCTTCCTCCCCACAGTTTTATCTGGGTGACAAGTAAGTAAAGTGCTCATTCTGTTGTAGGGGAACGGAAGAGAAAAGTAGGGCTTTCTCCTTTTCTTCCACTGTACCCTTTAGGTATACTCATTTAGCAGTGATTTTAGATGGTTAAAATTAAAATTGTTAGGAGAATGGGGGAGAAGGAGGATACCACTTATTGGGCACTAACTGTGTACTTGACCCCCGTGGTTTCACTAAGTTGTAAAACCTGTATCATGTATATACTGTTATGGTATTTTTATGCCCAGTTTTATAAATGAGGGGACTGAATTACAGAGGATAACATATCTGGGGTCCCACAGCTGGTGGCTGCTAAAGCCCTGAGCCCTTCCCCTGTCCCTGTTCAGCTCCTTCTGTGGTAGTTTTTCCTTTCTTGACACCTGGCCAGCTAGTGTGAATCTTAGATCAGGGCTCTTCCTCATCCATCATTTGAACTGTGATCTTGAAAAGAACAGAAAAGCCAGCATGTCTCTTTCAGGCTCTAGAGATGCAGCTGTGAGCAAGGCAGAGATGACCCCTGTCTTCTCGTTTGGGCGGCCTGGAGTCACAGGCTCTGGGAGGGTCCAGGCCCGATGTGTGCGGCTGCAGGCCCCGCTGCCCGTGGACTCTTTCCTGCCTCTCTCCTGCTCGGTCAGAGTTTCTCAGCCTCAGCACTGTTGGTGGTGGGGGCCGGATACCTCTCTGCTCTGGGGTCTGTCTTGTGAGTTGTAGGGTGGGTAGCAGCAGGCCTGGCCTCTGCCCACCACGTGCCAGTACCTGCTGTGGTAGTCAGCCAAAGGGTGCTGATGCAAAATACCAGAAATTGGTTGGTTTTATAAAGGGTATTTATTTGGGGTAGGAGCTTACAGATACCAGGTCATAAAGCAGAAGTTATCCCTCACCAAAGTGTATTTTCACATGTTGGAGCAAGATGGGTGTGCCATCTGTGAGGGTTCAGACTTCCTGGGTTCCTCTGGGCTCAGCTCCTCTGTTTTCTCCACAAGGCCGGCTGTAGACTATCAGGTGAATGGCTCTGTCTCTCTCCCTGGGGTTTCTGCCGTGTCTAAGGGGCCGTCTCTATTCCTCTGTCTTCTTCTCCTGGCTCAGGGCCTCTCTTTCCTCTGTGAGCTGACTTCCTTGGGCTCCAGCTTAAGACTTCAGCATCAAACTCCAACATCAGAAACCCCTGCATCAAAACCTCCAACTCTGTCCTTTGCCATGCCTTTTATCTGTGAGTCCCCACCCCTAATGACGTGGCCCAGTCAAAGCCCTCATCATAACTTAATCATGCCCAGGTACAGACCAGATTACAAACATAATCCAATAGCTATTTTTGGAATTCGTAACCCTATCAAACTGCTACACGCGCCCTCTCCCAGTTGCAGCAACCAAAATGTCCCCCGACATTGCCCAATAACCCCCAGAGGGTAACATCACCCCTGGGTAAGAACCACTGTCCTAGGTCATGGCCGGAGAGCAACATGGGACCTCTCAAGTCCCAGGGCCAGCGCACGCCGGGGTCGTGGGCCTCTGCTTCCGGCTCTGCAGGCTAGCCCGTCATCGTCCAGGTCGGGGTTCAGCGCCAGGTCTGGCGCTCAGGACACAAGGCGAGTGGTAAGGCTGGCAGTGCTGCCCCAGGGGTCAACCTCAGCTTTGCCCCTGCTCCCCAGCCCCTGCCTTGCAGGATGCCAGTGACCCCAGCTCTTGAGCCTGGGACATAGATGTGACTGCCTGCCCCCAGAGGGTGGCATCTGGAAGGCGCGGCTCACAAAGTCTCCGTTTTATCTGAAGCACAGAAACTCAGTGCTGTGCTGCTGGTGCCAACGGCGGACACGCCTGGCAGGCCAGTGGAGATTTATTTGATGGGCACGAGGCCTCAGGAGCATGTTCCAGGCCTCTCTGGGGCAGGGACTCGCTTTGAACACTGAACTTGAGCAGCTCAGCAGATCCTACTCTATTTCAGGTTTTTTAATCGGCCAGAGTGCCTTGTAAATCAGCAATCACCAGTAAGGCCGGTTTCCTGTTGGGTGTAAAATCAGATCAATTTTTTTTTTTCCCCAAGCCTCTAGTATAATCTCTCTAATCTGTTAAAATAAATTTACTGTGAACAAGAAAACAACAAAAATACTAAAATTCCTTGCATTTCGGGGGCCCGTTGCCCTGTGGCTTGATAGGCACAATCGGATTTGGTTGACAGTACAGCTGCTAGAGCTAGAGTCTGTTTTTAACTTGAGGTCTCCCACTTCCTGGAAGGGGGATCTTGGGTGAGTCATTAGCTAATCAGAGTTTCAGATTTCCTAACTATAAAACAGGACTAAAATAGTGCCTACTTCCTAGAGATGTCGTGAGAATTAAACGAGTTAATGCTTACAAAGAGCTTCGAACTGTGTTTGATACATACTAAGTGCCCAAGAAATCCTAGCAATTAGAAGGATTTGGAGTCATATACATCTAGATTTGATTCATGGTCCCCACTTCTTAGCTGCTGTGTGATATTAGCAAGTGTCTTTACCTCTCTGAGCCTGAATCTTCCTTGTATTAATACCCATGATTGAGAAGGGCAGAGCAGTCAACTCATCCTAATTTGCCTTATTCCACATCCTCAGTCCCAAGCAAAACCTAGTTACAGTTGAAATAAATGGGAGTGCGGAACATGTAGTTGGTGTCAGTCAGTAAACAGGAGATTGCAGGAAGGAGCCTCGTCTCTTTACAGTTTGGGTGTGGATGTGTGTGTGTACGTGTCTGTGGGTGTTTCAGCTGTTCATCTCCTCCAACCCAGCAATGCCCGTGACATTTTCTTAAGCCGTAGAAATTTAGGGTTGCAAATTGACTGACCTAGAGCAGTGTTTAAAAAATCTTCCTTTTTCAGACAGAAGGAAGGTATTTTGTCAGGCTTTAATATGCCACAGCCTATTGCCTTCCTTTTGATTTTCTCACCGCCTGTAACAATAACAAGCCCTGAATAAATTGTAAGCTTGGTAGTACTGGAGACTTTATAGCTTAGTCTGTGTGGGATAAGTTATGACCCCTAAAAATGGGAAATAGAAACAGCTTTTTTTTTTTTTAATTTATTTATTTTTTTATTGACTTTGTAATAATATTACATTGAAAATATATATGTGAGGTCCCATTCAACCCCACCCCCCCACCCCACCTCTCCCCCCCCCAGCAGCACTTATTCCCATCATCATGACACATCCATTGCATTTGGTAAGTACATCTTTGGGCACCTCTGCACCTCATGGTCAATGGTCCAGATCATGGCCCATACTCTCCCCCATTCCATCCAATGGGCCCTGTGAGGGTTTACAATGTCCGGTGATTGCCTCTGAAGCACCATCCAGGGCAGCTCCATGTCCCAAAGACGCCTCCACCTCTCATAGAAACAGCTTGACGCTCATCCTGAAACCTTTCTCAGGTGTTGCACTGAGTTGGTTTTCAGAGATATCTTTGGCTCCGATTATGGAAAGCTGAGTAAACGTAACCCGGGTTAATGCTGAAAGCTAACCTCTGACAGAGATCGACCTCAGTTCCCTCGTACACCTTGTCAGGGATGCCTCGTTGCTCTTTGGATTCAATCCATGTTCCTTTCTAGGACCCACAGGGACTGCCTGGCTCTCGTCTCATGCCACGCCCCCCGCGGCAGGCTGAGCGCCAGCTTCTCCTCACGCCTTCCGCCTCAGAGCCTTCCTGGCTGCTGTTCCCTCGGCCTAAATGCTTATCCTCTTCCCCACCTTGGACGAGGAGTTCATTCCTGTTCCTTCTGTGAAGCCCAGTTTAGTTCTCACTTCCTCAAATAGTCTTCTTGATCTCCCATCCCGGATGCCGGGTCCCTATTCCGCGGCCTCCCTGCATCCTCTACGTGGTCGCATTTCTCACAAATGGACCGAAATCGCTAATTCTGTAATCACTTGTTTAATATACGATGATGGAGTCAGTCAGTCGATTCCTCTTCTGCCCATCTCGGTAACACCGTATGTGTTCACTGAAAAGGTAGTAGTTGTGTAATTTTACAGGCAAGAGAAAAGAGCGCTCAGAAGCAGGGATTCTAGATCCAGAGCCCCTGCATTTGGCCAAATCCTGGCTCCGACTCTTCATAGCTGTGGTTACTGTTAACAGTAATCCTCTTGAGAAAGTGGCCATCTGGCTTAAGAAGATGTCAATTATTTGTGCCACATTGTGGCTTTGTTTTAAATGCAAGCTACGTGATCCTGGAAGAGATGTTTCAAGCCTGAATTTCCTCATCTATGAATGGGGTCAGCATTATCCACCCCACATGGTGGGGGGTGAGAGCTCACAAAGGTGGGTCTGCAGACTGCCAAGCACAGCTGAAGTTCACAGCAGGTGTTTGATGGACAACAGTAGCCTCAGCGCTGCGTGCAACTGATTGGCAGCTCCTCAGGTGCCAAGATTCAAGATTGCCGGAGCTTCACCAAGATCTGAGAAGCTGCACTGGGTTCATACAAGAATGCCTCGGGGGAGCAGCCTGCTTCTCTCGGATTTAAACCAAACCAAACCTAAAAATAATAATGAGTAAGCCAAGGTGCTGGTTGTACATGGCAGCTAATGAGGGAGCAGGACGCCTAATTGGAGGATGTCATTGCTGAAGCTGTGGTGGGCTCTGCTGACAAACACAGTAAGTGTAGATGTGACTACGTATTAGCTCTCCAGTGAGTCAGAATGCGGTGAGTATGTGAGGCCGAGATCACGTTAGGAAACAGATGTTGTTTAGATGTAGGATGAGCCTGTTGGTGGCAGCCCTTCAAGCCCACGCTTTTTAAAACAAATACTTCATTTGATGATTATTAGGAGCCAGACACTATTCTAAGTGCTTTACAAATAGTAATTCAACCAGTCCTGATAACAGGCCCGAGAGGTAGGTGCTGTTATCCCTATTTCACGTATGAAGCAACGGAGGCCCTGAGATGTTGAGTAACTTGCTCGAGGTCAAACAGAAAGTCAAGGGCACAGGCCAGTGTTTGAACACCAGGTATGCTGGTGCAAGTGTCTGTGCTCTCAGCCGCTGCTCTTTGCTGAAGTCACGTGGGGTGAAGAATGAATGACATTGGATTAATTAATGCAGAATACCAGCTTTCTTCTGGAATTGGCCAGACCAACTGTCTCTGGTCCTGAACTCTACACATGTCTTTTGTAATGACTGTCTCCATTGATGGAACTTGTCTACTGGATTCTGGGACACATCATTGGGAAGGGTGTAGCCTTCAAATTGATGGAGGCTAGATAATCTCTTCTCTACACATTTGACACCATGCTCCCTCCGTGTCCTCTCCTAAAACTGATTTTCTTGTACTCTATTAAAAATGTGTGAGTAGTTTACCATACCTGCTGGAAGCAGGGTCTTAATTAGCCTTAATTTTTGAAGTCTGCAGCTGTAAACTGTGTTGAAAAGATTGAAAAGATTAGTGCACTAGTAATAAGATAATTGTCCCTGAGAAATGCTGTTAGCATGTAAACACAGTTAGCGTGTGAAATCAGAACAACTGTAATATTTCCCCCTTTTGGTGTTTAGAGATGCTCCTGCATGAATAATTATAACTAAATGTGAAGTGCGGAAATGGAATACTGCATGCTCTGCCTTTTATTCTTTCTCACTTGTGTCATGGCTCAGAAATAAAAGTCTGCTTAGTGGAATCTCTCCTGAAACACGCCTCCCCTCCCCCAGCAGCTATTGGAAATTAAAACCAGGAGTGGGGTGACTTTGAGGGGAATTCCCCAACATTAGGGATGCTAGACATATAAAACCCACTGATTCCAGCCTTTTAGGAGGGCTTTGGGTTAGATGGAAAAGATCACACACATGTACCTGCACATGCTTGGGAATGCTTACAATTATTTGTATGTGCACATACACACACATGCATCCACACACATGCATATGAATGCACACTCTGCACATACAAACATGCATACACAAACACTCGTAAGCATGCATACACACACATACAAAGGTGTACACATATACATGCACGCATGCACATACTCATACACATGCATCCATACACATGCATCTCATGCACACTCATACACATACTCAAAGGCATGTATTCACACATACACAGCCATACACATATATACACACATGCATTCGTGTGCATACACTCACACACATGCATCCACACATGCATGCTAAGAGCTGAAGAGAAATGGCTGTGGCTACATAGACCAGAAGCAGATGCAATAAACCTGGATCTTAGACTAGAAAAGTGGCACTGACGTATGCTGTACCTGCTGCCGCTCTGGTGGCCTACCCTTGTTTGTGTTAAGGTTTTGATAAATTTTTGATAAATTGGGAACATACTCTCATTTTGTGATGTCTGAATATCTAACATCTCCCCAGCATATTGTAGCTCACTGGATAGGCCATGTAGCCCCTGAAGACACACCGCCTTTCTGCTTCCCCGTCTCTGACATTAGCCAGTCAGTAGGTTGAGCTGGCTGACTCCTGCTCATTCTTTTATTCCCAAGGCAAGTCTTGGGACCTGCAGGAGAAATTATCTTGACTTGTGGTGAGCAGGGATCCTACAACTCATAGGTTGGCTGAGTTCTCAGCAGTCCTCTCTTACGTTCCAACCTAGCCTGATCTGAGGTTCAGGTAACTGGGGTGCAACAAGAATGTTACCGGGTGCATTCTGTGTGTTGGTCCCCGGGCTTAGTTAAGCTTAAAAAAAAAGAAAAGAGAAAAAAAGTTAATTCCTACGGACCTGGGAATTTGGGCAAGTGGTCCAAACGGTATACAGCAAGGAGTGACGAAAACCCAGGGCTATTCTACCTGTGGGAGTGAACCCTACGCCCAGCCCATCACCTTTGGGTGTATGTTCACGTGCTCTTCTTGAGGCAGCTCAGCCTTGGACTTGGTGGCCAAGTTTGCTTTACAAGGACGGCTCATATCCCATGCTTCCCTCCAGGGCTGGGGCCACTAAATGAAAGTGGTCCCGAGAAACCAGAGATTGCCAACCACAGTGCCCACAGCAGCTTTGCCAGCTGCCTGCGTGAGGGAGGCAGTTCTGGGGTGGGGGGTGGCGTGTGGTGAACCAGGGGGCACTCGTCCCTTCTAAGAAAGACAGCTGCCACTCGGCTCCAGAGAGCTGGTGTCTTGTGGCAATGAGAGCTACACATCGCGGGACCTGCTGGCATTCCCAGAAATGCTAGAACTTTGCCGTTTTCTGGGAGACTCCCCAAGTGTTCAGTGTTGGCAGTAGAGTTAACTTTTTTATTCAACTTTGCACGGACTGAACCGAACATGTCTGAGCAAAGGACTGCCTCTCAGTCCCTGGTTTGCTGCCTCTGCAATAAGCCTTTGAAGATAATATTCTCAAAGTGCCTGCTAAACAGAGGCAATTGCTGGGTCATCAGCGGTATTCCCACCGACCCGAGACTGCCAGCTCTGACTTGCGTTGTGTTTCTGTACTTTGTTCTCCTCCTTTCCCGCAGATGTCCAGATGAAGCCCCTGGGGAGGAGACTTAGTATCCTGAATAGATCCTAGGGTCCGGGGGAGGATGTGGCTCCTGGGGGCCAGGGTCTCCCACCCCCCACCCCCGCTGCCTCAAGGCAGGAAAGCTTAAAAGTAAAAGGAGCCCTGGAGGCTCAGGGTCAGCCCGACAGCTCCGTGCAGCGCGCCCCCTGGTGTCCATTATCTTGCCTGGGGCTCTCGCCTGACCTTGGCACTGAGTCTGGCAGTTTTGGCTTTCTGGGTGTAGAATCGGTCGTTTCAGAAGCAGAGCCATTGAGAGGGAGTTGAGGAGGGCTCCCTATTCACCCATGAAAGGGGCTCATTGTACACAGTGGTGTGCCTGGACCCCCTTCCTCTCGCCGCCCCCCCTCCCCAGCTGGGGCTTTGTAAGCGGCCCGCAGGATGCTCCATCCCAGGCTGTGCTTTCTTCCCATCTTCCTGTCCCGGGACCCCGGGGCTGCCCTGTGCGGGAGGGGACCTGGGCCCGCACACGTTTTCAGCGTCTTGGGCCAACACCGTTGTCGTGGGTGATGGGAGAACTTCCTTCCGAGAGAACGAGGAACAAACAGCTGCCAGTTCACTGGCAGCTGCAGGAGGTGGCCGTGCAGGAAGTGAGAAAACAGTTGGCGTTAATAACCGCTTCCTGTTCTGCCCTCTGGCCCCGTGTCTCCCCACCCCGCCACCCCCCTGCCTGAGCCGGCCCGAGTCAAGATGTTGAACTGGAGGTAGCGCTTGTAAGCTAACGAGCTGCCGTGCTGAGCTTCTCGTGAATTAGTAGAGATTTTCTCTTTCTCCTCTCCAGCTTTGGATCCTGAGCTTTTCTTTCCTGGGGCCGGGAGTGAGGGAGGGATTCTGCTGAATAAACTGTCAAGTTGGTAAAGTGGTACCTTCCTTTGGAAGGGAGGATAAAGTACGGTGGTTAAGAGTTAGGAGGGCACAGCTCACACTCAGATCTCTAGGGCCCGGCCAAGTTCTATGGCCCCAGCTGTCGCTGTACTAACCTGCATGCCCAGTTGCCCAAATCTTCTGACATTTCAAGAAAAACTATAAATCTGGGTATTAAAAAATCACCCAGTTTTTAAATATTTGCAACATGTTTATATAGAGATATTTTCTATCTTGTAGGTCAGCCCTAAACCATTTCCAAGCATGTTGGCCCCTTGTGTTCTTTGTTTTCATTTTGTTTTTATTTTTACTTTAGTGAAAATATATCAGGTTTAAACTGGCCTGGCTTGAATCCCTAGCTCTGTGGCTTTTGGGCGAGGCTCGTGAGCTCTCGGAGCCTCAGGCTCCTCTTCTGTTACTTAGGAATAATAACGCAGGGTGTCCACCGCCTGAACACATAGTCACATGCGTGATGTCATCAAGGGCATCTTCCAGAGCTAAGAGCCTAGAATAAACTCTTCTCTTGCCTCCAGACTTTGTGGACATTCTGAAGTAGCCATCGCAGAAGAGGATTCATTGAAATAGTGCATAGAGGTGGCTGACTATGGTCCTTGTAAGGACTTGACAGTAGGAAAGCTAGCCATTGTCCTCACCATCCTCAGGGTTCTCGTGGTGAAATAGAGGAGGAGGCTGGGGTGGGTGGGAAGCCCTGAGCTCCTCTCCTGCTGAGACCTCCTGTCCTTCACCCTGACTCTAACTGGAGGAAGCTGTGCCCTGCAGGCCCTTTGCCAAACAGCATCTCTCCAGCAGCCCAGGAAGGAGGCTCCCATTCCCAGGCCCCTCCCAGAGCCCTGGAGGAGCGTCTCCACAACCACCACAAAGCTCTCCACTTGTCATCCTTGTTCCCCTATCCTGGGATGGGTTTTTTCCCCATGGCTTGAGTCAGCAGTTCTGTGGGTGGCCTCTTGGAAACACTCCAGACGTTTCGGCACTGCTGAATCACAGTATTCCCAGAGCTGGGATACCCTGGTATCTTGTGAACAAAAAGATGTCCTGGTTAGAGGCTATTGTGAGGGAACTGAAGAAGAGGAAGTGAAGTGAGAGGGCATGGGGGGAGGTACACAGAAATTTATTTTGGCTAAAAGGGATGAGCCAGCATTCGACATCAAGAAACTTGGATTCTAGACCGAGTTTTGATACAAACTGTGTGTCCCTTAGGAAATTCACTTCGCTTCTTCGGATCTTCTCTGCCTTGCCAGTAAATGATAAGTTCGATTCAGGTCAGGGATAGAAATAAGTTTCATCTCACAGGAAAACTGGAGTTTTTTGGCAACATCTGCTCATGGGAAGAATTGAGAATTTGAGGCCAAGTAATTGCAAGTTATGTATGCCCAGGACACCGTTTAGGGAAGTAGCTCACATGTAGCCTATCTGCCTAAGTCTGTTTCTTGCACCCATAGTCTTGGATTCTGGGGCTCCAATCTGCAACATTTCACTGTGGAGCAGAAAGCCTGCGCAGCAGTCCTAGAAGCCATAGCACAGAGCTTGGTGTCTTTGGAACTCTGGACACTGTTTGCCGGCACTTGCAGTCTCGGTTCCAGTTGGGCCGCCTGCATCTTGGCGACCACAGCAAGTGGGAGCGAGATTGATAGGTGTCGCAGCCTGGGCCTGGGAGAAGCTAATTATTGGGCTGAGCTCGAGGTGTGCCTGCTGATCCCAGCTCCAGGAAAGCTTGCGTCCAGATCGAGCCTGGGTGGCCCATTCCGAAGGATGTGGGACCCCAGAGAATCCCTGCCACCACCTTGAGTCTGGCTGTGTTGGGTGGAGGCTGCATTTCTCACTTCTTTCTCAGTACGTGGCATGTCTTGTTCATGGAGTGAAAATGCCTTTGAACTATGAAAAGCAGAACATTGTCAAGTGATAGTAATTGTCCTCTATGGGGAACTAACATTTGTGGCTCATCCACCCTGAGCTAGGCTGAGCAAAGCTCTGATGTACATCTCAGCCATCTTCACAAGGACCATGTGGAATGGTTATTATTATTATTACGAACTATAACAAGTTTAGTAATTAACCTGAGGACTCACAGCCAAGAAATCGACTGATCTGGAATAATGAGCATCTTTTCCCTTCCCTGCTGTATGTGGCTTCCTGCTGCTGCTGCTCGTGGAACTGGATTGTGCATTAGTGATTCCCATTCAAGATATACTCGGTACCACAGGGCAGCAGTGTAGCTCAGGGGCGGGGCTGCCCTTGAATCCTGGCTCTGCCGCTCAGTCATGAGTGACTGTGAGCAAATGTCTTCTCCTCTGAGTCTCAGATGTGCCATCCGTACAATGGGGCCGCTGATACCGACCTCCTGCGATCTTTGTTCAGACTTAAACATGCTAGTATGTAACACAGCACACTGTGCCTTGCATATGGTGTGAACCCAGCATTAACTGGTATTTTCATTGTTGTCAATACTGACTGGTGGTGTGACCTTAGGCAAGTTGTCTGAATGTGGGGGTGACGGGCCGTAATGCTTGGTCAGGAGCTTCGTTGTCTTGCCATGTTGCCACATCTTCCAGTCTTTAAAAGAAGCGAGAAGTCTGGATTTGCATGTGAAGTATCCTGCTTTGAATACATTGGCAACAGTTTCAAATATTTTATCAGTGGTGTTGGTGAAGAAAGCACAGCCGTGGACCATCCACAGGCCACCAATTGGCTGCTCTGTCTTAATACCTCATGCCTCCAGGCTCTGATCTTTAAAATAGATACATTAAAAACTTTCTTGTTCTGAGCATTATAATTCTATGTACATTAAAGAAAAATTCCAGAACCTTTTAAGGCAGAGCAAAGTGATATACCACGGATTAGGTTCTGGTTACCGGTCATCTGTGTGCTGAGCCGAGGAGCCACTGCAGTAATGCCCAGTTACCATACTGCCCTAGTGTCAGGGCTGAAAGAGGTGGGAGGAATGCAGAATAGCACAGAGACCCATCAAACTTGTAAAACTTTAAAAAGAAAGAGAGCGAGATCCGGTTTTTGGCCTTAAATAAGTGCCAGCATCTGCTGAGGCGATGAGAAGCCCCCGGCCCCCTCCGGGGTGTCTGTTTCCTCCCCAGCCCTCTCTGAAGGTGAGTTAGCATTTCCCAACAAGGTGAGTGCTGTGTGGTTCTGGCCCGTGTCCCCGTTCCAGAGGCCGCCTCGCTTGGAGAACAAGAAGAGGTCTGTGTCGCTGGCGTCCCCCCTCCGTTGCCCAGTGGCGCCTGCCATGCACGTGCCCTGCCTTCCCATCAGCAGCCACCGACGTCCCCCCTGGGATGTCCAGACAGAGCCCCGTCATCTGAGCACCTTGACTGCTGTAACTGGACCATGAGGAGTCACATCCCGGGGAGGGAATGGTGGGAAAGAGGAGGCTGGCGCCTAGGTTTCTGGGACAGGAGGGAATCTTCTGCAAGTAAGTGGGGAGGGAGTAGGGTGTGGAAAATGCCTTCAGCATCATGGGAATTTCCTGGGGATGCAGGGTGTGAGCCACCAGTCCTGGTGGGAGTTGGGTGTCAGTGGTAGGTATCCTATTCTTGCCTTTGTCTGGCTTTGTTCCCTTGGAAGCTTTCCAGTCTTGCATTGCCCACGGTATTATGCAGGTTCTCAGACTTCAGTGTACATGAGCACCCCCCAGGGTGTGTAATAAAAATGTAGATTCTTTGGATCTTTTCCCAAAACTTCTGGTTTGGTAAGTTCAAAACTTTGAGAACCACTGAGATAATGGTTTCTGGCACCTTCCATACTGAGTGCCATTCCTGACTCCAGCTCTGATTTGTTCTGTGTTTTTGAGCAGGCTCTCCCTCCTGAGCGTCAGTTATCTGATCTGTAAAATGGGGAGAACAATACCTCTCTGGCAGGGTTGCAAGTATTGCATGTGCTTGCCCCTAAGTAAGCACTTGAAATAAATTCACTAGATTTATCCATTTCCTAGCTGCAAAAAAACTAGTATCTATGACGACTTGCAGTTCAGAAAACTGTGGCTTAGTAGGGTGGTGGTAAAGAGATATGTCTCCGCCTTCGAGAAGAAGAAGAAAATAAAGATTACTTTTGGGCTTTTTCCTGTATACTAAGTGTTTTAATTACCTGATTTTATTTAATGCTTGGGACAACCCTCAATGTTGTTCATAGCATGTTTTCTAGACAAGGAGGTGGCTATATATCTTGGTTTGCCTGGGACAGTCTGGGTTTCTACCTGTTATCCAGGTCTAATTATTAATTCAGCCCCTTTTTACTTAAAAAAAAAAGGGGGACACAGAAGACAAATCCTCTGGTCTTGTGCAAATGAAAAAACTAAAGCCCAGAGAAGCTAAGGAGTTTGCCTTGAGGTCATAGAACTACTGAGTGGTCTTGCTTGACTTGAACCCAGGGCACCCAAATCCCACGTTCTTTTCCATTAAATGATCTTGTTTTCCCTGTGCCCCATAGGACCAGGGCAAGAGCCCATGTGGGCCTCTGATTTGGAAGCCAAACAGCTTAGCCTCTGGTGAGCCCAGTTCCCCAGGGTTGCAGGACTGTGGTTGGTGAGTGCTTATTCTTTCCAGCCCCATGAAGTGCTCATTGCATTTTTTGAGGTGCCTCGTGTTTGATGGTGACTAGGAGTAAAGCCCCATCTCCTGATGGTGGAAGCTTCTCAGCCTGTTACCAATCAGAGGCCAAGCCATTCTCCAAAGAAGTGTCTCCCTGAGAGTGTCTCTGGCGAGAGATTGGACTGTGGGTGCCTGTTGTCTATCTCGTAGCTTGGGGACCCATGGCTCCAGTGGCTTGAGCCTCAGTATTGTCATGTCCACACCAAAGCCATTGCTTAACCCCCAAGGGCAAATAGTACCTTTTGATATCTTAGATGAAAAGCAAGAGAACGCCTCTTCCTCCAGCTGAAGCTTAGCTCAGGACTCAGGACCAATTGGGAAGCCAGAAATGTGAGACGCCTGCATGGAATGATAATGAACCAATTTCTTCCTCCTCTCTGCTGCTTCCTTTATTGAAGCTTAATTGCTTGTTCAAATGAGACCTTTGGCCTTGATGGAGGTGTATTGTCACTGGAAAATATTTGAGCTTGGCTTCCTGGTCTCACAAGCAAGATGTGTGAGATGCAAATAAGTTTCATGTCTCCAGAACCCGTAACTAGGCTCCTGCCTGGTCTTTAAGCCGTTAGCTTGGGGAATGGAAGTGCACAGAGTGTCCTGCTCAACTCATTTCCTTGTCCCTTATGGTCCCCGCCGGGCATAGTGCTAGCCCCTGAGTCTGAACTCAGTAAACATATGTAGATTGACTTGGCTAACTCCACACAGTTCCCTGCTGTGGCCAAGTGACTGCGTTCTGATTTTAATCATGACATAGGTACTGATTTCTGTCAGCCATAAAAAAAAGCATACAGATACTGAAAAAGGAATCCCAGTGTTCATGAAGGTGGTACTGTTTACTTACCATCATTATTCTCCCCTTTGGTGACATTATCCAAATTGCAAGACTACCTTGTCTAAAGGGGGACTTTATTCTCCAGTAGAGCTACTGTAAAATAGTGAAGCATAGGTTTCTCTGGGCTCTGGGTGTGACTGCAGGGCTCACCACTTACTAGCCCTGTGACCTTGGACAGCCACTCATTCTCTCCAAGCATCAGTTTCCCCATGTCTATGATGGGGATTCATGAAAACATCTACCACACAAGGTTGTTACAAGGGGTCAGTGAAATGATGTATTTAAAGAGGTTAGCTCAGTGCCTGGAACATAGTAAGTACTGAACATGTATCAGCTTTGATTAGTATTCACAACTGTTCTGAGCCTTGATCCAGAAATGTGTCCACGAGATAAAGCTCAGAATAAACCAGAGGAATGAAAACTCTATCTCAAGGCAAGCTGTTTCTAAGTGATCATTTCCTTTAATGTTGGTGTAAAGGCATTTAAATAATACGTTTTATCAGAAAGAGTAAAATAAAGCTATGTGCTTTAACTAGTCAGTTGGCTTGTCTTGGGGCCATTTCTCTTTGAAATGGCCCCCCTTTATTCTCACAGTAAGCAGCATGGTCTTGGTGCTTTGTAAATGGAGAGCAGTGCAGAAGGACTGTTGTATTTGGTGAAGAGTGCTGAGAGCTAACTCATAGGCAGCACAAGGTCCTGATGGTTGAATATTTCCTTGTGTGGTGTCATGATACAGCTGGCAAAGAACCTGGCACATAGTAGGCCCTCAATAAAGGATAGCTATTAGTTGTGACTTCCTGTCCCTCCGATGTGTTTGTGGACGTAAGAGAGTATTTATCACTTACGTTGCAAGGCGCCGGGTGTTCACAACAAATACTTTCTGGGTCTTTAAAGATCACTGTTTGCAAAGCTTATCAGTTAGTCATTGCCACAATAATGCAGTATAACAAACCTCCCTAAAATGCAAAGGCTTGAAACAACAAGCATCTCTCCTCTCTGTCTGAGGCTTGGCTAGAGACCGGCTGATCTCAGCTGGGCTGGCTCCAGGTGGCAGGTTGGGCCCAGGTCTGCCCACGGGTCTCTCAGCCTCCTCGGACCAGCAGGTCGGCGGGGCTGTGCTCTTCTCACGGCAATGGCCAGAGCATAGGAGGGCACGCTCAATCGCACTGCCCTATATCAAGTTTCCTTTACGTCACATCTGCTAACCTCCCATTGGACAAAGCAAGTCAAAAGGGCAAGCGCAAGGTCAAGAGAAGGAGAAGTACGCTCTGCCCCTGATGGGAAGAATTGCCAAGTCACATGACCAGATGAGGGCCACTAATTCAGTCTACCCAGTTCCCCATTTGACTTCCCCAATTCAGTCATTGCAGTAGGTGATCTGAAAGGGCTGTCCTTGCTTTCAGCTGTTCTGTGTTTCCTGGTACCCACATTAAGACTCTAAAAGCAACCCCCTCTAGCATCCTAACACATTGCACATTCCCCTTTGGTCTCCAGAGCCTTTCCCCTGACAGACAGGAATTGACTCTACTGTAAACCAAAGAGTCCCAATTTAGACAGATAGGACGGATTAGGTAGACAGCATCATTGACCCGGTTCCACTTCGTTAGCCTTTCCAATTAAGGAGGATGTTGCTGAAAGTGAGACCTCACAGTTAGGAAGGCAGACCTTGGAGCCACTGGTCTGAGCCTGTTTGGGGGAGAGTCTTACATTTTGAATTTGTGTGAAAGGAGGGGAGCAAAACTGGTTGGCAGGTGAATCCCAAGAGTTCTTGATGTGGCCACTTGTGAGTACTTTATCTTCTCCCCTGGCTAGTTAATGAGCATATTAAATAGCTCTCTTTTGAGCTTTTGTCTTCCAGAAGCTTTTTAATGAATCTTGGACCCCTGACCGTGTGCAGATAGGGGTCCCAGTAAAGAATAGTTGCTTCCCTGTGTCCAGATATCAGGCTCTTGGTTTTGTCAACAGAGTTGACAGGGGCTTCCTGTGGCTTCCTTAGGGACTCAGGATGGCATTCGCTCTTCTCCACCCCTTGGGGATTCTGAGCAATGAAGCATAAGCTCCAAACAATAGCCAAATGGGGTGTGAAGTGTAGCTTAATTAGTCTGGGCAAGCACCCAACACCCTGGTGCAATGCTTTGCTAGGAACTGGCTTTGAGAAAGAGGCTAATATTTGAGGCTGAGATGCAGCTTATCCTCCAGACAAAATATAGATGGTGGGATTTACCTGGAGAGGGAGACAGACAAAAAAAAGTGATTTTGACCTGCAGAGCAGAGATGTTGCATCCTCTGCCTCACTAAAGCAGCTTTACAAGGCCTGACTCAGGGCCATGCCTCTAGAAGACATAAAAGGGCCCTGCCCAATGTGCTCACTTAACACATGGAAATGGAAGTAAAAAGTCTGCTCTTCCAGGGTGTGAGTGATAAAAGAGCTGGCTGGAGGGGGCTTTCCAGGGGGGAGCTCCTTGGGAAGGTGCTAGTAAGAGTTTGAAGAGAATTGCCTGCAGTATTTACCTCAAGACTTTCCCAAATTCCTTTATATGCCAAGGCTGAAATGTGGAGGGACGGGGAGAAGTCCTCTCCCCCGCATTTTCCTGGGATTGAAGCAATATTCAGTATCTGGGGGAACATGAGAATTAGAGTGGGCTGTTCTCTTGGCAACTTGCTCTGAGTGGTGCCATTGAGGAAGTGCTGGGAATTGGACTCGTGACTGGAATTGGGGAAGGTGTATCCCTCATCTTGAAAGTCTCGAAGCTCTGAACGTTCCTGAGATCGTGCCTCTTATGCTCACTAGAATTAGGCATCATTGTAAGGAGATCACAGAGCAGCGATGAAGAAAGCGAGTGACAGTTCACCTAGGATAGGGTTTCGAACGTTCCAGTTTCCCTACTTGTTCTTCCTGTTGGTGGTTTAGGCCAGTGGGCTGGTGCTAAGTTGCATGGCTTCCTAGAAGCCTGTGTTTAAAAATCTTCTGGGATAAAGCAAAGACTCAAACTGTGTCTGTAATTGAGGGCCCTAAAATCATGCCCATGCTTTGAAATAGGCTGCCTAAGTTGTTTTCTCAAAATCATGATGGGTTTGAATCCAAGATGGTTAAATTCAGAGCAGACAGGGTACAGGCCAAAATAGCCTTTCTGTGCTAAGTTTCCATTACCTATTCCTCATCAGTTCCTTCCTCCTTCTGTGCCCCTCCCGTCCCCCCTAAAGAGTTCATGTTTAATGACCCGAGGCATTACCCCCAAGCATTTCCAGTCAATTGGCTTTTGTAGAGAGGGAATAAATAGCGGTTACTCGGGCCTCCTCTATCCTGAAAAGGAGCTTCTCAGCCCACTGGAAAGTGCTACTCAACCCGGGAATGAAGCCCCTTTCTTTTCTTTGTCTCATCTCCTTCCTTCCCTCATTCTTCCCAAGATCAGACACAAATTGATGTCCTTGCCCCTAATAACGACTTTATATTCTTTCAGGTTCATTACCAAGCATCTTATAGACCCTTCGATTCCTCCCTAGAGAGGATTTGAACATGCATGGAGATATTTGATGAGCGTGCTGTGCTTATTATTTCTTTCCACTTCATCATTTTGCCGGCTCTCTGTGCTGGCACCCCCACACAAACATCTTGAGCCCTCCTTCATTGCTTGGGTATGGGAAGAAGTGTTGGGGTGCAGTGGGGCCCAGCTGTACTCTCTCTCTGTAATGAGGGTAGACAGAAAGGGCTATCCTCCCCCTGTGGTTGCTTGGGCACTGAGTCTATCTAGCTTTGTTTTAAAATGATGCCGGAGTAATAAGGTAAATTTCCCCCACCACTCACATAGGTTTTCCTCTTTCTTTCCTGCAGGAGCCGCATCCAAGTCCACTGATCGCTCTCGAGACCCAGGTCAGTACCTTCCCGTGGTCTTTGCCACTTGTCTCTGCTTGGAAGCTCTTGGACCAGCTCTCCAGAGGGCGTCTGGGCATCCTCTTGGCTCAGTGGCTCAGAGAGGCTGGACGGGCACTTGCGGCCGTCCACCTGGCCCTTTTGGATGGGATTGTGCAAGCACACGTGCCCCACAAGCTGGCTGACTCTTTGTATATGTGTGTGATCATTTGTGCATCTGAATCTAGGGCAAGAATCGTAAACGTTTCTTTTGAGTTTTAATCTGTCCTTTGTTCCTGCCCATCAATGATGAGAAGGCCATTGCAAAGGGAGCGAGGGGATGGAGAGGGACGATGTTGCTGGCAGGCCGTTTGGGAGGATCTGATTGCAGTGATACTTCTGTGTGGGGCAGATGGCCAGGGGGTCTCGTAGGGGAGGGCATGGCCCTTAGTGCCCACTTGCTGCCCTCCAGCAGAGCAGCCTTGACTATGGGTCTTGGAGTCCCAGTGGACCCAGGTAGAATTCCAGCTCTGCGTCTTCTAGCCCGGTGCTGCCGCTCGTCTTCCATCTGGAGTGTTACCACAGTGATTGTGCCCATCTTGCAGGGTTTGGGGGAGAGTTATGGGATTCCATATATACAGAGTCTTTGGTACATAGTCAGTGCTTGTGCGTGTTAGCTTTTTAAGCAGTGGCGTGGTTACACTTCCTACTGGATTTGAAGGGGATTTATTTTCCAGCAGATCATTCCATTAGCTCTGAGGGTTGGATGGTAAGGAGAGAAGACAGATGCCATTCAGTTCCCCACAGCTATCAGGTCTTGAGTGTTGGAGACAGACAAGCCTATCTGAGCATATCAGGGCTGGAGGCGGCCTCGCTGATTCTCCTTGCTTGCTGGCACAGTTCACTGGCCTGCCCACTCTCTTTCTTGGGTCTTTGCCCTCTCACTGGCCTCCCTGCTGGGTCTTCCCAGGGGGAATGAGGAGAGGAGTGAGCCCAGCCCCCCTGTTTCTCTGGAATGGTGGGGAAGGGGGCTTCTCTGTCCCTCTGTGCTCCTCCACCCCTTCCTTTCCTGTTCCCTGGCATGCATAGTTAGTTCTATCAGCTTCAGGGATGACCAGGCTGGCAGGACAGAGGAGTGGGCATTACTTTCAGGGGGATCAGGATCCAGTTTCCTCTGCCTGTTGACCAGGCTCTGGTCTGGGTTTTTCCAAACTTCAGACACTCACCTTTTGCCTTACACCTGCTGGCCATAAGTGAATTTTACCTGTTTACTGATTCGTCACCTAAAAATACATTTTTCTTTAAATTAACTCCCTTTTCTTTTAGAAGCAGGAGTTACCCTGAGCTAATTATTCCCAGTTGGGGACCATCTACCCCCAACCGTGAGGACAGTGTCTGAAGACATTTTTGGTTGTCACAAGTGGGGAGGGATGCTCCTGGTATCTAGTGGGTAGAGGCCAGGAGACTCCTAAATCCTATATCCTGCAATGCACACGACAGCCCCCTGCAACAGAGAATTACCTGGGCCCAAATGACAGTGGTGCTAAGGTTGAGAACTGTGTGAAATCACAAGTTCAGTATGGTAATCCAATTGCTTTCCAAGACTTTAAAATTAATATCAAATGACTGAAACAAAATTGAAATGTTCTTTCGGATACCTGCACACATGCACTTCCGGAGGGTTGCCTGCCATGCTTTGGGAAACACATTGTCTCTCCCAGTCCACCCAACCTGTTGTGGGAGAACTTCCAGTGTGCGTTTTGAAAATGTTGTTTAGGGAAGCAGATGTGGCTTAACTGATAGAGCATCTGCCTACCATATAGGAGGTCCAGGGTTTGATACCCAGGGCCTCCTGGCTCATGTGATGAATTGGTCCACATGCAGTGCTGCTGCGCGCAAGGAGTGCCGTGCCACACAGGGGTGCCCCCCATGTAGAGGTGCCCCACGTGCAAGGAGTGCCCCACACAAGGAGAGCCACCCCGCGCCAAAGCACAGCCCACTCAGGAGTGGCACTGCACACACAGAGAGCTGGTGCACCAAGATGATGCAATAAAAAGAGATGCAGATTCCCAGTGCCACTGGATGAGAATGCAAGCAGACACAGAAGAACACGCAGCGAGTGGACAAAGAGAGCAACCAATGGGGGCAGGGGGGTTGAATAAATAAATCTTAAAAAAAAAATTATGTTTAGGCTTCACAAGGCTTCACTGAAAGAAAAGCCTGGAGCAACAAGCCCATGTCCACAACTATGGAGGCAAAATCTCACCTCCTGGGGATGGAGTGGCTGGCCCCTGCGGTGTCTGTCCTTTCCTAAGAAGGACGCACCCAACCAGACCCTGTGGACCTCTGAGGGAGGGAGCCACTGATGGCTTTGGCCAGCGCCTCGTCCCCGCACAGTGAACGCTCTCAGGCTCACGTTTGTAGCCCAGGAAAGCTGGGTCTTGAGCCACCACCAGCTGTGGCACGAGGCAGACGTTCTGCATCGTGTCCTGCCTGTGAGGAAAGGACCTGGTTTGTCTCCAGACAACACTGTCAGTCCCACGTCTGGCTCTAGGTCTGGGGATCTGTGGGATGTTATCTTTCCCTGAGGTCTAATTTCCCATGGTAAAAAGGCATTGGACATTGGAACCAAACCCAAGTGTACATTGCTTTTTTTTAAGGTGGTACTGGGGATTGATTTGAACCCAGGACCTCACACATGGTAAACCGGTGCTCAACCACCGAGCTGTATCTGCTCCCTGATGAGAGTTGGTCTTTCCGTTTGTTTGTCAGGAGGTACCAGGGATCAAGCCCCGGCCCTCATGCATGGGAAGCAGATGCTCAACTACTTGAGCTACGTCTGCTCAAGTACACATTCAACTACTTGAACGTTCAACTGCTTGAGCTACATCCAGTGACCCAAGTGCACGTTCCTTTTGGTCACTGTTGGCACCAGCCTGCAACTAGATCTAACTTGGTACTGCTTCTGAGCCCGTTGCACAGCTCACGATGGGAATCCCGTTCAGCTACCTGCTGGCAGCTCAGACCAGAGGGGCAGGAAGTGTTTCTGGTAGAAAGCAGTGCCCCACATGTTACCCTTGTGCCATGAGCAAGATGGTGGGCTTGGAAGAGCCATCCACACAGGGGTAGCGTGGCAGATGCACCCCGAGCTTGGGGTCGGCTCCCTCTTCCTCCCTGCAGGTGCCCTTTGCTTCTAAGGATGGCGCTGCCCGTCTCTCCTAGAGTTCAGGTACCACAGGTGGGCCTGCCTTTAGGTGTCACTGAGAGCTGTGTCCCCGCACCCCACAACAGCTGCTCGGCTTGCCCAGGGCCTCCCTGCACTGGAACTTGAGGCCACAAGGGGCCGTCTCCTCCAGGCATTCCTGCCCTCTAGTATTAATTGCATCCATCCTCACCCACTGCTTGGCTAATCTGTTCCCATGCAGCTGTTCTGAGTTGGGGGAGATGGATTGATCGGCAGCTGAGGCCTCCTAATGCTCTTTGCCATTAACACGGCAGAACCTTGCATCTGGTGGCATCAGCAGGACTCTCTCTGCTTAACAGCCAGATTACTAGAATGAGGAAGCCCAGTAGGGTTCAAATCCCTAGTTCAGCTTTCCCCTCAGCGGGCTGCCTTGGAGGTGTACCAAGGAGGCCCTGATTTTCAGTGGTGAATTCCTCTCTGGTCTCCAGATGGTGGTTATTACCTAGGAACCAGCTGAGCTAGAAAGGAAAAAAAAAGTCTGAAAAAGGAATTCAAATTTGGTGAGTGGGTTGGCAGAATTATTGCTACCCTCATCCTTGCTAACATTTACGAGGAACTGGCTTCTCCCACTGAATCCTCAAATGCCTTTATTGCATAGGTGTTATTCTCCTTCCTGGTTTCCAGATGAACAGTGTAAGGGTCACAGAGCTTAACTTGCCCAAGGTCACATAAGAAGAACAGAGCAGAGGTGGGGAGTCAGGCTCAGAGCTAGATGACATCTGAATCCACCTTCTCAACCTTTATCCTGCTTTCCAGGAAATAAGTTGCTTTGTCTGGTAGAAAGATTTGCTAATGCTTAGGCAAAGCTGGAGGGATGGGATTGGTGTATGTAACCCAGGGTCCAAAGACAAAGATGGATGATAGGAAGATAGCTAGGTGATAGCTACAGATGGGTATAGACAGATAGACAGGTCATAGATAGATATAGATAATAGAAACAGATACAGGTAGATAAATGGAAAGAATGCTTGGCACAGCTAGTAATCCTCGACAGATTGGATGGCACAAGGCTCGTGGGTAAAATGGTCTAGGCAGTGAACCTGATAGAAAATTTATCTTATAACAACAAAACGAAGCATCTTCCTGCACTTCCATAGTGTTTTGATCAGTGCTTCTTTTTTGATTCTCTCTTGTTGATCTTCAAGATGGTTTATCATTTCTGAATCTACTCCAATTGGCAAGGCCGCTTGCCCGTTTAATTTTATCTTCTCGGCCTCTCCCCTCCCTCCCAGCAGCTTCTCTATCAATTAGTAAATGGCCTCTGCTCCACACTGCGAGGCGCTGGGACTTGTAATCAAGGTGCTCTTTTGTAAAAGATTTGTCGATCTGGGTCTTTGTGAAGTTGGCTCTACTTAAAGGAGCAGACCTTCTCTTCATGGTGATCCCTCTTAGGACCTGAAAATCAAGGGTATCGGGAGAGAAACTCCTGATGCTCCAGCTTCAAACACCACCCGGGTACTTGAACCCCTTTGATGAACTCCCTATGCGTGGAGCGGTAGGAAATGAAATTCACGTTATTTTAAGAGGAGGCTGGGGCTGTGAGGGTTGTGAGCAAAGCTCATTAAGACTCTTGAGTTGTGGGTGTGAAAGGAAATTCATACTTAAAAATTATATCTATGCAAATCCATTCATTCATGTACTTATTCAATAAATAACTATTGGAACACGAGGAGTATCGATCCTTGTATTAGATGTGAAGGATACGGAGGTAAACAGGACAGAAATTTCCTTGCCCCTGGAGCATCCATTATGTTGGGGAAGTCAGACAATAAATGTACAAGCAGATGAATATGTCCATAATTTCAGGGGGTTGTGAGTGACTGGAAAAAAGAACAGTGTGTTTGTAAGAGAGCGACTGGTCGGGCAGGGCAGAAGAGGCTGTTCAGGGAAGTCTTGCTCAGGAGGTGTGATTTGAACTCTGGAGGTGAGTTTGGAGCTCAGGAAATGAGATAGGAGCTGAGAGCTTAAGGATGAGAAAGGGTTAATGATACAAAGAGGCTGCAGTAGCAGCGTTCTGAAATTTTTGCAGATTATACCTGACTACCTGTAAAAATAATGCCAGTTTTCCTTGGAATCAATTAAAGTGTTAGCTCCTTCAAGCTAGAGCCTGTGTCGTTATAATGTCAAGGTGGATAAGGAGTTACCTTTTCAGGCAAGGGGGAAGGAAAAGGACTGATGAGGACGTGGGAGGGCAGAACAGGGCTATAAATTCAAGGCTGTCCAGTCTCCCTTCCAGGGCAAGCATTTTGACAAGGCTGAGGGAACTTCACATCTTAGCCACTTGGTCCCCACTACAAAACATTTTTGTTGTTCCAAAACAAACTCTCCGTAGGGTCCATTGTCTGAACCAGTTAACCTGAAAGTCTGGCACCAAACTAAAGTCAGTAGTCTGGTGAGTAGCCTGCTATTAGCCAGTTAGTGGGCTGGTGCTAAACTGAAGTCTCAGTGGAACAAGGGGTTCTCAGCCAGGGTCAATTTGCCCCCACCTGCCCGGAAGATATTTAGCACTGGAGACATTTTTTATTGTCACAGCTGGAAGGTGGGGTGTGTTGTTCTGGCATCTAGTGGGTAGAGCCAAGGATGCTGCTAAGCACCCTATTGTGTACTGGACAGAACCCAGCAACAAAGAACTGTCTGCTCCTAAATGTCAGTAGCGTTGAGGTTAAGAAAGCCTGGAGTCGATGCATATGCTCTGGAGAGCTTTTTTTAAAAAAATTATTTATTTATTTATTTGCCCCCCGCCCCAGTTGTCTGCTCTCTGTGTTCATTCGCTGCGTGTTCTTCTGTGACTACTTCTATCCTTATCAGTGGCACCGGGAATCTGTGTTTCTTTTTGTTGCGTCATCTTGCTGTGTCAGCTCTCCGTGTGTGCGGTGCCATTCTTGAGCAGGCTGCATTTTCTTTCACGCTGGGCGGCTCTCCTTACAGGGCGCACTCCTTGCATGTGGGGCTCCACTACATGGGGGACACCCCTGCATGGCAGGGCACTCCTTGCGCACATCAGCACTGCTCATGGGCCAGCTCCACACGGGTCAAGGAGGCCCGGGGTTTGAACCGTGGCCCTCCCATGTGGTAGGCGGACGCCCTATCCATTGGGCCAAGTCTGCTTCCTTGGAGAGCTTATTTTACAGGCACTCCCAGGCTTGTAAGGGTGATGATCTAGAAATGTGCAGCTCACCCCTTTATTGATGTTCTCTTGTTGATGTTCAGTTGTCACCTTTTCTGGTTAATGTCAGACTTTATGTAACCTTCAGGCCCCAACCATGACACTTTCATCACCCAGCATCTCTAGGACGGTGCCAAGAATGACAAAATTTGCAGGCATGAAGCGTCCAGATGCACAATACCTACAAGCAGGTGCAGGGTGTATGTAAAAGGCGGATCTTACTGGATCATTACGGGGGGAGAAGCTTGTCCAGAGATGGTTTCCTGAGAGATTTAGGGTTCAGTAGTGTAGCCAAGGTATAATGTTAAAAGCAAAACAAAAGTGGCTACTTGGCCGCGGTTTGGAGGGGGCTGGTCCAGGCGCCTGGACTGAAGGAGCAGGCCTGGCAAATAACGGTTTTGGGGGTCTGGGTTCCACCCAGTCCATCCTTTAGAGGCAGAGCGTGGTCTTCTTTGTGCAAGGGCCTTTCTTCCATCGCGATTCCCCCACACCTGGATTAAAGCAGTTTCTGTCTCCTCGCCTCTCTTCCAGCTCTGGGCTTCGATTAACCTTTTCCTCCATAGAGAGCAGTTTTCGGAGTAATCAGGGAGCTTCTGAATGGCTCTTACCTGAGTCTCCAGTCCATTAATTCTTATGGTGCCCAGCATCTGTTGAGAGGACGGTGAGACCAAATTGCTTCCCGGCTCATCTGCTTTCCTCCCCGCCAGCTTCCTTGGGTGAGCAGGACTTCCGCGGAGCCGGCGAGGCTGGTTTCAAGATGGGCCAAATTCCTGTACCCTGATCCTTTCCTCTGGCTCTGATCTGGCCGGGGCTGTAATTAGCCCTGGCTAGGGGTGGGGCTTAGTGGGGGGTGCCCAGTTGGACCATTGCCTGGGCGCTGGCCTTGGGCAGTGGAAACATTCCCAGGCAGGATTTATGGTCCCGTGGCCATGGGCTCCTTTCTCTGTCCGTATGACTCAGGGTGAATGATGTGATGTAACATTCCACAAATAGCCGGCATGTTCCCCAAAGCGCAGCCACATGCATCATCTCAAAAAATAGATTGCGCTGAGACCACTGTTCCCCTAGTCTTGGTGGAAGTGGGTTTCACCCAAGATGTTGAAGCTTTGAGTTTGACTTTGGGCCAGAAAACCTAAAACTATTGTTACTGTAAATAATACCTGACCTACAGGGAAGGTAGGTTACTATGAGCCAGGAACTGTACATTCTGTGTATTCTGGTACATTTCATCTTCTTAACTAATGTTCATTAAGTGCTTATACTACATGCTGGGCATGCTTCTAAGTACTTTGTGTGGATTCACTCATTCATACCTGTCAACTGTCCCATAAGGGAGCTATTACTGTCACCCCCATTTTACAGATGAAAAACTGAGGCATGAAGAGGTTAAGTCACTTGCAAATGGAGCCAGAGTTTGAACCTGGCAGTCTAGCTTTCATTTACCAGAAACTATAACCCTACCTGGCAGGTAATAATCTTAGCCCCATTCTACAGATTAACCAACTGGGGCCCGAAGAGATCAAGTTTCTTTTTCAAAGTCACACAGTCAGTAATAAGTAGGAAAGCCTGGCTCAGAGCCAGGTTGCAAGTGAGACACCAGCCCCCTTCACTGCTTTGTCTGTCTCTACCCGCAGCTTCACTGGGTAGAGCTCTCTGCCCAAGTTTCTCATCTGTAAAATAGGGATGATACTATAGGATAGTTTGTGAAATATGAATGAATGAAAATCCATGTAAAGAGCTTAGAGGAGTGTGGGGTACGTGGTGTAAGTGCTTAATGAATGCTAGCTAAAATACGTATATTTTATATATAAAGATATAGTTATATTGTATAAAATATGAATATGTAATACATGTATATATTATATAAATACATTACATTAAATAGATAATATTTTATAAATAGAGTGTCCACACACACACAGACACACACATCCCTCATTCACTTGGCAATCCAGAAAGCAGATTGGTTTGCAAATCTCCATTGATGCCAAACGAATTCCGGGATGGAGAACTGAGACTGCAGAAGTGAGCAGAGGGCTGGCACCTTGGCGAGGAGACGAGCATTTCTCCCCCGCAGACAGCGGCATCCCTGCACCGAGGCCACCCCACCCACTGCATGTGCTGGGGCAGAAGCCTGCGGGGCTGCCAGCTGAGCGGCAGGGCGCTGGAAGCGGATTTGCATCGGCTTCCACTCTGGAGGCGCTGTCAGGAGGCCCCGCTGGCGTTTGGCATAAAGATCACACGCACCAAGATCTGACTCCTTAGGCTGTCTTCTCCATGGGGTTTTTGGGGGCCAGACTGTGCAAAATGGGCACCTTAATGCCTGGTGTTGGATGGGCAGGCTGGGTTTGCAGGTTCTAGCTCTTGAGGTAATTCAGTCCAAAAACTCACTTGTACATAAAATAGCAGCTTGACTGAAGTCCGGGTTTATGGGGGATAAAAAATCCATACACAGGGCCCAGATTTGTAGAATTTGGGATCTAGACAGGACTGTAGGTGCTGCTTATTAGTAATAAAATAATCAGCATTTATTGCCTGTTTTCTGTGTGCCCAGGACTTGGCGAGGCACTTTAAAGGCCCGAGTGCCTGGAACGCTCTCAGCAGCCCGTGGGACGGTGCTGTCAGCACGGTGAAGGCGTCAGGTGTGGAGAGGTTTCACACCTGGCCCAAGACCCCCGAGCCGGTCCTTGAGGGACGATGGGCTCCTCCAGGCGCGGCCTCCTGCAGCGCTCATGGTTACCGTCTCCCCAGGGGCTCTTTCAGTTCCACTTTTATAGTTGACACTTGACATAACCAGGGTCCAGAGCAGCTGAGCTACTTGCCCAGGCACCGCGCTGCGTAGTGGCAGATGTGGAAGTCGCACCGGAGGCGTCATGCCCTTCGGAGGCTCGTCTGCCACTGCCAGGAAGATGAGAAACGTGGTTCCTGGCCACCGGAGGCTGAGGCTGAAGATGCCAGACTGATGGTTCCGCCCTGTCTGTCTTGCTCAGGCGTCTTCTTGCTGTCTGCACGCTGGACGTCAGGAAGGTCTTGGCTGAGATGAAGCGCGTCGAGGGCCACAGCACCTCGCCACGTGGTGTCCCTTGTCAAGAGCCTCTGTCCGCTCTCCTGCGGGGACCCCGACCCATACCATAAGTCCTCACTGCCCAGCTCGGGGATTTGCTGGGGTGACTCACCACCACCTCAGCATTTACCTGAATCAGGGAGGGACTTCATCCTCAGGCAAGGTCTGAGAATGGATACGAGGGGACGGCGAGGAGCTCGGAGGGGAACGCCCAATGGTGGGCGTGTGCCTTTCTCCAGGGAGACGATCAGAACTGTCATTCTATTTGTGACAACCCCATAAACCCAGCCAAGAAACCCAGGTTCTCAGCACTAACGCCGAGCGCTCAGTGAAGTATGGGAAGACACATGTGGGTGAGGAGGGAGGCCCAGCCCTTGGTGCTGAGCCGCGCCCCTCGCTTCCTCCTCGCTGTCTGCCACGGGCCCTTAAGGCTTTGAATCCCAATCCTCAACAACCTCTTTCATCATCATGGCTCTTTCATTGCAGTTGGTGAATACATTTTGGAGCACTGCTGCACCACATGGATAGTGGTTTACATTGTAGTTTACGCTCTCCCCCAGTCCACCCAGTGGGCCATGGCAGGACATACATTATCCACATCTGTCCCTGCAGTATCACCCAGGACAACTCCAAGTCCTGAATCCCAAGGCAGGAACTCAGGCCTGGGATGGCAAGGGGGGCAGGCCATCTGCTCCTCCCAGGGGTGCCGCGTTCCTTTGCTCCTTTCCGCACATCCCAGACAGTGGAACCAGCCTAGCATTTGAATCTGGCAGGGGCCTCTCCAGGTGGATTTCTCAGAAATGCCACTGCTTTTCCTTGTATCCCTGGGAGCCAACTGGGAGGGCCATCGTGGGGCCGTTTCTCCAGCCCACGTGGTCCCAGTGGCAGAGCTGGGATGCCCCCTCCCAGGAGAGGAGGGCCTGCGCCACGCCTCCAAACTCAGTGGAACTCTTTCTACCAGGCTTCGATTGCCCTTCTGAAAAGGAGCATCTGATTAATAATAGCAACCTCCTTCTAACTTTCTTCTGGGAACTGTAGGTCTTTTTCCACGTACAGAAAGAGAACTGGATGGAAAACTGAAATTCATTCTGATGTGGGGTGCCAGGTGGGTGGGGCTGAGGACAGAAATGCCGTTTTACTGTCCTGAGAAGAAAAAGCCGAGCCAGCTCAATGCTGGAAGAAAGAGCCTTCAGCTGTGAAAGGGGGCTTAAACAGACGTCTTTCCCAGATGTCCGGCCTCTGTTCTCCTGCCCCGTTTATAGCTGGGCATGGGTTATGGGGGCAGGAGGTGACTTCCTCTTTATGTGGTCTGAGACCCCAAGGGGCACGGACTCCTGGTCACCATCTCCAGCCTGCACGTGGATTCTTTCGGGCCTACAGAAGAGTTCATGGGTCTTTTTTGGTGGGTGGGGGGCACCAATGGTGAGTGCTGGCTGCCCCCATGGCCAAGGATCACCTGCTCTTAAAAGCCCTTACCCAGGGCATTTCATCGGTGGTGCCCTCTGGATACCAAGATTCTGGCTGCTTCTGACAATGTAGAAAAGGGCCTAGCTTGGAACTAGCTGCTTCCAGCAGCCTTGGAGAGGCGTGAAGACCTGAAGGAGTCAGATCACCGGCTCTGCAGCCAGACGGTCTGGTTTACCACTTGCCCGCTGTGGAACCTTCTGGAAGTCTGCTCTCTGCTACACACCTCCACTTCTCTAAAGACAGAGGATAATAGTAGTAGCTACCACAGAGGGTTTGGGGGATGGTAAATGGGTAACTTATGGGTTAGTGTGCAATGAGTTAACATGCATTGTGCTGTAGAGCAGTGCCGGGCATTATTTTTATAGTGTGTTTGATCGCTGGCTTCTTCACTTCCTGAATGTGGTGTCTCTGAGAAGGCAGACAGCTTCCGGAGCCCCAGGTTCCCTTTAGTTAAAGCAGCCACGACAGCCCCTCCCTTCTCAGGGATGTTTTGAGGTCGAGATGGGGACGCCCAGTTGTCACTTGGTAAACGTCAATCACTCCCCGCCCCCACCCTTTTTCTCTCCTGTAAGAGCAGCCTTGGGGCAAAGGAGGCCTTTTAGACTCTCCGTTGCCTTCTGCTGTGCTGGGCTGTGGTAAGAATTGTTGGTGCTCTGTCTTTGCACACTTCTTTAAAAAATAAAAAAAAAAATGTTACATTTAAAAAATAAGAGGTCCCCATATACCCCCCACCCCCCTCACCCCACTCCTCCCAATCAGCAACCTCTTTCATCATCGTGGCACATTCATTGCAGTTGGTGCATTCATTTTGGAGCACTGCTGCACCACATGGACAGTGGTTTATAGTGTAGTACACTCTGCCCCAGTCCACCCAGTGGGCCATGGCAGGACCTCCCATGTCCAGCATCTGTCCCTGCAGTACCACCCAGGACAACTCCAGGTCCTGAAAATGCCCCCACACATTGTGCTCTCTCTGGAATGTTCTTCCTCTATGTGGATGGCTAGTTCCCCTTTGTGAAGAGGAAAGTAACATTTGCTGAAATGCTGAGCCTGGTGCTTGGGTCTCCTGAGCCGGTTTCCATGTTTTGCTTGCATGTGGGGTCAGGAGGGGGCTGTGTTGTCCCCACTTGAACAAAGCTGAGGCCCACCTGGACTCCAGAGTGGTCAGCAGAGCGTTAGCGACATGACAGCCTCCCTGAGCTGGAGGCAGGGCTCGGTCGCCCCGACCCTGTCCTTTTGCTTCCAACCTCAGTGCTTGGCTCCATTTCTTGCCCAGAGCAGCCGCGGTCCCCCTCTCCATTTTATTACCTGGGGTTTCTCCACCTGGGCCCTACTGACATTGGGGCCCGATGATTCCCTGTCGTGGGGGCTGCTCAGTGCATTGTAGGGTGTTCAGCAGCACCCCTGGCCTCCACCTTCTAGACTCCAAAAATGTCTCCAAACGTTGTCACACGCCCCCTGCCAGTTGAGAACCACTGGCCTAGCCAAATGTGGTTTGCAGGCTGCGTAAAAGCCAACCCCAGCTGACGGTCAGGAAGCGGTGTCAGCAGGTGTAGGTGAAGTTCACTGGTTGAGCACCTCCCCAATCCCGTAAATGCCCTTGGGTTTTACTTTTTTCTTCCTAAGTTACCTCCTCCCCGCTAGGTTGTGAGCAAATTAGGACATGCCCGTGAGATGACATACCGAGGAAGACACTGCTGTTGAGATTCCCATTTAAGAAACCAGTCAGCCCTTTGGGTATAGGAAGGAGAAGGGACTCGGCACTCTCCCAGCAGCTTCTAGGGGAGCCAGACCCCAAAGCCCAGCTCTGAGTCCCGGCTCACTCCTTAGGGACATGCGCAGCTGTACGGCCGGGTGGCTGAGCACAGAGAGGTGGCCCCGGGCTTCTCCTCAAAGACGTCAGGGATGGGGTTTGCAGATTTGTGGTTGTCTGGCTGCCTCAAGAGGGTGTGGGCTTGCTTGACACCCCACAGAAGCGGGGCCGTCACTGGTCCATGTTCGCACTAGGCTGCTTTTGATTCTCGGGACACACTGAAAGAGCCTTGTGTGTGGAGCGCTGGCTTCAGACACCCAGCAGCTGTGTGCTCTGTGCCAGGTGTTGACGGGTTAGTTCGGCAGTGGGTGTTCCTTCCACCGTGTTCTCTGAGGGCAGTGGTGACTGGAAGTGTATTTTTAAAATAGATTTTAATTTTTAGAGCAGTTTTTCGTGAGCAGAAAAAATGTACAGAAAGTACAGAGAGTTCCCATATATCCCCCCAGTTTTCTCTATTATTAACATCCTGCATTATCATGTTATGTTTGTTACAAGTGATATACCAATATCAAGGCATTATTATTAAGTTAAGGCCATAGTTTACACTTGTGTTGTACAGCTCTGTGGGGTTTTGGCAAATGTGTAAAGTCATGAATCCACCTTTACAGTATCTTCCAGAATAGTTTCACTGTCCCCAAATGCCCTGTGCTCTGCCTATCCATCTCTCCCTCCCTCTCCCCAAATCCCTGGCAACCAGTGACCTCCTTACTGTCTCTATAGTTTTACTTTTTTCAGACAACATGTAGCCACCTCAAGTGGCTTTTACTTGGCGGTATATGTTTACTGTCCCTCTGTATCTTTCTGGGATAGCTCATTTCTTATCACTGGATAATATGCCATTGTACGCATATGTCAGAGTTTGTTTTTCCATTCACCTCTTCAGGGGCATCTTGGGTTGATTCCAGTTTTTGGCCATCATGAATAAAGTTTCTATACGCATTCATGTGCAGATTTTTGATTGGACATGAGTTTTCTACTCATTTCGGTAAATACCTAGGAGTGTGCTTGCTGGATCCCATGGTAAGACTGTTTAGCTTTAAAGAAACGACAAGCAGTCCTGCAAAGTGGATGCTCCGTTTCACACTCGCTCCGGCAATGAATGGCAGTTCCTATTGCTCCCCGTCCCCACCAGCATTTGCTGGTGTCAGTATTTTGGATTTCAGCCATTCTAATAGGTGTGCATTGGTATCTCCTTGTTGTTTTAATTTGCAGTTCCCTAAAGACATATGATGTTGAGCATCTTTTCATATGCACATTTGCCATCTGTGTGTCTTCTTTGGTGAGGTGGCTGATCAGCACTATTGCTTATTTTTTAACTGGGCTGTTTGTTTTCTTGAGTTTCAGGAGTTCTTTGTATGTTTTGGATACTAGTCAGTTGCCAGATATGTGTTTTGCAAATATTTTCTCGCCAGTCTGTGGTTCATCTTTTCATTTCTTAATGTTGATTTTTTTTTAATTATTTTTTTTAATTTTTGGGGGCACTTGAGGTCCTTTTCTGGATTTATTTTCAATAGTTACTATTATATATAGTTTATTATGGTATCGATTAGTCCATTTAATAAATACTCATCGAGTGACTTCTGTGTACACCAGGCACTTTTAGGAGCTGAAGATACAGCAGTGAACTAGACTAAGTAGCTGTCCTCGTGAACGCACATTCTAAAGATCATAAATGAGAAACGTTTTTGTGCATTATATCAGACAGTGACAAGTGATAAAGAGATGATTTGTCAGGGAAAGAGTGGGCCAGGTCAGGGCAGGTCTAGAAGGAGTTGCTCTGTTATCCTGGTTGGGTCAGAGAGGGCCGCATCAAAACAAGGCAGCATTAGAGCAGAGATTTGAAGAGCGAGTGGGTGAGCCCACAGACAGCTGCAGGAAAGGGTGTGCCAGGCACAGGGCCAGCCAGTGCAAAGGCCCTGAGGTGGGATGTGTGTGGCATGTTTGCCAGGCAGCACAGTGGCTAGTGTAGCTAGAGCAGAGTGAACACGGGACAGAGAGGTCGAGGTGGGCTGGACCGTTAGAGCTTTGTGGACCTGGAATGGCTTGGCCGTCACTCCACGGTGGGAAGCCGATAAAGGATTTCCAGCAGAGGAGTGACGTGGCCTGACTCTCAAATGGGATTAGTAGCTGCCATGCTGAAAATGCCCTTAAATGGTTAAGGGCAAGAATGGGGAGACCGACGAGGAAGGAGGCTGGTGCAATGATCTGGGGAGCAGGAGGTGTGGTTTGGGTCAGGCTGGTAGCAGTGGGGGCCAAGAGGAGTTGTTTGATTCTGTGAACATTCTGAAGGTAGAGTTCACAGAATTACAGCAACTTGGAAGCATATAAAGCAATACACGCACATGATAAAAAAATACAAGCAATACAAGAGAGTATCAAGGGAAAAGGACACCCTGACTGCATTTCCCTGTCTTCAGGGTAATTATTAACAGTTTTCTTATTTTCCTTCCAGGTTTTTCCCTTGCATTTTAGCATATTGGTGTCCACATATAGAAACAGAGGTTTTATTTGTTTCTTTGAAATAGAAGCTAACGAAACATACTTTATACTAATTGGCTTTTCCTCTCTCTCTCAGACTTCATGTCACCACAAATCACACCTCCTCATTATTTTTAACTGCCATCTCGTTTGTCCAACGATCTCTTCCTAGAGCCCAACTCAGTGTACCTAGTATGTTGTAACTGTTTAGTAAATATTAATTGAATGAATTAAATAGTCTATTTAACAGATTTCCTACTTGTGGATATTAGACTTTATTTTCCTATTTTAAACAATGCTACTGTTAGCCAT
The DNA here is from genome assembly GCF_030445035.2 of Dasypus novemcinctus. Taxonomy (NCBI): domain Eukaryota; kingdom Metazoa; phylum Chordata; class Mammalia; order Cingulata; family Dasypodidae; genus Dasypus; species Dasypus novemcinctus. The sequence continues at coordinate 55,446,734 of NC_080695.1, read as the reverse complement.
CCTTAGAATAGAGATACTCACAATTGAGCTGTAGGGTAGATGACTGGTTTGGGATTCCTGACACAAAGGGCATGTGCAGTTTATTTTTTAAAAATCCCCGCCATACACTGACTACTGTTCTGGGTACCAAGAATCAGAAGATGAGCGACCAGCACCCTGCGCATCGTGAGCTCACCATCTAGAACAGGCATTTTAACCTCTCCTGTGCCATCGCCCCTTTGGCATCTGGTGAAGCCCATGTACCTGTTCTCAGAATAATCGTTTTAAGTGCAAAAGCTAAATGCTAAGGATTACGAAGGAGACCAGTTACACCTAAGTACAGAATAACAAATTTGTGGGGTAATAACACATTTGTTTCTTTAATAACGCATTAAATAACTACCTCTGGCATGGCGTCTAATAACTATGGTAATTTTGAAGTAGTGACAAGGGTAAATAATATTTTGAGACATCTGCAGTAAAATCAATGTGACATGAACAGTCCATAATTTCTGCTGGTGTCAGAGTCTCAGGTATTAACTCTGCAGTCTGTTGCCTACATTCGTAATTGAAAGACAAGCTAAATCTCAGTTAGAGTTAGTGAAATAATTACAGAAATAAATGTGTATAAATTCACAGACTCCCGGAATTCTATCTATGAACCCCCCAAGACCATGGAGCCCAGGACAAGGTTGCCTGGTCTACACGGACAGACAGACCTCATAAGAGGTTCCTCTCACTGAATGACGTGGTGAGGAGGATCACCCACGTTATTTGTGATTGATCTCTCTGTCCTTTTATTTCCAGACTATGTAGGGTTGAATTTGAAAACTAGGCTCTCTATAGTTCACCCTGTTGAGTGTTCTCAGTTCTGTGGTAATGTAGGAGCACAAGGGAAGAATACCCAGAACAACCCAGAACAATCCAGAACATTACTGAAGGCTTCCTAGAGGAGTTGTTGCCTACATCATGTCTTAAAGCAGGGGTTCTTAACATTTTTGGTTCCATGGACCCCTTTGCCCGTCAGGTGAAAACCGTGGACCCCTCACTAAGCCCACCCTTACACTATGTATTATTGAATAAACACATTACACCTGCACCAACACGTTCCCACAAGAATAATGGTTATTTTTTAATTCCAATTCCAGCTCATGACCCCTTGTTAAGAACCCCGATCTTAAAGGGTGAGTGAGAGTGGGTCAGAAGAAGGAGAAATGAGGGAACACACAAAGCCATTTACAGCAGAGATGACAGAGGTAAAATAATGGTTCTTGTAAGGAAATCACAAAGAAACTTGGCACAGTAAGGGGAGCAGGGAGAGGCAGGAGATGGGACTGATGGAGCAGGCCCAGGCCCAGATCATGTAGGCCACATAAGGGAACTCGAGATTTCTCCTTCAGCCTGTGGGGAGGCACTGAAGATTTTTGAGCAGGAGAGTGGCATGATCCAAGATCAGTGTGAGAAGATGACTCTGGTGGGAAAAGATTGGAGAGGTGGGCCTGGACGCAGGTGAACAGAAAAGAGCATTCAATCCAGAAGGACTCTGTTTAGGCCTGAACTGGGACAGGAGAGGAGGGGACGGACATATTTGAAGGTCATTACTAAGTAAAATGGGCTGGGCAGGATTTTGGTGGGGGTGGGATGTGCAGGAAATAATGAGGTAGGGAATATGTGAATAAAGGTTGGACTTGGAGGGACGATGATGGCCGTCGTGGACAGGCAGAGTTTGTGTCTTCTCTAGGAGGCAGGTGGACTGGAGGGATTTCAAGCAACTCCTACACCTGTTTCCCTAGCAGACCAAGCCTTAGGAAGCCTTCCCTGAACTTAGCAGTGCGGCATCTGTACCCCGGAGCTGGGGCAGAGATGCTGGGCCGCAAGTTCAGGGGAAGTTCTCAGGAAATTAGAGTTATGGTGCACGTTTGCAAGGCACCATCTCCTAGGAATGAACAGAGTCAAAAGGTTGTGAGAATTAAACCACTTTTTAAAAGAAAAACCTGCGCTCGGCAGGGATTTATGTGCCTTTCTGGGGCTGAATGATGAATTCCTTTACAGCTACAGCTGGTGTTATATACGACCTTATAAAATGCTGTGGTAGCGTCTAGCAAATATCGTATTGTGCAATATATGACTTTCTTTTCCAAGGGCTTTTGAAAAACTCATCTCTGGCTTGGGCAGGCAGGAGAGCCTCACTGCGCTTCATCTGAGAAAGCAGCAAGCATCTTCCCTAGAACGGCTTATCGCTGTCAAAGTTTCCAGCTTGCGGGAAGCAACCCCTGGCCTGGGAGGAGGCTGATCTGACCCATGTACAGAAGCCCCCAGGGGGGAATGTCAGCTCAGCTGGGTCAAAGGCCAAGCTGGCCCACCCTAGTGGAACTCAACCTGGCTAGAGTTGTCCTGACCAATTTAGAAGTTGACCTTTTACAAGACAGGCTTGTCTCTTTGATGACCTGCCAAAGCCCTGGGAGGAATTCTCACCTCTGCCAGCAGGGGATAGGGTTCCAGAGCCAACGTCCCAACTGGCCCTTAAAAAAAAAAGGTTTTAGTATGTTTTTTTATTAGAGAAGTTGTGAGGTTACAAAACAATCATGCATAAGGTGCAGAATTCCCATATGTCACCCCCCACCATACATCACCCCTCCACCAACATCTCGTATTGCCATAGAACATTTGTTACAGATTTTGAAAGAACACCATCAGACTATTACCACTAACTATGGTCCATAGCATATGTTTGGTATGTTTTTTGCATACACTCCTATTATTTTGATTGGCCTTTGATTGCCCACCTCCCTCTTGCATCTGCCTTCAGAATTCACCATCATCCAGGAAATAGAATTGTGTCTTATAGGAAACAGGGAATCAGACAACAGGATTGGGAAACACCAGGGAATGAGGTTAATTGTTTTCTGGCTAGCTGGGAGTTACAAACAAGAATACTTTTGTTTCAGTCCCTGGCCTTAATGGTATTTCTAGGGGGTGTTAGTCTAGATCCCTGACAAGTTAGTCCATCGCACACAAATGATTCTGTTGGTGGTGATTTCATCAGGCAAGTGTCCATTTCCTTCATTGTATGCTCTGTGCTTCTCCCACCTCTGCACCTTTCTCTTGACTGTTCTTCCTACTGGGCAACGGCTCTCCTCCTTCTCCTTCTGCACAAATTCTTCCCAGCCTTCCAGGCAAGACTCAGGTCTCAGCCTTTCCAAAGTGTGAATGCATACTACGATGATTAAAGTGTAAATGTGTACCATGGCGGTTAAAGTGTGAACGCATACCACAGTAGTTCATGAGATGATTTTATGTAGTGCATGCACAAACCGTAAAGAAATTAATAGTGTTATCTGATTATTTGTCTATCTACCTTTTATTTATGGCAAATAATAATGGTTTTTCCTTCAATTTGTGAGTCATGTTGTCTTTTTAATTAATTCAGTGAATTAAAAAAAATACACGAGCTGACTTAAAGAGCACTAGTGAATAAATTAAATTACAGAGGTCACATGGATAGGGAAAAAATTGCCAAGTTACCAAATGAATAACTATAATTTGGGAAAAGTAACTCTATTCCTTGCTGCCCTCTTCCTTCTGGAATTCCCACTGCAGCAGGTGGGTAATCCCTTTATTTTTATGATCTCAGTTTTCTCCTCAATAAAATGGGCTTGACGGCATCTACCCCATGTGTTGGTTCACACACTATCCAGGCAGCTAGCACTGGGTTTTACTGGGGCCATGATTGCATCGGTATTTTTCATATGTGCTTGTCATCTCCCCCACTAAACAGTGAACTGCTTTAGCTTGCCTTTGTGTTTTTATTTTCTTCTCTGATGTGTGAGTTCCTTTAGGTGAGGGATGGAGAGAATACTCAAATATTGCAAATCAGAGAAAGAGATGGGCAGTGGGGGTGGTGGCCATGGCAGACAGCTGCAACTGTAGCCGCCTTTCCACTGGGAAAGACCCAGGCTGTAGAGGAGGGCCATGGCAGTCTCGGATCCTAATTAACCTGTTGGAGCCCAAGATTGCCTTGTCAATCATGACCAACCATTTGTGAGAGGACACCTGCCAAACGATTGTTGACTGATGACCAATTTGTTGTAAACCCCCAGAATCATCATCCTGGACAGTCTACAGTCACTTGCACTTTAGCTCTAGACCTGAGCTTTCTAATTTGGTAACCGCATCCACCTGTGGCTATTCAGCATTTGAAATGCAGCTAGTCCAAACTGATCTATGCTCTGAGCATGTGAAAGACTTAGTGTAAAAAGAAAAAATAGAATATAAAATATCACATTAATTTTTTATATTGATTGCATGATGAAATGATAATATTGTAGATATGTTGGGCTAAATAAAATTAGTTATTAAAATCAACTTCTCCCATTTCTTTTGACTTTTTAAAATGTGGCTGCTAGAAAATTCCAAGTTATACACGTGGCTCACATGATGATGAAGGGAGTTTAGGCTATATCAGAGCCAAGCCCAAGAATGCCCCAGAAAATGATTTTTCCTTTTAACTTGTGATTTTCTGAATTACTGACCTCAGAGTTTCCTGAGAGGAAACAAAAAATGATTTCAATTAATTGATGGTTCTGGTTAGTTGAGTCCAGTTAACCCAGGTTTTACCTCTAATTGTAGCCGTGGTCCCCTCTTCCCGGGTGCCTGAGCACTCTGCTCTCATTAATGATTGCTCACGGTCTCCCATGGCTTCTGCCTGGGCTCCAGGATACACAGAGGATGGTCCAGGTTTCAGAGCACCTGCCACAGACGTGTGCGTAGTGTGACAATGGAACGATGGAAGAAGAATGACTGCCAGTGACGAAGCCCATCTGGAAATGGACTTGGGGTTCAGTTCTCTGAATGCCCCTGTCCCTTCTAGCATTGGCCTGTGGGCAGGCACTTTGCAAGATGCCCTCTTTGCAATACCAGGGGCACTTTGTGGAAATTTGTTCTATGGATTTCTTCAGAGGTCTGGCTTTCTCAGGTGTCATTGAGGTGTGGTGGGAAGAGGACTTTGGATGCTGGAGTCATCGTGTCTGGGTTTGAATCCCAGCTGTGTTGCTTATGATGTGTTGTCTATCTACTTCTATTCCTCTCAACTTCTATCTATCACCTATCAATATCTTTCTACCTACCTACCAATATCTATCAGTTTCTTCCCCCCCCAAACTCCATCATCTACACACGTACACACACACCTATAGTTCTCCTTTCAGAAGGGAGGTTGAGGCCCCCTTCCCCCTTTTAAAGAGCAGCAACAAAATCACAACCATATCAAAAACAGTGCTTAATGGAGAACAGATGTGGCGCTTGAGCAAACCCTGTTCTTTGTGCCAAAGGCTACATCTGGCCTTCCATGTACTCTTTCCACTGCCTGAGTGGGGACCTGGTTTTGCACGGCCAGAGGCAGACATTGGCTCATTGTGTTTCAGGGCCAAGGAGCCAGGCTGCTCGTTTCTGCAGTGCCGTGCCGGGAAGTCACACGGCCTGCGTCCTCGTTCAGACACCGTGTCCCAGCCCAAGGCCGGCGATGCCCGGGAGAGCAGCCCAGCCTGGGGAGGCGGCTCTTCTAGGCCTTGTTGGCTGCAGCTGGAGCCATCCTTTTGGAGGAAGCTGGTTGTTGCCTTCTTAGCTCCAGAGGCGAGCTCGCCTGCACATGAGCCAGGAGGCTGGTGGGCTCAGAGGGGGTCTCAGGAAGGGCCCCCAGTGAAGGGCAGCAGGGCAGCTGTTGGCTCTTTCTTCCCAGATACACCCGCCATCTTTGCACAAAGGCAGAACCTCCAGCCAGCTTCTCCTGGGAAGAGAGTCCTCGAGATTCCCCAGGTGTTTACAAGCCCCCCGATGTGTGTGTTGGGGACTCCACTGCTCCTTGCCTGCCCCACCAGGGCAGGGACCTTCTCCCTGCCTGGGTCACCTCGCGGGATCCTGACGAGGCAGATGTGCTTGGCAGCCCAGGGAAGCGCGCCTGTGTGGCTCCTGGGGCAGGGCTGGGGGGCGGCGTTTGGGAATCCGGCAGGCAGGCAGCCAGCAAAATTTCTTAATCCCAGCCCTGGATCAACCCATTTTCTGGCTCCTTTAGGGGAACAAATGGATGCAGATGGAGAATTGTGAGAACCTTGGGTAGCCCAGGGCAGCTGTTTACAGCTATCTGTTTACTCTGAGTGGTTTTTCTTTTGCTCCTAAATCAGCAAACAGCTCTTTAAAGGAGCGCTTTGTGCCAAACACGGTCCCCACCTTCCTGGAACTCTCAGCCATGTGCGTGTGTGTTTATGTGGGAAGTGTGTGTGGGTGTGTCACTAACAGAGCAGTAACGTTTATTGAAAGCTTCATATATACCAGGCAATGGCTAAGAATGCTCTTCTTTAATCCTCACAGCCACGTTGGTTCATGCAGAACATCTGGCAGAACACCTATGATGTGCTAGGTGCTATTCTAGGCGCTTACTATTTTGAGGTAGAACCTTCTAGAACCTGTCCTATCATTAAATCCATTTTACAGATGCGGAAACCCAGGCTGGATGGTGCAGCGCCTTCCCTGTACTCAGACCTGGTGCTCCTAACCATGAAGGTCTCTCCTGTATCCAGGTGTAGGTTTCCATCAGGACGTGTCCACAAACACGCATGTCCATATTTGTCCAAGTAACAGACCCGAAGGCGGGGTTGCTGGGCCGGAGGGCAGACTTGCCTTCTCTGTCTGCCTCCGCAAGCCTTTGTTTTCTCTCTGGTGAAGTACTGTTGTTGGTGTGTGTTGGCCAGCTGTCTACCTGGAGGAGGGGTCGTTGTGGGACAATGGGATAATGTTCAGAAGAGGCCATTGTTGACTGAAAAGAACCTGCCGGTGAAGCATGCAACGATGGGGGCATGGAAGTTCACACTTACCACTTCTGTGCTGTGTTGTTCATTTGGTGCTCACATAACCCAGCACAGGGGGACCTCTTAGCCCCCTTGCTATCAAAGAGGACAGTCATTCTCAGTAGCTAGGAGTGGAGTCATGACTTCCAGGCCTGGCCCTGTCCAGCACCATGTGCTTTCTTTTTTTCCATCATGTAATACATTTATTATATTTTGTTGCATTTTCTACTTTTCTCTTAATTCCAACTATATACTCTATAATCAACTGCTGTTTCAGAAATAAAACGTTTTAAACATAAAAATATAAATTCTGCTATTAAAAGTGCATACACCTTGAGTAACAAAAGGGCTTGCCAGATGCCTGTTCTTATCAGTGGAATTTGTATTGTCTGCGGCTGCTTTGAGCAGAGGCCCTGTGGCCTGCAAAGCTAAAGTCTCGACTGTCTGGAACTTGACTGAAAAAATTTGCCAACCCCTGTTCTAGACTGTAATAGAAGACCTGTATTACCAAAAAAAAGAGAGAGAGACTTTTTAAAATAGGAAATAGAAGTGCTACAAAATGTAATCATGCACGTGTTTATCTATACCCACTGCAAAACTTCAGCCATCTGGAAACTTTGGGAGATAAGACAATTCTGATTTCCTGGAGATTAAGTTTTTACCCCTAAGAAATCTTTGTAAATGGTATTACCTGTTTCCCTGCCTTGAACAGACGATGCCGGGCACGTATGACCTTCCCTTGAAGGATCTAGCCATCTTTTCAAGCACTAGGTTCTGGATTCTGCTATGAGCTCTGATGGCATCAAAAATGCCGTAGCTCTCTCCTAAATGGCCCCAGAGTTATTTTCAAAAAAATTTTTGTCTGCTTTTTGATGATTTTTTTTCCTCTTCCATTTCTGCCCACTATTTTTTTTTTTTTTTACTGCTTTCCATGTGCCGGATTGTGGCTATCAACTGGCCCCACTTCTCAACTTCTAGAAATAATCTAAGTTGTTGGAAATGTATACTAAGTTAACAGGCTCTGATAGAGAACCTGAGACACACACATACACGTGTGTGTATGCAGGAGAGAATTGATACACACACATACTATATGTCAACCTAGCCATGTCTTTCAATTCTCTAATACACCACACACAGTCGGTGTGGACATTTATTTTAGCGTGTTTCCTTCTCTTTCCCTGGTTGTCCTGTAGGGCTTAGTTCCCTGCAAATGAGGTTATACTCCGTGTGTATACCTTCCCACCTGCATACCAAAGGCAGGAAGGGGGACCAAGTCCTCCCACCAAGGAGGAGCACAGGACAGGGCCCCACACTTGCTGCCGCCTTGAATTCTTCCATTTTGAATGAGAGATGCTGTATTTTCGTTTGTGTTGGGCCTTGCAACTTCCGTAGCTGGTCCTGGTCATCATAAAATAGGATCATGGAATGTTAATATTTGGATGGAGCTTAGAGCTCAAGCTTTCAAAGCCCTTCATTTAAAGGGGTGGGGAGGGTTGGGGGAAACTAGAAAGAAGGGGAGGTGACATGCCCAAGTTCACCTGGTGAATATGCTCTTTCCCCTGCAAATATGTGCTGTTTCCTGCACCCCTCACGCTTAGGGCCAGTGAGCAAGTCTAGCAATCGAAGCAGTTAATACTTAGGAATTTAAATTTGCCCTTTATTCTTCTATCTTCTCCCCCTCCACACACACACGTGCACTGCACACAAAATAAGTAACCAGTTTTATCAGTAAGTGTCGAAACTGACTCTTTAATGGAGAGTTTTACGGATTAATGGCTTAAAAAATAGGATTCAACTCTTCCCCAAAATATTAGCCATTTCCCTGAATTAAAACTTTGAATGGTCATTTTTCCTATTTTTGAAAGCAATAGTTTTCATAGTGGGAAGTTTGAAAAATGAACAAGAAGGGGCAAGAAAATATCATGCCACAGCCTTTTGTAGATTTTCTTCCAGTTTTGTCTGTGTGGGTGCATTTTTTTGCATAGTTTTTCTCAAACTTCCCATTCATGTGAACCTTTTATGTTCCACTTAATATTGTATTAAGTTAAAATGCATGAAATTGTTGTTTCCAAAGGTCAAAAATGGTTGACTACTGGAGTATGATATAGTGCAACCTAATTGCAAAGGCATCTTCTTAAATTGAGTAGTCTTTGCAATGTCATTTTTTACTGGATGTGTAAGATCCCTTCATGTGGCTGCACGCAGTTGCATAACTTTTGTTGAACCACATAATAGACAATTATAAATAATTACATTCTATGTGCATAATATAGAAATACTTATAAATAATTTCATGATAAAGCATCTTATTTCTTTGCCTTCATAGATGGGATATTCTTTTAAAATTAACCTTCATTATTTTTTGCATTAAAAAATTAGTTGTATTTTTTAAATGCTGGAAAAATACTGAAGAAAAACAGAGATAAGTAAAATCATCACCCTGAAGTATAACCCATGGTGCATTTATTTCTAGTCTTTGTTTCCTACATGTATATGCATTTGAAAGCCTATGTTTTTTTCACCGAACAACATATGGTGAACATTAAGTAGAGTGTTACGAATCGGATTAAGTTTAATCCCAAGACTGTGGGGCATCCTTTAGAAAAGGGCTACTCAAACGATGGTCCATGGACTGTTTGCCAGTCACAGAGTATCCCTGTAGTGCTGGGTTAAGTCCAAAAATTGAGGGCAAACTTTAAGAGACTTTTATAGTAAGTTGACACTGTATGGCACCCAAGCATGCCAACCTGCCTTTTTCTTTGGATTCTCCTCCTCCAACTCCTCCTCTTCTCCAGAAGTATCAGACAGTGATAAAACGCAAAAAGAAAAGGACTTTGCCACAGCTGGATTGAGAAGCACTGCTGCAGAGCCTGACTAGCCTACAGGGCTCCAGCAGGCCTTGGGCACTCACCCGCGCCATCCTCCTGTGCAGTGCCAGCTTTTAAAATCCCCAGATCTGCTCTTTTGCAGTGTTGTGGGGTTTTTTTTTCCCCAGCTCTTTCTTGCTGCTCTCAATGAGTATGGTACTAGTTTGATTTCTTTCCACCCTTTCCACTTCTCCCCTCTTTTTCTTCCTCCCTTGTCCTCTCTCTCATTTTCCTCTCTTGGGAAGAGGTGGAAGACTGGTCAACCAGACAGCCAGGCTTGTTGTGCCAGGGCCTAAAGACAGTGTTCTTTTAATCCAGGTTAAAATTCCAGTTTAGAGAATTCCATGCATTTTCCGAAGAAAGCTCTAAAATTTTGTACATTTTCCTCAATAGCGTTCTATTACCTACAAACTTGGGGGGGGGGGTGATATTCAAGTTCCTGTATGAAACGTTCAGTTGCCCCTCTGGATTTCCTAATATTCAAAGAACTAATGGAAGAGGGAAAAGCTACATGCCAAATTTCTTCCTTGGGCAATACTTTCAGAGTCATACAAAATTAAATAAGGGAGGAAAACAGTATATATTCTGAAAAAAATAAAATAAAAGGATTTCTGCGAAAGAAAAGAAAAAAAAAGAAAGAAAGCATGTGTAAATAGGAGCGGAGCAGGGGCCTCGGGTTGTCCTGTATGTGAACCAAGCACAAAAAGTTTTCATACCCAGCTGTTGTGACGGATCTTCCTGCAGCTCAAGAACAAGTCTTCTTACTTAATAGATGTTGGATTTATTTTAAATCATGAAACTGGCCAGCTCTGAATAAGTTCAATGTTTTCAAGCTAAGCATTAGTGTTTTTTCATATTAGCAATACCTGGGGAGTTTCTTTACCCCTGCCCTCCATCCGTGATACAGAGTCAAGAGCCAGCTCTGGGCAAACCTGGACCTACTGTGGACATGTGGGGTGCCTGACTTTTTTTTTCCAGGCGGATCAAAAGCCCAGAGAAGGCAGCAGCCGCACATTGGTGGCGTTCCCCCGCCCCAGTGAGTGTGGGCGTTTGCGCCAGGCTTTGGAGGGCTCCGCAGGCCCTGCCCGCCCAGGGTCCCCAGGGCTCCATGTAGGAGTCCCGAGCTGGGAATAAAGTGAACAGTGATGACGAAATAACTGGCTTTAGTTAAATAATTTGCTGTTTACGGCTTCTCTGTTTATGAATCAGTTAAAAGCCCTTTTAAGTGAAATTGGATAGACTACAAAGTGTTGGTTTCATGTGTTTTATTTGCAGTTTAATCAGCATGATCCAGCTGCCGGAGTGGGGAGAGTCGAGCTGGGGTTTTAATTATCCCTGCTTTGCCCGAGTTAGGAATTCCCAATGGTGCCGTCTGCGGGAAGATGCCAAAAACCGCATTGTTCTTTAATTAGCTGTTGTAATTGTTTTAGTCTAATCTCCGTGATTAGCAGCAGCATTAAATACAGCAGGAAGAAAAGGCCTGTCCTCTATGCGCTGCCCCAGTAAACAGAGCCTTTCTCCCTTCTGGAGAGGGGGATCATAGAAAATCAATTAGAACTCAGCCAGTGCTGATTGGAAAAGGATAAAGACCAGCCACCATGAAGCCGAGACGCTTGGAGGAGTTGGTTTATGGCCCCGCTGCCAGCGCGCCTGGAGAGCTCTGCAGCCCTGCCCTGCCACGGAGGCATTTGGATGGGCAGCTCCGTCCCTCTCCGGGGATGGTGACATGGACCCGATTGGCACCAGCTGTTGTTTTGGCTTTAGGTGCTCTGCCTCGTGCACGCATCTGTGAGCTTTTAGTGGACTCCTCTTTCGTGCCTGGCATCGTGCTAAGGTGCCCGGAGATACAGCTCCGAACGAGGCAGACACAGTCTCTGTCCGCACAAAGTTTATTGTCTCCAGGAGGAGACTGATGTTGATCCAGCAATTGGGGAAGTGAATTACACTTCATTGTAAATTATGAAACGCTGTAAAGAGGAACTAGGAGGGAGTTTAGCATGGGTAACCCATCTAGTCTAGAAAGGTAAGGGAGAGTGCCCCAGAGAACTGAGTTATAAGCTGATATCTGACAGATCAAAAAGAGTCAGTCAGCAAAGAGGCCAAAGGAAGGGTGTTTGAGTCAGCAAGACTAGCACATGCAAAGGTCCTGAGGCAGGGATGAGTCTGCTGCTTCCTGCTCATTGTTGCAGCCTTCTCTTAGTGACAGTAGAGCAGGGTACAAATGTACCAGATTCTGGATACAAGCTCACTGGGTTCAAATCCCATCTCTATTACGTAGGAGCTGTGTGAAATTCTGCAGGTGGCTTCCCTCCACTCAGTGGTCCCAGGCTATAAAATGCAGGTGATGATAATAACAGTACTTTCTAGTTCACAAGGTTGTTGTGAAGATGAATTAACTTTACACACGTTAAGGATTCAGAAGGTTGCCTGGCATTTGGTAAGACTCAGGAAGTGTGGGCGGGCACCATTAGCCCCTTGGGGCAACCTTGACTTTGGAGTAGAACAAAATGGGCTAAAATCTAGAGCTGCTGTGTACGAGCTTGGCAACTTTGGCCTGGTTACCTAATCTTGCTGTCCCTGCTTTCCTGTGCATGAAGTGGGGACAAAATCGACTAACTCAGAACCGCTGTGTGGCTGAAGTGCGCTAAGTCAGGGGTTTGTTTAGTCTTGTGCTTAGCGTGTTGTAGGTGCTTAGAGAATAGTAACTCCTGCCATTATTCACGAAGCATCCACGAGATTGGTGATGGACATGTCCCCTTAAAGATCAGCTCCCTGTGCTTTTCCTTCTTCCCCTCCTTTCGTCTGTGAAGTTCTGTTGCCCTCTTCATGCCTACAGAAAGGGTCACTTGAGTGGACACGTTGGGATGGCATGCCCTGCTGTGGGAGGCTGCCCTGTGACGTGGTGACATTTAATGCCATCCCCGGTCTCTGCCCACTAGGTGCTGCTAGCACCCCCCTCCCCCGAATCATGATTAAAATGTCTCCAGATGTTGCCAAACGTTCCCTGGGTGGGCAAAATGGCCCCTGGTGGGAAACCACTGTTCTCTAGGGAAAAATAGAACAAATAGCCTAGCTGGTTCTTTGGAACGTATCCAGTTAGGCTATTAGAATAAACATGGCAGAAGTCTGCTGGGGCAGGGATATTGCCGGGAGGGTGCCGGGAGCGCACAGCAAATAGTTTTGAGGCCCTTTGAATTTGAGAAGGCGTTTATACTATTCCCAGTTTTGGCTCCACATTGGAATCCACTAGAGAGATTAAAACACAGGTGCCCTGGCCCCGTCGCTAAGAGAATCTGATAGAATTGGCCCGGTGCCTCCCAGGGCGCAGGATGATTTAAAGCTCCTCAGGGGACCCTGACGGGCTGCCGGGGTGGAGGACCTGACACACCTGTGTCAACAGGTCAGGGGCTTGGTGAAGCCTCATGTTTCTGTTCCAAGGAATGGTCTGGACAGGAAAACTGCATAGCATTTACTTATGTGTGAGACATAATTCTAAGTGCTTTACTTGTAGTATCTAATTTAATTCTGAAGACAACTCTGTGAGGTGTAGGTACTATCGTTATTAACCCCATTTTAAAAGTGAAGTCCAGAGTGGTTAAGGAACTTGCCCAGGGTCACACAGCTGAAAACAGTGGACTTCGGATCAGAACTCAGGCCCCTTTGCCTCTGGAGGGGGGCTGGAAGAGGACCGGGTTTGGGCGCTGCGGAAGGGGTGTTTGAGGTTCTGAGGAATGGGTTGGATATAGGCCCTGATGTTTGCAGGTCGGAGGAAATGCCATTGGCTTATGATTCCTTTATGGAGCACCTACGGTGTACCGGGCATTAGCACATAGAATAGACACGCTCCCTTTCCTCTAGAGGCCAACCAGTCTCAGTCTGTGGGAGAAACTCACAGGAAACCACGAAGCGCACAGTGTGTGAGGACAAACGCGGATTGGTGGGATTAAGAAAAGGATGAAGGAGCCGGGCTGAGACCTAACAGAGGAAGCTCCTGCACAGAGAGGGGCCGGGGGAGGTGGGCACCTGGGGAAGGAGAAGGCGCCAGCCTCTGAAGAGCCGGGAGGACGGCGGTTCCAGGCCGAGCATGTGCGAGCGCCCGAGGAGGCTCAGCTCGCTTAGCACAGCCAGGCATGGGGCAGAGGGCGTGGGGCAGAGGGCAGGGACAGGTAGGAGGGCTGTGAGGGAGGTGGGAAGGGGCCAGGCAGCTCGGGCTGCTGTCCTCATTTTTTATGGTTTGAGGAAAGTAAGACCCAGAAATGGGAGGAGAAAGCGTGATTTCCTCAAACTCACACAGCTGGGCAGGGTTTGGGCCAGAATTCAAAACCACGCAGTTTGGCCTTTGACACAAGATATTCCAGAACGGCCCCTTGGTCAGCCTGTGTGTTCGGATGGGGGGTGTGGGACCGCAGTGAAGACAGGGCCCTTTCTGCTGTGCTCCTGGGGCCTACGAAGCAGAGACAGCTCAGGCAAGGGACCCAGCTGTGCCTTGGCCTGGGCAGGTATGTATCAAACGTCTCAGGACCGTTTATTAGTCGCCTGTGAAGTGCCTAGCACTGCAGTAGCTGTTTTTCATCCATTTCTTGACGCTGCTTGTGAAAGTCAGTCTTTCACAGTGTGGACTTGATTCCCATTTTACATGTGAACACCAAGGCCTAGAAAATGGTGACAGCTCTTTCAAGTTCACCCTTGCAAGGGAGGACAGCAGCACCCTGGGTAGAGCCGTGGGCTCCCGCTGCCTTCCTTCCACTCCGGTTTTTCAGTTTGTCTCTGCTTCCTCCACAGTGCCTGGCAGTTCATGAAACACATTGGTAGAATCGGTTAATGAGTTCACCCAGCCAGTTTCAGAATTACAGTAGCTCTTAGGATCTGCATAATTGACACTGGCCACTCCAAGTATGCGTGAGCAAAATGTCAAGGCGTCGCCTGATGTTGCATTTTGCTGAGGCACGGATTTGATCGCAGCATGAAGGAGAGAGGCCTCTAGCTGGCTGGAGAACTGAGCCGCCCCCCATGCTTCACACCTTAGGGAAGCGTTGGGGTAGGAGCCAAGGTCATTCTCAGGAAGTGATTTATAAAGCGTCATAAAATCTCGACCCTGTGGTACAGTTGACCTCTCCACCCAAAAATGGCCTGCTAGGGTTGACTCTGGAAGTCCAGCTGTTTCGGCAAGGGCCAGCTACCCTGCCTCAGTGGGGTAAGGGCCAGCTACCCTGCCTCATTGTCTGCTAAGGCAATGTGAGCCAGTGGTCAAGACCAACGAGCCACAGGATCTGGTCCCCACTTCTTCCTGCATTCCTTCCTCCAGTGTTTGTTTAGTCTCTGCTACATTTGGGCATCACTCTCAGGCTCTGGGCATACTGAGAATCTCAGCTCCATGGAGCCTCGTGAGGAGAAACAGACGGTGCACGCTTAAGTAAACATGATCAAGAGAAGTTCCAGGGAGCAAAAAGGCGCTATGTAAATGATGAAACAGGGGGATGAGCTGGCTGGTGAAGGGTAGATGATATTTGAACCCAGCTTTAAAGACACACCAGGCAGATTCTTAAGGATGCAAAGGAAAAGTCTTCCAGACAGAAGGAGCAGACACATGCAAATGTCCTGAGGCACGAATGAGCTTGGCATGGTGATTGAAACATGGATTAGTGAGGATTAGAAAGGCGGTTGACAGAAGTGGGTGCTAGCTGATCCTGAAGAGCCTCACAGGCCATGCTAAATGGTTTGTCTTTTATTCTCATTGTAAAAGAACATGTGAGGTTGTCTTAGTTTGCCAGGAGTGCTATGACAAATAGCACACAGTGGGTTGTCTCATGGGTTGGAGGCTAGACATCCAAACTCAAGGTCTCAACCAGCCATGTTTTTTCCCAGAATCGGTAACATTCTGGTGCTGGCTTGCTGCAATTCTTGAGTCTCCTCTGCCTCCCTCCCATGGAGAACTGTCTCGTGGATTTTCTCTTGGGGCTTTCTCTGACTGATGGCATGTGAATATCCTTTGCCATACAAGGACTCCAGCCAATACAACTCAGTGTGGCCTCATCTAAATGGGATCTCTGAAGCTCCTGTTCGCAAATGACTCTGCACCTTAACAAATAATAACATCTTCCAAGGTCCTACTTACAAATGGGTCCCCATCCTCGGGAATGCCGATTAAGACTCGCACGGGTCTTCCTGAGGACGTGATTCCATGCCCAGCTGAGGTTGAGATACTGGAGGTAAAGACCTGAATGCTGCTTGGCAGGTCTAGTGTGTGCCCTGAAGATTGGCTTGCCGATGGCAGTATTTATTATAATTGCTTTTTGTTTGGCCGTTCACCAGGCCCCCGGTATAGCCATCGTGGAGGTTTTCTCTCCTCTCTGTTCGTAAATGACCCAAGGAGAAGTTAGAGCTCAAAGAACCATGACGAAAGGGCACGAGGCAAACACCTAGAAATGGAATCACAGCGCCATTCATTGCCGCCAACGAAGAGAGCTCGGACCGTCTGACTTGGGTTGAAAAGTCAGTTCTTCCAGACGACAGGTTCTGCTATAATCAGCTCTTCCCTGAAATCCCTCCACTATCCAAGCCACCCAAACAGAAGCAAGACGGCCTGGGGAGCAGGGATTCTGCCCCCCGAGTCATCTCCCCGACTCAGAAATCTGCATGGATGGGGAGGCACGGTGGCCTCTGCTGCCAGTGGAAGCTCTGTAAACACACGCTGCCAATAACCTGCAATCCCCGGGGCCCAGATGACATATGTAAATCTCTCTCCTCCCTGTGGTCTCAAAGGGCTGAGTCAATAAACTTAATTTCCTGTGGTTTCCATTGTTTGGTTGCCACGGCCTAGGAAATTTGATCAGATAAAAGCTGTGAACTTCGGGGGAGGATGGTTTGTGTTGTCAACGGTGGGAAAGAGCAGAGGCCTGGCCAACTGGGTGGGCACTCGCTTCGTCTCCCTTTTGCTCTGCCACTGCTGGAGCCTGACCCAGGGATGATGGTGATCTCCTAACCCTCCTTGGACATCTTTTGTGGACTTGGCAGATCATCATTACACTCTCATTGGCCCTGTGTTAAGATGCAAAGATCTTGGTTTGATCCAATGTGGGGAACGTACTCCCACGACTTTGCAGAGGCAAGATCAGACCAAGATCTCCTGGGAGGTGTCCCGAGCCATTGGAAAGACCAGTCAAGGGCTTTGCTCTTGGAGTCAGGCCTGGGATCCACCGCGGTGTGATCTTGGACAAGTTGTCTGATGTCTTTGAGTTTTGGGTTTTCCACCATGGGGATAATTCTTTGTCGATCTCATACTGTAGTGGAGAAATTCGGGTATGCGCGGTTTCGAAGGCCAGGACACGAGAATACCGAGAAGGAAGTTGGTTTATTTCGACTGGCCGGGCTCGGCGGACTCTTGTCCTAATAAAAACCGAGCTCCGAACAGCCTTTTCCAGACCCTTTTATACAGAGGATATAGGATTAGGAAGACTAACAGTGATGGTAAACAGACCTTTGGTTAGGTTCTTCAGATCTTAGTATCAGATAGGTTATTTCCTCCAGGTGAGTTACATATTCTCCACATCCAAGCCAGTTTGGATTAGCATAGCTCCACATTGTCTGGAAGCAGCCCTGAATACACACTCAGTCTCACATCCCTTCTGAACATTCAAAGACTGTAGGGCCTATATTACTTATCTGGCCATCTTGGAGACTAGGTACTCTTGGAAATAATTTTGATTTAATGCACAGGCTATATCAATACAGTTCATTTATGCACCTAAATTAACTGTTTATGCACCATAGTGCAGGAGGTGCGATGGTAAACAAGCATCTTTTTGCCCTCATTGACTATTAGACATTCTGGTGGAAAGATAGGACAAAAACTAACCAACCAATAAATAAGCCAATGCTTACAATCATGGTCAGCTGTGATTAGGAGTCAGGAAAGAAGCAGAAGAGTGTGGACTAAAGGCGGGTGGGGAGGATCTACCTGTGGCAGGGGGTCAGGAAGGGGCTCTCAGTTGGGGCAGAGACTATGACATGCAAAGGATGAGGGTGGGGGAAGAACATGTCAAGTCGAGACAACTGCATGCGCAAATGCCCAAAGTGAGAAAGAGCTTGTGCAAGGGAGAACACAGGTGGGTTTCAAGGTTGTTGGAGGGAGGGCATGGGGGAAAGGGCCTGCGCCGAAGTTGAATGAAGGAATGAAGAGGTGGATCCAGAGCATGCTGAGCCTTGTAAGTCCTGGCCAGGGGACTGGATTATATTCCGAGGGCTCGTCCATCTCTTGCCTGACTTTTTGCTATGGCCTCTGAACGTGCCTCCTGCCCTCTGCCTTCACCCAGTTGCCAGACTATTATTTTGCATCATGAGTCAGGTAATGCCACGTTTCTGCACAAAATCCACCCGTGGCTCCTTGTGACACTCAGGGCATAAGCCAATGGCCTGGCCTTGATTCAGCATGCCCTCTGTGATCTGGCTGCCACTCACCTCTCCAACCTCATTGGTTGCTGTCATTTCCCTTGCCCGGCTCTGGCCACCCCTACATTGTCTACACAGGCCAGGCACACTCATACTCATACTGGGACTGAGCTTTTCTGTTTTCTATGATTACATTTCCCATTTTGGATTATGAGTTTTAGAATACATCACATCCTTTTTTGCTTTGGCCACCAGGAAGCTCAGTGCCTCAGCCATAATCGTTCTTTGAGCTTTGTTTTGGAATGGTAAGTTTCCCCTCCCTCACCACAGTTACTGATTTTCTATCACTAGCATAGTAGTGTTTCTGGCTTCTATGTATTTTTTTTTAATTTATTTTTCTTTTCATGGGCTTTATTTTTTTTTAAAACTTTTTAAAATTAAAGTTAATAGATCACAAAGAATGTTATATTAAAAAACAAAAGAGGGAAACGGACTTGGCCCGGTGGTTAGGGCATCCGTCTACCACGTGGGAGGTCCGCGGTTCAAACCCCGGGCCTCCTTGACCTGTGTGGAGCTGGCCCACGTGCAGTGCTGATGCGCGCAAGGAGTGCCCTGCCACGCAGGGGTGTCCCCCGCGTAGGGAAGCCCCACGCTCAAGGAGTGTGCCCCGTAGGGAGAGCCACCCAGCGCGAGGGAGGGTGCAGCCTGCCCAGGAATGGCACTGCCCACACTTGCCGTGCCGCTGACGACAACAGAAGTGGACAAAGAAACAAGACGCAGCAGATGGACACAGAGAACAGACAACGGGGGGGAATTAAATAAATAAAAAAAAATTAAAAAAAAAACAAAAACAAAAGAGGTTCCCATATAACCCACTCCCCGTCCCCATAACCCACTCCCCAACCCCTTATGTCTTTCATCGCAGGCTTTCCTTTTATGGAAGGGGAGGAGATAAATTTAAGTGTCACATGCTGCTCACAGCTGATCATGGGTCCATTTTCCCCCAAGAGGGGGTTCTTTTGGGTAGCAGAAGTAACCAGGCCATTCCTGGAGAGGCAGTAGGCAGGGGCCAGAGGACCTTTGCACTCTGGGTAGCCTATAAGGCCGTGTTCTGGGACTGGAATCCAGTGGTTTCTAGAGAATTCTGAAAATGACTTAGCAAGGAGCCCTGGGCCTGGCTGACTGAGCACTGCACCCCCATTCTCTACAGCATCCCACGAGTGCTAGTGTGTGGGTGACGGATGGGCAGAGGCTCCCGGGGCCAGAGCCCCCACCGGCTCCTTACCCGAGTGTCAGCACTCAGGGACTGCGACCCCTCACCCCATGGCCTGCAGATTTCGAGACTTGTTTCCCCCATCCTGACCTGAACATTTCGGAGCTCCTGAAGTGATTTCTGGACAAGGGTTGACTTTAGAAGTCAAAACTGCTCATTAGTGATCCGACAAGCTCGATTTGACCTGCATAATGACTTGCAATGCTTTTTTGGCTGGACAAGCCCTCAGCAGGAGTCCTGGCCCTCTCAGAGCAGATGGACTTACAATTGGTGACCCTGCCACATCGATGTGGCCCCTCCGAAGGCCCCGTGCCCTGAGTGTCCGAACGGCATAAAAACATGAAAGCCCCCTGGACTCCGGCCTCTCAATCCCGCTCTGCCCACCGTGCACGGCCCTCGAGGGTCACAGCTTGGCAGGGTTCCTTCCAGCCTCATCCACATTTTTCAGCTAAGGAAACCCAGGCTTGGAGACGTTAAAAGAGGAGGTTGTTTACTAGTCCCTGAGGGCAGTTGCTGAGGTCTAGGCAAGGCCGTCCCAAGGTGCTAGTGGATTTTTGGGACTTTTTTTCACTTTTAGTGGTTTTAGCTTTTTTCCCCCTCCACGCTCATGAAAGGAAACCTTTTCTATCAAATGGCATAATAGCAACCTTGATGGGACTTGGAAAGAAAGCAATCGCCCCCGAGCCCACCACCCTGGCCGCAGAGCGAGCCGTTTGGGGTCTGAGCCCACCCCGCCGCATGTGTAGATCATCTTATACTCTCTGTAAACGCGGGGGACGGTCCCGGGGAGCCCCGCGCGCCATAAAAATCGGCAGCACAGGGGAGCCTTGTCTGGTCGGAGGGCGGCTGCCGAGCCTGGCTCGTCAGGGAGGCCTTGTGGGGCCCGGCCGAGCTCCCCGCCTCACAGGCGGCCTCTGTGGGGCTGCCAGGGCGCCGAGGTGACGGGCGGGACCCCGAACAGCGGAGTTCTGTCTGTCCTCACGCTGGCAGGCAGCCCAGGCCAGGCTGCAGCCTCACCGGCCAAGGTACGCGGTGGGCAGGGCCGGCAGACAGGCGCGCCTTTGAGCTGGGGCGAGGGCGCCAGGCCTCCTCCGGTTGCGGCCCGGGACACGCCCGCGCCCCCGGCTTCCCAGCTCACTCCTGCCAGCAGGACCCTTGGCTCAGAGCCCCTGGAGCCTCAGGATGCGTGTGGAGCCTCCATGTGGCACCACGGAGGGCCTTTCCGACGTGGGTCTCCCTGGAACATTCCCGATTCACCCCGGAGTTTGGGCCACATCCCGATACTTGCCAGGGAAGCAATACCGCATGGCGGCTTTGAGCCAGGCTGCCCGGCTGGTTCTGACACCCGTCTCCTCTCCTTGAGCCAGGCACTTTATTCTCTCTGTGCCTCAGTGGCCTCATGTCCAAATTGGAAATACTAATAGGGTGATGAGGCTTAAATGTTAAGCACACGTATATAACCACACACACGGAAAATAGTGCAGGGAAGAACTGGTGAAAAGTAAATAAGATTTTGGTCAAATTAACAGTATTGTAGCAATGTTAATTTTCTGACTTTAATACTGTACTCTGGTTATAGAAGTTGTCACCATTGGGGGAAGCTGGGGCCAAGGGATATGGGACAAGAGGTACTATCTTTGCAACTTCAAATGATTCTATAAATATTATTATTTTCAAACTGTATTGCAGTAAAAGATACATTACATGAAACTTCCCATTTTAACCCCTGTTAAGTATACAATTCGGCGCTCTTCATTCCATTCACGATGTTGTGCTACCATCACCACCATCCACTGCCAAAACTTTTCCATCATCCCCAGCAGAAAGCCTTCACCCTATATGCATCAACTCCCCAGTCCCCCCATCCCCACTGCCCCGGTCACATCTAATCTACTTTCTGTCTCTATGAGTTTACGTATTCTAGTTAGTGCATTTAAGTGAGATTATGCAATATTTGTCCTTTTGTGTCTGGCTTCTTTCATTCAGTGTGATGTGCTCAGGGTTCCTCCATGTTGTTGCATGTATCAGAACATTATTCCCTCTTATAGCTGAATAGTACTCCATTGTATGGATATGCCACATGTTGTTCATCCATTTATTGGTTGATGCTCAGTTGGGTTGCTTCTGCCTTTTGGCTATTTTGAATAGTGCTGCTGTGAACGTTGGTATCTGTCTGAGTCCCTGCTTTCAGTTCTTTTGAGTATATCCCTAGAAGAGGGATTGCCGGGTCATATGGTAATTCTATATTTAACTTTCTGAGGAACCACCAAACTTCCACTGCGGCTGCACCATTTTACCTCCCCACCAATGATGCACAAAGGCTCCTATTTCTCAACTTCCTCTGCAACACTTATTATTTTCTGTTTTTTTAATAATAGCCGTCCTGATGGGTGGGAAGTGGTATCTCATTGTGGTGTTGATTTGCATTTCCCCAGTGGCTACTGATGTTGAGCATCTTTCCATGGGCTTATTGGCCATCCGTGTATCTTCTTTGGAGAAAGTTCTGCCCAAGTCATTTGCCTGTTTTTTCACTTGGTTGGTTTGCCTTTTTATTGTTGAGTTATAATTATTTTTTCAAAAAGAACAGTGCGTGTGTTACCACATGTAAGGTCTTAGGACGCACCCCATTGCATGTAAGCACTACACAGTGGTGATGATGTTTTATTCAGTCCTTTCGGCGCTGAGGGATTTTGCAGGCCAAGAGGAAGAGGCTCTTGTGTGACTCCAGGCTCCCTCCTGGCCCCTCCCTCCCACGCCCTGGCCTGAGCTCTGGGCACAACTGAGGCGCTGGCCCTCCCTGAGCTCGCCTTGCTCAAGCCTCCGTAGGTTTGCTCACGCTGTGCCCTCTGTCAAGAGCGTCCCTCTTCCCCTTGGACTGGTGCACTCCTCTTCCTCCTCCAGCTCACACCTCCTCTAGAAGGCCTTCCTGGGCCCTGCCTTGCCTGCTTGGATGCTTGCAGGGCTGTCAACCAGTGATTCCCAAAGTGTGGTCCCTGGACCAGCGGCTTCAGCGTCATGCAGGAAAAGAGAGAGACTTCACTTCACCTTCTGAATCAGAACTGAGGATGGGGTGGCGATGGGGTCCAGCAAGCGCTCGTTTAACCAGCCCTCCAGGGGATTCTGATGAATGCCAACTATGGAAAGCGGCCGCTCTAACCCAGCTCATCTCAAATGTAGTGCACGGATCACCTGGGATCATGTCAACGGGCAGATCCCGTAGGTCTGGGGCGTGGTCTGGGATTCTGCTGATGCCACTGGGTTCCTTGAGGCCAGAGTCCATGTGACCTTCTGCCTTGTTGCCTCCTCCACTGCCCGGGCAGGGGGAGCTTGATAACGTGTTGTCGTTGTTGTTGTTGTTGAAACAGTGGCTGGATTTGCAGCTGGATGAGTAGAGCCATTTTCTGTTGAGGGGAGGGCAGAAGGAAGGAAACATCTTCATCCAGCTCAGGGCTGGGAAGGCGAGGCAGGTACGATGGAGAGGAAGAAGGCAGTCCCCTGACCCTCCCCCGGTGGCCGACACCGTCCTCTGCTCAGCTCCCTTCTTGCTCTAATGATGTCCGGGAATAGAGCCGTAGGACGTGCCCCCAGGAAAGGAACACTCGCCATCTCGACTCGCAGCAAGCCTCTCTCCTCCTTTCCTCCATTCATGCATCATTTATTCTGCACCTGTTTGCTGAAACTGAGTAGATGTGCAGACCATACCCGAGTGGGCGCAGCAGGTGGGGTCCCCTGCCCACAGGCAGCGTGGGCTGATGCCCACTGTGGAGTGGGACTCCAGCTGCGACGAGGGAAACAGAACCACAGGGCAAGCATGCCGAGACCTGGGAGGGCCAGGAGAGTGTCCCACGCCGAGACCAGGACATGTCAATGAGGTAAAGCTTACTGTAGGAAGCGGAAGCCATATGGGCAGAAGTCTCTGTCCCAGGGGAGCCTGGAAATGGCAGGAGAGAGTGCTTAGAAGCAAGAGGGTGTGTGGGCAGTGGGGAGGTGGAGAGGTAGACTTGGCCAGGGCTTTACAGGGCCGTGTCCTGAGATACGGGATGGATGGATTTTAAGCAAAGGAATAGCATCTGGTTTGCCTTTTCAAAGGATGCCTCTCTCTGGCTGCCTGGTGGGGAAGGCATGGGTAGGTGGGCAAAGGAAATACAAAAGGACCCGCCAGGAGATCCTGTACTGGTCCGAGCCAGGCAGCGGTGGAGCTAGAGAGAAGCGGACAGATCCAAGGGGGGCTCAGGACTTGGCAGAGGATTGGAGCTGAGACGTGAAGAAGAGAAAGGTGGCAAAGAAGTCACCAGTAATTCAGTCAAGTTGTAGCTTATTCCCTAAGGCCAGTTCTAGAAGTTTCCATCCATCTTCGTAGGGATGATGTGGTTCCACCTCCAGCCTCCACTCCAGCTCTCTTTGCACTCTCATGAGCTCTCTCCCCTGCCTCCCCACTTCTGTGGACCCTCCACCTATGCACTCGAAGCTCTGTGCCCTGTACATTTTACCTGCCCCCTCTGTAGCTTTCCTCAACACCTGCGAAAAGATTGGGCTCAGATACTAGAGAGAGAATTTTTCTCTAGCTCTCAACCTAGAACCACAAACACACATCTTAACTCCCTACCTCTTAATCTCCTTGACTGCAGTGGCTTGTCCACAAAATAGGAACATTAAGCCATTTGGGATGGGAAGTGCTTCCAAAGAATCCCTTTGAATGGGAGAAAAATGAGAGGCAGGCTGCGTGGCATGGATGTTTACTGCAATAGCCACATGAAAATTTCAGGGCTGGAAAAATAGGTTCTCAGAAAATTTCCTCTCTTAACAAGGCACAGCACAAACAGTACAGTCTAGTAAGGGCCGTCTGAGTCGGAGAAGCCAAGCTGCTATTCGCCCGCGGAGCGCCTCCTTCCCAGTCACGCACTAGCAGCCAGGGCCAGGGCCAGCCGAGGCCAGCGCTGCCTGGGAGAGGGATAGGGAGAGGGAAAGGGGAGGCTGCGCCCCTCACAGCAGGGCCGGCCGGGTACCCTCGCCCTGCTCTCCCAGCTTCTGCCAGCAAGGATTTGCTGAGGGCCCGCTGAGCGTCAGATGCTGTTGTAGCCGGTGGGTCTCCACTGTGGGCAGTCATTCCCCCCAGGGGACTGACCTCAACAGATGGAGACGTTTTTGGGGATGTCATAACTGTTATCGAGTAGGTAGAGGCCAGGAGTGCTGCCAAATATCTGACAGTGCACAAACAGTCCCCACAACATGGGAAGACCCAACCCAAAATGACGGTGGTAGGCGGCCAGCAGCCCTACTGTCTAGCCGGCAGCCCTGCTGTCGAGGCGCCCGCTCCTCAAGCCTCCTTCCCTCCTTGCCCTTTGGTAAATAGCTTTCGAGCTCTCATTGTGTGCTAGGCTCCGTGCTAGGTACTTGTTATGGACCAGCCTCCTTCCCTCGCTCCTTCCTTCTCTCTTCCTAAGGACGTCCTACCTGCCTGCCTTCCACGCTCCCTTTCTCTCGTCCTCTCTCTCTCTTTTGTGTTTGATTCCTCTGTTGATCCAGTATTTACTGAGCATCGGCCAGTGCTAGACACTCTGCTAGCCCTCTTCATATTTTATTTCTAATATTTGTGACAATTAGAAGAGATAAATGTATCCCCCCACATACAGACAGAAAATAATAAATCCCATTTGCTGAGCACCTACGATGTGCCTGGTCCTGGAAAGAATACTGACTTCTAATTCTCATGGCGACTCTGACTTAAATTAGGTTCCATAATCCCATTTATTCTGAGATCAAAACTGGGGCTCAGAGAAGAGTCTTGGAGAAGCCTTGTCCAGGTTCACCTTGCTTGGAAATATGAAAGAAGTTGAGACTGTGGTGAGCTTTAGGAAAGTGAGCAAGAGTGTGCTGGCTCTCTTAGGATCAAAACCTGACTGCAAGGATGCAGAGAGAGTTCCAGTCTTCTCTGCAAGTAAACCACCTTCGAGGGAAGAAGTGAGAAGCGACTGTTCCATTGGATCCATAGCCTCTGCCTACAAGGGAGGCAGGTGAGGAGTGGAATGTTTCGGACAAGAACCAAGAAGGGAGGGGAAGGGCCTGTGGTGCATCTGGCGCTGGGCTAAGCCCTGAGATCCCATAGTCTCAGGTACTTTTAGGAGCAGCTTTTAAGGCAGTGTTGGCCAACCATGGCACAAGGGACGTCTTAGACTGGCTCATTCTCTGTCGTGTGGGACTGTCCTGTGCACTTGAGGATGTTTAGCAGCATCTCTGGCCTCTGCTCGCGAGATGCCAGCAGCATCCCTCAGTTGGAACAATCAAAAATGTCTCTAGAGCCTGTCACATGTCCTCTGGGAGGGCAAGTGTGCCTTCCCCCTACCTGGAAACCACTGTGCTAAAGTAAGCAAACTCACTCTAGTTTTGTAGAAGAGGAAAGCGAGGTCCAGAGGGGGAAGTCAGCTGTGCAAGGGCCAGGAGCTGGCGAGTGGCAGAGCCTAAAACTGATGGCAGGCCTCCTGGTCTCCCAGGAGACCGAGCACGCGGGACATTGGCTGCCATTTTGGAAGCTTGGGATTGTGGGATGTGTCTGGAGGAACGGGCCATCCGTGTCAACTCCCCATACTCCTGCCTCCTGTCCCCGAGCTCCTGGAGATTCTTAGGAAACGCCAACTGTTTGACCAGTGGAAACTCTATTATGCCAGCTGGGCGTGGCAGCTCCCCAAGAGGGGGCCTGACCTGCAGGACCCGGAAAACTCTTGACAGGCATTTCCGTGCGAGTCCTCGTGGCCTCTTCATTTTAGAGGGTGCCAGGCACCAGTCCTTCCGCAAACCCCAGCAGACAGCGGCTGGGTGTGGTTAACCCCGCACTGCCCACTCAGCGGAGGCAGCGCCTACCCCTACTGGGCTCTCCCTCCATAAGCGATTGCCCAATTGAATCCTATCTGTCGACGCTGCCTCCCGGGGTGCAGGAAGGCCGCTGGGGAGGGGAGCTTTCCAAGCCCCGATCAATCCCTCCTTTTATTCAGAGCAAAGTTACAAATGGGCCAGAGTCATTGAAAAGATTTTCCACCTCACTGTGCAGAGAAACCTTTATGAAAGATGTATTGATGCGTCCCCTTGTACAGGATGCTGCTGGCCTCGGAAAGGCAGGAAATAAGTATCTGCTGGCTCTCTTTCTGCCACAGAAACCCTCTTTCAGGTCAAATTTCCTCGGCACCCAAGCACATTTGATTTAAATCATTTTGCTGCAACATATAAATAAAATAGAGATGACGCCTGTAATGAAAAAGAGAAACACCCTTGCGATTTAGTTTGACTTCCAGAAAATAGGACATTAAAACGACAGGCTCCTATAACTCCTGGATTCCCTGGCCCCAGCCACTTGCCCACTTATTTCTGTCAGCTCAAGCGAGCAACTCACAGAACATGCACTGGAGAAACAAGACTCCCAGGCTCAAGGCTCAGCTCTGACTCACTCCTGCTGTGTGACCTTGGGTGAGTCACTTTGCCTCTCTGGGCCTCAGACCCTTCCTCTGGGTAACAAGATGGCAGCAATGCCCTTCTTGCTTTACAAATGGAAGAATTCTCAAGACCTGAGAACCCAAACGTGCCCAAAGGATATATTTGTAGGGGTTTGGAACTAGCGTTCTGTCTTCCCCCATGGCTTCACGTCCTCGTGACTGAATTCAGAGATGGACCCGCAAGTTGTGAGTTCTCAATGATGAGTATAAAAATGGTGTTTTTTAAAAAAAGAAGTCCCAATCCTATCCAATTTTCAGAAGTCTACCTGCAGTGTAAAGTGAAAGCTGTAGAGAGGACGTGTCTGACTTGGAGTTTAGGTTTGAAAGGCAGCTGGAGGGGGAAAGCTGTGTGTAGCCCAAGCTTTTCTTCTCTCTTGTATACTGGGTGTCCTCCTCCTTTCTCCAATTCTTCTTCCTATTCTGGAACCCTCTTCCGTCCTCCTACCACTTATATTTGAATGCCCCTATTTTAACGTACAGCTGATGTGTCCTGCCCCGTTGCTCGGGGGAACAGAGCCCTCCTACTTCGGGATCCCAGGGCTGGCTTCCAGCTGTCCTTTGTCCCCTGAAGCAGTAGTGTCTCAAGTCAGGTGGGCAAAACCCTGCCACGCTCCTCAGCGTCCGAGGGCAGCGTCCTGCCCCCCCGAGGCCAGACGGGTGAGTCACAGGCGGGTTAGAAGCGAATGAACGCGCCCGCCGGGCTCCCCGCGCTGCCGCCCTGACGGGGGAAGGGGGCTGGAACACAAGACTGCTGTTTCTAAAGCGTGGGCTCAGCGCCTGGGTCTTTCCATCTGGAAGTAAAAGTCCTCCGGAAGCCGGGGTCTGGGGTTTGTGGGGTCTTAGAGTTACGAACACTTGGTCGAGTGACACGTGATCTGGTTAGGGCGGTTAAGAAAGAAGGTGTTCTGTATTCTAAGTGCATTTTCCAGGAAACTAAAGCTAAAGGTGACACACACTTCCAAGCAACTCATCTTCATGGAAATCTTTCTCAAGTGAGTCTCCTCTTCCTTGCCTTGTGAAGCAGGGTCTGAAGAACAACGTGCAGACGCTTCTCCGGGCCATCGTCGTTCTCATGGACTATTGCACCGTGAGGACGGTAGGAAGGCCCCGTGACCCTGGTCGCTGAATGGCTCTGCGCCTCTGTGCTTCGCCCCTAACGACTTGTGCTGTCTTCTCCCTTCCCTGTGCCCCTGAATGCTTTAGTGGACCCCCTCCTCTTCTCTTCCCTCCTTCCCCCCCCCCCCACTTGTTCTAATCGGCTGTCCTCTATAATCCAACAGGACATTTTAGGGGAAAGCAGATAGGGAAGGGGGTTAGATTGGTGGCCATAGGTTGAAACCAGGTTGGACCCGTGGACTTGAATCTAGGTCTGAGAATGACTCACTTCCTGTCCCAGGTAAAGACTGGGACCCCTCCAGCCCCGACAGAAGAAACTGGGTTGAGCTTTGGAGTCGGCACCTCTCTGAGCCTCAGTCTCCTCTTCTGTACAATGGGGAGAACACGCAGGATCACTGTGAGCTGTCAGTGAAGGCGCACGTGGCCGCCAGCCACCCGCCCTGGGCTCTCGGGCGTGGCAGTGAGGGGCGGTCTGCAGGCCCCGGCGCTGGGGTCGCTGCTGCTTTGCCTCCCAGAGGCCGTTGCCCTTTGACCCCAGGGTCCACGGATGTTTCTGGTGACTGAGCTGGCTGAGAAGCCTGGAGGATGAGTGTCCTGCGGTATGTGAGTTTTAGGAGCAAACCCCATGAACTCATCACCCGCTTCGCTATTCTTCTCTGTCTTTGCAAAGCTGGGGGAGAAGTAAACACATTGGGTCCTTGGGAATGCTGTGAGAACGCTTTGTGAAAATAGACACCTTCCCATTCAGCTTTCCCGACCAGGTGCAAAGAAGTGACCACTACTGGCTTGACTGGTCGAGCAACTTTGACTAGGGCCCATTTGGTTCCCACGACTTTGGGGGGAAAATAAAAATTACCTTTGGTTTTGCCAGCCGGTTGACAGGTAAAGCCTCTGGACGTGGGCTTACAAGAGATTGAGGTCTAAGGAGACATGGCAGCTATTTCAGAGGAGCAACTAGAGGAGCCAGCTGAACAGAAGCGTGCTGCCCTCCTTTCGCCTCCCTCCCCTTCCCAGTCCGATTCCTGACACCGTTTTTGGCACACCGCACTCACAGTCTGCAAGTGAGGCATTTCTGTAATTGGAGGAAAGCCCTGTATGAGCAACAGCTGGTGGGGGGCACCCACGGCCAAAGATAAGCCTCTCTGCCCCTGAACCTGCACACGTTCTCGCACATGTTCCTCCCTCTGCCTGGAGCCCTTTTCTTCCAAATCCCCACCCCTCCTGGTGGTGCCTGCTCGCTCACCTGCCCTCTCACCTGCCTAAGGTCTTTGCTCAAAGGTCAGCTGGGAGGCCATGGACCACTGCTTTTCAGATCACGAGCTGCCCCCCATTCCCCGTCCCTATGCTCTGCTTTGTTTCTCTTCACTGCTTCATAGTTAATTACCACCTGACAGCCTAGCTACTGTCTCTACTGCCCGCCTCCCGCCCCTAACTCAGCAAGCTCCAAGAGAGTGTATGTGTGTGTCTAGTTCACATATAGTGTGTGATCGGGTCTCAACAAATATTTATTGAAATAATGAATTAAATGTACACACTGATTGTAAGATAAGACTGAATTCCAGAAATGCTAAAGAAATGAACAAAATTCATCGGGGAATCAAGAGGACAAGGTAAAATGGCCTGTAAAATGCCTGGATTATTTGGCTCAGGGCTGCGTTGGTCACCTGTCGTACATACCTGTTGCTCAAAACAGCAAAAAGGCTGATGATGTTTTAAAGATGTGTTGTGGTGAAATTGTCCTCCTCTTCCCCCTAGCCAGTGGCATTTCAATAGTAATGAGAAGTATTTGAAGGGTCTGTCCGAGGCTTATTTCTGAAGCGCCACCAGCAGTCTCTCACTGAATCCCTACAATGGCACTTTGGTGCTGGTTTTATGGATGAGAAAACTGAGGCTTCAAGAGGGCACCAGTATTTATCTTTCTTTTCTTGAAAAAATTTTTTAAATTCTCCCAAATAAAATACAGCAGCAGCAATACTAATAGAAACAGGGTCAGCAGACTTTTTTTTTTTTTTACTTTTATTTTTATTTATTTACCCCACCACCACCAGACGGTTTGCTCATCTATCCGCTCATTGTTTGCTCACCTTCTCCAGTAGGCAGCAGGAACTGAACTAGTGACCTCCTACATGAGAGGCGAGTGCCAATGGCCTGAGTGCATGTGGCCGAGGGCTGCAGCGCCTGCTGGCTTGTGGCATCTGCTCACTGCAGCAGGGGCAGCATCTGCTCATCTTCTTTGAGGAGGCACCAGGATCCGAACCTGGGACCTCCCGTATGGTAGGTGGGTGCCCAACTGGTTGAGCCACATCCGCTTCCCAAGTCGGCAGACATTCGATAAAGAGCCAGATAGTAAATATTTGAGGCTTTGTGGGCCATGGGGTCTCTGTGGCAACTGCTCAGCTCTGCTGTCTTAGCAGCTATAGTCACTTTGTAAATGCATGGGCGTGGCTGCGTGCCAATAAAACTTTATTTACTAAAAGAGGCAGCGGGTCAGATTTGGCTGATAGGCTGTTGTTTGCTGTTCCCTGAACCAAATATAATCTCCAGGAGGGCAGGGACTGTGCCGTTTTTTGTTCATTACTGTATCACCTGCAGGGAACACAGATGCATTGGATGTGGTAGGTTCTGAATGTGTGAATGAATGAATGAATGAATGAATGAATGAATGAATGAACAAACCTATAAGTCAGTCGGGGACCTGCCTGCTGAAACCGCCCTGACTAAACCCGCTGCTCCCCCCTTTCTGCCCGTGCACTGCCTTCCTCACCAGTCGTCTGTCACCTGCCCTCCTCCCCATCATTCCCTTCCCCTCCTTGCTCTCTCTGCCTCCTCTCCTCAGGGCCCATTCCAGGCCAGGGGGTCTGCTTCTCCCTGTGCCTCCCTCGAAAGCCCCCAGAGGACTTGGGAGATGGGCCCCCACGAGGCTTTCTACCTGCTGGCGGCTCTTTCTGGAACCTCTTGGAGCAGGGTGTGTTTGCTGATGCCTCCCTTATCACCCCTCCTTAGTCTGGGCAGGGTTTACTGCGGTCCACAGGGTACGAGACCCAGTCAGGTGTCACGCACTGAAAATGATTGCCTGGAGCCAGGCTGGACACTGAAAAACCCACACGGCTGTGGGGGACCGGAGCCATGGCTGGGAGCTTTCTAGCAGCCGGCGGGGAAGCACATCTGCTCCTTCCACCACCCTGTGTTCAAATAATTGACCCAGGCCATTGCCCATGGCAGGCAGGACCGTTCCCGGGGCTCGGGGCGGGGGGGAGATGGGAATTTCTCGGGAGGACGGTGAGAGCAGAGGGCCAGCGGACCCCACGGCCTCCTTTGTGGGCACAGTGGCTGAGTTCGTGACCGTCTGCCGCAGCGTCCCTCGGGCCAGCTTTCTGCTGCTGCCCAGCAGCGTGAGGACATGCCCGGGTCCGCGCTGACCTGGTGTGATTCAGAGTGGCCGCCAGGCAGCTGTGTGAGCCCCTGGACCAGGTGGCCTTCCAGCACCCTCACGGTGGGAGGTGGGAGCTCTTCGATTAGACAGAACAGGGGGAAAGTCTTGGCTGTAGACTTTGGGGCTCGTCCCCTCACTTCTCTCGACCTTGGGCTCCGTGTCGGAAAAGGGGTGGCTGTTGGCATTCCCTGCCCGGCTTTTGGGTGGGCACTGCAGGAAAGCCCGTGAGAAGGTGCAGTGCTGTCTCTCTGCAGCTAGCATCTCACTTAAGCATCACAGCAACGCTGCGAGGCAAATGCCAGCCCCATTTGCCTCATGCTGTTCTGGGCACTTTAGATCAGTGTTTCTCAACCTTTTATTTCATTATCACTTCTCCCTCCTCCCTCCCCAAGCAGACAAATTTAATTTAATTTAAATTCTCCCTAGAGAGAGAAATTAAATACTAAGGAATAAAATTTTAACAGGTACAGCTGAGCTTTGGAGGGCCACAAACCCTTGTAAAATCTAAGATTTTTTTCTTTCCCAAGAACCACTTTTGCCCTTTAGTTAGTGGCATGACATCACCCTCCTTAAGAATGCATGCTTTCTATATGTTAAACTCAGAAACAGAGGCCCAGAGAGAAAAGGTAACTTGCCCAAAGTCACACAGCTAGTGAGAGGGAATCAGAACTTGAATTAAGGAGTCTGGCTCCTTTTAATTTTGGCTTTTAACACATGGGAGCTTTTTTCACTTATGCATATAGCTAGTCAATTGTTCCCTTTTGGTATACATAGAATTGCCTCTTTCGTTTTAATAGCTACCTTGTTTTTCATTTGCACAGGCAGAGCATAACTTATTTTACCAGGTCACAGCTGATGAAGGCCTGGACAGATTTTGGTCTTTTGCAGTTAGAAACTGGAATAACAATCCTCTCTGCACATGTGTCATTTTACTTACGTGCAAATAAATCTGAAGGTTAAATTCTCAGAAAAGGAGCTGCTGCACACTTCTTAAAAGATAACATTTTGTTGGAAATGCAAAAACCTCTCCATAGCATTGAGATTCTCAGAGAGCCATTCCGAAGTCGGTTTGCTCCAGTTTCTTAACAATGAGGCTTGCTGTTTTGACCCCTAAATTCTGCACGACCTAGTTATTGATTTAGATATGGACTCCCCACCCCCGCCTCCTTTTGTGCATTTGATCACCCAATTATCCTCTTGTCATCTGGTATTACCCTACAAAGCTTTGCACAGTTAATTTTCAAACTTCAATTCTCATCTCATTAAAAGGAAACCGAGGCAGTCAGATTTCATTTCTGCTGCCTGGGTACCTGCTTTGTAATTGCGGCTTTTCCCAGGTCCTGGGTACCCACCAGGTTGAGGGGAAAGCAAAGCAAGCAAAATCCTTCCCACGCTGTCAGTCTTTTATGAAACTCTGTAAACACCCAAATAGGTCCTCTTCTCCAGCCTGTCCTTGACCTTCATTTATTAGGGTCGTGGCTGTCTTTTAGCAGAGAGGGCAATCTAGTAATAGGGGACCCGGTTCAGTATCTGCAGGGAGCAAATTGAAAGAGCTTCTTGACCTCCCTGGTGAAGTCTCAGTGGCTGAGTCAAGGGTAAACTGTTCCTGCCCCCACATACTGTGCCCTCAGCTAATGAACCAAGAGGTCGACAGTGCTGGAAGCTCACAGAGGAGACCGAGCCCCTCTCTGCAGCGGCGTGGCCTGTAATTAAAGCTGTGCACTGCTAAAATCCTCTGAGTAATGAAAGGCCTTGGTGTTGGGCCATGACTTGTTGGGTGAGTTCCTTAAGGGAAAGCGAGCAGGTTAACGGGGTGGAGGGGCCTGAATGGTATGTCATCCAAATAGACTCTTCTGGCCCCCTCGGCCCGGTTGTGAAGTCTGACTGTGGCTTGCTGCCTTCCCCACCCCCACTCCATAGGCCGTTTCTTCCAGCTCAGCTTGGTGACTGAGCACGGCCGCCAGGTTGAGAACGTCCCCTCGTGTCATTCCGTCATGGTGGGCTGGGGGCATGCTGACCGCTGCTTTCCCACAGTGTCTGGAACACAGCAGGTGTGCAGAGGTGGGTTTCGCACATCCAGGCATCTGTTCGGCAGTTGGGCTTGTGCAGACACAGGGACGTGACGCGGGGGCCGACGTTCTCGTTGGAGGATGCAGACCTCAACAAGCACATATACAGTATTCCCCGTGGCGGTCAGTGGCGTGGGGAAACCTAGTCTGGGGGATCAGGCATGTCTGGGGGGGACTTCTCGGAAGAGTTGGCCTCTGAGCAGTTGCCTGAGGAGTGAGCCTTCAGGATATCTGGAGGGAGAGATTTCCAGGCAGAGGGAATACCAAGTACAAAGGCTCTGAGGTGGGTTACACCATTTTCATGGGGAAACACCAGTTTAAGGTCATTGAACGCGCCCGGCGGTCAGTGCTGAAGCTCCTTCCCTGTCAGCTGAGGAAACTAGGGCCAGAGAGGGAGCTAACCATCCCAAGGTCACACAGCACTGGCAGGACGATTCCTCATGGTTCCAGACCCAGAGCAGCTGGGAGCAGGTCAGACCACCTGGTTCAATCCTCAACTCCCCCATTCACCTGCTGTGTGACTGGAGGCACTTGTCTCTCTGAACCTCACCCCCCTCCTCTTAAAATGGGAACAGTGGGAGCCGTTACCGTTTAGACTGGCTGTGTGGACTCAACGAGGTCGCCTGGGCCCAGCGTGTGGGGTGAACGTTAGGCATGGGCCACGGGGTTCTAGGTACCGGCGTGGAGCACAGGGCACCCCAGCCGCTCCCTCCCTCCTAGATGTGACACCCATTCTCCCCCTCCACCCCCACCTCCACCTGGCTATTACTTTCGTGATTTTGCATTTGTTTGGAATTTTCATTTGGGTCTCTGATTTCCTGGGGGAGACTTTGGCAAGTGGAACTTTAAGGCACATACTTCAATGTCCTCATCTGCAAAATGGGAGCACTGCTAGTGCGCAGCACTGGGCCTCCCAGGTATTTTTATAAGGACACGACTTGGCGGTGCACATAGGAATTTAAAAGGGCTCTGTGTGTGGTGGTGTGACTGAGAAAACTTGAAGTTGTAGGCAGCAAGACGGCAAGGGATCCACTCTCTGGCTGTGCCTCTCTAAACCTCAGCACACTGGGGCTGAAATGGCATACCCAATAATGCATTGGATTGTTACGCAGATGGAATAAGCTAAAGAGTCTAAAGCTTTTAGCACAGTGTCTGGTGCATGATAATCAGTCAATATTACACCTGCTTTCTCTCTCCTATTCCTTCCCTCTGACACACACACACCACACACACACACATGCATGCACACACACACACAGTGTCTAGTGCATGATAATCAGTCAATATTACACCTGCTTTCTCTCTCCTATTCCTTCCCTCTGTGACACACACACACACACACACACACACACACACCAACGTAGTTTCTGATTATTTGTGTTTAAGTCCATTTTACAGAGGAGCAAACTGAGATTCAAAAAAGTTAAATAATTTAACACAGCCAGGAAGGGAAGGAGCCAGGATTTGAGCCAGATGGTTTCACTCCAGCCTGGAGATCATTCCCTCTCTTCTCATTAATCTCAAAGCTGTCTTATTGCTTTGCTTTGATTGATTCTTTATGCTTGGATTTTGGTTGATCCGTGAGCTGACAAAGAAACGCCACATGCTCCGCGAGCCTTCCTTCTTGGGGACTGGCATACTTGCAGGCCAGTAGGTCAGCCTGGCCCCAGAAAATTCCATCCCCGTTTAGCTCCGGGCCCCGGGCCCCAGCCAGCCTCATTCCCAGCAATACCTGCTGGCATTTATGCCAGATCCACCTCACAGTTTTATTTTCAGAACCTTTTCTGTGTCTTGCACATCTAATTCTTAGTCCCATGGGCTTGTGGCTAATTAGCCTTTGATTATTCATAAACACAGAGGCAGGAATGGAGAATCAGTTCTTCCTTGCTTGAATCACTCATATGAAACTTATGCAAAGCTGTAGGTTTCTGCGAGTAGCATGGCCAGAAGGGAAAGCACTAAAACTAAAGCTATAACACGGCCGTGCCCTTGCCTGGCCCGCCAATCTTCATATCAGGAGAAGCAAATGCAGAACTAGTATGTTATGGGCTGCGCCCCCTACCACCACACCCCAGGCCCTGCTGGACGTGCTTTTGTCCCTTGGACAAATCCTGGTCACCTCCGTGTCACTGCAGCCGGCTTTCCAAGATGCTGCCTCCGCTGTCTTCAGAACTGAGAACTGTCATAATTCTGACCATACTTGCCCGGAGCTGAAGGGTAAGCACGGAGATTCCCGGGCAGGGCAGATAACACAAGGTCCCCCCGGGGCCGAGTGTTGGGAGGAGGGCGTTTCTGTCCCCCAGGAGAGCCCAGTGGCCCTGTCCAGCAGCCCTGCCCCTCCGGGCCTCTCAGCCTCCTCCAGAGCCTCACCGTGCAGCTTCCCACCTGCCCATTGATATTCTGGACGCCCCAAGCGCTGAATAAACATTCCCCTGCCATCCTCCCTTATGCCGCAGCTTTTGCCTGTGGCATGAGAGTGGCGGAAGGGCGATAAAAATAGTGTTTAGTTACCCACACTCTGCTTATTTTGTGCTTTCGAGGCAGTGACATGTCTTCTGACGTGTCGTGCCAGCCACCAAGCCCATCATTTTCTCCCTGGCACGGAGCAGCCTTTAAACAGCCTCGGGAGTGCCCTGTCATCCTCATTCAGGTGTCTTCAGCTGTCAGTGAAACCCCGGCAAGCTGCATTTTCCAGAAACCACCTGCTCCCCTTACAGAACCGAATCCCGAGGCTGCGCTGAGCGGATGGGGAGCAGGGGGCGACTCTGCACTCGGCCTCTGGGTTCCCTGGGGCCTCCTGGATGACACTGGCCCAGACACCTGTCCTTTTGAATCTTCCCCCCCCCCCCCCCCCGAGGTAGCAGAGGCCCTTGTCCCCACTTACCAGATCAGATGATGAGGCTCAGAGCAATGACGCGACCAGCCCAGGATCCGAACCTATTCCTCACGGCCCCGCCCCGCACCTCTGGGTGCGCTTCCCCGGAAACTGCTTCACCATGACCTTTCCCAACAGTGAGCAGTGTGCGCACGGCGACCCTCAAGAGTGGAAAGATTTTTCCACTTTAAGTCTTGAAGTCAGAACCCTCCAGTCCCTGGTTTGGGAGTGAATGCATAGCTTTACACCTCGAGAGTGTCACCTTATTTAATGGGAACAAGTATCCCGAGCAGCGGCAGCGGCGACCCTGAGCCGTCGTCACATTAGCGAGATGCTCACAGGGCAGCCGAAGGAGAGGTGACGTACAGGTGTTTGGTAGCAGACGAGGTCTCTGGTGCTCCTCTGTGGTGTCCCAGTCAGGACTGCCAGGCCACCCTGTGGCGGGCGATCCCCTCTCTTCTTCTCTGAGCTTCCTAGGATCTGTGGGTGCAAGCTGGTGTAGCAGACAGGCATGTACCCCAATCCCCCGGTGAGGATTTCTGGTGAAAGGCTGCTTTGGAGCTCATGGCTCGCAAGGGCTGGAGTAGGCTCTCCACTCTCTTTGGAGAGCTGCACGTCCGCGTTTTCGCCCCGGGATGTCCGTGGCCTGCAGGAAGCCTGACTCAGTTTACAGCTCTGGTGCCTGCAGGGTTGGGCCTCTGCCTCCTGCATGCAGTGGCCCTGCCCACTAAGCATCGGGGCTCACTCTGTGCCGGGGCTGAGATGGGTGGGATGAGCTGCTCACCCCTCAGCAGCGGGGCTGGGTGGGGCGTGGCGACGAGTGGGTGCTGCACTGGGTGCCTTACTTTGTGCAGGAAAATGTTTCAGAAAACCTCCATGGGGGCCAGTAAAAATGAGGTTGGGCCAAGTGTGTCTCTTCTCATTCCCTCCCCCTTTAAAGTCAGATTTCACCCCATCCTTTTGGATTGCTTTTTGGGTGGTGCAGTCTCCAAAGTAGTTTTTTTTTAAAAGATTTATTTATTATTTAACCCCCTCCTCCCCCATTGTCTGCTCTCTGTGTCCGTTCGCCGTGTGTTCTTCAGTGTCTGCTTGTATTCTCATTAGGCAGCTCTGGAAACCGATCCTGGGACCTCCCAGAGTGGGAGAGAGGCGATCGTTCTCTTGCGCCACCTCAGCTCCCTGATCTGCTTCGTCTCTTTTTGTCTCCTCTGTGTCTCTTTTTGTTGTGTCACCTTGCTGCACCAGCTCTCCGTGTGGGCCAGCACTCCTGCGCGGGGCGCCTGTCAGCGAAGGCCAGCTTGCCTTCACCAGGAGGCTCTGGGCATCGAACCCTGGACCTCATATATGGTGGTTGGGAGCCCAATTGCTTGAGCCACATCCGAATCCCTCAAAGTGTTTTTAAACTTCTCCTTTGTCACCTCTTTGTTCAGGTGACACTCAGTAAATGAACACTTGTCTCTACCAGAGTTGCAGGGATGTAAACCAGTCCAGCGCATCTGACTTCACAGGTCCACTCCCTGCAGCAGATCATTTCAGATCAGCTCTACAGATCCAGAGACAGAATTAATACATGAGAAATGGAGCCTAATCAGAGCTGATGACATTGAAAAATGAGGAGAAGGCTGACAAAAAGACTCTTGTAAAATGAGGACTCCCATCTGTGATGTAGAACTGAGTAACTAATTGTGTTTCCCTCTTTGCATAGCCTGCCAGGAAGCTCTGAGACAGAGTTCATTCCTCCTACAATTGCCCAGGGCCTTATGGCTTTTGTTATGGATGCTTGCCATTCTCTTAGTGGCAAATTGAATTTCCTATTGTGTTCTTTCCTCTTGATTCCCTTCCTTATCCACCCCCTCACCCCCGCATTGTCAGTTTAATTTTTAGTCATAGAAACGATGTTTTGTTTAAGCCTTTTTGTAAGAGTGAAGAGGAAGGGATAAAAATATAATCTCTGGCTATATCTGTTTTTTGTATGTCTTTTACTTCATCATTCTTTCACCCCTGCTTCCCTTTTCAACACATACCCAGCATAAGGCACTTAGCAGCATATTTAGGCTGTAAAGCTTTAAGAAAATACATCTGAAAGGGTTCACAGTATTCTTGACCTTGGCACAGTCACATATCAAGGTGGGTATGCTCCAACGCAGTGAGATACACAACTCTCTTTTGGGTCTGGACTGGAAGCCGAGGATCTGTGCCATTCTTGGTTGTGCCACTAATGGACTGGTGACTGTGGGCAGACTGTTTCCCTTCCTGGTCCTCAGTTTCCATGTCTGAATAATAGGAGATAAAAACTCCTGACTTCCAACACCATGGATCCCATATCTTACATTCTGCTCATCAAATGAAAATCCTTTTCAAATCAGACAGTTGTCAGGTGCGTATAGTGGCAGAACCGAGGGCATTGATCAGTGCCAGTTCATCTTTCCCCTTGTCCCTGGTCACCCACACAAGGTGATCATTTTCTAAGTCAGATATTTCATCATGATTAAGAAATTGGCCTCGGAACTTGGCAAGCTGGCTGTGAAGCTCAGCTCTCCACTCACCAGCTGTGGCCCTCGGCCCCTGGCCTTAGTTCCTTCATCTCTGTGCATATTAGAAGCCATCAGCACCACATCTAGCACTGAATAAGCACATGTCATTTGTTTTTTTTAAATTTTGTGCCTCCCACCCTCCAGCCCGAGACGGCTCCCTCATCTGTCTGCTCGTCTGTTCGTCTTCTTTTGGAGGCAACAGGAACCAAACCTGGGACCTCTCATGTGGGAGGCAAGTGCCCAACCACTTGAGCCATTTCCACTCCCTGCTGGTTGTGGCACCTGCTGGTTGTAACTCTGCCCATTGAGGTGCCTGCTCATTGACTCTTCTGCCCTCTGATGGTTGCGGTGCCTTTGCTGGTTGCTCATTGTGGCGTCTGCTCGTTGTGGCATATTTGCTGGTTGCAACATCTGTTCGTCTTCTTTAGGAGACACTGGGAACCTCCCATGTGGGAGGTGGGCACCCAATTGCTTGAGCCACATCTGCTCCCCACACACATACATCATTTGCAGACACTTCCAAGTGCACGCCCTGTGGCTGCCTTTGGGTACCTCATTACAACAACAGGTGGGTCAGACCGTTTAGGGAGCACAGGAGGGGATTCTGGATGTGGAATCTACTGGTAGGTCCACACCATCAAGAGTCCCTGCCCTGTAAAGTGTCTCGTTCCACTTGGCTCTTGCCCTCCTCCACCCGCCGTGATGGCAGCCTCCAGAAACAACTCCATCAATGCCAAGTCCAGCCTTTCTTGGAAATGGAATTTAACCACAGTGAAAAATGAGATGGGCCTTCTTAGGCCTTCCTAGCTTTAGGGTTTTAAAAATTAAAGCCAGCCCAGATAGACATCTTTATTTTTACTTAGAAGGTTATTAAAAATTATGGAAAGTTTGACACTGACCCTGACTTACTTTGGATGAAAATTTCAAAATGTGCCTCTCAGCCTCTAAATTGGATGAGCTTCTTTTCCATACTCTCAAGTCTATGTTTTTTCAATTGGGGGGAAAAAATAACCAAGCTTAGAATCCACTTTAATTGCTAACAGGATACTGTATTTTAAGTGGGAAAACTAAGAAGCAGAAAGGATAAGAAAAGGAGTGAAAGCGATGAAATCTATAATAACACTTTATTTTCTAGATGAGCTATCCATCCTTAAAACTGAAAATCACTGGAATTTCATTTGCACCAACCCCAATTTCATTGCCTCTAGTAAGTCATCATCAAACTCTTTTCCTGCTTCTTGGAGAGAGGTTGCCCCAGAGACAGTATGTGGGTGATGAAACAGGTCTTAGATTCACTTCTGCATTATTCGGGATTTTTTTTTTTTTTTTTTTTTGGTAAACTTTTTTTGGAGCAAGTCGAATTTCTATAGTTACAGAACCGAAACTTTTTTTTTAATGTTCTGAACAGGAGTAATTTGCATTCCCAACTGTCATCATGATGATGATGGGCCTTGGGTTTAGAATACAATCATAACTTTAAAAATCCCCGTACCTGGCAAATCCAGAGCTATCAACCTAACATTGGGAAAACATATCAGTCAAACGGATTTCTGGAAATGTGAGAGATTTGTGAAATTGGAGAGTCGAGTCACACACCCGCTGGGGAAACAGAGCTCCTGACTTTAGAGCTAGCTGCTGCACGTTGCAGGACAGGCTGAAAATGGTGGAAGATAATTGAGGTTTTACGTGGAAATCCTAGGGAAAGGAAAAAGTGAGGCAGCAGGGAAGCGAAAGGGAGGAAGCGCTGGCACAGACTAGGCGGTGGTCTTCAGCAGGTTTGGGCAAACTATGGCTTGCTCATGGGCCACATCTGTCCCACCACCTGTTTCAGTCAAGGTTCATTGGGAACACAGCCACACCCATGTACTTAGCTATGGTTTATGACTGCTTTCCCTCTGCAACAGCCGAGTTGAGCAGTTGTGGCAGAGACTAGCCTATAAAACCTAAAATATGTATTAGTTGGCCCTTTACAGAAAGTGTTGTGGACCCCTGGTATAACCCATAATGAATAAAAAATTTTCACAGTGGACATAAAATGCCAGCTCCACCCCTTCTTAGCTGGGTGTCCTTAGCCAAGTAACTTCGTGTCCCTGAGGCTCACGGTCTTTATCTGTCTGTTGCTCTTTGTGTCATTGGGGTGGTTTAACAGATCACCCCAAAGCTCAGTGGTGTAAAGCAGTAAGCCTTTTTTGT
Organism: Dasypus novemcinctus; assembly: GCF_030445035.2. Lineage (NCBI taxonomy): Eukaryota > Metazoa > Chordata > Mammalia > Cingulata > Dasypodidae > Dasypus > Dasypus novemcinctus. The sequence goes on along the minus strand of NC_080695.1, from coordinate 55,405,678 downwards.
GATTTATTATTGCTCACAAGTTGTTATGTGTGTAGGGTGGTACTTCTGGTCTCGGCAGGGGCTCTGCTGATCTTGGCTGGGCTCTCATGTCTGGGGATGGGCTGGTTTTAGGCTGATCTCAGATGGTCTCAACTGGGACATTTGACTCTCCTCCACGTGGTCTCTCATCCTTCAGTAGACATGGCAGCGATGGGTGTTCCAAGAATGTGAAAGTTGCACAAAGCTTCTCGAGACCAAACTTAGAACTGGAGCAGAATCATGTTGGCCTTTTTCTCTAGGCCAAAGGAAGTCACATGCTTGGCTATGGTCAGGGTTTGGGGATAAAGACTCTGCTTCTTGCTAGGAGGAACTGCAAAGCCACATTGCAAAGAGTGTGGGTATGGGAAGCCCTTGCTGGAGTCTACTCTACTCGTAAGAATACCTGTCCAAGAGGAACAAAAGAAATCATGAACGTTGGCCACCAGGTAGGAGGCACTTAAGAAATCTCAGCTGCCGTTGGTCTCATTACAAGTGGAGCAGCACACCAGCGCAGGCACCCAGTGGTTTGCTGGTGAGTGGTTTACCTTGGGGCCTCCCTGCCTGGTCAGTGCCACATTCTTGTGTTGGCAAAGGGACAGGTAACTCTAGTTGAGGAAGTATGCTTGCTAGAGTGCCTGGCCCCTCTTAAACTCTCACTCAGTGTTCCTCTTAGTGGTGGAGATTGATAAATGTAAGCTCTTATTATTTTCACCTCCAGTTGGGAAGTACCAGTCGTTGCAACCCAGAAGGACTTGGGTTGGTTGCTTCTGTTTTTCTGGTGCCAAGTTGCTCTCTCTTCCTCCCTCCCTCCCTTCTTTCCTCTTCCCTTCCTTGCCCCTTCCTCTTTTGACCACTCTCTTAGGGACAGTCAGCAAAGGTTTGTTGTCTCCCCCCACCCCCAGCCCCCAGGAGCCCAAGGCTGGGGCCTTCATGCAAAACAGCATGTCCCGGGAAGGTGCCACAAGCTCTGGGCTGGAGAAGCCTCATGTGGAGTCCTTAGAATGACAGAACTGTAGCCTGATGGTGTGGATCAGGAGAAGTGGCTCTGCAGAACAGTTCCCTGGCTGGGCTGGGGAGATGGGGCCACACGTAGTTCTGACTGTGAGGGTTGGACAATTGCCTCGCGGTGGAGGGTTGCCTCCTGCATGCCCAGAGCCCCGTGATGATGGGGTCACAGCCCCCGGGGACTCAGGGGCTCCGGTCTGGATGGATCTGTGCTGACAAGCCCACTTTTCCAAGTTTTTACCAGCTCAAGGAGTCAAGGCTTGGCATTTTCTGAGCAGCCTTGGATTGGGTTGAACCTAGAATGGGTTTCAAGACGGGGACTTATGTTTGAGGTGGATGATGGGGCATCTACAGTGGTGAAAAGCAAGAGCCAAATCAGACCTGGGCTGGAATCTCACCTCCTAGCTGGGCACAGAGCTTCTCCTTCGCTTCCTCAGATTGCACACTGCACAAGGCGACAAGGAGGAGCCAAAATTTGGCCTGCCCTCTAGTTGCCAAAACATCTTCCTTGAGACTCAAGGCTGCAATTGCCAGAGTAAGCGGAGTCTTTTTTCCTATCCTCACAAAGCTGCAGTAAGAGTAAACAGTGGCCTGGGTAGGAGGTGGGGGCAAGTTCAGTGTTTCAGGCCCTCACTTCATCTGCAAATGGGGGTGAAAATACTCCCGGGCTCCTGGGTTTGTTCATAACACAGGTATTTGTAAAATGCTTAGAACAGTGTGAGGACTCCATCCATGATGGTCACACCTAGTGGCTAAGGGGTCAGATCCTGCTGCTCCCATTGCAGTCTGCGAGACCTTGCCAAGTTACTTAAACTCTCTGCCTCAGTTTATTCATCTTTAAAATGGGGGTGATGGTGATGATGATATGACTTACCCATGGGGTTACTGGGTGGATAAAATGAGCTCCTATTTGTAAGTCCCTTCAAGGAGTGCCTAGCACATAAATCTTAGCTTTTAGTGCTTTGATGACCAAGGATTCACATGGTGACAAGTCAGTCTGGGCTAAATAATTTGCCCTGAGTAAGCCCTGGGGATTCTTGAGGGTGGCTGGTTTGGGATGACAAGGAAGGAGGACTAGGATGACACTTTCCATCTGCCATCTCCTACGCAGTCCACCCACAACTGCCCACCTGCCCCATTCCCTGTCCAGCCATTCATTAAGTGTGATGGTTAAAGGGATTGACTTAGGGGCCTGAAGGAGCCTGATTCAAATCCTGGTCCTAGCACTTAGCTGAGTGACCTTGGGGGAATTTCTTAGTGTGGCCAGGCACGGTCCTAGCACAGCCTTCCCCTGGGACCCACAAACACAACTTGTGCTCAGGACCAGGTGTGTCATCCTGTAGGGATGAAATGCCCCCTCCTTCCCCTGCTGGCCCGAGCATATGTAAACACTGTGGAGCTGCCTCTGGTGGGCGTGTTTTATGACATCCAGCTCACACCCTGGGGGTAGACCTGTCCCTGGTGGGGAGGGAGCGGGGTTCCTCTGCCACTGCACACAAACACAAGAGGGGACCCGTGCCTGGGACTCCTCCCGGCATCGATCACGATGCCACTTTCTGTGGGGAACCAAGGCCCACCAGGGAAGCTGACCTTGCCATGTCTTCTCTAGGTGAGTAGAACGTCTTCCACTGGAGCCCGTATGAGCTGTGCCTCTGTTGGTGGCCCTGACATCTGTTTCGGGGTGGGCCAGCCTCTCTTTGGGTGCCTCTCCTTCTGCTGATGTGCTGCCTTCTTAAGCCTCCATTGCTTCATGGGTAAAACAGAGGTAATAACAGATCCTGTATCAGAGGTTTATCGTGAGGATTAAGGGGGATGTTCCCAGCCCTGTACCCGCTAGCTGCTGTCGCTGTCACCCACCTCCCTCCTTTAGCCATGCGTGTACGGTAAGTACACTCACAGGCGTACACATGCATACCTTCACCAGGTTTGGGGCCAGACCCTTGGGGACCATAAGCCTGAGAAAGTTGTGGCAGCTTAGATGGGAGTGACACCCACGTTAAGTGACTTGAAGGCAGCACAGCAAGTCCTGTAGTGGAGGTGAGAACAGAGCCCTCTAGGAGTAGAGAAGGAGCCAGTCTGGAGAGGACACAGCTTCAGAGCTGAGGGAGCCAGAAGGCCAGTGTCCTTAAGGAGTCATTTAATGCTGGCTCCCATAGGGACAGTGTCCTGGCTGAGCAGCAGCCCAAACCGGGATTTCCAGGTGTTAGGGTGAAATTTACAGCAGGGCCTAGATGCTGATGCTTGGTTCTGGGCATGAGCCCATTGACCCCTGCCCCCACCCCAGTAGGAGGGCAATTCCCACTCTGAGCCCACTATGGGAGGTGTAGCAGTTTGATATGGTTATGAAGTCCAAAAATAGATATTGGATTATGCTTGTAATCTAATTTGTACCTGGGCGTGATTGGGTTAAGATTGGGGCGTTGAGTCCCCACCCCTTGCTGGGTGGGGACTCACAGATAAAAGAATAGAGTTGAGGGTTTCTGATGTTGGAGTTTTTATGTTGGAGTTTGATGCTGAAGACTTAAGCTGGAACCCCGGGAAGTAAGCTCACAGAGAGGAAAGAGAAGCCAGCCCCAGGAAGAGAGGAGCCTTGAACCCAGAGAAAAACAAGCCCAGGCACATAGGAACCCAGGAAGCCTGAACCCTCGCAGATGTTGGCAGCCATCTTGCTTCAAATAGACTCTGGTGGGGGAAGTAACTTATGCTTTATGGCCTGGTATCTGTGAGCTCCTACCCCAGATAAATATCCTTTATAAAAACCAACCAAAGTCTGGTATTTTGCCTCAGCTCCCCTTGGGCTGACTAATACAGGTGGCGTCACTGCCCCAGTCAGGAGGGCTCAGTGCCCCAGATCGGGTGGGAAACACCAGAGCCCTGAGCTCGGCTGCTATCTCTCCAGAAGGAATGCCAGGGACCCACGAGCAGATCCAGGAGCGCTCCAGGAAGCTTTGAGTCCATGTTTTCCCCTCGTGCTAGAGACTCGTTAGGATTCTGCTTTAGACCTACTTGCTGGAGTGAGACCGGGGGTCCTAGTGATTAGGTCTCCTGAGCTTGCAGCCAGAGACCAGCAAATGAATCCCAACCACTTCCACTTCCACCTGTGCCTTTCCCACCCGCACTCCACCCCTTCCTGGACAATGCCCCAGGGTGGGGGGGGAGGCTGGAGCAGCACCCGGCTGTGCCTCCTGAGTCCGCCAGGGCCGCATCGCCTTTAACTGTCCCCCCACCCCGTCCTTGCTTTCTCTTTGTCTACCAGTAATGAGTGTGCGGGCCCCTCCGCCATCTGTCACGCATGTGTCAGCCAGAGGGGCCTTTCTGAAACCAAAGTCAGATGGTGGCATGCTCCCCTGCCTCGAGGACCTCCAGGAGCTTCCAGGGTTCCTGTAGTGGTCTGGGCTCGACCGTTCGTGCACAGCAAGGGCCTGCACCGTCTGCCTCCTGTTTCCCTCTTAGGGAACAGGTGTCCTCTGTGTCCCAGCCCCGCTGGCCTACTCCTGCCACCCAGTTGTCCAAGCTTTCTTCTCTGCTTCTCCATCTCCTCCCCTCCTTCCTCTCCAGCGGCTCCTTGCCCTTGGGCCACAGCACAAATGCCACCTCTGCAGAGCGGCGTCCCTGACCCCTCCCTGAAATGTCACCCTTGCCTCTGTCCTGTTGTCTCTCTTTGAAGCCCTCGTCCCCTGTTTTAGTTTGCTCAAGGCTGCCCAGACAATAAACCAGAACTGGGTTGGCTTCTCCAATGGGGATTTATTAGCTTAAAAGCTCACAGTTTCAAGGCCAAGAAAAATATCCAAACCAAGGCCTCATCGGGCAATGCTTTTCCTCCCCAAAGGCCAGCTGTCGGCGAGCCCAGACTCCTCTCACACATGGCAGGACGCACGCAGGCGTCTGCTGGCGTGTCTCGCCCCCTCCAGGCTCCATCGCCCATGGCTTCCAGCTTCGTGGCTTTCTTGGCCTCCGCGTTCTGTCGGTTTCAGCTGCCAGCTTCCAGGGCCCTCTCGCTCAGCTTCTGGGGTTTCCCTCTGCCTCTGCAGCCCCGCTCTCTGAATTCATCCATTTTTAAAGGGCTCTGGTAAAATGATTACGCCGCACCCTGGGCCACACCCTAATGGGGTAATGTAATCTAAGGCCTTAACTCAAGTCCTGGAATCAGAAGGTCCCACCTACAGTACATTCACACCGCAGGAGTGGATTCACTAAGGCCGTGATCTTGACCTACCACATCTCAGTATCCCATTGTATTTTACAACTATCCCATTGGTCACCGCCCCCTCGGCGGAATGTCAAGTTCTCGAGGACAGGGGCTGAATCTGTTTTGTTTGCTGTTCAGCACCTAGAACAATGTATGTTGCCTAGAAGACACCCATAGATTGGTGGGATGAATGAATAAGAACAAGTGCTAATGAGAAGAAAAATAACAGCCGCTCCTTCTCAAGCGCTTCTTAGGGCCCTGGTGCTGGACTAAGTCCTCCACCTGCATCTTCTCTGATTCGCACCACAAGCCATCGAGGTAGATGCTAATTTCTGCCCTTTCACAGATGAGGAAGGGGAGGCTTAGGTGTGAGCAGTGACTTGCCCAAGGTCCCCCAGCCTTTAAGGGGTCATGTCGAGGCTGAATGGTGACGGGCAGGAGCCATTCCTTCTGTACTCCTCTGGCGTTGGGGGCACACGGTGGTTGGATTGCTGAAAACAGGTTGCAGCTGGATTCTTAAAAGAGAATGTGACATTGATGGGTCTCAGAGTGATAGTTAGTGGTTGTCAAACAGAAATATCAATGAAGGGAAGTGGATGTGGCTCGAGCGACTGTTCACCATATGGGAGGTCCAGGGATCGATTCCCGGGGCCTCCTGGTGCAGGCAAGCTGGCCCGTGCAGTGAGCTGGCCCGAGCGAAGAGCTGGCACAGCAAGATGACGCAGCAACAAGAGATACAGAAGAGAGACAATAAGAGACACAGCAGACCAGGGAGCTGAGGTGGCACAAGAGATTGAGCACCTCTCTTCCATTCCGGAAGGCCCTGGGATCAGTTCCTGGAGCTGCCTAGAGAGAAGACAAGGAGACACAGAAGAATGCACACAGAGAGCAGACAATGGGAGGTACGGGGGCAGGGGGAGAGGGATAATTAATCTTTAAAAAATATTTATCGATGAGAAAAGACTGTCAACAGGCACCGCCCTCAAGACCCCCCCGCCCCCATGATGGTGCTGATGGAGAGGGGGTGTCCGTAGTATTTTTGCTTCTCTTGATTAAGGAGATGAGCTGTGGTTGCTTTGCAAGTCCCACATAGCAAGGGATGTTGAGTCATTTATCCATTTCCAGATTGGGGCTTTTTGTTTTTTAATTTTGTATCCCACGGTAAAATCTGAAACTCCACTTAATTCTTACCGCTGAGTAGGAAGGGTGCTGCCACCAGACTTTCAAAGACTCGAGAATGTCAAGGGGAAATCTGGCTGCTGTCCAGGCCAGCAAGGGGTGTGTGTGTCCATGTGTGCATGTGTGTATTCACATGTGCACATGCGTGCATGTAGATGCATGTGCGTGTGCGTACGCGTGCGGCACTTGGCAATTTCCCTGGCGCTCAGCACCCTTCTTCTGAGCTGTGATGAGACGGGCCCGCCAGCTTCCCTTTGTGTCTTTGTGAGCGACTATGCCTGCCAGTGGCCTTCAGAGTTTAAACTCCTGACAGATATTAAAGAACAATTCACTTATTACAGCCAAACAGAAAAGCATATGGAAAAAGCAAACTACATTAACATCTGCTGCCTGGGCTCCATCTGTTCCCGTTGGCGTGGCTTTGCCTCCAGACGTGCCAGCCTGTGAATGTGGCCGGGCGGGCTCCTTCTTCCTTCCAAGCGAGGATGAGATGTGCCCGTTCATTTGGAGCCACCTTGCAGAACTGTGCACGTCTCAGGTGTTCGGGGGAATATGGGAAATGCAGGAAGTTTGGAGGGGGCTGGGCTCTGGAGTAGATCTTCTGGGTCTTTGGAGCTGTGTGGCCTTGGGCAGGTGACATCCTTTCAGCGCCCCAGTTTCCTAGTCTCTTAAATGGGGTTAACAATAGTGGTTAACAGTGAAAGATTGTTGGTAGTTCAGGACACACACACACACACACACACACTGGTCTGTATCACACCTCTGCTTTCAGAGGCCTTACACCTTGTCCTTGAAGTCACTTCGCAGATCCCATATACAGCAAGATCTCCCAGTTCCTACAAGTTGCCAGTTTCACATTTATACCCTTAAAACCCAGCCTGTTCCCCCCACACCTCTTGTCATAAACCACCAAGCTGGAGACCCCCGGTGCCTCCGCTTCATTCAGCGGTGGGATCTGGATGTGCTGGTGCCCCTTGCCGAATGGGGCCCACTCAGGGCGAGCCATCCTTTCTGCACTTACCTGCAGCCTCGTCCTCCCACCTGAGCTGATTTTTGCCTCCAGCTAGCAAGACACACCAGATGCTATTATTTTAGTATCTGGTTGCCTGTCGGAAATTATTTCTAGAATTGCTTTCCCTCTTTCTCGCCTGCCCTGTTGCTCCCCGAAGCAGCCATTTCTCCAAGAGAATTGGGACAGGGCAGCTGTCAGCCCCTGGCGACTGGAGGGGGAGGCTGGTGTGGGGTCCATGGCTGGGGTCCATGGCTTCTGTGTTTGAATCTGGCTCTGCCACTTACGGGAATGAGGGGGTAGTCTCTTAAGTGAGTCCCTGTGCCTCCCTGTGCCTCAGTTTCCTCTTCTGTAAAATGGAGATGCTTTTACACCCTAGAGCTGCTTTGAGGTCGAAATTAATTGGTCCATGCAAATGCCAGGAACCCATTGTGGCATACGGTAACTACTTCTGTCCTCGTCATCATCATCGTTATTGGGAAGTGAAAGGGGAAGTCACATGCAGAGCTCGGGGCATGAAGACAGGTTTGGAGGAAGAGGGGCGAATAGCCTGCCCTGGGAGACTGGGAAGAGGGAGGTGGGTTGCAAGGCCTGTCCCGCCCTGGGATCTCAGGTTTGACCCCTAGATAGTCAAATCCTAGAGCACTGGTGTGATAAGGAACCAGTTAGTCCTAAGCTGGAAGGGATGAGGCACTCTCTGGTACCCAAGGTGATTCGGGGGCTCACGGACAAGGCCTTAAATAATAGCCTTTTACCAGCCAGGAGGAGAGTGACTGTCTCCGCAGTGATCCATCGGTCTTTTTTATTGCATCAAGGAGAGCGCTCCGCCGGGTGCTAATATGTCCTCAACCCCTCTCTAACTTGCCCATCTCCCTTTACAGCAGGGGGTGGCTCCTGGGCTCCTGCCTTAGGCAGGTGACTTGATCCAGCTAGCATTTAATAACATGTTTCCTTTCCCTTGTGCTTGGATTTTAGGGGCCCGCGGAGATCAGCTTTTCTTTTAACAGTGTAAGTGTTTACGTTTTAACGGGAGCCGGTTAAAATGATTAAGTAAACGGGAACAGCGTTAGGGAGCTCTGCTGCAGCCCAGAGAGCTTAGCTCGCAAGTGGGGAGCGGGGTCCAGAGAGTGCCATGGCCCAGTGAGACCCAGCGCCCCTCCCTCTCCAGGAGCCCGGCCGGCCCCCTCCTGCCTGGGGCAATTCAGCTTGGCCTCAGGTGGGGCTCTGGTTTGTGAAAAGGGGTGACCCTGATTCTCAGCAGTGCCCTAAGGCTGCAGAAGGGGCCGAGCCAGGGGTTCTCACCCCTGGTGGCCATCTCACCCCTGGTGGCCAGCAAGGGAGCTTTCAAAAATCCCGATTCCCAGGTCCTGTGCCAGCCCGGCTAAAGCGGTGCCACCCGGGGGTAGGACCCAGGTATTAGGGTGTGACCAAGTGGCGGTTCTCAACTGTGCCACCAAGGCCGTGCCAACAAAGGACCGATCCCACCTGATCCTGAGGCCTTGCGGGCCCCGCTACCCCGTAAGTGCTGGCCTGGACACGTCGTGCCTTGACTGCAGGGGACAATTAACAGAGGAGGCTGGCTCTCCCCATCTCCTTGGGCTGTCAGTTCTCCGCACCGAGTGTGAGTCCAGGGTGGATCCAAAATTGCAGGGTGGTTTAAGATGCTGCTGAGAAACCACTTGCCCCTTTTTTGCATGCTTTGCTCCTGTCTGAGCAGCTAGGGGACCCTGCCCATGGCCAAACAGCTTTTTTTTTTTTAAGATATAGATATATATATATATATATATTTTTTAATTTCTCTCCCCTCCCCACCCCCCCAATTGTCTGCTCTCTCTGTTCATTTGCTGCGTGTTCTTCTGTGTCCACCTGTATTCTTGTCAGCGGCACCCGGAATCTGTGTCTCTTTTTGTTGCGTCATCTTGCTGCATCAGCTCTCCGTGTGTGCGGCGCCATTCCTGGGCAGGCTGCACTTTCTTTCGCGCTGGGCGGCTCTCCTTACGGGGCGCACTCCTTGTGCATGGGGCTCCCCTACGCGGGGACACCCCTGCGTGGCAGGGCACTCATTGCGCACATCAGCACTGCGCATGGGCCAGCTCCACACGGGTCAAGGAGGCCCGGGGTTTGAACCTTGGACCTCCCATTTGGTAGGTGGACGCTCTATCCGTTGGACCAAATCCACTTCCCCACACAGCTTTTTTTTTTCTTTAAAGATTTATTTTATTTATTTTTCTCCCCTACACCCCCCCCCGCCCCAGTTTTCTGTTCTCTGTGTCCATTTGCTATGTTTGTTGCATGTTCTTGTTTTTGTCTGCTTCTGTTGTCAGTGGCATGGGAATCTGTGTTTCTTTTTGTAGTGTCATCTTGCTGCGTCAACTCTCTGTGTGTGCGGCGCCATTCCTGGGCAGGCTGCACTTTCCTTCGCACTGGGCGGCTCTCCTTACAGGGTGCACTCCTTGCATGTGGGGCTCCCCTATGTGGGGACACCCCTGCGTGGCAGGGCACTCCTTGCGCGCATCAGCACTGCACATGGGCCAGCTCCACACGGGTCAGGGAGGCCCGAGGTTTGAACTGGGGACCTCCCATGTGGTAGACGGATGCCCTAACCACTGGGCCAAGTCCGCTTCCCCCCACAGCTTTTTAATGGCACAGCTGGGTCGGGGGCCCAGGTCTTCTGGCTGTTAGGAGAACCAAATAGGGAACTACACAGAATGTAGTTCCCTGTCGCTGGGATTCAAGGTGCATGGTGGAGGGAGGGACTGCCATCATGAAATCCTGGACCTAGACGTTGCCTGGTCTCTGCAGACTTTGGGATGTGACAGATGAATCTCCGTGCTCTCCCTGAGGCCCACCCTGGGGTGGGGGGCGTCCGCAGCCTGCCACACCCACTCCACCTTCAGGCCCTTGGGGGACTCGGGAAAGTCCTCTCCATAGCCAGATAAGTCCGTGCAGCTCTGCAGCTAAGCTACACCCTTTAAAATTAGACCAAATTGAGTTTGAACCTTTAAGTGGAAAATCCTAAAGGGGATACAGCCTTAAGGGAAAAATAAGTGACCTGCCTGAGAGGGAAGAAGGCCTCTGGAGGGCCCCCAGAATTGGAACACCCAGAGAAGAGCCACTCGGATGTATGTCTCGCCCAGACAGGGCAGCCTCTCTTCAGTACCTCGGCACGGTAGTCCGGCTCGCGCACTCTAACATTCACTGAAAGAGCCTTCTTATGGCCTGACCAACTGCGGCCCATCAGGCTTGCTGGGTTTTGTTTCTGGGGCATTTGAGGATAGAAGGGAATTAAGGATCCAGCCATATTCCAGAAGTCATGGCATAGCCGTTCGTGTCCAAGAAGTTGCCCCTCTGCAGAGTCTCGAATAAAGAACTTTTCCAACAGCAGATCATCTGCCCAAGCTGGGTGGCACAAGCTGTGGGAGAGGATTTTCACTCTCCAGCAGGGGCAAGTCTTAGGAGGCAGAATCAGCCCTTTCACCTGTTGCCAGGCGCCCGGCCTCTCTCCCATCCCTCTACTCTCTGGGGTGAGGCATTTTTGGTTGCTCAACCTGCTTAGATAACTTCAATGAGCCTCAGTTCCCTCTTCTTTAAGATGGGTGGGTAAAATAGATACCAGATGCTTGATGTTGCATACAGAACACATTTTACGGTCTGCTTTTATCTTTTGGTTTAGTTGTTTGTTGGCTGATGATCTGTCTCATTCTGCTAAAATGTAAGCTCCAGGGCAGTGGGTGTCCATCTGTCTTACAGTCATGCTCCTGTTGCTTCAGCCAGTGACTAGTATGTTCATCGCAGTCAGCAAATATTTGTGAATGAATGGATAAAAGGTTACTGGAAAAGTCTGGATGAAATGATGTACATAACAGCTACCTTTTGTTGGCTGCTAACTCTGTGCACTAAATTGTGCGTTTTCAGTCAGCAGATCTTCTCATCAACCCTCTGAGGTTTAGATATCATTATATATCAGTTTTATAAGAGGGAAAATAAAAGCAAGGCTCAGAGTGGTTAACAGAGTTTCCCAAGGCCACACAGCTAGGAAGTAGCACACCCAGACTTCATGTCCAGACTGAGCAACTCCAGGTGGGTCCGTGTCACTGCAACGTTCACTAGTACCTAGCATGTCACGGTGGCTCTGATTTCCCACTGGACAGTTTGAAAAATGGACACTGGGCACGTTCCACCAGGAGAGAGTAACCAAAACCTTCCTTTTGGTTGATAGCAACACATGCAAAAACTGGTTTTGACAAGTTTTGCATCTCCACCCTGAAGCATGATAAGAGAATTTGAGTCAAGGGAGTGGGACGGCCAAGAGCGGCACATTCCGTCCTCGGAACAACAGCAGATAGTCCATCCAAGATGCAGAAAGCCTGTTCCAGCAGCTCGGCCCCGGGCACTGCTGTCACTTCAATCCCCATGACACATGTGGAGCTGGACATCCTCCGTGTCACGCCACGTTCACATGTGAACAGGAAGTGACGATGGGGCATCTCCAGTTTGCAGGGAGTGCAGCCTTTTTTCAGGGAATTTGGCCAATGGAAGCTTGCTTGGAAGCCCCTCTCCCCGGGAGGGTGGGCCAGGCAAATACAGGCTCATAAAGGAGATTTAGGGGCTAACAGCAGCATATTCATTTGTACCTCTGCATAGTAAAAATAATTTATTGGCAGCTGTTGGGGAAGTGCAGTTCAGAAATCACACGGATGGCAATATTAGGTGCCTTTTTCTTACTCTCTCTCCCCACCTCAAATGAGTTCGGCTTTCAGATGATATAAATTAATTGGGTTTGTGTGTGTGTGCGCACGCGCGCCGCTCATATGTATGTATTTATTTACAGCCACCTTTCCTTATTTATGTGGCTGGCTCCATGAGCATTTACATTTCTTTAGAGGCTGTGCCATAATGAGTTCACAAGTGTGCTATTTGTTACCCACTTGTGGCGGGGTTGGGGGATGGGGCAGGGAGCCCAGCACACGCAGAGAATGAGTGTGAATCCTGGGTGCGTTTCGTCAACACGAGGCCCGTTTGTCTCCCCAGTGCCCTTTCCCAGAGGCTCTGGCTAGGAGAGTGTTCAGGAGGCGGACGGCTGGGACAAGAGGGGTTCCGGGGAGTTGGGCAGGTGGGGCAATGAAGGTGTGGAAGAAAATAAAACCGTGTGTATTTGGGGGCTTGGAGAAGCGCAGAGCTGGGGGTTAATAGAAAGAGAATGACACACAGGCAGCGGCAGGCTGTTCCACTGAGGACACAACTTCTTCAAGTAACCCTCCACCTGCTGGGCCCCTCCTGGCTTTACAGATCTCAGCCCAATTAGTGGCTCCTTTATTTTAGTCTTCAGTGGAGGTGGTGTCGCCCTCTAGAGGGTGTTTTGGAAACACACGGCGGCATTCTGCAAAGGCTACTTGATACCAGCCCTGGGAATAAAGTGTAGGTTTTATAACCAGGCTGTGTCGTTTTGAGTAAGTTACTTAACCTCTCTGTGCCTCCAGAACACCTGTAAACTGTGGGTGATAATAGCACCGACTCAGTAGAGTTATGCTGGGATTTCTTTTGGATGATCTGTGTAAAATGTTTAGCACAATCCTTAGGGTAAATGTTCAATAACCGTCAGCTACTATGCCGTTATTACCAAGTGCAAGTTTGGCTGGAACCCCCGGCACACTTCTGCACGGGCTGTGCCCTCTCTTGGAATCCGCTTGATTCTTTTATCCGCCTCACATGCTCTTTCTTCTCAGATTCGGCTGGAAAACTGCTTTCTCTGTGAAGCCCCACCCCACACCACCACCTCTGTCCCTGCACCCCAGACCATGTTAGACTCCATATCCTTGATGAAACCCAAACTCTGGCCCACCGGATGGCATACTTGCTCGCTCTCACTCTGTGTCTCTCTCTGTCTTTTCTCTGTCTCTATCTCTGTCTCTCTCTCTCTCTCTCTGTCTCCCTTTCTCTCTCTGTCTCTCTCTGTCTCCCTTTCTCTCTCGCTCTACCCCCCTTTCTCTCTCCCCCCCCTTTCTCTCTCTCCCTTTCTCTCTCCCTTTCTCTCACCCTCCTCCCTTATCTCTCTCCCTCTCTCTCTCCCTCCCCCCTTCTCTCTCTCCCTCTCTCTCTCTGTCTCCCTTTCTCTCCCTCCCTCTCTCTCTCTCCACTCCCCCTCTCTCTCCCTCTTAATTTCTCAACCTTCTCCCCCCACCCTGGGCACTTTTTGCCCTGTAGTGAAATAGTGCAGCGATGTGCGTGGGTGCCCACTCCCCGCTGCTGGTCTGAATTCCACCCCCTGTAGGAAGCATGCCCTCGTCCACCTCCCTGCTTTACCCCTGCCGTGCCTGGCCGGGAGTGGGCACCCCGTTACAGTTCTGTAGAATGAATAAAGCAGAGCTCCTCAAGGCTGTAGAGCCAGCCCCTTCTTCCTTCCTTCCTCCCTTCCCCACTTTTCCCCAATAACAACATCCTTCATTAGTGTGGTACATTTGATACAGTTGATGAACACATTTTGAAGCTTTGCTACTAACCATGGTCTGTAATTTACGCACTGCACTGCACAATTTTACAGGTTTTGACAAAATGTATAACGGCCTGTATGTGTAATTGCTGTGTCACGCAGGACAAGTCCAATGTCCCCAAAATGCCCCCAAAATGCCCCATGTTATACCTATTCTTCCTTTCCCTCCTCTCAGAACCTCTGGTGGCCACTGCCTTTATATCATTGATACAAGTTCTTCCATAGCTAGAATAATCATGTCTACTTTAGTCCATAGCTGCATCCCCCCACCCCTTATGTTTGTTCATTCCTCAGTCTTGAGGATTTGGGGATGGTGATGCCCCATCTCTTTCAGACTGAGAGGGGGCTTCGATCCCATGGGGCTTAGATGGATGGAACTGTTTTGCTTGCAGTTGCGGACACTCTCTGTTTTTTGGGATGGGTGTTGTCCGTCATCCTTTTGTTAGTTGTCCTGTTCAAGTCCAATGAACTGGAGAGCAGGTGTTACAACTCTGCTGAGATTCAGGGCTCAACTGGCATGTGAACAGATCAAAGACACAAATCTCTGGGATATGTATTTTATGCATATAGTGCTGATTATAGGTTCAAGTAAAAGGGGAAGGAGAGCCATGTGTGGGGAAATTATAAATGAGCCTAACTCTGTTGCACTGGGGAAGTACATTCCACAGTAAGGCCACTGACAGGGTGCCAAATTCCTGAGCTTGTCTGCCCTGCTTGTAGTGTCTGGATGTCTCTAGAGCCCTCAGGAGCCCCCCTGATTGAGGCACTGTTTGCTGTGGGTCACTGAGATCCTGCTGAGACCTGCATAAGCATAACCTCTGGAATGACCTCGACTCCCTTTGAAACCTCTCAGCCATAAAAACTCATTTGTATTTACTATTTCTCCCTTTTGCTCAAGGTCTCCTTCCAAATGCATGCCAGCCCCTCTTGATGTAACAAATCTTTAAGAGTACACCTTTTACCTATCTTGAAGTAGAGTCTGTACTTACTATAACCTGCTTTCATCCCCAACTCTAGAAAGAATTAAATATACTGTCCTAATGCGAGTATAAAGAAGAAATAATATAAAAATAATTGACTATAAAAATAATGTATAGCTCACCCAGTAAGCGCTAAGACACAACAGCACTAGGCCAGGGCTTCTCAAATTCTGATGTGCATACAGATGCTCTGGGGATCCTGTTAAAATGCAGATTCTGCTGAGCTGTGGGCTGAGCGGCTGCATTTCAACAAGCTCCCAGGTGATGCCGATGCTGCTGGTCCAGGGACCGACACCGTGAGCAGCACGGGACAAGAGGCCTGGAAGAGGATTGATGCCGTGAATCCCTGAGAATGCAGCAGCTGCGAAAGGCCAGCTGAGGACAATATGTTGACCAGTGGCTCACAGTCAGCAGCTTTTGTGGCCCCTGGTGATGGGATTTTTCTGGAAGCGTGGTCAAACTCTGATTGGTGTACTTCTTCCTTTGCATTACACCGAGTTTGCTTTCCTAGAAAATCAATTCCATTCAAACGATTCAAAAACCACCTTGTAAATCCGAGTTAGGGTCTCAAGTGGGCTAAATGAATCGTTCACCCGCATGACATCTGGGGGACGCTCGGAAGTCCTGCAGGTTGCAGGAAAGTGCTTCATGGCTCAGGACGGGCCCGTGCATGCCTGACGATCGGTCCCCCTTCCTGCTAATTGCCAAGAGCAGCCCCCCATCATGGGACCACCAGAAATGCCCCCGGGTGTTTCCAGACCACCCCAGTGTGGGGGAAGTACCACTTCCAGCAAGACCCCACAGTAAAGGATTCCTTAAGGGTCTTGAGCTCTGAGGCAAGGTGCAGCAGGTAGAACGGGGTCCTTGTTTCGAGCTGGCCACACCTCATGGGCTCCAGGCATGCAGGTGGATCAGGGGCCGTGGCCGGGTGGGGGCTGTGCTGATCTTTACAGCAGGTGCCCCTCCCGAAGCCACTGGGACCACCACTCAGCCCAGACGACTAATGCACCCAAGCCTCGCCCCCCAGCCCCCCAGGACAGTTCAGCCGTCAGGGACCTGGGTTCCTCTGCCTCTCACCAAATGGACATATTTATCAGCACCCCATTTCCACGCACCTTAGACCTGAGTATGTATTTGTTTTGTGTGTCAATACAATGTAAATCCAAAGGCTTGGCAAATAGTGAAATGCCCAACATAAAAAGGTCCTAAACTTTATTATTTCCTTAATGAGTAGATACTTAGGATTACAAGGATGTACCATGTCATCCGTCCTCACTCTTTTTGGCCTCAGGACCCTCTTACATGCTTATACGAGATGGAGTACCCCAGAGAGCTTTTATTTATGTGAGTTAGAGCTATCAACTATTAAAGACACTGAGGTTTAAATGAATGCATTTTTGAAATGTTAATTAATTCACTTAAAAATAACTGATAATGTTACATGTTTATATTAATAATTTTAATAAAAAATACATTTACTTTCCAAAACAAATGTAGTGAGAAGAGAGGCCAGCTTTTACATTTTTTTGCAAATCTTTATACTATCTGGCTTAATGGAAGACAGCTGGGTTCTCCCATTTGTGCCGCATTAAGTCTGTTGCAATAGCACCTGGAAAACACCACTGTATGCCGTGAGAGAATGAGTAAGAGAAGTTAGCATCTTTGTATCATTGCAAAAATAGTTTTACCCTTGCAGACCTCCTGAAAGGGTCTCAGGGGTTCCCAAAGCACATTTTGAGAACTACTGCATCAGGCCCAATCATTGCAAGCCTTAATTCAATTTTCATAAATTGTAGCTAACATTTATGAAGTGCAAGGCATTATGCCAAATGCTTTGCATGTGTTAACTCTTTTAATTCTCATTAAAGCCCCATTAAGTGGGCTGTGATTATTATCCCCATTTCACAGATTAGGAAATGGAAGCACATTTCCTAGGACCACGCAGTAGTAAAGTGGCAGAGCTGGGATTTGAACCCATGACACCTCAATGCCCTGCTTCCCAAAGACTTAGTCCTGCTCCTTAAGAAGCGTGGTGCTAATGAGAAATATCATGCTGCCACCTATTCAGTGCTTAATATACATCAAGCATCAGGCTAAATGTTCTTTTGTTAAATAAAACTAAATACGTGCCTATCATTTCATCCCGACCTCACCTATTGCCGAGTAGGTCTTCTTATCCTTATTTTGTAGATGAGGAAGTTGAGGCCCCAAGAGGTTCAGCTTCTCGCCGTTGACTCCAGGTTCAGGGGCTGGGGCTGGGTCCAGCCACCTCTGTCCTCCAGCTCCCCACCTCCTCACCCCCATGCTGCGGTGTGTACCCCATTAACATGACGCTGAACAGCAAAGGGCTGATCATTTACGGTTCTCCTTCAGCAGGGCCTGCCCATGCCCAGCGTGGCCCACCAGTTTCTGAGTCCTGTCCAGCTCAGCCACGCTTTGTGCACATGAATTTGCCGGGTCTCTCTGCACTGGCAGCAGGGATCCTTGCATGGCCTAATTGGGAGCAGTCATGCCCTGCGCCTCCACTGTTTGTCCACCCTGGCACGGAGACCTTTTTGGAAGCAGGTACAGGCTTCTCCCCCGGTGTTGCTCCCGTGGTCTTGGTAACCTTGGTGAGGAGGACGACGCCATGGACACCAGGTTCAACAGCAAACAGCTACCCTAGCTGGCTGTATGTCCACATGGCACAAAAGGAGGCCTCTTTGGTACCATCACCATTCCACAGAGGTTTCTGGAACCAGACTGTCTGGGTTCAAATCCTAACTCCAACCCTTCCTACTTGTGTGGACTCTAATTGCTTAACTTCCTCATACCTTAATGCTGTTATCTGAATGACGGGAAGAAGAGTATAGAATCTCCTTCATTGGGTCTTTGTGAGGACTAAATGACTTAATACGTGCAAAGAGCAGAGTCAGCACTGACATGCATATACACTAGATGCATACAAATGCGTAGAGTCAGGGCTCCCTGCATTCAAATACATAGAATCAACACTGATATGCATATGCACTCGATTCATGTATAGGCATAGAGTCGGCGCTAGCTGCATATATACTAGATGTGTATATAGGCATAGAGTCGACACTAGCAGCATGCATATGCATGGAATCAGTGCTGATCTGCATGTGCACTAGGCAGAGTCAGTGCTAGCTGTGTATATGCTAGATGCATACATATGCATAGAGTTAGCACTGATATGCCTATACACTAGATGCATGTATAGGCAGTCAGTGCTAGCTGCATATCTGCTAGATTTATATATAGGCATAGAGTCAGCACTAGCTGCATACATATGCATAGTATCAGTGCTGATCTGCATATACACTAGATGCATAGATAAGCCAAGAGTCAGTGCTAGCTGCACATCTTCTAGTCTGACGCGAGTTTCTAAAACACTTTCCCCCTGTCAAGCACCGGGTTCTGATCTTGATCAGTTCTTTCAGGCCCCCTAAAGTTTGTGCCATGGCTAGTAACACCCAGATATGGGTGAGGAGATGGAGGCAGAGTCTAAGAACTGGTGAATGGAGGAGACTGGAGTGAATCGAACCCGCTTTTGCCCACCTCCAGATCTCTGAATTTTAGCGTGATGCTCGAAGGAGGAGGCCGAGAGGACAGACGATGCCCTCTGGAGCGGCCGTCTACTCCCCAGGCCCTGGTCTCCTGAAGTCAGCCCCATGGTTTCTGCATGAGCTGAAATGGCAGAATTTTGTTCGGCGGTCGTATCGGTTAAGGGCTAATACAGAGGATGTTTAGTAACGGGCCTTCCAGACCCATCATTTTACAGCGGACAACACTGGGCAGTAGCTAAAGCAAAACAAGTCCCCGGGTCTTCTCCCTCCCCGGCCGGGACTCTCTCTACCCAAACAGTAAGAGTGAAGATTTTTCTGAGTGCATTCCTTACAAACTCTGCGACCCACGCCTGCCCCTCAGTTCACCACCACGGGAGCTCCATGCTGGCCTGTGAACGTGAGGGAACTGGGGGGGAGCCGGGGCGGCCGGCGGCCTGGGGCACGTCGTCTGCCCCTCGGAACCGTGGTGTCTTTGGCATATTTCTCCCTGATTGAAATTGGCTCTAAACATGCCCAAGGTTGAATGAGAATGGAGGACATTATTGCATCTAATTATTTCCCTGGAATAAAAATGGATTCTAGCAGCAGCTTAGAGGTACGGCGACAGCGAGCAATTAGAGTTCCGGAGATGGCACGCAAACATTTGAATGTGCAATCATTGTAATAAGTACATTAAAATAAAATAAGTCAAAGGGTTGCATTTGCATAAATAACCCAAGGTGAGAGTGTTGGATTGGCTAAGAATAAGGGGACATGGCTAGCTGATCACCATGGAGAAATAATAACCAATTAGTCATCCAGATGGAGATCATCAGGTGAGGCCGCCGAGGCTGGGCATTAATGGGTAGAATTTCCTAGTCTGGGCTCACTGCGCATTTTTCCCTCTTGCTCTGGGTGGCAGGCATGGTTCCGGAAGCTTTACATATATTTATTCTTATCACAGACCTGTGAGGTGCACTGTTGTCACCCCTCTTTCCACTTGAGAAAACTGAGGTGTGGAGAGTTTGAGGCGTGTCTTTACTAGTAGTGTGACCTCGGTCAGATTCTTCAAACTGCTTGTGCCTCAGTTTCCTCCCCTTGGTTAAGGCTAACACTGCCTGAATCGCTGGGTGTTTGAGAAGCTTGGGCACACACAGTATGTGAAGGGCCAGAGTATGAGGACAAACGATGGTTATTTGGGGTGTACCTGGCCGGTCTGGCTTTTGGGCTTCTGGATCTCAGGTCTCCAGGGGAATGAGAGCAATGACTCAGACCCGTTGGTGTCTTGGTGGTCAGTGGAGGTTAGGGGTGAGGTAAGGGAGAAGTGGTCACCAGCCACTGTAGAAACAGCATTGACTTGGGGTGGCACGAGCTCTCCAGCCTCCAGCTGTTGCCTGCTTTTTGCCAGCTGTGCCTCTCCCTGACTTTTCTACATGCTGTCGAGTATGTAATATCTAATATCCAGAAGACAAAACCGTTCCCTTTCCTCTTGCCCTTGCGGAGTGGCATCTGGGGCCATTGGAAGGGTACAGGACCACAGTGCACTAACCAGCTTCGCTCGGCGGCCCCTCTTGAGTGGCTGGTGAGTATTAATCAAGAGTGGTGTTAGACATGGGAGGTCCGCGGTTCAGACCCCAGGCCTCCTTGACCCATGTGGAGCTGGCCCACATGCAGTGCTAATGCACGCAAGGAGTGCCGTGCCATGCAGGGGTGTCCCCTGTGTAGGGGAGCCCCACGCGCAAGGAGTGCACCCCATAAGGAGAGCCTCCCAGCGCGAAAGAAAGTGCAGCCTGCCCAGGAGTGATGTCGCACACGGAGAGCTGACACAACAAGATGATGCAACAAAAAGAAACACAGATTCCCGTGCCGCTGACAACAACAGAAGCAGACAAAGAAGACGCAGCAAATAGACACAGAGAACAGACAACCAGGGTGGGGGGAAGGGGAGAGAAATAAATAAATCTTAAAAAAAAAAAGGGTGGTGTTATAATCGATGGAGGCCCTGCTCCTCATCCCCGATCAGCCAGAGGAATTCCCCCTTCTCTGACACTTTGTCGGCCAAGGGTAGAGGAAAACGACTGCAGTGTTTTCTGGGTCTGGTCTGCTCTGGTGCAGGTTTTCCAGAAAGGGGTGGAGAATTGTGAGCTTTTGAAATAGATGATTTGTGGAGGCTTTCTGCTCAGTGGCTGAATTTGTGGTCATCTGTTAATGAGGAAAGAGAAGAGCCCAAGAGTACTAGTTAGAATGTGTCTGATGAGAGAAGATGCAGATATCTGTAAGGGCAGAACCTCTCCTGCTTACTCCCTCCCTCTCGTTACTTCTAGAAAACGGATGAAGGGACAGAATTTAAATTTGTGTTCTTAGAAAAAGGGAGTCAGCGAACTGACTTTCTGTCTGTTCAAGGCAAAAATAAAAACTCTGGCTCTGGTGTCCGAGGACAGCTGGGAGGAGGAAAGCAGATCAGGTTAGCTCCTGTATTAATCAGGATGGGCTAGACCATGCTGCAGTAACGAAGACCCCCAAAAACTTGATGACTTAAAACAACAGTGGTTCATTTCTGCCCGTCGGGGTTTGGTGAGGTGTCTATTCCATGCTTGCCTCATCTCACGCAGGGACGCAGGCACCTTCACGGTCAGGAGGGTGGCTGGAATCCATCGCAGGGGGGAAGGGGAATGTGACAAATGATGTCCTAGCTCCAGTCTGCTTGTCTTGGCAATGGTGAGTTACTCAGCCCTACCTAACTTTTAGGGGGTGGGGACAGATCTTGCGCCCAGAAGGCAGGGACTTGAAATATTTCTGAATGGCCTAACTGAAGACCACTTCCCACCCCCCATCCAGCTCCATCCCACCGTGGACAAATATGACTAAAGAGGAGATGCCCTCTCTCCTCCCCCGTGGAGGAGGGGGAGCTAAGACCCTCCTGGATTTCCCTGTTGGCAGAACCAAAGAGGCACGACAGCAAGCTTGGGGATCAGAGAGACGCCAGTTCACTGCCTCCTCCAGGTGACCTGGGGCAAGTCTCTCCACGCCAAGCCTCCTTTGCCTCTTCTTTACGATGGGCAAATAGTGGTGCATGCGTGGGAAGTTACTCCTGAAGCTTGAGTGCAATACTGCCTGTGAGGGCTGAGCTGGTGCCCGACACGTACCGGTACCTGGGGGACGTTCTGAGCACTAAGCCTTGGCGTCCTCTTCTTGTCCCACGGCGACGAGAGTACCTTCTTACAGGGCAGTTGTCGGCATCCAGTGAGTAATACCTGCGAATCACTCTGTGCCATACCCAGCTCTCGTGGTAAGTGCTCGGAAGCTGCGGCTGAGAGGCTGCTTGGGATTCTTCAAGGGCCTCTGGACACAAAGAAGGGATGGAGGAGCAGCAGCACGGGTCCGGGACCCCAGAGAGGGCTTCATCGCACGTCCCCGGGGGGAGGCAGGGCTCGCGCCGCATCGGGAGGGTCTCCTTCCGTCACAGATCAGGAGGTACTGCTGGGCCTCTTCGCGCCCCGTGGCAGTCTCCGCCTCTCCCGTCATGAGGCCTTTCTCGTTCCTTCGGCAGCAGCTTGCCAGCTTCCCCCCCCCCACCCCCACAGCTCCCGCCGCCTCCAGCGCCAGCCCCCGTGGCCCCTGCTTACTGTCCTCTGTCTGGGGCTCTGTGCCCAGCCGCCCCACCAGGGGACCCCTGTTCAGCCTGGTGATGGCTTTTCTGGAAGCCACATACCTGATGGGCTCAGCTGGGTGGAGGTGGTTGGGGTAGGGGGCGGATCTTATGTGCCAAGCCAGGAGGCTGAAGTGGGGCAGGGAAGGTGGGAAAGTGACGCGCGGGTTCTCGGAAGGAGACAGTGGAAGCGGCAGCCCGGACGCGGGGTCTGTGGGGGTCGAATCCCGCCCCCCTGCCGAACTACCTGTGTTACCTTGACAAGTCCCTTGTTAACTGATGATGTGTTAAGAGGCACATTTTAGCCCTCCTTAAAAAGCAGAACGAACAGGGACCTCCTCCCTGGGAATTGCTGCTCTTTGCCAAGGTGTTTCCATAGCAACAGGGGTAGATTTATGGAGCCAATTAGCCTTCACTTTGGCATCAGAGGTCCCGACAGGTGGCATGCTTTGGGGCAGCAGACACTCTGCCAGGTGAGAACCCTGGCAGAGGGCTCCAAGCTGAAGCAACGTGACCTTACCTTGAAATGGCCAGGACCCGCCTCCCCGTGGAGGAGCTGACTTTGGGGCACCTCCCTGGGAAAGATCCAAGCCCTACCCCAGCTGCAAACGTCAGGGGCCGAAGCTCAAGCCGATGAGTGCCGCAGGCGTGTCTCCTTACCGAGGCTCACGATAAGCTTGTTTCAGCAGAGGCTGTGTTCAGCCCCCCAGTCAAAACACAGGGATGTCTTTCCTGCAGAATGAGCAGTGGCTTGCTCTGATTTCTGCTATGGGCAGAGATAGATGAACAAGTCCTAAAGGCAATGGAGTATCTGTAATAGCCTTTCGATATTTTCTCCCTTTATAACTTTACCGTGGCATTTCCAGTCCTTAAAGAAACCCTCTCTCCTGGAATTGAGATGGGAAACTTAAACAAAATGTGTTTTTTGTTGTTGTTATTTTTTTTTTAAAGAACTTTTTATTTTGAAATAATTTCAGACTTACAGGGCAGTGAAAAATAGTAAAATACCAACACAGAGAATTCTAACGTATGCCCTACTCAGATAACCAGCTTTACCAACTTTTAACATGTGCCACATTTGTTATATCATTCTCTCTATATTTATCTGTCTAATTTGTCTCTCTGTCCTTCTTTCTGCCCATCTAAATCTATGCCTATGTCTCTATCCATATCTCTCTCTCTACCTATCTGTCCGTCTATCTAATCTGTCTGTTTTTCTAAACCTTTGCAAGTTGATTGCATACATCATCATCCTTAAAAAGTTAATTCTGGGAGTGGATGTGGGTTGAGTGGTTGCGTTTCTGCCTCCCACACGGAAGGCCCCAGGTTCAGTTCCCAGTGCCTCCTGAAGAAACAAAGCAAACAAGCAAAACAAAGGAAGAAACCAACTCAGGGCAGCCCATGTGGCTCACTGGTTGAGCGCCGGCTCCCACCATGAGGTACTGAGTTCAACCCCTGGCCTCCAGTACCTGGGGATTAAAAAAGTGAATTCCTATGTGTAAATTTCCTAAAAACAAGCATTTTCCCTTATGTAACCACATTCGGTACAGATACCAGGTTCAAGAAATGTAACGTTTATGTAAAGCGTAACCTTCTGTATTTGTTTTTCACTTGACCCAGTACTGCGCTTTGGGGCCTTTTCTCCATTCTTAGCCCCAGACCAGGATGAGAAGTTTAAGAAGGGGTGTGGCTCTCTGCCGGGCCCTCCTAATCGGCCTGATCAGTATTCAAGCTGTCTCTGTTTCCTTCCCCTCTTCTCCAGGATGGCTACTTCTCTCACCGGCCGAAAGAGAAAGTGCGAACTGACAGCAACAACGAGAACTCGGTCCCCAAAGATTTCGAGAACATCGACAACAGCAACTTCGCCCCCAGGTCTCAAAAGCAGAAGCCGCAGCCTGAGCTGGCAAAGAAGCCCCCAAGCAAACAGAAGGAGCTTTTGAAGAAGAAGCTGGAGCTGGAGGAGAAGGGGAAGGGCCGCTCCTTCCCGGGGAAAGGCGCCCCCGAGGTCTTGCCTCCAGGTGGGCGGGCCGCTGGGAACAGTAGCCGCTCGAAGGATGCGCCCAGACAAGCCCACGCCAGGAGAAGTGGAGGCAGCTCCCCCGAGATCAAGTACGACCAGCCCCCCCGGTGCGACATCTCGGGCAAGGAGGCCATCTCCGCCCTGTCCCGCTCCAAGTCCAAGCACTGTCGCCAGGAGATCGCGGAGACCTACTGCCGCCACAAGCTGGGGCTGCTGATGCCAGAGAAGGTGACTCGGCTCTGTCCCCTCGAGGGTAAGTCCCAGCCCCTGCCCAACCCCCTGCCGCTCACGTTCTCGGACTTGGTTTTTCAGACCCCAAATCGGGACACAAGATCTGATTTCTTTCACCACTCCCTGATCTGGGAAGTCTTGTGTAAGAAAGGTTTCACTTAAGTACAAAAAAGGAAATTGCCATTCGTTATAGCTTTAATCAAGTGCCGATAGGCACAGGCTAAAACTACAAGGAAAGCAGGGCTGATGTGAACATTTCAGGGTGCGGATGACTGTCCTGGTGTGGGGTGCTGTCGGCACAGGATATTGGGGTTAGAATCGACATGGACGTTTTAGTAATAATTGAATAGGATTTGAAAGGTTTCTACTTGATTGCGTTGACCTTTGGAGGGTCTATGAAAAACAGCCTTCCCATTTTCCTCCATCTAAAATTCCTTCCTCCCTCCCTTCCTTCCAACTTCTGTCCCTCCCTCTCTTCTCTCCTTCTTTCCTTCCTCCTCCTCTCCCTTCCCCCTCCCTCCCTCTCTCCTCCTTCCCTCCCTCCTTCTCTTCTTTCTTCCTTCTGTCCCTCCCTCCCTCCTGCCCTGTGCTGCACACTCTTCTATATGTTGATGATCCAGGAATAAATCAGACCTCCCCATGATGCAGTGAGAGATCAGGGCTATCCTAGAAGAAAAAGGGATATAACGTAAGGATGGGGTGGGATGATTGGGGAATATAATGGAGGAATCACAGGCAGAGTGGAGAGGGCTCCCAGAAGGTGGAGGAACCGGCTCCCAGCAGGTGGGTATCCCTTGCATTTCTCTGCACCTGGAACCCCGCCATCGCGATGTCCTTCCTGGGGGGGGGGTCTGACGGCTGTGGGGGGCTGCCGCAGAGGCTTTCTTGGAGCACACGCTCTCTGCTGGCCCTGTGCTGGCGCATTACCCTCTGGGGTTGGCCCTATTGTCAGGAGCCGGATTTTTCTGCCATGAGAGTGGGGACATGTCACTCCCGAGGTCCTGCCGCTGGTAAGTGGCCTTGCTGACCAACAGGTGGAGCCACCCTGAGATGGACACGTGCCACCCTGGGTTAAATCTGTTTCTTAAGATCTTCGCCCACCTTGCCTCTGTTGTAAAAAAATGTTTTGTGCCTAAAAGTTTCAAACATACCCCACAGTAGGGAGAGGCCTCACGAACTCATCGTCCGCCTACAGCAGCTATCAACTTGTGGTCACTAGCTTACTCGGTGAATCCTTTTCCACTTTCTATTTCCTCAGAGAAGATCTTACATCTCCAGCAGCTCATGAATTCGTTTGCGCAGTGGTTTTCTCCGTGAGGAGGGCGACAGTGTCCGGATGTGCACTGTTAGGAAGAAGAGAGAATCGGTGCAAATAGGAGAGAGCAGAGAGGGATGCATTTGAAATAGAGTGGCGAGGATTTAAGTTCGAGATCAGCCACTGATTAACACAGAACATCTTTTCCTCTCTCTAGTCCTCACTTCCTTCTCTGTCCAGGGGTGGCCCACCTCCAATCCACAAAGGACCTTTCCCTGTCCTTTCCCCTTGCGTCCTCTGTGCTCTTGATCACCCTTGTTGTCATTTTGCTGCGATGCATGGCGTGCCTGCCTGTCTCTTACTGGGTGGCCAAGGGGTCAAAAACCTACCTGTTCCTTCTAAATTCACATACCAACAAACACTTTAGTTTGCTCCCAGATGAGGAGAAAAGACTCCCCAAATCATCTTACGCCAACTCTAAGGCGACCCGTAACTCTTGGAAATAGACAGGCCTAGATGTAGGCAGTGGGGCCCTCGGGGCCAGCGTGTAGTGCAGGAACGTGCTGCCTCAGAGTCATTGGGTCCTCCTCAGTGTAGCCTGAGGCTCCCCAGCCGGGAAGGTGTCTAGACAGTAGCTCAGAGACTCAAGAGACCTGCAGAACCAGGAGCTCCCCAGATACTGGCGAATTCGAGGGCAAGGCTTTGCCTCGCGGCCTCCTGACATCAAGCAGATTCTCAGTTGCCCCATCTGCCTGGATGCAGAAGGGGCATGCACCCTGAGAATTGGCCCCAAGGCCCGAGGGACAGGAAAGACCCCTAGCAAAATTTTAATTGCGTTTGCTCAATCAACAGAGAAGAATGTGAGGCCCAGAGAGGCAGGGAGACTTATCCAAGGTCACCCTGTTAACTAGAGGCTCAACGCGAGCTAAAATCCAGGCCTTTTCATTTCAAATGCATGCTTCTCTATTTGCTCCTGATGACAGATGGAAGTTTTGGATCAGGTAGGAAGTGATCACAAAGTCTAAAAGCATAGCAAGAGGGCTGGATGGAAGGACACCCAGCAGAGTGTGCGGGGCAACTTTAACTTTTTTTTTTTTAAGATTGATTGGTTGATTGATTGATTGATTTCTCTCCCCTTTCCCCCTTCCCTGCCCCAGTTGTCTGCTCTCTGTCCATTCGCTGTGTGTTCTTCTGTGACCGCTTCTATCCTTATCAGCGGCACGGGAATCTGTGTTTCTTTTTGTTGTGTCATCTTGTTGTGTCAGCTCTCCATGTGTGCAGTGCCACTCCAGGGCAGGCTGCACTCTCTTTGGCGCTGGGCGGTTCTCCTTACAGGGCGCATTCCTTGTGCGTGGGGCTCCCCTATGTGGGGACACCCCTGCGTGGCAGGGCACTCCTTGTGCACATCAGCACTGCGCATGGGCCAACTCCACACGGGTCAGGGAGGCCCAGGGTTTGAACTGCGGACCTCCCATGTGGTAGACGGACTCCCTAACCACTGGGCCAAGTCTGCTTCCCACTTTAACTTTTTATTCAAGTTATTCTGGATTTTTTGTTTTAGTTTTTTTTTTTTTTAAAGATTTATTTATTTTATTTCCCCCCTGCCCTGGTTGTCTGTTCTCTGTGTCTGTTTGCTGCATCTTCTTCTTTGTCCACTTGTTGTCAGCGGCAGGGGAATCTGTGTTTCTTTTTGTTGCGTCATCTTGTGTGTCAGCTCTCTGTGTGGGCGGCGCCATTCTTAGCAAACATGAATCTCTACAATACGTCCTTTTAAAATTCTTTTAAAAATGGAAAGGTTCTCGTCTCCCTTGCAGTTTAACCCTTGTCTAAGCAGTCCGGGGGATCCCCGTCTAGATCTTGATTGGAGTTGGACAGTAGCATGGAAGAGTAATTAAGCAGAGTGAAGCATTTTCAAAATCCCCAGTGAAATGGCACCTGGCAGACTAGGAGGGAGGTCCGAGTTGAATACCCTTTCATCAGAGTAATCCTGGGCACCTACTGTCTGCCAGGGCTTAGCATGCCCTTTCTTAAAGGACCAGAGAGCAGCCACGTCAGGCTTCGTGGGCCCGAGTCCCTGTGACTGCGGTCGGCTCTGCAGTCCTAGCACAGAACAGCCGTTGACAGTCCATGCACAAGTCCTCTTGATTGTGTTCCGTTAAAACTGAATTTATGAAAATAGGCGGCGGGCTGGAGTTAGCCTCCGGCCCTGGCTTGCCGACCTCTGCTATGAACTAATAGTATATTCTAGTCGAGACAATTGGTGTGCCTTATCCCATGGACTCCTCTCACCAGCCCCGTGAGGTGGGGCCGCTGTGGGCCCATTTCAGAGATGGGGGAATTGAGGCTCAAAGAGGTTTCGTGATTGGCCAGAGGTACGTGGCCAGTAGAGAGAGCTTTTCAGACTCTGGCTACAGAGCCTGCCTCCTTTCCTGTTAAGTCTGTACCTCTTGAGAAGGCAAAAGGCTCCACTATACTCTGTCAGACCCAAGTCGTGTCTTTCTGTCTGTAGGCTGTGTCCCTCTGTCTGGCTGTCTGTCTTACTGTCGTATAGTTGGAAGGGAGAAGGGCAGGCCTTGCTGAGGGAGATGGAAACCGATGTTGCTGGTGGTTAACAGCATGGCTGTGGAGCCAGACCACTTGGGTTCAAACCCACATCTCCCTGAGCAAGCTGTGGGGCTTTGGGCACATGGCTTGACCTCTCTGAGCCTCTGTTTCTTTATCTCTTAAGGGGAGCTGAGCATAATCACCTCTCTCAGAAGGTTCATGAGGACTGAATACTGAACACAGAACATGGTTAAAACTCTGCATTATGTCAGTATTTGCTATTATGACTGCCCTACCACCATGCAAACAGAAAAGTAATTAATTAATTAAAATCTCATCACCTGGGGCCAGGCGTTCCCAAGCGTCTCCTGATCCTGCCGAGACACCTCCAATTGCAGTTTTCCAGTGTAATTTTGCTGGGGGTCTTTGAGACCTTGTTGCTATCAGCTAAGGTGGTGTCACCCTCCGGGGCTCTCTGAACTGGTTAATTCGATTGGCATTTAAGAGCCATTGCACACCCAGACCCGGCAATGCTTTAATTTGCTGCACCACAGCCTCCCCCTTTTGCAATAAATTTACTGTGAATAGACTAATTGCAAAATAACCCTAATTGGGTAGTTATCAATGAACAACTTCCCGTGGAACAAAACGGCTTACAATTAATAGCATTTAAGCCATAAACTATTCTTCTGCAGAAAGCTAAGATGTAATTACACCCCATACGGAGATTGTATTCCCTCTCTGGAAACCATGACACCCGGATTTTCCTCTGCTTAGGAGGGATTTCAGCTTCAGCCCAGTGGCCCTTTTCTTTTCTGCTAAATGAGGAGTCAGAGGCGGGGAGAGGAGGGGCATTTAATGGGTGTGTAAGCATGCATATATGTTATGCATGCCCACACATGCACAGATGTACACCCTGTGTTTGCCAGTTGCTGAACTTGGCATCACCAAAACGTCAGCCACTATTACGCCAGAGGTTGAGGATCATTACAGAAATATCCCTCGTGGCTGAGGCAAGGGAGGGCTTTTGAAGGTGAACTCCTCTACAGAGCTTCTGCCCCTCCTGCCCTCCGTCCCTGCCTGTCCCCTCACCCCAGCACCACTCAGGGAAAAGGTAGCATCGAGAAGCCCAGGAGGTGTTTGCTTTCTGGGGAGAAGAGGGCCCGTCCCGTGCCCTTGTGAGTTGTCTGCATCCCGTTGGCACCCGGAGGAGAGCAGTTTGGAAGGAGGTGAGAGGAAGCCACATGCTTCGTCCCATCTCACAAGCCCTGTTTTCATCAGGAAAGCAGGGAGCTGCGGGGAAACCTAACACCTGCTCCGGGAGCGGCCTCAGAGAGGCTTATTTCTGAGCTCACGGGGCCTCCATGTCCCCGTCTTTAAAATGGGGACAAGCTCTCACCCCCCACCCTCACAGCATTGCCGGCTGAAATGAGGGCGTGCTTGTCAAGTCCGTCCCCACGGTTAGCAGCGTGATTGCAGTAGTGGTAGAAGCGACCGGGGCGTGGAGAGGAGAGCAGGGTGAGGGGGCTGCCTCGATGGGGTGCCCCCGTGGTCCTCAGACGTGGCCCCTCTCCTCAGGACATTCTCGCGTGCTCTTCCCCACCCCCTCTGCCTTCTTTCCCTGACCCCACCACCACCCTGCCTTGCTTGGCTCTGCCCTCTCTTCCCTCTCCAGACCTCAGCCTCAGTGCCACATCCTCAGGAAAGCCTTTCCAGAGCACCCCCTTCTCCAGAAGCCCTGCCGCAGGGGACACCCCAGCCCTGGAGGGGGAGCTCACCTTCTCCCCTCCCGTAGTCAAAACGTCTTTCCCAATAAAGACTGTGCAACCCGCCAGCTGCGAGGCACATGCTGCCTTTCCTGCCCCTTTACATTTGGATCAACTCAGGGTCGAGAAGCCCCTCCAGCGGCTCTCATGACCAACCGCCACACCCTCCACAGGCCGTCCCAGCTGCTCCTGCCCTTCCCAGCCTCTCGCTGCGCCAGGTAAAGCCGGGGAAGCAGTGCTCTGAGTGGTTGGCAGGTCTACATCCTGTATGTCCAGGTGAAGAAGCAAGAGGTGGACCATGTAGGAAGGCCAGGGGAGGCCATCAGCGGGGACTGGGGGGGCGGGTGGCCGCTTTTGTAGGCACTTGGGACCCGTGCAGCCAAGTGCAGACAGAGGCTCCCCAGTGAGTGACGAGCGAGGAACGCCTCCTGTGCCCTGCATCTGCCGCCCGGCTGCAGGATGGCAAGGACCGGCAGCGTTTGTCCTCGCCTGGGGAACCAAGTATCAGGAAAGTGCCAAGGGTTCCGGTGGAAGGACAGTTGTCCATGGACACCACAATCCTTCCTTACCCATCAGTCTTTGCCGGAGGCCAGGGGCGCTGGCTGAGTGGGTTTTTGGACAGGGGTGGTTATGGGAGAGGCTGGCAGACGCACCGCCAGCTGTGGAAGGCTGCACGGCCCCTCACCCCAGTGTAGCGGGGTGATGACGCCGTGTGGGGGAACGGCTTCCAGAAAGTGGGGCAGGCTGGTGTGGAGGGAAAATGGAGATGTGGGTGTCAGCCCAGCCTCTCTGAGTGCCCTGGGGCTTGTGCCTCAGTTTCCCCATCTGTCAGCTGGAGACACTGCTTTCTCCCAGGTCTTTTGCTGTTATCACCAGTGATGAGAAAATGAGGCAACTGCTGTGAAGGACTGATGGGGGTGGCGTGACAAAGCCTGGGTGGGGCCGATCTGCTTTCAGAAACGCCAGTTTGCAGAAGATACAGTCAGATCCCGGTTTGTCTCCTGCCGAGGATGACACTGGAAAGAGGGGGGCCTGTAAAGATTCAGTGGGGTTTGATGCAGCCCTCCTCCAGGGTGTTCCTTGGGCTTCCTGGGAAGGGGAAGGAGGCTGTGAAAAGTTCAGAAAAAATCAGCAGGCCCCACGCATGGCTCATTCTCTGGGTACCAGGCAATGCTCACCGCCAGGACTTGGCACACATTTTCTGTAAAGACCCAGATAGCAGATATTTGAGGCTCTGCAGGCTGTACAGTATCTTTTGCAACAGAAAGCGTGAAAGCAGCCATAGACAATACTTAAAGGAATGTCCATAGTGCTTTGTTCTGATACAACTTTACCTAGGTTCATTAAAATGTGTATTTCCTATAATTTTTCCAAGTCATGAAATAGCCTTCTTTTAATTTTTTTCTAGCCATTTATAAAAGTGAACCCCCTTCTTAGCTTGTGAGTCATAAAAAAATAGGCAATGGGGAAGCAGACTTGGCCCAGTGGTTAGGGCATCCGTCTACCACACGGGAGGTCCGCAGTTCAAACCCCGGGCCTCCTTGACCCGTGTGGAGCTGGCCCACACACAGTGCTGATGCGCGCAAGGAGTGCCCTGCCATGCAGGGGTGTCCCCGCGTAGGGGAGCCCCACGCGCAAGGAGTGCTCCCCGTAAGGAGAGCCGCCCAGCGCAAAAGAAAGTGCAGCCTGCCCAGGAATGGTGCTGCACACATGGAGAACTGACACAACAAGATGACACAACGAAAAGAAACAGATTCCCATGCCGCTGCCAACAACAGAAGTGGACAAAGAACACACAGCAAAATAGAGAGAACAGACAACCCGGGGGGAAGGGAGAGAAATAAATAAAAATAATAAATAAATCTTTAAAAAAAAAAAAAATAGGCAATGGGCCAGATTTGATCCAGCAGCTTTCGTATGCTGACCCAGTTCTAGGAATTGGAAATATGGCAGACTCTACCCTGCACAACCATGGGGTGCTGTGTCCTTATCAGCGAGATGAATGGAGATCCCAGGGGGTCATCCAGTACGCTGGGCCTGTCCTCATGGAGCTTCTGTCCTTCATGATAGATGAAGAGACTTACAATCCAGTGTCCAGTTGAGATCGAAGCTTTGATGACAGATGAAACAGGGTAGAGCACGGGGCAGCGGGAGCTGCTGTGGGTAGTAGCCAGGGAAGTCCTCTCTGGGGAACAGAGATCTGAGAGGAGCAAGGGGGCGGATCATGGGAATGTCTTGGGGAAGAGGGAACAGCCTGGGAAAAATTCTTAGGGCAGGAGGCTCTCTAGCATCTTCGGAAGCTTCCAGAAGTGGTGAGAAGGCTAGTGTGACGAGCAGAGGGAGCACTGAGGAGAGTGGAGGGAGAAGGAGTCAGATCCGGTGGGGTCAGGCAGGCCACTGCACGGAGGTTGGGTGTTTTTGGTTTTGTTTTTTGTTTCTTTTTGGGCTTTTTTTCTTTATTTTTTTTAAATGTACACTGAAAAAATATGAGGTCTCCATATACCCCCACCCCATCCACGCCACCCCTCCCACATTAACAAACTCTTCCATCATTGTGGCACATCCACTGCACCCGGGGAATACATTCAGGAGCACTGCTGCAGCACATGGACAGTGGTCCACATTGTAGTCCACACTCTCCCCCAGTCCACCCAGTGGGCCACGACGGGATACACCATGTTCAGCATCCGTCCCTGCAGCACCACCTAGGACAACTCCAAATTCCTGAAAATGCCCCCACACCATATCTCTTCTTCCCTCTCCCGACCATAAGCAGCCACCGTGGCCACCCTCTCCACATCACTGCTACAATTTCTTCCCTTACTAATCACAGTATTTCCCCAGCAGAACACCAGTAAGTCCACTCTAATCCATACTCTTTTCCTCCATCTTGTGGTCCTGGGGTGGTTATGTCCAGTCCCCCTCTACATCAAGAGGGGGTTTAGATTCGACATGGATGATGGATGCTATTCTCCTGCTTGCAGCTGTAGGCGCTCTTGGCTCCCTGGTGTGGTGGTTGACCCTCTACACCTCCCTGTCAGCTAGCCAGGGTAAGTCCAAGAAACCAGAGGGTAGAAGCTGCAAGTCTGCTGAGGCCCAGGGCCTGGCCATCACATGGACAGTTCAGAGATTCAGGTCTCCTGAGTATACATCAACCCAAACCCCAACCACAGGTCCGGTAAAAGTAACAGAAGAGGCATGTGTAGAAAGGTCACATCTGAGTCCAACTCCATCACACTCAGGAACACGAACTCCAAAGTAGGGCCAACTGACATGGTCCTGAACTCCAGAGCCATCTGCCTTGACCGTAGAACCTGTGGATGTTGTTTTAAATGAGATATGTGCCACTGGAGGGATTGTAAATGTTGTCACATGGTCTGGTTTAGCTTTCAGGAAGAAGCAGAAATGGGGATACTGGGCAGGTTCCTGCAGTGGTCCCAGGGAGAGGAGATGGCAACAGTGAGAAGCAGGCAGATTCAGGCTCTGTGTAGGGCAGAGGCACTGGGATTGGCCAGTAGACAGGATGGGGGTGACATGAACACCAGTTCATCTGGGTTCATGGTTTTGTCTTCGACACAAAGACCACTCAAGCCTGATTTGGGGGCAAACATTTATTGAGCCTTTACTATGTACCATGGCCACCTCCCATGGGAGGGGAGTCCCAGCAGACCCCCTGAGCTTTGCCTTTCCCTTCATAAAGCCACCACCCACAAGGCTTTTTAGAAAGTCAAATAGGCAGTTATGGGAAATATCATAAAATGCCCCCTTCACCTCCTCCCACCTCCGCCTCCGCCCCCTTCCCTTTCTCCCAGGGAGGTTCTGCTGCAGATTCTGCCATTCGTTCCAAGACTTGTCATTAGGGTGGGTCTGTTCCAGAACTGCCAGCCAGAAAGCGAAGCGAAAGGTTGTATGAGGAAGGACGAAGGAAACCCCCACTGGGGGAGCGGGATGGGCGCCCCCCCCCCCCCGGTGCCATCCACACACGTTTTGGGGCACTTCGGGTGTGAATAAGCACTTCCCAAGTGGAGTATGTTTGACGAGAGGATCAGGATTAGATGGATTTTTCCCTGTTCTCATGTTCTCACAATGACTTCTGCAGACGAGGGGATTTGGGAGCGTGTTCGTAACCCCGCATTTGTGGACCGCTGCTCCGAGCCGCTCGCCGGAGAGCCTGACTAATCGGCTTCCCTTTTGTTTGAGGATGGAAGAAGGCTTTTGGAAAAGGGGGCACTAAAGTTGGCAGGTTTCTTTTTAAGAAATGGGAGCAGATTCGAGGATTATCTTAGCACCTGGCCCCATCTTGGACGCTCAGGGCATATCCATTGCTTGATGAGTGAGTGAATCCCTGCTGTGACATCCTTCTTGCTTTTTCACAGCTCAGTGAGAATTTAGGAGAATTCCTGGAGTGCCCATGGAAACTTGTCCTAAACGTGTACACCATTCTTCCCATTAGCCTTCTTAAATACAATTCACTGGCTTCATTCATTCAACGAATGTTGTACCTATATCAGGCATAGTGCTAAATATTGGGATGTGATGAAAAGAGAGACAAGTTCACAGTTCGTGGGGGTAGCAGGGAGACAGGTAGCACCCAGGAAAGTCCATGGCCCGAAGTGCTTTATGCGTGGTGAAGGGAGAAAGCAAGGAAGTCAGGGGGACCGACCTGGGGTTAAACTATCTTTGAATGACCCATGTGCAGCAATGGAGAAAACGTACTTGGAGATAGATTTGATCTCATTGTAGAAGAATTTGAGCTGCCCCCAAATGGCACAGTTCCCAATCTTTGGAGCTAGTGAGTTTGTCCATTTATTCTTTCTTTCAACTAATATTTTCTTGAGCGCCTTCTGTGGGCCAGGCACTGTTTTAGGTGCTGGGGAAATGGCAGTGAACAAAACAAAACTAATTGACTTCACGGAGTTTATGTTCTAGAGGGGGAAGATAGACAATTGATCCAAAAATAGTAAAATACTATTGTGATAAGTGCACTGGGAAAAGAGGAAGCCAGGAGAGGGCCGTGGAGGGCTGGGAGGAAGATGTTGCCTCGCAGGGTGTTGGGGTGTGATGGGGAGCAGCTCGGAGGCCAAGCAGCTGGAGCAGGAGATGGGGCAGACCGGGCCACCCTTGGGGACCAGTCGAAATCTGGCTTTTATCCAAAGGGAGGTGAAGGAGCCCCTGGAGGGTTTTGAGCAGTGGAGGGACCTGATCTGATGTGTGTCACAGGATGGTGTTGGCTGCTGGTTGGCCGTGGGCAGTAGGGGCGAGGGTGGAAGCAGGGAGAGCAGTTAGGAGACTACTGGAACCTGTGGGGGGCACGGGCGAGGGGGGCAGTAGAGCGGGTGGCTCTATTTCCTGTAGTGTCGTTGGTGCCTGCTGTCAGGTGGCACGTAGCCCGTGAAGCCAGAGCCCTCTGCTGTTGGCTCTCTGTGCCCCAGAGCTGACCTTCTGAGGTGAGGGCTCTGACCTACCCACCTCTGGCCTTTGTGTCCAGACCCTCAGGCAGCACTGGAGGAAAAGGCAGCATAGTTTGTAGCTCCCCGAGACCTGTGTGCCTGAAGCGATGGGATGGAACGGTTTGGAGGTTCTCCAGCGGGGGTGTCCTGGGCTCAGCCACCCACTGGAGGCTGGAAAATACCTGTCGCCAGCTCCCACCAACATTCAATTCATTCAGCAGTCATGCCTTGAGCACCCTCCGTCTGTTCCGGGCACTCTGCTAGGTTTGGGGGATTCTTTTGGGGGGAAACTAGACAGAATCCCTGTCCCCTTGGAGCTTCTTACCTATTAAGGGTAGGAAGGCAGGCGCATAAACCAAATGATCACAAAAAGAAAGAGTGATCACTGCTACTGTGGAAACACATCGTTGTGTTTGACCCTGAGCTGAGATCTGGGAGGACAGTAGGAGTTAAGGTGGGGGGTGCTCCAGACCTAAGGGTTTATCATGTGCAAAGGCCCTGAGGTGGCAAGAGGCATAGAGAGTTTGAGGAACTGGACAGACCTCAAGTGGACCAGCCTGTCCTCTTCCCAGCCAGATTCTACTTGCTAAAATCCGTGCGTGTAGATCATCAGTGTCTTTGTCTTGTGGGAGAAGAATGGAGCAGGGGTGTCCCCTGCACCAAACCGAGGCCCCTGGAGAACAGAGGGAAGATCAGCCGTCATGACAGCCAAGACTGGCCACAGGCCCCATGGCCTCCCTCCAGGCCATGCTTCTTCCACCATCGGGCCCTGACCATGGGGTCCTCTGGGGTCAGGGAAAAGCCCTCCAGGCCTTGGTGTGGAGTCAGGCTGCACACCTTGGGAAGGCACGGCCTCCTGTGGGACAGACCATTGTCATCTTGACATCCAGGCCCTGGGAAGAATGCAGTGCCCCCGGCCCCTTGCCCCAGCCTTTCCCCTGACTTAGGCTTAGGTCTTGGGGGACCTGTGATCCCGCCTGCCCCTCGGTCAGCTGAAAAACCCTCGGGCCAGGTACTTGATGGCTGGGAGCCCCAGCTCTCACCTCTAAAACGGGTTTGCGTAGACACTGCCGCTGCCTTCCTCCGGATGCTGAAAGTATTTGTGAATCCTTTCATCATCCTGTTCATTCAGCCAGCCGGTATTTACCCGGCGCCTGCTGCAAATCAGTGACGGGCCATCTCTCTGCTGGCAGCTTGCTGTGGTTCCGGAAGCCTCCAAGGTAGGCCTAGTGGACCCGCTTCCAGGGTGGGGCTGAGCTGATGATGCTTTTCTCAGCCTCCACGACTTCTTGCCCATCAGCTGCCTGGACAAGGCAGGTATTTAAGCCCCAGAGACCAGCCCACAGACCCTTGCTTTGTGAGTAGTTTCTTCCCTGGGTGCAGCTGGTATGTGACACCCTCCCAGGGCTCGTCCTGCAGGAAGAGAGAGCCCAGACAAGGCGCGTTTAGAGACTCACTGATAAAATTGGCATCCCCCCACTGAAATGAGATGACTGGCCGGTGACCTGCTTTCTGCTTCTTTCCGTCCTCTCTCAGATAATCTGGTAGATAAGGGTTAAGCATTTTTGTCAAGGGTATTTCCTTCTGGAAGCCTCTGTGACTTCCTCTCCCCACACCTGCCTCCCCAAGTCTCTGTCAGATACCCTGACCATGGACCCCCAAATCACCTGGCTTGTCTCAGCTGGAGCCCATGTCCCACCTCACTGTACTTGCCCCCAAGGCCTCCGGGAGGGCCAGTCTTTGTGAGGGTGTTCCTGTTATAGCTCTGGCACCTAGCACGAGAGCTCACATGTGTTAGGCACTTCCTGAATGCCAGGCCCAGAGCTAAGCACTTTCCATACATTATCTCATTGTGCCTTGGAGAAAAGTGTGTTCCCTAACCCCATTTTATGGATGGGGAAACTGAGGCTAAGAGAGGCCAAGTAGCCTGCCTAGACTCAGACCCAGTTCTGTCTAACTTGAAAGCGCATATCTTAGCCTCTCTGCTATGGGGTGCCTTTAGTAAAGGTGAAATTAAAATTTGTCAAATGACTAATCTAGTTTCTCCAGGTATAAAGGGAAATGCACAGGAATGCTAGCTAAGGCCTTTCTCCAGCTGTTCATTACTCTTCTTGCCTGCAGCCAAAAAGCACGTGGGGCTGAGGTTTCTGAACAAGAACCTGTTAAATAATAATACTTAACTCTGAGAGAAGGATTGCCAAGTGCCAGGGATTCTTCTAAGCCCTTTAGCCCTATTAACTCATTCACTCCTTACAACAACTCTACTTGATATTCCAGGAAACTGAGGCACAGGGAGGGAGAGAACCTGCCTGCAACCACACAGTTCATCCATTGCCAACCTGGGCTCTTAGCTTAGAGACCTTGGTGCCAGAAACAGGTGCTTGACCGCTTTTGCCTGCTGCCTCTAGCAGCAGCTTTATTCTGGCCAAAGGGAGCCTTGTCCACCGTGGTTTTCTCACCAAGAAGGAGCAGGTTCTCTGCTTTTGGAGGGGGACTGAGCCTAACCAGGACCCTCATCCATACCCTCGGGTGAAAAGTAGCCCGCTGTGGTTGTGCGCCATTGTTTTGCCAGTCTCTAGTTGCCATGGTATATTTGTGTTAGTGTAAAAATGACAAAGCAATAATTTTTCATTGTATCCTTCAGTCACCCATGAGAGATTGGATTTAGGTCACAATTTATTACCCCGTGGAATTGAATCCAATTTTTAACACCATGTCAGCCATTCTGGTATTAGAGCCTTTTAATGGCTGTGAAATTTATACAGTGATAAAGTAATTTAAAACATATGTAGGAAGAGCATCAGGCAAATTGATGTGTATAGAACCCTGTGGTAAAAATTGAACAGGAGATAAACAGGGAAAATGGAGATTGATTAGCAGACGGTTGAAGTAAACTCTTAATGGCAAAATTAGTAAACTAATTTATTCTTCACCATTTTGAGGAGGGTTTATGTTGCCCTAAATCAGAATCAAGACTGAGCCACAAAGCACAAATTAATAGCTCACCTCGGAGAATGGCACAGATAAAGTGAAAAAACCTGTCTGAGGAACTGGGAGACTGCCAGCACATCCCTGCTAATGCTTCCAGCTACCCAAGTAGAAAGATGGGGAGAAGACAGGATAATGGGATGGAAAGCAGCATTTTTTTTTTCAATTTTTAAAACTTGCTCAAATAATGCATAAAGCAGGCTTGTTATGATTTCTTTCATTAACCGAGTAGTACTGTGTATGTTCTCATGAGCTTAAAAAACGGAAGCACTATGGGCAAAGTGGAAATCCAGCTTGACCAGTCCCCTCTCAGAGGTAACCGCTGTGAGCAGGTTTTTCATTTCAATCTATTTACCCAGTACAAGCAAAACTATAGTTTGGTTTCCTGATGAGAAATTCATATATTATATGAAACTGTTGGATAATGCTGAATCTTGCAAAAATAGAGGTTGGTTTTGTAATGGGGAATTCATAAATTATATAAAACGGATGTCTACTTCTTGGAACTTGATTTTTCTTTTTCAAGTTCTGGGACCTGTACCCACATCAGAAGATAGAGACCTGTATAATCCTTCTTAATGGTTGGCTGTTAGTCTGTAATATAGATACACTACCATGTAACTAGCCATTGCAAGGTCAATGGACATTTAGGTTTTTGCTCTTATAATCTAGGGTTTAGCAAACAGCCTTAGATAAGAGTTTCTTGTGGCCTTTTTCACCTTTTATTCCTGGAAAGAATTAAGTCCTACAGAATGTAAGGGGAGTACCTCTTTTCTCAGTCCTCCCAGGGATGGCACGTAGCTGGTACCATCTCGGTGCCTGGGGAGAAGTTAATTTATGACATGCAGTGGAAGACTCAACTCGTTAGGGCGTAATTCACTTGGGGAACCCCAGCTGAGACTGGCTGCCCGAGAAAAGGAAGTGGTGGGTCAAAAGGCCTGCCTGTTTTCAATTTTGATTGAAAGTGTCAAATTGCCCTTCAGACTGGCCATGCTCGTTATGACCATGCCTTCCTGTCCTGGGTCATTCACAAACAGGATATTAGAAGCTTCCCCACATCCTTGTTTTCCAAGTGGAGATTTGCTTTCTTCCCAGGAAAATGCATCAGGTTTCAGGTGGGTAACAGCTCTTAGTCCCTTATCTTCTGAGACCCCAGCATTCCTCTTCCATGACCAAGGATGGTGGTTTGCACATTTGAACCTCAGGAGAGCTCCTTAAAATAGATTCCAGGGCCTCACACCCAAAGATTCTGATCCAGGAGGTCTAAGTGGACCCACGAAGCGACATTTCTCTTGGGATGCTGCCTGAAAATGTCCCAGCTACCACCCCTTCCCTCCCAATTCTGCCATTCCACAGTCTGCTGCCCAGGAATTTCAAGGGGGTAGTTGTGCCCCCAGGGGGCATTTGGCAAGGTCTGGAAACATTGGTTGCCCCAGCTGGGGACAAGGATGCTGCTGGCATCTCGTGGGTAGAGGCCAGGGATTCTGTTCAGTGTCCTACAATAGCCAGGACAGCTCTGTCCACACCCTGCACACACACACACACACACACACACACACAGCCTTCCAGTCCCACAGGTCTACACAGTGGTACAGAGGTCAAGAAACCCCATTCCAGGTCGAACCAGGGTGGTGTGTCTGAGGCTGGGGCATCTGCCTCCCTGGGGGAGGCCTCGTCACCTGCCCCGTGGCTGGTTAACGGTCAGCTCAGGTGTGTCCGCATCTCCAGTCTCGTTCCTGGGCGTGGAATGCCACCACCTCACCCCTCTGCCTTTCTCAGCGCTTGCTGAGCCCTCTCACCCGCAGACCCCTCTTTCCAGCTCCACGAGCCATCCCCGTCCCCGCTGTGTCCCGACTGCTGACTTGTTGCCGAGCAGTGTGCTAGGTGCAGGTGAACTGGGTGGAAGGCAGGAGCTTCAGTGTCTGCCGGCCTGGGCCTGTCCACCTGCTGGCTGCTGGTCCATCACCTCTCTCTGAAATGGGGTGATGGTGGACATCCTGGGTTTTCCCCAGACAGGGATTCGTGCTTGTCATCCCACGGCAGTTATCAAGAGCTCCCCTTTCCCCTCTTACTAGTGCCCCAGTGTGAGCCATACATGGTCATGCCCATGAGAATAGCAGCCCTGTCTGGCAGGCTGTTGTGAGGACTGAGGGAGATGATCTGTGTTGCGTGTTACAGCAGAGGCACCCCCAGGAAGTGCGCCGTAAAACTTTAGCTCTTCTGAAAGCATTTGGTGTCTCACTTCAGTCCCGCTCTAACCAAGTGAGGATCGGCTCTTTTGTTCTCCCCGTTTTATAGACTAGGATCCTCAGACTGAACGAGGCTGGGTGATTTGTTCCAGGTCTACACATACAGCCCAGGACCTGGGGAAATGTGCAGGGATAAGACTGCTGTGTTAGGCAGGGGCTCCACCGGGAGGGTCTTGAGGTCTGGATAAGGCGCTTCACCTTTATTCTAGGGTAATAGGGAGACATTGATGGGTTTTGAGCAGGAAAAGGGGCATGACCCGATTTTTATTTCATGGCAGGGATTGGCAAACTTCTGTACAAGGCCAGAGAGTAAATAACTTAGACTTTGCAGGGCCTAAGGTCTGGGTCCAAACTAGTCAAGGTAATATGTAAATGGATGGGCGTGGCTGTACTCCTGTGAACATTATTTACAAAACAGAGGCTGGTTGCTCTACATTTTTAGCCTTGGTAGGTTGGGGTAAGAATTGCAGAAGTCTAGGTCCTTATCTGCTGCTCCTCCTTTACCTTTTCCTGAAGAAGTCAACCTGGAAGTCATAACCTAGAAGCTTACCCCACTCAGCTAACATGGAGTTGAAGAAGGTCAACCACCACACCAGAGAGCCAAGAGTGCCTACAACTGAAAGCAGGAGGATTGCATCCAGCATCCATGTGGAATCTAAGCCCCCTCTTGATAGAGATGTGGAGTGGACACCACCATTCTAAGGTCCACAGGATGGAGGAATAGAGTATGGATTAGAGTGGACTTACTGATATTCTATTCATGAACTATTGTGATTAGTAATCAAAGAAAATTGTGGCATTGGTGTGGAGAAAGTGGCCATGGTGGCTGCTGGGTGTGGGAATGGGAGGAAGCGATGAGATGTGGAGGCATTTTCGGTACTTGGAGTTGTCCTGGGTGATGCTGCAGGAACAGTTACTGGACATTGTATGTCCTCCCATGGCCTACAGGATGGAATGTGGGAGAGTGTGGGCTATGATGTGGACCATTGACCATGAGGTGCAGCGGTGCTCAGAGATGTATTCACCAAATGCAGTGAATGTCTCATGATGATGGAGGAGATTGTTGCTATGAGGAGAGGAGTGGGGTGAGGGGGGTAGGGGGTATATGGGGACCTCATGTTTTTTTAATGTAATATTAAAAAAATAAATAAAGACAAAAAAAAAATAGAAGCTATAAGAGCCTCCCTAGCAAGCTGCAAGCCCTGCCAGTGCTCCCCCGGGCCCCAGGGCTCATGCTGAAAGCTCCCAGGAGGGAGGGCCCTGGCAAGGTGACCTGGAAGGAACTGCAGGCTGAGCTCCTATGGCTGGCTTGATGGCACTGTTTGTTTCAAAACTTTATTAGCATTGCATCAGAGGACCCAGAGAATTTAAAGGCACTGTGCCATATCTTTCTCAGCCTAGACCTCAGATGGCAATTAACCTGGTTATCCTTCCCTCCCTCCCTTTGTTTATTGCTGTGAACACAGAAAATGCACTGTTACTGGAACGCTATCAAGGAACTTAACTGTAATTTAAAAGACTCTATAGGGAGGACCCCAGTGGCTGATTAATAATGCATTTGTAGAGCAATAAAAGACTTCGGCAGCTCAGTGGAGCTCAGCCTCCAGTCTTTATTTATACATCTGTAGCCCTAGGGGTTCCTCTCCAGGAAGGTGTCTACTCTGGGGTTCCCTGGCTCGCAGGACCTTGTGCAGGATCCTTGTGAACTTGAGAACTGCAGAAATGGTACTCCTAGAGGGTGGTGAACACCATGGGACCCTAACCCTGGGGTTCTGGAGCTGAACCCTGGCTCCTTCAGGGACCAGCTAGTGAACCATAGGCATGCTCCGCAAACCTCTTTGTGCCTCACTTTTCCCATCTGATAAATGTCAGAGGTTCTAGTAAATGAGATGCTGCGTATCAAGCACATAGCAAAGTACTTAGCACATACATAGTAGGTGATCATTAAATATTAACTCTGTTATTACTGTCATCATCTTTACTAGAACAAGAGCTTTCTGGTGTGATTAAGGCTGGCTCAGGCTTGTTTGTGCTTGAAAAAGTCAGTTTTCATTCTCAAATCTCGCCTAGCATGGAGAGCTTTCAGTTCTCCTGCCTGCATGCCACGCACAGGTCCCATTTCTCCCTATTCCCTCCACTAGCAACTCTTGCGTGGATTGTGGCAACGTATTCCTAACTCATCTTCTCCCTTCTGTTCTGCCACCCCTATCCGGCAGCCAGAATGTGTTGTTTGAACTGGTTTGCTCTGCTGCTGCCCTGCTCCGAGGACTGTCCGTTGCACCTAAGTTGAATGGACACCTTTACAATGGCCTTCAGGGCCTCGTTTGATCGGCCCCTGCCTCCCTCTGCCCTCATCCCTTCTCATTTTTGCTTCATCATGCCAGCGGCCTCCCAAGCCTCCTGGAGCCCCTAGAAAAACAGGCTTCAGTCTAAGGTTTTCCCACATACTGCTCTCCCTGTCCAGAACCCCATTCTCACTCCTTTCCTACAAAACCCTTGTCATTCCTCTGATGAGCTTAAGCTGGGCTGATCTCAGGGCAACCTGTACTTTTCTATTATAATATTTATTCCAGTTTGTAATACACATGCATTTGTATGATCATTCTTAAATGTCTAGTTTCCTAATTAGACTAAAATATCCAGGAAAGCAGGTTCTGTATACTTTTTCACCTCTTATTCTACCTACCACAAAGTAGATGCTATGGATGGATGATGAATGGGTGGATGGGTGAATAGATAGGGGTGGGTGGGTGGGTGGATATGTGGATATGAATGGATGGATGGAAGGAAGGAAGAAAAGATAGAGTGGATGGGTGGATAGAAGGGGAGGGTGTCCAAGTCTGTAGGTAGAGTCCAACAAGTGTGCTTTTGGAATAATCCAGATAAGAAATGGCAAATGAGTTCAGCCAAGAGAGAGAAAAGTTTAAATTTGAGCACTATTTGGGAATCACCTTTAGCAGCCTTTGCTGTCAATTGGCTGTCGAGGATGAAGGACAGGGAAGAATCAAAGATGACATGACAACTGGATTGTTCATTGGAGGACTGGTGGGTGTTGGCACCACCGATAGAAATGGAGAGTACAAAAAGAGGGCTAGATTTGGTTAAGGAGGGAGGGTTGAAAACCTGACGGGGTTTGGAGGTGCCCCTGGGACATCCAAATGGTGAGATCCACCTAACAATTGAGCATGGGATATCGAGCCTCAGAGAAAGAAGCCTGATTTGGGAATCACCAGCATTTAGATTGTGGTCCAATCAGAAAGGGAATAAAATGATGGGTCAGGTGGATCTCATTCATGGATTTCAAAGATTAAAGATGCGTATTAGTGTTGTTTGGTGCTTCTCAAACTTTAATGTCCATAAAACAGAAATAATGATGCTCAAGAAACAATAGCTATTACTGTTATTATTTTGGGGATTCTAGAGCCAGATCTGTGTTTTTCAAGTATTTTTCCCATTCTCAGTCCAGAAAGGAACTCAGAGACCTATTAGAGAACATACTCATTTTATTTCCAAATGGAAACGTCTCGCCCCACAAGCTGACCTGCCCTGTAGCCGTTCCTGCCCACA
The DNA here is from genome assembly GCF_030445035.2 of Dasypus novemcinctus. NCBI lineage: Eukaryota > Metazoa > Chordata > Mammalia > Cingulata > Dasypodidae > Dasypus > Dasypus novemcinctus. The sequence continues at coordinate 55,361,541 of NC_080695.1, read as the reverse complement.
GCCCCTCCCTGCATAGAACAATGTGTCTTGTTTGAAGATACCAGTGGAGTGTGAGGTTTAAGATCAATGCCCTTTGTCCTGACAGGCAGTGAATTAGTTTTTCAGGACCTTTCTCATGGTTTCAGGAACTGCACGTGTAATTAAACAGAGCCCTCGTGTTGGGTTTCACATGAGCTGTGAAGTGTGCCTGTGGCAAAAGGTCTCTTCCTTCCTGAGAGACGAGGTGTGTAATTAGAATCCGGAGACGGTAATCATAGCATTTCTCCGCAGCATTTTTAAATGCTGATCTAATATCCATTCAGGCCCAATTCTACTCTCTGGGAGCGGCAGCACTGCATGCCGTCCATTGGCAAAATTCAGGGGCTTTACCAGTGTCACTTGTGTGACCCTGTGGGTTCATTCCGGACAAGCTAGCTGTTAGCCCAGGTAAAAGGCAGCAGTGAGCTTGTAAGTCATCATCCTTATTTTCAAATCAGTAAAAAAAAAAACTCAGGTGGGAGGCTGGCTACAAATCCCACTGACTGCCATTGTTCACTGATTGGCTACTCAACAAACCTTTATTTGAGCATCTGATATCTGTCAGGCATCCTACTTTCTCCCCTTTCTGGCGTCTCCCTTGCAGTGAGTGGGTGGGTGGGGGGTAGGTCACGTCACAGCCTGGAGCATTTTATAATGAGCTGAAGTCGGAGCCTTTTTTTCCCCCTGACCTTTCCATCCATCTCATCCCCTAAAGTCCACTGAAACCCTGCAGTGACCAGTTTTAGTCATTTGTAATCTGTTACCATTAAATCAGTTTTGAAGGCATTGGCGAATTTATACATGGGACACAGGAAGTCGGGCGCCCTCAACTTCTGTCTTAGAATGGGGGGTGGCAAGTTTTTTCTAGAAAGGGACAGATAGCAAATACTACTTCAGGCTTTGGCAGCCAGCCAGGCTCTGTTGCAACTCAACAACTTTTCCAAGCCTTGGGGTTGGAAAGCAGCCACTGACCCTACCTAAATGAATGGGCGTGGCTGTTTTTTACAAAAGCTGGCTGCCAGCCTTTTTTGGCCACCCTTGTCTTAGAAAAATCAGGCCTCACTTTTGCAATATCCTTGGGCCCCCCCACTAAGGAAAAATTACAAATTCCTTGCCATGATCCTGCCTGAGGAGGCCCCTACCCTTCTCTTTGTCTTCCTTGCCCCCACCACAATCCGTCACTGCTGACTAAGCTCCAGCTACCTTTCCCTCCTCTCTGTTCTTGGTCACGCCAATAGTTGGGCTACTTCAGAACTTCTGCACAGCCGTTTTTTGTATTTTGAAAGCTCCCCTGAAACTGAATTCACTCAACTTCCTTCCCAGTTTCTCCCACTTGCATCCATCTTTGCAAGATAGGCAAGGACTGGACTTGATCTCATATCCAGTCAATAGGTGCATTCACCATCCCCATTTGCCAGAAAAGGAAGCTGAGACATGCAGCTAGTAAATGAAAGAGAGGCAGAGAGACCCTACTCACTTGGACTTTCATCTTAGCCTTGAAGCCAGAGCTGGCAAGCTGGCAGACCCGGCCAAGCTAGCTGTTTACATTTTCAGAATCAGTTGCTAATCATTAAAAATAGGGGATCTTCATTTGCATTTCCAGATTTCTAGCTTCCCTTGAAAGAGATGGAAATATCTGGCAACCGTACGCCTGCAGGGCCATACGAAGCAAGGCTTGCTGCTTGGTGGGGCAAGAATTCGCTAGTTCACAGGCCCTACCACCCACTCTGTTCTTACGCCAAGCCCCCTGGGCTCAGAAGATGACCCTGAGTTACTCCTGACTGTAGCAATTGACACACCAGCTCATTGGGTAGGTGGGGATAAGCTTCCTACCTCCGCTGAGGATAAGAAGAAATGAAATTGTCCCATCAACCTCAATGTGGCCCCCAGTTTTCTCTCATAATCCCCCCATATCCCTTTGTTACTTTGCTCCCGCCCCATAAGTACAGCCTCTGATGAAATAACAAGAGAATGGTTGTATGTGCTTAAAACAGGGTGGCGGTAGCCAGGAACTGGGTCTGGACAGAAGATGTCACTCGCAGGGCAGTCGAGGTGTGCAAATTTACCAAACCGTATTTTCTGTAAACAGATGCGGGCACCAGGCAAATGTATTTTAAGCCCGAAAACCCTGTGATCAGGAGCGACACCATCCTGACAAGAACGGCTATGAAAGCATTTGTCATAATTCCCCACTGAATATCCCGAATGCATAATTTCTATCATGACTCAGCACATCTGGGGACTGAAAAACAAACCGTCCCTCTCGTATGTATGAGGTTATATTGAGGAGACATTGAGGTCAACTCTGCTGAGCCCCCCACCGCCACTCTTTAGCTGTGTGACCCTGGACAGGCGGCTCAACCTCTCAGATCCCCGTCTGTGGATGGATTTCTGGTAGCTCCCATTGCAGGATCGGTGCAAGGACTTAGGAAAAGGCCTAGGGAGCGTCCAGCGTTGTGCTAGCAGGCCCTCGGAAAATGAGAGCGATGATGATGGTGACTTGCCTCTGCAGGCACCAGCCCACGTTCAACACATTTAATCTTGCATATGACTTGAATCGCTTTGTCACACTTGTCTGGTCTAAGGGAGTTTTCTCTCTGCAATCCAGAACTACATTTAATGAGGCTTCAGGAACCTCTATTCCCAAAGTGAAGTGGAATAAGCTATTTTCCGCCCTAAAACAAAACAATGAATAAAGTGGAGCAAGATGACTCTTACTTTTTTTTTCCAGGAATTTCCCTATTTTCTCATAATGAGAGATCATTAAAATAACCAGAAGACAAACGGCACAAAATTAATAAAAATGTAGATCAAATGATCCTCTGTTACCTATTTTTGCTCAATTGCAGTTGAGAAATGCATTGATTAAACTGCCAGCAAACCATTATGGTCCTATTCATTACTAAAGCATAATCTATTTTATTATGATAGGATAATAACTAACACAGTCTTGCAGACAGATGTTTCTCTGTGGGCTAAGTCATCATTTACTGTGGATCTGCACCAAAGAACACCAGGTTCATTCTGCCTGTGGTGGAATCGAACCTTAGGGCTGGGGAAGGGAAAAGATCGTTGATTGTCTTTGTATGCATCACATGGCTTGGCCTGTGGGATTCCCACGTGCAGGGCACTTTGACTGCTGCTGTGAAATCCATACCCATCCAAGAGAGATTTTGGAACCATCAGAAAAGGTCCTCAATGAGCTCCTTTTATTAAATTGTGTTAGTGGTTTTTATCTATTCAGTGCCTAATAGCTGGTTTGATTGACGGCTCTTGTGCTTATCTATTCATTAGGCAAACAGGTGATAGGACTTGATGATGCGCCAGCCACTAGAAACAGCGAGCACGTTGCCCAGTCTAGTGAGGGAGGCGAGAACATGACTGGACAATCACCCTGGGCACTGAGTTTTGTAATAGCAAAAATGGAGGGGTGGTTTTTCTTGCCATTAAGTGGCCTTAGGAGTGAAGCACCTAGAATGGATATTGGTGGTGAACTTGGGGCCAGAGGCAGACTCTTATTTTGGAATCAAGCTCTGTCACTCACTCTTGGGCAAGAGCCAGGCGCCCTTGGACAAGTCACTTGCTCCTTCTTAATCATGGGGATGAAGATGGCATTTTCCGTACATACCCTGTGGAGTCCTTCAATGTGGAGCAATCCACTATCCTTAGCATCCTTGCTGGATGCAGGGGAGAACTGGGATTTAGAGAGAGGAAGTACCTTCCCCAAGGTCACCCAGCCAGACAGACACAGAGCCAGGATGTGAGGCCAGCTCTGCTGACGTCCCAGCCCCATGCACTTAATCAACATGAAGTTTGTATTTCATATCTTGATGTTTTTTTAAAACAAGGGTTGCAGATTGCCCTGAGGGGCCGGGCAGGCCATGAATACGTGGAGCAAGTTGGTGGGGACTCACCAGTTGCCTAGGTCCCCTCTTCCTGAGCGGATGGCAGGCTCAGGCTTTGCTTGCTCTTCCAATTCCTTTTTTTAAGTAAGAAATCCGCATTTCTATGAGCAGTCTCTTGACTTAACTGACAACGGTTTTAATTGAAAACAAACAAGCAAACCAGACTGTGAGCTCGACAAAACATGTCTGCAGGCTGGGCAGGCGCACAGGCTGCCAGCTTTCAAGCTCTGCTTTGAAGCAGCCCATCCGCAAGGGCCACTTGGTATACTAAAGCCCTCCTGTCCCAGTCCTTCTACTCCGGTTTCTGCCTGACAGACGCTTGCTGATGTCTGCAAGCAGGGAGCTGGGCTGCTGCTTTCCCAAGCCCTCCTAGTGCTTTGCTCAGCCCCAGTACCCATCACTCACTGTTTTTAAACAAGATGGTCAGGCTCATCCTCTAATGAAGCTTGTCTTCTGGCTCTGAGTGATTTGAAGCTTCCTTGAGGTATCCTTGAAGCAGGCAGGGATGCAAGAGTCCTATTGAGTTGCTTCTGTTCTCATTTTTTCTTTGGGGCAAGAGGAGGAGGGCAAGTTGGAATGTCCTGTTGCCTTAGGACTCTAACCCACTCAGCATCAATATTTACTTATTAAATGACCACTCTTTGTATGTGCCAGGTGAGGCTAAGGTGCCCATGCAGGATAAGAAGAAGCAAATTGGTACAGGAATCTTGATGGAGGTACAGTAGGGGCAATAAGTGCTGCAGAACACAAATGAGGAGGAATTATGCCTGAGGAAGCAATCAATGAAAATGTCATAGTCTTTGAGCTAAATCCTTAGATTTGGATATAATTTTTCTAGGTAAAGAGAGGAGAGGAAACACAGTCCAGACAGAAAGTTCACAGTCACTGTCAGCACCACCACCACCATCACTTCCACCCCCTCCATCATCACCACCATCACCACCTCCACAACATCATGACCATCACTGCCGTCCCGTACACCATTCTTACCACCACCATCACTATCACTATCATCAAGCAATCAATAGCCAACATTATTGAGAACTAACTATAAATCCCTTTTCTTCCTGAGCATATTGCAAGGCTAAGGTTCCTTTGGAAACAGGAGAGTTAAAGGGTTGAGAGGCACTAAAGTAATGGTTAAGCCAAGAGGTCGGGTTAGCGCAGGGTTTCTCCACCGTGGCTCTGTCGACATTTTAGAGGGATAGTTATTTACCATGGCGGACTGCCCTGTGCGCAGTAGAATATTTAACAGCATCTCTGGCCTCTAGCCTTGAGATATCAATAGAATCCCCTCCTAGTTGTGATGTTCAAAAATGTCTCCAGACATTGTCCCATATTCACTGGGGGGCAAAATCACCACTGACTGAGGACTGCCGGGTTAGCTTATTTAGAATATATAAGAGAGAAATGATGGCAATGTCTACATTGAAGGGGCTGCCTGATGAAGGAGAGGCCACCTTAGAGCCAAGAGAAGTGCTGAAAAGACCGTGATGGCCTAGAAAAGATGGCCTCAGGGGATTGTCTTAGTTTGCCAAAGCTGCTATGACAAATACCACACAATAGGTTGGCTTAAATAATGTGCATTTTTTTGTGAAACCTCGAAGCCCAAGATCAAGATGTCAGCGTGGTGTTGCTTTCTCCTGGAGTGGGCAGGTTTCTGGTGGCAACCATCCTCCATGGCATGGCCCTATTGCTCTTTCCGTCTTCTTCTGACTTCTGGCTTCTAATTGCATCCAAATTTCTTCTTTATGAGTAAGACCCACCCTGATTCATTGTGGCCCCACCTTAATTAATAACATCTTCAAAGTGTCCTATTTTCTAATGAGCTCATACCCACAGGAATGCAGATTAAGAGGCAACCATGTCTTTTGTGGGGGACATGATTCAATCCCCAGCAGGTGCCAAAAGAGCAATGGGTTTCAAGAAGAAAAGGCGGCCCCCAAGGGCATCAAAGCCATGAAGAAGTTGAGGAGAAAGGGACCTAAAGAAAATAAGCCCCTGGATTTCTTACTGGCATCCTTCTGGGAAGCAGCTCCTGTTGTGTACCAGGCGGCTGCCAGATACCAGGGCCCAAGAGGCAGCTCCTGTTGACTGACCACTCATGGAAAACTCAGAGCAGCTAGGGGCAAGAGAAAATGTTGTTAGGGTGGGAAAATCTGAACAGGTCCAGAGTAAGAAGGAGGAGTGGTGGAGAGGGAGGGATTCAAGGGAGAAAGTGAATTACTCAAGACCCAGAAGAGAGGTGGACAGGAACAAGGTTGAGAACTTGCTCCTAGGTCAAATGAATGACAATCAGGCACGTTCCTCTCTCCGCCATGTTTTGTTTTGCTCACTTACATATTTCTTTAAAAATCTGTGTCTGTAAGCATTTTAAAGATTGAGATACTACACATAAAACTCAGTATTTCTACAGTCTTTCGGGAAACCAGAAGCTCTAGCAAGCCTGGACTGCATCCCCATGACCAAATGTTTGACTTTGAGAAGTGATCGGCCCTGTTAGATGGGGCTAGGAGGCCCTTGCTAAGTTGCCACAGCCCCTACCCAGCCTGCTTCTGTCGTTGACCTTACAAGCTTGGCCTCTGTATGGGTTGGAGTTCAAGATGGCCCTCCCTCCCTGAGGCCAACTCGGCTGCATCCACACTCTCCGAGGAGGTCCTGGTCTGATGGATATCAGAGACATCCTCTCTTCCTGGGTGTTCTTTCTGAGCCTCCATTTAACCGTTCTCCCCATTCAGGTCCAGGTACACAGCTGGGCCTGGCACAGGCAGGTTTCCTGTGTGGGCCTGTGGCCTGGAAACAGCCGCATCTGCTGTCCCTTTCCTGCTCAGGGAGGCCCTTTGCCCATTATTAGTGTGTTAGGTCTGGAGTCCCACCTTGGAAGGGCAAAGTGCTGGCAATAAGGGGCACTGGATGCAAATGTCAGACAGATCTGGGTTCGAATGTGAGCTTGGGTCCTTAACTAGGTGCGTGGCTTTAGACAAATCCCTCAACCTCTTCGAACCATATGGTTCTCATTCTTAGAATGAAGATGCTATCACCTGAGCCCAAGCACCTAGTGAAGATGTGAAATAATGTGTAGAAAGTGCATTAGGCCAGGCCAGACATGAAGTAGTCACTCGATACACCGTAACCAGGTAAAAATGGTCGTTCCTCTTGTTTGATTAGTTCTGGATTACAAGACAAGATGGCACACACTGTATTTGAGTCAGGGAGGAGCAAAGTGGATGGAGAGGAGAGGACATGAAATCTCCCCCAATCAGACGCCTCGGAAATGATGACATTTGGGTTCTAAGTCACTCATTGGCTGTCCGAGACAGGAAATTTAAGCCGCAATCACTTCCCTCCTCACCACCCCCCTACCGCCCACATTGAGTGCTCGTTTTCGCTTGCATCACCCAGTGTTTAAGTGACAACTTATTAAACAAGGTTTGTCTGCAACCCTGCAAGCCCCAGTGAAGTCAGGAATTAAGATATAGCTTCCTGCTCTGCCTAATTGGATTACAAGGATCCTGTGAAGGCAGTGTTGACTCTGAAATGTGCAGGGGATTATTCAGTAATGACTGTCTTCTGTCGTCCCTCACTAATCCTGTCAGTCGGGAATAGTTTGAGATTAGGGGAGAATTCCCCTGGAAGGACCCTGTCTTCTCATTTACAGTCCGGCCTCTCTGAGGGTTGAGGGGGAAGGAGAGCTATGGACAATCTATTGGCCTGTGATGACAGCCACTTTGTCAATGCCGGTGACTCGTCTGGGTTCCAGATCCAAATCCCCAACAGCCAAGTGGACATCTCTGTTGAGGGATCCCACAGGCACCTGAGGGTCCTCAGAATAACCCACCATCTTTTCCCTCCAAATTCCCCTGGATTTCCTTTCTTGGTGAATAGCACCACCCTCCTCCAAGTTGCGCAAGCCAGAAACTCAGGAGTCCCTAGGTTATGCCTACTCCTCTAAAACCATGGCATCATTCACCGTCCTAATTCCTAAACATCTCCTGTATCCATCTCGTCCTCCTCCACCATCCGCTGGCCCATTGGAGAGCCTCTCACATTATTGCAGTCTTTCCCAACTCTCTCCTGCCTCTGTTTCTTCCTCTCTTTGATCTTGTGTTGTGTTTTAAATTTTTTTTAAAAGAGCAGGCCTTTCAGAATGAGCTTTTAAAAAAGTGTCCTACTCATGTCACTCCCTTGATGAAAATCCTTCTGTCACAAAATCAGAAAATTCATTGCACGCTTGGGGCTCTTCTCCTTTCTTGGACCAGGCAGACATTGCTAATCAATCACAGCACTGCTTCCTGCTGAACCAGAATGTGAACAGAGCTTTGCTGTGAATTCATTGTCATTGGAAGGAAAGTTGAGAACGATGTGACTTCTGAGTCCTTCATCCTCATTCTTCTACCTGCCGTCTTGTCTCTTGCGGATCCCTCTCCTCCCTGTCTCTATTGTAGGGTCTACATCCCAACAATCCAGAGCACTGGGTAATTAGGAGCAACTCATACCCCAGTGCCTTTGTTCATGCCATTCCCTCTGCCCGGAACACCCTTCCTTTCATGTGTCTGCCTGCCTGGAAAACCCTGACTTCACTCAAATGTCATCTTCTCTATGAAGGATTTTGCCTTCTTTCCCCATCCCTAAGCTCGCCTTGCCCCGTGGCCTGCCTTCGTTTTAGCAGGCCAGTTGCACTCAAGCTGTTTGCATGTCCGACTGCCCACTGGTTTTTTCTAGCTCCTGCAGTGGGGGGCAGGGACAATGGTTCATCCATCTTTGCACCCCTGGCACCTAAAACCATTTAGCTATTTACCAAGCAAGCAATTGCATCCAACTATTACCAAACACTTGACTTTTAGCCAGACACTGCCCTAAGCACTGTAGTTGCACCACTGTATTTCCTCCTCGGGACTTGTCTGTAGGTAGGCATGGTTTTTCCCATATCTCGTGTGAGAAAACTGAGGCTAGGAGAGATGATGTCATTTGCTGAAGGCCACAAAGACCTAGGCCTGTCCCCCTGGGGCATTTGGCAATGTCTGTTGATGCATTTGTTGTCAAAACTGAGGTTGGGGGTTGCCCCTGGCAACTACAGGGTACAGATTAGAGAGACTGCTGAGCATCCTGCAGTGCCCAGGAGCCCCCTCCCCCTACGCACACCAGAGAATGATCTGGCCCACATGGTAGTGTGGGGGAAGGAGGGGGCGAGGAGCCCTGCCCCCGAGCCTTTGCACAGGACCAGGACTACTTCCCTGTCGCGGGTGTGCCTGTGAACTCTTGTGGCTGTTCTTGTTGGTTTTGATTTCCAAAGACCACAGTCTGCACAAATAAAGTGGGAAGAAGCTACCCTCCCTTTGTTTAGATCAAGACCAGCAGGGACAGGACACACACACAGGTGTACGGTGTTCTGAATCTCTTGGGACTTCATCAGTAAAGACATTAAACTGTGAAAATCCCCGAGGAGGATGTCTTCAGGGGCAACATTTATTCAATGAACCTCCCCAGGCCGTCCATTCCTGAAGGATCACTTCGGAACCCACAGCCCTCATGCAGAGTTGCAGCAGCTGATATTAATAAATGCAGATTTTTTTTCTTTTCCTTTTGCAGATGCTCTTAGGAGCAAGGGAAATAAGTAATTTAGATAAATCCCGGAAACCCATGATTCGAATCTGCTCAAGCCATGTGAAGTCAACAGAGGGTTAACAGCATCCAATCCATTTTCATTAAGAAAAGTGAACTTTGGTCCCAGTATGCAACTTAGCTGAAATTCTACATTATTTATTATTCACGGGGCATTGTAACTTACCACCGTCTCTGAGTAATCTTTTTAAGCCTGCCAAAGGAACCCATGTTAATTGCTTACACTGGAACATATTTGCTGTTGGAAATGTCACACCATAATTATATCCCATTTCGCTGTCTGACAAGTAATATGCTAAAAGAAAATTGGGTTTCTATTTTTTCGCTCCTTCTTCTTCTTCATCTTCTCCTGATGTGTGAAAGCATTCCCAAAACCCTTTAGGCAGCAGGCAGGTGGCAAGTTTCTGGACTTGTCAAGAAGTTGGTGGCAAGACTTTCTAGGCTCACTGATGCTAATGATGCAAAAGAGTGGAGCCAGCTTTATGGACACACAACCAGTGCCTCACCCAGGCCCCTCTGCCTGCTGGACTGCTCAGGTCCGGTTTGCTTGGGGATTTCCAGCCGAGCCCTAGTCTCCCAGCCTCTTTGAAGTACACATGGTCACATGGCTCTGTGCCAGCCAAAGGGTCACTTTCCCCGGTGCTGGGAACACACTTCCAGGAAGCATTCCTCTGTTAACGTGGCTGCGTATCTTGACAGGGATATGGGGCACAGGGGAAGGTGAGGTTAGTAATTTAGTTGTCATGGGCTGACAGGTTAGTCTTAGAATACGTTCCCTGCAATTCAAGGCTTGCAGGAGAGATGGAGAGAGGCACTTAACAAATGTCAGCTTCTTTTTTTCTGGCACAGCTACCTCACACGGGCCCTAACACTCGTGGGGCGTGTGCGCCCGGTGCCATCAGCACCTCGCTCCGCTCACCCTTGGTGTTCTCGTTTGGCCTTCCCAGGAGGTTTCCTTGGATGTGGTCCACGAAGACCAGGCATCAGACTTGACAGGGCGCCCTATGACAGCTGCTGGCACAGTGGTCTCCAGGGGGAGAGCCCGGGAATCTGCATTTTGCCTTTTAATATGCTCCTCCGGGGAATCTTTTTGAGAGTCACCAGTTTCCAGCAGGGTCTCTCAGCTCTGCACTTGACATTTTGAGCCGGATGATTCTTTGTTGTGGGGAGGTGCCCTGTGTGTTGGAGGATGTTTATCAGCATCCTCCACCTCTCTCTGCCCCCTGGATGCCAGCAGCACACGCCCCCTCAGCCGTGACAACCAAGACCATCTCCAGACATTTCCACATGTTCCAGGGAGGGAAAACTGCCCCCCCGGCCCCCCGATTTGGGAAGACCCCCCGACCAGGACATTTCTCCCTCCATTTCTGTGGCACAGGCTGTAAATGCTCCCTCTAGATCCATGCTCTCCTTTCTGTTACCTGCACCCATTGCCTGTGCAGGTATTTATTAGGCCTCCCTAATAAAACCACGAGTGGAAGTGATGGTTCCCTTCTGGGCCAAAACAGTGAATTCTTCACATTGATTCCTCTCCCCGCTGTGTGTCTCTAAGAGAAGGACTCTGAAATAGAGGCGTTGAAACTGAAAAGTTGAAGTGAAAATAACTTGGGTCCTCAAATCACCTTTAGAAGACAGCCATGTGGGAAAGCCACTGAAGTCGTGAGAAATAACCTTTTGTTACGTAAGGCACTGAGGTTCCCACCTTTGAAGGCATTCAAGCAAGAGCCAAGTGGCCCCTAAGTATTTAGTACTTGCTTTTGTTATTACACTACAGAATTTTTCAAAAATACAGAAAAGCCCAAAAAGCCGCTGAGACTTAGGGTTTATGTGTTATGGCAGCAGAACCTGGTATTGCCCTGACTAATACAGGCTGGAATGCCCTGAGGCTTCCTGGTGAGGAACTATCCTCTTCCTTTCCTTATCTGCTCTCTGAAATATGTCCCTAATAAATTTAAGGCAGAATGGGGTAGTCTCTCTAGAATCAGATTAACCTTGGTTCAAATCCCAGCTCTGTCACCACCTGTGTGATCTTGAGCATGGTACTTAACCTCTCTCAGTGTCAACTTCATCCTCCTGTGTAAAATAGAGACAATTTTTTTTTTACATTGTCCTTGCACACTATGTTTTCGTGAGGATTAGATGAAAGATACAAACAAAACAAAGTGAAAAACAGACCAAAAATGCCTGGCACATAATAAGTGCTCAATAAAATGTTAGTTTTCATCTTTCTGTTTCTGGCAGACTCAATGTATACATTTGTTCTTGGGTCAGCATCTTTAGCAGAATTCTATTTCTTTGCCATTGATCCGCTTTCCATAGCCGTATTGACCAAGGCCGAGGTATGTCAGTACCTTCCATGCATTCCACATTTGTTGTCTGAGTGCCTACCACGTGCCAGCCTACAGAGATCAAGAGGAGAGTCAGTCTTTTCACATTTTCACATGCTTCAAATATTGCGTAATCTTTTCCTTTTAAGAAAGGGAAACAAAACAACCAAAGGCACATTTCTTACCCAGGGTAAGATTTTGGTCATAGTCAGACACAGAGATGATTATGCGTGTCCAAGCAAACAGGCACTGGGAGAGCATTAAATTCAACATGGACAGTGGGCAAGTCCCGTAAATTCACCCAGACAGCCTCACATCCGTGCCGCCCACCACTCCTCTTCAAGCACATTAGGTGACCTGGCTGGGGTGACAGCTCCCTCCACTTTGGATTGTGCTCATATTATTTTTAATGGCAGTTTCAACAAATTCTACCCACTGATGCATTATTTAACCAAATGTCATTTCTCTGCCTTTCTCATTTAAGTATCATCTGTTAGGTTTACACACTGATACACCCATGAAATTAACATTACACGTGTTTCCTTTCGGAGCTGACTAAATTTAATTTAATTTAAATTGTTCTCCCTGTCAATGGCCTTCCAAAGCTGCAGTGGTGCGGGCCCTTTCTCTTCTAAGGCTTTCTGTTAACCCCATCCTGTCTGAAAAGCTCAGACTCCCTTTTTCTCCTTGAATTTTCTAATTTGCTGTCTGTCCAGCCCATGTTGAGAATGACCTGCTTCTGCCAGTTTATTTATAGAGGTCCTTATATACAAAAAAGTATTCTCATTAGCTCCTTAGCATGGGTGAAGTTTCCAAGCCATGATTGAGAAACCAGGTTCTCTTTGGTCTTCCAGGCTAGTCAAGAAGGGATGGAGGGGGGAAACAGATGTGGCTCAACCAACTGGGCTCCCGTCTACCATATAGGAGGTCCAGGGTTCGATGCCCAGGGCCTCCTGGTGAGGGCAAGCTGGCCCACGTGGTGAGCTGGCGAACACAGAGTGCCGGCCCAATGAGAATGCCACCCCATGCAGGATTGCTGCCCTGCATGGGAGTGCTGCCCTGTGCGGGAAAGCCACCCCATGCAGGAGTGCTGGCTAATGCAGAGAGCTGGCACAGCAAGATGATCCAACAAGAGACACAAAGGAGAGAATATAAGAAGACGTAGCAGAACGGGGAGTTGAGGTGGCACAAGAGAGTAATCGCCTCTCTCTCACTCTGGTTCCCAGAACCACCTAATGAGAATACAAGCAGACACAGAAGAACACAGCGAATGGACACAGAGAGCAGCCAACAGGGGCATCAGGTGGGTAGGGGGAGAAATAAATAAATCTTAAAAAAAAAAAAAAAAAAAGTGGCCTAAGGAGAGGAATATTTTTTTAAAAAAGGAAGGGATGGGGGAGAGCAGATGTAGCTCAAGCAGTTGAGCATCCACCTCCCACATGGAAGGTCCTGAGTTCAGTCCCCAGTGCCTCCAAAGAAGACAAACAAACAAAGAGCAAAGAATAAGAAAAAAAACAACAAGCAGACAACAAGTAAAAACAATGAGCAAACACTGAGTAGACAACGAGAGAAAACAAAACAAGCAGGGAGCAGATATGACCCAAGCAGTTGCACACCTGCCTCCCACGAGGGAGGTCCTGGATTTGGTTTCTGGTGTCTCCTAAAGAAAAAAAACAAACAGACAACAAGCACCCAATGAGCAAAAACCACAAGCAAGCAATGAGCAAAAACAGTGAGCAAAGAGATGAGGGAGCCATCGGTGGGGGACAGAAATGCTTGTTTAAAAAAAAAAAAAAGGGAAACGGACTTGGCCCAGTGGTTAGGGCGTCCATCTACCACATGGGAGGTCCGCCGTTCAAACCCTGGGCCTCCTTGACCCGTGTGGAGCTGGCCCATGTGCAGTGCTGATGCGCGCAAGGAGTGCTGCGCCACGCAGGGGTGTCCCCACACAGGAGAGCCCCACGTGCAAGGAGTGTGCCCCATAAGGAGAGCCGCCCAGCGCAAAAGAAAGTGCAGCCTGCCCAGGAATGGCGCCGCCGACACTTCCCGTGCCGCTGACGACAACAGAAGCAGACAAAGAAGCAAGACGCAGCAAATAGACACAGAGAACAGACAACTGGGGGAGGGGGGGAGTTAAATAAATAAATAAATCTTTAAAAAAAGAAAAAGAAAAAGAAAAATGGCAGGTGGAGAGGGACAGCCCCAAACCAGTATGTGAGGGGCACAATAAATACCAGCACCACGGCAGAGTGAGTGCCATCAAGCTCTAATGGTGAAAGACATGTCGTGGCATTAATTCATTCCATGTTCATTTCAAGACTCTCTGGGAAAGGAACTGAGTTCCCCCAGTGGGCCACCCAGTAGCAGGCATTTGAATAACTTTATCAGAGAAGCGACACGTCCATCCTCTCTGTGTTGTAGGCCCCCGGGGGCAGCACACTTGCAGGCATTTGGAAGTATTTGTCGGATGGATGGATGGATGGATGGATGGATGGATGGATGGATGGATGGATGGATGGATGGATGGGTGGATGGGTGGGTGGGTGGGTGGGTGGATGGATGGGTGGATGGATGGATGACAGATGGACAGACAGATGGAGTGAGCCACATGCCCAGGAGGTTTTTAATGATGGTACAGTGGTCTTAGGCAGTACTAGAGCAGGGTCTTAATCAAGGCAGATGGCAGCCCTTGCCTGATGATTTCGCTTTGCTCTCAGGAAGGACCGTGGCCAGGGCGAGTGGGTACCTGTATTGGTCTCCAAGGGCTACTGTAACAAGTACCACAAACTGGGTGGTTTACAACAGCAGAAACGTATCGTCTTGTGGTTCCAGAGCCAGAAGGGTGAAGTCGGGCTCTCGACGGGGCCGCGCTCCCTCTGAAGCCCGCAGTGGGCCACCTTCCTTGCCGCCTCTTAGCTTCAGTGTCTGTTGGTGATCCTTGGTGTGCCTTTGCTTGTCGCTGCATCACTCCATCTCTGCTTCCTCCGTCTTCACATGGGCTTCTCCCTCGCGTCTGTCTGTGTCCAGATTTACTCTCGGGCTCCAGTCATGTTGCATGAGGGCCCCCCCTTTTCAGGTTGGCGTCATCTAAACTAATCACCTCTACAAAGATCCTGCTTCCAAATACAGACCTATTCTTGGGGGTTAGGACTGAATGTGGTGGGAGGAAACTTGAATGAATGAAGGGGTGCACACTTGGCCTAGACTTGGAGGAAGATGGAGAGGGATGGGGTAATGGCATCATAGCAGTTTTTTTGCATGTTTGAGAGATTGGCCTATATGGATGACCCCTTCTGCAGGCCTATTTTGGAAGAAATAGCTCACAGTCAGCACTATCCTCAAGTGCAACTGGCTGCTGCGGGAGGCACTGAGGTTCCCATCTTAGGAGGCATTCAAGCAAGAGCTGAGTGGTCCTTAATTATTTAGTATGTGTTTTTGTCATTTTTCTACAGATATTTTCAAAAATACAGAAAAGCACAAAGAGGGGGCGGGGAGTGTCTTCCTTTTTCTTTTTCTTTTCCAGTTCTTTAAGATCTTAACCTCCTCAAGACCTTGCGACGTGGCATTTCTTCTGCCTGCAATGGCACCCTCCTCTGCTTGGCTCCTGCTTCTTCACTTATCAGGTCCTAACTTGGCTCTCACTTCTTCAGAAAAACGTAAAGATTTAAAGAACGATCCCTGCAGCCTCCTTCTCCCCTCTACCTGGCACTCTGTACTTTTCCTTCACCGCACCCAACACTATTCTTTGTGTTTGTGGTGTGGTAAATACTTTATTGCTTTTTTTAAAAAAAACCTTTTTATTGTACTAACGAATACACAACTCAAAATTTCCCATTGTAACCACATTCAGCGTACAAGTCAGTGGTGGTATAATTGCAGTCACATTAGTGTGCTCCCGTCACTGATACCCATTACCCACCTTTCCATCAGCTCTTCACCCGTTAAGCTATAGTCGCCATCACATCCCTCCACCCATCCACCCCTGCCCTTGGTAACCCATAAGCCAACATATGTCTCTATGAAGTTTGCTTCTTCTAGATATTTCGTATAAGTGAGATCATATCAGAGCTGTCTTTTTGTGTCTGGCTTATTTCACTGAACACTGTGTCTTCAAGGTCCATCCATGTTTTAGCATGCATCAAAACTTCATTCCTTTTTATGACTAAATACTGTTGAATTAAGTGTACTTACTGCATTGTCTTTATCCGTTCATCTGCTGATGGACACTTGGGTTGTTTCTACCTTTGGGCTACTGTAAATAATGCTACTATGAACCTTGTTGTACAAATATCTGTTTGGGTTCCTGCTTTCAATTCTTTGGGGTATATACCAAGAAGTGGGATTGCCAGGTTGTATGGTAATTATATTGTCAGTTTTCTAAAGAAATATCAAACTGATTTCCACAGTGGCTGCGCCATTCTACAGTGCTCCCCAGCAATGTATAAGGACTCCTATTTCTCCACATCCTCCCCAGCACTTGATATTTTCTTTTTTTTGTTGTTTTGTTTTTGGGGTTTTTGTTTTGTTTTTTAATAATAGCCATCCTAGTGGGTGAGAAATGGTATCTCATTGTGGTTTTGATTTGTATTTATATATGATTAATGATATTGAACATCTTTTCATGTGCTTATTGACTATGTGTGTAACTTCTTTAGAGAAATGTCTATTCAAGTCCTTTGTCCATTTTTTAATTGGGTTATTTGTCTTTTTGTTGTTGAGTTGTAACTGTTCTTTTTATATTCTGGATATTAAACCTTTATCAGATATATGGTCTGCAATTATTTTCTCCCATTCTGTAGGTTCTCTTTTTACTTTCTTGGTAGTGTTCCTGGATGTACAAAAACTTTTAATTTTGATTAAGTCCCCTTTTTCTATTTTTTTCTTTTGTTGTTTGTGCTTTGGTATTATATCTAAGAAATCTCTATCAAACCCCAGATTATGAAGGCTTTGCCCTATGTTTTCTTCTAGGAGTTTTATGGTTTTAGCTCTTATGTTTAGTCCCTGATCCATTTAGAGTTAGTTTTTGTATATGGTGTGAGGTAGGAGTCCAACTTCACTCTGTTGCAAGTGGATATCCGGCTTTTCTAGCACCATACCCCTCAATTAATGTACTTGACACCCTTGTGAAAAGTCAGTGGGCCACAGATGTGCAGGTTTATTTCTGAACTCTTAATTCTAGTCCATTGGTCTATATGTCTGTCTTTATGCCAGTACCATGCTCTTTTGATTACTGTGGCTTTGTAGTAAGTTCTGAAATTGGCAAGTGTGGTACCTCCAGCTTTGTTTTTCTTTTGTGAGGTCGGTCTGGCTATTCGAAACTCCTTGTGATGCCCTCTGTACCCAACGCCTTTTGTAAAATATGCTCGTCTGCTCTCTGGACCCCACCCCCACTGGACCTGAAGCCCCTTGAAGACACAGTCGACACCCGTTTTGTTCACCTGTGCCTCCCCAGCTCCTGGTAGGGTGACTGCCTCTGGAGTTGCTCAGTGAATATTTGTGGAAGGGAGGGAAGAAGGGAAGAAAGAACAGCTGTATCCATTGAAATGGAAAAGACATCAAGGGTACGTTGTTGCAAACAGAATGCATGTGAGGAGGTAGAGCATCTGTTATTCTACGTCAGGTGTGTCTGGAAACACTTGGAAAGTGTTTGTCAGAACCTTGATGGCAGTGATCTCTGGATGCACTAATGTCCAGGTATTTTTTTCTCTTCTCTGTTTTGTTCTCTGTGCTTGAATTTTCTACAATGAGTATTATTATCTATGTCAACAGAGAAATCAAAGAAAGGACCAAAAGCATCCAAGGACTGAAGCTCGACAGGGCTAAAAAGGAACTTCTCCTGGCCTTTATCCTACATTTTCCTTGGCTTCATGCCGCCCAACTGCTGTGCCGGACACAGCCAGAAGCAGAGCCCAGGTCACATCACCGCAGGGCAGTGGATCTGTGGAGCTTCCAAGTGCGTTTGTGGCGTTTGTTTCCCGTTGCCCTGAACCCTCCGTGCTTGTGTTTCAGTAGCCATTTCCTCCTTCAACAGGAACATATCATGCATGTATGGGGTGCTCCCTGCGTCATCTTGGGGTATTCGGCCCTGGGGGTCAGAACCAAAGGAAATGTAATTCCTGCCCTCTGGCAGCAGAGCCTAGTGCTCTATTGCATGGACTCTTTGCTGCCACTCCTGTTGGCAATAAGGCTGAGAGCCTGTTGGCCAAGAGGACCATTCTGCTCAGGGGTTCACCCTGCTGCTTATTTCTCAGAAAGCGGGACAGCAGGATAGTCTAGAATCAGGCTGCCAGGACTCAAATCCTAGCTCCATTCTTCCTAGCGGTTTGCCCCAGGCAAACCTCATAGGTTTGCTGCAAGGACCAAACAAGATGCTGGGAAAGGGGCTGGCCGGTGACTTGCGTGGAGTAACCCTGCACAAACATGAGCCTTTATAATTACCCTGGACCGCATTAAGTGATGTGGCTGCATTAACGTGACAAATGGGTACGATTTGGGGAAATGTTCCTTTTTAAAAAGAAGGCACCTGCAGAACATATTTATGGTTTATGATCAGGAGGCAGCGTTAATGGCCCATAATGTGATTACTATAAGGATTTTTATTAGGCAAATTCCAACCGATTCGGCATTAATTAATGTCCTGTTACTTTAGAGTGTCACTCGCTTAGTCCTTGGAGAGTTGGAGAAAATAAACCTGTTGTCAAAACCCTTACCCTGAGAAGTAAATAAGAGTTGTTCCCTCCTCGAGTGGCTCCATTTGTAATAAAAATAGATGAGTCGCCGCGTTGTTCCTTGGCAGTATTTATTGAGCCTGCGAGTACCTTCAAGAGTGGAGAAGGGCGGGTAGAGATGAAAATGTCAGGCGACAGGGAGGCTCATAGGAGAATTTGCAAAGGCAACAGCTGGGTCCAGAGGGCAGTGGGTGGGGATCGAGGAGACGTTCCCGACCCGGCACGGAAGCTCCTTGGTGGCCTCCTGGCCTCCACCCTGCGCTGCCGAGTGGGGCATCCCACGCCATCCCATGCCGGAATTTCAAAACATGCCCAGCGTGCAGTGCACCCCTCAGCCATTGCTACAAAGTCTGTCATTGCAAGCCTTGTCACTCGCTTCCGCTGCAGTCCTTAAAATGGTCCCCAGCACCCCACACGAGGCCCCGCCGTCTTCCCATCCCCATCTCATGCCAAGCTTTGTCGTGGCGTCCGACCTCAGCCGCACTAGCCTTTCTCCATGCCCTGGCATCCTCTTTCATCACAGGACCTTGGCATATGCTGCTGCTTCTGCTTCAAACATTCTTCCCTTCCCTCCCATTTTGCCCAGGTAACTCCTTCAACATGTAGACCTTAGCCTAAGGGATGCATTCCTTGACCTCCTTGAGTAGTCTCTTTGGATAAAGAAAGGGCAGCCACAGTAGGGGAAAGACAGAACCAGGAGCAAATGGGGTTGCGGCTTCCTGGAAAGAGTGAACGGCGAGTGCTCTGTGACACGAGGCTGGAAATGGGAGAGGAGAAATAGAACGCAGTCTCCTTAATGCTGCCATTTAAAGTAATACTGATGATGGCCCCCGCTTCGTTTTCTTCGTATGACCTCTGAGTCCTGGAAATGTTTGTGCATTTATTGCCTTCAGGAAAGTCTGCTCTTCCTGAGCAGAGGCTCTTTGTGGCTTGTTCATTTCTCTTTCACCTGTCCCTAGAATGTCACCTGCCTGGCATATAATAGGTGCTCGTTGCAGTTAACTATCACTGAGTAACAACCTATCCTAAACTTAGTTGCATAAAAACAACCAACATTTTTTTTTATGATTGTGGGTTCTGTGGATCAGGAATGTGGAAAGGGTGTATGAGGGCCTGCTTGTCACTGCTGCATGAAATCTGGGGTCTCAGCTGATGAGTCAAAGGTCTAGGGTGACTCAGCAGCTGGGGTCTGGAATTACCTGAAAGCTCGCTTCTCTGCTGGTTAAGGTTGGCTGGGGCTGGGACCACAGCAGGGGCAGTGGGCTGGAACATGACATCTCTGTGTGGCTGCTTGGGCTTCCTCACAGCATGATGGCCCAGTTGCCAGCCCAGTTATCCCAGAAGGAGAACCTGGTGGGACCTGTTTTGTTCTCTAGAACACAGACTCAATGTCACATAGGGTCACTTTGGGCATAGTCACAAGCCCACTTGGATTCAAGGGGAAGATGGTCAAAGTCACATTAATTCTCTGTTGTAGGGGACTGTCCTGTGCCTGGTAAGGTGTTTAGCAGCATCCCTGGCCTCTAATCATTAGATGCAGTAGCACCTCCTCGCCACTCCCCTGCTAGTTGTGATAACCAAAACTCTCTCCAGATATTGGCAGATGTGCCCTGGGGCAGGGCAGGGGACATGCCCCAAGTTCAGAGCCAGTACACGTATTCTAGGCACTTTACTAGCACTTTATATGCATGGTTCCATGGATTCCTTTCCTAGGAGGTGAGTGTCAATATTGACCCATATTTTACTGAAGATGATATAGAATTGCCAAGTGTAGTGAGTGAAGAGCCACAGTTTGAACCAAGGTCTATATGACTTCACAGCCAAACTGCTTTCCACTCTGCTATGTTATAGCCTATCTGGAGTGGTTGCGCACGTTGCCAAAAATGAGGTAGGCCATCTTGGCAGGAAGCCTCCTGCCTCTGAGGGAGATGAGTGGTTCTCGAGCAGTGACCGTGGTGCTCCTCTAGGGGGCAGTGGGAAATGTAAGCGGGGGCACTTCTTGGAGGACTACGAGGGTAAATATTGTGTAATACATAAGATAGCCCTACACATCAAAGAATTGTCTCCTCCCAAATGCTAAATAGTCCCTGTTGAGAAACACTGCTTGAGAAGGCGATAAAATATGTGTGAATATGTGTTTGTGCTCAAACCATTGAAAAGGTTGTCCAAATACAGTAGAGGCTGTAGTTTCCTTGCATCGCTTATCAACTCAGGGGCAAAGCCCTCATTTTACTAATGGCTGACAAACGGAGATTTGTCCCAATTCCACAATTTACTAGCTGGCCATTCTGCATCTTAATGTCTTCATCTGTAAAGTGAGAATAATCTGAACCTATTCAAACATCTGCTGTGAGAAGTAAGTGTCTGTTGAGAAACGCTCGGCCAGTGCTGGGCACATAGTAGTTCTACGTTGCTCTCATTGGAAAGGCCCTTTCATTCCTTTATCCATGAGGACAGGAACATCGGGATGGACAGGAGCTTGCAGGCCACAGCATATCATTTTCACAGATGATACGTAAGAGGCAAAGTGGCTGGGACCCAGTGAATTGAAGCGAAATGTACCGTACGCCATCAATATCTATCCCACCAGTTTCCATTTATTGAGCAGTACATCATTAGAATATCCCAGGGCTCGCGACAATAAAATCAATAAGACGGTTCAGCCATGGGCTGTGGTTTAATAACTCCAGACTTGAGTGAGGGGGGGTGGGAATCAGTGAGCAGGAAAATTTCCTGAGTGCTTGGTCGGGGGTGGAGGGAGATGTTTTCTCTGCGTGGGAGAAAAGATGACGAGACGAGGGAGCTTTCGGTCTCCAGAGGAACTGGAGGCCTTGAGCCTTTGCAGGGGCACCCGGGGTGTGTCTGGGTAAAACCCTGTCCACCTCGAGAGCTGTGGTTTTTGTAAAGGTGGTTGGAAAGACAAGAAAGCACCTGGTTTCTCCACCCTGGCTGCACATTGAAAACAAGCTAACTACGTTAGACTCTCTGAGGCTGGGGGCCAGGCATTGGTTTTTTGGTGTTGTTTTGGGGTATTTTTAGGAGTTATCAGGAATTAAACCCAGGACCTCGTACTTGGGAAGCAGGTGCTCAACCATGGAGCTACACCTGCTCCCAAGGCCTTGGTTTTTAAGCTGCCCAGGGGATTGTAACGTGCAGCCAGGGTTGAGAATCACTGGCCCAGGCCAGTGGTTTTCAAACGTTAGCATGCAAGAGAATCCCCGGGAGGCCTTGTCCAAGCATGGACTACTGGTCCCCACCCCCAGAGTCTCAGCATCGGGAGGTCTGGGGATGGGACTGCAATGTGCATTTCTGGCAAGTTCCCAGGTCTTAAGATGCTGCTGGTCAGAGACCATTGGGGGTGATTTTGCCCCTCCTTCCCCCAAGGGACAGTTGTCAGTGAATGGAGGCATCTTGGGTTTGTCACAACTTTGAAGGTGCACCTGGCAGCTCATGAGAGGCCTACACCCTACAGCACCCAAGAGAGCTCAGCACTGGGAGTCAGACCTGTGTGTCTCCTCACCTCGCCACCACCTCCTGGCTCTGTGACCTGGCACAAGGTCCTTGACCTCTCTGAGCCTGGGACAATTATCTGTTAAGGCAGATACTCTCCACCAACCATGTTGCCGCGAGAAATAGAAGCCTGTGAAGGAATGTTAAGTGCTCAGCAAATGGGAGCCAGCGTTACAAGGACAGTGTTTTTCGGCAGACCCCTCGCGCTGTCCTGCAGGAAGCCACTCCCCCAGAGCCTGCTCCTGAAAACTCCCAGCCAGACGCTCCCAGGCCTCTGGACTGTGAGAAGAGGATACGCACTGAGCTCAGAGGCTGAATATGGTCGGGACCTTCGAGGGCCTCGGGGACTTAATTGGGATGCTTGGTTATTACTCTGCACCTGACCTTCACCTTCCGTCATTTGTTTAACAAGCTCAGCGCGTCAGCATTGTGAAGTGAGCTTGTGCATCCCCCCTGCCTTCGTGATTTTCCCATATCCACATTCCCTCTCCCTATTATTCTCATAATATATATCTTTTAGTCTCCTTCTCAACCACTCCCAAACATACAATTCAATGACATTAATCACATTCGCAATACCGTGCTCCCCTCACCACCACCCATTACCAAAAGTTTTCCATCGCCCCCGAGACCCTGTACCTGTTGTACATTAACTCTCCGTTCTCCACCCCAAGCCCACCTGGCTACCTGCGATCTCTTTTCTGTCTCTATGAATTTGCATGTTCTGGTTATTTCACATTAGCGGAATCTTATGATATCTTATCATCCATGTTGTCATGTGTATCAGAACTCTGTTCCTTTTTTAACAGTTGAAAACTATTCCACTGAGTGTGTGTGTGTTACATTTAGTTTATCCATTCCTCTGTCAATGGACACTTAGATGACTTCCAGCTTTTAGGAACTGTGAATAATGCCATTAGAACATTGGTGTACATCTGAGTCCTTGTTTTCAATTCTTTGGGGTAGATACCTTGAAGCGGAATTGTCAGATCATATGATAATTCTATCTTTAACTTTTTCAAGACACCACCAAACTTTTCCACAGTGACTGTACCATTTTATATTCCCACCAACAACGAATGTGGGTTCCTATTTCTCCACATCTCATAATACTTTTAATTGCTATAGGTTCACTTGTATTTTTACTTAATTTTATTTTAAAAGTCAATTTGCAGCACTGCAATAAGTGGAATTCTCGTTTTCACTTGCCATAAAGAGACAGCAACCATGCACATGAATCACTGAAATCCAATCAATGGAATTTGGCCCTAGCCAGGTACTCCCATCGCCTGCCTAAGATGCCGAACCTGTGGGTGCATCTCTCCCCGTTGAAAAAGGATGACCAGGAAGCAAGGACAGTTGAAGACATTAGCCTCTACCTGAAACTTGCTTGGTGGGCTTGACCAGAAGGGCTGGATGAGAAGTGTGCTCTGGGAATTGCTGCCTCTCATTTGCAGTGTCATTGAGCATCCCACGTGCAGACCCCACAAAACCTTCTCTCAGGGAACTCTCGTATCAGGGTTTTTTTTGTTTTTTTTTTTAATTTAATTTTATTTATTTATTTATTTCTCCCTCCCCCCACCCCCGGCCCTGCCATTCTCTGCTCTCTTGTGTCCATTCTCTGTGTGTTCTTCTGTACCTGCTTGCATTCGCAGCAGCACTGGAAATCTGTGTCTCTTTTTTGTTGCGGCATCTTGCTGTGTCAGCTCTCCGTGTGTGTGGCACCACTCCTGGGCGGGCTGCACTTTTTTTGTGTGGGGAGGCTCTCCTTGTGTGGGGGGCACCCCTACACAGGGGCATCCCTGCATGGCATGGCACTTCATGCGTGCAGCAGCACTGCACTTGCACCAGCTCACCACAAGGGCCCTGGACCTCCTATATGGTAGGTGGAGGCTCATTCACTTGAGCCACATCCGCTTCCCTCATATCACGTTTAATAGCACAAGCTCTGCAGTCCTCAACCTCAGGTCCTGGCCTTCCACTCCCAGCCATGGGAACAAGGACAAGTTTCGGTGCAATGGGCAGGGGTCCCAGAGTCAGGGCATGGGCTTGAAAGCCAGCTCCTCCCCAATGAGCTGGATGACCTCACTTTACCCGAGTCAGAGCTTTTCCTCCTTCCAGCCTCCCTCGGAGGTGGGTGTTCCTTGACAGATGAAGAAAGTGAGGCACAGAGTGACCTGCTAGCGAATGGTGGGTCCAAGGGACCAGCCTGGGCTGAGCTCCTGCTCTGACTGGCTGTGGTGAAAGAGACTACATGGAGGGCATGTGGCAGGGAACCGGGGAACAGCTGGGGTGGGGAGCCAGGGCTAGCTTCTCCCAGGAAGGGTCATTTGTTCTGAGACCCAAAGGGTGCCAAGTGGCTCACTTTATCTTGGAACCGTGTCTTGGCAGCAACTCCTCCCGATGCCAGGCTCCCTTTTACTATCCTCTCTTCCCTGACTTCTCCTTACATTGGGCTGGAGACGACGGGGGAGCCCTGAGTCAGCAGCAGCCAGGATGTTGGGGGATGGACTGTGCTTTTGGCAGGCTCCTCTGCGGGGTGGGGCGGGGGGCTTGGCACTCCTGGGAAAGGGTCCTCACACTGCCTCTGAGACTCCCGGCTAAGTGGGGCTTCATCCCCAGGTCAGTCCGCTCAGTGAGTGGAGACAGCTGCGTGCAACAGTTCAGACCCAAGTCTCCCCCTCTGGCCTCCCCTCCTGGGGCCCCGTATGTGAGCAGGGTTGTCTGGCTTCATCCATCAGTCAGACGTCATTCCCCAAGGCCTCTGCACTGAGCTCAGCTCTGTGCCAGGCCCAGGCCGGGTGGCGTCTGGAGGAGATAAGACCGTGGCCTTGGCTCAGAGGGAACTGACAGCTCTCGAGAAGACCAGTCTGGCTCTCCAGTGAGAATGATTTTCTGTGTGGTGTGCTAACCCCATGACCGGGTTAGAATCCTGGACCATCCACATTTCAAGTCCCTCATTTGATAGAAGAAGGCCTGGTTTGGGGGTCCAGCAGACATGAGTTTTTGCCTCTGTTCTGGCACCTTTTGGAGAGGATGGCTTTCCATCAGTTATTCGGAGGCTCTTGGCCTCAGAATCCTTCATGGCAAAATGAGAATTATCATCATGGTACCTGCCCGACACAGAGGGGGAAATTCAATAATGAAATAATATGTTTATAGAACATATACTTAATAAGATACAACCATCGTGTAAGAGATCATTGCTGTTCTATGCAAGTCTATAGGACCAAGAAAGGGAAATGACTTGCCCAGAGTCCCTTGATGGGGCCACAACGGAAGCAGGACTTGACTGCAGGCTCATGGCCCTTTATACAGAGCTCTTCCTGCCACGCTGCACCACCGTTTCTAAAGAGCAGGGGCTTCTTTCTGGGCACCAGCAGTTCCCAAGTTCTAGCCACCAGAAACTTGCATTGAAATTTCCCAGTGAGGAAAATGCACTCCGTTCCCCAGGCTGACAAAGAGCCAGCAAGGCTTCCTCCTCCCAATGATGCGATCCTACTCCCCCGCCGCATGCCTTCTGCATGTGTGAAACTCTTTCCCATCTGTGATCATCAGTCACCCCTCAACCCAGCGGGGTTAGGAGTGGATTGCCCATTCCTCTTTATAGCTGAAGAACCGAGGATTGCGGAGGAGCAGTGCCTTTCCAGACCCCGACAGTGAAGAGCTACGTCTAGAGACCTGTTCTAAAACCCAGCGCCGCGCCTTCCCAGCTTGAAGCTGGTCACACTCCGTCTCAGGGCCTTCTGACCCAAGCCACATTTGCATGCAGCCTTGTTTCCACTTCTCTCTGTTCCCAGGATCCATCCAACCCTCTCATTTGGAACCAACTCAGAAAACTCCCCTTGCAGCAGCCAGAAGAGGTCTTTTCAGAGTATAAATAGAATCGAGGGCTTTGTTGGTGGAATAACTACTCCAGTCAAGCAGCTCCTTCGCATTTGTTATTAATTGTGGTCTGGGGCAAATGCTACGGAGGGAAATTCCGGTTGTGAATGTTTATTTGCAAGCAGCAGGCTCCAGCACATACACAGTTCTAGGAGATAGTGCAGGCTCAGGGTAGGACTCTGGAGCTGAGCCCAGTGGTTAAACCAAGCTTGATGCCGGTCATTGTGAATGAACAACCCGACAGAAATGATGACACCAATGATGGTGATGATGCCGATGACAACTACAACAGTGACGATGGTGGTCGTGGCGGTGATGACGATGGTGGTGGTGGTAGTCGTGTGCCATGGTGGTGGTGGTGGTGGTGATGCTGGTGGTGACGAGGAAAAGGATGTGGGTGGTGGTGGTGTGGCGGTGGTGATGACAAGGATGGTGGTCATGATGATCGTGGTGGTAGTAGGTGCCATGGTGATGATGATGATGATGATGGTGGTGGTGGTGGTGATGCTGGTGGTGATGAGGAAAAGGATGGAGGTGCTGATGGTGGTGGCGATGATGAAAAGATGTAGGTTGTGGTGGTGGTGGTAGTGGAGATGATGAGAGTAGTGGGGGAGGTGATGATGATAATGACCAGGGTATTTTTTGAGTATTTACTGAATGTCAGACACTGTCCTGGACATGGGTATGGATGCCCTTGTGTGGCAGGTTCTGTGATTATACCCATTTTACAGGTGAGGAAACTAAGGTTCAGAGAGATTGCACAGCTAGTCCAAGGTCATGCAGTCAGCCTTGGAGCTGAAAGTCACTCTTAGATCTGCTTGAATTGAGAGTCCACACTCTGAACCCCCCTGCCTCACCTCCTCCTCCTGAGTATATCCCTCCAGGCGACACAACCATGTTCATCGCCAGCGTCACGATGTCCATACAGCACATTCACCCTTGCAGAGCACCTTCGTCTTTACCATCTCTTCAGAGCCCCGGGATTACCTAGTCCTCATTCGACCTATGACGATATTGAGAAACACAAGAGTGTGGGTGACTGGCCTAATGCAGCACAGCTCATTACTGACGGAGCTCTCCGTGACTCCCATCCTCAGCCTATGGAAATGCACTGCAAATATATGCTTGATATTCTGCCCCTGCAAACCTAGCTTTTTGACATTCATCTGAGGTCAGCTTCTCCCATTGCCTCCACTTACTTTCTGATTTGGGCCAAGGAAGTGTGATTACACCGTTAAGTTTGTTGTTTTGTTAGGACCTGGGCAGTGTTAGGAGGTCTGCGTTTCAGAGGGTCCCTCATCTGTAAGACACACGTGGTTGTGCACGTGCAGCATCATTATCTGTCCTGCAGGCAAAAGTCAACTAATACTCCTAGGGACAGATTTTCCTCTTTGTGAAATGAGCCAAGTTCAAGCAAGCACAGTGACAGTGGACTGGCCTCCGGGATCAGAGAGCCTCTTTCCATTCCCAGCTCAGCCATTTCCCAACTGGGAACTTGAGCAAGTGAGGCGACCTCTGAGGCTCAGCTTCCTCACTCGTAAAAGGGGAAGATAATAACTCCCTTCTCATAGAGCTTTGGATAGAAAATAAATAAAGATGGCTTAATGCACAAAGATGACTTAATGCAGAGGAGCACTCAATAAAAACAGTTGGTATCAGGATTATCAGAAAGGCTCACCTTTGATTTATGTTTCTTTATGACAGTAATATATTATTTTTAAAATGCAGATTATGCAGAAAAATATAAAAGTCAAAACTGTAATGCCACCATATGAACCTCTTTCAGTATTTGGGAACATGTCTTTTATTTTGTTATATAATAGATTCAATACCGTATGTTTCAGGACTTCTTTTGCTTAATAGTATATTATAGGTAAACTTCCATATCATATCAATAAGTTAATAAGAGAAGCAGACTTGGCCTAGTGGTTAGGGCATCCATCTACCACATGGGAGGTCCGCGGTTCAAACCCCGGCCTCCTTGACCTGTGTGGAGCTGGCCCATGGGCAGTGGTGATGCGCGCAAGGAGTGCCCTGCCACGCAGGGGTGTCCCTGTGTAGTGGAGCCCCACGCGCAAGGAGTATACCTTGTAAGGAGAGCCGCCCAGCGCAAAAGAAAGTTCAGCCTGCCCAAGAATGGCACCGCACACAAGTAGAGCTGACACAACAAGATGACACAACAAAAAGAAACACAGATTCCCATGCCGCTGACAACAACAGAAGCGGACAAAGAAGAACACGCAGCAAATAGACACAGAGAACAGACAACCGGGGGAGAAATAAAATAAATAAATCTTTAAAAAAAAATAATAAGAATTTTAGATTGATTCCTATTTGGGGCCCATTATAAACATTATACTGAGGCAGAGGCCCCAGGACCTTTGCATTCCCAATAATCATGATTCAGTCCTTCATTTCGAGTTTATTCAAGCATCACCACACCACATTGACCTTTTATGACCACCGTATCCAAAATAAACACTGTCACATTACTCCCCATCCCTTAACCTGCTTTTTTTCTTCAGTCTTTATGACTACCTGCAATTTTACTCTCCATTTGCCTGCTTTTTTTTTTTTTTTTGGCTTTCTATTTATTTGGGAAAGGACTGATGTGGCTAACACAGGTACTGCCACATAGGAGGTTCTGAGCGAATGAATGAATGAGTGACCATCCTATTCACAGAGCCGTAGATATTTGCCTTATTAGTCTCTTATATAGGTTCTTAGAAGTGCAATTACTGGGACGAGGGCATACCTAGAATCGTGAAACCTGCTGCCGCTGGCAAGGTTGTGCTCCTTCCACTCCTGTGGGCAGGAGAGGAGAAAGGGCCTTTGTCCACTCCTCACGCACGCAGCGACTCTCGCCGCATCCACTGACCATCCGGCTCCTCCCATGGGTGGCCGCATGCTCTTCTGAACCGCAGCCCAGGAAATGGTGCTCCAGTTTCCAGCGAGCATCTGCGGAGGCCCCGGGGGTGGAGGAGGCCCCCCCAAGGGACTTCTCTGCCTCTGCCCGTGTGTGTGATTTCTCATCATTGGCAGAGCCCCAGAAAGGGCAATACGAGAGCTAGGGGCGTGCGGCAGATACAGGAAGCTGGCGACCGGCGGCTGGGAAGCGGGGCTCTCAGCCCCTTTGAACTGCACTCCCTGCTGCAGCCGTATCGATTCGGTGGGGAAGCAGCCTCATTTCTCCTCGCATTTGTTCAGTAAAAACGTGGCCAAGCCCTGCGAGGTGCCACGCTAGGGAAGTGTCTGCAGTTGTGGCTCCAGGTCCACCACTTTCAGCGTGACCCTGGGCAAGTCACTTCAGTCCCTGAGCTCAGCTTCTTCAGCCTTAAACAGGGGGCTGGCTAGTCAGTAAGTCGGAGTTGGCTAGGGGAGGGGGCAATACACTCATGTGAAGGTCTGAGCCAGGCAAGGAGCCAGAGAGGCTCGGAAGTGTCTTTCAAAAATCCAAGGTTTTGCTTTTCAGGAGAGGTGCAGCTTTCAGAAGGTGAGTGATCGCACAGCTTCCCCGGTCTCTGTGTGTATCGCATTGGGTGTACTTGTCTCTAGTTTAAGGTGGGTATGTCTCTGTCTTTCTCAGTGTCTCTGTTTGTGTTCTCTGTCTTTTCATAGGTGGGAGAGTCCGTCTGTTTATTTGTATGTCTCTCGCTGTTTCTCTTCATGTATGTTTGGCCTCTATGTATTCCAGTCTGACGCGTTAGCTCTATCTGTCTAATCGGAGCTATCTCAAATCCTCCCCACCTCCATCTCTTTCTCTATATCTCCATTCTTTGGGTGTTTTCTTTGTTTGTTTCTTAAGATTTATTTTATTTATTTATTCTCCCACTTGTTGTTTGCACTTGCTGTCTGCTCGTCGTCTCTTTAGGAGGCACCGAGAACAGAACCTGGGACCTCGCATGTGGGAGAGAGGCGCTCAGTCGCTTGAGCCACCTCAGCACCCTGGCTTGTTGTGTCTCTCATCCTCTTTCCTCTTTGCGTTTCTTTGTTGCATCGTGCAGCGCAGCTTGCCACACCTGCCTGTTACACCAGCTCACCCTCTCCAGGAGGCATCAGGAACCGAACCCGGGACCTCCTGTATGGTAGCCAGGAGCGTAGTCACTTGAGCCACTTCTGCTTCCCTCTTTGGGTGTTCTGTTCCTTCTCACCTGTCCCCAAGTTTGCTGCATTCCAGAAGAACTCTCAGTTGGTCCTCTCTTCTCTTTGCTGCCTGACCTAAGGAAGCTGTTTGGCTGGAGCAGTTGTGCTGGATTTCCCCAAAACCTCCCCCTTTTCCAGAATAAAAGCACCCCTGCCTGTGTCTGCCTGTCTGTGAATCTGCTCTTTCTAAAACCCTAAAGAGGAGTTGTAAAAGGCTTTTCTATGTCCAAGTCCCTTTAAAGACTAGCAGAGAGTGCTCAGGCCAAAGCCTCCCTCTCTCCTAACTCTGTTTCAGCAGAGGGTGAATGGAAATAGCAGGGCTGCCTTTGGACTCACTGGCCCTCAACTTGTACTCCAGGCCCCATTCCCAGTTGCTGTGTGACCTGGGGAAGAGTGCTGACCTCTCTGAGCCTTGTGAGGGGGTGATAATTCATTCTTCCCAGAGCTATTAAGAAGGATGCCAAACTCCCAGGACCAAACCAATGCTTAGCAGGCCTTTGAGAAATGTTAGCTCCCCTGAATGCTCCTCAGAGCAGCCACTCTTCTTCAGAATGCATTCATTCACTCATTCATTCATTTGTTCACTCATTCAACAACCATGACAAGAGACTTACTTGGCCAGAGAGCTACACTAGGGGCTGATCCCAAATGCCCCTTATGCTAAGAGCTCTAGAGCCTTGGGACAGGGAGGGACACTATTATCTGAGTGCCAGAAAAAACTTCTAGAAAGTGGACTTGCTTTATAAAACATAATGTCGTGGGCCATGTTTAGACCTTTAACCCGTGGAAAAACAGTGGCACAACACAGCTGTCATTTTTAATTGCCACCTTCCCCTTTTTTTTTTTTGGTAGAGAGTCTGCAAGCTACGGCAAAGAGAGGCTGCAGTTAGTGGTGGAGACCAATAAGTAGCTTTTGGGCTGTCATGGTAAAATAGAAGCTTCTCTCATGCATCATTATCTTTTCACTTTGGATTCTCATGTCTCTTAATCCCATTGTGAGAGCAGGTTTGTGGATTCCGTGTCTCTCTAGCCCAGCACTTTGCCCAGGGCTGGCGTGTTGTAGGTTTACAATGATGGGTGGTTGGTTGGATGGTTGGTTTTATGGACGATGAATGGTTGGACAGATGGGTGAATGGATGGGTGCACAGATGGTTTATGGTTTGGGTGTTTAAAGGGGCATGATTCCTCCAAGGTTCTCTTTCTCGTGTGGTCACCAAGAAAGCCAGATTATTTCTTTAGAGAGTGATAAGGATAACTCCCTGGTGGCTGCCGGGTTGGTCATCATTCAGAGGCACAGTGATAATTAGCCCCAGCGTCGCAGCTCCTGGTTTAACAGCCACCAGTCAAAGACAGTAGGACTCGCCCAGAGAGCTTGAGCTCAAAAACTTTGAGGTCAAGCTCTCTGAGGTTTCCCCAAACCTGCAGGCAAATTGCTCACTGCTCCCCCAGCCACCAATAGCAACCTAAACACACTTCTGTCATCCAACAGTTGAGCATTGTCTTCTGTTTTCCTCAGCTGACTAAGAACTCCTGGAAGGCAATTACTTTTTTTTTTTCCAAGATTTATTTTTATTTATTTAATTCCCCCCTCCCCCCGTTGTCTGTTCTCTGTGTCTATTTGCTGCATCTTGTTTCTTTGTCCGCTTCTGTTGTCATCAGCGGCACGGGAAGTGTGGGTGGCGCCATTCCAGGGCAGGCTGCACTTTCTTTCGCGCTGGGCAGCTCTCCTTACGGGGTGCACTCCTTTCGCATGGGGCTCCCCTATGCGGGGGACACCCCTGCATGGCAGGGCACTCCTTGCGCGCATCAGCACTGCGCATGGGCCAGCTCCACATGGGTCAAGGAGGCCCGGGGTTTGAACCGTGGGCCTCCCATGTGGTAGATGGACGCCCTAACCACTGGGCCAAGTCCATTCCCCTTTTTTTTCATATTTTATTGCCCTGGTACCTAGCACAGTACCTGGTGTGTAGTATAGGCTAAGTTAATACTACATGGGTGATAGATGGTTGGATGGTAGATGAATGTTTGGTCGAATTTAAGGATGCTGGGTAGTTGGGTGGAGAAACAAATGGATTGGTTTTTCAGATGATAAGCTGTTTATTGCATTGCTGGATGGGTAATTAGGGGTTTTCTGGAGGTTGGAATGGATGGGATGGATGGATGGTTGGATGTGGATGGATGAAGGGATGGAGCTTGAAAAGATGTGACCTTATTGGTCATGTGGATAAACCTCCCACCTGATACAGAAATCCTCCATGCAATACTTTCGGCTGCCCTTAAATGCATGCCTACCTAACTGCAACAACTAGCATGCAAGGTATTCTGTTATCTATCAAGCAACATTGTTATGAACTTTCTCCAGGTTGTAGGTGGTGATGATACAGTGTAGGGTAATAAGGGTTTGGGCTTTGCAATCAAACCTGGATTTGAATCTCAGCCTAACTCTTTTTTTTCTTCTTCTTCTCTTAAATGTTACATTCAAAAAATATGAGGTCCCCATATACCCCTCACCCCCCCCCACCCCACTCCTCCCACATCAACAACCTTTTCCATCATCGTGGCACATTCATTGCACCTGATGAATGCATTTTGGAGCCCTGCTGCACCACATGGACAGTGGTCTACATTGTAGTCTACACTCTCCCCCAGTCCACCCAGTGGGCCATGGCAAGACATACAGTGTCCAGCATCTGTCCCTGTAGCACCACCTAGGACAACTCAAATCCTGCAAATGCCCCTACATCATGTCTCTTCTTCCCTCTCTCTACCATCAGCAGCTACCATGGCCACTTTCTGCACATCAATGCTATAATTTCTTCCATTACTAATCACAATAGTCCCACGCAGAACACCAGTAAGTCCACTGTAATCCATACTCTATTCCTCCATCCTGTGGACCCTGGGATGGTTATGTCCAGTCCTGTTCTACATCAAGAGGGGGCTTATATTCCACATGGATGATGGATGCAATTCTCCTGCTTGCAGTTGTAGGCACTCTTGGCTCCCTCCTGAGGGCTACAGAGGCCCACAGGTTCTATGGTCATGGCAGATGACTCTGGAGTTCAGTGCCATGTCAGTTGGCCTACTTTGGAGTTTGTGTTCCTGAGTGTCATGGAGTTGGACTCAGATATGATGTTTCTACACATGCCTCTTTTGTTACTTTTACCGGACCTGTGGTTGGTGTTGGGGTTGGTGTATACTCAGGAGACCTGAATCTCTGGACTGTCCATGTGACAGCCAGACCCTAAGCCTCAGCAGACTTGCAACTCCTACCCTCTAGTTTCTTGGACTTACCCTGACCAGCTAACAGGGAGGTGAAGAAGGTCAGCTTAACTCTTTAGAACATTGTGATCTTGAACACAGCCCTTGGTCTCTCTAATCTATGCTTTCCTTATAGGGTTGGGTTGAGGATTAAATGAAATAATGAAAGTCAGTGGTTGGTCAATGCTCAATAAAAGGTATTGTTATTGTTATTGTACTGAGCCAAAATGTACCTTTATACAAGTTTTCTTCCCCCAAGAACCAAATGTGTTCTAGATATTGGTCTAATGACATTGTTCGGTGGCAAATGAGATGGAAGTAGTCCTTCATCTCTTGGGACTTATGTTCTAAAGGGATGCTTGGACAATAAACATGTGAACATATAACAACTCCAGACAGTATTAACTGCTATTCAAAAATTTGAAATAGGGTAATATGAAAGAAAGTGGTGTGATGGGTGGGTGCTGACCTTTTTCTGAGCTGTGAACTAATGACAAGAAGATGCTGCCACACAAAGATCTGGGAAGAGAGTGTCCCAGGTAGCAGGAATGTCAGTGAAAAGGTCCCGAGGCAGAAACGAGCTTTTTCAAGGAGCAGAAAGAAGACCAGGTGGCTGGAGTTTAGTGGGTAAAGCTAGATGTTATCTACCTTAAGCTCCTCCTGTCCTTTGCAGCAGTTCAGGAGAGCCCCTTGTGCATCTGGCAGCCAGTCAGCTTCCTAATGGCAGTGCTCAGGCTCCTGACCTCCAGGCTGAGCAGCCCCATATCTCAGCATCCCCCAGCAGATGTGCTGGAGTACCAGAAACTTCTACCCAGACAAGGTTCTGAGTCCTACAAACTTGGAGGAAATCAGAAATCAGGTTGGACCCAAAGGAAATCAGGCCAAGGAAAGCCAGGGGATCTATGTTGGAATGGCAGTGGACTAAACCAGTAAGCTCTGTTTCTCCCCAAAACCTTGTCCCTGGAGTATCTACAAGGGAAAGGAGGAGAGAGGGGCCTTGGCAGCTTCATTTAGGCTAAAGGAAGCCTGAACCCACTTATCCAGGTGGATCTGGAGTAAGATCTGGGCTTTAAAGGAAAAACAATGCATGACGGGAGCAGATCTCCTCCCTGGCTGATGCAGGAGCTCCAGCGAGGTCATGAGGGCCCTCCCATCGCGCAGCAATGCTTGGTTTGCCTCTCAGGCGAGAAGGCTCTTAGAATCTGCCGGGTTCCTGCACTGCAGAAAGAGCACTTGATCGGCTAATTAGCTTGGTCAGGTCACATGCCCGACTCTGGACAAATTCTCGTGGCCAGAGATGCAGAGCTCTGATTGGCCAGGCCTAAGGGGTAGGACCGCCCCTGGGATCGTGCTGGAGCCGGGCCCTTCCCGTCCATATGGACAGCGAGTGGAGGGGGTGAGGCCCAAGTACTGGACACGCGTTGGGAGACAAGGGAGAAGGGATTCCGGGGAGGCCCGAACAACACCGCCCAGCTCGGAATCCCCTGCCCCTTCCTCTGTGGTCCAGGCATGTCCCTTGTGCCGGTTACCTCCTCCCGCCGCATTCCGTGGTTTAATGTGTCTCCAGATGTCCCCAGCGGCTTTGCTATGCCACTTGAGGGGGGGGAGCATGTCCTCAGCACCTCACGGTGACCTGCACCTGTTGTGCCAGGACAGCGCCCGGGTCCCGGCCTCGCTCGTTTAAGTCGCATCAGGTTCCAGGGCCCGATCTGACCGCCGCGCTCCTCGGGTGGTCCCCAGGCGGCAGCACCAGGGACCCCCCCGCCCCTCGGAGGCCCGCTGAGTCTCACCCCCACCTCGGTCCTCCCCAGGCAAAGCCACCAAGAACGTGCAGTGGGACGAGGACTCGGTGGAGTACATGCCGGCCAACCCCGCCCGGATCGCCTTCGTCCTGGTGGTGCACGGCCGCGCCGCCCGGCAGCTGCAGCGCATGTTCAAGGCCATCTACCACCAAGACCACTTCTACTACATCCATGTGGACAAGGTGAGCCGCCGCCAGCCCCCCCCGCCGCACGTCTGCCTGCCCCACTGCACCGCCTCCCCCCCGCCGTCGCCAGCGCCATCCCCGACCCCTTTAAAGGAAGGCGCGGGGGCTGCAGAGTGGCCTGTCCCAGGAGCCTTTGGTCTGGAGGTGCCGCGAGGGTGCGTGTGTCTCAGCTTCCGGCTGTGACTTGACGCGGTGCCTAGCTCACCTCTTCGCCAGCCTCGTTCCTGCCCCCCACGCTCTGCCTGCCGCGCCCCTCCTTCGCGCGGACGGCCGTCCCGGGGTTGGTAGGCGTGCTCTGTGAAGGGCCAGGTCGTGACTTTTGGGCTTTGTGGGTCAGGCAGTGTCTCTCTGACTGCTCCCCTCTGCCATGGGAGCACCGAGGCGGCCACTGAGCATATGTAATGAATGGGTGTGGCTGCAGCCCAGTAAGACTGTTGAGGAAGTCCTGCGGAGGTCTGCCCATCCCTCCGCTCTGTGGCCAGAGGTTTCTCCTGGTCCTCTGACGTGACAGGAGGGCAAAGGGGATGCCTGACGTGTTCGATATCTGCCGCTCAACGTCCAAAAGGTCTGCTGCTGGCCAGCCTGGAAGGGGATGGTGGAGAGGCAATGGGGGAGGGGGCAGACGGGAATTCCACCCCTAAATACTCCGCAGGTTCAGACACATATATATTAATATTTTTTTATTAGATAAGTTGTTGGTTTACAGAAAAATCATGAAGAAAATACAGCATTCCCCACCTTTGTTTTTAACACTTTGTTTCTAACACTTTGCATTACTGTGGTACTTTTGCTACAAATGATGAAAAAATGTTACTATAATTTTATTATCTCTAGTCCAAGGTTTATATAAGGGTTCACTGTTGGTGCTGTGCAGTCCTATGGTTAGGCTTTTTTAAAAAAAATGTATTCTAGTAACGTATATACTACTTGAAATTTCCCCTTTTAACTGCATTCAAATATGTAATTTGGTTGTGCTAATTAAATTCATAATGTGCTACCATCACCACCCTCCATCCATTAGCAAAACTTTCCCATCACCCCAAACAGAAATTCTGTACCAATTAATCATGATTCCTTAACAGCAATATTTCTTAACTTCAAACTATTTGCACGTCCTATATAAAAATGCAGGTTCCCAGGCCTCATTCCAAGCCTCGTGCACCATTCGCTCAGGGGTGGGGCCTGGGAATCTGTATTTCAGATAGCTAAACTATTGTTTAAAAAAATTAATAGAGATTGATGTAGCAGTGTTCCAACCAGCAGAAAGACAGCCAGGCCTGAGTCTATGGTTTGGCAAAGTCATCGCTATTTTTCAACTAGAAAGAAAGGGATGGAGAGGGGCCATGGGGCGAGGGGCAGACCTGTGTGTTTCCGGGCTG
The DNA here is from genome assembly GCF_030445035.2 of Dasypus novemcinctus. Classification (NCBI taxonomy): domain Eukaryota; kingdom Metazoa; phylum Chordata; class Mammalia; order Cingulata; family Dasypodidae; genus Dasypus; species Dasypus novemcinctus. The sequence continues at coordinate 55,324,776 of NC_080695.1, read as the reverse complement.
CTGAATGTCACCCTTTCTCTCCTGTGAAAAGCGCTCTAATTACCTGCACCGGCAAGTGCTCCAGTTCGCCAGGCAGTATGCCAACGTCCGCGTCACCCCCTGGAGGATGGCCACCATCTGGGGGGGAGCCAGCCTGCTGTCCACCTACCTGCAGAGCATGCGTGACCTCCTGGAGATGAGCGACTGGCCCTGGGACTTCTTCATCAACCTCAGCGCAGCCGACTACCCCATCAGGTAAGGTGACCCATCGCCCCAGGCCGCCCTGGCCGGGGGTCCTGCCTCCTCACGCTCTCCCTGGTCAAATCTGGAAAACCCAGAGCAGCCGACTGTCCAGAGAAGCAGTGAGGCACCAGGGAGAGCTTACGCCCTTATCCCCGTTAGATCGCCCCACGTAGAATTCAGATTGGACCTCATTCACACATTCAGCAGATAATTGTTGAGTACACTCTTTCCAAGTTCTGTTCTCGGATATACCTCTGCTCCAAAGAGACCAAACCCCCACCCTCGTGGAGTTTCCATTGAATTGGGAGAGACACATAACAAACTAAAGTAAAATAGTGTAGTGTGCCAAAAAATGAAAGCAGGAGAAGGAGACAGAGGATGCCAAGGACAGCTGCAATTTTAATAAGGGTGGCAGGAAGGTCTTCAGGGAGAAAGTGAAATGAGGCAAAAAATGGAAGAAGGTGGAGTGCAAGTCACACTGATGGGGAAAGTGGTTCAGGCAGAGAGAGCAAGTGCAAAGGCCCTGAGGCAGGAGCGATCAGCTGGTGTGTGTGAGGAAGTGCAAGAGGGTCCTGGGGCTGGCGCGGAGAGAGTGGTAGGGCAGTGAGAGACAATAGGTCAGGGAGATAATTGGGGCTAGATCATGGAGATTCTAGAATTTGGCTTTCACTCCAAGCAAGCTGGGAAGCCACTGACATGTTTTGAGCCAAGGAAGGACAAGATCCGACTTGGGTGTTTAACTGGGCATGAGTGGAAGAAAGGACATCTGTTGTGGTAGTCCAGGCAAGGTCGCAAACAGGTGTCTTTTAGCCATTTGCAGCCCACAGGGGGGTTTATTTGGCCCATACCGAATCTTAAACAAATTGATCGACATTTTAAAAAGGGGAGATTTCCTGTGACACTGCAGAATTCCAGCTTCCCTTGAAGATCTGCCTGCTCTGCTTGGCCAGACGGCAGCCCACGAGTGGCTGGCTGCAGAAGCAGCAGCGACCCACAGATGCCCCCAGGAAGGGCTGCCCCTCTGCACGAACATGAAATATTCTCTTTAAAATAAACCCTAAGAACCAACCCCGTCTTTAGAGATCTTATAAGGAAAAAAAGAATGAAAATGTATTTCTTCTCAGGAAGGCAGGTCTTAGCTTTGCCTGCTTCTTCCCTCCTGATTTGTTGATAAGTGTGAGAGAAGTGGGGGACAGGGAGGGACTTCCTTCTTATAATGACATGAAAGCACTGGGGACAGCATTCCCAGAAGAGCTGGGTGAAGGCCCCTTAAAAAAACTTACCATTCTTATGCCAAGATTAAGATAACAAGCCCCACGTACCCATCACCCAGTTTCAACAGAAATCAACTCTTGGCCAATCTGGTCTCATCTCTTCTGTACCCTCTTCTCCAGTCCTGGATTATCTTGGAACAAATGCTAGCCATTGTGTAATTGTATCTGTAACTCTTTCAGTCTACATCTTTATAAGGTCTCTCTTTTAACATAGCATCAATATACTTACACCAAAAATATTAAGTCATTCTTAATGTCATCAAATATTCAGGTCACACCTTCCCAATTGTCTTATGTATTTTATAGGATATATAAGCACAGGCAGAGGAGGCCACTTTTTAAAGCTGGAAACAGCTTCTGTCTCTTTCTCAATGTCGTCCCCAATATCTTTCCCCAGATGATGGCACCCCATCATCTTCCTGGAGAACGTGGGACCCGGAGTTGGGGAGGGGACTACAGCTAGGTACAATCTTTGGTCAGTTTTCCTAAGAGATACCTGCCCGTCCTTCAGCCTGAGAAAAATGACGGGGACTAGGAAAGATACCTGTTTCCTTTTGTTCACCAGGTAGTGGAGATTTTCTGGTAGCAGTGATTTTATGATCATAAAAAAAAAAAGACCATAAATCATTGCTGGCAGGTTTTTACTTACAGAGGTTTATTTGTTCATTCACACATTCGTTCAACAAGCATTTATTGAGCTGCTCCTGGATGAGGCACAATTCGGGCATTTAGCAAGCAAAACGGACACACTCGCTGCCTCGTGGAGAGCACATCCTAAGGAGGTGGATGGAACTGGATAATCTGGCAGGAAAGACACCGTGTAAGGCGCCTTTAGAAGACGGCGCTAGAGAGAGAAGCTGTGAGTGCCAAGCCTCAGGAGGGCATGGTCAGGAGGTGAGAAAGGAAGGCCCCCGAGCGTGCAGCTTCAAGTTGAGCCTGGAGAGGTGAGACGGGGTTGGCAGATCATTCTAGAGTTGGAGTTCTCAGCTGTGTAACTACTGACATTTGGGGCACGGTCATTGTTTTCGTGGGGACCACCCTGAGCATGGCAGGGTGTCAAGCACATTCTTGGTCCTCATCTGCCACATGCTGGTAGCATCCCCTCCCCAGTTGCAACAAGCAAAAAATGTCCCCAGACATTACCCCCTGGAGGCGGGGCAGAGTCGTCCCTGGTTGGGAACCTCTAATCCAAAAAGAAGGAGAAGCCTGGGCATGGCTTGGGCCAGGGAAGAGCTTGTTGCATTTCAAGGACTCTGAAAATGGACCAGGGTATAATTAACAAGAGAGTGGTATTGAGTTGAGAGAAGTAAAGGGTAAGGGTGCGTTTGAGGATCCTCTGTCCATCTTTCCAGAAAGGACTGAGTTCAGAAATGGCCCCAGATGCTGAGTGGTAGGTGTTTGGTGTAGCCCTCACAGCAAACCTGTTATACCAGTGAGCAAACCGAGGCTCCAAGGGCGACTTGCCCAAGGTCGTATGGTGAATCCACGGCAGAGCTGGGATCAAGCCAGGTCTGTCTGGTCCCAAAGTCACTGTTCTTTCAGCTTGAAGTTGGCTCCTTGGGGAAGTCAGGTGGCCCAGACTGGCAAGATATCCACAGCCACTCCCACCCTGCCCAGAGCTCACAGTGGGAAGCACCCCTCCAGCTGGTGGCCAGGCAGTACAGGGGCTGGGACTTCATGAGAGAAGGTATTTGGAGGTGGGATGGTCATGTAATGTCCATTCCCTGGAAGCCCCAGAGGTTATCTCAGCACAGGTCAGGTTAGCATTCAGCCAGAGACTTCTTACAACTGGGAGATGTGCCCCTTCCCCTTCCCTGGAGAATCAGGTCAGGACAGAAGACTGCCCCCTAGAGGCCTCATGCTGATTTACAAGTTGAAACCTTAATCCATGCCCTTAACCAGAAGAGGTTGGTTCTACTGGGATGTCAAGTTGTCTAGCTTTTCGGCTCGGCATCCAAGAGGATCAGGTGCTCAGACTCCCAGCAGGCTGCTTAGGGTTCAATCTGAGTCCTGCCACTTCTGTGAAATCTCTGTGAAACAGGGGTAGAATAATGGAACCTGCCTAGTGTCTGGCACTTCAAAAATGCTCCGTAAATGTCAGCTCTTGATAGGTGAGCTACATCAGTGGCTGCGTATCATATCTCCAAGGGGCCCAGAGATCTTTTCTCAGGCTGTGTGCCCATCCTTTTTTGGGGTTCAGAAAAGAGAGCCATCATATTCATACCAGCTTTAGCTTTAAGGCTCCAGGACTCTGTGTCTATGTCTGTCTTTCTCTCTCTCCCCTTTGGTGCTTTCATTGCCATGATACCCCCCTTCGCCCCCAGTTCCTCTGCCCATTCTGTTTCACCAGCCTCACAGCCAGAGGCACTTTATGCATCAAGCACTGCTGGTTCCTTTTGCTGTTGTTTTCCTGAAGTTACCCCACACAACAACATATGAATTTTGCAGATGAACGGTTTTATCCTGGGCAGCTCTGATGGGCTTTCACGTCCCATCTGCTGCCCCATCTGTAATATCCAAAACCAGTACTTCTCCCATCCCTGGAAGGATGAGCAAACTTAGGGGCCTCCTCAAGAATACCCAACTCAGAAGCTTTCAAGAGGCACTGAAAACCTGGGGGGCAGAGTCAACCAAGATGGCTTGCTGAGCTGCTCTGTGATTTGGCACACCTCCCCATGTGCTCTGCCCAGCCCTCTGCAGGGAGCAAGACTCTTCCCCCCTTGGGCAGTAAAGACTCACTTGCCTTCTTTAAACTTGGACACAAGACTATCGAGCTTCATAGTCCATGCCACCACAGCCTGTCCATGTGAAATGGGACTTGGCTCTTCACTTTTCTACATCTTAGTTTCCCCCTAAAATGTGGTGATTTGTTTCCCTGGGCTGCTCAAGCAAATACCATGCAAAGAGTTAGCTTAAAACATGTCGATTTCTTAGCTCACAGTTTTGAGGCTAGAAAAAAAGTCCAGATCAAGGTGATGTTTTCTTCCCAAAGACTGGCGTTTGGGGGCTGGCTGCTGGTGATCCTTGGTCCTGGGCTCCTCTGTCATGTGGCAATGCACATGGCGGCCTCTCCTGGCTTCTTCCTTCTTTTCCGAGTTCTGTTGATTTCAGCTTCTTGCTTCCTGTGGCTTTTTCTCTCACTGTCTGACTTTTATTCTGCTTATAAAGGACTCCAGTAATAGGATTAAGATCCATCCTGACTGAATTGGACCACACCTTAACTGAAGTAGACTCATCAAAAAGTCCTATTTACAATGGGTTCATATCCATAGGGATCAGTTGTTACATGCTTTTCTGTGATATATAGCTCTAAAACACCACAAATGGGCGTAATATTAGCACCTGTTTCATTAGGCTGCCAGGAGGATTAAATGAAATATTGCAGGTCGAGGGTTTAAAATAGTACCCGATACATAACAAGTGCTCGTTGCTCATTACATGCCAATTGCTGTTATTACTGCCATGGCGTAGCAGAGCTGTCACAGGTGGGGCTCCTCATCAGCTGATTGAGTTAAAAACCAAGTAAAATATGTCTTCAACTCACATCTCTATCAAAAGTGAACAAATCAAAGTTTAGACCGTGAGGACCAGATGTCTCAAGATAAACAGGATAGAACCAATTTGTTTGTGGACATGAAGAACCTTCCAGGGTGTGGAATACATGTGCTCAGTGGGTTTGAAGAACCCGCTCTGCTGTTGACGTTACCCCTGACCCGTGAGGCTCTGGTTCCAGCTGGCTTAGGGATCTAGGGTGTTGGACATGGGTGTTTTCAAACTCAGAGACTCTGAGTTCTTTAGCCATCAAAGAGCAGGATGGCTTTATTCAATATATTCTATTGACTAAGACCAGGAGGCTGCACTAGCAGACTTTAGTCAGATTGTCCAAAGACCGGGTGGATGCAAGAAGGGATCTGCAGTCCTGTGGCTTAGGTTTCCTAGTGAAGAACCCTGGACCAAGAGACCTCACTGTCCTTCACTGGAATGCTTGGCAAATCAGATGTAAAGAGAGGAGGGCTGAGCGTGTCCCCAGCCCTCCCAGTTCTCACGTCTGTCTGTGGCGCACGTGCAGGGTGGGCGGAGGGGTATACAGAAGTGACTGGGCAGGGGAAAGAGTGCTGAAAATTTTCAAGCTAAACCCAGAAGCTACACCTCCTGCCTCTCGGGGATCCACCACTACAAGGTCTAACCCAGGAGGTCACGTCCCGTGAAGATTTAGATTCTCTGACTGTAGACCAGCTCCACCTTGGGATACCACCTGGACCCACACCAGAGCACGAGAGCATTCGGGGACACCTCAGCAAGGAATTGCCAACTGGTAAAGACAGGAGGCGGGTGGCCCGGGCTTCCCTACAGCCTTCCAGGGAGCAGTGTTGGTGTGGGGTCAGTGGAGCGAGACCACATGCACTGCTCAGCTACTCTGCATCGGGCCCTCGGCCAGGGCCCTTCACGGTACTTTGTCTTCATCTTCCTCTCCCCAAACCCAGCTCTTGCTGTGGAAGAAGGGTGGCTGAGGCTTCGGATTAAAACTCCACCAGTAGCTCGGCAGGGGAGGCCAAACTCTCAGTAATATTCAGCACAGCGCACAGGAATTGGGAATGGCCTGCACTGGCGGGGACACCCAGTCCCTGTGGAGAGCTGCTCCTTTGCTTTTCTCTCCTTTAATCTGCTCGGTGGTCCTGAAATTTTTGTGAGCCAAAGAATTCCTGTTGCTAATAGCAAACAGCCGCGCAGCAGGTGCACCAACAGCAGAGAGCACAACCCCACATTAGTCCAGGTGCTTTCCACCGTCCTGCCACCCTGGCAAGTGTGCACTCTTTCACATGAAGCAGCTGAGCCCAGAGGGGTTAAGAAACCTGCCTGCAAGCATACAGCCAGGCTGTGGCAGAGCCAGGGTTCTGTTTTCTAAAACCGTGGTGAAATGAACATGCTGATCGCTATTATTACTGCCATGGCGTAGCGGAGCTGTCACAGGTGGGGCTCTGTCATCAGCTGATGGAGTTAAAAGCCAAGTAAAATATGTCTTGAACTCCCATCTCTATCAAAAGTGGACAAATCAAAGTTAGACCATGAGGCCTAGATGTCTCTCTCCAATTCCAAAATGTTTTCATCACCTGGAAAGGAAACCCTATGCTCATTAAGCAGTCATGCCCCATCTTCCCTCCCCCAGCCCCTGGCATCCCCTAATCTACTCTCAGTCCCTTTGGATTCGCCTGTTTTGGTTATTTCTTATAAATGGCCTCATACAATATGTGGCCTTTTGTGCCTGGCTTTTTTCACACAGCGTAGTGTCCTCAGGGTTCATCCATGTTGTAGCATGGATTAGAACTCCATTCCTTTTTACGGCTGAATACTACTCCAGCATCTGGATGTGCCACATTTTGTTTATCCATCATCCATAGGTGGAACCAGGATTCTTAAGAGCTCCGCAAAGCCACTGTCTCTTGGCACGATGGGATTTCTGCCGTCTGCCCTGAATCTGGGACCTCACGTGGTTTAAGATGTAAGGCCATCACTTGGGACTTTTCACAGTAGCGGCACTCAGGGTTCTTGATCCCTGAGCCCTGAGGGTGCTGTGGGCAGGGTGGGCTGCTGCTCTGAGGTTTCCCCGTCCATCCAGGCCCCATGACATTGCCCATGCAGCCTGACTCTTCTCTACCTAGTTCCAGACCCTGGGCTCATTGGAACAGGAGAGAAGTTTCCCAGTGACGCTGGTTAGTGGAGGCAGATTGGGGTGTCAAGATAGACAAAAAGAAGACTAGAGCTTGAGGTTTAAGCTCCTCTTTTCCCCCTCTTCCTCCTTTCACCATCCATGCCCCTTCTGAAGGCAGCTTGGGGGTACCCTGGGGAAGAGAGAGCTCAGCGCAGCCGAGGACAGTCCTCTGCTCTCACAGGTGAGTTCAGGAAGTGAGGCTCCTTCTGATGTCATGTAGTCCCTCGACACATATTTTTCAGGCACCTACTATATGCCAGGCACCGGGCCAGGTATTCGACAGTGAGAAAAACATATGCAGGCCCTTCCCTTATCGTCAGAGTCAAGGGTGCGGACTTGAGCCAAACTGCCTGGGTGTGAATCAGCACTTAGCAGCCCCTCCACTTACCAGCTATGTGGACTGGACCAGCCAGTCAGTGCCTCCGTGCCTCAGATTCCTCATCTGTAAAATGGGGATATCATCCCCACGTGGCTGATAGATGGTTAAATGAGCTTATATATGTGAACTTCTTAGAGCACTGCCTTAGCACATGGTAGGTACTGTCTACTGGAAAGCCTTTGGTGGTTCTAGAGGGGAGATTGGTGTTAATCAAAATGATTGTGCAGGCGAACTTAGAATTACGGAATTAGGCAGGTGCTCTGAGGAAAAGGAATGAGGGCCTGAGGGCACTTAGCAAGTGACTCTCACCGGGACTGGGGAATGGGGGCTGCCTCCCTGAGATGTGAAGGGTGGGTGGGAGCTGAAGGTGAGCACAGCCGGGCAGTCCCAGGGAAAGCATCCCAGGAAGATGGGATGTCACAGACAAAGGCCCTGAGGTAGGAGGGACTGTGGCATGTTGGAGGAGCACAACGAAGGCTAATGTAGCTGAAGCACAGACAGCGAAGAGCTGCCCAGCGAGGGAAGAGTCAGTCGAGGCCAGCCGACGTGGGGCTTTCAGCCACTGTCCGTTCGCTGAGTCTTCAGCCTTTGAGCAGCAGGGTTCTCCACAGGCGTGGGTGAGTAAATCCCCTTAGCCGTGTTGGGAGCTCGCTTTGGCTGCCCTCGGGAGGGCTTTTGGGAGGGGAGCCCGAGTGGATGTGGGGAAGCCAGTGAGGAGACGGTGGCCTCCACTGAGCCCAGGCCCACGCCCAGAGAGCCCCCTGCCCTCTCCAGCCTCCCGGCAGAGCCCAGTGCCGCAGCAAGCCGCAGTCAGCTCCCGAATCCACACAACCACGCGGTCTCTCCATCAGCCAGCCAGGCTGGGATCCGCAGCCTCACCTGCACGCTTCAGCCTCGTGCAGGAGACTCAGCAGCGGCCCGAGAAGGGGGACGGAGGACACACAGCGGCCCAAGCGAGGATCCCAGGGGAGGAGGTCAGAAGAGAGCCCAGTCCAGGCCTCAAAGGGCTCAGCCTAGGAATTAGGGGACAGATTGGCCAGAATATGGGTTGAGGCCCCCTCGGGGGACCTCTCAGCTCTGACTCTTTCTCCTGCCCTCCGACCTCTAGCCCAGGTGCCCTCAGCTTCCTGCCACCCCTTGCCGGGCCGAGGGCAGGATGCTGCTCCCTTGTGGGAGGGGGTGGGGGTATTCAGAGGTCCCAGCAGGATCTTGGGTGGCCATAGCAACGAGCCCCCTTCGACGGGCGGTTCGTGCAGATTCCAGCCCCCCGCATCCATGTGGGCATGGAGCCAGCGTTCTCCTGTTCCTTCCTTCAGCAGTCGTGTCCTCACACCTTCCAAGGACCAGTCACTGCACAGAGAACAAGGCAGGCACAGTTCTTGCCACAGAGAGCTTGGCGTCTTTGCTGCATAGTTCTCGATAGGGGCACGTCAGGGTCTACGTGATGCTCAGAGATTTTCTTTAAAATAGCAGTATCAGGGCCCCAGCCCAGCCTGGCTGAATGTATCAATTCCTCGTGGGAGGCGGGAATCTATATAGTTGTAAAGCTCCCCCAGCCGAGGCTAATCCATCATGAGGGTTGAAAACCAGAGGTCCTGGGGAGCGTTTGACATTCATCGCCTCGTTTCAGAAATAAACAATGTCAAGGCCAATGCCTCGGTGGAAAACTATGCCAGCCGCAGCGCGGCGTGAGAAGTCCTCCTTGGGGGCCCACCACACCAGATCTTTGGGTGTGACCGTCGCCCCTGCTGGCCACTTTCTCAGCACCCAAGTCACTTTTGCTCCTCGGAAGTTCCGACACGCGCGCCCTCTTCCCTGAGATCCGGGAGCCCCTGAGACGAATCCAACCCGGGAAAGCTCCACCCCGATGATGTGGGAGTCAGAAGGAGTGTATTTGCTCGGGCTCTTGTTCACAAGGGGCTGGAAAAACCCTGCCCGTAATTATGCCCTTAACAGTGTTGTGTATCTGGTAGCAAAACAAACATTTCCCCAGCCTTGTTATTTTTCAGGCTGACGGAGTGTACTCCTGCTTTCCTCTTGCCGGCTGCTTGGGGCTCCTGAGCTGTGTTTTAGCCAGGTCAGCTCTTCAGGCCTTCTAGAGGCGTGGGCAGCCTGGAGCAGCTCCCTGGATTGGCTGAGTCAGGCTTGGAGTTCTCAGAGCTGTTGTGGGACTCAGATGGAAGAATCGAGGCTCCCCAAAAAGCCGAAGCTGGTCACACCAGGTTAGGAAACTCCCGGCTAACACAGATCAGGAAGGCTATCCCTGGAAGTAGGGACATGGTGTAAAAAGCTGGAGAAAAGGCCGTAGAACTAAAGGCACATGTGGCTTGACCTTCTGTGCCCGTTTGCTATTTCACCTATTCCCCACTCTTTCGTTACTGAGTCACAGATTCACAGTCCTGAGGGACAGAGGTGGACGGCTTTATCTTGAGTCCTATGTCAACTCTTTGGCCAGCAGAGATAGAGTACCTTGGCCAATCATTCATTCATTTGTTCGTTCATTCAGACAATATTTATTGCAGTCCTACTTGATGCCAGGCGATGTTCTAGATCCTGGCTACTCGATAGAACTTCTGTGGCGATGGGCTGTTCTGTAGCTGTGCCATCCAGTACGGCAGCTACATTTCACTATTGAGTGCATGAAATGTGGCTGAAAAAATAAAATTTAAATTTCATGGATTTTAACTAAAACTTAAACACAGTAGTGAGCAAAACCAATGCAAAACCCCTGCCTGCATGGGACTTATGTTTATGGAATGTGGTGGAAATTCTTCTTTAAAAGGAAATTGTGCTGCTGTTACGAAAAGAAGAGTGGATACTGATCACAGGAAGTGAATGCTGACCGCAAATGTGGGCTCCATCCTCTGCCGATTTGACATTCTGACCAGATTCCTGAGACTTTGAGCATTGGATTTTTAAAAATTCCATTGTGGTAACATATACAGATAACATAAAATTTGCCATTTCACCCATAATGACATGTGTAATTCAGGGCACTAATTACATTCACAATGTTGTGCGCCCTGTGCCACAAGCTATCCAAAACGTTTTCGTCACCCCAAACAGAAACTCTGCACCCATGTTAACAAAACTCCCCATTTTCCCCTCCCTGCAGCCTCTGGTAAACTCTAACCTACTTTCTATCTCTATGGATTTGCCTCTTCTAGATATTTCACTTAAGTGGAATCACACAACATTGGTCCTTTTGTGACCAGCTTATTTCACTTAGCCTAGTATTTTTAGGGTCCATCCATGTTGTAGCACGTATCAGAACTTCATTACTTTTTCTGGCCAAATGATACAGCATTACAAACTACTAAAATTTATCCATTCATCAGTTGATGGAAGCTTGGTTTGCTTCCACCTTTTGGCTATTGTGAATAATGCCTCTATGAACATGTGTGTGCATGAATTTTTAGGAGGCCCTGCTTTCATTTCTTTTGGGTACAGACCTAAGAATGGAATTTCTGGGTCATATGGGAATTCTATGTTTAACTTCTGAGAAACTGCCAAACTCCCAGCATCTCCAGCACTGAGTAATCCGCCATACCGTCCACTCCTCCCCCTTCTGGGTAAACCTAGGAAGGAGATGAGCAGAGGAGGGCTGGTTCGGGGAGCAGGACTGGGACCTCCCCCCAGCCCTTTCCTCATAGGGGTGATGATGGTTAGAGATGCTGACACCCAGAGCCTGACCCAGAGCTGGGCACTTAGGACAGGGAATGGGTATTGGCTGCTGTGATTATTATAGAAAAATCCTGGACAGTTAGGAATTCTGGACAACACATGGTCTGGCTTTTTCTGTGATCACTTTCTTTATTCTCCCCTCCTTCCTTCTCTTCTCTATTTCCTCTCTCTGCATCCTTCTGCTAATATTGAAATACAGACAGAGAACAGGGAGGGTCCAAGCGTGTGAGAGATCCTGTGTTAATGGGAATCAGGAAGGTGGTTGCCTTGAGCCGTGCCTTCTCTGGCTGCCTCTGTAGTTGGGCCGCCTCGTCTCGCCTTTGGGCTGCATGGCTGTTGGGAGAAAGATTCAGTGTCTGTTGGCCTTCTCCATTGCAGTGCTGCACTTCTCAGGGCCACTTCTCCACTCACTCTTGGACCAGTTCATTTGCGATCTTCCTGATGTTTCAAGTTGGAAACTTCCTCTGAGTGACAGAGCTGCCTCCAAATGTTCTACCCCCAGACTTCCTGACTCCCCACCAACCCTAAATCCACCCCTAGACTCCAGCACTGTCTCTCTGACCAACCTAGGGCCACCGCACATGCCCAGGCAGTGTCAAGAGGGGCTTGGATGTCTGGGTGCGCCAGCAGCCTGTGACCAGCCACAGCCTAGAAGCAGGGTCCTCATCACCCATCACCCTCTCTCCCTACCCCCCACTCCTGATCATCTTAAGTGAAGCAGCTCCATCCAGTCCAGGCTGAGCTTCTGGAACCCAGATTCTTGCCTTGGCCCATTGCCCAAATATCAGTTCATCAGAAAACAGAGACTGATGAGGAGGAGGAGGCCAGATGCATTCTGTCTTAGTTTACCGGGGCTGCTGTAACAAATACCACAGGCTGGTTGGCTTAAAAACCAGGACTTGTCCCACAATTTGGGAGGCTAGAAGTCCAAATTCAAGGTGTTGGCAGGGTCATGCTTCCGCTGAAGCTGGAAGGGTTCTGGTGGCAGCTTGCCAGGCTCAGCCGCTGCCTCTGCCACGTGGCCGCCCTTCTTCCCCTCTGCCTCCTATTGACCACGTTGGAATTCCCTCTGCTTCCCAGAAGACACCACTCATATTGGATTAAGGCCCACCCCAGTCCACTTTGGCCTCATCTTAACTAACAGCATCTTGAAAGCTCCTCTTTACAAGAGTTCACATCCCAGGGCCGGGGTTTAGCACTTGAACACGTCTTCGTGGAGGACTTGATCCATCACGCTTTCCCTTGTTGGATGGGACAAAGCAGAGTCCCATGTCAGTGTTCTGTTCCCTCATAGAGAAGGAATGTCCCCAAAGAACTGCTGCCTGTGTCCTGTGTCCTGTCCTTCTTCTGAAAAGGAATCTCCTCAGTGCAGTTTAATTGTGTTCATCAGTCTACGTTACTTGGCAAACCAAGCCAGGGGCACAACATAATTGCACTCTTTGGGATGCTGGAATCTGGTTTAAGGCCAAGCCGTTTTTGATTACAGAGTCAATCTTTGTTTAAAAGTTTGCTACCCTGGGGAAGTTTCTAACAAGTTATTTTAAACAATGTGTTCTCTGGACACCTACAGCTAAATAGTCACATTAATCCAAATTGCTTTGCCGGGATGCAGTGGAACTGCTCACAAGCCAGGGCAGTGACCACAATGGGCTTCAAGGAAAGTGATGGCTGCCACGCCGAGCCGGGGGGCTTTCATCATGAATCCAACCACAAGAAGACCGCTCTCCCCAAGCATCCCCGCCGCTGCCCGCCCAGCCCAGACCGCACGCAGGGGGCTGTTCCAAGTGCTCCACTCACCCTCATTTCATCTCTCAACTGCCTGGTGAGATGGATCTTGGATCATCCTCATTCGGGAGAGAAAGAACTCAGCCAAGGTCACTTACCTATGAGTGATGGAGCTCAGACATGAACCCACCCATGACCTTAACCCCCAATCCAGGGTTTTGCAGGTGTGGTCCATGGGCCACTTGCAGTACACAAGATGGTTTAAAGTGGTATGCAGGCAAGTGTTTGAAAAATATAATATTTATTTATATTAATGCATATTAAGGACAGGCTGATATAGCTAATCCCAGATTTCTGATTATTTTTGCTTAAGCTGAAGCTGAAATTTTCTTTAAAAAACAGTTGATTTGAATTTGTTTTAAAAAGTAAGAAAGCAATGAGGGAGGAGACAAAACTAAAATAAGTGAGGGTAAGGTGGCAGGTGGAAATATGTACAAGGAGAAAAAAATACAGAATGGCAGGATAGTGTGGACCAGAAAAATCCTTTGATAAGGTGTCTATAGCAAAAAATTGCCCCAAAGATAGAAATATTATATTGGACTAGAGGTTGGCAAACTTTCTCTATATAGGACCAGAGAATAAATACTTCAGGTTCTGTGGGCCATATTGCCTCGGCTGCAGTGACCCAGCTCTGCTGTTGTAGCGTAAAAGCAACCATAGAAAATACGCTAATGAATAGCTGTGGTTGTGTTTCAATAAGATTTTATTTACAAAAAACAGCTGGTGGGCCATAGTGTGCAGAGGTCACTCTGAGCTAGACCATTCCGCCAGATCTCCCATGCTAACACAAAAATCTTAGCTCATGAAAATTTAGTCTCCGACCCACTTAATCCTTCTTCCCCAGTATTGCCTTTCTTCCTTCAGTATCTCAAATGATTCTGTCAATCTAAGTTCCAGCTCAGGGTGGTCTCAGGTCTTTTAGACTTCAGGACCCTGGACAGAGGAAGATGGGTGGCGATTCCCAAGGCCTTCTGGTCTCCCTCTCTTGGACCTTGGTCTTAAACTCTCACCCAGCACTGGATGGCTGAACCCGACAGAAAAAAATAACAATACTCTATTTTCCCCACACCTACCTGGCTTACCAGTCCTGATCTTGAGCTGGAAAGCAGCACATGAATTACAGCTCGTTCTTCAGTGCTACCTGGCCAACGTCAGCCAGGAGGACACAGGCACTTTATTCACAGAAGCTCCTTTGTGACTGTAGGACTGCCCGGCCCCTTGTGGTCTGTGTCAGCCAGAGCACACTGTTTTCTTACCACCTAGGCTTCTCTGCATAAACCTGTCAGAAATACCTGGTGCTCATTAGCACTGTAATTCACCCAGTGCCACCTTCCTCCATCTGAATCGAAAAGGTTAATGACGTTGAATCCCGAAACTCATTGATTTCAGCACATACCCCAGCTTCCTGCTCCCCCTGAAAGCACAACTCGTTTATCTTACCTTGGCTGACCAGGCAAGTTGCTGACTAATTCTTTAATGCCAGCTAATTCACAGATTCCCCAGAGTGACCGGACATTGCTCCTGTTGTACTTTCTGTAAGTCTGGTTGATCTTGTATGTCTGGGTCCCCACCGCCTTTCTGCCTAGATCCACCTTGGGTCCACTCCTGTCATTTGTCTCATGAATCTTTCTCTGGTTGCAGTGCCAATTTGGGAAGAGAGGCAGGGTTTTTTTTAACCAAGATGATAACTACTAAATGCATTTTAATGATGTATCAGCTGTAGGATCTCACTGTTTATTCATTTTTCCTTCGCTCATTCTTTCTCTCATACAATCAGTTATTCAACAGATGCTTATTGAGACCTACTATGTGCCAGACATGTCACTAGCATCTGGGTTTATAGCCACTAAGAGAATAGTTAACATCTTTGTCATCACAGACTATATAGATTAGGTCATTAAATAATTATATCCTCATAACATTATTAGAAAAAAATTTACATGCCTATAACACAGGAAACCTTTTCTAGGGCATCAGGAGAACTTCCCTGGAGAAGCAACCTTTGAGCCAAGAGTTAAAAAAGAGAAATTACTAACTGAGTGAAAAAATGGGGGAGGGGAGGAAGGGTGGGTATTCCAAGCAGAGGGAGCTGCATTTGCAAAGGCCCTGAGGCAAGAGGGCATTCGGCCCATGCAGCAAGTGAAGAAAGGGCCATGTGGCTGGGGCTGGACAGGGGCTAAGCCAATGGAATGCAGCTGGAAAGGTAGACGGGGCCAGACCATGTGGGACCCTGAAAGGTATGTTAAGGAGCCTGAGTTTATCCTAAAAGCAATGGGAAGCCTTTGAAAAATTTTCTACTGGAAAGTGCCATGAGGAAATTGCTTTTGTTCCTAATCAACTGCTTGGCAATGGGAAAAAGGCAGGCAAAAAAAAGTAGAGAACTATACCAGGTTGCTGGAGGAGGAGAAAAACTATACCTAATATTTTTGCTAGTGGTTATGTACATTACAGCTCAGGTAATTACTTTCCACCAGGCAAAGTCCTCCCTGTGGTTTCATGGCAGTTATTTTCTCTCTTTGTTGGGCATTTTGGCGGTGTATAGCATTCTTACCATCCAACCTTCTGAGTTTCCTGGAGAGACACTGTAAGGTAGAGCTGGACCCAGAAACCTTCTCTTTATTTTTTTCATTTATTTCTCTCCCCTTCCTCCCCCCCCCCCATTGTCTGCTCTCTGTGTCCATTTGCTGCGTGTTCTTCTTTGTCCACTTCTGTTGTTGTCAGCGGCACAGGAATCTGTGTTTCTTTTTGTTGCATCATCTTGTCATGTCAGCTCACCGTGTGTGCGGCGCCATTCCTGGGCAGGCTGCACTTTCTTTTGCGCTAGGAGGCTCTCCTTACGAGGCGCACTCCTTGTACGTGGGGCTCCCCCACGCGGGGACACCCCTGCGTGGCACAGCACTCCTTGCGCACATCAGCACTGTGCATGGGCCAGCTCCACACGGGTCAAGGAGGCCCAGGGTTTGAACCGTGGACCTCCCATGTGGTAGACAGATGCCCTATCCATTGGGCCTAGTCTGCTTCCAGAAACCTTCTTTTAGCTCTCTGTTTTCCAGAAATTTTCCAGGGCTCAGGCGATGAGTGAAGTGTAACAAAGGAGATGGCTGTGTGCATTTGAGAAGTTGATGTTGTCCAGGAGGTGCAAGTTCCAGTTCCAGTTCCTGGACAGGGTGACCTTGAGCAAGCTTCTCATCCTCTCTCTGCCTCAGTTTTCTCATCTGTAAAATGGGAACCACCAGTTACCTGCTGCTTCCATTGCTGTGAGGATTAAGCAAAGCATGGCGCCTAGCACCACTCAATAAATGGTGACCATGATGGTGATCCAAGGTGACAGATCACCAGCCTGACAGTTCCACGAGAGCAGAGGCCATGTCTGTTTTGCTTACTGTTGAATTCCTAGTGCCTGGTACATTACATGGCACTTAGTAGGGCTGATGTGAGGAACCCAGGAGGCAATGAGTGGTCAGGGTTTGTCCCATACATCACCACTGGCGCCGATGGGACTTTTTTCTATTCCTCGATTGCAGAAGAGTCACTGATACTTTCTTGCATCCTTTTTATTTCCACAATTACTAAGAGCATCCCCCGGATCATCAAAGGGACTTTGTCTTTAGTCATTTCTTACAGCTAGAGACGTTTCCAGATTTCACCGCCATGACAAGGGAAAACATCCTAAAGAGCCGAGAGTCTATTTCAAAGGACCAGTGAGCTATGGTGGGCTCTCATAAATTCTAAAGTTGGCTCAGCTGCTCCCACATTCAACCACAGATGCCTGCAGATCCCAAGGTGCTGCACATGGGAGTCCAGCAGGCTGGAGGGATCCACTTCCACCGCAGTGTGCTAGCTTAAGCTCAGCCTGGGGAGAGGTCCCACATCCTACTTGATCCTGTGATCTCGTGGGGCAGAAGTCTGATCTGGCCACATCCCCAGCAAGAGGGGACGGGGGCAGGGGACTGCAGACTCCTACGTTCCCTCCAGTTCCCTTCACCAAGCCTTATGTCCTCTCCGTGCACTGGGGAGGTGCGTGTACTTTGAGGACAGACAGCTGGGAGATAAATTCCTAGTGTCCCATCCCTATAGACTGCCTAACACAGGCTAAATCATGAAATCTCTCTATGCTTCTTCCTTAGTAAAATGTGGGTGATAATAATGGTGCCCCCCATGAGGTTGTTGAGAAGACTGGGTGAGTGTATATCAAGGGCTTAAACTAATGGTTGGCATAGATTAGTTATAGACTTGATAGTAAGCAGTGGAGCAAAGAATGCCAACCTTCTCAGATACTTGTAAGGATACTGAATGTATAGTTTTGTAAAATGTTTGCAGTATTCCAAGCATGGCTGTTATTGTAGCTATGTAAGGGTAACGATTTTTTTTTCTTTTGCTGTTTGAAATGTTTTGGTTCCACTAGCATTTTCTTTTATTGTGGTAAAATACATATAACATAAAATTTATCATTAGCAACCTTGAGTATATCCACAGTGTTATCCATACCCACTGCCTAGTTTCTAGTCATTGTCATCACCCAAAAGGAAACCCCATGCCCACTGAACAGTCATTCCGCATCCTCCCCGCCAGCCCCTGGCAACCACCATTCCACTTTCTGTCTCAATGGATTTGCCAACTTCGGTCGTCTCATATAAATGGAGTCATATACCATGTGGCTTCTTTCATTTAGCATAATGTTTTCGATGTTTGTCCATATGGTCGTATGAATCAGTACTTCATTTCTTTTTATAGCTGAATAATATTCCACTGTACTGATAGACCACATTTTGTTTATCCCATTATCAGCTGATGGGCTTTTGGGCTGTTTGCACCTTTTGGCTATTGTGAATAGTGCCACTGTGCTTATTGGTATAAAAATTTTTGTTTGAACACTTGTTCCCGATTCTTTGGTGTATTGTGAAGAGTTTTTAATGTGGCTCAACTATTAAGTGGGAAAAAGGAAGAAATAGAAGATACAGTAAGAAAAGAGAGATCCCAGCTTCTTATCTGTGGACTTCCTTTTTTGGCCAACCTCAACTCTTTAGGAGTCAAGATAGAGACCACAGAAAGGCTTGTCTCAGCTGTGTGCTCAAGTTCTTGGGCCCCTCAACCTTCCAGGGACCCAGCATCACCTGTTAAAGTCCTGGTGATGGAATGCCATGAAACAGTGTGCCTGGGGAAGCCAGCCATCCTTCTCTCTGCCTCGGCAACAAATAAGGAACAACATCCATCAGATTATCAAGCACATTCTAGGTGCCTGGCTCAGCCATTCCCTTAGGATCTCATCAAATCTTTGCCTGATTCAGACAAGGAAACTGAGGCTCAGAGGGATAAAGTAACTTGGGAGGTCATATAGCAAGGAAGCAATAGAGCCAGGCTTTGAACCAAGGTCCTCTGATATGGAGTGATGTCCCACTAGAGGCCGGCAGAACAATGGTACATCAAGCTTTTGCCCAGGTTGAGCTCACCTCAACTGGACCTGCCCATGTATTTGCCTTAGCATGAAAGGGATTCTCTGTGAGATTGGAGATTCCATTTCAGGGACCTGGCACAGCCTCAGGGATTTCATTCAGCATGTGCTAGCGTGTACTGAGTAACAATTATGTTCTAGACATTGTGCTAGCCAAGGCTTTCTCAGCTGGGGTTCCTCATCTGAGCCTCAGAACACAGAAAACAACCAGAGCGACTATTTTCTCACTTCTCCCAAAGATGGTACAGAACTAGTACCATTTTTCAGTGCATAGGAAAGAAGTTAATCCAGGACACACAATGGATGTCTCAGGCTGTTAGGGCTTAATTCTTTCAGGGACTTGGTCTTGTTCATCACTGTTTCTCCAGCACCTCAAACAGAGCCTGACATATAGTCAGTGCAACATAAATTTTCATTGAATGAATGAGTAGAAATATAGTGAGTGTGAACAAAATAGATGTGATCCCTGCCCTCATCTAGAATACACCCTTCTTCACAATGCAAACCATTTAATATTCAGGGCCCTGGCATTGAAAATAATTCAAGAAATGATAAGTGATCTTGTACCAGCATCTTCCAGACACAGTATGTGAGCAGGTCTCCTGTGTGCTCCCAGATGACATTCTGGGAATATATATATTTTTAGAGTAACACACTATCAGTCACTAGAGGGACACAAGAGGGTAGGGTAGGACTAAGATATTGCCCCTGGAGAAACACTTAGCTGGGGAGAGAGAGAAATAGTTTACCCAAGGAGCAGGATGTGTGAACTCATGTAAAGTCAAATAAATGCAGTGCTTAAATTTCTCCCATTGAAATGGATCCATGCATCTCAAAGTGATGTCAATGGTTGACAAAGCAGAATTCCTATGTAGAAACTTAGAACTCAGCAAAGTTTGCTGGCACATAAGAAATGCTCAGTAAATGTTTGTGGAAGGGAGAGAGAGAAAAGGAAGAAAGGAAAGATGATAGGAAGAAAGAAGGAGGGAGGAAAGAGAGAAGGATGGAGGCAAGGAGGGAGTGAAGTAAGGAGACAGGGAAGGATGAAAAGAAATTTAATCCACTTCCCCAATAGTGACATCGCCAACTTATTGAGTGTTTACTGTACACAGGAACCATGCTAAGCCCTTAATCTAAGTGCATAGTTCCTTCTAATCTCCACAACAATGTTACAAGACATGTCATACTGTCCCCTTTTACTCAAGGCAAGAGTGCTACCCAGAAGGATTTCCATCTGCCCATGCTTAAACCGTGAGGGCAGAGCTGAGCCAGTCCTTCTACAGAGGTCACTTAGATACTCTGCTCTGCCCTCATAAGTTAAGGAATTGGGGCTCGATTTGGCTTTTTGAGCTTTTATTTTTCAGCTATTAAATGTCCTTTTTATTCAATTAAGATTTTACCCAAGACCCCAATATGGGAAATAGGTGGAAATGGGCCCTCTCTGAAAAAATCTGAAGTGGGCGTGGGTCCCACCTGCCTGGAAGGCCTAGGACTCCTCCAAATGCAGCTTGAAAACCTCTGAGCTCTGTGATAAATTCTCTCTTAACACATTTCAGATGTTTTCTGTCCCTGGGAACTGCCAAGTCACTCCCTCAGGACCTGTGATCTCTATTTAAACAGACTGATTTTTAAAATTTCTTACCAGCCCTCTGAGATAAACAAACAGCTTAGGAAACTGTGAGTAGAGAACATACAGGACATCATGTCCCGATCCTCCAAAATCTTGAGCCAAGAATCTGCATCTCTTTGAGGTTTGCAGGGCATTTGTTTTTGTTTTTTTAATTTAATAATTTTTTTATTTATTTTTATTAAATTGTCTTTTTTTTTTAAAGATACGTAAATCACAAAAAAAAGTTACATTAAAAAATATAAAAGTTCCCACATATCCCACCCCTCACCCCCTACTCCTCCCACTTCAACAACTTCCCTCATCATTGTGGCACATTCACTGCATTTGGTGAACACATTTTGGAGCACTGCTGCACTGCATGCATTATAGTTTACATTGTAGTTTACACTCTCCCCCAGTACATTCAGTGGGTTATGGCAGGATATATAATGTCCAGCATCTGTCCCTGCAATATCATTCAGGACAACTCCAAGTCCCGAAAATGCCCCCACATTACATCTCTTCTTCCCTCTCCCTGCCCCCAGCAACTGCCTTGGCCACTTTCTCCAGATCGATGCTACAGTTTCTTCCATTACTAGTCACAATAGTTCTATAGTAGAATACCAGTAAATCCACTCTAATCCATATTTTATTCCTCAATCCTGTGGACCCTGGGTTGGTGATGTCTCTTCCACCTCTATATTGAGAGGGGGCTTAGATCCATGGTTGATGGCTGCGATTCTCCTGCTTGGATTTTTTTTTTTTTAATGGGGTGAGTGTGTGGCATCCCATCTGTGTTTCCATACATTCTGACCTTGATCTGACCTTGTCCTAGGACAGACAGGCTAGTGAAGCTGGCAGGCTGCTCAAGGAGGACGAGGTGACTAGTTATGATCAGCTGCCCTTTGAGCTCCATCTACCCTGGATCCCAAATCTAAACTGACCCAAACCTGAAGTTTTAGGAGAAGAAGATTCTGACTGTCTGCTATGCCAACCAGACTACAGACTATAGTCCTGGAGAAGTAATAATAACAATAACAATAGCTAATATTCAGGCATTCTGTGAGCTGGGCCACCCATCCTCTGTGACTTTCCCCTGCCCATCCCACCCCATTCGTTAATGCACTTCTGATACCAGTTTCTGTATCAACTAGAAATTTGTGGTTGTAAGCAACGGGTAATAGCTTCTTGTTTAATTTTTATCAGATAACAGCCCTAAAAAGTAGCTATTGTTCTCCTCCCCAGTTTTATAGAAATTGAACTTAAGAGAGCTGGAATGACTTGACCAAGGACACACAGCTAGTGAGTAGTAAACCAATACTTGAACCTAGTTCTGTCTGACCACAAGTCTAAATTTTTTCGTCCATATGCTTTTGGGGTTTGTATTATTCAGGGTTCTCTAGGGAAGTAGAACCAAAGGAAATATTTGTAAATATAATGAGATTTTTCTAATAATTATCTCATGTAGCTGTGAGGATACACAAGTCTAAATTCCATAGGGTAGGCTGCATGCCCGGAACTCTGATGAAGGTCCATAGTGAATTCTCAGGAGAAGTCGGGTGGCTGAAATAAAGATGGAAACTCTCCCTTCTGGCTACTAAAATCATCACTTCTCCTTTTAAAGCCTTCAACTGGTTGATGAGACTTCTCTCATTGCTGAAGGCAATCTCCTCAGTTGATTGTAAATGTAATCAGTAAGAGATGTAATCCATTTACTGATGATTTAAGTACACAAAATGTCCTCACAGTAACAATTAGGCCAGTGCTTCCTTGACCAAACAACTAGACCCCATCACTTGGCCAAGTTGACAAATGAACCTAACCATCATAAGGTTGTAGGTCAACAATTTTTTAATCACTCCAACCTCTTACATTTAAGTGTTGGTGCTTTAGGGACACCTGACCTGTGATATTGAAATGGATAAGTTATTATGGTAGATCATTGTCATCATTTGAACAAGTCCAAGGGAGTATGGAATGGTGAAAAAGAAAAATGTGTACTCAGCTCTAGACATTCAGAGAAAGTTGAACTTACCAGTATTCAGTTCAGTTCAGTGGTAATTGCTGCTCCAGCCCTTCCCAGTTGAACTCACCACAGAGCCAATTTTTGCAAAGACAAATAAGAGTTTACCAGGCAAAGATGTAGGAAAGACATTCCCAGCCTAGGGGATTAATAGACAAAGGCTCTCATTCTGGAGTTCAGCACACACGTGCTGAGCAATTTCCATGGGCCATTCCCCAAAAGGGCCACAGAGAACCCAAGGGGAAGTAGGGCCCTCAAGGACCCTCAGGAGACCACCTGCCTTGTTTTGGGTTTGTGCTGAGCACTGGAGGAACGTACATGAATCAGAAAAGGTTCCTGTCCTCAGGTAGCTTACAATCAAGGGATCTGAACAAGCATCAATTGTATTGGTGCTAGAAACACAGATGTGTAAGATTAAAAGTGTCACAGCTGGTGGAATAATGGAAAGGGATGGGTTTGTGTTTCGCCCTGCATTTCTAAGTACAGGATGTAGGAACTTCTTTCTAAAAGCATCCCTTTGCTGAGCACCTGCCTTGGGCCAGACACTGTGTGAGGCACACCCCTAAACACACAGGCAAGGCAGAGCCCATGGCTGTCCCTACTTTGCTGATTAGGAAAACCAAGGCTTGGCAAGCTTGAGGAACTTGCTCAAAATCCAGTTTTGATTTTGCCACAGTGAGAAGATAGCAGAGATCAGAGGCCATCTCTACATACACCTCTCTGGAAACAGCCTTAACCGTAGCCAAGATTGGACATTTGCACTTAAAATCACTTTTACTTTTAAGAGTCAATCTTCTGATGTCCTCCAAAGTGGGCCTCCCCTGGCCTCCCAAAGACCAAATCAAATAACTGGCTGTCATCATTCATTTTAAGAGGATACAGAATTTGGTTAACCAAATGTTCTGCCCATTTGAGATATCTCATGGCATGTGAGGACAACGAGATTTCGGGAAATTAAAAAGTCAGATTGACTACACATGCACACACACACACACATAACACCAGTTAAATGGCAGTTTAGTTTGTGATGCCAGAAATGGTCTTGGAGCTGCCATGGGCTCTGGGTGCTGATTCTTATCAGTTACCTTTCCATTATAGCCACCTGGAGGAAGGGCTGGTATGTTAGGATTTCCCATCAATGGGACGTCAGATAAACTGCGGCTTAGAATAACTTGTGTATGTTTAAAATGAAACCCTTCATGTCTTACAAATGTTCTGCGAAAGCATTGAGGCTTTGAGAAATGACTTACCCATACCTTCAAATGGAGTGAGCACGTTTTAATTCTGCATCAGTTTCCTCGGAAACAAGGAGATAAACCCAATTAGAAGTGGCACAGTTTTCTTTTCAAGGTGGTTCTCTGGTTGGCGTGGGTAGAGGGAGGGGTCCCCAGCATTATTTGTGTACATGTTCCCGTCACTCCTGTGCTTTAACTCACCCGAAGCTTAACTCCATATCACAAGAAGCTTCTTAGATGTTGGCCTCCCCCACTGTCCTGTGACCTCCTCGAGGACAGGACCCCTAACCAGCTTATCCACTGCTTCTGCAGGAGTTTGGCCCAGGGCCTGACCTGGCAGAGAACTGGGAAAAGTTGTTTCCCAGGAAAACAAACAGAACTTGCCAAGTCTTAGAGTCATGAAAGAGTATAGAACATTTAGAAAACTCTAAGTAATTGTAATTGCTAAGATTGAGTAGACAGGGCCAGGTCACGAACAACTCTGCGTGCCTTCTAGGAGTTTGGGCCTTGCCCTGCAGGTGCCTGGGAGCTGCTGAAGACAGGAAGTGGAAGGTGACATGGTGGACTCAGATAATTAAAGATCCCAGTGATTTTCTGGTGGGTGGATTAGAGTAGAGGTGGAGGCTGGACAGCATTTTTTCCAGTTCACTTTTCCTTGGGTGCCCATCTGTGGCTGTTATTATGCACATGGGGTCCAGGAAGAAACAGTTGCCTAGCATCTTTCATCCATTTCCCCTGTGTCTTAGCAAAAGTGGATGTCACTGTGAGCTTTGACTATATTCAAACCAAGGAATTCCCTTCTCTTATCTCCATTTCCCTTGTTCCTGCCTCTTCTTCAGAGAGCCCTGAACTTGACCTTTCTCTACCAGTGTTCTAGAATTCTAGCCTTCCTGGAAGATTATTTTTCATAGACAAGAAGATTTCAGTAAGGTCAGTGTATAAACCTTCTAGAGAGATGAGGAAAATATGATGGTCATGTCTCCCCCAAATAAACCATGTGAAAAAAAAGGGTTCAAATCCATTTATGAGGTGGATTACAGGAAGAGGAAGTGTGACAATTTGAAGCTGGATGGACCCCAGAAAATTATGTTCTTAAAGTGAATCCACTCCTGTGTGTGTGACCCTATTGTAGGTGGGACCTTTTCATAAGGTTACTTCAGTTGAGGGTCTTTTGATTAGATTACTTCAGTAATGTGTGGCCCTGGGAGGGTCTTTTTTTCTCTCTCTCTCTTCTCTCTCCTTCCCCCTTCCCCCGTTGTCTGCTCTCTGTGTCCATTTGCTGTGTGTTCTTCGGTGTCCACTTGCATTCTTGTCATGCAGCACCAGGAAACTGTCGCTTTTTTTTGTTGTCACATCATCTTGCTACATAAGCGCTCCATGTGTGCAGTGCCACTCCTGGGCAAGCTGCGCTGTTTCCGCACAGCATGGCTCTCCTTGCACGTAAGGCTCCCCTACACAGCACGGCACTCCTTGCACATGGCAGCACTGCGCATGGTCAACTTACCACACAAGTCAGGAGGCCCTGGGTGTCGAACCAACTCTGGACCCTCCATATGGTAGATGAACGTTCTATCCACTGAGCCACAACCGCTTCCCCCTGGGAGGGTCTTAATCCTTTACTGGAGTCCTTTATAAATGGGATGAATTCATTTGGAGAGAGGAAGCCACAGAAGGAGAGAGGAAACCAGAAGCTGAAACAATGAAACCCAGAAAAGAAGGTAGAGCCCAGAAGATGCCACCATGTGCCTTGCCATGTGACCGAGGAGTCCAGGATCACCAGCAGCCAGTCTTCAGGGAGAAAGCATCACCTGATGATACCTTCATCTGAAGATTTTCACAGCCTCAGAACTGTAAGCTTTTAAGCTAATAAATCCCCGTTATAGAAGCCAGCCCATTTCTGGCATTTCAGCAGCCCAGCAAACTAAAACAGGGAAGAAGGTTCCTGGGGTTCAGTGTTTAGAAATAAGCAAGGGCTAAATAAAGGCTCATGCCCAGGACAATTTTATCAATACCAACTCCTGATGTACAACTGATATGTGGCAGTGGTCCCCTAGAATGGAAATCTGCAGGATGTGGCTGCCATTTCTTAGGTTTGTTTCCTGGCTCTGTTTCAAAAGAAATGGACCATTCTCCTGAACCATGTGCACCACGGAGAAAGCAATATCGAAAAGCATGCTTAGCTTCTGGACTCAAGGTGCTGAGGTCTGAATATCCGTTCAACCACTTATGTGACTTTAGACAAGCCACCAGATTACTTTATTCACATAGGACATGTATTCATGCCCTACTTTATTCCTGGACAAAATCTTCTTGATGGTGCTATTATGAGATTAAAGGAGGGTGAGGGTGTAGTGCTTTGCAAGGAGCCAGAGAAAACTTCTCTGCTATTGTTATAATTAAGCACTGAGAACTTGCTCACTGGCATTCTTTGCCCCAGATCTCCCCAGTTCACAATCCAAAGGCATGGGGAGAAATAGTCCTGGCAGAAGAATGGAAGAGACAGAAGCATGGATGCCAGAGTGAATGACTGAGCTCCTTGCCTCGTGCCTGAAGACTCTTCTTTGTGGAAGCATGGATCTAGTGCTTTTCATGGGCAGGCACTGCTCCAGGCATGGCAGGTGCAGAGATGAGCCTGCATGCCATGGTTCCACTTGGCCGTGGCATGTCAATGGGCATTTGTTGAACACCTACTATGTGTCAGGTCCTGGAAGAACAGAATGGAATTAGCCTTAGCTAGCCAAGCTCCTGGAAAGTACTGTCTAAGGTGCTGCCCCATCCATCAAGATGGAAAATCTCAGTGCTGTTAGCAGATGGAAACCAGCTGGAGAGCTGCCTCCAGGCAGGGGAGAGGATAGATAGTTCTGTACCCCCTGCCCAGAGCCTTCTTGACAGAGCTCATTTCCACCTCTGTGAGATTCCCCACTGATTGTTGGTACTCTGTGGAAGTTCCCTGTTCTGGCCCATCCAGCCTCCCAGGAAACCCACCAGAGTCCACCAGCCTCTTCAGCGCATTCCTCACTCCATCACCTTTGAAATTTCCTTCTGCCTCCCCACATGCCTGACAGTCAATGAGCTTGGTGTCTATGCAATGGTGCAAGCCTTCAGCCATGCACTTGACTTTTGGAGAAGGCTCATTCCATGTATGTTGTCCCTGAAAGCCAAAGAGAGGCTTAAAAATGCCCTTTATGTGATTAGTCCACACCTCGTAATTTATCCTGCGGAAGTCTGTCACACTCACATGCAGAAAGATTTATGGGCAAGAATGTCTGTTGGGGCAGTGTCACCAGGGGATTGACTCTGCCCATTCATTAGGACTTTGTGCAGCCATTAAAAGGATGAAGGCCCTCTGTATGTGCAGGAAGCAGCAAGAGATACCAGTACAAGAAAAAGCCATGTCTATCATGTTCCCATGTAGGTAACAAAAAGATGGACATAAATATAATAGCATCTGCCCCAGGGGATCGACCTGAGGATTAAATGAGTTAATACAAATAAAGTACCTGGAGTAGCATCTAGTGTGCAGTAAGTGTTAGATGATGTTGTTCTTCTTGCTGTACCAGAAGTTTTCTTCATCATATATTTCAAAGTATAAGAAAAGGGTCCCATTTGGCCACCCAGCACCGTGGTTTTCTGGACACTTGCACTCATCATAGAAGGACAAAGCCCTCCCCTCCTGTGGAGTGTGGAGATGCTCCTGTGGTTACTCAACCCCTGGGGGCAGTGGACACGTCATTGTTTCCCGGAGAGTGGTCCATACACCAGGGTCGCCAGCTCCCTGGGGTTCCCAGGACTGGTTTTTAAAGCTGTATAAGTGCATGTCCCAGGAATCCCCTGTTCCAGGCAAACCAGGACAGTTGGCTGCCCAAACACGCCCCCCGTGGCCAAGAGGGCTTAGGAGGTAAATAGACAAGTGGCCGCTGTTACTCTTCACGAGGAACAGGAACTTCGATCCTGTGTTATCATGAATATTGTTATTCGGGATGAAGCTATGTGGCGTTTAAATTAAGCGTAACTATGAAATAACCATACAAATGATAAGCCAGTGAAAGAAGTTGGGGAGAAACTGACTCAGGAGATTCTGTGCTCAGAGTAAATCTTCCTCATTCGTCACCACACTCAACTTGTCACATACCACAGTCCTCACCAACCCTCATCTGAATTTCTGTTCCACAAGAGCCCGTCCATGCCAGGCCAGGAGAGCTGAAGCCACTGACCTCTGGGATCTCTGTACCTGGCAGCATCGGGGACCTGAAATCCTGAATCCTGACATCCGAGGAAACGTCACATGTGGTCCTTAATTCAGCCCTGCTGGCCTCATCGTTAGGCATCGAGCATCCTGGGCTTCTCAGTATCCTGCAGCAGGGAGGGGGATCTGGAGCACCAGAATGGTGGGTGGGAGAAGTGCACTTGGCTCTTTTACTTGGCTCCACCTCATCCCCTCCTCACTCTATCACTCGCTGCCAGGAGTCAGACTTCAGCTGGCTGTGACTCTCCTGAGCGCCGCATCCCCTTACCTGGAGCTATCCGAACTGCATTTGAGAGCACAGTCCTCCAAACGACCGTCTTCACTCTGGCGCCAGTTTTAAGTTTGGGGGATTCCCAAATACCCTGAGGTTCAATAATTTGCCAGAGGACTCACCAAAAGCAGTTACAGACCAAAATCGGCCAAAGAAAGAGGCACTGGGCATAGAGCCTGGGAGGGTCCCAAACACAAACCTTCCATTGCCCTCGAGACGCCTCACCCTCTTGTCATTGGTCTGTGACAATGTACGTGGAGTATTGCCAACCAGGAAAGCCCACCCAAGCCTTGATGTTCCAAATTAGTGTTACTGGAACTCCGTCACCTAGGCACGATTGACTGATTGCTTTCCCACGTGGTTGATCTCAGCCTCCAGATAGACCAATACCATGTAACCCCCCACACTCTAATGCACGTGGTTGGGCTTCCTGACATGGCCAGCCCCTGCCCTAAGACTACTGGCCAGTCTCCTCCACCCCACCCCTGAACAAAGACACCCCATGAGGCATGACATAGATGACCCCCAGAGGCCAAGGGCAAAGACCAGACATCTCTTTGGGCAAGGCCAAATTCTCTTCTGCAATTCTCTTCCTGCAGATCTGCTTGCTTAGAGCTGATTTACCTACCAGGCACACAAAATGGGGCAGTGACCGACTGGGGGCAAGCTCCCAACTCTGACACCAGCAGGGAGACCTTGGAGAAGTCCTTTCTACAGGCTGTTCGCCCAGCTCTGCTCTGCAGAGCACCCCAGAGCTATTATACATGGAGTAATCAAACCGTTTGGGTCTTCATTCTGCTTTCTTTCCCCAGTTCAAAATTTCTTAAGCTTCTGATGTTCGAGCTGGTAGTAATATTATTAAATAGTAGTTCACGTTTATCAAGTGCTTTCTCTATGCCAGGCACGGCTGCACGGGTCCTTCATGCATTATTTTATTTTATACTCACAACACCTGAGGCTTATGGAAATGAAAGTAAGTAGCTGGAAGTCTGGGCTTTTTCAGGAAGAGACCACAGGGAGAAGAAAAAGAAGGAAAGAGAAAGAGAATTAACTGCCAATGTTCATGCGTGACTTAGAGCAGTGCTCCCTCAGCTTTAAAGGGCACATGTATCACCTGGGAATCTTGTTAAAAGGAAAATTTTAGCTCAGCAGGTCTGGGGTGGGGCCTGAGATATGGCATTTCTGAGAGCAGTTAGCAGATGCTGCTGGTCTGCAGACCACATGGTGAGCAGCAAGGCATTAGAGCACCCATTTCTTTTCTTCTGTGCCTGGAATTCATTCACCTATTCATTCATTCGCCCGTTCATTCTCAGCCATTTGTGAAAAAGAGCATGAATCCTGGTGACAGTTGGAAGCAGCTTCCAGTCCTGGGTAGGCTCTTTACCAAACAGATGACTTCTCTGAGTCTCAGCTGCACATCTATAAAATGGGGATAAACTTGGCATTTCATAGGGTCTTTGTGAATTTTAAATTAATTCAAATGCGGAAAAGCGGGCAGGTCCAATAAGGGCTTATGGTTTGGAAGCTCATAGTTGTTTATCATTCATTTCACAAGAGGTTTCCATATGGTTTCAATGAATTTATTGTAATATTTATGTATTTATTGACTTATTTCAACGACGGCTTCCCAGTGGCTCCAGTGCTGACAGTTTGGGCCCCAGGGAACTGGCACCGACTAAGAGACATGTCCGCGGATCATTTCAGCAAAAGGTAGAATGAAGTTGGGGAAGAGAGAGAGGTGGGTGAAATAATGAGCCATGGGGGCCCCTTGGCAAAGGACCCCAGGAAGGAGGAGCGAGAGATGTGTGCGAGGAAAAGAGAGAGACTGGAACGGGTAAAATGTCAACAGATCTCAAGCTGTTAATTATCTGGAGAGAACTAAATATTATGTAGGCAATTATCGACAGGCGTCTGAGAGCAACAATAGGAAAATTGGTCCCCAGCCGAATTCCGCCCCGCTTTGGAGAAGGGCCGGGGAGACAGGCTTTAGCATTCAGAGTAGGCATTTTGCACCGAGGGAGAGTGAGGGGGCTGGGGGCCCTCAGGGAGAAGGGGGAGAGGCGGGGGGGGGGGGGTCCCCCCACCCCTCTCGGGCAGCCAATGCCAGCACGACCCCACGCCCAGCACGAAGCGCCTTGCTTTGAAATGCGCCTTTGCCCACCAGCTCCGGGCCTGGAAACCGCCGCCCCTCCCCGGCCACCCTCCCTCCCCCAAGATGTCATCTTTTGAGACGATTTCATGTGGAAGCATCGCTAAGTAAATTCGCTAAATGCCTATTCATCCCCGTCAGATGGGGACTCGGTGAAGCGGCAAATGTGAAAATGGCCCCGGCTCACGGCCCTGAAAGGCCCTTTCTGGGGTTGCCAAATGGAGCCGCAGCCGCTGACCCCGGGCGGCCCGAGGCTTAGCCAAGGGGCCCGGCAGCCCCGGCCCCGCCATCCTCCCACTGAGGCCTGCTGGGAAGCCCCTATTCATTATCCCGACTGCCGGGGACCCATTCAGAGGTTAACTTGTCCCGTATTCATCAGGACGACAATAATGAACTGTCGCAGAGAGTGGCGAGGGGTTGGCAAATAAAAGGCGGCGACGTGGGGATGGAATGGCCTGCTTTATAGTTGGGGAAGAGGGATTGCTTTAATTTTTTTTAAAGGCTGGTTGAGTTTTTCCGCTTCTCCCAGCCACTTAAAGAGGCCATCCTCCCCGCAGCCTTCCCAGCGCGCAGCCCTGAAGCGCCGTGCGTTCACCTTGGTGCGTGCGTGCCTGAGTCGCCCCGTTGCACGGACACAGGAGCCTGGCCTTTTGTGTATGTCGCCGGGATTCACCTCTATGCACATAGGCAGGGTTTCGCTCTCTGCATCTGGGCTGGGTTTACCTCATTGCAGATGCACAGGGTTTTTCTGGCGCCTGCCACTGCTGGAACGGCTGGTGTTGAATTGGTGTTTATTTCAGTAATAGAATGGGGCATCGGCAGTGCTCATTTTCACTGCAGCATCTCTTAACTGCGTTGTGCCCCTTCCGCTAGAATGATGAGTTGGTCAACACGAGCCCTCCAATGAGAGAGCAGGGGCTTGGCGTGGCGCGACTGCAGGGAAATGAAGGCGGGGTGGGATGGGGGACGGCTTGGACCAGAGAGCTGGCAGGCTTGGTGTGTGTTCTTGGTGTGTGCCCCTACTGCGTGCCCTTTATCCATTCAGTGTATATGCGTGAAGGGCCTATGATGGGTGGGGTAAGTTTGATTCTCCACCGCCAGGCGAGTTCAGAGGTTCAGTGACATCCCTGGACACACGCCCCACTTAGTAGCGGCCCTGGGATCTTCCTCCACATCTCCCTGCCTCTGGAGCCCAGGCAGCCCTCTCTAGACAAGTTCTGCTTCCCAAGTGCCTCTGGCTCATTCCCAGACGTGTTCTTGCTCTCTGCTGCCTTCACTGCTTCTCCCAGTTTGAACAATGGTTAACCCTTTTCCTCTAAGTAAAAATTCCTGAGCAGGGAAAACTGGTGATAAAGGAGCTGTCACATCAGCACCGTTTACCTGTTTGGGTTTATTCAGTGGAAGAGGCGACTGCATTTCTGGCAGATGGAGACTCGAGTGACTGCCTTTTAAAATACTGTCACAGCTGTATGCACAAGCTGATTAGCTGTGACTACACCGCTAGCGCCGAGATTGATGGCGATAAATTTGGGATAACAATGTCATCCATTTGTACTGCACTTCGTGTTTTTTAAAGCTCTCAATCAGTAGACCAGTGGTTATCAAGTATCCATGAATAGTATCCATTCATTCCACTGATTCATTCATTCCTCAAAATGTATTGGAAGGAGTCTATTCAACCTTGCCTCACTTTGATTTTTCCTTCATTTAGCAAATATTAATTTTGATCCCACAATGTGCCAGCAATGAACATCCAGCTATGTCCCTGTCCTCCTGGAGCTTACATTCTAACATAAGCAACTTGGCGCTTTCAGATAGTGATAAGATAGTAAAGTAAAAAGAATGATGTGATGAAGATGTAGAGTGCTACTTTATGTTGGGTGGCCAGAAAAAACCTCTCTGAGGAGGTGACAATTCAAAGGAGATCTGGATGACAAGAACAAGCCAGCATTGAGAAGATACAGGGCAGAATTTCCCAAGCATTGCAAGTGCAATGGCCCTGGGGTTGCTATAGCTTCAGTATTAGCTGTGTACTAATTATCTATTGTTTGCCAAGCCTGGTACTGGGCACTGGAGATTCCAAGACAAATAATTGCTTGTCCCCAAGAAGTTCCCAATCTAAAGTGGTGTACGTAAGGAGAGACACACAGACAGTCCATTGTGACACAGCAGGGTAGATCCACTGATGCCAACACATGAATGAGGGCAACTTACCCAGCCTAGCCTGTGGAGGAGTGGTCAGGGAACACAATTCAAGCAGAGTAGCAAGCTTCCTCTGCCTGGTTCTGTGACAGTGAAGGGAGCTACGCCCCACAGGTCTCCATGAACTCTGGAAGGCCCTGACTTTCCTTTCCGTTTGTTTCCACAGGACAAATGATCAGCTGGTGGCATTTCTCTCCCGATACCGAGATATGAACTTCCTGAAGTCACACGGCCGGGACAACGCAAGGTAGCATGTCATCCCTCCTCCCCCACCCCTGTGCAAGGGGGAAATGAAAATTAGGGGCTTCCTTCTAGGATGGCTTGATGCAGCCAGAGAAGATTGAGGATGGGAGAAGGGCATGGCATGGTGGACCTTAGCATTTTCCTGTAGCTTTTGAAAAGGTCCCACCTGTCGCCCGAGGATAGAGCTAATAGTCAATGTTTCTCCTACTGCTATAACCCTTTATACTTTTCTCTCCCCAAGCACTTTATTTTCTGTTATCTCATTATGGCAACCCTTCAAGGCAAATAGAGCAGGCACCGTGGATCCCAGTTTTATTGATAGGAAAGCTGAAGCTGAGGTCCAAAGTTTATGTGATATCCCCAAATCATTCACTCGCTCAACCAATTCAACAAATACTTAACGAATGCCAACCGTGTGCCAGGCACCATGCTAGTGTGAACAAGACAAAGCCTTACGTTCATGGAATTTACCTTCTAGTGCCCATATGTACTTGAACCCAGGCATCCTGACGCCCAGTCCTGTATGCCCTCCACTGCCTCTCGCTGCCCAAGACGTCAGAGGAATTGGAGGCACCCAGAGCTCCAGCCTGAGTCCACCGCACCTCTCTCATTTAAAAAGAGCAATGGATAACATCGCTACAATCCAGCTTTTAGCTGTGCCCAAATCTCCCTGGCCAGAGATGGGCTGAACGGCTACAGTCTTGAGCGCCCCCTGTAGGAGAAATCACACGATCGGCTTCACTCTCCCAGATTAAAACACAATTTAAAGCGACACAGTCTTAACACCCTTAAAATTGAATGCTGTCCTGGGGCCTTTTGCTAACTTTGAACTCAGTATAACCTGGCCACTCTTGAGATAATTTTAGGTTTGTTAACATGTTCTGTTTGGCTCCCATGGTTTTTGTTTGTTTTATTCAGTTTCTTCCTTTGAAAATGAATAGCCCCATTAAAAATTTTTTTAAATATCCCATGAAAATTCAGATTTCCAGTGAGCCTTGAAAAGTCCGAAGTTCCATTAACTCTGTGCCTCGGTCTTCCAGTGACAGTTATAATCTGGATCTCAGACAAAGCTCGTGGTTTCCAGGTTGCCACAGCGCTCTGTTTGCCCCCTTCCTTGCCGGGCCCCTGCTGCATTCAGTTTGGGATCTCTGCTTTAAATCTTCTCTGCCACTGTGGGGGAGGTGTCATTTTGGCTGGTTCTTTGACTTAGTTTACCCAGTAATGCAGAGCAGGGAAGGGACAAAAGCAAGCAGAGAACTCCATTCTATGAGCTTTTTATTTTTTATTTATTTATTTTTATTTATTTCTCTCCCCTTCCCCCTGCCCCCGTTGTCTGTTCTCTGTGTCTGTTTGCTGCATCATCTTCTTTGTCCACTTCTGTTGTTGTCAGCGGCACAGGAATCTGTGTTTCTTTTTTGTTGCATCATCTTGTCGTGTCAGCTCTTCTGTGTGTGCGACACCATTCCTGGGCAGGCTGCACTTTCTTTCGCGCTGGGCAGCTCTCCTTATGGGGCGCACTCCTTGCGTGTGGGGCTCCCCTACGCGGGGGACACCCCTGCGTGGTAGGGCACTCCTTGTGCTCATCAGCACTGCGCATGGGCCAGCTCCACACGGGTCAAGGAGGCCCGAGGTTTGAACTGCGGACCTCCCATGTGGTAGACGGACGCCCTAACCACTGGGCCAAGTCCGCTTCCCTCTATGAGCTTTTTAGAATTAACCTTAGAATCCTCGTGTGACTTGACTTTGATATCATTCAACAGCTACTCATGGGTGGTTCTGTGCTACTCGCAGCTTAAATACTTTACATATAAAAGGAGCCCCAGACTTGCTCTGGCAATTAGCACAGATGAGTATAATGTGTTCAAGCCACTAGGCCTGGGTGGGTAAATAAGAAGAAGTGTAATAACCCATTCATGTTGTCTTCTTACTAACGCGCCATCACTCTGCTGGCCATTTTTCATACAGGATCCAGTTCCAACCTCACAGCCACACAAAGCAAAACTATAAATTAGGAGCCCTATTTGTCAGCAGACTGAAGGGGGCGCTTTGGGAGCCTAAGCGATTTTCCCAAGGTCGCACAGCTGGTTAGTGCCAGAATTTCAGCCCAGGTCTTTGGGGCAAGAGTCCTTGGAGGTAGTCAGTTTCCGGATCTGGCCCAGATACTGCTGTTCCCCACCCGTGGGCAGGGAATGATGACCTTTCTTCCCCACCAGAAAATCATGTAATGCGTTTTTGTTGCAAACAAACATGCACCACTCAAAAACAGCCCCTTCCGAGTTGATAGGCTTTGTCTGGATTTCCTCTACCTCTGCCTTATTGTTCCAGCCTAGTCAGTATCTCTTCACCATTTGCCATTGCCAGGCACTGGGCTCGGAACAGGACATGGTACAGGGTTAAAAGCACGGATGAGGGGACACCACCTGGGTTGCCATTCACCACCATGCCCTAGCTGTATCACATGACACAAGTCCCTTAACCTCTCTGAACCTGTGCTGTGGAAACGTCAGTGGAATTACACTCACGGGGTTTCTGGAAAGACTAAATGAGATCCTCCATGTAAAGTATTTGGCATATAGGAATGCCCAATGATGAGGATAACAGCAATGTCAGTGATGTCTTTATCATGATACGTCTAAGACTGAAATATTGCTGATGAGAGAAAGAAAGTTGATGTATGGGCCAGAGTTGTACCTCTGGGTGTGAAAGTACCTCCTGTCTAATGGATGTCCATCACAGTTGACAAGGGTACCCAAATGACACAGGACAGGATAAAGGCTCAGACTAAGGAGATATTATTTGCATCTCCCTCTAAAACGCTGAGACCCATGGCTTTCTGGACAGATTAGCCCACAAGGTCCAACACTCATGCCTGAGTCCCCAGCTGCAATTCTCTTGTTTAGATCGGTTAAGGGCAATAATTTAGTATTAATTGAATAGCACAGTGAGCCTACATGCCATCCTCTGCCACTCTCTCCTCCTCGTTAGCTCATGCCTCACCTCCTGCATGAACAAGTCAAGCCGCAGCCCATCTTCCCTTGTCTCCCCCCACGTGTGCAGAGGTGGGCCCAGCTCAGCTCTAGTCCCCTCACTGGTGGGATGATAGCAAGGACTGTTTTTGTGGGAAATGACAGAAGCCCAACTCAAACTAGCAAAAGAGGTAAAGGAAGTGTTTTAGTTTCCTCATTGCTAAAGTAAATGCCATGTAATGGGGTGTCTCAGAGCCTTAGACGGTGGGAACTTATTGGCTCACAGTTTTTGTTTTATTATTATTATTATCAACTGGGCTCATGGTTTTAAGGCCAGGGTAGTCTAAAATAGGCGTCATAAAAGCAATGCTTTCTCCCAAAAGACTGTAGCATTCTGAGGCTGGCTGCCAGCGATACTTGGTCCTTGGCTCCTCTGTCACATGGCTGCATATCACAGCCTCTCCTGGCTCCAGAGTTCTCTTGACTTCCAGTTTCTGGCTGCTCTCTTTGTGTGTCTATGTGTGTTTTATTTTCTCTGTCTGAGTTTAACTCTTATAAAGGACTCCTATGATCTGGCTCAAAGCCTACTCTGATTCATTTGGGTTACGCCTTAACAGAAATAACATCTTAAAGAGATTTTATTTACAATGGCTCCATGCCCAGAGGCATGGATGAGGCTTAAGAGCATATTTTTCTGGGGTACATAGCTCCAAGCCATGACAGAAAGTTTTTGGGATCAGGTTACTAAAACAGGTGTAACTGCCTTCAGGAATAGCTGGATCAAGCAACTCAAATGATCTCATCAAGCCAGACTCTTCATTGTTTCTCTTTTCCTTTGTGTTGGTTAAAGTTTCTGGCCTCAAGTGGTGACCTTTGGCAACTTACTAGATTCATTTTACAGATGAGGAAACAAATTCAGAGAGGTAAAGTAACTTACCTAAACTCACACAGCGAGAGCAGGATTAGAACCATTGACAACTTATTAGGTTCATTTTACAGATAAGGAAACTGAGATTCAGAGAGGTAAAGTAACTTACCTAAACACACAGCAAGAGCAGGATTAGGACTCAGGCTCAGGTGAGTCTGTGCCCAGAGCCCAAGCTTATCCTCCCTGAGTAATGAAATCTCTCTGTGTTCTGGTCCTGCTTTCCTCCAACATGCTGGGTAACTTTGAGGCAGCCACTCTGCTTCTTTGGGCTTCATTTTCTCCCTTTGAAAAACA
This sequence comes from Dasypus novemcinctus, assembly GCF_030445035.2. Lineage (NCBI taxonomy): Eukaryota > Metazoa > Chordata > Mammalia > Cingulata > Dasypodidae > Dasypus > Dasypus novemcinctus. Next base: position 55,288,104 of record NC_080695.1, on the reverse strand, counting down.
AGGGAGTTGACCAAGATGGTCTCCAAAATCCCTTCCCATTCTTGTAGAAGAGAAGGTAACAGAGGCAGAGAGCATGAAAGAGAGACAGGAAGGGACAAAAATAAGTAGCGCGATACAAACTCGGCCACAGGTGCCTCTTTTTAATTCCACGTGCTTCCTAATAGCCATGTTGCCCTTCCATCCCCCTTTAGCCACCAATCTGGACTTCCGTCTCCTGCCACGAAGAAATGGCACAAAGGCAAACTCGTCTTTTAATAGCTGCCAAATTGGTCCTGACCGTTCCTGTAATTAAATGAAGGGAGTGTCGTGTTGCCTCTTCCTCCTTGCTTTCCCCGGAGAGTCAAGTCACTAGCTAGAGAGACGAGCAGCACGGGTATCATTCTCCCAGGCAGCCTCGATGGGCTGCCAGAAGCAGGGCCTTCACGTTTTCTTTCGGTCAGCCTGGGCAAGCAGGTGTTCAGAAACATCCCCAGTAGCTCCTTGCCCCTGCTCTGCCCTCGGTCTGTGGGGACAGGCCCCTCACATGGAGGGGGACAGGCACAACCCCCTCCCTCAGCCACAATCGGATGTCCTGAGACTTTTCCTGCCCTAATTTCTCCACCTAGTTCTGGGTCACCCGGGCCCCCAGTGCCCAGTCCTGAGGTGCAGCGTGTTGCAGTGGTAAGAGCGTGAGCGCTGGAGACCAGTGGCCAGTGTGGACATGCAGTCTCTGCCTTGAGATAGCCATGAGACCTCAAACACATGACGTCAACTCACCACACCCCCATTTCCTCGCCTTTGTAAATGCAGGTGGCGACAATGGGGGGATTGAGTGTGCTCACCTGCCGGCGTGGGTGCCCAGCCAGGTGCTTTCATTCCAGCCTCACTTGGCAGGTAGCATCCCACTGTAGAGATGAGGACCGCCGAGGCTTGGCGAGCTGCTGCAGCTTGCTCAAGATCCCGCAGCCGCCGGACGGCTGAGCTGGGCCCGCAGCCCGGTTGGTCGGTCTGACTTTGAGGCCTGTGCTCCTTTGTCTCCCACCAGGAGTGACAGCTGAAGGCCCCTGCAACTGGAAGTTCTTGGGCTGTTCAGATGAAAGGGCGAATTTGGCTGACTTTAAGCAGAAGCATGTTTAAAAGGGGAGGGGAGGGAAATCAGGCCCATCCCCAACTTCCTAGAGTCAGCATTTCCCAAAGTGTGTGCCTGACCCCGAGAGTCCACAGTTGGGCATTTTATGAAAATTAGGTATGGAACTTACTATATAGGAACCATTAACCAATATAACCCATACATTATAGATATTATGCTTAGAACAAGGCTAACTTAAAAAAAAAAAATTAAAGCTATTTAAAGTTGGCTTAGAGAAAATTATTAAGGAAGCTTTCAGACAGATGCTATATAATGCACATAGCAAAGCCATTAAGAAACCAGGCTCTGGGGCCAGACTGTCGGGTTCAAATGCTGCCCATAGCACTAACGAGCTGTGACTAGGGTGAGTTACATCAATTACCTGTGTCGCAGTTTCCTCATCTGTAAAATGGGAATGATGATGATGATACCAACTTCATAGAGTTGCTGAACAGATTAAATTGTTTAATAGATGGTAAGCTCCTGCAACCATGGGTGGTATATATTAAGTGCTCAATAAATAATAGATGATGACCATAAGGATAGTGGAAATGATGAGAGATGATAATGGTGGCGAAGATGATGGAGAAGATATGAGAGAAAATCTTAAAAGATGGTATGAAATTAACATTTTAGAAACACCCTCTAGAATTTAGAGAAATGTCTAGACAATTTTCAGAAGTCTGGGCAGGTAGGAAGCTGGAAAAGGTTCCATCCTTCTGGTCAGAAGTGGCATAAACAAGTTTCTTCCTCTTCCCTGATCTGAATCCCATCTGCTAGAGGCGGCGCTTCCCCTTCCCCGGGAGCCAGAAGAGCAGCTGAGCGCTTTCAGCAGCTCCCCTTCTCTGACATTGGACTAAGCTTCAGGCCTAAACCTCCCTTGATGTATAAACAGGCAACTGTTTAACCGAAAGCTGGCAACTCCATCGAGAGCCTGCCCGGGAGACTCCTCCAGGCCAACCTGCCTTCAGGAGGCCCTGCGGTGCCAACTTGCTCGTGGAGAAAAGGGCTCCCTCGCCGGCGGTCTTGTAGCCCTGTGATTGATGGGAGGAGATAATGAATATCTGGTCTCCAATGGGAAAAGCAGATTGCATTTCTCGTTGGCTTTCCTTAGACCCAACCGGCAAGTTTATCAGTGTTTGCATGTTCACTTTATTTAATCCAATTATGGCAGCTGTGGCAAAATAAGCCTAGCACAGGTACCCACACACAGATGCAGGCGCAGATGCTCTCTTGGCCTCAGCATGTGTTTTGAGGTCAATTTGGGAACCTTTTTTTAATAAAACAACAATGTGTATAAAGGTTAGACAAAAGACCAGACGAAAAATATGTTCACAGTCTCATCTCTGAACAGTGGACTATGATGCTTATTTTCTTCTTTACTTTTTTTTTATGATCCAAGCCTTCTTTGAAGGACATGCATTATTTTTTTATAATCAGAGCAAAAGATGGTGAACATTCTTTTTAAAAATATGTGAAATAGGTGGACGGCCTATTAGGGGACTGTTAGCATCTTGGAGGTGTCAGGTGATCAGGACCTCGAGCTTGAGCTGCCAAGCAAAGGGGCCCCGGATGAGGGCCCCCGACTCTGCATTCCCATTCGCGTTTCTTTTCATCGCCTCCTTAAAACATCAACTTTCATCACACAGGGAAGTAACAGTAGTTACACATGGAGGGTTTGCTGTATGCCAGAGACGACCCAATGCCTTACAGTTCTTAACTCTTTCAGTCTTCACAATCCCATGATGTAAGCACAGTCATTATCAAAGCCATTTTCCAGAAGGGGAAACTGAGGGCTAGAGAGATCAGTCAACACCCAGCTCGTAAATGAGCCCAGGCGGTCTGGCTCTGCAGTCTGGGATCTTCACCACTGGGGCTACACTGGCTCCTGAGAGTGTTCATTGGAGAGTTTTGCACATGTGCAGGCTGCATGACTTACAGATGATGAGCTCTGTCCACTAATGAGGTGAGAGTCTGCTCCTCAGTTGTGGGTGTCCTCTGAAGCGTGGTAGTGGAGCTGAGCATTTCCCTTTAGCTCTCTCACTCCAGCCCCGTTAGCCTGTTTTCATTTACTCAGCCCTTGCACATGGTGCTTCCCACTTATAAAAACCCACCCCCGTGACTCTTCATGCCACTAATTCCTTCTCATCCCTCTGCTCAAGCTTAACTACCACGTCCTCAATGAAGCCGTCCCCAAAAATCATCACTCATCCATTCCCTGTCTCTTATTTTCTGCCACTGTAACTGGCTTTTCCCCTTCATACCACTTAAAATATGTAATTAGGTATTTGTGTTTCATACGTATTGATGTCTACATACTTATTTAATAGAGCATATCACAGCCTTGTGGCTAAACGTGGCATCGGTAGCCTAATTGCCAAGGTCACATCCCATTTTGCCGCTAACCTGCTGTGTGACCTTGGGAAAATTATTTAACCTGTCTCTGTCGCTGTTCTTTCATTTGTCAAACAAACCGTCCTGGGGTTGTGATGCAGATCAAATGTGAGAATATGTGTGAAGTACATGGAGCAGGACCCACAACACGGGACATGCTCAGGGAATGGTAGCTGTCACTTCTGGCCTTGGTCTCTCCTTCAGAAGAGAGGGCAGGACAGAGGTCGTGTCCTACTTATTCACAATCGTATTCTCAGCACAAAGACCAGGACCTGGAGTGCAGAGAAGGTGCCCTCTAGCGCTGCTGAGTGAGTGGACGGTCCCGAGCCCCCCTGCTCCTCCAGCTCCTAGGAGTGGCGGTGTGACTGCTGACTCCAGCCACGATCAGGAAGAGGCGCGTCCCGCGGGACGCGGCCAGTGGGGCTGCAGAGCTGCCAGACTCAGCCCAGCGACCTGAATCCTCTCTGGCTCATGGCTTGCAAAGATGGGAGGGTTTTCTGTTCACGATGCTTGGCCACCGTGAGAAGGATGACTGTGACACCTGGCACCGGCACCACCGCAGCCACAGGTGTGGCTCGCCTGAAACAGTGGCAGGGCATGGGTGAGGCTCCCAGCTTCTGTCCTTGGTGCTGAAATGTCAGTCCTATTTGAGATGAAGGCGGTTTTCTCCTTAGCCCTGGAGATTCCCTGCACATACCTGTCTACCAAATCCCGGGAGGGTAAATTCCTCTTGCTTCAGATTTAGGCATCTTGATGAACTGGTGTGGAGCACATACTTTAGCACCAGGCTAAACCCTCTCTCTATACATAATCTCATTTAAATCCTCACACCAGCTTCTGGGGTAGGTGTTACTATGATCACTTTTCCACATGAGAAACTGAGCCATCACTTGATCCAGTTGCCCAAGGTTATCAGCCTACCCTGCTTTTGGACCAGGTAATCTGGCTCAAAAACCCAGCGCCTGGGCACTGCCTCATACGGCCGGAGCCTGTGAACACGTTCACGTGGCTGGCTGATCTCAACATCGTGGGTTTCTGTGCTTTACTTCCTGACAGCATTATTTTAATCTGTAGAATGAGTTATATTAGCTGATTACTAAGGTCCTTTCTTGCTCAAACATCTGGTAGAAACTTAGGGGCAGAGTTCTTCCTTTTGGAGACTATTATTGGACAAGACAGTTCTAAAATAGTTCCACACTCAATCAATATTCCAAAATTGTAACCAGGGACTTAACAGAATTGAGAAATGTCTTCATTGCCTGCCTTTTCTGAGTTCATTTCCCAGTGGCCGCAGATGCTTTTTTCACTGACTTCTTCTCCCACAGGTGAGATCAGAGCCCCTCACCACCCTCCTGATTTACTTTGATTCTGAACTGAAGATATTTGAGCGTTATCTTTTTGAGACAGTAGAAGTTCTTATATCCTTTACGCAGATCCTTTTGTAGGGTTTCTGCAATTTGGAACAGATGAGGTAAGAATGGCAAGGTAGTTAAGAGCCTGCATTGGATTCAAATCCAGGACTTCTAGCTGTGTGACTTTGGGGAAGTTACTTAACCTTTCTGAGATTCAGCTCCTTCATCTGTCAATCGTGTGTTAGAACTATCTAAAACCTGAGTAACAGGAATTACTTCCTGACTTCTCAAAAAAGGTGGCTGTTTGTCCTCCCTTTATTCATTCACTCAAATATTTATTGAGCACCAACTGTATGCTGGTGCTGTTCTAAGGCCTAGGGATACAGCAGTGAACAAAGCAGGCAAAAGACAAGCTCCCTTTTGGGGATTCTATCTAGTAAGCAGAAATAGACAATAAGCAAAATAAATGCCTTCTGTATTATAGAGAAAGTGAAAAGTTCCATGGAGAAAAACAAAGCACAAACAGGGTTTTGGGGATGGGAGAGATGTCATCACAATGTCAGAAGGAACTGGTGGTTAGGGGTTAGGTCAGTTCATTGCTTGGGTGCGCAGTGCTTACCAGTTTGCCAGGCCCTTTGAGAAACACCATCCATTTCACTCTTGTAGCTGATTCGTCAGGACAGGTGTCATTCAGAGGGGCGAAGCCCACCCCACATCGCAACACCTGTGAAAGCAAGAGGCGAGGGTTGGACCCGGCGCCACCTGGCATCTGTTCTGCTGGGCTGCCATCTATCGGCTCTTCCCAGCTGCCCCAGGAAATGAAACTGCAAGGAAGAGCACGTCATCCGTCACTTTCCATGGTGGGCCATGGCTGCTGCTAATCTGCCCTCACCCCTCAGGTGAGAGAGCCATGCACCCTGTACTGGAGAGCCAGAAGTTATGTTTAAAGGATATGCTAGGTATTTAGTAACAGATGTTGGCTTCCAACTTCACCTCCTCCAGTTATGGTAAATGCACAGAACAGAAAAAAACAAGCCCCTGCCCAAACCGCTATTTCCCTTCCCCTGACAGACACCTCCAATAAACCCAAAACCTGACCCTCTGTCACCTTGTCCCGGTCCAGACCCGAGTTTCCAGCAGCCCTTCTTCATTTTCTAAGACCTGGGGAATTGGTTGTCTCTATTTACTCATAATTAACCAAAGCATGCATTTGCAGCTTCTCAGTTTCTGAAATGCAGTAAATACAGCAACCAATCTCCCAACCCCATGAATATTTCATTTTGGAGATTACTGCATAAATATTGTATTTGGATATTATGGTCTGGGACACCACATTAAAATTGCAAGACGATGCTATTATCCTATATAATGGAACATGAAATTAAAAAGCCAGTCCATGCAAAGAAAAATTTGGCAAGTCACCTGTATTACTCTGCTGTCTCTTGGTTAGCCTGGGTAGCACAACAGTTTTGATAGAAATAATTTAAAACCTGTAAGTTTTAAGCATGGTTAAATGAACTGACTCGGCACTGTGGCCTAATTCGCACCAGCCAGAGTCAAGTTAGAGTTTTGTTTTCCGAAACCCAGGAGCATCTTCTGATGGGCCAGTTAGAGCTGAGTTTTGTTTCTGCAGGGGAGCACTGCAAACATAATGAACACCTTCACTGTGACACTCCCCGGCGAGAACATGGCTTGGCTCATGAGCTTGGGTTCTGCACGTGGAAAGGTGTTTTCAGGAAAGGATGAGACTAGGGATGTTTTCTTGTTTGGGGATGGCTTCTGCCCTCGGCTCCTGTGCCTCTTCCAAAAAGTCGTCAACCTTCTCTGGGCTCCTGTGTATGTAATACCTGCCCACAGCCTCTTCCTAGGGATAGAGTGTCTTAGAGATTGTTACAGCTGAAACATAGTTTAAGGATTACCTCACCCAGGGTACTTAGGATTAGTGGCCTATGGCTAGCTTAGCCTAGACATGTGGTTTATAAACCAGCACCTCTTCATAAAGGAACTTCATGCCTTTCAGAATGTGAATTCTCCATGTCTCGCCAACTTTACTCTTTTAAGCCTGCTTCCCACTCTTACAGTATTTGTTTGACCCCTATAAGCATTTAATTTTATAGCCCAGACCTAGTCCAACTGAGCCATTTTGCCAGGAGGGAAACTGAGATTCAGGGAGGGCTCAGCACTTTACCAGAACCACATGGCCAGTTAATGATAGATCCATGTGGCAATGTAGATGAAAAGCACTTTGGGAAGTGGATGTGGCTCAAGTGATTGGCTTCGGCTTACCACATGGGAGGTCCCGGGTTCCGTCCCTGGTACCTCCTGGAGAAGGCGAGCTGGTGCAGCAGGCAGGCACAGCAAGCTGACTCAACAAGATGATGCAACAAAAGAGACACAAAGAGGAATAGACAATGAGAGACACAGCACACCAGGGAGCTGAGGTGGCTCAGATGATTGAGCACCTCTCTTCCACATGGAAGGTCCCGGGTTTGATTCCCAGTGCCTCCTAAAGAGAAGACAAGCAGACACAGAGAGCACACAGCAAATGGACACAGAGAGCAGACAGTGACTGAAGGCAGTAAGGGAGGGCAGTTAAATAAAATAAAAGTAAATCTTTAAAAAAAAAAAGCAGATGGAGCAGAATCAAGTGTGTCCACCATTATCACCATCATCAATGACAGCCACCAGCACAGCAGCATTTTTATTTATTACCCCATCATCAAGTTTAAGAATTAAATGTATTACATCATCATCATCAGTGAGTGGCCAACGTCCAGAAACTAGTGCTGGAGATGGTTACAGGGGCGTGGATGTATTAGTGAGGCTTCATCCAGCCCCCTCTACCGGATGCCTGTGGTTTCCCAGGGAGCCTGGTCCATGCCGTGGGAGGGTTCCTCCTGGAATGCAGCGTGACCTGAACAGTGGGACCATCTCCAGCCTCTGGAGAAAGTCTAGTCCTTGCACGAAGCCTTGGCTGAGCAGCTGCCTTGCACTTTCCTAGGACCACTAAGGGGAGGCTGAAAGGAGGAAGCCAGGCTCTGTTCTCTAGGGCCTGAGGCTCTAGTGGGAGGAGGTTCTGAATGGAAGACAGAGTGATGAGGGCCGCCATGACAGTGCAAGGCTCTGTAGACCACACTCCAGGAGGCTGCAGGCTGGCTTAGCTGAAGAAGTAGCAGCTGTGTGTGTCCATCACAGCTGCCGCCCATGTCGGACCTAAGAACAGTCCCACCCTTGGTGGTAGTGATGAAGTTGAAATCATTCAGGTGTGTCTTAGAACTGTTTTGCTGGCATGTGGCAGAATCCCATCTCAAAATGCCTTCATCACATAACTGACTAGTCTGGGGGTGGGGCAGGCACAGTGGGGCCCAAGGGTCTCCAATAAAGCCACCAAGACTCACTGAGCACCTGCTCCAACTTGTCTCTCTCCTTTCCGTGTTACCTCCATCATCAGACAACCTGGACACTCTTGGGGATAAGATGGCTGCCAGCCTCTCTAGGCTTACATTCGCCCAGCCAAAAATCCCACAGAAGAGACCCCCTTCCTGTAGTTCCAGCAACAATCCAGGGCTCGGTCTCAGTCTGAGCTTGCGTTGCTGTCCACCCTTGATGCCGTGATGGCAACCAGGCAGATGGAAGACTCTGATGGACCCAGCCTGCATCGTGTCCCCACCCCTGGGGTGGAGGGTCAGGTGCAAACCCAAGTGAGCTGAGGGTTGGGGAAGGGATAAGTTAAAAAAAAAAAAAAGTAAAATTGGAATGTGGTTCCCATAAAACTCGGGAATGGAGGCTGAGCAGGAAAAACTTAAGGAATGAAATAGTGGTCCATGTTACAACATAGATGAACCCAAAACATATGGTAAGTGAAAGAAGCCGGACACCAAAGGTGGCATATTGTATGATTCCATACATATGAAATATCCAGAAGAGTTAAACCATAGAGACGGAAGGCAGATTGGTGGTTGCTAGGGGTGGGGAGATGGGAATGGAGAGCGACTGCTTACAGCGTACAGGTGTGCTTTGAGGGTGATGAAAATGTTTTGAAACTAGATGGAGATAATGGTTGCACAGCATTGAATGTCCGTATGCCACTGAACTCTCAAATGGTTGGTATTGTGTTGTGAGAATTTCCCTTAATCAAAAATAAATGCATAACCCAACACATGACCACAAGCCACATGGGCAGTCAACACAACCTCTCTTAAGCCGTGCTGATCTGCCCCCGGGCTCCTCACCTTTGGTAAGGCCATTCTTCGTGTCTGGAATGTCCACATCTTCTTTTCCATCAACCTTCTCAGCCTAACATAGACCCCGCCTCCTCTAGCAAGCCACCTCTGGCCACCAAGCCCCAGGTTCCCTGGCTGTTTCCAGCTTGCTCTCGTAGTTCTTTTTCTGGAAGTTCATTGAAACTGCTTTAAGCCATGGTTCCTTGTGCCTCTGTGACGTCTCCTCAGTAGCCGGTGAGTGCCTTGAAGGCAGAGCACGTGGCCCATGCTGCCCCCTGTCTTCCTCTGTACCAGGCACAAGGCTGGGCGAGTGGTGGTGCTGGGCATGCACTGGCTCATTCATGGATTGGGGCCAGTCATTCATTCAGTGGGTAATCATTAGGTACTTACTTTGTGGGGCAGTTTGATATTATTTATGAATTCCAAAGGGATTTTGATTATGTCTGTAAACTGGTCTGTTTCTCTGGGCCTGATAACCCTTTGATTGCATTAGATTCAGCTTAGCCATCTGATTAAATTATGTTAAGATTAGGGTTTTGATTCAACCACGTCATTAGAGTGCCACTCAGTATTGAGTCCCAGCCCCCTCGGACTGATAAAACAGACTCTCACATGGAAGTAGACACACACAGAAGACACAGGATCCTGCAGCCCCAGGAAGATAAATAAGCCTGATAGTTATAGCTGACCTTGTGAAGAGAACAGAGCAGCTGAGCCCAGAAAGACATGAGCCCAGGAAGAGAGACAAGCCCTATGCCAGCCTACAGTTGCAATCAGAAGAAGGTAGACCCACAGAGACATGGCCCATATTGAGACATCTTGCTTCAACATGAGGCGACAGAGTTTGGTAAGGAAGTAACCTTGAGTTATACTCTTTTGGTCCTTTTAACTGTAAGCTTTTACCCAATTAAACACCCTTTATAAAAGCCAACAGAATTCTCATACTTTTTTTTTTTTAAAGATTTATTTTTATTTATTTAATTCCCTTCCCCTCCCCCGGTTGTCTGTTTTCTGTGTCTTTTTGCTGCGTCTTGTTTCTTTGTCCGCTTCTGTTGTCATCAGCGGCACAGGAAGCGTGGACAGCGCCATTCCTCGGCAGGCTGCTCCCTCCTTCGCGCTGGGCAGCTCTCCTTATGGGTGCACTCCTTGCGTGTGGGGCTCCCCTACGCGGGGGACACCCCTGTGTAGCACGGCACTCCTTGCGCGCATCAGCACTGCGCATGGGCCAGCTCCACACGGGTCAAGGAGGCCCGGGGCTTGAACCGTGGACCTCCCATGTGGTAGACCAACGCCCTAACCATTGGGCCAAAGTCCGTTTCCCTCATACTTTTCATCAATACCCCTTTGGCTGACTTAATACACTATATACCAAGCGTAACATGATGAGAAAAAACAAGCATGACCCTAGCTTCCATGGAGCTTACAATCTACTGGGGGAGATAGACACTAATCAAAGAATCACACAAATACATAGTGGCAAGCTGTGAGTTTACACATCAGTAAAATTGGGTTAATAAAAGACTTTCCTTGGGGTTGTCACTAGAATTAAAGCCCTTAGACCGGTAATGCTCAATACGTTTTAGCCATCAAGGTGATAATGATGACGATGATGATGACAATGATGATGCCATTGATAATGACAACGATGATGATGATGGTGATGACTATAATGGCAATAACGATGATGAAGATGGTGATGATGGTGGAAGACTGTATGTCAGGACTGAAGGAGTAACTTCTGAACTGCAATCTGCAGGATAAATTGGAGTTAAGTAGATGAAGATAGAGTAAGGGAAGGAAGAGAACATTCCAGGAATGTACAAAAACCTTGGCTGGAAAGCTATTTATAATGATGGGCCCTTGGAGTAGGAAGGTTGTGATGGTGACAATGGAGAGAGACATTCAAAATGGAGAATTGTTACCTACTCTCCAATTCATTGGATTCACCCACAACTAACAAGGAGATGATGATGGACAATGCCTATCCCAAGGAACAGAGAGGGTCTGCAACTGTAGGCAAGATAGTCCCATCCATCTGCCCCATGGGATCTAAGCCCTCTCTCAAGTAGAGTGGAGTGGGTATCACCATCCCAGAATCCTCAGGATTGGGGAATGAATGATGGATAGAGTAGACTTACTGTTATTTCTACTATAGACTTACTGTGATTCTAGTAGTGGAAGAACTTTTATCATGGATGTGGAGGCATTGACCACATGAGGTTTTAGAGGAGGGAGAGGGAAAACAGGTAGCACAGGGGCATTTTCGGGACTTGGGAATTGTCCTGAATGACATTGCAATGACAGATACAGGCCATTATTTATCTTGCCATAACCTACAGAATTGTGTGAGAAAGATGTAACTACAATGTAAACTATAATCCATGCTTAGTGGCAATGTTCCAATGTGTGTTCATCAATTTTAACAAAGGGACCACACAAATGAAGGATGTTTCTAATATGGGAAAGTGTGGGAGGAGTAGAGAGTGGGACATATGGGAATCCTCTATTTTTTCAATGTAACTTTTATGTAATCTAAAGTATTTTAAAAAGTTAAAAAAAAAAAAAAAAAGCATTGTTTGTAAGGGCTTGACAAACGCAGATTCCCAGCGTGGGTCAGGATCAGCAGGCTAGAGGAGCAGAAGTGTCCCTGGGCCAGGATCCTCCAGGCTCTATGCTCCCGACCAGACAGCTAGCTCCTTAAGAACAGGCATCATCCTTCTTGTTGACTTCCCACCACCACAGGGGCCAATGCGATGCCTCGCACATAGTAGGTGCACAGCAAATGCTACCTGAATGAACTGAGAGTTTGGGCCCAAAGGCTTGGTTCTAGCTCTGTCTACTGGACCATCTCTTTGACCCTACAGCGTTGCTTTCTGCATCAAAAAAAAGAGGAATGCCGGTTCTGCTCCTCCTCCCTTGTGAAATCACAAAGAAGATGATTATATGCTCTACAGTCAGTTATTATCCTGGGATTAATGGGTAGAATTCAAGGGGTCAATGACCTAGGATGGGAAAAAAAATTATATCTATACTTTCACTAACCTCTAACTGAAATTTAACTAAATATAGGCAACTAACCACTGCAGTATTATCAGTAACTGTGAGTTTGTCACCAATTAAATCATGTATTTTTATTCCACATTCTTAGTGGTACAGGTAACTCTAAATATCATTTACTCTTACTACTGCTTCAAAATTATGATAGTCATTAGAGCTTGTTATTTAATGTGACAAAGAAGCACTCATAACCCTTTATCATAAATTTGGTGTTTTGTGAAAATACTTGAGTTATATACATTTTAATTGTATTCATTAAAAGCATTATTCTGAGATGGGTGTGTTCACCAAACTGCCAAGGATCCATGGCTTAAAAAAGGCTAATTTAAAGTTCTCTAAAGAAATAATTGAAGCAGATGATCATTGTCAACTAACCGAAGTCTTGGACAAGTCCCCTAGATTCTCTGTGCCTTGGTTTCCTCATCTGTCAAACGGGGGTAATAATAGTACCTGCTTATAGGGATGTCATGATGTCTCACAGGCCGTGGCATGGTACCTGGCACATAGTAAGTGCTCAATAAAATAGTATTCCTGCTGTGATGGTGTCATTTTTCTGGGGCTCTAGGCAAAGCCCCCTCCTTCCTGGCACCTTTGGGCTAAGGGCTCCTTTGTGTCTTCCAGGTTTATCCGGAAGCAAGGCCTGGACCGGCTCTTCCTGGAGTGTGACGCCCACATGTGGCGCCTGGGTGACCGGCGGATCCCAGAGGGCATTGCCGTGGATGGTGGCTCAGACTGGTTCCTGCTGAACCGGAAATTTGTGGAGTACGTGACATTCTCCACAGACGATTTGGTGACCAAGATGAAGCAATTCTACTCCTATACGCTGCTTCCTGCCGAGGTGAGCATCCAGGGAAAACTTCTCCAAGAAGGGTAGGGGCTGGCTTTAGCATTTCAAGCAAAGCAGATGCTGAATTCTTTGGCGATATGATGATGTACCCACATATATAATTCCCAGATGCCCAGATGAAGAGGAGAACTGTATCGGCCACCAGGGATCTTGTACGTGGCCCCTCCAGTCTCTATGTGGCATAGATACACAGTGCTGCCACTAGCAGACCACACAGCAGTTCTGTGCAAAGTAGGAAAGACAGCTTTTCTTCAAGATGTTTAACCTCCATGGGTCATAAAATCATCCCAATATACTGATTTTGTCATAACAAGACACTTTACTGCCATTTGCCAGAAAACTCTTTGTTAAATATATATATAAATCTCTGATATCTATAAGGATGATGGTATCTCCTAGGGTTGTGAAGTTTGTAACCTGCACAACTGTAAAAGTCAGCCCTTTTAGGACACTCACATCAAATCTTGCTAGATCCTTCTCTGTTGCCAATCATATGATCTTTTCTGCCCCAAGAATAACTTTTCTCGTTTCAAATGTAGGTCTGTCATTCACCAACAGAAAACAGTATCAGCTTCATCAGTCACTCCCCAGAAATTGCAGTGGTCCCAGGGAAAACCAGCCAGGGTTTCCATGGGCTGGCCTTAGCCCGCACTGCCTCGACAACCAATTTGGCCAAATGCAGGCTTAGAATTTCCCATCTGGCTTTTAAAAGAACTTGAAGAGTTGAGGGGAGCCCATCACCACTTTTCAGACCCCAGGGTGGGAAGCTATTCTGAAACACCCCCAGAGGCATCTAGAAGTGGGTAGGGATCCAGTACTGAAGTGTGCCATGAGCTTGCCCGCAGCCTTCTGATCAGGCTTGGGCTGAGAGTCTAGATTCATCTCCCTGGCCCCCAGTTCACCTTCATCCTAACTTCCGACCTCAGAAAGCTCCAGAACTAGTTCCATTTCTGTTAAGCTTCTACCACCTGTGAAAGGGCCACTCTTCCTTCCCTGGTCTGCTGGGGCTGTGTGTTTCTAGGGGCCACACAAGACAGTGTATCTCATTTAAATGATTTCCACATTCCTCAGCAGAGGCAGCCCTGCCTGGCTCTAAGTAGGGCTCACTGTCCACGTCCCAAAAGCAGAATCAGAGGGCTTGTCATCACCAGACCAGGTTTTATTATTCTGCACACATGTTAAGTAATCAACTTTTAATCCTATTTCATCAAAAATCACCATTTTCTCTCACTTCTGATAACCTCCTCATCCATTACCTTGCGGGGAGTTTCTGTATCATTGTGAGAGGATACAGGGCAGTTGGTAATTGGGTATTTCTTCCCCTGCTAGATGGAGAATATGTGCCTCTGCGGGCTCGTAGACTATTCAAGCTTAAAATTCAGATTCACCGGCTTGTCATTTAACATCACAGGGAGGTCAGCAGGAAACGGTGGATGGGGTCTCGTTTTGCCCACTCACCCATTTAGAAGAGATTGTTTGGGAGTTTGGTTTTATAAATCAAGATGGCCTTCCCATCTCTGGTGCCCGGTGCTCTACAAAGCTCCGTGCATACTCTCTGCCCCTCGGCTGTCCCAGCTCACACAAGCACACACACTCCTGCGTCCCTGTTAGATTCTCTTCCCTTCCAGCATCTCTGTCCTGTCCTGCCCACCTTTCTCCCAGACCACCTCCAGGGACTGTTTTAGAAGAAATCCGAAAAATGTACCTGTGCATTTGTAACAGGCAGGCACAGATCCCATAACTGCTTCCCCCAAAGAACAGGGTGAGAATGTACTTTTGTGGTATCTGAGATTGTCATAAAACGACACCCCAACAGAAGTCCCTATCTCTTTTTTTCTCCCTCTGGCAATCTCTCAGCAGCTCCAACCATTGTCTTTCCTCCCTGGTCTCCCTTTTTACTCCCTATGTTGTCTCTTTCTCAGATTCCTAGGAGAGGTTGGCAAAGGGTGCTGAAGCAGGAGGAAGGCAATGGCTCCTGGTTCAGTACCATGGACAGCTGTCAGCCTCTCCCTCCCCATGTTGCCTTCCAATCCCAGTCCTGTTGCATCCAGGAATCTCATCCAGGGCTGAAATTCCAAAGCTTCTGACTTTGTTATCAGAATATCTCAGACCTGAATCTCACTGGTTTCCGATCTGCATGTTTGCAAAGCAAGAGCCCCTTAGACCCCAAGAATATTGTCCTGTGTGTTGACATCCCCTGGAGGACTTTTCCTCTCTGATGCGCAAAAAGTGGTGTCCTGGGTGATAAGGGATGTCTCGAAATCAGATTCTAGATTGCTGAGAAAATACAGTTTAGGGAAGCTCTCAGGGCAGTAGACATACAAGTAGAATTCAGAGTCTCTGCACAAAACATTCAGCTGTTCCTAGAGTTGGACCAGACTGGCCGCTGACACCTCCCCCGGACCCCCTCCTTTCAGGCAGAGAGAACAGATGAGTCTCCAGGAGCGTCCCTCTGCTGTTGGGTGGTTGTGGGGAAGGTGCCCACCCCAGCCCGTTCAGGGGAGACTGGGGGAGGTCTCAGGCTGGGCCCCTCTCTCCCCTACAGTCCTTCTTCCACACGGTCCTGGAGAACAGCCCCCACTGCGACACCATGGTGGACAACAACCTGCGGATCACCAACTGGAACCGCAAGCTGGGCTGCAAGTGCCAGTACAAGCACATCGTGGACTGGTGCGGCTGCTCCCCCAACGACTTCAAGCCTCAGGACTTCCACCGCTTCCAGGTGAGCCCACCCGGCCCTGCCAGCCCCCAGCCCAGGCACTTCCAGCAAACCTCTGCAGGCGTCCAAGGCCAGACCCACAGGGGGTCTTATCCCCTGGTCCCGACTGTGGTTGTTGATGACAATAATTGCAACATCAATAGTAGTCAACATGGATTGAGAACTTACTGCATACCAGGTCCGTTCTCACTACTTTGCCTGTTTGACTCAGTAACCCCTACGGCCACCTTAAAAGATACATATTAATACAAATATTATAATTATTGTCATCATTCTTTTTCCAGTTTACACCTGGGGAAACTGAGGCACAGAAAGGTCAACTTGTCCAGAGTCACACAGCGAGTAATGGAAAAACCTCACATTCAACCCAAGTTGTCTGTTTCCATATCCATTTCTCTAGACTGCCTGGCAAGGAGAGTCCCCTGAGATATTTGCTGAAGACATATTTCTGGGTGCAGATCTGAGTATATCTAGGGTACAGTTTCTCAACCTCGGTTCTCTTGACATTTGGGGCTGAATAATTTTCCATTGCAAGAGGCCATCCTGTGCTCTGTGGACGGTCAGCAGCAGCCCTGGCTTCCAGATGCCATTGAAACCCACCCCCCCACCCCCCGTTGTGACCACCAAAAATATCTCCAGGCGTTGCCCAGTGTCCCCCGGGCAACCAGCTCGCCCCTGGTTGAGAACCACTGATCTATGGCCAGGTCCGGGAATTTGCATTTTTAATATCTTCCACTTCAGGGGAAACCCTGGCTCTGCACCCTGTGAACTCAAAGGAGTAGCAAGAGGTGGAAGAGTTATTACCTTCACAGCTGTCTCTGCACAGCCTGGCAATTTACAGTTCTGGGAGAGCAGAGGTAGAAGGTGATAAATGTACATCTGCTTCCCAGCAGCCCGAGGGTGCCTTGGTCCCCTGGTGCTGTGCTGGACAGCCAGCTCCGTCCATCCCGTGTGAGCTCCCCTCCCTGCTCCCTCCCTGCCAGAGGCTCTCCAAGCTTCTTCCTCCAGTCCCCCTCTTTATGCCCAGCCAGCTGCCTAGAGCACAGGCAGAACACAAGAAACAAAACGAATCACCCTGAGATCAGCAGCGCCTCCGAGTGGAGATGGAGCACTGCTTCTGGAACTGCCAACAGGGAGGGAGGATGGAAAATACCAGCTAACCCAGTCCTCAGCCTGCTCCGCCCACTCCACTCTGGCTTGGAGCTGAAAAGCCCAGGGGGAGACGTGAGCTGCCCCCCTGGAGCTTCGGTCCCTTAGCCCATTTCTCAATTGTCATCTGTGGACGGCAGCACCAAGACCACCAGGGATCCTGCTAGACCAGCAGAATCTCAAGCCCACTCCAGACCTCTGGAGTCCAGTCTGCTTATTAACAAGACTCCCGGGGGATTTGGATGCTCTTTGTGTTTGAGAAGTGCTTGGGGAGAGCCTCCGCTCTGTGCCAGGCTGTAGGCCAGGCTCTCTGCAGGCCTTGTCTTAACTGTGCAGGTGGGGAAACTGAGGCACAGAGAGGTGGACTTCCTTGCCCATGGCCCCACAGGCTAGTTAAGTGATAGGACTGGGACCCCCTCCAGCTGTTTCTGGTTCCAGAGCCCACACTTTTTCCACCAGACCCTCTCTGCCACCCTGATTTTGTGCCTTCACAGGGTGCAGAAAGAAACAGCAGTTTTCCAGCCTGTATTTCTCCCAGGGTTCCCAGCTAGCAGTGTTTAGCCACCACAAGCAGTGGCTGCAACAAGTCTCTGTGCAGGCCTGTTTTGGTGGCAGCCCAGGAGCTGCCCAGGGACCTCCACAAACCCAGGTAAATTTAGGCTCAAACTTGGGTGAAATTTTAGCTCTTCATTGTCCAGGCAGAGAAGCTCTGCTAAATAGAAAGAGGGCTGCTGCAAGGGACCATTTGACCTATTCAAAAGAAATAAAAGAAATCCCACCTTGGCAGAGGACCAGCCGTGAGGCTCGCTGCAAAGGACCTTCGTCATGTAGCACAAGTTTCCCTGGGTGGCCACATTTGTATTCCAGCCCCAGGATTCTGGGGACATCGTGGTCTCTGGTAAATCTCACGTAGAGCCTGTGTCATCTGCTCACAGCTCCGCTTTTCACACTAAACAGAGATCAAGACTTTCCCCCAACATCTAGAATCAAACTGCTGCCTGCAAAGAACTCGGAGTTCTTGTTCAAAGAACTCCAAGGAGGAGAATGATAAATATAGCAACGTGCCCTCTAAGAAGATCTGGCTGTGATGAGAGAATCGCAGCTGGAGAAAGGAGGCCTCTGCCCTGCCACGGAACCTAGTACTCTGGCTCCTGAAAAAGGATTTACAAGCCCTTAGGCAGATGGGCACCCAGTTGTAGGTTTGGGGCTCTGGATAATAGTTATATAATAATAGCAGCTAGGGAAGCGGCTGCGGCTCAAGTGATTGGGCTCCCACCTACCATATGGGAGGATCCGACTTCGATCGTTGGGGCCTCCTGGTAAAAGGTGTGCCCGCGCAGTGAGCCAGTACCTACGCGGCAAGCCACTGCCCAGCCAGTGCCCGCGCAGGTCAGCCACGCAGCAAGATGATGATGCAGCAGGGGAGAGACAAAGGGGAGAGTCAAGGCAAGGCACAGGAGAGACAGGGAACTGAGGTGGCACTAGTGACAAGCAACCTTGCTCCACATCTGAGGTCCCCAGGCTCGAGTCCTGGTGAATCCTAGAGGAGAAAAACGAGAAGAGAAGACAAAAAGAGAAATGGACACAGATGGCAAAAACAGCAGGGTGGTGGAGGGGAAAGTGTTAAAAAATAATAATAATAGCAGCTAGCACTGTGGGCCAGACATTGGTCACGTCCCCATGGACTCCTCACGAAAGGACCTGACTGTACTCATTTTAAAGAGGAAGAAACTGAGGCCCAGGGAGGTTATGTGACTTGCCCAAAAACACAGCAAGACAGCTGCAGAGTGAGGATTTTCACCCAGGGGTCCTAACTCTCCAAAGCTACTCTAAGAGAACCAAGCTGATGCTTCCACTACCAGAGTGCAGGGGGAGCCCAGAGAGCCCAGGAAGCAAAAGGGGCTGTTGAGAGCAATGTCAAGGTCTTTATTTTCAGGGGCTCCCGGTTTATTCCATTAGCAGCTTGATCCTAGGGTGATGTGGAAGAAAGTATCACCAGATGTGGGTTCGAATCTTCCCTTTGCCACTTTCGACTTGGTGAGTTTGCCTATATCGCGTTATGCCCTCTGAGCCTCAGTGTCCTCATCAGAGACGCTGCGACATGAGTCGCTGGAGGATTAGAAGTAATCACTGTGAATAACACTGATGATAAATGTGGCACCCATCTATAGCGCATGCTCAGTAATTATCTTCAGGGTTGTTATTGATTCACAGAAGGGAAAAGAGTGATAAGCCCAAATTCAGGTCAGTATTACCCCTAGATCATAAGCTCCACAGGGGAAGGGGCCCATATTTGACTTGTTTCTGTAGCCCCCAACCAGGGCCAGTGAACTATGACCCACAGGCCAAATCCAGCCCACTGCCTGCTTTTGTACATAAAGTTTTATTGGCACACAACCATGTCAGTTCATCTACTATTTTGTCTATGGCTGCTTTCACTCTATGACAGAAGAATTATACAGTTACAAAGCTGAAACTTTTCACTGTCTGGCCTTCCCCAGAAAAGTTTGTCAATCCCTGCTCTAGACCACAACATAAGACTTGATAGAGAGCAGGTGTTCAGTATTTTATTTCTTTGACCTTCAATCCCGAATCTTAATCCCAGTTCTTCCACTAACTTGCTGTGTGGCCTTGGTTCAGTGTCTTCCCTTCTCTGGGCCAGAGTTTCCTTGAGAGCTTGCTTTACTTCCATGGTCATCAAACACTGGGAAGCTTGTTTGGGATTCAGATTCCTGACTTAGTAGTTCTGGAGAAGGGTCCTAGAATCTGACTCTTCAAAAGCTTCCCAGGTGTCTCTGCCGTGCAGCCAGTGCTAATGTCACTTGCATTGTCCTCAATCCATAGAGAGCAAATGAATGGCCTGGAACGTCTATTAAAATACAGATTCCTGGTCCCCACTCCCAGAGATTCCAACTCAACAAATCTAGGTGGGCTGTCATTTGTGAACCTGCAAGTCTGCTGTGATACCAGGGAGGCAACAGGGAGTGGTAGGGACTGTGGTCAGCCAAAAAGCCCAAGCTCCACCTAAAGGGACAGGCCCTATTCAGAGTTAACCCAGTTGTTACTATGCAGGAATGAGGGCCTGGGGTTACCAGATCAATTTCTTTTTAAAGGGAAGCCAGAAGGCAATTCTGTGTGCTCTTTCTACTTTTTAAATGTTTGCCAGCTAATTCATTTTTAAAACACTGTGCAGGCTATATTTGCCCTGGATTGCTAGTCTGTGGCCTCTAGCTAAATGATGGCCGAGATCCATCCCAGTTATAAATTTTGAGACTGTAATTTATTTAACAAATGCTGAACTGTGCTTACCAAGTGCAAGCCGTTCCTTTCAGTGCTTTACAAATAATAACCCATTCGGTCCTCCCATCGCCCTTAGCATCATCTCCATTTTACAGATGAGGAAACTGAGAACAGAGAGGTCAGTAAGCATCCAAGCTGGAATTCGAGCCAGGCAGGTCAACTCCAGAGCCTCTCCCATCACCTCCAGGATGTTCCATCAGGGACCCGCCGTCCCACCCCCACTCCATGCTGACCCTGTTCTTTTCTATCCCGTGAGCACAGCAGACAGCCCGGCCCACCTTCTTTGCCCGCAAGTTCGAAGCCGTGGTGAATCAGGAAATCATCGGGCAGCTGGACTCTTACCTGTACGGGAACTACCCTGCAGGCACCCCAGGCCTCCGCTCCTACTGGGAGAACGTCTACGACGAGCCCGATGGTGTCCACAGCCTCAGTGACGTGGCACTCAGCTTGTACCACTCCTTCGCCCGTCTGGGCCTCCGGCGGGCCGAGTCATCGCTCCACACGGATGGGGAGAACAGCTGCCGGTGAGCCCACGGGAGGGCGGGCGGGGTTGCCGGGAAGGGACCAGGAGCCCGGGGACCAAGACGGAGGTGACCGGAGCCGGGGACGGCCCTGCCTCCTCTTTAAGGGCTGCAATTCCGCTCCACGTTCTGCTCTCTCTTTTCTGCAGTCATCCCCAGCATTTCCCAGTCTGAGCCTGGCCACACTTTTTGCTTTACTTTTTGCCTTTTTGAAATACCGTATCTAATATTTACCTAGTTTTCTTTCAGGTTGACTCCTCTTATGCTGTTTTAGATGTAGTAGAAGGAAATTTTGTCACTATCTTATGCAGGAGTGTTTGTCTTAAATGGAAAGCAACCATGAAAACACAGAACACAAGTCGCTTGATGATGGAAAAATGTCAAATATATGCAAAAGAGAGAGCAAAGTGCAGCTCCATGGTCCCGTCACCCAGCCCCAGCAGTTTCTAACGCCTGGCCAGTCTGTTCCATCTTCCCCTTCACCCTCTCCCCACCACTTCCCAGATCAGTTGGAAGCAAATCCTAGACAGATCATTTCAGCCATTAAATTTTACTATGTATCTCTAAAAAATGCAGGCTCCTCTTTTTAAACCATCACGATAACACCATGATCACACCTACAGATATAACCACCCAAAGTCTTTAAGATGCCAGAACTGTTACTTCCAATGTCCAGGTACCTTATCACCTTAGGCTCATCTCCCCTCATTAGCTGGTATGAGATGAAACCTTGGGGAAGAGTGTTCTAGACTATATGGGAAGAAGGAGAACAGTAGGGCAATGATTCACCATCGTCTCCTTCCCTCCCCTCCCTCTCCCTAAGCCAGCCACCCCTTTCCTTTCGGGGTGCCTTTCTTTCCCATCTCTAGCAGTATGCATTGCAGATATTTACATAATTGCAACCAGAACTTGGTATCCTGTTTTTTCCTCTTGGCTTTATACTATTAGCCCCGCCTCCCCCTCCCCAGGCCGCTCTGCCATTTCCGTAAGGATAATGATCCTTTTTGATGCTGCCAGTACTCCATTGAGCAGAAATTCCAGAGTTTGCTTAATCCAGTCCTTTGCTGTTGCTGTTGCCAGTTACGAACTATTGTAAATAACGTTCTGATGAATATCTTTTTGCAGAAGCCTTTTCTTTTTTTCCTCTCTTTCCTGATTATTTCTTTAGGATAAATACCCAGAAATGCCTCTAATCACTCTCCTCTTTCTTGTTTTCCTGCCTCCTCCCCCATCGCCCCTTTTTAATAACAAAGAACATTTGGGGGTTTTTTGTTTTTTGGGTTGTTTTTTTTTCCGAGCCTCAGTCTCTCTCCATTCTGCCTTCCCCTGCTCCTCTCTTCCCTCTTCTTGGGAAGGGAAGGAGAAGAAAAGAAATCTCTCGTTCCCTAAAACTGAAAACACCAGCAGGTGCCTCATGCACAGCTAGCTGGGTTTCTGTAGGGCTGCAGCAGTTTCTCCATATCTCTTCATTCCCCCAGACATCTGTCGCCACATACTCTGATTTAGTTTAAAAGGAAACAAGTGCAGGTTGGGAACCCAAGAGCTGCAGTTTGAACATGATTCCACCTATTAGCTGGCAGACTGTTGGCAAGTCACTTAAACTCTCTGAGCCTTAGTTTCCTCATCTGGAAAATAGGGATAGTCATACTTCTATATCAGAGCTCGTGAGGTCTAAAGAAGAAAATCCTCAAAGATGACCGTATGAGCTACATCTGATCATCCCCATTTTAACAGGGTTTTACATGTTAAGTGCTCAACAAATTGGCATCACTCTTGGTATCTTAGTTGCTGCTGTTAAGGCCCAGAAAGCAGTTGACCTACTGTGTGAAATACAGTCCCTTTAGCCGAGCGTACGGACCACACATCACATTCTCGCTGTGGTTTTCCTTTGCCTCTCGCCCCGCTCTCCCTGCACAGCCAGCCCTTCCCCTATCTGCAAGGGCTGTGTCTCCCACAGCCTAGCTGGGCAGCTCTTTTTTTTTTTTTTTAAATAAAGACTTATTTTTTTATTTATTTCTCTCCCCTTCCCTTCCCCCCCCCCCCCCCAGTTGTCTGCTCTCTGTGTCCATTTGCTGTGTGTTCTTCTGTGACCGCTTCTATCCTTATCAGCGGCACCGGGAATCTGTGTTTCTTTTTGTTGCGTCACCTTGTTGTGTCAGCTCTCTGTGTGTGTGGCACCATTCCTGGGCAGGCTGCACTTTCTTTCGCGCTGGGCGGCTCTCCTTATAGGGCACACTCCTTGCACGTGGGGCTCCCCTACACGGGCGACACCCCTGCGTGGCAGGGCACTCCTTGCGTGCATCAGCACTGCACATGGGTCAGCTCCACACGGGTCAAGGAGGCCCAGGGTTTGAACCGCGGACCTCCCATGTGGTAGATGGACACCCTAACCACTGGGCCAAGGCCACCTCCCGGGGCAGCTTTTTAAGAGCTCCCCGCCCAGGGCCCTGCTCAGGTCCTCTCCCAAGTTACAAGTAGCTCTAGGGCTCTGCTGCCAACCCCCCCCCCCCCCCCACTGCACATGGCCAAGGTGCCTGATGGAGGTCATGGGTGAGAATATTGCTCCCCTGCCCGTCCAGGGGCAGGGTCCAGGCCTAAATCCCAGTGCCTGATACTTAGACTCATTCAGGAATAGTTTTAATGCCAGCCTTCATAGGTAAATGATTTTATAGGAAATTCCGGCAGACAACCCCAATTTATTTAGAGTTGTTGAAATTTTCTCCTGGTCCTTGTTTGTGAATTAAGCAAGCCATCCTTGCCTCAGGCCTGGAATCCTTTCACTTCTATCTCATTTTTTTTTTATTGTAATGGAAACTTCGTGCTCGGCTTTGGGCAAATAGGATATATTTATGAATACAATCTTGCAAATATTGGGGCAAAGGACTCTTATCCCAAAAGGTAATGAAGAGTTAGTTCCCATCCCCAGGATATCTAGGGAAAAGGTGAAGAATTTATTTTAAGAGTCTCATTTTGGGAAACGGACTTTGGCCTAGTGGTTAGAGCGTCCGTCTACCACATGGGAGGTCCGCGGTTCAAACCCTGGGCCTCCTTGACCCGTGTGGAGCTGACCCATGTGCAGTGCTGATGCGCACAAGGAGTGCCCTGCCACACAGGGGTGTCCCCCGCGTAGGGGAGCCCCACGCGCAAGGAGTGCGCCCCATAAGGAGAGCCGCCCAGCGTGAAAGAAAGTGCAGCCTGCCCAGGAATGGGGCCGCCCACACTTCCCGTGCTGCTGACGACAACAGAAGCGGACAAAGAAACAAGACGCAGCAAACAAACACCAAGAACAGACAACCAGGGGAGGGGGGGGGGGAAATTAAATAAATAAATAAATCTTTTTAAAAAAAAAAGAGTCTCATTTTATCTGGGCTATACGTGCAAATTGTGCCTTTTCAGGCTATAGGGTAATCTTTTATTAAAATGTTTATGGGTATTTTTCTCATTATAAAGTAACATAGGCTCACCAGAGAAATTTTTGAAATGACAGATTTAGAGAAGAAGAAAATAGTGTTGGCTTGTGATCCACCAACGAGAGATAAGGGTTGTCAGTGTTTTATTTTGGGTCCTGAAATTCACATGCCCTCTGGGGCCAGGCAAGTTGTCTGACTTGTCAGCCAGTCAGCGACAGCTCCTGCCGGGCAGCCCCAGCTCCCTAAAGCACCCCCGCCCGTCAGTGCTTAATTCCAGCACATTCTGGCCCTGTGGGAATGCAAACTCTGAATTGCCAAACCTCCTGATTTTTTAAGAGACATCAAATCCAGACTTGTATGTGAACCTCCTAATTTTCCAAAGCTCAATTTATTTACATAAGGAAAAAAAGCACCTTTCGGGCAAATGAATGCATCTGTGGCACACACACACTCCCCTCCCTGAGTTTTATTATTTCATGCCTTGATTTTTTTTTTCTGTAGAGGTAACAGTTTTTATTATTTAAGTACTGAATACAGTCAAGAGGAGGAGTGAGAACTTTGTGCACCCTGGATTTTCTTTAGGAGCACAGTGTTCAAGAGCAAATCCTTCTAGAAAGGGTCTCTGCCAGGAATCACCTTCGCTAAGTCACTCATTCACTCATTCAACAAGTATTGACTGAGCCTCTGTCACATGCCAGTTTCTGTGACAGGCCCCAGGCACACAGCTGTGATCCAGCCAGACCGGGGCCCTGTGCTCAAGACCCACACATTCTGGTGGGAAGAGAGGTTTTACCTGAGCACAAAAGATTAGTAGAAATAAATGTTCTGCAGAGAATGAGAGATGGTGACTTAAGATTTCATGGCCAAGGAATATCTCTCTGAGGTGGCAGCATTGAAACAAAATGGTAAGACAGAGTCAGCATGCCATCACAAGAGAAGAGTATTCCCAGCAGAAAAGAGCCTTTGCAAAGGCCTTGAGGCAGAAATGAACTTAGGCTATTTAAGAATCCAAAATAAGGCCTGAGGGGCAAGAAGATGGTAGGACAGGGCAGAAAGATGAGGCTGGAGAGTAAGGCAGGACTTCATAAACTTTGGATTTTATTGCAAGCATTAAACAAAGCCATTTGTGGTATGTAAGCCAGAGACATATATAATCTGACTTTTACAGGGCTCTTTTTCCAAGGCTACTAGGACATGAGGTTGTAGAGGCCAGAGGTGGGAGGAAGACAAGTAAGGCAGCTCCTGTGGAAGTCCAGGGAAGGAACAGTGGGAGCTCGGACCAGGGTGGTGGCAGTGCCTAAAGAGAGTACCCAACATAGAGGTGACAGAATTTCTTGATAGAAGGTGGGAGAAAGCAGGCAACCAAAGAGTCACTCTTAGGTTTCCAGAGTACTTAGCCATCCCTTGTTTACTTGTCCCTTGTATTGCAGCATTCAATACAATTGACCATTCTCTTTTTTAAATACTTTCTTCTTTTGGCTTCCATGACAACAAGCACTCCTGCTTGCCTTCCACCTCACCGGCCCTACCCTCCTTACAGAACAAATACCAACAGTGCATTGCTTATCTCTCGCCATGATGGTGCTGCATAACAAGCAAGCCCCAGATCTGTGATGTGAAATGGTGAACATTTACTTAGCACTCAGGCTTGTCGGTCAGCCGGGCCATGTGCCTGGCCTCGGTGGGCCTCGGTCCTGCTACTGCATTCAGCTGTGGTGAGGAGCATGACTCTGTTGATTTGGGCTGGTTATTGGCTGGCTGCTGGGTAATCGAGAATGGCCCTAGCTGGGACAACTGGGGTGGTTCAGCTCCCAGGGTCTCATCCTTCAGCAGCCTAGCCCCCAGCATGTTCTCATGGCGTTCACCAAAGAGCAGGAATGGAGATGCACAATGCTTCCTGAGGCCCAGCCGAGAACTGGCGTGGCTTTCTTTCTACCACACTCTGTTGCCCAAGCACATTATAAGTGCAACCCAGATTCAAGAGGTGGAAAGAAAGACTCTGCCTCTTTGGTGCAAGGAGAATTGCAAATCCATGTGGGAAAGAGTGTGGAAACAGGCGGGGTAAAGAACTGGGGACACTGATGCAGACAAACACAGGCACTTACTCTTCTAAAACTCTGTATCATCCAGTACAGGAGACATAGATGCAAGTGTCTTCAACTTAAATAAGAATAAATAGGATTTTAAAGCCATTTATTTAGTCCTACTAGCCACATTTCAGTTGATAAATTGCCACATGGGGCTGCCAGCTACCATACTAGACGGTGCGGCTGGAAAGCATTTTTATCCTTGCAACAGTTGTGTTGGACAGCACTGCCCCACAGTCCCCGCAGTGGCAGAGCAACATAAAAGTGGGGTGGGGATGGGGAGAGGGGTGGTTTCCTTTCCCAAAGTCCAGACCCGACTCCGGTTTCCATGAGCCATGCATGTGCCCTGAGCAATCTGAAGGCTGCTCAGGCTTCTTCTGCAAAGCCCCTGAGGCATCCCAGTAACCACGGCAGCGATTCCAGGGGGGCTGCATAAGCACGGGAAGAAGGCATCCCTAACCATCATAATTGGACATAAAGACCTAGACTCCAGATCGGGACCAGAGGGAGGGCTGCGTTTAGCTGCACCAGGACGGTGATTTGTGGAACACTGTTATTAAGGAGCCACACATACCCTCTAAGTGCTGCACAATTTACACATTGCAGAAGCAAGCGGCCTTTTATTTTACAAGTAGAAAAGACAGTGAGGCTGGGCGCCTTCGCAGCCTTCTCTCTCTGCTCCCTCCTCTCCTCTGAGGTCTCCGCTTCAGCTTCCCTGCCCCTTTCAGCCAGCAAGCCTTTCAGGATCAAAGGCAGGCGTTTTAAAACAGTGGGCTACCTGTTTATGTTTTATCCTGGGAGCTTGGCTATCATTTTCTAAAGGAAATACACAGTGTTGGTGGTAAGGAGGACAGTGAAGGTGGAAATCAGTGCAGCCGTTCTGGTAAAGCCAGGAGGCAGGCGTGATGAGAGCCCCCTGGAGATTAAAAAAGGAGAGAGATGTTCCGGAAAACATGCTTGTTCAAGGATGTTTAATGCAGCATTGTTTATAATGGCAAAAAAAAGCAACCAGTTAAAGATCCGCTGATGCTCCATGCAATACGGCGTTACGTGCAATGCAGTACTGTGCATACACACACAGAAACACAATCACGTTCCCAGAGACTGTGCAGAGACGTAATGTTCAAGACATGCTGTTAAGCAAAAGCAGGATATAAACTGATACATTTATTACTTTCCTAACTATGTAATATTTATGCATATATATGCAATGAAAAAAAGGCAGACAGGAAATAGGCCTATGCCAGTGTGTGCCCGCCATTGTCACCTGCCAGTGCCCAGCTCCAGGGAGACTCGTAAATATCTGTCAACTGACATTATCTATGGGAAGGGAGACCAAATGTAATTTTTATTTTCTTTATTGTACTTTCCTACAGCCAGGATGTTTTATGTTTGTAACTGGTAAGAGTTATTAAAAGTTATTCAGATTATAGATACACAGAGAGCAGCTTTCAAAGGGATGCAAAGGAATGTGGGAGTGTGGTATAAAAGGAAAAGGGAGAATGGAGACCATTTCAGGAACAGGACTGGCACGCACGGGTGGGCCTGGGGGAGCCCCACTGTGACCCTACACACCTTCTGGCCCTAACCCATGAGCGTGTGTGAGACTGTATGTGTTTTTCAGGTACTACCCAATGGGCCACCCGGCTTCTGTCCACCTCTACTTCCTTGCCGACCGCTTCCAGGGCTTTCTGGTCAAGCATCACGCTACCAATCTAGCCGTGAGCAAGCTCGAGACCCTGGAGACATGGGTGATGCCAAAGAAAGTCTTCAAGATTGCAAGCCCGCCCAGCGACTTCAGGAGGCTTCAGTTTTCCGAGGTAAGAGGCCTGATGCTGTCCTCTCTCCTCTTAAGAGACCCCCATGTGGCCCTTGGCAGTTGGAGATGGAAGAGAAGGGCCCATGGGGAGACCCAGAGATGTATCTCAAAGATGAGCTCACCCTCTGGTGGGAGAAAGTTCTCCCGCAGTGAACACTGGAACCAGAGCCTTAAACAAGGCCAGAAGAGAGACACAGTGGGGTATTTAACATCTGGGGGCCAAATCAAACTGGAGCCTCAGTCTGTCTCTTCTGGTTGAATTTCTGCTCTTCTTCATTTTTTGTCTTAGCCGGTGACTCCTAAACCTGTGTTTGTAACAGACCAGTAACAAACCAGTTTCCTAATGAAATGGTTTCATTAGCCCAGCTTTCAGGTTGGAGAACAGAGGCCCATAGAGATGCAGCAATTTCTTGGATCATAGCTCAGGAAACACAAGAGCTCGTGGTTGAACTCAGGTCTCTGGCTGCAAATCCCATGCAAGGTTTATCTCAACTAAGCACCAGGTTATCCGTTGAATGGAGAAATGGGTGGGTGGTGGATGGATGAATGCATGGGTCCACAGAGCAGTTTCTCCATCCCTAGTTAGCATCAGCTTTTAGTCATTTTGCTGGCTGAGGACATGGACCTACCCAGCACCACCCTTGTAACGTCACTGCTGCCTCCAGGCCCCTAAGACCCTACCTGATCTGGCCTCTTCTCTGGCTCATCCAGCCCACGCTCCTCCTGGCTCAGACTTCTTCTGTCTGTCAAACGTGCTGAGCTTGTTCCCGCCTTGGCACATGCTGGTCCCCCAGTCTACGCTTTTCCCTGCGTTTTCACATCCCTATCTTCTTTGTCATTCTCCTCTCAGTTCAAAGGGTCCTTCCAAGAAGCCTTTCCTGACCTTGCAGACCACAGTAGCTGCAGTGCCCGCCCTGCACTTCCCTGTTTCGTTGTTTCTCTTCTCTTTTACCATCTATGATTATCTTGTTTGCCTGTTGGATCACTTGTTGATTGTCCCCACAAGACAGCTGGGGCTGTCTCCCTCCCTTTCACTGCTGTGTCCCCCACTTATCGGAGAGTACACAGCATTTGTAGATGCTGCATGGTATTTTTGAATGAATGAGTGAATATATTTGGGTCGTGATGCTGGAAGGAAGGGGAAGCAGGATGAAGCTCAGCAGGGGGTCCCCACACGGAACCCTGGCACCTGATGTCTGCCTTTTCCCCATCAGTAAGCAGCTAAGGAGGTGATCCATCCCGGGAGTTGTGCGTTCCTGATGACTTCAGCTCAGAATGAATGATCTAGAATAGGGAGGATCTTGAAGGGCTGGGAAAGGGAGGGGTCCCACCTGCCACATTTTCCTCCTGGTCCTTCTCCAGCCCCTGCTGCCCCTGCCTGGCTGGCCTATGCCACACTGAATGGGCCACGTATGGAACAGGACCTGGCTGGGAGTTTTCTTGTTGCACCACCACTTTCATTGGAGGCTCTGAATGAATTGGCTGGAGTTGACCTGCCGTCAGAGCCCACTCCATAAATCCCTGGCATCGGGAGGCAACTCGATGCTCTCCCCATTGGACTCAGTGCTGGGGGCCCAAGCAGCCAGCTGAAGACATGAATGTCCCATTAAAGAGGTGGATGCCTGATGGCACTCCCTGCTCAGCGGCCTGCCTCCGGCAGTGCCAGGTGATGTTGCCCATTCCACGGCTAGTGATTTGTGAGGTTCCTACGATGGGTCTCGTGCCCTGGGCATGAGAACCACCAAGAACAATGGCAGAGTAGTAGCGTGGGGTGGCAGAGTACTGAATCTTGCACTTCTGATTTTTTTCCCTAAAGCCTTAATGATTTTTAAGGACAAAGGTTGTAAAAGTGAACAAGAAGGAAGGGGAGTGCGGCAGAGTTACTCTGGGCTGTTGGGAATCGCCCCTGTGTTAGCACCGTCCCCAGGGCCTTGCGTGGTGCCTGGCTCACGGTGGCTGCTGAGTTTTATTGAACAGCCGAGGTAGATTTCTCTGTCCTCTGAGAGCCCCACACTATTGGCCTGGAGAAGAGACATTCGGTCCTTTCAGCCGTCATCAAGCGCCCGCGTGCAGTGTGCTGGGATCAGGAGGCACAACAGCGAGCCCGAAGGATGAGGTCCTTGTTCTGGTGAATTGCAGTCAAGTGGGGGCAGCCAGGCAGTGAGTGAGCAAAATAAATGAACAAAAACATCTCAGCTAACAACAAGTATGATAAGATGATTCAGGAAGGCATTTCAAAGAGAGAACTTTAGAACTGAAACCTGTAAAGAGCCAGCTATGAAGAGATCTGGAGGAATAGCATTCAGGGGACAGAAAAGAGGATGTGCAGAGGCACCAAGGCTCCAGGAAGGAGCATGGCACGTGCAGAAGCAGCAAGGAGTCGACTTGGCCCGAGCCCCCTGAGCAAGAGGGAAAGTGGCCGGGGGGGACATGTGAGAGGGGACAGGGGGCCACATGGTGACAGGACTTGCTGGCCTTGGAAAAAGGTGTGGATTGTACTTTAAGTGCAGTGGGCAGCCTTTGCCATGTGGGTGTTAAGCTTGAACTTGAACAGTGTTTAAATCTGGGTACGTGATCGTTTGTGCTGACTGGCTGTGGATGTCACAGGGAGACCCAGTGAGACCTAGGACCACAGAGCATCTGCTCGCAGTGGGGGGGCTCCGTCTCAGGCAGCCCCTCCTTGGGGGAGGCAGCTGGCTTTCTCCTTGCTCTCTTGGTTTAGAAGCAAAACCCAGGTTTCCCACCGCCAGCTGATCCACAGCTCTTCTGCCAGGGTTGTCTTCACTTTAGAACTCAGACTTCAGAGAACTGCACACCCCCATTTCTTTGGGGATCCAAGGACAATGTTCTGGTGGGTCAGAAATCCCTTCCTTAAAGAGGGCCCCAAAGGAGTTTTGTTGTCAGTCACCCCATTTGTTCTCATCTGTTGGAAATCCAGTGTGTGGAAGGCCTGGGTGTGTGGGGAGGTCTGTACCCTCAGCCCCTACTCATTCATGGCGCAGATTTATACACCAAGCACCTACTATGCGCTCAGTGCCAACAAATGCATTGATATGGGTAAACCAGTTCTTGGCCTGGGGGATGGACATCAGGGAAGGCTTCTGGGAAGAGGTGACACCAAAATTGAGATCTGGATGGTAAAAGCCAGCCAGGGGGAAGGGAGGGAAAGGAAGAGAGACTGTCTCAAGAAGAGGGCTCGGCATGGACAAAAGATCACAAGCAGGGAGAGATCCCTTCTCTTGCAGGCAGAGAGCCACCAGGAGCCGAAGGCAAGTAAGGGGTAGCGTGGGGGACAGAGATGAAGCTGGGGTGGGAATGAGCCACAAAGATCTCGCGGGACGGGGGGGAGGAGACCAGACATTTCCTTAAGAACAACGAGGAGCCGAAAGAGGTTAGAAGTAGGACAGTAACGAGATCAGATTCCTTTTGGAGAATCTCCCAGACCTTGATGGCTAACTTGGATGCTGCTCAGCCAATCATTTTTTCCTCCCATAAAGAATATTGTTTTAATTCCTGCCATGCTCCAGGCACTGTGCTGGGCCCCAGGGAGACCCAGGAGCAGCTAGCCCCCACTTACCTCCAGGGAGGCTGAAAATGCCCACATTTCACAAGCCTGGGAGGGGCAGCGGCTCCTGCAGAAATACCAGAGCAGTGACTCAGCCTTGGGAGGCATCCCCAGGACAGCTCCCTGGGCACGGTCTATCCCCTCCGTGTGATGGCGCCTTAAAGCAGGGCACATACTCATGAACATCTGTGTGTGGCCGCTGCCCTGATGGGCAGCCCACGCTCAGCGCATATGTGTTGGATGAGTAAATGAGAGAGTGAAGGAGTGAATGAATGAGCGGGAAGCAGTGTAGCACAGAGGGTAAGAAAGTTGTCCCTGGGGTCCGATGCTGGCCCTGCCGCTTCCTGGCCATGGCACTGTCTCCAGTTGTCTCTCTTCTCTGAGCCTCAGTTTACTCATCTGTAAAAGGAAGAGAATGGCAAGGGTCCCTCCTTCATGGAGCTGGGAGTATTAAATGAATGAAGGCATCCAAGCGCTTAGATGCCTGCCACACTGTGAGCTCTGTCAATGGGGCTCTGTGTCCTGAGTAAAGAATGGACTCAGCAACTCGAGGCAAGAACAGTGAGAAAGCAAATCAGCTCCTGTTCACACTGTCTGGAGGAAATCTTCTCAGGGTGTAGATGTATGCACTCCCACCCGCACCCAACCCACACACACACACACCGTTAGAACTGCGGGTTTCTGGAAGACACAGGAGCAGTGCGAGCCTTGTATTGTGCTCTTTACCATCTACCAAGCAACCCACCTGCTGTGTCTTCAAAAGCACTAAGTGAATCCTTTTGATCTGCCTCGCAGCAGAGCTCAGGGTCAGGAATCAACATTGTTCATCTTTTTTTGTTGTTTGTTTTGGTTTTTTTTTTGGTCAAGTCATTCACTCATTCATTTGCCCAGTGTTTATTGAGCACCTACTATGTGCTAAACACTGAACTGGGAACCAGGAAAGTGGTGAACAAAGCAGGTGAGGCCCCCATTCTCATAGAACTTATAGAATAACAGGAAGAATAAAAATAAAAGCATTGACAAGCAACCCTTGGTGCTCATCGCCACTGGTTTAAAGAAAAGAAAGCAGTCGAGTAGGACAGAGGGTGATTGAGGAGCCATTTTATGGCGGGGAGGTGGCAATCAGGGGTAGACCCTAATAAGGAGACCTCAGAGATAAGGGGCTGGCTGTACAGAGATGTTAGGAGAGAACCTTCCATGCAGAAGACGTGGTACAGATGCCCTGAGGGAGCAAGCCTGGTGGGTTTGAGGGGCCAAAAGAAAGCAAGCGTGGCTACCGTGCCACAAGCAAGAGGGCAAGATGGTTGCAGAGGGAGGCAGGGGCGAGCAAAGGTGAGCCCTCGAAGCCACCAAAAGAGGACCAGCTCAGACACTGCACACAGTCGGAAGCAGTGAGGGGACATTTTACCAGGCCTCCTGGCCACTGGGTGGAGAATAACTTGCAGGGGCAAAAGCAGAAGGAGGGAGGCCAAGAGCAGATTACTCATGGGTCAGAGCGACACACACCTGCTCTCAGGAAGGATGGATTATCCAATCATCTCCCCATCCCTGGGGTCTGGCTCAGAATTTTAGGGTAGCCAAACCCATCTCTTCCTGGGAAAGCCACTTACACTCATGCGAATGAGGGGCAATGCTGGGGGTCTCTCCTTTTTTCAAGTTTATGATTGGACAACTCCAAAACTTCCACTTCCTTCATGTTTGGAAGTATTGCCCCTAAATGGAAGTGTGTGATCTGGGAGGCCTGGGAACTAAAGTGGAAGCCATCTATACTTGTTGAGCGTGAGGGCATATGTTTACTTCTAGTGGCACACATGGGCATGCATTCATTCATTCTTCATTCATTCATTCGTTCAACACGCGTTTATTTTCAAAGCACACTCAGAGAACCAGTCACAGGTGGCATCATGCTCTGAAATCCTCCCAACTGGTCCAGTTCCAGTTCCTCTGCTCACTAGCTGTGCGACCTTGGGCAGGTGCCTTAACCAGAGCCTCAGTTTCCTCATCTGTAAAGTGGGGAGTCAGAAGCCAACCGAGCGGAGTCCTGGGTCTTTCTGGGACCCAGCACCCCGGTTCAGGCCCCTGGTTTCAGGACTCGCTCTCCCGTTCCAGGTCGGCACTGACTGGGATGCCAAGGAGCGGCTGTTCCGCAACTTTGGGGGTCTCCTGGGACCCATGGATGAGCCGGTGGGCATGCAGAAGTGGGGGAAGGGGCCCAACGTGACGGTGACCGTCATCTGGGTGGATCCCGTCAACGTCATCGCAGCCACCTACGACATCCTGATCGAGTCCACTGCCGAGTTCACCCACTACAAGCCCCCTTTGAACTTGCCTCTGAGGCCTGGGGTCTGGACAGTGAAAATTCTCCACCACTGGGTGCCGGTTGCAGAGACCAAATTCCTCGTTGCACCTCTGACCTTCGCCAACAGGCAGCCCATCAAGCCAGGTGAGTACTCCCAGTGTTTCCGTGGGGAAAATAGCCCACTCCCCAGAGCATCAGCTGCTAATGCTCCTAGGTGGGGGCGTGTGGCTTGCCTTGGAGAGCAGTATTCCTGCTCTCAGTACTTATTTCCTGCTCATGTGCCATAAAGAACCATCTAGTTTTTTACCTGAAGTGGCATCTGTTTACTAGATACCTGCTGAAGCGCTGCCATTGGACTTCCAGAAGTCCTTATTCACATTGAAGACAAGATAGGAAATAAACCAGGCAGAGATTGAGTTTTAGCAAATCTTGACCACTGTTTAAAAAATAATAATTAAAATTAGGAAATTCTGTTCATCAAACTAGTGGATGATATGGATGACACATAAAACCAAGTGCTTATATTCAAATTATATAAAGAAATCTGATCAATCATAAGTCGCAAACTGCAAGGCACAGACCAAATTCAACCCCTTGTTTTTGAAAATAAAGTTTTATGGAAACAGTCATGCCCACGCATTTACATAGTGTCTGTGGCTACAACAGCAGACTTGAGTAGTTGCTAGAGAGACTGTAGCCCACAAAGCCAAAAATACTTACTATCTGACCATTTACAGAAAAAGCTTGTCGGCATCCAATAGTTCAAGAGGAAAAAAAGGAGAGCGAGAGCATGAATGGCCTGCACACATATGAAGAGGTGCTCAACCTCATTAAGAAAGAAATACAAATTTAAAGCAAACAAGAAGTTCCATTTCATACTCCCGTCTTGAGAAATGTTTGAAGGTTAGACAGTACCACATGTTGGTCAGGTTGGATGGGATGCTCAGCCACTGCCAGAGGGAGGGTAAATTGCTACAGCTAGTTTGGAAAATGGTTTAGCGTTTCCTAGTATAGTTGAACGTTCACACGGCAGTTCCACCCCTAGGTATATGTCCTGGAGACGTGCAGAAATATTCATAACAGAATCATAACAGCACAAAACCAGCAGCAACCCAGATGGCCAGCATTAGAACGGATGAACCATTTGTGGTCCGTTCATTCAGTTGCACACATGGATGAAGCACAGCTACATGTGTTGACTTGGACCAGTCTCTACAACATAATACTGAAGAAAAAAATAACAGAAGAAATCATATACCATGGTGCATTTATTTAAAGTTTGTTGGATTAAGCTTGTTGGATTAAGGATTTATGTGTTGGTAGAAAACTATAAGGAAATGAGGGAATTATTAACATGAAATTCAGGACAGTGGTTTCCACTGGGCATGGAGGGCAGAGAAAGGGATGCAATTCATCTTTCTCATCAAAATTCTAACATAACTGCCTTTTTAAAAATTTTGTTTTGTCCAAAGAGTATTTTTTTCCTATTTCCCCCTCTTTTTTCATCAAGGTGTATGTCTGCCTCCCCACTCAAAGGTTAACCACTGTCAAAAGTTTAGAGTGCATCCTTCTAGAGGTTTTCCAATGTCTAATACATAATGTAAACATACATCAGAAATCACAAAAACATTGTTGTTTTTCAAAAATGGAATATCTTCTTTGTACTGAAACTTGCTCGTTTCACTTTCCAAATCTACCAACTGCATAGTATTCCATTGGGTTAAGAAACCACAATCTATTTATCTGTTCCCTCATTGGTGGGTATATAAGCCTTGCTTGCTTCCTTATTGTTGTTGTTAGAAATAATGCTGCAAGGACTATTCTTGAACATAAAATTTTACATGCAGGTGCATCCCTAAGATAGAGTCCTAGAAATAGGATTTCCAGGTCTCTCACTCAGTATTTGAAGTTGTTCTTCTCCATGTTGCAGATCATAAGCCCAGAAGCTAGAAACTCATTGCAGCCACTGCTAGCTGAGAAGAATTCCGACTGGGTGTCATTTAGTCAGTGCTGCAAGAGGAGGGGGCCCAGATGCAGAGGACCCGAGAGTCCTCAGAAATGAGCTTCTGAAACAAGTTCTCAGATTCCTGTTAGGTTTTTGTTTTGAGCAAGCAGAATGATATAGAGCTCATTTTATCCCCCACCCCCAGAACTAGCCAGAGCTCACCCATTTGGAGCCTCAAGTGCCTCCTTGATTAGGCCTCCCTGAAAAGCCAAAGCCAGTTGTGGAGGAGAGGGATGGAAATGACAGCCTTCTCCTTGCTGCAGGTATACCTGTAGGGCAGACACAGGAGGTGTGAACCCACTGTCATCACCCCCGGGGCCATTCATTGGGCCCTGACTTTTCCCCTTTTTCTTCTGGAATTTTTGAGGAAGGGAGGGCTCTTCCCACCTATGCCCAGGATGAGCCAGGGGTCATTCTAACCTTACACCTTTTGAAGCAGCCCCCTCCCCTCATCAGTAATTGTATTTGTTAACGATGTTCCAGTGACAAGAAACACGAAGGTGGGAGCAATGCAATTTGTAAAATGATTCATCAAGAGTAATTTGCTATTGATGCGTCCCTGGTAATCTCAAGAAATCTGATGAGGTGGAATTGAGGAAAATTTAATTATAGAGGCGAGCACCGCGAGCTGATGCTGTAATAGCATTTCCCACATTAACCTCATTTTTCATAAGGGCTTTTTTTTTTTTTTTTGCATCAACTACAATATTTGGTTCTCAGTATTCCAATGTTTGTTAGCTGCTCCTTTCACTTTGAATTTCCTGCCTTTTGTCAGTTTGCAACTGCTTGATTGTTTGGGCATCTCCCCCCGTTCCCCAGCTTTCCACCTCTGCACAATAGAGGAATTGAGAGGTTGTGGTCGAGAAATTAGGAACCACACCAACGAGAGCAGATTCTGTTCTCCTGGCACATGGTCCTGGAGCTGCCCACTCTGTCAGCAACTATCAGGGAAATGTGAGCAACAGCCTGGTTAATGAACACGGTGGCTCCTGACTGCCTAAAAGAGAGAAGCTTTGCTGAACCATAGCAAGTCAGACAACGTGCTCAGTGCATCGCTGCCTCCTTCCTCTCACCTGTTCCCCTGCAAACCACAGAGCCCAGCCATTTTGTTCACCTCCTCTGCATTCCATTGGTGAGAGAGGGGTTCCCACCCTAGGGTTCTGGGGTTGACCAAACACAGAACACCCAACACAGAACAGATGAGATCAACAGCAGTTTACTTGTCATGTGCACTCACATCCCGGGGAGGAGGACACTGCACACAATGCAGGGCAACACGGGGGATGCTCATGGGAGCACAGTGACCCACCAGGAGCTGTGGGAGGCTTGGTAGTAACAAATGGGTGGGGTGACCCCTGGTTCCCACTGTTGAATGATTGGCCTGTTTGAATAATTCCTTGGGCTGGCAGGAAACCAAAGCCACTACTCAGGGATGGGCAGGCTCCTTGTTTGGTCCCCATGATAAGGAGGGTCATTGGGTGTGGGGCCTTATCTGCAGGAGCACGATGGGGAGGGGAACTTGCCATAGGCCACTCACAGCCCTCCTGCTTTCTCCCAGATGTCAAGGCCACACTTAATATTGAATTTTAATTTCCAGCCTTCTGCCACACCAACCCCTCAGCTTTCTGGGGGTATTGAGTGTGGAAGGAAAGACTTTCCTTTCATAAAAAGTCTGTTTTGAATATAGATAAGCTTTAGAAGGGCAGACAACTTCTCTTTTTTCCTCCCTCTTCTCCACTCAGGACCACATATGTTAGGAAAAAATAACCTGATAATTATTCAGGGGGGATTCACCCACTGCTCCTAGCTGCCATTGCTGCTGATAGTGAATGTCAAACAAACAGGAAATGTTGTCTTCTGATTGCTACATCATCTCATTAGGAGGTTTCTTCTAGTCCTGTCTATCTTGTCTATAGCAAAATCTGATTTGGTAGAACACAACTCACCAGAATCATTGGCCAGTACTTTTGTAAAATATATTTTTGTATTTAGCAGGAAAACAAACAATTAGTGGGAACTTCTTCAAAATACAAACTTCTGCCTTCTTTCCTTCAGCCCAAACTCTTACACTTTCTGCTCCCCCATCTTTTGCCCTGGTTATAGTAACATTTGTGTATTGCTTTCCCATTTAAAAAGCACATGAACTTCTGATATTCTGTTTATGCTTGTTGCTGGCTCTGATTAGCGCAAGGATGAGTATCTCCATTTTACAGGTGGAGAAATTGCGTCTTTGTAAGGCTGACTCCCAGATGCCAGAAAAACTGTTGCTTTAGCTTCCAGCAGGTGGATGAGCCTACATTGAGTGTCTAATGATAATGAGCACTGGCTGGGGGTTCAGCCAGTCCTGAATTTAAACCCAGGTCTTTATCTAACTATAGCTGCCTCAGTTTCTTCATCTGTAAAATGGGGATGGTGGAAACCAGCCCTATAGTTTAGTGCCTACGTGAGGGTTATGGACTAACAATAGCAGCAGTAGTAATCTTAGTGCAACTTTTCTGAGTGCTTCATATATGCTAGGCACCATTTTAAGTACTTTATTTGAATCCACATATTTTGTCCTCACAAACAGAGCTATGAGGAAGGTATTCACAGTGCACATTGCATTAATAAGGAAACTGAGGCACAGGGAGTTTCAGTTTAAGTCAGAAGCCACACACCTGGCCAGGGGGCATGGGGACTCAAACCCCCACGGCTGACTGCAGTGCCCATGCCCCGGTGAGAAGCACTAGTGTGATCTGCCACCCCACCCCACTTGGGTCCAAGTGTCAGGCTTTTCATTGTCACTCGGCCGTTACCAGCTCATGAACTGTGCCTTAGACAGACTGACAGGAAGCGTATCCCGAGTTCATGGCTGGCCCCAACAGCTGAGAGCAGGGTTCTTTGCCAGGCTGTGAGGGCCCCAGACCGGGATTGAAATCCTGGCTCTGGCATTCATAACCTGTGTGATAGACGGAAGGAAGATGCTTAATTAGGCTCTGTGTTTGCAGCTCCCTTTGCCTTCGGATTCTCTTCCCAGGGTCTTCGCACAGGTTCTTCACATTAAGCAGTGCTCAGTCAATGTCTCCTCCTCAAAAAAGTCTTCCCCGCCCATCCCATTAATATAAACACCCCGACATTCTCCAACCCAGGCTTTGGCAGACTTTTTTCTATAAAGAGCCACATGGTAAATGCTTTCCACTTTACGAGTCACACACAGTCTCTGTTGCTTGTGCTCAACTCCACTGTGGTAGCACAAAGGCAGCCACAGGCAATATGGACACATGGCAGAGCTGTGTTCAATAAAACTTTATTTACAAGAGCAGGCAGGGGGCCAGATTGGGCCCAAGGGCTGCAGTTTGCTAACCCTTTCTCTAGCCCAGCACCCTTACGGTTCCCTTCCCTTTGTTTATCAGTGCCTGAAATTGCCTCATGTCCTCGGTTTATTTCTTTATTTTATTGTCTCCCTCCACTATTTTGTCATCTCCCTGACTCTCTGGTTCACTCCACCGCATAAAATAGAGCCTGGTATTTAGTAGGCACTTAATGAACATTTATCAAATAAAGAAGTGAGAGTCAATGTTGAATAAAATATGTGTTCAGTGAACGCCTCGTGCAAAAGAGGTGCTTAAAAATATGTACGGAACAAATGAATGCCTGTCCTGAATTCTGACTTGTGAGAGTCGAGTTGAATGAATGAGCAAGCCCTGCTCTGGACACAGTGGTGTCAGATCTCTATTGCAGCAGTGACCCCGCAGGCTGGGTTTCTTCCCCTATACAATGGGGCAGCTGAAAGAACTTCCTGGGGTGGGGGTGCCTACCCGGTCCACGGCTCTGCTGATAATGCCTTGTTCCCTTCGGCTTGCAGAGGAAGCCTTGAAGCTGCACAGCGGGCCCAGCCGCAGCACGTACATGGAGCAGAGCTTCCAGAGCCTGAACCCCGTGCTCAGCCTGCCCATCAGCCCCGGGCAGGTGGAGCAGGCGCGGAGGCTCGCGGCGTCCACGGGCGTGGCGCTGGAGGGCTGGCTGGATGCGCTGGTGGGCGGCATGTGGACCACCATGGACATCTGCGCCACGGGCCCTACCGCCTGCCCGGTCATGCAGACCTGCAGCCAGACGGCCTGGAGCTCCTCGAGCCCGGACCCCAAGTCGGAGCTGGGGGCCGTCAAACCCGATGGCCGCCTCAGGTAGCACCGGGCGCACCTGGGCCGCGGCGGGATCTCAACGGAAAAGCAGCCACAGGGCCGGTAGGGCCTGGACCCTGCCTTCCCACGCCAGGGGCTGCCTTTTGCAACAGGGGCTCCCCTGGCCATAGAAGAACGGAGCAGGGAGGATTGGAGGCCACCACACAGGCTCTGCCGACCACTTGCGTTGGGCCAGCTGGCGTCTGGGGGTGGGGATGGCTCAGTCACAGCACGTGGTGGTCTCACCTCTTCTGCCTGATCCTCAAGTACAACAGGTTCCTTCCTCCCCCTCCGAAGACCCGAACCCCCACCCCCACCCTACCCCTCAGACAGGTGATTTTCCAAACTTTTATTTGAGCAGCAGAACATCTACTCGGCACAGCCTTTGGGGGAAATTCAAGGTGCAGATGAAATCTAAGCTGCGCTGGCTGAAGCTGGGGCAGGCGAGGTTCTTTCTCGAAGCCTAGCCCACTGGGCAGTCCGTCTGCCCAGGGCATCTCCTAAGGTACCTCTTCAGAACCCAAGGGCTCTGCAAAACCCAGTTTGAAAAGCACTGCCCAGACGGTGGGTTTGATCTCCACCCCTACCCTTTAGCTTCACCTCCCTGCTCCTTTTGTTGGAAAATCCTGGCGCCGGCCCTGAAACGGGCAGGCTCCTGAACGTCAGAGCTGCGTGCCCTTCCCAGGGAGGCAGCAGCCCTGGGAGGGCTCAGAGTCTCCCACCGGCCCTGCTCGAGTTGAGCCATCTCCTTGGTAGCTAGTTGAGCAGGAGAGCCTTCGGATTGGCCTGACTGGTCTACCCACAGGTGTGATGCCCACTGCCCATTCCAGAGGTCTGGAACTGCCCTCCTTCAGGGCTGCCCATGCAGCAGCAGGAGTATGATGATGGCCGTGGCCATGACCATCAAGTCCGCTAGCTATTTATGGGGGGAGACCAAGACTATGAGCTCTTAGGGTCCTTATAGCCATGGAACTCCAAAGAGAAGGTTTGGAGTAAAACTCCTGGGCTGGACAGTACAGCAGTACTGGTGGCCTGCCCTTCTTGATGAGGTCAGGCTCTCACATCTGGGAATTGCACACTCGGTGCTGCTGGGAGTGACCAAAATGCATGGACCAGACTTTTCACATCCAGGAAGAAAAAAAACCATTCTAGATTTGGTTCTTGTATTCATGCCCTTCCTTATCTGCGGTGCCAACAGGCCCATCCTACTTACAGCCTAGAAGTGGGAAGGTGGAGTATCCAGTTGCTTCAAAACTAAAAAAGAGTATTATTTAAATTGCATCCGAAGGGGGTGCTGGCCACAGGCCCCCTTGAGGGCCACACTTGCTAAGACCGGAGAGCCCTTCCCTGGAGGCCCTTCCTTGCTCTTTTCATCCCTTCCTTCCCCAAGGACAGAATTCCCGCAGAAAGTCAAGCCCCTGGCTGCAGTATGTCCTGACCATGGCCAGCCAGGCCTTGCGTCTCTCCAGCGTTGGGTTGGAAGGTACTGCAGCTTGCTTTGTTCCCTAGAGGAGACAGAGGGACACTTCAGATATTTATTATTTCTATGTTTTAGTCAATGACTAATTAGTAGGTGCTGTTTTTGCAGCTTGTCATTTGTGTCCTCTCACTAAAGCTGCCTTTGTTAACAAAAGGCCCCTCTTCTGCACCTCTCCAGCTCCCCCTTCCCCACCTCTCCAGCTCCCCCTTCCCCACCTCTCCAGCTTCACCCCCACATCTCCAGCTCCCCCTTCCCCACCTCTCCAGCTCCCCCTTCCCCACCTCTCCAGCTCCACCCCCACATCTCCAGCTCCTCCTTCCCCACCTCTCCAGCTCCACCCCCACCTCTCCAGCTCCCCCTCCCCACCTCTCCAGCTCCCCCTTCCCCATCTCCCCACTCCCAGTCTCTCTGTCTCTCTCTTGGTTTCTGTGTGTCCATCCCATATTCTCCTTGTCCTCTGAGGAAAGGCAGGGTGCCAGACACCCTGAAGAGAAAGCCTTGCCCAGCATCATCTGGCTAAAAGCAGGGGCGACTTGGGGAGCCTCGGAGCCCCGCTTTTCCCCCTCCAGGGGTGTTCGCCTCATCTGTCCCTCCAATTCAGGGGGTGTCAGGTCTGAGCC
This sequence comes from Dasypus novemcinctus, assembly GCF_030445035.2. NCBI lineage: Eukaryota > Metazoa > Chordata > Mammalia > Cingulata > Dasypodidae > Dasypus > Dasypus novemcinctus. The sequence goes on along the minus strand of NC_080695.1, from coordinate 55,245,989 downwards.
ACCACCCTCCCCACCCCAAGACTGGTGAGTGGAGAGCATGCTGGCTGCAGAGGGCTTGCCCCCACGCCCCTAACTTCCCATGATCCAGAGAGGGAAAGGAAGGGGCTCCTTCCCAGCCCAGAAGGAAAACAGAGGTCTTAGAGGGAAGAGGGTGGTTGCACTTGGCGGGAAGAGCCCTGGGGCCAGCCATTGTCAGCCACTGGTCTGGGGGTGGTTTTGCAAACTCTGGGCCTGGAGTCGGCCGTGCCCTGGCTCGGCCCCAGGCCTCTGCATCCCTAAGCAGGCTGAGAAAGCCCCCGGGGCCCCCTGCCCTGTCCTCTCCTTGCCCGCCACCTAGTCTCGGTCTCCCTGGTGTTCCCTGCAGCGGCTTTGAAGCTCAGGCCCAGCTGTTGGGAGTGTGACCCCGAAGTGCAGACCCGGGCCTCGGCAGTGCCCGCTGCCGTTCCTCACGGTTTTCCGTGCTGGGACTGGGGGAGGAACGGCACACCTGGCTTTCTAAGGCCAGCCTTGACCTCCAGCTCCACTCCCCACTCACCCCCACCTGGTTCAGGCAGCTGAGCACCCACATGGGGTCTTCTTCTGTCTTCTCTGTTTGGGGACCAGAGACTAACTTTGCAGATGTGACATTTGCTTAAAAAAAAAAAAAAAAAGGAGAAATTGAAACAGATGAGTGGAGAAAAGATGGTGTTTTTGCAGGGGAAAGACTTTGACTCACTTTTTAAAAATCTGCCTGAGAATGACTTCTTTTTTGGAGGGCGACGGGTCAGGCACCCTTGCGCCTCGACTGCCTGGGGAGTTCAAGAGCCTGGGGCCGTGGTCTCTGGGAACCCCATTACAGTCTGCAGGGGACATGGCACCCAGGGGTCCGGTGGCTCTCCGGGTCCCTGGGGACTTCAGGAGGGCTTCGAGGTGGGACTTGGGTCTCGGTTTGCAGGGAGGAAGAAGCACCCTACAATTTCCCTTCCACCCCAGCTCAGACGGAAGGCGAGCTCAGGAGGCAGCCTTCCCAGACCCCACTTCCCATCGCCAGGATGAAGCAGGATGTCCCCAAGGAGAAAGGGAGCAATTCCCAGGCCCCCATCTTTTAAAAAGCGCACCAGTTCCTTTGTTTGGAAAAGACCTTTCTGAAAAGGTGGGCAGTTGTTCTGGACCCTGTTTCCCTTTGGTGACTTAGCTTTTAACATGGAAATGGCGTTAGAGAAGGTGATCAAGAGCACACTAGGAGAAGCAGGTCTGAGCTGTCCTGGGTAGTGCCTGCGTGGTGAGGGCCGTGCTGCCTTCCCGCTCTCTGGTTTGGGGAGGCCAACTAGGGATGGGCCAGGACCTTGATCTCTGCCCAGAAGGTAAGAGTAGAGGAAAGCAGTGGCTGCTGGGAAGGGAGGGAGGGTAAGGCAGGTGTGAGCACAGTCCCCTGTCACAAACCAGTTCAGGGAGGCCTCAGCTCCACGCTCCCCAAGCAGCATCCAAGGATCGCACACTAGAAACAGTTGTCGGCACTCTTAGCTTTACAGACAGCAAGGAGGGCTCGCCAGCTCAAAGCCATGCTCCGTGGTAGGCGTCACAAAGATCTGGGGCCCACTGGTATAGATGGGTGAGGCGGACGGGTGTGAGACGAGAGGGAGGGGTGGGGACTGCGCTGTACTGGTGAGCACACGACACATAGCTGCTACTCAACTCCAGCCCTTGTTGCGTGAGAGATAGTGTACACAATCTTCCGATGTCATAAGGGAAGCCACAAATGGAATTTTTATAGGAGAGCCCCTGGTTTTTAAATGTTGTCATTTGTTTTTAACAGAATGTGAGCCATGAAAAATTCTGCAGCTCGGCCTGTGAACTGCCAGCAACCTCTGCTTTCTGGAGAGGTGATTTAAAACGAAGTTAGGCATTGCTCCGGCGGGTGGGGGGAAAGCCGGCATTAGGGAAGGACAAAGACGATGGCTCATACTGAACTCTGGAGGGAGCGGGAACCTCTTAGTGGTTATTCCCTTCTCAGAGGCAAGCCCCCAGGGGGAAGTCTCCTGTTGGGAACGACTTATTCAGCTCTTCCGGCCCACCGGGGTGTGCTGAGAGAAAGAGGAAGGGGATTTGGAGACCTCGGCTGCTGTCCCGTCTACACACAGAGGTCCCCACCTGCCTCGGTCCGTGCCTTCTGGAATGCCAGCCACACCCAGGCAGAGGGGCAGGGCTAGGAGGAGGATGGCAGGTGTCACTCAGCCTGGCACTCTCCAAACCCAAAGGCTCGGTGACCATCTTGCCACATCAGTGGAAGCTTCTCTGGAAACCATGCCAGAGCCGTGTTTGCTCACAGGACGCTTTAGCCAGTCATGTCCTCTTGCTTCTGCCTCAGTTACCTTATTTTGCCCATGGTTCTACCACAGGCGCTACCTCATTGTGTCTGCTGAGAAGTTTACCTGGGGGGGAGGGCAGGGAGGGGGGGCATAACGGCATCCAAAATCTCATTGAGCTGAATGTACAATCTATGCAAAATTCTTTCTCTCCCTCTCCTGTCTTAGAAGTTTGTTGTTTTTTTTTCACCTTGCAAACAAGATACTGTATAGGACCTCGGAAGTCCGAGGAGGGCTTTCACACGCCACCTGCGTCCCCCCCCCCCCCACGTTGTCTTTGGTTCCATGCTGGCCAAACCCCAGGCAGGGAGAAGTGGCCCTCTCCTCCTCTCCTGGGTGGGAGCGCTCCCGCTGCCTCTGCCGACAGCAAGCAGGTTCCGCCTCTCATCGCCCCCTCCCTCGTGCCACCTTCTCCAGTCCTCCTCTTCCTCCGACTTCCCCACCCCCCCCCCCAAAAAAAAGCCTTAGGTTTCTCCTTTTTGAAACGTGGCCTTAAAATTATTTTTGGAAAGCTGACCATCCTCTCCTTTAGATGTCCACCGACATCACAGAGCAGAAGCCCTTGCAAGCATCCCCTAAGCCAGGGGCTGCCGGTCTGTGGCGTGCAGATGCGAGGCGATAGAAATCGCTGGCAAATGTCCGTAAGAAGAATGTGCTTCTAGTTTCCTATGTGCAACATGAAGGCTTGGGTGCTCACCCGCACCCCGGCCGACGCCTGCCGCGCCCACCTCGAGCAGATGGCAGCTGTGGGGGGCTGGCTTAACTACGGGTGGAAGGCGAGCAGTCGCATCCCCCACCCCCAACACCGACGCGGTGACTTTATGTACTTCGTTCAAGGGTAAATCAGGAGAGTTTCCCAATTTATCTCTTCGTCCTTCCTGGCTGGAAAGTGATAGCATTAAGTATCCCCCGTGGGTGGGGACTGTCCGCAGAGGGTTTGCCCCATCACTAGCCTCAGACTCCGTCCTTTCTCCTTCCATGGTATCAGCGCCGGTGGAGCCCGGAGGCTAGCCCAGGGTTTTCCTAGGAACTTCACTGGAATTGAGCGCCGACGTCTTTGTAACCCTTCTTGTCATTTTTTTTTCCCTTTTTAATATTATTCTGTTGTTGTCAGTATCGTTTATTGAGGTATTTGTTTTAGAGGCCTCGTTACAATAAATTATTACTGTCCCCCCTCATTTTTTTCAAAGACATGTGGTGATATAGTTTTTAAAAATAACTATTTTGTTATAGATCATAATATGCATAAAACTGTACAGAAATATTTTGTAATGTATTGATTTTAAAAAAGAGAATCTGTAAATAAAGTTTTAAAAAAAATGAGAGAATTCAAATGGCACACACTGAAAGATGTAGATATTTTGCTATTTATTTAAAGGAGTATTTTAAGAGATATCAAACTATCTGAAATTGACCAGTAATCAAAATTCCAGTCATCCGAATGCTTTTACTCACGGTAAAATGTGATTCTCGGAAATGATTGCACTACCCTCCCATCCTTGCATCTTTTCTGTCTTTTTGTTTAGCAGAAAAATGACAACAACAAAATTGTGCCTTAGCTGTATTTTTTTGTCTAGGGGAATTTGTTTCTGTCTGACAAAGCAAAATGTTTTGCAGAAAACAGTGGATGTATTAAATACTGTATCATACCAAAAACACTGCAGGTGTATATAGATGCTTTCTGTCATACTGTGTTTTCAGATGCAGAATTTTAAAATAAAAAAAAAAGAAAATACTGTCTTTATGGAACAGTGGCTGCATGACTTCTTTTCAGCAATATTGTGCATCTTAGCAAAATGGTCTATTCTCTTCTCTGCACTGGCGATCCCCTGATTAGGGTGACTATATAATTTCCCAAAATATCCCCAACTGTGGTGCTTTTGAGAGTGGAAGAGGGCCCCAACTGGATGGGATGTTGATCTCACAGGATCTCTTCTGGGCAAGCCCAGATGTATGAACAGTCTTCCAGAGAAGGCTGCTGTCATCTCTCAACTGGATTACTGCAACACCCTGCTGCAAATGATTCTCCTGGTTGAAGCAGATTTAAATCCTTGGTGAGTAGAGGAGAAAGAGAAAGAACCGCCATCTAAAGCTGCAGACTCTTTTCTCTACCCCACTGTGGCTCTTCAGGAAATCTGTATCCCTTTCTTCTTCGTTACATAGCTAGACTGCATTTCCCAGACTTCCTTGCTTTTAAATGTGGCCATGTGGCTAACTTCTGGCCAGTGCAGCGTGGGTAGGCTAAATGTATGGCTAGATGTACGGTACGCCTAGACTTGGCCCAGGAGGACCTCCCATGGCAGCCCCTCTCTCTTTCTCCCTTTGCCAGCTCAAATGTTTTGAATCATCCTGAGTTACTGCATACATTGGATTACTCTTCTACTTCTCTTGAACACCTCACATGGATCCCAACCTAAAGGCAGGACAGAGTCTCAGTCTTGGAAGAGTCTGCTCCCCTGAATGACCACTTGGAAGCCCACCTGGTCAAAGTCGCCCCTGTTTGGCCATGACATAAAAAGAAACTTACTGTGCTATGGCACTGAGAATGTATCTGTTACAGCAGTAGCCTTACCTTAGCTCATTCATCCAGAGATGGAAATTCAGGTGTTCCTTGGACAAAGTCCAAATTTCAGCCCCTTCATTCCACAGAGACCTATACTGATGAAGTGATTTGCCTGAAGCCACCCAGATATTAGCATGAAAGACTAAACCAGAACCAAATTCTCTATTCCCCAGTGCCACCTACACCACTCACGGAAAGGACCATTTCCTCCATCCTGGGGATGTCTCACTACCATGTTTATATGTGGCTTCTGAAGCCCATGACCAAGAATAGAAAATGCACAGTTGGCTAGGCTGTGGAGCTCCCTCTAGTTCACCCTTCGAAGTAAGGGTGGACTTGAGGCCCAGAGAAGATTCTAACAGCTGGAACAAAATAGACTTGAGACCCCTTGGTTACGCATGCAGAAGGGTAACTATCTGGGGAGCTAGGTCAGCTTCTGTCTCCTTGAATTTGGCTCCAAAGAGGTGAGTGACTGTATTTGAAAAGATGGATAGGTCCCAGATTCATTTGCTAAAACCTTTTCCCAGCCTGACCTTACATCTAATCCCCCAGTCTGTGCCCAAAGATAATTCCTCAGAAAATGGCTTTGATTTTAAGGGAAGGATACATTTCTGAAACTGCCCCAGGAGTCAAGACTGTGTGTCTGACGTGTTCATTGTGGGGTCCCCAGCATTTAGCATGGTGAACCTGATGTTCAGGGCACTCAACGAGTATGTTGCAAACAGGCACGTGAATGAGGCCGTATTTCTTTTCTGGTTAGCACTATGGCCTTGAAATCATTTGTCCAAGATGCTTTTGACATCTAACATTTGGTAATGTTCGTCAAATGCAGGTTATTATAAAGTAAAGAATACTTTTCCCCTCTAGTAATGAAGTTTCTTGGCTTACTTCATTGAAGAGTTTGTTAGAATTTCTCTCCTACGTATTTATTTGACCGTTCGCATGTCACCTTTTGTTCAGACAATGTAGTCATTGGTTGAAGTTTCTAGGATTAATAGTTTTAGGAGGTTTATGTCTCCTTTCTTTTAAGGGGAACCCTTTTGCAAACAAATGATATATTGAACTCCAATGTATAAGGGATTTTTAAAAGTTGGGGATTGAGAGGGCTGCTTCAGTGGAAGTGGGAGTGGAAAGCTCTGTCCTAGCAGGTCCGCCCCCTCCACACGCTCTCCCGCCAACCCTCTTGCTGGCTGCAGGGAACACATAGGCCATGTTTTGAAACCTATAGTTCTGGCAGAAGCAGTGATGCCTTGTAGGATAGGCTTGAGACCTTGTTGTCTACCTGCCAGGATGGCACCTGCCTAGAAAGTTGAGTTCTAGGTCAGATCTCTAAGAGCGAGAACAAACCAAGAATAATTGACTCCTCACCAGATCTTGGTAAGTGAGAGGTTGGAGCAGATTTGGGGTGAAAGATAATAAAGGAGGTATGGTGTCCTGAGTCGGGCCCCGCCATGGGTCTGGTCAAGTTTTAGATATTCTTGATCCTGTGCAGTCATTTAGTTGCTCTGTTCTACTGCTCTGCCCGGAAACCTCAGGCAACTCCAACCCTGTGAGGAAGTAATGGCCTGACCTGGTTGTGGTTCTGGCCACTGATTATTTGTGATCATGGAGAGTATCTTTCCTGCAGTAGGTCTCAGTCTCCTCAACTGCCAAATGAGCGAGGGGGGTCTCACTGACCTCTAAGTCTCCTCCAAGTTCAGACACGTAGGTGCAGAGTGGAAGTGTCAACCCAGTATCTAATACGGAACATGGAAGGCACTGGCAAATGTCCTGAGTTCAAGACGTGACTTGAAGCTCACATCTACATTAATTGGGACTGCTCTTTCAGCTGCAGGTAACAGTAGCCTAACTCAAAGTAGTTTAATCAGAGGGAAGTTACCACATCACGCAACTGTGGAAGGCAGAATCAAGACTCAGTGCAAGAACCAGGGCAGCTCTGGAGGACTCAGTCGCTGAAGCCAGGACCTCGGTACTCACAGTCCCCCTGCGTCTTCATTCCTGCTGGCCTCCATTTAGTTGTATTCTCTCCTACAGACAGATTATTCCACATGGTAGAAAAAGAAGGTCCCAGAAACCCCTGTTTCTTGTCCTTTAAACTCCATGACACAAAAAGTAATGTCCCTTGGCCTCATTGCCACAGGAGATGGCTCCAACTAGCCAGCTTCAGTCACAACACCCAGCCTTGGACCTATCTTTGGGGTCAGGCAAATGAGGCCCTGTGATTGGCTGAGCCTGGGGCATATGCCCACCCCTGTGACCAGGGGGTTGGATAAGAAAGGATGATTGGCAGCCCCATCCCAATCACATTATTGGGAGGGAGGAAGAGTATTTCCTCCAAAGGGAGCGGATAGCATTGAACAGATAAAAACAACAGATGTCTGTCCGCTGCCACAGCCAACTGCAGGCCCCGATGGCTTCTCTGCTTGCCAGTCCGATTCATTTCTGCTCGTCAAGTACCCAAATTGTGTCCACCCACCTCCTAGCTATCTCTCTAAGGAGAAGGGTTCTGGGCCTGCCTTGAGCAAATCATTTTAAATCAATATCACATAAACGGTGGAGTGTTTATGCATATGGGACAACATGATGGATTTCTCCTTTTATCCTTGCAACCTGGGCACAGGATTCATTAAAAAGGTTCATGTAACTGCCTTTTGCAACAGAAAACTGGGCCTCTGTACCTGCCATGAAGAACATCTCTCTCCACATTTTTGTGGCATCATCATCCCCTCTCTGAGCCTTCCACCACTCTATCCCCTCGCTAGTCACCCAGATCTCTAACACTAATAAACTCATCCATAAGGAGGCAGCCATGCCTTGCTGAGTTGGTATATTAAGCTTCTAAATGTGGGGTTGATGAGGACAGCAATGGTTAAGTCCAGGGATGGAAAGCACTGATAGTGGACCTCCAGGCATCAAAGATTCGGCAGGAGGGAAGCAGACTTGGCCCAATGGCTAGGGCGTCCGTCTACCACATGGGAGGTCCGCAGTTCAAATCCCAGGCCTCCTTGACCCGTGTGGAGCTGGCCCATGTGCAGTGCTGATGCACACAAGGAGTACCCTGCCACACAGGGGTGTCCCCCGCAGTAGGGGAGCCCCACGCACAAGGAGTGCGTTCTGTAAGGAAAGCCGCCCAGCGCGAAAGAGAGTGCAGCCTGCCCAGGAATGGCGCCGCACACACAGAAAGCTGACACAGCAAGGTGACGCAACAAAAAGAAACACTGATTCCTGTGCCGTTGACAACAACAGAAATGGCCAAAGAAGAACACGCAGCAAATAGACACAGAGAACAGACAACTGGAGGGGGAAGGGGAGAGAAACAAATTAAAAAAATAAATCTTTTAAAAAAAAAAAGATTTGGTGGGAGAAATATGGGAAATGGAAGTATGGGAAATGCTTTTCACACCACCCTATCGAGGCTGAACCTACTCATTACCAACTTTTCAGTACTTCTGATCAAATTAAGGACCTCTTCCCCAACTTTGGAGTCAGATAAAGCTGCGTCCAAACTGGTTTTCATCATGAATCATGAGCCTCAGATTCCCCATTTGTAGGTTAGCAGTATTAATCACTTACTCATAAGGCTATTCAGAGTGTTTCAAAAAGGTAATGTATGTGATGTACCAGTCCAGTGTCTGGCACAAAGGAGGAGCTCAATAAATGTCATTTTCTACCCTTTGGTTCCCTTTGCCATCACAACCCAAAGATGGAAGCTCCTTGAAGACAGGGCAATGTCTATATTCTCAGCACACATTGAAGGACTTGACACATAAAATGGTGTTCCAATAAGTGTTTGGTGAATGAATGAGAGAATGAATTAGTAAATTGGACTACTGGACCGCTGTTATAGAGCCATAATTTCTCCAGAATCGTTCCACTGAGTCTGATCACAATCATTTGCTGTTTGAGAATTGATTTCTTCCTTAAGCCTTTCCTCATGACAAACCGGAATCACTTTGACCTCTGAGATTCAAGTAAGATTTTCTCAAACACCCTAAGCCAAGGAAGACACTGGGGTACCCTCAGTTACTTTGGAATTGTTGGACAGAATCAAATCCAGCTGTGGGTTTGGGTTCCATTGCCACTGAACTGGTTCTCCTTTTCTGCACCATGTGCCCCCACCCTAATCGGTACCCTAATCCCATCCCTCCCCAAAATCCTACTGCAGAGCTATGTGGACAGTAGATTTTACCGAAAGTTTGAGTAAGGGTCTACATGACAGTATTGCACAGGACTCGGAATTTAATAAACATCCTGTTCTCAAGCCCCACAAGACCCCATTGACTGCACCGTCTCCAGCATCCAGGCATGTTTCCTTCTCTCTCTCCTCCGTCCCTGACCCCTCTTCTCAATCTGCTCTCCTCCACCCCGTAAAGTACTTTATGATGTCTTGCCATTTCACTGCCTCTTGGGGGCTCAGCACCTCAGAGCTTCGCATTCCATCCCTAAAGGACACTTCAAAGGCATTTTCCCAAAGGTAGTTCTTTCCTAAGAGAAGCACTGGTGTCAGCTATAATGACAATTACTAAAAATACTTTTCCCCCTGATGATTCTGGTTTAACACAATCCCTGGCAGCTACTTGGTATCTGAGCACTTTGGCTCCATTTCTTAGAAAAAAAAAATTTTTTTTTTAAACCATTGGGTCTTCTTTACCACCATGGGAATCATTTTAGCATCTCACACCTCAGTCTTGTTCTATTGTGAGCAGCTGTTTGATTTAGTTGGCAAGGCTTGGGTGGGAAGGCAGGTTGCAAGTGTCCTTCTCTGGAGACCAGCAGCCCAGCCCAGACAATTTGGCTAAACTCTGGAATAGAGAACTGCTCAGAACTAAAAACACTGACATTCTAGGGGTGGTTCCAAAGAACTACAATCCTTCCTGGCATTATTATTATTTATTTCTCCCTGCCCTGCCCCCTTGTTGTTAAGCTCACTGTCTGCTTTTTGTGTCCACTCACGGTTGGTTCTTCTCTGTCTGCTTGTCTTCTCTTTAGGTGGCACCAGGAATTGATCCTGGGACCTTCCGGAGTAGGAGAAAGGTGCTCAATTGCTTGTGCCCCCTCAGCTCCCTGGTCTTGTGCATCTCTTATTGTTTCTCATCTGTTTCTCTTTTTGTTGCATCATCTTGCTGCACCAGCTCTCTGTGCGGGCCAGCTCACTGCGTGGGCCAGCCTGCCTTCACCAGGAGGCCCCAGGGAATCAAGCCCTGGACCTTCCGTGTGGTAGATGGGAGCTCAATGGCTTGAGCTACATGCACTTCCCTGTTTTCCATTCTTGGCTGTCTAAGGCCTGTACCAGCAGACAATGACATTGACTTTGTCATCAAGGAGCCTCACATTTCTTCATTTAATGTAGATATTGGCCCAAACTTAATTGGAGACTAGAAACAGGGAAGGAAGGAGCATCTAGGGACAATAGACTACACCTTAATTCAAAGTCTGAACTTTATTCAGAAACCTCACTGTTTCATGCCTCAATTTTTCTTCCTTTGTAATGGACATAAAATTAGTCACCTCTACTCAATAGTGATGATGACAAAGCACTAATCCAGCCATCATGGGTGTGAGTTTTGACCATCCTACTCATTGGTTGTGTGACTTTGAGTCAATCACTTTTTTGCCATACAGTTTTCCCACTTATGAAAAATAAAGATGGGAATAATCTTATCTTCCTTACCTAGTAGTGAAGGATTTGAGTAATATTCAAACAACCATATTCCCAACCATGGCTGCACATTAGAATCACCTGGGAAGGCTTTTACATTTTTGATGCCCAAGCCAAACCCCAGACCAATTAAATCAGAATTTCTTGAGGTGGGACCTAGGCATCAGTAATTTTCAAGGCTCCCTTGCTGATTGCAATATGCAGGCAAGATTGAGACCACCAGATTAAATAGATGTGAAACCTTTTCCCAAATGGTAGTGGTTATCATTATTACCCTATGCTTACATCAGCCCTTCATGTGGTAAAAAGAAAATGCCTCACTTGAGACCACAGATTGCACACATGTGCATCAATCTTCCACCATATTAAAATCAGAACCACGAGGATAAAAGTGAGATCCAAGGAATTAACAGAAAACGTTTCAGTGCTCGGGATTAACTTGATTTTCCTTACAATGTAAACCTTAGAATCACAGGTACCAAGAATAGGGAAGAATAGCACAGGATAGTCTCTCCCCCAGCCTCCAGCAGAAGTTGTACTTTTGACCGGACTGTGGACTGAGTAAGTTCTCTCTTTGGTGTTTGGGAATGATGAGGGGGACTCAAAATCTCTGTCATCTGCCACTGCCTAACCCCTGCTTTCTTTCCTGACCCTTCCAAGTAGCATGTCCTGTTTCTCTCTGGCTTTTGCTCATGCCACACGTACCCCTTACCCAAGCATTAGTGCCCTGTCCTACAACCCCTGCCTAGCTCTGCATTCAAGGGTCAAAGGAGAGCTTGCTGCCTGCTTGGAAAGCTTTCTGTATTACACAGGCTATTCCGTGACTTCCCTTTTCCTGGCATCTCCTCAGTTATCCTGGCTGATGAAGGTAGAACGGGCCCAGCATGCACTAGGTGCACCCCCAACTGAACTGAAATGGCTTTGTGGCTCACCTCGGGCTGTCCGACTGAATGGGAAGTTGTCTTTTCAGCAAGGTTTTTAAGCTGGCAATGGGAGTGTGTCAGCCAGACCCTCACGATTCAAAGTGCAGTCCATGGAGGACAACATCAACACCATTTGTGAACTCAGTAGGAAAACAGAATCTCAAGCTCCACCCCAGACCTACTGAATCAGAACCTGCATTCTAACAAGACCCCCAGATGATTTGCATGCATAGTAAAGTCTGAGAAGAGATGAGCTATACCGTTCACGAGCCCAAAACAGGTCATTCATTCCTGCATTCAAATAAATAAAGGGTCACCAAACACTGGGCAAGGAATTGTGGTAGAACCTAGGAATGTAATTGTAAATGGAAACCAGTCCTTATCCTTGAGAAACTCATGGCAGGGAAAAAGACAATGACAAGACAGTGTGGTAAGTGCTAATTTAGAGAGTTAAGTACAAAATGCTGCGGGAACATAAATGAAAGTTTTCAAATATGTCCACAAATTCTTTGATACTCCTTCTTTCAAGAGGTGGAGGATAACTGTCTTCCCCTTAATTGTGGGTTGGATGTCAGAGAGTAGAGTAGGGCGTAAAAGGCACTGCAGCTTCCTCTTTTCTTGCAGCCCTCGCTCTGGGGGAAGCCAGCTACCATATTGTAAGAACATTCGATAGTCCTGTGGAGAGGGCCCAGGGGTGAGGAACTGAGACCCACCAACAGCCATGCGAGGGCACCATCTTGGAAGCAGAGCGTCAAGCCTGCAGACATCCAGCCCCAGCTGACAACTTGACTGAAACCTCATGAAAGACCCCTAGCCAGATCCACGCAGCTAAGCTGCTCCTGAATTCTTGACCCACAGAATGTGTGAGATGACAAATGTTCGTTGTTTTAAGCTACTAAAATTTGAGGTAATTTTTTATGCAGCAATAGACAACTAATACAAGCTCCTAACCTGGTTTTGAAAAGACACAAAGGGGTTAGCAGATGTGGCTCAACTGAAAGAGCATCAGCATACCATACTGGAGGTCCAGGGTTCAAACCCAGGGCCTCCTGGCCCATGTGGTGAGCTGGCCCACGTGGAGTGCTGCCACACACAAGGAGTGCCATGCCATGCAGGACTGTCCCCCATAAAGGGGTGTCCCATGCACAAGGAGAGCTGTCCCATGCACAAGGAGAGCTGCACACACGGAGAGCTGATGCAGTAAGATGATGCAACAAAAAGAGACACAGGGAAGTGGACTTGGCCCAGTGGTTAGGGCATCCGTCTACCACATGGGAAGTCCACAGTTCAAACCCCGGGCATCCTTGACCCGTGTGGAGCTGGCCCACACACAGTGCTGATGCACGCAAGGAGTGCCATGCCACGCAGGAGTGTCCCTGCATAGGGGAGCCCCACGCGCAAGAAGTGCACCCCATAAGGAGAGCCACCCAGTGCGAAAGAAAGTTCAGCCTGCCCAGGAATGGTGCCGCACACACGGAGAACTGACACAACAAGATGATGCAACAAAAAGAAACACAGATTCCCACACCACTGACAACAGAAGCAGATAAAAAAGAACATGCAGCAAATAGAAACAGAACAGACAACTGAGGGTGTGGGGGGAGGAAGGGGAGAGAAGTTAAAAAAAGAGAGACACAGATTCCCAGTGCTGCCGAGAATGTGAGCAGACACAGAAGAACACACAGCGAATGGACACAAGAGAGCAGACAAGGGGTGGGGGGGGCAGGAGGGAGGGAGGGGAGAGAAATAAAATAAATCATAAAAAAAAAAAGACACAAAGGTCTCTCACAGAAAATTATATCTAAGCTAAAATATGAAAATGAGTGGCAGTTAGCCAGGTAATATAGATAGAAATGAATGTTTCAAAGAGGGCAAAAAGTTGTGCAAAGATCTGCTTGGGCATGTGTAATATTTTGCAGGAAATACAAATAATTCAGAGAGCGAAGGAGGAACAGTGATAAATGACACTGGAAATGTTGGCAGGAGCCAGGCTATACTGCACCTCATGGGCTATGAAGAGGCGCTTCAACTCTGTTTTTGTTTTAATTAATTAATTTTTAAATGTATTTCTCTCCCCTTCCCCATCCCCCTGTTGTCTGCTCTCTGTGTCCATTTGCTGTGTGTCTGTGTTCATTTGCTGTGTGTGTTCTTCTGCATCTGCTTGCATTCTTGTCAGCGGCACCAGGAATCTGTGTCTCTTTTTGTTGCGTCATCTTGCTGCATCAGTTCTCCGTGTGTGTGGTGCCATTTCTGGGCAGGCTGCACTTTTTCGCCCTGAGTGGCTCGGGGCACACTCCTTGCGCGTGGGGCTCCCCTACACGGGGGACACCCCTGCATCGCGCAGCACTCCTTGAGTGCATCAGCACTGCACATGGGCCAGTTCACCACATGGGTCAGGAAGCCTGGGGTTTGAACCCTGGACCTCCCATGTGGTAGGTGGATCCTCTGTTGAGCCAAATCCTCTTCCCTTCAACTCTATTGAGGTCCAGGTGGGATTCCCAGCAGTCCAACAGTGGCATGGTCAGATGTGTACTGTATAATGCTTATCCTGGTATCTTGGGAAAAACAGATGGGAAGGAAGGCAGATGGGACGCTCAGAGACCAGAGGGGAGGTTACAGCAGCAGTTCAGGTGTGAAATTATGGCAACTTGGACTCAGGTGGTGTTTCTATAAACATCAAGTGCATATTTACTGTTTGGTGAAGTGACTGCACAGCTGGCTCATGTCTCTTCTGCCACTTGACTGCGTAAGCTCAGGTAGGATTTAAAGGCAGTAGGTGAGGTCATAAAAGAGTGATTTGGTATCAAGACAGTGGCCAGAACCTCCACTCCTCGAAACAAAGCTATGAAGCAATATAAACCAGGATCTTGGAGAAAGTTCCAAGGCAAATTGAGTCCACGATACCTTGTTTGGGAGGTGGGGACAATAAAGCCTCCTTCCATGCCCCATCAATCTTAAACATGACTTTTTCTCATATTTAATAGAAATACAGGATTCCTTAGATAGAAATACTGCTTGACATTATATTATGTATTTTATTTATTGTTTGCCTATCTCAGCCAGAATGTAAGTTTCCTTAGGTCACCAACTGCATCTCTTTTATTCACCACTGTTTCTTCAGAGCCCAAAACAGAGCCTGGCACACAGGCAGTGTTCAAAAAAGATATGTTGAATAAATGAATGAAGGACTAAATGGACATCTTGGTGAAATGAAGCCTATCAGCATCTGAAGCAAGTCCTCTCCCTGTTCTGGTGAAGAAATGTCACTCCTCCTTTCAGAGGTTTACGGGATGATATTCCCATAGATTAGCTTGGAGGAAGCGCTGCTATAACAACCTGTACGTTGGCATCCATGCAAAAACCTGATTCACTGCAGCCGTGGAATCAAATCTTCACATCGGTGAGCTCCTCTTCCATTTGACGCTATCCCTTTTAATTTAGCTGAGTCAGCACCAATTAACACTCGCTAATCCAATTTTCATGAAATTGGACAAGCAGACACAGAAGTTCACAGGCTGAACAAATTATTGGAAATCAGAGTGAGACACTTCATCTGGCTTCTTCGTCTGCTAAGGTGTAAGGGGTCCTTCCGGCGGGAATTGGAAAGCGGGTAGCAGTTTAAGGTGGTCGTGCCTGCCGTCTGCCGCGTGACGGCTTAAGAAATGGTAGGTCACATGGTAACAGGCCTGCTCAGGCTTGTGCAAGGTCAGAGCTCGGGGAATGACTCATGGTGCCCTCTGGCCAGATGCCCCTGAGGCCTGTCCACATACGTCCTCTCATTCAGCCTTCAGATTTGAGCAGGAATGAGGTCGTCCATCCGAGGAGGGAGAGCAGGCAGGCAAATGACGCAGGCTGGCTCCCTTGTGGACCCTGAAGGAGTCCTTGCAGCAAACTGGTTAAATGCAGGAACGCTGAAGTCAAACCCAAGTTTGAATCCGAACTTGATCACTGACTCTCTGACCTTTAGGCTAATGTCTCCAAGTCTCAGATTCCTCAACCACAAATTAAGTAACATCTACAAATTAACCTCTTGGTGTTAAACATGACGATTCATGTAAAGCGTTTGTCACAGGCTCTGGCAAAAGTATGCTTTTATTAAATGGTAGCTTAAAAAGAAACATTTTAGGCTCTTTCTATCATACATTTTGTGAAAAGACTCTTCTCTACAGATACTCAACCATTCTCAGACTTCACTTTCATCCCTTAAACCCTCCTGAATGAACCTCATCTCAGATGATACAACCTGCACTAAATCCATAATACCTGAGTCCATTCATGCAACTGGGTTTTGCTGAGCACCTATTGTGTGCTAGGTTCTAAGCTAGGTGCTGGGGATATAGAAACATAAGATTCTATGTCCACCCTCAAGGATCTCATAATAGAGAATAATGAAAGTGCAAACAAGAAAGTGTATGAGAATGCCAAGCAATATATTCTTCTAATGCTAATGCCTCATGGTTTGCAAATTCCCTAAACTTTTCCATCCTCAACTCCTCGATGGTGCTGGAAAAGCTTATGTTGGCCTAACACTCCAAATGTAGGACTTTATAACTGACAAGCGGTTGCTAAGAAACTTATTCAGTCCCCCAACAAATATTTATTTAGCACCAACTGTATGTCAGGTGCTGTACTGAACCCTAAATGATAACAGAACACACATGGTACCACTCCTCACAGAGTTTAAAGTCTGGCTTGGAAGACAGCTAATAACATAATAAGCATGTAAATAAATGTAAAATTGCAACTAGGAAGCAGTGAAAAAGGGTCCATGGTTTTATAAGAATGTATTTGTATCATCAGGGGGTAGGAACTAGTCAAGTGAGACAGGGAAGTCTTCATGAGGAAATGGTGCCAAAGCTGAGATTTGATGTGTGGTGAAGGTTTAACTGGCATGGAGGGAA
The DNA here is from genome assembly GCF_030445035.2 of Dasypus novemcinctus. NCBI lineage: Eukaryota > Metazoa > Chordata > Mammalia > Cingulata > Dasypodidae > Dasypus > Dasypus novemcinctus. The sequence continues at coordinate 55,229,598 of NC_080695.1, read as the reverse complement.
GGAAAGAGCCTTAAGGGAAGAGGAAAGATTAAAGGCCCTGTGATGGGACAAGCCCTTCGCACTGAGGGACAGAAAGGACACAGCAACTGGATCACAGCAACTGGACTTCTAGTAATGCCAGAGGGTAGGGGAGGAAACAGACTGTGGAGGACTTGAAGGCCTCGTTAGGATTCTTATTCTCAGAATGATGAGATACCAGAGAAGATTTAGGAGGACCAAGGAGCCTGGAAGGGGCTGACATAATCATATTTGTGTTTGAGGAATGCTGAGCTAAGAAGGCTGGTGAAGCAAGAGCCAAGTGCGCATAGGGGAGAGAGGTTGGTGCTGGGGTTGGAAAATAGGGCAGACCATGCACAGCCCCATAGGCTAGACTCAAGTATTGGAGTTCTAGTCTAAGTTCAGTGGGAAGACTTTGATCTCTGCTGTGCAGAGGATGTATGGAAGAGAGCAAGAGTAGGTGTGAGGTAGAACGTCTTGTCCAGATGGGAAATGATTGTGATTTGAGCTGAACGTGCAGTGGGAATGAAGAGAAATGGGAAGATTCAAGAGCTATTTAAGACACTACAGGGTTCCAGGATAACCAGCCTGTGGCCCAGATGTCTCTAGGAATAAACATGCAGTACAGTGGTGAATGAGGCAATTTGAGTTGCCTTGCTAGTACACAGGTGGAAGGTGTCCTTGGCTCAAGATGGCTACTCTGACCTCATCCTGATGCCCTATGAGCTATGTTCCTTTTGACCAAGCTGGGAATCAACATGGCTGATCACAACAGAATTTGTTATAGAAACCTCATTCAGCTCTTATCCCACTGTAGAATTTGGGGCAGAACTTTGCAGTTATGGAGTCATCAATAAAATCAGGGCATGATTCCAAGGCAATAGGCCTGGACTTGCATTCTAGGTTAGTGAAGATTTCTCTGTCATAATACTTCTTTGGTAAGTCTTGGAGATATATATTTTTTTTAATGAGCTATGATCCTTGGGAGTGATGAAAAAAGTTCCTTTGGTGTAAGTTTCTATTTCCAGTTTCAGAAAGTCCCCAAGTCCCTCCTGCTTTCTACCACAAGAAAACATATCTCTGGAAAGCAAAATATCTTAAAATGCTGCTATTGCTGCTAAAATTAGAGTCCTAGATTCATTTCCTTTCTGAGAAATGTGGCAGATTAATTTCCCTTCTTGATGAAGGTATTACTATTAATATAGTCTGTGCATAAATTCAAACTTATTCTATATCCAAGTAGGCCTAGTTCCCAGAAAGCCAATTAAGTGATATAGGCTTTGTAGACTTTGGATATTCAGGGAGAATGCAGACTAAGTATGTTAATTCAAGCTTACCTGGAGGATATGTGTTAATTCAAGTTTACCTGGAATATGGGGGATGTATGTTAATTCAAGACCTGTCTGGTACTCAGATAAAACACTTAAAACTCTAAGGAACTAACTAAGAAAGCCCTTTTGCATAAAAGCACCATTTGACTCTACTCCTACATCCTCTGTATAAAAGGGACCCAAAAATCCTATTCTGGGTTCAGTTTTTATTCCGACAGAAGTCTGCCGAGCCCGGGTGGCTGTTAATAAATCTTCCTTCTCAGATTCTCGCATCCTGGCCTTCAATACCACGAACACCTGACTTCTCTCTGCTACAACACTATAAACCAGAGATTCTCACCCAGGGGTGATTTTGTCCCCCAGAGGATTTTGGCAATGTCTGGAGACATTTTCTGGTTGACACAACTGGGCGGTGCTATAAAAATCCAGTGGCTTAGAAGCCAAGGATGCTTTTCAACATCCTACAGTACACAGGACAACCGCCCACAAAAAAGGGATTATCTGGCTCAAAATGACAGCAATGCTGAAGTTAAGAAACCTTGCTATAAACCTTGTCTATACCTGCCTTTATTATGACAGTTGTTACAATGAATATAGGGACCATGTCATTCTTGTCCTCTTCCTTCAGAAAATATCAGAAAGAAGGAAGGAAGGAAGGATGAATGGATGGATGGATGGATAAGTGAATGGGAATTAGCCATTGAATTACTAAATGAAAAAGTAAATGAGTGGATGAATTATTATCAACATTAATGAATTAATGAGTAAAATCTAGCTAACATGTACATAGCACCATATAGAAATCTTTATTGGATTATGTCGCAGGTCTTCCTTGATGATCGCATTCCCAATGAGGTCTTCCATGATGCCCTGATACCACCAGCATCTCCAGTTTCTCTCTCTGTACAGCATCATCATCTGATACACACACACAACTTTTGTATTTTTATTGTCTGTCCTTTCCCACTAGATGCAATCTCCAGAAGGTCAGGAATTTTTGCCTTTTATTTACTTCAGTACCTTTGGCAACAAAGACAGTGCCTAACACATAACAGACCCTTGATAAATATTGTTGAATTCATGGTGTACTTTACTGCTCTCAGCAAGCCAATGAAAAAGGTATAATTTTTTGTTCTTGCATCACAAACGAAAAAAATGAAGCCCAGAAATATAATCTGTCCAAGGATACACAGCTGGTAAGTGATAGAGTCCTACCCAGGCTTACAGACTCTAAAGAACACTCTTTACTGTCAAGCAGTGTTGCCTCTTTTCAGAATGAATGAAAGCAAGGCAACTCCTTTGAAGGCTGTCCCTGGCTTCCGCTGAAGTTCTGCTGACAGAACACAGCTGGTACCTAACCTATCTGCCCACCTCCCAAATTCTTTTTCTTAATCAGGTGAAACAAAGGTTGAGCAAGGATTGCTGAGTTTTGGTAAAGAAGAAAAGTCCATCATTCCCTGGGCTAGCTCTTTTGAGAGGCAGACCAGACTCAGAGGAATGTGCTAAAGGAGTGATGGAGTTGAGTCTCTTTGTTTCAGCTTACAAACTTCAATTGGTTGCTAAGAGACTGTACAAAAGGAGGCCCATTAGAAGCCCTCAGAACCCACAGGCAGTTACATAATACCAGGCCCTTCCTTTATAGAAATGCAAATAGTGTATGTGCAAACCCTGCCTGCAATCTGTGCTGCATGATAAGAGGATTTCTGTTTGGGGCCCCAAGAAATCCTGTCTCATGGGGGATGGGCTGTGGAGGAACCGAATGGTGGCGGGGAAAGGTTCTTCCTTCAGTTGCACTTCCAGAGGACTTAAATAGTAATTAATGTGCAATCCAATCCCCACTCCACAATAGCCGGATTTTACACAGGCAGTACCCACACTAATTAATTCAATGATCCTGTTGTGTTATTTCCAACGTTGCTTTTCTGGCATTTCCAATCAATAAGCAGGGAGAGCATTTATTTTATGGTCCCAAATGTTGAAAGCCATGACGTTTGCTAATCAGGTTGAGTAAGTACCTCTCACTCCTGGAATTATTTCCTGGTCAGTGCATATCACATCTAGCTCAAACAAGGGGGCCACAAGGTGAACTAAGCAACCTCTACATAGCCCTGTGTACTCTCAAGCCAGCTTTGGTTGGAATCTCCTGATTTGGAAAGGCAAGTTTTATGATTCACTGTTCAAAATGGCAAAAGAAATACATCCATGAAAATTAATCCAGTGGTAATATCAGTGCCTTGCATTCAATACACTTCTTTTCTACACATAGTTTTAGTTACCTACTACGTGCTGAGGCAGGATAGAATACGGACCTGAGGAGGAACAGAAAACCCAAGCACCAATTCTCAGAACACAGACATCTTTATTGGAATGCAACTTGCAGCATTTTCTCACAGTAGTAAGAAGGAAAATCAAGAAGGGCTTCCACCACCCATTTACTTTCAAAAACATCTCATGCAGTAAACATGCAGAGGGCTCCTGGAAAGTGGCCAGCGGCCAATCACTGCTGATCCATGCGACACGCCAAGCTTATGAACAGCAAGCCAGAAGCCAACTACCACCAGACAGCAACCCTTAGAAACCAAACCTCTCAATGAATTTCCCCCACTTTGTGTTAAATATACCAATTCGCACAGACTCTAACCCTCTATGATAACCAATAAAACCAGAGACCCCTAGAGAAAGACCACACGTCCCTTCCTTGAGCATGCGCACACTCACATCTTGAGTGTGTACTTTCCCCTCATTAAACTCTTTCCTAACTTTCCTGTAACTATGGTATATGTCTCTGAATTCTTTCTTACTGACGTGACCAAGAACCTGGAAATAGCTCCAGCCACACTCACCACTTTATAAGGTGATAAGGATGCAATCAATGGTGAACCAGAGAGACACCATTCCCACCCTCCTGGAATTTACATTCTAAAAGAGCAGAGAGTTAGCAAATATGTAAACAAATGAAAATATCAGTTAATGTCAAGGGTTAGGAAGAGAATAAAGCACATAAAATGAGAGAGAGTGTGAATAGTAGAAAAGGTGATCATATATATATCTTGTTGTACGCAGGACCATCCTGGTTTAAGCCTATTGTCCTGGCTTAATTGTTACAGAGTCCCCTTAACTCTGGTTAAGTGTTCTTGTCTGGACAATCAATTCTATGTTTGCCTTAGCAATAGGCAACATCATTTAGGGAAGGCCTCTCTGAAGAGGTGCTGATTCTGCTAAGGCTGGAGCAGTGAAAATAAATCAGCCATGGGCAGATCAGGAGGAAGCAGGTACTGGGCTGAAAGAACACAAGTGGAAAAATCAGAGTCAAGAATGATCTTATCATATTGGAGAAACAGAGAGAAGTCCTTGTAGCAGGAGCATGATGAGCAAGATGAGGCTGTAGCTATGGGCAGGGGTCTGATCATTTGATACGATGAAGGTCTGGGTATGGGATTTAAGTTTAATTCTAATTGGGACAGGGAAAGCAATGGAAGTTTTAAGCAACGGAGTGACATGATTCAAAATTTTAAAGGACAACTCTGGCTGCTGAGAAAAGAATAGATTTTCAAGGGACATGAGTAGAAGCAGACGGATCAATTAGTATGTTATAGTCACAAGCAAGGTAATGAACGATGGAGGCTTGAAAGAGGATGGTGGTAGTGAAGCACAGAAACGTAGGAGAAGGGAGATGACTTGACTCAGTAAAGCAGGAGGACCAATGGAAAATCACCATCCGGTAACACCTAACTGCAGTGGTAAATCACCCACCCAAGGCCTAGGGCCCCAGGCCGAATGCCAGAAGATACCAGAAAAGGCCCATCCATCCTCTGACCCCCACATGCCTCACCAACCCCTCTCCTGGACAGTTCCCAGGCCAGTGAAAAGCTGTGGAGCTAGTAAAATGTTGAGATTTTCCATCTCTCTTTTGCATAAGGCTGACCAGTGAGAACGCTGGGATTTATAAGTCCTACTTTACATGGAGGGGGAGGGAGAAGGGGAGCCCAGTCTCGATAGAACAGTACCCCAAGCCCTGGCAGGCACGACTCCTGCAACTGCTCCGAGCTTGCCCAGGCTCCCGTCTTGAATGTGTGCTTTCGCTTTGCCTTCAGTTCTCCTACTCCATGATTAATCCATGAATTCTTTCTCACACTGTGTCAAGACCCCTTCTACCCTAGGTTGAGGTCTTTCTCCAAGACCTCCCAGGGCCTCTCTAGCATCAATAGCAGAGACGAAGAAACATGAATGGATTTGGGCATGTTTTTGAGGTGGAACCCACTAGACTTACCAATGGGTTAGATGCGTAGGATGTAAGAGCAAGAGAAGAATCAAGGATGAAACTTAGGTTTTGGCTGAAGCAAATTTTGGACTGGGATACATGAAGCCCAAGAGTTGAGTGGAGATGAGATTCCCTGTACAGACTGAACAGAAAGCTGATGTCCGAGAGGGCCTAGGAGGTCTTGGAGAACGACCTCAACCTAGGTAGGAGGGTTCTTGACACAGTCACCAGAAAGAATTCGAGGACTAGTCATATAGTAGCTGGAGAATTTAACGTAAAGTGGAAACACACACCCAGACGGGAGCCTGCCGCTTGTGCGAGTCACACGTGCTGGGGCTGGGAGTGCTGCTTTAGGGAGCCTGGGCTTTCCTTCTTCCCCCTCCAGGTAAATTAGGACTTGGAAGTCCCCGCGCTCTCATTGGTCTGCCTAATGCAAAAGAGGGATTGAAACCTACAGCTTTTTACCGGCTCTGCATTCCTCGGAGTGGGAGCTATTCAGGGGAGGGGTCTGTGAAGCATGCGGGGGTGAGGGGATGTGTGGGCCTTTTGTCGTCTTCCAGCGTTAGGCCTTGGGCAGGTGATTTTCCACTGCTGTCAGGTATTACCCGGAGGTAATTTTTTCCATTGGTCCTCCTCCCCAAAAAGCCAACTGTAGCTCTAGCAGTTTGGCTTTGAAATAGATCACCCTTCGTAAACACTTAAGTGGTTGGAACTAAACCGAGGGGACCACTGCAAGACAATATTGTGTAGGAGTCTGGGGAGAAAGGAAGGCCCAGGATGATACCGTCCTTTCAAACCCCGAAGAACTGGAAACTTTGTCCAAAGATTTGAAAGAAGAATTGGAAGAACTTCAGGAGATAATTTAGCCCAGGTTAAACCGCCAGGATGGAGCTGGAGTCACAGGACTGGAAACCAAACTCTTTTTCAAGAACCTTAAATTCTCAGCTCGAACCAAATTTATTTTTCCTCTTTGAAATCTCAAACACAACCTAAATTCCCCTAATGCTAATGCAGATAGCTGTGATTTCAAGGAAGACTTCAAGGACCCATTGAAGAATAAAGCCTATTTGCCCCTGGAGAGATCCAGCGTCCCAGAATTCCTGCTCTGCCCAGAGGGAAGTGACTGTTGCAAATGGCCACTGCGAGGCTCACCTCAGGAATGGCTGGCTTCAGCCAAGCTGGCAGAGCCCAATCCACCGCCACCTTTTTTTCCCAGAGGCTAAGTTTCCTCCCTTGCCCCCCGCCCCCGGCCCCCACCCTCTGGCAGGGAATTATCTTATTCGCTAAAATCCAATAAAGGTTCGACTCAGGGAGAAGAGAGTGTTCACCACCCGCTCTGGAAACAAGGGGAGGCTGAACGCTTAGTCTGAGACAACTCCTATTAGCAATAACAGGGATTTGTGGAAAGATTTTATTCAACAACTCTGAGGACAGACAGGAATGTGACAGGAGAGACGTACCGAACCTGTCAGGTTAGATGATGAAAAATCAGTTCACTTTCAATTTCCTAGATGTGGGATCAGCGCCACTGTTCTCACTTGCTTTTAGCCCCAGCGAGTGAGAGTGACACCAGCCCAGGGGTTGTCAAAGTTACCCGCAAGCCGGCGGCAGCTTGCTCTTGATTTACTTATTTTTATAAAAGTATAGCTGCGGCCTCAGCGGGAGGTGGGGGTGGGTTCTGTCTCCCAAGAGGAAGTTCGGAAATGGTTGTTTTGGGGTGGACAGGGGGCGCACAGGACAATGAGGAAGCCAGGCTCACCGGATACCGGGCGGCCAGCTGGACATCCCACCCTGTGCAGAACGGCCCCTCGGCTTAGCTGACTTTCTAATGTCCCTCTGGCTATTCGGGTAGACAAAAAGACAACAACAACAAAAACTATTTTTTAAACTTTGTTTTTCCTATATAAATACAAAGTTATTCTTCACATTTTAAAATGTGGAACTAAACAGTAAATCTCACACTGTTGTGGGCACACCTTTACCAGCAGTCGTTCACCAGTTCATAAAACCTCATTGCCGGAGGCAACACCACGGAGAATCTTAGAGTCATTAATAAACACACCTATTACTGGTCTACTTTTGTAGGCATCCCATTCGTGGTGATTCTTTATATAGGTGCAAGCCTCTGCCTCTTTCATCATGTCCTCTAGAGTCATCATGTCTTCCAAGCATTTACATATTGAAATACATGTGACTTTACATAAATTTCTCTCCTTTCACTCTCCCTTATAACACAGTTAGGGCATTATATTAAATTTGTATGAAATTATGACCATACATGAGTTATATAATCTACGAGTTCCATTTCAGGATAGTAAAGGGGATGTCACAAAATATTAGTTACAAAAAGAGGGCCTTGGGCCTGATAGGACTGAGAACCACAGAAATGCAACAATAAAACAGCATTATTAAAGGAGATGGGGAAGAAGGGTAATATCACCCTAATAAACCACTTTCAGTTTTCCATAGTCCTTTCCAGTCCTCCTCCCTGACACACGCCCATTTTTGTAGAGTCGCAATTATAGTGCACAGGATCTTATTTGCTATTTGCAGCCACCCTTTAGGAAGCCCATTTTATGGATGGGGAAACTGAGGCTCAGTGACATTACACATCTTTGTAGAGTGTGTGCGTAGCAGAACCAAGGTTTCACTCTAACTTCACTCCCAAATGGGCTGCTTCCAAACCAAATTCCGTTTTCATAATAATAGCTTGCTTTGGCTGCCACAAGTGATTCTTGGATGAGAACAACTGGGCCCAAGAGTTGGGGAGAAGGAGAAGAAGGAGGAAGAAATGACAAAAAGACAATGGAAGGGTCAAAAATGGAGAAGAAGGGGGAGTGGAGGAGAGAAGAGATGAATGAGGAAATGGGGAAGAAGGTACAGGAGAAGGAACTGGATGAGAGAAAGGGAAGGAAAATGTGGGAATACATAAATGGGAGCAGAGAGGGCAAAGATGAAAGAGGAATATGGGGAGGAAAAGACATTGGAGAGAGAGAAGATGGGAGGGGGGCGATGGGCATGGATGGAGGGAGGGGAGCATGCAGACCGGGTTCTTGTCCCGGCCGTCGTTTCTGTGGCTCTAGCTGAGGCATTCCTCCTCTCGTTTGTTCTTCCAGTTGGATGATTGAGGAGCTAGAGTCTGCACAAGGCTGTAAGAGGGCAGACAGCACAGAGGGCAGGCAAGAACTTAAGAAAATTTAAAGGGCAGTTACAAAAGTGGCCAGGGGCCTGCTCGGGCTCCCTGGAGGAGACCTCTTAGGGGGACGCTCCCAGCACCGTGAGCCCAAGTGTGTGTCTGTGCACATGGGACGTGTGCCTCCTCTCCCATCTCCACCAACACAGAGGTCATTTTGGAGGAAGACAACTGAAACCCACCCATCGCCCAACAACCCACATGCTTTGGTTTCGCCCCAGTTTACTTTCATTCCTGTACCAGGAGACAGCCCCGCCAGACCAGGGATATATAGAAAGCATTTGTCATTGAGGTCCATTGAATTTTATAAGCAATTTTCTCCTTTGTTAGCAATTTCACATTGCATATTAGCATTTGTTTTCATATCATATTAGCATTCATCACAAAAGGCTAATCCCATTAGCACTTTTCACATTGTATGAGAGAAAACAAATGACTGCGTGGTGCCAATGCATCATTGCAACCAGGATGGCCTTTTCATCTGCTGCTTTTGTTTACTCCCAACCTGCCTCATCCTCTCTCTGCAGAGCTGCCTACAAAGGGAAAGAACTCACTGATTAAGACCATTTGAGCTAATCTGGAGCTAAGACGTGCTCTTCCCCAAGTTGCCATTCATTCATTCATTCATTCGTTCGTTCATTCACATTTATCCAGCACATACCTGAGTCCGGTGTGTGGCCCATGCCTATGTTGGGTGTGTGCTCAATGCTAGGGAGACTGTGGCAAATAAAACTCTATGAGAAAAGGCAACTCTTTCACTTGGCTTGCAGGAATGTAGAAATAAATGGCAAGGGAAAGTTCAAGCAAACTTTACAGTTGTTTTACTGTCAACAAACATGATGTGCCAATTTCACTGCCTGTCATCTTGATCTGCTCGTCTAAAGAATTCTAATGGGCAGCATTAGCAAGCTGGTTAGCATTAGTTAGCTCATTCGCTTAGTTAGTTGGTTGAACCTAAAAGGCATAATACTGCAGCTTCCATATACTTTGCAATTCAAGGTTTTTCTTATTCCTGATTTGTCTCTGACCCAGTGAGGTGTTTTCAGTGTTTTGAGGTTCTTAAATGTAGATATTTAGATCATGCACTGAAAAGAAAAATAGTTTTTTTAAAAAATGAATCTGCTTCCTTATACTGTCAGGTTATTCTCAAACTAAAATTGACCACCCCTCACTTGTTAAGTCCAGATTAAAATATTGAACTGGTCACAATTTCTGGTAAATGCCTCATTCACCAAAGAAATGGCTACCTGGCCTTCCATCTTGGGTAAGTCACCTGCCTCAACCCCCAGGCTATGCAGGAGAAATGTGAAGATGGGGGGAAGGGACTTTGTAAACTGCAAGCTCTCTTCAAATAGGCAGGGCTGTGATTAAAAACGCAATGAGGGAAGCGGACTTGGTCCAGTGGATAGGGCGTCCGTCTACCACATGAGAGGTCCGCAGTTCAAACCCTGAGCCTCCTAGACCCGTGTGGAGCTGGCCCACGCGCAGTGCTGATGCGCACAAGGAGTGCCATGCCACGCAGGGGTGTCCCCCACTTAGGGGAGCCCCACGCGTGAGGAATGCGCCCCGTAAGGAGAGCCACCCAGCGCGAAACAAAGTGCAGCCTGCCCAGGAATGGTGCCGCACACACGGAGAGCTGACACAACAAGATGACGCAACAAAAAGAAACACAGATTCCCATGCCACTGACAACAACAGAAGCAGACAAAAACAAGAACATGCAACAAATGGACACAGAGAACAGACACAACGGGGTGGGGGGAGGGGAGAGAAATAAATAAAAGTAAATCTTAAAAAAAAAAAAAATACACACACACATGAATGTACCACACTAATGAAAGAAGTTGATGTGGGAAAAGTAAGGGAGTGTGGGGAGTGGGGCATATAGAAACCTTCTATATTTTTTAAGGTCACATTTTGTGTGATCTATGTTGCTTTTAAAAATAAATAAAAAATGTATCTTAAAAAATGACAAAAAAATAAATGAAAAAGTTAGAGTCCCACGCTAGGGAAGCACATGATGGTAACCAGGAGACCTTACGTATTTGAGTGTCAAAGTGCCCTTCAGCTGCTTGGTGAAGCCTTTGGACTCCATCTCTATAAAAAAAAGTCCTTAAATTCATAAAGCAAACTGCATAGTAATTCAAAGAAATGAATTATATTGAGCTTCAGTCATCAAATTATTTTTAATGTGATGGAGCAACATATGAGGTTCTTATTGAAAGCAAAAATTATGGAAAATTCAGACATGTACAGTGTAAACACAATAGCATAACAAAGTCCCAGGCACCCGTCACCAGCTCCAGCAACCAACAGTATGCTGCCATTCTTGTGTTTCCCAAAGTTCTACCCACTTTCTACCCGCCTACTTGGTTATTTTTGAGGCAACACTTACATACATTGGAATCCACAATTATGAACTGAACAATTTGGACAAATGGATATACACTTCTGAAACACACCCATGCAAATATTTAGAAACTTTTAATAACCCCAGAAAATCTTTGTGTCCCTTCACTGTCAGTTTTGCTTCCTTATTAACATGTTAAATAATAAGACCTAATGGTGTCTCCAAAAGCTACTCTTACTTTGAAGAAGTGGCAAGCTTTAATGCTATGATCTACTGATAACTAAGTCACTAGTAAGGGTTGATACTATTGGCTTTTGTCACTTTTATTCATAAGTAGCTGCTGCCATTTTGGGGGAGCTATCTGCCAGGTAGCATGCTAAGCATTTTGCATAAATTTAACCCTGAAAACTATTGATTACTAAGTGCTCTCACTTCCATTTAAAGGTGAGGACACTTCTTAAGGGTTCAAAGAAGTTAAGTAAATCCCCCATCGAAGGTCACCTTGTCTGAGCAGTAAAACTAAGATAGGAACCTAGGAAAGAATTTAAAAAAAAAAAAAAAAAAAACCTGGTCTCTAATTTTGGCTCAGCCCTTCACTAGCTACCTGACCACTGTGAGGTACTAAATCTCTCTCGCCTATATTTTCAACTTCCTTCTAGGGCTATCATGAGCATAATCCTGATGTTCACCAAGGAACCTGAGAATTTAGGGGTCAACAGAAATTGTCTCCAACCCCAGCCCAAAATGGGATTGGAGCCCCACATCCTTCTAAATCTCCCTAGAGGGACATGAAGAAGTTACCTATATCTTCTTCATCACCTGTAACTCCAAGTTCCTGGTTTCACTGACACAGCTAGACATGGGGGCTGGGGGCAGAGAGAAAAGTGGTGGAGGCCTTGCCCAAGGCCTGTTACCCAAGGATCAGCCAAAGTAGAGGTTATGGAGAAAGGTGGAACTGTTTTGCCATAAATTTCTATTTCTACAGCACAACTGTAGTTATAGGCAAGGGTCTCTGTGGCAAGGATTGAGCGTCAGAGCCCCATGTAGGCTGGTAACAAATGTGGATTCCCACCCCAGACCTAGGCTCTCTGGTGGTGGGCTCTGAAACCTGCAATTTCCGCATTTCCCCAGGGGGCTTTGGTGCATACTCACATTTGAGAACCACTCCTCTATGAGGGATTTGGAATGGCTTTGGTGTGTATTAGAATTTCTTTTTGCCCTCTCAATGCCTAGCACAAGGCCTTATGGTTCCCAATAAATTATTTAAAGATGAAATATCTTATTCGCTAACGTAGCCCCACTTCAATGGCTGGTACATAGTATGTACTCAATAACTATGATTATTATTTTGCTTTAGTCACTGTCCTATCTTGAAGGGCTTTGTAAAAAGATCACTTATTATTTAAACATAGCCAGAGATAGGGAGGTCTATTCCTCGGAGATGATGAGGCTGAGGGTAATGGTGCTGCTGATGACATTGGCAATGACGACAATGACTTCAGTAGATGGAGCTTTTGGGCCCCAATCTTCACCTCTCTCTGTATCCACATCCTTGCCATGAAACTTTGCAATTCCTCCCACAAAAGACAGTGTCGTATTTTCCGGCTCTTTGACTTTGGGCTCGACCATATTACTTGCTTTGGCCAATGGGATATTACCAGACATGACACAAGGAAGGACTTGAAATGTGCTTGAGTGGTTGGGCATATCCTGTTGGGATTCTGCCATTACCGCGAGAAGACCTTCACCCGGGTACCTTCTTCCCCTTCAGCTTGTACTTCAGAATAAACACAGGAGGATAAGAGCCACAAGATCTTGAAATGAAGCAGATGTTTATTGTTGCATTTCACTGAGAGTTGGTGGACATTTGTTATGCAATCGCTGCCGGATACCTGAGAGTGACAGCAATGAGGATGATGATAAATACATTGCTTCCATCTATCGAAAGTTTTAGTGATACAGAGGGGACAGAAAGTACAAGAACCCTGGGTTGTGAGGTCTGACTTGGTTCTACTCCAGGCTCTGCAACTTACAAGCTGTGTAGTTAGTGCATTTGGCCTCTCTTAGTCTCAGTGTCCTCATCTGTAAACTTTGAACGATACTATTTGTCTCACGGTGTCGTCATGAAAAATAAATGACACGATGCCTATTAAGTGCCTGGCATAAATGAAACACTCAACAAAACAAGAAAGAAGGGAGGTGAGGAAAAAAGCAAAAGAAAAAGGGAGGGAGACAGGAAGGAGGGGAAAAAAATCTTCATGAAACAGAAAGTTCACCTGGAATTCCCAGCTCACACTTCACCCAGCCTCTGAGCCTCGGAGCCCTCTTAGCCTCTCGAGAATGCTGTGCCATGCTTTCTGCCCCCTGCAAGGCACACAGCATTTCCAGGAGTCCCATTCCAGGTGTTTGAGGCTGTCACAAGGCTTCTCTTTCTTTCAAACCTGCTACCATAAGAACAGACATCCTGTACTGGCCGACGATGGGCCAAAGAGAATGAGGAGGCGGTAAAATCTACCCTCCTATATTCTTGGCTTGCAAATTATCCTTAGCCTTTGATATATTAAAACCGAAGGGCTGAAAATGCCGGTTGTCATGGCGACATTTTGCCTGCCGCCCTGCGATTGGTGGTGTAAGTTCACTTTCCTTTGGGTGTTGCAGCCTAATTAACTGTTATTTTTGTCAGTGTGGAGGAAGAGCCCACACTCGGGGTTTTGGACGGTGATTGCAGCCCCTGTGGACTGAGTTAATTTTCATATACTACAAAGAGAGGAATGACTGCGCCCCATCATATTCACAGTCTCAGAAAAGTTGCCAATGTTTAAGTAAAAAAATATCGGCGCACTCTCCAACTTCTTAGTGGGAATTTCAATTTCTCTAGAAATCACGAAACTTACTTGGGTTGGAGAAGGGATGATAGGCAGAAACCAGCCATTTGCTCCTGGTTCCGGCTCTCCCAACACACGTATACTTGTGCCCTGCTTGTCCTGGAATGGTTAGCTTTGTACCGCGGTGCCCATCTAGATGGGTATTACACGCTAACACTATCCTAGCAAGGCCAGCAGGACTTGTGAAAGTCGTCCGAGCTATTTCTCCAGCTCCACACCCAGCTATGTTATAATCATACCACCCAACTTGCGAATTCCCTGACGAGCTCTGGGGAAGGAACTCCACATTACCACCGGCCTTTACTTTTAATTTCGATTCTTAGATGAGCTGACGTTAACCCTGTGTCATACTGGACATTGTAGGTCCTGCCATGGCCCACTGGGTGGACTGGGGGAGAGTGTAGACTACAACGTAAACCACTATCCATGTGGTGCAGCAGTGCTCCAAAATGTATTCACCAACTGCAATGAATGTGCCACGATGATGAAAGAGGTTGTTGATGTAGGAGGAATGGGGTGACAGGGGTGGGGTGTAAATGGGAACCTCATATTTTTTTAATGTAACAAAAAAAAAATAGAGAGAAAAAAGGAAATACTTTTGAGAGCAATTTTAAAAAATGAAATGAATTGTTCCACTCACGTTCTCTCTCAGTATATATATTTGCTTCCTTTCACATGTTTTTAAAAACTGAAGGTTCCTCACTCAAGCAAAAAAAAGCTTGTTTGCATTACCAATAATTTGGGTTTCATTCTTACGAGAAATTAAGCTTTTCCTGAGGGGTCAGTGATGGGGGGCGCTGTAGGGATGGTTGACAATGTGGCTCGTGTGTTGAGGACTGAAGAATGTAGAGGATATGAGTGGAAATTTGAAATTAATCTGGGAAGATGGAAAAAGTAGAAGAAACACTCGCTCAGGACCCAAGATGCCTTGAATCTAATCCCCCAAAACTCTGCCTTAGAAGGTATAGTGGGTATTCTTAAATTTTTTTTTACTACTCAGCTCCTTTGAACATCCTTCCTTTGTTTGGCCATTTCCCCACTTTATGAGGTCATCTGGAGCAGAAGATAAAACTTTTCTTCCCCAGTAGCCTTTGCAGTGAGGGCAAAATTTTGAAAACAGAAGCTAAAGGCCACAAGGACTACATTCAGAGATCATCAGTGCAAATGGCAATACCAAGCCATGCTCAGTACTGACACTATACTATCAGGAATGCTCTTGAATGTATGGCCTTGCAGCAAGGTACTCTGGGGATTCTATAAGTGTGTGACATACTTCTATTTAGTAAATTCTGTACCTGGGTGTGTGAGTGTGCCATGTAGGTTAGTGGTGGGTATAAGTAGAGTGAGGATAGTCCAAGGAGGACAATACCTCAGTTCTCTCCTTAGAATAAGTGCCGCCATTGGCCAAGGAGACCTATTTGGGATTATTTTTGACCCCACAACCAAAAGGGTGTTCTTTGATCACCATGATCTCAAACTGATCCTTAAACTAAATTTGGTAAAGCCTCATTTCTTGGAGACAAGGACTTTCTGGCTTTGGAGAAACTTAGTTTAGCCCTCAGTATGTGTCCCTTGTTCTGGACTTGATGACTTGCTAATTGAACCAAGGCACTTTACAAGTCTGTACAAAGTCCATCAACTCTAGCACAGGGCAAATGCTGCTGCTGTGGGTAACCTCACTCAGGTGTGAAAAACCACCTTGCCAGACTTCTCCACCAGGTATGTGCTCTCCCCCAGGCTGCAGGGTTAACTGCTCATCTGCATCAGACACCACGCGAACACATCCATTTTTGTTTTCTTCCACCTGGGATAGAAGATGCAGATTGGGCATTGGAAATGACTCAGCAGAAATGAGACTTTGGGTACAGTCATTTAAAAAATATTAGTGACATTGCCTGTGAGGTGACATTGCTCACGGCAGGAACAGCCCCAGCAGTGGCCTGCCAAAGAGAAGAGCTAGTAAATTTGCTTCCTTGTTAAAACTAGCCAGGGATTTCTGTTGCTGGCGGCTAAGATTCTGCGCTGATGCAGAGAGATTTGGCGGTCTGAAACACAGCCATGCCCATTCATTTCTGTTTTGTCTGTGACTGCTTTTGCATTACAACAGTGCTGCTGAGTTGTGGTGACAAAGACAACTTGGCTCACAAAGCCTAAAATATTTACTGACCCACCCTTTGCAGAAAACGTTTGCCCGTCCCTGTTCTGGAGCACTGTTTCTCCAGGTGTGGTCTGAGAAATAGCAGCATCAGCGACACTTGGCAGTTTCTTAGAAGTGATGGTGGCAGACCCACCCCAGACCTGCTAACTCAGATGTTCTAAGGCTGGGCCCAGGAATCTGTGTTTTAACAAGCTCTCCAGATGATTCTTATGCACACTAAAGTTTGGAAAGCACTGTCCTAGAAAGCTGGTCCTTTACAGTGAGTAGATACTAGTCAACTTGGAGAGGGTGTGATGTTTCTTGTTCCATCCCTGAAACTACCCAAAACAAATCTACTCCCTCCATTCCACAGTGACCTTTGAGAAGTCTGAAGGAGAGCCTCATGCTGCAAGGACCTTTTTATTCTTCTTGATAAAGAGACTCATTTCTGACAGAGATTCTCACAGGGCATCCATCTCTCCATCACTCTCATTCTGGCCATCCATGTTGCTTCCGTTTATCAATTCTTCTCTCACCATATTACCTGAACTCTAAACCCAAAGGTATTTTTGCAGGACCAGCATGCATGCACACTCATCTGGTGAACAAATAGGAGAGTGCTTAAGTACTGGGGCTTTAGAATCAGACAGGTGAATCTATACCTTGGCTTTGCCTCATTAGAGTTATGTGTCCTTGGCCAAGTTACTTAATCTCTCCCAGCCTGGGAAATGAGCGTAATATTAATAGCATCCACCTCAGGGGCCATTATCAGAGTTCAATTAGACCATGCACAAATATTTGGCTCTTGATAAATGTTCAAAAATGATGTTATCATTAACCAGTGTCCCACCATACACATTTTACATGTATAGTTAGAGTTGTGTCTAAGACAAAAAGAAGGCAATACATGGATGGTTATCTTTGTACACAAGTCTTTGTCTCTGGACATGCCATCGTGAAGACCCCACCAACTCTCCACGAGCCCTGAAAGCCCTTCACTTCCTTTCCAGGATTTAAGATTCCCCAGTCATTCTACTGCCTCTCACTGGTTATCATTCAGCACTTCTCACTCCACTAGGCAGTTCAATTATTAAGCGCCTGCTGAGTTCTAGGCACTGATAAGCACCTAGGAGATAGAGATCAACAAGAGAATTTTATTCTTGAGAATACACTGAAGAACAGTGTTTACAGAAGAATATATATATTTTTTCCAAACAAGGTCTTAGGCAGAAGAAATCCATGGAAAAGGGACATGAAAGTAGAGCTGCTCAGGTTGAATCCCAGAGAGAAATCTGGGCTCTACCCTTCAAGATACCTACTAGCCCCACTAGTGTTCTGCAAAACAAAAATTGAACCATCCTATGGGTTGGGAGCTATGGGAATTTGACAGGGCTGGGATTTTTTTTTTTTAATTTATTTCTCTCCCTCCCCCCCGCAGTTGTCTGTTCTCTGTGTCTATTTGCTGCGTGTTCTTCTTTGTCTGCTTCTGTTGTTGTCAGCGGCATGGGAATCTGTGTTTCTTTTTGTTGCATCATCTTGTTGCGTCAGCTCTCTGTGTGCGGCGCCATTCCTGGGCAGGCTGAACTTTCTTTCACACTGGGTGGCTCTCCTTACAGGGCGCACTCCTTGCACGTGGGGCTCCCCTACATGCAGACACCCCTGTGTGGCAGGGCACTCCTTGCACGCATCAGCACTGCACATGGGCCAGCTCCACACGGGTCAAGGAGGCCCGGGGTTTGAACCATGGACCTCCCATGTGGTAGATGGATGCCCTAACCACTGGGCCAAGTCTGCTTCCCTGGGGCTGGGATTTTGAAGCATTGCTTCCAAAGTGTCTGTCTTTCCGTTGAAGTGTTGAAGGGAAACCTTTCTGGTGCTTCTCTAATTGTTTCCATTTCTGAGCAAATGTCTCTGAAAGGATCCTTTCATCTTCCCCATTTACCTTCTGTTCCCTTCTCTGTCTCTCCTCAAATTACTCTCTCTCTCCCATAATCCTCAGAACCGAAAGAAGTTGGGAAAGCAGGGAGGCTTGATAAGTGTGGTGGACTTCTGTTGGTTTTTCTTCATTGGCATCTCTTCCCTGTTCTCCTAGTAGAACACCCTGATTGTCCTGCGAGGGGCCACCACCTTTCTTCTCTCTAGGTGGTGGTGACTCGCCCCCAGCTCCAGCAGTGGACACGTGACTCGGCATGGCTCATCAGAGCACCGCATCCCCTGGTCTCCGCCACTGGTTTAGTTATGGGCAGGGCCCCCATAAGAGTTGGGACTATTGAGAGAAAGGCTTTTCTGCTAGTCTTGAGCTGTGAGAGTGTAAACCTGGTTCTCCAAGAGCATGGACTAGAACGGGACGTAGGTCCCAGATGGGCACATCCCATTGGCCCTGCAAACCCTCATCCCGCAGGTAGGAAGCAGCTGAAGGACACCAATGGACTTGACTGTCCATGGTTAAGGAAGGTCCTTTTCCCAGGTTCTACTCAGTCAAGATTTTTGTAAGCATTATTAAGAGGATGCCCCTCCCCAACATTGGGTCTGTACGGTTTAGTAGTGAAGAAGGGAGTCTCTGAAGTCAGGCAGGCTGGTCTCCACTCCTGCCTCTGCCAGTCACAGGCTGTGTCAACTTTGACCAGCCACTGAACCTCTCAGAGCCTCAGTTTCCTCATCAGCAAATTGCTAACACTTTTGCAATTGGGCGTTCTGATAATTTAATGAGGTTATGAAGGTATTGTGCTTCATCGAAGCACTTGGTCACTAGGAAACATTCTAAAATATTATTACTACGTCAAAAAAGAAGCACCAATTACAGATAACCAGGCTCCAGGGGAGTATGAGTTTTTCATGGCCTTGCTTTGGATGAAGCTATAAATGTTAACAATAGCTAGGAGAATGGAAAGCCAGTTTATTCCAGGACATGGAAAGAAAGGATGGGGCAGTGGTGACAGGAAAAAAAAACCAAACTTGAAGAAATGGCTTAAGACTTAGTCTTAAAAGGGCTGCCACTTCTTGACAGTAGCCATTTTGTGCTTGACTGTCAGCTTTGACAAGCTGGAAGTAGCCAATCTCTGCAGACAGGCAGATAGTATAGCTATCACATTATTGCACTATAAATTAACATTTCAACATGAAACTGGTGTTGAAATGCAGCTCAAATCAATGCCACCACTCCCCCTTCAGTTTTGCCTTGCAGTTATTGCCCTCAGATGCTTATTGAGCAACCAGTGAACCCAACTGGCCTCCACTCCAATTCTGTTGTCAGCAGTGCGCGAAGAAGGAGGATGCTGTTCCTCCCTGAGCAATAACTCAAAACAACGGTGTTGCTTGTGCCAGTGGCTGGCTCTTTGTTGTTGCCATTGTTGTTTTATTCTTGGCCATTATGATTGGCTTTTATTGCAGACTCAAGCGGTGTTTGAAATCTCACCCTCTTTCATTTCTCCTACACTTTGAAGGGGACCACGATGCATAGCCCACCAGTGGGAGATCTCCTCGTTCCTCTATCATTTTATGCTACATTACAACAGAAGTTGCCTGACTCCAAAGGATGCCTTTGACTTTAAAGTTCTTGTGATCTATTTGTGCAACACACATGTTAAATTAGAAATTTATTTGTCATTCCCAGATAATAATGTTCAGAATGGCACTTCCTGCATGAATCATTATCTTCGACCTGGAGTTGTTCTCCTTATGCATATGCATGAAACTAGAGAGGGGGAAGAGAGATTTGTACAACCTGTTTCCTGGAGAAGCCTCAGATGTTCAGCTCAATGTTCTGAGTTTGAGCTTCCAGAGCCAAGCACAGCATCTGCCCGGCCACCCACAGCTCGGCCAGTCTTCTCAGAACACCTGCTCTCTATTGATGGCGAGTGCCCAGTGACAGCGGGGAGCCCCTGGGGTCAGGGAACGGCTGCTGCTTGTCCATTCGCAAGATGTGAGGCAAACCCTGGAACTTAGCAGAGGGTAAGAAGGCAGAGGAAATGGACGTGGCCTCCCGGTGTCCTTCCGAAATTCCAGCTGGAGTGTCAAGAGACTATGTGGAGATGCCTGCTGGCTCTGCCTCCAGGAAGCAGGAATTAGAAACAAGAGCCTAAAGAGGGATTCATTTCAAAGAGAGAACAAATACTGTGTGCTGGCTGCAGTTGTGGTGAGTGAAGGAGGCTATTCCCAGATGAGCAGCTGAATTTCATGAAAGGAAAGCTTGGACCGTGTCACTGCAACCCAAGCTGCCCTGGATTCTACAGGCAGCTTGGACACATCTGGCTGGTGTCAGCGTTAGATCCCCTTTTCAAGGTCTAGGGTTGCTCTCCTTGGCAGACCTTGTTTCTTGCCCCAGTCTTTACCTCATTCTATTTGGGATCAGCATTTCTGGACACTGAGGCTCTCTCATGGTCCTCGGCAGCGATCGAAAGAGATCATATTTATTGATCACCCACTCTGTTCAAGACAAGGTACCAGGTATAATTACAATAATCTAAGGGGAGAATGTTTTTGAAATATATCAACGTCCCCCATCTTCAGCCAGAGCACCCATTGCCTCTGGAGGGATCAGGATGGTTATGACAGAAACACAAAGAGCAAAATCAATGTTCAGCTCCTGACTTCCAAAATCGGCTCTCAATGCCCATGGTGAGACAACTGTCTTATAATTCAAGCTTCACTGAGAGAGAAAGGAATACTTCTAAATTAGAAAATTTCCCTTCATACAGCAAGGGCAACACTTGGTGGCCTGGACTTAGAAATTTACTGCAGACTGTAGGGTAGGAAATTCCTATCCTTTGGAAGAAGAGAAACACTTCCAGTGCAGGGCAGGAGGTGGGAGACCAGAGAGGAAACCATAAGGGAGAGAGAAATTTTGAGGGGGAAGAAAGGAAGAGGAAGACACTCCTGGGTCCCCAAAGATACCCTAAAAGATCGAGCTAACAGCTGGAAGTCAGCTGTATCCTTTGGAAATTTAAGATGAGACCTCCTCACACAGTGTCCCTAAGCAAGTACGGCCTGGCCTGGCCAGGTAGCCAGCTGAGCAGGGAGGTACCTGAAGACAGCTCGTTGAGCCGCGGATGCCACACACAGCCACCGAGGCTGCACCCCACACAACCCCGGCTCCATCACAAAGACCAGGGTTGGCAAACTTTTTCTGTAAGGGGCTGGATAGTAAGTATTTCACCCTTGCAGGCTGTGCAGGCTCTGCTGCAACTGTTCAAATCTGCTGTTGTCAAGTGAAAGCAGACACAGACAGCAGGTGACAGAGTGGGGGTGGCTGTGTTCCAATAAAACTTTATTTACAAAATCAGGCAGTGGGTCAGATTTTGCTGGCCCCTGACATAGGCGGTGGTGTGCAAGGCGCCCCCTGGAGTTGGGTAACGTGGAGATCCTGCAGAAAGAGCGGACGAGAGTCTCTGCTTCCCTCTTTCCAGAGGGGGTCAGAAGAGACCTGGTTTAGGATGAGATCACAGAGCAAGGAAACCTCAGGGCCAGAGCCCGTGGCAGTGATCTCTGAATTCCAGGAGGGTGATGGGCATCAAGCTCCAACTCTCCAGGGAAGATCTGGGCTTCTGCAGTGGACACCAGCACGGAGCAGTCAGGGTCACGGCAGGATGCAGAATCCAGCAGTGGGGACCTGAAAGGACAGTGGGCAGTCCACACAGAGAGAGACCACTTCTCCTCTGCCCTGAAGAAGCCTGGACTTCTTTATACACCCCAGGCACCGCCTTGCAAAGGTGGAGTAGAAAGAGCTGTTGAGACAGGAGAGAAACAACCCTGAAGGAGAATTCGAGTGTGGATGGATTCTTTGCCAAACTTGAAAAAAATGGTTTAAAACCAGTTGCTCACACACTCCTGTCCCCAGCATCAGCAGGGCTGGGGACTTCAAGGCAAAAAGAAATGAAGGAAGTTGCACAGATACCTTGTTCATTCAGAGACTAGTGGGTAAATTCCAAAGCTCTTGCATGTGGGGACTGGTCCAGGGTTTCTAAGGAGCCAAGTGCAGCACATTCCTGCCAGGCAAGTCCAGAACCGTGCCTTGTTGATGCAAGGCTGCTGCTTTTGACACAGTAACGGGAAATGCAGAAGTGGGGAAAGGTACCTGCATGACATCACCATGGTCTTACTCTACTAACCATCCTGGGCTCGTCTTTTCCGTTTTTTGATTCTTCTATGGCAAACTCTGGAGTAGCACTTGGATCCATGACAGCGAGACAAGGACAAAGATAATTAGACTGCAGGAAGGGAAGAGGCCCATTAGAAATATTATAGAAGGTTCTAAGGATTCTGTGGGAGAACAGAGAAGGAACAAGACCCTACAGGAGGAAATCAGGGAGGGCATTAGGGCAGAAGTGCCACACTGGGTGACACTTGCTCTAAATCCTGGCTACTCAAAGAGCAGTTCACAAACCAGTAGCATCACCCAAGAGCTTCTTAGAAATACAGTCTCGTGAGCCTCCCTCTTATCCCCATACCTATTGCCTATTTTCATAGGGCTGCTGTGAGAGAGTTCCCCAAACTTGGTGGCTTAAAAAAAAAAGCAGAAATTTACTCTTGCACA
Source organism: Dasypus novemcinctus (assembly GCF_030445035.2). Lineage (NCBI taxonomy): Eukaryota > Metazoa > Chordata > Mammalia > Cingulata > Dasypodidae > Dasypus > Dasypus novemcinctus. Next base: position 55,206,912 of record NC_080695.1, on the reverse strand, counting down.
GTTCTAGAGATCAAGGTGTTGGCAGGGCCATGCTTCATCTGAAACCTACGGGGGAGAGTCCTTCCTTGCCTCTTCTAGCTTCTGGTCTTTGCCAGTGATTCCCGGCACTCTCGGCTTATATATCCACACGTCTCCAGTGCTGCCTCCCCCATCTTCACATGCCCCCGCTGTGTCTGAGTCCAAAGGTCTTCTTATAAGGACACTGGTCATAATGGATTAAGGCCCACCCTAATCTGGCTTGGTCTCATCCTAATTACAACTTCAAAAAAACCTATTTCCAAATAAAGTCATATTTACGGAACCAGGGTTTAGATGTGAACATGTCTTTTTCTGGGGTGGGATATGCAATTCAACCCATAGCACCTACTAAAAGAGAATCTGCATTTGAGCAGGATCCCTAGCTGATCTGAATGCGCATTAAAGTTTGAGAAACGTAGTGAGACTGGCACCCTGCTTAGAGTTAAAGACCCTGGAGACTTTTGGGCCCCTAAAAATCCTCTCATGATCCAACAGGAGGCAGCTGAAAGCTCCCTGGCCCACCCTCTCAGAAATCCTAGCCCAGCACCTAAGCTCTGTCCCAACTTTTGAGGACATAAACTACGAGTCCCCAGTGGCACCAGGGTACAAACTATGGGAATCAGATCTTCCTCTAAACCAAGCCTTACAAAAGGTTTGCTAAAATCATAGAAATGCCAGAGAATCCCACCTGCTAAGGAAAATGAAAAACCTGCCAAAGGGAGAAAGATCCGAATTAGACACTAAAATGCACACACTCAACACAGAGAGACAGAGAAATCAAGAAAGTAAGAGAGCGAGGGAATGAAGAAGGAAGGAAGGGAGAGGCAGAGACAGGGAAGGGGGAACAGAGAGGGCTAAGCGAAGAGAGAGAGACTGGGGCGGGGTGAGACACACATGGGAGAGATTGGGCAGGAGGAGAGGCATGGGGAGAGGGATGGGAGAGCAATGGAGAAAAGAAAGATGGGAGGAAGGGATGGGGAGAGTTGAGGGAGAGAAAGAGTTGAGAGGAGGAAAGAGAGAGATGGCAAAGAGGGCAGAGGGGGAGAATTGAACCGGCTTAAGAGAGATTTGAGGGAGAGAGATATGGGGAGAAGAGAGATGAGGAGAAGAGAAGGGGGCAAGAGTGAGGCCGTGAGAAAGGGAAGGGAGGAGGAAAGAAAGAAACAGGGAGGAGGAGGAGAGAGCAGGCTGTATGTAGGTTACCAGAATAAAAATATAAACCAGAACTGGGACCACACACAATGAACCCTATTGCCAACTATGGACTATAGTTAATAGTTTAATCATAACACTACTGTTTCATCAATTGTAAAAAGCTCCCAAAGTTAATAATAAAGAAAACTGTGTGTGTGGAAGGGGGTTTATGTGAACCCTGTACTCCCCGCATGATTTTTCTGTATACCTACATCGTGTCTAATAAAAAAATTAGAGAGAGAGAAGGTTAGAGTCAATGGAAAAGACAGGAGAAGGAAAGAGGAAGGAGAAGAGAGTAATAGAAACCTTGTTGGACCTGCTTTGCTGGAACCTGCCTGGAGCACCAGGGGACCAGGCAGATAAGGACACCGGGCAAAACTGCCCTGGTCCAGGACCCACAGCCCGTTTAGGTGGACTGCACTCATTTTCTGAAAGGATTTCACAGCTGCAGTCCTGCCCCAGCCCAGCAGGCATCCCTGGCACTTCCCAAATGCACCTTGCCCTCTCCGATTTCTGTTCCTTGCAAGCACTGTGCCCGCCACCTGGTATGCCCTTCCTGCCTCGTCCCAAGGCAACACCTCCTCTGTCATTCTGCAAGCCCCATTTCCAGTGTCACCTGTTGCTGTCCTGACCAACTCCACATGGAGTTGCCTGTGCCCTCCCCTATGCATCATATCAATTCCTGTGCCACTTCCTCTATTGGGCCACTTACCTTCCCAGCGTAGGTTCTTGTTTATTTGTGTCTCCTCTGTCAGCGTGTGAACTCTTTGAGGACAAGAGGTGATATCTTATTCAGTTCTATATCCTTAGCCCCTGGTGTAGACTTTGGCACAGAGGGAGAACTCAAGCAATGTGTGTAGACTAGATTTTATTCCTTTTGAGACAAGATAGTATCACAAGTTCAAAATTAGTACAATTTTCCTTTAATGCAGATGAAGCAGAAGGTCACAATTTACATGCCATAGGACCAATATGAGATTTAAAGACATTGCCACTTTCTATTTCCATGCCACTGGCAGACATCACTAATCAATCAGGGCACGCTTTCCCACTGAGTCCAAATGTGATCTCAAGCTTTCTCAACACCACAGTAACCCAGAAGGACGCTGTCCATGGATCAGAGTTGGCCTGGGGGATGACGCTCGTTGACTTCATCATCCAGACACCCAACTAGTAAAATTCATTCTATTGAGTAAAAACAATATTTTTACGTGCTACCAGTATTTATGAACACTTACACGTTTTTTCAATAAATATTGATAACATTGACTCATACTTGTGCAAAGTACTTTCACACATTATCTCGATAAATCCTGGCAACAAACCTCTGTGTTTGGCACCATTATTGTTCCCACTATATAGACGAGGAAACTCAGGTTCAGAGAGATCAAGTGATTATTCAAAGTTAGTAAATAGAATGAAAATGTAATGTCTGGTTTTCTGAACTCAAGGGCAATGCTCTTAACAATTACTCTGTAGCAGAGAGAAATCTTTAAGAGGAGAACAATTAGATGTCATGGCCTCCTGTTTAAGTTTATTTTTGATGTTGTGGTTGTGGTTGCGGTAGTTGTTCTGCATATCTGCATGTGGCCACTTGGCTCAGTTGACCCTTCCGTGTGTATACACTTTTGAAATGAGGTACTGGATTTCACCCCATTTTATAAATTTGTCATCATAACAGCCATCTGAGCATTGCCATGTGCCTGGTGCTATGCTAAGAGGATGTGTGTTACCTCATTCAATCCTCAGTATAGTCCTCTGGAAAAGGCGAATTATCCACCTAGAAGTGGAAATTGAGGTTTCGAAAAGATCCATCACCCGTTTGAGTTTGCATAGCTGGTGAGAGCCAGGGTTTGAGCTCAGGCCATCTGACTCCAGATCCTGCACCCCTAACCCCAACTTAGTGGCCCTGCTGGTTCCTGATGCAGCTCTCACCCTAACATAGCTATAACCACTTAGAAGAAAAAAAAATAATGCATTCCATAATGCATATAAACTAGAGTTTATTTTTACTTCCTGGTAAAATTGTTCCCCAGCACTGACTTACTTAGCAAAATGTTGCTTTTTAAAATCCCATCTTTTTGCTTTAGTTAAACTAATTACCATGCTTTGTCTATAATTTTCGAATTCCCATTCTCCACTTCAAATCTACCATGTAAGTCTCCACTGACAAGAAGAGACCTCCGTAGCTGCTCTAAGTGTGCCTCTTCCATCTGGCAGGCTCTCTCCACCTGACTGGCAGTAGAAGCCACTGCAGCCTGCTGATTTGAGTTCCATGGTGCTGTGCCATTCCGTTGCCATAAAATCACACTCTTCTCCTCAACAGGAATATTATAATTTTGTTCTTTCCAGGGAGCTTCAGCGGGCAGGGGAAGTAGCTGGAGGCCAGACTGTCTGAGCAGAGGTGGAGAGCTTGGGTGAGGAGTGGCCACCCAGACTTGGTGAGAAGGCCATCTGCGGAATGTACAGGGAGAAGACGGGGGCTTCGGAAGCACCTCCCTGCTTGACACTCACTGCTTTGCTTATTGGGTTACCAAAGAAGGAAACTGTGATGTTTCTTTCCCCCTAGTCTGCCTGGATGGCAGCCAATTGTTCCTTAGGCTTTGCTGATCTTGTGCAAAGAGGCAGTAGAGCAGCAAGGTTACGACAATGGGCTCTGAAGCCAGACCACCTGGGTCCAAATCCAGCTGTGCTCTTTCCTAGCTGTGTGGCCTTGTAAAGGTTGGACAACCTCTCTGAGCTCCACCTTCCACATCTGTGAAAGAGGAATAAAGAACGTTTATCAGTGTAAACAACTTATAATAGTTGCTGCCACATTGAAAGCTCTGTGTCAGTTGTAAATATAAGTCATATGAATAATACAGAAGTGTAGAAACTAAAGGAATGAGGACAAGTGCAGTTCCTGGGGAAAGAAAGAGGGTCCTCTCCTCTACCATCGCAGCTTAGGAACCCAAGGGGTCTGCGTTCATTCTCCTCCCCTGGGGGCACATCTCCTTCTTGCTCTTCCCTTGTCCTCATCTGTTGCCTCAAAGGACAAAGATGGGCAATGAGACGATGGTCAGCCACACTGTAACAGCAGCTTCCAGGTTTTAATAACCCATTAGGTTCCAGACCCCGAGACTGGCAATTGCACGCATTAATCCCCCCTCCCAACAACTGGGCAAGGTTCAGGTTCGTTTCTCCACCTGCCTGAGAGGCACAGTATGTCCAGTAACACGCGCAGGGCGCGGAGGCCAGGGGCTGAGCTGGGATTCGAACCCGGTTCTGCGTGGTTCCAACTCCCGAGCTCCCCTTTGCAGGCACTCTCTTAGTTTGGGTGCCCCTGAGAGCAGAGTGGAGACACGGACTTGGATGCAGGTAGGATAGCTCAGAAGCCAAGAACTAGGGACGAGAGAGACGGACCCGGAGGGACGGGCGCTAGAGGGCGCTGTTAGGCTCACTCCCGCGTTGGGCACCTGGGGCGCAACTCTGCGGGGATGCTCCGCAGCGACAGGCAGCGCGTGCTTCAGGATCATCCCACCAAGGGGCGGGACCCTGCGGCATTTGCCCACGAACTCCGAGGGGTTGAGGGGTGGGTTCCCGGGGAACACTACCTCCCCCACAATGCCACGCAGCTCAGCGCTGGAGCACGGAGCATGCGCAGAGCGCCCCCCGCCCCTCCCCGCCGGCGGTGCTGGAGGCGGGTGCGCCGAGCAACACCCGCTCCGGGCGCAGGAACGGCAGCAGCGCCTCCTCTCGCGGCCTCGCTAAGTCCTCGGGGCGTTTGTATGGCAGTCGGTACTTCCTGAGAGGACGCTGCTCACGTTTATTTTGCTTCTGCCTGGCTGCCAGTCATGCTCCACTTACTAGAACTGCAACTTGGGCAAATCACTTTAATTCTCTATTTCAGTTTCCTCATCTGTCCATTTTCTTATATCTGTTTTTTTTATTTTAAGTTAATTTAGTTTTAGAGCAGTTGTAGGTTTACAGAGAAACCATGCAGAATGTTCAGAGCTCCCCTGTACCCATACACACGGTTTTCCCTATTATTTTGCATTAGTGTGTGGTGCGTTTGTTACAATGGAAGAACCAATATTATAATTATTATCATGACATCTAGTTTTTAAATGTATTGTGGTAACATAAATACAAAAAAAAATTTCCCATTTTAACCATTTTCAAATATACAATTCAGCGGTGTTAATTATGTTCACAACACTGTATCGCCATCACCATCACCCTACTACAGTCTCCTCTAATAGCCAATAGATATTGAGCACCTGTATGTGCCAAGCGCTGTTCGAGGTGCTGGGGCTACTGTAGTGAACAAAATAGACAACAACAAAAATCTCCATCCTCCCTCGGCTTTATATCCCACTGAAGAAATAAGTAACGTTCTGGGCATGTGAGAAGTTGCAAATTGCTAAAAAAATTAAACCCTGGAAGGGAGGTGCACACCTGAGGGCACTGTGGTCTCTGTTAGGGCGCCCGGGAGAAGCTCCCCGAGAAGGAGGCAGGAGAATAAAGATCCTAAGGGGGTAAGGGAGAGGAAACAGCAAGTGCGAAGGTCCCCCCCATTCCGGGAACATCAGGAAAACTGTGTGGTTGAAGTGGCTTGAGCAGGGGTGGGAACAGCATCGGGACAAGGTGGAGAGTGGCACTTCGGGGACTCTGGATTTCACCTTAAGTGGGATGAGAAGCTGTAGGAGGGTTCTGAGCAGAGAAGTGACATGATGTGAATTATATTTTTATAGCATCACGCTGGCTGTTGTGTTAAGAGTAGACTGAGGGGGCAAGGGAAGAAACACGGAGAGCAGCAAGGAGGCTATTGCAATAATGGAGGTTGGAGGTGCTAGATGAGAGTGGCTCGGACCAGAGTGGCATCGATTGAGGGGATGAGAATAGATGGATTTTGTAAAATGTGCATAACTCTTTCCAGACCTTGGACAAGGTTTCTTGCCAATTTTCACAAAGGCTCACAGTGAAGTGAGGATTATCATCTCCTGTTTTTACAGATGGAGAACAGAAAGCTTATTGTCTTCCCGAGGTCGTACAGCTAACATGATCACACCAAGTTTAGGACTCGAGACTCCTGAGTCCAGCAAGCCTTTGGCTCCATTCTGGCTGATAGAGTCTATTATTTGTGAAGACTCCAGTTCCTGGGAATGGTGCTTCCGAAAAGTTCTTTATTACGAGGCCCCCATTTCCAAACCCCGTTGGAACTGGAGAATGAGAATGTCCCTTGCAGGCAGGGAGAGGGTAGCCCCAGAAAACCCCAGTGCTTGCAGGCAGGGATCGACTCCTTAGGATGCTCTTTCCCTTTACTTAGAGTTTTAAGTGGAAACTTAATTAAAAGTGTGACTCAATTCAAAGAGGGGCAAGGAGGATGTGACACTTTAAAAATATCACAGTTTCGGGCTTGGCAACAATTCCGAGAAAATGCCTCCCTTAGACTCCAGACAACTGCATGCACGATGATATGCAGAGAGGCTTCAGCAAGAAGGGATGATACTGTAAAATATGTTCTAATGTATAAACATGATAAAATTGACTTCTCCAGCCCTGACCTGCCCCTGTAGTTCTGGAATCAGATCTCTAGTTGCCAACCTGGCATCCTCACTTGGAGAATCGATTAGCATCTCAAACTGGGCACGTCCCAAGCAACCTCCTGAGTCCTACCAGCCCCCAAACCTCTCCTTCTGAAATCTGTTCAAGGGTGAATGCCACCTCCGCCCACCCAGCACCTCAAGCACAAAAGCTAGAAGCCATCCTTGATTCCTCACTCTCCCGACCCCTAAAATCCAGTGTCCTGCAGTCCCGCCTGCTCAGCCTCTGAAAGGTCTCTAACCTGTTCGTTTCTCTCCATCCCCACTGAGAAAACCCTCATCTCCGAGCCATCACCTTTGCAGCATTTACTGCTCTCCTCCCCCCCCCCCCCCACGTTTCTCCCTGTTCCTCTCCAGTCCACATGGAAGCCAGAGTGAGCTCTTAAAAATGTGAAAGGTGAAGCTGAGCAGGCTGCCCCCTCCTCCCAACGTGTTCGACAGCTGCGCGGTGAGCGCTCGCAGGATCCGGCTGCTGACTTCTGCTCTCATCGCTCCGTTGCGCAGCCCCCAGGCTCCTGGCCTCTCTTCTGACCCTCGAAGGCACGAAGCCCTTTCCTTCCTCTGGCCTTTGCCGTTGCTGTTCGCCCTGACCGCGATGCTCCCGGGCCAGCTCCTCTCACAGCTGGTTTCCTCCCACCCTTGAGGCCCCAGCTCAGACGTCTCCCCAGCGAGGCTTTCTCGCGTAACTCCTTCTCATGGTCCCTCAGCCTCGGCAGTACTGACACTTTGGGCCAGATGATTCTTTGCTGTGAGAGACTTTCCAGGGCTCTGCGGGATGTTTAGCAGCATCTCTGGTCTCTACCCACTGGATGCCGGCGGTGCTTCCGGCCTCCACCTAGCTGTAAAAGAAAACAAATGTCTCTAGATGTTGCCAAATAGTGCCCCACCCACCGAGGGGGCCGGGAGCAGTCACCTCTGGTTTGGAACTCCTGACCTTTCTGAAGGGTCTCTCTAAGCCCGTTTGGCTACCTATGTACACTTAGCACTCTCTGAGATCAACTTTTGTGCTACTGTGTGTTGTCACTGTCACCCTCCAGCAGGTGACCTCCATGGGTGGGAGAACTGTGACCATCTTATCCATGGCTGTATCCCCAGGACCTAGGAGAACACCTGGCCTGTGGAAGGGGTTCGATAGATATTGACAAAAACGAATGAATAATTAGTTGGTATCCATTAAATGTTTGCTGTGAGTCAAGCTCTGTGCTGAGCACGGCTCATGCCTTAGCTCATGAGCCAGGTGCTGCTATTGTACCCATTTTCAGGTATGGACAGTGAGAGTCTGAGAGTTTAATTGATGAACAAAACCAGGACACAAAGCCCTGAGCCTACCTAACTAGACCAGATTGCTTCCATATCTCCATTTATGGAAACATCAACCACCCAATCATCCAAGCTAGAAACTTCAATTACTCATGACTCTTCTTCTCCCTTCCTTTCTGTATCCTATCAGTCCTCCAGTCCCAATAATTACACCTTAGAAATGCTACCCAAGTTCAGTGCCTCTGCTCCCCACCCTTGCCATTGGATTCATCAAGGTCCACATCGGTCATGGCTGGTACTAGGAACAGCCTCATAAATCTAGTCCGTGCCCCCCCCACCTCCCCCGTCAGCCTCTACCGACTCCGTAAGACACCAGGGTTCTCGTTCATGTCAGGTCACGCCTTGCCCTAGTTTTGAAAAGGTCTGTCAGCTTTCTGTTCCTACACGAAAATGTCTGTTGGCTTGCTGGTTCCTTCCCTTCCCTTCCCTTTCATCATAATCTGAAAACAAACTACTTCTCCAACTTCATTTCTAGTCCATCCCACCCACCCAGTTTCCTCTACTGATGAATTCGTCTTTATCCCCCAAGTTCCATTTCAAATGTCTGTGCCACTTCGGGTCTCCTGCCTATTTTTCATGGCAGAATGAAGGACCCTGGCCTGGGTCCTCAAAGCCCTTGCACAGACCTCTACTCTGCAATGTGGGTTATGCCATTAAACATTGATTTGTTTAATGGCATAACATTTGTTTTCATGTCTTCCTACCCCATTGGACTAAGAGGTGGGATTTATTTCTGGATCTCTAGCCCCAAGCAAAGGGCCTAGCACATGGTATGTGCTTAATAAATGACTCTTTTAGTTGTAGAGTGATTGCAACACAATGCTAGAATCACACAGACCTGGGTTTCAATGCTGATTCTGCCCCTAATTTACTGGACAACTTTAGACGATTGATGTTTTCTATTGGGGCCTTGTTTCTCTTTGTCTTAAAGAATGAAGATAGTTATAACTCCCTCAGAGGATATAATAAGATAATTAATATAAAGTGCATAGCACAGACCTAGCACATTTAATAAATAGCATGCTGCTATTATTATCCAAATTAAATAATTACTCCACTTCACTAAATTAGGATCTACTTGGGGGATTAGAGAAGCTAAACTATTGATACTTAGAACAATTTTGAAATAGCATAAGACATTATATAAAATAAGCCTAACTAAGGCCCCAAACAATAATTGTTATAAGCTGGTAGAAAAGAGGCATGGAGAAACCAGGAAGGATTTCCTGGAAGAAGAGACATGATAGTCTCCAAAGATGGCCACCATTGATTCCTTCTCTCCTGGTATGGACATGCTATTCCACTCATCAAGAAATGGGATCTATTCCTCTGTCCTGCCATGAAATCTGGGCTGGCCTGGTAATTTGCCTTGACCAGTAGAATACAAGTGGAAATGATACCATGTCTGCTCTGGAACTAGCACTTAACAAGCCTGGAAGCTTCCACTTTTGTCCTCAGAAGCAATCACCATGCTGTAGAGATATTTGAGTTAGACTAATGAATCATGAGATATTATATGGAGAGAGAGGCCATGTGGAGGAGCGCCAAGACCCCAGAAATGTTAGGGAAGCTTCAGGGACCTGCATTCCCAGCCCAGGCAGCCAAGAAAGCAGCTAAAAGAGAATTCAGCCAAGGCCATGTGGAGCAGGGAGACCATTCCTGACCCACAGAAGAGTAAAAAATATCAAAGCATTGTGGTTAAGTCACTAGTTTGGAGATTATTTGCTAAAAAGCAATAGCAGAAGACACAGGTTGAAATTTGAATATAGGTAGGCTTGACAGGTGCTGGCCCAGCATGGAAGTACCTGCTGGGGAAAACCCATCCAGAGGAATGAGGAAGTTTGTCTTTGTGATTGTCCCAGACTCATCTCTCTTAACCCAACTCCTCTCAACTTCTAAGCTCCAATCTTGCTGAACTTCTCTCAGGTTCTCTTTCAATTCCCAGCCACTGCCCCTGATGTTCCCACTACCTCACTCTTTCTGGTCCTCTTTGATGATGGCTTATCTTTTAACCATCTTTCAGTCTCAACTTAAATGTTGCTTCCATCAGGAAGCCTTCCTTGGCAATGCACACTGTTCTAGACTTATCAAAATGTTATTCTTGTTGGACTAATGTCCTTCTTTCTCTGTTGTGGCAATTAATTACTTAATTAAGGGAAGGGAAGGAAAAGAACTGCCGTACTGTAGAATGCAAAGTAATACATGAAAAAGGAATAATGGAACTAGAAAATTACCATTTGCCACCATCAGAGAAATAGTTGATTCAGATAAAAATCATCTATAGATGCTAAAACTAGTAAGTGAAAGTTTGATGATATATAGGATATTCACATAGCCTTAGAATATAACCCTAAAATAATTTATTAATTAAGAGGGATACAAATAACTTTATAATGGAGAAATCGGGTATGGCAGTTTGCTATTATTCATGAATTCCAAAAAGAGATGTTGATTATGTTTGTAAACTGGTCTATTCCTTTTGGCATGATACCCTTTGATTGTATTAAATTCAAAGATACTACATTTACTTGGTTATGCTAAGGTTAGGGCTTTGATTTGACCACATCATTAGGGCATGCAGGGCTGAGTCCCTGCCCCCTTGGTGGGCTACATAAATGGACACTCACTCAAGGAGAACACAGAAGAAGATACATGGGAATAGAGAGAGTTCCATAGACAAGGCAGAAGAGAGAACTTGATCCTGGGGCGCCAGAAAGAGAGGAACCATTTGCCTGATAGTTTGCAGGTGAAGAGGCCAGAGCCCTGAGCAGCTAAGAAGGCCTGGAAAGAAATGAACCCTTCAGCCTTCAGCTGGGATCAGAAGAAGCTGGGCCCATGGAACCTTAAGAGAGGAAGGCCAAACCCTTGCAGATACCGCCCCCCATCTTGCTTCAACCCACGGGAAGTGAGTTTAGTGAGAAAAGTAGCCTTGAGTTGTACTCTTTAGGGTCTTGTAACTGTAAGCTTTTTTTTTTTTAAAGATTTATTTATTTATTTCCCCCCCCCCCCCCCCCCCCCCGGTTGTCTGTTCTCTGTGTCTATTTGCTGCGTCTTGTTTCTTTGTCCGCTTCTGTTGTCGTCAGCAGCACGGGAAGTGTGGGCGGCGCCATTCCTGGGTAGGCTGCCTTTTCTTTCGCGCTGGGTGGCTCTCCTTACGGGGCGCACTCCTTGTGCGTGGGGCTCCCCTATGCGGGAGTCACTCCTATGTGGCAGGGCACTCCTTGCGTGCATCAGCACTGTGTGTGGGCCAGCTCCACATGGGTCAAGGAGGCCCGGGGTTTGAACCACGGACATCCCATGTGGTAGACGGACGCCCTAACCACTGGGCCAAGTCCGTTTTCCATAACTGTAAGCTTTTACCCAAATAAATACCCTTTATAAAAGCCAACATTTGTGCTTTGCACCAGCACCCCTTTGGCTAACTAAAGTGGCATACATCACTTTAATTAAGTGATCAAAGTCAATATCACTGATGGTGGAACAAACCAACATTACGTGCCTACTGAGAAGGACAGGACATCACTCGTGTAATAATTCGGTAAAAATGTATAGCCTGAATAATTTAATTAGGAAACCTCATGTAAACTAAAATTCAAAATATGGCAATACCCTTAAAGACAAAGAAAGAAAGGAAACAGTCCAGACTCAAGGAGACTACAAACACATGAAAACTAAATGCAATGAATGATCCTAACCCTGGGCCAGAAAAAAACAAAACAAAAAGTACACACATACCATAAAGGACATTGCAGGAGCTTTTGGCAAAATTTGAATTAGGTTTGTAGGTTAGATAATTGTATTGAATGAATCTTGAACTTTTCTGATTTTTATAATTGTACTTTGATTATTTAAAAGAATATTCTTGTTCTTAGAAAACACACTCTGAAGAAGTTAATGGTAAATGGGGCATGTATCTGAAACTTATCTCATAACATGAAGAAAACAACATGTATATACATATGCAGAGAAAAGAATAAAGCAAATAAGGAAAATTGTTAACAATTGGTGAATTTGACTGAAAAGTAGTTAGCATTTGTATTAGTTTTACAACTTGCCTATAAGTTTGAAATTATTTCAAACTGAAAACTAGAAAAAATAAAATATTAAATATTCTGGGGTAAGATACAATGTAAAATGATTATGCACCCACCAGAGTGGCTAAAATGAAAAAGACTGATACAACCAAGTGTTGGTGAGGATATGGAGCAACTGGAACTCACACTAACTGGAGGAAGTGTGCTTTGTTACAACCATGTTGGAAAACTGACAGTGTCTACTAAAGTCGAACAAATGCATACCCTATGACTCAGCAATTTCATGACTAAAATGTATACCTATAAAGTGTATATATTAATATATATAAATTTTGCAAAATATATACCTGAGAATGTTTTAGTATTGCTATACGTCACAGTTAAAAATTGGAAACAACCCAAATGCCCACCAAAAGAAGATAAATAGTGGCATATTCCTAAAATGACCCTATACAGCAATGAAAAAATGAACTATTTCTACTGACTAAAACAGAATGAATCACAAAAATAACATCAAGTAAAAGAAGTCAGACAAAAATAGTACATCCTGCAAGATTTCATTTACATAAAGTTCAGGAAAAAAATGGCCAAAACCAGTCTGCAGTTGTTAGAAGTCAGGATAATTGTCTCTCCTGATGGGAAAGGGTTAGTGACAAAAAGGGGGCAAGAAAGGGTTTCTGAAATTCTGCTAATTTGAGTGCTGGTTTCTCAAATGTGTTTACTTTGTGAAACTCATTGAACTTCACTCTTATGATTCAACTACTGTTCTGTATGTACTTCAATAAGTTTACATTAAATAAAAAGAAAAGGATAGTGATAATAATGCCCAATAGTAGTACCAGGCATGGACTAACTCCAGTTGGCCAGTCATAAATTACCGCTATAAGATAGCTGCTATTACCACATGCTCCCCTGCTCTCCATTTTTCATAGATGGAGAAACTGAGGCCCAAAGAGATTAAGCAATTTGCCAAAGGTCTCACAGCCAGGAAATGGCTAAGCAAGGCCTCCTAGGAACCTCTGCTCTCAGGTGCTGTGCTCCCATGCGTCTCACTGAAGAGCACTTACAGGTAGAGAGGCTCTTCTTCATTCCTTCATCAGATGGTATCCTGAGTAAACCAAGGATGTTAGGAAATATGCAAATAAGCTTTAAAAATCAGAAACTCTGCTAATAAAGATGGAGAAAGGAATACGGTGCCAAACTGAGATGTGATAATGAGGCTGATCTTAATGCCACTTCTCAGTCCTTATTTGCAAAATTAAATCCAAGTGGGGGAGAAAAAAAACCCACCCCAACCATAAAAGGCAGGGTGGATACTCATGAGATAAGCTGGTTGAAGAAGTGCTAATGATCCAATTAAAAAATGGAATGCAGCTCTGTGATCCCTGTTCCAATTACCACGGAATCGGAATCGGAGCCCTGTCGCATATTCACTGCTGCAAAAGGAAGTGCAGGGGGGCAATTAACGGCTCGATTTTATGTTTCTTCTACCTGTGGCAGATAACTTTTTGAATTATTAATTTGTGTTTTCTTTGCAGTCTGTTTGCTCTTCCATCCCAGAGATCTCCGGGATTTCTGCAGAGCAGGCTACAGAGACTCCTTTAAGTCAATGGCTTTCCATATTCTGTTCAAGTTTCACATGGAGAAAGAGATGATCTGGGTTTACCACGAGGAGGAGGAGACGGACAGAGAGAGACAGAAGCCTCCCCGAGATAGGCAAGGGCTTAATGATGGGGAGAGGAGACCCCAAGAAGAGCAGGAACTTTGGCCCCTTGTAGGAGCAGCATCTGAGAAAATTAGACCTCAGAAGGACAAGCTATTATAAGGTTCCCCTCTCAAAGCGGGACCCCAGGCTCAGAGGCTCCCAGCTCTACCGCAGTCTTGTGCTTCCCCCTTGGCATGGTAGCAGGTCTGCCTGTCTGCAGACCACATGCCTCTCAGCAGTAAGTCTCCTACATGTGTGCAGCCCAACAAGTGCTAAATACTAGGCATGAGGAGTTCCGACTGAGGCTGCCAACCCAACTGTCTGAGGATTTGGGGGGGGTGAAATTGAGTTGAAACAGGGAAAATAAAGAATGGCGTTTTTCTTTCGCGCTTGAGTCTCAGGACTTTGATTCATATCGCCTACATATAAAATGGAAAGACCCTACTCTGTATGGATTCTAAAAAAGCATTTTGCATTAAGAAAAGTCGCCTGAATGGACTTTGCTTTTCCTAGAGCCCGCTTAATAATTCCTGAAGCCCCATTCTGTTGTGGCAAGCAAGACTGGATTTGACTATACATTTCCTCTTCTTGACCTTGGAGTCCAATTGCTCATAAATTCCTGATATTAGTATTTCTGTCAGGCAGGGCTGTTTTAAGATGCCTTCAAGTTCTGACAAAAACCAAATTAAATATTCAATGTAGAGTATCTCCCACCTGTGAGTAAAGATATGCTTGCAACGTGCGTGGTGATTGTTATTATCATCACATGTTATAAACCAGGTGCATCAAGCCAGGGTATTTAAATTTACCTAGAAGCCAACTGTTACTGTTGCCAGGGGCTGCAAGGAACCATTCAAGTACAGAATTGGGTAAAATATGGGAATCATCATGGAAGCCGGAGCCATTAGCCCAGATGCGTAGAAGGCTTGCAGCGATGATAATTACACATCATTAGTGCATTTGCAGAACGAGATCCCTTCTTCCAGCAGAAGAGGGAAAATCCACCCGGTGTGGGTGAACAAATAGCATCCTGGTGGCAATCCATCATCCCCGGGCTCTGGGAAAAGTACAGCCTTTTCTAGCAACTTATTTCTACAGGCTTGAGGATACTGGGAACTTCAGTGGAGGAAAATTAGCTGATAGAGGAAATGGCTGTTGTCTGAATATCAGGGAGGGCTGTGTGAGCAGAGGGCCAAGGCTGGGAAGCAGAAAAGGGTGTCTCTGTTAAAAATGAGCAGCGTCAGCTGGTGGATGTGAATATCATTGGCAAATCCTCTCTCAGGTGAAGCCTGTGCATTGGGTGGGAAAAATGAAGAACCTTGGAATCACAAGGTAGGGTTTCTCTGGCATTTTCGGCTGGATATATTTGTGTGAAGGATGGAAGCATCCCCAACTAAGCAGATACAACATTTGGAATGATGATATTGCAGCATCAAGCACCTATGGATCTGATACATTCATGAAAACTGGTTGGGGAGAAACTGAGGCCTTTGGGGGCTGTGGGACTATGTTACTAATGGGGTGGGTGAGCTTGGGTGCTGTTAGCAGCCAAGATTTGAGTTAGAGCCCTTGTTTCTTGGCGTGGGCAAGTGACTTCATCTCCATGAGCCTCCATGGCTTCATCTATAAAATTAGAACCTCCCTCAAAGAATGACTGAGGATCCAAAAGTCATCAATGAACTTAGCATCAGGGCTGACAGAGTACATGCTGGCAAGTGTAAGCTGTTATTGTTACCGAAGCGAATATAAGGGTGTCTTCCAGCCAGTGTGTGGCCCTGTCAATATGAAAAGTACGAAGACCAAAGGAAAGGTCTGGAGAGGGGAAAAGAAAATATAAAGGTACCCCAAGTTCCCCTACGTCTCAAATGCGGTCATAAGAATAGCAGCAGTTCCTATTTCTCTGGCTCTTGGCTTCAAATGCAGACTCCATGTAAATTCAGGACCTCTGGATCCACCTTAACATTTCACATGGTCCTTGGTGGAAACAGCTTCTTTCGTGGCTGTTCTTGATGGGAGAAGGTTCAGGAAGAAGTTCATGAGGCCCAGTGAGGGACAGAGCTACAACAGAAGCCAAGGCTAATTGAACGCATGCTCTCTTCAGGCAGTGTGCTAAGCCCTTTAGGTGCATCACACACTGAACCCTCCAGACAACCAGAAGGGTTTGGGAAATGAGCCAATGAGGCCAAAAAGGTTAAGAAATTTGTCCAATGACATAGAAATAAGAAGCGGGACTAAGAACATCTGTCCCCAAAGCCAGCAGTCTTTATAACTGTGCTGTTCTCCCCAGGCTACCCAATGTATAAACCACCTCCTTGACTTCCCCTTACAACTCTAGCCCCATAGTGAGGATCAACACAAATGCTGACCAAATGCTTGATAGACCCACTAATCTACGAGACATATTCAGATTCTCTGAATCCAACTGGTAGCCAAAATCGGGCTCAATTGAGCCAAGGCATCCCCATGGCATAAATCAGGTCTTTCAAAAACAAAGGAGAAATTGCGAATGAGACTGGGAGCCCATTGTCTTGCCCCAAATCCAAAAGATACCATTAAAAATAAGAAAAGTTAATAGACTTATAGCCATCCACTGGGTAGGGAGCCTTTAATATAAGATAAACAATGGTAGTGAGGTGTGTGAAAGCAAGCTCATAAATCTTCACTTGCTCATTAAAGTAGGTATCTTTTGGGCTTGCATTTATAATGCATGTAGCTGCATATAGGTGAATTATAAATGGATGTTTTCCTTAAATACCAAGCACTGGTTGCTCTTCAGAAAAACGAAATCACAAAGGAATGAATTCCACTTACTTTGCTATGATCAAAGAGAATACTTCACAGCTGGAAGGGAATGTATAGATGCACTATCTATTCCAATGCCCTCAGTTTTGCACATGAGGAAACTTCCAGTTTTGGCCACACACCAGGATTTCAGATATCTGAAATTCAACCATACTAGTGAAGCACAAATGCCTTTTAATTTACTCCTTACTACTGACAGCTCTAATCAAGGCATGAGTCTTCTGTTCAAAACCAACACCTGATTAGCCTTAATGATAAATGGACAAGGAGTCTTAATTCATATTGATTCCAGCCTCAGGCCTTCTCTGGTATTTCAACCCTGAACTTGTACAGTTATCCATATTAGAACACAGTATTGATTATTTTCCATCTGTAGCTGGAACATCAATTGGCCTATCTTTTGAGGAGAGATTTTTTGAAGGTCATTTGAAACCATTAGAACTGTACATGCTAACCCTAAATAAACAGAATAAACACAGCCTAGGATGATGAAGGAAGCCACAAATAAACTTGAGAGAATCCCAGAGCAACAGAGCCATCACTTCATTTCCCAGGAGTCTACAAGATTTACAGAGACACTCTTTATCCAATATGGTGCCCAAGCGATAAAGTAGGAAGAGCTAAGGGGATTGTCCAGGTGGCTGGGATTGAGGGCAGCCTTGAAGATCCTGATCTTGTGGTAAAGAGAAGCTAGGCACAGAAGTGGCTGAGAGGACTAGAGCCCCAAAATCCCTCATGGTCGGAGTAAAGAGGGTGTGGATACATTGACCTGACAACCAAAGGCTACTTTAGAACCACGGTCAGCAGAGAGAAAGCAAAGGGGACACATAGCAACAGTAGATGGAGGCAAGTGACAACAGAGGATGATACTTCTCTCCAAAGTCTGGCATCCCCCAATAGCCTCCACCTCATTCCAGGAACTTTAAACATGACTGGTAGGAAAAGGAGAAGGAAAGAAAACTTGGATCCACTGAGTAGTCATCCATAAGGGACTGAGTTTTATACAAGAAGTGACTACACTGCCTCTAATTCAATTTTCCAGTGCATAGAGAAAGCAGGGACTTGAGAATAAAATTAAATTCAGGGATAGGAAAGTAAAGTTCCATTTTCACCTGAGTCTTGTGGCTAGGAATATACTTGTTGCATAAAAAAAAAACAACTCTTAATTCCATGCCTGCCTTAAAAGATGCTCAGTAACTCTTGGCTGCTGCTGTTGTTGTTTTTGTCATTATTAAATTGTAAGCTCCTGGAAGCAAGTAAAGTAGCTTTTATTTCAGTATCTACAATGTTTACTACTGCATAGGTCCTCAGTCTGCATTTGTTGAATAAATGACTCAAAGCCTGAATTTCTCCCAAGTACACATGAGGCTGTCATTTGTGGAAGCCAATGTCAAGGTGGAGTCTGTCAGCCTAGGCTCCTGAGTGGCTCTTTTGAGAGAGCCCCAGCAACCAGTGTTAGATGTGTAGATTGAGTGGGATATAAATTTCTGTTGTGCTAAGCTACTGAGATTTGGGGATTGCTTGTCACCACAGCACAATCCAGCCCATCCTGAAAGATACAAATGAAATTAGAAATGAAGTGTATTTAAGGGGAAGAACCTAGTTTTACATCCTTTGTGTCATTTAATTCTCATATCTGTATTGTGCAGTCAATGAACATGAAATTCAATGGCAGTAAATATTTTATTAAAGGTCATACAGCCTAATAAGGGATGGATCCATCTGAGTCCAGAATCCTAGAATTTGCCATGACACTAGACTGCCCCCAAATGAAGTCCTTCTTGTACCTACTTCTCGACTCCATAGTTTACTTTGAGTATCATAAGAGAACTTTGCTTGGCTTACTTTCTTTCCCCTTCTCCAAGCTTTCTTAAAGTAAGTTTGGGGACAGTATGCAAGGGGAGGTAGATAGGAGTTGGGAAATCCAGAGTGGAAATGAACAGTCTTCACTTTGGACTATGTGGCTATGTCACTGTGGGAGCTGTCAGTGCAGGGGCTAGAAAACTCCAAAAGAGAAATCAACAGTGTCTTGTTTTCCCGTAGACTGAGATGGAATACAAAAGAATGATAGGCACATTGACAAGGATACGGAGCAACTGGAACTCCCACACACTTCTGGTGGGAGTGGAAAATACCTCAATTTCTCTAGAAAGAAAATTGGCAGCTTTTAATAAAATTACACATACCCCTATCATATCACACAGCAGTTTCAGTCCTCGAATTATACCAGAGAAAGAAATACGTATGTCCACCCAAAGATTTGTCTGAGGGTTCACAGTAGCTTTATTCACAATAGCACCAAAGTAGAAAGGATAAACAAATTGTGGTATATGCATACAATGGATCACTAACCATCAATTTAAAAAAAGAATGAAACATGGAAACATGTAATAACATGGATGATTTTCAAAAACATGGTGAGCAAAAGAAGCTGGACATGAAAGAGTATCTACTGTGTACCTCAATGTATATGAAGAGCAAAAACAGGCAAAGGTAATCTACAGTGATTGAGGCCGGAACAGTGGTTCCCTTCAAGGGTGGGGGTAGGTTATGAGGTGATCTTGCTGCGGCGATGAAAATATTCTATTGCTAGACCTGGATGGTGGATTCATAAGGCATGGTTACATACAAATCCACCCAGCTATGTGGCATGATGTGTGCATTTTACTGTACATAAACTGTGCCTCAAAATGCAAAAAAAAATTAAGAGGATGATAAAAATTATATCTCAAGAGGGCAAACAAGGTTTGGGGGTCCTGGAGATTTGGGAGCCCACACTTGGCAACATGGGAAGTGCTTCTAGAGATTGAACAAAGAGGAAGTGATTTGCCTCTAGGTTGGCCCATGCCCCACCATTCTGGGAAGGGGATCTGGGGGTTCTGTAAGGGATGGAAAGCTTTGCTGTGACTATCTGTGAACGGAAGGAATAACTTCCAAGCCTGAGCCTTGAGAGCATCAGCATGGATATCTGTGGTTAAGTCTGTGGTCTGTGGAGAGAATGCAATTCTGGACACCTCGGAACCTTCCAGAATAGGTGGCACAGGGCCAGGTCTCCACAGCATCACCTGTAGCCAAAGAAGCCCCGTTCATGATGGAGTCCAGGGGAAGCTCAGAACTGGACCTTGCCTCCTTTTTGTAAATACCACACAGGTCACAAGATACTTGCACAATCCCAAGAGGGAACAAGAGTCCCCTAAGATTTACTGATACTGAATTTGTCCTTAAATCTTGTGTGCTAAACTCAGAGTCGGATTCTGTTTTATGTACTTGTTCCTCAGTGTTAAGGAAACACTGAGGTGACCTTTTTCAAAGTCAGTCACCCTGAAGCTCTCTGTGAATGGTGGCTGCCAGGAAGGGCAAAGAACTTGAGCTTACTTGTGGCTAGAACTCTCGGCGTCCCCGTCAGTCTCCGCGCCTGTGGCTGTAACCCCGGTGTATCAGTCAGCCAAAGGGGTGCTGACGCAAAGTACCAGAAATCTGTTGGCTTTTATAAAGGGTATTTATTTGGGGTAAAAACTTAAGTTACAAGGCTCTGAAGAGTCTGACTCAAGGTTGCTTTCTCATCAAAGCCTTTTGCCATGTGTTGATGCAAGATGGCGGGCGATTTCTCCTGGTCTCTCCTTCCTTCTTCTTCTAAGGCTCCATGGCCCAGCTTCTTCCGGTCTCAGCTGTAGGCTGGCATAGGCCTGGCCTCTCAGGGCTTCCTGTATCAGTCTGGCATAGGGCTCCTTTCTTTCTAGGCCTTATCAGCGGCTCAGCTGCTCTGTTCTCTTCAGCTGCCAACTAGCAGGTGACTGGTTCATCTCTCCCCAGGGGTTAGCTGATTGAGTCTTCTCTCCTCTGGCATCTGTGGAGCGCTCTCTCTCTCTACCGTGTGTCTTCTTTAGTGAGTGTCCATTTCTATCAGCCCACCAAGGGGACAGAGACTCAACCCTGAGTCATGCCCTAGAGGTGTGATCCAATCAAAGCCCTAATCTTTTATCAAGCCAACTTAAAGCCTTTGAATTTAATACAAACAAAGGGGATCACACCCAGAGGAACAGAGCAGTTCACAAACATAATTTTTCTCTTTTTGGGGGATTCATAAATAATATCAAACTGTCACACTTGGGCAAGTCATCTCCCCTCTCTGAGATACCGTGTCCTCTTCTGTGAAATGAGGATGGTAGCTCCTCCTTCCTCACAGAGCTGTTGTAAGGGATAAATGAGAAAATACGTGCAACCGAAACCCCTGTGGAGAGCAGCCCCTGGCTTGACTCAATCCACTTTCCAGCTGTTTGCTCAGAGGTTGTATGCACACAGGCTGAATTAAGTGCGAAGACAGGTCCATTTTCAGAAATAAACTTACTGGGGTCCCCAGCTGGGAGCCTGAGTTCCCTCACTGGTGCTGTGGCTATTGAGATGAAACGAGGTGGAAACTGAGCTGCAGTGACCCAGCTAATGCGAGCGGTGGGGAGCGAGGAGAGCCTCAGGGCACATTCGAACAAAGAAAGCAGCAGGCTTGGGGCTGATTTCCGAGGGGGTTGTCGTAGAGGTTGACTTCCCGGTACTGCCTGGAGTACATTTGTTGCATCTTCTTCCCCACCAAGTAAACACACACACACCAGCATACACAAACCCACAAATGCACACTCACCAACACCCACACAGATACACAGCAACACTGGATCTCAGGATTTGGAAGCAAGATGGGATGATAAAAATCTAGCTTTGACCTTTGTTTCTCTGACTTTTCCTCTTCTCATTGTCCCGAGCCTGCGGTACCCAGAAACATGCATCCCCTTTCAAAACTCCTCGTGCATCAGATTTCCTCTGATAACAAACGGAAACCAGGAAGCCCAATAGGCAAACGGGCGTGGGAGAGAACCCTGGACGGAAAGCAGTGGTGCTGGCTCGAGCTCCGTCCTGCCCTTCACGTGCTGGGGGACGCCGAGTAAGTCACTTCTCCTCTCCCAGCCTTAGGGCTTGAACAATCAGCCATTCCAGCTCAGCTCATTTAGGGTGTACAGTTCTACAAATCATTAATTCAAAGGTAGGAAGCTGGCAAATGAAAGTCACTTAAAAAAACAAACATTTTTTAAGATACGAGTTGAGATCGCCCCAATGAGAAAAGACAGTTTTTTCCCTCAAGGAAGTTACAAGCCAGTGAGGAGCAGACAAAACAGTGTGGAGATAAAGAGAGCCTGTTTATAAAACTGGGGGCAGGGGGCTGGCAGGGAGGCTTTAACTGAGGTCTGTTTGCACTTTTTTCTCATTATAAACATAGCGTTAAATGAAAAGAAAATTAATATCACCCATAACTCCAGTATTCTACAACTACCCATACACACACACACATGCACACGCACTCCCCAACTGATGTGTATCCTTCCAACCTTTTGTCTGTATAATATTCGTAAATGTATACTTTGTGAAAAAAGCTGAATTGTGTAATACATACTGATTTTAATCTGCTTATTTTTCATTTAATACAGTGTGAACATCTTCCTATGAAATTAAATCATTTTAATAATCTTTGTGCTATTCTACTGAATGAATCCACCATAATTTGTTTAATGAAGACCCTAATTTGAGCATTTAGATTGCTTACAGTTTTCTTACTACTATAAATGGCATTGTAATGATATTTGTAGTTTTTTTGTTTTGTTTTTTGTTTTTGCATATAGCCTCTTTTACTCTCTTAGAATGAATTCCTAGCAAAGGATCATGCAACTTTTTAAGTCTTTTGGATTTATAGGGCCAGAGTTTCTCCAAGAAAGTTTTGCTAATTTTCAGTTCCACCAACACTTTAAATGTGCCAATTTCCCATATTCTCACTATCAGTAGGTGTTATTGTTTTTTAAATGTATTATTTATGTTTACTTTATGCTTTTCAAAACTGCCTGTCTGTGCCATTTCCTTTTATATTAATTTACATTATTTTTTATATACTCAGGATCTTGTAATTCTGATTCATCATGTATGTTACAAATATTTTCTGTTTTTTATTTAACTAGGACTTTTAAACAGTTTCATTAACAGAAGAATCAATCTGGTTATTCAAGATTTCTACCTTTGATTCCTCTGATTCACACAAGGAAGTCATTTCCTATTAGATTTTGTAAAAGAAATTCCCCTATTGTTAATCCTCGTACTTTACAGATTGATTTTTTTTTAAGATTTATTTTTACTTTATTTTTCTTTATTTGTAACCCCCCTCACCACCCGCCCCCGATGGTTCTTTTGTCTGTCTGCTCATTGTTTGCTCACCTTCTCCAGGAGGCACCAGGAACCGGACCTGGCATCTCCCATGTGGTAGGCAGGAGCACAAATGCTTGAGCCTCATCCACTTCCCCAGATTGATTTTTAAAACATTTAAATATTTACTCAAGTTGCCTCTGGGAAAAGCTGGAGATACCAAAGGGCAGGTTTTCATTTTTACATCCTTTTGTAATACGGTACTTGGATTTCTTCATAATTTTTTTTCTTTTTTAAGGAGGTACTGAGGATTGAACCTGGGACCTCCTACATGGGAAACAGGTGCTTTACCACTGAGCTACACCCAGTCCCCTGGATTTTAAAAATGAGCAGCATTACTTTTGCAAATGAAGCAACTATGAAGAGGAATCCTCTATTGAATTTTTATTTTGGAAATGGGTAGGAACTAATGCAACCTTCACTAATTTTCTAAAGGTTACTCAGATGCCTCCACACCAGCTAATTAACTTTGCGCTGAGATTTGGAGGAGGTGTGGCCAGGTGGGAAGGGGAGAAGAGCATTCTCTCAGAGGAGACGGTGTATTCAGAAGGGTATGAGCAGCCAGTGCGTTCAGGGGACTCCTGTCGAGTCACGTGCCTGGACTCAAGAGTGAAAACAGGGTTCTCTCAATTTCTGAGGGAAATTTTGGGGGAGAGAAATTTTCAAAATTAAGAATAAAAAGAATAAAGAATATCACATTGCTTGTGATAATGGTTCCCACCTTGTAGAATTCATTGTTTTTAAACTTTTGGTATATTTCCTTTGTCTTTTTTTAACAAAAAATAAAATATTACAGAGAAATTTTTAAAGTCCTCTTTGATCATTATTTTCTGTCCCATATGCTCTCCTTCCTCAGAGAGAACCACACATCAGGAGTTCAGTGTGGGCACAGTTATGGGCATGCGTGTGTGTGTTAGGATTCAGATTGGTTTCAAGTGAAAGAAACTCTAAAATAAAAGGAGAGGGTTGTGTAAACAAGACAAATGCTTCACTCTCTTGCAAAAGTCTTAGTAGACAGTCTAGAGATGATATGGCTGCTTTACGGTGTTAGGGACCCAGCTTCCTTCTTTCTTGTATCTCCTCCATGCATGATCCCATTCCCCAAACTGCTTCATTGCCCAATTTGGCTGTTCTAGCTCCTGCCATCATATCCACATTCCAACCAACAGAAAGATAGAAGGCCTCAAGAAGAAATATAAGAAGATAAAGGCGAGAAAGGAGACCAGAACAAGAGGAAGGAGAAGCCAGAGGAGGAAATAAAAAAGGGTCTTGTCATCTATCCCTAAAAAAAGGTTCCTAGAAATTGCCAAATAATACTTCTCACATCCTAGTTGAGCATAACTTAAATATGGCCATGCCTAGATACAAGGGAATCTTTATTTTGGATTTCCACACGCCCCACTAATAGCTTTATTACCATGGGGGAAAAATGGAAGTACAGTGGTTTTTAAAACTCACATAAATGGCATCCATTGTAGTTCTTTTTTTTTTTTTTTTTTTTAGTATTTATTTATTTTTATTTTCTGAGGTACTTACTGGGGACAGGGACTGAACCCAGTACTTGTAAGTGGGAAGCAAGCGCTCAACCTCTTGAGCCACATCTGCTCCCTACAGTACTTTGAAATCTAATGAATTTTAGATTTAAGGGGAGTTTTATTAAATTTGACTTATTAGATTTGGAAAGGCTTTGATAATATAGAGTAGATCGGAATTAGTTCTATGGCAGAAAATCCAAAATGATGGGACGGCACACTAGGGAAATCCAAGTTGGAAGACTTTTGACACTGGGTGCTCCTACAGGGATGGTTAATTTTATAGTGACTTTTCTTGAAGGTGAGCTTATAGAGGGCTCCTGGAATAAACACATAAATAAATAAACATTCTTGAATGTTACAAGTACTTAGCAACAATTTACTATAACATTCATTTAGCCATAATACCCTATTGTCAAAATATTCCAAATGAAAACTTAAGTTAGTAATATAGAGAAAATCTCGTAGCATTGTAGTTCTTTTGCAACTTGTTTTCACTTGTTTGAGGGTTGAGACACTGAGTTCTAATTCACTGTATTTAAGAGCTATGCACTATTCTACCATGTGCATTTACCACCACTCAGCTTCTGAAGAATGGCTCCACTTTTTTCCCTTTTGCCCCCCATTACAAACAGAGCTACCATAAATGTTGTGCTGTCTGCTTGAGCAGAAGTGGGAGAGTTTTTCTAAGGTATGGACTCTCTACATGATACATTATTAATTTTATTAGCATATGTACATTTTCAATTTTAGTTCTTTCCAAGTTGTTCTCCCAAGTAATTGTGCCATTCTGTACCCTCCCCTGCAATGTATGTGAGTTCTTGTTTTACTGCATTCCAGCCTATCAGACTTCCAAATTTTTGCTAAAGTTATAGATGAACAAATGGTATCATTGTATGCTTTTGATTCAATTTTTATTGACATATAATTTATATATTAATATAGTAAGTGAACTATTTTCAGTGTGCAGTTAAATAAGTTTTGACAAATGTATGCCCCATATAAACACTAGCACAATCAAAATATGGACCTTTTTTATTGTGCAAAATAATTCCTTCATGCATTTTAGAACTTTAAGCCAGTAGATTTGAAAATGGTGATGAAATGGAAAATTTCCTTTAAAAACCACTTCCAAAAACTGACACTAGAAACATCAGAAAATCTGAATACTTCTATATCTAATAAAGAAATTATATATAATTAAAATCCCCACCACCCACACCCACACCCAAACACAAACAAGCCCAGGTCTAAATGGTTTCACCAATGATTTCACTTTCGTACAAAATAATACTAGTCTTTAACAAAATCCTCAAATTTATCTACCAATTGAAGTCAATCTCAGTGAAAATTCCAGTCCCAGCAGATTTTTGTTGTTGTTGAAAATGACTATCTGATTCTAAAGTGTATATGGAAATAAAAAATGCCAAAAGGTCAACAGTAAAGATAATCTTGAAAACTGAAATTGTAGGGAGGTTGCCAGAAGTGCAAGTAATATTCACTCTTTTCCAAGGTGAGCTGCGTAGGAGTAACCATTTCAGAAAAGTACATCACCCTGTTCACTTGAGATTTATGGACTCTGCTGTAATAAGAATGTTTACAAAACAAAACAACCTCCATCAAGCAAGCAAACAAAAAAAAAATCTCCCTGCTTGCCAGGGGCAAAGTTTCCTTAGAAACTATCATTTATACTTCATCTTTTGGTGGGCTAAGTCTATTATAGTGGTTAAGAATAATTAGATCTGAAAATAAACCAGCTTCAAATTTGGCCCTGCTGCTTGGAATATATTGATAAAAAAGTTATATAAATTGGAATAATGACTTTGGAAAACGGGTTGGCAGCATCCAGCAGCTCAGCCTATGTCCAGTCTACAACCCAGCATTTCCACTGCTCACCTCTTTGAGCCTTAATTTCTGTTTGGATTGCTGTGGTTAGGCAAGGAAAACACATCTAGCTCTCAGGATAGAGTGGAAGCTCAATAAAGAATAGTTGATATTTTCATATGATTTTTTTAAAACTTTTTTTCACTTTTAAAGAAACTTTAGATTACATGAATGTTACATCAAAATTATAGGGGTGTGGGTTGTCAGTGAAAGGGGATTCTTGGGAAAAGGTTCACCTGGACATACATATAAGACATACAAATGTGTTCAAATGTTCATGGGGCATTGTCATGGTTGGTGGATAGTCACACAATAATCAAAAGAATATTGAATTCCCATCCTGGGGAGCTCTGCCACATTCTCTGATGAAACAACATGAAACAACAAGAATCCTGAAAGTACAGAGGCAATGGCTAGTGAAGGAGGATGGTCCACAGATGGGCCCTTAATATTGAGGACTGTGCTTATAAACCTTTACTCTTGAAATTGAAACTTAACCTAGTACCCTATAATACTAGGGTGCCTAAGTGTTACCTCCTGAGAGCCTCCTTGTTGCTCAAATGTGGCCTCTTTCTTTTTTTTTTTTTTTTTATTGACTTTGTAATAATATTACATTAAAAATATATATGTGAGGTCCCATTCAACCCCACCGTCCCACCCCCCCTCTCCCCCCCCAACAACACTCGTTCCCATCATCATGACACATCCATTGGATTTGGTAAGTACATCTTTGGGCACCTCTGCACCTCATAGACAATGGTCCACATCATGGCCCATACTCTCCTCCATTCCATCCAGTGGGCCCTGTGAGGATCCACGATGTCCGGTGATCACCCCCGAGGCGCCATCCAGGGCAGCTCCACGTCCCAAATATGCCCCCACCTCTCATCTCTTCCTGCCCTTCCCCATACCCATCGTCCGGCCTCTTTCTAAGCTGAGCTTAGCATATAAATGCAATAACTTCTCCCCAGCATGGGACATGACTCCCAGGGATGAGACTCCCTGGCACCAAGGAATTACTACCAAGCACCAACTAGCAATGCAACTGGAAAAAGACCTTGACCAAAAGGAGGAAAAGATAAAAAACAAATGAGTTTATATGGCTAAGAGACTTCAAAGTGAGTTGGGAGGTCATTCCAGAGGTTACACTAATACATGTCTCAGCAAGATCTCATTGACTGCCAAATTAGACATTATTCCAAATATCAGGACTCCTGAGGGCTCTGGAGACACCCAAGCACTATGTCAGGGTAGATAGCTCATGAGTTTGGTGCCTTGCCAGTGGGCCCTACTTTGGGATTTGTGCTCCCCAGTGTGACAGAGTTGAACTCAGTTGTGGTTTCCCTACACATGGCTCTTCAGTCCCTTCTATTTGAACCTATAGTCGGTGATCAACTTGGTAGGTATACGTCCAATAGGCTTGAATCTTTAGATTGTCCATGTGCCAGCTGGGCCTTGAGCCTCAATGGAGTTGCAACACCTATTCTCCAGTTCATTGGACTCAACCAGGACGAGTAACAAGGAGGTGATGATGGACAACCACCATACCAAGGAACCAAGAGAGCCTGCAACTGCAAGCAAAAGAGTCCCATCCATTGGCCGTATAGGATTGAGGCCCCCCTCTCAATTGGAAGTGGAGTGGGCACCACCATCCCAGAATACTCAGGACTGGGGAATGGACTATGGACTAGAGTGGACTTACTGGTATTCTACTATAGACTTATTGTGATTCTAACAATGGAAGAACTTATATCATTAATGTGGAAGCAGTGGCCACTGAAGACTCTGAGGTCAAGGAGAGGGAAAACAGGTGTCATACGGGGGCATTTTCAGGACTTGGGGATTTTCCTGAGTAACATTGCAATGACAGATGCAGGCCATTATATATCTTGCCATAACTTACAGAATCGTGTGGGAGAGAGTATAAACTACAATGTAAACTATAATCCAGGCTGTGTGGCAAAGCTCCAAGATGTGTTCATCAATTGCAATGAATGTACCACACTAATGAAGGATGTTGTTAATGGGGACAAACGTGGGTGCTGTGGGAGCAGAGCACATGGGAATCCCTTATATATATTTTTTTTTAAAGATTTATTTTTTAAATTTCCCTGTATTTTTTACGTAACATTTATGTAATCTAAATATCTTTTAAAAATTAAAAATTAAAAAAAATTATAGGGGATTCCCATATATCCCACCCATTCCCCCTCCCCCACTTTCCCCCATTAACGTCTTTCGTTAATGTGGTGCATTTGTTACAACTGATGAACACATATTAAAGCACTGCTACTAACTATAGTGTATTAGTCAGCCAAAGGGATCCTGATACAAAGTACCAGAAACCTGTTGGTTTTTATAAAGGGTATTTTTGGGGGTAGAAGCTTATAGTTATAAGGCCCTAATGAGTCCAACTTAAGGTACCGTAAGAGGTACTTTCTCAGCAAAGTCATTGCTGATGTCTGTGAGGGCTTAGCCTTCCTTTTTCCTCTTAAGGCTCTATGGTCCCAGTTTCTTCCAGTCCCAGCTAGAGGTTGGCATAGGGCTCATCCCTCTTTCCGGGGATTTCTCAGGGCTGTAAACTATCAGGCAATGGCTCATCTCTCTCCCTGAGGCCTCTGGATTCTCTTCCGTGGCTATGGAGCTCTTGCTCTTTTCTCATGTATCTGCTTCTGTGCTCTCATTGAGTGAGGGTCTGTTTATATAACCTACCAAGGGGATGGGGACCCAACCCTGCATGCCCTAATGACGTGGTCTATTCAAAGCCCTAATCTTGACATAACCAAGTGAATGTAAAACCTTTGAATTTAATGCAAAGGGTATCACACCCAGAAGAACATACCAGTTTGCAAACATAATCTGTATCTCTTTTTAGAATTCATAAGTAATATCAAATGGTCACGCATGGTCTATAGTTTACATTATAGTTTACACTTTGCACCACACAATTGTATAGGTTTTGACAAAAATGTGTAATGGCCTGTATTTGCCCTTGCAATGTCATGCAGGACAATTCCAATTTCCCAAAAATGCCCCATGTTACACCTATTCTTCCCTTTCCTTCCCCTCAGAACCTCTGGTGGCCACTGCCTTTACATCAACGTTACAAATTCTTCCATTCTAGAATAGTAATGTCTATTTTAGTCCATAGTTGCACTCCCCCCCTTATGTTTGTTCATTCTTCAGTCTTGAGGATTTGGGGATGGTGATGCCCACTCTGTTTCCAATTGAGAGGGGCTTAGATCTCCTGGGAGAGAAGCATGGAACTGTTTTGCTTGCCGTCGTGGATACTCTCTGTTTTTGGGAATAAGTGTCGTCCATCATCATCCTTTGTTATTTGTCCTGGGTGTGTCCAATGAACTGGAGAATAGGTGTTGCAACTCTGCTGAGATTCAGGGCTCAAATGGCATACGAACGGAACAAAGATTTAAGTCTCTGGGACAAATATTTAACAAGTATAGTGCTAATTATTGGTTCAAATAAAAGGAGCAGAAGAGCCATGTGTAGGGAAATTATAAATGAATCTAGCTCTGTTACATTGGGAAGCATATATTCCAAAGTAAGGCCCGCTGAGGGTGGGAGTAATGTCCCACGTTGGGGGGAAGGTAGTGTGTTTATATGCTGAGTTTGGCTTAGAGAGAGTCCACATTTGAGCAACAAGAAGGTCTTCAGGAGGTAACCCTTAGGCAATATGTAATACTAGGCTAAGTTTCAATTTCACAAGAACAAGGTTCATAAGTACAACCATTAATATCTAAGGTCTGGCATAAAGGTCTGTCCTCCTTCGCTAGGCATTGCCCGTGTCCTTGGAGGATTCCTGCTGCTCTGTTAGAGAATGTAGCAGGACTTCCCAGGATGGGAATTCAAAATTCTTTTGGATATTGAGTGGGTTTCCACCCACCAAGACATGCCTCAAGACCCTTGAACATGTTCATATGCCATAGAGGCATGCTCTAGATGCACCCCTCCCCACATGTCTCCCCACCACTGACACCCCCCACCAGTATCTTCCTCTGCCATAGTTGTGACCCTTCAGTGATCCAAAATAAAGCTACAAGGGTGAAAACGTTCTTTTGGCAAATATGACAGGGGAGGGTTATGGGGTCGGCTGTTGTTGGTGGGGGATAAATGAAGTAGCACATACCTGGGGCATGCCTCTGTGGAATATGAAAGTGTTCGTCTTGTCATAGTGGGTTATCTCAGTGGGTGGAGACCCAACGATAAATAAGAAAATATTAAACTCCCATCCTGGGAGTCCTGTTATGGTCTCAATTAGAAAGCCAAGATTCTCTCAAGAACACGGGCAACGCCTACTAAGAGAAAACTGACCAGTGTGTCAAAGCCTCCAGATTACTGCATGTTACTATGAACCTTATTCTTCAAAAATTGAAACTGAGTGGTGACCAGAGGTTCCAGAGGAGGGGGAGGGCATTTTCAGGGCATTGGACCTGTTCTGTATGATCTTGCCCTGATGGATACAGGCCATTTTAAATTTTGTCAAAACCTATAAAAGTGTACAGTACAAAATGTAAACCATAATGTAAACCACTGACCATGGTTAAGAGCAGTGCTGCAATATTTGTTCACCAGTTATAACAAAGGTGCCATACCCATGTAAAATGTTATTGATAGGGGAGAGTGGAAAAGGGGAAGGGGTTTGAGTATAGAGGAATCCTCTATATTTTCCATGTGACTTATCTGTATCCTAAAGCTTCTTTGAAGATAAAGCTAAAAAAATAAGACACTGGGGGAACATACAGATGAAATTGCACCGTCCATAAAAGACAACAGCTCTTAGGATGATGAAAGACAAAACATGTTTTAAATTAAATTAAATTTTTTTTTTGCATTTTATTTGTTATTTTTTAGTATTACTCTTTATTTTCTTATTATTTTTTGCCTTTGCTTTTTGGGTAGGTTTTGGATCATTTGATTTTTTTTTTTTTTTTTACAACTTTTTAATTTATTCTCTATTTTCTTTTAAATGTTACATTCAAAAAATATGAGGTCCCCATATACCCCCACCTCACCCATCCCACCCCTCCCACATCAGCAACCTCTTCCATCATTGCGGCACATCCACTGACCTGGCGAATACATTCTGGAGCACTGCTGCACCACATGGACAGTGGTCTACATGTAGTCCACACTCTCCCCCGGGCCACCCAGTGGGCCACGACAGGACACATCGTCCCTGCAACACCACCGAGGTCAACTCCAAATTTTGCACCTTCATAAAATCTCTCTCTCCCATTGCTTATAACTGGACTCCCTCTCTTAATTAATATTCACATTATGTTTACCAATCAAGCCAATGAGAATGAGAAATACTATTTCATTCAAGAAAACTCAACACAGCTCTGCACAAAGGGTCCTGGTGGACCAAGAGGGGAGGGACACAGACCTGGAGAAGCTCCTCCTACACGCTGTTCCAGGGAGAGAGCCGCCGCTGTGTCTAGATCAGGCGAGTCCCACCTCCTAACCACAGCTTCCCCAGGATCGGCTGCCATGAAAGAAGCGCCCCTCGGGAGTGCCTTCAAACCCTGAATCCTCTGGACAAAGAGGAACTGATTGTGCTCACCTCAGAATTAGCCTTTATATTTCATTGTGTGTCTGTCGAGCCGGCGGTGAACCAGATGTGGTTTTCCGTAGCCATGACTTCAAAAGCAGTAAACACACTTATCAGTAAACTGCAGAACTCGAGGCAGCCGGCAACAGTCAAGGTCACTGACAGGTGACACGGCAAATAAAGGAAGATTAAAAGCCATGCCTTGTCTGACATGGGCCCATTCGACACTCACCGACGGCAGGCTGCGGAACACCGCCCGCTCGCGATGGGAAGTCGTTGAACATAGCGTAATTTCTTGGAAAGTGCATCCGTGACATTTTTCTCTAGGCCAGGGAAAAAAAAGAAAAGAAATGAAACAAAATTGCACGTCGCTCTCTGTTCTTTGGTCTAGACGTTCTCAAGTTTTAATGTTTTTTTAACCTCACTTTTCTTAAGAGTTTACCACTGGCAGGATTTTCTGCTAAGCGTGTTGTAGCTGTTTGCTTATTGCATCCTTGGTATCAACCCGTATTTATCCACATTTTAATCATTACTTTCCTTTTCCTGTAGGGAATACTGAAACTGGGAGGAATTGTGACAATGGGTCCAAGGTAGTCAGCGACCAGCCGAGGTAGAAACCCAGAGATTATGTTGTTGTTGTTTTTAAGTAGTTACCAGGGATTGAACCCGCGACCTTGTACATGCAAGGCAGGCGCTCAACCACTGAACTACACCCACTCTGCCCCAGGGATTATGTTTTAGTGCTAATTTAGTTTAGTGCTGTTGACACAAACTTTCTCTGGATGAAGCCAGGAGTCCATCAGGTGAAAGCCAGATGGCATGGGCTTCCTGGCACCGTGGACAATTGGCATGCAAAGTGAATGCCACCTCTTTTTTAGACACCATCCTCTCTGCAGCTGAGAGAGTGTGCACTCTAAAGAATTGCTAGAAATGGTTATTTGCATGCCAGAGACAGCCACACTAACACTAACAACCCTTGATTCCACGTCTCTGTGACATGAGGAAGATTTTCATGAATCAAGCGCTCTTCCATCCCAAAAAGCACCTTAACTATGCCAAGGAGACTGACTATTTGAAAAAAGTCAACTCGTGAGGCCGCCTTTTGCTTGTCACCCACCAAGTTCTCTCTTTTGAAGGGTAGACTTAAAATCAGTTTGAAAATCAGGTTTAAACCACTGGGAACATCTAGGAAGAACAAGCTAAATCAGATACTATGGCTCTACAAAGAACCATAAGAAGTTGGACTAGCTGTAACCTGGGGCCACCCCATCCTCTGAGCTTTAAATAAAATTGGCCTGAGTCCTAGGGGTGGGAAGTCTAATCCCTCTACCATCCTCAGGGTTTAGAGTCGTCTTCGTTACTTCTCCCTCCGAGTTCTGGCTCCCCTGTTCCTCTCCCTCTGTTCTCTTCTCCCTGCACTGCATGGGCCCAGGGAGTACCTCAGCCCCCCCTTTTCTCATGTCCTCCTCAAGCCACCAGACAATGCTTGGCATTGTCGACACCTTGAGATAGCGAAGAGGGTTCTCTCATAGCAGCAGCTGTACCTTCAAATTGCACGTTGGATAGCTCGTGAACTCTTAACAGCTACGCTGGGGGAGAAAGCTCCACTGCAACCTCTGTTGCTCAAACATGCCAAGCGCGCCCCTGCCTCAGGGCCTTTGCACTTGCTAGATGATAGGCTCTCAAAAATAGCCTCAAAACCCACTCCCTTGCTTCCATCCAGTCTCTGCTCAACTGCTGCCATGTCAGGCATGCCTTCCCTCATCATCCTATAGAGAATCGCCCTGGATTGCCTTCCACGCTTTGTCTCTCCAGCTTTCATCACACCTGTTGTATTTATTTACTTGCATGTTTTTTCTGTCTCCCCTGCCGGAACTCCTACACCGTGAGGGTGGTGAGTCTGGCGATTGTGTTCTCTCCATTCCAGCATCTGGAATGGTGCAGTACATAGGGGAAGTGAATCTAATTTGCTGAGCAAAAGAATCAGGAAAGGTATCTTTCTATTTTATTAAGGCATTTCCTTTCCAGGAGCAGTGTCATCATGACCACCTCGGATTATAATTCAGTAATTAGGTTTTGCCATTTCAGAAAAGGCAAAGAAGGGGCAACATGACACTGCAGAACAACTCACTATTCGGGACTAGAATCCTGAGTAGGTTGAGAAAGACCCTGGGCTCAGCCCTGCGGAGGCAGGTGCCTGGGCCTCTGGGACTTGGCAGTGAGAGCAGAAGGTGTTACGGACCGGCGTGAGTGCCCTGGGCCTGTCAGAAGGCCCCAAAGTCGAGCGCCCCTCTTGTCAAGGAGTACTGATGATGGCAGAGATTTGGGCCTCTAGCAAGAGATTGTAGCTTTCACGTCCTCATGCTGCAGAGCCTCAGCTGGATGACTCTGGGCATATGATTCATCTGATCCAGAAAGACACTTGTCCCCGCTTGGAAATAGCCTTACTGCTTTACTAATGGTCTGCTTTGCTTAGGAAAAATCAGAAACTTAGAAAATATGTTTTGAAGAAAGGAAAATGCCGCACTGTCACTCTAACTGTTTTAGTTTGCTAAAGGCTGCCAAGGCAATATACCAGGATTGGGTTGGCTTTCACAATGGGACTTTTTTTTGGGGGGCGAGGGGGGACTGGGGACTGGGGATTGAGCCCTGGGACTTCGTATGGTGGGAAGCTGGTGCTTGACCACTGAGCCACATGGGCTCCCCTGAGTTGGTTTTTTCACTTATTTGCTTGTTTTTTTTGCTTGTTTGTTTTCAGGAGGCACTGGGAACCAAACCCAGGACCTCCCATGTGGAAAGCAGGCACTCCCTACAATGAGGCTTTATTAACTTACACGCTTACAGTTCTGAAGCTGAGAAAAATGTCTGAATTCAGGCATCAGGTGAAGCCTACTCCCCGAGGAAAGACTGTACCTCCCTTTCCTGGGTCTCGTAGCTTTCAGCTCTGGCTTCCTCCAGCTTTCTCTCTGCCCTGTGGCTTTCTCTCTCTGAATTCCATTGATTTCAGCTTCCAGCTCCAGGGACTTTCTCAGTTTCTGGGGGTTCATCTCTGTTTCTGAGGCTCCACCCATTCTAGTTTATAAAGGACTCCAGAAAGAGGATTAAAACCCAACCTGGGCTCTGCCTTACCAGAGCAATCTAATCAAATAACCCTTAATCGAATCAAATCAAAGCGTTGCTCCTACAATGGGTTCACACCCACAGGAATGGACCGACTTAAAAGCACAATTTTCTAGAGTCCACGGAAGACTCAAATCACCACACCAAAAGTCAACCACATGTATACAGCAGTTGGTGTACATCCTGCTAGACCTTCCCTGTGCTACACAATAGCCCTAAATGGAAAAGTGGCTAGTCCAAATTGAGATGCACTGCAAGTGTAAAATACATACCGATTTTCCTAAAGAGTGTAAAATTTCTCATTAATAATTTTTATTTTGGTTACATGTTAAAATGATAATAGTTTGCATAAACAAAATATATTATTAAAATGAATTTCGGGAGTGTTCCGGGTAGGAGAGATGTGTAGGCTGGCGTGGGGACTGCGGGAGCGCCCGGCCCCTCACCCAGGGACCCCGCCTGTGGACCCACCCCACGGTAACGGGAAGCAGCTGGGCAGCGTTGGAGGTTCTTCGGGACCAGGCTGTTTCAGGATTTTTGCAGGACAGGAGGTGTCTGGACATCGATTTGGTGGGAAGTTGCTGCAGGGAACACCTCACGTTTGCTGGGTTTCTCATCCTCCACTGCCTCATTTCTGTGTGAATAGATTTTGGCTACCTACACTATCCCCTTTCCCCTACATTTTGATATCCTCCATCATCTACTATCTCTCCTATATTCCACCTCCCTTTCTTTGATCCACAAAGTGTCTAACTCTTAATTTCTAATACCTTTGTTTTGTTTTCTGTCTGTTATCCACTCTTGAAACTATTGCCTTTCTTTTCTCTTTCCCTCTCTCATGAAAACAATAGCTTTTTAGTTCATACCATATTCCTCCCATATTCATTCGACTACCTCATTATAGGTACTCTACCTACTGCTATAACTCTACACAACTTACATGAATCTAACATCCATGCTCCCAGATCTCATACTGTTGCTCTGTTAACATATATCACCAGTACTACTTTACACTTTTTCCTTGCTTACACAATTGCCTTTCCCTGGCCCGAATACTTTCCTTTAAAGTGAACTCAACCAGCAATAAAAAATTAGAATAAGAAGAACAAAGTGACAAAGAGAAGATATAAAACTTACACAAAAACAACAGCTAATTAATCTCCAAGACTAGACAAAGAAGCTAAGGAAGGGATTAAACCCGTCAAGATAAAATGATGACCAGACAGCAACAAAAATCTACAAACCAAACCAGTAATCAGGAAAACATGGCTGAATCCAATGAACAAACTAAAAATCAGGAAGGGGAGCAGAACTTCGCACAAGTAATGAAAGATCTCAGAACATTTATCACCGACAAATTTAATGAAGTAAAGGAAGAGGTTAACGACATGAAGGCAACACTTGTAGGGGAAATTGCAGACATACGCAGAAAGATAACAGATATGATGGGAATGGACACCACAGTTCAAGAAATCAAAAATACACTTGCAGCAAATATCAGCAGACTAGAAGAGACAGAGCAGAGAATTAGTGATGTGGAAGACAGTACATTGGAAATCAAACAGATAGTAGAATTGGTCGATAAAAAGATAGAAAAAATCCAGCTGGGACTTAGGGACCTGAATGACAATGCAAAATGCTCAAAGATACCTATTATAGGCATCCCAGAAGGAGAAGAGAAGGGAAAGGGGTCAGAAGGAGTGTTGCAGGAAATAATGGCTGAAAACTTCCCAAATTTACTGAAAGAGACAGATGTACATATCCAAGAAGCACAGCACACCCCACTCGTCATAAACCCCAACAGGCCCACCCCAAGACATATACTTGTCAAATTATCCAATGCTCAAAACAAAGAGAAAATTCTAAAAGCAGCAAGAGAAAAGAAAACCATCACATACAAGGGAAGCTCCATAAGATTAAGTGCTGATTTCTCATCTGAAACCATGGAGGCAAGAAGGCAGTGGTATGATATAGTCAAGGTACTAAAGGAAAAAAATTTCCAAACAAGAATACTCTATCCAGCTAAACTAGCATTCAAATATGATGGAGAGTTCAAAATATTCACAGATAAACAGAAACTGAAAGAGTATGCCAACAAGAAACCTCCCCTTCAAGAAATTCTAAAGGGAGTTCTGCAGGAAGAAAGGAAAAAACAGGACAGGTAGAGTTGGAGGAGAGTGTAAGAGCAACAAAAAAGACAAAAAGAGAAGAAAAAAAAAAGCAAACAAAATATGACAAACACAAGTCCAATCAAAATATGGCTAACACAGATAAGTCCATGGAAGTAATAACACTGAATGTCAATGGATTAAACTCACCTATCAAAAGATTCAGACTGGGACATTGGATAAGGAAATATGACCCATCTATATGCTGTCTCCAAGAGACACATCTTAGACCCAGAGACTCATGGAGGTTGAAAGTGAATGGCTGGAAAACAATCATACAAGCAAACAATAACCAAAAAAAGGCAGGAGTAGCTATATTAATATCAGACAAAATAGACTTTAAATGCAAAACAATTGTGAGAGACAAAGAAGGATACTACATTTTAGTGAAAGGGACAATCGGTCAAGAAGATCAAACAATCATAAATATTTATGCTCCTAACAAGGGTGCCTCTAAATACGTGAGGCAAACGCAGTAAAAACTAAGTGAAAGAATAGATGCATCTACAATTATAGTGGGGGATTTTAATACACCACTATCAACTCTTGACAGAACATCTCAAAAGAAAATCACTAAAGAAACAAAACATTTGAACAGTATATTAGAGGAGCTGGATCTAATAGACATATATAGATAATTACACCCAAACACAGCAGGATATACATTTTTCTCAAGCGCACATGGATCATTCTCCAAGATAGACCATATGCTAGGCCACAAAGAAAGGCTTAATGAATTCAGAAAGATCGAAATCATACAAAACAATATCTCTGACCACAGTGGAGTGAAGCTGGAGATTTTCAAGGGACAGAGGCCCAGATTTCACACCACGATTTGGAGATTAAACAGCACAATCTTAGAAAAACAGTGGGTCAAAGAGGAAATCTCAAAAGAAATCAATGACTAGCTTGAAACAAATGATAATGATAACACAACATACCAAAATTTATGGGATGCAGCAAAAGCAGTACTGAGAGGGAAATTTATAGCCTTAAATTCATATATCAAAAAAGAAGAAAGAGCAAAAATTGAAGAACTAACTGCACATTTGAAGGAATTAGAAAAAAAAAACAAAAGTAATCCAACAGGAAGAAGAAGGAAGGAAATAACAAAGATAAGAGCAGAACTAAATGAAGTAGAACATAAGAAAGCACTCGAAAAGATAAACAAGACCAAGAGCTGGTTTTTTGAGAAGATCAACAAAATTGACAAACCTTTAGCGAGACTAACAAAGAAAAAAAGAGAGAAGATGCAAATACACAAAATAAGAAATGAGAAAGGTGATATCACCACTGACCCCACAGAAATAAAGACTATCATAAGAGGATACTTTGAAAAACTATATTCCAACAAAAATGACAATTCAGAGGCAATGGAGAAATTCCTAGAAACACATAAGCACCCCATATTGATGAAAGAAGAAATTGATGATCTTAACAAACCAATCACAAGTAAAGAGATAGAATCAGTCATTAAAAACCTCCCAACTAAGAAGAGCCCAGGGCCAGACGGCTTCACAGGTGAATTCTACAAAACATTCCGGAAAGAACTGAAACCAATCCTGCTGAAACTCTTCCAAAAAATCGAAACAGAAGGAACATTGCCTAACTTCTATGATGCCAACATTACCCTAGTACCAAAGTCAAACAAAGACACCACAAGAAAGGAAAATTACAGACCAATTTCTCTAAAGAAACCTAGACGCAAAAATACTTAACAAAATACTTGCTAATCGTATTCAACAACACATTAAACGAATTATATACCACGACCAAGTGGGATTCATTCCAGGTATGCAAAGATGGTTCAACATAAGAAAATCAATCAATGTAATACACCATATAAACAGATTGAAGGAAAAAAATCACATGATTATATCTATAGATGCAGAAAAAGCACTTGACAAAATACAGCACCCTTTCTTGATAAAAATACTCTGAAAGATCAGAATACAAGGAAATTTTTTGAACATAATAAAGAGTATATATGAAAAACCTACAGCCAACATTGTTTACAATGGAGAAATCCTAAAATCCTTCCCTCTAACCTCAGGAACAAGACAAGGATGCCCATTGTCTCCCCTTCTATTTAACATTGTCTTAGAAGTACTTGCTCGAGCACTGAGGCAAGAACCAGATATAAAAGGCATTCAAATTGGAAAGGAAGAAGTCAAAATTTCATTATTTGCAGATGACATGGTCCTATACATAGAAAACCCCGAGAGATCTACAACAAAGCTTCTAGAACTCATAAATGAGTTTAGTAAAGTCGCAGGTTATAAGATCAATGCGCAAAAATCAGTAGCATTTCTGTACACCAATAATGAGCAAGATCAGGAGGAAATCAAGAAACAAATACCATTCACAATAGTAAATAAAAAAATCAAATATTTAGGAATAAA
This sequence comes from Dasypus novemcinctus, assembly GCF_030445035.2. Lineage (NCBI taxonomy): Eukaryota > Metazoa > Chordata > Mammalia > Cingulata > Dasypodidae > Dasypus > Dasypus novemcinctus. The sequence continues at coordinate 55,167,342 of NC_080695.1, read as the reverse complement.
TTTAACTAAAGATGTAAAAAACTTATACACTGAGAACTATACAAGACTGTTCAAGGAAATCAAGAAGACTTAAATAAATTGAAGAATATTCCTTGTTCATGGATAGGAAGACTAAATATTATTAAGATGTCTATCCTACCAAAACTGATCTACACATTCAATGCAATCCCAATAAAAATCAACACAGCCTTCTTGAAGGAACTAGAAAAACTAACTATGAAATTTATTTGGAAAGGAAAGAGACCCCGAATAGCCAAAGACATATTGAAAAAGAAAAACGAAATTGGAGGAATCACACTACCTGACTTCAAAACATACTACAAAGCTACAGTAGTGAAAACAGCATGGTATTGGCATAAGGAAAGACACACAGACCAATGGAATCGAATTGAAAGTTCTGATATAGAACCTCATATATATAGCCACATAATATTCGATAAAGCCACCAAACCCTTTCAACTGGGAGAGAATGGCCTATTCAACAAATGGTGCCTGGAGAACTGGATATCCATATGTAGAAGAATGAAAGTGGATTACCATCTCACACCTTATACAAAGATCAACTCAAGATGGATCAAAGACCTAAATATAAAAGGCAAGACCATAAAGACCTTGGAAAGCAGTGTAGGGAAACATCTACAGGACCTTGTAATCAGAAATGGCTTCATGAAAATCACACCGAAAGCATGAGCAGCAAAAAAACAAATAGATAAATGGGACTTCCTCAAAATTAAAGCCTTCTGCACCTCAAAGGAGTTTGTCAAGAAAGTAAAAAGGGAACCTACACAATGGGAGAAAATATTTGGCAACCGTATATCCAATAAGAGACTTATAACTTGCATATATAAAGAACTCCTATATCTTGAAAATAAAAAGATAAACAACCCATTTAAAAAATGGGAAAAAGATTTAAACAGACACTTCTCCAAAGAAGAAATACAAATGGCTAAAAAGCACATGAAAAAATGCTCCAAATCGCTAGCTATCAGGGAAATGCAAATCAAAACTACAATGAGATACCATCTTACTCCCATAAGATTGGCAGCTATGAAAAAAACAGAAGAATACAAATACTGGAGAGGATGTGAAGAAAGGGGAACACTCATCCACTGCTGGTGGGAATGCAGAAGGATCCAACCATTCTGGAGGACAGTTTGGCGGTTTCTCAAAACACTAACCATAGATTTGCCATATGACCCAGCAATACCACTGCTGGGTATATACCCAGCAGAACTGAAAACAAGGACACAAACCGATATATGTACACCAATGTTTATAGCAGCATTGTTCACTATCGCCAAAAGTTGGAATCAACGCAAATGCCCATCAACAGATGAGTGGATCAATAAAATGTGGTATATACATACAATGGAATACTTCTCGGCTGTAAGAACAAATACACTACAAACACACGTGATAACATGGATGAATCTTGAGAACCTTATGTTGAGTGAAGCAACCCAGGCATTGAAGGACAAATACTACATGACCTCAATTATATGAAATAAGCAAGCTGCCTCAGAGAGCTAGAGACTGGAAGATAGGCTTACAGGAAATTGGGGGGTGGAGGAAGGATGTGAGCCGAAGTCTGCAGGGGTGGAATCTATGATGAGCTGGTGGAGATGGAACCAGAATGATTCTCCAGACAAAGCCAGCAAGAATGCTCTGATTTTCTTATGCAGAATTTTCCTCAGAATTTTGGCTGCCATGCAGTTGCCCTAGGAATCATTGCATGGGCACAATTTCATTTGTCTTGGATTTATTTCTTGGAGTGGAATTTAGCAAGAATTATGGTTATTTATAAAATAGTACTTTAACTGGAGCAAGAACCAAGTACTCACCGGAATCCTTGAGGACCATGAGAAGTAGAAAGATTATTTTGCAGGATGTTGGTGTATGTTCCTGATGATAGATATAAAGCCGTAAGGTGGTAATATTTTATTCCAGATATTAATGACATTGAACCTATGTGATTGTGAATCTAAAGTAATGGAAATTTTTTTAAAATTTGCTGAATATGAACTGTCATTGTAAACACTAAGTGTGTATGAAAAGATTGATATATAGTTAAATAGAAAATTAATAAAAAAAATGAATTTCACCTATTTCTTTTTACTTTATTAATGTGGCTACTAGATTTTAAATTACATACGTGCACATGTGATTTGCATTATGTTTCTATTGGATGGAGCTGTTTTGCTGTTCTAGATTCTTTCTCCTCATACATACACACACATACACATACATACCATACATATGAAACCAGGAGTACATTACATATATTGTTTTATAACCAGGTATTTCATGTAATGATATACTAAACATTTTTGCGTGTCATTAAATCAAGATTTTCATCATTCATCAGCTTTAGTGGTTTCATAGTATGATGCTGAATAAATGCACCAGAATTTATCTAATTCATAATTGAACTTTCTTGGTTATTTCCTTTATTTTTCCTCTTTTTTCTTTTTTCTTCCATTCTCTGTTGCTGTTGTTTTTAATTTTCTCTTTTGTTCTCTTTTTTATTGGTATATAAAACCCTGTCACAAGCTGCATTACTAGACGCCATGTGTTCTTGTTCTGTTACTTCCCTAGGATAAATTCCTGAAATAAATTTAGGATTCATGAAACACAGAAGCCACAGGCTCCTTGGACCAGCAAATTTATGAACTGGGGATGCTATCAGGTGGAACAGCAGGCTGATTTTAACAGGCTTTGACTAATCCCTTCGAGTTTGGAACCCAGCAAATGTGCTGGATGGTTGGACACTCAGGCCTAGAGGCCGACAAGCCATGATCTGATCCTGGTCCTCTGTCCTTCCCAGCTGTGTGACTCCAGGCTAGTTTAGTGGTCTCTCTGAGCCTCAGTCTCCATGTCTAAGAAATGGGAGCACCAACTGTGCCTCCCCCTGGTGTTACCCTTAGGATTCAATGCAATGCTGGTTGTAATTGCCCCGCGGTGCCTGGCGTGGGTAAACCCTCTCTAAATGGAGCTATTATCACCTGTGAGATTTTGTTTGGCTATTTCTGCATTTTTGTCATACTCTCTCCTTTCTCAGCTACTTTTTTTCAAATGGAGATCTATTTGCTAAAATAAATTGAAATGCGTAAAGAATATGAGGTACAATTTATACTAGATATATCTGCAATTACTAACTCTGAATTAAACATATCCCTTCATGAATAATGAAGCAGAAATAGGCCAAAGGAAAAATGAGATAAGATCTCAAATCCATGTATTTTTAATTGCTTCATTATCTAAAATTTGCTATGAATAGCAGTGGATACAGTTTGCTGTTTAAAGCACAAAAAGAAATAAGAATTTCCAGCCAAATCACAAAAGGCTATCAAAAATTAATTTTGTGTGTTGTGATCATTGAAAATGTAAGTGATTTTGAGGCAGAGTGACATTAAAAAAATGCCATTTATATGCTAATAATAAATGACTCATATTTTTTCATTTTGATGCAAAATAAATTTTTATTTTCATTTTAATGAACTGTAATGAATTATAAGCATTTTCTTTTTATCCTTAGGTAAAAGTTGGGGAAGAAGGTTGGTATAAGATGAGCAAGAAGTCTAGGATGGAATGAAAGTGAGACCAGTTATCACACTTGCTGATGTCCCAGCCTGGGTGAGAACCTTTGGAGTTGACTCTCTCTGGTTTTCTAGGAATTTACAAGTCAGTGTAGTAATCAGCCAAAGCAGTGCTGATGCAAAATACCTGAAATTGGTTGGTTTTTATTTATTTGGGGTAGGAGATTACAGCTACCAGGCCATAAAGCATAAGTTACTTCCCTCACCAAAGTCTATTTTCACATGTTGGAGCAAGATGGCTGCTGACATCTGTGAGGGTTCAGGCTTCCTGGGTTCCTCTGGGCTCCTGTTTGCTCCACAAGGTCAGCTGTAGACTATGAGGCTCTCTAGGCTTTGCCTCTCTCCACAAGGTCAGCTGTAGACGATCAGGTGAACAGCTGTCTCTCTCCCCAGGGCTCCAGCTTAAGACTTCAGCATCAAACTCCAACATCAGAAAACCCCAACTCTGTCCTTTGCCATGCCTTTTATCCATAAGTCCCCACCCACCAAGGGGCAGGGATCAATGCCCTAATGATGTGGCCCAATTAAAGCCCTAATCATAACTCAATCAGGCCCAGGTACAGATCAGATTATAAACATAATCCAATGTCTATTTTTGGAATTCATAACCATATCAAATTGGTGCAGCCAGGTTTACTGCAGAGGTGGCAAGCTATCCATTAGTACCATGTGGGAAAAAGTAACCATGAACCATATTGAATTAGTCATACTTTGCCCATACATAAGGTGATATTCATATTCTAGATTCTAAAAGAACATAGTCAACTATGCAATTCTTGGCATGGACACCACTCTCTGAAGGGTATTTTTCCATAATAATGTTTATTCTTTATTGAAGTCTTACCTAGTGTCAGACATTTTGCTTTGTTTATTTAATACCCATGGTGCCCTAAAAAAATTGGTATTAGGATAATTTGCATTTTACAGATGAGAAACTTGAAACATAGAGAGGATAAGCAATTCTCCCAAGATTGTACAGGTTGTTAAGTTTTGGAATTTAGATCTGAACTCCTATCTATCTGCCTGTAAGTTTAATGCCAGAACACTGAACTTATGTCCTGGATTAACTCTTTTTTCCCAAGAGGAAACAGAAGGATGTTGATGCTAAAGCCAAATAAATGAATTGCTAATCATGAAATTTCAGACATCAGTGAGAAAAACCCTGGGGGGAGGGGGATGGTGACAGGAAGAGTAATGATGGTGGGGTGGTGCGGCGGCTTGCTCGGTCGGTAGAGGTGGGGTCTGGCTGTGGACGAGGGGTCGGTCCAGCTCTGGACGAGGGGTCGGTCCCGCTTGGGACGAGGGGTCGGTCCCACCTGGGACGAGGGGTCGGTCCCACCTGGGACGAGGGGTCGGTCCCACCTGGGACGAGGGGTCGGTCCGGCAGCAGACGAGGGATCGGTCTCACAAGGGGTTGCGCGGTTCGGCTGACGGGGTCGCCTGGCAAAGCCGGCGACGAAGGGGTCGCCCGGAGAAGCAGGCGACGAAGGGGTTGCCCGGAGAAGCAGGCGACGAACTGGGGACAAGGGAGGCCAGGCCCTTGTCGGGGGCTCTCAGGACTGGAGGGCGCACGGCAGAAGAACTACCGCGGAGACAAGGTAAACACGCAAGTCCACTTTACTGAGGGAGAGGCAACAGTTTTATAGGGGCTGGGGAAGGCTGATTGGCCGAAGCCACGCCCTGTTCTGATTGGTTGCTGGCAAAAGGTCAGTGGGCGGTACTGGACGGGGGAGGGGTGGTGGTTAGGGATGGCTGTCGCTGTTGCTGGGGGAAGGGGCAGGGTTTAGGGATTGGTGGCTGCTGTTGCTGGGGTGGAGGGCAGACTTGAGTTTCCCGCCCACGCCTGGCTGTTGCTGCTGTCGGGGGAAGGGAAAAGGGCGGGCTGGATTTTTCCGCCCACACCTGGCTGTTGCTGCTGTCGGGGGAGGGGAAAAGGGCAGACTGGAATTTTCTGCCCTAGGGAGAAGGAAGAAGAAGGGTGCCGCCCCACAAGGCATCGGGTGGCGCCATCTGGGAGGAGGGGCGGCCGCGGAAGCATGGCTGCCGAGAAGGGGAGACCCGAGGGCACTCTGCGCCCATGCCGAGCTCCCTTCAGGGGTGGCGGTGAGTCCGACCAGCCACCCTATTATGGGGGCAGCGGAATTAGGCCTACCGCGGCCGCTCCCCTGCCAGGCCAGCAAACCACACTTCAGCCCGAGGGGTGACCGCATTTCCCCCTTCTTTTCAAATAAGGGCCAGGATGGCAACAGCAATAAGTAGCCGAGGCCCAAGAGGCAGTAAGCAATGAGGGAAGCGGGGCTGAAGAGGGAGGTGAGTATGACGGGGATACAAATGTACAATTTGGGGGGCAGTATCTTGCCGTTGCAAGCAAGGGTGGCCAATGTCCAATTCTTGTTGATCTCGGTGGCTATAAGGTCCATCTGTTTGTTAAAAGTCCAGGATGACAGCGCGTTACAGGTAGTTGATCTCTTCTTGGCGGCGAAGAGCGGTAGAGGCAGACTGTGTGATGGTCTGGAGGATCGCAGCGGTGAGGACAAGTCGCGTCAGGGCACCAGCGACGGTGGTGGCGGCAGCGTCGGGAGTGGTGGAGACGTAGGCGAGGACAATAAGAAGGCCAAAGTCTTCACGGGCGCGAGAGAGGCCGATGTTAATGGGGCGGGCCGACATGGGGCGGCCCAATCTGCAATGCAGTAGGGGTTCAAGCGAAAAAAGGAGTTGGGCGGGGGACGAGAAAGGACGCTTTGGATGGCTGAGAAGAGGAGTGAGGTCGAGACAGGAGGAAGCTCCGCAGAAGTATGGGGAGGCAAGAGCAGAAGTGTTATTGGATGCTAGAAAGCAGGCCGCGGGCCGGGGAAAGCGGGTTGCGGGCCGTTTAGCAGGGCTGGAGCTGCTTGAGAGCGATGGCGGCATGGGGGGCCGTGGTTACAATCTTCTGGGGTGGTAGCGGCTAGACAGATGGCGGAAAATATTATCAAGAAAGCAAAGGTTATGAGGAAGAAATAGAGTATTAAAGGCTCTGGGGGAAGTGAGAAGATCATTTAGAGGATAGGGTTGAGAATGGTATGTTTAAGACAGAAGCTTTGTGGTTTGTAGGAGACTGCTTTATAAACGAAGGAGAATGAGGGCAGTAAATATAGTAACGATAGATAGGAAGATGACAGTGAGGAGGAGTCTTTGTTTAAGGTTCCAATCGTCCGGCGCAACAGTGGCTAGGCCGATAGCGAGGGGTGTTGCTAAATAGACAATGGCTGCAAAGACAAAACCATTTTTTGTTTCCTTAAGAATAACTTTTCTTTAAATACTTAGTAGCATGCAATATTAGAAACCGTTTCCTAAAAGCAAGTTGGCAGTGGAGCTTGGTTGCTGTTAATCTTTCCTGTTATAAAATTACCTTTTATTATTATTATCATCAATTTAGTTTTATATATATATATTTAAGAATGACCTTTTGGAATTAGCCATTTAATACCTTAATGTAAACTATTGAAGATAAATTTTATCCTTACAGAACACATTCCCTTACGTAAAGTTATCACAATACCTTTTACACTTGCCGCATGCAAATTAAATTTCAAGAGTTTATGAAAAATTAGCCATCTTACTTTAGGACAAAATACGTCTTTTTGCAAAACTTATTACATTTCCGTTAGCATTTTTACAAACTTTTAACCTTTTTAATATTCATATAAGTTTTACATTCTTTATATTATCCTGTGAAGAAAAATAAGTTATTCATTTTAATCTAGGCAAGAACAACTTTTTATGAAGACGTACAGTTAATTTTGTTAATTAAGACTTACAATTTTTTTTAATTGTAGATATCTTATTAACATTTAAACTTATGTATTAATATAATAAACTTAAGTATTAATATAAGCGCTTATTTAATTTTTGGCCATTTGAATAGAGCTCTTTTAAAGATTTCTAGTAATTTATATTTACCATCCGGAGGTATCACAATATACGTTGACATTGAACGAACAGACAGACAAACACAGAACAACCACAACACATCAACAGAAACACACAATTTATTTACAGTTGACTCATAATTCTCACTTTCTTGGTACAGCTGCTTTTAAATCTTTTTTTATATAGCATATCATAGATTATACCCTTCAAGATTTCTTGTGGACTTCATGTTGCCTGTAATAAGCCAGGAGGGAATCTTTTACCTTCCTGCTCCACAGCAAAAGTGACCCTATCTATAAGGCGAGTATAAGTGTCCGGGTCCCAGAGCCGACACGTGGTAAGCCACGGATTAAAGGGGAGAAGAAGGTCCCAATATACTTGAAGCTGTTTGAAAGAGATCTTACACCGGTGAGTGTCTAGGAGACCGGCGAGAGCCCGAACTTGTGGGGCTTGCTTAGCAGATAGGATGTTACCCATTGCTAATGGCCTTTTGGAGCCGATAAGAAAAGGGGCCCTTACCTTGAGAGCGCGGCGATGGGAGCCGAGGTGCGCGGTGAGACGAGGGGTCGGAGCCGGTGGGGCTCCGATGGTGGTCGCGGGCCAAGAGAAGGCCCCGACGAGGGGAGGGCGGGACGACGAGCAGTGGAGCAAGGCAAAGGGGAGCAAGCGCGGAGGGGAGGAGGCAGAGGTGAAGGCAGGAGAGGAGGTGCTCAGGCACGCGCTCCTGAGAGTTTTATTGGTGCCTCTTAATCATAGCGGGTCGGTATAAGCCCCCGACATGGAAGGAGAAAGCCATCCAGCGATTCTCCCAGACCGCCGTGGATCATATGAGGTCACCAAGGTTCAGGAGCAGCAATGCAGAGCGAAAAGATAGGGGTGAGAAGAGAGGAGAGCGTAGGGCTATGGTAGGATTACTTCAGACGTGCAAGCGCGTGCTCCCGAGAAATCCAAGGCTCCTCTTAATCATAGCGGGTCGGTATAAGCCCCCGACATGGAAGGAGAAAGCCATCCAGCGATTCTCCCAGACCGCCGTGGATCGTATGAGGTAGCCAAGGCTCAGGTAGCAGCAATGTTGCACGAGAGAAGTCCCAAGGTGAGAAGAGAGGAGGGCGTAGGGCTGTGGTAGGATTACTTCAGACGTGCAAGCGCGCGCTCCCGAGAAATCCAAGGCTCCTCTTAATCATAGCGGGTCGGTATAAGCCCCCGACATGGAAGGAGAAAGCCATCCAGCGATTCTCCCAGACCGCCGTGGATCGTATGAGGTAGCCAAGGCTCAGGTAGCAGCAATGTTGCACGAGAGAAGTCCCAAGGTGAGAAGAGAGGAGGGGGTAGGGCTGCCAGGTTATGGAGTGAGGCTGTGGTGGGGTTGCCTTGCCCCACGTTGGGCGCCAACTGCGGCGGCTTGCTCGGTCGGTAGAGGTGGGGTCTGGCTGTGGACGAGGGGTCGGTCCAGCTCTGGACGAGGGGTCGGTCCCGCCTGGGACGAGGGGTCGGTCCCACCTGGGACGAGGGGTCGGTCCCACCTGGGACGAGGGGTCGGTCCGGCAGCAGACGAGGGATCGGTCTCACAAGGGGTTGCGCGGTTCGGCTGACGGGGTCGCCTGGCAAAGCCGGCGACGAAGGGGTCGCCCGGAGAAGCAGGCGACGAAGGGGTCGCCCGGAGAAGCAGGCGACGAACTGGGGACAAGGGAGGCCAGGCCCTTGTCGGGGGCTCTCAGGACTGGAGGGCGCACGGCAGAAGAACTACCGCGGAGACAAGGTAAACACGCAAGTCCACTTTACTGAGGGAGAGGCAACAGTTTTATAGGGGCTGGGGAAGGCTGATTGGCCGAAGCCACGCCCTGTTCTGATTGGTTGCTGGCAAAAGGTCAGTGGGCGGTACTGGACGGGGGAGGGGTGGTGGTTAGGGATGGCTGTCGCTGTTGCTGGGGGAAGGGGCAGGGTTTAGGGATTGGTGGCTGCTGTTGCTGGGGTGGAGGGCAGACTTGAGTTTCCCGCCCACGCCTGGCTGTTGCTGCTGTCGGGGGAAGGGAAAAGGGCGGGCTGGATTTTTCCGCCCACACCTGGCTGTTGCTGCTGTCGGGGGAGGGGAAAAGGGCAGACTGGAATTTTCTGCCCTAGGGAGAAGGAAGAAGAAGGGTGCCGCCCCACAAGGCATCGGGTGGCGCCATCTGGGAGGAGGGGCGGCCGCGGAAGCATGGCTGCCGAGAAGGGGAGACCCGAGGGCACTCTGCGCCCATGCCGAGCTCCCTTCAGGGGTGGCGGTGAGTCCGACCAGCCACCCTATTATGGGGGCAGCGGAATTAGGCCTACCGCGGCCGCTCCCCTGCCAGGCCAGCAAACCACACTTCAGCCCGAGGGGTGACCACAGGGTGGTCTTTGGATGTCCCAGTCCATTCTGCCTCTGGTTTGCCAAGTACAAGCTGAACTCCTCCCCTGTGCCCTGGCTGGATTTAAGGCCCAGTTATTTAATCACATCTGAAAAGATGGAACACCCAAGACCTTTGTGCGTGCATTAGGGCTTTGGTGCAAAACATCCAGAACTCTGCTGGGCAGAGAGGCCATTTGTTTTCACTGAGGGTCAGACGTTATTCTCTGATATCTGACTTCTTTGAAGTGCAGAGCAAAGAAGAGAGATTCCCAAATTCACTTCTGTATTCCCTTCACCAGTTAGTCTTAGATCTTGGCTCGCCTCTGCCTTAGTTGCTGAAGTTGATTCTTTTTAACCAGGGCCTCTTTAAGTAGGAGCTAGTGAGTTATGGAGCAGTAATTCTCTCCTTCAGATCTAGTGGACCCAAGGCCACAGGCCAGTTCCTATTAAACGGAAAGGTCTGAATTATTACCCTATAATTCACCCCGTGGAAGTATCTTAATTCAATTACACCATGTCCCTGAATGACTATTGAAAAAAGCTAGAGAAAGGGTCTCAGATCTTCTTTTGTTACAATCCAAAGTAATTTTCAGTGCCAAAGAGTTCTTCCTTTAAAGTCATTAGGAAGAAAATTAAACAGAAAGATGAAAGAAAGAGCCCCTTATCGCTGGTAATGCGGCACTGTAGACAATACATCATAGTTGAACCGACGGAAAGGTGGCAGGGATCCCAGCAATATGAGAATTTTCTCTTTGCCCAAATCCTTTTAATCTATATCTTTCCCCATTTTGAATGGTTCTACTAGTAAGCTGGAAGCAAAACTAGTGCTGAAGTCTGTTCTAATCTGCCCTATGACAGCAGAAGACTTTGTATAATAAACTCAGGTGGCTACAGTGGGTGACATGATGAGCCTGAGCTAGTCCAGACAGAAGCAAATACAATCAGACTTTGGAAAAACCAAAGGACTTGAGGTTCTCTCATATCTTAGTTTGGAGTCTGCCCCCTGGAGCAGACCCTGAGACAAGGGTTCCTGTGGGCATAGCTGATTGAAGGGTGAAGGGAGGGGAAATGGGACATGAGACAGGGAAGGGGAAGACGGCCAGGCAGGATGCTACCAAGCAAGCTTCTCCGGCGGGCAGCAGGGCTCAGTCCTGGAGGGGAACACTGGGGGAGGGTGCAGAGCTGGACCCTGAGAGTGCCTGGGAGCTGGGGTGTTTCTAGCCCACTCCCCTGCTATGGGTTGAGAGCTGCTCTGGAAAATGGTGAATGGGACAACTTTGTCCCTGTAGTTCCCTGGCCTTTTGGGACTCTGGACCTCTCAGGAGTTCATCCAATCAACAACTTGGCTCTACTCCATCTACATGAACAGGGTCAGCCAGTGCAAAACGCCTTTCTGAAGTGCAGTAGCACTCCACCTTGTCTAGGGTCATCACATTGCAAAGGAAAAAATTCTACAAACCACAGCCTTGATCAACAGAGGGCAATGGACAAAAGGGCAGGATGTGGGGCCACAGGGACCTGGTACAGACCCTGCCTTGCCGTTATCAGACGAGTGATCACAAGTGGTGCCTGGGCTGGGACTTGAGTTTCTCATCTGCAAAATGGAGGCACCACTTGCCAGGGTGTTGGGGAGAACAAATCCGACAGTGACAGGGCCCTTAAGATGCTGATGAGGCTCCCGAGGCTGTTGACGGTAGGAAAACACTTTTTCTGGAATTGGACAGGACTTGAATTCACCACCTCTTCTGCTTGAGTTTGTTAAAAGCTGGTGTTTCTGCGTGGTGAAACTGGACCCAGAGGGGATCTCTTTTCAGAAGACTATCATGCTACTTTACTGGAATTGTAGTTGGTATTGGGGTTTCAGATATATTTAGGGGATTGAATCTTTTTACTGACAATATGATAACCAGGCCCTGAGCCTCAACATACTCCAGCTCCTACAATCTGATTTATTGGACTCACCTCACTCAGCTAAGATGGAGTTGAAGAAGGACAACCACCACACCATGGAGCCTAGAGTGCCTACAACTGAAAGCAGGAGGATTGCATCCAGTAACCATGTGGAATCTGAGCCTCCTCTTGACATAGAGGTGCAATGGACACAGCCAATCCAAGGACCTCAGAGAAAAGGTGGCATTGGAGTGGGAAAAATGGACATGGTGGCTGATGGGTATGGGGAATGGCAGGAAGAGATGAGAGGTGGAGGCGCCTTTGGGACTTGGAGCTGCCCTGGATGGTGCTGCAGGGGCAATCACCGGACATTGTTAATCCTCCCAGGGCTCACTGGATGGAATGGGGGAGAGTATGGGCCATGATGTGGACCAATGACCATGAGGTGCAGAGATACCCAGAGATGTACTTACCAAATGCAATGGATGTGTCATGATGATGGGAGTGAGTGTTGCTGGGGGGGGGGGGAGGGGTGCGGTGGGGGTGGTGGGTTCGAATGGGACCTCATATTTTTTTTAATGTAATATTTTTACAAAATCAATTTAAAAAAAAAAAAAAGCTGCTGGAAACAACATACCAGGAATGGGGTGGCTTTTGCAATGGGAATTTATTAGGTTAAAAGCTAACAGTTCTGAGGCTGTGACAATGTCCAAATCCAGGTCTTATGTGACGCTCTCTGCCCGAAGGTCAGCCGCCGGCAACCCTGGGCTCCAGACCCCTGGCCGGGCACAATGGCGGCTCTGCCCGTCCCTGCCTTCCCAGGCCACATTGCTGTCAGCTTCTTGCTCTCGTGGTGTTCTCTCTGCTTAGTGGGCTCCTTGCTGTCTCTGTGGCTTCTTTCAGTGTCCACGGCTTTGTACTCCTCCATTCATAAAGGACTCCTGTAAGAGGATTAAGACCCACCCTGGGTCGTGCCCTACTGCAGTGATTTAATCAAAAGGAAGTTCCCTTAGCTGAATCTAATCCAAAGGCCCCATCTGCAATAGGTTTACCTGCACAGGAATGGAATAGCTTTCAGAACAGGATTTTCTGGGGTCCACCCAGCTTGAAACTCTTACCCTTTCCTTCTTTTATTTTTTTCTAAGATTTTTTGTTTTTTTTATTTCTCTCCCCTTCCCTGCCTTCTCCCCCTCCCCAGTTGTCTGCTCTCCGTGTCCATTCACTGTGTGTTCTTCTGTGTCTGCTTATATCCTTGTCAGAGGCACCGGGAGTCTGTGTCTCTTTTTGTTGCATCATCTTGCTGCGTTAGCTCTCCGTATGTGCGGCGCCACTCCTGGGAAGGCTGCACTTCCTTTGCGCTGGGTAGCTTTCCTTGCAGGGCGCACTACTTGTGCGGGGGGCTCCCCTACATCCCTGCATGGCACAGCACTCCTTGAGCGCATCAGCGCTGCGCATGGGCCAGCTCAGCACATGGTTCAGGAGGCCCTGGGTTTGAACCCTGGACCTCCCATGTGGCAGGTGGATGCTCTATCTGTTGAGCTAAATGCACTTCCCAGCTTATTTTAATCCAGTTTATTTTAAACTTTCTGGATGGACTTATGTTCATGTGCAGAAACCTGATGGCTCCCAGGATTCTAAATAGAAAACACCGTCTTATAATCTACTAGCCACAGCTAGGCAACCTGAGTAGCTTTGGGGGAAGCCCAACACAGTGTTTTAAAACTGGTAAGGTTATAGGAAAGTTCAGAGTTCTAGTTCTGGGGAAATAACAAAAGCTCGTGCCACCCTGAGCCCGGTTACCTGGGCCCAGTAGCACTGCCCCGTCTAGCCCAGGAGGACAGCCTCCCGTGTGCAGTGTCCCCACTGCTCCCATGTTAATGGGCCAGCTCCACACCTTCACGTCACCTGCCTAAGCCTGCAGGCATTTCTGTTCTAGTCCATCTGGCCAAAAACATTCCTTCTAGACATCCCCTTGTCTAACATCAGCAGTAGATCCAAAATGACTTTACCTCGTTCTTGAGGTTATTGTCTTTCTCTTAACTCATTTTAATGAAGACAAGACTGCCGAAAGGTGGTTCGTATGACCAGGTATGAATACAGCAGCAAGCGGGCAGATGCTGCTGCTCAGAACAGTGGAAATATTCAGGTTTAGAGAAGGAAGTTGTGCTTCACTGATGACAGTACAAGAACCAGGCTGGGCCGTCCTCGGACTGAAGGACTCATGTTGCACAGGCCTATCGAGGAAGCGCATAGCCCCCCGAGGTGAGGTAAAGGAGGCCCCGCGTTTCAGCCTAACAGGCTTGTAATCGGCTGATCGCCAGCTACCCCTTGTGAACAGGGCACCTCAGGGTAGTGACAGAGGAAATGAGGGGCTGCGCGAGGCGGGGTTCTTGACAAGGAGGAGCATCAGGCTCATGTGGAGAATCACCTCTGCTGACGCCTAAAGGAGATGGGTGGGCATTTGGGGAGACGTGGAGGGAATGGGGCTGGCCTGAGCTTCTGGCCCATCTGCTCCTTTCTAGAAATTGCTGCTCTCGTCAACAAATTCCATTCACAGGAATGTTCTATTTAGCCCAGGGTTTCAAAGTAGTAGACAACCTTAATGAATTGGGGAACATCACTGTAAAATCCCGATTTCCGACGCTTCTAAGAAAAACGGAAATGGAATGGAGCCGCGGAGTTCAGCTCCTGTCCTGCCCGGCTTGGCCCCTGTTGCTCCTCTAATCGTACCTCCTGCACACTTCCCCTTCCAGCTCCTTCCCCATACTTTCTCCCCTCCACTCCTCTCCAGACGTGCCTCTGCCTCAGGGCCTTTGCACTAATTGTTCTCTCTGCCGAGAGAGCTCTTCCCCAGATATTTGCATGGATTTCTCCTCACTTTCTCCAAGTCTTCACCAAAGTACACCTCCTTGGTGAAGTCTTCTCTGGCCATCCTATCAAACATTTGAGCACCCCTCCACCCAAAATTTCTTCTCTGCATTCCCAGTTTGTTTTCTCTTCGCACAATTCTAACAGGCTATGTAAACATCTTGTCTTTATTGAAAATGTTTATAATTTATCATGAATTTTTTTGCATTAACTTCTATTTTTCAAAAAAATATTGCATTAAAATATTATTTTTCTCGACTAATGAATTTTTGGAACCCCCCTAAATTTTGCACACAGGTCAGGGCCTCATGTGCCTCTCTCCAGTCCCAACCCATTCTGTATGTTGGCTTATTTATCTTGCTTATAGCCTGTCTACCTCGGGAGAACATAAAGTCCATGAAAGCAAGGATTTTTTAATTTACCTGGAGCACTACATTCTCCCCAGCACTTAGTATTCTAAGTGCCTGGTATCTAACATGTGTGCAATAAATACTTACTAAATGAATGAAAGAAAAGTTCACTCCTGCGTGAGAATGCTTGACCAGAGCTGACCCTTAGCACCTTGTTTTAGTCCTAAATTCTTTCAGGCATTCATCTTACAAATATCTGTAGGACACCTGCTCCATGTCAGGGGCTGTGCTAAGCCCCACAGAGAAGGTTCTAGCTGTCCTGAAGTTTAAGATCAGATATGGGCCAGTTACAACACAAGGAATTAAGTGCTGTGTTAGAGGGAAGCAAAGGAGCACCTGAACCAGTCAAAGGTGGCAGTAGGTATCCAGAAAACTTCTAGAACAAATACACATACCCAATCTTAATGAGACCAAAACTTTTCCCTTAAACCGAAGGAGGCACGTTCTACAATCACAGTCATTTATTCCCCAAACGTATACTAAACGTCCATTAGCTCTAAGTCACTCTCCTAAGCCCCAGAAATTCAGAAATGGACAATACAGAGGCAGGCATAAAATAACTAATTCCAAAATTACTGTTTAATGACTACTGTGTCAAGTGCTCTGAAGAAGCTCTAATGAGTGGCAACAGAGTTGGTAACAAGGGAATCGACTTAGACTCAGAATCAAAAGGGCTTCCCTGAGGAGGTGACATTTGAGTCCTCTACAAACAAGTTAGCCAGGCAAACAGGAGAAGGGAAAGAAGGCCTTCCAGGCAGCCTGGAGAGCATGTGCAAAGGCCCTGAGGTGGGAGGAGGAAGGAGCTGAAAGCAGGCCCGCGGAGCTGGAGGGCGGAGTGCCAGCTGGGAGCGGGAGGCGCTCTGGATGGAAAGGCAAGCAGCGGGCCGCTCGCCCAGGCCCTCGTGGGCCGGGACAAGCATCCTGAACTGTACCCTGGACTTCATCCGTGGGGAGTGGGAACGGAAACTGCCCCCCACCCTCAGCCTGGACACCGAGCACCAAAACCCCACTCATGTCGACGTTAACGCGATTGTGTGCTATTCCTATGAATTCATTCGTGACACTATTTTTCCAGAAGTCTCCACCCAGGTAAATGGTTTGCTTGCTCACTGTAAGGACTTAAAAAAAAAAAATCAACTCTCTAATGGAAAATAACAAACTGTGTAGACATGATAATATTTGAATACCTTGCCTCAAAATCAACGCCTCGTTGTTTCCAGTTCTGGTCTACCGTGTCACAATACTTAGCTATTCTCAGTCAAGCCCCTGCTTTTAAAAACCCATTGAAACCAAACTCTCAATTCTCATTAAATTCTGACCTTCCTTTTTCCCCTGTGAGACACTGCAAAAAGCTTTGCCAAGTGGTGTCTGCCTTGCCACAGCAGGCAATAAACTCAGCTTTGCCTTCAAAATTGGTTGTGGAGCTTTTGGATAGGAGCGATGGAAGGGATTTGAGCAGGAGAGTGACAAAATGTGAAAAAAGCTGGGTACAGACGGAAGTCCAGAGAACATCTAGAAATAGAACACTCCTTGCAAATAGCATGTGGGTTTTTGTGTTTTTTTTTTTTTGGTGATCTCCTCCAAGCTGTCTAGACAGAGATGAAGCTGGTGGAAGACAAAGGAAACAAAACACACACAGGAGGCCGTGATGGGGAAGCACATCTGTGAACTTGACACCACATCCTCTGCCCTGCTTCTCTCCAGCACAACCTGGATTCCAAATTCTTTAAAGATTTTTGAAAGTCTTCGCTGTCTTCAAAGGCGTTACCTGTTTTGACCATCTTAACAGACAATGGAAATTGTACAGGTTTTAGTTTTGTCTTTAATCAAATGAAATTGCACCCAAAATTTTGTTCAGTCATTAAAATGTTCTATAGCAAATCTTGTCAGCAAGAGACATTTAAAGGGTTTTAAGCAGGCTTTGTCAATCTTGAACAAGGTAGAGTTAGACTATTTGCAACGGGACAAATGGGATGCAGCGTGGGTGGCCTGTGACTGTTGCTCTGCGAGCTGGTTCCACTCCACTGGCTCGTTCTGTTGATCAGACTTGCCAGGCTTCCCGTCCACCTTAGCTCACACGTAACGCAGTCACCTCAGAGGCTGTTAAGGCCAAGGTGTGCGAGCATGGCTGGGGCACAGGGTGGGCTGGCATTACATACACAGCAAGCAGGCACTCCCACTGGATTTAAGTCAGAAAGGAAGGAACCCTCCCTTCCATGCTTTGTCTTTCAGCAGAAGCTACAGTCCATGGAAATTCTGCCAGGACTAGAAACTCCAGAAAGGAGGGAACAGCCCAGAACATACTGCTGGAAGTAGATGATAAGATGTCCTCCAGCTTGAGTGTCCAGCTCAGCCCTGTCTCCTGACTCTTACAACTCCAGATCACCATTGGCATTTGTACCCATTAGAATGCTGTTGCCAACGAACAACAGAAATCCCAACTCCCAGTTCATTCAACATTGCCACTTAGCTATCCCACCAATTTCTGAACATGTGTGAACACCGCCTCGTGGGAGAGCCTGCAGCATGTGGAATGGTAAAGTACCTCTTTCCTGGGGTCCTTTGGCCTGGGTTTAAAATCCTGGCTCTGCCGCTTATTACTGTGTCACCGTGGGGAGTCACCTCTGTGCCTGGGTCCTTCCATCTGTGAAATGGTGATAATGACAGTCTGTAATTCATAGGTGTGCTGTGAGGGTTATGTAAGTGGATAATTGCAAACTGCTCAGAACGATGCCTGGTGCAGACTGAATGCCATACATATTTGCGGTTCTTATTTATCCCTCCAAAACCCCCTTCACGACCAAACCCGGTCATCTTCATGGGTTTCCCATCTCAGAAAATGGCACCACGATCCACCCAGGTGCTCAGACCAGACTGGTCAACAGCCCCCTGGTTTGTTCCCCCACTACCCTGTACTTCTTTCTTATATTACTTATGACAAATTCAATTTAAAATAATTAATTTTGTCATTATTAGTTTAATGTCTGTCTCCCTTTCCCATTCGACTCTAAGCTTCAAGAACTTGGGCATCAGCGATAGGCACACAGTACTGAATGCATAAGGGAATGAAACTGTTGGAGGTCCCATTAACTGTTAGAAATTAGAAACTTTTAAGACATCATGAAAATTGAAATCAGTGACGATACAGGAAAACAATTATTGCTTTGCTTGATGACAGAGGAGGATGGAGATGGGTTCTATGGGTGCAACTACGATTACCTTGGTTTGCCTGACTTTCTCTTTAGGGTGGTGGGAAATAATGTCTAAAAATGTCACTTGGAGGTATCTGATAGGGGAGGTAGGAGAGTTTGGGGGGCAGGGGAGAAAACAGCATTGTTTCCAAAAGAAGAAGTCTTCCTAGAATGTGATACTTCAATGTTTCAGAGTCATAAAGTACTCAGGTAGCTTTCTCAAGCCCAGGTCCTTATTTCCAACTCTGTTTAGGTGTCCAGCTAGATGTCCTTCAGACTCTCAAACCAAACAAGTCCAAATCTGAGCTCTTCAATTTCTCCCTGTTGGGGATTGAATCGTGTCCTCTATGAAAGGCATGTTCAGCTTCCAACTCCTTGTCCTGGAGGTGTGAACCCATTTATAAATGTGGCCTTTGAAGATGATATTAGTTAAGGTGTGCCAACATTGAATGAGGGTGGGCCTTAATCCCATGTAGAGTCCTTATAAGAAGAGGAAATTTGGACGTGGAAAGAGAGAAGCCATGGGGAGCAGCCAGAGCTGGAAGTCAATGGAACCCAGAAGATAAAGAAGGCACTGCCATATGCATTGCCATGTGATGGAAAAGCCAAGTAACCCCAAAGATTGCCTGCCAGCCAGAAGATACCAACCCTTGGAGGAAGCAAGCCTCTTAGCCTCTGAAATCGTGAGCCAATAAGTCCTGTCATTAAGCCAACCTATTGTTTGGTATTCATTTTAGCAGCTGGGACACTGAAACTCACCCCTAAACCTCTTCCCTCTGTGTTCCCAACATTAACAGCCACCTGGTCACTCAACTTTGATCAAGGAAGTCATGCTTGATTCTACCGTCTCTCAGCCTTCTCTTGCCCCCGCTGCAGCCAATTGATATTAGATTGGAAGTGAGATCAAGAGTTCTTTATAAAATACCTAGATGGGAACTATGGAGAGTTGACCACAGGGCTCTGCTCAAACAGAAGTCCATGTGTGTTCAAGAGCAGGAAGCCACTCAGGCAACACAGTCTGCATTTTCATAAAAACATGCCCAGCAGCAAAGGTGTCCCGGCCCTATTAAGCTCTTCTACATTTGCTGAGGGGAATTAAGAGAAATTCCCATTCTAGATCATATGCCTTTCTTCTCCCTCAAGGCGGGTTACAGACAGAAGTCCTCATCCTCAAGTTTCCTCAGCTGATCACGTCTTTCTTAGCATCCATCGTAATGTCCTAATACTGCCATAATAAATTACCAAAAATTGAGTGATTAAAACAACTGAAATTTATTGCCTCACAGTTCTGGAGGATGGAAGTCCAAAATCGGGGCGCCGGCAGGGCCACGCTTCCTCTGAAGCCCTAGAGGAGAATCCTGCCTGGCCACTTCCCAGCCTCTGGGGAGCCTTGCTGGCTATCCTTGGCACTCCTGGGCGTGCAGCTGCAGGGTTTCAACCTCTGCCTCTCTTGTCATATGTTGTTCTCCCTCGTGTGTCTGGGTCTCCCCTTCCCTTCTTATAAGGGAATATTGGGTTTAGGGTGCAACCCAACTCCAGTATGACCTCATCGTAATATAACTAATTCCATCGGCAATGACCCTATTTCCCAATAAAGTCACGTTCTGCGTTTTGGGGGTTAGGACTTCAACACATCTTTTGCAGGGACACAATTCCACTTGTAACAGCATCACAGATCCCTGACTTGTGAAAACAATTGCTCCCTTTCATGGGTGCACCTGCTGTAAGAGGGAAGAGAACTCATTTGTCTACACAGAAGACAATGATCTCCATCATTCAGGAACCCGCAGTTATCCAGTAAGCACCTTACGTTATACCAATTGCAGGATCACGGGGTGAGAGCCAACCCCTTTACCTCGACCCACAAGTACAAGCCCCACCCACTTCTCCCACCCCGTCTCTCTCCCTTTGACCTTCACCCACTCTACTCTGGCCATAATGATCCCCCAATAGGAGGTACTACCCGTCCCCTGCTGAGCATTTGCATACCCCTTCCATCTGCCTGGAAAGCTTGCTGCCTTCACCTGGTTACTGCCCACTCTCCCTCAAGACCTCACTATTTCCTCCTGGCCTTTGCTGACCTTCCCAGGAGACTAGCTGTCCTATTTCATGCTCTCAAAGGTTTGCGGAACTCAAAAGTTCAGACTCGGATGGTTATTTCTCTACTGTCTGTTTCCCCTGCTAGACTGTGAGTTCTCAGGACAGGAGTCTTGTCAATGAAGCACATGCAATGCAGCATTGGCACAGGAGAGGCATTTCCCTAATTTGTTTTTAATTAATTATGAACACCAGGCATTTCCCTAAGCTCTGGGCATACATAGCTGAATTCGACACATAAAACCTATCTCAAGAAGCTCACAGAATAGTAATAGAGATGACGGGAACATAATAGCCTACAACATGCCATTAAAACTTAGAATTAGAAGAGGCCACCGACACATTTTTATTTTCCAGGAGGGAATCACAAAAGGAAGAATTGACAGATGAGCTAAACCTTGAAGACTGGGTGGGATTTGGACACATGGGGACAAGCGAATGACTTCCCCAGGAGGGAGCGATGAGAACAGGCAGAGGGTTAAACATCAAGATGAGATTTTAATGTTTTGTACTGAGCCCACACTCAAACCTTTTCCTCACTTCCACCACCACATCTTAGGCCACCCTTGTCCTTTGCTAGAGTCCTTGTTTGCTTGTTTTCCCATCTTTAGCCAGCTCCAGGTTTTGAGCATCTTGAATTGAAGGGAGGAGCTGAGTCTATTTATCTGTGCCGTCCCTCTCACGCAGACACAAAACTATTCATGCCAAATGATTATTATTATTTTGCACAATATAATGAAGTCCTAATTCTGCTAGTTAAAGGTGAGTGACCTTGGACAAATAACTATGACCTCTCTAAAGGTGGTGATAATGGAAATTTTCTCCTGGGGCTGATGTGAGGATGAAATAACATGCTCCACAGCAAGAGTGCAACAAGTATTAGTTTTTATTACTAGACACTCAATCAGTGTGCTCTTCAAATGGAATAATGAACAGACTGTCCTCTCATGGCTTCTATTTGGCAATAAATGGATTATGTGTAAAAGTTGAGTCTAGGATGGGAAAGGAGAAAGAGGATGGCAGATTGAGGACCCCAGGTTTCCTTTACCCCAGCCTATTAAGAAAAATTGTCAACTTAAGTATTGTGTTTATTATAAGAACAGTGAGCAGAAAGATAAACGGGGATGTGTCAGTCTTCTCCAAAATCTAGGGCATTAGCTCATTTCCCTTCTAAAATTAAATAGGTCAGCTAAGTGAAATTCTGTGCTCAATCAAAGATAACTCTGTATATTTCTGAGCATGTGTGAGCGTGTGAGAGAATGAGAAGGAGAGAAATCTAGCTGGGAAGCTTTGAAGGAAAGAGTTGCTCTGTACTGCATCCTTAAAACAAGTTTCCTGGTTTGGTTTTGTACTGTTTAGGCCTTCTTATGTGGATATTACAATCATCAGTTATTGTTTTTGTGTATTTTTCAATAGAGAATCCTGGTTAAGCGATAGAGTCGGAGTGATCTGCCTTCAAACTCCAGTTTTGCCACTCACTGTGGGCGATCTTGGACAATTTACCTTAATCTCTTTGAGTCCCAGATTCTTCATCTGCAAAATGGAGTCATTAGTAGGTTTTTTTGGTGAGTGTTAAGTAACATCACATAAATAAAGTGGTATGCACACAGGAGGTACTGATAAAGAATCAGCAGTTGCTAGTGGTAGTGGTGGTGGTAGTAGCAGCAGCAGCAGTAGCTGTAATAGTAGTAATAATAGTAGTGGTAGTAGTGGCAATAATAGTAGTAATAGTAATATTAGTGGTAGTAGTAATAGTTTTAGTAGTTCTAAGAGTAGTGAAATAGTCATAGTAATAGCGGTGGTGGTGGTAGTACTCATAGTAGCAGTAACAGTTGTATTAGCAATAGTAATAGAAGCAGCAATAGTAATAGTACTAATAATATTAACAATAGTAGTAATAGTAGGAGTTGTAAGAGCAACAATAGTAGTATTAGTAGTAATAGTAGAATAGCAATGGTGATAATAGCAGTAATAGTAGATACAATAGTAACAGTAGTAGTAATAGCAATAGCAGTAGTAGTAGTAATGATAGTACCAGGAATAGCAGCAATAGTAACAGTAGCAATAGTAGTAGTAAGAGTAGTAGTGAGAGTAGTAGTAGTGGAAATAGTAACAGTAGTAGTAGGAGGAGTAATAGGAGGAGTAGCAGCAGCAATAGCAACAGCAGCAGCAGTAGAAATAGTAGCAACAGTATTAGTAGTAATAATAACAATGATGATAGCAGTAGTACTGAAAGTAAAATTTTTCACTCTTTGCTCTAGTTTTATTCTCTGACTCATAAAGTTCTAGCATCTGAGTCCATCTTAGGAATCTCTGAAACTAAGAAACAGCATAGAATAGGGGTCCAATTTGAATAAAATGAGTGATATTAAAGTCTTTCTTTGCAGCTAAGCATCACAACAAGGAAGTAATAAAGAAAGCTGATTCATTATACTTTGTTATGTGGGTTTATCTTAAAAGGAGGTTGGGACAAGGTACAAAAAATAATAATTCACTTTGGGCTGGTAACTTATTTGCAAGCCTGCCTTAAACACTATATAGGCTAATAGTCTTCTAAAAGGTAGCAATGACCTTGGCAACAAAATCTGTGTTAAAGTAGATCAAGCCCCAGAAAGACAGAAGTGCTGAGTTGTTGAACTTGAAATCCTCACCAGAAGACAGCTGCTAACTCCAGTGAAGCGTAGCCACTCTTGCAAGACAATAAAACATTTAGAGGAAAGGCCTGCCCTTCCACTGGGATTCCAGATCATTTTCTTTTCCTATTGATTCCTTTTTCAAACTTCTGGGAAAATTAATTTGAAAGAAGGTCAGTGTTTTATTTTATTTTATTTTTTTATTGACTTTGTAATAATATTACATTAAAAATATATATATATGTGAGGTCCCATTCAACCCCACCCCCCACCCCCCCTCTCCCCCCCCAACAACACTCGTTCCCATCATCATGACACATCCATTGGATTTGGTAAGTACATCTTTGGGCACCTCTGCACCTCATAGACAATGGTCCACATCATGGCCCATACTCTTCTCCATTCCATCCAGTGGGCCCTGTGAGGATTTACAATGTCCGGTGATTACCTCTGAGGCACCATCCAGGGCAGCTCCATGTCCCAAAGACGCCTCCACCTCTCATCTCTTCCTGCCTTTCCCCATACCCATCGTCCACCATGTCCACTTTTCCCAATCCAATGCCACCTCTTCTATGTGGACATTGGATTGGTTGTGTCCATTGCACCTCTATGTCAAGAGGAGGCTCAGATTCCACATGGATGCTGGATGCAATCCTCCCATTTTCAGTTGTAATCACTCTAGGCTCCATGGTGTGGTGATTGTCCTTCTTCAACTCCATCTTAGCTGAGTGTGGTAAGTCCAATAAATCAGATTGTAGGTGCTGGAGTCTGTTGAGGCTCAGGACCTGGCTATCACATTGTCAGTCCAGAGATTCAAATCCCCTAAATATATCTTAAACCCCAACATTAACTGCACCTCCAGCACATTAGCATGAAAGTCTTATGAAGGGAGATCCCATCTGAGTCCAGATTCATCACACATAAACACCATTTCCAAAGAGGGGCCATCTGCCCTGGTAGTTAACCCCATCGGCCATGACCATAACTCTCATGGGTCTCTTTAGCCTTCAAAGGAACCAATATCTGGGGGTTGTATCTGCTTTATCTGTCTCTCTGACTCTGCTCAGTTGTGCATGAGGGCAATCCTTCTGCCAGCCTCCAGACTCTTTTTTAGAAACTCGTAGCCATATAAACTAATTTCTCCTTTCCATTTCCCCCTTACTTTAGGTCAAACAGCATTTTAAAGTCATGTTATTTTATGTAGACATGGATATTCTGCTGATCCGCATTGAACCTTCCATATAAGGTCATTTTCCAGTTGCATCATCAGTTGGTAGTTGATAGTGGTCCCTCGTTGCCAGGAAGGCTCATCCCCGGGTGTCATGTCCCACGCTGGAGGGAAGGCATTGCATTTACATGCTGAGTTTGGCTTCGAGACTGGCCACATTTGAGTAACATGAAGGCTGACAGGAGGAAATTCCCAGGCACAATGTTGCTCTAGGCCTTGTTCTTATTTTAGGTTTATCAGCTCACAAGCATAGTCATTAGCATCAGGGGCTCACTGTTGAACCCTCACTCCCTCCTGGTCCCCGCCGCTGTACCTGGGAGACTGTCGCTGCTCCCCTAGGGACCATGACAGAGCACCACTGGCCAGGAACCCAGTACCCCCCCTGCTGTGGTTTTTAATTGTTGCCACTATGAGTATATCCAATCATTACCATGCAACCTGGACATATGTTCTGTACAGCTCCCTGTCAGCCATATATCACCTGTCGTTGGTATCCCATACCAGTATCCCTCCATTGCCATTGTTGAAACACTCTGTGATCCAGAACTCCCCGAAATTTGAAGCCCAATATAATGTCATGGTCCCTTACTAGGGAATGGCATATAGCGATGGGTTTAAAGGATAGATAAAGAACTTGGATAAAGTTAGATAAAGAACTTAGATAAAGAATGTTGATTTGAAAAAATTCCACATCCTATCCTTTTTTTTTTTTTTTCCCCCCCTAATTATTCAGCATTTCTTCACAGGAGTCCTAGACCACAGCAATGCATATATATAATATACAGCACTCCCACACATCCACCAGAAAACCTTTTCCCTTCCACAGTGATACTCTTACGCCCTATTCATATCATATTTACTTAAGGTGATGTACAGAGTCTGAGATATTAGCTTTCTAACAAGGTAACATCTGTGCTTACATTATGGTGCATACTTTAGGATACACAGTTCTTTACATTTTTAGTTATCCTATGTTTTACATTATGGTTTACATTATCAGTCTGTCATCTCCTTTATGTTATGGTGTAATATTACATGTTTTATATCCATCCTTGTGTACTCTCAAGAAACTCCTCTCTTGCCCCCCATTTACTTTGGTTCCACACATTTAACATCCATTTTCCTGAAGGTCAGTGTTTTAAAAGGCAAGCTTGTATTTCCTGCATGTTCCGGTTTAGGTTCTTTGAAAACAATAAAGAGTATCTGTAGGTCTTAAGTTGCTTACTTTCCAACAAAATCACTTTCATTATGCAAACTGCTTGTGATCTCAGACCCAAACCTATTTGAGTCTGTCTCTATGTCACTGGGAGAGTAAGGCTGGCAGGACAGGTTCTGTGAGAAAGGTGTTTAAATGGAGATAACAATAGTGATTTTGGGGTGTATATAACCCTTGCCTTCAGGCAACTCAGCAGAGCTTTTAGCCCACATATACACTGGTGGCAGAGTATGAGCTAATGGCCAGGCTATAGGAAACCTTCTGTCCAAGCCAATGTTTGTATTCTCCAACTGGAATTCAAGGAAAGTTACTGGAAAGAGTGGGGTGGGGAATGTAGAGTAACCTATATTCTAATCATTAACTCCATGAGTTTACACAGTATATTTAGTTTATAATAAGGCCTTTTGTGTCTGGCTTGCTTCATTCAACGTAATGTCCTCCAGGTTCATCCATGTTGTCATATGCTGCATGACTTCATTTCTTCTTACCACTGCATAATATTCCATCATGTGTACATACCATAATTTGTTTATCCATTCATCAGTTGATGGACACCTAGATTGTTTCCAGTCTTTGGCAATCATGAATAATGCTGCTATGAACATCAGTGTGCAAATGTCTGTTCATGTCACTGCTCTCAGTTCTTCTGGGTATATACCCAGTAGTGGTATTGCTGGGCCACGTGGCAAATTTATAGTCAAACTCTTCAAGAACTGCCAAACAGTCCTCCACAGTAGCTGTACTATTCTGCATTCCCACAAAAGGTGAATACATCCTCTCCAACACTTGTAGTTCTCTGTCTTTTTAATAGTGGCCATTCTGATGGGTGAAAAATGATATCTCATTGTAGTTTTGATTTGCATTTCCCCAATTGCTAGTGATGAACATTTTTTCATGTTTTTCTTCGCCATTTGTGTTTTTTCCTTGGACAACCGACTTTTCAAGTCTTTTACATATTTTTTAATTGGATAGGTTGTCTTTTATTGTTGAGTTGTCTGCTCTCTTTATATATCATGGATATTAAACCCTTATCGGACATGTGATTGCCAAATATTTTCTCCCATTGAGTCGGCTGCCTTTTCACCTTTTTTAACAAAGACCTTTGAGGTGCAAAAGGGTTTTATTTTGTGGTGGTCCCATTTTTCTATTTTTTCTTTTGTTGTTTGTGCTTTGGGTGTAAGGTTTAAGAAACTACCACCTTCCACAAGATCTTGAAGATGTTTTCCTATCTTTTCTTCTAGGAGTTTAATGGATTTCACTTTTATATTTATGTCCTTCATCCATTTTGAGTTAATTTTTGTATAAGGTATGAGTTAGGTGTCTTCTTTCTTTCTTTTGGATATGGTGATCCAGTTCTCCCAGCATCATTCATTGAATAGATTGTTCTGACCCAGCTGGGAGGGCTTGACCACCTTGTCAAAAATCACTTGACTGTAAATGTGATATGAGGGTCTATTTCTGAGTACTCAGTTCAGTTCTGTTGGTCAGTGTGTCTGTCTTTACACCAGTACCATACTTTTTTTACCCCTGTACCTAAGTAATATGCTTTAAAGTCTGGAAGTGAGAGTCCTTTAACTTTGTTCTTTTTTAAGAATTTTTTGGCTATTCGGCAGCCCTTAATCTTTTAAATAAATTTAATTATTCGCTTTTCGATTTCTGCAAAAAAGGCTGATGGGATTTTTACTGGGATTGCATTGAATCTGTTTATCAGTTTGGATAGAATTGATATCTTAACGATATTTAGTCTTCCAATCCCTGAACACAGAATGTCCTTCCAATTATTTAAAAAGTCTTCAGTTTTTTTCAGCAATGTTTTGTAGTTTTCTGACTACAGGTCCTCTATGTCCTTGAGTTTATTCTTAAATATTTGATTGTTTTAGTTGCTATTATAAATGGAATTCAGATTGCACAATACTGAATAACAATAAGACATTCTCAAACATACACGATCCAAAATATTACTCTCCCATTCATTCTCTTTCGAATTCCACCAAAAAGAGTAAATAAAGGCAGCAAAAGAAACAGGACCTAAGGAATCCAATGTGGCAGGCCAGTGATGGTAAATCCAAGATAATAATGAGCTAGAGGCTTAGAAAATGAGCTGTCCCTTAAAAGTGACTGGAGAGATGTCATCAGGGAAAACTGATGGAATTTATAAGGTATTTGGGACTCTGTGCATTTGGAAAATTGTTCATAGATATTTGACAGAGCAGGTGGGGAATTTAAAAAATAGAGGAAATTAAGCAAATGTAAAAAAGACCAGGCAATTATTAATTCTAGCAAGAAGAAAGGTTAGTTAATTGCATTGCTTGGTTCAGCCATGAACAGTATTTGCATGTCATAATAATATAAACATTATTATTGATTTAAGCAAAAATTTTGATAAAATTATACTGAGGCAAAGATGAGAAGAGAAATTGCAGAGGTTGATCAAAGAGAGCTAAAACCTTGTTTTAACCAGAAGCCAATAAGTAATTTCCAAAATTCATGATTCATGTGATAGGAATATGAGTATATTATATAGACGTATGGAAGTCAATGCCCAAAGAAACCAAGTGAAGAAGTTGAAAACATTTATTTCTGAGGAGCTAGACTTGGGTGAATGGAGAGGGCTTGGGCAGGAGGCTAATATGTTTCACCATAAGCTTTTTAAGAATTTTTTCTTTGTAACTTTTTTGACAAAAATGAAAAAAATCTAAAAATGTAATACATTTGTTGTCAAAGATATTATAGAAATATATAAAGAAGAAAATGCAAAGCACTTCCAATCTCATAATCCAGAGATAATCGTATTCACATTTTTGTGAATTTCCTCCCAGTCTTCTTATGTGAATTTTAGAGAACCGATGGTTATAAAATATTATGGTTTTCTTCTTTTATATTATATATCTCATCTAATATTATGTCATGAGACATTCCTAAGTCATTAAAATTGTTGAAAACATTTTAGCATCTGCATAATAGTCCATTAGATAGATTTATAATAATTTACCCAATCAGTCCCTTATTATTGGGCATTTAGGTTCTGTCCAATTTTTTGCTTTCATTTTTTAAAAGTGCCACAATGAACATTTTTTGGACATAAACCTCTTTCCTCATCTCTGATTATTTCTTTAGAAGTGAAATTACTGGATCAACAATGAGAAAAACAGAAAGATTTAATGAACAAAAAGCAGTGAAATTGTTATATAAACTTTAAAAACCCCTGCATAATTGTTATAGCTTTGTTAAACATTACATTTAAAACATCTTCCTTAAGATGTTCTCCACCCTGGGGCAAGTCACATCTGCCAACTTTTAGGCAAAATGGCTAGACTGCAGTTGGAAAGGAATGCTTATTTAGACAATAACTTCTGCACTGAGAGATTACTGAGAATAGTTAGCATCACTAAATGATTTTCCCTGGAGCTTCCCCAGCTTACTTTCTTATAGATTACCTCCGGGGAGCACTTGTCCGAGTTTAGTGGTAGAGCTGGGGGGCTAGAACTCTGGATTTCTTTCTCATGCCTAGTTTCATGCACACCCTAGTATGGCTTGATTTGAATAGATGAGCAAATAGATGTGTAAACACTTAACTCTTTTACTATCTTGACTGGTTGTTGGCATTTAAAGATGAGTCGATAAAATAGACATCTCACTGTCAAGCAAAACAGTTTCTGGAGACCTTGAATAATAAGTACCTGACTTTCTGAAAGAAATATGAGTCATTGACAGAATCAGAATCTATGATTTCATCAAATACAAGGAAAAGAAAGGACTCTATCCTTGTAGAATAGAAGGTCCTTTCAAATTGTTTGAGGTTTGAATAGAAGAGAGAGAAAAATATCTGTTTCTTAGGTGCCTTTGTTTATAGAATAGCCTCAGAGTCTTTACTTCTTTTACTTTGCCAATAGTGCATTGTTAATGATATTCTCTATCCCGAACTCTCCCTCTCTACTGCCATGGATCGCAGCAGTGGAGTAGACTTCCCGACTTCTTGCTTTGGTCAACGGAATGTGAGCAAATGTGATTACGTGTGAGTTCAGTGCATTGGACTGGAGAGGTATCCTTCTTGAACTTTGGTCATTTGCTATGAAAGAGCATGCACCAAAAAGTCCAGAGACAGTAGACCTAAACCAAGTCCGCAGCCTGAAGTAGTGCTGTCTTGGTCAACCCTGAGACTATGAGCAAAAATATAAACAAAGCAATAAATTTATTGAGCAAACAAATCATATATAATTAATAAGTGTTTTTGTAAACTGCTGAGATTCTGAGATCGTTCGTCATGCAGCATCACTACAATAACTGAGAGATACACCTAGTGTAAGTTTTTGGATCTGCCTACACTATATTATATTATGCCTACACTACAATATATTATATATATTAATGACACTATATTAATGTCATTCTCAGAAAGTGCTTGTTGATGCTATATAATGTAATCATGTCTTCTCAGATGATAAACCACCTTATGATTATACTATATAATAACAAAGTATTTTATATCCTGTTGTTTCATTTATTTCTCACAACAGAAAATGAATTCTAGCATGGTAACATGACTTGTATAAGATCACACGTTGACTAAGGGTGGGGCTGGGGATTGAACACAAGTCAAATCATTAATAAAATCCTCCATACTCATGTAGAAGTAAAATAAACAGTGATACAAATGGGCTGAAGAAATTACGCTCTTAAGGTATTGAGAGCAATTACCCTCAGGAGATTATTGCCAGCTGGAATGGAAAACAAGGAGAATGGTATCCATGTGGTTAGAGAATTGGATTTTCACTGGTAACCATTTCTTACATTCCTCTGTATTCAGGGAGAAATCTGACATGTCAATGTTATTTGAAAAGCAAACCTTGCATTTCCTAGGGAAATTCCTCCCCTGTGACATCCGGGTGCAGCTCTGTGACCACATAAAATGTCGCAGTAAACAACTCAATATATATTTCAAACGTTAATTGCCTTCCCAGACCTTGGAATTTCTCACTGCGCTCACTCACAAGTTTTATTGAGGACATAAAATTTATTGTGTTGACATACCCTTTAAAGTGCTGAATTCATCAAGGCCAAACCAAGCCTGGATGACATTATGGAGAGTGAGTCAATTTTTTTTTTTTTTTATTGGAAGTTTTCTTCCACACTACTGTTTTACATCACAGCCCGAATTAAGCCACTGGAGGGGAAAAAAAATCCAACACTTTTTTAAAAATTTAATCATCCTTTACCAGGCACATCTACACGGAACTCCAATGAAGCCACATTACCTTTTCTAAGGAAGCCTGGGCCTCAGCAACCAGACAAAGCGATGCGAGTCTGGGTTTGCAACGTCTCAGTGTGGCAACTCGGAGTCAGGGCAGCCCCCGTGAGGTTCTCAGATGAAACGATGGGCTTTAATGATTTTACCACGGGACTTTCTGATTTGTTTCAGAAGTTTATTTTCACGTGATCCTTTGAAGAGATCATTGGTCACTGCCTCTGAGGTTTTGCTGGCAGCCCATGTGTTGACATGCTGGTGAAGAGATTATCTTAAAAATATATGAGACCCCCAAAGATAGAAAAAAGCCCACCCTTCCTGTGAAAGGCCTAGCAGATGGGAAAGTAAGGGGCTCTTGGAACATGCACAAATGGTCCAACAAAATGGAACTCTAGGACGTTGGCAACCAATACCTCTCGTTAACAACAAATACCCCTCGAAGGGTTATAAAAACATCAGTGAAACAAAAAAGGGCAGTAAAAGAGGTATCAAGCTCCCAAGGACAGTAATCCGGAATCAGTTTTGCTCCCTCACTTACTTAAACACAAATACGTATCATGAACTTTGGATTCACATTTCTGGGTTCAAATCCTGACTCCTCCACTTACCTATGGTATCACTTTGAGAAGCTTAGCTCTTTTTCTGCCTCACTTTTGCATGTACAAAACAGTGCTATAACAGTATTCTTCTCATAGGGTTGTTACAAAGATAAAGGAATTTAGTGGCTACGCACACAGTAAATGTTTAATGCATGGCCAGGCAGTGGGAATAAGGGGAGGCGTAAAGGATTCAAGTTTCCTAATAGTAATGGAGATAATTCAATAAACATGCTATTACACTATAGGATGAAAAATGCCTGAAAGGCAGTAATAAGGGTTCCTTGGGGTGGCTATTTACCCTGATACAATGGTGTCTGCCCCACTCATCAGTACAGAGAGGGAAATGCATATGGAACAATGATGATCCTAACTAATTGACTGTGTGTTAGTTATCCATTGCTGTGTAACAAATTACCCCAAAACTTAGTGGCTTACAATAACAAATATTTATTATCGCACAGTTTCTTTTGGTTGGGAACCTGGATGCAGCTTGTCTGGGTGCCTCTGGCTCAAGTGTACTCAGGTGGTTGCAGTGAAGCTGTCAGCCAGGGCTGAGGTCTCACCTGAAGACTCAACAGGGAGGCATCTACGTACAAGATCACTCATGTGGTTTGTCTCAGGCCACAGAACTCACTCTTCACCTTGTGGACCTCTACACAGAGGAGCTGCCTTATGAAATGGCAGCTGGCTTCACCTGGAGTGCACCATCCTAGAGAAAGCAAGAGAACCCAAGAGAGAAGCCCCTGCCTTTTTTTTTTTTTTTGGCAAAGGCCACAAATTTAATTTATGATCACAGTGTTTCAGTCAAGGTGCCCAGCCCCCTTAGGGGCACCTCCAAATCTAAAAGATCCTCAAGGGTCACCAGGCTCAGCAAAGAAGAGCCAGCAGGGCTGTAGCCTTAGGGTCCAGCTGACCAGCACCCGGTCCTTCAATTTTCCCCCAGAGGGTAAGGTCCTGCTCTTGGGAGCTTGCCCGGGCAGGTCTGGCACCACCACCCCTGGGAACTCCCTTGGCATCAGCTCAGGCAATCTCCCCATCCTGGGGAGGGTGGGCCATAATGCTGTCCAAGATGCCAAACGCCTGGGCCTCCCTGGGGCTCATGGAGCAGTCCCTCTCCACAGCCACTCTATCACCTGCAGGCTCTGTTGGTGTGTTTAGCATAGATGCTGCAGAGCTGTTTCTTCCCTTTCATGATCTCCCTGGCTTGAATGGCGATGTCTGTGGCTTGGCCCCAGGTACCCCCTGAGGGCTTCTTGTTGCTGTTAGACTCCAGGAACAGGAGCTGTGTGCTCACCAGGCCGGCAAGGCTGTTGTCAATGGGACCCGTGACCCACACGATGCGCTCCTGCAGCAGCCCTGAGTGGATGTCATAGGTGCATTGGCCAGACCCTGGAGGAAAGAGGTGGGGGTGTGGCAGGGGGAAGGGAGGGAGGGCAGCTATGCCACTGGACATTGAATCCCAGTGCAAGTCCCTACCACAGTTTTGTTTTTTTTTTTATAACTTAATCTTGGACATAACATCCCATCATTTCTGCCATGTTCTATTTATTAGAAGTGAATCAATAAATCCAGCCCACATGCAAAAGGTGGGGGGTAGACAAGGAGAAAGGGCATGAATACCTGGACTCTGGGCTCACTGGAGGCCATCTTAGAGGCTGTCTCCCACGCTCTGCTGGATCATTTCAAGATGCTTGGAAGGAATTTAGCGAAACACAGGAAGAAAGGAAGCTAGAAATTCTTCTGTCAGTGTCCTTTCCACAAACCCCCAAGATAAAACCCAAAAGAGGGAGAGAAGTCAAGCAATCCATTAATCAAGTGTCCAATCAAATGCTCAAAGAGGCCTCCCGTGACTTCTCCCCATTGCTTAGTATCCCGTTATCTTGTCTTATTATATGACCTATTTTTATATATCTACTTTTTTATTGTCTTTTCTTACCCACTATATTGCAACCACCATGGAAGCAGGGACCTAGTCTACCTTGAATCTGTAGTGCACAGTAAACACATGACTGCCAGGCTTTTTGTATGAACAGGAGGCACATCTGACCTCAACATTCCTGAAATGTGTTTAGGAAGACAAGAGGAACATATGGGAAACAGCAAGAAATCAGTGATTGCTATGATGTTTTCTTTAATTGCAATCTGGTTAGGAAATGGAAGAATCTACTGGAGGCAGAGGAGTCAGTGAGCTCTTAGTGAAGAAGGCAAAGTTAAGCAGGAGCTTGGGGGTAGGCTGGATTTAGTTAGGCTGAGAGATGGATTCTATTTAAGGAGGTACATGGGATGGCAAGTACTAGTTGGATAGCTAATGTAGGATGTGATTCAGAGAGTTTACAGAGCTAAGAGGAGACCTGCAGAGAGCTGAATGCCCACCCCCATTCATTGCCAGTGACCTGGCCAACCAATACACTGAGGCTGGTGTGTCTCTTTGGGCACTGATTAAACAGATGGACAAAGGCATTGACATTGCCAGACTTTCCCCAGGTGTCTCCAACAATGAGCCCAAATGAGAAACACTGCATATCTGGCAAACCTAGATATCTGTCTCCCTTGAGAAGAATTCTCTGCCAACTTAGCATTCCCCAGTTTGAGTTAAACATCCCTGAAGATGATCTACTTGCCTATACTCTAATTTACTGTTCACCCAGCAACCTGTTGATGAGTAATTTGATTGCCCAGGGATTTCCACAGTGGGCAGAGTTCCCATCCCTGAGCCAGTTGCTGTGGCTAGAGGGATAGAGTTCTCTGATCAGCTAAGCTTGGGACATGTGGCCATCCTGCTGCCAGCAACAGCCATAACAAAACCCCGTGGTCTAGGAAGTGAAGGACTATGGTGCCCCAGATGAAAATTGGAGTGCTTTGTTCCCAACAAAGTTGAAGGATCCTGGGAAGACAAAAATAGATCTTTACTGCACATAATATCCTAAACTGCCCTGAGCAGACCACTCTGGATTTGACTGCAGTTCTTGGTTTCCCACATTATGAGGTTTCCCATGCTGAAATGAGGACTGTGTGGAAAAATGGAGCTTTAGCTCATTGAGGGAACTCTAAGGGATGCAAGCACCTACCAACTACCCTTTATAGAAAGGTAAATGCTATTATTTACTGTATGTCTACAAAGAGTAGGATCACCGCTATAAGAGGCACTCAGATATTTGTTATAAGTGGCAGAAACGAAAGAGGGAGTTGAAACTCTTATAGATTGGAAGAGATTTGAGAACATTTGTGTACAAGCCTTTACAAGGACAATTGTTTTCTTTTCTCTTGTGTAAATACCTAGAGACAGAATGGCTGGATCCTATGGCAGGTGCATGCATTTGTTTCCTACTGCTGCTGTAACAAAGCACCACAAAGTTAGTAGTTTAGAACAAAAAATTTATTATCTTACTGTTCTGGAGATCAGAAGTAATGGGTTTCACTGGGCTAAAATCAATATGTCAGCAGAATTCCTTCTGGAGGTTCTAGGGGAGAATCCACTCTCTTGACTTTGCCAGCTTCTAGAATTGATCTGAATTCCTTGGCTCATGGCCCTTCCTCTGTCTTCAAAGCCAGCTGTGTAGCATCTTCCAATCTCTCTTCCTGACCCTCCTGCCTATTTCACAAAGGCCCTATTATTACACTGGGCTACCCAGATAATCTGGCTCCCCATCCCAAGAGCCTTAATCATGCCTGCAATGTCCCTTTGTGATATGTTCACAGGCTCTAGGGATTAGGAGTCAGTCATCTTTGGGAGGAGGGTACATTTAGTCTGCCTGCCTCAGTGTATATTTAACTTTTTAAGAAGCTGCCAACTTTCCAAAGTGTTGTATCATTTTACCTTCCCACCAGCAGTGTATGAGAGTTCCCGTTCTTCCACGTCTTTGCCATAACATGGTATGGTGGGTCCTTTTTTTCTTTAAGATTTATTTTATTTATTTATTTCTCTTACCTGTTGTTTGCACTTGCTGTCTGTTCGCTGTGTCTGTTCGTTGTGTGATCACCTTTTTTTTTTTTAGGAGGCACCCGGAACTGAACCCAGGACCTCCCTTGTGGGAGGGACGTGCCCAATTGCTTGAGCCACCTCCGCTCCCTGCTTGTTATGTCTCTCATTGTGTTTCCTCAATTGTGTCTCTTCATTGTGCCATCTCGTTGCATCAGCTCGCAGTGCCAGCCCATTGCGTCAGTTCGCTGTCTTGCTCGTCTTCTGTGGGAGGCATTGGAAACCAAACCCAGGACCTCCCATGTGTTAGGAGGGCACCCAAGTGCTTGAGCCACATCCGCTTCCCTGGTGGGTCTTTTTAATTTTAGCCATTCTAATAGGTATAGGTGGTCCCTCACTTGCAGTTTTAATTTGCCTTTCCCTTAATGAACAAAGATCCCGAATATCTTTTCAGGTGCTTGTTTGTCATCTATATATTTTCTTTGGGGAAGTAGCTTTTCAAATTTGTTGCCGGATTTTTTAATTAGTTTTTTTTTGTTTACTTACTAATTTTTTTAAAGATTTATTTTATTTCTTTATCTCCCTCCCCCACCTCATTGTTTCCAGTCACTGTCTGCTCTCTGTGTCCATTTGCTGTGTTCTTTCTGTGTCTGCTTGTCTTCTCTTTAAGAGGCACTAGGAACCAAACCCAGGACCTCGAACATGGAAGAGAGGCGCTCAATCACCTGAGCCACCTCCGCTCCCTGGTTTGTTGTGTCTCTCTCATTGTCTTTCCTCTTTGTGTCTCTTTTGTTGTGTCAGCTCACTGCGCCTGCCTGCTACACCAGCTCGCTGTCTCCAGGGGACACCAGAAACTGAACCTGGGACCTCCCATGTGGTAGGTGGAAGCCCAATAGCCTGAGCCACATCACTTCCCTACTTATTAAACTGAGAGTTTTAAAAATATTCTCTGATACAAGTCCTTTACCAGGTAACCTTTGCGAATATTATCTCCCAGTCTGTGGCTTCTCTTTTCTTTCTTTTAACAGCCTTACTTAAAAAAAAAACTACTTTATGGAGGTGAAATTCTCATAGTATAATATTAACCATTTTTAAGTGAACAATTTAGTGGGAGTTAGTAGATGTACAGTGTTATGCAAGTACCACCTCTCTCTAATTCCAAAACAACTTCCATTGCTCTAAAGCAAAACTACTCACCCATTAATCAGTCACCCCATGCCCTTTTTCTCGTAACCCCTGGCAACCAATAATTTGGGTTCTGTCTATATGGCTTTATTTAGTCAGTTTATTTCAGATATAGAATTATACAGTATGTGATCTTTTGTGCCTGTTAGTTTCACTTAGCATAAAATTTTAGAAATACATCCAGGTTGTAGCATGTGTTAGTACTCCATTCTTTTTATGGCTGACTGATATTTATCCATTCATCCACTGATGGACATTTGGGTTCTTCCACCTTTTAGCCATTGTGAATGTGCTGTTATGAAAATCTGTGTGCCTATGTTTGTTTGAAAATCTGTTTCCAATTACTTTGTGTATTATGAGGACTTTTTAAAGTGGCTAGCCAACTTAAGTGAAAAAGGGAAGAAATAGTTAAAAGATAAAGTAGGAAAAGAGAGAGTCCAGCTTCTTTCACGTGGATTTCCTTTTTCAGCCATTCTCAACCCTTTAGGAGCCCAAAGGGGAACCACAGAAAGGCAAATGGAGGGTGGAGATAAAAAAAGATTGGCACGAGATGATGATTGTCAGAACTGGGTGATGGGCACAGAGTGGTTCATTACACTATTCTACCTTCATGCATAGTCTAAAATTTTCATCATAAAAAGTTAAAACATTTAAAATGTATTGAATATTTTTTAAATGAATGATATAAGAAAGCATATTTTTAGTCAATCCAAGATTGATATTTTCTAAAAGCAACACCTTTCTGTAAATGTAATGATTTGACTTAGAATGTCATGTGTTGGCTGAAATAAAACAGGTGTTGTTCAGAAGCCGGAGAATCCTTGTCTTAGTTTGTCACAGCTGCTACGACAAATACTACATACACTCTGGTTGGCTTAAGCACAAGGAATTTATTGCCTCATCGTTTGGAGGCTGGAAGTCCAAAATCAAGGTCTCAAAGGCCATGCTTTCTCCTGGAGACTCCAGCGCTCTGGTGCTGGCTTGCACCTATCCTTGGGGTACTTTGGTTTGCATCTCTGCCTCTGTCACATGGCGATCCATCTCCTTGGTGTCCCCTTGTGGCTTTCTTTGACTGGCTGCAGCTGAATTTCCTTTGCCTTATAAGCCTACATTTATATGGACAAAGGCTCACCGTGATTCAATTTGTCCTCATGTAAACAAGATCCAAAGATCCTATTCACAAACAAGTCCACACCTTAGCTAATAATAACAGCTACAAAGGTCCTAGCTACCAATGGGCTCACACCACAGGAATGCAGATTGAAGCTTGAGTGTGTCTTTCGTGGGGTGCAAGATTCAATCCCCAACAACCCTTTATGACTTTATGAGAGATGAAATAAAGCAGAGGCTGACCATCCACAGGCTGCTGGCTAATCTGGCCCTCTGCTCATGAGCTGAGGATGCTTTTTTTTTTTTTTTTTGAGGTTCTGAAACTGGGGCTTGAACCCGGGACTTCACATGCAGAAGGCTGGCGCTCAACCACTGAGCCACATCAGCCATCAGCTCCCCTGAGTTGGCTCCCTCGTCTGTTTGCTTATTGTTTTGCGCATGGCTTTTTGCTTGTTT
Source organism: Dasypus novemcinctus (assembly GCF_030445035.2). Lineage (NCBI taxonomy): Eukaryota > Metazoa > Chordata > Mammalia > Cingulata > Dasypodidae > Dasypus > Dasypus novemcinctus. The sequence goes on along the minus strand of NC_080695.1, from coordinate 55,129,416 downwards.
TTTTCTCATTGTTTTGCTCGTTGTTTGCTTGTCTTCTTTAGGAGGCATTGGAAACCAAACCCAGGACTTCCCATGTGGGAGGCGGGCACTCAGCTGCTGAGTCACATCCATTCCCTACATTTTTAATGGTTGGTGAAACATAAATATCGGAATACTATTTTCTAACATGTGAAAATGTATGAACTTCACATTTCCATGCCCATAAAATTTCACTGGAACGCAGCCGTGCTCGTTTGCCTGTATATTGTCTGTTCCTACTTTGGTGCAAGAGCAGCAGGGGTGAGTAGTTACCACAGAGACCCTGTGACCTCTGAAGGAGAAACTATTTACTATCTGGTCCTTTACAGAAAAAGTCTGCTGACTCCTGATAAAGAAGATAACCTTGAACCCTGGTTTTTTTCCCTAAATAAACTAGACTCTAGGAAAGCAAAGAAGGGGGAGTGGAAAAAGTCGCAGAAAGATCCCAGCTTTAGGCTCTGTCTCTCACCAAAAGGAATCTCAAGGATGCAAGGAAGATGTTATGCTCCATTGTCTGCAATAATGGCACAGCCATTTCTAGGACTTGAGCTAAGGAAGGGAGGCGGTGGGTGGGCTGGGGTTTGCCTTCGGCCTCAGAGCTCTGAATCTTTTTGTGGATATGGTGATCCATAGTCTGTTTAAAGGGCAGGGGGCCGTCTTAGCCCTTGTCAGGTCTGGAACGCCTGGGGGTCTCCCTCACTTGAGTATAAACTGTGTGGGGCAGGGAGCTGGGCTGTCTTGTGAGCTGCTGTCCCGTGCGTGGAGAGGAGTCTGGCGCATCGCAGGCCTTCCGTTGACGTACGTTGAGGGAATGAATGAACGGTGAAGGGGGTCTCGTCAAATAGAGAACGAGTGAGAGCCATGGCCATGCACCTTAGAAATAAAAAAAAAAACAGTTTTCTTCTTGCATATTGAAAGCAATGCTTTTACCATTTGAGGTTTCTTCACACAGGTCAAAATATAGCACCTGGAAATATGAGTATTGAAGGGATTTTGCCTACCGTGACTTCCGCATAAATCAGAATTAAGCTCAGCTCTCTCTCTCCAGAAGACAGCGGCGGTTCAGAGTTGCATCTCAGAAAACTTTGGGATGAGGATGGATGTGCCTTGATTAGCTGTGTGACCCTGTGCAGGTGACTCAACCTCTCTGTTCTTCGTGTGTGTCAAAACAGGGGAACTTCACAGGGTGATTGTGACAATCAACTGAGATAATAAAGTGAGATGGGTGGCACAGGGCCTGGCCCCCAACAATCTCAGTGAGGTGGTCCTTCTCTACCCTCTGTATAAAAGAGATTTGGCTTTTGTTTATTTGTATTATTATTATTGAAATAGTGAAAATACTCTAATAACGATTGAAGTGATGAATGCACAACCATGTGATTATACCAAATACCATTGACTGTACACTTTGGATGAACTGTATGCTTTATTAATATGTATCAATAAGATTGATTTGTTTTTTAAAAAATGAAATTTGAAAACTGAAGTCCTATCAAAAAATTTTTTCAAGATATCTAAAACCAGAATTCCTGAATTTGAATCCCAACTCTGCAAGCTAGGTAACCTCAGGCAGCCCCTCCTCAGCCCTCGGGCCTCAATTTCCTCATCTGAAAACCGGGCTGAGAACAATCACTCTCTTCCTGCGTAGAGGTGTGGGAGCTTGAAAGGAGTTCGCCACCGTCAGCTCTTAGCAGCGCTTCTGCACACACTAAGTGCTCAGTGCAAGGTAGCTGGGAGCAATGAGCTACCGTGGGTCCGTGATTCTCTCCACCCACATGCTCTTAGAACAGGGTTTCTCAGCCTTGGCGCCCTTGACATTTGGGGCTGGACTGTCCTCTGTTGTGGGGGGCTGTCCTGTGCATTGTAGGGTGTTGAACAACATCTCTGGCCTCTACCCACTAAATGCCACTAGCACTCCACCCTCTGCTCCCCCAGTCCTGACAATCAAAAATGTCTCCAGACGTCGCCAAATCTCCCGGGGGGTGCAAAATTGCCCCTGTTGAAAACCACTGCGCAGGGTCACCAAATTGCAAAGTTGGAAAGGATCTTACCTGTTACCTACTTTTGTGGCTCTCAGACTCTTTTGACCATGTCCTATGCCCGGTACACAGGTAAATGTGCATGTATTTATTTTACATAAACATACGTATCAAAAGTTTCACCAAACAATACTTCCCCTTACTATGCACAGTGCAATGCTCTCTGACATTCTCAATTCTATTGTATCGCTCTCTGTCTTTTATTTTAAAAATATATATATTGGGCATGACCCTTTAAACTGATTTCATGACCCACTTATAGGTTGCAAGCTACGGGTTGAAGAACTCTGATCTAGTCAGCTTCACTTTGCCAAGGGCCAAAGAACTCTCCAGGCACGTCAGCCTCGGCTCCCAGCCCTCAGCGGGCCAGGGGGCCTTTCCAGCTGCCCGCACAGGCTCTCCGCCTTCCAAAATGGACCAAGATTCCACGAAGTGCCGGTGAAACCAGGGTCCCCAGCCTGAGGAGGACATGAGTTTGGGACCATTGAGGGGAAACTTTTAATTTCCAAGGCATGGAGTAACCAAATCAATGCTACATTAAAAGTGCTCTTTTTTTTTCTTCTTACTTATAGCAAGTAGTGGGTTGAGAGAAACTGTGTTTATTTCCCAGAAATTCAACAACCAAGCACATCCCAGAGGCGATGGCCCAGTCCTGCCCTCCCAGGACTCTGGCTGTTGGAAAGAGATGCTATCAGCCAAGCTGTGTTTTATAACCTCCTATTGAAAAATGGGGACAGGGAGACTACAAGGACCTTTTCTCAGTAGAGAAGTATTTCCTAGTTTTAAAATGTTAAAGGCTGAATCATAAAATCTATTCACAAAGCACTCTGCATAATGTTTTTTTTTTTCCCTCCAAAAAGTTACTCACCTGAGGTTAATGGTGAAAAATAACAGCCGACACTTATTGAGTGCTTGCTGTAGCCAAAATTCTGTGCTAAGGCCTTTAGATGGTTATTTCACATCGTAAGCACTTTAGGAGATGCATAATATCATTACATCCCCATTTTGTAGAGGTGGATACTGGAGCTCAAAGAGGAGACATGACTTGCCTCGAATAACACGGTTCCTTAAGTGGCAATGCTGAAAGTTAAACCCAAGTAGGGTTGCCAGATTTAGCAAGTGAAAATACAGGATGCTAATAGTGTAAGAAGGTTCTTCCTTTACAAAGTGCTCCATGGGAAAATTATAACTAATGTAATTTATGGATTATGGCTAACAGTAATATTGCAATATTTTTGCAGCAATGGTAAAGAAGACATTATATCAATTCTAAGGGACAACAATGGGGGGTATAAGGAGGTAGGTGGGTTTTTTTTTCCTTTCAGAGCAATGAAAACGTTCTAAAATTAACTGAGATGGTGGCAGCACAACTCTGTGATGACAATGAGAGGCGATGAAGCTATGCGTGGAATGGATTGTACCAACCTGGGACTGTATAACACAATGAATCCTGTGATGGAAGATGGACTGTGGCTAACAGAATGAATATGAGAGCATTTTCTCAGGAAGCTTAACAAATATATAATACTAACACAGGGTGTCATGAACCAGGTGAGTTAGGGGGAAAATATATCAAATATAAGATATTGGCTATAGTTATAGTTATGTTTGGATGATGCTCTTTCATAGTTTGTAACAATTGTTTCACAACAATGCCAGATGTTGGTGGGGGGTGATGTGTGATGATATTATGCATGTCTATTTTTTAAGCTCTTAATTTATACTATACACTTACTGTTTATGGATGATCATGTATGAATGATAAACTTCAATTTAAAAAAAATACAGGACACCTCTTGCATGGGACATATTTAAACTAAAAAATTATTCATTGCTTCTCTGAAATTCATATTTAACTGAGCTTCCTGTATTTTATCTGATAAATTCAGTAGTTTGAATCTGGGTCCCTTAATCAGTCCCTCTGCCAGTGGTTCTCCAAGTGTGGTCCCTGGACCAGCAGCATTGGCCTCCCCTGGGAACTTGTTAGAGAGGCAAATCCTCAGGCCCCACCCCAGACCTCAGGAATCAGAAATTCTAGGAGTGGGACCCTGCAATCTGGGGCTTACGGAGCCTTCCAGGTGACCGCAGTGCACGCTCAAGCTGTGCTCCAGAGCGCCCCACCACCCGCCACCTGCTTCTAAAGCCACTGAGACGGCAAATCTCGCCCCTGGTCTTCCCTTTTCCTCCTTTATCCAGTCAGCTACTTCCGTCAACCTCAGCTTCTCACTACGATCTCTAACAGCCTCCTCCACTAGTCCCACCCCCAGGTTTGTCCAGAGCTTTCTCATGGACTGTCATTTATTCAGTCATTCATTCATTCAGGCGCTCAATCATTCCACAAAACCTTACTAAATGCCCTTAACAGGGCGGGCACCGCGCTAGGCGCTGGGCACAGTTTACTTTGTATCAACAGTGTTGGTTTGAGCCTGTCCCTTTCCCGCGTTCCGGGGGCTGCTCCTGGGAAGGCTGGGAGCGTGTGGGAACAGGAGGAGGGTTATTTAATATTCGCGTCCCTAGTTCCTAGCGGAGGGTCACAAAGTGTCCGATTGAATTAAAAGTTTTTAACTGTGGAAAGATTCCTCCCTCCACCCCCTCATTTTTTATTCTAAGTCCTTCACGTCTGAGGAAGCTCCCTGACCTTCCTCGTATGCAAAGGAAAAACATGAAAATGGCTCCTTTAATTTCGCTGGCCACGTCTAATCCACTGGGTGTTTCTCGGTGCTGAGGGGATTTCTCCATTTGTGGCTAAGACAGGAGGAGTTTTGTTCAGGTTTCCCTGCTAGGAGCTCATCCGCTTTTCTTGGCACTGAGAACAGCCGTCTTCACTTCCTGCCCATTGAACAAGGACAGAGAATTGGGGTGGTTGCCAGTATAACTGAAGACGACATTTTTACAGCTGTGTGATTCTCTCTCCCTCTCCCCCCCCCACATACACACATACACACACACACATATACACACACACACACACATATACACACGTTGCCTCCAGTTTAGCAATTGCCAAGGGCCACAAGTCTTTGGTATGGGGAAAAAGATTCATTCTAGGAAATGATACAAAAACTCCTCTTATATTACAAAGAAAGCTTTAGCACAGGAAGTGGCTTATAGGATTCTTGGGTGGAGGGAAGGAGGGGTGACTGCTGAGCGGGCGGGCAGTTTCTGTTGGGCTGGTGGAAAGTCCTGGCAGCGGATGATGGTGATGTGGCGATGGTCGCACAACACCGAGAATGTAATCAATACCACTGACCCGTACGCTTGACACTGGTTAAAAGGCGAAGTTTTTTGTGGTACATATATTAACACAAGACAATTTCTTTTTAAAAACCCCCCTTACAGCGAAAATACATTTGTCAGGGCCTGGGGCTGTCGGGTGAGCTGGCAAAGCACAGAATAGCCATCACCGACAGCCAGGCCTGCTGCCGGCACCATTCTGGTATATTTTTAAACAGCTAGAGAGACATGTACGGGGAACATCGCTCCTGTGAAATTGCCTCCAGCCTGGAATATTCTTCCCGCCCCCACCTATTCGCTGCCCTGACTCCTATTTGTCCTTCAGATCTCAGTTTAAATGTCACTTCCTCAAACTAAAAGTTATCACTGTCTGAACTAAATGGTTGTTTTACAATTAGTCATTTAATGTCTACCTCCCTGGCTGGAATGAAAACCCCATGAAGACATATATTTGTCATGGCATTCCCATCTCTAGCACAGGGTGCAACCCAGAGTAGAAGCTCAATAAATGTTTGTTGAAAGAAACAATCGAATGAATCCCAGCTCAGCCACCCACTAGATGGGCAGGACACTCAATTTCTCTCTTTAAGCCTCAATTTCCTTATCCATATAATGGGGATAAAAATAATGCCTACCTCTTAGGGTTGTATGATAGAATGAGATAGGAATGTAAAAGATAAACACTATACCTTGGCACGTAATAGAGATTCAGTAAAAGTCAGTTGCTGTTATTATTGGCTTTATCTGTCAGCCAAGAGCAAAATCATTACCCAGGATCTAATAGAGATTCAGTAAATCTATGTTAAGAGAATATAGGGCATTTATTATCACAGTTTATCTCAATAGTTAATGCTATCGCATCAATATTTTTTTCTTCTTTATTAAAGAAGTTATGGGTTTACATAACAATCGTGCATAAAATTCAGGATTCTCATACTACCCCACACGCAACACCTTGCATTTGTGTGTTCCAACTTGATAGCACATTTTAACAATTGTACTATTAATTAAAATCCATGGTTTAATTGAGGATTCACTGTCTTTGTAGTGTAGTTCCATGGATATCTTTAAAATTTTTATTTTGTTACCATATATATAATCTAACATTTCCCCTTTTAATCATATTCAGATATATATTTCAGTGCTGTTAATTTCATTCACAATGATGTGCTACCATCACCATCATCCTTTACAAAAACTTTTCCATCATTCCAAACAGGAACCCTGTGCATTTTAAGCCTAAACTTCCCATTTCCTATCCCTACCCAGTCCTCTGGTAATCTATATTCCAGTTCCTGGCTTTATGAGTTTGCTTATTCTAATTGTTTCAAATCAGTGAGTTCAGACAGTATTTGCCCTTTTGTGTCTGGCTTATTTCACTAAACATGTCTTCAAGGTTCATCATGTTGTGGAGTGTGCCAGGACTTCATTCCTTTTTACATGCTGAGTGATGTTCCATCATATGTTATACCACATTTTGTTTATCCACTCATCAGTTAATAGACACAGGTTGACAATTTTTTGACAATTGTGAATAATTTCACCATGAACACTGTAATGCAAATATCTGTTCAAGCCTTTGCTTTCAATTCTTATGGGTATGTACCTAGTGGGATTGCTCGATCATATGGTTCTATACTTAGCTTTCTGAGGAACCACCAAACTGCTTTCCACAGCAGCACCATTTTACAATGCCACCAGCAAAGGATGGGTTTTCCTATTACTTCGCATCCTCTCCAACACTTGTTATTCTTGGTTTCTTTAAGAGCAGCCATTCTAATGGGTGTGATTTTGATTTGCGTTTCCCTGATGGCTAATGATGTTGAGCATCTTTTCATGTGTTTTCTGGCCATTTGTATATTTTTCTTTGGAGAGATGTCTGCTCAAGTCTTTTGCCCATTTTTTAATTGGGTTGTTTATCTTTTTGTTGTTAAGTTGAAGGATTTCTTCATTTTTCAAATATTTTCTCCCATTGTGTAGTTGTCATTTTACTTTCATGATAAAGTTCTTTGAAGAACAAAAGTTTTTTAAAATTTTAATGGTTCCATTTATCCATTTTTTAATTTTGTTGCTTGTACTTTGGATGTAAAGTCTAAGAAACTACTGCCTAACATAAGGTCCTGAAGATGTTTCCCTACATTTTCTTCCAGGAATTTGATTGTTCTATTATATTTAGGTCTTTGGTCTATTTTGAGTTAAATTTGTTTATAGTGAGAGGTAGGAGTCCTCTTTCTTTGTCTCAAATATAGATCCAGTTTTCCCAGCACCATTTGTTGAACAGATTATTCTTTCTCAGTTGAGTGGTCATTGCCACCCTGTCAAAAATCAGTTGACCATAAATGTGAACACTGATTTCTGAGCTCTCAGTTCTATTCTGTCTGTCTCTAGGTCTGTATTTGTTAAGTACCATGCTTTTTTGATTTCTGTGGCTTTGTAATAAGTTTTAAGAACAGAAAGTATGAATCCTCCAACTTCATTCTTCTTTTTCAAGATGGCTTTAGCTATTCAGAGGTCCCTTACCTTTTCATATAAATTTGGTGATTGGCTCTTCCATTTTTGAAAAGAAGGTTGTTGGAACTCTTATTGGGATTACATTGAAATCTATAAATTGCTTTGGGTAGTACTGACATCTTAAGTAATTTAGTCTTCCAATCCATGATCACAGACTATCTTTCCATTTATATAGGCCTTCTTTAATTTGTTTTAGCAATGTTTTGTAGTTTTTCTGCATATAAGTCCTTTACATCATTGGTTAGATTTATTCCCAGATATTTGATTCTTTTACTTGCTATTGTGAATGGTATTTCTTTCTTGATTTCTTCTTCTGTCTGTTCTCTGCTTGTGTATAGAAACACTACTGATTTTGCGTTGTTTATCTTATATCCATCCACTATGTTGAGTTAATGTATTCACTTTAGGAACTTTTTTATGATTTTTTCAGGATTTTCTGTATATAGGATCTTATCATGTGCAAGTAGGGAAAGTTTTACTGCCTCCTTTCCAATTTGGAAGCCTTTTATTTCTCTTTATTGCCTAACTGCTCTGACAAGAACCTCAAGTACAATGTTGAATAACAGTGGTGACACTGGGCATACTTTTCTTGTATCTGATCTTAGAGGGAAAACTTTTTTTTACCTACTTAAAGGTAGGATGTTAGCTGTGTGCTTTTCATATATACCCTTTATCATGTTAAGGAAATTTCCTTCCATTCCTAGTGTTCTAAGTGTTTTTACCAAGAAATGTTGCTATATTCTAATGACTTTTTTGCATCAAGATGAACATGTGGTTTTTATTCCTTCTTTCTGTTATTGTGTTACATTGCTTTTAGTTTTTATTATTTTTTACATACTAGGGATAGATTCCACTTGATCACAGTTTATAATTCTTTTAATATGCAATAGGATTCAGTTTCCTAGTATTGGGTTGAGGACTTTTGCACCGATATTCATAAGAGATGTTGGTCTGTAGTCTTCTTTCCTTGTGGTTTCTTTATCCAGCTTTGGTATGACGGTGATGTTTGGCCTCAGAATAAATTAGACAGTGTTACCTCCTCTTCAATTTTTTAGAAGAGTTTGTGCAGAATTGGAGTTAATTATTCTTGGAAACTTTGGTAGAATTCCCCTATGAAGTGATATGGGCCTGAACTTTTCTATGCTGGGAGGTTTTTGATTACTGATTCAATCTCTTTGCTAGTAATTGGTTTGTTGAAATCTTCTATTTCTTCTTGAGTCAATGTAGGTAGTTTGTAGGTTTCTAAGAATTTTTCATTTCATCTAGCTTATCTAATTTATTGGCATACAGCTGTTCATAGTATCCACTTATAGTTGTACTTCCTTATTGATCCTCTGTTTAGATTTTCTATCCATTATTGAAAGTGGTGTGTTAAAGTTTCCTACTATTAATGAAGGACCACCAATTTCTCCTTTAAATCTGTCAGTATTGGGGAAATGGACTTTGGCCCAGTGGTTAGCGCGTCCGTCTACCACATGGGAGGTCCGCGGTTCAAACCCCGGGCCTCCTTGACCCGTGTGGAGCTGGCCCATGCGCAGTGCTGATGCGTGCAAGGAGTGCCGTGCCATACAGGGGTGTCCCCCGCATAGGGGAGCCCCATGCGCAAGGAGTGCACCCATAAGGAGAGCTGCCCAGCGCGAAAGAAAGTGCAGACTGCCCAGGAATGGCGCCACCCACACTTCCCGTGCCGCTGACAACAACAGAAGCGGACAAAGAAACAAGACGCACCAAAAAGACACAGAAAACAGACAACCGGGGGAGGGGAGGGGAATTAAATAAATAAAAATAAATCTTAAAAATAAATAAATAAATAAATCTGTCAGTATTTGCTTCATATATTTTGGGACTCTGATGTTAAGTGCATATATATATGTATAATTGTTACATCTTCCTGTTGAATTGTGCTCTTTATCCATATGTCATGACCATCTTTGTCCCTTGTAACACTTTTTGACATAAAGTTTATTTTATCTGATATTAGTATAGCCATCCCAGCTCTCTCTTGGTTACTACTTGCATGGCATATTTTTTTTCCATCCTGTCACCATCAACCTACTTGTTGATGACTTTAAGGTGAGTCTCTTGCAGGCAGCCTATAGCTGGGTCATGCTTTTTATCCATTCTGCCAATCTCTGCCTTTTGACTGGAAAGTTTAATCCATTTACATTTAAAGTCACTACTGATAATACAGGTCTTTCTTCTGCCATTTTACTATTTAGCTTTCGTAAGTCTTATACCATTTTTGTCACCCCCTCATTAAAGCCTACTTTTATAATTATTTGCTTTCTTCTGTTGGACCATATTGAAGGTCTTCACATTTGTCTGTATATATTTTCATATATTTTCCTTGTGGTTACCATAGGATTAAAATTTAACATCCTAAGTACATAACAATTATATGTGGTTTTATGCCAAGTTAACTTCACTAGCATGCACATATAATTTTCTTATGCCACTGTCCCCCCACCATTTTTTGTATTTGTTATCACTTATAGCTTCATACATTTTACGTCCAAAAACCTATATTCATACCTACTTTCTATGCATTTGCATTTTAGCCCCTGTAGGAAGTAAGACTTGGAATTACATACCAAAGCATACAATATAATAATACTGGCATTTTTAATTACCTACATGTTTACCTTTACCATTAGTCTCTGTTTCCTTATGCTGTTTTGAACCACCTATCTAGTATCATTTTGTTTTAGTCTGAAGAGCTACCTTTAGCATTGCTTGTAGGGCAAGTCTGGTGTTGAGGTACTCCCTCAATTTTTGTTTGTCTAAGAATGTCTTAATCTCTCCCTCATTTTTGAAAGAGAGTCTCTCTGCATATAACCTTCTTGGCTGGCAGTTGTTTTCCTTCAGCACTTTAAATATTATTTCACCCCACTGCCTTCTGGCTGCCATGATTTCTCTTGAGAAATTGGCACTCAGTCTAATGGGGAATCCTTTGTACATAACATGTCACTTTTCTCTTGCAGCTTTCAGAATACTCTTCTTGTCCTTAGCATTTGATAGTGTAATCAATATATGATGGGGTATATTTTCCTTCATGTTTATCCTGTTTGGTATTCTCTGAGCTTCTTGGATATGCATATTCACGTCTTTTGCTAAGTTTGGGAAGTTTTCTCATTATTTCTTTGACTGTTACTTCTGCCCTGTACTCTCTTGCTTCTCTTTCTGGGACACCCATAACATGTGTATTGGTACACTTGATGGTGTCCCATTGCTCTGTTAGGCTGTTTTCCCTTTTAATATTTCTTTTTCCTTTCTGCTCCTTATCTGACGCATTTCAAGTGTCAAGTTCACTGATTCTTTTTTCTGCCAGCTCCAATCTGTTCTTGAAACTCTCTTGGGCATTTTTCATCTTATTTATTGTGGTTCGCAACTCTAGTAGTTCTATTTGGTTGCTTTTTAAATTTTCTAACTATTTACTTAGACTCCTATATTATTTATTCATTGCTTTCCTAATATCCTTTAGTTCTTTCTCTGTACTTTCCTTCATCTCCCCAAGCATTTTTATGATCACTTTTTAAAAAGGCTTTATTCAGCCTTTTGTTGGTGTTTTCTGTATTTTTATCCTCTTCCTTTGGATGGGCCATCATTTCCAGTTTCTTTTTTTGTCTCGTACTCTTTCGTTACACACTGTACAAATATTTTAATATTTAAAATATTAAAATGTTAGCTCTGGGATTTACTCCCTGGGATGTCTGTTTCTTGGTTTTGTAACCAGCTAGTGATAAGACAGAGATTTTCTTGGCCATCAGCCCCTTGATCAGGAACGTTTGCCGAAGATGAATGCAGGGTGGGGGGTTTCCCCATCTCTCTGACCCTCGGTCTTGTCCTTGGCTTTTGCTTGTTAGTTGTTTTGGAGTTCCCCTGTTTACAGGATTTGGTTGTTCCCTCTGTTTCCCAGAGGACAAACTTCTCTCCCCCAGGCATCTGAGGTTGGCAGGTCTTTATACCAGACTGTCCACCTCTACAGTTTTTTACATTCCTTTCCTTGTCTCACACTGCTTTTACCTAGAGGGAAAATTATGCGAGGAGGATCACCCTGGTGAGGACTTTCCCAGTTCAGTCTTCATGGGTCAGGCACCCAAGAAGGGGACACAGACCAGTTCCAAAGTGCCCTGGGGAGGGAGTGAGGAAGAGTGCCAAAAAAGTATCTGATGGCGAACCAAAGCTGAACCTTCCTAGCCTGCCCAGCAAATGCAGTCCTTCTGTTAACTTCCACCCACCACGCTCCACAACCCTGAGGAAGCCCTGTGCCTTTAAATGCCCTTGAAATCCCCAGGACCTCTGCCCCTGTCCAGGTGGGTTGAAACAATTGGGGCCTCCACACCCCGGACCCAGAAGCTGGAGTTGACTAATCGAAAGCTGTGATCCACGACTGGTCGTGACTGGTCGGTGCACACCCTGTTCTCGGGGTAAAAGATTTTAAAAACCCTTCTGTCACCAGCCACTATCCAGGGGCTGGACCCTGGCAGCCTTCCATGAGACAGGGGGATGGGCACTGGTAGCTGCCACGTGGAAAAGGCAGTTGATAGTTCTTTACTGTAATTTATCAACCTCTTCCTCCCCTTCTTCCCTGCACAACGTACCTCTGACCTCTGAAGTTTCAAAATAGTTGTTTCAGACAGTTCCTACCTGTTTAATAGTTGTTTTTATGGAAGGACCGAGTCCCAGCGCTCCCTACTCCACCATCTTCTCTGGAAGTCCTGTCTCCCACCTCCCCATCAATAATCTACTTCCTTATCCCTGTTTCCTGAGGAAGAAGCTAAGGCTTGAGGGGATTGAAACCTGCCCAAATCACACAACTAACAAGTGGCAGATCCAGAATCTGAGCCCGTTTGCTTAATCATAACACTAGGCTGCCACCCAAGTACTTTGCCTCAGTTTGCTTCTCCGGAACGACAACTAAAACCATATCCTAGTTGCTCTCAGAAGTACCCTACAGCGCAGACCATTCCCTAGGAACAGTGGTAAAATTCTTCCAAACCCATTTGCCTTTAGCAAGGCATATAGGAGATCTATATTTAAGTGCTCATGTTCATGACATGACAATGTAGCAGGGCTCCTCCAGGCTTTCCTCCATACTTTAAGAACAAAACCAGTGTGTTGATAGAAGAGGGAGAAAAAGAAATCGGATGAGATCCATCTTTAGGCACGATCAGTCTCTTGATTGAGAAAAGCACAATCCGTTTCCCAGCCTATTTCCTGAAGCAGCTTAACCATCTCTTGGTGCTTTAATTTCCCACCACCTTTTCCCAAGTGCTCGACTTTCCTTTCCCAGATGTTAGGTCTGTTCTATGCACCTGTCAGCAGGCCATGGTGCCCTCTTGATCCCCTGAGGTCGCTCTGCTTCTTTTACACCTTTCCTCTTTTGCATCCTCAACTAGCGCAAACATAAAGCATAACTGTTTCCCATCCATAACACAATTAAATCTCTTTAGCTTATATTTTGAATCAACACACATTTGGGAGTGCTATCATAGCAACCAGTTTAATGGATCCTAGAGTTTGCATGTCTTTCTATTTGTGATTGACATTCATATACTGCTATCAAAATTAGTAGCCATCAGTCAAGCAGAAAGTTATTATCAGGCAGTGCTAAACAAGCCCCAACTCCAAGTGGCACTGAGGCTTTTCAATAACGGATGTCGGAGTAATTTCACTAATCGCTAGATTCAGCCTAGCTGAGCTTGTTTTTCCTCATACATAAGCAAACAGAAATCTGGAAAGTTATGAATGTGGTGTGAGCAAATTAATCTTTGGATAGAAAGGTAACCTGTGGAAATCAACCAAACCCTCTCAATTTCTTTTAAACTATATGTTTGTTTCTATTTCTTTTAACTTGTTTCTTTCAACCTGCATTATGTACAGTTCTATGCCAGGAATTTAGATTTAAGCTGATGATGAAAGGAAAATGGTTAAGGAAAAGAAAGAAGCTACCCATTTATCCTATTTGGCAATTTCTGAAATTATCCCCCTTATTCTACTCTCCTGGGAAATGCTTTCCTTTTATATTATAATATGTCTCTTGGCCTCTGTCCATTTTTACCACATATATTTGCAGCAGACAAAAAAGGTAAGGTTTCCCCTTAGATCAGAGAAAGCTATCATTTGGGGACTGCAATGATTGAAGTTGAATATTATAAGAAGTTCAACCCAGCATGCACTGGGGCAAGTGTTCTCCAAGGACAATGACGGGTTTTTGCTCATAATTTTACAAATGCACAGCCCTTCTCCCAAGGGGTTATGAATAGAAGGGAGCTAAAATGGTTAGTCCAAAGAGGTTTGGGAAAACCAACAGAGAAATACTCTTAGAATGACATGCAAAAAAAATGTGCACAATATAACAGCAGAAGAACTGGGCCATGATCAGAATCCAAGACTTAGGTTTCTTAAAATATAGGAGAAGAAACACATGTATTGGGGTTAAGTGATTTTGAAAATGAGTTTTGGCATCAGCAGACCTGGGCTGGAATCTAAGCCCTGCATTTTACTGGTTGTGTTGGGACATGTGACTCCCTGGGTCTCGGTTTTCCCATCTGGGAAATGGGGATAATTGTAGTAACTAACTCATAGGAGTCTCATGAGGATTTAATGAAATAATACATATAACGTGCTTTATCCAGGACCAACCCATAGAGAGTTCAATATGTGTTTCTATTATTACCATTTTCAATAGAGAGGATCTTTCCAGACGAAATTGATGCCGTTATTATTGTTGTTGTTTTTTATTCCCATTAGTGATTTATATTGGCCCCTGAAATGAGGATTTTACAGCTTCTTTGTTTTATTAGAATATTGCCAGGATAGCCAGTGCAGCGTGGCCACAAGAAAGAGTCTTTTTCACAGAATATTAAGCACTAAGCATATCTCTGTGAAATAGATGTGAGATTGTGGAGGACTTTAGAAGGCATTTCCTTTCTATGTATAAATTTTAAAAATGACATGTTGTTGTTATAAAAATAATGCATTTACCATGTCCACAAAATTTGGGGAGAATGCTAAATGGGGTCCCTTTTATCATTTCTGCACAACTCTCCCTGGACCTTGGTTAGCTTTTGTTCCCAATGGCCTGCACCTGCTACTCCGCTTGCGCCCTGCCCTCGGGCTCCTAGAGCTGCCTTGTACAGAAGTGCCTGGAAGTTTATTTCCCTGCCAGGGTGGCCTTTAACCTATGACTTCTGGGGGTGGGAGGGTGAAAGCCCAGCTCCCTTGCATTGGATCACAACAAACCTGAGAGGTAAATTTCAACTCCAGTTTCCCTGGGGGATCAGGCTGAAGTTACCCTCTCTGGGACTTTGCCTGAAAATGCATCCTTCCTTTGCTTCCTCTCCTTTTCTGTTGAAGTCCCTTACTGTTTCTACTGGGAGCATTTCCTTAATGAATCGGTGGTACATGAATCCTCATCTCAGTGTCTGTTTCTTGGGAGCCAGACCTAATAGGATCACTGGAGACTATCCTTCCAGTATGGGTGAGTGTTTGGAGAGTTTATGATCTCTACATCTGACAGTTGTGAAATAGCATGGTGCATAGAATGTTTTTTTAATTTGAATGCTTATCATTACCATCTTTTCATGTCTACAAATATGCTTCAATAATGCTTTTTAACCAGCCACCTGGTATGCCACTGTAGCTTGGAACCATAATTTAACCAGGACCATCATATGTTTTTTTGCTGTTTATTGCCATGGTAACGATGCTGGGTTAAACATCCTTGAAGGCAAAACTTTGTGTCAGTCCATTTGTTATTACTATGCCTGATAGTAATAACAAACCCATCCCCAGGGTTACGATTCTTATTGCCCAAATGCCCTCCAAAAAGAATGGACCGACCGGAGCAGGCTGTTACGGGAACCTGCAGGGCGGGAGGTGTCTGGACATGGATCTGGAGCGACTGCAGTAGAACTGGTGTTTGCTCAAGGTAGAACTGCGGGTTTCTAACACTGAACGCGGAAACCATGGGAAGGTAAATCCTCCCCACCTAGGGCTAAGAGCCGCGGCATTCACTGAGAACTGCCAGTCATGGGGTGGAGTTTCCAGGCCCCATGCCCCCCAAACATATGAACCCCAAGCCTGTATCCCCTGAACCCCCGCGGCCCATGCTAAATACCCCCATTCCACATTCTCCCAGGCCTCTGTTTCCCGAGCCCAGCACTCCCGGAAATCCGGCATTGCCCTACCCCTCTGGAAGCGGACTAACTCCGGAAGTGGGAGAGTTTAGGTGGGAGGTGCAGAGGGGCCAAGGGGTGCAGGTTCAATTTTCTGGTCCCCCTCTTTTTATTGACTTTGGAGGAGATATTAGCTGACTTGGGGAGAGCCAAGGAATAGAGAAGAGGCAAATCTGGTGAGAGAGCCCAGTTTACCTAAACGCCCAAGAATAGGAAACTTGGTCTGGGAGAAGGTGGAGTCAGAAAATTAACCAGCCCCCTTGTAGCACACTTAAGGGAGAGGGACAGTAGGACGTGCTTTACAGGCTTCCAATGGCATAGTTAGGGTTCCTGGCAAGGGGCAGTACTCTCTCGAGAAATTAAGAGTCATTATCTTCTCAGGTGAGTTGGTTCACCAGGGACCCATTTGAATTTCCTACAGGAGACTTCATGCAGCCTTCCTGCTGCCTTGGGAGAAAAGGAAGTGAGGAAGAGAGAAAGAAGGAAGGTCAGACTCCTAAGCAGTTTATTCAGTTGCAAAGAGGATTCTTTGCCTGAGGCCTTGTCTAGTCTTTTTTGTTGGTCTGTTTTCTTGTTTCTTCTTCCTCTTTATCCCCCCACACCACCACTCTTTTTTTCCTTTTTCTTTTTTCTCCCTCTCTCTGCTTTTTTCCCCTTTTCTCTTTCTTTCTCCTTTTCTCCCCCTTTTCTCTTTTTTTATATTAGTGCTGTAGGCAACATTTCTTATTTGCTGTGCTTCCTCATCCTCAGTTTTCTCTTTTCTGTGTGTACTGATTTTGGCTTCCCATGCTATCCCCTTTCCTTTACATCATTCTCGCCTCCATCATTTATTGCTTCTCTTACATTCCACCTCTCTCTGTTTAGCCCCCAATATTTCTCACTTTTTATCTCTAATACCTCTAATCTGTTTTCTATCATTTTTGACTCTTTATATTATTGTCCTCTCTTTTCTTTTTCCCTCCTTCCTGATCACACTGACCTTTTAGTTCATAGTATATTCCTCCCCATATTCAGTTTAATATCTCATATAGGTACTCCACTTTTTTATGGTTATAACTATACAGCTTCCATGAGTTCTATATCCATTCTCCTAGATCTCATATGGTTCTTCTGCTAGCACTCACTATCAATACTACTATTATACTTTTCTTTTCTTACCCCTTTTGCTTTCTCTCGACCTAATATTTTCCTTTGAGGGAACTTAGCCAACAACAAGGAAATAGAATAAGAAGAAAAAAGTGACTAAGAGAAGACTTAACACGCACGCAAAAACAACTAATTAAATCCCAAGACTAGAATAAGAAGATAATCAACAGAATAAACCCAACAAGATAAAATGATGACCAGACAACAACAAAAAACTACAGACCATACCAATAATCAGGAAAACATGGCCCAATACAATGAGCAAACTAAAAACCAGGAAGGGAAGTGGAACACTGAACAAGTAATTAAAGCTCTCAAAACAGGTATCATGGACCAATTCAGTGAAGTAAAAGAAGAAATTAAGCATATTAAGAAAACACTTGAAGAACATACAGAAGAAATTGTGATCATGCACAAAAAGATCACAGAGATGATGGGGATCAATAGTACAATCCAACAAATCAAAAATACACTCTCAACGAATAACAGCAGATTTGAAGAAGCAGAGGAAAGAATTAGTGATGTGGAAAACAGTACATCTGAAATCAAACAGTAGAATTAATCAATAAAAAGACAGAAGAAATCCAGCAGGGACTTGTAGAACACACAAACATAGGCATTATAGGCATCCCAGAAGGAGAAGAGAAGGGAAAGGGGACAGAAGGGGTGTTGGAGGAAATAATGGCTGAAAAATTCCCAAACCTATTGAGGGAGATGGATGTACATGTCCAGGAAGCAAAATGCACCCCAAACAGCATAAGTTCCATCAGGTCAACCCCAAGACATATACTTGTCAAGTTATCTAATGCTCAAGACAAAGAGAAAATACTAAGAGTAGCAAGAGAAAAAAGAACCATCACATACAAGGGAGGCTCCATAAGATTAAGTGCTGATTTCTCATCTGAAACCATGGAGGCAAGAAGGCAGTGGTATGACATAGTCAAGGGACTAAAAGAAAAGAATTTCTAACCAAGAATACTCTATCCAGCAAAGTTAGCAATCAAAAATGATGGAGAGTTCAAAATATTCACAGATAAACAGAAACTAAGAGAGTATGCCACCAAGAAACCTGCCCTTCAAGAAACACTAAAGGGAGTTCTGCAGGAGGAAAGAAAAAAACAGGAGAGACAGAGTTAAAGGAGAGTGTAAGAACAACTAAAACTATAAAAAGAGAAAAAAAAATCAAACAACATAAGACAAACACAAATCCAAAGAAAATATGGCTAATATAAGTAATTTCTTGAAAGTAATAACAGTAAATGTCAATGGATTAAACTCACCTGTTAAGAGACACAGGCTGGAAGATTGGATAAGGAAATAGGACCCATCTATTATGTTGTCTACAAGAAACTCATCTTAGACCCAGGGATTCAAGGAGGTTGAAACTAAATGGCTGGAAAACAATCTTACAAGCAACCAATAACCAAAAAAGGGCAGAAGTAGCTATATTAATATCAAACAAAATAGACTTTAAGTGCAAAACAATTGTGAGAGACAAAGATGGACACTACATATTAGTGAAAGGGATAATCTTTCAAGAAGAGTGAACAATCATAAACATTTATGCTCCTAACAAGATCACCTCCAAATACATGAGGCAAACACTGGAAAAACTAAGTGAAAGAATAGATGCCTCTACAATTATAGTGGGGGACTTAATTGCAACACTATCAACTTTGGACAGAACATCTCAAAAGAGATTCAATACAGAAACAAAAACTTTGAACAGTATATTAGATGAGCTGGACCTAATTGACATATACAGAACATTACACCCAAATACAGCAGGATATACATTTTTCTCAAGTGCACATGGATCATTCTCCAAGATAGACCATATGCTAGGCCACGAAAAAAGTCTCAATGAATTCAGAAAGATTGAAATCATACAAAATAATTTCTCTGACCACAGTGGAGTGAAGCTAGAAATCTTCAAGGGCCAGAGGCCCAGATTTCACACCAAGATATGGAAATTAAAAAGCACACTCTAAGAAAAGCAGTGGGTCAAGGAGGAAATCTCAAAAGAAATTAATAACTACCTTGAAACTAAGGAAAATGGTAACACAACATACCAAAACTTATGGGTTGCAGCAAAAGCAGTACTGAGAGAGAAATTTATAGCTATAAATTCATACATCAAAAAAGAAGAAAGAGCTAAAATTGAAGAAATAACTGCACACTTGGAGGAATTAGTAAAAAAACAACAAAGTAACCCCAAAAGAAGAAGAAAGAAAGAAATGACAAAGATAAGAGTAGAACTAAATGAAATAGAAAATAAGAAAGCACTTGAAAAGATAAACAAAACCAAGAGCTGGTTCTTTGAGAAGATCAATAAAATTGACAAACCCTTAGCTAGACTAACAAAGAAAAAAAGAGAGAAGATGCAAATACACAAAATAAGAAATGAGAAAGGAGATATTACCACTGATCCCACAGAAATAAAGACTATCATAAGAGGATACTTTGAAAAACTATATTCCAACAAGAAGGACAATTTAGAGGAAATGGACAAATTCCTAGAAACACATAAGCAGCCTAGATTGACGAAAGAAGAAATTGATGATCTCAACAAACCAATCACAAGTAAAGAGATAGAATCAGTCATTAAAAAACCTCCCAACTAAGAAGAGCCCAGGGCCAGATGGCTTCACAGGTGAATTCTACAAAACATTCCAGAAAGAACTAATGCCAATCTTGCTGAAACTCTTCCAAAAAATCAAAACAGAAGGAACATTGCCTAACTCATTCTATGATGCCAACATTACCCTAGTACCAAAGCCAAACAGAAACCACAAGAAAGGAAAATTACAGACCAATTTTTCTAATGAACGTAGATGCAAAAATCCTCAACAAAATACTTGCTAATCGTATTCAACAACACATTAAACAAACTATACACCATAAACAAGTGGGATTCATTCTGGGTATGCAAGGATGGTTCAACATAAGAAAATTGATCAATGTAATACACAATATAAACAGATTGAAGGGAAAAAATCACATGATCATATCTATAGATGCAGAAAAAGCATTTGACAAAATACAGCACCCTTTCTTGGTAAAAACACTGCAAAAGGTTGGAATACAAGGAAATTTTCTGAACATGATAAAGGGTATATATGAAAAACCCACAGCCAACATCATTTACAATGGTGAAATCCTAAAATCTTGCCCTCTAAGATCAGGAACAAGACAAGAATGCCCACTATCACCCCTTCTATTTAACATTGTCTTAGAAGTACTTGCTCGAGCTACCAGATATAAAGGGCATCCAAATTGGAAAGAAAGAAGTCAAAATTTCATTATTTGCAGATGACATGATCCTATACATAGAAAACCCTGAGAAGGCTACAAGAAAGCTTCTAGAACTCATAAGTGAGTTCAGTACAGTTGCAGGTTATAAGATCAATGCACAAAAGTCAGTAGCATTTCTGTACACCAATAATGAACAATCTCAGGAGGAAATCAAGAAACAAATACCATTTACAATAATAAATTAAAAAATCAAATATCTAGGAATAAATTTAACTAAAGATGTAAAAGACTTATACACAGAAAACTATACAACGCTGTTCAAGGAAATCAAAGAAGACCTAAATAAATGGAAGAATATTCCCTGTTCATGGATAGGAAGACTAAATATTATTAAGATGTCTATCGTACCAAAACTGATCTACACATTCAATACAATCCTAATAAAAATGAACACAGAATTCTTTAATGAACTGGAAAAACTGGCTATGAAATTTATTTAGAAAGGAAAGAGGCCCCGAATAGCCAAAGACATATTGAAAAAGAAAAATGAAATTGGAGGAATCACACTACCTGACTTCAAAACATACTACAAAGCTACAGTAGTGAAAACAGCATGGTATTGGCACAAGGATAGACACACTGACCAATGGAACCAAACTGAGAGTTCTGATGTAGATCCTTATATATACAGTCATATAATATTCAATAAGGCCCCCAAAGCCTATCAACTGGGAAAGAATGGCCTCTTCAACAAATGGTACCTGGAGAAGTGAATATCCATACGTAAAAGAATGAAAGAGGATTACCAACTCACACCTTATACAAAGATCAACTCAAGATGGATCAAAGACCTAAATATAAGAGCTAAGACCATAAGGACTATGGAAAGCAATGTTGGGAACCATCTACAGGACCTTGTCATAGAAAATGGCTTCATGAAATTCACACCCAAAACATGAACAGCAAAAGAACAAATAAAATAGATAAATGGGACTTCCTCAAAATTAAAGCCTTCTGCACCTCAAAGGAGTTTGTCATGAAAGTGAAAAGAGAACCTACACAATGGGAGAAAATGTTTGGTAAACATATATCTGATAGGAGACTTATATCCTGCATATATAAAGAATTCCTATATCTTGAAAATGAAAAGACAAACAACCCATTTAAAAAATGGGGAAAAGATTTAAACAGACACTTCTCCAAAGAAGAAATACAAATAGCTAAAAGGCACATGAAAAAATGCTCCAAATCTCTAGCTATTAGGGAAATGCAAATCAAAACTACAATGAGATACCATCTTACTCCCATAAGATTGGCAGCTATGGAAAAAAACAGAAGACTGCAAGTGCTGGAGAGCATGTGGAGGAATGTGAACACTCATCCACTGCTGATGGGAATGCAGAAGGATCCAGCCATTCTGGAGGACAGTTTGGCAGTTTCTCAAAAAACTAGCTATAGATTTGCCATATGACACAGCAATTCCACTGCTGGGTATCTACCCAGTAGTACTGAAAACAAGGACACAAACCAATATATGCATACCAATGTTCATAGCAGCATTGTTCACTATTGCCAAAAGTTGGAATCAACCCAAATGCCCATCAACAGATGAATGGATAAATAAAATGTGGTATATACATACAATGGAATACTACTCAGCTTTAAGAACGAATACACTACAAACACATGTGATAACATGGATGAACCTTGAGAACCTTATGTTGAGTGAAGCAACCCAGGCATTGAAGGACAAATATTACATGACCTCAATGATATGAAATAAGTAAACCAAGCTGCCTCAGAGAGCTAGAGACTAGGTGATAGGCTTAAAGGAATTTGGGGGGTAGAGGAGGTTGCGAGCTAACCCCTACCTGGGTGAAATCTATGATAAGCTGGAGGTAAGTATTTGTACAGGGAAGGGATAAAATGGGGGCATAGGGATACCTTTGGGTGGGGCTTTGCGGGTTTGAGGGGGATTAGGGATGGGAGGATGGGTAATATGGCCCAAGAAATTGGGGGGAAAGTGGGGGAACATATGAACATAGGAGATTATCAAGTATGTGGTTGAGAGTATATTGTTGAGAAAACTTTTTCAAAAATATAGTAAGGAAGGTTACCTGGTTAAGCTCCTTAAAGAGGAGAATCTGACACAGGACAGGCTTCTAGGGAGTGTATGAGTATTCATTTTGTCATAGTGGGTTATATCATTGGATGGAGACCCATACAATGAGAATGAAGGTATACCCACATCCTGGGGAGGACTGATATTCTCAAATAGAGGGAATTGTATCTCTCGAGAGAAATGGTGGCTCCCAATGCATTAGGGTAGTCGAGCACGTCAAGCCCTCAACATTGTTGCAAGTATCTCTGAACATGGCCCTTCCAGCAATGAAGAGTGATCGTTACTGTGGGCCCTGAGGGGAGGGGGAAAGAGGTATTGAATAGGTGGAATCAGTGTAACTGTGGGGCAGTGGAAGAGTTCCACAAGATTATGCAAGGATGGATATAGGACATGTTAGATTACAACAAAAATGTATAGGGCCTATAAGCTAAAATGTAAATCATAATGTAAAACATAAATAACAAAAAATTTAGAAAATTGTATAGTCTAAAATATAAACCACAATGCAAACTCAAGTGTAACCTTGTTTGAAAGCTATTGTCTCAATATCTGTACACAGTTGTAGTAAATAGAGTATGAACATGTAAAAAGATTATTGCTGGGAAAGGAACAAAGTGTCTGATGTTGAATATGTGGGAGTACTGTATATTGTATACATGAATTACTGTGGTCTGAAACTTTTGTGAAGACAAGCTTAATAATTAGAAAAGAAAAAGAAAAAGAAAAAGAAAGGATGTAGACACCAAGGAAGAGATGGAAGAAGTTGCCTTGCCAGTGTGCATACAGGGCAACACTTATTGCAGTGATAGAAGGCAAAACATCAAAAACAAAGCTTTTTCATTTTTAAATTTTTTGATACCCCAATTTATTTTTACTTTAATTTTTCTAAATTAGTATGTATTCTATATCTAACTTCTAAACCCATCACTATATTCCATTTTACTATTAATGGAAACTGGCAATATATTGGGCTTCATTTTCAAGGAGGTTTTGGACCACAGAGGGGTTTGATGGTGGTGGGGGAGAAATACTGGTGTGGGGTGCTATTGGTGGAGGGCACATGGTTGGAAGTTCTCCAGGGCATATTGTGGGGTGCATAAAAATGTTTGGATATTTTCATAGTGGTTACAGTTGGGAATGATGGCTGGGGGAGTGCTGAGTTCCTGGCCAGGGGAGCTTTGTCACATTCCCTAATGGAACAGCAACAATCCCCTGAGGGCAATGGCTAAGACCAATAAGGAAGGATGGTCCAACAATGAGTCCTTGATGCTAATGACTATGCTAATGACTAGGCCTGTGGACCTGAAATAAGAACTAGGCCTAGATCTGCAGGGTGCCTAAGAGTTACCTCCTGAGAGTCTCCACGTTGCTCAAATGTGGCCAGTCTCAAAGCCAAACTCAGAATATAAATGCGTTGCCTTCCCCACAGCATGGGGCATGACTCCCAGGGATGAGCCTCCCTGGCACCGAGGGATTACTACCAATACCAGCTGATGATGTGGCTGGAGAATGACCTTGAATAAAAGGGTCAACTCAGACCAACAGAATATCTCAGCCTACATGTAATATCAGTAGTTAAAAATGCTTTTTGACCTTGAATAAAGGAGGAAATGGAAAGGACAAATGAGTCTACATGGCTGAGTCTCCAAAAAAGAGCCAGGAGGTCATCAGAGGGGTCGCCCTTATGCACACCTCAGCAGAGCTCCAGAGACAGTGAAAGCAGATACAACCCCAGGTATTGGTTCTTCTGAGGGCTACAGAGACCCACAGGTTCTATGGTCATGGCAGGTGGACTTCAGTGCCATGTCAGTTGTCCCGACTTTGGAGTTTGTATTCCTGAGTGTGATGGAGTTGGACTCAGGTGTGACCTTTGTTCACAAGCCTCTCCTGTTACTTTTAGCGGACCTCTGGTAGGCACTGGGGTTTAGTGTATACTCAGGGGACCTGAATCTCTGGACTGTCCATGTGATAGCCATGACCTGAGCCTCAACAGACTTGCAGCTCCTACCCTCTGGCTTATTGGACTTACCCCAGCCAGCTAACAAGGAAGTGAAGAAGGTCAACCACCACACCAGGGAGCCAAGAGTGCCTACAACTGCAAACAGGAGAATGGCATCCATCATCCAAGTGGAATCTAAGCACCCTCCCAATACAGAGGTGGAGCAGACATAACCATTCCAGGGTCCACAGAATGGAGGAATGGAGTATGGATTAGAGTGGACTTACTGATACTCTATTCTGGAACTAATGGGATTAGCAATGGAAGCAAATGTAGCACTGAGATGGAGAAAGTGGCCATGGTAGCTGCTGAAGGTGGGGAGTGGGAAGAAGAGATGCGATGTGGGGGCATTTTCATGACTAGGAGTTGTCCTGGTGGTACTGCAGGGACAGTTATTGGACATTGTATGTCCTCCCCATGGCTCACTGGGTGGACTGGGGGAGAGTGTAAACTATAATGTGGACCATTGACCATTTGGTGCAGCAGTGCTCAGAGAGGTATTCACCAAGTGCAATGAATGTCCCATGATAATGTAGGAGGTGGTTGTTATGGGAGAAGTGGGGTGAGGGGGGTGGGGAGGTATATGGGGACCTCATATTTTTTTTAACATAACATTAAAAATAAATAAATAAAAATAAATAAATAAATAAGAACTGACCAGTGGACATCCCTGGCAGCATTGCCCTTGGTCTCCATCACTGCCCTTCCTCCAACTATCACACTAAGGGGTGGTGGGCACAAGCCTCTGAGGAAGTCTGCAGCTTGGGTGATGCTACAGAAGACTGCAGCCTTCAAACTGCCTTGATTGCTATCACCTCTGCATTAACCATTCTGAGACCAACCCACATGCTAATTTTCATCTCCTGTGAATTAAGGTTTCTGAGAAAGACAAGGTCAACTTCCTTTCCTGCACTCAATATGACATTCAGAGTGGATGATGGTAAAGAAGGTGGCCTTCTTTCAGAATTAATATGACAATCCTCAAGAGGATTAGGGCATTGCATTTTGAGTTCAAATTCCAGCTCTACTTCTTTTTTAAAAAAAATAAAATTTTATTGAAGTATATCATTCCTACATGAACATTCATAAACAATAAATGTATAGTAAATTTTGTGATTTACAAAACAAACATGCATTTCATCATACAAGTCTCCCATGTATCTCCCCACCTCCAACATGTTGCATTGTTGTGAAACATTTGTTACAAACTATGAAAGAGCATGGTCAAAATATTACTACTAACTATAGTTCATATCTTACATTTGGTGTAATTTTCCCCCAACCCACCCAATTACTACCACCTTATATTATATATAAGTATATATATAGTATTATATAGTTCAGGAGAAAGCATTCCCATATTTGTCCTGTTAACTACAGTCCATCATCCACCACTGTATTTCCTGTGTTACACCGTCCAATGTTTTGTACAATCCATTCAAAGTGTACACTCGGCGGCTCTCATTTTCATAGCAGAGTTGTGCTGTCATCACCTCAGTCAATTCACAATCTTCATCCACCACCAAAATCACTATGTTATACATTCCCTAGATTATTCTCTAGTTTCCTTTCAATTGACATTTATGACCACAGTATATCACTTTCAGCCACAATCACATTTATAAATCAGCAGTGTTAGTTATACTCATATGATGTATTACTCTCAGGTCTATTCATTTCCAACCTTTTACAGTAAACTTTAATAATGCTACATATATTAAACATCAGTTCCCATTTTCAACTCACATTCTATTTCCTAGTAACCTATATTCTAAAATTTACCTCCATGAGTTTACTCATCATATTTAATTCATATTAGTGAAATCATACAATATTTGTTCTTTTGTGTCTGGCTTATTTCACGCAACATAATATCCCCTGGGTTCATCTATATTGTCATAGGCATCCCAATTTAATTTCCTCTTAAACCAGCTCTAATTCTTATACCACCTGTGATTCTGGGCCTCTGGCCAAGCTCCCTAAACAACTTACCTGAAGTCATCTGTAAAATGGCAAGAGTAAAATTTCCTACCTCCTAATGCTTTGTGAGCAGTAAATAAGATAAGACCTGTTACCTGCTCAGCACAGTGTCTGGCACATGGTTAACAAATGCATAAATAAACCAGAACTCCTGTTATTGCTGTTGTCACATGTAATTGCCATTATTACCTTAGGGTACTGAGGACACTTTGATTTTCCTGATTACTTCTCTTGAATGTTTTTCATATCATTAAGGAACAAACAGAAGGAAATCAATCATGGAACTTTACCAAGTTTGAAATGGAGAAACCTGATACTTGTCCCCTGAAAAAAATACTTTCTCATTATGGAATTTATGCTGTTACAGGGACTTTCTGATCTCTCTCAAATGGGCTTGGGTGCCATCAATTTGTCTCTCTTCATTCTCTTTATCAGCTTAATGAATTTAGAGTGGACAGACCTGTAAAGAAAAGAAGAGAGAACTCAGCAGAGGGGAGCCCTTGGTATGGCAGATCCATCTAATGTAGCAGAGAAGGCTGTCCTGCTCTGGTCTGGATATCTAGTCTGCCATGATCCAATGGTGGCTGTCAACTCCGTGCTGGCTGAGTGGTCCCGTCCTTCATGGGATCCATTCCAGTATTCACGTAATGGGTTCGCATTATGCACATGTCAGGGCCTGGCTGAGTAGTGATGTATTTCTGCTGTGCTAACTCCCAGCACAGCCTTTTCCCTCAGCTAATTGTACAGCAGGTTTACTTTGAAGGACTCTGAAGCCAGGCTCAGCATTTTCCCTTCAGATAAATTACCTCCTTCTTGGTCATGGCTGAGAGGTTTAGCTGGTGAGGGCTTCTGCAGCAGAGTCCAGTGAAAACACTGGAAGACCAAACACCCATCTTCTAATGTGCCCCTGCCGTTGACTCCTCAGTTGACCTTGGGCAACTCACTTAACTGTACCTCTTCTTCTCAGGGGTCAAATTTCTGTCCTGCTGGGTGAGGCGGAGTTCACAATTAGCCATCACATGGGCATTTAGAACTAAATCTATACATACAAATTAAAGTGTTGCGATTTTTTTCCTCTTAGAGAAAAAAATATTGTTGCAGACAAGGAATGCAATCAACAGGCATGTATAGTACAGACGTTTTTGAACTTCTTTGAGCAATGCCTGACTGGGTGGCTATGGGGGAAACTGAACTTGTTGGATAATAAGAAGTTAATAACCAACCTTGATGCTTGAAGGCACGGCCCTAGTGATCATTGACTAGGTGAGGAGCTTAGTTCTGGATCTCTTGACAACAAATCCTTGGTATGCAAAGACCTGTCAGGAAGATATAAGATGTTTCCGGCATGGTGAAATGCCAGAGGTGTTTGGAGGAAGCGTTGGAGGTGGAGATGGTTTGGGCGTCCTCATCTAAGCATCCCTGATTAGTCAATGGAAAATCCCAGACTCTGAAGCCTGAGGACACAAGGTAAAACAGAGTGCCCGTGGGTACATTTTTCCATTTTATATCTTTGCTTTGACTAGTTATGAAGATGTTCATTCGACAGAATTGTGAGGTGTCTTTAGCAGAAACTGGAACTCTGCAGTTCTGAACAGTTGAACCAAAACACAGAAAAAAGACTGGAGAAAAGACCATTACAAAATGATAATGGTAGTCCTGTTACGTAATAGGCGCGCAGGTAATTTATTTTCTTCCTTATTCCCTATAGATACAGTTGGGCATATTTTTTTAAAAAATCAGGTATGCTTCCTTCCTTCTATTATTTTTACTGAAACTAACATTATTTACATTATTCCAAATAACTCTAAATGCCATTTTCTGTATGCACAACCCATACCCCATGCTAAATATGGTTGCCAGGAAGACTTGACCTTAAATTGATCCACAAACAGTTTATTGGGGGTTGTCCTTAAAAACTCAAATTTACAAAGTGACTCTGAAGCCTCAGTTTAAAAGAAGGCATTCCAAGGAATTTCACTTAGAGAATCATTTACTCTGCAACACCAGAGTGAAAATAGGGGGAGAAATCTCAAAAACTTGGTATGGCACTATAGAATCCCCTCTCCTTGCCGCCATCTTGTATGAACTGCCGGAGTTGACTAACAGCGTTCAGAAACTTCATTCTCACTTTGTATTCAGGACCACAGCAATAAAATTAATGGGTTGAGCATTTTCTCCCAAATATGTGCTGCAAATATAAATGTCTCTGCCATTTGTCTTTCAGTGGAGGTTTAAAAAAACACGTATAGTGTAGCATTGAGCGTCTCACATTTTGGTTAACATTATCATTTAAATTGCATCTCACATGTTACTAGATTAAGGAAGAGGGCCTGTTTGAATAGGTGACAGTTTGCTGTTTCATTCATGAGACTGGTTAGAGCCTTAAATCAATTTCAACTGACTTTCTAAAATGTATTGGGGAGGGGAATACAGTATGATAAAATTACTATAACTAATAATTGCAATGGAAATGCAAAACAGGAAAAAAAGGTTCAGTTTGCATCAGCAGGAAACCATTCAATTTATGAAATATGTTTGTCCCTTGTTTTCCTTTATTTCCCTTTCACTGGACATACACTATCCATCATCTCTATCTATCTGTCTATCTTTCTACCATCTATCTATCTTCTTTCTAATATTTTTAGCCATTTCACTGCTCATTAACATTTCCAAAGTGGGCAAGGGCAAAAAGGAGGAAAAGCTATTTCTCAGAGGCTTATTATCATATCAGGATAAATCCTCTGTGTAGTCTAGGAGTCCAGAGGGTCACCTGTGCATTTGGCTTCTCTCCACAGCCTTTGTGCATCTCTGCCAGGAATCTGCCGTTGTATGAATGATGATGTATTTTGGTATCATCTGAATCCAAGTTCCTCCAGCTGTGGGACTTTGGACTTTGGACAAGTCACTTTACCCTCTCTCTGCATGTCTGTTTCCTCAGCTGTAAAATACAGATCATGATGAGATTTATTTCCAGAGCTGTTAAAAGCAGCATTTTAAAAAAAAATTTTTTTAGTCATTTTTAAAAGATACATAGATTACATAAAATGTTACATAAAAAATATAGGGGATCCCCATATGCCCTACTCCCCATACCTCCCATTTTTCCCACACTAACAGCATCTTTCGTCAGGGTGGTACATTCGTTGCAATTGATGAACACATTTTGGAGCGTTCCACACAGCATGGATTACAGTTTACATTGTAATTTACACTCTTTCCCACCCCATTCTGTAGCAGAAACCAATTTTTTGTTTTATTTTAATTTTATTGAGCTATATCATTCATACATGAACATGTATAAACAAAAAAGTGTATTGTAAAAGTTGTGAACCTAAGAAGCAAACACGTATGTCATCAAATAGAGTTCCCATCCATCACCCCACCACCACCACCTTGCATTGTTATAAAACATTTTTTTGCAGACTATGAAAGAGAACCATCAAAACATTTCTACTACCTATAGCCCTTATCTTATATTTGGTGTATTTTTGCCCCAGCCCATCAGATTATTAACACCCTTTATTATTATTATATATTTTGATAGTTCACAAGAGAATCTTCTCATATTTGTTCTGTTAACCATGGTCCATCTTCCACCACAGGATTCACTGAGTTATAGAGTTCTATGCCTCATACAGTTCATCCCCAGAGCGCATTCAGTGGCTCTCATTTTGTTTTATTTTTTGTTGCTGATTATTATTTTTATTAGTGTAATAATGAAATGCTCTAGTAATGATTGAAGTCATGAATGCACAACTGTGATAATAACAAATGCCATCGATTGTACATTTTGGATGGATTGTATACTGTATTAATATTTATCAATAAAGTTGATTTAAAAGAAAAAAGAAAAAAAAAGAATATATGGCCTTACACAGATATTTGGTTAGATCAAAGGAGTATTTAATTAGTACTTTAAGATAATCACATATATTCTTCTTTGATATTATTCTACACCAAAAATCAACAAAGATTTCTTAAAGAATTATCCCAATTTGGAAGCTGAAATCATATTAATAAACTTTTGATATTCAGCTAGATTTAAATCCATTAACTATTCAGCAATTTCAGTGAGACTTACCCAGATACGATTTTTTTTTCTGGTCCACACAATAAATTCACATTCTTTATTACCATAACGTTGGCTCTACTACTTATGAACCTATTTACTAAAGGACGTTTACCCTCTTCTTATCTTTTTTGCAAACTTTTATGATCATAATCCATAATAAAAAATACACTTTACATCAAAACCCAGTATAGTGGAGTGATTGTAGGTCAGTGGTTGAGCACCTGCTCTGCACATACAAGGTTCTGGGTTCAATACCAGGAACCTCAAAAAAACAAACAAACAAAAGGGAAGCAGATATTGCTCAATGGATAGAGCCATCGCCTACCATATAAGAGGTCCGGCATTCCATACCCAGGGCCTCCTGACCCGTGTGACAAGCTGGCCCACGTGGAGTGCTGCTGTGCGCAAGGATTATTGCCCCACACAGGGGTGCCCCCCTCACAAGGAGTGACCCCTGGGCAAGGAATGTAGCCCTGGGCAGGAGGGCAGACTGCCCAGGAGTGGAGCCGTCCACACCAAGAGCTGATGCAGCAAGATGACACAACAAAAAAGAGACACAGAGAAGGGAATATGACAACACAGCAAACTAGGGAGCTGAGGTGGAGCAAGAGAATGATTGCCTCTCTCCCACTCCGGAAAGTCCCAGGATGGGTTCCCAGAGCTGCCTAATGAGAATTCGGCAGACACAGAAGAACACACAGTAAATGGATGCGGGGGGGGGGGGGGGGGGGTAAGGAGGGGGAGGGGGAGAAATAAGAAAAAGAAAAAGTAATAAAACAGTTTAAACATGCACATATATACATAGGCACATATGGATGCATAACGTGTATGTCTATATTAGAATTTCGCAAAATAAGAGTTATCCGTATTAGATATGGTACACTCAGATAGTTTTTTTCCTATTTTGGTTTATTTCATGTTTTGTAAAAACGGTTTTGATAACCCAAAAATTTGATTCTATAACTAATGGGTCACAACATGAAGTTTGAAAAATATCGGTTTATAGCAGGTATTGGCAATCTATGACTCACGGCCCAAATCCAGCACAATGCCTATTTTCATAAATAGTTTTCTTGGAAAACAGCCACACCCATTCACTTTCATATTGTCTATGATTTCTTTCTTGATACAATGGCAGAGTTGAAGTTATGACAGAGACCATCTGATCAACAAAGCTGAAAATATTTACTATCTGGCCCTTTAAGAAAAAGTTTGTAACCCAGTCAGAATGATTCTGAAAAAGAAAAACAAAATTGGAGGACTCATAAGTGCTGATTTCAATATGTACTACAAAACATACAGTAACCAGAACAGTGTAGTTCTAGAATAAAGATAGACAAATAGACTAATTAAATAGAATTGAAAGTTCAGAAATAGACTTACACAGCTATGGCCAATTGATTTCTGACAAGGGTACCAAGTATACACAATGGGGAAAGACTTGTCTCTTCAACAAATGGTGTTGAGAAAACTAGATATCAGCATGTAAAATAATAAAATTGGACCCCTACTTCACACCATATACAAAAATGAACTTAAAATGGATCAAGGACCTAGCTAAATACAAGAGGTAAAACCATAAAATTCATCAAAGAAAATATAGCGGTAAATCTTCATGTCCTAGAATTCAGCAACGGATTCTTAGCTAGACACCAAAAGCAGAGCAACAAAAGTAACAACAGATAAATTGACTTTATCAAAATTAAAAACCTTTGTATATCAAAGGTCACTATCAAGAGAGTGAAAAGGCAACATATAGAATGGGCAAAAATAGTTACAGTCCATATGTAACGGTTAGACTATTGTGTCAAGTTGGCCAGGTAATTGTGCCCAATTGTTTGGTCAAGCAAGCACAGGCTAACTGGAATACAAGGGCATTTATGGACTTTAGTTACCATTGACTTTACTGCTGTGGTAAATCATAGATAGCTGATTACAATGACATCAATCAGGGAGATTGCCATCAGCAATGAGTGATACTTATCTCAATCAGTTGAATGCCTTAAAAGGGGAAGTGATTCCAGCATTGAGAGAGAATTTCCCAGCTTGTCTTTGGATAGCCAACGTCTCTCAAAACTCGTCAAGAACCTTCATTCGACTTTCATTGGAGCCCCTGGTTGCAGGCTGCCTGCGGAACCTGGACTAGTGCATCCCCACTGCTGCGTGAGAGACTCTTATAAAATTGCATACTATTGACAGATATCTCTTGCTGATTCTGTTTCCCTAGAGAACCCTGACTAATACACCATACACCAGAGAAAGGCTTAATATTCAAAATATATTAGTTTTAACATGAAAAAAACAAAAAGACAAACAACACAATAAAAAGTAGGCAAAGACGTCTACCTCATATCATTTACAAAAATTAACTCAAAATGGATCAAAAACCTCTATATAAGAACCAAAACTATAAGACTTCTAGAAGAAAATGTAAGAAAGCATCTTCAGGAACTTGTTTTTTGCAATGGTTTCTTAGACTTTACACCCAAATCACAAGTAACAAAGAAAAAATGGATAAATGGGACCTCATTAAAATTAAAATTAAAAACTTTTGTACATCAAAAAGGAATTTATCATAAAAGTAAGAAGACAACCTATTCATAGGGGGTATATGGGACTGTTGTATCTTTTACATGATTTTTCTGTAAACCTATAACTCCTCTAATTAAAAAAAAAGAGAGAAAGTGGAAAAAAAAAAAAAAGACAACCTCAGTGGGAGAAAATATTTGGAAACCACATATCCAATAAGGGTTTAATATCCTGGAATATATAAAGAAATCCTACAAATTAACAGTAAAAAAGACATCTCATTTTAAAAATGGGTAAGAGATTTGAATAGACATTTCTCCAAAAAAAGATATACAAATGGTCTGAAAGCACACGAGAATATGCTCAACATCATTATTTATGAGGGAAATATAAATCAAAACCATGAGATAGCATTAAATACCCACTAGAATGGCTGTTTGTTTTTTGTTATTTTTTTTAAATGGAAAAATACAAGTGTTGGGAAGGATGTGGAAAAATGGGAACATATTCATTTTGGGTGGGAATGTAAAAGGTGCAATGACTGTAGAAGACAGTTTGGTGGTTCCTCAGAAAGTTAAGATAGAATTACCATAGGGCCTGACAATCCACTTCTAGGTATATAATCAAAAGATTTGAAAGCAGGAACTCAAACAGATATTTGCACACCAATATCCACAATTGCCAACAGATGGAATCAACCCAGTATCCATGAACCACTGAGTGAGAAAGTAAAATGTGGCATATATAGACAATGGAATATTATTCAGCCATATAAAAGAATGAAACCCTGATACATGTGACAATGTGGATAAACTATGAAGATATAATGTTGAGTGAAATAAATCAGATACCAAAGAACAAATATTGTATGACCTCAGTGATATGAAAATAATTAGAATAAGCAAACTCATAGAGTCAGAATCCAAGAATCTAGAATATTGATTACCAAGGGCTTAGATGGTCATAGGGAATGTGGAGTTAACGTTTAAATTGTACAGAATTTCTATTTAGATTGATGGAAAAGTTTTGGTAATGAGTGCTGCTGATGGTAACACAATATTAGGAACACAATTAGCAGCACTTAATTATATATTTGAATGTGGTAAAAAGGGGAATTTTTAAGTTGGATATATATTAATATATTTTTAAAAAAATACTTAAGACTATAACACAGTGTAAAAGACAGACTATAGTTAATCAATATTCTTTCATGAAGTGTAACAAATATCCCACACTAAGGCAAGGTGTTAATAAAAGTGTGCCATATGGTAATTTTGTGTTTTTGCATGAGTTTTCTGTAAACCTAGAACTTCTCTAATAAAAATATATAAATAAATAAACAAAACAAAAAAATAAGGCAAAGGACTTGGGCAGGCTATCCAAAGAGGATATACAAATGGCCAATAAGGTGTCATTATTTCTACTACGACTACAGTGGCTACTACTACAACTAGAACTAACTAGCCATGGGAGGAGTTTCCTTATCAAATAAATACTATAAACAGGCTTGGCAAAAATTAAAAATAAGTGGGGAAAGCTTACATAACTAATAGGAACAGATATTCTGTAATCTAAACGCCAAGTTTCATGCTGGCAATTGGAGAGTCATTCAATTCCTTTGTCTTCAAGCTTGAGACATGAGACACGTATATCAGCCCAGCCGCTGATAATTGGCATTATCAACCTGCTCACTGCCAGGCAAACCAGCAGAGAGAGGTTAGACCACATTTAAGCTTTTAAACTCTTCAGGTCTCCCAAACGAAGGTGCCCTGCTCTTCCTGCTGTGGTCATTGGAGAATAAATCTCTGATAAGCAAAGTAAATTAGATGCAGTGACATTCTGCTAATTGAGCCATCTCCTCTGTTTGGCTGGACTGGGCTGCTAATTACCAGCTAATCTTATCAATATGGCGGCTGGCTGGCAGCTAGTGGCTCAGGGAAAGGAGGGTAAGGACCCCAGCTTGCCCCCAACATCACTCATCAGTAAAGTGGATATCAAACCTGCTAGTTCCACCTGAAATCTTCTGAATGCCGATGCAATGTGCTTTAAAAGAGGGAAAAGACTACCATTCCAGAACCATGTAGGGGAAGCAGAGGGAAATGGCAAGCCTCCAAATGTTAAGGCGAAGAAAGAAAGGGCCAAGATTACAGATCATGCATTATTAAAGCTGCATTCTCCCCTCTCTCCATCTCGATCAAATTTTATTTCAGTGTGGCACGGGGGCTTAAAAAGAGATAAAAGACTTTAAAATATAAATTAAGTCCTATTTATTTCACTATCCTGAGCCAAGCATACTGGGTTCTCTCTGAATGCGTTGCCCAGAAAGATTGAATGGATAGGGTTTCAGGCAGATGAATGTTTATGATTTGCTCACATCTGGCAGAGTGGGTCTTACAACCATTCAAATCAACCCCCCTCCTTCCTGGAAACCATTAGGTTCTGTTCGAGGATCTGTGCCCCCACTTCTGTTCAGAATTGCCCTGATAACTATTTGTAAAACCTTCCAAAGAGTCTAAATGAGTGCATGGCAAATTAGGGAGCTGGCGCACTGGCCTGCTTTTGCTCACACTCACCCACAGCCCTCTCAAAGGCCCGTATATACTGATTTTATGACAGGTCCCAGTTGTAAGAATTTTTGTCATGAAGGAAAATAAGCCCATCAGATAGGCAAAAATTAAACAGATTGATAGCACCCAGGACTGACAAGCATGTGGGGAAACAGGCAGTCTTAATGGTTGCTGATAGGAATGGAAATTGGTAGAGCCTTTTTATCTGCAGGCCATGCGGGGAGGAGGTACGAGGATGTAAAACGCATATACCTTTTTTTTTTTTGAAGATTTATTTTTATTTATTTAATTCCCCTCCCCTCCCCTCCCCCGGTTGTCTGTTCTCTGTATCTGTTTTGCTGCGTCTTGTTTCTTTGTCCGCTGCTGTTATCGTCAGCAGCAGGGGAAGTGTGGGCGGCGCCATTCCTGGGCAGGCTGCACTTTCTTTCGCGCTGGGTGGCTCTCCTTACGGGGTGCACTCCTTGCACGTGGGGCTCCCCTACGCGCGGGACACCCCTGCGTGGCAGGGCACTCCTTGCACGCATCAGCACTGCGCATGGTCCAGCTCCACCCGGGTCAAGGAGGCCCGGGGTTTGAACCGCGGACCTCCCATGTGGTAGACGCACGCCCTAACCACTGGGCCAAAGTCCATTTCCCTGCATACACCTTTTGATCCAGGAATTCCACCCCTAGGATACTACTGATAATAGCAAATCCTGATGTCATGATTAGGACACGGCAAGTCACTTTACACATATTAGCTTCCTCCCCAGAGCATATGCCCTTGTCACTAGATTTTCCTGCCTCTCTGTAAGGCACATCGATACCCCCATTTCACAGAGAGGAGTTTTCATTGCCCCAATATAACACAGTTGGCCAGCTGGTCAAGCTAGATCGCAAACCCAGATGATAAGAAGGCAGAGAACCAGCTGCCAAGCTGCGCCCAGTTTCACCTCTCACCAAAGTGCTACAAGGACATGCACATTAAGTTGTCCACTGCTAACTGGCTTACAATACTGTCACACTGGAAGCCACCTAAAAATCCAACTACAGAGCTTATTTACAACCATAATGTGAAAGGCTTTGTGGCTGTTATAAAGAACAATCTAGGTCTTTATGTTCTGATGTGGAAAGATCTTCAAGATACGAAGTTAAGGGGGAAAAAGCAAGTGTTATGTATAGTGTGATCACATATATCTCTTAATACAGTGTGTATGTGTGTGCACACATGTGAGTGTTTAAATCTCAAAGGAATCATACCAACTATTACTTAGCTCTGGAGAGAGAACTGGGACCTAGTGCAAAGGGAATCTGAAGAATAAATTTTACTTTTTATTCTTTATAACTGTATTATTTTAATGTTTCATGTTGAGCATATGTATTTGTGAAGTTACTTGAGTAATTAAATTAAAATGTTAAAAACTGGAAGAACTAAGATAAAATAAAAATAAAGAAGAGTAACGTTCCATGCATAGCTCACAAGTGGTGAACCTGATAATTTCATATTCTTGTGGCAAAAGCTCAATAAACCTTTGATTTACTGATCTGAGTTAAGGATATAGTTGCTTTGCCAAATTGGTCGGCACTGAAGACTTTCTCTCTGATGATGATAGTTATAATAATCATTATAACGATATAAATAAGGCATCAGCCAACTACAACCTGAGGGCCTTACTGCCTGTTTTTGTAAATAAAGTTTTATCAGAACACAGTCACGGCCATTCGTTTACATACTGCCTTTGGCTGCTTTTGCCCTAAACATGCAATAAAGTAGTTGTGACAGAGACCGGTATAGCATGCAAAACTTAAAATATTTCTATCTGGCCCTTTACAGAAAGAGTTGGCCAACCCCTAAATTATAAACACCATTTATCAAGCAGTTATTATGTGCCAGACCCTGTGCAGGTCACTTAACATGTGTTTGTAATCCAACCGATGACTACCACTTTCCAAGGATACACTAGGCGCAGAATTATACGACGTCTTATTCACTCCTCGCACATGTAAGCCTGAACAGTGGCTATCCCATCCACGTTGTACACAAGAGGAAATGGGGACTCAGAAAGGTGAAAGATGAGAGGCTGGAGAGCTGGGGCCACATCTTGCTGGCCCCAAAGCCTACACACTCGCCTCTATGCACTACTGCCTCCGTGGAAGAAATTCAGAAAGGGTGGGTGTATGTGACAGGTTAGGGAGTGCGGGAGCCCAGCCCTCCCGTGAGGAGGACCCGTTTCGGTAGGAGGAGGAGCAGGTGCCCTCCGATGCCACCCTAGCTCTGGTGACTTCCTGCTCATGCACGCAGTCAGCTGCTGACCGCGGTCACCTGAGCGCTGCTCAGCCTGCACAGGTGTAGGGAGCCGGTGCCCCAAACAGCCCTCAGCCACCGGGGGGCAGGAGTTGGCACATACATGCCCAGCTTCCTCACCCTTCTGGTGGTGTGATTCTGAGGAATGTCTCTTCGCAGTAGCCAGAGGTTCCCATTGGGACCCAGTTCTGGTTGCCCACAGGGGCTCTTGGCTCAGCAACATACGCTGTCCCGGCTCCTGTACCCTCCTCACCTCACTGTCCCATTCCTTTACTAGTGCTTCTTGGGATCCCCTTCCCAAATAAACTAGTTACACCAAAATTCTTGTCTCAGGGTCCGCTTGCAGAGAAGCAATCTCAAAACCATTAGCTACCAATCGTGTGTGGAAATATAATATTTTAAGGCATTCATTACAGTTTTGTTCTCATTCTCATGAACAAGATGGCCTTGGTAAGGTTAACACCGAAAATGACTCCGCTTTCCCTCCTTCCTCCTATAAGTCTCTTGTTACTTTCAGTTAGCAAGTTGACATTTACGACAGTGCGCAGATTGAGGGAAGCAGAGCAGGAAAAAAGACCCCAAGTCCAACCTTGACCTACTTACCTCCATTTTTCTTGTTCCTTAGCCACGGTTAGTTGCGTCCTTTTCTCCTTGCCGCTGAGGGTGCCCTTAGCAATGCCAGCCCCAAGGTGCTTGTGGGATCAATGCGCCCACGGTACTTGCGCCTAGAGGGCATAGCCTGTGTCTAATCCTGAGGAAACACGAGGCCAAGCTGAGAGTCCTTCTACAGAGTAACTAGCTTGTGCTCTTCAAAATCTCAGGGCCAGGAAAGGCTGAGGAATCGTTCCAGATTAATGGAGATCAAAGAGACCAGATCTATGAATAGAATTTGTAACCCGAGACTAGGTCCTGGAATGCGCAAAATAAAAAGAGCTTGACATTGCATGAAATTTTGAATATCAATGTGGAATAGATAAGGTAGTCTATCAATGTGAAATTTCCAGATGTGGGTGACTGAACTATGGTTCTGTTAAAGAAAGACCTGTTCCCAGGGAATACACACTGAAGTGTTTAGCAGTAAAAGGGCGTTTTCAAATGCTTTGGGAAAACATGCACACGTTTATGTCATATAAAGGTTATAAATCGAAGTCATGTCATTCTTGCAGCTTTTCTGTAAGTTTGAAATTATATGAAAAGTTACTCCCCAAATTAGAGACAACAGTACTTACACTGTTAGGTTAAACCCCACCTCTGCTCTTCCTCCTTCTCCCCAACTACTAGCAACCAAAAAGAGAAGAGAGAAAAATGGAAAAACTGGGTTGAGAGTAACAGAGGAACTATGGATGGCGGTGAAACTGTTAAGGTGAAAAATTGTGAACTTTATTCTTTGGCCTGGTGCCTCCTTCTTCCAAAAGCTGTGAGTTTGGAGGCATCAACCCAGCTAGGTTAAGGATTATTATCTTGAAAAAAATAATAATAATTACTGTATTAGGTGCTTACCATGTGCCGAGCACTGTTTAACTGCATTATGTGTATTAATTCATTTAATTTAAATTTAATCCACTTAATCATTTAGTACATAATTCTTAATTATTAGAGATACATTTGTACTGTAATTAGTCTAACCATTCCATATACATTAATTGTAATTATTTTGATAATATTTAATGATATTGATTTAATTTATAATTTATAAATTCATATTGATTTAACCTACACTTTATAAATTTTTATTGGTTTAAGTTATAACTTCATGATATCAATATTAATTATATTGATAAAATTTAATCATTTATTATGCACTAATAAAAAGTAATGTCCTGTATCTCATAATATTTAATCACTTAACTTAAAAAAATGAATCCTCTGGTTTCTAAAAACACTTTATTACATCCAATAGTTATGAGATTAAAAGCTAGCATTTTGGGAAGCAGACTTGGCCCAGTGGATAAAGCGTCTGTCTACCACATGGGAGATCTGTGGTTCAAACCCCGGGCCTCCTTAACCCGTGTGGAGCTGGCCCACGCGCAGTGCTGATGCGCGCAAGGAGTGCCCTGCCACGCAGGGGTGTCCCCCGCATAGGGGAGCCCTACGCCCAAGGAGTGCGCCCCATAGGGAGAGCCGCCCAATGATGCAGCCTGCACATCATGCCCAAGGGTGGTGCAGCACACATGGAGAGCTGACGCAGCAAGATGATGCAACAAAAAGAAACACAGATTCCCATGCCACTCACAACAGAAGCAGACAAAGAATATACAGCAAATGGACACAGAGAATAGACAACTCGGGGTGGGGTGGGGGGGAAGAAATAAATCAAATAAATCTTAAAAAAAAAAAAAGCTAACATTTAATGAACATTCAGCATGTGGCAGCAGCTGTTTTAAGCCCTTGACACCCACTATTTTGAGATTAAAGTAATTCTTACAGTTGCCCAGTTACCCAATAATATAATTACCCCCCATTTTACACTTAGGTTGAGCATCTTGCTTGACTGTACAGAGATGTATATGATAGAGCTATGATTCAGATCTAGGTTGGTATGATTTTAGAGCTGGCAAGGAGTTGAATTTAAAAACACAGGTGTATTTTTTATGTGTCCACAAAGGGGACATGGAGGTTTAGGCAAATTAGGGGTGTGGTCAACTGCAAAACCCAACACTCAGAGGAACAAAAATAAATAAG
This sequence comes from Dasypus novemcinctus, assembly GCF_030445035.2. Classification (NCBI taxonomy): domain Eukaryota; kingdom Metazoa; phylum Chordata; class Mammalia; order Cingulata; family Dasypodidae; genus Dasypus; species Dasypus novemcinctus. The sequence goes on along the minus strand of NC_080695.1, from coordinate 55,088,798 downwards.
AAGAGGTAAAATTATACCTTGATTTGTTTGTTTGTCTGATTGTAAAGAAATTCTCAGTCTTGAAGCCTTTTCAGTTTATAATCCCAAATTCTGGGTCCACAGGATTCAGTGTCAGCATTGCCAAAGAGCAGCTTATTTAAATTCCATCATAGTTGGCTTCTCATTCTCATGCTATGCGCATTTAAAATCAGCTTCAAAAGCACTTTAATCTTTATGATTTTTAGGAATTTCCCGAGGCTTACAGAGAGCAACGTCAAATGTATTTTCTATTGAAAGTGCGCCTAAGTTGGTTGAGTCTTAGCAAACCCCATAGGTTCCTAAGGCCTTTGGATAAAATGAGGCTAAAGATTAAAGCAGAGTTTGTGAACAGTGTCTTTCACAAAAGGACCTCAAAAAACACTGTAGTAGTGCTGAGAAAGCACAGTTAACACATTTAGAATGATCCTTCATTTCAAGGCATTGGTTTGCTTTCTTTCCACTCAACTGGATAAATTTGCTTTTATTATTTATCCTTTGGTTTCATTCTTGCAAGGAAGTTTCTTATCTAGTCCTATGTCACACTTTCCCCCTTCCCTCTCCACTGTTCTCTTTTCTTCTCCTCCTGCCACCCCCAACTCCACTCTCAATTAAAAAGAAGATCAACAAACCCTCAAAGAGATCTCCATCCTGTAAAACTTTCCAACTTTCTGATGCCAAAGCTAAAATGAACTGGATAATAAGTATTAATAGTCAAAAGCAAACATGAATACCCAAGAGGGGAAAGAGATCTTCCATTTTTTTGGTTTTCCAACTTCCCTGCTGTCCTTTACTGGCCTGACTTACGGGACTTGGGTCTCGATTCTTCCAGCAGCCTCTCAAATAGCAGGGCAGGACTAGAAGAGACAAGCCAGGCAGGCGTCCAGGGCACAGAACTTAAGATGTTGTACAAGTGCACTAGGGTCTTCTCTTGCCTCACCCTTGTCCCAGCCCTGCCAAATTGTCCTCCACCTCCAATCTCAGGAACTTCCCTGTCCCCTTCCTCATTCAATAGTCACAGTGATCTTTTTAGAGCACAAATCTGATCTTAACGCTCTTCTGATAAAACCTTCTTATGTCTTCTCAGTGACCTTGGGATAAAAGCTGAACTACACAGCCCTCCATATCTGACTCTTGCTTAACTCGCCTGCCCCTAGCCTCCCACTGCTCCCCACTCCCTCCCACAAGTGTGAACACTTCCAGCTACTGAAACCTGACATGCTGTCCAGTCTGGGATGTCATAGCTGCCACCCCCTTTTGCCTGAACGACCTTCCCTCCCTATATTTCCAAGATAACTCCAGCTCATTTTCACATCTTGGGGCTTGGGGGTGGGGTGGGGGTGCAACCAGAACAGTAGATTAGGAGAGGGGTTGGATTATAGCTATAACTGACCTTTGAATCCATCTCCACCACAGATTATGTTGACCTTAAAAAGTAAACTGGGTTTAACTTGGTCATTGGTAAATTCGTGGTGGAAGGTCCATGCCATAACTTGACAATCAACTGGAGGATTAAAGAGAATGATCCACATAACTTGTTAAGAACAGTGCCTGGCAAAAGGCTGGCACTATGTGTCCGTTATTGGTATGCCACTGTAAATGAGAGTTAGGAATTAGCAAATGTTTATGATTACTGAATCATAGAGATGCTTTTTAAAAACTTTCTAGTATATTATAGAATAGCCAGAAGTTAATACCTGAAATTACTGAAACTCCGTTCTAGCCCCATCCTTCATTTGTACTTACTTCTGCAATAGTTATTCTAGACTAGTACCAACATTTGTTTGGACTTGCTATTGTAATGGTAGCCACTCCAACTTCCCTTGTTTGAATTCATAAAAAGCTTAAACTCCTTACACTTGAAGAGACAGATTTTTATGCTGATAGGCCATCTGATCTGCTGCTCAGAAATTGGTCACTTGAGTCACTGGGCAAAGAACCCCACATTTTTGGTCGGTAGTACTACTTTCACTGTGTGTTCTCCATGAGTCTCCAGGTCTGGGTGAGAGGCCATTCTGAGGCACTTCTGAAGCACCTGTTCATAATTCTTTTAGGTGTTACTATGGTTGTTGATCTAAGTCTGTCTGCCACTCTTGTCTGTGAGCCACCTGGCAGGGACTGAGCCCATCTTGTTCACTGTTACATGGCCACTGTACTGCCTAACACATAGTAGATCCTTAATAAATATGTGTTGAATATGTGCCAATGATTACGTGACACAACCAAAGAAACAACACCCATTCCAGCTCTGGGAAAATCAACTGAAGATTTAGCAAGTAGAGTGCACTGCTCAATTTGAAAGTCTCAAGTTGTGCCAAATATTAATTTTTTAAAAGATTCCTTTCATCTATTTACCTCTCCCCACCCCCTCGTCGTTTGCACTTGCGGAGTCTGTTCATCTTCTTCGTTCTTTAGGAGCACCCGGAGCTGAATCCTGGACCTCCAACGTGGGAGGGAGGAGCCTAATCCTTGAGCCACCCCTGTTCCCTGTACCAAATATTAACTTAACAATATGTGATGTGGGCCAGTTGTGTTTCAGGAATCATGGTATGCAATGAGAAATAAAAAGATGAATAAGCTTAAATCCTGCCCTCAATGATAAGATAGGAAGAGAGATGCTTAAAACTCTAGGAAATCTTCCCCCCCCCCCCCCATGGTGAAAGAAGACTTTTGCTGCTCTAAGTTGCATAGATCCAAGAGCAGTTTTAAAAATCAGACACAGTTGGGTTCAAGTCCCACAGCGTCATGACCTTAAGCAAGTTCCTTACCTTTCCTGAGCTTCAAGGCTTCTTATCTCTAAATGATAGGTAATAATAGTACCCACTCAGAGGAAATGAGAAAATCTATATAGCTCACCTTAGCACAAGGTCTGGCAAATAGAAATATAGGTGGTAAATTTTCATTGTTATTATTATTTTCATTTTCGGTCTGTTGTTAGACTGATTGTACATACCTTATTTTTTCCTACTCTCTTTGATAAAATTGTTTCCTTTTTTTTTTTTTTAACTGCTTCAATTTAACAATGGAAAATTACATGTTTGAGACTCAGAACTACTTGGCAGCATGAGGCAAAGCTAATTTTTTTTGTAACCACAAGAGCACTGGAAGATTTTTATTTTAGACCAGTTGCCAAAGCTGAGCGGCAATCCAGGCCAGAACTGAGGTTTTGCAGTTTCTGTTTCCCTCTGTTTTTGGATGGATTCTAAGAACTCTGCCTTAGGATGACCTGAGGCTCATTGTCCCACCACAGCCCTTGGGAGTGACTCTGTCCTTTGTGGTAGGTTCTGAGGAAGTTAAAGACAATGGTTGTTTCATGCTCTCCACACAGTTTTCTTCTTTTTGGGTATGTGGTATGGCTTACCTAAGTGACAAAAAAGAATTAAAAAATGACTAATAGGGAAGTGGATGTGGCTCAAACAATTGAGCTCCTGCCTACCACATGGGAGCTCCCAGGTTCAGTTCCCAGTGCCTCCTAAAGATGAGCGAGACAGCAAGCTGACGTGATGGGCTGGTGCAGTGAGCTGATGCAACAAGAGACACAAGAAGAAAAACATAATGAGAAACTCAACAAAGCAAGGAGCAGAGGTGGCTCAAGTGATTAGGCACCTCCCTCTCACACGGGAGGTTCCAGTGCCTCCTAAAAAAAGGAAGAAAGTGCACAATGAACACACACAGCAAATGCAAACAACAAGGGGGTGGAGAGAAATAAATAAAATGAAATAAACTTTAAAAATAATAATAAATAGTTTTCATCTCTGTATTAGTCAGCCAAAGGGGTGCTGATACAAAATACCAGAAATTGGCTGGTTTTTATAAAGGATATTTATTTGGGGTAGGAGCTTACAGATACCAGGCCACAAGGCCTAAGTTACTTCCCTCACCAAAGTCTATTTTCATGTGTTGGAGCAAGATGGCTGCCAATGTCTACCAGGGTTCAGGCTTCCTGGTTCCTCTCTTCTCAGGGCTTGCTTCTTTCCAGGCTTAGGGTTCTTCTATTCCTGGGGCTCCAGATTAAGGTTTCAGCATCAAACACCAACATCAAAAACCCTCCAACTCTACTTAGGGCCAAGGACTCAGCGACCTACTGGCACTGTAATCAAGTATACCTCTGAATCCAATATAATCTAATATGCCAATATAATCTAATATGCCCAGAGGGAAAGACCAGTTTACAAACATAATCCAATATTTGTTTTTGGAATTCATCAATAATATCAAACTGCTACTGATGTGGGCTATGGGTGGAAGGCTCTTTGTCTCTTCAGAGATAACTAAGTTGTTTGACTTGTGGGTGTGGAACGGTGGGGGGCTGCAGTCCTGCCCTTGGGGACTAGCAGCAGCTCCAGTCCCAGGAAATGTTTAACAATGCGAGGGCTATAAACTTTAAGTATTTAGGGGAAATGCAAAAACCAAATATGCTAAAGGCTTATCTAGAATGTCTGGAGTCCATGCTAAAAGCTTACCTAAGATGTGGAAGATATATGCTAATTGAAGCCTATTGAGAACTGAAACAAAGGGACCATTTGGCCTTTCCTCTCTGTATAAAAGACGTTTGAAAATCTTGTTCGGGGCTCGGGATTCAAACAGAAAGCTCCCGAGTCCGGCCGGCCGTCAATAAACCATTTTTCCTTCTCAGAATCATTCCTGAGTCCTGGCCTCTCTATACTCGAATAATTGAACTTCTCTTAAATTCCACAACACTACAATCTCCTACACCACCTCTCATCAACTACTGGTGAGTGTCTGGAACACAATTTTGAAGGATCCTAATACAGCTTCAGATTCAGTGGGAAAGAGTGCATTGATTGATTAGTAATGTCTGCCTGGGATATGTGGGTGAGGAATACCAGAATAATCATCCTTAGATCAAGAACACTGTTTCCAGGGACTTTCCTGGAAAATTCTACTGCAAAAGAAATTGCAGTTTTGGACCATGAAATTTAAGTCATTATAACTAGGCTCAGACACATCTTTACTAATCAAAATAGGAACCATTACAATCAACACATTTTTGCCAATGAGAAATGTTTGTTTATTCCTGTAGTGTAAAAATCTGTGCTTCAGGATTCAACAAACTCTTGAAAAGTATTTTCTGCATCCTGCTGGTTGTGGAAGCATTTTCCCTGCAAGAAGTTGTCAAGCTGCTAGAAGAAGTGGTAGTTGGTTGGCGAGAGGTCAGGTAAATATGGAGAATGAGGCAAAACTTGTCGTCCAATTCATTCAACTTTTGACGCTTGGTTGTGCGATGTGCAGTTGGGCATTGTCGAGAAGAATTGGGCCCTTTCTGTTGACCAATGCCGCCTGAAGGGTTGCAGTTTTCAGTACATCTCATCAGTTTCCTGAGTATACTTCTCAGATGTAATGTTTTGCTGGGATTCAGAAAGCTGAAGTGGATCAAACTGGAAGCAGACCACCAAACAGTGACCATGACCTTTTTTTGGTGCAAATTTGGCTTTGAGAAGTGCTTTGGAGCTTCTGCTTGGTCCAACCACTGAGCTGATCATCCCCAGGTTTCATATAGAGTCCACTTTTCATCGCATGTCACAATGCAATCAATAAATGGTCTGTTGTTAAGCACATAATAAGAGAAGACGATACTTCAAAACAATGATTTTTAAAAATGTTTAGTCACTTTATTGAGCTTTTTGATCTTTCCAATTTGCTTCGAATGTGGAACAACCATAGAATGGTCGACGTTGAGATCTTCGGCAACTTCTTGTTGTAGTCATAAGAGGATCAACGTCAATGATTGCTCTCAATTGGTCGTTGTCAATTTCCAATAGCTGAGACCACTACGTGCTTCATCTTCAAGGCTCTCATCTCCTTTGCAAAACTTCTTGAACCACCACTGTTTGTTAGCAGTTCCTAGGCCAAATGCGTTGTTGCTTGTCTCTGCTGCTTTATGACCCAAGTTGAACGCGGGTAAGAAAATCACTCGAATTTGCTTTTTGTCTAACGTAATTTTTATAGTCTACAATAAATATAAAATAAAAAAGCAAGTAATAAGTCACTAGCAAGAAAACAAAAAGAGAAATGCACATTAAAATGATGTATAATGTAACCACATTTATTTAAGAATGTATTCCAATATCAAATGGCAAATTTCAACAGTGCAAAACTGCAAATACTTTTACACCAACCTTATATAGTCTCCATGCTATATTATCTGACTCCTGATTCCACTACAGTATGGTAGTTCAAAAATAAAGTTATTCCTAGCTCAAGTTGTTTTCTTTTCATTTGAGATTCAGAATGCTCCCAAATGATTTACAAAAGAAGAACAATCTCTCAGTAAAATTTAAGCAGGGCCCACACATTTCTGGTGATATCCGTAAGTATTTCTCCCATTGAGAAAAACTTTTCCCAAAACCAAGATACTTAATCAAATTAATAATTAGAAAGAGAATAAGAGCAGAAATGATAGCTACAATTGTTGAACAAATACTTTATGCCAGGCATAGTACTATTCCAATATTTCTTTAGCCTTTTAAAAATACATCACAGTACAAAATTCTTGAGAATTATTGTATCTGGGTGAGGGTATTTGGGAGCTATGTTCTATTTTGTGTACATTTGAAATTGTTTCATAATAGAAAGTTAAAAACAAAACAAAACACTGCTTGGGCTGCAACCAGGAGATTCTGATTTAATTGGTTGGTGAGTGTCTGAGCAGTGGTAGTCTTTAAAAAAACTCTCCCCCGGATGATTTTATTGTGCCATTGTTCTAACACTATGCAATGCATTTTTGCAGACCTTGTTTCCTTCTCTTCTCTTGGCCACCCTAAGACAGGGAGTTCTTATCCATCCCCATTTTACTTGATGAAGTTGAGGTAGAATGACTGACCCTAAGTCTCACAGCAGGTAAGGGGTTGAGCCACAATTCCACCCCCAGTCAACATGGACTCTGAGCAAGTTTTCTTAATCTCCTGTGCTACATGAAGTACAATATTTTCAGTAAAATTTCCTGGCACTGGGGGTGTGGTAATAAATGGCTTCGGCTGTTAGTCAAGAATATCACAGCTTGGTTGTACAGAGACAACAATGTGTTAAGGACCCCAGAAGATGCACAAGACATGGCTCAAAAGAAGTTTCCAGTAGTAGAGGGTCGAGGGTTGTTGCGTTGCCATTCTCCTCAGAAGCCCAGATGCCTGACTGACTGGGTCAAGGTGCCTGACTGACTGGGTCAAATTCCGTCTTCAACACCTTTCAGTTGTGAGTTACTGGGCAAGTTATTTTTCCTCCATGAGCCTCAGATTCCTCAGCTGTAAAATATGGGTTTAAAATAGTATCCAATTCCAAGTTATGAAGGGGATTAAATGAGTCAATCTATTAAAGCATTTAGAGCAGAGCCTGGCACATTGTAAGTGGTCAATAAATGATATCAATAAATAAAATAAAATCATAACTTTTGTTCTGTGGAGAATGTAGTCCTTCAGTTCGAGTTTGGAGGACAAGGAGGATTTCCTTAAGGTTGGGTTGCCAGATAAAATATAGGTTGTCCTGTTTAATTTGAAGTTCAGAAAAATAATTCATTTCTTAGCTATAAGTATGTCCCAGATATAATGTGGGGTATACTTATACTGAAAAATTACACGTTATTTATTTGAAACTGAACTGGCTGCATGATATTGCAATGATGGATCCAGGCCATTATACATTTTGCCAAAAGCTATAAAACTGTGCGGTGCAAAGTGTAAGCCATACTGTAAATTATAGACATGGTTAATAGCAATGCTTCAATATTTGTTTAGCAACTGTAACAAATGTCCCACACTAATGAAAGATGTTGTTAATGGGGGAAAGTGTGAGGGGGAGGGGAGAGGCATATGGGAATCCTCTATATTTTCGATGTAACTTTTATGTAATATAAAAGTTCTTTAAAAATAAAGAAAATAAGTGGGAAAAAAATTGAACTGGGCAGCCTGTATTTTTATTTGTGAAATCTGACAACCCCGTCTTAAGGAAATTCGGGGCAGGGTGGGGTGGGGGTGGGGACGGAAGAACCCAGTAGGCAAAGGCTTGAGGTCGGAAGAACGTCTATTTTTTAGGAAAATGGTATAGCCCTGAGCGGGAGCCCTGGTTGGTGAAAATCAAGGACCAAGGGGTATTAATTGCAGTGGGAAAGCGAGTTTGGGAAAGTTCTGGATATTCTCCTTTCTTAAAAGAGCCGGTTTGTCTCTAGCCAAAACAGTCACCCATACCAAAACAAAACCCTTGCAGTCCTTTCCCAGTTGATTAATTTCTAGGTAGTTCCCTTTATTAGGGCTGGTAATTATACAACAAATTGTCTGGAAGTGATGATTTAAACTTTATATTGGCAAAGAGGAACAGTCACATGAAAGGAGTTTCATTTTTCTTTGAGCTGATGCAATAGCCGCCTTGGTGAATTTGCAACATGGACTTTGTGCCCGAGGGTGGGAAGAGTTTAAAATGCTTAAAGTAGTTTGAATTGGTTGTTAAAGAACTCATTCAAAATGCTGAAAGCAGCCGCCTTTCCCTGTGGCTCCGGTTGCAGCTTTCCTCCCTAAGCAGGGCCAGCTCCTGCCCTGAGGCTGTGGCCTGCCAGCCTGGGAGCTATTAGAATCACCTGGGGCGCTCTAAAATCCTGAGTCCCGGACCTAACCCCAGAGTCTAATTTAATTGGACTGAATGTATGAAAAATCTCCCTAACGTGCAGTCAGGACTGAGAACCACCACCCGAGAGATTCTAAATACCTCTTAGATGTCAAAGACTCACTCAAGGCAGTCCCTTTAAAAGAGCGGGGTGGCGGGCGGGGGAGTGGGGGAGAGGGGTTGCCCGGGCCTCAATCACACTGTATTTTAGTGCTTCTGGAAGCTGCTGGGACTTGTACCCTCCCAATCCAAAAGACCGGCAGGCATTTGGGAGCCCCAGAAACGTGGGAGAGCTCCTGACACTCTGTTTTATCCCACCCTGCTCACAGAAGTACAGTACAAACGTGGTCTGGGGGCATTTGGCCGGGCCGGGGAATACTGGTTGGTGTGACTGCCCTTTGTCTCGTGTACATTAAAGCCCATCCCGTCTTCTAGAAAGAACACCCTGGAGCAGCAGGAGCCTTATTAATGCAGAGATAAAGCTACCTTGAAAGTTTTAAGCCTAATTCCTAGCCTGCTCCCGGGAGGAGTGGTTTGGTGCTATGTATCAAAAGACCTAAAAATGTAGGTTGTGTAGCAGTAATTTCACCTGGAACGATTTATCCTAAAGCAATAATCAACTAACTGCAATAAGGTGCATGTAGGAAGATGTTGCCGCAATGAGGATTATAAGTGAAAACTGGGACCTCCTTACATGATGATTAAAAGGGAATCAAATAAGTGTTGAGACATGCATATAATGAAACGTTGGGCTGCAGTGAAAATGGGTCATGCAGGGTGGTTTGTGTTTTTTTAATATAGAAACAAGATTTCCTAGCTATTGTTAATTTTTTCTTTTTTCTTTTCTAACAATAAACTTCATTTTTAGAGAGGTTTTAGATTATAAAAAAGTTACATCAAAAGTATAAGGGATTCCCATATAACCCCCTTCTCCCCCACACACATATTTTCCCCTATTATTAACGTCTTATATTAGCGTGGTACATGTTACAATTGATAAACCAATATTGAAGCATTGCTACTAACAAAGGTCTATAGTTTACATTATGGCTGACACTTGGTGCTGTACAGTTTTATAGGTTTTGACAAATGAATAATGTAATGTATCTGTCATTACAGTATTACACAGAACAATTCCAAAACCCTAAAAATGCCGTGTGTTTTGCCTATTCAACCCTTCCCCTGCCTCTGAACCCCAGCTTTAACCACTATCTTCATATCAATGTTACAAGTTCTTCTGTTACCACATGATAATAGCTACAATAACAATAAATCTCCTTTGGTCCATGGTTACACTCTTTTCTTATTATGTTTGTTAATTCCTCAATATTAAAGAATTTGGGTTGATGTCCACACTGACTGCTTCAGATTGAGAAGGGGCTTAGATAATATGGGGCAGGTGGAAGGAACTGTTTTGCTAGCAGTTGTAGATACTACTTGTTTTGGGGAGTGGGGCTTGTCCATCATCACAGTTTAGTTAGTTGTTCTGGACAGGTCCAATGAACTGGAGAGCAGGTGCTGACTCAACTCTGCTGAGTTTCAGCCGAGACATATATTTAATGGGTATAGTGATAATTATAGGTTCAAATAAAAGGGGTAGTAGACTCATGAGTAGAGAAATTATAAATGATTCTAACCCTGTGATATTGGGGAAATAGATTATCATATATTCTATTCCCAAGTTCTGCTACAAGAAATATGGCTTTCTTAAATAACGGCAACATTTTGAAGAAAATAAAACAGGGAAACGGACTTTGGCCCAGTGGTTAGGGCGTCTGTCTACCACATGGGAGGTCTGCGGTTCAAGCCCCGGGCCTCCTTGACCCGCGTGGAGCTGGCCCATGCGCAGTGCTGATGCACGCAAGGAGTGCCCTGCCACACAGGGGTGCCCCCCGCGTAGGGGAGCCCCACACGCAAGGAGCGCACCCGTAAGGAGGGCCGCCCAGCACGAAGGAGGGAGCAGCCTGCCGAGGAATGGCGCCGCCCACACTTCCCGTGCCGCTGACGACAACAGAAGCGGACAAAGAACCAAGACGCAGCAAAAAGACACAGAAAACAGACAACCGGGGGAGGGGAGGGGAATTAAATAAATAAATAAATAAATCTTTTAAAAAAATAAAATAAAATAAAACAAAGCTGCCCAGGCTTGTGCTGACTGTGTTGAGATGGACCTGCTCTTTCTCTTTACCCTAGTCTTGCACGGGAGCCCTCAAAGATGCTCAAGAGACTTTGCAAAAGGCAGTTGTGCAGACAACCAGCAAGATGGCGGCAGAGCAAGGCGCTCCTAGAGTCAGTTCCTGCTACAGGGCAGTGAGCAAACACCCAGAGCTTGCTGGAGCTAGCTGAAGCCCCTGTTTGGAGGCTCCAGGAGGCCAGAAGAGCATCCTGTCACATCCTGGAAGGAGTGGAAGGAGGAGACTGCCCATCTGCAGAGAAGACTGGTAAGTAGAGGCTCCACACCCCAGAGGCCGGTGCCCATCTCCACTGGAGGCACAAGCCTCCTCGGGAGCTGTTCCGTGGCTGGAATTGAAAGCTCCATTTCCCCAAAATGGGGAAGGAAGGGATGGTTGGGCACCAATTTCAGCTACTGATGAGTAAATTCAGTAGGCTACAGTATAATCCTGAAACAGCTGAAGTCTGAGCCTGTCCAAGCCAGAAAGAGGCCGGGAGCTGCCATCTTAACTCCGCGCCTGGCACGAGGGGAAGTGGGGTGGACTGATAATCCCAGTGCTGGTGGGGACCGGCTTCTTTCCATCCAGGTCAGATTGCAGGTCTAGTCTGGGCCCCAGTGCCACCTCCAGCAGGGAGGAAGCTGCAGGCACCTGCACCAGCCTCTCTGGGAAATTCCTGGCCAAGCTGTGGAAGGCGGTGATTATCCTACTCTGGTGGCATAAGCTGTCCCAGGAGCTAGTCTGTGGCAGCAATTGGAAGCTCCATTTCCCAAAAACAGGGGAGGAGGAGATAGTTGGTTGCTGATTTTGGCTACTGATTGGTAGACTCCGTTGGCTAAGTTATAACCCTGGAAATAGCTGGGATGTGCATCTGCCCAAGTCAGAAAGAGGCCAGTGGCCACAAATTTTATCTGCCCCCAGCATGAGGGGAAGCCAGGCTGACCAAAAATCACAGTGATGGTAGAATCCGGTTTCTTAGACTAGGCTTCAGCCCTACCTCTACAGGGAGGTGGCTGGCAGACCCTGCACCAGCCTATTCAGTAACTGCAGGTACCTTTGGCTGCCACAGACTGAAAATCAGGTCTACCAGGACAACTGCGGTCATCTTGGACCTGAATTGCATAGGTTGCTGCTCACACCTGTAGCTCCACCCCGCCCCAGGCAGGGGAGAAAGAGGCATGAAGCTTCATCAGTCTCACTGAGCAACTACAATCTAGGCCTGCATGACTTGGATTATTCCTCACAGCTGTGACTGTCCTACCCCTGGCAAAGGAGAAAGTTGGGAGAAGCTTCACTGATCCCTGGCAAAATGAGGGCAGCTTGAGCCTCCACAGCTTTTAACACCAATTACAACTTTGGCTCCTACTGCACAACCAGCAAGAGAGAAAGGCCAGGAAGCCCTAAACTAAAGGGAAAAACTGCACCCAGAATAAATACTCCAGTAAGCCAGATGCCAAGACACCAACCAAAAATTAAAATCCACACCAAGAAACAGGAAGCTATGGCCCAGTTAAAGGAACAAGATAAGCCTCCAGGTGACATAAAGGAGTTGAGACAACTAATTATAGATGTTCAAACAAATCTCCTTAATAAATTCAATGAGATGGCTAAAGAGATTAAGGATATTAAGAAGACATTGGATGAGCAGAAAGAAGAATTTGAAAGCATACATAGAAAAATAGCAGATCTTATGGGAATGAAAGATGCAATCAATGAAATTTAAAAAACATTGGAATCATATAATAGCAGATTTGAGGAGGAAGAAGAAAGAATTGAGCTAGAAGAAATAGCCTCTGAATGTGAACATACAAAAGAACAGATGAAGAAAAGAATGGAAAAAATTGAACAAGGTCTCAGGAAAATAAATGACAGCAAAAGGCATGCAAATATATGTGTCATGGGTGTCCCAGAAAGAGAAGGGAAAAGGGGTAGAAAGAATATTTGAAGAAATAATGGTAGAAAATTTTCCAACCCTATTTAAGGACATAATTATCCATGTAAGAAGGACAATGTAATCCTATCCAAAAAAATCCTAATAGATCAACTCCGAGACACATACTCATCAGAATGTCAAATGCCAAACACAAAGAGAGGATTCTGAGAGCAGCAAGAGAAAAACAATGCATAACATATAAGGGATACCCAATAAGATTAAGTGCTGATTTCTCACCAGAAACCATGGAGGCAAGAAGACAGTGGTCTGATATATTTAAGATACTACAAGAGAAAAATTTCCAGCCAAGAATCTTATATCCACCAAGACTGTCTTTCAAAATAAGGACGAGTTTAGAATATTGACAGATAAACAGAAACTGAAAGAATTTCTAAGCAAGAGACCAGATTTTCAAGAAATACTAAAGGGTGTGCTAGAGCCTGAAAAGAAAAGACAGGAGAGGGAGGCCTGGAAGAGAGTCTAGAAATGAAGATTATAGCAATAAAAGTAGCTAAAAGTGTCAAAAGAGTGGTGAAAATAAAATATGACAGATAAAACTCAAATAGTCAGGAATAAGCTTAACCAATGATATAAAACACTTGTATTCAGAAAACTGCAACTCAATGTTAAAACAAATCAAAAAATCCCTAAATAACTGGAAGAACATTCCATGCTCATGGGTTAGGAGACTAAATATCATTAAGATATCAATTCTACTCAAATCAATATACAGATTCAAGTGCAATCCTGATAAAAATTCCACTAGCATTTTTTTTTAATTGAAAACATGATCATCAAATTTATTTGGAAGGGTAAGGGGTCCTGAATAGCCAGAAACGTCATAAAAAGGAAAAGCAAACCCTCATCTCCAGACTTTAAACCATATTGCCTAGCTATAGTGGTAAAAACAGCATGGTACTGGCATAAAGACAGACACATAGACCAGTGGAACCAAACTGATGGTTCAGAAACAGACCCTCACATGTATGATCAAGTGATTTTTGACTGGCCTGTCAAATCCACACAGCCTGGGCAGAACAGTCCATTCAACAAATGGGGCTGAAAGAATTGGATATCCATAGCCAAAAGAAGGAAAGAGGACTACTATCTCATACCTTATCCAGAAATTAACTCAAAATGGATTAAAAACCCCAAAATAAAAGCAAGAACCATAAAACTTCTAGGAGAAATTGTAAGAAAATATCTTCAAAACCTAGTGGTAGGTGGTGGACTCTTAAAGGAGATAAGAGGAGGACTGAGACGGACTACTGATGTTTAATGTATGTAGAAGTTTTAATTAGCTTTACTGTAAAAGTGTGGAAATGTATAGAATGGATGGTAACACATAGTGAGAAACAGCTAGCTTATAAATGGAAATGTGGCTGAAAATGGTTGTCTAGGTATGTAAATGCCAATTTACAGAATGCTGGAGAATAATCTAGGAACTGAATAGCACGGTAAACAAAGAGGTAGATGAGAGAGTTGTAGTTGATGGTACGGATGCAGGAGTGTCCTTTGTGAACTAGAGCAAATGTGCATCACTACTGCAGGGTGGTGGGAATGTGGAAAAGCATAGGAAAAATACAACTGGAGTGATCTATGGACTGTGGTTAGCAGTAATAATATAATATTCTTGCATCTATGTGAAAGATGTACTGTGTTGATAATGAGTATGCAAAATGTGAGCCAAATGTACACTATGGACATGGTAACAATCAGATGATATTATCTTACCTGTAGCAAATGTTCCACAATAGTGTGGTATGTTGATGGAAGGGTGTTGTTTGGGAATTCTGCACATGTGCTTGATTGTTTTATAAGTTTACAACTTCTGTCATAAAAAACATATTTTAAAAATAATAATAGGGTGAGTTGGGGGAAAAACACATCAAATATAAGATAAAGATTATGATTAATAGTAAGATTTTGACAATATTCTTTCATAATTCGTAACGAATGTCTCACGACAATGCAACGTATTGTTGGAGGGTTAATGTATGTGACCCCTGTATGATGTTATGTGTGTTTGCTTTGTAAGTTCACAACTTTTACTATACACTTAATTGTTTATGTATGTCATATGTAAATGATATAAAGATAATAATAATAGCGTTGTTTGCAGAAAATACTTTGGTTAGTAGTAATATTTTGACAATGTTCTTTAATCATTAGTTTAAAAGGTTTAGCAACAATGCAAGTTATTGGTGGTAGGGTGAGTTATGAGAGTCCTGTATGATGTTATATATATTTGTTTTGTAAGTTCACAACTATTATTATACACTTATTCCTGGGGAAGACTAATGCCGTCGAATAGAGAGAACTGTATCTCTCGTGAGAAAGGACGGCTCCCAGGGTATTAGATTGGCAGGCGTTGTGGGCCCTAAGAGGAGGGGAAAATGGATGTGGAATGGATGGAACAAAGGTAAATAAGGGGGCAAAAGAGGAGTTATGTGAGAGTACACGAGGATGAATATAAAACAGCTAATATTACACCAAAAACATATAGGGGACGACAGACTAATAATGAAAACCATAAGACAAAACATAGGATAACTAAAAAATTTAGAAAACTGTACAGCCTAAAATATGGACCACATAGTAAGCACAAATGTCACCTTGTTTGAAAACTATAGTGTTGGAATCTGTACATCAGTTTCAGGAAATATGATATGAATAAGTTAAAAGATTATTGCTGTGCAAGGGAAAAGGTTTTATGGTGGATCTGGGGAAATACTGTATATTGTATATATGAATTTTGGTGATCTAAGACTCTTCTGAAGCTGACATTATGTTGGGATTCACTTTACGGGAAGTTTTGGATCACAGAGTGGTTCAACAATGGCAGCGGAGGAATACTGATATGGGATGTTATTGACAGGATATATATGGTTGACAGGGAGTTATACAGGGCATATGCCCAGGGTATATGGTAATGTCTATATATACTCATAGTGGAAACAAAAATAACAGCTGGGGGGGTACTGGGCTCCTGGCCGGGGGGTCACTGTTGTGGGCCCTGGGAGAGCAGCGGCAATCCTCCAGGTGCAACGGCAAGAACCAGGAAGGAAGGAGGGCCCAACAGTGGGTTCGTGATACTAATGGTTACACTTTTGAGTCTATACACCTGCAATAAGAACAAGGCCTAGAGTAGCATTGTGCCTGGGGGTTTCCTCCTGACAGCCTGCATGTTACTCAAATGTGGCCACTCTCACAGCCAAACTCAGCGTGTAGATGCGATGCACTCCCCCCAGCGTGGGACACGACACCCAGGGATGAGCCTCCCTGGCACCGAGGGATCACTACCACATACCAGCTGAAGAAGCAACTAGAAAATGACCTTGAATTAAAGATTCAATGCGGAACAGCAGAATATACCTGTCTACATATAATAACATGACTTCGGGAAGCTGTTTGACCTAATGTAAGGGGGAAATGGAAAGGAGAAATGAGATTATAAGGCTGTGAGTCTCTAAAAAAGAGTCTGGAGGTTGTCAGAAGGAATACCCCTATGTACAACTGAACAGAGTCTAAGAGACAGATAAGGTAGATACAACCCCAGGTATTGGTTCTTTTGAGGGATAAAGAGACCCACGGGTTCTATGGTCATGGCAGAAGGGGTTCACTGCCATGACAGATAGCCCTTCTTTGGAGCTGGTGTTTCTGCGTGATGGAATTGGACTCAGAGGGGATCTCTTTTCACAAGACTTGCATGCTACTTTATTGGAATTGTAGTCGGTGCTGGGTTTAAGATATATGTAGGGGATTTGAATCTCTGGACTGATAATATGACACCCAGGCCCAGAGCCTCAACAGACTTCAGCTCCTACACTTTGATTTATTGGACTTACTCCACTCAGCTAACATGGAGTTGAAGAAGGTCAACCACCACAACATGGAGCCTAGAGTGTCTACAACTGGAAGCGGGAGGAGTGCATCCAGTACCCATATGGAATCTAAGCCCTCACTTGACATAGATGTGCAATGGACACAACCAATCCAATGTCCACAGAGAAAATGTGGAATGGGTGTGGGAACGGTAGCCATGGTGGCTGCTGGGTGTGGGGAACGGGAGGAAGAGATGAGATGTGGAGGCGTTTTCGGGACGTGGAGTTGTCCTGTATAGTGCTTCACGGACAATTACGGGACATTATAGATCCCCCCAGGGCCCACTGGATGGAACGTGAGAGAGTCTGGGCTATGATGTGGACCATTGACTATGGGGTGCAGTGATGCTCAGAGATGAACTTACCAGGTGCAATGGATGTGTCATGATGATGGGAGAGAGTGTTGCTGTGGGGGGAGTGGGGGGCGGGGGCGGTGGGGTTGAATGGGACCTCATATTTTTCATAATGTAATTTAAAAAAAAACAAATAAATAATTTAAAAAAATATATACACTTATTGTTTATGTATGTTTATGTATGAGTGATATCCTTCAATAAATTAATTTTAAAAAGAACACCGTTGTGTGATTCAAGGGAACGGTTGTCCATTATAGCTGCCTGTTTTCCTTTCCTTGTCACATCCCTAATGCCTAAACCCGCTTCTAGAAGCCACTCAATGTTTACTGAGGAAGCGCTGCAGTCCATCTATGGGTTGTCCTGCTCTTGCTTTGTCCGTTTCCTGCCCATCTGTCCTCCATCATCCCTGACCTTATGGCTACGACTTCAGGATAGTTCAACATCTTTATCATGTAAATTGCTTACTGCTTGTTTTTTTGATCTCCTGCATTTTAAAATTTCTGTCCAACTTAGGTTCCTCCACTGTCTATCCCTCCCTGTCACCTTTCAAATAATTTCTCAGCTCATCACCATTTGCATACTGATCAAGAGAATTCAGGGTGGCAGCATTTCCTGGGCTGGGCTCCTCCACCCCTTCTGCATCCTAAAGCCAGTGTTCATGACCCTTTGCTGCATCTTAGAATTGCCTAGAAGAGCTTCCTTAAACTATGATGATGTGGGGCCCCATCCCCCAAAGATTCTGTTTTATTGGATCTATAGTGGAGAGTGTTCTAAACTCTTCCCCCAAGGGATTCTAATGCATGGCTAGAGTTGGGAATGCTTGCCCTAGCACCTGTAGTCCATGCGGCATCTGCAGCTCTGAAAGAAGCAAATTCTAGGATGAAACTGCTTTTGCAGAGGGGTCCACTGTCATGTGCTTTGGGCCTAGGTGGGCCTGATTATTAGGCCCACTACCCAAAATTAACCCTTACGATTTAAGGCATTGCTCTTACTAAAGCCGTTTTCCAGATTAGGAGGTTGAGGAAGTCATGAAATTCCCACTTGACTTGTCCTGAACTGACCAATATGTATTTTTCCTCCTAAATGCCCAGGGCATCCTGTAGTTCTCTCTTCTGCTGTCACTCAAAAGCATACCAAGGGAAACTGACAAGAGGCCATCCTGTTCTCCCAGAACATTCTCCAAGCACTGTCAATTTAATTCAAGCTTTCTTTTACTCAACTACAGGACATCATCATATTTGCCTGGATGAGTACAAGGGGTTCCTAATCCATTGACCTCTGTTTTAATCTACTAGGCTGCTCAATGCAGATACTGTGAAATGTGTTGGCTTTAACCATGGGGATTTATTAGTCTACAAGCTTACAGTTTTGAGGTTGAGAAAAATGTCCAAACCAAGGCATCATCAGGTGATGCTTTCTTCCCAAAGACTGGCTGCTAGTGATCCTGGCCTCCTCTGTCATAGCAAGGCACAAGACTGTCTGCTGGTCTCCCTTCTCTTCCAGGTTTTCTTACTTTCAGCTTCTTGCTGTCATGACTTTCTCTCTCTTTGTCTGAAATGCATTCTCTTATAAAGGACTCCAGAAAGAGGACTAAGACCAACCCTGGGTCATGCCTTAACTGAAGTAACCTAATCAAAAGGTCCTACTTACAATAGGTTCACACTCACAGGAATGGATTAGCATTAAGAACATGATTTTCTGGAGTACATACAGTTTCAAATTCCACACCTTTCCTACCCCCATCCAATCCATTTCCTGTACCACCTCAGTAGTGATTCTTCTAGGCTTTCCTTTCCCTGACAGTGACATTATCCTGTGTAAAAACCATCAATAGCTCCTGACTGCCTTACTTATACCACAATCAATTAGAATAATGATTGCAACACTAATTTTAACGATTATACTTTTTTTCTTCCCAAGCTAGGTACTATGTTAATTAGGTTACAGGCACAATCTCATATTTTAAAACTTGTTATTGTGAAAAATTTCAAACATACAAAGAAGTAGGACTACAAGCCCATAAATCTATAATTCAAAAAGCTCTGAAACCCAGAAGTTTTTCATGCATTTGACACTAAATCTCATTTGGTAGCAAAACCTGACCAGAATTAACATGAAATTAGTTATGTCTTAATTAATTTGAATACTCAAACATGTCATTACAGACATATTAATATGTTTGATTATGGAGTGCAGACCCATGCTCCACTAAAGGTGTGACATAATTTGCATCTACATTTGCCTCTGAAATCTGGAAATGTCTGAATTCAACAACACATTTGATCTCAAGGATTTTGGATAAGAAGTCATGTACTTATGCAATGAATACTCATATACCTACAACTTAGACCCCAAAACTGTTAACATTTTGACATCTTTGCTTTTCCAATGATAGATGGATGATTAGAGATAGAGCTGGAGATCCTGTGGCCTCCCCAAAAGATATATCGACATCAAATCCCTGGAAGCTGTGAATGTGCCTATATTTAGAAATAAGTATCTTTGCAGATGTAATTAAAATAAAGGTCCTGAGATTAGGATTCTCTTATCTGGGTGGGCCTTAAATCAAACGACAATTGTCCTTATAAGAGACACACTGAGGGGAGACACGCTTAAAGAAGAGCAGGAGGTCATGGGAAGACGGAGGCAGAAACTGGAGTGATGCAGCCTCGAGCCACAGAAGCCATGGAAGACCAACAACTACCAGAAGCTGCAAGAGTCAAGGGTTCTCTCCTAGGACCTCCAGAGAACGCAGCCCTGCCAACACCTTGATTTCAGACTTGGCCTCCAAAACTGTGAGAAAATAAATTATGCTTTTTAAGCCACCCAGTTGGCGGTCATTTGTCATGGCAGCCAGAGGAAACTAATACAGACTTAGAGATAAAGATGGAGATGGAGATGGATATAGATACAGAGGATATCCATATAGATGACACAGGTATATCGACAATATATTATAGGTTTAGATAAAGGCTGGACCATTTCAAAGTCATCATAAATCTCATGACATTTCATTTCTAAACCCTTCAGTGCATGTATCTCATTTAATCCTATATTTATATTTGACA
Source organism: Dasypus novemcinctus (assembly GCF_030445035.2). NCBI lineage: Eukaryota > Metazoa > Chordata > Mammalia > Cingulata > Dasypodidae > Dasypus > Dasypus novemcinctus. The sequence goes on along the minus strand of NC_080695.1, from coordinate 55,068,758 downwards.
TATATATTACAGAGGCAAGTAAACAGAGACACAAAGAAAGTATTCCCAGTTTCATTTCGTGCCACTCCTCGAGTCAGACTCAAAGCGTGGGGACTGTACCTGACCTGCCACAAAAGGTACAAGCGAGTGTTCTCTCCAGCAGCAGAAGTCCAAAGCTCCAGCAAGACAGAGGGACCTGGGCGGGCAGCCACTGAGAGAAGTGACAAGGATTCTTAGCAGTGGAGACAAGGAAGCTCGGCTCTCCCAGCACGTTCAGACAGTGAGAGCTTCGTGACTATGGGAATGGGGCCTGTTCCATGTTCTAAAACTTTATCCTTCCTGCCCCATATTTGTCAGGTCAGCCAATGAGATGACAGAGCGGGATGGCTTCCTCCTCACAGGGATACTTGTTTGTCTGAGTAAAATGACACAAGCAAATGTTGCTAGTGGGTCACCTGCACAGGGTAGGAACTGACTGGGGAACTAACAAGCTGGTAAATTGGAAAGGAATTAGAGTATCAGATGGTGGAGGCAGGACACAAAGCAGCCACCCACTGGAGTCTGCCATAACTCAGAGAAAGCATAATATTTTCCCCAGGAAGAGGTCATTTGGAGAGCAAATCAAATAAGGACACTCATTTAGAGGAGAGAATTTATGGCTCTATTAGCAAAGCACCTCAGAGGGCTGACACATGGAGCTGGTAGGATAGGAGGCCTCCATCGTCTGTCTTTCAGTCCACAAAGAGGGGCTCCCTTGGCAAAGTGACCCTTTCGGCACCTTCGCGGCGAGATCTGGGAAATGCCTGCCTAGGCAAGTCTGTGAGATGCCTCAGGGGAGCAAACTGGAAGCAGCAGGGAAGAGGCAGAGCAAAGCAGATTCTCCCCAATTGTACCCCCACTTTAACCAGAGAAACATATTAGATTAAGTCCAAACCATTTCATTTAATGAAAAAGAAAAAAGAAGTTTGGAAACCCCTGCAGTACACCTTTCAGCTAAGCTGCTGCACTCAGCCACAAGTTCCGTTCAAAAATGGTAAGTGCACACTTATTGCATAGCAGGCTCCTGGTCAGGTGCTAGGAAAAGGTGTGACCAGATCTGGTTTGATCCTCATGCTCTTGGAATTTACAGCCTCCCTGGGCAGAGGGATATTAGAAGGAATCAATTCACAGATAAATCCATAACATCAAGTTGTTATAAGTTTGCTGTAGAAAGAGAGAGAAGAACATGAGACAGAATAACAGCAGATAGGGGATGGGATAAGAGAAGCTTCCAGAAGTTGAGTGGGAATCAGTTAAGAGTTGTAGAAAGAAAACTGAACTGTGAGGAGGTCTGGATAGTCCTAAAACCTTACAGCTATCTCTGAACATCCCACCCACATACAGAGGAAGTAGGGTAGCCTGTAGGAAATAAACACCCTGCAGTGTTTGATTATTTAAATATTTTTCAACTTTTCTACTAATCGGGCTGATATTCCATAGAGCCAGTGGCAGTGTCCTGGCTGACATGGTATGCAGTGGGGGGCTCAGAGGCAATGCCCCTGAGCAAGACATTTGCAGAGTGGCTTCTGGAAACCAGAGGTCATTCAGCATCCTTTCTTTCATTTAACCAACACTTGCTATTTACTACCCATGAGCTAGGACAATGCTGGAGCCAGGGTTAACGTGAAGAGGGAGATGTGGACCTGGTTCCTGGGCATCTTAAAATAAAATAAGGGGAGACTAAGATAGACAAGTGGTGTGAAAGGACCATAGACACACCTGGGGAAGCCAGCTGAGCATCTGCAAGCCGTGGATACAAGGTAGCGGGTACCTGAGAGGACGGGCTCTGGTGCCAGGCCACCTGGATCCACACCCAGCTCTGTTACTCACAAGCTGTTGTATCTTGGGTAAGTGGCTTAACTTCGCTGCACATCAGTTTCCTTAAATCTAAAATGGGGTAAGTATAGCACATATTGAATAGTGCTGTCATGAGGATTTGGATTGCTTGTATTTGCAAAGTACATAGTAAGGGCAATAGAACGGTTTGACGAATACATTGTGGCAAAGTGGAAATAAATGCGCTTAAATAATGTTTAAATGTAGAAAGCACCAAGAACTGTGTATAAATAATGGTGTATGTAATAAATAATTTAACCTTGCTAAAGAGAGGCCTGGGCTTTGGCCAGGGGTTCTTGGAGGTCATCTCCATCCCTTGGATGACCATGCCTGTGAGGAGGGTCTTTGTTTACCTGGGGCCCTGGACCAGCCTGATAGTAACAAGGTGATTTATGGTGGGGGCTTGAGGTCAAGGGTTATCACCTTGACCTCCTGAAGGGGCCACAAACTGGGAAAACAGCCATGCCTTCTGGCAAATTATGAAAACTGAGTGTGGTTTTGAGAACCTCCTGAACTCCCAATTGGTGTCAGAAGCAAGGACGTTCTTGTGTGGACTGGTCTCCCTCAAACTTTGCACCATGTGTTCACCAAAGATGAGAAAAGTTAAAATTTTATCAGATGTGTATGAGTGTGTATGTGTGTGTGTATGTGTATGTGTGTAAAGCAACCCAGTCTTCTGTGTTTGCTTCCCCAGAACCCATCCTCTGCCCACTATCGTGAATTTGGAATGTATTTTTTAAGTCAATGTTTTTGTAATTGATTACATATATCAAATATGTGTAGGATCTAAGTATTTGTAAAGATAGACTCATATCACTTTGGAACTTTTTTTTCTCACCCAACGTTATGTTTCAAGACACAATACTGTAAGTGCTATAAAACTATACCACTGCATAGTATTCCCTTACGTTAGTAAACAATACTTTATTTATCCATTGCCCTCCTAATGGACATTTAGGTTGCTCCCAATTTTTCACTGACTGCCTTTGAACATGTTCCTCATGAACATAAATGAGAGTTTCCAAGCTAACACCTGTCTGTGTGCCTCTAAGTGCCATTGTTCTGTCAGAAAACCAGTTGCATCTCCATCTTGACCGTGTATTGCCAAATTCTTCTCCACAGTGGTTGCACCAATTTCTATGCCACCAATAGTGTATATTCAAGAGTTAAACTTGAATCCTTTCCATCTAGAATAACTGCATAGCAGGACACTTCCAAAGGTTGCACAGCTCTCTGCGTCCATCTTAGTCTCTTCTCATCACATTTTGTGAGACAGAGCTGGAGGATTACAGTTAGAGGAGAGAATTGAGGCTCCAGGGAGCTTAGCAGGTTGCCCACAGTTGCCCGGAGTCATTGGGTTAGAATCGGAGCATCCCGTGTTCCTATTAGGCATGCTGATCTTTAGCTCATTGGAGTCTCAGCTGTGTTCCTTAGAATACCAGGGTTTTGTGGTGTTGTCAGAGTTAAGGGGAGGGAGTTAAGAAGAAGGAGGAAAGGGAGGGTGACCAGGCAGAATTCCAGGCCTCCTCTCCCCAGTTCAGCCCAAGCAGTTCTGCTCCAGCCTGTTTGCACGGTGAGAAAAGGGAAGGGTCCACTGCTTTGAACAATAGGGATGGGGTTGAAAAGTACTGTCTAAGAAAACATGTGGCACAGGTGCTACTGGAGAGATGGTTATGGGGCACATGGAAAATATTTTTTCATTACTTCATATTCTAATAATTGTATATATATTCATATATAGGAAAACATATAACTAGAACATCAGCCTCATGGTTTCCTTGGCTATTTTTATTTTTAGTATGTAGCTGAGTTTACAAAAAGAAGATCAATTTAAAGAAAAATATGAAAATAAAGGGAATCCTTACAAGAAAGTAAGTACAGATAGAGCAGAAGTCCTGAAGGCAGTTAACAAATGAACACACATACACACATCACAAACACATACACATTATACACACCGAGTGAATCCAAGCCCCCTCACAGGAGCGTTCTTATCTCAGCAGGTAGCATTTCAGATACCGGTTTGCATAGCATGAACAGATTAGCATTCCAGCAGTTTGCACATCTGGGGAATTCATTATTCCAAGTGTGAGAAAAACAGATCTTACCAAGGAGCGCGCGTGCACACACACACCCCTATTAGAACTTCAGTTTTAAGCCCAGTTGAAAATGGAAAGAAGGGAAACTGATAGCTTCTTTCAGAAAAGCAATGTTTTAGTTAAACTCTCACTTGGGCATAAAGTGCCTTTCACAGGTCTCAAAAGTCGTGGGTTTTCACACCATCTTCTCCCTTGCGAATTCACAGAAACAAGAAAAACACATTTCCTGACATCTCGCCGAAATCCTGGGAGTCCCTGAGTCACAGCTGAGCAAATGGCAGAAGGGAGATGAGTATTTACTGACCTGGGGGAGGCAGTGGTGGGACTGTCCCGGGGTTAGTGGGGCATGAGGTGCAGTGGGGAGGTGGGTAAGGGACACCGTACGGGCCTCGAGTGGCACCTTTAGGATGGTGAAAGCCACGAGAAGGCCTTCGAAGGGGCAGTGTCCAACTGAGGCATGATGCCCCTTGACTTTAGATTGGAAACACGACTCATTCCTCATTCGCCATGAACTGAGGAGTTGGACAACTGGGTCGCTTGAGGCCGCGGCTGTTGCTTGCTGGGAAACTTGGATTGAGGTTGGCGCTTGGTAGGATAGCCAGGAAAAAAATACGACCTCAGGAGCAGAGAAGAGCCGACTAAAGACTTTATTTCTTGCCGGTACTTTTTCCCTTACAAACACAACCCCCATCTCTCTTTCCTGTCTGGGAAGTGTATATGTAGATTATTTTATCATATCATCCACTTTCTAGCCACACAGCCTTAAGAAACACTTGCAACCTGGAGTCAGTTTCCACATGGGCAAATGGGAACAAGAAAATCCACCTCAGAAGATGATGTGGAATTAAACTGGGGGAAGCCCATAGCCACCGCCGTCATTCCCAGTGTGCACAGAACACCGCCCCCCTCCCCACATGTCAGGGTCACCTGCTTCCATCTGGCTCCTCAGTGTGGTCCACAGAGCAACTGCATTGGCATCACTTGGGGGCTTGCCAGAAATACAGATTCCCAGGCCCCACTGCTGACCTGGGTCGGAACCTGCTTTGACAAGCTCCCCAGGATCCACGCGGCATCTGGGGTAAAAGCGAGTGGTCCCGTTCTGCTCCTCAGGTGGTCCTCACTGCAGCTGCTTCTCTAGTGCTCCTGGCACACGGCTTTGTCCCCAAAGTGGGAAGCTGCTTGCTTTGTCCCGGGCAGCCGCACCTCACTCTGCAGGAGCGTGGGGATCTCAGGGGCTAGGGCAGTGCAGGCCCAGGGCAGAGCTGGTTCAGCCGTGCACACCCTCCAGTGACCCCGCTCGCACCACGGGCCCAAGGCAGGTGTGTGTGTGTGTATTCCACCTTCCCAGTGGGGAGCAGACAACCAGAACAAATTGCAATTTGAAGTGGCACGTGGGGGCGAGGGATAAAACTGTTCATTAAATACAAAAGGGAAAACAAGCGAACCACTTCACAGGGGCGGGGGTGGGGCTTGATGGCCACGTGTGCCATTTTGTGGCCTTGAGGTCTGCCCTGCTCCCCCTCTTTGGAGAGATGGCTTGTTCTTCAGCCTTCAAGGTGCACCTACACACACCCCTACATACACACACCTTGGGAGACCCATCTGCTCCCTAAAAGGCTGGTCTTTCTCTAGGGCAGGGTTTCTCAATCTTAGCACTATCAACGTTTTGAGCTGGATAATTCTCTTTTTATTTCAAAATTTTATATTCATACATAATCATATATAGACAATAAGTGTATGGTAAAAGTGTGAACTTATAAACAAACATGCATTTCATCGCAGAGGGCTCCCATGAGTCACCCCCCACCACCACCACCTTGCATTGCTGTGAAACGTTTGTCACAAACTATGAAAGAGCATCGTCAAACTATTACAGCTAGCTATAGACCTTATCTTTCATTTGGTGTATTTTTCCCCCAACCCACCCGATTATTAACACCCTGTATTAGTATTAGATATTTGTTAAAGTTCATGCAAAAACGTTCTCATAATTGTCTTGTTAACCACTGTTCATCTTTCACCACTGGATTCATCTGATATATAGTCCCATGCTTTGTGAAACCCATTCAAAGCCTACACACAGTGGCTCTCATTTTCATCACAGAGTTGTGCTGTCATCACCTCCGTCAATTTTATGATGTTTTCATTACTCCAAAAGGAAAAATCCCATACCCCTTTGTGCCCCCTAGTGTTGTCCCTTGGGATTGGTATATCTTCTTTGTCATTTGCAAAAATTACAATATTACTGTTAATTCCTGCCCATAAGTTACATCAGTTGTAACTTTCCCATGTATCACCATATTCATAACACTTTGTAAATGAACATTCTCATATTTATGCTATTAATGACAATTTTATCTACCACCAAAATCACTATGTTATTCAGTCTCTAGACTATTCTCTAGCTTCCCTTCGATTGACATTTACATCCACAGACTGCCCCTTTCTCGGCTGGATGATTGCTCATCATATTTTCTTGTGAGGGGCAGTCATGTGCACTGTAGGATGCTGAGCAGCACCCTAGCCTCCACCCATGGGACATCAATAGCACCTCCCCTTGTCACGAAAACCAAAAATGTCCCCAGACACTGGCAAACATTTTCCACGAATGGGATGCTCTAGATCTTGCCTTCTATCCCCCTAGATCTTCCCTGGAAAAGAACAAGCCACTGCTGTAGAATTCCTGTTGGCTGAGATACTTGGTCTACTGTGATATCTCAATGAAATTTGCACCCCATGTCTGTTTCTCTCCATGGTGGTTAATTTTACATGACAACTTGGCTAGGTGATGGTGTCTCGTTGTTTGGTCAAACACTGGCCCAGTTGTTACTGTGGAGCACCTACAATCGGTTGGCTTTAAGTAAAGACGATGGCCTTCCACAATGTGGGTAGGTCTTATCCAATCAGCTGCAAGTCTTCTGAGGAATAACCAAGGGTTCCAGGGACCAGAAGGAATTCTGCCTCAGGACTGAGCCCTCTGCTCCTTCCTGAGTTTCCAGCCTAAGGAATTCAGGCTCAAAAATTCAATATCACCCTCATGGGAATTTCCAGCCTCCAACTTGCTCTACAAATTCAGACTTGCAAGCCCCCAACATCACATAAGCCAGTTCCTTGTAATAAATCTCTTTGTGTGTGTGTGTGTGTGTGTTTGTATATAATACCCTGTTGGATCTTCTTCTCTGGAGAACCCTGACTGATACATAACCTGTCAAATGAAGTGAGGCAAGAACCCCTTGTTTTTCCTGTCTTCTGGCTCTCCATGGATAACTCTTGTGCAGAACACAGTGCACACAGATACATATATCAAGGACAAAGCGTAGTTCTCAGCGTGGAACAGTCCCAGCCCACATTAAGGAAATGAAATCTTTCCCTAAAGGCCAACTATCTGTTATGATTTCCCCGGCTCTTGATGGAGAATGTGTTTTGCATGATTTTGCAGAATGGTTCGCTTCCTTCTTATTCTCTTCTTGCTTTCTGGACAGTGTCCAGGGTCTGCTATCGATGAAAGAGGCCATTCAAGTGGCTACCAAAGAACAGAACCTTCTCCTTAGCTACCCTGATATTAAGCTTGCACTTTGAAATGTATACATTTTCTTTCCCTTAGACCACATCAAATTTTAGACAGCATTTCCCTTGCCGCTTGCTTCTGTGTGCCAGGGGCTTTTAATCAGGAAAATTCCCTGAGAGAATTCTCAAGGTCTGTGACCTTGGATAGAAAAAAAATTTACATTTTTTCCTTTAGTGTCAAACTGAAATTTAGCATTTTCTTTTGTTATAAATGTAGGCAAAACCATGGTACTATTTGCTGTATCTGGGACTTTGTCGCTGATAGAAATTATGGCTATTTTCATATCACATTACAGGTGTTACAGTATTTAAAAATATTGTTTAGACTCATCAGTACTCTGAAATCACAGTTGTTATTAAGCCCACTGTGAAAACATGTTATTTAATGTGTTAATACAAAAGCACATATGTTGTTACATCACAATTTAAAAAATATTTTGAAAACTGTATTTCACATTTTTTTTCATAACACTAGGTATTTCATCTTATGCATTTAAAAGCATTATTCTGAAAAGGGGTCTGTAGGATTGCTAAAGGGTTAAAAACCTCTGTGTTAAGCAGAAAGGAAGCAGTATAAAGATACATCCCCATACCTCCAAATCTATCCCATCCAGGACAAAGCTTCTGGATTGGGAGTGGGTTTGAAACTATGAGATCCACCAAAGGGCACTGTGCAAATTTCTCATGAGATGTGACAAACCGCGAAAAGATCTACCCCCTGTTATGAAGAAACATTCGAGCCCTAAGTCCCAGCCTATCAATGTGAACTCATCTGTAAATAGGATCTTCAAAGATCCTAATAGTTAAATGAAACCAAAAAGAATCAGAGAGTCCTTAAACCAATACAACTAGAGTCTTTACAAGCCGAGGAAGTTTGAACACAGTGAGTAGGAGACAGGAGACAGACAGCCGTGTGACGGAGGCAGAGACTGAGTAATGGATGGCCGGCCAGCCACCTCTACAACCTACAGACCTGAGAAGGCGTGTTCCTGCAAACACCTGGATTTGGTACTTCCAACCTCTAAGTGGTGAGGCATAAATTCCTGTTGTTCAAGCAAACAAATCCGTGACATTTGTTATAGCAGCCCTGGCAAACTAAGACATCTCCCCATACAGCGTAAAAGCTCCCGAGGGCAGGGGATTGGTTTTGTTTCATTTCCATATCTACTACACTATATGTAAATGAAGCAGCTTAAATCTAAGCTGTATATAACACAAATTTCTGCAAGGAATTGCGGGAACAAATGAATAAAAGAAAGGCATGCTGGAAATATCCGAATGGGGCCAGGACGGTCATGGAGAAACAGCCCAGGGAGCTACACTGTCCTCCGTGAGTGCCATGCTTGGCTTCCTAAGGATAAGAGGGAGAGAGAGCCAGACCTCGGTTGGCTTCTGTGCTCCATTCGCCTTTGACAGCTGCATTGGGAAGCCGGGGTGGCTACTTAAGGCTATGCCAGTCAACTAAAAATTTTCTTAAACTGTGACTGAAGAATTGAGCTGGGAAGGAAAACTTTACACAAAGCTAGCCCCAGATGCATTGCTGGGAAGACTGAAGACCCTTGGAGGGTATCATGATGCTCATCTAGACACCCTGGGACCACCAGCAAGAACTCCCAAGGCAGAGGACCTGGCTTGTGCCAGGAAGTGAGAGCAAATTCCCCTGCTCTCCATTCCCTCCCCCATCTTTCACACACACACACTCTCTCAGGCAGCCTCCAGGGCCCTGAGGGACACTGAAGATAGTTGTCTGGCAGATGGCTCAGTGAGTCACGGGCCCCTTGGAGTGGTGAATCATTTCTCATTGCTGCCGCCTCCTGCCCATTCCTAAACTGCTGCTCCTGGCACGTCCGGTGTCTGTGGAGAGGTGGCTGCTTGTGGCCCAGACTGCAGACCCCAGGGGAACAGCAAATGGATGGAACCCACTTTCTAAAGCCTGGAGGAAAGTAAGGAGGATTTGAAGTCTGAAGATAAGTATTTCCAGCTGCAAGAAAAGTCAATGGAGTCCTGTCAAAAACACCCTTGAAGTGTCACCAAGGCCAAGGGCTGCTCTACCCAGGGTAGAGGTCAGCTTGAGACAGAAAATCCAAATGTGAGCCATTGGTAGATGACTGAGTAGCTTCTCTCTTCAGGAGATATTATTTTCCACTTGACCTCTTCCTTGAAGATGCCACTTTGCCCAGCCACACACACTCACTTGAAACTATTAGCAAAAAACTCCACTTGGGGGATTGAAGCAGTAGCTGCAGCACAGCAGTGCCATCCAAGATGTGAGGACAGAAGAAGAACATGGGCTGGCCCTGCCACTCCCCAGGTTAGCTCTTCCCAGCCAGCGGTTGCCATAGCAAAGCTTGTTCAGCAAGTGGTAAAGAAAGGAAGAACTGGGTGTAGATCAGCTCTTTTCTATAGCGGCACATCAGAACTCAGATAAAAAAACAGGAAAATGTGGATGTTGCCACAACCGAGGCAGTAGCAAATCTATTTTAGTTGGGGACTGTTAGTCTGGGGATAAACTTCAGAAGCAGTTTTCACAGTCTTTAGACTTCCAAATGGGCCATTTTGACACCCTATGTCAAATAACACAAATATACTCTAAAAACAGTGGAATCGTGTATTCAGAGGAGTTTCAGGTCAGAAGGATTCCTGCCCTGGGCTCAGAGTCTCCAGCCAATTTTATAATTTCTAAACTTCAGAGTTTAGGTGGTAAAGGCCCATCTTTCCCTCCCTAGTTTCAACTTTGAAACTAACTGATATGTAATTAAACTTATCTTTTCTTGATATCTGCAATTTGAATGAGTAGAAACTCATTGAATAATGGTTAAATGAATGTTGAATAGAAGTCAGATAAATGGATATGTGGGGCAGGGAGGAAAGGTAAGTTCTGTCTCTTATGTTTGAGCATTTTCATGGGTATGGCCCAAAAAGGGGGGGAATAAGTTGATCAGGCAGAGAAACTAGAAGTCATGGCCCCACTAGAGTAATTATTTCCTTTCCTTGGCCTCTAGACAAGATTTGCCTTGATATCATCCTCTTTCTGCTTTGGATTTTCATGGTCTGTCAATGAAATTCCATGAAGGACTGAGAAGGAAAATTGTTTGAATGAAAAGTTTCAATTTCAATGGAGTCACTCCTTGGAAATTGTATTGTAAACCATAATGTTCTGCCAAATGTAAAAGCTGAGGGTTACCAGCCCAACTATCTATCCATCCATTCCACAAATACTTAGAGAATGTCTCTTGTGGCCCAAGCACTGTGCTGGGCTCTGGGACAGTAATGTTGGCCAAGCTATAACGATTCATGTCCTTAAGGAGTTGAACTTATAGGTGAGATGGATAGCAAATGTAAATGTACTATTTTGTTCTGCCTTTGGAAGCATTTGCATGGACAGTGCAGGTACTGTCCATAATCTATTATTCTCCCCATTAGACTCCTTCAGAAGGGTACCTGGGATTGTGCTGCTCCTTGTCACCCTCCCTCCTCCCTTTACTGCTTCTCTGCTGTTCCCTCAGGGTCCCAGCTCCATCCTTCTAGCTTTCCACATGGCCAAAGCCAAAGATTCATTATTCTTGGCTTCATCCTGAAAGGGGAATGGTGGATACTTTTCCTTTGAAGTATATTCTCAACTTCTTCTGAATGAGTTATCCATAAGATAAACAAAACTCTTGTTGATACTGATCAGCTTTCATGGCATATTCCAATGATTTATTATGCTAAGACCCTATTTCCTACAATGAGGATGGGAAAAGCTACAGGAACGGAGTAGCAGAGGTCATGCTGCCACAAAAACAATGCATTAAGTGTCATTGATGGCCAACAGAGGGTTCAGAGTGCTGTGAGATTACCAAGGAGAGATTCCTTGCCCAGACTTGGGGGAGTCAGGAAAGACTCCCAGAGAAAATGTCATCTGTTTCCATTTGTGGTCCCATCTTTGTTCAGAATAAACATCAAAGTTCTCAGCTCTTATTTTGTTGTTGTTTTATTCTATTTTTGGTAGAATGTGGAGTGGCATATAATCTCTATCAATTAATGCAATTGCCTGTAAATAACAAGACACAACTAAAATGGGACTTACAATATAGGACAAATAAATACTGGACAGATAATATAGGGAATGTATTGGCTCATGTATCGGAAAACTACAGAAGTAACAGGTTGCAGTCACAGTTTGATCAAGACTCTGACTCTGTTATTATCATAGCTTTTTTCTCTTTCTCTTCATTCTCAGCTTTGTTTCCTTTATGGTAGCAAAATGGTAGTCACAGTTCCAGGTTTCAAATACACTTAATATATTTTCCATTGCATATGATCACATCTTTGACTCAGCAGTCTCTGCAAGGATCCCGAGATCCTTTCTGATTGGGCCAGCCTGGGTCACAGGCTGAGTCATTCACTACAGCCAAGGGAATGAAATGTTATGACGGGGTTGGTCTAGGTCACATGCTTCACCTCTGGAACCTCTCCAGAACTGTATGAATCCCCAAACAGAAATCAGGGACTACTGGAAGGGAGGGTGGGGGCAATGGGTGCTAGGGTAGCATCTGTGTTAGAATTAGGTCCAGCTATAGGTGACAGAAACCCAAGATAACACTGAGTTAAACAAGACAAGTTTTTTTCCTCTCTCATGAAGCCTAGGAAAGTAGTTCAGGACTATTCGGTTTACCACAGAGCCACAGACCCAATCTCCTTCTAACTCTTTCTTCTACTGTACGTGGCCTCCATTTCACATTTACCTCACAACCAAGAAGGTTGCTCTAGAGATCACATCTGCCATCTAATTATCAGAAAGGGAAAAAGCAAAGTAGAAGAGCATGTAAATTCCTTTTAAAGAAACTTGCCAGAAGTTGCACTTACTCTTTCCACTTACGTTCCATTGACTGAAAGTCAGTCACGTGGCTATATATAACTACAAGGAAGACTGGGAAATATATTCTTTATTCTGGGCAACCATATGCTCAATGAAAAATTATTTCACTCTGGAAAAAAGGGAGATGGGCTATCGGGGGACAACTGGTATACCCGACATAGCAGCCTCAGGTATCTATGGCAACCCCTCCTACCCGATACTGCCTATACTCTCTATCGATTTCATAGAACTCCATGGCATGAGTGACAGCAGTAAGATATAACCACACCTCATTCTAAGACCTCTAGGACCCTCTGGGGCATGAAATGAGCCATCAAATGGGAAAATTTGAAAACTAAACCTTTCTTCAGAGACCCACTGCCCCTTTGCATCATTTCTCCTCCCCCTTTCTCTTATGTCACATTATGTGCAGCTTGAGAGGCATCAGAAATAATGAAAAGATCACTGGGTTTGGGTCAGAAGACCTGAGTTTGCATCCCAGATAAGCCCCTTACTAGCTGTATGGCCTTAAATCATTTAACTTGTCTGTGCCTCCTTTTCTCACCTGCAGAATGGGGATTATAAGATTTCATAGGATTGTGTTAGGACTAAGTGGCTCATGGTGAGGACTCAATAAATGGTAGCTACTATGATCATGATGCTTCTGTTGGTCACCAAGGTCACTGCAGCTGCCTTCTGCATAATCACTCAATAAATGGAGTTTATTAAAAGAGTCTCCATTCCAGAGCTAGGCCACATGGTTTTCAAAGAATCAATATGTTAAGCCACCCAGGATAGCAGAACAGACTGTAAATAAAATTAGATTCAAGGACTGTCCCAGATGAAAGGGATCTCAGCAGACCCTGTTCTATCATTTTTCTGTTTGTGTTTATATCCCTATTGCTAATAACATAACAATAGCTGCCAATTATCAAATGCTTCCTCTGTGCCAGGCACTGTATTTTTTAAATCATCACAATAGTCCCATGAGGCAAGTTTTCTCGTTCCCCTTGCACAGGTGAAGAAACTGAGTTCAGAGGGATAAGTGATCTACCCCCAAGACATCCAGAGCCAGCCTGGAACTCAGATCCAAATCTAGGACAGTGCTGCTGATTTATTCATTTGTTCCTTTTTAGAATTTTCATATTAAAAAAATTCCCTAAAACCATAAAAGTAAAAATCACCCATTATCACACCAGTTTCTTCTTTTGAATTCTATAATGAAAGAATAAGTGAAAGCCACCTCCTGGCTTTTCCAGTCCCTCCCCCAAAAATAACCACTGTAGAAGACTGTTTTTCATGCTTATGCAGTTTAATATTATTTAAATTGTTATTCCCACTCTCTTTCAAACAAGTCATTTTCAACAGGAAGAGCTAAAACTGCTGTTAAAACCTTCAGAGAAAAATGGCTTTCACCCTTTAGAAAGATTCCCACTGCTAGCCATAGTGGGTATCTTTCTTTGATTCATTTGTTTATTCATTCAATAAATATTTATTTATTTATTTATTCATTCATTCATTCATTCAACAAATATTACCAAACCACCTCGAACTTGTCAAGCACTTGCTAGGTACTTGGGACGCAAAAATTAGTAAGATTCAGACTTTGTCCTTGAGGAGTCATCAACCTAGAGGGGGAGCCCATCAACCATTATAACACAAAATGAAAAGCTGTATAATCAAAATGAGAATAAAAAATGAGAAGGTCCAGGGAAAGAGATGCTTGAGTTCAGAATTAGAGGCTGCGTTGACTACACTGAGAAGGAGGCAGGTCATTCCAAGTAGAAGGGCCAAAAGGAGAAAATCTAGAAGCTACTTGTGTGCCTGCAACATTATGGAAGAGGATGCAGAAGTGATGGAGTTGAGATTAGGAAAAGTCACTTAGGGCATTGATTGACATTTTTAGCTATCTGCCGTGCACCCAACATTCCGAGTTGTTTCAAAGCCTCTATTCTAGAAGGAATACAGTTTTTCAGATTATGGGAATAAGAATTAAAAAGAGGGATGCCAGCATTTTAAAACTGATGCATCATTAGAAATATTTGGTGATAAAAAGAAATGAAGTGCTAATACATGCTACAATATGGATGAACCTCAAGAACAGTATGAGAAGTAACAGAAGGTAGTAAGAAAGGACCATGCATCATTTGATTCCATTTATATGAAATGTCCAGAATACGTAAATATTTAGAGACAGAAAGTATATTAGTAGTTAGCAGGGGCTGATGGGAGAAAGAAGGAAGTAGAGAGTGACTGCTAAAAGATACGGGGGGAGCAGACTTGGCCCAGTGGATAGGGCATCTGCCTACCACATGCGAGGTCCGTGTTTCAAACCCCGGGCCTCCTTGACCCGTGTGGAGCTGGCCCATGCTCAGTGCTGATGGGCGCAAGGAGTGCCCTGTCACACAGGGGTGCCCCCCACGTAGGCGAGCCCCACACACAAGGAGTGTGCCCTGTAAAGAGAGTCGCCCAGCGCGAAAGAAAGTGCAGCCTGCTCAGGAATGGCACTGCACCACAGAGAGCTGGTGCAGCAAGATGACACAACAAAAAGAAACACAGATTTCCTTGCTGCTGACAATAACAGAAGCAGACAAAAAGAAGAACACACAGCAAATGGACACAGAGAATAGAGAAGAGACAAGGCATACTTGATGTGAAAGAACCTTTGGAAAGAATCAGAAATAAATGCAAAACTGCATGCATTATTGCTGGAGGTGAGGTGTGAGAGAGTGACTGGGTCCGAATGGGCCAGGAGAGGCTTCACGAAGCATGCTAAGGACAGAAAGAAGAGGATGGCCAGGAAATTTAGCACCTGATGCCCGTCCCAAATCAGATTAGCTGGATGACTTCAGCTTTAATCTCGAATCTCAGTGGATAGGCTGGATTACCCAAGAACATTTCATTTTGCCCTCTCCTCACCTTCTGGCTTTTTCCAAACCACAGTGCATCTTCTGATCTCATGACTTCGCCTCATCTCTTCTCCTCTGTGAGTCTTATTCCCCCAGTGTATAAATGGAGGGCTTGATCCAAATGGTTTTAGGCTCTGACATTATGTAATACAAGATCAGATGACTCCCAAGCAAGATTGGGAAGGCTTCTACCATGGTTTCGACACCCAACATTAAAGTAAGGAAGAATATGACCAGCATTTTTCAAAATCAATTTGACTGCATGTATTTTACATATGATAAAATGCACCCATTATAAGTATACATTTTTGGTGCATGTTGACAAATGCACCCTTTGTCACCAGCACAACAATCAAGATAATAGAACAATGCCATCTCTTGAAAAGTTCCCTTGTGCTCTTTTCCAGACAATCTTTCGAAGCCCCTCGCCCCAGTGTTGTTGGTTTTCTTTTTTTATCACTATAGATCAATTCTTCTATAGAATTTCTTATACTGGAATCATCCAATGTGTACCCCTTTGTATGTAATGTTTTCAGGTTCACCCATGTTGATGCGTGAACGGGTAGTGTATTCCTTTTTATTGCCAGCTTTGTTTTGATGGGCATGAGAAATAGAGAGCACGTGTCACTTCCTAGCAAGCCCCCCGCCTCCCCTACCCAGGCCACGCCTATCATTTGCTCTCACATACCATGTACACCACCAATGTAGCACTTGCCAATGGTAGTGGTTTTCCCAAACCTACCCAAGGGTCCCCTAGGATATTCAAGTTTTGTGGCTGTTTCTCACTGTCTTGGAAGCTGCTGCACTATTTATAAATTTCCTGCCACCACTGGGCTTTAATCTGATGGTCAATCTACCATTACACCAGAGTGGCTCATTGTAATGGAAATTTCATGGTTTTATTCATATTCCAAGTTCCAGCTTTTGGGATTTATATAACTGCTAAATGGAATGCCCCTTCCCCACACTCATTGTATTAATCAGGGTTCTCTAGGGGAAACAGAACTGACAGGATATATATTTTATATAAATATTATGAGATGTTTTAAATAGGAATTGGCTCGTGTAACTGTGGGGATAGGCAAGTCCAAATTCCATGGGGCAGGCTGCAAGCTGGGACCTCCAATGAATTTCCCAGGAGAAGTTGGCTGGCTGAAGCAGAGTTGGAAACTCTCCCTTCTGACAGCTGAAATTATCACTTCTCCTTTTAAGGTCTTCAACTGATTGGGAGAAACTTCTCTCATTGTTGAAGACAATCTCCTCAGTCAATTGTAGATGTATTCAGTCAGAGATGCCATCAACCTACTGATGATCTAAATCCATGAAGTAGCCTCACAGTAACAATCAGGTCAGTGCATGCTTGACCAAACAACTGGACATCATAACTTGGCCACACTGACACATTACCTTAACCATCACACCCTCCTCCAACCAGGAGGATTCCATGTTGATGGTCTATACTAATAAGTGAGCTCCCTTGTTTTGTCCCTTGTCAATAAGGAAATGTTGAAGCTCATGGGGCAGAAATAAGTGAACAGTCTATGACTGGAGACCAGGTTTTAGGACCACAGAGGTGTCCCCATGGGAGACAAGCTTTTCACGCTGTTACCTTGAATATTCAGAAGGCCTCCCATTCTGATCATCCCAGTTATTATTTCACAACTGTTCAGTCACTGTCTCTATTCCCCTCTACATTGTATGCTTGAGAGAGAAGAACCGTGTCTGTTTTCATTCTCTACTCCATCCTCAATATCTAGCATAGTGCCGACTACAGAGAAGATAACCGATAAGCATGTGTTGAGAGAAACTCTGAAGGAGAAGAAAGAAGAATAAAAGAAGGAAAACGATGGGAAAAGAAAGGAAAGGAAGGGAGGGAAGGAGGGAAAGAGAGAGGAAGGAGGGAGGGAGGGAAAGAAAGCAAAGCACATCATTCAGTTTCCTCCCATAACATTTTTTAACAAGGTAAGATCTGATTAACAGAACAGCAGGTGCTCTTGTACATAGCACTCATCATATGAGATGAGGTTGTAATTTCCTGTTCACTGCCTGCTTCCCTGCAAAAGGCAAGGTGTCTTGTCCATCTCAGGGGCCACCCCCAGTTCCTAAGGCATAAACTTATTGCTTAGCATCCACTCTTTGGGTGGATCCATGTGACTCACTGTGCCTCCCTAATCCCGGTGGCTGTGTCTTTGCCACAGGCACCTGCAGCCTTAACAGTAACACCCCGCCCAAGACTCAGTGGGATTCCTCCTCCAAGGAAAATGGGGCCAGAAAAATGACCCCAAATTTTGTGTCCCAGGGAGGGCTTTGAGTTTGAGAAATGAACCACTTCATTTCTGCTACTGCTCACCTCTCCTCACTTCCATCCCTTAGCTACAGAAAGCCGCACCTAGTGGCTCCTCTGTCCAATAGAATCCTTCATTTGCCAAAGAGCAGAATAGCTCATCAAGCCCAGGTTTGCAGGTGACTGAGCTGCACTGAGAATCACGGTTCAGTTTTAGAAAATGAAACTCCAATTAGCAATCTCAGTTGCTTGTTTCATTTCCCGGCTATACATTTTTTCACTTGTACTGCTGCTGCTGCTGCTGCTGCTGCTGCCATCACCATCTCCAGGGCCTTCAAACCTGGAGACCCTGGGGGAAGTGCATGAGGGGGTCTTTGTTTGTAACAAATAGGGAGGACTTTGCATTCTGTAGAGATGAGATCTGACCAGGGAAGACCGTGATTGGCACACTGATTATCTCTTAGGTATCAGACATTAGGCGACCCCTTTTATCTACTTGTGAGATGGGAGATATTGGCCCCATTTTACAGATGAGGAAACTTGGAGGGGTTAAGGATTTTCTGTCTCAGAGAAAGTCATCCTCTTCCATCCAGTTGCCCAAGCCAGAAAACTGGGAACAATGAACTCCTATGTAATCAATTATTAATTTTTTCCTTTGACCCACAAAAGTTTGATTCCACACATTTCTCTCCCTCCCCACTGCCATCGCCACTATCGCTGAACAAAAAATTAATTATTGATTGTCTGTTATATACCAAGCCCTGTTCCAAGTGTTTGGGATATATCAATAAACAAACCTGACAAAGATCCCTGTCATCAAGGAGCTTGCATTCTAGCAATCTCTTACTTAGATCACTGCTCTATCCTCCAGCCAGTTCTCCCTCCTCTGTCATCTCCCTCCACACTGCAGCTGATTTTTCCAAAATGAAAATGGGATCGTGCTGTTCCCTTTCTTAAATTTGTCTGAGGGGTCCTTATTGCTCTGAGGATTAATGTCTGTTCTCCTTGATGTGGTTTACAAATCCATGTCATGATCTGACCCTCACTACCTCTCTAGTGCCACCTCTCACCACCCCTCTCCACCACACACTCCATATTCTACTTTCCAGCCATATGAACTTACCTTTATTTTATCATCGAAGGCACCCCATTCTCTAACTTCCAGGTCTCTGTCTGCACACCCCCAACCCTCCTCCATATCCCTTTCACTCTTCAGCTTAGGTGTCATTTCCACTGGGATGCCCTCTATGACCGTCTATCCTGCCAAGACTACTTTAGTGGCTTCTGCTATGTGTCCTCATAGCATCCAGTCTTCCCCTATCCCAGCATGAATCACACTTTGTGAATGCTGTCTTCCCCACTGGATTACAAACTGTTTGAAGGCAGGGATAGTGTCTGCCCTGCTCATAACTGTTTTCACAGCACCAAAGACTTCTCTTCTTTGTTCGTGGAATGAATGAAAGAATGAATGGATGAGTGCTGAAGAAGTGACAGGTCTCAACTTCACAGCTAGTAAGTGGCAGGAAAAGGTTTTGAACACCAAAGTCCTCACTCTTCACCATCGTAACCCCTGTGAGGGATATGGTCAATGTGGATAAAGTGAGCTTTGAGAATAATATGGCGTCACTTGTCATAAATCTTCCTATCAAAAATAGCAGCCTAGGTTAAGCAGATAAGGAAGAGGATGAACCATGAGATATGGAATGAGTGATTGACCATCTTAAGTGTTGTCATGTATCAGCTTTGTTCTTGGTTATCAAAGGAATGACAGAAATACAGAAGACCCAAATTGGGAAGAATTTTAGAGATTGCTTTGTCTTTCAGCCCCACTGGAATGATGAAAATTGAGGCTCAAGATAGGGAGCGATATCCTCCCCAAATTTATGTGCATAGTCAGAGGAAAATCTGAGATGAGAATTCAAGGTTTCTTGACTCTAGATCCCATAGTTATGCAACAAGTATAATGCTATTTTGGGGGAAGTTTCAAATGCCCTAAATCCTAAATTTGCTCTATTCATCAGAGCTGTGACTATTGAGGAAAGGCCTTTACTTTTTGACAGAAATTTCCTTTCCAAGAAGCCAAGGTAAATATTGCTGCAACCATGGTTATCACAGTGTTTGAGTTACTTAGCTACTAGAGCAAATACCATACGATGGGATGGCTTAAACATAAGAATTTTTTGCTCAGTTTTGAGGCTAGGAGAAATCTAAAATCACAGTGTCTCCCTGAAGACTGTGACATTCTGCAGTTGGCTGCCAGCAAATCTTGGGGTTCCTTGGTATTTCCATCATACGGCAATGCACATGGCAGTGTCTTCTCCTTTCTTTTCTGCGTTCCATTGACTTCCAACTCCTGGCTGGTCCCATGGCTTCTCTCTCTATGGCATTCTTTACAAGGCCTCCAGTATCGAGATTAATATACCCCTACTGATGCAGTTAAGCTACAGCTTAACTGAAGTAACCTCACCAAAAGGTCCTATTTACAATGGGTTCATACCCACAGGAATGGATTAAGATTAAAAACATGTTTTTTGGGTTACTAACACCAAGACACTATATACAGGAGCCATTCTGGGTCATTTCAGGAAAGCCAATTAACTTTTTTCTTAGTCATCCCCCCAGTAGGGCAGAGAAGGAGGATGAAAAAGGACACCCGACAAATTTGCAGGGCTACTTATGTCTACTTCTACTGGAGAAGAAGTAGGGAGACAGAAGCTTGCAGAAAGATTGACTCAGCTCCACTAGCTACTGTGTGACAGACATGCTGAGTATATCACATGCCTTAGCCCATTAAATTCTCACAACACAGTGGGGAACTATCCCTTCTCCTAAGGAAGAAACTGAACCTCAGAAAATTCACATGACATTCCCATGGCCTTACAGTTAATAGGTGTTAACACTGGAATTTGACTTCAAAGCCAAGATTAATAAGCAATATCCTCACTCTTGATCATTGTAATTCTTAGCCAATGACTAGATAACCGTTTACCAAATACTGCCTGGTTCAAAACTATGTTGTTTTCCCTACTCAAAGGAAGTCCCGGAGAAAATAAGAATGACTCCCAAGTTCAGCAAGACTATCTCAGAGGACACCCATTATCTGGAAGTACCCAAGGGTCATGAGAAATAGTGCTTAGGTACTGACCTTTTCTAAAAATGGAAAAGATGGCATCTATGTCCATGTTTCATCCAATAAGAGCAATAACAATAACTACACACCCCATGTGCCAAGCACTGTGCTTACCATGGATAACTTCAAATTATCATGAAGCTATATGAAAGAGTAAGGGGCAATGAATAGCCAAAGCCATCTTGAAAAAGAAAAATGAATTTGGAGGCCTCCCACATCCTGATCTTAAAACTTATTATAAAGCCACTGTAATCAAAACAGCATGGTACTGGCACAAGGACAGACTTATAGACCAGTGAAATTGAGATTCAGAAATTAATCCACAGAGCTATGAACAACTGATTTTTGACAAGGGAACCAAGTCCACTCAATTGGGAAAGAATAGTCTCTTATACATATGGTTCTGGGAAAACTGGATGTTCATATACAAAGGAATGAAGGCGAACCCCTACCTCATACCATATACAAAAATTAACTCAAAATGGATCAAAAACCTAAATATAAGAACCAGAACTATAAAACTCCTGTAGAAAACATAGAGAAGCATCTTTAGGACTTCGTGTTAGGCAATGGCTTCTTAGACATTAAACCCAAAGCACAAGCAACTAAGAAAAAATAGATAAATGAGAATTCATCAAAATTTAAAATATTGTACATCAAAGGACCTTATCATGAAAGTAAAACAATAACCTACACAATGGGAGAAATATTTGGAAATCACATATCCAACAAGGGCTTAATCTCCGGAATATATAAAGGAATCCTACAACACAACAATAAAAAGACAAACAACCCAATTTAAAAATGGGCAAAAGATTTAAACAGACATTTCTCCAAATGATCCATAAGATCCAAAAGATCTACAAATGGCTAAATAGTATATACAAAGATGTGCTACATCATTAGCCATTAGGGAAATGCAAATGAAAAGCACAATGAGATACAATTTCACACCCACTAGAATGGCTACTATTTAAAACAAACAAACAAAATTCCAAGTGTGGGAGAGGATGTGGAGAAATAGGAAAAAATCATTCATTGTTGGTGGGAATGTAAAATGGTGCAGGTGCTGTGGAAGTCAGTTTGGTGGTTCCTCAGAAAATTAAGTACAGAATTACCATATGGGGAAGCAGATGTGGCTCAAGTGATTGGGTTCCCATCTATCATATTTGAGGTCCAGGGTTTGGTTCCCAGGGCCTCCTGATGAAGGCAAGCTGGCCTGCATGCCGAGCTGGCCCAAGCAGAGAGCTGGTCCACACTGAGTGCTGGCTCATGCAGTGATCTGTCCCAAGCAGAGTGCCGGTCATGCTGGAGTGCTGGCCCACATAGCAAGTTGGCCCAAGCAGAGAACTGGCCCACACGGAGTGCTGGCTCACACAGTGATCTGGCCCAAGCAGAGTGCTGGCCCATGCAGGAGTGCTAGCCCATGCAAGAGTACTGGCCGTCATGGCAAGCTGGCCTGAGTGGAGAGCTGGCACAGCAAGATGATGCAACAAAAAGAGACACAGAGGAGAGACAATAAGAGATGCAGCAGACCAGCAAGCTGGGGTGGCGCAAGTGATTGAGCACCACTCTCCCACTCTGAAAGGTCCCAGGATTGCTTCCTGGTGCTGCCTAAAGAGAAGACAAGCAGACACAGAAGAATGCACAGCGAATGGACACAGTGAACATGGAGGGGGGGGGGGGATAAAGAAATCTTAAAAAAAAAAGAATTACCATATTACCCAGCAATCCCACTTCTAGATACATACCCAAAAGAGTTGAAAGCAGGGACTTGAACAGATATTTGCACCCTGATGTTCATAGCTGCATTATTTATAATTGCCAAAAGGTAGAAGCAACCCAAGTGCCCATCAACCAATGAATGGGTAAACAAAAAAGGAATGAAGCCCTGATGCATGCAACAACATGGATGAAACTTGAAGACATTATCTTGAGTGAAATAAGTCAGAAACAAAAGGGGCAAGTATTGTATGATCTCATTGTTATGAAATAATTAGAATAAGCAAATTCATAGTCATAAACTAGAATACAGGTACCCGGTGGGGCTGGGATAGGTAGGAGTAGGGAATGGGAAGTTAAGGCTTAAATTATATAGCGTTTCCAGTGGGGGTGATGGAAAAGTTTTGGTAATGGATCATGGTGATGGTAGTATATTGTGAACATAAGTAACAGCACCGAATTGTGTAAGTGAATGTGGTTAAAAGGGGAAACTTTAGTTGTATATATATTAGTGAATAAATTTTTTAAAACCATAGGACTGTGCAACACAGTGAACCCTAATGTAAACCATGGACTGGAGATAATAGTACAATTATAATATTATTCTTTATCCATCGTAACAAGTGTACCACTAATGTAAGTTGTTCACAATAGGTGGATATATGGGAACTCTGTATTTTCTGCATGGCTTTTCTGTAAACCTACAACTTTTCATATATATATATATATATATATAAAATCATGACGTTGGCCATGAGAGATCATTCTTATCTCCATCTTCATTTTTCTGGTGAGAAACCTCAGCTTAGGGAGGTCAGGTAACATGCCCAAAGTCAAGCAGAGGATTAGAGTCAGAGACAGTATTCAAACCCATGTCTGCCTCTGCTTCATCCCTGCCCTTAACCATGACAGCGTGCCAAGGAGCTACACCACCGCCGGCTGCCAAATGCTGTTTGGAGAAAATACAGTGGGTGTGAGGTCTTGTGTCTGGACTTCGGCATCTTGATTAGTTCAGCTATCAGAAATCACTTGTCTTCTATAATGATTTGAAGGTACAATCAGGCAACCTCAAAGCCATGCAAATGTAGGCATTTTGCTGGGCTTCAGATTATTCTTCTTCATTGTCCTTGGAAGGGAATGGAGGAGGAAGATACAATTTTCTGCTAAGCCCCCAACTAGAGAAAGACATATCCTAGCACTGAATAGGAGTGGAGGGAAGAGAGTTCCCTTCTCTTCCTTTGACTGAGACCACTGGCTTTAATTTGCGTAACTGCAGATCCCTGAGAAGCAAACAGGCAGACACTGATAGTATTTGCTGACTCCTGACCTGGGGCGAACTCATCACTGTTCAACTCATCCTGAATCCTTCAACCCCAAGCCTCCTCTCTGCCAGAATCTTGGAAAGAATTAAAATCAAAGCAACAGTAAAAATCAACTATTGTTTTCTGTGACACCTGAAGACCAAATATCTGCTATTTCTCCCATTAACAGTGGCGCTGCCCAGAGATACCAAAGCAAAACATGGAGCTGGTTAGAGTTCCCTTTGTTTATTTCTGCAGCAGTTACCAACTAGGCTCTGGAGCCAGACAGTTAAGCTGGAGCCAAGTTTAATTAATTTATCTAAACTTCAGTTTCCCCATCTATAAAATGGAGACAATAATGGTGGCTTCCTCATAGTGATGGGTGGGGATTTAAAAAGTTCAGGTATTAAAAGCCTTTGCACAGAGGCTGGCGCCATGTGAACATTCTACAAATGGCAGTGGGAAGGTTGATTCAGCCCACATTATTTGATGGCTTACTGATGAAGGACCTCTACTGTGTGGGTGGGCAGACATGGTTCAAAACTCAGCGGCCTGTTTTCTAGCTGTGTGACACAGGGAAAGTTTTTAACCTCTCTAAGTTTGTTCCTCCGTTATAAATTGGAGAGGTGGTGATAACACCTACTTCAAAAGGTTGTAAGAATGAAATAAATGTATTAGGTGGCATGGTAAGCATTCAAACAATGTTGGCCATTATGAGCAGTCCATCAGCTGTCAAAATAGCTAGGACTAAAATGTAGAAGTAGAAAGTTCATTACATATATGTTTCCTTACCCTTTGCAATTCAAACCCCTGTCCCGTTCCCCCTCCCCCTGCATTCAAGAGCTCCCAAGCCCAACCTTGGCCCTGAGCAGCAGCTGTGGCCACCCTTTCCAGACAGGCTGTCTCACCAAGACACCAAGAGGTTTTGGTTGGATTTACAACAACTCTGCTCCTATTGACGTGTTTCTGCTCCTATTGATGTGAAATCTGTTTTCTACTTTCATGACCCTCTTCTAGAACTTCAGCCCTCTTTCCTTTGGGACCAAGGGGAGATGACACCACTCATTTACAGAGCCATCTGAAAATGGATTCCTCTGCTCCCAGCTATTGATAGCTTTGCTGGGAAGTGAAATATTTTGCCAGTAGGTGTGGCAACTGGGGATCCTTATCTAATATCCAGAGATCCAGGGGTCCATATGAAACTTCAAGAAAAAAAAAAATTGTGTTAGGTTTCTATTTGCAGTTTTATTCATATAATAACTAATATGCATTGGGCACCTACTATGTAATATCTACTAGGCAGTGTCTGAGAGCTTTATAAGGATCATTTCATTCGATCATCACACCAATTCCACAACATTGGCTCCCAATGCGGGGAGAGGGGGGAGGTTGTACCTCCCAGAGGACATTTGGCAATATCTGGAGATATTTTAGGTTGTTACAACCAGGGAAGGAGAGGCGGGCTACTGCTAAAGAATCTGCAAATCACAGGACAGCAGCCAACACAGAACTTTCTGGCCCAAGAGATCAACAGTACCAAGGTTGAGAAGTCCTGCCCTATGAGATAGCTATTCTTATTGTTCCCATTTTATAGGTAAGGACATGAGAATCAGAGAAACTTAGCCACCTACGCCAAACAGAGGAGACAGGATCTAACCCAAGTCTGGCTGATATCAGAGTCCCACCCACAACCATACACCCAAAAACAATCATGATTCTGTAGCAAACATAATGTTCTGTCTTCACTGGTGTCTCTGAGACTCCAAAAACCCTGTGAGGATGTCCATACATCCTTCCCTTCCCTATAGACGGCCTGGTTGAAACAACTACACAACACACAGACTCCAGAAGCCAACTTGGTTCCAAATTATCCTTAAGCAATCAGGACAATTACCCTTCACAAGGGAATAAAAGAAATCCTGATTCATGAATTTGCCAACTGTTTTTCCCCCAGCTGCAGCTGATATAGGTATCTCCAGTTATAGATCCTATTGAATCTTTGGGATTGAAAAAAAAAAAAAAGAAAATCAGCTTCAGGTGCAAAGCTAAAGAGTAAGTTTTAGAAGGAGAATGATTTGCCTACCTCTCCATATTCATCCTCCCACTTTGGATCAGAAAGTAATTGCCAATTGTTGTCATGTTAACAGAGAGGTAACTGTGTAGGTCAAGCTTTCTGATTTCTTATTCAGGGAAATTTTCCATTCCCCAAACTCTCATCTAAAAGCCCAAACCTAAAAAGCTGTACTGCCTAAAAGGACTTTGAAAACACAAATGATTTTCTTTAAAGACTTCTTTGTCCATCAGAAAGCAAGCAGCTCGATCAGACTAATTATTTCCCAACAAAGACATAAGGTTTCCTTTCAGTATTTGCTTGCGTCGTGCTATCAAAGAAGCATTAAAAAAAAAAAAAGGTATCTTGGACAAGGAAGATCAAAAGAGAGGCATGCATCTAGGGCGAATAATATTTTTTCACATTATTTCCAGTTGAATTTGCTTAAATCTCTCATATTTTACTACTTGCCGTTATTTGAAATCTTCACCTTGAGTTATGGCTGGTGGGGGAATAGGAAGGCACTTGAGTGAATGATGCTAGGTAAGAGAGGATAAAAAAAAGACAAAGATAGGACTGTGTGACTGATTAAAAGGAATAAGAAAGAGGCGACTGTTTTATCTCAATAATGGTATCAATACACACATCTGAATTAGAGTATGAAAGGAGTGTGTGTGTGAAACAAAAGGGGATTATTCCAAAGGAAAATCAATGTTTGGATTAAAATGGGCTTATGAAGTTATGTCGTGAACTTCTTTTGTCTCTTGCTTCAGAATTACCCAAAGAGGCCAAGCACATGCAAGCTTTCCTTGCATTTTTCAGGGCATGCTTGAGCACTGCAGATTAGCCATAGGCAAGCGGGAAATGCCTTTTTTGAGAGGGTGATGCAAAAATGAAAATAACCATGTCAAGAGCCAACATTAATGGAGCCCTTCCTGTGCCACACAATTTTCTAAACACTTTGCACGTATTAATCCATTCCATTCTAACAATAACCTTATAAGGTGGGCCTTATCCCTATCCTCATTTTACAGGTGGAGAAACTATGGCCCACCTTCCATGTGGAAGGTCCTGGGTTTAGTTCCTGCTGCCTCCTATAGAAGACAAACAACGAGCAGATGTTGAGCAAAACCAACGAGCAGACAACTAGTGAAAAATCAATGAGCAAACAACGAGCACAAACGATGAGCAGAAAATGATGAGCAAACAGATGAGAAAGCCATCCGGTAAAGGGGGAATAAAGGCAACTTGGAACTTTCCAGATGGTAAATTGTGAGAAGGGTGATTCCTTCAGATGCGCATTTCCCCAGATGTGGTCGGCAGCACATCATTTCCCTAATCATCAGTGTCCCAGCTTCTCACCGTTCTTTGGTGAAACTCTCCACTCCTCAGAACTCTTTAGGTTGCAAGGGACAGAAAGCTGACTCAAGTTAGCTTACGCAGAAAAAAAAAGGGGGGAAGGGGGAAGATTTATTAGCTTGCGTTAAATGTCCAGAGGGTAGACTGGCCTTAAGCAAGAATTGATCCAGGGCCCAGGAAATGTCATCAAGAATCTTTCTCCATCTTTCGGTTCTGCTTTTGTTCTTGTTGGCTTCATTTTTGGCAAGTTCTTCTCTTTTTGTGGAAACGTGGCCACTGGCAGCTCCAGGCTCTAAGCCTTCCAATTTAGCAAATCAGTGGAAAGACTGGACTTCCTTCCCAATGGTTCCAGCCAAAGTCCCTAAACTGAGTCTCTCTGGCTATAATTGGGTTACAGAGCCCCCTCTAACCCAATCACCAAGGCCAGGGAGATACTATAAATTGATGGGCCAGCTCTGTATAACATGTCCATCACTGTAGCTAAGGCAAAGGGTCAGCAAACCTCAGAACACCTGGGCTGAGTGTGGAAAGGCATCCCCTGAGGGACAAATGGGACATCTGATGAGAAGAAAGGAGAATGGATGCTGAGGTTGCTGAGCAAAAACAAAGGTGCCCATCGCTGGCTGAGAATTATAACAGCTTTCCTAGGAAAGACGCTAAGCCCAGATTCTTGACTGGTTCAGCTGTACCCAAGGAATACTCTCCTGTCAAACAGAGAAGCAGCTCATGATTTCTCCAAGGCAAAGTTCCCTTCCTTCAGCTGTCAATCCTCCACCCCACCCCCCTGCAACACACACCTTTCCAGAGCTAATCCCCCAACCTGCTGTTGATTCCTTGTGACTTAATTTCCACAGATGGGTGTCTGCATTTAAGAGCGTGCATTATTGGCATTGAAATAACAGGATACTAAAGGCTTTATAATTTGATATGCCAGACAAGAGGGAGGTAAAAATGAATGCTAAGTCTTCTTGCATAATACTCTGTGGGATGTGTTTTTCCCCCTAAGAATATTTTAGCATTAATTAAGATAAACAATGATATATGCTGAAAGACAATCGAATCTGTTCTCAGTTAAAAATGGCCTCAGTGTGTAAAAATAGTATCCAAATTATAGCATATAAAGATGCAGGAGGAAAAATACTGTAAACCTATAACATGATTAAAATAGAAATGCAAACTGGTAATGACGGGGCCTCTAACAAATCTGGAAGAGAGGATGGGGGAAGAAGCAAAAGATGGGAAAGAAACGAGGCTTGTCATCATCCTTAATTTATTCCCCTCCCTCTGGGAGGCATTTTCCTGTACTTCTCCTTAGTAATAACTCCCATTTATCATGGTGTGGTTTACAAATATTTCCAACAAAATTGGTGTCGTTATTACCATTTCATAGGGGTAACATGGGGAACTGGGGCTTCAGAGAGTTTCAGTGATATAGGCAAGGTCACACAGATAGAAAATGGTAGAACCAGGGTGGTTGCTTTTTTCTTTTAATCAGAGAAGTTGCAGGTTTCCTGAAAGATGATGCAGAGACTACCGAGTTCCCACATACATACCCACCCCCATTATTTATTTATTTTTTTAAGGAGGTACTGGGATTTGAACCCAGGACTTCACACATGGAAAGCTCAACCACTTAGCTCCCCAATGAGAGGTGGTTTTCTCATTTGTTTTGTTTTCGGGAGGCACCAGAGATCAAACCCAGGATCTCGCACGTGGGAAGCAGGTGCTCGACCACTGAGCTATATCCGCTCCCCTGCCCCTATTATTAACATTTTGCATCAGTGTGTTACCCCCGTAGAACCAGGTTTGAGCCCACTTCTCTATGCTGCCGCCCTCTCTGGACGGTCTCCTGTCTGAGAGACATCAGCCTAACTTGCTCATCCTTCAGGGCAGAATAAGAATGAAGATCACACACACCCAGCACTCTTCTAAGCACTTCCTCTGGATCAGCTCATTCAATCCTCATTTAAACCAACATCGGGAGATCATTACTATTAGTGCCCTCATTTTACAGTTGGGGGGGGTTAGACAGTTTGCACAAGGCTGGACCTCTATTGGGAGCTGGAATTCAAAGCTGGCGATCTGCTTTCAGGTTTCGTGCTTTTAACTGCAATGCCCTACTGTACGATTTCCCTAAGGGAGCCATCCCTGGCCCTTCTCAGTTAGTCCCAAGCCCTTCTCGGTAACTCCCAGAGTTCCTGCAGTGATGACTTTCATAGCATCTAGCTGTGTGTATTCTTGTATTTTAAGAGGTGACATTTTTGCATCTTTGATAGCTCACCTGTAAATCTGCAAATTCCTTGAGAACCAGGAATTTTTTCCAGAACCTTGCCATCTTTCATAGCTCTGAGTTAATGCCTTGCACATGATAGATGCTGCACAAATATTTGATGAGGAGGCCAAGAGAGGCCAGGTACTTTTGCTCTGTTCCATGACTGCAGGCTGCATGCTGAGACTAAGAGGTCCCTGCCATCAGTGGGTCTTTGCTCAGGGAAGGACTAGGTAAGGACAATGGATGGCTCTACCCAAAGCCAACCTCTCCTGCAGGAATCATACAAAGTTGGGTATGGAGATCTTCTTTAGATACAAATTTATCCATTCTTTCACTGTCTTAGCTACTCACTCCCTCATTTACTCAACTCCTCATACACTCATTCCCTTGCTTCTTCACGCATTCAGCCAAACTTAGTGAGCCTTGCACTGTGAGGGATGCTCTGTGAGGCCCTACTCATCGGGATGGACAAGGAAGGACTGAAGAGTGGCTCCAGCTTAGCCAGGGCATCAGACAATTGCACCAGCAGCTCTGTTGTCTCCAATCCCTGCAAACTCAAAGCAGTACTAGGGGGTAGCAGATTTGGCTCAACTGACAGAGCATCCATCTACCATATTGGAGGTCCAGGGCTCAAACCTGGGCCTCCTTGACCCATGTGGAGCTGGCCCATGCACAGTGCTGATGTGTGCAAGGAGTGCCATGCCATGCAGGGGTGTCCCCTGCATAGGGGAGCCCCACATGCAAGGAGCGCGCCCTGTAAGGAGAGCCGCCCAGGGCAAAAGGAAGTTCAGCCTGCCCAGGAGTTGCGCCGCACACACAGAGAGCTGATGCAGCAAGATGACCCAACAAAAAGAGACACAGATTCCCAGGCTACTGACAAGAATAGAAGCGGACACAGAAGAACACACAGCGAATGGACACAGAGAGCAGACAATGGGGGGGAGTGAGGAAGGGGACAGAAATAAATTTTTAAAAAATAATAAAATAAAATAAAAAGCAGTACTAGGAAACTGAAGGCCCATCTCACATCTCTGACTTTGGTCCTGACCTGGTGAGTTTTGGTTGTACAGCGCCAGGCTAACTCTTCTCCTGGCCATCAGTTTCGTACCTCCTGAAACCAATCTGCATTTGCTTTCTTTCTGAAGAGAAGATAGTGTAAACATTTCTTTGGCCACCCTTGGCTTCTCCAAACATATTTCTTAATGACAAGAGCTTTATTGGATTTTGGGAATTATATTACTTCCCTTTAAACCATTTATCAGGTACAGACTGAAGTGACAGTAAATTTACATGTATTGTCTCTAAGATGGGTGCTGTTATTACTTGCTTAAAAGTGAAGAAATACATGAGCCTTGTAAAAACAATTTGAGCAATTTAGATAAGTATAAGGAAACTCAATCACCAAAATACTACTGTTATTTCTGTTGAGTTTCTGTATACATATCTGTAGTGTTTGAGTTGGTGGTAATCTTTTCATATATCTGAAATTTGTATATATAATTATGGGTGTATATATATATAATATACGTAATTTCAATATATTTTGTGTATATATAATTATATATATACAATTTCACCTAAATAGAATGGTCACAAATGCTTTTTTAATTGTGTACACCTCATTTTAACTTTCCTCCCTTCCATCTCTTTTCTTTCCCCAGATAAGCCATGTTAGGAAGCAAGGTG
The DNA here is from genome assembly GCF_030445035.2 of Dasypus novemcinctus. Lineage (NCBI taxonomy): Eukaryota > Metazoa > Chordata > Mammalia > Cingulata > Dasypodidae > Dasypus > Dasypus novemcinctus. The sequence continues at coordinate 55,037,685 of NC_080695.1, read as the reverse complement.
TACCTTTATATCCTTTTGTCCATGCTCACGTAAGCACGTGAAAATATGCAAATATCTGCATTGCTTATATGAGTCGTGCTCATCGTTTGTTTTACGAAAAGGGAGTCTTGTGATGTGTATTTCTCTGCATCTTGCTTGTGTCATGAACCAAAAAGCACAAGCAGAACCCCTGCCCTCTTGGCATCAAACTGGCATCGATATAATGCGTTCATCTTATTGGCTGCATAACAGATGATGTATGGGGCAGCTTCATCTTCACCCCCCATTAGGTGTTTGCTTTTGCCACCATAAAACCATCAGACATAGAACTTCTGGATCTCTCTCTTCCCCCAGTCAGGGGGAATCTAAGTCTGCCTGTGCGGAAGACTTGGTAACTCTATTTCTTAGTCAGGATGTGAGTCTTTTCTATTCCCCTCAGGCCTCTGCTTTCAAAATTCAAAAGCCACGAAAACATCCTCTTTGTTCTTCATTTTGCTGCCAAACTCTTTCTCCTGATGCAATGAAATTAGAATAGCTTGGGTGAGTGGGGGATAAACAAAGGTGGTCAGAGTAGAGAGGAAAACTGAGGGAAAAAGATAATTTTCCCCCCAATTAAAATAGTTTATGGCACTTTACAGTTTACAAAGCCTGTTTCCCACATTGTACTAGAAATGCACGCTCACTTGGCTCTTACCACTTCCCTCATCCTTCAAGACGCAGGTTAGTTATCACTTTGCCAGAGAGCCTTTAGTGATCCCCCAGGCAGGACTTAGTGCCCCTTCCCTGACGTCTTTTCCCCCCATTGAAGAAAGCATTTTGAAAAACATGTGAGTGCAATCAATATTTTGATGGGGAGAACTTTTTGTTTCGAAAATTTTCAAAGTTTTACGAAGATATAGCGGCAATAATATAGTAAGTGTCATGTGTCCATCACTGAGAAGCATTATAAGGATAATTCTGATTTCACTCTAACTTTTTAAAAAAAATACCTTTTACAAATTCCAACAATATTAACTAATTTGCAACATAGATCTTACCAGAACTCACATCAGTATTTTATAACATTCCTGCTGTTGAGGAACTGTGGGCCACAATTTGGGAGATGAGATAAAGTGAGTATTTTTGGTTGCCTAAGCACCATCGATTCATTCCCTCTTCGTGCCACAGCCCCCACTTTGCACTGGGGGTCAAGCCTTCCTCCATTTTCAGCCCAAGTGAATCAAGTGGGGCTTCAACTCTGGCAGAAGTGAGAGTGGGGAAACACTGGACCTAGTTCCATGTCAGGAGTATCACATGATCCTTCCAAAGTCAACAAAACACATGGAGACTTTTGCTGAGCATGCTAGAAGGGTGGCACACTCTATTTCACTGAACTTGGAGTTTTGAGGATATAAGTGGAGAGTTTCTGGCAGCCATCTTGTCAACAGGAGGAGGGAGCCTGGTACAAATATGGGGAATGGGAGGAAGAGATGAGATGTGGAGGCATTTTCGGGACTTGGAGTTGTCCTGGGTGGTGCTGCAGGGACAATTACCGGACATTGTAGATCCTCCCATAGCCCACTGGATGGAACGTAGGAGAGTATGGGCTATGATGAGGACCATTGACCATGAGGTACAGCGATGCTCAGAGATGTAGTCACCAAATGCAATGAATGTCTCATGATGATGGAGGAGAGTGTTGCTATGGGGGGAGGAGTGGTGTGAGGGGGGTGGGGGATACATGGGAACCTCATATTTTTTTAATGTAATATTTTTTAAAAAATGAATTAAAAAAAAAAGAGAGTCAACACAGAGGAAAGTAGAACTGAGAGATGGAAAGAAACTAGACCTAATAGTTGGAGTCCCTAAATCTAGCGAGGACTAGATCAGTTAAAAGAGCCAACATATATCCATTTTTGCTTAAACCAGTTTGACCTGGGCCTTCTACTTCTTGTTGAACTAAAAGAGTTCTGATATCCATGAGTCAGTGGGACAAAGCTATTTAAGAACAGTGGGTCAGAATGGGTGGAGAGAAGGACAGTCTGAAAAAGCACTGGTGTTTCACCAAGACTTAGTCATTTCAGCAGTTGGGTTTGAGGTTCAAGAACTAGATGAACATAAATGGCAGAGCAGAGACCTCCTGACTCCTAGACGAGAGCTTTTTGCCCCACACCCCACAGCAGAAGCCGTCTTTGTCCAAGGCGGGAGAAGTATTCCACGGAGGCTCAGCTCCAAAGCAGGAACGTGTATCTCTCCCCTTCTTCACCATTGTTTAAGAGCCCCCCCCCCCAGTCAATAATCCTCCTTATCTTCTTCAGTGTCTATTGCTCTCGAGTCGCTGGTATGTTCTAGGAGAGGGACTGACAGAAGCCAGCACCTGCCAAGTCGGAGGACAGAGGCAGGGAGGTGCTCGCTATTGGGCTCTTCTCCTATCCTCCTGTTCAGAAATTAAAGCCGAGTTCCCCAGGAGTGGAATTCCTATTACCCCTCCACAGTGGCATCTGAGGTGTTTGTTATCTGACGAGAGGATGCAACTGACTCTCTGATGTCTGAGTTCAGCTGCAAGCTGCCAAACGGTTATTTGGGTTGGTGTATTACAGCAGGCCATGAGAGGAAAGCCTCTAACTATTCTCAAAAATGACAGCCACATCCAAGCCCTATGTTCCCACCACAAAACACATCAGCTGGGTGTGTCTGTAGGACACAGATATGTGCCCCCAGGGACTGCGAGCCTGAGGGGGGAAGTCGGCTTGGGACTGACTTTACCTTTCTGACATTTAGCACAGCCGTGTGAGCTTCAGGCTGTCCTCGCTTAGCCCTCTTCATCCTCTTTCCCTAGAAAAGAGGCAGGTGAAGTAGGAACCACCACTTCCCTGAGCAGAGGGGAACAAGTCGGGGCAGTGAGCTGTTACCCCCTGCCCCGCCTGCTAGGGTACTTGAGCTGTGCTTTGTCTGCCCAGGGCAGGACTGGGCAGAGGGCACTAGGAAAAGTGACTGGAAGAGAACTGAGGTCATCTTAAGAACCAGCTCAGGGAAACAGATTTGGCTCAACCGATAGAGCGTCCGCCTACCACATGGGAGATCCAGGGTTCAAACCCAGGGCCTCCTGACTCATGTGCTGAGCTGGCCCACACGCAGTGCTGATGCGCGCAAGGAGTGCTGTGCCACGCAGGGTGTCCCCCACATAGGGGAGCCCCATGGGAAAGGAGTGTGCCTCTCAAGGAGAGCCGCCCCACATGCAAAAAGCCCAGCCTGCCTAGGAATGGCACCGCACACAGAGAGAGCTGACACAGCAAGATGATGCAACAAAAAGAGACACAGATTCCCAATGCCGCTTACAAGAATGCACACAGACAAAGTAGAACACACAGCAAATGGACACAGAGAGCAGAAAACAGCGGTGGGGAGGAGGGATAGGAAGGGGAGAGAAATAAATAAATAAATCTTAAAAAAAAAAGAACCTGTTCAATGAGCTCATTCTGCTTTGTGCCATGATGATGACTTCAGCCTCATGGTATTGCTGATTCTTTCCATAGTATTGACTTTGCCAGGAAACCCTCAAGAACACTTTCCTCATAGAGAAGGTGATCGCATTTGAAGTCTGGTCTGCCAGATTTCCATGACTTAGTACTCTCAGGCTGTTGTGCTCAAGTACAACTTTTTCTCTATAAAATAAAACAGAACAGGGAAGCGGCTGTGGCTCCATCAGTTGGGCTCCCGTCTACCATATGGGAGGCCCTGGGTTCGTGTGCTGGGGCCTCCTTGGGAAGGCAGGCTCGCCCGCACGCAGCAGAGAGCTGCTGCCCCGCAAGCACCATGGAGAGCCGACTCAGCAAGGTGACGCAACAGAAAAAAAAGGGAGACAAGTGAAAAACACAGAGGAGCGCACAGCAAATGGGGCACAGGGAGCGGACAGCATGCAAAGAGCCACAAAAAAAAGGGGGGTTAAAAAATTTTTTTTAAAAAACCAGAATATTTTATTAAAAGTTAAATATAATCCTCAACGAGCATTCTTAACTAAGCAGCATATGCACTTGAAGGCATGATTTGAAGACTCTGTTACTATTTGGCAACTTTCTGAGTGGTCCTTAAATATTATATCCCTACTTAGACACAGGCTAATATTAGTTACCTGTTCAAACTACATCTTAGGGTTTAACCTCATGAATGCATTTTAAAAACTCTACTGGGGAAGCGGACTTGGCCCAGCAGTTAGGGCGTCCGTCTACCACATGGGAGGTCCGCGGTTCAAATCCCGGGCCTCCCTGACCCGTGTGGAGCTGGCCCATGCGCAGTGCTGATGCGCACAAGGAGTGCCCTGCCACGCAGGGGTGTCCCCCATGTAGGGGAGCCCCACGTGGAAGGAGTGCGCCCTGTAAGGAGAGCCGCCCAGTGCCAAAGAAAGTGCAGCCTGTCCAAGAATGGCACCACACACATGGAGAGATGACACAGCAAAATGACGCTGCAAAAAGAAACACAGATTCCCGTGCCACTGACAAAACAGAAGCGAACAAAGAAGACACAGCAAATAGACACAGAGCAGACAAGCGGGGTGGGGGGGAAGGGGAAATAAATAAATAAATAAATCTTTAAAAAATGATAATAATAAATAAATAAATAAAAACTCTACAGTAGTTTACAAATGTAAAATTTAAATAACCATCATTCCATTCTCTCAGTCCTACCCAACGTAGAGTTTTGTGCCTCCAGGAATGGCCTCTGTATTAGTCAGCCAAAGGGGTGCTTAGGCAAAGTACCAGAAATCTGTTGGATTTTATAAAAGGTATTTATCTGAGGTAAAACCTTTGAGTTACAGGGCCCCGAAGAGTCCAACTCAAGGTACCATGAGAGGTATTTTCTCACCAAGGTCAGCTGCCACTGTTGAAACAAGATGGCAGGCAGTTTTCGCCTGGTCTCTCCTCTCTTTTTCTTAAGGCTCCGTGGTTCCAGCCTCTTCCGATCTCAGCTGTAGGCTGGCATAGGGCTCATTTCCTTCCAGGCCTTCTCAGCTGTTCAGCTGCTTTGTTCTCTTCAGCTCCAAACTTCCAGGCAAATGGCTTGTCTGTCTTGCCAGGGCTTTAGCGGTTGAGCCTTCTCCTTTCTATCACATGGCAAGACCGAAATGACCACGTTCTCCCGTCTTCCTTGTGTCTTCTTGAGTGAGTGTCCTTTACATCAGCCCCACAAGGGGACAGGGGCTCAACCTGAGACGTGCCCTACTGATGTGCTCAAATCAGAGCCCCAAAGTGATTTCAGTAAGTCAACTGAAAACCTTTGAATTTACAATCAAAGGGTATCACACCCAGAGGAACAGACCAGTTCACAAACATAATCCTTCTCTTTTTTTTGGTTTTCCTAAAAATAATCTCAAACTGTCACAGCCTCCTTGGGTTTTCTTTACCTTCCTAATTAGATGGGAGCTGGGCTCCTTCTGATGCCTTTAAATCCCCTCTCACCTAGACACACGACAGTGAGATCACACTTGAAAGTGTAGAACTGCAAAATCCATGCTTCTTGGAATGTAACTATTAAAAGACACATTGCAACCAGTAGAATAAGGTATTAAAATACTCATAAAGTGGTTTCTCCATCAAGCTTCCATTAGAGTAGTACCCAGATGGGTATCACAAAAGGCAGAAAAGGATCACTCTAGCTAGCAAGGTTCTAGAGGGTCAAAAGGAAGAGAGACCCTGGGTTATTTGCAGGGATAGAAAGTTATTATAATGGCACATGAAAAGGTGAGGTGGGACAGGAAGCTGTGCACCGGCTGCATTTTTAACATAATTCTCAGTCCTCCCAACAAAACATCCTCCTTAAGTAAACAGTGTAGTTGCCCAGGTGCTCAGTGGAATGTGTTGATCTCATGACTAGCAGGACATTTCCTCTGAAGTCATTACCTTATGCATTCCCCTCCGAGGAGTTCCTACCACTCCTGAAGCTTCTGTCCCCCACTCTAGCAGCAACTAGATTTTTTTCACATTGTTTTGCTTGTTGTCTGCTTGTTTTGTTTTTGTTCATTGCGTTTGTTTGTTGTCTGCTCATTGTTTTGGTTGTTGTCTGCTCATTTTGTTTTTGCCCAATTGTCTGCTCTTTGTCTTGTTGTTCGTTTGTTTTCTTTAGGAGGCACGGGGAACCTAACCTGGGACCTCTCATGTGGGAGGTGGGTGCCCAAATGCTTGAGCCACACCTGTTCCCCAGCAACTAGATTTTATGGCATTTATTTGTTTAAGGAAGGGGTAGCAGAAAAGGGTTTATGCTTCAAAAGCCTCATATTGTGAGTTGCAAAACTTGGGATTTTGAGTTTCCACAGTCATTCCCTAAGGGGACTCAGGACATAGACAAATTGATATTGGGCAAAGAAAATTTCCCACCTCCCTGCCCTTTCCCAGACAGGGAGAATTTTTCATGTCTGGGGAAAAGGAAAGAGAAAAGAGCAAAGGGGCTGGGACCTGGGAGGAGAGTCTGTTGGGCCTGGATGAAGGGACCCTCCACCTCTGCAGAGAACTCTTGGAAAGATGCAGAGACCCCCCCCCCAGCACCCCCCCAGCACAAAGTCTTCTGGGGCAAGGACTCTCTGTTACCAATCCCAGAAAGTACCTGGGAGCCCGGCTGGTGCCAACGGACACTGAGTCCTTTCCCCCTCCGTAACAGTTAAGTTAGCACCCGGATTCTGGGACACAAGAAGACAAGCTGGGGCCCCTTTTCTAGAGAGGAGTGGTTCTCCCACCTTAGCATGCATCGCAACGCGTGTTACAACAGAGATTGCTGGACTGTGCACTCAAGTTTCCCACTCAGATGGTCTGGGGTGTAGTCTGGGAATGTGCATTTCCAACAAGTTCCCAAAAGATCCACGACTTTGAAGAGGGTTAAAAAAGCACAGCCATGAGGGCGCTCTGCTGAGCGGGCTGCAGTTCCCAACAGCAGCCATTTCTAGCTCCACTTTCCATGTGAGACAACGGGGGTTCAGAGAGGAGAAGTAACGCAGCTCAACAAAAGCCATGGAGGTAGAACGAAAAGTAGGTCCCCGGTGTCCATCCGGCTTTGCCTCCACTGCACAGCACTGCTGCGGGCAGCCCTCAGATCCCGGCTGCCTTGTGGCTGCATGTGACCAGGTGCCGGCCAGCGGGGCCCCAGGGGCTGGGGTGGCGACGGGCCCCAGATCACACAGGAATTAGGGATGCCGGGCAGAGACCCTGCTCCGCAGGAGCACAAACTGCTCTTCCGAGGGACTGCAGACCCCTGCTGCTCCCGCTACTTGAGTTCAGCCTTATAGCTCTCAAGGGACAGATTTATCTCAGTTTTACTCACTTCCGTAGCACCGGTTTTGCCCACTTAGTGCTTTTAGCTTTATATATCATCACATGCGCTCTTCTATCGCAGAGAGTTTAGCCCTTTTCACTTTAATTTCTCTCCTGGTGTTTCTGCCAGGGGACAAAAGGAAAAGCACATGGCCCTTCGGAAGAGGGAGAGAAAGGGGCCTGGACTCGCCAACCTGGGAGGACAGAACGCAGGGGGCAAGCTCTGAGCGTGGAGAGAAGGCGGCTCCCTTTCTGCATCTCCTTCTTTGCACGAGGCTGTGCAGTGAAGGAAAAAGCGCAGGAGCTGCAGAGCTCCGATCCCAGCCCCCAGTCTCCTGGCCGAGCTCTGATCCCAGCACCCAGGTTCCTGGCCGAGCTCTGATCCCAGCGCCCAGGTTCCTGGCCGAGTTCTGATCCTGGCTCCCAATTTCCTGTCTATCCCTATGATAATAACATTGACAGTGTTGAATAACGATGCACTTACTCAACACTCAATGCACCCTAGGCACCTTGTCAACCACCTCACACTCATTGTTGCATTAAAATTCTCTCAGCCACTCTAGGAAATAGATACTAGTGCTTCTCCATTTTATGGATGAGGAGACTGAGACTCGGTCAGGAAGATACTGGCCAGCTGCCAGGTGGCAGGACTGAGGGGCCTGGACCCCAAGACGGCTTCTCTTTCACGTGCCCGACTCCCACGTTGTGGTGGTGCTGCCCCCAAAGGGCCCACGCTCGCCTTTGCTGCAGGAGCTGGATTCCTCCAGTGCCGGTTTCAGCACCTTGGTCTCGCGTCAGCATCTCCACGGCTTCCTCATAGCCTGTCTCTCAAATGAGCCCTCAGGACTGTGCTGAAAGCTCAGGGACGCTTCAGCTGTCAGTGGTCCCTCGGTGCTCACAGTGTGGTCCCCAGACCAGGAGGGTTTCCAGAGGGATGTTTCCAGAACCGCAGAGGAGAAGAGCGGGGAGCCAAGTGCGGCCAGGGTTCCAGTCCCCGCCCCCTCCTCCTCTCCCCCAGCACCCACACAACCGCTTTCAAGAGAACAGCTCCTCGTTTATCTGCCAGATGTGCTGAGCTTCAATATAGGATTTTATTTGAAGGGCTCAGAAGGTGTTTTTTTCAAGTTGGAAACTACCTGGTTTTGTTCATTTGCAGATGGGAACTAGGTAACTCATCTGTCTCCAGAGTTGGGACACTGTACAGATCTTGGGGTGACTGAAGGACAATGGAGACTTAAATTTTGGCCAAGGGACTCCCAGGAGGTCCTCTTGATTTGGCATCTGGTTGGAATAAATGGCAGAAAATATCCTGGTCCAACCCTAACTCCAGGAATGAGATCTTCACGGGTTGCCTCAAAAATGGAAAGATCTCCCTTCTCATGGCCTCTCGCCCCCTCCCAACACATTGCCTCAAATTTTGACATCCCTGTGACAAGACGAGGCATGTCTGGGAAAGGGCCCTGGGGAGTCAGCAGTGCTGCTTGGTTTGATCTTGAATTCTGTGACTACATTTTAATTTTCCAACCAGACCATGATGAGATGTCTTGGGTCCCCAGACTATACACCCAAAGTCCTAAACCTCGTTTCTTCTTTCTTCACCTTTCCCAGTTTATAACATGGTGGACCAGGGTGAGGGGTGGGGCAGGATGGAGGAGAGAGGCCAAGGGCTTCGTTTTTCTGTCTGATGCCCCTTCCCACTCTGTGTGGTTTTGGAAGAGCTGCCCATCAACTGATACCTCCATTGACCCCAGCAGTTGCTACGAGGAAAGCCCATCAGAGTCTCCCGACCTGATATTCAAACCTTGAACAAGAACACACAGGGATGGAAAGTGGTTAGAACACAGTCAGCCTTGGCAGCATTTGGGGAGGATAATCGCCAATTCCTGCTGCCAAGATCCCTGGAGTGTCCTGACTCCTGAGGTGCCTGGGGATTATTTCTTCATCAGTTCCCTGAGTCCTTCCCATACATGCCCTTCGGCTATTGTTTAAGTTTAAGGTGGTTTCTGGTGCTTGCCATGACCTTAAGCACCCCTGTCTGCAGGCAGAGTTTGCCCAGCTAGAGTAACTGGGTATCAGCAGGTGCAGTTACGTACATTCCGAGCTATTTAAAGCTATCTGACATAAAACATGTCAGCTGTTAAGAAAGGGAGAAAAACTAGAGAAACTTCTCCTGCCCCTCAGGGTTCATCAATAATTGAATCTTAATTCTGAACCCATCTGTATCAGTTAGCTATTGCTGCATAACAAACCATCTGAAACTCAGCAGCTTAAAACAGTAAGAATTTATTGTGGTCAGCTGGGTGGTTCTTCTTATGTCAACTGGGGTCTGGGGTCAGCTGTGGGTCAGGTAGATGGTGCTGCCCTAGGCTGAGCTCTCGCTCATATTTTGGGGGATTAGCTGGCCAGAAGAGAGGGTACCTTGGCTCCTCTCCACATAACCTGTCATTTTCTAGCAGACTAGGCCAGACTTGTTGACATGGCAGACACAGGGCCTCATGGAGCTTGGAGCCCTGACTCAGGGGTTGGAGAAATACTACATCTTGGTAGAAGGAGCTGCAATGTAGAAGGAGTTGGAGAATTGGGTCCATTTTGCCAACAATCTATCATACCATATAAAATTGGTAATATAGTTTGTTTGTTTTTTAAAGATTTATTTATTTATCCCCCCCCATTGTTTGTAGTTGCTGTCTGCTCTCTGCATTTGTTGTGTGCTCTCTGTGTCTGCTCATCTTCTCTTTAGGAGGCACCAGAAACTGAACCCAGGACCTCCGATGTGGAAGAGTGGCCCTCAGTCACCTGAGCCACCTCAGCTCCCTGGTTTATTGTGTCTCTCATTGTCTTTCCTCTTTGTGTCTCTTTAGTTGCATCATCTTGTTACATCAGCTCACCACACCTGCCCCCTGTGCAAGCTCGCCTTCTCCAGGAGGCACTGGGAACCAAGCCCCGGACCTCCCATGTGGTAGGCAGAAGCCCAATCACTTGAGTCACATCCACTTCCCACACTAAAATAGCTTAACAAAATGCTGGCCTAGAGAGGTTTGATTACTTGTCCAAAGTCACAAACTGGTTTAGAATGGGGTATCTCAACCTTGACAGTACAACACTTTAGACCTGGTGATTCTTGTCTTGGGGGACTGATCTGTGTACTGTAGGAAGTTTAACAGATGCCAGTAGCACTCCCAGTCTCCCCAGCTGTAATAACCAGGAAAGTCTCCAGACATTCCAAATGTCCCCTGGGAGGCAGCTTTATCCCTGGTTGAGAAGGAGAGCCAGAGCCTAGAATCTTCTCCCCGCAGGAGTGGGCTCCTTATGAGAATGTAATCTCAATAGACTTCAGACTGAGAAGGAGCTGGATTCTCACTGCAGGTTGCAAGTGAACAAGGCAGTCCCCTCCTCCATCTCAAGCTTTCTTTATTTGCTCTGTCCTGGTTCTTCTGGGGTCTGGACCTCTGATGTCTCAGAGGCTTCCCCCAAGACCTCAAGTCCACAGACATGGTACCTCAGTGCTGCTTTCCCTCCCCACCCTCACTTCTCACACTGCCAATCGGACTGATTTCCTCATAGCAGGAAACAGCTACACTACAAGACACTAGCTGGCTCATTTTCAATCTCAGTTAACTTTTACAGCAGTGTTTCCCATTTGCCATCCACTCTGGTTGAATGCAAAAGCATTTGCTTTTCCCTGAACTTGGTATTTTTCACCTTGTGTCAATTAGCATGATGAAGGCAATCTAATAGCAATGTGTGGAGCTGTGCTGAAGGGGGCAAGCTGTTAAGAGGAGCACAGGCCCTGTCCTGCCCTAGACACAGGCTGCACCTGGTTCTCCAGGGTCTCTACTCTGCCCAGAATGATTCATTTCTAGGTGCAGTTTGACCCCTCCCAAGAAAGAGGGATGTTTATATCCAGACAAGTTAAGGCTGAAGGGGCTCTTGAGACCATTCTTTTTTTTTTCTCTCCCCTTCCCTGCCCACTCTCCCCCCGCCCCCCAGTTGTCTGCTCTCTGTCCCTTTGCTCTGTGTTCTTCTTTGTCCACTTGTATTCTTGTCAGTGGCACCAGGAATCTGTGTCTCTTTTTGTTGTGTCATCTTGCTGCATCAGTTCTCTGTGTGTGCAGCGCCACTCCTGGGCAGGCTGCACTTTTTTTGCACTTGGCAGCTTTCCTTGCGCACATCAGCACTGCACGTGGGCCAGCACAGCACACGGGTCAGGAGGCCCTGGGTTTGAACCCTGAACCTCCCATGTGGTAGGCAGACACTCTATCCATTGAGCCAAATCCGCTTCCCAAGACCATTCCTATACTCGTGAATTGACTGACCCAAAAGAGATGAATTGACTTGTCTAAGGACACTTGGCCAGTTAACAAATCCAAGACTAAAAATTGGATTTTATGACTTCCAGTTCAAAAGTTTTTTTAGACTTTGTTTTTTCCTTTTAAAACACATACATTCCCCTGCCCTCGACCACTATTTTCCAAACCACCTTACTCTCATTGAAATTGAAACTCAACGAGCTGAGTACCTTATAAGCACAAAGCTCTGGGTTATGAGACTCAGTCTCTTCCTGCAGAGATCGAACAATCTAACCTGGGAGCTGGGAAAGGGGAGAAGACAGGTAACAAAGAAACACACAAGCCAGAAATTCTTCAGCCCACGAGCGTTGCCGAGTGTGGCAGGGACAGAGAAGTAAGAGAGTCGTCTCACATCAGGAAGTGGGCATGACTTTTGCCTTTTGCCATTGTCGCTGAAGACAAAATACAACCCATTTGCATTCCTAGACAAGAGTAATGGGGAAAACACCGGACCTGGGACTTTAACCATTTGCAGCCACAACAGGCACCAAGGACCAAAATCTGATACATTCAGAAGCAGCGCCATCTGGTGGTCATATGAGAGCCTCTCCCAACGAATTTTCCCAGGACTTGAGCTGATCCTTTTGGTCTAAAAAGTGGGTTGGCTGTATAGAACGACCCCATTTATGTAAAATTGTAGAGCTAGCTGGAGTTTCAGATAAATGTATAATGATACGTCTGGAAGAAGACTCACCTAAATGTGAAAAGTGCTATCTCTGAATGATTTATTTCAACTGATATATATTTTGTTCTTTGTACTTCTTATATAATTTGTGTGTTTGGTTTTTTTTTTGAACGATGAACATAGATCTTTTTCTAACCAATGAAAACAACAAAATTATATCCATTTTGTAGGGGAAAAAATAAATGGGCAGAGCCCAGAATAAATCATTGGTTTACTCCTTTGTGCCGACTAACCTTCTAGCGGGAACATACCCAGGTCAAAATGGAACTTAAAGAGAAGCTTTGAAGAGGAAAAGCAAGGAAATGGTGCAAGAATTTTAGCCTGCAGACTAAACACCTCACACTTAGGTAGTGCCAAGCACTTTCAGGATCCTTTATCTGAGCTGGTACTTACCCAGCTTCACAGTGGAGGGGTCCCCACAAAGCTCGGTTATATCTGAGGGTCCCTCCTAAGCCATAGGATAACTTATCCATCGTGATGATAAGTAAGACTGAAATTGATTGGAAACTGCTTCGATGTCAGGCACTGTGCCAGGAACTCTATGTGTCACCACCTTCAATCCTCACAATCCATGGGTGGGTCTTACAATCACCTTCATCAGATCACCTTGACCTGATGGCATCACTGAAGCTCAGAGTCAGTGTCTCACCCACGGGCTCACGAGACCTGCGAGAGCAGAGGGTGGATGGTCCTTGGCCTTATCTCCCCAGAACCTACGTGATGCCTGGGTGGGTGAGTGGATGAAGAGATGAATGGAGCATTGGAAAAAATGCCAGATTAAGGGGAGGGGAAACTTGTGTTGATAGGATCCTTTATTGAACATCTACGATGTGCTCGGCAGAGTGGTAAGTGCTGTAAGTCAAAGAATGTGTAAGATCTGAATTCTGTTATCAGTATTGTTGGCATTGCTGTTGTTTTTATGATTGTATCAGGCAGGATCTCCCTGGGAAATAGAGGAAAGAATTTAGCATGATTTGAGGAGAGTTTGTTACTAATTACGAAAGTGTTGAAAGGTAAAGAAGGGCAGTGATTCTCAACCTGAGCATGTTTCAGAGCCTCCTAGAGGGCTGGTAGGAATGCAGATTGCTGGGCCTCATTGCAAATTTCTAGTTCAGGAGGGCTGGGATGCGGCTTGAGAATGTGCTTTTCTCCTAAATTCCCAGGAGACGCTTATCAGCTGATGGAGGGGAAGCACAAGGACGAGCGGTAACCCAGGGCCAGGTGGAGGCACAATCACTGCTCCCAATGCTGCGGGGCCGAGGCGAGGGAAGGGCTACCTGGCTGGTACGTGAGCCACATGGAAAAGCCTAGAACAGAGCAGGCTCTCGTCAGCCAGTCTGAGGCTCCTTTCAGGAAGGAGGTCAGCCTGTGCAACCCCTTCTCCTGCCTACGCCACCTTCTCTCCTCACAGGCTCCTCCTTGGCTGGACCCGATCAGATGAGACCTGAGAAGCCTGGTGGATGAGGTTCAAGGCTCAGTCTCTCAGGGAAAGAGCTAAGTGAAGACGGTGGAGAGAGGGCTAGGGGGGCAGGCCAAAGCTCTTTGGAGCACGGTGTGTGGAGCTTAAGGTGCTGGTGAGACAAGCAAAGGCAGATGTTGAGCAGAAAAGAGGAATGCAACGATCAAGGACGCAGCCTGCGTGTCCACACGGCCGGAGGGTCCAAGGAGAGGAGAGATCCCATATCTTGCTTACAGAGTTCAAGAGACCTGGCCCAGGAGGTACATGGAGAGGTCAGGACAAGCAGGGAGAAGAACTGAGATGAGGATGGTGCTCTGGGAGAAAATGCGAGTGTACAAGAGGGGGAGCAGTGGGGTGGGCAGCTGGGGAGAAAGCTAACTTGCCACAGCCCCGGAAGCACTAATGTCAAGAGCAAGCAAGAAGCTACTGCATCAAAAAGAGCACGTGGGGCTCCACAGGGCACCAGCCCCCAGGGACGGTCCATCCACACTCTTAGACAGCCTGACTCAGCTGCTCGACAACCTCCTCTGGAGCTGCGACCCCCTCTTCTTGTGCCTTTGATTTCACAACTCCCCCTCCCACGCCAATTCGGTTCCACCAAGCTTGATCAAGAATCTGCTGCTTGCCAAGCACTAATTGTGAGATGCCGTATGGCATGATGTTTTCAAAGCTGGGAGAATCTGGAGACCTTTATGAGAACCCAGGGGAAAACTGGGATCATCAAGGAGACAACCCCCTCCCCAATATTACCTTTCCATCAGCTTTGTAATACGTCAGATTTCACCATTAAAGATTCATTCCTTTGGCTTAAGGCTTTAATCCTCCATTAAATGTAAATCTCAGTGGCAAGTAGTGTTCGGGGAATGAGGTCATACATTAAGCCTTATCTATCACTGACACCTCAATGAGAGTGAGTTGACAGTGTTTTCAACAGCCAGCTTTAATCAAGGAGAAGGGAGATAAATGTAAAGGTACTGGGGAACTAGCAGCAAAGGAAGAGACACTCAAGGAGATAGGATCAGAAACTAACATTTATTGAGGCATTATGCTAATAAGAAAAAGAAAAATAGCTACCTTTTACTGACTGCTAAAATGTGTCAGCTTCCTGCTGTGCTCTCTACGTATGAGGGAATAATTTACTGAGATGCCTGCTTCTGTTTTGTTTTCATTGCTGAAGGATGCTCAAAAGATCAAGAGGTATTTTCCCTGCCTTGCTCAAAAATCAGAAACTAAACCCCAGTGTTCCGGGTCTGTTCGCCTGCAGGTCCCATCAGGTAGGTGTGTTTATATTTCATAAAATTCTCAAATTAAGGTGGCTAAAACTGTGAGGAGCTCACATAACAAGAAGTCTAGAGGTGGGACGTTCCAGGGTGAGTGACATCAGCAAAAAGCCCGGTCCCTTCCTTCCGCTCTGTCATGCTCAGCACGTCAGCTGGCCCCTTGGACTTGTCTTCTCGATTGTCACACTGTGACAGCTGCAGTTCCAGCCATCATGTCATTGAGTCTCAGCATACGGGTACCCTCCTCCGTGTCTCTTTTCACGACTGAGCGTTCAGCCCCCTTCCAGCTCGCTGCTCTGACAGCAGAAGGAGCATCAGAGTCTCTGGGAGCCCCAAAGAAGGAGCTCCTGGCCCCACTTTCATTTTAAGGCACCAGGTAAGTTTTCTAGATTTTGCAGATGCTTGAGAATTGGCAGGGAATGCCTTCGAAATGTCTGTAATCAAATTTCTCAACACTCTAGCCAATGGGGACCTAGAGCCAGATTGCCACTGTGGCCCCTTCCCCTCCCCCCATTACCTAGATTTAAAACACAAAAAGTATTTTGGCATCTCTTGCTTTTGAGTGTTGTAGACCCAAGCTGTAGCCACTCATCTATGTGGCAGTCACAGCAACCAATGATGGTTGGTGTTATTTGCCCCACATTACAGATGAAGAAACTGAGGGTCCAAGAGGTTAACTCCCCTGTAAATAACAACAAAATGGCTTGGCTGGGCCAGGATTCACACCCAGATCCCTCTGACTCCAAAACCAATACTATTGAGCAGGTATGTGTTGAAGAAAGAGGAGAAATAAACTGGTAAAGAAAGAAGTTACCAACTCCCCGATATTGCCAGTACTGGACAGGACCCTGGAGAGAGAGAGACAAGCCTAGAAGGTAGACAGATGTCTTAGGCAGGACGGACAGCTGCAAGCAACAGAGGTAAAACTGACATAAGAAAAATTCCCCCCTCCCACCAATAATAATAATTTGTTGGCTTACAACTCTAGGAAGTCCACAGTGCACCTGACTTCATGTATGGCAGGGTCCAGGGACTGTCTTCCCCCAAATCTCAAGTCTCCTTTGCTCTGCGTCGGTTCCATCCTAAGGTCTGTGATCTCCAGGTGGTGGCAAGATGGAAGAAACCCAGTAAATCGAGGCTGGCACTGTGCTACGTTGGCAACACCAGCAGAAAAGAGGATATCTCTTCCCCCATCAAAAGGGCCAAGACTATTCTCATTGGCCTGGATGAGATCATGTGTCCATCTCTAAACCATTCACAGGAGGCAGGAAGACAACGATTAACTACATCTGAGTCACGTCATCAGCCCTGAACTGAAAGTCGGAGAAGGTGACGCTTCAAGGGGGGATGAGGTCAACATTATCAGAGAAGGAAAACGGATGTGGGCAGGCCTGAGCAAAAGACGTTTGCTACAGAGAACAAAGCAAACACCCAGTGGGCACGTGTGTGTGCGCGCACACACACTCATGAGTTGCAAAGATCAGCAAATCAGTAAATTGGCCCTAACCAATTCTGAACTCAGCAAGGTGAAGGGTTATTAGTGCCAAGAGCCACTTTGTACTGCTCCCTCTCAAAGGTCCCTCTTCTGACCATTTCTCAGTAGAGAAATGTACCCCATAGGCAGTAGGAGTGTGAGCCTGTTGAACACCTTGCTCAATGCCTTTAACATTCAGCAGAGCTCAGACTCCCTGGGAAACAGATTTTGGGGACAACCATTGCCTTTTCCAGTCCAAGCACTATCCAGCTGGCAGTTTGGGCATTCCTAAGGTCCTGACGGGATAATAGAAACGAGCCTGGATGGTGAGGTGATGCCTGAGTCTGTGGCAGCAAAAGTACCCTTGCTCAGTACCATCTGCCACCTCAGAAATGACAGTAACAAGCCTCAAGCTGCCAGATTGCTTATCTCTATATTCACATAGCAGAAAGAGCGACGCTATGGAAATCAGTCAAGTGGCATCATGGAAGGCATATGACATATCTGTGTCATTTTCCCAAGTAAATGGATATACTTCACCAAATTTTTGTACCATTGCATGAAAGTACAGGTGCTGCTCTGCTAGGATGTATTAAAGGGTTCTGCATATTTTTTAAACTCTCTACACCTCATTCTCTAGAGATATTCTCCAAATATCCAAACAGTGCATCTCCCCTAGTCGCTGGTACCCCTGACACCCAGAACTCAGAAACCATATTTTCAATGAGCTAGAACTACCAGAGTCCAAGTACTTGGAAGAGGTGGACATATTGACCACATTGACAACTGTGAATAATGCCCTTTGTTGACTTAAAGCAAAATCTATAGCCCATCTTTGGCAAATCTTAGGATCTTCAGATGAGGATTTGTAGGCTAATGTCACTCTTGGTTTCATCTTTCCTCTTCTACTTTCACTTTCTCCTTGCTCCATTTCTTCATCTATTTATCTTTACTATGGCTTGATAAATATTTGTGTAAGTCAAATTAAATTCATTCTGGAATGCAGTGGCATGGAAATAAATATATACATTTCCGATAGTCCCTTTCCATTGAGGGTACCACTGTATATATAGATACTCAAGTTCAAAAGATAGCAATTTTCCATCTCCCCTCTCTCCTCACCTCCCATTCTATTACCCAAAGTCACTATTCTCAAACTGACCTATTTGTCATATCTATCCCTGTCTTAGTTTCCCAGGCTGCTATGGCAAATCCACAGTGGGTTGGCTTAAACAAGGGGAATTTATTGGCTCACAGTTTCAGAGGCTAGAAGCTTGCTTCCTCTGGGAGTTAGTAGCCTTCTGGTGCTGGCTTGCCACAGTCCCTGTGGTCCTTTGTTTTTTTATTGCTGCCTTCCATCCCATGGTGATGGCCTCTCCTTTTTGGCTTCTGTGACTTCCCAGTTTTTTTATAAGGCCTATAGCAATCCAGATGAAGACTTACCCTCATTCAGTTGGGACACACCTTAACTAAAAATAATGTATTACAAGAGGTCTTATTCACACCCACTTGCAGATCAAGATGAAGAGCACGTGCTTGTTGGAGTGTATAATTCAACCTGCCTCAATCCCCAGTTCTCCATCCCTGCTGCTCCTGCACACACAAAAGCTTTTTAATGGTTCTCCATTTCCAGTCTTACCCTCCTTCAGTCCATCTTCAACGTTGATGCTGGCGTCATCTACCCAAAATTCAAACTGAATTTCGGCCATGGCCCTCTGTTATCCATACACAGTCAAGTCAGTAAGCTGGGAGGTGCAGCACAAGGAAGGCAAGACCAAGGCAACCAAAGCACCAGTGTTTGTGAGTGACAGCCCTTTTGTGTGGAAATGTGAACAGGTTGGAATGGAATAGGACAAAAATTGTTACTGTGAGAGTGTCCACAGCCTTCCTCCTCCCCACCTTCTGAGGAGAATCGTGTAAGGACAGGTGGAATTCCTGCCCATCCATCCCATAGTCCCTCAGAAACAGGAATGATTCCTCTTCTTGGTGGGAGCCTCTGATGATCTACATAATACAGGAATATAGAGGAGGGGAAGAGAGGAAGGGATAGAAAAGTGGCACAGAGCCATGTTGGGAGAGGAACGTTCTAGACAGTCATATAAGCGTAGCAAGAGAGGAAAGAAAATAAAAGAGGAGCTTCATGAGGTGGCCGTGAACTACTTCTTTGTATCTCCTTCACTGTTTTTGAGAAAAGTGAATGGAGTAGATTTGCTTCTCATTTGGATGCACACTAAAAAGTCAACAAGGCAAATAGAGGGCATAGAATTTGAATAACTCTGGAATTCCATCAGGTGCCCATTACATACAGCATCTATTGAGTCTTGTGTGTGACCAGCCCAGCAGTCTTCCTTCCAGCAATGGCTATGAAGACTGGTTCTTTGGTATATGCTTTCTTTAAACACTAGAATCTCATTTGGCTCAGAGAGGTGCTCACACAATGAGAGCTATGTGAGAAACTGAGACTGGTGAGACTCATGCCCACTTGTGCCAGGGAATGAGAGTGGAATTTTCAGGGCCATTTGCATTACTCCCTCTCCCTTGAGTTTCCCCATCTCAAATGTTTGCTTGTTCTTTGCTAAGCATGAAGAGTTGAATTAGATTAAGCCAAAGTGCACACATGATTTGACTCCACAATGAAGTGTTTGAGCTGCTTGGACATTATTTCTATTGCTGGGTTGTATTTCTTTGACCTCAACTCCTCTCTAAACCCCAGACCTGGTGGATCCAGACTTTGTAAGGACTTAAGAAGCCCATCTCTTTCACCCATCTATGAGCTGTAATTGTGCATAAGCCTAGACAGTCCCAAGAATCTATTACACAGTGGAATGCCATCTGTCTGTGTCCAGCCATAGGAAAGACAGGTTAACCTATGGGATGAATCACAAGCCTTTTAAGAGAAACATAGGTTTCACCATGTGCTATCCCTTCAACCACTGCCTCGAACATACCGTCTACTCCAGAAACACCAAGTCACTTGTCATTACACACACACAACCTTTTTTTTCTCTTTCCCTTGGATTGGATCACACTGCCTTACCTTCCTGCCTAACTCCAATTCGTACTAATATTTGATCAAAGTGCACCTCCTCCAGGAAGCCTACACTGATCCTCTACCATGTTGCTTACCATATTGTATTACAATTTCTGCCTATGCTTGACCTGCCCTGATGTGAGTTTCTTGGGTCCAGGAGCTGCATCTTATTAATTATTTTTTTCCTTTTTGTCCCTAACAAACTCTGATACCCAATAAATGCTGGAATCTGGCTAATTTCCCAAACTTACTTCCTCCCTGATACCAGACACTAAGAGCCACATGAGAATAAAAATTGAGTATCATAGGATGGGCAGAGGCCATTAAGCTCAAAATGCAAGGTTTCTGGTTAACTGTATTGGTGAGGGTGGGTTAGGCTTAAAGTCAGACCAGGCTTCGCACCATCTCGACATCTAAACCTCGAAAAGTGAGGCTGAACGCGGTGCTGGGAAGAAGATCTGTTACCATCCTCATCAGTAGAAAGGGCTGAAGAGGATACATGACCAAACAGGTCATGTTTGAATTTTTCTAGAAAGACCCATGCAGGATATTTCTTTTAAATGACAAAACCCCTAATGATATCAAAATGTACTGCAAAGAAACAATCTTTGGCAAAAATAATGTGCGGTCATTTTGTGAGACTACAGAGTTGGAGTAGGGGGAGTCAGAGAAAAGCTTGTGGTTTATCATATCTACCAGATATTTTTCTAGCTGATATGAATCAAGTCCTTCGCAGGTGGAGATCACTGGGCAAGTTGTTCAGTTCCACTCTACCTAAAGTCAAAGCGAGAAAACCGTAACGGGCTGTACTGCTCAAGTGGGTATGTCACCATCTGCCAAAGGGTTTATATATGACTTCAGTAACTAGCACACAGAGGAAGGACCGGCAGTGCTATTTAGTGGGCCAGTCTGACAAATTTAATAATGTCTATTTTTTAAGTGTTTTAAGCACATGTCCTTTCAATGTCGATAAGGGAAAAGAAATACAAAGGACCCTTACTTATAAGAAAAGATACATGCTTTCTCACAAAAGAGAAATACCACTTAAAACTACAATGAGATGTTATTTTCCCCCTATCAAAATAGCCAGAATGATAAAGTTTGATCATTTCCTGGGGGGTAGGGGAAGGTTTTTCATATATTATTGATGCAACAAATTGGTATAACCTGTATGATGAGATATTTGTCAATATATATCAAAATTACTAAAACCTATAACTTTTCCCAGCAAATTTACTTCTGGACTTTTATTTCATAGATATACTTGCACCTGAGCAAAGTGATGTATGCACATTATTCATTGCAGCATAGTTTATAAAGACAAAAGAATGGAAAGAACCTGCATTTCCATCAAGGGGGTTTATTTAAAGAATTTATGGCATGTCCATACAATGGGCTAGGATATAGCAATGGGATAAATGTAAGCTCAACTTCATGTACTGATATGGATGGATTTTCGGTATATATTATAGTGGGAAGGGAAAGGACATTGCAGAAGCAAACTTACAGCACAACACCACTTATGTAAAAATGTGTGTATGCATTTCTGCAAATGCATAGAAAAAGGTCTGGGTTCCTGGAGTGAGAGCAACGTTTTTCTCAAAGGCAAATTATTCAAATGAATGTGATTATTACACGGGTGCTCCCTCTGGGCATCAGTGTTAGAAAACTGCCCTTGACAAATATTCCTAAAATTCACAGGCACCTTTGGACCTGGAAGAGTCCTTTAGAAATGACCAAGCCCAACCCTCTTATTCTATGAGTAAACAGAAGCCCAGATTGTTTAGAGTCAGAGGCTGGATATATACCCAGGTCTTTCACAACCTGAAAAGGGCATATGCCCAAAAGGCTCCAGTCTTCATTTAAAACGTGCCTTTGTTTCTGCAGCTACATTTTCTTAGAAGACTTCCCACCTGCTCCAACCCCTCCCCCACCCGCCAAGGACGCACTTCCCTGTGCTAAGCAAAGGTGAGAGAAGGTGAACTCACAAAGGTGAGTGAAGGCTGCTTGGGAAATCAAGTGTGGTCTTTCGAACGGCTGAGGGTGATGCACCATCCGTTTAATTCCTGTTCATTTGTGGTGCTTATTAGAGTGTCTGAAAATATAAGCTGAGTAATTGAAGCATTAGAATTGATTAATTGAAGTAGGCTTTTGGTGTAAATACACCTGGAGAGATTCTTCAAGGTGGGATTCTCTGCTGAGGTTTGAAGAAATTCAGACCTCTAAACAGAGGGATAAGGACAGTGTGCAGTTGTAAAACGTGGCTGCACTTTTTTCTTTTGACATTCCTATCATAAAGAAGTGGAGCTGTGTCTCCTCTCCTTGAATCCCGATGGGCTTGTGGCAGCCTCAACTTAAAAAGTATGACAGAGGCGATGCTATGTGATTGCCAAGGCTAGGTCATTAAATGTCGTGCAGCTTCCACCTGGAAGTTTCCACTTGTTCTTGGGGCCCTGGGCCACTGCGTAAGGAGCCCAGCCACCGTGGGGCCACCATGCTGAGAAAAAGCCCAAGCCACTGGGAGAGAACACATGTGGGTGCTCCATTGGACAGCCCCAGTCAAGTCTAGCAAATGTACCATCCAGCCCAAAGGGTAGACCTGTGAGTGAAGAAGCCTCCGGTAGTTCCAGTGCCCAGGCCCTCGAGTCATCACTGCTCACACCTTCCAGGTATGGTCTAAGATTGGCTGCCCCAGTATTCCCTGCCCAAAGTCCTGACCTACAGAATCCGCAAATATAATAAAAAGTCATTGTTTTGAGCCACTACATTTGGGTTGGTTGGTTATATAATATTGGTTATTGGAACAGATGGAGCCTCTGACAATTACAGATGCCCAATTTCCATGGCCCTTAAAGAAAGAGTTGCTCCAGAAATTAGTTTCGATGGTTTCTCATGCCCTCAACTGAGCTACACCCTACTTTCCTTGTACCTAGCTCCTCTCATCATTCTTCCTATGGATCCGTCGGCCTCCACCTCCACTCTAGGAGATCCTCGATGGCATGGAGCTGCCGTCTCTTCTTCATCCTCAGAGCTCCAAACCCAGTACAGGGCTTGGAACCCAGAAGGAGCACAACACATGTGTGCTGAGGGGATGATTGCCTCCATGCAGTGAGGATTCCTTCTTTAGGGGCCTGGAAGACAGTTTACTAATCATCCGAGTGGAAAATCATCTTAGAGATGATGTAACTCATCCCTTTTACTTTACCATCCTGAGAGGAGGCGTGAGAAATCCAAAGGGACACATCTAGTCAGTGAGCACCAGAGCTTCCTGCCATTCTCTGCCACCCTGCCACCGAGGTTCAGTGAGTCATAGTGGGAGGCAGGGAAGCCTGGTTGTTAGGCTCATGGGCTCTGAGACAGAGCAACCTGATTCGAGACCCAGGCTGGCCAGCCTTGTAGATGTGTCATAGGTGGCCTGTCGGGGAGGAATGAAAAGGATTTCAGATTTCAGATCCTCCCAGCCACACCCCGCCCCCACAAAGGACTTATCCAGCCCAAAATGTCAGTAATGCCAAGGTTAAGGAGCCTTGGTGTGGGCAAAGGACAGCGGTGAAGGGCACAGTTCAAGTTTGCAGGAGCAGGGGTTGGACTAAAGGACCCATCCCAATGCCAGGGCCCAGGATGGCTCAAAGCGTAGCCTGCCCAGCCTCGTGCTCCTGCTGCTGGACTTCAAGATCTTGATGATAAGTGGCTGGTCCCCAAAGAAAGGTGCCCCAACAACGTCCCCACAGCATGAGCAAGCGCCAGGACATGCAAGACTCGTCAATGCACTCTCATCTGGGAACAGGGGCATCTCCGTTACAACATAAAATGAAGATGTTTAAGCAAAGTTCTCCAGGGAAGGTTTGTGGTAGGAGGAGTGGTAGAATTTAGCAGAAGCAGAGTGGGACTAAGCTGATGTATCCATGGCTTTCGAAAAGCATTAAAGTGAAAGCACTAATGATCGTGTTTATTTGACTGCCTGTGGGACGATTTAAGAAATGATTTTGAATTTAATTTTTAATTAAGGCAGAAGCAGTTGGGGGCCTCTGGAGTTCAAGCATGAGAAAGGGAAATATGCTGCTGGGGAAGGAGAGGGCTCCTAGGGCCCCCGGCCTGGAGGAACTGTTCGTTGTGGAGGTCTGGCCATCCGGCAGCCTGCAAGGAAGCCCAAGTCTGAGGTCACTGATGGGCTTTGGGATAGGGGTCAGGGCCAGGCAACTCAATGGAACTGTCCTCCTTGGTGTTCTAGAGAGTTCTTTAAATAAAGAGCCTTTTTCTTTGTCTCAAGGTAATATTGCGTAACAAAAATAAGGAAAACATCTAAGTTTTCCATGTCTTTCTTGGGGTTTCAAGCCTTAAAGAGGTGCCACACTGCCCTACTTCATTAACATAGAACCCAGCATCGGAATTCCTGGGTTCTAATTTCCTCCCCATCACCGAAACCCCAGGGGACTTGGAGCACTCCATGATTCATGACCAGGCTTGGTTTTTTCAAGTGGGACTGATAGTGCCCATACCAATTCCCTCATAGGGCCATCTGAGGCCTCCATCCCGAAAGAGATGAAAGCACTTTGGAGGTGCCATTTCCTGGCTGGTCCATCCCACTCACCTGCTTCTCCCTGAGGCCTGTCAAAAGCACCCTTTTACTTTTCAAGGTTGCTCAGGCAAAGAACATGCTCCACTTGAGGCAAAAGCACAGACACACACACACAGCTGGCTATAATCTCTTAAAATATTTAAGAGAGTATTTGGGGACCAGCCAATTTTCAGGCAAGGTCTTGAAACAGGCAGTTTTAAACTCCATTGGATCCAGGAGACATGGGTTCAACTGCTAGGTCCACCACAGAGAGTTTTGAGAAATTCAATACCCCTCTCTGGGCCAGGAAAAGGGAAAGTGACTGAATTGGTTTAGAAGATCTTTAATAGTGTTCCCAACTCTAAAAAAACTCAGAAATCATCCTATCTGAGGATCAAATGGGATCATGGCTGTGAAAAAATAATCTTCGTCAGTGGCGAAGGGTGATACAACTGTGAAAGAGTGGATAGTGCAGAAGTTGAGGGTGTGGAGCTGGTGGTCAGACTGTCCTGTATTTGATCCTCAGATCTGCAGACTACAAGCAAGTCTTTCACATTGCTGAGACTCAGTTTCTTCACCGGTAAGGTACAGCTGATAATTGTCCCAACCTCAGAGAGTTGATAAGACCAACCCAAACCACAGGAGATAATAGATTTGAAAAGATCAGAAAGGGACCTTTCCTTACTAAGGGCTAGAGCTGACACGATTTGTTCCAATAACAAGAGAGGCACACGCGGGCTCTTCAAGAAGGGCCAGTGATAGTCAAGGAGTTACAGAATACAAGTGGGCTTGGCGGTCAGCTAAACCTGGGCACACTTGACTCTCAACTCAGCCTGGCTGTGGGTTTTCAAACAAGCTCTTTAGTCTTTATAAGCTTCATTCAGTTTCCTCTGCTGGGACAGAACGATTTTAAAAATTATTTCTCAGAATTGTTGATCACACATAATGTATCTGCCTGCCATGTAATAAGTGCTAATAAATTATTATTTCTATGTTGCTCTCTTTTTCTAAGAAGCATGGCCTTCCTGAAGGTGATAGTGTTGCCCAAGGGTTCCATGAAAACATGAAGAAGAGATGGACCAGGAAGGGGAGAGGACTGGGTTTTGTATTCACAAATACTTCTTTCCCAGAAACAAGCCATTTATCAAAGTATTGGAGTCCTGTTTACTGTCAAAACACAAAGGCTAATTACATTTGAAGAACAAGAGCAAAAAGACAGGGCCTGTTCAATTAATGGGGAGAGAAGGGGGGCTCTCTAGCATACAATATTTTGGACATCAGATTGAAATGGTTTAATTAGTCATTGCTAGGTACTCTGGATTGTCTGTTATGCTAGAAGACATTAGTCATCTGCAGCTTTGAAGCATGCCGTTTCGATTCTCCCATTCAACCATACTTTCTGAGCATCTGCTACATGTCAAGCACTGTGCTTAACATTGGAGATACAGCACAGTTGAAGGGAAAACAGACAGCTTGGTCCTCTAACAGCCATCTCAAACTTCCTATGTCCCCAAAGGGGCTCTAGTTTTATCCAATGCCATGCTCCGCTCCCGTCTTCCCCGTTGCAGCAGAAAGCCTCTGCATTTGCCCAAGTGCCCATAATACAAACTATGGAGTTGTCTTTGATTGCTCTTTCTGTTAGAACTTATCCGCTGTAGCAGTTTGATATAATTGATGAATTCCAAAAAGAAATATTGGCTTATGCTTGTAATCTGATCTGCACCTGGGCATGATTGAGTTATGATTAGGGCGTGGAGTCCCCACCCAGTCCCCACCCCTTGGTGGGTGGGGACTCACAGATAAAAGGCACTGCCAAGGACAGACTTGAGGGTTTCTGCTGTTGAAGTTTTGATGTTGGAGTTGGATGCTGAAGACTTAGGCTGGAGGTCCGGGAAGTAAGCTCACAGAGGAAGGAGAAGCCAGCCCCAGGAAGGAAGGAACCTTGAACCCAGAGAAAAGCAAGCCCCAGGAACATAGGAACCCAGGAAGCCTGAACCCTCACAGTCTTCGGCAGCCATCTTGCTCCAAATAGACTTTGGTGAGGGAAGTAACTTATGCTTTATGGCCTGGCATCTGTAAGCACCTACCCCAAATAATAACCCCTTGACAATGCCCAGCAGATTTCTGGTATTTTGCATCAGCACCCCTTTGGCTGACTAATACACCCCCTACTGGTTCTATTACCATAATAGATCTTGACTAAACCAACTCCTGCGTGGTCACAGGGCCATTACTCCAGTCTATGTCACCAGCTCTTGCCTGGGTTATTGCAAGAGCCTCTACTAACTGGTTTCTTTGTGTCCATGCCTGCTTCATGCTACCATCCACACAGCACCTAGGTGACCTTTCAAAAGCATGAATCATGTCACATTATTCTCTGCTTAAACCCCTTCAAAGAACAACAAAAAGACGAACAACCTGGTTTTAAAAATGGGCAATGGGCTTGAATAGACATTTCTCCAAAAAAGATGGCGAATAAGCACATGAAAAGATGCTCAACATCCTTACCCATGAGAGAGATGCAAATTAAAACCACAATAAGTTACCACCTCATACCCACTAGAACAGTTACTCTTGAAATATTGGAAAATAACAAGTGTTGGCGCGGATGCATGGACAGGGAGCCTCAGACACTGCTGATGTAAAATGGAGCAGTGCCGTGGAAAACAGTCTAGCAGTTCTTTAAAAGTTAAACACAGAATAACCATTTGACCTGGCAATATTACTTCTAACTATATATGCCAAAGAATTGAAAGCAGGGACTGAGATAGAGATCTGTACACCAGTGTTCACAGCAGCATTATTCACAATAGCCAAAAGTGAAAGCAACCCAAGGGTCCATCAACCAATGAATGAATAAACAAAACATGGTATATGCAAAGGAATATTACTCAATCACAGAAAAGAGTGAAGTTCTGATTCATGCCACAACATGGATGATCCTTGACGACTTTATTTAAGTGAAATAAGCCAGACACAAAAAGGACAAATAGTGGATGATTCCACTTATATGAAATACCTAGAATGAGAAAAAATAGAGACAGAATGTACATTAGAGGTTACCGGGCGGGGGGAGAGGGGAATGGGGACTTACTGCTTAATGGATACAGAGTTTCTTTCAGGTGCTGAAAAGTTTTGGTAATGGGTGGTGATGATGGCAACACAACATTGTAAATGTAATTAATATCAGCGATTTATGCTTAGAACGGTTAAAATGGCACATTTCATGGGATCGCGTGCAAAAACTTAACTTAAAAAAACCAACAAACTTCAAGTCTTCCAGTTGCTGTTAGACTGGGTCCAGGATCCCTAATATGGCTACTGTTTCCACATGCTCAGCCCCTGCCCAGGTCTGCACTCCTGGCTGCTCACTGTGCTTTCAGCCCACCAAGCCTTTTCTTGCCCGGTCTTTGCACTGGCTGTTCCCTCTGCACTCACTCCCTCCCCAGCTCTCCACCAGCCTAGCTCCTTCCCCTCATTTGGGCCTCAGCTGAAATATTACTGCTTCAAAGAGGGGGTTTTTCCTGACCTCACGATCTAAGCTGTCTCCCCAAGTTACTCTTCAGCTCATCACCTTATTTGACTTTCACAGCACTCACCCCTTTCTTAACCATCTGGCTCATGTCTGGATTCACTTGATGTCACACTCTCCTGCTAGTCTCTGAGCACGATGACAGCAGGAGCTTTGTCTGTCTTGTTACACAGCTGTCCTTCTAGTGCCTGGCACATAGTAGGCAGTCTACAAATATTAATTGACTAAAGGAATGAAGGGGAGGAATATAATATTGGAGGTATATGCAGGGTGGTGTACAAGCTCAGGAGAGGACATGAATAATCCTCCATGGAGGATGGAGCTTTCCATGAAGACGTGATATGAACTGGGTTTAAAAGGTTGAATAGGAGTTTTCTAGATTAACAACAGTAGAAAAGCAGGGACAGGGATGAGGGGTACAAGATTGACAGATTGGAGGATAAAATGCATTATAGCCACAAAGAACAACTGAACAACATGTGTAAAAACACAGGCTCACTGCAAGGGAATGTGGAACTTTCAGGTAACCCCAAGCATAGCAATGCTTTGTTATTAGGACAATGGAGGGAAGAGCCAGGACACCCCCAGATCACAACCAAAACAAAACAAGAGTCAGTTCTCCACTACCTGGGAGTGGGTATATAATAGTTAAAACATAACGGTCCTGGGACCTCTCGGTGGGGTTCAAGAAGCAGGAGGTGATGAATAACAGGTTCTGGTCCCATGGTGGTGGGAGGCAAGGTACCCACTAAGCCCTCATGGAAGAGTCAGGCCTCACTTCGTTCCCCTCCAACCAGAGCACCCGTGATAGAGGCTTGGTTTCTCTCCTCCAATCCCTCTGGGTCCTGCAATTAGTTTAACCACAGCTCTTGCTTACCTAGTGGAGGCGCAAGCATGTCCTAAGCCCTGCTGCCACTTTCTCCTGGTGATGCTGTAAACTGGCTGGTCAGGCTTAGATAAGTGAATACTGCACGCAGGGCTGGTGCAGGTGGGGGAGTGGCAGGAACCGAGTCTGTACAGGTGAGCAGGAAATAGACTTTGAATGTCATATGAAGAAATATGGGATTTTATCCTCACATCTATGGAAGGGTTTTAGGCAAACGAGTGACCTAGATATGATGTCAGCAGGGCTATTCTGCCTTCAGTGCAGAGCACAGATTGGAGGGAAAGAGGCTGGAGGCAGGAGACCTGTTAAGAGTCTGAGAAATGAAGCATGGAGAGAATGGCTGGAGTTTGGAGGTATATTTGGAAGGTAGAAATGACGAGGATTTGGATGCTCATTGGATATGGCCAGTAGAGTTTTTTAGGGAGGAAATCTGGGATCCCACCCAGATTTTAAACTACATCACTGGGTAAATTAATCAAAATCAGTAACATCTTAGAAAGAATACATAAATTCAGGAAACTTTAGGGACTGTCTACGTTTTCACATTTAGCCTTGGGCTTCCATCACTGCAAGGATTAGCCTTGGGCTCCCATCACTGCAAGGATTTCTATACTTTCCTGTGGTGAGTTGCACTATTTGTTGTCAATTCTTGAGAGTAGGGAGCTACTCTGGCCATATTTCTAGTAGGTAGAGTCTACATCTCTGCCCTGTCTGTGTTGGGCTTGGCAGTCAAAGGACCCGCTTTGATCAATGGGAAGTGAGCAGGTGGGACACACTCCATACCCAAGCAGGCACTCTAAATGCTCTTGTGGTTTAGCTATGCCCATCTGGAGCTTCTGTCATCCACCAGGAGAAGATCAGGCCCAGTGTGGCTTCTCTAGGAGAAGATATGTAGAGTGAACCCCAACCCGCCCCACCCAGCCCAGGAAAGCCACAGACTCTAGTGTATTATGTTAGAAATTTACACTTCTGGGAGTGGGGAGATGTTTGTTGCTGCAGCCAAAGCTGACTATTTCATCTCCAAAGTCTCAGTAACCTCCAGCAAGTGACTTACCCTCATTGGTGAAGTTGCACCAGCTGATTCCAACTCCTTTCCAGCTCAACATCATTTTTTAAAAAGGCTGTGTCACTGTCCTAGAAGATAGCATTGTTCTGGAATTTGGGCATATTTTTTTTTTCCTTTTCCAAAGATATAGGTTAATTAGGCAACTTCAAACTCCAGACTGGTATTTAATGAGCCAAACTCGGATAAGGCCAGAGTGCAAAGGCCTGGGATGGTTTTAGCTGCAGCAGCAGAACCTCTATTCTGAAGACCCTGAGATTAAAAAAAAAAAAATCTATAAAGCACAAACCTGCCGCATTCAGCTGCTTCGGTTATTTATACAAGCATTTTCCGATTCAAATTGCATACTCAAATCAAATTTCCCTGGTTTATGCCTTCTTCAGCAATTACTTAAAGGCAGTTTACCTCTCTCCGGAGGAACATAGCAGAAAGGCCTATAGACAAAATCTCGTTGACTCAGGGAGAGATAAACAAACTCCAGGCCTGGCGCTGCCGAAGTCACTTTGCCCACGAAAGGAATGCTGATGGGCCCCCTGGCTGTTTTTCAGCCTGGCTGATGGGAAGGCATTCTCCAAGGAAGAAGGCGAGGCCCACAGCGACGGAAGAAGCAGGTACACTTCGGGGGGCAGGGATACAGGGACCACTTCCTTTCGTGGAGCTTCTTCTTCAGGCAGGCAAGGAAGCCTACAGCCTAAACGTCCTCCCACTCCAGTGAGATCGAGGGAAATTGGAGGGAAACAGGGAGACCATGATTATTTCTGCATCTGAAAGATTCTGGGTCCTAAGCAAGATACACCCTTCTGCAAAATGATGAAATAGCCTAAGATTATCTTCAGTGTACTATTAATATGCCCTTCATTGACTTTTCCCCATTTGGGGGTATTCCCTTATCCTTATCCCAAGGAAGCATCATTTGCTCATTCATTAAACTCATTCATTTACTTCTCTAGCCACTAACGCTTTCTTACATTTACCGCTTCATTCAAATCAGTGGGCTTTATCTCCTTGATTGAACTGCCTGGCAGCTATTGTCTTTCCTTTCAGGAAAAGAACCCAATATTTATTTGGGGAGACAGTCTCACCTATTCCCATTACATATGGTAGGAGTGATGTGCCCCATGCCATTCTACCCACTCTCTGGGTAGGCACATGGCACAGACCTGACCAATGAGAACACTGCATTGTCTTAACTATAGGGGTTGGTTTGAGTATAGGCATGTGGTCCAAGTCCAACCAATGACAGCCCTATATGGAACTTCTGCTGCAAATAGCAGGAAAAAAGAAGGGAAATTCCAATAACTTATTGTGAATAAATGAATCAAGATAGGAAGTATTAACATAGACAAAATACCTCTAGTTACCAAAAATATACAATGGGAAAAAAGAGTCAGGGCTATGACTTTAGTGCTGAGTCTACCATTTACTAGCTTAGGAGAACTTGGGCAAGTCGCCTCAATAAGTATGTCTCCTAATGTAAAAAATGGAGATGGTAATGACCACTCTTTGTACCTAATAGGCCATGAATACACCTCTCTCTCCCATCAAAGTGGTTGGAGGTAAAGAATTTGAGGTGGTGGGATTGCAAGATGGATGCACCCTAGATCCCTGAGTCACTGTTCAAGAAGAAAAGCCATGGAGAGCTGCTCAGACTGTGATGTGAAAGAGAAATAGGTCTCTGTTGTATCAAATAAGAAATGTGGGGTTATTTTACTGCAGCATCACAGAGCCTAGCCTGACTAATATAATAATCATGGGTTCAATTATTCACAGTTACCCTGCAAGTCTGTGACATGAAGTCATTTTGCCAAGACATGACTTTGAATTGTGTGTTCCGAGGCAGGCAGATGGTAATGGAGGAAGCAGATGTTATTTCCACTACCCACCAGTCAGCATTTCCAGAACATTTTCATGGTTTATGGTAACAAGAATATTTCAAATTGGGACTGTTTCTATAGACCACCATTAGTATGGAACAATTATGAAATCTCAATGGGTCATTAGGAAAAGAGAAGGACAAGAATCCATCCACAAGAAAGGGACAAATCAGGACAAAACAACTCAGGATAACAGCATATTAAAAAGAAAACAGGGACATTGGAATTGTTTTGTATGACTTTGCAATGACGGATACAGGCCATTATACATTTTGTCAAAACCTATAAAATTGTGCAGTTTAGAGTATAAACCATAATGTAAACTATAAACCATGGTTAATAGCAATGCTTCAATATTTGCTCATCAATTGTAACAAATGTACCACACTAATGAAAGATACTAATGGGGGGGTGTGCGAGGGGGAGGGAGGGGAGTATATGAAAATCCCACAAATTTTCAATGTAACATTTATGTAATCTAAAGCTTCTTTAAAAATAAAGGAAGAAATTATTTTCACAAACTAAAAAAAAAGAAAGCAGGCAGAGGTGAGCTCAATTTAAGAACTTAGAGGAGGTGGGGCAAGATGGCATCTGAGTGAGTGCACCTTATGGTCTCTCCTGCGAAGAGGCGGCCCAGTGGGGTTGGAGTCTGGCCGGAGTGGGCTGTCTTGGGGGCTTGTAGGGCGGAGGGTGTGTGGACATTGATTTGGAGAGAGAGTGGCAGAGGTGGTGCTTGCTAAAGGTCGAATTGCGGCTTACAAGTACAAAGGTCGGAAGCTGTGGGCTGGCGGGACCCTTCCCCCTGGGGCTGGAGGGCACGGTGTTTCCTGAGATCTGTCGGTTGTGCGGTGGCATTGCTGGGCCCCGTGGTCCTATGGTCAGTGTCTCCTGAGCCCCCGTAGCCCATGTTGCACGGACCTCCGTGCCCTGGGTCTGCAGAGTCCCCGACTTCCCTTTCCCAAGTCCAGCGCTCCCGGAGGTCCTGGATTGCCTTAACCCTCCGGTTTTGGACTGACTCCATGGGTGGGAGGGATTCGGTGGGGGGGTGCAGTAAGGGAGCCTGGCTAGTGCGGGTTCAATTTTCTGGTTCCCCCCCCCCCCCCCCCCCCCGCCCGCCTTTTCTTTTCTTTTCTTTTTTTGTGCTTGGAGGAGAATACCAGCTGGCTTGGGGAGAGTCTGGGAAGAGAGGAGTGGCGAATCTGCTGAGAAAGCCCAATTCACCTAAATACCCTGGGATAGGAAACTGAGAGAAGGTGGAGTCAGAAAATCAACTAGCCCTCTTGTAGCAAATCTAAAGGAGAGGGACTGTAGGAGGTGCTTTCCACGCCTTCAGTAGCACACTTGGGGGTCCTGGTGAGGTGTGGATGCTCTCTTTCTGGAAATTAAGAGTCATTGTTTTCTGTGTGGATCTGATTCAACAAGGACCCACTTGACTATTCTACTGACCTCTCAGGCAGCTTTCCTGACTACTACAAACAGGATTTCCTAACTACAAACAGGATTCCTTGCTTGAAACTTTCCATTTGTTTGGTTTTTCCTTCCTTTTTATCCCCTCCAAAGCCCTTTTTTCTTTCTGTTTTCTTTCTTTCTCTTTTTCTTTTTCCTGCTTACTTCTGCACTCCCTTTTGTCCCTTTTTTTTCCCTCTTTCTTTCTTTCTCTGCTTTCTTATTCTTTTTACATTATGTTCTGCAGGGAGAGTTTCACATTTGCTGTATTTCCTCATCCTCCATTTACTTTTTTCTGTGTGTATTGATTTTGGCCACCAACACTATTCCTTTTCCTCTACATCTTTCTATCCTCCATCATTGATTGTTTCTCTTGCATTACACCTCTCTTTGTTTGTCCCGCTATTTTTTTACTTTTTATTACTAATATCTTTGTTCTGTTTTCTGCCTTATATTCACTCTTTGTATTATTGTCCTCTCTTTTCTCTTTCCCTCTCTCCTGAACACACAGACCTTTTAATTCACACTGTATTCCTCCCCATATTCAGATTACTGTCTCATTATACGTACTCTACTTTTCTTACTGTTATAACTCTACATACCTTACATGAGTCTAATATCCATTCTCCTATATCTCACAGGGTTCCTCTGTTAATATTTACTATCAATACTACTATTATTCATTTTTGTTTCTTACTCCTTTTGCTTTCTCTGGCCCTAATATTTTCCTTCAAGTGAATTAGCCAACAACAAGGAAATAGAATAAGAAGAGCAAAGTGACAAAGAGAAGACTTAACATGCATGCAAAAACAACTAATTAAACTCCAAAGTAGACAAAGAAGCTAAGCAACTGACTAAACCTGTCAAGATAAAATGATGAACAGACAGCAACAAAAAACTGCAACCAAACCAATAATCAGGAAAACACGCCCCAATCCAGTGAACAAACTACAAACCAGGAAGAGGAGCAGAACATCAAACAAGTTAAAGATCTCAAAACATATATTAGGGACCAATTTGATGAGGTGAAGGAAGAGATTAAGCATATGAAGAAAACAATTGTAGACAATACAGAAGAAATTGCAATTATACTCAAAAAGATAACGGATATGATGGTGATGAACAGCACAATTCAAGAAATCAAAAATACACTCTCAGTAAATAACAGCTGACTCGAAGAGTCAAACACATAGTAGAACTGATTGATAAAAAGATAGAAAAAATCCAGCAGGGACTTAGGGACCTGAATGACAATGCAAAATGTGCAAACATATGTATTATAGACATCCAAAAGGAGAAGAGAAGGGAAAGGGGACAGAAGGGGTGTTGGAGGAAATAATGGCTGAAAACTTCCCAAACCTATTGAGGGAGATAGATGTAAATGTCCAGGAAGCATAACGTACCCCAAACAGCATAAAATCCTAACAGACCTACCCCAAGACATACACTTGTCAAATTATCCAATGCTCAAGACAAAGAGAAAATACTAAAAGCAGCAAGAGAAAAGAGGACCATCACATACAAAGGAAGTTTCATAAGATTAAGTGCTGATTTCTCATCTGAAACCATGGAGGCAAGAAGGCAGTGGTATGACATAGTCAAGGTACTAGAAGAAAAGAATTTCCAACTGAGAATATTCTATCCAGCAAAGTTAGCATTCAAAAATGATGGAGAGTTCAAGATATTCACAGATAAACAGAAACTAAGAGAGTATGCCCTTCAAGAAATACTAAAGGGAGTTCTGCAGGAAGAAAGCAAAAAAAAGAGAGAGAGGCAGAGGTGAAGGAGAGTGTAAGAGCAACTAAAAAGACAAAAAAAAGAAAAAGAAAATCAAACAGAATATGGCAAACATAAATCCAAAGAAAATATGGCTAATAAAAGTAATTCCTTGAAAGTAATAACACTGAATGTCAATGGATTAAAGTCACCTGTCAAAAGACTCAGACTGGAAGATTGGATAAGGAAATATGACCCGTCTATATGCTGTCTGCAAGAAACACATCTTAGACCCAGGGATTCAAGGAGGTTGAAAGTGAATGGCTGGAAAACAATCTTATAAGCAAACAATAACAAAAAAAGGGCAGGAGTAGCTATATTAATAACAGACAAAATAGACTTTAAGTGCAAAACAATTGTGAGAGACAAAGATGGACACTACATATTAGTGAAAGGGATAATCTTTCAAGAAGAGTGAACAATCATAAACATTTATGCTCCTATCAAGAGCACCTCCAAATACGTGAGGCAAACACTGGAAAAACTAAGTGAAAGAATAGATGCCTCTACAATTATAGTGGGGGACTTTAATATACCACTATCAACTTTGGACAAAATATCTCAAAAGAAAATCAATAAAGAAACTAAAACTTTGAACAGTATATTAGATGAGCTGGACCTAATAGACACATACAGAATATTACATCCAAATACAGCAGGATATACATTTTTCTCAAGTGCACATGGATTGTTCTCCAAATAGACCACATGCTAGGCCACAGAAAAAGTCCCAATGAATTCAGAAAGATAGAAATCATACAAAATAATTTCTCTGATCACAGTGGAACAAAACTGGAAATCTGCAAGTGCCAGAGACACAGATTTGGCACCGAGATTTGGAAGTTAAACAACACACTCTTAGAAAAACAGTGGGTCAAGGAGGAAATCTCAAAAGAAATTAATAACTACCTTGAAACTAATGAAAATGATAACACAACATATCCAAACATATGGGATGCAGCAAAAGCAGTACTGAGAGGGAAAATTATAGCCATAAATTCATACATCAAAAAAGAAGAGCTAAAGTTGAAGAATCAAATGCACACTTGGAAGAATTAGTTAAAAAACAACAAACTAACCCCAAAGGAAGAAGAAAGAAAGAAAAAACAAAGAAAAGAGCAGAACTAAATGAAATAGAAAATAAGAAAGCACTTGAAAAAATAACCAAAACCAAGAGTTGGTTCTTTGAGAAAATCAATAAAATTGACAAACCCTTAGCTAGATTAACAAAGAAAAAAAGAGAGAAGATGCAAATACACAAAATAAGAAATGAGAAAGGAGATATCACCATTGACCCCACAGAAATAAAAACTATCATAAGAGGATACTTCGAAAAACTATATTCCAACAAAAATGACAATTTAGAGGAAATGGACAAATTCCTAGAAACACTTAAACAGCCTACATTAACAAAAGAAGAAGTTGATGACCTCAACAAACCAATCACAAATAAAGTGATAGAATCAGTCATTAAAAACCTCCCAACTAAAAAGAGCCCTGGGCCAGACACCTTCACAGGTGAATTCTACAAAACATTCCAGAAAGAACTAACATTGATCTTGCTTAAACGCTTCCAAAAAATTGAAACAGAAGGAACATTGCCTAACTCATTCTATGTTGCCAACATTACTCTAGCACCAAAGCCAAACAAAAATACCACAAGAAAGGAAAATTACAGACCAATCTCTCTAATGAAACTAGATGTCAAAATCCTCAACAAAATACTTGCTAATCGTATTCAACAACACATTAAACAAATTATGCACCATGACCAAGTGGATTTCATTCCTGGTATGCAAGGATGGTTCAACATAAGAAAACAAACTAATGTAATACACCACATAAACAGATTGAAGGAAAAAAATCACATGATCACATCTATAGATGCAGAAAAAGCATTTGACAAAATAGAGCACCCTTTCTTGATAAAAACACTGCAAAAGATCAGAAAAGAAGGAAACTGTCTGAACATGATAAAGAGTATATATAAAAACCCACAGTTAATATAATTTACAATAGTGAAATCCTAAAATCTTTCCCTCTAAGTTGAGGAACAAGACAAGGATGCCCACTATCACCCCTCCTATTTAACATAGTCTTAGAAGTACTTGCTTGAGCACTGAGGCAAGAACCAGACATAAAAGGCATCCAGATTGGAAAGGAAGAAGTCAAAATTTCACTAATTGCAGATAATATGACCTTATACATAGAAATCCCTGAGAAGTCTACAACAAAGCAAAACTTCTAAGAACTTAACAATGAGTTCAGTAAAGTCACAGGTTACAAGATAAATGCACAAAAATCAGTAGCATTTCTGTACACCAATAATGAACAATCTAAGGAGGAAATCAGGAATCAAATACCATTCACAACAGTAAATTAAAAAATCAATTGCCTAGGAATAAATTTAACTAAGGAGGTAAAAGACTTATACACAGAAAACTACGCAACACTGTTCAAGGAAATCAAAGAAGACCTAAATAAATTGAAGAATATTCCCTGTTCCTGGATAGGAAGACTAAATCATATTAAGATGTCTGTCCTATCCAAATTGATCTACAGATTCAATGCAATCCCAATAAAAATCAACACAGCATTCTTTAATGAACTAGAGAAACTAACTATGAAATTTATTTGGAAAGGAAAGAGGCCCCGAATAGACAAAGACATACTGTAAAAGAAAATTGAAATTGGATGAATCACACTACCTGACTTCAAAACATACTACAAAACTACAGTAGTGAAAAGAGCATGGTATTGGCACAAGAATAGACACACTGACCAATGGAACCAAATTGAGAATTCTGGTATAGATCCTCATATATATAGCCATATGGTATTCGACAAGGCCACCAAACCCTCTTAACTGGGAGAGAATTGCCTCTTCAACAAACAGTGCCTGGAGAACTGGATATCCATATGTAAAAGAATGAAAGAGGATTACCAACTCACACCTTATACCAAAATCAACTCAAGATGGATCAAATACCTAAATATAAGAGCCAAGACCATAAAGACCTTGGACAGCAATGTAAGGAAGCATCTACAGGACCTTATAATGGGAAATGACTTCATGAACTTCACACCAAAAGCACGAGCAGCAAAAGAACAAATAAATAGGACTTCCTCAAAATAAAAGCCTTCTGCACCTCAAAGGAGTTTGTCAAGAAAGTGAAAAGAGAGCCTACACAATGGGAGAAAATGTTTGGTAACCATATATCTGATAGGAGACTTATATCTTGCATATATAAAGAACTCCTATATCTTGAAAATAAAAAGACAAACATCCCATTTAAAAAATGGGAAAAAGATTTGAACAGACACTTCTCCAAAGATATACAAATGGCTAAAAAACACATGAAAAAATGTTCAAAATCCTAAGCTATTAGGGAAATGCAAATCAAAACAACAATGAGATATCATCTTACTCCCATAAGACTGGCAGCTATCAAAAAATCAGAAGACTATAATTGTTGGAGAGGATGTGAAGAAATAGGAACACTCATCCCCTGCTGGTGGGAATGCAGAAGGAACCAGCCATTCTGGAGGACAGTTTGGCAGTTTCTCAAAAAACTAGCTATAGATTTGCCATATGACCTAGCAATTCCACTGCTGGGTATATACCCAGAAGATCTGAAAACAAGGACACAAACTGATATATGCACACCAGTGTTCATAGCAGCACTATTCACTATTGCCAAAAGTTGGAATCAACCCAAATGCCCATCAACAGATGAATGGATCAATAAAATGTAGTACATACATACAATGGAATACTACTCAGCTTTAAGAACGAATACATTACAAACACATGTGATAATATGGATAAATCTTGAGAACCTTATGTTGAGTGAAGCAACCCAGGCATTGAAGGACAAATACCACATGACCTCTCTAATATGAAATAAGTAAACCAAACTGTCTCAGAGAGTTAGAGACTGGATGATAAACTTAAAGGTAGTTGGGGGGTAGAGGAAGGTTATGAGCTGACGGCTACTTGGGTGAAATCTATGATAAGCTGGAGGTAAGTATTTATACAGGAAAGGGATAAAATGGGGGCATAGGGATAACTTTGGGTAGGGCTGTATGAGTTTGAAGGGCTCTTGGAATGGGAGGATGGGTTAGATTGCCCAAGAAATTGGGGAGAGGGCAGGGGGAACATTTGATCATGGGAGATTGTCAGGTATGTGATTGAAATTGTGGCACAGAGAAAACTCTTTAGAGAATGTAATATGGAAGATTGCATGTTTGGGATGCTTAAGGGGGGAGGCATCTGACACAGGGCAAGCTTCGGTGGAATGTGTGAGTGCTCATTTTGTCATAGTGCATTATACCATTGGGTGGAGACCCATGCAATGGGAGTGAAGGTATACCCACATCCTGCGGAGGACTGATGTTCTCAAACAGAGGGAATTGTATCTCTTGAGAGAACTGGTGGCTCCCAATGGGTTAGGGCAGTCAAGTATGTCAAGCCCTGAACATTTTTGCAAGTATCTCTCAATATGGTCCCTCAAGTAATGAAGATTGATTGTCATGGTGGGCCCTGAGGGGAGGGGGAAAGAAGTGTTGAATACATGGAATCAGGGCAACTTTGGGGCAATGGAAGTGTTCCACAAGATCATGCCATGATGGATATAGGTCATGTTAAATTACACCAAAAATGTATAAAAGTCTATAGGCTAAAATGTAAACCATAATGTAAAACATAAGATAACTAAAAATTTAGACAATTGTATAGTCTAAAATATAAACCATAATGTAAACCCAAATGGAACCATGTTTGAGAGCTATCATTTCAATATCTGTAAATTAGCTGCAGCAAATATAACATGAACATGTAAAAAGATCACTGTTGGGGAAGGGACAAAGGGTTTGATATTGATATGTGCAAGTACCATATATTG
Organism: Dasypus novemcinctus; assembly: GCF_030445035.2. Taxonomy (NCBI): domain Eukaryota; kingdom Metazoa; phylum Chordata; class Mammalia; order Cingulata; family Dasypodidae; genus Dasypus; species Dasypus novemcinctus. The sequence goes on along the minus strand of NC_080695.1, from coordinate 54,998,112 downwards.
TATATGTGAATTACTGCGACCTAAAACTTATGTCAAGAGAAACTTAACAATCAGGGGGAAAAAAGAAAAAGAAAGAAAGAAAGAAAGAAAGAAAGAAAGAAAGAAAGAAAGAAAGAAAGAAAGAAAGAAAGAAAGAAAGAAAGAAAGAAAGAAAGAAAGAAAGAAAGGAAGGAAGGAAGGAAGGAAGGAAGGAAGGAAGGAAGGAAGGAAGGAAGGAAGGAAGGAAGGAAGGAGATACTGAGAAAGAAATGGAAAAAATTGCCTTGCCACTGCACATACAGGGCAACACCTGTAGCAGTGATGAAAGGCAAAATGTCAAAAACAAAGCTTTTTCATGTTTTTGATACCCCAGTTTATTTTTCCTTTATTTAATTTTTCTAAATTTCTATGTATTCTATATCTAACCTTTAAATCCATCACTATATTCCATTTTTCTATTAATGGAACCTGGCAATATATTGGGCTTCTTTTTTGAAGAAGTTTTGGACTACAGAGAGGTTCAACTATGGCGGGAGAGGAGCGCTTGTGTGGGGTGTCATTGGTGGTGGGCACATGGTTGGGAGGGAGTTCTCCAGGTCATGTATACAGGGTACATAGAAAGGTTTGGATATTTTCATAGTGGTTTCAGTTGGAAACAACAGATGAGAGAGTGCTGAGTTCCTGGCCAGGGGAGCTCTGTCACACTCCCCAATGGAACAACAACAATTCCCCAAGTGCAATGGCAAAGACCAATAAAGATGGATGGTCCAACGACAAGCCCTTAACACTGATGGCTCCAATTATGAGCCTGTGTGCCTGAAATATGAACTAGGCCTATAGCTGTGGGGTGCCTAAGAGTTACCTCCTGAGAGCCTCCATGTTGCTCAAATGTGGCCAGTCTCGAAGCCAAACTCAGCATGTAGATGCATTGCCTTCCCCATGTGTAGGACATGACTCCCAGGGATGAGCCTCCCTGGCACCGAGGGATTATTACCAAGCACCAGCTGATGATGTAACTACAAAAAGACCTTTAACAAAGAGGTCAACTCTGACTGGCAGAATATCTCAGCCTACATGTAATATCAGGTGTTAAAAACTGCTTTTTGACTTTGGATAAAAGGGGGAAATGTAAAGGACAAGTGAGTTTATGTGGCTATGAGTATCCAAAAAAGAGTCAGGAGGTCATCAGAGGGTAATGCACACCTTATCAGGGTACAAGAGACAGCCAAGGTAGATGGAAACCCAGGTGCTGGTTCTCCTGAGGGCTGCAGCAGCCCACAGGTTCTATGGTCATGGCAGATGGCTCTAGAGTTCAGGGCCATGTCAGTCAGCCCTACTTTGGAGTTTGTGTTCCTGAGTGTGATGGAGTTGACTCAGATATAACCTTTCTACATATGCGTCTTCTGTTCTTTTACTAGGCCTGTGGTTGGCATTTGGGTTGGTGTATACTCAGGAGACCTGAATCTCTGGACTGTCCATGTGACGGCCAGGCCCTGGACCTCAGCAGACTTGCAGCTTCTACCCTCTGGTTTCTTGGACTTACCCTGGCCAGCTGACAGGGAGGTAAGGAGGGTCAACCACCACACCAGGGAGCCAAGAGTGCCTACAGCTACAAGCAGGAGAATTGCAACCATCATCCATGTGGACTCTAAGCTCCTTCTTGATGTAGAGGGTGACTGGACATAACCATCCCAGGGTCCACAGGATGGAGGAATAGAGTATGGATTAGAGTGGACTTACTGGTGTTCTGCTGGGGAACTATTGGGATTAGTAAGGGAAGAAATTGTAGTAGTGATGTGGAGAGGGTGGCCACGGTGGCTGCTAGATGGTAGGGAGAGAGAAGAAGAGATATGGTGTGGGGACATTTTCAGGACATTGTCCTAGGTGGTGCTGCAGGGATGGATGCCCGACCTTGTGTGTCCTGTCGTGGTCCACTGGGTGGACTGAGAGAGACTGTGGACTACAACATGGACCACTGTCCATGTGGTGCAGCTGTGCTCCAGAATGTATTTGCCAGGTGCAGTGGATGTGCCACAATGATGGAAGATGTTGTTGATGTGGGAGGGGTGGCGTGGGTGGGATGGGAGTATATTTTTTGAATGTAACATTTAAAAGAAAATAAAGAAGAAAAAAAAGGCAAAAAAAAAAAAAAAAAGAACTCAGAGGGAAAAGATAAATGAAATTGCTGAATTGGTAATATCCAGGGCCATAGGGGAAATATATGCATGTGATTAGAATGATGAGCTTCAGATTTAGTTTAATGCAACAAGGATTACATGCAAAAATTTAATGCAATAGAGTTTGAATTCCATTTCTGCTCCTGACTAGCTGTGTAATCTTGAGCAAGTTGCTTTGTTTCTCAGCCTGGATTTTCTCATCTGAAATATGAGGATTAGGCAAGTCCCTACCTCAGAGTTGTAAGGATTAAATTAAACTATCCATATAAAGTGCTTAATTCACAGTAAGAGCTAAATAAATTATCATCACGATATTATTGGCACTGTAAAAGGAAGAAAGGAAAATGAGGGAGATCTAGAGGAGATGAAGGAATTAAAGGAAAAAGGTGATGGTATGCTAATTGGGGTGGGGAACTCACAATGAACAAGAAGAGCAGAAAGCCAGCCTCATGTAGAAGATGAGGCTTCCCTGAGAACAGAAGCAAGGAGCCCTTACTTCAGAAGTGAAACCTAGTGTGAAATCCCTAGAGAAGGAGAGGAAGAGGGAATGAGAAATTACAGAGAATGTAACAGCAGGAAAAGACGAAGAAGAAAAAAAATGAGCCTTATGCTAGTCATGTGTGAACCCCAGAAAGAGGACAAATGCAGGAGAGAGGTTAAAAAAAGAGAGAGACGAGATGAGAGGGAGAAGTAAACCACAGGAAAAGGAAGGAAGATGGTGGGAAGAGAGTTCAAAGGAAGCCTTGAAGATGAGAATGAGGAGAAACTTAAAGAGGGAATATGGCATACAACAACCTAAAAACAGAGAGCAGGGGAAAGTCTAATGCTTGCACAGGCCCCTGAATTCCAAAAAAGCTCTAGAAAACAAAATTAATTCTGTTGAATTTGGCACAAATCCATTTGGTGGCAACACTTGACCTGATTTAATAAGATTTATTGTAAAAGTGTGAAAATACATAGAGTTGATGGTAACACATTAATGCGAGTATAACTAACTGCTGATTTATAAATGAGATTGTGGCTGAAAGGGGTAGTCTGTGGACATAAATCTCAATTGAAAGTAAGCTAGAGAATAATCTAGGGGTGTATAACAGTGATTTTGGTGGTGGGTAAAGATTATGGTTAAGGGAAGCAGACTTGGCCCAGTGGTTAGGGCATTCGTCTACCACATGGGAGGTCCGTGGCTCAAACCCGGGGCCTCCTTGACCCATGTGCATCTGGCCCACACACAGTGCTGATGTGCATAAGGAGTGCCGTGCCATGCAGGGGTGTCCCCCATGTAGGGGAGCCCCACACGCAAGGAGTGTGCCCCGTAAGGAGAGCCGCCCAGCATGAAAGAAAGTGCAGCCTGCCCAGGAATGGTGCCGCACACATGGAGAGCTGACACAGCAAGATGACGCAACAAAAAGAAACACAGATTCCCATGCCGCTGACAACAACAGAAGCAGACAAAAACAAGAACACACAGCAATGGACACAGAGAACAGACAATTGGGGGCGGGGGGGAGAAATAAATCTTTTTTAAAAAAAGATTATGGTTAATAGTATAAATATGAGAATGTTCTTCCTTTACAATGTATTACGAATATGGTGATACATGGGGAAACTACAACTAATGCAGCTTATGGGAGATAGTTAACAGTAATATTGTAATATTTTTGCAGCACTGGCAAAAAAAGACATATCAATTCTAAGTAACAATAGGAGGTATAAGGAGGTATGGGATTTTTTTCTTTCAGAGTAATGAAAACATTCTAAAATTGACTGAGGTAAGGACAGCACAACTCTGTGATGAAAACGAGAACCACTGAATGTCCACGTTGAATGGACTGTACAAAGCATGGTACTGTATAACAAGTGAATTCAGTGGTAGATGATGGACTATGGTTAACAGGACAATATGAGAACCCTCTCTCATGAACTAAAACAAACACATAAAACTAATACAGGGTATTAATAACTGGGTAGGTTGGTGGAGAAATAAACCAAATATAAGGTATGGGCTATAATTAGTAGTAATATTTTGACAATGTTCTTTCTTAGTCTGTAACAAATGTTTCACAACAGTGCAAGGCGTCAGTGGTGGGGTCAAGTACGGAAGCCCTAAATGATGATATGCATGTTTGTTTTCTAGGTTGATAACTTTTACTATATACTTTGTCTATATATGTTCATATATTAATGATATACATCAATAAAAAAATTTTAATGAAAGAAAAACTTGACCTGGGCTTACATGAGGCTTATTATAAGCTTTATTTATCCCATCTGCCACGTAGTATGAACATTCAGATATTCCACTGCAGAAATGAGTTAATCGTCACATGCTATTGCAGACCCCACTGGGAGTGGGGTGTTGTGGAATATATGTTAAAAGTACCACAGAAGCTTTCTAATTTCCACAAGGTTTGAATTCCATAGTGTATGACCCCAAGACTTTTGAATCAGAGATTGTGACCTTGTATTAGAAGACGCGAGACCAATATGAAGAGAGAAATTTGTACATAATAATGAAGCTGATGAATGTTTACAACATATCAAGTGCTGTATACTCAATATCTCTTTTAATCCTTGGGTGCCATTTTATTTTGTTTTCATGGCTGTGGCAAGGGAAACTTAGAGAAGTGAAGTCATCTGCCCCCAGTTCACACATGGCAGGTATGGAGCAGAATTTAGGAACTGAACTCAGGCTGCAGGACTTCAGGGCTTATACCCTTAACCACTAGGCTATGCTGCCCTTTTATTAACTTCAGGGAAAGAATGGAAAGAAATGTTTCTTGGATTCTACCACATATTGAGTTTTTCTGAGACCTCATTTTTCATAATCTTCCTAATAACTCAGTGAAATTCTATCATGCCCCTCAATAAGGAGTTAAGCAACCTGCCCAAGTTCTCACAGTTAACTAGTCTGACACCAGAAACATTATTTTCTCCATTGATTGCAACAACATCAAAAAGAGCTTGTGAGGGTTCAACGGGAAAAAAATAGAAAAAGTTAGGAAATCACTCCCAATTGATAACAGAAATAAAAAAGCTATAAAGCATATCATAATCAGGAGAAAAATTGCCCAGAGGTTAAAATATGTAATCAAAAAGGGAGTGAGGGGATAAAACAGATGATAAAATAATAAAAATTTGATAAGGAATTGATATACAAAGTCTGCAAAAATTATATAAGCTGTGATGACGGAAAAGATTCTCAGAACAATTTTCATGATTTTACAAAACCATGTGAGATTCAAGTTCATAAGAGGTCATATGGAATCCAAAGACCTGTGTCCTTGTATTGCCTCCACCATATCATAGTTTGATCTTGAACAAGTTACATAATTTCTCTTAACTATGTGCCTCTGTGTGTTTATACAATGCAAAAAGAAACACTGTCAACTTTTATACCATATTAATACTTCTAACCAGACAATAGGTGGAACATTTTGAACATGTATTTGAACATATTTATCTGTCTGAATACTCCAAATGAGTACATTTGCTTCATTCTTTAAGTATACCAATATGCACTTCCTTCTGGGCATGTTTGCGAAGGCAAAATATTTTGTCTGTAAATACATGCCAATTCCAACGTTACAAATATTTTTTTGGTTTCAACCATTTGGCAACAATATGCTTTAGAGGACTTGGTGTGGGTATCAGTCAGGATAAGGTAGTTAAGGATATGATAACAAAAATTCCCAAATCAATCACTTAAAACAAAAAAGTTATTCTTGCTTAAGATCCATCCCATAGTTTTGTAAGGGACGCTCTGATAATAACCAAATCCAGGCAGGCTGATGGGGCAGATTGCCACCTCAAACTTTACCAGTTGCCATATCAGGGAGGCGTAAACATGGCTGGGGATCACTGGATACGTGTAGTCGGTTGAATTATACACACCAGAAAAACAATTTTTCTTGTTCTTAATCCATTCCTGTGGTCATGAACCTACTGTAAATAGGACTTTTAGAAGTTGTTATTTTAAGTTAAGATGCAGCCTAACTGAATGAGGTTGAAACTTAATCCTATTTCTAGAGGCTTTATGAAGAGAAAGCCACTTGGAGAAGAAGCTAAACGTCTGTGGAACCAGGAAAAGAAAGGGGAGGACATCCCCATGTGATGGGAAAGCCAAGGAACCCAAGGATTGCCAGCCAGCCAGAGTGCTACCAATCCCAGGAGGAAGCAAGCCATCTAGCCTCTGAAACCATGAGCCACCAAATTCTCATTGCAAAGTCAACCCATGGTGTTGGCCCTGGGCCTCAGCAGACTTGCAGCTTCTACCTTCTGGTTTCTTGGACTTACCCTGGCCAGCTGACAGGGAGGTAAGGAGGGTCAACCACCACACCAGGGAGCCAAGAGTGCCTACAGCTACAAGCAGGAGAATTGCAACCATCATGCATGTGGACTCTAAGCTCCCTCTTGATGTAGAGGGTGACTGGACGTAACCATCCCAGGGTCCACAGGATGGAGGAATAGAGTATGGATTAGAGTGGACTTACTGGTGTTCTACTGGGGAACTATTGGGATTTCGGAGTCTCATGGCCATATAGACTCACTTGTTCTTTCCATTTCCCCCTTTTTATCCAAAGTCAAAAAGCAGGTTTAAGACCAGATATTACATGTAGGCTGAGATATTCTGCCGGTCTGAGTTCACCATTGCCTTTAGATTGCTCCTGCTTCATGATTGAAAAATTCCTAGTAATGCAATGAGGGAGCAAACTATGAGTACTTTAAGAGGAAAGCTCCTCAGGAGGAAGAAAGAGAAGGACAAAGAGACCGAGGTGGGTGTAGAAGGCAGTGTGGCTTGAACAGAGAGAGCGAAGGAGGGAGCAGTAGAAGATAAAACCAGATTAGTAACTGGGTCCAAACTATGAAGAAAGAAAACCCAATATAATGGTTACCATTCCTATAGTACTTACTAACTACATGCTTGGACAGTCTGAAACTCCTCATAGCAACACTACAAGGTGTTGCTATTATTATGTCCATTTACAAATGAGGGAATTGAGAGACCAAATGGTACAATCAATTTGCCTGAGCAAGTGGCAATGCCAGGACTCAGACTCAAGCAGAAGGCCCCAGATTCTGAACTATACACACTGCTTGTCAAAAAGGCATAAAAAGTGGGGCAAAGAACCTGACTACCTAGAGGCAAGAGAAAAAGGCAAAATAAAGGGAGATAAATACAGATTCCTTTTTTCAAACACACCCTTCTACGTAAGCATACATGTATTTAATTTATCTATCAAATATTCTAGTCGACCCATGCCATGGTAATGATAGACAATGGTGATAATAGCAAAGGAAACAGACAAGGTTCCTACTTCAATGGACTTACATCACACTCCCTCGGGGCATGCCTTATATTTAAAGCCTCAGAAAGGAAACCTAATTGGGCTAATTAATCCCAGTCCTATAGAGAGACAGTGTTCTCACATGAGGCCACCTCATTGGCTGCTCTTGAGTCAACTGTCAGTCACTGTCCAGGACTTGTGACCAGGGGGTGGGTTCACAAAACACCAGCATGGCACTGCAACAAGATGCTCAAAAGGAAGTTGTGGATGGAGAGACACTTAGCGTCTACAGACAACCACTCTAATAAAAAGGGAGTCTTAAAAGTCCATCTCAGTTACACTACTCAGAGTCCTAAAGGAGCCATTTGACAGAAGCTCAAGGAGAAGCATTAAATGTTGAGAAAAAAATAATCCCACAGATAAACCCATAGTAATACAGAGTTGGAACCAGCAACCCCACAATTAGATTCAAGTTCCTTTACATCCAAGACAAGGCTTTGTAAGCACCGGTTACTGGAGATGCATTGCAGCCCAATCGCCAGCTTTCAGTACCATCTGTTCCCTTTGTGTGAAGTATTGTAACTTCACACAAGTGAAAAGCATAAACAGATTTCAAAAAGCCTTCAATAATAAAGGGAAATGAAAAATGAAAGAAAAATTCATCTGATTCCTTAATTCTGATTTATTAGGTGTTGGTGAACAAACTGGGCTCTTTGGGGCTGAGCTGAGGTGATGTTTCGAAATTACTGCCCCCTCCCTCATCAGCTTCCCAAAGAACTGTTTTTGCTAGACAGAAGGATTGATTGGCGAGTGTTTCTGGCTAAAGGAGAGTATTAGTGATACTCTTTGGGTAGTGGAACTGGGTTTGATTTGACAAGCTAAGGGTCAAATATTTTATCTAGCTGTTTCCTACCATAACTGGATCCTTCCTTTCCATCTGTTGCTGCTTGATTATTTCATTATTATCCACGATGTCATTATTTTTGCTGCAGTTGATTTGGCATAAACGAAGTCCATGCCCTCTAACATGTGTGGCTTACACAACACCGCTGGAAACAAAACAGCTTAGAGAGCTTGATTGATGGATGTTACTGAGAATGAATCACTAAATCTGCTTTTCAGCGGCTGTTTCGTGGTACATGGTCCTCATGCTCCCTCCCCCTTCTAATGTTATGCGGGGTCTTCCGAGCCTTAAGCACAAAGGAGAGAAATTCCAGAGGGCCAATGATCCTTACGAGCTTTGAGATATGAGGAGTGAGACTGGTTTATGTCTTCATGGCTTGAGCTCTGATGGGCAAAGAGAAACTAAAGCTTCTCTGGGTGGCTCTGGGCACAAACAGAAAGGCTTTATGGACCTGATGACTAAGTTCAATGTATAGCTGGGTATAGGGCATTTCTCCCCATTGCACCAGAGGACCACAACAGAAGCATACTGCAGGGACAGTGGTGCATCTATAAAAGAGCCTTAGTTCTCACTGTGCCCAGCAGTGTGGCAGTGAATCAAAGTTGTCATGGAGGAGCCATGCAGCCATACAAAGGAGAGCTGGTGTCCTCCAATGGTTTGCAGGAAACAAGTTTCAAGAGGAGAACTGGATAAAAGAACCTGAGTGGTTCCTCAAAGGCATGAGGCATCCTTGGAGGGCTCTGGAAACAAGTGAAGGAGAATTTAAGAGAAGCTGAGTTCTAGCCTGTATTAGCAGGACATGTCTCCTTTTTTGTTCTTGTTGGTTTGAGAGTTTTATTGAAAATATCTTGTTGTTGCTGTTGAACAGCTCTATCAAGATAAAATTCATGTACAATACAATTTACCCATTTAAAGTGTAAAATCCAGTGGTTCTTAGTATTCATAAATATGTGCAACCATCACCAGAGCCTTTTTTTGAACTTTTTTTTCACTTGAAAAAATGCCCAGTATCCTTTAGCTGTCACCCCCACCCATATCCCCTCATTCCCATCCCTTAGCCCTCAGCAACCACTAATCTACTTTTGGTTCCTATAGATGTGTCTCTACTGGACATTACATATAAATGGAATCATACAGTACATGGTCTTTTGTGACTGGCTTCTTTCACTAAGCAAAATGTTTTCAAGATACATCCCTATTGTAGCATCAGTGCTTCATTCCTTTTCATGACTAAGTAATATATCCCACGGTATAGCTATGCCACATTTTGCTTATCCATTCATCAATTGATGGACATTTGGGTTGTTTCCACCTGGACATTTATCTTAAAGCAACTTTATTTGTACTAGCAAGCTGGTGAGGCCTGAGACATGGGACTTACTCGTAGTGATTTGGGTTACTCATGGTGAGTAATCGATGTTGATTAAGAAGAATAGAACTGTTGAAATAAGATAGAAGAGAAAACCTGTTTCACCATATCACTCTTCTTCCAAGAGTCAGCTTTACGAAGGTATGATCTAAACTAAGTTAACCAAGGCACCTCAGGTTATTATAATTCTATACTTTGATTTTAATCACCACAAAAATTGTCCCCTGTTCAGGAAGGGTGTTTGAAAAACCATTCATAGGGGAGCAGATGCAGCTCAAGTGGTTGAGCACCTGCTTCCCATGTACAAGTCCTGGGTTCAATCCCTGGTACCTCTGGGGGGAAAAAAAAAAACATAAAGACTTGCCAACTCAGTGCTGGAAAATTATCTGCTCCAAGAGAAGGCTCTTTGGCTCCATCCTGGAAGAAGGCAGGAAAGCTTGACTCCAAGGCTGCCTGAGCAAAGTTAAGCCAACTCTGAATCACCCAGACTGCCTTTAGCACCCACTAGCCATTCCCAGCCAGGGTCCCTTAGCTCCTGGATGTAATGGAGCAAATCCTGTGGCTGATAATGTTGGACTGGATCATGCTGGGTCCTTCCAAATGCCAGCACTGTCCTGGAGCAGGCAAAGGTCTCTCTTCAGAAGGACTGGGAATGGCATGAGTATGCACTCCTTTGCACAACCCAAATGCACACAGAGAGTTTTGATGTGAATGAAATTAAATTCCTTACGATGAGAAAATCAGCCAGATGCCAACTAGTAGGTGGGTAACATAAGATCTCACCTCCTGAGAAGCTTTAAATTAAGGTTGGGAGGCTGAACTTGGAAAGCCAGCCAAGGCTCCATCCCAGGAGGCTGCATTTGGAAATCAATTAGCAGGAGGGAGAAGCTGGGAGCCCTGGCACATCTCAGCTGCAGCGGGGAGAGAGGAGGGTTTGAATGATGGTGCTATATTTGATACCAAGTAGCATCTGAGTGTCTACAGCTCTGTTAGACTTTGTGGAGAAAAACTGCTGGAGAGGAAAGAGACACCTAAACTAAGCAGGGAAAAAAAAAATCTGTCACAAGAGAACTTCAAAGGAATTAGGGAAGCATAAATGAGGACTGTTCATGCTTTGGCCACTCTTAGGACACATCCTCACTGCTGGTGCTTTGGGATCGGATGACATAACAAGAGGAGCTGCTTGTGGAGCAGAGAGGAAATCTGGGACTGCTTTTTGGGAAGCAGCTTCAGAGTCTCTTTAGATCTTTGCTCTGAACTACTGGACCAAGAGGCTCAAAACGGTAAGAATCTTGGCAACCTAGGAATTCTGCACTCTGGGGAGCTGAAGAGGCATCACGGCTGCGCCAAACAGTCCGGAGTGCTGGGAAGCCTGGCTGTGCCCCCGGCCTCTTCTGGGCCAAGCCTCAGCCTGAGACCTGAAATCTGGGTCACGTCTGATTAGACCAGGAATTAGCACCTGAGGCAAACGTAGCCCTCACGGGGATGCAGCAGGGGACATAAGGGACTCGGGGGTGGCCCAGGGTGGGGTCCTGCCCCATGGGCTGCTGTGTGCTGGGGAGTGAGGGATCAGCTGCGGTGGGTGCTGGGAGCACCTCCGGAAGCCCCTTTCATCCCCTCAGCAGCCGGAGTGTTGTCGGCTCACGGGGACTCCCTGGGAATCGCCCTCAGGGAAGGAGGCCTCCTGGCCCTAGGTCATGACCCTCCCCAGGGGCTGCCCACACCCCACTGTGGGTCAGTGCCAGGGTTAAAGGCCCAAGCCCCTTGCCCCCAGGCGGACAACTCTGAAGGGCCCTCCCGGCTCCAGAGCGGCCCCCGGGAGGGGCAGAAGCCTGTGGGGAGCCCGCCCCAGGAACAGCGCCCCCCCCACCCCAGCCCACCGTCACTTCTCCAAAATGCTGACCTCTCCCCAGCCAGCCTCCCGCGTGCAGACCTGCACCTCAGTGCCCCCTGCCAGGAAGCCCACCAAAGCCGAAGCCGGGGCTGCAAAGGCCACAGGCGGGTTGGCCAGCACAGCAGGACCTGGGGGTCTCACAGTTTTGGAGGCTGGAAGTCCGACACCGAGGCGTCAGCTGGCAGAGGCTCCGAAGGGTCTGCGGCCTTCTGGCAGAGGCCTGCGGCCATCCACCACGCAGCCTCTGCCGCGGTCACGTGGCCGTCTGCCCTTCTCCCTCCCACTCCTGACTGTCCACCTTTCCTCTGCTCAGGAGGATTCCGGTCATACTGGATAAAGACCCTCTGGGTTCACTTTGATTCCATTTACAAAGGGGATCACAGGCTCGGACACGTCCTTGTGCGGGGCACGGTCCCATCCGCAGCAGGCACCAGCCAGGCTGATGGAGAGAGAGGGGAGGCAGTGGAAGCCAAGAGGCTCCCAGAGGGAACGCAACGAGCAGGAGGCCACGAGGCAACAGGAGACCAGGCAATGGAGGCGATGACCCCACAGAAGCCAGGAGATGAGGGAAAGGCCGTGCAGGAAGGGAGAGGGCCAGCTGCGTCTGAAACAGCACCACAACGGGATGAGGCGCGTTAGCCACGCTGAGGGGGTGACCGTCAGAGCTTTCTTGATTTCCTGAGGAGGTGCATCAAACCCATGTCCAGGGCATCGGGAGGGAGTCTCGGTTTCTGAAAGACCCCAACCCACGGGCATGGTGGCTAAGCGCAGAAGCACTGAAGTTAGGCAGACCTGAGTTCAAATCCTTATTCCTTATCTTATCAGACCTCAGGAGCCTCGACGTCTTCATCTGTATGATGGGAGTGGTATGGGCAGGCGCAGCAACCAAAGAGGAAACAGGAAGGCGGGCAAGTTTCCTAACCTCCCTGAACCCTGGTTACTGCATCTGTAAAAGTGGAAAATAATAGTCTGTTCCCCGTAGTATTATATAAGTATTTAATGAGATGATCTTGCAGCACTCCTAACACAGTAAGTTCTTAATAACCAACAACTACGTTATTAACTCTGGTTAAAACAGCTGGAGTTGTATTAAGAAATTTGTATGGGCTTTTAAAAGTGTGTCTTTACTGGAAAGGGGTATGACCTAGACTTAAATCATTAACTTGCAGAGAGGAATTCCCCTGCCACTTTCAGAAAGACACACACCTTCACGGATTCAAAAGTCATGGCACAAATACCATTGATTGCACACTTTGGATGAACTGTATGCTTTATTAATATGTATCAATAAAACTGATTTGGTTTAAAAAGATTTTTAAAGTCATGGCACAAATCAAGGTCTGTCCTCCCACTGTTTCTTGTGTTCAGCTGAGGTGGCTGCCGGCCAAGCCCAGGACTTGGATGGAAGCTTCCGCCTGAGCTCCCCGGCAGGGACTCCTCATGGCCCCAGGTTTTCGGAGCAATAAATAAGGCTCAGAGGCAAGGGCCCTGGAGCGGGCTAATGAGCCTCGGGGAGGGGCCGGGTCTGCATGGCGCTGCTGTCAGAGCTCACAGAGCCACAAGTGCCAGGAAAGGCCTTTGCTGTCTCCTTGTCCTTCCCACCACCCCCCGCCCTTCCCAGCCACCTTTCTTCTTATTTTTCCTCCTTCTTTACTGTCCCTTTGCAACTCAACCTCCCCTATGTCACTTGCCACATCACCTGCCCATCTCCCAAGTATCTGTCATTCTCTCTCTCTCTTCCACTCTGGCTGAATTTCCATCTGGCTGTGACAGTTTCTCCTCTGCCCTCTGGCTTCGTGTCCCGCCCCCTCCTTTCCCCTCCCCCCTCCACTCTTTTCCTCCCCCCTCCCCTCTTTTCTCTCTCCATCTCTGGGTGTTCCTCTTTGTCTCTATTCCACTCTTTCTTTGTCACTCCCCATCGCCCTCCCCTGCTGTCGTCCTTTCTGGCGCTTTCCTGTGGCTCTCTCTCCCCTGAGTTCTGCTCATCGTCTCCACCTTCCTCTAGCTCTGACTCTCAGTGTCCTACCATATCTTTCTCCCCCCAGTTTCTATATCTGCCTCCATGTCCCTTTTTCTTTCTTTCTTGGTCTTTCTATTTGTCAAAACCTCTCTGCCTCTCACTCTCAGGTTAAGAAAGAGGACAGTTGTGCCCTTGGCCTGGAAAGCCGCACGCCTTGGGGTCTTTCAGCATCTGGGGATGACACAGCCTCTGGGTGTTGGCCCGCAAAGTGCTGAAGGAGGGAAAGACAACTCAAAGAGGCGCGCTGCTGAGTGGCTTACACCTCCAGGCCAGGCTTTCCAGGCGGCAGCCACCTTCCCTCTGCCACCACGGCCAGGGTGGACAGCACGGGAATTTGACAGGGCTGCAAGCCTCGGACTCTAGAAGGCCAGGGGTCTGTCAGCCCCAGGCAAGCTAGCAGAAGGGGGAGATGGCCCTGTAGCATCGGGATTCTGCTGGGGTTTCACAGCTTCTTTTTCCCCACGAGCTGGGCTGCTGCTTCTTGTAGAAAGCAAGAGGTGGAGAAACGGAGAGTTTGATATATACGTAAGAGTCAGAAGTCATGGGTTCTATCCCTGACCTGCTGTGACCTTATGCAAGTCACTTTCCTTCTCTGGCTCTCAATTGCTTGCCTGTGAAATGAGGCTCTTTAGCAAACGTCTCAGAACATGGCTCTGGGACAGTCACACTTGGGTTAGAGGCCCAGTGCTGACAATTAACAAGGGCATCTCTGTATATCATATTAGCTGTTAGAATATCGACATAGTTCTCCTTCTGGTCAGTTAACAGTCACTTCCCTGAGTACCAAAGCTCACCCCACTATCACTCTAGCTCCTCTTCCTTCTAGTCCTCATGAATTAGACACTGAAGGGTTAATCCTGGCACAGCCAGAGGTCTGCTCAGCCCACCTCCGTTCTGATTGGATGCTGCCTGTGCTTTCCAGGTTGCCGAGAGTCATTTTACCACCACCCCTGTTTCCAGCGCATCCTAATGCAGGATAACAGCAGGCCTGAGCTCTTAGCACTGTTGTGAGGATGAAATGGTGTGATCCACATAAACCACTTCACACAGTGCCTGGCACACAGTAAACACGCAACAAAGGGGAGTGTATACTATTAGAATCTATAGATTGTCTTTCCAGCCTAATGGAAGCTATTGCAATAAAAAAAATGACAGTAAGTACCACTAAATGTACTAAGATTTAGTGGTTATTTGCTCTATGCTAGGTGCTATTTGAAGCACTTCGAATATAGTAATTCTCTTAATATCCACATCACAAGGACCTTTGAACCAGGTACTATTATTACACCAATTTTACTGGCAAGCAAGAGAAAGCTTCTGTTTTGTTTTGTTTTCCTGTCATTCCACATCCTCACCAGCATTTGGTATTGTCAGTTTTTAAAAATTTGGGCCATTTAATAGGTGTGTACTGGTATCCATTGTTTATTATTTTTATTAGACAAGTTATAGGTTTCAGCATAAAATAAGATTCCCATACACCATTCTATCATAAACACCTTTTTATGGTATGGGACATTTGTTACAAATAATGAAAGCACATTTTTATAATTGCACTGCCAAACAGTCCTCCACAGTGGCTGTACTAGCCTACATTCCATCGACAGTAAAGAAGCGTTCCTATCTCTCCACATCCTCTCCAACATTTACAGTTTTCTAACTTTTTAATAGTGGCCAGTCTCATAAGTGTGAAATGAACTCTCATTGTAGTTTTGATTTGTGTTTCCCCTATTGCTAATGACATTGAACATTTTTTCATGTGTTTCTTTGCCATTTGTATTTATTCTTTGGGCAATTGTCTTTTCAAGTCTTTTGCCCATTTTTTAATCAGGTAGTTTGTCTTTTTATTGTTGAGTTGTATGATCTCTTTATATTTATATATATCATGGATAGTAAACCCTTATCAGAATGTGATTGCCAAATATTTTCTCCCATTGAGTCAGCTGCCTTTTCACCCTTTTGACAAAGTCCTTTGAGGTACAAAAATGTTTAATTTTGAGGAGGTCCAATTTATCTATTTTTCCTTTTGTTGCTCATGCTTTGGTTATAAGGTTTAAGAAACTACCACCTACCACAAGATCTTGAAGATGTTTTCCTACATTTTCTTCTATGAGTTTTATGGTTGTTGCTTTTATATTTAGGTCCCTGATCCACTTTGAGTTAATTTTTGTATAAGGTATGAGATAGGGATCTCCTTTCTTTCTTTTGCATATGGATATCCAGTTCTCCCAGCACTATTTGTTGAATAAACTGTTCTGGCCCAGCTAGGAGGGCTTGACCACCTTGTCAAAAATCACTGGACTGTAGATCTGGGGGCTTATTTCTGAGTTCTCATTTCGGTTCCATTGGTCATTGTGTCTGTCTTTATGCCAGTACCATGTGGTGGTTTACCACTGTAGCTAAGTAATACGCTTTAAAGTCTAGAAGTGAGAGTCCTCCAACTTCGTTTTTCTTTTTTAAGAACTTTTTGTCTATTCAGGACTCCTTACCCTTCCAAATAAATTCGATCATGGTTTTTCCATTTTTGCAAAAAAATATGTTGGAATTTTTATTAGGATTGTGTTGAATCTGCAAATTGATTTGGGTAGAATTGACATCTTAAGGATATTTAGGGTTCCAATCCATGAACACAGAATATCCATCCATTTATTTAAGTCTTCTTCAGTTTCTCTTAGCAACATTTCATAGTTTTCTGAATACAGATCCTTTATGTCCTTGGTTAAATTAACTCCTAAGTATTTGATTGTTTTAGTTGCTGTTATAAATGGATTTATCTTTCAGATTTCCTCCTCAGATTGCACATCAGTGATGTATAAAACATTATTGATTTTTGCACATTAATCTTGTATCCTGCCACTTAGCTGAACTCACCTGTTAGTTCTAGAGCTCTGTTGTGGAATATTCAGGAGATTGTAGATATAGAATCATATCATCAGCGAATAGTGAAAGTTTTATTTCTTTCTTTCCTATGTGGATGGCTTTTATTTATCTAGCCTAATTGCTCTAGCTAGAACCTCTTAGCACAATACTGAATAACAATGGTGACAGTGGACATCGTGTCTTGTTCCTGATCTCAGCGGAAAAGCTTTCAGTCTTTCACCTTTGAGTACAATTGCTAGCTGTAGGTTTCTCATATGTTCGCTTTACCATATTGAGAAAGATTCCTTCTCTATCTAGCTTTTGGAGTGTTTTTATCAAGAAAGGGTACTGTATTTTGTCAAATGCCATTTTGCATCAATTGAGAGAATAGTGTGATTTTTCTTCTTCAGTTCATCAATGTGGTTTATTATGCTAATTAATTTTCTTGTGTTGAACCACCCTTGCATACCTGGGATAAAATCCACTTTATCATGGTGTATAATTCTTTTAATTTGCTTTTGGATTCTGTTTCCAAGTATTTTATTGAGGTTTTTTGCATCTATGCTCATTAGAGATGTTGATTTGTATATCTTTTTTTTCTTTTTTTTTTTGTAGTATCTTAATTTGTTGTTTTTTTTGTCTTTATTTAATTTTTAATGTTCATTCAAAAAATATGAGGTCCCCATATACCCCCCATCCCGCTCACCCCACTCCTCCCCCCATAGCAACAATCTCCTCCATCATCATGAGACATTCATTGCATTTGCAATACATCTCTGAGCACTGCTGCACCTCATGGTCAATGGTCCACATCATAGCCCACACTCTCCCACAGTCCACTCAGTGGGCCATGGGAGGGCATACGATGTTCAGTAACTGTCCCTGCAGCACCACCCAGGACAACTCCAAATCCTGAAAACGCCCCCACATCACATCTCTTCCTCCCACTCTCTACCCCCAGCAGCCACCATGGCCACTTTCTCCACAGCAATGCCACCTTTTCTTCTAATACTAATCACAATAGTTCATGAATAGAATATCAGTAAGTCCACTCTAATCCATACTCTATTCCTCCATCCTGTGGGCCTTAGAATGGTTGTGTCCACTCCACATCTCTATCAAGAGGGGGCTTAGATTTCCCATGGATGCTGGATGCAATCCCCCTGCTTTCAGCTGTAGGCACTCTTGGCTCCCTGGTGTGGGGGTTGACCTTCTTCACCTCCATGTTAGCTGAGTGGGATTTAGTTCTTCTCTCCTCTTTGCTTTGTCACTCTAGCTAAGGGTTTGTCAATTTTGTTGCTCTCAAAGAACCAACTTTTGGTTTTGTTGATTCCCTCTCGTTTTTTTGTTCTTGGTTTCATTTATTTCTTCTCTGATCTTTACTATTTCTTTCCTTTGGCTTGGTTTGGGATTAGTTTGCTGTTTGTTTGTTTTTTTCTAGTTCATCCAGGTATGTAGTTAGATCTTCAGTTTTACTTTTTCTTGTTTTTTTTTTAAAGATTTATTTTTTAATTTATTTCTCTCCTCTTCCCCACAACCCCGTTGTCTGCTCTGTGTCCATTCACTGTGTATTCTTCTGTGTCCACTTGTATTCTTGTCAGTGGAACCAGAAATCTGTGTCTCTTTTTGTTGCATCATCTTGCTGCATCAGCTCTCCATGTGTGCAGCGTCACTCCTGGGCAGGCTGTGCTTTTTTCACACAGGGCGGCTCTCCTTGTGGGGCACACTCCTCGCACATGGGGATCCCCTAGGCAGGGGACACTCCTGCGTGGCATGGCACTCCTTGCACATGGCAGCACTGTGCATAGACTAACTCATCACATGGGTCAGGAGGCCCTGGGTTTGAACCCTGGACCTCCTATATGGTAGGCGGGTGCTTTATTAGTTGAGCCAAATCTGCTTCTCTTATTTTTTGTTTTTTGTTTTTTTTAAAGATTTATTTTATTTATTTCTCTCCCCTTCCCCCCTTTGTCTGCTCTCTGTGTCCATTCACTATATGTTCTTCCTCCTCCACTTGCATTATCCAGCAGCACTGGGAAACTGCATTTCTTCTTTGTTGCGTCATCTTGCTGCGTCACCTCTCCACATGTGCAGTGCCACTCCTGGGCAGGCTGCTCTTTTTTCATGCAGGGAAGTTCTCCTTGCAGGGCACACTCCTTGTGAGTGGGGCACCCCTGCATGGCACGGCACTCATTGCACGTGGCAGCACCTCACGTGGGCCAGCTTTGCCACATAGGTCAGGAGGCCCTGGGGATCAAACCCTCGACACTCCATATGGTAGACAGATGCTCTATCAGTTGAGCCACATCCACTTCCCATCTCGTTTTTAAATGTAAGCACTGAAGGCTATAAATTTCCCTCTCAGCACTGCCTTTGTACTATCCCATAGGCTTTAATATGTTGTGTTCTCTTTTTCACTCATCTCAAAATATTTGCTGAATTTTCTTACAGTTTCTTCTTTGACCCACCAATTATTTAAGAGTACATTGTTTAATCTCCATATATTTATGAATTTTCCCTTTTTCTTTCCATTATTGATTTCCAGCTTCATTCCATTATGATCAGTGAAAGTGTATTGTGTAATTTCAATTTTTTTAAGTTTATTGAGACTTGTCTTGTGATCTAACTTATGGTCTATCTTGGAGAAGGACCCATGAGCACTTGAAAAGAAAGTATATCCTGCTGTTTTGGGAGGCAATGCTCTGTAGATGTGTTAGGTCTGGTTCATTTATCATATTATTCAAGTTCTCTGTTTCTTTTTTAATCCTCATTCCAGATGTTCTATCCAATACTGAGAGTGGTGTATAGAAGTTTCCAACTATTATTGTTGAGACATCTGTTTCTTCCTTCAGTTTTGCCAGCGTGTGCCTCATGTATCTTGGGGCAGTCAGGTTAAGTGCATAAACATTTAGTACAGTTATTTCTTCTTGGTGAACTGCCCCTTTTATTAATATATAGTGATATTCTTCATGTCTTATAACAGTTTTGCATTTGACATCTATTTTGTCCTATATTAGTATCACTACGCCAACTCTTTTTTGGTTACTATTTGCATGAAATATCTTCTTCCAACCTTTCACTTTTAACCTCGTTGTGTTCTTGTCTGAGGTGGGTCTCTTGCTAGACAACATATAGATGGCTCGTACTTTTTTATCCAATCTATCAGTCTATAGCTTTTGATTGGGGAGTTCAAGCTATTAACACTCAATGTTATTACTGTAAAAGCATTATTTAACGTCATTCATTTTGTCCTTCGGCTCTCTGTTGTCATATAGCTCTACTGTCTGTCTTCTTACCCTTTAGTTTACCCTTTCTAATAATCTTCATTTCTACACTGTTCTCCAAACCTCTCGCCCTTGTTTTTTTCCTTTCAGACTGCAGCATTCCCTTTAGCATCTCTGTAATTTTGGCTTTTTGGTAATATATTCTATGAGTTTTTGTTTGTCTGTGAAGACTTTGAACGTACTCTAATTTTTAAAGAATGGTTTTGCTAGATAAAAAATTCTTGGCTGGCAGTTTTATTCTTTCAGTAACTTAAATACATCATACCACTTCTCACCTCCATGGTTTCTGATGAGAGGCTGGCACTTAATCTTTTTAAATTTCCCTTGTATGTGATGCTTTGCTTTTCTCCTGCTGCTTTCAGAATCCTCTCTTTATCACTATGCTTTGATTGCTGTAACTTTGCAATAAGTTTTAAGATAGGATGTGTGACTCCTCCACCTTCATTTTTCTTTTTCATGATGGCTTTCACTGTTTAAGTTCCCTTACTCTTCCATATAAATCTGGAGATTGGATTTTCCATTTCTGCAAAGAGGGTGTTGTAATTTTTATTGGAATTGCAATGAATCTTTAAATTACTTTGGGTAGAATTGACATCTCAATGATGTTTAGCCTTCCATACATGAACACTGAATGTTCTTCCATTTATTTAGGTTTTCTTTGACTTTTAAGCAATGATTTGTAGTTTTCCTTATACAAGAACTTTGCACCCTTGGTTAGATTTATTTCTAGATATTTGATTGTTTTAGTTGCTACTGCAGATGGAATTTTTTCTTGATTTCTTCTTCCAACTGTTCATTACTACTTTTTATTACTACTGATTTTTTGTGTTGATCTTGAACCCACCACTTTGCAGATTTCATTCATTCATTTTAGTAGCTTTGGTGTGGATATTTCAGGATCTTCTATATATAGGGTGATGTCATCTGTAAATGGAAATAAAGTTCCACTACTTTCTTTCAGTTTGGATGCCTTTTATTGCTTTTTCTTGACTAATTGCTCTAGGTAGAATTTCCAGTATTATGTTGAATAACAGTGGTGACAGTGGGCATCTTCCTTGTCAAGTTCTTGATCTTAGAGGGGAAGCTTTCAGTTCTTATCATTAAGTATGACATTAGCAGTGAGTTTTTCATACTTGCCCTTTATCATGTTGAGGAAATTTCCTTCTATTCCTTGTTTTATGATTGTTTTTATCTAGAAGGGGTGCTGAATTTTGTCCAATGCCTCTTCTGCATCAATTGAAATGATCGTGTGTTTTTTCCACTAATGTTAATGTGGTGTATTAACAATACACTAATTGATTTTCTTATGTTGAACTACCATTGCATATCTGGGACAAATCCCACTTAATCATGGTATATAATTCTTTTAATATGCTGTTGGCTTTGATTTGTTAGTATTTTGTTAAGGATTTTTGCATCTTTATTCATAAGCGTTATTAGTCTATAACTTTCTTTTCTTGTGTTCTCTTTATCTGACTTTGGTTGAAGATGATGATGGCCTCATAAAATGAGTTAGGGACTCTTCCCTTCTCTTCAATTTTTTGGAAGATTTTAAGAAGGATCAACTTTTATCCTTCTTAGGATGCTTGGTAAAATTCACCTGTGAACCACCTGATCCCATCTGGTCCTTGGTTTTCCTTTGTGGGGAAGTTTTTGATAACTGATCAAATCTCTTTATTCGTGATCAAATTGTTGAGATCTTCTATTTCTTCTTGAGTCAGTGTAGATAGTTTGTGTGTTTCTAGGAATTGTCCTTTTCATCTAGGTTATTTAATCTGTTGGTGTACAGTTGTTCATAGTATCCTTTTAGAATCCTTTTTATATCTGTGGGGTTAGTATTAAGGTTTCCCTTTCCATTTCTGATTTTAATTATTTATGTCCCCCCTCTTTTTTTTCTTTGTTAGTCTAGTTAAAGATTTCTTGTTTTATTGATCTTTTCAAAGAATGAATTTTGGTTTGGTTGATTCTCCTCTCTCTCTTTTTCTCTCTATTTCATTTTCTCCACTCTAATCCTTGTTATTTCCTTCCTTCTGCTCACTTTGAGTTTAGTTTGCTCTTCATTTTCTAGATCCTCCAATTTTAAATTTAGATCTCTGATTTGAATTCTTCTTTCTTTTTTAATGTAGACATTTAGAGACATAAATTTCCCTCCCAGCCCTGTCTTTGCTGCATACAATAAGTTTTGGTATGTTGTCTTTTCATTTTGATTCTCCTCAAGATATTTCCTAATTTCCCTTGTGATTTCTTCTTTGACCCATTGATTGTTTAAAAGTACATTGTTTAATTTGCACATATTTGTGAATTTTTCATTTCTCCCTCCATTATAATTTTCTAGCTTCATTCCATTGTGGTCAAAGAAGAGACATTGTATGATATCAATATTTTTTAAGTTATTGAGACTTGTTTTGAGAACTAACATACGATCTATACTGGAGAATGATCCATGTGCCCTAGAGAATAATGTGTATTCTGCTGCTGGTGAGTAAAGTGTTCTCTATATGTCTGTTAGGTGCACTTGATCTAAAGTATAGTTCAAGTGTCCTATTTCCTTATTGATTTGATTAGATGTTCTACTCATTATTGAAAATGGCCCATTGAAATCTCCTACTATTAATGTAGAACCATCTTCAAATCTGTCAAAATTTGTTTCATATGTTTTGGGGCTTTACTTTTAGGTGCATATATATATTTATAATTGTTATGCCTTCTTGAATTGACTGCTTTATCTACAGCTAAAGCTCTTGTAACAGTTTTTTACTTAAAGTCTATTTTATCTGGTATTAATAGAGCTACCCCAGCTCTCCTTTGGTTACTCCTTGTTTGGTATATATAAATATATATATTTTTTCCATTCTTTCACTTTCAACCTACCTACATCCTTGAATTTAAGGTGAGTTTCTTGTAAACATCATAGAGTTGAGTCTTGCTTTCTTATCCATTCTGCCAATCTCTGCCTTTTCACTGGAGAGTTCAATTATTTATATTTAAAGTAGCTATTCACAATGAATGATTTTCTTCTGACATTTTGCCATTTTGCCTTTGTAAGTCTTGTACCTTTTTTGTCCCTCAATTCTTCCATTAATACCTAGTTTCATATTTGATTGTTTGCTGTACAACTTTGAATCCCTTCTCAATTCTTTCTGAATGTATTCTTCAGATATTTTCTTTGTGGTTACCATGGAGCTAAAACTTAATATCCTAAATCTATAAAAAATCATATTTAAGTTGACATTTTCCTAACTTCAACAGCACATGCATAACTATTCCTATACCCCCCACCTATTTTTGTACCAGTTACAAATTATATCTTTGTACATTGTGTATGAAAAACCAGAGTTATTACTTTTTATGCAATTGTATTTTAGCACCTATAAGAAGTAAGAAGTTCAAATGCAATACAATGTAATACAATATAAAAGTTCTAGCATTTATAATTACTCATATGGTTACCTTTACTGGAGGTCTCCATTTCCCCATGCCATTTTGCTCCACTGACTAGGGTCCTCTCCTTTCAGTTTGGAGAACCGCCTTTAGCAGTGCTTGTAGGGCAGGTCTAGTGATGACAAACTCCCTCAGTTTTTTTTTTTTTATCTTACCTTAATCTCTCCCTTGTTCTTGAAAGAAAGTCTTGCCAGATATAACATTCTTTTTCAGCAATTGTTTTCTTTCAGCACTTTAAATATTTTGTCCTACTACCTTCTTGCCTCCATGGTTTCTTATGAGAAATTAGTACTTAATCTTATTGAGATTCCCTTGTACATAGCACCTTGCTTATCTCTTATAGCTTTCAGAACTATCTCCACATCCTTGTCATTGGATAGTTTGATTATTATGTGTCTGGGTAAGGTTCTCTTTGAGTTTATCTTGTTTGGGATTTGCTGGACTTTTGACCTATCTGAACAATTCAGTAACTATTCTCACAGAGGGACTGATTCCTGGAGCTTCCTACTCTGCCATCTTCCCACAATGCTCTCGAGAGAAAGATCCTGAATAGACAAGATTCCAGAGAGAGGCAGACCACTCCCCAAATGCCACTGCAACATCCTTGAACTGATCCTGTCTAAATCATATCTCTTCCATCTTGGAGATAAAGGAGGAAAGGGAAGGAGCCTTGGCTTCCTTCTCCTGGAGGCCATCTCTTGCTATGGTTTTGGACCCTTCATATCAGCCCATGAGTTTTCCAAGCAGAAACCCCTCCTACTGTGGTCTAGTTTATCAAAATTTGGACGTCAAATGACTTCCACCCATGTCCACTTCTGTGGAAGTCTGTCTGTGAATAATGAGTATGCATGATACACCTGAGTCCATATTTTACCAACAAATATTTGTTGAGCCTTTACCCTAGATAGGCACTGTGCTAAAGCCCCCTAAAGGGGGCAATTGTCTCCTTAACCTCATATGAAACCCTGTGGTAGACATTAACCATTAGTAGAGCTCACCAATTTCCAGTTTTCCTCTCCTTCCAAGTGTACAGGAGGCCACAATTTCTAGCCCAACTGTGATTAGAAGGGATTATGTGACTAATTCTGACCAATGGGCTTTGGGAAATAAGGGGGCCCCACATCCATGCATAAGCTTTTAATTGCTGATAAGAGACCTTTCACAGTTCTCTTACCTTATTGTGGGATTGTGGAACCTGACTCTCGGTGAAAATAATACATAAGCAAGGAATAAATATTTTTTACTTAAAAAAAACTAAAATTGGAGGTTGTTTGTTCTGAGAGTATAATATACTCTGAAAACTCAACATCTAATGATGACGACAACGTATAAACATTATTTTATGTATGCCACTTGGTTTGGTTGTTTAGGGTTTTTGTTTTGTTTTGTTTTGGTCTTGATTTGTTTATTTGGTGTTTTCCTTTGGGGGGAGGGTACATTTATTCAGGTCTTACTGTGTCCCAAACACTGTGATTTTTATATATATGACATTTTTTAATCATCTATGGAAAATTCATTCCTTTAGTTATTCATTCACTCAGTAAATATTTATTGAGTGCCAACCATGAGGTAGGTACTGAGAATAAAATGGTGAAGGAGATAGACATGGCCCTTAGCCCCATGGAGCTTAAAGTCTATTGGGGCCTGGGGCAGATATAATGAAATAATTGAATAAAGAAGAGTATCCATGCAAACTGTGTTTGGGTCTCTGAGAGAAAGAACTCAGTGATATAAACATGTACAACAAGGTAATCTGACCTAGACTGAAGATGCGGGGGGCATGTTGGAGAAGGCTTTCCCAAGAAATAAAGTCTGTTGAATGAAGTAGGATAAGCCCAACTAAAAGTATTCTTATCCCAATTTATTCATGAGAAAATTAAAACTCAGAAAGCTTAAGTAATTTTCCTACAGTGATAGTTTGTAAGTGGCAGAACTAGGATTTAAACCAAGATATAACTCCAAAGCCCATTCTCTTAAGCATTGCACTATACATGAATCCTTGAGTTCAGAGTAAAGTGAATAGTTAAGAATTTAAGGGAATTATTCAGATATTCCAGCACTATCCTCACCAGAGGATAGTCTTAACATTTTAAATACAACTGGAATTCTTGGGTTTGAAGTATTTGCCTAAACCATTCAGCTACATGAATGTGTACATGTATTTAAAATGTTTGACTAAATATATCTGTGGTGAGGTCATATGCCATTTCCCAAGTCACTTAAAAAAGAAATAGAATAAAGGTATGGTAGCATCAGCTAAACCAGCAATAAAAGCAGCAATTAGAACCAATTTTTGAGCCTCATTCAAAAAGCCCCACCCCACACATTTCTTCAAAACAGGTGATACATTAATTCCCAGTTCCTCGCCATTCATATTGCCTGTTTTCCAAAGGAACACTAGAATACAGCATATCAGTAGGGATAATTGTATGATGCTTATAAAGCATTTTGTAAGTTAAAAATTGCTTCTGGCAGAAGAGGACAACAGTTGTCAGCAAAAATAAGGAAGCAGAAGTTTTAAAATGGGAAAAAAGGAAGAAAATTAGAAATCAAGTTCTCCTGCCCCACCCCTCTAGACTGATTGAACTAATATGCATTCTCATTTAATTCTCATTTTTAAAAAAATTAAAAACTTTGGGGCATTGCTGCTTATCAGCTGGAGGTCTTTAGTTCAAGCAGCAGTAACTAACTTAAGCAGAAGAGCAATTATCAAAGGAGCTTATGCAATCAGTGAGAAGACTGGAAATCTAGGCTTTGAATGGACAGATGCTTCTAGAAGAAACCTCACTATTCTCACCTCTGCTCAGATTTCCCCATCTCAGTAGGACCCTAACTAGCCTAGGTTCCATGCCTGCTTCCTTGTCTATCTCAGGATATCGAGAGGAATCGTCTGTGGAAGGGGTTTCCAGAGATCCTTTCAACTTCTGAAGCAGAAAAGTAAGGCTGTGGGTGACTTCCCAAAAAGGATGGCATCATGGTGGAGCAATAACTCCCCAAAAGGCAGATTGGGTTTTCTTAGAAAGGGGAAATAGAAAACAGGCAAGCAGAAAATGAAAATGGCCTGCTTCCAGCTGCTATCGCATCTTACAGATGATGACATGGAGGCTCCCCAATTCGCCTGCACAGCCAGGATTCAACCCCAGGTCTGTCGGTCTCGCACACAGGCAGCCTCTCCCTGCTCCACACTGACTCTCATTCAAGGTGTCCGTGGGCAATTCTTGACCTCTCTGGATCTCTTTCTCCAAAATTCAGGTGAAGATCCAGGACAACTGTTTTATTGACTAAGTGTTTTCCGCATGCCAGGCTCTGTGTTTAATGCTAAGACCCAGCGGTGAGGAAGATGTCCACGAAACGTGCACTCGGAGAGCTCACGGTTGGACACTTTGGACAGAAAGAGCCTCTTGTGGGAAACACGTGAGAGCTCAGGGTAAGGACGGCAGGGGCAGGTGTGAGGAGGCTTCCCGCTGCTGCGTCCAGGTAGCCGACGCCCTTCCCCAACCTAAGCATTTTGGTCAGACCGAGCCCACCCCGTGCTAAGGCTTAAGCACTCCACCGTCCTCCCTTCCCACCAGCCCGTGTCAGGAATCCCAGAACGTCCTCTGTTCTGTGCAGCGGGACCCTTTGTACACCCGGAGCAGGGAAACACCTCACACGGATGAGAGAAGCAGGATGTCCACAGGGCACGTGGACGGCACTGCCCTTCGGGAGGACCGCTGGCAGTTCTGTCAAGAGCGTTGACCGCTCACACCCTTTGTGCCCCCATTCCAATTCCAGGAATCCATTCTGAGGAAACAACGAATGACATGGATTCTCAAGCAGTGCTTTTTATGAAGCTAAAAAGCAGAGCCACCCTAATGTTGAGGGATGCAGAGAGTAATTGTCACTAAATCATACTGAGACTCTTTCCAGGAGTTGTGCTGACCCCATTTGTGGTGATCAAGAGAAGGAGGCTGGGAATTGATGCAGACTCCCAGCCACTGGCCTCAGAAATTGATTGCTGCATTTGTGTGGAGGCTGTTTCCCAGAAGAGGCTGTTCCTGGCCCATGCCTGAGCACGGCGGGGATGCTAAGACAGGCTCATTCCTAGGAGGTGTGAGACTCCCCGGCAGCTGACTTTGGCTCAGATCTCCCTGATGGCCATGCAAACCTTCCTTAGACTGGACGACAGCCCAGGAGCTTCTAGCCACCTTTCGCTTTCACTTGGGCGCAGACTTGCCTTGGGGTCTGAAGGCTCCCCTACCCTCTCACCATTTTCTTTCACACGCATTTCCTCTAATGAAAGCCTGGCATGTTCGATTCTGTCTGGTGTCTCCTTCTCAGAAGACTGGGACCAACACACAAGTCCAGAAGTGGCTGATGAAAACAGGAAGTACTGCCTGGCAGGTGAAGAAGAGGCTGCTCAGGTTCACAGGTGGAGCTGGACCGCCCCTGGCACATAGTGGTGAGTTGCTAAAGATTTTGCCGACAGAGACCTAGAAAAATGTCCCAGTGGACAGAAATGCTGTCTCAATGCAATGATACAGGCAACTGGCGATATGGGGCCAAGAATGCTTACGAAGTTAGCAATACCTAGTTGTTGCTAGTTGCCCTGTAGAAGGACAATGAGAGACTGATGGCTGTTAGCAAACAGTTCATGGTTAAGCATGAAATCCAGGGATGCTTTTGTGCTCAGCCAAGGTAGGTCTGTTATGTTCCAAGGTCAGAGCCCTGGTGGGGAAAACACAGGATCCTAGAACATAGGTTGAGGACACCTAGATGGATTCCCAAGAGGACGTGCACTCTGAAACCCCCTGGAACATCTGCGTTTGCAAAGGTGGCCCAGCTTCCCTAGTGAGAAGTCCCCTGTGCTGCAAGATGCTGCAGAAGCTTCTCCCGAACAAGACCACGGGCTCCCCACCCTCAGGAGCTGGCCCCCCTCATCTTTTGGCTGTCAGCCTGGGAACAGTCGTCATCTGGAGTTAACTCCAGCATCTCCTGGCTGGGGACATGCCGGGCTTGATAAGGGAGAAAGAGATTAATGAAACTGAAGAATTGAAAGAATTACCCAGCTTAGACAACCAAGCTGCTTCCCCAAGATTGCTCCCAGACCATGTTTGAGCACAGCAGGGATACTAAGACCCACCTGTTCCTAGGAGACATTGAACTTCTCTGATTGATAAAAATATAGACAGAGAGAGATATGGTATGAATTCAATCCCCCATGAAATATATTTTTAAGCACACACAAAAAACACAGGAATCCAAGAGAAACGAGTGCATATTCACCAAAAGACATTTTCAAGAATGTCTGTGGGGAAGCAGATTTGGCTAAATGGATAGAGTGTCCACCTACCACATGGGAGGTCTAGGGTTCAAACCCAGGGCCTCCTGACCTGTGTGGTGAGCTGGCCCATGCGCAGTGCTGATGCGCGCAAGGAGTGCTGTGCCACGCAGGAGTGTTCCCCGCATAGGGGAGCCCCATGTGCAAGGAGTGCACCCCATAAGGAGAGCTGCCCTGTGTGAAAAAAGTACAGCTTGCCCAGGAGTGGTGCTGCACACACGGAGAGATGATGCAGCAAGATGACGCAACAAAAAGAGACACAGATTTCTGGTGCCGCTGACAAGAATGCAAGTG
The DNA here is from genome assembly GCF_030445035.2 of Dasypus novemcinctus. Taxonomy (NCBI): domain Eukaryota; kingdom Metazoa; phylum Chordata; class Mammalia; order Cingulata; family Dasypodidae; genus Dasypus; species Dasypus novemcinctus. The sequence continues at coordinate 54,969,289 of NC_080695.1, read as the reverse complement.
GACACAGAAGAACACACAGCAAATGGACAAGATAATGGGGGTGGGGGAAGGGGAGATAAATAAATAAAAAATAAATCCTTAAAAAAAAAGAACGTCTGTAGAAGTTTTATTCATAATAGCTATAAACTGAAAACAACACAATGTCCATCCATGGAAAAATATTCTGTGTTACAGGGATGCACTTGACTGTTACCCAGCAATAAAAAAATAAATCTCACAGGTATAATGTTGAATAGAAGAAATAAGATGCAAGGAGGATCTTCTGTATAGGTTCATTTTAATGAAATTCAAAACCAGGCAAAAAGAATCTATGTTGAGAGAAACCAGTATAATGGCCCTGTGGGAGTGCAATGTGGCAGGCACGAAGGAGTCTGCAGGGGAGCTGGAAATGCACTAGGTGGTGTTACATGGCTATGTGAGCAAAAACTCAATTTAAGTGGGACACTTAATACTGTGTACTTTACCATAGGGTTATTAACCTTCAAGACAAGTTTAAAATTGAATAAAAAGGAAAGAAATCCACCAAAATGTTAACCCTGGCTATTTCTGGTAATGGAATTAAGAAGAATTTACATTTCCTTCATTATATGTTTCTACATTTTCCCATTTTTCTCCAAAGGATATAATTTGTCAGAAAGCAAAAACAATAAAAGTGAGAATAAGAAGGGGAACAGATCATGCAGGGATGTCCAAACTTCACTCCAATGTCAGACGCCAGACATCTCGCATGCAAAACTGGTGTTGTGAACTGTCTGGCCACAAAATCATTACTCTTTGTCTTGGTTTTGCCTAATTCATCACAATCCTAAAGGAACAACGACAGTGACAGTATAGTTGCATAACTCTCCCCCATGGTAATATTCATAGAAATTAAAACTTGAATCTGTAATTTGGAACCCAAAAGCTATGGTACTTTAAGAATTTAGCCCTACTGTACATTGTTGCTTAAAAATGTACCAAGAATGCTTCAAATCAAATGACATGTAGCAATTTGATATAATTGATGAATTCCAAAAAGAAATATTGGATTATGTTCATAATCTGATCTGTATCTGGGCATGATTGAGTTATCATTAAGGCGTGGAGTCCCCACCCAGTCTCCACCCCTTGATGGGTGGAGACTCAGATAAAAGGCATGGCAAAGGACAGAGGTGGAGCTTTTGATGCAAGGGTTTCTGATGTTGGAGTTTGATGCTAAAGACTTAAGCTGGAGCCCTGGGAAGTAAGATCACAGAGGAAAGAGAAGCCAGCCCCAGGAAAAAAAGAACCTTGAATCCAGAGAAGAGCAAACCCCAGGAACATAGGAACCCTCGCAGATGTCTGCAACCATCTTGCTCCAAAGAAACTTTGGTGAGAGAAGTAACTTATGCCTTATGGCCTCGTATGTGTAAGCTCCTACCCCAAGTAAATACTCTTTATAAAAGCCAACCAATTTCTGGTATTTTGCATCAGCACCCCTTTGGCTGAATAATACACTGTGATTATAGACCTGAAAATATAAAGCCATTATTACCTCTGGGCAAATGCCTCAGTTCCACTTGCATTTTAATCATTGTTTTCTGATATTGAAGTTACTAATGCTTCCACTGCCCCTTAATGACTATCCCGAGCAAATAATTTTTATGCCTTGCAATTAGTGATTTTCTTCCTAATTATGCCTTTTTTGCAATTTTCACATGGAATGACAAAAAAAAATCATGTCTTGCCCAAGAACTAGCTTATTAGCTAATGAAATTTTGTCTAATAGCAGCCTTTTAGATACCCTCTCAAAATCAAAAGCAGCATTCAGAGACGAGGGGGGTTGCTTTCATATTAGTGTTCAAAATTAATTTCTGGGTAGGGGCTGGGAATGAAACGTAGGAGGCATAATTTCTTCCAACAAGATTAAAATAGATTTTCTTCCTGGAGTTCACGGAATTTGAAATTGTTAAATATTTCTTTTCTATTTTATTTTATTGCCCTGATTATTTTACATATATATGTATATATAAATATAATATACTTACATGCCTTCATTTTGTATACCTTTATTATATACACCTTAATTTATACATACATATATATATAGTATTCCTATATAACTTTATTATACTTTTTTTTTGCCTCCAACATCCATCCATCCCCTGGGATTCACACTGGGGTACAGGAAAGGATTAATCTCTGGAGTTAGTGTCTGGCAATCTCAATATTTCTGTATAATTAATTATTAGGGCACCTAATTCTCTTCCTAGGGTTAGGTCCTTTAATTTCACTTCCCCTCCCCGCCCCACTCTGTCCCCAGACATATTTGCTATGGAAAAGTGCTTTTGCTGGCAAGGACACACTGCCCTAAGACAAATCTCTTACCTGTTCTTTGGTTTTTGAACCATAAATACAGCATGCTGGGAACAGAATCTAATATCGTACCCCAAACAAGCATCCCTATTCGCTCTGGCAGATGCAGGCTGGTTCACTTGGCTGCATTTGTTAATAATATGAAGGAGAGCGAACTTTATCAAAAAGTAGTGACTCATTTTTCTCATCCAGTAAAAGATTTAGGCACGACCCAAACAATTTGCATCTTAAATATTCATGCCCTAGTCCCAGTCCCGAAATGACATTTAAATTGTGTCTGGGGAGTTGGTTGGGCGCCATAGCCCACTTCGGAGAGCTGCAAAAGAGGAAAATTCAGACCTGTTTTCCATTTCAGGGATTTACGACGTGGTAAATGAAATTCACTCCTGCTCTCAGACGCCCCCCTGGGAAAGGAAACATTGTCCGAATCAAGTAAATAAGGCCCTCTGTGTCAGCAAAGGCTGTGGTGGATGAAATTAATGTTGGAGTGATCCAGAAGCTTCTCAGGTAGGTGCTTTTCCAGCAGGTGTCTCAGCCGCAGAGCTATTGACATTCGGGGCTGGGTAATTTCCATGGTGGGCCATCCCGTGCTCTGTGGGGTGCTGAGTAGCACCCCCGGCCTCTACCCACTAGATGCCAGTCACAAACCACCTGCACCCAAGTTGTGACAGCCAAAAAGTCTCCAGACATCATCAAATGTCTCCAGAGGGAAAGGGGAGCAAATTCCCCCTTGGTTGAGAACCACTGTTTTAAGGCCAAGAAGTCTCGTCCTTGCCTCAGCCTTCACTTGATGGGCCTCCTCTTTCTTTGGACTTTTTACCGCAGTGTAACATGCATATCAAAAAATGCGTGCCGGACAGAACAATGAATTGTCATAAACTGGACATACCTGTGCTACCAGAACCCAAGTCAAGAAAGAGCACATCGTCAGCACCCCAGAAACCCAAGTCCAGCCTCCTCGGGTCACTCCTCCCACTCCTACCCTGCGCCCCCACGCAGAGGGCAACCACCGCCCTGACTTCTTTAGCGTCAACCAGTTTGACTGGGCTACTTTTTACGCAGGACTTAGGCCACCTTCCTGAGGACAAAAGGTCGTTCGATCATTAATAAGAAACGGAGGATAATCTACTTGGTGCCAGGCATGCTATCTTAAACTGGACCCTCCTCTCGTGGCGCTTTCCTTCCAGGGAAGACAGGTATTAAACAGGTAAATGAGCAATCTAGATGCTTTCAGGCAGTGATAAATGCAAGAGACTTCCAAGTCAAGAGCCTGGCAAGGAAGGAATGCCAAGGATATGGGGAGCAGAGAAACTTTTCCGGAGAAGCTAATATTTGAGCTACAACGTGAATGATAACAAGGAAGCAAGTAAGGTGAAGAAGGAGAGAATATTCTAAATAGAGGAACCTGCAAGAAAAAGTCCTTGAGGGAGGATAAGCGTGATGTATTTACAAAACAGAAAGAAAGCCAGCGTGGCAAAGGACAGTGAGCCAAGGGCAAGAGCAGCGAAAGGGGATGCCGGGAAGGAAAGCAGGGCTAGACCTTGTAGGCTTGTCGGCCACAGAAAGGAGGCTCAATTTTATTCTCAGTATGATGGAAAGTGATCCCAGGGGCTAGACAGAGGGGCAAAATGATCTTGTTTTTCTGTTAGTAAAAAGAAACGCAAAGAGAGCTGAATCACAGTGGTCTGGCGCAGGGATGGCCCTCAGGCCAACAGGAAGGCAGCTGAAAGTTCTGATCTACAACCCTCCATCCGCCACACTGCTCTCCTTCACTTTGCTTCTTACTTGCTCCTCAACCCCTTCTGTCTGGGCCTTTAAGGGGCTCCCATCTACTCTCCTTGCTCCTGGCCCATGCCTTCCCTCTTCCCCACCAAAACTTTCCCATGCTGTGTCCCATTTGCTAGGTGAGCGGTTGGAGAACATAATAAAATAATTGATGCTGAGGCATTAGTGGATGGCAGCATGCAGGTATTTTTTAGAACTGTGCATAATTTTCCTTTAATTTTCATAGCAATATGTGCTCAAATTGCTATGAATTAAAAAAAAAAAAAACATCATACCCATAGACCCACCAAGACAGAAATGCTCGTTAATAGCACTTTGATGTATATCTTTCAAGATCCCATTATTTTTTTGTAAAGGTAAGGTGAGAAGAATTGTTTTTTTAAAAGTGTAATGAATAGTATTGTAGCCTGCCTCATAATATGATGTGGGTTTAAACATATACCCACAGCCACCTTTCTTCACGGCTATAGTATGTGGCTGTGTAGCAGGACCACAGTGTTTGCATTTAGACAAAGACTTTCATCACCCTAATCTACAGGAACAAAATGCTAAAGTGTCTTGCTCTAAAAGACCCTCTTTTTAGCCACTTTGTAGAAAGTCAATGAATTAATTCCTTCTTCACCAACCATTTACTGAGCACCTATTATTTGCAGAGCACTGCTCTAGGCCGTTGAGATATGTCGGTGAACAAAAGAGACATACATTTCTCCCTTCATGAAGTTTACACTTTAGCAGCATATTAGACAACAAACAGTAAGTAAATTCATCGCATTTTAGGTGATACATGCTAGGGAGGAAAAATGAGGTAGAAGAAGATCAAGGGTGCTAAGAATGCAGAGTGGGGGCAGGTCATGTTGTTGGAAGAGCAACATTTGAGCAAAGAATTGAAGGAGGCAATAAACCAATATTGATGCATCATTATTAACTAAAGTCCACAGTTTATTCAGATTTCCTCACTTTTCACTTAACAACTTTTTCTGTTCCAGGTTCCCTTTGAGGTTACCATATATCTTCTTAGGCTCCTCTTGGTTGTGACTGTTTCTCAGACTTGTCTTTCTTATGACCTTGACAGTTTCGAGGATTATTGGCCAGGTATATTGTAGAGTTGGAATTTGTTAATGCTTTTCTCGTAAGTAGACTGAGGTAATATATTCAGGGGGTAAAGACCACAGAAGTGAAAATTTCATTCTCACCGCATCATATCAAGGGTACCACCTGTCAGCATGACTTATCACTGTTGATGTTGACCTTGATCACCTGGCTGAGGTAGTGTTTGTCAGATTTCTCTACTGTAAAGTTACTTTATTCTCTCCCTTCCTATACTCTACTCTTCAAAAAAAAATCGCTATGTGTAGCCCACACTTAAGGAGTGGGGAATTATGCTCAGCCTCCTTAAGGGTGAAGTATCTACATAAATTATTTTGGAATTCTTCTGCATGGGAAATTTGTCCCACGCTAATTTACTTATTCAATCATTCACTTATATCGATAAGGACTCATGTATACAATAGGACCTCGTTTTACTTGAATCCAACACACATGAATTCAAGAATATGCAATTGGCAATTGAAAAATAAAGGCAGAGTGAGAAAATTTTTTTAAAGATTTATTTATTTCTCCTCCCCACCCCCAGCTCCTCGTTGTCTGCTCTCAGTGTCCATTCGCTGTGTATTCTTCTGTGTCTGCTTGTATTCTCATTAGGAGGCTCCGGGAACCCATCCTAGGGCCTTCCGGAGTGGGAGAGAGGCAATTATTCTCTTGCACCACCTCAGCTCCCTGTTTTACTACGTCTCTTATTATCTCTTCCCTGTGTCTCTTTCTGTTGCATCATCTTGCTGCACCAGCTCTCCGAGTGGGCCAGCACTCCTCCACGGGGCAGCACTCCTGCACAGGGCAGTATTGTGCACATGTCAGCACTCCACGTGGGCCAACTCACCATACGGGCCAGCTTGCCTTCACCAGGAGACCCTGGGCATCAAACCCTGGGCCTCCTATATGGTAGACAGGAGCCCAATTGCTTGAGCCACATCTGTTTCCCAATTTTTTTTTTTTGAGGTACCAGGGCCAGGGGTTGAAACTGGGACCTTGTATGTGGGAAGCTCGTGCTCAACCACTAAGACACCTCTGCTCCCCTGAGATTTTTGTTGTTGTTGTTGGTTGTTTGTTTGTTTTGTTTTTAGGAAACACTGGGAACCGAACCTGGGACCTCCCATGTGGGAAGCAGGTGCTCAACTGTTTGAGCCACATCCACTCCCCAAGAATTAATTTTTAAAACATTATTTCTATGATTAATTTTGCTTACTTATTGTTACTGGAGTGTTTATTTGCCTTATTTATAAAAATGTGGGGTAAGTATGTTCATATAAGAAATATTTATAAAGTAATGGGGTTTGCTATTATGTGCAATTTTTAACTTACACAAAGGGTCTTGGAATTTATTAGTCACATAGAACAAAGTCCTACTGTATTTCATTTTTCTCTGGATTACAATCTAATGCTACTGTATTTATTTTGTTGCTCAAATTGTTCTAGCTTTGGCCATTGTGAGCTCTTTCAGTTGGTTCCTGTATCCTTTTGCCATGCTCCATCATTGTAGGGTTATTTGTTTTCAGCCCTTTTATTTTCTGGCAGTACAAGATACCCCAGGCACATCTTATATATTTTCTGCCCCAGTCCTTGAATTAGCCATTTTTCCAAGGAGCCCTGGTTCAAAGGGTGTTTTTTTAAGATGGGAGAAATAGTGTATTTACATAATGGTTGGAATTATCTACTGTGGCAGTTTGATATTGTTTACGAATTTCAAAAATACATATTGGATTATGTTTGTAAACTGGTCTGTCCCTCCAGGCATATTAGATTATATTGGATTCAGAGGTTATGTTTTTACTTGATTAAATAATGATTAAGGCTTTGATGGGGACACGTCAGTAGGAGGATGAGTCCCCGCCCCCTTGGTGGGAAGTAACACAGAGAGGGGCAGAGAGAAGGCTCGATTAGACACGGCAGAGGTCCTGGGAAGAGAGACAAGCCGCTTGCCTGATAGTCTACAGCAGGACTTGTGGAGAGAGCAGAGCAGCTGAGCCAGAGAGAAATAAGCCCTGGGAAGAGAGGAACCCAAGAAGCCTGAACACTTGCAGGTGTCAGCCGCCATCTTGCTCCAACATATGACAACAGACTTTGGTGAGAGAAGTAACTTAATGCTTTATGGCCTGGTTGCTGTGGGCTTCTACCCCAAATAAATACCCTTTTTAAAAGTCAATAGATTTCTGGTATTTTGCAACAGCACCCCTTTCGCTGGCTAATACATTCAGGAAAAAGGAAAACTAATAATGCAGGAGAAGGGGGAGGAATTGATGAAGTGATAGCTTTAAATAGTCAAGAGGAGATGGGATCTTAGTACATTAGTGGGGTAGTGGACTCTCTCTAGATGAGAACAAATAGTTCACCTATGGGAAGAGGTGGGAAGTCAGAGTGTGTGAGTACAGATGCTGGCACACAGAAAGAAGCAGTATGGGAGTCAGTGGGAGCTCTCTTTTGATTGCTTCATTTTTCCCAATGACATGAGCTGCACAGTCCTCAGCTGACAGTAAGAATGGAGAGGAAACGTTGGGGTTTGAGGAGTGAGGGGAGGTGTGATATAGATGTTCAGGAAAGTGGAAGAGCAAACAGACTTAGAAAGTGCAATGTGGTTGTCTGGCAGTGCTAAGAGCCCAGGTGACGTCCCTGGCAATGTTGGTGTGGTTTTGTGTATTTTTCCAGCCATGTTCAGATGCTCGAAGGCAGGTGCCAAGTAGGCAGAGAGTTGAATTTAAACCTTGCCAAGTACATGAGGCAAGAGAGGAACTGAGGAGTCAAGAGTGTGAGCAAGGGGGTGATTATAAGGACTGGCAATGGCTTTGAGTTGGGACATCACAGGGGTGGAGAAAGGAGATTGATGGTTTGGAGCTCCCCATAAGTACACATAGGCAGAGAGGTTAAGAGCACAATGCTTGAACTTGCTCTACCACTTCTGAGCTGTGTGACCTCGGCAAGCTATTAAACCTCCCTATGCTCTCACTTGTGAAACTGGGGCAATAAAAGAGCCTGCCTCCTAGACTGTTAGGGTAAAGACCAAGTGCGATGATATTGGTAAGATTGGTACCTGGACCACCGACAATCAGCATCACCCTGTGTGTTGGGAAAGCCAAATCCTCATACCCTGCCCCAGACCTACTGAATCAGAAATTCTGGAAGTGCCAGTAATCACTGTTTTAACAAGCCCTCCAAGTAATTTTGATGAATGCTTAAGTTGGAGTACAATTAGAACAGTACCACTGATCCATAGCAAAACACGAGTCTTATCATTTTAATTATTATCCTTCACATTATTATTGTGAAATAGCTTTCTAGTGAAGAGGTTAATTAAAATAATAATAAATAACACATTAGTTGTTAAAAATTTTCCAGGCAATAAGCACTTTACATGCATTATTTCAGCTAATTCTGTCAACAACCTAGGAGGTAGTTTTTCTTTTTCAGTCTTCTCAGTTTACAGAGGATGAAATTGATGCTTCATTTAAATACAGTAGCTTTCTGAAGGTCACTCAAGTAGTAAGTGGCTAGATCAGGATTCAAAGTCAGGATTTCCAGCAGCCCTGAAAACCAAAATTACTCTTTGGAACTTCATATTTAGTCTTTCCAATCATATTTAGTCTTTCCAATCAAAGATAAAGAGAATGTTGCTATTGCCAACAACATAAAACATGTAATGATTTGTGAATGTTGAAAATATTTTAAAGGGCATTATGAGGTCAATAACTGTGTGCTTTGGAGTTGTATGTACCCCAGAAAAACATGTTCTTAAACTTAACCCATTCCTGTGGGTGTGAACCCATTGTAAGTAGGACTTTTTGATGAGGTTACTTCAATTAGAGTGTGTAGCAGTCTGATATTATTGATGAATTCCAAAAAGAAATATGGGCTTATGTTTGTAAACTGGTCTTTTCCTCTGGGCATATGAGATTATATTGGATTCAGAGGTTTACTTGATTACTTGTGGCAATAGGGTGTTGAGTTCCCGCCCCTTGGTGGGTAGGGACTCGCAGATAAAAGGCATGGCAAAGGACAGAGTTGAGGGGTTTTTTTTTTTTTTTTTTTTTTAAGATTCATTTATTTATTTAATTTCCCCCCCTCCCCTGGTTGTCTGTTCTTGGTGTCTATTTGCTGCGTCTTGTTTCTTTGTCCGCTTCTGTTGTCGTCAGCGGCACGGGAAGTGTGGGCGGTGCCATTCCTGGGCAGGCTGCTCTTTCTTTTCACGCTGGGCGGCTTTCCTCACGGGCGCACTCCTTGCGCGTGGGGCTCCCCCACGCGGGGGACACCCTTGCGTGGCACAGCACTCCTTGCGCACATCAGCACTGCGCATGGCCAGCTCCACACGGGTCAAGGAGGCCCGGGGCTTGAACCGCGGACCTCTCATATGGTAGACGGACGCCCTAACCACTGGGCCAAAGTCCGTTTCCCAGAGTTGAGGGTTTTTGATGCTGGAATTTTGATGTTGGAGTTTGTTGCTGAAGCTGGAGCCCTGGGAAGCAAGGAACCCTGAACCCAGAGAAATCAAGATCCTGGCAGGGAGGAACCCAGGAAGCCTGAACCCTCGCAGATGTCGTCAGCCATCTTGTTCCAACACACTTTGATGAGGGAAATAACTTATGCTTAATGGCCTGGTATCTGTAAGCTCCTACCCCAAACAAATACCCTTTATAAAAACCAACCAATTTTCGGTATTTTGCATCAGCATCCCTTTAACTGACTAATACAAGATGTGGGTCTCAATAAGGATGGGTCTTAAGCCTATTCTGGAATCCTTTATAGGCAGAAAAAATTCAGAGAGAGAGAGACACACACACAGAGGAAGCTACAGAGGAAGCAGCCAGAAGCTAAACATCAATGGAACCCAGAAGAGGAGGGAAGGAGAGACCAGGAGAGGCTGCCATGTGCCTTGCCAAGTGACAAGCTAAGGACCAAGGATCTCCAGCAGCCAGTTCCAGAACGCCAGTCTTTGGGAAGAAAGCATCACCTTGATGATGCCTTGATTTGGACTTTCTTTCAGCCTCAAAACTGTGAGCTAATAAATTCCCATTGTTTAGCCTGACTCATTTCATGGTATTTGCTTGAACAGCAAAGGAAACAAAAACAATAACCAAGCGGGTACTAACCACCAAGGCATAGAGAAAAGTATTTTCAATCAACAAATGTCAACAGTGGCATTTACACAGTCCTATCATGTAACAATAAATGAAGCCAATAACTTTTTTAGTAAATGGATAATTTATCCAAAAAAAAAGATAATTCAATTTCAAGTACATGTATAATACGGGCACAGTCTTTCTCTATGGCATAAAAAAATTATCTGACCTTAAAAATTTGAAAAGAAAATAACTACAGTGAAAGACATCGGTGAGTTTCCATTCAAATTCTTGATCAAATTAGTCATCCTAGTGGTAGTTGCAGTTTTGTTTCATGTCTAGATTGTTTTACTTTCCATTTATTTCAGTAGGCTTTGCATATAGTTACATTTTATTGCCTTCTGAAAAGTTAAAGCTATTTCTGATAAGTTAAAGCTTTTTTCTCATGCAGTTTTCTTCTTTTTAATAATGGAATTTATATCACTGTAAAAAAATGATAATAATAGGGCTTCCAATAAATCAGCCAAGAACTTGATGGCAAAGTAATCTTGTGGTGTCTTACCTGGATCAAAAAATCCTAGACTCTTAGAGCTGAAAGGCTCTATTACCAAGATCCAGACCAACTCCATCATTTTCCAAATGAAGAAACTGAGTTACAGAGAACCACCCAAGGTCACACCATCAGAAATTGCCAAATTCCTTTCATCATTCTCAAGATTTGCCCTACAATATATGGCCCCGGTTTCCTGGTCCTGAATTTAAAATCTCCTATTTTCAGGAAGAGCCTAAGATTCCTAATGCTTAAAACTTCATAAAACATAGTTTTTACCAACTGTCTTCATTGTCACAGAATCATTGAAGGAAATAAATGCTGATCCAATTACTGAGCAAACAAATTGCTCTGACCAACAGCATGATGGCAAAGGTGAATTTGTCTTTTATTTAAATCTCTGCCTGGTCCTTATCACTTTAAAAAATGATTGAAGTATATAGCAACCACCTAAAACGTACCCAATACTGTGCCATTCTCTAAAATATTAGCTTCTCAAGGACAGGAAACTTATTTTGTCTTTCTCCAACTGCCCCAGTAATAATAACAATAATAATAAAATAATAATGCCAGCTACTATTTACTGAGGGCTTCCTTTGTGTATGGAATTTGCTAAACACCTTACATGTGCTCTCTTGAATCCTCACACCACCCTGTATGTAGGTCCCTTACAGACTCTATTTTATAGATGGAAAAACTGAACCATAGAGAATGAAGTGGTTTGCTCAAGATTACACTACTAATACGCGGTGGAGCTGTGATTCTTACCCAGGCATTCTGCCTCCAGAGTCTTCTTTCCACCAAGTCCTCTATAATTTTCTCCCTTCAGAAATCCATATGTAGCACAGCCTGAGTTTTGGCATTCTTTACAGTTCCATGGGGTTTAATTTTCAGTCTTGAACTAGAATGTACACTTCTTGAGGACAAGGTCACCATCTCTGTCCTTGGTCCGGCTGGGCACCTGTTGGACGTCACACCCTTGACATAGTGGTAAGTCCTTGATAACTGACAACTCTAGCCACTTCCTCTTCCCTGCCAGCAGCCATCAGTTAAAGAAACTACAGTCATTTCCCAGCTTTCTCCCTCTCTCTTCCCCTGGTCCAGCCACACTGGCCTCCTTGCTCTTTCTCAAACACACCAGGAACATTTCCACCTCAGGCCTTTGCACTGGCTTGTTTGGCTTCTGCAATGTTCTTCCTGTAGATACACATGGACGTATTTTTTTGTCTCTTTTCTGACCACCCAGTATAAAACCCAAACCTCCTCTACATCCTCTGCTTTCATCTCCCTGCCTTGCTGAAATTTCCCCATTGCAACATACTACTTACTCTTCCTTTTCATTTTGTTTACTGTTTACCTCTCTACTAGAATATAAACTGCTAGTTAAAAAGTCAGGCCTGCTTCTCCCACTCCCGTGCTCTTTCCACCACACTGTATTAAATGCTGACTCTGGATCCCCCAGGAGTGGGACTTTTGCCTGCTTTGTTCACTGCTCTCTCCCAGCACTCAGGACATAACAGGGACTAATGTAGGTGCTCAATAAATATGTATTAAGTATCTCTGTCCCCTGCTTGGCCTTTCCTCTTTTCAGAGCAGAAATTCTGCAAAGGAAAACATGGTTTTTTTCCCCACTTTCTGAGTCCTGCAAGCAGCCCAAAGATATAGCCAGTTCCTTCCAGCAACCCAGAAAGTACCGAGCAAGCTGTCTTCCCCACCGAGCAAAGTCAGTCTTTCAGTAGCACACAGAGGCCAGGAATAACATTTAACAAGGCAATGGAGGCCCAGTGGCCTTCAACGAGGAAGATAAAAATCAGTGCGAAAAGCCAGGCGGGCTCAGCCTAAATACACAATTTGTTATTGTAAGTTGTGAGTCTGTTTCTCCAAAAGAAAAACAGTCTGGAAAATGAGCAGGCCCATAGTCTGAGGACCATTATCCCAACAGGAGCAAGTCAGTGATTAGCTCTTCCGGCTCCACCACCTGTTGAATAGGGACAAAAGACCAAAGCCCGCAAACCACACCAAACTGCACCTTGCACTTGGGCTTTCTAAGTTTAAAGTAGTGCACTATATATATTTTTTTTCAGCCAATCATAAAAGTGCCTTTCATTTGCAGCATGGTACCTATTTTGCCCGGAGTTTTCTAAGGCTTTAGAAATTTTTCCCTTCCATCAATGTCCCCAAGGGTCATGGAAGGTGAATGCGGTCCAACTCAAAAGGACATCTTTATCCTCATGAGAAAAGAGACGGTGATACGCAGTGACCTACTCTAATTGGAGTCTCCAGGGACTCTCCTTCATTCTCTGCCCAGAGTCACGGTCTGGCATTTAATGTAGGAGAACTGCAGTGGGAGTCCCAGGCCTGGATTTTGTACTATCTTGTCCTTAGATCTTTTGCAAATCAGTTAACCTCTCCAGACCTCAGTTTCACTGAACACTTACTGTAGTAAGGAGAGAGAAGGAACATCAGTTGAAAGCAGAACTAGAATTCAAACCTAGTTCTCAAAACACCCCAAAACTGTCATCTTAACCCCCACATTACATGGCTTCTCTGTTCATCTCGATGGCCTTGTTCTCCGTCCTCCCCCTAAAATTTTAGTTTATCTTCTCTCGGGCAAGGGGGTTTCTTTTTTCCAAATTATGTGGATGTTTTTGACAAAACAACAAATTATCTTCTTTGATATAATCTAAAATAATCACAGTTGCTACTGGGCATCGTACTTTTGATAAAAAGACAAGTGTAAACATTATGTCTTTCCAAGACTCAATTTATACAAATTACATATTAGATGAAGCAGGCCCAAGAAGGCATTGTGTCTGGAAAGAGTAAGACGATGTTAGCGTCAGGAAACAGCCCAAGCATGGCCTAGAAACCTTTAAAAATGGGATAAAGCAGCAGAGAGGTGGAGTGTACAGACTGTGAAACCTTTTTTTTTTTTTTACAATGTCGCTATTTTCTGGTTTAATTAGAATCAGATAATGTGCAATATAATCATCACCTGATATAGTTCCATCAAACATGGAAGAGTAATATTCAAGCGACTGAAGCATGAACATAATTCACCTCAAGCAAGGGAGAGGAATTGTATTAGCAAAATGCTGCCAGATCCACTAATTAATTTGCTATATTATGCATGACAGGAAACAGCATTGAACAGAAAAAAGCTTGATTTTTCTGAGTTAGGGAGTAAGCAATGGGCATGCTTCCCCACAATTTATTGCTGCAATGGGTTCATTATTTGATCAAGGATTAACTAAAAGGAGATTCCACAGGGTAGAACAAGAACACAGCCATGAGCTGGTAGAGTCCGTGTACTTAGCTAGTTAGCAGATGTCAGAATCACTCTGCCTCACCACTTGCTATCTTCATTGAGAGGGCTTCTTTTTCCACTGAAGCACTCATCTGTACCCTGCTTCTCTATAAATGCAGGAAATGGGCAAATTAGCATGTGTATCCCTTGGCCAATTAGCATGTGCTGATATAGTCTTCAACTCCATTGTGTTTCCTTGTCTCCTATAAATTACTGGGCTTCTAATGAAGGCGAACAAAAGAACATTGTATTAACCAACCAAAGGGGTGCTGATGCAAAATACCAGAAATCTGTTGGCTTTTATAAAGGGTATTTATTTGGGGAAGAAGCTTACAGTTATAAGACCCTAAAGAGTCCAACTCAAGGTACCATACGAGGTACTTTCTCAGCAAATGTCCATTGCCATGTGTTGACGCAAGATGGCTGCCGATATCTGTGAGGGTTCAACCTTCCTCTTTCCTCTTAAGGCTTTGTGGGCCCAGCTTCTTCCAATCTCAGCTGTAGGCTGGAGGGCTCATTTCTTTCTGGGCTCAGCTTCTCTAATCTTTCACAATGTCAGCTGTAAACTATTAGACAAATGGTTCATCTCTCTTCCCAGGACCGCAGGATCAAAGCTGACAAGTTCTCTTCTTTTCCATGTCTATGGAGCTCTCTATTCCTCTGTGTTCTTCTCCTCTGTATCTACTGCTGTGAATCTCCTTGATTGTTTATATAGCCCACAAAGGGGGCAGGGACTCAAACCGAGTCACTCTAATGATGCGTTCAAATAAAAGCCCTAATCTTAACATAATTTAAATCAAAAGCATCTCAGCTGAATCTAATAAAATCAAAGGGCATCATGCCCAGAGGAAGAGACCAGTTTACAAACATAATCTCTCTTTTTGGAATTCATAAATAATCTCGAACTGCCACAAATGCCAAGTTCTTACTGTTTTGAAGGGAGAAACCTTTGATAGGTGTGGTGGTTTAAAGTTGTACGTATGTTCTTAAATCTAATCCATTCTTATGGGTGTGAACATGTTGTAAGAAAGAAGTTTGATAAGGTAACTTCAGTTAAGGTGAGGCCCATCCTAGTCAGAATGAGTCTTAATCCTATTACTGGAGTCCTTTTTAAGCAGAATGAAATTCAGACAGTAAGAGAGAGAAAGCCAGTGGGTACAGCCAGAGGCTGAACAACAACAGAACCCAGGAGACAAAGAAGAGACAGGAGATTAAGTCATGTGCCTTGTCATGTGACAAGCTAAGGACTAAGGATCACCAACAGCCAGCCCCAGAACCTCACAGTCCTTGGGAAGAAAGCATTGCCTTGATGATACCTTGATTTGGACTTTTTCCTAACCTCAAAACCATGAGCAAATAAATTTCCACTAGTTAAGCTGACCCACTTCATGCTATTTGCTTGAGCAGCCTAGAAAACTGAAAGACAAGGTTTAAATTTTAATTCTAATCTTCAACCTATACATTGATAACAATTTGTATTGAGATCAAAAGTTAACAGCTTCAAATTATTTATTTATAACCTTTTCCACATAGAGATTAATGATTAAGACTTTAAGGTCTAGATTCAGACACACCTGGAATCAAATCTTGGCTCCAACACTTCACAGTCTTATACAGGCCACTTAGTCCCTCTGAGCGTCAGTTGTCTCATGTGCATGAAAGGAGGTATAACAATTGTATCCACCTTATTAGTGAGATAATACTCACCAAAGATTTTGTTGGATGACTGGCCAACTTGTCATTCTGCCATATTTCTGTTACTACTGCTTGAGACCCAGTTGAGAGTGCAGTTGGCTGGGCATATCTGGCCTCCGCTAGAGACCCCACTAGCACCCTCACTCTCCAAGAATGGAAATCCTTCCCTTCTGTTTGCCAAACCTCAGCAGAGACCATTTTGAAGATTTGCAGAAGACTCCAGTAGAATGGAAAGGAAGTACAACATCAAGAATAGGCTACATAAAAATGTTTGGATATTTTCATAGTGGTTACAATGAAAAACAACAACTGAGGGAGTGCTGCGTTCCTAGCCAGGGGAGCTCTATCACAGTCCCTAAAGGAACAGCAACAATCCCCCAAGTACAACAGCAAAGACTGAAAAAGAAGGAAGGTCCAACAATGAGCCCTTGATACTAATGACTATGCTTACGAGCCTGTGCACCTGAAATAAGAACAAGGCCTAGAGCTGCAGGGTGCCTAACAGTTACCTCCTGAGAGCCTCCATGTTGCTCAAATGTGGCCAGTCTCGAAGCCAAACTCAGCATGTAAATGTGTTGCCTTCCCCCCAGCATGGGACATGACTCCTGGGGATGAGCCTCCCTGGCACCAAGGGGTTACTACCAAGTACCAGCCAATGATGTAACTAGAAAACGACCTTGAATAAAAGGATCAACTCGGACCAGCAGAATATCTCAATCTACATATAATACTAGGAGTTAAAAATGCTTTTTGACCTGAATAAAAGGGGGAAATGGAAAGGACAAATGAGTTTATATGGCTATGAGTCTCCAAAAAGAGCCGGGAGGTTATCAGAGGGGTTGTCCTTATGCACACCTGAGCAGAGTCCCAGAGACAGATAAAGTAGATACAACCCCAGGTATTGGTCCTTCTGAGGGCTACAGAGACCCACACATTCTATGGTCATGGCAGATGAAGTTCAGTGCCATGTCAGTTGGCCCTACTTTGGAGTTTGTGTTTCTGTGTGATGGAGCTGGACTTAGATGTGATCTTTGTCCACAAGTCTCTCCTGTTACTTTTACTGGAACTGTAGTTGTTGCTGGGGTTTAATGTATACCCAGGGGACCTGAATCTCTGGACTGACCATGTGATAGCCAGGCCCTGAGCCTCAAAAGACTTGCAACTCCTACACTCTGGTTTATTGGACTTACCCCACTCATCTAACATGGAGGTGAAGAAGGTCAACCACCACACCAGGGAGCCAAGAGTGCTGAAAGCAGGAGAATTGCATCCAGCATCCATGTGGAATCTAAGCCCCCTCTTGATATAGATGTGGATTGGACACAACCATTCTAAGGTCCACAGGATGGAGGAATAGAGTATGGATTAGAGTAGACTTACAGATATTCTATTCATGAACTATTATGATTAGTAATCAAAGAAAAGGTGGTATTGGTGTGGAGAAAGTGGCCATGGTGGCTGCTGGGGGTAGGGAGTGGGAAGAAGAGATGTGATATGGGGGCGTTTTTGGGACTTGGAGTAGTCCTGGGTGGTGCTGCAGGGACAGTTACCGGACATTGTATGTCCTCCCATGGCCCACTGGGTGGACTGTGGGAGAGAGTGGACTATGATGTGGACCATTGACCATGAGGTGCAGCAGTGCTCAGAGATGTATTCACCAAAAGCAATGAATGTCTCATGATGATTGAGGAGGTTGTTGTTATGGGGGGAGGAGTGGGGTGAGGGGGGTGGGGGGTATTTGGGGACCTCATATTTTTTTAATGTAACATTAAAAAAATAAATAAAGACAAAAAAAAAACTCCCAACTAGCAAGATTTTACATTTTAATTCAGCCACATAAGCAATGAGATTAACTGTAAATGGTCTAAACACACATATTTTTAAAAAGCAAGAATGACAGATTAGATTAAAAAAGCAAGACCTAACATAAAATTACCATATGGCCTGGCAATTCCATTTCTGTTGCTGCCTCCCTTCACCCCTCCTCCTTGCTTTTGTTATCTCCCTTTTCCAGCCGTTGCTATCCTTCCCGCCAGTCCCGTCCACTTAGCCAACTCATAATCTGCCCCCTTTCTTAATCACCGCCTACTTCATAGCTGCCTGCACAGTTCCGCCTATCCACTACCGCCCCGTAGTTTACCTGCCCCAATTCCTACCCCTCCCTTGACCCGACCTTATATAATCAAGTGTATTTCCGCAATAAATTGGACTAGCTCATTCTCACAGGCTGTCTCCGTGGTTTTTACCGCGCGTCCCCCACGCCTGGAGAACCTAGGCCTACGCGCTGGCCTAGGGGCTCACCGCCGAGCCGTGGAAGCCCGCCCGGTCCTCGTAGGTTGCTAACTTAGAGTAGCAGCCCACAGCAGGGGTTGCTAACTTGGAATAGCAACTCTCAGCAGGGGGCTCGTCCGGGATCCTTTCCTTCCACCGCCCTCCGGCCCCTCTCTGCTGCTGCTGCTGCTGTCTACTGGTGACCATTTCAGCTCTCCAGGTAGGGACCCCATTGCCGTCTTTTCTTCTCCCACTATGGGCACCTCTCTCTCCTCACACCATACCCCTCAGGTTCGGCTTTTAGCCGCCCTGCTTGATACCAATGGAGTCCGCGTTTCCCTAAAACAGCTCCAAAAATATTGGGACCTGCTACTCCCTCTTAATCTGTGGCTCGCCACCTGCCAGCTCTGGAGCCCAGACACATACTCTCGACTCATAGATCGAGTCACCTCCGCCATAGAGCATGAAAAGCGGTCTTTTCCGCACGGCCTGCTGCCTGCTCTAGTAGCCATACACGCCTGTCTCCTTGGTGCACCGTCAGAAGCCATCCGAGACAAATCAGTTAAGCAACCCAATGACTACGAACCCAATGATCCTGGCGACCCAAATTCTCTGTCTGACCAGCTCGCCGCCGCTCTCGAGCGCGAACCTCCCCGCCCGCGCTCCCCACGGCCCGCAGAAGCCGCTTCAGTAGCTCCTCAAAATAGCGGACTTTCTCCTTTTTCTTCCACCTCTGCCCAAAATGGCGCACTTCCGGCTTCTTCTTCACCTATGTCCGAGCCCGCCGGCGGGAACAAAGGCGCCTCCTCTCACCTTTACCCGCCCCTCCCTGTCTCGTCATCTTCCGGCCCTGCCCCGGACATAATGTCGCCGCCATCTTGGCCGGCCCCCGGAAATGACGTGACTTCGCCGCCATCTTGGCCGGCCCCCGGAAATGACGTGACTTCGCTGCCATTTGGCCGGCCCCCGGAAATGACGTGACTTCACCGCCATCTTGGCCGGCGCCCAAAAATGACGTAACTACATCGCCATCTTGGCAGGCGCCTAAAAGTGATGTCGCCGCTCCGCCATCTTGTCCAGCGCCCAAAAATATCCCGCCGCCAGTTTGTTGCCGCCTTGACGCTGCTAAGCCATCATTCTCTCATCTGTTTCCCGCTACCGTTCATCCCTCGCCACCACCGTATGGCAGCAGCTCCCCACCTGCTTCTAGCGAAGCACATTCTCCCGCCCCCCAGCTATACCCGCTCAACCCGCTGCCCACGCAGCAACACCCTCAGACTTGGCTTCCCTTCACAGCCGAAGAAGTTAAAACTCTTCGCAAAGCTGTTAAAGAAGACGGCATAGGTAGCCCATATGTCCAACAATTAATAGAAGAGTTAGGGGTTCAACTTGCTCTTCCTTATGACTGGATTTCTCTAGCCCGTTCCATCCTTCCGCCAGGCCAGTTCCTTGAATGGCGTGCTTACTATCAAGTAGCTGTTGATAAGCAAGTGGTAGAAAATGTCCAGGCGGGTATCCAAGATCCAGCTGACGCCTACACAGGAATTAACAACTATGCTGACCCTCGTTCTTATATAAACATAGATCCAGGGTTTTGGCACCGAGTAAAAGCTCTTGTCCAGCGATCGTTCTCTTTAGTTTCTACCAAGCAGTCCACCAAATTTACGCAAATGCTTCAAGACTCGCAAGAAACCTTTCCAGCATTTGTCGCACACGTTTTAGAAGCATGCCAGCGGAAAATTACTAATGAAGATGCTCAGTTTGTGTTAGCAAAAGAACTCATTCTCGATGGGTGCCTTGCACCCTTCCGGGCCGTTATTCTTCCTATCCGTGATAAGCCAATACATGAATGGGTATTGGCTTGTCGAGATATTGACCCACAGACTAAAGCACTTACTGCTGCCTTCGCTTCCGCCATGGCTGTGTCATCTGCCTCCACTTCTGCCTGCTTTCGATGCGGTCAGCCCGGTCATTTTGTCCGCGAGTGCCCTCAACAGGCAGCTCCCCGCCCTGCTGTAGCACTGCACAGACCAAGAGGCCCCCCCACACCATGCCCGCGCTGTGGCAAGGGGTATCACTGGGCCCGCGATTGCCGCTCATCGCAACGTATCTCCCAGCCTTTAAACTTCCAGCGGGGCAGGCCTCAGCCCCTCCCCCAAGAGGCCCTCCAGAGAGCTCCAAAACCTTAATGTGGACAATGCCTATCAAACGTCACCAAAAACCTTCCTTAGAGCTTAAAATAAACGGACAATGGCTTGAAGGGCTCTTAGACTCTGGTGCTGAAATCTCTTGTATTCCCTTTGAAATCGCCGCCTTCAATCATTGGCCCCTCGAAACCGGCCCTCAAGTCATCGGCGCCACGGGAGCTGCTACCTCCTGGAAAACCTCCCAGCCTCTGCATTGGAGCGACCGAGAAGGTCACGAAGGCCAGATTCGTCCACTCGTCCTTTCTTCAGTCCAAACCATCCTGTGGGGAAGAGATGTACTCAGCCAGCTAAAAGCTCGAATCACCACAGAAGCCTTCATAGCTGCACCGCCCCCCCCCTTATAGGGGCCACTGCTCCCATCTCAAGACCTGACCCTATCCCTCTGGAATGGGACACAGAGGAGCCCATCTGGGTCGAGCAGTGGCCCTTGCCAACTCATAAACTGCAAGCTCTCTCTGCCCTCGTCGAAGAACAGCTACAAGCAGGGCATATTGAGCCGTCTACCAGTCCCTACAATTCGCCAGTCTTCGTCATCAATAAAAAGAACACGAGCAAGTTCCGCCTCCTTCATGACCTTCGAGAAATTAACAAACATATTAAGCCAATGGGATCACCTCAGCCTGGTTGCCCGCATCCCACTGCAGTCCCTCAGCATTTTCATGCAGCCACCATCGATATCAAAGACTGCTTTTTCTCTATCCCTCTTCACCCGCAAGACTGTCCACGATTTGCGTTTACAGTCCCACGCACCAACAATTAGGGCGCAGCGCTTCGATTCCAATGGCGAGTACTACCACAAGGCATGCGGAACAGTCCAACTATATGTCAGCTCTATGTCAATCATGCCATTGAACCGCTACGCTCTAAGTTCCATCCAGAGCACACATACATCATCCACTATATGGATGACCTCCTTTTAGCAGCAAGTTCTAACACACTTCTCAATGATTTACTCTCTGCAGTTACGACAAACCTTTCAAGTCTTGGATTAATAGTGCAACCTGACAAAGTCAACCCCCAGCCACCTTTCCAGTTCTTAGGCTTTCATTTTCATCAATATATTCGGCCCACCAGCCCGCAAATCCATGTTTCTGATCACATGACGCTGACTGAGCTCCAACGGCTTTGCGGACAAATCAATTGGCTTCGATCAGCACTCCCCATCACAACAGCGCAAATGCAACCCCTTTTCGAGCTCCTGCAGACTAAGTGCAGTCCATCCACTGCAGTCGTTCGCCCCATCACCATCACCCCAGCTGCCAAAGAAGCCATCCAACAAGTAAATGCTGCACTCCAGCAATGCCGCCTAGAGCGATTCTCTCCCGATCTCCCAATCCTTGCCTTAGTTTTGCCAACACCAGTCACCCCAACGGGTCTCCTATGGCAAGATGGTCCTCTTCTTTTTCTACACACGTCAAAAAGTAAACTCCCAAAAATCTGCCCATTTACAAGGGCTTGGATCACATTAGCCACTGACTTAGTACTTCTCTCCATACAAACGTACGGTGTCCCGCCACACACCATCGTTTGGCCCTTTGATGCAAAAGAAGTTACCTCTCTCATCATGAATAATGCCCAAATGCAAGGCCTAATAGAATTCTTTCGTGGCTCTTTTGACAATCACTATCCGCATCATCCACTACTACAAGGGGTATCTCAATTAGCATTTTCCAACCCGTTCCATCCGCTGCCCGCAAGAAAGCCAATTCCTTTTGCCATCACTGCTTTCACCGATGCTTCAAAAAAGGCATTCGCTGCTGTCATATATACGCCAAGAGAACCTAAGCCACGACAATTGGTGTTTGCTAATGACTTTTCTGTCCAAACAGGTGAACTTTTAGCTGTCGCCGCAGTCCTCAATCTCTACCCGGACCAGCCTCTTAACATCTTCACAGACAGCTTATACACTTTACAAGTGTGTCGCAGCCTCCCGCTTGCTACTTTCCTACCCAGTGACTTAACTATTGACCAAGCACTCGCTTTTGTACAGCGACTGCTTGAAGAAAGGCAACAACCCTGGTTCATTGCTCATATCAGAAGTCACTCTGGCCTGCCAGGACCGCTAGCTCAAGGAAATGCCCTCGCCGACGCTTTAGCATCCGGCCGCCATGTATGCCCAGTTGCCATTCAAGAAAACCTCACTGACAAAACAAGACTGGGAGACTTTGTCAACCAAGCTAAGCTCCTACACTCTCAATTCCACTTCTCAGCGCGATCCATTCAAAAGCTCTTCCCAGACCTCCCCATTGAAACATGCAAACATCTTGTGCGCTCCTGCCAAACATGTGCACCTTTGCTGCCTCTTGGACCCTTGCAGCCTCGCGGAGCTAATCCCCGCGGCCTACGGCCTAACTCCCGCTGGCAACTTGACGTCACACACGTTAGCGCCTTTGGACGCCTTAAGTATCTTCATGTTGCAGTTGATACTTTCTCGCACCTGTGCTACGCCGTGCCCCTCACAGGAGAGAGCGCTAAACATTGCATCAAAGCACTCCGACAAGCCATTCTATTCATGGGAATTCCCTGGGATCTCAAAACCGACAATGGACCAGCCTATCGCAGTGCCACCTTTGCCAGCTTCATACAAATGTACCACATCCTCTCATCCCCTCTAGTCCCTACTTCAAACTCCTAAACGCCTCCTATTCCTCTCTCAACGCCTCCCACCCCAACCTCACTCGCTCTTGCTGGTTGTGTCTTTCCCCCAGCCTCCCCCTCTATGATCCACTTGCTATCCCTTCACCACTCTTTACTTCCTCCACCGACGATTCCCCCTCTTCCTGCAATTGGAATCAATCTACTCATGTCCCACTCACTTTTACGCACATCTCTTCCAAAGGTTTATGCATTCACCCCCGTTCTTCCCACACTCCTAGCCTTACTGCCTGTACCAACTATACCTCCCCAAACATCTCTGCCAAATACTTAGTTCCCCTAAACACCACCCAATGGCTCTGCTCTTCCACCGGACTTACCCCATGCTTATCTGTTGCCACACTTAACAAGACCAAAGAAACGTGTGCTCTCATCCTCCTCACGCCTCGAGTCATCTATCACACTCCTCTACATTTCTTTGAAGCCTTTGACCACACTCAAGAAGCTATTTACCTCCACAAACGCGAACCTATTACTGCTGTACTCACTGTCACTTCCCTCCTAGCTACAGCTGGAGCTGCCACTGGTGTTGCAGCCCTAGCCACACAAGCCTCCGCCCTCCAAAACCTCAGACAAGCAGTAGACTCTGATATCATCTACCTCCGAGATGCAGTCAAATATCTTAGAGACTCCCTCAATTCCCTTTCAGAAGTTGTCCTGCAAAAGCGCCGAGGCCTTGACCTCCTCCTCCTCAAAGAAGGTGGCCTATGTGCAGCTCTGGGAGAAGAATGCTGCGTCTATGCCAACTATACCGGTTTAGTAGACTCCAGCTTAAAAGAACTTGAAAAAGATCTCAACCAACGCCGACTTGAACGAGCCCAAACTGCTGGTTCCTGGGGCTTTCTGCAGCCCCTCCTCCCCTATCTCCTCCCATTACTAACCCCAGTTCTGCTCATCATCCTAGGTCTCACCGTTGGTCCTTGGGCCATTCGACGAATCATCCGCCTTGCCAAAGATCATGCTGACAGTGTATTTTCCTCATTTGTTCAAATCCATTACCAACGTCTTGCTACCTCTGATTCCATTCCTCAATCTCGACCACGTCCTCACCCCCCTTCCCACTGTACATCCCGCCTGTGAAGCTGCTTGCTGTGAAGCTCTCTGACTTTAGCCGTCGGTACGGGTTCGCTTCCCTCGGCGTAAAGGGCTTGGGTGCACCCTCCGCCCCCCTTTATTGCTATACGTCTGAGAATTCTTCGCAGTTAAGCTAGCCACAGCGCTATCCACCCCAAAAAAGCGTGCGCAACATCATGTTAGATATTTCGTCTAGCACCGGCACGCACCAACCCTAAGGGCTATGCATACATTCTGGCCAAATGATATGTCATTTGCCCATCGCCAGTCAATCCTGCCCCCTTTTTCTCTCACCCTCCACAGCCCATCCCTCTACTCTCTCACACCCTTTTTTTTATAAAACAAAAGGAGCAATTGTTGCTGCCTCCCTTCACCCCTCCTCCTTGCTTTTGTTATCTCCCTTTTCCAGCCGTTGCTATCCTTCCCGCCAGTCCCGTCCACTTAGCCAACTCATAATCTGCCCCCTTTCTTAATCACCGCCTACTTCATAGCTGCCTGCACAGTTCCGCCTATCCACTACCGCCCCGTAGTTTACCCGCCCCAATTCCTACCCCTCCCTTGACCCGACCTTATATAATCAAGTGTATTTCCGCAATAAATTGGACTAGCTCATTCTCACAGGCTGTCTCCGTGGTTTTTACCGCGCGTCCCCCACGCCTGGAGAACCTAGGCCTACGCGCTGGCCTAGGGGCTCACCGCCGAGCCGTGGAAGCCCGCCCGGTCCTCGTAGGTTGCTAACTTAGAGTAGCAGCCCACAGCAGGGGTTGCTAACTTGGAATAGCAACTCTCAGCACATTTCTATGTATATACTCCAGAGAATAAAACAGAGACTTCACTTGTATACCAGTGTTGACAGCAGCATTATTCATTACAGCAAAAAGGAGGAAACAACCCAAGAACCATTGACAGATGAATGGGGAGACAAATGTGGTATATCCATACAATGGAATATTATTCAGCCATTAAAGGAATGAAGTTCTGATACATGTTAAAACATGGATGAATCTTGAAAACATAATGCTGAGTGAAATAAGCCAGACACAAAAGAAAAAATATTGTGTGATTCCACTTACACGAAATGTCTAGAATAAGGATATTCATAGAGACAGAAAGTTGGTTAAAGTTTGGGGGAGGTGTGGAGAGGAGGAGAATGAAGTTTTATTGCTTAATGAGTACCAAGTTTCTGTTTGAGGTTGAAGAAACAGCCTTGTAAACAGATAGTGCTGATGATTGCATAACACTGTGAATGTAATTAATGCCACTCAATTATTCACTTAAAAATGGTTACAATGGTTAAAATTTTTATACACTATATTAACATTTTGTTTTTATATATATTACCTCAATAAAAAATTCGAAGAATAATAAACCATCTATCATATGACTCTTACCCAGAAAAATAAAAAGCATGACCCAACTATATACTGTCTTCAAGAAATGCACCTTAAAAATAAAGACATAGGTTAAAAGTAAAAGAATGAAAAAATATATACCATACAAACACTATTCAAAACCATATATTAATTTTTAAAAATAAAAAATGTTAAAGACTATATAAGGAAAGCTGGTGTGGCTATATCAATCTCGAAGTAGACTTCAAAACAAGGAATATTATCAGGGAAACTTTACATAAAGATAAAGGGTTCAATTCACCAAGAAGATGGAACGGTACAAAATGTGTTTTACTTAACATAAATGCTTTAAAACATATAGTCAAAAACTGATGGAACTAGGGACGTGGACATGGCTCAACTGATAGAGCATCCACCTACCATAAGGAGGGTCCAAATTTCGATCCCCAGAGCCTCCTGACCCATGTGATGAGCTGGCCCACACACAGTGCTGCAGCGCGCAAGGAGTGCCTTGTCACGCAGGGGCATCCTTACGTAGGGGTGTCCCACACGAAAGGAGTGCACCCCGCAAGGAGAGCCGCACCATGTGAAAAAAGCACAGCCCACCCAGGAGTGGCGCCACACACACAGAGAACTGACGCTGCAAGATGATGCAACAAAAAAGAGACACAGTTTCCCAGTGCTGCCACATAATGCAAGCAGACGCAGAAGAACATACAGCAAATGGACACAGAGAGCAGACAACGGGAGGGAAGGGAAGAGAAATAAATAAAAAATAAACCTTAAAAAAATTTGATGGAACTGAAAGGAGAAATATATAAATCCACAATTGCACTTGGAGACTTCACAATTTCTTTCTTAGTAATTGATAGAAATAGTCAGATAATCAATAAGGATATAGATGACCTATATAATACTATTAACCAAGTTGATCTAATGGATATTTATAGAACATTCCGCACAACAACAGCAGAATACACATTCTTTTCAACTTCACATTGGCCATTCAACAAGATATTCTGGGCCCTGAAACAAATCTTAACAATTATAAAATTTGAAATGGTACAATGTATGTTTTATGAACATGATGAAATAAACTACAAGTCAATAAAATAAAGATGTCTGAGAAATTCCCTATATTTGGGAGTTAAAGAACACACTAAATAATTCATTGAGTGAAAAAAAAAGAGATTCAATGAAAATAAGAAAATATTTTAATTTAACAGAAAAAAATGACGTATCAAAATTTGTGGGACACAGATAAAGCAGTACCAAGAGGGAAATTTATACCATTAAATGCTTACATTAGAAAATAAAGTTCTCAAATCATGGCCTAAGTTTCCATCAAAAGAAACTAGGAAAAAGAAGAACAAATGAAAACCAAGGCACACAGGAGGAAGGAAATAATAAAGAGCAAAAATCAATAAAATTGAAAACAATAACAGTAGAGAAGAAAATCAATAAAATTTTAAAAACTGGTTCTGGAAAAAGATCAATTAATTTAATCAACCACCTAGCCAATCTGATGACGAAAAAGAGAGAAGACATAAATTCTCAGAATCAAGTATGAAATAAGATACTGCAGACATTAGGAAGGGACTACTATGACCAAGTTTATGCTAATAAATTCAACCATTTAGATGAAATGGACAAATTCCTCAAAAAACATAAGCTCACTCAAGATGAAATAGAACAAGATCATTATACAAAAATCAACTGTATTCCCATATACCAGCACTGAATAATCTGAAAAGAAAATTAAGAAAACAATTCTACTTACAATAGCATCAAAAAGAATAAAATAGCTAGGGATAAATTTAACAAAAGAAGTGGCAGACTTGCACACTGAAAACTACAAAACATTGCTGACAAAAATTGTAAAGGATCAAAATAAATGGAAAGACATTCTATGTTCATGGAACAGAAAGCTCAATATTATTAAGATGGCAGTTTTCTCCAAATTGAGCAATACCATTCCTGTCAAAATCCCATCAGGCTTTTTTTTTTTTCCAGAAAGCTGATCCTAAAATTTATATGAGAAAGCAAAGAGCTCAGAAGAGCCTAAACAATTTTGAAAACTAAGAACAAAGTTAGAGGACTTAAATTTCCCAATTTCAAAACTAACATTTACAATAGTTTCAGAAGACATGAAATATATTTATTTTTTTAAATGTGCAAGACCTATATGATGAAAACTATAAAACACTGATGAAAGACATCAAAGATATCCTTAATAAATGGAAACATATACTATGTTCATGGGCTGAAAGATTTAATATTTAATGTCAATTCTCCCCAACTATAAACTCAAGTCAATCCCAATCAAACTCCCAGGAGAATTTTGTTAGGAAAAAAAAAATTCAGCAATCTTATTCTAAAATCTATATAGAAAGGCAAAGCAACTGGAATAGCAAAGAACAATTTTTTTGAAAGATGAACAAAGTTGGAGTACTCATCCTACTTACCTTTGAGACTTACTGTAAACTGTAATAATCAAGACAGTGTGGTATTGGTGAAAAAATAGACACATAGATCAATGGAACAGAATAGAGAGTCCAGCAATAAACCCACACAAATATGGCCAACTTGCTTTTCACAAAGATGCAAAGGCAACTTAATGGTGCTGGAATAATTGAACATCCGTATGCAAAATAGTGAACCTTGGGCAGTACTTCACATCATCTCCAATGATTAAGTCAAAATATATCACTGGCCTAATGGGTGGCAGACTTGGCACAGTCATTAGGGCATCTGTCTACCGCATGGGAGGTCTGCGGTTCAAACCCCAGGCCTCCTTGACCCATGTGGAGCTGGCCCATGCACAGTGCTAATGCTGTGCAAGGAGAGCCCTGCCATGCAGGGGTGTCCCCCGCGTAGGGGAGCCCCATGCACAAGGAGTACACCCTGTAAGGAGAGCTGCCCAACACCAAAGAAAGTGCAGCCTGCCTAAGAATGGAGCCGCCCACATGGAGAAATGACACAAGATGATGCAGCAAAAAGAAACACAGATTCCCATGCCGCTTACAACAACAGAAGCGGACAAAGAAGACGCAGCAAATAGACACAGAGAACAGACAACGGGGGGAGGGGCAGGGGAGAAGGGGAGAGAAATAACTAAATCTTTAAATAAATAAATATATATATATATATCACTGGCCTAAATAAAAAATCTGAGATTATAAAATTTTTAGAAGAAAAGATATAAGAAAATTTCTGCAATTGTGGGTTAAGCTTGATTTTTCCTATGTGATACCAAAAGCATGATCCATAAATGAAAAAAGTTGATAAATTTGACTTCATCAAAATTTAAAATTTCTGTTCTTTGAATGGCACTGTTAAGGGCTTGAAAAGGCAAGCTACAGGCTGGGAAAAATATATGCAGAATACTTACATGATATCTGGACTTCAGCTCTGAATATATAAAGAACACCTAAAACTCAATAAATAAGAAACAAACTCAATAAATAAGAAGCAGACACTTCAACAAAGAAAATATATGAATGGCAAGTAAGCTCTGCCTTTTTCCTCGATTTTGTTATATGAGTCAGCAAATATTCCCCTTTCAAAATGAAACTAGTTTCTATTGCCTGCTACCACTGCTAGCACATTTACCCATACAGTCGGAAATACTATTTGTTTGTGTGCATTAATCTGTTTAAAGGGAAAATGCTAAACTCTAAAACTGGTTTAAAGCAGTGGTTGACAACCATGGCTGCATATTGGAATCACCCAGAAAGCATTAAAAAATAATCCCATTGTCCAGGCCACACTCTCACCAACCAAATCAAACTTTCTGGGTTAGGGTGCTAACACGCTCTGTAAGTTCCTCAGGTAATCCCAGTGTATGGCCAAGGTCGAGAAGCCCTGGGTTAGACTTACCTTTACCACCAGTGACGCCACCTTCACCCCCACAGACTAAGAGTATGCACTTGATTCTCCAGTTTCCAAAATTAAATTGGGATCTCAGTTAAAACACTGTCAAGATAGAAAAATAAGATTCTGTGCAGGGGTTTCTTAGGGGGAAAAATAGGTTTCCTACTGAGTCGCCAAAGGAATGAGTCAGAACAGGACAACCCTAAACCTTGTATTTTTTTTTTTTTATTTATTTCTCTCCCCTTCCCCCAGGCCTCTTGTCCCTACAGCCAGCTATCAAAGCAGGTGAGAAGCAGGAAGGACATGCTGAGCCTCGGTGGCACCGCAATTCCCCACGTTTGGGTCTTAGCACCAGACTCCTGGCTCCTGCCTGATAGCAAGAAAAATAACCGTCACCCAGACCGTGGGGCTTTCAGCCACGTTTTAATTCCTCTTTCAGGGAGTGTCTACAAGGACACAGACTTTCTCTTTGGGAGAGACGAGCCTTAAGATGAAACTTGGGGTCTCTCACCGCGTTTATCCGTCATTCTGTCACGAGGTTGTATGGAACTAATTCATCACTCCATTATTCTTCCCTGTTCCTGCAGAGAGAGTTGACACCGGGGCTCTCTGTATGGCCTTTTAGACAGAAATAAAGCTGTCCCTCTCCAAGCAAAGAGTTTGCTGTAGTTTTTGGATGAGACTATGCCAGGCAGGATCCGAGCCCATGGGACAGGAGGTATAACAGACCCGAAAACATTAGTTCGCATCTGCGGGAAAGGCTTGGCTTCATCCTGCCAAATAGACATGGACTTACACACACCCTTCCAGCTTTCGGACTTCAGGCCTAACCCTAACGAGATCGAGGAGGTAGCTCCCCTGTTAGGCCACTTTCTAGAAAGGTCCTTTAACCATATGTTCGGCTTGCATGCACCAGCCGTCGGGGGGAATGGTGAATGACAGCAATGTGGCATGATGGTTAGGAAGGCAAGCTTTGGCCCCAGGAAGGTTTGGTTTCCCATCTCAGCTCCAGCCCTGACTATCTGTGTGACTTTGGGAAAGTGACTCAACCTCTCTGTGCCTCAGTTTCCTCATCTTGTCAAATGGAGATAATAGCATCTAATTCCTACAGCTGTTTTGATGATTGAATAAGATGGATGCTTGTGAAGAGATTAACACAATGACTTACCCATAGTAAGCACTAAAAAATGGCAATTTTTCAAGGACACAAATTGACATTTGCACACCAACGTTCATAACAGCATTATTCACAATTGCTAAAACATGCAACCACCCCAAACGTCCATCAACCAATGAATGGATAAACAAAATGTGGTATGTACACAGAATGGAATACCATTCAGCTGTAAGAAGAAATGAAATCAGTCTGCCTATGACAACACGGATGAACCCTGAGGATGTTATGTTGAATGAAATAAGCCAGACACAAAAGGACAAATATCATATGGTCTCACTAATATGGACTAAACACGATGAGTGAATCAATGCAGGTAAATTCTAGAGTGTCTAGGAAATGGAATGTGGGTTGAGAATGGGAACTGATGCTCATTGTATGTAGAAATTTTAATAAGGTTCATTATAAAAGTGTGGAAATGAATAGAGTGGATGGTAACACAGTATAGTTAGTATAACTAACACTGCTATAAATAAGATATGACTGAAAGGGGTAGCCTGTGGATATAAATGTCAATTGGGAACAAACTAGATCATAATCTAGGGTATGTATAACAGTGATATTGGCAGTGGATGAAGATTGCGGTTGACAGCATAAATAAAAGAACGGGTTGCAGATGTGGCTCAAGCGGTTGATTGCTTGCCTTTACATAGAAGGTCCCAGGTTCAGTTACTGGTACCTTCTGGGGAAAAAGAAACAAACAAACAACAAGTAAAAGAAATTAAAAATCCAATTCAGGAAAACTGATATGACTCAGTGGTTGGACACCAGCTTCCCACATATGAGGTCCCAGGTTCAATCCCCGGTATCTCAAAAAAAAGAGAATGTTCTTCTTTTATAAAGTGTTAAGAATATGGTGATACATGGGGAAATTACAACTAATATAACTTATGGACAATAGTTAACAGTAAATAGTTAACAGTAATAGTTAACAGTAATAACAGTAATTTTGCAGCACTGGCAAAAAAGATGTTATATCAATTCCAAGAGACTAATATTGGGGGGTATAAGGAGGAATGGGATTTTCCTAATGGAGTAATGAAAACATTCTAAAATTGACTGGGGTGAGGACAGCACAACTCTGTGATGAAAATGAGAACCACTGACAAAACATGGAACTGTATAACACAGGGGATTCAGTGGTGGAAGATGGACTATGCTTAACAGGACAAACAGGAGAACGTTCTCTCAAGAGCTATAACAAATATCTAATACTAATACAGGGTGTTGATCGGGTGGATTAGGGGAAAATACACCAAATGGGCTATAGTTAGCAGTAATAATTTGACAACGCTCTTTCACAGTTTGTAACAAATATTTCACAATAATGCAAGGTGTTGGTGGTGGGGCAATGTATGAGGGCCTGTAGGCCTGTATGTATGTTTGTTTTGTAAGTTCACAACTTCTACTATACACTTTCATCAATGTATGTTCATGTATGAATGATATACTTCAATAAAATTTATTTTTTTAAAAAGTGGCAGCTTTTATTTTCGTGGGCTGATAGGTAAGTTTGGCAAATGAAATGCAGGCAGCAGTGGCCTCAGGACAGTGATGAAGGGAGGTGGTATCCCCTATGAACCAGCTTTCCTTCTCTGACTGAAACAACTTGGCATCAATTCCATCCATTTTCCTCCCATTGGAGCTTGTATCTCCACTGAGGCAAATGGACTTTGGAATCAAAGTGAGAAGAGAGTTCACACCCCAGCTCTGCCACTAGCTCTGTAACACGACTCAAGGCACTTACCCTCTGTGCATCTGCATTTATCAGGATTCTTTCCATTGCAAGTGACAGAAAACTCAGATCAAAGTAGATTAAACACAAAAAGAATCTGTTGATTCACAAACTGAAAAGTCCAGGAATAATCTGGCTTTAGGCATGTCTGGATTCAGAGGCTGAAACAGTATCAACTAGAATCATTCTCTCTTTCTTTGTGTTGGCTTTATTCCCAGGTGGGTGCTGATAACCTCCATCTCCTTCAAGTTTATAATTCTACTGCCTTAGCAAATCAAGCCCGCCCCCCCTCAAAAAAAGAAAGCACTTTCCTAAATCTCAGGTGGAAGTCCCAAAAATGACTCTCCTTGACCTCATGAATCCATCCTTGGGTATTCAGATTGGCCAGACCTCAAGCAGCCAAAGAGAGAGTCAGCCCCACTTGAGCAACATGCTACTAAGATAACAAAGGGAAGGAAGTGTTGGCTAAGGAAAAACAGCAGATGCCCACTACTGAGGCCCAGTTTTTTAATTTGTAAAATGGGAAGATTATACCGAACTTTCAGGACTATTGCACAAACAGAATTAAATGATATGCATTAATATAATAATTCATGGCACTAGCTGGGACTTCAACAGACACACACACACACTCCAATATTCCAATTCCATAACGACCTGCCCTTGACACTCTGGCTTCCCCTCCCGGTGGCAGTCACGTCTCGGTAACCCACAGTGGCAATGATCCCTGAAAGCACTGAGGAGACATTGCACTCCTGAGGCAAGATGTTAATTAATGAGACTTCAGCAAGGTAGAGCGACTCCTCCAAAGGGACACTTCTGGGTCTCCCCAGAGCATCACTGCAATGCCTCCTAAACGCTTTGAATGGGGAAGCCACTCGGGTCTCCGGGATCCCCATTGAAATGCAAATGGACCGAGGAAGGGCTTTATCTTAAACACCAGTTAATAGCTCAGTTATCACTTAGAGCAGCAGCAGGGATTATCTGTAACTGGACCCGAAGGGGACCCCAGGGGGAGGAGGAGAAGGAAGGCAGATAAGGTGATAGCAGAGAGAGCGAATGCCTCACTTTCACTTTTAATTGTTCCTGCAGTACGATTTCCACACCCCTCCCTCTCAAATCTGGCTGCTGAGCCCCTTAAAAGAATAATAACTGCTGCAATTTAGACCCCCTCCTTATGGGGCAGGCTCCGTGCTAGCAACTACACGAGCGTGATTTTCTGTAATCCCAGCTCCACTGTGCACTCACTGTGTGGCCTTGGGCAAATGATGTCAGATCAGTGAGACACACACACGCACCCTTTTTTTAAACTAAAGCATGTAACTAATAAGAGACTAACATTTATTATTTACTATATGAGAAAGATGTATTTTTATATGTGTCAACTCAAGCTTCAAAATATCCCTATGAAGTACTTATTATTATTTCTGTTTTATAGATGAAAATACTAAGGTTCAGAGAAGTTACATAACTTGCCCAAGATCACACAGCCAGGAACTGATAAAGCCAAGATTTGATCCCAGGCAAAGCCACACTTCTTGACCTCTACTCTATATTGCCTCCCACCAATATAGTGCTTGGCATAGGAGCCGCAAACAGTAAATGCTCAATCACATTAACCCCTATTGCTATTTCTCTGTGCTAACAGGAAAATATTAATAACTGGAGAATATTATCATTATCAATACCATCATTATCAGAAGATTCAATAAAGGTATTTTCATTGTGGAAAATAAAAATAATAGAATAAGCCACTATGTGCTCTCTACAACTGTGTCATTTAGAGGTATTTAAAAACAAGCAACTGACATTTGTCCTACTTAACACACTCAGGTGAGAACTAATGCTTAGGGAAAGGACACATGGAAAGTCACAGAAATGAAAGAGACCTTGGTGGGGCAGAAACTCACAGACATCCTCGAAAGCAAATGACTTAGCTCCATTCTCCTCCCACCCCAGGAAAGAGGGTGTTGATTGATCAGGTTGGCTCATGGACCCCTTTCCCTTTAGACAGGGGGGTAGAGTTCTATGACTGCCACCCCCCACCCTTCCCCAGAGCCATTTGGCACAGGCAAGGGACACTGAGCAAAAAGGAACAACCAATGACAAATGGAGTCACTCCCGTGGCACCAAGATTCCTTCCAACAAGGACAGAACCTGGTAGGAGGGGAGCTCCTCAGCCAAGCTTCCAGCCAAACACGAAAGGCTCCATCACAAGGATAAAAGTACACTCAGGCAAAAGTCTGAAGTGCCTCAGACCCTCGTTGAGATTCAAGGCCAGATCTGGGTAAAGACCTTCAAGGTACTTAAGCAACTTCCAAGGTCCAGCTCCCAGAAGAAAATGCTAACTAGATTTATGGGATATGTTATCAATAGGTCCAACGACCATGTGTCAGAATTCAGTATGCAGCCGAGAGACGCAAATGGCACTAAAGGCTTTGTATTAACCAGACCCTGGACCTAATTTACCTGTTGAGTGCAAATTGCTCCCAGGGGCACCCGGGTGACAGCTCTAAACTGCTTCTCCTGCCTTTGCATCTTGATTCCTTCCTGAGGATTCTGTAAGCATTCACCAGGCAGCATGACCTTTATAATGCCATCACTGCTTGTGACATCTGCGCTAGAAAACTGGACAGAAAGACATACCAGGGCCAAAACCACACCTATGACTATTGCCCTTGAAATGTGACACAATCACTGCTGGATCTTGTCAAAACATTTTAGAAGGAGGAAATCTTTCTGGGATATCATTTCCCCTGCCTTCCCATGAGACATAACAAGCCATTTATAAATGAGCTTGCTCTTCAAACACTCACTGGGTGACCATTAAGAAACAAACTCTCCTAGGTACTACGGTTCCAAATATATATACCTCCAAGGTTCTCATAGCCTAATGGAGATTGAGCATAATAGAAAAAGTACTAAACTAGAATCTTAAGAGCTTAGATTTTAACCTACAGCTTCTCAAAATAAAAATTAATTAATTAACTCCCCCAAATGGCTTATGTTCTAATTGCAACTGGACCACTTATTTATCTCTTCTAACTTGATCACATCACATATGTTTCTGAGCCTCAGTTTCCTCATCTGAATGATGCTGATAATATACTGTACTCATATCAAAAGGCCATTAAGAAGTTCAAACAATCTAGATTATGTAGAATTGTACAATAGACCGCATCCTACAAATTCAATATGATTCTCACACTGACGTTCATCTCGTTGATGCCTCAAGCAATAGACCTAAGGTTTGAGTCCATTAAAGGGCAAAGAAAGAGAGAGATTCCTATTCCAACTGGCTAAATCGATAAGAACATCATATATTTTGGCAGAACAGGAAGTAGAGAGGTGAAGGAGGCTTTGGGTTTGGTTGATGTAACATCTCCACAATGACTTCGGGGACACAGGGTTTCTCTGCCTCTCATACCCCTGCCTTGCCTCCGCACTGTTGGCCTCACCTGAGACTGGCTACTGTCACTGCTATAAGATGACAGCTAGCAGCAACTGGAGCAGTGGTTTTCCATTCCAAGAACAGAGCAGGTGGAAGACTGGATTTCCTATCCCAGAATCCCTCAGTAAGTCCCCCCTGGCATCTCATTGGCCCAGATGAACATGGGTGGCCTCTCCCTAAGCCAATCACTGGCAAAGGAGATCAGGATTCCTTGGACAAACACCTGAGGAGGAATGGACATGTGGAGACAACCACAGCATCCACTGTGCTTCCTGTCTTTGAGTTTTTATTTTAAATATGAAAAAGAGCAATAATGGTGCCTTTGAAAAGTGAATGCTGGAGGGGGTAGATTAAAATTTTTTTCCTTGTTGTGTGCACCTGCTTTCTGTGTCCATCTGGTCAAAATAGGCAAAGATTGAAAGTGCACTTCAAATGAAGAAAGAGAGATTTTTGTGGGAAAATGGTGTGGCTACATGAAGAAATTTATACATCTTTCCTAGGGAGGAAATGGAACTGGTTTCTGAGCTTGTGTGTGTGCTGAGCACTATGTATTTTACTAGTGTGTGGTCTCATTTTATCCTCATGCTGCACCTGTAACATGGATGGGATAAGCATTACTCCCACTTCACAGGTGAAGAAACAGAGACCCACAGGTTTAAGGAAAGTGTTCAGATCACACGACTAGTGATGGGGCCCAGAGGGGACTGACTCCACATCTTCATTCTTCTTCATGCTTCCCAGTGAACCATGATGAATCCTAAACACATTTGGAGACCTTCCCTTTGTAATTGCTTCCCCTTTTATGATAGTTACAACAATAACTATAATCAGTGCCGTTTTTTTACTACACCCTTTTGCTAGAGTACTTCACACATGATAGCAACAAAAATATAATATGTCTAGAAATGAATGCACTAGAGCTTCATGGAGACAGGCAAAGCTCTTGTAAGGACCATAGGGAAGCGAACTAGGCCTAGTGGTTAGGACATCCGTCTACCACATGGGAGGTCCACGGTTCAAACCCCGGGCCTCCTTGACCAGTGTGGAGCTGGCCCATGCACAGTGCTGATGTGCACAAGGAGTGCCCTGCCACGCAGGGGTGTCCCCAGCATAGGGGAGCCCCACGTGCAAAGGAGAGCGCCCTGTAAGGAGAGCTGCCCAGAGCGAAACCAAGTTCAACCTGCCCAAGAATGGCGCCGCACACACGGAGAGCTGACGCAGAAAGATGATGCAACAAAAAGAAACACAGATTCCCATGCTGCTGACAACAACAGAAGAGGACAAAGAACACACAGCAAATGGACACAGGGAACAGACAACTGGGGGGGGGGGGGAGGGAGGGGAAATAAATAAATAAAAATAAATCTTTAAATAAAAAAAAGACATTGGATGAGCACAAAGAAGAATTTGAAAGCATACATAGAAAAATAGCAGATCTTATGGAAATGAAAGATGCAATCAATGAAATTTTAAAAACATTAGAATCATATAATATCAGATTTGAGGAGGCAGAAGAAAGGATGAGTGAGCTTGAAGAAATGGCCTCTGAAAGTGAACATACAAAAGAACAGATGAAGAAAGGAATTGAAAAAATTGAACAAGATCTCAGGGAACTAAATGACAACAAAAGACATGCAAACATACGTGTCATGGGTGTCCCAGAAGGAGAAGAGAAGGGAAAAGGGGCAGAAGGAATGTTTAAAAAATAATGGTAGAAAATTTCCCAACCCTATTAAAGGACATAGATTTCCATGTCCAAGAAGCACAATGTATTCCCATCTGAAAAAATCCAAATAGACCAGCTCCAAGGCACATACTCATCAGAATGTCAAAGGCCAAAGACAAAGAGAGAATTCTGAGAGCAGCAAGAGAAAAGCAATGCATAACATATAAGGGATATCTGATAAAATTAAGTGCTGATTTCTCACCAGAAACCATGGAGGCAAGAAGACAGTAGTCTGATATATTTAAGATACTATGAAAGAAAAACTTGCAGCCAAGAATCTTATATCCAGCAAGACTTTCAAAAATGAGGGCAAAATTAGAATACTCACAGATAAACAGAAACTGAGAGAATTTCTAAGCAAGAGACCAGAATTTCAGGAAATACTAAAGGTTGTGCTAGAGCCTGAAAAGAAAATATAGGAGAGAGGGACCTAGAGGAAAGTCTAGAAATGATGATTATATTAATAAAATAACTAAAAGTGTCAAAAGAGTGGTGAAAATAAAATATGACAGATAAAACTCAAATAGTCAGGAATAAACTTAACCAATGATGTAAAGCCCTTGTATTCAGAAAACTGAAACTCAATGTTAAAACAAATCAAAAGAGTCCTAAATAACTGGAAGAACATTCCATGCTCATGGATTGGAAGACTAAATGTCATTAGGATTTTAATTCTACTCAAACTGATATAGAGATTTAATGCAATCCTGATAAAAATAATACCAGCATTAAAGGAAAAATTGAAAACATGATCATTAAATTTATTTGGAAGGGTAAGGAGTCCTGAATAGCCAGAAACATCATAAAAAGGAGAGTGAACCCTCATCTCCAGACTTTAAATCATAATTCCTACCTATAGTGGTAAAAACAACATGGTTCTAGCCTAAAGACAGACACAATAGACCAACAGAACCAAATTTATGGTTCAAAAACAGACCCTCACAGATACAGTCAAGTGAGTTTTGACTGGCCTGTCAAACTCACACAGCTCAGGCAGAACACTCCATTCAACAAATGGTGCTGAAAAAATTGGACATCCATAGCTGAAAGAAAGAAAGAGGACCCCTATCTCACACCTTATCCAAAAACTAACTCAAAATGGTTAAAAAAACTAAAACTAAAAGCAAGAACCATAAAACTTCTAGAAGAAATTATTGAAAAATATCTTCAAGACCTGGTAGTAGGTGGTGGATTCTTAAAGGAGATAAGAGAAGGACTGAGTGGACTACTGATGTTTAATGTATGTAGAAGTTTTAATTAGCTTTACTGTACAATTGTGGAAATGTATAGAGTGGATGGTAACACAAGTGAGTAAGAGCTAGTTTTTGAATGGGGATGTGACTGAAAATGGGAGTCTAGTTATGTAAATGCCAATTGACAGAATGCTCGAGAATAATTTAGGAACTGGATAGCACACTTGACCAAGAGGTGGGTGAGAATTGTGGTTGATGGTACAGATGCAAGAGTGTCCTTTGTTAGCTAGAACAAATGTATATCACTACTGCAGGGTGTTGGGAATGTGGAGAAGCATGGGAAAAATACAGCCAGAGTGACCTATGGACTGTGGTTAGTAGTAATAACATAATATTCTTGCATAGTACTGTGTTGATACTGACACAATATGGAAAATGTGAGCCAAATATACACTATGGACATGGTAACATTCAGATGATATTATTTTATCTGTAGCAAATGACACACCACATTGTGGTATGTTGATGGAGGGGTGTTGTTTGGGAATTCTGCACATGATTGTTTCATAAGTTTACAACTTCTGTCATAAAAAATATATTTAAAAAGTAATAGTAGGGTGGGTTGGGGAAAAACACACCAAATGTAAGATAAGGACTATGATTAGTAGTAAGATTTTGACAGTGTTCTTTCATAGTTTGTAACAAATGTCTCATGCCAATGCAAGGTGTTGGTGGAGGGTTGATGTGTGGGACCCCTGTATGATGTTATGCATATTTGCTTTATAAGCTCACAACTTTTACTATACACTTAATTGTTTATATATATTCATATATAAATGATATAAAGATAATAGCAATCGGATTGGTTAGGGGAAAACTGTTTGGTAGTAATATTTTGACAAAGCTCTTTAATCATTAGTTTAAAAAGTTTAAAAACAGTGCAAGTTATTGGTGGTAGGGTGAGATGTTATATATGTTTGTTTGACGTTACATATGTTTGGTTTGTAAGTTCACAACTATTATACGCTAATTATTTATGTATGTTTATGTATGACTGATACATTTCAATAAATTAAAAAGTAAAATTTAAAAAAGTAAACCTGAGTAGGAACCTGTGGTAGGTTGTATTATGTACCCCAGAAGAGCATGCTCTTAACCATAATACTTTCCTGTGGGTGTGAACCCATTGTAAATAGGACCTTTTGAAGATGTTACTTTTAGGTAAGGTGTGGCCAACTGAATCAGAGGGGTTTAATCCTATTACTGGAGCAGGAGTATTAGCAAGAAGGAGTAGAAGTTCAAAGTTAGCGGAAGCCCAAAGAGAAAGGAGAAGACACGGCCATGTGCATTGCCATGTGACAGAACAGCCAAGGACTCAAGGATCACTGGCAGCTAAAACACCAGCATCTTTGAAGGACAAAATCATCAACTTGCTGGCACCTCGATGTTTTACTTCACCTATGCTCAAAACCATGAGCTAATAAATTTTTGTTTAAGCCGTTGTGTGGTATTTGTGATCACAGCTAGGAAACTAAGGCACAGCCCTTGTATCTTGTTGGTAGGAATGTGAAGTGGCCACTGCGGGAAGCAGTCTGGTGGTTCCTCAGAAAGTTAAGCATAGAATTCCCCATGGCCTGGCAATTCCACTTCCAGGTGTGCACCCAAAAGACTCAGGCAGATGGCTGCACACCAGTGTTTACAGCATTATTATTCACAATAGCCAGAAGGTGAAGCAACCCAAGTGTTCACCAACAAGCAAATGGATAAACAAAATGTGGTGTATACATACAGTGGAATATTATTCAACCATAAAAAGGAATGAAGTTCTGGTACAGGAGACAATATGAATAAACCTTGAAATCATTACATTGCAAAAAATAAACCAGACACAAAAGGACAAACATTGTATGATTCCATTTGTATGAAATATCTAGAGTGGTTAGGGCGTCCGTCTACCACATGGGAGGTCCGCGGTTCAAGCCCCGGGCCTCCTTGACCCGTGTGGAGCTGGCCCACGCACAGTGCTGATGTGCGCAAGGAGTGCCCTGCCACGCAAGGGTGTCCCCCGCATAGGGGGAGGAGTGCGCCCGTAAGGAAAGCCGCCCAGCGTGAAGGAAAGTGCAGCCTGCCCAGGAATGGTACCGCCCACACTTCCCATGCCGCTGACGACAACAGAAGCGGACAAAGAAACAAGACGCAGCAAAAAGACACAGAAAACAGACAACCGGGAGAGGGGAGGGGAATTAAATAAATAAAAATAAATCTTTAAAAAAAAAAAGAAATATATGAAAACAGAGGTTAGATTAGAGGTTACCAGGAACCAGGGAGGGGAAATGAAAAATTATTGCTTAATGGTACAGAGTTTCTGTTTGAGGTGATGGAAAAGTTTTGGGAATAGATGGCAGAGATGGTAACACAATATTGTGAGTACAATTAGTATCACTGAAGTATACATTTAAAAATGGTTAAAATGGGAAATTTTATGTTATGTATATGTTACTAAAATGAAAATTTTTTAAAAAGTAAACCTGAAGAAATTAAGATAAACACTGTGTACATGAATAAGATAACTTAACATTATAAAGATATTAATTTCCCCCGACATTAATCCATGAACTCAAAATTCCAGCAGACTTTTTGGAAGAATTTGATAAACTGATTCTAAAATGTACATGGAAATATAGAAGGCATGAATAGCTAAGGTAATTTTTAAAAATGGGAGTAGAGAAAGGATTCACCTATCAAATATTCACCCACTATGAAGTCTTAGCAATTTTTCGAGAGTGGTATAGTCTTAGGAACAGATAAATAGATCAATGAAGCATTAAAGAGATTCCAGAAACACTGCCAACCAGATAAGAGACTCAGTGTCAAAAGCCAATTGGAAAAGAATAAACTATTTGGTACATTTTGTTGAGAAAATTAGCTCACTGTATGGGGAAAATAAAGTTGAAGTCCCTCTTTTACACCTAAATGTGAAAGACAAAATTACAAAAGTAATCAAAGAAAAATATCTTGGTGACTTTAGAATTGGGCTGGTTCTTAATCAAGCAAGTTATAAAAAGAAAAAACAATAAGGGGACAAATGAAGTGTTTGACTACATTAAAATTTAGACTAGAAGAAGATGTTTGCAATGTCTAAAACTGAGTTGGGTTTTGAATCTAAAGAAACTGCAAAATAACAAGAAAAAAATCAGGAAACCCAATGGAAAAATGGGCAAAGCCTGTGAAAAGAAAATTAATAGAAGAGGAAACATTAATGGCCAATAAGTATATGAAGAGATACTCAACATCACGAGTAATCAGAGAAAAGCAAATTAAAACAACGATTTACCACTTTGCACTCATCAGACTGGCAAAAATTACAAAGTCAGAAAGCATCAAGTGCTAGGCAGTAATGTAAACTGAGCCATTCCAAGTAGCAATCTCTCAGTACTTAGTGAAATTAATGACTCATCCACCCAACAACCCCACATCTGAATATGTGTCCCCAAGAAACTCTCCCACAAAACCATAAGGATGCAGTTGTAAGCAAAAACCATAATTTTGTTGGTGACAGCTAAGACTTTGGCATCTTTATGCATTCATCACTAGGAGAATGGATAAACAAAGTGTTGTCTCTGTCTGCAAATATATTGATTACTAGGCCACAGCCAGGATTGGATGAATGGGATTTAGGTAGAGCAGCATGAAGAGAGTTCAAAAGTATAGGATTTGAGGTCGGCTGAGATGAGGTTTTTAGCCCAAAACCATTTCTGTAAATGAATCACCAACACACAAAAACAACACTATATTGTTTCAAATATTTACATACACCTAAATAAACATATGAAAGAGAACTGGAAAAATGTGCATTACATATACCACGTGAGTACCTGCAGTATAGGGGAATTAAAGGGAGAAGTAGGGATGAGGGAGAAAACAGAATAAAAGGAAAGAGAAATATGAGGAGCTTGCTCTGACCAGTGACCTGAGGATTATGAAAGTACCAATCCCGCTTCCGAAAATAGCTGGGGAATTACTTTATATGTATTACCTTATTTAATCCTCACAAAAATGTTATATGGTAAGTGCGACAGTTTGATATTGTTCATGAATTCCAAAAAGAGATATGGACTATGTTTGTAAACTGGTCTGTTCCTCTGGGACT
Organism: Dasypus novemcinctus; assembly: GCF_030445035.2. NCBI lineage: Eukaryota > Metazoa > Chordata > Mammalia > Cingulata > Dasypodidae > Dasypus > Dasypus novemcinctus. The sequence goes on along the minus strand of NC_080695.1, from coordinate 54,926,593 downwards.
GATACTCCTTTGATCATATTAAATTCAGAGGTTTCGCTTTTACTTTATCAAATCAAGATTAGGGCTTTGATTCAACCATGTCATTAGAGTGTGCAGTCCCCTGTACAAATGGACGCGCAATCAAGAACACAGGAGCAGATACATGGAGAAGAACGCCGAGGAGAGGCAGCTCTATAGACACAACAGAGGCCCCAGGAAGAGAGACGAGCCTGATAGTCTACAACTGACCTTGTGAAGAGAACAGAGCAGCTGAGCCTGGAAAGAAATGAGCCCTGGGAAGAAAGATGAGCCCTATTCCAGCCTTCAGCTGAGACTGGAAGAAGCTGGACCGACGGAGCCTTAAGAGGAAGAGGAAGGCCGAACGTTCGCAGATGTCGCGCACCGTCTTGCGTCAGCACGTGGCAGCAGACTATGGGTGAGAAAGTACCTCTTATAGTACCTTGAGTTGGACTCTTTAGGGCCTTGTAACTATAAGTTTCTACCCCAAATAAATACCCTGTATGAAAGCCAACAGATTTCTGGTACTTTGCATCAACACCCCTTTGACTGACTAATACAGTATCATTGTTTGTCCCATTTCACAGCTTTAAAACCAAGTCTCAGAGAGGGTAAGGAACTTTCCCAAGATCGCAGAGCAAGTAAGTGGTAGGAGAGGGATTTGAACCCAGGGCTGTGTGACTGCCATGCCGGCAGTCTTATCATCACACTCTACCACCTCTGTTCAAAGGCAATCTCTTCTAAAGTTTAGTTTGGTGGAACATAACAAAGTGCAAGTATTAAATTATTTCCCCCACAACTGAGTTTTCTTAGAGTCTAAAACGTTCAGTGATACATACTTATTTTTAGTTAACTAGCAACATCTGACCAAGCAAAGCAACAACTTGGGCTCAACAATGTCACAGCTTCTAATGAAAAACAATGTTGGAAAAAAACCATGGCTCATCTTTTTGTATGATACAACAACTTGTACCACAGTCCACCTTTTCCCAAATAAGTTGCATAAGATTTTCAATGCCAAGTGAACAGGTATATATGAGTCAAAATCTATATAAACTCAATATGAACATCTTGCTTCACCTAAACAAAAACCTCAAGAGCAAATTTGCCTCCAAAATTACATTATAGCAGAAAACACACTCTTGAAACTTTCTGAAAACAAATACAGACAGCCTTAGACAATGCCTAGCACATTGTCTGTGTTTGATAAATGTTGGGTGGATGGATGGATGGGTGGATGGAGAGATGGATGGATGAGTGGGTGGGTGGATGGGTGGATGAGTGGATGGATGGGTGGATGGATGGGATGGATGGGTGGATAGGTGGATGGAGAGATGGATGGATGAGTGGGTGGGTGGATGGGTGGATGAGTGGATGGATGGGTGGATGGATGGGATGGATGGGTGGATAGGTGGATGGAGAGATGGATGGATGAGTGGGTGGGTGGATGGGTGGATGAGTGGATGGATGGGTGGATGGATGGGATGGATGGGTGGATAGGTGGATGGAGAGATGGATGGATGAGTGGGTGGATAGATGGATGGATGGGATAGATGGGTGGATGGGTGGATTGATAGATGGATGAATGGGAGGGTGGGTGAGTGAGTTGGTAAATCATATGTATTCTTGGCTTCGTGGCTAGAACTTTTACCTAATGGTATAACCTAGCTGCTTCTTTGAGTACATCAGCATGGTTCTAATATTTCACTGTCTACCAAAAATCACCTCGAAAATTTTAATGTTATTTTAAATTGGTACTTTCTCTTAGCTTTCAGGAAACTTATTCATGTGCCAATGACTGCTCTAAAAGTATAAACAGTCTGCAGGATGGCTGTAGTGTGACTAAATTGAAAAAACAACAACAACAAAGCATCCTAGGGACACTGAATACTTTGGAAATCGCTTCTTATTCTTTCTTCCCTTGCATTTGTGCCTCGTCTTGGTGTTAGGAAAAGACGAAGAGGAAACTCTTCATTAGCTTAATAGAATGTCCGCGCTGTCTAATGGAGAGAGCTACATCCGACCCGGGGCACATCTCTCTTGCTCATAAATGCCCTGGGAAATGCGCTTCCTTGAGGCGCCCTTTACAGATGCCAGGCATCTTAGGAGCAATCCAACTCCTGCTACATCCTAACTCCCTGCCGCTCTTCACACACGGGACTTGTGTGCCTTGCTTTTCGTTCCTCCTTACTCTGGGCAGTCGCCAAGATTCCGAATCAAATTTGTCCATGATATAGACAGGAACTCAAGAGACCAGACACGAAGAAATGAAAAATTACAATTCAGATTCCTAAAACAATCGTTTCGGTTTCCATAAAAGATTTCCCCGCTGGAGTCATTTTCACTTGAGCTTTATGTAGCGCCATTAAGCAATGTTCTGCCTGCTCCCAACTCACAAGGGGCTCAAAACCAGACACAGTAACACACATGCAAATTTCTTTCATAAAAAAAAAATGCCTATGCTGTTTTCTGCCTGGAAACCCAGTCCTTACTACGACCTTTATTAAGAAAGTGGTAAATTATTATTTCCATGTTCCCATATAACCTTCCTATGTTGAAATGTATGAAAATACCAAATTCCCCTCTCTTTAGTTTACATAGTATCTTTCTCAGTTCTCAATTGCAGGAGGCAGTTTCAGGATGATGGGATTTTATTTTAAGAAGGTCAGGTCTGACCTTGAGCTAGTTCCTGGCCTTGGGCCATTTCCTGAGTCTAAATTTGCTCGTCTGTAAAATGGGAATGGAAGTACTCATCATACAAAACTGTTGTAAACATTCCTTCGTTCAGCAAACAGCTTTGGAGAACCTGCACCATGCAAAGCTCTCAGAAGCAGAGTCTATCCTAAGGAGCAAAGAGGGAATGACGTCGGGAGGCTCGTAAGGGAGAGAGAGGTGCAGACCGAAGATTACGACACAGTAAGTGCCGCTGTGGGAATTCGGAAAACTGGATCTACAGTCATTCGGGCCTGGTTTGGAATCTTGCTTTCACCACTTTCTGACTGACCCTGGGGAAATGACTTAACCTCGCCGAGCCTCAATTTATAAATGGAAATAATAATGCCTTTCTCCTGTTTTTAAAAGGATTAAATTAGAGGCTGTTTGATAAAAAACTTATCACAGTGTCCAGCACATAAAAACGGTAAATAGATGGTAGCCATTAAGAGTGAGGCAAACACGGGATGGTAGGAGAACACATAGGCCAAGCACAGTGTCCAATATGCAGTAGGCACACCATTAATGTTAGCCCTTGTCCTATGTACATCTACATCATCTCTTCCCCTACAAATAAGATCATTCCCTAATAAGAGGAATAGGCAAGAAAGGAGCAGGGAGTGAGCCAGGAATAAGACTGGAAAGGTAATCCATGGTTTCAGAGCACCAGGATCTTTCTGGCTTCTTGTTCTGCCATGTGGGGCTTCAATTCCTAAGCTCACTTCACAGTCCACGATGGCTGCTGGGGTTCCAGATATTACATTCTCATTCCAGTCAGCAGGAAGAGAGAAAAGAAGGAAGAGGACTGATGCCAAATCGTTATGAAAAGGAGTGCTGCCGGTGATAGACCTGCTCTCCTATATATGGGACTTAATGGAAAATTAGAAAATACAACTGCTAGGACTCTTTTGGAAGCAAGTGACAGAAACTCCATTCAAACTGGTTTAAGCAAAAAATTCAAATGTTTAGCTCGCCTAATTGAGGGGTAAGACTCAGACATAGCTGGATTCAAGCACACTGTGATATCATGGAGAATCTGTCTTCCTCCATTTCCTACCTGTTTTCCTCTCTACTGTTTTTCTTCAAGAACCTTCTTCCCATAGAGAGGAAGGATAGTCACCAACAGGTCTATATCCTGTTCTTTCCCAATAGCAGAAGTCCCAAGATTCTCAATGGCTCAGTTGGCTCAACTTGCGTGACTTCGATTGGCCAATCAAAGTCATTGGCCCCTCCCCATAAACGGGAATGGATCAGGCTACCCTGAGCCACTTTTCTTTTTTTTCTTTTTTTCTTTTTTTATTTAATTCATTTTTTTAAAAAATATTACATTCAAAAACATGAGGTCCCATTCAACCCCACCGCCCTCACCCCCCACTCCCCCCACAGCAACACTCTCTCCCGTCATCATGACACAGCCATTGCACCTGGTAAGTACATCTCTGGGCATCGCTGCACCCCATAGTCAATGGTCCACATCATAGCCCACACTCTCCCCCGTTCCATCCAGTGGGCCCTGGGGGGGTCTACAATGTCCCATAGTTGTCCGTGAAGCACCACCCAGGACAACTCCAAGTCCCGAAAACGCCTCCCCATCTCATCTCTTCCTCCCATTCCCCACACCCAGCAGCCACCATGGCCACCCTTCCCACACCAATGCCACATTTTCTCTGTGGACATTGGATTGGTTGTGTCCATTGCACATCTATGTCAAGTGGGGGCTTAGATTCCACATTGAGCCACTTTTCCTGGGAGTAGGAGAGAGGACAGTCCCCAAAAGAAAATAGGGGTGATATTGCCCAAAGACTCTGTGGACAAGTAAAAATCCCAGATATCAATTATACCTTCTTAACCCTCTTTTTCTAGGCATCCAAAGAACATCTGAGAAGATATTCAGAAGTTAGCCAATTTCAAATGGTTCCAGCAGGGTGAAAAGGAGAAGCAGACTCAGAAATGCCATTAAGGCAGTTCATTATGTCAAATTTATCACCGTGATTAATCATTCAGTATTGAACCTCAAGAACACCAAGCCTCCAAGTATTGTTTTTTTAACAAATGTGAGGCAAGGCTTACAGAAACTAGCAGACATGACTGTGACTTACAAAACAAAAAAAGTAAACAAGAAACACAATTTGATACAACTTAATAAAAGATTTGTTTCCACTGCTTTTCCCAGGAACCTTGGCACATTTTCTTTCCACTGACAGTTATTATCTCCACCTTTATTGAACAAAGGCACCCGGAACACAGCTGCCAAGGATCAGTGAAGAAAATCATTCTTTTATTAATAAGACTGTTATTAGCAGGGGGGAGAAAAAAATCCATGTTTGGGGGTTTGCACTGAAGTCACTGGCCATTTTGAAGAAATATGGCTGGCTAGTGCCAACATTATTTCAGGTAATTTCATGATCAAAAGTCCTATTATGTTGTTTAAATTTTTATAGAGATTGTAAATCAGAAGTATTTTCTATTTGCCCTAAATATTTAGGTGCGATGGGGAAAACAGATCAAATTAAAGGGGATTGTGCACATTTTTTACGGGGATGTCCCAGGGATATAAATCATTCCACTTGCAACATGGAGTTCTTCAGTAAACATGTTTGTGAAAACAACATTGGATGCTCCTCCAGCATTTTCATTACAGGGATGATTTGGGTTACAACAGTAGTGCCAAGTCCTTCCTATCTTCAAATTGGTGACATCAGGCCAAGATTCAAGGATGATACTCAAAGTTTCCCCAGAGATCCTATAGTTTTATATAAATTGCAAGGCACTTTATTCCACTGTTTCAGCCCTGAATAATGCCATGGGACAAGAATCAGAAAGAGGAAGAGGAATGGACAAAGATCTTTAAGCATTCTGGAAAGAATTCTTTCTTTTTAGAAACAGAGGGTCAATATCTATTATACTTTAAGGTGCATATCCCTTGACCTAGCAATTTCTGATATAAAAATCTAATCTACTGATATACTCACATACGTACATAAAGATAGATGTAACAGGGTGTCTAATACTACTGAAAGAATGGAAATAATCCAAATGTCTTTCAGTATGGCACCAACAAGGTAGCCATTAAATAGAATGAAATGGTCTAATTGAACTGAAATGGAACCTTAAGATCTGTTCTTAAATAGAAAAAAAGTATGGTGCAGTGAAATAACTAGAGTAGGATGTCATTTTGCATTTTAAAATGTATGAAAATATTTAATTCTGCACCCACAGAATAACCCTGAACAGAAATTCAATATTTACTTCTTTGGAAGGAAAAAGGGATCAGCTTTCTTTTCACTATTGATCTTTTGGCATTACTCTTTGAAATTTTGACCATGTGTGCATATGTATTTTTTGAATAAAATTTTTAAGTTTTAAACAAAAAGAAATATGGTGTCTTGCAGTAAATCTCACAAAAAATGCAAAAGATTACTTGAAGAAAATGTAGAACTATTCAGAATACAGGAGAGCTCTGAAAAAATAGAGAACACACCATATTCTTGGATGGTGTGATTGATTGATTTATTATTTCCAACATTTCACTTCATTCCTTTAAAAAATTACAATCCACAAAAATTTGCAGTCTTCCCACTGTGAGTGGAATGAAATTCCTAACCCACTGATATCAGCTTTGGTCATAGAACATCCTATGACCAATATTGTGTATGGATGTGACATAAATAGAGGCTTTATATGTCCCTCTGTGATTTGGCTTGATATCTTGAACTTCTACCATCCACCATAAGAAGAGTAAACCCTGGGTAACCATAGGTCCCAGAATGAGGGCCTATGTGGAACAGACTGAACCAATCCACAGCCTGGATTCAGGCCAAACTAATCCAAAAAAGCCCAGCAAAGCCACAGCTTATATGAAGACCTGTGAGTGAGAACAATAATTGTTTTTGTTGTAAGCAAAGATTTTGGGGGATGTTTGTTATGCAGCATTATCACAGCCATAGCTGACTGATACAAGTGGGAAGACCAAATTAATTCCTTTGGCTCCTTCCCACCTCTGCTAGGAAAATGATCCTGATTAACTGGAAATGGTCCTGATTAACCTCACCCTACTCTAGACTGTGAGCTCTTCAATGGCAAAATGATGTGTTATTTATTCATGTGTTCCCAGAATTCTGTACAGTACATTGCACAGAATTTAAGAACTCAAAAAACCTTCCCTGACCACCCTATTTAAAGTAGCCACCTCTATGTAACAGTTAATCCCTCTATGTAACAGTATACAGTTAACAGTATAAAACAGTAAATACATGACACAGTTTATTTACTTCAGAACACTATCAGAATCTATAATTATTCTGTTATTTTGTTAACTTATCTCTCCCCCTCTGGAATATAAACTTCCCAGAGAAAGTGAATCGATCCATGGAAAAAAAAAAAAAAAAGAATGTGATTTCTTTACACTGATTTGCAAAAGTGTTCAGGTATCTGTTTACTACCCTCTTCTAATTTCTTATCCTGCCATTCAAAACCTTTCAAAAGTTGGTCTTAGAATAGTCCCAGTTCTATCACCTATTGTTCCCTTGAGCCATCCATATGGCATGATCCATTGTGTTCTACCCAAGATCCATACTTTTTCTTTTTATGCAACATTATCCATGATTTTCCCTCTGACATGGATACTCTTCCCTACCACCCCTGCTTGTCTAAATGTTATTTGTCTGTAATATTTTAGGATTACCTCTTTTAGAATTAGATCAGCTTTGAATAACTATAAAATACAAAACAGCAGTGGCCTAAACAAGATGAAAGTTTCGTTTCTTTTGTTAAATAAGTTTATATTACAGACACTCAGAATAAGACTGAACTGGTAACCCATGGTTTCAGAGCCCTAGTATCCTCCTGGCTTGTTGTTCTTCCATATGTGGCTTCCGTACTGGAGTTCATTTCATGGTTCCGGGTGGCTGCTGGACCTCCAGACATTACATTCTCATTCCAGCCAGCAGGAAGGAAGAAAACTGGAAGAGCATACTTGCTTCCTTTAAAGAAAACTCCCCAGAAATCACACATACACATTTTTACTTACATGTTATTCAACAGAACCTAGTCATACAGGCATGAAATTGTACTAGTTAGCTTTTGCTGCATTACAAACCACTACCTCATAACACAGTAGCTTAAAATGATAAGCATTTTATTTGGCTAGGAGGTTTTGTGGCCTTCGTTGAGGTCACTCATATGCCTGCAGTCAGCTGCCTGGGTGGCTGGAGGCTGGCTGATACCGGATGGTGTCAGCTGAGATGGTTTGTCTTTGCCTCATGGCATCTCCCATCCTCCAGAAGGCTAGCTCCAGCTTGCTCGTGCGGTGATTTGGTGGGGCTCCAACGGGTTGAGCGGAAGCGTGCAAGGCCTCTTGAGTCCTAGACTTGGAATTGGCACAATGTCACTTCCATCACATCGTACTGGCCAAAGCAAGTCACAAGACTGGCCCAGATTCAAGGAACAGGGAAATAGAAATCACCTCTAAATGGGAGACACTGCAAAGTCACCTTGCCAAGGAATGTGCATACAGGGAGGGCGAGAAAGCGTGGCCATTGTTGCAAGCAACATTTCACAGAACTGTCTTCTCTTTATTCTGGCAGTCTAAAGACCCAGCTAACTGTCAAGGATCCTATTACTATGGAAGAAGGGGGAATGGATATTGGGAGACAACCTGCATTCTCTGTGACACCAAAAAGCCCATCTCCAAATATATGCTCCTTCTGGAAACCTTCCTTGATCCACTGGACTAGAATTCTAACAACCCAAGATTTTTGCCTGCATGTTTTATGCTCCATTGGTGTCAGGATCTGAATATATTCTTGGTATAAAGAGACTGATGATTAAAAAGAAAAAAACTAAAAAATTAAAAACCAAAACAAAAGTGACTGATGATTTGAAAGTTGGCAGCTTAGGAACATGGACACATTTTTATCATTTTTCCACATAAAAGGGAAAACTAAGAACTTTATTGGCATCTCTGACTTGGTTCTACCATTCATGTTCCAAGTGTGATATTATTTATTTTGGTAACAGCACCATCATCAGAAGGGAATTTTGGGTAATTTGAATGGAGTCATTTTTTTTCCTGAAAGCAGACAGTTTTTTTTCCCTCTCAACTTAAACCAATCTTTAAGTAGACTCAGGGAATTTAATATGTCCCATACTTGAGAATGATTTATTTTCTTATACTCATAAATAGAGTGATATTTTTGGGGAGGGATTAATTTCAAATGTGCCAGAAGGTGTACATCTGAAATCGATAGAACTGCTTCAAATGATAAGTTAAGTAAATTTGGTTTAATATTTGAATGAGTCTTAGAAGAAATAAAATTAAGCAAGAGTCACTTAAATTTTGCTATCCAATTAAAGTTCTAGTGAACAGTACTGCAAATATATAAACATATTACAGGAGATTGGCTCATAGTGAAAAACAAGCAAAGGTAAATGCTCTTTTCTGAAACTGTGAATTTGACTTACAGTAATATATTTCTAAATATCTACAAAAAAATTTTGGAAGAAATAAAGTCAAGGAAGATTTTAAAGCTTTCTGAGTGTTTCCTATTATGAAATATGTGCAAATATAATTTTATCCCTAACAGTATTTAGTGATAACATCTAGAGTTGTAAATTTAAGATGATGTGGTTCAATAATAATACTCAAGACTTTTGTTGAAACTGGGATTGCTGGCCCGTCGGTGGCTGTGCAGGGTGGTAGAAGGTGAGCCCTCGGCCGTCCTCTGAAGCCCTTCAGGGTCGACCCCTCTTCATCAAGGCACTAACGTTTTTCTTGAAACAAATGCTTTTTTATTTGAAAGTAATGACTCTTGTTTAAAAGGCAGGACTATGGAATTGCTACTCTTGCTTTGTACCCGCAAGAGGTACAAAGGATGCATGTGATCCAAAGAGAATAGGTCAAACACCAAGATCTAGATCCCTTAGCACCCAGGGCATAAATAGTTGCACGCCCTCCTCATCGGAGAGGGTGTTGGAACTAGTCCACGGATCCACTGCCATTTCCTTTCTCCCTCTGTAATGCTTTTCCTCTCGGTATGACTGGAATATAAATCAGTAGCCTAGAGTCCTTGTGGCTAACGAGGTTCTCATTTGGGAGGCTGCAGCCTAGGAGGCTATTAAAGAGAAAGGAAAGCTTCTTCTATAAACATTTCCAGCCAGCTGCCAAGAGGCGGAGAGGAGGGAGGGCGCTGGGGTAACAAACAGAACAGGACTGTTAAGGGAAGAAAATCTGTAAAGACAAGAGTCCTTGGTTCACGTCTCTGGCAGAGGATCCACGAACGGAAGTCCAATGTGCAAACAGAAAGTCCCTGGGGAGGAAGGAAGAGGGAGAGGAAAGCCTCCCACTGATCCACGTGGGCCCGTGCAGGCAGGAGGGCGAGATCCCTATAGGTGCTCCCAAAATGTTTAAGACGGAATACCTGGACCTAAGAGCTGGGGAGGCAGTAGCCTCACGCCTAAGCATCACCCACCGTGTCACATAAAAATAATAACCAGAGCTTGCTTTTATTGGGTGATGAGTGTGTGCCCTCACCAACTACGTATTCTATGTGCAATAATTATCTCAATTAATCTTCACCATCAGGCTGGAACTATTATTATCCCCATTTTACCAGATGCTCATAGTTTCCCCCAAGGCTATTTAGCCCAAGGTCATTTGGTTGGTAAATGGAAGACCCAGAGTTTAAATCCAATTTCTTTAATTACATAGGCCGTTCTCTGAACCTCTGCACCCTCCTGCCTTCTTATACCATGACAGAGTAAAGACAAGAAATGGGCTGAGTGTCATGGAATTGCCTGTCTCTAAGAGCACTGGGTTCAGAGCCCATGAACTTTGGGAAAAGACAGCTGAGAGCATACACATAAGAATTAGGCAACAATGACAGTAATAATCACAGCAATAGTCACCATGGTCCACTAAGTATATTGTGACAGTCTCTGTGCTGAGCACCTTACATAGATGATTTAATAGAGAGAGGTCAGTTTACGCTGACGAGGAAACAGAGGCTCAGAAGTGTCAAGTGACGTTCCCAGGAGCTCACGGCCAAAGACCAGCAGAGCGCGGTTCAAACCCACGTCTGTGGCGTCTCACTCAGCAGATAATGCAGTCATTCGCTGCTTGGCCCAGCCTTCAAACGTAAGTTAGTGTCAACTGTGTTCGGAAATTGTTTTAACTTCTGAGGTTGGCGGGAGTTGGGAGAAGCGTAGAAAGGAAACCTTTATGCATCTGTTCCATTAAACAAAAACAGTTGTTGAGATGAAGAAGGAGGAAGGAAAAGAGGCGTTGTAGGAGGACTACGTCAGGTCCAAACACAGGAAGTCAGGCTCAGCATCCTTGCTAGGGAAGTCAGCTGGAGGATGACTGCACCGTGATAGTCCCGGTGGGAGACGGGTCAGGGGACGGCATGGGGCAAGAGCGGGAAGAAGGAGGCAGGAACGGGCATTGGAAAGGGCGCGGCCGTGCTGGGTCATGCACGGTGAGGGGAGGCAGGGCCCCAAGGCATCAAGATGCCGTTGCCATCAAGACATGGGGCACTGGGGTCAGTCTTCCTGGACTCAAATTGGGAACGAACGATGGACTAAAGTAGACTTATTATTATTCTAGCAAAACTCTTATCGTTGATGTATAAGCAGCAGCCACCAGGGGTCTGAGGGATGGGAGAGGGAAGAGTCGGTATAATGCGGGGGCGTTTTCAGTACATGGGATTTGCTCTGCAAGACATTGCGGGGATGGATACAGGCCATTGTATATTTTGTCATAACTTACAAAATTGGGCAGGATGAGTGTAAACTAATGTAAACTGTAGTCCATGGTTAGTAGCAATTCTTCAATACGGGTTCATCAATTGTAACAAATGTACCACACTAATGAAGGATGTTGTTAATGTGGGAAAGTGTGGGACGGGGAGAGGTGCGGCATATGGGAATCCCTTATGTTTTTTTGTGTAGCATTTATGTAATCTAAAACTTCTTCAAAAATAAAAAATAATCAATTTTAAAGAACAAATTATTTTCCCTGCTAGCTTTAGGCATCTTGAGGAATTCCTTCCCCTTCTAACTATGGGTCTCCTAGTCCGTGAAAAAGGGCCAAATTATTGCTCCCTCTCATAGGCTTGGTGTTCGGTGGAAATGAGACAATGAGAGTGTTTGGCAAGGTGCCTGACTCCGTGCTCGACACTTGGGATGATTACTAGATGGCTTCGCAAGGGCTCTGCTAAACCTGGGGTTGGAACAGGGAAGGGTGAAGTTCAAGGTAGGGATGAGAGGAATAATGATAACAATAATGTATTGTTGTGTCTATTAGTTATCTTTGGCTGCATAACAAATCACCCCAAAATTTAGCAGCTTACATTATTCACAATTGCCCAAAGATAGAGGCAACCCAAGTATGCATCAACAGGTGAGTGGGTTAACAAAATGGGGCAAGTACATGCAACGGGGTATCATTCAGCCATAGAGAGCAGGGGGTTCTGATACAGGCAGCAACGTGGTTGAAGCTTGAGAACATCATGCTAAGTGACAGAAGCAAGACACAAAAGGACCAATAATGTGTGATTTCACTGATATGAAATAACTAGAAGAAGCAAATTCATAGAGCCAGAATCTTTTTTTTTTATTGACTTTGTAATAATATTACATTAAAAATATATATGTGAAGTCCCATTCAACCCCACCCCCCCCACCCCACCTCTCCCCCCCCCGCCAGCAACACTCATTCCCATCATCATGACACATCCATTGGATTTGGTAAGTACATCTTTGGGCACCTCTGCACCTCATAGTCAATGGTCCACATCATGGCCCATAGTCTCCTCCATTCCATCCAGTGGGCCCTGTGAGGATTTACAATGTCCGGTGATTGCCTCTGAAGCACCATCCAGGGCAACTCCATATCCCAAAGACGCCTCCACCTCTCATCTCTTCCTGCCTTTCCCCATACCCATCAGCCACCATGTCCACTTTTCCCAATCCAATGCCACCTCTTCTATGTGGACATTGGATTGGTTGTGTCCATTGCACCTCTATGTCAAGAGGAGGCTCAGATTCCACATGGATGCTGGATGCAATCCTCCCACTTTCAGTTGTAATCACTCTAGGCTCCATGGCGTGGTGGTTGTCCTTCTTCAACTCCATCTTAGCTGAGTGTGGTAAGTCCAATAAATCAGATTGTAGGTGCTGGAGTCTGTTGAGGCTCAGGACCTGGCTATCACATTGTTAGTCCAGAGATTCAAATCCCCTAAATATATCTTAAACCCCAACATTAACTGTACCTCCAGCACATTAGCGTGAAAGTCTTATGAAGGAAGATCCCATCTGAGTCCAGATTCATCACACATAAACACCATTTCCAAAGAGGGGCCATCTGACCTGGTAGTTAACCCCATCGGCCATGACCATAACTCCCATGGGTCTCTTTAGCCCTCAAATGAATCAATATCTGGGGGTTGCATCTGCTTTATCTGTCTCTCTGACTCTGCTCAGTTGTGCATGAGGGCAATCCTTCTGCCAGCCTCCAGACTCTTTTTTAGAAACTCGTAGCCATATAAACTCATTTCTCCTTTCCATTTCCCCCTTACTTTAGGTCAAACAGCATTTTAAAGTCATGTTATTTTATGTAGACAGGGATATTCTGCTGATCCGCATTGAACCTTCCATTTAAGGTCATTTTCCAGTTGCATCATCAGTTGGTAGTTGATAGTGGTCCCTCGGTGCCAGGGAGGCTCATCCCCGGGTGTCATGTCCCACACTGGGGGGAAGGCATTGCATTTACATGCTGAGTTTGGCTTCGAGACTCATAGAGCCAGAATCTTGAATATAGGTTATCTGGGGTGGTGAAAGGAAATGGTAAGTTAGTGCTTAATTGGTACAGAATTTCTGTTTGGGATGATGGAAATTTTTCATTAATGGATGGTGGTGATGGTGTCACAATATTGTGAATGTAATTAACACAACTAAATTAAATTATGTATCCGAATGTGGTTAAAAGGGGAAATTTTAGGTTGTATATATGTTACCAGAATAAAAATTGTTTAAGAAAACATCGGACCATACAACACAAACTGTGACTCCTAACGGAAACCATGGACTATAATTAATACAATTAGAATAGTATTCCTTCACCAGTTGTAATAATTGTACCACACTAATACAAAGTGTTAATAATTAGGGAGGTATATGGGAATTCCGTATTTTCTGAATGATTTTTCTGTAAATTTATAAGTTCTTTAATTTTAAAAAATTATTAAAAAATAAAACAGTGGCTAAAAGCAACGAATAAGGTATTATCTCAATTTCTGCTAATCAGGAGTCCAGGTGTGGCTTATTTGGGTGCCTCTGGCTCATGATCCCTCACGAAGTTGCAAGCAAGGGGTTGAACTCTGGGCTCTCATCTGAAGGTTCAGCTAGGGAGGATCTGCTTCCAAGTTCATTTACATGGTCGTTGGCAGGGCTTGCTCCCTCGCCACATGGGTCTCTCCTAGCACTGCCTCGTGGCGTGGCAGCTGGCTTTCCACAGGACAAGCAATCCAAGGCGGGGAGCGGGGTGGGGAGAGAGAGAGGGCACCCAAGACAGAAGCAACCGTCTTTTCCTAGCAACATCCCATCCGCTCTGCAATATTCAATTCATTAGAGGTGAGTTAGTTGACCCACACTAAAGGGGAGGGAAATGTGTAAGGAGATGAAAACCAGGGCGCGAGCATCACCGAGGCCACCCCAGAGGCTGTCTGCCACATTGTATATTCATAAACCACAGAAACCTTTCATTTACCCTATCACCAAATGTCTTAACTTGGGACCTGCTTTCTCACTGAAAATTCTGATGCAAATTGCGTACATCATCAGAATATGGACTCAAGGAAGAGTTGTGGCTTTCAAGTTTTCTGGATGACATAGACAGTCCCTCAGATAAAATCTTCGTCAGTAGGTGAATGGATAAGCATAAAACGGACTACTACTCAGACAAAAAAGTTTAGGAAAGAACAACTGATATATAGAGCAATACAGATGAACATATGAAATATTATTCTGATCAAAAGAAGCTTGACATAGGAATGCATACTGCATGATTACATTTATAAGAAACCCCAGGAAAGAAAAATCTAATATATTATGGTGGAAAGATCACTGGTCGCCTGAGGCTGGGGGATTGGGAGATAGGGATTAACTGGGAAGGGGAATAAGATAGCTGTGGGTGGTGGAAATATTCTGTATCTTGTCAAATCTCTTTGAACTATACAAGTAAAATGAATGAATTTTAGGGAATATAAATTATATCTCAGTAGAATTGAAAACTCTGAATTGCTCTGATCCCAACAAGGAGGCAGGAGCTAAAACCGCTCCCCCGTAGTCTTTCTACACCCACGTCCCGGGTGTGGTCACTTCCACAAATACATTCCCCTCTCTACAGAATCCACAAAGCAAGCAGGAAATCCCAGCCGTAAAGGAAGTTTATGCACTTCTCAGGGTCCAAATAAGAACCAGATTCATAACGACCAGCCACGCAGCACTTTTTTGTGAAAAGGGCCATGCTGAGAATTCAATGCGTATTAACTTGTATAATCCTCCTGTCCGTGTTTTGCAGATGAAGAAACTGAGAGATAAAGAGGTCAGGTAACTTGTCGAGGTCACGTAGCTGGTATCTGGTTGCAGAATGCATTTCTTAACCTCTCCTAGCGGAGGGAGAAGGGATCCCCGTGCTGAGTGGGAGGACACGCACTGGCCCCGCCGCCTGAGCGCGCTCACTTGGCTTGGATGATGGTTTCCCAACTGTGTCGCTCAAGGTGGCTGTCGACCAGCATTGTTCTTAGTTTCTTGTGTATCCTTTCAGAAAAGTTCTCTGCATCTGGTGTTCTCCCAATAACCATTTCCCCTTCCTCTTCACTGACAGACGGCAGTGAGCCCGGCCCTAAGTGATGAATCATGACTGGTCGAAGCCCCTCAGGACAATCCTGTTCTCATCTGCCAGGTACTTGAATTCCCAGGCTCCCCTGCTGCTGAAGATGGCCCTGTGCTCTACCCAGTGGGATAAAGAGAGCAGTTGGCCTGGGTGCTTCTGGGAGGAGTTTGCTTACTTAATAAAGGAAAAGATCTGCTGGCATCACAGTTCCCCGGCATTCCTGCTCTGAGCATGGAAATGATGCTTGAGGATGGTGCAGTCATCTTGCAAACATGAAGATGAAGGACAACGAAGGACAACATGCAAAATATGGCAGAGCCACAGACTGCCTACATCCAGACTTCTTGATACATGAGGAAAGCAAACCCTCATTCGTTGTTAGATGTCCTATTACTTACAGCCAAAATCCTTCCTAACTGACACAGAATGTATAGGTGTACACTCATAGACACACACACATAAACATACACAGCTTTTGTGGAGTACAAATAACTGAAAACCTTGACTCAAACTGGACTAAACAATAAAGACATTTATTATCTAGTATAAATGGAAATCCAAAAGTAAAGCAAATTTCTGGCATGGAACAATCAGACTTCCATGATGTCATTCAAGTTCTGGTCCTTCCTCCTTCCCTCTCTCTTTCCTCCCTCCCTCCCTCTTTCCTCCCTTCCTCCCTCTCTCCTTCCTCCCTCCCTCCCTCTCTCCTTCCTTCCTTCCTCCCTCCCTCCCTCCCTCCTTCCTTCCTTACTCCTTTCTTTTCCCATGTATCAGATCAGACCTTAGTTCCTGTTCTGCAGATTTTCTTCCACTTCATATCTCTTGGACACCATTCTATATAGATCCATATAGATCCATCTAACATGTATGTAGCCAGTTTCCTATCATCTTTGTTTGCCAAGGCTCCTATGACAAGGATCAAAATAGGTTGGCTTAAACAAGCAAATATTTATTGTTACACAGTTTTGAAGGCTAGAAACTCAAAATCAAGATATCGGCAAGGCCAAGCTTTCTCCAAAATCTGACACTTTATGGTGATGGCAGTTCTCCAGCACACGGCAATCTCTCTCTATCTGCTCCTCTGGTTTCCACTGGAAGCTGGCTTCTAGCATCTTTCTATGGCTATTGCTAACTGACTGCATATGAACTCCCTCCTTATATAGCTCCTCCAGTCACACTGAAGGATTAAGAACCACCCTGATTCAATAACAACTTTCAAAAGTCCCTATTTACCAATGGGTTCATGCTCACAGGAATGTGGATTAAGACTTGAACATGTCTTTTGTAGGGGACATGATTCAATCCCCAATACCTATTTTTTTTTAAAGATTTATTCTTATTTATTTCTCTCCCCTTCCCCCTCCCCCTCCCCCTCCCCCGCCCCAGTTGTCTGTTCTCTGTGTTCATTCACTGCATGTTCTTTTGTCCACTTCTGCTGTTGTCAGTGGCACGGGAATCTGTGTTTCTTTTTGTTGCAGTCATTTTGTTGTGTCAGCTCTCCCTGTGGGCGGCACCATTCCTGGGCAGGCTGCACTTTCTTTCGCGCTGGGCGGCTCTCCTTACGGGGTGCACTCCTTGCATGTGGGGCTCCCCTACACAGGGGACAGCACTGCGTGGCCCGGCATTCCTTGCGTGCATCAGCACTGCGAATGGGCCAGCTCCACACGGGTCAAGGAGGCCCGGGGTTTGAACCACAGACCTCCCATGTGGTAGATGGACATCCTAACCACTGGGCCAAGTCCGCTTCTCCCCAATACATATTGATAGAAATTTATATTGCTTCCTGTTTAGAGGGTGTTTGGATTTTTTTCTCCCTTCTACATTGTTTATTGCCAAGATTATTTGGGACAAAAAGAAATGTGTCTTGGCAAAGGAAAGCCATTTCCATCAGGGAAAGTCCACATCTGTCTCAAGCCAAGCAGTGTCGTTACACCCCTCCCCTGGTGGGTTTGCTGTGGGCGTCCTACAGCCTCTTTCCTAGGATCTGTGGGGACAGACATCCTATCTGCCTCTCCTCTGATCGGCTTCCAACACCCACATACAATTCTCAGAAGTGAGAACCCAGTGAACATTCTCTGAAGGCTGTGAAAAGATATATTGCACTTGAGCTGTTATTAACACCTGATAACTCATTAAAACCAGACTAATTATCAACAAGCAGCAGGTTCCTTTCTCATTCTAAATGCACCAACTCGGTTCTGAAATAACGGCAAAATTAACCCCAGAGCATCAGATGACGGCCTCCTATTGCCACATTCATTCTTTGGGCTAATTAGTTCTCCTTTCTTCATCAGATGCCTCCAGTAAATAAATGACCCAGCTATACATTTTCTTCTATTTGATGCCTAAGCCTTTCTGCAGAATATATTAACAATAATAACGGCTATTGTTTATTGTACCACTTACTGTGTGCTAGGTAATTCACACAGGTGATCCCATTTAACTCCACCAACATAATATAAAACTAGGCACAAAGATGTGAAACCAGCCACCCAGGGTCACGCAGCTAGCATGATTGTTCAACTCCTCTCTGCTCCAACACTTCAGGTAGAGACAAATTGGACCTCACCACAGATGAACTGGACCTGCCCACAGAAGAATAAATGAAATAGGACTGACTACGGAGATGCCCTCAAATTATTTGTACATTGTCAATTTCTAGCACATTGCCTGGGACGTAGTAGGTGTTCAGTAAAACTTTGTCACATGAAGAAAATTGAGACCCCTTATGGATTGCTATGTGAAATGCAGAAAATGACTTATGATTTAAACACCATGATTTGGTTGAAGTAAGCTGACTTGTTTTCTACTAGGCACATAGTCAAATGAAGATAAATCAGTAGCAGGAAATACATTTGTGTACGAAATGCTGACCTGTCTTTTCATAGGCCAGTCCTTTCCAAGCGGACTGAATGGCAGTTCAAATACATAGAGGGTACCTAAAGAAAGGCTGTAGTCTCTTCTTAGTGTCACAAAGAGTTGTCATAACAAAATATCCTGAAATCAGAAAGGACAAAAAGGGAAACGGACTTTGGCCCAGTGGTTAGGGCGTATGGGAGGTCTACCATATGGGAGGTCCGCGGTTCAAACCCGGGGCCTCCCTGACCCGTGTGGAGCTGGCCATGTGCAGTGCTGATGCGCGCAAGGAGTGCCCTGCCACGCAAGGGTGTCCCCTGCGTGGGAGAGCCCCATGCACAAGGAGTGCGCCCGTGAGGAAAGCCGCCCAGCGTGAAAAGAAAGAGCAGCCTGCCCAGGAATGGCGCCGCCCACACTTCCCGTGCCGCTGACAACAGAAGTGGACAAAGAAACAAGACGCAGCAAATAGACACCAAGAACAGACAACCAGGGGAGGGGGGGAAATTAAATAAATAAATAAATCTTTAAAAAAAAAAAAAAAAAAAGAAAGGACAAAAAATGCGTAACTATCCAAAGCGAGATAAAGAGAAAATTCATGAAATTATGCATCATAAGTCATGGTATGATTTACTCTGAACCATGTAAATATCAAAAACTTTTCAACAACAAAGAAACAAAATAAAATCTCAATGATGGATAAGGTGAATCAGTTATGGCACAGTCATAAAATGAAATACTCTGAAGCCATTAAAAAGTGTCATTGACAAATATCTAAGGTCACTGAAAAATGCTTTGATAACTAAATGAATAAAGTCAGTAATAAAACATAACATGTAGTATAAACCCATTTTTCATAAAATGTAAAATTACAAGAAAAATAATCTGGAAGGGCATAGATAGAGCAAAATGTTAACAGTAGTGTTTATGGATCTGAGAATATGGTGATTTTTTGCTTATCCATATTTTAAAATGGTAATATAATAAACATGTATTGATTATGTAATAAAACAAAATAAAATCTGTTAAGGTGATAACATTTAAATAGAGGTTTTATAAAGAGAATCAGGCATACCCCAGAGCAGGCCCCAGAAAGGTCTTCAAAAACTGAAAATTCAGCCAGGCTGTGGCAATTGCCAAATGTGGCGGCTTGGAGCTCTTTATCCCAGAAAAACATGTTCTTAATCTTAATCCATCTCTGTGGATGTGAACCTATTGCAGGCAGGACCTTTGGATTAGGTTACTTCAGTTAATGTGTGGGCCAACTGAATCATAATCCAACTACTGGAGTTCTTTATAAACAGAATGAAACCCAGACACAGAAAAAAGCCACCGGAAGAAGCTGGAAGTCAACAGAACCCAGAGAAGCCAGGAGAGGCCACCACCGTGCATTGTCATGTGACAGAAAAGCCAAGGATCAAAAATCAGCAGCATGGGGGTGGCGAACTTGGCCCAGTGATTAGGGCATCCGTCTACCACATGGGAGGTCCACGGTTCAAATCCCAGGCCTCCTTGACCCGTGTGGAGCTGGCCCACGCACAGTGCTGATGCGCGCAAGGAGTGCCCTGCCACGCAGGGGTGTCCCCCGCATAGGGGAGCCCCATGCACAAGGAGTGCGTCCCATAAGGAGAGCCGCCCAGTGCGAAAGAAAAGTGCAGCCTGCCCAGGAATGGCGCCACACACACGGAGAGCTGACACAACAGGATGATGCAACAAAAAGAAACACAGATTCCCGTGCCACTGACAACAACAGAAGCTGACAACAACAGAAGCGGACAACAACAGAAGCAGACAAAGAAGACGCGGCGAAGAAACACAGAGAACAGACAACCAGGGTGGAGGGGAAGGGGAGAGAAATAAATAAATAAACAAACCTTTAAAAAAAAAAATCAGCAGCAGCCAGCTGGAGAATAACAGTCTTCTGGCAGAATGTTGACATCTTGATTTTGGACTTCTTATAATCTGGACACCATGGGCTAATATATTCCCATTGTTTAAGCCAATCCATTGCACAGTATTTGTTTTATTAGCCAGTAAACTAAAACACCAAAGGATCCAAGAAAATTTAGGTGGGAATCAGAACTGGTTGAAAATGGTGGTGGAAGAGTTCTTAAAACTGCACTCTACCATGATTAACAACAGTACTCCCCAAACACTATTATAACTACTCTTAAATGTCAGTGAAACACATGTCATTTCTCCATATCCAGGAGCATCTTGAGGCCTAATATCCAGTAGGAAAAAAAGCCAGTGTTTGCCCACATTTTCTAGTTGAGGTGTCATCTCAGCAGCTTCACAGAGAACCTTAACCTTAATGGTTTAGCTCTTGGGTAGCTCTTCAACTGGATAATTCTCTCAAAAGAGTCTAGCATCATGCTGTAGAAAAGAAACCGGTCTAGCGCTCAGGAGAGGTGGCCCAGCTCTGCTATTAGGGGCATGTGACCCTGGGCGAGTCCCTCCCTATGGTCTCAGCTGATTGACAGCAGGCCCGAGCCATAAGACCCCTTTCCCTGGGAATCTGAAACTTGGAAATTGGGACTGGGGAGTGAGACTCATTAGTGGCAGAACTCGAGAGAGGTAGAACATGAATTCCATCGTGGCTGAACTCCTCCTAGCTACCCTGCGTTTTTCCTTCCTGAACAAGCTCTTCCTTCATCCCGTGATATCCTTTAGTATCCTAACAGTCAGTTATTTATTTTCCTAATATTAACCAGAGTCCATTTATGTTGCTTGGAACCAGCCAAAACTTAGCTAATGCGGCTCACCTGCAAGGAAGCCCTTCTACCCAGAGTGAGGGGAATTGGCCAGCCAAGCAAGGAGTCTTATCCACAGGAAAGGCTGCCAGGGAGACTGGCTGTCATCCTTTGCTAGGAAGCAGGGATCCCTCCAGGCAAGCTGTCACGTTCAATCAGGATTCTCAGCCAGCCCAGCCACACTCCCTGGGTAGCCAGGCGTGACTCCCCCTCAGTCCAGGGGGCAGAGAGGCGTGACAGCAAGCACGACGGGGAGCCCGTGTTGCCCGGCTTCCTGCACCTGGCTGACCACGTGCCCCTCTGAAGACCAGCCCGCCTGGCACAGGGCTCTGTCTTCTTTCCTCAGTGAGTTTCTGCAGCTGCTGTCGGAATCTCCCCAATACCATGGTTCTCAACTGGGAAAGATTTTGGCCCCCAGGAGACCTTTGGCAATGCCTGGAGACATTCTCGATCATCTCAGTAGGGAGGTGTGGTGTTCCTGGCATCTGGTGGGTAGAGACCAGGTGTACCAGTTTCCCACAGCCGCTGTCGCAATCGACCACTCAGCAATTTTATCAGTTGCCACCTACAAACCTAGAGGCTTAAAACAACACAAATTTTTAAATTTTATAGTTCTGGAGGTCAGAAATCTAAAACGGATCCACAGGGCAGCATTCCTTCCAGAAGTTTGAGGGGAGAATCTGTTTCCTTGCATTTTCCAGCTTCTAGAGGCTGCCCTGCATTCCTTGGCTTGTGGGGCCTTCCTACATCCTCAAAGTCAGCAGCTGAAGCATCTTCTCTCCCTGCTTTTATCGTGACATCATCTTCTCTCTTATAGGGACTGCTGTGATTATATCTGGCCCACCCAGATAACCAGGATAATCTCCCTATATCAAGATCCTTAACTTAAGGCACATTCGCAGGGAAACGGATGTGGCTCAACCAATTGGGCTCCCGTCTACCATATAGGAGGTCCAGGGTTCGATGCCCAGGGCCTCCTGGTGAGGGCAAGCTGGCCCACACAGAGAGCCAGCCCATGAGGGAATGCTATCCCCCGCAGGAGTGACACCCCACGTGGGAAAGCTGCCCGCACAGGAGTACCGGCCAACAATGAGAACTGCCACAGCAAAATGACACAACAAGAGACACAGAGGAGAGTAAGTAAGATGTAGCAGAGCAGGGAAGTTGAGGTGGCGCAAGAGAGTAATTGCCCCTCCCCCACTCTGGAGTGTCCCAGGATGGGTTCCCAGGGCTGCCTAATGAGAATACAAGCAGACACAGAAGAACACACAGCGAATGGTCACAGAGAGCAGACAATGGGGGGGGGGGGGGGTGAGGGAAGAAATAAATAAATCTTTAAAAATTAAAAAAATAAATAAATATATGTGCAAATTTCTTTTGCCGGGTTATATAATATAATCACAGGCTCTGGACTTTAGGATGCTGACGTCTTTGGGGAGCCTTGCTGCCAATATCTCACTGCACTACACCACCAGCACCAGCACCAGCACAGCAACAAGGGATCATCTGGTCTAAAACGTCAATGGGGCATTCATGTCCTAATACCATGGTGGGTAGGCCTCCAACATGCCTTAACTTAATGCCATTCCTTAATGTGAATTATAGCCACAGACCCACCATTCCATCAATCCAAACGCTCCCCAAATTTCATTAAGTAGTTATGAAGGTGGTTCCATCCAGGTTGGTAAGAGAAATCCTGTTTCTCTGGAAAGTTTAAAAGCAGCAGGAAAATAGAGGCATTTCTCAGCCTGGGAGGATTCCTATGACTTAGGAGTTTTGACATATAACATTTGGAAGTTACTCAAGGCAAAGGGATTGAATTTTCCACACTCTGGTCCAGAAGCTGAGAAGCTGAAATACTTCAATCCCTCTTCCCTACCAATATTTCCTGTTGCTGCTCACTGGAAGCAAAAGTCCCTG
Organism: Dasypus novemcinctus; assembly: GCF_030445035.2. NCBI lineage: Eukaryota > Metazoa > Chordata > Mammalia > Cingulata > Dasypodidae > Dasypus > Dasypus novemcinctus. The sequence goes on along the minus strand of NC_080695.1, from coordinate 54,903,466 downwards.
GGGAGTTGAGAGTGAGCTAATGTTGAGCTTCCATGTCCTGGAATCCAGGCACTGGGCAGTGTGCTGTATATATGTGACCCTGCAAGGCTGGTGGCTTCTGTCGCATTTTAATATAAACAGACAGAGGTGAGTCCAGGGTTACAAAGCCGTAAATAATGGATTGAGACTTGAGCCTGCCTTGCTTCAACACCTGTGCTCTGGGAAGCAAACATGCTCAACTGATAGAGCATCCGCCTACCATATGGAGGGTCCAGGGTTCGATCCCCAGGGCCTCCTGACTAGTGTGGTGAGCTGGCCCATGTGCAGTGCTGCTGACATGCGCAAGGAGTGCCATGCCACACAGGGGCGCCCCCACATAGAGGTGCCCCACACGCAAGGAGTGTGCCCCGCAAAGGAAAGCCACCCTGGGTGAAAAAAGCACAGCCCGCCAAGGAGTGGTACTGCACACACCGAGAGCTGACGCAGCAAGATGACGCAACAAAAAAGAGACACAGTTTCCCAGTGCCACCAGATAATGCAAGCGGACACAGAACACACAGCGAATGGACACAGAGAGCAGACAACTGGGGGTAAGGGAAGAGGAATAAATAAAATAAATCTTTAACAAGAAAACAAAAACCTGTGCTCTTTCACACCCAAAGCACCTTCTCCAACCTTAGCCAAGTGACTGAAGACATCAAAAGGTAAAATAGCTTCTCAAAGCAGGAATCAGCAAACTTTTCTGTAACAGGTCAGATGGTCAATATTTTACACTTTGCAGGAGCATCTCTGTTACAAGTACTCGACTCTGCCTCTGTAGCAGAAAAGCTGCCATGGACAGTACATAAATGGATGGGTTGGCTGTGTTCCAATAAAACTTTATTTATAAAAACAGGCAGCAGCCAGATTTGGCCCTGGAGTCAGAATTTGCCAACTCTTGAAATGAAACTTTAAAACTCAAAGCTTGCCTTCATCTTTCCCTTCAGCTATCTCCCCACCTGCTCCAATGTTGCTGGTGGGAACACAAATTAGCACAATCTTTCGTCAAAGCAGTTTAGAAATATGACCCAGCAATTCTCTATTCAGAACAAGAAGGCAAAAATGGAAATACAAAGATGTACTTTGCAGCATTGTTTATAATGGTGAATCAGGGGAAATAGTCTCCATCAATAAGAAGCTACACAACAAATCCTGCCACATGCAAACCATAGCCATAGCCAATAAATGTTACAATGTAGATCTACAGTTAGTGACATGGAAAGAAGCCCAGTATATATTTTAACATTTGGTCATAAAATATTAGACATACAATAATCCCATTTTTAAAAACATGTGTACATAGACTTTTTTGTGTGTAAGATTTTTTTTCTTCCCTGCCCCCACCCCGGCCCTGCTATTTTTGCTGTGTCCATTCACTGTGTGATCTTCTGTATCTATTTCTTTTTTTGTCTTCTTGTCTTTCTCCTCTAGGATTCACTGGGATTAGATCCTGGGGACCTCTGATGTGGAGAGAGGTTCCCTGCCAATTGTGCCCCCTCAGTTCCTGGTCTCTGCTGCAGTTCACCTTGACTCTCCCCTCCGTCTCTCTTCTGTTGCATCATCAGCTTGCTGTGTGACTCACTTGCTGCATGACTCACTGGCTCACTGCACGGGCACTCGACATGCTGTGCAGGCACTCAGCTTGCTGTACAGGCACTTGGCTAGCTGCATGGGCACTGGTTCACCACACAGTCACTCACACGGGCACTGGCTCGCCACGCGGGCACTCACGTGAGTACTTGGCTCACCACACTGGCACTTGCACAGGCACTCAGCTCACCACACTTGGCTCGCCACACAGGCATTCGGCTCGCTGCATGGGGACCCACATGGGCACTGGGCCCACCACGCGGGCACTGGCTCACCGTGAAGGAATGCTTTCTCTTCATCTTTTTTACCAGGAGTCCCCAGTGATCAAACCTGGGTCCTCCCATGTGGTAGGCAGAGGCATTATCACTTGAGCCATATTTGCTTCCCTACATAGACTTTTTAAAATCATTAATTAAAAAGAGCAAATATACAAAATATGTGGTGGTTATTTTCAGGTGCTAAATTTGAAGTGTTTTTTATTGTCTTCTTTATTAAACTTTGTAGCTTCAAAGCCTGATTCTACAGTGGCACATAGTATGTGTTCAGGAAACAGTTGTTGATGGGGATGGGGGAATACTTCCTGTATAATCTCTAGCTGTATAGCACTAGGGGTTTCATTTGTATATAAAGAAGACATTTCTGCCATGACAGGTAGTAAACACAAAGTATAATGAAAGGAGGATCTGGAACCACTTTTCTGAAGATACTTTTAAAGAATAGAGTAATTTTATAATCTTTAAATGAGAAAGGTTTTTCTTACTCTGTTGCCAATCCTGAAGCTATGAAAATATATACATTTGAGTACATAAAAGTAAAAAAAAAAAAATTCTCAGTGCCAAACCACTATAAGCAAAATCAAAAAACAATTGACTAACCAGGAAATAGTGTTTATGAAGCATAGCATAGAAAAGTGCTAATTTCTTTAATGTATAAAATCGATAAGAGAGGGCAGACCAATAGAAAAATGGGCAAAAAATGAGGACAGTTCATAAGAAAAGAAATGCAAGTAGTCCTCAAACAAATGAATAAAGGATCTATATTATTGATATTAAGAGAAATGCAATTTTAAACTATGCTGAGATATCAATTTTCACCTATCAGACTGATAAAATTAAAAAGAACTTGATAATACCCTGTAGTTGATACAATTGTGAGAAACAGATGCTCTCAAACACTGCCGGTAGGAGTGTAAATTGGCATAACTCCTATAGAGAACGTTTTGACAATACCTATAAAAAGTATACCATTTGACCCAACTATTCTACTTCCAGGAATTCATCCCACAGATGTACTCACACAGAAAAATTATACGGGTATCAGGTTATTGGTTACAACTTATTTATAATAGCAAACGAATGGAAATAATCCAAATAGCTATCAGTAGGAGACTGCCTAAACAAACTGTAATGGAAGGCATCATGTACTCTACAGCTGCAGAAAAAGGAATAAGAAAGTTCTCTAGGTAACAATGTGGAAGGATTGCATATTGAAAGGAAAAAAGCAAATAAGAGAAAAGTGGGCATCATAAAAAAAAGAAAGGGTGTTTGTATACATGTGTACATGTGTGTATGTATATCTGTGTGTTACACACATATTTGTGTATACTTGGGTATATGTATGTTAAACATTTATGTGTGTATATGTGCTATGCACATGTATATATGAATATGCATGCTGTATATATGTATATGTGTGCATGTATCTACATGTGTATTAGACATGCGTGTGCATGCATGTGTGTATATGTATGTATGTGCTATGTGTGTATGTGTGTTATGAATATATGTGTGTGTAAAGAGAGAGATTTTGCTTATGTATGCATAGAATATGTCTAAGAAAATGCCCAAGATTGGTTCATTTGTTAACTTGGGAGGGGGGGGTTGTTAAAGGGAAAGGAGAGAGACCTTTCACCTTTTGTATATTTTGAAATTTAAACAGTGTGAAAAGCAGTACGTATTCAAAAATGTGACAGAGGTTCCTTCCTACTTCCTAGCTCCCCAGTGCACTGTCCCCTCAACCTTGCTTCTCTGCTCTGACTTCACACACACAAGGTCCTCCTCCTGGAAACATCTAACATCTCTCTCAGCTCTCCACCCCTTCCTCAAGGAAGCCCTCCCTGACCAGCCCGCCCCACCCCAGCCCCGCCCACTGCACTGCTCCCACCGACAGTGAGCGCCCTCTGTCATACTCCTCCACTGTGGCATTGTTTACCATCGTTGCCATCAGCGTTATCAACACCTGCCTCCCTCCCTGGAAGCACCGCAGGGACTACAGCAGCCTAGCTCAGCTGTGGATCCCCAGCGCCGAGCCGAGCGCCTGCCTCATGAGACACACTTAGAAGAAGAGGCTCTCTTCCTTGGCAAGGAAGGGAAGAAGAAAGGAATAGCAATGCCAGTGACAGCGTTCATTGCCTACCCTCTGTGATCCAGGCACTGGGCTAAGTGCTTTGGGCATATTAGCACGTTTAATCCTCGCGCCGGGGGCGGGGGGGGGGACTGTTATTATCAGCATTTTACAGACTAGGAAAGAAGGGCTCAGGGAGACTCGGCCCCTCGGCCAAGGTCACCAGCAGAACCAGGCTTCAAGCCCAGGCAGCCTGGCTCCAGAGCCCACGCTCGTGGCCGGTAGAAGAAAGGAGGGAAAGAGGCAGGAAGGAAGAGGCAGGAACAGGAGAGGGAAAAGGGATCCCCGAGGGACAGGATGGGGCATTTGACCGCCCCCTCCAGGACAGGGCAAGCCTCCTTGCCCGCCTGTCTCTGGGAGGTTATAGCACCTTAACAAGGATTCCGTAACACATGTGAGATACTTGCAAACTGACAATATTGGACCTCAGCATAGTGACAGCAGGCTTGAAGTATGACAGCTGTCTTGTCTGGAGGAGCAGGTAACATGCATTGTAGATAAATACACTATCTGATGTGGGTTAATAGGTTTCATTGAATTAATGATGACAGGATAATTACGGTGACAAGCAACAGCAGCAGGGAAGCTGGGGATTCTAATTGAGAATAATTCGAGTACGAGGCAAGATCGGAAGTTTTGACTTTAGGACTATGAAAACTTCCCTGAGATGGGAGTTTTATTATTTTTATTATTTGAAGTCGATGGCATACACTATGATATGTGTGAGTGTTCTGCAAGTCAATAGGAAGTTGTCTGCAGAACATGAAATACTAAGGAGAGAGAGAGAAATAAGAAAAAGCAGAGTTCTCATTTCTACCATTTCTTCTAAAACAGGATTCGTCCTAAGCCTAAAGATCCAGACTGGACCCTGAAAAGCAGAGAAAATAGAAAAAATAATAGCTCTCATTTATTGAACCCTAACTTCCAGCCAGGCTCTGTAATAAGTACCCTTATGCCTTAGCCCATAGAATTCCCAAAATAATTTTGAGAAGTGAGAATGATCACGTTCCCCTATTTTATGGATAAAACAAGCAGCTTCCCCAAGACCGCACAGCTGGGAGATTGCAGAAAGGGGTTTTAAACTAGACTTAGGAAAGCAGAGCTTTGGAATGATGCCCAGAAAGGAATCACTTCTGAGGAATGGGGTGGATTAAAGACCGCATCAGCAGAATACACCTCATTGTAATTCTTCGATCAGAGCACCAATAAGGGTCTATTGAAGACTTCCCTGGGCATCTGCGTTTGGAATGGTCACAACAATATCTCCCATCCCACAGGCACTGCCTGGAATGTGATCTCAATATTCCTCCTGTTGAGCGATGAAGTCGTGATCCCCCCTCCTCTGGAACCTTGGCAACTGCATCCACCAATAGACTGCAGCGGAAAAGAGACGATCAGACTTCCGGAGCTGGAGCGTGAAAATGACATGCACTTCTTCCTTGCCCTCTTGGGACACTCATTCTTGGAACGCAGCCGCCATGTTGTAAGAAAGACCAGACCAGGTCACGACACGGAGAGACCAGGTGTCGATGTTTTCGTCAACTGGCCAGCAGAGGTCCAAGGTGACAAGCCACATCAAAGGGACTTGTGACCGAAGAAGCCTCCAGCTCATGCCACCCCCAACCATCAAGTCTTCTTCGACTTTTGAGTTTGCCCAGTTGAGACCCAGACATGTGGAGCAGAAGCAAGCTACTACCTCCGTGTCTGGTCTGAATTCCTGATCCACAGGCTCCAAGAGCATAAGAAAAAAAAATGTTTTATGCTGCTAAAAACTGGAGTAATTTGTTAGACAACAGTAGTAACTAGAGCAGCCCCGTGAAGTAAAACAGAAGATTGTGTGAAGCAGACTCTAGCCTTCTGTCTAATTTGAAAAACAAAACTCCTTTGACAGGATTTCATCTAAAGGCAATGTATTTCAGGGGAGCAGATGTAGCTCAGCGGTTGAGCACCTGCTTTCCATGTAAAAGGTTCTAAGTTCAATCCCCGGTACCTCCTTAAAAAAAGGGGGCAATGTATTTCAGAATAGCCAAAAAGTAGAAATAACTCAAATGTTCATTAACTGATTAAAAGATCAATAAAGTGTGTTATATTCATATACTGGACTATTATTCAGACATGAAAAGGAATAAGTACTGATAAACACTACTTGGATTAAACTGGAAAATATCATGCTTAGTGAAAGAAGCCAGACAGAAAAGACCACGTATTGTATGTTTCCATTTAAATGAAATGTCAAGGCTAGTCAAATCCACAGAGACAGAAAGGGATGTGAAATGGGGGAAGGAGGAATGGGAAACAACTGCTAATGGATACAGGACTTCTTTTGTGATGGGGAATGAAATGTTCTAGAATTAGATAGTGGCAATGGTTGCAAAATCTTTTTTTTTTTAAGATTTATTTAATTTATTTATTTCTCTCCCCTTCTCCCCCACCCCAGTTGTCTGTTCTCTGTGTCTATTTGCTGCATCTTCTTCTTTGTCCGCTTCTCTTGTCAGCGGCACGGGAATCTGTGTTTCTTTTTGTTGCATCATATTGTGTCAGCTCTCCGTGTCGGCGGCGCCATTCTTAGGCAGGCTGCACTTTCTTTCACACTAGGCGGCTCTCCTTACGAGGTACACTCCTTGCGTGTGGGGCTCCCCTACGCGGGGGCCACCCCTGCATGGCACGGCACTCCTTGCACGCATCAGCACTACGCATGGGCCAGCTCCACACGGGTCAAGGAGGCCCGGGGTTTGAACTGCAGACCTCCCATGTGGTAGACGGACGCCCTAACCAATGGGCCAAGTCCGCTTCCCTGGTTGCAAAATCTTGTGAATATACTAAAACCACTGAATTGTGCACTTTGAAAGGGTAAATGTTATGATATGTGAATTATATTTTGATTTTGTAACAGGCATCTATGAGAGTTGAAACTCATAAACATTGGTGTCAAGTAGACCTGGTTGTAATCCAGGAACTGCCAGTTATGACTTGTGTGAACCTGGGAACTTTTCTTGATCCCTCTGGGGCTCAGCTCAGATGCCCAATCTGAAAATGGGAATAATAAAAACTCACTTTGCTGAGCTGCTGCCAGGATTAATGATTGTCTTTGTCAGACATTGTAACAGAGCTCCACTCCTGCAGCATAAGCCAAAATAAGGGTTTTATTAAAGCAGTCAGGGGCATCTCACAAAAGCCTAGGTCACCAAGAGTAACTTGGCCTCATGAGAAGCTTGAACTAGGAATTACAAAGTTCTCAAAAGCCAAGGCTGATAATCTTCCTGGCATACGTGTGGCAAATAGGGAAATCTCTTTTAAAATATTGATTCATGGAAAATCAAGATTTTTGCATCATATCTAAAAGTTAATCCATTAGAGTCACTTTGTTATTTGCAAAATAACATTTTTGTAAAGGAGAATTAATTTAAATACCAAATAAGAAAAGGTTCATTCTCTTAGCTTGTTGAGTTGGAAAGCAGTTGATCACATGCTCTAAGCACAAAATCAACCCCTTGTGACAAATTTAGTTTATGACCTTGGGAGGACAAATGGACTTTTCTATAACAAACATTGAAACAAGTAAGTTTACTATAACGATTTTTCAAAATCTCAAGGTCTAATAAATTAACAGTGCCAAGGACTCTTAAAACAAATTTTTCAGTAGAAGAGGACAGCGCTTTACTCCTACACCCATGAATCAGTGTGTCGAAGGCCTGCCATGTTTAAGGACCAGCAAGAAGCTCAGCAGAGCTGGAGCAGAGCAGGCAAGCAGGAGAGGGTCGGGAGATGAGGTCACTGATGTCCAGGGACCTCCATTACATAGCTTTTCATACGACAATGTAAGGACTTTAGATTTTACTCCTAACAAAGGAGAAGCCATCAGAGGACCACTTGGTTGCAAGTAACATAAAACCAACTCAGGGAAACGGACTTTGGCCCAGTGGTTAGGGTGTCTATCTACCACATGGAAGGTCCGCGGTTCAAACCCCGGGCCTCCTTGACCCGTGTGGAGCTGGCCATGCGCAGTGCTGATGCGCGCAAGGAGTGCCCTGCCACGCAGGGGTGTCCCCCGCATAGGGGAGCCCCACGCGTAAGGAGTGCGCACCGTAAGGAGAGCCGCCCAGCGCAAAAGAAAGTGCAGCCTGCCCAGGAATGGCGCCACCCACACTTCCTGTGGCGCTGACAACAACAGAAGTGGACAAGGAAACAAGACGCAGCAAACAGACACAGAGAACAGACAACCGGGAGAGGGGGGGAATTAAATAAATCTTTAAAAAAAAAAAAAAAACTCAAAGCAGCCTGAGCACAATTGGGAATTTACTGGTTCTTCTGAGTCTGTGGTTGGAGCTGACCTAAGGCTTGACATTATTCTCTCAGTCTCATGCTCAGTCACTCTGCCTCTTTCTCTGTCTCTCTGGCTTTCTCTATCTCTTTCACTCTCTGACTCTCCATGTTAAGGAAGTAGTGATGCTCAAAAGGCAAAGCAATCCAGGTCCCCTACAGGAGGGGGTAAAATGGTACTTTCACTTTGTTAATGTGATCAGTCCATTGGAGTGGATCATGGAGGACAAGTAAAATTTACTTACCCTATCCTTCTACCTCTAGCTAACTCAGGGTAGTTATATAGAACAATTTGGAGCTACATGGAATGTTCTCTCTCCCTCTCTTCTTCTTTCTTTGAAAACCACCTTTCTTTGCTTTTCTGCCTTCTTCTACAACAAACAGTCAAACAAATACTGCTTCCTATAACATTTTTTTAAATCTCATTCAGGGCAGAAAATGGCCATTCAATGTGACTTGACATCATTTCTCAGTCCACACGTCTAATTGTAAATAACAAACTTTGGTGTCCAAGTCCAAATTTCCAGGAGAAGTAATAAAATGGTCCCGGCTTGGTTCAGGGGTCCCGACCCAAGGTCTTAGAGTCCAGCATTTACTCAACAGAGACAGGGAGGCAGAACTCTGAGCAGGCAGGCAACGAGCCTTAGAGTTCTACTTCATAATTGCCAATGGATAGTATGTGCTAACTATAAGACAGATGTTCAACTAAGCCCTTCTTTGTGCATCATTTTATTTAATCGCTGAGACCACCTTTTAAGTGAACCACTATCGTTATCCCCTTTTGCAGATGAGGCTCAGCGAGGTCAAGGAACTTGCTTAAGATCACACAACTAAAAAGGTTGTCAACCTAAAGAGCCCTTGGTCTCAGCACCATACTATCCCACCACTCAGCACACTAGGGCACTTTTGTTATTTTCCCTGTAAAACTGAGGAGCTAAAACAGTAAGGGTTTTCAGAGTTACATGAATGCACTGGGGTCCTTCAGTTTGCACGAGGACATTGGAAGGGGCGAGTCCAAAGCTGGTGAAAAAAGAGACAATCACCCCCTGAGAATGGGGAGCTGGCCTGGCCCTCACAACTAGTCTTGGTGTTCTCCTGTGGAACACAAACATTTTCACAGAACAGCAACATCAAACAAAGCTACTCTGTGGCCATGATGAATTGAGACAAAAACAAGACCACTCCCTAACCCAGTCTGGACACAGACAAAATATGAACATTATACAAGCCACAAAATACCAAACGTCACCCTCTCCCAGCTAACACGAGTGCTTGCTGCTCTTTAGCAATTACACTGTTAGCCTCACTCTAGTCGGCCCTGCCCTTACTTCCTAGTAAATAAGATTTATTGAGATACCCAATCGTAAAATTGCCTCTGCACCCAATCTAGAGCAAATCCCAGCTTGCTTGGGTCTCTCCAGTATCACTCAATCAAAGTCCAAGTCTTATAAGTCATTTCTAACACCCTCCACACTTCTCTGAGCTATGTGTTCTCCCTCGCTGCAATGAGCAATAAACCCAACTTGTTTGACTGGTGTTCCTGGGTGTGTTTGGTTAGAGGAGGACATCTACACTGGTCATCTTTCTGGTCAGAGCACTTCGAATGACACCAAGGCCACCCTTTCTCCTTTGGCCAACAAGCTGAAATTCAAAGTACTTGGTTCCTGAAGATCGAGTCATACAAACAGAACCCCAGCAGTTGAAAATATATGTAACACACAGACACACATCCATGAATAAAGGCTTACAGGGTGATTTCTGAAACTTTGCTCTGGGGCAGAGAGACCCCTGATCCCACAGAGTTGGACAAAACAGAGCAAGATGGGCCCAAGGTGCCATACCTCCATGCTGCTTGGAATTACCCTGATTCTTTTCCAACCCCAAAGCTCTTCTCTGTTAGAAGAGAAGGCCAATAACATTTGGGCAGCTGAGAAAGAAAGCCAAGGCTCAGTTCTGTACTTTCTCTTAAGATCATGGTTAAGTTTAAGTTTTCTGTAAATATTGAAACCTACACGGATGGGAGAGGAAATTGTTGTTGCACAGGATTGAATGAGGATCTCAGGGGGTGGGACACAGGGATCACTGTTTTTGAAAGCACCCAAGTGACTCTACTCTGCAGTTAGGGTTGAGAATTACCACTCAGTCATTTGAATGATAATCACTGAGCTTTCATTGGCTCTCAGGAACTGTGTTGGATGCTTGGGATGCTTTGGTAAATAAAACAGAACCAACACCTGTCCTTAGAGAGTCTGCAGTGTAGTGCAAGTGAAAGATAAACAAATAAACATCTAATCATACATTGTGGTAAGTGGCATGAAGAAATTTGCTGTGTGGTCTGATGGAGAAAAACAAGAGGACCTGCTTAGATAAAGAAGGCCTCACTCGGGAGGTGACATTGAATGAAGCTGAGATCTAGGGGTGGGAGGCAGGCAGTCACTGGAGAGGAGAAGGAAGCAGAAGAAATAGCGTGTGCAAAGGCCCTGAGCCAGGAAAGTGTGTTCAAGGGAGTGAAACGGAGGCACATGCCTGAAGACGGCGGTATCAGATGAGTGAGGAGAGAGATGGCAGGTCATACCAAGGCTTCCCAGGCCATAGCAAAGGGGTTCGGAAGTTATTTAAAACATAATGGGTAGAGAGGGTATAACTCAGTGGTCGCCCACCTGCTTCACACATACAAGGTCCTGGGTTCAATCCCGGGTACCTCAAAAAGAAAAAAAAAAAGTAATGGAATTGAAGGGTTTTAAAGAGGAAAGCAGACTTGGCCCAGGAGTTAGGGCGTCCATCTACCACATGGGAGGTCCGCGGTTCAAACCCCAGGACTCCTTGACCCGTGCAAAGCTGGCCCATGTGCAGTGCTGATATGCACAAGGAGTGCCCTGCCACACAGGGGTGTCCCCCGTGTAGGGGAGCCCCACGCACAAGAAGTGCACCCCATAAAGAGAGCCGCTCAGTGCAAAAGAAAAGTGCAGCCTGCCCAGGAATGGCGCCACACACACGGAGAGCTGACATAACAAGATGATGCAACAAAAAGAAACACAGATTCCCGTGCCACTGACAACAACAGAAGTGGACAAAGAAGACGATGCAGCAAATAGACACAGAGAACAGACAGTTGGGGGTGGGGGAAGGAGAGAGAAATAAATAAATAAATTTTAATTTTTAACTTTTAAAACTTTTAAAATTTTTTTTAAAAAAAAGTTTTAAAGAGTTTTTTTAAAAAAAAGTTTTAAAGAGGATGGCATGCCAGATTTAAATGAACATTCTAGCTATTGCATGGGCAAAAGATTGGAGGGAAACAAGCAGAGGTAGGGAAAGCTCTGAACCAAACATCTGTGTCAAATACCAGTTCTGCCACTTTCTTGTCATGTGACCTTGAGCAAGGTAGTTAACCTCCCTGAGATGCAGTCTCCTCACCTGTAAAATTGGGATCATTCTAGTACCAACGACATTGGGTCCTTGTGACAACTGAGTCATCAGTGCCTGACATACAGTAAATGCTAAGTGACTGTTAGATAGGACTGTTATTATTTCAGCCATCATGGCACTGTGGCGGTGATAGACAGCCTTCTAAACTGGCTCCCAGTGTGAATGATTCCAGGAAGCTGGCTTCAAAAGAGTGGGTGCATAACCCTCTGGCCCAAATTTGTAAATAATTCATTTTCTAAAAATCTATCATCTTTGAACTCACCTAAATCATTTTACTTATATTGATAGTTTCAAGCTATTCCACTGGTTTGAGTAGAAATCCCACACAGGTCCCACCCACTAAGTGACATTGCTTCTTGAAATTGCTTCTTTTTCTTGGATCACATTCCATTTATTTCCACAAATTACAAGAACATCACCTCATTCTGGGATTCTAGCTACCCGAGGTTTACCTGCTTCTGCCAGGTAGCATCTAGATTTGGGCATAGAGCCAAAATACATCTCTTTCAGAAATAGATTAATCTCTTCTTCAGAAGTAAGTTTTTCCTCTTTACACATTCAAATTAAGGGGTTGAATTAAGGATTGAGGTGAGGAAGTCCATCCCTGTATAAGAGAGACCCAAGCAACTGAAAAGACAGTTTAAGAAACTGATCGTCTGCCCACACAGAGGCATCTGAGGACGGCATGGTCACAAATCAGAAAAGAGGACTCCTTGTTCAGACAAACATCAGAGCTTTTCAGGTGAAGATGAAGACTAGCAGCCACCTTTTACTGAGCACTTATCCAAGCTATTACTTGCATTATCTCAATCTTCACAACAATTGTTACCTCCATTTTCCAGATAAGGAAAGTAGGCCAAAAAGGTCGGCAACTTGCCAAAATTCGCACACGTAAATGGAAGAGTCAAGACTCCCCCCTCCCTCATATCTGTGATTCTAGCCTGAAATGGCACAAACCAAACTCAACTACTTCTACCACGTAACAATGATAAATAAGCCATCAATCATAAAATCAGAGACTCTACTGCATATACATTTATCCATTTTTTATAATGAAGTTTTATCAAAGTTTAATGACCAAACAAATTATCATCTAATGGCATAATTTTCCCTTCACTAAATCCTGATAACTAGTACAGATCTGCCAAAAACACTTCTTACACTTCAGGCTCCTTTGAAAATAGCAGATGGTCATCCTTTTCTCTTTTTTTTTTTAAAGATTTACTTTTTTTCCCCTCTCCCCTCCCCCCATTTCCCCCCCCCCCCCCCATTGTCTGCTCTCTGTCCATTCGCTGTGTGCTCTTCTGTGACCGCTTCTATCCTTATCAGCAGCATTAGGAATCTGTGTTTCTTTTTGTTGCATCATCTTGCTGTGTCAGTTCTCCATGTGTGCAGCACCATTCCTGGGCAGGCTGCACTTTCTTTTGCTCTGGGCGGCTCTCCTTACGGGGTGCACTCCTTGCGTGTGGGGCTCCCCTATGCGGGGGACACCCCTGCGAGGAAGGCAGTCCTTGCACGCATCAGCACTGCACGTGGGCCAGCTCCACACGGGTTAAGGAGGCCAGGGGTTTGAACCTCAGACCTCCCATGTGGTAGGCGGATGCCCTATCCATTGGACCAAGTGTGCTTCCCTCCTTTTCTCTTTTCTTTTCTGTTTTCTTTCTTCCATCCTTAAGGGAATCATCTGGAAGTGTTTGGTGTAAAGACTTAAAAATGATATTCATGACTTTGAACAAAGGAGTTAAAAGAGCTGTCCACACGTGAAATGAACAGAGGAATGACTTGTAGAAAAGCTTTCAAATGAAAATTCCTACCAGTAATTTTCTTGAGAAAAGTCAGTGTGGAGATAGAATCTGTTCACCCAAACCACTTTCTTTTAAATTTTTACATCTGTATATGTACTTTATGTTGTTTTCAGATTGCTCTCACATTGGGTATTTCACTGATGTTTCAAAGCCTCCATTACCTTAACTATAAAATGGGAGCACAGAGTGCTTGACTCAGTATCTGGTACATAATAAGGGCTAGATATGGGGTCTGCTTTAATGACAGGGCTATTGCGAATCACACTATCTTTCATTCATTCAATAAACACCTAGGTAGCACAGCAAAATCCAATATTCCCTCAATCTGCGGTTCTAACAGCCCAGTGGGGGATGGAGAAGTTCTATCCAGAAGGGGCTCAAGAGTTGCAACCCAGCTGGAAGCAGAAGCTAGGATTCTTACCTAGAAACGGTTTGGGGGAGGGCCCTTCTTGAGGGATCTAACACCACCTTCCACTGCTGTCACTGGGTCCCTTCAACAAAGCAGGTGCTGTTATCACCATTTGACAAGTGGGAAATTCAGGGCTGTCAGAGGCTGAGTGACCTCTCAAAAGTATAAGACCACAGTATGGAAAATCAGGCCCTCCAGAAGGCACTGGACTTCGCCCCCTTTGTTTAATACTCTGTCTCCAGGGCACAGACACAGTGCCTGGCGCACAGTGGGTGCTTGCCTGAGGTCAGGCTCCCTGGAAGGGTTAGAAGCCCACGATGGACTGAGGGAGTCAGAAAAGAGAGACGGGGGAGTGGGAGGGGAGAGGCAAAGAGGGGCTGAGCCGAAGCCTGGCCTCAGCCTCGGCTCCAGATGACACCCGCATGGCACCATGGTTGTCCAGCCTTGAAGGAGGTGGGGCAGCCTTTGGGGTGCCCGCTCCATTGTCAATGCAATGCCCACAGGGGGCACAGGGCTAACCTGCCAGGCCTTTCTGAGCACAGTCAGCTGAGCACAATTCCCCGGCGAAGGGTGTACCAGCCGACATGCTCAGCAGCTGGCAGGGATGGGTGCCCTGGCCTGGTAAACGGGATCTGGGTGGGAATCCACTAGCATCACGACAGTGCTCAAAGAGTACTTGTTGGATGAATGGTTCATAATCAAAAAGAAATATTTCTCCTGCTCTATCCATTCCCTTTCTCTATACCCAAGATAGGGCTTTCATCCTATGAACATTTCATAACCGTTCTCTCCAACTCAGGAAGCTCCCACACAGCTCAACAGCTTGGAGAGACCCATCTCACTGTGTTTAATTACCACTTCGGAGGAGGAAGGACATAGCTGTTGAGGTTTTACGCTACAGGCTAATACTTTCACCCATCAGCCAAGGCCACTGCAAATTAACAGTTGCATTGGGCTTTTTGTCTGACAGCTGGACAAAGCCAATTCATGTCCAGAGACCAGAGACACAGTAGAAAAAACCCAGTAGAATTTTATCTCCCAGAGAGGGTATTTCCTTCTCATATTCTCTCACCACCCCTGGGCTGGGAAATCAAACTGGGGCCAATATACCTTTCACACCAAGTCAGTATTAAAGTGAGAATGTGTGCTTTAATTGTACCTGGCAGGGGGAACCAAGCCAGGTCTTTCTACCTTTTTTCTTTTAATTATACTCATTCTCCACTCGGCTCTCAAATTCCCTGCCCTCCTGGTTAGATTTGCTGCCCGCCCCTCCTGCCACCATGCTGTTTTTCCTATTTTCCAGCCCACAGACAGAACCGGCCATAAATGGGAAGGAAAAGTTAGCAGAGAGGAGAGTCACGATGCAATCCTTTCCCAAAAGAAGAGATCTGATCCATTCTCCACTCTGCAGCCAGAGCTTCTGTCAGTCTGTTGATGCAGCCCCTCTGCTTAAAATCCCCAGTCTTGGGACAAATGGACAATCTTTAACAGGGTACACAGACCCAATATAAGGTGGCTGGGATTGCTCTCCCTCACTCATTCCCCTCCAGCCTCACTGGCTTGCTTTCTGTTCCTCAGATATGCTGCTCTTGACCTTGCCACTGGAACTTGGCACATGCTAACCCCTCTACCTACACTGCTCTCACCCTCCACTCATCTTTCTGACCTGAATTTAATTAATATCTTCCTGACTCTTATGTCTAATTCAGATTTGCTCTGTGTTTACAGTACTTTTTTTTTTTTTTTTAGAGCACATCACAGATTGTTATTACAGGTCATTTGTGGGTTCTCCAATTCAGGTGCTCCAGAAGAAAGCCCTTATTTTGATGATCATTAGTTCTTGGCTAATTGAAAAAGATGGAAATTAAAAAAAGAGAGAGTCCAGCCTCTCATTTGAGATGTGAGGACATTGAAACTGGGGAGTCCTGAAGTCACATGCTTTGGGGTTGTTGTTGTTTTCATGGCAAACCTGGCAGTTTTCTCGTGAAATATTCAATTGTTTGCCTTCACCTTCACCTTAGTTCTCAGATTACTGCCTTCCAGGAGACTGTTTGCTGGTCGGGGAAGAGCGCCCTGGAACTGAGCCAGGAGCCACACAGAAACCTCCCAAGGACCCTAGAGACCATACTGACGTCATTAGCTCTTTCTGGCAATTTCTTCCTTGAACTCCCAATCATCAACGTTCCCATCCACACCTTCCCCTGACATCGCCTCAAGGCATATCTTTAAAATCAGGCAAAATAAAATAATGGGTCAACATAATCGTAATAGCCAGGCTTTTGTGCTGAGCAGTTTATGCAACCTAAACCTGTTCTCAGAGCCACCGCGCTACCAGGCAGGCTGGCAGATGCTGTCATTCTCAGGGAGGAGAGCACTGCGCCCAATGTCACACAGCAGCGGGTGGTGTGCGGATTTTAGCTCCTGCCTGCTCTGCCTCAAAAGGCAGTGGGAGAACCAGCAAGATGGCAGCGGAGTCAGGAACTTCTGGAGTCAGCTCCTGCTACAGGGGAGTTAGCAAACACCCAGAGCTCGCTGGAGCTAGCTGAAGCACCTGTTCGGGGGCTCCAGGAGGCCAGAAGAGCATCCTGCAATGTCCTTGAAGGAGTGGAAGGAGGAGATGCCCATCTGCAGAGAAGACTTGTAAGTAGAGGCTCAGTGCCACGGAGGCCAGTGCACATCCTCTACTGGAAGCACGAGCCACCTCGGGAGCTGTTCCACGGCTGGAATTGAAAGTTCCACTTTCCCAGTTGGGCACCAGTTTCAGCTATGATGAGGAAATTCAGTGGGCTGCAGTATGATCCTGAGAACAGCTAAAGTTTGAGCCTGTCCAGGTCAAAAAAGAGGCCGGGAGCCACCATCTTAACTCGGCACCTGGGGAAGCGGGGCGGACTGAAAATCCCAGTGCTGGTGGGACTGGCTTCTTCCCATCCAGATCAGATTGCAGCTCTAGCCTAGGCGCCAGTGCCACCTCCAGCAGGGAGGAAGCTGCAGGGACCTGAAGAACCTCTCCGGGAAATTGCCGGCCAAGCTGCAAAGGCCAGTTATCATCCTCCTCTGGTGGCACGAGCTGCCCCAGGAGCTGTTCTCTGTTGGGAATTGGAGGCTCCATTTCCCAGAAACATGGGAGGAGGAGAGAGTTGGCTGCCGATTTCAGTTACTGATTAGCAGACTTGACTGGCTATGAGATAACCCTGGTAACAGCTGGGGTGTGAACCAGCCCAAGTCAGAAAGAGGCCAGTAGCCGCCATTCTGACTCTGCCCCCAGCCTGAAAGGAAGCCGGGCTGACTGCAACTCTCAGTGTCCGCAGGAACCAGTTTCTTTCACGCAGATCAAGCCTGTAGCCCTAGCCTGGGCTTGGACCCCACCTCTGGCGGGGAGGAGCCTGAGGAGCCCTGCACCAGCCTGTACAGGTGCTTCAGGTAACTTTGACTGGAATAGACTGGAGATCAGAAGTCCTCAGGGGCGGCTGCGGTTGTCTTGGACCCGCACTGCATAGATTGAAGCTCCATCCCTGCCCCAGGCAGGGGAGAAAGGGATGTGAAACTTCATCAGTCTCTCCGGGTAACTACAGTCTAGGTCTACATTTGAATTATTCCACACGGTTATGACTCTGTCCCTACCCCTGGCAAAGGAGAAAGTTGGAAGATGCTTCAATGGTCCTGGTGCAATGAGGGCAGCTTGAGCCTCCACAGCTAACAGTGCCAACTACATGCTTGGCTCCTACTGCACAACCAGCAAAGGAGAAAGGATAGGAAGCCCTAAACTAAAGAGAAAAACTACACCCAGAATAAATACTCGAGTAAGCCAGATGCAAAGACACCAACAAAAAATTACAATCCACACCAAGAAACAGGAAGCTATGGCCCAGTTAAAGGAACAAGATAAGCCTCCAGATGACATAAAGGAGTTGAGACAACTAATCATAGATATTCAAACAAATCTCCTTAATAAATTCAATGAGATGACTAAGGAGATTAAGGATATTAAGAAGACACTAGATAAGCACAAAGAAGAATTTGAAAGCATACAGAGAAAAATAGCAGATCTTATGGGAATGAAAGGTGCAGTAAATGAAATTTTAAAACATTGGAATCAAATAATAGCAGATTTGAGAAGGCAGAGGAAAGGATTGGTGAGCTTAAGAAATGGCCTCTGAAAGTGAACATACAAAAGAACAGATAAAGAAAAGAATGGAAAAAATTGAACAAGATCTCAGGGAACTAAATGACAGCAAAAGGCATGTAAATGTATGTGTCATGGGTGTCCCAGAAGGAGAAGAGAAGAGAAAAGGGGCAGAAGGAATATTTAAAGAAATAATGGTAGAAAATTTCCCAAACCTATTGAAGGACATAGATTTCCATGTCCAAGAAGCACAACATACTCCCATCTGAAAAAATCCAAATAGACCAACTCCAAGACACATACTCATCAGAAAGTCAAAGGCCAAAGACAAAGAGAGACTTCTAAGAGCAGCAAAAGAAAAGCAATGCATAACATATAAGGGATATCCAATAAGATTAAGTGCTGATTTCTCACCAGAAACCATGGAGGCAAGAAGACAGTGGTCTGATATATTTAAGATACTACAAGAGAAAAGCTTCCAGTCAAGAATCTTATATCCAGGAAGATTGTCTTTCAAAAATGAGGGCGAAATTAGAATATTCACAGATAAACAGAGACTGAGAGAATTTCTGCAAGAGACCAGAATTTCAGGAAATACTACAGGGTGTGCTGGAGCCTGAAAAGAAAACATAGGAGAGAGGGGCCTGGAAGAGAGTCTGGAAATGAAGATTATATCAATCAAAGTAACTAGAAGTGTCAAAAGAATGGTGAAAATAAAATATGACAGATAAAACTCAAATAGTCAGGAATAAACTTAACCAATGATGTAAAGCACTTGTATTCAGAAAACTGCAACTCAATGTTAAAACAAATCAAAAAGCCCTAAATAAGAACATTCCATGCTCATGGATTGGAAGACTAAATATCATTAAGATGTCAATTCTCCTCAAATTGATATACAGATTTAATGCAATCCCGATAAAAATTCTACCAGCATTAAAGAAAAAATTGAAAACATGATCATTAAATTTATTTGGAAGGGTAAGGAGTCCTGAATAGCCAGAAACATCATAAAAAGGAAAAGTGAACCCTCATCTCCAGACTTTAAATCATAATACCTACCTATAGCAGTTAAAAACAGCTGAAGACAGACACAATAGACCAATGGAACCAAATTTATAGTTTAGAAACAGACCCTCACAGGTATGGTCAAGTGATTTTTGACTAGTCTGTCAAAGTCACACAGCTCGGGCAGAACAATCTACTCAACAAAAGATGCTGAAAGAATTGGACACCCATAGCTGAAAGAAGGAAAGAGAACCCCTATCTCACACCTTATCCAAAAATTAACTCAAAATGGATCAAAAAACTAAAAATAAAAACAAGAACCACAAAACTTCTAGAAGAAATAGTAGGAAAACATCTTCAAGACCTGGTGGTCGACAGTGGGTTCTTCATGGAGATAAAAGTACTGAGATGGACTACTGATGTTTAATGTATGTAGAAGTTTCCATTAGCTTTATTGTAAAGGTCTGAAAATGTATAGAGTGGATGGTAACACACAGTGAGTAACAGCTAGTTTATAAATGAGGATATGACTGAAAATGGTAGTCTGGTTATGTAAATGCCAGTTGACAGAATGCTAGAGAATAATCTAGGAAGTGGCTAGCACAGTAAACCAAGAGGAGGATAAGAATTGTGGTTGATGGTACAAATGCAAGAATGTCCTTTGTTAGCTAGAACAAATGTATACCACTACTCAGGGTGTTGGGAATGTGGAGAAGCATGGGAAAAATACAGCCGGAGTGACCTATGGACTGTGGTTAGTAATAATATAATATTCTTGCATCTATGCGAAAGATGTACTGTGTTGATACTGAGGCAGTATGGAAAATGTGAGCCAAATGTACACTATGGACATGGTAACAATCAGATGATATTATTTTAGCTGTAGTAAATGACATACCACATTGTGGTATGTTGATGGAGGGGTGTTGTTTGGGAATTCTGCACATGTACATGATTGTTTTATAAGTTTACAACTTCTGTCAAAAAAAATATGTTTAAAAAATAATAATAGGGTGGGTTGGGGGGAAAACACACCAAATATAAGATAAGGACTATGATTAGTAGTAAGATTTTGACAATATTCTTTCATAATTTGTAACAAATGTCTCATGACAATGCAAGGTGTTGGTGGAGGGTTGATGTATGGGACCCCAGTATGAGGCTATGCATGTTTGCTTTGTAAATTCACAACTTTTACTATACACTTAATTGTTTATGTATGTTCATATATAAATGATATAAAGATAATAATAGGATTGGTTAGGGGGAAAATACTTTGTTTAGTAGTAATATTTTGAAAACATTCTTTAATTATTAGTTAAAAAGGTTTAAAAATAATGCAAGTTATTGGTGACAGGGTGTGATGTTATATATGTTCGTTTGAAGTTATATATGTTTGTTTTGTAAGTTCACAACTATTATACACTGTTTATGTATGTTTATATATGAGTGATTTATTTCAGTAAATTAAAAAAAAAAAAGGTGAGTGGAGACTCCATCACATCTTGTCACTGGTGTGGCCAGCCCAGGACTGGGATAGAATCTTTATCCTATCGGCCACAGGACTACCTTCACCCTGCAACAGTCTTCCCAGGATGTGTGTTTGCCTTCATGAGCCAAGACACACCAATAAAGCAAGCGCTGAACCAGTAAAAATTAAAAGGGTGGGGGGGATGCAAACGCTAATAGAAATCCCATGCCCTTGGTAAATATCACCAAACACACACAAATCAACACAAAGAAAAGGAGATCCCTTCCGCAACCAAAACTGGCATTCTTTCCAACATCTCCTTTTGATATCAGGGTCCCATTTTCTTTTCTTTTTGAGGCTTTTTGTGTTTTTTAACTTACATACTGTAAGATTCGCTCTCCACGGTGTACGGTTCTGTGAGCTTCCACGAGCATGATTGGGACCTTGACTAGTTCCATCACCCTGAAAGGGTCCCTCATGCTCCCCATATGAGGTCCCCACCTCCTTTTAGGGACTCCCCCCACCCCCATGCACACTTGCTCGCACTAGAGGGAAGGGAAGGAGCTGTGTCCTGCCTGGCATCCGAGTCTCAAGCAGAGAGGTGGACAGACTGAACACGGCCGGCCCTCTCCTGCCAGCAATCCTGATGGACAGATGATGGGCTCCCAACACTTGGCACCCCAACCTGCCCACGTGTTTCCATCTTCCACATCTCTTTGCGAGACATTTTCTCCTATGCTAAGAGGTGATAGAGGGTAGAGATTAAGCACTTCTAAGTACTGTGGAACCATAGTAACTGAGTCAAATCCTGGGTCCATCCCTAGACAAATCATACGACCTCACTGGGGCTCAGTGTCCTCGTCGACCAACGGGGAATCTAACAATCATACCAACCCCGCAGAGCTATTTGAGAATTAAGCCCCTAAAGGGTTTAATGCCTGGCACACAGTAAACCCTCGACAAAAGTAGGTGATGGTTACTATTATTTCCTCCATTTCTTCCAGGCAATTTCCCTTTTACACTTACCAGAAGAGGTTTCCGCTGTTTGGAGTCGAAAAACCCCAGCGGACACCCCTGCCTTTTAACAGAGCAGAGGAAAGGCGTTGAGCTAATGCATGAGATTCCGGAGTGGGGAGGCACCCTTTGGATAGAAGAGGGTCCCATGGAATGTTAGAGGGAACCAAGGGAAGTCCCCGCAGGAAAGGAAGGAGACCCAGACACGCCGCGGCCACCCTGAGGAAGGAGAACCTCCCAGGAACCCCCCGGGGAGCTTTAAAGCGAGTGGATGCAGGCCCCAGCCCAGAGACTCTTTCTGACTCAACTGCTCTGGGGGGACACCCAAGGCACAGGAACTTCTAAAAGCCCCGCGTGGTCCAGAGGTGCTGCCACGGTAAGAACTCCATCCAGGAGGAAAGAGCCCAGGGGTCATACCTCGCGGAACCCGCCTTGCCTTGAGGGTTGGGCCCTCAAAAGCCAACACGCACGTGAAACATCCGGGGAGCTTGTCGCAGCGCAGATTCTGACTCGGTGGGTTCCAGCAGAGGCCCAAGACTTTCTCACAAGCTCCCGGCGATGCTGCTGGCCCCAGGACCACACTTTGGGTACAAGAGTCTGGCACAGGTGTGGTGGCTCCTGGGCAGCCCAGCCCAAACACCTTGCATGAAGCAAGGGTCCCTGCCCCATCGCCGCTGGGGGCACGTCCAAGTGCAGGAGGGCTGCTGCTTTGGGCTAGTTCGCACAGAACATCTGGACCTTCCCACAACCGAGGATCACCTTCTTCTGCCCACTGGACAGCAGAAGATTATTCCCAGGGAAACAGTCATGCACTGTCACTCTGGGGTAGGCCACCCATGAGACTGCCCCAACCCCAAATTGCAACATTCTGAGGCCCCAGAGCCCAACTGCTCCCACACTCACCCAATTTTGTCCAGAGCTGACCCCCTGTGCATGGAACGTCCTCTCAAAATAAACTCACCCTGCCTTTTCCCTCTTTTCCTTTGCACCTGAGGCAATTACTACTTGTCATAAACAAGAACTGCCAGCTGTGAGAAGCGTTCAGCTTGCTGTTCTTAAAATGCCTTATAATCGCTTCTCTCCACAGAAAAGCATTCTCCAGCTCCACGGCGGTTCTGCCCAGCCAATCACAGAGTGGTCCTGGGCCCACGTTTTGATAAGACAATCTGTCACTGTCAATCAGGAGAGATGCAGGCTCTTGCAGCCGAGAGGGGAAGACAGAAGAAAGAGAGAGACCCTCCTCCCTCTCTGGAAGTGCGGCTGACTGCCAGCGCTCCCAGGAGCCTGTCCCTGGAGAAGCCTCGATCAATGTCAGCCGACAGAATGGAACCCCCTGCTTCTCACACACCTGGAGGCCCCTCCCATGCCCCCAGTTTCGGAACTGAGATGTCGTCCTGGACTGAATTTGAGCTGAAGCCAAGAGGAAGCAGGTGGAGGGCAGTTGGAGGACCAGGGAAGCCATCTCGGTCGCCAGCCTTCACCATGGCCCCCAGCAACGTCCACCTCACACCCTTGTGCAGCCTCACCCACGTGCAGTGCCGGGCTTGGTGTGGAATGAGCAGGATGCCGTGCACTCTCTCGCTCTCTGGCTCTCTCTCTCTCACTCTCTCTCTCTCTATCTTTCTCTCCCCCGCCTCCCTCTCTCCCTCTCCCTGTCACTTAAGCTGCCTGTAGAGGAGCCCCTGCACAGAAGAACTGAGGCCACCCACACACAGCCGCGGCAGTGAATTTGGAAGCAGATTCTTGCTGAGCCTGGCTTGGCAACATGACCACAAACTCCATGAGAAACCCTTGGCCAGAGGTGCCCAGTTTGGCTGCTCCTGGGTTCCTGACCCACTGACCCATGGTGACATAATACATGTTTGTTGTTTTTAAGCTGCTAAATTTGGGGAAATTGGTCATGCAGCAAGGTAACTAAGACCTCCTCTGTGGCAGGTTGGATCACATTCCCCAACAATGGAACACTCTTCATCTTCACCTGCATGCCCGTGTCTGTGAACCCTTTGCAAACGGGACCTCTTGAGGATGTTATTTTTAAGGAAGGGGACCTCTTGAAGATGTTATTTTTAGGGAAGGTGTGACCCAGCTGAATGTGGGTGGGTCTTAACCCAGATTTCAAGAGAACTCAGAAGTCATAGAGCCAGAAAGGAGAGGACCACACCATGTGCAGAAGGCAGAGACACAAGCCAAGGAATGCCGAGGATCACCGCAACCCGCAGCAGAACACTGCAGACTTTGGGGAGAAAGCATTGCTTGCTGACACCTTGATTCTGGACTTCTTCAAGCCTCCACACTGTGAGCCAATACCTTTCTGTTGTTTAAGTCAACCCATTGTGTGGTATTTGTGATAGCAGCTCAGGGAAACTAAGATCCCACCCATCCGAGTCAATCAACAAAAATAGTGTGGGGTCTTTCTATGGCAGGACATGGTGACAGTCACTATGAGAAGCAGAGCTACTACTACTAATAATAATAATATTAATAGCTAACATTTACATAAACTTTTCTTGGCGCCCACCCCCATTCTAAGTATTTTACATGCACTGACTTTTTTAGTCCTTACAGCCACCTTATCGCTATTATCCCTGTTTATGTCCACAAGCCAAAGACCACCAGGAACACACCTAGAGTCAAACAAAATTGTGTTTTTTGACTTGTTGCAACAAGGGAGTCCACACACCATGGCGAACTGAGGGTGTTAGAAGGGGCTTGGTACAGGATTCAGCCTTGCTCTGGATTGTGTGCCATCAGAAAGCAGAGGTAATTCTATGACTGGGTATCCGTTTCAAATTTCAGTCTGCTAGGCTTCCAAAATGCAATATACCAGAAATGGGTTGGCTTTTACAATGCAGATTTATTAGTTTAAAAGCTTACTGTGCTGAGGCCATGAAAGTGTCCAAATCAAGGCATTGTCAGGTGATGCTTTCTCCCCAAAAACTGGCTACCAGCAATCCTGGACTCCTCCCTCACACGGCAAGGCACATGGCAGCATCTGCTGGTCTCTCCCTTCTCTTCCAGGTTTCGTTGCACTTCTGCTTCTGGCGCTCTCTCTCTCTCTTTCCATATTCATCTTATTTATAAAGGACTGTAGTGAGAGGATTAAGACCCACCCTGGGCCACACTCCAACTGAAGCAAAGTAATCAAAAGTCCCACCTACAATAGGTTCACATCCACAGGGATCGATTAGTTCAAAGGACATGATTTTTCTGGGGTCCATAAAAGCCTCAAACCATCACAGCATCTTAATAATTTTTTATCTAGGAGACAGAAGGAAAGAGTAAGGATAAAGCTGCAATTGGTAGAGAAGCAGCAGTCCCTCACACTAGATGGGAGGAGGGAGTGTTGAGTCATCTGGGCAGTTTGCATAGTGTACTTACTTTTGTGCTCTGATGCAACTACAGAGTGCTCTTATTTCAGGCTTGTTTC
This sequence comes from Dasypus novemcinctus, assembly GCF_030445035.2. Classification (NCBI taxonomy): domain Eukaryota; kingdom Metazoa; phylum Chordata; class Mammalia; order Cingulata; family Dasypodidae; genus Dasypus; species Dasypus novemcinctus. Next base: position 54,878,452 of record NC_080695.1, on the reverse strand, counting down.
ATCAGCAATCAATGAGACATCTTCCAGTGATGTTCTATGAAACCGTTTCAATAGAGACCACATAGCTGTTAATACTAGGGCAACTACCAACTGACAGCTGTCAGGAACAGCTGGCAAGACTGCTTTTCTCCCTTTCTCATCCCCATTTTACAGATGGAGAAACTGAGGCCAAGGTAAGTTAAGTAGTACAAAGGGTGCAGCACCAAAAGAAAAATGTTAGGACCCACTTTTGGGTTGACTCAACTTGAACTCAATTTGGAGCTGAGCAAAACAATTCAAGTAGTGATACCTCGAGAAGGTTAGAAGCATGGACTCTGGCGCCAGATCACCCTTGTATCCCAGTTCCACCAGTGAGAAGCTGTGTGACATTGGGTAAGCTATTTCACCTCAAAGTATCTCCATTTCCTCATTTGTAAAACAAGAACCTTAGCGCCTGTTTGTGGTAGGCAGAATAATGCCCCCCACTCCCACCAATGCCCTTGTCCTAATCCCTGGAACCTGTGGCTATTTTTCATCATGTGCCAAAGAGAAATTTAGGTTGTAGATGGAAGTAAGGCTGCTGGCCAGCTGGCCTTAAAAGAAAGATTATTCTGGATGAACTGTGTGGGCCCAGTGTAATCACAAGGGTCCTTAACATGTGAAAAAGAGGCAGAACAGAGTCAGAGAGAGATTTCAAGATGCTAGTCTACTGGCTTTGAAGTGGAGGAAGGGGCCACCAGCCAAGGAATTCAGGTGGCCACTGGAAGCTAAAAATGGCAAGGATCGTTCCCTAGAGCCTCCAAGGGAAGGCAGCCCTGTCGACATTTGCACTTCAGCCAAGTGAGATCTGTTTTATTATAGATTCTAGTCTCTAGACCTATAAGATAATAAATTTGTGTTGTTTTAAGCCACTAAATTTGTGGCATTTGTTACAGCAATAAGAGGAAACTAATACACTATTTCATAGGGTTTTTTATGGATTAAATTAGTTAATTCATGTAAAGCCCTTGGAATAGTGCCTGGCACATAATTGGCACTACATATTATTAATGTTATAGAAATAGTGGATAAAAGAGAAATCAACCACTTCCAAAACAAACCAAGTTTTCTCAGGTTAAAGCACTGCCTTATTTGGCAATCCCTATGAATTCACAGATCCTGGCATTAGTTATACAGCAGTTATCATCACAGATAGAGAAATAACCAGACGTCAGTCCTCTCCTGATGCACAAACCCACCACTGCCTATGAAGTAATCATGCCAAAATAAATCAGACCTAATTCGTAGCAGCATTATTCACAATAGCTAAAAGATGCAAGCAACCCATATGCCCATAAGCAGATGAATGGAAAAAACACATTATGGTATATCTGTAGGATGGAATATTAGTTTTAAAAGGAATGAAGTGGGGAGCAGATGTGGCTCAAGCAGTTGGGCACCCACCTCCCAGATGGGAGGCCCCAGTTTTGGCTCCTTGCCTCCTAAAGAAGACAATCAAACAACGAGCAGACAACAAGCAGATATCAAGCAAAAACAATGTGCAGACTGAGAAAAAATGAACAAAAACAATGAGCAGGCAATGAACCAAAACAACAAGCAAGACAATGAGCAAACAACAAACAGACAACGAGCACCAAAAAAAAAAGGCGAGCAGGGAGTGGATGTGGCTCAAGCAGTTGAGCACCCACCTCCCACATGGGAGGTTCCAGGTTCAGTTCCCAGTGCCTTCTAAAGGAAAAATAAACAAACAAACAGACAATGAACAGACAACAAGCAATAAACAATGAACAGATAATGAGTGCGAACAACGAACAAAAAAAGCCAATAAACAGCAAACAGATGAGGGAGCCATCTCAGGGCGGGCAGGGGGAGAAAGGAAGTTCTGATATGTGCCACTCAACATGGATGAAGACACTGTGTTGAATGAAGAAAGTCAGACACAAAGGGACAAATATTGTATCATTCTACTTATATAAAACACAAATGCATAGAGACAGAAAGTAGAGTACAGGTTGGGGGATGGAGAAATGGGGAGTTAATGCATCTTGGGTATTCTGTTTCTTTTTGTGGTGATGGGGAAGTTCTGGGAGTGGATGGTGGTGAGGGTAGCACAACATTGTGAATGTATTAATCCCATTGGATGGGAGTGGTTGAGATAGAAAAGTTTAGGTTGTATATATGTTTTCACAATTTTTTGTTTAAAAAGGGCAACTAAAGAGACAATGACAATTAAATTAAATATATGATCCTGAACTGGATCTAATAATGAAGGATAAAAGACCCAAAAGGACATTCTGGGACATATGAAAAAAGTCAGAATATGGAATGGAAGGTTTATATCAACATTAAAGTCCTTGAACTTGATAACTGTACTTAAGCTGGTTATTTAAATGAATATCTTTGTTCTTAGGCAATATACATGGAAGTATTATATATTCAAAGAGCATGATGCAACCTACTTTCAGATGTTTAAAGGTTAGATGACAGATAGATGATAGTAGGTAGATAGGCAGGCAAGCAGTATGATGCAGCAAATGTTGCAAAATGTTAAAATTGGTAAATCTGGGGAACTAGGGGGTTATGTTGAAATTCTCTGTATGGGTTTTGTATTATTTTTGCAACTCTCTTTTAAGTCTTAAATTGTTTTAAGGAAAAAATATTAGACCTAAACTTGATGAAACTTCAAGATCCAAGTACCAATTTACTGTGGAAAACTCTACAGTGGAGCTCCTCAGACTTAAATGTATTCATAAAACCCCTGGGCATCTTATTAAAATGTGGATTCTAGTACAGTAGACCTGGCGTGGGACCTGAGATTCTGTATCCCTAACAAGCTCCCAGATGATACTGATTCTGCTGGTCCAGGGACTACATTTTGAGTATCAAGACTCTACAAGATGAATAACCCATTGTTGTTCTTTCCAGCAATGAAAGAACTGAAGAGGAAACCTATAGATTAAAAGATATATATCGGGAAACGGACTTGGCCCAGTGGTTAGGGCATCCATCTACCACATGGGAGGTCCGCGGTTCAAACCCAGGGCCTCCTTGACCCGTGTGGAGCTGGCCCACGCACAGTGCTGATGTGCGCAAGGAGTGCCGCGCCACGCAGGGGTGTCTCCCGCGTAGGGGAGCCCCACGCGCAAGGAGTGCACCCATAAGGAGAGCCGCCCAGCGCGAAAGAAAGTGCAGCCTGCCCAGGAATGGCGCCACCCACACTTCCCGTGCTGCTGATGACAACAGAAGTGGACAAAGAAACAAGACGCAGCAAATAGACACAGAGAACAGACAACCGGGGTAGGGGGGAAATAAATAAATAAATAAATCTTTAAAAAATAAATAAATAAAAGATATATATCAAGAAATCACAATGTGTAGAACTTTGGTGGGATTCTGATTCAAAGAAACAGTGATAAAAATTCACTAGACAAGACATTTGAACACTGCTTGGATATTTGACATGCTAAGGAATTGTAGTTAATATTCTAGGTGTACCGATGGTATTGTGCTTATGTTTTTAAGAGTCTTTATCTTTTAGAATTATATAGTATGATATTTACAAATGAAATTTTAGTTGACCAGACTTGGCTTCAAAATAATGTGAGTGGGAGGAATAGGTGGGGTATAAGTGAAATAAGATCCTCCTGAAATGCTCCTGGACAGGTTTCCGTGGCTGATCCCCCATCTCTGTTCAACTACCCCCCACTCTCGAATGACATCCCAGTCTCTCAACATCCCATTATCCTATCTTATTTTCCCTGTGGCTTTCTCTTTGACTGGGATTCTCATGCTCATTTTCTCCTTTGCTTCATTTAGTCTTTCTTCACATACCATTTTACCCTATCCTCCCCTCTGCAATATATTCTCCATGTACTTACTGGAATAAGGCACATTTTAACAAGATTCCCAGGTATTTCATGTACACATTGAAGTTTGAGAAGTACAACTGTAGCATTTTCCAAAGTCTAGATATTGTCGTGTTGTCATTTGACATGTTTCTCTGTCTTCTATATTTCCTGTAAATTAGTACTTGGATCCAAAAGTTCCATCAAGTTTAGGTCTGAATTTTCTTGTCATCTCCAGGGGCCTCATCTACCTTGGTCATTGCTATACCTCGGGACATAACACATTGCCAGGTACTGTGCAGAATGAATGAATGGATGGATGTTATGTCTACACTGTATATGCTCATAGTTCCATTGACCTGTAACTTAGAAGGTCGATCACATTCTTATAACCAAATCACATGCCTGTAGTATTTCTCACCAACTCGGGGGATTGGTTGTAAAGCAGTGATTATATGGTTTTTTTTCCATCCCAATGGAGCTGCAGAGCTCATGCCTTTCAAAGAAGAGTTTAGATTCCTACCGGCTTTCATTAGACACCTAGTTAGCTCATAAGGTCTGGTCATGAGGAGTTCTCTACAAATCAGAGATGGTAGGACATGCGGTGCTGGTAGTCACAAATCCAGATGCACTATCCCATCATACAGGAAGTCAGTAATATTCTCCTAACTGGCCCCTTACTAGGGGCTAATCAAAGATCCAGGCCCTCCACTGAAAGGAGAGCACAGACCTACAGAAAAGGAAGGGAGTTTCAGACAAAGAGTTCAGTCCAAATCCTAGCTTCATCAGCTATGGGCTGGGAGATAGTAACATGTCCTGGAGACAGACAAACCTGAGTTTGAATCTCAGCTTCTTACTTATTAGCTGTGTGACCTTGGCTGAGTTTCATAACCTCTCTCATCCTCAGTAACATGTATAAAATGAAAATAATATTATACCTACCTTGTAGATCTGTTGTTAGTATTAAATTAGATGATATAAATAGAATATTTAATCCAGTGTCTGGCAAAGGTGAATACTTACAAATTTTATCTCTTTCTACTATCTACTATTGCCACTACTGCTTCTGCTATTGCTGCTGCTACCTTCTGACCTTGGGAAAGTTACTTGATTCCTACGACCCTTCCAGGCCTCTTCTCTAGGAAGGAATAACAATGTCCTATATGCACAGAAAGGCTGATACTTCCTCCCTTATTTCCTTCAGATCCCTGTTCAGATATGGAGTTGTCAGAGAAATTCTCCTGGACAACCACCACCTCCTTCCTGTAAAATAACCCACACTCTCTCTTCACCCCATTACTCAGCTTTGTTTTCCTTCTTAGGACCTATAACTATTAATACTTGATTTATATTTATTTGTTTAAAGTCTGTCTTCCTTGCTAGAAGTCAGCTCCAAGAGAGCGGGCACTTTGCCCATTATATTAGCTGGGGCAGGAAGAGTGTTGGGCATACAAAAGCACTCAGTGAATATTTCTTGAAAAAGTGAATGAACAAATGAATGAATGAATGGGTTAACTCGTGACAATAACTAGCCAGCCCTGCATTGCTGTTCTCTGGGCATTTCTTTCTTTCTTTCAGTCCAAAGTAAGAAAAAAGAATGGACTTAAATATCCCTTTGGGGTGGAAGAGAATGGGAGAAGACCCAGCCCGACCCCAAGCGTCTTTCCTCCCTTCTCCACCACTATACATGCAAACAATAAAACTGCAGGTGACAAGAAGCCCAGAGCATCCCTCACTGATCCCAGTACGCCCTACTGGATCTGAAATGTTAGCAGAAGTAAGGAGTCCCTGAGGCTCTTCACTTGTGGAAAAGAATGTCAGTAGAATTTAGACCACAGATCCATTGCCTCTAACTCCAGTAAGTGGTGCCTGGGCAGCCTGCCGTGGAGCTGCTGAGGGCGAGGGTTACGCTGCTTTCTGGGTCTCAGAAGTAGAAAGCCAACAGGTTTGATGTATGACCACGTTTATGGCACCTGAAACAGAACATCTGTTACCAGGTTGGCCGCTGTCAAATCTCCCTTAATATAACAACTCAAGCAGTCCCTGAGTCTTGAAAACCACTTTATGAAGCCAATGGTCAAATAGTCAAGCCATCTTTTCCAATAGCAACCTGTTAAGATGATTGTGTCACTCCTCTGCTTACAACTGGTTTCCCCTCACACTGGGACTAGAGTCCAAAGTCCTGCCCCAAGGTTGCCCCCGCCCAGTATGATCTAGCCCCCACCTGTCTTTCCAACATCATTTTGGACCATTCTCCTCCTTGCTCACTCCACCCCATCTATGCTTTCTACTCTGTGTTCCTAGAGCAGGGAAAGTGTGTTACCTTCACAGGGTCTTAGCCCCTTTTGGCCCCTCTGCCTGCACTGGCTCTTCTCATCAAGGTTTAGTCCCGATGCCCCCTCCTAAAGTAACCCCATCACCTAGCACCCTCCACCACATCACAACATTTCTTTTTTCTTACAACTTTTATTTTGAAATAATTTTAAACTTACATAACAGTTGCAAAAGTCCTGCAAAACCCATGGAGAACTGCAAATGACTCTCTCCCTCTCAAACACCACCAATTTTAATATTTCGCTACATTTACTGTATCCTTCCTTCCTTCCTTTCTTCCTTCCTCCCTTTCTCTTTCTTTCTTTCATCTATATACCTATTTTCTAAACACTTGAGAGTAGTTCCTATACATCATGGGATTAATCACACTCACAGTGTTGTGCTGCCATCATCACCATCCATTACTAGGGCCTCTCCATCACCCCAAACAGAAACCCCACATCCATGACACAGTACTTCCCCGTTCCTCTTCCCTCCTGCCCCCTGGTAATCTGTATTCTATTTTCTGTCTCTCCAAGCTTACAGATTGTATGTATTTTCATTTAAGTGGAATCAAACAATATTTTTCCCTTTATGTCTGGCTTATTTCACTCAACATTATGTCTTCGCTGTTCATCCAAGTTGTAGCATGTATCGGAACTTCATCCTCTTTAAGACTGAGCAATAACCCACTGTGTGGGTCTACCACATTGTGCTTATCCATTCACCTGCTGGGGGGCTGCCTCCACCTTTTGGCTTTTGGCCTCACCCTGTTTTAATGTCACTGAAGCACTCAGGCGATCCACAATCATTCTGTTGGCCTGTTAAAGTGCTTATTTCCTATCCTTCCACCCTCCACTTGACTGAAAGGTCCCTGAGGGAAAGGGCTTGGTCTCCCCTGCTCACAACTGTGTAGTCCTAGAAGAGTGCCTGACACGTGGCTGGTGCCCAACACATGTGTGAAAAAGAAATGAATAAGTTGGAAGTGACGGCACACTTTCTCTATAAAGAACCAGACAGCATATATTTTAGGCTTTGACGACCATAATATAGTGTCAGTCACAACTATTCAATTCTGCCAGCTAGATATGTAAATAAACATGTTATGTTGCCTGTGTTGCAATAAAACTTTATTCACAAGAACAGACTGCAGCTGGATCTGATCCCACAGGACATAATTTTTTGACCCCTGCTCTAAGAAGGGCAGGAACAGAGGCACACGGTCGCCCCTGTGTGCACCACACAAAGCCACCCTGCCTTGAATGGCATCCCAGGGGAGGGAGAAGGTGGCATCTAAACTCACCTAAAATGAACCACAGGCCACTTGGACCCAAAAACAGCAAAAGCTCTTGAGAAACTGAGTCTAAAATGAGTCTCAAATCAGAGAGGAAATGGTGTTCCATTCACAGCACATGTCAGGGCCTAAGGTAAAAGGGTGGTCTCTGCAAAACCAAAAGAAATCGAGTGCAGTAGTACCATAGGGGAAGAGGTGGTGAGGGGTGAGGGGTACTGCTGGACAGGGAATAGGGGTCGAAATGTGAAGGCATGATAAGATATTTGGATTTGATCCTGAGCGCAGCGAGAAGTCTGCAAGCAAAAGAGTTAGATTACCAGGTTGGACTTTTGGTGTGTCTAGACGATAGATTCAGAGAGAAAGCCTAGAAACCAGGGGAAGTTTTGCAAAAAAATACTTGACTGACTTCCAGTGCACAAACTACTCATGGGAAAAAAAAGTTGGCCCTCTGAAGTCTTTCCGCTTCTGACAAATGCCTCTTTCAAATAGGAACAAGAAACATCTGATACTATTCCAAAAAATGCAATAAAAACCATCAGAGGAGTCCAGCTGCCAAGCTTAAAATGAGTTGAGCAGAGCCAAAATGATAGAGAAGTCAAACATGTAATGAGAATCTATTTTCCACTTTTAACAGAGGCCAATAGATGGAAAGGAGCTTGTTTTATCCATGAATAACAACTGAAGCAGGAAATAATGCTAATTATTATGATTATTTATGTCAATAATTATGTTGTTCAATTGGAATACTTACATAGACGATTCCTTGGGGGACAAAGACAGACTAAAGAATTCCATTATCAAAGTTTCACTTGCAGCCCTGAGTCTCCCTTAGCATCGTAATTAATATTTTCTTCTTAATGGAATAAGGATTGAGGAGGTTGGCAAACTACCGCAATACCGCTTATCACAGGAAATGGTGAAGAATAGACAGCATAAAACGACTGGAATCACACTTGAGATTTTTATCAGAATAAAATGCTTCAACCACGAAGCAGTCTAGTGTTGCGTTTCAGTGCTTGAGAAGCTGGGCTTGGGAGCCAGTCTGCCCAGGTTCACATCTGTTTCTCATTAGCTGCTTAACCTTGGAAAAGTGACAAAATGTTCTATGTCTGGGTTTCCATATTGAAACAGAGAAAACAAGATTTACCTACTATATGGGGGAACTGCGAGGAAATGGAGCAGTGGGAAGTTCCAGCAATCAGTCCCTCCACCAGAACAACTATTAAACAGGCAGGAATTCCACGGTCCAGTAGAATAGGTACAGCAGCCAAGGAAGAGAGGCAGAAGAGGCTGGTACATCACGGTAAATACCAGCAAAGTGCTCTCGCCAGTGGGTGGTCACAGTCACCCGGCCCTCACTCTCACGGCAGGCAGCAGTAGGGTCCAGCTCCTGGCATGGCTTGCTGGTGCCAGAAAGGAACATAAAAATTCACTTCCCCAAGGTCCACGGGTGGAACCCACCAAACACTGGTCACAGCTTTTGAATAGTTACTTTGGAGCACTGGGGGCCCAGCTCCGAGGGTGGCCTCCCCAGGGCAATGTGGAACTGGCTGGAGCTCCCTTTTAGGGTCCTTGACCTTGTTTCCACTGGAAAAGACTGACTTAGGAAACTCCTTTCCAGCCTGCCACCTTCCTGCCAGGATTTTATTCGTTTAATTTAAAATATTAAAATGTGCAACGCGCATCAAAAGGTTACAAGACAAACAAGGAAACAGGAAATGATAGCCCATTCAAAGGAAGAAGATAAAAACCCAGAAAACATCAATGAAGAAGACCAGACTGTGGACATACCAGACAAAGACTTTTAAAAACTGATCTCCAATATGTTCATAAGGAAAACAATGAATGCATAATATAAGAATCTCAATAAAGAGATAGAAATTTTTAAAAGGAACCAAACAAAACCCCTGGAGTAGAAGACCACAATAACTAAAATGAAAAATTCCCATGGGCTTTCAACAGCAGATTGGAGTTGACTGAAGAAAGAATCAGTGAACTAAAAAACAATATAATTGGAATGAGTCAGGCTGAGGAACAAAAAGAAAAAGAATTATAAAAATCAAAAATAGCCTAAGAGACCTCTGGGATACCATCAAGTGTGCCAATATACCATTATGGAATTCCAAGGAGAAGAAAGGGAAAAAGGAGCAGAAGGAATATTCAAATAATAACAGAAAACTTCCCAAACTTAGTAAAAGAGGTGACTATACATATCAAGACTCCCAGAGAGCACCAAACAGGATAAACTTGAAGAAAAATATGCCCCATTATATACTGATCAACTATCTAATGCAAAGAATGAGAGAGAATTCCAAAAGCTGAAAGAAAATAAAAACAATGAATTGAGAAGCAGATGTGGCTTGACCAGTTGGGCACCTGCCTACCACATGGGAGGTCCTGGGTTTGGATCCAGGTGCCTCCTAAAGAAGAGCAGACACCTGCACCTGCTGCAGTGAGCTAGATGCCACACCTCACCACAACAAGCTGATGCCCACACTCTACCTCAATGAGCTAGATGCTGCATCCTACCACAATGAGCTAGATAACCACACTCCACTGCAATGAACTAGATGCCCACACCCTGCTGCAATGAACAGACACGTACATGAGCAGATGACACAAACCAGCAGACAGCACAGCCCATGGGGAGTGGATATGGCTCAAGCCATTGGGCACTTGCCTACCATGTAGGAGGTCCTGGGTTCAGTTCCCAGTGCCTTCTGCAGAGGACAAGTAAACTATTTGAAGACAGATGAGAAAACTATCTGGGGGAGCAGGGGGGATAATAAATAGATAGATAGATAGATAGATAGATAGATAGATAGATAGATAGATAGATAGATAGATAGATAGATAGATAGATCTCTTTTTTTATTTTAAAATAAAAAAGCAATGTGCATGGACAACGGAGTCCCAATTAAGTTAAATGTTGTTTTCTCAAAAGTAACCTTAGAAGAAAGAAAGCAGTGGGTTGAAAAACCTAAAGTGCTGAAAGAAAATATTTGCCAATCAAGGGTTTTATATCTGGTAAGACTTTCTTTCAAAAACAAGGAAGAGATTAAGACCTTCCCAGATAAGCAAAAGTTGAGGGAGTTCCTCACCACTGGACCTGCCCTACAAGCAATGCTAAAGGGAGTTCTTCAGATCAAAAGGAAAGGACACTAGGCAGTGAGTCAAATGGCATAAAGAAATAAAGACATCCAGTAAAGGTAACCATTTGGGTAGATATAAATGCAAGAAGTATTATATTGTATTTTTTTTTTTTGTATTAACTCCACTTCTTACTCCCTACAGATGCTAACATTCAAATGAATAAAATAGAATGGTTTTGGTTTTACAGTTTTGGAATTACAATGTATAATGATACAATTGGTAACATGTACCAAAAAAAGGTGGGAAGAACTCCAAAGGGAAGAGGAAAAATGTTTGTGTATGCTATTGAAGTCAAGTTGGTATCAAATCAAATATGATTGCTACACATTTAAGCTGTTAAAATTTAACCTTATGGTAACCAGGAAGAAAATATATGAAAAAAATATATCTAGGTAGTAATGAGAAGGGACTCAGTATGGTACAATACAAAAGTTCAAATAAATATGAAAGTAGGCATTAATGGGAGAATTGAGGAACAAAAAAGATATAAGACTTACAAGACTAAATAGCAAAATGGAAGAAGAAAATCCTGCATTATCAGTGGTGATTTTAAATGTAAATGGTTTAAACTCTCCCATAAAAAGGCAGAAATTGGTAGAATGGATAAAACAGCAATACCTAACTACATGCTGTTACAAGGGAATCATGTTAAATTTAAAGACATAAATAGGCTATAAGTGAAAGATGGAAAATATATACCATGAGAGTACCAAAAGAAAGCTAAGGGAGCTTTACTAACATCAGATAAAATAAACTTTAGTCAAAAATTGTTGGCAGGGACAAAGATGGTCATTAGATGCTGATAAAGGGGTCAATTGAACAGGAAAATTTAACAATTATAAATATATATGCACCTAACAGCAGAGCTCCAAAATATATGAAATAAACACTGACAGATTTTGAAGGGAGAAAAAGATGCTTTTACTTTAATATTATGAGACTTTAAAAGACTATTTTTTTTCCTCTGTATTTTTTTATTCTTTTTTTTAAAATATTACATTCAAAAAAATATGAAGTCCCATTCAACCCCACTGCCCCCACCCCCCATTCCCCCCACAGCAACACTCTCTCCCATCATCATGACACATCCATTGCACCTGGTAAGTACATCTCTGGGCATCGCTGCACCCCATAGTCAATGGTCCACATCATAGCCCACACTCTCCCACGTTCCATCCAGTGGGCCCTGGGGGGATCTACAATGTCCCGTAATTGTCTGTGAAGCACCACCCAGGACAACTCCAAGTCCCGAAAACACCTCCTCATCTCATCTCTTCCTCTCATTCCCCGCACCCAGCAGCCACCATGGCCACCCTTCCCACACCAATGCCACATTTTCTCTGTGGACCTTGGATTGGTTGTGTCCATTGCACATCTATGTCAAGAGGGGGCTTAGATTCCACATGGATACTGGATGCAATCCTCCTGCTTTCAGTTGTAGGCACTCTAGGCTCCATGGTGTGGTGGTTGACCTTCTTCAACTCCATGTTAGCTGAGTGGGGTAAGTCCAATAAATCGGAGTGTAGGAGTTGAAGTCTGTTGAGGTTCAGGGCATGGCTATCATATTGTCAGTCCAGAGATTCAAATCCCCTAAATATATCTTAAACCCCAACACCAACTACAATTCCAGGAAAGTAGCATGAAAGTCTTGTGGAAAGAGATCCCATCTGAGTCCAGTTCCATCACGCAGAAACACCAGCTCCAAAGAAGGGCCATCTGACATGGCAGTGAACCCCATCTGCCATGACCATAGAACCTGTGGGTCTCTTTAGCCCTCAAAAGAACGAATACCTGGGGTTGTATCTACTTTATCTGTCTCTGAGACTCTGCTCAGGTGTGCATAACGGCAATCCTTCGGACAACCTCCAGACTCTTTTTTAGAGACTCATAGCTATATAAACTCATTTCTCCTTTCCATTTCCCCCTTACATTAGGTCAAACAGCATTTTAAAGCCATGTTATTATATGTAGACAGGGATATTCTGCTGATCCGCATTGAACCTTTAATTCAAGGTCATTTTCTAGTTGCATCTTCAGCTTTGTAGTATGTTTTGAAGTCAGGAAGTGTGATTCCTCCAATTTCGTTTTTCTTTTTCAATATGTCTTTGCCTATTCGGGGCCTCTTTCCTTTCCAAATAAATTTCATAGTTAGTTTTTCTAGTTCCTTAAAGAAGGCTGTGTTGATTTTTATTGGGATTGCATTGAATGTGTAGATCAGTTTTGGTAGGATAGACATCTTAATAATATTCAGTCTTCCTATCCATGAACAAGGAATATTCTTCCATTTATTTAGGTCTTCTTTGATTTCCTTGAAGAGTCTTGTATAGTTCTTGGTGTATAAGTTTTTTACCTCTTTAGTTAAATTTATTCCTAAGTATTTGATTTTTTTATTTACTATTGTGAATGGTATTTGTTTTTTGATTTCCTCCTGATCTTGCTCATTATTAGTGTACAGAAATGCTACTGATTTTTGCGCATTGATCTTATAACCTGCAACTTTACTAAACTCATTTATGAGTTCTAGAAGCTTTGTTGTAGACCTCTCAGGGTTTTCTATGTATAGGATCATGTCATCTGCAAATAATGAAATTTTGACTTCTTCCTTTCTAATCTGAATGCCTTTTATATCTGGTTCTTGCCTCAGTGCTCGAGCAAGTACTTCTAAGACAATGTTAAATAGAAGCAGAGACAATGGACATCCTTGTCTTGTTCCTGAGTTTAGAGGGAAGGATTTTAGGATTTCTCCATTGTAAACAATGTTGGCTGTAGGTTTTTCATATATACTCTTTATCATGTTCAAAAAATTTCCTTGTATTCCTATCTTTTGGAGTGTTTTTGTCAAATGCTTTTTCTGCATCTATAGATATAATCATGTGATTTTTTTCCTTCAATCTGTTTATATGGTGTATTACATTGATTGATTTTTTTATGTTGAACCATCCTTGCATACCTGGAATAAATCCCACTTGGTCGTGGTGTATAATTCGTTTAATGTGTTGTTGAATACGATTAGCAAGTATTTTGTTAAATATTTTTGTGTCTAGGTTCATTAGAGAAATTGGTCTGTAATTTTCCTTTCTTGTGGTGTCTTTGTTTGGCTTTGGTACTAGGGTAATGTTGGCATCATAGAAGGAGTTAGGCAATGTTCCTTCCATTTCGATTTTTTGGAAGAGTTTCAGCAGGATTGGTGTTAGTTATTTCCGGAATGTTTTGTAGAATTCACCTGTGAAGCCGTCTGGCCCTGGGCTCTTCTCAGTTGGGAGATTTTTAATGACTGATTCTATCTCTTTGCTTGTGATTGGTTTGTTAAGATCATCAATTTCTTCTTTCGTCAATATGGGCTGCTTATGTGTTTCTAGGAATTTGTCCATTTCCTCTAAATTGTCATTTTTGTTGGAATATAGTTTTTCAAAGTATCCTCTTATGATAGTCTTTATTTCTGTGGGGTTCAGTGGTGATATCGCCTTTCTCATTTCTTATTTTGTGAATTTGCATCTTCTCTCTTTTTTTCTTTGTTAGTCTCGCTAAAGGTTTGTCAATTTTGTTGATCTTCTCAGAAAACCAGTTCTTGGTCTTGTTTATCCTTTCAAGTGCTTTCTTATTTTCTATTTCATTTAGTTCTGCTCTTATCTTTGTTATTTCCTTCCTTCTTCTTCCTGTTGGGTTACTTTGTTGTTGTTTTTCTAATTCCTTCAAAAGTGCAGTTAGTTCTTCAATTTTTGCTTTCTTCTTTTTTGATATATGAATTTATGGCTATAAATTTCCCTCTCAGTACTGCTTTTGCTGCATCCCATAAATTTTGGTATGTTGTGTTATCATTATCATTTGTTTCAAGGTAGTCATTGATTTCTTTTGAGATTTCCTCTTTGACCCACTGTTTTTCTAAGAGTGTGCTGTTTAATTTCCAAATCGTGGTGTGAAATTTGGGCCTCTGTCCCTTGCAAATTTCCAGCTTCACTCCACTGTGGTCAGAGATACTGTTTTGTATGATTTCAACCTTTCTGAATTCATTACGCCTTTCTTTGTGGCCTAGCTTATGGTCTATCTTGGAGAATGATCCATGTGCGCTTGAGAAAATGTATATCCTGCTGTGTTTGGGTGTAATGATCTATATATGTCTATTAGATCCAGCTCCTCTAATATACTGTTCAAATGTTTTGTTTCTTTAGTGATTCTCTTTTGAGATGTTCTGTCCAGAGTTGATAGTGGTGTATTAAAATCCCCCACTATGGGAAACAGACTTGGCCCAGTGGTTAGGGCATCCGTCTACCACATGGGAGGTCCACGGTTCAAACCCATGTGAAGCTGGCCCATGCGCAGTGCTGATGCACACAAGGAGTGCCGCACCACTCAGGGGTGACCCCCGCATAGGGGAGCCCCACGCGCAAGGAGTGCACCCGTAATGAGAGCCGCCCAGCGCCAAAGAAAGTGCAGCCTGCCCAGGAATGGCGCCGCCCACACTTCCCATGCACTGACTACAACAGAAGTGGAAAAAGAAACAAGACGCAGCAAATAGACACAGAGAACAGACCATGGGGGGGGGGGGGTTGGTTAAATAAATAAATAAATCTTTTTAAAAAATCCCCCACTATAATTGTAGATGCATCTATTCTTTCACTTAGTTTTTCCAGCGTTTGCCTCACGTATTTAGAGGCGCCCTTGTTAGGAGCATAAATATTTATGATTGTTCGATCTTGACAGATTGTCCTTTTCACTAAAATGTAATAGCCTTCTTTGTCTCTCACAATTGTTTCACATTTAAAGTCTATTTTTTCTGATATTAATATAGCTACTCCTGCCTTTTTTTGGTTATTGTTTGCTTGTATGATTGTTTTCCAGCCATTCACTTTCAACCTCCATGAGTCTCTGGGTCTAAGATGTGTCTCTTATAGACAGCATATAGATGGGTCATATTTCCTTATCCAATGTCCCAGTCTGAATCTTTTGATAGGTAAGTTTAATCCGTTGACATTCAGTGTTATTACTTTCAAGGAATTATTTGTGTTAGCCATATTTTGATTGGATTTGTGTTTGTCATATTTTGTTTGCATTTTTTTCCTTCTATTTTTGTCTTTTTTGTTGCTCTTACACTCTCCTCCAACTCTGCCTGTCCTGTTTTTTTCCTTTCTTCCTGCAGAACTCCCTTTAGAATTTCTTGAAGGGGAGGTTTCTTGTTGGTATACTCTTTCAGTTTCTGTTTATCTGCGAATATTTTGAACTCTCCATCATTTTTGAATGCTAGTTTAGCTGGATAGAGTATTCTTGGTTGGAAATTTTTTTCCTTTAGTACCTTGACTATATCATACCACTGCCTTCTTGCCTCCATGGTTTCAGATGAGAAATCAGCACTTAATCTCATGGAGCTTCCCTTGTACGTGATGATTTTCTTTTCTCTTGCTGCTTTTAGAATTTTCTCTTTGTCTTGAGCATTGGATAATTTGACAAGTATATGTCTTGGGGTGGGCCTGTTGGGGTTTATGACCAGTGGAGTGCGCTGTGCTTCTTGAATATGTACATCTGTCTCTTTCAGTAGATTTGGGAAGTTTTCAGCTATTATTTCCCGCAACACTCCTTCTGACCCCTTTCCCTTCTCTTCTCCTTCTGGAATGCCTATAATATGTATGTTTGAGTGTTTTGCTTTATGATTCAGATCCCTAAGTCCTAGCTGGATTTTTTTCTATCTTTTTATTGACCAATTCTACTATCTGTTTGATTTCCGATGTACTGTCTTCCACATCACTAATTCTCTGCTCTGCCTCTTCTAGTCTGCTGATATTTGCTGCAAGTGTATTGAATTGTGGTGTTCATTTCCATCATATCTGTTATCTTTTTGCGTATGTCTGCAATTTCCCCTCCAAGTGTTGTCTTCATGTTGTTAACCTCTTCCTTTACTTCATCAAATTTGTCGGTGATAAATGTTCTGAAATCTTTCATTACTTGTGTGAAGTTCTGCTCCCCTTCCTGATTTTTAGTTTGTTCATTGGATTCAGCCATGTTTTCCTGATTACTGGTTTGGTTTGTAGATTTTTGTTGCTGTCTGGTCATCCTTTTATCTTGACGGGTTTAATCAGTTCCTTAGCTTTTTTATCTAGTCTTGGAGATTAATTAGCTGTTGTTTTTGTGTAAGTGTTATATCTTCTCTTTGTCACTTTGTTCTTCTTATTCTAATTTCTTATTGCTGGTTGAGTTCACTTTAAAGGAAAGTATTAGTGCCGGGGAAAGGCAATTGTGTAAGCAAGGAAAAAGTGTAAAGTAGTATTGGTGATATATGTTAACAAAGCAACAATATGAGATCTGGGAGGAGGGAGGTTAGATTCATGTAAATTGTGTAGAGTTATAGCAGTAGGTAGAGTAAGTACCTATAATGAGGTAGTTGACTGAATATGGGAGGAATATGGTATGAACTAAAAAGCTATTGTTTTCGTGAGAGAGGGAAAGAGAAAAGAAAGGCAATAGTTTCAAGAGTGGATAACAGACAGAAAACAAAACAAAGGTATTAGAAATTAAGAGTTAGACACTTTGTGGATCAAAGAAAGGGAGGTGGAATATAGGAGAGACAGTAGATGTTGGAGGCTATCAAGATGTAGGGGAAAGGGGATAGTGTAGATAGCCAAAATCTATTCACACAGAAATGAGGCAGTGGAGGATGAGGAAACCCAGCAAATGTGAGGTGTTCCCTGCAGCACCTATTGTATAGTTAAGATAAAATAGAATAAGAAAGAGATGAGGGACGAGAGAGAGAAAAAGAAAAAAAAAAAAAGAGAAGAAAGGAAGAAAGAAAAAGGGGGTGGGTAAAGGGCGGGGAACAGATAGGGAAAAGAGAAAAAAAGATATACACCAACCACCACAGCCACAATACCAATAAAAAAAAAACCTAAATGACTGGAAAAAAAAAGACTTTGGGGGATACGCTGGGAGAAAAGACTAGGGAATAATGCAATGTTAGCAATCAGAACATTAAAAAAATAAAATAGAATAAAAACAAAACAAAACAAAAAAGAAAAAACGCAAACGTTGAGGGCTAGGACATTCAAGGACCTCAAATGGACCTCAGGGCCTGATGGATTCAGGGATGGAAAGTCTGAGATATTGAAGACTCAAGAGGTGTGAGTCTCTGGGGTGTGGGTCACCAGGGTTTAGGGGACTCAGACCTGGCAACCTCAAGACCAGTTAACAGGAAGCCTGGGAGCACCACAGTCCATCACAGCCTTCAGGGATCCCCGCAGCTGGGTGCCAGCTCTATGGGTGAGGTCACATCTGCAAGCTCTATCCTGTGTTCTGTACCCCACAATTCACTCACTCACTGCAGTCTATTCTGTGGATGTATCACCAATTGACTTCAGGACCCCTCCCACCCTGTGATCCCCCGGAACGGCCACCTGGGGGCGCCTCTAGACTGCAGCCAATTTAATGAGGCAGATAAATAGCCAGGTCCGGGGGTGGGGCTCCAGCCGGAAATGCTAATAACAGAGTCCAAACCCGAAATGCCCACGCTTCGCAAAATATTCCCCTAATCAGCATCCAAACGTCTCCCACCCTGCCAGACCCTGGTGGCATCTCTTTATTGCTATCAATTTAAGTCCACTGTAGATCAGCAGCCGGGTTTGGGGGGGGTGGGGCTCTAGGTGGAAGCGCTATTGTTTGTGTCCGCAATCAAAAATTCCCCCCGCTTTGCAATAAAACTCCCGTTTGTCTCCCCAAATCAGTATGCAAGCGCCTCCTGTCCTATTAACCCCCCAATAGGCCACTCAGGGCTTATTAATTCCCCAGTACTGCAGAGCCTCCAAAAAAAAAAACAAAACCGCTGCAGCAGCACCCGGTGCCCTGGTAGTGCCTGGTGCCACAGCTCCGCCCACCCAAGGATGGAGCTTTCCGCGCGCAGCCGGGACCTCCATGTATATTTTATAGACGTATTTTCTCTGTTACCTTCCCACCAAATCGATGTCCAGATACCTCCTGACATGCAAAATTCCTGAAACAGCCTGGTCCCGAAGAGCCTCCAACGCTGCCCAGCCACTTCTTTGCAGGAGATATTATCAGGTAAGCTCACTCAGCCACCATCTTGCCCCCGATCCCTTTAATAGACTACTTTTAATAATGGATAGAACATCTAGTCAGAAGATCAACAAGGAAATACAAGGTTTATATGATACTCTAAACCAACTAGACCAAACAGTAATATATAGAACATTTCATTCAAGAATAACAGAATATATATTCTTTGGGAGTCTGCATGGACCATTCTCAGAATATCATATTTTAGGTCACAAAACAAGTCTCAAACTTCAAATAATATTGAAATCATACAACAAACCTTCTCAGACCACATGAAAGAAATGGAAAATTCACAAATATGTGGAGAATAGCACACTCTTAAACAACCCAAGGACTAAAGAGGAAATCACAAAGGAAATTAGGAAAAGTCTGGAGGCAAATGAAAATACAAATACAACATAACAAAATGTATGGGATACACAAAAAGCAGTGCCAAAAGGAAAATTTATAGCTCTTACTGCTTCTTTTAAAATGGAAGAAAGATATTACTGCTGACCTTATTGAAATAAAAAGGATTATAAGAGGATACTATGAACAATGGTGTAACCATAAATTAGATAATCTAGATGAAATGGACAAATCCCTAGAAACACACAAATTACCTACATTGGCTCAGAATAAATAGAAAATCTCGATAAATCAATAACTAGTAAGGAGACTGAATTGATAATCAAAAACCTCCCATCAAATAAAAGCCCAGAATCAGATGGCTTCAAAGGGGATTTTACCAGACATTCCAGGAAGAATTGACACCAATTCTGCTCAAATTCTTCCAAAAAATTGAAGAGGATGGAATACTCCCTAACTCATTCTATGAGACCAATATCACCTTCATACCCACAAAGCTGGGTAAAGACAGCACAAGAAAAGAAAACTACAGACCAATATCTCTTACGAATATAGATGCAAAAATCCTCAACAAAATACTAGCAAATCAAACCCAAAAGCATATTAAAAGAATTATACAACATGATCAAGTGGAAATTATCCCAGATATGAAAGGGTGCGGCCATATACGAAAATCAATTAGTGTAATACACCACATTAGCAGAATGAATTTTTTAAAATCATAAGATCATCTTAAATGATGCAAAAAAGGCTTTTGATAAAATGCAACACCACTTCCTGTTAAAAACACTTAGAAATCTAGGAATAGAAGGAAACTCCCTTGACATGACATGGAGCGTATAACAAAAAAAAGAAAAAAAAACAGATAACATCATACTTAATAGTGAAAGACTGAAAGCTTCATAAAGATCAGGAACAAGACAAGGATGCCCACTGTCATCACTATTATTCAGCATTCTACTGGACGTTCTAGTTCTAGCAAATGAAATAAAAGGCATCCAAACTGAAAAGGAAGAAATAAAACTTTCCCTATTTGCAGATGACATGATCCTAAATACAGAAAATCCTGAAAAATCCTTAAGCTCCTTGAGCTAACAAATGAATTCAGCAAAGTGTAAGGGTACAAATTCAACACTTCAAAATTAGTAGTATTTCTATACATTATTAATGAACAATTGGAAGACGAAATCAAGGGGGAAATCCATTCAGGCTAACAAGTAAAGGAATGAAATATCTAGGAATAAACCTAACGAAGGACATAAAGGACTTGTAAGCATAAACTGCAGAACATTGCTAAAAGAAATCAAAGAAAATCTAAATAAAGGAAAGGTCATTCAATGTTCATGGATTGGAATACTAACTATTGTTAAGATGTTGACTTCAAAAGTAATTTACAGATCAATGCAATCCCAGTCAAAATACCAACAACCTTCTTTGCAGAAATGGAAAAGTCAGTCATCAAATTCATATGGAAGGAAAAGTGTCTCTGAATAGCCAAAGCCTTCTTGAAAAAGAAGAATGAAGTTGGAGGACTCAAACTTCCCAATCCTAAAATTTATTACAAAACCACAGTAGTCCAAACATGATACTGGCACAAGGACAGACATAGATCAATGGAATTGAATTGAGAGTTCAGAAATCCAACTTCACATTATGGCCAAGTGATTTTGACAAGAGAGCAAAGGGCATTCAATTAGGAAAGAATAAAATCTTCAACAAATGGTGCTGGGGAATATTGGATCTCTGTTTGCAAAACTATGAAGATGAACCCCTACCTCAAACCATACACAAAAGTCAACTCGAAATGAAGCAAAGAACTAAATATAAAAACCAGAACTTTAAAAGTCCTAAAAGGAAGTATAGGTAAGCATCTTCAGGACCTTGTGTTAGGCAATGGCTTCTTAGGCTTTACACCCAAAGCACAAGCAACAAAGAGAAAAATAAATAACTGGGACCTCATTAAAATTTAAGACTTTTGTACCTCAAAGGACTTTATCATGAAAGTAAAAGGAAACCTTCACATTAGGAGAAAATATTTGGAGACTATATCTGATAAGGGTTTAATATTTAGAAAATATAAAGAAATTCTTCAGCTTAACAATAAAAAGACAAACAGCCCTATTTTTAAAATGAGCAAAAGACTTGAATAGATCTTTCTCCACAAAAAGATAAACAAATGGCCAAACACACACAGAAGATTTTCAATATAATTAGCCATCAGGGAATGCAAATCAAAACTACAATTAGAGGGAAGCAGACATGGCTCAACTGATTGAGCATCCATCTACCACATGGAGAGTCCAAGGTTTGATCCCCAGAGCCTCCTGACCCATGTGGTAAGCTGGCACACATGCAGTGCTGCCACATGCAAGGAGTGCCATGCCTCGCATAGAGTGCCCCACGTGCAAGGTGTGCACCCCACAAGTAGAGCCACCCTTCATGAAAAAAGCGCAACCCAACCAGGAGTGGTGCCACACACACGGAGAGTTGATGTGGCAAGATGACACAACAACAAAAAAAAGGGACGCAGTGCCACCTGATAATGCAAGTGGACGCAGAACACATAGTGAATGGACACAGAGAGCAGACAATGGGGGGGATGGGGAGGGAAATAAATAAAATGAATCTTTTTTTAAAAAACTACAATTAGATATAATTTTACACAGTCTAGAATGGCTACTATTTAAAAATGGAAAATTACAAGTATTGGAGAGGACATAGAGAAATAGGAGCACACATTCAGTTCTGGTGGGGATGTAAAGTGGTACAGCCTCTGTGGAAAATAGTTTAGCAGTTTCTCAGAAAGTTAAGTATAAAATTACCATATGACCTGGAATTCCCACTTCTAAGTATACATCCAAAAGTATTAAAAGCTGGGACTTGAACAGATATTTTCACACTGATATTCATAGCAGCATTATTATAATTGCCAAAAGATGGAAACAACCCAAGTGTCATCCACTGATGAGTGGATAAACAAAATGTGGTATACATATGCAATGGGTTATTAATCAGCTGAAAAAGGAATGAAATTCTGATTCACACATTACAACATGGACATTATGTTGAGTGAAATAAGCCAGACACAAAAAAACAGGTATTGTTTGATTCCACTTACATGAAATACCTAGAATATGCAAATTCTTACCAACAGAAAGTGGAGTATAGGTTACCAGATGGATGAAATTTGAAGATATCACGTTGAGTAAAATAAGCCAGACACAATAGGACAAATATTGTATGATCTCACGGATATGAAATAATTAGAATAAGCAAGCACATAGAGTCAAAATCTGCAATATAGATTGCCAACTGACAGGGTGGAGGTAGGGGATAGGGAGACAAGGCTGAAAATGTACAGAGTTTCTATTTGGGACAATGGAAAAGTTTTGGTAATGGATGGTGGTGATGGTAGCAGAACATTGTGAACATAATTAACTGCATTTGAATTATATATTTGAATGTGGTTAAAGGGGGAAATTTTAGGTTGTACATATGTAACTTGAATACAAAAATTTTAAAAATTCATGGAACTCTACAACATAAATGTGCAGCATAAGCTAAACCAGGGACCATAGTTAATATTACAATTACAAAAATTATTTTTCATCAATTGTAATAAATATACCTCATAATGAAAAGTGTTAATATGTTGTATATGGAAACCCTGTATTTTATGCATGATTTTTCTGTAATCCCACAACTTTTTTATAAAAAAACAAGTTACAAAGAAGCATATGCAGTGGGATCTCATATATGTGTGCATAGGAAAACAACTGTACAAATTGAAGATTATCAATATATATTCCTCGGGGGCTAGGATTATAGGATTTTAATTTTTTTCTTTACAGTTTTGGAATTTTCTAAATGTTCCACAATGAACACAAATTATTTCTGCGATAAATAAAAAGGCTACATAAAAATAAAATAAAGTAAAATAAAATAAAATACTTCAGAGGAATGGTTTGGCCAATTATTCCTCTATCATAATGCCTGGCAGATTAATGGCTTCTCGACAGTTGCAAAATTTAAACCAATCTAATGCTCAGTCCATGAATTGAAATACTGGGAAAATGCTCATCTGCTCCAGCTGTCAATTAATGGCTGGCTTGTTTCTGTTTTTGTTTTTGTTTCTTTAAATGTGCCCAAATGTGATTCTGCAACCTGGCTTTCTCTGTGTCTCAATCTATTTAAAATATACAACTGAGGGCAGGGGATTGTGGCAATGGCTCATAGAGGTAAAAGCATGGCCTTTGGGGTCTAAGTGATATGGGCTCAAATACTGATTTGCCAGTGACTAGTTGTGGCCTTGGGCAAGTGATTTAAACAGTTTCCTCATCTCTAAATGGGAATGATAGTACTCTCTAACTTTAGAATTTCAAAGGTCATGATTCTAAGACAGTTTGGCCCAGCTCCTGGCATAAGTTTCAATAAATGGTAGTTGTTATGGAATTTTTTTTTTAAGATTTATTTATTTTATTTATTTCTCTCCCCTTCCCCCCCCCCCGCTTTTGTCTGCTCTCTGTGTCTATTTGCTGCGTGTTCTTCTTTGCCTGCTTCTGTTGTTGTCAGCGGCACAGCAATCTGTGTTTCTTTTTGTTGCGTCATCTTGTCGTGTCAGCTCTCCGTGTGTGCAGTGCCATTCCTGGGCAAACTGCACTTTCTTTCGTGCTGGGCAGCTCTCCTTATGGGGCGCACTCCATGCGCGGGGGTCTCCCCCACACAGGGACACCCCTGCATGGCAAGGCACTCCTTGCGTGCATCAGCACTGCGCATGGGCCAGTTCCACGCAGGTCAAGGAAGCCCGGGGTTTGAACCGCAGACCTCCCGTGTGGTAGACGGATGCCCTAACCACTGGGCCAAGTCTGCTTCCCTGCAATTCTTCTTGTTATTATCCTTCCATGCTTCACAAGAGATACAAGAAGCAACTCACTCAGAGTTAGAGCCTGCATATCTTAGCTTGCCAGGGCTGCTATGACAAATGCCACGCAATGGGTTGGCTTAAACACAATCATTTTTTGGCTCACAGTTTTAGAAGGCAGGAGTCCTAGGTCAAGGCCATGCCCTCTCTGGGTCTATAGGGTCCTGGTGCCAGCCTGCTGCAGTCCTGGGAGTTCCCTGACTGGCATCTCCACCTTCCGACGGATCGCTCTCCCCTTGTGTCTGTTCTTCTGGTTTCTGCCAACTTCTGGCTCCTTCCTGTGTCTTTCTTGCATGACTGCATCTAAATTTCCTCTTTGTAAGGCCTCCAATAACATGGACTAAGGGCCACCTGATTTCAATTTGGCCATAACTTAACGAATAATGACATCTTCAAAGGGTCCTGTGGACAAGGGGTTCACACCTGCAGGATCACAGATTAAGACTAAGGACATGTCTTTTGTTGGGGTACGTGACTCCACCTACCACACTGCACTTAGCCCATTGTGTTTCAATAAATGTGCTGCTTGAATGTGCGTGAATACGTGATTCTGGTTAAGATCTGGTAACTCTGAGTTCTCGCCCAGCATTTCGAACCATCTTATTTCACTGGTTTGGGTCGTAAGTGGATCTTCTTGTGTGTCCTTGATAACCGGCCCCACTTGGCAGAGAGAGAGAGAGATTTAGTCCCTGAGAAGGAACAGAGATGGAATAGAGCTTTCGACCTCTAACTTTGAGAGCAGGAATGGCAGAAAGAGGAAATTTCAACCATTGGCTAAGTGTGGTTTGAGGAGAAACGCT
The DNA here is from genome assembly GCF_030445035.2 of Dasypus novemcinctus. NCBI lineage: Eukaryota > Metazoa > Chordata > Mammalia > Cingulata > Dasypodidae > Dasypus > Dasypus novemcinctus. The sequence continues at coordinate 54,853,744 of NC_080695.1, read as the reverse complement.
GCAAGTCAAGGTAGCAGAGTTCCCTTTTGTACTCAGTAAAAATTGCCAGTTATTGTTATTATAAACAGAACAATAATAGATCACCCCTCAAGTACTTACTGTTTGCCAGCCATTTGGCTGAGGGCTTTAAACATGTTAGACCCTTTAATCCTCATGACGGTACCATGAGGTCCAAAACTCTGCTGTTCTCCATTTAATGCTGAGAAAACTGGGAGCCCAGAGATAGGACCCAAATGCGAATTCAAGCCCAGGGCAACTTGACCACTATGCTCTCTCAGTCCCCAAATACATGCAAACATCATAAGTCATTTGTCTTCACGGCTTCCCCATCTTCAAATCCCCTCCACATCTCTGACTTAGGGGGATGGAGGAGAGAAGGGAGGAGGCTGCTCCCCCACAGACTCTCAAACACACTGCAAGATGTAACTCTTCATTCCAAACCCCACAGAGCCATTTATCCTACGTTAGAAAGGAGAATTGAAAAGGAATATGGTACAAAAGGTGTCAAACCCAAGATAAATGTTTCCTCAGGGGAAACGGCTTTCGGAGATTTGAGTAGTAAGTTTTTGAAAAATGGACACATGAGGGGAAAAGGTTGAGTTTTGCGAAATCATTGATAACTCCCAAGACAACACCGAGATTTCCCCCATGATTATAAATGGGGGGATTTGAAATGGAACTTCTATTGTGTGGCTTTCAATGGCCTCGGTGGCCCAGGAGTAGTGAATCATTTCTAAGGTAAAGTGCTTCCTTCAAACCCGGGGGAAACAGAAGTAAGCAGATAAAAAAAATAATAATGCAGAAGGAAGATTTATGAGCAACCTGAACTCTGAACATTGCTTTTTTATATTCCTTAAGATGAACCAATCATGGTCCACATGGGAATAAGATCCTAAGGTTGAACACAAAAATAAAATCTCTCAACAGTTCCCAAACTCATACAGGAAATGTCACATGTATGCCCCAATAAATAATAGACAGATAATGAACACAGATTCTTTTGTCTAGCAATGGACATAAGTAGGTGAACATTTGTTCATTCTTTCAACAAGAAACTTCCTGAATCGGTGCCGTATGCTGGGCACTGTCCCAGATCCTGAAAATGAATATCTCGAGGAAGATTTCTAGATTAGGTGGCTCCTAAACACTGAGTAATCAACTTGTAGACCTACGAGGCATTTCGAGGAGTCATTTAGGCAGACAGAAGACTAGGAAACGATATGGAGGAAGGCCTGTGTCTTGAATCCCTGCTATATGTAATAAATTCCTCACCGCTCCTGTCAACATGGTGCTTCCCTGTGAGCCAGTAGTATTCACCTCATTCCTACCTTTTTATAGGAATCCACAGTGACTGAATTGCTCTCGTTTTGGTCCAGTATAATTTGCATCGGTACCACTAGGAAACACCATTTGCTTTTGAGCGTCTCCTACCTAGTTAGAGCCAAAGCTATTCAAGGAAGAAGATATTTTCCCTACCTTGGGGACACTAGCAATCTCGAGGAAACTGCAGATGTATAAAAGGAGGGGATGTGGGGGAGCAGATGTGGCTCAAGCAATTGAGCTCCTGCCTACCACACGGGTAATCCCAGGTTTGGTTCTCGGTGCCACTAGAAACAAAACAACAACCAAAAACAAAAAACAAAACTCAGGGCAGCAGACATGGCTCAGTGCCTGAGTGCCGGCTTCCCACATACAAGGTCCCTGGTTCAATACCTGGCCCTGGTACCTAAAAAAATTTAAATTTAAATTAAAAAAAAAAGATTATACGTAACACAGATAATAAGATCAAAAGTATTTTATGAGGGCAGAAGCTGAACACTGGCAGCCTGCCGGTCAGTTCCTGCCTACGGACGTTTTGTTCAGCCTGCGCTCACACCTTCCCTCCCTGGCTCAACTTCTTATTTTGAAAGTCCTCAAATCTAAAGAAAAGTTGAAATAATAATAAAATAAAAATTTGTACATCCCTAATATACACATACACACACAGATGCACACAATTTTTTCTGAACTAGTTGAAAATAAGTTGCAGACAACAGAATACTTCACCCTGGAATACTTCAGTATGAATTTCCTACCCTAAAGACAATCTCCAAAATAGCCACAATACCACTCTCACATCTTAAAAAAAAAAAAAACTGCATAATTCCATGATATCATGCAACGTATAGTCCATATGCAAATTTCCCCAACTGACCACAAAATGTCTTTTTTTTAAAGATTTATTTTTTATTTATTTCTCTCCCCTTCCCCTCCCCCTGCCCCCAGTTGTCTGTTCTCTGTGTCCATTCACTGAGTGTTCTTCTGTGTCCGCTTGCATTTTTGTCAGCAGCACTGGGAATCGGTCTCTTTTTGTTGCGTCATCTTGCTGCATCAGCTCTCCGTGTGTGCGGCTCCACTCCTGGGCAGGCTGTGCTTTTCTCGTGCAGGCAGCTCTTCTTAAGGGGCTCACTCCTTGCACTTGGGGCTCCCCTACACGGAGACACCCCTGTGTGGCACAGTACTCCTTGCACACATCAGCACTCCACATGAGCCAGCTTACCACATGAGGCCTGGGATTTGAACCCTGGACCTCCCATATAGTAAGTGGACATTCTATCAGTTGAGTCAAATCTGCTTCCCCAAAATGTCTTATATAGCTGTTAGTTAGCCCATGAAAAATGTGGAGACTTTACATAAGAATTCAGACTGTTAGTATTTCTTTAAAAGTCTGAAGACCTGGCAACACCGAGCCTGCTTTCCCACATGGAAAAATTTAGCTGGAACTGAGTCCCCTTTAGACAGGATATATTCTTCATTTTTCCACCATCTCCAGCACTCATTATTTTCAACAGGCATACCTGATTCCTGTTGAAATCTCTAGCTGATCCATGGTAAAGGGCTTTCCCTGCAAGCATAGGAGAGTAAACTACTACTACCTCCATCTGGGGCGCTTCTGTGCTAAAACCCAACCCTTCCACATCCTCTTTCCCAACTCCATCTTCCAACACAAACTCCAAAGACAAAAATCTAACAAACATCTGAAGTTAAAGAAGTATCTCAAACACAACAAGTCCAAAACTGAAATCCTGATCTTCTTTCCCAGACCTCCATTCCATTCACAGCCTGTCTCAACCCAGATAATGGCAATTCCTTCCCATCCCTTTCTCACAACTCTCGTCCAGTTGATTAGGAAATCCCCTTAGCTCCAGCTCCAGACTATACCCAAAGCCTGACCGCCTCTCTCCACCTCCGCAGCTCCCGCTCTGGTCTGATCCACCATCATTCTCTCACCTGGATTATTTCAATTCCCGTCTTTTTAAAACCTAAATCCTAATGGTCAAAACCTCCCAATGGCTTCCAATTTCCCTCAGGGCAAGACCTCACAGGAGCTGGGGGCCCAGTATCTTTGCGAGGCCTTCCTTCCCCGCCCTTTCCTCCTACCCTCGTCCCCAGTGCTTCTCACTCCAGCCACGCGGGCCTCCCTGAGGTCCTCTAAACAAACAATTCCCATCTGTCGGTCGGTACGCTGTGTTCTGTCTGCGTGGGACACTCTCATCCAGACAACGCTTGTTTTACTTCCTCACCTGCTTCAAGTCTTTGTTTCGCTCTCCCCTTCTCAATGAGGCCTCTTGTGGACACCCCGCTTAAAAACTGCATCCCCCTGCCCACCGTATTCCCAATCCCCCTTACCTTGCCCTACTTTTTCTTTTCTTCCTAGGACAGATCACTTTCTACACCACATATAATTTATTTGTTGATTATGTTTGTTGCTGTTTTGTCTGCTTCCCTCTGCTACAACCTAACGGCAGGAATCTTTGTTGGTTTTGTTCACCGTAAAGGAGAACCTAACAAAAAAAATTGACCGTCAACAAATATCTGCTGAATGAATGAATGATTCAATGAACAACAAACAAATGAATGTGTATGGCCCCAGGAAAAAACTCACACTAACAGATTTAACCTAAGGGAAAGGCATTTTGTTCGTGAAGACCACATTACTTTTGAAATATCAACCACATTTAAATCATCCTGGTTTTTTTTTGGGGGGTGGGGGGCGGCGGTGAAGCAAGCAGCAGAGCACGTGTCAGCCAGGAGGGGCGGGTTGGGGGAGTCACTGACAATTTTCAGTGGCCTCAGCTGACTTCTTTTACTCTGCCCATGGCAGACAGGAGACAAAATCCTGGGGTCCTATCAGGGGAAAAAAAACTTCCTGTCTTGGAATTTTCAGAGCCTACTGTCTTCATACATAGCGAGATAACATTTCTGACTGCCAGGAGGGAGCCAAGCCAGTGGGAGTCAGTCCCATCTGCCTACAGGGAGGGGGAAAGGAACATTAGCTGTCTAAACACTTGGTCGTCAGGAAGTCTGATGGCTGGGGGTCTTTTCTCACTCTCACTGTGACCTCAGCCTTAGGCCCACATTAAAGAGCGTTACCATGCAGCGAAGAGGGAGGAGACTGGCTGCCAGACGGAAACTAAATTAAAAATAAAGCTCCCCTTATTAAATTCATAATTATTGTGAAGCTGTGAAATCTTATTTTAAACCTCCGGCTCCTTTCTTTTGTCCAGGGTACAGGCTGCCTGCTTCCAAATCCCTATTTTGCTTTATGGACAATTTCTTTTTAGCATTCTGAGTATTTAACCTTGAAAAATAGTGTTGTTTTGCTGCTGTATTTTCTGATTGTTAGTCTCCAGGCATCTCCGTGGCATCTTTATAAATCTGCAGGAGCTGGTAAATATTTCTTGCCGACCAGCAGCTGAATTCTGAAAATACCAGCTCACTTTTTAGCTGTCAGGCAATTAATGTAATTCAAAGGAAATGAAAGGTATGGGCACCTGGGAATGCTTTTAATAACAGGAGGGTTCCTGGCTCAGGCTTAGAAAGGCAAGAGAGAAGAATCAATAAAAGGCAAACAGAAAGGGTAGAAGAGGGCATGAAGTTCTCCAGAAACATTTTGTCAGACTCCTGGCACCACTGCTAATCTGCAGGCGAGAGAGGCTGATAGATGTGGTCACTGTGGTCAACGCAGAGATGACTCAGCCTTCAAGGCCAGGCTCGGCATCCGCTGGCCTACGAGGTGACTTTGCTAAAATGGAGAAAGGCGTCCCCTCCGGGCAGATGAATAGGAGAGCGTGCCTATGTGGATGGACATGGCCCCGCACCAAGACATGCAGCTGATGTCAGCCCATCCCTGCCATCCTCACCCCTATAGCCAGGGGCCTTTGTGCAGTGCACAAATCCTACAGCTGTATGCCGTCCAGATGACTTCGCCTTCCCCCATCCCTCCCACAGGATTGGTTTCCTGTTCTTTCCTGCTCAGTCAGGTATCAACTTTGTGTTAGCTTTAGGTCCCAGAGGTAAGAGAAGTGCAATTGGAAATAAAACTTAATATGAGGAGTAAGACTATAGAGAAAAGGAGGGCAGCTCTCACTTCTAAGGCAAAGCTAGTTCATTTCTCAAACACAACAGGCTGGAGGAGGGAAAAGTTTTTTCATTTCAGTTGAGAAATAAACCGGTGATTGAAGAGGGTTTTTTTTTTTTCCATCCCGAGGAGGGTAATTCTATCAATGTCGACCAACCTTTCATGAACTGCTGACAGGGTAACCAGGTTGCACAGCACAGAAGTCACCAGTCCCATTCTACTCTGTGTCAACGGTACCTTCCCTGACTACACGGACTGCGCTGAGCTAGCTGCCGCCCCGGAGGTGTGCAGTACGGCAACCCGGAATCCCACCTGCAGTGTGTCTGGGAGCCCAGAGTCCACTGGGGCACGTGCTTCAACCCATCTCCAAGAAATAGCAAGTTTTTTGAAACCCAGTCTATCAATGTCAATATAAAATCGTCAAATGTATTTTTATATGCCAGCAAACATTTAGGAACAAAAAGAAAAGCCACTTAGAATAATATCAAACAACATTAAATGCCAAGGAATAAATCTAGCAAGAGCTGTTCAAGACTGTTAGATGGGGGAAATCTAAAATAATATTGATAGAAATTAAAGAGTGCCTAAATAAGTGAAGGAATAAGTCATGGTCATGGATTGGAGGATTCCGTATTGTAAAGTCAATTCTCTGCAGATTGGCCTATAGATTTGACACAATTTCAATCAAATTTCTAGCTGGTGCGTTTCCGGAAACTGAAAAGCCAATCTAAAATTTATATGTAGGCGGCGGACTTGGCCCAGTGGTTAGGGCGTCCGTCTACCACACGGGAGGTACGCGGTTCAAACCCCAGGCCTCCTTGACCCTTGTGCAGCTGGCCCATGCGCAGTGCTGATGAGCGCAAGGAGTGCCCTGCCACGCAGGGGTGTCCCCCATGTAGGGGAGCCCCACGCGCAAGGAGTGCGCCCTGTAAGGAGAGCCGCCCAGGGCGAAAGAAAGTGCAGCCTGCCCAGGAATGGTGCCGCACACACGGAGAGCTGACACAACAAAATGACGCAACAAGATGACGCAACAAAAAGAAACACAGATTCCCGTGTCACTGACAACAACAGAAGCGGACAAAGAAGATGCAGCAAATAGACACAGAGAACAGACAACCGGGGTTGGGGGGGAGGGGAGAGAAATAAATAAATAAATCTTTAAGGAAAAAAAAAAAGACTAGTCAAGACAATCTTAAGAACAAAATAGAAAGAACAACAAACAACCAGATAATAAAATTTATTATAAGCATAGAAATTTAGAGTGTGATAATAGTGCAAAAATAGACAAATAGATAAATGGAAGACAGTTGAGTCCAGAAACAGACCCATGTATCTACTAACACTTGATTTATGGCAAAGGTGTCAAAACAGTGAGGGAAAAAAGTGTTATCAATAAATGGTACTGGGTCAATTGGATGGCCACATGTAAAATAAATAAATAACACTTGACCCCTGCCTCATACCCTACATAAAAATAAGTCTCAAATGGTCTGTAGTATATGGTAGTCCCATACACTATTAGTAGGAGTTTAAATTAGCAGGATCCACTAAATTTGAACATACACTTATTCTATGACTCAGAAATTTTACTCCTAGCTATATGCCCAACACAACTATCTATACACTATTTTTAATAAACAGAAATAATGCAAATGTCCAACAACAGTAAAATGAATAAATTGTGGAATATTCATATGGTAGAATACTGTGCATCAATGAAGATTAACTATGGTTACATGCAAAGACATAGGTGAGTCTCACTAACATGTCATATAAAATAAACTAGGACAAGTGTATTTCTATTGCTTGATTCCCTTATATGAAGTTTTTTAAACTGCAAAAATGAATTTATGGCATTAGAATTCAGCATAGAGGTTTCTTTCAGACGGATAAAGAAACAATGATGTTTTGGGGTGCTGATTTCACAAGTATGCCGATATTTTGATGATATACTGAGCTGTACACTTAAGGATTATACACTTCTCTTTAAATATATTTTACTTAAAATGTTTTTGAAATATTTTTTTAAAAACCTAGCTCATAGGGGAGCAGATGCGGCTCAAGCAGTTGAGCGCCTTCTTCCCACATGGGAGGTCCCAGGTTCAGTTCCCAGTGCCTCCTAAAAAACAAACAAGCAAAACCAACAAGCAAACAAACTAAAAAACCAACGCAGGGGAGCCTATGTGGCTGCGTGGTTGAAGGTCAGCTTCCCACACACGAGGTTCCAGGTTCAGTCTGCGGCTCCAGTGCCTAAAAAAGAAAGGAAAAAACCCTAACTCAGAAATTATATCTGGGATGTCGGCCCAGAACACCTGATAGAGTCAATTCCTCCCTTCCCCATACCTTCGACTCATTTCCGTTGTTTTATGCTCACAGTCTATTTTAACTATTTTTTTCCGTGCTTGTCTCCCTATTACATTATGAAGTCCTTGAGTGAAGAAGGATAATGTGTATTTGTTGAGGTTTTCTTTTTTGTTATTGTCTGTTGGCCACGCAATGTCCATTTTCCACCTTCTAACAGTGCCCTGATTTTTCTTTTGGAGATCTTCTCTTCCCTAATTCTTAGTCCATGTGGTCTGGCTGGGGCTCCAGTCCTAGTCCTACAAGTAGAGAAGGCGATCCAGGCCCAAGACAATCAATGTGTGTCATGTTCCCTCAGCCAGGGCGATTGGTTTGGTAATAGTCGCATGGCCTAAATTGATCTCATCAGACAGAATCAATCTCAGGATGTGTGTGAAGAAGAATATTAGGCCAAAAATGCTGGCTCTTTCATTTACATGAAACTGAAGAATTCAGGTCCAGGAGTTACCATCAGCCAACTTGAAACTGAAAAAAAAAGAGTGCCAGAAAAATGGAGTCAGCACTGAGGAAATATAGCCTTGTTCAATGAAACAAAATAGAGAGCCAAGGAAGAAATGTGTACATATAAGGGCAATTATTTTTTACAAAAGTACAAAGGTAATTTAGTTACCATCTCACACCTTATACAAAGATCAACTCAAGATGGATCAAAGACCTAAATATAAGAGCCAAGACCATAAAAACCTTAGAAAGCAGTGTAGGGAAACATCTACAGGACCTTGTAATAGGTAATGGATTTATGAATATCTCACCAAAAGCACGAGCAGCAAAAGAACTAATAGATAAATGGGACTTCCTCAAAATTAAAGCCTTCTGCACCTCAAAGGAGTTTGTCAAGAAAGTAAAAAGGGAGCCCACACAGTGGGAGAAAATATTTGGCAATCATATATCTGATAAGAAACTTATAACTTGCATATATAAAGAACTCCTACATCTTGAAAATATAAAGATAAACAATCCATTTAAAAAATGGGAAAAAGACTTAAACAGACACTTCTCCGAAGAAGAAATACAAATGGCAAGAAAGCACATGAAAAAATGTTCCAAATCTCTAGCTATCAGGGAAATGCAAATCAAAACCACAATGAGATACCATCTTACACCCATAAGATTGGCAGCTATGAAAAAAACAGAAGAATACAAGTGCTGGAGAGGATGTGAAGGAAGGGGAACACTCATCCACTGCTGGTGGGAATGCAGAAGGATCCAACCATTCTGGAGAACAGTATGGCGGTTTCTCAAAAAACTAGCCATAGATTTGCCATATGACCCAGCAATACCACTGCTGGGAATATACCCAGCAGAACTGAAAACAAGAACACAAACCAATATATGTACACCAATGTTCATAGCAGCATTGTTCACTATTGCCAAAAGTTGGAATCAACCCAAATGCCCATCAACAGACGAGTGGATCAATAAAATGTGGTATATACACACAATGGAATACTACTCGGCTGTAAGAACAAACACACTACAAACACATGTGATAACATGGATGAATCTTGAGAACCTTATGTTGAGTGAAGCAACCCAGACATTGAAGGACAAATACTACATGACCTCAATGATATGAAATAAACAAGCTGCCCTAGATAGCAAGAGACTGAACGATAGGCTTGCAGGAAATCGGAGGGTAGAGGAAGGATATGAGCCGATGTCTGCAGGGGTGGAATTTAAGACGAGATGGTGGTAAGTATGAACACAAAGAAGAGATAAAAGGGGGGCAAGGGGTTGCCTTTGCTTGGGGCTTTGCGGGTTTGAGGGTGGCTGGGGAGGGACGGGTGGGTAACGTTGCCCAAAAGTGGGGGGAGGGAGGGGTAGCATACGAACCAGGAGAGGGTCAGGTGTTGGTGGAGAGTAAAATGCCGAGAAAATCATATCAAAATATAATAAAGAGGGTTACCTGTTTAGAATGCTCGGAGGGGAGGGTCTGATGCAGGACGGGCTCCTGGGGAATGTCTAAATGCTTATTCTGCCAGAGTGGGTGACACCATGGGGTAGAAACCCAAGTAGTGAGAGTGGGGGTGGACCCACATCCTGGGGAGGACTAATGCCATCCAATAGAGGGAACTGTATCCCTCGAGAGAAAGGGTGGCTCCCAGGGCATTGGGGCAGTTGAGCAAGTTAGGCCCTGAACACTATTCCATCTATCTCTGGAAGTGGCTCCTCAGGAAACGGAGGTTGGCTATCACTGAGGGCACCAAGGTGGAAGGGAAAATGGACGTTAAATGTGTGGAACCAAAGTAAATGGGGGGTAAGAGAGGAGTTTCTTGAGAGTACACAAGGATGGATATAAAACATGTAATATTACACCATAACATATAGGAGATGACAGACTGATAATGTAAACCATAATGTAAAACATAGGATAACTAAAAATGTAAAGAACTGTGTATCCTAAAGTATGCACCATAATGTAAACATAGATGTCACCTTGTTAGAAAGCTAATGTCTCAGACTCTGTACATCACTTTAAGTAAATATGATATGAATAGGGCGTAAGAGTATCACTGTGGAAGGGAAAAGGTTTTCTGGTGGATGTGTGGGAGTGCTGTATATTATATATATACATTGCTGTGGTCTAGGACTCCTGTGAAGAAAAGCTGAATAATTAGGGGGGGGGGGGGGGAAAAAAAAAAAAAAAAGAAAAAAATAGGATGTGGAATTTTTTCAAGTCAACATTCTTTATCTAAGTTCTTTATCTAACTTTATCCAAGTTCTTTATCTATCCTTTAAACTCATCGCTATATGCCATTCCCTAGTAAGGGACCATGACATTATATTGGGCCTCAAATTTCGGGGAGTTCTGGATCACAGAGTGTTTCAACAATGGCAATGGAGGGATACTGGTATGGGATACCAATGACAGGTGATATATGACTGACAGGGAGCTGTACAGAACATATGTCCAGGGTGCATGGTAATGTTTGGATATACTCATAGTGGCAACAATTAAAAACCACAGTAGGGGGGGTACTGGGTTCCCGGCCAGTGGTGCTCTGTCGTGGTCCCTAGGGGAGCAGCGACAGTCTCCCAGGTACAGTGGTGGGGACCGGGAGGGAGTGAGGGTTCAACAGTGAGCCCCTGATACTAATGACTATGCTTGTGAGCTGATAAACCCAAAATAATAACAAGGCCTAGAGCAACTTTGTGCCTGGGAATTTCCTTCTGTCAGCCTTCATGTTACTCAAATGTGGCCAGTCTCGAAGCCAAACTCAGCATGTAAATGCAATGCCTTCCCCCCAGCGTGGGACATGACACCCGGGGATGAGCCTCCCTGGCAACGAGGGACCACTATCAACTACCAACTGATGATGCAACTGGAAAATGACCTTATACGGAAGGTTCAATGCGGATCAGCAGAATATCCATGTCTACATAAAATACCATGACTTTAAAATGCTGTTTGACCTAAAGTAAGGGGGAAATGGAAAGGAGAAATGAGTTTATATGGCTACGAGTTTCTAAAAAAGGGTCTGGAGGCTGGCAGAAGGTTTGCCCTCATGCACAACTGAGCAGAGTCAGAGAGACAGATAAAGCAGATACAACCCCCAGATATTGGTTCCTTTGAGGGCTAAAGAGACCCATGGGAGTTATGGTCATGGCTGATGGGGTTAACTACCAGGGCAGATGGCCCCTCTTTGGAAATGGTGTTTATGTGTGATGAATCTGGACTCAGATGGGATCTCCCTTCATAAGACTTTCATGCTAATGTGCTGGAGGTGCAGTTAATGTTGGGGTTTAAGATATATTTAGGGGATTTGAATCTCTGGACTGACAATGTGATAGCCAGATCCTGAGCCTCAACAGACTCCAGCACCTACAATCTGATTTATTGGACTTACCACACTCAGCTAAGATGGAGGTGAAGAAGGACAACCACCACACCATGGAGCCTAGAGTGATTACAACTGAAAATGGGAGGATTGCATCCAGCATCCAGGTGGAATCTGAGCCTCCTCTTGACATAAAGGTGCAATGGACACAACCAATCCAGTGTCCACATAGAAGAGGTGGCATTGGATTGGGAAAAGTGGACATAATGGACAAAGGGTATGGGGAAAGGCAGGAAGAGATGAGAGGTGGAGGCATCTTCGGGACATGGAGCTGCCCTGGATGGTGCTTCAGAGGTAATCACCGGACATTGTAAATCCTCACAGGGCCTACATGATGGAATAGAGGAGAGTATGGGACATGATGTGAACCAATGTATATGAGGTGCAGAGATGCCCAAAGATGTACTTACCAAATCCAATGGATGTGTCATGATGATGGGAACGAGTGTTGTTGGGGGGGGGGAGAGGGGGGGGTGGGGGGGTGGGGTTGAATGGGACCTCACATATATATTTTTAATGTAATATTATTACAAAGTCAATAAAAAATAAAAAAATTAAAAAAAAAAAAAAAAAAAAAAAGAACTCCTACATCTTGAAAATATAAAGATAAACAATCCATTTAAAAAATGGGAAAAAGACTTAAACAGACACTTCTCCGAAGAAGAAATACAAATGGCAAGAAAGCACATGAAAAAATGTTCCAAATCTCTAGCTATCAGGGAAATGCAAATCAAAACCACAATGAGATACCATCTTACACCCATAAGATTGGCAGCTATGAAAAAAACAGAAGAATACAAGTGCTGGAGAGGATGTGAAGGAAGGGGAACACTCATCCACTGCTGGTGGGAATGCAGAAGGATCCAACCATTCTGGAGAACAGTATGGCGGTTTCTCAAAAAACTAGCCATAGATTTGCCATATGACCCAGCAATACCACTGCTGGGAATATACCCAGCAGAACTGAAAACAAGAACACAAACCAATATATGTACACCAATGTTCATAGCAGCATTGTTCACTATTGCCAAAAGTTGGAATCAACCCAAATGCCCATCAACAGACGAGTGGATCAATAAAATGTGGTATATACACACAATGGAATACTACTCGGCTGTAAGAACAAACACACTACAAACACATGTGATAACATGGATGAATCTTGAGAACCTTATGTTGAGTGAAGCAACCCAGACATTGAAGGACAAATACTACATGACCTCAATGATATGAAATAAACAAGCTGCCCTAGATAGCAAGAGACTGAACGATAGGCTTGCAGGAAATCGGAGGGTAGAGGAAGGATATGAGCCGATGTCTGCAGGGGTGGAATTTAAGACGAGATGGTGGTAAGTATGAACACAAAGAAGAGATAAAAGGGGGGCAAGGGGTTGCCTTTGCTTGGGGCTTTGCGGGTTTGAGGGTGGCTGGGGAGGGACGGGTGGGTAACGTTGCCCAAAAGTGGGGGGAGGGAGGGGTAGCATACGAACCAGGAGAGGGTCAGGTGTTGGTGGAGAGTAAAATGCCGAGAAAATCATATCAAAATATAATAAAGAGGGTTACCTGTTTAGAATGCTCGGAGGGGAGGGTCTGATGCAGGACGGGCTCCTGGGGAATGTCTAAATGCTTATTCTGCCAGAGTGGGTGACACCATGGGGTAGAAACCCAAGTAGTGAGAGTGGGGGTGGACCCACATCCTGGGGAGGACTAATGCCATCCAATAGAGGGAACTGTATCCCTCGAGAGAAAGGGTGGCTCCCAGGGCATTGGGGCAGTTGAGCAAGTTAGGCCCTGAACACTATTCCATCTATCTCTGGAAGTGGCTCCTCAGGAAACGGAGGTTGGCTATCACTGAGGGCACCAAGGTGGAAGGGAAAATGGACGTTAAATGTGTGGAACCAAAGTAAATGGGGGGTAAGAGAGGAGTTTCTTGAGAGTACACAAGGATGGATATAAAACATGTAATATTACACCATAACATATAGGAGATGACAGACTGATAATGTAAACCATAATGTAAAACATAGGATAACTAAAAATGTAAAGAACTGTGTATCCTAAAGTATGCACCATAATGTAAACATAGATGTCACCTTGTTAGAAAGCTAATGTCTCAGACTCTGTACATCACTTTAAGTAAATATGATATGAATAGGGCGTAAGAGTATCACTGTGGAAGGGAAAAGGTTTTCTGGTGGATGTGTGGGAGTGCTGTATATTATATATATACATTGCTGTGGTCTAGGACTCCTGTGAAGAAAAGCTGAATAATTAGGGGGGGGGGGGGAAAAAAAAAAAAAAAAGAAAAAAATAGGATGTGGAATTTTTTCAAGTCAACATTCTTTATCTAAGTTCTTTATCTAACTTTATCCAAGTTCTTTATCTATCCTTTAAACTCATCGCTATATGCCATTCCCTAGTAAGGGACCATGACATTATATTGGGCCTCAAATTTCGGGGAGTTCTGGATCACAGAGTGTTTCAACAATGGCAATGGAGGGATACTGGTATGGGATACCAATGACAGGTGATATATGACTGACAGGGAGCTGTACAGAACATATGTCCAGGGTGCATGGTAATGTTTGGATATACTCATAGTGGCAACAATTAAAAACCACAGTAGGGGGGGTACTGGGTTCCCGGCCAGTGGTGCTCTGTCGTGGTCCCTAGGGGAGCAGCGACAGTCTCCCAGGTACAGTGGTGGGGACCGGGAGGGAGTGAGGGTTCAACAGTGAGCCCCTGATACTAATGACTATGCTTGTGAGCTGATAAACCCAAAATAATAACAAGGCCTAGAGCAACTTTGTGCCTGGGAATTTCCTTCTGTCAGCCTTCATGTTACTCAAATGTGGCCAGTCTCGAAGCCAAACTCAGCATGTAAATGCAATGCCTTCCCCCCAGCGTGGGACATGACACCCAGGGATGAGCCTCCCTGGCAACGAGGGACCACTATCAACTACCAACTGATGATGCAACTGGAAAATGACCTTATACGGAAGGTTCAATGCAGATCAGCAGAATATCCATGTCTACATAAAATACCATGACTTTAAAATGCTGTTTGACCTAAAGTAAGGGGGAAATGGAAAGGAGAAATGAGTTTATATGGCTACGAGTTTCTAAAAAAGAGTCTGGAGGCTGGCAGAAGGTTTGCCCTCATGCACAACTGAGCAGAGTCAGAGAGACAGATAAAGCAGATACAACCCCCAGATATTAGTTCCTTTGAGGGCTAAAGAGACCCATGGGAGTTATGGTCATGGCCGATGGGGTTAACTACCAGGGCAGATGGCCCCTCTTTGGAAATGGTGTTTATGTGTGATGAATCTGGACTCAGATGGGATCTCCCTTCATAAGACTTTCATGCTAATGTGCTGGAGGTGCAGTTAATGTTGGGGTTTAAGATATATTTAGGGGATTTGAATCTCTGGACTGACAATGTGATAGCCAGATCCTGAGCCTCAACAGACTCCAGCACCTACAATCTGATTTATTGGACTTACCACACTCAGCTAAGATGGAGGTGAAGAAGGACAACCACCACACCATGGAGCCTAGAGTGATTACAACTGAAAATGGGAGGATTGCATCCAGCATCCAGGTGGAATCTGAGCCTCCTCTTGACATAAAGGTGCAATGGACACAACCAATCCAGTGTCCACATAGAAGAGGTGGCATTGGATTGGGAAAAGTGGACATAATGGACAAAGGGTATGGGGAAAGGCAGGAAGAGATGAGAGGTGGAGGCGTCTTCAGGACATGGAGCTGCCCTGGATGGTGCTTCAGAGGTAATCACCGGACATTGTAAATCCTCACAGGGCCTACATGATGGAATAGAGGAGAGTATGGGCCATGATGTGAACCAATGTATATGAGGTGCAGAGGTGCCCAAAGATGTACTTACCAAATCCAATGGATGTGTCATGACAATGGGAACGAGTGTTATTGGCGGGGGGGAGAGAGGGGGTGGGGAGGTGGGGTTGAATGGGACCTCACATATATATTTTTAATGTAATATTATTACAAAGTCAATAAAAAATAAAAAAATTAAAAAAAAAAACAAAGGTAATTTAGTAAAGATAGGGTAATATTTTCAACAAATGATGCTAGAAAAATTGAGTAGTCATGTACAAAAAAAAAATTAACCTCAACACATACCTCACACCTTATACAAAAAGTAACTCAACCTAAACCTATAAAACTCCTAAAAGAAAAGAGGAGGAAAATTTTTTGATGGTGAGTTAGGCAAAGAATGAGACCAAAAGCACATCCATAAAAGAAAAAAATGATAAATTAGACTTCTTCATCAATATTTTAAAACTTCTGCTCTTCAAAAGACACTGTTAAGATCATGAAAATGCAAGCTACAGACCAAGATAAAGTATTTGCAAAACACATATATAAACATATAAAGAATCTCAGAACTCAATGAAAAAACAAACAACATGTTTGGGCAAAAGAATTGAACTGACACTTCACAAAAGAAGATATCCAGATGACAAATGAACACATGAAAAGATATAGAGCAACATTAGTTACTAGTGTAATGCAAAGTAAAACCTACCTTGAGATGACTACACACCTAAAAGAAGAGCTAAAATTTTTTTTAAAACTTTCAATACCAAATATTGATAAGGGTAGGAAGCAGTTGGAACTCTCAATCATTGCTGACGAGAATGCAAAACACTACACCAACTTTGGAAAACAATTTGGCAATTTCTTATAAAGTTAAACTTAGGTTTACTGCATGAGCCAACAATTCCATTACTAGGAATATGCCAAGAGAAATGAAAGCTTAACTTTGCCAAAACTTAGGTTTACTGCATGAGCCAACAATTCCATTACTAGGAATATGCCAAGAGAAATGAAAGCTTAACTTTGCCAAAAATATCTATGCAAAAAACAAACAACAAAAAATACCTATGCACAATGTTCTTAGCAATTTAATTCATAATTTCCAAAAACAATGGTAACAACTCAAATGTCCTTCAACTCCTTAATGAATAAACAAATTTTTGTACATCTGTACAATGGACTACTATTGAGCAATAAAATGGAATGAGGGGAGTGGGTGTAGCTCAGTGATTGAGAGCACCTGCTTCCCACGTATGAGGTCCCAAGGGATTTAATCTTGGTACCGCCTAATAAATAAATGATAGATAGATAGATATTTTTAAGTGGAGTGATATATTGATAACATGCAATGACATAGGTGAATCTCAAAGGCACTATGCTGGGTGAAAGAAACCAGACTCAGAAGACTACATACTGTATACAAGATTTATTCTTGGCTTTCCAGTTATTTAGGTCATAAATTCCCCCTTTTCATAAGACACCTGGGTTGAAGTTTATGTTGCTTGCCACTGAAAAAGTCCTAACTATTACATGGGCCCTGTCTTATCCACTATTATATTTCCAGCATCTAGGTTTCCTGAGGCTGGATGGTCTCCCCACAGTTCAGTTTCTAGTTAAAGGTGCACACATCCCCTCTTTATTCTGCTCATAACAGTTGTGGCAGTTTGAAGCTTTTGTGGACCCCAGAAAATCATGTCCTTGGGGCTGATCCATCCCTTTGCATATAAATCTATTTCAAGTGGGAACTTTTGAATAAATTACTTCAGTTGAAGGCTTTTGATTAGATTGTGTGACCCAGGATGGGTTGTAATCCTTTTCCTAGAGTCCTTTATAAATGGAAGAACGAACAGCCACAGATGAATGAAAAAAAGCTGAAGAGCCAGAAAGGAACCCAGACTGAGATAGAAGGCCCCAGGGGCCAGAAACTGAAATCAAGGGAACACAGAAGCCAAGAGGAAGCCACATTAGCCAGAAGCTGAAAGCAATGAGGCCCAGGGGAGAGGGGACCTTCCATGTGCCTTGTCACCCACAGCTGGCATTCAGGGAGAACAATCAACAATCACCATATCCTTCAGAATAATTATGGCTTCAGAGACCTTCCTAGCATGATGATGTACTCGCTTTCATTACAGGTTTACATCACTGCTACATCCTCCCTGTAGCAGGCAGACTCCAAAATGTCCACCATTAGACATCCACTCTCTTGTCTAATCCCCTCCCATTTAGTGTGAAAAGAACATGTGACTTATTTCTAACCAGTAGAATATGGGAAAGGGGATAGGATGTCACTTCCAGGATTAGGGTACCTAAAACACTGACTTCCCTCTTTGTTAGCAGACTCAATTGCCTTCTTGGCATCATGCTTTGATGGAGCAAGCTATCATACTGAGAAGCCAACATGGAAAGGAACTGAGAATGGGCTCCAGCCAAGTGCCAACCAAGAAACAAGGTCCCCAGTCCAACAACTCTTAGAGGATATTCTGCCAAAAACCACATGAGCTTAGTAGTGCTTATCCTTCCCCAGCTGAACCTTCAGATGAAACCTCAGCCTGGGCTGACACTCTGTTGCACCCCTAAAGGAGACCCTGAAGCAGAGAACTCAACTAAGCCATGCTAAGATTCCTGACACAGAAACTGTGAGCTAATAAATGTGTGTTGTTTTAAGCTTCTAAATTTGAGCATAATTGTTATGCAGCAATAGATAAATAATTCACTCTCCCATCACAAACAACTTCAAAATATATTGGCAACTATACACCTCATGGAGAGAATGCTTCTTGACGTTTTCTCAACCATACTCTTATCTGATAATGACTAAATCTCACTCTGTTGACCTCACTGCCCCCTAAGTTTTGCCCTGACTAACTGTGGACTGATTTCTTCAAACTAAAGCAGAGAATTTCTAAACACGTTTTTTTTCTTCCTCTTTATTTTTGATACCCTAATAAAAAAAGCTAATCTCTGGGAGGTAAGTGAAGAATTTTCATAGCATAGATTAAAATTAATTTAGTCACATAGACAGATAAAAGCTTGTCATTTGATATGTAGTGTCTGACAAATTGTACTCCAAGTGTCATGCTAACCAGCAATGTTTTAGTGAATCTCTCTTAATCTCTTTTATTAATGTAAAAAGAAAAAAATGTCATCTTGATAACCCTAGGAAGAGCTGGGCTGTGAATCTGTCCAAGTTGAAAAGAGGCTGGTGGCTGCCACTTTGACTCCGCCCCCACCAAGAAGAGAAACTGAGCTGACTGAAAATTACAGTGATGTTAGGAACCAGTTTCTTTAACCCAGATCACCCTGCATCCCTAGACTAGGCTTCAGCCCCACCTCTGCAGGGAGGAAGCTAGCAGGCCCTGCACCAGCCTATCCAGGTAACTGCAGGTACATTTGGCCAGCACAGACTGAATAATTGGAAGTCTACTGGGGCCACTATGGTCATCTTGGACCCACACCACATAGATTGCTCCTCACACCTGAAGCTCCATCCCCACTCCAAGCAGGGGAGAAAGGGGTGTGAAGCTTAATCAGTCTCTCTGGGCAACTACAGTCTAGACCAGCATGACTTGGATTTTTCCACACAGCTATGACTCTGTCCCTACCTCTGGCAAAGGAGAAAGTTGGGCGAAGCATCATTGATCCCTGGTGCAATGAGGACAGTTTGAGCCTTCACAGTTTATAGCACCAATGACATCCTTGGCTCCTACTGCACACCAGGAAGGGAGAAAGGTAGAAAGCCCTAAACTAAAGAGAAAAACTGCAACCAGAATAAATACTCTAGTAAGCCAGATGCCAAGATACCAACAAAAAATTACAATCCATGCCAAGAAACAGGAAGCTATGGCCCAGGTAAAGGAACAAGATAAGCCTCCAGATGACATAAAGGACTTGAGACAACTAATTATAGATGTTCAAACAAATCTCCTTAATAAATTCAGTGAGATGGCTAAAGAAATTAAGGATATTAAGAAGACACTGGATGAGCACAAAGAAGAATTTGAAAGTATATATAGAAAAATAGAAGATCTTATGGGAATGAAAGACGCAAGAAATGAAATTTTAAAACATTGAAATCATATAATAGCAGATTTGAGGAGGCAGAAGAAAGGTTGGGTGAGCTTGAAGGAATGGCCTCTGAAAGTGAACATACAAAAGAACAGATGAAGAAAAGAATGGAAAAAATTGAACAAGGTCTCAGGGAACTAAATGACAGCAAAAGGCATGCAAACATATGTGTCATGGGTGTCCCAGGACAAGAGAAAGGAAAAGGGGCAGAAGGAATATTTGAAGCAATAATGGTAGAAAATTTCCCAACCCTACTGAAGGACATAGATATCCATGTCCAAGGGACACAACTCATTCCCACCTGAAAAACTCAGACACATACTGATCAGAATGTCAAATGCCAAAGACGAAGAGAAAATTCTGGGACTGGCAAGGGAAAAGCAATGCATAACATATAAGGGATATCCAATAAGATTGAGTGCTGATTTCTCACCAGAAACCATGGAGGCAAGAAGACAGTGGTCTGATATATTTAAGATACTACAAGAAAAACTTCCAGGCAAGAATCTTATATCTAGCAAGACAGTCTTTCAAAAATGAGGGCGAGATTAGATTATTCACAGGTAAACAGAGACTGAGAGAATTTCTAAGCAAGAGACCATATTTTCAGAAAATACTAAAGGGTGTGCTAGAGCCTGAAAAGAAAACACAGGCGAGAGAGGCCTGGAAGAGAGTCTAGAAAAGAAGATTATATCAATAAAAGTAACCGAAAATGTCAAAAGAGTGGTGAAAATAAAATATGACAGATAAAACTCAAATAGGAATAAACTTAACCAGTGATGTAAAGCACTGGTATTCAGAAAACTGCAATTCAATGGTAAAAGAAATTTAAAAAGTCCTAAATAACTGGAAAAACATTCCATGCTCATGGATTGGAAGGCTAAATATCATTAAGAGGTCAATTCTACTCAAAGTGATATGCAGATTCAAAGCAATCCTGATACAAGTTCCACCAACATTTTTTTTAATTGAAAACACAGTTATCAAATTTATTTGGAAGGGTAAGTGGTCCTGAATAGAAAGGAAAAATCATAAAAAGGAGAAGCAAACCCTCATCTACAGACTTTAAATCATATTACCTAGCTATAGTGGTAAAAACAGCATGGTAGTGGTATAAAGACAGACACACAAACCAATGAAACCAAATTGATGGTTCAGAAACAGACCCTCACAGGTATGGTCAAGTGATTTTTGACTAGCCTGTCAAACCCACATAGCTCAGGCTAAACAGTCCATTCAACAAATGGTGCTGAAAGAACTAGATATGCATAGCGGAAAGAAGGAAAGAGGACCCCTATCACACATCTTATCCAAAAATTAACTCAAAATGGGTCAAAAACCTAAAAATAAAAGCAAGAAACATAAAAATTCTAGAAGAAATTGTAGGAAAATATCTTCAAAACCTGGTGGTAGGTGGTGGATTCTTAAAGGAGATACAAGGAGGACTGAAGCGGACTACTAATGTTTAATGTATGTACAAGTTTTAACTAGCTTTAATGTAAAAGTGTGGAAATGTATAGAGTGGATGGTAACACACAGTGAGTAACAGCTAGTTTATAAATGGGGATGTGGCTGAAAATGGTAGTCTAGGGATGTAAATGCCAATTGACTAAATGCTAGAGAATAATCTAGGAACTGAATAGCACCATAAACCAAGAGGTGGATGAGAATTGTAGTTGATGGTACAAATGCAAGAGTGTCCTTTGTGAGCTAGAGCACATGTACATCACTACTGCAGGGTGTTGGGAACGTGGAGAAGCATGGAAAAAGTACAGCTGGAGTGACCTATGGACTGTAGTTAGCAGTAATGATATAATATTCTTGCATCTATGCAAAAGATGTACTGTGCTGATAATGAGGCAGTATGGAAAATGTGAGCCAAGTGTACACTATGGACGTGTTAACAATCAGATGATATTATCTTATATGTAGCAAATGTTCCACCACAGTGTGGTGTGTTGATAGAGGGGTGTTGTTTGGGAATTCTGCACATGTGCATGATTGTTTTATAAGTTCACAACTTCTGTCGTAAAAATAAATTTAAAAAATAATAATAGGGGAGGTTGGGGGAACAACTCACCAAATGTAAAATAAGGACTATAATTAATAGTAAGATTTTAACAATATTTTTTCTCTTTTTTTTAAAGATTTAATTTTTTTATTTATTTCTCTCCCCTTCCCTCTTTCCCCCCACCCCCAGTTGTCTGCTCTCTGTGTCCATTCTCTGTGTGTTCTTCTGTGACCTCTTCTATCCTTATCAGCGGCACCAGGAATCTGTGTTTCTTTTTGTTGTGTCTTCTTGTTGTGTCAGCTCTCTGTGTGTGCGGCACCACTCCTGGGCAGGCTGCACTTTCTTTCACACTGGGCGGCTCTCCTTACGGGGTGCATTCCTTGCACGTGGGGCTCCCCTACGCGGGGGACACCCCTGCGTGGCATAGCACTCCTTGCGCACATCAGCGCCAGCTCCACATGGGTCAAGGAGGCCCGGGGTTTGAACATGGACCTCCCATGTGGTAGGCGGATGCCCTATCCATTGGGCCTAATCTGCTTCCCTACAATATTCTTTCATAATTTGTAACAAATGTCTCATGACAATACAAGGTGTTGGTGGAGGGTTGATGTATGGGATCCCTGTATGATGTTATGCATGTTTGCTCTGTAAGTTCACAACTTTTATTATACACTTAAATGTTTATGTATGTTCATATATAAATAATATAAAGATAATAATAGGGTGAGTTGGGGGAAAATACTTTGGTTAGTAGTAATATTTTGACAATGCACTTTAATTGTTAGTTTAAAAGCTTAACAACAATGCAAGGTATTGGTGGTAGGGTGAGTTATGAGAGTCCTGTATGATGTTATATATGTTTGTTTTGTAAGTTCACAACTATTACTATATACGTATTGTTTATGTATGTTTATGTTTGACTGATATACTTCAACAAATCAATTTTTTTAAATGCCATCTCTATTTTTCCTCTTTAAACAGAAATAGAAATAAAAAGAAATGAGTGATGCCAGGATGGAAAAATGAAGTTAGATTTCGCCTAATCATCCTTATTTCTTCACTCACCACAGCTTTTTTCTCTACCTGTTTCATTGCATTTAACATTTGACTAACAGCTTCTGAGTCACATAAAGAAGGATTTTGCCCTATTACTGGGCCCATTTGCCCCTTTAGCATTCTAGCTGAGGATGCCATAGAGGATCAGCAAACCATAACCCACAGGCCAAATCTGGCCCTCCACCTATTTTTACAAATAAAAGTTTTATTGAAACATAGCCACATTCTCTTATTTGCATATTATCTGCAGCTGTTTTTTCACTACTGTGGCAGAGGTGAGTAGACGCAACAGAGACCATATGTCCTGCAAAACCTAAGATATTTACTATCTGGCCCTTTACAGAAAATGTTTGTTGACCCCTATCATAGGGAAATGAGCAAACCTTCAGAGAGTGCCTGGATTTCTTCACTTGGCAGTGAGGCATTGCAAGGAACACCAAATGGGGATCAGGAGACATGTTCTAGTTCCAACCCTGCTCCTTGTGACCTTGTTGTCAGTCAGTTGCCTTCTCTGAGCTTCAATTTATCCGTGATAATTTCAGAGGATGGATTAGATTAGATTTCTACTGGTTCTAAGTAACAAACATCAACTCAAGTAATTCTGAGTATGATAATCATGTAAATAGTCTATTTTAATGAAACACTTCACATTAAAATATAATGACTGTTTTCTTCCTTTTGTCTACTGCATTAGACAGTTTAAATTTGAAGTTATAAACCTAAAGTCTTAGCTCATGCTGTCTTCACAGAAAAGAACTAGTTTTCCTTTAGTTATGGCTGTGGGACTAAATGGACCATTAATGTTTAGTGTAAAATAACCAGAAGAAAGAAGGAGGTTTGTGTAGAGCACTTTACATCATCATCATCATCACATAAATTGCACTTAAATGTACCAGGCAACCTTATAAGTGATTTATATGTTTTAATTCATTTAAATTCTTACAAACCTCTTATGAAATAGGTAGTTTTTAAACCTCATTTTACAGATAAGGAAATTGAGGTACAGAGAAGTTAGTTGACTTGCCCAGAGTCATAAAGCTATTAAGTAGCAGAGCCAGGATTTGAACCCAAGAAGTCCACTCCAGAGTTCTTACTATCAATTGTCATATTATAACAGAAAGAATATTCCTGGCCTTGGCAGAATGTCTTGAGCAAAAGCAAAAAGAGCACCTCCATCCAGACAACAAAGATATTCCCCACGGCTATGAGAAGGAAAGAAGATGAGAAAGTGATGGAAGAGCTAGGAAGTATGGCCTGACTATAAGCAACCTCACTAAGATTCATACTCCCTGAGCAAAGATTGTGGACATACTCACCGAACACCTAGAGGGTGGGGGAAAGGGAGGAAGTGCCTACCCTGTATTTCAGGGGTTGGGTTTATGTGGAAACAATCTGAGGATACCTCCCATGCATTCCCAGAAGTTCAGCAAAATGGGAATTTTTTCAAAGACCATAAGGAATACTGACTTGAACTCAGAGTTTAACTCCAAGTTCTGGGCACTTCAATAGCAGGAATACATTCATTCAACAAAGATTTATTAAGCACCTACTATGTACTGAGCTCTGTGAAAATATTTGGACTAGAGAGATGGAAAATGCTCTTGCAGTTCCCCAAAGAGCAAGACGCTCCTACCCTCTGGGATTCGACAAAGGCTGGTCGATCGGCCTGAGTCCCTCCCCTCCCTCCTTCACCTGGCTAAATCCTACTAGTCCTGACGTCGCTGGGCACTGCCACCTCCAGGGAATCACGCTGACACTGGATTTAGGGCCTCTTGCTTTCCGCATGTTCTTTAGCAAGTTATTTTTACTCTTTGCCTCAGCTTTTCAACTGTAACATGGGAATAATAATGGACTCATCTAGGATATTTTGGAGGATTTAGTGAGAAAAGGTATGTGAGGTGTTTACTCAATGTCTGGTCCTTTAATTGCTCTCACAATGTGTTGAGATCGCTGCTGAAGACAAGGACCATGTCGAGTTCCTATGTGCCCACAGACCCTGTCGTTGACCCGACATGGAATACATGTTTGACGAACTTGAAAGGAAAGAAGGAAGGGAGGCACACAGTCCTTGACTCAAAGACTTCCCAGTACAGAGATAGAGACAGATACGTATACAAAGCACTGGAACATGATATAAAAAATGCTATGAGAAGAAACATTAAACAAAGTCCCATGGATTCAAAGAAGAAGAGACCACTGACAGCTGGTGATATTGGTAAATACTTCAAAAAGGAGGTGATGGCTGGTTGATCCTCAAAGGCGCTTGCCCAGCGGAGTAGCAGACCAGGGCACTTCGCACAAGGGCAACAGTATAATCAATGATTCCCAAACCCAAGAATTAAGTTCTGAAAGCATGGTGGATTGATATCAATAAGTAGAAAAGGTAGAGGGAGTATGTAGGAAGCATACATCTTTAACACAAAAAATGTGAAAATGGGGGTTAATATATGTAAAATTGTGTCTGTTTTACCTGTAGTAAATAATGTAAAGGAACAGAGAACACTAGAGAGATTATCAGTGATTTTCATATGTCTTAAATTAGCAGCAATCAGTACTATACAACTCATTTTCCGTTTACTGCCTCAAGACTGCAGGAAGTTTTTCAGGCTCTCTGTCTCCTGCATCTGCAATATGAAGCTTACAAATCCATTTTGCTTTGTTGCAGATAACATGCATGTTAAGAGGCATTTTTTCCTCTATAAAACTATACATCCATCCAAATGTGCCTTTTCTGATTTTATGACTTGAATTTGTTAACATACACCCCTCAAGGTCCCTATTATGTCCCAAAGTCACAGAGCTAGTAAAGCCCTATTAATGCAATGTCGGTAATAGCAGCTGACATTCATTAAGTGCTTGATGTGTGCCAGGCATGATTCTAAGGGCCTTAAAACTATTACATCATGTGATCTTCACAGCCTTGCAGACAAGCAGCCTGGAAACACCTCTCGTCCCCAGTAGGCAGGTGAGCAAAGAGGCACAGAAATGCAAACTTACCTTACCCTAGGGCACACTGCCAGCAAGTCATAGAATCAGGACTCAAACCTGTTCTGTTCAAAAACCTGGAGTGAGGTTTGGTAAAGCCAGCACAGATCAAGAGGGAGAGATCAGAATAATTTGAAAGATTTATTATACTCACAGTTCCCTGCGGGGAGGGCGTCATGCCACAGAGGGCCACACAGGGAAAACACAGCGGTCAGTCACGAGCCTTGTGAAGTGAGGAAGCATCTGTATTGTGGTTGCTGTGGGAAACATACGGTGTCAGGCAGGGACACACCAGCATGGGACTGGTTGGCTATATTTGAAATTGGTGCCCTTGCAACTGGAGTCAGAATTATTTAGGAGTAACAGACGTATAAGTGGGGTTTGGCCACCTAGGAATACCTATAGATATTAAAGCATAGATTTACAGAACCTAGAATATTTGGTCAATAGTGAGCACAGGGCTGTCTGACTCTAGAGAAAGAACCTTCCAGTATAAAGCTGTGCTGACAACTCTGCTTGGCCCTGCGGGGAGCTCTTTCTCTAGCCCCTTCCCGGTGCTCAAAATCCTAGAACTGACTGTGCTGGTGCTAACTTCAGGTCAGACAGTGCCCCGGGGCAGACAGCCCTGTCACACGCAGTTCAGGAAACTCCTCCTGCAGGCAAGGTTCCACGTCGAAGCATTCCCAGGCAAGGGTTTGCTCCAAGGCTTGTTGCAGAATTTCTGCTACTGCTCCAACATCCACAGCACTTCCCTTTCCTTGTGCAACCTCCAGTTTCCTCTTTTCCAGTTACGCACAACATAGGAGGCCCACATTCATTTATCTAGAACCAAGATTCCTCCTCCAAGAAAACGTTCAGTGTCTTTGTAATTTTATGACATGGGCACTAACTCACACTGTGGCCTAAGGAAGTCAGAGATGGAATGATCTCTGGGTGGTGTTATTTATCTGACACACATATTAACTGATAGCATTTTTAGGCACTTACTATGTGCTGAATCATGCCTAGGCTTTACATACATTAGCTCATCGAATTCTCCAGATTATCCTAAACTCTAGGTACTTTTCAGCCTCATTTTACAGATGAGGAACCTAAGACACAGAGTGCTCCAGTCTGGCAGCTAGCATGAGGCAAGGAGTGAAAAGTCACAGGGTGATTCGAGAATAAGGAGTAGAATTGTGCCATTGTCCACTAAAAGTTGGTGGTGCGCTGAATAGTCCTTATGTGTACAGTTCTTCAAATCAACCAGCTCTGGAGAAACAGACACTTCCATTCATGGCTGGTGGGAGCACAAATGCCTACTGCCACTATGAGGACAACTGACAACATCCATGAGAATCACAAATGTATGTACATAGGGAGCGGATGTAGCGCAAGTGGTTGACTGCCTGTTTCCCATGTACAAGGCCCTGGGTTCGATCCCCAGTACCTCCCAAAAACCAACAAACAAATAAACAAATGCAAGCAAACTTTGGCCCAGAATTCTGCTTCTAGAACTAGATATCTTAAGTATAGACAAATTTACACATGTACAAAGTTCTTTGGAGCAGAGTGTTTGGATAAACAAATATTTGGAAACAACCCACTATGCATCTATAGCAGACTGGTTAAATAAAGTATAGTACAACCTAATAATGGATTACTATGCAGCTAGAAATCAAGAACGAAGAGGTTCTTTATGTACTGATATGGAATGATCGCCACAGTATATTAGTAAATAAGAAACAAAAACAACATCAAAACAAACCCAAGATGCAGAACTGTGTGGAATTAAACAAGAGTTGAAATTTGTATTTGCTGATGAATGCAAAGAAACTCTGAATGGATACATAAAAATGAGGGCAGTAGTTTCTTGCAAGTGGGGAGCAGGGTAGGTAGAGACCAAGATGAGAGGAAAAGTTTTTATTATAATAGTTGTATAATTTTTAGTTTTGAACCATGTGAAAATATCATCTATATTCAAAAACAAGTAAAATAAATTGTGTTAGACTCTGTGATTATATTAAAAGCCATTGATTATACACTTCAGGAGAATTGTTCGGTATGTGGATATATCTCAATAAAACTGCTTTAAAAAGAAAATAAAACGTGTTAGAAAAAAGAAATTGACCTAATTTTGGTTGATAAGTATCCAGCTTTTATATTATAGGTAACTTTTGGTTTTTCAAGTGTCTTAGACTCTCAAAACATTGCTTTTGCTAGCATCTTGATCAGATATTTCTACATCAGACTAGATTTTGTACCTCTCTCTTCTAATCACAATACACTCTCCTAAATGGAAAAAGTAGTGATAGATCTTCCAAAATTTTTTTTTTGGAAAGGAAGCATGGTTGTATTCCTATTTTGCACATCAGATACTTTTTAACTAGCTTAACATCCTCCTCCAAAGGCTTATGCTACTGAAATATAAAAGATTACATTAATAACAAGTACATGTTAATAATTGATTGTCTGTTTACTTAACGTTCCGTTACTACTTGAGGTAAGAAGTCTCTAGTGCAAAATATTCTCTGCTAATAGCCCAAATAAAATTGATCATGTAAGGTTGGGTGGTTTGTTGTTGACTTTTTTTTTTCATCCAATTACCACATCTGCCAAGTTCTTGATCTGTGGATACGAATACATCAAAATGTGTATCTGTGACCATGCTTTTGGCCCACAGATAAAAATTGTCTCCATTAGGAAAAGAATATATCCTTGAATAAAATGAAAAAGGTTAGCCCTGCTGACCTCTGAGCCTGTGCTCTTAGATTTATTTACAAAACTGTCAAATTAGATATGAGAAAACACTGTCCAGATAAGACACATAGAAAGATGTTCCACAGGACTCAAAAGAAGATGGCTTAAGCCCTCCAAGATGCTGTCCAGTTGTTTAGGTCCTGAAGCTTCTCCCAAACCCTACTTTACCTAAACACATACCTCCCTTAGACCTGGGCATCAGCGACCCCTGTCCTGGAGACTCAGATGTGGCACCAAGCACTGTCACCATAGCCACTCTCATGAACAATACCATTCAGGCCCAGAGAAACGTATCGTGACATATGTCCTCAAAACAAAGAGCAACTGTGTCCAAACGCCTTGCAGGTCTGTGTGTAATACCACTGCCGAAGTCTCCTGCTGTAGAGTGCCAGGATGATTTGGATGACAGAAGCACTTAAATAAGAGAAAAGACAAATTAACTAACTTGTCAAATACTTCCTCTCAGATAGCATCAATGCAATAGATTTTTTGGATCACATAGTATCATTTCCCAGTAGTGCTGACAGCCTATCTCTTCCTTCTTTTCGTCTTTCAGTTTGTGGTTCTGGAGCTACGTAGTAATTGTCATGGTATTTATAATAGTTGCATATTGTGACAGGGGAAAATGTTGCAGTACTAAACAATTCATATTACTCTTAATTTTGTATAAACACCAGTCTAGGCATAATATATGATCCATAATCCTGATTGTTGATATTGATAACTGAATAGACATAGAAAACTAGATTTTTAAAAGTTTTTAAAATGAAAATATATAATCAGATTTCATTAAAATTTCAAAAAGTAAATGGTTTTCAACTTTATTAAATTATTTTATTTAAATTGATCATGTTTATCTTTATAATTTGTATTTAAACTTTAATTTTAATAGATAATTTTGAATGCCTTAAAAGGAAATAACTTTTTTAAAAACATGCATGAAAAAAATTTTAATTTTTCAATTTTCACCTTATTTTAATATGCTTTTTTGGCAATATCCAAATTTTTAATACTTTGAATCCAATTACATTATCTTTATTAATCATTATATCAGGACTGTCAATAAAACACAAATTATGTGAATAGCTTGATTTTAACAACATTTTAATTATTTTACCAAAATGAAAGAAAAAGAAATTTTATAGAATGTACAATTTATGAATTACGAATTTTTTTTACTCATTTAACATTGCCAACCCGCCAACAGAATTTCCCCAAATGTACCCAATATTAATTTAAATTAATGGTCTTTGATATCGTGCCAACTTTCAGTCATCTAAAAGTCTTAGCTTTAATCATATTTTTAAATTTTGTCATTATGAAGGCATATTTGACACGGCAGGAGAAGAGAAGATTTAATTTAATGATTTATAGCTTGCAGAACGTGGACCAGACCCCATAAATAGTAGTGAGGGCTGAACATCTGGACTCTTACATAGCTGAGAGAGACGAAGTAATAGTTGTCCCTCTGAGCTCCTTTTCCAAAAATGCCCCCTTTTCAACGTTTTAGTAATATGTTGGTTAAGACTGATAAAAAATGTATTATGAGAAGCCAGGGGGTATAAAAGGCCCAGTCTGTTCATTCCATTTAACATCTATTTACTGAGCACTTACTATTTGCCAGGCACTCTTTTAATTTCTGGGGATGCAACAGTGAAGTGAACACAATTTCTGGCCTCATGAGGGTATTTGAGATGAGAAAGCAAAACAAGATAAGTGAACTATGTTGGATAGTGAAGGGTGTTTAGGAAGAGCTGGCAAGGACCAGAGGAAGTGTTAGTGGGGATGGCATTTTAGATAAGACATGCAAGGCATCCTGCACTCAGCTGACTTTGGAGTAAAGACCAGGAGGAAGGGAGGGAG
The DNA here is from genome assembly GCF_030445035.2 of Dasypus novemcinctus. Classification (NCBI taxonomy): domain Eukaryota; kingdom Metazoa; phylum Chordata; class Mammalia; order Cingulata; family Dasypodidae; genus Dasypus; species Dasypus novemcinctus. The sequence goes on along the minus strand of NC_080695.1, from coordinate 54,823,569 downwards.
GGGGTCATGAGGATGAGGATGAACTTCCAAGACAAATAGAATCAGCCAGTGCAAAGGCCCTGAGGTTGAAGTATGCTTGATATGTTTAAGGAACAGCAAGGAGGAGTCCAGTGTGGCTGGGGTAGTGTGGGTGAGGGGAGAATACTAAGAGGTAAGGTCAGGGAGGGAACGGTAAAGGGCAGATCACATAGGGTCTCTAGGTTATAGAAAGGACTTTGGATTTACTCTGAATGTGAAGGGAAGCCATTGGAGGGCTTTGAGCACAGCAATGACATGATCTGCTTTAAAATTGTAAGTACAGGGGGGCGGACTTGGTCCAGTGGTTAGGGCATCCGTCTACCACATGGGAGGTCCGCGGTTCAAACCCTGGGCCTCCTTGACCCGTGTGGAGCTGGCCCACGCAAAGTGCTGATGCACGCAAGGAGTGCCCTGCCATGCAGGGGTATCCCCCGCGTAGAGGAGCCCCACATGCAAGGAGTGCGCCCCATAAGGAAAGCTGCCCAGTGTGAAAGAAAGTGCAGCCTGCCCAGGAATGGCGCCGCACACACGGAGAAATGATACAACAAGATGACGCAACAAAAAGAAACACAGATTCCCATGCCACTGATGACAATAGAAGCGGACAAAGAAGAAGACACAGCAAATGGACACAGAGAACAGACAACTGGGGTGGGGGAGGAGGGGAGAGAAATAAATAAATAAATCTTAAAAAAAAATTGTAAGTGCAGCTCTCTAGTTGATGTGTATAGAGACTAAACTGTAGAGGGATCAAGGGCAGGGGCAGGAGACCAATGAGGAGGCCACTGCATCAATCCTAATCACAGTAGTTGGTTACTGGGACCAGTGTGGTAGCAGTAGACAGGATAAGAAGCAGTCACAATCTCACAATCTACACCTATTTTGCAGGTAGAAGTGACAAGATTTGCTGATGGTGTCAAAGGCATGAAGTGAGAGAGAAAGGACTCACGAATGGATTTTGGCCACTTACTGAGATGACCACACAAGACTGAAACATCACTTTCAACAAATGGTGCTGGGAAGCGGACTTGGCCCAGTGGTTAGGGCGTCCGTCTACCACATGGGAGGTCCGCGGTTCAAACCCTGGGCCTCCTTGACCCGCGTGGAGCTGGCCCATGCGCAGTGCTGATGCGCGCAAGGAGTGCCCTGCCACGCAGGGGTGTCCCCACGTAGGGGAGCCCCACGCACAAGGAGTGCGTCCTGTAAGGAGAGCCGCCCAGCGCGAAAGAAAGTGCAGACTGCCCAGGAATGGCGCCGCACACACTGAGAGTTGACACACAAGATGACGCAACAAAAAGAAACAGATTCCTGGTGCCACTGCAGTCACAGAAGAACACACAGCGAATGGACATAGAGAGCAGACAACTGGGGGGTAAGGGGAGAGAAATAAATAAAAAATAAATCTTTAAAAAAAAAAAGGATCACAGGCCTAAATTAGCTAAACTATAAAACTCTTAGAAGGAAACAAAAGAGTAAATGTGACCTTAAGTTAGGCAAAGTCTTAATTGATACAATACAAAAGCACAAGCAACAAAAGAAAAAATAGGCATGTTGGGCTTCATCAAAATTTAATACTTTTGTATAGCAAAGGACACCATCAAGAAAGCAAAACGACAACCCAAAGAGTGGAGAACATATTTGCATATCATATATCCAATAAGAACTTTGTATCCAGAATATGAAATAACTCCTACAACTCAACAACAAAAACCCAAATGACCCGATTTAAAAAATGAGCCAAGGATTTGAATAGACTTTCTCCAAAGGAGATAAACAACGGTTAATAAGCAGCCACTTTGGAAAATGGTTCGGCAGCTTTTCAAAATGTTAAACATCAGGTCACCATATGACCCAGAAATTTCACTCTTAGGTATATACCCAAGAGAAATGAAAAACACGTATTTACACAGAACTTGTATATGAGTATTCATAGCAGAATTATTCCTAATAGTCAAAACGTGGAAACAATCCAATGTCCATCAATACACGAATGAATAAATACAATGTGGTATACCCACACAGGAATATAATTCAGCAATAAAAGGAATGAAGGGGGAAGTGGACTTGGCCCAGTGGTTAGGGCGTCCGTCTACCACATGGGAGGTCCGCGGTTCAAACCCCGGGCCTCCTTGACCCGTGTGGAGCTGGCCCATGCGCAGTGCTGATGCACACAAGGAGTGCCCTGCCAGGCAGGGGTGTCCCCCGTGTAGGGGAGCCCCATGCACAAGGAGTGCGTCCCGTAAGGAGAGTCGCCCAGTGCAAAAGAAAGTGCAGCCTGCCCAGGAATGGCGCCGCACACACAGAGAGCTGACACAACAAGATGACGCAACAAAAAGAAACACAGATTCCCGTGCCGCTGACGACAACAGAAGCGGACAAAGAAGAACATGAAGCAAACAGACACAGAGAACAGACAACTGGGGTGGCGGGTGGCGGGGGGCGGGGAGAGAAATAAAATAAATAAATCTTTTTAAAAAAAGGAATGAAGGATTAATACATGCTATAACAGGGATAAACCTTGAAAACATTGGACTAAGAGAAAGAAGCTGAGCCCAAAAGATGATATATTGTACAATTCCATTGATATTAAATGTCCAGAACAGGCAAATCTATAGACATACAAAGTAGATTAGTGGTTGCCTAGGGCTGGGCGGTTGGGGAGAAATAGAGAGTGACTGCTAATGGGTACAGGTTTCTTTTAAGGGTGATGAAAATATTGTAAAGTTGATTGTGCAGTGGTTGCACAACTCTGAACATACTAAAAACTTCTGGGTGGTATACTTTAAGTGGGTGAATTCTATGGTATATGAATTAAGTCTCCATACAGCTTTAAAACTTCAGTTTTTTTAAAAAGAGAGACAAACATCAGCAGAAGAGACAAGGACAAGTTAATGATTTTGTCTTTCTTACGTGCTGGTGCCCCATCAGCTTCGTCCTTGCCCCACCTTCTCGGCTGGCAACCTGCCCCTGGTGACAGGAACCCCACAACCCTAGGAAGAAAGGGGACATTCTGCTTTAACCCCCACCACCATTTAACAGAGTTAACCTGAAGTGTGTGTGAGATGAAACGTAGCCCAGCACATCATCTCCCCAGATTAAAGCTTGCCGGTGAAAATATGGTTCTCTAAGCTAATCTGGAATGTTCGTAGACACCAGCTGACTGGAGTTGGGGAAAGTGGGCCTTCGGGACAAGCCCACCGAGCGATCTGGGGCTGGCTGGAGCCCCCGCTAGTCCCTCTCTTCCTAGATGTTTCATTCTGTCTCGAGGCCAGCACGGGCCGCCTCCCCACTCCACACCCCCAAAGCCGATCACTTCTAATTCTCTCCAGGCCTCCTGCTTGGATGCGTGTGGCCGTGGCTTTCCTTGCCAGCTCTCGGCTCATGTGTATTTAGGGGGCCACGTGCTTGGATTTGACGGCAGTGGCAGCTTAGCCAGGTAAGCGCCTCACATACAGATGAATAATCCCAGATAAAAACTACTTTCAAATATGATTAGGCTCTTGCGGTGACAGACAGCAGCCAAAGGGAGCACAGCTCACGAACAGCCGGAGACCGCCGCTTCCGAGCCCGAGAAGAGGCGATTAAGGCTTCGAAGAGGATCCCTGAGCCCTTCCTAGGGAAAATATCACAGTGATCCCCGCATCCGCTGCTGCCCGCCTCTCTCCTCGGGCCTCCGCCTCCCCCTCCCTGAGCTCTGTGCCACTGCTTTCTGCAGGTTGCCCTTTTCCTCTGGGAACAAGAAAGCTCTTCCCGCAGTGACATCTCAGCTCTTCAATTCCGGCTGCCTGTAACTGACACACGAGTGGAAATCCAATTGGGTCTGGCTTGCTTTGCTTTGTTGTCACTGGTATTAGCTTATGTTTCTTGACAACGTAAGTGCTTGTGGCCAGTGCCCCCTCCCCACCCCCGCCAGTATATCAGCCCCACAGTTTTGGCTGAAACGGAGCAGGAATTATGTACCAGCCACCTAAGCACTTCCCATATATTAGCTCCTCAGACCCTCCTCATCACCAGACAAGTTAAGGAACTATACTATCTCAAGTGACAGATGGAGAAACCACACAGAGAGTTAAGGAATTTGGCCGATGTCCATGGCTAGGAAGCAGCTAACCTAGGATTTGAACCCAGACCTCCTGGCTCTAGAATGCACCATCCCAACAGGAGGATAAATGCCAGTGGTGCGTTGTCATTACACACCAGGCCCCGTTCTAAGTGATGTCTGTACATTAACCCGTCTAATCCTCTCAAAAAGCCCATGAGGTGAATATGTATTTCTTACCTCCATTTTTTAGATGAGGATTCTGAGGCCCCCTGTGAGAGCCGGGGTTTTACCTTATTTGCCTCCATACACAATTGTTAAATACTAGAATGAACATTCCTCCCATCTACCCCCACCTTCTAATTCTGGCTCTGTGCTTATGAGCTGTGGGACTCTGGGCAAGTCGGGGAACCTCTCTGGGCCTCATTTTGGTCATTTCTTGAATGGGGATGATAACAATGCCTGCCTCAAAGGAGGGGATGAGGATTCGACGAGATACGGCAGGCAAGGTGCTTGGCACGCTGTGCGGCACAGAGCAGGAGTCAACAAGGGCCGGCTGCTTTCGCCGTTATTGTTGGGGAACTCTTTGTGTTAGTCAGCCAAAGGGATGCAGAAGCAAAATACCATACATCTGTTGGCTTTTATAAACGGTGTTTATTTGGGGTAGAGGTGTACAGTTACCAGGGCATACAAGCCTAAGTTACTTCCCTCACCAAAGTCTGTTGTCACGTGTTGGAGCAAGACGGCTGCTGACATCTGCCGGGCGCAGTCTTCCTCTCCCTCCTAAGGCTCCGTGGTCCCGGCTTCTTTCAATATCCGCTGTAGACTAGGATAAGCCTCGTCTCTCTCCGGGGGCTTGTTCCCCTCCAGGCTCAGCTGCTCAGGTCTCTCCACAAGGTCAGCTGTAGACTCTCAGGCTCTCTGTCTTCCCAGGGCCTCTGCTGTGTCTATGGAGCCGTCTCTTCCTTTGTGTGCTTCTCCTATGTGTTTACTTCCCAGGCTCCAGCTCAAAAAACTCCAACTAACTCCTCCGCCCTGTAGTTTTCTCTGTGAGTCTTGCCCACCAAGGGGGCAGAGACTCATCCTCCTCCTGATGTGACCCAATCAAAGCCTTAATCATAATTTAATCAAGTAAAAGTGAAACTTCTGAATCCGATACAATCTAATATACCCAGAGGAACAGACCAGGTCACAAACATAATCCGGTATCTGTTTTTGGAATTCATAAACACTATCAAACTGCTATACTATTCAAACACTATGGCAAGGCAAGATGAATTTTAAATAGGTGAGAAAAAAAAAAAAAACAGGTAAAGGAAAAATAAGGGAACTAAGTGCTTGAGACTCTTTCTCATTTGGCTCCCAGGTTGCCCATTCTCCTGGTTTTCCTTCTGATTTAACCAGCTGCCTCTTCACCTCCTTCACTGTGCCCTTGCCTTCTTCCCAAACCTAAGCCTTCTTCTCTAAGGGGACTCATCCCGTCTTGCGATTTAACTGTTACCTATAGACGAATGACTCTCAAGTGTCCATCTCCAGACTCAGGCGTCCTCTGTCTTAGTTTGCCAGGGCTGCTGTAACAGGCACCACACACAGGTTGGCTTAAACAACCAGGAATTTATGGTCTCACTGTTTGCAGGCCGGAAGTCCAAAATCAAGATGCCGGCAGGCCGGGCCTCCTCAAGCCTCTAACAGGCCGTGGTGGCTGACAGTCAGTCTTTGCCTCTGTCACATGGTGATTTGTTCTTCCGTCTCCTCCTCTGGCTTCCACTTCCACATCCAAATTTCCTCTGCATATAAGGGACTCCAGTCATATGGATGAAGGCCTACCCTGCTTCAGTGTGGCCTCGTCTTCATGGGATCTTCAAAGGGCCCATTTACAAAGAAGCTCACACCCACAGGGCTGGGGAATAGGGCATAAACACATCTTGTGAGGGGCTTGATGCAGTCCCCAACATCCCCCAGCTGCCCACTCAGTGTCACCAAGATGTCTAAAGGGACCACAAACTGGACGTGTCCACAGCACAACTGAGGCTTCTCCCGCCCACCAGCACCCTGCAGTCTTCCCTGTCTCAGTGGTCCCCATCCCCACACCACTCAGGCCAGTGACTTAGAGTCATCCTTGGCTCCTCCCATCCACGTACAATTTACATCCTGCAAACTCCACCCTCAAAATGCATGTCAAATATGATAACATCTCACCCCTTCCACTAACACGTCTTCTCTTGGCTTGGATGACTTCGAAAGCCTGCTCACTGGCCCCCTGCTTCCACTCTTGCTTGCCCCCTCCTCAGCCCTCCTCAGTCCTACCTAGCAGCCCAAAAGATCATGTTACAATACAAAAACCCTGCTCCAGGCTTGAGGGAAACCCACAGATCTCCCCTGCTCCAAAAAATATAAGGGTTTCCCTCAACCCTTCAGATCAAATCCTAGCTCCTCTCCAGGACCTCCAGGGCCAACCTGAGCTGGCCCTCATCACCCATCTGACCTCAGATCCCACACTGTCCTCTTCCACTTCACTCCAGCCACAGGGGTCTTCTTGCAGTTTTTCCAACAAGCCAATACCAATACTTTGCACTAGCTATTCCCCCTGCCAGCAATGCCCTTGCCCACACTCTGCTCCCAGCTGCTCCTTCTCAGCACTCTGGCTTCTGCTCATTTGTCTTTGGAGAAGATGTTTCAGTCCCTACTGGGACTGAAAACTTAACCATTTTCTAATACTATCATTCCTTTTACCCTTCCTCCCTAAGGAAGTGTGTTCCTTTTATATTTCTCTTTCTTTCATAACACTACTGACTAAAGGATTTTCATTTATCCATTGTGCTACTTGCAATTACATCCTTGCTAGTAAGGCTCACATTGTCCCAAACTTGCCCTGACCATCCAATCTGCAAGAGCAGCCCCAGCCTTCAGCCCAACCGTTCTCCATCCAAGTACTCTGCTTTGCTCGTCTTCAGGGAACACCTTGTTTCTGAAATAATGAAAGCTTACTTAGTCCTTTATTGTCTGTCTCTAGTCAGATAGACTATAAGCTTCAAGAGGGTAAAGATACTGTCGGTCTTATTTGCTACCATATTCCCAACATCGAGAAGAATGTCTGGTACAGAGCAAGAACTAAACAAATATGAAGTGAAACATTAAGATGGAATCAGAAATTATACCAGGGGTCAGCAAACTACAGCCCACAGGCCAAATCCAGCCTACCATCTGTTTTTGTAAATAAAGTTTTTTTGGAATCAGCCATATCCATTCATTCATGTAGTGACTTTGGCTTCTTTCATACCTCGACAGCAAAGCCTAGAAGCTGCAAGTAGAGACTTTACAGCCCACAAAACCAAACATTTTTACCCTCTGGCCCTTCAAGAAAAAGTTTGCTACCCCATATTCATGATTAAGAGAATGAAGAGATATAATAACCAAATGCAATATGTGAGTTTTAATTGAATCCCGATTCAATAAGGAAGCTATATTTGGGGCCAAATGGAAAAATCTGAATGTGGACTACGTATTAGGTAATACTAGGTAATCATCATTAATTTTCTTAGATATGAGAATGGTATTATGGTTATGTGGTAAAAGTTCATATTCTTAGATTAATTGTGTAAGTGGGGAATGAATAGAGTTGAGAGTAACACACTATAATGAGTATAACTATCAGTGCTGATTTATAAATGTGATTGTGGCTGGAAGGGGTAGTCTGTGGAATAAATGCCAGTTGAAAGGAAACTAAAGAATAATTTAGGGAATGTATAACAATGACTTCAGTGGCAGATGAAGATTTGGTTAATAGTATAAGAATGCTCTTTTATAAAATGTTTAGAATATGGTGATACATGGGGAAATTACAACTAATACAATTATGGACCATATTTAACAGTAATATTGTAATATTTTGCAGCAATAGCAAGAAAACAATTTTTCAAAACTAAGGGGCAACAATAGGGGAATATTAGGGGTAGGTGATTTTTCCTTTTGGAGTAATGAAAACATCCTAAAATTGACTGAGGTGATGACAGCACAACTCTATGATGAAAATAAGAGCCACTGAGTGTACACTTGGAATGGACTGTACAAAGCATGGAACTGTATAAACAGGGAATCCAGTGGTGGAAGATGGACTGTGGTTAACTGGACAAAAATGAGAATGGTTTCTCCTGAATGATAACAAATACATAATACTGACATAGGGTGTTAATAATCAGGTGGGTTGAGGGAAAAATACACCAAATGTAAAATATGGGCTATAGTTAGTAGTAATATTTTGACAATGCTCTTTCATAATTTGAAACAAATGTTTCATAACAATGCAAGGTGTTGGTGGTGGGGAGATGTATAGGAGCCTTGTATGATGACATGCATGTTTATTTGGTAAATTCACAAATTTTACTATACATCGTTGTTTATGTCTGTTCAATCGTTGTTTATGTCTGTTCATGTATGAATGTTATACTCCAATAAAATTTTATTTTAAAAAAAGAAAGAAAAAGTTCTTATTCTTAGAAGAGGCATACTGAGGTATTTAGGGGTGACACGCCATGCAATCTACTGGCAAACTGTTACATGCACACACACTCTCTCTGCACCCTGCTCTAGATCAACAGAGACCTCTGGGTCTGCCTATTCCCTGCCCCTCTACACACCATTTTCCCAGATCAAATTAAATAATACTAATAGTCATGATATAATACTAACAGCTAAGTGTTGCCCAGGGCTTACCCTGCACTCTGCTCAAAGTTTCACATGCATTTGCTCACTTAATACCAACTGCAACCTTGAGAGGTAAGCACTAGTATCTCCTTCTTAAAGATGAAGAAGCTGAGGCTCACAGAGGTGACATTCCTTGCCCAAGACCACACAGCTGGAACTAGGATTCAGGCTGTCTACACTGGAGTCCACGCTCTGCTTCTGCTGAGACTCTAAGTCAGCCCCAAACTGGCTACAAGAAATCCCAACTGGTCCAAAAGAACATCCCTGGGACACGTGGAAAAATAGGAGGCTAGTCTATAAGCTTTATAAGGGACACGTGAAAAAATAGGAGGCTAGTCTATAAGCTTTATATCAATGTTAAATTTCCTGAACTTGATAACTGCACTTAAAGCGGTTACATAAGTGAACATCCTTGTTCATAGGAAAAGTACATGGAAGTATTATTCAAGGAGCATGGTGTATACAACCTACTCCCAATGTTTAGAAAATAGATGGATGGATGGATAGATGGCAGAGATATAGAGAGATGATAGAGAGATAGAGATAGAGAGACAGAGAGATAGGGAAAATATGGCAAAATGCTAAAAGTTGGTAGATCTGGGGATGGGGGGGGAGGGGGGTTGGAATTCCCTGTATGGCATTTGTATTATTTTTGCAACTGTCCCCAAGTGTGAAATTATTTGAAAGTTTAAATTTTTTTAAAAAAGAAAGAAAAACCCCATCGGCAAAGTCCAACACAGTCTCCTTTCCACATCTCCCTCCCCCCAAGCTCCCAGCTTTATGCCTCTTGGAGCTGGTGTGTCCTGGTGGGATCAGAGCCCTTCTGTGGCTCTGAGTCACCTCAAGTCTCTAACATCACATGGAAGCACATCACACTCTGTCCCCAAAAATCAAGGGAGAATTTTGAGAAAAGTAGACAATGAAGATAGACAAAGCATGAAAACACATCACAGTGGTATCTTAAGCAACATCATCTTTCTCCAATCATTGGCGTCTTGATAAAAATCAAGTCCAGATAACAGAGCCAAAGTACCTTTGAAAATCCTGAAAAAATCCTACAGAGAAGGCTCTCCAGATAAGACTGACACCCTCAGTTAATACCCACATCGATGTTTCCAAAACATGCATGAACACCTGTTGGTGGTTCCTAAGCTAGTTCAAGGGGGCACAAAAACAGCTTTCAGAGGCAGGACAAGATGGCATCTGAAAAAAGAGTCTGGAGGTTGTCAGAAGGAATACCCCTATGTACAACTGAACAGAGTCTAAGAGACAGATAAGGTAGATACAACCCCAGGTATTGGTTCTTTTGAGGGATAAAGAGACCCACGGGTTCTATGGTCATGGCAGAAGGGGTTCACTGCCATGACAGATAGCCCTTCTTTGGAGCTGGTGTTTCTGCGTGATGGAATTGGACTCAGAGGGGATCTCTTTTCACAAGACTTGCATGCTACTTTATTGGAATTGTAGTCGGTGCTGGGTTTAAGATATATGTAGGGGATTCGAATCTCTGGACTGATAATATGACACCCAGGCCCAGAGCCTCAACAGACTTCAGCTCCTACACTTTGATTTATTGGACTTACTCCACTCAGCTAACATGGAGTTGAAGAAGGTCAACCACCACAACATGGAGCCTAGAGTGTCTACAGCTGGAAGCGGGAGGAGTGCATCCAGTACCCATATGGAATCTAAGCCCTCACTTGACATAGATGTGCAATGGACACAACCAATCCAATGTCCACAGAGAAAATGTGGAATGGGTGTGGGAACGGTAGCCATGGTGGCTGCTGGGTGTGGGGAACGGGAGGAAGAGATGAGACGTGGAGGCGTTTTCGGGACATGGAGTTGTCCTGGATAGTGCTTCACGGACAATTACGGGACATTATAGATCCCCCCAGGGCCCACTGGATGGAACGTGAGAGAGTCTGGGCTATGATGTGGACCATTGACTATGGGGTGCAGTGATGCTCAGAGATGAACTTACCAGGTGCAATGGATGTGTCATGATGATGGGAGAGAGTGTTGCTGTGGGGGGAGTGGGGGCGGGGGCGGTGGGGTTGAATGGGACCTCATATTTTTCATAATGTAATTTAAATAAATAAATAAATAAATAAATAAATAAATAAATAAATAAATAAAAAAAGATGGCATCTGAGTGAGCACATCTCATAATCTCTCCTGCAAAGAAGTGGCTGAGTAGGGTTGGAGTCCTGCTGGACCAGGCTGTTTCGGGTGCTTGCAGGGCAGGAGGTGTCTGGACATTGATTTAGTGGGATGGTGACAGAGGAGATTCTTGCAAGAGGTCCTTTTTCATTTATTTAGCTTTTTTTCTCTTTTTCTTTTTCTTGCTTGTCCCCCCCCCCTTTTCTTTGCCCACCCCCTTTTTCTCTTCTCTTTTTTTTCCTCTCTTTTTCTTCTTATTTTATTTTATTTTCTTTACGTAATAGGTGCTGCAGGGAGCGCTTCACACTTGCTGTGTTTCCTCATCCTCCATTTCCTCTTTTCTGTGTGTATTGATTTTGGCCACCAACACTATCCCCTTTCCCCAACATCTTTCTATCCTCCATCATCTACTGTCTCTCTTACATTCCACCTCCCTTTCTTTGGCCCCCAAATTGTCTGACTTTTTATTTCTAATACCTTTGTTCTGTTTTCTGTCTTTTATCCACTCTTGATATTATTGTCTTTCTTTTCTCTTTCCCTCGCTCATGAAAACACTGGCCTTTTAATTCATACTATATTCCTCCCCATATTCAGTTGACTATCTCACTATAGGTACTCTACTTACTGCTATAACTCTACACAACTTACATGATTCTAATATCCATTCTCCCAGATCTCACATTGTTGCTCTGTTAACATTTATTACCAATACTACTTTATACATTTTCTTTTCTTACTCATTTTGCTTTCCCTGGCCCTAATATTTTCCTTCAAAGTGAACTTAGCCAGCAGCAAGAAAATAGAGTAAGAAGAACAAAGTGACAAAGAGAAAACACAACACTTATGCACAAACAACAACTAATTAATCCCCAAGACTAGACAAAGAAGTTAAGGAACTGATTAAAACAGCTTTCATTTTGATATGTATTTATTTTTCTGAATACCTTCCATTTATTAGAAGTGCTATTGGCTTTTCATTTATTGTACTGATAGAAAGTCTTATTTTCAAATAAATGTATTTAAGTTTAAAACAATGTGAGTCAGGGAACACCTATTGCTTAATGGGTACAGAGTTTGTGTTTGAGGTGATGAAAAAGTTTGGGTAACGGACATTGGTAATGGTAGCAAAAGTAGTGAATATAGTTAATACCACTGTGTATTATTGAGTTGTATGTAAATTGCTACAATTTAAAGTCGAACAAATAATGTGAGGCAACTGAAAAAAGAAATACAGGGAAGCGGCTGTGACTCCATCAGCTGGGCTCCCGGCTACCATATGGGAGGCCCAGGGCCTCCTTGTGAAAGCAGCCTCGCCCCAAGGCTGCAGAGAGCCACCGGCACACAGGCACTGCGGGGAGCCCACTCAGCAAGGTGATTCAGCAACAACAACAAAAGGGGAGACAAGTGAAAGAAAAAAAAAAAAACCAGAAGAGCACTCAGCGAATGGTCACAGATCAAAAAGCAACAAGCAAGCCATGGGGGGGGAAAATAAATTTAAAAAGTAATCATAGTAATAAAATACAGACACACAGAAGAATGCACAGCGAATAGATACAGAGAGCAGACAGCAGGCAAAAAAGTTGCAGGGGCCAGTAGAGGAATAAAAAAAGAAAGAAAGAAATACAGGTGGATCATGGCCAAAGAAGCCATCAGGAGAGGCTGAATCTGGAAAACTGCTCTGCCTTATCTGCAAAGCACGTGTCTCCAGCTGCAATTACCTTGTGTACTCCTTGTTTATTGTCCACCCCTTCCCTGTTAGAGGCAAGGACCTTGGCCACCTCATGAAGGAAAAGCTGTATGGAAGCAGTGGAGGCACTCCTGATCTAACCTCAAACCAGGGCATAAATCAAACAGCATTATTCTTGAAAAGAAAGATAATCCTGATAAACAAGCACATTTTTAAATTTTTTAATAAAAGGCCAAGCTGATGGGTTACTGGATGTGACTTACCACTCTACGACTTTTTACATGAAGACTTTGACAATTCAGAAAAAAAGACACTTTGCCATCCCACATTTGTCCATTTTTCTTTGAGAAAATATCATCCCTGCACATATGGACAACCAATTCTTGCCTGCTTGTTCCTGGAAGAGCCAAGATTCCAGGGGGAACCAAACAAATTCCATGACCTGGAGATGAGGTTCGGCCAGGTCACGGGGACTCTGGGAAGGGCGCGGTGGGTGGACTCCCTTTCCGCCGTTGCTCAGCCTGGGGCTGGAGACTGAGCCCGCCAACAGCCCTTGCTCCTCTGTAATTTCGCTTCCTCTTCCTTACTCTTTTTTTTTTTTATTTATTTTATTTTATTGACTTTGTAATAATATTACATTAAAAATATATATGTGAGGTCCCATTCAACCCCACCTCTCCCCCCCCCCCAGCAACACTCCCTCCCATCATCATGACACATCCATTGGATTTGGTAAGTACATCTTTGGGCACCTCTGCACCTCATAGTCAATGGTCCAATCCACATCATGGCCCATACTCTCCCCCATTCCATCCAGTGGGCCCTGTGAGGATATACAATGTCCGGTGATTGCCTCTGAAGCACCATCCAGGGCAGCTCCATGTCCCAAAGACGCCTCCACCTCTCATCTTATTCTTTACTAATACAAACTTTTGAAGAGAATATCGCTTTAGGAAAGTTTATAACAGCTGTAAAGATCTCTGTTAACCACCCTTTATCAGTGAGATAAAGACCAGCTGTTTCACTAATTGCCCTTAACTGCGTAGGCTTGATTATTAATGAATGCCCTTGCCTTGAGTTCAAACGGCTTAATTAGCTAAAGTTAAGTGTTCCCAATAAATTTACCAACCTATGATAAGCTTTTCTTTAATAGGAAATGTGCAGCTCTTAATTAAATAGGATAATTTACAACTCCATGTCTATTATAAGTAATGGTTGCCCAGTTACCATGCTACCTAATTAGGTGATATTGAAATTCCTCCAAAGGGGAACTGAGGGTCCAGTGAAACATGTCCTTGGACAAACCAATTTGTTATTAGCCCATCAGCGGTATGCAGCGAGCAGTCGTGGACAGATCATGGCATTGGGGCCAGGCACTCTGGGATGGACTCTCCTTTCTGCCATTCGGGAGCCTGCTTCCTCATCTGTAAGAAGGAGACCCAACCCCCTGCAGAGCTTGTGGGACTTAGACTGGAGAGCATTTGCAATCACTTTAATGACGAGCAAGACAAGTTAATTCCCTCTTTCAACCCTTCTGGAGGCACAGCTTTAAAAACAAAACCCATTTTTCAGTGTATAATTCTGCAGCGTTCATTACTTTCACAATGTTATGCAACCATCATCACCATCCATTTCCAAAAGTGTTTCTTCACCCACACAGAAAACTGTAGCCATTAAGCAATAACTCCCCATTCTCACCAGCCCTGCCAACCCCTGATAACCTTTAATCTACTTTCTGTCTTTAAGCATTGACATGTTCTAGATATCTGATGTACAGGCATTCCTTATTTTATTGGGCTTCACTTTATCGTGTTTCTCAGCTCTTGTGTTTTTTACAAATTGAAGGTTTGTGGCAACCCTGTGTTAAGCAAGTCTGTCAGCTCACTTCGTACTGCTTTGTCTCATCTTAGTAACTCTAGCACTATTTCAAACGTTTTCTTCATTTTTATATCTGTCATGGTGATCTGGAATCAGCGATCTTTGATGTTACTACTACAAATGTTTGGGGTGTCACGAACCACATCCATGTAAGCCAGCAAACATAATCCGTAGACGCTGTGTTTCTGCTCCATCAACTATCCATTCCCCCATTTCTCTGTCTCTCCTTTGGCGTCCCTATTCCCTGAGACACAACAATATTGAAATTAGGCCAATTAATAACCCTAAAATGTGAAAGGAAAAGCCGCACTTCCTCTCACTTTAAAAAGCTAGAAATGACCAGGCTTAGTGAGGAAGGAATGTCCAAAGCCAGGATAGGCAGAAAACTTGGCCTCTTGCACCAGTTAGCCAAGTTGTGAATGCAAAGGGAAAATTCTTGAAGGAAATAAAAAGTGCTCCTCCAGTGAACACACAAATGATCAAGAAAGAGAAGCAGCCTTAGTGCTAATATGGAGAAAGGCTGTGTGGCCACAACATTCCATTAAGCCAAAGCCTAATCCAGAGTAAGGTCTAACTCTCAATTATTTGAAGGCTGAGCATGGTAAGGAAGCTGCAGAAGAAAATTTTGAAGGTAGCAGAGGTTGGTCCATGAGGTTTAAAGAAAGAAGGCACCCCTATAACATAGAGGGGCAAGATGAAGCAGCAAGTTATTCAGAAGATCCAGCTAAGATAACTGATATAGATGGCTACACTAAACAACAAATTTTAAACATAGACAAAACAGCCTTAGATTGGAAGATGCCATCTAGGGCTTTCATTGCTAGAGAGGAGATGTCAGTGCCTGGCTCCAAAGCTTCAAAGAACAGGCTGACTCTCTTGTGGGCCAGCGCAACTGGTGACTTTAAGTTGAAACCAATGCTCATTTACCCTTTCAAAAATCCTAGGGCCCTGAAGAATTAGGCTAAATCTACTTTGCCTGTATTCTATAAATGGACAGCAAAGCCTGGATGACAACACATCTGTTTACAGCATGGTTTACTGAGTATTTTAAGCCCACGGTTGAGACCTACTGCTCAGAAAAAAAGATGCCTTTCAAAACATGACTGCTCATTGACAATGCACCTGGTCACCCAAGAACTCTGATGGAAATGTACAACTAGATGAATGTTGGTTTCATGCCTGCTAACACATCCATGGGCCGAGGAGTCATTTTGACTTTCAAGTCTTTTTATTTAAGAAATACGTTTCATAAAGCTCTAGTTGCCACAGACAGTGATTCCTCTGATGGACGTGAGCAAAGTCAACTGAAATCCTTCAGGAGAGGACTCACCATTCTAGATGCCGTTAAGAATAATCGTGATTCATGGGAGGAGGACAAGATATCCACATTAAGGAGCTGGGAAGAAGTTGATTGCAACGCTCATGGATGACTTTGAGGGGTTAAGACTCCAAGGAGGAACAAAGAGCAGATGTGGTAGAAACAGTAAAGAGCTAGAATGAGAAGCGGAGTCTGAAGACATGACTGAGCTGCTGCAATCTCATGATAAAACTTGAACGTATGAGGAGTTGCTTCTTATGGATGAGGGAAAAAGAAGTGGTTTCTTGAGGTGGAAACTACTCCTGGTGAAAATGCTGCAAGCATTATTGAAATGACAACAAAGGATTCAGAATATTTCATAAAATCAGTTGATAAGGCTGCAGCAGGGTTTGAAAGGATTGACTCCAATTCTCAAAGAAGTTCTCCTGTGGGTAAAATACTATCAAACAGTAAGTCCACTCTAATCCATCCATGAGGTGCAGCGGTGCTCAGAGATGTATTCACCAAATGCAATGAATGTCTCATGATGATGGAGGTGGTTGTTGTTATGGGGGGAAGAGTGGGGTGAGGAGGGTGGGGGGTATATGGGGACCTCATTTTTTTTTAATGTAACATTAAAAAAATAAGGACAAAAAAATTGCTACTGAAAAAAAAATACTATCAAACATCATCTTACAATACCGAGAAATCTTTCGTGAAAGATTTCGTGAAAGCCAATCAATGCAGCAAAATTCCTTATTATCTTATTTTAAGAAATTGCCTTAGCCAGCCCCCAGCCTTCAGCAACCACCACCCTAATAGTCAGCAGTCATCCACATCGAGGCACGACCCTCCACCAGTAAAAAGATTACAACTTGCTGAAGACGTAGATGACGGTTAGTATTTTTAGTGGTAAGGTTTTTGCCCCGCTAGATGGCTCCCTTGTCCGTTTGCTCATTGCTTTTGTTGTTGTTTGTGCTCATTGTCCGTTTGTTTGTTTTTTCTTTAGGAGGCACTGCGAACCAAACCCAGGACTTCCCAAGTGGGAGACAGGCGCTCAACTGCTTGAGCCACATCCGCTCCCCCAGCAATAAAGTATTTTTAATTAAGGAATGTACATTTTTTAGACAGAATGACATTGCACATTCAGTAGACCACAGTATAGTGTCAACATCACTTTTATATGGATTGGGAAACCAAAAAATTCATGTGACCCACTTTATTGAGATATTTATTTTCTTGCCATGGTCTGGAACCAAACCTGCCGTATCTCCAAGGCAGGACTCTGTGTATTTTATTTGCAATTTAAGGGGGAAAATAGGCCTGCCATAATTATTGAGATGAGGGAAGGGGACTTGGCCCAGTGGTTAGGGCGTCCGCCTACCACAAGGGAGGTCTGCGGTTCAAACCCCCGGGCCTCCTTGACCCGTGTGCAGCTGGCCCATGCGCAGTGCTGATGCGTGCAAGGGGTGCTCTGCGACGCAGGGGTGTCTCCCGCATAGGGGAGCCCCACGCACAAGGAGTGCACCCCGTAAGGAGAGCTGCCCAGCGCGAAAGAAAGTGCAGCCTGCCCAGGAATGGCGCCGCACACACGGAGAACTGACACAAGATGATGCAACCAAAAGAAACACAGATTCCCGTGCCACTGACAACAGAAGCGGACAAAGAAGACACAGCAAATAGACACAGAGAACAGACAACTGAGGTGGGGGGGAGAAGAGGAGAGAGATAAATATATAAATCTTTAAAAAAAAAAAAAAAGGAGAGCCTTGAGCGCATCCCCGGTGGGGGGCCTGTGATGTCCCATCACCAGCGTGTGACTATTTCTGTCTGGTGGGAAGCAAATGAGATTACACTGACGAGACTGGCTCTGAAGCAAGACCCTGTGAAGCTTTGCTCCCTTTCCGAGGATCAGCTTGCCATTCTGGAGTGAGCGAGGAATGGGCAGTATCTGGAAGTCCTTGGTGGAAAAGTTTCAATCTGTTTAATAACTATGCTGGGCCTCAAGGGTCTGTCCCCAGAGTCCCTCTTAGTTTTAGATTTCATGCTTGCTTGCTTTTCATGTTTCTGTAAAAATTAAGGACAAGCTTGCTCATTGGAATATCAAATAAGGTCAAGAAAAATCACGATTTGCTGTTGCCATAGGACCGTAATCTCTGCACTAAGTTGTCTTAGTTTCCTGGGGCTGCCATATCAAAGCACCACGAACTGGGTGGCTTCAAACAGCGGAAGTGGATTGCCTTGCAGGGCTGGAGGCTAGAAGCCCACCTTTAAGTTCAGGGCCACGCTCCACCTGAGACCACAGGGGAGAGTCCTGGCCTCGTCCAGCCGCCGGTGTTTCCGGGAATCCTTGGCGCCCCCGGGCTTGCAGCTGCAGCCCTTCCATCTCTTCTCTGTCTCCACACGGACTTCTCCCTGTGTCTACGTCTGTGTCTCTTTCCACCTTCTCATAAGGATGCCTCATCTTCATTTGACTAATTCCATCTGCAAACCCTATTTCCAAATAAGTCACATTCTGAGTTCCTGGGGGTTAGGACTTCAACGTATCTTTTGGAGGGAAACCCACAACATACGTGAAACAGTAAAGGTTCTCAGAACATTCTACCCCATCCCTGCTTTCCCCTTCAAGAGGGTGGCATGGTCGTGCCCACAGGGGCTCAGCTGCAAATCCCTAGCAAAACCAGGCTCCAGGGCCCCAAGAAATCCCCCTCCAGGCAGAGGCCAGGAAACAGGGAATAAAGAGCGTGCGGGCCCCCTGAGGAGACCATGCTCCCTGGAGCCTGGCAACTTCTACTTCTCAGTGACCAGAAGAGTTCGCGCGTTGTGTGACCCTGAGTTACAACCCACTCTTGGCAGATCCACCAATATTGCTTTAAAGGTAGGGTGGGTGAAACACCAAAGGAGAGAATGATTTAGTCAGAAGCACTTAGCAGCCGAGCCAAGCGGGTCGTACTTTGAATTTTATCAGGGTTGAGGACCGTACACTCACTTAATAATGTACTGACCGAAAGGCATCCAGGCAAGACGGTTCCAACAGCTCACCTGGAAGGACACCTAGCCATTAATTAGGTTAGTTATTCTTATCCCTGTCTAATAAACGAGACCTTCTTAAGTAAAATAATTTGTTCCTAACTGCGTTGCTGTTGTAGTTATATCTATCATTTGCACATCATAGTAACTCCCACCATCTCACATCTGAGCAGAGTCTTGGCCTCTTCAAAATGACTTTGTCATCCTCTCATGTAATTCTCACATAAACCCTGGGTCATATATCAGATAGGGATTTTTATCTCATTTCTCTGATGAAGCAACAGAAGATCAGACAAGTTGTTTTTTATTTTTCCCTTTTTTCTCAGCCCCCCATTCTCTCCCTCCACATCCCACCGCTCCCCCTCTCTCTGGCAGTCCCTGTTGACACCTAGAATACATCCTTCCAAATTTGTCTCCATACTCATATAATAACATACAAATCTCTGTATTTACACACTATCTGTAATGCATAGGCCTTTGTAATTTTACACAGTTCCCTGGCTCTTATCTTCTCATTCTACAATACGCCACAGAAATCCTTCCAAGGCATCTGTTATTGCCTGAATTCATCATTTTTTAGTGGCAGCACAAATTTCCATGGTGTGGATGTCCTGTAATTTATTCAATCATTAAGGAGCATTCACTCACTTCCCCTCATTTGCTTCTATGAGCAGTGCTGCAATAGACATCCTTTTTGTAATTGTCCTCATGTAGTAGGGTTTTCATTCCATGAGATGGAGTCCCAGGAGTGAGATCGCTGGGCCAAAGAGTTTATGTGTTTCTTTTTCACTATTTTTAAAAGAACAAAGCTAGAGAGTCAGATAGTAGTTACCATGGGAGAAGAGCAGGGGAAGCAGAGAAAACGGAGTGGAGCGTAGCGTGCAGGTAGCGTCCACAGTATTGGAGACTCTCGAGGTCTTGGGGTGGAAATGGACTCTGAATGCCGATTTTACTGTTCTTTATCATTCACAGGTATGTTATTTGGTGTGTATCAAACATTACACAATCATTTTAAATCATCTGTATATTCTAATTTTAATAAATGTGGCCAAAACAGCTGAAATCATTCTCATCTTCACCAATAATGAAGAGAAAGTCTTTCCCTGCTTCCCCACCAGCAGTGATTGATCTTGTCCATTTTTTTCCAGCCTGAGAGGTCTGTTTCATTTTTTACATTAATTTGCATTTCTCTGACACTGGCGAGTTTGAGCTTTTTTTTATACACTTGCCATCCATTGGAATGGGCATCCATTTTAATGGATATAAATGGCATTTTAAGTGATCTGCGGGCAGCGGCGGGCCTCCGGGAGGGTCGGCACGGTTGGCCGGGTGGGCTCTCCGGATGGGGGCTGCCTCGCGGTCGAAGGAGAGGAGGGGGTTCGGCACGAAGCCGTTGGGCCCTCGCTCTCTCCGCTCAGGCACGGGGGACGCGCGGTGCAAGCAAGAACACCACGGAGACAAGGTCTAGGCACAAGTCTACTTTATTGTTGAAGGGGACATGGTTTTATAGGGTCTAGGGATACGTAAAGGGACTTGATTGGTGCCGGCGGGTGCTGTTGCTTGCGTAGGCGGTTACTGGACAGTAAGCTGGCTAAGGGGTTAGGAGCAAGGGAGGGGAAGGGGAAAGTGTGGGCTGTCTAGATAACGGCTAGGCGGAAGACGGAGAGGAGGAGAAGGAGGGGCAGCGCTGGCTGCCAATATTGGGCGGGAAGGAGACGGGGACAATTGCTCCCTTTTGTTTAAAAGTATGTGCTTCGGGGGAGGTGAACTGGTGGCAGCAGGGGTAGTATGGGACGGGGTACTGGGGTAAGACGAGGGGAGGAGGGAGACCACGAGGACCGGCTGGCAGCGAGAAGCAGAGGGCCCTCCCAGCTGCTCTCAGCTGCAGAGGACACAGCGTCTGGCCAGGACGCATGTGCCTGCTGCTGGGGTTGGCGCACGCCGGCGCCTGGCGCGCGCCGAGCTCTGCCAGCAAAACGGGGTCGTGATGTTCCTGAACCCCTCGCCCGATTGGGGGAGAAGGAGGGAGATGAGTGAGGAAAGGGAGACAGGAGGTTACAGGCGTGTGGTTCGGTGTTTGCGGCGGGGGCGGGAGGAGCGCGGCGGGTGGCTTGGTGGTGGCTCTTTAGTGGCGAGGCGTTGATAATGAACCTGCACAAAGGAGCTGAATACTGCGTTGGCTTGGTCTTTGGCGAGGCGGACTATTTTTTTGATGGCCCAGGGTCCTACAGTGAGGGCTAAGATGATGATGATGAGTGGGCCTAAAAATGGAAGGAGGTATGGGAGGAGGGTATGGAGAACACTGGAAAAATAGTTCGCATTTTCTCGCTCTTTGCGGCGCTTATCCAATCCCTCCTGGACCTTTCTCAGGTTGTCCTCGACCAAGCCGGTGGAGTTGGCGTATACGCAGCACTCCTCTCCAAGGGCGGCAAAGAGACCCCCTTCCTTAAGGAGGAGGAGGTCGAGGCCGCGGCGGTTCTGGAGGACTACCTCAGAGAGAGAATTGAGAGAATTTTTTAGATGTTTTACAGCATTTTGAAGGTAGGTGATATCTTCGTCGACGGCCTGTCTGAGAGAGGAGAGGGCAGAGGACTGTGTGGCGAGGGCGGCGATTCCTGTGCCTGCCCCTGCAAGACCTAGAAGGGTAGCGACTGTTAGGACTGCAGTGACAGGCTCTCTCCTTTGTAAGTGGAGGGAGGTTTGTCTGCTCAGCACGCGGCGGAAAAATTCGTGGTCAGAATGGTAAACGACTCGAGGAGCGAGAAGGATGAGCAGGCAAGTCTCATGGGTAGCGTTGAGGGTGGCGACATTGAGGCAGGGGGTTAGCCCGGTGGAGGTGCAAAGCCATTGGGAGGTGTTAAGGGGGATTAAGAACTTGGCGGAAGCGCTGGGAGAGGAGTAGTTAGAGCAAGCACTAAGGGAGGGGTGGGAACCTTGACGAGAATGAACACGGCGTCCTGTGGAGGAAACAGATTGAAAGGTTAGGGGGACGGAGGAAGTGTTCCAGTTGCACTCGGCTGGGTATACTGAAGTGGATTCGTTGAACGTGAAGTTAACGGCAACAGGCTCATAGATAGGAAGGGAGGGGGAGAGGCAGAGCCAACAGTTCTTGGTGAGGTTGGGGTGAGAAGTATTTAGAGATAAGTAGGATGCATAGATTAACGCGAGAAGGGGACTGGA
Organism: Dasypus novemcinctus; assembly: GCF_030445035.2. Lineage (NCBI taxonomy): Eukaryota > Metazoa > Chordata > Mammalia > Cingulata > Dasypodidae > Dasypus > Dasypus novemcinctus. The sequence continues at coordinate 54,801,573 of NC_080695.1, read as the reverse complement.
ATACTTGGTGGGGGGGGGGCATGGCTGGGGAGTGATGGACGGGGGGGGGTGCCGCTGGAAGGGGGGGGAGGCGGGGGGATTGAGGACTTTATTGGGGCCAACGGCGAGGGGTGGGGATTCAGGCGTGGGCAGTAGTTTTCTGATGATGAGGAAGGCTTCCTCTTGCCAGCGCTGGAGGGTCCAATTGGAGCGTTGATGGGCCGAGTTGACAATGGCCGGGGAGATGAAGGGAAGCATGACGATGAGAGCAATGGGAAGAATGGAACTACCCGCGTGGCGGCGAATCATCTGTGGAGACAAAAGAGAGAGAGAAAACTACAAAGGAAACAGCGATGGGAAGGAGGCAAGTTAGGTAGGCAACTCGTTAGGAGGATCATTGGTGTCAGCGTTAGCGGAAGCCTCGGCGGTGTGGGGCTTGATGAGACGTCCTGGGACCCAGATGGGCTGCGGCTCTGATTCAGGGAAAATGCAGGCGAATCCCCATCCTTGGGCTAAGAGAGGGGCAGGTCCATGCCATTGGGTGGTCTGCGGGTCACGCCAGAGGACAAGCAGTACAGGGATGGGCCAGAAGGTAGGCCCCCAGTGCATGTGGACCGGTGAAAAGCTTTGAGCATTGAAGGTCATCAGGTTGTGTCGGATCAGGGCCTCTGTGACGACGTTGCGAGGGGTGCGACACGGCTGGTCGGCAGATGTCTTGAGAATGAGGGTTTTGAGAGACTGGTGAGCACGCTCTACTAGGCCTTGTCCCTGCGGATTGTAGGGAATGCCGAAGTGATGGGTGATGTCGTAGAGCTTGAGGAATTCGGCAAAGGAGGCGCTCCGGTAGGCAGGTCCGTTGTCTGTCTTGATGTCCCATGGAACGCCCATGAAAAGAATAGATTATCTGAGTGCTTGGATGGCGTGCTTGGCCGTTTCTCCGGTGAGCACGGTTGCGTAGCAGAGATGAGAGAAGGTGTCGATGGCTTCGTGGAGGTATTTCCATCGGCCAAACTGGGGGACGTGAGTGACGTCCAGTTGCCATCTGGAATTGGGGCGGAGCCCACGAGGGTTAACTCCCTGCGGTTGGAGCGGCCCCAAGGGCAGCAATGGAGCGCACGTTCGGCATGACCGCACAAGGTGTTTGCAGGTATGGATTGGGAGGTCTGGAAAGAGTTTGTGGAGGCCAGCTGCTGAGAAGTGAAATCTGGCGTGCAGCAGCTTGGCCTGATTGATGAGGTCTCCGACTGCGACGGTGGTTTCGGCTGGAAGCAGGTGAACGGCCTGATCAGCAAGGTGGTTGCCGTGGGCCAGGGGCCCGGGAAGGCCGGAATGGCTGCAGATGTGAGCGATGAACCAAGGCTGTCGGCGGTTCTCTATGAGCTCTTGAAGGTCCAGGAGAGCGACGTTGATGCTTTCACTCGCTGAGTTGTCGGGCGGAAAAAACGCAGAAAAGGCGATGACTTGGCAGACTTGTAGGCAGTAGAGGCTGTCTGTAAAGATGTTCAGTGGACAGTGGGGATGGGTTTGGAGTGCTAAGATGACAGCACGCAGTTCGGCCACTTGCATAGAGGATTGATGGAGGCGCACATGTGAACGTGGCTGGTGCTCGCCGGGTGCAAAGACAACGGCGGCAAACTTAGTCTTGGAGGCGTCTGTGAAGATGATGGTGGTGTCTGGAAGAGGCTTGCTGGACGGAAAAGGGAAATGGCCGGGGGCAGCGATTTCTAGCAGGGGAAGGCCCTGCAGTAACCGATGCTGTGGAAAGTGGTTATCGAAGTCCCCTCGGTAGAGTTCCATGAGCGCCTGCATATCTGAAGACTCCCGCAGCAAGGTGGTAGTTTGTTGCACAGTCAGTGGCCACACGAGAGTGTCCGGCGGGTAGCCGTAGTGGTGGGTGGCCTGATCGACCAGGCGGTAGCAAGCTCGACAAAGAGGGTAGTTTGCAGGCAGATCTTTCTGAGCTTGCTCTTTGCCATATGTACCCAGAGGAGGGGCCCATCCTGCCAGAGCAGGCCAGTGGGCGTGCCCCGCGTGGGGAGAACCAGTCCCAGCAATGTCTTATCGGGGTCATAGCGCTGAAGTTGGCAGCACTCGAGGGCCTGGTTGAGCTATAGTAAAGCTCCCTTCGCCTCTTCGGTGAGGTGGATTCTTTTGTTGGGGACCGATGAGAGCGGACCACTGGAGCACAGGAGCCGGAACAGAGGCTGGAGCTGCTGGGTGGTGATAGGAAGCGCTGGGCGCAGCCAGTTGACTTGACCACAAAGTTGCTGTAGCTCGTGGAGCGTGAGCACATCGGGGATCCTGATGCTGGGCGCTTGTGGTGCCATTGTGGAGGTGATGGAGAACCCTAAGAATTGATATGGTGGGTGGGTGGTCAGTTTTTGTGGATTGACCTTGAGGTTCAAGTCTTCCAGGTGGCTCAGTAGGTGGTCGAGCACGATGCGCAATCCCGATTCGGAGGGATGCGCGACAAGCAGATCGTCCATATAGTGGATGATGTTGGCATATTGCGTGAGCGGCTGGACGGCTTCCTGAACGTATAACTGACAGATGGCGGGGCTGTTCCGCATGCCTTGAGGTAACACGCACCACTGATATCGCTGAGCTGGTTCCCGATGGTTGGTTTGAGGGACCATAAAGGCAAACTTCGGCCGATCGGCCGGGTGGAGCGGTATAGAGAAGAAACAGTCTTTGATGTCCAGGACAGTGACGAACCAATGCCGAGGGACGGCTGTGGGATGGGGCAGGCCAGGCTGTGGCGACCCCATTGGTTTGATGTGCTTGTTGATCTCTCGCAAATCCTGTAGCAGGCGAGGCTTGCCACTTTTCTTTTGAATGAAGAATATTGGTGTATTGTAGGGGCTGGTGGAGGGCTCGATGTGCCCAGCTCGCAGCTGCTCGCTTACCAGTCCCTTGAGAATGTCCAACTTAGGGATTGAGAAAGGCCATTGTTCCACCCAGATGGGTTCCTCTGTATCCCACTGCAGAGGAACGGGTGCCGGAGGTTGAACGCGAACAATGGCCGAAGCTATTGGGGGGGCAGCTGTGGCGGCGATGCGGTAAGAACGGCCCCCGATTGATGCAGGATGTCACGGCCCCAAAGCACTTGTGATATTTCCTTCAGGACGAGGGGGCGGAAGGTTCCTTCGCGACCCTCTGCGTCTCTCCAGGCGATGTCTTGGGCGACCTGCTGGGAGGGTGCTTGACCGGTGGCTCCGACCACCAGGGGCCCATCGGTGAGGGGAAGGTGGCCGGCCTGTTCAAGCAGGATACAGGAGATTTCCGCACCCGTATCCAGCAACCCGGTGAGCCAGCGGCCCGAAACTTGAATGGAGAGAAGAAGTTTGGTGGAGGGTGCAATGGGAACGGACCAGAGCACCTTCAGGGGCGGGGAGGCTGAGTCGCTGTGGCCTCTTTGTCGCGGGGCTGAGGCTTGCCCCCACGGCCGTTTAAAGGCTTGCGAGTGACGTTGGGGATGCGGCAGTCGCGGGCCCAATGGTACCCCTTTCCACATCGCGGGCACGGGGTAGAAGGCGGCCGAGGTGGATGGCTCGTCTCAGGTGGGCCTGGATGAGGTCGCGACTTGTTGGGGCACTCGCGGGCGTAGTGACCAACCTCGCCGCAGTGAAAACACTCGTTGGAGGCTGAGACAGCGGCAAGGATGGCTTGGGCCATGGCGGAGGCCTGGACGTTGACGCCGGAGCAGGCTAGGACCCAATCGTGGAGGGGTTTGTCCCTCAGCGGTCTGATGATTGCCTTGCATGTTGGGTTCGCGCCTTCCTGCAGGAGGTCTTTGATGAAGGATGTTTGGGCCTGCGTGCCGACTACCCTGCGCTCAGCAGCGGCCTGGACGCGCGCCATGAAATCAGTGAAGGGCTCCTCCGGCTTTTGAAAGAGCCGGGTAAGCGGCTCCGGGGCGGAGGCCGCACAATTACGGAAAGCCCGAAGGGCGCACTCCCTCAGTTGGAGAAAGAAGCCTTGTGGGAGGCCCGCGTATCTCAGGGGCGCGGCGTAACGCCCCAGTCCAAGGAACGCGTTGGGAGGGTAGGGGGTGCCGTCGCGGGCGTTTTCGGCGATTTGCCTTTAGTTTTCGGCGGCGAAGTGTGTGCGCCAGTCAACGAACTGCCCCGGCGGGAGGGTGCCCCTAGCGAGAGAGATCCAATCGTATGGGAGGCAGCGAGCAACGGACATGTGCTCGAGCAGGTCCTGCGCGTGGGGGCTGGCGAGCCCGTCTTCTCGGATGGCGGCACGGAGGGCCTGCATATCTTTGGGCGAGAATGGGACCCACACTTGGGGATTAGCCGCAGAGTGGTTGGGGTTTAGTGGGTAAAGATCAGCGAGCGTGGCAGTGGGAGGCTTCAGGAAGGACTCATCAGCGCGCGGGGAAGGATAGTCCCGGTGGGGGAGGGGCTGTGGCGGCGCATAAGATGGCGGCCAGTCACCCTCGTTATCTAGGTCATCGTCGGAAGATGGCGGACATGGCACTTCCGTTTCTGGGTTAGGCGGGTAGTGGTAAGATGGCGCCGAGACAGGAAGGGGAGGGTATAGAGATGGAGGTTCCTTCCGTGAAGAAGCAGGAAGGGGCAGGGAGTTGGGCTTCTTCCCCTTTTTCGAAGAAGAAGGAGGAAGTGCGTCATCTCGGGCGGACTTCGCGCCATTTTGAGCCGACTTCCCCTTCTTCCGCGAAGAAGAAGGCGGAAGTTCGCCATCTTGATCAGAGTCAGAATCCACCGCACGTGGGGGGTTGAGCTCGAGCGCGGCCTCCAACTGGGCTGAGAGCGACTCTGTGTCACTGTCCGCATGGGAATCGTGTTCGGCACAGGCACCGCTTCCGCGGGAGTCGCAAGAGTAAGTCTCAGCCGCGGGAGTGGGCACGCCCTGCAAGCAGGCGTGAATGGCCACAAGGGCAGGTAGAAGACCGGGAGGAAACGTTTCCCCCTCATGTTCCATGGCGGAGGTGACCCGGTCAATTAGTTTAGCGTAAGTCTGGGGGCTCCAGAGTGGGCAGGTAGTGAGCCAGGGATTGAACGGGAGGAGCAAGTCCCAGTAGCGCTGGAGCTGTCTGACGGAGACTTTGACTTGGTTAGTCTCCAAGAGGGCGGCCAGGGCCCTAACCTGCGGGACCTGCCGGGAGGAAAGCGAAGCACCCATGTCGGGTATTGGACGCCGAAGAGTCCCTACCTTGAGCAGAACGTGGGGGGGGGCGTCAGAAGTGGGCCCCCACGTTGGGCGCCAATTGCGGGCAGTGGCGGGCCTCCGGGAGGGTCGGCACGGTTGGCCGGGCAGGCTCTCCGGACAGGGGCTGCCTCGCAGTCGAAGGAGAGGAGGGGGTTCGGCACGAAGCCGTTGGGCCCTCGCTCTCTCCGCTCAGGCACGGGGGACGCGCGGTGCAAGCAAGAACACCACGGAGACAAGGTCTAGGCACAAGTCTACTTTATTGTTGAAGGGGACATGGTTTTATAGGGTCTAGGGATACGTAAAGGGACTTGATTGGTGCCGGCGGGTGCTGTTGCTTGCGTAGGCGGTTACTGGACAGTAAGCTGGCTAAGAGGTTAGGAGCAAGGGAGGGGAAGGGGAAAGTGTGGGCTGTCTAGATAACGGCTAGGCGGAAGACGGAGAGGAGGAGAAGGAGGGGCAGCGCTGGCTGCCAATACTGGGCGGGAAGGAGACGGGGACAATGATCTATAAACCCTTTCTCATTAAGTAAAAAAAGGGAAGACTGATAGTCTTTTTAAACTCACCCCTCTAACAGATAAAGCTCAGAGCTTCAGATGCCACAAATGAAAATATTAATCAGCATGAATTGGTTCACACTCATCTAAAGTTCCATATGCCACGACGATATGAACACGCCTCAGGGCAATCCCCAGACGGGACCTAAAACCCTGAAGCACCTTCTTATGGGAATTGATAAGACTACCAAGGGACTTGGAGTTGTCCTGGGTGGTGCTTCATGGACAATTACCGGACATTGTAGATCCTCCCAGGGCCCACTGGATGGAACGTGGGAGAGTAGAGTGGACCATTGACCATGAGGTGCAGCGATGCCCAGAGATATACTTACCAAATGCAATGGGTGTGTTATGATGATGGGAGAGAGTGTTGCTGTGGGGGGAGTGGTGGTGGGGGGCAGTGGGGTTGAATGGGACCTCATATTTTTTGAATGTAATATTTTTTAAAAATGAATTAAAAAATTAAAAAAAAAAAAAAGACTACCAAGGGCACTGCCAAGATTATGGTCACTGGCAAAATCAGTGTGACCTTTCCTGGTTGAGAAGTTATCTGCAGCTGTACCTCCACCCCAGACTGGTGGATTTCCTTCTGTACCTTTCTCTTGCCCTAGGGACTTACAGGGGGCTGAGTGTTTTTATAAAGCAGGGATCAAGCTAAGCTCATCACACTGCTCCTTCCTTCCTCTGTCACTTTACAGCATATGATGAATGTTTATATGTTGTGGCTAGATAGTTAGAGATCTCATTTGTTTTTAATAGCTATGTAACATTCCATAGTATGGATGTACCAAAATGTATCCAGTCATTCTCTATTGAATGATATTTAGATGTGTCTCATTTGTTTTGTTTACAAACCATGTGGTAATAAACTGCCTTGTAAATGTATCTTTTATAACTCTAGGCCAGATTCTTCTCCCTCCCCATATATATACACACATACATTCATAGACATATACAAGTGTGTTTATATTCATATATACATACACAGATATATATGTGGGTATATATATACACATAAATATATTTAAACAAATATTGCCATATTACTTCCCAAAAATGACAATAATTTTCACTTGCATCAGCAATTTTGCCCCTTTCACAATACTCGTTTCAGCACCAAACGTCAGTTACTGGTTTTTTGTTTGATTTGGTTGGGTTGGGTTGGGTTGGGTTTGGGTTTACTGTGCTTTGCTTTGCTTTGCTTTGCTTTGCTTTGCTTTGCTTTGCTTTGCTTTGCTTTGCTTTGCTTTGCTTTGCTTTGCTTTGCTATACTTTGCTTCCCTTTGCTTTGCTTTGCTTTGCTTTGGGGGGGCCAAAATCTGAAGGGTTTAGAATGAAAAGGGAATTCCTTTATAGAGGTAGATTCTTTAGCGGCCTTCCACATAGAAATCACCTATAATTTTATATCCAAGATTTAATTTCAACAGTCTCCCAATTCTTTTTGATCAACTGTTTTATTCGCTCAGTTTTCTTTCCTCCTGGAATTTAGCTCTGATTGCAGAGCCAGAATTTAATTTTTAAAATCTCTAGTTCTCTTTTAGCAATTAATTTCTTGTTGGTATTTGTAGGCATGAAGTTAAATCTGATATGGACCCTGCCTAAGATTGATTTTCAGTCTTACAGGAGCAGTGTGACATACACAAAGTATAATTAATAAAATGTATCCACAGTGTAAGCCTAGATTCAGCATTAATGGGACTCAGAGGTAGGTGAGATCTTGTTTTAGGCCAGGGAATAGAAAAGCATTGGAGCTGGGCCTTGAAGCATTGGGCCAGTTTTGACCTATGGAGAGGGAAGGAAGGAAAGGCATTAGAAGAGGAGAGAGCAACAAGGCATCTCTCCTTTTCAAATCCCTGGACAGGAATCAAAACTCATAACCCAGGATTGCAAATGCTCATTGACAATAGGTGATGGCGTCTGAAATGCATGGCAGTGCATATCAAAGACTACATTACGAGTGTTTTCACTCTATGAGATATCAGTCAAGTCATAATGGCAGGGAGTTAAGATAAGGCATTGCTCATTTTCTTGATTTAGCTATATGACAGCATTGACTGAAAATAAATTTAGTGATACTAGTTTAAAAAAAAAACAAAGGAAAAGTCAAAACTTGTACCTGCAAACTCCATTTGTTCAACATAAAATGGACTATTTTAAGTACAGGGGATAGACAGCGAGGAAGAAAACAAGGTCGCCGCCCAGCATGGGGTGTATAACCTAATGGGAGCATGGGCAAGTCTAATGAGCAATAAAAACAAGTTTGTCGCCCAGAGCCCAGATCTTGGTTTCTAAACACCATTCTCCAATAAAAAGAAACAGGGCTCCTTGGAGAAATGGCTGATTCTAGGGTTGGAGCAGGAAATACACAAAATGAGCCTGGAGCATATGGTGGTGCCAGAAAATAAGAAAGTTCTCAAAAAAAGGAGAAAGGGGTGGGGGAGGAGGAAGAAGAGGCTGGGGGCATGGCAAAGGGACACAAAGGGGGATCTGAACAAGCTCTAACAGCCAAATCTGGAACAATTTAAGCAACAAAATAAAGTAATATTGGATAAGAACCCAAAATATAAAATAAATATCCCTGAGTCCATACTGGTGTAAATAAATGATTGAATGAATAAGTCTACCTCACTGGTGAAGAAGAGACAAATCTTTTGTACAGAAGAAATTCAAATAATATCTGTAAATGCTACCTCCCTGCCCCCACCAGAAGTGGAGTTTAATTCCCTTCCGCTTGAGCTGGACTTAGTGACTGGTTTCCAACAAATCGAGTATGGAAAGGGAAAAATAGTAGCTTTTCAGTGGAGAAGCCCAGCAGGGCTGGCCTTGACTCTGGGACAGAGCTCAGCCTCACTAGTGACAAGTCATGTTAGAGCAGACACTGGACATGCTGTGATGAGGAAGGCAAAGCACCTCTGGGACCTTCCTCTCCAGAGTCCATGACCCAGTCGAAGTCGTGAGAAGAGCATCACGCAAACCCACACTGAGGCTCAGTCCTCAAAATACCTGACCCCAAAATTTGAAAAAATACAGATAAAAATACCTGACCCATCCTTTTTCAAGGAAAGGAGAAACACAGACCAGAGGGGATGAAGATGTGATACCTAAAGGCAATGCATTCTGTGGGACTGGGGATCCTGGAACAGGAAAAGGGCATTGATGGAAAGGCTAGTGGAACCCAAATAAAGTCCGGAGTTTAGTTTTTTAAAAAGCCATAAAGTTGGATAAGTGCTCTAATTAAAAAAAAAAAATTACAAGGCACAGCGGGAGTGCACCCCCAGGACAGCCAACCTAGACACAGATTTCAAGGAAGAATAAACACCTGGATAGACTCTTTGAAATATAACACCCTGAGGTATAGAATCTGCCTCTCAAACCAGGCGGCAACAATTATCAAAGTTTCCCGATTTCTTTTATTACTTTTGAAAATTTTTATTATTTTCTCTTTATTGCATTTTTAATCCAAAAAAAATGACCTTTGCACCTCATACTCATTAAAACTGGTCAAAAGACACAGAGAGGTAAAAAGAAAGACAATAATTATCCCCCCATCGCTACCATCTAGCCAACCCCTTCCTCTTGGGGACGCATTTGTTTGTGTTGCTTTCCACAATTTCTCCATTCTATATTAGAAATATACAAAATATATGGGATTTTTTCCCTTTTCCTTTTATAATTACAAAAATGGTATCTTTATGCATTGTTCTGCAACTTGATTCTTTCATGGAAGAAAAGTATTATAAAACTATATCATAAATATATCTTTCCAGTCCATTGTATATAAATCTACCTTGTTCTTTCTCTAAATCAACTTTACTGAGGTCTGATTTCTATAGAATAAAATGTACCCATTTTATGTGTACAGCCTGATGAGTACATTTATTGTATGTGCACAAATGTATACAACTGAACTTCATTAATCCTATAACTAGTTTTTAATTCAATAAACGTATTTGTCATGGGGAAAAAAAAGTCTACACCTGGATAAGCACCCACACATAATTTATTCCTTTCAAAATCAAGGTCTCCAATGGTCTTGCCAAATCCAGTAAAATCTCCCGGCCCTTCCCTTGGGGTGAGAAGCAAGGGAAGATGGAAGCATCAAGATAATTTGGGGGAAAGAGTAGCTCCAGAAGATTTGCTTCTCATCTCTTGGGGTATACGTCAAGAAAATTCTGATCCCCTGAAAGAGCGCTCCACGTTCAGCCAGTGCTGGAACATGGAAGGCTGAAAAGACCTGAGGAAGTCATTTAGGCAGAGACTCGGGCTGGGGAGGCCACGAGGTGCCATTCCTGAGCCTACGTGGGGGTGCCCGGAACTAGAGGCTTCCCCACCATTCACCAGCAGGCGAGTCTGCCTGATCCCCAGAGCCAGGACCAAACCAGCCAACCCCCACCCCCAAGGACTATTGAAGATCTCAAGGGAGGGGGGAGCCAGGAGCCTCTGTCCAAGCCCTCACTTGAACCCAGATGCCAGCTTTGGCAGCAGGTGGGGAAGGGGAGAATAGACCCAAAATGGAGCTGAATCTTTGAACCAACTGAATAGTTACCTGGAAAAGACTAAGCTAGAAGAGGTGAGACACCTTTAATTGGCAAGTTTAAGCATTTTCCCTCTTAATCTGGCATAGAAGGTCCTTAGGAAATTTGGTGTGGTGAGACCAGCCCTGTCCAACAGAAATACAATGCAAGCCACGTATGTAATGTAAAATTTTCTAGTAGCTACGCATAAGAAAGCAAAAAACATAAGACCCAGCAGTTCTACTCTGAGGCATAGACCCAAGAAAAATGAAAACATATGTCTACAGAAAAACGTGTACATGGATGTTCATAGCAGCAATATTCATTATTGCCCCAAACTGGGAACAACCCAAATGCCCATCAACTGATGAAGAGATAAACAAAATGTGATACATCCAAGGAACAGAATATTACGTGGCATAAAAATAGATGAAGTACTGATACATGCTACAACATGGATGAACTTTGAAAACATCATGCTAAGTGAAAGAACCCAAACACACACACAAAAATATACACATATGATCCCATTAATATGAAAAGTCAAGAATAGGCAAATCCTAGATCAGTAGCCGCCTAGGGTTGGGAAGGTGGGGGAGAAATGCAGAATGACTACTTATTGGGTACCAGGTTCCTTTTGGCAGTGATACAAATGTTCAGCAACTGATGGTGGTGATGGTTGCATGACTTAGTGAATACATTAAAAGCAATCAGGGGAAACTGACGTGCTCACCTCCTGACCCACGTGGTAAGCTGGCCCATGCGCAGTGCTGCCATGCTCAAGGAGTGCTGTGCCATGCAGGGGCTCCCTCGTGTAGGGGAGCCCCACGCGCAAGGAGTGCGCCCCGCAAGGAGAGCCGACCCGAGTGAAAAAAAAGCGCAGCCTGCCCAGGAATGGTGCTGCACACACAGAGAGCAGACGCGGCAAGGTGACGCAACAAAAAAAAGAGACGCACTTTCCCAGTGCCGCCAGATAATGCAAGCCGACGCAGAAGAACACACAGCGAATGGACAGAGAGAGCAGACAATGGAGGGGAAGGGGAGAGAAATAAATTTTTTTAAATTGTTTTAATAAATAAATAAATAAAAGCTATCAGGGTGCCTCTCCCACAAGGTAGGTCCCGGGTTCTGTTCCTAGTATGTCCAAAAAGAAGAGGGAGCAGACACAGAGACCATAACACAAACAGACACAGAAAGCAGACAGCAAGCTCAAACAACGGGTTGGCAGGGGGGAGAAATAAATAAAATAAATCTTAAAAAAAAAAAAAAGGAAGCAGATGTGACTCAAGTGGTTGAGCTCCCACCTACCACATGGGATGTCCCTAGTTTGGTTCCAGGGGCCTCCTAACCTCCTAAAGAAGACAGCAAGCTTACACAATGGGCAAGTATGGCAATGTGGCACAAGAAGACACACAAGAAGAAAAGCACAATAAGAGACACAACAAAGCAAGGAACGGAGGTGGCTTAAGCGATTAGGTGCCTCCCTCCCACATCAGAGGTCCCGGTTTCACTTCGCAGTGCCTCCTAAAGAAACAAGGAAGACAAACAGACACAGCAAGTACAAACAATGAGGTGCTGGGGAGAAATAAATAAAATAAATCTTTTAAAAGCATATAAGCAATTAAATTGTACACTTTAAATGGTGAAATGTATGATATATAGATTATATTCCAATAAAGCTGGTTATTTTAAAAAGCAAAAAGATACAGGTGAAATTAATTTTAATAATTTTTTAGTTGAACCAACATATCCAAAATATTATCCAACAAGTAAGCAATATTTTTAAATTATTATATTCTGATGTGTATTTTATAATTATAACACATCTCAATTCAGATGCTAAATTTTCATCGGGAATACTTGATATATATTTTGACTTTATAAAATTTACAGTTGAAAAAGTAAATTCACATACGTAAGTTATTCCAAAAATACTGAAATGTTTTCTAATAACTGTGCTGAATAGGTTTAGACAGTAAGGTGTATACATGGAGATAGAGATGATAAAGATTATCAGAGTGTGGTGTGTTAAAATTTCAATCCCTACCAGTATACACTATACAATATACAAAACTAAACTCCTTACATGGTCTCAAAGCCCTACGTGCTCTAGCCCCACATCCCTATTAAATCTCACCCCTCATACCACTCTCCTCTTCTCCGTCAATGCTCCAGCCACACTCGTCTTTCTACTCCGCAAATCATCACTCCTGCACCAGGGCCATTGTACTTGCTATTCTCACTGCCTGGAACACTTTCCATCAAGGTCTTCTCATACCTACTTCTTTACTATCATTTCTGTCTCAGTTCACATGTAGCCTCCTCAGAGAAGCCTCTCCTGACCATCTCATGCAGTGTGGGTCCTATCCAGTCACTCTTGAACCCGCTACCCAATTTTCCTCCTTTTATTTTCTTTGTAGTGCTTATCACCATTTGAAATTATCTTCCTTAATGTTTCTCTGGTTGATTGGCTTTCTCTTGCACATACACAAACCAATGGAATATAAGCTTAACAACAAAGGGACCAGGTCTGCACCATTCACTGCTCTCTCACCAGTGCCTAGAACAATGCCTGGCATATATTAGAAAATACATGATGAGTAAGTGAGTGAGAGAATAAGTGAATACTCCATTGAATTGGAGGGAGCCTTATTTAGGCAACCAGTCCCCTGTAGACAGACACTGAGTTTGTCTCCAGATTGTTTCCTTTTGCCGCAGCTATCTAATGCTATAGGGACACCCTCCCACTGCAAATCCTTCGCGACTGACACACATCCTCATGCCTTTGTTACTGTAGAATAGCTTTCCAAAGAAGAGCTTCTATGTCAAAGGATATGCCCATTTATTTTATTTTAATAGATGTGTTTCTTACAAGATTGCAGCAATTTACTGGCACAACAGCAGTGTATACAATTTTCTCACTTCACACTCTGAATAGTATCAACCATTTTAATGTTTCCCAATCCAATATAATAATAATTGTATTTCATTTCAGATTAAAAGTCTTTAGAAGTTTCTGGTAAGAAATGGTGGTGAGGGTAGCATTACACTGTGAATGTGATTAGTCCTACTGAATGACATGCTTGGGAGCGTTTGAGCTGGGAAAGTTTACATTGTATATATATTTCCACAATTTAAAAGAAAGAGAGAGACTAAAGAGACAATTACAACTAAATGCTATACATGATCCCAAACTGGATCTAATCATGGAGGATAAAAGTCCCAAAAGGACATTACTGGGACTTAGGGGGGAAATGGGAATATAGATTATAATCATTATAACAAAGTTCAAATTCCTGAACTTGATAACTGTACTTAAGGTGGTTACATAAGTGAATATTCTTGTTCTTAGAAAAAGTCCATGGAAGTATTATGTGTTCAAGAAGCATGATATATACAGCCTACTTTCAAATGCTTAGAAATTAGATGAATAGGTAGAGATAGATGGGAGAGTGAGAGAGAGAGATACTATTAAAGAGAGAGAGCTGGATAGACAGAATTATATGGCAAATGTGGCAAAATGTTAAAACTTGGTGGATCTGGGTATCTGAGAGGAGGGGTATGTTGAATTCTCTGTATGAGTTTTGTATTATTTTGCATCCTGTAAATTTGAAATTATTTCAAAATAAAAAGTTTATTTAAAAAATAAACATCTTCAAACACTAATAAAGTCACATACTGTTTCAGAAGTTCATTGGCCATTTACATGTCCTGTTTTGTGACTTACCTGTTATGGTAGATTGGATTATGGTACCCCAGAAAAAAAATGCTCTTAATCTTAATCCATGCCTATGGGTGTGAACCCACTGTAAATAGTATCTTTTGAAGATCTTATTTTTAATTGAGGTGTGGTCCAACTCAATCAGGATGGGTCTTAATCCTATTACTGAAGGTCTTATAAAGAGAGAATAACATGGGGAAGATTTAGAAGCTGTAAATCAGTGGCACCAAGAGAGGAAGGAAAGGACATCACTACGTGATGGAAAACCATAGAACCCAAGGATGTTGGCCAGCCTCAATGCTCCCAACCCCCAGCAGAAGCAAGCCTTCTAGTCTCTGAAACCATAAGTCAATAAATTCCTGTTGTAAAAGCCAACCCATTGTGTGGCATCTGTCATAAGAGGCTGGAAACTAAGGCACCTATTTACCTTTGCCCAATTTCCTATTGGATTGTTGGGAGGAGATGTCGTTGTAAATCAACTCATAACAGCTCTACATATTAGGGATAGCAGCTCTTTGACCTGAGTTTCAAGTACGTTCTCATTAGTTATAGTTGTCCTGTCTTACACCTTGGAACTTGTGTTAGTATATGGCCCCGTCTTTCAGGTTCCTTGTAGTTCCTGGGGTTCCCATCTTGCTGAAGCAAACTGACAATTCCAAGACTCGCCCTCACTACTCAGCTCACTTGGCCAGCACTGAAAACAGTTCCTCAGGCATGAGCCCATAAATTCACTACCAGCCATTTCAGAATCCATCTTCCGAACAGTCCATTTCTCTCTCCATTTGGACTTGGAGACATACCCTTTAGCCACAGTTTGATCCATAATCAAGAATGCCAAGACTTTGACCATGAAAATCTGGAAAAGTAGTTGTCACCAGTGCCACTGCTGGCAGAGAGAGATGGGGGCCAAAAAGAGGCTGATTGTAACGGAAATCCCTTTGTGAGGACTGAAACTCCACAGGCGCCCATTTCCCCCAACTTTTAATTTTTAAAAACTTCAGACATATGGAAAAGTTGTAAGAATGGTACAACAAAATACCATATATCCATCACCAGATTTGACTATTTGGTAACCTTTGTCACATATTTCTAATAACTCTCTCTCCACACATATATAAATAGATGCATATGAATTTATACATGTGGGGTGTGTGTATATGTATTCATTTTACCGAACCATTTTAGATAAGTTGCAGATTCAATCCTAAAGACTTCAGCATGTATTTCCTAAGAACAAAGATAGTCCTATAAAGCTATAAACAAGTATCACACTCTGGAAATTTAATATCAATACAATGCTAATATCTAATAACCAATCCATATGCAAATTTTCCAAGTTGTCCCTATAAATGTTCTTTAAAGCTAGATTTCTTTTTGGTCTAGGATCCAATCCAAGATTGCACATCATATTTAGTTGTCCTGTCTTTTAAGTCTCATATCTAGATTTGTTCCCAAACTTTGTTATGACATTGATATTTTTGAAAAGTTCAGTCCAATTGTTTTGCACAGTGCCCCTGTTGTACCATTCTTACAACTTTTCCATATGTCAGTTTGGATTTACCTCATTGTCTCCTCATGACAAGACTTCATGGTGATCCTGTGACACTCTCAATGCTCCTATCAGGAGACACATGATGATAAATGGATTCTCAGCTGAGATAGTGCCTGCACATTTCTTCACTTTACAGGTACCTTCGCTGTGAATTGATAAATGATCTGTGAGAAGATCTTTTGAGACTGGGTACCATACTGTTCCCTAGAATATTTCATCTAATGGCTTTAGATTACATTGATGATACTTGCATGAATCAAGTATTTCCATGTGGTTGTAAATTGTGAGTTTCTAACTCTACTATTCCTTTTACATTTATGAGTTGGCATTCCTCAGTAGATAAAAATGGATCATTTCTCCCTCCCCCCTCTTTTTTCTTTCCAAGTGTCAGTATGGACTCATGGATTCTTTTTTTATTCTAAGTGTTTTAATCCATTAGTATTAATAATTCGATACTCAGACTATCCCATTTGGGGCCATTGGGATATAGCAGACTCCTATATCACTGGGACATGCCCCCATCAATTTTTTTTTAGCATTCCATGCTTTCTGATGGAAAAGATTTTTTAGGCATACCTGGAATCAACCATTTCTCCAAGGAACCTTGGCAACTTTTAGTGGGAAATGGTGTTTAGGAGCCAGGATCTGAGCATTAGGAGTGCTTATTGCCACTGGGATCTCATTGGTTCAGTAGAACAAATGCACTTCTAACTAAAAGCCACGGGAAGGCAGGTTCAGGGCCATCTGGGCAGCATGACATCAGTAGAGGCTGAGTCCAATATTGGAATCAAATTCAGGGGCAGTTGTAGTTTTCAATGGCCCAATAACCGCATATTACTCTGGTAATAGATAAGCTATTATTTCCTCAAATACTCTTCCTGCCCCTTTTCCCTTCTCTTCTCCTTCTGGAACTCCCATGACATATATGTTGTTGAGTTTCATATTATCATTCAACTCCTTGCACATTTTTCCATTCTTTTCTCTCTCCAATTTCAGCTGTCCTGTCTTCTGTATCACTTAATCTTTCTTCTATTATTTAAGTCTTCTGTTGTATGCCTCTAATATATTTTTTGTCTCACCTATAGTGTCTTTCATTCCCATGAGCTCTATTATTTTTCTATTCAGGTTCTCAAATTCTTCTTTGTGTTTGTTCAGTGTCTTCCTGATGTCCTCTATCTCTTTCGCCATATTGTATTTCAACTCATTAATTTGACTTCAGAAATTTGTGTGCATCTCGTTGATTAGTTGTCTCAAATCCTGTGCACTTCTGCAGCTTTGATACATTCCTTTTCTTAGGCCTTTTCTTCCATTGTCTTAGAATGGCTTGTAATTTTTTGCTGATGTCTAGGCATCTGATTAGGTGGTGAATTTCCTCAGATGCTCTATTTCTCTCTCTTTTGTAGGGACTTAGTGGCAGGAAGCTGTATGTTACTGCTGTTCTATGATTCTTGATTCAACCTGTTCTGGGTCCCTGTTAGTTGCTCAAATCTGGTCTGGACCCAGTAATGGGTTACAGACCCACTTCCTAGGGTCTTAGAGAGGGAGGCTGTAAAAGCCAGAAAGAGCCTCTCTTACTTATTTCCTTTTAATTTCCTTATGTGCACTTCCTTGGTCTGCCAGCAGATAGCGCTCTTTGGCAGCCCTCTCAGTTCAGCGCCTGGTCGGAGTGTGTTTGCAGCAATGTGAGCCAGTTCAATGTGACAGAGGTTCCTACCTGGAGGCTAAGAGCCTCGTAATTCAAACTTTCTCAGAGACAGTTCTCCAACTTTTGCTAGCAGCCACCTCCTTTTTCTGGGTAGGCAATAATGTCACTCCCCTCTGCACCCTCAACAACCAGTCCAGGTCTAGAGAGGGAGATTGAGAGGGCCCCTTGCTGGCTCCCAAGACAAACAATGGCACAGCCCCACCCAGGCTGGAAGGGCTCGTGGGACACAGCAGACCAAATCCATGGATCAAAAGCTGAGTCAGCCTAAGGCTGTGTACATCTCTCTCCTCTTTCCTGTAGAGGTGGATCCCTGGGGTCCCCTTTGCCTGTAGCCACCAGCCCAAAGCCTGAGAATTCAAAAGTGTCTATAGTTTGGGGGAGACTGACGGCATTCACAGTGTGGCTTTAACTCACAGTTTTGCCTTCACAATTCTTTTCCTTCAACCCTCTCTCCTCTGGGCAGGGTCCAGCTTTCCCTTGTGTCCTAAACCCTAGAAGATTTTTTTCTACACCATGCCTGCCTATCTTCTAGCTATTTTTCTGGGAGAGAGGAAAGTCCTGTACCTTTCTAATGTACCATCTTCCTGGAAGTGCCTATCTCTTCCTTCTGGGATCAGTCTTGAAAGGAACATAAACCCAGGTGTCCTGAACTCCTTGCCATTTCCAAGGGGAGGGCACTAAGTCCCTAAATCAGACAAATGCTCCCTGGACCCAGGAAGGATGCTGGAGAAGAATACTGAGACAGGTATGAGAATAACAGGGCATGACCATTCATCCAGAGTTGACAAAGCCAAGTGCCCTACAAGTTGAAATTAAATGCTTCTTTCCAAGGTCTGTTGGTTTCTCATTTTGTGAAGGGCTTTATCTCATACAGCTAAAAGCTTCCCTGTCTTTGTAGAAAAATTCTGACACAATAGAGCCCATTTTGAACTTCTTTCCCTAGGATTGCTTCTTTCTTTCATCCTTTCCACTTCATAGAATTCGGTTGTTCTGACAAATGCCGAGATGGCTAGTGATACATTTCCATCTCCTTCCAAATCCTCACAACAGATACCCTGCTTGTAAATCAGCATGGGGTTTTTTCTGAGGAAAAACTTTTAAAACTTTGCTCAACTCGTGTCAATCCCTGCAGTGTTCTTTTATTTGCTTGCTTGCTTGTTTGGTGGGGAGTAAAAGAAAAGCCTGAACTCCTGGTACTCATAGTTTCATAAGCTATAACATCACCTTACTTTCAACTTTCTTTTCTTGAATCATGTTTCTACCTTGCTATTGTTCAAATCTCCAACATCTGGGTGTGTTCAGGTCCCAACCACTGGCCTGCCAGTGTGAATCCATTTCTAAATAGGATCTTTGAAGGTGATACTAGTTACAGTGTGTCCAAACTGAGGGAAGTCCTCATAAGCAAAGGAAACTGGACACTACGAGGAAGCCAGAAGGAGCAGTCAGAAGGTGGAAGTCAGTGTAACCCAGAAGAGAAAGGAGACACTGCGAGATGCACTGCCAAGTGACAGAAGAATGAAGGACCAAGGACATGCAGCCAGCCCCAGATTGCCACAGTCTTTGGGGAGAAAGCATGCCTTGCTGATGCTTTGATTTTGAACTTCTCCTAGCCTCAAAGTGTGAGCCAAAAAATTCCCATTGTTTAAGCCAAGCTACTGTATGGTATTTGTTTTAGCGACTAGGAAATGAACATAGGTTGTTACGTGAAATGGAAGACCTTTTTCATGAGTGTTTAAGTGATCTCAGTCAGGGCATTACACAGACCAACTGATATACAGGGTCAACCAAATGATTGGTGGCTAAAACTTAATACTAGTGGATGAAATATAATCTCTTTCAGTGGACTATGACAGTTTCTAATGTGTGAAAGAACAGGCACAAACCCAGAGAACTGAGAATTGTACTTTGCTCAACACTTCCTTGTATCATCCTCTTTGATACTCACACAGCCCTGTGAGGTAAGTAGTTCAGGCTCTAGCACCATCCCATTTTATAGGGAGACAAACTGAGGCTCTAAGAGGAGAATGGATCTTCCCAAAGAATCACAACTCTAAGGAAGCTGGGACTTGAACACTGGCTGCCTTGTTAAAGGAAGGGGACTCTTCTACAACTGATGCCGAACCAGCCTGGTTGTGTGAACAAAATGAAATGCAGGTGACTTTAGCCTGTAAGAGCAGGATGTTTTCAGTGGAGAAGGGGGGAATGTAGATGAGCTGACACAATCCTGGAAGCTTCAGCTTTCAGATCATGACTGTCTGCACTCCTGAAGGACTCATCTGTGCATTCATAGCCTTCCTAACCAAAGGTACACAGGGGCTAGTGATGTCAGCAGTCCATCCCACTGAGACCTAGAAACCATCCAGGACAACTTTCATCCTTGAAATCTAGGGCAGGTGCCTTTGGTGATAATAGCCTATTTTTCCCCTCAGCGGGGTGATTGAACACTTTCCTTCATCTCCAGGTGAGGCTTAGAAAAAAGCAGATTTAGTGCTTCTTGCTGATACGAACTTGAATGGATAACCCATTGTTCAGCCTTGTTTCCTCAGCTGCCTGCCTAACCTGATTGTAGTCACTTAGGAGAAGATCCCCACAGAGAAACCAAAGAGCTTTGCTTAAAGTAATCAACAGAGACCTTGGGGGGCTGTTGCAGCCCTCAGGAGGCATATTAGCAACTGTGCCTGGGTACCTTTTTCTCCCATCCTAATCACTCCCCCAACATCATCTGGAAAGCTCTGGATCTTGATGGCTTTCATAGAAGGATCCATATGGATTCTGAGAAACAGGTAAGTTGGGGCAAGTTTGGAGAGCTAAAGGCACTCAAGTAGGAAGATCACCAATTTGGGGGCAGTGTAGCTTAGCACTTAGCTCCCGTGCCTCTCTGAGCCACTAGCTTAGTGGAGGAGCCAGAGGAGGTGAGAGGGAAATGGAATTCCTGGATGGATGCCCAACTGGTCCATTTCAGGGTGTTTTTAGGACAAACCAGAAGCAGAAGTCCCAAGAGAAATCTTAGCATAAATTACCTGGCATCCGAACATTGAGTAGCTATGTTCAAAACATCAGGCTACAAAAAAATAATAATTAATTTGGGGGCACTCCTGAGCCTATAAAATTAGGGTTGGTCAATGTCTTTCACATACATAGAAATGGACTATTTCTCACAGTTCTTCTCTTCCTTTCCAATCCAAAATCCATACTTTCCCATGCTCATGTTTCAGAAAGCAGTGGTATCAGCAAAGCAGAAACCACCCTAACTTTCAAACGAAGGGATTGTTTATGACGGTTTCAGGATGGATGGAGTCCGGGGATCAAAAAGGATGAAGATATGATAACCAGAGATCAGAAGCTGCTAATGCACCCAGCCTTCAGCCCATGAGCGTCCACCTCATGCCGCACTGTGGGGATGTTGCTATACAGTTAGCTGTGGGTTTAACAAAGAGGAGCCACCTCAACCAGGGCTAGAACTATCTCTGTCCAGGCTACTGAAACCTCAACTTACCCCATCTCTGCTGTTGCTACAACTACAGAAATTTCCCTTCCTCCCACCTTCTGATCTCCTGACAGTGTACCCTGTTGCAATCAGTAAGGAAGACAGCTGTCAGGGAAGCAGGAGAAATATAGTTTGCAAACTCTCAGCCCCAGGAGCACAGAGCGGCACAGAGCGTAGACCAGCGGGCATTTACAAACAGCACAGCAAACAAGCTCTCTTACTTTGATAGCGCCACCCGATGGCCAGCACCAGAAACAATATGACTCATCATTTTTTAAAAAATATTTATTTTTTTTCCCCCTGAAATGGCTCCTTTGTCTGTTTGCTCATGGTTTTTTTGCTTGGTGTCTGCTTGTTTTTAGGTTTTTTTGTTTGGGGGTGCTTTTTTTGTTGTTTGTTTTGTTTTTCGTTTTTTGTTTTTGCTTGTTGTCTACTGATTGTTTGCTCATTGCCTATTTTTGTTTTTCTTTAGGAGGCACCAGGAACTGAACCTGAGCCTCCCATGTGCGAGGTGGGCACTCAACTGCTCGAGCCACACTCTTTCTTCTCATGTAAGTCAGTCATGTACTTGCCACTTACCTTCCTAACCTTCAATGAGCTGCTCGACTATTCTGAACTTCCATTTCCTGATCAGTAAAAAAAGGGTAATGATAGTCCTACTTTCCAAGGACTATTATGAAGATTAAATAAAATAAAGCATATAAAGTGCTTATCACATACCTAGCACATAGCAAATGCCCAATATATGATAGTTAGCATTAATGCTATATGTGATTTTCATTATTTGTTTCCAGGTCTTGATCACATATAGAACCATGAGCTCTTTGAGTAAAGATCATAGCAATCCTCTTCATGCTCCTAGCATCTAGTACAGTGCCCAGCACCCGTAGATGCTAAAATCCCACATTCATCATATTCCCTCCTTTTTTTTTTTTACCCCTCACACTGGTGGTCTCTCTCTCTCTTGAGCTCATGCATGCGTCCTCTTTCTCCGCCTTCTTTCTTTTCCACTCTGTTCCCACTCTTGCTTATATTGACTCAGGAATAAAATATCCCTCTCCTTCTCTTGGTTCAGTTTGTGAATCAAAACAGACCCAAATCATGCCTGGGGCACTTAACAGTGGCCCTGGTGACAGGCAGCAACAGCCACCTAGCCTGTGCCATTGCCACCTCTCATGCTTTCTCCCTTGCATTCTCCACACAAAATCCAAAGGCATCTTTACAAAAACTTAAATCTGATCCTCCAACCCCCTCCCCCAGCTTAACCCTTTCAATGGCTGTCCGATGACTTTGGAACAAAATTCAAACTATTTCCATGGTTTATGAGTCTTCATGGGCCAGTCCCTGTCGACCTCTCAGTCCCATCTTGCAACAGTCACCTGCTTGTGCTCTTTATTCCAGCCACTGTGGAGCTTTCTGAGCTCTTCAATGTGCAACCAGGCCTTGCCCAAGCTGTCTTCACCCCCATAATATTCAACATTCATCTCACCACCCACCCACATGACCCTTCTAGCTAATTCTTCACCTAGATAACTCCTACTCACCGGCCAGGCCTCAACCAAAACATCCTTTTATCCAGAAAAATCTTCCCTAGACTTCCTAAGAAGACAAGCATAAACAAACGTCTCTGATCTTGGGCAAGTCCCTTAACCTTCTGAGGTTCAGTGTGCTATCCTGAAGGAAAAGGGGGGGGGGGTGGTAGAATAATAGCATTCCCCTCTTGAGGTTGCTGTCCAAATGAGGTAGTACAGGTAAAGCGGCACATCCCCTCGCCAACGCCAGTTATTATTGGTAAATGTGTGACCTCAACCAACTTTTCCACCACCCTGAACCTTAGTCTCCTTATCAGACTTGCAGGACTGTTTGAGGATTAAATGAAGTTGCATACAGAAAGGGCCAATGCTGGCACAGGGTTAATGGGCCCTTGTGAAGAAAGCAGCCCCACTGCCCATGCAAAGTTCAATCATGGACTTCCTGAATGGGGAGGGTGCATGAGTCCAATTGTTTGGTCTCTTCTTTATATACTTTTGTGAAAAATTTTATTTATTTACTTTGGGTTTTTTTTTATCCTCCACCCTCCCCCAGATGGTTCTCTTGTCTATCTGCTCATTGGACCGGGAACTGAACTTGGGACCTCCCATGGCAGTGCCCAATGGCCTGAACCACATCTGCTCCCAGCGGGCTTGAAGTGCCTGCTGGCTGTGGTATCTGCTCCTTTAGGCATCTGCTCGTTGTGGCAGGTGTGGCATCCAGCTCGCTGCAGTGGGTACGGGTCTGCTTGTCTTCTTCTTTAGGATGCACCAGAACCCAAATTGCCCCATAACCCTCCTATAGCCTATCCTGCCTCCAGGGTCTTCTAAACTTGATTGAATTCCAATGATTCATTAAGATCAGTTGAGGAAACTAAGACGAAGGGCTGAGTGGGGAAAGATAGGGGAGGTGGGAGTTTAGCCTAGAATTGTCTACTAGGCCTGGAAATTAAAATAAGAGGGACTGAGGAGATATTACAGAATAAACCTTGTTTTGTATAGTCTGTCCTATAATTTCCCAATTAAATGTTAACAGCTTTTGAGATGACAGTAATGACCCAATGGCCAAATTTCAGTAAGTAAAGCAAAAGTCCTTGAAAGCTATGGAAAGATCTTATCTAAATGATGGTTAAACAAATTAAACAATTACAATATATTCTCCAGAAACTGGCAGTCCGTATGCTTTTAAGGTTATTCACAATTTCAGAATTTTATTAAAGAAAAAAAGAGGTTTTAGCCTCCTGTGGAGGAAGAAAAAAGAACATCTCTTGCATAAACTCTAATGGTTTCAATTTTATTTAGCTTGGATGTAATCTTCCTAGGTTTATGGGATACTAAGAAGATATATTAGCATTATGTATGTTAAATCTTTAAGATGATGAAAATTGTAAGTTTTTGGCTAATGAAATTATTACAACTTCTTCTTTTTTTTTTTTTTAAGATTTGTTTATTTATTTATTTAATTTCCCCCCCTCCCCTGGTTGTCTGTTCTGTTCTTGGTGTCTATTTGCTGCATCTTGTTTCTTTGTCCGCTTCTGTTGTCGTCAGCGGCATGGGAAGTGTGGGCGGCGCCATTCCTGGGCAGGCTGCACTTTCTTTTCACGCTGGGCGGCTTTCCTCACGGGTGCACTCCTTGTGCGTGGGGCTCCCCCACGCGGGGGACACCCTTGCATGGCATGGCACTCCTTGCGCGCATCAGCACTGCACATGGCCAGCTCCACACGGGTCAAGGAGGCCCGGGATTTGAACCGCGGACCTCCCATATGGTAGACGGACGCCCTAACCACTGGGCCAAAGTCCGTTTCCCTACAACTTCTTTTAAAAAATGTTTTTGCTAAATTGAAATTAATAGTTTTTTGGTTTTTTCCTTTACAGAACAGAATGAGGGATATGAGATTTAAATGGATGTAAATGGATGTAAAAAGAAGTAAAAGATTTGTGGAAGTGAATTTATGGTCAAAGCTGACTAAAATTTGATAAGTTTGTTTGAGGGAATGTGTTTTGTCCTAAGATAAGATGATTGGTTTTCATAAAATCAAGGTGGAAATATGTAAGACAAGGCTTGGATGAACATAGAAAGTTGTAGAAGGTGTTGTAGAAGGTAGCATTAAGTAAGGGATTGTGTCTTATAAATGTGAAATTTGTCTTGAGATGAAGTTAACTGTAGTTACAAGGGTTCTTAGCCTTTTTTGTTCCATGGACCCCTTACTAAGTCCACACTGTATGGTGTATTATTTTAAAAATATATCACACCCGTACCAACACATCCCCACAAGAATAATGTTTTTTTGAATTTCAAGTCAAGCTCATGGACCCCTTGTTAAGAACCCCTGGTCTATATGGTTATGGTTAGTTAGAAGAAGTTTGCAAAAGCATTGTCCAAACTGAAATATGTAAATGGTTAATTCCAGGAAGCCAATGTTAAATAGAAACCTGAAGTGATGTTGATAATAAAAAGTAACTTCATAACAGGGAAACCTGTCAGAGGCCTCCTCAATCTGCACATTAAAGGAGTGGCAGGGAGAAGATAATCTTGATTCTATTGGGAATCTTAGGCTTTTTTAAAATAATGGAGCAAGTAGTTTCTCCTATACTGCTAAAGTAAAATATCTGTTAATTAACATAACCATGGTGAAGGTGCAGAAGTAAGAAGTAACGTGCTAAAAATAGTTAAGTCCATTTAATATGTTATAAAGTGCATTGGAAGTATTTAGAAAGTGTATAAAAATTAAAAGGTAGACTTCAGTGTTGTCTAATTCTCTTGTGAATTCAAACGAGGCCTCTAGTACCCTGCATGGTGCCTCTCCATTTGAGTTATTGCTTAGGTTGGTCACTTCAACCCCTAAAATAATGAAAGTATCTACCACCTCTCTGGACATGGCTCCTGAAGTGGAGGGCAAGTATGTTGCAGTTTCAGACTCCTGCAGCAGCCAACAATGTCTCGATAGGACCAGATTTATGAATGATGTTGCCTCCAGACTGCCTCTGTTTCATAGTGCCGAAGGGCATGAGGTGCCAGGCCAGAGAAACACCTGGAAACTACCTTCCTAGCTTCTCACCAAGATCAGCTGTGCTACAGCATGCTGGCTGTGTGACAGATATACCAAGTGGAGCAATGATTGGCAGAGTAATGTAAGTAGAACCTAAACAGACACGATTGGCAGTATGGCCTGCTCTCATAGAGAGAGACAACATGTATGGTATTGCAAACCTGGAGCTTAGATCTATTAATTGAAGCTCAAAGAGGATCTTGTGCATCGATTAGTGTATTGATTGGTATTAAGTGTTGTACCTATATACCTGAGGAATATAATAATATCTCTTCTATTCTAGATCGTATGCAGAAGGATGTTGAACATGTTAAAAGTCTTTGTAAACTTAGTTCATATTCTAAGTAATTAATGAACATACCTATAAGATAAAGTATTTGTTTTGCTTGCCATCTGCTTATCTTGTCGTTGTCTATATTGTGTTTGTGAGTTTCTGTCTAGGGCAGTGCCTCTCCTCATACCTCTCCCAGCTGCCCTAGGCATAACCACCGCCCTGGGAACTGGGGGTGGCAGTTTCCTAGGCAGCGTCTGAAACTTACAAGGTCAGGCCGGTCAGCTTCAGGAGGATGTAGCCTCTGGAGCACCTGGCCTTTCTCCTTCCCAAGGTCCAATATGTCATGGCTGGCCTCCTTTTGGGGGCCACTTACCACCATTTTCTTTATTCTTATAGTAAGACCATGTATCTTCTGTGGCAGTTTGATATATACCCTTTATAAAAGCCAACAGATTACTGGTACTTTGCATCAGCACCTCTTTGGCCGACTAACACATAATATGGTACCAGAGAGTGGGGTGGTGCTTTTGCAAATAACAAAATGCTACAACAGTTTTATAAATGGGTAAGGGTTTTTTTTGGAGGAACTGTGGGATATTTGATGGAACAGGCCTAGATCACTTTGAAGAGACTGTTGATAGCAATATGAATGCTAAAGAGACTTTTTATGAGGCCTTAGAAGTAAATGATGAAACTATTTTTGGAAAGTGGAGGAAAGGTGATCCATGTTTTGAAGTTCCAGAGAACTTAGCAAGATTAACTCCTGGTGTTTTATGGAAGACAGAATTTAAAAATAGTGAACCTGGGCATTTAGCTAAAGAACTTTCCAAAATAAACTCAGAGAATGTGTCTTGGATTCTCCTTGCCGGGTATAGTAAAATGCTAGGTAAGAGAGACAAGCAGAGAACTGAATTCTTGGGCACAACAAAACCAGAAACTGATTTTGAAAATTTTGAAATTTCCTCTGGAAATCAAGCCCAGATGACAGTGCCCCATTTGAGGATTGAACTAAGCGTGGAACTGTATTGAAAATGCAGTTATCTAGGAAAGACCTGTCGAAAGTCTTACTGTCTGATGGCTTGGACTTGGAGTGAGACTCAGCTGTTGTCTTTCAATGAAACTTGTGATTATATTTTTTTCCCTTGTAAGGGAAGAGGTGAATAAGCCCAGACCTTTATTAGGAAACAGTTTAGGATGATTAACAGCTGAGTCAGTCACCATAGATGGCATTGCTCCTGTTTGCATGGAACGACAAGAGGGAATCCATGATATGGAATGGGTACCCCCTGAGTTGTATAATTTTATTATCAAGGCTAGCTGTAGAGTAATGCTCACCCCCTGCTGGTCCTACCCATTGTCTGTTTTTATGCCAGGTGGTGCTGCAATTGTTACTGAAAAACACATAACAGCTTTAGCCAATCACATTGCTCAAGCCCTTAATGACTCCAAAGTAGCAATTTCCTTACTAAACAAAGAAACTACCCAACTACAAAAGGTAGTTTTGCACAATAGGATGGCTTTAGATATTCCTACTGCAGCACAAGGTGAACTTGTGCCCTCTTTAATGTTCAGTGCTGTGTACGTGTTTTTTATAGATCTACTAGCTCTTGGTGGAGGACTCCTATTATTCTGTTGTCTTTTATACTGATGCTGTGGAATGTGGATGCAATGCTTCTCCTATAGTCAACATAGGCCACTATGTGGCGGTGGATTGTGGGGACCCAGGCCCCCCCAAAGTCTTTGGCATGTAGCCACCTGTGTGACCTAGGCACAAGTAAAGGTTAACAACTCTCCCCAGAGGGAAGAGAATGCATAGATGGTTTAGTAAACTATGATCTTCCCAAAACAATAAATGTCATTGGTAAGCATCCTTCCTGCGAGCATATTAAAAACATCACCACACCACATATGTACGTTTCATGTGAAACCCCTTATATGTCACCCTCATTTTCTCATCACTTTGCAGAGTGCTATCTTCATTCATTCTTTTTTTTTTACTTATTTCTCTTCCCCCACCCTATTGTCTGCTCTCTTGTGTCTATTCGCTGTGTGTTCTTCTGTGTCCGCTTGCATGCTCGGTGGCACTGGGAATCTGTGTCTCTTTTTTGTTGGGTCATCTTGCTATGTCAGCTCTGTGTGTGTGTGGTGCCACTCCTAGGCGGGCTGCACTTTTTGCACAGGGCGGCTCTCCTTGCAGGGCGCACTCCTTGCACATGGGGCTCCCCTACGCAGGGGACACCCCTGTGTGGCACGGCACTCCTTGCGCATGGCAGCACTGAGCGTGGGCCAGCTCACCACATGGGCCAGGAGGCCCTGGGTTCAAACCCTGGACCTCCTATATGGTAGGCGGATGCTCTATTAGTTGAGCCACATCTGCTTCCCATCATTCATTCTTTGGCCACCATCGAAGAGTTTCTCCTGTTTGTAAGTCCCAATACAGCTTATGCCTGACTAAATGCCAGATATGTTCTTTGGCTTATAGACCTACTCATGCCCTACAGGAGTTGGAATGTAACAGTATTTGAAACTGCAAGCAAACAGTTCCTTCCATCTGCCCCATAAGATCTAAACCCCCTCTCAGTCTGAAGCAGAGCGGGTATCACCATTTCAAAATCCTCAAGGTTGAGGAATGAAAAAACATGAGGGGGGAATACAACAATGGACCAAAGTAGACATTATTATTATAATAATGGAAGAGCTTGTAGCATTGATTAAAGATAGTGGTTACCAGAGGTTCTGGGGGAGGGGAGAATAGGTGGAACATAGAGCATTTTTAGGGTGTTGGGATTGTTCTGCATGATATTGCGATGAAAAATACAGGCCACTATACACTTTGTCAAAGCCTATAAAACCGTACAGTGCAATGTATAAACTATAGTGTAGACTATAGACCTTGGTCAGTAGCAATGCTTCAATATTGGTTCACCAATTGTGATAAACCTACCACACTAATTTAAGATGTTACTAATAGGGGAAATTGTGGGAGGGGTAGAGGGTAGGATTTATGGGAATCCCCTATACTTTCCATGTAACTTTTCGTAATCTAAAACTTCTCTTAAAATACGTTTTATTTTGTTTTTTTGAGATGGCTGCGGAGCTAGGACCAGAATCAGTGGATTCAGGAGCAAGAAGGAGCCCTGGGTATTTGTCAGTGTGATTAATTAGAGAAGTGCCAGGCCTGGAGGACGCGTCCCCACCCCTACCTGCAGGAAGCATGAGCAACAGCAGTGCTTATATCCAGGGAAAAACAGTGAGGGGCTAGGGCCCCCAGGAGGGGAAGACAGCGTCACACATAGACAGACCCCAGGCCCAGCCACTTCCTCCCAGCATCTGCTCTGGTCCCTGCCCCACATCATCAGATGCCAGCTACAGAAAGTAGAAAAGGCATCCACAGGCAGGCGGAAGAGAATACAAAATATAAAGATGTAAAGATGTGCACCCAGCAAGGAATCACCAAGCATTCCAAGAAGGACAAGGACAAGAAAAAGAGGAACGAAATACAACAAAGAAAGAAAGAACAATCTTGATCTTTTATCCTGCAGCCTAGCTAAATATGTTTATTAGATACAGTATTTGAGCTTGCATGTGTTTCTTAGGATTTTCTACATTTAAAAAAACCAGGTCAACTGCAAGTAAAGAAAGTTCTATTTGAAAGAAGGAAAGAAAGAAAAAGAGAAAGAGAAAGGAAAGAAAGAAAAGAGAAAAAATGAAGGAAAGGAAGGAAGAGAAAGACAGAAAGATAGAAAAATAGAAAGAAAAAAGAAATGAAGGAAAAAAGGAAAGAAAAGGAAGAAAGAAAGGAAGAAAGGAAGGAAGGAAGAAAGAAAGAAAGATAGAAAGAAAGAAGGAAAGAAAGAGAAAGAAAGAAAGAGAGAGAGAGGAAGGAAGGAAGGAAGGAAGGAAGGAAGGAAGGAAGGAAGGAAGGAAGGAAGGAAGGAAGGAAGGAAGGAAGGAAGGAAGGAAGGAAGGAAGGAAGGAAGGAAGGAAGGAAGGAAGGGCAGAGGAACATGACTACTCTACATTATGATGATGATGGTGGCAGTGCTAAAGGCTAACCTTTTTTTCTTTTTCTGAGTTACCAGGGCTGGGGATTGAACCTGGGACCTGTATGTGGGGATCCGGTGCTCAACCACTGAGCCACATCGGCTCCCTGAGCACCGGCTCCCCCAGTTCGGTTTTTTCATTTGTTTGCTTGTCATTTGTTTGTTTTTGTTTTTAAGGGGCATCGGGGACCAAATCCAGGACCTCCCATGTGGGAAGTAAGAGCTCAACTGCTTAAGCCACATCCGCTCCCTATGGCTAACCTTTTAACAATAATAAGGGTGACATTTACTAGGTGTCTGGCACTATTCTAAAAGTTTTGCAGGAATTAGTTCACAACAATTCTCAAACAGCCCTGTATTAGTCAGCCACAGGAGTGCTAATGCAAAATACCAGAAATTGGTTGGTTTTTATAAAGGGTATTTATTTGGGGTAGGAGCTTACAGATACCAGGCCATGAGCTTAAGTTACTTCCCTCACCAAAGTCTATTTTCACATGTTGGAGCAAGATAGCTGCGGATATCTGTGAGGATTCAGGCTTCCCGGGTTCCTCTCTTCCCAGGGCTTGCTCCTTCCTGGGCTCAGCGTTCCTCTCTTCCTGGGGCTGGCTTCTGTTTCCTCTGCGAGCTTACTTCCCAGGGCTCCAGCTTAAGGCTTCAGCCTCAAACTCCAACATCAAAACTCCAACGTCAAAAACCCTCAACCCGAGGTGCAGCGATGCCCAGAGACGTACTTACCAAATGCAATGGGTGTGTCATGATGATGGGAGTGAGTGTTGCTGGGGGGGGGAGGGGTGCGGTGGGGGTGGTGGGGTCGAATGGGACCTCATATTTTTTTAATGTAATATTTTTACAAAATCAATAAAAAAAAAAAAGATCTTTTGGGGAACTTAAGTATGTAAGGGATGCAAGATATGCAAGATGTTTTTTTTTTTTTAAAGCAAAAGAGAGTAGTTTGTTCTAAAGTAAATTGTTGCAGAATGAGAAACAGGAAAGTATAGGGAAGAAGCTGAATGGGTGTAGAGATTTGTCAGTTTGTAGAAATGAATTTTATTTGTCGTGGTCAATGCTGAATAAGGTTTAATAGATTTGTTTATAAGAGTTTTTATAATTGTTCATATCAAACAGTATATTCATGCAAAACTGGAATTTGGTTATCTCTCCCTTAAAATAATGACATTTTCTTGGATTATTGGTCTGCTCTTAGTAAGACGTTATAAAGATTTTTTCTTAAAAAAAAAAAAAAACCTTCAACCCTGTCCTTTGCCATGCCTTTTATCTGTGACTCCCCAAAGGGTGGGGACTCAACGCCCTAATGACGTGGCCCAATCAAAGTCCTAATCATAACTCAATCACGCCCAGGTACAGGCCAGATTACAAACATAATCCAATATCTAGTTTAGGAATTCATAACCATATCAAACTGCTACAAGTCCTATAAGCTACATTAGAAGGTTTTCCCTCTTTGAAGACAAGAAAACATAAACACAGATACCATTACTGAGCTGCGCAGGGTCAAATGGCCAGGAAAAATGATGGCTGGGGAGCCAAACCTGGTGTCCTGGTTCCAGAGCTCACATCCTTCGTCTCTACAGTGGGGCAAACAAGCAAAAGACTTAATGTAAGTATAGCTGAAAGGCTCAAAGAGCTAAGAGTGGACACCACTGAAAGTAAATGAAAACAGCCTGGTGTGGGAAAGAGCTACATCTCAATGCAACATGGTGAGATTTCAGAAAGTCACTAAAAAGTTCCCGAGAGAAAAACGTTATCCACTAAGGGACGCTGTTGGGCTGGTATCAGTCAGGATGCTAGAAAACAGTGCAGACGTTTTCCAACCTCAGACTCTTTCCGAAAGAGTATGCTCTGGAGAAACAAGGTTTAAAATGTTTTTCTCAATAACCATCTGTTGAGTAGAAATAATCCAAACATCCATGAACTGGTAAATGGATAAACAAAATGCGGTATGTCCATACAATGGAATGCTATTCAGTAATAAAAGGGAGTGAACTTAGGAGTAGATGCAGCTCAGTGGTTTGAGTGCCTGCTTCCCACGTCCGAGGTCCCAGGTTCAATCCCCAGTACCTCCTAAAAACAGAAAAAGAAACAATAAATGAAAAAAACAACTTGGGCGAGCCAGTGTAGCTCAGTCATTAAGTCCCGGGTTCAATGCCTGGCGCCAGGATCTAAAAAAAAAAAAGAGTGAGCTACTAATATACACAAAAACATAGATGTACCTCTGGCTAAGTAAAAGAAGCCAGATGCAAAAGACTACATATAAAATCATTCCATTTATATGAAATGTCTCAAAGAGGTACATTTATAGAGACATAAAGTCGATTCGCGGCTGCCTGGGGCTGGGACGATCGGGAGGTGGCCAGGGATGAGAACGGGTTGAAGGCAAATGAGCATGGGAGATATTTTGGGGAGTGATGGAAATGTTCTAAAAATGGATTGTGGGAATGGTTGCCCGACTTTGTAAATTTGCTAAAATTCATTCCATTGCACACTTAAAGCAGATGAATTTTAATAAAATCTGAAAAGGTCTCAAATCCTGGCTTTGATGCTTATTATCTGCATGACTCAGGGCAAGTTATCTAGTGGCATAGTGTCCCTGCACCTCAGTTTCCTTGCCTGTAAAATGGGGACAGATGAACCTGTGAGATAAGGCAGCTTGCAGCCTCGGCACAGGCCTGACCCCGTCAGAGAAGCTCGGAGGACGTCTCCCACGCCCTGAGCTTCTGGGAAACCATGTCTACCCCATCCGGAGCCCAGGAGCCAACCCTGTGTTTCTTCATTAACACGTTGCTGGTTCCCCCATACGCCTGGGAATGTGCTGGTCACTGCCCCATCCCCCAATGCCTGGAGCAAGAAATACTCGCTACTAGCGAGTCACGAGAAATGCCCCGGCCTTCGGGAGGAGCCTTCCGGAACGCGCGGCCGGTAGGTGGCGCACTCCGACGAGCGCGTGGACCAGCCGCGGGTCGCAAGGGACCAGGCAGGTGACAGCTTCACCGCAGACCCAGCAAGGCCCCTAAAGACACGGGCACGCGGGCGTGAGCACTTCACACGGGGCCGGGCGGTCCCAGGGGGAGGGGGCCAGGCCGGCTCTGATCGCTCCCACCGCCCCGGCCCGCAGACAGGGGCGCCCGCTGTCCCCCCGCTAGGTGGCGCCCGAGGACTAGGCGCCTTCCCCCTGACACCCACCCCAGCGCCGCCGCGGCTGACCCCGGGCGGGCGCCTCCAGCAGGGAGCGGCGGGAGGTTCCCCCTTCCAGCCGGCCTGGCGTCCCACCCTGAAATCCGCTCTTGGAATTTAAAGCTTCGTCTAATACCACGTGAGAGCTTTACAACAGACCGCGCGGACTTTCATTCACTCAGTTCATCACTATTACTACGAAATTAATAAGATTTATTACCGCGCCTACATCCTCTTCTGGAATAATACTAACTTCAAGGCATGACTGCGATGGCGAGGATTAAATGGCAAAGTTTAAGAATCAACCTTGGCACAGGTGTCTGGCTGCAGGGGTTTGGCGTTCTCCGGGTGGGGTTTGTAGTCTTTTTACAACTGTCCTGTAAATTTGAAATTGCTTCAAAATTATGAGCGTTTTTTAAAAACCTTAGGCCATGCCTGGCACATAGTAACGTTCCACAAACAGTAGCTATATAATTTCTCGCAATCAAAACCCTTTCTTATGAACGGATTTAGAACTCCCACAGCAGTGTTTATAAAGATAAAATTAATAGTAGTAATTATTAGTATTATTGAACTCTGTTTTGTCTCAGACACTGTCCTAGACACTCTGAGGCCTTTCGTTTGGGAAGATGTAGATACTAAAATTACAATATATATTTCTGTAGCCAAATACACTGTAAGGGGACAGAAGCAGTGGGAGGCCCTATTCTCAATAGAACAGTAAGGGAGTCCTGCCTGAGAAGGTGACACTGGCAGAATCCGAAGGAAGTGAGAGGGTTGGGCCATGTGGATACCTGGAGAAAGGGTGTTTCAGATAAAGGGAACAGTGCAAAGGCCCTGGGGTGGGATCAAGTGAGAACATTTGAGAGCTGCATGGCCACCAGTGTGCCTGGAATAGAGTGAGCAAAGCAGCACTGGAGGAGTAACCAGATAAGTCAAACCTGCAGCTGAAACCAGGTCTGTAGGACTCCACTTCCTGACACTAATCTCAGGGCATTAGAACTTTTCACAAGTAAGATTTTTGGTGGTAAGAAATGTTGCCTCCTATTTATGGAGCATATCTATCTCCCAGACACCAAGCTAAGACTTTTTAAATTTTATCTCACTTAAGCCTCAACACCAAAACAACCCCACGGTATCTATATGTTCAGGGCCACCTTTGCACAGAGAAGGAAAATTGTGCCCAAGGTCACAAGATGTGAGGAGGATCTGAACCCAAGCCCCCAATGCACCACAGTCTTCAGATGAGAACAGAAGCCCCAGAAGGGGTATCTGGATGGAAAAGTTCAGATACCAGTTTCATCTGTTCAGCTACTAGAATCCAGGTGTTGTTTCCATTAAGTCTATGAAAAGAAATGTGTGATTTTTCTCAGATATTTCCCTTCTGAACTATCTTGCCTGTGGTGAAAGAGATTTCCAACTTGGGCTTCAGTGCATTTATTATGTTGCAGAGTTCAGCCCTCTTTCTGGTCAAAAGAAAAGAAATAATTAAAACTTAGGCTGAGGGAAGCGCAGAGAATAGGAAAGAAAGAATCAGAACATCAACTTTATGGGGATGTGGTTCAACTGATAGAGCACCCATCTAGCATATGGAGGGCCCAGGGTTCGATACCCAGGGCCTCCTGACCCGTGTGGTGAGTTGGTCCATGCACAATGCTGCTGTGTGCAAGGAGGGCCATGCAGGGGTGCCCCCAAGTAGGGAAGCTCCATGCTCAAGGAGTGCACCCCACAAGGAGAGCCACCCCGCGTGAAAAAAAGCTCAGCCCACCCAGGAGTGGCACTGCATACATGGAGAGCTGACACAGCAAGATGACACAACAAAATAGAGACGCAATTTCCCGGTGCCGCCTGACAATGCAAGTGGACATAGAGGAACACACAGTGAATGGACACAGAGAGTAGACAATGGGGGGGAAAGGGGAGAGAAATAAATAAAAGAAATCTTAAAAAAAAAAACTGAGGCTGAGGGAAGCAGACGTGGCTAAGCGATTGGGCTCCTGTCTACCATAGAGGAGGTCCAGGATTCAATGCCCAGGGCCTCCTGGTGAGGGCAAGCTGGCCTGCACAGAAGTGCTGCCCTGCACGGGAGTGCTGGCCCATGCAGAGAGTTGGCACGGCAAGATGACGCAACAAAAAGAGACACAGAGGAGAGAGAATAAGAAACTCAGCAGACCAGGGAGCTGAGGGGGCACAAGAGAATGATCGCCTCTCTCCCTCTCCGGAAGGTCCCAGGATTGGTTCCCAGAGCCACCTAATGAGAATACAAGCAGACACAGAAGAACAAACAGCAAATGGACAGAGAGAGCAGACAACTTGGGGGGGGGGTGGAAATAAATAAATAAATTTTTTAAAAAAACAAACTGAGGCTGAAAAAAGAAGTGACTAGTGCACAGGCAGTAAAGATGGAGTTGAGAGGTCTTCAAAGTTGGACAGTACATAAATAGCAGCCCAGCTTTCTAAAATGTAGATTTCTCCTAACCACGTTCTTCACAAGCTCCAGGGGCTTGAAGGAAAATACCCACAAGTAGTATTTATTACTTATTTGTCCCTTGTTGCCTGTGCAAGCTCACCCTCCCAAGCTGCACATTTCAATTTTCTTCCCCTATTCTCCCTCATACCAGTTGCCAAGAACCCATATTTCCCCATTTTTCATTTCTTGAAATTTCCGTTTTCTAAAGCATCTGCCAGATGCCTTTGGCTTGTTGAGACTCAAGTATATTCTGAGCTGGTGGCAAGGACGAGGAGTGAAGCAGGAGGGTGAGGAGGTGAAAGGGAGGAAGAGCCTGAGTCCTGGCCACAGAAACCAGGAAACTGAGCATTTACTCAGTAGGTTAATAGTGTGAGGTCACGGGGATTTTAAGGACAGTGTAATGTCTCTTTCTAGGAAAAAAAGCACAGTTTCTTGGAATTGACTCTAGCAATTCTTCCACACTCGAGAAGGAAAAGCTACCAGCTCTTAGGGGTAAAGGAGCTCAGGTTTACTGAGCACCAATTATGTACCACACAGCTCCCTAATTCTTAAGCAACCCTGAGAGAGGGATGGCATCAGCTCCTTTTACAGATAAGAATGATAGATTGTAGACACCCAGAGAGTAGGGATTTTTAATGCAAATTTTATTTTTATTTTTTTGAGGTACCAGAGCCGAGGATTGAACCCAGGACCTTGTATGTGGGAAGCCGGTGCTCAACCACTGAGCCACATCAGCTCCCAAGAGAGCAGGGATTCTGCCCATCCTATTTGTCCACATCACCAGCAGAGTGCCTAGGACTCGTGGGTGCTCAGTATGTGTTTGGTAAATGAACGAATGAGGAGACTAGGACTCACAGTGTGGGTTTGAGCCCCAGCTCTGCCATTTCCCAACTGGGTCATCTCCAAGCCTCACCTACAGAATGACTGTAACCGAAATGCCTATCTCCTAGAGTTCATGAGAAATAAATGAGATAATGCTGACAAAAATACTTGATCATTAAACGTTTTTATGACATCATGATTTGATGCATTGGGAAACAGACTTGGCCCAGTGGTTAGGGCGTCCGTCTACCACATGGGGGGTCCACGGTTCAAACCCCGGGCCTCCCTGACCCGTGTGGAGCTGGCCATGCGCAGTGCTGATGCGCGCAAGGAGTGCCGTGTCATGCAGGGGTGTCCGCTGCGTTGGGGAGCCCCACGCGCAAGGAGTGCGCACTGTGAGGAGAGCCGCCCAGCGTGAAAGTGCAGCCTGCCCAAGAATGGTGCCCCACACAGAGAGTTGACACAACAAGATGACGCAACAAAAAGAAACACAGATTCCCAGTGCTGCTGATAAGGATAGAAGCAGTCACAGAAGAACACAAAGCAAATGGACACAGAGCAGACAACTGGGCTGGGGTGGGGGGGGAGGGGCAGTTGGGAAGAGAAATAAATAAAAAATAAATCTTAAAAAAAAAAACCTGGAAGAGAAGGGAGAGCCCAGCAGATGCTGCCATGTGCCTTGCCATGTGACAGAGGAGTCCAGGATCACAGGCTGCTGGTCTTTGGGAAAAGAGCATCACCTGACGATGCCTTGATTTGGACATTTTCATGGCCTCAGAACTGTAAGTTTGTAAGCTAATAAATCATCATTGTAAAAGCCAACATTTTCTTTTGCATTTTGGCAGTCCAGCAGACTAAAACAATGTTGATGGAAGAAAGGGAGGTGCAGAGGTAAAGAAAACTAGGACAATGTCAGAGAGAGTATTTACGGAAAGAAGCAGATCCTGTCTTGAAAACTCATGGTAGATCGGTGGGTAGAAGAAAACTTCCCAGTGGGTGCCTAATGTATTCGCATGCACTTGAATCAGTCTCCACCTGTCTTGAATATTCTAGGGACCAGAATTTAGGCATCTCCTTTCCTTCCTGCAGCCAAGCGGAATTGGGTGTGACTCTATCCTTCCACTATCCACTTTGAGAATGACTTTTCAAGTTTGGCCTTTAGTCCCTTTAAGGACATTCTACACAGAGCACATCTGAAATGTCTGAGTAGAACACAGTGATTCTCCAGCCAGCAGCATCCGCATCCCCCAGGAACGTGTTGGAAATGCAAAGTCTCCACCCCATCCTAGACCTCCTGAACAAGAAACTCCAGGGCTGGACCCAGCAAACTGGGTCATCATAATGCTCCAGGTGATTCTGATGAGTGCAAAAGTCAGAGAACCACGGCTCCAGTGAGACTTCAGCAGGGCAGCCAAAACTTGTCCTCTCCATATGATCCCCGAGAAGTCTCCCTTTTTTCAGGTATCCCTAAAGAGGGTGGGATGGAAGCAAGACTCCCATTTTACATGGAAGGAGCCAGAAAACTATGTTGCTTCGTCAATCAAAAAATGCTGACCCTCTGTTGTGTTCCAGGTGCTGTGTTGAGTGCCAGGGAAAGAGCAGCCAAAAGGACAGATGATTCCAGCACCCCTGGATCGAACATTTGGTGCAAAAGGCCTGCATTCCACACACATCATACTGGCAAAGATTAAAAATCTGACAAAAACCAAATGTTGGCAAAACAAGAACTCTCATGTACTACCAGTAAGAGAACAAATGGGAACGACAGCTGCAGAGTAATTTGGCAAAATCTAGTAAAGCTGAAGACATGTAGACCCCACAGCCCAGCAATTCCACTCCTAGCTATACACCCTTGGCCTAGAGAAACTCCACCAGTGTGCACAAGGGGAAAAGTACAGGAGTATTTCTGGCAGTACTGTTCCTAATAGGAGAAAAATAGAAACAGCCTAAATGCTTATCTGCAGGAGAATGGATACATAAATCAAAATTGTGATAGAGTTGTACGATGGACTACCGACAGTAATGAATCAATCCTAACAGTAATATAAAATAAGTGAAACACAACTTGCATCAACATGGATAAATTGCAAAATCATAAAAATGAGCAAAAAATAAAACAAGCCATGAAACAAAACATACAGTGGTATTCTATTTAAAGTTTTAAAGTATGCATCACAAGACTATATGCTGATAATGGATAATACATATGCAATAAAAGCATGCAAATATCCATGGAACTAAAAACACAACTTCACGATAGAGGTCACCACTGGAAAGGGAAGGAGTAAGGAGAGGGCGCCATATTAGAGAAGAGCCCATATGGGAAATGATCGTATGACTGACAGGTAGATGGTTATTCACTATGTTAGTCTTTATAGTTTTTGTATGCCTGAAATATTTCATAATGAAATAATTTTAAGTAAGCCATTGGAAGTAATTAGTTAACTATAAATGTGCAAAGCACTGCAAAGGGGAACAACAAGTTATCATAAGAGGATAGCTGACAAATTATTGTCCCTTTCCTTAACCTGCCTCCTTTAAAAAGTATACTGTTAACCCCAGCCAGTCATAATTTTTTTTATTTTTCCTTGTGTATATTTTTAAATTTTTTCACTGAGAAAGTAGGCCACTTGTATTTCAAAATATCTAGCTGATATTTATGTACTAGGCAGTCAAAATCAGCTTACAAAAGTTTGCATAGACTATTCCAATATTCTAAATGTCTAATATATGTCCAAAAATA
The DNA here is from genome assembly GCF_030445035.2 of Dasypus novemcinctus. NCBI lineage: Eukaryota > Metazoa > Chordata > Mammalia > Cingulata > Dasypodidae > Dasypus > Dasypus novemcinctus. The sequence goes on along the minus strand of NC_080695.1, from coordinate 54,762,760 downwards.
CATATACATAACAGTGGAGGGAGCCTGGAAGGATTTACATCAAGAAGCCAAAAGTCATTATTTCTGTGTGGTAGAAGTATTGGCAATTTTTATTTTCTTCTTATAGTGACACCAGTTGTTTTTATTAATCCATCCCCTTCTCCTCTTTCTTTTGGAGCAGAGTCCTTCCTTCCTGTGGGGAACATATTCCTTGTGTTTCAGGTGGGACTTGCCTTGATCTTACCTCCCCAAGCCAATGGGTTACTGACCTGACCAATCAGAGTGCCTCATCCCCAGCCACTGAGACTGGCTCAGAGAGGATCATGGGCTGCAAAGCCAACCAGTCAAATCCTTCCCTGGGACTTTCCTACCTGAGCACTGGGAAAAGACTTTTCCTCTCTAGTAGGTTTGTTACGTTGATTGGGATTAGTCTGGGAGAGAGAGAGAGGCTGAGAGAGATGGCACCCTGCCAGGACTGCTTGAGCCCTGGATACAGCCATGCCTGATTCACCCCTGGGACATCCCTGCTATATGGACCAGTACTTTCCCTTGAATCAACAAATCAGTTTGCAGTTGATTACTGACACTTCCAACTGAATGAATTTTGGCTTATACACTTCCGTTTGGCCCTCTCTATTACATTTCCACAATGAGCATGTAGCACCCGTAGAACATGTTCCAGGATTTAAAAAAAAAAAAAAAAGCAAGAAAGCAGGCAGTCAGCACTCGTGTGCAGAGGGCTGGCTCACAAGCGACTCCCCTCTGAGGCGTAGGACAAGCCTGCCTAATTTGGGGAAGGCCATAATTTGCCTCAAGCTCCCCTGAGTCACTGCCTCCAGACTAAAGATTTACTCCCCCAAATCCAGAAACACTGCCAAGTCCACCTTTTCGAGCACCCCCCATTGGTCCCTGCATTAAAGTGGCAGTTAGTACAAAGTGGGGTGTCTTTTTCCCTCTGGGAGAAAAATTCTTTAACGGCATGAAATAGCACGGAGTGTGGGTGGATTTAACAAGGAGGTAAGGAAGCTTATGTAAGTGGCATTATTATATATGATTATATCACTGGGGTAAGAGAAACTCATTCCTGTTTGGGTGTTATACTGATCACTAAGTTTTCGCCTTACGTGAAATAAAATGAAAAGCACCTAGGGCCGCCGGCAGCTCAGACGTGTTCTGTCTTCCTCACCCGACCCCAGAATAGCATCAGCACTTGTTCAGCCTTACTGTGTGGCAGGCACTGTCCTGAGTCTCTACCATGCTTGAAATCTCCGTGGCAGCCTCACGGGAAGGGATTCTCTTTATGAGTCCATTTTACAGAGGGGAAACTGAGTTACAAAGAGATTGAATAACTTGCCCACAGGCCCATATCTGGCAGGTGAGAGAGCCAAGAACTCCAACCCATGCAGTCCGGCCCCCCAAGTCCATGCTCTTTACCCCTCAAGCTAAACCAGTATAAGAGCTTTGTCAAAACCAAAAATCGACCCATCAGAATCTTTGATTTGGTCAAATACACCCTAAATTAGTCGATGAGGGGGAAATAATCAATCCAACTGTTTTGTTGCTTTTAAATTAAATTAACTTCCTAGCTTGCTCAAACCCAGTATACCAGAAATTACTTTATTTTTTTTTAAGATTTATTTATTTATTTCTCTCCCCTTCCCCTCCCCCTGACCCAGTTGTCTGTTTTCTGTGTCTATTTGCTGCGTGTTCTTCTTTGCTTCTGTTGTTGTCAGCAGCACAGGAATCTATGTTTTTTGTTGTTGTTGTTGTTGTTGCGTCATCTTGTGTCAGCTCTCCGTGTGTGCAGCGCCATACTTGGGCAGACTGCACTTTCTTTCACACTGGGTGGCTCTCCTTATGGGGTGCACTGCTTGCAAGTGGGGCTCCCCTAGGCAGGGGACACCCCTGCGTGGCATGGCACTCCTTGCGTGCATCAGCGAGGTGCATGGGCCAGCTCCACACGGGTTTGAACCACGGACCTTCCGTGTGGTAGGCAGATGACCAAATCACCGGGCCAAGTCTGCTTCCCAGGAATTACTTAAGATAACATTGGGCATATAAACCAGAGGTTACAAACTAGAGAGCCATAGGCCACATTCATCTCACAGATGTGATTCCTTTAGCTAAATCAAGTTTTTGGTTTCCATGCATTTTTTTTTATTTTTTTTTATCGAAGTATATCGTTCATAAATGAACACACATAAACAATAAGAGTATAGTAAAGATTGCAAACTTACAAAATAAACATACATAACATCACAAAGGGGTCTCATACATCATCCTTCCACCAACTCTTTGCATTGGTGTGAAATATTTGTAACAAACTATGCAAGAACATCGTCAAAATATTACTACCAACTATATTCCTTATCTTACATTTGGCGTATTTTTCCCCCAACCCACACTATTTTTTTTTTAATGTATTTTTGTTACAGATATTGTGAACTTGCAAAACAATCATACAGATGTGTAGATTTCCCACACAACTCCACATCCTGGTGGAACATTTGTTACAGATTACGAGATAATATTCCATACATTTTTGATGGGCCCGTCTCTCCAATTTATCACAGTCCCACCACTCCCTATTGTTACACCTGGCCCACTTCTCTCATTTGCAAAGCATCTGAATTAGCAGGCTCTGCTATGAATGCTTGGTAACAAAAGGAGGAGGAAACTCTGGTTTTGTTGTCTGCAAAAGAGTAATTAGGTAATAACAATAGTTCCCAAGTGTTGAATGCACGCTCCATGCTGGATGTCGGACGAAGTGTTTTCCAGGCCTTTTCTCATTTGATCGTAGTAACAGCCCTGTGCGTGGTTGGGAGTGGAGTGGCCTGAGAACGCATCTGGCCGACACCCTGCTGCAGGGAGCAGAGCTCACCAAAGGCCCCAGCGGCTGCAATTTAGAACCCATCCGACCCTGCCGATGACTGAGCACAGCAGGGACACTGAGGCAGGCTCGTTGCTGGGAGACCCAGGACCTCTCTGACAGTCAACTTTGGTTCAAGGACACCCAACTCCCTTCGACTGCACTGCCTAGACACTGACCCACCTTCTCTCCCTCACTCCCTCGGGGCCTCCTTGCACCCAAGCGTTTCCTGGAATAAAATCCTTGCCTGTTGCCTCTCAGAGCAACGTCCGCTTCTCGGAGGACCCAGACTGACACGAGTGGCTTTCCTAAGGTCACACAGCCAGCAAATGACAGAACCAGAGTTTGCGCCAGCACCATTAATTTCTGTGGGTTCTTATTTTCTCGAATCTCTGGGTTGAGAGCCACCGGAAACCACCATCTGGACCCACGAGTGAGCCAGGAGCGAGAAGGAGAGTTCCAGGCTCCCCGAGGCCGAGTCTGAGGCCCACACCTGAATGTCCAGCAGGCATGGGCCTCAAGCTCTTTCCTGGTGGCCAGGACAGAGTCAGAACTGCCCAGGGCCCAAGAAAGGACACCCACATGACTGTCAAGGAGATGTATTTCTATAATGTGCTTTTCCATAGCCCTGCAACCAGCAGTTCCTCTCCAGGGAAACGCAGGGGCACATACAATAAGAGAGCGCGCACTTGACCTAGAGTCTAAAGATGCCCCCGGCCTGCCTCACAGAGAAGCAGGCACGAGGCATGACCCAGGGCTTTGTGGTCCGTGACACATTTTCATGTCCACCATCTTCACCTCTGCTCCTTGGGTCATTACGTCATTATACACATAGGGCGCTTTCACTTGTTAAAAACATTTTTATGTTAAATTTCACCCCCGTAAATTATTAGCCACCATTAAATGAATCCCTGCAGCAGCTCCCATCGGCCCAGGTTAAGTAGAGTTGCCCTGGTGAGAAAGAGTTGGATCGTAAATTAACTTGTTGGAAGTGTCCTTATGACTTTTGTTATGAGGTGGTAGTTCGCATCATCCTTGGACTTCTCTGACCAGACCAAATACATCCTTACAAGCAATCCCACTGTCCTCTTCTTGCTCCTCAAGTGTCAGCAGCTTAGGAGACAGAATGCCTCTCTCTTCAGCGCCCCCAAGTCCCCCCCAAATTTACCATCATGTTTGCCCTGGGTCAATACTGCATCCTCAGACTCACTCTCCACATTTGGTGAAAACGCATCTAGCCATTATCCAGCGAAATGGTACAATTGCATTTTATACATGTGGACCTGAATTCTTTTTTGTTACCAGACATTAGCTGCCTTCTTGAGACCATAGAGACACTAGGTCCAAGAAGTCTGCGTGACTCGCTCGAAGAGAGCTCCTACCTGTCCACCCAGACCATCCTCCCAGCTGCCAGCCTAAATATTCTAATCCCAAACCTAATCTTCTGAAGATGCCCCATCACCTGTGGTTCCTGACCTTTCCTTTCCCCAAGAGGGGCACACGACAGGTACAGTCGCAGGATCCACCCCCTCTTGCGGGTGTAACAAGAGGGGCGGGGACATTGGAACGTCCAGCCTACCGATTGCATCCCTTTCTTTCTCATCTACTCAAGGAAGTGCATTCAAATGCAAGCATAAGGCAGGCACATGATCGTGCACCAGCATAGACATTCTCTCCACGTGTCCACTCAGTACATTGGGGGCAGGCTTCTTTCCAGGGAACATCACTTGCGAAAAGCTTCCCGATGGCATGCTGTGAACTAAGCTCGGGACTCACTTTGTAGGTGCTCAGTAAATGTGGGTTGAATGAATAAAAGCCTGAACATCCAAAGAGGATGGGTGATGGAGCAAAACGGGCAGCAGACCGTGACCTAACGATGGTGGGGCTTCTTGGCTTTAGGAAGCGCCCGTGATGTCAAGTGCTGGGATCCCAGGACCCAAGAATTAAAGTTTAGGACAGCATTTCCCAAACTATGGTCACTCGAGAACAACCATCTCTAGTTTTGCCATGTCTGTGTTCCACTAATATTGAATTCATAGATTTATTTTAAAGCAACTCACTTTTTAAAAATCTAAATACATTTTTTGGAAATGGTACCTTTTAACTCTCCTGTAAATGGAAAACCAATATCATGTGTCATTAACTGTAGGCAACCGTAAAAATATAAGTACAATGAAGGTCCCTAAAAAATCAATTTCTAGTTAGAGTTGTCTGCTGAAAGCTCTGTGCCTTGAGGTCTGCTCTCTCATTGCTAAAATAAAAGGGGGAGTTGGGTTAAGTGCCAGAGACATCCTAATATCAACTGAGATCTTCTCCTCGGCATAATCAGATTAAAAGAGAACCAAACAGAGATTGATATGCATCCTAGGGAAGCAGATGTGGCTCAAGCAATTGCACTTCCCACCTACCACATGGGAGGTCCATGGGTCAGTTCCCAGTGCCTGCTAAAGAAGACAGCAAGCTGGCACGACAGGCAGGCACAGCAAAAGCTGATGCAACAAGAGACACAAGAAGAAAACACACAATGAGAGACACAACAAAGCAGGGAGCAGAGGTGACTCAAGTGATTAGGTGCCTCTCTCCCATATCAGAGGTTCCTAGGTTGGGTTCCCCATGCCTCCTAAAGAAACAAGGAAGTCAGACAGACACAGCAATTGCAAACAAGGAAGGGGTGGGGAGAAATAAATAAATCTTTACTTTTTTAAATGCATGCCAAACAAGACCTCCTCTTACACTCAGCCCTGATTCACCCTGGTTCGTGTCTCCATCCTGTCTCCCAGCCCTTTGCTGCTCAGAGTGGGATCCCTGGCCAGTGACGTCAGCATCACCTGGGTGCTGGTTAGAAATGCCCCCTCCAGGGGTGGGGCCAAGGAGCCTTTTACCAAGCCCTCCAGGTGGGGAGAAGCCCTGCCTCCTGAAGCGTCTACCTGATTCCTTTCTGCCCCTCCCTCCAGACACCCACCAAAATTCCCTTCTCCACAGAGGGATCTTCTTAGAAACTCAAGCTGTATTGTGTCATTTCCCCCCTTAAATCCGTCCAAAAGCCCCTATGGGATTCGGAATAAAATCTAAGCCTCTTCCTTCTCCTGCGGTGAGTGTGCCAGGCTGACGAGGGAGGCTGTGGGTGTGGGAGAAGTGGGGAGTGTGGGGAGTGGGGTATGTGGGAACCTCTTGTATTTTTTAATGTGGCATTTTGTGACTTATGTGTCTTTAAAGAAAAAAAAAGATAATAAAAAAGTAAGGAACTATCCCCTACCTCCCTCTCTGAAACCCATCTCCTACTCTCCTCCATGACCCTGAACTCTAGGCACCGTGACCTTCCTCAAATATCCCCCAAAGAACCCCCCGCCTCAGGGCCTTTGCACATGCTCTTCTCTCTGCCTGGAAGCTACTCTGCCCACGTTCCCATAGTTCTCACCCTTGGTTCACTCAGTCCCTCACCAAATGCCTCCACCTCCTCAGAGAGGATGTCCCTGACATCCACCAAAAGGCTGCCCCTCCTAGAGTGACCAGCTCATCCCAGCTTGCACATGACTGCCCCATCTTCAAACGAAAGGGGCGCAGCTGCACACACTAGCCTCCTGCCACTCTCCACCAAATAATCCTGCTTTGTTCTTCCTCATCATATCACATGTTCCTTTATCACCATTTATTTTCTTTCTTTTCATTGATTTATTTCCTTTCATTTTTATTATTTCATTTACTTTCTTTCTCCCTGACGAGAAAGTATGCCCCGGGAGGGCAGGGAATTGTGTATGTTTTGTTCACCACTATCTCCCAGGCACCTGGAGCAGTGGCTGGAACAAACCACTGGGCACTTCATTGATATTGCGGACCGAAAAAAAACAAAAAACAAAAAACAAAGGAACAACGCTCATGGCTTGTCGACACTTTTTTTTTTTTTAAAGATTTATTTATTTATTTATTTAATTTCCCCCCCTCCCCTGGTTGTCTGTTCTTGGTGTCTATTTGCTGCGTCTTGTTTCTTTGTCCGCTTCTGTTGTCGTCAGCGGCACGGGAAGTGTGGGCGGCGCCATTCCTGGGCAGGCTGCTCTTTCTTTTCACGCTGGGCAGCTCTCCTTACGGGCGCAGTTCTTGTGCGTGGGGCTCCCCTACGCGGGGACACCCCTGCGTGGCAGGGCACTCCTTGCGCATCAGCGCTGCGCATGGCCAGCTCCACACGGGTCAAGGAGGCCCGGGGTTTGAACCGCGGACCTCCCATGTGGTAGACGGACGCCCTAACCACTGGGCCAAAGTCCGTTTCCCTGTCGACACTATTTAACCTCTTGCTTATAGTTTGGTCATTTCTACTGTTTGGCTGCAATGCAAACACTTTCTCCAGATTTAGAATTATTTCCTTGGGCTAGGTTGCCAGAAATGGATTTCTTGGGCCAGGGAGAATGCCCGATGCTTGAGGTTTGACACAAAGTGTCAAATTGTTTTCCCAAAGGATCGGACCCCGAGTGCCCCTGCCACCAGGGCTCTCGTGCCCACCTCACTCCGCCTGGGCCACGGCCAGGAGTACCAGTTTTTAAATCTTTTCTAGGTGAGAAAGTAGCTGTTCGTTGCCTCAATTTGCACCTCTTTGATGACTGGTCAGCTGAACAACTCTCCATGGGCTTAGCGAATTATGTTTCTTCTTTGTCTGCTCACACCCCCGGCTTGTTTCTCCACCCAGTCTCAGGACTTGTCTTATTGATTGATTTGAATTGTTTGAAAAATCACATATATTAAAGTCTTACTTATTTGCATTTTTCTCATTCCTCCATTAATTTGGAGTTCCTATTTCTGTATTCCCTCTTCACAGGGTCACATCCCCATCTGTAATTTCTCTCTTCACTTGTTAGGAAGTATAGTGTCCTCCTAGTCAGTTACTGAGCATATACTTGGAGAAATCCTCCCATGGCCTCCCAGCTCCCTCCAAGTAAAGGACAATTTCTTAAAATCATCCACGAGGCCGCCCGTGACCTGCTCCCCTCCCCTCACGTCACCTCTCCGACCTCGGTCCCCCCATTATTCTGCCCCTCGCGCTCCCTGCCGCGGCCGCTCTGGCCTCCTTGCTGTCCTCAAGCCCACCGGCCAGACTCCCACCCCAGGGCCTTTGCACTTGCTGTGCCCTCTGCCTGCAGCTCTCCCCACAGATCTCATGTCTCCTTCCCACGTGTCCTCAAATGTCACCTCCATGAGTCCCTCTCTGGTCACCTATCTAAAAGGTCAGTCCCTTCAGTAGACAGTATAACCCCCTACACAGGGAGGCCCACCTCCTAACACCCAGAGCCTGTGACCACGTTACTTCACAGGGTCTAAGGGAGGGACCCAGCAGGTGTGATTAAGTTAGGGGTCTTGAGATGGGGGATTAGCCTGGATTATCAGGGTGGGCCCAAGCTAGTCACAGGGGCCCTACGAGGAAGGCGGGAAGCTCAGAGTCAGACAAGGAGAAGTGCTGAGGGAAGCAGGGGTAGCAGTAGGCAGGGCCACGAGTCAAGTGCCGGCAGCCTCCAGAAGCAAGGAAGCAGATTCCCCCCACAGTCCCCAGTGGAGCCAGCCCTGCCAGCCCAGTTTAGAACTCGAACTTCCAGAACTTCAAGATACTACATTCGTGTTGTTTGAAGCCACTGAACTAGGGGTAATTTGTTACAGCAGCGATAGGAAGCTAACACAGTCCCCAACACCTGCCATCCTCCTCCGTGTTCTGTGATTCTCCTTGGCATTCGTCAGTCTCTTTTTTTTTTTTATTTTTTTTTTTTTAAATATTTATTTATTATTATTATTATTTTTTTTTAATTACATTAAAAAAATATATATGAGGTCCCATTCAACCCCACCGCCCCCGCCCCCCACTCCCCCCACAGCAACACTCTCTCCCATCATCGTGATACATCCATTGCACCTGGCAAGTTCATCTCTGAGCATCACTGCACCCCATAGTCAATGGTCCACATCATAGCCCAGACTCTCTCACATTCCATCCAGTGGGCCCTGGGGGGATCTACAGTGTCCCGTAATTGTCCGTGAAGCACTATCCAGGACAACTCCACGTCCTGAAAACGCCTCCACATCTCATCTCTTCCTCCCGTTCCCCACACCCAGCAGCCCCCATGGCTACCGTTCCCACACCCATTCCTCATTTTCTCTGTGGACATTGGATTGGTTGTGTCCATTGCACATCTATGTCAAGTGAGGGCTTAGATTCCACATGGGTACTGGATGCACTCTTCCCGCTTCTAGTTGTAGACACTCTAGGCTCCATGTTGTGGTGGTTGACCTTCTTCAACTCCATGTTAGCTGAGTGGAGTAAGTCCAATAAGTCAAAGTGTAGGAGCTGAAGTCTGTTGAGGCTCTGGGCCTGGGTGTCATATTATCAGTCCAGAGATTCAAATCCCCTGCATATATCTTAAACCCAGCACCAACTACAATTCCAATAAAGTAGCATGCAAGTCTTGTGAAAAGAGATCCCCTCTACGTCAGTCTCTTAAGTTACTATAATTGCATATATTTCTCTTTTTGTATTTTTGCCTCCCCCAATAGAATGCCAGGTCCACATGGGTAGGGATTTATGTCTGTTTTGTTCGCAGCTCTATCCCCAGTAACCCACTGCATGGCTCACATCAGGTATTCAAGAAGCATTGGTTGACTTTTGTTCTTTTGTCGAACAGAAACTCTTGGTCCTTGGAGGGTCATCACATTCAGAGGGCCACTGTGGGTAGCAGGAAGTCTTGGAGAAGAGAGGAGGGAACTCCTGGGGTTGGCTCCAGCCTCCTCCCTCCAGATTGGGGTGCCTGGCACACCTCAGTCCTGAAGGGAGCACAGTAGATGGCAGCAGTCAAGGGCGTGGGCCCCACACTCGGATTTTCTTGGTTCATATTCTAGCTCAGATGTGGAGGCGTTTTCGGGACTTGTAGTTGTCCTGGGTGGTGCTGCAGGGACAATTACCGAACATTGCATGTCCTCCCATGGCCCACTGGGTGGAACGTGGGAGAGCGTGGGCTATGGTGTGGACCATTGACCGTGAGGTGCAGTGGTGCTCAGAGATGTATTCACCAAATGCAATGAATGTCTCATGATGATGGAGGAGAATGTTGCTATGGGGGGAGGAGTGGGGTGAGGAGGGTGGGGGATATATGGGGACCTCATATTTTTTGAATGTAATATTAAAAAAATGAATAAAGACAAAAAAAAATTCTAGCTCAGTGCTGTCCAATAGAATTATAGACTCAAACTACTTATATAATTTTAAATTTTCTAGTAGCCACAATGAAAAAGTTTTTTAAAAAGTCAAATGAATTTTAATAATATGTTTTATTTAAACCGATATATCCAAGACATTACTTCAACATGTTATCAAATAAAAATTATTAATGAGGTATTTTACACCCTTTTTGTTTTCATGCTAACTCTTCAAACTCCCATGGGTATTTTACAACAGTCTCAATTCAGACATTAAATTTTCAGCCAAGTGGAAATGTCATCCCACTAAAACAATCAAGTTGGTTTTCGTGGAAAAATGCTTTATACTGCTTTGGTTTTATTTAATTTAAATTGATTGTAATTATTGTCAAATAAAATTTAAAATTCCCTCCCTCCATCGCACTAGAGCCAACTTTCGAGTGTCCCACAGCTATGGGTGGCTGGTGGCCTCCGTATTGGATGGCAGAGGTGGTTGCCACTTTTGTGGATTAAATTAAGCCGTGGCAGCATAGTAACCATAAAATCTTGCAGAGTTCTTATCTTCCCAAGGAAGGAGCCCCTGGTAAGAAGAAGGGACCTGAACTGACATTGAAAACCTACTGTGTGCCAGCTGTGAACTTCAGATACGCCACCTCACAGACGCTTTCAAGGAGGGCGTTATCCCCCGCACGTGGCATCAGACTGCCCCAGTCAGGCTGCTGCGGGGTGAAGCCAGCTTCTGGCTGAGTGTCAGAAACCCTGCAGGGAGATGCAGTCCTGCATGTCAGTTGCCTTCAAGTCAGCCTGCCCGGAGGCTGTCTGTGGGCTCTTCCACGCTGTTTTCCCCTCTCCCTCCACGCTCCTCCTCCCTCCCTCCTCCTCTCTCTGCCTTCCTCTCTCCCCTCTCTCTCCTTGACACTCTCCACTCCCTCACCCTTTGCCAGAGGACCCTGGAGCTGTCTCTCCAGTCTGCTTAAACCCTGCCAAAGCCTTGTCTCAGAGATTGTCCCCCCACGGGCAATGGGCAATGGCAGATGGCCATGCAAACCCACTCTTCAAGGGGGGGCTGCCTCCCACGGCCACTCGGAGCCTAGACCGGATGAATGATCACAGAAACCTAGCGAGGCAACTCCCAGACAAACCCGGCAGATCTGTCAGCCTGCTCCAGCGCGTCCTGGCGGGGACAGAGCTCCTGCTCCCGCAGATGTCACCGCCTAAGAGCTGGTACATTGGAGTCTGAAAGATCAGGCTCACGTTCTTTAACTCTGTGCCATTGGACAAGTCGCTTCAGCTCTGCGAGTCCAGTGTCTTCATCTGTAAAATGAACAGAATGATTTCCTCCTGCGAGGTCACGGTCAGGAGAAGGGAAAGCCTCCCCAGCAGCCTGCCTGGCACATAAGTGGTCATTATCCTCCCCGGTCTGTAAACTTGAGGGCAAGGACCAAGCCTGTGGATGTCTCATTCCACCTCTACCCCCAGCAGCCAGAGAATAGCAGGGGCTGCACAAGTGCTGCATTTATGTGTTTTTTTCGATGAACATTTGTGTGTTGCTTACCTGGTACCAGGGCAAGGACAAAGGATCGAGATCACCGAGTTTGTTTTCGTTTTGCTCTAAGCTTCAATATGTCACCACGAGTCATTGCCGGTGGCCCTCTTAAGGCTTTTCAAATATTAACTCATTCAAACCTTATAATAACTCTGACAAAACTGATGTCATCACCCTGATATCCTTTTTTTTTTTTAGGAGGTACCAGGGATTGAACCCAGGAGCTCGTACTTGCAAAGCAAGTGCTCAACCCCTGAGCTGCACCCACTCCACCACCCTGGTTTTTCACATGAGGAAAAGGAGACACAAAGAAATGAAATAATTTGCCCGAGACCATGCAACCAGTATGTGGCAGAGCTGGGATTTGAACCCAGGCAGTCTGGATGGAATTCTTAACCACTGCCCTGTGCTTTCTTGCGACACAGCTCTGCCCACAGGTTTATTAGTTCACGTTCCCTGAACAAAGCGCCGGTGGGTAGGTAGGGCCCCTGCCTGTTCATCCTACAGACATCCAGGCCCATCCCCCCCGCCCCCAGGCACCAGCCCCCGGACTGGGCTCTGCAGACACAGAAACAAGGACGGGTCAGCTCCTGCCCTTGCAGGTGGTGGTCCGGCCACCCTGAGAGCCGTGCCCAGTGCCGGCCGCTCTTAGCGGCAGGGCAGACGCTCCGTGAGGCTGGAAGACGGCGTGACTAACTCCGCTTTGTCCAGGAGGCCACTTGAGATGCGGAGGAGTGTCCTGCCCCCGGATCCTGTGACAACTGACGTACCTTCGAGAAATGAGTAAGAGGTTGTCGGCTGGAGGAGGCAAAGCATCACCAGCCCCGTTTGATGTGCCCAGAAAGGGCTCAGAGGAATGTTTACAAGACACTTAGCTCCATCGTCCCTTCCTGCTCTTCGTGGGTTACCCAGTGGCCCCGAGCTCGCTCATCAGGGAGGGCTGCTCCTTCACAAGCAGCACGATGCGGCAGCCAAGAGCATCCCCTTCTGCCACTTTCTAAACTGGGTGACAATGGACAAACTACATAGTTTCTCTGTGCCTCAGTTTCCTCATCAATAAATTGGCAATGATAATGCTGACCCCACGGTTGCTGGAGGGATTAAATGAAATAAGGTATATAAAGCCCTACTCAGCAAGTGGTAACTACGGTTATTATTTTCAAAACTGGGTTGCAAAGACTACTGACAAATGTAGCCTGTGTTTATGAAACAAACCAGCAACTCAATCCCTCGATGAGAAAGGAGCAGTGACACAGCCTGTGCAGTGCAAAGGAGCAGTAAATTCACTGACAAGGACCGCGTTACCTGGAAAGGTGGGGAAACTCTTCCATTCTCCACCTTGACTGCACAAGGAAATCACCTGGACTCTGCCCCCAGAGATTCTGTTTTTCAATTGGTCTGGAGGGGGCTCAGTATCATTATTTTGTAAAATTCCCTCGGGCTATTCCAAGGACAGTGCAGGATGGGAACCCCCAGAGAGTGGGAGGAAGAGGTCACTCTGGAGAATGGCTGCTGGGGAGCCTGGCAATGACCTGGTGGAAAGGACATGGCTGTTCATTTGAAGGTTATTCCTTCACAGTAGAGACAGAGAGAGAGACAGAGGCAGAGACAGAGATAGATATTAGAGATAGAGAAGATAGGCTTATGATTAGATACACACTTTTATATATGACTATAATATGTTGTATTTTTTAACTTTTCACTCTGCAGAATTTTAAACACACATGAAGTAAGCACAACAGTATACTGCATTCCCCCATTATTTTGAGACAAATGCCAGATGTGAAATCATTTCATCTATGTTTCTGCCTATTACTCTAAAACAGGGGTTCTTAAATTTTTTTGTTCCACGGACCCCTTTGCCAGTCAGGTGAAAACCACAGATGCCTTCTCAGAATACAGCAGCAGATAGTTTCATGATGCTCAACATCAGCATGTCTTTAAATCAAATTTTAGGATTTTTCAAAATTAATTCACCCTCACGCACCCCCTGAAATCTTTCCACGGACCACTTGGGGGTGCCTGGTTAAGAACCCCTGCTCTAAAAGATAAGGGCTCTTTTTTTAATACAACCATACCACCAGCATCTCACCTCAAGATCCCTTCATGTCATCAAATACCCAATAAGTATCCAAATTTCTTGTTGTTCATTAATGTTGGGCCTTTTTTTTTTTTACTTTGAATTTTAATCAGGGTTTAAGCCATGTGATTGGCCGATTTGTCTTCTAAGTCTCTTGTGCATGTTCCATTTTGACACTTTGCACTCTTCAGTGTGCGATGAATCCCCTGGGAAGCTTGTTAAAATGCAGATGCTGATGGACTATGCCCGGGCCGGGGCCTGAGAGTCTGCATTTCTAATAAGCTCCCAGGTGAAACTGAGGCCGCTGCTCTGGGAACCACACCTTAAGAAGCAAAGCTCTGTTTCAAAATCAAAGGAAAGGCTAAACAGAAATACTAACGATGTAGACCTCTTGGGCAGAGCCACCTGCTATAAAATCCTGAGAGCCAAACCACTCTGGGAAGGGCGTTCACCTTCCCAGGACAGACTCCTGCCAATCACACCTGCTGTGCGTATTCAGGTGCCAAAGGTGGCAGCTGAGGCCTCCAGAATTGGCACCTGACACCCCGGCCATCCCTGGGGCCATCCAGGCAGGGTTTGGCCCTCTGGAAACCAGGGGCCACCTGATCAACATCCTCGGAACCCTTGAAGTGCATTGATTTGTTCAGCTTCTGGCAGGTAGACAGAAAGACACACTGCAGAAATAAGGCGCATTACCTTTCCTCACAGTCCCAGGTTTAATTAAAGTGTCCCGCTGCCAGAATCAAGCACCCTCCATGATCTGCAAGACCTATTGATTGCTTAGCTCTCCCCGCAAGACACAGCAGAGAGACTTTATCTTCCTTTAATCAGACCTGCTTTCCTCAGAGCCTGCTCTGCCGGGGCTGCTGCGTTTCCTCTCGGCTTGCCTTGCCGGAGCCTGCGTGGCGGCCAGCAGTAGCCACAGCGAGCCGGGAGCAGGTCTGCGCCCCTGGCCTCACTCTCATCATCATCATCATCATCATCGTCGTCATCGTCGTCACAGGCAGCTCTTCCTGAGCTCATGCCGTGACCTGGGCACCGTGAGAAGGACTTCAAATACATTAGCTCCTCTTCTCCACTAATAGAATTAACTTACCTGCATGTCGTTATTCCCTGACTGCCCAGCGCACACTACCTGCGCTTCTCTAACATATCACCTGTTTTATTTTCTTCTAGAGCTTACTATTATCTGGAATTGTTTATTTCTTTGCCCACTTGCTCATGCATTGTCTGGGCCTCTGGATTAGAAGTTCCGCGAGGGTGGGGACGGTGTCTGCCTCATCCAGGGCAGCTTCCCAGCACCTGAATCAGCTCCGAACACATAGAAAGTGCTCGAAAAATGTGAGCTGAATTTGATATCTCTCATTTACTCCTCCCAGCAACCCTACGAGGTCACTGGTCTTACACCCATTTTACGGATAAGGAAACTGAGGTTCAGGGAGGGCAAGCAATTCACCCAAATGTATCCACTTAGGAAGCCATAGGGCAGAGTTTGAAACCCAAGACCATCTAACTTCAGCCAGGGCTCCTAACCTGGGGTCCCTGAACTTGTAACCTGAGGTAGGAGAACCTGGATGGGATTTTTCTTTAATTACCTCTTCATTTTATTAATGTCTAACTGAAACGTAGCATTTCCTTTCATCTGAATGCAGGCGACAAACTCAGTTGTGCCGGGGCACCATGCCCAGCTGGGAATCCCAGATGACTCTGTGTCCTGTTACATTTGTTGCAAATCCCTCATCAGGGTTTGAAATCACCATCATAATAATGTAGCAGCCCCACCGCCCAATCTTGTTACTTAGTGTGTTAATGGAGAAGCACATGTACGGCTACATCACAAATTTGCTTTACAATATTTTGATAAGTGTGTTTCGATATAATTGGTTTCCTTTGTAATCCTATAATCCTGTGGATTTGTACATTTAAAAACATTGCTCTGAAAAGGGACCCATAGGCTTCCTCAGAGGCAAAAGGAGCCAAGAAAAGACGAAGAATCGGGCTTGCGAGCTCGAAGCTGGAGCTACCTGGCTGCAAATAACGGGCGACTTAGACGACGAGGTGAGCGTGCCGAGGAGCCAAGGGCGTTGTCCCAGGTCCTGCCGTCCGGGATGGGGACTCCAAGGCCTCGGCGGGAACAGCTGGTGGAGCACACAGTCCGGGTCTGAGCTGGAACCCGGGTTTTCCAGTTCCCAGGCCAGCAGGTTTCAGCTGTACCACGCTGCCACCTAAAGACGCAGAGCCTTTCCTACCTGCCGCCGCCCGGTGGAGAGGCTGGGGCTGTCGTGAGGCCCTTGGTGGGTGGTGAAGAGAGCTGGTCTACCATCCGGGCAGGGAGTCCTACTCACTCCGTCACCCGCTAGAGTCGTTCACTCACACGCTGCCCGGGTGTGGGAGGGGCTGCAAATCGCCAGGCAAGTGGGCAGCGCCTAGTGAAAATGGGGCTGTGCAGGCCCTTAGACCCAGCGACCCCCACGGCAACCTGTGCTCAGCCCAGACAAAGGGCTTCCACTCTGGTGCCCTTCACACCACCGTGGAAGCTCCTAGAACCACTGACCCTGACCCGACACCCAGGAAATGAGAACGTCTGAGGGTGGGGCCCGGGCATTGGTGTGTTTTTGGGAGATTTGTGTGTGGTGTTTTTATTTTATTATTATTGATTTTCACTGGCATGTTTTTAAAAGCATCCAGTGATTCGATCTGCCTCCAAGTTAAGAACCGTTGGTCTCGGGGAATTCTCCACCTGTGCATAAGGTGACCTGTACGTAAGGTCACTGAAGAGCTGTTTGCCATAGCAAGGAATTAGATACAACATAAATGCCCATCAACACAGAGATAGCTTAAAAAATGAAAAGGCAATTTCGATAGGGTGAAATGCTATGCAGACATTAAGAGGAATTAACCAGCTCTATATGTATCAGTAAGGACTGATCACAGAAACATATTGTTGAGTTAAATGTATATATATATACCAGCAAGCTGCAAAATATACCTATAGCACAGTATAATTTTGGGTTTTTGAAAACACAGATGTAACTGAAAGCATTTTAAGGTCCTTAATGATAGACATCATGCTTAGAAAAGCAACGAGGGTCAGGCGGTTAAAGCTGAAGTCTTAGATTATTTTTAAAGGAGAGTGTATTTATATTTTACACCAGCAATGAAAATTGATTCTAAAAATTGGTATATTTTTAAATATCCCAGTACCTTCTCCGGATTGTGCTGATCTCTGGAGAGAGATGAACGTGAATAGGAAAGAGACGTCACAGACTGTCCAGTTCAGAGGAGAAGGAAGGCAAGTCCCAGGCAGAGAGAACACAGCACTCTCTTGCCAGTGATCGGGCACAAGCTGCAGGAGATCAGAGGAGCCTGATCAATTGACAACCTGTCCCGGTTAGCGAGTGCCACGTAACAAACCATCCCAACGCGTCGCGGTGGAAAATAGCCATTTGATCGTGCTGGTGGATTCTGCAGGTCAGGAATTCAGATAGGGCAGGGCAGGGGTGTTCCACATCAGCTGGGGCTGCAGCTGAGAAGACGCCACGCCTGGGGGTGACTTGGCCATCTGGAACCACCCGGAGGCGTGCTCACTCGCCTCTGGCGTGTGATGCCGTCTGCTGGCTGGGACCTCCGTGGGCTGCTGTCCAGCGCCTGCGTGGCACTCTCCACGTGGCTCCTACCTCACAGCGTGGGATTGGGCTCCAAGAGCGAGCTTCCCAGGAGAGCGAGGGGGAGCACTCCAGCTGCCATGCTCTTCAGGTGGAAGCAGAAGAAGTGGATGTGGGATGAGAAATATCCGTGGGGGCGTCTTTGGAAAATGCAACCTGTCACGTTAACTTATCCTTTGAGGAGGAAAGGTCAGTGGAGTCGGAAAGGGCTTCCTGCAAACCCGTCTAATCCGAGACCAGGAGTCGACCAGCCGAAGGCAAGGAACAGCATCCACTTGAAAGAAAAAGCAAGGGCAAAGTCTGAGTGAAAAAGAGAAACAGGCTGCGTGGCCGACTGAGGAAACTGACCGCTCAGAGGCAAAGGTGAAAGAGGAGGCTAAGGTGTGGGCAGATGGGTCAGATCTCTCCAGCCGTGTAAGGACTTTGTGGTCTTGGCCTCAAGGTAATGGGAGCCCTTGAAGCCAATCAAGCAAGGAGCGTGTAGCCGCTTGTCAGGGATGAAGCGAGGAGAAGAGGAGCCAGTGAGGCAGGCACTGTGGTACCAGGCAGGAGGGGGTGTGGCATTGGGGGTGGAGGCAAGTGGGCAGATTGGAAAGATGCTTCAGAGGCAAGATTGACAGACTTGGTGACGGACTGAAGGTGAGGGGTACGGAGTGAAAGAAGATACCCTTTCGGCTGGGCCGTCTAGGCCTCTGGCGTCCAGCCAGAACCCTAAGTCCAGTCTGCTCCCTCCAGATTTTCCCTGGTCCAGAACCCTCTGGATTAATCAAACTGCAGCTAACGAAGGACCTTCCAGCAAGAAGGAGGGTCCTGGGATTCAGCATCTCTCAGATCAAAGATTAAAATGAAACTCTTGGCTCTCAACATCCGAGTCCCTTGTGTCCCAAAACTCATTATCTTACCATGGCACCCAGTGACAATTAGCAGGAAATTGTATAGACAGCTCCTGATTGGATGTAATTTCCTTAATATGGAGCATAATGAATTGATTACTCTGAGTCACTCAACTTTAACGCCTTGACATTCCACCCCCTGTGAAGGCAACTCCTTCTTTCCACATATACTTCTTTCTTCCCAATGAATAAATTGTGAGCTGTTTGTTTACAGAGACCAAGCTATTTTCATCAGTGATTAAATCAGGTCTGCTCACCGGTTAGCAGTGAGTCACACGTGATTCCAGCAGCAGGAATCAAGGACCCCAAGCCCCTGGTGCTGGTCCCAGATCCTGCTCAAAGAGTGGAGAGTCCCTCCCTGGGTCCTGGGAATCCACCGAGCCAGAAGCCCCCAGGACCAGCCCCAGTCAAGGCCCACACTGTCACCGTCACTTCAGCCCATTGCTCCAAGGCACAAGGCCTCAACCACGATTCCTTCATTCAAGACGGATACTGGGTGTCTGCTCTGTGCCAGGCCCCACTCCAGACGCTGAGGAGGCAGCAGAGAACACCCTCGTGGAGCTGCCATTCAGGGGGCAGGAGACGCACCATCCAAGAATACGTTGTATGAAGATGGTGCTCTAGTCTGCTCAGCTGCTCAGAGCAGAGACCATGACATGGCTTTCACAATGTGAATTTATTAGCTTACGAGCTTACAGTTCTGAGCCCATGAAAATGTCCAAACGAAGGCGTCATCAGGATGATGCTTTCTTCCTGAAGACCTGCTGCCAGCGATCCCAGACTCCTCTATCACATGGCAAGGCACATGGCAGCGTCTCCTGGTCTCTCCCTTCTCTTCTGGGTTTCATTGCTTCCAGCTTCTTGCTTCCAAGGCTTTCTCTCTCTTCATTGGAATTTCATTCTCTTATAAAAGACTCCAGTAAGAGGAGTAAGACCCACCCTGAGTGAGGTGGGTCACGGCGTGAGTTAAGATCCTACTCACCAAAAGACTGTGCTGACAGTGGGTGCAGACCCACAGGAATGGACAAACTTTAAGAACATAGTTTTCTGGGGTATATACATCTTCAAACTACCCCAGATGGTAAGACATCCTGTGGGGAAAATTTATATTTAAAAGGTAGCTGCAGATTCGGGCTAGGAGGAGGAAGGGAGAAGGGGCATTGCAATTTTAAGTAGTGTCATCAGGGATAGTCTTATTGAGAAGGTGACCTTTTTTTTTTTTTGAGGTACTGGGGGAGACTGAACCTGGGACCTTGTATGTGGGAAGCAACTGGTGCTCAACCCCTGAGCCACATCAGCTCCCCTGAGCTGTTTCTGTTTGTTTGTTTTGTTTTGTTTTGCTTGTTGCTTGCCCTTGTTTTTTTCAGGAGGCACCGGGAACCAAATCGCAGACCTCCAGTGTGGGAAGCAGGAGCTCAGCTGCCTGAGCCACATCTGCTCCCCGAGAAGGTGACCTTTGAGCAAAGACCTGAAGGAAGTGAGGAAGCAAGCCCTGAGGACGTCCGGGGAAAGTACCCTGGGCAGTACAGATGAGAACAAGGCCCTGGAGCAGGAGTAGCCTGGGTGTCAAAGGGGCAGCCGGGGGAGCAGGCAGCGCAGCTGGAGAAGAGGAGGGAGGGAAAGAGTAATAGGAGGGGGGGAGCAGATGTGGCCCAGTGGTTGAGCACCTGCTTCCCATGTACGAGGTCCTGGGTTCAATCTCTGGTATCTCCTTTAAAAAAAAAGAATAATAGGAGGTGAGGTCAGAGAAGCAATGGAAAGTCAGAGTTCATGGGGCTCCTCAGGCCACTGAGAAGATGCTGGCTTTCACTCTGAGATGGGAAGTTACTGCAAGACTTAAAAGCTCGCGCCACCTGCTGCTGACAGCGATGGTGATGATGCTGATGGCTGTGATGGAGTTTTTTGTTGTCATGTTGAAATCTGTGTTTTCTTTCTTGCTTGCTTGCTTGCTTTTTTTAATGTTTTGTCCAGCCTCTGGGCTCTCCCTCTTGCACCCTGGCTCCCTTGGGAGTCCCCATTATGACTAGCTTTGGGAGACGCCTCCTTCCTCCCTTGAGGGAAACCAGAGCAGCCAGGTGTTCCTCTCCACCCGGCCCAGCAGAAGGTCACGCGACTCAGCGGGCCCCTCGGCTCCTCCAGACCCCGCACCGTGCGCTGGCGACCCAGGCAAGGGGCAGGGGCCTATCCACCTGGTGGCCGTGGTGGCTTGAGGACCTGCTGCTCCTGCCGGCGTCCTTCCCTTGATACCACTGCTCAGGCCTTTAGAGCCTCCTCGGGAGCCCCCACCCCTTCCCCTAGCCTGGGCCCCCTCCCCCCAGCCACCTGTTCTCTGGAGCCCTAGAGCTCGCCAATGATTCCCTTTGGGCTTAAGGTAACTGAGTTTTCTGCCTGCACCGGGCTCTGTGACTGATGTGATGAAGACGACGGCCGGGGCTGATGGCCGCCCTCAAGGCCAGCTTCCCCGGACTCCAGGCCTGTGCGCCCACCTCCGACCCCACGGCTCCTCGTGGAGGCGCGACACGCCCACACTGCGCGCGCTGCTGCCCCTCTGGAGCTCTCCTGTCTCACTCATGGCGACTCCGATCGTCCTGGGGCTCTGGCCAAAGCCCACCTAGTGTCACTATGATTCTTGTCCTCTCTGTCTCTCCCCGGCAGCTCTCCCTTCAGAGCACATCCGGATCCTCCCCACTTCTCGCCACGCTTTTCTAAGCCACCATCGCTCCGCCCCGGAGTCCGGCAGTGGCCACTGGCTTTTTCCTGCTCCCTCCTCACGCCGTGCTCGGCACCACAGCCAGTGGCTCCCTCTATCCGGTCGTGCTACTCCTCTGCGCAGACGTCCCCAGCACCTCCCATCTTTCTCAGAAAGGAGCTGGAGCCCTTCCGACCTCCCACAAGGCCCGGGAGCTCTGCCCCCCCTTCCCTCTCTGACCTCACGCCCTGTGACTTTCTGCCTCCCTCACTGGGCTCCAGATGTGCTGGATGCCACCCTGTTTCCTGAACACATGGGCACGCCCTGGCCTCAGGGCCTTTGCACTTGCTGTTCCTTCTGCCCGGACTGCGCTTCCCCCAGATGCCTCCACGGCTTGTTCCCTCACCTCTCCCTCGTCTCTGTGCAGCTGGCAGCTTCTCAGCGGGCCCTTCCTGGGGGTTACCTTCCCCATCGGACACTGAACATTCTGTTTTCCCCCTTTACAATTTAGCACACTCTATGTTTCCTCATTTGTCTTCCTTCTTGTCTGTCTCCTCCACACCAGAGACTGTGGTTGGCTGGTTCCCAGATGTCCCTGACACACAGTAGTGGGTAAACATGTGCTGAATTCAACCACCCGCCCCGGTGAAGCATCTGCTCTGGGCTGGGCACACAAGTTATTCTACAATGACCCAACAAGGGAGGTATTACCACCTCCATTTTAGACGAGGAATCAGACTCAGAGGAGAAGTGAGTTGGACAAGATCATTCAACAAGAGTCAAGAGGGACGCCAAGGTCTGTGAGCCCCAAAACCACCCTCTCCCCCTGCACGCCTCACAGAGCACGGCACCCGGAGACCTGGCTTTAGACAGAAACCTGCCGCCACTCACTTGCTGCAAGGGTCCAGCTGTCACTCACACCCGCCGCCCTTTAGAAAACTAGACACGTCCCCGTCTTCGCATCACGACACACTGCAATCCTGTGGATGTCCGTCAGTTCAGTGTACCGACCTACTCTTACACCAGCAATCAAATGAATTTAAGAACGTCCCGGAAGATCACACTTAGACGGTGGCTTCCTGCCCCACTCCGCGTACAGCTGCTTCCTTTGCAAGTTCCGTGCTCATCTCTATTTTCAAAAGGAAAATCTCATTTCCTTCAGGTTTTCAGGTAAAAGAGGAGCTACTGGCACTATCCAACTTCTAACCAAAATCTGGAATTCCGACGGTACCAGCTGAGCGTCACTTCCCTTTCCAAGGACTTGGCCAGTGACCCCCACTCACCCCAGCACCCTTCCGTGTGGGCAGGCAACTGGGCGCCCCCGACCACAGTCCTCTCGCCAGCCCCTCCTGCTTCCAGTCTCAGGCCTACACATCAGTTTCAGAGGTTCCCCTACCTCTTCCTCACCCCAACTTCACATGGGATGGCGCGCCGTTTACTGTCTGGACCAGCAAGTTCTTCTCCCGGTGAACATGCCACCTCCCTCCCTTGTAGAACAGCTGCCTGGGGCTAGATGGCTCCAGGACTGAAAAGAGTCCAGCCTCAGCTCGGACACACCTGGGTTCAAATCTTAGCTCCGACTGGGTTTGCAGTGTGGCCTCAAGGAAATCACTTCACCTCTCTGAGCTGCCCCTTTAAACCATTCACTGCTGGATCTCTTTTTGATGTTCCAATGGCCTTGAAAGACCCTTAAGTATCGCAAGCCAGACCATGAACACATTAGATTTCCTAGATTTTACATACCAGATTAGGGGAAATAAAAACTCTTCCCCTATCCTATTCTGCCTTATTCAAAGAAGGTCCCTAACAGGCACCAGTGCCTGCAGGCAGGGTCCTTTAATTAGCTGAGAACTCAAATAGCTGAGAAGGAGAGAAGCAAAAGGATATTGGCAGGGGAGTAGATATAGCTCAAGTGGTTGAGCGCCTACTTCCCATGTACGAGGTCCCAGGTTCGATTCCTAGTACCTCCTAAAAACAAACAAACGAAAAAACCAGCTCTCATTGGGGAACAGATGTAGCTCGGTGGTTGAGCACCTGCTTCCCACACACGAGTTCCTGGGTTCAATCCCCGGCACCTCCTAAAAAAGAGAGAGCAAACTGGATATCGGCATTCACATGCTCACATCATCCTGTCACGTGAGAAGCAGGGAGCACGTTTGCTGAGATCTCAGGCCTCCTTTACAGCTACCAGACGGTGGGGCGGGGGCAGGCCGGCTGGAGGGAGGGGTGGCCGCCCTGGGTGACTGGAATGTGATTTCTTCCCAGGACGCTCCCCCAAACCTCCAGGAAGGCCACTAAACTCACCGGCCTGGTGTGAGCCGGGTGGACGACTTTTTTGTGGCTGTTGCAGCTGCAAATAAAGAAGGCGATGTGCTGCGGGTCAGAGGGATCCCATCAGGAAGAGCCAGGAACAGCCAGGAGAATCCACGCCTTAGCAGAAGTCTTAGGGCTTAGGGTCTCCTCAGGAAAGGAGTGGGGGCCGAAGCAGAAGATCTGTCAGAATAATGTCTCCAACTTGTTTCCCAAGAGACATAAATACGAAAACAGCAAATGAAACCCTCTGAGGTGCGGGCCATTGTTCCCAGGCCTGGCGAATTCCTTCAAGGTTCCGGCTTCCCCAGACGTCCCAGAGCAGCGGACGCGGGGCGCTGGCTCCGACCCCGGGGCCTGGGCCCTCGCTCCCGCGCCCAGGCTGGGGGTGTCTGCTCCTGCGAGGGGGGGCCTGGGCCCTCGCTCCAGCGCCCAGGCTGGGGGTGTCTCCTCCTGCGAGGGGGGGGCCTGGGCCCTCGCTCCAGCGCCCAGGCTGGGGTGTCTCCTCCTGCGAGGGGGGGCCTGGGCCCTCGCTCCGGCGCCCAGGCTGGGGGTGTCTGCTCCTGCGAGGGGGGGCCTGGGCCCTCGCTCCGGCGCCCAGGCTGGGGGTGTCTGCTCCTGCGAGGGGGGGCCTGGGCCCTCGCTCCGGCGCCCAGGCTGGGGTGTCTCCTCCTGCGAGGGGGGACCTGGGCCCTCGCTCCGGCGCCCAGGCTGGGGTGTCTGCTCCTGCGAGGGGGGGCCTGGGCCCTCGCTCCGGTGCCCAGGCTGGGGGTGTCTGCTCCTGCGAGGGGGGGCCTGGGCCCTCGCTCCGGCGCCCAGGCTGGGGTGTCTGCTCCTGCGAGGGGCGCCCAGGCTGGGGTGTCTGCTCCTGCGAGGGGGGGCCTGGGCCCTCGCTCCAGCGCCCAGGCTGGGGTGTCTGCTCCTGCGAGGGAGCTGGGGCTGAGCGGGGGCGAGCAGCCGCCAGCCTGCGCAGTCCCGGGAGCCCACGGCTTACTCTCCCATTTTGGATGGGGATCAAGCCCAGAAGGCACAGGGGCTGCTGCGGGCTCCGAGACTGTTGGGGGGCGGGGGGCGGTGGTTCTGCGAGTCCTCGCTGGTGAGGACAGGGCACTGCCCGCGCCTGCCTTGTGCACTGCAGGGTCTCCGGAGCCAGCCCAGATGCGCGAAAAAATATTGTTTTGAATGGGCAGATGGGTGGTTGGATGGATGGACTGGATGGACCCCGTGCTCCGGCTGTCAGCCGATTCTCCTTTTTCTCAAGGCCGATGAAGCCCCCACTTTCCTCCTCCCGGGCCGTCCTCCCCCGCACCTCAGTCGGCCTCGAGGGCCGCACGCTTTTCCAGGACATTTGCGGTCATCTGCTGCCACCTACAGGGAGCTCTGTGGTACTGCAGGGAGGAGCCCCACGTCTGACTTAGATTCCTGCGTCACCTTCACATATCCTCACATTACACAGAAAGAGAAACTGAAGCACCAAGAGGGAAAGGACGTGGTAAAGCCCGAGGGGAATTAGTGGCTGGTCTAGGTGTAGAACCTTCTTTCAAAGGCAGAAACACTGGGCTAATCAGGTACACTGAGCCTGGAGACATCAGGTAGGTATTGCCCACACAGGTAGAACAGGGCAGGGCAGGGGAAGGGAGCAACCAGGCGCCAAGACAGAGCTTTGGTGTAGGCATTGGAGCCCCACTCCTGCCCCACCCCGATCCTCCCTGCGACCCAAAATCAGTCACTTTCCCCTTTCCTCTCCCTGCCTTACCTTGTTCCAATGCAAAATAGATGAGAAAATCCCTCTACACCATACCCCAAGCTTTTTCAAGCATATACTAGCTTATTTCACATCATAATAACCCTGGGAGGTGTGTATCCAGAAAAAAGAATCTGTAGGAAACTTAGAACAACAGCGGAGCTGGCTAAAATGAGCAGGGATTTTTAAAAAGCACAGGAACCAGGATAGTTCACAAGTTTTCAGTCAGAAAAATCCAGGAATGCTCTTGAGTGTTCCAAACTCTTGCCCTAGATATTTCCCTAAGTGAAGAGCAAATAATTCCTGCAATGGAGAGTCTAAGTGTCCCAGCCTGGATTATGTGGCCACCTTGGATATGGGGTCCCACAACTGACAGTTGTCCACTAAAATAGGTACCATATCTATGAGGCCAAAGCCAGCCAAAGACAACACATAAAAAGAAAACTACACGCCAATATCCCTTATGAATAAAGATGCAAAAATTCTCAACAAAATATTACCCAAACCAAATCTAGCAGTTTATTAAAGGGATTATACACCATGACCAATGGGATTTATCCCAAGAATGCAAGGATATGAAAATCAGTCAATGCAATACACCACAGTAATAGAAAGAAGGGAAGAATCATATGATCATCTTAACTGTTGTATAAAATGCCTTTGTGCCTCCTGCCCAGGCTGCCCTTGACCTCCAGGTACTGGGAACAGCTGGGTGGGGCCCTGGCTCTTCCCCACCACTTCCCCTTCCTCTCTGTTCATTGTCACTCCAGCTGGCTGTATTGCTTTTTAATATTGCACTGAAAGTTTTTTAAATAACATTTCCTACTAATTGAATTTGGCAATATATTAGGCTTCATTTTTGAACAAGTTTTGGACCACAGAGGGGTTCAGCTATGGCAGGGGAGGAACACTGGAGTGGGGTGTTATTGATGGGGGACACATGGTTGGGAGGGAGCTCTCCAGGGCATGTATATAGAGTATATAAAAATGTTCAGATATATGTTGGGTATTTTCATAGTAGTTACAGTTACAAATGACAACTGAGGGTGTGCTGAATTCATAGCCAGGGGAGCTGTTACATTCCCCAATGGAACAGCAACAATCCCCCGAGTGCAAGGACAAAGACCAGTGAAGAATGATGCTCCAATGATGAGCCCTTGATACTAATGACTATGCTTATGAGTTTGTGTGTCTGAAATTTGAACTAGGCTTAACTCTTAGGGTGCCTAAGAGTTACCTCCTGAGAGCTTCCATGTTGCTCAAATGTGGCCACTCTCTAAGCCAAAGTCAGCATGTAAATGCATTACCTTCCCCCCCAGCATGGGACATGACTCCCAGGAATGAGACTCCCTGGCACCAAGGGATTACTGCCAACTGGTGATGCACTAGAAAAAGGAAGAAAAGCTTTTGACAGGGGAGCAGATGTGGCTTAAGCATTTGAGCACCTCCTTCCTACATGGGAGATCCCAGGTTCAGTTCCATGTCTCCTTAAAATGAAAAACAACAAACAACAAGCAAAACAAATAAGAAAGCCAACTCAGGGAAGCCAGTGTGGCTCAGGGGTTGAGTGCCAGCTTCCCACATACAAAGTCCTGGTTCAAGCCCCAGTACCTAAAAAAAAAAAAAAAAAACTGTGAGAGTTAATAATCAAATTCAGCAAGTTTTGGGATCAAGACCAATACAAAAGTAATAATAAATTATATTTTTATGCACTAGCAATGAACAATCCAAAAATGGAATTCAGAAAACAATTGCATTTACAATAGCATCAAAAATACTTAGGAATAAATTTAACTGAGGAGTTGCAAGACTTATACATTAAAACTACAAAATATTGCTGGAAGAAATTAAAGAAGACCTAAATAAATGGAAAGATGCCCTATGTTCAATAGATTGGAAGGTTTAATATTGTTAAGATGATAATATTTCCCAAAGCTATTTACAGATTCAGTGCAATCCCTATCAATATCTCAATGACTTTTTTTTCACAGAAATAGAAAGGCTGATCCCAAAGTTCATACAGAATTGAAAGGTACCCCAGATAGCTGAATCACTCTTAAAAAAGAACAAAGTTGGATAACTCAAACTTCTCAATTACAAAAATTGCAAAGCTATGGTAACCAAAGTATGGTATTGACATAAGAATAGACATATAGCTAGGCAAAATAGAATTAAGAGTTCAGAAATAAGTTCATACACCTACAATTAACTGATTTTTGACAAGGCTGCCAAAACCATTCAATGTGGAAAAACAGTATCTTCAATAAATGGTACACATCAACATGCAAAAGAATGAAGTTGGACCCTTGTGTCACACCATCTGCAAAGATTAATTAAAAAATGGATCAAAGACCTAACTATAAGAACTGAAACTGTAAAACACTTAGGAGAAAATACAGGGGCAAACATGACTTAGGATTTAGCAATGAATTTTAAAAAGCACAAACAACAAAAGAAAAAATAGACAAATTGGACTTCACCATAATTAAAAACGGTTTTGCAATAAAGGACACTATCGAGAGAGGGACAAGAAAACCCAGGTAATAGGAGAAAATACTTGGAAGGCATATACCTGATAAGGGTTTAGTATCCAGAATATATAAAGAACACTAGCAGTTCAATAACAAAAAGACAACCCAATTAAGCACTGGGCAAAGGAAAGGGTACGGGACACTAAAATGCACCAAGTCAGCAGCTGTAGTTTCTACAATTCCATCTACAACCTCACAGTGTTTCCCTTGGCCAAAACCTCACTAACTCATCTCAAAGTTCAACACATTCAACAAACAATTACAAGGCAGAACCACCAGAAGCGGGCACCTGATTTCCATGACAAATCTGACAATGCTGGATTAGCTAGTGGAGCCATGTATAGCAATACAAATTGGAATTCAGTGGAACCTGTCCTCTGTTGGCAGAATTGTCCCAAAAGAATGGAGACATCTGTAATCATCCCAGCTGGTGTAATACTAAATTGTTTCAAAAGCCAACTCCTCATTAATGCCAAGTAAAAGCACTGTGTACCCATTAAAATATGGTATTATTGAAGAAGTGAAGAATATATGAAACCTTTACTTTTAAAAATGGGCAGAGGACTTGAATAAACATTTCTCCAAAGAAGATACACAAATGGCCAACAAGCACATGAAAAGATGCTCCATGTCATTAATCATTAGGGAAAGCAAATCAAAAGCACACTGAGCATGCAGCGTGGCCGCCGCCTTAGGAGTCCTGGGCCAGGAGAGCCGAGCCCGGACTGGGGGTGTCGGGAGACTGCGGGTCCCGGCTCTCTGGCTGTACCCACTCCTTCACCTTCAAGATAGAGGAAGAGGATAATGCAGAGCGCATGCTGGCACTGCCCATGCTCTGTCTCACTGAGGGGGCCATGGATGAGCATCATGTGGTGGATGTTGGGACCCAGAACAATCACCATCAGGAGATCACAGTCTCCGTGGCCAACCTCACAGTTGTCCTGCCAACCCAAGCTCAGCCCAACCCCCTGTAACCTCCCGCCTGCTCTGGGCCTGTGCGTATCCCTGGGCAACGCCCCATTGTTACTATAAACAATGGCATTTCTAAGGAGGAGAGTGACGAGTAGACCGGGCTTTACCCCATCCTGCCTGCCAAGAAGCAGAGGGGCAGGCGTAGCCCTCCTCGGTCAGCTACCTGCCTGCTCCATGCACCACACACCGTGCTCCTGGACAAGTCTCCAGAATGTTAAATGTTTCCTCTCCTTTGAAGGGCAAGGTTTGGGACACGGGGGTGGAGGGAACTTGGGCCCATTCTCCCTTGTCCACCAAGCCTGGGGCTTCCCTTTTCTCTTGGGGTGGGAGGAATTCTGACCTTCTATCCTGATCCTCTCACAGCCTCTTCCCATGAGGACTGGAGCCAGGAGCTGAAGTTCTGGATTACACATTTTTAACAATTTTTACATTTTTGGATAAAGTTTGAAAATAAAGTGCTGTGGGACATTTTTTTTAGGTTATGGAAGTATATCATGCATACATAAACATACATAAACAGTAAGTGTATAGTAATAGCTGTGAACTTACAAAACAAATATGCATAACATTATACAGGGCTCTCATACCTCACCCTACCACCAATACCTTGCATTGTTGTGAAACATTTTTACCTAATGATTAAACAGCATCCTCAAAATATTACTACCAACCAAAGTATCTTATATTTGGTGTACTTTTCCCCCAAACTAGCCTATTATTATTATTATTATTATTACTACATCATTTATACATGAATATACATAAACAATAAGTGTATAGTAAATGTTGTGAACCTACAAAGCAAACATGCACATCACACAGGGGCCCCATACATCAACCCACCATCAACACCTTGCATCGCTGTGAGACATTTGTTACAAATGATGAAAGAATATTGTCAAAATCTTAATATCTGCAGGACCTTTTGAAGAAAAAAAAAAAAAACATATTGCGATGCCACTTCCTGCCCACTAGGATGGCCATAATAATAATAACAATGGAAACCCTCACCATTGCTGTTGGGAATGTAAAATGGTGGAAAACAATTTGGCGATTCCTCAACAAGTTAAATATAGAATTACAACATGACCCAGCAATTCCACTCCTATATGTATCCCAAAGAATGAAAAACAGTGCTCAAACAAAGATGCTTACACTATTCACAATAGCCAAAAGGTAGAAACAGCCAAATGTCCATCAACAGATGGATAAACAAAATATGGTAAAAACATGCAATGAAATATTTTGCCATTAAAAGGGATGAAGTTCTGATGCATGCTACAACATGGATGAACTTCGAAAACATTATGCTGGGAAGTGGATGTGACTCAACCAGTTGGGCACCCGCCTACCACATGCCAAGGTCCCAGGCTCGGGTTCTGGTGCCTCCTAAAGAAGACAAGCAGACACCAGACGCTGCACCCACCGCAGCATGCTAGATGCAGCACCCGCAGCAATGAGCAGATGCCTAAATGAGCAAATGCCACAAGCCAGCAGATGCTGCAGCCCACTCACTCAGGCACTTACCTCCCATGTGGGAGGCCCCAGGTTCGATTCCCAGTATCTCCTGGAGAAGGTGAAGAAACAATGAGCAGACAGATGAGAGAACCATCTGGGAGAGGGGGGAATAAATTAAAGACATACATACATAATTAGTAAATAAAATCTTCTTTAAAAAAACGTTATGCTAAGGGGGTAGAGATGGCTCAAGTCATTGGGCACTTCCCTCCCACATGGGAGGTCCTGGGTTCAGTTTCCAGGGCCTCCTAAAAAAAGAAGACAAGTACATAGAGAACAGACAATGAGTGCAAACAAGGGGGGAAGGGAATAAATAAATAAAATTTTTTTAAATTATGCTAAAAGGGTGATATGTGGGAGCTCTGTATGATGATATAAGGGTTTATCTTGTAAGTTCACAATTTTTACTAAACAGTTACTGTTTATGTGTGTTCATGTAGAATGATACACGTCAATAAATTTTTTTAATGGAAAAAAACATCATGCTAAGAGAAATAAGCCAGACACAAGGGAACAAATATTGCATGATTCCATTTACATGAAATATCCAGAATAGACAAATCCATAGAAAGCAAATTTGTGTTTGCCAGGGATGGGGGAGGTGGAAATGGAGCGTGATTGCTTAATGGATAGAGGGTTACCGTCTGGGGTGATGAAAAAGTCCTGTAACTAGATAGTGGTGATGAGACATCATCGTGGATGCATTTAATGCCACTGAATTATATACTTTAAAATGGTTAAAACTGTCAATTTTACTTTATCATAATAAAAAACAAAATATCATCTATTTTCTGCTCCCACTTAAGATATAGAAATGTACAAGAAAAAAAATGGTTTTAAAAAATAGGTGTCATCCTCCCCATTTCACAGATGAAGAAACTGAGTCGCAGAGCGATTGTGACACACTGATGTGTTGGGCAGGCTCTTGTAGGTTTGTGAGGAAGAGAAACATTCTCAGATTACATCATGAGATGGGGAAGACCAAAATCTCCCTGCGGCCAGGGCCCCAGGGACTGGCACGGCTTCAGCCTGCGGCAGCAGCTCTAGTTACCCGGCAGCGGCTCGGTAGCTCAACGCCTCTCCACAGGGCGCATGCCGGCTCCACCACGAGGCGGGCTCAGCGTCTCTGGTCCTGGCCCCCTGCCCCTGCCGCCTCCACTCCATGCTGGTCCACAGCCTGCTGACTCGTGGCTGTGGCAATCCGGGGCTTGCACTCCTCCCGAGCTTCTGCCCACTCCACTCAAGGCTTCCACCTAGCACCCCCTGTGTGGGTCTCCGCGTCCGCCCCTGATCCTGACTTCTGGTCCTTTCTCTCTGGGCTCAAATTCAAACCCCCCAGAAGAGAGGCTCTTCGTTGTCCAGTTAGCCCCCAACCTCCCTGTGGCTTGGGTGCCCACGGGGCACTTCGCAGTCCTCTGGCCAGCCCAGACATCGTCTGCCCTTACACTGGGTGCCAGGCCTGTCCAATCAGCCGTATCCCAGGCTCGCCAGATGCAGAGCGGGTAACTCGGGATACAGCCCCCGCAAAGAGCCGGGCAGGTGCACAGACACGAGGGCCTGCGGGGCAGCGTCTGAGGCCAGGACCTCTGGTTTCGAGTCTTCCCACCCAGGGATCCGGGCTGCCCCGCCCCGTGGGATCAGGAACAGCCACCAGCACTGAGTGAGCACCGTGTGCCGAGCACCACCTCGCTTTACAGGGATGAGCTCACTTAGTCCTTACCACAGTCCACTGAGGCGCCCATTTCACAGATTTTAAAACTCACTTAGGGGAGCCAATGTGGCTCAGTGGTTGAGCACCGGCTTCCCACACACGAGGTCCTGAGTTCAGTCCCCAGCCCCAGTACCTAAAAAATAAAAATAGAAACAAAAACACCTCATTTAGAAAGGATGAATTACAGTTTCAAAGCTACACTCCTGAGAAGTGGCAGAACGGGATTCAAACCTGGGTCTGTTTGAGCTTCTAGAGAACAGAGGAGGAGTGAGGGAGAGAGAGGCTTTTTTGTTGGTAGAAAGCCATTAATTGCCTAGTTCTGCACTGCCCATCGTGCTAGCCACTAACAAAATGTGACCACTGAGCACTTGACACGTGGCTAGTATGTACTGATGTGCTCTCAAGTATAAAATATGCACCAGATGTCAAGGATTTATTACAAAACAAGAATGTGAAATCTCTCTTGAATATTTTTAATTGATGTGCTTTCAGTATAAAATATACACCAGATATCAAAATTTATTTTAAAAAAGAATGTGAAGTCTCTCTCAAATGATATTTTTATATTGATTACATGTTAAAATGATAATTTTTTAAAATATTTTGGGTTAAATAAAATGTTATTAAAATGAATTTTACCTGTTTGGTTTTTGTTTCTTTTTACTTTTTTTTTCTTTTTCCCTTATTAGAGTTGTGGGTTTACAGAACAATCATGCATAAAATACCAGATTCCCCTATACCATCCTACTACCAACAACTTGCATTGTTAGTATGGAGTGTTTGCTACAATTGACGATAGCATATTTTTATTATTGTACTATTAATTTAAGTCCATGGTTTAACTCAGGGTCCACAGTTTGTCTAGTGTAGTTCCATGGAATTAAATTTTTTTAATTCTATTACCATATATACAATCTAACATTTTCCCTTTTAATCACGAACAGATATATATTTCAGTGCTGTTAATTGGCTCAAACAATGTGGTGCTACCATCACCACCATCCATTACCGGAAAAGAACCATCATTCCCAATAGGAACCTTGTACATTTGACACCTTAACTTCCCATTCCCTATCCCCACCCCGTCCCCTGGTAACCTGTATTCTAGCTTTTGACTCTATGGCTTTGCTCATTCCAATGATTTCAAATCAGTGAGATCTTACAATATTTGTCCTTTTGTGCCTGGCTCATTTCACTCAACATGATACCTTCCAGGTCCATCTACACTGTCCGTTATCAGGATTTCATTCTTTTTTTATGGTTGAATAAGAGATACTCCATTGTATGTATACTCCACATTTTGTATATCCATTCATCGGTTGATGGACACTTGGGTTGCTTCCATCTTTTAACCGTTGTAAATAATGCCGCTATGAACAACAGAGTGCTAATATCCGTTCAAGACCCTGCTTTCAATTCTTTTGGATATTTATCTAGTAGTGGATTGCCAGGTCATATGGTTGTTCTGATGATCAGCCAAGCTGTCTTCCATGGCAGCTCCACTACTTCACATTGCCACCAGCAATGAATGGGTATTCCTATTTCTCCCAATCTTCTCCAACACTTGTTATTTTCCATTTTTTAAAATAGTATCCATTCTAATGGATGTGAAATGGTATCTCATTGTGGTTTTGATTTGTATTTCTCTGATGGCTAATGATGTTGAGCATCTTTTCACATGCTCTCTGGCCATTTATATATCTTCTTTGGAGACATATCTGTACAAGTCTTTTGCCCATTTTTCAGTTGGGTTGAATTGGGTCATTTGGGTTGAAATTCAGTTTTGTTGTTAAGTTGAAGGATTTCTTTCTATATTCTGGATATTGGTCCTTTATTGGATATGTGGTTGCCAAATATTTTCTGCCGTTGTGTAGGTGGTCATTTTACTTTCATGATAAAGTCCTTTGAGGAGCAAGTTTTTAATTTTGATGAGGTCCCATTCATCTATTTTTTTCTTTTATTGCTTCTGCTTTTAGCGTAAAGTCTAAGAAACCATTGCCTAATGCAAGGCCCTGAAGATGCTTCCCTACATTTCTTCTTGGAGTTTCACCATCTATTTTTTACTCTTTTGGTTTTTTATTCTTTTGTTTTCAGTTTTTTAATATTTCTATCATCCCCCCCAAAAAAAATTCCTTTACCCATTAGCAATCAGTCTCACCTCCAGTCTCCCCACTTCTCCCATCCCCAGGGGAAGGCAACCACTGAACTACTTCCTGTCTCTATAGATTTGCCTATTCTGGACATTTCATATAAGTGGAATCACACAATATGTGGTCCTTTGTGACGGACCTCTTACACTTAGCATAGCGTGTTCAGGGTTCATCAATACCGTAACATGTACCAGTACTTCATTTCTTTTTATTGCTAAATAATATTCTATCATGTGTATATACCACTTTTGTTTGTCCAACAGTTGATGGATATAGGGGCTGTTTCCACGTTTGGGCTGTTGTGAATATTGTTGCTATGAACATTCACACACAAGTTTTTGTGTAGGCATATGTTTCCATTTCTCCTGGGCTATTTTTTTAATGAGGTTACAAGAAAATTTTAAATTACACATGTGGATGACATTATATTTCTGTTGGCGAGCACTGGCCTAGATCATTCACCCTAGTTTTGACAGAACTTCAAATACACAGGGGCCATGAACACTCCACCACAGGAAACTTACCTCACGCTAACTCTGACCTCAGCTTGGGGAGTCTCAACTGGCATATGGCTAGCAGAGCACTGAGGCAGCGCTGAGGATATTTCTATCTGCCTGGGCCTGCCCAGCAATCGCAACGATTCCTGAGACGCACCAATGACTCGGTTGATTCTGCCGCCCTGGACGAGCAGCAGAGGCACCTGAGGCGGCTGTGGGACGGGCAGCCTCCTGTTACGGGACAGTGGTTGTCTGTCAAACAGCAGAGAGTGCTTTCTTTGCTTCTAAGAGACTTTGCTTATGGAAATTGCTCAGGTCCCCTTATTTTATCTATGCCAATTTCCCCCAAGAAGCACCAAGAGTAGGCGGTGGCCTGAACTTCTTGGTGCCCCGAGTGTCCCCAACTCTTAGAATCTGATGAGAGGTCAGTCAGAGCAAGAGTTCAATTCTCTGGGCGCCCCATTCAGGGGTCCTTCCCCCATACCACTTTGCCCCTCCAGGAGCAATACTCATTCATTTCTTAAAACTCCAAAAGACAGAGACTCTTCTCTAAGCGACAAATGGTGCCATGAGGAACTCGGGCTGCCATTTATAGCAGTTCAGAGTGGCGGAGCTCTGCTTCGGGACTCAGATAAACTGGATCCAAATCCTGATGAGCCCTTCTCACATTGAGACCTTAGGCCCGCTGCCTAACCTAAGCCTCCGTTTTCTATAAAATGGCAATGATGGCAATAAAATGGCAATGATGTTGGTCACCTATAGCCTGGAGTGATTGTGACCATTAAACAAGACAATGAAAATAAACACTTAGTGTAGGTGCATCACCTGGTGCTCCATACATGTGAAGTATTGATTTTATTATTATTATTATTATTATTATTACTATCACTAAGGGGTATGATCCCACCCAAAGCCACAGCTCACCCTCGCTGGCCCACCTCTTAGGCCTCTGGGCAAGGCACCGTTTATCAGAGTCAGTTAGGGTGCGCTATCTGGAAGCCACTGAACTGGATGCTGGCTAACTTAAAGGAAGAGGGACTTTGCTGGAAGGATGAGGGGAGCTCACAAGAGTTGGAGAAGAGAGTGGAGAACTAGTCCTGGAGCACTCGTAAGGCAAGCAGTCCACAGCGGCAGGAGCCTCTAGTCCAAGGGGACGGCAAACTGTGGGCCGTGAGCCAAATCCAGTCCACAGCCTATTTTTGTATAGTCTCCAAGCTAAAAAAAAAAAAAAAAAAAAAAAAAGATGGTTTTAGAGGGTTTTAAAAAAAGGGAAGAGGAGAAAGAGAGGAAAAGAAGGAGGAGAAGGAGAAGGGACAAAGACCATCTGCTCACAAAGCCTAAAATATGTGCTACCTTGTCCTTTACAGAGAATGTGTCCTAACCCCTGCTTTATTCTTTTTTTAAGATATTTGTTTTTTGTCTTTTGTTTTCAAAGAATTTTTTTTATTTATTTCTCTCCCCTTCCCCCGCCCCCTTTCTCCTCCAGTTGTCTGCTCTCTGTGTCCATTCACTGTACGTTCTTCTGTGTCCACTTGTATTCTTGTCAGCGGTCCTGGGAATCTGTGTCTCTTTTTTGTTGTGTCATCTTGCTGCATCAGCTCTCCATGTGTGCAGCACCACTCCTGGGCAGACTGCACTTTTTTCACATGGGGCAGCTCTCCTTGAGGGGCACACTCCTTGTGTGTGGGGCTCCCCCATGCAGTAGACACCCCTGCATGGCACAGCACTCCTTGCGCACATCAGCATTGCCTGTTGGCCAGCTCACCACATGGGTCAGGAGGCCCGGGGTTTGAACCCTGGACTTCCCATGTGGTAGGTGGATGCCCTATCAGTTGAGCCAAATCTGCTTCCATAACCCCTGCTTTACAGAGTCTCACACAGAGGCTGCTTTCAGAATGAATAAATCTCTCCTATCATTGCCTCACTCTGTACAAGGTTCAGAATACCAAGAGAGAGTCTGATCGGCCATGGTCAGGTCATGTGTCTGTCCCATGGTTGTTTGGGGGCCATGAGGAAGGATCTGGTGGAAAGAGGCTCCATGAAGACCTCAACCCCATTGATGGGGAGACAGGGAACTTGAGCATGGGGCAGGGCATGGAGGGTGAATAATTGCCCAAAAGGAAGTGAGGACACTGTTAGATAAAGAGAATGATGGCACTAGACATAGGGCAAAAAGCATCAAATACCCATTACAAACCCCTTCATGGCCTAATATGGTTGTGAAATTGAACTGAACTCAAATGAATCCAACCTCAAAAACATTTGCTGAACACCTACTGTGTGCCCCAGGCACAAATGACCAATCTCTTCTTTACCCCTTCCCCCATTCCAGCCTCCTTGGGGTTGCTAGAAGATCATAGGAAAGAACAGTCTTGCCTAGAGAAGCTTGGGAAATGTCTCAGGCCTAATGATCTCATTGGAATCAAGAGAATAGGAAATGGAAGGCTCCAAGTGCAGCTCATCAAAGTTTATCAAAAGCAAACCCCTCTCCATTACAAAATAACTTTTGCAACATTGGTTGACTCTAAAAGTTGAAAATTCTCCCTTCTCCCTTAACCTCAGAGGGATTTGTTTTCAGGGCTCTCATCCACTGGTCTGAAGATGTCAGGTTTCCACTCAATACTGAAGGCGAGAGCATGTCCTATTTATTCTTAGACCCTATCACAGAGCTTGACCGCTAATCCATGCTCACCATGGAATAAACAATTGAGGTAGGAGGCATGGGCCAATCCACACTGAAGCAACCTTGAGTTAGGTCCTCTTGACTGCTTGGCACTAAAGATGTTTCTCAGAGCTGAAAATGGCCTGTCCACCTGGACATCCAGCCTTCAACAGATAAGGCCCATGTTCAGATGGCATAAATTCTGCATACAACTGAGTAGCTTAGGTTCTTACCTTTTCCTGTGCTTTGTTACAAAAAGAGATTGTAAAATGCTCCAAGGTAAAAGGAGTTTGCTAGGAGATTAAAGGCTCAATCTCTAGGGGGAGAGAAGGATATAAGCCAAGGCAAGTTTCAAATTTCCACTGGCCACTGATTTCTACCTCTTTGACTGGGTGCACAAAATAGCTGAGCCCAATTCTGTTTGCATTTTAGGCCTCGCATGGATATGGACTAGGCATTGTTTGAGGGTTGGGGAATAGGGAGGATCCAACACATAGGAGTAAATGGGCACATAATAGGTGCTTAACAAATTCTGGATGGATGACTAGATGGATGGATGGGTGGGGAGCAGTTAGGCAGATAATCAGTTGGATGGGTGAGTTATTAAATTATTACATCAATGGAAGGATGAGTTCTTTCTCATCCATCAAATGGAAAAATGGACAAATGGAAAAACAGATGGACAGATGGATCAATAAACAGCTAGACAGATGATTGTTTGGATAAATGGATTATTGAATTATTACATGGATGGATGAATGGGTGACAGATGGATAGACAGACCTATGGATGGATGGATAGGAGGTTGGATGGCCAGCAGACATAAGGGAAGAAAGGGAGAGAAAGAGACTGACCTGCCCTCAACAAGCCTATAGTCTGATGGGACAAATAGGATAGAATGGAAAGAAAATTAGTTGAGCCTAAGCTTTGGGCTTCCCAGGTAGGGTCCCTCAGCAAGCCTAGTTCGAGCTCCACCTCAAAGACAGTGGAGTTGCTCCCTACACCTCAGCCCCACCAGGCAGCCCAGGCAAAGCACACCAAGCCTGGCTAAAGATATTGCTTATGTGATTATGCCCAAAGCTGATGGACTGAAGAGTGGGTCATGGAGCAAACTCGTACCCCAGAGCTGGTGGGCATGAGTTCACCCCTTGTGTTCCAGGTCAAGGTCTCCTGGAGTGGCATTTAGAAGCCTGTGATCCAGAAATGAGGACGTTTAGCTTCCTCCACTGACAGATAAGGCCAGTGGAAACAGAGGACAACTTCTCAGAGAGTCCAGATAGTCTCCACAAAGGAAAACCCCACTTGTGAACATAAGAGGATTGTTTGGCTATGAAATTTGCTTAATAATTGAATAGGAAACTTATTTAATTTTGATTCCCAAGGAAAGAGCCAGACATTAAGTAATGCAAATTCCCATTCAGTCAGAAGCCAAATAAACAGAAAATATGAATCATGAGATTCTTTCCTGCATGCCAGACCCATAGTCTATTTCACAGGAAAGACACAAAGAAAATAAAACTCTCAGAGATCTGGATTTTTCTCCAATAAGCAATGTGCAGGATGAGTTGGGGAGGGGGCTGCCCACACTCGCTCATCTCTTCCTTCTCTCTGTAGACCAGGGACCCCTGAAGCACCCACAGGCCAGCCATATTCTGTGTGTTCTCCTGAGAACCTCTCAGATCCGCTGAGGGATAGTGGGAGAAACTAAGGCCAGGCAATTATACATATTCATGATAATGGCCCCCTCAGCTGAAGCACAGGGGCTGAGTGAGTGAAGTCCACTCACCGGGCCGAGCAGGGAAATGAATAGAAGGCTTAAGCCTTCTACCTTCCACGTGATGTGAAGGTGTTTGAGTTTGTTCTAAGTGAATATCTGCTGGGTCCAGTTCAACAGACAGATGAAAAACACGACAGAGTTGCAACACTACTCTCCAGTTCATTTGACTCACCCAGCACAGCTAACAAGGAGGTGAGGATGGACACCCACCACACCAAGGAACCGAGAGCATCTATAACTGCAAGCAGGAGAGTCCTGTCTGTCAGCCATGTGGGCTCGAAGCCCCCTCTCAATGAGAGGTGGGGTGAACATGACCATCCCAGAGCCCTCAGGATTGGGGAATAAAATATGGACTAGAGTAGACTTACTGGTATTCTACTGTAGACTTACTGGGATTCTAGCAATGGAAGAAATTATATCATTCATGTGGAGACAGTGGCCACTGGAATTGCTCAAGGCAGGGAGAAGGAAAATGAGGTGTAATATGGGGGCATTTTTGGGACTTGGAGTTGTCCTGAATGACACTGCAGGGACAGATACAGGACATTATATATTCTGCCATAACCTACAGAATGGACTGGGAGAGAATGTAAACTACAATGGAAACTGTAATCCATGCAGTGTAGCAATACTCCAAAATGTGTTCATCAATTGCAATGAATACACCACACTAATGAAAGAAGTTGTTGCTGTGGGAAAATCGGGGGGTGTGGAGAGTGGGGCATCTGAGAATCCCCTATGTTTTTTAATATAACATTTTGTGTGATCTATATATCTTTTAAAAAT
Source organism: Dasypus novemcinctus (assembly GCF_030445035.2). NCBI lineage: Eukaryota > Metazoa > Chordata > Mammalia > Cingulata > Dasypodidae > Dasypus > Dasypus novemcinctus. The sequence continues at coordinate 54,723,214 of NC_080695.1, read as the reverse complement.
AAATAAAAATATATTAATTAATTGATTAAAATGGAAAAAGTTAAATTAATAAATAAAAAGTGGCTGAGGAAAGCAGATGTGGCTCAAGAGATTGGGCTTCCACCTACCACATGGGAGGTCCCTGGTTCAATTCCCGGTGCCTCCTAAGGAAGACAGGGAACTGGTGCAGGGCAGGTGCATTGAGCTGATACAACAAGATGATGCAACGAGAGACACAAGAAGAAAAACATAATGAGAAACACAACAAAGCAGGGCATGGAGATGGCTCAAGGGATTAGGCACCTCCCTCCCACATCGGAGATCCTGGTTTCAGTTCCCAGTACCTCCTAAGAAACAAGGAAGCCAAACAGACACAGCAAGTGCAAACAACAACGTGGTTGGGAGAAATAAATAAATAAGTAAAAATCTTTTTTTTTTTTAAAGTGGCTGAAAGCTGTGGAGCAGATGTAGCTCAAGTGGCCGAGTGCCTGCTTCCCATGTACAAGGTCCCAGGTTCAATTCCCGGTGCCTCTTAAAAAAAAAAAAAAAAGGTGGCTGACAGGACTAAACACGAACACGTTCCCTTATTTAATCCTCAGGAGAAGCCCACAAGGGAGGTACAATAAGACAGGCTGAGGTTTGAATCTGCCTCTTCCAAATACTAGCTGTGTGACCAAGTCACTTGACTTATCCATGCCTGTTTCCTCACCTGTGAAATGGTCTTACATAAATGAGCTGAAGATGGCCCCTGCGTATTGTTTGCTTCTTCACAGCAGAATAGAGAACATTGGCCCAAAGCCTCCAGTACCAAACTCAAATTCATCCCCATCCAACCACTTTAAAGATAGCCTCCAAAAGCACAGTTTAGCCAATTAGAGCCAACCTGCTTTGCACATCCTGCAAAGCTGCACCCAACACCTGCTAGCCACGGATGAGATAAACCCCAAACTATAAAGACCCCAGGCCGCTTTTGCCTTTTGGAGTTCTCTGTCCCTGAGACTTCCTGTCATGCTTACTGAGCAAGACCACCTGGCCACATAAACCCCCTTTCTGACTCCCCTCCCCCCAGGAGTTTCTTTTGCCCTGCTTCTCTTTCTGAGTGGTCCCTTGTGCCACCCAGCCCCTCTGAGGTCTCAGGCTGCCTTCCCAAGCAACCTGCCCAAACTCCAGCCCAATAAACTTGTGCCATACTGCCACCTAGTGGTCACATCTTTTTCTTTGACATCCTCAAATTCGTCACAAATGGGCAGCATAATAATAGCAGGCTACCTCAGGTCGATTTAAGAATTAAATGAGTTATTAAATGAACAGTGCGTGGACATAGGCTGTCCAGTACAGGCGTGGCTCTTATCATCATCACCATCATCCCCTTTTCATAGCTGAGACGCCTGAAGCTCAGGTAGGAAGGTTGGCTCTTTCCCACAGTCCAAGGCCTCCCCCTACTTCAAGTTCATAGTCAAGCCCTGCCCTCCCCACACTCCCACACAGCCGCTGGCTGACACGCCTGAGGTCCCTGCCCTGTGGCCTCCCCGGGAAGCAGGGCCGTCACATCTGCCCTCTGCCTTGGGGGCGATCACGCTGGCCGCACACTCGCCAATGAGGTCCTCTCCCTGGGCACCTTCCTACTGTCACCAATATCGTGAAGGCAAGTAATACCCCCGAACTGTACACCTGAAAGTGGTTATGATGGGAAATGTTGAGTTGTATAAATGTTACTGCAATAAAAGGTTTTTCCCCCTTTCAATCTGAAACAAGAGTAGGTGGGCATCACCATGCCCAAATCCTCAAGATTGAGGAATGAACAAACGTAAGGGCGGAATGCAACTACGGACTAAAGTAGACATTGCTATTCCAGCAGAGGAAGAACTTGTAGCATCGATGTAAAGGCTGTGGCCACCAGAGGTTCTGAGGGGAGGGAAGGGGAAGAACTGATGCAACACGGAGCATTTGGGGACATTGGAATTGTCCTGCATGACAGCAATGATGGATACAGGCCACTACACATTCTGTCAAAAACTGTGTCATGCAAAGTAAACTACAATGTAAACTGTAGGCCATGGTTAGTGGCAATGCTTCAATAGGTGTTCATCAATTGTAACAAATGTACCACATAATGAAAGATGTTGTTAATGGGGGAAAGTGTGGGAGGAGGAGGGCGTAGGGCAGATGGGAATCCCCCAATATTTTCAATGTAACATTTATGTAATCTGAAGTTTCTTTCAAAATAAACATTTTTTTTAATTAAAAAAATTTTTTTAGAAAAAGTTACTCAAAGGAAGTCTATACAAATTAACAGGTACCTTAAACTGCTTGACAATAAATATTTACCAGTTAATAAGTAGGGGAAAAAATAACCCTTGCAATGCTTGCAACAAAGTCTTTGTTATCCGAGGTTTGGTATGGATTGAATCTGAATTAGCATTGATAGCAATCACCTCTCACTGGCCCTGTGCCTGCTGGCCCCAGGGCATCTCCCCTCCCGGGAAGTGCTCTTCAGCATTTCAGGGAGTCCCCAGGCAGTGCCTTCCCTCCAGTCTCCAAGGAGCCCTTCCCTGGCAGGAAGCATCTCCTCCACGAGGACCATCTCAGGGCCAGGGAGCCTCAGGGCACCAGTTGCATGGCCAGAGGGGTCCACTGTCTCCTCTCTGGCATCCCACACTCGGTGAGAGGGGTGGCCAACAGGGCCGCTTGGTGTCTCACCCCAGTTTCACAGATTTTAGGGAAAGTCATTTCAGTGTTTTCTTTCAACCTCTCTGCTGGCAACAGGTGGGGTATGTGTCCAACAGGGCTGCACCTGACAGACACCAAGGCTACGCTCAGGAGCACCCCTCTTCTTGGATGGACAGGACCCCGGCTCTTTCTTGGGCCTCTGCTTGTCCCACCTCCCTGTTTGCCAGACGTACCGAGACACGGTGAACTCCCACCACGCTGCACCCAGCCATCACGTCTCCCACCTCTGAGGCAGGGCCTTGGGTCTCCAGCATGTTTTCTGGTCGCCCAGCCCTTTTTGACTTTCTGCATTTGGGGCAATTCCTACATTATGAGCCTATGGAACCCCCCACCCCCCGGGCAGAGGCCGGGGACTTGTTTTCCCAGCCTCCCTTGCAGCTGGTACTATGCTAGATTCTGCCAAGATGAGCCCTGCATCTCACAAATGCATCAGAAAATCAATGGGTGGGGAAGTGGATGTAGCACAAGTGGTTGAGCACCTGCTTCCCCTGTACAAGGTCCTGGGTTCAATCTCCGGTACCTTCTAAAAAAATAAAATAAAATAAATTTTAAAAAGTGTGAAGGTATGCAGGGGTGTTCGCAGCAGGCTCAGCAGGGTCTGTCCCAAAGCGCCCTCCCAGTCATGACTAACGTTGCTCCTGTTTCAGGGAACCTTCTCCCATCTCAACCCTCACGACAAAATGTTACTGCATCCGGATGGTGTGAAGATGGGCACAGTCAATGCCAGGGACAGAAACTGTTGCAGCATATGGGGAGGACTGGAGGGGTAGAAATACTTCAGGAACAGAAAGGGCAAATTAATTAACTTCCTAATTAATTTTTTTCCTCTCAAGCAGCAGAAAGGCAATAGATTCTTACAGAGCAAGTACCATTTCCCAGCAGTGCTGAGCATCCATTTTCTTGTTTCTTTCCATGTTTCAATTTGTAGTTCCAGAAGTGCTTAAGGAGTAGAGAGCAATGTAGCTGCTCAGGCATCTAGAGAGCATTTCAGTTTAAACACTTCACGTTATTCTCTAATTTGTTTATATAAGTTCAAGATTCAAGGTGTATGACATGTGACACCAATTCTTTTTACCAATCAGGTTGACATTGAACACTAGAATTGCACAGTTATTTAATAAAAATATTTAAGAAGATTCGATTAAATTTTCAAAATAAATTTAAAATGTCAGCCTTAAATAATTTTGATTTTAAACTTTTTTTTATTTTTAAAGAAGCTTTAGAATACATAAACGTTACATCAAAAATATAGGGGGAGAAGCAGATGTGGCTCAAACTACTGGGCTCCTGTCTACCATATGGGAGGTCCAGGGCTCAATTCCCAGGGTCTCCCGGTGAAGGCAAGCTGGCCTGCACAGCGAGCTGGCCTGAGTGGAGTGCTGGCCTGCACAGGAGTATTGGCCTGTGCAAGAATGGTGGCCCACGTGGCAGGCTGGCCCAAGGGGAAAGCTGGTGCAGCAAAATGATGCAACAAAAAGAGACACAGAGGAGAGACAATAAGAGACAGAGCAGACCAGGGAGCTGAGGTGGTGCAAGAGATTGAGCACCTCTCTCCCACTCCAGAGGGTCATCGCAGGGTCAGTTCCCTGTGCCACCTAAAGAGAAGACAAGCAGACACAGAAGAACACACAGCAAACGGGAACAGAGAGCAGACAATGGGGGGGGAGGATTAATAAATAAATCATCTTTTTTACAAAAAGGAAGATGACAGCTAACTGGTATGACAGGCAGGTGAGGCAAGCCGATGCAACAAGATAATGCAACAAGAAACACAAGAAGAAAAACATAATGAGAGACACAACAAAGCAGAGAATGGAGGTTCCTGGTGCCTCCCAAAGATGAGCAAGACAGTGAGCTGATGCGATGGGCAGGCGCAGCAAGATGATGTAACAAGAAATACAAGAAAAACAATGAGAGACACAACAAAGCAGGGAATGGAGGTGGCTTAAGCAATTAGGCACCTTCCTCCCACATTGGAGGTCCCAGGTTAGGTTCTCAGTGCCTCCTAAAGATACAAGGAAGACAAACAGACACAGGAAGTGAAAACAATGAGGGGGTGGGGAGAAATAAATAAAGTATTTAAAAATAAAAAAATATTAGGGGATTCCCATATACCTTACTGCCCTACACTTACCCCCATTAACAACATCTTTCATTAGTGATTTAATGATCACTGATTTAAAACTTCGATATTCATCATTTATGTATTTTGTTGTGTTTTTTTTTTCTGTTTTTTTTTATTTATTTATTTATTTATTTTTTATTGACTTTGTAATAATATTACATTAAAAATATATATGTGAGGTCCCATTCAACCCCACCCCCCCACCCCCCCTCTCCCCCCCCAACAACACTCGTTCCCATCATCATGACACATCCATTGGATTTGGTAAGTACATCTTTGGGCACCTCTGCACCTTATAGACAATGGTTCACATCATGGCCCATACTCTCCTCTATTCCATCCAGTGGGCCCTGTGAGGATCCACGATGTCCGGTGATCACCCCCGAGGCGCCATCCAGGGCAGCTCCACGTCCCAAATACGCCCCACCTCTCATCTCTTCCTGCCCTTCCCCATACCCATCGTCCACCATGTCCACTTTTCCCAATCCAATGCCACCTCTTCTATGTGGACATTGGATTGGTTGTGTCCATTGCACCTCTATGTCGAGAGGAGGCTCAGATTCCACATGGATGCTGGCTGCCATCCTCCCATTTTCAGTTGTAATTTGTATTTTGGTCATGTAATTTTAATAAATACTTTTTAATATTTTAGAGGACAGCTTTATTAAGAAATTTTTTAAAAATTTTTATTTTTACACTTATTTTAATGTATACTTCAATGAAAATTTTTAAATTTATTTTTTGAAAATATTGGGCTTTGTGTATTTTGCAACTATATTTTCTTTTCAGTCCTTTGAATCATTACTGCCAATAGAAAACAAATTATGCAACAATTTTTTCTGTAACAATATATCTAGTGATTTTTCCAGAAATGAAGGCAAGAGAAATAAATTTTATTGAATATATAATAGATTCATATTATAATATATATATAAAAAATTGTTCAAAATACATTATGAACAAACTTATTTTCTTTCTCATCCAAATATTGCTGGCCCATCAAGGGAACCAGATATATGCAATTCAATCCTCTCTGAGATTTTGCTGACTTTGTCCTATAAAGCCAGGAATTTTTTATATTGTGGCGGGGAGGTCTGCCTGCAGCTAGGGTGCAGGTGTATTTACCAGGCACTGACACCTGTTCTCAACTAGGGGTGATTTTGCCTCCCCAAGAACATCTGGCAATGTCTGGAGATATTTTTGGTCATCTCAACTGGCATCAAGTGGGTAAAGGCAGGGACGCTGCCCAGCATTCTCCAAAGTCCAGGACAGGCCCCAGCCAAGAGTCATCTGGCCCAAAATATCAATTCCACTGAGGGTGAGAAACCCAGTAGTAGAGATGGAGATGGTTAGTTTTGTGGTCACCTAGAGGTCAGCCTAGAGGACTCTGTTGTTTAATCAAACACTGGTTTGGGAGGTGACAAGTAGATGTGCTTAACAGCTACAATCGGTGGTGGACTTGGCCCAGTGGTTAGGGCGTCCGTCTACCACATGGGAGATCCGCGGTTCAAACCCCGGGCCTCCTTGACCCGTGTGGAACTGGCCCATGCGCAGCGCTGAGGCATGCAAGGAGTGCCCTGCCACGCAGGGGTGTCCCCCGCATAGGGGAGCCCTACGTGCAAGGAGTGTGCCCCTTAAGGAGAGCCGCCCCACACACAAGGAGTGTGTGCCGTAAGGAGAGCCGCCCAGTGCGAAAGAAAGTGCAGCCTGCCCAGGAATGATGCCGCACACACGGAGAGCTGACACAACAAGATGATGCAACAAAAAAAGAAACACAAATTCCCACGCTGCTGATAACAACAGAAGCGGACAAAGAAGACACAGCAAATAGACACAGAGAACAGACAAATGGGGCAGGGGGCAGAAAAATAAATAAATAAATCTTTTAAAAAAAAAAAACAGCTACAATCAGCTGACTTGAATATTACCTTCAATAATGTGGGTGGGCCTCGAAAGCAAAAACTGAGGTTTCCTGGAGAAGGAATTCTGTCTCAAGACTGCAGCAGGAGCCCGTCTTGAGTTCCCAGCCCGCCTTACAAATTCCAGACTTGCCAGATCCCACCCACAAAGTCATGAGCCAATGCCTTAAAATAAGCCTATGTATATGGCTGTGTAGATATTTTATACCCTATTGGTTATGTATGTGTGTGTGTGTGTATCCTATTGGTTGTGTTTCTCTGGAGAACCCTGACTGATAAACTGATGCAGAGGATAACAAAGAAAAAGGCTCAGTGTGGAACATTCCAGGGGCAAAGACTTCATGAGCATGAAAGTGACAGAGACAGCATCGCGGAGGAAGCCGGTGCGTCCGTCCCTAATCTGCAGCAGAGTTATCTAATGGAATGGGCTGGAGGCCTACTGGAGATGCTATTTCTAGCTGCAATGCCTCCAAACTTCATTCACGGCCCTTGGAACGAGTCTGTGACTTCCCCTGTATCTTTCAATAAACTTAACTAGCTAGAGTGGTTTCCATGGTTTGCAAATGAGATATAAGCATGTCGGACCAATGTCTCTGCCCCTGTTTTACAGATGAGCCTCACAATGTTCCAGAGCCCATTAAAGAAAGAATGGGAGGGAAGCGGACATGGCTCAACTGATAGAGTGGCCGCCTACCATACGGAGGGTCGAAATCTCGATCCCTAGGGCCTCCTGGCCCGTGTGGTAAGCTGGCCCATGCACAGTGCTGCCACACGCAAAGAGTGCCGTGCCACACAAGGGTGCCCCCACGTAGGGGTGCCCCATGCGCAAGGAGTGCGCCCCACAAGGAGTGTCTCCCCATGTGAAAAAAGCACAGCCCGCCCAGGAGTGGTGCCACAGGAGTGGCGCTGCACACACAGAGAGCTGACCCAGCAAGAAGATGCAACAAAAAAGAGACACAGATTCCCAGTGCTGCCTGATAATGCAAGTGGATGCAGAACACACAGCAAATGGACACACAGAGTAGACAATGGTGGGGGAGGGGAGAGAAATAAAAATAAAATCTTAAAAAAAAAGATTGGAAAGTAGCTATGTGTTAGTTTGCTTGCAAGTGATTGGAATCTAGCTCAAACCAGTTTAAGTTAAAAAGAGAATGTTATTCCTTGCTCACAGAAAACAAACAGGAAGGCCAAGGGTGCAGCTGCATCTCAGAAACAACTGGAAAGGGAGCAGATGTAGCTCCATGGTTGAGCGCCTGCTTCCCTTGTAGGAGGGAAAAATAATAAATAAAAAATAATAATAAATGTAAAAAAAAAAAAAACAACTAGAAGCATAGACTCAAACATCCCCACAGCTTACTCCATCTCATGTCTGCGGCTCACAGAAGTTTCTCTTTGTTATCTTTCCCTGCAAAATGGCTTCTTCCACATGGAAGAAATTAGGGCAATCAGTAGCACCCAAGTTTATATCTTACAATTTCCACCACTTTAAAGACTTAAGTCTCACATGTCCCAGGTTCAAAAATCCAAAGTTATTTTCAACCCATTTTGGGCCAGGTGCCCACAGGGGACTGAAGATGGGTGCTGAAGGGTTGTGGTGGGAGGGTAAATAATTAAGAACCATGTGAATGGCGGGGGACAGAGCGGCAGGGGATGGGAAGGCCCTGCTGAGAACAGAGGGTGCTGCTGGCAATCTCTTGACAGCCACTCGATGAAGGCTAATCCCTTTACAAGTCTATATTCCATCCTTCTCCTTTTTGTAACGTAACAAGTCCTTAATAAATTTCAGAGCCCTCACTGAGCACTTGTCTCTATCAGGAAAGGTTAGGTTAGTAGCAAACCCGCACCCCAGTGGCTTACATATCAAGGAAAAGGCTACTTCTTTTTCATGCTATGCACTCAGTGCGGGAGGGCTGGCTCCCTGCAGCATCACCGAAGTCCTAGCCCAGCCTCTGGCCCATCTGTCATCACCAGAGCACTCAGTGCTCAGCCCACAAGCACCCCGCATCACTTCTGGTCGCAGCTCATGGGGCAGAATTAGTCACATGGAAATTACATTCCTACCACCTCCTGTCTGGAGGAGGAGAGCCTGGACGTCTGGTAAACAGCTAATTAAACAGTCAGCACTTCACTAGCATTATCTTTAATTTTCACTGCCACCACAGAAAGCACCATTATTATCCCTAAAGGCGAGGCAACTGACGCCCAAGTCCAAGCTAGGGACTAACGGAGCCAGCGTTTGATCGCCACACCCATTCTCCTCGCACATACTTTGCTGCCTTCCTTGGCTTATTTTCTGTGTGGCCTTCAGCCTTTCCATTACCGTGGAGGTCACTAAAAACATAAAAAGGAGAACTTGGGCACCAGGGCAATGACCTAGAATCAGAATCTTGCCCACATCTCACTACTCCCATGCTGCTCTCAAACTGATTTTTGGGTCCATGAAATTCTGTAAGCTCAAAACTGTAGCACAGGGAAGTGGATTTAGCCCAATGAATAGGGCGTCCGCCTACCACATGGGAGGTCCAAGGTTCAAACCCAGGGCCTCCTCACCCACGTGATGAGCTGACCCACGCGCAGTGCTGATGCACAAGGAGTGCTGTGCCATGCAGGGGTGTCCCCCGCATAGGGGAGCCCTACACGCAAGGAGTGTGCCCCATAAGGAGAGCCGCCAGTGTGAAAAAAGTGCAGCCTGCCCAGGAATGGTGCCGCACACAGGGAGAGCTGACGCAGCAAGATGACACAACAAAACGAGACACAGATTCCGGGTGCCACTGACACAAGTGGACACAGAACACACACCAAATGGACACAGAGAGCAGACAACTGGGGTGGGGGGGAGGGAAGGGGAGAGAAATTAAAAAATAAATAAATCTTTAAAAAAAAAAAATGTAGCACAGGTCCTGGAGAGGATTATACCTTTAAAAGTATGCTCTTCCATGGCCATGAGTGAGAAATGAGATTATATATACATATTTTTAAAGTTGCAGCTGTACAGAAAAACTCATGCAGAGTACCCATATCCCCCGACTCTCCCCTCAACACACAGTTTTCCCCATTATTAACACTTTGCATTACTGTGGTATCTTTGTTACAATTGATGAAACAATATTATAATTGTACTATTAACTAGACAATAGTTTACATTAGTGTTCAGTTTATGCTGTACAGGCCTATGGGTTTCTTAAAATTTTCATTCTAGTCACATATACAACTGAAAATGTCCCACTTTTGACCACATTGAAACATACAATTCAGTGATGTTAATTATTGACAATGTGCTACCATCAACACCACCCATTACTAAAACTTTTCTATCACTCCAAAGAGAATTCTTGTCCCAATTAAGCATTAAATTCCCCATTCCCTACTCCCATACCAGTTCTTGGTAACCTGTATTGTAGCTTGACTCTGTGAATTTGCTTATTCTAATGATTTCATATCAGTGTTTTGTGTGATTATTTCACTCAACATTATCCTCAAGGTTCATTCATGTTGTCACTTGTATCAGAACTCCATTCCTTTTTTACAGCTGAATAATATTCCACTGTATGTAAACACATTTTGTTTATCTATTCTTCTATTAATATACTCTTGGGTTGATGCATCTTTTTACAATTTTGAATAATTCCACTATGCTCATTGGTGTGCAAATATCTGTTCAAGCCCCTGATTTCAGTTCTTTTGGGTATATATCTAGTAGAATTGCTGGGTCATATGGTAATTCTATACTCAACTTTCTGAGGAACCACCAAACTGTTTTCCATGGTGATTGCACCATTTTACAACCCCACCAGCAATTTGCAAGTGTTCCTATAGCTCCACATCCTCTCCAGCACTTATTTTATGTGTTTTTGTTAATAGAAGCCATTGCAATGGGTGTGCAATGGTATCTTATTGTGGTTTTGATTTGCATTTCCTGATAGCTAATGACGTTGAGCACCATGGCTCTCCTTACGAGGCACATTCCTCACACGTGGGACTCCCGTATGCAGGGGACACCCCTGCGTGGCAGGGCACTCCTTACGCGCATTAGCACTGCACATGGGCCAGCTCCACACAGGTCCAGGAGGCCCGGGGTTTGAACCGCAGACCTCCCATGTAGTAGGCAGATGCCCTATCCATTGGGCCAAGTCCACTTCCCAAGCTTTTTTATTTTGATGGAAGTAGCATTTATCTTTTCTTTTGTTGTTCATGCTTTGGGTGTAAAGTTTACGAAACCTTTGCCTAACAATGGGCCCTGAAGATTCTTCCCTGTATTTTCTTCTACGAGTTTTATAGTCCTGGTTCTTATATTTAGGCTTGACCCATTTTGAGTTAACTTTTGTACATGGTGTATGGGTAGGGATCCACATCCATTATTTTGCATATGACTGACTAGCTTTCCTAGCACCATATGCTAGGTTATGGAAAAAACTGTTCTTTCCTAACTGAGCAGATTTGTTACCCTTGTCAAAAATCAATTGGCTGGGGAGCGAATGGGGCTCAAGCTACTGAGCTTCTGCTTCCCACACAGGGGGTCCTGGGTTCGTCCCCGGTGCCTCCTAAAAATAGAAAAATAACAAGCAAACAACAACAACAAAAAACACAAAAAACGAACAACCCAGGGGAGCCAATGTGACGCAGTGGTTGAACGCCAGCTTTCAATCCCCTTTCAAGACCAGCCCAAGGCAAATATGAGTGCAGGTGCTCTCATCTTTTCTGAGCCTGTGTCTTGTCCTGGGCTTCTTAGGAACACCCCATTTACAGGAATTCCAAGGTCCCCTCTACTCCCTATGAAATAGACTTTCTGCCCCCCTGGGTGCTGAATTGTCTGACTTAGAGCAGGTAATACTTTATCCCAGGTACTTATTTCTTAAGCTGCCTGTCTGGAAGCTGTTTCTGCCTACAGGGTAACTTTTGGGAAAGTGAGCCAGAGAGGTGTTTCCAGGTTGTCTTTCAGGCTGCCACCCCAGTATAAGCATAGGGATTACTTAATGGTTACTATTCCCAACAGAGCATGGCCAGGGACCCACAATGCACCCACAGGCTGGTACCAAACTACACTGGGAAGAGGCCACCAAAGGCAACAGAAGCTTCTCCTACCATTTTTTTAGACTCAGCACTCACCCAAGTTACTGCAACCATTTAACTGTTTTCCAGAATTTTGAGGAAGATGGCTCTGCCAATATTTGCTATTTGTTCAAAGATTCTGTGGGAGAACAACACCCTGGAGCCTCTTACGCTGCCATCTTGGTCACAGTGATTTTTCTGAAGCACTGTGACATCTTTTTATATGCTAGCTGCTGGAAATATACACATGAATAGCCAGATCTTGCTGTGGAGAAATTATAAGTCAAGGAAACAGGAAATGATGGAACAGCTCTGTCCGCTAGGGATTAGGTGCCTCCAACAAGGCTACAGCCTGCGTATCTAAACACAGTGTATCCAAACTGCCTGGCATAGCGTCTGGGCACAGTAAACGTCTAGCAAATACTGGTTATGTTGAAAACAAGAATGCATGACAGAACATAAGAGCAAGAAAAGGGGTAGGCTGTGATTTAACACCATTTAAACCCTGACTTAGCCACTTCCAAATATCTTGGCTTCACAGCTCTGTGCCTCTTTTTTCACCAGAAAAACCAGAGCTGATGATAGTACCCATGAGGTAGAATTGCTGAAATTAAACATATGCAAAGTTTTCAGCTCCCTGTCTGGCATAGAGTAAACATTTAATGAGCATAGAAACTATTATTCATCTTAAGGCATTCATGTTTTTAGGAGATAATGTAAAGTATGACAACATATGTTCCTTTCAGAAAAAAGATAAAAGCTTTACATGAAATATTTAAGCTGGTTCTTAGGAACATCTTTGGGAGAAGTCCTGGTAAGAATCATAAGCAAAGGCTCTGAGATGGACCATATATAGGGTCAATTTAGGATTTAGGGTTGACTGGTATGTTTTGAGAAACAGTGGATAAGACTGGAAAGCCAAGAGAGAATCAGATTTTGGTCGACCCAGGGCTTACTTTCTTTTGAACCAGAAGTTGAGAGTGAGTTTCTTAGCCTGGGGTAAAGGAGGGAATTAATCTTAGATTTTGGCCTCAACTTCTGAGGACACTTAACATGTACTGGTATAGATGTTCTGCCAGAATGTAAACTTGGTGATTTTTCAATATTTTGGAACTACAAATTTTTCTTGAGCCTCTATCAAAAGTTCTGTAGAGGGAAGCAGCTGTGGCTCAATCAGTTGGGCTCCCATCTGCCATATGGGAGGCCCTGGGTTCACATCCTGGGGCCTTCTTGTGGGCAGGTTCACCCACATGCTGTGGAGAGCCACCCAGCTCGCAAGCGCCAACTCAGCAAAGTAACCCAACAAAAAGGGAGACAAGTGAAAAAAAACAAACAAACAGAAGAGTGCACACCAAATGGACACAGACAGCAGACAAGCAAGCAAGCTGCGGGGGGGGGGGGTGTGTGGATAAATAAAAAAAAAATAAAATACAGAAACACAGGAGAATGCACAGCGAATAGACACAGTGGACAGCAAGCAAGCCACAAGGGGCAGGGATTTAAAAAAAAAAAAAAAAGTTCTGTAGTGCATCTCTCCAGAAACATGCAGATAGGTTTAAGTTTTCCATATATTTTCATAGTTTTTTTTTTTTTTTATCCCTGATACCAAGAACCCATGGCCTGAAGAGGCTCAACCACTTGTTGAAACCAAATAAAGGGCCCTGTTTCCCCTCCCAATACACCCCCTGGGGTTCTGAATTTCCTGAAAATACTGTCAGTAGTGCTATGTTGGGAGGAGAGTGTGGGTTCATTTCATGGAGGAAAAGTACAACTTGCCCCTGAGCTACATCATCTTGCCAGCAGAACCTGTCTCCAGACCTTCAAATCCTGAGGTCTCTCCCCAGCCAGCCAGGCCAGACTTGTAGAAGAGGTTAGGTAATGTTAGATCTCTTCATTCACAGGGTCTCAGAAATATAGAATAAAGCCATCTGCTTTCTTGCTCAGAAGGCTGGATATTGATGTGTTGTTGAATCCACCAATCACCACCCACATTTGCCCTACCCACAGATTTTTTCCTACCCTTGACCACTTCAAAGGACACAGGAATGCCACCAACTGGAGATGACAAATGGGGCCATTTTCTTGTCCTATTTTAGTATTTGAAGTCAGTGCCCAGAAAGCTGACAATTCAATCAAAATGTTATTTACTGAGGCATTCCCTACTGAACTAAGGACAAGGGATACAACAGTAAAGAAAATGAGTACAGCTCCTGCTAGAGTTTACAATCTTGGGATAAGAGAAACAATTGACCCTTCTGGACTCTCACTTCACCTCTGTGTCTGGACATATACAGCTGTATAACTGATAAATATGACTACTGAGAACTTATTTAAGTGTACTTCACATAATCTCAATTTCTCCCCTTGGAAACTCTGAGATAGGTTTGCCCTTATTGCCATTATAGAGATGAGGAAATAAAGGTTAATAAGGGGACCTCAAAACCCATGTTCTTAATTACTCACAGCTTTCCAAACATCAGAGACCCCAAACCCAAACATACCTTTAAACACTTGACAACAAATGGGTCTTCACTTGCTCCATCTCCAGGGCCAGTAGTTTGGCATTCCCAGTTATTTCCCACATCTTAATTACTAACAGGAAAGTACTAAGTTATTCAGTGCTGGCCATACCCCAGGCTTCACAGAAGTGCTTCACAGCTCTCACTTAGCAGCTCCATGAGGTAGTCTCCCTTTATAGTTAGACAGAGGTTCATAGTTTGTCACTTGAGAGATCAAAGTAAAGACCACCAAGCTCCTGGTCTTAACCATTACTCCACGCCACTGCGTCCTGAGGGGCGGTCATCTACTCTGGTAGTCTGTCCGCTCCCATCTCTGCTCTACCCAAACCTCAGTAATTAACACCCTCCCTGTCACTTCAGCTACAATCTTTCTTTGGCCCTAGTCTCTTTAGAAAAATTTGTTAACATGGAAATGTTTGGTCAGTAAAATAGCAGCAGGATCTAAAATCCAATCCACAGAATTACCAAGTCAGGCAAAATAAACCCACCAAAAATTAAGAAAAAACACAAATTTTTTAAAAAAATGTTAAGTAACGTATTTTGATGAATATGGGTGATTTTCTATTTCTTATGTATTGCAAAAATTTCTTACACCAACTACAGTGTAACTCAGAAGCTAATTACCCAGTTAGGTGAGACTCCATGGTTTAGGGCAGTCCTAAAACTGCCATCACTTCAGACATCAGTACAAGCTGAGATTCCCAGGCAAACCACACTTCCGACCAACTGGCTACAAATTTGGGGAGGGGTCCCACCAGCTCCTCAGGTTTGATAATTCACTAGAATGACCCACAGAATTCTGGAATGTGCTGTACTTTTTATTATAGCAAAAAGGATACAAAAACAAGGAACCAAAAGAATTGCAGGTGAAGTCTGAGAAGCATACACACCAAGCTTCCACGTCCTTTCCCCATGAGATGAAAACACATCACCCTCCCAGCACACCACTGTGTATTACTAATCAGGAAAGCTCATTTGAGCTTCAGGTATACAGATCCTCATATTAACTGCTTTATTTTATTCTCTAGCTTTAAATAATCTTCATCTTAGACTGAGCCTTGCAATATCTACAAAATTATACATTAAAACGCTGACAATTCAGATAAAAAGTTTAAGTAGCCACCTCAGATGAGAGCAGCAGTAATGGAATGAGTATTAATGTTGCCACAGGATAAAAGACCTTTGCTTAGAAGTCCCAGGTTGAAGTCCCTGAGCTTCCTTATTAGCAGGCCAAGTGAACTCTTGTATGGAATTTGTTCTCAGGGTGGTTTGGGAAACTTCTGCACCCTGCACACACATACTGTTCTCATTAATTATTCAAGGCAATCGAGTTAAAAGTCCCAGAAAGATCTTTCAGAGTAAAGCTGGTGATGGAAATTCAGGCACTAGCAGCAAGTACGGAACCATTCTTTATACTCTAAACTTTATGTTTCTAGCTCTACCCCCTCCAAAATGCACCTAAATGAAACTAAAGCAGCTTGCTTTCCCCGCTAAGAAATCTTTTTCTTTCCTCTTTGCTCTTCGCATTCATCCAGCTGGGTTAAGCCCCAAAATTGTTAAGACATCCCGGGTACACGTTCGCAAAACTTTCCTATATATTGAAAATACCCCAAGTATTGTGATGATTCAACAGATCCCTTAACCTGGGTTGATATATTTAATAGCACTTACTGAGAAAGTCATAAAGACATATACAACAGCTATCAAAACAATCCCAATGGATTAATCAAGCTTGTTCTTTAATATAAAAAATAATCTCTACTGTAATCTTTAAATCTGAGTTCTACAATCTGGTAGCCCACAATTTCAGCCCTTTTTTTTTTTCTCCACAGTGTACTTCCCACACATAGCTACTGAAAATGATCAGTCCAAATGTACTCTAAGTGTAAAACATATGAAAAATTTAAAACTTGTTACAAAGAACATAAAAACCCCTAATCTTCTAGATCAATTACATCATGAACACATTTGAATTAAATTATAAAGTCAGCTCCACCAATACTTGTCCTAATATGGCCCACCATCACATTCAGGAGGGCAGTACTGTTCCAGAGTGGGCCCTGAGCCTGATCGGCCTCCAAAGCCGGCTTGTCCACTGGTGGGTAAGCTCTGCAAGCACTCCCGAGGCAGAGTGGTAATATCTGTGGTAGTATCTGTTTTATTTTTTTATTCAAAAGTAAGTGATGTGTATTCCTCAATCCCAAGAATACTTCACTTAACTTTCACACACACACCAAAAAAACTAGTATCAGATATCCGATGTTTTCAACTAAGTTGGACAGAAATGAGTAATCACATTTCCCCAACTTGTGACATTTACAGTAAAAGACTTCCAAAGATAATTTTAAAACTCATCATTTTTTGGTCGCTTAGTGCTAAAATGTTGCCATAACACCCAAATTTACTGAGATTAGAGGTGGGGTTGAAGACAACTGCTTTCAGAAATAAAGCCAGTACATTTCACTAGTTAAAAAGCATCTAACTAAGACATCTTCACTCACTAACATTTTGGAATGTGTACTAAGAATGTACCCCAATCACACCTTGACCTTCTAGCTTTCTTTATGAGGGGACATAAATCATTTTTAGAGCAGGCTCTATGGAAAAATATTATGAACTGGTCATTATATGACTTTTTCTTTGAGAGTGACAGGGGATAGGGATTCATTTTTAGAACAAAACCGTTTAAGCAAAGCAACTGGTCTTCCCAACCCTGGCTCTCATTACGTTTCCACAGGAATGCACAGGTGTCCTGCAACCCACTGTGGCTGCTTCCACATTACCAGCCAATGGCTTAGGAACATATACCACAAAGACAAATCTCTCACTCCAAATACATCTGGCTCCAGCTGTCTGCTACCTGCTTGCTTCCTTATGGAACACTTACATACTTAACTATAAACATATATTTAGGGCTGTTAAAAAGTGTATGAATATATATTGTCAAGCCAAAAACAACTAACTCCTTCCAAGGGTAATAACTAAGACTCAAAATGCTTAATCAAACATGATCCAACCACCCAGAGCAGACATATCCTGCCCTGGTAAGCTGAGATGGTATCATATATCACAAAATTTCCTACAGGAACAGCATCACCCAATTATCAAAAAGACGCCACAAACGTCCTGCTATAAAGGGTCAAAACGATTGAGTAGAAGCACCAGAGTCCATGGAGGCATTTTATTTGCAAGTATGTTTTACATCCCTAGAAAAAGAATCCCAGGATTTTTCCTCCTGTGTGTTTTCGCCTTGCTTCCTCGTGGTCCATGATGCCAGCTGAGGTCGTCAATACAATGAAACTATGAAAAGGGGAAAAAAAAGCTGGTGAGTTTTTCCAAAAAGCAGTACAAAATAAAGCCTTTTTCTGGTGAAGAATAATACAAAGAACTGGTAGATTACTTGAGCTGACACTGCATGAACACGGCTCCTATAAGAGTCCCAAATCCAGAGACCCCAGGCTCCGCACACTCCATTCAGCCTTGACTTTGCTAAAAACAGGTAACACCCCTGTTTAAGCATTTACTGCTTGTCAGACCCTAAAGGGCTTTACCAGAGTAAATCAGTTCATAATATAACTTATCAGAGGAGCTAAACCATTTCACAGATGAGGAAATTAAGCCTATGGCTTGCCCAGCCTCAGGGGACCACATCAAACACACCTGGTAATGTAATCTGTATGCACCGAGCCAAAAGAACAGACATGAAAGAGACAGATGCTGTCCTCTCAATCAGCCAGTTCTCATATGACCCAGAATCCAAAGCTTAAGTAAGGCATGCAAAATGGCAACACATGACCCACTCCTTAACTCAAGCTGGCTGGAAAGGAAAACAATTACTACTGCTAAAATAAAACAGAACAAAACAACAAAAAACACACAACCTCTGCTTAAGTCAAACTGCATCACAGAGCAATCCTTAGCATAAATCTTTTTAACTGAGGAAAATAAAATTCTTACCCAAACTGACGGGATGGGAGCAAATTATTCTGCCATTTTTCTAGATCTTTGAGTTGCACATCAAATCTGGGACTAATCACCCCACACTGTAAAGGATAACAAAAAATATCATTTTCACTTCACCAATAAGTAACAAGAAAACTGAGTTAACACAAGGCAGCATTTTTAATTGCTGAACAGTCATTCATGCCAAATAACCCAACATTTAACATGTACCTATTCTGTGCACAATCTCTAATATAAACACCATTAAAGAATTATACTGAGTTAGAACCATCACTGCCTACAAAGCTAAATGCTTCCTTAGGGAAAAGGCGTGAAAAAAATATGAGGAATAACATGAGGCAATACCTGGCAGTGTCAGTTCACTGCTACGGTAGTACAGAAGATACCGGTAAGGCCACCAATGTCCATCCTTGTGGGCTGGAGAACTGTTCCCAAAGCAAATGGCAATATTTCCAAGAGCTCGAGGAGACTTAAGTTTTAGACGAGTGTGATTGTAATCAACTGCATTACATAGTAAAGCAGAAATGAATTTATAGGTTCTCAAATCTTTAGACTATAAACTAAAAACACAAACAGAACATCTAAGGAACAGTTCCACAAGTTGCAAACTAAAATCTAAGTGCCAAACAGCACCCACTAATTTAAAAACACTAATGGATCTTGCCTGTGGGTTCAAGGTCTATGTCTAGATCAAGTGATGGAGTCAAGCCTCTTTAAGGTAGGTTAGGACCCCTGCTCACATCACTGCTCTACAGATTACTAGCTCACTTAAAAAAAAAAAAGTAGCAGAAAGCTTCTCTTTATTCACATATAGAAAATGAACATGGGAGAGAACACAGGATTACTTCCCTTGAAGAGAAAACCACACGGAGCTAAAACAACAGACTTATGCGCACACCCATGGCTATGTAACAAGACAGTCATTAAGGAGGGCTTATGAAGTCAGAACTTGCCTTTGGAGCAGTTGTAAACCAACACAGTAAAATGGTCACACTTCCCTAGGCCTAGGCAAACCTGCAGAAACTGAAAGATGGGCCTGTCAGAAAGGCCCAAAGGCCCTATGCAGGAAACCCACCCAGGTTCTTCCTTTTGCTTACAAACCCAAGTCTTCTCCAGGGCAGTTTAAGATGTACTAAACTATACACTGCCACCAGCTCTCCCACCAGTGACAAGCTTTTAAGACCTCGGATATGACACAAAGTTGTTTCATAAGTCCCAAAAACACAAAAAACATTTTTCCACCTTCTACTTTAAGAACTCGTTGTGGGAGTGAGTAGAGCTCTGTGGCTGACCACCTGCCTCCCATGTAGGAGGTCCCGGGTTCAATCCCTGGTACCTCCTACTAAAAAAAGAACACATTGTGAGGGGTCAGAGCAAGAAAGGATGGTAAATCAAATTCTACTTTGGTGGAGTGGGTGGAGCTCAGTGATTGAGTGCCTGCTTCCCATATACCAGGTTCCGGGTTCAACCCCCAGTACCTCAACAACAACAAAATCCTACTTTGGGAGGCACCGCCCCAAGCAAGATGGCAACTAGTTGTTTCTGGGCTCCATCCGCCCCTCCCCACATCATATACAAGGGAACTTCAGTAAATGCCAATTTCTCATTGGAAGCAAGAAGGCACAGGGATGACATATTTAAAGTGCTAAAAGCAAGAATTACCCACCAAGAATTCTGTATCCAGAAAAACTGTCTTTCAAATCCTCCTTTGGGGTTGGGCTCTAATATCTACAACTTCAACAAAAAATTACATATATTCAAATTGTCCTAGAAGTTCCTTAAATTCCTTGTCAAATCTTCACACCCAATAGTTTTTATTCTAGCATTAACGAGCTCCAGCCACACAGGAAGCAGGTCCACAATATAGCAAAGCAACTGATGGACTCAGTTACCAGGAAGTAACTGTACTAATCTGGTCACTGACAGTAACCATGATTTTAGACAACCTGCTTTTCCTCTGGGCCAATTTCTTCCCCACCTGTGTTGGACCAGAGGAACTCTTTTCTTGAAAACTACAAACCTGAACCCAAAAAGTAACACAGCAAATCAGCAACCCTGGCTAGCTTACAAGACACCTGCCCCAGAAATACATGTAATCAGTTAAACCAAAGTGAAGTCGATCACATAGATCTACTTGGTAATCTTGGTTAAGTCAAACTGCAAGGCAGCACAGACCTTAAAGATACATGCACCACCTATGCCAGCAAACTTCAAAGTGTTAATATCGGTATTCAAAGATTCTGCTCAAAAAAAACCCAACATATGTATTTTCTCAGGATATATAATTCCAGGGTGATATTTTTTTTCCTAAGCATTTTAACTTCATCCATCGTCTTTTGGCTTGCACAGTTTCTTTACCTCTTGAGGTTCATTGAGCTTCTTTTATCTACTAGTTTATTAGTCACATAAATTGTTGAAACATTAGGGGGGAAGAAAATCATTGAGAGAAAAGGTAAGCTATTTATACTGTGGCTAAAAGACCTTAGGCTACCTACTTGCAGATAAGATTCCAGTCTGAGTTCCACACTAAGCCCTCCACCCACAATCTCCTTTTGGCCTACAGCAAACACAACCCTGGAGAACATAGAAAAAATTAATTTAAATAGACTCCTAAACTCTTTTTTTCACATTACAAGGTAAAGCAAGCACAACACCACAAATTCAACTACATACATCATGTTACAGAGAATTTTTTAAGGCCCTTAATGTGGAAAATAATCAATTCTCACCTTGTTTAACCTCCCTGTGAGGTTCACAACAATTTTTCCAGCTCTGTGATCATCAATGATTTCAAACTCGCCAATGTAACCTAAAGAACACAATTGAATGTATTAAATAAACCTAAATCTTTATGCACTTTAGGGAGAACGGAAGTCAGTAGCTCTATATCAGAATTTTTACAACCTGATAATACATAAAACTTTTGGTGCTACACCCAAAACAATGCATCCTGAATACTAACTAAAAAGGTGTTTCCCCCTTATCCCTTCAGAGCTTTACCCTCCCAAAGGCTAGTTTGTGCCACAGACATGCAAGAACCCTCCGCCCCCACTCCATTCCAAAGAGCTCTTAAGTGTTTAGTAGGAGATGGCTGTTTCAGCTGCCAAATTACTCAAAGAAAGACACTTTTAACTTTCCAAACATTGAGCAATCCTACTTTGCTCTGGTTCCTTAACAGTTTCCTTTGTACACAATACTCCCTCCACAGTCCCACAAGTCAACTGCATTAGTTCCCAGGTAAGACCGACACTTTGCTCTCCCATCTTCCATGCCCTACTCCCCTCCCCAACCCGGCCAAAACAACCTTCAGGACTGACTCCTTAAATTATTAAAAACAAAACAACTACAATCAAAAAACCCACTTAAACTGAAATAACACACTCACCATGCTTCATCATCACAGTTAGAAACCTGACGATGACTTTGGAGCACGGCCTGATAAGAACCTGGCGTTTGCCTCTCTTCTCAGCATTGTTGATGCTCTTAAGGGCATCAGCCAGGACGTTCATGCGCACCATTGTGGCTGTTCAGGGAAGACAAATGGGAGTATTACCGACAACGTCAGCATCAGCAGACCCAACGACTCCACTCTGGATACATCCTTTTCTTTCTGCCTCCACCATGACAAAGTTTTCCACAAATTCTAAGCAGGCTGATGCCCCAATATCCCCAGCACCTAGAAAATCCTTGATTACTATTTACTGTGGTTGTTGGAAGCAGGTCATCAGATGATGGCACGCTTTGAACCTCATTCACCATACATGGATAGTGCATGGATATGCATTTTGTGGAACAAAATACATTTGACCACTCCACCCCACCCCACCCCCAAAAAAATCACTTGGTGGAAAACCAAAGTTACCAAAACGAAAATATCAGGTATGACCAGTTATTTGGAACGGGACATAACCCGAAGTTTTCCAAACTTTTGAAATTCAGCACCATCCTTCTATCTTGTCCAAAAGCTACTTCATTTCCAGCTAACACCTATAACTATTACACTAAAACGTCTGTCTCTGTGCCACCGAACTGTGCAACAAGGAAGCGAACCACACAGTGGCAAACACATAGCGACAACAAAAACCACATGCAGCCAGACTGAAGTCCCGACGGCACTAACGGCAAGGTAAACTAAGTTTCAAAGGCCAGAGCATGTTTCAAGCCCCGACCCCAGGGATGCACCCGCTTCCTGAAGCTCTGCAAAGTATCTGAAGGAAAAAGCCCAGGGCCCAGAAGTTCCAGGTTAGTTCTCAGCAACTTGCGAGCCACAGCAGGAGGCGCGTTTTCCCTGCTGAGTGACCTCAGCTCCCCAAGCCGCCAGCAGCGACCAAGCCCGAGCCCCGCCGGCACTGTGGCCTGTGCCCCATCGGCCGGGCTCCCCGGGCGCAGTGCGTGAGGAGTGCGGGCAGTTCTCCCCTACGCCTGACTACGCCCCTCCTAAGCCAGCAGCCCCGGCACAAGCCGGGCCTGGCGTCCTGGCGGGGAACCGAAGCCGAGCCTCCAGATGCGGGATGGCGGCGATAGCCGACGGATGGCATTGGAGCTCTTGGAATTAGATACTCACCGGCACGGAAAGATGGCCGAAAGAGAACGGGACGGGCGAGCGCACGGAGTTATGGGAAGCGGGAGAGCTCTCGCGAGAATTTTAAAGGTACAAAAAAAAAAAAAAAAAAAGAGGACTTGAATGGAAAGAGGCGGGTGAATGGGGCGGGGCCTGCTCAAAGGGTTGTCAGCAGAGAATCCGGACTCGAGCTCCTGGGGCAAGAGCTGGGTCAAGGATGTAGATGAGGCATTAATTGGAGGCCCGACCCCCTTCTAGCACTTTCTTTTTAAAAGTTAAACCATGACTAGGACCTAGACGTTTGCTAATTTTTATTGCGGTAAGTGATCACGTTTTATTGCAATAACTTCACTATTTAGAATAGATTTTGAAACTTATAGGTCTCTAGAAGGACCTACAAGAAATCGGTAATTGTGTCTGGGGAGGGTGCTAGGATCTGGGATGGAGGACACGCTTTTCACTGTATGTATGTGTTTTGTTGGAACATATCTAGTTATTACTTTCTCAAACCGGTGAAGAATATATATGTATATATATATATTGTGTGTGTGTGTTTGTGTGTGTGTGTATGGTTCCTTATTGACTTGCCGCAAATCTGAGAAGTTATTTTCTAGGGCTCCAGCCCTTTCTTTCAAGTTCTGAGATACGCAGTTAGGAAGAAAGTTTCTAAACACGAATGTTTAGAAACAGACACTCAGGATTCTGAGCCAGCAGCTTTTACAGCTGTTCTGTACCCGGAGAAGAACCAATCTGGGCAACTGTCTTATCCTCTCTCCTCGGTTTTCCCAGATGTAAACTGGGGCTAATAATAATACCTGCCTCTTAAAGGTTTTTGCTAGGATTCGTTGAAATAAAGGCGGTAAAGGGCTTGCAGAACGTTTGGCACATAGCAGATGCTCGATATAGTTTGGCTGGGTAGGGAATTCTGGGTCTGCCTTCTTTGGAGTTGAGTGACCTAAGGCAAGTTACTTAATATGGGAAATAATCTGCCTCCTCATCTGTCTGCTTTCACCCCTACCCTTCCCCCTCTCTGCCCTAGTGCCTTCAACCAGCAGCCAGAAAGACCTTTTAAGAACTTAAGTCAGATAATTGCTTTTCCTCAAGAAAGCTCCACCTCAGGGCCTTTGCATTTGCTTCTCCCTCTGACTTGAACATTCCTCTCTCAGGCACTGGGCCTGTTCCTCGGCTTTCTTCAGCTCTCTCTTCAACCATCACACACCATACACTCCCTTCCCATTGCCCTCCTTTGTTTTTCTCCATGACACTTACCACCTGAAATACTGGAAATAAGTTTCTTGGCCATTCCCTATCTCTAGACCATTAAGTTCCAAGCAAGCAGGGATTTGGTTACACTTGTTCACTGCTGTATCCACAGCTTCTAGAGAAGGATCTGGCACATGGTAGGCCCTCAATAGGTATTTGATGAATAAATGAATGGGCAAATGTTTCTCCATCTGTAAAATGGGGATACTACCAACCACATGAAGTTGCTGTGAGGATAAATGAAATAATCCATATAAAAAGCTACTAATACAAAACCTGGCAGAACTAGTACTTGAACATTAGTTAATAGTATATTGTCTCAATCCATCACACTGCCCCTCACCACTTCTCAAATCACCAGTGAACCTTGAAGAAAGCAAAGCTCCTGATTTGACCATCTCAGGGATATGGAATTCCCTGGTTGTATTTTACATTACAAAAGGATTATGTGCTTTCTTAATGAAAATTCATGTGAAGAACTAGCTCCCTGTACACTTAACACATGATCTATTGACCAAAAATATGTAGTTCACCGTATTTAAGGGCCCTAGCAATAATGGGCAGTTAAGTGAATAAAACCGCTTTCCTTCAAGAACCGTGTCATAAGTTGAGGTGTAGTATACCTACAATCTCTTAATATATTTCACTACTTCATCGATTCATTCAATAAATGTTTACTGAGTGCCTACCATGTGCTAGGTGCTAAGGGAACACACAGCAGTTCCTGCCCTTAAGAGGTTAAGATAGGAGAGTGGATGTCGCTCAAGCAGTTGAGTGCCTGCTTCCCACATGGGAGGTCCCGGGTTCAGTTTCCGGTGCCTCCTAATAAAAAAACAAACAAGCAAACAAATGGAAACACCAGCTCAGGAGCTGATGTGGCACAGTAGTTGAGCATTGGCTTCCCACATATGAGGGGGTCCCAGGTTCAACCCCTGGCCCCTGGTACTTCCAAAAAAAAAAACAGGGTTAGGATACCAGGAGGGGAGGCAAACCTCTAAACAACACAACACAGGGCCATGTGCCTTGTAGGATGATATTCCAAGCTTCTAACAGCTCCACTTTTAACATGGATCAAGCGCTAGGAGGGGACATGGAATAGTACAGAGATGGATAGAAATTTGCAGAATGGCTGGATTCGAATGGGGAAATAGGGTAGAGTGAACATTGCCTCACAAGTTTGTAATTTATGCTATAGGCCATCTTTAAACATTATCAGTCATGATCTGTGTTGTAATAAACTAATTTGAAATGGTCTCCTCCCCATGTGCTATGAACTCTGGGATGATAGGACTTCTGCTGGAGATGGTGCCAGCACAAGTGACCAAGAAGGACTTTTGCTGTGGCCAGACCTGGCAAGAGTAACCCTGAAGAGGAATCCACCTTTTTTTTTTTTAATGGACATTTTTAGGTATACTTAAAGATAGGGAGAAAAGTGCAATAACCACCAATGTATGTCACACCAAGTGAGTTGTCAAGCTTTCAACCTTCTTTTCAGATGGTGTACTCAAAACCCAGAGAAATAACTTGACCAGTCACTTATTTTGTGACTAGCCTAAGACAGTCTCCTCAACCTCCCCTCACCTGCCAAAATTGTGCTGTTTTCCATTCTGCCTCGGAGCACTCACCATTTGCAACATAGATTCATCAGATACCATTATTTCTAGAGGGGGTCCATATTTACTACACTCACCCCACCCCATTTAAATCAAAGGGATTTGTGACCGCAAAACGTATTGGGGCTGTCACTCTTGTACCTTATCAAGCAGGCAGCCAGTATGAATGCATGGTGCAGATTGTGAGTGAGCACACCCCGGTCAGCAAGAATGGAGTCCATCCTCAGAAGAGCCATGCTGGCCTGGGAAGAAAGCCAGCCCCATGCAAGTGACTTCAGGAGTCACACTAGGGACATCTGTGGTGACCTTGGGTCTCTCGTTGTCTGGACATCACCAAACCCCCAGGAGGCTCCAAAGAAGGATCCATCCATATTCTTTGGAGTGGGGACCTCAGGATTGAATTTGATACAGAATCTGTTCCTAGGACCCACTCGCAAATACAGTGAGGTCCAAAGACAAAATATCCAATGTGAGTTCTATTTTTATAAAATGTTTAAAGACAAAAATCACCCAACAATTACTTACTGAGCACGGCCCATTTTCTAAACTCTGAGCTAGGCCCTGGGGTCAAGGTACCCACGGCAGGCACTCCTTGCACTGGGCCTGCCCTGTACCTGCCTGTTCTTCCGGCTTGGCCTTTTTACACAATCTCTGGACACCTCTTCTTCATTTGTATTTCTTCTTCCATCTAGCATGTTGCCTGGATGTTTGATGAGTGAATGAATTTAAAGTTTTTATTTCATTTTGTTTTTAAAGAATACCTTATAGGCATGTAAGGATCACACAGAATATTCACTGGATGCATAAATAAATTCAATCATATAAACATTGTATTGGCTAAACTATAAAGAAAATAGTACACAAGGAGAGATTCCAGCTTTTTTTATTTTTCCCCTTTTACACAAGACAAAGAAGAAATAATACAGGATTAAAACGGCAAAAGTAGTTAATCAATAAAACACATACACTCAAAAAAGATCTAGATAGGAAGACAGGCTTATTTACAGTGAGGAAACATGTAAAATTAAGGTAGTTTTCATGTGGAACATTAAAAAAAAATTATACATATGCTACATGTACACCACTGTCTACAGCAATATTGAAGGGGGGAAACAACACTTATTTATGGACAGATATACCACAAGGCCCGGGTTTTAACAGTATCAGAGCAATCAATTCACAAAACTATATTACAGCTAGTTACCAGAGTTTAAGAATTGTTCCCAAATATGTCACAATATTTTTGGCCCTCAGAGGTTCCCTCCTACAGATTTCAACTACTCTAAATTTCTAACTACTACAAGGGAGATTATAAGCTTTCCAAGGAGTTACAAAATCTTTGTAGATCAAAGGCTAGCTACCATTACCATAAATCTGTTTCACCATCAACCTTTGCAGTCTTCAGAGAAGTATCTAAGAAAAAAGTCAGAAGCCAGCAGTCTCTGCCTCCATCTCCTATTCCAAACCCGTGGGGACTGAAGATGCCAGTGTTACCATGACATAAGGATCTTGAGGATTACCTTTAAAGGCTTACTCTGGTGTCATCAAAAACTAGTAGGATACAACTGTTTTCTACTGAAATGAATCCTGACACAGGAAGACTTTTGTCCTTTATTGGCTGCTCTTGGAATGAAAGTCGAGACATGAATCTTAACCTACCATGTACTTTAGTCTCAGCTGAAAATCTGAAATTAAACTATGTTAAAATCTAAAATACAATCTTCTGGAAATCTACATTGAACTCTAAATGCAAGGGGACAAGGGCTCTAAGCTGTTAAGAGTCCCCAGTTGGAAGAAAGGATTAACTGCTAAGTTTTGCACCAGGGAGAAACCAACACACACTAGGGCATGGAATTAGTTTCATTTTATTTCATGGGGATTCTTCACCCACAGTAAGGAAAGAGAATGAGGAATGAATCTTAATTGGTCTCTTCATCAAAAGTGGTAAAATTGGTCTTTGTATTCTGAAGCCAGACAGCTTTTGTAAGCAGACTGTGGGAGCAGACAGTAGAACCAGCTTCCTGTAGCCACAGACTACTACCTTGCATCTAGCTAAAGCAAAGATTAACTCAAGGAAGTCCCTAAAAGTAAGAATTTAATTAACCCTGGGTAAGAAAAACCAAAACAAGTCAGTATTTACTAAGGAGTTGTCCATATAAGGTCAACTGATGAGAATGCACCCCACTATACTGGGCGAGAAGACACTATGCAGAAAGTCTTACTCAGCAAATCTGAATTTCTATTAACTAAGGTCAGAATAAGGGAGAGCAGAGAGCCATGTCTGTAACATTTTAGTATACAGACGGCATAGCAGAAACCGTTCCCAGGGACAATATATGTTCCTTTAGTCACATTGAACAGGATGCGTTAAACATTTTTCTTTTCTTTTTGTTTGAGAAGCTTGTTTATCTCCCTTTTGGCCATTCCAATGTACTTTGAAATGATTCCATGTTGGTTGAGTCCAGGAAGCAACAGTAAGAAAGTCACTTTAAATAAATAGATAGATAAATTAAAAAATAACAAAAATAAGGAGACAGCAATTAACTTCCTGAAAATTATTACATTTTATACAAGGCAGTTTCCCAGACTATTTGACACTACAGGATATCCATTACTTCCATTGGCATTTATCCCCAGAAACTTCTATCATACCCCTCCAACCTCAGATAACACACTGCTTACTTTTTGCACATTACTTTCCACATTGGCATGTTCTTTATCTTAACTTCTTAATTAAGACCATAAAGTCTCTAAAATTAAGATCCTGTCTTTGTACACTCCCACAGGTCCTCGAACAGTGTCTTAAACTTTCTAAGCATGAACGTATTTGTTTATTGACTAAGTTACAGGTAAGGCTTTACTGGCCAAGATGTGCCTGTAATTACTTCTTTCTCAAAGACTTACCTATCAGGTAGGTGAGAAAAAGGTTGTGGACTTGCTGTCCCACCCAAGCAACCGCAGCGAGAGAAATGATCATGGTCATGAAGTACTAACAATGAAAATAACAAGAATTTGTCAACTCCGAGAAATGGAATGAGAAGCATAACTATAACTGTATATTGGAAAATAATTCCATTTTTATTATGTTTCTTTAAAAATACACAATATCTGTAATAGTACAGAAAACTCCATTGCTATAGTTGATACAATTTAGACACATTCCCTAGAATTACTGACTCCAATATAAATTAACCTATTTTTACAATTAATAACAGTGACCTTGTATATGCTGAAAGACCAATAACAGATGCTTTCTAAGTATATGTCCTTTACTTTTATTTCAGTAAATAAAATAAGAATGGGAGGAAAATTTTGCTCTAACAAATTAAGAAATTCAATGCAAATCTAATTTTTATTAAGATTTATGAATGTACTCAAGAGTTAAACCGATCGACAATGCTAAATATCAACTGATAACTATTAAAACAAAAATTATACTAGACGACCATGAAATCAAAATTGATTCAATCTTAAAATTATGCATTAGTTAAATAAGTCAAAGCAAAGGATGTACCATTTTTGGCTTTTCTTCCTTTAGTGTGAAGAGGCGTTTCCACCAGCCCACAGCTCTGCGTCGCGTTTTTACTAGATTGCTGCAAATTTCATGGAATCTTTGCTGCTGTTCAGTAGTCCTACAAAGAAAATTTCCCCTTTACTATAAGCAAATCTCTATAGTAAATAGAAAAATAACACTCTTAAATTTAAAGATCTTCTAAAGCAGGGGTTCTTAATATTTTTTGTTTCACAACCCCTTTGCTAGTCAGGTGAAAACCTCGGACCCCTTACTAAGTTCACACTATACCATGTATTATTTAATAAATATATCACACCCACACCAACATGTCCCCACAAAAATGTTTTTTTTTTTTTTGAATTTCAATTCAAGCTCACAGACCCCTTTATTAAGAACCCCTGTTCTAAAGAAAATTTAAATAACAAACACTATTATCTTATTCAGGTGAAAAAGATCTAGCACCATTAAAACACCTTTTATAGCACAGGAATAAGTTTATACATAAAGAAATGTGTATGTGTACACATATTTTTATTAAGGTAATGATAATTTATGGCTCTGAAGCTATGTTTGATTAATGGTAGTCACAAGATTCATGACTCTAATGGGCCATGCAGATACGAGTATAAACAAATTTCTCTATTCCTATATTAATTTTCAGACCCTAATGAATACTGGGTTATAGCCCATAGAGTTCCACTACTCTTAGAAAGGTGTGAAGTTTCCACATTCAGCACTCTTTTGATAAGATAGTAACTACCGGTAAGATAAAAACTACCATTCAAAGCATAAATACCCTCAGCTTGGCTTCATATAGTTGATACCAAGGCAGTAATGAAAAGCTCAGATCTTCTCGATCAATTTAGCCCCAGTGAATGAAAATGTAATCCCAAACAAAACAGCAGTAAAAATCCAAAAAGATCATCCAAGAAAGCTCTAATGTTTTTCTTCTGATTTAAAAGAAAAAAAGGGCCTGTGTACTGTTTTTGCTATACAAATTACAAATATAATGACTGCTATTATAAAGTAGGCCCTACCCTGACAGATGCATTGCTTTTTTCTTTAGTTCTCATTCCTATAAAACTGAAGTGACTGCTACAGTAAGGAGGAGGATTCCTGCTGAGCCTCGAGATTCTTCCAAACAATTAGACCTTATATGTTGCTCAAAATCAAGGCTAGACTGTGTCTATGCAACAGTTTCTTCCTTTCCCACAAGATCACTGGTAACAGTCACATACTGATTAGCATGAAGCTAGCAGTATTTCTTTCTGAAAACTTTCCTCCACGAGTTATGAATTTAGATTAGAATGTTATCTGGCTACTAAAGTCAAGGTCAGAGGATGATTCCCTTTATTTGTTAAACTTGTTACAGTGGATGGTCACAAACTTGCCCAAAAACAGCAGCATAAATCATTACTGAAAGTGAGAAATAATTCAAAGAACAGTTCCTAACACAAATCTAGTTTGCTATAGGGGAATACCATTAAGTAAACATGCTTAATTGTATAAGTAAGCAAACTCCCCCAGAATGTATGAATTTGTCTTCAAAGATCCATAAGGTATACATTTTAAATTATTTTTACAGAATGATTTTATCATTTTCTATCATGTGGGGAACAAAAAATGAGAGAGACAAACTACTAATCAAATTATAATCAATAACTAACGGGGAATAGCAGCTGGGGGACAATCTATTCTAACACCCAGTTTTGTTGGTTATTTGGATCAAGAGTGGGCAATATGACATTTCAGAGGGAAGTTAAAATACTTGTAATATAATCCTTAGCTACCTAACTCTTATCTTAGGACCTCAAAGATAACTAATTCAAAGAAAGGTATACATGAACAACAGCCCACTTGTACAAACAGCTTGAACCTATTCTGAGGCACTTGCAATATGCATTTGCCTAATTAGCACTGTACTGCCTCAATTTCTCAACATTAAACACTAGATCAATCTTAAAAGTCAAAATAAATGGTTGACCATAAAAGAACTATGGAGAAACAAGTACTAGAAATTCATTATTTATATCAGAATCAGCTATGAAATTCTTCACACAGAAGCCAAGAAATCTAACCTCTAGGGATCTGGTGGTTAGACAGTTCTCATCACTTAATTACAGCATATTAATCACAGCCATCAGGTTCAGTAACTTCTCAGAAATTAGACTGCCAAATCATTATATCACCTACCATGTATTGGAGCCAAAAATTCTAGGCGCTAGAATGGGAACAAGGTAGTCAGCCAAGCATAAAAACATAACAAAACAGGAAACACCGGACAGAACAGATGGATCCAGATAGTAGATAGTTCTGTTAAAAAAAAAAAAATTAAGTTTCTAAAAAGTTATTATTATTCTTTTTGATATATATGTATATACACACACACACACACACACACACGAACACACACACTGCAAACATTCCCATTTTAACCAGTTTTAAGCGTTCATTTCAGTGGTATTAATTACATTCATAAAGCTGTGCTACCACCATTACCACCTATTACCAAACCTTTTCCATCACCCTAAACAGAAACATTGTAACCTTTAAGCAACTTCCCATTTTCTTCTTCCCTCAGCCTCTGGTAACCTCTAATCTAATTTCAATCTCTATAAATTTGCCTATTCTAGATTTCCTATAAGTAGAATAATATTCGTCCTTTTGCCTCTGGCTTACTTCACTTGGCATGATTTCAAGGTTCTTCCACCTTGTCGCATTGTTACATGTATCAGAACTTCATTACTTTTTACAGCTAAAAAACAGTCAGTTCAGTGTATGTACCACATTTTGTTTATCTGGTCATCTGTTGATAGACATTTGTTTTTTTCCCCACCTTTTGGCTATTGTGAATGCTGCTGCTATAAATAATGGTATGCAACTACCTGTTGAGGTCCCTGCCTTCAGTTCTTTTAGATATATACCTAGAAGTGGAATTGCCCATTCAGATGGTAATTCTGTTTCATTTCCTACCAACAATGTACAAAGGCTCCAATTTCTCTGCATCCTTGCCAACATTATTTTCTTTTTTTCTAAAATAATACCTAGCTGAAGATTTCTAAAGATTCACTTAGTCTACTGTTTCTCAAAGATGTTACTTATCTTTTTCATTCTAATTCTCAAGAACGAAGTTTCCAGAGGCTTCATGACATGAAGACATTGTCACCACAATAGCTAATGGAATATGCGCTTGTGTTTCTCTTTTAAAATTTGTCCTAATTCCTAACACAGTAATAAATGCTAACAGACAAAAGCTCCACGGGGAATCGACAGGTTTTAAGTGTGAAAAGGGTTCTGAGGCCAAAAAGTTTGAGAGCCACTAATTTATTCAACTGTATTAAATTACCAAGTTTACGTAAGCATTACAAATTCTGAAAACTAGGCAAACTGCTCAAGAAAAGGCATTCTTTACAGATTATACATTACAAAAGATTTAAGGAACTTTCATAAATGGAGGCCATGGATTACCTGAGCCCTTATTAATAAAAGCCCACTTACAGAAACACCAAAGAAACTGCACCCATGATGGCAGGTGGAAACCAGGCTCTTTCCCATCGGAGGACTTTATCGGCCAGCAGCATCACTTCTCCCCATCCTTGCAGCTGTTCCTCCAGACTTGCAGTCTCTGCAGCCTACATGGGAGTAACATCGAAAGTGTTCATTTTACCATTTCAGGGGTTCCTAGAGTTGAATTCTTCCAAAGTTCCAAATATGTAAAATACCTGTTTTTACCAAGTCTTTTTTTTCTTTTATCAATTTTATTGAAATGTATTCATAAATCATACAATCCATCTAAATCAAGTCACCATAGTTTCTGAAAATCTCTGCAATTATAGTATCACAGAAGCAAACCAATGTGAGAAAAAATGATCATTTAAGGGTTGCTGTCCAGGTCCAAGCATTGGGCTAATACTTTTCATTCGTGATGTAACAAAATCCCTACAGAGTCTTGGCGGCAGGGATAATTAGACCTAATTCACAATAAAAGACTGTGAGCTCAGAATGGCTAGCAAAGTCCAAAGTCATGCACTATCAAGTGGCAGCACCAAGAGTTTTTATTATATGAATAGTTCGCTTTAAGTTTGCTCCTTTCAGGTGGTTAAAATTGATCTGTTGTTTTTGTCATTTCATTGATTTAATCCCTTACTTCTGAATCCATTAGCAAAGGCTCCCAGAACCACATTCAACTTCTAAAATAGCTCTTTGTGTAATAGATTCACTTAGATGTTGGCATCATTTCACAATCAAGTAAAACTATTTTCACCAAATTTGTGGTATTTTAAGCTCAATATATCTCTTCAATCACTGTTTCTTATCATTTATCTGGACATTCTGGTTAGACTCCCAATTTCTCTATAAATCTGACCATCAGATGAAAATACACCTCTAGGATGAACTATTGTGGCAAAAGGCCCTGATGCTGATTTTGGCAAAGGGAAAAAAAATTGGAACAAGAAACCAGATGTCCCAATACATGTCATTACTGGGAAATAAGTAAATGTCAGAGGCCAATGTTACTTATTCTTAATAAAGATGCTCTCTTTGCCTCACTGATGACTTAGGGATCTCAGTATTTCTGACTTTATAACCTCTGCTGAATACTAGTTAAATATTATGTGCTAGAAATGGTGCTAAGCATTTTTATATGGTCATTCTTCAATCAATCCTCCCAACAACCCTAAAAGGGTGTGCTTACCTATTCCCATTTTACAGATGAGTAAATTGGGATGCACAAAGGTTAATAGATTTGAACCCAGGAAATCCAAAGGCTCTCCTTAAAATATACTGCCAGTTAGGGACTAACTATAGACAAGTTGTGTAGGGATGAAAAACCTATTAATCAAAATATCCTGTTAAGTTACTTAATTCGTTAGCACCTGGACCCTTGGGAATTCAAAAGCCCAAGATTGAATTCTCTGTTTTTTTCTTTACATTGCAGCTGGGGAAGAGAAGTCAGGAGGAAAAAAAAAAATGCAAGGATTTGTCTCTCTTCTTACTGCCTAGTTTGTGCACTTAAACGTGTGCGCCTGTGATAGACCCCATTGCAGTATCTTCAGGTCCCTGCTTATTCTCAAGTTGTCTCCGGTCACCCTGTGAACCCCAGACTTTCAAATCCCTGGACCTCCCATGGTTCCTCTAGCTCGACCCCACTGCCAGTTCCCTGCGGTGACCTCGCAGCTTCCCGGCCGTTTTAAGTTGTGCCAGCTTTAACAGAAACTCTCGGCAGTAGCCCTCTGACTCGGCAAGCGTGCTCCGAGTACTGGGGAAAAGAATGAAGGCACATCCCGGTTAAGATCAAAGAGGGGGAAACCCAGATACCTCTGAAGCCTAAATTCCCACAGCGCTCTTCAGGCCTTTGCCCCAGGCTGCACCCCAGCTTCTCTACGCCCCACCCCCTTCCCCCATTTCTTCCCCATCCTCCATTCGCGGTGACTAATCAAACGCCCTCCTCGCCCCATGGCGCACCTTCCTCAGGGGATGTTAGTGACCGTCACCCAGGAGCCACCCAAGAAACCCGAAGGGCAGGCGTCGTCGCTTGCTCCTGGGAGCCTGGAGAAGAGGGCCGGGCCGGCTGCGGGTAACAGGAACGAATCCGCGGCGGCCACCCCCTTGGGCCCGTCCAAGATCGGAGACCACCGGAACTCACCAGCAGGTTGGTGCTGCGATTATCTCCCTCCGCCATTGTCGCCGCAGGCCTCCTGAGCGAGCGCAAACCTCCTTGCAACCTACACCTACGCCTTCGAAACCCTCACGGCGACCCCCGGCGGGAGGGTACGCCCCGCAGGCCGCTTATATAGGCCTGCCGCCTTTCCCGACAGACCCCGCGAAGCTCGCTCCTCATTGGGCGGATCGAGCTCAAGCTTAAGGGTGGCCGGACCAACCGCTGCACAGCGCATGGCTTGAAAACGAGGCGAAAGGAGACAGACGCCGCTCCGAGCAGAGGGGGCGGGGACGGGGAAAAGCCAATCAGCGCCCAGGGAAGGTGCGACGCCCGCCCCAGGCTTTCGCAAGCGGTTGAACCGCCACTGCCCCGGGCTTGGTCTACCAGCCTCGGTACCGCCAGGCTTGGCCGCCCGGACAGCTCTCGGACCTTCTTCCGTTGGGCCTTAAAGCGGCCAAGGAGCCTCTCTGGAAAATTTAGGGCTCGGAAGAGGCTGCGCAGTAGTGTCAGGCGGAGGGGGACAAGGGATGTGGCGTTTAACCTCATCGTGGTTGGGAAGGCCGGCTGAGGTCCCCTTCCCGACCACGCCAATGCCCCTCGCCCTCCTTGTGCCCTGGGCGGCCATGCCTTCCTTTTAATCCCTATCCCGGCCGCCCTTCCCGGGTCACGGCATTTTAGTCCAGATATCAGACTCAGACTCGTGCCTATCTCATGAGGTTTCGGGGTCAAGGGAAAAGATGTTTAGATTTTATTGCAATTCTTCTGCTTTTAGTCCCGGGCAGGGGGCAGGAAGGGGATCTAGGCATATTTCCTGAGAACGTGTGAAAAACGCTAGACTTAAAAAGTTGGCTTCCTTGGTTGGGATCTTTCGGAAACTTCTTTGTGAGGCTTTTCAGTTACTTCTTAGAACTTCCTCTCCAAAAAGGGACTGGTGTTGACAGGAGGTCATGCTAAGAAAAGATGTTAACCAGCATTTATAAACAATTAAGAAACTAAATGAAAAATATTGAGACAGTTTTAAAATATTTTCTATCCAGGATTTCAAGATGCAATAAGTGCTTTGATTTTCGTTATGCAATACAAACAAAAATCATGCCAAATGTTGGCCTGGTCAGATGTTTGTTTCAGGTAAGTTAACCATAGTTTTTAACTTACAGCTTTTTATCATTTTATAGTCATCTATTTTGTGCCATCGAATTTAAATTTACTTTAAAAACACTCATCAAATAACTACTCAGCCCTAATGCATTTGGGATAAGGTAGACACACTTTAAGTTTTTTGAAAAAAAGCCTTTGCAAAAGAGAAAAGGAAGACTCCAGTGAGGTATTATTTTGCAAAATGCTGGGGGCAAAATAGGTTGCGTAGGTTAAAGGATGCAGACAGTTGATATAGAGAGACCCCATTCTGGTTTTTTTTTTTAAAGCTATAGAATTTGAAGAGCAGACCCTACTCCCCTTCTTCAAAAGAAAAACAAAAGGACCCAAATAATCAGCAGCGATTCACATGAGTGCACATATTCAGCAATGAGGACACACTCTTTCTGTAGGCACTATCATCCACCTCTAAAGTAGAGGGCACCGAATTCTCATTAGGCCTTAAAAATGACATTTCTGTGACGGGAATCAGCTATTGCTACAGAATGCTTATGGTTTTCACTAGTTACCTGTGTACAGTTTAAGAAAGAAGACTTCAAATACCAGCTTGTGAAATTGAGGTAGGTTAAAAAGGGAAGGGGGGCGGGGAGAACCAGAAGCTCAGAACAGGTTTTAGAAGTATTTGTTATTCAAAAAATTCAAAAATAAGTTGGACATTTTCATTGTATTTTTCTTCAGAACTTTCACACCCCAGGGATTATTCATTTCTTCTTTTATGCCATGGTCTGTGATGCTTAAAAGAAAAGCTGGCTTTATTGAAACTAAGAACTTTAGTAAAATTCCCACTGCTGTCCAAAAATACTCTAGAACTGAGGGTTAAAAAAATGAGAATTAAGCCTTTTAAATATTAGAGGTATTAGTAGTAAAAAAATAAAAGGATACTCATGCTCCAAAATTGTTTCCTGTAATCTATTTTGATCAATAAATGCAGATCTTAAATGCTACATCTTTTGAGACTGAACCTTTATTTTTTTTGAAAAACATATTTCATACAATCTTTGCCATGTTAATGCAAATATGCACAAAGTAGGCATGTATTTTTGTTTTCCAAAAGATGCATTATGAACATTTCAGGAAGCTGGTGTGATTTATTCAACTTTTAATCTTAAAATACAATCACAAAATTATATCCATCAGGAGGCATTACAACCTTTTGTACAGAGAAGCCACTTTTATTTATACAATGTTACTAGGACAAGGAAGATTTAGTTCAACTCAATTTGCTCTCAGAATAAGGGTAAAAAAGTAAATTAACAAAAGTAAATGAAGTATATTGCCACTGACATTACAGGTGGAAATATAAGGGAAATTTAAACCAAAGCAAAGAATTTTAAACAGGAAATGAAACTTTGACTGTCAGCAAAGGAAAAAACCCAAAACAATATATTTAATCAGCCTGTTTTGAAAGAAAAGCTCTACAAGTCTGCATTTCAGAATAACATGCAATTCCTTAAATTTACCATCTTCAAAAGTCAAGTTAACTATGGCATTTTTACATTAGCACAACAGCTTTTCCCTAGTAATACCACCTGAATTCTCATGGAAAGCAAGAGACCCTAAGTGGTTCATGTTGTACAACTAACCCTTGATTATATGAAGCTTCTCTCAACTGGAGTCAATTTGCCCTTGTGTAAGGGTTCGTGATATTTTACCCAGGCCTAAAAAGCAGGAAAACTGCAGCAAACCCTCAGTTTCATACACACAGTGAATTTCCCCCTCCCAACGTTTGGAAAATTTTGTGATACTAGTTTTTCCTCAAAGGAGGATCCTTTCCAATATAAACAAAATACTGAAAAAAATTCACCTTCTTGAAGTGACCCTAATATTAATATATTCTACCTCCTTGATTTAAGGAATGAAAAGTCCTACTTCCAAATTCTTGGCATTTTATAAGTCCAAAAGATAGAGAATTGCAAGAAACTGGTTTTCAAACTCTAAATTTTATGTAAACGATACTTAAATGGGATAATAGTAAAGCATTAGTTTATCTTTGATGTATATGAATAGGATCAACAGGCTAATTATCTATGCTTTCTTTAATATGAAAAGAATCAGGAGAAAGGAAGAGGAACCAGCTCCTTTGATTTTAGTACTGCCAAAACAAGTAAGCCCCCTGGAGTAATTACAAAAATGTGGAG
Organism: Dasypus novemcinctus; assembly: GCF_030445035.2. NCBI lineage: Eukaryota > Metazoa > Chordata > Mammalia > Cingulata > Dasypodidae > Dasypus > Dasypus novemcinctus. The sequence continues at coordinate 54,685,024 of NC_080695.1, read as the reverse complement.
GAAAATAGGCCAGGAAGACTTTACAATTTAAAGTACTGCCTATAACACTCCAGATTAAAAAGGCCCTAAGATTGCACATCAACTCTTAATATTTGGCTGTACTTGCATTGCCCTGCTCAGCGTTTTTTAATGGCTCTTTCCTTAAATTTCACACATGAGAACAACCACAATTAAAAAACAAAAAACAATGCAGATAAAACCAAACATTGAACAATTAAGAAAACTACTTACTAAGCTTAGGTAATAGAGGCAAGTGTTAAGGGCAGATGGAAGTTCTTCTTTGTATTACAAACCCTAACCCTGAACCTGGAGTTTGGGCCTAAAAAAGCCATTTAGGGATCAAGAGCCTGATTATCTGTTCTCATACAGAAATCTCACCTATCTCAAAAACAACTCACCACAAGTATCAGACACAAAAGAATCTTATCTCATGACCAGAATGAGACACAGCAAGACACACCAAAGAAAAATACAGACAGCTCCATAAGCTACTAAGCTCCCACAGCTCTGTAGAGAAATCATTAAAAATTAAGCAATTCTAGCAAATTAAAGACAACAAAATCCTAAAGAAAAACTTCAATTTCCAAGGGTACTTTCAATAGAAAAGAGGTTATTTGACAGTTATTCTGTACCCCCTGAATCTTAGAAAGGGAAAGGAGAGAAGAGGATCCCTGGTTTTCCACAGGTATTTTGTGTCTTCAAAAAGTTATGACTTCCTAACTACAGCACTCCAACTTTACATTATTTTACAAGATAATCTGCAAAATATAGCCCTGTCTTCTCAATCTGCTCTATCACCAGGGCCTTTTCTCTGATTAAATCTCTAACTGCTGAGTTCTCTTACAATAGTCTACAACAGCAAGGCTACCTTGCAGAATGACATTCCAGAGGAAACAAACTGCGCAGACTAGAGGCTTGTTCAGAGTGCTGTAAGTAACAAGCTTTGAAGTTATCAGTTTCTCATACCTGCCCCATAACGAAACATGCACTGTATATGCCACGCTGTTCTCTGAAGACCATTTTCTCACAGGTAATAAAATTCACCTATTTCATTTATCTTCTTTACCAAAGAGGAAGCATTTCTGAATACTACCTACAAAGAACAAACTAATGAGAATTGGTTTTATCATTGTGATAAAGGTTCTTTCTTGTGACAATAATGTTGCTGAAAAAGACTGAGAGACTGAGCAGAGGTAATTGAGTGATGAATGCAATAGCTCCCACAACCTCAAGGGAAAAAAGCAACGTGCAAAACACAATATGACATCATTATTCCAGCTAGGTTGTTTTGTGAAAATAAGGTTCAAAATAAAGACAATAAAATTTGATGCAACAGGTTCCTTAACTTGCTATTAGACACACAGGTATTAAAAAATACCACCACCTCTCTTGCAATACTTAAAAGTATTAAGAAAGCACTGATACTGAAATGCATTACCTCATGGGTAAAGGTTATAGATTAGTGTGGCAATCAGAACACAGAAAAGGCCAGGAGCTATGTGGAATTTTTCCTTAATACTTTTCAAATTTGTTTATGAAGACTGGTAACTAGAAAGTGACTACTGACCTAATCTCTAAAACACAGGAAAAAATGTACTAGAACAGTTAAGATTTTAATCATGTTCTACATTGTGTTAATACATGATTAGAAGAATTCTATTTTAGCCAGAATTATTTTGGATCAACAATTTAGCTTATACAGTTGGTAGTGAAATGCAATGCTAAATTTAAGGAAACCCTTGATCATGAATTCATTATAATGTATTACTGAATAGCAAACTATTAAAAATGTGCAAAAAGTGAAGTACCTCACAGACTACTTTAATAACTGAACTTAAAAGATGGTGGTGGTTCTCACTTTTGCTGATATTCCATATACATGTCCTAAAATGCCAGGTGAACAAAAGCACTTTTAATTTACATTTTGTAAATTAAAAGTATCTACAAATATGAAAACTGAATTAAAAAAAACATTTCACTCTACCTCCACCAGAACATCACTTTATTGTTAATCTGTCATCAACAATGTAAAACTCTGATACTCTATCCTGGTTTTTAAAAAGGTAAAAGATTACAATTGGATTGGCTACTTTCTATGAAAGGAACTACAGCAATCACAGAAGAGAGAAAATCTGAATGACACCCCCCCCCCCAAAATGTACACTATAAGCAAAAGGGAGTGTACATTAAATCAAATACCTGTTAGATTCATTACTTTTGAATGCACAGTGACAATTTTGGGAAACTGCACATGATAGAATCAAAGAAATGACGTAAATAACCAGAATTACATTTTGTATGTGATCATCAGACCTTTAAACAATCCTTGAATTTTCCAACTTATCAGTGGTTTTGGAGAAATTTCTCTTATACTCTGAATGTAAGTTTTTGACAGCATCAAGACGGAAGTACATGAAATAATAAGGACTGAAATAAAAGTGAATTTGAAAGAAGACTAATTTACTAGATTGGGTAAAAGGAGAAATGGATGGGGAGGGAAGGAGGAGTAGGGATGATGAGGTGGTCTTTTTTCCCTTCATTTCAGAAGTTCTTCCAATGTAGTGTATCTGTTACATAGCTCTCCGTTTTCAGTCCATTTCTGAAATTCATATCACATAGCCTTTTTGTACTTACTGGTCAGCCCAACCAGTACTGTTGCCAAGCAACAAGTGTAACACGAGAATCTGAATGCATCAAATCTTCCTTGGCTGTGATTTCTTCGCGGCCCCAGTTTTCTCTGTTTCTGAGCGGGGTTTGATTTTTCCTGGATTGTACACACAGGGTCAGGTGGAATGGAGTTCCAAATCACTCTGTGCTCCGCAGCACCCCGATTTCTTTCTGCAGCTAACCTCCTGACACATTTGCAGCTGTTCTGTGCCAGAAAGACAATCTCCGTGTTCAGGCGGTGAGCTTCCTTTCTTTCACCCTTGACCCTGGGGTTGCAGGCCATGTTGTTGGGCGTTTCCCTGAGTGCAGCTGTCCTGCAGGATTCACTTCCTAGCGCACCGAGATTTCCTAGGTTTCCTCAGAGTAAGCCCCCAGTTGCATCACCACCGCCTATGGTGTGGCTTTGGATGCCTGAGGCTGAGTTGATTCTGGTGGATGTCTGACCTCGCTTAACCAGACTCATCTACTGTCTTCCCATCATACCCAGGCTGTCCAACCTTCATACAGCTGAGCCAAGTTATCTAGATTAGTTGCTTCTTTAATGACATAGTCAACCTGTAAAAATAGGCAGGATAGTATTTAAAGCCATTTAAAACTTTAAAGAACATATTCAGGTGTGGGTTCGATGTATTAAAGAGTAATTTCTAATAATGAGTTCTTTTATTAATTAGCCAAAGAATGTTTAATGGGTGCTATGGCGAAAAGAGAAGTCAAATAAGCTGAGCTTTCCTTGTAATTCCACTGATATTAAGACCTGTGTCTTGGGAAACTCAAACCACTCTGAGGTTCACAAATTCTTAGATGAGGGATTCTTAACCTTTTTTGTAACTTGGACCCCTTTTGCTAGTCAGGTAAAAACCACAGACCCCTTCTCAGAATGCAGCAGCAAATAGTTTTATGACATTCAACACTGGAGGTCAGAGAAAGCAAAGATAGGTTGGTTTTTTTTCAATTCAAGCCTACAGACTCCCTGAATTTTTCCACGGACCCCAACCATGGACCCCTGGTTAAGAATCCCTGCCTTAGATGAAAAGAAAGCCCCACTGACCCCAAAGATGCTTCTAGGGTTAAACATGTGAAGGTTCTGAGTAAATGCTCTGATATTAGATAAGTAAATCCCTAACACACAGGTTCTGGAACAGTAGGTAGTCAACAAAGGTCTGTTGAATCTGACTCAGCTAAAGTTTTCTTTATAGTCTGAGATAGAATCCTCTGTATCAGGAGCATCCATCAGAGTACAATTATGATAAATGCTCAAAATACATCTGAATTGCTCTATATCAAAAGTTGTGTGCAATGGACTCTATACTTAGCCCACCACCTCTGTGAATTCTTTCTTTCAAGTAAAATTTAATAACCATCAGAATAAAAAGCACAGTAGCCAAGCATTTCCTCCTTTAAATAGAGTTAAAATGGATGGTTATAAAGATACAATGGTACAAATTGACATCATGTCTCTCTCGAAGTAAAACACAGAGAAAGACACATCACCCATATAGTACTCCTACTGACTCTTCTGATGCACATTCTGTAAAGAACTCGCCTGGACTCATCAAAAATGGCAATGCCAGGAAAGAACCAAAAAAGAGAAAAGTTTTGGTGGCCTGTTCTAGATATTAAAAAAGGACAAATAAATAGAATGCATGATGATCCTCAACTGGATCTTGTATGGTGGGGGTACTGTGGGGTAGGGGAAGATGACTAAGCAATAATTGGCATTTTGGGGTAACTGGGGAAATCTGAATATGAACTGTATATTAGATAATAGTATTGTGTCAATGTTCAGTTTCCTGAGTTATGATTATATAATTTTATTGTGACTATATATTACAATATATTCTTGTTCTTAGGAGATACAAGTGGTTTGGAATCTTACATAAGGTCTACAACTACTTCTTAAATAGTTCAGAAAAATTTATGCCACATGGATACACACACACAAAAGTAAAAGTGAGAAAACAACTGGTGAATCTAGGTGAAAAGCATACACTTATTCTTAGAACTTTCTTGAAGGTTTGACTATCTTGAAAATAAACAGCTGCAGGAAAAAGGAATCATTCTCAACTTTATAAATACAAATTTAATTAACACTAGTGAGAAATTTTCAATGTAATGGCTTCAGACAAACTTTCACTGATACCCAAGAACACTTTACAGATACTATTCCCTATAGCAAATTATCAACCTCATTTCACTTAAAACCTTCAGGTTGTCTTCTTTAAAATAAAGCTTGGTGGAGGAGGGAGGACCAGGTTACACCTTAAATTTCTTTTGAGTGGAGAGGGGTGAGAGTGGGAGTGAGGAGGGGTGCTAAAAGGGAAGAGTAACCCCAGAACTGTGCTGGTCAAAATCTTCTGAATCTTTAAAATAGATTTAAGTTCCTTTTCTCACCAAGGAAATGGGGTGGAGGTGTATCTTTAAACCTACACTTTTATGGCAGCATCAAAATGTGCATAGCTCAAGTTTTAAAAAAATTATCACCTGTTCAGCAACTGACATCCTCCTATTAGGATCAACATCTCGGCCCTCCAACTTGGCTTTCACTCTCTTCCACACGCTCACTGCATATGAGTTTCTTTCTTGCACAGCTAACAAGGCAATGAAAACATGTAAGTCAAGCCACCATTTTGTATAAAAATTTAAGGCAACCTTATTCTAACCCATTACCTTTCCCAGTTTTAGGATCTCTCGCAGCCTTTTTAGGACTACAAGCAACATTCTTGCCAGTTCCTGGAACAGTGCTTGGTGGAGTATCTGCTGATGTAGCAAGATTTTTCTGAATCAGTTTTCTCGCATTCTGTGACATGACATCAGGCTGAGTCTTCTGGCCAGTATTGCTCCGGACTGCTATAGAGAAAGGGCTGGTAGCTCAATTTACATGTCAAAAGAAAATGGAGCGGACAAAGGAGAGAGGAGGGAGGGGTGGTAATAAATACCCCAAAAATTAAATCAACCACAAACACACAGCCTTTGAAAATAGATTTGAATTAACCACCTTAAAGTCCTTATCCCTTAACATAGTAAAGTAGTAAAACTACTGCTAACTACCCATTTAGATAAAAACTTGTACAATGAAGTTCACTTGCTATTGTGACATAAAAAGAACTATAAGCAGCTTAACTGTCTAACAATGGAAGAGTAATATGTTATAGCGCTAGAACAGCATACTTAATTGGGTCATTAAAGCTTTTTAAAAAGATTCCTTAATAGGGAAATTATCAATTTAATATCAAGTAGGAAAAAGCAACAAAAATTGCATTCACTGAATTAATTTGTGTGTATGCATATGTGTATGCATGAATGCAGAGGAAGTCAACAAATATGTAATGATTTACCCTTGACTGGAGTGAAAAGAAAAATTTTCTTTTCTGCTAAGTATTTTTCCAAATCTAACTGGCATATATTTATAATCATAAAATAATTTTTAAAAGAATATTTGAATATAAGGTATTTTTACTCTCACATGCAAATTTTTAAGTTAAGCCTGAATTTGTTTGGTTTGAGATATGAGAGAATTTAGGGAAATTCTTTTAAAAAGGTGACCATAACTTACAATATAAACATATTTGCACCTGGATGTGTAAATTATTAAATCAAGAGTCAGGTCTTTTTGAAGTAGGGAAGTCCTACCTGCAGCAAAAGATGGCTGATATGTAGCAGATGACGTTGGACTTGAACATTCATTTGTTGCATCGGTGATTAAGGGTGATGCAAAACTCACTAAATTATTATAGATACTGAAAATACAAAACAAAATGGTTCATTTACGAAATGGTTCACTACATAACTACTTATAAATATGACCAAAACTGGAAAAACTAAATCAAGAGACAAGATTTCCCACTATATACCAGGCATTTTGCCTACATTTAAAAATTTTAGCCAGGAAGGTATTCTTACCTCTGACTTTGTGTTTTCAGTTCTTTCAAGGTGGGAGTTATTTCCTGGAGCATTTCAACATGCTCTTGACTTCGAACCTGACCCATAGCCTGGACCAATGTAAACAGCACCGTCTGAATGTTGTCCTGCCATGATTTATATTCACCCAAGAATTGTCTAACACTGTTCTCATAGGGAACATCTTCACCATCTGCCAGAGCAGCTTCTTCATCCTAGAGTATGTTAATAATTAAGAAAGATGTTTTTTTGGCTCTGCAATTCTCTCTCTTTTTTTTAGGAAGTATCAGGGAATGAACACAGGACCTCCTACTTGGGAAGCAGGCATTCAACTACTGAGTGACATCTGTTCCCCTACAATTACTCTTAAGATAGTCACCTTCTGATTAAGAGATAATGTTTCAAATTTCACCTAGTGTGTTAATCTGCTCCTTACCTTTCAACTCCTTTTCTACATGAATCTTACTATCAGCACAAAATAAATAAAAACTCCAAATACAAGTAAATCTTACAATTAAATTATCCACTGTTTTGTCACCATGGGGGCAGCTCATATCCTTATGAACTAGATTATGTAGGACCTTGGAGAAAGAAACAATACTTTATTCATTTTGGACACCAAGTATAGGTTGTTGGGGTAAGGCTGAGGATGAGGAAAAGAGGCTGGAGCACTAAGCACTTAGATAAATTTAAATCTCAGCTTTGTTACAAGTTGTGTGATGCTGGGTAAGTCAATTCATTTAAGTTTCAGTTTCTCTATGTATAAAACGAGGCTAATACTGCCTGCCTTAAAAAGTAGCTGCTGAAAAGACAAAATGTTACAGACAAACTGAAAGATGTGACATGAAAGAAAATAATTGTTTTTGTTTATAAAATGTCATTATTTTTCCACAAATAAAACTACTTATAATTTTCTTTAAGGAAAAAAAAAGGGAGTGGCTAGGATGGGATGGGATTTGTAAATGTGCGTGTGTAAGTATCCGTCTTACCTTAGCCATTGCTTTCAGGAGATGTTTGACATCTCCAAGCTGTCGGTTATGACCAGTGAGCACCGTCTTTATATTATCAACAAGATTCTGAATTGTTTCACAGACAGTTTCTATCTGTTGCTCTTTCTCTGTCTGAATTGCCCTCTGAGTAGACATATCCTGGGTCAATTGTTTGTGTGCAGACAAAAGCCATTCAGAGCTGCCAATAGGATGTTCAAGACTGGTATCCTATATAGAAAAAGCATTTGTTTAATTTTAAGTATCACCTGGGATAATATAAGATTCCTACTATTATCACCAAAAGATATTAGAAACTCAAACTGACACAAAGAGTACATTAGTTGCCGAGAGTCATGAATTATACTACAAAATAGTATTTAACAATAATTTCAACCACCAATGAAATACAGATTAAGAGAATTCTATTTGGCATGACAAAAGACAATCTACAGCATAGTCCCTAAATTCTAAATCACTCTTTTAAAAATTAAACTACAATGTCCCAATACACAGCCTAAAGCCTTCCCATACTATATAAATTCCAAACTTATCAGCTGGATATTTCTGGATTTAACCCACCTTCCCAAGAATTCATCTTCTACTGGCCCTCTTTCTACTGCTTTATTTTCAGAACACCTAAATCATTTGCACCATCTTCTCCCTCCCCTATGAACTTGTAGCCCTGAGAATTCTTTCCACTTTTCATTCATTCTTTCATTTGTGTACATATAAGTTCCTTGAAGAGCAAGATTTAATCATTGTTGTATACCTCCCAATAGTATCTTACATTCAGAACCTTCTCAATACATGTAAACTGAGTGAATTACTAATTTTAGAACTTAATATTGGCCTTATATATAAAACAGTAAGTCTCTTTATTCTCACCAAGACTCAATACTCACCACTCTCTGTAATAAACGAAGCTCTAACTCAGAGACTGAACTGTTAAACTGTGATGCAAATGAACACATTTGCTGACACCGTTTGATCAGTTCAAATAATGCAGCATCCAGATTTAAGGCTTCTGCTGTTCTAGTTCGTAGACTTTCAAAATGAATGATGTTGCTGCAGAGGAAAGTGACCTGTAAAGAAGCAAAAGAGGAATGGAACCACCACCAATACCACCACCACCACCACCCACCCACCCCACCCACACACACCAATTCTGATTAATGACATGAAAAAACACTTAACTACTCATTTCTAGAATTCAGGAACAAAATTGGTCCTAAAAATGTATGACACTTTTTGGTAAACATATCAAATCCTTACCAAAGAAGAATAAAGCAAATATATCTTCTACATGTTGTTTGTACATAGAATATTTACTTGATAATAAAACTATTACCATGCTCGGCTGCAACCTGTGTTACATCCAAATTTCAAAAACCATTTCTGCCAAAACATTTCCCCTTCATCTACCTCTCCCTAATTTTACAATAAAGATCACAAAAAATATGAAATGGGTATTTGATGATACTAAGAAAATTCCTTAAGTTATTACAATAGAATTGTGGTTATATTTTTAAATAGTTCTTATCTTTATAGACACAGAGGGAAGTATTTACAGAAAAAAAATGATACAATGTTTTGGATTTCTATAACATACAGAAATATGGAACAAAGCTAGGAAGTATAGGTGAAATAAGATAGGATGATAGGATTTAGTTGACAATTACTAAATTTTGGTGATGTGTAAAACATTTAAACACTCTAGGATTGCATCTAGTGTTTTGGGTTTATTTTTATTTCAGAAACAACTAAGTTAATACACAACCTCTGGCAGAGCACAAGGTAATAAGGCATTTTATTGTTGTGTGGAAAAAATAATATTCAAAATATCTTTTCAAATCTTTGGATCATCTTGGTTGTATTAGAACAAGAACCTTAAACAAATGGAATGAACACTGTGTCTATTTTCAACAGAAGCTGAATTTACTTCATACCTAACTGATAGGCAGTAAGTGACTAGGGTAATAACCAGCTGTGAGCCCAGCCTAAGGGATACCCCAGAAGACCTATCAGTCATGTGCCTCTCCCTCCAGGGCTGGGAACTACAAAATGGGCTCTTGAGCTCTTCCTGGTTATTCCACAGGTAACTTCAAATCAGCTTTATAAAAGGAAAAAAAACAGCTATATCATACTGTAACAATATAAAGATGGCACACATGAGGCACAATACCTGACTTGCTCTTTGGCTCTCTTTAAGAACAAGATTTCTTCTTTCGGCTATCGTAGCTTCAAAATCTTGTAGTACAGGTGCCAATGCAGGATTGGCACCCCCTGCCCACTTGAGTCGTTGCTCAATACTTGCTTCCAGAGCTGCTAGTTTCTCCTATAAACAAGTCAGCAGAATATGAGTGAATGTTTATAAGACTCTCTCCACTTGCAAAATGTTAAGTATTTTATATAAGAGGGATTTTTAAAAAGCAAGAAGGAGCATAAGTCATTAAAAAAACAGATCTTTACTAACAGTCACCTTTGGAATTAATTTTGATTTCACTTTGAATAACTGAGCCCAAATATGCCTGGAGAGGTAAGAACTGGCTTTCACTTTATTGTCATAAATTTGCAGATCAAAGTTTTTTATTTTCTTTTCTTTTAAATCTTAAAAAAAAAAAAACCTGCTATACAAGTCCTACTGCATTATATATGTGCTATCTACAAGGAAATCCATTTCTATTTTAATTGTGAAAGATAAAAATCCGATCCCAACAAATTCAGAAGTTTATGATTAAAGTTTTTTGCCAGATTTGACAGGGAATGTTTACATAACAAAGTTTTTCTTAAATTTACTCAACAATTCAGAGGAGGAATTCACTCTCTACACACACACGCACACATGCCCCTAAAATTGGTAAGAAACGGCAGTTCATTCCCCTAAATTGAAAATATATCTTTCTCTGACTAATATGCTATAGAGAAAGGTTATTTCAATCTTCAACAAATTGCGCTCCAGAAAAGCTTCATTATAAAATGTTTTTAAAAATTGCTAAAGTAATTACACTTGGTTTTACACAAATATTAATTTATTAATTCATAAAAAGAAACAAAAATGTCATTAAGGTGTAAAGGATATGCAATATAAAGATAAACAATAACAATAAGATAATAAATCGGATAATACTGCTTATATACATTTTAGCATTAAACATTCAAAGTCTTTCCAATCAACAAGGTTCCCTTAATGTATAAAGGCATAGTAATCAATAAATTCATTAATAACCAAAAATGTTAAGTTCTCTACTCCTGTTTTAAAATACACTGCTACTTTAAGACTCAATTCTCTTAAAGAGTTAGATATAAAAAATAAAAATAAAAATGAAAGTGAAAAAAGGAGTATGTCCCTCTGGCTTAGAAGTGGAGGAGAAACATGTAGATGTACTGAACAGCAGAGCACTGAAAACTTAAATTACAATGTAGGTCATATCTAAAAAGTAAGATGTGTCAGAAGGAAGACCTGATAAAATATACCTGAACTGCTGCAATTGAAGTTTCAATCTGGCTCAGAGTATGAAGTTTCTTTTTCATGCTGGTTAGGATTGCAGAACGAGGTGGAGGTGTGACTGACATGGCTTGCGGTCTGTTGATAAGGAGATCTTCATGCTGCCACTGTTCAAAGGAAGAGAAATAAAATTAGATATATGCAGAGAGGGGTTATGAGTTAGGATGGGAAGAGGGGGGGAAAAAAAACCAGCAAGAGAAATGTGGGGCGGGCAAGGAGTAGCAATATTAGAAACATCACCAAAGAACCACAACCAGGTAAGACATTTCCTGAGGTAGAGAATGAATAGCTCATAAATTTCTTGGATCTGTGAAATGTAACATTTAATTCAGACGTTCTTAACCTTTTTTGTTCCACAGACCCCTCTGCCAGTCAAGTGAAAACCTGACAAAGTCCACATTATACTGTGTATTATTTAATAAGTATATCACAATCGCACCAACACGTCTCTACAAGAATGTTTTTTTGAATTAAAATTCAAGCTCACAGACCCCTTCTTAAGAACCCTGATAAAAGCAGTAATTTTGAAGATATTTCCAAGTCTATGTAAAAATTAGTACACTATTTCCAAAAAAAGTCTGCTACAAAAGGAAAAAAATAATAAAGATTAGAGATAAAATAAAGAACAGAAAAAACAACTAAGATTCAATGAAACTAAATGTTGGTTCTTTGAAAATGTCAATAAAATTGACAACCCTTCAGCTAGACAGACAAAGAAAAAAGGAAGATGCAAACAGCTAAAATCAGAAATGGAAGAGGGACCATTACTACCAGCCTTACAGAAATAAAAAAGGATAAGAGAATATCATGAACTATTGTATGCCAACAAATCAGATTAACCTAGATGAAATGGACAAATTCCTAGAAACACTAAAATTACCTAAACTGACTCCACAAGAAATGGAAAAATCTCAACAGTCCTTTAACAAGAAAGCAATTAAATCAGTCATCAAAAAGCTCCAACCAAAGGAGAGTTCAGGCCTAAATGGCTATATTGGTGAATTCAACCAAACATTTAAAGAATGAAAAACAATCCTCCAACTCCTTCAAACAGTTGAAGAGGAAGGAACACTTCCTAGCTCATTCTCTGAGGCCAGCACACCCTAAACCTAAAGCCAAGTAAAGATATCACAAGAAGAGGGAAGCGGATATGGCTCAACTGATAGAGCATCCGTCTACCATATGGAGGGTCCAGGGTTCAAACCTCGGGCCTCCTGACCCGTGTAGACCTGGCCCACGCGCAGGGCTGATGCGCACAAGGAGTGCCCTGCCACGCAGGGGTGCCCCCGCGTAGGGGAGCTCCATGAGCAAGGAGTGCAACCCCATTAGGAGTGCAGCCTGCCCAGGAGTGGTGCCGCACACACGGAGAGCTGATGCGACAAGATGATGCAACAAAAGGAAACACAGATGCCCAGTGTCGCCTGATAATACAAGCAGATGCAGAAGAACACACAGTGAATAGACACAAAGAGCAGACAACGGGGGGAAGGGGAGAGAAATAAATAAAATAAATCTTAAAAAAAAAAAAAAGATATCACAAGAAGAGAAAATTACAGGCCAACAAACCTTATGAATAAAGATGCATAAATCCTCAACAAAATATTAGCAAATCAAATCCAGCAACATATTAAAAAGATTATACACCATGACCAAGTGGGATTTATCCTAAGAAATGCATAGTTTAATAAAAGAAATTCAATTAATGTAATATACATTAACTGAGTAAAGGGGAAAAAAACAACACATGATCATCTCAACTGATGCAGAAAAGGCATTTGACAAAAATCCAACACTGTTTCTTGATAAAATCACGCAGAAAACTAGGAATAGAAGGGAACTTTCTCAATATATTAAAGGGTGTTTTTTAAAAACCTACAGCTAACATAATACTCTACAGCAAAAGACTTAAACCTTTTCCCCTAAGAGGAGGAACAAGACAAGGATGCCTGCTCTCACCATTGCTATTCAATACTGTACTGGAAGTTTATAGCCAAAGCAATTAGGCAAAAAAAGAAATAAAAGGCAACCAAATTCTAAAGGAAGAAGTAAAACTATTTTTACCTGTAGATATAGAAAATTCCCAAAAACTTCACCAGAGAGCTACTAGATATAATCAACAAATTCAGGAAATTTGCAGGATACAAGATTAACATGCAAAAATCAGTTGTTTCCATACATCAGCAATGAACAATCCAAAAAGAAAATTAAAAGAACAATTTACAATAGCATTTAAAAGAAGAAAATATCTGGTAATAAATTTTACCAAAGATATGAGATAATTCTAAACTGAAAACTATAGATCATTGCTGAAAGAAATTAAAGACCTAGATAAATGGAAAGCCATCCTGTGTTCATGGATTGGAAGACTTAATATTGTTAAGATGTCAATTGTACCCAGAGCAATTTACAGATTCAATGCAATCCCAGTCAAAAGTCCAAAAGCTGAATCTGTATAAATTAAAAAGCCAATCACCAAATTCATATGGTAGGGAAAGGGGTCCTAAATAGCTAAAAACAGCTCATAAAAGAAAAAAGAAAATATTTCCTGATTTTAAAACTTACAAAAAAGCTATGGTTATCAAAACAGCAGGGTACTGGCACAAGGACAAATACAGAGATCAGTGGAACCAAACTGAGTTCTGAAATAAACCCTTACATCCATGGCCAATTGACCTTTCTTTTTTTAGGAGGTTCCAGGGATAGAACTGGGACCTTGTACATGCAAAACAGATGCTCAACCTCTGCCCTGCCAAGAGATTTTAACAAGGGTGTCAAGTCCACTCAATAGGAAAAGAATAGTCTCTTTAACAAATGATGCTGGGAAAACAGGGCAAAAGAATGAAATCTGATTCTTGCCTCATACCACATAAAAAATAACTCCAAAGGAATTAACAACCTTAAAATAAAGAACACTATAAAACTCTTAGAAGATATCATAGGAGGAACTCTTTATAACTTCGGATTTTGCAATGGATTCTTAGATATGACACCAAAAGGAAAAGTAACATAAGGAAAAAAAAAAGGACTTCACCAAAATTTAAAACTTGCATGTATCAGATGACATTATCAAGAAATTAAAAGATAATTTATAGAACAGGAGAAAATATTTAGAAATCACATACCTGATAAGGGTTTAATATCAGAATATATAATTAATGCCTACAATTCAACAACAACAAAATGACCTATTTTTAAAATGAGCAAAGAACTTGAACAGACATTTCTCCGATATGTAAAAGACCAATAAGTACACGAGAAGAGGCTCAACATCATTAGCCATTAAGGCAATACAAGTCAAAACCACAACAAGATAATTCATATCCACTAGGATGGCTATTATTAAAGAAACAGAAAACAACAAGTGTTGGTGAGGATGCAGAGAAATCAAAACCCTTCTGTGCTGTTGACTGGAATGGAAAATAATGCAGCTACTATCCTAAACAGTTTGGCAATTTCTCAAAAAGTTGAACAGACCTGATCAAATAACCTGGCAATTCCATTCTTAGGTGTATACCCCAACTGGAAAGCAGAGACTCAAATACATGTACACCAATGTACATAGTATCACGAATCACAAAAGTTGAAAGGTGGAAACAACTCAAACATTCATCAACAGATGAAAGCATAAAGAAAATGTGCTATACACATACATGGAATACTATTTAGCCTTAGAAAGGAATGAAGTTCTGATACATGGTACAACATGAATGAACCTTGAAAATATTATGCTTAGTGAAACAAGCCAGACACAAAAGGACAAACAATGCATTATTCCACTTATATGAACAATCTAAAATAAGCAAATTCATAGAGGTTGAAGGAAGACTGTAGGTTGCCAAGGGCTGGGGTGGGGGGAAATGGGAGTATTTCTTAATGGGTAAAGTGTTTCTGTTTGAGGTAATAACATTGTGGTAAAGGATGGTGGTGATAGTAGGACAATAATGTGAATGTAATTAATGCCACTGAATTGTACACAAATGTATAAATTAAGAAAACTTTACAGCATGTAGTAGTAAAATACACAAGTTCATGCGCTATAAATAAAATTAATAATGTATAATACATGCAATTTTAGAAGTTTGAATAAATTACTTTTCCTAGTTTATAAGCTAAAAAAGCAGCTAACAAAAAAAAAATCATAAAGTGAAGGATATGCTCTAGTTCATATGCCAGCTCTGTGCACTGAGGCTGAAATTCTACTCCATATAAATAAGTGATAGAAAATCATCATTCTTTTTGCCAATATAGAGCCCCAGAAAACTTAGTGCCCCAAATATTACTCCATGCATTACAATTTGTTTGAAGCTACTGACAATCCTGAAGCATATATTTGAAAAAGAAGTATTAAGAAAAATAGCTATAATTTATATTGTGTTTAGTGTCCTATATAGATCATCATTCTTTTAGAGAGGCATTATCCTCTTCTGTGGCTGAGGAAATCAGAGCATAGAGAAGTTAAGCTCAAAGTTTATGCACCAACATCTTATTTGACTCCAAATCCATCTCACCCCAAAGCCTGTGCAATCATACCGCTCCTAAATAATTAAGGACAAAAGTAGACTTCTAAACACAATTTCCAAAATGAAGATAGATGTATGCAGTTTTTAGTTTTTATATCATTAGAGTAAGAGGGAAACAGAAATCACTTTTATAAAGAACCTTAATATCTACACAGTGAATTATGTGACTAATCAACCATTATTTTATAAAAAATATTTAATGACACAGGAAATGCTAACTATACAACATTGATGGAAACAAATTCAAAGGACATAAAACCATAAATACAGAATGATCTCAATTAAGTAAAAGAGAAACCAGAAAAAAAGCACCAAAATGCTTGGCTAGCTCCGTTGGCACATTTGCACGCAGTTCAAAAATTTCTCTTCTTCAGTTTTTATAGTTATTCCCCTAGTTTTTCAAATTCCCTACATTGAGGAAAAATATTTACCTGAAACATGGCGATATGCAGCTGAACACGCTGTAGGCTTGTTTTACAAGAAGAAATACTGGTTTCCAGCCTGCGCACCAAATCATGCTTCTTCCAGGCAGTGTCATAAGAACTTGCTAACACAGTTGCCCTGTTCATGACTAACTGAGAGAACTTCCCAATCTGGATGTTGTGCTCCACCGCTTTCTTACAAAGATCATCAACAGAAACTTTGCTTTCAGCACCAAAGTCCTTTGCCTCTACTTGAGCGATGATGTCTACACCTAGAGCACTGATAAAACTACAAAGTGTAAGCCCTAAGGCTTGGTTTGGTAGTCCAATTAAGAGTTGCCTCACGAAGTCAGCTGTAAATGCCTTTATAGGTTTGGCCATTTGGTCTTCACTGAAACAAGAGTTTCTAAAAAGGGTTTTCACATTGACAATCTGTACAGGTCCATTTACAGTAGTCTGATCTTCAAGTGAACTTGATCCTGGAAAATGAAAATGTTCTTAAATTATTTCATGAAAACTGAAATAAGGAAACAATGCTAGTCATTTACAGTACTTCAGTTTAGGTTTTATGAATACACAAGTAAGCATACTCTCTTTTGCCACCTTCCAAAGTACTATACGACTAAATCCAGTATGTTTTAAAAATGTAGAATATTACCTGACAATGTTTTAGAAAAAGTACCACAGAGCCTGAAGAACTCCTTAATTGTCTGTAGCCTTTTTAGAAAAAAAATCTCTTCTAGTACCTGCCGGTGATTATCATCATCAAAAAAATTGACTTGGGTACTCCTGGCTTCCCTTATAATGTCAATCTTTCGCCAAGCTATAGGAATTTCCATCTTGTTTAACTAAGTAATTGGAAGAAAAGAAAGTTTTATTTCTCCACTCTTCACACACTGAACACAACTACTTTAACTACTTTTATATTACTCATAAAATCAAATGAGTATTTACCTTTTCAACTAATAAGCCAAAAGCAGTTTCCACTTGGGCAAACATGCCATCAAATGCTACCAAAAGCATCTGCCCAGCTGACATTTTTGGTGTTTCATCAACTGAACCATTTCTTGGTTGGATTAATTCACCATATTGAGCATGTAGTATTCTAGGGAAAAAGAAAAGGGAATTAAAACCCTTAATGAAGTAAAGCATTTTGGGGGCACATGGAACATCAACAAGTCTCACAGCTGGTGTGCAAAGTCCAGGAAGACTTTTGGCATTGAGAAAGTAGAATTAATCACACTGCGCAATCAATGGTAAGCGATTCCAATTCAACTCGATACTAACAAGAGTTCATGTGATTAAATTTTATGCCAATTTTAACTATGACAATTAAAAAAAAATACACTATACAAAATATCAAAGTCTTACTTTATGCACAGGTATTACAATGATATGAGCTCCCAAAATTAAAAAAATGTCAAGAACCAGACAATTCTTTAGCTAGTGGACCTAGCTAACTGTCAATTGTGCCCACACTACTGCTGCACAAGAGAGCTAATTAGAGACAGAAAATTGTAATATGCTAGTTTTTCACAGGCTCGGTTTTCAATTATGCATATTTTGAATGTAAAGTCTTCAGAGTTGCATGACTTAAATTATCATTAGCATGAGATTTATGTAGTGTTTATATATCCAAATACTAAAGTTTTTACATAAAAAGCAAAAATACAGGTGCCTAATACCCATGACTACTACCAGCAAAACAAATGCTAACTAGAATTTTAACTCTATTTATTATATGTGCACATAGAAATCATTCCAAACAGATAGGGAACTATTGAGAGTTGCTAAGAGAATAAAGATAGGTAAGCTACCAGGGAAATTCCTAATGGAAAAAGTGCTGAAAGATGGCATAACATTTTCCTTGGGAATATCGAAAAATGTTTTTCTGTAATAAGTTAAAAAACAGGCTAGCTACCACAGGACTAGGCATAAAGTTCATCACCCAAAGCATAAATGAAAAGTTCCTCCATCTGAATAGGGAGAGCCTGGATTACACACGAACAGGTGATAAATGAGGGCTGAAATTTAGTGAGAAAGACTTACAGATTTAGCACATAACATTTTAAATACCTTTGGAAATTATATGATGATGATATTATGCAAATAACAAATGATCAGCAAATATTTAAATTTATGCTAATAATTACTTATTTTTTGTATTTTAGATACACACTTCCTGCAGTATTTAAGAACGAAAAGGTACTTGTTTCAAAATATTTGAGGCAATACAATTTAATTAAGATTGACCATGTCCTGATAATTATAAAGGTGGTAAAATGGGGCTCATTAGACTGTTCTACTTTCTTTTTTTTTTTTTCTTTTTGAAATTCTCTCTTCTGTTCTATTTTCTTATATCCTTTCTCATATTGGATGAGGGGAGGGCAGGGGAGGACAGGACATGATGGGACAATGCATTTCTACTCTCTCAATTATACTTTCTGGAATGACCTGGACATCAGAATGTCAGAGAAAAGTTCTGAGACACCAAAGACAAAGGGGCTGAGGGCTTATCTAAGAGTAAAATGCATGCCCAGAGGAAATGCCCAGTCTCTACTAGGTGGGTTAAAAAATAACACACTCCACTACGTGTGCATGAATATGTGTATAACTACAGCAATAAAAAGACACATGTATACATATGGTAAAACTGCACAAAACCACACAGACATACACACAGGTATACATATAACTGGTGAAACGTGAATAAGCTCTGTGGATATTACCAATGCCTACTTCATGGTATTGCTATTGTGCGACAGCTATGTAAGATGCTAATACCAGAGGGGAAGGGGTGAAGGGTATACGGGAACTTCCTGTACACTTTTTCCACAACTTCCTGTGAATATGTAGTTATTTCAAAACAAAATGTTTTTTATACAAGCATATATGAATGATTGATTATAATTGCTAAAAAAATTAAAGGTAAACTTACAAAACAAGAGCTCAGAATCCTTTTATCTGGCTTCCCTGTATTTTCCACAAGGAAACAACATAGCTAGAATTCACTTGCCTGGCAACATCGATGTAATGAGCATGTGTTTCTTCTTCAAGGCCCATAGCTGCATTTCTTAAATAGGCTTGAAGAGATTCAACTAGAGTCTGTAGGGGAACGCCATCAGTTGTCTGCTCAATCAGATTGTCCAGCTCATGAAGCATACTCTCTAATGTATATTCCCCTTTCATTAAACATCTAAGTGCTTCTGGAAATATAATTTGCCGGAAATTTGAGTTCAGTTCCTATAAATATGAGGAAAATATATTTAATGTTTTCTGAGTTTATATAAGCAACAACTAAGATGACCCAGAGAACAAAGTACCATAATTAAAGAAAGCAGAAATTTATGGATAGTAGGTTATACATTTGGAGATTTGATGCTACATATGAAGAGCAAACTTAGATAATCATAACCCAGTTATAGATAAAAATGTCATGCTGATATTTATTTTAAATGAATTGCTTAAGTAACACTCAAAAGGGTAAGTCAAATTGCTTTTCTGGATTAAAGAGAAGAGAAATACAATGTTCAGTATCTAAAACAAACTTATAAAATTAAAGCTAATTTAAATTGTTTACCTGAAGTGATGTGTATACTCCATTAGCTAAGTGAACTGCCTCAGATGCTTCCATAGGGTTAGGGATATCCAAGTCCTGTGGTACTAGATGGCACTGCTTCAGTAACTGAACCAGGCAGGTGACATTTCCACTCATACTACAGAGCTCCTCCAAGAACCAGGCTCCATCCCGAGAAGTCAGATCAACCAGCTGCTCTCCAGCGCTTGAAGCTGCACCTTCCATCATCAGGTTGCGCCTAAACGAGATAATTATTTGCACAGTGAAATACCAGGTCCCCACTTTGAAACAGATCCAGCGAAAAGCATAAATGAAATTTAAAATCAACATCTGAGAAGAAATAAAGCAGTTGTTAACACTAGATAAGACTAAGGAAATTAAAAGAATATATTAAGTTTGAGATTAAACTCAAAGCATAGAATATCAATAAGCACCAGTGTTTACAAGACAATGAAATGGTCTTGATAAAAAGTTAGCTGACTTACCTTGTAAGGGTACAAAGGGCAGAAATAATAACACTTGCTAGACTCAAAGATCCTTCTTCTCCATTTTCATGAAGGAAGACTTTAATGCAACGTTCAATTTCTTTCAACTGATCTTCACAAACTGGCACAGTTACTGCTTCTTGTTTCAAGCGTTCCACCTGTCTAATAAGTCGACTGTTTATGTCTGCTGCATACCTCTGCAGGGTCATTTCAGTGGCAGTGATGAACTGACACACTGTTGGAGGCGGTTGGGGAGCATACTGCATTTCATATCTACAAAAAAAGAAGTGCTTATTTATAACATAAACACCCCCTGCTTATAAATAATGTTCATATTTTATAATACAAAATTCTATAAAAGAGAACACTGCAAACCTCAAAGAGGAATCAATACCACCATTTTACAGTTAAGAGCTTAAGCAACTTCTAAGATGACTCAGTGAGTGACAGAAGCACTTTTTGAATGGAGCACTTCTTACACTAATCCCACTCCTTTTATACTGGGATACATTTAATTAATTAGGAAAAACCACTTTTTTGTAAGGGAAAACATGAGCTCAAATCTCTTAAAACATGACAACAGTTGACTCCATCCAAATTTCACTTATCAACCATTTCTTTCAAAAAATAAAATACAAATGCAATAGAAAAACTGAGGAGCAACTTTGCTACTCCTCCCAATGAGAAATAAAGAACAAAAACAAAACTAAAAATAACAAGTGCTATCAAACTTACTTTCTATAGAGTTCTTGACAACGCTCAACTGTAGTGTTACAGATGAGCTCTTCCATCCAGGTCTTCCACTGTTCAATCCGATGTTTCTGAAATATGGCCTTTGGATACTGCAGAGCTACAGTTGCATAGTGATGCAGCTGTTCCAAACAGCCGCGGAGCACTGAACGTCTCTGCT
This sequence comes from Dasypus novemcinctus, assembly GCF_030445035.2. Lineage (NCBI taxonomy): Eukaryota > Metazoa > Chordata > Mammalia > Cingulata > Dasypodidae > Dasypus > Dasypus novemcinctus. Next base: position 54,664,052 of record NC_080695.1, on the reverse strand, counting down.
GCAGAAGAGCACCAACCTCCCCCTCCAGCTGCTCGCACTGGCTAATCAAGTGGGCCTGGCCAGCATTCTGCAGAAAGGCTGTTGCTGGCACATAGCTTGGAGGACCTTTTGGCAAAAGACAAGATTAATCACAGTGAAACTATTTCAAGTCAGCAGCCACTGAAAAGATGCACAAACCAGAACCCCAAAAATAAACACAGAACTACAAAACTTTAGATACCTGCTCACAGGTATCTCAAATAAAAAATCCATACCAAGGTCCATTTGTGTGCTTATCTCCTGAAGCAAACTTGCAAGCTGTGTTGCTTCTAAATTACTGAATGCAGCTTGATAATGTGTTATCCACTGTTCAAATTCATTCAGCTTCACCTGGATGGCTTCTTGAACAGCTCTTTGTTGAGTCTGTAGTTGAGTGTGTTCAGAATATCTAATCAAAAGAAGAAGAAAAAAAAAAAAATCAAAAGATCACTTGCTGTTCTTTCTCCTATGTACTTTCATAATTCTTATTTTGCCCATACTTGGACTGCCTGATAAGCTCCTTTTCAATATCGAAGTCTCTGCTCAAATGTCCCTTATTCTTATTCCTCTGGTTTTTCCTGACCCCATGGTTCTCTCAACTATGACCACAGCACTTCAAATAAAAGTCTACCACACCTGCCAGGTTTAAAGTTCCTTGACGGCAAAAGACTGAAGCTTTACGGATCTTAGTAGTCTCAAATACTCATGCACCGTTTGGCATTTGTATATTCAACAAATCTTTCCTGAGCATTGCTTTGTGCAAGACACATTAACTTATACAACCTTATTTAACTTAATCATAAAAACTCAGCAAAGCAGATAAAATAATCACCTTTGTACACATGACTAAAGACAGATACAAACCGAAAAGAGAAAAACAAAACTTGGATTTTCTGAATCCAATTTCAAGGTTCTACCCACTATACTCATCTATCTCCCATAATTAGTCACTGAAACATTCAAATTTAATGTAATAAAGCAGAAAAGTTAAGTGAATTATTTCTTATTAACACTTTAAAATTGTGGTCCTTTCATCATTTAAGTGAGTTGCTGCAAGAATTCTAAGACAGATTGGCAGTCTTTACACAAATATTCTCCTTAATAGTATATATCTAATAATAAAATTTAACAGTTTTAAACCTGTGTTGCAAGGTGTGAGAAGGATGATCCACTCCTTCAGCTCCTTCCAGAAACTCTATTTCCTCCAGCAGTTTGCCCTGTAGTTTTTCCACATCTGTCAGCTGCTCTTGCAAACTCAGGTATTCATCTAAGCTGCTGTCCAGCTTAGGAAGCACAACCAGCATCTCATCCCTATTTTTAAACCAGTTCACCTGTTTAAAAAAAAAAAATTTTTTTTCAAGTATTATAATTAGGAAGATTCTCATAGGGTCAACTGTGAGATATGATGATGTCTGTTAGAAAGATCATGTTAGAATGGTATTTCACACGTACTATTTTTATTTAATCCTCAACACTTTTTTGAGGATTAAATAAACAAGGGTATCACCCCCATTTTACAAAGGTATCCAGAAATTAACTAATGTGTTCAAGTTCGCATCGCCAAAAACAGATAGATTCAATTCCATAACACCATGCAGTTACCACCACATCATACGAACCAAAATTAGCATCTCTGGCTACAAGGCATTAAAATTCAGGATAGGAAAGACTATCCAGTTGAAGAACACTTAACAACACTCACAGGTAAACACTTTCCAACATGGAAAAATGTTACGGGTTTTTCCAAATCATTAACCCAGCTCTCAGAAGTGTATGTGATTGTGTGTGACTTTGAATGGAAGCATTTTCTAACAGAAACACATCCCATTGCCATACGTCACTGCCATTTCAATATTACATATTATATCCTTGCAAAAATATAATTTTAAAGAAAGTTTTCAATTTTTTATGCATATTTTCTATAATACAACAAAAGATAACAGGGACTTATTACATCATTGGTTTCACCTTAATTTCAGCTACTCTGGAAGAAAAGAGGCTGCGGGTGATCTCTCGTTCCATCTCCCTCTTGCTCTGCTTACTCTCAGCCTGTTGGCCACCTCCACCGTAGACAGCACCAGCAAAGCCTGCCTCACCACCAGCAGTCCAGTCCACCAGGGGATCATACACAAATGCCTCCAGCAATGTCAGCAGAGTCTCTCTGCCACGCCGCATAATGTGTAGCACCTGTTTTGAGAAGAGTTTTAAATAAGTGTTGCCACAAGTTTCCTCATTCTACAGGTTTTGTTCAATTAACAAGTACACTGAAAGGTATAAGAAAAAACAGCATACCTGCTCACAAGAAAGCCTAAAAACACCTTCTACTCCAGTTACACCCAGTGCTGTTTCAATGTTTTGGGTCATTCGAAAAGGTACTTTCTCAGGAACTCTAAGGCTTTTACCTTGAAAAGACAAATTCTTATATTTTTACCCTTCCGGAAAAAAAATATATCACCCACCTATAAATGAAAAACTCCACTTTACTTTTACCTTTTTCAAAGCAAACATTGTAATCTATGTGAACAACTTCTCCAGTCGTCATATCTATGAGAACATTATCCAGATGTCTATCTCCAAGGCCAATTATGTATCCGACCATAGACATGACTGCAGTGGATCTTGCGTAAGACTAAAAAGAGAGAGCAGGGGAACACGTTAAACACTGTTAGCAAATTTCCCTGCGACGTAGACTTCCACACTCTAAAACTTACAAAATTCCATCCTATGCTGCTATTTAAAATAAACAAAAGCCCTTCTGAGGGTCGCTGCATGCAGTCACGCAAACTCTGCACAGAGTAGCTGCATACAACTTTAAGGTCCTGGGCCTCGTTAGTCATTATCAGAATACTGGATTTTAAAAGAAACACAAGGGGAAAGGATGTGGCTCAAGCAGTTGAGCGCCCACCTCCCACACGGGAGATCCTGAGTTCAGTTCCTGATGCCTCCTGGAAAAAACAAAAACAAACAACAGGAAAACAAACAAGAAAAACAACTCAAGGAAGCCGATTTGGTTCAGTGGTTGAGCACCAGTTTCCCACACACAAGGTCCCAGGTTCAATACCCAGCTCCCAGTACCTCAAAAAAAAGAAAAACACTTCTTTTACAGCCTCCTGAGTTGTTTTTTCTCTTTCTAAATTTTTATTTTCCTTTTCATTTCACCCATAACCCTCTAAATGCTGACCTCAGACACAGTCTTTTTAAGAAGTATGGCTTAAGAGTCAAATATACCCCTATCTCACATAATATACAGGAAAATTAACCATAAAGAACTCCTACAACTCAACAAAAAGACAACCCAATTTTAAAATGAGCAAAGGATTTGAACAGACATTACTCCAAAGACACACAAGTAGCCAAAAAACACATGAAAAGATGCTCAACATCATTAAATCATCAGGGAAATGCAAATCTAAACTATACTAAGATACCACTTCATATCCACTAGGATAGCTAGTATTAAGAAAACAGTAAATAAGTGTTGGTAAGGGTGTAGGATATTGGAAACCCCAGGCATTGCTGGTGGAAATGCAAAATTGTGCAACTGCTGTAGAAAACAAGCAGTCCCTCAAAAAGTTAAACACAGGTGGCAATTCCATTCCTAGGTGTGTATGTGTGTGTGTATATTGTGTATGTGTGTGTATATATACACACACACACACACAGACATACAAAATAACTGAAAACAGGGACTCAGACAATAACTGTACACGTTTATTCACAACAGCCAAAAGGGAGAAACAACTCAAGTGTCCATTTGGGTGAATGGATAAACAAAATGTGGTATATCCATAAATAGAGTATTACTCAGCTATAAAAAAGACTGATGTACTAATATATGCTACAACATGGATGAACCATGAGAACATTATGCTTAGTGAAATAGCCAGAATAAGCAAACTCAAGAGATGGAAAGCAGACTAGAGGTTGCCAAGGGCTGGGGAGATGGGGAAATGAGAGCTATTTCTTAATAACTTAATAATAAGTTTCTGTTTGGGGTAATAAAGAGGTTTTGGTAACGGATGGTGGTGACAGTAGCACAATAATGCAAATATAATTAATACCAATGAATTGTACATTAAGAATGGTTAAAATGGCAAACTGTTTTATATGTGTGTTACCATAATTAAAAAAAAAATACTCCAATACAGGTCTCAAACTACTGGAAGAAGAGAGGAAGAGAAGGCAGGCAAACAAAACAGAGAGACAAGAGATGCAGCGAAGCAAAAGAATAAATAATGAATACAGTCAAAACAAAATGCATGGAAGTGGTTGTGACTCAAGCAGTTGAGTGCCTGCTTCCCACATAGGAGGTCACGGGTTTGGTTCCCAATACCTCCTAAAAACAAAAAACCAAACGAAAAAAACAAACTTGGTGGGGGGCGATGTGGCTCAGTGGTTGAGTGCTGACTTCCCACATACAAGGTCCCGGGTTCAATCCCAGGCCCTGGTTCCTCAAAAAAAAAAAAAAAAGCATACCTGCGTAACTCTCCACCACTCATCAGGTGTTGTGCAAGATGACCAAAGCTCTTTAGCAAGGAGATTTGGGGGTGTAGCTTCCATTAATTCTTCTAACACTGCCTTCATTACATGAAGAGGCCAATCACGACGGGACACATCCAGACTGAGTCCTACACCTTTCAAAGCTGGGCCAATTTTACTATAATAAAGTTCACTAGGACGGGGTACAATTCCAGGATTCTGAGGAGTTTGGTAGGAATCTTGGGCCTTTAAAAAACACACATTTTTTAAAAGGTCAACTTTATTAAATAACAGACATCACTTTCAACTTAAAGTAGTTTAAAAGCTGATTTTTCAGTAGTATTGTCCACTTATCCAGCTAAATTTCACGCACCAAACAGCAAATTCTTCCAGATTACTTATCTTTCTTACAATCTCTCTTTAACTGGATACTGCTACTTTATTTAAAATTAGTACTGTTAAATTTTTCAAAACACACTTCAAAACACAAAAATCACATTCTTCTTTGTAACAATTCATTAGGCTTTAAAATTATAAATTTATGCATATTACATATTTTCCACCAATGAGACTTAATTATCAATATTAAATTAACAAATATTAAGAAACGCTTTACATACAAACTTAGATAACCCTTTTCCAATTGCTATCTCTAATTCGCCTTCCGACAGTTGTTTTACAGTCACTCATGCCTACTTTTAAAACTTGACTCCTTTCAAACTCTCACTGTTCCCACACCTACTTTTAATTAGAAGCATTTTCTTTGGTTAGATGTGGAAACCTAAGGTTCAGACTGTATAAATTTATATTTATATTCTTATTTAACATTGTTCTTGGAATTTATTCAGCACAAGATATTTGCTAAAATGAATTCTAAATTAAACTCCATTTCTAAATCAAAGTATAAATCTCCCAGGTACAAAATATCATTTCATGGTGATTCGTTCTCAAGTTCAATACTGTTTCTTAGATATATATTTAAAATAATCTGGTTTCCAAAGCTGTTTCTTATTTATAAAAATTCATTTAAAAGACCTGGTAAGCCTAATTAAAGCATTAAATGGTGAAATATCAAGTTACTGCATGATTAGCACATACTCTCTGTGTTCATCTAGAATAAGATGAATCATTTGTTTCAAACTTTTTAATAAAATGTGCCTCTAAGAAACACTTTCAGATACCTCTCAAGTCACCTCCTTCTTTAACCTTTATAAACATGTGAAAATGTTAAGTGTAGCAAGTCTAGAAATATTTTACATATATCACAGAATGCATGTTTGTAAACATTCAAATACATGTATATTTTCATTTTAAATAACCTTTTGTGCTTGCAATGCTGCTTCCCGTTGTTGCCAACGTTTGTAAAGACCAAATAAGGGTGTAGCTCCATCTACCCACTGGATTAGACCTGATCTTGTTCCCAGTGGTGTTACAGAATAGTGTCGAGCATGGAAACGAGGTGTTTCCTGGCGATTAATTGTAGCAAACATGGTATTCACAATTGATAGGAATTGCATTATTCTCTCATCCAGATGTAAATCCTCCAGTCCTATGAAAACAAAATTAAAGAAGCTAGAGGAGGTAATCTAATGGGATGGTGTTGGGAGTGCACAATTTTTCATGTATTTCTCAATTAGCAATAACAGTCAAGAACTGAGAACCAGTGAAGCACAATGAGGGCATTAGATAACATTCTGTATTCAGTGACAGACTATTAATGCTAGGTTCTAATATTATTAACTGTATCTCAATTGTTAGGCTTCTAAATTTCATAGGCAAAAAGGGTAGAGAATAGAACATCTTTATTTATTTATTTTAAAGATTTATTTATTTATTTTTCTCCCCTTCCACCACCCCCCCCCCCCCCGGTTGTCTGTTCTCTGTGTCTATTTGCCACATCTTCTTTGTCTGCTTCTGTTGTTGTCAGCGGCATGGGAATCTGTACTTCTTTTTGTTGCGTCATCTTGTTGTGTCAGCTCTCCATGTGTGCAGCGCCATTCCTGGGCAGGCTGCACTTCCTTTCACACTGGGTGGCTCTCCTTACGGGGCACACTCCCCGCGTGTGGGGCACTCCTACGCAGGGGACACCCCTGCGTGGCATGACACTCCTTGCACGCATCAGCACTGCGCATGGGCCAGCTGCACACAGGTCAAGGAGGCCCAGGGTTTGAACCACGGACCTCCCATGTGGTATACGGACGCCCTAACTACTGGGCCAAGTCTGCCGCCCAGAACATCTTTAAAACCACATGGAGTCCTGCCCTGATCAAGACGGTAGAGTGGGAAAACTCTCTCCCCCTAAGAAGCTCTGCAAAACCAGCAAGAACCAGTAGAAACATCTTACTCAAATCTGCAGAAAACAGTTAAAGGACTGCAGTAACAGGGAGACCACCGAGTCAAGAAAAAGGGTACTTAAAAGCAGTAGGCTCTCGTGGCCTCACCAGTTTGGCACTGAGCTAGCCCATGCTCCCAGTACAGATCCTTAGTCCCAGCCCTGGAGTGAGCAGAGTAACCCTCACATACATACTGAGCATACGTATGTCTGGTCCATTCTGTCTGGTGGTGGCCTGAGGGGTTTGCCATCCCAAAATTTGCCCCAAGTATAGAAGGTGGCTCACAGAGCTCCAGTACAGAATATGGTGGGAGAACAGTAGGATATACAGTGTAGTGCTCAGGACTGTGAGGAAACCATTTCCCACATACAAGTTCCGAGGTTCAATCCCTAGCCTCAGTACCTCAAAAACAAACAAAAAAAAAACACAACTTTTTCTTTTCCAGCCTCCTGGGTTTTTCTCTAATTTTTTATTTTCCTTTTCATTTCACCCATAACTCTCTAAACCCTGACCTCAGACACAGTCTTAAGAAGTGTGGCTTAAGAGTCAAATATACCCCTACCTCACACAATATACAGAAAAATTAACTATAAAGAATTCCTACAACACAATGACAAAAAGACAAACAATCCAACCTTAATATGGGCTAAGTATTTGAACAGACATTTCTCCAAAGAAGATATATAAGAACCATGTAATTGGGGGAATTTCTAGGGCCAAATACAAATAATCAAGACAAGACACATGCACAGAAAGGGCCAAGTAGGCCCTATGCTTTAGCCTGGAGTCACTCTCTAAACACATATTATGCATAAGCTCTAAAGGAGAGCACACCCAGGTCTATCTGCAAAGACTGAAAAAGGTGTTTAAAGTTTTTCTCCTGTTTTTTTTTTTTTTGTTTTTTTTTTTTTAGCTCCAGGCATTCAAGGAAAGCTCTTTCATAAAACTACCTAGATACAAGCTTAAGGAACAGACACCTCAGAGTCCAAATTCCAACAATAACACAGCAATAAAATATCAAAATGTCCAGTTTTCAACAAAAGATTACAAACCATACAAAGAAGGAAGAAGTGATGGACCAAATAAAGGAGATTAAAGTATTAGAAACCATCAAATCAGACATGGGACATTCCATACAAAAACTTTTTAAAAAATGATCTTAAATATGCTCAAGGAGCTAAAGGAAGACATGGATAAAGAACCAAAGGAAAAGAGTAAAAATGAACACAAAAAGATTATCAACAGAGAGATGGAAATTATGAAAAGGAACCAAACAGAGCTAAAGAGCATAGTAACAGAAATTTAAAATTCCCTAGAGGGGTTCAAAAGCAGACGGGTGCTGACGGAAGAAAGAAACAGTGAACTTGAAGACAAGACAACTGAAATCATCCAGTCTGAATAGCAGAAAGAGGAAAGAATGAAGAAAAGTGAACAAAGTCTAAAGAAACCATCACCATCAAGCATACCAATATATACACTGTGGGAGGAGAAGAAAGAAAGGGGCAGAGAGAATATGCAAAGAATTAATGGCTGAAAACTATCCGAATTTTATAAAAGACATGAATATAACATATGCAAGATGCTCAAAGAACTCCTAACAGTATAAACCCAAACAGACCCACACTGCACCATGTTATAATCAATTGTCAAATGCCAAAGATAAAGTCAGACTTCTGAAAGCTCCAAGACAGAAGCAACATGTCAAAAGGGAGCCACAATAAGAGTAAGTGCTAATTTCTCATCAGAAATCAGGGAGGCAAGAAGTCACTGGGAAACATATTTAAAGCATTTTAAGTAAAAAATTGCCAACCAAGAATTCTATTTCTGGCAAAACTGTCTTTCTTAAATGAGGGAGGGTTTAAGACATTCCCAGATAAACAAAAGCTAAGGGACTTCATCACAACTAGACTGGCCCTGCAAAAAATGCTAAAGTGAGTTCCGCAGGTTGAAAGGATAGGACACCAGACAACTGACTGAAGACACATAAAGAAATAAAGATAACAACAATGGCAGTGGTAAATATAAATACCAGTACTATAGTATTTTTTATTTGTAACTCCAATTTTTACTTCCTACAAGAGCTAAAAGGTAAATGCATAAAATGTAATGATAAATCAATCATTCTCAACTCATAATATATAAGTAATTTGTGACAAGAACTACATAAAGTGTGGGGGGATGGAAGGGGATAAGAGCAATGTTTACGTATGCTATCTTAGTTGTTATCAAAGCAAATGAGATGGGTACAGATTTTCGACGTTAAATTTAAGCACCATGGTAACAACAAAGAAAAGATCAGAGAATATGGAAAGTCAAAGAGACAGAAAGTATAGATTACCAGGGGTGGGGAAAAAAGGGCATTGGGGAGTTAGTGCAAAATGTGTGTAGAATTTCTGTTTGGGGTGAAGGGCAAGTTCTAGTAATGGATGGTGGTAAAGGTACTGCAATATTGTGAATGGGATTAATCCCAGTGAATGGTATGCCTGGGCGGACTTGGGGGGGGGTGTTTATGTTGTACATAGGTGTTTCGACAATTTTTAAAAAGAGAGAAACTGAAGAGATAATGACAAGTACAATATATGATACTGGATGGGATCTAAGAAAGGAGAAAAAAGGGCTTAAGAAAACTAACAGGGACATAAGAAAAAAAATTGGAATATAGAATATAAGTTTTATATCAATTGTAAAATTCTTAATATACTTAAGGTGATTGCATAAGTAAATATCCTTGTTTGTAGAGAATATACACAGAAGTATTGTGTTCCTGAGTTATGATGTACAACACCTTCTCTCAAATGCTGAGAAGATAGATGGATGGAATGATATAGCAGAGAGAGCAAAATATTAAAATTAGTATATCTGGGTGGGCGGGGGTATATTGGAGTTCTCCATATGAGATTTGTATTATTTTTGGAAATGTCCTATAAGTTTGGATTTTTTTTTTTAAAAAAGCTTGAGAAAATAAAAATCATATGGGTGTAGGATACTCTAGGGTTATTATGACACAGAAATTGATCTGAAACAAACCCCTCCTGCCAATACACAAAAAGCATTAATAATGAGTCTGTTACTTTTAAAGAAATAAAAAGTTTCCACTCCTACCTTTAAAAAGATAAGGATAGCTCTTGCCATCTGATCCTAGAAAGAGAAGTTTCTTTGGCTTGGTTTTAGTAGGTAAGATTGTGATGGTTCCGCCTACACTGTGGATTGTGACAGTGTCTCTGGCTGAGACTTCTCCAGGAAGAGCAATTTCAGTGTTGGTCATGGCAGCCAGCCAAGGACTGATTTCTTCAAGACGCAAGATGTAACTTGCACGTTTCTGGGCTCTCTGTTGCAAACTCAGCATTATCTATATTTATAATAAAATGGGAAATAAAAAGTTTGCATTATTATAACACTTACTTTCTTCAATATGCAATTTGACACAAAAGTAAACTAAAGAACTAACTTAACACTGTTGTTCTAGTTCCTATATTTCAGTGTTACATATCTGAGTCATCACAGTGATCTGATATGCTTTAGGTGATTTAAATTTTAAGACCTCTTAAAGCCTTTAACCCCTCTAGACCGCTATCTAGACAAGTAATGAAATCACAGTAGATGGAAGGAAACCATTGTTGTGGTCACCAAATTCTGTTAAGCTCTGTGTCTGAACAATGTCATAACAAAACTATTTGGTCCTAGCAATAGGACAAAAGGTATGGCCAGTTGCTATAAGATAGACAGACCCTAGGAAGCCACTTGGAAAGTTATTTTAATATTAATTCACAAGGAAAAAAAATGAGGCTCGATTCAATTCCATTTCATTGTGGGGGTGGTGGTGATTAAGAGGATTTCTAAGACTTAAAATAAAAAACTATGACAACCATTTTAAATATGTAATGCAAATTAGAGTGCTGACCACTTGAGGTATATGGAAGCACACACCAAGCTCTTGCATGTATACTTGTGTCCCTACTCTAGGTAATTCAATAATTTGCACTTGAATAAACGTGGGACTCTGCTTTCACATGAGCAAATATTTAGCAAATTTTGTTCCTAAGAAAAAAGACATTTAAAATACTGTAAATATCCTGAGGAGAATGGATAAACTGTATTTTCACAAAGCATGGAGGCCAGGGATCAAACCCAGGACCTTGTATATGGTAAGCTGGATCTCAGCCACAGAGGATATCGGCTCCCTTGAGTTGATTTTTTCATTTGTTTCCTTGTTGTTTGTTTTTTTGTTTTTAGGAGGCACTGGAGACCAAACCCAGGACCTCCCATGTAGGAAACAGGCACTCAACCACTTTAGCCAAATCTGCTCCCAAGCAGTGGTATTTTTCACGTAACAGATGATTATTCGTATATATATGAAATGTGGACAAATCATTAAACAACATAATGCTGATCCAAAAATTATGAAAGTAGTTTAAAAAAAGATGCAACATGATCTGATTTATATGAAGTTCATTAAACAGGCAGAAACTATACATTATTTAGAAACAAATGTATAAAAAATAAAAACTTTTTTTAAAGTAGGTAACGATTAATGCAAAATGAGAACACTGATTGGGAGAGGGAGATATAATTAAGGAGAGACATACAGAGCTTCCGAAGAATTTGATTTCTTTAGCTAATGCCATTTTTCTTTCTCTCTCTCCCCCCGCCCCTTTCAGTTGTCTTATAGTTAAAAGGGCAGGAGACACAGGTATTCTTTACAATTTATAAAATTATTCTTTAAAATGTACACATAATCATAAAAAATTTTATCTATGACAACACACACACGGAGATTTTTAAGAGTATTTCTCCTGTTTCCTCTTCTTGATTTCTTAGTTGAATTACTGAGATGGAAACAAAGAAGCAAGAAGCTAATGTTGGAACAGAGGGGAATGAAGTTTTGGCTAGGTCACACATGATAAACTTTATCCTTCATGTTAGTTTTCTTGTCTTATGCTCCTAGCTATTTCCTTTGAATTTAGCAGCCTGCATTTATTAACATTCGCAGTGCATACTGTTTCTTAATTAAATCTTTTAATCATATTGTCATTATTAAAGTTTAAAATAAAATGAGTTGGGAGCAATAAAGTTAAGGCATAGAGAAGGAATAAGGAATAGCATAAAAAAGCAAGAATATAATAAAACAGGTTGTCCCAACTAAAGGTGCTATTGCTGTAACAGACAAAAAACAAATGGAATACAGAATTAAGGAGAACATAAAAAAGGATTTTTCAAATACTTAAATACTCTAATCAACAACAACCTGTGCAAAACTGATTTCAAAAACAAAGTACTTCTAAAAATTAATTTTGTTATAACTGAATGTTTCATCTGTTAGAAATATTGCATACCTCCCCCTTCCTCCCAAGAAAAACTATATAGTTTAACTTCTTAATCTTTTACAAAAACAGTAGGTGATCACCCCTTCACTGGCTAATTTCTTACAGTGTATTCTTCACTGGAATGAACTTTCTACGCATTTGCCTTCTCCCAATTCTCCCTCTCCTCATCCAAAATTCTCAAAATAAAGAAAACACCTTTCTCTATATTCTTTTTTAAGCAACTGGTCACAGGCTGCCTTCCATGGGCTTACAAAATCTTCTCTTAAGTATCCAGTAAAGAAAATCCACTTATCTTAAATTTTATATCTTATAGGGAATTTTTATTTCAGAGATTTTTCTGTACCTCTTTAAATGGAATCCAGCTGCTTCCAGGCTTTGCAGGGTTTGATGGTGTTTTCAGTTTTTCTAGGGCATTTTCAATTGCATCACCATAGTTGTCCTGAAACCATTTTTCATGAGGTGTTTCGGCCGGGGCAGCCGTGATACTACGTACATGCTCCAAAGCAAACACAATGGGTTTCATCAAAGCTGTGTGCTTCTCTCTCATGATTGCAATTTTCTCTTCTCTGACCAGGAAGACAATTTTATTCAGAAACTTATTGTACATTAAAGAGTTTTATACAAATATGGAACAATTTAAATTAATCAAGCATAGAAAGTACCAAAGACTAAGTCTGAATAACAAAATAAGTAATAAAATATTAGCAAAGTAATTTACTACCACTGCACTTTAAAAAAAAAAAAATTCCAGCATCTAAGAGAAGGGTTCCTTCTCTGAGGAAATATATACAAAAACATACTTGCGTAAAGTGTTGTTATTTTGGACTCTCTTCACTTCATCTTCAAGCTGCTGTATTCGTCTCAGGACATACATGTGCTGCTGTAACAGAACTCCCAACCACAGTTCATCCCAGAGAACAGTGACCCTGCGCAGCTCAGCCACAAGCATCTGAACCTGCATACACGGCACATCCAGATACGCTCAATACACATCTACACACAACAGAGTTCTTTACCCACTAGAAAGTACAATTTAGGGATGTGGATTTTTTGTTCATTACACAATTAGAGCATCCTGAAATTAGTGATACTATCTACCAATACCGATTTGTAAAACCAATTTAAATTATTCTATCGGTTTTGTTTCTTGAATTATAATTTCCATGAGTTTTGGTGGTAGTGTTTAGTTTAGTTTTGTTTTTTTTACCTGTAACACCATTGTTGGGTTTGCAGAAGACAGCTTATCTACAATTTTACTATAGCAATCCTGCATCATGGCTTGGTCCTCGTTTAATCCACTTTTAGGTTCATCCTTATTGCTATCCTGAGAAGCAGGAGGGCTTCCTCCCTCACATTCAGAAACCAGCAATTCTTCTCCTTGAATATTGCCAAGTAAAGTTGGAATTGCAGAGGAGAACTTATTTCCTATAAAGGGTTGAGAAAATAAGGTATACTGTTTTTCTCATGTGTATGTGCTGAGTTAGGGAAAATCAATCATAATCTGATTTCAGAAGCAGTCATTTAGTTAATTGCTTTCTGTGCATTAAAATGGCCAAAGATCATGGCTATTTTGGCTTTTTACAAGTTGAACTATTGACATATATTAATATTATTAATCAATGAAAGACAAATGGGAAGATAATAAATGTGAATCTAGGAAATAATATGTTTGACCAGCCAGAATCCAGAACTTAGGGAACCATTTTACATGAGGTTTCAATCCTTATCTGCCATTTATTCTGCTCAGTGAAACCGAGGGGGTTACTCAATCTCTCTTAAGTCTTACTGGGTTACTATAAGGATTGAAGATAACACGTAAAGCGCATGTTCTAGTGCCAGGCACATAGTACTTTTCAATAAATCATAATTACTATTTGAATGCTATCAACTGTGGAACATAAAGTTCAAAAAAGTTGACCTAACAAAATTATCTGCAAAATAATTTATATTTACAGTAGCAGTATTTTAATATTCCATACCTGAGGCCTGGGATTCACTACTCAGTGATATGGTGCCCACTATTGCAGGATACAGTATGAGATGTGGAGAATCTTGAGCCACACGGCAGAGAAGATTACAAATACTCTGGCGCACATACACTTCGGGGTGATTTAAGCGTGAGAAAAGCTGTGGAATAATTCCTTCAGGACAAGAAGAAAGAAAGATGCTTTCAAGTTGTTAAAAACTGTTAACATACTGGATATAAAAGGATAAAACCTGATTATGTGCCAGCATCAGCACAAAGTTCTAAGGGCCTCAAACGTTCCCTCCATGATAACCAAGAGCACACTGCCATATTTATTGATTCTTTAGTTAGGGTACAAAATTGTATTCAATATCCACAGCTAACTCAAAAATACTCTAGAGAAGTGTATTTTCTGTGAATGCCTATAAAAGAAGGCAGATATAAACAATTTTTATAAAATGTTATGCAAACTTTTTGGAAAATTATTTTTACCACCTTCTCCAAAAATCATTTTGTATACAAAACTATTGCTTTTCAGTGCCGCTGAAGGGTAGGAGAGGTCTTACTGGCCTAAACAGGCAGTCTAGGGCATCCTATGAACTAATAATAGCTATTCCTTAACATGTTCAAATAATAAACATAAGAAAACTACTCTTTTCATTATTGTTTTATACATCCTATCCAGAAATAATCTTTATTGAGGCAGTTTATTTAGAGTATCACCTCTCCATGGAGCAGTAGGTGTTGTTTCCAAGCCATGCTCCAGATACTGCCGCAGCTCCCCAGCATGTTTAACAAGCAATCTCAGCAATCGTAATGTTGCCATCACAATCATGTCATCAGTGCTCTGTTCCGTTCTATTACTTAAATGTAGCCTAGGATCATCTTCATCTAAAGGAATCTAAGGGTGAAAAATTAAGGAAAGAAATGAAAAAATAATTCACAATATTGATTTTGGTCTAGTAAGAAAGAAATTCCAAATAAATATTTTTGTGGAGCAGGTATAATGTAGTGGTTGAGCACCTGCTTCCCATGCATGAGGACCCAGGTCCAAACCCCAGTACCACCAAAAAAAAAAAAAAAAAAAGTTTTTTTTTTTTTTTTTTTTTTTAAAAAACAAACCTGTGCAACCTACCTGACCAGCGTTGAGTTTAAGGAAAGTAAAATAAGCACTGCAAGACAGTTTATACAAACTGAAGATTCTATCTACAACTTTCCTCCACACTTTAATAACTCCTTCTGTTGCACTTTCATCAAGTTCTGAGAGCCATGGGCAGCTTGATATTAACTGACGCCAGATAACATCAACCATGTCATCTTCCTCATTGTCTTCACTTTCTGTTATTTGAAGTGTTATATCTTCATCCTAAAGAAAAAAATTGGTGTGAAATGCCATCTTTAACACAAAATGGAGAGAGAAGGGTACAGGATTTTACTGTCAAGTGAAAGCATTTTTCTGATTTAAGAAAAATTGAGTTCTTTTAGTGTTATACATGATATGTGAATGTCAATATGCTAATGCAGCCAATGAAGGATATAATTAGCACAGACTAAAGACTATTTTGGTGTTTTGTACTTTACACTGTTCTACCTGCAGAAGATTAAACATAATCTGTTCAAAAATTTGAGGCTGAGTGGGACATGACTCCTGGGGATGAGCATCCCTGGTACCAAGGGATTGCTAGCAAGTACTACCAAGCAATGCATCTGGGGGGGAGGAGGGGAGACCTTGACCAAAAGGGTTAAGCTAGAGACAAATGAGTTTGCATGGCTAAGAGACTTCAAAGTGTGTTGGGAAGCCATTTCAGAGGGAGGGCTTATGCACATCTCAAAAGGATCCCACTGACAGCCAAAGTAGATACTACCCAAAACAGGAAAGCTCCTCAGAGATATGGAGACATCCAGACACTACAGTCAGGGAAGATAGCTCAGGAATTTTGCCTTAACCTGGAATTATTGTCCCCAGTGTGAGAGTTAAACTCAGCAGTGGTTTCCCTATCTCTGACTCTTCTGTCCTTCCATTTGAACCTATAATTAGTACTAAATTTGGTAAGTGTACAGCCAAGAGACTTAAATTTTTGGGCTTTCCGTGTGCCAGCTGAGCCACGAATCTCAAGAGCAGCAACACCTACTCTCCAGTTCACAGGACTTAACCCAGGACAACTAACAGGGAGGAGATGATGGACAAACAACAAAGCAAGGAACCGAGAGTGCCTACAACTGCAAGCAAGAGAGTCCCATCCATCAGATGTATGGGATCAAAATCACCCTCAATTAATGGCAGAGTGTGCACCACCATCCCAGAGTCCTCAGAATTGGGAAATGAACTATGGACTAAAATAAACTTACCAGTATTCTATTAAAGACTTATTGTGATTCTAGCAATGGAAGAAATACAAATGTTGTGGAGGCGGTGACCCATGGATATTCTGGAGTTAGGGAGCGGGAAAAACAGGTGTAAAGGGAGGACATTTTCGGGACTTGGGAATCATCCTGAATGACATTACAACCACAGATACAGGCCATTATAATCTGGCTATATCCTATAGAGTCGAATGGGAAAGAGTATAAACTACAATGTAAACTATAACCCATGCTTAGTGGCAATGCTCCAAAATGTGTTTATCAATTGCAATGAATGTACCACACTGATGAAAGATGTTATTAATGTGGGAAAGTATGGGAAGTGTCAGGAGCAGGGCAATGGGAATCCCCTATATATTCTCCATAACATTTATGTAATTGAAGTATGTTTTGTAAAATAAAAAAAGCAGGAAAAAAAAAAAGTGTAAGGCTGAATGTACATACATGAATATGTACAGGAGACCTTCCTATCTTTACAGTACTATGTGCGACCACAACATGAGCAATGGCAGATAATGGCATATGCTGTTGACTAAAGCAAGAATTGGGTCAATACTGGTTTAGAAGACTGCAACTAAATACTCAATAGTGACAACATTCTCTTAACTGATATAACTTTGACGAGGATGTGCATAAATCCTACAGTTTATACAGTCCCTTGTTTAACTCTGGCTACACACACACACACACACACACACGTGTCCCATCCAGAATATAGGATTCAGGCACTGGCATATTTTAAAAGCTCCCAAGGTGAGTCTAACTTAAGAGGCAAAACCAGGGTTAAGAACCTGATTTCTGCTCACAACAGCAATTAAAAAAGAAAACTCAGGGACGTGGATTTGGCTCAATGGATAGAGCATCCACCTACCACATGGGAGGTTCAAGGTTCAAACCCAGGGCCTCCTGACCCATGTGGTGAAGCTGGCCCACGTGCAGTGGTGATGCGCGTAAACAGTGCCATTCCATACAGGGGTATTCCCCGCGCAGGGTAGCCCCACGTGCAAGGAGTGCACCCCATAAGGAGAGCCGCCCCGTGTGAAAAAAGTGCAGCCTGCCCAGGAGTGGGGCCGCAAACACAGAGAGCTGATGCAGCAAGATAACACAACAAAAAGAGACACAGATTTCTGGTGCCGCTTACAAGAATACAAGCAGACACAGAAGAACACACAGCTAATGGACACAGAAAGCAGACAACTGGGGGGAGGGGAAGAGAAAAATTAAAAAAATAAAAAAAGAACCTCAATTTATATAAAACAAAGTCCGCCTGTCTTTATCAGGACCTTAAGGAAAGTTAATTTGATTTCTCAAGGAGTTATAGTCTTATTAGAAAAATATTTTAACTCACTTTCACCTTAAAACTCAAGAATTTGAGGAAGCGGATGTGGCTCAAGTGATTAGGCTCCCATCTACCATATAGGAGGTCCTGGGTTCAATTCCCTGGGCCTCCCAGCAAGGGGGAGCTGGCCCACGCAGAGTGCTGACACAATAAGATGATGCAACAAAAAAAGAGACAAAGAGGAAAGACAATGAGAGACACAACAGACCAGGGAGCGGAGGTGGCTCAAGTGATTGAGTGCCTCTCTCCCACATCAGGAAGGTCCCAGGATTGGTTCCCGGTGCCTCCTAAAAAGAAGTCGAGAAGAGAAGACAAGCAGACACAGAACACGCTGTGAGTGGACAGAAAGAACACATAGCAAGTGCAAGCAGCAAGGGGGTGGTAGAATAAATAAAAATAAATCTTTAAAAAAAAAACAAACTTTATTTGAAACAATAATTACCTAAACCCCATTCATCATTTAATCAAGTATACTGCTATCAATTTCTTCAAAATCAATGAATTAGGACAGTGATCTCAACATATCATGTTCTCCTTGCCTGAATTCCTGCCGGCCGACATACTGCCTGTCCAAGAATACCATATATTCTCTCTTTTTCTTCTTCTGTTACAGTATCTGGAAGCAGATTTTGAACTTCAGATTTTTCTCTAGGTAGTAGGCGAACACCTTCACCCTGACTATAAAAATAAACAAGTCATCAGTATTTCAGCTATAAAACTTTAACATGTGAGCAGACATTTTAATTCTCTACTTTGCAATACATCAAATACATTACACATTTAGGGAAGCAGATATAACTCAACTGACAAGAGTGTCCACCTACCATATAGGAGGTCCAGGGTTCAATACCCAGGACCTCCTGGTCTGTGTGGTGCGCTGGCCCACGAGCAGTGCTGCCGCACACAAGGAGTGCCACGCCACGCAAGGGTGTCCCCCACATAGGGTAGCCCCACGCACAAGGAGTGCACCCCGCAAGGAGAGCCACCCCACGCGAAAAAAGTGCAGCCTGCCCAGGAGTGGCACCGCACACAAGGAGAGCTGACACAGCAAGATGATGAAACAAAAAGGGACACAGATTCCTGGTGCCACCGAGAATGCAAGCAGACACAGAAGAACACACAGTGAATGGACACAAGAGAGCAGACAACATGGGAGGGGGGTAAAGG
The DNA here is from genome assembly GCF_030445035.2 of Dasypus novemcinctus. Classification (NCBI taxonomy): domain Eukaryota; kingdom Metazoa; phylum Chordata; class Mammalia; order Cingulata; family Dasypodidae; genus Dasypus; species Dasypus novemcinctus. Next base: position 54,645,062 of record NC_080695.1, on the reverse strand, counting down.
GGAAAGAAATAAATAAAATAAATCTTTAAAAAAAAAAAATACATTACACATTTAAGCATACATACCTGGCATTGTCAACCACCTTTCTGCCCCATCTATAAGCCCAACTAGCCAATGCTGCCCAAGATTTGGCTACTTCAGGCGCCTGTACTGAAGACAGGTGATATAACTGTCCCAAAATGAAGTCAGGTTCTCCAACACCAATGTGTACTGCCATGATGGAGAAAAAAATAAAAGATCTCAACAATGCTACATTGAAAAATTTCTAATGGCATTCCCAGTTTAGGTACCTGGGGTGGGACCTTAATTACCAGCAAAAAACACCTGGCAAAAACACCTTTTGGTTCTTAAAAGCAACTTGAATTTGGAAATATGGCCAGGGGGCAGAGTTCAGTGATTCTGGCATTCAGATACTAAAGAAATGCCTTTTTGTTACTTCCTGGTAATATGCTATGCGAAGTTTTCATAGATAATTTTTGTGGCAAATTACAGCCAGCATAACATTGCATAATTTAAAACATGGGAAACTCCAACTTCTAAAATTAATATTTTAAAGCTAATCTAATAAAAGAAACAATATCTGGGAGTGGGGCATACAGGAATTCCCTATATTTTTTATGTAACATTTCAAGTAATATATGTATCATTTAAAAATAAATAAAAAATACATTAAAAAAAAAACTATACCTGTAGATTCACTCTCGATCCGAGGATATTCTTCTTCCATTGTATTTACAGATGGCAGTTCTATTAAAGTGAGTATGTTTTTAGACAAAGTAGAAAGACCTGTGAAGTTCTGTTGTTGCTGAGCTCTGTAAACCTGTTTTAGCTGCCCTGAAATTTCTTTCCATTCTGCCTGGATCCATTTTGCCAATGTCAGGATTGACTTAGCAACTGCATATTCAGCTTTGGCAGACTTGCAAAAAGATAAGGCACAAGAACTCAACATTTCCATTGCATGCGTGGACTGACCTATACAAAACCAAAAAACCAACCATAAAAGAAAAAGATTGGTATTTCAGGGTAAAATAATGAACTTTAAAAAAACATGTAAATTTAGTGATAATCAATCATCTCTGGGAAAATTTCTTACTCTTATATACTGTAACAAAATTACTTTTAAAAGCACTGTCTTATAGAGATAAGACAATTACAAATAACCTACTGCTCAGTGTTCTGCAACAACTGAAAATAAGCAAGTTTCCTTTTAATGCCTTTTACCATAAAGAGTAATAGTCATAAACAGGATTTTTAGTATAGTCATTTGCTAACCATAATCCATTCTACTAACCTGCTGAATAGAGCAATTTGGTTTTTTCAATATCAAGTTCAGGACCCCATTTTTCATCCATCTGACCCTGAATTGATAGTTTTTTAAAATGCTGGACTAAATCCTGTGCAGTGGTGGTCTTTCCCAGCTGGACCTCACTACACTGTGCCAGCAGTCTCGTTGCAAGTGACACGTTTCCCCGTTTTCTAGCAAATTTTGCTGCTGTTAGACCTAATTCCATGAGATGGCTTCTAATTGGAACTGTATGTTCTGGAGAGAAGAAAACATTTCATTAGTCCCTGATTCATCTAACCCCAGACTGCAAAGACACAGCCACAAAATTCTTCCCCAACTACCCACGTCCTCACCACCACCCTAAACAAAGACAACTAAATTTTTCTGTCACCTTCCATTCCCTAAGTGCTTGGCATACGATGAACAATAAATGTTTTCTGAATAAATGTGCACAACAAAATAGAGAAGAATAAAAACCTTTCACTATAAGAAACAAACTTTTTAGTTTCTGAATCTTTTTAGAAAGAGCTTAGGCAATAGTGTAGGGAATGAGAGTAAGGCTAAACCATCCCCCCCTTCCTCTGTTAAGTCCCCTCTGCCCTTCCACCATGCCATTCTCTCCTAGTTTTCCTCCTACCTTTCTGATGAATCCTCAGTCTCCTTCTCTTCCACTACCCATCCATTAAAATTGGTGTTCCTCAGGGTCGGTCCTAGGCTTTCTACTCTTCTCATTCTGCATACTGTCCCTGGACAATATGATCTGCTCCTGTGGCTTCAATTACCATATAAATGCTGGTGACTCTTGAATCTTTATCTCTAGCCCAGACCTGACATCTAAGTCTCACCTGCCACCCGGTCACCTACACTCAGATATTCCAAGAGAACTTCAACCTGTGTCAAACTGAACTCATTTCCCACCACCCTTCAAATCTTTTACTTACTTCTGTTTTCCCTTTCTCAGTGAAAGGCACACGATCAACCAGGCAGGCAGACGAGGTGCCTGGCAGTCATTTGAGACTTTTCTTTCAGCCCTCGTATCCCAGATGCTTTCTTCTCTTCCCACTGCTGCCTTAGTTACCCTCAGCAGAGACTTCAGCCTAACTTTGTCCCTAGTCTTATCTTCCTCCAATTCATTCTCCAACCTTCAACTGCAGTGACTTCACACAAAAATAAATCTGACTCTTTAACTTCCTTGCTTAAAATGATGGCTTCCCACTGCCCTTCCAACAAAGCCCAAATTCCTAACCTTAACTTATAAGGCACTGATGCCTTGCATTCCATTCCAATCTCAATTTTCATCCAGCTTCATTTCTTTCTCCTCTCCCTTAGATGAACTGAGTCATCTATGAATCTCTCATTATTTTCTCTGGCCTTCACACATGATGGTTTCTCCTAAGTAAATTTGTCTGTCTGCTTTCTTATCTCCACCTTCCTCAGGTCTTGGCTTAAATGTTACTTCCTCCCCAAGTCCTTTTCTGATCTTCTAGAATTAAAGTAAGTGCTCTTGTTATATGTTGTTTAACAACATACACATGTACTTCCTCCTTTCCACACACCACACTGCTGACAACCCAATAAATTTGAACAGACACTTTACAAAGTAATGTATACAATGACAGTTAAGCAAATTAAAAGAAAGGCAACATCATTAATCATTAGGGGAAAAAAATCATCAGAAAAATGCAAATAAAACCACAATGAGACATTAATACATCCACACCAATGACTAAAATTATAAAATCTAACAATACCAAGGATGTGGAGCAACTGGAACTTTCATAAGTTGCTGGAAGCAAGGTAAAATGTACAACCAACGCGTAAGAAACTGCCAAACTGTGTTACAAGTTTAACCCATAAGACCCAGCTATTCCACTCCTAAGCAATTATTCAAGAGAAATGAAAACATATGTCCACTCAAAAACTTGTTCATAACAGTTTTACTCATAATAGCCCAAATCTGAAAATAACCTAAATATCAATCAAAGGGTAAATAAACAAATTATGGTATACCATAACAACGGAATACTACAACACAACATGGATGAATCTTTAAAAGTATCATGTGAAGCAAGAGAAACCAGACCCAAAAGTATATACTGCATGATTCCATTTATATTAAACTTTAACCGAGGACCTGTTATCTATAGAAGCAGATCTGTGTTTGCCTAGGCAGGAGTTCAGAGGGGAACTGGAAAGTGGCACAAAGAAACCTTTTGGGGTAATAGAAATGTTCTGTACCTTAAATGTATTGGTAGTTACACAAATGTATACATGTCAACACTCATTGAACTGTATACTTAAAATGTGTAAATTTTATCTCAATAAATCTAACATAAATTTTAAAAAGTAAATCCAGTTACCTTTTATTTTCTCCAACAACTGGTTTTGGTACATGGTATATCTTAAAGCCTGCATCCAAGGCCTCACATCATGTTGTTTACATGATCGCAAAGCTTCACTGAAGAGTGGAATAAGACAGTCCTACCAGAGAAAAACAAAAATTACTTAATACAAAACAGGCTCTTTATATATTTGCAGGATGAGGTCGGTTATAGCACACTGCTAATGAGTCCAAGATCCATATCCACAAAGGTCAGCTATTTCAGATCCATTCCAGGTTTATCCATTAAACTCCCCCTTTCATCAAGTTATCTTAAAATCAAAAGATAAAAATACCCTGTAACTACAAAGAAAACCTATGTTTTATGAAGAAAAAAAAGGAATTTTTTCAGATTAAGTTCAATTTACCAGTATGTTTATCATAGTAAAGCACATTTTTAGAAAAAGTACTACATATTTACCATAAAACAGGAGCTAAATCACAGAACAAAAACTATTAATCCATAATCAGATTCTCAAAAAAGATTATAATTTCCTTAAATAAGGCTCCATCTTTTGTCTAAATTTTACCAGGGGGGTGGGGGGTTGCTTAATTTTGGCCAAATCTAAAATATACACAATCTGCCTAAGGGAAATACGTTTACACACACACACCGACCCCTCAAAGAAGAAAAAGACAGAAAATTTTCTCTTTAAATTCTTAATGCATTAAAACACTGATTTTTCTATACCAGAAGCTGTACCTGTCACTATTCTTTCAAAGGGGAATAAGATAGTATAACATCTCATTTGGAGACAAAAATTAAGCAATTAGCCACTCCTGAGGTTATATATCTTAAGTTTGTCTATCTGTCCCATTGACTCATCAAATGACAATGCCAATCTAAAATGGCATTTTAGATTTCTGAGTTTGCCCGAAACTTGTAGTTTATTCCAACTACAAATGTAATTTAAAAACTCATGAAATAAGGCCTTTGTTCTACACCAATTCCTATTAAGATTAATACCTATTAATATGATTGTAAAAATGTACATATACCTACCTCTGTTGAAAGTCTGTTAGAAACCGTGTTCTCCAAAGCAGATGAGCAATACAACTGTAAGGTACTTAGAACTGGCAAGGATTGTGAAATAGTTAAAGTGGAAAGTCTCAGTGGTCCAATAGCTATGCGGGAGGTTTGCTTCAAGTACTTTACCACATTTCTGAAACAAGATGTTTACTATCAATTAGTAAATGAGATTTTTCAACTTGTTTAACGACTGAAGGAACAGTGTAGCTGGACACCAGAGTGGCATCCAAAGAGGAATAAGAAGAGCAGTCTGCTTTTTAGTAAAATAATACAAAATAAGTCAGAACATTTGCTTTTAAGGATTTTTACATTTTATGTAGTTTCAACCTCAGTTTATTTATATAAGCAAGTGGCATTCACATAACGGATGATTTACAATTAAAATGAAACTATTAGTATCATTGTAGTGATCAGGTAAATGCCCTAAAGTATACACAACTGTCATGACGACATACATAAGGCACATTTACCACCAGAAGATTAAACTTACTCAGTTATGGACTGCCACTTCTGATCCTGTTCTATATGGTTTAAAGCAGTTGCCAGGCAAACAGAACTTCTCAACAACTGAACTTCAATGGATTTCTGAAGTTCTCTTGGATCAGGACTTAACATGTTAGGAAGCAGTTTTTTCATATCTGTAGAGAGTAAGTAAATTATTATTTGCTTTTAATGCGCAAGAGTGATAACATATTTTGATAGTATTAAAAAATAATCTCAGAGCAGGTGTTGCTCAGTGGTTGAGTGCCTATTTCTAGCATGTACAAGGTCCCGGATTCAGTCTCATAAACCTCCAAAAAAATAAATCTCCACTTACAATAATGAAAATGAATACCTCCTTTCATATTTTAGTTCAGACAGCTGAACATTATGATTAGGCATATCTGGTAGATATATGAAAAATTTACTTCATATAAAATTATACTTTGGACCCTCCAAAAACGAAATTTACTTCAACGGTCCAAAAATCAGTAAATCAAACCAAATCAAATTTAAATGGGCAAATCTAGACCTACATTCGTAAATCTATCTAAACTAGCAATCAATATTAACACAAAGAATACTCACATTTTACAAACGTTCCAGTTGTGATAAAAAAACTTGATGCACATCAATACGTCAATCAAGACTCCAAGTCACCAAGAAAATATTTAGCTCAAATACTACTACTTGTTCAAGGAACATGAGCTATATAAATCTCAACGAATTAATGTAGCATTTTTTTAATCTGCTGAATTTTAACTGAATTGTTTTCATTTGCCAAATCAGGTAACTAGAACAGCCCTAAATTCGTTGCTTCCCTTCTCCAGAATAAATGGACAACTTCCAGAATTCCACTAAAATATATGATGCCATAAATTGTCAACAGTTTGTCCATAAAAACAATTTTTTAATTTCTCTTAAATACCTATTTTTTCTTTTGATCCTCCAGCAAGTAGATTTATATTTTCTCCTGGTAATAATTCTAGTTGCTCAGTACACTCAACGAATTCTCCAGACTCAAAACTGCTCAGTGATCTGTAATTAAAATATTGGTTAGCTTATTTTAAAATACACTGTACTCTACCAGCCTGTGGGACCATATACCACTCAAAAAAACTAGAAAAATTGTAGGAAATGACAGCAGTTTGTACAGCATTCTTTGAAGAAGTACCTTCCATGTACACTACCATTCTAAGTTTAATTTTGAAGATGGGATTAGCATCTTCATAAGCACTAAAATTAAAGTGGGAAACCAGAAATCATAGCTATAAGACATTCAGCTTAGCAGCCTCACTCCTCCATGTCTCCCCTCCTCTTTTTGTCTGTTGCGGCCTGTTATCCTTCGGCCCTGTCCAACACACTGACAGTAGGTCTCTGCAGGACAACTAGAACTGGGCTAAACTCCCTACACTGTCTCATTCCTCACCTAAAGCATAAACCCTATTGGTCTCCTTTCCTGTAACCTCCATCTATCCTAGTCCTGCCTTCTTTCACTACTGGCCTCCCTCCCTCTCTCCCTTTCTCACTGTGTTCCATGGAACCCATTTCCCTTTTTTCAAAGGAACTCTTCCTTTCCATCTCCTCACCCTATGTGAAAATGATGACACCTCTGAAATTCTTTCCTATAGTCCTACAGAAATCACTGCCAGGATGAGAGGCCTCATCCACCTAGCTCCCCACTGCTACTTTCAGATCCCTCACTCTGTCCCTATTTCTGATATACCTGTTCTCCAACCATGAAAATTTATGGTTTATCAATAGCTCTCCTCTCCATCAGTTGATGTATCTTCCTTTACAACTCAGCCAGGATATAGCACTGGAAATGCATAGCACTTAACTTACTAATACTTGCTTCTACCTTAATCATCTCTAACCTGGATCAATACAATTACTGACTTTTTACATGAGCCTTAATTACTGGGCACAGATGAAGTGTTGAGATTTGGTGAACATTTCTATCTTTTCTCCCCCTAAAGGGTTTTGAGTCCTGTCCAGTGGCCTGTTCCCTATGTCCCTATTTAGTATCCTCTGAGGGTATAACAAATCTTTTCTACTATGCTGTTTAATGCCCTCACCCTTTCGGCTAATGACTGACTCTTTAGGAAAAAAGCCACAGGCTTTAATTTCCTCTACCCTTATACCCAACCTACCATCCATATCCAAACTTGTGTCTGTACCCAACTTTAAGTGCTTTCCTTATCAATATTTGCATTCTAATGGCTCCTTTCCTTCCCCATGGCCAAAAGAACACTTAATTGTACCAATATTTAAAATACAGGAAAGCAGACTTGGCACAATGGATAGGGCGTCCGCCTACCACATGGGAGGTCCACGGTTCAAACCCCAGGCCTCCTTGACCCGTGTGAAAGTGGCCCATGCACAGTGCTGATGCGCGCAAGGAGTGCCCTGCAATGCAGGGGTGTCCCCCGCAAAGGGGAGCCCCACACACAAGGAATGTGCCCCATAAGGAGAGCCGCCCAGAGCGAAAGAAAGTGCAGCCTGCCCAAGAATGGCGCTGCATACATGGACAGCTGACACAAAATGACGCAAGAAAAAGAAACACAGATTTCTGGTGCCGCTGATAAAGATAGAAGTAGACAGAGAAAGCAGTCAATGGTGGGGGGGGGGGTATAAATAAATAAATAAATCTTTTTAAAAAATGAAATATACACACAATATTCTCCTCCAGTCATAGCTTCCTCTCTTGGACTTCGTGAAAAATTCACTCACCAAACCATCTATCAAAAGCTTTTTGCTTCAAATTTCTCCACTACTCAATATTAATACAACCTTGTTTTTTCTCTTTACCTCTCTACAAAAGCCTTCTTTCTTGTAGTCTCTGAAACATCTAACAAGGTTGACTACTCCCACTCCCATCTGGTTCTTCTACAACAATGCCTTCCTCAAAGTCCTATTTTCATAGGTGGCTTTTTCTCCCTTTCCTTAAATTAACATGCTAAAAGGATTCTGACCTTGGCCCTCTTTCCTTTGCACTCACTCTTCTCCAGAACATTACCTGTGGTTTAGTGACAGAAAGACTCTGGAGTATTAAGAGTGAAAAGGGGGAAGCAGACTTGGCCCAGTGGTGAGGGCGTCAGTCTACCACATGGGAGGTCCACGGTTCAAACCCCGGGCCTCCTTGACCCGTGTGGAGCTGGCCCACGCACAGCGCTGATGCGCACAAGGAGTGCTGTGCCACGCAAGGGTGTCCCCCACATAGGGGAGCCCCACACACAAGGAGTGCACCCCGTAAAGAGAGTCGCCCAGCACAAAAGGAAGTGCAGCCTGCCCAGGAATGGCGTTGCACACACGGAGAGCTGCATCAGCAAGATGACGCAACAAAAAGAAACAGAGATTCCCATGCCACTGACAACAACAGAAGGGGACAAAGAAGAACACGCAGTGAACAAACACAGAGAACAGACAACTGGGGCAGGGGGAGGGGAGAGATAAATAAATAAATAAACAAATCTTTAAAAAAAAAAAAGAGTGAAAAGGAAAGAGGGTCTTTAATTCCCACCTACAAACTGATGACCCTCAAATCTCATACTGGCTTCAATTTTTCTCTTTAGTTTCAAAGCCAAATTTTAACTTACTGAACAATCTCATCTTTATGTTTCACACATATTTGAACCATGTCCTATTGTTCCCTATGTGCTCCCTACTTCAATTAATAGCATCTTTTCTCCTCCCTCTACATTCACACCCACAAATTACTGGTGGTGTTCCACCTTGCTCTCTACCTTAAGTCTCTTCACAACACAGCAGAGTAAACCACTAAGCCAGATCATGACACTCCTTTACTCAAATCCTGCCTAAGATTTTCTTAAAGTAAAAATCTTTATCATGGTTCCCATCTACTTCTCTGCCCTTACCTTCTAGTATTCAGTCAGCTCCAACCATACTGGCCATTTTTGGAACACTCCAAGGCCACCATTCTCACATCAGGTCAGTTCCCTCAAATCTGTGCTCAAAAGGCACCCTGGTGGGCATTCTCTGACCCTGTGCATTTGTCTGTGTATCTTCCCCTTGCCAGAATGCCAGTTTCTCAGGGTTAGAATTCATGTCTGTTTTATGTACTGCTATATCCCACTGACTGGCATGTAGCGGTTACTCAATGAAGAAATTAGCCATTGATTTGTTTACTCACTAGAAGCTGAGCTCAGTGATGCTAGCCATACCATACAAAGTGTAGTGATCTTTATCTTCCTGACCAAGTGTCTAAGACACAGTAAGTACTCAAATGTTGGGGACTGTTAAATGTACAGAGGAAAAGGACAGGAAAAGGGAGTTTTATTTCATCAATTTTACAAACTCTCTCTTAAGGATAAATTATATTCAAACCCAATTTATAAATGAAGGCATCAAATGTGATCCTTTAAAGCAGTGACAAATTTCTCTTCATATGCATTTTGGCTCTAAGTTTCACAACATAGTCTCTGAGAATTCCATACGAGTCTCTCAATAGCTGTAAGTCTATCTTCCACTATACAAATTCCTTCCTCATGTATAATGTTGGTTTGACAGTGAAGTCACTTTTATAACAGCAGCATCATTAGAAATAGGACCATTTTTGCATTAGTAGATATGATCAATTTTAATATTTTTCTGCTCAGAAAAACACTTTATAGTTACTCAAGATTTGTTTAATTGGGTTACAAACCATAACATAACTAAAAAAAAAATTCTTACTTTATGTAGTTGAAATCAGCTTTTAGGTTAAGAGAAGTACTACTGGTACTCTTTTTCAAGTCATGGATAGCATTCTGCCACTCCTGTACAGCAGCCCAATCAGCAATTGAAATGTAGCACTCGCATGCTTTATTTCCCAAGTAATTTATAACCTCAGGGGAGGAGTCAGTTGATTTGGACAGCACAGTTTTCCTGGATTCACCTGAGTGAATTTCATAAAACAAAATTTAAAAGGAGATCCATAGCAGTTACAAGTATTCACAAAGCATAGAAACCCAAAAACATACAGCAAGATGATCAGAACAAAATATTTAACTACAGAGTTTGATTTTGTTTAAATTCTGTATGCTCACCATTCAGAGAATGCTTGGGACTGGCACTGTTACGCCCCGAGTTGGCCAGTGTGAGAACAGATTTGTCAAAGCCAGAGATGCAGCAGTCAACACCTGTCATGGCACACAGGTGCTCCTGGTACTCCACAGAAGCCTTTTCAAACCTTAGACACAAATCAATGCCAGCTTATTTTTAAATACTTCACAGGTCATTTCAAAAACAACTGGGGAAAGAATGGATTATTCAAAAATTGAGCTGAGATGATGAGTTAATTATTGTGGGGCAAGAAGAATCAAATCAGATCTCTTCCTCAAAACAAATGGAAAATCTGAAGAGAGTTAAATGTAAAAGAAAAAAGCATGAAAGAGCTTGCAGAAAATGTTGGTAAATAACAAATTTCAATGTACGAAAAGGCTACACAGAAGGATAAATGCAAAAAAAGAATGCACAAAGTCCCAGGTTTAACTGCACAATAATTTAACACTTCTGGTAGTCAAAATAACACCAGAAACATTAAAAACAAATTACAAATCAATAAATTATAGCATCAACAATCCTAGTGAATATTATAAAATTTCATAGATTAAATGGAAAATGAGAGAGGCCACAAAGACATTAATCCATTTTATCAAAAAATCATAAATAGGGAAGCAGACTTGGCCCAGTGGTTAGGGTGTCCATCTACCACATGGGAGGTCCAGCGGTTCAAACCCCGGGCCTCCTTGACCCATGTGCAGCTGGCCCATGCGCACTGCTGATGCGTGCAAGGAGTGCCGTGCCACGAAGGGGTGCCCCCCACATAGGGGAACCCCACGCACAAGGAATGTGCCCCGTAAGGAGAGCTGCCCAGAGTGAAAGAAAGTTCAGCCTGCCCAGGAATGGTGCCGTACACACGAGAGGTGACACAACAAGATGACACAACAAAAAGAAACACAGATTCCTGTGCCGCTGACAACAACAGAAGTGGACAAAGAACACGCAGCAAATGGACACAGAGAACAGACAACTGGGGTGGGGTGGGGAAGGGGAGAGAAAAAAAATAAATCTTTAAAAAAAATCACAAATGAACAATATGATGTGGGGAAAGTTCTGCTGCTAGTCATTAGTAAATACAGAAATGTAAATTAAAACAAATTTTTTTCACTGGTGATTATTTCTCAGTGACCTCCAGTACATCAAAGGTGCAGGGAAGGGGGAACTCTACAGGAAGGAATGTAAATTAGAACCATCATTTCTGCAGGGCAACTTAATAGTATGTATCAGAAATGTTATGGTCTATAAAATTTCTCCTAGTAAGTCAATTTGTAGGAATAAGTTTTTTAAAAATCAGAAATATGAGCAGAGATTTGAGCGTCATGGTGTTCACTGTAGCATTAAGATTATCGGTAAAAAACCATCAGAAAGTCTTTATGCCTAACAGTAAGATATGTTAAATTATGGTACACTCAAAAAAAATACAACTGAGCCATTAAAAATCATGACATAGACTATTTAACATAACAAAATATTTTCAAAATATTGTTAAGGTGAAAAAGTAGGTCACAAAACTGCATGCCTATGTATACTGATATTTGTGAAAAGGGGAAAATATGTATAAAAATGAAAGAATTAAAAAAGCATATAAATTAAAACAATTCAACACGAGAAGTGGGAATTATGAACAGTTCTTTCATTTTTTTCTCCATTTTCCAGATTTGCTAAAACTAACATAAATGGACACAGACTGTTATAGTACATGCTCAATCTGCTAGAGGAATTGAATGAGTCTGAATTTGAGTTTACAGGACTAATGAGCAAGTGTAATTTGTGCCCAACTCTAATGTAGATCAAACCCAAAAGTACTGAAAAAAACAAATAATCGATAGATCTTGTTTTTCAGTGTGATTTGCTACTAATTAGCTAAATAAGTAATGCACTCAAATATTGCTGATTTTAAAAAAAGACTAAGGATGCCTCCTAATTGATTTATAATAAGCTTCAGTGGTTGAAATTAAACAAAACTGTTTTAACATTTAAATACAATGTTAGCCACAAATACAAAGTAAATGTACCACCCAATTCCTTCCTTCCAGCTCACCTCCCTTCAGCCTGCTGGGCTACTGAATTAATCCACAGAAGATTTTTCCCAACAATGGAAGATGACCAGACAGCAATTCCCTGTATAGCTTCAGGACAATGAAGTTCACACAGTGCCTCTACCACCATCATGATCGTTACTTCCAATTCATTCCCCTGAAAAAGGCATTCAGAAAAATTAATCACAGTCCTCAATAGCATAAAATTGAAATCCCTATTATATTAAGGACTACTGATCAAAATTAAGCATATCTAACTAAAGTAAAACATGGTAATGGTATTATATTATTTAATTCAAAATTCTCAAAAAGTTACGTGTAAAGTAGACACAAAAGCTGACTGTCAGAACCTTCACAGCATAGCACGTGGGCCTTAGTCATGTCTTTCTTTGAATACTGCCTATTAATATTATCTGAATTAGCAAACATTTTGCTATTTTTGGATTCGGCATCAAATAGTTACTGTAAATCCACTTACAAGTCAAGAGTTGTGTAAGCTCTTTCCCATACATTATATAAAGATTATTTCCTCTATAGGCAATTTTTCTTACAATTATCTTAACGTTCCAATACTTAAACGTAAGAAATGCATATTTTCAACATATCCCAAATAGAAAATGGAAGTACGTGATTGTCATTTACTGCTTTGGCAAATACTGGATCAAGAACTCTGAAAAGGATGCAAGTTTTCATTTATTTTATCTACAGGTTAAACCACAGCAAAGGAACTAAACCCATTTCTCTAATAGATTTAAAATGAATTCTAAACACACCATTTTACCTGAGATAGATTATTTGTCTTCATTTCTGTAAGCAAGTCAAAGCCATGTCTCACTGTCACAGCAGGCTGGCCTGCCAACAATCCAACCCTCATGATGGAGAGTCGGATCCGAGTCAGCCAGTCTTGACAAGTCTGGCGATTGGTGTAAAAAAAAGTCCTAATGACCTTTAGAATAAAGGGAAAGAGGAGATCAGGACTGGTTCAAATAATAAGTATCCATGTCTGAAATATACATAAGCCAAATCACAAGTCTATTGTGATTTCAGCTCTGCACACACTATCAGGTTTAACCATGTAAACTGGTACAAAGCAACACTATCCCATTGAAACCAACCTTGGGAGGTGATGTCAATGCATTTGCACATCCCTCATATGCATTATACATTAATTTTTCTAGATTTTCCAGATACTGGAGAAGAAGAACAAGTCTAAGCTGGTTACTACTGTGGCCTTCATCATTGTCTGCAGTTGTCCACTGATTTACATCTTGATCAGGGTTTAATGTGTGAGCTGCAAGACTTCTAATGATACCTACAAGCAAAGACAAGATTGCAAATTAAAAAGAAATCTTTAAAGATGCTAGAAGTTCTTAGAGATAATTTCACAATCTCACAGTTATTAAATATCCTATTTATATCTATCATTTAAAAACAAAACAAAAAATCCCCACGTTAAGATCTTCCTAATTTTAGTAGAAAGCATGTTTTCTTTACACAAGTCTCCAAGATTTTTAGGGGAAAAAAAAGACCCCCATGGTGTTACCACCACAATTATTCAATGAAAGCTTATTCAAACAAATATACCTGAAAGATTAATTGAAAAGTATTAAAAATTTTTTAAGTACTTTCAAATCTTTGTTTTAATACTATTTACTAATTAATAATCTCTTGATTAATAAGGCAAAAAAGCATTTACACCACAAAGTTTGAAGAAACCCAAAGAGCCGATTACCTTCAATGGTCTGGAAAGTATCTTGAGCTCTCCCCAGTGGGGTTCTCAACTTAGAAAGGACTGTGAACTGTGCTGCTTCCCAAATTGCCCACTGCCAAAGGACAGCATCTGTCTTTAGGAGATTTCGAGGAATTGTTGATTGGTCACGCTTATCCAGCCTCTGGCAGCTATAGAACAATCTTTCTAACCAATTGTCCTTCCTGGGAAAAGCAGTTTCACGTTTAACAATGACAACTTTATTTTAATAATCCAAAAATACTGCAAGGGGGCTATGAATACGGGGCTATAATTTTCCTACCCCCAAAGGCAAAACCTATGAAATTGAGAAGCATTATGTTAGCACCTCTCATTTAACTTTTTACAGTTAAAACAAGACAGGGTATGGGATGGATGGATGATTAGGGTAAATGGTGAGGACAATTTGGCCAAAAGGAGAAAACTCATTTGCTACAGGTAAGCATCTGCAGCATATCTAGTTCCCAAGACCCCATTTCCAAAGCATGGGAGACCACATCAGATCAGTTAACAACCAAAGTTCATTCAATTTAAAAACTCACGTTTCTTCAAAGGTTATCTTTAGAGTTCTTTGAACCTCAGAAAACTAAGGTAACCCATCTGAGAAGAAAGTTATTTTCTACTGCCCCCCCACCAACACACACATTTTCTCCTCAAAAATGAAGTTGGCAATAAGACAGTCAAGTAAATTCAAATTATTTTTTTCCAAACGTACCGGTCAAAGAAATGCCTTACCCTGTTCTATGGGAGTTCCCATATAAAATAAAACTAATAACATCAGAGAAATCTTGTGGATGGAATGTGTTACTTGGTGCTTTACTCATGTGACTTCTTAATGCTAAAGAAATTTCTTGAATTTCTGTGTGACTGTTATTGCTGTAGACAGAAAATAAAATCATTGTTATGCAAAATGTTTTAAATAAAAGGTTATTGCATACTGTAAATAGTTATTTCCTTGCTAACTGAATTAGAAAAAAATATAAAATTAAGACTTTTACATGGATAAAGAGATGTCATTACAACTTCAACCTTTTAGGTTGTTAGAGATCCCAAATCAACTTAATCAAAAACAATAAGAGATTACAATTTAGTTTTTCAAATATCTGAGCTATTACGCAGTACATTTTTGCACTATATGAATTATTTGACTCTGAGGCTCATAAAAAATATGAAATTCTGTTGTTTTCTTCTGGAGCTGTAGAATTTGATCCCTTAATATCGTTTTAACAGAAGATGCATTGTTCAAGACATGACATTAATTTACTAATGTCATATTTAGGCTTTTTTTGCCTTTTAAAAACAAGACTATTACCAGGCAGTAAAAACATGATGGGATGTCTTTGTGCCAAAACCATTATACCTTAGGACAACATCTAAAGGAATTGACTTCAACAGCTTTCCAAATGCTTGTCGAATACGAGTTCCACTATGGACTAGTTGAACACGGCAAACGTCAACACATCTACCAAAAAATGAAATAGATAATGCAAGTTTGATATATTTTCAAGTTATTAAGGCGAGTATGAAAAGATATGCTCTTTGGAACACACCTCTGTAGAAGATCATCTGGCAAGGAAGAGGACAGAGCATGTAGACTGCTGCAGGCTTGCAGACAGATATTCACATCTTCAACAAGAGCTAGGAAAAATTAAGATAGCTACTTTCAGCTGATGAGAAGAAAGTATACACAGTTTGTCATATTTTCTGAACTCACTCATTCATTCAAACAGTGAATTCCTCCCATGCATTAAGCATTGCTCTTGAATGGAATCATTACTAGCACTAACGTACAGGAGATGGTACATTCAAACAAATCCACTTATAATAAGTGACTAGTCACCCAAATGTCTTCCTTAGTGAAATTTTTGAACTATATAGATTGCATAAACTTTCATAAAAACTCAAAAACCTGACAGTCACTTAAAATTACTTAAGCACTGCATATTTAATGAAAAAAAAAATTAATAGTGATTATGTATCTGTCAGTAAATTAGGGATTACGCATTTTCATGTCAGGAAATGTGCTCAACTGACTACATTCTCCCATTACCAAAGATCTCTTTTTAAGTGTTGGTTAGTAAAATTAAAAAGTTACAGAATCTTACTGTTGGCTAAAAGTCCTTTGCAAAATTTATGGAAAGATGGAAGAGAGAATAAAGGTGCGTATGTTTCAGATTTCTTCATTAAAACAGCCACTTCCAAAGCCCAGGTCATTAACAGTTTCCTGAAACACAAAATACACAGTTGATTTTACATTAAAAAAAATTAAAAAACAAAACCCTTTTAAAACCCTACTCTTGGGGGAGCAAATGTAGCTCACTTAGTGCCTGCCTCCCATGTTCAATCTCCAATACCTCCTAAAAACAAACAAAAAAACCAACTCTCATTGGGTAGCAGATGTAGCTTAGTGATTGAGTGCCTGCTTTACAAGTACAAAGTCCTGGGTTCAATCCCCAGTACCGCCTTAAAAAACAAAAAACAAAAAACCCTACTCTTCCTACATTGGTTTTCTTTTGTTTTTTTTCCCCAAATATCTCAAATGATAAACAAAAATTCAAATTATAAAGCTTATTTTGTCAAAAGGGTTACAAGTCTTTTAGGAAAATGTCCCCAAACTAGCATAAATTGTACCAAAAAATACTAAATAATAAAGCCAAATTTTAAAGTATTTCACAATGAAGAGGCTGCTCTAGCCCATCTCCATAATTTACATTTATTATTCTCAAATTACAAAGCCAAACTAATAAAGTTAGGAACAGTTGTTAATATAAAATATACTTAGGTACCTTGTGTCCTGGTTAAGATTATCTTTCTTAAGCAATATTCCCAGAAGATTTAATATAATTGAGAAATGTTTTTTTGTAGCTGTAGTTACAGTACTAATCACGGCTCCATCAAACAAAGAAGGGGATGAAGAACTAAGACTACTAGATATAAAGTGATCATGCCTGAAAGATAAAGAATGAATCATATTCTTTTTTAATGAAAAGAAGGAAGCAATTCCAAAGTTAAATCAACACAGTTTTAAAACTCTATACTTTAAAAGGCCCTTTTCCCCTACAAAACTACAGACATTTTCCCCCTTTGTAAGAAGTATTTGTAAATATAGTACCTGGTACAATGAGAATATAGCGTGTAGAGTACTGCATACTGAATGGCAGGGAAGTGGACAGCTAGGTCCCCATGTACAATCATCAGATTCTTACTCAGGAGTGCAAATACAGTTGGAGACAGTGCCCACATCTGACAATACAGAGAAGAAAGTAAATGTTTGGCTCCCACTTGTCCAAGGCAGGCATAAGCATATAAATAGTTTACCCTTCAAAATAAGTATGTTTAGACATTTTTTAAAGTTCTATTTAAATTTGGGAACAATCTAGCAGACTAATCCAAGAGTGAGCAAACATATTTTGTAAAGACAAAATAATATTTTAGTCTTTGCAGTTCACACAACATCTATCACATTTTTAAACTCCCACGCGACAAAAACACAGATTCCCATGCCGCTGACAACAGGGAAGCGGACTTGGCCCAGTGGTTAGGGCGTCCGTCTACCACATGGGAGGTCTGCAGTTCAAACCCCAGGCCTCCTTGACCCGTGTGGAGCTGTCCCATGCACAGTGCTGATGCACGCAAGGAGTGCCCTGCCACGCAGGGTGTCCCCCGCGTAGGGGAGCCCCACGCGCAAGGAGTACGCCCCATAAGGAGAGCCGCCCAGCCTGCACCAAAGAAAGTGCAGCCTGCCAAGAATGGCGCTGCCCACACGGAAAGCTGACACAACAAGATGATGCAACAAAAAGAAACACAGATTCCTGTGCTGCTGACAACAACAGAAGTGGACAAGGAAAGCGGACAAAGAAGAAGACACAGAGAAAAGACAACTGGGGTGGGGGGAAAGGGAAGAGAAATAAATAAATAAATCTTAAAAAAAAAAACTCAACTTTGCCACTGCATTGAGAAAACAGCCACAGACAAAACATAAATGACCGAGAGTGGCTATGCTCAAATAAAACTTTCTTTACACAAACGGGCGGAGGTGTAGTGATGACAGCACCATTTTGAATATACTGAAAATCACTGCATTGTTTACTTTAAATAGATGCATTTTATGTTAAGTGAATTCTATCTCAATATAGCTGTTAAAAACAAAAGAATGGGTGGTAGGCTGGATTTGGACCTTAGGCTGTAATTTGCTGACCCTTGGCCGAACCTAACTTCTTTGTACCTGCTGGTACAGTAGACTCCATTTCCTCAATTTTCCCTATACTGCGAATAGCAAGGTACTCCCTCCAGTGTAAAAGAGGCACATCCTACCAATCTAAGCTTTTTCCATCCTTCCCTTTTCCATTCTACTGCTAAGGCACTCCAATTCCACCTGACTATCCCTTCCCCACCCCCTCCTTCTTGATTACAGAATGCAGGATATAAGCCTCTTCCTAAAATCTGTATATAAAATGAATGCCTTAAAAATGAAATTTTAGAGTATAAACAAAAGAAGAGTTTATTATGGTCCTTGTACATAGCCATAGCTAGTAATGAGCAAAGGAGTAGCTATGAAGTAATACAGGGCAATCTAAGCAAATATGGAAAGCACTTAAGAGTAAAAGTCAATTTTTCAGTTGCCCCTCCCTTCTCTCTTACAAAACTTTAACCCTTAATTACAGTCCATTACTTCCTAATAGAAATAATGTTTCTCAACTGGGCAAGGTCCAATAGGATAATGAAATACACAAGCCATAATTATAATAAAAATAATCAAAATTATTTATAATTATAAATCAAAAGCGAGGCTTCATCAAGTTTCTAAAAGGGAAAAAAAAAATTAATTTTCCAAAACAAAGAATATATGAGTGCTTCCAGAGAAAAGCAGGCAAAAAATTAAGACCATGTGTAAGTACTAACACTTCAACGGAGGGAAGGAAAATGTAGTAGTAAAGTAAGAAGAAAGGGGCTGCATATTAATAGACCTGTACAAATCACTGACAAATTTTCTATAAACATGCCAGAGTAAATAGGAGAAACATGTAAAAAGGCATCTTGTAGAAAATAAAATCAATATTTCAAAAATCTTATCAAAAGTTGTCAAGAAAAAAGAAGAGAGCTAAACATAATGGCAAGAAATTATTCCTACCAATTTTCCTTATCCAGGTATGTCCTAAGCATGGCCATTTTTTACACAGGGATTCTGGAGAAATAGTGACATGATGGAAAATGGAATACAAAAATCTAGTAAGAAAATGCATGAAAGTAGAAAAACAAAGTCATTACAAAGACTCACCCCAATCAGTGAGTTTTTGGCATTTCCAATTGTAGTCAGGGCGCTGAGGTCAAATATAACTACAAATTTTGCATTGTCTACATTGAATACGTGATTCTTAAAAGCCTCATGTTGTATTTCAGAACAGGCATTAGGAAGTTGTAGGCTGTGCAGCAAGTTATTTAGGGCACAAGTCATCTCTCCCAAAATTAACTTATAGGCAGTCTCCAAAACAGGAATATTCTTCAGGCTAAGCACTGCTTGATAAACAGCATGAGCTACAGCAACAACCTAAAAAAGAAAAAAAATTTAGTGAAATAACTAAATGGAAAATCAACGTTTTACAATTATATGGGGAAAAAAAATCACTCCTTGCACAGTGATGATGATGCAAATCAATTTAAAATTGAAAAATCTGCTGTCAAGAAGAGCAAAGATCTGAATTTTAAAAATAAAAAAAATTTTTAAACTTGGGGAACCTACACAGTATCAATGAGCTTTTTAAATCTATACAGCTTTATTACATACAATGGATGAAAACTACAAACATGAAATTCCTTAAATAGCCATTTCTTTTTAAAAACAACTAATACAAAATTACATATACAAAGGAGTTTATTAAGATGAGTTTTCCTACATATACTTAGAAAGTCTATGATGGGTTTGACTAGGAGTCAAAGCTTATAATAAAGCTGAATTTACTAGATACACAGTATTTCCAAAATTATAATTTTATATTTGCTTGTTTTACCTTTATCAAAATTTATTAAAACAAATTTAATAAAAATGAAAATAGCTATTCTGAGTAGAGTATCTGGCACATCATTAATCAAGATATATACTTGAAAATGAACAAATTTAAGTTAAAAGAATCATTACAATCACTGTATTCTAAAGTCAAATATTTATCATTTCACATGTAATCTACTAAGTAACACAGGTCAAACTCGTCAATGATATAAACTTTTAAAAGTCAGTATCAATGTTATCACTTACCTCTTTTTCTTTATGATAACGCAAAAAAAGTAGTTTAGACGATGGTATAAAAAGTTTTTCTACAAATGATGATGGCAGTTTTGTATTTATCTGTTCAACAATCTAAAAGAATAAAATAAAAAGTAATATGTCCAAGCTATATTTTAAGGCCTTAACACTGGGCCATTGAAATGTTTAGGTATCTAATAGAATGAATGCAATTTACACTTAAACTTATATAAACATATTTTACATTGGCAAAGGGAGGTATAACTTTGACAGAAATGCTCAGCAGCATTCTGTCTGAAATTTTCTTTGAAATAATCCAGTTGGGGATGGAGGGTAGCAAGGAGGAGATGACTCGGGGCCCTAGAGGAAACCAGATGTACCACATGGTATAATTAAAAACACATTTTAAAATTATAGAACCCGAGTATTAAGTTTGCAGAGATTCATTATAATATTTTCTGTATACTTGCTTCAAAAACGTCCATAATAAGAGGTGGGAGACAAGGGGGATATTTATGGTTTATCCATTAAAGGAATAAAATCTACAAAAGAAGTTTCATATGACAAGCAAAACCAATAATGCCTCTCAAACTATCAAGTACTTTCTGCTATATAGTATTTATCGGGAGCACTGGAATCTGGTCTGATGAATGTTTCATGGAAAAAAAAAAGAGTAAAGCTATACTGAGACAAGCTCTCATATGATAGGAGAAGGAAAAAAAAAGCGTAATAGATAAAAATAAGACTGACACCAAAAAAGCAAAGCCCTTCACTTTTCACATCAATTTAAATTAAGAGCCTGAATAAAACAACATATTAAAAAGCAACAACAAAAGAAGAATAATTCACATACCAATGTGAGTAAATTCAAGACTGAGATGATATAATCTGTACCACAAGTCTGGCAATTCTCCAGTTGGTCTAATCCATATGTAATGACCATGTCACAATGTATAGTCATGCTAGGATCCAAGCTGCCGAGCAAAACACCAACACACTCATTAGCAGCTGTCAACACAGCTTCAGAAAAAAACACTTGGTTTGCAGCCGTCACACATCTCATTACTCTGTAAAGAACCTGCAAATGGGGAAAATAAGCAGCTTTTAAAAAAATTTTTACATGCTTCCACAGAGCAAAAATATAGTTTCTACTTAATATGCTTTCAATTGAAAACTACCTGCTTTGTCAGTAGCATCATGATATTATAATTCTCAGTGGTTGAATAATAAGGAGATCTCTACTTTAATACACAAGAAATGACCTCAGCTAAAAATTTCCAAAGTACTACTGAGACAAGAAGTAGAATTAACCAACAACTATTTCCCTTATACCCACCTCCTATCTCCCGAAAATCACTAAACAGCCTTGCACTCAGAATCTTTTTAATCATGGAATATACCAGAACTTAGAACAGAAATGTTATTAGCAACACAGAAATAGCCTGCCCACACTTTGTGCAATCTCACTCTTAGTCTATTGGTAATCAATCTTTTCAAACTAAACATCCAAGTTCAGGGTACCAATGGTCTCTTTTGAGTACTTTCATTCTTACCATAGAACACCTACTTGGGGATTATGACAATTAGGGGATTATGATAATTATATAATTTTCATCAAAAGAAACACTAAACTATTAATGGTCAATATTTATGTACTAAACTTGTAAAAAAAAGTAACAGGAAAATGTAGAAGTGAATTGAAGCTGAAAAATATGTAATATTCAACAAGCACCATCTTATAGTTGTTTTTTAAATTATTCACAATGCTCTAAAAGGACTTTTATGATAGAAAAAATATACAACTATTGTGGAAAATGAGTATGTTCTATAAAACTCTGGGTTAACTGTCTTTATTTTGAAGTA
This sequence comes from Dasypus novemcinctus, assembly GCF_030445035.2. Lineage (NCBI taxonomy): Eukaryota > Metazoa > Chordata > Mammalia > Cingulata > Dasypodidae > Dasypus > Dasypus novemcinctus. The sequence goes on along the minus strand of NC_080695.1, from coordinate 54,622,933 downwards.
GACAAGAGACTTCAAACAATTAATCTTTTAAATAAGAAAATGAAAAAAAAACCATTTTGATCAGGTTTAAAAATTAAAACATCAACAAGCTTGTTTTAATTATCTTCAGGATCTGACATTTCCACTCAAAATCACATATTAACTTACCAAGATTTACCAAGATTTATATATAAAAATAATATCCCAGTTTATCTAATAAAGTTCAACAAAAGCAAATGCTCCTAAAACCTAAAATTTTGGCCTAACAATAAAATTTTTATCATTTAGGTAAAATCTTTTATGAGTGTATCACAAAATGTCTCTCCTATCAAAGCAGACTGTAATTCTTAGGGTTGATTTCTCATATCTATTACACTGAACCATTCACTGTACTGTTAAAACACTACAGCCACTATTTGGGGCTGATTAAGTGTGGCAATAAAGCCACCCTGACATAATTTTTCTCAGACTACTATAGATTTTAAATTCTTATTATTTTATATTCTTTGATGTCAAGTTATCAAGCTGTTTCATCCTGTTATGCTCAGAGAAAATAACTTTCTGAAGCTTTTTTTATAGTGTACTATTTCTAATATGTTGAAAAACTAAAAGGAAACAAAAATTACAAAGCACAATTATAATATTTAAAACTAGAGAGTAAGATTTTTTCCATGTACTTTAATTTTTCAATTCTCATACCTAGTAGAAAATAATCATTTATTCATGTTCAAATGTTTTTATATTAAGAAAAATACAATACAAAAAAACTAAAAAGGATTATACAATGAAGTTTAAACCATATGCCTAAGAATGTCACCTATTTTGTATATAAATTGACTTATATTTATATTTTATATAAATGAAATCATACAAATATGTAGTACTTTGTGCCTTGTTTCTTTCACTTAGTCTAATGTTTGTGGGCTTTTAGTTGCCTGATCTTAACATATTGTAACATTAACTACATTTATTCATTTTCAAAGAAAAACAGTCTTACAGGTGCAATATTACCCATGTTACATTTTTTAGCTTTCCTTCTAGTAATATACATGACCTTAAACGTTCTCTTTCAACCACTACCATGCCTATACAATAGCACTGCTACTTACAAACACCATGTTGTGCTTTCATCTTTTCTATTCATTTCCAAAGATTAACAAACCTTTTTTACAAATTCTGTACAAATTAACCCTCCACTTCCCATTCTCTTAACTCATTTTGTTTTCTGGTGACCCATATTCCAGTTGTTAACTCCATGACTAAAAAGTACGTATTTTTTTAAATTTTTTTATATTTCTGAAAGATACACAGATGACACAAAATGTTACATTTAAAATATATAGGAGGTTCCCATATGCCCCACTCCCCACACCCCCCCCACTTTTCCCACATCAACAACTTCTTTCAATGGTGTGGTACATTCACTGCAGTTAATGAATACATTGTGGAGCACTGCTACACAGCATGGATTAGAGCTTACATTGTAGTTTACACTCTCTCCCAGTCCATTCAGTGGGGTATGGCAGGATATATAATGTTCTGCATTTGTCCCTGAAGCATCATTTCAGGACAACTCCAAGTCCCGAAAATTGCCCCGATGACACACCTTTTCCCTCTCTTTGCCTTTAGCAACTCCCATGGCCACTGTCTCCACATCAATGATGTAATTTCTTCTACTGCTAGAGTCACAATAATTCTATAGTAGAATACCACTAAGTCCACTCTAATCCATATTTTATTCCTCCATCCTGAGGACCCTGGGATGGTGATGACCATTCCACCTCTTAACTGAGAGGAAGCTTCAATTCCACACGGCTGGTGGATGGGACTCTCATGTCTGCAGCTGAAGACTCTCTCGGTTCCTTGGTGTGGTGGCTGTCCATCCTCATCTCCTTGTCAGGTGACCTGGGTAAGTCCAACAAACTGGAGAGAAAATGTTGCAACACTGCTGAGGCTCAGGGCCCAGCTGGCACATGGACAGTCCAGAGATTCAAGTCTCCTGGGCATTCACCAACCCCAGTGCCAACCACAGGTTCAATAAAAGGGTCAGAAGAGGCATGTGTAGAGAAGTCACATCTGAGTCCAACTCCATCACACTCAGGAGCACAAATTCCAAATAGGGCCCACTGGCAAGGCACCAAACTCAGGAGCCATCTGCCATGACCACAGGACCTGGGTGTCTCCATAGCCCTCAGGAACACCACTACCTGGAGTTGTATCTACTTTGGCTGTCTATGACATCCTGCTGAGACATGCATATGTGCGACCCCTCTAATGACCTCCCAAACTCTCTAAGCCATATAAACTCATTTGTCTTCACCATTTCCCCCTTTTATTCAAAGTCTTTTCCCAGTAGGTGCTTGTTAGTAATCCATCGGAGCTGGGGAGGCTCATCCCCGGGAGTCATGTTCCACGCTGGGGGGGGGAAGGTAATTCATTTATATACTGAGTTTGGCTTAGAGAGTGGCCATATTAATTAACATGGAGGCACTCAGGAGGTAACTCTTAGGCACCCTGCAACAATAGGCCAAGTTGAAATTTCAAGCACAACAGGCTCATAAGCATAGTCAAAAGTATCATGGCCCATCACTGGACCATCCTTCTTCATTGGTCACTGCCCTTGCACTTAGGGGATACAAAATATATTGAGATTGCAAAATATAATAGTGCAATCATATAGTATTTGTCCTTTCTTGTCTGGCTTGCTTCACTCAACATAATATCTTCCAGGTTCATCCATGTTGTCACAGGCTCATGACTTCATTTCTTCCTACAGATGAATAATATTCCACAGTTTATCCATTCATTGGTTGATGGACACTTGGGCTGTTTCCATCTTTCAGCAATCATGAATAATGGCACTATGAACACAGATGTACAGATGTCTGTTTGTGTAACCACTCTAACCACTCTTATTTCTTCTAGGTATATACCCAGTCCTGGTATTGCCAGGTATATGGAAATCTATATTCGACTTCTTTAGGAGCTGCCAAACAGGCCTCCACAGTGGCTGTACCATTCTACATTCCCACCAACTGTGAGTGTTCCTATCTCTCCACATCCTCTCCAGCACTTGTAGTTCTCTGTCTTTTTAATAGTGGCCACTCTAATAGGTGTGAAACCATATCTCATTGTAGCTTTGATTTTCATTTCCCTAATCACTAATACACTGAACATTTTTTCATGTGTTTTTCAACATTTATATTTCTTGTATGGACAAGAGTCTATTCAAGTCTTTTGCCCATTTTTTAATTGGGACACTTGTCTTTTTATTGTTGAGTTATAGCATGTCTTTATATTACATGGATATTAAGCCCTTATCAGATATGTTATTTCTGAATATTTTCTCCTGTTTACCCTTTTGACAAAGACCTTTGAGGTACAAAAAAACAGTTTAATTTTGAAGAGGTCCCATTTATCTACTTTTGTTGTTGTTGTTCGCACTTTGGATGCAAGCTCTAAGAAACCACTACCCACCACAGTATCGTGATGTTTCCCTACATTTTCTCATAACGATTTTATGGTCCTGGCTTTTACATTTACGTCTTTGATCCATTTTGAGTTGATTCTTGTATAGGAAATTAGATAGGGGTCCTCTCATTCTTCTGGTTATGGATATCCAGTTTTCCCGGCACCATTTGTTAAAGAGACTGATGTCCAGTTAAAAGGGCCTTAGTAGGTTTGTCAAAAACCAGTTGGCCATAGAGGTGAGGATATGTATCAGGACTCTCAATTCTATTCCATTGATTGATACGTCTTTCTTTAGGCCAATATCATGTTGTTCTGACCACTGAGTTTTGTAGCATTCTTCACAGTGAGACAGTGAAGTCCTCCAACATCGTTCTTCTTTTTTAGAATGCTTTTACTATTCAGATGTACTTTCCCTTCCAAATAAATTTCTTAATTGACTTTCCAGTTCTGTCAAATAGGCTGATGGAATTCTGATTGATATTGTACTGAAACTATAAATCAGTTTGGGTAGGGTTGACATCTACACAATATTTCGTCTTCCACTTCATGAACACGGAATGTCTTTCCATTTGTTTAGGTCTTCATTGATTTCTTTGACCACTGTTTTGTAGTTTTCTGAATATAGGTTCTGTACTCCTTTGGTTAATTTGATTCCTAGCTATATGAGTCTTTTTGTTATTGTAAATGGAATTTTTTTCCTGATTTCCTCCTCAGATTGTTTAATACTAGTGTACAGAAACATTATTGATTTTTGCATGTTGATCTTGACTCCTGCCACTTTGCTGAGCTCATTTATTAGCTCAAGTAGCTTTGTCGTAGACATTTCAGAATTTTCTAAATACACGGTTGTGTCATCAGTGAATGTGAGAGTTTTGTTTCCTCTTTTCGTATTTGTGTGCATTTTTTCTTGGCTAATTACTCTAGCTAGAAGTTCTAGCACAATATTCAGTAACAGTGGTGATGGTGGGCATCCTTGTCTTGTTCCCAATCTTAGAGGGAAAATTTCAAGCTTTCCCAATTGAGTATGATGCTGGCTATGGATTTTCATAAACACCCTGTATCATACTAAACTCTCCTTCTCTTCCTATCATTAGGAATTTTTTTATCAAGAAAGGATGCTGGATTTTTTCAAATACCTTTTCTGCATCAGTTGAAATGAGCAGGTGTTTTTTTTAATCTTTCAATTTGGTAATGTGGTCTTTACTTTGATTTTCTCATGCTGAACCATGCTTGTATACAAGATACAAATCACACTTGGTCATGGTGTACAATTCTTTTGAAATGCTGTTGGATTCTATTGGCATGTATTTTGCTGAGAATCTTCATTAGAGAGATCAGTCTGTAATTTTTTTTAGTATCTTTATCTAGGTTTAGTGTTAGAATGATATTGGCTTCATAAAATCTATTGGGTAATTTTCCCTCCTCTTCGATTTTTTGGAAGAGTTTTAAACAGTATTGGTATTAATTCTTCTCAAAATGCTTGGCAGTAGTCACCTGTGAAACCTGGTTCTGGACTTTTCTTTGTAGGAAGATTTTTGATGACAGATTCAATCTCTTTAAATGTGATTGGTTTGTTAAGTCCTTGTATTTCTTGTAGCATCAGTGTAGGTTGTGCATTTCTATGAATTTGACTGTTTCACTTAAGTTGTCTAGTTTGTTGATACATAGTTTCTCATAATATCTTTTTATGATCCTTTTTATTTCTGCAGGGTCAGTAGTAACTTCCTTTCATTTCTGATTTTATTTGTATCTTCTTTTTTTTTTTGTCTAGATAATGGTTTGTCAATTTTATTGATGTTCTCAAAGAACCAGCTTTTGATTTTGTTTGTTTTCTCTAATGTTTGTGCTCAATTTCATTTATTTGTGCTCTAATCTTTATTTCTTTCTTTCTGCTTGCTTTGGGAATGGTATGCTGTTCTTTATTGAGTTTCTCTAGTTATTCAGTTAGATCTTTGATTTTAGCTATTTCTTCTGTTTTAATGTAGGAGTTTAGGGCTATAAATTTCCCTCTCAGTACTCCCTTCGCTGTAAGCCATAAGTTTTGACAAGTTGTGTTTTTGTTTCCATTCTTCTCAATACATTTACTAATTTCACTTACAATTTCTCCTTTTGACCCACTATTTAGGAATGTGCTCCATACATTTGCTAAATTTCCCCTTTGTCGTCTATTACTGATTTCCAGTTTCATTCCATTATGATATGAGAAGGTGTTTGTATAATTTCAGTCTCTTTGTATTTATTGAGACCTGCCTTGTGACCTAACATGTGGTCTATTCTGAGGAAAGGTCTATGAGAACTTTAGAAGGTATAAACTGCTGATTTGGGATGCAACATTCTGCAGATGTCTATTAGCTCTAGCTTATCAAACTGTTCCATTACTCTGTTTCCTTGTTAAACTTCTATCTAGTTATTCTAACTAATGATGTGGGTGGTGTGTTAAAGTCTCTAATGACTACAGTTTTGCCAGAGTTTGCCTCATGTATTTTGGGATACCTTACAGTCTCTTTTATTAATATACAATGGTCTCCTGTATTTCTTATAACTTTTTTACATTTAAAGTTTGTTTTATCTGATATTAGTATAGCTACCTCTGCTCTTTTTTGGTTACTGTTTGCATGGAGTATCTTTTTCCAACCTTTCACTTTCAGCCAGTTCATATCCCTGGGTCTAAGATGAGTCTCTTATTGGCAGCACATGGATGGCTCATGTTTTTTATCCATTTTGTCAGACTACATATATTTTGATTGGGGAGTTTAGTCTGTTCACATTCAATGACATTATTGCAAATGCATCATTTACTTCAATCATTTTACTCTTTAGTTTTCATATGTCATTATGTTGTTTTCATCTATCTTTTTACTCTTTTGGCTATCCTTTCTGCTATTCTTGCTCTCCTCCAAGCCTCTCTCTTGTCTTTTCCTTTTGGGCTGCAAAGTTCCCTTCAGTATTTCCTGAAAAGGTGGATTCTTTTATACGAACTCTTTTAGTTTCTGTTTGTAAATACTTTTAACTCACCTTTGTATTTGAAGGACAATTTTACCAGATAAAGAATTCTCTGCTGGCAATTTTTCTCTTTCAGTATCCTAATTGTATCATACCATTGTCTTCTCACCACCATCGTTTCTAATGAAAAATCTGCACTAAGTCCTACTGGCATCACTTGTGATGTTTTGCTCCTTCCTTGCTCCTCTCAGAATTTTCTCATTATCTCTGATGTTTCACATTCTTAGTAGTATGTGTCCTGGAGTAGTGCTATTCAATATTTATTCTGTTTGGGATATGCTGTGCTTCTTGGACATGTAAATTTCTTTCATGAGAGCTGCAAAATTTTCGGGCATTATTTTCTGAAATACTTTTTGTCCTTTTCCCCTTTTCACTTTCTGGAACCACATGACATGTATGTTGTTGTGCTTGGTGTTATCATTCTACTCTGAGTCCCTGCTCAACTTTTTCCATTCTTTTCTCTCTATTCGTCTCTCTTCAGTTTCAGTGGTTCTGACTTCTATATCAATTATTCTTTCTTCTATCATTTCAAGTGGGCTGCTGTCTGCCTCTAATGTGGTTTCTTTTTTTCTAAGAAACTTATTTTTATTTTTTTTAAGATTTTCTATTTATTTCTTTCCCCTTCCCTCCCCCATTGTCTGCTCTCTGTGTCCATTTGCTGTTGTGTTCTTCTGTGTCTGCTTGCATTCTTATCAGTGGCAGTGGGAATCTGTGTCTCTTTTTGTTGCATCATCTTGCTCCATCAGCTCTCCATGTGTGCGGCACCACTCTTGGGCAGGTTGTACTTTATTCACACAGGGCGGCTCTCCTTGCAGGGGCGCACTCCTTGCGCGTGGGGCTCCCCTATGCAGGGGACACCCCTGCATGGCACAGCACTCCTTGCACACATCAGCACTGCGCATGGGCCAGCTCACCACACAGGTCAGGAGGCCCTGGATTTGAACCCTGGGCCTCCCATATGGTAGGTAGACACTCTATCAGTTGAGTCAAATCTGCTTCCCTCTAATGTTATTTTGAGCTCTGTTACTTTTCCATTCAGGATTTCAAATTCTTCTTTGTGCTTGTTCAGTGTCTTTTTGATGTCCTTTTTTTGATGTCCTTTATCTCTTTAGTCATTTTGTCTTTCAACCCATTAATTTGATTTTGGAAGTTTGTGAGAATCTCATTGATTAGTTATCTCAAATCCTATGTCTCACCTGGGCCTTTGATATATTTCTTTGCTTGGACCATTTCTTTCATTTTCTTAGTATCACTTGTAATTTTTTACTGATGTCTAGGCATCTGATTATGATGGTGAGTTTTCTCAGATGCTCAATTTCTCCCTCTTTTGTAGGGTTTAAATGGTAGGAGGCTATGTTTTACTGCTGTTCTGTGATTCTTTATTCAACCTGTTCTGAGTCTTTAGGATTATCCATGTTACTTGCTTAAATCTGGGCCATGGACCCTGTAATGGGCTGCAAACCCGTTTCCATGTGCCTTGGGGAGGGAGGCTGGAAAGGCTGGAAAATCCCCTTTTCCAGGCAGGAAATAATTCCACTCCCCTCTGTCCTCAACAACCAATCCTGTTCAGTATGGAGGGTGACTGAATGGCTTAGATCTTTTTATTCCCAAGCCAGCAGCCAGGGCAAACAATGATGTGACCCTCCCTGCCTGGAAGGGCTTGTGAGACTCAGCAGACCAAATTTGTGGGTCAAAAGCTGAATCAGCCTTAGGCTGTGGTCTGTATGTCTCCTGTTTCCTGGGGAGGAAGATCCCTGTGGTCCCCTTTCTGTAGCTGCTGGTCCAAGGCTAGAGAATTCAAAACCCTCAGCATGTAGTGGGGGAGGGGTGCCTGAGGCTGCTGCAGTTGCAGTTTCCACTCATGGTCTTTCTGTCAGAATTTCTTTCCTGTGTCCCTCTCTTTTGTGGGTAGTGTCCAGCCTTTCCCTGGTGTCCCAAACCCTCAAACACTTTTTTCCAGACCATTTCTGCCTGTCCTCTAGCTATTTTTCTGGGAGAGAAGAAAGTCCCATGTCCTTCTAACCTGCCATCTTCCCAGAAGATAAAGATTAAAAAATGATGTACTGAAAAAAAATAAATAAATGAATTTGTAAAAGATCTCCCTTAGAGAAAAATTCATGGACACTATAAAATTCAGAGTGGCCTTTTACTCCTGAGGGAGGGAAGTGAGGGGGTGATGAGATACAGTAGGTTTCCTTACTTTTCTGCCTAGTTAAGTTGCCAGGCACATGCATATATACATGCTACACAAATGAAGAGTCAATAACATAGTTCACTAAGTATGGAGAATTTACAATACAAAGCAATTTTTGTTTTTGAATGATAAAGCTCGTAATGACACTTACATCTGTTACATATGCTTCAGTAATTGGAGGACCTCGAATCGGACTAAAGCGTTCCCCAATGCTCCTCACCACAGTACTGAATACCCGAAGAAGAGCTGCCAGCTTTGGTAATGACACTGATGGAGGAGGAACATCTTCTTCCACTGATTCCCCAGAAGCCACATGGCTGAGGTCCTAGATGTAAATACACAGCATTCTTATTTAAGTAGGACACTAGTTAAAATTTTTTTTAAAAAACCATTTTTAAAAGTCTGTTAACATTATAACAGTTTTTTTAAATAAAGTAGATTTTAGCCTATGAGAAAAGAAAACGTGAATATAAATAGAAAAGTGGATTTTTTCCCTAATTATTTAAATAAGCCAACATTAAGCATAGTGGATTAAGGAAATAATCTCTTACATATATCCTAGCATATATACTATAGAGGTATATACAGGTATAAAAGAAGCCAGAACTTTTGCCACTCCTGAATTGATTTACTTATTCCAAGAATTCTTTGAGCCACTCATTTCAACAACTACTCCACACCTAAAAACTTACAAGACCTTGTCTAAAAATTTATAATTTCGCTGGGGGAAACAAGGCATACTCAAAGGAAAAGATTAGCAAAAGATGGAATACTAGAGTGAATATAAATCTAGATATAAGCAAGCACCGAAACAGAAGAATAGAATTAGGTCTTAAGTATAACAAGGATAAAAGAGTCTCTACAAACTAGAAATGGGCAGCTTCTGAAAGGCAGGTCAGCTTTAAAGGTGAGCTAGGAACAAAGACAGTCTAGGTGCAGGGGCAAAGAAAAAATGTGAAAGCAGAATAATCCTTTGATTTTCTCTGAAAGAGAGCAGACAGATTAGTAAGATTAAAAATAGGAAATTCCGGGAAACGGACTTGGCCCAGTGGTTAGGCCGTTCGTCTACCACATGGGAGGTCCGCGGTTCAAACCCCAGGCCTCCTTGACCCGTGTGGAGCTGGCCCATGCGCAGTGCTGATGCGCGCAAGGAGTGCCATGCCACGCAAGGGTGTCCCCCATGTAGGGGAGCTCCACGTGCAAGGAGTGCGCCCGTAAGGAGAGCCACCCAGCGCCAAAGAAAGTGCAGCCTGCCCAGGAATGGCGCCGCCCACACTTCCCATGCCGCTAATGACAACAGAAGCGGACAAAGAAACAAGACGCAGCAAATAGACACAGAGAACAGATAACCGGGGGAGGGGGGAATTAAATAAATAAATCTTTAAAAAAAAAAAAAGGAAATTCCTTTGATAATGGAAGGTGGTTATGATAGGACAACACTGGAAATGCCGCTGAACTATACACTTAAAAGCTATTAAAATAGCAAATCTTACATTATTATCTATGTTACCACAATTTTTTTTAAAAAGTGAATTCTTACGGGGTAGAAGTAGCAAAAATATGGAGAAAAGATGGGAACCTTGAACACCAAACAAGAATCACGGCAAAACTGAGAAGAGAAGCAACACAAAGAGATTCAAAAAGCAGATGGCACAAATTTAAAACCATGGCATTGAGGCCAGGAAAACCAAGCACCAATAACAGAGGCTTCAGCGGTACACTTAAAGCTGCCATATTGTGTCACAGAGCTGCAGAGGTTGGCAAGAGCCAGGTCTTATCCTCCAAAGCATGATCTGAATCACCAGGACATCTAAGCAGTAAGTCTATAGGGACTTACACATATCGATTCACCTTACTTTAAAGACTTTTGGTGAAGGGAAAAAAAAAAAGAACTACAGAAATACAGAAAACATCTTAAGAAGTCTACCAGTTACCAAGAGTATTTCAAGCTTTGCAAAAGATTAGGCCTGCAATTTTTCTTTCAGTATTTCCAGGAATGAGTTTGTGCCAGTAACTTAAAAACAATTATCTGGGGGAAAAAAATCAAATTCTGCAATGGTTTTGTAACATTTGCTTAAATGTCAGGTGGTCTGAATTATTTTAAAAAATCTCTAGCACTGCTTAGGCTGGTTTTTTTTTTTCCTTAACTGAAATCTTAAAAATTAACTTAGCTTTCTATATACTTGCCTCAGCATACGCCTCCATATCCTCTAGAAACTGACCAAGAAGAGTGGTGGAAAATGCAAGATCAGCTACCCAAAATGGTTCCAAACTCTGCAACCACCCTAGGAATCACATAAGAAATTTTCAAAGTGTAAAAAAAAATTAAAACCCAAATTTATTTAAAAAATACATATCAATTTCATAATTTCACACCCATTAGAATGGCTACTATTTTAAAAATCTGAAAATAAGTGTTGGAAAAGATGTGGAGAAATAAGAAGACTCATTCACTGTTGGTAGGAATGTAAAATGGTGCAGCCATTGTGTAAAGACAGTTTGGCGGTTCCTCAGAAAGTTATATATAAAATTACCTATGACCCAGCAACCCCACGTTTAGGTATATATACTCAAAAGAATCGAAAGCAGGGATTTACACACTGATGTTCACAGCAGAATTATTCACAATTACCATAAGATGGAAACAAATCACATGTCCGTCAATGGATGAAAAGACTAAAAAAATGTGACATATACATATAAGAGAATATTATTCAGCCATAAAGAATGAAGTTCTGATACATGAGACAATGTGGATGAACCTTGACAACATCGTGTTGAGTGAAATAAGCCACACAATAAGGGACAAACACTGTATGAGCACACTGATATGAAATAAATCAAATAAGCAAATTCATAGAGTCAGAAACTAAAATACAGGTTACCAGGGGCCTAAGTGGGAGGGTAGAGAATGGGGAATTAATGCTTAATTGGTACAGAGTTTCTGTTTGAGGGTGAAAGAAAAGTTTTGAGAATAAAAGCACAACACTGTGAATGTAATTAACAACACTGAATTATAAATTTAAATGTGGTTTAAAGGGGAATTTTATGTGTATTATGTTATAAGAATAAAATTTTTACAAATAAAACCATAGGACTGTATAAACTAAGGACTATAGCTAACATAATAATATTGTTCCATCAATGGTACCAAAGATACCACACTAATGCAGTGTTAGTAATAAGGAAAAATTGTGTGAGGGGGGTATAAGAGAACCTTATACTTTCTATGTGATTTTTCCATAAACCTACAACTTCCCTAATTAAAAAAATACTTTAAGGCATTAAAAAAATTTTTTTTCAAGAGTCTTGTTTTAAAAGATGGGGAAGTTTTAAGTTGCCCATCCTTAAAAAACACCTTATTATCACAGAATCAGCTGTTGATGACAATTAACAAATGTTTAATGTATGTAAATCTCATGTCCTTATTCTTTAGCATATTTAACATCCATATTTTTACTATACAACATGGCTTAGGTCAAAATGCCACAATCTATCAGAACCAGTCAGAATTCCTTAAACCCTAAATCACAGCTTGTCATCAAAGGTGTACATTCATCTCCCCTGTGGAAATGGAAGAGAACTGCTCTTGGCTACATATCCTATGTTTAGCAGTTTATTGCACAAAATAAGAGAAATTATAGCTTCTAGAACAATATGAAATGCCCAAATAAGTCATGATGATCATTACTTTGACTCAAAAAAAAAAAAAAAAAGACAAAAGAAAAAAATTACCCTTTTATGATAATTCTCCAAATTAATCCATGTTTTCAAAAAACCATAACTTTTGTTTTAAAAAACAAAAAGTCACAAATATCCAGGTTCTTCATTCCACATTTCAAATTTCTCACAGGTGCAACATTACTATCTATACTTAACTCTCCCTATTCACTACTAAGATATGACAAAATAAATTTAGCTAGTAATGTTCATTTACAATAAGCAAAATATTCATTTTTTTTTAATTATACAAGAAATAGTATTAACGCTGGTCTCTGAGGGACCAACACCCTTTTCCATGATATATAAATGACTGGTATATGCTAAAAGACTTACCAGACACCTGCTGTGTAAGCGAAGGTTTCTGAGTATGATCTATGTGCCAACCAACTAATATATCGACCGTATCCTTGACAGAGACAAAGAAAGGAGGGGAAATCATTTTAAGGTCTTATTGGTATTCTACCAGTGGACCATTTCAAAGAAAAGACCCTAGAGAATGAGCAATTCTAAAAAGGGGAGGGAGACAGGATAATAATGAAACTGCATTTATGACATTAGTCAAGTGATAAATTTGAGTTTCTTTAAATATCTTAAGGTGTTAACACCAGAAAGAAAAGTACAAGTGAAATTTTTAATAAGAACAATATTACTGCACCATTCAACTCTGGATCTTCAAGTATCACTGATTATACTCAATGGACCAGGAGTATAGTTTACTATCTAATTCCCCAATTCCTCACACACATGGCCACACCCCCACCCAATCATCTGGAATGAGAAGGCAGGGGAAAACTCACCCTAAAATTAGTGCTGAAAATATGAGGGTAACATCGAGCCACTAAAAGAATGCACTTAACACATTTGCAAAGTAATTCTGGTGTATCCACATTTTCAAGAATGGACTGCAGGCTGGTCATTACAAGCTTAAAAATAAAAGTTACAAACCATGAATAATCAACAAAATAGGAAAAAAAACAAGCGAAGAGTTTCATCGTTTAATTGCTGACTATATCCAAACCTGTTTACAATACTAAAGAAAGTAAATTCTATAGTTTTAATTTTTTTTTTAATGTTTAAACATTTCATTCCACTAAGATGTTAGGCTGAAAAACAATACTGCTTTCTCTTCTTTTATGTCTATTAACATTATTCATAAGTATTTTATTACTATGGATGTGATTAAATTTCAAATACAAAACCATAAGATATGCTTTGGAAACTTTCCTTAAAGTACCACAATTACTTTCCAAATTCAAAATATAGTGAAATTCTATACACTTTGGAATATTAGTACATGCTTCAAATTTGAACTTAGATGAGATTAACATGGCCCCACGTGAGTGAAATGCAGCTCATATTATCAATATTTTTTTTAAAAAATAAAATATAGCACACCACCGACAGAATACAGCTATTAAATTTTTTCCAAAAAGGAAAAACTTTTCTTTATAGAGGACATAATAGAACTAGAAAACCATCATTTTCAACAGCCAATGTTATAATTTATACAGGCACAGAATCTCAAGGATGCTAAAATCATTGAATGAAATATTATTAAAAAAATATTTAGAAGATCTCCAGGTATCATGCTCAGATTACTCGATAATTACCAAGGGTTAAAAATAAACTTCACAATGGAAAGATCTGGTGGTTTTTAACTACAACCAGATAATTAAACATTGCATCTCCAAGAGTAAGACAACCTGACAATATGTGCCCACTAGTATAATACAATGAGGAGGAGGAACCAATGAAGTATTCTTGCTGGAAATATTTAAACTGAATCTAATCAAAAAGGAACAATCAAACAAACCTGGAAAATAGAACATTCTACAAAATATGGGGAACAAAAAAAGATCCAGAGAACTCTTAGAGGCCTATCACCAAATACAATGTATGAATCTTGATGGCATCCTGAATCAGGGAGACAACTATAAAAGGCATTTTAAAGGCAATTGCAAAGTGTGAATATGGATTATATTGTGCAATAAAATCTTTAGTTTTATTAACAATTTAACAAGATGTGATTATAATATTGGTTTTATGTCAGAAAATAACCTTATTCTTAGGAGCTAACTGTTAAAGTATTGAGGGATGAATTGTCATGGTCTGTAATTTACTTTCAAATAGGCAAAAAAGTGTGAGTGTGTCTGTGTGTGTAAAGTAAAACAACTGTAGCAAAATGTTAATAAGTGGCAAATCTAGATGCAGGGTATGTATTATAATTTTACAAGTATATCTAGTTTCCTGTGAATTTCAAAATTTTTCAAAATAAATAGTAGGGTACATTTTCATAACATAAAAACCATATGCAGAATAAGTCCCATTTGGCGTTATTTTGTTTAGTTACAGATCATTTTCTAAAGCTTTCCCAAAATTTTCATCATAACTTCTATAATCAAGGGGGGAAAAAGTCCTTTTTAAAAAGGCAGAATAGACCTATTCCTTATATATCTTTTTAAAAACTACTTAACCAAAATAAAGCACATCATGAATTATAAAAAAAGCCAAAATAAAGATATTAGATATTCCAAACACCAATACTTTTTTTTAAAGAATTAGGTTGGTAATTTAATTACTTAAAATCTTGCTCAAAATTAAGTCAGGAATTATCTTTTAAATGTGTTCAGGTGTACCAAAGTGAAATAAAACTAAGTATGTTACAATTCAATTACATAAAATTGTTTACTATCACTTTGAATAAGAACTTTCAAAATGGTATCAAAACTAAAAAGGCTTAGAATTTGTAATGTTTAGTTTCTGCCTCCCTCAAAAAAATGTGAAGTCCTTCCTATCCATCAGATAAGGCATTCACACACCAGCTCTCCTGGTGGAGTTCCTACTTGAAAATCTTCAAATAATTCTGGCACTAAGCAAGTTCAAAGGAAAGCTTCTAAAAAGACATTACAAAAAAACTAACATTTTAAATCTACCTTTAATCAAGTTCAGGAAGAGGAATATTAATTACATGACGTTTACTATCAACAGATAACCCCTATTATAAATTTCATTTCTTCAAGCTCCCTCCAAGGACGCAGATTAAGGACATTTTTCTTCCCAAGTAAATCATCTTTTTTTTTTATTCATTCTTACCTGCATTACAGATGAAAAGGCTTTCTTTTCTCCTACAGTCTCTAGCGCTTTGTATGTGGCACATAAGTAGAGAAGTTTAACTTCATCTTTTGCAGATGAGCTAAATTTGCTAAAAATCCATTTGAAGATCTTCTCAGCCTCATAGCTCAGAGAAGCACAAAGAAGGCCAAGACAGCAAGCTCCCTCTTGTCTCAACTCCTGAAGCAATTTGCTACTGTTTATTTTAATGCAAACAAAACAAAACACACACAAAAAGCTTAAATTTTCAAAGATGGCAAAAATGGCACAGCTTACAAAAGTCCTAAATGATTTTTTTAAATTTCTACTCAAACTACATAAAAGGCTGAAACTTTATTCATTCAAAATACTTTAGTCTCTCTATTTTCTAGTGCCTGAAAGGATCTTTGCAGGTATTAGATGTTCTTACACAAAATCAATTACTTTTACGGTGAGGAAGGACCCAGAAATGCTAAAATCCAGGCTTCAAATTCCATCTCAAACTACATTAAATGATGCACAGAAAAGGACAGCAAAAATTACCAGACAACTTATAAATACAGGAATTTTATATAATGTTCAATACACAGGAACCTTAAAATAGGAAATTTATAAGGATAACACTCATTTAAGTATAATATAATAAGTAACTATATAAAATAAAACCCACAAAAGGCTACAAGATTAGTGACTTGTTAGGATGACATTTTGGTGCTTTCCAACTCTGTGATTCTTTGGGAATCACCATATGAAGAAATGACTTTGCACACCTTTGGAATCCCATTAACCACTTAGAATAGATATTTAAGTTCACTCTTGATCAAAGAAGGAAGCTACCTTTCATTTCTCTTCTCTATGAAGTTTCAAAATTCTCCAGTTTACAAAATTAATTGCATTCACTTGAGCCTGCATTAAGAGTGTATGCTGTTCTACAAGTCAGTGCTCAGTTATTCAGTCAGGTTGGCAAATTGAGAGGAGAGAAAAGAAAAAAAAAGACCTATCCTTTCCAGTGGGTTAGATTTGTATTATATAACAGTTAACATATAAATACTTCAATACAGATAAAGAAGAGGACTCAAAAAAATAGTAAACAGATGTTAATAAATGAAGTCAATGGGTTTATCTTTCATATAATTTCATCATTTCTAAAAATGTATTTTAAAAAGTCATTTAAGTTTAGCTATAATTTACTTACCTTTCATTAAGCACATCGTGTACAGCAGCCAAGATATTATCCAATTGTTTTACTAGTACCTTTAAGAAAACACATTTATAAAAACTTCAAATTCCCACACTTTTATGGATAACATTGTGTACTTTTTTCTTCTGTCTTCCCCTCCAAATTATAACTAGATAGCACCTTACTTTCCTTTATATTCCCAGGCCCCAATTAAGTTATTTCAGGAGTATCATAGTTTCCTAACTATAAAATTCATCCATAGGAAACATAGAACTTTGATCATAACAAAAAAAACAAGCCAAAAAAAAAATTTTTGTTTACTTTGAAAGACATTTAAAAAAAGAGGAACTGAAGAATAAATAGATGGAAAGATACAAGATAAAGCAATGCAGTAAAATGTAATGGCAGAACTTAAATGGTAGGCACACAGAGCTTCACTGTGAAATTGTTAACTCAATGCATATTTGAATTTTTTCCTAATAATTTTAATGTTATTTTCCTCACTACATTCTGATTTATTTTTTCCTGCCCTATATCAAGTTCTTAACATTAGGAGAATTATTTGGGATAGAGAGAAAATTTTAACTGCCCCTCCAGTTTGTTTTTTTAAATAAAAGGCTTTTGCATTTACCTAGTTCTGACCACCACACCCACTCCATTTCAGAAATGAAAAACAAAGATATGTCCAGAAGTGACACACAGAAAAAGAAAATTCTGAGAACAGCAGAGTTGCCCACAGTAAAATATGCTAAAAATTCAGAGTGCTTTACTGCAGAAAGCAGCAGTATGAATCCAACAATGAACATGGGTAAATTATACATTAGGGTCAATAAGTTCTAGATCATGACACAAGCCTAAAGCTGAAATAAGGAATCCCCATTGCTTTTCATTAAAAACAAACCTTTTCCCTTCTTAAACCACTCCAGAGAACATTATCTAGTTTTCTTCTAGAAACATATAAATTATCACCATTTCCCAAACATACTATACTAACCAGTTTATTTTCTGGTTGCTGAATAAATTCTTTCAGCTGCTTTACAGTAGTCAGTCTCCGGTCTCTGTCATCTTCCCGGGTAATCCTCCGAAGAAGATTCGACAGTCGAGACTCATCAGAATAAGACATCGATCGCTCTGTAAATATTATGTTGGCCGTTGAGTAGAAATAAACCTAGAAACATCACTAACAACCAATCTCCAGCAGAATGCCTGGCATATTAACTGACACTCAAGGGCCATATTGCTTCTATACCTCATCAAGGTATCCCAATGGAGGGGTGCCTCTTGTTTACATTAGATTTGCCCAGGACAATGTTTTGATGAACTGCAATTGCACATTCAGTTCAACAAATAGCTAATCATACCTACCATGGATAAGGGAGGCTGCCACTGAAATACTGCACACCAGAATCTTCCTTCCCTTTATTTTTCTAAGTTAAAGTACAAGCCTGAATGCTCCAACAATACCGGACGCTACTAATAAAGATGCACGTGAGTGCTAATTTTAAATATATATGTAATTCCATTTCAGTTATGGCATTTACTAAAATTAGACAATGTACCTTAACGATAAACCACAAAGGTGGTGACAGTTTTGTTTTTCTCCAAAGCATGAAAAGAAGATTGATAATAAGAGACTACAAAACCTGTCAGAAGAAATAAGATTTTTGCAATTCCTTAGCTCATAGAGTACTTCAACAAGGATGAAACATCTTTCATCTGAAAATATCATTAGTTTACCAGTCACAAAACCAAGGTTCTCTTTATAATTATGCCCTTAGCAAACTGGATAACTCTGAGCCTATAAGAAGGAGTTGGACTAAATAAGTGTTAAGAGTAATTTTCTAGCTTCTATCTAAGTCTAAGACATCAAACACAATTAAGAAACAGTATAGCCTTTGACTTGGTGATACCACTTCTAGAAGTTTATCCTTAATATAAGAAATCAGTTTTTAAAAGCCATGTGCAGAAAAAAAAAAAAAGAAAAAAGCTGTTATCTACAAGGTGTTCACTGAAAATGTATACATGCACACACACCCCCAATGAAAAACTTTGTTATAAACTAAATGTCAAAGAATAATTACACCAAAGAATATAAATCAGAAATCAAGATTTCATACTCAGCTTTACCAATAAAATTACCTTGCTTTTTAGGAAAAAAAAATATATCATTACCTCTAACCCACTGAATTATCAAGACACTAAGATTTACAATGAGGTTTCTGTTATATGCTAGAACATGGTAGTACTCCATTTAAGAAAGGGACACTCCATGTAGATACATATCCCACCCCCACAGGCCCTCAGAGTTCCAGGATTTATTGCAGTAAGAGCCCACTATACACCACTGATTCAGTATCCAAGACAATTAGAAACATTTCTTTAAAATGTTATCTGGTCTTCTAATCTTATTTTAAGAGAACTTTGTAAACAATATCACCTGCACATGTGCTTTCAAACTAGAGTAAACTAACCAACTTATCATGTGAAAGGCATTAGTAAGAAATGAGACACCCAGGAGAAGAGACATACAATCTTTGTTGAAGCTTATGTGACTGGTGAGCCTGTTTTGCAGCCTTACCCTGTGATTTCCTCATGTCTTTGGAGGCTAACGCACGACTGCCATGCTGAACACTGGTGAACTCAGGGCTGGTCACATTGTTAACCCTCAGCTCTTGCCCCAACGACTTCCGACCATAAGTATTTTCCCCAGATCCTCCATTGACACTGTAGCCACCTAAAAACAGCAACATTAACATTTTTTAATAGAGCTCTTTGTTTGGCTCAGTCAATTCCTGATAGCTCAGAATCTTATCACCCAATCTGTGACTCAACCAGCCTTTGCATCTCATACTCCTTCTCTGTCTTACCTGCCTTGAAATCATTTTGATTCATGTATACCTTTATTGGAAGATAAGGAAAGAAATGAAAACTAACTTAATTCAGATTTTTCGCTTTGTTTAAACCTTGTTAGAAGGGGAAGCGGACTTGGCCCAGTGGACAGGGCATCCGTCTACCACATGGGAGGTCTGCAGTTCAAACCCTGGGACTCCTTGACCCATGTGGAGCTGGCCCACACGCAGTGCTGATGTACGCAAGGAGCGCCCTGCCACATAGGAGTGCCTCCCACATAGGGGAGCCCCACGCGCAAGGAGTGCACCCCGTAAAGAGAGCGCCCAGCGCGAAAGAAACGGCAGCCTGCCCAGGAATGGCACCGCACATACGGAGAACTGACGCAGCAAGACAATGCAACAAAAGGAGAGACAGTTTCCCGTCCGCTGACAACAACCGAAATGGACAAAGAAGAACATGCGGCAAATCGACACAGGGAACAGACAACTGGGGGGGAGGAAATAAATCTAAAAAAAAAAAAAATTACCAATAAATTTAATCAAAAAAAAAAACAAAAACAACTTGTTAGAAGTCTAGACTTCAGCCATAACAATAATATATTTTTTTTTTTTGGCAAGGAAATTGCATCATAAATGTTATCAAAATAAAAAATAAAGGGGAAAACTTAGGACGATTCAGAAATAATACTGTATTTAGTGTTTATATTTTTAAATATTACCTAAGAAAGGAAGGGAAGGAAGGAGGGATGGAGGGGAGAAGAAGGAAGGAAAGAAAGGGAAGGGAGAAGAGGGAAATTTTTAAAAATATATGCCTCTAGCAATAAGGAAATATATATACCCTTTTCGTCATTCTGTATGTCAGCATGTACTCTGGTATCATCGTGCCTTTGCCGAGACACCACAGCTGAATTTGAAGGTTGCAGTCCATAAGAGGAAGAACCACCCCTATCTCTGGATGCAGAATATTTTAAATTATCTGGGTCGGCTGATGCACTATCAGTTCTGTAGGGAGAAAAATATAAGATTAGAAATTTAAACATTTTAATAGCCCAAATCATACATCTTTCTTTTATATAAACTTCTCTCTTCTTCCCACATTTTAATTTTTTAACCATAACTATTATAAATAAGCACTCCAAAATCAGATAAGCCTTTCAACTGGAAGATAACTGACTGTCAATGAAAAAAAATGTCAGCTTTTCAGGATCTTCTACTATTCTAAAGACCCATTCAGAAATAAGACTACCAATATTAGGGTGACCAATTCATCTCGATTTTCTCAGGACTTCACTGGTTTTAGCACTAAAAGGCCCATGTCCCAGGAATTCCCTCATTCCTCAGCCTCAGGCAAAGGCAGAAGGTTTGCCCTGGTCTGTGCCAATTTTACAATTCAAAGTGCCACTTCCTGGGAGCTACCTCAGCCACAGGCAAATAGGACAGGTGGTTACACTGATCCAGGACTCTCATCACTTCACTTCTGATAAAGAGAATAATTCTTCATTAACTCCCCCCCACCCCATCCCACCCCACTCTAGGAGAGGGAATAAAAGTTTCAGTCTTCCCAGCATAAAAATAAAAAAACAATGGCAGCATATCAGACAGGTACAATGTGTAACCGAACTGTTCTAAAAGTACTGCTTCATGGCAATGTGCCCAAAACTTTCACTGAATTCTTATCTGGTTGCAAAATAAACTATAGAATGATATTTTAAAGCAAGATCACTAGAATATAAAACACATTAGTTGAAAAGTAAGATTATTTTATGTACTGCAATACTGAAGACCTCAATGAAGATGCCTTAACTATAAAGAAAATTAAAATTATAAAAATTGAAGAAACAGTTTTAAGACAACAAAAGTACTAGGAATCCAATAAAGCTAAATTTGAAAGTTGCACTACATAGTCTAAGATTTAAGTACTGTTTAGATAATACCTGATACTTAAAGATATTAATAAACAAGTGATGCAGCACCAGAGTCAAATGAGAAGTCCTTATTTAAGTATCTGCTCTTTTCCATTCTATGCCTCAATTTCCTCATCAGTACAATAATCCTGAGTCTCATTCCTCCTACCATCAATCATAAGCTATTAAGAAATAAAACAACATATAACATATGTGGTAGCAAATTAAAAATAGAAGTTCCTCTCTTACTGAAATTCCTTTTGAAGCAACCTTCTGAAAAGAACTCACTTCTATTATATTTACTAAAACATCTTCTAAACCTATAATCATTTGGAAAAGCTGGCAAGAGAAGAAACTAAACTCCTCCTCAACACCCATGGCTCTCTATGTGTAAAAATGACAGCAGTGCCTATAAATATTTTATTTAGAGTTTATCATCCTTTACTTCCCCCCACTTGCAAAAATACTGAACATGGAACTTTGCACAGGGCTCAAGCAGCCCAATACCTTGGTCTGTTATTTACTACAACGTTAATACAGAATGCTAACAATAGGTCAAATTAAACTTGGACACCTAACTAGCCCAAGTCTAAATTACTCTGAACTGCTCACAATTTGAAACTTGATAACAAAATTAAGTAATCCCAGCACATAAAATAGCTAAGGCTCCACCCACGATGGAGTATCTTCTTTAAAGATTCAAGGTTCACTTAGAAAAAATAAAATCTATGAAATTTCAAGAAAAAAAACTATGAAGATATTTTCTAAGTGTACTAAGTCTATAAGCATTTAAATACGTTTAATAGTAAATGGAATATGAGAACTTTTTTCAACTAAGATATTCAAAACATATCTATAAATAGTATATTAAATGTGCATCTATAATAAACTATCAAATACCATTAAATTCTGAAAAGAGATTTTTTTAAAAAAGAGAGCTTATAAGCTTTTCTGACAAGTTTTAACTGGTCTGTATGTATGGAACATAACATAACTTGGAAAAGTAGACTGTTAGTAAATGAATGAATAAAATAGACACATGACTATTCTGAAACACAAGACAACTGAAAGTGAAAGCCTACCAATATTTAAGCATGCCTTCATTTCCTGTTTTGATTATGTTTACATATCACATTTTTACCCTTACTATTAATAGTTAAATTTCTTTTATCATTTTCTGGTGACAGTAGTAAATATAAGGCAGCAAAGAATAGAGGTTAAAAAAAGATCTGGGCTCAAAGCCCAGCTCCATCACTGAAAAGGTATGAGTGCCTTTGCACAAATTACTTAATCTCTAAGCCTCAGTCATCTCTTATATAAAACGGGGATATTTATCTAATATGTAAGGTTGTTGTGAAGCTTAAATAAGATGATAAATTCTTAAATACTTAGCCTGCAAGGTACAAAATTATTATGACCATAAACTATCTACAAAATAAACTCAAGATTTCCAGGCCACTAAACAATTAATATATAGCAGATCATGAGTGTATGAGTACATCAAATCAAGTTTTTATACTAAATATACAGCAGTTGATTTTAACTTCTTTATTAAAGAAATTAAGCAATCTATTGCTATCAACAAATCTATTTCTAAGAAGCTTTTGAATTAAAGAAAAATTGAAAAAGCCAGGACGGACTTCCCAATTTGCTAGAGATACAGGTCTTAAAATCCCATGAATTATGAACACCCAGATTTCCTTTTTCATAAGTTAGGTATTCAGAAGAAAAAAAAATTGACTAGAGTAGGATTGTTGTCTCAGAACTACCTAAAAGGTCTCTAATGGCCAAGTTTTTTTTTAATATAATCAATATATTTCTAACCACAATTAAGGTTATAAGTATAGTGAATAAACCTAAAAACACAAAATGGTTTAGCATTTATTATGAAATCTCTACTTTGATAATATCTAGATGGCTTGTGTCTGCAAAAAAAAAATTTTTTTTAATTGTCAGGCTGTTAGCATGAACAAGAAAATCATCCCAGCCCAATAAATAAAAAACTGTGAAAGAACAAAAATGAGCACTTAAAATGAGGCAATCAAAAGCACAAAATAGAATAAGCAGATTTGAACTCAGAGAGGCAGACATAAATATTACACTGGTTATAAGAACTGAAAAAGCTATCATCTGCCAGAATTAGTGTCTCGATTTAGTAAAAAAAGAAAATATATCCTAGTAAGGATCCAAAAATACTTCCACAGCCCCTTTAATACTTAAAAAATATTATGGAGAGAAAAAAAAAAAAGAAGAAATGCATAAATTTCCCCAAAATGACCAAACTCAAGTTAAAGCCTGATGTACATGCCACATGAGAGGTAAGTTTCTAAAGCTCATACCTCAAAAATCGCATACTGTATAATATGGAGCCTTTGTGATGTTTTGCATCAAGTCAATCTGTAAGACAGTAGTTATAATATTAGTGAAGACAGCTGGTTAAAACATTTGTTGTTCAAACATGAAGCAAATTATCATTCATGGGTTAAGGTGCTTTTTGTTGAACTATGACCCCCTAGGGTTACATATATTGAAGTAAAAATTGAGATGGAAAGCTACTCTGTATCTTAGACGATAAAGAAGCTTACTCCAGGGTGGCAATCAAAACTTTTTATACATAAAGGAATTTAAATGTTAACTGTAACATACAAATCACTTGCAGATATAGTTATCATTCATTTCAGTTACCTACTCTCAATATACAGAAAATGTGATACATCTGAGAGGTCACTCATTTCGAATGACCCAAATCTTTGCACCTCATTATCAACAATCCACCATGTGTAGGGGCTAGTTCTTCCTGGCTAAATGTATATTGTGGTCCAGTACTATTTTAAAACAAACAAACAAAAAAAAAAAACCTCTCTGGAATGTATGACAGTATAGAGTCAAGTAATTAAATTCCCTATCAGAAAGCACTTCTGTAAACTACCCCAAAATGACTTGATGCAAACCCCCTAAGTGGTGCCACTGGAATAAGCACCATCTTGCTTAAAGTTGTTTTTAACTATGCTTATTAAGGGATTTCACCCCCATGATGAGATCTAATTTGTAATGGGTATCAAACAGGAAATGAGATTTGCACTAAAACTAACCAGGTAGGAATGCATTTATTCTCTAAAGCAGTAGTACTCAAAGATAGCTTCACTGTCATAGAGCAGTCACTGGATGTGCTACGAGTAGTTTTTCACACAGTTAGCACCACTTGAAAATTATTTACCTTTTTAAAATAGCATCAAGATTATCCTTGCAATATCTCTTACTCACCTGGATTCAGATATGCTTTCATGATGAATAAGAAAAAGGGTGAAACTATGAATCCTGTGTACATCACTTTCACATTAGAAATACTGCTCTAAAGTATGAGTCTATGTCTAAAAAATTCATTTCAGGGGCTCAGGGAGGAATGAAGATGACAAAAAAAAAAAAAATTTCTAAGGACTTCATTATATCCTTAGGAGAAAACTGAAAAGTTCAATTTAATAAAATAGAACTGGACCATCCCATGCCAAAATCATGCTCAATACTCTTTTCCTCTAACTGCAACTGGGCCTTCAATAATGCCCATTTGTTTCTCCAGCCAGGATTCTCTCCTTTCCAAAAGAGCTTTCTAACTCACATGCACCCCTGTCAAACCCTGACTCCACCATCTCCTCTTTCCGCGAAGGTGGACATTATATATAGACTCCAGCTTCATGAGACAATAGAAGCCGTTCAACATCACTCTCAAAAATAAAAGATAACATTTTTAAGTTTCTACCAAGTGCTGGATATTTCTCCAAGCATTTTACATACACTGATTATCTCAATTCATCCTTAACACACCTATTAGGTTCCACTTTACAGATGAGATAACTAAGGTTCCCTAACTGACCAAAGGTTGCACAAGTTGTAATATACAGTTCTTACTTTCAGGTTCTTCAACACTCCATCATGTCAGCCAATATCTCCACAAACAGACCTGCATCTGTACTCAGAGCCTTTCTTCCTATCATTCTAGCCTAATGGAACAAGTAAACCTCTTACCTAAAGCACTGCTTCTACTTGTCCTCTAGATCCACATATACCCCCATCTCCTGGAGTCTCCTGTCTCTCTTCTATAGGCTGAAAAGTCTCCCATTTTACTACTACTCATCACATCAACATATAAGCTTCTCAAGTCTTTTCCTGCAAAAAAACAAAATCTTAACTCCCTTTCTGCTACTAATTCTAATTGCCGGGGCACTTTGCAACCAAATCTCTTGAAAAGTCTTTCTTCTGCAATCTGAGTTCCTCCTTCACTTCTTTCTCTACCAGACTAGAATTCATGGTCTATCATTTCAATAATACTCTTTCTAATCTCCCAGTAACCTCCCTTAAGAATTTCCTCACACCAATCTAGCAAAGCCCCAGCCTGGATAAACCCAATTAGCCATCATCATCCATCAGTAAGCACCACTCCCAGGTCCTCCAATGTTTATCTCCCAATCTCTACATGTACTACCCAGACCTTCCCCACTCTTTTCAAATTCCAGAATATTCTCCTACCTCCCTACACACACACACACACACACTCACACACATAATAAACTTTCTCATATCCTACTTCACCAAAAAATATACTGTAATGTATCTGCCTCCAATATCAGGCCTTCATCAGGATTCCATCTATTTCCACCTTCTTATGACTTTTCAAATACACTTGGGTCTCATCTCTCCTGTGGAGTCTCCTTTTCCCACCCAACTAAATCTTCCCCGTAAACATGTGAACTTTTCTAATGTCTACCATTTAAAGATATTTTAAAAATGAAAAAATAAAAACAAACAAAATCTCTATCAATCCCACATGTCCCTCCACCAAACAATCTGCCTTCATTCTTTGCAGCCAAACTAATACAATTTGTTATACTTTCCACTTTTCATTTCTTCACCTACTAGCTTCTCAACCCACATTGGTCCAACATCTGTCCCATCACATTTGACAAAACCAAACTACGAAGATGTGGTTGCTAAATCCAAGATATATTTCAAGTCTCATCTTACTCGTCCCCTCAGCAGCTTTCACAGGACAGCTGAGTAGGGCTAGGCAGGTTGTGGGCTGCTCAAAGGTGCCTAGCAGAGGAATGAGGTGGACTGAATCCCTACCCCCTTTTTTTAATTCTTACAAATAACCCCTCCCCCGGCCCCACTCCTACACTCAGATCCTGAGAGTTCAAAATAACTGGATGCCTCCCTTCCTTTAAAAAATGTTCTTCTTATGGCTTATGGGATGTTATAGTATGCTTTTCTTCCTACCTCTCTGTTTTACTTTTTCAGGCCCTCTGCAGGTTTACTCGGCCTCTCCCCTCAAACCACTAAAACTCTGAATCCTCAAAGCCTGGTCTGGGGCCCTCTACTCATCTCATTTACAAACCCTCTCCCAATCCATGCTGATGACAGCATTTGCCACGTGTATGCCACTGACTACCAAATGTAGGCCTCCATCATAGATATCTACTCTGACATCCAGACCTATACACTCAACTGGTTAGAAACTATCTCAATGCCTCAAATACAACAACCAGCCCTTTCCTCCTGGTATTCCTCATTTGAATACATGGTACTATCAAAGGTTATTTTTTAATAAATAGCATTATTTGATCAGTCTGTCTCCCAACCTCCAATTTTCATCTCTAATCCATCGATCCTCCACATATAACAAAAATAATTCTTATAAAACATAAATCCTATGTCACTCCCACTGCTCTTACATCCTATATACTCTGCTTCCCTTTTCGATTATAACTCTACCAATTCAGCTCTATTCTTCAAGCCTGAGCTTTCCTTTGCAAAGTTTCTTATTCCCCTTAGGCGGGCTACACAGGTGCTACCAGAGCACCTACCCTTACTTACACCATTTAAGTGTTTATTTAACTGGGTCTTCTGCCCACAGACTGTAAATACCAGGGCAGGAGACTGTCAATTTTGCTTTTCATTGTATCCCCAGGACCTAGAGGGCACATAAAACATGTGTTGACTTAATAAAGACTGCCTAGTCCATCATCCAGGCCTTTTCTTTGACCCTCAATTGCAGTCTCTTAATCTAACTCAAAATAACTTTTATACAAAATTCAACCTGCAACCCACACTTCTCCAAAACTTTCTATTACTATCAACAATATGTTCTGGACCATCTACTACAAGAAGAGCACTGAGTAAGAGCTATACACTTCAAAAGATGAACCAAGATGGTTCCAGCTCTCTAAGAACTTATAATCTAAAAGAAAAGAAAATACTCTTAAATTAGCACTAGTTTCAAGGAGTATAAAATATTCTGTGATTTCAGAAGAAATCCAATCCTTCAGCCTCTCCTTCAAACTCTCTAAACAGTCTATCCCTACTAGTTCATACTTAGTTATATTCTAGTTTCAGTTTGCTCATTTGATTTAAATGTTTAGTACTGAAGGCACGGCTACATTATACAACACACATTTCAGTAGGAAAAAGAAAACTGCATAGTTGCTGGTACATGGAGGGGGTAAGGGAATGGACTAGAGATGACCTCAGTTCAAAATCCATTAGGGGAAGCGGATTTGGCCCAACGGACAGGGGGTCTGCCTACCACATGAGAGGTCCAAGGTTCAAACCCAGGGCCTCCTTGACCCGTGTAGGCTGCCCATATGCAGTGCTGATGCGCACAAGGAGTGCCAAGCAGGGGTGTCCCCTGCACAGGGGAGTCCCACGCGCAAGGAGTACACCCCATAAGAAGAGCCACCCAGCGTGAAAAAAGTGCAGGCTGCCCAGGAATGGTGCCATACACACAGAGAGCTGACACAGCAAGATGACGCAACAAAACGAGACACAGATTCTGGGTGCCACTCACAAGAATGCAAGCGGGCACAGAAGAAGACACAGCGAATGGACACAGAGAGGAGACAACTGGGGGGTGGGGGTGGGGGGCGTGGGGAAGGGGGAGAAATTTTTTTTTAAAATCTTTAAAAAAATCCATTAGGGTTGTTTAAATTAAATAAAAATCTTCCCAATTAAAACTTCCTTAGTGGAGCAGGAATAGCTCAGGGTTTGAGAACCTGTTTCATATGAACAAAGTCCCAGGTATGTCCTTAAAAAGCAAAACAAAAAACAAAAAAAAAAAACCTTCCTTAAATAAAATTCAGTATTCTCATACTCTTAATCATTACTTTTCTGAACACACACACACACATACACACACACACAGGTCAAAAATAGAAAGAGCGAGCTCATCAATATATTTAAATGCTTTCAGAATTTTATCTACTTAATATGCATTTTCAAAACCTTATTTTTGTGCAAAGGACAATATCAAGAAAGTGAGAAGATATCCCACAGGACTGGGAAAAATAGTTACAAACCATATCTGATAAAGGTATAAAGAACTTTTACAACTCAACCACAAGAGGACAAACCACAGATCTTGGGCATGGTCAAGGTTTAGGGACACCAAAAGAGCAATACTGCACCATGCAACTACCCACATGTTCCTGAAACATATAACACATCATAAATGCACTGGCAAACATGAAAAGGCACTTATTGATTTTCATTTTCGACACCAGTGATTCAAAGAGGAACACATTACTAGAAACAAAGTAGAAGGCTTTCAAATCATACACACAACCCCTCACCCCCACCCCGCAATTCATTCTTATTCGTTTCACCATACCCAGTAACACTATAGGATATGTCTCCTTTTAGGTATCCTGGGGGTAGGATTAGAATCGCTATTAAAACACCAAATTGGTAAACAAATATGCTGTCTGTAATCAGAAATAAAATATGTATATATAGTATACTCTTCTACTTAAGCACCCGGACCTATTTTTCATGGGTGATCTTGATACAGCCATTTCCTTCCGGTTTTTTGTTTGTTTTTAAAAAGTCTCACAGACAAACTTCAGAAGAACCAAATAGTTGGGAAAGGAAGATACTTTTCAGGATAATTACACTATTTTTTCTTTTCTAACTGTAGAAAAATGTATTAAATGAACACACTTTGGGTAGCTATTGAAACATACTAGCATACAGCAATCAACAGCCAGGAAGCACTGCTTCTACTGTGCTAGCAGTAGCCAGAAATTTATTAAAGTACTTAGCCTTAAGTTTAACAAGGCTAAGAAATGATTCAAAATCTTTACTTCAGGTATTTTAAACCTACAAACTCTGTACAATCCTTTATCCTTCTGTTACATTTTATACTAAATGTACGTTTATCAGATTAAGTGGTTTAAAATAAGGAACTTTTGTAAATCCATTTTACAACAGAAGAAAAAGACCAATGTTTCTGGATATGAAGTTCTTTAGGAGACAGCAACCATTTACTCATTTTGAGTAAATTTACAGTACAATTTAAAATAGTACCAATATATGATAGCTTAATACAGTATACACATTAATTCCTATCTTTGCTTAGAAGACATGTGGTGTGTGTGTTTTAAGTACTTAAAACTATTACACCAGAATATAACCTTTCCATGACCCTGACATCCCCGTTCCACCTTAAAAACACACACACACTAGATTGGGGGTGGGGAGGAGAGGGTAATGCAACATTCAAATGGTGTTGTAAGAATCAGTTCTTAT
Organism: Dasypus novemcinctus; assembly: GCF_030445035.2. Lineage (NCBI taxonomy): Eukaryota > Metazoa > Chordata > Mammalia > Cingulata > Dasypodidae > Dasypus > Dasypus novemcinctus. Next base: position 54,592,966 of record NC_080695.1, on the reverse strand, counting down.
ATTCCAAATGTATAATAAAAGTTAAGCAACGTACAAGTTACCCCTACCCTCTTTTTTCTTTTTGAGATACCAGGGCTGGTGACTGAACCCAGGATCTCTTATGTGGTCAGCTGGCACTCAACCATTTGAGCCACATTCACTTCCCCCTCTCTCAATTTAATTCCATTTGCACCTGTCCTCCAATATATTCAGTTAGCCAGAAAGATTATTTTTGCTGGCTCATAATTTCAACTAGTTCTTAAATGTGAATAAAGAGATATGGAGAAAAAGTAAAGAATGATGTAGCTCTAACATGAAATTCCTCATTAGCCAACTTGAAATAGGCTTATAGCCTAACGGTAACATATCAAAAAATGTAGAATGAGAACTACTAAAGAGCAGTTAATTCCATCCTTCACCAATATATTTTTATGTGTGCATATAAACATTAATATCATGAATATTTTATGCCATAAATAGGAATTTTTAAATTTTAAGAACTTTTATTCTTATATCCTCTAGGACAGGATTCTTAAACTTTTTTTGTTCCACAGACTCCTTTGCGAGTCAGGTGAAAACCACCGACCCCTTCTCAGAATGTAGCGGCAGATCGTTTTACAACACTCAACATCAGAGGTCAGAAAAAATAAAGATAATAAATTGATTTTTTTCCATTCAAGCTCACAGACCCCGTGAAATCTTTCCACAGACCCCTGGTGGGTCACTGGACCCCTGGTTATGAACCCCTGCTCTAGGAGAACTGGACACAAACACTCTTATTAGAATTTTTCAGAGTTACAATGCACATACACCCTCTAGTACTCTAATTCAAATTTCATTTTTATCCTTCTCAAACTTTTGAGGAAAAAAGGGATAAAAGAGGGGGAAGTTCTTCATAATGCCAAATCTGATTTAAAAATAGCAATATAAATACGTCTGTGTAGCACTTTTAACAGTTTTTAAAGAAATTTACCAGACTTTATTTTTAACCTTATAATCTTATATCTTGGGGAAGGCAAGCATTACCTCCTCAGAGGCACAGCTAGTAGTAACTGTACAATAGACCTTTATCTTCTCATTCTTAGACCACTGCTATTTTCATGACACCAGCCTCAACTAAGATAAATATTTGTAAAGAATCAATAAAAAAAAAAATAAAATACACATTCCTAAAAAAATAAATACACCTTAGAAAGGAATCTAAAATACCTTGGTTCTATATCTAACTTCACCAATGCAGTTATTAAAACAGCAAGGTGATTTTTCAATTATATTAGTATAATTTTTATTTCCTCAATAAAATTACAATAAAAACGTAAGGAACACTAGCATTGTAGTAACTTTATAAGATCAGCCATTTTAATTAAGTAAAATGTCTTTTAAAAAACTCGGTTTTAAAGTCAGTGACTTGATTAACCCCCACCCTCACATGCAATCTTTACTAATAAACATAATAGGTTCATTTTTAATTTCAATGTTTTCAAAAACAGTGCAAGATATCACATATTTTTAAAATGTTATTGCTATTTCAAATAACGAAATTAATCATATTTAACAGAGTTCTAACTCAAGTCCTTTAAAAACAACAGTACAAAGTGCGTTTATGGTAGATTCTTTTAAACCTGACTAATGAATAAACTCTAAATTTCAAGCTGCATAGTCCCTCTGCTAGGAAACCTGCTATATTTTCATTTTTCTTCACTTTTATATACCCAGAAAACATAAGGACAGGCAAGAAAATGATCGGTCTTTTTAGGAAATAATTCCAGGACACATTTTCTTTTCAATTAAATATATATGTATTTATTCCACTGTACCTCACTGTGTGATATCAGTGATCATCTATGGATCTTTTTACTCTGTAATCAGAGAACTCTACGAAGAACAAAGAAACAAAATATGACATCTTTCCTCATATTAAAAAGTTTTTGTGTCTTGTCATATAATCCAACAACTCCTCTACTAGAAATATATCCAGAAGAACTAAAAACTATGACACAGATATCTGTACACCAATGTTCACAGCAGCATTATTCACAACTGCCAAAAGATGGAAGCCCAAATGTCCATCAACCAATGAATGGATAAACAAAATGTGGTATATACATACAATGGAATACAATGTCTCAGTAAGAAGAAATGAAATTGGGACACACATGATAACATGGATGAATCTTGAAGACATTATGCTAAGCAAAACAAGCCAGACACAAAAGTACAAACATTGCATGGTCTCACTAATATAAACTAAATATGAAGAGTAAATGCATAGAGTTAAAACCTAGAGTATAGGTTACTGGAAGATAAGAGGAGGATTAAGAACTACTGAAAAAAAAAAAAAAAGGAAGAACTACTGGTGCTTAACTATGTAGAAGTTTTAATTGACTATATAAGTGTGGAAATAGAGTTGATGGTAGCACATTATAGAACGTGTGGCTGAAAAGGGTAGTCTGGGAAAGTAAATGTCAACTGAAGGAAAGCCAGAGAATAACCTAGGGATTGCACTGCATAACACAGTGAATCCAGAGGTGAATAAAAATTGTGGTTGATGGTACAGATGCAAGACTGTACTTCTGTGAGAAAGAGCAGATGTATATCACTATTGCAGGGTGGTGGGAACATGGGGAAGCATGGGAAAAATACAACTGATGTGGCCCATGGACTGTGGTTAACAGCAATACTGTAATATTCTTACATCAATGCCAAATGTGTACTATGTTGATAAAGGGGGGGTATGGAAAAAATGTACCAAATGTACGCTATGGACCATGTTTGGTAGCAGTAGTCTGATGATATTATCTCATGATGGTATGTTGGTGAGGGGGTGTTGTATGAGAATTCTACACATGTATACGATTGTTTTGTACGTTCACAACCTCTGTAACAAATACATATTTAGGGTGGGTTGGGAGAAAAATGTAAGATAGGGACTACAGTTAGTAGTAATAATTTGACAATGGTCTTCCGTAGTTTGCAACGAATGTTTCACAACAATGCAAGGTGTTGGTGTAGGGATGGTGTATGGGATCCCTGTATGACGTTATGCATATTTATTTTGTAAGTTCACAACTTTTCCTATACACTTATTGTTTATGCATATTCATGGATGAATGGTATACTTCAATAAAAAAATTTTTTTTTAAAAAAGGTTTTTGTTTCTAAGTTCTGGCAACTCTCAGAAAGCCAACATAGACACTGTCATTGGGGCAATGAGTCTACCTTTCTAGTGTTAGAAGCAAATCAAAGAGGCTGGAAATAAAGTTTTATATTTCAGGTAAGAAGACCCAGGATTAAGATTATTAGGGTATCAGGTTCCCTAGATAAATTAAGGAGACCCTTAAGAGGTGAAAGTCATAGGTCCCTGTAAAGAGTTAAATAGTCCAAGATAAAATTTTACATTTTACACACACATCATTTTTACCTAAAACAGAAGATTGAAATGCTAAATGTGGGGAAGGCAGACAAGTTTTCAACTAACAAATTCAAGTAAGAGTGAAAACAAAATTCAAAAGGCTTCAGTAAAAACTAAAATACTGCTAATGCTATCAAATACAGAGGAACTACTAGCATGTGTCACTAGAGAGTCTAAGACATTTATTAGTGGAGACTTTTCCCTAATCAAGAGAAAAGGTATTAATATATTGGATGACGTGCTCGCTTTGGCAGCACATATACTAAAATTAGGATTTAGGATTTTAGTATATGTGCAGCCGTATACATATATGTACATATATACATATATGTACTTCTCTGGATACAGAGAAGATTAGCATGACCCTTGCTCAAGGATGGCATGCAAACACATTGGATGCCACCCAAAAACAAAGATCTAACTAATAGTTTAACATTTTTTTCATCCCTAGGTCCCCAGAGACTTGAATACATGAATGTTAAACAATTACCTTAAACCTACTGCAGAGCCACTAATAAATTTTCTTCTGGAACTACCAAAGGCCTGCTTAGGTTCCTGATGCTTAGGTTCTCTACAAAGAGAAAAAGCATAACCCAGGAAGTTCTATATAACAAAAACAAACTTTAATTTTGACACCAGAAGCCCCTCTGAAAAATCTTTTAGATTTCAAGTCCCTGAGTTGCAGGGACAATGACCAGTGACGGAGGACGGTCCCCTGATAGGCCATTGATATTGATGACTGTGCTTATGAACCTTTACTTTTGAAATTGAAACTTAGCCTAGTATTACAGGGTGCCTAAGAGTTATCTCCTGAGAGTTACCTCAGTGAGGTTTGGTCTCTCTCTAAGCCAAACTTAGCATATAAACACATTACCTTCCCACCAACATGGGACATGAACCCCTGCCACCAAGGGATTACTACGAAGCACCAACTAACAATGCAACTGGAAAAAGACCTTGACCAAAAGGGGGAAAAAGGTACAGACAAATGAGTTTATACGGCTAAAAGACTTGAAGGTGAGTCAGGAGGTTATCCCAGAGGTTACACTTATGCATGTCTCAGAAGGATCTCACTGAATGCCAAAGTAGATACCACGCCAAATAGGGGGGCTCCTGAGGGCTCTGGAGACATCCAAACACTAAAGTTGGGGCAGATAGCTCAGGAGTTAGGTGCCTTGCCAGTGGGTCCTACTTTGAAATTTATGCTCCCCAGTGTGACTGAGTTGGACTCAGTTGTGGTTTCCTACACATGGCTCTTCTGTCCTTCTATATGAACCTATAATTAGTACTAGAGTTGTCAGGTGTAAATCCAAGAGACTTAAATCTTTGGGCTGTTCATGTACCAGCTGGGCCCTGAATCCAAATGGAGTTGCAATACCTACTCTCCAGTTCATTGGTCTTACCCAGGAGGTGAAGATGGAAAACCACCATACCAAGGAACCGAGAGTCCCATCCATTGGCCCTATGGGACCAAAGACCCCTCTCAACTAGAGTTGGAGTGGACATCACCATCCCAGAATCCCAAGGATTGGGGAACAAACTATGGACTAAAGTAGACTTACTAGTATTCTACTATAGACTGTGATTCTAGCAATGGAAAAAGCTTTCATTGGTGTGGACGCAGTGGCCACTGGAGGTTCTGAGGGTAGCAAGAGGGAAAAACAGGTGTAATAAGGGGGTATTTCTGGGACTTGGGAATTGTTCTGAAGGACACTGCAATGACAGATACAGGCCATTGTTTATCTTGTCATAACTTAACAAAATTGTGCAGAGAGAGTGCAAACTACAATGTAAATTGTAATCTGTACTTAGTGGCAGTGCTCCAAAATGTGTTCATCAATTGCAACAAATGAACCACTAATGAGGGATGTTGTTAATGTGGGAAAGTGTGGGAGATGTGAGGAGCAGGGCATGTGGGAATTCCCTTTATTTTTTATGTTACATTTACGTAATCTAGGTATCTTTTAAAAAATAAAAAATAAATTTAAAAACTTTTAAAGGCTTTTAAACAATAACCACAAGGTTCCAGACATACTGTATGAATAGCAACATTGTCAAAGGGGATAATTTCTCTTTTTTTTTTTTCCTCTCCCCTTCCCCCCCACCCTGGTTGTCTGTTCTCTGTGTTTATTTGCTGCGTCTTCTTTGTCAGTTTCTGTTGTTGTCAGCGGCATGAGAATCTGTGTTTCTTTTTGCTGCGTCATCTTGTGTGTGCGGCGCCATTCCTGGGCAGGCTGCACTTTCTTTCGCGCTAGGCGGTTCTCCTTATGGGGCGTACTCCTTGTACGTGGGGCTCCCCTATGCGGGGGACACCCCTGCGTGGCTGGGCACTCCTTGTGCGCATCAGCACTATGCATGGGCCAGCTCCACATGGGTCAAGGAGGCCGGGGGTTTGAACCGCGGACCTCCCATGTGGTAGACGTCCTAACCACGATAATTTCTAATAGTTAATCTAACTTCCTTTTTTTGAAAGGGTATGAAGAGTAAAATGAAGGAAGTAGTTCACTACCGTTAGGAATCTGTTGATTCAGGGAAAAGTGGATTTCAGTCATTCCCCAATCAATAGATACACAATGGGCAAGAAGTTTTGTTTCCCCAGGCATTGTCAGAGAATGCCAACAGGCTCAACTCAGTGCTTAATTTTGTAGTCATCAGATTAATAATGTGCAAATACATGCAGTGAATAATAAGAGGACAACATGAAAATATGTTTAATATGTCAACAAGGTTGTTTTCAAGATGAATAAAAATCTATGCATCTTTGAAATTACGATATTATTTCTTTTATAAGAAATCTGACCACCTAAGCACATTAGAACAATATCCCTTTGAACTTGTTCAGTTTACTTAAATTGCTAGCTCGGGCTAACCTGCCCTGCAGTACAAAAACAGTACCCTCCAAAATGTCTCCTACTGTAAGAGTGTTGTAAACTTAAATTAGCGCTACAGAAACAAACTTGTGGAATCCCATTTTCATGTATTTACTTGAAAAGGGACACTGTAATATAGAGCACATATTATTTATTGATGCACTAGTAGAAAAGAAGGAGATACATAGCAAAAACAGCTATACAAGATCCAGGCACATATGAAGGTTAGGTTTTATCAGGGAGAAACAGGAAAATTTCAGACAGTAATAAGTACCATAAAGAAAACCTGGGGTGGTATGTTAGAGAGGGCTTCTCTCTCCCTGAGGAGCTGACAGTTAGACTGAGACTGGCATGAGTACAGCCAGGTCAAATACTGTGAGAAGAGCAATCTAGGCATAAAGAAAAGCACATGCCAAGGCCCTAAGGCAGGAATGAGCTTGGAGAGCGCAAAAAGCCATGACAGAAGCAGGGGAGAAAAGGTCTGAGTTCAGCCCTCAGGGACTTTAACTAGTTGGGAGGTCAAAGCAGACAAATGGAAGCAATAAGCACACGCTACTTTTCATTGTGGACCTGCAGTAAGGTTCAGAAAGGAGAGAGATCACAGAGGTCAGAGATAAGTGAGGTAGAGATCTTAATGGAAATATTTAGATTATGGAAAGTATGAAAGTAGAACTAAGCCACAGGAGGTAACATCATAAACTAAACCTATCAGCTTCTCTGTGTTCTGGGTCTCAAATATTTGAGGTTTAATGATGTACCCACCAGCTGAAACTGGTGCTCTTCATTTACCCTAAGTAAATTAACAATGTTTATAAGCAAATGAGGAATAATAGAAATACACAGAAGATGCGGTCATCAATCCTCAGAAGCTGTATGTTGGTAATACATCATAAGACCATATTCAAAGACTTCCCTGCTACAAAAAAATTTAAGACAAGATCTACCTGTGTACTCTACTACTTTGTGTGTGTTTTTGGGGGGGAAGGGATGTAATCCAACTGAAAAGCCATGGTGTATCTATATCTTGATTGGAGTTGTGCTTACACAAGTTATATACTTGATAAAACACAGTGAACTTAAAAATTAAAAACCAACAACATATGTCTATACCACACAAACAGGGAACCCTAATGGAAATAATGATATAGTTAACAGTATAATTATAAACATATACTTTCATCAATTTTAACAAATGTACCACACTAATACAAGGTGTCAATAATGGGGGGAGGGATATGTCTATGGGAACTCTATTTTCTGCGTGATTTTTCTGTAAACCTACCACTTCTATAATTAAAAATTTTAAACTCAGTGAATTTAAGACCTGTACACACACAAATTTTATCTTAAAAAATTAAGTATATATACACAATGGAGTTTTAAAAATAATTTAGAGGAATAAATTAGAATAAATTAGAAAAGAAAGGCACTCCCAATCAATTAATATAAGATGGAGAAGAACGAACACTATAAAAACACGAACATCTTTGTATCAGCAAACAATACAGCAATTTAATAAGTTACAAATTTAAAAAGGAACTACACTGGAATATTTCATATTGGAATAAAACCACAAAGTGTCTGCAATCTTTATTGTCAGGCCCCTAGAAAAGGGGAGAAGGGTATGTTTTATTTTGTAGTCCCCAAAATAAAATAGGTTCTAAAAAATATTAAGATAACCAGACAGGCAACCAAAGTAACAATAATAAAGTTTGAGAATGGTTAGCCATGCTAATGAAAGAGAACAAATAGGACTACTTGTGTGCATCCATAAAGGCCAGTCCAGTGAAGGGAGCTTCAGGGACTTATTTTAGGTGATTAGGATAGGGAAAGAAAGGAAAGTAGGCAAGTGTCTTCCATATGCCAGGCAGTGAAGGCAGGAAATCCTAAGTTAAAGTGTTTTGAGAATTCAGTGTTGCCAAATGACATCATGGCTCATACTCTGTTTTACATATAACATTTCATATAAGTATTCTAACATGAACAGAACTGTGATCAGATAAGTATCATTTTTGGTGATCATTCTCCATCAGTGTCAAATAACAAATGAGGGGCTTTTGCTCATGGAAATTCCCACACACTGAAATGAATACATTTGTCTGAATTTAAATTAAGAACAGAATATTAAAATCCCCACCAGTCTCTTGTCCAGACTGTTATAAATGTCTCTTACTACAGTTACACACACACACACACCCTTCAAGAGGTAACTAGAGGCCGCACCCCCATTAAGATGGGCAGCATGAGAAGCTCCACCAGTAAGAAATTGCAGAAACATCTTTCCCATAGCTCCAGAAAACAGTTAAAGGACTGCTGTAACAGGAAGAGCCTGAGTCAAGAAAAAAGACCAGGGAAGTGGACTTGGCCCAATGGATAGGGCATCGGCCTACCACATGAGCGGTCCACAGTTCAAGCCCTGGGCCTCCTTGACCCATGTGGAGGTGGCCTATGTGCAGTGCTGATGCGCACAAGGAGTGCTATGCCATGCAGGGGTGTCCCTATGCGCAAAGAGCACGCCCCGTAAGGAGAGCCACCCAGTGCAAAAGAAAGTGCAGCCTGCCCAAGAATGGCGCTGCACACACAGAGAGCTGACACAAGATGGTGCAACAAAAAGAAACACAGATTTCTGGTGCCGCTGATAAGGATAGGAGCGGATACAGAAGAACACGGAGCGAATGGACAGAGAGAGCAGACAACTGGGGGGGGGGGGAATAAATCTTAAAAAAGAAAGAAAGAAAGAAAAAAGACCACTGAAAAGCAGGAAGATCTCATGGAACCTTGACAGGTGCTTCCCCCTCCCCTCCCCTGCTCAGGGCAGAGCTGGCCCACACTTCCAGGGCAGATCCTTGGTCTCAGTTCCAGAGGGAGCAGAGTAACCCTTGTGCACATGCTGGAAGCCATTGATGTCTTGTGCAATCTGTCTGCTGGGGGCCTGAGGGACTTCCTGTTCAAGAACTTGCTTTAGTTCTCACTGAAGGCTCACTGAAGGGGACTCACTGAGTACTCCTACAGAATGCTGGGGGAGAGCAATCAAGTTGAGCTGCTTACAGGGCAAGGGATCACTGGCTGTAGGACATACAGTGCGTCCTGGGACCATGAAGAAATGGTTTCCTAGGGAAGAGGGGACATGTGAATCCATGCAAATACTTCAGGGTCACATGTTGTAGGCTCAAGAGGCACACCCAGAAATGATCAGGGAATCCCCTATGTATTGGCCTGGAGCTATTCTCCAAATTCATTGCATGTATAAACTCTGAAGAAGAACACTCACACAGGTCAATCTGCAAAAACCCAATACCCAGAAAGATGGTTTTTTCCTTCATTCCTGTTGTTTGTTAGCTACTGGCATTCAAGAAAAGCTCTGTCATAACAGAGCTGGATACAAGCTTAAGGAACAGAAACCAGAGAGTCTAAATTCCAGTGACAACACACTAAAATATCAAATGTCCAGGTTTCAAAAGATGACAAAACATTGGACACAGGAAGCGATGGCTCCAGGCAAAAGAGAAAATGAAAGAATTATAAACCATCAATGAAGAGGACCACACCTGGGACATAGCAAAGACTTTAAAAAATGGGTCCTAACATGACAAAAACTAAAGGAAATCTGGGAAACAATAAATGAAAACAATGAATGAAAAGAGATTATTATCAATACAGAGATTGAAATTATGAAAAGGAACCAAACAGAGCTAAAGACTCAGCAACGGAAATTAAAAATTCCCTAGATGTATTCATCAGATTGGAGCTGCCAGAACAAAGAATTCATGAACTCGAAGTCTTGAAATCAACAAGTCTAAGGAACAGAAAAAGGAAAGAATGAGGAACCTGTGGGATACCATCAAGAGTACCAACATACACATTGTGGGAGACGCAGGAGAAAAAAGGGAGAAAGAGGCAGAGAATATTCAGAAAAAAAAAAAATGGCTGAAAACATCCCAAAGTTAATGACAGACATAAATCCAAGATGCTCAATGAACCCCAAGCAGGATAAATCCAAATAGACCCATGCTATGCTATGTTATAACCAAACTACCAAATGCCAAAAATAAAGGGAGAATTCTGACAGCCACAAGACAGAATAAATATACCACATACAAGAAAGCCTAAGTGCCAATTTCTTATCAGAAACCATGGTGGCAAGAAAGCAACGGGAAGACATTTAAAGTGCTGAAAGCAAAAAAAAACAAACAAACAAACAAAAAGCCAAGCAAGAATTCTGTATCCCGCAATAGCTTGAAAAATGAGGGAAGAAATAAGACATTCCAAGATAAACATAAGGTGAAGAACTTGGGCACCACTGGACCAGCCCTGTAACAAATGCTAAAAGGAGTTCTGCAGGTTGAAAGGATAGGCTACCAGATAACTGAATGAAGCCACACGAAGAAATAAAGCTAATTACAAGGGTAAATATAAACACCAGTACTATTATATTATTATTTGTAACTCCACACTTTTTGCTTCTTACAGGTTCTAAAAGGCAAATGCATAAAATATAATGAGAAATCAATGATTCTGGACTCATGATCTAAAAATATGTAATCTGTGACAAGACCTACATGAAGGTAGGGAAACGGAAGGGACATAGTTGAGGTATGCTACTGAAGTTAAGCTGGTATCAAAGCAAACAAGATTGCTGCAGAGTTAGGATGTTAAATTTAAGCCCCATGGTAACCACAAAGAAAAGATCAGAGAATATGCAAATTCACAGAGACAGAAAGTAGAGTACAGTTTACCAGGGTTGGGAGACAGGGGCAATGGGTAGGTAATGCAAAATGAATGTAGGAATTCTGTTTGGAGTGAAGAGCAAGTTCTAATAATGGTTGGTGGTGAGGGTACTGCATCACTGTGAATGGGATTAATCCCACTGAATAGTATGTTTGGGAGTGGTGGGAATGGGAAGCTTTATGATATATGTTTCCACAATTAAAAAAAAAAAAAGAGAGAAACTAAAGAGATAGTGACAATTAAATGCAATAAATGATACTGAATGGGATCTAAGAATGGAGGAAATAAAGCTCAAAAGGCCATTATTGGGAGACAAGGAAAAATCAAAACAGAGAATGTAAGTTTTACATCAATATTAAATTTCCTGAGCTTGATAATGACTATATAAGTGAATATCCTAGTCCATAGGGAATGTACACAAACATATTGTTCAAGGAATATATGTGCAACCTGCTCTCAAATATTCAGCAAATAGATGATAGAATGATACAACAAAGGTAGCAAAATGTTAAAATTGGTGAATCTGGGTATCTGGGTGAGTGGGGTAATGTTTAAGTATGGGGTGTGTATTGTTTTTTTAGAATATCCTTTAAGTATGAAATTATTTCAAACTAAAAAGGTAAATAAGAGAAAGAGAGCGGCAACTAGAGTTAATCTAACTTATGATACTTCCCTGCTGGTAAAACTCCAATGGGTCCCTGATGCCACTGCAAATACTAAAATTCAAAGCCTACAGTATGGCTCCAATTCAGCTTTTCAGCTTCATCTCTTATTCATATTACTCCTCAGAAGAACCCATTCCTCTAACCAAACTGATTATATTTTTCCAAGGACAACTTGTATTTTGCGATCTCACCCCACCCCAACCCTTTTTTTTTTTTTTGAGATTTCCCATTCCAAATTTACTCTGCCAAAATTGTATAGTTGTATAGACCACACTGCTCCCTACTCAACTATATAGCTTTCCCTTCTCTGACTCTCGAGGTTTTAAATTCTATTAATCACTTCTAAAAATAATCAAGAATTCTATAATTAATATTCATATAATGCTTTAATTTTACAAAGCCCTTTCTTATATTCCATATAACCTATAGCCTCTTTGAATAGAGCTACTATTATACAGTAATTCTAACAGCCATAAAAATTCCTAAATATTCAGTTTTAAAATACAACTGTTCTCCCATTTCTCTTCTCTCATTTTCTTAATAAACTACTGGCCTAACTGGAAAAAAATACAACTGTCAAATATTTATAAGGAATGTTTTATTTTATAATGGAAAAAATAAAACTCCTCCAAATAAAACACCCAAAGACAACTAGCTGAAAAACCTTCTTAGTTCACTTAGAAATCTGTGGTATAGAATTGGTAACCATTAAATTCTATTTAACTAAATCTCTATAACTATAAAATCTTTATCTTTACTTAATTGTATCCTTTATTTATTTCACTATATAATCTACCTTATGGCCATCAGACTTGGTACAGATTTATAAAAGGCTGAAGAGACAATTCATAAACCCAGCTTCTCAAATTAAACTAACTAGTATCTGGCTTTTCTGTCTTCAAGGTACTCTTCCCTCTTTTGGTCTGTCACAATGAAGAATAAAGGCATTTGTACTTCTGAGAGCTTTATGTCTGTATTTCACCAAAAATGGAAGCTATTTTTAATTTGGTTTCATACTTTTAAAGTGCAGGAAGGGAAAGTGAGGTGGCTCAAGCAACTGTGCTCCCATCTACCATAGAGGAGGTCCAGCGTTCAATTCCCAGTGCCTCCTGGGGAAGCCAAGCTGGCCTGTGCTGGAAAGCTGCCCCATGCAGGAGTTCTGGCCTGCGTGGAGAGCTGGTATAGATGACACAACAAAAAGAGACAGAAAAGAGACCACAGACCAGGGAGCTGAGGTGACACAAGAGATTGAGTGCCTCTGTCCCACTCCAGAAAGGTCCCAGGATTGGTTCCTGGAGCCACCTAAGGAGAAGACAAGCATATAGAGAAGAACATACAGCAAATGGACAGAAAGATCAGACAACTGGGGGGAGGGGGGACAAATACATAAATAAGTCTTTTAAATAAATAAATAAAGTGCAGGAAGATCTTATGTTTGGGCACAGTTAAGACAGACACACACAAATGGCTGTTAAATGAAAAGTCTTAAGACTCCCAAGTTTAGAAGTAAAATCTGCTTGTTTTCTGTTGACCTGAATGCTTTCTTTTATTTGATGAATTAATTAATCTTTATTAAACTCCAATGCCAAGTTAATCAATGCCATTTTGGAATATTAAAACATACAATAATTAATTATACATTTATTTTTTAAAACGAATCATTTTTGATGACTTCTGTCTGGATTGGTGTAACTAGAAGATTATTTCCCAAAATAAAGGCAAGGAAAGGTTGGACTTTGCCTACCGGTAATAGCTCCTTTTTTTAGGGAAAGAAGAGAGTAGCAACCAACCATCTCCAAACTGGTCAAGCACACTTGGTCATAAGAAGCCACTATTCTTGTTTCTCCATGTAAAAAAAAATGAAAGCATTCAGAGGCTCCTGAACCCCTTCCCAGCCTTAGCTTGAGGAACCCACAGATTTCTAGTAATAATACTGACTTAAAACTACTCATTTACCTAACCATTCTCAATGTTAACTAAAAGTACAGTGAGTGAAAAATAAGACTATAAGCCAATGCTATATAACTCCTTAAGGCTAAGGGTATGATTTTGGGGAAGGTGGGCTTGCTCTGTTGCCATCCGACACTAGTCTAGTCAGCCACCTGGAACACTTCCTGTCAATATGTGTGAAGTTCCCTGTATGGCCATGATTGACTCAACAGTTTCCACAGACTAAGTGGCAAACTAACACTAACCGAAACGAACTGCTTTTTTAAATCCCATTTTTTTCAGAAGCCTAAATCAAGGAAAATGGAAAAAAAAATCAGGAAGAAATGGGACAGAAAAGGCAAAGAATTTTAAAAAAAGACAATCAAAATAATTCAGATGAACAATAAAGAATCTACTGCATTTGAAGATCCTTTGGAGAAATAAACCCCCATTTAAACACCGCAGATCAAACTGCGTTCTGTCAGCTAACCATATTCGTTCACCTTTCCAAAGAGAAGGGACAAAGTAACAGTCTCAAATTTAACTTGTGAAAATGGATGATTTACCAAATGTGAGGGTTTTTTTTTTGTTGGCGACCACTGCATAGCAACATGCAAATTAATCAAATTATATGCAGTGGAGTATATCCATACCTCTCAGTTTCCTCCTCTACAAAAGAATGTATATCCAACTTCCTAACAAACTGTTACTCCATGTAACCAAGTGCATCTCACAGTATCATCTATCTAGGCATTAATGAGGTCCTGAGACTTTGTTACAGAGCACAGTTCGAATAAAGCTTATATGCTTCCCCCCCAAACAAGGCAAATATATAAAGCGCTTGGAAGAACATGGGTAATATTAATAAACTCGTGTATATATTCCATAATTATATAAGCCACTCCAGACCTATCAGCTATGAAGTCAGGTGACCCCACCATGTGGCTACAACCCTGTCTGCTACTTCATTTGTTTAGAACTACAAACCACAAGTTATTCTTTTCTAAAAATTCTATAGGACTATTTGTAAAGGGTCCTTTAACCCTATAAAGGATGCTGAATTACAATAATGAAAAGTAATAGGAGACCCACTGTTGAAGAAGAGCTCTCAAATGTCAAATTTAGGCTTATATATCACCTAATTTGTTAGATGGCAGGAAAAAAAAATCAAATGTCACACATTTCAATGTAAGTGCAAAACAACTAAAGATGTCAATTACAGATAAAAATTAACTAGTCAGCTGATTCCATTTAAAGCCCTTACAAAGAGACACATTAGCCTAACCATCACAAGTTAAAGGGATGCTTTTCAAACTTTTTTTTATTATTACTAAACATCCCAATCTAGACTCCGGCATTAATTTTAAAAATCAGCTAATCATAAACATCAGTTCTCAAGAGGGACAGAGGATTTGGGAGGGGATATTAAAAATAAGAGGTGTACCACCCATCAGCCAAAAGACTATTTCAATATTTCTATCTTTCTTAAAATGTTAACATCCTAACATTATTTCCAAACTGTTGGAATTACATGCAACTATTAAGCAAAAAGTCTTCTTAATGTGTCTTATATTTATTTTGTAGGTTTCTGGACAATGGTAATGCAAGTATTCTTCCAAGTATTAAAGCCCCATGAATCAACTAACCCTAAAATAATATGTATATTTAGTGGGTCCTTCTAGACACTGGATGCAATTCCAAATTGTGCCTGCATCATTACACTTATTTGATAAGAGAGGTAAGAAGCCATTAGCCCTAAATTAGGTACAATTACCTCACAATCAAAAGAAACGAATATTAATTTTTTTCTTAACTGACGCTAATATACTCAAATCCAGGTTGTGTCTCAAAGTGTGAAGTCAAAGCCTCTATACATACACAAGGGGATATTCTCTCAAAAGTGTCCGGATAGAACTGCTCTTCACCAGAGTAACTGCCCCCGCACTTGGGCGAAACTTCATTTCCCAGGACCAGAGTGGGTCGGAGTCCACTTACACACACTCACGGTCTCATCTCATGCTCCACAAATATCCTGCCTGAAGTCAGGTATATTCCTTAGCTAGAGTTTTGGGTGTTTTTTTTTTTTTTAATATTTCTATGAACACGTGGGGTCACAGATGCGAACAGTTGAGGACGTCTTTCACGTGGGGGGCTGAGAGCGTGGGGAACCAAGGAGGTGAATGGCTAACAGAAAGGGCCCTGGACTCTCAAAATAGCAATTCAAATCCGAACTTGCAGGCAAGAGAGTAACTCGAATTCCCCCCAGCACCAAAACCCCTGTTTTCTCCCTCGCGGGCCCAACCCCTCGGTCAGTACCTCCGGCCGGTTCCCAGGGTCCCGGGTCCCGCGCCGGGGCTGAAGTGCAGCGAGAGGGAGACATGGAGGCCGGGCCTCCCGGCGGCCTTCCCCGCCAGCGCGGGCGGGAGGCGACCCAGGAAGCCGCGCCCGGCTCCCGAGGCGAGGTGGAGGGGCTAGGCCGCGCCTCCCGCTCCCGCGGCCCTAGGCCTCGGCCGGCCCGAGGCGTGGCCCGGGAGGTCGGGGCGGCGGGGTCGGCGCCGGCTCACCCACCTGGGTTGCCAGTCATTCCAGCTCCGCGGGTACTTGGTGCCGCCGCCGCCGCCGCTGCTCAGCCGAGACCCCGGGGCTCTGCGGCTCATTACCTTCCCCGACACGACATGGCCAAGCGCCGCCGCCCGAAGAAGCGCGAGTCGCCGCCCGAACCGGCCGCCGCCGACACTTCGCTCCGGCCGGGGGCTGAAGAGGAAGCTGAGGAGGCGGCGGCGGAGGGCGGGGGAGGCGGACGGCCGTTCCGGGTTCCGCCTGCACCCGCAGCGCAGGACGAGGAGGCGGGAGGGGCGCGGCGAGGGGGAGGCGGAGGAAGGGGAGGCGACGTCTCTTCCAGGGCCGTGCGCGGCCCGCGACGCCCGGGCCCAGGAGGAGGAGGACGGCGCAGAGGAGGCGGTGGCAGCGGCTCCTCACGCTCACACGGCCACGGCTTCCCCGCCTCCCGACTCCGCCTGCCGCGCCGCCGCTACCGCACGGCATGCTGGGAGCGAGGGGTGGTGCCGGCGCCCACTGGGTCGGGGAGAGGGGCGGGGCCCGCGGTGGGGGCGGGGCCAACCCGAGGGGCGTGGTTGGGGAGGGGCGGGGCCGCGAACGGGCCACCACCCAGCTCCGGGGCCCGCCTTGACTCCCTGCGGACTGTCGGGGCGCGGCTGCGGGGAACCGTGGGAGGGGAGAGCTCCATCCCCCACCCGTCACCCATACTACCCCTTGCCAACACACCCCAGAAAGCACCTGACCCCCGGGGGCTGGGCGGTCAGGTGTAAACAGACATCCAATCAAATACCTGGAGCGAAGGGCCCGGCGTAGCGCGCGCGCGGGCGCACCCACGTGCCTTCAGCCTTCACGTGCGCGCACCTTCCCCACCGTCTTCCGGGAAACAGTAAGGAACAGGGTGGACAGCCCCCTGCCCAGCCCGCATCGGAAATGTGCCCTGAAGTCCTGACAGCTTGGCCGTTTCTTCACATTGTAAAATACTGAAATAAATAAAAGGAGGGGGAGGAGAGGAACGGACCGGGACTACCAACCTCTGCCCGGGCAGTGTGACATGTGCTTTGAAATCCCCTCGCCCTAACACTTGCCCACATTCCCCACCAGAAAGACGCTGGCTACAGCGGAGCGAACCTGACCACTGTCTCCCACGTGGTGCTGCCCCGAAACAATTTGCTGTTACATAATGTGACTGAGGGTGCATAGAGGAAAGGTGAATGATTGCACCCCAAACGTGTAACGGGAGTAACTTGGGAAACTTGAGTTTAGGGATGACAGCCAAGAATCTTAACATGAACTACATTAAGGATTATAACCTATCATTTTATTTTACAAGAAGAAAGTCTTTAGGTACTGTTCGTGTAAGTAAAAATTGCTTCCAGAAAGTACCTGAAGGTTGTGTGGCGTTGATACCTTGCCAGGCATACCCCTTCGTCCTTGCGCTCCTGGTTTATGCCCACGAATCGCTCACTAAGGTAGGATCCTGCCAGTGGTGAAGGATGGAACACTAAGTTTTCAAGTGAACTTCTCTTAGCGCCCTTCTCCCCACCCCCATTCAAGGGAAAATGAACCCTTCTCTGAACTGGTGCTTTTTGACTCAACACAGAAATTCCTACTAGGAGTCAGATAGGAGCATAGTCACCCAGCTGTGTAAAAAATAAATTCAATAAAACACCTGAGTTAGAGGGCTTACCCACCCCCATGCACACTCCACTTCCCTCTTGATGAGTGAAGGATATGGGGATGGGTCCTCGTATTGTAAAAGAGGACCTACAGAGGTGTCCGTACCTCCCTATCATTTCCTCCTTTCTATTCTCCTACTAAGAAAATGCCCCTCTTCAATCAAGTCCCAACATTAGGGTCCCTTCATCCAGTTTGATCCTTTCTGGGAGACTGGTATTCCTGCCACAAGGTATTTTAAGTTTGTTTGTAATTAGTGTTTAATTACACAGCAATGTGAATACATTGTCCTTGCTTTTTTTTTTTAAATGTACAATCTATTCATGATTTAGTCTGTCATTTGACATTCAGCAAAATTGAGTGAGCATCTACTGGCCAAGCTCTTAGGGACATGTACCCAACGAAGACTCCAGGGGTAGGGGTCAGAGAAATGGATCTATTACTAGAAATAATTGAAATATTTATGTTTGTGCAATCTCCCGACTCTCCATCGTCCTGCCAACCTGTCTTTCAATCCGACTAGAAAAGTCTCCCTCTCCAAAGCCTTTTCTGAATCGTAAATTCTGAGTTTCCTGGGGTCAGTTTCCTCTGATCCTTTACTTTTTGTGCTCAGGTGAATGAATGCTTCCCCTCCTCTTTGGGACCCTCAGACCCATGAGCAAATGACTGATGTAGCCACTTAAAAAATTTGACTTCCTTAAAGTCTATCCCAGTAAGGATGCAGTGATCAGATTATATCAAGTATTGAGATTTTGAAATGATTACCAGCATCATAACCAGAACCTTAGACCTGAGAAAATTTACAGGTGTCTTTTCAATCTTTTCAAATTATAAAATGGCAGCAAAATAATTTGAAGAAGAGCTCTGGGCTCAAATTCAAACTCCCCACTTATTAGCTGAGGGAGCACTGATAAGCATCTAACATTCACAGATCTCAGTTTCCTCATCTGTAAAATGGAGGTGATAATAATAGCACTGACCTCAAGAATATTGAGAGGATAAATGGAGGTAGTACATGCAAAGTGCTTTGCACAGTGCCTGCCACACAATAACAGTAAGTAGTCAATAAATGTTAGCTAGAAATCAAATGTGCAACTTCTCTGAAGCACATGGCTATTTGGATAATATTTTGACCAATGAAGAGGGAGAAAAGGGGAAAGCCACTGGTAGGGATTGTATTCAGTTGCTCAGTTGTGTTTCTTATTTGTCATTATTTTTTTTACTTTTCCGGTAGAAATAATTAAGCCTCAAAAACACCCAATGCCTGGCACAGAGGTAGTGTGAGGACACAGCAGGTGGTTGAGTGTCAACTGGCAGAAACTTCCTAGAAAGCAATTGAATGGTGTATATCCAAAGACTTAAAATTGTTAATCCCATCTCCCTGCAGTCCTTCCACTTCTGGTAATCTATCCTAAGGAAATTTGCCATACTGAAGCCAAAGTGATTTTCTTAAAATAAAAATCAGATCACGTTACCACCCTACTTAAAACCCATCAATAGCTTCCCATTCTTCTTTGGGAAAAAAATCCAGATAAATCATTGTTAAGAGCCTATGAGAGGGGGGGAGTGGGGAATATCGGAACCACTTATATTTTTTAATGCAACATTTTCTGTGATCTATGTATCTTTTAAAAAAAGAGAGACAATCATAAAACATTTTTTTTAAAAGAGCCTATTAAAGGCTGAAAATTCTGTTTCTCCTACATCACAGTCATTCCACAGCAGCTCATACCTAGAACAGAAAACTAATGGTTCCCAATTTCGGTTGTGCAGTAGAATCCCCTTGCCCAGACCCCATCCCAGATCAATTAAATCAAAATCCCTCAGTGGAGGTCCAGACATCAGCACATTTTAGACTTCGATAAGAGATTCCAATATGCAGCCAATGTTGAGAACCACCACTTTAGAACCCTTAAGCTCTGAAATAGTTATTGGGGCCAACCCAACTCCACTTCCCAATACGTGTGGCTTGTAAAAATAATGCTAAACCACTGGGTGCGGGATGGGGGGGGGAGAAGGGGCGGAATTGAAAACCTAATTTTTCCCATAATTACTTGGATATTTTAAAAACTTACATAAAATATTATTAACTTTCAAAACGTTCCAAAGATTTTATTCTCATTTGTTTTGTTGGTTCTGCTTTGCTGGCTCCATTACCACTTGCTTTCTTTACTCCACTTCAATCACGGTACCTGAACAGACCAAGCCTGTCCAGCCTCTGAGCTTTGCACTTGCTGTTCCCTCTGCCTGGAATGCCTTCCCTATATATATATTTCCCCATCAGGGTCAGGACGAGGGCAAGGTGAATGAGGTGTGCCTAGGGCACAACATTTAAGGAGGCACTCACTCATACTTTCATGCAAAAGCGGGCGGCTCTCACACGACCTGAGAGTGAGTGACTCCTTCAAATTTTGTGCCCTCATTCACCTTGCCCTAGTCCTGGCCACGGTTACCAGGACCTAACACTACAGAGAGTTTTTCCCTGACCTCCCTGCCCAAAAGAGCTTCCCAAGACCCTTCTCTTATTCTCTGTCACATTTCTTTCCTCTCTAGCACCCATCACCATCTGCAAGTATTAGGTTTGTTTGCACATTTATTGTCTGTCTCATCCTTAGGAGACGAACTTGATGAGACCAAAGGCTCCACCTGTTGCACCCCTAACCCCTCTATTCCAGCACACAACACAGCGCCTGACCTGTAGTAAGCACTCAGGAAACATTTGTCTGTAGGAGCAAAATGGAAACTATCGAAAATACAGACCAAGAATAATAGAGAAGAGCATTAATCTCAATCTTCTTAATAGCAAGATGTTGGGAATTATGCCAGTGTCCAGTAATAGACTGATTGAGGGACAACACATTCATAGTTGGAATTTTCCGCCACCATTAAAATTGTATTTATGAAGAATTTTTTTTATAATAAAAAAAAATTTTTTTTAGGAGATACCAGGGATTGAACTTGGGACCTCGTACACCGGAAGCTGGTGCTCAACCACTGAGCTACACCCATACCCCTTTATGAAGAATTTTTAATGAAATGGGGAAAATATTATACTAACACGTTAAATTAAAAAAGCATGAGATTCAAAAGTGACCATGTGCTATGACCTCAACGCTGTTTTAAAAAGTTTCATAGAAAAAAGGCAAAAGAAAATTTACTAAATTTATCTAATAACGAAGGCCTGTGAAAAGTGGGTTCATGCGTGATTTCTTTGTTTCTGCTTCTTGCTAATTTCCCAATTAAAAATACAAAAGTGGTATTTGTAACATAAAAATTTTAAACTAAAGGTAAGCATTCTATAAATACGTGGTGAACTAATGAACAAAGAATGCATGCACTTGGGGTGAGGCAATGACCCACATAAACCAATTAAGTAACCTTTGGCCAAAGCATAGTCTTAGCCCTAATAATAGTGACTGACTCTAGCTAATATTTATCAAGTGTTTCCTGATGCTGAATCCTAAGCCAAATGCTCTGTGTGGGTTACTTCATGGAATTCTCCAAAAACATACTATGAAGTAGGTACCAATGAGGCATTTTACAATTTGAGACTGATGCCAAGAGAAGCTAAGCAGCCTGCCCAAGGTCACCCAGCTGGCAACAAGCAGGGCCAGGCAGGGACTGTCACAGGCAGGGCCAGGAGAGAACATTTGGCCCCGACCTGACATTCGTCAAAGGCCTCAGATTTAGATCTTTGACGTTATTGCCTAATGAAATTCTACACAAAGACCTGGAGACACACTGACAGGAAGGAAGCCAGGATTTTAAAACTGTGTCCCATTACCAACCCACACATTTGTAATGACTATGCATTACTATTTTGTAATAAATCATGTTATTGACTGATGAATAAGTAATTATATTGCCTTGTAGTTGTCATTTTCTTCCCCTTGCATTAAAAATGTTGGGGGGGGGGGAGAGAAGGTAAAAATGGGAATTCTGCTTTCCCCATGATTTTTCTGTAAACCTACAAGTGCTCTAATTTAAAAAAAATTTTTTTAAAGCAAATCCAAAAAAGTGTTCATTTGTTAAAAAGGACATTCTTAAAATGTACCACAAATTTTGTGCCCCCTTTGGTGTTTCTTACATTTATGAGGTATGCAGAACCTCAAAAACTTGAGTAGTCTAATTCCCTCATAACTTCTGAAAGACCCTGGAGTCAGGAATTGAACACAGGCCAACCTCAGAGTCCTTAACCGCCAAGATTTTCTTAGACAGATCTTCCAAATTTCCTAGATGCATACTCTAATTTACTTCCAGAGTAAACAAAAGATAACACTCTCTCTTTCATTTTCTTTAATTCCCAGATCCGGCCCAGGATGAATCCCAATTAGGCACCAAAAATTGAGAAACCTCGTTCTAAAAAAGGGGACTCAAGTACAACAGGGATATTTAAAGTCTAATCTTAAAAAGTAGACCCATGTCACAGAAACATGAACACAGGTGTTTTTAAAAACATAGCTTTCTTATTCCTGCTCCACTCTAGTAAACCTTTGTCACAGGTCAGCCTCCCTCAGTCGGGGCTATTTTTATAGCACGTTTTCAAATTGGTGCAGGAGGAATTTGGCTCGGAAACTTCATGACACATTTGAAATCTCCGCGCAGGCTGCCTCAGCTGGAGGCAGAGCCCCAAGCTTCCATGAATCAGGGCACAAGATGTGCTGCCCAGTGGCTCGCGCATTCTCCAAACAATAGAAGAGGAAGGCCCATGCTGCTCATCAGAAACTTTTTGTGATTTATAAAGTAGAGAATGACTGAGTTAGAAAACAGGAGGGTGATTTTGCCCTGCAGTACAGGAGGATTTGCATGGAGAGTCGAAGAAGCCAGCTCCTTTCCTTCTCATAATTTAACCATTATCAAAGACACAGGTAGGGAAGGGGATGTGGCTCAACTGATAGAGTGCCCATCTACCATATGGAGGGTCCAGGGTTCGATCCCGAAGGCCTCCTGACCGGTGTGGTGAGCTGGCCCATGCACAGTGCTGTCCTGCAAAGAGAGCCGCCCTGTGTGAAGAAAATGCAGTCTGCCCAGCAGTGGTGCCACACACATGGAGAGCTGATGCAGCAAGATGACGCAACAAAAAAGAAACGCAGTTTCCTGGTGCCGCCCGACAATGCAAGCGGACACAGAAGGCAGAAGAACACACAGCCAATGGACACAGAGAGTAGACAATAGGTGGGAAGGGGAGAGAAATAAGTAAAATAAATCTTTAAAAAATAAAAGATACAGGTAAATAAATTGTGGGCAGTCTCCAGCAGCAGCAAGTCTTGCAGGTGATGGGTTTGTACAGTTGCCATTTAGCATTTTCAGTGACTCTTGAGCCTCTATCGTTCTTTTTTTTTTTAAGATTTATTTATTTATTTAATTCCCCCCGCCCCTCGGTTGTCTGTATGCTGCGTCTTGTTTCTTTGTCCGCTTCTGTTGTCGTCAGCAGCATGGGAAGTGTGGGCGGCGCCATTCCTGGGCAGGCTGCGCTTTCTTTCGCGCTGGGCGCTCTCCTTACGGGGCGCACTCCTTGCGCGTGGGGCTCCCCTAGGCGGGGGACACCCCTGCGTGGCAGGGCACTCCTTGCGCGCATCAGCACTGCGCATGCCCAGCTCCACACGGGTCAAGGAGGCCCGGGGTTTGAACTGCGGACCTCCAATGTGGTAGACGGACGCCCTAACCACTGGGCCAAGTCCGTTTTCCCTCTATCGTTCTTGTACCTAGTAAACATCTTTCTGAAGAATTGGATTGCATGGGAGCAAACTTTTTACTTTGAAGGTTGATTGGCAAGCATTGTCTAGACAGAAATTTCTTCATCTTCCTTTTGCCTCAGCTGTTGGTAGGAGCTCCTAGCAATGTAGCTTGGGTTTCCTGTCCACATTTTAATCCTTGGCTTCTTGGGTCTTTCCTAGAGTTCTCCCCCAACTCCATCTTTCTTAAACATCTTGCCTAAGAGCAGTGCCCTTGGATTGGGTTAAAGAGAAAGGGACTTTGTTGGACAGTGGGGGTGGGAAGGGGAGGTATCAGACGGAAATTAAAGTCAGGGTAAATGAGAGTGGTGCCTTCAGTATTTATTGCCATGCCTTGGAGCCTAAACCAATCTCCTGATAGTAATGGTAATAATAGTAATAATAAAATTTATAATAACAATCGTTAACATTGCTACTTGCCAGGCACTGTGCAAAGTACTTTATATAACTAGCTCATTGCTCATTTAATCCTCACGATGACCACAAAAGTTGGTTACTCTGTTTATTCCCATTTTACTGGTGATAAAGCAGAGGTTTATAGAGGATATAACTCTACCAAGGTGACAGCTAGTAAACTGTAGAGCTGAAACTTAAACTCATGCTTGGTTGTCTGTTTACATGCTGTCCCTACAATTTGTTTTAACCAGCAATCAACTTAATTTATCAATTTGTATGAGTAGTCTGCGTTCTTAAAAGCAATTGGGTGTCAAAATCTTTATAGCTTCTGGCAAGTAAGGAGGATAAGTGTTTCATTTCAGAGCTTCATAATGGAAATGATCCCTTAGTCCCATGCCATGGAGGCAAATGAAGGCTTATTCTATGCCGTCTTTTGTAGCTAGAATGATTTGAAGGTCACACCGCTTGGCACAGTGTATGCACCATTTCCCCAGGATACCACCTCTCAGGGGATGCTCCTTGCTGGGCCCTGGACGTGGTTTCTCAGAAAAACCATGGCTTGAGGTGACTTTTGGATGAAGGGGAAGCAGATGGCCGAGTATTACGTCACCTTGGGTAAGGGAAACAGGAATATGAAAATAACAGAATTGTGGAGAAATAGTAGTCTGATCTCCAAATCACCAGCAAGCATTTGGGAAGTGTTTGGTCCCAGCAAACACCAGGGACGGAGGAGAACTAGAACTAACACGGCGTGTCCTGTGCTACCACATTTAAAAGCAGACACCACCATTTTCACCATTTTGTCAAAATAATAATGACCGCTGAGATGTCCCGTGATATTTACCTTTTACCACCACCACTACTCCTCAAGCCCCGGGAGGTAAATATTGTCAAATGCCCATTCTTCACAAGAAGAAACTGAACTTGCAAAGTTTAGTGAGTGACCTTCCCTGGATCACACAGCCCTAAGTGGCACTTGAACCCCAGACTATCTCATGCCAAAGACACCCCCTGCCTGGAAATCATGTGAGGGACATATAAGGAGGAACATTTTCCAGACTATCCTGTATGTACCAACATCATGCATGAAATTCCAAATGCCAAGTAATTCTTACCGGTTGGATCTCTTTTAGAGAACTCTATTTTAAGTATTTTTTAAAAACTTATGAACATATGTTCATCTTGAAAAGATTGATGGGGAGTACCCAGGATAGGAGCAGTTGTATATTAAGGTAGTGGGATTATTAGTATTTCTTTGTTCTGTTCTCTAGTTTCCAAACTGTCTATAATTGAAGATATTTAGGATGGTGAAAAATCTCCCCAAAACAACCCTGCTGTTGTGAGATACTCTAACCTCCCCCCACTCCCCTGCCAAAAACTCAAACAATGCCTCCTGCTACCTGTTATATCAAGTCCAAACTCCTTATTTTGTGCTCCTTAAACCTCTATGAATGGTGAAATAAATGAAATACCATACAGCCACTGTCTTCAACTAGAAAGAATTATATATATATAAATATGTAATGAATTATGTACGCATGATATATATAAACATAAAGAACTATATATATCTACACACACATGATTTTTTCCCTACAATTATTTTTAAGGTAAAAAAATCACTGGCACTGTTTAGATTTGAGGGAACAAAAGTTTGCAGGAAGATTTACACCTACTGAGTTGGAAAGATTTTCTTTAAAAAGGAGACTGTGGAACAATATCTGTAGTATAACATTTCTGTAAAGAAAACATACACATCTAGCTAGTATGTGTCTATCCATGTATTGATAGATAGAGGAAAAGGCTGGAGGGATACACATTAAACTCTAATATATTAAGCTCTTGATAAAACAGTCTTTTCTGCTTCGTTGTGTGTTTCTGTAATACCAAGTAGATGGTAATTAGGGGAACGTTGACTGTATAACCCAGAAGTTGTGCTGGTTCAGACACTTTTATTTTCCAGGCAAGGGAAGAGAGAATAGAAGCAGTTGCATGATAGTCTTCAACTCAGTTGCTTCAAGAACAGGAGTCTGTCCTTTGGGTTTTCTTTTAAGAAAATGTGAAGAGTAAGTGCTTCAGGGCTCCCTCCCCACAGAGGCACACCCCAGCCTCTGGAGGGGAAGGTGGCTCTCAGCAACTAGCAGGTTGCATCAGTTTTCTGACAGGTTGCACTTCCTCCCTTGCTAGTAGTTCAGCTTCATCTCCATTGTCTCAGGCCTCTGAGCCAGCATTGCCATGCCATGGTTTTGTGTAATGTTTTTTTTACGAGGTAGCAGGGATTGAACCCAGGTCCTCGTACCTGCAGAGGAAGAGCTCAACCACTAGCTACACCCACTCCAGGTTTTGTGTATTTTTAACATCCTCCAAGGCAGTTTCCAGCTTCCAGTCTCCAGCCCCAGCTGGGGCCACCTGCCTGGGCTGTCTGTCCCCCCAGGTATCATTGTTATTCTCATTAGTCCTCTAGTCACAGAGCACAAGGCTTGAGTGATCTGCCCTGACCCTATTTCCTCCAGCAGCCTGTGATTTTTAGTGCATGTGATTCTGCAGTACGTAAGGTTTTTCCAGAACTCACATAATATCCTGTGGCAAAAACTCCTGTACTTATCCCTGGGGAGTTAGACTGGGGGGGGGAGCTGAAATTTTCAATTTTTACTTTCTCCCCTTTGGTATTGTCCAACCTCATCCTGCAAGTAATGAACGGAAACTCTAACTCAGTGTTTGCCAAACTTACTTGAGAGTATTACAAAGAATTATAATGCATTGACAAAACTCTAAGAGAACACACCAGGTATAATGCACGCTTAGGTTAAAGTAGACAGCAAAAAATAAAACTCTCTCGAAGACTGAAAAATCACTGTTGCAAGAAATTGTCACAACTTTACTCATCAGATATATATTGAAAACTTAAGACACACATACAGACAAGCAGTCATCAGATTGAAGACATACAAAAACACATGAATTGATTGATAACTTCTGCCTAAACATTCTGTGCCCAGATCATACTTAATATGTTCATACATCATGTAATCTCTCAAGAGACTTCCTGGCAGAAAGGCCAGCATTTTGGGTATTTGACCTATGCAGTCACACAGAGCGCCATCCTTAGAAGGGTCTTGAATTTGGCTTGATGTTCTGCTGTTGCTATTTCAAATACTTAGTGATTTTTTAACAAGGGGCTCCTTATTTTCATTTTTTGGTAAGATTTACAAATTATGTATACTGCCTGGTGTATCGGGTATAGCAGAGGAACAGGCTGACTTTCTCTATAAAAGGCAAAAGGATAAATATTTTAGACTTTGTGGGCCATGTAGCCTCTGTTGCAACAACTCACCTCTGCCCTTGAAGCACTGAAGCACCATAGACAATATGTGAATGAAAGGGCAGGGAAGCGGACTTGGCCCAGTGGTTAGGGTGTCTGTCTACCACATGGGAGACGATTCAAACCCCGGGCCTCCTTGGCCCATGCGCAGTGCTGATGCGCGCAAGGAGTGCCCTGCCATGCAGGGGTGTCCCCCGCGTAGGGGAGCCCCATGCCCAAGGAGTGTGCCCCGTAAGGAGAGTCGCCCAACGCGAAAGAAAGTGCAGCCTGCCCAGGAATGGCGCCGCCCACACTTCCCGTGCCGCTGACGACAACAGAAGCGGACAAAGAAACAAGACGCAGCAAACAGACACAGAGAACAGACAACTGGGGAGGGCGGGGGATTAAAAATAAATAAATTAATTTTTAAAATAAAGAAATCTTTAAAAAAAAAAGAAAGGGCAGACTATGTTTCGATAAATCTTTAATTACAAAAACAAGCACCTGGCTGTTTAGGTCCATAGACTGTAGTTTGCCCACCCCTGACATAGCACATTTTTTCTTAAAGGTATATTGTTGCCAAGTGATTAACAACAACACACACAATAATAATAAGTTTTTTTCCACATAGGGCCAGAATAATTTTTCAAACATAGGTCAAATGGTGTTTAGCTACTGAGAAGCCAAATAGGGGATAATGTGTGCATGTGTATGCCGGCTACCTTTCATTTTCTCCTCCAGATCCACTCTCCGTCCTTTTCCACCCTGCGCTGGTCCCCAGAGGCTAAGCTGGGTGGACTTCATCCACAGGGTCCCCTGTACAATGTCTTGTGGTTGAGGTGGCACCACCAGAAGATGGAGGGCAGGAGAAAAGTGATGTTTGGGTGTTTATTCCTCCAGCCTCCTCCCTGTAGGTCACCTGGAGGTGACTCCGGCCCTCTACTGAAGGCCACTGTCCCTCTCGTATGGGAGCTTCATCTAGTCACCCACTCTAGGTTCCAGTGACCTCTCCCTCCCTCCCCTTGATCTTTGGGTCTAAGGGTGATAGAGACTCCCCACTGTTATTAACGCTGTACTGAACCATTCCTTGTTAGCTTACCAAAACCTTGTCCACACTTCCGTAAATGGTCCTTTTATTAACACTCTGAGTATCTCCCCAGTTAAGTATCCCATCTGTTTCTTGAAAGCCTGTGACTGATCCAGCGAGGTGATCCAGCAATTAGCAACAGCAGGAAGCCACTACCACCCAAAGGGCTCAGGGACAAAAGGGAAAGAAGGTGTTACAACGTCCAAGACCGTGGTCACACATGGTCACAGATGTGGGCCAGGTCTTTCCTTTGGGAGGTGGAGCCACAAAGGAGATTCGGGTGCTTGAGGAAGAGACAGAGAGGAAGAGATATGCCTTGGTTTCTCCCCCTTCTGCCCTCCAATCTCCTGCCAGCACCTCTCATTGGCTGAACCCAGCCAGAAACCAGCTCTTATGAGAGCCTGGAAGACACAATCTTCACACATAAAACTCAGTATATCTCACCAAAGAAAAATCTGAAAAGGAAATCAGGGAAACAGTTCCACTTACAACAGCAACCAAAAGAATCAAATATCTAGGAATAAATTTAACCAAGGATGTAAAGGCCTTGTATGTAGAAAATCACAGAACATTGCTGAAGGAAACCAGAGAAGACCTGAGTAAATGGAAAGAGATCCCATGTTAATGGATTGAAAGACTTAATACTGTTAAGATGCCAATACATCCAAAGTGATTTACAGATTAAATGCAATCCCAATCAACATTCCAGCAGTGATTTTTCAGAAAAGGAAAAGCCGATCCTCAAATCAAATGGAATTGCAAGAGACCTTGAAAAAACAAAATAATCCTGAAAAATAAGAAGAAAGGACTCATACTTTCTGATTCCAAAACTTATTAAAGAGCTACTATAATCAAAGTAGTGTGGTACTGACACAAGGACTAACATATAGGCCAATGGAATAGAATTGAGAGTTCACAAATAAAGCCACACACCTAAGGGCAAATGATTCTTGTCAAGGGTGCCAAATCCACTCAATGGGGAAAAATAATCTGTTTAACAAATGGTGCTGGGAAAACTGGATGTCCACATACAAAAGAAGGAATGTAGATTACTACCTCATACCATATATGAAAATGAACTCAGAATGGATCAATGACCTAACTAAAAGAGCTAAAACTATAAAACCCTTAGAAGAAAACATAGTGAACTATCTTTAGGACCTTGTCCAGGCAATGGATTCTTAGACTTTACACCAAAAGTATG
Source organism: Dasypus novemcinctus (assembly GCF_030445035.2). Lineage (NCBI taxonomy): Eukaryota > Metazoa > Chordata > Mammalia > Cingulata > Dasypodidae > Dasypus > Dasypus novemcinctus. The sequence goes on along the minus strand of NC_080695.1, from coordinate 54,563,427 downwards.
AGCAACAAAAGAAAAGAGAGAATAAAATTGGACTTCATCAAATTAAAAACTCATTCATCAAGGGTCATTATCAAGAAAGCAAAAAGCCAATCCACAGAATTGGAGAAAATAATTGCTAACCATAATTGATAAGTGTTTAATATCCAGAAAGTATAAAGAACTCTGAAAATTCAACACAAAAGACAATCCAAATTTAAAATATGCACAGGATTTGAAAAGACATTTCTCCAAAGTATATAAACAAATGGCTAATAAGCATATGAAAGGATGCTCTACACCATTAGCCACTAGGGAAATGCAAATCAAAACCACAATGAGATACCACTTCATGCCCACTACAGTAGCTATTATTAAAGTATTAATAACAGAAAACAGGGAAGCCAACATGGCTCAACCATTTGGGCACCGGCCTCCCACAGGGGAGGTCCTGGGTTCAGGTTCCAGTGCCTCCTAAAATAAGAAGAGCAGACTCCACCTCCCACCGCAATGAGCTAGACACCACCCCACTGCAATGAGCTAGACGCCACACCTGCTGCACCAAGCACAGGCCACAAGCCAGCAGACGCCACAGCCCGCAGGGAGCAGATGTAGCTCAGGCCATTGGGCACTCGTCTCTCATGTGTGAGGTCCCAGGTTCAGTTCCCGATGTGTCCTGGAGAAGGTGAGCAAACAACGAGCAGACAGAGAAAAAAACGATCTGGGGGAAGGGGTGATAAATAAAGAAAAATAAGGTAGATGAAATAAAATCCTAAAAATATTAACAGAAAATAACGTATTGGTGAGGATGTGAAGAGATTGGAACCCTTCTACACTGCTGATGGGAAAGAACATTCCACAGCTACTATGGAAAACTGTCTAGCAGTTCCTCAAAAAGCTAAACATGGAATTACCATATGACCTAGCAATTCCACTCCTAGGTATATACCCTAACGACCTAAAATAACATGGACTCAAGCAGATATTTGTTGCCAATGTTCATAGCAACATTATTCACAATATCCAAAAAAGTGCAAGTAACTCAAGTGTCCATCAACAGATGAATGGGTAAACAAATGGTGGTATGTAATACAATGGAATATGATTCAGCTGTAAAAAGAAAATTCTGATACATGTTGAAAAATGAATGAACCTTAAAGACATCATGTCAAGTGAAATAAGCCAGATCCCAAAGGACACATACTGCATGATTTCACTATATGAAATAACTAGAAAATGCACATTCATAGAGACAAAAAGTATGTTAGTTACCAGTGTCAAGGGTTGGGGAGTGGGTACGGGTGTAGGATGGGAACAGAGTTTCTGTTTGGGGTGATGAAAGTTTTGGTAATGGATGGTGGTGATGGTACCACAACACTATGAATGTAATATCACTAAGTTGCATACTTGAAAGTGATTAAAATGGGGAATGTTATGTCATACATATGTTACCACAATAAAAATTTAAAAAGAAAAGACAAATGGAAAACGTGGACCTCAAGGCTCAACGTCTGTGCTATATAGCAAGCAGAGCACAACAAGGGATGGTTCTGAAGGCAAGCAGGCCCGGGACCAGCACAGGAAGGGAAGGTTGTACTTAACTTCAGAAAGGCTATTACGAAGGAGTATTGATAACATGAATCATAAAAATCTCACAGTATTTTCCAGGAAAAAAGTTACCTTAGATTCTATAAAAGAGGTCAGTAAGATAAAATATTAAAGATCCCGGAAGCAGATGTGGCTCAAGCAATTGAGCTCCTGCCTACCACATGGGAGGTCTGTGGTTGGGTTCCCGGTGCCTCCTAAAGAAGACAGTGAGCTGGTGCAACGGGCAGGTGTGGCAAGCTGATGCAACAAGAGATACAAGAAGAAAAACCTAATGAGAGATACAACAAAGCAGGGAACAGAGGTGGCCCCAAGGATTAGGCGCCTCTGTCCCATATTGGAGGTCCTGGGTTCAGTTCTCAGTACCTCCTAAAGAAACAAGGAAGATGAACAGACACAGCCAGTACAAACAATGAGGGGTTGGGTAGAAATAAATAAATTTTTAAAAAGATCCCTCCATTGGTCTGAGAATATGCAACAGTGTTTTTTTTTTTACTACAAAGGCACCGATTTCCTTATCAAAGGACTCATTCTCTAAATTAATTAATTACTTTTTTAAAAAAGTAATTAATGAAGTTTCTTATATGGTATTTATAGATTTAATTTTTTTTAGATTAAGAAAATATACTACTAGCATCAGTTGTGTCCATCAGAACAGATTTTAGGGAAACTTCAGAAACATAATTGATGTAATTCAAACTTTTTGGAAGAAAGAACATACTAACAAGGGTGGTAGTTTGGCTCTGTATCCTCCAATATGGTAGCCAGTAACTACCTGAGGCTATTGAGCGCTTGAAACTTGGCTGTTTTTTTTAAAGATTTATTTATTTATTTATTTTTCTCCCCTTTCCCCGCCCCCCTCACCCCCCCACCCCAGTTGTCTGTTCTCTGTGTCTATTTGCTAGATCTTCTTTGTCCACTTCTGTTATTGTCAGCGGCATGGGAATCTGTGTTTCTTTTCGTTGCGTCATCTTGTTGTGTCAGCTCTCCATGTGTGCGGCGCCATTCCTGGGCAGGCTGCGCTTTCTTTCGCGCTGGGCGGCTCTCCTTACCGGGCGTACTCCTTGCGCGTGGGGTTCCCCTACGCAGGGGACACCCCTGTGTGGCAGGGCACTCCTTGTGCGCATCAGCACTGCGCATGGGCCAGCTCCACACGGGTCAAGGAAGCCCGGGGTTTGAACCGCGGACCTCCCATGTGGTAGACGAATGCCCTAACCACTGGGCCAAGTCTGCCACCCTTGGCTAGTTTGAATTGAGATGTGCTGTGAGTATAAAAGACACACCAGCTTTCAAAGACTTATCGCCAAAAAAAAAAAAGTGTAAAATATTTCATTATTAGTTTTTATATTGATTACATGTTGAAGGAATAATATTTTCAGTAGTTATGGTTAAACAAAATATATTAGTTAAATGAGTATTTCCTATTTCTCTTTACCTTTTTTTGTTGTTGTTGCTACTGGAAAGTTTAAAATTTCATATGTGGCTCACATTCTATTTCTGTTAGACAGTGCTGTGCTAGATCAAGTTAAAGGATAAGAATGTATCCTTTACTGAGCACTCTTCAAGGGGTGCAGACATTGTATCTAGGCAGCTCTAGAGATACAAGTGATCCCGGGCGTTGGCAGTTCCTCAGCCATCTCTGCTGAATTGCCTCTGCAGTCTGCTTACAAGACCTAACCCTTGCTACCATTCAAGGCGCAACTCAGGTTTTAACTCTTGCCTGCAGTTTTTCTTTACCATAAGACCTGAAGAAAGTTTCCTTTCTCTGGTTTTCTCATAGAATTATTTCAACCACTTATTTTGGCACTTATGTATATTAAGTCTTAATTCCTCAACCAAACCAAATTGGGTAGTTTTGAGGCAAGTTTGTATAGTGAAATGGGGAAGGCGGCTGGCCTGACAGGCAACATGGTCGACAGGCAACATGGCTGATACCATGAAGAGACCTTGATCATAACCTTGACTTCCCAGTTGGAACTCTTTCCAGGACCTAGGGGAGGCCCTGGATATTCCAAACAGGCCTCACCATTGGTCCCCACCATTGGTGGAGTAACCAGTAACAGTTGGGTCCCTTCGCCTTAGCATTACCAAGGGGAGAAATAATTAATAGCTTAAATGGTAACCACGCAAGCCCAATCTCTTTCTCTCTGCCTAGAGGAGACAGCATCAAATCTCAGTGTGTATTTTTGTCCTTCTCTCCCATTTCTCAGCAAGCTCTGTTCTTTCCCCCCATGTCTCAATAAATTCTTTTTACTGGCCTAACTAAACTGGTGTGTTCTTAAATTCTTTTTTGCAATATAACCAAGAACCTAGAGGAATCCAACATTTCCCCAGCTTCAGTTTGTAACAAACCTCTGATTTTTGGTTAGGAAACACACAGCAGGCATACCATCCCCTCCTCTAGCCCACACCCATGACAGACATCAACAATCAATCACAACATCTTTTCCCTTCAAACCCATTGAAGGTCTTATCATCTTTTGTAAAAAACAGTGTTCCCAGGTGGCAGATACCCATTGGTCTGAGTTGTGAAGAGAGAAGAAAGCTATTTGCTATCTCTACAATAAAGGCACTTGGTGAATATGATTGACAGTAACTTCAGCAAAGAGGCATGCATTTAAATTTCTCTCTTTGTATTACAGGTTATGAAACTACAAAATTAGGACAATAAATGCATTTTATTAGTAGTGTGCTAAATATGTTACTGTTGCTGGATATCAAGCACATGGGCAATTCCCCAACTTCTATCAACGGCCAGGTGGGTTGTGATGCATGCTGTCTGTCTCCTTTGGGATTCTTTTTAGCAGGTACCATAATTCCCTCTCCAAGTAAGAATAGAGCAAAGGATAATGTCATTTTATATCAAGGCAGGGTACCAAAAGTGAGTTTCAAGGAACACTGTTTCTGTAGGATGTTAATAAAACATTCAATGAAAAATAGATTCTCTGGTCAAACAAGTGAGGGCCACCAGGTTCAGAAAAAAGTTAAAATGATTTATTGTTCCTCTCCAGGAAGGAGATCTAATATGTTTCCCAAACATTTTTTCCCCATAAAGTCCCATTTGCTTATCTTAAAGAATTAAATTCTAAGAAGGATATTTTGGGGAATGCTGTCCCAAAGATTAACACTGATATTTTATTTTTGTAAATAGGGGGGAAATGTTGATGCTAGAGAATAGCTAAATTTTTCTTTGTTTTCAAATTTACTTTCTTCAAACCCAAGGTGTTTGTTGCCAGCAGTTATCATTATGATTATTTAAGGCTGTAAGACTAATCCATGGCTTAATCCAACTGTTTTATTTTCCTAGGCTGTTCAAGCATGTACCTTGATGTGGTTCTGCTTAAACAGTGGGAGTCTATTTGCTCATGGTTTGAGGTGGGAAAAGGTTCAAATCAAGGCATTATCAAGACGATGCTTTCTTCTTGAAGTCTGGCGTTCTGGGGCTGGCTGCCGGTGATCCTTCACTTGTCACATAGTGGTGCCTCTGGATCTGTCTCTTCTCTTCTGGACTCTGTTGATGTCCCGCTTCTGGCTGCTCCCTCTGTGTCTCTTCTCTGTCTGCCTGCATTTTATTCCTTCAGAGAGGACTTAAGGAATAGGATTAAGACCCATCCTGATTCAATTGGGCCACACCTGAACTCAAGTAACCTCAACCAAAGGTCCTACTTTCAATGGCTTCACACCCACAGAAACGGATCAACTTTAAGAATGTGTTTTTCTGGGAGGTACATAGAGCTTCACACCACTACCCTTTATTTGTAGATGAGGAAAATGAGGCTTAGGAAGATTAAGTGCCCTGCCCAAGGCCACAGCGCCCATTAGTGACTAACAAAGTAGAAAGCTGGAAAATAAAGAATCATTAAAACATATGAAACAGCCCCATAACTATCACCTCCATGACATCTTGTCTCTTCAGCTCCCCCCACCTATTGTTTGCCTATCTGCAAGAGAAAAGTACATTTTCCAGGAGGGCTGTGAATGTAGATACATTCCTTTCACCTAAACAGAAAATAAGAGAAAAGATTTATTACAGCAGAGAGCAATAGAGCCTCAGAGCTCTCTCAGGAAAGTAGGAAAAGTAAAATTTCATATTGGATTTCTTTATGGTAATGATGATACTGTTCAAAGAGCTTCCCTGGCCCTTATTTCTAGAGTTCTGGACTGGGCTTTACTTGTTACAAGTTGTCCTCAAGATTTGGGCTTTGCAAACATAAAGAAGGTTACTTTTGTGCAGCCCAAACAATTTGCTCTTTGGCAAATCTAATCAGCATAGACTATTGCAAGGTGAGGGTTTATTAATCTCAGCACTGTTGACATTGGGGGCTGGACAATTCTCTATTGTGGGGGGCTGTCCTGTGAGCTGAAGCATCCATGGCCTCTATCTCCTAGATGCCAGCAAACCCCGCCCCCCAAATGTGACAACAAAAACTGCCTCTATGTCCCCTGGGAGACGGGGTGCAAAGTAGCTACCAGCTGAGAACCACTGTTCTAGGTGACTCTGTTGAGGATGATTGCCACTTCAAACCGACAGCGAGCTCTTCAGGGAAGGGACTCAAGGCACATGCGTGAGTCATCTTTGTCTTGCCCTGTCTGGCACATAGAAGGTGTTCATTCTTCAATTCATCATTCATTATTTACTAGAACCGATCATGTACCAGGCACTCTTCTAAGGAGTGGGGATACCTCAGTGAGCATAACAGATAGTCCCTGGCCTCAAGGGGTTTACATTCTAGAGGAGAGAAGGCAGATAATAAAAATATAATTTAAAACAGAAATATATAAGATATTTTCAGGTATTGAGTGCTTTAAAGAAAAAAAATGTACAAATATGAGAGAGTGTTGCCTTAGACAGAGTGGTCTATCAGTTGGGATTAGATTGGTAGTAGGACCCAAAGTAACAACAGCTTAAACAAGATAATGGGTTTGCTTCTCTCTCAAGTAGGAATCCAGAAGCAAGTAGTCCAGGGCTGTTCCGGTGGCTCTGCTCCATGAAGTCCTCAGCAACCCAGGTTCCTTCTATTTTGTAGCTCTTCTGGGCATGGCCTCCATTTCTGAGGTTACCTCATGGTCTAAGATAGGTGTTCCAGTTCCAGCCATCATGTGCCAGGAAAAAAGGAAAAAAGGGGCAAAGGGCATGTGCCAATGATCTTTTCAAGATGGTTCCTAGAAACTGCCACAAGGTATTTCCGCGTATATTGCAATGACCAGAACGTAGACACATAGCCAGCTTAAGAGAAGGTGGGCAATTATGGGCCCAGTTATAATGAGGAGGTTCCGTTTCTGTGAGAGAGGGGAAGAGTGGAAATTGGTGGGCAGCTTGAAGTCTCTCTCAGAGATACTCAAGGAAATCCTTTCAAAGAAACAGACAGTGGCAGTAAGACCTAAATGATGAGAAGGGAGACAAGCTGGGAAGAGCTTCCTGGCAGGGGGAACGCAGTGCAAAGGCTTTGGGTTGCAACAAGTCTGGCAGGATTGCAAGGCCAGTGTGGAGGAAGACTGGCAGATGTGAGATCACGTGGTGTCTTGCAGGGCAGGATAACGTGCCTGAGTTTTCTTCCACTTGCAATGGGAAGACTTTGGAGGATTTTAAAGCAAGGATAAGATGTCATTTGTGCTTTCAGAAGATTATCCTGGTTGCTGTGTCAGGACTGAAGTGGGAGAGGCAGAGAGGAGATGAGTTAACAGGCAATTGCTTTAGAGAGAATGGTGGCTTGAATTGGCATGATGAAGTACAGACGGTAAGAAGTGATCACATTTTGCATACAAGGCTATGGTATTTTGAAGCTGAAGTACTACTTGAGATATTGGATGTAGGGTGTGATGGGAATAAGAAAAAAAAAAATTTTTTTAATGTTTCCCAGCTTTTGACCTGATCATCTGGCACATGGCTGAGACAGGGAAGGCTGGGAGGAGGCAAACTGGAGGCAATGGCAAAGAACAAGCGTTCTCTTTTGGACCATATTAAATCTGAGCTGAGTAGGAAATGTCCAAATGGAGATGTCAAGCTGGGAACTGGATATTTAAGCATGTGGCCTAAACATACAAATTTGAGAGTCATCAGCCTAAAGATAGCACTTTAAGGGTAAGTGTGAAAACAATGTTAGAAATAATTGGCTGAAGGAGAAGGGAAATTATACATTTTAAAGTGCAATTAAACAAATTAAAAACCTAGATGGTCCATCTTAAAGGCCCTTAAACATCTCAGAAGCTGCCTTCAGAATCTTCAAGAGTGCAACTCTTCGAACTGCCTTAGGCTCTCAAGCACCATTCACAACAAGCAAAAAGACTTTTATCATCATTTGTAAAAAGAGCCTGAAAGAATCACTGCTGCTTCTGCTGTACTTGCATACAGCAGCACTGTTTTCTGATTTTTAAAAGATACAATTGTGCAATATTTATGCCACCTTATAGTTGAAATAGGCTTTTCCAGATTCACCTTGGAGAAGTAACCACATGATGCTGTGTCTATGGGAAAACATGCTCTGAATACATGATTTGGGAAAACGACCCAACTGCTTACAACTTAGGAATTGCTACCTTGTGTGGTTTTAATTAGATCAAACCCCTTACTCCAATGAGGTTATAATGTAATAAGAAAAATAATAACACGAGGTAGCATTTGCTGAGCACCTCCTAAGGGCCAGGTAATGTGCTTCTTGGCACTTTACAGACAGAATGCTAATCTTCACACAGGCTTGATGGGGAGGTATTTTTATCCCCATTTTACCAAGCCGCAGAGCGATTGTGTATCTTGCTAAATAACGAGACCTGTCTTTCCTTAGACTTCTCAGGAACAACTGATCATGTCTTATTATTTTAGGGGGCACCTGGCTTACCTCTCCTCTTCACACACCTCTAGGTAGAAACCCCACCATTTTCTTTTCTCTGTCAACTACCATTTCTACTTTATAATGGGTACCCAATGAACATTTATTGAAAGCACAAACTAGAGACATAGATAGGACTACACAGAAAACATAACAGGTGGAACTCTAAAAGAGTCTTGGGATAGCACTTAGTTTGGAGGTCATTGCCTGGCTGACCCGCAGGTGGAAGATGACTTCAGGAACAGTTTGTGCAATTTCAAAAGACAGCAGCATTTAAACTCTCTTGCCACATGCTGAAGCAAGATGGCGGGTGATGTCTGCCAGGGTTCAGCTTCCGCTTCCCTCTTAAAGCCTTGGGGGGTCCAGCGTCTTCTGAGCCCAGTTGCAGGCTGGCACAAGGCTCATCTCTCCTCCCGGGGCTCCTTTTTTTCTGGGCTAGGCTACTCTGTTCTCTTCAAAAGGTCAGCTCTAAACTATCAGGTGAATGGCTCATCTCTCTTCCCCGGACTGCAGGATCAAAGCTGACAAGTTCTCTCCTCTTCCTCATCTATGGAGCTCTCTTTGTTCCTCTGTGTATCTTCTCCTGTATATCTACTTCTGTGTGTCTCCTTGATTGAATGTCAGTTTATATAGTCCTAATGACATGGCTGAATCATAGTCCTAACCTTGATTTAATCAAGTAAATGTAAAGCCTTTGAATTAAAATCAAATGGTGTCATGCCCAGAGGAACAGAGCAGTTTACAAACATAATTAGTATCTTTTTTTTTGGAATTCATAAATAATCTTAAACTGCCACAGGGGGTACAGAAAAATATGCCAAATATACACTATGGACCATAGTTAGTAATGATAGTCTGATGATGTTATCTCATAATCTGTAACAAATGTTCCACAACTGAAGCAGGCTAGATAGGGAATCAGAAAAACCGATGCCATTAAACACGTGTTCTTCAATACCCCAAGATGGCTGCTGGAAGACCCTCACGAGACCTCTCATTCAGAACAAGATTTCCTCCAGAAACCAGGAGAAGCCCGGATATTCTCCAGGGACCTTATCATTGGGCCCTCCTGGGGGATTGACGGGTAGGGTAACCAATCAAAACAGCAAACAGCTGGAAATCCCCCCCCCCCCCCGCATTAGCAAAGGGGCAGAATAATTAATGGTTCAAAAAGCAAGCGCAAAGGCTGAACATGTCCTCTCTTGCCTTTTGACCCCTCTTCTGGCCTTCGCCCTTGCCTAGAACAACACACAAGTAAACCCCGGGCATTTATAATCCATAATGGGGAATTGTAGTCTGTAAATTGACCCTCTTTATCACTCTTCAGCCCTTCCTTTCTACCTGGGACTCATGATTTGTTATTTTCTCTCGTTTCTCTTCCCTCCCTACTTAATGAATTACTGGCCTAACTAACCCAGTATGCTCTTGAAATTCTTTTCTTGTAGCTTAGCCAAGGACTTAGAAAAGAAATCCAGCAACACAATGGTGTGGTATGTTGGGAAAGGGATGGTGTATGGGAATTCTACATATGGGCATGATTGTTTTGTAAGTTTACAACTTCTGGAATAAAATATATTAAAAAAAAGAAAAACAAGCAAAAATCAATTGGCCGTAGAGGTGAGGATCTGGTTCAGTATTCTCAATTTGATTCCATTGGTCTATAAATCTGTATGCCACTATCATGCTGTTTTGACCACTGTAGCCTTGTAATAAATTTTAAAGTCAGGGAAATTTTAAAAAAAGGGAATTTGCCAAATGTTTGCACTCCTCGATATAGGGCCAGGCTGGGCCACATTCCCACAGGTAAACGAGGGGAGAGGACTGAATAGGGACTATCCTTAGTCCCCCATAGGCTACGTCCTAGGCTCCTGGAGGCATTTGAATTTGCAACCTCCAGCTGTCAAACTCTCTTGATTTAGAAGAAAACTGAGGTCCTGCGTAGCAACATGACTTCTCTCGGCCATCCAGGTGTTCTCACTCCCGGCCCTACCCTGTTTCCACACCCCACTGCCCAGGGTACACAGGCATCCTAAAATCTGTATTTGTCATGACTACACATAAACACACGTATACAGAGGGTTGAAAGACTTGCCAAAAATGCAAGAGCTGTGTATCACTTTCAAGCTAAGGAAAAAGACTGGTTGAATACAAAACAGAAGTTGTCAGTTAAAAGATCCCCAGGCAATAAAGTTTCTTTGGCCTTTTGGGCACAAGGTAGGCCCATTCTGGTTTGGGACTGAAAGGAAATAGAAAGTAAAGGTTAATATTCTAATTCTGAATCTCCCCTGGTTTCACTTTCTAAATCACCCAGTAGTTGTCCGGTGTGAGATACTGAGAAATGAAGGAAAAGAAAAAACTGGATGGCGGTGGAGAGAGACTAAGAAACGGTTGGTTTATGGGGAAGCCTCCTGGGAGAAACTATTAGACAATGTGGTAATTAGTATTAGGGAGGAGAGACTGCGTCCAAATGTTAATTAGTGTATTTCTTCCTCCCTAACTCACTCCAAGGGCCCCCTTGAGGTGCACACTGAATTTAATTACTTCTCCCGCAGGGTGTTCTCCCCTCCCCCTGCTGGATCATCCACTAATTGGGAGGGTGGGGTGAGTGTTACCATAGAAACAGAAAAACAAAAGCAACAACCTCTGGAACCTCAAGTTGAGTAAACTATTGACCTATAAATTAGAAAGTTTCAGGCACGTGCTACAAATTAAGTTTTTTTGGTACCCAGAGCCAGTGTGCTGCTCACACCTTCACTTGTATGTGAACCCCCTGGGGATCTTGTCAAAATGCAGATTCTGATTCAGGGGGTCTGGGGTGGGGCCTGAGATTCTGCATTTCTAACCAGCTTCCCGGTGATTCTGGTGCCTCTGGAACCGGGCCCCATACTTTGAGGAGCATGGCACTAGAGCAGACCGCTGGCTCTCGAACTTGCCTGCCGGTTTGAAAGACCTGGGGATCTCCTGGGAGGTTTGTTAAAAACACCTGACTGGACCCCATCCCCAGGGTTTCTGATTCAATAGGTCTGGGTGGGGCCTGGGAAAGTGCATTTCTAACAGGTTCCCAGGTGTTGCTGCTGCTGGGAGCACTGCCCTGTGGGCTTGCGGAAGAGGAGAGGGACCTGAGCTGGTCACCAAGAGGAGTCCAAAGATCTTCACTTAGGCAAGCACCATAGATTTTCCAGAGCCCAGAAGCTAGGCTGGCTGTCCTTCACGTCCCACCTGGAGAGGACTGTCCCTCAGCACAGCTAGCCTATGGCCCTCTACTTATGCCACGAAACTTGCCTGCTCTCCAGCCCATCCGCTCCCCTTGCTGTAGTTCAGGACAGCTGTGACACCGCTAGAACAGAGGGTGGGGCCTTGTCCCAAGAGGTGGTGGTGATGAGGTGATGGGAGAGTAAACTCCAGCACCTGAGCAAGCTGGAGCTCCCCCACCAAGTTAGGCCGGGGGTAGTATATCCCCTTCGCTTCAGTAAAATTCCATGAGTTGTCTTTAGTTACCCAAGGTCTTATGCAAAGGGTAGACCTGCAGAACTTGAACCATGGGAACATTGACACAAGGTCTAAGCCATAGGAATTCTCTTCTAGGCACCAGATGGAAGACTACGCAATATCAGGATTGTCCCTGAAAGTGCCAAGCTCGTTACTCCAAGGAGTTATTTTCCAAGGAAAGAAGGAAGAGAAGAAGAGCATGCTATAGAATTACAACTAAGTTTCAACTAATTTTTTTTTCTTTTTTCTTTAGGAGGTGGTGGGGATTGAATCGAGGACCTCACACATGGGAAGCAGGCACTCAAACCACCGAGCCACACCTACTTCCCATGCAGCACTTCTTTTTAAAAATTCATTTTGATCTTCCCCAAAGAAAATTCTTTTCCTTACCTAGATGATTTCTTTCAGTGATATTTTCATAATCAACAAACTAAGGGTGGTAGCACTTTTATTTCTTAGAAGAAAATAGCCTCAGAGCTGTGGGAAGGAAACTGCCATTTCTTAAGCGCCTACTATGTGTCAAGCCTTTTGCATGTCTCTTTAAGTGCATCTTCTCATTTTGCTATTACTACAGTTAGGACTGTCTGGAATATCTTTCCGGAAAGTTTGCAAAAATATTTTTTAAGCAAAAACATTCTATTCAGATAAAGTGTTCCCACAGAGAAAATGATGCCAATATTTAAGGATCATGGAGGGCTGAGAAGTGTGTAAGCCATTAAGCCATAGAAACTTTCTGGTCCTCTCCGGCTAGCCATTAAAACTCCTGCTGAGAGCTGGTTATTTCATTACACCACAAATAAAGTTTTAGCAACTGCTTCTAAATGGTTTTTCCAGGCCTATGGGGGACCTGGATCCAGTTAGTGGGTGGTAAGGCTGATTTTTACCTGCTGGGAGGGGCTTTAAGTATTGTTTTTTTGTTTTGTTTTGTTATATTTAGACCATAAATTATGTGGCAAAATGAAGCCATTTATTAGACAAGCAACCAATTCTCCCCCATGCTATATCAAACACTTGCCTTGAAAATGATTATGTTCATTCATTTAGTGAGTATGACTTTGGACATCTACTACATGCCAGGCAAAGGTTTCAAAACAGGCACAAGAAAGAGATGCTGTGAGTAAATCTACAACCCCAAGTTGTAAGACATACTATGAGAGAAATGTAACGAAATATATGGGGAGTCCAGGAGAAGTGACATTTAATTTGGGCCCTAGAGGATGATAAAAAGGAGATAAAGGAGGAGTTGATGAAGGCCAATAGCATTTCAACTGGAAGTAAAAGTCCACCCAAACAGATACTTGAACAACCATATTCATAGCAGCTTTATTCACAATGGCCAAAAGGCGGAAACCAGCCAAGTGTTCATCAAGAGATGAATGGATCATCAAAATGTGGTATTGAGGCAGGTTAGTTTAGGAAAGGGAAAGATGAGTCTAAGACCTGAAAAAAAACATGGCCATGAAACATGGGGCCATGGAACCCCGCCTGGGAACACCCTGAGGGAAAGACACCCCCCCCCAGAAGGCTGCTGGGAGAACTCTGCAAAACCACGTGGTGAGAGCCCCACTCGGAATGAGATTGGAAGGAGTGAGATTGGAAGGAGATCTCACCAGGGTCAAGGCCTCAACGTTGGCCCTCTGGGGAACTGATGGGTGGCGTAACCAATCAGAACAGCAAGTAGCTGGGGCCCCTCCCCCCACATTAGGAAAGGGAGGAGTAAGTCAAAGCCTAATATAGGTAGCCCCAAGGAGAACACACCTGCATCTGGGGGTGTGGCAGTCTGTTCTTTTCTCCCATTCTGTTCTCAATAAACTACTGGCCTAACTAAACCAGCATGTTCTTAAATTGTTTTATGTAACATAGCCAAGAACCTAGAGATATCCATCATCCCCCAACTTCCCCCAGCTTCAGTGCATCCATGATATATCTATGATATGATAAATGATATATGATACTTGCTATTTTGCAGTCTTAAAAAGGAATGAAGGGAAGTGGATGTGGCTCAGGCAGTTGAGCACCTACCTCCCACATGGGAGGTTCCAGGGTCGGTTGCTGGTGCCTCCTGAAGAAGATAAACAAACAATGAGCAGACAATATGAAAAACAACAACAACAAGCAGACAAGAAGCAAAAAAAACCTCCAACAACAATGAGCAGACAATGAGCACAAAAATCCAACAATGAGCAAGACAACAAGTAAGCAAAGAGCAGACAGCGAACAAAAACAAAATGAGCAGGGAGCAGATGTGGCTCAAGCAGTTGGGTGCTGGCCTCCTGCATAGGAGGTCCTGGGTTTTGTTCCCACTGCCTCTTAAAGAAAAAACAGACAACAAGCAGATAATGAGCACAAACAATGAACAAACAGATGAGGGAGCTTCTCTGGGGGGGGGGGGGGGCAGGAATAAAACTGAAAATAGATGACATATATTAAGTAAATATAAACTAAAAATAAAAAAGGAATAAGGTTCCAATATATGCTACAACATGGATGAATCTTAAAGACATCATGTTGAGTTAAAGAAGCCAGACACACAATAAACAAATATATACTCTCACTTATATGAAATACCTAGAAGAAGCAAATTTCTACATGCAGGTAGTAGATTTTAGGTTACCAGGGGCTGGGAGATGAGGGAAGCAAAGAGGGGATTGTTCCTTTATGGGTACACTGTCTGTTTGGAGTGATGAAAAAGTCAGGTAACAGATACTGTTGATGGTAGCACAATATTGTGAATGTAATCGATACCACCGAATCATACACTTGAAAGGATTTAAAACAGGAAATTCTGAGTTGTACATATGTTACTACAATACAAAGCTGTTTTTTATGTTTTTAAATGGTCCCTGAGGTAGGAAAGAAGTTGGCAATTTCTGGGAACTGAGAGAAGGGTAGTGCAGGAAAGAGGGAGACAGTCCCAGAAAAGGTAAGTCGACCCAGTGGTGGCTTGTACTGGGTCACTTGGTTAGTTTGGAGATGTTTCCCATAATCCTCTTCCCCATTAGATGGGGCTGAGAAAAGGAAGGTACAAAGTGAAGCAGCAGCCATTACTGAAGGTCGTGGCTGAAAGGGACAGACCCAGACACGCCAGTGGGTTCCAGCGTATCCTTGCTCTCTGCTCCACACCCAGCTCTTCTGACCGCTGGCCCTGTGGGCAGATAGCAGCCCAGGCCCACTGTTGCCGCAGCGCCTTCCCTTCACCTCTTTTGGTGACAGAGGGTGCCCGGATGACTGGCTAAGGCCTCCTGTGATCCTCCAGCTTCCCTCCGGACCTCCCCCTCCCCAGCTCCTCCCACAACTCTGCTAAGATCTACTTCCTGAAGTAAATCCCTTAAAACTCAGTGTTTCTGCTTTGAACCCTGACTGAGACGATGGGCTGGGCAATGCAGGGCCTGCCGGGCTGCGGTCAGGGCAAAGGGAAGCTCCGGCTGTATATTGGCCTGCGTGGGTGGCTGGGGCTGCTGTGGACCACAGCCGGGGTTCCAGGTCCCCCGGATTCTAAAGAGGGCAGGGCACTAGACCGTTGGGCTGTTTCCCAAATCTGCCCCAAGGCGGGTTTCCCAAATGTTCCTACCTCACTGGCAATTGGTCATTAAGATATTGCTCCTTATTCAGGCTGAGGGGAGATATTCTTTGTATCTAAAAAGTAGAAGGTTTTATGAGGAGAAAGGTCTCCAACCCTTTGTGTATTTAAATTCAACAGCTTTGGGGTAGGCACAGCAAGAGGTTAAATGAGGTGATATTTGGACTGGGAGCAGCTGGAAACCTGCCCTCTTTCAGTATGTACTTAGGGAAGTGTTCTGAAGAGGAGGAGGCAGTAGTGGGTATACCACAGGATCAACTGGGGGGCTTTAAAACATGAGGATTTCTGGAGGTGAGACCCAGGATACTGTGTTTCTTTTTTTTTTTAAGAGCCCCAGGTGAGTCCAAAGATCAGCCAGGGTTGAGAATCCATCTACCTGTAGTGAAGAGGTTGCAAACAGGGAACAGGTAGGCCATATTTCTTCTAAGGTACGTTTTTTTTCTGTGTGTGTGTCTTTTAAAACTTAAAAATGTTGTGTGCTCTCTGGGTCCATTCCCTGTGCCTTCTTCTGTGTCTGCCTCTTTTCTCTTTAGGCAGCACTGGGAACCGATCCTGGGACCTTCCAGAGTGGGAAAGAGGTGCTCAATCTCTTGCATTACCTCAGCTCCTTGGTCTGCTGAGTTTCCATTGCCTCTCCTCTGTGTCTCTTTCTGCTGTGTCATTTTGCTGTGCCAGCTCTCCACTCAGGCCAGCTCATGGCACGGGCCAGCTTTCCTTCACCAGGAGTTCCCAGGAATTGAACCGTGGACCTCCCCATGGTAGATGGGAACCCGACTGCTTGAGTCACATCTACTTCCCCCAAGGTGTGTTTTGATGGACAGTATTTTCTTTAAGAAATTTGGATTTGCTGTCAATATTGAAAGTGGGAAATTTCAGATAAAAATCTGAGTTTCCAGCTTCTCTTCTATGAAAACCTGGAAGGACTGGTAACCCTGGGCCCACATTCTCACATGGTGACAACTGCTGGAATTGAATAGGTGCTTCCCTGAAGAAGGCATGGATTATTCCATTAGCCACAGACCCCACCAATTCCCAATGCTTATACCTGGCCTGTTTCACTCATTTCATTATCTGCCTGTCCACTGTAGACAATGGATTTCGGGACCTTGTGGTGATCAAAACCAGGAGTTGGCAAACTATATGGCTCTTGGGTCAAATCTGGCGTGCCTTTGTTTTTGTATGGCCTGTGACTTAATAATTTTTATATTTTGAAATTTCTGGGGACAAGAAATGAAAGAAGAATATTATTTCATGATGTGCAAAATGATATAAAATGCAAATTTTGGTGTCCATAAATAAAGTTTTATGGGAACATAGCCATCTTATCTAGTTATGTGTTGTTTGTGGGTGCTTTCACGCTACAATGGGAAAGTTGAGCAGTTGCAGTGGCTGGATGGCCTGCCAAGCCAAAATATTTACTGTTAGGATCAAAGAAAGTTGGATTTAAACTCCAGGTCTGACATTTATCAGTGAGAATTTGGGGAAATTACACCACCTGTCTGAGATCCAGTTTTCTGTCCATAAGATGCAGAAAACAAATATTACTCTGCAGGAGGGTTGTGATGATATAAATTTAATGATTTATGTAAAGTCTGCAGCTTAATGTCTTGAAAACCAGAATAAATTGTACACAACTTTGACCAGAAGAGTGAGACTTAAAAATCACCCTCTTTGAGATTGATAGTGTTTTTCAGCAAATAACCTGAAAAGAACAAGCGTTCTTAAACTGTAAAAAAATGTCCATTACTCTTCTCTTACAGAGAATGCATTGTTATTAAAGTTGCTGTACAAAAATTCATTTTCAAGCGGAACATTTTCTATATTAGATATCTTTTATATGTGAGAACACCAAACTTTATAAAATACAAATCTTTTTATTTATAATTATTAATTATTGTCTTTGTTATCATATAAAAGCCTTGGAAATAATAAGGCTGATTTGACATAAATAATCATTTAGCTTGCTTGGAAAGTAAATTGTGTATACTGAGTGAAAATATTTTTTATGATATCACTTTATATTTTATATTTGGGATTTATTAATTATCCTGGAAATGATATTTCCATTTTCAAAAAAAATGAAATCCCTCCATTTAATCAAAGTTGACCAAATTAAATACTTACCTATAAATACTTCTGTTTACTTATTTTTGTGTATTTCTTCCTAACTTTTTTATATCAATAAAGGAGCCCTAAGTACAAGATAAATTGTTCTGTTCTTTTTGATATATATAATAGCCCTGTAGAGATATAATTCACATACCATAAAATTCACTCATTTAAAGTTTACAATTTATTACTTTTTGGTATATGCACAAAGTTGTATAAGCATCACCTCAATCAATTTGGGACTATTTTCATCGCCTGAAGAGGAAACCCTGTACCCAGTAGCAGTCACTCTTTATTTCCCACCAATTCTCCCAGCCCTAGGCAACCATTAATGTACTTTCTATGGCTATGGATTGGCCTGTTCTGAACATTCTGGAGGAGGTGGTACTAGAGGAAAGGCTTGAAAGAGGAGGGCTGGGGCCGAACGAATGGGACAAGAAGGCAGAGGAAGCAGCAGCTTTCCAAAAGCTTCAAGTTCATTACACTTCCAGTCTAGATGGAAAGAGAGGACAGGGTCCAAGTGAAAGAAGAGACGACCTAAGGTGACCTAGGTTAAGAGCCAAAGGACAGGTGGCTTGAGACAGGAGGGATGAAGGCAGCAGAGAGAAGCCTCCTTCTTGCCAGGGGCATCATGGGAGCAAAGTCAGAGGGGCGCCAGCCGGGTGTCACTCTGGCTGGGAGTGGGATGCTGCATGGAAGAAGGAGGGGGAAAAGTTCAAGGGGCGATACGTCCTGAGGTTCTGAAAGTGTTTCCCTTGTGTGGGGTTTTAAATTTTTGGAATTGGTTGTCCACATTTAAAAACCAGATGTCCCATTAAAAAGCACAGATTTCTGGCTTCTCTTGACAATCTAGAAGGTCATTCAACTTGGACTGGCATTTCCTCAGCAGCAGCAGAAGCTGTTCCTGTAGCTGGATGTACAGCACGCTCCTCTCCAGTCTATCCTCCAAGGCCCAAAGTCAGGGCCCGTTTCTCCCTGGACTGGGCTGTGTCTTTTCTAACACGTGGAGCCTTTCCTTCAGTGCAGAGTGACTAAAACACACACAGGCGTAGGAGCTGTGAGACCCAGACAGAACAAGGAGAGGAGTCCCTGGGAAGGTGAGGAGTCACCTTAGTTTCCAGGAGAGTTCTCTGGCAGCTTTGGGGTTATGGGGAAGGGAGGGAAATTGGAGAGCTAAGAGGCTGGTGTCAAACTGAGCTCAGGGGATCATGGATCAAAGGTATTTGAGGTAGTGGTGAGGAAGGGTGGAGGTAAGAAAGAATGAAGAGTCGAGAATTAAGGATGGACAGCCAGGGCTTCTCTACCTGGAGGTGCTGAGGGACCCCACCAAGGGCGCAGTGAGGGTGTGGGCTGGGAGGAGGGCCGGTTGAATCTGTACGTGCTGGAGCAGAGGGAAGACGTGCCGTCAGCTCTATTGGTGATAAACATCTACCATGTATACAGAAAGGAAAAAAAAAAAAAAGAATTAAGGATTGGCTGGTTTGGGTAGGCAGAGCAAGGCTAGTGGCCTCTAGGCAGGGGAGACGACCAAAGCAAACCCTTGGAGCTAGGAATGGTAGAGGGCATGGGAAGGCTGGTTCTGTATGCTCCTCGGCTCATTAGCAACCCATCAACATAACCACAACCCCCTTCGTTTGGCCTAATGTCATCTCTTGCCTCCTCCCTGGCTGGGCACTCCTCCCTACCTGATGCCCTCCTCCCTGCCTGGGGCCCTCCTCCCTGGCTGGAGCCCTCCTCCCTACCTGGTATCCTTCTCCCTGACTGTGCCTTCCTCCCTACCTAGGGCCCTCCTCCCTGGCTGGACACCTTCTCTCTGGCTGGTGCCCTCCTCCCTGACAGTGCCCTCTTCCCTAACTGGAGCCCTCCTCCCTACCTGATGCCCTC
The DNA here is from genome assembly GCF_030445035.2 of Dasypus novemcinctus. NCBI lineage: Eukaryota > Metazoa > Chordata > Mammalia > Cingulata > Dasypodidae > Dasypus > Dasypus novemcinctus. The sequence goes on along the minus strand of NC_080695.1, from coordinate 54,543,957 downwards.
CTCCCTACCTGGAGTCCTCCTCCCTACCTGGAGCCCTCCTCCCTGGCTGGGCCCTCTTCCCTGACTGTGCCCTCCTCCCTACCTGATGCCCTCCTCCCTATCTGATGCCCTCCTTCCTGGCTGGAGCCTTCCTCCCTGGCTGGAGCCCTCCTCTCTGGCTGGGGCCCTGCTCCCTCACTGTGCCCTCCTCCCTACCTGGGGCCCTCCTCCTTACCTGGGGCCCTCCTCCCTACCTGGTGCTCTCCTCCCTACCTGGTGCCCTCCTCCTTACCTGGGGCCCTCCTCCCTACCTGGTGCTCTCCTCCCTACCTGGGGCCCTCCTCCTTACCTGGGGCCCTCCTCCCTGGCTGGGCCCTCTTCCCTGACTGTGCCCTCCTCCCTACCTGATGCCCTCCTCCCTATCTGATGCCCTCCTTCCTGGCTGGAGCCTTCCTCCCTGGCTGGAGCCCTCCTCTCTGGCTGGGGCCCTGCTCCCTCACTGTGCCCTCCTCCCTACCTGGTGCTCTCCTCCCTACCTGGAGCCCTCCTCCATACCTGGGGCCCTCCTCCCTACCTGGGGCCCTCCTCCCTACCTGGAGCCCTCCTCCGTACCTGGTGCTCTCCTCCCTGGCTGGAGCCCTCCTCCTTACCTGGGGCCCTCCTCCCTGGCTGGAGCCCTCCTCCCTGGCTGGAGCCCTCCTCCCTACCTGGGGCCCTCCTCCCTACCTGGAGCCCTCCTCCGTACCTGGAGCCCTCCTCCCTGGCTGGAGCCCTCCTCCCTACCTGGGGCCCTCCTCCCTACCTGGAGCCCTCCTCCGTACCTGGGGCCCTCCTCCCTACCTGATGCCCTCCTCCCTACCTGGAGCCCTCCTCCGTACCTGGTGCTCTCCTCCCTGGCTGGAGCCCTCCTCCCTACCTGGGGCCCTCCTCCCTACCTGGTGCCCTCCTCCTTACCTGGGGCCCTCCTCCCTGGCTGGAGCCCTCCTCCCTGGCTGGAGCCCTCCTCCCTACCTGGGGCCCTCCTCCCTACCTGGAGCCCTCCTCCGTACCTGGTGCTCTCCTCCCTACCTGGGGCCCTCCTCCCTACCTGGGGCTCTCCTCCCTACCTGGGGCCCTCCTCCTTACCTGGGGCCCTCCTCCCTACCTGGTGCCCTTTTCCCTGGCTGGGGCCCTCCTCCTTCCACCCGCCCTCCTGGCCTGGAACCTGGGAGCCTGCCTGCCCCCTGTCATTCTGCCCGACCTATAATCAGGAAGTCCGGTTGGTTCCACCTCCAGAATGTGGGCGCACCCACCTCTGCCTCCCGCCCCATTCCTGGCTCAGGCTTGCCCTGTAAACGCAGCCCCCAAACTGGTCCAACGGCATTGAGCCTGGCCTCCTCCAAAACGGCCTCCGCCTGGCTGCCGGAGGACATGCCCCCCTCAAAATCCATTTCCCATCAGGAGAGCCCCCCGCTTCTAAACTGGGCAGAAGAAGGCTTTCGGAAGCCCCTCACGCCTCACCCCCTCCTCCGGTCCCCGCCTACTTCTCGGGCTTGCTCTCGGGATCCAGCCCCGTTCTAACCACGCAGGGCACGGCCAGGCCCCAGCAGGCAGCCGCTGTCCCTGCCCTCCCTGCATCCACACTGTCCCCCTGCCAGGCACACCTGCCCTTCCCTTGCCTCCCGGGCAAAGGGCGCCTCGTCCCTCAAGCCTCAGCCAGTCCTGGCCCGGGCTGGGAAGCCTTCCTGCTCGGGGCTGTGCGACCTCCCTCTGGTGCCTTTTGCTAGAAGGAGATTTGCTTGTCAGTCTCTTCCCCACTCCTCTCCGAGTGTAAATTCCTTGAGAGCACTGATCGTGTTTTTTAACCTTTGTATCCTCAGAACCAAACACGATGCCTGGCACTTGGCAGAAATCAAGATATAAATATTTGTTGAGCAAATAATTGTTTGCTAAATAAATGAGCAGGATAAGGGCCAGATTTCCCAATAGGGTTTCCGGCAGTAGCAAAACAGGGGAGTCTCCCCCGCAAATTATTTGGGAGATATTTGACATTTGGATAAAAGCAGTGAAGTTGTCATTATGGGAAAATGAGAGTTTTGTTGTACTTCCTTACCTTCCTTTTGATGTTTCTATTTTGAATTACGTAAGAAAAACGACAGGGATGGATCATAATGTTTTTTACTCCAATGTCCTATTAAGAAGACTTTCAAATATCCATAAAGGGTGAAAAAGATGACACGGTGAATGCCAGTCATCTGTAGAATCTACTTTGAGATTCAGCAGTTGCTAACACTTAGCCATTTTTGTGCTCTCTTATTTTATTTTTTTGAACCACTTGAAAATATTATCCAGACACCACAGACACTTTATCCCTAAATATTCCTATCTCATAGGAATAAGGCCATTCTCCCACACAATCTCGCTACCAGTATCACGCCTAAGTCAATTAACAATAATGCCATACTGTCATCAAATATCCAGTCCACATTCAAATTGCCCCAATTGTCTCAAGAGTATATTTTATGACTATTTGTTTTCTCCAACTAGGATGTCATTAAGAGTCATAATTTACATTTGATGCTGTCTCTTTTAATTCAGAATCGTCCTTCTGCCTCTTTCCTTTTTATTTTTTTTAATTCAGTGACATTGAATAAAAATGATCTTTTAAAAGAACCAGGCCAGTTGTCTTGTGAAAGATCCTCCTTCTGAACTTGTCTGATTGCTTCCTTCTTTGTCCAGTCTTTCCTGTAAAAGAGATGTTAGTTCAAGAGGTTGGATTAGAGTTAGGCTTACCGTTTAGGGGTAAAACCATTCCAGAAGAGAGGGGATGTCCCTGTAGTACATTGGGAAGAGTCAGCATTCCAAGTGTAGTCTTGGGGATGCTTCAGGCTCCTGAAGGACAGACTCCAGCCCTGAGTTGATGCAATCTTTCTCCTCCAGCCCATCCCAAAGGGTCTGCAAGGCGATGTTCTACAGTTTCTCTAGTTTCCTCCAGCAAACTTCATGCTGACTTTTCTCCCAGCCCCGGGATTCTGCCTTTGAAGCCAAGGAAGGGAAGGAAATACTCAAATAAGTTAGTTGCGAATGTCCCCAGTATTCAGAAGACTGCTTTCAGCTCAAGATGTTTTTATTCTTTGCTTTTTAAAAGGTCACTTAATGGGAATCAATTTCTCTGCTTTGATTTTATCATGCAAAGGTGCTGAAGTCCACACTTAATTTCAGAGACATTCAAAGGGTCATTCTGAGAACCAGCCCTGATTTAAATAATGATATCTAGTTTGTTAATCGGAAATATAGATGTCGAAAGTGGCTGAAATTCTGCACAGATTGGAAAGCAAATGAAAATCACTCAGATATCTCTGTAGAGGTTTGTAACCTAGGGGCTGGTAATAACGATGATTAAACATCTCCTATTTAGTGAGCACCTGCTGCATAACTGGCATATGGTTTCTTAGTATTTATTTTAGGTCATAGCCTGGTGCTGGAGATACAGTGGGGGTGGTGGGGAACAAGAAAGAAATGGTTCCTGCCCTCACAGAGCTTAGAGTCTAGTGGTACAGAAAAGTAAATAAATAGGCCATTGCAAATCAACTTAATAAGTTGCGTGATTCAGATGTGAAGAATGGCAGATGCCCAGAGGAAAGGCACTGAGTATTGTGAGTGGACTAGGGGTAGGGATCAGAAAAACCTGTGCTACACTGACTCTCAGCCAGGCTGCTGCTACGTGGGAGTGAGACTACATGAGCAGGGATACGTTGCATCACTTAGGAATGCTTTCAGGTGCAAATAAGCTAAAGAGCTCCTTGAAAAATATCACTTGGAGGGGGATTTACAGAGAAGGTAATGAAGCTGAAACTTCAGACCCCTCGCTCACCTGCAGGAGACCCTTCAAATCCTTGGAAGGGACCCTAGCAATGTGGTCACATGATCATAAGCTTTTTGTAAGATTTGCAGAAGTAACTTATTTTTCTCACAACTGGTGAAGACCACTGCTTCTTTTCAATTGGATGTGCCCTTATCTTGTGTTTGGTGATGCTGCAGTGGCCATGGGTAATCGTGGAGTCCATCTAAGGGTAAGATGAGTTGGGGATACATTTAGAGGGCATTTCGTGGGGTGTATTTAGGAAGTTCCCAGCCCTTTCCATGTATAGTTATGTTGCTCCTTAGAGTCCAGGTGTAGAAAAGGCTTCCAGGAATATCCCACTGCGCTGTGCTGACTCACCAGACATGAAAGAGCAAGTTCACAGGCTGTCTCACACTAGGGAGGAGGGAAAGAGAAACAGGGTCTGAAAAGTTTAGAGGCAGAAGCTTTTCCTGTAGCAAAGTAATGCAGAGGTGTGTCATGTTGCTAATTAATACAATTTCATGGTCTTTTTCTGGATTTTGTGATTTCTGTGGTCTGTGTCAGCCTTTTAAATTTGTAACAGGTTGTGCATTTCTTATTCCAAATAAATAATCACATGCATACCAATATTTTATGCATGTTTTTGTATTCTTTTTCTTAAAGAAGCCCCTATCCCCACCTCAATTGTTTAACTGAATCCACCCTTAGCCTCTTTCCCACATATGGAGAAGCCTGCAGAGGTAGTTCTGAGGGTGATTCTGAGGTTCAGTAATGCCAGGGTGTGGGGTGGGTGTCTCCATGATTCTTCTGAGCTTCCCTCCGAGTCACAAGATGGCTGCCACAGCTCTAAATACCACTTCCTCCCTGCAGGTGCCTAAGTAGGAAGTCAGAAGGCAGCAGTAAAATGGGCTTCTCCTTCAGAGGGAGGAATGCTTTTCCAAAAGCACCCTCGGCAGACTTTCCCGTGGAGCTCATTGGCCAGTACTCTATATCAGGAGTTGGCAAACTTTTTCTGTAAAGGGCCAGAGATTAAATATTTTAGGTTTTGTTGGCCACGTGGTTCCTGCTCTGAACCCATCGTGGGAGAGGATTTTTGCCATTCATAAAGCCAATTCAGGATTAGAGCCCAGAATATATAAAGCATCCACAAACAACCAACAGTCTAATTTTTTAAATAGGCAAAGGACTTGAATAGACATTTCACCAAGGAAGATACACAAATGGCCAATAAGCACATGAAAAGATGTTCAGTGTCCTTAGCCACTAGGGAAATGCAAATTCAAAACCACAATGAGATACTACCTCACAGCCACCAGAATGGATAGCATTTGAAAAATGAAAAATAACAAGTGTGGGAGAGGATACGTAGAAAGAGGAACTGTTGGTGGGAATATAAAATGGTGGAGCAACTGTGAAAAATAGATTGGTGATGCCTCAGAAAGTTAAACACAGAATTACCACATGACCCATCAATTCTACCAAAAGAATTCAAAACAGGGACACAAACACATATTGGCACACTAATGTTCATAGCAGCACTATTTATAATTGCAAAGTGATGGAAGCAATCCAAGTGCCCATCAACAGATAAAAATACAAAATGTGGTATAGGCATACAAAGGAATATTGTTCCACTGTAAAAAGGCATGAAGTTCTGACATAGGCTACAACATGGAGAATGTTGAATGAAATAAGCCAGGCACAAAAGGATATATATCGTATGATCCCACTTATATGAAATACCTAGAATAAGCAAATTCATAGAGACAGCAAGTAGATTAGAGGTTAGCAGGGCCTGGAGATGGTCATGGTGGGAATTGGTGGATTTATTGCTTATCAGATGTGGAGTTGCAGTTTGGGGTGATGAAAACATTTTGGTGGTGATGGCAGCATAATATTGTGAATGTAATTGATACCATTGAATTATACACAAAAGAATGGTTAAAATGGGGGATTTTGTGTTATGTAAATGCTACCACAATAAAATTGTTTTAATGTGGTTTGAGGACATGCACAGACAATTCACAGAAGCTTAATGTCCAAAAATATATGTCACTATTGACATCCCATTTCATCCTCTGGGTGGGTGACTTACAAGAGTCTGGCAATATCAAGGTTGGAAAGGATGCAAGGAAGCAAGAATTCCTCACACTCTTGGTGGAAAAGTGAATTGGCATAACCACTTGGGAGAGCAAGTTAGCAATACTTAATAAAGCAGAAGACTTGCAACCCCCTTTGCCTTGGAGATTCAGCTTCCAGCTCTCTCTGTAGAGGGCAAAGGGAGATGTGCACAAAAAAGTCCACTGCAATATGTTTGGAAAGAGAGGAGCATGAGGATTTGGGTGGTTTTTTTGGGAGATCACCCAGAAAGTACGGTGAGGGAGTGAAAGCGAGGGATTTGAGACAGGGAAGGGAGAGAAAGCAAAACAAGGTGTGAAAGTGAGCAGGTTATCGTGGAGGGCAATAGGAGTTCAGTCTCTCTCGACCCTGGAGGAGACTGAACAGAGCATTCTCTGGGTTAGCCCACTAAAGGATGAGTAACCTGGGGTATTTACTGACGAGCTCCCAGTGCTCATTGATTGAGATATCTCCTAGAAGAGATAATTCCCTGATATTCTCAACTGCCTTGTACATGTGCTTAGCATGTTCAGGTGACCAGAGAAACACCTTTGGGTAAGGCATGCATGGAACTGCTGGTTGATATGTATAGGCAGGCAGACTCTGTGTAGCCAAGGGGAAGCAGGTAGGGAATTTAGAAACTTTGCTACAATGTCCATCCATGGGAAAATAGAGAAGTTGTGCTAGAGTCATAAACTAGAACATTCAACAGCAACTAAATTGAATTAGCTGGAACTCCATAGGTCAGAAAAGATAAATTCCAAAACAATTACGACAGAAAAAAAAAAATCATGTTGCACGAAAAAAGCAACCTGTGGAATAATATGTCTAGTATAATATCACTTACTTGAACTCTAAAGCACACTGGACAATAATATATTATAATTATGGCCACACACATATGTAGTAAAAGTATAAGAATGAGCATAAGAATGATACCAATCAATTCTGTGAGAGTGGTTACCTTTACGGAGGGAGGAAAAATAGGAAAATATTTGGCTTCACCTGTAACTATAAACTTTTGTTATTTGAAAGAAGCTGAAGCACATTCGGCAATGTGATAAGATATCTAAAAGCTGGGTACTGGGTGCATATGTGTTTGTAATGGTCTAATGATCTGTACTTTTGCGTATGTTTGAAGTATTTTCTTTGTTAAAAATGTTTTTTAAACAAGAAAAAACAGTGAAAATGGAAGGCAGAGGTCTACGTGTGGTCACCTGGGAGATGGTACACTTCCAGTCAGAGCACATTTAATGTTTAAAACATTGTTGCATTCTCCTTTAGAGGCAGTTTTCCAGACTTACTACTCCTCTGGCTGAAGTCCCAACCTGCTGACTCGCTGGCGATATACCACCCTCATATGTTTCATTTGTCCTGTACTGTGTTATAATTATTTTTAATTTTACTTTATTTATGAATGTATTTTTGGAGATACCAGGGATTGAACCCAGGACCTCATACATGGGAAGCAGGAACTCAACCACTGAGCTACATTCACCCCCTATAGATATTTTTAGATGAATTATCATTTAAAAACCAGAAGATTTTATACGCAAATTCAGATTTATGGTTTTCTTGGGGAAAAAAAAGAAAAGGAAAGATCTGGTAACATCAATTGTGCCTTCCTAGATGAAATCCATGAGCTGCTCTGTGGAAGCAGCTGACCCTTTGGATGGGACATGATGTGTTCTCCAGTTTGCCGGAATTCCTTATTATCTCTGACACATGGGCTGAGAACTAGTTTCCATTTATTATCATGCAGGTGTGTTCTTTCTTTTACAGTGGAGTTAAGAAGAAAGTGAAATCATTCCTGTAGCTCTGTGTCTTGAAAAAAATAAGAGGGTCATGTGTTTTTCCTCACCCAGTCAGCTTCACTCTTTGATGGACTTGCCTTGCCCAGGTAGATGTTTGGGCAGGTCCATAACTAAGTTCATTCACAGCTTCGTCCTGTGTGTTTACCGTGTGTAGAGGGTCTTTTCCTTGCAAGTAACAGAAACCTAACTCAAACACTTAAAGCAGAAAAGGGAAGACATTGTCTCACATAATTGCAAAATCCAGTTAGTAGGCTTCAGACTTCAGGTTGGATCCTGGTTGGATTCCAAAGAATGTCATTAGGTGCTGAAGCAGGCTAGTAAGATAAGGAATCAGATGGATCTGGGGGAAGCGGACTGGGCCCAATGGATAGGGCGTCTGCCTACCACATGGGAGATCCGAGGTTCAAACCCCAGGCTTCCTTAACCTGTGTGGAGCGGGCCCATGTGCAGTGCTGATGTGCACAAGGAGTGCTGTGCCATGCAGGTGTGTCCTCCACGTGGGGAACCCCATGCACAAGGAGTGTGCCCTGTAAGGAGAGCCGCCCAGCATGAAAGAAAGTGCAGCCTGCCCAGGAATGGCGCCACACACATGGAGAGCTGACACGACAAGATGACGCAACAAAAAGAAACACAGATTCCGGTACCGCTGATAAGGACAGAAGCGGTCACAGAAGAACACACAGTGGATGGACACAGAGAGCAGACAACAGGGGGGTGTGGAAGGGGACAGGAAAAAAAAATAGATGGATCTGGAACCTGGCAAAAAGTCCATGTGGACATCAATAACCTCCCAGATGGCTGCTGGAAGAACTCCTCCCCCAAGATTCTGCCTTTCAGAACAAAGACTTCTTCTGGAAGCCAGGAGAAGCCCTGGATATTCCCCAAGGACTTTATCATTGGGCCCTCATCAATTGGGAATTAGTGGGTGGGGTAATCAATCAAAACAGCAAACAGCTGGAACCCTTCCACTGCCATTAGCAAAGGGTTGGAATAATTGACAGTTCAAAAGGTAGGCACAGAGCTAAGCTCATGCTCACTCTCCTGCTCTCTCATCTCTGGACCCATTCCTGCCCTCTGCACGCTGCTATCATCATTTTTCCTCTGTCATGTGGCCAAGCAAGTAAAACCTGGGAATTTATAACCTATAATGGGGAATTGTAGTCTGTAAATCAGCCCTCTTTATCACTTTTCAACCCCTTCCTCTCTACCTGGGATCCCTGCTCTGTCATTTTCTCCCATTTCTCTTCCCTCTCTGCCTGAATAAATTACTGGGCTAACTCACCTGGCGTGCTCTTGAAATTCAGTTCTGCAGCATAGCCAAGAACGTAAATAAAATCTGGTAACGTATTTGGTGAGCGAGGCAGGAGTTTATGACCTATAGCTTGTTTAATGCCTTCCTTTGGTTCTCTTTTTTAAACAGGTCTGCCTCCGAGCCCCCAGAAGTCGTAATCCTGGGAGGGAAGGGGCTGGGGCTTGGGAATCCTCTGCATCTGCGCCATGCACCCAGGCTTATGACCCGGGATGGCTGGTCATAGGGCAGTGGCTTAAATCGTGGCCCTGCCAAGACAGAAGTTCCCCAGCAGAGCACTGGGCCCGACAAAGCTTCTTTTCCAAGACCTTTTAGCAGCTGGAGTCTTTTCCTTGGGCCTGTCTGCCAGTTGCCTTCTCCCACCCTCTCCCCTAGGGGGTGTATGGCAATGGCAGAGAGCTGGGAGCTTGCCCCTCCCAGCAGGTCCACGCCTTTGCAAGTGGCATTCCTATCTAACCACACCCAGCTGCCTGGGGGAATGAAGTAGGGAGGCAGCGGGCAGAGCCTAGACAGATGCCTGGGGAGTTCCCTTCCCCAGGGCTGTCACAGGCCAGGATGCCCTTGCATAGTTAACCTTTACCCCTGTTTTACTTTCTACTTTTTTTTTTTAAAGCTTTATTTATTTCTCCCCCCTTCCCTCCCCCACCCCAGTTGTCTGTTCTCTGTGTCTATTTGCTGTGTTGTCTTCTTTGTCCGCTTCTGTTGTTGTCAGCGGCTCGGGAATCTGTGTTTCTTTTTTGTTGCGTCATCTTGTGTCAGCTCTCCATGTGTGCGGCACCATTCCTGGGCAGGCTGCACTTTCTTTCCCACTGGGCGGCTCTCCTTATGGGGCATACTCCTGGAATTTGAACTGCTGACCTCCCATGTGGTAGATGGATGCCCTAACCCCTGGGCCAAGTCCGCTGCCTACCTTTCTACTTCTTGCTACTGAATATCTCTTTACAGGTTTGTGTGGTTTGAATGCTTTATAGGTTAGAATGCTTTGGAATATTTTAATAAATGTGAAACTGGGAAAGTGGCTTTGTCTAGCAAAGAAGCTATTGCCTCCAGGGCCCCAAAGTCTGTTAGCTAGAGCATTTAACCTCTAATCACCTAATGGCCTTTTGATGGCTGGTTTAACTGGGAAATTATCAAACAGTAAAGTATAGAACTAGGACTGCATCTAAGATTTCTGGAAGGATAGGAGGAAGAAGCACTGTTCAGCTTGGCAGCTTCAGGTTAAAATCTATTCTGCTTGTCTCCCAAGTCCAGCACTGCCCTGGGAATGCCTGGCAGCAGGATCTCTGATTCCTGGGGTGGCAGGAACCAGAGAAGTGACTCTGAATGTTCCCCAAGAGTTTTGAAGCCTTGGGCACTTCAATTCAGAGTGCTGTCTGTGTTGGACCCTGGAATATAGGGGTACCAAGAACCAAAGCAGGAACCTGAATGGCCCCCATTCCTTGGGCCCATCTATTCAGAAAGCAACCAAATATCCCCTGGGACAGACATCTCAGGTGCTTTGATTTGGGGCCACTGCTAAGTCTCCCACCAATTTGGCTTGGGCTTATTGATCTGATACCTGGAATCAGATACCCCAAGACCCAGACACCCACAAAGATGTTTGTGGGCCACATAAGATCTGAAAATTGGAATTCTCAGGACACTGAGACAGTGCTTCAGTTCCAAATTACATAGAGCAGTGAACAGCTTTAGTCAGACTAGGACTCTGCGATGTCAAAATGGTCAACTGAAACGTGCTTCTTCATTCTTCCCAGAGTAATGGGCGCAGTCTCTAGCATACAGCGAACTCCCCATAGGAGTCTCTTAGCAATCAGGAAATCCTGCCTACTGCTGGTCCACATGGCCACAGTGTAGCCAGGAGCAGCCTCTGTATAGGAGCCCGGATTCCAGTTAAACCAGGGTAAAAAAAGAAAACAGACAAATCGGAGGCCCGAAAACCTCACGTCGTGTTTCCTTAAAGAAATGAGGAAATAAACCTCAAACTTAGTTTAAACTCAGTTGTGCCTATAAAAAGTGTGATTAGAGATCAAAATCCAAACGGGTTACCAAAACTCTCCTGAAAAATAAGAAACCTCACATGCCATCAATTAAGTTCAAAGAGTTCCTAGAAACGCTAAATGTATAAAATTCTTCTGTTTTAATCTGTCCTAAACTTTGTGTTCAACTTGGAAATCTGTGTTTAACTTTGTCAGTTTGCTTGTACCTAGGAAATCAGATTTGGGGGTCACCTGTTACAAATTGGATAATGGTGAAAGATAACCTAAAATTGAGTCTTTGAATGTCAATACTGTCTTGATATTGGATTTAATGCATAAATCACAAGTGGAATTTATTTAATTGCTGGAAAAGCAGAGAACCTTCACAAAGTTATTACTAATAAAATTCTTGTGGCTTAGTTAATAAAGGTACCCAATTCACCTTAAGGTAAAAACTTACTAGAAACTGTGACTATTTATAGATGCCTTTATATTATATAATGAAATAGAAGGATAATAACTGAAATTGTAATTAGGTAGATTTAACCTAAACCTACTACTGTAAGTGTAAATTCTAAACTGGCCTTACCTCCATTTATGGTCACTTCAAACCTAGCCTCACCCCTTGCCTTTGCTTATGATTATTTCATAACAGCTTCTGCCCCTATGGCTCAGGGAAAAGCAAACTTGAAACATCCCTGTCTCCTTTTCTACTGGTATTAGTGACCCTGCTTTCTCTCATGATTCCAAGTGTGAACTAAATTGCTGCCTGGTGGAATTCTTGACCCTCGGGGTTGAACGTCCACTCTCCCTGTTCAGTGGCTGCTGGAGTCTTTTTATCTCTGATGACTGGGAAATGAAGGCAGCCTCCTGCCTTGACTGTCACGGTTCCTAAAAGTGGCAATTCATGTGAAAAACCAGTTTTCCCAAGTCTTCAGTAGCCTCAGTGAATATACACAGAATTAGTCTTGCTCATCCAAAGTCTGCTAAAGTCAAAGTAAAATATAAAGTTCTGAAGCAGAGGAAAATTATTTTAAAGCATTGGGGACATTTTGGTTATAAGCCATTAATTAAGAAACAAAATTCTTGTGCAAAACTACATGGTCATAGTGCAAATTAGAAAAAAGACTTCAGGAAGATCTTTCAAATGTTGTTTTACAGTTGAACTTGTTTTGTGAAAGAATGAAAGTTTTAAGTAATTAAGTTGTGTTTCTGTGTCAAACTATTCCTGTCTGCCTATTTGCCCAGTGTATATCTTCATACATCGGGATGATAATATCAAATAATTCTTAAAAGAGCACTATTCAAATTGTTAAAAATTAAATATGCAATTATATATGCGATGAATATCCTAGAGCCCAAATTAGGCTAAGAAGGACAGAAAGGTCATAAAGACGTCTAAATATAACAACTATTGAGAAAGGGAAAAAGACTTTCCTGAGCTCTTTGACCTACCCAGCCCCCAGGGCCTTCTCTTTGCAAAAGCTCTAAAAGAGGGGCTAGGTGTAACAGTTTTAAAATTCATCTAAGCAGAAGGAATTAAGAAGTAGTTTGTCCTTGTAAATTCATGTTTAAAGAAATTAAGCTAAAGAAGAAAATGTAGATCTGCCCTCTTTTAAGTGGATAAAGTAAATTCCATCCGTTGCTAATTGTAATCTAAGGTAAATTTTTTTAAAAAGATTTCTTTATTTATTTCTCTCCTCTTCCCCTCCCCCCCTCAGTTGTCTGCTCTCTGTGTCCATTTGCTGTGTGTTCTTTGTCCACTTGTATTCTTATCAGTGGCACCGGGAATCTGTGTCTCTTTTTGTTGCGCCATCTTGCTATGTCGGCTCTCCATGTGTGTGGCACCACTCCTGGGCAGGCTGCACATTTTTCGCACTGGGTGGCTCTCCTTATGGGGTGCACTCTTTGTGCATGGGGCTCCCCTATGTGGGGGACACCCCTGCGTGGCACGGCCCTCCTTGCACGCACAGCCCTGCACGTGGGCCAGCTCATCACAGAGGTCAGGAGGCCCTGAGTTTGAACCCCGGGCCTCCCATGTGGTAGGTGGATGTTCTATCTCTTGAGCCAAATCTGCTTCCCAATCTAAGGTTAATTAACCAGTCTATGTGGTTGTGGTCAATTATAAAGAGTTTGTAAAAGCATCTTCTACACTGAAGCATTTAAATGGCTAGTTCTAAAAAGCCATTGTTAACTAGAAACCTAAATTGATATTAATTGCAAAAAGTAACTTCATAGCAATGAAAGCTGTCTAGAAGCCACCTCAATGTGCATAATCGAGTGGTGGTAATTAAAGTTACCTTAATTCCATTGGGAATCTTCAGTTTTCATTTAAAAAATGGAAAAAGCAGATTTTCCTCTATGCTAAAGTAAAATACCTGTTAATTAATGTCTTCATGTTAAAAGTGTAAAAGTAAGAAGCAAAGTACTAAAAAGTTCATTTGATATGTAACACATTGCATTGGAAGTGTTTAAAAGAAGTATAAAAATCAAGAAATAGATTTCAGCATTTTCAAACTCTCTTGCGCATTCAAACCAGGACTTCAATACACTGCAGGTTGCCTCTCTATATGAATTATTGGCTAGGTTGGTCACTGACCCCTAAAACAATAAAAGTATCTACTATATCTCTGGTTGTGCTCCTGAAGTGGATGGAGACTACACTGCAGTTTCAAACTCCTGCAGCAGCCAATGACAGCTCAGTACAGCCAAATGTACAATGGATATCACCTCCAGACTGGCACTGTTTCATAGTGCTGAAAGGTGCCATGCACCAGGCTGGAGAAATACTGGAAACTACGTTCCTAGCTTCTCTCTAGGGTCAATGGTGCTGCAGCTTCTGTGAAGGACATACCAAGTGGAGCAATGAATACCAGAGTACTCTGTGTGTAGAACTTAAACCCAATTGGCATTGTGGCCTGCTCCCATGGAGAGATAACATGTAAGATATTACAAACCTGTAACTTAAATCTATTGCAACTCAAAGAAAAAGTTATACGTTGAGTAGTACATTAATTAGTATTAAGTACTGTCCTATATCCTATTCTAGATATATGTCTGATGATTATGGTGATATTTTTATTAGATCATATGCAGAACATTGAACATGTTAAAAGTCCTGGTAAGCTTCATTTTTTGAGTAGTTAATGAACATGTCTATAAGGTAAAGGAATAGCCATCTAGCCTGAGAGCAGTGGGGCTAACAGCCATTTTAATTAAGAAAGCCACCAAATTAACTTGGGGGCAACCTCTCATAGTCTTCACCCCACACCAGATGAAGGATGTGCTTGAGGCCTGGGGCCACCAGTGGCTTACAGATAGCTGGTTAATTAATACCAGGCTCAATTACTAGAGACCCCTGAGGTGCAGATAAGGGTGTGTCAGACTCTCAACCCAGCTACCCTACAACTGGGTGAGGGCCCAAAGTCAGATCCTGAGGGGCCCCTTTTCTACTCCTGCCTTGAAACTCTTAACCAAAACTACTCAAGCAGGCCAGATTTAAAAGTTGAGCCTCTTGTGAACCCAAGCATTAAATCGCTCACAAATGGAAGCCCTTTTATTAAAGGAAGGAATTAAAAAGGTAGGCTAAGCAGTGTTTTCTCAATTTGAAACCACAGAGGCCGAAGCTCATCCCCCTGAAACTTCAGCCCAGAAGGTCGAACTGATTGCCCTTTCCCAAAGTTTAAAACTAGCAGCCAGGAAATGGGCTAATATTTATACAGACTCTAAGTATGCTTTCCTTGTCCTTCACAATCACTCTGCTGTGTGGCAAAAATGAGGCTTGCTTACTAACAGTGGGTTGCCTATTAAGCACAGGCAAGAAATCCTTAATTTACTAGAAGCCATACTGTGACCTCAAGAAATAACAGTTATGCATTGTCCAGCGCATCAGAAAACAGACACTGGTATAGCAAAGAGAAATGCTTTAGCTGACGCAGCTGCTAAAGCGATAGCACAAACCCAGGTTTCCCTCCTACCCCTTATTCCAGCACCTGTACTAGTACTTGAAGTTCTATAGTATACCCAGGATGAACAAACCAGGCAGCTAGCCTGGAGTTCACCCTGGAGGCTGGTGGATGGCTTGTTAAGGATACTCAGGTCTACCTGCCAGGAGCAGTGCAGTGAAAAGTCCTTCATGGAATTCACCAAGCCACGCATCTGGGGAAGGACGCCTTAACCAGCCTAGCCAAATAGGTTTTCAAAAGACGAAGCCTGGTGAAAAGAGTCAAAGAAATTACCAGGAGTTGCTCAAATAATGCCAAAATGTAAGGAACTTTACTTTGTAGTTCTAATCATTCCCATCACTATTAAAGTTAAAGGAATTTCCAGCTTGGTACACTAATCCTGAATGAAGCCAATTGCCCAAGAAAGTGCCAGTTCACCAGAAGCACCTGACGGATGTATGAATGCTAGTCATTTGCCGGCCTGAAATATCTCTTCAAGAAATAAATAAATAAGTAGTATCTATGTCAAAGACAGCTGTTTCTTCTAACTCTAGTCCAAATGCGTATTGCTAGGGGGAAGGCAAACCAAACTGTGTCTGTTTTCATCTCCTTTAACGTAACTAAAAGGGCAATGCCTCTTGCCATTCTTCTCTCCTACCATAAAAACTAAATTTAGAAATTTAAACCTAACCCTATTGTCTGTTACAATTTCTCTCTAGAGTTAACCAACACCATAAAATAACTCAAGGAAGAATACTCTTTCCCACCAACCTCAGGAAAATGCAGCCTTTGCAGGCACCTAGACTTTTCTACTTCCATAGTCCAGTGTCCTCTTAGTAGGACTATATATCCTCAAGATTCTAATTAAGTTTATTTCTTCTAGAATCAACATCTTGTTAGCCATATGGAAACTTCACCCAGCTTTGCCCAAGATGCTAGATCAATCTTCCTCCAACCAAGATAGAATAACAAGAGAGTTGTACACCTTGTCAGGTAAGGCCTACTGCCCGTAACCAGCAGGATGTAGCTACAGAAAAATGATCACCTTCCTTCAGCACCCCTTTAAGATTAAAGGTGTAAACTCTCTGAGGGGGGAATGAAGCAGGCTAGCAAGGTAGGGAGTCAATAGATGGATCTGGAACCTGGCCAGAAGTCCACGTGGACATCAATAACCACAAGGTGGCTGCTGGAAGACCCCCACTCCCAAGATTCTGCTATTCAGAACAAAGACTTCTTCTGGAAGCCAGGAGAAGCCCTGGATATTCCCAAGGACTTTATCATTGGGTCCTCATGAGAGATTTTTTTAAAAAAATTTTTTATTCATTTTAAAAAAATATTACATTCAAAAAATATGAGGTCCCATTCAACCCCACCGCCCCCACCCCACCACTCCTCCCACAGCAACACTCTCTCCCATCATCATGACACATCCATTGCATTTGGTAAGTATCTCATGAGAGATTGATGGGAGAGATAATCAAAATGGTAAACAGCTGGAACCCCTCCACTGCCATTAGCAAAGGGGTGGGATAACCGTTCAAAAGGCAGGCACAGAGCTAAGCTCATGCTCACTCTCCTGCTCTCTCATCTCTGGACCCATTCCTGCCCTCTGCACGTGCTCTCACCATTTTTCCTCTGCCACGTGGCCATGCAAGTAAAACCTGGGAATTTATAACCTATAATGAGGAATTGTAGTCTGTAAATCAGCCCTCTTTATCACTTTTCAACTCCTTCCTCTCTACCTGGGACCCCTGCTCTGTTATTTTCTCCCATTTCTCTTCCTTCCCTGCCTGAATAAATTACTGGCCTAACTCACCTGGCATGCTCTTGAAATTCATTTCTGCATCATAGCCAAGAACCTAGATAAAATCTGGTATCAGAAGTAGTTTCTCTGTTTTCTGAGCTCGACTTTATTTTGCAAAAACAAACTCCCTAATGCGATAGGGAAGTTGACCTCCAAGAGCTCTACTTCCACCCAGCTCATCCAGCTCAGTGTAAAGAGACCATCATCCTTCTCAGTTTTGGCAGCAAAGCCCCAAGAAAGACTCAAATTGGCTTGACTTGGGTCATCTGCCCATCCCAGAATCAGTTACTGATTGTCCAGCCTGAATCACATGCCCACTCCTTTGGCAGATACTCTGGATTGACAGATACATCAGAGCAAATGGAGTGTGTGTGTGTGTGTGTGAGCCGGTTTCCTAAAGGAAAGGATGCTGGCCAAGTAGATCTCTCCCCCCATCCCCACTCTGCTTAATCCCCAAACAGTGGTATGCTGGAACTGGCCCATACCGGCTCCTGAAAGCTGTCCTGCGGGTCTCTTTCCAGCTCCACATGCACATCATGTTGGTAGCCTGAAATCAGCTATAATTAGAGTATTTACACCATAGAAATTGGCAAATGCTAAAATGAGGGTTTTCATTCTCCAGAGAGGTAGCTGTTAAACATTTTATCAGGGCAACAGTACCCCAAACTTTTTATGCTTTTTTCTCTTTCTCTTACAGGTACACTAATATGTCTTTTATGGAATACTGTTCAGGTATTTTGGGGACTGTCCTTCCAATGGGGTGTGTCTTGTGTCCTTTTCTACTGTGTCACTTCACACCCACAGTGTGGATGTGGGGAAACTGAAACCCTTGTATATGACTGGTGGTAATATAAAATGGTGCAGCCACTTTGGAAAACAGCCTGGCAGTTCCTCAAATGTTGAACACAGCGTTACCATATGACCCAGGAAATTTACTCCTAGGTATATACCCAAGAGAAATGAAAACATACATCCACTTAAAGAATTACACACAGATGTTCGTAACAGCATCATTCATAACAGTCAAAAAATGGAAAAAACCCAATGTCCGTCAACTGAGTAATGGATAACCAAAATGTGATATGAGGACAATAGAATATCATTCAGTCATAAAAAGGAATGAAGTACTGATTCAAGTTGTGACATGGCTGAACTTTGAAAACATTATGCTAAGTGAAAAAAGTCAGACAAAAAAGGCCACATAATGTTTGATTCCATTTATGGGAAATGTCTAGACTGGGCAAATCCATAGAAATGGAAGTAGATTCCTGGTTGCCAGAAGCTGGAGGACATGGGGGAATGGAGAGTGCTCATGGGTAAAGGGTTTCTTTTTAGGTGATAAAAATGCTCTGGAATTAGTGGTGATGGCTGCACAACTTTGTAACTATACTAAAAACCACTGAATTGTACACTGTAGAAGGGTGAATTTTAAGATATGTCAATTGTATTTCAATTTTTAAAAATTAAAAAAAAAGACTCACCTGGGGATCTCTTTAAGTGCTGATTCTGATTCCAGAGGTCTGGGGTGGGGCCTGAGGTTCTGCATTTCTAGCTCTCTCCCAGGTGCTGCTGATACTGCTGGTCAGTGGACCCCGCTGATCAGCATTTCAGCTTATGCGAGCACAACAGCTCCATCCCCTGAGCTCCTGGAAGGACAGCAGCCCAAGAAGAGGCCCCAGAGGTCAAATGCACATCAGTTCCCTCTCGAAACCCGCCCCAGTCACTCAGTATAATACACGCAGTCATTGTAATTGGACAGGGTCATGAGATCAATGTCTTCTGCTATGAAAACAGTCTTTGTGGCTTGGTCTGGGCATTTACTAGCAGCAAGAGACCATTACACAGTCGACACCTTGTATTATAGCCTCAGTACATACATAAAAGGTAAAAATAAAATAATCTGAAACAAAAGGAGCGTTCACAGGCTAATTTAACTTAGAACTTCTTACAACTGAGCAAAGTTAGTGCTTTGACTCTTTTTACAAATCTTTTAAATCATAATTATTAACCCCATGCCAAAAGTCTCAGTTCTTTGCATTTTAAACTCATAGTCCATGTTGTTGAGGGCTTGTTTTAATTTGTTTCAAGGAGTCTGGAATAATGATATATTGGGAAAATAAACAATGAGAATGACCGAATGCTAGGTAAAAAGTCACTGAAATAGCCACAGGCCAAAATCAAAGGTCAGCTATTACTCAGAGAAATTTCTTCCTTTTTCATAAATAATATGAAAATAAAGCAACTCATATTTATTGGGTAGCTAATTGATACCAGGCACTTTTTTTTTAAGGTTCTAGGACCAGGGATTGAATCTGGGACCTCATATGTGGGAGGCTAGTGCTCAACCACAGAGCCATAGAGCCACAGAGCCACATCAGCTCTCTGGAATTGTTTTTTCTATTTGATTTGTTGCTTGTTTTTGTTCATTTGTTTGTTTTTGTTTTGTTTCTCTCTAGGAGGCACCAGGAACCAAACAAGGGACCTCCCATGTGGGAGGTGGGAGCTCAATTGCCTGAGCCACATTTGCTCCCTCCAGGCACTTTTTATGTGTTATCTTGTTTGTATTTAAGAATGCTGTTTGGTGAATGCAACAGAAAACTTGATTATACTGGATGTACTAGTCAGCTATTGCTGGATAACAAACGATCCATAAATCTCAGAGGCATAAGACAGTAAGCACTTTTTCCCCCACTTATACAGCTATGGGTTGGCTGGGACTGACTGATCTAGGCTAGACTCAGCTCAAGTCCTGTTTTGCATTTCTCTTTTGAGACCAGCAAGTTTCTTGGGGCAGGTTCTTCTTATGGAGATGTTATAAGCACAAGAGGGTAAGCCCAATTACACAAGCACATGTAAAGGCTCTTTTCACATTTTATCTGTCAATATCCCATTGGCCAACACAAGTCATGTGACGGAACCCAAAGTCAAGACATGGGGAAATACACTCTGCCCTCTGTGAGGCCAAGAGTGTAGATGGATAATTCTACTATAGGCAGGAAAAAATTGAGACTAACATTCCAATGCATCTTTGTGGCTTAGCCAAATAGTGATTGATTTTTCCTCCTTACAGGAAGTGTAGAATAAGGCAGTTCATGGCTGCTGGAACTGCTCAACAACAAGGCCATCCCAGGCTTTTTCTTTGTATCCTCTCTACCATCTTTGCTATGTTGGATTCTGCCTTCCAGCTCAAGTTTCCATGATTGCCACATGGCTGCTTCACTTGCAGCCCCATGTCTCTACTGCAGGCAGGAACAAGTGGTTGGTGCCTGATTCGGCAAGTAAAAGCTTTCCCAGAAATCCTCAGGTTATTATTCATTTTCAGAAACTGTGTCGTATGGGAGTCAGGGAAATGAGCATGCTTACAGGCTTGTTGCTTGCGGTCACTCCTCGGGCTGAAGTGTGGTTTGCTGGCCTGGCAAGGGGCGGCGGCCGCGGTAGGCCTAATTCCAAGCTGCTGCCCCCATAATAGGGTGGCTGGTCGGACTCACCGCCACCCCTGAAGGGAGCTCGGCATGGGCGCAGAGTGCCCTCGGGTCTCCCCTTCTCGGCAGCCATGCTTCCGCGGCCGCCCCTCCTCCCGGATGGCGCCACACGATGCCTGTGGGGCGGCACCCTTCTTCTTCTTTCTCCCTGCGCAGGGGCAGGGCGGAAAATTCCAGTCTGCCCTTTTCCCCTCCCCCGACAGCAGCAACAGCCAGGCGTGGGCGGAAAAATCCAGTCTGCCCTTTTCCCTCCCCCCGACAGCAGCAACAGCCAGGCGTGGGCGGGAAACTCAAGTCTGCCCTCCACCCCAGCAACAGCAGCCACCAATCCCTAAACCCTGCCCCTTCCCCCAGCAACAGCGACAGCCAATCCCTAACCACCACCCCTCCCCCATCCAGTACCACCCACTGACCTTTCGCCGGCAACCAATCAGAACAGGGCGTGGCTTCGACCAATCAGCCTTCCCCAGCCCCTATAAAACTGTTGCCTCTCCCTCAATAAAGTGGACTTGCGTGTTTACCTTGTCTCCGCGGTAGTTCTTCTGCCGTGCGCCCTCCAGTCCTGAGAGCCCCCGACAAGGGCCTGGCCTCCCTTGTCCCCAGTTCGTCGCCTGCTTCTCCGGGCGACCCCTTCGTCGCCGGCTTTGCCGGGCGACCCCGTCAGCCGAACCGCGCAACCCCTGTGAGACCGATCCCTCGTCTGCTGCCGGACCGACCCCTCGTCCCAAGCGGGACCGACCCCTCGTCCCAAGCGGGACCGACCCCTCGTCCCAAGCGGGACCAATCCCTCGTCCCAAGCGGGACCGACCCCTCGTCCTGAGCTGGACCAACCCCTCGTCCGCAGCCAGACCCCACCTCTACCGACCGAGCAAGCCGCCGAAGTTGCTGCCCCAAACAAAAACAAGGTCCTTTTAGGACAGAGTAATGGATCCTGAATAGGCAGATAGCAGGGGTCAGCCTCCTTGCTGAAATCTCAGAAACCCTCTGAGATAAACATTATTCCTGTTTCGAGGATGAGAATATACTGGTTTAGAAAAGAAAATTTAATTTCCCCAGTTATCTCAGCCAAGATGTGAGAGGATTGGGAACTGATTATAATGTTATTTTCATGTCACAGCAACTCACCTCTTCCCACCTGGGTTCTAGTCTTTTCCTCTACCACTAATGCAAATGTGTGACTTTGGGTACGTCAGACAATTTCTCTATTTGTTCAATGCCTGGGAGGTAGCAGAGTATCTTTGGGAACTCTCTTTCCAGCTCAGATGTTCTGTGACTCTGTGAGCTACTTCCGACGTGAGTTATGAAGAGATGATCCTTTCCTCCCTACAGTTTCCTCAGCCATTTATTGTACAGATGGGATTAAAGTCTAAATTGATCCATCATGGCTTGTTAATTTCTAATTACAACCTTCCAAGAGTGCTTCCTCCAGTTCTATTCAATTACTTGGCAATTGTGGTAGTTTAAAATTGTTGTATCCCGGAAAAGAGTATTCTTAAAATTAATCCATTCCTGTGAGTGTGGACCCATGGTAAGTAGGAGATTTTCATGAGGCTACTTCAGTTAAGATGTGACTCGCCTCGTTCAGAATGGGTCTTAATCCTTTTACCAGAGTCCTTTATAAAACAGGATGAATCCAGAGACAGAGAGAGAAAGCCATGGAAGCAAGAAGCTGGAAGCAATGCAACCCAGAAGAGAAGGGAGAGACCAGCAGACACGGCCACATGCCTTGCTATGCGGCAGAGGACCCAAGGATTGCCGGCATCTGGTCAACAGGAAGAAAGCATCACCTTGATGATGCCTTGATTTGGACATTCTTGTGCCCTCAGACTGGAAGCTAATAACTTTCATTGTTAAAGGCCAACGAATTTCATGGTATCGGCTTTGAGCAGCCTAGGAAATTAAAACAGTGATCTATTGAAAACCAATACCTCAAAGAAATTGGTGTTCAGATCAAGAAAACCATTGTATTATTTCCCCAGAACACATAACCTCAATGACTGTTTCTCTTATCTTAAAAAAAAATACATAAATTTCTTTATCGCTAAACCAAAAGAAATAAAAAATGGTCCATAGTTCTGATCACTCAGACAATTAATGCTTTTAGAATATTTTCTATAGATATATATATATATAAATAAATATACCTAACATTCGTATTTTTATATATTCAAAAGGGAAACACTATTTTGAGCCTGCTTTATTTTCCATTTCTATTTTGTCATAAGGATTTTTATGTGAAAATAAATATATACTATATCATTACTTTTTAATGCCTTCTAACACTTTAAATTTATTCAAACATATCACTATTTAGCCACCACCATTGTTTCCAACTTTTTTAGGTTAAAAAGCATGAATTTGCCATAATGGGATACATGTAACTAATAATGCAGCATGATTTTGTATAGTACTTAGAAGAATTTTTATAATTTTAAATATTTTTATATATAGCATGTATTTATATCTATGATACATTTATTAGAAATATTATAATCAGCCTTTTTAATAGTCATACAATGTTTCGTTTTAAAATAAAATTTACTTAACCAAATATTCTGAGTTACTTAAAAGATGAAGGAAATAAGATTATAAGTGGTATATGGATAAAATACAAATCATGAACATTTTACTTGAATTGGAAAAGCACAGGAAACACTTCCGTAAACAATGATGTGAGAAATGTCCTTGGACATGAATCTTTGTATACATATCTGTTCTTTTTGTTGGAAAGCATTCTTATAATTGGTTAAGACCAAGGTTTTTCTTTTTCTTTTTTTAAGATTTATTTTATCTATTTATTTCTCTCCCCTCCCCTCGTTGTTTGCGCTCACTGTCTGCTCTCTGTGTCTGTCTGTTGTGAGCTCATTTTCTATTTTTGGAGGCACCAGGAACAGAACCTGGGACCTCCCATGTGGGAGGAAGCCACCCGATCACTTGAGCCACCTCTGCTCCCTGCTTGTTGTGACTCTCATTGTGTTCCCTTGCTGTGTCATCTCGTTGCATCATCTTGTTGTGTCAGCTTGCTGCGCCAGCCCATTGCATCAGCTCACTCTCTTGCTCATCTCCTTTAGGAGGCACCGGGAACAGAACCTGGGACCTCCCTTGTGGTAGGTGGGCACCCAACTTCTTGAGCCACATCTGCTTCCCAAGACCAAGGATTTTAAGACATTATGCCAAACTGCTCTGTGTTAAGGATGTCCCAGTTTACCCTCCCACATTCAGTTCCACTGGAATGTAAATTTCACAAGGAGAGAGACTTTGTTTTGTTCATTTTTTGTAGACCCAACAGCTAGAACAGTACTTAGATTCTCAATAAAAATTTTCTAGATGGATGTGCCAGAACATTGAAGGATCTGAGATTCAAATGTACTTGCAAGCTAATGGGTTAGCCTGCTGCAGTTTCCTGGGTGCTGGTAGAAGACATGAGGCTCCTGGGTAGAGACAAAGGACTTTGTTACTCACCACAGTAGCAGTGGCCAGAGTATCAGCATTTGTGTGAGTTTTCCAGGCTCCAATTCCCACAGGGCAATGCAAGAGGGCCAGGTGATGCCAGCACACACAGTGGGATGGATGCAGTGCACAAAAGCTTGAGGAACCTGAAACTTTTATAATGGGCAATAAGCCTGCTCGACATTTGCTCCCCAAGAAGAAATTATCTCTATCTTCTAAGGCTGACTGCTGTACAAACATTCTTAAAAAGATGGTCTGTAACAAAGACTCTGACATAAAACATTCAAAACTGTGAGAGACATATGGAGAATCATCTCCCAACAATGTCCACTCCTCATTTCTATACTGTCTTGGCTTTTGGCAAATTTTTCCATGAGTATACCACTCTATCAACCACTCTGCTTAATGTGACCAAAAGAGGCTGGGGGCAAATCTATTCACTTGGTCTCATCGAGTATTTAATGAAGGCTACTGTCAGTAGGACTCCACACAGGAACATTGACCTGGCAATACCCCTGAGGGTCCCAGACTCAGCCAGCTGAGCAAATCCCAGAAACCATTAGGTATGCCTTAGAAAGCCAGGTGGCTGGTTATCTATCTATCTATCTATCTATCTATCTATCTATCTATCTATCTATCTATCTATCTATCTGCCTGCCTGCCTGCCTGCCTGCCTGCCTGCCTGCCTGCCTGCCTGCCTGCCTGCCTGCCTGCCTGCCTGCCTGCCTGCCTGCCTGCCTTTCTCTGTCATCTATTTATCCATCTATCATCTGTCTATTTTCTTAACATCTGAGAGTAGGATGGATACATCATGCTCCTTGATCACTTAATACTCCCATATATATTACTTAGGATCAAGACTATTCACTTATGTAAACACTTTAAGTATAGTTAACAAGTTCAAGAAATTTAACATTGATACAAAGCTTACAGTTTATATTCCAATTTTTCTATATATTTCTTATAATGTCCACTTGGGCTTTTCCCTTTCATTGTTAAATCCAGTCCAGGATCATGTATTGAATTTGTCACTGTCTCCTTAGTTTTTTTTTTTTTTTTTTTAATTTTGCAAACATATATACGACAAAAATCTAGCCATCGTACCCCCTCCCAAGCATGCCATACAGTGGGATAAACCACATTCACGATGTTGGGCTACCCTCACCCCTATTCATTACCAGAACTTTCCTATCACCCTAAAAGTAGAATCCCATGACAGCTATACTTTTGTGTGAGGCTTATTTCACTCATCAAGGTTCATCCATGTTATTGCAAGTTTTAGTTTCCTAGACTGCTGAAGCAAATGTGATGAAATGGTTCAGCTTAAACAATTTGCTTGTGGTTGGAGGCTGGGAAAATGTCCAAATCAAGGCATCACCAAGGCGATGCTTTCTTCCCAAAGCCCAGCTACCAGAGACCCTTGTTCTTCTGCCACATGGTAAGGTACGTGGTTGCATCACTGGTCTCTCCCTTCTCTTCAGGGTTTTGATGTTTTCAGCTTCTAGCTGTCCTGGTGTTCTGTCTTTCTCTCTGTTTCATTCTGTTTACAAAGGATTCCAGAAAGAGCACTAAGACCCATCTTGAATGAGGTGAGTTACACCTTAACTGATGTAGCCTCAACAAAAGGCCCTGCTTAAAATGGATCCACACCTACAGGAATAGATTAATGTTAAAAACATATTTTTCTGGGGATACATACAGTTTCAAATCACCACAAAGCTTCACACCTTTTTTTTTTTCTGAGTAATAGTCCATTGAATGCGTATACTCTCATTATATATTCATTCATCTGCTGCTGGACATTTGCATTACTTCCATTTTTTTGGCTATTGTGAATAATGCTGCCATGAAAAAAAACTTGGATTTTTTTTTTAAAAAAGAAGATTGTGATCCAGATTAATAATATATTGGATTTGTCAAGAAAATCCACTCTGAAGTTTAAACTAGATTTTGTAAAATGCATTTGGATTGGTTCACCTGATCCTTAGCAAATGCAGCAGTGCTTTTCTTCATCCAAATTTCTGGAACACCAGAGTTGAGTGGCTTTCCATTCATTTATTCATTCACGTATTCATTCCTTCGTTGAAATGAAGAATGACAGTCTGATTTTTCTCCCCTGAGGTCCTGACTCTAGCTCGTCCTAGGAGAAGCATGATGGAGAAATGTGACATTTCAGGCAGGCTCTGCAACAGACCCATTGTGTGACCTCTAGCAAGTCCTTTCTCTCTGTGCCCCAGGAGCCTCATCTGCAAAATGAGGAGATGTACCATGTACTAGACCGGAAATTTTTCTTGCTTTCCTTGGAACTACTCCCACGTCATGCCCGCAACAGCCACAAAGTTTCCACAGGAGCGGCCACTGTTTACCACGTCACCTGATCCCCTTTATTCCAGAGAGGAACATCTGCAGGAGGCTGGTTTGCACATCCTCAGTGTCATTAAAGAGTGTGAGATTGCTCTCCTGGGAGGTCCCACAAGGTCCTTCATTCACCTCTAAGTGTTAGTAGGTGGCCCAAGTCTGGTCATTGCAACCAATGTCCTATAGTCCCATATGTAAGCAGAAAGCAGAAAAGTGAGAATTCTCAGTGACTCTCAAGGCTCTGGCTTCCATCTCGGCTATGGGGCAGCTACCTTTTTTGCCTCCTTTCTCTGAATCCTTCCGATGCAAAAACCCTACCACTTCTTGGATTCCCCAGCACAATCGGATCCCAAAATAATGCCACTCAACACAGTCATCAAATCGTGGCTGTTTGAAACAGGGACAGGATTTAAGATGTTGAAAATGGACAGAGAAGATGGACACTTTCAGGAAGAGCAGAATAACCCCGGGGAACTCAGCATCTCTGAGTGCATGTGTCTCATGTGAACAAATGAAGGAAGACATGTGACTTGCCCAAGCTTACTTGGCCAGGTAGTGTCAACTCCAGCACACCAACTGAGTCTGCAGAAACTTCTGGAGAACCACTTCGTCAGCTGGAACTTTTTTCCCTCCTTTTAGACATCTACCATGGTGTTTTCCATAGTAGATGGAATTATTTGTCCACTTGTCTATTTCTCTCACATGACTTCAAATTCACCTGACATATCAGTTTACTTGTTGGTTTATTTCCAATCTGCCTCCATTAGTATGTAAACTCCAAAGAGTAAGGACTTTAAAAAATGTAGATGAAATCCATATTACATAAAGTGAATGAATTTATTTTTAAAAAAGATTTCTTATTTATTTCTCTCACCGCCCCCCCCCCCAGTTGTCTGCTCTGTGTCCATTTGCTTCGTGTTCTTCTGTGACCGTGTCTATCCTTATCAGCAGCACCGGGAATCTGTGTCTCTTTTTGTTGCGTTGTCTTGCTGTGTCAGCTCTCCGTGTGTGTGGTGCCATTCTTGGGCAGGCTGCACTTCCTTTGTGCTGGGTGGCTCTCCTTATGGGGCGCACTTCTTGTGCGTGGGGCTCCCCTATGCGGGGGACACCCCTGCATGGCAGGGCACTCCTTGTGTGCATCAGCTTTGTGCGTGGGCCAGCTCCACACGGGTCAAGGAGGCCCAGGATTTGAACTGCGGACCTCCCATGTTGTAGACGGACACCCTATCTACTGGGCCAAGTCTGCTTCCCAAAGTAAACCAGTTTAAAGTGGACAACTCTGTGACATTTCATACATTCACAGTGATGTACAACCATCACGTCTATATTGCTCCCAAACATTTTCATCAAATTCAAAGGAGATGCCATACACATGAATTGCTCACTCCCCACTTGCCCCTCCCCTCAGTCCCTGGCAGCCCCTTATCTATTTTCTATCATCTATGAATTCACCTATTCTGGACATTCATATAAATGGATTTATGCAATATATGATCTTTTGGGTTGGGCTTCTTTTAGGCAGCATAATGTCTTCAAGGTTCATCCATGTTGCAGCATGGATCAGGACTACGCTCCTTTTTAGGGCTGAATAATATTCCACTGCATGGCTAGACCACATTTGTTTATCCATTCATGCATCCGTGGAATTTGGACGGTTTCTGCTTTTTGGTGCTGGCGAATAAGACAGGATTTTTTTTTTAAAGATTTATTTATTTTATTTATTTCTTTCCCCTCCCCCCACCCCACCCCAGTTGTCTGTTCTCTGTGTCTATTTGCGGCGTCTTCTTTGTCTGCCTCTGTTGTTGTCAGTGGCACGGGAATCTGTTTCTTTTTGTTGCATCATCTTGTAGTGTCAGTTCTCCATGTGTGCGGCACCATTCCTGGGCAGGCTGTACTTTCTTTCGCACTGGGCGGCTCTCCTTATGGGGCGCACTCCTTGCGCGTGGGGGTCCCCTACTGGGGGACACCCCTGCATGGCAGGGCACTCCTTGCGTGCATCAGCACTGCACATGGGCCAACTCCACACGGGTCAAGGAGGCCCGGGGTTTGAACCTCGGACCTCCCATGTGGTAGGCGGTCGCCCTAACCACTGGGCCAAGTCCACCGCCCAAGACAGGATTTTTTTTCTGCTCCTTTTCACCAGTGCTGAGTTGAGGAGGGAACGGTGGGGCAGGGGCTCTTCACTTCCATCCCCCCAGGACACTAAACACTACCACAAGACTTGTCGATTTGAGACCAAGAGTGAAGCCAGCAGGGTGGCAATGGAAGTGAAAGCCCAGATGGAGGAGGAAGGGGAGAAGGATCTGAGTGGCAGGGAGCAGAGCTTTCTGTTTTATACCTTTTGTACTTGAAAAAATAAATGATGGTGGTCACATATATGCCTAGTTCTGAAAAAGATTTTCATCAGATCGCAAAGGCAAAACAATGCATGAAGTCATTGCGAGACCGACGTAAATCAAATGGCCCAGTGGTTAGGGCGTCCGTCTACCCTATGGGAGGTCCGCGGTTCAAACCCCGGGCCTCCTTGACCCGTGTGGAGCTGGCCCATGTGCAGTGCTGATGCGCGCAAGGAGTGCCCTGCCACACAGGGGTGTCTCCCGCGTAGGGGAGCCCCATGCGCAAGGAGTGCGCCCCGTAAGGAGAGCTGCCCAGCGTGAAAGAAAGTGCAGCCTGCCTGAGAATGGCGCCGCCCACATGGAGAGCTGACACAAGATGACGCAACAAAAAGAGACACAGATTCCCGTGCCGCTCAAAACAACAAAAGCGGACAAAGACGACGCAGCAAACAAATGGACACAGAGAACAGACAACCAGGGTGGGGGGGAAAGGGGAGAAAAATAAATAAATAAATAAATAAATAAATAAATAAATAAATAAATAAATAAATCTTTAAAAAAAGAACAAAAAACAAGTGGAGCAGGCAGAGCCTAACTACCAGGGTGCGCTCCAGGGAGTCATTGAAATCCAACCGAAGAAGGATTCCTTAAATTACCTAAATTACTAGAAGCCTTTTGCAAAAACATAGAAAGGCAAGGGGAGTAATTTTTCTTTAATTGTTGATGCAAGATGGAAGAACTTAAATTGCCATTAATTTCACTTACTTACAAAGACTGAGAGTGACCCCGATCAATCTTTTGAGATTAAGAGGGCTTTTTGTTCGAGATGATTCTCTGGGGGATAGTTTGTCTTAGCGAGTTGGGCGGCTTTGGTGCGCCCTCTGGTGTTCAGTTGTGCCCTCCATTCCCCGTCTCAGGCAATTTTTATTTTTTAGGTACTGAGGCACCGGCAGGCGACGGGGACGGAGACCAAACCTAGGACCGCCAACTTGGCCATGTGGGAAGCAGGCACTCAACCGCTTGAGCCACATCAGCCTCCCCAACAATGGGCAATTCTGACCACACTGGTGGGGGTCCACAAGTTAATTCACACTTAAAAGTCTGTCTCAGCGTGTGCCATTTAGGGGTGCAGGAAGAGCTCTCTTGGTTAACTGATTTTAAAAATTGCAACTATAGAATTATAATTTCCAATAGTTTCGAGAGTCGTAAGGGGAAAAGTCAGTGTCCTGTACCCCAGGTGGAATCGTGTGTGTATTTCAGAAACTTCCAGAGATTTTCTATGCCTGTTACAAGCATGTCTCCACCCTCCCCCTTTCTTTCTTTTCTTTTCTTTTTTGTAAATTCTGCAAAGGGTGGCATCATACATATTTTTGAAACTAATATCCTCGTCAACTTTTCCTCTGAACAGTGCATGCGGAATGGAAATACCTCACATTCTCTAATGGCTGTGTGCATCTTGCATTTCATGGATGCTTCATAATTTAACTAGTTTCCTCTTCTTATTGATTCTATATGATTATTTTTGCTATTATGACTATCTTTCTTATTGCAGCGGTAGAGCAGTGACCATCCTTAAGCTGGATCTTTGCACATCAGTGCGAGGGTTTCTAGCTTTGGAATCATCACACTGCTGTTGGAATGAACAAGCTGAGAAAGCCACGAGGGCAGTGTAAGTGCCTCTCCCTGCCTCCCTTCTTCCTTCTCTCATTTCCTTCCTTCCCCCCTTTCTTTTCTCTCACAAATATCCACTGAGCACCTCCTGGTTGTCGGGCTGGGAACTAAGGAGACAATGATCCATAAACCATGGCTCCACCTACGGCATCCACAATGTATTTGTGGAGATGGATCCTTTGGCAAATGAGAGCCTGTAGCGCAAGGTGGTCTGTATAAGAGGTTAAAATACAAGGTACTGTGGGGACAGAAAGAAAGGCATGGTCGAGGCTGGGAGAAGGAGGGAAGGCATCTTGGAGGAGCCACCAAGAACAGGGATCAGAAGAGCTTTCTGGGAAGGGAGGGTAACCCCGTGTGCTGATGCCCAGGTGGGCGAACACCTGGAGTCCCTGCCTCAGAGAGGCTGAGGGGTTGGAGGAGCTCAGGAAAGAGCTGGGGCCAGGTATCCAGGGGCCTTGTCATCATTCCAGGGAGGAGCTCGGGTCTGATCTTGTAGGACGCAGTTCCTCAGAGTGGGATCCGGGAGCCACCCATGCCAGAGTCCCTTAGGGCAGGAGGTTAGCTTTACTTAAAACTGAAGGCTCCCGGGACCCACCCAGATCCACTGGCGAGTACTCTCAGGAGTCAGATCCTTGGAATCTGCCCGTTTGGCCAAAGTCCATGGGCCATCTCTGGACCCTGCTGATTACAATGATAAACACCTAATTGTCCAACAAATCACTCGCCACCAGGTGTCAAAGTTTACTTAACTCATTAGTGAGAGAGCAAGCCGGAAATAGAAGGGATGGGTCAAAGAGCATTTGAAGGACAGGGTTTATAGCTCAGGGGAAAAAAAACAAAAATAAGATTGATATGAGACTGGTTACCTTTCTATAAGGCAAAACCCAAAAATCACCTGTGATGATAACTTTGTTACTGGGCTATAAAACAACACAATCTTACAGGACTGTGTTTGAGCAATTGTGGATGGTTAAATCAAAATGCTGTGACAAAAAAGTAATGTTCCCCCAGAGAGTCAGAGGAGAATCAGGCAGGCTAGTTAGGAAGTGAGCTTACCCAGGGACCAGCAAGCTTTTCCTGTAAAGGGCCAGATAGTAAAAACTGTAAGTTTTGTGGGACACGTGAATCTGTTGCAATTGCCCAAATGGGCTGTAGCATGGTATGCGCCTCAGGTACACTGCTTTCAGATATGCGGATCAGGTCCATGCCTCAGGCACACTGCTTCAGTACCCTGCCTCAGGTATGTGCCTCCGGGGCGCTGCTTCAGGTACACCGCTGCAGGTACACTCCCTCTCAAGTTAGCCCGCTAGCCCTCTACTAAAGCGTGGGCATTAGCCAGAGGTGGGTGCTAACCACTGGGGAGTGCCAGGTGGGAGGTATTCTGGGCTTAGGTGCCATGGGTCATTTTTGTTCTGAGAGTTGTCTTTAAACCTTCCAGTGCCAGGGGCAGTCGTTTCCTGGAACATCAAAGCCCAGTCCTTGAGCACCTGGACTCCTTCACTGGGCTGTTGACTCTGGGTAGGTGTGGAAATTCCAGATGAGAGCTCTGCTTTTCAGGGCAAGCACCACGCGCTCACCGCCAGGGGCGAGCCCTCTGTTCTCACCGGAAAATGCCAAACTGTGGGCATGGAAGATTTTGGTTCTCTCTGTAGTAACCTCAGAGCGCGCGGCAGTGATTTCTGACTAACTTGGGTCTCATGGTACAGTCAGGAATTGCGGGCATGGCTGAATCACTCCGACTTGAGGGAGCCTCGTGGCTGAAGATAGTTGCACCAGCTGGAACTCTGAATCCACCCTGACTGGAGGTTATTTCCCTGCACCATAGTCACAGCACAAGGAAACAAGAAAGACGCCAACGAGAATGTTGCCAATATCCTAAGTGCTTAAGGAGACCTACTCATGTTTGGCAGGCAGACAGAAGGGGTTTGAAATCCCTGCTCTGCCATTTTCTGCCTCTGGGACCTTGAGCAAATTGCTAAACTGCTCAGAGCTTCAGTTTTCTCACCTGTAGAATGGGAAATAGTAACAGCACCTACCTCGTAGGGTTGTTGTGAAGATTACATGAGATAGTACAAGTAGGGGGGAGCTCAGCATAGGATGTTACACAATAAATGCAAAGTAAATAGTAGCTATAATTATATTAAGCCTTGAGAAAACATGTCAGTCCACAAAGAATGGCTCTGGGGCTATAACTTTTCAATCTTATACACTGTGCTATATTTGTGACTACTCTTTCAGTTGTAAAAATAGAAAAATGGAGCCAAATTGGCTTAAACCACAACAAAAAAGGGACTGTCTAGGCTCACATAACAGTCCCAGACAGAATAGAGCTTGCTTCTGGTCAGGCTTGATCCAGGGCTTGAACGCTATGATTTTTCTCTCTCTGATTCTTAGCTCTGTTGCTGCCATATTGGCTCCTTTTTTTAGCGCACTTTCCCTGACAGATGCATGATAGCTGTCAATGGTTCTTGGAGCAAAGTCCTTCCAGATTTCTGTCCGGAAGGAAGGAGAGAATCTGCTCTCCTGAGAGTTCAAGCAAAAGTGCTGTAACTGAGTCCCCATGATGGGTCTGGTGTAGTTACATGCCATGAAGGACTGAATCTAAAAGCAAGGAGAATGGGGTGCTCTAATTGTCTTAGGGCTGGTCCTGTGAGCCACTTGGAGCAGGAGATGGAGGAAACCTCACTCAGAAGCAAAAGGACTTGCAGGTGGCAGCCAGGGAGAGAAAAACTGGGGTTTTTCCCAAGAAGGGGAAAGATGTTCAGTCCTTGGTTTCCTGGTTCAGTCCTGAGTATTGACTGAGCATCACACCTGGGCACTGTGGATTGAGAGATGAGTAAAATCTATAAAATCTATTCTTTGATCCTCAGGAACTCACTGTTTATTGAGAAAGCAGACCAGAAAAGGAGAAAAGTTGCTGAGCTACAGGGCAAGTACTATTAAAAAGACAGGAATAAAGTGCTAGTAGAACACTAAGATGCTGAGAAGTGTGATCACAGAAGGCTTTGCAGAAGAGGGAACACCTGATCTGAATCTTGAAGGATGAACATGGTTCATGGGTGAAGGTGGAAGGAACATTGCTGGCAGAGGGAATGGCTTAAGCAAAGATATGAAGTCATAAAGGAGCCAGTTTCTGAGGAACACATTCAATCAAAAATTATTTATTCGGCATCTGCCATGTACCTGTCAGTGGGCTAGGCAGAGGAGGTACTATGTTGAAGGAAACAGCAAGGGATGCTGACTTCATGGAGGTTTTGTATTAGTTATCTATAGCTGTGTAACAAATGGCCCCAGCATAGTGTCTTAAAACAGCAATAGACATTTGTTATCTCACACAGTTTCTGAGGGTCAGGAGTCCAGGCATGGCTTAGCTGGGCAGCCCTGGCATAGGGTCTCTTATCAGGTGGAAGTGAGGATGTCAACCTAGGCTGCTAGCATCTGAAGGCTTGACTGGGCTGGAGGAGTTGCTTCCAGGATGGCTCCCTAATGGCTGTTGGCAGAACTTAGCTTCTTGCCATGTGGACTTTTCCATAGGGTGGCTGAATGTCCTCACAACATGATGGCTGACTTTGCTCTGAGTGAGTGTTCTGAGAGAGCAAGGAGGAAGTCCCGATGCCTTCTAGGTCGGAAGTCACACACTGTCCTTCCCACAGTATCCTAATGAGTCCACAGCCTTGTCCAGTGTGGGAGGGAACTACACAAGAGGATGAATACCAGGAGGTGTGGTCACTGGGGGTCATCGGGGAGGCTGGCCACCACATCGGGGAGGCTGGCCACCACTACATGCTAGTGGAGAAGCTCGTTGTGGCAGGAGCATAGCACATGTGGGGACAGATGTGGCAGGCAAGGAGGATGGAAAAGCAGTTTGGGGCCAGGGTTGTGAGGGGCCATGTAAGCCAAGTGCAAGAGTTTTAGCTGGGGACAAACAAATATTATGAACACAGGGGCATGGCATGATCAGTTTGCATTTTAGGATGCTTTTTCTGCTGGCAGTAGCTCTAGAAGATGGAGAGAGATCAGGGACTGGAGGTATGGAGACCTATTTGGGAACTGTTTGTAATACTCTAATAGAGAGAGACTGAGACAGTTAGGAGACAGCTAGGCTGCTATAACAAAGAGACCCCAGAATAAGATGGTTTATACAGGTAGTTATTTCTCAAATAACAATCCATTTTAGAGGCGTCAGGGCTGAGATTGTGGCATGAGGGGCCTGGGGATCCAGGCAACTTCCATCTTGTTTTGCATCCTCAGCACACACTTCCACCTTGTGATCAGATGGCTGTGCCAGCTCCTGCCAGCATGTCTACATTCCAGCCAGAGGGAAAGGGAAGGGTGACAGTGGAGGGCATGCAGCACTTCTGTCCACATTTCATGGGTCAGAACCGTCCCATGACCACACCAGCAGCAAGGGATGCTGGGAAAAGTAGTCATCATTCTGGATGGCCATTTACCCAGCTAAAATCCAGGAAGGAAGAAGGTGGGATTGGTTATTAGGCACAACTAGCCGTCTCTGCCTGGCAGTGACAATGAGGAGTGTGATGAAATGCCAGAATCAGTGTTCTTTTTGAGGAAGAAAGAGGAGGATTTGGTGACTGAACAGTTGAGGGGGATGAGGCAAAGAGAAGCATTTCAGATGGCAACAAGGTTTTTAACTCGTTAGAGTTTAAGGAGATACTTTTTTCTAGGGGAACTTGACCTTTCACCACCATGCCCCCCCCCCAGGCACAGATACATCCCTCTCTTCCCCAGCCAGTGTGAACCACCCCCCTCCCCATTAGCCCTTTTTTCCCTCCAGCTCATTCCAGCTACTCTCCACCCCCAAGGGTGCTGCCAGCTGCTGTTTACATAGGAATTGAAAACTAATTTTAGCGTTAGATTTAGCAAGACGGAAGTCTTGAAGCAAATCTGCTGCTACTGCTGTTGCTCAAGGGCAGAGGGCTTCAGGACCAAGCAGAAATGCTTTTGGACTTCTCCGCTTTAGGAGGTGATCTATGCCACAGCACACTCCACTATGGAGCTTTAAAAAGAACGATTCCCCCCCCCCCCCAAATCGTGAAAGTACCATGTTCCTTACACTTTCTCCAATTGTAACCACCCTCCCACTCTGATAATTTATACTCACTAATTCATGGCAACCTGACATCTTTGTTTTACTCAGATTTTTAAAAATATGTATTTTAAAATTTATTGTTAAAAGATACTTAGATTATGTAAAATGTTACCTAGACAGGTTTTTACTCTTAGTGCATTTAAACTCTAATTCAACTTCCAAAGTCTCCTGTGTACCTAACCCTTCCCAAATCGGTCTACTGTGTCCACGCTCATTTGTACATCAAAAATCTTGTTGAGTACTACTTGAGAATGCAGATTTCTTGGGCCCTGCCTCAGGTTTACGGATGGAAATCTCTGGGAGTGGGGTTTTGGCAAATATTTTGACAAAATTCTCACAGGGGAACTGATGAACAGCCCGCTTGGAGGAGCCCTCGTCGCTGCTGAATTTGTTACCCTTGTAATTTTACATTGAACCTATATACATGTATGTCTGCCCCCTCTATCAGATCCCGAGTCCTTTGGACAATAGACTGTGTCCAGCACATATTTGGTGTTCAATATGTAGTTGTTGAATAAAATGAACGAATGCCTGAAACAGGAGGTGGTGGTGAGGCTCCCCCAGGCAAGCAGCAGGTGGCGCCATAGGCTAGGCAACTTTTGAGAATCGACCCTGTTTTCCTTTTCTCCTGAATTTATGGATTCATACCAGGGGAGTTGTTACCATTACAATAAAAAGTATCTGCTAAAATAGCTATTACAATAACAAATATAAACATCTATAGTACCTTGTGAAAGAGTGGAAAGTAACCACCATGAATTATAGCATCCTGTAAAGGAGTGGAAAGTATCCGTTCCAACAGGTATAAACAACCATAGTCAGGGGTTACAGGTGCACGAGGTGATGCTGGGAGCAGTTACCTGAGCTCTGAGGGGCTGAGGCTGTGGTTCAAGTGAAGCCCTTGAACGCCTGGGGCTCGGGCTCGGGCTCCGACTGGGGGGCGGGGGTTGTCCACTGTGTACATGTAGGATGCCATTCATGTCAATGAGCAGGTGACAGTCCTTCTGAGGGGGGCAGGGGACGCTGGGAGAAGGAGGGGGCCCAGCTTCGGGGCAGGGGTCTCTCTGGGAGGAAAGGGGTTCATGGCCTCCACAGAGAGAATGGGGGCAGATAGACAGATAGACCTTGGGACCAAGCTACAGGGCAGTCCAGGGTGGATGGGCGAGGAGTGATACTTTTTTTTTTTGATTAATTTTATTTATTTATTCCCCTTTCCCCTCATTGTTTGTGCTCGCGGTCTGCTCACTGTGTCTGTCTGTTGTGTGCTCATCTTCTTTTTAGGAGCCACGGGGAACCAAATCCGGGATCTCCCACGTAGGAGGGAGGCACACAATCAATTGAGCCACCTCTGCTCCCTGCTAGTTGTGTCTTTCATTGTGTTTCCTCATTGTGTCTCTTCATTGTGTCATCTCGTTGAGTCATCTTGTTGTGTCAGCTTGCTGTGCCAGACCGTCATGTCAGCTCACTGTCTTGCTCATCTTTCTTAGGAGGCACTGGGAGCTGAACCTGGGACTTCCCATGTAGTAGGTGGGAACCCAACTGCTTGAGCCACATCCGCTTCCTGCAAAACATTTTTAAAGGTTAAAAAAAATAGTTGTATTGCCACTGGAATAAATGATCACAGATTTAGTGTCTTAAAACAATGCAAATCTATTATCATCCAGCTTTGAAGGTCAAAGTCCAGTATGGGTCCCAACAGACTAAAATCAAGGCATGGGCATGCTGACTAAAATCAAGCTATAGGGGAGAAGTGGACTTGGCCCAGTGGTTAGGGTGTCCGTCTACCACATGGGAGGACTGCGGTTCAAACCCCGGGCCTCCTTGACCCGTGTGGAGCTGGCCCATGCGCAGTGCTGATGCGGGCAAGGAGTGCCGTGCCACACAGGGGTGTCCCCCGCGTAGGGGAGCCCCACGCGCAAGGAGTGCACCCATAAGGAGAGCTGCCCAGCGTGAAAGAAAGTGCAGCCCACCCACAAGGAGAGCTGACACAACAAGATGATGCAACAAAAAGAAACACAGATTCCCGTGCCGCCGACAACAACAGAGGCAGACAAAGAAGAAGACGCAGCAAATAAACACAGAGAACAGACAACTGGGGTGGGGGAGAAGAGGAGATAAATAAATAAATAAATAAATAAATATTTTAAAAAAAATAGGGAAACGGGCTTTGGCCCAGTGGTTAGGGCGTCCGTCTACCACATGGGAGGCCCGCGGTTCAAGCCCCGGGCCTCCTTGACCCGCGTGGAGCTGGCCCATGCGCAGTGCTGATGCGCGCAAGGAGTGCCGTGCCACACAGGGGTGTCCCCCGCGTAGGGGAGCCCCACGCGCAAGGAGTGCACCCATAAGAAGAGCCGCCCAGCGCGAAGGAGGGAGCAGCCTGCCCAGGAATGGTGCTGCCCACACTTCCTGTGCCGCTGACGACAACAGAAGCGGGCAAAGAAACAAGACGCAGCAAACAGACACAGAGAACAGACAACCGGGGGAGGGGAGGGGAATTAAATAAATAAAAATAAATCTTAAAAAATAAAAAATAAAAAAAAATTTAAAAAAATAAAAAAATAAAAATAAAAAAAAATAAAAAAAATAAAAATAAAAAAAAATAAATCTTAAAAAAAAAAACCTATAGGGCAAGCTGATGTGGCTCAAGTGATTGGGCTCCCATCTACCACATGGGAGGTCCACGGTTCAATTCCTGGGACCTTCCGGCGAAGGCAAGCTGACCCACATGGCAAGCTGACCCATGCAGAGTGCTGGGCAGTGCAGGAGTGCTGGCCCACGTGGAGAGCTGGCGCAGCAAGATAATGCAACAAAGAGAGACGCAGAGGAGAGACAATAAGAGATGCAGCAGATCAGGCAGCTGAGGTGGCCCAAGAGATTGAGCACCTCTCTCCCACTCCAGAAGGTCCTGGGATCGGTTCCTGGAGGCACCTAAAGAGAAGACAAGAAGACACAGAAGAACACACAGTGAATGGACACAGAGAGCAGACACTGGGGGTGGGGGGGAATAAATAAATTTTAAAAAAATCAAGCTTTGGGCATGCTGGCTAAAATCAAGGCCTGGGTAGGCTGTGTTCCTTTCTGGAGGCTCGAGGGGAGAATCTGTTTCCTGCTCCTTGGAGTGGCTGGCAGAATTCAGCCCCTGGCAGTTATAGGCTGGAACCCCGTTTTCCTGCTGGCCGTCTGCGGCAGGCTCTCAGCCTCTAGAGGCCAAGGTGTTCCTTGGCTCCTCTCCTCCTTCCCCAAAGCCAGCAATGGCGGGTAGACACCTTCTCAGGTGGCCTCTTTTTTTTTTTTTTTAATTATTTATTTATTTTTTAAAATTACATTAAAAAAATATGAGGTCCCAATCAACCCCACCGCCCCCACCCCCCACTCCCCCCACAGCAACACTGTCTCCCATCATCGTGACACATCCATTGCATTTGGTAAGCACATCTCTGGGCATCACTGCACCTCATAGTTAATGGTCCACATCATAGCCCACACTCTCCCACGTTCCATCCAGTGGGCCCTGGGGGGATCTACAATGTCCCGTAATTGTCCATGAAGCATCAAGTGGCCTCCTTCTGATCCACTCTTCTGCTGCCCTCTTCCACTCTTGCAGACTGGGGTGATGAGACGGGGTCCACCTAGAACATCCAGGCTAATCTCCCTGTCTCAAGATCTGTTGCTTAATCACACCTACCAGGTGCCGTTTGCCATGAAGGACGACGTATTCACCAGTTTCCAGGAGCTAGAACGTGGGCACCGTTGGCCTGAGGATTATCCTGCCTGTGGCAGGTCCGACTGGCCCTCACCTGTTTATTCTAATTCATCTCCATGAACGGCAGGAGAGAAGATGAGTATGTGACAAGGGATGCCAATATTAATTTCAACGTCAATAAAACAGCTCACATATACTGAGTGCTGATTATGTGCCAGCATCGATTCTAAGCACCTCATATAATTCTTCTAGGGGATAAGTGAGGAAACTGAAGCTGAGAGTGGCTGATGAACCTGTTTATGCCACACAGCTATTCATAGTGAATTTGGAGTCAGGGATTTGTGTTCAAAACGTCTGCAGGTTTTATCGGTCAGCTGTCTGTCCCTAGTAAATGCAATCACATTGATGGCAAACTATTAAAAGTAGACTTCACTTGTACATTTAAAATATCAGTAAGTAGTGAATTCTAGAAATTGGACAATTACATGTAGCACTGCAATTATTTTATAACGAAGGACATTGGAGCTCAAAGGGTTACATGTCCAAGGTGACAGTGCTTTCGTCTCTTCAGGCTAGAAGGGTCTGAAATAGTAATCTTTTCTGTTTTGTGACCATAGCAGAACCAGAGGCGAAGACCCCGGGAATGGCAGAGCAGGAAGGTGGAAGAACTTGCAGGCTCTGTTGAGCCACTGAGTCAATTGACCCTTGTGCTCACGTCTCGTGTTTAAGCCATTTTCAGCCGGGTTTTCTCTTCCTTGCAGATGGAAGCATTCCCATGGGTTCACACAAACTAGTTTCCCCCTCAGTTTTCTCCCTTTGCTCATAGTTCATCTCGAGAACAGAAATGGAGCCCAGACTTAAGCCACAAAAGTGTTCCCACTGATAAACCACTGATTCTCACCCTTCCAGCCCTCCAGGATGTCTCTACTGATGACATAGTAGGATGGAACTTTTATGGACCATCTCCTCTGTGTCCAGCTCTGCACATACTTTATTAGGCTCAGAGAGATAAGACGATTTTCTCTGGGTGGCACAGCTAGTACATGTCTGAGCGGCGGCACACGGAGCCAGGTCCTTTTCGTTGCTGGGCTGGTCCCAGTGGAGCTGCCTCATCTGTTCCATATGTGGGAAGGTCCATTTATAAGGAGACACCAACCGGGATGTCTTACTATGTGCCAGGCATAGTTCTCAGCTCTGTGGTTTTAATTTACAAGATACTCTACATGTTAAGTGCTCTTATTAACGTCCCCACTTGACAGATAACAAAACTGAGGCACAAAGAGCTTAGATAACCAGCCCAAGGCCATACCCCCTAGTAAGTGGGGCGGGGAGATGGGGGGAGGCTGGCGTTCAATCCTGCTCGGTCTGGCTCCAGACTCCCTAGTCTTAATGTAATGGGCAGGCGGGAACCCGCAAGCACTGAGAAAAGCTTGGTTCAGGGCTTTAGGTGTGGCAGGTAAGTAAAAACTAAATAACAACACCAGAATAAAACCAACTTTTCCTATGCTAAATAGATATCTAAAAGGAAATACTTTTTGGAATCCAAAGTAAAATATAATAAAAACCATTGAATTGTATGCTTTAAATGGGTGGATTTTAAAAAAAAAGATTTATTTATTTATTTATCTATTTATTTATTTATTTATCTCCCCTCCTCCCCCCCTCCCAGTTGTCTGCTCTCTGTGTCCATTCACTGTGTGTTCCTCCGTGAGGGCTTCTATCCTTATCAGCTACACCGGGAATCTGTGTTTCTTTTTGTTGCGTCATCTTGTTGTGTCAGCTTTCTGTGTGGGCAGCACCATTCTTAGGCAGGCTGCACTTTCTTTCTCCTTATGGGGGCACTCCTTGCACGTGGGGCTCCCCTACACGGGGGACACCCCTGCGTGGCAGGGCACTCCTTGTGCGCATCAGCACTGCGCATGGGCCAGCTCCACACGGGTCAAGGAGGCCTGGGGTTTGAACTGCAGACCTCCCATGTGGTAGGCAGACGCCCTAACCACTGGGCCAAGTCTGCTTCCCTTTTTTTTGTTTTTAAAGGCAGTCATGGGGATTGAACCCAGGACCTCGTCAAGGGGAAGCAAGCGCTCAAACCACTGAGCCACACCTGCTCCCCAAATGGGAGGATTTTATGGTATGTAAATTATATCTCAATAAAGCTGTTTTTAAAGAGTCCAAAGTAAAAAAAAAAAATCGTAGTGTGATTATTTTGGAATTTACTTTTATAACCTGAAATAATACTTAGGTATTTGTTTGAATAAGTAATGCTTGCTGGTAGAAAAAAATTCTAGCAGTACAAAGGAGTACACAGTGAAAAAGTTGTCAATCCAGCTTAGTTCTCTAGTGTTTTCTCAGAGGCAACTATCATCACCAGTTTCTTGGAAAATAGGGGTTCCTTAAACTAAAGCCCAGGGCGTTGGTCTGAAAAAAACAACAGGGAAGCAAACAATAGCTGTCTTTTTTGTATTTGGCTTATTTCATGCAACCTGATGTCTTCAAGGTTCATCCATGTTGCAGCACGCAGCACATTATTCCTTTCCACAGCGCAATAACGCCCGCTGTATATGTTGCCAAATTTTGTTTATCCATTTCTCTGTGGATGGACACTTGATTTGCTTCTACCTTTTGACTAATGTGAATAATACTGCTATAAGCAATGGTGTACAAATATCTGTTTGAGTCCTAATTCAAAGGTATTTATTACATTTTACAGTTATTTTGTTATTTTTTTCAAATTGAGATCTAAAATATGACTACCATGTTTCTTAAGTCCCAATCATTCAAAAATTATTATAAAATATAGCACCGGTACTAAAAACAAATGCCTAGCTTAGTGCATCATTGTAAGGCAGACACTCTTGAACCACTTTCCAGGTCAGGAAATACAACTTTGCCAGCTACTCCAGGACCCCTCCACCAGCCCCATAACCCTCAGCTCCCGCCTCCCCCCAAAAGTTACCACTCTCCTAAATTTTATAGTTATCATTTCTTCAGGGTGTTATCCCCCAAATAGGTATTTTACATTTTCTGAGTGTTAGCTTTATCTCCTCTCTAGCCCCCTCAAGCACTGCTAGCCGAAGTCTACCACATATATTAATAAAACAAAGTCTTCTCTTCACATTTTTAAAGTGTGATTCTTCTTTGAAAGACCTTTTGATCTTGGAATTATTTGATCTTTGTAGAAAAGTTGCAGAGATGCACGGAGTTGCCATGTATCCTTCACCTGGTTTCGCATGTTACCGTCTTACATAACCATGCCCCATTTGTCAGCCCTAAGGAACAGTACTTTTAACTAGACAGATTTATTCAGAGTTGACCAGTTTTCCCACAGATGGCCTTTTTCTGTTCTAGGATCCAACCTGGGATATTACCTGGCATTTAGTGTGAATTTGTGTTAATAGGTGTTTGGGTTTTTTGGTAACGTTAAATTTTATTTTATTTGCAAGAGTGACTCTCTGTTAGCAGACAAGGTTACAACCATTCATAACACAACAAGCAAGGCTGCAACAGCAAAACTGCTTTCCTCCTCAGTGCTCC
Organism: Dasypus novemcinctus; assembly: GCF_030445035.2. NCBI lineage: Eukaryota > Metazoa > Chordata > Mammalia > Cingulata > Dasypodidae > Dasypus > Dasypus novemcinctus. The sequence continues at coordinate 54,501,546 of NC_080695.1, read as the reverse complement.
TTCCCAGTTCCCAGGAAGGTCCACCTTCACCTTCGACTCTGAGAGTATCACGTTTCTTGCTCTTACTTGACCCCAGGGGCTTCCCTCACATCAGTAACGGTGCCATGTTGCTTGGTAAGCTTTAATTCTCACAAGGGCATTAAAATGTTTTTTCCCATTTTCCTGATTCCTGGCCTAACTCTTTTCGGGATTCAGAAAAATGTGTAATTTTCCCAAGAAGTGCTGGGAAGGAATTGCTACCGGGTAGTCCAGTGGGATTTTGAGTTAAGCTCCAGGCATAGGGTTGTGAGATGAAATACAGGACACCACGGTATTTCAAGACAAACAGAAAACAATCCTCCAGCACAACTATGCCCCAAATATTGCAACATACACCAACAACCTCTTCACAGGTGATCTGAAATTCAAACTTCAACCTGGAACTTTGTGTTTTGATTTGCTTCCTCTGGCAACCCAACCAGGCCACCAGCCAGTCAGACCAGTATCCTGAGATGCAGAGACACCTCTGGGCAGCTGGTTTCTCCCTTAGCCACAGAATCTACCACCCTTGGTGCCGCACTATCTTTAGGACTTAGATTCGTTTTACCTGGGCTGTCGGCCTGATTAGCCCACCCACTGCCCCATCTCCATTTAGAACAGGTATTTGCTCTGAACCCCAACTTAATTTGCCTGGGTCTCAGAGTCCCAGCTCTTTTCAGCCCACTCCCCTTTATTTGTCTTAAAAAAAACTTTTAGTGTTTGAATAGTTTTAGACTTATAGGAAATTTGAGAAGATCATTTTCCATATTATTAACACCCTACGTAAAGCGTGGTACGTTTGCCACAATTGGTGAACCAGTGTTGCTATGTTAGTCTTAACTAATGCCCAGATTTGATTCAGATTTCCGTATTTTCCCCCCAATGTTCTAGGATCCTGTGGCAGTTTGGAATTGTACCCCAGAAAACCATGTTCTTAAAGCTGGGCCATCCCTGGGCATGTGAACCCACTGTGGGCAGGACCTTTTCTATTAGGTTATTTTATTTAAGGCATGGCCCAGAGTGGGGCTTAATCCTTTTACTGGAATCCTTTATAAATGGGATGAAGAGAGAGAGAGAGAGAGAAAGCCACACAAGCAGAGAGAACACCACGGAAGGCAGAAGCTGAACACAACGAACCGGAAGAGTAGGGCGAGACCAGCCTACTCCGCCATGTGCCTTGCCCTGTGGCAGAGGAGTCCAGGATTGTTGGCAACTCGTCTTCAGGGAGAGTGTATAGCCTGGTGATGCCCCAATTGGAACACTTCCATTGCCTCAGAACTGTAAGCTCATAAGTTAATAAATCCCCATTGTAAAACCCATTTCTGGTATATTGCCTTTTCTTTTTTTTTAAAGAAGGTACCAGGGATTGAACCTGGGACCTCATGCATTCAAGGCAGGTGCTCAACCACTGACCTACACCTGCTCCCCTGGTATATCCCCTGGTATATTGCTTTTGACAGTCTAGCAGACTGAAACAGATCACATCCAGGACACCACATTACATTTAGTCATCTTATGTCCTCAGGCTCCTCTTGGCTTTGACACTGTGTCAGGCTTTTCTTGTTTTGGATGACCCTGACAATTTTGATGAGTATTGGTCAAGTAGTTTGTAGAATGCCCCTCGAGTCGGATTTGTCTGATGTTTTTCTCATGATCGTTATGTGTCTCTGGGAAGAGGACTGCAGAGGCAAAGCAGCCCTTTCATCACATCTTACCAAGGGAGCATCCCATCAATGTGAATTATCACTGCTGATAATTGTTCACTGGATTTCTCCACTGCAAAGTTGCTCCTTTTACCCCTTTTTCATACTGTCCTCTGAAAGAGGGTGGTTCGTATGGGCAGCCCACACGTACAAGTGTCGTGTAACGCCACGCCTCCTTGAGGGCACAGCAGCTACACCAAATATTTGGAATTCCTCTACTCAGGTGATTTGTGTCTTCCCCATTTATTTATTTATTATTTATTTAGATTTATTTTTTATTTACTTCTCTTCCCCTCTCCCCCAGTTGTCTGCTGTCTGTGTCCATTTGCCGTGTGTTCTTCTGTGACTGCTTCTATCCTTATCAGTGGCACTGGGAATCTGTGTTTCTTTTTGTTGTGTCGTCTTGCTGTGTCAGCTCTTCATGTGGGTGGCGCCATTCCTGGGCAGGCTGCACTTTCTTTCGTGCTGGGCGGTTCTCCTCACGGGGTGCACTCCTTGCGCCGTGGGGCTACCCTACGCGGGGGACACCCCTGCGTGGCACGGCACTCCTTGCGCGCATCAGCACAGCGCATGGGCCAGCTCCACACGGGTCAAGGAGGCCCGGGGTTTGAACTGTGGACCTCCCATGTGGCAGACGGATGCCCTAACCACTGGGCCAAGTCCGGTTCCCCATTTATTTATTTATATCAGTGTGGACTCATGGATATTTATTTTATACTTTGGGTTATCATTCAGTATCTGTTTATCTATTTTCTTGCTCAAGCTCTTCCAGCTTTGACACTGGGAGCTCTTTCCGTTGGCTCCCGAGTCTCTTTGACGTTGCTCCTCGCTGTGGGGTTTTGTTTGTTTGCCATTCTCTTATTTTCTGGGCGCAAGATGCTCCAGGCTCATCTTGTACATTTCCTGGCCCAGTCCCAGAATCAGCCATTTCTCCAAGGAATCCTGTTTTCTTTTCTTGGAGAATGGTATTTAAAACTTTTATCTGGGAGCTAATTATGCTTGTTTCTCCTAGGATGTCCTTATTTCTTGGCCTTCTCAGTCGACAGTGCAAGAAAATATATGTATGTATACTAACCTGTGCATATACACATAATAATAAATATTTGTCCATGGAACCCCTGAGTCTATAGAAATGTAAACGGGAGTTCATTCTGATGTCTCCAATTCTAATCCTTTACTGCACGGATCCTTCTAGCCTTCCCCCTGGCTTAGCTGTAACCTTCCGCCCTAACGGCCTTCTGCCATCCATTTACTTAAAGGTCCAACTTCAGTACACATGTGTAGCGATACACATTTGCTTTGACCCAGCAATTCTATCTGTAGGAATTTCTCCTATGAAGACTATAAAGATGCATGGCTGATGATGTTCACGGCGATGACATTTGTGGGGTGGACTGACTGGGCAATATCTGGATCCCGTGCCAGTGGGAGGCTCTCTGCCATTTGAACCCAGGCCAGGCCATGGGACTTGCGTTGGCCAATGAAAAGTGAGCAGGTGCTGCGTCTCTTCCTGGCAGAAGCTTTCCAAGCCATCGTTCTCTGCTGCACTCTCTTTTCTCTATGCCGCACTAACCTGCAGATTCTCGCAGAGCCCCAGCTGACCAACAGTGGATCATGGGTATCATGAACAAGAAATAAACCTTCCTTGTTTTAAGCCAGTAAAACTTGAGCTATTATTACAACAGCTTCACCTAGCCCATCCTGACTGATACAGTGTGGAGCAGTAAAAAGTAGAAATAATGCAAATAACTATCAGTGGGGGCCTATGTTAATAAATTATTGTACACTTCAACAATCTTTGCAAACAATGATGTTGATTTCTATTACCGACATGGAAAGCTGTACATACTGTTAAGTGAGGGGGGGAAAAGTTGTAGAATGGTTTGTTCCATCTGATCACATTGTTGTAAAACAGATAACTTATGTATATATGTTGATATTTGCATGGAAACAACCCCTGGAGGGATCTATACCAAACAGTTACCAAAATATAAATACCAGGTGGTTATCTCGATATTTCAGATGTCTGTATTGTTTGGATTTTTTTGCAAGTCCTGAGTCAAGATTTTCTCTGCTCTGGGTTGGATCTGTTTCATCTGTCATTTTGGCAGACAGACTGGATTATGCAAATTGGCTTTCCCCGTAGGTAAATTTGACAACCTACAAGGTTGAGTCAGGAGGTAAACACGTGGACTTGTTAAGTGGTTACAGGCAAATATAAGCTAATAAATGAAGGCAATTTGAGCAGCATTCCTGGAATTTTTTCCAAGCCCATCAAAAGCACAGAACATAATTGGTACTCATCTTAATTCCCAGAGTAAACAATGGTGATCTCAAACTGCTGAAGACTTAGATGGCTTCTGTGCCTCCATTTGTCGCTTCTGACACCTGGATAACTATTTCTCACAGAGCAGTTAAAAAATTTTTTTTATTGTCTTTTTTTAAGAAAAGATACGTAAATCACACAAAATGTTATATGAAAAAATATAAGAGGTTCCCATATACCCCACGTCCCACATCCCCCACTCCTCCCATAACGACAACTTCTTTCGTTACTGTGGTACATTCATTGCATTTAATGAGTACGTTTTGGAGCATTGCTACACAGCATGGATCATACTTTATATTGTAGTTTACACGCTCTTCCAGTCGATTCAGTGGGTTATGGCAGGATAGATAATGTCCTGCATCTGTCCCTGCAATATCATTGAGGACAATGCCAAGTCCCGAAAATGCCCCAGTATCAGACCTCTTTTTCCCTCTCCCTGTCTTCAGCAACTCCCGTGGCCACTGTCTCCACATCAATGACGTAATTTCTTCCATTGCTAGAGACACAGTAAGTCATAGTAGAATACCAGTAAGTCCACTCTAATCCATATTTAATTCCTCCATCTGAGGACCCTGGGATGGTGATGCCCACTCCGCCTCTAAATCAAGAGGGGGCTTAGATCCCACATGGCTGAAGGATGGAATTCCCTTGCTTGCAGTTGTAGACTCCTTTGTGTTATGGTTGTCCATCTTCACCTCCCTGTCAGCTGACCCGGGTAAGTCCAATGAACCAGAGAGTAGGTGTTGCAACTCTGCTGAGGCTCAGGGCCCAGCTGGCACATGGCCAGTCCAGAGATTTAAGTCTCCTGAGCATACACCAACCCCAGCGCCAACCCCAGGTTCAGTAAAAGTGACAGAAGAGGCATGCGTAGAGAGGTCACATCTGAGGCCAACTCCATCACACGCAGGAGCATAAATTCCAAAATAGGGCCCACTGGCAAGGCACCAAACTCCAGAGCCATCTGTCACGACTGTAGGGCCTGGCTGTCACAGAGCAGTTTTAACAACAATCAGGGTTGGGTTGGGGGTAAAGAGCTTGTCTTATGCATATTTGAATCCTCAGCACCTAGCTCTGTCTTGACACATGGCAGGTAGTCAATTTAACATGAATCGGAAAATGCCTGTTTTCAGGAATTTTTCTTTAATTTAAAAATTTTTATTTTATTTAAAAATGATCATACGGTTAAATTGACTTTTTTTTTCTTTTGGTGTGCAGATCTGTGAATTTTAAAGCAAATATAGATTTGTGCAAGCACCACTGCAATCGGCATACAGAACTGTTCCATCACCCCCCAAAATTCCATGTGTTTTCCCTTTGTCATCACACTGCCCGCCCCGCTCCCATCCCTAGCCCCTGGCAAACACTGACCTGCTCTTTGTCATTACAGCTTTTTTTTTTTTTTAATTTATTTCTCCCCACCCCCATCATTGTTTTTGTGCTCATGTCTGTTTTGTGCTCTCTGAGTCTGCTCATCTTCCTTTTTTTTTTTTTAGGAGGCACTGACAGCCAAACCTGGGACCTTCCATGTGGGAAGGAGGTACCCAATTGCTTGAACCACATCTGCTCCTTCCTTGTTGTACCTCTTGTTGTGTTTCCTCATTGTGTCTCCTGGTTGCATCAGCTTACCACACCAGCCCATCACATCAGCTCACTGTCTTGTTCGTCCTCCTTAGGAGGGACCAGAAACCGAACCCAGGACCTCCCATGTGGTAGGTAGGTGCTCAACTGCTCGAGCCACATCTACTCCCTGCTCGTTTGTTTTTGCTTGTGTCTGCTTTCTGTTTTTGCTCAATGTCTGCTTGTTGTCTGCTTGTCTTCTTCAGGAGGCACTGGGAACTGAACCTGGGACCTCCCATGTGGGAGGCGGGCACTCAACTGCTTAAGCCACATCTAGTCCTCAAGAATAATGTTTTGAGCACCAACTATGTGCCAAGCACTGTGGTAGGGAATGGAGATATAACAAAAGATGGGGCAGATGTGGCCCCTCTTGTCTTGGGGTTTATGGAAATCAGTTGGAAGATTCAGAGAGCTACTCAAGTCCTATGGGGACTAAGACCTGGCTGCTCACAGAATGATCTGCTGCTTATTAGAAAGGCAAACCTCATGCCCCACCATGACTTACTGAATCAGATCTTGCACTTGGACGAGAGCCTGGGAAGCACTGGTTTTACCTGGCCCTCCACAGTGTGTAGAAATTCCTCCATCCCCTGCCGGACCTTCATCCAGCCCACACGAATGCTTTCAGGGAGGGCGGGCTCAGGCTGGGCCCAGGCAGCCAGCCCCTTGCCGTGATGAGCAGTTTGGACTGTTTTCCTTTTTCCTTAGGCTAAATGGAAATTTGCTCAAGTTCTGGTACCTGCTTCTTTCACCCAATATCTCTTTGGTTATTTGCAGGGTAGCGTCCCTTACTCCATGCTAAACACCCCCAGATGTTTATATTTATTTATTGGTCCACTTAGTAAATTTTTATCAGTATCTACTACATCTAGACACTGAATTTCACTTGTCTCAAAAAAAAAAATCGATGTAGAGTTTAAATGGGTTAACTGAAATTTTTCGTTCTGAGCATTTCTGATAAGATGAAAATGAGAGAAAGAAAACTTTTAAAGGAAGCATTTGGTATGGACACCTTGGATCACAAGAGACAAGCTGAAACGCCAGGTGGGTAACAAATATATACCATTCAACAGGGGTTGCAGAGGTTACACAGTACTACTTGATATGGCTGCGACGGAATGAAAGCACGATAATGCATGATCTTCTGGTATTTCAAGAAAAGCCAGACCCTTCTTTGGAGCTGGTGTTTCTGCATGATGGAATTGGACTCAGAGGGGATCTCTTTTCACAAGACTTGCATGCTACTTTATTGGAATTGTAGTTGGTGCTGGGGTTTTAGATATATTTAGGGGATTTGAATCTCTGGACTGATAATATGACACCCAGGCCCAGAGCCTCAACAGACTTCAGCTCCTACACTTTGATTTATTGGACTTACCCCACTCAGCTAACATCGAGTTGAAGAAGGTCAACCACCACACCATGGAGCCTAGAGTGTCTACAACTGAAAGCAGGAGGAGTGCATCCAGTATCCATGTGGAATCTAAGCCCCCACTTGACATAGATGTGCAATGGACACAACCAATCCAATGTCCACAGAGAAAATGTGGAATGGGTGTGGGAAGGGTAGCCATGGTGGCTGCTGGGTTTGGGGAATGGGAGGAAGAGATGAGATGTGGAGGCGTTTTCGGGACGAGGAGATGTCCTGGGTGGTGCTTCATGGACAATTACGGGACATTGTAGATCCCCCAGGGCCCACTGGATGGAACGTGGGAGAGTGTGGGCTATGATGTGGACCATTGACTAGGGGTGCAGTGATGCTCAGAGATGTACTTACCGGGTGCAATGGATGTGTCACGATGATGGGAGAGAGTGTTGCTGTGGGGAGAGTGGGGGGCGGGGGCGGTGGGGTTGAATGGGACCTCATAATTTTTGAATGTAATTTTTAAAAATAATTAAAAAAAAAAAAAGAAAAGAAAAGCCAGAGACGTGGAATTTGGTGTCAGTTTTCTGATTTTAGGATGTGGGAAATGGTATCAGTCAGGGTTATTGGCTGCTAACCTAGAACCTTCTCCGGTTGGCTTAGGCAGAAAAGGGGTTTTTGGGAAGGGTTTATTGGGTAGCTCAGGAAATTGACTGGCACAGGAGAGAACTGGGCTCAGGGAATGGGCAAAAAACAGGGAGTCCCAGACGCTGGAGACACAGCCACACTGTGCCAATGCAACAGACTGTAAAAAAGCTAACATTGGCTCCACTGCCACAGGATGTGGAGCAAGGACTCTTAAAATGTCACTCATTACTGGTGGCAATCTCCTTGGTTGATGTAGATGTAATCAGCATCTATGCAGTAAACTCACTGATGACTAACCCCCATAAAGGACCTTGTATTACAATTAGCCTTGTATTACAATTACAATGTTGCTTGACCAAACAACAGGGTACAATTACTTGGCCGAGTTGACACAATAAGCCTAACAATCACAGTCCACCCCTTGTCAACTCAGTAACCATACACATTACCTTAAACCATACTTAGTCTCTAAGTAAAAACAATAACAGACATGCACATATATATATATATCCACCTAACAATATTCGACTCTCCTGGGTACAACCGGAAACACATTAATTCCTTACAGAATAGGGTGCAAGTCCTTGGGTAATATTCACTCTTAAACGTGACATCCTTAAATATTATGACGTGAAACGAATACAACTTGTCATATAATAAGAGAAAAGCTTGGGGAAGAAAACAAAGAAATTTGTTTTGTGCACGTAAACAATCATACTCATAACGAAACAAGGAAGAAAGAGTCATGACTATTACAGTCCTTGTTTTTGCAACTGGTCTTGTGGTTGAAGTTCATATTTACCTATCGATCTGTTTATTTATTTCTAGTATATTTCCCCTCTCCTTCTCCCCCTCCCCCCACCCTGCTGTTTCTGCTGTCTGTGTCCATTCACTGTGTGATCTTCTGAATCTATTTCTCTTTGTGTCTTCTCTTCTCATTTCTTCTCCTCTAGGATTCACTGGGATTTGATCCTGGGGACCTCTGATGTGGGGAGAGGTTCCCTGTCACCCGAGCCACCTCAGTTCCTGGTTTCTGCTGTGCTTCACCTTGACTCTCCCCTTTGTCTCTCTTTTGTTGTGTCATCATCTTGCTGTGTAGCTCACTTGTGCGGGCACTGGCTCACCAGGTGGGCACTCAGCTCGCTGCACGGGCACTTGGCTTGCCATGTGGGCACTGGCTCGCTGCTCAGGCATGTTTTCTCTTTTTCTTTTTTACCAAGAGGGCCCCGGGATCGAACCCAGGTCCTCTCATATGGTAGTTGGAAGCCCTATCACTTGAGCCACATCTGCTTCCCCATATTTATATTTATCACTCCATTTTTCCACTACCTGTTTCATGTTTAAGATTCTGTTCCTCAAGAACCACCCCAGTCTTGGTGTATTAGTCAGGGTTCTCTAGGGAAACAGAATCAATAGGAGAAATCTGTAAACAGTATGAGATTTTATCAGAGTCTCTCACATGACCTTGGGGATGCACAAGTCCAGGTTCCACAGGCAGGCTGCAAACCAGGGGCTCTGATGAAAGTCCAATGAAGGTCCTTGATGAGTTTTTAGGTGACGTTGGCTGTCCAAAGACGAGCTGGGAAATTCTCTTCCCCTGAAATCACTTCCCCTTTCAAGGCATTCAACTGATTGGATAAAGCATCACTCACTGCTGATGGCAACCTCCCTGGTTGATGTAGATGTAATCAGCCATCTATGTAGTAAACTCACTGATGACTAAAGCCCATAAATGACCTGGTATTACAATTAGCAGTGCTTGTTTGACCAAACAACTGGACACAATTACCAAGCCGAGTTGACACATTAAGCTAACCATCGCAGGTCCTAGAGCATTCATTCCACTGCCTTTAACATCTTCCACCTGCCGTCTACATTCAAAGTGCTAGGTGGGCACTTCCTTGACCCACGGCAGTCACGTGTCCTGGCTTCTGGAAAACTGTGAGAGTGAATATCTGCCCCTCTTTGATGTCTGAAATGGAAAGAAGGACTTATTTTGGAATTCCCTCAACACAGGAAGGGAGTTTAAATGCTGGGTGGTTTTTAAAAAGGTCAGGCACAGGAGATATATTAGGAATACTTTTGGCAGCAAGTTATTAAGAGCAGCTGAAATACAAAGACATGGAAATTAGAGACTCACAGTCTCAGAGCTGGCCCAGTAAATCTACATTGTCATCAAGGCCCAGGCTCTCTTTCTCTTTCTGCTCTCTTATCCTTGATAAATTTGGCTTTTTTTGCTCTTCAGCATGAAGCCTCCTGGTCACAGAATGGCCACTGCAGCTCCAGGATCACATCTGCATTCCAGTTGTGAAAAAGGGGATGGGTGGTTCCCTGAGCTCTCCTCCTGAGCTGTGCTTTTGATCAGGGAAAACAAAAACCCACAAGACTGTCTTATAGCTCAGGGGCCAAAACTTGGTCAAATGGCCACCTTTAACTTCAAGGTAGGCCAGGATGGCAAGTACTTGGTTTCTTTTTCTTTTAAAAATTTTTCCTTATTTTTATTATGTTTTGGTAACTTTGAAACAATTTCAAATTTACAATGAAGCTGCAAGAATAGTCCAGAACTTCCATATACCTTTCACCCATATTGCCCCATTGCTCACTTTTTGCACACTTTATAATTCTTTTAAAAAATATTTTAGGGAAGCTAATTTGCCTCAATTGATAGAGCATCTGCCTACCACAAAGGAGGTCCAGGGTTCAAACCCAGGACCTGACCCATGTGGTGAGCTGGCCCTTGGGCAGTGCTGATATGTGCAAGGAGTACCCTGCCACGCAGGGGTGTCCCTGCGTAGGGGAGCCCCACGTGCTAGGAGTACGCCCCGCAAGGAGACCCACCCCGGACAAAAAAAAGCGCAACCTGCCCAAGAATGGCGCTGCACACACAGAATGCTGACGCAGCAAGATGACACAACCAAAAAAAGACACAGATTCCTGGTGCCACTAATAAGAATGCAAGCAGACAGAGAAGATCACATAGCAAATGGACACAGAGAGCAGACAATGGGGGGTGGGGGAAGGGGAGAGAAATAAAAAATAAATCTTAAAAAAAAAGATTTATTTATTTATCCTCCCACTGTTGTTTTTTTTTTTTTAAGATTTATTTATTTATTTATTTCTCCCCCCTCCCTCCATTGTCTGCTCTCTGTGTCCATTTGCTGTGTGTTCTTCTGTGTCTGCTTGTCTTCTCATTAGGCGGCTCCAGGAACCAATCCTGGGGCCTTCCAGAGTGGGAGAGAGGCGATCATTCTCTTGCACCACCTCAGCAACCTGATCTGCTGTGTCTGTTATTGTCTCTCCTCTGTATCTTTTTTTTTTTTTTTTTAAATTACATTATGAAAAATATGAGGTCCCATTCAACCCCACCGCCCCTGCCCCCCACTCCCCCCACAGCAACACTCTCTCCCATCATCATGACACATCCATTGCACCTGGTAAGTTCATCTCTGAGCATCACTGCACCCCATAGTCAATGGTCCACATTATAGCCCAGACTCTCTCACGTTCCATCCAGTGGGCCCTGGGGGGATCTATAATGTCCCGTAATTGTCCGTGAAGCACTATCCAGGACAACTCCACGTCCCGAAAATGCCTCCACATCTCATCTCTTCCTCCCGTTCCCCACACCCAGCAGCCACCATGGCTACCGTTCCCACACCCATTCCACATTTTCTCTGTGGACATTGGATTGGTTGTGTCCATTGCACATCTATGTCAAGTGAGGGCTTAGATTCCACATGGATACTGGATGCACTCCTCCCGCTTCCAGTTGTAGACACTCTAGGCTCCATGTTGTGGTGGTTGACCTTCTTCAACTCCATGTTAGCTGAGTGGAGTAAGTCCAATAAATCAAAGTGTAGGAGCTGAAGTCTGTTGAGGCTCTGGGCCTGGGTGTCATATTATCAGTCCAGAGATTCAAATCCCCTGCATATATCTTAAACCCAGCACCGACTACAATTCCAATAAAGTAGCATGCAAGTCTTGTGAAAAGAGATCCCCTCTGAGTCCAATTCCATCACGCAGAAACACCAGCTCCAAAGAAGGGCTATCTGTCATGGCAGTGAACCCCTTCTGCCATGTCCTCTGTATCTTTTTGTTGCGTCATCTTGCTGCACCAGCTCTTGGCATGGACCAGCACTCGGCACAGGCCAGCATTCCGCGTGGGCCAGATTGCCACACAGGCCAGCTTGCCTTCACCAGGGGGCCCTGGGTATTGAACCCTGGACCTCTGTATCCATTTCCTGTGCGTTCTTCTGTGTCTGCTTGTTTTCTTTTTAGGTGGCACCAGGAACCGATCCTGGGAACTTCCAGAGTGGGAGAGAGGTGCTCAACATTTTGTGCCACCTCAGCTCTCTGGTCTGCTGTGTCTCGTATTGTGTCTCGTCTGTGTCTCTTTTTGTTGCATCATCTTGCTGCACCAGCTCTACCCACAGGCCAGCTCTCCTCATGGGCCAGCGCTCCCGCACAGCCAGCATGCCACGCAGGCCAGCTCTCCGCTCAGGTCAGCTCGTGGTGCGGGCCAGCTTGCCTTCACCAGGAGGACCCAGAGTTGACCCCGGACCTCCTACACGGTGAATGGGAGCCCTATCACTTGAGCCAATTCTGATTCCCTGTAATTCTATTTTTACATATTATTTTCCCACAAACTATTAAAAAATAAGCTGCAAAAAAAAATTGTAGGCATAATGCTCTTTCCTCTGTATAATTCAGGGTCTATTTCCCACATACAAGTTCATCCTTACATATAGACCAATACAATGATCAAAATCATGAAGTTATACTTTAACAAAAGTGTTTGTCTTTTTCAATCTCTATAGAGAAAAGGAGTTAGGAATAGCCATCGTGTTAGCCAGCCACAGCAACTAAGTTTTTATTTTATTTTTAAAGATTTATTTATTTCTCTTCCCTTCCCCCCACCCCAGTTGTCTGTTCTCTGTGTCTATTTGCTGCATCTTCTTCTTTGTCCGCTTCTGTTGTTGTCAGCGGCACAGGAATCTGTGTTTCTTTTTGTTGCGTCATCTTGTTGTGTCAGCTCTCCGTGTGGGTGGTGCCATTCCTGGGCAGGCTGCACTTTCTTTTGTGCTGGGTGGCTCTCCTTACGGGGCACACTCCTTTCGCGTGGGCCTCCTCAACGCGGGGACACCCCTGCGTGGCAGGGCACTCCTTGCACGCATCAGCACTGTGCATGGGCCAGCTGCACACGGGTCAAGGAGGCCCCGGGGTTTGAACCGCGGACCTCCCATGTGGTAGACGGATGCTCTAACCACTGGGCCATGTCCACCATCCGCAACTAAGTTTTCAAAAGTCCCCCTATATGTAGAGCAAATCAGTTATGTCTATGGCCCAGATCCAGCCTGAAAGGAATCAGTTTGTTCCATCTGCTTTAAAGCATTTGCTGGACTATCTTTTGATTGAAAGGGTGAGAGTGTTTGTATGTTACACATTTCTACTTTCCATGCTGATGTCATTTACTCTCCAAACAGTGTTGAAAAGAATCTACCAGAGAGAACAGGCAATCTGGGTACAGAGTATTTATTGTCCTGGCTAATTTTTCACTAATAGATAAAAGAAAAAAATGGACAGGATTTTTATCCTTCAATTCCCTTTTAAAGTCAATTTCCTGAAAACCTTCCGTAAACGATATAATTATATTGCTTCAATTCTCACAATTTATAAATGAAATCAGGGGATAACAGAGAGATATTGAGAATTCTTCCTTGTCTCCTAGAAAAAATTGAATTCAAATTGTGTTGGAAAGATAGGAGACACACCATGTGGAATAGTGTTTTTATATTATCCTTTCTAATGAAATTGAAGCTAGGAAGTGTTCTTTAAAAGTGTGTGCAACACAGTGCTGGGTCTTTGGGGGTGGGGACTGGTGTGATATGTGGGGGGCTGATGGAGAGTCAGGGTGGATGAGCAGATAAGAAGGCAGGGTGGTGGTGGCAGGGACTTTTCAAATGAGGAGAGACAGCATGACTCTATCAGCTCTTTGCCCACCTAAAACAGCAACTCCCTCTATCGCTCTGCGCTCTGTGCTCTGTGCTGAAGTTTAAACATGGAAGGTGAGAGAATGGGTTAGAATTCAACTGGCTTTTCCACTCTGATGGGGAGGCAGGATATATCAGAAATGGGTTCTCAGGGGCTGCCCACAGAGGGGCAGGTGACATGACCATATCCTGGAGTGCAGGGCCAGAAAAACAGCACACAGAATTGGGTTCTAGGGGTGACGTGTGGCCAGAAACAGGAAAAATGAGTCCCCACCATAGAAAATTGGAAGATCTGGAATTTACCAGCCAGGAGTGAAAGGCAAGTTGGGGCAAGTAGTCAGTGCAGGAGCGAGACTGAAGCTTGTGTGGGTGCCGAATTCGGCTTGTTGATGGGCGGCAGGTCGTGGGGAGGGGATGTGGGGGATGGATAAGGGGAGGGCTTGGCAGATGAAAGAAATCTTATCCACCTCTCCCCCACTCCCCATCCCATTGTTCCTATTAATACCTTCTGAGATTGTTCTCATTTATGATGGCATGGGCCCTGCCTCAAGGGGAATCCTGGCTGAGTAAATTCCTAAGAAAGTCATGCCAAGCATTGGCATGTGTCACAGCTGGCTACAAAAGAAAATAAAATACAGCTAGAGGTTAAAGAGCATGGGCTTTGGGGGTCAGCCAGACCTAAAGTCAAATCCTCACTCTGCCACTTACTAGCTGAGTGACCGTACACAAGTTACTGAATCGCTCTGTGCCTCAGTTTCCTCATCTGTTCCCTTGTTGTTGTAGTGAGAATTAGATGAGACCAAGTATGTAGAGTGCCTTGCTCAGATTCCAGTCCACAATAAGGATCAATAAACATCAGAAACGCTGTTTTCTGGTGACCTTAGGGACATCACTGTACCTCTTGGAATTTCTTGGAGTTGTTTGTGTAGAGAAAATGATACATAGGATGGGAAATTGTTTTGAAAAGTTAAAAATGTACATGTAAATGGAAGATTTTTAGCATTTGAGAATATGTAAATAAATAACCAAAGAGAGTCTGCTGATTGAGAGGGAAGCAGGAGCGGTACCGGAGGTGGTCCCGTAGACACAAAGGACACAGAAGCTAAGGTCTTATTAATGGTCAGTGTCTTCGTTGCCCAAGCTTCTATCACAAATACCATACAATAAGTTGGTTCAAACAACAGGGATTTATTGGCTCACGGTTTCTGAGACCGGAAGTCCAAGTTAAGGGGTCAGCAAGGCTGTTTTTTCTCCCCAAGGACTGTAGCATTCGAGTGCGGCAGCAGACCACCCTTGGGATTCTCTGGCTTTCCTGTCACCTGGTGACGTCCTCTCCTTTCTCTTCTGGCTTCCCCATGACTTTCAGCTTCTTGCTCCTCACTATGGCTTTCTCCTGCATAAATTCCTTCTGCTTACAAAGGATTGGAGTAATTTGGATTAAGACCCAACCTCATTCAGTTGGGCCTCACCTTAATTAAAAATAAATCGTCAAGGCGGAGGACTTGGCCCAGTGGTTAGGGCATCCGTCTACCCCATGGGAGGTCCGCGGTTCAAACCCCGGGCCTCCTTGACCCGTGTGGAGCTGGCCCATGCGCAGTGCTGATGCGCGCAAGGAGTGCCGTGCCATGCGGGGGTGTCCCCGTGTAGGGGAGCCCCACGCGCAAGGAGTGTGCCCCATAAGGAGAGCTGCCCAGCGCGAAAGAAAGTGCAGCCTGCCCAGGAATGGTGCCGCACACATGGAGAGCTGACACAACAAGATGACGCAACAAAAAGAGACACAGATTCCCATGCCGCTGACAACAGAAGCGGACAAAGAAGACGTAGCAAATAGACACAGGGAACAGATAGGATTGTCAAGAGATCCTATCTATAATGGGTGCACACCTACAGGACTGTGAGTTAAGATTAAGAACATATCTAAATTGGAGTACAAAATCCCACCCACCATAGCCAGTTTGGGGCCCCCTCACTGGTTTGGTTACTAGAGCTTGTAAGTGGGGTGCCAGGAAAGAAACTATTAGTTGCTTATCCTCTAGTCATTTTCCTTTTATACTCTCCAGCCAAATCCCAATTTGGCCAGATAGCCTGTGGTTCTGTACTTTGAGGAATGCTAGCCTCTTCACCAGCCCTACTGGGTGGGAAGGCGAATCTTTACTATTTCAAGCCAATTATGGAAATTCCACTCATTTCGACAGTGATTGGTTCAGAGATGGGTATGTGACACAATTTTGGCCAAAGAGTGGGCTTCTGTGAAAGTTTCCTTCTCTTAAAAGTGGACACACTGTTCATAGCAGCATTGCTGGCCATAGCCCCCAAATAGGAACAGCCCAGATGTCTGTCAGTTCAGAACTGGATAAATAATATATGGCGTATCCATACAATGGAATATTTTTTGGCAATAAAAAGAAATGAAGTACTATTATGACAAGAATAAACCTTGAAAACATTATGCTAAGTGAAAGAAGCCGGTCACAAATGACTTCATATTGTATGATTTCATTTATATGAAATGTCCAGAATAGGCAAATCCTTAGGGAAAGAAAGTAGATTAATGGTTGCCTAGAGCTGGGTGGGATGGGGGGGGGAGGTGTTGGGAGGTTGATGGATAAGGGTGTGGGGTTTCTTTTTTGGGGTAATGAAAGCATTCTAAAACTGATTGTGGTTGGGGACATACAACTCTGATTTTACTAAGAAACATTGAATTGTACACTTTACATGAGTGAATTGTGTAGTATGGGAAATAGACCTCGATAAAGCTGTTTTAAAAAATGGACCTAGGAAGGCCTTTGGATGTAGCTTTGTGAAGATATGAGGCTTGGAGGTGCCAGTCATCCTGCAACCATGAGGAACAAGGCTATGTTTGACAACGTGGAGAGTTAGAAAGAACTGGAGTCTTTGATGATATTCTTGAACCACTGGTTCCTCTACCCCTATCTTCAGGTATTTCATTATATAGTTATTTTGTATATTGACCTTGTATTCTGCATCCTTGCCAAACTCATTAGTTCTAGTAATTATTTTGTAGATTCCTTTAGGCTTTCTTATCTATATAATCATGCTATCTGCAAATAGAGGCCATTTTACTTCTTCCTTTCTGATCTTTATGATTTTATTTCTTTTACTTGCCTTATTGCAATGGCTCTAACGGCCAGTTCTATGTTGAACAGAAGTGGTAAGGGTGGACATTCTTGCCTTGTTCCCAATTTCATCTTGCATTACAAGATTAAACATTTATCTTATTGGCTAAGCCAGTTCATTCAGGTTTTCTACAACTTTCAAGGCTTCCAGTTAAAATTTCTCTAGCTAACACTGTTATTAGTAAAGGAATGACTTTACATCCAGGTTGGAGTTATCAGGGATATAATTAAAATAATAACAAATAATTTGAATAACATCTCAAGTTATTTCTAGCTGCAGATCACTTGGGTTCCATTTGAGGACACAGTTTCTTTGCCTTTGGGGAGATCCATGCCATTCCTGAGAATGGGGTACAATTGGAGTGCTCCATGAGGCCTAACACTGATGTCTCCTGAAGAATCTGGAACGTGGTTGTATCCACTACAGAATCAAGGAAGTACTTTCACTGCCACGTATTTCTGAGACAGGCTCCCAGGAGGAAGACTAGAATTTATAGAGCTCACCCTTGCCAATTACCCCAAGAGAATGTGATCCAGAAGCAAGATGAGAATCACGAGAACTTAGCAGGATTTGGTCTTCTCCAATTAGAAGGAATAAATCTGTGACAGGCTCTGAAAATTAAAACCAATCATAGACACGATTCTTTGGTATTTAAGAGCTTTTATTTTTAAATATCTCAATTTTAAAATTTTATTTTAGTTTCAAAATAATTGTTTAAAACTATCATTATTTGCATCAGTTTACTGTCTTGCTCAACTTTTTTTTCCTTTTTTATTGTCTTTTTTAAAAAGATAAATAGATCACACAAAATGATACATTAAAAAACGTAACAGGTTCCCATACACCCCACTCCCACTCAATCCTCCCCACTGCTCCCACATCAACATCCCCTTTCATCAGTAAGACACATTCATTTGGTGAATACACCCTGGAGCACTGTCACACTGTGTGGACCATAGTTTACATTGTAGTTCACACTCTCCCCCAGTCCATCCAGTGGGTTATGGCAAGATATACAATGTCCTGCATCTGTCCCTGCAACATCAGTCAGGACAACTCCAAGTCCTGAAAATGCTCCATATCACACCTCTTCCTCCCTCTCCCTGCCCTCAGCAACTCCCGTGGCCACTGTCTCCACATCAATGATACAATTTCTTCCATTGCTAGAGTCACAACAGCTCTAAGCAGAACACCAGCAAGTCCACTTCAATCCATATTATATTCCTCCATCCTGCGGACACTGGGATGGCAATGTACACTCCACCTCTAAATTGAGAGGGGGCTTAGATCCCATGTGACTGATGGATGCGATTCTCCTGCTTGCAGTTGCAGACACTCTCGGTTCCCTGGTGTGGTGGTTGACCATTCTCTTCTCCCTGTCAGCTGACCTGGGTAAGTCCAATGAACCAGAGAGTAGATGTTGCAACTCTACTGAGGCTCAGGGTCCCTGGCACATGGACAGTCCAGAGATTCAAGTCTCCTGAGCATATACAAACCCCAGCTCCAACCACAGGTTCAGTAAAAGTGACAGAAGAGGCATGTGTAGAGAAGTCACATCTGAGTCCAACTCCATCACACTCAGGAGCACAAATTCCAAAATAGGGCCCACTGGCAAGACACTGAACTCCAGAGCCACCTTCCATAACCATTGGACCTGGGTGTCTCTGTAGCCCTCAGGAGCACCAGTACCTGGGGTTGTAGCTACTTTGGCTGTCTCTGGGATCCTGCTGAGATGGGCATAAGCACGACCCCTCTGATGACCTCCTGACTCATTTTGAAGTCTCTGAGCCATATATACTCATTTGTCTTTATCATTTCCCCCTTTTATTCAAGGTTTAAGAGTGTTTTTTTTTTTAAAAAAAACAGATGTTAAGATTTGCCTGCGTGGACCTCAGACTCCAGCTTTCACAATGAAATGCAACATCATATTCAATGTATTTGCAAGCCCCATGTGCTCTGAGCAGAGGTTGTGGGCATGTCAGATGGTGGTGGTGGGCATGTCCCATCACCTCCTGATACCATGGAATGCCCCAGTCCAACACGCTGCCGGGGTCCCTTTGAGCAGTCACTTGGAAGCCTTTCCAAAGATAACGATTCCAAGCAAGATGAACAGAGGACACGCGGCTTTGTTTGGGCCCATCTGCGGCTGCCATCTTTTATGCCCCTGGGGTTCTGGCGTCCTTGTTTCTGAAAGCCAAACAGCAGCTCTTCACCTAGAAAGAAGGCACATGGGTCAAGTTACATCATTTCAGATACGTTGGATAATTGAGTTTTAATGTGTTGCTCCCTGTCATATTCTTTCCAGCCTGATATTTTGGAGGAGAGAGTGTCTAACTTTCTAACTTTATTATGCATCAGGAACCATAGAAAAATCATTTTAGAAATGGATTCAGGAGGCTTCTTCAGGCCACTCCCTGGCTGCCAACACATTCATGGAAGACACTTGGACGAGTGCTGTAAACTCTCCTGCCTCTGTGATTGGCCCTGGATCTGAACAGAGCCGAGCTCTCATTGGCTAGATTTACTCATGGTTCCACGGCCACTGTTAGGCACATTCACAAAAGTATAGGCAGTGAAAACTGCTCTCATAGCAGGGGACACAGCTTTAGTTGTCCAAATACCACCTTATGTCTGGCACTGTTCTTTGAATAAACTAACAATTTTAAACGTACCAATCACTCAATGGCTATTCAAAACAGGTCAAACTTTGTGACACCCCTAGGAAAAACAAACAAGTGAGCAGAATACTCTTTGCCTAAGTTCCTTCTTCTTTCCTTCTCTCCCAGTTTCTCAAATGACTAATGTAATTTGGCATAATAATTTCCTAAACGACCTGTGGCTTAGTCTATCACTTAGGATTCTTTTGACTACAAATAATAAATAATAAAAGTTAGTCATAGGAGGGAGTTTAGGTGTGGTTTAATCAGGATTCACGTTCTCTGCAATTCTTTTGGCACTGCCTTTTTCTATGGTTGGATTTATCCTCAAATTGGCTTTCCTCATGTTTTTAAGATGAATGTCAACAACAAACAGAGCTACAGACTTCTTTATTCACATTTAAAGATTTATTTTTTATTTATTTCTCTTCCTCCCTCTCCACGCCCCCCCCCCCCCCGCCACTGTTGTCTGCTTTTTGTGTCCATTTGCTGTGTGTTCTTCTGTGTCTGCTTGCATTCTTGTCCGCAGCACTGGGAATCTGTGTCTCTTTTTGTTGTGTCATCTTGCTGTGTCAGCTCTCCATGTGTGTGGTGTCACTCCTGGGCAGGCTGTGCTTTTTTCATGCGTGTCAGCTCTCCTTGCGGGGCACTCTCCTTGCACATGGGGCTCCCCTACACGGGGGACACCCCTGTGTGGCACAGCACTCCTTGCATGCATCAGCACTGCACGTGGGCCAGCTCACCCCATGTGTCAGGAGGCCTGGGTTTGAACTCTGGATCCTCCATATGGTAGGTTTTATCAGTTGAGCCAAATCCTCCTCCTGTATTCACATCTAAAGAGAGGAATCACTGCCCTCAATTGATGAATAAAAAACCTGATTCTACACTAGTTGGGCCAACCCTGAACCAATTCCTATATCATTGTGCTGATTGGCTTAGGCCAGAGTTACTTGAACCAATCAAGGGCAAGATTAATGGGAAAACCCCCAAAGCTTGGACCAATCAGGTCTTGCCCCTGGAGTTATGAAGTCAATCCCATCCACCACATGGCTTCCAGACCACAGAGGAAGGGGAATGGATGTTGGGGGAGCAATCCCAATATTCACTCTAAAGCTAATTGCTTTATTGTAATAGGATTGTTTAGGAGATGTCCATTTGGCAGAATATTAATATCCATCTGCTGAGGCAAAGTCAAAGTTGAAGTAGACATGCAGCTTCTTTGTTATGAGTCTAAATAACATTGTGAGTATTTAGTGTGCATTGGTGTCTTAAACTTTTATATATTTAATTAATTTAAATGTGGATTTTAGTAGTATCTGCATTTTACAGATGAGATCTTTGAGGTTAACTAACAAATCTGAAAGATTGATAGCTTTGAACCCAGACAGCCTTTAGAGTCTGTGTGCTTAACCAATAGGCTAAACTGCCACAATTGCTGCTGTGTCACAACCACCACAGTCATGAGTTGAGGGCCAGGTACTTATATACACCCTCTCCAGGCCAATGCTGATAGCCATGTGAGGTAGGAATCATTACTGTCCTTTTTTTGGCGGGGAAACTGAGATTCAGAGAGGAAAATTTGAACACAGACCCTCTGATCTGGCTCTTTCTAGACAATGCTAGAAAATTCTAGCAAATTCCGTACAGCCTCTGTGGGTAAAATGGTATGTAGAAAATAGCATCTTAAGCCCTTAAGGGAAGCAGGCAGGTGAGACCAGGAAAGTGACTGGGCCTGCTTTGAGAGACCAGCATCGCTACCCACTTGGGGACTATGGCAGTTTGAGATAATTTTATGCATCCCAAAAAAAGAAAGATTATGTTTGTAAACTGTTCCTCTGGGTGTGATACCCCGTGATTGTATTAAATTCAGTGAAGGGACTCTGAATTTTGGGCTTTTGATTTGACCACATCAGCAGGGTGTGACTCAGGTTGAGTCCCCGCCCCCTTCGTGGGCTGATATAAACGGACACTAAAGCAGACAATGCCAGAGGAGAGAAGTGTGTCATTTTGATCCTGCCCTGTGACAGAAAGGAGAAGGCTCAAACAGCAAAAGCCCTGGGAAGAGAGATGAGCCACTCGCCTGATAGTTTGCCCCTGACCTTGGGAGGAGATTAAGATTGGTATAAGAAGCCCTGAGAGACGAGCCTTGTGCCAGCCTACAGCTGAGATTGGAAGGAGCTGGGCCCACGGAGCCTCAAGAGGAAGAGGAAGCCCAGGAAGGAGAGGCCAGGCAGAGATCAGTGGCCATCTTGCTTCACCATGTGGCAGCTGACTTTGCTGAGAAACCAACCTTGAGTTGGACTGTTTAGGGCCTTGTAACTGTAAGCTTTTACCCCAAATAAACACCCTTTATAAAAGCCAACAGATTTCTGGTACTTTGCATTGGCTTTCCTTTGGTTGACTAATATGGGGACCAATTCAAAACTCCCAGACTCAAGTCCCCAAGTAGAGGGAACGACATTAACCAACTGTTTTAGTTTGCTAAAAGCTGTTGGGAGCAATATATCAGAAATGGGCTGGTTTTTACAATGGGAACTTATCAGGTTAAAAGCTGACAGATCGTAGGTGACAGAAGTGTCCAAATCAAGGGATCTTCAAGAGATGGTGTCTCACCAAATTGCAGCTGTGGCTGACCAGGCACATGGTGGCATCATCTAGACATTCTTTCTCTCTGAGCTCAGGTGGGTGATCAGGCAGGGCCCAATGCCATTCTCCTTTCTCCTCCTGGCCTGTTGCTAGTTCTGTTTCTGGTTGCTCCATCTGTGGCTTTTCTCTCTCCCGGGTTCCTCCCTGAGCTCCTGGGTTCCTTCTGTCAGTCTCTGCGGCTTTTTCTCTGTGACTGTGGCTTTTTAGTCCTCTGTTTATAAAGGACTCCAGTAAGAGGATTATGACAGACCCTGGGTCCCTCATCTAATCAGAGGCTCTTAACTCTATGTAATAAAAAAATGATCTAATCAAAAGATCCCTTAACAGAAACTAATCCAAAGGCCCCATATACAATGAGTTTATAGGCACAGGAATGGATTAACTCAAAGAACAGGATCTTCTGGGATCTACCCACCTTCAGACTGTCACACCAACTTATTGTTTTTCCTTCTATGGGTGCTGTCATCAGGGTTAGACCAAGAGGTGCAAGCACCTGGACAGGCTAACAATATAGTGGCCTCTTGATTCTGGGGGTTACGGTTAAAATTCTGGCTCCATCACCAACCAAGTTGGTAACTTCAAACAAGTTACTGAAGTTCTGTGCCTCAGTTTCCTCATCTGTAAAATGTCATTATTTGTAAAGTGCTTAGAATAGGGCCAGGAACATAGTAAGAGCTCTTTAAGTAATTATAAGAAATAATAACACATTTCTCCATCTGGTTACATTTCCAGGGATGTTTTAGCCCCATCCTTGTGGCTTAGCATGTGGTCAGGTGCCCAAATGTCCCAACTCTTAATGCAGTGCAGGGTGCAGCCCAGACTCTCTCCAAGCCACAGCCACTGTGTCCATTGGAATCTCAGCACATCTTGGTAGGGGCTTTCCTGGACCAAGCAGGGAGCCCCTGGTCTTGCAGACCTGTGCCACCATCTGCAGGGCTCTCAGCAGGGGAGACAGAAACCAGATCCTTCCCAAAGGTGCTAAGAACTTAGTTTAGCACTGTCTTTGGTATGTTGTGCGGCCACTCAGAGGCTGCCAGCCCTGAAGGTGCTTGGACTCTTGGCTCTGAACAGGATTGATGGAGTCATGAATGCAAAGCAGGAAGAGAGCGGGGGGTGGGGGTGGTGGTGCTGGGAGGCAGAGAGCGAGGGCCTTCTGCTTGCCTCTTGCTCCCCTTCTAGGTGAGCGAGGTTTGGGGCAGAGGGCAGCGGGGGCTGCGGCGTGGAGCCAGCAGGTGGTTGGGTTGATGTAAGTGGGCATCCCAACCTCAGTGAGCTTCCACGTCTGGGTCAGTCCAGTGGGTATGAGAATAGCCATAGGCTCTGCTGAGAGGATATGGGAGGGGATGGATGTAAAGCCCGTATCTCAGCACAGCACCCAGCACATTGCAGTCATGGGTAGTGAGTAGGGTTGGGCTGTCTTAGCTCCCTTCCCCTTCCTTTCCTCCAACATCCCCATTCCTCAACCCCACCCCAAACCACTCTGTAAGAGCAGACACCAAAAGGTCCAAGAAGGAAAGGAGTGGGGGCATTCTGTGTGTGTGTACCCATATGTGAAAAAGAGACAGAGAAAGAGGGGGAGAGATAGACACGCTCACACAGAGAGAGAGACCTGGACACACACACACACACACAGACCTGTACACATGTTGGGAGACACAGATGCAAAGATATACACAGAAAGAGAGGGGCAGACACTTGAGGTCTGCACACCAGCTCTGCCACTCACTAGCTGCGTGACCAGTCATTTAGCTCCTCGCTGCTTTGGCTTGCTCCTCTGGGCAATGAGGACAACAGTGGCCTGTCCTTCCTGGGGTTGATGTGAGAATTAACTGCATATAAAGCTGTCTGGTAGAGTGCCCCGTGCACAGTATTTGCTCAATAAATTGTGGCAGGCAGAATTCTAAGCCGAGATTCCTGACCTCGAGTACACACCTGTCATCCCCTCCCTATGAGCGGGCGTGGGACCTGTGGGTAGGCTGAGATGGCATCCCCATGACTGGGTGTGTTGGGGATGTTCCCACCTCCAGGGAGGATGGCAAAGAGATGTCAACCTGCTCCCTACAGGTGTCGGGGTCATCAACCAAAGCACAGAGACTCACAAAGAGAAGAGACAAAGCAGGAAATCTTCCCAGGTGAGCCAGGGCTGACTGCAGAGACTTAGAGAATAGATCTGACTTGTTTTAAGACACTACGGGCGGCGGACTTGGCCCAGTGGTTAGGACATCCGTCTACCACATGGGAGGTCTGTGGTTCAAACCCCGGGCCTCCTTGACCCGTGTGCAGCTGGCCCACGCACAGCGCTGATGCGCTCAAGGAGTGCCCTGCCATGCAGGTGTGTCCCCCGCGTAAGGGAGCCCCACGCACAAGGAGTGTGCCCCGTAAGGAGAGCAGCCCAGTGCAAAAGAAAGTGCAACCTGCCCAGGAATGGTGCTGCACACACAGAGAGCTGACACAAGATGATGCAACAAAAAGAAACACAGATTCCTGTGTCGTTGACAACAGAAGTGGACAAAGAACATGCAGCAAATAGACACAGAGAACAGACAACTGGGGCGGGGGCGGGGGGGGGGGAGCGAGATAAATAAATAAATAAATAAATAAATAAATCTTTAAAAAAAAAAAGCCCTTTACAACATATCAAGAGCAGGAGGGTCTTCTAAGCCCAAGTCTAATATAACCTAAGTCTAATATGAGAAATCATTGGACAAACCCAAACTCAGGAAGTTCTACCCAATAATTGACCAGTACTTCCCCAAACTGACAAAGTCATGAAAAACAAGAAAAGAGTGAGTAACCGTCACAGTCCAGGGGAGCGTAAGGAGATGTGATGTCCAAATATAATGAAGAACCTGGGTTAGGATCCTGCGCTGGTGAAATGAAAAAAAAAAAGTCTGCAGTTTTGTTAATATCATTTACCAACGTTCATTTCTTTGTTTCATTGAACTGTGGCGAGTCAATTTATTAATTACAATGGGGAGGGGGGGTCAGGTGAAGGGTCTATGGAACTCTCTGTGCTATTTTTGCAACTCTTCTTTAGTCTCAAATTATTCTGAAATAAAAAGTAAAACAAACAAAACCAGAGGGTTTATTTAGTGCTTACTCTATGCCTGGACTCCGCTAGGCACTTCGTACACCTTATCTGATTTAATCTTCTCAACATCCCTGTGAGGTCTGCCGGTAAAATTAATTCTCCCATGTTGTAACTTCGAGGAGACTGAGATGCAGAGAATTTGATGAACGTTGCCACGGTTACACAGCCAGTAGGTGGCAGAGGCTCAGTTTGAAGGCAGGGTTGTTTGCCTGCACAACCTGAATGCTGGAGTCAGGGCTGTAAACACGCACACCGTGGGACTTCTGTCGTTTTTGTCTGGCCAGCACACACACCCCTTCCTGTAGGAGCTGCCCAGTTTGGCTTGGGGGAACCACCCAGCCCTACTGCATGTATTTTTGGTGAGAATGTTTATTGCCTGCAGCCCATGGCCAGCAAGTGGGCATGTACCCCTAGCCAAGCCAGCTGGTATCTCTGACGTGGAAATTTGAATTCAAATGAAGCAAGGATGGAAAACAGCTGCAGCTCTAAGTTCCTTCTCTCTATTGCTGGGCACATTAGTTTTCTATTGCTGTGGGACAAATTACCACAAATTTAGTGGCTTAAACCCACACCCATATGTTATCTCCAAGTTCAGGGGGTCGGAGGTCTGGGGAGGGTTGACTGGGTTCACTGCTTAGGGTCTCCCAATCCAGGTGGAGGCTCTGAGTGGAGTGGAGCCTCCACTCCAGGCTCATCCAGATGGTTGGCAGAACTCGCTTCCTTGTGGTTGTAGGACTGAGGTCCCAGTTTCCTGTTGGCCGTCAGCCAGGGACAGCTCTCACCTCCCAGTAGCGCCTCCTTCTTCAAAGCTAGCAAGGGTGCCTCAAACCTTTCTCACACTGGCCATCTCTTGGTCTTTCCCTTCTGCTAACCAGCCAGAGAAAACATTCTGCTTTTAAAGGGCAAATGTCATTAGATTGGGCCCAGCTGGATAATCTCCCTTTTGATTAATGCAAAGTCAACGATTAGTAAACTCAATTACATCTGCAAGATCCATTCTGCTATATAACATAACACAATTATGAGTATGATATCATAGTCACAGTTTCCCTCTGCCCACACACGTGGACAAGGGCGAGGATCACTGGGGGTCTTTCTTTGAATTATGCCTACTCCACTGAGCCTGCTCCTGTCTTTTCAAATCCTGGTTCTCCCATTTTTCTTCACTTTTCCTGTGAGATATTCTATATGTCTGGCAGATTCCTTTTTCTTTTTAAGTCAGCCAATGTTTGTTTCTGTTGCTTATAAATCCCGAACCTATTAATCCATCTCCATTTACTAAGATTTTCATATACATCATCTCCCTTTAATCCTCTCAGCCCCCCATGAGGTAACCACCATCACATCCATTGTAGAAATAAAGAGCTGGGGATGTAAGGCTGAGGTGTGGCGAGGCCTTGAGTTTTCTGACCTGAGAATCTCCTGGGTAAGGTCAACTGGACCCGTCCACTTGGCGGCTGAGAGGATCAGTGAGGAGAGTCAGGGCGTGGGCTAGGCTAGGGCTGTCCTCTGGCTGAGAGGGAGGAGGCCTTGGAGCAGCGGGGAAGAGCCTCTGGCCACCCATGCGGGCGACCACACCTGATGGTGTCCCCTGAGACTGACCCAGGACAGCTTAGGGGCTGCTGGGATGAGAGGCAGAAATGTACTTCCCCAGGGTCAGGTCCTGATGCTGCCTCAACAGGAACTGAGAAGGAGCTGAGACTCCAGGGAGATGGACGGGAGCTGAGGCTCGTGCTCACAGGAACAGGCTCAGCATTTGCTTCTCCAACCAGCAGGTCTCCCCACTGAGTGCCAGCTCCTTTCTTTTTTTTTTTTTTTTTAAAGATTTATTTATTTATTTAATTTCCCCCCCTCCCCTGGTTGTCTGTTCTTGGTGTCTATTTGCTGCGTCTTGTTTCTTTGTCCGCTTCTGTTTTTGTCAGCGGCACGGGAAGTGTGGGCGGCGCCATTCCTGGGCAGGCTGCACTTTCTTTTCACCCTGGGCGGCTTTCCTCACGGGCGCACTCCTTGCGCGTGGGGCTCCCCCACGCGGGGGACACCCTTGCGTGGCAGGGCACTCCTTGCGCGCATCAGCGCTGCGCATGGGCCAGCTCCACACGGGTCAAGGAGGCCCGGGGTTTGAACCGCGGACCTCCCGTATGGTAGACGGACGCCCTAACCACTGGGCCAAAGTCCGTTTTCCCCCCAGCTCCTTTCTTAGGTGTCTTAGGTACAATCTTATCATCCCGAATCCCCACAGCAGCCCTTTATGCAGAGACACTCATGTCCATTTTACAGGTGGGAATACTGAGTTCGAAGCGACAAAGTGACTTGTTTCCCCAACTGGTGGCCCGTATGGATTCCACCAAACAGTTGGTACCTAAAACTTGCGTGGCCTTCTTTTGAGATATAGAGGAAGGGGATGATAACCTGCTCAGTGGTGGCCAAACCACTTTCTCTATAAATGTCCCTACAGTAAACATTAACATTTTAGGCTTTGCGGACCAGATGGTCTCTGTCGCAACTACTCAACTCTGATGTTGTAGTTGGAACACAGCCATAGACAAAACATAAACAAGAGAAACGGACTTGGCCCAGTGGTTAGGGCGTCCGTCTACCACATGGGAGGTCCGCGGTTCAAACCCCGGGGCCTCCTTGACCTGTGTGGAGCTGGCCCATGCGCAGTGCTGATGTGCCCAAGGAGTGCCCTGCCACGCAGGGGTGTCCCCGCGTAGGGAAGCCCCAAGCGCAAGGAATGCGCCCCGTAAGGAGAGCCACCCAGCGCGAAAGAAAAGTGCAGCCTGCCCAGGAATGGCGCGGCCCACACTTCCCGTGCCACTGACAACAACAGAAGTGGACAAAGAAACAAGACGCAGCAAATAGACACAGAGAACAGACAACCGGGGCGGGGCATGGGGGATAGAATTAAATAAATAAATAAATCTTTAAAAACAAAAACCAAAAAAACCAAAACATAAACAAATGGGCATGTTCCAATAAAACTTTATTTGCAAAGGCAGGTGGTGTGCCAGATTTGTCCTGGGGCTTGTAGTTTGCTGACCCCTGCTCTAGCGGGTAATCAATATTTATGTAGGTGATGGATAAGTGACATTTTAAGGCCTTTTCAGTCCTGTCTGAAATAACAGTAGTATTGATAATGTTATAATATTGATCATTTGTAGTACCTGATGACCGAGAATACAAGTCCACCATAACTTGGCCCTTAAGAGAGGGAAGAAGATGAAGAAATGGAAACAGGTCTGCAGCTATTAAGTGTCTGATGATCTCTGGCTCTCTTCTTGCTGGACTGGCTTTTATGGGTCTCAGCCTTGACTGCACATAGGAATTCCCCGAGGAACTGTCTCCCTTGACCCCGTCGCCGCCCCATCTGCTCTGCTCTGTGCCCCAGGAAGCTGACTTCCATCACCCGGATCTCCTTGCCCTCTAGTTTCCAGTTGGGTTCAGCCAGTGGGAAGGTGTGGAGGGCAGGATGAGAGAGAAACTGGGCCATATCCCTTCTCTTGATCCTGCCCTCCCAGGCAGGCCTCCCAGGCTAAAGTTCTAGCAGCAGCTCTACCCCTCCGTGGCAATGGCTCTGCCAGGGGCCCCCTTTCCATGCTCTAGGAACATGTCCCCTCCCCTTGCTGCACTCAGTCCTAGCGCTAGTCCTGCATGCTGCACCATCCCAGCGTTAAATTATCTTCAAATAAATATTTCAGAGTGTGCCATCTGTTTTCTGCTGGGACCCTGACTGAGAGCCAGGTCATCCAACTTCAGAGCCCGAACACTTCAGCTACCATAACACAGAGAGGAAGCTTGAGAATCCCTGCCCAGAGAGAACAAGAGACCCTCCAGTCGAGGGACCCGATTTCATAGATGAGAACACTCGTGGAGGCCCAGAGATGGGGCTATGTCTTGCCTCTGACTGTAACAGATGCTGAGACCCTACCCAGATCCCCTGGGCTCTCCCCTTATTGTAGAGACCCCCAGCTTCTTACTCAAAGCACCTGTGATTTTCTGCCTGGGGCTAACTCTGGCCTCAGGAGCTCCTCAGTCAGCGCTTTGGGCAGACTGGAAATGCTTGAGACTTGATGTCCTTGAAAGCAGCCTCACACAGTGACAGACGGGAGTCAGTGGTTAACTACCCCAGCTTCCTCCCTCTGAGGCAAGTTCTATACAGTCTCCCAGAGGTCCCTGGCTGGTGGGGTCCCAGTGGCTCCCAGGAGGAGCCTACTACCTAATGCACCACGTATTGGCTGCCCTCCCTGCTCTGTCGCACTTCCCCAGCTGCTGCTGCTTTCTGGAATGACCTCTCAAATAAGCCACTTATACCAAAGCCTTGTCTCAGGGTCTGCATCTGGGGAACCGTGACTAAGAGAGTGATGGTGTATGGTTTTCTCCGGCGAGCGTCTCCATTTTTTTCAGGAAGCTGCCCGCTCACACTCACAGTCCACATGGTTCGGGTGGGATAGAGCCACTCCTGGACTCCAGGGGTTGGCAAGTCTCCTGTATCACTCAATCAGAGGACCCCATCTTTCTGGTCACAGTGATTGGTTCAAGGCTGGGGGGTGTCATTCAAGCCAGGCCAGTAGAAATGCAGATCAGGATTACTGTTGATCAAGAGAAGCTCCTCTTCCAGGGGAGTTACTAAACTCCATGAAGATGGGCTGTGAGACGGCCAGGAGGGCGTGTGACACTGCACAGGAAAGGTTTGTCTGGGAACAAAGCCAGCACAGAGGAAAGCAGGCTGAGGGATGGAGAGAGATTGCTTCCTGATGACAACACCCGAGTCCCTGGGTCTGGCTGTACCATGGACTTTGGACTCATTCAGTTATATGAGCCATAAATCCCCACACTTGCTGAAGCCAGTTGAGTGCTGTCACTTGCAAACAGAAAAGATCACACAGCTAATTAAAGGTAGATTTGGGACTAAGAAACCAGATATCTTAATATCCACACCTGTATTACCTCCACTGCACCCCCAAAGTGCTCAACCATCTCCCAAACATATGCCACCTATCCTCTGGATGGCAAGAAACAGTGTGAATAACATCTGGGTCGTCATCCCCAGTCCTCTGTTGGTGCTTGATGGGAGAACAAAGGAACTGTGATGCGCTCTGCTGGGGTTGCAAGGCTGTCAGCTGAGGCTGGGTGCCTACTCTTTCGTTCCATCCTCCCCAGGATAACAGATTAAAATTCCAGAAATGTACACCTGCTCTGTATTCAGGAGATTGTTTTTGTGCATAAAGAGACCACTTGAGGCCCCTTAAGTGAAGACTAATGCTGCTGAGTCAAAGTCTGGGAATTTGATGACTGCACACTCTCGAGGGCAAACGCTCCTAGAGCATGCTGTGAGTTTGTGATGACATTGCAGTTAGAAAGCTCTTCCCCTCCTCAGGCTCTGCTACTGAAACCAAGCAGATACTCAGCCTCTACAGAGGGTATCTTTCAAGGGAGCAGAAGTCCTCTCAATGCCAGAGAAACAGGAAGCATCATCACAGAGGGTTTGACTGTAACCAAGACTCAAAATAATGGTGACTTTTACAGGGTGAAAGTTTATTTGTTCCAGGAGTGAGCATCTAGTTGGCCTTACTTGGTTCTGGGAGAGGCCATCACAAAGTCTGTCTCTAATGGGGGAGATTAGTAACCCCAGAGGAAGTCAGGATGCTGTACCAGGTGAATGGGGGGTAAGAGGCTCTAGAGTTAGCACCATTAATGACCACTAGCAGAAGAGAGACACGTTCCAGGAGCATCCAATTGCCCAGTTGAATGAGCGAGATGAGAAGACAAGGAGCTAAGGCTAGAGAGGTGGGTTGAAGCCAGATCCTGGAGATTTTTTATTGCTGGCCTGAGAAACCTATATATATGTATATATATATAATATATATATATATATATTTCAGGTGCGCCATGGGGAGCTATTGAAAGTTTTGGTGGAATTGGGTGTCTTATTAGACCCATGTTATAAAGACTGGTCCAAATTGTCATACAAACTGGGAAGGGCAAGGACGTCTCTGGGTCTCAGGGACACTGGACTCAGGACTTGGCTCTCTCTCTTTCTCTTCTTTCTGCTTCCTCTTCTTTTTTTTTTTTTTTTTTTAAGATTTATTTATTTATTTTTATTCATTTATTTTTTTAAATTTTATTTTATTTTATTTATTTTTATTTTTTAAAAGATTTTATTTATTTATTTAATCCCCCCACACTTCCCCATTTGTCTGTTCTCTGTGTCCATTCGCTGCATCTTGTTTCTTTGTCTGCCTCTGTTGTCAGCGGCACGGGAAGTATGGGTGGCACCATTCCTGGGCAGGCTGCATCCTCCTTCGCGCTGGGCGGCTCTCCTCAGGGGCGCACTCCTTGCGCGTGGGGGCTCCCCCACGCGGGGGACACCCCTGCGTGGCAGGGCACTCCCCGCGCGCATCAGCACCGCGCATGGGCCAGCTCCACATGGGTCAAGGAGGCCCGGGATCTGAACCGCGGACCTCCCATGTGGTAGACGGACGCCCTAACCACTGGGCCAAGTCCGTTTCCCCTATTTATTTATTTTCAATTCCCCCCCCCCCCCCCCCCCCCCCCCGTCCCCCGGTTGTCTGTTCTCTATGTCTATTTGCTGCATCTTGTTTCTTTGTCCGCTTCTGTTGTCGTCAGCGGCACGGGAAGTGTGGGCAGCGCCATTCCTGGGCAGGCTGCACTTTCTTTTGCGCTGGGCGGCTCTCCTCACGGGGCGCACTCCTTGCGCGTGGGGCTCCCCTACGCGGGGGACACCCCTGCGTGGCAGGGCACTCCTTGCGCGCATCGCACTGCGCATGGGCCAGCTGCACACGGGTCAAGGAGGCCCGGGGTTTGAACCGCGGACCTCCCATGTGGTAGACGGACGCCCTAACCCAAGTCCGTTTCCCTCTTTCTGCTTCTTCTGTCGGCTTTTTTTTTCTTTCTTCCATATCATCTTCCTTCTGGTAGATAAACTCCAAGACATAGGTCATATTAGCTCCCTCAACTTACATCTGAACTTCACCTCTGCTGAGCACTGAGCCTTGCTCTCTCTTGTCCAAAAGTGAAGAATCCAGAGAAGACCCCTGATTGACTTAGCTTAGCTCAGGTGGAACCCCCCCCCCATCAATGGTGGCCAAGGAAAGGGTCTGAATGAAGAGAGCAGCTCCCACTCAAATGCATGGCTAGAATGGGGCAAAAGAGTGTTTCCTAGAAGAAGGAGCATACTATAGGTGGATGAAGATAAAGCAGTCAATGTCACTATCCTCTCCCTTGTGCTGTTTCAGGGGATCCTTGAGCACGTACTCTGCAAGAATTAGGCTAAATATCTTATAAGGCTTCTCCCATTTCATCCTCTCAACACTTAGGAAGTGTTATTTTTACTCCCGCTTTACCTATGAGCAAACTGAGTCTCAGAGTACTTCAGAAGAACTTTTCTTGCTTAGGTAGCCAGTCTAAGTGTGAGCAGGGAGGCAACCCCAGTCTGTCTGGCCCTGGAGCATAAGCTTGGGATGATGTTCTTCCTGCCCAGGAAGGCATTTGGCAGAGTCACCAGGAGCCCTTTTGGTGCCTTTATTTAAATTGGAAAAAGGTAGCCCTTCTTAACTTCAAGACACTTTACTACCATCTTCTGGAAACTGTCAAAGTAAATATATGAATCTACCATTCTGTGATGTGAATTGTTCCCCTGTAAGTGGGGTGACCTTGGATGGGGCACAACTTGTCCAGATATTGGCATTTTTGCCTCGATACAGGAAGCAGAAGCTGCAGTTGTAGTTTATTGAGTAGCAGGAACTAGAAAGGACTATCTGGGATCATGATTTCTGTGGCTTCTGGAATCAGGAGATGTTTTGGGATGTCTGGAGCTGAAGGGTCTGGGTCGATGTGGACCAGGTCAATGCAGAAGCCAAGTGTTTTTTTGTCTTGAGTCTTTTCACTCCTATGTCGGGCCGTGCCCTTTTGGCTCTTGGCTACTGGAGAAAAGAGCCCCATCTGAGGATCTTTGGATGGGTTCAGGCTCTTCCTGGGTTTGCACAACCGAGTCTTCAACTTGAGCACATCTGGGCCATCCTCAGGGATGTAGATCTCTGTGGCCTTGGGGATGAGGCAGGGTGTCTGGGGTTCTGGATCCTGCACACTCTCTGGTGGGATGGGGTAGAGGTTGAAGCAATAGGTGGGTCTAGGATCCTTAGTGCTGAACCCGGGATGCCCTGGGGACCCATTGGCCAGACTATTGGGAGAGTCTTGGCTCTTGAACAAAAGCATCTTGGACTTTTTGGCCTTGGAAGTCTTGGAATAACTCCTGAAGAATTTTCTGTCTAGAGTGTTGATGACACAGGTCCCTGGTATTCTGGATGGACAATGACTGGTGACTGTGCTGGATGCCATGCTCTGGGATGCTTGGGGAGGCTGCAATGAGCTGGGTGGCTTTGGCCTGGGTAGGGACCCAAGAGAGCAGTGCCCAGAGGCAGTGTGTTCAGAGGTGGCTGGAGTAATACCAGAAGCCCTCCGATGAGGGAGTCACCAGGATGACCTCAGATGCCATCCTGTTCCTATACAGGAAGGGCAATTTGTGAGAATGGGGTGAGAATCCTTGAGAAAATATCTGGGAAGACAGGCTTTCTTTGTCAGAATCATGTTTCCCTTAATCCCTCATTCACTCATTCATGTTTTCATTCATTTGTTCATTCATTCACTTGGCCATCTACACACATTTCCATTCACTTACTCCGTTATTTATTTGTATACCAATTCCCATCTCTTCACTCACTGTCTTACTCCCACTTTACCTCATTATCCTCATTAATGAATTAACAAATACTTGCCCTGTTGGAATTGAAGATACCAACATGAAAAATAATAGCAATAAGTATGTGCCATAATAGTAATAAGTATGTGCCAGGTACTGTTGTAGGTGTTTGAAATTCAAATTAATCCTCCTAAAAACTTTGTGAGCAAAATGCTGTTATCGTTTTCGCATTTTTGTAGATAAAGAGGTTGCTCCCCAGGAGTTTAAGTAGCTTGTCCAAGGTTACAGAGTTAGGAAGTAGGAGAACCAGGCTTTGAACCAGGCAAAGAGCCTGGCCTCTCAAGCCCTATCCGGGCTGCCTCTCTCTAAGAAGGCAGTGCCCCTGCTCTCAGTGCAGGGTAGTGGGGGTGGCCACAATGACAGGAGACAGCAACCATGGAATGTGATGAGAGTGGGGTGCATGCAGAGTACTGCGGGGACCCCTGCTGTGGTTCCCTCAACCCACTTGAGGGGAGGGAGGGAGAAAGTGATGGAAGGTTCTTTTCCCCATTGGTCCAGTTTACTTTCCTTGTCTGTGATATCAAGATCTCCCCTAAGCAATTCCTGCATGCACATAGATGTTCATTTGACACTCACTGAGCACTAATTTCGCGATGGCATTGGGGATCCAGATATGAACAGGGATGCCCCCATGAGGCTCACAGTCTGGTGGGAGAGAACAAGTGGGAAAAACAAGGGCGGGCCAGTTGACTGAGAAGCCATTGAGCCTGGCACAGCCACCATCCCTTTCCTGTCCTGGACTCTGAGGTCCATGCTTTCCAAGATGTGGGCTCTGAGACAGGGAGAGAGCAAACCTGGTTCTAAGCCAGCTCTGCCCGTATCATGCTGTGTACTCTTGGGCAAGTCTCTTTACCTCTTTGAACCTCAGTTTCCTCATCTTGAGGAGGTAATACTGGATAGTCTCAGATGATACAAAACCATGGATTGTCCCTCAATATCTACTCTCTACTCTCTCTGCATAGCTCCACATAGCTTCCCAACATGATAACTACATTTTCCAGACCCCCTTGATATGAGATGTGGCCATGTAATTATGTTCTCACCAATGGAAGGTGAGCCGAAGTGATGTGAGCACACTTTTGCATCACTTGCTTAAGAGGAAATTTTTTGTCAGGCATTTTTTCTCCTCCCCTCCTTCCCATGGGTGGATGATGGATGTGGTGGGGGAAATACCCACTATGTGTAGCAAAATGGAAGGAACTTTCACCCCTGAATGGCTGTGTGGGTCAGAACCGCCTCATCAGCCTGCACGACCAGCCTCTAAATTCTGACAAAGGTGAGAAATGATCTCATTTTTAAAAAGTCAAAACCACTGTGTTTTGGTACTCTTTGTTATAGCACCTTAGCTCATACTCTAATTAACACAGAGTATACATCTCTTTGTTTCACCTCTCAATCCCATCTTCATTCCCACTGCTAGAATCCTCTCTTAACTCTAGCCCCAGGCAAAAGATAAAACTCCTTCTAGGCTTCTGCCCCATTAGCTTAAGCAAAAGTGACTTACCCAGCTCAAGGAGCTCCTTTACTGAGGGGCAACCATGGTGACATCAGAAACTGAGAGGTGGCAACCCATCCCATTGGCCAGGAGGCTATTACATCAGACCCAGCTGGTGAGAGAGGCTGCCTTCTTCACAATCACCCCTGTGGCTACAGTCAACTGTGTGATGCCTCTGTAAGAGTTACCACGGGAGGCCACACACTTTTCCCAGTGATGCTGTCTTTGCTCAATAACTTCTAGAATCATCTTGGAATTCAGACCATTCTTATTATTATAGCTAACATTAATTGAGAACCATCTATATGATGAGAAGTTTACATGCATTTCTTTCCATCTTTACAACATCCCTCTGTGATAGTCATTATTATTAGCATTTTACAAATGAGGAAACTGAGGCTCAGAGAGACTACATAACGAGAGTGCACAGCTAGAAAGTGGCAGATTTGAGTGGTCTCGCCTTCTACAGTTGAAAGAGTTCATTGTTGTGAAAATCAGTCATTGCCTTAGTTACCAAATACCAAGAATGCTCTCAGGGCTATGAGGATTCATCGAGTAGCTTAGTGGTTAAAACAGGGACTTTGGTGTGAGGCAAATTTAGGTTCAAATTCATGCCTCATCCACTTTCTAGTTGGGTGACACTGGACAAAATTCTTAGCCTCTCAAACTGTTTCCTCATCTGACGAACAGGGTTGATGATGCTTGCCAGTTTGTTGGAAGGAGAGGGCATAGCAATGGTAGGTGTCTTTGTTTGCCAGAGCTGCTATAACAAATACCCAAAATCAATTGACTTAAACAATAGGAATTTATTGGCTCACAGTTTGGGAGCCTAGAAGTCCAAAATCAAGGTGTTGGCAAGGGCATGATTTCTCTGGTCTGTTGCCTTCTGATGGTGGCTTGCCAGCAATCCTGGGTAGTCCTTGGCTTGCAGGTATATTTATGCCTCCATCATATGGTGATCTGTCTCTCTCTTTCCTCCTGTGGCTTGTGCTGATTGACTATGTTTGAATTTCCTCTGCTCATGAGGACTTCAGTTACATTAGATTAAGGCGCCCACTCTGATTCAGTTTGACTTTAACATCTTCAAAGATCCTATTTACAAATGAGATCACACCCCCAGGACTGTGTGTGTGTGGACTTGAACATGTCTTTGTGTGTGTGGGGGGGGCATGATTCAATCTAGCACATTCTGCCCTTTGGACCCTCAAAAAGACATGTTCTTCCCATGGGCAAACTACATTCACCCCATCCCAACATCCCAAAAGTCTTAAGCCATTTCATTATCAACTCTAAGACCAAAGTCTCATCAAAATCTGGGGAAGTGGATGTGACTCAAGCAATTGGGCTCCTGTCTACCATATAGGAGGTCAAGGGTTTGATTCCTGGGGCCTCCTGGTGAAGGCAAGCTGTCCTGTGCAGCAGGCTGGCCTGCATAGAGATCTGACCCACGCCAAGTGCTGGCCTGCACAGGAGTGCTGGCCCGCTCAGGAGTGCTGGCCAGTGCAGAGAGCTGGCACAGCAAGATGACACAACGAAAAGAGACATAGAGGAGAGACAATAAGCAACACAGCAGACCAGGGAGCTGAGGTGGTACAAGAGATTGAGTGCCTCTATCCCACTCTGGAATGTCCCAAGATTAGTTCCTGGTGCTGCCTAAAGAGAACACAAACAGACACAGAAGAACACAGAGCGAATAGACACAGAAAGCAGAGAGTGAGCAGAAAACAATGGGGGAGGGGAATAAATAAATAAATCTTTTTTAAAAAATCAGTTATTATGAGTGTGGTCTATCCTGGAACAAAATTCCTCTCCCCATGTGGACCCAAGAAACCTAGAAAACAACTTAACTGCTTCCAAAGTACAATGGTGGGGCAGGTGTAGGATAGACTTTGCCATTCTAGAAGGGAGAGATTGGAAGGAAAATGGGAGTCGCCCATCCCAAGAAAGTCCAAAATCCAGCAGGACAAACTCCATTAGATTCCAAGGTCTGAGTCATCCGTGGACTGAAGCTTTGCCCTCTGGACCTGTTGGAGCAGAGCCCCACACTTTCCAAAGGGCATCTGTTGCAATATGGAGAGACATCTATTTACATTGCCTACTGCAGAAGCTTTCAGAGAGGGAAGCAAGTATTCATTCACATCTATGTTCTGTTGCAAGTGATGGAGACCCAGAGCAAACCTGCAGCTGGTTCCGGTAACTAGGAAGCTTAAGAGATGGCCCATGGACATAGCCTACTGTGTTAAAAGTGCCTCTCTCTGTGTTTTGGCCTCAGAGGTGCAGAGATCATAGATCATACCAGCCTGCCATCACCTCAGCTTGGTATTGTAGAGATAAGACAGTTTCAATCTTCCGGTAAATCTCAGAGGAGCACTTTGATTGGCTTTATGGTGGGGTGGGGTGTCATGTGCTTTTCCTTGAACCTCCCACAGGGGCCGGTATGATGGAGCACCCTCCAGTCCACGGGGTGTGGTTGTTACTGGTGTCCTGCTTCAGTCTCTGCAGAACCGGGAGGTCCCTGGGTGCTGGGACTGCGTCCCTCCGCTCCGTAGCCTGATGCCGAATAAGCACCTTGTATGGCTGGGACCCAGCTGTTGGCTGTCCCCCAGCCACACCGTGCCCACACCATCTAGGCCCTGAGTCAAAACTCACCCCCCACAGCACTTTACACAAAAGAGCCGATCACCCAAGAATAAGGAGCGAATGACAGAGCTCACTAAGGATTTGTGGGGTCACAGGAAGCTGAACACGGCTTTCCCCTAGATGTCCAGAGTAGACGATTCTATCCTCTCCAGGTCTTCAGCTGGGAAGGCTTTGAGGACTTACTTTCTCTAAACTTTCCATATCTAGCTCCCAGCCTTTGGGTCTTCTCTCGCCGGTTTTCAATTAAAATTCCTCATCCCTTCACTATAGGAGCAACCCAGCTTCTCTATCCAAATCCACATCCAAACATGTATGTTGATATTCTACAAAACAGAAGCTCCCAGTCACTAGGCCCCCTTGCCTCATTTTAAGGACCTTGTTTTGTTACTTGAGTAGGTCTTCTGGGGAAGGGCATAGGGTAGTCTCATCACAAACCATCACGTATTTCATCCAAGTAAATACAGTGCCCCCCCCCAAGACGAATTCTCCAACCAGCTGCAGAGACTTTAACAATAGCACTCAATGGGGCCAGGCACTGTTCTTAGTGCTTTACAAATACTAACTCATTTAATTTTCCTAACACCTGGTGATGGCTGGAAACAGTATGGACCCCAGAAAAGTAAGGAGGGCTTTTTGATCAGATTACTTCAGTTAAGGCATGGCCAGGGTCAGTCTTACTGGAGTCCTTTGTAAATGGGCTGAATAGAGAGAGCAAGAAAGCCACAGAAGCAAGAAGCTGAAAGAGAAGAGAGAGACCAGCAGATGTCGCCATGAGCCTTGCCATGTGGCAGAGGAGTCCAAGCTTACTAACAGTCAGTCTTTGGGAGGAAAGCATCACCTGATGGTGCCTTGATGTGGACATTTTTCTCAGCCTCGAAACTGTAAGCTTGTAAACTAATACATTCCCATGGTTAAAAGCCAACCCAGAGAGCGGATGTAGCTCAAGTAGTTGAGCACCTGCTTCCTATGTATGAGGTTTTGGGTTTGAGCCCCAGTACCTCCTAAAAAAAAAAAAGCAAAAACAAACATAAGAAAACCAACTCTCACTGGAGAGTGGTTGTAGCTCAGTGACTGAACACCTGCTTCCCATATACAAGGTCCTGGGTTCAATTCCTCGTACCTCTTTAAAATAAAAGAACCTATTCCATGGTCTCTGCATTTCAGCAGCCTAGCAAACTAAAACACACCCTCTTCATAGGAAACCGAGGCACAGAGAGGTTAAATAATGCCCAAGGTCTCACAGCTAGTAAATAGTAGAGCTGGCATTCACACACCAGCAGTATGGCTCAGGAGCTTGTGTGCAAACCACTATGTCATCTCTCTTTTTTCATTCTGAATAAAAGAATGAATAAATAGTCCATACCTTGTGTGACCTCTTTACACACAAAGTTTACTCTGTTTTAGAATGGATGTGCATTTATAGTGATGTACAAACTTAAGTCAGGAATCCAATTAAATTAATTTGTTAAACATTTATAAGACAGATGGCCCTGCCTGGGGGAGTGGCTTCTCATCCCTGCTCTCAGGGAGTTATCCAAATTTGGGCACTTCAGTGAAATGGCCCTGGAGGATAGGACCTCGAGCTAGAATCTTGACTGCCATTTACTAGCCATGAGATTTTGGGTAAGTTGCTTAAGTTCTCTGTAGTTCAGTTTTCACGTCTGTAAAATGGGGACAACAACACTGATCCCACTGAGTTGTTGGGGGCCTCAGCTGAACCATCCAAGTGAAGTGTCAGCACACGGTGGATGCTCAATAAAGACCGGCTCCTTGTGTCGTTTCTCCACTACAGCACTCATTGCACTCAGTCTTGAGTTGATTATTGTTATGTAAACACATTTCTTTTGTACTGGGTGATAAGCCCCTCAAGAGTGGAGACTAGGCATAGATCATGTTTTTAGAGTCATACAAGTCTGGTAGGAATGAAGACAGGATCATAAAACAGTAGACAAACACTGTGTCTTTGGGTCTGTCCCATCTTCTACTATAAACCTTCCAGGTTATCAATTCCTGGGGCCGCAAGGCACATGTGTTCATGAACACAGATCTGTCAATTATTGTGTCAAGTCCTCCACTTGCTTCTTTCTTCAGCAGGAAGTAAAACGACCAGTTCAAAAGCCATCTGATGCATTCGCGCTCTTGATAGAAACAGTTATACTGCTGTCCAAAAAAGCTTCATAAATCAACCTTCCCAATCACAGTGAATGAGTGTCCATTTCAATATAATGTCACCAACTGAACATTTTCTTTTACTTTTTTGCCTATCTGCAGGATGAAACATGGCATTTCACTGATGTTTACTCTAGTATGGAGTCTGAACAGCTTTTCAGGTTTACTGGCTGCTTGGTTTTCTCTTAGACACTTTTGAGTGGTGGTATTGGGGGACACACAGCTCATATGACCACACTGGGACACCCCATTTCACATTTTCAAATTTCTGTGCTCCCAGTGTCTACCACAGGGCATGGGGCAAAGGTGATGTTAGCCTGTGTCTGCTGAAGGACACCGAGTCTCTTTGCAATCAGCAATGGCCTTGCCAAGTAGTTTCCTGGAGTTGGAAACCCTACAGCTTTAAGAAGCAGATTGCAAAGAGTGAGTGGAATAAGTATTTGAACATTTCAAAGCTATGGTGACTTCATTATGTGGATTGTCTGCTAAGGGGCAAGTATCTGAGACTGACAAGTCTTTGGTGGATTGGACTTGCTGTGTTATTTGGCAAATCTGCTCCCAAAGACTCATTTGGAAGCTACAGAGGGAGTAGTCCAGGACAACTGTGGCAAGTACTGCAGGGAGATGAGGGATGAGACTTGCCGTGCAAGCCAGAAGCTTCTTAGCTACAAGGCTCTTAGCCGACGTAAGCCTACTTTCACCACCAGCCTGCACCCAAACCATGCCCTCCATGACAGCTAAGCCACCCATAAAACTACCACAAACCCTTCAGCCTGGCTTTGGCCTTGTTCTCTCCCACCCACCTTTTCAGCCCCATCACCTCTTGTTTCTGTTCCTGAATCTTGAGCACGATAATTTCCTACTCCTTGGATATGAGCAGGAAGTTTGAAATGAGAGAGCATTCAACTCCTGGCTTCATCATCACACCCAGAGTGCAAAGCCCATTGCTTAGCACATAGGAAGAACTCCATAAACAGTTTTAAAATCAACGAGTCCTTGCTGCTTGAAGTGCGGCCCTTAGACCCTGCAGCTAAACATCACCTGGGAGCTGTTAGAAATGCACAGTCTCAGGCTTCATTCACTCTGTTCCTGAAATACAAAACCAAACTCTGTATTTTAATGAGATCCCCAGGCAATCATATCTACATTAGAGTTTGACAAGCATTGACCTGATTCATAGAACTGTGAAAATTAATTACATCAGATATGTAAATGACTGGCCAAGAGATTGGTATATTATAGATGCTCAAATAAAATGTCATCTTTTTCTTCATTTCTGCCACATTTCTGCCTAGAAATGTGACCAAAGGCCATGTCTCATTTCTCCTGAGATCTTCAGAGTCAAGTTTAGCATCTGGTTCATAGTAGGTGTCCAGTAAATCTTTTAAAAAGACTTATTTATTTATTCCCCCCCTTCCCCTCCTTCCCCTCCTCCCGTCCTGCTGTTTTTGCTGTCTGTATTGTCTTCTTCTCATTTTCTCTCCTCTAGGATTCACTGGGGTTTGATCCTGGAGACCTCTGATGGGGCTAGAGGTTCCCTGTCAATGGCATCACCTCAGTTTCCGGTTTCTGCTGTGCTTCACCTTGACTCTCCCCTTGTTTCTCTTTTGATGAGTCATCATCTCGCTGCGTGACTCACTTGTGCGGTGCACTGGCTCACCATGTGGGCACTCATGTGGGCACTGGCTTGCCGCGTGGGCATGCTTTCTTCTTCTTTTTCACCAGGAGGCCCCAGGGATCAAACCCAGGTCCTCCCATATGGTGGGTGGAGGCTCTATCACTTGAGCCACATCCACTTCCCATCCAGTAAATTTTTAAGTGCAGAAGACTTGACATAGCGCAGGGCAAAACCTTTTTTAAAGTGCAGGTTGCAACCTACTAGTGGGTTGGGAAATAAATTTAGTGGGTTTTAGCCATTTAAAAATAATTAGGATAGAAAATATCATAGGATTTCACATGGACTAAGAACATTCTTTAATGAAGTTTTGTTTTTGCTTGAGTATGTGTACATTTGTGCATGTGTGGGTGTGCACTGGGTTACCATGTAAAATGTATTTTGTACTTAGGTCGTAGTCTAAAAAGTTGGAAAGTCATGGGTTAGTGGTCCTGAGCACAGGTTCTGGGATCAGATAGAGCTAGATTCAAATCCTGGTTGTACTATTTATTGACAGTGTGAGCTTGGGGAAGTTACTTAACCTCTCTGAGCCTCAGTTTTCCCTCTTTTAAAAATGAAGATAAGTATGGGGCTCATTTTACAGAATTGCTGCGCAAAGTAAGTGAGGGGGTTCATGTAAACTGGGTGGCATAATGCTTGGTATATTGTAATGTTCAGTGAATGGCATTGCCACTATTAGCACTGAATTTTCTGTCTGGATAGGGTGACAAGGAAACAATATGGGCAAATGGGAGGTGTATTTGGACTGCAGGAGACAGGAGGAACTTTCTTCTATCCTTGGAAGATCCTAGACTTGGACAGTCAGAAAGGCTTCCTGGAAGAGGCAAGACTTGAACTCTCCTTTGAAGACTGGACAAGATATAGGTGGGTGGACCGGATTGTGCAGGAAGGCTGCAAGTAAAGCACTGCAAAGTGAGGTTCAGAGGAACATGCCTAATTCCGGCTCCCAGGAGTTGATGATAAGTGTCTCAATCAGCAGGGATTCTTCTCTCTCTGGCTGGGAATAAATCTGCCCAGTTGAGAGAAGGCTCTCTTGGCAGGGCTATTTTTATTTGGTGGGAAAGTTCTCTTGGGATCAGGGTAAAAATGGCCCTCCATCTTCTCATTTTGTTCCCTCCCAAGATGGTTTATTGGCATCCTGTGGAAGAATCAGGGTGGGGATATACAGCAGGAGTTCCCAGCAACAAGCTAAGTTCCCTTTCCCCAGTGCAAATCCTCTGGTTTATACTCTGGAGGTTCTTTAAGTCAGGAGCCATGGAAAGGAATGGAGCTTTACCAGGTGCATAGTAGGTACTCAGTTATTTTTAGCAGAAGAACGGAAGGAAGAAAGGACTAGGTTGTAGGACTTAGACAACTACATAATGAAAAAGAAGTCACTCAGGTATAATTTTCATGATGGTTACAGCATCTCCACTGCTCCAGCCAAGTTGTTTTCATGGCACTCATATGCTTTGGCTTAAATTAGCTCTGCTGGAAAGAAGTTTTGAAATTTTTGTTTTCCTTTTATTGGTCTGGTAATTTGGAGCTGACAAGTTGTGGTGGATTTGTGTTGTGTCAATTTAGCTAAGACGGGGCTACGTTTTACCTTCCCTGAAGAGTTCTGGGGTAGTGTGTGCCACAGAGTCATCTCGCCCAAGATGAGGAAGGTCAAAGAAGAGCAGCCGCCATCTTGCTTTCTATGCGCGAAAGGTGGAGGCCACATGAGTGCTCTTATAGTTCACACATACGGTTGCTTGTCTGCTCGCTCACCTGGTTAGCATTGGGTAGCAGCCAGGCCCACAGTTCCTCCAGCTTCTGCTAGGTTCTCTTTTGGTTCTCTTACCCCTGGATCAGTTGTGTATTCATCCACATCATAAAAAGGATGAGCTTCTCCTGTAGGGCACTCCCACCATTGAACTTGGAGGCAGTGAGTGGGTTCTGGTCTGCCCTAAAGGGCTCCAGGTCAGTGACTCAGAGTTTTCCGTGCTCTCTTCCCCTTTGCGTCCATCTTGCTTTCCTGCCTCCCTGCCCTGTGGAATCAGGTTCCAGTACAAGACACAGAAACAGTAGTCTCATATAGCAATTTTATGATATATATCTCTTAGTGATTTTGCTTCTCTGATTGAGCAAATTCCCATACCACCGTTCACACTCATGTTTTGATGCAGACAGTGGAGATGTTATTATGCCCATTATATTGAAGAAGGAATGGAGGCTTGAGCAATAGGCTTGATGTGAGCAATGGGGCCAGAACT
This sequence comes from Dasypus novemcinctus, assembly GCF_030445035.2. NCBI lineage: Eukaryota > Metazoa > Chordata > Mammalia > Cingulata > Dasypodidae > Dasypus > Dasypus novemcinctus. Next base: position 54,457,354 of record NC_080695.1, on the reverse strand, counting down.
GGTAAATGGTGGAAAATGGATGAGAAGTGGGGCTTTCTGATTTCTAGTCCAGTCCTTCTTCTGTTATGCTTTGGGGCTTCCTGTGCCTTGACAAGTAAAAAGACCCAAAGATGAGGCTAAGGAAATCCAATCCATCTACTTCTTTCTGAAATTCTATGCCCTGCTCTGCAGTGACTTTACATGCTTTGGTATTGAGAAAACAAGTGGAGAAAGACAGAGAGGTCAGTGATGACCTTCAGCTCTGCTGATTGATGGAGGAATCTTAATGACAGCTTGAAATGCCTAAGTATTCTATCCTTTAGCCTTTGAAACCCTGTCCTTTAAGGGAGGTTGGGTATTTAGCCCCTTAGCCTGCCCTTTGTTCTGCTTCTTAAAGATGAGTTGTTACTTCAATTGGGCTGTGATTGCTAGTGGGCAGAGTCACTGTTCATTGAAAGATCATTCCCATATGCTGTCTCTCTGTCATAAATAATTGGTAAAAGAGCCAGGGCCTCTCTTGGGACCCTGAGATGGCCTACCCATCTCTCCCTATACATGTTTATCTGATGTGGCAGTTTTAAAACATGACCCCTAAATTGTTTGACACTCCTCCTATCAAAGTTGGGGTCTATGTTCCCCTTGAATCTGGGTTTTTTAACTGCCTGACCTAAAAAATGCAGGAGAAGTGACTCTGCCAGTTTCCAGGTTCAGGCCTTAAGAAATCCACAGCTTTCACTTCCTATCTTTTGCTCTCACAACCTAGCCACCATGCTATGAGGAAGCCCAAGCAGTGTGTTTGGTGATGCCTTCATAGAGAGGAACTGAGACCCTTGACCCACAGCCCTGGCTGAGTTCCCACTGAAAACGAGCACAGACTTTGCCAGTCATATAAGTGAGCCACCTTAGAGGTGAATCCTCCAGCCCCCAGTCAAGCCACCCCACCTGATACCATGTGGAACAGAGAGGAGGTAAGCCCATGGAGCCTTGTCTGAATAGTTGATACATGAGCAAAATAAATGATTGTTGTTTTTTAAAGTGTTAAGTTTTGGAGTGGTTTGTTAGGCAACGTTAATAACAGAAACACTTGAGAAAAACTGGCCATTGCTTTGGATTTAGGGGGAGAAGGGAGGCCCCCAGCCCAGTTATAGTAGAGTTCTGCATAGAGGGTTATTGAGTACTGATCACATCAATCATCAAGAATTATCTTGGGAAATGGACTTTGGCCCAGTGGTTAGGGCGTCCGTCTACCATATGGGAGGTCCGCGGTTCAAACCCCGGGCCTCCTTGACCCGTGTGGAGCTGGCCATGCGCAGTGCTGATGCGCGCAAGGAGTGCCGTGCCACGCAAGGGTGTCCCCCGTGTGGGGGAGCCCCACGCGCAAGGAGTGCGCCCGTGAGGAAAGCCGCCCAGCGTGAAAAGAAAGTGCAGCCTGCCCAGTAATGGCGCCGCCCACACTTCCCGTGCTGCTGACGACAACAGAAGAGGACAAAGAAACAAGACGCAGCAAATAGACACCAAGAACAGACAACCAGGGGAGGGGGGGAAATTAAATAAATAAATAAATCTTTAAAAAAAAAAAAAGAATTATCTTGAGTCCCACCACGCTATTTTTCCTTCTGTGTTCAGCTCTCTTAAACTGTGTGTGCATGTGTATGTGTTAAGCACAGTAGATGCTGCTGATGTCTCACCATCTCCAAAGATCCTTTTAAACTATTCAGCACACCCATCTCCCAGCTCACACCAACAAGCTCCTCCAAGGATTACTTTTGGGAGACTGGAGTTGCCTTGGCCACCTGGAGGTGTCTGGGAATTAGGCTTCCTATCACTGGTGGTCAGTAGGCAATGGCTGACTGCTATGGGGGTACAAAAGCCCAGCTCCCACGGGGGAGTGGATATAGCTTAGTGGTTGGGCACCTGTTTCCCACGTACAAGGTCCTGGGTTCAATCCCTGGTAGATCCTTAAAAAAAAAAAAAAAGTCCAGTTTCCTTGCCTCAAAGCAATACAAACTCTAATGTGCAAGTTAACCTTTAGAGCTCTCCATGGTCTCAGGCTGAGGCTAGAATTCACCTGAAACCACATTCTTGCTTAACTTCTCCAGCCCTATTCTGCTTCTCTTGTTCCCATATAAATTTCTCCTGAGAGAACGCCCTCAATAAATCACTTGCAGACAAATCTTCAGCCTAGGTTGTGCTCCTAGGAACTGTAACCAAGAGAGCAGAAATTCCTGGATGCCTAGAATTTGTACCTCTTAAATGCTGGTCTGGGAGCTTTGAGTAGATTGTAGATGATACTAACTCTCACTTATCCCTCCATGAACATGTATATGTTTCCCAAATGCTAAATTCCAACTTTCATAATCCTTTCATAATCCCAGACACCTCCATGTCCCTTAGACATTTGTCTATAATAAGGTAGAGGAAAAAAGGGAAATAAAAAGTGTAGGAAAAATTTGGTGAATTTATATTCCTGTCCCACACTTCAGAAATATGTGGCTAAGAGTGTGAGCCTGGGGAATGGGTGCTGGAAATAGGAGAAATATTATGGACTGGCATAAGCATTCCAATGGGATGAAATTTGAACGTTAAGACTTGGACTTTGGTTGGGAACAGATGTGGCTCAAAAGGTTGAGATCCTGACTCTTATATGGGATGTCCTGAGTTCGGTTCCCAGTGCCTCCTGAAAAAACAAAAACAAACAACAAGCAAAACAAACAAAAATCCAACTCAGGAAAGCCAATGTGGCTCAGTGGTTGAGCACAGTTTCCCACATATGAGGCCCTGGGCTCATTCCCCAGCCCCTGCTATGTCAAAAAAAAAAAAAAAAAAAGAAAAGAAAAGACTTGGACTTTGGGTCCAGCATACTGGGAGCAAACTGTGGGACCCCTGTTTGGGCAATGCCTCTGTGATATTTTGATGTATTTAAGCTCCTGATTAACCGTCACAGGATGAGGGGATTGAGAGGTGACAGCTAAGGGGTACAGGGTTGTTTATTGGAGTGATGAAAATATTTTCTAGTTTATTATGGGGATGACTGCACTAATCTGTAAATATTCAAAAAGCCATTGAATTGTATACTTTAGATGAGTTAATTGTATTTCAATAAATCTGTATTTTTTTTAAAAGCCAGATGGATTTATTGCTGGCACATTTTGGTGCAGCAACTGCACTGGCATCCAGTGTGTGTGTGGGAGCAACTTCAGTGTATGTTGTCAGTGACTGGGAGTTAAAGGTGGGGAGTTATCCCTACTCTTTGGGGAGTGACTATGGAATTTTGGAAAGTACATGGAACCAATATAGTCAAAATGCCCCCTAACATACTCCAAAGCTACCTGGGTTGTCACTTTGGGCTTTGCTGAACCTCCCAATCTATCTGTGCTCATAAAGGTCAACCTTCAAGGTAGACCAGCAAACCATTTCTTTCACCAGCTATTTTCACCAAGCCTAATTTTTCTCTGCCTACTCAGAGTGAGAAGGCTTCTCATCTCCTGAGTTTTTTTAAAAGGGCTCTGAGGTCTCTAAGTCAGAGAACTCCTGAGGAAGAAGGGACTTTAAAGACGACAGATTGTAGATTATTATAGATCTTTGAGTCTATATTACTTTTGTTTTCAAAATTAAAGAATGCTAAGAACAAATGTTGAGGAAATTATCTACAATATGAAATAATTTTTTTTTTTAAAGACGTATTTTTTATTTATTTCTCTCCCCTGCCCCCCCCCCCCGCCGTTGTCTGCTCTCTGGGTCCATTTGCTGCGTGTTCTTTGTCTGCTTCTGTTGTTGTCAGTGGCACGGGAATCTGTGTCTCTTTTTGTTGTGTCATCTTGCCGCGTCAGCTCTCCATGTGTGCAGCACCATTCCTGGGCAGGCTGCACTTTCTTTGGCGCTGGGCGGCTCTCCTTACGGGGTGCACTCCTTGCGCGTGGGACTCCCCTACCTGGGGACACCCCTGCGTGGCAGGGCATTCCTTGTGCGCATCAGCACTGCGCATGGCCAGCTCCACACGGGTCAAGGAGGCCCAGGGCCCGAACCGCGGACCTCCCACGAGGCAGGCGGACGCCCCAACCACCGGGCCAAGTCCACCCCCCCCCCCATGTATTTTATCATTAACTATTCACAGCAAGCCAATGAGGAAATAATTCACCCCAATTAACAGATTGACAAAGAGAAGTCCAGAAAGTTAAACAACTTGCCTAAGGTTGCCCAGCCAACAACTGGCTGATATTACTATCTGATATTACCACCATATATCCATACCAATATGAAATAATTTTTAAAAATTGCTATGTACCTTTTCAAAATCAAATTTGAACACTGTTTTAAGACTACCTGATTCTTTAGGGCGTGTTACTTTATTTGACTTTGTTCTTGATTAGGCCTCAGATTCCACAAAGTCAGATGTTAGAAAATTGATCATTTGCAAAGGATTTTTATCCTGCGGAGATGCGATGGATTTCTGTCCCACAGAAAAGATAACCTCAAGGATTATTGTTATGTTATTATCTAGACCAGTGGTTGGTAAACTTTTTCTGTAAAAGGTCAGATAATAAATATTTCAGGCTTTGTGAGCTGCACGGTCTCTGTTGAAACTAGTCAGCTCTGCTGTTGTAGCAGGAAAACAGCCACAGATAATACATTAATGGACAAGTGCATCTGTGCTCCAATGAAATTTATTTACGGACGTTGAAATTTGAATCTTATATAATTTTCATATCATGTAAATTGTTATTGTTATTGTTCTTTCTTTGTTCAACCATTTAAAAATGTAAGAAATATTCTTTGCTCCCAGGCCATGCAAAAGCAGGCAGCAGACTGAATTTGACCTATGTGCCAGGTTTGTTGATTCCTGTCCTACATGTCTAACTCCCCAGAGATTGTTGGCAGCCAGCACCAGAGCACTACAGACTCTGGAAGAAAGCAACCCGTGCTGATACCTTGATTTTCACCTTCTAGCTGCAAAACCGTGAGCCAATAAATGCTTGTTGTTAAGCCAACCTGCTGTCTGGGTATTTGTCATGGCAGCCTGACACACTAAGAGAGTGATGTTTTTAACCTTTTGAAATTATACTTTGACACATATAACAGAAATCCTAGTGATCTGGCTTCTCGCTTTGCTTCCCTCCCAAATTCCTGTTCATTTTGAATGTAGAGCTTTCTGGTTAGCTCTTCTGTTACCTAGGCTGCCCTGACCCCTAAGTGTTTTACCAAATGTTCTCCCAAACAAAGACTTCCTAAAAGGAATCCTGATGCCTAGGGGCTTTTCCCTGCCACTGTGCTGTTATACCATGAGCTCCTTTTTGCAAAACATCTTTCTCCATGAGACCCCTGTATGGGGAGGGCACAGGCCAGGGGCTGGCCTGCGTGGGTGAAAGATAGTGAGTTAATGCCAGCGGTAGTGGGTGCTGCCCAGTGGGGCTCCGCTAGGAGGTGCTGGTGGACATCAAGCTGCCTGGGCCCACGTAGAGGAGAGCGAGGCACGTGGAACCCCTGAGCGCTCCCGCAGGCTTCTGCCCATCTCTTTTCATCACCCTTGCTTGGAGCGCAGCTGTGGATTCGCCCCTGTTGGTATATGGTATCATTATTACGGGCCAGTGCTCCCCAGAAGGCCTGGTTTTGACAGGCCGGTGCTACTGGTGGAATCTTCCTATTGTAAGGCAAATAGCAACAACTCGATGGGCGGGCGTGGGGAAAAGTATAGGTTCTTGTAAGGGGAAGTTCACTAGCTGCCTGGTTGTTGTTTGTTTCCATGAGGGGCAGGTGCTAATTAAATGGTCCCTGGACTGTGGGAGGTGGACATTTCCCAGCCTAAGGGTGCAGTGGAAAGGCTGGCAGTCCTCAATTCAAGAAGATGACCAAGAAGGCTAGGAACAAATGCTCAACTTCAGTGGTAATCAAAGAAATATTGATTAAAAGCAGTGCAATGAATGTTACTGTTTTTCCATTTCTGCCAACTCATCTTTGCATAGATTGGGGTGTAAATTGGTATTACCTTCTTGAAAGCATTTAGACAGACAATACATATATTAAACGTGTCACTGTTTTGTCTCAATTGCTGCCAGCTGGTTCTGGGTCCCTAAGCAAGTCAAACCTGGAAACTATAAAAGGACTGTGCTGAAATTTATTATTTTAAAAGTAGCTTTGGGAAGCAGATGTGGCTCAAGCGATTGGGCTCCCGTCTACCATATGGGAGGTCCAGGGTTCAATTCCCGGGGCCTCCTAGTGAAGGCAAGCTGGCCCATGCGGAGTGGTGACCCTCACGGCAGGCTAGACCAAGTGGATAGCTGGCCCTCGTGGAGAGCTGGTGCAGCAAGATGATGCAACAACAACAAATAAGAGACACAGAGGAGAGACAGTAAGAGACACAGCAGACCAGGGAGCTGAGGTGGTGTAAGAGATTGAGCTCCTCTCTCCCACTCTGCAAGGTCCCAGGATTGGTTCCCAGTGTTGCCTAAAGAGAAGACAAGCAGACACAGAAGAACACACAGTGAATAGACACAGAGAGCAGACAACCCAGGGGGGAGAGAAATAAATAAATAAATCCTTTAAAAAAGTAGCCATGTATTTTTTTGTATTAAAACAGTTGTAGGTTTACAGAAAATATAAATACAGTTTCCATATACTGCCCCTCCCTCACACATACATAGTTTTCCCTATTATTAACATTTTACATTGGTGTAGCATTTTGGTTAAAATTGGTGAAACAATATTATTATAATTATGCTATTAATTTTAGCCCACTGTTTATGTTAGGGTTCACTCTTTGTGTTGAACAGTTCTATGGATTTTTTTTGATGTTTAAGTAATTTATAGACAATCTAAAATTTCTCTCTTTACCCCTTTTCAAATATACAATTCAGTGGTTCACAAAGTTTTACCTCCATCACCCTCAAATAGCTATGTATTTAAAAAAATTTGTTTTACTCCCCGCCTTGTGGCTTGCTTGTTGTCTGCTCTCTGTGTCCATTTGCTGCGTGCTCTTCTGTGTTTTTGCTTGTCTCCCTTTCTTGTTGCGTCACCTTGCTGAGTCGGCTCTCTGTGGCCCTTGCAGGCCAGCAGCACCCTGTGGTGCTTGCGGGCTAGCGGCACTCTGAGGCGCCCGGGCCAGCGGCTCTCTGCAGCGTGTGGGCGAGCCTGCCTTCACAAGGAGGCCCCGGGACGCGAACCCAGGGCCTCCCATATGGTGGACGGGAGCCCAACTGATTGAGCCACAGATGCTTCCCTAGCTATGTATTTTTAACTATGCATGTAACACATGAATATATGATCATTGACAAAAAATCAAACATGACAGGTAAAATCAAAATTGTCCTGGACCATCACCCACATCTCCACTATTACCAGTTTGCTGTGTTATCTTTCCAGACCTTTTGCTTTCCATTTACAAATACACGTGTCTCTAGAAATGTGAAGTGTAATTCACTGGGGTTTTTTTGGATACAAATGATATAATTGTCTACGTATTTTTCCTCAAACTTTATCACTCAATAATATGCCTTAGATGTGTCTTGTATCTGAACATAGAGAGACTACATAGCATTCCATCGAACAAACGGGCCATGGTTTACTTAACTTCCAGTTTATTTTAGGACGTCAGTTCTCAATCTTGTTTGTCCCTTCTCTCCCCATGCCAGAGATGATGGAAGATCAGCACATTTGTCACACATTCTTTTGGAGATGTCAGAGTTACACGTGGTATCCTGATTGGGGACTCTGACCTGCCCCTGCCCTTCTTTTCCACCTTGGGAAAGCGTGTTGGAATGTCAGTGAGGGGTCAGCGTTGCCATTACTTGGGACATCTTTTTTTATAGTGGTTATATATATATAACATAAAATTTGCCATTTTAACCTTTTTTGGAGACATCGAAGAATAAATTATTTTTCTAGTAAAACAAGAAAAATATGTTTCCATTTTAGGTACAGGTGTTTATATTCAAATAAATATTGTCTTTTTCTTTTTTTAAGTTAAAATTTAAAAAAAAATTGGTAAGATATATACAACATAACATTTCCCATTTTAGCCACATTCAAATATACAATTCAGCAGTGTTAATTACATTCACAGTGTTGTGCTTCCATCACCCCCATCCATTGCCAAATCTTTTTCATCACCCCAAACAGAAGCTCTGCACTCATTGAGGAATAGCCCCCCATCCCCCCTCCTGTAATCTGCTTTCTATGTCTATGAATTTGTTTATTCTAGATATCTCATATAAGTGGAATCACAATATTTTGTCCTTTTGTGTTCAGCTTATTTTAGTTGGCGTAATGTTTCCAAGGGTCATCTATGTTGTAGCATGTGTCAGAACTTTTTTCCTTTTTATGGCTGAATAATACTTCATTGTGTGGATACACCAGTTGGCAGGTTTCTTTCTTTGAGGAGATAATTAACTGGCATGAACACTCTCAAGGGCTCATGGGATATGACAGAAGGAAGGATCTTGGTTGGAAAGCTATTCTCAAGTACTCTGGAGGAGGGGTCAAAGTCACCCTGTTTGAATACCGAATGGGCTGCCTCCTCTTTCTTGTCCTCAGTAAAGCAGGAGGCCACATCAGCGTCTATAAAAATATGAGCTAATGCTTACTGAGTGTCTTTTTTGTGCCAGCCCCAGTGTTAGCATTTTCCACGGATTATCTCACTTCATCTTCACAGCCATAGAGACATATTAGCATTCTCATTAGCATCCCCAGAGGACAGCCTGGAGAGGGGGAGTGCCTCGTCCAAGTAGTGCGGTTGGATCTGAGCCACGAGTCTGACTCCGGAGCCCGTGCTTCTCACCTCTATGCTGGGCAGAGCTTGCGTTGGGGAGTGTTGCAAGGATTAAATAGACTTCCGTGGGTAAAGTCCGGGACACTCAATAGCTGCTTGAAAGAAGTGCTGTGCAGCTAATCCCAGTTGGAAGAGAAAGCCTTGGTTGCTTGCTTCGGCAGCACATAACCTAAAACTGGAAGGAGATGGAGAAGGTCCCTGTGCAAGGATGACATGCAAATGTATGACGCGTTCAATATTTTTAAAATTTCTTCAACCTGATAATTGTACTTAAGGTGGTTACATACGTGAATGTCCTCGTTCTTAGAAAATGTACATGGAAGTATGTGTTCAAGGAGCATGATATATACAACCTACTCCGAAATGTTCAGAAAATACATAGATAGGTAGGTAGATGGGTTGATGAAAGGATAGACAGAATCGTATGGCAAATGCAGCAAGATGTTAAAATGAGTAGATCTTGGTATCTGGCGGGGGGTATGTTGAGTTCTCTGTATGGGTTTGGTATTATTTTTGGAACTAACTTGTGAGCTTGAAATTATCTCAAAATAAAACTGTTTAAGGGAAAAAAGAAAGCAAGCCCTGGTAAGCTTTTGTTAACATGACATATTTATGAGGCTCAGGAGAGGTAGAGACCTGGCCCCTTTAAAAGAATTCCAGTCAGTGGGGTGGGGGGCTCCTGAAAAAGACAGAGGCTGCGCTATTGGCACTGGCCTTTGCTTAAAAATAACTGAGGTCTGACTTTATTTTTTTTTATTAGCCTTCCAATTGGGTGAACCCCTTAACTATAATGTGTTTATCTTAACAGTTAATATACCTGGTGATTCTTTTTTTAAAAAAATATATATATTGTTTACAGAAGTTGTGAACTTACAAAACACTCATGCACAGGTGTGGAATTCCCATTCAACACTCCTTCACCAACACACCACACCATGGTGAAATCTTTGTTAATGACTATGAGAGAATACCATCAGACTATTACCCTAACTATGGTCCACAGCATACATTTGGCATATTTTTTCCATATCTGCCTATTACTAACACTGCGTATCTTTGGCACTGATGCAAGAATATTACAGTCTTGCTGTTAACTATAGGTTGCTTTTTAAAATAGAGATTTATTATAGGATTGGATCACTTAACTGTGGGGATTAGCAAATCTGAATTCTATAGGGCAGGCTACAAGTTGGGATCCCCAATGAAAGTTCTTAAAAAAATTTTTTTCATTCCTCCCCCACCCCAGATGGCTCCCTTGTCTGTCTGCTCGTTGTCTGCTGGCTGTGTCTTCTCGTCTTCCTTAAGAGACACTGGGAACTGGACCCAGGACCTCTCATGTGGGAGGTGATTGCCCAACTGCTTAAGTCACATCTGCTCCCTGTTTGTTGAGTCATCTGTTGGCTGCAATGCCTGCTCATCTTCTTCTTTTTTTAAAGATTTATTTCTTGTCCCCCTTGCCCCCCATTGTTTATGCTTGCTATCTGCTTTCTTTGTGCTCATCTTCTTTTTAGGAGGCATCAGGAACCGAACCTGAGACTTCCCATGTGGGAGGGAGGTGCCAAATCACTTGAGCCACCTTCATTCTCTGCTTGTTGTGTTTCTCAATGTGTTTCCTTGTGTCTCTTTGTGGAGTCATCTCACTGTGTATTCTTGTTGAGTCAGCTCGCCACACTAGCCCATCGTGTCAGTTTGCTGTCTTGCTTGTCTTCTTTAAGAGGCACAGGGAACTGAACCTGGGACCTCCCTTGTGGTAGATGGACACCCAACTGCTTGAGCCACATCTGCTTTGGAGATGGGTGCCCAACTACTTGAGCCACATCTGTTCCCTCATTACCTTCTTGTAATAGAGATGTTTTGTTTGTTTTCAACATGGCTATCATTAGCTTTCCTCTGGTCAAATAGCATCTTTAATCCAAAGCCCTAAGATTTAGATGGCAGTATGCAAGCACCAGTCCTGGTCTCTGATTGGCTTAAGCAATAGGATGTTTCTATTCTCCTGGTTGCAGTGATTGGTTGGACTAGTAACCCAATACAGCCAATGAGAAAAGAGGTAATTCCTAGGGATTCTGGGAATGAGACATCCCTCCTGCTCTTGAAGGGTATGAGATCTGGGATTTCGCCAGCCATTTTTGCTTCCCTAAGTGGGGAGACTGGAGCTTGAGGATGAAGTCAATACCATGGAAGCAAAGCAGAGAAACTGATGTCTTTGGCAACATCATTTAAGCCCCTGGATCAAGCTGAGCCTGAAGCTAGTGTACCTCTGGAGTTTACAGCTCCATGAGTAAATGAAAGTCCTTTTGTGCTTAGGGCAGTTTGGATTGGGTTTTCTGTCACTAGCAAGGAAAATAGTTTTGATGATGTTTTTGTTACAGAATGCCACCTGAGGACTGTCCCTGCTCATTGGGGCACAATTTGAGAGTGGAGACCAATGTACTGGCAAAAGGTCAGGTGAAAAGGAGCTCTCATATATTGCAAATTGCAGTGTAAATTAGTACAGACTTTTGGGAGGGTAGTGTAACTATAGTGTAGGGGTACATGCTAATCTGGGTCCTCTAAGAAGCTGGCACCAAGATAGCATTAAACAGGCAACACTTTTACTAGAGAAAATGCCCACGTGAATGGAAATGGTGGAGGGGGCTGGGAAGGCTAGGGGACTGGCAGACTGTGAAACGATTCTGACCCGCAGTGAAGAGCAGAAGGACAGAAGTTTGGCTGGGTGCATCCCGGACTGTCCTGCAGGCTAAGGAAAGTTGAGCAAAAGGTGTCTTTTTTTTTTTAAGATTTATTTTTTATTTATTTCTCTCCCCACTTCCCCCAGTTGTGTGCTCTTTGTGTCCATTTGCTGTGTGTTATTCTGTGACCGCTTCTGTTGTCAGCGGCACGGGAATCTGTGTCTCTTTTTGTTGCATCATCTTGTTGTGTCAGCTCTCCGTGTGTGCGGCGCCATTCCTGGGCAGGCTGCACTTCCTTTCGCGCTGGGCAGCTCTCCTTACGGGGTGCACTCCTTGCGCGCATCAGCACTGCGCATGGGCCAGCTCCACACGGGTCAAGGAGGCCCGGGGTCTGAACCACGAACCTCCCGTGTGGTAGACGTACACCCTAACCACTGGGCCAAGTCCGCTTCCCCAAAGGGTGTCTTTAAGCTAAAGTCCATCAACAGGGGAATCTCATGTCTCCCAGGAACAGATTTGCCTCAGTGTTCCTGCCTTACTCAGCCATTTCCTGGGAGGAGCCTGTGGGAGGGAGGGCTGAAGTGATGGATTTCAAAGCACCAAAGCTGGAGCCCTTAGTCAATAATGCTCCCAGTGATAGGGAGATGTCAGGGTGCACTCTTGTGGCAGGGACAGCCCACATGCCCAGAAGAGTCCACACTTAAAAGGTCAATAGTGATTAACTCTGGCCAGTAGGATTATGGGTGATCTATGTATCTATATAGAGTCATATGGTATCTACATGTATATCTACAGATAGACACATTTATATATATATATAGTAGTTCACATACATTGGTTTTTTTAAAAAGATTTATTTTTATTTATTTCTTCTGCTTCCCCTCCCCTCCCCCCCGACCCGGGAACCGAGCTTGGGAACTTCCGGAGTGGAAGAGAGATGATTACTCTCTTGTGTCACCTCAACTCCCTGTTCCGCTATACCTTCTTATTTTCTCTCCTCTTTGTCTCCTGTTGTGTCGCGTTGCTGCGCCAGTTCTCAGCATTGGCTGGAACTCCTGTGCAGGGCAGCTTTCCCACTCTGGGCAGCATTCCCACACGGGGGGGGGCACTCCTGCATGGGGTGGCATTCCAGCATGGGCCAGCACCCCACATGGGCCAGCTTGCCCTCACCAGGAGGCCCCAGGCATTGAGCCCTGGACCTCCCACATGGCAGACGGAAGCCCAATTGGTTGAGCCACATCCGTTTCCCCATACGTTTTTTTAATAATGAAAAAATTCTATTTAAAAAACATGCATACCCTTTGACTAGCTATTTCATTTCTAGAAATTTATCCTGAGAAAAGAATTGAACATGTGTACAGAGATCTTATCATTCCGTTATTTGTGATAGTAAAAAACTAGATATAACTTAAAAGACTAACAATAGGAAAAAGGTTAAGTATGTTTTGGTACATTCACACAGTGAGATCCCATGCTTTATTTACAATGATCAGCCTACACCCCCCCCAACAATATCTATCATCTCCATCCATCCATCCATCCTTTTTTATCTCTTATCACTGATCTATCACCTATCATCTAGTCTCTTACTGTGCATCTCTCTCTTTTTCTCACCTGGTCTGGTATCACTCCCAGGTTTGTCTGCCTGGACTTCTTACCTTCAGCATCTCAAGAGCAACAAGCTTGAAAAGGTCAGGGGTTCTGGGGGCTGTCAGAGCCTGGCACAGTGACACCCAGACATAATGACAGGAGACAAAAATACTTGAAGTAGGGAAGCAGACTTGGCCCAATGGATAGGGCATCCGCCTACCACATGGGAGGTCCGCAGTTCAAACCCTGGTCCTCCTTGACCAGTGTGGAGCTGGCCCACGCGCAGTGCTGATGCACACGAGGAGTGCCGTGCCACGCGGGGGTGTCCCCTGCGTAGGGGAGCCCCACATACAAGGAGTGTGCCCCACAAGGACAGCCACCCAGTGCGAAAGAAAGTGCAGCCTGCCCAGGAATGATGCCGCACACACGGAGAGCTGAAACAACAAGACGACGCAACAAAAAGAAACACAGATTCCTGGTGCCGCTGATAAGACTAGAAGCGGTCACAAAAGAACACACAGCGAATGGACAGAGAGCAGACAACGGCGGGGGGGGGGCGGGGGAGTGGATTGGGGAGACTGGGGGGGAAGGGGAGAGAAATTTTAAAAAATACTTGTAGATGCAGCCCATGTGATTCTGAGTCATCAAAAAAGAGGCTAATTCTATTGAGTATCCTGTGTTTAGGGAGATGTGAGACAGGATTTAGAAAGATTTCCATCTATAGTAGAAAAAGAGAGATAGTTGCAGTGCTTGAAAATTTCCTGGAAAATTCATCTTGCTGTGCAGAACTCCTTATTTCCCAAAGCAGTTTAATAGATCACAGTCAGAGCTGGATTGGTCCATGTCTTGATTTTATACAGTAGAGCAGTGAAACGCAGAGAGGTTAAACCACTTACATGAGAGCATCCAAAAATTGGCAGAGGTGGGACCTGAACCAGAGATGCATCACTCAAGGAAGAGAATAGAGAGCCTCCAGGCACCAGCTCCTTCGGGGTCTGCCTTAGTACCAGAGAGCTAGCTACCTTAACCAAAGTCACATCCTTTCCAGAGAAGCCTGCAGCAGTGACTGAGTGCATGAGAGTCCGAAGGCTTGGCAACTTCAGCCCTATGTAGTATACTCTGGTGGCCAATATTTGCCCCACATCTTCCTGCCTGGTTGACTGAGAATTTGTCAGGCTTGCATCGCAGTTCCACTGCTTCCTCTGTCCCATCCTCCTTCCTCTCCTTCCCTTCACAGATATTAATCCCTAATGAACATCTTGCATTCCTATCTCTACCTCTGTCTCAGCATCTGCTCCCAGGGAATTCAGCCTGTGACTGTTGATACCAGGAGCAGCCTGGGAGGACAGATGACAGGATGGGGCTTGGGAGCCGGGCCACTCCCTACCAGGTTGGCAATGAGGACCCCACCACTGATGGCAGGTGAAACGTGGACAGCCCTGCATAAGGTGGTGTTCAATTGTCAGAACTTTCATGGGGTGAATTGGGAGAGTGTCCCAGGAGAGGGAAGGCACTAGCAGGACTGAGGTTATCAGGCTAGTGCCTGATATCTTGTCTTGAGACATACAAGATAAAATAGTGTCTGTAAGGATAATTAGATTGGATGAGTATTGATAAACTACTTTGATGCTCTATGGGAAGAAATAAGCAACTGAGGGCAAGTAACAGGCATTTACGCCAGGAGCGAAAGCCCGAGAACCTCTTTAGTTGCATACAGAGACATTCTCATCTCCTGTGACAGGAGGGCAGAGAAAGTCAAAGACCAAGCCCTGGACTTTGTCTTCTTAGAGACTGAACTTCAAGGCAATTAAACTTCTAACCAAGGCAGGTCAGAGCCCTGGTTGGGATCTTGATCTATGGGGTGGGGTCAACTTGGTGATGCCCCCAAAGTGTTAACACTGCAGACCCTTCTGAGGTTGCAGATACAGCTCATGATGTCACTGGGCTCTCTTGTCCTCTGGTTTCTGGTTGAGTTCAGCTAATAGGAGGCACTTAGAGGAGATTGGGGTGCTGAGACCAACTCAGCAATAGGTCTGTACGAAGGGAAGGTGACACAGAACTGAAGAAATAAAAGGACAGAAAGAAAGACACAAGAAAAGAAACAAAGATGAGACCAGGGGGCTTCACAGCTTCTGAAACTGAGAGCCTCAACCCTAGTTTCCATATCATATTTATTTGAAACCTTACAAGCAGCTGTTTGCTACAGGAAGCAACTTGCAACATCTTCTACAATAGCAGGAAGCAACAAATAGGTAAGCCAATTTCCCACAACATTGGGGGATGGGAAGGAGATGGCTGGGTGTTTATTCCCTTCACTGCCCCTCTGCTGGACTGTGGGTTGACTATGGCTACTCCAGAGAGCATTCCTCTACAGCAACATATCTCTCTGAATTTTCCCCATAGCACCATTTTCTCCCCTTACCCCTTCAAGAAGAGGGGTGGTATAGGGAGTGGATGTGGCTCAAGCGGTTGAGCACCGGCTTCCCACACGGGAAGTCCTGGGTTCAGTTCCCAGTACCTTCCCAGGAAAACAGGAACAAACAACAAGCAAAAACAAACATAAAAACCAACTCAGGGGAGCCAGTGTGTCTCAGTGGTTGAGCACCAGCTTCCCACATACGAGGTCCCAGGTTCATTCCCCAGCCCCTGGTATCTCAAAACAAACAAACAAAAAAAAAAAAAAGAAGAGGGGTGGTAGCCTTCCCACTGTTTCTAGTCCCAGAGTGCTTTGTCAGCCTTTGTTGATCTCCTTGACCCTGCTTTTGCCTTTGGAAATAGCCTCTTTATTAAACTCTCTTCCATCAATCTCTTTTATTTTTTAAAGATTTATTTTTATTTATTTATTCCCCTCTCTTGCCACTTGCACTCGCTGTCTGCTCTCTGTGTCCATTCACTGCACATTCTTCTGTGTCTGTTTGTCTCCCTTTGTTGTGTCATCTTGCTGTGCCAGCTCTCAGTGGCGTGGGCCATCAGCGCTCCACATTGGGGTCAGCTTCCCTTCACCAGGAGGCCCAGAGAATCGAACCCAGGGCCTCCCATATGGTAGACAGGAGCCCAATTGCTTGAGCCACAACTTCTTCCCCTCCATTAACATTTTGAGAATTCCATCTATCTCTTCCCAACTGGAACCCTGCCAGATATACATTGTGAAGACCACTTGTGGGCTTTGGTATCAGACAGCCTACATTTCTGGCTTAATTAACCTTTCTGAATCCCAGTTTTCTCATCTGTCGAATGGGCCCAATAATAGTCCTTACCTCATCAGGTTTTGTAGTGAGGACTCAATGAGATAGGTTTTGTGAAGTGCTGAGCATCATCTTGGCACATAGGAAGTACTTGGTAAATGGCAACGATTATTCTTTTTTCATTGCACCTGCAGGATACAACATTACCTCTATGATTTCATCTGATCCTTACCACAGTCCTGAGAGACAGGGCAGCATGTTTTACTATCCACATTTGTCAGATGAATAAACTGAGACTCAGAGCGGTTTAGAGGTATGTAAATTCCCATGGAAAGTTAGGAGCAGAACCAGGCCTGGAAGGCTAATCCCAGGGACCCTGAGAGCTAATCCCATGTAATCCCAGACTCCCGTGGTCTCCTTTCCCACTTCTCCCAATATAAACCATACAGGACAGAGGAGGGCCTGTGAACCAAATCCAGATCACCATCTGTTTTCGTACAGCCTGAGCAGTAAGAATAAATTTTATACTTTTTAAATGGATGAAAAATAAATCAAAAGAAGAACGATACCTTGTAACACACGACAATTGCTTGAAATTCAAATACCTGGCCTTAACAGAAAAATCTTGCCAAACTCTGAAATTGTTTCTCTGGATATTCTTATTTTTGCTAAGTGCAACCTACTCTTCTTGACAAGATAACCCAGGCCGGAATACGATTCTCTCTCCTACTAGTAATAGTAACAGCTCCCACTATTGAGCTCCCACTACGTGTCAGGGCCTTTCCATTCAGCGTCTCATTTAATCTTTACAATGTGGTAGTTTGCTCTCATTTTTATAGATGAGGAAAGCAAAGTTCTCAGAGGTGAAGTGGCTTGCCCAAGGCCACATAATTAGCAAGTGGTAGGGCTTAGAAGAGAGTTCAAACTTTCTGACCCTACAGTGGATGCATTTTGTTTTTTAGGAGGTACCCGGGATTGAACCGACGATCTTGTACATAGGAAGCAGGTGCTGAACCACTGAGCTACAACCAATCTCAATGAAAAGTGTTTGTTGTTTGTTTGTTTTTAGGAGGTACCGGGATTGAACCTGGGGACCTCATAATAGGAAGCAGGCACTCAACCACTTGAGCTATATCTACTCCCAGCAGATGCATTTTAAAAATTAAACCTCACACCCTCTCTGCAAGGAAATCATTCATGACCTCCCCAAGCATTCAGTGTTGAGCAGTTTAAACCCAGTAAGAGGGAAACGGACTTTGGCCCAGTGGTTAGGGCGTCCGTCTACCACATGGGAGGTCCGCGGTTCAAACCCTGGGCCTCCTTGACCCGTGTGGAGCTGGCCATGCGCAGTGCTGATGCGCGCAAGGAGTGCTGTGCCACACAGGGGTGTCCCCCGCGTAGGGGGAACCCCAGGCGCAAGGAGTGCGCCCCGTAAGGAGAGCCGCCCAGCGCGAAAGAGGCAGGCGCCGCCCACACTTCCCGTGCCGCTGACGACAACAGAAGCGGACAAAGAAACAAGACACAGCAAATAGGCACAGAGAACAGACAACCGCGGGAGGGGGGGGGAATTAAATAAATAAATAAATCTTTAAAATAAATAAATAAATAAATAAATAAACCCAGTAAGATATAAACTTGGACTTCCTCCAAAAGGCATTGGCTTCAACTGTGTCAAACCCATCTTTTCCTGTCATGACACCCTGAGACAATCCCAGAGCCTTCTGGTGATGCTCTGTTATTCAACGGGCAGACCTGTCTAAAAGTCCAATCTCATGGCGATTTCTATATTTTATCTTCTCTGCTCTCTTCATCCTTGCCAGGCTTGTGACTCAAGGGACTTGGGGTAGATGGGGCATGGCTTTCTTTTTCTCCCCTTCTCCTCTCCAACCCCATTGAATAGAGCAGGTAGAATTTGGTTCTATGGCATTCCCCCATTCCCCTTTCAAGGCCTAGCTCCCCTAGTTGGAAGTTGAGAAGGGGAATAGAGAAGGGAGATGTCTTCTTACAGAATTCATCTCCTGTTGGTGGTATGGAAATTCCTCATCTCCCTCCAGCTTCATCTGAATCCATTTACTGCTGGTGACCTCTGACAGTGGGTTAGTTTCCTGGTAGAAGGTGCATGTGCTTTTCTTGGGCAGGGTTCAGTTTCATCCAGACTTGCTACATCACTGAAGCCCCCTTTGCAGGAAGGCAGTGGGGTTGCCCTTTGGTTCTTCTAGTGGTTTGTGCCCTCAACCCCAATCTGGACTTGATCTCATTTGGCACAATGGTCATCCGGGCAGCCTTATGGTCCTGCTTTTTTCTCTGATACTAATTGTGCTACGTTGAATGACTGGCCTCACTTCTTTACCCCTCCCTGCAGCTAAATTCTCATCATGGCCTCAAGGAGGGCAGTGTTCATCTGACCTTGACCTTGAGCCTGGCCATGTGACTAGTTTTGACCAGAGGCACATGGGCAGGCCTGACCATGTGCCCATTCTGAGCCAAAGCTTTAGGAGCACTTTCATGTTTCTGCTTGCCCTCCTGAACCTCTGTTCTGGGAAGGACAAGCTCCAGATAGCCCACTCACCCAAGGAAAATGAAGCAGAGCCACCCTAGCTGCCCTAGAGATCTGCAGTGAGAAGGAGAGATGCCAGGCTGAGCCCAGCCTAGGTCAGCCAAACCTCAGCTGACCCACAGGTACAAGAGCTACAATGAAAGATGGTTGCTTTAAGCCCCTGAGTTTTGGAGTGACTTGTTACACAGCAATTTTGAGGCAATAGCCAATCAATACAATTATAATGGTCCTTAACTTACACAGCACTATGTGCAGGCACTATTCAAAATCACTGCATATATTAGCTCATTGCATTCTTACACTCTGAAGTATGTACTATTACTGCTCTCATCTTACAGATGGGGTAACTGAGGAACTCTAGCTACTGCAGCTTCTGCACATGGAGTCAGGAGAACCACTACAGTCCTTCTCTGAACTATCCCACACCCACGCTCACATACTTTTCTTCCCAGGTCCACTCATCACTGTCCTGTTTCTCCTCTCTGCTTTGGGCTTCCTACCTTGGGATCTCAGTAGGTATCAGAATCTGTGCATACGTGGACGCTCTCAACCTCCCCAGGGCACACATAAAACATACTCAAGAAGTCCCTGACCCACTTTCTCTCCAGTGGAGACCAGAGGACCAGAGGGGAACGGCAGTTTTTTACAGCACAGCCAGCATCCTGCTGGGAGTGAGAGAGTCTCTCTTTCCTGAAAGGCCCCCCAATCTATAAAAGCAATTCCTTGGAGCTCTGCTTACTTGACTATGGAGGTGGGAAGGAGACATTCCCTTTCCCCACCCATGCGAAGAGAAGGTGAAAACCCCCTTTGCTGTGAATGCCATGCTCCCCACAAGGTCAAAGTCTTTGGCTCCCCCTACCCATGTCTCTATATGCAGTGGGCAGTGGAGTGAGGGCAGTGCCTGTGGTAAGGTCAGTTCTGCAGACCCTTATGTAAGCTCTGGGGGAAGGCAACCATTTGTTCATTGCTCTCTTTAGAATAAGGGGTAATTAGTGGCTGTTGATTTCAATTGTGGGCTCCAGGACCAATTCTAAAGTAACAGCAAATTCCCATTTTTAACTTCCTTTTTAGAAGGATCTTCTTGAAAAATCTGAAATGCAGGATAATTTGGCAAATGTCCACTGACTATTTTTTTCCCGGTATGTATCCTTCTCCCTCTGCCTTCTCACTGGTGCCCCAGGGGCCAGATTTTAATATTTTCCCCATCTCCCAATCTACGCCAAAACAGAAACAAAACTCAGAGGATCAAAAAGAGAATCCAGGACACCTGCCCCCCTGTCCAATGCTCTTTCTATTAATAAATACGTATATATATTTACTACCTGGCATCTCCTTCCTTCCTTTCTTCCTCCCTCCCTCCCTTCCTTCCTTCCTAGAGACAGACTCCTCTTTTTTTTTTTTTTAAAGATTTATTTTTATTTATTTAATTCCCCTCCCCCGGTTGTCTGTTTTCTGTGTCTTTTTGCTGCGTCTTGTTTCTTTGTCCGCTTCTGTTGTCGTCAGCGGCATGGGAAGTGTGGGCGGTGCCATTCCTGGGCAGGCTGCACTTTCTTTCGCGCTGGGCGGCTCTCCTTATGGGTGCACTCCTTGCGCCTGGGGCTCCCCTTCGCGGGGGACACCCCTGTGTGGCAGGGCACTCCTTGCGCACATCAGCACTGCGCATGGGCCAGCTCCACATGGGTCAAGGAGGCCCGGGGTTTGAACCGCGGACCTCCCATGTGGTAGAAGGATGCCCTAACCACTGGGCCAAAGTCCGTTTCCCAGACTCCTCTTTTATTAAGTGCTTAGGATATAACAAAGACAGTAATCCCACAAATTCATTACAAGTTTGGAAGATTAAAAGCTATACATTCAGATTGAGTAATATTAGAAGCCCAGACTTTGCTGCCAGCCAATGCATTGCAGGCGTCCATGCTTTACTGTGGTCTGGAAATTGTGCCCATTGAATTGAATAATTGCCTCAAGTGTGCCAGGCAGACTTTATTATTTAAAGGAATTCTATGTTGAGTCTTTTTAAGATCAAACTGTCCTTTAAAATGAGAGTTAAGGGATTTTTTTCCCCCCACATTTTAACTTACGTATTTTGGAACATAACATCTCATATAAAATAAGCTTTTCTTAAAGCAAGACATGCCAATGGAATAAAACAATTAGAAGTAATTTCTTGAAAGTCTTGTTTGCAAACAAATGCATGAAGCTAGCACAGATGAAGAAAGAACATTTTGAATGAATTATTTTTGCTTGTAGTTATTAGTTTATTTTTATTTTTATTTTTTTAAAGATTTATTTATTTATTTCTCCACCCCCCCACCCCACCCCCGTTGTCTGTTCTCTGTGTCTATTTGCTGCGTCTTGTGTCTTGTTTCTTTGTCCGCTTCTGTTGTTGTCAGCAGCACGGGAAGTGTGGGCGGTGCCATTCCTGGGCAGGCTGCACTCTCTTCCGCATGGGGCGGCTCTCCTTACGGGAGCACTCCCTGCACGTGGGGCTCCCCTACGCGGGGGACACCCCTGCGTGGCACGGCACTCCCCGCGCGGCGCATCAGCACCGCGCATGGGCCAGCTCCACACCGGTCAAGGAGGCCCGGGGTTTGAACCGCGGACCTCCTTTGTGGTAGATGGACGCCCCAACCACTGGGCCAAGTCCGTTTTCCTATTAGTTTATTTAAACAAATTAATTTTATTGATACCTATTAATAAAGCATACAATTCATCCAGAGCGTACAGTCATGGTATTTGGAAAAACCATTCTTTCTTTGGCCGCATTGCTCAGATGATTTTGACTCTCATCCCATTGGGCCCTGGGATGTGCAGGGCCCTCCAACAAGCATATGCCAAAGTGATTGCTTCAGGATCAAACATGTGACCTGAGCCAGTCCAATGAGATTCAATTCTGAATCCAGAGCAACCCCTGGATTTCCATTACTTGAACCAATAAACCCATCTCTTCTTTTGCATTTATTAAGCCAGTTTGAGTTGAATTGCCTGTCATTTGTGACCAAGTGACTGTCCTGGATCTTTAAAATTTGCTTGTTTAAAATCTTTGTCTGGGAGATTTACCTTATCTGTGCTGTTAACATTTATTGAATATCAACTCTACCCTAGGTACAGCTACAAGGTGATGCTGGCATTGGGGCTCACTCCAGGAAGACTGGATCAGTGGATGGTCAGAGATGGAATCTTGCAGACAAAGGGAAACTCCCGGCTGCAGGCATTATCATTCCATGACCTCAGAGCTGCAGTGGAAAGAAAGTAGAGAACCTGGGTGAAGGTCCACTCACCATAATAAAAATAATTTCACTAACCCACTGGGGGTAAAAGACTTCTCCATCAGGTCCCATGACTACCCTGGCAGTCCTTCCTTGCTTATGCTTGCTGAGGTTGCTGTCCAGCCTTTCTGTCTTGTAAGGCCAGCCTTGCCCTGCCATCATGGATGGGCAGGACAAATTTCACTCAGAGGCTTGGCTCAGCTCTGGATCATAAGCTCCAGGTTGGCTTCCAGGATAGCAAGGCTCTGCTGGAGTTCTGTATAACTAGGTTTGAGAGCCAGCTCCACTACTTGCTTGCTTAGTGAACTTGAACAGGTTTCTCAACCTCTCTGAGCCTTGTGGGTGCTTGCACTTTAGTGCATGAGGAAGCTGACATAGAAGCACCACTCTTTGCCTACTTTCTGTGCAATTTTTTTCATGTCTCTACCGCTAATGTCTTTTCATCTGAATCATATTCTGCATGTGCACGAAGCAGCATGAAACACTCCAGAGAACCCCCGATCGCTCTCCAAGGTGCTGAAGACTCGCAAGTTGCTCGGCTTCTCCCCACCACCCTCACAAGAGCCCTGGCCACTGGAACACCCACCGCAAGTGGGCCGGTACCAGATTTGCGCGCAGTCCCCCTCCTCTGGGTCCGCATGGATGTAATCGCCTGGCTGGCTCCCATCCCAGGAGCTGTAGTCATAGGAGGAGCTGTCGGTCCACTAAAACTACCCTTCCTGGTGGGATCCACCCAGAGAAAGGCAAGGAAACAAGCCAATGAGAGAAAGATCAGGTATTTGAGCCAGTCCTAGGTCAGGAATAACATTTGATTGTTTAAATCAGTAGAATTCACCTGGCAAGAACCCAAATGGAAAGTGTAATGAAAAATCCCAAATATTCCATTCATAACAGCAACCTCAAATATTGGATTATGAATACATTTAATGAGAGTTTAGGAAACTTGTATTACATGACCTGATTAGGTAAAAATATAACAAGCAATACAGTAAAGTGGCTTGGTTTTCTTTTCTTCCCAGGGATCACCATGTGCCAGGTACTGTGCTAAAGTTCTTTGCATGCTTTAACTCACTCAACCCTCAGTATAAGTTTCCGAGGGAGATATTAGCTCCATTGTAAAACTGAGGCTCATAGAGGTTAAATGTATAACATTGTGCAGAAGTCCTTACTTTTAATCTCATACCACAGCTATTAATACCACTCTTACTAGCTGCAATTTAGTGACAGTTTACTAAGTGTCATATCACTTTATCCTCACCATCCTGCAAAGCAGCAATCATAATCAACCCCATTTTACAAATGAGAAAACACAGACTCAGATTAGTCTACTCAAAGTCACACAGCTCATAAAACATTAGGGCTGGGGTTTGAACCCAGGTGTTTCTGACTTCAGTAACCAAGACCCCAAGTCCTACACTTTACTGGCAGATGGGGGACATCCCCCATCACTTTTCTTTTGTCCAAATAGTTCTTTTTTCTTTCCTGATGTGGAATTACTTTGTCCAATGGCAAGAAAAGTCCTGTTGGGAATTTGATTGGTGCTGCAATAAATATGCAAATTAACCGTGGGAAGAACTACACCTTTGTGATGCCCAGGACAAAGATCCATTTCTCCATTTATTCAAGCTTTACGAAAGTCTCCTCCAAAGCATTGGCAATTATGGGTGTAATGGGAATAGAATGTTATTACCGAGAGACTAGAGCTTGAGATCCCAGCTCCATGCACTTCAGAGCTCTGCAACCTGGATAATTTATTTAACCTCTATGAGGCTCAGTTTTACAATGGAACTAATATCTCCCTCAGAGACTTATAGTGAGGGTTGAGTGAGTTAAAGCATGCAGAGGACCTTAGCACAGTACCTGGCACGTGGTGATTCCTGGGAAGAAAAGAAAACCAAGCCATTTTACTGTATTGCTTGCTATTATTTTTACCTAATCAGAGTTTCCTGAACTCTCATTAATGTATTCATAATCCAATGTTTGAAGTTGCTGTTACGAATGGAATATTTGGGATTTTTCATTACACTTTCCATTTGGGTTCTTGCCAGGTGAATTTTACTAATTTAAAAAAATATCTACACTGAGTCTGGCCATAACTGTTACTTCTTCTACTAGAACACTAACTTCTACCATCCTCAATGAGCTCTTACAGTGTGCCACAAGCCATGCTGAGCCCCTTGCATACATTCACTCATTTAATTTTCAAAAGACACTACTATCATTCCCATTCTACAAATGAAAGGACCGATAGTCAGAGAGGTGAAAAAAAATTGCCCAAAGTCACCCACCAGCCAGTAAGTGGCAGAAGAGCAGTGCTCTGAAGCAGAGCTAGAAGTGTACGTGCAAAAGAGAGACTCAGTACACAGCTTGCCCAGGGAACATTTGGGGACAAGATCCCCAGGTGGAGTTTGCTGTGTTATTGCCAGATATAAGATCTGGCCCAAACCACCCTCTGCAGCCTTATCCCCCCACCACTGTTCCAGCCACCCATGCCCCATGTGTATCCCAACCACTCTAGTCTTTAACTTCCTTGAGTGTGTCATGATCTCTCCCACCTCGGGGCCTTTACTCATGCTGTTCCTTCTACCTGGGATGCTCTTCTTCAGTGCCTTAGTTTCCCACCTGCTAAAACAAATACCATCCAATGGGTTGGCTTAAAACAACAGAAATTGATTGGATCATGGTTTTGTGGCTAAAAATACCAAATTAGGTTTCAGCAAGGCTATGCTTTTCCCCTGAAGACTGTGTTGTTCTGGGGCTGGTTGCCAGCGATCCATGGATCCATGGCTTTTCCATCATCTGGGAATGCACATGGTGGCGTCTTCTCCTTTCTCTTCTGAGTTCCATTGGCTTCTCTCTTCTACTCCTTCCTGGTGGCTTTTCCCCTGTGGCCTTCCCTATGAGGCCTCCAGTAATAGGATTAAGACCCATGCTGCTTCAGCCACTTCTTAACTAAAACTACCTTCTTCAGAATAAATTTGCAATGAGTTTATACCCACAGAAATGGATAAGATGCAGAACATAATTTTCTAGGGCACATAATTCAGCCAACCACACTCTAGCTTCCTCTTATTTACCCATTAGATACTAGTTGAAATGTCTTTTTACTTAGGGGAAAGTGCACTGCTCAGATCTCCTTCAAGCTGCTGGGAGCATAGCTAACCGACAGTCTCAGCTCGCAACTCTTTGGTACCATCACCCTGTTTGTGCTGAAAGACATGTTTCTGCCCCGTTGGCTCCATCACTGCCTTCATGTGAGAGCGTGCTTTCTCCAGGCTGTTCCCACTCAATGACTGAGAAAGTCAGGGGTACCAGGGCTGGCCCATTCTTACCCAGTGTGGGATTCCTGTAATAGGCATTATTGATGGTGAAGTTCATGTGTCAACTTGGCTAGGTTATGGTGGCCAGTTGTTTGGTCAAGCAAATACTGGCCTGATTATTACTGTGAGAGTATTTTGTTGATGGATTTGCATCCATTGTCATTGACTGCATCCACAACTGATTATATCAGCAATGTGGGGGAGTCTTCTCATCCAATCAGTTGGAGGATTTCAGAAGACAGAAAGAAGAATTTCTGCCTCTAGTTCAGCCAGACAGCTTCTGCGGAATCCAACTTCACCTTCTTCAGTTTCCAGCTTGCAGCCTGCCCTATGGATATGCCAATCCTCATGGTTTCTCTGAAAAATCCTGACGAATACAGCATCCTTTGCTTGAGGATTAGCCGTGGATGTTAGCCGGGCCAGGACATTCCCAGAACTGTGCTGTGATCTGAGGTTTTTTCTACCTGATCCTTCTTTGCCCTCCCCTTTCACAGGTCTCAAATACATCATGGTCTGCAGGCTTTCCCTGCCTGCTTCTGCCACTTTGTCCTTCACTGTCCCTCAAAAATCTCTTTCAAGTTTAACTGTCTTTGTGTCTGTTTTTGGAGAACCCAAACCAATACAGAAGCCTTTCCTGAAACCTCCATACTGTATGTTCTCATCATATCCTCTTCCACAACATTTATCACTTTCAAAACATGGCATCTTGGTGTCTGCTTCCTTTCTGTGTTCTGGGTGCATGGCAATAGCTGTCCCATAGGGTCTACGTGAGGGCCAGTTACATCAAAATGGAATCTTGGGTGGAGCTGACAAGGGAGCCTGGTGGCCATGGCTTCATCACCTGTCTATGACACATAGACACATAAGAGATTTGCTTTATACCATTAAAATGTTTCTTGTGCACTGGTTTTATGCTAGGTGCTATGTTGAGTGTTTTGCATGTATGAACTCATTTCATCCCCACACCAAACGGGCACAGGGCCGACACTGCTGGTTGTCTACCTAATGGTCATTCCCAATCCCTCTGTTTATTGCCTACAATGGAACCTAGCAAAGTCAGACTGCCACTTTCCCAGACTCCTTTGCAGCAAACACTGGCCATATGACCCAGACTGGTCAATTAGATATAAGGGAAAGTTTGTAGGGAGAGACTGCTGAGAAAGATTTTTCTTGCTGATAAAGGAAGGAGATGTACAGAGAAGGCTCCAGTTTCCATTACTATCTTCCCTCCTTGGATTGTAGCCATATGTGGACCTGAAACTTGGAGCTGCTACATTTGGAGACCATGAAGGAAGGCCAAGCTAACTGCTCATCCCGTGTGGTGATATCAGTGACTCTGGAAAATGTCATTTGCAGAGGTTGGAAGGGCAGGCAAGGGATGTAAGTGTAAATGGACAAATGAATGGGCACACTTCACTCAAGTAATTCACAGAACCTCCACACTAGAAAAGAGAGACCCATTATTGGTTCCACATTCCACTAAAGGGTAAACGTGTTTTTGTTTTTTTATAGGAAGCACCAGGGATTGAACCCAGGACCTTGTACATGGGAGCAGATGCTCAACCAGTGAACTACACCCGCTCCCCATAAAGGGTAAATTTGAATGTACTGAACAAGTCATTATAAAAAAATAAAAATTAACCCCAGACCCAACACTGAACCAATAACTTATTTCAAAATATGACTCTGTTGACTTGGCTAAGGTTGTGCAGGTAGGAGGTGATGGAGCTAGAATTAGAATTTAGGACTGCCTGACTTTACTGCTCTTAATCATTTATACTCATCTCCCATGAATTTCTTAATTTGAAATATCTGCTGCCCCCATTCCCTGAAGATTCCCAGGCCTTCAAGATCTTGAACCAGGACCAGTTCTTCCAGGAAGTCTTCCTTGAATATCAAATCCTTGAATGCCTGTACCCCAGAAGTTGGCTGGTAGGTTGAGTTCTCCATTTCCCAAGGTCTTGTCCCCCAAATGGGCTGTAAGGATCACAAGGATGGGCAGTATTTCATTTCTGTATGACATTGCCTCCCTCACACTTACCAGGCTCTGTTGCGTTTTGGCCCTCCAGGAGTGTGTGTTCTGTCTAAAATGAGAGTGGTAAGACTCCTGGGGGACAAGACATTCTTCAGTCCATGGGGTCTTTGAACTTGGTCCTACCTAACTGGGTAAACACTGTCATCCCCAAATGCCCCTCTCCTACACAATTCGGGCTCTCCAACATCAACTGCGGAATGTGCATTTTGAATGGCCGCCCAGTCATTTTAGAACTTTCCCCTTCTTTGTTCCACAACACCTGCTTGGGCAACTATTTGAATGTTTAATCACATTCTCCCATATTTGATCAAAATCACTGGAAAATGGAGATGCCCGAGGGGCTGCTGCAAGTAATTAGAAGCAGAGATCAAATAAACTTAACTCAACTGTCCATCGAAATGAAGAAGGAAATTATGAAAGCAAACTGAATGTCTGAGAGTCTTAAACCTTAGTTAGATGCTCCATGGACATAAGCTGATTGCATGTTTAATTATGAAGGAAAAGAACAAAATTTAAAACCATGAAGAAAATGCCAGAATTATAGAATTGAAGTGTGTCTCAAAGACAAGATGAAGTTAGGGATTTTCCAATCTGTTTAGCTTTATGGGGATGGAACCCCATTTACAACAGGTGAATATATTGTTCAAATTCAACTTTTCTACATATTTTCAGGAAAGTATTATATGCCAGGTGGGAAGCTACCTTTATAAGAGATGGAAGGGGGGTGGGGACTTAAAAGAGAAAATGAAGTATGTGCCAATGTTAGTATAAGGATGCCAGGAGGGAAGCGGACTTGGCCCAGTGGTTAGGGCGTCCGTCTACCACATGAGATGTCCACAGTTCAAACCCCGGGCCTCCTTGACCGTGTGGAGCTGGCCCATGCGCAGTGCTGATGCGCTCAAGGAGTGCCCCGCCATACAGGGGTGTCCCCCACATAGGGGAGCCCCATGCGCAAGAAGTGCACCCCGTAAGGAGAGCCACCCAGTGCGAAAAAAAAGTGCAGCCTGCCCAGGAATGGTGCCGCCCACACGGAGAACTGACGCAGCAAGATGATGCAACAAAAAAAAAAGAAACACAGATTCCCGTGCTGCTGACAATGACAGAAACGGACAAAGAAGACGACGCAGCAAATAGACACAGAGAACAAACAACTGGGGTGGGGGAAGGGGAAGGGGAGAGAAATTTTTAAAAATTTAAAAAAAAAAAAGGATGCCAGGAGCTGAGAAGAGAGAGGAAGGTCAAGTTGTGGGAGCAAAGAACGGAAGAACAGGAGCTGGGCTGGAGATAGCTGGCAAAACCCTGGCTTTGCCTGGAATCCCTTCTGATGCCCAGTTAACCAAGGTTTAGCAGACTGAGCTGTCCTCTTGGTGGGCTGGCTAAAGTAAAATCTTCATTTGGAATCACTTTTACATTCATTCTTCATTACACATGCCTCATTTCTTCCTCTAGGTTGGGAGTACTTTGAGAGCTCATTTCATCTGTCTTTGTAAGTGTCAATCCTGTGCCATGCTCTGCTTTGTATGACTGAGGGTTTGAACCCTGAAGACTGCATTTCCCAGGCTTCTATGTCAGCTGGATTCCTACCAGTGGGAGGTCCTGATGAGCGATTGGAGAGTGGGAAGAAGGGAGAAACCCTTCAGTGCCTTGGGAGACTCTGGCAGGGGCCACCTCTCCTCAGTGGCTCCAGCTCCCAAAGGACTGACCTGCCCTTCAGTGTAGGGGTGGACTTGGCTTCCTGCTCCTGCAAATCCCTAATTTGCCTCACTGGCTCCTCTTCCAATTCTCAGCTTCCATCAAATCCTCCCTGTTTGAAAATATTTGTAGTAGGCCCTGTTTTCCTGGTTGGAACTTGACTGGCTCAAAGTACTCTTCAGCACCACTGAGAATAGAGTAGGTGCTCAAATTAATCTACAGGATGAATAGATGGGTGGAGTCAAGACTCTTTTGGAAACTAAGAGGGTAGCCCCTTTCTGTTTTAAACAAAACTCAGTGACTCTCTACGGTAATAGAATAAAAATTAAAAAGAAAAACAGGGAAGCGGACTTGGCCCAATGGATAGGGCATCCACCTACCACATGGGAGGTCGGCGGTTCAAACCCCGGGCCTCCTTGACCCGTGTGCAGCTGGCTTGTGCAGTGCTGATGCTCCCCACTGGTATTCTCTTTGCTAATTGAAGCTCATTTTCACCTTGCCCAATTTCTCATGGAAACTGTCCTTGGCAGTAGATGGCAGAGCCTTTAGCAGGAATAGCCAAGAGCATGCTGGAGGACTTCTCTTTCTAAGTGTGCTGTGCTCTGCTGTGTATCACAGGAGGCTCAACCCTTGGGTTCAAATGACGTAATAGACATCAGAGGAATATAAGGAAAATAGTAGAAGGAATAATAGCTGCCATTTATTTGCTAAGTGTGTCAGTACATCATCACCTGAAACCAACTTAGGTAGGTATCCTCATTTTACAGATGAGGAAACTGAGTCTCTGAGAAGGTAATTTTCCCTGTTAGTCACTAAGTAAGTGTGGACCTGAGCAGTCAGATGATATAGCACCTCCGCCCTCCAGGCCTCCTTCCACATTCCTCTTTGTCTCCCAAGCCCCAGCCAACTGACTATCTCATAGTTCTCCAATCTGGTCCAGCCCCTTTACCCTTCCATGCCTTTGTGCATTCTGTTCCCTCTGCTGGGAATTCCTGTTCCTGTCTACTCCACCAATCTTAAAGACTCAGATCTGACAACACCTCTGCCCCAACAGCTCTCTGACTCCCTGGTACCCTAACTGTACCCTAATTATACCATTGCCCACTTCTCCTAGTGCATCTCCCTCATCACAATTCAGTTCTTTGTTCTTGCATCTGACTTCCCTACTGACTTGTGAGTTCCTTGAAACCAGACATGATATGTCCCGTGACACCCACACTACAAATCCGCCATCTTGCCTCTCTTCAAGAATCTCAGTGACTAGAAAGAGGGTTGGTTCTTTCTGTTGTAGAGTCATCGAGTGTTGTTTTAGAGAAGTTGTGGGTTTACAGAACAATCGTGAATAAAATACAGGATTCCCATATACCATCCTATCATTTACACCTTGCACTGGAGTGGTGCATTGTTGCAGTTGATGAAAGCACATTTTTATTATTTACTATTAACTAGAGCCCGTGGTTTACCTTAGAGTCCACTGCGCAGTGCAGCTACCTGAATGTTTTTATTTTTTTTAAAAGATTTATTTATTTATTTTTCTCTCCCCTTCTCCCCCCTCAGTTGTCTGCTCTTTGTGTCCATTCGCTGTGTGCTCTTCTGTGACTGCTTCTATCCTTATCAGTGGCACCGAGAATCTGTGTTTCTTTTGTTGCATCATCTTGTTGTGTCAGCTCTCCATGTGTGCGGCACCATTCTTGGGCAGGCTGCACTTTCTTTCATGCTGGGTGGCTCTCCTTATGGGGTGCACTCCTTGTGCGTGGGGCTCCCCTACGCGGGGGACACCCCTGCATGGCAGGGCATTCCTTGCATGCATCAGCACTGCGCATGGGCCAGCTCCACACATCTCCCTCATTTTTGAAGGGCAGTTTTTGCTGGATAAAGAATTTTTGGTGGCAGTTTTTCTCTTTCAGTACCTTAAATATGTATACCACTACCTTCTCATGTCCATGGTTTCTGATAAGAAATCAGCACTTACTCTTATTGATACACAGCAGAGCACAGCACACTTTGAAAGAGCAGTCCTCCAGCATGCTCTTGGCTATTCCTGCTAAAGGCTCTGCCGTCTACTGCCAAGGACAGTTTCCATGAGAAATTGGACAAGGTGAAAATGAGCTTCAATTATCGAAGAGAATACCAGTGGGGAGCCCCATTCTCCCACTCCTCCCCCACAAGGAGTTGCTTGGCTGTGCCATGGAGGACCCAAGAGCACCCTCACCTGCGGATGGAGGCCAGTTTGGCAGACTTCCTGCCGATGGAGAACTCAGATCAGAAGTCTGCCTCCGCCCAGGTCTTATTGAGAGGGAAGACTCTATAGCAGCGGCCTTTGAACCCCGTCCAGAACAGGGGGCACAGGGAAGCCTGGGGCAGCTCCGGCATGGCTGGGGGCAGAGAGAAAATGGACTGGGAGGGAGGCCGGCTGTGCAGAGATTGTTTCCACAGCTTAAATATTCTCAAGCACTTAAGTCAAGCACATCCTATTAGGATGAATCCAATTCTATGCCTGAGGTGCAAAAAAATGCATGCATACTTGAAATTGATAAGACAATAAAAAATATTACTAATATTTGCCCATTAGGAACATTTGGAATCTAGTGATGCTTTGGTGTATTTTTCTTCATGTCATGCTCATGTGTAGTGGTTTTTAAAAACTGCCACTGTGGGAAGCGGACTTGGCCCAGTGGTTAGGGCATCCACCTACCACATGGGAGGTCTGTGGTTTAAACCCCGGGCCTCCTTGACCCGTGTGGAGCTGGCCCATGCGCAGTGCTGATGCGCGCAAGGAGTGCCGTGCCACGCAGGGGTGTAAGGAGAACCGCCCAGCGCGAAAGAAAGTGCAGCCTGCCCAAGAATGGCGCCGCACGCAGGGAGAGCTGACTCAAGATGACGCAACAAAAAGAAACACAGATTCTCGGTGCCACTATAAGGACAGAAGCGGTCACAGAAGAACACACAGCGAATGGACACAGAGAGCAGACAACTGGGGGTGGGGGGTGGGGTGGGGAGAGAAATAAATAAAAAAAGAAAGAAAGTGCAGCCTGCCCAAGAATGGCATCGCACACAGGGAGAGCTGACAAGATGACGCAACAAAAAGAAACACAGATTCCCGGTGCTGCTGATAAGGATAGAAGTGTCACAGAAGCACACATAGCAAATGGACACAGAGAGCAGACAACTGGGGGACGGGGAGAAATAAATCTTTAAAAAAAACAAACAAACAAGCAAAAACTGCCACTGTGATCATACTGTACTATTCACACCTGTCAGTATTCTGATTTCTAAAAATTAATCATCAAGTAGCAGCATTTCGCAAATTCATTATAAATGCTTTTGTAAACATTGTTTTAAATAGCTCTTTAATACTCCACTGAGTGGCCATATTAGAGTTCATGTAATCATTTCCCTATTTTGGGATGATTAGATTGTTTCCTTTATTTGAACTATTCCCAATAATGCTGAGATGAACAGCTTTGTACATAAAGCTTTTCTGGCATTTCCAGTGATTTTTTGAGGCTTTGATACAATTTGTTAAATTGCCTCCTGAAAGTAATTTATACTCCCACGGTAATGTCTGAGAGTCCCTATCTCAATGTGTCCTTGCCAGAGCTGAGTGTTATCACTTCACTGGAGATCTCTGCAAATTTTATAAGCAAAAACTGGTATCTCATTTCACATTGCAGTTCTGGGCAATCTGGCGAGGGCACACATTTTTTCATACGTTTATTAACTAGCTATCGCCAAAGCATATTTCTGTCTTTTGCCCATTGGAAATACTGGGGTTCAGGATTTGTTCTTAGTTCTGAAAAGGAACAAATGAAAAGTTCTCCCAAGTCTCAGCCCCTCTGAAGGCCTTTTAGGAGATGCCTTTTTTTTTTGGAAACCACGACTCAAGGTACCTGGCCAGGCAAGGCAGGTGTGCTGAGAATGGGGTTGGGTGGTTCATCTGTGAGGACAGGGGGTGGGCTGCAGTGAGATGTACCAGGCTGGGGTCAGCAAGCCTCCGTCCCAGCCCAGCTCGGCTCCTGCTGCTCTGTGTGACACTGGTCCTTTCCTTCCCTTCTCAGCTGTCAAAATAGCTGACCTCTGGGATTCCTTTCGCGGTCAGACCCGAGAGGTATAGACTCGGCCTTCCAAGCCCCTGTCGTGGCTGGCTGAGCTCATGGAATAAAGCAGTGGTGGACAATATTCACCGAGCATTTAGGATGTGTCAAGCACATAGCGGGAAACTGAGGCTTAGAGTAAGTGACTTGACTATGGCCTTTCTGCTGATCCGTGGCAGAATGGGGACAGGAGCCCAGGGTTCCTGGCTCCAAAGTCTTTGATCTTAATGTCCGTATAATATAATGCTTCATTGTGAGAAATCAAAGGGCAGGGAAGAGTTACAGCACCCACTTCACAGGGTTGCTGGGACAACGAAATTAGCCCAGGGCTTGGCAAATATAGACGGCTCTATCAATAGCACTGTTATTTCATCAGTTCAGGGTCTCATAACTGGGGCTGATGGGTTTCAGGGGTCCAGGCAATCCCCCAAAAGTCACACAAGCCTGTGGGTACCTACGTGCATGCATGCACGCATGTGCACCTCTGTGCATTTTTTTGAGGAAGCAAAAGCTGTCAGTAATCCAGACAGCTATGCTAAGCAGACACGTGTCAGTCCCTGCTTCTATCCTGGTTAATCCCAGCCCTCCTGAATCAGCCTTGCCTGCTGTCTCGCGATGCATGCCAGAATCTGAACTGGGGCAGCTGAGTTGGAATCTGCTTGGAGTCTGTTCATGTAACCTCTGCATGGCCGAGGAAAGCTGTGCTTGGGGAGGTAGCCTGGAGCAGTAGGCTAGTCCTGTCCCTGCTGCTCTCTGGGCCTCAGTCCCCCTTCTTGAGGGCAGTGGTCCAGGAGGACATGGCCTCAATACCTTCCAGTGGTTGAGAGGCTTGAAGGGACCCCTTGTAATGTCGGGTGTGGCTGGGCTCTTTGGGGACTTCTGGTATTGCCTTCTAGACAGAAAGTCTCAAAGGAATCACTCCCTGGGGCCTCTATTTGGACCAATTTCCCCCTTAGCAGGGTTGAAAAGTAGCAAATCATCCCCTGCTTTCCACCCGTCACTTGTCACCAAGGACACTCATTTGTGAGAATGTGACCCAGTTTGCGCAGGAATGGCTGGAATAATTCACCAGAAGTACAGTCCTGGTTGGTGCTAACCCCTTTCCCCACTCCCACCCCATCCTAACATTTGGCATCGTGACTACCCATACTAGAGATGAGAGCAGGGTGGCCAACTCATCCCAGTTTGCCTGAGATTGTCTCAGTTTTCAAACCCAAAGCTCCACAGCCTGGGAACTGGCTCAGTGCTGGGCACACTGGACCACGTGGTCACTCTTGAGCAGTGGTTGTCAATGACAGGGGCCAATTTTGCCTGCCATGGGACATTTAGCAATGGCTAGGCACATGCTTGGTTGTCACAACTTGGAGGAAGACGATGCTACTGGTTTATAGTAGGCAGAGGCCAGGATGTTGCTAAGCATCCTACAGCAAGGGACAATCCCCAAAGTTCCAAAGGTCAGTAGTGCCCAGGCTAAGAAACCCTGCCTTGGATGGAAGACGGAACTCCAAAGATGGAAGGTATCCCACAGCACAGAACATCACAGCAAATGCCCACACTTCCCAGCTGATCCATTCCCCTTCTCTCCCGTTCCCTGTCCTCCCCTCTCCTCTCCTTTCTTTTTGAGGTACTGGGGGCCGGGGATTGAACCCAGAACCTCGTATGTAGGAAGCTGGCACTCAACCACTGAGCTGCATTGGCTCCCCTGAGTTGGTTTTTTCATTTGTTTTTACTTTTTTCAGGAGGCACGGGGAACTGAACCCAGGACTTCCCATGTGGGAGGCAGGAGCTCAACTACTTGAGCCACATCCACTCCCTTGTATTTCCTTTGACAAGAAAATAAGCCTCAGCCCCCACAAATGATTAGAAGTAGAGCTCAGGTTATTTCACTAACTTTCTTGGAAGTTCAACTTAACTTTAAAAAAGTGTAAAACTTTGGCATTTTGGGATGTCTATAGTGGGAAGTTTGTAGCTTTTTTTTAAAAAAAAAACTTTTTATTTTGAAATAAACTCCAGACTTACAGGAAAGTTGCAAAAACAATACAAAACAACACCTAGAACTCCAATTTACCTCCTCACCAACGTCTGGCACTTTGTGACATTTATTATATTATTTATTATACTATCTATCTATCTGTCTATCTATCTATTAGATATCTAATTTTTCTAGATATCTATCTAAACATTTATGAGCAGGATGCACACATCATGCTCCTCTTAACACAACACTTACAGATACATTTCCTGAGAACAAGGATACTCTATAGTGGGAGGTTTTTGTTTTTTTTTTTTAAGATTTATTTATTTTTTATTTATTTCTCTCCCCTTCTCCCCCCACCCCAGTTGTCTGTTCTCTGTGTCTATTTGCCATGTCTTCTTTGTACACTTCTGTTGTTGTCAACGGCACAGGAATCTCTGTTTCTTTTTGTTGTGTCATCTTGTTGTGTCAGCTCTCCGTGTGTGCGGCGCCATTCCTGGGCAGGCTGCACTTTCTTTCGCGCTGGGAGGTTCTCCTTACAGGGCGCACTCCTTACGTGTGGGGGTCCCCTACGCGGGGGACACCCCTGCGTGTCAGGGCACTCCTTGTGCGCATCAGCACTGTGCATGGGCCAGCTCCACACGGGTCAAGGAGGCCCGGGGTTTGAACCGCAGACTCCCATGTGGTAGACGGACGCCCTAACCACTGGGCCAAGTCTGCTTCCCTAGTGGGAGGGTTTTGAGTTCTCTAATTTACCATATTGCCGGGAAACGGACTTGGCCCAGTGGTTAGGGCGTCCGTCTACCACATGGGAGGTCCACGGTTCAAACCCCGGGCCTCCTTGACCCGTGTGGAGCTGGCCATGCGCAGTGCTGATGCGCGCAAGGAGTGCCGTGCCATGCAAGGGTGTCCCCCGCGTGGGGGAGACCCACGCGCAAGGAGTGCGCCCGTGAGGAAAGCCGCCCAGCGTGAAAGAAAGAGCAGCCTGCCCAGGAATGGCGCCGCCCACACTTCCCGTGCCGCTGACGACAACAGAGGCGGACAAAGAAACGAGACGCAGCAAATAGACACCAAGAACAGACAACCAGGGGAGGGGGGGGAAATTAAATAAATAAATAAAGCTTTAAAAAAAAAAAAATTTACCATATTGCCTGATCTGGAAGTCTCTTCCTATGGATGTTGTTCCTTCTTTGCTCTCTATCTCTTTTTCTTTTCCTTTGCTTTTTTAAAAAAAACAAACTTTTAATTTTGAAATGAATTTAGGTTTCCAGAAGAGTAGCTAGGATTGGATGAGGTTAGACTTGTCTGGGATTGGCTAGAGTTTCCTAGCATTTGTTGCTCAAAATTATCTTTACCTCCTCTCTTTCTCCTCTCTTCACATCGAATCCATTTTCAAGTTTTGCTGATCTCTTCATTCTTTCCCATCCACATTCCCCCTGCCACTGTCACCTCTCCCCAGAACTCTTCAGCCGCCTCCCAGCCATCCTCCCTGCCTCCAGGCTGGCCTGTCAAATCTGCACCTAGTGGGTCTGGAGCTCCTGGGGCAAATGACACAGATGAGGCTACAGGCCTTGTGGGTCTCACAGTCTATGGAAACTGACAGTAAGGAAAAGGAGCACAGGAAGAAAGATGCCGTTATGTAATTTTTGGATGTGTGCCATGCAGGCAAAAACTTGAGTGAGCAGCTCCACGTTATTTTGGAAACTGATGATATGTTTGACCCTGTCCTGTAGCTGCCACCCCGCCCCTGGCTTCCAGGAGCTCACAGGTGATTATAACTGGGCACCATATGTTCCCTCCTTGACTGGGGGAAATACAGGGTGTTTCTGTGGGAGCACCTAGAAGTGCCATGTAGCCCAGAGTTGGAGATCTGGGAAGGCTTCCTGGAGGAGGTGATATCTCTCCTGAGGCCCGAGAGGAGTACAAGTCAGAGAAAGAGTGAGCCTTCCAGGCAGACTGCACAGCATTTGCAAAGCCTTGAAAGTGTGAGAGAGAATGGAGCATTTGGAGAACGGAAAATGGTTCAGCCTGGCTGGGAATTCCAGAGGCGGAAGAGGGGATTCGCCATGGTGGGCTGGGAAGGAATGCACAAAGGGGCTTGTTGCTCTGGAAACCAGGAGGCCACACTCTGTGTCCCTTTTCCTCATTTAGCAGCAGGAAAGGCCCCCAAGGTCTCCCCGCTGGGGTGGGAGTCAAAGCCTGTGGGAGCTCTGAGCTTGTTATGGAAAAAAGAACACACGACGGGCGTTCAGGGCTCTCCCCCTGCCCCGCCCCCCCTTTTTAAAAGAATAAATTGTCACCTTCCCACTCAATCTGGCTGCTGGCTCCCCTGGCCTCCATCCAGCGCCCACGAGTGTGCCACCGCCCTGCCTCCTCCTGCCCGGATCAGCCCTGGGAGGCAGCCAGGACGGGAGGTGGGGGGGGGAGGCTTCTGCGGGAGGGGAGCAGGAAGGGGGCCCCGGGAGGGCCCCATCTCCCTGGCTCCCCACTATTCCTGCTGCCCTGCTGGCGCAGGATCCCGCTGCCAGGCCCTCCTCCTGCAGGGAGCCCTGGCTCGGTGAGCAGAAATGGCGCTGCGGCCTCTCCTGCCTGCGCCGTGCTTTCCCTCCTCTGGGCCATCCCTGTGGCCACATGTTGCAGAGGGAGGAGCCCTGGAGGTAGAGCGTGGCAGGGCATGGTCTTGTCCTTACAAGGACAGCCACCATTCTCTGGATGCTTGGTATGTGAATCCTTGGGACCAACCGAGAGTGGGGTGCCAGGATCACCCCCATTGTACAGATGAGGAAACCGAGGCTCAGGGACGTTAAATCACTTGCCCCCACAGCTAGCAAGGGTTGGAAGAGTTGGGAGCCAGGTCTGATGGTCTCAAAGACTCCTAAACAAGGGCTTTTTTTTTCTGGTTTTGTTTTCTCTTTTGTTAAAGAAATATATCAAAGAGCAAATTTAACAATTTACTAATTAAGCAAATAATCCAAAGCCTCCTGAGTGCCTGTTCTGATTCAGGTCTGTGCCCTCAAGTTGCTTACTATCTGGAGGGAGGAAAAACCACGGGGCAAGGAGATAGCCTAGAAGTATGTACAGAGACCATAGAAGAGTGGCAGGGAATGGGCCAGAGTGTCCCAGGGACACTCTAGGATCTGAACTCCCTGCCCTGCTATAGGAGGTAAAGACACACAGGTGCCCAGACCTCTGAGCTTTGGCTTAAGAGCTGGGACTCTGGCGTCAGATGGCCCTAATGCTTGTGCCTCAGTTTCCTAATCTATACAATGGGCAAGATGATAGTGCCTACTTCACAGGGAAGCCTGTGCCTGGCTCACAGGAGGGGTTCTAGTAAATTACATATAACCACACTCCGGGCCCTGGGACCTTGCCAGTCACTGGAGCAGAGAGGGCACTGCCTGCGTTTTGGAGGGGAGGGGAAGAGGCTACAGACTCATCTAGAGCCCCATCTGCATCCCTCAAGCCTCACAGAAGCTGGCTCTGCGCTTCAAAACACTTGGCTATAATTTCCTTTGCTGCAGAGAGTTCTTGGGCTCAGGAGCCAGGGAGAGGAGGCTTTTGGATGGTTGAAGAACATAACAGCAAATACATTTACAGCTCTTCCTAGGTGCCAGGCACTGTGCTAAACACTTTACATTTGTTAATCCATTTAAACAATGGGATTAAGTCCAGGTTCAGAGAAAATATTCCGGAAAAGGGATCTAGCTTGTCTAAATCCTGCCAAGTCTCTCAGAGGTATCAAAAGTTTTTTTTTTTCTCTCAAAGCAAACCTGGGCGTGTGGCTGAGCCATACTATTTGCATCTATTTGCATGTTGGGAAGTAATGAGAGGTCCTGAGCAAGAGCGCATGATCTAAGGCCCAAAGGCTAGGAGTATCCGGAACAGGAAGAAAAACCAGGCCCGCATTCATAAGGACTTTTGGGGGTATGTGTCCATTTTCACAGTCTCTGAGGACCCTCTGAGACCCTTGATGAGCCCTAGTCACCCACAGCCCTGCTCACACACACACATCCACACTCCGTCACATTCACACGCTTTCTTCTGGGTTGAAACTGTTTTCCTTTAGAGACACGAATTGGTCTGGGATTAATGGTTACTTTGGCCGGTTGTTTGGCCTCTGTGAGCCTCAGTTTCCAAAGCTGAAATCTGGAAGGGCTGGACTGATGGATTCACAGGAACCCTTCTGCTAACTCCAAACGCTGAGCCCTCCCAGGCTGCTGGGTTTGGAATGCTCTCAGTCCCCTCATTTGTAGAGCAGGGGTGAGGCATGAGGAAAGACACCTGGAAGATTCTACAGTGGAGGCTTGTTGTCATGACAGACAACTGTGTCTCCTGGTCAAATCTATCATGACATCACCAATCACAGCACAGAAGTGGTAACAGCAACAACTTTCATTTTCCTAAGCCCTTATCACGTGCCTGGCACTTTTCTAAGCTCCTGCATGATCTCATGGAAGCTTCCCAAACCCTTGGTAGGTGCCACATTTATCCCCACTTTCCGGAAGAGGAAGCCTGAAGCTCAAAGGGGTCCCCTGGATGTAGCTACTGAGATAGGAAAAAACTTCCCTAGTTGCTCCCACTCTCGAGCTCATCCTCAAGGCCCCTTCCCTGCTGGCCACACAAGCCAGATCTCAGAATGTGTGAGGCAGCCCTCAAGAGTATTTTGTACAGTTTCTCTCTTGCTTGCCCATTGCATAGACTGCATAGTGTGTAAATGTTGTTGAAGAATTGGTTCACAGTCATGTAGCAGAACGGCCTCAGACTGCTGCCCACAAGTGACCGATTCCCACCTGGAAGTTCATGCTTGCTGGCCTGAGGAGCCAGCATTTGAACCTTGTGCAATTAACTTTCAGCTATGATGTTCTGCCTACATTGTCTTTGCTCTGCTAGTAGCTGAATTTTGTGTTTTACAAATCCTCTGTTAAAGCAGAAGGTGATGATAAGTTGGTCATAGCAGCCCTTAAAAGCTGGGCCAGTAAATTTCACCACAGCAGTAATTTAAACTTTGGATCCTCAAAATAATAATAATGAGAAGCTAAGCCAACTAAAAAAATGATTTTTACACATGACCTGACACACATTTAAAATGTGTGTGTGTTTTAGGTTAAGAGCGATTGAACCCAGGACCTCATACAGAGGAAGCAGATGTTCAACCACTGAGCTACATCCACTCCCCTAAAATCTGTTTTTTAGAAAGCCGTGTCTTGCTGATTTCAAACCCTTTTTCCTTCTCCTTATTTATTTATTTATTTATTTATTTATTTATTTATTCATTTATTTATTTATTTATTTATTTCTCTCCCCTCCCCTCCCCACCCCAGTTGTCTGTTCTCTGTGTCTATTTGCTGCGTCTTCTTTGTCCGTTTCTGTTGTTGTCAGCAGCATGGGAATCTCTGTTTCTTTTTGCTGCGTCATCTTGTTGTGTCAGCTCTCCGTGTGTGCCGCGCCATTCTTGGGCAGGCTGCACTTTCTTTTGCACTGGGCGGCTCTCCTTATGGGGTGCACTCCTTGTGCGTGGGGTTCCCCTGAGTAGGGACACCCCTGTGTGGGAGGACACTCCTTGCGTGCATGGGCCAGCTGCACACGGGTCAAGGAGGCCCAGGGTTTGAACCGCAGACCTCCCATGTGGTAGGCGGACACCTTAACCACTGGGCCAAGTCCGCCGCCTGTTTTGTTTTTAAATACTTACTTTATTTATTTCTCTCCCCTTCCCCCCCGCCCCTTGTCTGCTCTGTGTCAACTCTCTTTGTGTTCTTCTGTGCCTGCTTGCACCCTTGGTGGCACCAAGAAACTGCGTCTCTTTTTTGTTGGGTTATCTTGCTGTGTCAGCTCTCGTGTGTGCAGCGCCACTCCTGGGTGGGCTGTGCTTTTTTCACGCGGAGGGGCTCTCCTTGCAGGGCGTATTCCTTGTGCATGGGGCACCCCACGTGGGGGCGCCCCTGCGAGGCACGGCACTCCTTGCACGAGGCAGCTCTGAGCATGGCCCAGCTCATCACAAGGGCCAGGAGGGCCTGAGAATTGAACCCTGGACCTTCCCATATGGTAGGCGGGTGCTCTATGAGCTGAGCCACGTCCGCTTCCCTCTGTATTGTTTTTAAGAGGGCTACCAGTTAGCTAGGCTGATGCATTTTGTACTTAGCTGTACTGTGTGATATGTTTCATTATTCTAGGAGGCCAACATGAGACCTGTAATAAAATATGTAACGGGGTTGGAAGCTGGGGAGGAGGATTTACTGCTGTACAGCTAATACGTCATAACGGATTAACAAGTACCAAAAAACAACAACGCACAAAGCAAGGTCGAAAGACACTCCAAGAGTCTGCAACAGAACCAGAGTCCATGATGCTCATCTGAGTGAACTGAGCCTGCCCCCCACCCTCCTACTACTCAGGTTGCCAGATTTAGGGGGAAAGAAATGAAACAAGATTCCCAGTGAAATCAGAAATCAAGTATAAGTATATCCCATGAAATATTTAATACACGCTTATACTCAAAATTATTTATTACTTGTCTGAAATTCAACTGTAACTAGGCATCTGGTATTTATCTGGCAACCCTATCACCCCACCATTTCAATCTGTCCTAACACTGGAACAGCCCAATAACTTGCCCTTATGAGAATCTCCATGTAGGTATTATATTATCAGTTGTACTTTGATAGGGATAAAAATAGTATCTTTGCCATAGGATTATTGTGAGAATTATTGTGAAAATTAAACGAATTTACGTATGAAAAATGCTCAGAACAGCACCTGGCACCTAATAAGGGTAATGGAAGACTTCATTGTTGTTACTGATATTATTATTAGAGTCAGGGTTCTTTCCAAGGAAGTCACCCTAACATACAGAGGACCCCTCAGAGTCCACACCCCAGAAATTCCCATTGCAACGAGGAAGAAATCGAGCTCATTTGAAGCCCTGTTTCCTCCCAATGGGACTCTAGGAGGTCGTGAGCCTGGAACTGATGGTTTCCAATCCATGGGGACACCACACAAAACCTTTAGGGCTGGGTGTCACAGGGCTAGGACTCCAGAGAGGCCAGGAGAGGGACAACTGCACCCTTCCTGCATGCCCACCCTCCAGAGGCACAGCAGTGGGGCCTGAAAGCTCCCTGGAATGGCTGTCACAGTCCCAGGGACCCGGGTGCTCAGATGCCAAGTCCATAATAAAAAAAATACCATTTTCAGGGCTCCCTGTGATGCCAGGCACCACATGCCAACGCTTTTCCCATGTTCTCTCATCTCCCTTACATAGCAGCCCAGACAGGGTGCCATTATGATCTCCATTTTCCAGAAGAACTGAGGCCCAGAGAGGTTAGGAAACTTATCCCAGGTCACACAGCTTGTAACCTGCAAAGCTGAGGTTTAAACCCAGGACTCCTAAAACAACCCTTTTGGTCTGGCCCTAGGAGAGTGCCCATGAAGGGGGCTGTCAAGGGGCTCAGCGAGGCACCTCAACCCCCCTCGGCCAGATGAAAACTCCTCACTGATGGAAACTCAAGTCCCTCCGCTGCGTCCCCCTGTCCACTGGCACCCGGCCCTGGCCCTTGCGCTCACCTGGGCTGACACTGATGTCCGTGTGTGGAAAGGCCTGTGCAGAGAGGAGGGTAAGGGAGGCCGCAGTCCACGGCCCCAACTCTGCATCCTGAGCCTCAAGAAGGTCTGAGAGGAGCAGAGGCCCTTGGGCAGGACGCTGGGTTCCAGGAGTGCTCTCCAGGCACAGATGGAGCTTCCTGGAAGCCAGGGAAGGATTGAGTGGACCAGTCTCCTCCTCTCCTTCCC
The DNA here is from genome assembly GCF_030445035.2 of Dasypus novemcinctus. Lineage (NCBI taxonomy): Eukaryota > Metazoa > Chordata > Mammalia > Cingulata > Dasypodidae > Dasypus > Dasypus novemcinctus. Next base: position 54,414,446 of record NC_080695.1, on the reverse strand, counting down.
CTCCGTTTCCCTCCCCCCCCTCCCACCCCCGCTCTTTGCACCTGGATGGAGACAAGCTCAGAGGGACAGGCCCTGGGCCCGGCCTGCCTCTGGGCACTGTGGGGCTCTGGGCGCCCTGCGTTCCTGGGGCTTGGCTTCCTCCTCTGTAAAGTGGAGTAGTGAGGAAGCTCACACCCCAGCCTGTTGGGGAGTCACGGGACATAACACGATTGGGCCCCCTCGGAGTAGTCTTAGAGGGTGAAAACAGAACTCAGCATTGAGAGCAGAGGCTGCACACGGGGCCTCTCAGCTCAAGGCCCATCCACTAGTGGAGGGGATTTGTTGGGTCCAGGCAGTGTTTTAAAAAATTCATTGCCAGGGCATACAATCGGGACATTTTATTTTATTATTATTATTATTTTTTAAAGATTTATTTATTTATTTAATCCCCCCCCCTCGGTTGCCTGTTCTCTGTGTCTCTTTGCTGCGTCTTGTTTCTTTGTCTGCTTCTGTTGTCGTTAGCGGCACGGGAAGTGTGGGCGGCGCCATTCCTGGGCAGGCTGCACTCTCTTTCGCGCTGGGCGGCTCTCCTCACGGCCGCACTCCTTGCGCTTGGGGCTCCCCTAAGTGGGGGACACCCCTGCGTGGCACCGCACTCCTTGCACGCATCAGCACTGCACATGGGCCAGCTCCAGACAGGTCAAGGAGGCCCGGAGTTTGAACCGCGGACCTCCCATGTGGTAGACGGACGCCCTAACCATTGGGCCAAGTCCGCCGCCTTATTATTTTTTTAAAGATTTATTTATTTATTTATTTCTCTCCCCTTTCCCCACACCCCGGTTGTCTGTTCTCTTTGTCTATTTGCTGCGTCGTCTTTGTCCGCTTCTGTTGTTGTCAGCAGCGCGGGAATCTGTGTTTCTTTTTATTGTGACATCTTGCTGTGTCAGCTCTCCGTGTGTGCGGCACCATTCCTGGGCAGGCTGCTCTTTCTTTCATGCTGGGTGGCTCTCCTTACGGGGCGCACTCCTTGCATGTGGGGCTCCCCTACGCGGGGGACACCCCTGCATGGCACGGCACTCCTTGCGCGCATCAGCACTGCGCATGGGCCAGTTCCACACGGGTCAAGGAGGCCCGGGGTTTGAACTGCGGACCTTACAATTGGGATATTTTAGATACAAATCCAGATTTCTGCCTTCTGTGGACAATCCGAAGATCTGGCAAAATTTAGCCCTCATTTCCCCATGGGAACAACTGCCCGGAGCTGAGAAGGGGCGCCCCTGGCCCTGCCGGGGTTGGAGACCCCACTGCTGATGGAAGAATCTGCGCAGGCCCCGGCTCTCCTAGGAAGGTCTTGGTGACTGCTTCTCTTTCTCCCAGGGTCCCTTGAGGTTTAAAGGAGGTAGAAGCGTCTTGACAGAGAGGCGCAAACGCTGTTGGTGCCCAGCTCTCTTATGGAGGATCGCTCAGACTTAAATGTTTCAAACCGCTGGTGCTTTTTTCTGGATGTCTCACATTTATGGAGAATTAATCTCTCTAAAAATCAGAGCCTTTCTCTCCCCCACTTTGTATGCCCCTATGCAAGTCACTTTATCTTTCAAGCCTCAGTTTCCTTCTCTAGAAAATAGGGGCCAATGACAGTGTCCACCTCACAAAGATGAAATGAACTAACTTATGCATCATATACTTAGCATCAATAAACAGCCAATTGTGCTGCTATTATTATCATGATAATTATTATCGATCCAGTGCAAGCCTTTTTCTGGCATCACCTGGTCCTCCCCACCCTGCACTGCCCCCCTTCTCTCCAAAAATGCTCAGGCAGGTCTCCTGCCACCTTGCGTCGCTGGCATTCACAGGGCGGATTTGAATGTGTCGATTTGGCTTCCAAGCCGCTCGTTTTCTCTCCGGAACACCCGCTGCCGTGCTTGTGAGCAATAACTTAGCTCCTGCCCACGCAGGGTGCTTTGCGCTGCTGGCGCTGGAGCTGAAAGCCTGCCAAGGCCTGACTCAGGGTGCAAACACAGTGCAGGCCTGGTTTCAGCCTGCAGCACGCCTTGGTATACCAGTTGCCTCAAAATTTTGGCACTTGCAGACACCCATCAGTAGGAAATTTCAGTGTACATTTGCATAGTTATAAATATGTGAATCTTCTGCTTACTGTCGTGATACAGCACGTCTGTTACAAAACACCCCCCAAAAATGGCGATTTGAAGAGGCTGGTATGAAATATGACCACAGAAGAAACTTTGGATGCTCTCCTCCCACACCCCATTATCTCGTGCACTGTACTTCCCGAGTCCCTGTGGCCATGCTCCTGGGGACGGCCTAAAATCAAACACGCCCTCTTGTGAGCACACTAGAAAGGGAGGGAGAGGGCAGTCAAGGGCAGACCACTGGACATCCTTTAGAAAAGTAGGAAAATCCTTTGATCAGGCAAATAAGCCCCTTATTATTTTAGCTGTGCTGTGATTTGCCCCCTGAAGTTTTTTTTCGTAAATCGGTTCCCGCTCCCTCTCCAGACGGGAACACAGAAAGGATTGTACGGCAGCAGCAGTGCCATCGCTGCTACCTGGAAACTTGCTCGAAATGCGGAATCTCGGGCCCCGCCCCAGACGGGCTGGATCAGAATGCACATTTTAAGCTCCCCAGCAGGTTGTGTGCACACTAAAGTTTAAGAAGTGTTGTTCTAGACCAGGGGTTGGCAAGCTTGTTCTGCAGAGTCAGATAAATATCTTAGGCTCTGCAGGCCATTCGGTCTCTCTCACAACTATTCAACTTTTGCCGCTGTTGTCCAAAACCATCCAGGACAATGTGCAAATGAATGGATGGCTTTGTTCCAATAAAACTTGATTTATATAAACAGGCAGCCAACTGGATTTGGTCCATGGGCTGTAGTTTGCCAACCCTTGGTCTGGAACTCAAGTTTACTGGTCAGAAAGTAGACAATTTCATCAACTGACAAATATGATCTTGGCTAAACTTTTGGGAGGTTGTAGTAGTCTCTTTGTGACACAGGGTATAAAGTTGTGTTTATTGCATGATGGTGTACCCCAAACACACATACACACACTCAGACACACTGGGCTTATGGTGGCCTGAGAATTCAGAGAAGATGGCTCCATCTATCATCTCTCTTGTCATCTATCTATCTATCTATCTATCTATCTATCTATCTCTCTACCTACCTATCTTTCTATCATCTTTCATTTGTCTATCATATCTATCTTTCTATATCTGTCTATCAGTCATCTGTTATCTATCATCTATCCATCTATTTATCCACTATCATCCATTATCTATCATCTACGTATCACTTATCTACATGTATCCTCCATCTGTCACCCATCTATCTATTTCTATTCATTTATCTATCACCATTTATCATCTATCTCTCTCCTTTAACTTATTAGCTTTTTAAAAATACTACTTTTAAACAACAATAAAACAGTTTGACTTGGGTCAAACACAGCTCAGGCTCAATTTCAGCCTGCAATATGCCTTACCACTACCGGTCACTCAAAACTTTTGTGCTTAAAAATTAAGCAAACAAAACATTAACAACAAAAACACCTTTTGTACTTTTGCATGCCTATCAGAATCTTCCCAGGCCCCATCCCCAGAATTATAAAATAAGCAGTAAAAAGTGCCTTTTGATTCAGGCGCACCCACATTCAAATTCCATACCTGCCTCTATGACCATGTGCTGACTGTTTTATCCTCTAAACCCCAAGTTTCCGCATCTGCAAAACAGGGACAAGTCAATGCTTTGCTCATACCAGTAAAGTGCTTAGAATAATGCCTGACATGTGATGAGCACTCTTTACATGTGTAGCAGTTTGATATGGTTATGAATTCCAAAAATAGATATTGGATTATGTTTGTAAACTGGTTTGTCCCTCCAGGCATTAGATATCAGATCCAGAGGTTTCACTATTACTTGATTAAATAATGATTAAGGCTTTGATTGGGTCACATCAGTAGGATGTTGCATCCCTGTCCCCTTGGCAGGTGGGGACTCACAGAGAAAACGACATGGCAGAAGAGTTAGTTGGAGTTTTGAGCTGGGACCCAGGAAGTAAACACACAGGAGAAGAACACAGAGGAGTAGGGACAGCTCCACAGACATGGTAGTGGCCCCAGGAAGAGAGACGAACTGTTCACCTGATGGTCTACAGCTGACCTTGTGGAAAGAAGGAAGCCTGAGCCCGGAATCGAGCCCCGGGGAGCGAGACAAAGCCTAGAGAGCCTGCTGGCCTACAGCTGAAATTGAAAGAAGCCAGGACCACGGAGCCCCAAGAGGAAGAGGAAGGCTGAATGTCAGCAGCCATCTTGCTCCAACACTTGGCAACAGACTTTGGTGAGGGAAGTAACTTATGCTTTATGGCCTGGTAACTGTAAGCTCCTACCCCAAATAAATATCCTTTATAAAAGCCAACAGATTTCTGGTATTTTGCATCGGGACCCCTTTGGCTGAGTAATACAACATGCTAGTCATACAACAGGTCACAGTGGAACCCTTGATGACACTGCATATGAAAATGTAAAGTTGAGAAATAAAACAGGCTGATCTTTAGGGCACTGCTTCCCATCTTTTTTTTAAGGAGTAAGTTTTTAGTTTTTGCCTAATTGCCATCATTCCTGAGTTAAATGGCATTTTTGAACATAAAAAAGGGGCACATATCTCACTGGCAGTGGAAGATGCAGGCCAATCAGAAAGAAAGGAGTGCTGCTCTCCTCCTCTGCAGTGACTCCCAACTTTCAGCCCCGAACGGCTGTTCCTGGGACCCGTCACATCGGAGCAGGGCTGGACAAGGGTCAATAGCTTCAGACAAGTCCCAGGGGGTGAAACGGAAGATGGAGGAATTCTGGAGCCTCGGAACTCCAGCTCAGAGCTGCTGCCGGGGAGAAGGGCAACGCCTTTCCATCAGAAGAGAGGACTCGAGGACCGGCCCTGGGCAGACAGGAGAGGCTTTACAGCTTCCCACCATCACGCTGACCTGAGTCCTTTCTCTGAGTTGAGTCTCCACACCCCCAGGTGAGTGTTCAGGCAGCCTGTGTACCTCCTTTCCCACCTCTTAGCTGCGGAGGAGGAAGAGGCTAATTAAAACAAGCGGGTAGCACACAACAGGACACCTTGGGTACAGGTTTCTATAGAAACCAAGTGTCGTGGTTTGAAGCTGAATGTACCCCAGAAAAAACATGTTCTTAAATCGAATCCATTCCTGTGTTGTGAACTCATTATAAGCAGGACCTTTAGATGAGGCTACTTCAGTTCAGTTGTGATCTACCTCATTCAAGATGGGCCTTGAGCCTCCTGCTGGAGTCCTTTATGAACGGGATGAATACGGAGAGTGAGAGGGGAAAAGCCACGGAAAGCAGGAAGTCGAAAGCGACGAAACCCAGAAGTGAAGGGAGAGGACAGCAGACACAGCCACGTTCCTCGTCACATGATAGAGGAACCAAGGATGTCCAACAGCCAGTTTTCAGGAAGAAAGCATCACCTTGATGATGCCTTGATTAGGACATTTTCTAGGCCTCGAAACCCTAAGTTAATAAATTCCCATAAAGCTGAACCATTCCGTGGCATCTGCTTTAGGCGGCCTGGGAAACTAACCAATCATTCACCCTTTCACATGTTTCTCTTCTCCTGACAAACTCTATGGCCGGAGATGAGGATGGCTCTGACATCTGTCCTACCAGTGTTCCTTCTAATCAACCAACAAACATTGCCCAGTGTTTGCCTAGTAATAATAGCCATTCAGCATACACCAGGGCTGTGCTGAGACTTAACAGTCTTGTTCCAGCTAAGCCTCACACCACCCCTACGGGGTGAGAACCATTATCCTAATCTCAGAGGGGAAAGGCCAGCAGGGCAGGTAGCCACCTCGGCTTATGCTGGGCATTCTAGATCCATTGCTTTCTCGCCATGTAATTTCATTCAATCTGGATTTCTTCATTTGTGAAAGGGGAATGAAAACTTCTTCCCTGCAGGTGGCTGCAGTGAGAATAAATGAGATGATATTTGGCACCTAGGCAGTCCTTTTGTTGTTTAAATGAGCAAAGCAGATGCTTCTTTTTTTTTTTAAAGATTTATTTATTTATTTAATTTCCCCCCCTCCCCTGGTTGTCTGTTCTTGGTGTCTATTTGCTGCGTCTTGTTTCTTTGTCCGCTTCTGTTGTCGTCAGCGGCACGGGAAGTGTGGGCGGCGCCATTCCTGGGCAGGCTGCTCTTTCTTTTCACGCTGGGCGGCTCTCCTCACGGGCGCACTCCTTGCGCGTGGGGCTCCCCTATGCGGGGGACACCCTTGCGTGGCACGGCACTCCTTGCGCGCATCAGCACTGCGCATGGCCAGCTCCACACGGGTCAAGGAGGCCCGGGGTTTGAACCGCGAACCTCCCATATGGTAGACGGACGCCCTAACCACTGGGCCAAAGTCCGTTTCCCAAGCAGATGCTTCTGATGCCCACCTCATAGCCCTCTTGAATTCACCTGAGGCTGCTGTGGGCCAACCCTGCGCTCACCTCTGCAAGCACACTTGCCTCTCTCTTTCTCTGCCGAGGGATCTGTCCAGTGCCATGGAAGCTCGCTGGGCTCACCCAGGACAGCCCTGAAAGTGCAGACATTGAATGCCTCCAGGGCCTCAAGCAGCGAGAGACCAAGGGCAGGAGATCAATCCTCTGCCTGGGTTCTCCCACCAGTCATCAGGTGAAGATAGATACCTTAACATTTCAACTGTCTTTCCTTCCAAAATCACATGCTAACATTTCCAACAAAGTCCAGCAGGCCCGGCTGGCTGGTTATAAATACTGTGATAGGTTGTAGTTTCCAAAGATGATTGTGTCAATCTGGATCACCCATCCCCCGTGTTCTCCTTAGGTTGTGACCGTCACTTCTTACTTTATATTCTCTATGTCCCCTCTCCTTTGTCTAAGCAAGGGTTTATGGCTGCCTGGACTCACAGTGTAGCAGAAGTGATACTATGTGACTTCTCAGACTACGTCAGAAAAAGGGTACAGCTTCTGCCTGGCTCTCTCTTACTCCTGGGATGCTTGTCTTGGAAGCTGGCCACCATACTGCGAGGAAGACCAAGCTACTCCAAATGGAGAGAGAGCCCCTCAGATGTCAGCCAGCATCAACAGCCAGGCATGTTGAGGGAAGGAGCTGCCAGATGATTCCATCCCCCAGCCCTCGAGTCTCCCAGCTGAGGTCTCAGGTGATATGGAGCACAGAGGAATCATCCCTGCTGTGCCTTGTCTGAATTCTTGACTGACAAGACCATGAGATAATCAATATCATTGCTTTGAGCCATTGGGATGGCTTGGTATACAGCAGTAATACCTGGAACACCCTCCCATCCTCTATGCCCTGTGTTCACGAAGTAAAAGAGAACTCAGAATGCATGGCACAAATAAATAGTCTTTAATTTCAGGAAATATCTCCCCATCATACTAGACAATAGGCTGTGGAAAAAAGATACAGAAGCATCCAACAGCGAGAGACCTATTCTAACTACACTGATCCCTCAGCAGGAGAAAAATGACTTTGGTTCACACACAAACACAGAAAGACCTCCAGAGAACGGGAAGAAAAGAGATCCCCTGGGTGGGATGGGTTGGGTCTGGCCACTTTAGTCCATGGGATTGGTCCTTTATGGGTCTTCTGTGGGTCAGGATCACCTCAACCCAGTTCAAAAATGTCAGATATACCCTATCGTATTCTATCTACTGGACTCACACACACACTACTCTTACTGAAGGCGGGGTCTTTCACAGACAGGAGAACATGGGGTGAAATTTCCCTGGGCGGGAGGGGCCGAGAGAAGGGAGTGCCCAGTGCCGGGGTCCCAGCCCACCGCCCTGCTCACCAAGAGGACACAATTAGGTACGTACATGTGTTCACCTCTGAGGACATTTGCACAAGGACATACACACCCACACCCACAGGGGTTCCCCTGGAATAAGCTAACACAAAGCCCAATTCAGTAAAGCCAGGAGAGTTTTCTTACACTGGAACATTTTTGTTGCCATTTGGTTTTTCCCAAGTAGTCTAATCTAGTTATCACATTCACTAGAGAGAAGACAAAATACTTACACCTTCGGGTTTGAACAGGAGGAGCCTGTTCAGAAGTTCCCCAGTGGATGGACATTTTGGGAGTGGGGATATGGCCTCCCATCCCTGGCCAAACTCTTGGTAAATTTAGTCCTGATGAAGACTGGCACCCATATCAGGTGTGAGGGTTGAAAGTGCGTTTGAGGGCAAATGTAAAGGGGTGTCAACAAGAACAGGCACTGCCAGTAAGTCCCACAGCAGAGCCCACTCAGCTCATGACATATGGATGGGGGTTCCAGAAAGTTCTCAGGCCTAGCTCATGGAGGGCGGCCATTTTGTTACCAATAGTCTGCTTCCTCTCGGTTCTGAGAAAATGTGGTGTGTGTGCGCGCGCGGGTGGATGTCTGATGTGAGTGTGTATACGGGTGTGGACGTCATAGGTGTGTGATACATTTTTTTCTGTCTTACATTTTCTTCCCTTTTTTTTTTTTTTTTTTTAAAACAAATGAAAGCCGACTTCCCTGCGACCCTCAGGTCACCTCCAGCGAGGCAGGAGACACACGGTCACACTCCGCTCGGGACCTCAGGCTGTGCCACTGCTCCACGGCTGTGCGGTGGGTGTTGAGCATCCGCCGCCAGTGGTTGGATTCCGAGGGGCCGGAGGAGTACTGGCCGATCACGATCCTTCCGATGAAGTCGTTGCTGCTCTTCATGTTGTGGCCGAACACTAGGGAGCCAGGGGGCGTGGGCAGGAGGCGAGGAGGCGAGAGGGAGGAGGGGAACAGAACAGGGAGGCGGGGACAAGACAGAGGTCATTAGTCTACACGTGCCTCAACTGCTATCCTGAGGTCGCTGTTGTCTCTTTCCACGGTGAGGACTCCTTGATTCCTTATCTCCTCCTTTCTCTCTGCGCCAGCCACACTGACTGATCCTTTTGCCAGATATTTGTACCACCTGCAACATGCAACTTTAAACTTAGGTCCCATTGCCTCACCACATTGCCCACAGAACACTGTCCTGGGATAGCTCTCGTGGGAAACCACGCAAGCCATTGTTATGTTAATCCAGTTGAGCGGTTAAGCCAGGGTTTCTCAGTCGCAGCACTCTTGACATTTGGGGCTGGGTAATTCTTTGTTATGAGAGCTGCCCTGGGAGTTGTAGGGTGTTTAGCAGCATCACTGATCTCTACCCATTAGATGCCAGTAGCACCCCCTCACCTATCAGCACCAGTGGAATGAAGTCTCCAGACAGCACCAAATGTCCCTTGGGGGCAAGTTCATCCTGGTTGAGAACCAATGTGTTAAGCTGTGGGCTGAGAAGCCAGAGCTGAATCCTGGTTCCATCATTTGCCCAGCTCTGGGACCCCTGAGCCTCAGTTTCCTCATTGGTTAAGCAGGAATCATAACAGTACTTTGACCTGCGAGGATTCGATGAGATGTGCTTAAAGCTTTCTGCACACAGTGCTGGGCACATAGCAACAGCTCAGTGAATATGACGTTGCTATTTTTTGCCTAAATTTCTGTCTGTTGACCTTTTGTAAAAGAGACCTCATGTTGCCTGTGTTCCATAAAATGGAGGTAAATTTCCTGAGAGAAATGGCTAAGACACTTTTTTTCCACCTCTTGTTGTGGTGCATTTCTCTTTGGAAGGCTTCTCTATTAATCCAACACAAGTTTAATTTGTGTCTTTCAAGCCTAATGAGATGGTTAGTTTGATTTATCTCGCCGGCCAAGTTCCACCTAATTCTTTATCAGTGTGTGGGCTGCCCAGGCAGGCAGGCCTTCTTGCTAACAGGAAGGCAGGCTGTGTCTGTGTTATAAATGAAGGGCTACAGAATGGGAAATATCACAGCTTCACCCAGCATGAGCTGAGCAAAGGCGAGCCTGGTCCCAGGAGGGATCCCGATTATCAAATAAACCAGCTAAAATATGCAGCCAAAAATAGAGCTTGAATGCTAACGGAGCCTCTGTTCTTGCCTGTGGGGTTCACATTAAGAATTCCAAATGATACAAAAGGGAAAAAAAGAAAAGCGGAAAAACAAAAACAAACACCCCATACAGCGTCTAAAAAACCAAAAAACCTAGCGTGAACTATAAGTGACACAACTTTACACCAACTCTATTAAGAGTGTTCTGTACCTGTCAGCTCTCTGTGGACAAAAAATTGGACCATGCATATTTTTTGTACATTTGGTAAAGCACTCAGTATGCATAAGTAGACCTCATTTAGATAAAATCCCTTACAAAAGGGAAAAATTAGGAATGAAAGCTGTACTTAATAAAGAAAAATTGCTAATGGACTCTCTGATGCACTTGCAAAAAAATTTTTTTTTCATAGGTAACACCCAGAACGTTTTGGGACTATGCCTTGTAGCCAATGTTAGGTATGATCTCACAGTATATTAAGAAGGTACCAGAGTCCCCTTCCCTGTTGGCCAGGAATCTAAAATGAGATACTATTATGAGACCATCTCAGGCCCCATTTGATTTTCTTCTCTTTGGGCAAAATGTTCTTTCTCTCCTTTCCAAAGCTCAAGAATGAAAATGCAGAAACATCCCTAGTAAATGGATATTGGTTGTGCTTCCTTGGGAAAAGGGCTTTAAGAAAGGAAATCTCAAGTACTCTCATGTATTGCTAGTGCCAGATCAAGTTGGTTCAACTTTTGAGAAGATTCATTCTATTCAAAACAAAAATGATCACGGTTTGCGACCCAGGAATTATGCTTCTAGGAATTTATCCCAAAGAAATATCTAAACAAAGGGGCAAAGATATATGTATAAGGATATTCTCAATAGTAGGGATGGCAAACTACAGCCTGTGGGCCAAATTTGGACCAACAACTATTTTTGTAAATACAGTTTTATTGGAACACCGTCAAACCAATTTGTTTACAATTTGTCTATGGTTGCTTGATAAGGGCAGAACAGGATAGCTGTGATGGAGACCTGGCAGCCTGCAAAGCCTCAAATATTTACTCTCTGTCCCTTTAGAGAAGTTTACCAACCCCTGCTCTAGGGCATTTTAAGAATGAAAAACTGGAAATGATAAAGATGTTATTAAGCCTCTGTGGATAGTTCTGGTATACCCAGAAGCACTTACCGGGAGCATCTACAGCTCTCTGCCTGAGGGTGTCCCCAGGCCATGAGAGTGTGCTTAGCCCATGTGCAAGGCCAGTCCCTTGTCTACGGGAGTTGATGCTCCCCAGAACAATCCTCAACCAATGAGAGATGGGAGTTGGTGAATGACACCCCAGCTTTCTCGCCCTTCAGTGGGGCAATTCTAACTCATATGCCACACAGTCTCTTGGGGAGCCCCACTTCCCATGATGGTTACCCATCATTAGCATGTCCTTGATTGGCTTGCCTCCCTTGTGTGTCTCACTTCTCCATTCCATCGCCATGTGTGCTGGGATCACTTCCTACCTGCACCCAAGTTGAGGTTTTAGGATCCACTGGGAAGGAACCTAGACCAAGACTGGAGGTTCTTCTGGCAATCCCACTTCTAGGTTTATACTCAAAAGAATTGAAAGCAGGAACTCAAACAGATATTTGTACACCGATGTTCACAGAAGGATTATTCACAATTGCCAAAAGATAGAAGCAACCCAAGTGTCCATCAACAGAAGAATGAATAAACAAAATGTGGCATGTATATACAATGGAATATTATCCAGTCATAAAAAGAATGAAGTCTTGATACATGCAACAACACGGATGAACCTTGAAGACATCATGTCAAGTGAAATAAGACAGACCCAAAAGGACAAATATTGTATGATCTCACTGTTATGAAATAATCAGAATAGGCAAATGCATAGCGTTAGAATCTAGAAAACAGATTACTTGGGGATGGGGTGGGGATAGGGAACAGCGAGTTAAGGTTTCAAATGTACAGAGTTTCTATTTGGGATGGAAAAGTTTTGGTAATGGATGGTGGTGATGTTAGCACAACATTGTGAATGTAATTAACAGCACTGAAATATATATCTGAAAGTGGTTAAAGAATGGGAAATATTAGGCTGTATATATGGAAATGGAATAAAAAAATTTTTAATCAATGAAACTGTACTACATAGTGAACTGTAAGTTAAACCATAGACTATAACTAATAGTACAACTATAAAAATGCACTTTCGTCAATTGTAATAAATGTACCACACCAATTCAAGGTGTTAATAATAAGATGGTATATGGTAATCCTCTATTTCATGATGATTGTTTAAAATTTTTAAAGGATCAGAGGGTTCTAGTTAAGTAATTTCTGATACAATAACATCATGGAAATCCATGTCACTGTTAAAAATGAGGTAGATAGACCTGTACTTATGAAATGGAAAACTTTCCAAGACATATTGCTAGGTAACAAAAGCAAGTTGCAAAACAGTACATGTAAACATAATCTCCTTTTGTTAAAAAAAAAAAAAAAGGTTAATAAACGCTTAGAAAACAGTATCTGGAGGAATGTTCACCAAACTAAGAGTAGCTCTCTTTAGAGAAGGGAAATAGAGGGAACTTTTCCCTTTCTGGATTATAAAAGTAGATAAAGGTTGAATTTCTTAAAATAAATACAGGTGATTTTGTAAGGAAAACAAAGGTAAAAATAAATTGATATTAGGAAACCCACATCTAAATCACCAGAAGATGATGGAAGAAGAAGGAAGTCTAATACCTTGGACTCCTTATACCAATTTGCAGAGTATCTTGGTTAGTGAATGTCTGGCCCTGGAAAGGTGGGAGCTCCTGAGTGACTCAGGCTTTCAGATGGGAAGAAGCTGTGGCTCTCACCATCAGAGTTAATTGGCAGGCTTCGGCACGTGCAAGTAACTGGGTATGGTTTATGGCAATCTTAACAGTTTTTTGAAAACTAAAAATGAAAAATGCAAATTTTAATAAGCTGAATGAAACAAATGACTCCCTTGATCGAAGTTGCCTGGGAGAAAACAGGGACTTGCCATCTCTGTAAATTCTGAAGAGGGTGGTGTTGGAGAGAAGTGGGAATTAAGACCGAATACATGGAGAGAATCCAGAAAGGGGCTCAGAGACAGTGGGCCCAGATACCCTGCCCACGCCATTTCATAGATAAGGAAGCCAAGTCACACAGCTAGTTGGTAAAAAACTAGCAGTACTTGTAGCAAATCAACTTTCAAGGTGGCCACATCCACACAGTGAGCTCCCTAAATTGCTTTTCTTCAGAAATACAGACAGAAATTTTGTTGTAAGGCAACTCAAAATGCCTACTGATTGGTATGGGGGACCAATTTTAATGCGGTCACTAATAAATTACAGGGCAATGTATGCACTCTGTGTACCCTAGACTTCTGGAAGCAACTTTCCAACATGCTGCACAATCCAGAGCATGGCAGAACATCTCCTCAGTCAGAACAGATGTCACAAAACCCACCACAAAATCCACACGGAGGAATCCTCAGGTTTTCCCTCAGTATCTATTTATTCTTCACAGATTTAGACATAATTCAAATAAACTTAGTCATCTGGTTTCTCCTTCTGAAGTGACTTAAATTAATTTAGTGGGTTATAACTACCAGACAGATACAAGAACTCAAAGGAGCACAGTAGAATGGGGTCATTTGGTGAAGCGGCAAACAATCATCTATTCCTGCATCTAGCTAAGGGATATTCATTGTGTGATCACTTATTTTCATAATGATGGCTCTGAATCAACAAGAAGGCTGGATGTTCTGCTTAATGGGCTGAAGCAAGTGCGAAAAGTTTGCTATCAAAGACAGTCAAACATTTAAAGTCTTTTTTAAAGTTTAAGGGGAATGTTCTCCGTAACCAGAAAATATCCACAAGCCCCTTTTAAAGCTTCCTGCCCTGACGATTATAAAGCAGTCACCATCTTCCTCAGGCACTTGCTTTATCACCTGGTCACACGGCGTCCACTCCCTAATCCTGATAAATTCCAAGCATCCTTTCGCTCATGGAACCTGGATTTCCTCACGTCACCAAAGGATCTTGGTAGTGGTGGTGAGGGAGGAAAAAAAGCCTCCGATTGGGAACTCCTGCAGTTGCTATCACTGGCCCATTTTACAGCGGGGGAGATGGAGGCTCAGAGAGGTGACGTGAGAAAATCCAGGTTCCATGAGCGAGAGTTGGGGACAAGGGGGAGACTTTTTCCCATGTTGCTATTTGCTTTAAAAGTGAATTTGTTCCTCACCGCAGGCACTAAACCCTTTGGGTTGATAATTTAGTTTGCCAAGACAGGCGGTTCTGGAAGGGAAGCTGGTTGACTAGAGTGTGGGTGTGATAAACACTGCAGATTAAGAGGGGAAAAAAATCCCTGCTTTTTACCAACAGGAGCAGACTTGGCAGCTCCACGCTTGGCACGTTTGCTTCACAGGGCGATGGTGGACCCCCCATTCACGCCCCTTGTTCTCACTGTCCCCCATTTGCAGCTTCGAGCCTGACGGCACAGTGCAGGGGTACCCCCAGATCAGGGTCAAGAACCCCAGCACCTCCTGCCTGTCCCCTGTAATCCGTCCATCTCTTGGATGTGGGGTTGAGCTGCTCCCCCATCTCTGAAAAAATGCAGTAAGCCGGCCAGGCCCACCACAGTCCTTCCTGATTCCGCACGGCAGAGGGAGCCTCACATCTCCTCAGGGGACAATCCAAGTCTGTATGTTTAACCTTTAGAGGAGACCCCAAAGCAGTCTACACACCCCTGCACCACGCCGGTCCCTCCCCACAGGCCGGCTCGGGCACACCCCTGACAAACGTGGTACCCCATTCTCTTTCAACTTTTCCCAAACTTTCTCAGACTATAGCTCTCGCCCTTTTTTCGTCTTCTTTCTGAAACCTAGAGGTTGTTTTCAGGTTACTCTTTCAAACAAGGTAGATCATATCCCTTCCTTGGGCCTCAGTTTCCTCATTTATACAATGGGCACACGCTCATAGATGCCAACGCTCCACCCAGCTCTGACATTTCATGGTTCTAAGAACCTTATGTCCACGGCATCAGTGCGATGCTTTTTGAGCTTTCTTGGCTCAATTTGTGATTCATAGCAGCTGCTCGGGAAAAACTTTTTTCTCCACTTTTTTCCTTCCAACAGTAATAACGAGAATTTAGATAACAGTCCTATAACAATAATAATTTTAAAAATCAGTACTATTGAATCCTGAGTTCGGTGCGCCAGGCACTGAGTCATGGACTTTATGTACACTAATTTTTTTAAAAAAAACAATCCAGCCCTATTAGGAAGGGACTATTAATGTCTCGATTTGCAGGTGAGGGCGTGGAGGCTCAGAGGGCTTGTGAGGTTGTGCCCAAGGTCACAGCCAGCACGCGAGACTGCAGGAATGGAAACGCAAAGCTCAGCCTCATTTCTCCTTCTCCCACCTCAAATAGAAAAAAAGTGCGTTCTCACCCATTCCACCTGGGGGGGTTGCATTGCGGACCCCGCATTCTGGTGAGCGTGGACCCATTTGTAAATAAGATCTCTTCAAGATGCTAGTTCATTTAAGGTGGGACCCAACTGAGTCAGGGCGGGCTTTCATCCAGGTAACTGGAGTTGATAACCAGAGTGAAAGTCAGAAGTAGAGAGGAAAAAGGGCACGGGAAGAAGCCGGAAGTCCACGCAAGCCGGAGGAGGAAGACTCCTGACAGAAAAGCCAAGGACCGAGGGTCACCGGTCCCAGGACGCCACAGTCCTCAGGGAGAAAGCATCGCCTCGCTGACACCTCGATTTCGACTTCTCCTAGCCTCAAAACCGTGAGCCAGTAAATTCCCCCCCCTTTTTTTTTTAAGCCAACACATTGTATAGTATTTGTTTTAGCAGCTACATAACTAAGACACCCCCTCACAGGGGACATTTAACAATGTATGGAGACATTTGGGGTTGCCACAGCGGGAGGAGGCGGGGAGAGTGCTACTGGCATCGAGCGGGTAGAGGTCAGGGATGCTGCTGGACATCTTAGAGGGCACAGGACAGCCCCCCACCACGAAGGATTACCCGGCTCAAGAGGCCAACGGGTACAGAGTTTGAGAAACTGCTGTAAGGGAAAACCTATGTGGGACGAGAGGCTGTGTGCACAGACAGTGTATTAGTCAGCAAAAGGGTGCTGAAGCAAGATGGCTGCCGATATCTGCAAGGGTTTGGCCTTTTTCTTTCCTCGTAAGGCTCCGTGGGCCCAGCTTCTTCTGATCTCAGCTGTAGACTGAAGGACTCATTCTTTCTGGGCTCAGTTGCACTGGTCTCTTCACAAGGTCAGCTGTAAACTATCAGGCCAATGGCTCATCTCTCTTCCCAGGGCCACAGGATCAAAGCTGACAAGTTCTCTCTTCCATATCTACGGACTCTCTCTATTCCTCCTTGTGTCTCTTTCCCTGTCTTCTTGAGTATCAGTTTATACAGCCCACAAAGGGGACAGGGACTCAAACTGAGTAGCCCTAATGATATGGTCAATCAAAGTCCTAATCTTGATTTAATCAAGTAAATGCAAAGCCTTTGAATCAATCAAAGGGTAACATGCCCAGAGGAATAGACTAGCTTACAAATATAATCAATATCTCTTTTTAGAATTCATAAGTAATATCAAACTGCCACAGACAGGGACAGAGCTGGGAGACTTGGGGAAGGGGAGGGAAGTAAGTCACTTCTAATGGGCTAGAGAGCACTTGTGTGACACAGAAGAAATTCCAGAGCAGATTCGGGGTGACAGAGAATTGGGGAGCTTCTGAGAAATATTGCTATGCTTATGAATTGGATCACTTTCTCCTTCCTCAAAACACAGAAGTAAAGATCAAAATTTCCTTTAAAACTCCTTTGGAGCTTTTAGATCTCTTCTTTGTGACTGTGTGGGGACCGAGCCATATGGAATCTGCATTTATTAAGGCAACATATGGATTGAAGAATCACTTTCAGACCTGTGTGTGAATCACGCTGTCTATGAGGAAGCATTTAAAGGTGTGACTATACAGCAATATGCTTGTTTTTACACGAACAACCAAAACTTATACATCTAAGTGAAAATCATCTCTGTACTTTTGTTTCAGAGGCACTGGCTTTGCTTTGGGGAAATACTTGCTATAAACTGTCTTCAGAGCCAGTCAGTTATAAGGCACCTGATGAAGCTTGAGTGAGGATAATTAACCAAACCTTCCACCCTCCATCTTCTAAAATAATTGAGAAAGTAAACGAGAATTTCACATAAATGGAATCATGCAGTATACAGTTGTTTGCATTTGACTTATTTTACTTAGCAATGTTTTGAGATTTATCCATGTTGTTCCATGTGTTAGTGTCTCTTTTTTACTTCTGAGCAGTATTCTATTGTACGGATGTACCATAATTTGTTTACCCATTCACCAACTCATGGACATTTGGCATGTTTCTCATTTTTGGGTATTATGAATAATGCCACTATAAACATTTGGGTACATGATTTTTTGTGGACATGTTTTTACCTCTCATGTAAATACCTGGAAATGGAATTGCTGACTTGCATCATAAATATGTATCTTTAACTTTATAAGACACTAACATACTATTTCCCAAAGTGGCTATATCATCCTGTATTCCCACCAGAAATGCATGAGAGCTCCAGTTGTTCTATATCCTCACCAGCATTTGGAATTTCCAGGCTTTTAAACTTACTGTTTTAGTGGCTGTGTAGTATGGTATCTCACTGTGGTTTTGATTCACATTTCTGATGACTAGTGAAGTGGATCACCGCTTTGTGTGCTTCTTCACTATCTGTGTATCCTCTTTTGTGAAATGTGTCTGTTCAAATTTTTTGCCCATTTTTAATTGGGTTTTGGGTTGATTTTCTTATTATTGATTTATAAGAGTTCTTTATATATGCTGGATACAGGATCTTTGTTGGATATACGCTTTGCAAAAACTTTCTCTCAGGGTGTGGCTTGCCTTTTTGCTTTAACTATGCCTTTCAAAAAGAAAAAGTTTTTAATCTTGATGAATTCCATTATATTATTTTAAAGATACTTTTTTGCCAGAGCTTTGAAGGCATCAACAAATGTGGGGCTGTTTTTCCTAAGCCAACTGGGAAATGAAAACGAAAATAAAATGTGAAGCAGATCTTGGGTAGTGGACCTATGGCTGCCAGCAAATTTTTTTCTCTATGTTTGAATTATTACATAATTTAAAATAAAGAGGAAGGATCAAAATATCACCCTACAGCTGTTCAGCACGTAATCATTTTTAAAAGCTTGCTTATTTTATCCTACCAGGAACCCTTTGGGTGGCAGGAGTTGGGACCTCCACTTTCCAGCAACAGAGGGGCTCAAAAATATGCCCAAGTCATCTGTTCCAATTGCATGCTTCAAGAAGACACAAAAGAGTAAGAATTGTGTCACTCGTTTTTGGATGCTGTTGTGGGTTGAATTATGTTCCCCCAAAAGATACGCTGAAGGCCTAACTCCTGATGCCTGTGAATGTGACTTTATTTGGACATAGGGCCTTTGCAGGTGTGATCAAGTTCAGATGAGGTCATGCTGGACGAGGGCTTTACAAGAGCAAGAAGAGGGAGATTTGGATACGGAGAGAGAGGAGACACAGAGGGAAGAAGGCAGGGTGACAACGGAGGCAGCTGCCAGCCACCACCAGAAGCTGGAAGGGGCAGGAAGGCCTGGCTCTTCCCTGGAGCCTTCAGAGGGAGCTGGCACTGCCACCACCTTGACTTCAGACACCGAGCCTCCAGGACTCCGAGAGACTAAAGGGCTCTTGTTTTAAGCTACCGTGTTTGTGGTCATTTGTTTCCGCAGCCCTGGGAAACTAAGAGAGGTGGCAAATTTTGACAATAACTATTAAGATGGAAAAACATAAATGCTTTGATGTAGCAGTCCCACTGCTAGCGTTTTAGCTCCCGGTACATTTGGACACATCCAAAAAGAGATGTGAGGGTGTTCCCTCCAACATTTCTAACAGCAAAAAACTGGAATCAACTTCAATGTTTCCCAATAGGGGACTAATTAAGTAAATTATGTGTCAACTCATTGACTCAGTAGAGTATCATGCAGCCATTAAAACTAATTAGAGGGAAGCAGACTTGGCCCAGTGGTTAAGGTGTCCTTCTACCACACGGGAGGTCCGTGGTTCAAACCCCAGGCCTCCTTGACCCATGTGGAGCTGGCCCATGCGCAGTGCTGATGCGCGCAAGGGGTGCGGTGCCACGCAGGGGTGTCCCCGTGTAGGGGAGCCCCCCACACAAGGAGTGCGCCCCATAAGGAGAGCTGCCCAGCGCGAAAGAAAGTTCAGCCTGCCCAGGAATGGCACTACACACACAGAAAGCTGACACAGCAAGATGACACAACAAAAAGAAACACAGATTCCCATGCCGCTGACAACAACAGAAGCGGACAAAGAAAGAACACGCAGCAAATAGACACAGAGAACAGGCAACTGGGGCAGGGGCAGGGGGAACGGGGGAGAAATAAATAAATCTTAAAAAAAATAAAATAAAAAAAAACTAATTAGAGAGGTTTGTCTTCAACGTAGAAGCCAAACTGACCTCCCTGCCTTTGCATTTGCTGTTCCATCTGGCTAATGCTCTTCCCACGAACATCCACATGGCTCACACCTCATCTCCTTCAAGTCTTGGCTCAAATGCCACCTTCTCAGCCAGGCCCTCCCTGAACATCCTTAAAAATACCACACCTTTTTCCAGCATTAGTTTCTCCTTAGCACTTAACACCATCTACTAAATTGCCTGACTTGGTTTTGTGTTGGTTTCTTGCCAGTCTTCCCACTTTCTAATATTAGTATGAAGGATCAAGGATTTCTGTTTTGTTCACCGCTATACCACAGTACCTGACACATAAAGACGCTCAATGAATATTTGTAGAATGAATAAATAAAAGCCTATATGGAAACATGTCAAAGACCTATTAGTAAGTTGCAGAAAAGTATGTGTATATTTTGGATGCTATCAAGTGAGTGGGCATATGTATATGTGCATATATATGTGTATATTCTTTTATTTGCAGATTCCATACATGTGAATTCATCTACTCGCTAATATTTATTTGTAAACCCCAAATCAATACTTGGCAATGTTTTCACAGCCATTTGTAGATGCACACAGAGTGGTGAAAAATGAGTCACCTGAAACACACGTTTCCAACTGAAGTTGAACAAGATGATGCTTTGCCTTCTTGATTCAGCTTTCATTAATATAAGCAAGTGTCCTCATATGGTACATTTAGTGCCACTTTTTTTCACATTTTTGTGCTTTTTTTGGTGATTTCGATGCTTAAAATGGTCCCCAAGTGTAGTGCTGAAGTGCTGTCTAGGGCTCCTAAGTGCAAGAAGACTATGATGTGCCTTATGGAGAAAATACACATTAGATAAGTGTCATTTAGACAGGGGTTATAGTGCTTTTGACCATGCGTTCAATGTTAATGAATCAACAATATATATTAAATAAGGTGTCTTTAAACAGAAATATACATAAAATAAGGTTATGCATCAATCAGTTAATGGAAGTGTTGTGATCAGAGGCTCACAGGAACTTAACCCTGTATTTCTCCTAAGAACAATGCTTCAGCATTTGCTAATTCTGCATTTGTAAAGACTTTATAGAACATGACTATTAGGAATAATGAGAATTAACTACACATACAAACACATACACATACACACGTATACATATGCACATATATTCCTGGAAGGAGGCTACAATAAATTATGAGTGGTTACCTCTACATAGGAGAAATCAGGGACTTTTGTTTTTTATTCTACTCCCTCCTGTATGGTTGTATTATATATCAATATCTATATATATGTATCTTTTACAATAAGAATTTTAAAAAGCCATCCTTCCACACCTCTTCATGTCATTACTTACAGATGACATGAACCCATAAACCATAAGGTAGGGGAGGGGTTTCCTGATTTAACAACCCTCCACTCATCTTCCCAAGACTACTGCTCACCTGCTTTCCCCTGAGCCAAGTTGCAGTCCATCAACCCAGGCTGTACCACATGACACACGGAGCTTGTTTGCAGAGCAAAACATTTCTGTTTGCCCAAGTTTTCATGGGCAGAGACAGAGAATCCATTTGAAAAATCTGCACGAACAAGCATGAATTCACTTGACCTGCTCTGTCCCTGAATTCTTAACACTCAGGCAGCCAAAGAGAAACCACTGGGAATGATGATGGATTAAAATGCCAAAAGAGGAATAAACCAGCCTCAAACAAGAGCATTAACAGGAGCTGACTGGCTCCAAGCCCACATTAGCCTGTCATTCACAGCTGCCGACAGAGGCCCCCACCTCACCTAGCACACTCCAGGAGCCCGGAGGGTCTCTCACATAGTACCACTGACATTTGGGGCCAGCTTATTGTTGGGGCAAGGGGTGCTGTTCGTGCATTGCAGGGCTTTTAGCAGCATCCCTGGCCTCTCCCTCTTGATGCCAGAGCACCCCCCAATTGTGACAACCAAAATGCCTCCTGACATTGCCAAATGTCCCCTGGGGTGCAAAATTGCCCCTGATCGAGGACCGCAGTTCCCATTGCCTTCCTAAGTCAGCCAGTGCCAGGGGTTTGCCAGTCAAAGGTATTTGGTGAATTCACCACAAGTATTGCTCTTGTGAGGTTGAATTCCTCAAACCTGGAATTTGGTGCGGTGGGAATTCCCTGCTGTTGACCTTGATCGTTAACTCAGAAGCAGCAAGTATTCAGGGACGGGTCAGGTAAGCTTGCTCAGCACACAGGTTGGCTCTTCCTCTTAAGTCCTGGATGACTATGGAGACCACCACCCAATCACCATGCAGGACTCTTCTTCCTGGACACTCAGGTGGACTACATTTCCCAGCCTCCCTTGCAGGGAGTTCTAGCCAGCCAAATGTGGGTGGGATTGGAAGTGATGCCCATTATTTCTTGGCCCCGCCCACAGAAACTTCCCAGGCAAGCCTCAATCTCATTCTCCATCCACCAGATGGAAGTGAAGCCCTCTGAGGGCTGAAAAGATAGGCCCAAGCCTATAAGTGTCCTGGCCCCTCCTTCCCAATGAGGCTACCATGAGGCCAAGAGTGTCCCAGAACAAGGCTGGGAGGGGGATCCACCAGCGAATCTCCCACAGGCTGCCTTTCTTCTGCTCCTGCAGCCCCAGGAAAATTAAGCAGAATACAATCGTTAGTGGACACTTTTCCTGGACCTGTTCTGTAAGTTGGGATTCTAAAGGTGTAGCCAAAAGTTGACAAATAATGCACTTGCTTAAGGCTGTCTCTAAGAATGATATCCATTATTAGCCAACTACATTGTGTCCTGCTTTAAGGGGGAGGGGGCTATACAAAATAGAACTCTAGGGAAGCGAGTTTTATGTGGACTTCAAAAATAAGAAAAGAAAGAAAATTTCACTCACTGAGCACCTGCCACGTACGAAGTAAGTCTACATATACGCCATTGTAGCCAACCCTTTATGAAGGCAGAAACCACATCTGTTTTCTTTGCTCATTTCTGTTTTCCCAATGCTTAATAGCCTTAGGTACACAGTAGGTGCTCAATAAATGCTTATCATCTAAGCAGCTTACCATGGCCCCAACTTACTGCTTTCACCTCATTGCATAATTCATTCTCCTCATTTACTATGCTCTCTGGCCACTTTGGCTTTCTTTCTCTTCCTGGAAAAAACAAGCTCATTCCTGCCTCAGGGCCTTTGCATTTGCTGTTTCCTCGGCCTGGAGCATTCCTCTTCCCCATATTTGCAGCTGGTCCCTTCTCAGCTTATACTATCCAGTTTCCAGTAGTGCTCCAGGACCTCTCTACTGGCTTTGCTCATTATTATTTAGGTGTTTACTGTTTGTTTGTTTTACCCCAACCAGAATGCTAGTACCATGAAAAGTTTACTTATTGCTGTCTTCCTGCTGTTTATCCAGCAACTAGAGTAGTGCCTCAATAGAGTAGAAGCTTGATAAATACCTTGTACAACCCAGTGACTAAGACTTCAGATTCTGGATCCAGACTCCCTGGGTTTGAATCCTGGCTCCAGGAATTTGCAATAAGCTATGTACCCATCAGTGCCTCAGTTTCCTCATCCATGGAATGATAATAATGATGATTCCTGTGTTACACATAGCATTGTTAAGATATTAAATGAATTAATTTATGTGAGACACTTGGAGCAATGCCTGGTACCTAGGTAGCACTGCCTAAGTATCTGCTGTTATTATTGTTCGATACTAAATGAACAACCCTTTTAGGCAGATTTTATATGCATCTGATAAATGGAAAACGAGGCTCTGAGAGATTTAAAGGTTCTGCTCAAGATAATACAGTGACAAAGCTCTGGATATCTGGTTTTCTGATTTCTAAGCCAAAGCTATTTTCACTGCAGCAAAAAGCTTCCCACTGTAGGCAGCCAAGCCACGGTAAAGCTTGTGCCCTGCAGGCCCTGGCATTTGAAAGGCTAAGCCTTCTTCCACTGACTGGCAGCTCTAGGCTGAAATCAAGGTTAGGTTCCAGGCAAAAGGGATGTCTGGGAAGGATAATCTCAAACGCATCCAAATGGTAGCTTTGGCTGCCAAGCCAAGATTGCTTCTTGCCAGCACCAAGGCACAGGCAAGCCTGAGACCTGGACTCTGCAGGCTCCCCTTTCCCACCCTACTGGGGCCTGGCAGGGATTTGGTTGGTTGGATAAATTCTCAGCTCCTTGCTGATCTCGTCCATGGTGATTTGCCTGGAATGAGTCTCCATCCAAAGGTTCCAGAATCATTAAACAGCCATTCGAAGGGAATAAAGATCCCTAGGAATGGCAGCTGGCCTGGTCACCACAGGCTGCCACTGGAACCCAAAACAAATGTTGAAGACCCAGCCCAGTCTTACTGGCTGGGTGGACTTCAGGAGCCTCAAGCTTCTGGAAGTGGGGGAGCTGGGGGTAGATGCCCCCTGTGGGGCTGTGCTCTGCCACAGAAGAGCCCCAGGGTCTCCACTTCTATCTCCTAACCACTTGGCTGGAGCTCTGGCCTCTACCCACATCCAGGTTCAAGACCACAATTCAACGAGCTCTTATTGTGTATACACTTTACACATATCCTTTCCTTTTGTCTGCCCAAAAGCCCTGTGAGGTGGGAACTGGGGTTTATAGACAAGGAATCTCTGGTTTGGAGGAGTTATTTGGCCAAGGGAAGGAATCATCCTCTAAATCTAAACAAGTTCTGCCAATTTGACCTCTGACATTGTATCCTGCTGAGTTACTATGGAAAATAACAAGTGTTGGAGAGGATGTGGAGGAATAGGAACACTCATTCATTGCTGGTGGAAATGTAAAATGGTGCAGCTGCTGTGGAAGATAGTTTAGCAATTTCTCAGAAATTTAAGTGTTGAATTACCATATGATCCAGTATATACCCAAAAGAACTTAAACCAGAGACTTGAACAGATATTTGCACACTAATCTTCATAGATGTATTATTCACAAGTGACAAAAAAAAAAAAAAAGAGAAAGGAACCTAAGTGTCTGTCAACAAATGAATGGATAAACAAAATGTGGTAGATACACACAATGGAATATAATTCAGTCTTAAAAATGAGTAAAGTTCTGATACATGTGATAACATGGATGAACCTTGAAGACATTGAGTGCAGTAAGTCAGACATAAAAGGACAAATGTTGTATGTTCTCACCGATATAAAAAAATTAGAATAAGAAAACTCGTAGAATCGGAATCTAGAATATAGTTTACCAGGAGATGAAGTTAGGGTAGGGAATAGGGAATTAAGCCTTAAAAGGTACAGTTTCTATTTGGGATGATGAAAAAGTTTTGGTAATGAATGGTAGTGATGGTAGCACAACATTGTGAGTGTAATTAATGGTACTGAATTATGTATTTGAATGGGGTTAAAAGGGGGAATTTTTAGGTTGTATATATGTTACTAAGTTTTTAAAAAATCCATGGAACTGCACAACACAGGGAACCCTGAGTTAAATTATGAACTATAGTTAAAAGTACAATTATAAAAATGTATTGGGGGAGTGGATGTGGCTTAAGCAGTTGAGTGCCCACCTCCCACATGGGAGGTTATGGGTTCGGTTCCTGATGCCTCCTAAAGAAGACAAACAAGCAGACAACAAGCAAAAACAACAAGCAAACAGAAGAGCGCTATCGGTGTGTATGTGTGTGTGTGTGTGTGTGTGTGTGCTTTCATCAGTTTTAACAAATGTACCATACCAATACAAGGTGTTATATATGGGACCCCTATAGTTTATGCATGATTTTTCTGTAAACCCACAACTTCTCTAATAAAAAAAGAAACAAACATGTCCATGGTAACACAGAGTAAGAACCTAAAGCCAGGTCAAGCTGACTTTAACCATGGTGCCATACTGCCCCTTCAAGACTTACTAATTCTTTTCTGGGGAGGGAAGAACTTCAGTGGTTCTGCTGAGTTGGAGGTGCAGCAAACTTGGTGAGGAATTTAGGGGTTTTCTGTAGCTGAACCTCCCACCCTCATCCCACTGTTCCCCTTTGCTTCTCTTCTCTCCTGGGACTCACATGGAATTAATGCTAGACTTTTTTAGCTTGTTCCATAGGTCTCTGAGACTGCTTCTTTTTTTCTTTTACCAATCTCTTTATTCCCTGCTGTTTAGACTGGATAATTTCTCTTGATACATCTTCAACTTCACCAACTCTTTCCCTTGCCATCTCCATTCTGCTACTGAATTCATTCAGTGAGTGTTTTATTTCTGTTATTATATTTTTCAGCTTTAAAATTTTCACTTGGTTCTTTTTTATATCTTCTATTTCTCTGCTGATCTGTTGATAACTCTGTTTCACCATTCCTTTCAAGAGGGTTGGCCTTACTTCTTGGAGCATGATAATAATAGCTGTCTTAAACTCTTTGGACATTCCAACATCTGGCCCATTTCACAATTGGCATCTTTTGATTATATTTTAATCCAATAATTTGCCAGACTTCCCTGGTTTTTTATAAATTGAATACTTTTGGATTATATTGTGGACAATTTGAATATATCCATTGTAAGACTCTGGGCGTTCTTTAAATCCTATAGAAAATGCTAATTTTTTTAGTATTAGAAGGCATGGGGCTGGGTTCAGACCACAAGTTCTGACCTGCCTTCTGTGGGCTGTTATGCCAATGTCCTCTCAGTTTTCAAAGGCTTTTAAGTGCTATTCAGATCTGTATCTTGTGTGTGTTCCTCAGGGACCAATCGGGATCCTGAGTGGTTTTCTATCCTGTAGTTCAGTTCTCAAAGCCTCTGATACACTGTTTAGAATCAAATCCACGCATGTGCAGCTTGGGGTGAGCCCAGGAGTTCAAAAACAACTTGGGGTATCCCTTTCTTGAGTTGCCTCCTCTCTATAATCTCCCTGTTCCTCTGGCTCCCAGGACTTCTGATTGAAAAGCTGAGGCTTTAATCTCCCCAGTCCCACTTTGCCACTTATATGACTGGGTCTGGCTCTAGAGCCAAGTGCCACTGCTAGCTCTTGCTCTGGCCTTTCTCACACATAGTCCCAACCCCAGAGAAATGCAGGAGCAGAAACTGGCCTGGTTCTGCAGTTGGGTTGGCATAGACTTAGTGTCAATCCTTGCCTCCCAGACACTGAACCAGCTGGCAGCTTTTGGGTGATGGTGATTAGGTATGAGAGATGCTGGGAAGACAACCACAGGCAACTGGGCTGAGCTATTAACCTTGAAAGTACCAACATGTCAACTCTCTCATGCACTGCTATTATAGAAACAGCAGCTGTAATTTTCTGAGTGGCCACTTCTGGGTTGGGCCTGTCTATGTGCTGATTTGCCTTTAATACCCATAATAAATGATCTGCTACATTTTACACAAAAGGAATTTGGGGTTCAGAGAGATGGAGTCACTTGCTTGAGGTCACACAGTTGGTTAATGATAGAACTGAGACCCAAACTTAGGTCTGTTTAATTCTCCAAGATCTGCTCCTCTGTGACAGACCACCAGCTATCATCATCATATCTGGTGTTTACTGAGTATTAACTAGGTACAAGGCATGATTTAAAGCCTTTCAAATGAAATCTTTTCTCAGAGGAGAAAACTGAGATTCAGAAAAGGGATCTCAGTTTTCCAAGGTCACATGCTTACCCATCATTTTCTTTCCATGGGCCCTCCCACCAACTGGCTCATTGCCTGGCTGAGATTACCTTTCTGTTCCTTGCAGTTCACCTCACCTTCCATCCTTTGTAGAGCAGGGTGTCGCCAAAGATCCTGTTTCCTGGTTTTGTGTCTTGTGAAATGTGTTTGTTTTTTAAAAATTTTTGTCGAAAGTTAAACATTTGTATTGTAAATATATTTTATTATAGAAAAGTGTTCAGGACGAAAACAAAAAGCAGTGGAAAAGGCAAAATTTGAGCCAAATTTTATTTGACTCCAATCCATACTCCAAAGAGCCACGCAACCCTCTCTCCAGGAGGCAGAGTTCTGCCAGTCACTGTCTATTTCAGCTGGGCCTCTGGCGCCCACCAAGCCAGACTAGAAGGAGAGGCTGCAGAGAGGAGGCACGACATGTTTGGGCCAGAGGCAGGGCTGCTGAGAAACATCTCTGCCCTAGAATAAACCTACATCTCTCAATCTCAAGGGAGTTTCTGGCTCTCTCTGAATGACTCTACCCCTCTGGGATGGGCTTCCTCTTCTTTTTACTGCTGGAAACCCTCAGTTTTTTCACTCGCCCACTTCCCAAACCCCAACACTTTTTAATGCATATCCTCTGTTCCCTATTCAACCCGGGGGTCTTCCCAGGCAAGATGGGTGGCAGCACTGCCCTCCAGGCCTCCCATCTCATATTCTCTATCTTATCTCATCTCACCAGCAGGTTCAATTAACCAATTTGATGCTACAGCTGCAGAAGGCCAAGTCATTATGAAAAACAGTGATCAGGTGCCTTGGAACTCTCTCTCACAGAGGGGTTTAGGAGACCTCCAAGCAGAGTGAGGAAGGGGAAGGAGGCTAAATGATATAGACAAACGCTTGTTAACTCAGGCTGACAAGAGAACCGCCCTGGGAGCTTAGAAAATTACAGATGCCCCAGTCCCACCCCAAAGATGCTGATTTCATTTCTCTGGCCTGAAGCCTGGGTATGAGTATTTAAAAGAAGTCATCCAGGGAATACTGATGTACGTACGACAGGGTTAGGGAGTCTAGTGAAGTGTAAGGGTGAGAGCCACTGCTAGAGAATTTGACTGCTTTTATATTTTTATTCCTTTACAACAAATGTGATCGTCACCTACCCTGATGCACCTCCTGGGTCTCCTATCAACTCGCTCCTCAAAGGGTGGTCTGCAGACCCCCCGCACGGACATCACCCAGGCACTGTCAGAGACGCAGCGTCCCAGCACTCACCCCAGACCTACTGAGTCAGAATCCACCTTTGAACAAATCCCTCAGAAATTCCCACGTATGTTAAAGTTTGAAAAGCACTAATCTGTAGTCCTAGCTAGAGATACCAAGAGTTGGCAAAAAGCTAGGAGTGTCACAGGAAATGAAGGAGAGAATCGCCATATGGCCCAGCAAGCCCACTTGCAGGGATCCAGCCCAAAGAATGAAAAGGGACTCAAACAGATATTTGCACATCATTGTTCCTGGCAGCATGATTCACGAGGTGGAAGCAAGAAGCAACCCAAATGCCCAACAATGGAAGAAAGGATGAACAAAATGTGGTACATTCATACATTGGAATATTAGCCTCAAAAAGGAATGAAGTTCCGATACCGTCTATGACGTGGATGAACCCTGAAGCTGTCATGCTGAGTAATGTAAGTCAGACGCAAAGGGACAGGTGCTGTATGATGCCACTTAAATGAAACTGCGAGAACGTGCAAACGCTTAGGAACAGAAAGTAGTGTACAGGTTACAGGGTGGGGTCAGGAAGGGGATGGGGACTGAATGCGTATTGAGTGTATGGCTTCTGCGTGGGGTGATGGGAAAGTTCTGATAAGGGATGGTAGTGAAAGGAGCACAACATTATGAATATAACTAAAATATATCCTTGAAAGTGGCTAAAATGATTAATTTTAGGTTGTATATATATTGCCAGTATAGTATGCAATGGTACAACACGGAGAGAAAACCTTAATGTAAACTATAGACTATAGTTAATTAGAATAATATCATTCCAACAATTACAACAAAGGCACAGAAATGTAATACTAATGCAAAATGTAAATAGGGAAAACTGTGTGTATGTGGGGGGGTGGGTACATGGGCACTCTGTATTTCTGGATAATTTTTTTGTAAGCCTACAAGTGCTCCGATAAAAAAAAAAAAAAGGAAAACGGACTTTGGCCCAGTGGTTAGGGCATCCGTCTACCACATGGGAGGTCCGCGGTTCAAACCCCGGGCCTCCTTGACCCGTGTGGAGCTGGCCATGCGCAGTGCTGATGCGCGCAAGGAGTGCCGTGCCACGCAAGGGTGTCCCCCGCGTGGGGGAGCCCCACGCGCAAGGAGTGCACCCGTGAGGAAAGCCGCCCAGCGTGAAAAGAAAG
Source organism: Dasypus novemcinctus (assembly GCF_030445035.2). Taxonomy (NCBI): domain Eukaryota; kingdom Metazoa; phylum Chordata; class Mammalia; order Cingulata; family Dasypodidae; genus Dasypus; species Dasypus novemcinctus. The sequence goes on along the minus strand of NC_080695.1, from coordinate 54,384,970 downwards.
TGCAGCCTGCCCAGAAATGGCGCCACCCACACTTCCCGTGCCGCTGACGACAACAGAAGCAGACAAAGAAACAAGACGCAGCAAACAGACACCAAGAACAGACAACCAGACAACCAGGGGAGGGGGGGGGGAATTAAATAAATAAATAAATCTTTAAAAAAAAAAAAAAAAAGGTCGGCCTGTCAGTCACTGCCTGGTTTCCCTCCCCGGGGGACTCTGCAGCTGCCCAGGGCTGATTAGCACTGATGCCCCGTCCCCCCACCTCATCTGCCCAGGTCAATTACTCAGCAGTGGCCCAAGAAACGTGAACAGGGCAGGTGGGCAGCAGACATGGGGCTTCCATGCTGACATGGGTTCAGAATAAGTTTTTAAGTTGGCCTCAGTTTCTCGCCCAGACCTTGGTTTCCCTTCTGAGGCTGCAGCCTTGCCTGACTTCTCCTTGCCCCATGCCACCCTCTTTGCTGATGAATGCCTCCTCTTCCTTCAGATCTGAGCTCACGTGTCTACTCCACTGCCTCCCCAGGTGACAATGGGCACTCTGCAAGGTGCCTGGCGTCTCTCCTTCATAGCCCATAGACCAATTCACAATTCAACAGGTATAAAGTGGCTCCTGCCCCAAGGAGCTGGATGCTCTCCCTCCCACCCCTACCCTGAGAGGCTGCCCACAAGCTGCTACTATTAAAGCACCCCACCTGTCCCCAACACCTTAAACCCTTCCTAAGACAAGTCCCTCTAGAGTAAGTGTGCCAAGGGAATAAGAGCAAAGAGGCCCAGGGGAATTAGGGGAAACTGAGGGAGGCAGAGGGATACAGGCTTATGACACCTGGATGTTTTTCCCCAAAATTTCACCTTCGACAAGAAAACAGGGCTTTCTCTGATGTTGTGGGGGGTGGAAAGGGGAACAGGGAGATGAGACAACTCCCCTAACCACCCCCCATCAGTCTACAAAATAATTTTTCCCTTCCCAAAGACTCTGCTCTATACGCTGACAAATTAGGTCAAATATATAATTAATATTTATGTTTATATGCCCTGACTTCTTTTAAAAAAAGCCTCAAGGCAGCACATGGGCTGTAGAAATTTGGTGTCTCTCTAATAATAATAATAATAGCTAATATTTAAGGAGTACTTTCTCCAAACAAAGCATATATTAAGGCTTTACATATATAACCCAGAGGCCTTTACAACAATCCACCGAAGTGAGGCAGGTTAATAGGGAAAGAGAAGAATTGGGTCACAGCTGAAGGCCTGGCAGACAGCATGGTTGGGCAGATCACATGGCCACGAGACTCCACCCGACAACCTGCTGAGGGATCCCACAAGGCCCTGGAATTAGAAGCTCATTTGGAATGAAAATCTCGTTCAGGGTCAAGAGAAAGCCCCAGATACCCTCAAAAGGCCTTATCATCAGCCCCTGAGAAACTGACAGGCAGGGCAACCAATCAGAAGAGCTGGGGGAGTAAGATAGAGTTGAAGAAGGACAACCACCACACCATGGAGCCTAGAGTGCCTACAACTGAAAGTAGGAGGATTGCATCCAGTATCCATGTGGAATCTGAGCCTCCTCTTGACATAGAGGTGCAATGGACGCAACCAATCCAAGGTCCACAGAGAAAAGGTGGCATTGGTGTGGGAAAAGAGGCCATGGTGGCTGATGGGTATGGGGAATGGGAGGAAGAGATGAGATGTGGAGGCTTTTTTTGGGACTTGGAGCTGCCCTGGATGGTGCTTCAGGGGCAATCACCGGACATTGTAAACCCTCACAGGGCCCACTGGATGGAATGTGGGAGAGTATGGGCTATGATGTGGACCATTGACCATGAGGTGCAGAGATTCCCAGAGATGTACTTACCAAATGCAATGGATGTGTCATGATGATGGGAATGAGTGTTGCTGTGGGGGGAGTGGTGGGGTGGGGGTGGTGGGGTTGAATGGGACCTCATATTTTTTGAATGTAATATTTTTACAAAATGAATAAAATTTTAAAAAAAACATAAAAAAAAAAAAAAGGAAGAGCTGGGGGAGGAGGAAAGAGTGCACGTATCATTTTGCAGTACGCCCACGGTCCATGCCTGTGTACTTTTCTCATTTCTTGTTTCTTAATAAACTCTTTACTTCCTTGCCTACCCTGTGGTATGTCCTTGAAGTCTTTTATGCAACATAAGCCAAATACCTAGAAGCCCAGAAATCAGAGCCTTCTGGTAACATTCTTTGGCGAGCCAGCCAGGAGACAGAGAGGCAAGTGGTGCTCTCCGACACCCAGTGAAAACTGGTGAGTTTTAAATTAAGGCCTGTCTGTGCCCTCTTTGGTTTTATTAGCAAGGCCCTGAAACCCAGATTCTCACCCTGGACCATGATGAGAGGCTTGTTTCTTATTCAGCCCCCATGAGGCCCTGAAGTTCCTTTTAAACCATTACCTCCAGGGTTCCCGAGGCTGTTTGCCTGTAAGCTGCAGAACAGTCTCTGCTTCTTAATTGCCTCTTTTTTTTTTCATACATGGGAAGCCGCTGCTCAACCACTGAGCCACATCAGCTCCCCTGAGTTGGTATTTTCATGTTTGCTTGGCTTTTTGTGTTTTTTTTTTAAAGAAGTACCAGTAGCTGAACCCAGGACCTCCCATGTGGGAAGCAGGCACTCAACTGCTTGGGCTACATCCACTCCCTCTTAATTACCTTTTTTTTTTAAGATTGATTTATTTATTTCTCTCCCCTCCCTCCATTGTCTGCTCTCTGTGTCCATTCCCTGTGTGTTCTTCTGTGTCTACTTGTACTCTCATTGAGCAGCTTCAGGAACTGATCCTGGGACCTTCCGGAGTGGTAGAGAGGCGATCATTCTCTTGCGCCACCTCAGCTCCCTGGTCTGCTGCATCTCTTATTGTCTCTCCTCTGTGTCTCTTTTTGTTGTGTCATCTTGCTGCATCAGCTCTCCGTGTGTGCAGCGCCATTCCAGGGCAGGCTGCACTTTTTTTGTGCTGGGCAGCTCTCCTTACAGGGTGCACTCCTTGCACATGGGGCTCCCCTATGCAGGGGACACCCCTGCATGGCACGGTACTCCTTGCGTGCATCAGCACTGCACATGGGCCAGTTCTCACACGGGTCAGGAGGACCTGGATTTGAACCTTGGACCTTCCATGTGGTAGGCAGACGTCCTATCCTATCCTATCCTATCCGTTGGGCCAAATCCACTTCCCTAATTGCCTCTTAATGTTGGTTTTAACGGTGGAATTTGGACCCTGGGAGTGGCCATGAGATAAGCTTGCTCATGGCTATCTCCTAAGACCTCTGCAAAACAGGCAAAGGAAAGGTCTCTAGCCAGTCCCATTCCTAGTGGGAAAGCTTGGTTTGGAAGCTAAGGTCTGGAAACCAGACCCAGAAGTCTCCCAAGACCTCTAAGGCTCTGAGGATGTCCAGAGACATAAGGCTCCCGATCCTCAGAATGTGAGGACAGTGAGCAGGGCTCCCAACTTCCAGGATGCTGGCTTAGCAAGCAATCTGTTTGATTATGTCTAGGGATGGGATGCCACCCAGACTGACAAACACGTTTATCTACCTTCTAGGATAATGCATGGCTTCTAATTGGGACAGCCTTCCATACTGACAGTCTAAAAAGAAAGAGGCTAATCTTTTCCTGCCACACCATGTGGCCACAGTATGGCCGGGAGTGGTCTCTGCAGGGGACCCTGAATTCCAGTTAAACCTGTGTAAGACAGAAGGGGAGGACAGACAGAGCTGAGGGCCAGAGACCACGTGTCACATCTGCTTCTGGTAAATTAGAAGCTCAGGAAAATTACTCGGGTGGAACCTGGAAACCCAGCCTTGTTTCAAGAAAAGCTGGTAGAGGCATAACACACCCTCTTGTAGATCCTAAATCTAAAGGACACATCCTCCTAGGAACTCCAGTCTGCCTTGGATACCTGTAGAAAGCTGCAGAAACTTTCCCTGGGCCCCCAAGCTTCCAGTAACTCTATTTTTTTCTCCTTCTTTATTTTCTTTTAAATGTTACATTCAAAAAATATGAGGTCCCCATATACCCAAACCCCACCCATGCCACCCCTCCCACATCAACAAACTCTTCCATCATTGTGGCACATCCACTGCACCCAGCGAATACATTCTGGAGAACTGCTGCACCACATGGACAGTGGTCCACATTGTAGTCCACACTCTCCCCCAATCTACCCAGTGGGCCACGACAGGACACACCACGTCCAGCATCCATCCCTGCAGCACCACCGAGGACAACTCCAGATCCTGAAAATGCCCCCACACCATATCTCTTCTTCCCTCTTCCGACCATCAGTAGCCATCATGGCCACCCTCTCCACATCACTACTACAATTTCTTCCCTTACTAATCACAATAGTTCCCCAGCAGAACACCAGTAAGTCCACTCTAATCCATACTCTATTCCTCCATCTTGTGGACCTGGAATGGCTATGTCCAGTCGCCCTCTACATCAAGAAGGGGTTTAGATTCCAATGGATGATGGATGCATTTCTCCTGCTTGCAGCTGAAGGCACTCTTGGCTCCCGGTGTGGTGGTTGACGCTCTTCACCTCCCTGTCAGCTGGCCAGGGTAAGTCCAAGAAACCAGAGGGTAGGAGCCGCAAGTCTACTGAGGCCCAGGGCCTGGCCATCACATGGACAGTTCAGAGATTCAGGTCTCCTGAGTATACACCAACCCAAACCCCAACCATAGGTCTGGTAAAAGTAACAGAAGAGGCATGTGTAGAAAGGTTATACCTGAGTCCAACTCCAGGACACTCAGGAACACAAACTCCAAAGTAGGGCCAAATGACATGGCCCTGAACTCCAGAGCCATCTGCCTTAACCATAGAACCTATGGGTCACTGCAGCCCTCAGGAGAACCAGCACCTGGGTTTCCATCTACCTTGGCTGTCTCTGGCGTGCATATGCATCACCCTCTGATGACCTCCCGACTATTTTTTGGACGCTCTTAGCCATATAAATTTCCTTGTCCTTTCCATTTCCCCCTTTTTAGCCAAAGTCAAAAAGCAGTTTTTAACACCTGATATTACATGTAGGCTGAGATATTCTGCCGGTCTGAGGTGACCTCTTTGTTCATGGTCTTTTTGTAGTTATATCATCAGCTGGTGCTTGGTAGTAATCCCTCAGTGCCAGGGAGGCTCATCCCTGGGAATCATGTCCCATACTGGGGGGAAGGCAATGCATCTACATGCTGAGTTTGGCTTAGAGAGTGGCCACATTTGAGCAACATGGAGGCTCTCAGGAGGTAACTCTTAGGCACCCCACAGCTCTAGGCCTAGTTCATATTTCAGACACACAGGCTCATAATGGGAGCCATCAGTATTAAGGGCTCATCGTTGGACCATCTATCTTTTTTGGTCTTTGCCATTGCATTTGGGGGGGTTGTTGCTGTCCCATTGAGGAATGTGATAGAGCTCCCCTGGTCAGGAACTCAGCACTCTCTCATCTGTCGTTTCCAAATGAAACCACTATGAAAATATCCAAACCTTTCTATCCAGTAACTCCTTTTAGAAGCAGCCTTCTCAGTTTTCAACAATCAAGACCATGTTGCCAAGAGGGAGAAGGTAAGGAAGGGCGGGCGCAGGGTCCCAAACAGGCTCACCTTTAACTGCTACTATTAAAGGCACGGGTCACCTCAGGATTACCCAAATCCAGGCTCCACGTCAGCAGAAACCTGGCCCCAAGCTGCCTCACCCCGTGGACCATAGGGGCCTTGTCCCAGGGGAGGACGGAAAGGGCCTGCAGTCACGTGTGAACCATCAACCAGGAGGCCTCGGGTGACCCTTGACATGGCAGGTAACACTGTTATTTCTTAATTAACATGGGAGCCAATTACTCAGTCCTGGCCTACATGCCAGACCTCTCCTTACCTCCGTTATACCTAATGAGGGGAGTGAACGGGAAAACGCAATCTAGGCCACTTACTAAGCCTATCCTCTGTACAATAGGGAACCTCTTCGTATGCCATCAATTAAGATTAAAAAGTTCCTGGCTATTCCTAGCTCTCTGCCTATTCCCTTCCAACACTCCAGTCCTTCCAGTGAAAAAGCCTTGCCCTTGCTGGGAGGTAACCAATAGGATGCAGTCCCCAGAGCAGCCCCAGTTCATGTCTCCTCAGGGGCAGGGCTTCTCTGGACCCCTTATCTCCATACTTAGCAGCTGCCCAGAGATTTTTCTGGAGAAACAAAGCTGGAGGGTCCTGCACAAGCTTTCTGCTGTGGATGGACACTGGTGGCTTTGCATTTAGGTGATTCTAAAGGCAGGTCTTTCCCTAAATTAAGCTAAGTATGTAAAATTCTCTCTTCTGCCCTAATCTGTGCTTGCTTTAACTTTGTCAGTCTGCTCGTGCCTAGGAACTTGTAAATCAGATTTGGGGTCACCTGTTTCAGATTAGATAATGGTGAAAGGTAACCTAAAAATGAATCTTTAAATTCCAATACCATCTTGCAATTGAATTTAATGTATAAAAGAGATCACATGGAATTAGTTCAACTGCTGGAAGAGCAGAAAAACTTAGCCACATTAATGTTACTAATAAAATAGTTTTATTTGCTTAGTTAATAAACAAAAGTGCTCTATTGGATCTAAAGTAAAAACTAGAAACTGTAACTTAAGATTGGGGGTGGGGAATGAGTATATGGGAACCGCTTATGTTTTTCAATGTAGTATTTTGTGTGATCTATTTATCTTTTTAAAAAAGACAATAAAATGATAAAAAAAAGAGTTAAGATCATTATATAGATGCCTTTTATTATTAAACAGCAGAAGGATAATATCTGAAATTACTGGGTGGAGTTAGCCTAGAACCTACTACTGTGATGGTAATTTACCGTTGTTTATGGTTACTTCAGTTCTAGCCACACTCTTGCTTATGCTTGCTATAGTAACAGTAATTATAAACTAAACTTACCTTAGATTATGGTTATTTTGTGACTAGCTTATTAGCTTCACCCCTTAGACGTCAGCTATTGTGATGATAATTCTGAACTGAGTTTGCCTTTGCTTATGGTTATTTCCTGACAACTTCTGCCCCCCATGGCTCAGGGGAAGGCAAATTTAAGACACCCCTGTCTCCGGTCCTTGCACTAGTATTAAGATCCTGCTTTTTCTCATGACTCCTGGTGTGGACTAGATTGCTGCCTGGTGGAATTCTTGACCCTCGAGGTTGAATGTCCACTCTTCCAGTCCAGGGGCCACCAGAGTCCTGTTATCTCCAAGGACTGGGGAGTGGTGGGCTACCACCTCAATTGTTGATGTTCCTAAAAGCAGCAAGTCATGAGAAAAAACAGGTTTCCCTGAGACTTCAGTGACTTCAATGGGTATATCCTGGAATTAGTCTTGCTCATCCAGGGTCTATCAAAGTCAAAATGGGAAATAAGCGAAGCTCAGAAGTAAAGGAAAATTTTGTAAATTGTATTTTAAAGCATTGGGAACAATTTAGTTATAAGCCAATAATTAAAAGGAATGAAATCTTGTACAAAACACATAGTCACAGTGCATATTAGAGTAATTATAATAGCTTTCAAAGAGATTTTTTAAAGTTATTTTACAGTTAAACTTCTTTTGTTAAATAAGAGAATGAAAATGATAAGTAATATTTGTGAGTTGTATGTTTATGTCTAATTCTCTATTTGTGCCTGTCTTTTTGCTCAGTGTATATCTTCATAAATTGGGAAGGTAATAGCAAATTAACAAATGAAAATTCAAATTGTGAAAAACTAAATATGCACTTATATATGTGAAAAAATATTCCTAGAGCTCCAATTAGGCTAAGCAGGATGGAAAGGTCATATAGAAATCTGAATATAGAAACTACTGGGAAAGGGAAAAGATTTTTCCTAAGCTCTTTGATCTACCCAGCCATGCAAGAGCATGAGGAAGGGGCTAGGTGTGGCAGATTAAAACTTTATTTTCTAGGCTGGGGAATTAAGAATCAGTTTGTCCTGTAACTCCCAAATTTAAATCTTTTAACCACTTTTAAAGAAGGAGGGTTAATAATCCTATTACCAAATTTCAGTAAGTAAAGGAAAAGTCCTTGAAAGCTATGGAAAGATCTTTTTTAACTTGTAATGAAAAGAAATCAAACAATTATATTCCAGAACCTAGCACTCAGTACGCTTTTAAGATTATTCACTTTTAGACTTTTATTAAAGAAAAGAGGTTTTAGCCTCCTGTAAAGGAAGGAAAAAGAACATTCCTTGCATAAAATATAATGGTTTCAATTTCATTTAGCTTGAGTGTTATCTTCCTAGGTTTAGAGACTACCAATTAAATAAATTAGCATTATATGTGCTAAATCTTTAATATGACAAAAATTGTAAGTTCATGTTTAGTGAAATTAAGATAAAGGTAAATTTCATTGGTTGCTAACTGAAATTTAATAAGCTTAATTAAAGGTGAAGTAACTAGTCTATGTGGTTATGGTCAATCAAAAGAAATTTGTAAAAGCACTGTCTAAACTGAAGTACTTAAATGACTAATTCTTGAAAGCCATTATTAAACAGAAAGCTAAACTGATATTAATGACAAAAAGTAACTTCACAACAGGGAAACATGCCAGAGGCCACCTCAAACTGCTTACAAAAGTGGCAGTAAGGAAAGGTAATCTTAATTTCATTGGGAATCTTAGATTTTAATAAAATAATAGAGAAAGTAGTTTTTCCTGTGCTGCTAAAGTAAAATACCTGTTAATTAACATCATCATGGTAAAGATGTAGAAATAAAAGTAAAGTACTAAAATAGATAAGTTCATTTGATACATTCTACATTGCATTGGAAATGTTTAGAAAGTATATAATGATTAAAAGACTCTTCAGTATTGTCAAACTCTCTTGTGCATTCAAACCAGGCCCAAATACCCTACATGGTACCTCTCCATTTGAGTTATTGGCTAGGTTGGTCACTAACCCCTAAAACAATAAAAGTATCTACCACATCTCTGAACATGCTCCCAAAGTGGATGGAGAGTATGTTGCAATTTCAGGCTCCTGCAGCAGCCAGCAATGGCTCAATATGGCCAGATTTACAATGGACATTGCCTCCAGACTGCCTTTGTTTCATAGTGCCAAAGGGTGCTATGTGCCAGGCTAGTGAAACACTGGAGCCTTACCTTCCTAGCTTCTCTCTATGATCAACTGTGCAGCAGCATGCTGGCTGTGTGAAGGATATACCAAGTGGAACAATCATTACTAGAGTACTGTGAGTAGAACTTAAACATAATTGGCATTATAGCCTGCTTTCATGGAGAGATAACATGTATGGTATTGCAAATCTGGAGCTCAAAGAGGAACCTGTACATCAACTAGTAATAAGTACTGTACCTATATGCCTGATGAATATGATATCTTTTCTATTCTAGATCCTATGCAGAGAGATATTGAACATGTTAAAAGTCTTGGTACATTTACTTCATTTTCTAAGTAATTAATAAATGTGCCTATAAGACTAAAAAATGACTCTCTTAAGTAAGAACGGTCTTTATTTTGCTTGCCATATGCTTATCTTTTTGTTGCCCATATTGTCTTTGTGAGTTTATGTCTAGGGCAATGCCTATGTTCATACCTCTTCTAGCTGTCCTAAGCATAACGACTGCTGTGGGAACTGGGATCGGCAGTTTATACTCAAACCCAACAGGTCTACAACAGTACTCAAGGAAGAATGCTGCCCATCAACTTTGGGAAGATGCAGCCTCTGAAGGCATCTGGCCTTTCTCACTCTCATGGTCCAATCTGTAATGGCTGGCCCCCTTTTTTGGCCTACCTACCACCATCTTCCTTATCCTTTTAATAGGACCATGTATCTTCAAAATTCTAATTAAGTTTGTTTTTTACAGAATCAATACCTTATTAGTCACACGGGTTTTCATCTAGTCCAACTAGGGTGCTGGACCTGTGTTCCCTCAACTGCAACAGAATAGCTAGAGGGTTTTACACCTTGTCAAGTAGGGCCTGCTCCCCCTAACCAGCAGAAAGTAGCTACAGAAGAATGACCACTGCCCTTAAGAACAAGGGTGTAAACATGACTATGCTTTGATGTGGGAGGAAAGCTGACCTCGGATTTAGGCGTTTAAGGAGCTTGGACATGGTCCAGATTGTATTGGAGCATTTACTTATTCTTCAGTAGAAAAGCTCACCTGACACATCTCTGAAGCCTTTACAGCAGACTGCCTATGGTCTGCTACTCAGTTTCATCTACCATTCACAAATAGAAGTATATGGAAGACCTAAATGAGGCTAATTGTGGATACCAATGTGGAAAAACTTTGATGAGCCAGTGTCCTCATTCTAGTGTGTTCCATTCTTTTGCACTCAAAGAAAAAAAAAAGGTATTAAAAGGAAATATTTTGTGAAAAGAATTTTTAAAAAGGGTGTGAAAAAAAAAGAATAAGGATGTTAACCTTCTGAGGGGGGAGTTGAGGCAGGTTAGTATAGGGAAAGGAAGGACTTGGGTCACAACTGAAGACCCAGCAGACAACATGGTCAGCAGGCCACATGGCCATGAGACTCTGCCTGAAAACCTCCTGAGGGATCCCACGAGACCCTGGAATGAGAATCTCATTCAGAACAAGGATCTCATTTGGAATGAGAAACCTGTTTGGGATCAAGGAAAAACCTTGACAAAAGACTCAAAAAGCCTCACCATTGGCTTCTTAGAAACTGAGAGGTGGGAAGCCAATCAGAACAGCTGGGGGAGGAGGAAATACTTTAAAAAGCCCTGACCTGGGGTCTCACGCATATGTCTCATATTGCAGTATGCCCATGGTCCATGCCTCAGACTGTGTACTTTTCTTGTTTTCTTGTTTCTTAGTAAACTCTTCCCATCCTGGGGAGTTCTCCCACATTCTCTAATAAGACAGCAAGAATCCTCCAATTACAGGGGCAGTGACTAATGAAGGATAGACCGTTGACGTGCCCTTGATATTGATGACTGTACTTATGAACCTTTTCTTTTGAAACTGAAACTTTGCCTACTATTATATGTTGCCTAAGAGTTACCTCTTGAGAGCCTCCTTGTTGCTCAAATGTGGACTCTCTCTAAGCCAAACTCAGCATATAAATACATTACCTTCCTCCCGGCATGAGACATGACTCCCAGGGATAAGCTTCCTTGGCACCAAGGGATTACTACCAAGCATCAACTAGCAATGCAACTGGAAAAAGACCTTGACCAAAAGGGGGAAAGGGTAAAGACAAATGAGTTTATATGGCTAAGAGACTTCAAAGTGAGTCAGGAGGTCATTCCAGAGGTTATACTTATGCAAGACTCAGTGGGATTTCATTGACTGCCACAGTAAATATTACCTCAAATAGCAGGGCTTCTGAGGGTTCTGGAAACATCAAGACACTATAGGCAGAGCTGACAGCTCAGGAGTTTGGTGCCCTGCCAGCGGGCTCTACTTTGGAATTTATGTTCCTCATTATGACAGAGTTGGACTCAGTTGTGGTTTCCCTACACATGGCTCTTTTGCCCCTTATATTTGAACCTACAGTTAGTACTAGAGTTGATAGGTTTATGTCCAAGAGATTTAAATCTCTGGACTTTCCTTGTGCCAGTCAGGCCCTGAATCTCAACAGAGTTGCAACACCTACTCTCCAGGTCATTGGATTCACCAGGACAACTAAGAAGGAAATGATGATGGACAACGAACATCCCAAGGAACAAAGAGTGTCTACAACTGCAAGCAAGACAATCCCATTCATCTGCCCCATGGGATCTAAGGCCCCTCTCAATTAGAGGCTGAGTGGGCATCACCATACCTGAATCCTCAGGATTGGGGAATGAACAATGGACTAGAGCAGACTTACTGTTATTCTACTATAGACTTATTGTTATTCTAGCAATGGAAGAACTTTCATCATTGATGTGGAGGTAGTGGTATCAGAGGTTCTGAGGGGAGGAAGAGGGAAAAAATAGGTGTAAATGTAGGCATTTTTGGGACATTGGAATTGTACTGGATCATGTTGCAATAACATACAGGCCACTATATACCTTGTCATAATTTACAAAACTGTGTGAGAGAGAATTTAAACTGTAATGCAAACTATAATCCACACTTAGTGGCAATGTTTCAATATGTGTGCATCAATTGTAACAAATATACCACACTAACCAACGATGTTAATGTGGGAAAGTGTAGAGGGGGTAAGGATGGGGCATATGGGAATCCCCTACATTTTTTGTGTAACATTTATGTAATCTAAGTATCTTTAAAATTCAAATCAAATCAGCTCTTTACTCCTTTGCCTATCCTATGGCATGTCCTCAAGTTCTTTTATGTGACATAAGCCAAGAATCTAGAAGCCCAGAAACCAGAGCTATCTGGTAACAGAAGTACCATTATCCCCATTTACAGATGAGGAAGTCGAGGCAAAAAGACAGCAAGAAAAGTCAGGGGTATGAACTCAGGCCACCTGGCTCCAGGGTCTGGCCCCTACGGACTCTACTGAAGCAGACTAGTAAGATAGGAATCAGTAAATAGATCTGGAACTTGGCAGAGAGTCCACTTGGACATCAATAACCACCAAGGTAGCTGCTGGAAGAACCCCACCCCCAAGATTCTGCAATCCAGAACAAAGACTTCTGAAGCAAGGAAAGCCTGGATATTCCACAAGGACTTCATCATTGGGTCCTCACTGGGGGATTGAAAGGTGGGGTGATCAATCAAAACAGCAAACAGCTGGAACCCCTCTACTGCCATTAGCAAAGGGGTGGAATAATTAATAGTTTATAAAGCAGATCACGAGGCCTAAGCATGCTTGTGCCTGCTCTCTTGCCTCTGGACCTCTTCCTGCCCTCTGCGCGCTACTCTCGCCAATTTTCCTCTGTCATGTGACCACGCAAGTAAACCTAAGGATTTATAACCTGTAATGGGAAATTGTAGCCTACAAATCAGCCCTCTTTATCCCTTTTCACTCCCTTCCTCTCTACCTGGAGCACCTGCTCTGTTATTTTCTCCCATTTCTCTTCCCTCCCTACCTGAATAAATTACTGGCCTAACATACCTGGCATGCTCTTGAAATTCATTTCTGCAGCATAGCCTAGAATCTAAATAAAATCTGGTAACATTTTGCAAGCCAGCCAGGAGTTTATTGGTGAGTGAAACTGTGGCCTACAGCCTGTTTAATGCCTTCCTTTTGTTCTCTATTTTAAATGGGTTCACCTATGAGCCCCCAAAGGTTGTAATCCCAGGAGGGAAGGGGCCAGGGTTCGGGAATTCTCCGTGTCCATGCCGCACACACAGGCTTATGAAATCTGACACCAGCCAGGATGGCTGAGTCATAGGGCAGTGGCTTAAATCATGGTTCTGCCAAGACAGAGTTTCCATGGCAGAATACCCGTCCCTGGGAAGCTTTTTCAAGGCATTTTAGGAGCTGGAGTCTTTGTCCTGGGGCCTGCCTGCCATTGCCTTTTCCCGCCCTCTCCCCTAGGGGGTGCATGGCAATGGCAGAGAGCTAGGGCCTTGCCCTTCCCAGCAGGTCCACACCTTGGCAAGAGGCTTTCCTAGCTGACCACACCCAGCTACCTGGGGGAATGAAGTAGGGAGGCAGTGGGCAGAGCCAAAATCGATGCCGTGGGAGTTCCCTTCCTCAGGGCTGTCACAGGCCAGGATACCCTTGCATAGTTAACCTTTACCCATGCTTTACCTTTCTACTTCTTGCTACTGAATTTCTCTTTGCAGGTTTGTGTTAGAATGCTTTGGAATGTTTTAAAAACTGGGAAGCTGGGAAACTCCTAGACAGTAGAGTCATAGAACTAAGACTGCATCTAAGACTTCTGAAAGGACAGGAGAAAGAAGCACTCTTTGGCTTGGCAGCTTCAGGTTGAAATCTATTCAGCCTGTCTCCCAAGTCCAGGACTGACCCGGGAATGGCCAGCGGCAGGGGCTCTATGATTCCCTGGGGTGGTGGGAATCAGAGGGCAGCCAAACATTTCCTGAAATTTAACTCAGGAACCTCTGTTTGGGTCTGTCAGTCTCGGACCCTGGAATGTAGGGATGCTGAGAACCAGAGGAGGAAACTGAATGGCCCCCATTCCTTGGGCCCATCCATTCAGAGAGCAGCCAAATATCTCCTGGGACAGACATCTCAGGTGCTTTGATTTGGGGCCACTGCTCAGGTCTCCCACCAATTCAGCTCAGGCTTATTGATCTGATACCAGAAATCAGATACCCCCAAGACCTAGGTACCCACAAAGACATTTGTGGGCCAGTTAAGCTCTGAAAATGGAAATTCTCATGACACTGAGAGAGGGCTTCAGCTCCAAATTATATGGAGTGGTGAATGGTTTTAGGCAGACTAGGAATCTGGGATTCCAGAACAGTCAACTAAAAGGTGCTTCTTCATTCTTCCTAGAATAATAGGCACAGTCTCTAACATACCAGCAAACTCCCTACAGGAGTCTCTTCTCAGGAATTAGGAAATCCTGCCTACTGCTGGTCCACTGGCCACAGTATAGCCAAGAGCAGCCTCTGTATAGGACCCTAAATTCCAGTTAAACCAGTGTAAGAAAAAAGAACAGATAAATCCGAGGCCCAGAAACCTCATGTTGTGTCTCCTTAAAGAAATAAACCTCAAACTTCTCAGTTTAAACTCAGTTGTGCCTATAAAAATTGTGCATAGAAATCAAGATCCAGACTAGTTACTAAACATCTCCTGGAAACTAAAAACCTCATGTGCCATAAATTGACATCAAAGAGGTCCTAGAGATGCTAAAGGTATAAAATTCTCTCCTGCTTTAATTTGTGCGTAACCTTGTGTTCAACTTTGACAGCTATGTTTAACTATGTCAGTTTGCTTGGTCTAGGAAATCTGTTACAAAATGGATAATGGTGAAAGGTAACCTAAAACTGAATCTTTAAATATCAATACTGTCTTGCTAGTGGTTTTAATGTGTAAATCATAGGTGGAATTAATTTAACTGCTAAAAAAGGTGGAGAAATTTCACAAAGTTGTTCAAGAAATAGACTTCAGCATTGTCTAACTCTCTTGTGCATTCAAACCAAGCTTTCAGTACATTGCAAGTTGCCTCTCCATATGAGTTATTGGCTAGGTTGGTCACTGACCCCTAAAACAATAAAGCGTATCTACTACATCTCCGGTTGTGCTCCTGAAGTTGATGCAAGCTACGTTTCAGTTTCAAACCTCTACAGTCCCCAGTGATGGCTCAATATAGTCAAATATACAATGGATATCCCCTCCAGACTGCCACTGTTTCATAGTACCAAAGAGTGCTATGCACCAGGCTGGTGGAATACTGGAAACTGCTTTCCTAGCATCTCTCTAGGGTCAACAGTACTGCGGCTTACTCACTGTGTAAAGGGCATACCAAGTGGAGCAATGATCACCAGAGCACTGTGAGTAAAACTTAAATACAATTGACATTATGGCCTGCTCCCATGGAGAGATAACATGTAAGGTATTGCAAACCTGAAACTTAAATCTATTAATTACAGCTCAAAGAGAAACTTATACATTGAGTAGTACATTAATTAGTATTAAGAACCGTACCTGTATCCTAATCTAGATATATGCCTGATGATTATAGTGAAATATTTTCTATTCTAAATCATATGCAGAGGGATACTGAACATGTTAAAAGTCCTGGTAAACTTCACTTTTTAAGCAGTTAATAAATGTATTTAATCCAGGTCTCCCTCCTAGCCCTTATTAAAGTTAAAGGAATGTCCAGCTTGGTGCACTAATCCTAAGTGAAGCCAGCTGCCCAAGAAAGTGCCAGCTCACCAGAAGCACCTGATGGGATATATGAATGCCAGTCATTGGACAGCCTAAAATGCCTCTTCAAAAGAAAAAGCTAAGTAGTGTCTATGTCAAAAACAGCTAACTCTAGCCCAAATTCCTATTGCTAGGGGGAAGGCAAACCAAACTGTGTCTGTTTTCATCTCCTTTAATCTAACTAAAAGGCCAATGCCTCTTCCCATTTTTCTCTCTTACCATAAGAACTAAAATTGGCAATTTATACCTAACCCCATCGTCTATTGCAATCTCTATTTAGAGTTAACCAACAGCATAAAATAACTCAAGGAAGAATACTGTTTCCCACCAACTTTGGGAAAATGCAGCCTTTATATACACCTGGTCTTTTCTACTTCTGTGGTCCAGTGTCCTCTTAGTGGGACCATATAATCTCAAAGTTCTAATTAAATTTATTTCTTCCAGAATCAACATCTTATTAGCCATGTGAAAACTTCATCCAGCTTTGCCCAAGATGCCAGATCCATCTTCCTCCAACCGAGAGTAGAAGAGAGGGTTTTACAACTTGTCAGAGAGGGCCTACAGCCCCTAACCAGCAGGAAGTACCTACAGAAGAAAGATCATCTCCCTTCAGCATCTCTTTAAGATTAAAAGTGTAAACTCTCTGAGGGGGGAATGACACAGGCTAGTAAGATAGGGAATCAGTAGATAGATCTAGAACCTGGCAGAGAATCCACATGGACATCAATAGCCCCCAAGAAAAGAACAGGCGCCCTTTCTCAAGGAGGAGTACGGTCTGCCAATCTGGTGTCAGTGGCCTCCAGCACCTGGGGAATTGTCTGAGTTGCTCGAGTTCTGCACAGCTCAAGCTGCATTCTTTTCCTTCTTTCCTTTTCCTCTTTTCCTATTTCTAATAACAACCCAATAATCCCAGTGGCCTATTCCCCTTCGTTTTAATACAGTTAAACCTACCTAAATTACCCGGAAGGCTTCTGGAGAAGGTGTTGCTATCTCAGGAGCCAAAAAGCAATTTTCTCCCTTTTTTCCTTTTTTAAAAAAATTGGATGCAGAAACCACCTGATTGAAAACTGCAGGAGAAAACTCATCCCACACAGGAAAGGAACTGTTCAGAAAGCCCAGCCCACCAGCTAATTAAGGCTATTACCCAGGATTCTTCATAAATGCTTAAATTGCAGATCAACCTCACTTTTGTTATACAGTGTTTGGAAACAAGCTAATGATCTGGGTTTCAGATCCATAGCCTGGAGGCGACAGCTTCCCTCCCCAGTTGATAAATACAGCGGGTTACAATCTTATGGATTTGAATTCTGGAAATTGTGTCTGTGCCTGGAGAGTCACTAGCTCAAACCACATGTCCTCTCTTATTCCAGCCAGTACCCTTTATGCAAAATGCCACCCCAGCTAGGACCTCCACTCACACCTATGATTCGGACCCAAAGTAAGCATCAGATATATCCAGGGTGCCTTAAAAATGCAGATGCCCAGGGTTTTGGTTTAGTCCAGTTGAATCAGTCTCTGGGGGCAGGTCTAGGTATTGGGAGCTTTTTAAAGAGCCCAGCTGATTCTAATCCCTGCTGGGATTGAGAACCCCTGATTTAAGGGGGCAGGAGGTCCCGTGAGCCTTCCAGAAGGAATGTTTTCAAGGCGTTTTAAACCTGAGCCAGAGGCAAAAACCTAAATGCCTACCGGGGCCAGGGGACACTATATTTAGTAAGTGAATGGACAACACAAGCTTCATCTGATGGGGGCAACTGGCTATTGCCTCAACTGACTATTACCCCCAGTAAAGCAGGCTAGTGAGAATGGGAATCAGTAGATGGATCTGGAACCTGGCAAGAAGTCCACATGGACATCAGTAACCCACAAGGTCGCTGCTGGAAGACCCCCACCCCCAAGATTCTGCTATCCAGAACAAAGACTTTTTCTGGAAGCAAGGAAAAGCCCCAGATATTCCCCAAGGACTTTATCATGGGGTCCTCACTAGGGGATTGATAGGTGGGGTGATCAATCCAAACAGCAAACAGCTGTACCCCTCCCCTGCCATCAGCAAAGGGGTGGAATAATTGACAGTTTAAAAGCAGGCACAGGCCTGAGGGCGCATGCTCTGCTCTCGTCTCTGGACCCGTTCCTGCCCTCTGCACATCGCTCTCACCATTTTTCCTCTGCTACGTGACCACGCAAGTAAACCTAGGGATTTATAACCTATAATGGGAAATCGTAGCCTGTAAATCAGCCCTCTTTATCACTTTTCAACCTCTTCCTCTCTACCTGGACCCCTTGGTCTGTTATTTTCTCCCATTTCTCTTCCCTCCCTGCCTGAATCTACTGGCCTAACTCACCTGGTATGCTCTTGAAATTCATTTCTGCAGCATAGCCAAGAACCTAGATAAAATCCACAACACCAGGAGTGCTGAGGACCAAAGACGAGATGGATTCAGATGAGGTGGAGGGGCAGGTGAGTGCCCCCCACCCCCAGTTTTTAGGCTTCTTCTGCCTTGTGAGGTCAAGTTTGGGTTTTAAAGGGTTCAAGAAACCTCTGCAATGTATGCCAAATGTTCTGTACTTCTGTGTGCTCAGGGTGGGTAGGGGGAGCCTCCAGAGTTCTGATGACATTCTGTGTGGCTCTGTCACCCCCTGTCCCCGAAATGAAACACCTCTGTTTTGACCATAGCACACCATGCAACAGTATGTAAAGCAGTGATAGAAAAGAAAGAGTTAGATCCATTTCTGTATTGGTCTTGACCTGGAAGGACTGAACACAGTCACTGGTAATTTTTTAAGAAGCACATTTCAGAGCGATGCCGAGAGAACGGTGTCAGCCACCTCCACGAGGGCAGGGGTTTAGCTCTGTCCTGTTCACCGCTCGATTCCAGAAACTGGAAACGGTCCTGGCACAGAGTCGGTGCTCCACCCATGGATACTGAATCAATGAGCACTTTCTGAAAGAAACAGAACCTGCTCCGTGCGGAGCCTGTGTGCGTGAACAAGGAGAAGGGTGTGGAATGATGCACACCAGGGTGCTAGCAGTGGATCCTGCACAGAGAAGGAACCGGAAGGGGGGATGAGGAAAAGGGCAAAGTTTCCTTTGAAGAACAGTTCGCCATTACTAGGTGCTGTGTGCTCTCAGGTACACCAGTCCTCAGAGGTGGCCTGCTGTCATTAGCCCCACCTTAGAGGCCACAAGACCTAAACGCAAGGCTCTTGCTCAAGGCCTCACGGCTGGAGAACGGCAACGGCAGGACTGGAGCCAGGCCCTGGAGCCGCAGCCCTGCGCCCACCCCGTCTGCAGTTCTGATTCTTCATACGACCGCATCTTTTGGTTTTGTAACATTATAAACAAGCATGTGCTACTTATATCTGTATATGTGTGCACTTAAATTTTAGTGTGATTATATAGAGATAATATAAAATTTACCATCTGAGCCATTAAATACACAATTCGGTGATGTTAATTACACTCACTATGTTGCGTTACCATCACCTCCATCTATTATCAAAATTTTCCATCACCCCACACAGAAAATCCGTACCCATTAAGCAATAATTCCCCATTCTTCCTTCCCCCAAGTCCCTTGTCACCTCTAATCTATTTTCTGTCTCTATGAATTTGCTTGTTCCAGGTATTTCATATAAATGGAATCACGTAACCATTCTTTTTTGTCTTGCCTATCTTACTTAGCATAATGTTTCCAAGGTTCATCCATATTGGAGCATTTCATCCCTTTTTATGGCTGAATAATATTTCATTGTGTGCATAGACCATGTTTTGTGTAGTCATTCATTGGTTGATGGACACTTGGGTTCCTTCCATCTTCTGGCAATTGTGAATAATTCTGCTATGAACACTGGTATACAAGTACCTATTTGAGGCCCTGTTTGTTAATTTTGGGGGGGGTATATACCTAGGAGTAACACTGCCAGGTTATATGGTAATCCTGAGTTTAACTTTTTGAGGAACTGCCAAATGGTTTTCCACAGTGGCTTCATCATTTTTCATTCCCACCAACAATGCCTGAGGATTCCAATTTTTTCACATCCTTGCTAACACTTGCTATTTTCCATTTTTCAAATAACAGCCATCCTCGTGGGCACGAAGTGGTAACAAGCATGTGCTACTTTTGTAAGAAAACTTTAAATAAAATATAAAAGTGCCAGGACTTTCTATATGAGCCCTCAATGCCCCCCAAGTGCCCTCCTCATCTAAACGTGCAACAGTAAGTCTTTTGTTCTCAGTAGGGACTTAGGAATCATTATTTTGGGCTTTGATTTGTCTTGGTTCAGCACAGTTCCCCTGCCTGCCTGCCCACCATTTACAGATTCAACAGAGTCACAGTCTTTGGTCTTGGCCCAAAACCTTGGGGAAAAAATGGTCCCTAGTCTGTTGGTAATCAATTTGCACAGCAGCCATCCATCGCAGGCTGTGTCAGATAGGTTCTTTGTATCTGCTTAGAGCAGACATCCCCTGATTGGATGCAGAACCTCCAGGCGACAGGCCCTGCAAGAGCCCAGGACTGTGGAGGAGGGAAGAATTGCAGTCCTGGTGATGAAAACCAATAAACTCATGTAAGAAAAGCCTTGCAAGGGCTTCTCAGCCCTGGCCTGGCAGCTCAGGAGACCTGGAGCCAAGGATTCCAGGCTGGGTCTAAGCAGAGGATCATTTCCAATTACATTGCAGCACTCAAAGGGTGATGTCAGATCCCCAGTGCCAACCCTACCTGGGTGCTTTAGGAATGCAGATCCCTGGATTTTGGAGCTGGGCAGAGCTTGAATCCTGACTCCACCAGCCCCTGGCTATGAGACCTTGGGTGAGTCACCTATGTTTTAAGCCTCAGTCCTTAGACTGTTAAGTTGAAAAGGGTGTTATCAGGTGGTGGACTTGGCCCAGTGGTTAGGGCGTCCGTCTACCATATGGGAGGTCCGTGGTTCAAACCCCGGGCCTCCTTGACCTGTGTGGAGCTGGCCCATGCACAGTGCTGATGCGCGCAAGGAGTGCCCTGCCACGCAGGGGTGTCCCCGGGTGGGGGAGCCCCATGCGCAAGGAGTGCACCCATGAGGAGAGCTGCCCAGCGCGAAAGAAAGTGCAGCCTGCCCAGGAATGGCGCTGCCCACATGGAGAGCTGACGCAGCAAGATGACGCAACAAAAAGAGACACAGATTCCTGTGCCGCTGGCAGAAGCGGACAAAAGAAGACGCAGCAAATAGACACAGAAAACAGACAACCGGGGTTGGGGGGGAAGAGAAATAAATAATAAATAATAAAAAATTTAAAAAAAGGATGCTATCAGCCAGAGGGAGTGGGGGGATGGTGACTATGAGCCATGACACAGGTGAAGGATTTCATATAGGACATGGGAAACAATAACCATTACTTCTCTTAACTCAAATCCCCCTTTGGTGGGCAACTGCTAAGTTGGCTCTCAGGGATTCCTACTTCCTGAAATTCACATCCCTGTGTAAGCCCCTCCTCTGTGCATGGGCTGTACCTAGTGACTTGCTTCGAACAAATAGAATACGGCAAAAGTGACAGGATGTCACTTTTGAGATTAGGTTACCAAAAGACTCTGGTTTCCATCTTGCTTGTCCTCTCTCTCTTTTTTTTTTTTAAAGATTTATTTATTTCTCTCCCCTTCTCCCCGCCCCGGTTGTCTGTTCTCTGTGTCTATTTGCTGTGTGCTCTTCTTTGTCTGCTTCTGTTGTTGTCAGCGGCACGGGAATCAGTGTTTCTTTTTGTTACGTCATCTTGTGTCAGCTCTCAGTGTGTGCGGCACCATTCCTAGGCAGGCTGCACTTTCTTTCTTTCGCACTGGGCGGCTCCCTTTACGGGGCGCACTCTGTGCGCATGGGGCTCCCCTACGCGGGGGACACCCCTGCGTGGCAGGGCACTCTTTGTGCGCATCAGCACTGCGCATGGGCCAGCTCCACTCGGGTGAAGGAAGCCCGGGGTTTGAACCGCGGACCTCCCATGTGGTAGACGGACGCCCTGACCACTGGGCCAAGTCCGCTTCCCCGCTTGCCCTCTCTTGCTCCTTCACTTGCCTGCTCTGATGGAAGCCTTCTGCCCTGATGTGAGCTGCCCAGGTAGCAAGGAATTGAGGGAGCTACTGGCCTCCAGAGGCCCTCAGTCCAACAGCCTGCAAGGAGCTGAATCCTGCCAAATACATGAGTGAGCTTGGAAACAGCTCATCCCCAGCTGGGGTTTCTGATGAGACCATAGCCGGAGCCAACACCTTGACTGTACCTTTGCCAGAGACCCTCAGTCAGAACCTCCTGGCTAAGCTGTACCTGGTTTCCTGACCCCCATGAACTATGAGATAATAAATGCTTGTTATTCTAAGCCCCTAAATTTTGGGGGTAATTTGTTATGCAGTAATAGATAACTAATATACCACTGGAAACCACAGATTATATTCTACCAGACAGTGGCTCTTGATGTCCCTACTCCAACACCATGTTCACTGGGACACCTTTCAAAATTTTCCTGTTGGGTTGGGTGACCCCATTAGACTGCAAGCAACTTGAATCATCATCACCATGAAAGCTAACATCATCAAAGCTAACTTGTTATGTACCAGGTACTGTTCTAAAGTCCTAAGTCATTGCATCCTCACAACAAATCTATGAGGCAAGTACTATTATTGTCACATTTTACAGATGAGAAAACCGAGCCTCAGAGGGGTTAAGTAACTTACCCAAGGCCTTGGTTATATGGCTGAACCAGGTAATCTGGCTCCAGAGTCCACATTTAGAATAATTATCTATATGGCTCTATGTGGATGATCTTATTTCATCTTGCCCAAGTTCACAGATGGTATGTGGGTTCAAATCCAGGTAGCTGAACTCCAGACCTGAAGCTCTTAAACATAACCCTCTCTGGATGGCCTTTTTTCCTCCAGGACAGTAAATTGAATATCCCTTGCCTGGGGTTCATCAAGTTCTGGAATGCACCTACCTGTAAACACTAGGCTGGCATTTTCCAGTTCTTCTTGGGGAACCTTGAAGCTGAAGGATTCATTGTAGAAAGGATCAATCGTGCCTCTTAAGAAGGATGTCTTCTTGGTTTTCACAAGCTTGAGTCCATGTACCAACTGGATTTTCACAAAGGGGTCTGGAAATTGGACACAGCATCACAGAATGTTAGAATCATGAAACACAATCCATCCATCCATCCATCCTTTCACCCATCCATTTTCCTATCTATCCATCCTTCCTTTCATTCAATTTTTTATCCATCTATCTTCTCATCTGTCACGTAACCCATCCACCCATCCTTTCATCATCCTTTTACTTATCCACTCTTCATCCATCCAATTTCCCACCTATCTGAAAGCACATTTATCTATCTTTCATCCCTCCATTTTCCCCATCCACCCATCCATCCATGCATCTGTCCATCTTCTCATCCATCAGACCACACATCCACCCTTCCTTTCATCCATCAATCCTTCTATCCTTTTTTTCCATCCATCTGCCTATCTGCTCATCCCTCCTCTCTCCTTCCAGCCAATATTTACTGAGTTCTTATCATGTGACAGGGATTATTTCATTTTATATTTAAGAAACTGACAACTCAAGATGAGAAATGATTTGGCTCACTGGGTTGTTTAGAAAATGGAGGCTGCAAACTGACAGCCCATAGATGTGGTTTGTTTGGCCCCCACAGTGTTAAAAAAGTTCGTTGTTAACACATGTGGAGGCACAGCCAGACCTAGAACATATCCTGGCTTTCTGTCCATGGCCGCTATGTTCCAGAACCCATTATCATGTCAGTGAGCCCATGGCTCATACAACGAGAATGGAGTTGGCAGAACTATAACTATCATTTTTAGAACACTTTACAGTTTACAAAGGGATTCATGAGCATTATCTAATGTAATATTTGTCCAAACAATCCAATGAGACAAATATTGTTATTACTTCCTTTTTTCCCCAAGGTCACATCAGTTACAAGCAATAGAATTGGGGTTTTGTTACAAGCATTTTGACTCCATAAAACTTTTTTATTCATTTTATTACAAATAACTGCCTCTCCCATTATGGCTTGTCTGAAAGTCTCCAGTCCTCCAATGGCTCCTCCTTTGGAAACCTGCTTTTATAATGTGCCTTTTGAAAATTCAAATTGTTTTCTTCTTTTTTTTTTTTTTTAACTTTTTTGTTTGTTTGTTTGTTTGTTTCTCTCCCCTTCCCCCCACCCCCCATGCTGGTTGTCTGTTCTCTGTGTCTATTTGCTGCGTCTTCTTTGTCCACTTCTGTTGTCATCAGCGGCATGGGAATCTGTGTTTCTTTTTGTTGTGTCATCTTGTGTCAGCTCTCTGTGTGTGTGGTGCCATTCCTGGGCAGGCTGCACTTTCTTTCATGCTGGGCAGCTCTCCTTACGGGGTGCACTCCTTGAGCGTGGGGCTCCCCTACACGGGGACACTCCTGCGTGGCAGGGCACTCCTTGCGCGCATCAGCACTGCACATGGGCCAGCTCCACACGGGTCAAGGAGGCCCGGGGTTTGAACCGCTGACCTCCCATCTGGTAGACGGACGCCCTAACCACTGGGCCAAGTCCACCGCCCTCAAATTGTCTTCTAAATTCAGCTGTCACCTTATAGTAAAAGCAATTTGTTTTAGCTATTATACTTAGAGAAGAATGTGTTTCCACCACTGAGCTGAAGAGATCCCGGCAACCACGGCAGCTTTCATGATAACATCCTTTGCGGTCATGGAAGAATCTACATACAAATGGAATGGGCTCTGTTCCATTTCTCTAAAATTTATGTTTGAATTGGGTTTGCTATGAAGTAGATCCTTTAAATACAACAGTCTTTTATAGCGACTCTTTAACTAAGATTTATGGTACACTTTGAGCTGGGGAAATAACTCAGGGTGTGCCCACAGCTCTGGCCGATTAGAAGGCAGGATCAGTGCACACCATTGCCACCGGGGGATGCACGTGTATGAAAAAGGATACAGTTGGCCAGCAGTTACACCTGGTCTCAGGCAAACCCCCGATTTTTGAGATGGCATCATTTACCTGCTTGTTCCAAAATGAGCATCTGAGAACTTGTTTTCCCTCCTGAACTAGCATCCTAGTTCTGAATGCTCCCTGCCCTTGCAGGGTCTTATCAATAATATCCAAGATGCAGAAAAAGAAAATTGGGTCCCTTTGATCTAACAAACATCCTGCCCTGCTAAAGAAGTGGCAGAGGGAGGAGGGATTGCACGGTACCTGAACCTTGGCTCACATCTGTCTGAAGAAGTTGCTTGGCTCGGATGACATCAACGTTGAGTCTCCCAGCACTTGGGAGATAATTCAGGGACAGAAGCAGCTCCCCCAGCTCTACTTCATTCTGTGGAGAAAGGAAACGGTCAGGAAGTTGCTTTTTTCTAGAGGTCCTTTTACACCCACCATGCAGGAATTGATTCCAGCAGCTCCCAAATGGGCTTCTGTGGGCGGATCAGTTGTAACTGGGTACCTCTTTTTGTCTTCTTTTAGCCCCTGCCCCAGTAATTTTCATCCACCTATCTCAGAAAGTTCTTTCTGCTCTCGGAATGCTTAATGAAAATAAAAACAAAAGCATCAATAATAAATAAATGCTACGTGCCAAGTACTTAATTTAGTCTTTATTTCAAGTCTGTGAGGTCTTATTACTACTCCCATTTAACAGATGAGGAAACTGAGGTTCAGAGGGATAACAAAACATGTCCAAGACCACACAGTCAGAAAATGATAGAGCAGACATGGGGACCCAGGGAGGCTGTTTCCAGATAGTTCTGACCATTATGCTACTCTGCCTCCCAGTAGGACCCCTAGGAGACAGACTGCCCTGCAGAGTAACTATTTTGGTAAGAGATCTGTTCTTAACCTGTAAGCCACCACAGTGCCCATGCTTGCAGCCCCATCACAGCACTGCTCGGCACTCTACTATCCCTTGATAATGAGTTCCCATTTCCAGGACAGCAACACCAGCACGCTTGCGGACAACTCACATAAGCAGCCAAGGGTGTGACTCCAAATCCCCCACAGAACCTAGAGAACTGGAGGCCCCCCACTTCTCTGATCCATTTATTTCATTAAGAGTATTTTGTATTATAGAAAATGTCAACCATAGGCAAATTAGACAGGCTAGCATAATAAATCCCCATCCGCCCATCATCCAGCTGTAACCATGACCAAATGCTGTTTCATTTATACCCCTACTTGTAAAAAATTATAACTGAATATTTTCAACCGTGTCCAAGACATGATATCATTTTACCTGTATATCTTTCAGAATGAAGTTCTAAATGATAAGGACAATAAAACAAACATTTTTATTATGGGAAAGTTCCAACATATATAAAAGAAGGCAGAGGACTATAAGGCATCTCCATACACCCAGCATCACTCAGTATAAACAAATATCAATTCTCGGCCAGTCTTGAGTCACCTTACCCTCATTCAATTCCCCATATTATTTTGAAACAACTCCAAGACATCACATTATTGTATGTGTAATATTTCAGAATGTATCTCTAAAAGATAAGAATTGTTCGTCTTTTATCTCCATCTAACCATCCATCCATCCATCCACCCATCCATCATCTCTATCCCTTTTGGTGTCAGCCATTTCAACAAATTAATGCCAAGTGGCAGCCCTAGAACAATGCTTGGCACATAGTGGATAAACAAGAAACTTGGCTGAACGGATAAATAGTTGAACCAAAAGATTCCTAAACTTAGGGAATTAATCCCCGAACAAATAAGAAACAACATCTCACATTAGCTCAGAGGCTGCAAACTGGCAGCCCACAGATGTGGTTTGTTTGGTCCACATAGGGTTAAAAAAATTTTGTTGCCAAAATATAAAAATCAGGGTATTTCCCATTTTTAAAAATCTGGATTTCCTGCCTTGGCTGAAAAAATGGGAAGGTCTGGCACCACCGAGCCCCTGTGCCCACCTAGCAGATATGGCTGCAGGGCGGCCCCTTTAGCTGGGACTCACCCTCCTCACTTCACCAGGTCCCACCTAGCCACCTTCACTCCTGTCCACACCTGCTGCCCCGCTGCGGACACACGAGTGTGCATCTTCAAGACAGGAAGGGTCAACTCAATGTCCTGAGTAATAAAAGGCGTTAAGAGCCCTTTGCAGAGTTGGCAGGGATTTCCTGCTGGTCCCCGAGGGCCTGGGGAACACACTGTCCTCAGAGCACGACCCTGCCAACCCGCCAGGCGAGGGACGTGGAAGGATGCAGCTGGCACCTTGGCCAGGGAGAGTCGGCCACGTCCGCGGGCACTTCGATCCTCTGAGGTTTATAAATCAGAGCGACGCCTTTCCTCCTTTTAAAACCAGCCATCTTATCTCATGATGCCGCATACAGTCAGTTGAGCTGCACAAACGAGGTTGAAAAAAAATGGATTCTATAAATCCAGCATTAGAAGTCTTTTACTAGAGATGGGCCAACTGAGGAACAATTTAGTTTGGCAAAGTCTGTAGATAGAGGGCAGCAGTTCTCCAACCAGGGGTGGCAATGGTGCCCCCAGGAAACACTGGGCAGGAACATTTTGGGTTGCCACAACTTGGGGGAGAGGGGTGCCACTGACGTCTGGGGGTGGAGGCCAGGGAGGCTGTTGGGCATCCTACAACACACACAGGACGAGCCCCCATTCTCCCACCCTCACCCCACGGTGAAGAATTCTCCAGCCCCAAGGTCAAGAGCGCTGAGGTTGAGAAACCTAGAAATAGATTGTTATAGGGTTGGAGAAAAGGCAGGTAGATGTCTCTTTTGTCATAACAAAAAATGTAAATATCCTTTGGCTCAATAATTCCACTTGCAGGAACTTACCCCACACAGGTGCTCACACACGTGTCAAAATGCGCGCCCGAGGACCCTAAAGACTGCGCCAGGAGTTTGATACCTATCGACTGTGTGACTGGGACACACTCCTGAACTTCGTGGAACACACACGCCAGTTGTGGAGACAGACAGTAAACGGAGTACAAGATATATAAATGAGGTGACTTCAGCTCATGTGACAGACCAGGAAGACAGATCAAGCAGGGTAAGGGAGACGAGGGGCTTCTCTGGGGTGATGGAATCATTCTACATCTTAACTGGGGTGGTGCATGTTACTAGGTACATTTGCCCAAAATCACCAAACTGTACACTTAAAATGAGTGTATTTATTATATGTAAGTGATAGTTCAATAACATTGACTGAAAAAGGGAGGGTGTGAAGTAAGTAAATGTGGTAAAATATTAGCACTTGTCCAGTCAGGATGATGGATATGTGGGCGCTTGCATTATTTTATGCTGTAAATATTTCATTTAAAAACATATTAAGCTACACATTGGGCGTTGATGGGACGAACTCCTTTCTGAGAAAGAATTTTCCAGAAGACAAAAACAATTGACTGCAGGGGTTTTCTGAGAAAATAGAATGTACCATACAGAACAGATAAACAGATAAGCAACACCTGGTGACAAACCAGTTTCAGTATAGCATAGAGAGCTTAGAATGGACATACTAACCAATGTATTATCTGCCCCTCATTTTACAAGACCCCGCTATGTAAAATGGGAACTTAACATTAGTCAGTCAGAAGAGTTCCTCACTTGTTTCCATGTTTGTCGTATATAATCTCCCCTTTCCACTCCCACCCCCCCACCCCTGGCTGAGGTCCCTTCTACTTTTTGAATGCAATGCTGCTCTGTTCACAAATCACTCAATAAAGCTCTAAGACCCTAAATTGCATGAAAAGTTTTTCTTTTGACAAAAATATCTTAAGAAGATATCTTAAAAAATACCGTAAAAAGAAAGAAAAAGAAAAAGACAACAATAAAGCAGGGTAAGAGAATGGCTAATGGTGGGGTACACATAGGAACAGCCATTCGAGCTCAGCTGGCTGGGACAGGCCGCTCTGGGAGGTGATGTTTGAGGAGGAGCCTTAGTGAAGGGAAGGAGTGAGCCATGTGATGTCAGGGAGGGAGAGCATATCAGGCAGAGAGGACAGCAAGTGCACAGGCTCTGGGGTAGGGAGGAAGGAATAAACTTTGTGTACTGAAGGACCGGATGATGGGGCTGGAATATAGCAAGAGAGGGATTCCAGGAGCCAGAGAAAGCTCCTAGGGACTGGCCCAGGGGGAGCTTGCCCACCCCCAGCTGTCCTTACAGGAAATAGGAGAAAGTGAGGGCCCCCCATGGTCATCTCCAGGTTACTCAATGCCTAAGGGGTCCCAAGTCCATTCTGTGCCCTGAAGAGTGGAGAAAGCTTCTCCTTCCCTCCTCCGGAGCCATTGATTGGGACCTTCAACAACAAGGTGGCTTCCTGGTGTCCTCTTCTTTCTAAGAAGAGTGAAGCGCTTTTGTTTCTGTTTTCCTCTGCAGGATACAGTGACACAAGCTCCACTCCCCTCTCTGCTGACCCTGCCCCCAACACACACATCTGTGACCTTCCTGCTGTACTTTTCTAGGGACACATTCCCACTGATCCAGCCAGTTCTCTCCTACCTCATCTCAGGCATGATCAGTTTGCAAGACTGTGGTCTGGAGTTGATGGAACAGTTAGAAAATAAGAAGGTGGCTAACTGAGAATGCCGAAGGGTTCCCTGATTCATTTAACCATCATTCATTCAACAATAATCCTGTCCTAGGGCCTGGGGGGTGTCAAAGTAATCATGCCTGTGGTGGTTTGAGGCTGTATATACTCCAGAAAAACATGTTCTTAAATCTAATCCATTCCTGTGGGTGCAGCCCATTGTATGTAGTATCTTTTTTTTTTTTTTAAAGATTTATTTATTTATTTAATTTCCCCCCCTCCCCTGGTTGTCTGTTCTTGGTGTCTATTTGTTGCGTCTTGTTTCTTTGGTTTCTTTGTCCGCTTCTGCTGTCATCAGACGGCATGGGCGGGGGACACCCTTGCGTGGCACGGCACTCCTTGCGCGCATCAGCACTGCGCATGGCCAGCTCCACACGGGTCGAGGAGGCCCGGGGTTTGAACCGCAGACCTCCCATATGGTAGACGGACGCCCTAACCACTGGGCCAAAGTCCGTTTCCCATGTATGTAGTATCTTTAGATGAGGTTATTCAATTAAGATGTGACCACTTCATTCAGGGCGGGACTTAATCCTACTACTGGAGTCCTTTATAAAGCGAATGAATACACAGAGAGAAAGTCACAGTTGCCAGAAGCTGAAATCAGTGAAACCCAGAAGAGAAGAGAAAGACCAGCAAATGCCGCCACGTGCCTTGCCATGTGGCAGAGAAGCAAGGACCTCTCGTCTTTGGGAAGAAAGCATCTCCCTAACGATGCCTTGATTTGGACAATTCCGTGGCTAAGCTAAAAAGTCCCATTGTTCAAGCAGAACCATTTCATGGTGTTTGCTTTAAGCAGCCTAGGTAACTAAAACAACGACCACAGCAAACGTTTTTTTTTTAAGATTTATTTATTTATTTCCCTCCCCTTTCCCCCCACTCCCCATTGTCTGCTCTCTGTGTCCATTCACTGTGTGTTCTTCTGCATCCACTTGCATTCTTGTCAGTGGCACTGGGAATCTGCGTCTCTTGAGAAACCACTACCTGCTAAGTACTGGCCCATAAACACCACGAGTGAATGCCATTTCTTGCTCTCAACAACTCCAGAGGTTCCCATTTTATAGAAGATGGAAGTAAGGCTTATAGAAGCCATGTGACTTGCTCAAGGTCATATCATAAATCGTGAGGGCGGGATTTGAGCTCAGCCCATGCATCAACTCTTGCAACCCTGCCCATGGAGCAATTCACAGTCTATTGAGGGAGGGAGGGGAAAACATAAAACCAGTACAGGAGCTTTAAGGGTTAAAGGAGTCCTATGAATCAGGCCCAGGGCAAGACAGCTCTGGAACACATGGCCCAGCCAAACATCCACCTCTCAGACATAAAACCTGTAGCTCTCGTAGTGTGAGGGCAAAAATGGGGGCCCAGCAATTCCTAGAGCCAATATCTCAGCCCTCTCCCCAGAAGGAGTGTCTGATGCTGTTTAAACGCTGACCATCGGCCCGTCAGCTGGCTGATGAGGAACTTGGGATGCAAATGAAAAAAGCAAGACCATCTAGTCCAGTGATTCTCCAACCCGCCCCCCAGGAAGATCATGGAATTCACGGCGAGTTTTGTGGACAGCTGCCACGTACTGGCACATCAAACTTGAATCAGCTGAACTAGTGACTCTCAGCTGGGGTCACTCTGGCCCCACTTCCAGGGATTTGGCGATTTTTGATTGTCACAACTGTTGCTACTGACATCAAGTGGGTAGAAACCAGGGATGCTAAATATCCTACAATGCATAGGACGCCCCCCACAACAGAATTATCTGGCCCCAACTGTCAACAGTGTCAAGGTTGGGAAACCCGGAAGCAAACCCATAAATCTTGGGCTGATTCAGTTCCTTCTCTCATATGTGATTCAGCCAGATCAAATGTTAACAGGAACCTAAGACTCTGAACTTTTCTCCACTAGATATGAGAGAATTCCATTCATTAGCTCAGCTGAGCTAGTCTTAGGGCTTCCCACCTCCAGACTCGAAGAGGCCAAAGCACAGCTGCAAGCCAGCACCTGAAAAGACCAAGGCAAGATTCCCTTCCTTAGGCCTCCTCTTTGGACCTTCAATGGACTCCTTCTTCCGGGAGGATCTGGAACTCTAAGACGTCTCCCTCTTGCTAGTCGAATGTAGTCAGATAAGGTGGAAATGTCAGAGCTGAAATAATTTAGTCCAATACTCTTACTCACACTCCTGCTTAAATCCCTCCATTGCTCTTTGAATACAAGCCTCGGTCCTTACCCTGGTCTGCAGCCAGCAGGTTTCTCAACCTCGGCACCACTGACATTTTGAACTGGGTCATTCTCGGCTGCAGAGGGCTGCTCTGTGCATTGTAGGATTTTTACCACCATCCCTGGCCCCTGCCCACTAGAGATGACAACAGAATGCTTTCCTCCCTCTCCCCAGTTGTGACAACCAAAAGTGTCTCGGCCCTGCTCAGTGTCCCCTGGGGGACAAAACCACTCATTTGAGAACCACTGGTCTACAAGGATCTACGAGAATCTAAGTGAATTGACCTCTGCCTACACCTCGTCCACCACCCCAGCCACACTCGCCTTCCTTCTTGACAACAAGAGACCGTTGCTGCCGCTGAGACTGCCTGCTGCTCCTCTCCTGGGGTGTCTCCACTCAGCTGTCACCTCCTCACAAAAGCTTTCCATGATTGAACAGGGCCTCCACTTGCATCACTTTCTGTCACATCATCTTGTTTTACTCCTTCATGGCTTTTTATGCCTATCTGATACCTTCTTGTTCTCTGCAAAGGCAAGGATGGTGTCCATCTGTCCACCACCATATCTACAGCACCTGGACGGACTTCAATCTAGGTGACCAGAGGAAGAGTCTCTGCAGCCCCCCACGGGGCAGCTGAGCAGCCGCAGCCTCACGACTGGAGAGCGTCATCGTCTGACGCCCTTCGCCCGCGAGAGCCAACCTCAAAGGACTGAAGCTGCGTTGGGAGAAGAGACTGGGCTCCTTCTACCTTTTTACATTTCTAGGCTCTGTCACACAAACAAACAGGCCCGGTTTCCGTTTTTTTTTAGTTCTTTCAACTTTTATTTTGAACATTTTCAAACTTACAGGTCCATTGCAAAAATAATACAAACCCTGAGAACTCCAACAGATCTGTCATCCCTAGATCTACCAATTTACCATTTGCCACATTTGCTATATCCTTCTATCTACATCTATGTGTCCCTCTATCTATCCATCCATCACCCATCTACTATCATCTATCTACCTGTCTATATACCCACCTAGCTATCGATGTACTATCACCTACCTACCTACTTATCCATCAATCCATCTTCTATCTATATCCACCCACCTACCTATCTATCTATTTATCTAATTTCTAAATCTTTGAGGAAAAAAACAAAATTTAAAAAAAAAACAAAGATAAAAAAGAAAAAATAGATATAAACCTTTGAGAATAGGTTGTATACATCATACTCTATGAACATATGACATTTCCATGTACATGGTTTCCTTTTTTGAGAGCCCAATGAATCTAATTGGGTCGAACCACGTGGGATGGGCAAGGGAGAACAGAAATAGATTGTCTGCAAATTACTCAAATGAATCCAGAAGCCACCCTGCAAGCCCACAGCAGCTGGCTTGTACAAATGCTGCTCCGCTCTCTACTCGGACAAAAATTCTCTCTTCCAGCAGCTTATGAACACTGTTAAGCTCTAATCAATAAAAAGGAAATCAAAGAAAATCATTTGGGACAAAAGACACTTTCAGGAGAAAACAATAGCCCGACACGCTCCCTTTGAAGTGTTTCTAAATAGCACTTTTGCTCTCTCACCTAGGAGAGGATTTTAGATGTGTGCAGACAACTTTGAATGCTGCCCAAACACAGCAGTTCTGCAGCTCCCCCTCCTTGCTTCCTGCAGGCTGGGAGAAGCTTTTTGTCTCTTAATTTACTGCACAGGCAACATTAAATAGGAATGGCTTTTTTTTTTTTTGAAGTAACATTCAACCACAGCCCCAGGACTTCATGCGTTTCATCAAATGCTCTTTTTCTTTGCCCATTCTCGTCAATATTCCAACACAGTATTTACATAGCTACATTCACAACATACTCAGATTTTGGAATTCCCTTTGTTTCAAAATCCAAATAAATAAATACACATGCACGTTTTTCATGTCACCACCTAGATGGCATAAGTATATTTGAATGTTCACATATAATTATTCCATATTCCAAATAAATGCAGTGACAATTCTTGCTAGATACCTAAGTTATTTTTAATGACCTAAAATTGGGTATGGAGGTATTTTTCTTCTTTTGATTTGATTTCTTTCAGATAAAGACCAGGGGTGGGATGGATCACTGGTCAGGATGAAGATTTTTTTTCTGCCAGGTGGGTAGGAATTGCCAGCTGTTTGTCTCAAGGTCTGAGCACACTTCAAGGGCACCAGCAGAGGGCGAGAGTAGGAGTTTCCTTACAGCCTCACTCCTGAGTATCAATATTTTAACAAATGGAAGTGGGACCAGGGTGATTGCTAAAATGGTTCTGCATTTCCCTGATTATCTTTTGCATTTCCCTTTTTGTGCTGAAACACTGCCTTTCTCATTTTCCAGGCCCATCTAGGTGCAAGTTCAATCCCTTTCTCTCTTTGTACACAGTGTGACTAACAATATATATTTCACACTGGCTTCCATTTGCCTGCCACTGTCAGCCTTTTTAATTTTTCCTGTCCATTGGATACCTTATTGCAGATTTAACTTGGATTTCCCTGACTGCTAAAGAGGTCAAGCATCTTGTCACGTTTACCAGCTGATCATGATTTCTCTGCCATGAAAATCCTGTTCATTTATTTCTGCCCATTTCCTTATGAGGCATTTTCCTCTTATTCATTTATAAAAAGGCTTTTAAATATATGGATACTAAGGATTTGTCAGTTATGGGTATAGCAAACATATTCTTCAGGTTGTGGCTTGCCTTTTAATTCTTTTTATCATGTCTTCTGGTGAACAAAAGTTCATCATTTCAATATGGTAGAATGTATCAACCTTTTCCCTCTATGGTTTATACTTTATCTTGTGACCTTTTAAGAAATGCTCTCCTACACCAAGGTCCTAAAGGTCATCTCCTTTCTTTTCTTTTAAAACTTAAAATGTGACCTTTCTGATATAAGTCCCTGGACCACCTGGGCTTGATTTTGGTATATGGTGTGAGGTAAGGCTCTGCTTTTATTTTTATTTCTCCTGTCTTCCTGAGCCCGAGGCTGTGAGCTCACTAAGAGTAGAGACTCACGGTACTTACCTCCATCCCCTCAGTACCACTGGCACATAACTGACCCTCAGTGAATGTTGGCCATGTGGACTGTTTGGTTATAGGCTGTGTATGAAGCTACCCCTTCCAGGGACGATGCAAGAGCAGCTCAGTCTTCTGTAGTCTGAGAGTGTATGTCTGGGACTCAATGGCCATCCAAGTGAGATTGGCCTACTTCAGATCCACTCAAGCCATCTCTAAAGAGGGAGATATTGATTCTTTCCTAAATTGGGCATCCAGTGAGGGTCTTGTTGCAGAAACACCTGTGTAGCAGAGATGGTTCCAGAACATGCACTACTCTCAGCCCAAACCTAAAGTGGCAAACATGAAGCCTTGTGTCCTTGCTCCCCAGTGTCTGTAAGTGGAGAGAATGATGGTTAGAGAGAGTCCCCTCAAGGAGAAGCAGCGCAGCCAGGACAGGCAGAAAGCTTATGGGAATCGGCTGGGAGAGGCTCAACCAGCTGAGGGCCTCTGAGGCCCCCAGCCCCTCTCCCTCCTCCTCATTCTGTTTCCATATAGAAAGCCTCCTCTGCTTCTCGGTGTCTCACTAACTCCGACCCAACCTCAGATCCAGCCCAATCACTCTATCAACAGATATTTACAGAGTACCTCCCACATGCTGGACACAGGGCTACCACATAGTAGGGACTCAGTTCTTAGCTGCTGACTGGGTGTTTGGGCACAAAGGACAAAGTGCACAAGACAGGCATGGTCCCTGTACTGGAGCTCCTGAGAGTAAGCAAATAATTATATAGTTAGCATTGGGGTGTGAGCTGGGAAGAACAACGGGGTGCCTTGGGACTGATCCTCTAAAGCTGGCCCAGTGGAAGGGGTACTGAAGATGAGATCTGAAGGACAAGCAGGAGCTAGGGCCTCAGGAAGGATGATGGCACATCGAACCACTGACAAGGCCAATGTGGCCAAGTGCAAAGAATAAGCAGGGGTGGCAGGAAGGCCAGAGCTGAGGTTGGGGGAAAAGGCAGGTCAGATCAGACCTTGCTGCCAGGTAAGGAGTTGGACTCAGGAACGAGGAGAACTTGAGAAGGACTTTAGGCAGAGAGCCTCCTAATTAGACTTGCATTTTTAAAAGATCTCCAGCTGCATCTCTGCCTTCTTCAAACATCTCTCCTTCTCCCTCTCCCATTCACCTTGCAAATTATTCACTTCTCTGCACCCCTCATAACAAACTCTTCTACATGGCTATTTTACTTTGCATGTACTGTAATTCTTCGGAGGAGAGAGACCACATCTTCTACATTCCCCCCTCCACCACCAGTTCTCTTTCCTGCCCTAGCATCTGGAGGTAGCATGGTATATTAGACAAAGGACTGGACTTGGAATCACATGCCTACATCCACATCCTAGCTCTACCAGGTCCAGACTGTGCGGCCTTAGCCATGCTACTGAATCTCTCTGGACCTCCTTTCCATCTCTCATGGGAAACACAGGGGACACAATATTCAATCTGCATTCTTCATGATACTATGTTCCATGAAGTTCCCATGAATGCTGAATTGCAAATACTGAACCATTCACTGCTGCTATGAGGAATACAGGTAAGGCTCCTGTAAGCCTCTGGTCACATAATTTTTGTCAACCCATCTATATATAACCTTGTTTTATGTGTGTTTCTGCTTAAAGACACCTTATTTAAGGGATATTGTTCATTCATTAAAGCTGAACTCATGGCCAACAGTGCTGTAACTCATGCCTAAAGGAAGCTTATCTAATACATGTATTTTCTCTGTGAGGCAATCATGGCCTTCTTGTGCTTAGGAACACTAGACAGCACTTCAGCACTACGCTTGGGGCCACTTTAGACATCAAGGACACCAAGAAAAAGCACAAAAATACAAAAAGCATGCCCTAAGCATACTGTGAAAAGGACACTTGTTTACAGTAAGAGAGTTGAAACAAGAAGGCCTTGTCCAACCTCAGCTGAGAACATGCATGATGGGTGACTCAAATCTTTTGCTGCTCTGCATGTGTCCACAAATGACCATGAAAGCACCATTGAGTATTGGCTTGGGTTTAACTATTAACTTTAGTGAGTAGGGAATTGCAAATAGGGAATCCACAAATAATGAGGATCCGCAGTATACCCCACGCAGTTCTAGTGAAGACCAGCTTGTCCTTGAAATTCTTCTGTTGGTTGGAAGGACATTGTTTCCTACTGGGTTGGGGAGGGCCATATAGGAGGTACCTGTTGTTTCTGTCTATTTAGCACCACCACCCCAGCCATTCTTCTGGTATCAAAACTTCTTTTGCTATAGTTTGGGTGAGGCTAACTCTGGACAT
Organism: Dasypus novemcinctus; assembly: GCF_030445035.2. Classification (NCBI taxonomy): domain Eukaryota; kingdom Metazoa; phylum Chordata; class Mammalia; order Cingulata; family Dasypodidae; genus Dasypus; species Dasypus novemcinctus. Next base: position 54,348,113 of record NC_080695.1, on the reverse strand, counting down.
TTGACCCATCCTGGCTAGAGCAGTCCCTCCTCTCCCTTGCCAAAGTAATGGCCATGTGACAAACCAGCCAATCAGTTTCCTCCCCACCCCTGATTGGGGGTAGGAGGTAGGAGGCACAATTTTAAGATGGCCCCCAAGATTTCCACCCTCTGGCATACATACTCTGTACAATCCCCTCCCCTTGAGTGTAGGTGGGTGAATATGATCAGCTAGCACTCCCATGACTAGGTTATATTACATGGCAGAGGTGAAGGGATTTTTCAGATGTCATTAATCAGTTGACATTAGTCAACACTGAATTCATCAAAAGGGACACTATCCTAGGTGGGCCTGGCCTGATCAGGTGTGCCCTTTAAAAGAGGACTTAGAGATAAGTGTGGTGGTTTGAAGCTGTATGTACACCAGAAAAACATCTTCTTAAATCTAAGCCATTCCATTGGTGAGATTACTTCAGGTAAGGGATGGCCCAACCCAATCAGGATGGGTCTTAATCCTATTACTAGAATCTTTTATAAATAGCATGAAATTCAGACAAAGAGAAAGCCACAAAAGCAAGAAGCTGAAACTCAACAGAACCAGGAAAGAACAGAGAGGCTGCCATGTGCATTGCCATGTGACAGAGGAGCCCAGGACCAAGGATCACCAGCAGCCAGCCCCAGAACACCAGTCTTTGGGAAGACAGTATCACCTTGATGATGGCTTGATTTGGACTTTCTTTTCGCCTCAAAACTGAACAAGTAAATTACTGTTGTTTAACGCAACCCGTTTCATGGTATTTGCTTGAGCAACCCAGGAAATGAAAACAGTAAGAGGCAAGAAGCTATAGCAGATGTTCTTCAGTTGGCCTTGAAGAAGCAAACTTCCATATTTGTGGAGAGGTCCACATGGCAGGGAACAGCAGGTGTAAGCTAGAGGCTGAGTCTCAGTCCTACCACACACACAATTGAATTCTGCCAACAACCAGAGGACTTGGAAGAGGCCCTCTAGCCTCAGATGAGATCCCAGCCCTGGCTGTCACCTTGATTTCAACCTGCTGAGACTGAGCAGAGAATCCAGCTGAGCTAGGCTTGCAAAGTGAGATCATAAAAGGGTGTGGTTTTAAGCCACTAAATCTACCACCTCCTACCCCCATCTGTGGGTAGGGAGGAATCTGATTGGTTGGTTTGGTCACATGGCCATTACTTTGGCAAGGGAGAGGAGAAGCTACTCTAGCTAGGATGGGTCAATGTCCAGAGTTAGCCCCACCCAAAATACAACAAAAGAAGTTCTGATACCAAAAGGAGAGCTGCGGGGGGGGGGGGGGGGGGGGGCGGCTAAATAGAACCAACAGTTACATCCTATATGGTCTTCCCCAAACCAGGAGGAAACAATGTCCTGCCAACAATAGAAGAATTTCAAGGACGAGCTGGTCTTCATTAGAACTGCATGAGGTATACTGCTGATCCTCATTATTTGTGGTAGGGAATGTACAGCCTCCACTCACGATGTTGATGAGTAGACCTGCCAGTCAGCCTCCAGACCATGGCCCCTGCTTCCCACTTTATTGTCTTTACCCAGTCAAGGGGGACCTGGAGTCAAGGAAGCTGGCAGGGTCACCAGCATAGATAGAATTGCTTTAGGAACTAACCCCCCAAGCAGAGTCCCTCCTTTCATCTCGCTCTCCTCTTCTTTCCCCCAGCAATGGGTTTACACACATCTTGACACCTATACCAGTTGGTAAGAGGCCAGATCAAATGAGGCTGCATCTTCCAGAAATATCAGATGGAGCCCATAGTGGACACCCTGCTCTGGGAGACCCCATCAGATGATCTGTCTCCTGAAAATTAGAAACATGAATGTAAAGAGAGAAAGAGAAAATAGCCTGGAGTCCTTGGAGCAAGTTCAATTAGTCTTATCCCTCTAGAACTACGCTGCCCAATATAGAAACCACCATCCACACGTGGCTATGGAGGACCTGAAATGTGGCAAGTCCAAACTGAGATGCGCTGCCAGTGTAAAATCGACAGTGGATAAGAAGACTTAGTACGAAAAAGGAACACTGAGTCTTACCCTTATAATTTTTATATTCATTACATGCTGAAATGACAATATTCTAGAGTTCCTGGAGTAAAGCAAATGGAGTATTTGAATATATTTCACCCACTTCTTTTTAGTTGTTTTTTTTTTTAGGAGGTACCAGGGATTGAAGCCGGGACCTCATACATGGGAAGCACGTGCTCAACTGCTGAGCTATATCCGCTCCTTTTTAGTTTTTTTTAATGTGGCTACTAGAAAATTTAAAATTAGATATGTGGATTGCATTGCATCTCTACCGGAGAGCACTGCTCTAGAGAGAAGTGCATGGAGACCTGCTCCCCAGGGCTGACCTGGGACCCTGGTGGTTCAATTTTTTTATTCTATTAACTACTCCACTATCCTTTCAACAGCCCCCCATTTAAATATATATATATATATATATAAGTAACATACGTACAACCTAAAATTTCTCCCTTTAGCGCCACTCAGATATATAATTCAGAGATGTGAATTATAACACATTCACAGTGTTGTGTTACCATTACCACCATCCATTACCAAAACTTTCCCCTCACCCCCAAAGGAAATTCTGCACCAATTCAGCTTTAACTCCCCATTCGTCCCCCACTTTTTCTCCCAAGCAGCCTGCATTTGAATCCTGGCTCTGCCATTTACTTACTGTGTGACCTTGGGCAAGTTTCTTAACCCCTCCCTGGCCTGTTTTCTTATCTGTGCAATGGGGATAGTGAAAATATCTCATCCAGTTGTGAGAACTAAATGTGTTCGTGTATAGGAAGGGCTTAGCGTCCAGCATTAGTGAGTCTATCATCGTTACAGTCACTATTTCCCTTCAGCTGGTCAGAGTCAGCTTTGCTGCTACTTGACCTGAAAAGGCTCCCCTACCCCACAGCCTGTGGTAGGTTGAATTTCGTCCTCCGACGAAGACATGTTACGTTCTTCATCTTAAAAGATGGGTCCCTGTGGGTGCCAACTCATTTGTATAAGGGACCCTCCGATGATGCAGGAGCAGTGAAGGTGTGGACGCATTTGGGAACGGCATCTTCTGAGATCCTATTTAGGTGTGGCCCAAATGAATGGGGTGGGCCTTCACCCCTACGCCTGGAGGCCTTAGGAGGACAGGGAAGCCAGATGTGGCCAGAGCAGCCGGAAGCCAGAAGTGAGCAGAGGCAAGAGAGAGCCTCCCCTGTGCGGGGAGGCAGGGCTGGGAGCCCAGGAACCTCGAGGATGGTGGCCAACCAGTGCCAGCGGGCTTCAGACTTTGGGGAGAAAGTATGACCTGGTCCGTGCCTTGATTTTAGACTTCTAGCCTCTGAAACAACACGACAACAAATTCCCATTATTCAGCCAAGCAGCATGTGGTAATGCTCAGAGCAGCCTGGCAATCTAAGGCACGGCCCTGTGAATTTCCCCTTGCATTTGTTATTCATGGATGTGACTGTCTACTTTCTCAGATGCATCTCCAAGCAATGAGGAAGTACTGAGCTTAAGAGTCCAAACCTGACCTCATTTTACCTGGATGTAAGTGGGGATAATCAGCATAACTCATAGGACAGGGTGACTATTCAATGGAATATATATGGAGAATGCTTACACTTCAAGAAATAGGAAGCACCTGGCCACTACTTGCTGTTTACTATACTATGATGGAGTTTTGAGGGCAGGGGTCAGGTCTCATTTGTGTGTGTAGCCCAGGAACCTGCCATCTGCAGATGCTCAATAAATGTTGCCCTCACATGGAAACTTTCAAAGTCTCCCCCTGAACAGAGTCTGGCATTCTCTTTAGAGCTTATGCTGGATACCCTGGCCACCCAACTCACCAAGTGCTCAAGGTGCAGGGCCTTATCTTCTCTACCCAAGCTGGACCTGATGAATTGTTTGGTTGGCAAATGATACTGTCCTCCTCGGTTCAACTGAGTCCCAGTCTCCTGGCTAGAGGATTTCAGCGTAATCATCACAGTCATGACTGACAGCAACATTTATTTATTTGGTGCTGACCAGCTGGTAGTTCACGTTAGTTAAGCCTTGTTGCATGCCAGGCCCCTGTGAACACCACAAGTATTAGCACATGCCACCCTTACCACAACTCCTCCCATTTTACAAAGAGGGGAGCTGAGTCTCAGCAAGACAGAGTGGAGGTTAGGAGCAGACCACTGGGATTTGAAGACCACCTCCTGCATTTATTAACTCCATGGCCTTGGGAAAGTGACTCAACTTTCTGCGACTCAGCTTCTTTATCTGTGAAATGGGGATAATGCTAGGCCCTGAGAAGCTTCCAAAATTAAACGTAAAAACCGAAGCATAGCAGCTGGTCCATGATAAGTGTTCTGGGGAGTCAGTAAGTATCATTATTATTAGGGATGTGAGCAGGTGCCCAGGGCCACACTGTGGAGGTGGTGGGCCTTAGAGTTATGGGATTCAAGTCCATGCTCTTGGCCATGACATGGCACCACTTATACACAGACTCTGGGCTCAGTGCCTCACATGCACTAGCTCACTGATCACCCACAACAGGTTCTGAAGTAATTACTTTTATGATCAGTGGTGTGCTGGTAAATATTTAACTCTCTGGGGGAAAAAAGGCTCTGATTTGTAGCATCTGTCAATTTCATATATCACAGGCAAATTTCAATCCACCAATGGGAAGTCAACCAACTGGCTTACAAAAACCCTGAAAATTTAATGATAAACTCTTGTGAGCCAGTGCAAGCCAGCTCCAGCACACTGTATGATCCCCATTTTACAAAAGAGCATACTGAGACTAGAGATGATAAGTAACTAGCCCAGGTCCACACCTCCAGTGAGTAGCAAAGCCAGGATTCGAACCCAGGACTGTGCACTTCAGGTCTTCCCTTGGGTGGAGCAGTGTGCACTGTGGCAAGACCTCTGACTTCCATCAGACAACCTAACTTTAGTTCTGCTTCTGTCATTGAAAGCTGTGTGACACTGGGCAAGTCACCTAACCTCTCTGTGCTACAGTTGGCTCATCTACAAAGTAGGGAAGTTGACCCAAGTCATCTGTGGTTCCTTTTCTAGCTCATGTTATGACTAGGGAGTGAAAGGTCATGTTGAGGTCTGAAACGTAAAATCAAATTTTATTTAAAGAGAAGGAAAACAATAAGGAGGATGTGAAAAAAAGCTCCAAGTCAACGGCTGCTTTGTCAGTCTCTGGCCTGAGCCCAGTCCTGGCTGTACAGAGTTGCCAAAACCCTGGGCAGGAAACAATTTAAACAAGTGCACAAAGGCCAGGATTCTGCTGGGAGGGTCAAGGCTGACAGCAGCTTGGGGCCAAGTCAAAGAGGGATTTTTCATTAAAAAATCAACATTTACCTTGTTAAGGGCCTTGTTTGTTACAGTATCAGGCAGGAATGACCTCAAAATACAAAATGTGGGGAAACGGACTTTGGCCCAGTGGTTAGGGCATCCGTCTACCACATGGGAGGTCCGCGGTTCAAGCCCCGGGCCTCCTTGACCCGTGTGCAGCTGGCCCATGCGCAGTGCTGATGGGCGCAAGGAGTGCCCTGCCACGCAGGGGTGTCCCCCGCGTAGGGGAGCCCCACACGCAAGGAGTGCACCCATAAGGAGAGCCGCCCAGCGCGAAGGAGGGAGCAGCCTGCCGAGGAATGGCGCCACCCACACTTCCCGTGCCGCTGACGACAACAGAAGCGGACAAAGAAACAAGATGCAGCAAAAAGACACAGAAAACAGACAACCAGGGGAGGGGAGGGGAATTAAATAAATAAAAATAAATCTTTAAAAAAAAAAAAATACAAACTGTGTTTAGGAGGCTGTTGACCAGGCTGTGTTTTGGCAGCTGGCATGGCAGGCTGGGGTATTTATAACTCCAGTGGTTTCCAGGTATCAGGCCCAGTCGGCATATAAAACCAGGCACCTCGAATCGGCAATTACTTTTGCTTTATATCAGGGTTCTTAACCCTTTTTGTCCCATGGACCCCTTTGCCTGTCAGGAGAAAACCGCTAAGTCCACACTCTACTGTATATTATTTAATAAGTATATCACACCCGCACCAACAAGTCCCCACAGGAACAATGCTTTATTCAAGCTCACAAACCCCTGGCTAAGAACCTCTGCTTTAAATAAAAGTCCTAATTCCCTTCGCACCTGTCTGCCTTGGTTTGGTGAAGACCCACGTAGCGCATACTGAAAACAATAATCCAATTCTAAGGCCAGCTCCTCAGAGCCTCAGCCGCGCCCCACCTCTTGGTATCTTCCCTCTTCAGCTCTCCCCGCAACCTCCCGGGACCTGGGTTCCCAATCACCACGTATTAAGAGTCTTCCATACACCAGGTGCTTTACCTGCTGGATCTTGGTTTAGTGAAAGAACGGGGCGTGGAGTCGTTAGGTGCACAGCCTCCGGCGCTGGACAGCCTGGGTTCAGTCCCAGCTTGGCCATTTACCAGTTCCGTGGCCTTACAGCATGCCTCAGTTTCCTCATCGCTAAAACGGGCTGATAGCAGTTAATACAATGAAAGCACTGAGCAGAGGGCCCGGTACATAAAGTTGTCAGCCCCGACCCACGCCCACCTCGGGGACGTGAGCACCATCCCTAACGGGGAGGTGAGGAGTTAGAGCCAAGGCCACACAGCTGGCAAATGGCTCTTTAGCCAGGTCAAGCGCAAAAGCTAACGCCATTTACGGGATGGCATTAATTCAATTCAAACAATATCTACTGAGTTTCTTCCAAGTGCCAGAGATACCAAGAATAGATGACAACGTTACTATTTATTAGTTGCTCTGCCCTGGGGTCTGGCTAAGCTTTACCTGGGCGGCCAGAGGATGCTGAGGCGGGACTTTCCCCGTGGACCCGGAACTGTTCACCCAGACCCAACGCTGAGGACTGGAGGGGCGCCAAGGAGCTGGCAATCCTCCTGCTGTGGTTTCTAGGAGGCAGAGAACTGGCTCTGCCGTGCTCACGCCACCTTCCCATTCCGACTCTACCAGCAGACAGAGGTGGGGACAGAAGACGCATCAGCTGAGTGGGGAGAGCGTGGCTCTCCCTTCTCCCCACCCTGAGCCAAGAGAGGTGGCTGCCAGGAGAACCACTTGCCGAGATCAGGTGTGTCTACGGGAAGGAGCAGCTGGCATCTTTTTGTCTGAGGGCATCTGCTTAGTCAGGGCCTTGTTGATCTGTTTTGTCCCTTCCTGATCACAGGAAAGGGGAAGTGGGGAGGTGGCAAGCAGAGCCTGGATGCAGAGCCTGGCAGGAGCCGATTCGTAGCCCTTGAGGTGACAAGGGTAAGCATGGCAGATGCTGAAGGTGCAAAGGTGCACACCTGTATCCCCAGGCGCGGCCACGGCCGGGCCTGCGTCTGCCGGGCTTCCTGTGGCCAGCCCTGCTTCTCTCTGCCTGAGGACTCTCGCGGCCTCTGGAGTCCTGCTCGTGCCCACACGGCAAGCAGGAGGAGCTGGGGGTGGAGACTCCCGGGGACATCCCTCTAGCCTTGCCAGCTGGCGCACACTCCTCACTCCTCAGGTAGGGTCCGTCTCAGGTGCTTGAGAGACACACCCTTTACTGGGTGCCTTTTCACCTCCTTTCCTCCCTTCCGTTCTGATTTTTTCTCGGCACCACCTTCCAAACAACACAGCCGCACTCAAATCTGACTCGGGTCTGTCTCCGGGGGAACCCAACCTGAGACAACAGGGGACTTCCCCACTCGCATGGGCGAGTGGACGCCAGGGAAGACAGCTGGGTTTGAGCCATCTGCCTGGGGCTCACCATCAAGGGCTGTTCCCTGGCAAAGGGACCTGGCAGTCAGAGGGCCTGGGATATCCCCCCAGGGACGGGAACTCAGGGGGCGAGAAGAGGGGGTGGAGCCTGATGTCCCACATCAGGGACTGTGCTGAGGGAGGACCCTGCCCGTGGCCGGCGCCTTCCCAACCGGTGGCATATGCCAGAGAAGCAGCTACAACAGGGAGAACTGCTGCCGGGGCAGCTCCAGAGAGACACGTGCCCTTCCCTCTCCCAAATCCCACTCCCTCCCCACTTCAAGTCTCCCGGGCAATGGACTGGTAATGAGCCTCTTTCCTGCCACCTGCCACCTATTTTGGTGACCACATTCAGATCAGACTGTCCTTTGGCTTTTCCTAAACAATCTGATCAATGTGGCCATTCTGAGAAAAGCCACAAGAAGCTCAGATTCTGAAGGCTTTCTGCTTTATTAATACGTATCAATAAAATGGATTTGTTAAAAAAAAAGAAGTTTCCTAAAAGACAGGCCCCCTAAAGTTCCTAAGCAAAGGCAGAACCCCTTCTAAGGGGATAGCTTCAAAAGTGGAAGGAAGAAAGACACACACACAAAAAAGAGTAGTTAGATGGTGTGGTGGCTTGGAGCTGTATGTACCCCAGAAAAAAATGTTCTTAAAGCTTAATCCATTCCTGTGGGTGTGAACCCATCCTAAGTAGGCCCCATTTTTTTAGGAGGTACTGGGGATTGAACCCAGGACCTCGTACATGGGAAGCAGGTGCTCAGTCACTGAGCTACACCTGCTCCCTAATGAGAGTTGGTATTTTCACTTGTTTGTTTTTAGGAAGTACCAGGAATCGAACCCAGGACCTCGTACATGGGAAGCAGGCGCTCGATCACGTGTACTACATCTGCTCCCCTAGGCCCTTTTGATGAGGTTACTTCAGTTAAGGTGTGGCCCACCTCAGAGAGGGTGGGTCTTAATCCTATTACTGGGATCCTTTATAAGCAGAATGACATTCAGAGAGAGAAGCCAGGGAAAGCAAGAAACTGAAATTCAGCAGAACCCAGAAGAGAAAGAAGCCAGGACAGGCTGCCACGTGCATCGCCAGGTGACGGGAGCCCAGGACCAAGGCCCCTGGCAGCCAGCCCCAGAATGCCAATCTTTGGGAAAAAGCAGCTGCTGACTGAGGGTACACCGTGCCCCAGGCACTGCGACAGTGCGGGCGCTGTACTAACCGCATCTTCTCATTAAACCACCACAGCATCCAACCAGTGAATAGCAGAGCCAGGGTTCAGAGCCAAGTCCATCCGGAAGCTCCAACGGCCAAACTCTTCCCACCTTCACCAACCACCTATCATTTCCCAGAATGAGGTCCAGGGCTCCCCTGCAACAGAATCTCCCAGGGCATCTGCTAAAGCACAGCTTCATGAGCCTCTCACCCAAGCCTTAGGAAATCGGCAACAGAGCAGTTGAGGTCTGGGGATCTCCATGTTCACAGATCCCAGGTGATACAGGCACTTGCTCAAGGTAGAGAAGGAGAGTGGAAAGCCCCGCTCCATTTACAGCCTCAGGTTCACCGCCTTCCTGAAGACGGAGTACAATGACTCAGCACCGGTCCTGGGCATCACAGCCTCTGACTTCAAAATGTGTCTCTCACCAACTCACCGCTCACCCCCCGCACCTCAACCCACACCCACGCCCTCACCGCCTCTCACCTCCAAGACTGCCGCGATCACTCCTCACGGCTTCTTTTTTTTCTGTAGCTCGCCAACATTTTATCACGAACATTTTCAAATACAGAAAGGCTGGGAGAATTGTACAGTGAACACCTACCTACGCATTATCTAGGTTTCACAATAAATAGTTACTAGTATTAATAAACCTAAACTCATATTTTAAAAATATCCTATATTTGCTTTATTGCGTCTCTACCCATCTATCTTCTTTAATACATTTCAAAGTAAGTTGCAGCTGTCAGTATACTTCGTCCTAAATACTTCAACAGGCACATCATGGCCAGAGTTCAGTATTTGTTTATGGTTATTTTTTTGGATAAAATTTAGGTACAAATTTTAAGTGTACTGCTTGATGAGTTTTGACAAAGGCATGTACCCATGTATCCCAAAGCCCTATCAAGATACAGAACATTATTGTCAGCCCAGAAAGATCCCCCTTGCCACTTCCCCATTCCCCCTGCCACACCACTGTTCTAGTTTTTTCACAACATTTTGTCTGTTCTTGAACTTCTTATGAATGCAATCATAGAGTATGAGCTTTTTTGTGTGTCTGGCTTCTACTTAGCCCAATGTTTGTAAAATTCGTCACTTTGTTCTATCAGGATTTTTGTCCACTTTATTCCTGAGTAATATTCTGTTATATGAATAGAATAGCTTCTTAGCCCTTTGCCTATTGATAGATAAATGGGCTGTTTCTAATTTGGGGCTATTATGTAGAAAGCTGGCATGAATATTCATGTACAAGGTTCTGTGTAGACGTATGTTTTCACTGTTCTTTGGTAATATCAAGGAGCAGGACTGCAGGGTCATGGGTAGATGCCTGTTTTGTTTGAAAAGAAACTGGTAGACCTTTTTCCTAAGTGGTTACCCCGTTTAAACTCCCACCAGCGGTGTGTGAGAAGTCCAGTTGCTCCATATCCTCATAGCGGGGATGGGGCAGCAGTAGTTCAGTGTGGCTTTGACTGGCATCTCCCTGAAGGTCGAGGCTCTCTTCATGTGTTACTGGTTACTGATACATCTTCTGTTAGGAAGTTCCTCTTCAAAATCTTTCCAAAGTGGTGAAATGGACTTGGCCCAGTGGTTAGGGCGTCCGTCTACCACATGGGAGGTCCGTGGTTCAAACCCCAGGCCTCCTTGACCCATGTGCAGCTGGCCCATGCGCAGTGCTGATGCGCGCAAGGAGTGCCCTGCCATGCAGGGGTGTCCCCCGCATAGGGGAACCCCACGCACAAGAAGTGCACCCGTAAGGAGAGCCGCCCAGCGCGAAAGAGTGCCGCTGACAACAACAGAAGCGGACAAAGAAACAAGATGCAACAAATAGACACAGAGAACAGACAACCGGGGGAGGGGGGGAATTAAATAAATCAATAAATCTTTAAAAAAAAAAATCTTTCCAAAGTGGTTTTGCAGTTTTATCTTTGAATTGTCAGAGTTCTTTATATGTTTTGGATATAAGTCCTTTTTCAGGCTTATATCCAGCTTGACTGGGTTACCTGCTGTGATGACTTGGAGCAGTCTACATTCCAGAAAAACATGTTCTTAATTTTTATCCATCCCTGTGAGTGCAAACTCACATAAGGAGGGCCTGTGGATGAGGCTACTTCAGTTATGGTGAGGCCCCCCAGTCAGGATGGGTCTTAGTCCTATAACTGGGTCCTTTATAAGAGAATGAAATCCAGAGAGGCAGAAAGAGAAAGCCGTGGAGGGAGCAGCCAGAGCTGAATATCAACGCCACTCAGAAGAGAAGGGAGAGACCAGAAGACGCCGCCGTGTGCCTAGGCATGTGACAAAGTACGGCCTGAGGGTCCCAGCAGCCAGCCCCAGACAGCTGCCTTGATGATGCCTTGATTTGGACATTTCCCTGGCCTCAAAACCATAAGCAAATAAATTCCCATTGTTTAAACTGAACCATTGCATGGTATTTGCTTGACACTCCCCCTCCTCAAAACTCTCCAAAGGCTTCCCACCACACTGAAGAATAAAATCCAAGTCTTTAGCTCAGCCTGCAAGGCATCTTATACCAACGCAACCTCATCACCTGTCTCCCTCCCTCACTCTATTCCAGCCCTCAACATGCTGAGCCAGCTTCTGCCTCAGGCCTTTGTCTTCCTATACTTACGGCTCCAATGTTCTTCCCCAGACACCCTTCAGACTCACTCCTTCATGCCACCCAGCTCTCTGTTCACATCTCACCTCGACACCCACGTAAAACAGCTTCTCCATTCTCACCAGCCAGCCATGCTTCTCCAGCCCCCTACCCTGCTTTGTTTCTCCTCTTGGCGTACACGATACCAACGTGGTGGTATTTGTTAACGTTTTTGTTTCCTGCCTGTTGTCCTCCAGTGGAGGGTAAGTTCCACCAGGGCAAGGGCTCCGTTTTGCTGGCTGTGGACAAGCATCTAACATACAGGTTAAGGCACAAGGATTTTTAAGCCAAAGAGCCTCCATTCTACCAGTCAGCAGCAGGGACAAGTTATTAGCTTCTCTCTGACCAGTTTCCCCCTTTGCAAGGAGTTAGTGCAGGTAAATCACTTCGAAAATCGCCTGACCCAGACTGAACACTCCTTGACTTATAACAATATTATTAGCTGCAGCCCCCGAACAGGATAAGCTATTAAATAAATAAATGAATAACTTATATATTATCCTTACATGCATATATTTTTTTCTCAACTTTTACATCCAGATGCTACATTATCCTAAGAAAGTTTTGTTTTTCTAGGGATGCACTGCAAGCAGGGAAGAAAGGTGTCTCCATGTGACAGAGCAAAAAAGGCCCACAAGCCTACATGACTCCAGTCACATCTGAACCAGTGAAAGGGCTGGGACAAGACCTCCGACACCGCTGGGCCTTCCTAACGTTTGTGGGGTTCCAGCCTGAGCGTGGGGTATCGAAAATCTCCACCACCCTGACCATTTCTGCAAAAGCCGCCTGATCTCACGAGAAAATGAACCACCTCCATCCTGGATATTTCAATGGCTCAAAAGGGGTGGGGGTAGGGAATAGGGAGTTAATGCTTAATTGGCATAAATTAATGCTTAAAGCACAAAATAGGATATTCTGCTGTGAGCCAGAGGCTGCTTCTCTGCGGATCCTAAGATTCACCCTGTCATCTGCTACACGGTTTTCCCAAGGCAGAGAATGTAGAACGAAGGCATTCCTCATTTCACTGCCCTTAGGAGACACCGTGTTTTTTTTACAAATCGACAGTTTGTAGCAACCCTGGATCAAGCAAGTCTGTTGGCACCATTTTTCCAACAACATGCACTCACGCTGTGGCTCTGTGTCACATTTTGATAATTCACACAATATTTCACACTTTTCCATTATTATCTCTGCTATAGTCATCTATGATCAGTGACCTCTGACGTTACTATTGTAATTGTTTTGGGGTGCCACAAACTGCACCCACACGGGTGGTGAACTTAATCGATAAATGTCGTGTGTGTTCTGACTGCTCCACCAACCAGCCAGCTCGTCTCTCTCCCTCTCCTCGGGCCTCCCAATTCCCCGAGATGCAACAATATTGAAATTAGGCCAATTAATAATCCTACCATGGCCTCTGAGCGTTCAAATGAAAGGAAGAGCTGCACTTCTCTCACATTAAATCAAAAGCTAGAAACAGTTAGGCTTAGTGAGGAAGGCATACTGAAAGCTGAGATGGGCTGAAAGCACCAAAGAGCTAGCTAAGTTGTGAATGCAAAGGAAAAGTTCTTGAAGGAAATGAAAAGGGCCACTTTAGAAAACACATGAAACAGCCTTGTTGCTGGTATGGAGAAAGTTTTAGTGGTCTAGATAGAAGATCAAACCAGCCCAAACATTCCCATAAGCCAAAACCTATTCCAGAGCAAGGCCTAACTCTCTTCAATTACATGAAGCCCGAGCATGGTAAGGAAGCTGCAGAAGAAAAGTATGAAGCTAGCAGAGATTGATTCATGAGTTTAAGGAAAGAAGCCATCTTTATAACATAAAAGAGATGAAACAGCAACTATTGACGTAGAAGCTGCAGCAAGTTATTCATAAGATCTAGCTCAGATAACTGATGAAGGTGGCTCCACTAAACAACAGATTTTCAATGCAGACAAAACAGCCTTTAGATTGGAAGACGCCATCTAGGGCTTTCATTGCTAGAGAGGAGTTGTCAATGCCTGGCTTCAAAGCTTCAAAGAACAGGCTGACTCTCTTGTTAGGGGTCAGTGCAGCTGGTGACTTGAACCTGGAGCCAATGCTCATTTACCCTTCCGAAAATCCTAGGGCCCTGAAGAATTAGGCTAAATCTACTCTGCCTGTGCTCCGTAAACGGAACAAAGCCTGACTGACAGCACATCTGTTTACAACATAGTTCGCAGAATATTTTAAGCCTACTGTTGAGACCTACTGCAGCACAATTTTAGGATCCAGAGCCCCCTTGCCACCATAGACTAGACTGAGGCTAGCCCTTTCTTGAGCTCTCATCCTTACCTCTGCAGCTAGGGAACTTGCTTCGGTTTGCCAGAGAGGTGCCAATGCAAAGTACCAGAAATGTGTTGGCTTTTATAAAGGGTATTTATTTGGGGTAAAAGTTTACAGTTCCAAAGCTGTGAAAAGTCCAACTCAAAGGACCACAAGAGGTGCTTTCGCACCCAAGTCAGCTGCCACGTGGTAAAGCAAGATGGCAGGTGATCTCTGCCTGGTCTCTGCCTTCCGCTCTAGGCTGTGCTGGTTCCTGGAGTTCCCCTGAGGGCAATCAGGCATAGGGCTTGTCTCTTACTGGGCCTCCTCTCTCAGGCTTGGCCGTTCTGCTTTCTTCCTGCTTTCAGCTGCAAGCGATCAGGCATAGGGCTCATCTCTCCCCGGGGCCTCAGCTCCTTGAGCCTCTTGTCACATGGCAGGATAAAAAATGGCAGAGCTCTCTCTTCCTGTGTGTCTCCGTTTTTTTTCAGACCCAGCAAGAGGGCAGAGACTCAACCTAAGTCAAGCCTCACAGAGTCAGAGGGGTGGACCAGCCCACAAACATAATCTTCCTCTTTTGGGGATTCATAAAATAATTTCAAACTGCCACCAAACCCAGCCCAAGTGTGTTCATAGCAGGACTAAGAATGGATTCTGGAGCTGCCACTGGCTAACACTGAGGTCCCCCTCACTAGTGGAAAGTGGAGAATTGACGGCCCCAGGCCTGTGGAAGCAGAGCAAACACTAATGGTGAAAGGGGACCTATAGTTGGCGCGGGAGTTGGTAGATGTATGTCCACGAGACTTGAATCTCTGGGTTGTCCGTGGGCCAGTTGGGCCCTGAATCTCAGCGGAGTTGTAACACCTACTCTCCATTCACTGGACTCGCTGAGGACAACTAACAAGGAGGTGAGGATGGGCAACCACCACATCAAGGAACCGAGAGAGTCTACAACTGCATGCGAGTCCCATCCATCAGCCATACGGGGTCAAAAACGCCTCTCAATTAGAGGTGGAGTGGGCATCCCCATCCCAGAATCCTCAGGTCTGGGGAATAAAATATGGACTAGAGTGGACTTTCTGGTATTCTACTATAGATTTATTAAGATTCTAGCAATGGAAGACATTGTATCATTGATGTGGAGACAGTGGCCACTGGAGTTGCTGAAAGCAGGGAGAGGTAAAAAGAGGTATAATATGGGGGGCATTTTTGTGACTTGGAATCGTCCTGGATAACATTGCAAAGACAGATACAGGAAGTTATATATCCTGCCATAACCTACAGAAGGAGTGGGAGAGAGTATAAACTACAAACTATAATTCATGCTGTGTGGCAATGCTCCAAAACATGTTCATCAATTGCAATGAATGTACCACACTAATGAAAGGCGTTGTTAATGTGGGGAGAAGTGGGAGATGTGGGGAGTGGGGCATATGGGAATCCCCTGTATTTTTTCATGTAACATATGTAATCTATGTATCTTTTAAAAATAAAAAATAGCAGAGTGCCACCTGGCCCGCAGGCGCCATGGAGAGCCGACTCAGCAAAGACGCAACAAAAAGAAGGGAGAGAAGTGAGAACACAGAAGAGCCCACAGCGAATGGATACAGAGAACAGACAGCAAGCAAGCCGCGAGAGGAGGGTAAATAAAATAAAAGCAGACACAGAAGAACATACAGCGAATGGACACAGAGAGCAGACAGCACGCAAAAAGCTGTGGTGGGGTGTGGATAAATATAAATAAAATAAAATAAAAAATAATATATTAAAAAGATAAATATATTACATCACTGCCACACACAAAAAAGAAAGGGGACCTACTGGCTCATGCAACCTCTCTGGCCTTTGAGCATAAGAGAGGAATAGGAATTATAAGGACTATAGATTCAGGGGGCTATGGTTAAACACCAGTGAGGCTCTGAACAGAGAAAAGGCTCAGGACATTCAATTGCCAACTTAGAGCAAGAGAGTCCTGGGGTCATTTAAAGATGCCTTCATCTCCTACAGCTAGAGGGCAGACAGAGCTGAAGATCAGGCACAGGACATTATTTAGGGCTGGCAGAACTGCTGAGAGGGCTGAATTCTCAGCCTAGGCATGTGTCTTAGTCCAGAGTCAGGGCCCTGAAAGGGAGGAGCAGGATAAGGATATTTAGGTAGATGCACTCGAGCACCTCAAATCTCCAGATTCCCTTGAGCCCCACGGAAGGGGCCCACTCTCCCTTGTTGGAAGACAGCAGTCTCCCCATTGCTTGAAGATGAGGTAGAAGCCTCAAACGAGGCAGGTGCCTTATAAAACTGTGCTAAGCCTCCTTAGGCTCTGTGCCACCACCCCGCCAGACCAGACCACCAGATCACTAGCTAGGAGCAAATCTCAGCCTGGCCTAACTGGGAAGGTGCTGGGCCCCTAAGAGAAGAGAGGGACTACACCAAAGGAGCGCATGTGTTCCAGCAGAAACACGGCCAGCCTGCCTGAGAGGAGATCCTGAGGGTACGGGATCAGGGCAGGCTGGTACATGAAGCTGGATGACAGAAACTGTGTGTGTACAGTGGGAGAGGTCCTCTTCTCCTGACCCAGGATTAACACCTGGCAAGAGTCCCAAAAGGCGTTTCTAATACATTACTAGATGTACCTTGGAAATTTGGGGAAAGAAACCCATATAATATAAAATAGCAATGTCAGGACAGCCAAGGAAGACTATGAAGGAAGCCATCAAAAGGCTCAGAGCAGTGGGCATGTTAGAATGGAGCTACCAAATAAGACAGGAATACTCAGCTGCCTGTGCTCCTCTGGAGGGCCTGGAGGATGCGAATGCACTGGTGTGGGGGATGGACCAGCGTGGCTGAGAAGCTCAGGAATGGCTATTCTCTATAGGGTAGGGTTGACAGAAGGAGTAGGAGAAAATATAACAGAACTGGGCTCCTCATAATAATGGGTATGATAGGATTCCAGAACAGCAGAGGTCAGGAAGAAGTAATTAGTTGTCAGAAGCAGGGTGGACATGATTATCATAATGGGCAACAAAATCAAAATGGCAGCCAGGAGGCTTGACCTACAGAAACCTAAGGAGATGGCTCATTGAACATGGTATTCCTCAGGCAGCCAACATACAGAATCAGAAAAGATCAAGGACGGATACGCTGAAATCAGCCCCCTGGAAAGTCATGATCACTTGCCCAGTTCCCAAAGCCACACCAGTTTTCAGATCTAGAACCCATGCGACAGAGAGGCCATGTCCTCACGAGGAAGGAACCCATAACACCACGGCAAGTGGTCACAGTCATGAATCTCCCAGTCCTTCTCCAACACACCTACAACTGTTTATTTGGGTAGCTGAAGACTGGGAAGGGGAACTTGTAGATCTTTAAGGGCTCTTGGATATAGATTCTGAGTTGACACTGATACCTGGTATGGCAGGCAGAATGACACCTCCCAAAGATGCCCAACTTCTAACCCCCAGAACCTGTAAATTTGTTATGTTACATGGTATGGCAGTTTGAGATTATTTTTGTAAATCCCCCAAAAGAAAAGGATTATGTTTTTAAATGGTCGGTTCCTCTGGGTGTGATCACCTTTGACTATTAAATTCATCTGCGATGACTTTGATTAAATTACCTGTTAAGATTAGGACTTTGATTTGACCATGTCAGTAGGGCATGACTCAGTAGCCCCTTGGTGGGCTGATAGAAACAGACACTCAAGAAAACATACAGAAGAAGAAGAAGAGAGAGAATTTGTTAGTTTTGACCCGGAAGCCCCAAGGAGAGGTGAGCCATTCACCTGATAGTTGGCAGCTGAGCAGTTGAGCAGGCCTGGAAAGAAACAAGCCCTATGCCAGACTGATATAGGAAGCCCTGAGAGACAAACCCTTTGCCAGCCTACAGCTGAGATTGGAAGAAGCTGGGCCCACAGAGCCTTAAGGGGAAGAAGGAAGCACAGACCACTCACCATCTTGCTTCAACACATGGCAAATGACTTGGGTGAGAAAGTAGCCTTGAGTTGGACTCCTTAGGCCTTGTAACTGTTAAGCTTTTACCCCAAATAAATACCCTTTATAAAAGCCAACAGATTTCTGGTCCTTTGTATCAGCACCCCTTTGGCTGACTAATACACATAGCAAAGGGGAAATGAGGGAGCAAATAAAGGCTGCTAATCAGATGACCTCAAAATAGGGAGATTATCTTGGATTATCCAGGTGGGCCCCAGGTAATCACGAGGATCCTGAAATGTGGAAGAGAGAAGTGGAAGAGTCAGAATCAGAGTGATGTAGCATGGGATGGACTTGAGTTGTCATTGATGGCTTTGGAGATGGAAGGGGTCCACAAGTCAAGGACTACCGAAAAAGGGAAGAAAATGCAATCTCACCTAGAGCCTCCAGAAGGAACACAGCCCTGCTGATACCTTGAGTTTAGCCCACTGAGACCCATTTTGGCCCCCTGCTGTCCACTCTCAGTTTCCTGCTGCCCACTCTTGGCCCCTGCCATCCACCTCTTCAGAGGGCAATGACAGATGGCAGTCCCGAGGTTAACCCAGCTCATGAAAAGGCTAGTTCCCCTGGCATTGTGCCAGGGATGAAACGCTCTCTAAGAAGATATTCACTAAGGTATAATTGCCACGTGCTACCCAGACAAACAGTGGCCCGTGGGCTTGCTTTGGATCCCAATGAGGAGAGCTGTCACTGGGTGAGGGATGACCATGCCCCCAGCACCACGGGGCCAGGCCCTTGACAAGGTCTCACTGCAGCCTCACTGACTTCACAGTGGGCCAGTCATATTATTTATTACTCACTCCACTTTCCCAATGAAGGGACGGAGGCACCTGGCTCACAGATAGGGCATGGGCGGGGGGGGGGGGGGGGGGGGGGCCCAAGGCTGCTTCTTCAAGTTCACCACAGTGTCCCCGTGGAACAGCTACTCTCATCAACCCAGTGCTGGCCAGGCTTCCCTCGTGTTAGGGGTTGGGTCATGTGCCCCACAAAACACATGTTCAAATCCTAATCCCAGTCCTGCAGGTGTGACCCCATTGGTAAAGAGGACCTTGAAGATGCTACTATTAGTTAAGGTGTAGCCAAGATGAATCAGGGAGGGCCTTACTCCAAAACAGAGGAAGTCCTTTAGGCAAAGGAAGTTAGACATGGAAATAGAAGCTTGACATAGGAGAAGAAGGTGGAAGTTGGGGGAGAGACAAGAGACGGAAGGAGAGAGACAAGAGAAAAAGAGAGAGAGAGAGAGAGAGATGGCCATGTAATGGAAGAGCTATCAACAGAATGCTAATGACTTTGAAGAAAGGACAGCCTTGCTGACACCTTGATTTTACACTTCTAGCTTCCAAAACTGAGTCAATAAATTCTTGTTGTTTAAGGCAACTGGTATTTGGTATTCATCATAGCAGCTCTGGCAAACTAAGACATCTCACTTAGTTTCACCATCTCCCATCCTTGTACCTTCTCCAGGCTCTCCCATCACATTGGGCTGGTTTCTAATTTTCTGCCAAATGGCTCTTCAAGTGGTATGGTGGTTTGAGTCTTTTGTGGACCCCAGAAAATCCTATTCTTAAAGCTAATCCATTCCTGAGCATGTAAACCTGTTGTAAGTAGGACCTTGATTAAATTACTTCAGTTAAAGTCCATTGATTAGATTGTATGACTCAGAGTTGGTCTTAATCCTCTTTCTGGAGTCCTTTATAAAGGGAGGAATAAAAGGTTGCAGACACAGAAAACAGCTGCAGAGACAGAGAGGAACCTAGAAGCTGAGAGAAAAGGAGTCCCAGCTCTCCAACCTTCTGACTATATGACTTTGGACAAGTTACCTCCCTCCCTGAGCTTCAGTTTCTCCATCTGTAAAGCAGGAATAAGAGTAATACTCATCTCACTTAGGGTGTAGGGCGAGATCATGGGGATAAAGTACAGTGCCTGGCATAATGCATAATCAGTAAGCATAGTGTGACTATATTATTCCCACTTTATAGATGAGGAAATGGAGACTCAGAGCTTTAGCCAAAGGAATAGAGGCAGAAGTATAGTCAGAGTCCCAAGCTAACTGTCCAGCTGTCTTCCTGGGAGCACAAGGTTTTCTGCCCCTGGGAGCTCCATCATTGCTGCTGCCCAATCCCACCTCCTCTCCAAGGGATAAAAAGCCTGGTAGTTCTCTGTGTACCATCAGTATCAGTCTAGATCACTCACAGACTCATGAAAGGTCTGGGCTGAAGCACAAGGCCATGGATGTTCCAGCACTCTGGGGACAGCATTCCCATTATAGTACAGATGAGTGGAGATTCCTGGGTTGGTGCAATTGCACAGTCTACACCGCAGGGCACGGCAGCCCCGAAGAGGTCATTTGTCTATGTGGTAGGTCATGTTTCCCACAGTGCCTCCCATCCCACATCCTCATTTGCAGTGCAACCTTGCCATCCTCCCATCAAGAGGTGGAAATCTATTCTTGCCTTCTCTTGAAGTTGGGCTTTGACAATGTGATGTGGTAGAAATAACATCCTGAGCCTTCCGTGCCCAGGCATTAAGAAGGCCTAACAGCCTCCACTTTTTTGGGAGTCCTGCACCATTAGGTTATGTACTGATTGGTTGATGACCATGTCATGACCAGACGCTCACAACAGCCTAACCCTGTATGTCCCTAGGAGCAATGGTTCAGGGGGAGCTCATTCCGTGTTTGTGGCAACATTACAGAACATGATTACCATGAAGAATTGACTGTACATGGCTGTTTTAGACCACTAAGTTTTGGGGTGGCTTGTTAAAAGCAATATGAGGGGAAGTGGATATGGCTCAAGCAACTGAGCTCCCACCTACCATATGGAGGTCGCTGGTTTGGTTCCCAGTGCCTCCTAAAGAAGACAGATAGCTGGAGCAACAGGCAAGCATGGCAAGCTGTTGCAACAAGATGACACAAGAGACACAAGAAGAAAAAACATAAGGAGAGACCCAATAAAGCAGGGAGCAGAAGTTCCCAGTGCCTCCTAAAGAAGACAGTGAGCTGACAGGACAGGCAAGCGCAGTGAACTGACTCAACAGGATGATGCAACAAGAGACACAGGGAGGGAAAACATAATGAAAGCTACAACAAAGCAGGGAATGAGGTGGCTCAAGAGATTAGGTGCCTTCTTCCCATATCGGAGGCCCTAGGTATGGTTCCCGGTGCCTCCTAAAGAACAAGGAAGATGAACAAACATAGCAAGTGCAAACATTAAGGGGGTGGGGAGAAATAAATAAATTAATCTTTAAAAACCAAAAGCAATATGGTTCAAGTGGTTGAGCACCTGCTTGCTGCATGGGAGGTCCCAGGTTTGGTCTCTGGTGCCTCCTAGGAACAAAGGAACAAACCAGCACCCAAACAAAAAAAAAAAATAACAAAGGGGAGCTGTTATGGCTCAGTGGTTGAGCACCAGCTTCCCACACACAAGGTTCAGGGTTCAATCCCTGGCCCCAGTAACTAAAAACAAAATAAATAAATAAATAAATAAAAGCAAGAAATAACTGAAACAATGCATTTCCCATAACTCACTTACAATCATTTGTAGAATGCCACCAGAAATATGAATATGAAGACAGATGATGGAAGGATAAATAGAAAGGAGGAAAGGAAGAAAGGAGGGAAGCGAAGGGTGGAGGGGGCAGGCAGGAAATTCCCCTGGACGCTCCTTCCTTCCATCCCTCGGGCATTCACGACGTATCAGTAAGCACTACCACATGCCAGGCACTGCTGTAGGTGCTGTTAGAGAATTGAACAAAATAGACAAAAATCTCTGCCCTCATGGGGTTTGCACGCTAGCGGGGCACACAGCCCATTCAACGCGTGCTCTGTGGGGTGGTAAGTGCCGTGGAGAAAAGTGAAGCGGGGGAGGGTATATGGAGCACCCAGGATGGGGGAGTTGCCATAGAAACGGGGTGCTGCAGCAGACGCCGCCTCTGGAGGGTGCCATCTCCTCTCCTCCACCCACCTCTGATGTCAGCCACCACGGCTGGGCGGTCCTCTGCGGGCGCGGGGAGGGCACCCACCGAGCCGCCTTCTCCTTTCTGCCACAGCCCCTCGGGGGCGCCGCGGAGCGCTGCCTGGGCACTGTCAAGGGCAGAGGCCACCGAGACAGGCCTCACCAGCGACGTGGGAGCGCCTGGGTCTGTGCCCCGACCTCTGTCCTGCAGCTCGGTGGTTCCCGGGAGGCCCCCGCAGAATGAAGCCCCAGCCGGCCCTGCTGCGGGATGGTGAACCTAATAGCCAGTCTTCTGTGGGGGCGCCCTCCTTCCCGCCCCCTCCTCACTCCTCACTCCTGCTTCCTGGGACCCCCGCCTAAATACACTACCTGTGCCCCGGGCCTCGTCTTCTCTGCGTTCAGGGGACCCAAACGAAGGCAGCTGTGCAGAAAGGCTTTCCTGAAGAGGTGGCACTTGAGCCAAGTCTCAAGAAGGTAAAACGTGTGGTGTCTTGGTGCTCCACCGCCAGGGCCTCCCACCGGGGGCAAGATACAAGGCGTTTTGCCTAGCAGGTCTCTCTCTTTCGAGAGTTAAGTTTCTGGAGGGTTGTCACACTGATGTCACAGGTTGAGGAGGACACAGAAAGTACCCAATATATCCCAACCGGGGACGTGGGGAGGGAGGATGGGCCAAGAGAAATTTCCCACGATGCTGGTCTGAGATTAAAGCAGGAGCTAGCGACACCCTAGCTATCCTCTCCTGGCTCTTGCCGCTTCATGGCACACTGGCCTGGCATCCGGCTGCCAGTCCCTGTGAATTTGTTTACATTTCTGGATGTCAGAGGGTACCTGACTTGCCAGTGGAACAGTCTAGAAGTGCCAAGGAGTTAACCTCCCCAGCTCCCAACAGCCTTCACGCACTGGCTGACAGGAGGTGGTGTAGAAAAACCCCGCTCCCTCACCCCTCTGGTGGAATAAACTCTGCGGTGTGCTTTACACCAGCAAACAGTTTCCCAGCAGGGTTGCGCGCCAGTCGCCCACACAGCAGCTGGCTGGGAACTGCATCCTTGATGTGGCTTTCTCACTACTGCTCTCACCTCCCTAATACACGACTCCTTGCCTCAGAGGTCTCTTCTTAGAGAATCCAAACTAAGAAAGTCATACATATCCTATCTGGGAACACACGTACGGACACACACACACACACGCAAACTTGTTTAAAACCTGCATCCCCAACTGTGATGCTGGGACATCAAATTCCTGACACAGCTTCGAGAAGCCCTTCAGTGTGTTTGATTGAGAAAAAAAAAAAAAAGCCAAAGCCCCTGCCTCTGCCATTCAGGGCTGTGTCCTCAGAGGGGAGAGACAATTCCGGCCTCCTCCTGGCAGGGTCATCTCCTTCCCCTGGGCCCCCACCCCCGCGTGTGTCCACCCACAGTGGGCTGCCCGTGGCACACAGGACCGCCTACAGGAGGGAGTCAGACAGGCCACGGCAGGCAGAGCCCGGGCCACGGGGGGCCCCCAAAAGCCAGTTCCATCTCCCGGAGCTGGCAGGGGAAAGGCAGGCGATCTACAATTTGCCTAAAAAACATCTGTGTATCAGTTCTGTTCCCTTGTCCTCACTTTTTTTTTTTTCCTCCCAAATCCACTTCTGAAAGTCAAAATGACTGATAGCTGGACACTGTGGACAATCATTCTTCTTATTAAATAATCCAGGATCAATCTCTAAAGTTCCCAGGGCAGTAGTGACTACACAGATTCATACTTATGGTAAGATTTCATAGAACTCTACAGTGAAAGAGAAGAGGAGAAGAGGAGGGGAGGGGAGGGAAGAGAGGAAGGGGGGAAGGAAAGAAGGAAGGAAGGGAGGAAGGGAGGAAGGAAGGAGCATGTAAAAACCAGGGAAATCTGCCTAAGGTCTAGTTTATTTTACCCCAGCGCACCGTGTCACTTTCCTGGTGTCAATAATGTCCTACTATGGCAGCACCCACTACTATCTTTGGGAGAAGATGGATGAAGGACCTGGGAACCCTCCTACTTTTGCAACTTCTTGTGAGTCTAAAATTATTTCAAAATTTTAAAAATTTTAAACGCAAAGCCATATATAAAAACAAAGATCCTTAGAAAAGGCAGCCGCCCTCCCCGAGGACAGCGCCTTACCTGCGAGCTGGGAATGAGCGCCTTCCACCAGTGCCCGCCCTTGACCAGGTCCACCTCACACAGGGGCACGGACACCTTGCCGATGACGCAGTGGCGCGAGAACTTGTCGAAGTCCACGACGGTGAGGAGCAGGGTCCGGCGCTGGGCCTCGAGGAAGGGGATCTCGAAGGTGTAGCGCTCCTCGAACACGGGCCTCTGCGTCTTGCGCTTGACGCCCGTCTGCTTGGAGTTCTTCTGGTCCGGCAGGAGGCAGACCTTGACGTAGGGGTTCGAGTGCGCCATGTCCTGGCGGGCGCCGTCGTAGGAGACGGGCCGCGGCAGGTCCCTGGCCTCGATCACCCGCACCGTGAGGTGGTTGTGCAGCAGGTCGTACTGGGTGCTGAAGTGCAGCATGCCCAGCTGGTACTTGGACAGGATCTCCTCGTCCGTCAGGGAGTCCACGTCGTCGCCGGCGGCGTCGAGCGAGTACAGCCGGGGCTCGAACTTGCGGAAGTAGTCGTCGGGGGGCGTAGGGCCGCCGCAGCACCGAAGGCTGGATGGGCTCCTTCTTGGCGCTGAGGACGCCGAACTCGATGGGTTTGATGTCGATGAGCGGCGAGCTGGGTCGTCGGGACTCCAGACCTGAAGAGCCAGGAAGGGAGTTGAGACCCACAGGGACCCGCAGCGCGAGGTCGCCGCGCTCCTCCCGCCCTCCCGCTGCGCGCCTGCCTCCAAATGCTCTCCTCCACCGATCTCTCCCCCACCTCGAAAGGCTGCTCGTTCTAGGGCGGGCAATACCCTCACCCTCGCCCTCCCCTCAGCAGCCAAGGACCAGCCTAAGTCCTTTCGTCCTCACAACCCCTGGGCCCTCCGATAGTCACTATCGTCTCCATTTGACAGGTGAGGAAACAGCCGTCTGAGGTAACTTGGCTCCGCTCCCACAGCTCGGGAGTGGCAGAGCCTGAGCGGACCCTGCCTTTGAGCAGGGACTCTGGGGCCAGAGCCAGGGTGGAATGCTACCCCAGCTATTTACCAGCCGCACATTACTTCGACGCTCTGGGACTCGGTTTCCCCATCTGTAAAATAGATCCAACCCTAGAGGATTGTGGTAATGATTCACGTGGAAAGAGCTCCAACAGAGCATACACATCCTAAGAGCTCAATAAATGTAAAGTGTTGTACTTCTGCAAGGATCATACTGAAACTCATCTCCCACAGGGAGCCGCCCCCCTCACCACCAACTAGCTGAACAAATCGTCCCCAAGTCCGCCATGGTCATCTTTGCTTGCCCTCTCACCACATTCTTGTTGCTCGCCCAAACATCTGCCTTGCCAGCTAAAATCACAAGCCTCTTCCCTGGTACAAGGGAGGTAGTCTGATAAATGTTCATGGAACAGAAATCATGTGTTTTATTTTATTTTATTTTATTTTTCAGAAGTTGGGGCTGGAGAACGAACCCAGGACCTCATATCTGGAAAGCTGGTGCTCAACCGCTTGAGCCACATCCACTCCCAGAAATCATGTGTTTGAGAACTGGGTGCGAGCCTTAGAAATCCTCTAGGCCAATGCCATCTGATAGAAATATAATGCAAGCTGTGTAGGTAATTTAAAACTAGTGGCCACAGTGAAAAGGGTCAGGTAGAATTAATTTTAATGATATGTTACCTAGCCCAATAGACCTAAAATACTATCATTTCAACAGGTAATCAATATTTTAAAAATTTAGTGAGACCAGTCCCTTGAATTCTTTTCTGTCATACTGTCTTCAAAATCCAGGGTGTAATTTAGATTTCCGGCACATCTGGACTCGACCCAGGCCCGCTCAGGTGCACAAGAGCCACCCGTGGCTGGCGGCTGCTGTACTGGACCACACAGGCCGAACCCAACCCTCACACTTGACAGCTGGAAAGACCGGGGCCCAGTGGGGTCTGCCGCCCCTCGCTTCACTGTTTCAAGCCCTTGAACTCTGGACTTCCTTTTTCCTCCCCATCTACATCCAGGAAAGGTCAAACACCAATTGTTTCCACCCAGATATGTTTTATGAATTTTTAACTCTCTTCCTCTGCTAAGTGAATTTCAGACATTGGCTCGATGCAAGGGCAGAGGTATTTTTGGGGGGATCAAGGGAGGCTGGGAGTCTGGGGACTTTATCCCCTTTCTACCCACCCCCTTGGCCTAACCATGTCATTAGGTCAAACACATACACTATACAACAGAGTGAACAGACTGGGTGGTCTCTGGGCCAAATTTGGCTCATGGACACATTTTTGGGTGTTTGAAAGTAGGGAAGTTTCACATAAAAACCCAGATTGCCAGTTACTCTTTAGAAAGATGAGGCAATCCTGGGACCACAATCCCCCAGGACAACCACTAGGGGGCAGTGGCAGCCACCCCCTCCCAACGGGCCATGAACTTTCCATTTGGCCGCTGTCCCCCGCCCTAGCATCCCCGACACCGAGGCCAAGGGTCACTGCCATTTGTCATCACATCAGGGTGGTGTCTGGTCACTATCCAACCCTCTGTACTCACTCACTGACAATCCACGAGGTCCCAAAGGCACTGGCATCTGCAACAGCTGCTGGTAATATGGCAGCATTTGCTTTTGGGGACTGAAAACAATATACACTGACATATCCATCAACGGAGCCAATTCAATCAAACTGGCCATTGGTTAAAGTAAAAATCAATCAAAATGATGGCTTTGGGCAGGGCCCAGCAGGAATCAGGTGCCAGGGGTCATGTGGCATTCTCTCGCCGTCACCCTCGTCTTCTGGACTGGCAACCCCCTTCCCAGCAATCAACTGCCTCTCCGTGGGGTGCTGCTGGGTGTCTGGGAAAGCCAGCTCTCCTCCTTTCTCCTGGGCACCCAGCAAAGGGGATTTGAACTCCTGGACCCCTGATGGAGGCCGGGCGGCACAGGCCTGCCCCGGCCGGAACCCCCAGCCAGTCTCGGCGGAAGCGCTCACTTGAAACCCTCCGGGTCAGGCTGTACGTGGACTTGGACGTGTCTGAGGAGGAGCGTCTCTGATCTGGGGAGTTGGTCCGTGGGGTCAGTGGGACTTCGCTGGCTGTGTGGACGGAGTCACTGTCCTTGTCACTGCTCCGACTGGCCATCCTGTAGGAGGGAAAGAGGTCTCAAAGGCTGTCGAGGAGTCCCCAGGGACAGGCCTCTCTGTCCCTTGGAGGATGGACCCACGATGAAACAGCTTTCAGATGCCTTTTAGGCAACTTGGAATAATGCAAATTGGAAAAGAGTGCAGTATCCTTAAACTCTCAAACGCATCTTTGTAGACAGCGTGTGAAGAGATATGAATGAATATTCTCCAATTTAGAACAATCTGTCAAAATGTGCATCATTTCAAAGGGGGGGAGGTGGGGTGGGATCTGGAAACTTATTCGGGCTATTGCCATACGGTGGCGCCACTCTGGCAAAGCGAAGACGGGCACCTGTCAGTCTTCAGCCCTGCCTGAACCATGTGGTCGTATATGTGCATCCAACTTCTGCAAGCGTCCTGCTATTTCAACAGTCGCTGTGTCTATAATTCAACACCTCTTAAAAATATCCTATAGCAGCCTCACTCAGGGGTTCTTTGGCTGTGGTTACAAAATGGCCCTGAGAATCACTGATTTGAGGACAGAAGTTTGATGTGATGAAACAGTCATGAATTCACAGAAGCCCTGGCTTGACGTGAGCCTTCTGGTGAGGATGGGACAATACTGAGAAAGCAAAAAGCATCGTCTGAGGGAGAGGACAGGACAGGGATGGAAAAATGCAGGGGAGTGGTGACAAGCACAACCTTTGGGTTTCAGTCCTGACTGGTGACCTTGGGCAAGTCCCATCCCCTCTCGGTGCCTGTAAAATGGGGATAATTATAGCATCCTCCTTAGGTGGTTTCTGTGAACACCCAGGAACTGCTTAGGACATCAGCCTCTGCGCAGCAGGTAGGTGCTCGATACATCTCAGCTGATATTATTAAAACCAGGGTAGCTTTAAGGTTCCCCAATCCTCATAAAGCTGGGTGAGGTGGCGGGGGGAGGGGGAGGGAGGCTGGCGATGTCACTGTGAGATTGATTCAGCTAATAATGCGCCCCTAAGCTCTAATGGCTGCAGATTTATGCCTTCCGAGACTGCCTCCCCATAACTTGACATTTAAGCCTGGACAAAAACTCATCTTGAAAAATGCAAGTTTTGAATTCTATGAGGTCTTCAGATGCATCCTGTGCAAGACATGAACCCGCTCAGGTGTTCTGCAAAAGCAACAGAAGGGTCGCCGTCCCGGCATGTTCTAAGGGGGGGCATGCCCCATCCTTCATTGCCTCCTGCTCCTGGTCTGTAAAAGGTGAACGCAGCAGGTGGAATAGGGGAGGGGGGTGCAGCCCGGGGCGGGAAGGAGGACCTGTGAGCAGGATCATACTGGACCCATCAGGCTTCCCTCTCCTCCAGCATATTCCAAGGAAGGCAGGACCAAAACGGGGGGAGTAGGGGGGGGGCGCAGAGCTCTGCTCCCCTGCGGCCACACTTTCCCGGGGCCCCTGCACCTGTGGAATCCCAGCAGCCTCCAGGGTCAGCCTAAATGTCTCCCCCACCAACTCCAAAGCCCTGGCTGAGGGCTCACTCCCAGCTGCCTTGCTCCCTCTGCAGGGAATGGCCCCGCCTCCTTTCTGCCCCCTTCCTGGCGCACGGAAGACAGGCCTCCGCCCCCCTGCCCCACCCCGGCACGTCCTCAGCACCGCCTGGCACCCACCGCGGGCTGTCCAGCAGGCCCACGCCGGGCTGTGCTCCCTGCGGGCACAAGTCACTCATGGCTGCCTGCCCTGCCCCAGCGCCGTGCCCGGCACGCGCAGGTGCGCCACAGCCATTTTCTCACGGAGTAAACGAACATTCCCCTCGTGTGCGCCTCTCTGACCCGCCTTGGGTCGCAGCTAACGGAGCGCACACCTGGCCATCCCTCCCATCCCAGGGTGCGTTGACGGGATCTGGCCCGATTATGTCAAAGGTACCGGGTACTGAGCACCTACTACGTGCCAGGCTCTGGGCTAAATGCTCAGAATGAACCACCTGGCTTCTTCCTTGACTCAATGCTGGAACTGAGTGTCACTGACCGTCTCACCCCTGTCTCTCCAGCCAGCAGCAGGCAGAGGGGGGTGGGCAGCTAACGTGTACCACCATCCAATGGTAGAGTCCCAACTGAGGCCAGACTCCGGACAGCATGCGCCACACTGCTGAGCACGGCCTGTAACAGGTCTGCACGTAGTAGGTGCTCAACGCACACATGCTGGCCAAACAACTTGACTTTAATTCACTCTACAAGAAGGGTCTTCCTGGCATTGTCTCCAAAGGAGCCAGCAGGATTGGACAGCTTTTTGACCCTCACCAACCCAGCCCAGCTAAAGAAAGCTGGGGGCGAGGGATGCTATATGATGTGAGCGCACGTGACAATTATCGGTGCGTTCCCCAAGATTACACGCAGAGCCTATACAAAGGACCAATGCCACCCCGCTGAGAGGCAAGTCCCTGGGTTCTCGGCTCAGATGTCCCGTTGGGAACAGTCCTGGAAAGCCCAAACACTTGCCATTTCTACTCCCTGCCTGTTGGATAACATGCAACTGCCCACTCGGTAAATAAATCTGGGGAAAGCGCAAGCTGTCAATGTACTTTTTGAACCACTGCACCCACCTCCCCTTTACAGATTTCTCTTACCCTTTTGCATGATGGTGCGTGCCAAAAATGTGCTAAGTGCTGCCCAGGATGATTCAGGGGAGATGTGGTTCATGCTGGGGAGCAGGAAGCTCATGCACAGTTGCTCAGGCTGTGGACCACGTGACTCTAGTCAGCACCATTCACAATGACCACTGTGTGAACGGCGCCCCCTGGAGTTGTGTGGAGCAGTGGCCTTGTGGGGTAGGTTCCAGTCCACTTATCTGCTAGTGGCAAAACCAAAAGAAGTGTCTGCCCAGAGGGTCCCAACCCCCTTCCCCTTGGAAAGAGTCCCCTGCTTGCACAAAAGCTTGCCGCCCTCTAACTCAGGACTGGACGCTAGGCCATGCATCTGCAGCACTCAGCAGCTGGGCACCTGGGGGCAAACAGGTACCTGACCATGACTTTCGATATCTATCAGAGTCTCCAGGGGTACAGAAGAAAATCCATATTCTTTACCCTGGCATTCAAAACACTACAGAACCTGAGCTTACAGGCTCATTTTCCATGATCCCCAGCGCCGCCCCCAGCCCTGCCACTCTTCCCAGATGTTTCTGGGAATACATCAAGGCCACCTGTGGTGTTTGCTTGCCCACGATCCACTCCCTCCTCTCAGTCCCAGCACCCAAATTTTCCCATAAGGGTCTGTAAACCATGGCCCCTGTGGGCCAAATCTGCTCCTTGTTTTTGCAAATAAAGGATTGCTGGAACCAAGTTCCACCTTGCATTTCCTTATTGCACATGCCTGCCTTTGCGCCGAAGCCCTGCAAGCACAGAAGTGAGCCGTTCTAGCAGAGACACTGAAAGGATTACTGTCTGGGCCTTGATAGAAAAAGCTTACCAACCACTGGTCTACTAAGTCAGTCCATGGGTTTTGAGAGCGGTACTGGCCCTTTCCCTGTCTCTAGGTGGGAAGACAACTCAGGCATGATCCTAGCACTCCACCCTCCAAGTCAAAGTGCCTGGGTCCAGTGACTGGCACACAACCCAGGCCAGGCCACCGAGAGCCTTTCCTGAGCTTTTGCTGCTGTTAAGAAGGAGGCAGAGCCAGTCAAATATAAGTTTAGTCTGGCACATGAAGAAAGCAGGCCTAAGAATGAAACTAATACAGAAGAAGGAGAAAGAAAAAGAGGGAGCATGATGAAGCCCGGATGCCATCACTTGAGCCCCTGGATCCCGCTATGCCTGAAGCCAGACATCCCTGGATGTTTCTGTAACAAAAGTCCAAGCACATGAGGTGACTGGATTCATCTCCTATGCTAGAATTAAAAATCCCCCGAGCATGGTAAAGGGATCTTATGCAACTCTGAAAATACCACATTGTCTGGCACCCAGTGGGTACATGAGAAACACCTATCAAATAAAGTATTACTTTTTCTCCCCTGGATGACTGGCACTTCCAGGATTCAAGTTCTGCCTGTAGGTCAGTCGGTCAACAACTCTTTTTTTGAATGAACAAGAGAGCCCCAAATTCCTGCCCTTCCATAGCTGCCATTCTGGTAAGCACTGTTTTAAATTCACCAGATGGGCTGAGCCAACCTCCTCCATGTCGGGCTCCGGGAAATGGGAATTATCGCTCAATGAACGAGTTGCTTTCAAAAACATCTCAGCTTCCCACACACCTGTAGGATTCAGGCTGCAGCCAAGGACAAGCGGAAGAGCTCCTTGGCATCGCCTGGATCTCGGTTTAATGGCTCTCTGTCAGTACCTAAGAACGAGAGAAATGGGTGCTGCCAAGGCCCTTCCCAGGAGCCCGGCACCGTGCTAGGCACATCTGTGCGTATCTTGGAGACTTTGTTTTAATTGAGGTGAAATGCTTGTAATATAAAGTCAACCAACTCCGTGGCACTGGGTACATTCGCAGTGTCATACCACCATCATCTCTAGCGAGGCGATCGCCCCCAAAGAAGCCCCCAAACCCACGAAGCAGTCCCTTCCCATCCCTCCTCCCCCTCTCCTCGACAACCACTCCCCTGGCTTCCGCCTCCACAGGTTTACCTATTCTGGGCATCGTTTACTCTTAACAGTAACCCTATGAGCTAAATGCTGTTACTACTCCCAATTTATGGTGAAGGAAACAGAGACTGAAATGGAGTAAAAAGAATCACTGACATGATGATCGACAAGGTATCGAGTATTCCTAAATGTTTTTCCATATATTAATTCCCTTTTTACAAATGTTACTGTGATAACATATATGATATAAACTTGACCATTTTAACCACTTTTAAGTGTACAATTCAGAGGCATTAATTACATTCACAATGTTGTGCTGCTGTCACCACCGTCCATTCCCAGAACTTTTGCATCACCTCAAACAACAACTCTGTACCCACTTGCCCCTCCTGGTGGCCCCCTGGGAACCTCTAATCAACTTTCGGCGATATACTAATTTATTTAATCCCTACAACAACCCTCCGAGAAAAGGACTATTATTTTTATCACCCCCATTTTGCAGATGGGAAATTGAGGCACAGAGAGATCAAGCAACAGCCACAGAACTAGGAAATTGTAGTAGAAATAGGATTTGAATTCATGTCATCTGACATAGAGTGTGAGCACTTAGCCACTTGGCCACAGAAATCTTCAGTACTTGCTTCTAAGAAGGGGAAATGCGCGGTCTGAGGCATGATCCACAAACCTGGAGGGGCCCCAGCAGCTTCTGAAATCTCAGCACAAGATTTTAGCACTTGGCCCTCACCAGGGCTGGAGCTGTGTGCCCTGGCTCCATCTCTCTCCCTCTCTGGGCTTCCCACTCTATCATGAGACGCTGCTCTCAAATGGCTTTCAAGGCCCTTCCCGGCACTGGCCCTCTTGAGTCTACCCAGACTTTCTGACCATGGCCCTCCCCCAGCCAGTGGGAGATGGACCAGACACGTGGCGGAGAAGCTTCAAAACTGCGTTCCCAAAATATCTGAGCGACTGGCAGATGGAGATGGTGTATGCAGGCGCGGGAGGAGAACGAATTGGAAATAAAATGAAAGATGCCAGAAGAGCATAAACAGCGTTGGAGGACAGGATGGGACCTGGAGCTGCTTTTCTGCTTCCCTGCTTCGGAAGTTCTCGCTCAGACCAGCAAAAAGGCACTTGTGTGTTCCGGGCCCCTCCCCCTCCCCCCCCCCCCCCAGCCACAGGCCCTTCTTGAGCCTCTCCTCCTGCCAGGTCCTGGGCCAGGTGCGGGGACAACCTGCCACACTGACCCACACGGAAACCCTTAGGATCTGGCCATCCCTTGAAGGATACAGAGGCTCCCGGATCTCTTTGCTCCTCTTGGAAAAACACACAACGTGACTAAATGTCCCCACATGGTCAGGGCTGCACGGTTCACCTCTCAAATGGCCCGAGAGGAAACTAGCCGAAGTGAACTGAAGCCCCTCCTGCCAGCTGGTCTCCCCAGCTTGCCAAGCACGAGGGGCAGGCGCATGTCAACAGCAAAGATCTCAATGGAGCCTCAGCCTTATCCTCCAAATCCTCCTTCTGTGGCCCTGCGCGCCCCCCCCCCCCCTTAGATAAAGAGAAGAGAAAGGGCTCATGGTTGATTTTAATTCCGAGGAAATTCAGAGAGGGTTCACTTACAACCAGGGTGGAGTCTGGGCAGGGAAAGGTCCCAGAATTTCAACTTCATCCTCACTTGACTGGCAGCAGCTGGACTCGTAACAATTCTGACAGCAGTGCCGGCAGGTCCATCTACACAGCAGCAGATCGGAGATTCTAGAAAGAAAGCCCTGAGGCCATTGGGGGCGGTGGGCAGGGGACAGGTGGGGAGGTGGGAGAGGAGGAAGAGGAGAAAACAACACCCAAAATTACAAGCAGCTGATCCCCGGGGAGACACGATGCCAGGGAGGGGGGTCTGTCCCTGCCACTGAACACTTGGAGCAAAATGTTTCCCATTTCTATTTACCAACTACGGGCACAAGGATGGCAAACACCAACTCGCTGGAGCCACTGACAGCAGGGGAAACATTTGCAGGTATTTTCTTTTGTAGTGTATGTGAAAGTCTTTCTTGACGTGTGGGCGGTTTATACATCAGGAGGGCCATATAACGTGTTCTTGAAACAAAATGAATATTACTCTGTCTACTGGAAAGCAAAGGGGGGGGAAAGCTATTTTTAAAACTAATCCCAGTGACATGAAAGCAGACAGAGATAATCAAAGCGAAGAAGGAGGGGTGGGGAGGGGAACCTGTCTCGCCAACCGGTGTCTTCTCCTCGGGATCTCTGGTCAGCCGAAAGGCATGGAGACTGTGCCGTTATCAGCATCAGGGTTATTGTTTAATACTCAATATCCCCGCAGCCACAGACAAGACTCCCCAAATGAAAGGCAAGCATTTCTCGATTAGAAACCAGACGGAACGAATCATCGAATTAACCCACCTCGTTTAACGGTTCCAACTGCCCTTTTAGAGATCCACGACGAAGCCAAGGGCGTGGGGGAGCGAGAGGGTTCAAAAAGAGAGAAAAGACCAGTTTAGCAATCTTCCGGCAACTCAAAAAAAGGAAGAAAAAAAAAAAAAAAGGGTCCTGCATCTTTCCACTTACCATCCTGGGAAGGGAGCTGACTTCCTAACAAGGTGTTGCTATTTTCAGGACTGCTGGTAGCCTCCTGGCCACCCAACACCAAAAAAAGGGGAAAGTTGAGCATTTCGATTTGCTTTGCACCGTCTGCTGTTATGAATCAGAGCGGGTGGATAGATAGTCATGCTATCCAATGCAGCCACCCCTTGGGAGCAGAGCAAACCTTCCTACACAGAAATCGCCGTGAAGCCCCCCCAGAAGGACATGATTAGCTAACAGGCAGGCAGGCACAGAGTGGAAGGCACTTGGCTACCCTCCCCCCCACTCGCAGAGGCCCTACCTTCCAATTCTGCTCCAATGGTGATGGTGGGGAGCTCCATATGATCACCCACAAATAGAGGGAAGTGCAAAGGAAGCCATCGTTTGGTCCTCGGGAGGAGGGACGGGCTCCCTCCCATCTTTCACCCCGCCCCCACCCCCGCTCCCTCCTCTTCTCCCAGGTACCCAAGGCACAGGCAGCCTCCTCCTCTTCAGAGAGGGCTCGTTGTCTTCCCAAATGGGCCCAGCTAAACCAGGGAGGAGGAGAAAGCCAGCCTCCCAACCGACGTCCCAGAGTGGCTCCAGTGATGAACACAGAATGTTATAATAAGAGGGACGTAGTTGCCGAGCAGATATAGCTCAAGTGGTTGAGCGCCTGCTTCCCGGGTACGAGGTCTCGGGTTTGAGCGCTGGTACTTCCTAAACACAGCAAACAAATGAAAAAAAAAAACAGCTCTCATTGGGGAGCGGATGTTGCTCAGGGGTTGAAAGCCTGTTTCCCATGTATGAGGTCCTGGGTTCAACTCCCAGTATCTCCTAAAGAAAAAATACATACATACATTCAGGCTTTCATTTTTTTAAAAAAAGAAGCTATGTTCTTTTTTATTCTCTTTCACAGAGGACAAAGTCTCAACTTGGTACTATTGTACATCTTTCTAGAACATCTGCTAATCTCCCCTCCCCCCTTTATAAACAAAAGAGAGCCGACCCCAGCTTGGAGACTGGCAGCTAGCTGCATCCAGCTAGAATTTAATAATGTGGCATTATGCACATTGTATTTATTTTTCTAGTCACCTCCTATTTATACCCAGTGATCCAGGTTTTCTATTAATATGGCAGTGACCAAGTTTCTTTCTCATATGATTTTTTAAAGGGAAAAAAAAAAGTGAATCTGTTTCTAGGGAAAAAACAAAGTAAATAATAGTATAGGTGGTATGTGGTTCACAGAAAAATGCAAAATCCTTAATGGGGTAAGAGAATAACTGCAGCCTGGGAAACAAAGCCTTGGCACTAATCACATACTCTTCCAAAACCAAAAGTCAAACCACATACAGAACGAGGCCCAGAGGTGCTGAGGGGCCGTGCAAAGGGCGCTGAGTAGAGAAATGCCAGTCCTGGCCTGACCACTGACCAATCGGGTGACTCGGGCATGTCAGGGCGCCCCTCTGACCCTCAGTTACTTCCTTTCTTTTATAGTAAAAGGACTACTTCTCACCTCACAGTCTGCTGCGGCGATGAGATAGAACACTGACTACAAAGATGCTTGTGTGCTATAGAGGAACAGCACTCTTTCTGTGGCTGATGAGAACAAAGGGGTTTTCAGGACCGTGTGGAACCTGCCAGGTGCCAGGTAGACACAGCAGGGAGCAAAGCAACAAAAAGCCATACCCTCACGGGGCTCACATGAGGAAGTGCTTTAAAATGTTGAGGATAAAGTGATGCTTTTTCACAGTGATCCACTCCATTCGCTTAATATAGGGCAGAGTTTCCCACTGTGTGGAGCGTAGGAAAACCATCTACACGACCAGCATGAACAGAGATGAGGTCAACCAGCAAGAGCCACCCAGCTTTCTCCAGACCCCAGGAGCAAGGAGAAGACAGAGCAAAGGGAAAATGTTCTGCTCCTCCCAGGCCTGAGTCTCTCCTCACGCCGGCTTCACTGGGGAGGAGCTGGAGGTCTGCTTCCAGCCAGGAAGAGGAAGGAGGAACCAGACGTTCTAGAACAGGGACTGGCAACCTCTGGTCCATGGGCCAAATCTGGCCCACAGCCTGCCAGCTAAGAATGGCCTGTCCATTTTCACATGGCTGAAAAATTAAAAGAATAGTACTTTTGACTCCTGCAAGTGATTTGAAACTAAAATTTTAGAGTCCGTAAATAAAGTTTTATTGGCACACAGCCCCGCCCACTTGTTTGCACATCGCCTGTGGCTGCTTTTGCACTACAATCACAGGATTGAGTACTGTGACAGAGTCTGAATGCCCCGGAAGGACAAAAATAATTACTATTTGGTCCTTTACGGAAAATGTTTGTCGCCTTGTTCTAAAAGGAAAGCCAACATGGCAGGGCCATCCTCAGACTCCATGCTTAACACCGATCCACTCCCCCAACTCCCACCCCCACCCAGCCCTGCTTTTAGAGCCCACCTCCTCACCTCAGCGGCTGTGTGACCTTGCAAGGCAGTTTAAGAACCACAGAAGCCTGTTAGAGTGTGGCTCCCTTCTCACTAGATTGGGCATTCAGTAGATGCTCTCTCAATGTTAAATGGTCCACCCACCAACATCCAGCTCACACTAGGTCACAGTAAAGGTGACCTTCGCTGAGCTTGAAAAGAACAAGCAGGGATTCCATGAAAGAGAAGTGACCCAGGGCTTTCCAGGAGAAGCTAATCTAGCCCGTCTAAGCAAGGGGAGAGACAAGCAAGCTTCCCGGTGACACAGCTTGGCCGTCCCCGTGGGTGGAAAAGCCTGAGGACACGATTAGGGCATGTGTGAGCCAGAGGAGAGCTAAGGAACCAGCAGCCCCAGCCGCGGCTAAGGGGAGGGGAAGTGAGCCCAGATGGCCCTGGTTCTGGGAGCCTGGAGGCCCCTCTGCCAAGCTCAGAAGAGCCAGCCCCACTGGAGCAGCTCAGCACGACTGACTGCTTGACCTTGGCCCTGACCTGTTGCCGCTTCCCCTCCCGTATGGAGAAAAAGCCTCTCGTCAAGCATCCCTTCCTACTCTCAAAAGAAAAGCTGCTTGGAAGTAATGTCAGTCCAAGCATTATTTGGGGGGGGGGGTCTTCCAAGGTGATGGGAGTCCCCAACTCTCAGACCCCAATGCAATGACTCCAAGTAACCCGCCGCGCGCCGCCCCCCACCAGGGCGCCTCTGGCCTGTGTGTCCTCCACCCCGTAGGACCCAGCGCCCTGGAGAGACGGCGTCCTCGTCCCTTCTGGCCGGAACAGCTGCCTCAGGCTCGCTCCGCCGGCCAATTAGCCCGAGCCGTCACCACGGCAACGGCAGCTGGCGGGCCGGGCGGCAGGCGCGCCCCGGGCCGCCCTCCCGAGCGTAGGGTGCCGGGGAAAGGGGGGAAGGGAGGGGGGAAAGAGCCCACCCCCCCCCCATTCCCTCCCCAGGAGGCAAGGGCACGCCTGCCGTGTCCACATGGGGCCCTCCACCCCGGGGTCTTGGGGCGGGGGAGGGTCCCCAGCCTCTCCTCCCGGGACGCACCCCAGCCGCAGCACAGGTTGCCCCGCGTCCGGCCACCCATTTTTCTCGAAGCAAGTTTGTGGGAGCCTAGCCGTGGGCCCTCCCTTCCGCGCGCTCACAGTCGGAGGGGGCGCGGCACCCCCCGCCCGCACCCCCACCCGGGACCTTGCCCCCAGCCTCAGCCCTACCTGGATGTACGCCATTTTCGCCCGCGCGCACTCACTCCGGCCCGGGCATGGCGCCGCCACGGCCACTTTGCCCTCGCCAACCGCGGGGAGAGGGGAGAAGCAAAGGGGGAAAGGCAGGAAAAGGCAGCCGGGTGGCCCCAGACGTGACTGGCGTGGCTGATGAGCGGCGCCCGCCCCTCCGCCGTTCGCCCCGTCCTTGCCTGTCCCTGCGCGCCGGCTCCCCGAGTCGGGCCGCCTCCCAGGTTCGGAGGGCTCGGGTGCCCGGGGTCCCCGCCTCGCCCCCCGTGGCTGTCTCACGCTCCCACCGAGGCGCCTCCCCGGCCTGGAAGAAGAGCGGGACGCCTGGGGAGGGAGCCAGGGGCGCCGCGGGGACTGCAGCGACCCCTGCACAGGCCGGGCTGGCGACGCCGGGGCCCCAGCGCGCGGCGGGCGGGGGAGGGGCTGGGGCTGGGCACGGCGGTGGGAGGGGGCGGTGCGCGGGTCAGCCCATGTGGCCCGGCGGGGCGCTGGCACCTACCGAGAGCACAGCCCCCGGGGCGGCTGGGAAGCCGCGGGGCCGCGGCCCAGCCGAGCTGGGAGGCCGGGGCCGGGCGGGTCCTCTCCATCCAGCCCTCTCCCCAGGCCAGGTTGGAAAAACTTTATTCCCGCCCCACCCGACGCGCCTAGAACTGTTGCGGTGAGAAACGCAGAAGCCAAATGAGTAGGAGCCCCAAATGACGGTGAGCGCGGGGCGCCGGGAAGAAGGTGCGGCCGGGGCAGCGGGGACCGAGCGGACAGAGCCGCGCGCCCCTGTACCCGAATCCTGCCCCGCTTGCGCCCCGGGCGGCGCAACAGGTCTGCGCGGGGCGGCCGGGCAGCGCCACCCAGCGTCGGGCCCGGCGTGGTGCGAGCCTCTGCCGGCTCTGAGCTCCGCGCCCGCAAGCGTGCGCCCCGGGGCGTGTCTGCCCGCGTGGCCTCGGCGCCCCGGGCCCAGAGGCCTCCGGGGACCCTTCTGCCCCCGGCACGGGTCCTCCCTCTTCAAGACCACAGAGCTTGGGCTGGCTTTCCACGGAGAGAGTTGAGGCGGAACCTTGCCCTCCTCTGATTCTGTTTAAAATGCAGACAGACCTTCGTCTGTGGCCGGTTACCAGCCTGCAAACCTTTTCACCTCCCGGCATCTGTCCTTTCATCAGAGAAAAGGGGATAAAACCACTTCCCTATCTGCCAGGGCTGTGTTGGAAATAAAGCCTAGCATACGTCTCCATTTCTGAGTATGATATAGTAGCTCGTGTGGCGCACATACCGTGCGACATATGTTGAGCCCTGGCTTATAATGTGGCGGGCAAGAGGCCAAGCACTTGTCTCATCTCATCCTCACCTGCCTTGCTCTCTGCTTTGCATCTAGACCAGCGCCCGGCCCAGAGGAGGCGCTCCCTAAACGTGCTGTGCTGTTGACTCCTCTTAGCTTAAGGAGGGAGGTGCTGGCATCATCTCCAACTTACAAATGAGGCACCTGAGGTGAAGAGACAAAACCACTTTCCTGGGGCCTGCCAGCTCCTACCTGAACCCACCCAGTCTGCTCACCTGTGTGTTTTGGGGTGTTTATGTCACCTTGTGTCTCCAGCGCTGATGGGAAGAGATGCTTGGGGGGGGGAGGGGCTTCACAGAAGAGGGTTAACTGCTGGGATGGGTGCACCTTGGAGGTCCTGAGGGAGACAGAG
This sequence comes from Dasypus novemcinctus, assembly GCF_030445035.2. NCBI lineage: Eukaryota > Metazoa > Chordata > Mammalia > Cingulata > Dasypodidae > Dasypus > Dasypus novemcinctus. The sequence continues at coordinate 54,308,533 of NC_080695.1, read as the reverse complement.
AAGCTTGCCAGGTGTGCCCATACAGAAGCAGAGCTGACATTTTTGAGGACTGTGTGTCAGGCACTATTTTGTGCTCTTTTCATAAATTCCATCTTTTCATTCTCTGCCAACCAAGAGGTAGCCCTATTGCAATCCCACCTTTTAGGTAAAAACAAAGGAGGCATAAGAGGTGCAGTAACCTGCTCAGGGGGTATACTGGTTTGGAGGAGCTGGAATTTTAAACTCAGACAGTCTGAAGCAGAGTTCCTCCCTGGCCATTGCACCACACTGCTTCTGAATGCAGGACCTGGGGCGAGCCCCTGGGAGTTAACTTGCTACCTTAATCCCTGAAGATTGGAAACTGTCTGGGACTATCTAGCCACCATCCTCCCAGTGGGAAGGTTATTTAAAATGTGGGTAAGAGAACCTACCTTTGGGCTTATCAAATACTTTAATTATGAAAGCCCCTAGCACACAGTAAGTGTTTAAGAAGAAGTGTTTGTTGAATGAGTAAATGGATGATAATATCTAACGTGGATGTGTCCCATTCTTGAGTCGTTATTACGATTGAGTGCTAAATACCTCACCTGCAATCTTATTTAATCCTGACCACATCCCTCTGAGGGGGAGGCGGTGATTATCCCCACTTTTCAGGTAAGGCGACTTGCCCCAGGTAAACTGGTGAGAAGAGGCAGAGACAGGATACAAAGGCAGATGTTTAACCGTAAAGACCTGACTCTTCACTCTTAGGCCTGCCTGCCTGGGATGAAAGAATCCAGGAGTGGCAGATTCTCTGAGACTGGATTTTAGGGACACCTCCCCCGCAACCAGAGTTGTGAGCCTCTCCTTACCCTGCCCAGGGGTCCACAGTCCTGCCTGCAGGTGCCACCCAGCCTGAGAGCAAGGCTGTACCTGCTTCTACCAGGCCACTGGCACCGTCGCAGGTCTTGTTGGAGAAGCCCTGGATCCAGGTGGGGAAACTGGCAAATGTAAAGTGTGATAAAGGGAGCACAGGGGGCCGTGGCGGGGCACAACCCCGTGCGCTGAGGGTCCAAGAAGGCTTCCGGGGGAAAACGGACTTGGCCCAGTGGTTAGGGCGTCCGTCTACCACATGGGAGGTCCGCAGTTCAAACCCCAGGCCTCCTTGATCTGTGTGGAGCTGGCCCATGCGCAGTGCAGATGCGTGCAAGGAGTGCCCTGCCACGCAGGGGTGTCCCCCGCGTAGGGGAGTCCTACACACAAGGAGTGCACCCCGTAAGGAGAGCCGCCGCACAAAAAAAAAGTGCAACCTGCCCAGGAATGGCACCGCACGTATGGAGAGCTGACATAACAAGATGACGCAACAAAAAGAAACACAGATTCCCGTGCCACTGACAACAGAAGCAGACAAAGAAGATTATGCAGCAAACAGACAACTGGGGTGGGGGGGGGAGGGGAGAGAAATAAAATAAATAATCTTTAAAAAAAAAAGAATCCCTACAAGTAGCATGCCCATGCATTAGCCTAGAGGCCACGGTGGGCACTGCAAGCAGTCCTCTGGCAGGAGGCTGGGGAGGGTGGTGCCAGGTGAGGTTCAATAGGTAGACGGCGCCAAATGCTCGGCAGCTTCATAAATTACCTGGTAGCTGGGCAGAGAGGGTGGTGATCAGATCTGAGCTTTAGGAAAATGTGGGGGGTGGGAGGTGTCTGTGGGCATGGAGTAGACAAGGGTGGAGGCAGGGGGGCCCGTGAGGAGGCTGTTGCAAAAATCCAGCTAAGAGTCTGAGCTAAGGTAGTGGCAGGGACTCCATGGCAGGAACTGTGAGTGGTGAAGAGATTGTGGAAGGCAGGGATGGTGCAGGAGGCAGGTTTGCTGGGGAGGCAGAGGGGCTCCGTGTTTGCACGTGTGGAATCTGAGGTAGGTATGCTCTACGATCCCTGAAAGAAACCCAGTTCAATCCAGCAAACTGGCACTCCGACGTGACCAGGAAATGAGGCTTGCTGGCACCTCTGGGCTCCTCTCCCTCTAGAGAACAGTGTCTCTCACCTGCCCCTCTTAAACACCCTGCCCTGGGCGGCAGATGCGTGCACATAATGATGGTTTTCTCTTCAAAACCTTTAAGAGGGCAGTTAGAGGTGGCAACGCAAACCACAGCCCTCAAAATACCTATTACAATTGAGAAGCACCCAGATGGGCAAGGGCAGATTCTGGTTAGGTGACTTTCTATTTCTGCCATACAGGCTGGTGGCACTTGTCTTCAAAGTCTGTTTTAATTATACAGCTTCCCAGACGGGCCATTCGGCTCCTGCTTTAGCTGGATCTGTTACCCTGGGTAGTGTTTCTGAAAGTCAGAGGAGCTACGTGGCTCCGGGCTAAATAGCTGGTCTGGAAATAGGAAGGGCAACCACCTGGTATGAATGATGCCCAGAGCTGACATAAGCAAGTCACCCAGTGTAGGAGCCAAACCCCTTTCTTCTCCATCCTCGCCCAGGGCCAGTGTGGTTTGATAGCATGAGATCCGGCTTCTAGTACAACCTCGCCTACATAGTAGCTGGGTGACCTCAGGCAAGTCACTTAGCCTCGGAGAGCCTCTGGTTTTCCCACCTGTGGAATGGGTATATGTCCTTCCTCGGGCTGGAGCGAGATAAAGCAAATGAGAAGAATGCATCTGCAACACTGCCACGTGACTTGCCATGAATGGTTCTCTGTTTCTGTCCCCCCCAGACCATCCTTTCGATCTGTGGCCCCCCCTGCTTCTCATTTCATTTTATAGTTGGCAGGGAAGACCGAGGCCAGGAGTAGAAAAGGGTCATACAAGGGTAAAATCCTGGATGCTGGAGCCAGCCAGACCTGCATTCCAATCATACTGCCCCTTACTAGTGTGTGATTCCAGACATGTTTTTCTATGAGCCTCAGCTTCCTTCTCAGTGAAAAGGGATAGCAGTCATGATTCCATGGGGTTGAGGATTCAATGGGCTAATATATATCTATATTATATGTCTATCCTTTAGCACACTGCTTGCCAGTGAGCAGGCACTCAACAAATTGCTATTTTTCACTTTCTAAATACGAACACCGCACAGACAAGTGGCTATTATTGCTAATAACTGTGCTAGGTGCTTCATTTATCCTGAACATGAAACCCACACCAGACGCTAGGGCAGTCATTCTCAAATTTGCATAGAAGCAAGGAATGGGGGTGAGGGTGGGGAGTTCTTGTTAAACTCTTTATTCCCGGACTCCTCGCCTAGAGATTCTTATTCAGTAGGCTTGGGCTGGGGTCTGAGGACCTCGTTTCCTAGCAAGCCTCCCAGAGGGTGCTGAAGCAGGTGATCCTAGGACATCATGGTTGTGATGCTCACACACTTCCTACCTGGGCGGGTGATCACCAGTGGCCAGGCTGCCCCGTGAGTTGTGTTCCACTGGCTAGAAGGGCTCATGGTACGAGATTTCACAGAGGTAGGGGGAGGGACCCAGTGGTACCCATAAGCCCAGAAGGTGTGTTTGACTCACCGGTGAAGCTTTATCTCCAGCTGGGCCCTGCATCCCACCAGATACTGCTCCATCTGGCATGCTGTCACCGGCATCACTCCTGAGGAGCTTGCTTAGGATAAGGAGTGCGATGGCCTAGCCTTTGAAACCCTTTGAAGCCCCCACCACCTCCCGCTTACAGCCCCACGTTGCGGAATTTCTACGACAGAGGCTGGAGCTGCAGTCAGCCAACCCCTTTCCACCCCATGATTCACAGAAGGGTAGCTCACTATTTAGTCTTCAAGAAGGAAAATCTGAGGGCGAGTTAATAGCGGACTACAAACATGTATGAAGGGTTGGTAGAAGGAAGCTGCGGACCAGCTGCTCGCTCTCTGCCGTGGCCCGGAGGAGCAGGGACGGGCTTAGTGCGCGAGTCCTTCAAGGCAGGATTTCGTCTCCCTCAGCCCTCCCTGGTATCTGGCACGTGGCAGACCTGTGGACCTCAAAGCGTGGTCCCCACACCCTCAGTATCAACATCACTTGGGACCTTAAAAATGCAGAACCTCAGACGTCACCCCACACCTCCTGAATCAGAAGCTCTAGGGTTGGGGACCAGCCAGCCGTGTTGCAGCAAGCCCCCGGCTGCTTCTGATGCTGGCTAAAGCTTGGGAAACCCTTAGGCTCCAACTTCCACGTGTCACCTGGGGATCTTGTCAAGCTGCAGTTCCTGCATCAGTAGGCCTGCAGGTGAGACTCTGGGTTTCCCACAGGCTGTAAGGGATGCGGCTGCTGCTGGGCCTCAGACCACAGTTTGAGTAGTGAGGATCTAGAACAGATGCATGTAGCTCCTGCTCACACCTGAGGGCTCAGCCTGTTTACAGCGGGAAGCACAGGAAGGACCAGAGAGCAGGCAGACCCCGTTTCTGATCTGGGCTCCACTGCTGACTGGTTATGTGACTTTACATGAGTAAGCGGGCAGTAAATGTGGCCTGGAGGCGCAGATGACAGGAAGGAGCTGGATGCTCCTGGCAAGTGTTTTGGCATGGGGTACCCACTTGATCGTGTAATCTCCCTTCCTTTCAATGATCAATCTAGTCCTGTATTCCCACATACGGTGCTGGGGCCTCTTCTGATTGAGGGTGTCTCTCAGACACATATGAAAAGGTGCTTCTTTGGCTTTCCCTCTCCCTTGATCAATTGCCTGGCTTCTAGAACTTTGTATGTAGCAGAAAATGTGAGTTATCCACACACAAAAAAAAAACCACCCCCCTTTCTCCCATAGAAATAGAGTTGTGGGTGGGCACGCGGCTGCCCAGCTAGAAATTATGTGCTCACTGGGTGTGCTGGTGTTTCAGACAGAACTGGATTCAGGAGCTCAGGCGCTGCTGCTGGCTCTTCACGTCTTGTTTCTATCCCAGTCCAGGGACATGAATCCCCAAAATGTGTCCACAGCCCCAGTCTCTTCTCTCAACTCCAAGACACCAGATGTCTATTGTGCTGTTCAACTTCACCAGATGTTTAAGGGCAGGGGTTGGCACCATCAAATCCGGCTTCACGTCTGCTTTGTGAATCAAGTTTTATTGGACGACCAATTGTCTATGACTGCTTTTGCTCTGTAACGTCTGAGTCAAGTAGTTGCGACAGAGACCCTGTGGTCTGCACCAGTGAAGGTATTTATTATCTGGCCATTTACAGAATAAGTCTTTCCAACTAGAAGTAAGCTCTATGAATTTTGTTTTGTTTTGTCTGTTCCTTTCTAGGAATTTTAGGTACCTAGAACAGTTCCTGGAGCATAATAGGCACTCAATGATATTGTTGAAGGAACAAATAAATGAACGGGCAATTTCTGCCTATCTCCCTCCCTGTAATGGAAAAATGATACTAGTGGGTGCCAACTTTACATTTTCTCAGTACAGCAACTCCAAGGAGAAAAGAGATTTTTCCATATATACATATCAATCCAGAGAAAAACTAATTGGCCCTGATTGGGTCTTGGTTTTTTTTTAAGAGAAGTTGTAGGCTTACAGAAAAATCATACATAAAATGCAGAGTTCTCATATGCCACCCTACTACTACCACCTTGCATTAGTGTGGTATATTTGTTACAACTGATGAAAGAACATTTTATCATTGTACTAATAACCCTAACTCTAGGGTTCATAGCGTTCTAACCTTTTGAAATAGTTTTCTGGTCATGTTTGCAGAATCTGGACTATAAGCTACGGGCAAGACCCTTTTTAGTTTGACCCCACCATGGAGTGAACTTCATCAGTTTCAGGCATCAGTGCCCATCAGAGACGAATCCTACATTCATGTAGGGAAAGGGGAGAATGCAACTAAAATCCTGCAGTGCGATTATAGGGGATTGAGGAGGAGTGAAACATTCTGATCTGCAATTTCCAATTCAGTGCATTCAAAGGAGGACAGAAGTAGGCTCAACTTTGGCAGCCCCTCAAGTGCCACCCTGGATCAATCAGAGGTGTGACGGGGATATAGCACCATGCCTGGCTGAGGTTGGGCCATGCGCCCATTCCTATGGCTGGAGACAGCACACCATAACTGACAGTTCCCCTAGAAACATGGAGCACGAGTGGGGCAGCTCCCACAAAGGAAATGAGGATGGTGAGAAGAGAGAAACACCAGGCAGCCTTGTATTATATCCCTATGTGAAGAAAAATCACAATGGGGCAAGATGTCCTGTGGGTGAGGGCCACCAGTGTGGGCTCAACATAAACCCGTCACAGATGATCATAAGGAAATTCCTATCCAGTCATTTTCAGATCCACTTTGATCAGGGGCAGCAACGTTTTCTCTTCTTAAAGCCAGTCTAATACACATCCAAGTCCTCTCTGTCCATTCCGGGGGAATGACAAGCGTTGAAGATTCCGGTTTGGCATGTGGTCCCCAGGTGATGGTCATGGGACCCCATGTTCAAAAATGTAAGTATTTCAAGGTGGCGGTTGCAGACCCTCCCATCCAACAGCATGGCCTTCTGAGCAGGAGCCCGTGGGCAGCCGCACAAGCCACTGTCCACAAAGCTGGCCCTGCCCTCTGACATAAATGCCCCCTTCCTTGTCCCCCTGGAGGACTCCAGCATCTCTCTCCTTCTCCTCCAGTCCCTCTCTTTGAAAACTAAAATCCAAAACAAACAAAATCAAACCACCCGCCCTCCTCCCAAAACCCTCCCTTTGCAAGCTCAAATCCAAATCTCTCCGAGGCTAGAGAACTCTGCGAGCAGAAAGAGATTTGCACTTTGAGAGTTTTCTCCTTAAAGTATGTCTCACGGTGTGTTAACGGATTGAACCGTGTCCCCCAAAAGGTATGTTCAGATATGCCCGGGCCTCGTGTGCATGACCGCACCTGGAAATAGGATCTTTGGAGAGGTTTTTAGTTATAATGAGGCCTAACAGGATTAGGTGGGCCCTAATCCGATATGACTCGCGGGTGTCCTTCTCAGAAGAGGAAATTTGGGGACACCCAGAGAAGGTGGGGGAGCGCCCTGATTGCTCCAAGCCGCCACCAGCAGCTGGAAGAGGCAAGGAACACATTCTCTCCTCCCGACCTCAGAAGGAGCACAGCCTTGCCGTCACCTTGAATTTAGACTTGCGGCCTCAGGAACGAGAGACTGCACGTTTCTGTCGTGTTAAGCCACCCAGTTCGCGGGACTTTGTCACGGCCATCCCAGGAAACTAAGATGCGGCGTTTACACTCATCCTTGCCCAGAAACAGCCCGGATCCCTCAGCATTGGTCCTGGGACTTGAGCTGACGACTGGGGCTTCCTGGATGGAGCCCAATCACCAGGACCGTCACCCCCTCCGTGCTTAGTAATAACCGCGTTCACTTACGATGCCTTCCTGCGTGGCCAAGCACCGCCCTAAACCCTCACGCCCATTGACACCAACCCATCTTTACAACAGCTCTGTAAGCCAGGCACAGAGGCGTCACTGCTGTCCCCGCTTTCCAAGAGAAAACTAAGGCTAAGAGACCTTGTTCAGTTGTTCAAGGTGAGACAGCAAGTACGTGGCAGAGCTGGGAACCCCACACAAGGCTGACGTTGTCCAAGCTCCCGCTCTTTCAGGAATGCCAAACAACGTCTTATTTCATTTCTCGCCCCCACAGACAATCTGGGTACAGAGAGTACAAAGACAGTGTTCTTTAAAGATGCAGTAATGCTCAACTTCTGTTCAAATCAGTCAACTTTGAAGGTTATCATGGAAAAAAAAAAAACCAACAAAGAGAGGCCAACCAATGGTCTTTGGTGAGGGTCAAGGTGAAACCTTACTTGACGACCCATTGTCCTGCATATTTATGGACTCAGAGTTAAGATCAGTGGAGCACAATTCACTAATCACCCTGAATAAACCAAAAAAGTGATCAGAGGAAATGAATAAGAACAAACTGTCCTAAAGAGAAAGGAGGGGTCCGAGATTACTTTAGAGCAAGAACAACACAGAGTGGAAACTTTCCCAGCCCTTCCTAAAACACTGCGTTCGTCATTTATTCAACAAAGGGTACTGAGCATCATTTTCCATGAGCCACCTCTGTCCTGGGGGTGGCACATGGCAAAAAGAAAGCCTGCTGGTGCTCAGCTCAGAAACTTCTCACGGCCGTCACTGCCCGCAAGATAAGTACCAGCAAGGCTCCTGGACCCGGCTTCGTCCCCTCCCGTCTCACTCCTGTTGAGGCAAAACACACAGCACATGCAAAGCTGGAAAAGGAGAGAGGTCAGAGTGGAGAGAGTCAGCTGGTTTAAAAGAGTGACATCAGGATAAGCACATGAGGGAAATGCACATCAAAACCACCACCAGGTACCACTCCACACCTGCTAGGCTGAAGGGAAAATAGCAAGCATTGGTGAGAAGGTAGCGAAATTAGAACCTCATACATCGCTGGTGGGAATGTGAAATGGTGCAGTCGCTCTGGAAAGCATTTTGGTGGTTCCTCAACAAGTTACACAGAGAATTACCATGTGACCCAGCAATTCCACTCCTGGTATAGACCCCAAAGAAATTGAGAGCAGGGACTGAAAAAGATCATTGTACCCAATGTTTATAGCAGCCATGCTAGCCAAAAGGTGGAAACAACCCAAGTGTTCATCAGCAGGTGAATGGATAAACAAATGTGGACTATCGCTGCACTGGAGTACTAATGAGACAAAAAGGAATGGGGTTCTGCTACATGCGACAACATGGATGGATCTCGAAGGCATTATGCTGAATGAAAGAAGCTAGACACCAAAAGACAAATATTGTAGGATTCCGCTTGGATGAGATAGCTAGAAATTTAAAATTCATAGAAACAGAAGGTAGAATAGAGGTTCCTGAGGCTGGGGGGTGGGAAATGGGGAGTTATTGTTTAGGGGGTACAGAGCAATGAAAAGTTTTGATGGCAGTGATAGTTGCACAATACTGTGAATGTAATTAATCCACTGAATTGTATACCTGACATGGTTAAAATAGCAACATTTATGATATATATATATATAAATACATACATTACCACATTAAAATTTTAAAATCATTTCTTAAAAGGTGGTGTCCTGGGAGCAGGTATAGCTCAGTGGTTGAGTGCCTGCTTCCTGTGTAGGAGGTCCTGGGGTACCTCCTTAAAAAAAAAGTGTCAGGCTTTGGGAGGGGGAAGTGGCCCCTGTCCGGCCCTGGCTTGGCAGTGGTCGGGCTGACTTCCCTGGCTGGTGGCACACATTTGGCCACCCGACCACGAGAGCCGCAGACCTCCCCGAGGCAGAGGGCACAGACGCCCCAGGGAAGCCTCAGGCTCCCGTCCCTCCCCCCCATATCCAGGTGAGGTCAGCCAGCTCTGAGGCTGTCCTTGGGATCTGACTTGAGCCAGAGAGAAACTCTCCCTGCCTCTCAGCGCACCTCCCCCTGCCCTCCAAAAGAAGATGCCGAGGAGGGAGCGACGATGTCTTCCCGAGATTCCTGGCAAGCTGTGGCTCTGTCAGTTCAGCCAGCTGCTTGGACAAAGCCGCATCTCCCCGCCCTTCAAATCGTCCACGGGACCCTATTACCGCTCCTCACTGGGAGCAGCCTGATTAGGCACCCAAGTCTAAAAAGCCTCGAACCTTTCCTTGTCTCGGGCACCACTTCTCAGTTTGTCAAAACCTTTTGATGCAGTGTATGTCAACTGCGAAATACCCTGTAGCAAACTTGACACTTAGATACTATGATTCAGTTGTGCAAAATGGAGCGATTTTCCTTGTTTCCCAGAATTCTTCCCATCTGGATCTGGAACTCCCATCCTGGTTCAGAAAACTTGCCCATTCAAGACAGCCCAGTCTCCTCTGATTTAAAATAGTCCTTTTCCCGCACACAGAACTCTTTCCATTGGTTCAAGTACTACCCCCACCCTGACTCCTTCCCAAGGGTTGCCAGGGAACACAAGAATCCCAGTGGCATTCCGGGAAGACGGTTGAATTTATGGGGTCCCATCCCGCTTGTCTTTGCACCAGGGCTTGGAATTGGGTGACGGCCGGCCCTGCACCTGTACCACCCGCAGAGCAAGTGCGCCCTTGAATTTTGTGTCCTCGGTGCCCCACTCACCTGACCCTCACTCTGGCCCTGCTTTGCACCCCAGCTTTTGCTCTTGCTGCTTTCCGCTGAGGACTAGCAAGCTCTCCGCTGGGCTGGACGGGTGGGTTCTGGCCATCACGCTGGAATCCATTGCCAGTGCCTCCATCTCCATGTCTCCATGGTGGCTTCTTTCCAATCCAGCCTTCTGAAGGTCCACGGCAATCTTTGAGCCCCTTGGAAGGGGCGAGGTTGTAAGCCCCTGGGTGATTACTCTACAGTGGTCAGGACGCTGTGAGGCTGCCCTCGATTCCACCCCAGACCAGGGCCTGCCCTCCAGCTTCGGTGACCCACCGTTCCCATGCCACCTTGAACGTGGAGCCCTGCCAAGCGGGCGCCTCAGAGAGACCTGCAGTCTCTCTAGGCTGTGTCATGGTGTCACACCTCAGATTTCCTCAGGTTCTCCGAAACCGCCCTGGAGATCTCTATAACTCACTTGCCCTAGCTACATCCTCAAGGAAGTGGAGGGTGGGGATTCTTGTGTCTGATCTCTTATCTAAATTCCTCTCTTTCTCTTCTCCTTCTCCCAGCCCAGACGGGCTTTCTGTTTCCCTGTCGTGGCTGGCAGGAACCCCCTTTCATCATTACCTAATAACTGTTTTCTTCTTGTGCAGTGGTTCTCAAAGGGTGGTCCCCAGACCAACACATCAGCATCACCTGGAAACTTGTTAAAAAAAAACCCAAAAACTAGCAAATTCAGAAACTCTGGGAATGGAGTCCAGTAATTTGTGTTTTAATAAGCCCTCCAGCTGATTCTAATGTGCACGTGGGTTTGAGGACCACTGCTCAAGGCTCTGTACCCTGGCTGCACATTAGAATCACCTAAGGAACTTCTAAAAATTACTGATTTTTGAGCCTGGTCACAGGACAATTAGATCAGAGGCCCAGCCAAAATCAGCCGAGCCAGGTCTAAATCAGCAGAATTGCCCAACAGACCCACAGACATGTATGTAAGCAATAATAAATGGTGGGCGGCGGACTTGGCCCAGTGGTTAGGGCGTCCGTCTACCACATGGGAGGTCCGCGGTTCAAACCTAAGGCCTCCCTGACCCGTGTGGAGCTGGCCCATGCGCAGTGCAGATGCGCGCAAGGAGTGCCCTGCCACGCAGGGGTGTCCCTCACGTAGGGGAGCCCCACACGCAAGGAGTGCGCCCTTAAGGAGAGCCGCCCAGTGCAAGAAAGTGCAGCCTGCCCAGGAATGGTGCCACCCACACGGAGAGCTGACACAACAAGATGACACAACAACAACAAAAAGAAACACAGATTCCCGTGCTGCTGACAACAACAGAAGCGGACAAAGAAGAGGCAGCAAATAGACACAGAGAACAGACAACCGGGGTGGGGGGGAGGGAGGGAAGAGAAATAAATCTTTTTAAAAAAATAAATAAATAAATAAATGGTGGTTGTTTTAAAATGCTGCTGCAATGCAGCAGTAGCTAACTGACACATGGTATCTGTAAGAACTTCTGGTGGTGCGGCGATTGATCACCTTACTTCCTCAAGCCAGCCCTCAGTTCTCTTCTATGGCTGCTCTCTTCGCTGCTCTAGCCAGTGGGACCATACCTTAGTATAAGCCTCCAGATCATACCTTCCTACTGACCCTGCCCCAACCTCCAGCAAGGGAATCAGTCAAGAATAGACGGAGGCTCCAAACTATTGCTGTCCAACAGAAATATAAGAGCAACATATTTAATTTTACAATTTCTAGTAGCCACATTTTTAAAAAGTAAAAAGAAAGAGTGAAATTAATTGTAATAATATATTTTATTTCATGTTTTATTTTGGTTTCTATTTTCTTTAACCCAAATCAACCCAAAGTATTATCAGTTCAACAAGGGGCCCTGGCCACATCACAAGTGTTCACTAGCCACATGCGCCTAGTGGCTGTCATATTGAACAGCCCAGTTCCATACAGATTCCTGCACACATCCCTGCCAGAGTAGCGGTGACAGCAAGAATGAGTAAGAAACAGAGGAGCTGGAAGAGCTGGACCTCTGCCAACTCCGTGTCACACAAAGTCTTGATGCAATAGCAATTATTCCCAGTATGCTGCCGTGGTAAGGCATCTGCTCACGCTGAGCTCCTTGCTGGAAATGCCTTCTCTCTGCCCCCGCCCCCCTTCCCTATACTCCTTCTTCCCATTCTGCCTGGCTCAGTTCGAATGTCACCACCTCCATGAAGCCTTCCTTGACAGCCCATCACACTTCTGACCTCTAAGATAGTTCTTAAGAGCTTATCCCAATCATAGCTGCCATTTGCCAAGCGCTTCTTACATGCCAGGCTGAGTGCTTCACCTGAATCATACCATTTGATGCTGACATAATGCCATGAGTCAGGGATTATTAGCTTTATTGCACAAATGGGGAAACTGAGGCTCAGAGAGGCCAAGGGGCTTTGACTCCGGAGTACTCCGGCTCCAGAGCCCCTGCTTCTACTGCCTGGCCCCTGGCTAATCACAGCGTGGTCGTTAGACCAGCAGCATCAGCCTCACTCAAGAGTTTGTGAGAAATGTAGACCTTCAGGCCCCACCCCAGACCTGCATTTTATCAAGACCCCTGGTGACTCGTGGGCACATTAGATGAGGAGCAGCTCTGGTCTAGGCTAGCCTGTGTTTTAGCCGGTTTTTCTCTTAGGCCACCAGCCCCTCGAGGACAAGGATGACACATTTTCCCCCTCTCTTTCTTGAATACCTAAAACAGCCTGGCCCAGCAGGCTGTTGGCGAGCAGTGCTTGAATCAGGCTCTCTCATCTCGCCCGTTGGAGTTTCTGGAAATGGAACTCCCTTCCTCTTTCTTTTTTCTTCAAACCCTGCCTGAGAAAAGATACTGTGCATGGCTAGTTGTGAAACCTCCATCTCACATCCTCAACAATAGCCTGTCCCACTTTAAAAGGGCAAAGAATGCTGTTGCTGGGGTTCCTAGTGCTGACAGTAAATGATCCCAGGTGCCCAGCTAAGCCCTGCGGATACTGGGGCCAGGACTTGGCTGTGCCAGTCTGATGTTTGACCTTCACAAAAGGATTCCTTCTAGATGAAACCCATTCTGCTATTTCAGGAAGTGTATGTCTCACGGGGCTTCTCGGCAGAGGTGACTCCAGAATTTCTATACAAGAACTAGACTCTGGTAGGATGGGATACATGAAGATGAGGTCTATTAGTATCACATCAGATTAATAAAGGCCGGTTGCCCAAATCACAGAAAAGGGTGGGCTGATGGAAATTGGGGGATGGCCCCTGGGAGGCCACCACTAGTATTCAGGTCTCAGGAGAGGAGACACCACAACCCATTAGGAAGAGGGGGATTTGGGGTACAAAGTTAGTCCCAACCACCGCAGGAGAATTTTAGGATTTTACAACACTGGAACTGACTGTGATGTGACACAAGATGGTCAAGAAATATTCATTAAACATTAGGTAGGGGTTAGTTTGGATTGAGATTTTGCTCATCTTCTGGATGCTAATGAGACCCAGGATCCAGGAATGCCTGAAACCTGCCCCTGTCAATCTCCCTTCTACCCTCCCCTCCCATTCCACCCCACCCCCAAGGTTCCTTAGGGACAGTAGCATGTTTTTTATTAATAGTTGAATTATTGATAGCACACTTCTTTATTGAGAGTTGACTCTGGACCTAACGGTCACCAATGTATATCTCCCTAAAATAAGGTTGGATTAAAGCACTTTGTTTAAGCTCTAGACTAAGAGAGATGGCCTCGTTTCCTGCCCCATGCCCACCCTACTGATCCCAAAATCTTGGGGTCTTAACCAAATTCAGTCCAGAACCTGAGCTAGCGGCCAGCCTCTTTGGGAACGTGCAGGAGTGGAAGCGGGCCATCTGATCAGGACCTCGCCCAGCCTCGTGGCATGGGAGACATGGCAGAGCGGGAGCTGCAGCCTTTGGCACACCATGACCCTGCTGGCTGGGAGGTGTGGCCCAAGACTGTCTCGGCCTCCGGCGGAGGATCCTAGCACCTGCGCCTTGGAGAGGAGCTGAAAGGGCGAAGGGTAGTGGGAAGCCTGTGCAGTGTCTGATGTTTCCTTTCTGCCTATAGAAGTAAATACATCATGGGAAGCAGTTGTGGCTCAACTGATAGAGCATCCACCTACCATAGAGGAGGTCCAGGGTTTGATACCCAGGGCCTCCTGGCCTGTGTGGTGAGCTGGCCCACATGCAGTGCTGTCGCACACAAGGGGTGCCGTGTCACGCAGGGGTGCCCCTGCAGAGGGGTGCCTCACGCACAAGGAGTGCGCCCCACAAGGATGAGCCACCCTGCACGAAAGAAGCACAGTCCAACCAGGAGTGGCGCTGCACACACAGAGAACTGATGCAGCAGATGATGCAACAAAAAGAGACACAGATTCCCAGTGCCACCTGACAAGAATGCAAACAGACACAGAAGAACACACAGTGAATGGACACAGAGAGCAGACAAAGGGACCGAGGGTGGGGAGGAGGGGAGAGGAATAAATAAAAATAAATCTTTTTTTAAAAAAAGAAATAAATAGATCAATACATCTCTGACCTCAGGCACCACCCGAGCCCCCTCACTGTACAGATGCGGAAGCCGGGATTCCCAAAGGGAAAGTGGCTCGCCCGCACCACGGGGCCCTCGACACAAGTGGAGTGAAAACTTGGCTCTCTGACTTCTGAGTCAGAGCCCGGCAGGTGGAGAGTCTTCCCCACTGGACCCAGCCTTCAAGAGCTATCCCACTCTGTGAAAGAAAGGAATGGATTCAAGAGGACTGGAATCTCCTGGAAATGAAAGCAACACTTCCACTGGGCCCCACTGCCCCAGCCGCTCCTCCCTGCAAAGGAGCCTGGGAGAGCAGGGAATGAGATTGCCTGATGGATTGACTCAAAGACCACCTGTGGTCTGGAGTCAAGGGTGGGGCCCACTCCTACCTGGAAAAAACTCAGGGTGGGCAAAGAAGGAGAGAGCGGGTCATTTTGCAGGTGACATTGTTCGACCCAGTGATAGGACTGTGTTCCTATTACCAATGAGAAGTGTATTGAAGCGCTGGCACGACTTGGCTAAGGTCAAATCCAATTCATGGTCAAATCTCATTTCAAACTCAGATCTGCCTGATTCTCGAGCCGGCACTCTTAGCTGTGATGGTATACTGACTTGCAGAAAGAAAACAGCGCGATGGCACTCTTCCAGGATTTGGGAGTCACCCTTTGCAAAGCTATGCTAATCTTTGCTCCCTCATTTCAGTGGCATGACACTCGAATGTACAGACGGTTTTCACTTAAAGCAACAAGAACTGTTTTTCACAATGGAACCTATGGGACCATCAAATTGCACAACTGCAGGGGTGGCCGTGCACAACTGCCCAGCTGCAGATATTAATCCATGCTAAAGTTAACCTGTCTTATCCTGGATTTCCTCAGCTGCAAAATGAGCTGGTTGTTCTAGAATGATTCTGAAGTCCTTTCTGGGACCCACTGGAAAACCATGTATATTCATGGATGTTTATTCTTGTGTATTCATACAAGATGTATATTCATGCAGGGGAATAACAAAGAGGCAAGAGTGTGACAGTGTCTTATTCCCCCGCCCCTTGGCTCCCCAGGAACTCTTGCTGTTGTTTTGCCAAGGTGCGGAACAGGGATGGCTCTGAAATTCCCCAACATACAGCTTTTTTGGTGGTAAAACACCTGTGGCAACAATCCAGAACTCTTTGGAGCGTAATTTCATCAGGTACAAAGTGTGTCCTTGTAGTAACATTAAATGTTCTCACTTCCACTAACAGCCGAACAGGGTGCTGATCCTTGAAGGACACGATTTACGAGCGCTGAGCTTGCTGTGAATCGGCACGACCTTTCCCCCCACATCTGTCTAGCCCCCGGAGGGATCGGGCCTCTTATTACATTTTCCCAGCCTGGACCTGAGCTCCACTGGCAACCTCCTGTCATTTGTGTGTCTGATGGGTATTATTTCTCCTAAGAATCTAATAAGAACCTTTTACAGGGTTCAGCCTGGGAGCGGGGGAATTAACTCTGACTCAGAGGGTATGCTTCCCGGGCGGAGTGAGAGCTGAGATGACCATTCCTTGATTTAGCCGCATGTTTATTCGGTCCTCGGTCAGTGCATGTTTTCTGGGCCAACCCACCCTAGGAGCGGAGGCAAGAGGCTGGAAATGAAAGATCTCCCTCCGCCTTGGCAGGGCTTAGCCACCTTTCCTAGGCATACTCCATGGAAAACAATGTTCTTACACACGCGGCAGACCCTGCTTCGTGCTTGCCAACTTCCCTGTCATCTCCCTCTTCTTTGGGTCAGAGGGAGACCCCGTTTCCCAGCCCCCTTGCAGTGAGCAGGGCCATGTGAGCAGAAGTGACCAATGCGTTTAAGAACCAGGGTGCAGCCTGTGGTTCTCTCTTACCCTGCTTGGGGGACCATGTATGCAGAGCTGTGAGCATCTGTCAGCGCGAGTCTCCAAGTGCCTGTGTGAGCAGAGCCCCAACCCCTCCTGCACTTGGACATGCAGCAAATAGGAGCAATAAACTCGTGTTTCTTTCTGTTTTGTCTTAAGCTGCCGAGATTCAGGGACTCATCTATTACAACAGCAGGACTTAGCTTAACCTGACATACTCAAAATCTCAACTTTCAAATCCCTTAAACGGGAGAGGATGGAACTGGGGATAATAATTGCATACTTCTTTTATTTGGTAAATGTTTGCAGAGACATACTGAATGCTGAGCACTGCCCTGGGGTTAGAATAATGAGTAAAACATAGTCTTTGCCCTCCCAGGGCTCATGATGTGATGGGAACAGTAACAGCAACACAATGCATGACACACAGTAATTGCTCAATAAATACAAGAGATGAGAAAAGGCATTCGCACGTGCAATGCACTTCCATCAGCACACCCAGAGTTTAGCAAAACCAGAATACGTTAGAAAGTAAAGCAAACACTGCCACGGACGGTATTCTTGTTTTTGCTGTAGTTATCATAAAATGTTTTACCTGTCTGTGAAAACAGACAATGAGTCATTTAAAAAAAAAAAATCTCAGTTGACCATTTATAAGGAGAGGCAAATAAACATACTCAATCTCACTTTTTAAAATATTGAACTTTAAAAGAAAATCACAGCTATTAAATGCAACGTGGTGTATTGGATTGAGTATTGAAACAGAAAATAGGCATCCAGGGCAAAGCTGGTAGAATGCAAATAAAGTAATAGTATTGTACCAATAATGTTCACTTCTTAGTTTTGAAAAATGTGTATGATTTTACATGATGTTAACATTAGGGAAAGCTGCATGAAGCATATTTGGAACGCTCTATATAATCTTGCAACTTTTCTGTAAACCTAAATTACTTCAAAATAAAAAGTTAAAAAAATAATGTTTTCCAGGCTTCTACTTCATAGTTAACGTAAGTGAGGTGAGCCTGTCTGTAGAGTGGCCAAAAAGATACAAGTTACCCAGTGAAAACTGAATTGCAGGAAAATGACTATTTTTGGTGTTTGTATGTTCCAAATATTGGATGGGCTTTATTTATACTTAAAAAAAAAAAGTATTCATGGTTTATCTGAAATTCAAATTTAACTGGGTGCTCTGTATTTTTATTCACTAACTCTGACAACGCCACCCAGGCGCATCATTGAAAAATAAGCATAAACAAACCTTATTTATTATTTAAAATGATGCTACACAGATGTGCAGACTTTTGTGTTATTACTAATACAAAAAGCATTATCGCACATTTCACTTGCATTATTAAGTAATTATAACTGTGAGGCATCTTATATGAATGAGTGATTAAATGAGTTACAGAAAGGAAGGAAGGAAAGGAGGGAGGGAGGGAGGGAAGGAAGTACAGGGAAGGAAGGAAATAGAGGGAAGGAAGGAAGAGCATCATCTCGCCTCCTCTCTCACACTTGGGAGGGTAGAGTCGAATCCAGTCAAGGAGAAGGCATCTTCTTCTATTCCTATGTTTGCAAACGTCGGTAGTTCATTACGATGTAACACATTACCTGCCATGTCGTGCACCCAGGCCAGGGAGTCACAGAACATGTCAGGTCCCTTCTCCCAACAGCAGGCATTCAAACATGGACTGAGCATCCCCTGCAGGCCACGCCCAGGCAGGGCATGGAGTGAATTCCCAAGGCTGGCCAGGATGGGGTCCCTGGCACCTCCTACAGCTCGGTCCATAGGAGAAATAGACACTTGGGTCTCCAGGTATACCCCAGCCCTGACCCAGCCCCTGGCACTGCCATCACTCAAGTACTGTTTGTTGGGTGGACGAGTGACCTCACTGACTCAGGATCCACTCATGGAGCAGCTACTGTGAGCAAGGCCCTTTTCTAAACCCTGCAGATGAAGCAATGAACAAAATAGACAAAACCAAAACCAAAACTCTCTGCCCTCGTGATGATCACATAATAAGCAATATATATGGGTTTTGCAACAGAGGAAAATAAAGCAGAGGAGGGAACTGGGGAGTATGGGGCAAGGGGAAGACAGGTTGCAATTTTAGTGTGTGTTCAGGGAAGTCCAGCTGGGTGGGCCAAAGACCTGCCAGAAACCAAATGTGTGTTAGAGGATGAGAGTGGGAATAAGTAAATGAATGAATGAATGAATAAATGAATGAATGAATGAATGAACCCGTGTGCTGCTTTGCTTCCAGGTGGGAGGGTGAAGGCAGTCAGAGAAACGCAAGGAAACTCGGGATGAGGGACAAGCAGACACACCAGAAAAGCCAGGAACTCAACCTGTGTTGTTTTTCAAATGCCTCTTGGCCAACTCAAAATGTGTTTTTCCCTGGCTTTGGCTCTTAACCATTTCCGGAAAAGATTTTATTAACTGCGGGCCTACAGCAGGATGCTGGGGAGAAGGCACTGAACTTGGAGCCAGAAGACAGGGTTCCAGTATCTACCCTGCTGATTTACCTTGGGAAAGTCACTTAACCCCTCTGAACCGCCTTTTCTTCATCTATAAAATGGGGGTGAGAATCCCTGCCGGTTCACAGAACTGTCAGAGGAGTGAAGTGAGATAGTCAGTGGGCAGATAAGGGCATGTACCAAAAGGGGTTTGCAAACAGGGAAATGTAATATCAATAAACGCGTGAGGTATTACCGGGAAGCTTGCTCTGCAAGCCACTGCAGACAGCTCATTAGCTGTGCCTTCCGGCCATTTCAAAGGGAGCCTGTTTATTAAACTTAAGCCCTTGACTTGGTGGTTTCCCCTCAGCCTCCCATCCGTACCCCCAGGGCAATCCAAGAGCTAGGAGAGTGCAGGGCTGGGAGAAGAAAGGCTTGGGGACGGCAGGGAGGCGGAGCCCGGCTGCCATCCGGCCACAGGAAGGGGGTGCCTGCCTCTTCCAGGACCTTGACCCTGGGCTCAGCCCGCTGAGTTTAATGCTCACAACACCCTCTGACGTCGGGGCAGTTATCTACCCGTATTGCAGATGAGGAAACGGGGGCTCAGAGGCCTTAAGTGATTGCCAGGGTCATATGGCTATCAAGGGACAGAACTGAAGCCCAGGTCTGCTAGCCACTCTCTCTTTGTTTTTCTTTCATTTTAATTTTTTTTCCCTTCCTCCCGTTTTAAAATTTTTATTTATTTATTTATTTTTGTTAGCCACTTTCTTAGATAATCTACATGTCCTCACGAAAGACATCACTATCAAGTACCAACTGATGATGCAACTGGAAAATTACCTTGAATTGAAGGTTCAATGCGGATCTAGCAGAATATCCCTGTCTACATATAATAACATGACTTTAAAATGCTGTTTGACCTAATGTAAGGGGGAAAAGGAAAGGAGAAATCAGTTTACATGGCTACGAGTCTCTAAAAAAGACTCTGGAGGCTGTCAGAAGGATTGCCCTTATGCACAACTGAGCAGAGTCTAAGAGACAGATGAAGTAGATACAACCCAAGGTATTGGTTCTTTTGAGGGCTAAAGAGACCCACAGGTTCTATGGTCATGGCAGATGGGGTTCACTGCCATGTCAGATGGCCCTTCTTTGGAGCTGGTGTTTCTGCGTGATGAAACTGGATTCAGATGGAATCTCTTTTCACTAGACTTTCATGCTACTTTACTGGAATTGTAGTTGGTGTTGGGGTTTAAGATATATTTAGGGGATTTGAATCTCTGGACTGACAATATGATAGCCAGGCCCTGAGCCTCAACAGACTTCAGCTCCTACACTCTGGTTTATTGGACTCACCTCACTCAGCTAAGATGGAGTTGAAGGACAACCACCACACCATGGAGCCTAGAGTGCCTACAACTGAAAGCAGGAGGATTGCATCCAGTATCCATGTGGAATCTGAGCCTCCTCTTGACATAGAGATGCCACGGACATAACCAGTCCAAGGTCCACAGAGAAAAGGTGGCATTGGAGTGGAGTGGGAAAAGTGGACATGGTGGCTGATATGGGTATGGGGAATGGCAGGAAGAGATGAGATGTGGAGGCGCCTTTGGGACTTAGAGTTGCCCTGGATGGTGCTTCAGGGGCAATCACCGGACATTGTAAATCCTCCCAGGGCCCACTGGATGGAATGTGGGAGAGTATGGGCCATGATATGGACCATTGACCATGAGGTGCAGAGGTGCCCAGAGATGTACTTACCAAATGCAATGGGTGTGTCATGATGATGGGAGTGTTACTGGAGGGGGAGTGGTGGGGTGGGGGTGGTAGGGTTGAATGGGACCTCATATTGTTTTTTTAATGTAATATTTTTACAAAATCAATTTAAAAAAGTAAAATAAAAAAAGAGAGAGAGAGAGAGAAAAAAGAATGCCCTAAGATGTGACTGGCACTTAGTAGATGCTAAAGATGATTCAAGTCTCCAGATTCTCGCGATTCCTCTCGTTTGAATCTCCGCTCTGGTACTACCTGCTATGTGACCTTGAAAAGTTATTTCACTTCCCAGAGGACAATAAACGGTGCCCTGTCTGCCTGGGGCTCATTATCCAACCTCTCTAAGCCTCAGTTCCTTAAGCTACAAAATGGGGTAAATAACAGGCGGTTTCTCAAGGTGGTGGGAGGAGCTCAACACGATTCTGTGTGTAAAGCTCTTAGGCAGGTGCCTGGCACTTAGTAAGTGGTCAACCAAGGGCCACAATCATCGTTTAAGATGACACCTCCACCACACCTCCACTCCATCCAGGGAAAGCAAGAGGAACAGAGATGAAGACACAAATGGAAGAATAATTGTAAATCTACTCTCAGCGTAGATAGCGCCTTCTGGATTTGTTTTAAAATTTTCACAATCTCTTCCTTTCAAAACATAGGAACGTAATGATGTCACCTAAAGATGTGCAGTTTTCCTTTGATCAGAAAACAAGAAATTATGTGACTTGTTGGTTTCCCTTTTTTGCTTTGGCTGCCAGGAAGCATAGAATGAAATTTAATTGTTTTAACTGTATCACTCAGAGTTTGGTTTTCCTTTATGTGATGTTTATTTTTAAAATTTCTGTTCTATTGACTTTATTTTCCACGTTAACATTTAGAGTTAACTTTAAACAAACAAAATTGTGAAGGCAGCAGCTTGAAAAAGAGAGGAGGTACAAATGATCAATATATTTTGTATAGTTAAAGTTCAAAGGAGTGCATTTGAAATCAGAGCATTACTTGTTACTGGAATCTTGAAAGATAAAAGGCAATGAGATGCCAGAGATTAATTTCAAAGTGGAATTAATTCATATGAAGCATTAGAAAAAGAAGTAGTAAATCCTTTCCAGAGCTCTTCTGTCCTGTTTCCAGGCAGAGAGGGGGGTCAAGTTTAGGTCTTCTGGGCCCCACCCTCGCTGACCCTAGGGTTTTTTGAATCCCAGCTCCCAGACGGACAGAGGCCTGCCCTATTTTCCCAAGCCAGGAGGGATTTCCTGTTTATCTTTCCAGATCATGTGTCCATAGACACAAGATGTGTACCAGTAGCAGAAGCCAAGATGACAGGAGCTATTTCTGTAAGCCAGTTGGATGTCAAACATGCAGGGGGAGAAGGAAATTTACATTTAAATTAAATTTCATTCATGTCCTCATTGGGGTCTCCAAAAAAAAAAAGAGTAACGGTATGAAAGAGTGTGGATATGCTTATTTCCAAATATGACATCTTCTCTACATAGACTGTTACAAGGGCTTATGTAGTATTAAAAAAGCCCAGTTGAGCTCAAATATTAAGGCATTGTACTGTACCTTATAATGTTAGAAAATTTCAATACAATTCTTGCTCACATGTCAGGAGGCACACAGTGCTAAGGATTTAACATTAACCTGATTTAGCTCGGCCAAAAATGTCTAACTATGTACTTCCTCACTCATTATCTTTACTCAAATCCATGCTTATGGGTCCCTTCACATCCCTACCACCCCCATCCTTATCTCCCCAAGGTTACCCGACCCCAGGTACCATGCATGTTTTAGGATTAACTAAGAAAGCCTTCATAGAAATGCCACCCTAATGATTAACTTTCTTTGTTTCAAGGGTATGAAAGCTGTGAGGAAAACCCTTAACAGGGAGGCTGATTTGAGATTGTAGATCTCTGGTCTCGGCGGTGAATAAACCTTCTTTTCCTTCCTAGCCTAGTGCAGTGTCTCTTCTGCCAAGCGCAGGGAATGAACCCAGCGAGGACCGCCCCGCCCCTCTCCACGTTCCCTGTAACATGATATCACAGCCCAAAGACTGGAGCCACTCTAGAGGAACCAACGGCAACTGGTAAAACGATTAGCTGCAAGGTGGAAAAGACGCAAGCATTAGCAAAGAAGGAGGACACAACCACTTTGGAGAAGGGTTTGGCTGAATATCTGCCTCCACGGTGCTTTCTCAGTCTCTGCTCTGTTGACATTTGGGGCTGGATGATTTTTTGTTGCGGGGGAGGCTGCCCAAAATGTCTCCTGGGAGGTCAAATCGCCAACAGCTGAGGACCTCTGATCTAGCTATTTTACTCCCAGATAAATACCCAACAGAAAACTGTATATTTATGCACCAAAAAGACAAGTACAGGAATGCTCACGGCAGCTCTTTTCGTTACATCCCCCACCTTGAAATTACGCAACTACCCATCAACAGTAGCCTGGATGAATTGCGGCCTATCTCACACAAAGGCATCCTCTACATATATACGTTAAAGAGAGCGAGCAAACTATTGCCACATGCCTTGACATAGATACCTCTCAGAAGCATACTATTGAGTGAGTGAAGCCAGGCACACACACACACAAAAGGTACACAGAGTATATCAACATCAACCCATTTATATGAAGTCCAAAGCCAGGCATTCCATCTGTGATGTTAGAAGTCAGAATAGTGTCAACCCTTTGTCGTGGGGTGGGGGGAGGGGAACTCTGGGATGAGGGCAACGTTCTGTTTATTGATCTAAGTGGCCACCACACAGGCGATCGCGAGAATTCATCCTGCTAAAAACTTAACGATATGTGCACTTTTCTATACTTATGCTATAATTCGGTAAAATGGTTAAAAAAAAAAAAAGGTGTATCCAGATGGGTTGCTATGGAAAGACCATCAATAGACATCGTAAGTCAGGGCAGCAGGGGGAAGCAAGTGAAAGAATCCACGAATTGTGATCGCACTTGCGTTTGCCAAGGCTGTACAGGTGCAACAGATCGCACACTGCTTTGAGAGTATGACTTATTTTTCTCCCCTCCACCACCCCGCCCTGCTGTTTTGCTGTGTCCATTTGCTGTGTGATCTTCTGTGTCTGTTTCTTTTTCTGTCTTCTCACTTTCTCCTCTAGGCTTCCCAGGATTTGATCCTAGGGACCGCCAATGTGCGAGAGAGGTACCCTGTTGCCTGTGCCACCTCAGTTCCTGGTTTCTGTCTCGTCTCGCCTTGACTCTCCCCTGCATCTTTTTTTTTTTTTTTTTTCATCATCATCTTGCTCTGTCACTTGCCGTGGAGGCCTGGCTCATCGAGCAGGCTGGCACGCCTTCCCCAGGGGGCCTCAGGGATCCAACCCGGGTCCTCCCATATGGTAGATGGAAGCCCAATCCCATGAGCCACATCCGCTTCCCTGCGAGTATAGCTTTAATCACTGGTGGGCCTCACCAATAAAGGGAAGTTGCTTGTACCTTACAACGTAGCACGGAGAGGCCCCAGGGATGTACCCTAAAGACATACCTGCCCACTGCCCGAGGTTGACTGCGATGTTGCTAGAATATCCCACTGGATGAGAGCGGTTAAGCCACCTGCTGAAGTTCCCATGGTCTGGGAACAGGAAAGGTGGTGGAATGACACACTTGGCTGGCCTTTGTCCTTAGGAACTGGGAAAGCAACCCCTGGCTCGAGTGTGCTCGTTAGGACTGCCTTTACTTCATGGTGGGCCCAGGACCACACCTGGCAGGTACAGGGTGGGGTCAGCCACACCTGCAGCCTTAGGGTGGGGACTGGCCGCACTAGAAAGACCAGCCAGGTGGCTGGGGGGCTGGGGCTTTGAGCCAGTCCTGTCTTCCCACCCCCCTGACCTCTGGGTGGACACTGATTCCCTCCATCACGCCACATAATGAGGCCCCATAGAAACCCAGGACACTCAAAGCCACGATGAGCTTCCACGACTGAGAAAATACATTGCTGTGCTGTGCCATGTCCCGTCTCCACGGAGAGCGGGTGCGGAAGCTGGCATCTGAGCCCGCCCCCCCTCCCCAACCCCGACCTCGCAGGCTGCCTCTCTTCTTTTGGCTTCTTCTTATTTGTATCCTTTTACTATAATAAACCTATCATCGTGAGTCTAGCAGTTTCAGTGAGTTCTCGGTCATTCTAGAGAATTAGCGAAACTGAGGGGATGATGAGCATCCCCCAATTTGTAGCCAGTTGGTCAGAAATGTGGGCGCCCTGCACCCCTGAACTGGTGCCTGAAGGACAATCCCATAGAGAACCTTAACCTGTGGGGTCCAGCCCAGCTCCAGGGAGCTGGGGTCAGAAGTGAATCGAGGAGTCGCCGTGGTGTCTGAGGTTGGCGTCAGAAGCCATTGTTGGAAGTTACAGGAGTTT
Organism: Dasypus novemcinctus; assembly: GCF_030445035.2. Taxonomy (NCBI): domain Eukaryota; kingdom Metazoa; phylum Chordata; class Mammalia; order Cingulata; family Dasypodidae; genus Dasypus; species Dasypus novemcinctus. The sequence continues at coordinate 54,283,552 of NC_080695.1, read as the reverse complement.
TTGGCAAACTTTAGAGAAAGCCGGGAGCAGATTCCAGGTCAGTTTAAATTCCGAGCTTGAACCCCCAACCACACGATATCGCAGCCTGTTGGCTGACTACTTCCGGTCCCCTCGGTAAGAATATTCTGGGTGGGGTGGCTACAATCGGTAACAAAGTAACCTCATCACCAGGGGCTCGAGCATCAGCTCCATTCCACCGGGGCAAGGCCCGTGAGTGCGGGTGGTGAGCGGCATGGGGTCTCGCTCGCCCATTCACCTCAACCACCCCGCGCGTGGGCCTTCCTCCTTGGCTCTCTCTGCCTGCTGGAGCCCCAGACCCTTGCCTCCACCACCTCGTGGTCTTGGCTCTCCTCCCCTGCCTCTCCCGCCTCACCCCAAGGTCTCACCTCCTCTGTGGTTATCCCCAGGCTGAGTTTCCCAGCATCCTCTGTGCCTCCCCGCGGCAGAGAAGCTTGAGATCCTCAGGGTGGAGGTGGGGAGGGGTTCGCTGGAAACACACACCGCTCAGACTGATTAACTGAGCCTCTTTGAGAAACAGACCCGGAGACAGGGACTGGAGAGCAAGGAGTTGATCCCGGGAAACCCTGGGTGTGGACAGAGAAACAGGGAAGGGGAGCAGCCAAGAAAGGTTTGTAACCGAGTAAGTGACTATCGTGGGCAATTGGGGTTCAACTCCACGGAGCTCCCCGCTAGGAAATGAGGCAGCAGAGGAGAACCCACCCTCCCCAATTCCCTCAACCTGGAATCCAACCCCTCCACGATGGGCCCCGTAGCTCCTGCCCCCGGACTCAGCCCAGGGAAGGACAGGGTGGAAGAAGCAGGGGTGGCTCTTGCCTCTGGAAAGGGAGAAGCCATGGGTTGATTGAATTGATCAAAGGCAGCTCTGCCCTTTACAGATGCAGTGACCTGCAAAAGCTTTTAAAGAGAGAAATTGAACAGGGCAACTCTGTCTCTGAGCTGAAAAGAAAATTGCCTGCAGGCATGATCACACCCTAGAAACTCCTGCGGGAGTCTGAGCCGCTGCCCTGCCTTTCCTTCTGATTTTGATCCTTACCAACAAAAGTCAAATTCCTGGGACCGGATGTGGCTCAAGCGGTGGGACGCCGGCCTCCCACATAGGAGGTCTCAAGTTCGATTCCCAGACCCTTCTAAAGAAGACAAGCAGACACAACGAGCAGGCAGACAAGGGAGACTTCTGGGGTGGAGGAAATGAAGTTAAAAAGTCAAATTCCCTCCCATGATGATGATGAAGGTGATGGTGATGATAAGAATAGTGATGGTTCTCATTACTGAGATGCGTGTCACTTTGCTAAGTACTTTACATCCACTAACTAATTTCCCCAAAAAGCGTTAGAAGGAGACTCTGGTTTTTTTTAAATTTTTTTTGTCTTTATTTATTTTTTTAATATTACATTAAAAAAAAAGAGGTCCCTACATACCCCCCACCCCCTTCCTCCCTCTTCCCTCCATAAGAACAAGGCCTAGAGCTGCAGGGTGCCTAAGAGTTACCTCCTGAGAGCCTCCATGTTGCTCAAATGTGGCCAGTCTCGAAGCCAAACTCAGCATGTAAATGTGAGACTCTGTTTTTAGTCCCATTTTGCCAAGGAGGAAATGGGAGGCTCAGAGAAAGTGGGTCAGGGACGACAAACCCAAATGCCAACAGGGGCAGGCGGGCAACGTAAGTGGGCAAGGTGGGTGGATAGAAGATAGTGGGATTGGTGAGGAGGGTGTGAGCTAGCGGTGGGGGGCTCATGCCCCATCTATGTGGGGGCAGTCCCTCTTCAGCTCCAGCCCCACTCTTGCCACATGGGATCTTGGTTTTCAAGCGAAAACATTAATTTGGACGTGAACATGACATCTTCCCATTTTTGTAGCAATTGAATCATTTAGGATTAGGGTCCCTCCTTATAACAAAATGTTTCAAAATAATGGGAGTAACAAAGATAAAAGCTTGTTTTTCTTACCTATTAAAAAAAAGGAGATTCATCATTTCAGGGTTAGAATGGAGTTCCGTGGTGTCACCAGGGATTCAGGCTCTATCTTCCTGCCTTGCCATCTACAGCTCATGGCTTCTGTTTTCAGGCTCACTTCATGGACCAAGCTGGCTGCTGGGGCTCTAGTTATCTCTCCAAAGTGGCAAAACAAGCAGAATAGTGGGAAGATGACTGGATTTTTCTTCCCGCTATACATGGCTTTCTTAATTTATTATGTTGCCTACCAGTCTCTGTAGGATTTGAATCCGTTAGCCTTGGTCTGAATCTAGTGAGCAAAACAAAGACTAACTCCATAGTAGCCTCTGCAGATGGGGCCCTGTCTCACCTAAAGATTGTTGACAAGGACTCATTTGATTCTTATACCCACAGGCCTGGGGTCAATCTCCCATTACCCCAGGGTCAGGGGTTAACTCAAGAACGACCTCTTTATGATACACTGAAAAGCATTGCCATGGTATTTTGCAGCTCCTTCCATCAAGAGGTGAAGTCTGTTCCCCAAACTCCTGCCTCTGGGCTGGTCACATGACTTTCTTCGACCAATAGAACAGGGCAGAAAGGTTGTTGTGTCAGTTCTGGGCCCTGGCAGCCTCCATGTTGCCTGAGTGAGTCCAGGTAAGATCAGCAGAAGAACTATCTTGTCAATCCACAGGATCGTGAAAAAGAACAAATGGTCATTGTTTTGAGCCACTCCATTTTGGGGTGATTTGTTAAGCAAAGAGCTAGCTGATCCACTTCTCATCTCCATCTACCCAGATCCTGGTAGGGGTCTAAAGCCTTGATCATGACCTTGGCATGAACGCTTGGGGCCTTGCACTTGGTTCCACATCTATCCCCATTTTTCTCCAACCATAAGCCCCAACTCTGACCATCTTGATTCAACATCCTACATGATCTCAGGACCTGTTTATCCTCCCCCATTTACCTACAAGCTCCTTTAGAGTGGAATTCATGTCTGGTTAGAGAAACTATTGTGTGTCTTGTGGCTGAACAGACAGACAGCTGAGGGGATGTGGTATACATGCTTCACTTTAGTAGGTAAGTGTCTATTTTAATGTATTAGAAAAAATGTGTAATTCACACATCAACCCAATCATTGCACAGGTGTTTGGAATGAGACTAGAAGGGAAAAAAAGACATTAAAAAAAAAAAAAAAGATGAAATAACTACTACAAGGGACACACTGATGTAGCAAAGGCTGCGAAGAAGGTAGTCCAGGACTGGAGCTGGGAAACCCAGCACTGAGAGCCAGCCTGAAGTCTTCACCTGGTTCTCCTGCACACAAGCTGTATGACCTTGGGCAGGTCATTCAGCTTTTCAGAGCCCCCATCCCCTCATTTGTAGGATTCTAAACACACCAGCCTCGTGGGGTTGTTCAGAGCATCACACCAGCTTCGTGGTGAAAGCAAGTGCTCTGGTAGTGGATGATGGGCACCAGTCCCCATTCTGCGACTCACCAGCTATGTCACCTTGGGCAAGTTACTTTACCTCTCTGAGCTTGCCTCCTCTTCTGTAAGCAGGGCATCAGGGCACCTGATGGCTGGGGTGGTCACAGGATTCCAGGAGTTGATTCACCTTTTGAGTCAAGCCTGGTGTGGAATCAGTGTTCAATCCACATCATCGTTGGACAACTGAAACGGCTCCTCCCGGAGGCCTCAGTCTGCGCAAGTCCCAGCTCCAGGCCCAGCCCTTACCCACTGGGTTGATGTCAGGATTCCAAGTTAGGAGTCTACATCCTGCCCGTGCCCCCAACTCCAAAGTCTCTTGGCAGGGAGATGGTATCAGGGGAACTGATGTATTTGTCCTGAAGGGGTAGGGAGGGACTCCTCAGGGCAGCCCTTCCCACCCTGGGAGCTCACTGGGGAAGCTTTGGCCTGAGGTTCTAGGGGCGTCCAAAGTTACCCACGTTCCCCTAGCTCTCCCCTCACTGAACAGTTCCAGGAAGCCAGGTCCACATTGATGCTACCTGAGCATGACCTGGACTGAACACCACTCAAGAGCCAGTGAGTCAGGGCCAAACACACGTTAGCCAGTACCTTGGCCAAGCCCTGCCCTACTTCCCCTGGCCATTTCCACAAACAAGGAAACTTAGGCCCAGCAGCACCCAGTGACTGTCTGACCCCAGGTCATAGATTAGGTATCCCCTCATCTTCCCATTAAGGCTTGCAGACTGAAAAACCAGGGAGCAGTTCATTCTTCCTGGATGGGAATGTAAACTGGAACCATCCCTTTGGAGTAATTTTGTATTAATGGTAAAAATTATAAGTACATATATCCTTTGCCCAGCAATTCCATTTCTAGGAATGTATCCAATAAATACATAATTGCACACAGATATGTTTCCAGGACATTAATAGCAGTATTCTTTGCAGGGGCAAAAGTCTAAAAACAACTACGGTTAAAATAAATGGCTGAAAATCTATACAGTGGAATACAACACAGATGTGAAAATGAATGACTAACTAGTGATACTGAATGAGCTCCAAGATTTATGCTGTTAGTGAGAGAACAAGGGACAAAGCCGTAAGTCACTGTTCATGTGTCTTTATTAAAAGGAAAAAATAATACATTATTTGTGAGTCGATAGACATATGACATCTTTGGAAAGATGTGCACAGTATTGGTTGCCTCTGGGGAATGAGGTAGGGGTGGGAGAGACTCAGTTTCCATTGGATACTCCTTTGTACTGATTGATTTTTTTTTTAATCATGTAACTGTATTAGAGCTATACCCTCTTCCAAATAAGGACAAATTAAAAATCGAGGATTCTGGGATGATCACATGGTCAGCTTTCACGGGTGGAAGTACAAACGCCAGGCTCTCAAGGCTGCTTACTTTTAAAGCAGGGCAGGAGGAGAGGGCCAGAGCACAAGGAAAAAATCAAAAGGACCATTAACTGAAAACGTGCTTGTGCAAAACTCACTGCATGTCCTAATTGCCTTGGTGTGTGTGTGTGTGTATGGGTGTTTGTGGGTGTATTTGTGTGTGTTTATATGTGGGAGTGTTTGTGGGGGAGGGTTTCTAAGAAGGGGGTCATTTGTGTCTGTGCAGGGGTAGGGGGGAGATGCAGGAATGCAGGATGGGGAGATGGGCGGGCGCCGCCTGCACGGTGGCTGCCTTGCAGTTAACTCTGAACAACGTGCTTACCTTTTCTGTGCCTCGGTGGTCCTCCTCCGCTTCTAACGTCAATACAGAGGCGAACATGGAGGCACACGGATCTCAGGTCCCACGTCAGGGGGACTGGGCATCCAGGGTCCCAGCCCTAGCAGTCACAGCTGTGGAGGGGGGCGGCGAGCACTCAGGATCGTGGGAGAGGGAGGCGGAGAGGGGTTCTGAGTCCCCGGAGGAAACGCCGTGTCAATGCAGAGGGAGGAAGCGCGGTGGCAGGTGTGTGAGCGTGCACACAAAAACGTGGGATTACGGGTGGGAGAGTGTGGGTGAGGGGGGGTTGCCTGCGAGGGTGTGTGTGCATTGTAAGGAAAGGGTTAAGTTTAGTTTTCACAAGAAGCTGAAGCCAAAGCCCGCTCCACAATTGCAGGAGGGAGGGAAAGGGGTTCTAGCTGCTTTGGCGCCCACATTTGACAGAGATGCCAAAGCCAAGGTGAGGCCAGTGGTGAAAAGCGGAGCCGAATTTGAAAGCGGCGCCAAGCCACCTGACTGTAGGGAATGGGCGTGGCGAGTAAAAGCAGGAATCCTTGTAAGTTATTAGGCTTCTTGGATAGGCTGTAACCCTGGAGTATCCACTCAATGGGAAGAGGGGAAGCACCTGCGTGTTAGGCTTAAGGTATAAATAGCAGTGTTTCTTGTTTGACACACAGGCCATTTTATCCAGGTTGTGCGCTCGTTCCTGCAAGATTGTTAATAAAATTCTTTTCTCTCCCACAATCGGGCGAGCTTTTATTTTCTTACAGGTGCAGTTTTCTTTCTAACAGCATGTGCAACCACGACCATCTGTGCATACTGATGCGTGAGGATGAACACACGTGTATGTGAATTTGCACGAAGGTGTATGTATACTTGAGGATGTAAACTCATGGCTACGAAGTATGAGAGCCTCTTGGAGGCTGACCCCAGTCGAGTCTCCGGTGGCTGTTGACCCGGCCCACGTCACTTGGAGCAGAAATGCCCAGCAGAGCTCTGTCAGAGCCCAGCTCATGAGTGACAATCAACAGCACTGGCTGCTTTTAAGCCATTTAGTTTTAGGGCGGTTAGTTACCCAGGACTGATACGCTAGCTTGTAACATTTTTAAACACTTAACAAGGTTCCGCAAACTTTTTCTGTAAAAGAGCCAGGGAGTAAATAGTTTAGACATTGCAGGTCACACGGTCGTCATACCCCCTCAACTCTGCCGTCATAGGGCGGAAGCCGCTGTGGGCCACGCGTTACTTTAATGAGTGAGCGTGGCTGTGTTCCAACCCAAAAGCCAGTTAAGCTGCATTTGGCCCATGGGCCGATCGGTTGCCCTGACCTTGAATAATACCTGTGGCTTAGTAAGTGCTATGCAAGTGTGAGCTAGGTCCTGAGTGTGTATGTCTAGAGGAGCACACGTGCACACGTGTGTAAAACGTGAATGAATTGGCGTAAATGCATATATGTCTGGAATCCGCTTGGCCCTTCCATAAAAACAAAGCAAGAAACTTGCACAGGCCAACATTTGAACGTAATTCCCCAGGCCTTCCTGCTTCTATTCTGGGGAGAAAGGGAAGCAGCAGAAAAAGCCAAGAGAAGAAAGCTGGTGTGTCCTGTCGTTTTCATCTGGGTTAAGTCTGGAGGGAAGCCGGCCGGCTGGGCTATAGTGGGGCCGGCCCACGCCTTCCCATCTGCTGGAAGGAGGATGAAGTCAGCAGGCTGGACGAAGGGGGAGGGGATGCTGCAAAAAGAAGATCCTTTGGACTTTTACAAGGAGGGGATTGGAGGGAGAAAGCTAAAGCCCCTCTGTGGCAGGCGACTTTCCCAGACAACTTGTAAACATCTGCTTGCTCGTTCCATTTGAATCTCCAGCTGTGGGACTCAGGAGAAGCTACTTCCTGTATGACTAACTTCCTTGGCTGGGTTTGCCAGGGCCAGAAATGCAGTAGTTTAAGCCAGCAGAGGTGAACTCAAATCCCTCTTGGCACTCGCTAAGTGACATCCGGATGTGTGATCTCATCTTGCTGAGCCTGGGTTTCCTCGTCTGTAAAAGGGGGATGACATTAGCATCATCTCTTATGGCTTGTTGCAACGATCAAATGAGAATCAAGTGTGCCAAGCAATTAACACCGAGCTTTGCATACAGTGAATTCTCCCCCAGATGGCACCCTGAGACGGACCTCATGGGGTAGCATGTTGGGCTCCAAGATTTCAGGGACATCTTCCCGAAACGTCCCCCAGTGTCACAGAAACCAGTTTGTTTCCTTCAAAGCATTTGTCTCTGTTAGTCATTCAGCACTCACTGGCATGTTTATTTGATAAATACTGTCTCCCCCAGTGGACTGTAAGCTAAAGGCAAATGGGGATAGCGGTTATTTTGCTAAGCTCTCTATTTCCAGGGCTGAGAACACGGCCTGATGGCAGAGCTGACACTGGGTGATTACTTAATGAATAAATAGAGGTAGAGTATGTCATAGTGAGGAATTTCCCTGGGCCCTAGGGAGAGGATATTTTTTTTTTTGAGTTTTTAAAAATTTATTTTAAAAAATTTTTTTTTAATTAATAGATCACAAGGAATGTTACATTAAAAACACAAAAGCACAAAAAACATAAGAGGTTCCCATATAACCCACTCCCCACCACATCATTTTTGTAAATTGTATTTTTTTGAAGATACATATATCACAAAAAAACTTACACTAAAAAATATGAGGTTCCTGTATACCCCCCATCCCCCCACCCCACTCCTCCCACTCCAACAACCTCCCTTATCTTTGAGGCACCCTCATCGCACTTGGTGAACACATTTTGGGGCACTGCTGTACTACACAGATAATAGTTTACCCTGTAGTTCACACTCTCCCCCAGTACATTCAGTGGGTTATGGCAGGATATATAAAGTCCAGCATCTGACCCTGCAATATCATTAAGGCAACTCAAAATCCCAAAAACGTCCCCACATCACATCTCTTCTACCCTCTCCCTGCCCTCAGCAACTACTGTGGCCACTTTCTCCGCCTCAATGCTAAAATTTCTTCTATTACTCGTCACAATAGTTTTATAGTAGAATATCAGTAAGTCCACTCTAGTCCATATTTTATTCCTCCATTCTGTGGACCCTGGGATGGCGATGTCATCTCCACCTCTAGATCAAGAGGGGGCTTAGATTCCACGTGGATGATGGATACAATTCCTTTGTTTGCAGTTGTAGGCACTCTTGATTCCCTGGTGTGGTGGTTGACCATCTTCACCTCCCTGTTAACTCACCTGGGTAATACCAATGAACCAGAGAGTAGGAGTGCCATTCTGCTGGCACATGGGCAGTCCAGAGATTCAAGTCTCCTGAGTATGGACCATCCCTAGTGCCAACCACAAGTTCAGTAAAAGTGACAGAAGAGGCATGTGTAGAAAAGTCACATCTGAGTCCAGCTCCGTCACACTCAGGAGCACAAATTCCAAAGTAGGGCAAGGACTTCCAATGGGCACTACCAAATGGGGTAATGATAGGAGCCCTTCTTCAGTACCCTGGTGCATTAGTTAGGTGAGGCTGGGTCATGCTGCAGTTACAAAGAACCCCACAGTTTTAGAAGCTTTATATCACAGAGGATGACTTCTCCCTGGTACGAAATCTAGTACAAGTCTAGTACAAGTGTGCTCCATGCAGTGACTCAGGGACCCAGGCTGGTTTCATCTTGTGATGCCATCATCTCAACACCCAACATTTGTCACCTTTGCTTGTGAAGAGAGAGCTGAAATAATGTGCACACATCCCTTTGGCTCATTGCCCATTTGCCAGTACTAACTACGTGGCCCTACCTAACCGCGGAGGAGCTGGGAGATACAGGGTAGCTTGTGGATATTCAGCAAACAGAAGTGTTTCTGCCAATTTGAGAAGGGCTCAACCTTCTTGGCTGCTCTCATGGGTTTGGGTTGAGTAAGAGGGAGCTCAAATGTACATTGAAAATTCGCAAAGTGGAGATTGATACTAATTAGACTGTTTCTGCAAACCAGATTTTTATCAGAGGAAAAATAATCATCACAAATCCTTTCCTTAAAATATGGAGCAGCTTCCCACCCGTTGTTTTCAGCCTGAGTTTTCTTGTGAGGCAAGATCCTGAAAGTCTCCCACCTCCAAATGCTGCAACCATCTTTCGTCATGATTGCAATATGTTTTAATGGTTTCCTTCTGATAAGGATCAACAGTCACCCATCAGAGGCATAGCTCCTAATCCAAGAAGACCAATGATTAAATAAACCAGGAAGATAAAAATCTGTTGTTGAGATCAGGTCCTTAAAAGCTTTTAGTCTGAGTCTGGCACGCAGTAGGACTCCTAATTTTTTCTTTCCTGGCTTTATTTGCAGATGGCTTAACGGACTTTAATTTTTTTTCTTAAGAGCCAGCTCAGAGTCACTGCATCTAAAGATGGGTGGGGAGGGAGAGTGAGAGAAAAGTGTGGGCAAAAGCCCTGAATATTCATTGAAAGAGCCAGGATTTTGTGCAGACAGACTGGATAGGATGCTTGTGGGCTACAGGCTGGAAGACTAAACGAACAAGGGTATTGCCCCTGCAGATACAGAGGCTTTTCTTTGCTGGGAAATTTCCAGATGACTCTGAGGTCGTCTTTTTTTTTTTTTTACCAGCTTCCATCTCCCAGGGATTGGAGAAAAGGGAAACTGCCAGTGGGATTAAATCTCATGCCTGCTTCACAATGATATTTTGCCTTTCTGCTCCGTTCTGGGCTGGGATTTTCTTCCCCTCCATCACCCCTTTAGCTGTCTGTCTTTCCCCATGAAGCAAACCTCACACACACCACCGCATGGGCCCACGACAGTGTGGCAGAGAGATCACAGGGAGGCCACTGAAAGGAAGCAGTATGGCTGCCTGACCTGGGCTTGCCACCCTGCTACACGTTAGAGTCATCCAGATTACTGGAGGTGGTTCTGATCTCATCATCTGGGGTAGAGCCTGGAGATGGAGGCTTTCAGAGTCCCTTGCACGTTGCTATGCAGCCAGGATTGAGAACGCTGGCCTAAACGTTCTGCACAGGACTCAAGCAAGGATGTCCAATTTGGGAGAAAGCTCGGAAGAAGATGGCACAATTCAGAAAAAAGAAAGAGACATGGGGGTGGTTGATCCTCTCACTGGACGCCTTCCCGTCGACGTTCATAACCGCAGACGTGATCACTGTCCTGCGGGAAAGGAAGTTTGGTTCAGACAGTGGTGGGGAGGCCGTGGGCAGAGTGCCAGAAGGCAAAGCCTGCTTAAGAAATGGACTCATCTAACTCCTGTTCCGAGGATGCTGGGACACTACACCCAAGAGAACACAGCTAACATTTGGAGGCACTTCGCAATTTCACATACATGACTCTTTGATTCCCCCAACAGACCTATAAAAGGAGGTACTTTCACCCAAATTTTCTAAAGGAGGAAAGTAATGTCCAGAGAAATGAATTACCAACATTATACAGCCAGTGAAGAGTGGAGCTGGGACTTTAACCCTGATATTTAAAGAGTTTTTTGGAGCAGATGTGACTGTACCTACTTCCCACATGGGAGGTCCCAGTTTGGTTCCCAGTGCCTCCTAAAAACAAACAAAAAACAAACAAGCAAAGAAAAGAAATGAAAAAACTCAAGGGAGCTGATGTGGCTCAGTGGTTGAGTGCCAGCTTCCCACAAACAAGGTTCTGGGTTCAATCCCTAACCCCGGTACCTCAAAAATAAATAAATACATAAAGAGTGTTTGCTGGGGAGCAGATGTAGCTCCATGTACGAGGTCCTGGGTTCAATCCCTGGTACCTCCTAAAAAAAAAAAAAAAAAGAAAAACAAATGATTGACGGCATTAAAAAAAGGGCTTGCTACTGCTAGGACTTTAGGAAGTATAAATTATACAACTATGGAGTAAATTCCCTAGTTATTTCTCACTGCTTTAACATACTCTTCTATTTGTTTCTAGCATTTCTACGGTAGACTCTGATTTGCTCACTAATATCCATTCATCCTTCATATTTTGTTCAGGGCATCCATGAACCATGTATGAGGCTCTACTTCCCAGCTTCCCTTGCGGCTAGGTCATGTGACACTGTTCTGGCCAATGAGATGTAAGAAGACATCTACTATGATTATATAGTGTAGATGGATTGTATGATTTATGAAATACTTTTCAATAAAATTGATTTTTTTAAAAAGAGGAATTCTACTAGGTTCCTGTCATAGATTGAATTATGTGCCTCAATTTAGACATGTTCTTAATCTGTATTCCTACGGGTGCCAAACTCAACCATGACCCTGCCTCAAGTGGTTCTCCAGCACCCTCCAGATCAGTCCAAACTCTCAGCATGGTTGACAACCTGGCAGTCAAAGCTTGGCCCCTGGACCAGCAGCACTGGAAGCTTGTGAGAATGCAGAATCTCAGGTCACACCCCAGACCTGCTGACTCAGCACCTGCATTTTAGCAAGACCCCCAGGTGATCTGCACACTCTAGTTTTGAGTTCTGGCTTCAGAAACTTTGTGTCCTACTTCTCCCACCTCTTGTGTCCTGGAAGGCTCCCTGCCCAACTTCCGGTCAAATGGGAATCCTCCTCTTTCACCTCGGTGCCTGGTGCATTCTTCTCCAGCCTAACTCCCTTTGCTTGGGTAATTCTTCCCTCTCCCTGAACCTCAACTCAGATGTCACTTCTTCTAAGCAGTCTCTCCTGAAGCCCCTAAACCTACCCACTATGTTGTCAGGAAGCACCTTCAATTGCCTGCTTCTCTCAGTTTCCTGTGAGCTTGAGAACTCACCTCTGCACAGTTCATCCACCACTGCGTGTGACCTCAGTGCCCTGGGATTGTACCTGGCACAGCAGCTGCTCAATAACTACTTGTTGAAAACTAAATGAAACACACCCTGCTAAGACTTTCCCCTGAATGGAAGTGTCCTTCATGACTACTGTTTAATCAGCTGGTGGAAATTCTGGTCCCCCAGAATTTCTGCCTGGCACGGAAGGCTTTTGAACAGTCCTTCATAGTCTCCAAATCCCATCTCCCCTAAGCCTGGTGGTTTTTCATATTAGCAAATGTTTACCATTTGGAGAGGACCCAAGGGCCCATGAGATCTCTGGGTAAAGTTCCTAAGCTATAAATTAGCCACAGGCCAAGACTTGACTCTTTGTGAAGGGTGTGTGAGGGAGAGGGGGGCAAGTGGGGAGAGAAGCAGGGGCAGAAGTTTCTGGAGAAGGAAAAAGAAAAGGAGGTGAAAATGAGTGATGCCCTGTAGTAAGGAACTTAAAGACAGGACTGCAGGCCACAGGTTTAGAGGATACAAACTGGCACCCTTCATCATCTCTGCCCGGGGCCAATTCTGGGCAAACAATAATCCCCAGATTTGCTGCCTGGGAAAAGACTCCCACACACCCAGATGCCAAAGCTGATGAGGCCACAAGCCAGTGCAGGCTCAGGCTGCCCTCCAGGAAGATGAAATCCCTTCCCAAATCCAAAATTCACTCCAGAGGTTTCTCAAACTTCCTTTATTAATAAAGCAAAGTATAAAAGAACAAGATCCCCAAATTACCCATACAATTAAAAGTGCAAATTTAATCCAACCTAAAACAGAACACAAATAGCAGGCCTTGAGTGTCTGGGCCATCGAAATTTGGTCTAATAAAAAACTTTTTTTTTTTTTTTTTTTTGCAACTGCCGCTGCTGAAACATAGTTGATTGAATCTTTGGTCTCTGATAGTGGCACAAAAGTTATGCAACAACTGCAGTTGACAAACTGCACCATGATACAGTTTGGGGTCACAACACACATAATCATAGCAATAAAAGAGGAGGAATGTTTTACGTCGTGACTCAGTCAAGGCACATCTTTTTAAAAAAAGCAAAATGTGCTAAAATATTCCTGAAAACCTGATACTTCAAAAACCAGAGGATATGTAATTCGGCTGCATATTTTGGTCTATTCTGTCTGTATGGATCATTGCATATTCTTTCCCCCCTCCCAACTTATACTTGCTGTATCCCCACCAAATCATGGGCTGTACAGGTATAAAAATAAACAGTAGTGTCCAAGTAGCAGATTAAAACCAAATAGCAGGTTTTAAAAAATTAACAAAACACCACAAGGATAACACTGAACTTGATTCCCTCCCGAGGGATGCAGAACATGTTAATGAGGTTCATTTTTGCCAGCACTGGACAAAGAGGCAATGATTGGATTCCACGTGGGCACGGAAGAGAAGAAAAGTCATCCAGGCCACATTTTCCAGAAAAAGTCACTTACTCCCCAGTCAGATGCTTTGGAAGACATCAGAGTGCTAGGATGTCAATTTTGGTGGGAGCGGCCAAGTCAGAAAGGGATAAAAGAAGCCAGGCACGAAGTCTGATTAGAGCAGTGCCCTTTGCTGTGGGAATGGGAACAAGCCTAAGAAGGGCCGCCCAAAGGCCCAGCACTGATTTTCTGGTGTTCACAGCCACCTGCAAAGATTGCTAAGGGGCTAGGGGGCCCCTAAAAATAAAAATGATTTTAAAATAAGAATAAAAAATAAAATACAAATAAACTAGTTATTCTGCAATCCTTCTTGATTACTCATCTGTAAACGCCAACAGAACCAAGGGGTTTAGCCCCAAATCACCAGGAAGGAAACACCAAGATGCCGCCCCGCCCCCATCCCTTTGGTGTAGAATCTGACTCCAAGGCTCCAAGGTCAAGGGTTCTTCTGGGAATTGTGAGTTTAATGTTATCTGTGGCCCTGTTAATTTTTTTGGTTTGTTTCTACAATAAAGCTTAGCTCGCAGAGATAAAGATGACTTGAAATACCCCCCAACTACCGATAACAACGCTGTAGAGCATAAAATAATTTTATACATACTTGGGGGAGGTTTCCTGTGTAAGGCAGGGGTCGCAAACTGGTGGCCCCCAGGCTCAATCAAATGCTTTGTTCAGCCCCCATGACGTTTTGGACCTTTATAAATTATTTGCTTAAAAATGTGAAAGTTTTACTTTAAAAAATCCATTTCCAACCACCCATCCCCCTTCCTTTTTCCAGCTTGTAGCTGAGTAATGGCTGGCCCCCCCACCCCCTTCCCTCGTTTACCTTCTCCACCTTGTTTCTGTAGGCTGCTGAGTATGCCACCCCCGCCTTGAAACAGCAGATGCCTAAAAACGTGTTTCCTACCCAAACCTCTCTCACACCCTCACAAGAGCTTCACCTGGCCCCCCTCTCTTCCTTCCACTTCCGTCTTAAGTCCCACTTCCTGAAGTCTTCAGATTTCTGTGGTACACTCGCCTTCCCCCTTCCTTCAGCTTCAGTTTCATTTTGCAAAAAAGACGTCTCCTTCTCCCAGCCCACGAGCATTCCAGGCTGGCTCCCGGGCCTGGTCAGGGGGAGCCCGGGAAGGGTGTCTCGGGACAAAACAGCTGCGTCATCTTCCCCACAACATTTTCTTCGGGCGCTGGCCAGACAACATTTTTGGTTTCTCGAGCAATTTTGAGCTTTCTGTATGAGAATATTTGCATATAAACATCTCCAGTACCAAGCATACACCAAAAATGTGTATATTTCAAATTAAGGACATGATGGAGCCCTAATAAAATACAGGAATTAGCTTAATTTAAGTGCTTTGGGCAACCATCATACCTGGCTAATATGCCATATTATTTCATTTGTACACAGTACATGTTTCAGATTACTACACATTGATCAAAAATGATCTAAATCTCTAAGTTTTGGTTACCATGTACAGACAATAATTGCTCAGCATGGCTTTTAAATATAACATTAATATTTTAAAAATTCACAAATACAATGCTCCATTAATTAAAAAAAAACAAAAAAAATTTTTTTAAAAACCTTGAGGATGGATGAGGCTTTGGGTAACCTGGAAAGAAAAGGCTATAACAGTATGTTACCAGATTTATACTTTAAAACACTATTAAGATAAAAAAGAAACCCATCAGCTCAGCTAGAAACATTTGGAAAGTTCAGTTTTTAAAGCTTTATAATCCTTCAGGGAAAGCCTTGCTGTTCCCCCAGCTCCAGTTGACTTAATGGCTACAGGGGAAATTGCAGCTGAGTATGGAAATTCTTTTTCATATACATAAAAGACCGTGACACTTAGATTTAAAACTAATTTTTAAAACATTGTGCAGTTTATATCTTTGCAGAAAGTTGGTCCCTTTGCTAAATGTAGTACCTTATAACCTAACATTGACCTTAAAAGCTAAGAATGGCCTTTGTAGTAATAAAGGGAAGCATCCCCAAAACAACTTCAAAGAGATAGCACAACATTTGCAGCTTAATTTTATCTTCAGCCCAAGGCTTCAAAAGAATGTGACACACCTATGCAGCTCTGATGAGGGTTCCCTGTCTATCATTTATGATTTTCCCAGTGGTCAAGTGGGTGCCCTTAAGAAATATGGTAAAGAGCTCCCTCCAAATAGCTTAGAAATTAAACAATGACTCTATTCCTGCCACTGCTTCTGCCTTCCAAGTTTTTACTTTAAAAAGTCTCAGAAAGTACTTGGCTTCTTTTTTTCTTTTTAAAAATAATAATATAAAAATTCCAAAGTATAAAACACTGGAGCTGGCTGCATTTCCAATCAGGTAAGGGAACAATGGACCATTCCAAACTTAAACTGAGTTTTAAGTCGACTGATGAAAATTCAGGGCTGTTAGAAATTTGGGAGGACAAGGAGAGATTTCAGAATGGGCGACTCCTGGCTGCAAAATACAGCCACGCAGGTAATATTAAGGCCCAAAGAGGAAAAAGAGCAAGGGCTGTCTCCCTCCCTCTCCTACCGCTCTTCTCTCCTCCACCCACTGACCCCCCAGAGCGCAAGATACTGAACTATAAATGAAATGCTTTGCAAGACTTCTGCCAAATCTACAGCTCTTCCAGGCTGGTCAAGGTCGGCCTCAAAGGACACTTAAGGCCACCTGGGCAAGGGGAGAAAGGACTCTCCAACCATTAACTACGGGTTAGGCTCTTCAGCTGGCATTTCCACCCCATTAGCTCACTGAACTCAGAAACACATCTCCATGCAAAGGAGTTTGTGAAACCCACTTTTCTCCAGTCCTAACGAGTTTGCACCCTCACCAGCGTTGCCTTCAACACGTATTTTGTGATTCCTGTGCAGTCCCTGGCTCAGTAGATGCTCAATAAATGGGTGTCAGCTGAGGTACAAATGCAGGCTCACACCCTGAGGGGATGTTGAGCAAGTCTGCTGGCTGCGTTTCAAGGCTGCACATTCTTAATAAGAAGTGTAATTGGCCCTCTTTCAGATGTAATACTTGGCACAGGCAATTGCTACAAAATGAAAGAATTGATCAAAATAAAGTGCTATTTACTCTGGAAGTTTCTCTAACCAACTCCTGATTGCCTCTCAACACATGTGACAATTCTTCACAATCTTGTTGAACACCTGGACATGATTGCACCATTTGTAAAATACATTAATATTAATTTGAAGAGTGGAAACAAGTCCCTCAGAACATTAGCTCCTGGAATAAAATTTCAATTCCAATTGTGAATTCAGATCCAGATCTTTCTTTCTTTCTTTTCTTTTTTTTTTTTTTTTTTTTTTGACAAGGGAGAACCAAATACCTGAACCTGACAAGTAGTTAAGTAAAAATATAAGCTTCTTTTACATTTTCGGGCAGAAGAAATCCGCATCTCAAAACCCACTAGGGGCAATGTTCCATTGCAACTAGTTCTTGGTTCCTCTAAAAAGCCAAAGTCCACCTACAGATTCCTTCCACCATGGCCGACATTCAGAGCAACTCTCAGCTCAGGAGCCGACTGTTTTTGCATAGCTTGTCTGGAACATTCTGACAGGTGTGAAGATATCCTAACTATACGAGTTGTGGAGCCCGGGAGTGACACTGATGCCACCAAAGCTTGTGGTATTCTCCAAATTTCCCAACACTTTTTGCAGCTCATCTTCTCTGCTTTAAATTTCCTTCATTGCCTTTCCCATTCTCACCCCGCTGAGGCGGCTTTAGGGGCCTCTCCCCACGGTTATGGTTCATCTTCAGGGAAACCCTCGACACGCTGACTCCGGGGTGGGGGGCACCTGGCAAGGTAGCGGGGACCCCCGTAGGCCCGGAGAAGCCGGGGAAGCCTTCGCCACGTGGACAGCAAACGCGCCGCCACCAGTTCCCGGGCGCGCCCATCGAAAGCCGCCAGGAGGTCGACCGGGGCGGCTTCGCGCAGGACCTTGGGCAGGGGACCTACCTCGGCGGCCGCCCCACCGGGGCCCAGGACGCAGTGGAAGAGCACCCGGCGTCGCAGCAGGCAGTCCCGAAGGAACTGCACCAACTCCTCCAAGCGCTGGCACAGGCGCGCCTCCTCCCAGCCCTGCGCAGGGGCCCCATCCCGCAGCAGCACCGCCAGCAGCGCCGTCTTGAGCACGTACGAGGACAGGATGCGTCCCCACTGGGTGGCAGCCGTGGGGTCTAGGCCGCGGGCGCCCAGGTCTCGCAGGGCCTTGAGCAACTGCAGGCACTTGAGGTGGCAGGCACCTGGAGGGGCCCATTCCTGCAGCAAGCTCAGCAGCTTTAGCTCCTGGCGTGCTGTGTTGACGCCCCACAGCGCCTCTGCGCGCAGGCCTCCCGGGAGCTCCGACAGGGGCCCGGCGGGCAGGGTCATAGGCGGTGGGGCCACGAGGAAGACTCCGTCGCCCAGATGGACGGCGGGGATGAGACGTACCGCCATGGAAAGGCGGCAGCAGCCGTAGTCCGTGCGGCAGGGCAGGATGTGCAGGACCGGCGGCTGCTCCAGGCCGCCGGGGGTCAGGCTGACGCGACAGCGTCCCTCCAGGCTGTAGCGCACGGTGGCCAGCGAGCGCTGCAAGTGCGACTGGAACCAGCGCAGCACCAGCGTGGCCGAGAGGTGGCGCCGCCCGCGCACGTCCACGCAGAAGCTGTCGGCGAAGGGTTTGCAGTCCCGGAGCCAGTGGCCCCCGGGAGCCCCCGACGGCGCGGGCGGCGCCTTGAGGGCGCACACAAAGCAGCCGTGGAAAGCCGGGGCCAGCGCGGGCTCTGCGCCCAGGCCCCGCGGCTCCAGCGCCACCAGCGGCGGGAGACGCAGCGGCACCAGCACGTCAAAGCCGTCGGGCCGGCGGATTTTGTGCTGCTCGTAGGCGCTGCCCACCTGGATGAAGTCTCCGCGGAAGGCCAAGGCCAGCGCCCCTCCGGGGATGGGGCCCGGGGCCCCCCGGGCGCGGCCAGCCCGCACCAGTTCGCCCACGATGCGGCTCACGTGAGCCTTGCTGTGGCCCAGCACGTGCGGCGAGAGGCGCACCTCGTGCTCGTAGTAACTTTCCAGCAAGATGCCAAGGCCCGGCTCCCGGAAGGGTCTCGGGGAGAAGGCAGGGTGGCCCCCCAAGTGGGGGGACCGCGGGAGGAAGCGCTGCCGGACAGCGTGGCGGCAGCGCAGAAGGACGTAGCCGAGGAGAAGCAGGAGCGCTGCCTTGAGCAGCGGGAAGCCGCCGTCCGCTCCGTCGAGGGCCTCTGGCCGGGCGCCCCCGCTGCCCCGCAGGACGTGGTAGAGACACACGAGGGCGGTGCACAGGCCGGTCACCAGCGGCCAGAAGACGCGCAGATTGAGGGTGTAGTGCACCGACATGCTGGGCGCCCAGGGCGCGAGCCCCGGCGGCGGCCCCGGCCCAGCATGCGCGCAGCGCCCGGGCGCCCCGGCTCCCCCGGCCTCCTTCGCCTCCGCCGCGGCCCCCGCCTCGCTCGGCTCGGGGCCGCCGCCCTCCAGCTCGGCCTCCGCTCCCAGCTCAAGTTTTCCTTCCAGCTGCGGCCCGCCCAGCACCGCCGGGCTCCGGGCCGCGCCCCGCGCCGGCTGCGCGCCGCGTCCTGCCCGGCGGCCCTCCCCGCCCCGCGGCCCGGCGCGCTGCCCTCGGCCAGCCTCGGGCCCGCCCCGCCGCCTACCCTGGGCGCTCCTCCTGGCGCCGCGGGCCCCGGGGCTCTCCTGCCGCTCCTCTCCGCACTCGACCCCGTTACTCGGGCCCCGGGAGCTTCCTCTTCCGAGGGGAGGCGAGGCCGCGCCAGCTAGCAGGGAGGAAATGCCGCCGAGCGTGCGGCCGGCGGGCGGGGTCGGCCCCCTCCCCGGCCTCCGCCTTAAAGCGACGCCGGGTGGCGGGTGGGACTTCGGGACGCGCCGAGAACTGGCCTCTCGCGGACCAACGCCGCCCGCCCTCCCCGAAGGCAGAACTGAGAAGGCCGCGGTTTCTGGGCGGTGGCCTCCTCCGGGGCGCCTCTGGAGCCGGGCGCCACGAAGTTCTGGGAAGTTGAAATAGAGGAGCAGAGTGGTCACCCCCTTGACTGCACCCCCTCCCTCCCCAGCAAGTGGCGGTGGCGTGGCAGGCCCTGGGAACCGAGCAGCCCCTGCCGGTGTGCTGGAATCCTTTATGCAGACGAATACTTACTTAGCACCTACTGTGTGCCAGGCAGGAGGCGGGGTGCTGGGGAACTAGCCATTGACAAGAGACACAGTTCCTGCCCTTGGTGGAGCTTCCAGCCTGGTAAAAAATAAATAAATAAAAAGGAAGTCAAAAGAGGAAGCATCAGAGAGCAGGCAAATGCCCCGGAAGAAATAAGAGTGCTGTGAGGGAGAGGAGGTGCCATGGGTGCCGGCTTCCCACTGGGAATGCCCAGTCCCTTCAAAGGACTTACCTCCTGCCAGCACATTTATGCTTCACGTTAGCCTTGTGGAATGGTAGTGTTAGGTTTCTTTCTTTTTTTTTTTTAAAGGTTTATTTATTTCTCTTCCCTCCCACCCTGGTTGTCTATTCTCTGTGTCTATTTGCTGTGTCGTCTTTGTCTGCTTCTGTTGTTGTCAGCGGCATGGGAATCTGTGTTTCTTTTTGTTGTGTCATCTTGTGTGTCATCTCTCCGTGTGTGCGGCACATTTCCTGGGCAGGCTGCACTTTCTTTCGCGCTGGGCGGCTCTCCTTACGGCGCACTCCTTGTGCATGGGGCTCCCCTACGTGGGGGACACCCCTGCGTGGCAGGGCACTCCTTGCGCACATCAGCACTGCTGCATGGGCCAGCTCCACACGGGTCAAGGAGGCCCGGGGTTTGAACCGCGGACCTCCCGTGTGGTAGATGGACGGCCTAACCACTGGGCCAAGTCAGCTGCCTAGTTTTCATATTGATAAGGAAACGCCCTGAGAAGCTCAGCAGCTTGGCCAAGGTCACAGATGCTTAGCGGAGCTGCACTTTGAACCCAGGCATTGGGCTTTCTGGGAGAAGTGAGAGGACAGGACTCCCAGGGAGGGGGTCGTGGCCTGTCCCTTCCTATTCTGAGGGAGTTTGTCTGGGTCCTTTGCCAGGACCTGTGCTGGAACCTCAGGTCTTGGAAGCCAGTTTGGTTTCCTTCGTAACAAGGAACACTCTGAAATTACCTGGATTTCTTTACAGGTCAAT
Source organism: Dasypus novemcinctus (assembly GCF_030445035.2). NCBI lineage: Eukaryota > Metazoa > Chordata > Mammalia > Cingulata > Dasypodidae > Dasypus > Dasypus novemcinctus. The sequence continues at coordinate 54,263,015 of NC_080695.1, read as the reverse complement.
CCATTACACCTCACCTGCTTCCGCTGCCACTTAAAGGAGAGCAAAGGTGAATGCATTAAAGAAGGTCAGAACCTATCTGCCTCCCTGGGAACCAGGACTTAGAGAATGGCTCCTGGGATTAAGTCCTGGGAGTACTCGCAGGAAATCCTGTTAGAGCCAAACAGACCTGCTTTCGGATCCCATCTCTACTACTATTAGCTATGAGACCACAGTCTGTTAGTCAGAAGGCTTTGGGTTGCAAGTGATTTAAGCCAAAAAGTCATTTACTGGATCATGTTAACTGAGAAGTCCAGGCGACTTCAGGTACAGCTGGATCTAGGTGCTCAAAGGCTGCAAGGACCTGTCCCTCCTCCACTCCTTAGTTCTGCTTTCCTCTGAGATGGCCCTTTCCATCTGCTGCCTGGGCCTGCTCTCATCTCACATGATCCTCAACGCAGAGAAAAAGAGAGCGTTGTATTCCTGAAAGTTGGAGCAAATGCCCTGGGAGAGCCTTGGGTCATGTGCTTAACGTGAGGGAATGTACTGATTAGCCTGGCCTGGCTTGAGTCCCTAACTCTGGAGTCAGGAGGTGGGGTTGGCCCCACCCCTAAACCATGGTTACTCTGGGGGGGGGGGCAGGGAGGGTTAGGAGAATCCCCCCAAGTGCTGTGGCTGGAAGGAGATGGGATGTTTGGCACAGGAAAACAGCAGACAGTCCAGGTTTGGATAAGCCTCTTGATCTCACTTTGCTTCAATCTCCCCATCTATAAAATAGGGATGCCATTACCAAGGGGATTTACATCGCCTCTAGTAGGTATGGTGGCTGTGCCATTTTAAACCAAACAAAAGAGGGCAATACCCTAGAGCAGGGGTTGGCAACCTTTTTCTGTAAAGGGCCAGACAGTAAATATTTTAGGCTTTTCAACTCTGCTGTCATAGCCCCAAAGCAGCCATAGGCAATATGTAAATAAGCAGGCGGGGCTCTGTGCCCATAAAATTTATTTATGGACCCTGGAATTCAAATTACATATTATATTTATGCATCATAAAATATTTTTCTTTTTTTTTTTTTTTTAGCCATATAAAAATGTGAAAACTATCCTTAGCGTAGACACCAGATTTTGCTTGCCAGCCAGGGGCCACCCTGCCCTGCCCTAGAACTTGGAGAAGCAACAACAGAGAAGGCACCTCGGGGTTCCCAACACTGTCAAGCTGGCAGGTCAGCCTGAACGTAGCCAGACTTGGATGTGAGAAATAAAGTTCTGTTTTGTTTAAGCCAAAATAATAACAACAATAAAAACAGGGTGCAAGGAAGGTTAAATGAGCAAGTGCTTGGCGTGGTACTTGGCATGTGAGTTGCTATCATTTGCCACTGGCGGATCCCATTTCCCACCACCTCTACCCCCACAGCCCAAGCCATCTTCGTCTCTCACCTTCCCTGTTATAAGGGTCTCCGCCCAGGTCCCCTGCTCCCACCATTGGCCACCATCGTCTCTTCTTCATCCTGCAGCCACAGTGATCTTTCTAGAATCGAGATCAGATGAAGCCAATTCTTTATTTGAAAAGCTCCCAAGGCACCCCGACTGCTCAGCTCCCACCCCCACCCCATGTGCTCCGAGGTCCTGCACAAATGTGACCCCTGGGCCCTCACTTGCCACCCTCTCCTGCTCACTCACACCTCTCGGCCGGTGCTTGAGCACCCCAGACACCCACCTGCCTGCGCATTCCCCAGGCCTGACGCCCTTTCCCTGAGTAAGTTCTGGCTGGCTCCCTCGCTTGTGTCACCTCTCTGCTCAATGTCACCTTATCAAAGAGGCCTTCCTTAACCTCTCCCCCAGACAACAGCCCACATCCCTCTCCAGTCCTACATGCTGCTTTGTTTTTCTGCGATGCATTTTTTACCTCTGGACAAGTTGTGTCCGTCTTTCTTTGCTGTCGAAAGCCTGCATCTCTGGACTGTGAGCTCATGCAAGCAGAGATTTGTGTCTGTCTGCCTGGTTGCTGGTGTAGCGCCAGCCCCTAGAACTGCACCCAGTACAGTGCCCGGGAGACACTGATTGAGCAAATGATGGATCACTGCACTAATGGCTTCTTGCCTGGCACTGGTGTTCAGAGTTCATTTCTTCCAAAGAGCTCCAAATACAGGACTCAGAGGTTTGCAGGTGGAAAAATCTACTATTCAGGTATGTGTCAGGATCAATCAAAATTCATTTATTCATTAATTTGAACGTGTAGGTTCTTACAATGTGCCAGGGAAAGGTGAGTGTGAAGGAAAATGTGCTTTGGGCTGAAGGGTTAAAGAAGGCACAGGGTGTGGGTGGATGCAGGAACATGCCAGTGTTTCTTAACCTTTGGATAACTATTTTATCAAGTATCGCCTCTAAGCTTTACTATTTGACAAAGTCCCCTCCGGTCCTTTGTAAAGCTCAGCAAATATGTACACGCCCCCTCCACTCCCAGCGTTTCTGAGATTCTGGAGCTAAGCCGGTGGAGGAAGAATGGAAACACCCAGGAGAGGAAAAGAGAAAGCCGAGGTGACTCATTTCCCAGGGGAGGGCCAGGGAAGGTTCCCGAGGAGGTGACAGATGATGGGACTTGGAAGGATAGGAAATGACAGAGTGCATGATACATCCCGCGTGTGCCCTGGGCCTGTCCCTTCCCAGGCAGTGTCTGCTGGACCATTCCACAAGCCCAGTAAGGAAGGTGCTGTTATCATACCGGGGAAAGCCAGGTGGAGGCAGGGTAAGTAACCACTGGGTCACACCGCTGGCAAGTGTGATTCCAGCACTGGCCTCTCAATCCCTGCGCTTCACTGCCCTCACCACCTAAAAGGGTTTTATGGGACAGAAAGGCAGCATTCGTATCTACCTCCCTGACCAGGTGCTGAGGTTCTGAAAGGCAGGGACTTGGCCTCACCCATCCGGGTATTCGCAGCCCCTAGCACCATGCCCGGTGCTTTATAGTGGTTTGTGGAATGTACCAACGGGTGAATTGGATTTTGACCAGCAGCAATTCAGGGCAGCCACTCCAGTAGTGGAAACAAAATGTGCAAATGCACAGAGAGCAACGAGCATGGGACAGTTGGGGGAACAGGAAATCGATCCTGTTTTGCAGAAGGAAACCTGTGGCTCCAGCCACTGGCCATCCGTTCCAGCCTTCCTCCGTGGCAGCGCCTGGAAATCTGAACACACTCACCACTTCCCCTGGCTTGGGGACAGGGACTGGCCAAGGCGTCAGTTTTGCTGGTGCAGCTGGAGCAGTGGCCCTGATGGTGCAGGCAGCTCGCTGGGAGTGGCAGAGGCAGCAGCTCTCCTGGTGGCCCGGGTCATCTGTGTGACTTTAAGAGTCCTTCCTGGAAGTTCAGCTCAGAGTCTTTTCTGCAGCCCTTCCAGTGATTCCAGCAGCCATATTTCTCAAACTCCCTGTGATTAATGATCTGTGGTTGCCGTTTATAAAAATTATTTATATATATATATATATTATTTTTAAAGAAGCTTTAGATTACATAAATGTTACCTCAAAAATATAGGGGATTCCCAAATACTCCCCCCCTCCCCCCCTTCTTCCCCCATTAATATCTTTCATGAGTGTGGTACATTTGTCACAATTGATGAACGCATGTTGAAGCACTGCTGCTAACCATGAACCGTAGTTTACATTAGAGTTTTCACTTTGTGTGGCTGCTTTTTAAACATTTCCTTTGGATACTACGTGTGACTCTTACACAGCTGATTGCCACATGCAACACACCAGACTGGTCTGCACCTACTCAGTGAGATGAGTCCTTTGGTCATCCCCTTTTGGGGATGACATGTCAGTGTCAAGTTGATACGGAACTTTCTAAACACGTACTCTCAAGTGATTGGACCAGGGCAGCCAGCAGCCTAGGAGGAGACTTAACACAAGAAGACACCACCCCTTACTGGTGGGCGACCAGGGGACCCACGTCGGTCTTCTCTCTCGGGAAGTCTGGATGGGACACAGAAGCCAGGAGGAGGCAGAATTCAGAATTCAGCGGAAGCCTTGCTTGATGGTTAGTTTTGTGTGTCCACTTGGCTGGGGGTTGGCACCCAGTGTTGGCCCAAGTTGTCTCTGTGGAGGTCTTTGGGAGACAGGATCAGCATCTATAATCAGCTGACCTTGACTAAAGATGACCCTCCATAATGGGGCGGGGGTGCCTCATCCAATCAGTTTTCAGAGGGTTCCAGGGACCGGCAGGAATTCTGCCTCAGGATGACGGCTTCCACTGCTCCCTGAGCGTCCAGCCTAAGGGATTCAGACCAAGAAGGTATTATCGCCCTCCTGGGAATTTCCAGCCTCCAAACTGCCCTGGGAGTTCGGATCTGCCAGCCCCCACCATCCCATGAGCCAATTCCGTACAGCAGATCTCGCAGCGTGTGTGTGTATGTGTGTGTGTGCACATACAAATATCCTGTTGGTTCTGTTTTTCTGGAAAACGCTGACTGATACACCATGGGAACAGGCAAAAGCCTCGAGGCAAGAGAAACGAGGGCAGTTGAGGGGAGGGGGTGGGAGGACGAGGGGGCGAGAAGGTCAGTCCAGGAACGGTGGGTTATCAGAGCCGGGGCCGGGGGCTGCCCGGGTGCTTGGACGACTTCGCAGATGTCCTCTGGTTGGAGGGAGCGGCTGCAGCCTTGGCCCCCGTGGATCCTTCCGGCAACGCACCCTGTGGCCTGAGGTCCTATTTGGGCTCCTGCCCACAGCCAGACTAGGGGAAGGGGTGGCATGAGGTGGGGAGGCATTTTAGCCCAGCTCCCTAGAAAACAGAACCCGAGGGGACCGTTTCGTGTACGAGGGTCTTACTGGAGGGCGCAAAGCCCAGGCAGCGAGCGAGCGCAAGGGGGAAGCCGCAGGGAGGGGAGGAGTTTCTTACTGAGCTCGCCACTGCTTTGCCGCAGGCACAGAGGTTTCTCAGCCCTGTAGGTCTCCAAGGAGGCTGCACAGGCTGCTCCTCACCTCAGATCAGGCTAGAAAAAGGGCAAGCGATTGGGATAACGGCTCCTTCCCATCTCCTGCCCCTCACTGGTCTGAGTATACCCAGAGGGCCTTAAGGGTCCCCACTTACGGCCGTGACATCAAGCCCATGGAGAAGCCAGAGTCGCTGCAAGTCTGCCAGAGACTCTCATCTGTCACCATGGAGGGAAGTCCTCGGTCTGTGACAGTGGTGGCAGCAGCCGGCTCCCTATAGCTGGGAAAATGGAGTGAGCTCTCGCCAGGGATGCTCTGGTCCAGAAACAGGGCAAGTAGCCAAGGCCACTTGTGCAGACAGGTTGAGTGGATCTGGGGCAGGCCATAAACTGAGTCTGGTATGGAAGGCTTCCCGGAGGAGGCATCTGCTCAGCCAATTTTGAAGGATGACTTGGCAATTGCCAGACAAAGGGGATGAAGAAGGGTACCCTGTGCAGGAGCCCCTCCATGCATGGAACCCTGGGAAAAGGAAAGAGCAGGGATTTCAGGAGATTTGAAGTTTGGAGTCAAAGGGGGAAAATGATGAGAGATGAAACTGGCAGAGTGGCCAAGAGCCAGGTCATGATGGGCCTGTATACGATGTTTGGTTAGGATGCACTTGGCTGCAAGTAATAGTGACTCTGATTCAGATGATTTAAACAACGGAGTGTTTTACCATCTCACATAAGAAGTCTGGAAGTGGAATAACTCCAGGTTTGGTTGATTAAATGGCTTAACCAAGGCTCCTTCCATCTTTCTTCTTGACCATTCATAACCTCTTGGTTATGAAATGGCTGCCACGGTTCTGGACATCACATCCTGACACAATGAAATCTATCAGAAGAGGGCCCGTCTCTCCCTTGTGTCTTTATTTTAGAGCAAGGGAATCTTGCACAGCAATCTCCCAGCAGAACTGTCCCCAAGTCCCACGGGCTAGAATCATATCACATGTCATTCTAATTGGTTGCTGGCAAGAAGCATGGCGCTGCCCAGATTGGCCTACACTAAAGAAGATTTACCTCTGAACTAGGGCTGCCGTCACCTTTGCTTAAGTGTTGACACCTGAATAAATTTGGGGCTTTCCTAGTGTATCTGCTTCCTGTGGTTGCTGTGATTACATTTAGGGCCCACCCAGATGATCCAGCATAATTTCACCATCTCAAGATCCTTAACATAATCACATCTGCAAAGTCCCTTTTGTCATATAAAGTAAAAGTCACAGGTTGTGTAGGGATTAGGGCATGGCTACTTTGGGGGCCCATATTTAGCCTACCACACATATTAAGGGAAAAGGGAATAACGATGGGTAGATGTATTAATTAGAGTATAAATTCTGCTGCTGTTACAGAAACCCCACATCACTGGGACTAATCAAGATGGCTGTTTATTTCCTGCTCACATGGCAATCAGGAGCCCAGATTCCTTCCATCTCGTTGCTCCACCATTGTTGCCAGGATGGGTTTCCAGGTTCTTGGCCACGTCGCAGAAAAGAATTTAGGGATGTGCCATATTTTAAGGAAGCAAGTAAAGAGTTTTTATTGTAAAGTGACAGAAAGTGAAAATACACACCTGAGATGGGTATAGACGTGCTCAAGGGAGAGACGTGCATTGGGCTGTAGCCCTCCTTGAGGCTGCTCCCCACCTCCCCCCCTGTAAATGAGGGCTAGTGAGCTAGAACTTCTCATTGATTCGGAGTATGCAAAGAAGGATTGGGAGTACGATGTTGTGAGAGTCTGCTGGTCTGAGTGGGGTCAGGGAAGGGGGTACTTGTTATCTATTGTCTTCAGGTATTCAGCCTTGGGTGGTTGACTCCTCCCTGGTTGGCGGGACTTTCCAGTCAGGTGCAGGCAAAGATGGGTGCCTGTGAGCAGGAGTTTTACACAGAACCGACTGTTTTGTCCTTATTACCCTAGTGCTTTCTGCTGGTATCCTTTTTTCCCTTCAGCTCCCTGCTCTAGCCTGACTCAGCTATCATCGGTGCTGCCCTGATCTCTAAAGTACAAGATGAGTCACCCCTACCTTTCCCTTCCCCTCCCGCCTGCCGTCCAGCCCATGAGAAGGAGAAAGGTGGGAAATGAAGGACGTGCCCTTTCCTTTTAAGGTCATTCCGTGGAAGTGCACATTCCATTTCCATACATCCCATTGGCCAGAATTTAGTCACATGGCCATATGTAGCAGCAAGGGAGACTGGGAAATGTAGTCCGTATCCTAGTAACCATGGGTTCTTCTAAAAGTAGGGATATTACTACTACAAAAAAGAAACAGACCAAATACTGAGGGACAACCAAGCATCTTTGACACCAATAGCATCTATTCCATGGGCTGCTGTTGGATCAGTCCTATCCTAATTGTGATAAATTATTTGTGAGATTACTAATTAAATGTTTATATTTCCAACCATACTGTAAGTTTTTTCAGAAGCAGGGAACGCACCTGTCTTGTCAGTGCTCAATTATTAGTCTTTGAAGGAGTGACTGAATGAAAGAAAGAATGACTCGTATATCAGAAGTTGCAGCAAAGTAGCCCTGTATTGATAAAGAGCTTTTCACTAGAGAATGTTCTTCCCTCCTCTTCCTTTTAGAGGCCACTGTTTATAGAAGAGTCATGAATAATGAAGCCAACATCAGTCAAAGGAAAGCTTTGGTCTGGCAGAGATGAAGGGCCAGGAGAGAGCTAATGAGTCGGTAATGTAATTTGGTGCCAATAAAATGGTACAATATTAAATTCAAGGTCATGAGATTTACACTATAAACGCAACACAATTAGAGAGTAAGATCCCAATCCCCACCTGCCCCGCTTCTTGTTTGGATCATTTTATGGACGCCGACTTCCTGCTGACACTGACAATGTCATGGTGAGAAGTTTGACAGGCATTAAATTTCTGGCTGGAGGGCCATCAGGACCAAAGAGACTCAGAAGTGAGTGGGACGGAAAATCACGGAGATCAGAAGGACACTGTCTAAAAAGCTAAGGTGACAGAGTCAAGGCTGCCTCTTCACTGTCTCCTGCTGGCAGCATAGTAATAAGAGCTAAAAGATGGCGAACGTTCACTAGGGGACAGGCGATGTTCTTTCTCACTGACACTTTACGTCATTTCACTCATCCAGTCCTCACAACACAGAACCCTCGTAAGGGCGGGTCCTCTAATAGCTTAATCTCCATTTTGCAGATGGCAGGAGATGTACTTTGCTGGGGGTGGCCGAGCTGCCAATCGAATCCAAACAGCTTACACAGATACCTGGAACTGCCCCACGCACGGCCTTGGAGCACTTGTTTCCAAACACCTGAGCTGGGCACTGATAATGTTTCCCAGAGTCTGGAGCCAAAAGAGTAAAATGAAACATATGAAGTAAAATTTTAACAGAGCTCAATTTACAGCAGAAACTCCTCTGCTGGCACGTTTCAAAGTCAGCACATAGCCAAAGAAAATTGTATTAGTTCAGTTTACCCTTGCTAGATTGTCAGAGAAAGACTGGCATCCTCAGTTGTGTGCATTTGTCAACACTCACTGCATGGTCCACATAGGATTTGTGCCCAGTGGTTAGGGCGTCCGTCTACCACATGGGAGGTCCGCGGTTCAAACCCCGGGCCTCCTTGACCCGTGTGGAGCTGGCCCATGTGCAGTGCTGATGCGCTCAAGGAGTGCCCTGCCACGCAGGGGTGTCCCCCGTGTAAGGGAGCCCCACGTGCAAGAAGTGCGCCCCGTAAGAGGAGCCACCCAGCACGAAAGAAAGTGCAGCCTGCCCAAATGGTGCCGCCCACACAGAGAGCTGTGCCGCTGACAACAACAGAAGCGGACAAAGAAGAACACGCAGCAAATAGACACAGAGAGCAGACAACTGGGGTCGGGGGGAGGGGAGAGAAATAAATAAAATAAATCTTTAAAAAAAAAAAAATGAAAAGTGAACCCTGGATTCTTGTCAACGATATGCATGCTGCCATGTTCAGGGCTGGGATGTACTGATCTCAGCAATTGTCTTTGTTTGTTGTTTATTTTTTTAATTGTGGTAACATACGTGGAGCACACAATTTGCCATGTCTACCATTTTCAAGTGTACAATTCAGTGGCATTAACTACAGTGATAGCATTGTACTACTTTCAGCACCATCTATTACCAAAACGTTTTCATCACTGTAGCAGTTTAAAATTATTGATCAATTCCAAAAAGAAATATTGGATTATGTTTGTAAACTGGTCTGTACCTGGGTGTGATTAAATTATGAGTAGGGCTTGGATTGGGCCACATCAGTAGGCTGTTGTGTCCCTGCCCCTCGGTGGGTGGTGACTCACAGATAAAAGACATGGAAAAGGACAGAGTTGGCGTTTTTGATGTTGGAGTCTTGAGCTGGAGCCCTGGGACACAAGCACATAGTGGAGCTTGGTTGTGAGAAAAGAGAAGCAAGCCTGGGAAGAGAGGAACCCAGGAAGCCTGAACCCTGGCAGCCGTCTTGCTCCAATATGTGGAAATAGACTTGGGTGAGGGAAGTAACTTATGCTTTATGGCCTGGTAACTGTAAGCTCCTACCCCACATAAATACCCTCTTTAAAACCAACTGATTGGGAAGCGGCTGAGGCTCAATCAGTTGGGCTCCCGTCTACCATATGGGAGGCCCTGGATTTGCATCCTGGGGCCTCCTTGTGAAGGCGGGCTCATCCGCATACCGCGGAGTGCCACTGGCCCACAAGCGCCACGGAGAGACAACTCAGCAAGGTGACGCAACAACAACAAAAAAGGGAGACAAGCAAGAACGCAGAAGAACGCACAGCAACTGGACACAGAAAGCAGACAGCAAGCAAAAAGCTGCAAGGGGAGGGGGGAGAAAAAAATTACTACTAAAAAAAACAACCACCACCAATTTCTGGTACTTTGCGTCAGCACCCCTTTGGCAGACTAATACAATCACCCCAAACAGAAATTGTCCCCATTAAGCAATAATTCCCCCTTCACCCTCTGCCCAGCCCCTGGTAACCTCTAATCTATGTTCTGTCTCTATGAATTTGCTTATTCTAGATATTTCATATTCATGGAATAAAATATTATTTGTCCTTTAATGTCTGGCTTGTTTCACTCAGCATGATGATTTCCAGGTTTATCTGGTTGTGGCATGGATCAGAACTTCAACCCTTCTTGTTCAAATAATATTCCATTGTATGAATTGTCTTTGAAATGTATCAAAAACTAAGATGGTTTAACGGAGAGAGGAATGGATGGTTAAATGGATAGATAGGTGATAAAGTGAGTCTAGTTCAACGTTAATGGTAGACTCTGGGTGGTGAGTATGCAATGTTTACTGTACAACTCTTCCAACTGCTCTATATGTTGGGGGAAAAAATAACACTTGCAAATCTCTTAGAAGGTTGCCTGCCATGCTGGGCACTGGTATTCTGCCTTTCATCGACCATCACAATGAGAATTCTCTTCTTCAGGGTTGAAAGCAGAGTTGGATTGGTAGAGCATCTGGTAAAGGCATTTGCTTGAGTTTTGGGGCCAACTTGAGTGAATAACACCTATTTTCAAACACTCCTGGTCATAGCAGACCAAGTTGCCAAGTACAGTGGTGTTTAGATTGTGCGTACTCTTTTTTCTCTCCCCCACTCCAAAGCATTTTTGTTTACATAGCTGAATTCCAATAACTTAATGTGCATACTGTGATAGATTGGATTATGTACCCCAATTTAAACAGGAAGCATGATCTGACTAATGCCTTAATTTGGACTTCTGGCCTCTGAAACTGTGAACCAATAAATTCTTGTTGTTTAAGCCAAAGCCCATTGTGTGTCATTTGTCACAGCAGCCTGGAAACTTAAGACACATATGCTATGGCTCCCAGAGAATCATTTAAAATATCTGTCCTTTACTCTAAGATAGGGGTTCTTAACCCTTTTTGTTCCACTGACCCCTTTGTCAGTCAGATGAAAACCACAGACCTCTTACTAAGTCCACACTATACTGTGTATTATTTAATAAGCATATCACATCAGCACCAACACGTCCCCACAAGAAGAATGTTTTTTTGAATTTTCAATTCAAGCTCACAGACCCCTGGCTAAGACCCCTGCTCTAAGAGTATGTCCTTTCCCTTGGTTGGATGTTAAAATAGCCATTTTCTTCCAAGGAGAAATTAATACTAATGACAGTAATGGCAGATTTGTTTCTCTCTTTGAGTTTTCACTTGGCAAAATGAAGGGTTGGCCATCTGAGATCAATCTTGCAAATAAATTTCTGCCACTCAAATGCGGGCAAGGCTTATGGCTGTTTTTTCCTCTATCCTCTTCCTGGGAGCTGGCAAAATAATAAATATCTGTTGGATTAACTTTTCTGGCCTGTGAAAATCTAAAAGGCTGGAGAAAGGAAAACCTGCACCCATGTGCCACAGTGAGAAGTTATCACGAAACACATAGATTGCTACACAGATGCACCTAAAGTCTCAGCCAACCCCACGCAGAAATACCCGTGACTGTGTGTCTACCGCCTTCTAGCCAGCCAGGAAGGAATCACAGCCTGGCCAGGAGCCCCTGCAGTATAAAGCACTCTTCATAAATTTTACTTGGGACCATGTTTCCTTCAAGGAGGGAAATCATTGCTCTTTTACGTGCCTCTTAGATCCAAGAAGACCCTGTGTATTGTGACACCCCCAAATTGTTATTTGGGATTTGCATCTCTCTGGCAGAGAAGGAAGCCAAGAGACTCCTCAAGGAAGCAGGTGCGGCCATGGGTGGATGCACATCAGAGAGGAAGCGGAGAGGAACCCACAAGCAGCGTCCAGGAGCAAGTATTTCCCTGCACTCTTGGAGAGCACCATGGGAAATCGGGCCACTTACTCACTGAGACCTGATTTCTTGGCACCCAAGCTGTTGGCAAAGCAGCCGAGTGTATCCACAAGCCTCTGCTTCATCTCATACTAACAATTATCCACCTTTGCTGAGCCCCTGGTATGTGACAGTTACTGTGCTTTACAAATCAATGTATTTAGTAAATGGTCAAGATGGGTCTTAATAGCATTGCCCATTTTACAGGTGAGAAAACAGAAATTCAGAGGGATTACAAAGCTTCTTTGAGGCTAAGAGCAGATAGAACCAAAAATTAAACTCGGTTCCATCTGACTTCCAGGCCAATGCAGTTACCATTACACCATGAAAGATCTTAGAATTGAGCATCAAAGTGGTGGCCTTGCCCTTGAGTCTCTACTGCATATAAGAACTAGAACTGATGCTATAAGTTCAAGCTCCCCTGATTACCAGTATGGAGTTAGGACATGAATGGCTTCTCTTGTTTATAACTCTTCAGCATCAAGTGTCCCTAATTCTGGTGGCAGCACCCTGCTTTTTCTTTGGCGAGTCACCTCACTCCTAGCTCTGAGTTCATTTGCTTTGGTGGCATTGGCCTCCAGGAGCAGACACATGACTTAGGCCTGTCCACTAAGGGTACCATAATCTCTCGCTCCATGTAGTTCAGGATGTGAAGGTGATCCAAGATGATACAATGAGAGAGTATCAGTTAGCTTTTGCTGCATGACAAACGACTCAGAGATTTCAATTGAAAACAGATATTTTAACAAATGTTTGTATATGCATGTTCCTAGCAGTACTATTCACAATACCCACAGGCAAAAAACCACCCAAATGTCCAGCAACTGACAACTGGATAAACAAACATATACGGGAATATTATCCATCCATAGAAAGAAATGCAGTGCTGAAACATGCCATGATGTGAATGAACCTCAAAAGCATTATGCTAAGTAAAAAAGCCCCAACCCAAAAGGTCACATAAGTACAATTTCATTTATATAAAATATGTGGAATAGGTAAAGCCACAGATATGGCAAACAGATGAGCTGTTTTCAGGGTTGTGGGGTGGGAGGAATGGGGAGCAACTGCTTAATGGGTACGGGATTTCCTTTTGGAGTGATGAAGATGTTTTGTAACTAGATAGAGGTCATGACCGCACAACATTGAGAATGTACTACATGCCTCTGAATTGCACACTTTAAAATGATTAATTTTATATTAGGTAAATCCTACCTCAACAAGAAATATCTTAAAACTTAAAATAGCTAACCTGTATTATTGTTCACAGTTCCAGCATTTCTGCCAGACTGGGCCAGCGCAGCCGATCTTGGCTGCCTCTGGGCTTGGTTGGGGCTGGGTGGGCAGAGGACAGCCTCGCTCCCCGTCTGGTGGTGGGGAGACTGGCTGGCCTGGGGAGCCCGCAGTGATTTTTCGTCCCCCCGCAGGCTCTCATGGCGTTGTTTACGTGGCAGCAGCATTCAAAGAGTCCCAGATTAAAAACTAAAACGCACCTTGAACTTTGGGCTTGGAACTCCTACCTGTCGTTTTCACCACATTCTATTAGGTCAGGTTCAAGGTAGGAGGAAACAAATCGTACCTTTCAATGGGAGGAGCTGCAAAGAAATTGAGGCCATTTGCAGTTAACTTGGAGAGTCAATTCTGGGACTCCCACTGGAGAATTGTGAAAGAGAAGCGCTTTTTCGGTTAAGTTTGCTGATCCATTATTCTGTGAGCCCGGAGCTGCTGGCAGGCACCTTGCCACAACCAGGGCAAGGACTGTTGGGAGAGGAAAGCAACAGAGACTAGGGACAGGGAATCCTGGTGGCTTTATTTGAACTCCTGGGTCCGGCCACACCTGAAGAGGGACTTTTAAATATTGAGCTCAGTTTGGGTCTCTCCTCTGACAGATTGGTAGTGAGGAAAGAAGGGTTTCCTTTCTTCTGAATGCCTTCCTCAGGTCCCGAAGAATCCCAAGCCGCATCTCTGGAATGGCTTCAACAGCCATCCTCCATGATTTGTGGATGCGCCTCCTTGGGTTTTATTTGAACTCCTGGCCTATTTTTTGTTATTCTTCTATCTTTATGATTTACGTAGAGATGGAAACAAGAATGAGCTGGGTAAGGAAGCCAGCCTGAAGTTTCACTTGGATGTCTGCTTTTGACTTCAACAGAGACAGGGTAAGGCTATAGGCATTTTCCGAAAGGAAGCCAGGAAAACTGGAACAGTCATTTAATAATGAACAGATCTACTCGAACCCTCTGACCTGAAAAAGGTGCCTACTTTCACAACTGGTCACTGTTTTGGTGGTGTCTTACTTTCTCCTTGGGCATCCAACTCTCTCTCACTTGCAGTTTTCTCTTGACAGTCACACAGAGAAGCGCCATATCTAAACCTAACCACAAAGTTGATAAATTAGTAGCTTTGGATTTCTAAGACCTTTCAGAAGAAAATACCTGGAAAATGAAATTGGAACATGCTATTGAGTTGTGCACTATAGTAAGTCTCATCATTTTTTATTTCTCTGAATTCAATCATAACTACGTGGCAGAAGGGTGAGGAAGTAAGAGCGAGAGATTGGATTAGAGGATGGTGGCGTAGACATTGCAAATGATTGCCTCCACCACTGGACCCAAAGATGCATGGCTCGCAGTGAGCGTGAGAAGGGGGCTGGGAATCTGCTGTCGGCCCCTCAGTTGATCCCATTTCCCACCTGCTAAGTGTGACTAACGTTTGATTTCTATTTTCCTCCAATGTGGTTTTTAGAAACAACTTCTTATACAGCTCACCTGGAGAAATACAGTGATGCCTTCCAGCCCTGGGGCGAAAACTTGCAGTGTGGGCTCAGCAGGAGACAGTGTGAGGCTGTGCTCTCTAGGAAACTGACCGACAAGACGTGGTTTTCAACCATCCTTGCTGACGTTGAACCTCCCCCCGCCCTCCCGCTGAAAGGGCTGGAGAGAATGAATGGGTCACTTACTTTCCCAGAAACCTTCAGCCACTCTCAGCCTTGGGGATGCTTTTGCCAATTTCAGCTTCCAGTACTGGAGGGTGTCACACCCTTAACCAACCCAACTGAACCCATCACAAAGGTAGATGTGATTTCTAAGTCCTCCAGACCTACCATCGCCAAAGATCTCAGGCTACTCTCTCCTGAGCCTTTCGCTGCCTCTTTAAGCCACCAGCTGGCGGCCAGGTCGTGCCAGGGGGGTGCGGGTGGGGGGTTGGTGTGACCAGAGCGCCCCCTCCAGGGCAGCCGCGCCATCAGGTTCTCACCCGGCTGCGCTGGGCCGCCAGGCGCCAGCCATCTATTTGTCACTAGGTGCTCTGGCCATCAGCTTGACAAAATGCCGAGTCGCCTTCGTGTCCGTGGTGCTTGAACGCAGAGGCCCTTGGCTGTTCCTCCTTTGTTGAAGGGCCTTTGTCAGGCAAGGCGACTGGGCTGTCTTTTTATAGGCCTCTCCAAAGGTCAGGCTTTCTCCTGCGGCAGGAAGTGGCCCACCACACACTGTGCGCCTGAAAGGAATGGCTCTCCAGCTCGGCCGTCACCTCTGGGGGTGCTGAGCACATAACGTGCCTCCCTTTTCTTCGGTAAAGCCACCCGGGGCTCGAGTTGATGTTTTAATTTCTGACTCTGCATGAAGGGCACCCCAAGGTCCGCCCCCTTTAGCAAGGCTCACCTCATAATTCATCCGGGAAGGCCAGCCCAGTGCCATTCCCTGTAGCAAGCGGGTGCTCGATTTGCCTGAGTAAAACCACAAAACTACTCAGAGCTGGGCGTACCCAGAAAGGCCAGGCATGGATGTGTCTTCAGAGTTATTTTAACAGAACATTCCGCTCCCCACTGTGTGACCCCCTGACAGGTTCCTGTGTGTATTATAACTAACTCGTTGAACAGTCACGGATTCAACAAATATTTATTGACCACCGTTTCGGTTTCCTGGCTGCAAAGGCAAATATCATGCAATGATTTGGCCTAAATAATGGGAATTTATTGTTCATGGTTCGAGGCTTGAAGTCCAAAATTGTGGTGTCAGTAAGGCGATGCTTTCTTCCTGAAAACTGGCATAGTGGGGCTGGCTGCCGGCCACCCTTGGTCCTTGGCTCATCTGTCACGTGGCCGTGCATATGGTGGCCTCTCCCAGCTTCCGTTTACTTCTGGCTCCTTCCTTGGATTTTTTTTGCGTGTGTCTGAATTTCACCTGCTTGTAAAGGCCTTCAGTAACAGGATCAAGACCCTTCCTGATTCAGCAGGGTCTTACCTGAAGTAGCCTCATCCAAGGATTCTCTTTACAATGGGTCATGTCCACAGGAATGGATTAAATTCAGGGGGTGTTTTTCTGCAGCACGAAGCCCCAAGCCACCACACCCACACCCACTTACTATGTGCCAGGGTCTGTTCCAGGGCCGTGGAATATACTTACTGAACAAGACAAGGTCCTCAGCACTCACTGGGCTGACATTTGAAGCCACAAACATTACAGGTGGGGGAACATAGAGCTTATCACCCAACTCAGGTACTGGAGAAAGATGGGCCTATGGGTAATTAAGTCAGGTCGACAAACACAGACGGCAAACCACGGGGCAGGTGTGCTCCTCCCTCCTCTCGGGAGGTAAAGGGGGTTAGCCCAAGAAACATGGGGAAAGCACCAAGCCCCAGGACTGGTGCATAGTAGGGACTTTAACGTATATTAGTTTGGTTTCCCATTATCCCCCCCAACCCAATGTCACCCATCCACCTGGCTTTACTAGATTTGGAAGCAAAGCGACTTTACTTGGACTTGCAAGAAACTAACATATAAGGTTTTTGAATAGCTACAGAGAAATTTCTACTGGAGGAAAAGGAGGATAAGGGCACTGAGAAAATCCTAATCATCAGTAGCATTTATTAAAGGTTTGCTGTAAATGCTAAGTAGTTTGTGTGTTCATCGTGTCTCACAATCTCACAATCTCTAGGAAGCAGGTCATGTCTTTATGGACCCATTTTAGAGACAAGGAGAGTGGGGCCTAGATCAAGGACCTGCAAATGTTTTCTGTAAAGGGCCAGAGAGTAAATATTTTACTCTGTTATAACTGCTCACCTCTGCCACTGTAAAGTGAAAGCAGCCATAGGCAATCTGTAAATACATGGGCTTGGCTGCATTCCAAGTAAACTTTATTTACGAAAGCAAACCAGCTAGATTTGGTCCCGGGGTCTGGTTTGCTGACTTCTGACCTAGAGCTGAGGTCATCGGGCTAGGGAAGTGGCAGAGCTGGGATTAGGCATACTGTTCTGCATCTTGGTTCCCACTCCCTCTCCCCCCACTCCCAATAATTCTCGGGGATTTTTCCATAGGACAGCAAACAACCACCTCGGTCGTCTACATGACTGCTGAGCAATCCATGGTGTGGCTGAGCCATAATCTGTTTAACTGGTCTTCTGATGAACACTGGGGTTGGTTACAATCTTTTGCTATCACAAATAATATTGCCACAAATATCCTTGTGCATGTGCCACTTTGCACATGTTGCACTATGTCTTCAGAATATATTTCTAGAAGGGGACATGTTGGGCATCTAGAATCTAAGGCATGTGGCAGGAAACTGGGCTTTTCTGAAGGGACCAGGTGAAGATGAATGGGCTAGGAACTGCAGAACCTTCCTTCACCCCATGCCTGGAAGCTCTAAACACATGTGGCTGAACCCCAAATAAAGGTAGAGTGGCTTCTCAGGGTTCCTAAATGACCGAGCCGGTGTATTGGGGCTGTTGCACTTTATCAATTCTGCCTTCTCGATCTGGGAATAATTTCCTCAGACCTCTCATCCCATATGAAGCGGAATTCTAGACGGTGAGCTTCCTGTGAGCAGAGTTGAGCTTAGTCAGCCTTCACTCAGGTGGTACTTATTAAGGCCCCACAGCGTTTGAGCTGCTGTGCAGGGCTGGAGCTACAGTGATAAACAGGAGCGACCAGGCCCATTGTCTCAGGAAGGCTGCAGGCTGGTGGGGACACGGAGACCAGCAGACCAAGCGTTACTGTGTAGCACGACAAGGGCTATGGGACTTGGGGAGTAAGGGAACTCCTGGAAGGGCATTCGGATAGGGCGCTGAGGGATTAGAGAAGGCTCCCTAGAGAAAGTGGAGTCTACCCTGAGACCTGAAGGCATTAGCTAAGAATGAATATCAGTTAGGACAGATTGATAGTAACAAGCATTTGGCTGCTAGTAACAGACATTGCCGAAGGCATGCTGATACAAAGAACCAAAAATCTGTGGGCTTTTTAAAAGGGTATTTATTTGGGGTAAAAATTTACAGTTGCAAGGCCCTGAAGAGTCCAACTCAAGGTTGGTTTCTCAGCAAAGTCAGCTGCCACATGTTGGAGCAAGATGGTGGCTCTGCCTGGGCTCCCCTCCTGGGCTCCCTCTTCCTCTTGAGGCAACGTGGGCCCAGCTTCTTCCAGTCTCAGCTGCGGGCTGGTAAAGGCTTCTCTCTCAGGGCTTGCTCTCTCTCCTGGCATAGGGCTTGTTTCTTTCCGGGCTTTCTATATCAGTCTTGGCTCTCTTCCCAAGGTCAGCTGCAAACTATCAGGCAAATGGCCCATCTCTGCCCTGCACCCCAGCATCCAAACCGACAGAGCTCTTTCTCTTCTGGCGTGTCTTCCTGAGTGAGTGTCCATTTATATCAGCCCACCAAGGGAGTGGGGACTCAGCCTGAGTTACACCTTACTGACGTAGCCCAATCAGAAGCCCTGATTTGATTTTATCGAGTAAATTTAACCAGAAGTCCCTCACTGAATTTAATACAATCAAAGGGTAGCACATCCAGAGGAAGAGTTTACAAACATGATCTCTCCCTTTCTGGGATTCATAAATAATCTCAAACCGTTACGCCAACAATAACAGTGGCTTAAATAAGATGGAAGTCTCAAGTCAGGAGGGGAGCAATGCAGGGCTGGTGTGGCAGGGCCAAGGTGACCAAGAACACAGACTCTTTCTATCTTTCTGCACTGCCCTCCTTAGCACAGGGCTTTCATCCTCAAAGATATCTCATGGTCCACAAAATGTCGGCTGAAGTTCCAGCCATTATATCTATATCCCAGATGGAGTTGGGGAGAGGCAAAAAGACCCTGGGCCAGCTGTATGCCCCATTACGAAGGAGCTCTCCTGTAGTCCCACCTAAGAATGTCTGCTTATATTTCACTGACCAGACGTAGTCACACGGGCATACCCAGTTGCGGCGTGGAAGGAGGGAACAGATCACATGGAGTCAGGCTCCGTGCATTGAAGGCACCAGGTGAGAGCTGATGGTGACCAATTCTTGAGAGGAGGCAATAGGAACGCAGACAAAAGGGGATGGGTTCTGAATAAGATCCAACTTCACTCATGGCTACTTAGGAATCAGTACCAATGGTATTTATTTCTTACCCCATTTCTGTTTAGCAGGAACAAAAAGCAGGAAATAGAAAAGAGGGAGAAAAGATATCCTGCCGTTTCAGGATGGAGCCATGGAAGATGGACAGCCCAATCCATTCCAAAATGATAGAACCAGTCAGAGCTCATTAGCTTCCAGTTTTGAGGCTGAGAAAAATGTCCACATCAAGGCATTATCAAAGCGATGCCTTCTTCCCAAAGAGCAGTGGCCAGCGACCCAGGGGTCCTCGGCCACATGGCGGCATCTGCTGGCCTCTCCCTTTCCTTCCTGGTTGTGTCCTTTCACCTTCTTGCTTTCTCGATGCGAGCGTACTCTCTCTCTTCATCCTGTTTTTAAAGGACTCCAGTAAGAAGATTAAGAGCTATCCTGAGTGAGGTGGGTCACACCGTAACTGAAGCAGCCTCATCAAAAGGTCCTACTTACAATGGGTCCACACCCACAGGAATGGATCTCTTTAAGAACTTGCTTTTCTGGGGTACATAGAGTTTCAAACCACCAGTCACCTTAAACCGTTTGGAGACATGAACAATAGTTTATGGCTATGTACTGTGATCGGTACCAATAACCTTCAGTTTCCTAATTTCACATACAAGAACTCTTCAAATACTTCAAATATTTTTGTGGTCCTCCGAAAGCATTACAAAATATCGTGCATCTAAAAGATTCCCGTGCCGCTGACAGGACAAAGAACACACAGCAAATAGACACAGAGAACAGATAACTGGAGTGGGAGGGGGAAGGGGAGAGAAATAAATAAATCTTAAAAAAAAAAAAGAAAGAGGCGTGGTGGTGGGATGGTGTCAATGATTGGAGGATGGGCCCTCAAAGTCCTTTCTGCCTGCCAAGGAAATGGATTTGAAAGTGAAACCTGTAAAATTGCAGGTCTTATGATCAATATAATGTGCAGGGTGAGGTCATAGAAAGAGTCAGTGGTGGCTTTTGGTTTCTAGTCTAGGCAACTGGGTGGGTGACTCTGGCTGGCATAGGACAAGTGCTAAATGTAACATTTGTGAATGAAAAAAAAAAATCTTCCAGCCCAAACCAGTCACTGCCCCTGACTTCCTTGTTTCTGTCCTATTTTAAAATCATATTTCCTAGTAATTAGCCTGCACCTCACCACTGACTCATGCAGATCCTTTCCAATGAGCCAGCAAGTTCTGTCTTCTTTTGGACGATTGTTTTCTATCCAGTCAGAGTCCTGGAAGAAATGAAAGGCACACTCAAAAGGCCAGCGGTTGAGGCAAGTTTAATGGTGGGACAATTTAGAAAGATAAGGGGACTAAAGAGGAATGGGGAAGTCCCAGGGAGGTGTCACAGTGCCAGCAGCTGCACCTCCAGGCCTGCGGGGCGGGGCAGGTGTGCCTGGAACCTGAGGGTGCAGCTGAGTCCCTGCAGAGGAGCAAAGCTATAGCAAAACCTTTAGGGCATCCGGGAGGTGAGGGCCAGAGGGGTGTGAGAATTAATACAACAGCCTCTTTCCCTACCCAGCGCCAAACCCACCAGATGCCAGAGAGCAAGGGAGCTCCGCCTCCACGGCGCTGAGGGAAGCCTGGAGGGACAGGTGGAGAAAACCCAGCGCCCTTGCAACCACACCCTCCTTTCTAGCTAGTTACTTAACCAACACGCAGCCCTTAATTATGTGCCAGACACCGTTCTAAGCCTTTTCCACATTAATTTAAAACAAAACAAAACAGCTTTATCAAGGGATAATTCCCATGCTGTACATTTCACCCATTTAATGCCCAACATCTTTTCTCCTCTCTTCTGATGAAAGGACACTGGCTTCCTTCGGGGGAACCACCCCTAGCCCACTGCCAGCCCATGTGGCTGGGAAGAGCTGTTCCTGCTCCGCGTGCTTCATGAGCTACCGTATGACCACGTTGGCCAATGAGAGCGGCCACAATCCCCAGCGGCGCAGTGATTGGTTGTAGGTTGAGGAACGTGACCTGATTGGAGGAAAGGAAGCTAGACGTGGAGGGACACGTGTTGCGGTTTCTAGGGGAGCAAGGTTTTCTTTCTCTTCTGCGGAAGCTAAAGAGCCCTCAGTCCTTGTTGTCGGTGGAGGGGACCAAGGATATGATGCATGGAAGTACTGCAGCCATTTTGCTGCCATTCTGTAGGTGAGCTGCTGGCGGCCACCATGTGAACCTAATACTGTCACTGCAGAAGGCAGAGAGGAGAAAGAGAAGTGAGGTATTGGGTTTGAGCTCCCAGATCAAACTATAACTGAAGAAAGAGATTTAAGGATTTTCCACATAGTGGAGCTAACAACTTCCTGTTAGAAGCAAAGATGTTTTGAGGTATTAGCAACCCAAAAAGTTCTAAGTGATAGAAAAGAGGAGGGGAAATTTTGTGTTCTAAAATTCTTTTATTCCACAGCACTTAGAATAATGTGCACCCTTTAAGTAGTCAAATAAATAATTGGATAATTATTCCTTTAGCTCTCAGAGTAGTCTTATTTAAACACATACACATAGGGCAGCGGCAAGTGAGTGTAGCAGGTGGCATCTTCAGGCAATTTTTTATTGTTTCAATAAAGCCATTTGGAAATTAGGCATGGAAAATATCACACAAAGGCTGTTCACCCAGCAGAACATAGTATTGCTGTTTGCCATTGTTTTCTACCTGATGAAACCAACTTTGGTCTGGAATATGTTCCCAGCTGTCACAGCACTGAATGGGCTTTAAAAAAAAAATTGGAATGGGTCACATCTTAGCCGAAAACAGTGCAGAAAAAGCGGGACCGAATGGAAAATCTGAAATCAATCCAGGAAAGAAGGGAGTGGGGGCAGATTTAGAATAAAGCCCTTTGTGGAATTAAACCATTGAATCTTAACCAGGGCTGCACATCAGGGCCCCTGTGTGAGATTTACAAATATATTCATCCCTTATGCCCAGCCCCATAGGCTCTGATTCTGTGAGACTGGCTGATTAATCTGATGTGCCTGCCCAGTTAAGAACTCCAGTTTTAAGCATTAGGAAATTTGTATAACCCTGGAAATATAATTGATTTTTTTTCAAAAAAGAGGGATAAATGATCACAAAGAGAAAATTTCAAACAAACAAATGAACCAACCAACAAACAAAACAACCCACAGCAGCAATAAATAAAAAAACACTTTGGGGCAGGGTTGGAATGTGGTTATGGGTGAAATGTTTGCCAGACTCCGTCATGCTAGGTTTGGGGAGCAGATGGACAAGAGGACTGAAGGACACTCATGAGTTTGATCCTCTTTCCCACTCTCAGAAGTGTCTAGAAGTGCTCACATTGAGATGAAAGGATCATTGATAATTACTTACCGAAATTCGTTTCCATTCTATGAGTCCACTCGTGTTTGCTTTTTAGCTTAGTTTGTCAAGCATTGGCTGAAGGCCTGCCAAGCTCCAGGTACTGGGGACAGAAACCTTGCCTTTGACAAGCTCTCCTAGGTGGAGGGAGAGCAGGAAAGCAGATAATAACCACATATGGAAAGAAGGCAGTATCTGTGGAAGAAGCCAGGGCTTGAGGGAAAGGCTAACTTCACGGAAGAAGTAGGACATTTGGGAGAACACGTAGCTCTCATCAGGAAAAGGACTGGGAGGAAGACGGGTGTGGGCACACCACGCCCAGGGGCCAGGGGGAGCACACTGGAAGGAAGGAAATATGCAGCACAGCCCCTTGGCCATCCTTTGATGCTTGAAGCTGGCTTCTCCCCCGGGCAGAGAATACTCTCCTTTCAGCCTCTCCCGGTGCCTTCCCCCACCTGCCCCTTTTCTGGAAGACAATGTATCCACCTCAGGGGGCCAGGGCAGACGGCTGCTTGGAGGGATTAAATGTGACGGGAGGTGGGACTGTGACCTCGCCTGGGACTGCCCCTGTGCCATTGTGGAAATGGATGGCAGGGTTCGCCTCGGAGCCCAGCGCCGGAACTCCGCGGCGAGGGCGCCCCCCGGCGGGCAGAGCGCGCGCCGGCAGCGCCGGCCCCGTCCTCGCGCTCGGGGCGCACGGTCCTCCCGCGGCGTCGGGGCGCCACGGCCCTGCGGCGTCCGCTCGCAGCTCCGCGGGGTGGCCGTTTCGGGAGGCGAGAGTGGGAGGAAGCAAATCCCCGAGGGCCAGAGAAGCCTTTGAATCCTCTGGAAACATATTCCGCGGAAGTGCTTGGCGCTGGCCGACGTTTCCGTGGAGCTGGCGGGGCTGGAACAGGGCGGGTTTGAAGCCGAAGCTCCGCCTGGACAGGCCTTTGGCGCCCCCTTTTGGGAAGTCTTTCCTTTCCCTCAACTCGCCCGCGTCCCAGGGTCTCAAGGCGGCGTTTAAGGAGGTCCTGGGGTGAGGGTCTATAGTTTGATCATATATTTTGGCTGGATTGTATGTTTTATCAATATGTATCAATAAAATTGATTTTTTTAAAAAATTGGTATGGGGCCTCCCAAAGGGGGGCAGTTCCTCCCAGGAAGCTGGCCTCCTGAAATTCCACAGAGCCCAAGTTCAAGGACGGTCCCCGCAGTCCCGCGGTTGTTTCCTTAGTTAGGAACAACCCAAATGTCCACCAAGACGGGAGAGAAGGGGTCGTGCTGCCTGAGGCGAGGGTCACGGCCGCTGGGGCCAACTCACCTGCCCTGTGACCTCGGGAGGCTCGTACTTGGTCAGTGTCGCTGTCAGTGAAAAGAAATGCAATTGCAGTCAATTAGAGGAAGGAGGCAGGAAGGCCCACTTTTAAGTGAAAAATGCGACTGGCAGGTCAAGGAGCATCGGTCCTGTTCCAAATAGTGTCTTGGGAACAATACAAACCGAATATGTGAACATGGATACAATAGAGTCTGGAAAGATACACACTGAATTATTCATAGTGGTTACTTCCAGGGTGTTCCTTGGAAAGGGGGAAATCTTTTTTGTTTTATATTGTTTGATTTTGGGTCAGGTATTACTTTTGTTGGTGAGAAAAGAAAAGAAGGAATGTTGTCTCACTTGGCACGTTAAAAGCCAACCGCCAAGTCAGAAAAGAGGCCTCTGAGGTCTGGGAGAATTACAGGGCACCGTAAAAGCCCCTGAGCGCGGCTGGACTATTTGACCATGTGTGTGCATGAATTATTTATTACAGAGTTGCTGTTTTTAAGAGGGCAATCTAACCTCATATTTAGTCCAACAAAATTCTACCGAGTGCCAGGCACTGTGCTAAGTTCTGAAGCTACAGAAATGACTGATACCATCTGCCTTCCGGGAGTTTCTTAGATTTGGAGCTTCCAGATCCTTTGGAGGTCTGTGTATTCCTTAACAACTGCTGCAGATTACCGTAAATGAGCAGCTTACCTCCAGAAGAGTAACAAACGCCCTCAAAATTTAGCAGCTGAAGACAGCAGACATTCATTACCTAACATAGTTGCCATGGGTATGGAATTCAGGAGTCGTCAGGGGGTGGTTCTGCAGGGGTGACCGCAGGACATGGTGACATGGCAGCAGCTGGCTCCCCGCAGTGAGAGCTTCTAGGGGGAGAGGTGGCACTGCCATGTCTTTTAGGGCCCAGCCTCAGAGGTCACCCGACCTCATTTCCACCACCTTCTATTCATCACAAGCAAGTCACTAAGGGGAGTCCACACTCTGGGGAAGGGGAAATACGCTCCGCCTAAGAGAGGGGTATCAGAGAATTTGTGGACATAATTTAAAGCCACCACTGTTTGTTAAAATGCAGATTCTGATTCAGTAGGTCTGGTTAAAATGCAGATTCTGATTCAGTAGGTCTGGGGAAGTGCCCCAAATTCTGCTGCGCCAGGGAGGGAATCGAAGCCACGCAAGGAACTATAGCTCAGATCCTCTTTGGAGCTCCAGTGCTTGCAAGAATAACATGGTCATTCTGGCATCATCTTTGGACGGTGTCCAATTTTAAAATCACATTTCCCCTGAAAGGTCGGAGCAGTCAAGTAAGGGAAAGACAAAAATTACCTTGTTAATACACGAGGACAAGCTCTAACAGAATTAAGAACAATCAAAGGGGGATTCAGAGAACCTCCCGCCCTTGTGGAAGCTCTCAGAAGCATCTGTCAACTGAAAAATAACAAATTAAGCTATAAGGCAACAAGGCATTTGGGGGATGGGGCAGTGTCTTAGAATTGCAATCCAGGAGCACAGATTTAGGTGGCAACCCAAATTGTGTCCTGTCTTGGCATTTCCAGGCAAGGGTTTTTAAAGGCAAAGAAGCTTGACTGCACAAGCTATTTGTGGTCGGTGACCATCTGGGGCACTGTAACTGTCCTTCAGATTAGACAGTCAACTGAGTTCCTTACCCTGTGGTTTGTTTTATGGTCTGGATGCCCTTGGGGTTTTGAGGAACACTGTTACCCCGGCTTTGCCTACTTCAGTAGTTTGTGGTAACTCCAGAGTGACCTCCCGACTCCATTTTAAATCTTTTAGCCAGAGTAACTCTATTTTATTTTTAAAGATTAATTTTTTTTATTATCCCCTCCTCCAGATGGTTCTCCCCTCTCTCTGCTCATTGTTTGCTCACCTTCTCCAGGAGGCACCGAGAACCAAACCTGGGACCTCCTACAAGAGGGGAGTTTCCATCCGCTCCCCTCCAGCTGTGGCATCTGCTGGTTTGTGGCATCTGCTCATTAGGTGTCTGCTTGTTGCAGAAGGTGCAGTGTCTGCTCGTTGTCTTTAGGAGGCACTGGAACCCGAACCCGGGACCTCCCATGTGGAAGGCAGGTGCTCTATCCATTGACCCAAAACCACTTCCCTGATTGAGCTATATTCACTTCCTGTTTTATTTCTTTTAACATGTCAAACATCAGCCATCAATTCTGAAGGAGATGCTAAGCAAATGCAGCAAATCTGGGTGTTTAACAAGGATTGGACAAGTGCCTTCATATCACTGAGACCCCTGCTCACAAAACTCATCAGATGAGGTTTGGCATGAGAAGGCAGGAAGGGCACTAGACTCTCAAGATCAAGGGTTCTATCTGCTCTGCTGGCTTGAAGGGCGGTAGGTTAAGGAAGTCATTTCCCCATTTAACCACCTTGATTGAAATTTGCTTTCAAATATAGTATAAAGCTATTAATCCTGTTTTTTTTTAATTGAAAAGTAATTCACACACAATAAAATTCACCATTTTAAAGTGTCCTTTTCAGTGGTTTTAGTATATTCACAAAAGTGTGCAACCATCATCACTACCCAATTCTAGAACATTTTCATCACCACAAAAAGAAATCCCATATCCATTTGCAGTCACTTCCCACTCCTCCCATCCCTCCTTGCTCGAGACAACCACTAATCTACCTTCTGTTTCTGTGGATTTGCCTGTTCTGGACAGCTCATGTAAATGGAATCATAACATATGTGGCCTTTAATGTCTGGTTCCTTCCATTTAGCATAGCTGGAGGTCTGGGTTGTTTCTGCCTTGTGGCTTTTATGAATAATGTTGCTAGGAACATGCATGTGTAAATTTCTGTGTTGATGTGTGTTTTCATTCTCTTGGGTGTATATATACCTAGGAGTAGGACTCCTGGGTCATGTGGTAACTTTTTCAGAAACTGCTGAACTCTTTTCAAAACAGCTGCACCATTTTGCATCCCCATCAGCAGTGTAGGAGGGTTCTGGTTTTTCCACATCCTCCCCAACACTTGCTGTCTGTCTTGATTACAGCTATCCTGGTGGGTGGGAAGTGGCATCTCATTGTGGTTTTGATTGGCATTTCCCTAAAGACTAATGATGTTGAGCCTCTTTTCCTGTGCTTATTGGCCATTTGGGTATCTTCTTTGCAGAAATGGCTATTCAAATTCTTGGCCCCTTTTTAATTGGGTTGTCTGTCTTTCTCTTGTTGAGTTGTTAAGAGTTTTTATAGAGGAGTCCCTCATCAGAGAAATCATTTGTAAATGTTTTCACCCACTCTGTGGGTTGTCTTTTCATTTTCTTCAAAGTGCCCATTGAAGCACAAATGTTTATAATTTTGAAGGTAACCAATTTTTGTTTTCTTTTGTTGCTGTGCTTCTGGTGTCATATCTGAAAAACTGTCGCCTAATCCAAGATCACACAGATTCACAACTATGTTTTCTTCTAGGAGCTTTTAGTTTTAGTACTTACAATTAGGTCTTTGGCCCATTTTCAGTTAATTTTTGTATATGGTGTGAGGTAGGGGTGCACATTCATTCTTTTGCATGTGGATACCCAGTCTGTATTGTTTTCAGTCATCAGAGAGAAGCAGAGAGGATGGCTTTCCTTTGATTTCCCAGTAGCATCTTTTTGGTAAATCTTAATTGAGTTTTGCTGATATGCACAGGTAGTCTTGAATTGTTTATTTATATGCAAATGCCTTCTAACAAGGGAGACTTATTTCTTCTTTCAGTCCCATCAATCACTATCTACTGGGCATCTATTAAGTGACAGGAATTAAAACAAAAGTTCTTGCCCTCAGAGTTTAGGCAGACAGAAACAGACAAGAAACATAACAAATAAGTACATTATAAATATGCTAGAAAGTCATAAGGGCCATGGGGAGAAAAAAGTAGCATAGAGCCAGGGGGTGGAGCATGCTGGGGCTGGGGTAAGGGGTGGACTACTGCTTGCAAAATTGAAAATGATGGTCAGGGTGGACCTCATTTGAAAGATGGGATTTGAGCAAAGCTTGGGAGTTCGCCAGTTTTTTTTTGAAGATACAGCTGTCTGGGAAATATCAGTCCAGACAGAAGAAACAGCCATTACCAAGAGCACAAGGCAAAGCGTGCCTGGCATTTCTGAGGCCCAGCAAGGATGCCGGGGTGGCTAAGGGAAAGGGGGAGAGGCCACGGAGGAGCCAGAGAGTACAGGGTCTTCTCAGCCATCTTAGGGATTTTGACTTTTATTCTGCGGAAACTGGGAAGAGCCATGGGGGGTGCTGAGCTGAGCAGTGATGTTATTTATCTGTCCTTCCCCCTCCTCTCCTTTAGGACTCCAATTCAATGGATATTAAGATCCTAAAAGCCACACCACAGTTCACTGATGCTCTGCTTACTTAGTCTCTCTTCTGTGTTTCATTCTGGATAGCTTCTATCTGGTTTGTGGTCCAAAGGATGTCTCTGGCTGCTGGGATGAGAATGAGAGGGCGAAGGGAATGCAGGAAGGGTAGTTAGGTTTCTAAAATAGCCCAAGTGAGAGATGAGGGTAGCTGGGACCCACGTGGTGGTGGAGGTGGTGAGAGGCTGTGGGAGAGGCCACAGCACATCCTGGCCTATTGGATGCAGGTATGATGGAGGCAGGTGTCAAAGGCAACTCAGGGGATCTGGGCCTAAGTGCTGGAAGGACGGAGCTGCCGTCAGCTGCAATAGGGGCGGCCACTGGGGGAGCAGGTTTTGGGGGGTGGGGAGAGACTAGGAGCTCAAATTGGGCATGTGGAATCTGAGACTCTCTTCCATTTCCAAATGGAGGGGGTCTAGTAGGTGGCTGGATATTCCACAATGGAGTTCCAGAGAGAGGGCCAGGCTTGAAGGAATCAGTCACAAAGTGGATGAGAAGGTAAGGAAAGGATGCAGACAGAGAACAAGGATGCAGACAAGGACTGTGCCCTGGGACCCCCCAGAGTTAGGAGATCAGAGGAGGGGATGAGGCAGCCAAGAAGGCTGGTTTTTGGAGCAGCTACTTAAGAACATCTTTCTTCCCTTCCCATCCACCCCACTGTCCCTTCTCCTTCCTTCCATTTTCCTTTTCCCTCTCTATCCCCCTTCCTTCCTTTCCATGGGCACCTACAATGTACCAGGAATTGGAGACAGATTTTTTTGCCCTCAATAAACTCATGGTCTTAGAGGAAACAGTGACATAAATGCACACTTAGAAAAGAACGTGGACATGAGGTGATAAATGCGTAGAAGTCTGAGTTTCCAGTTAACCATTGATACGAAATTATACTACAGACAACTGTTTGTAAACGAACACAAAAGAGTTTGGAATCTAAAACTGTCACTTATTTTTCTCTCCCATGTTTAATTTATTGCAATTATTATCAGGAGAATGATTTACTTGGTCATATTAAACTAAATTCAGTCTTGGTTTAAGAAGAGAGGTTGTAAAGCACCAATCCAACTATCGCAGTGTCCACCTTTCCTGATTTCTGTCACTTTGCTAATGATTCATTATTGGCATTTTGGGAGAAAATAAACTATGAGACCAAACAAGGACCAGATTCGTTTGCTCTAATTTGAATGTGCATGTTGAACTCTTATCCTTATGAAACACGACAGCACAAAGAAGTTACCTAAAACAGCTGTACATTTCCTCTTCTGCAAATGTCCCTTGGTAAATTAGTATCATCTTCTATAGATAGAGGTAAGTGGACAAACTTTAAAATCTTTCTGATAAATATATTGCTGCACTGCATCCAGCTTGGATGATGTTCTTCAAAATGGCATATGCTGGAGCCTATTAAAAAACAACAACAACAACAACAACAAAACAAGCAAACAGAAGAAACATGTAAGATGCATGACTGGCAGAGTTTGGATTTCTTTTAAGAAACAAAATCTGAGAAACAATTTCTTTTAACTTGGAAAGGAAACCTTTGCAAAAGACTGGAATGCCTCTGCTACTGCCAAAACATTTGAATCATCACAGGAAAGGGGAAAGAAGCTACTGGGGAAAAAGGATAAGAGAGAAAATAAAAAATAAGATTCCCAACTGAGAGAAATGCTTTGGCTTGCTTCACGTCAAAAGCAAAGTAAATGCCTTCTAAAGAATGGTTTTCTTTCTTTGGCCATCAATTCAAAATCTGTTTAAAATCCGTTTTCCTGCAAACAGAAACTATCCTGCCCTCTTAACCTTCAAAGGTAAGGCACCCCAAAGCACAAGAGGACAGTTCCGGTAGGTTCTTACCAATTCTGCGTCGTGGTCGAGACCTGTATCATGGTGCTCAAGTTCTTCATCCCGAAATTTCTTTAATACCTGGTTAAATAAAAGGAAAAACAAAGAGAAGCAAGTCAGCATTCCAGCGTTCCTGTTGTTCTCTCTTCTTTTGGAGGCTAAAGCCTGGTAATATAGTTTAGCCTGATATTACGGCAAACTTTTCCTATGAGGTACCAGACAGTAAATATTTTGGGCTCTGTGAGCCATAAGCTCTCTGTTGCAACTACTCAAGGCTGCCACTGTAGCTGCGGAAGCAACCATGGGTAATACATAAACGAATAGGCAGGGCTGAGTTCCAATGAAGCTGTATTTACAGAAACAGGCTGCAATTTGCTGATCCTTCGTTTAGACTTCAGGGTTCATGCTCCTGGCGTTTGCTCAGACTCCGCCAATAATACCAAAGTGGACAGGATACAGGATTGGGCCCCAGAGATGAGGGTCCTGCTCCCAGTTCCCCTCGACCTGTGTGACCAGGGCAAGTGGCTTCAACTCTCTGTGCCTCAGTTTGCTAATTTTAAAAAGGAGATCCTGACCTAGATGTCAAAGGCACTTTCATTCCCAAATAGTCGTTTTTCTTTGTATCAAATTATCTGTGCCTTTAACCCTCAGGCAGCTGCCTTCCCAGAGTAGTCACTTACCTGAAGAAGTTCTTCATACTTTTCAGGGTCCTCCTCCATCAGTGTCCTGATCTGGTTGTTATAGTGATTTGCTATCGATTCTTCCACGGCCACGGTGCACGCCATTGCTCCTTCCTTCCCCAGCAAGGCGGTTCCAGCTCCTGCAATTGTCAATCCAGAGCAGTCACTCCTGGGACTGACAGGAGGGGTACACGAGGTCATTCGGGGTCAGAGTTCCTCGACTTCTGGCATTGGGGCCCGATGATTCTCTGCTGCGGGGGGCTGGCCCGTGTGTCATAGGCTGTTTGGCATCATCCCTGGCCTTTACTCACGAAATGCCAATAGCAGCCCCCCAACCCCCTCTCCCCCATTTGTAACAATAAAAAAATGCCTCCAGACATGACCAAATGCCCCCCAGACAGCAAACTCGTGCCTGGTTGAGAACCAATACTTTAGGTGGTACCACGTCACTGCGAGGAGTCCTGAATCACAGAGTAAGAAAGCTAGTCTCTTTTCGATTCTCTTTCTGACCTTCTGGTTATGGCAAGCATGGGGTGAGCATGTCCTTGACACCCTAGCTATTTGCTCTTCTTTTGTGAAGGACAGCAGAGAGACCTCAGGTTCAGAACCTGTGTCAGGAGGCAGTATCTGGCTCCAGTTGAATGACACTGGCTTTTCCCTCCTGCAGTATTTATTTTGACTGAGCCTTTCATTTCATGAAACCATTGATACTAAGATACCATCTTTAATAAGTTCAAGCAAAAAGAGTCAGTCAATTTAACTTTAGAAAAATACTGAGTATGTAATAAGAGGTAGTAAGAGGATGCAGCCAAAACTGTGGACGTGGTCCTTGAATGGTTTAAATATCCTTGATCTCCCAGTCCCGCGAGCTCTCTGGACAGTTACCCAGTGCAAAGCCCATCACGTTCCAAAAGGGCATCAGAACTGTCGGCCGGGCCCTGAACGTAACCATCAACTCATTGAACTTTTTCAAATGCTCCTTTTCTTGATCCCACATTTTCTGTAAGAAACATAAAAAAAAAAACCAAAACAAAGACATTTAAGCATTCCACAGAGGCCCACTGCTATATATCAAGGAAGTGACATATGGGCTAAAGGAAGCAAAACGGAAATGGAGAAAATGATGAGAGCTGCTATATTTCCCATGCCTGTAAAATCATCAGTGGAAAAAGTAAAAAAAACATCCGCGTGCACCCCTCTCCCCCAAAGACACATTGAAGTCCCAACCGCCAGGACTCAGTATATGCCCTTATCTGGAGATGGGATTTGAAGATGGGATTAGTTCTAATGAGATCTGTAGCAGTTTAATATTGTTTATGAATTCCAAAAACAGATATTGGATTATGTTTGTGAACTGGTCTGTTCCTCTGGGCATATTAGATTGGATTGGATTCACAGGTTTCACTTTTAATTGATTAAATAATGATTAAGGCTTTGATTGGGCCACATCAGTAGGATGTTGCATCCCTGCTCCCTTGATGGGTGGAACACACAGAGAAAATGACACGGCAGAAGAGAAAGTTGGAGTGTTGATCCTGGAGCTTGGGAAGCGGAGAAACAGATACGTGAGGAAAGACAGAAGGCTCCATTAGACATGGCAGAGGCCCGGGGAAGAGAGATGAACCGTTTGCCTGACAGTTTATAGCTGGCCTTGTGGAAAGAGCAGAGCAGTTGAGCTCAGAGAGAAACGAGCCCTGGGAGAGAGACAAGACTTGTCCCACCCTGAGACTGAGATTGGAAGAAGCTGGGAGCACAGAGCCTCGGGAGGAGGAAGACTGTGAACCCTTGCAGCCAACATTTGCCATCTTACATCAACATGTGGCAAAGACTCTGGGTGAGAAGGTACCTCCAGGGCTTGTGACTGCCTTTTATAAAAGCCAACAGACTTCTAGTATTTTGCATCAGCACCTCTTTGGCTAATACAAGACCCAGGAGTAGGGTGGATCCTAATCCCACATGACTGGTGTCCTTAGAAGGGGAAATCTGGACACAGACACAGGGAAGACATCATGTGAGCACTGAGGCAGGGGTTGGAATTCCCAAAGCCCAGGAATGCTGAGGATTCACGGCAACCACCAGAAGCAAGCAAGAGGCAGGCAAGGAAGGATTTCCCCTTCAGGTTTCAGCAGGAGCACGGGTCTGCTGACACCTTGATCTTGGACTTTCGGCCTCCAGAACTGAGACAATGAATCTCTGTTGTCATAAGTCCGCAATTTGTAGTACTTTCTGCGGCCACCTGAGAAAACTAAGACAGTGCCCAACAAACCCAATGAAGTACCTGTACTCTCACCCCCGTAGCCTTGGCAGGAGACCCTCTGGCCCATATGAGAGAAATGAGGTGTTTAGCCCATTTCAAAACTAGGGAGGATGGAATATTAGCTGTTGTGTAATTCCCTTCCAGTGGCGGCGGACTTGGCCCAGTGGTTAGGGTGTCCTCCTACCACATGGGAGGTCCGTGGTTCAAACCCCGGGCCTCCTTGACCCGTGTGGAGCTGGCCCATGCGCAGTGCTGATGCGCGCAAGGAGTGCCGTGCCATGCAGGGGTGTCCCCCGTGTAGGGGACCCCCACGTGCAAGGAGTGCGCCCCGTAAGGAGAGCCTCCCAGCATGAAAGAAAGTGCAGCCTGCCCAGGAATGGCGCTGCACACACAGAGAGCTGACACAACAAGATGACGCAACAAAAAGAAACACAGATTCCCGTGCCGCTGACAACAACAGACGCAGACAAAGAAGACGCAGCAAATAGACACAGAGAACAGACAACCAGGGTGGGGTGGGGTGGGGTGGGGTGGGGGCAAGGAGAGAAATAAATAAATAAATAAATCTTTTAAAAAAAATTCCCTTCCAGACCGCTAGAATGTAAATGTCATTTAAATCAAAGGAAAAAGGGAGACTAATTGCAGCAAACACTTCCCTTGCACTTGCTGGGTGATGGGCACCATCACATCCCTTTACCTGGGCAACTCACCGACTGTACAGCTGCCTTACAAGGCATTTACTGGTGTTATCCCCAGGGTACAGATGAAGAAAGCAAGGCAGAGGTTAAGTGACTTGCCCAAGGATTCAGAGCAGGCCAATGAACTTGAATGAGTGTCTGTTACATGCCAGCCAAGATAGAAGCTGCTCTGAGTCAGCTCATTTATTCCTCACCAAAGCCCAACCAGGGAGGTTACCACTGCATTCCGCAGATTTGGACACAGAGGCCTGGGAGGTCACAGGAGGTAGAGAGAGCTAGCAGGTGAGCCCAGGTCTACGTAATTACGAAGCCCAGCTCCTTGCACTGCCCCGATTCTGCCTCTCAGTATAAAATACCTACACTGCTGCTCCACTGTGGGGCAGGGCTACACCTGCGAGGCACCCTACGTGTTCATCCAATGCAGGGTTTCTCAACCTCTCTGTCATGACTGTCTTCCGGAGGAGCCTTTATAAACTTTCCTCCTGATCGCCCCAACCTCTCCATGGAATTTTCATATCACATATATACTACTGTAGGTCTGCTTGTGTACTGTATGCACATCTGTGCTTTACACATAGAAGAGTAGGATTATTTTCTCTCTCCTCTTTCCCCAAGAACCAATTTTGGCTCCTTGGGGAGGATGGATGCATGACAGAATGTGCTGGTCATCACGAGGGCCTGAGGCCTTCAGATCTACCTGTCCTGTGGGCGAGAGGAGGGCACGCAGGGAGCACCCACCTGGATGACGGGCCCGACGCTGCTTCGGCCCAGGACAGCCATCTGCCCTGCATAGATGCGGTTCGCGCCATACTCGCCTGCATGATCCACCCGGATTATTCGGTCAATGGCTGCCCGGTTGATATTGTCTAAGGTCATTCCTGAACTGCAAAACATGACGCTGACTCTTCTTCCAGGAGCTGCAATGCAAGTGTTCGCTCTTCATTACTCTCAGGCAAGACTGAGATACGCCCTTTTACAGGCAAAACAAAAGGGTGTCTTAGAATAAAGGTCACAAATGAGCTCCCCGTGGGCCAGATGTGGCCACCAATTTGTGGGGTATAACCTGCAGTGTTAAAACACAGCAAATCAGTTGCCAACATTTAAAAACCCACAGGATTTTTTAAAAATTGTTTTCAATTAAAGAAGCTTTAGGTTACATAAACGTTATATTTGAAATATAGGGGAATTCCACATACCCTATCCTCTCTCCCTCCCCCACGTGGTCCCTATTAATAACATCTTTCATTAGTGTGGTACACTTGTTGCAACTGAACACATATTGAAGCATTGCTACTAACCGTGGCTTATAGTTTACCTTATAGTTTACACTTTGTACCACGCCATTTTATAGGTTTTGGCAAAACGTATAGTGGCCAATTGCATCCACCACTGCAATGCCAGGCAGGACAATTCCAATATCCCAATGCCCCACGTTACGCCTATTCTTCCCTCTCCCTCCCCTCAGAACCTCTGGTGGCCACTGCCTTCAAATTAATATCACAAGTTCTTCCAATACTAGGAATAATAATAAATCTACTTTAGTCCACAGTTGCACAAATAGGAGACTTTATTTTTCCCCTTTTTAAGGAGGTACCAGGGATTGATCCTGGGACTTCATTCATGTGAAACAGGTATGCAACCACGGAGCTATACCCGCTCCTAAAACCCAGAGGATTTTACCTAAAGATCTGGATTTCAGGTTTCACTTTAAACGTATGAAGATCTGGTGATGCTGGGCCCACCTTAGGGGTGGTAGCCTAGCAGCCACCTCTAGACGGCCATGGCTCGTGCCCAGCTTGCTTCACGGGTGCACATCAGTGGTTTCTGAACTCGGCTGCATGTGAGAACCCCCTAGGGAGCTTTAAAAAGCATGGCTCCTTTTCAGCCCAATCAACCTCTGGGAAGAGAACTCTATATTGATATTTTTAAAAAGCTCTCTGGGGAGAGGATGTGGCTCAATCAGTTGGGCTCCCGCCTACCACATGGGAGGTTCTGGGTTTGGTTCCCAGTGCATCCTAAAGAGGAGAAAGAGGGCGAGTTGACATGACAGGCTGGTACGGTGAGCTGAAGCAACAAGATGCTGCAACGAGATGCTGCAATGAGGAGACACAACAAGAAACACAATGAGAGGCACAACAAGCAGGGAGTGGACATGGCTCAAGCAATTGGGCACCTTCCTCCCACATGGGAGGTCCCATGTTTGGTTCCTGGTGCTTCCTAAAAAGAAGACAAGCAGACAGAGCACAAAACAGACAGAGCAGACAAGCAGACAGTGAGTACAAATGGGGGGGGAGTGGGGGAATGGATAAGTAAATAAAATAAATCTTAAAAAAAAAAGCTCTCTGCATTACCTGACCTACAGCCAAGGTTGAGAACCATGGATTAAGTTCTCTTAAAACACTTGCCTCCATAGGCATTTGCTTTTGAAAGTCTACCCTTAGAGCTTAGGTTTCACTTCATTTTGGTCCAATTCAACTATCTCTTCTTGAATTCATAATATAAATTCTTCAGGAATGATTAGATTTCATCTTTTAAAAAATCTAGCAGTGTGGAGTAGGTGTTGCTCAGTGGTTGAATGCCTGCCTTTCATGTACAAGGTCCCAGGTTCAAGCACCAGTACCCCCTAAAAAAAAAAAAAAATCTAGCAGTTTTAGTTTCGTGGTGGCTCCAGCAAATACTATGAAATGCATTGACTTAAACAATGGGAGTTTACTAGCTTATGGTTTTAAGGCTAAAACAAAGTCCAAATCAAGATATCATCAAGGCAATGCTTTCTTCCCCAAGACTGGTATTCTAGGGCTCACTGCCAGGTATCCTTGGCTCTTCTGTGACAAGGCAAGGCACATGGTGGTGTCTCCTGGTCTCTCCTTCTATTCTGATTCCATGATGTAGCTTCTTGCTTCTTGTAGCTTTCTTTTTTCTGTCTGAATTTCATTTGACTTATAAAGGCCTCCAGTGACAGGATTAAGACCCATCTTGATTGAGGAAGTATACACCTTAACTGAAGTAACTTCATCAAAAGGTCCTACTTACAATGAGCTCACAACCTCAGGAATGGATTAAATTTTAGAACATGTTTTTCTGGGGTACATACAGGTCCAAGTGACCACAAGTAGTAAGACCTTAATTCTATTCTCTGAGTCTTGCATTATGTTACCTGAATGTTCTCTCCCTCATGAGGATGGCCTTACTGACATTTAGTGTGTAAGGTGAGCGTCCACCCATGCTGGTACCATCACTTTGAAATATGTTTCAGGGCTCTCAGGCTATGAATACCACATCTTTTGTGGCTATTTCTTTTCATTTAAATTCATTTGGCTGCATCTGTCATTCTTTTATTTAAAAGCCTTGATGCTTTAGACACAAGGTGATGGGAAAGGCTTGGTGGAGTTTGGGGGTAGTTCTGCACTTGAACTTTTCTACCTGGTGAGGTTTTTACTGCCATACTCTACACAAAGGAACACTGCATAGATCACTGAAGCATCAGCCCTAACACACAGCCAGTCTACACTAAAACCCTAGGGCAAGAGGGAGAAACTGACCTCCAGAGTTAACACATCAAAACAATCAAATGCCCAGGCATCAACAAAAAATCACAAGCCTTACAAAGACACAGGAAGAGATGGTTCAGTC
The DNA here is from genome assembly GCF_030445035.2 of Dasypus novemcinctus. Taxonomy (NCBI): domain Eukaryota; kingdom Metazoa; phylum Chordata; class Mammalia; order Cingulata; family Dasypodidae; genus Dasypus; species Dasypus novemcinctus. Next base: position 54,225,803 of record NC_080695.1, on the reverse strand, counting down.
AAGGGAACAAATTAAAACTTCAATTACAGACAAGGTTACTGTTCAGGATACAGAGAGTGAAGCAACAAATCAAAGACATTGAGTCAAATCTCCTTAATTCAAGGAGTTAATGGAAATATGAATAGAAATAAACTAAATTTGGATATAGAAAAGAACTACAGGATACAAGGAAGACAATGTGTGAACAAAAAAAGAAGAATTAAAAGTTTTAAAAAGAATATAACAGACCTTCTGGGGAAGAAAAATACAATAATGGAGATGAAAAATACACTAGAGGCATTCAGTAGATTTGAACAGGCAGAAGAAAGAATCAGCAAACTGGTAGACTGACAATTGAAAACATACAGTCGGAAGGATAGATGAGAAAAGAAGGGAAAAAAGTGAGCAGAGCCTAAGAGACTAGTGGGACAACATGAAGTGCACCAACATAGACATTATGGGTGTCCCAGAAGGAGAGGAGAAGGAAAAAGGGACAGAGAGAATATCTGAGGAAATAATGGCCAAAAATTTCCCAAATCTTACAAAAGACATAAATATACATGTCCAAGGAGCATAATGAACTCCAGAAAGGATAAACCCCTAACAGACTATTTCAAGACACATACTAGTCAAAATGTCAAATGCCAAAGATAAGGAAAGAAGAATTCTCAAAGCAGCAAGAGAAAAGCAACTCCTCACTCACAAAAGTTCCTCAATAAGAGTAAGTGCTGATTTCTTATCAGAAACCATGGACATGAGAAGGCAGTGGTATACATATTTAAGGTACTGAAAGAGAAAAACTGCAGCCAAAAATTTATCCAGCAAAAACAGTCCTTCAAAAATGAGGGAGAAATTAAGTCATTCATGGATAAGCAAAAACTGAGAGAGTTTGTCAATAAGAGACCCTACAAGAATTACCAAAGGTGAGTTCTTCAGGTTGAAAGGAAAAGACAAGAGAGAGTGGCTTGCAGCAGTATGGAGAAGTGAAGATCATTAGCTCTGGTCATTTCAAGGGTGAATGCAAATCCCAATCGTACTCTATCATCAGTACGTAACTTTTCTCTTTATTTCCTATAAGAGAATACATGGGAGCAGAGGTGGCTCAAGCCATTGGGCACCTCCCTCCAACATGGGAGGTCCCAAGTTCGGTTCCTGGTGCCTCCAAAAAAGAAGACAAGGGAAGCAGACTTGGCCCAATGGATAGGGCATCCGCCTACCACATGGGAGGTCCGTGGTTCAAACCCTGGGCCTCCTTGACCCGTGTGGAGCTGGCCCATGCGCAATGCTGATGCACGCAAGGAGTGCTGTGCCACGCAGGGGTGTCCCCCACGTAGGGGAGCGCCACGCTCAAGGAGTGCACCCTGTAAGGAGAGCTGCCCAGTGTGAAAGAAAGTGCAGCCTGCCTGAGAATGGTGTCGCAAACATGGAGAGCTGACACAGCAAGATGACGCAACAAAAGGAAACACAGATTCCCAGTGCCGCTGATAAGGATAGAAGCGTCACAGAAGAACACACAGCAAATGGACAGAGAGAGCAGACAACTGGGGGGGGGGGGGGAGAGGAGAGAAATAAAAAATAAATCTTAAAACAAAACAAAACAAAAAAGAAGACAAGCACAAAGAAAGCACAAACAACAGGGGTGAGGAGGGAAAAAATAAATAAAATAAATCTTAAAAAGAAAGAATGCAATTGAATAAGAAATAATTTCCATGTTATGGAAATACAAAATATGAAAGATAATGTTTGGTAAAAACAATATAAAGAGAGGAAATGGAGGGGGTAGAGGAGCAGACACTGCATATGCTATTGAAGTTAAGATGGCATCTTTTCAAACTAGTAGGTTATAGACTTAGGTTATTTAATACAAACCCCAGCATAACCACAAAGAAAGTATATAAAATATATACAGAAATGGAAATGAGAAAGGGAGAAATCAGTTATATCACAAAAGATCAACTATGCAAAAAGGAAGCCTGCAATAAAGGAAAAGAGGGGCAAAAAAAAGATATATTATCTATAAGAAACAAAGGACAAACTGGCTGAAGTAAGTCCTGCCTTATCAGTAATTACACTGAATGTCAATGGATTAAACTCCCCAATCAAAAGACACAGATTGGCAGAATGGATAAAAAGCATGATCCAGGAGGTGGACTTGGCCCAGTGGTTAGGGTGTCCGTCTATCACATGAGAGGTCCGTGGTTCAAACCCTGGGCCTCCTTGACCCATGTGGAGCTGGCCCATGCGCAGTGCTGATGCACGCAAGGAGTGCCCTGCCACGCAGGGGTGTCCCCTGTGTAGGGAAGCCCCACGCGCTAGGAGTGTGCCCCGTAAGGAGAGCCGCCCAGCGTGAAAGAAAGTGCAGCCTGCCCAGGAATGGTGCCACACACACGGAGAGCTGACACAAGATGACGCAACAAAAAGAAACACAGATTCCCATGCTGCTGACAACAACAAAAGCGGACAAAGAAGAAGACGCAGCAAATAGACACTGAGAACAGACAACCAGGGTGGGGGGGGAGGGGAGAGAAATAAATAAATAAATTAAAAAATATATATATTGTTAAAAAAAAAAGCATGATCCAACTATATGTTGTTTACCAGAGACCCACTTAGACCTAAAGACACAAACAGGCTGAAAGTAAAAGGATGGAAAAAAATATTCCATGCAAATAGTAACCAAAAGAGAGCTGGAGTAGCTATAATAATATCGGATAAACAGACTTTATATCAAAATTTGTTATAAAATACAGAGAAGGACACTATATAGTAATAAAAAGGTCAATCCACCAAAAGAAAATAGTCATAAACATTTACTCACTAATCACAGTGCCCCAAAATACATGTGGCAAACATGACAAAATATAGAAATAGACACCCCTATAGTAAGAGTTAGAGACTTCAATATACCACTTTCATCAATGAAGAGAACATCTAGATAGAAGATCAATATGGAAATGGAGAACTTGAACAATACCATAAATGAACTAGACGTAACAGACACTGCACGGCAAAACAGCAGCAGACACATTCTTCTCAGTGCACATGGATCATTCTCTAGGATAGATGACATGTTAGTCCCCCAAACAAATCTCAGTAAATTTTAAAAGACTGAAATTATTAAAAAAGCATCTTTTCTGGACCATAATGGAATGAAGCTAAAAGTCAATGACAGAGGAAAAACTAGAAAATCCACCAATATACGGAAGCTAAACAACTATTCAATTCGTCAAAAAGGAAATCACAAGGGAAATCAGGAAATACCTTGAGACAAATGAAAATGAAAACATGCATCAACAAAGAGATATGACAAAGGTAGTACTCAGAAGGCAATTTATAGCTCCAAATGCTTACATTAAAAAAAGAAGATCTCAAATCATAGTTCTGACCTCACAACTGGAGGATGTAGGAAAAGAAGAGTACATTAAACCCAGAGTGAGCAGAAGAAAGGAGATAAAGATTAGAGCAGAGAGAAATTAGAGAATGAAAAACAGAAGAATCAATAAAAAGTTGGTTCTTTCAACAGATCAATACAATTGACAAAACTTTACCTAGACTGACAAAAAAAGAGAGAAAATGCAAATAAGTAAAATCAGGAGTGAAAAGGAGGGACTTTAACATGAAACCCACAGAAATTGAAAGGATTGTAGGAGGATATAAACAACTTTATGCCAGTAAATTAGATAATCCAGATGGAATGGAGAGACTTATAGACGCACACAAACAGCCTACAATGATTCAAGAAGAAACATCTCAACAGAGCAATAACTAGTAAAGAGACTGAATCAGTAATTAAAACCTCCCAACAGGCGGCAGACTTGGCCCAGCGGGTAGGGCGTCCGTCTACCACATGAGAGGTCCGCGGTTCAAATCCCAGGCCTCCTTGACCCGTGTGGAGCTGGCCCATGCGCAGTGCTGATGCGCGCAAGGAGTGCCGTGCCACCCAGGGGTGTCCCCAGCGTAGAGAAGCCCCACATGCAAGGAGTACACTCCATAAGGAGAGCCGCCCAGCGTGAAAGAAAGTGCAGCCTGCCCAGGAATGGTGCCGCACACACGGAAAACTGACACAGCAAGATGATGCAAAAAAAAAAAAAAAAAGAAACATAGATTCCTGTGCCGCTGACAACAACAGAAGCGGACAAAGAAGACGCAGCAAATAGACACAGAGAACAGACAACTGGGGTGGGGAAGGGGAGAGAAATAAATAAATAAATCTGTAAAAACAAACAAACAAACCAAAAACCAAAAAACCTCCCAACTAAGAAAAAATCTAGCACCAGGCAGCTTCACCAGTGAATTGTATCAAACATTCAAAGAAGAATTAACACCAATACTGCTCAACCTCTTGAGAGGGAACACTTCCCAACTCATTCTATGAGACCAAGACCACCCTAATACCAAAGCTAGATAAAGATACCACAAGACAAGAAAATTACGAATCAACATCATAACTATAGATGCAAAAATGCTCAACAAAATACTAGCAAACCGAATCCCACAGCACATTTAAAAGAATTATGCCTCATGATCAAGTGGGATTTATCCCAGATATGCAAGAGTGGTTAAAATAGGAGAATCAATTAATGTAATGCATCACATTAATAAAGAGATTAAAACACATGATCGTCTCAATTGACTCAGAAAAGGGATTTGACAAAATTCAGCACCCTTTTCCAATTAAAAAAAAAACCCTGAAAATTAGGAATAGAAACATTATTAACATGATAAATAGTGTATATAGAAAACCCACAAATAATAATACTCTTTGGTGAAAGACTGATGGCTTTCCCCCATGATCAAGTACAAGGAAAGGATGCCCACTGTCACCACTGTTATTCACTATTGTACTGGAAATTCAGCCAGCACGATTAGTCAAGAAAAAGAAATAAAAGACATCCAAATAGGAAAGGAAGAAGTAAAAATCTTCTATGTACAGATGATATGATCCTATAAAGAGAGAATCCTGAAAAACCTACAACAATGCTACTATAACTAATAAATGAATTCAGCAAAGTGGCTGAATTCAACATGCAAAATTCAAGAATCAGTGATGTATCTATATGCTAGAGAAGAACAATCCAAAGAGGAATCAAGGAAACAATTTTACTTATAATAGCAATTAAAAGAATATCTACGAACAAATTTAACCAAGGATGTAAAGGGCCTGTACATAGGAAATGACAAAATATTTCTGAAAGAAATCCAAGAACTAAATCAAATACCTTGCTCATGGATCAGAAGACTAAATATTGCTAGGATGTCAATTCTACCCAAACCGAGTGTTGTAATTTGAGATTGTATGCACTCCAGAAAAGATCACATCCTTAGAGCTAATCCATTCCTGTGGGTGTGAATCTATTGTAGATAGGACCTTTTGATTAGATCGTTTCAGTTAAAGTCATTGGATTGGACTACTTCAGTACAATGTGGCCCACAACAGGTCTTAACCCTCTAAGAGATGAATACAGGGAGAGGAAGCCTCAGAGAGAGAAACACCCACAAACTTAGAGAGAAAGTCCTGGAAGCCAGAAGCTGAAAGCAACAAGACCCAGAGAAGGGAGAGAAGGAGACATTGCCATTGTGCTCTCCTATGTGACAGGAGTCCAGGATTGCTGGCAGCCATGTTTTCAGAGAGAGAGCTTTGCCTGATTCCTTGATTTGGACATTTTTCTCAGTCTCAGAACTGTAAGCTTATAAGTTAACAAATCCCCATTGTAAAAACCAACCCATTTCTGGTATATTGCCATGGCAGCCTTTAGCAAACTAAAACATGATATATAGATTCAATGAAACTCCAATCAAAATTCCAACATACTTCTTATCAGAAATGGAAAAGCCAACCATCAAATTCATTTGGAAGGGTAAGTGGCCCCAAATAGCCAAAGCCATCTTGGGGAAGTAAAAAAAAGGGACAAAGTTGGAGGACTTACAGTTCCTGATTTTTAAAATTATTATAAATCTACAGTCAAAACAGTATGGTACTGGCACAAGGGCAGACTTACAGACCAATGGAATCAAATTGAGAGTTCAGATATAAACACTCACCTCTTTGGCCAAATGATCTTTGACAAGGGTGCCAAGTTCACTCAGTGGTGAAAGAATAGTTTCTTTCAACAAATTATGGTGGGAGAACTGGATAGCCATATGCAAAAGTATGTAGAACCCCCTACCTCATACAACTAGCAAAAATTAACTCAAAATGGATTAAAGGCTTAAATGTAAGTACTAAAATGATAAAAGTCCTAGAATGAAACTTAGGGAAACATCTTCAGGACTTTGTGATACGCATGGTTTCTTAGACTTATGGGACTTCATCAACATTTAAAACTTTTGTACATCAAAGGACGTCATCAGGAAAGTAAAAAGACAACATACAGAATGAGAGAAAATATTTGGAAGTCATATATCTAACTGATAAGGGTTTAATATCCAGAATATATAAAGAATGTCTACAATTCAACAATAAAAAGGCAAACAACTCAATCAAAGGAGGGGAAAAAGACTTGAATAGACATATCTCCAAAGATAAACATATGGCCAATAAATACACGAAAAGATAGCCAACATCATTAAACATCAGGAACAGGCCAATCAAAACCACAATGAGATACCATCCACACCCACCAGAATGACTACTATTAAAAAAAAAGGAAAATAACAAGTGTTGGTGATGATGTGGAGAAATAGGAATATCCCTACATTGTTAGAGGGAATGTTAAATGGCGCAGTAACTGTGGAAAACAGTTTGGTAATTCCTCAGAAAGTTAAGTATAGAATTACCATATGACTTGGCAATCACACTTCTTGGTATATACCCAAAAGAACTGAAAGCAGGTACTCTAACAGATATTTTCACACCGATGTTAACAAAGGCATTAGTCACAATTTCCAAAAGGTAGAAGCAACTCAAATGTCCATCAGTTGAACAGATAAACAAAATGTGGTATACACATAAAATGGAATATTATTCAGCCATTAAAAGGAATGAAATTCTGATGCATGTTACAACACGGATGAGCCTTGAAAACATCATGTTGTGTGAACGAGACCAGACACAAAAGGAGAAAAATGATCTCACTTATATGAAATAAGCAGAATATGCAAATTCACAAAGTCAGAAACTAGAATTATAGATGATCAGGAGCCAGGTGGGGGAGAACAAGGAGTTAATGTTAAATTGGTTCAGAGTTTCTACTTGAGGTAATGGGAAAGCAATGGCAACAGGTGATGGTGATGGAGGCACACTTTTGTGAATATAATTAACACACTGAATTGAATATTTGAAAAGGGATAAAAAGGAAAATTTTAGGTTATATATAAGTTACCACACACACACACACAAAACCCATAAACCTATATAACACAAAGAGTGAACCCTAATGTAAACAGTGGGTTAAAGTGAACAGCATAGTTATTACAATATTGTTTCATCAATTGTAAGAAAAGTATCACAGTAATGAAACATGTTAACAGGGAAAACTGTATGTGTGATGGGGGAACATGGGAACTTTGTACTTTCTGCATGATTTTTTGTAAACCAACAAACAACTGCTCTAATAAAAAATTTTTTAAAAAGCAAAAATCCCACACTGGACTGTTCCCTAGCACTGCATCATTTCTGATTTCAGACACCAGTGAATGATACCATAATATTTGCCATTTCTATCTTTTCACAATCTGTGCAAAGTATCTTTATAAAGTGTGGGATGGGTAACAGAAAGAGCATGGACCCAACTTGTGTCCCATCTCTAACACTAACCCTAGACAAATCAGTCACATATAAAATTGGAAATAATCAGGCCATTTCATTTTTTAAAATTTATTTCTCCCCACCCCCTCATTGTTTGCATTTGCTATGTCTATTCATCTTGCTTGTTTTTCAGGAGGCATCGGGAACCCAACTTGGGGCCTCTGATGTGGGAGGGAGGCACCTAATCACTTGAGCCACTTCTGTTCCCTGCTTTGTTGTGTCTCTCATTATGTTTTTCTTCTTGTGTCTCTTGTTGCGTCATCTTGTTGTGTCAGCTTGCCATGCCTGCCCATCATGCCAGCTTGCTGTCTTGCTCGTTTTCTTTAGGAGGCACCGGGTACCTTCATTTCCTGCTTTGTTGAACCTTTCACTATGTTGTTCTTCTTGTGTCTCTCGTTGCAGCATCTTTGGCGCCAGCTTGCTGTCTTTTTAGGTGGCACTGGGAACCGAACCAGGAACCTACCATGTAGTAGGCAGGAACCCAACTGCTTGAGCCACATTTGCTTCCTCCATTTCATTTTTTTTTTTAATGTTTGTTGCAGCACCACTCTTTTTTTTTTTTTTAAAGATTTATTTTTATTTATTTAATTCCCCTCCCCTCCCCTGGTTGTCTGTTTTCTGTGTCTTTTTGCTGCGTTTTGTTTCTTTGTCTGCTTCTGTTGTCGTCAGCGGCACGGGCGGTGCCATTCCTCGGCAGGCTGCTCCCTCCTTCGCGCTGGGCAGCTCTCCTTATGGGTGCACTCCTTGCGCGTGGGGCTCCCCTACGCGGGGGACACCCCTGCGTGGCACGGCACTCCTTGCGCGCATCAGCACTGCGCATGGGCCAGCTGCACACGTGTCAAGGAGGCCCGGGGCTTGAACCGCGGACCTCCCATGTGGTAGACGGACGCCCTAACTACTGGGCCAAAGTCCGTTTCCCTCCATTTCATTTTTAAGGAAAATACATAATAAGTAAGATTTCCTTACTGAGTTATGAGAATAAAATGAGATATAGGAAGCAAAGTAACTTTATAAATAAAAACTAATGATTTTTACTCTGCTATGCTCTCTGGCTAGCATTCAACAACCCTCTGAATTTTGTCTACATTGTCACATATTTTAAAATAAAATTGAAGTCCAGGGCCAGAAGCTATCAAATGCATCATTTTATATGAGTGTTTTCCCAAAATGTGAAACACCTATCAGTGGTGGCTCGTGGAAGATTTTAGGTGATATATGGTAAGACATTAAGTGGTTTACAGGCATCCATTAAATAATACCCATGTAGTGTGAATTACTCCCTTTTAGTGCTCTTCCAATCCTTTTGCTTCCATCAAGGAAAACACCTCTATTGTGGCTGGTATATCCCAAATACCTTCCTAAAACTTGCAAATTTCCATTTTTACCAAAAGGAAAGATGGCCTTGGGTTCAAGCTTTAGTAAGCAACAGTATCTACTTGTGATTTAACTTTGAGTGTACATATTTTTAATTATTACATTTGGGGCAGAGGTTACTGGTATTTAGTATCCTTTACCATAAGGATTTAGTTTCCAGGAAATCACTTGATTTCATTTAAAAATGGCACTCGATTATAGAAAAATATATACATATTAATAAAAACTGCAGATGTACTACCATCGAAAGCTTTTGAGAAAACGACCTCACAACAATCTGCTGAGGCAGAAGGGGATGAAACCAGGATCCAAACCCAAGGCTTCCTAATCCAGAGTTGATGGTCCTTCCACTACACTAGCGCTTCTCAAACTTTACAGTACATACAAATGACGGCAAGGCGTGTTAAAAACACAGATACAGATTCAGGTCAGGGCTGAGAACCGAGAATCTGCAGTTCTAAGAAGCTCCCTGTCGAAGCCAATGCGGCTAAATCGTAGGAGTACACCTCGAGTGGCAAAGACCCGGGGGCGAGGGCTACGGCGACACCTCTGGGACAGTGAACTTTCAGGGTTGCCAGCTGTTCTCTACCCGGAACGCCAACACCCGTAGTGACGTTATGGCCCAGGTGTGCAATTACGTCATCCTCAACGGCACTGACCCCGACATGCTGCCGCAAAGCGTCACTGTCGAAAAGCAACTCCCTCCCGCCCGTCATTCCCAAGGCTCACTACAACCGGCCCACGCCTCCGCCCCGCCCGCGCAGCCTCGTTACGTCATACAGTCGCGCTGCGTCGCAGCGTCCTGACGTGCGAAACGTCTTCCCCGTGACCTCTGCGGCGCCAGCCTCAGGGAGAATTTTCCCTTTTATAGGCAAACCGCGGGGTCGCAGCCGCGCCTGCCCTTTACCTGGGAGAGATCGCAGGGCGCCTGTGCGCAGCCGCCACAGTGAGCGAGCCACTGCAACCCCCGCACAACTCATTGTTCCGACCACAAAGTAGCCGCTCCCCTGAGCGCCAACTGTGTCCGTGGCGCGGACTGGTGACGTACAAGGGAGGTATCGTAGGCGCTGCTCGTCCTCGCAGTGGTGTAAACGCCCATGGGGCCCGGCCTCCGCTTCCGTTTGACTGGTTGGGAACGTAAATGAAAAGACTGTATTGGTTGTAGCCCCTATCAATCACTCGAGAGACAGACCTTCGTGAAGGCGTTTTGGGTTGCCAGGAGATGAGAGTGATGCTAACTTGTTTTGATACTCTAAACAGGGTCTAAATATCTCACCGAAGTTCCGGGAAGGGAGGAGCAAGAGAGATCTACCTTAACCTAGCCATCGTATTTTCTGATTTCCAGCGTTGAAGGAGATGTTTTTCTCTATTTGTATCCTATATACGTTTCAAAATATTAGAAATTACATGCTGAAATTAATCTCATGGTGAACAGTGTTATCGCTAGGTGGTGGGCTGACAGCCAATTTTAAATTCTTCCTAGTCCTTTATCTTTGTTTTCTACAGAAACATGTATTATTCTTTTATATCCATTTTATTATACTATTGTGTGTATATTGGTGCAAACGATTTTTTGGGGTGAAGAGGTTGGAAACGTGTATTTTAAAATGTGCATATCCATTGGCAGTCCTATTTCTGGGAATCTATTCAAAAGAAATAAGTTCTCGAATTGGTAATGGTGTATGAGGGCAAAAACCAAATATATGCAGGATATACAAGAAAACGTATAATATTCATACGTCAGAGTTGGGATTGTGGGGGTGGCTTTCATTTTTTAACACTTAATTACATCCCAGTTTAGTATAAAAAATTTAAGGTACACTGCTTTTGTAAAATAATTGAATTTAAATTGCTATTGTTTTTATATCTGTTTAGTGTACAAACTGCTTTAACCCAGTAAGATAATTAAAATTTTTGATGAAATATACTTCGTGCTAGTGAGGGTGGTGTAACATTCTCACGTAGGGAAGCAGACTTGGCCCAGTGGTTAGGGCATCCGTCTACCACATGGGAGGTCCAAGGTTCAAACCCTGGGCCTCCTTGACCCATGTGGAGCTGGCCCATGCGCAGTGCTGATGTGCGCAAGGAGTGCCCTGCCACGCAGGGGTGTCCCCATGTAGGGGAGCCCCACGTGCAAGGAGTGCACCCTGTAAGGAGAGCCGCCCAGCGTGAAAGAAAGTTAAGCCTGCCAAGGAATGGCGCTGCACACACGGAGAGCTTACGCAACAAGAAGAAATAGAGATTACTGTGCTGCTGACAACAATAGAAGCAGACAAAGAGAAAAACACGGAACAAAAAGACACAGAGAACAGACAACTGGGGCGGGGTGGGGGGAAGGGGGGAGAAATAAAATAAATAATAAATAAAAACATTCTCATGTAAAGCTATTGAGTGTAAATTTGGCTCTCCGGTGCTTTAAAATGTTCAAAACCTTGGCCCAAATTCCAATTCTAGGTCTCTGTCTCAAAGGAGCAAACAATGTTGACAAACATATTTATGGTTGTCCCAGGTATTGGGAAAAATGTGAAACAAAATGTTAAATAGCAGGGGAATTATTTAAAAATCATGATCTGTTCATGTGATATTATATAACCTATTGACATGTTCATAAAGAACTTTTGCTAACATGAGAAAAGTGAAAAAACACCACCTTCTTTCTTCCTATCCTTCCTCTCTCCTTCTATACTTTATATCTTAAAAAGAATTCTGCCAAAATTAACAGTAAACAGCCATGATTTTTATTTTTGTCTCTGTAGCTTTCAATGTTCTCCATATTTTCTACAATAAACTATTTTGATAGAAAACATTTCAAAAGAAAAAGCATACTATAATTCAATTTTCAAAAATAAAAGTGAAATGTATTACTTTCCCACTTTAAAGATGAGGAAACTGAGCCTTAGAGAGGTGGAAACACTTGTCCAAAATCACACAGTGAGTGCAAAGCTTTCCATGTCCTAAACACATCCCACTGCATTTGAAAGGAAATACACCAGATGGAACTTGCTAGTAAAACCATGCTCCATATAAAGAAAATACATTCAGAAGTTCTTCCTTTCCAGGGGTCAGACCTAGCAGCGCTTCCTTAGCAAAAATAATTCCTTTCTTCTCCAATACTTAAAACAATGGTTAGCTGCAATCAGATATGTAGCTACAGGAATTTATGTGGCCAATTTAAGGGTTAAAGTAATTTAAAGACTTGCCTAACTGGGTTTTTTGCTGGAATTTATTTTTGTGTTTGTGATAACCTGCAAGGCTGCCATGATAAAGGCCTGGAACAGAATTGAGCAGAAAAATATTGGCAAGGGCTTTTCAAATTCAGTCACAAAGTTTGGGGGGGTTGCTGGTATGTGTGTGTGATATGAAAAGAAGCTAAGTATTCATCACTGGTACATTTGATAGAGTAGAACACTGTTACGTTAAGTAGAAAAGGGAAAGTTCATATATATATATATTTCACACACCCACAGACCCACCATACATATGTATATATATGCTTGAATATGCATTAAAATTTCCTGGAGGAATAAATATACAAATTGTTAGCCGTTATTACTTCTGGGGCATCGGATAGGGAGTGCTTGAAATAAAATGATGTTGTCTTTTTATAAGTTTATTTAAAATATATACACGGACACCCCTTTCCAACAGAGCCAAGGATCTTAAAAGCCTTCATCTAATGAAGGCATTTAACACTTCTTTCTTTCTGTGATTCTGGAAGAAAGGTCAAGAGCAACTTTACAAACTTATTAGTCCACTATGACCACTTGATTGCTGGCAAGACACCTCCAAGAATTCAGATATACACATGTCACATTATAAACCTTTGAAGATACTGTTTAATCAGTAGGTTTAATGCACATTTGTTAGAGCTGCATTTAAAAAATTATACAGACTTCACTTGAAGTATTAAAGTTATCAAAACAAAAACATTCAAATAAGAGGTATATAAATTAGCAGCATTTACCTAAAACTCATACATTAGTTAGCACACTTGAGTATGTTTTATAATACAGAAGGAAAACCGGGCATCGCTTTTTCAGGTTTCCACCACACACACATCCACACACACAAACAGGAAACTTCACTCATAAGCTTGGTGAAGGCAAGAACACGATGTATGTGAAGAGACTAGGCAGAAAAGGCAAATATTAGAATTTGGTGTTTTTTTTGTTTGTTTTTGTAAGGATGGAATGAACTTCAGGTTATTAAAAATCCCATGATATCAGTTTTTAGATTTAGAAACTCACAGCCCTGAAAAGATAGGAAATTCTTGAAAAGCTCCTCAGTCTCACAGGTACAAAATAGCCCATGTTGATACCACGTTTGTGGAAAGATCATCGAAGTGGCTCTCTGGCAAAGGGACAACATACAGAAATGTATAGGCTCTGGCAAGCTTGCTTTGCTCCTCAGAGCAGAGAGTCGACCACTTTTGAGAGCTGGAGGGTGGTAAGAACTATTATTAACAGCAGCTTTCTAGAACCTGTATCCAGCTTTGAATTCCAGTTTATTACTCAACCCCCTACCTCCCCAGGAAAGGTTTGGAGTCAGTGAAAGTAAAGAAAAACAATGGACGGAAGGCTTAAACTGTCCCTTACAAAACAACAGTATTTTGAAAAGAATTCTGAAGATATTCGATGAAAACTGATTAAATAAAACGATAAGGCTTGTATTAAAAGGTTCAGAGCTATCAATTTTGGGTCTGCTGATTGTGATGTACTTATTGCATGTGGCTTTCACTGTTAAAATCTTGAGAGATACTGCATGTTTTGCAAAAATAGGTACATGCATTTAAAATTTTAAGCATAGGAAAACAAACAATAAGCCTTAAAAATGTGGATGTGTGTGTATAAGGAACCAGCCTTCAACCTAGTTTGGTACTTTCTCACAGGCTAATCAGGTTAACAGGCTACAACCCACATCCCAAAACACTTTATGCAGGGAAACCTGCAGCTCTAATGCTGAACAACCCTTTCCAGTCTGGCTCTGGAGTGTTGACTGACCTTAAGAAATGGAGACCTCAGTGCAGGAAGGGAAAAGGCATTCGGAAGAGAATCCAACTCTTAATTTTGATGGCAGTGGGTTCTTCTGCCAGATCTCTGGAACTCAGGACTAGAAGGGAACAGTTTGTGGATCTCCAGCCTGCCCAAGAGTGTTTTTCCTGAGTAATAAGGATGCCCAGGAAGTCAAGAACTCAAGGCTAGCATCCTGCAGCAATTCACTCCTCATAACCTTAGCTTATTTTAGGGCATTCAGGAACTGCTTATTCACCAAGAAGGGAATGGACTTTTCTCTCTCAAATTACCACCTTGTAGATAGATTAAATTATATAACCATCCTCTCCATTTTCTGACCATCTGTTCCCAAACATCATGATTCAAAGATTTCACTTAAAAAACGCAGGTCTCTGAGTCAACAGATGTGAAGTTGCTACTTGTTAAGGGGCACTGCTCAGCCCAAACCCCTATAACCCGGTTCTGAAGAAATCATCTAGCCTCATGAATGTATAAGCTTAGAAGTTCCCTTTAAAAGACAAGAAAATGAGCTTTAAAAATATAAGTTCTCTTCTCAAGTTTTGTTGTGAAAGCTGACACATCTTAAGGTAATGCCACTTAGCTGCTGGGTCTGTGGGCACTTCTTGGTTTTGAACTTGCTTTTTAAGTCACTGAAACCCTAACGGAGGGCGTGTAGGAAAAGCCTCAACTCCAGAAAATACATTTTTAAAAATTCTGTTCAAAACTGGGCTTCGTAGGCTCGGGAGAGTCAGCTTATCAGCGACATGCAGCTGCGCCTTCAACATCAGTCTACTCGGTTCTTCATTTCCCTTTGGGCTTCTGTTAGTTTCTGGATTAGGTAACGCTTGTCCCGACTTTCCTGAAAAAAAGAAATGAATTAGAATACAGTCAATATATTTGGAAGCAAATATCACCATAATAAACGGCCTTATTTAGCACAGGGTGAGGATTCTCACCACTGGACTCCTCTACTCTGCTTTCGCTCGTTCCCTGCACAGCCACTCAGCTGCTGATCATCTTTGGAAAATGTCAGACGTCTAGTTGAAACTCTCCATTGGCCTCCCATCACACTCAGAATTAAACCCACGCTTCTTACCGGACCCCTCAAGCTAGGACGTCAACACCATCTTGCCTCTCCCCGTCCCGCGCCACCACCAGCCACACCACCTTCCTCCTCTCCCTCACAAGCGCCCGGGCTCAGCCTCTTGCTGTACCCTCTGCCTCTCCCTCTCACCCCAACGCCTCCAGTGATGGGCTCCTTCCCGTCCTCCCAGAGGCCCTCTGCAGCCCCCCATCTACAAGAGCAGACAGCCCACTTTTCACTCTAACCTCCTTGTTTTTATCATCTTCACAGCAATTTTTATTATTGTTGGACTTTGTCTCATTTCTTTAGCTAGCAATTTTGTCTCTTGTGTTCCCTGTGGTATCCCAGCGCCCAGCACAGCACGAGGTGCACAGTAGGTGCTGAACATCTGTGCAGAAGGAATGGATGAGTGAGTGCAGCTGGGGGAGGCTGGACCTGAAGGCAGAGTTTTGGGGAGGTGGTGGCCAGAGGGGCCCGTAGCAGTTACACCTCCTCCCTGGAAAACACCTCTTTCCTTATAGTGTCCTGGGCAAATGTTCCCTCCCATGACCCTCCAGACCTGCCCTTCCTCACCAGGGACAGCTGCTCTCGGAGCTGGACCACTACCCGCTTGTGCGCTCCGGCCAGGGCGATGAAGTAAAACATAATGAGGCTGCAACACAAGGCGGAGGGCTCATTAGTGCGTCTCTGTCATGGACCTATTTTGTCTGGAACAATTTTACTTTTATTAGGGGGACGACAAAAAAAAAAAGTGCTTACCTTCTCCCCCAAGCAGAGGGTACCAGACACAGCCATTGGAGTTTCTTTTTGGCTATGGCATAAAAGTTTGGCTTATGCCTTGCTTTTTTTTTTCCCAGACGTTACAGGGGGCCGAACCTAGGACCTCATACATGCAAAGCAGGTGCTCAACCACTGAGCTGCATCCACTCCCCAATGAGAGCTGGTTCTTTTGTTTGCTTGTTTGTTTTAGGGGGATACTGGCGGGTCAAACTCAGGACCTCTTACATGGGAAGCAGGTGCTCAACCACTTGATCTACATCTCATCCCCCATGCCTTGCTTTTTAAGTTAATATTAAAAGGTGATGTGCCCCTGGTATATGCAAAATGATACGGAGAGAGAAGGAGATGGCTCAGAGTCACCTTGGCATGTCATTAGCTGTGGAACCCCTCTGGCCTGTTTCCTCATCTGAAAATGGGGAGAATATAATAAAACCCACCGATGAAAGCCTCAGATGATGCAATTTTAGGTAAAGGCAACTGGCAATTGGCTCCCATCCTGTGTCCAGGCCAGAACTCAAATGGAGGTGGTTGAAATTATTACTTCTGGGGAAAAGGGGCACGTAGAGTGGGGGCAAGCCCTCAGGAAGACAGTGGGCAATTTCATTTATTGAAGGGGAGGCAGTTCACTGTCTTCCCAGGATTCGAGCTGCCCAATCTTCCGATAAGGCTGATGGAATGAGGGCCAGGTAACCAGGAGATTCCTGGAATCACCAACATCAGTGACACTCACCTGGAAGTCCCCAAGCCACAGGACAAGAGTGGACCCCAAAGATACTGACACCAGAGCAGATAACTGTCACCAGGTGGTGCCATGGTTGAGTTTTGCTACATCACTGGGTAATTATGACTTCATGAATCAACACTTTGAAGGTATTTGGAGCAGGCCTAACACAACAGTTTGCACTCAAAACACCTTTGTGATTAGAATGACAGCCCTTGAAGTGAATCACTGTGCAGAGAAGACCCTTGCCACCCTCACAAACACCTGCCATTTACTGCGGCTTTACAAAGGGCCAGGTCTTCTGCTGGGGCTGCCGGAACAAAGTACCACAAACCGGGTGGCTGAAAACAACAGAGATTTCGGGAAGCCAGAAATGTGAAATCAAGGTGCTGGCCAGGCCATGCTCCCTCTGAACCTGAATGGTAGAATCCTTCCTTGCCTGCTCCTGGCTCCCGGTGCTTGCTGGCAATCCTTGGCGCTCCTTGGTTTGGCGCTGTAGCACTGCCACCTGTGCCAGCGCCGTCCATGGCCTTCTCCCGAGTCTGTCTGTCTCTTCTTATAGGACACAGTCACACTGGATTAGGGACCCACCCTCCTCCAGGATGACCTCAACTGCAATGACACTATTTCTAAATAAGATCTTCACGTGGGTCAGGACTTGAACATGGCTTTTTGGAGGATGGAGTTCAACCCATAACAATGGGTTATTACATTTCTTTCTCCCTCCCCTTAACCCTATGAGGAGGGCACCATTTTTATCTTCTGTTTTCAGGTGAGAGAACAGAGGCTTGGAGAAGAAATGTGATGAGTCAAGGTCACATGGCTTATAAACAAATGGCAGAGCCTGGGTTCAAGCCCAGGCTCCAAACCAGTGCTCTTCTCTCTGCCCTGTTAATCAGATCCTATTTCAGAAAGCAAGAGATTCTGTGATAATCAGAAATATTTTTTTAAGCAGTTTTTGTTTTTCTAAAAAAAATTTCCCCCTCACCCTCCCCCCTCCCCTTTTCCCACCCACTCCCCCTGCCCTGCTGTTTTTGCTGTCTGTGTCCATTCGCTGTGTGATCTTCTTTATCTATTTCTCTTTTTGTCTTCTCTTCTCGTTTTTCTCCTCTAGGATTCTCCAGAATTCAATCTTGGGGACCTCTAATGTGGAGAGAGGTTCCCTATCACCTGAGCCACCTCAGTTTCTGGTCTCTGCTGTGCTTCACCTTGACTCTCCCCTTTGTCTCTCTTTTGTTGCATCATAATCTTGCTGCATGACTCACTTGCGTGGGCATTGGCTCACCGTGTGGGCCCTGGCTTACCATGTGGACACTCATGTGGGCACTCAGCTCACTGCATGGGCACTGGTTCACCATGCAGGCATGCTTTCTCTTTTTCTTTTTTACCAGGAGGCCCCAGGGATTGAACCCGAGTCCTCCCATATGGTAGGTGGAGGCCCTATCATTTGAGCCACATTCACTTCCCCAGTCAGTAATATTAGTAACAGGTAATGTTTAATTGGGTGCTTAGATGCCAGGGCTTGGGCTAAGTGCCTTTCATGTAAGATCTTATTGAATCTGCTCAAAGACCCTCTGAAAGAGCTTCTATTATTATATCCATTTCAGAGGTGGGAAAGTGAGGCTCAGCAACTTTATCCAGGATAGCAGAAACCCCCGATTTCCCAGTGGAGAGGTGCTCACGGGTCCCAGCAAGAAATACCCACCGGGTCCTGGTGGTTGTGACTTACCAGATGATCATGAAGAAGGGCACTGCAAAGGCCTCCGACGTGATGCCGTGGATCAAGGACTGCAGCGAGCCGGGGAAGGTGTTCACTGTCTTGGGGATGACCTCCCAGGTGGTGTTGAAGTTGGTGAACGGCCCACAGGCTTTCGAGGAAGGGATGCTGCCAAGACATGAAGCGAGGGGCTCAGGACAGGGCCATGCAGCCTGGGCCGAGCGCCCCGCCTCTGCGTGCCCACAGTGCTTTGCTAGCAGGGGCCAGCCATGGACCCACCCGATACCCCTGGGCCCCCTAGGAATATTCTGGTAAAAAATGCTAATTTCATCAAGTCTCTAGACCCGACTTCCAGAGTACAGGAAACTCAGGACAGAAGAGCAAGTTAAATGATACTGTAGGAAAATAACCAGACCAGCCCAGAATGTGAGAATTCTAGTCTCTAATTATCTTAATTTAGAGAGGAGGAAACTTGCCTGGACTTTTCAAAAAAATCAAAGATTAAAAGACGCAAAAGACACATAACAACCAAACCAAATGGTGAACATCTTTGAAGGATCCTCATTAAAAGAGAGAGAGAAAAGCTATAAAAGACCATTTGGGGTAATTTGAGAAATCTTGAAAATGGCAGGCTGTTTATATGATATTAGTATTAATTTTCTTAGGGGTGATAATGTTACTATAATAATGAAGGACAATGTCTTTATTCTTACGAGTTGCATACTCAAGTACTTAGGGATGAAATGTGATGGTGCCTGCAACATAATTTCAAATAAAAAGAAAAACAGTATGCCTAGAGAGATTTTAAAGATGTGGCAAAATATTAACAGGTCACCCAACTGAAGGGTATATGGGTGTCCACTGTTGCTAATTTTTTTCAGCTTTTCTATAGATTTGAAATTTTTCAAAGACCAAGTAGAGAATAAAAGAAAATAAAATTATAATGGAAACAATTAAATCTAAGACCTAAAAAGAGTTGTCCAAATCCACATCACAAAGTTCTGTGTATAGGATTTTCCATTGCAGTCCTGTTTCTAGGGATAAAAATAAGTTCCTGGAAACAACCTAAATATTATTATGGATGAATAATTTATGTTCAATTTAAACACTGGAATACTAAGAAACCTAGGAGAGAGAATCATAGAGTGGGGTGGTGGGAGGAGGGAGGGAGAGAGGTAAGAAAGGAAAGAGGGAAGAAGGTGACTTTTCTAGAGGAGTAATAAGTAGCTGGAAAATAGGACTGGAAAGAGTATTTTCACCATATACTCTTTTATGCCTTTTGGATTTTGTGTCATGTGAATGCATTTCTTATGCCAAAAAAAAGTAAAGTTACCATAAAAAGAATAAGATAGTTCTGTATGTGTTGGCATGCAAAGTTCAAAGTAGGTGAAAAAACAAGTTGCCATACAGGATTTTAGTATTATCCCACATGTATTTTTTTAAAAATACATTTTTTCATAATGAATTTCTGAAAGTATTCATAAGAAAATGTTAATAGTGGCTACCTCTGGGGAATAGGACCAAGACGTAAATCTAAGGAGAAATTTTCCCTCTTCAGTTTATACCCTTCTGTACCAATAGAATTTTTAATTTTATATAACATATTACTATATTAGTAAAAACCAACGAAAAATATACAGAATCAGGGGAGTGGCTGTAGTTCAGTGGATGAGCACCAGCTTCCCATGTACAAAGTCCTGGGTTCAATACCCAGTACCTCCTAAAACAAACAAACAAACAAACAAATATAC
Organism: Dasypus novemcinctus; assembly: GCF_030445035.2. Lineage (NCBI taxonomy): Eukaryota > Metazoa > Chordata > Mammalia > Cingulata > Dasypodidae > Dasypus > Dasypus novemcinctus. The sequence continues at coordinate 54,205,638 of NC_080695.1, read as the reverse complement.
AATTGAATTAAAGAACAAAATATGAGATTAAGTTAAAGATGAAGAAGCAGAATTCCATGAGAGTTTAAGTCATGGGTGGGCAAGTCTGGCCTACCACCTATTTTATAAATAAAATTTTATTGGAACACAGGCACACCCATTCACTTACAGATTGCCTATGGCTGCTTTCATGCTACAGCAGAAGAGTGGTGACAAATACTATATGGCCCCCAAAGCCTAAATTATTTATTCTCTAGCCCTTTACAGAAATCTCTGATTTCTGCCAATCTCTGATATAAGGAGCTACATCACTGGAATTTGAACCCTCAGCTTCTGATCTTTAGTCCAAAGCCCTTTTTGCTCTTTGCAAATTCCACACTGGACTCTACATTCCACGTGCCAGACCTTAAGTGTTTTATACCCTGAGCATCTAGCACAGTGACTGGCACATGGAAGGTGTATAATAAGTGCCAGATTGGCAGGAATATGGGTGACTTCCTGCTTCTTTCTCCTTTTCCCTATACTCCAGATATTCTACAGTGACCGTGTATTATTCTGACAATCAGAAACAAAGAAACAATCCTGGAAAAGAGGTTGCAGGAAAAGTGAGTAGGGTAGGATGGACCCAAATGGCACTCACAAAAATGACGGCACGACCGCAAGCCCAAGTCCTGGCTGTGGGTCGAAATATTTCCATGTCCAGGCAGAACTTTTGAAGCAAAGATGGGCTTGACCAAGCCAGGAGTGACTGGCCTTACCTCTAACGTGAGGAAAACCAAAAAAGAATGCCAGGAATGCTTTAACGTGAAAGGGGGACAGGTCAGGAAGCAAAGAAATGTTCTAGAAAACAAAGTCATACTTACTGAGCCATGCTGATGGTCAGAGGTATCATGGCCAGGCACAGCCCAATCAACAACACCAACAGGAAGAAGAAATTTGAGTTGGATGCTCTGAACTGCCTTGGGGAGGGTCTGCAGGTATGGAGAAGACTCATCTAAGAGGAAAAAAAGAAAAAGAAAAAAATGAAGAGCAATGACTATGGCATAGATGAGCAGCCTTACACATTTCAGGTAGGACCCTAAACTGATACAAACTTTCTAGAAGGTAACTCAACAACAATATAGATCAAAATGAAAAAGTGTTTAACCTAGACACCAACTTTGGGGAATTCACCTTGAGGAAATACTAGGCAAATGGAACAAAATTTATATATGTGGTTGTTTGCTGCTGCAGTGGTTGCAGGCACCTAAATAGCTAGTGATGAAAGTTCATTAAAGATTAAGGCTGGGAAGAGGACTTGGCCCAGTGGTTAGGGCATCCGTCTACCACATGGGTGGTCCGCGGTTCAAACCCTGGGCCTCCTTGACTCGTGTGGAGCTGGCCCATGCGCAGTGCTGATGCGCGCAAGGAGTGCCCTGCCACGCAGGGGTGTCCCCCACATAGGGGAGCCCCATGCGCAAGGAGTGCACCCCGTAAGGAGAGCCGCCCAGCGCAAAACAAAGTGCAGCCTGCCCAGGAAAGGTGCCGCACACACAGAGAGCTGACACAACAAGATGACGCAACGAAAAGAAACGGAGATTCCTGTGCCGCTGACAACAACAGAAGCGGACAAAAGAAGAACATGCAGCAAATAGACAGAGAACAGACAACTGGGGAGGGTGGGGGGGAGGAAGGGGAGAGAAATAAAATAAATAAATCTTAAAAAAAAAAAAAGATTAAGGCACATCTGTAAATGGAATACTAAGAAGCCCTGGAAAGGACAAGAGAGACTTTTAACTACTTATGAAATGATGGGAAATGGAAGGGCTGGATTTTAGAACTATAGAATATCACATTAGTAAAAAAAAAAAACATTTATTCTTTATAGGAGTTTATGTATAAAATGTTGTACAATAAGATACAGAATTAAAAGATATTTTGCTTGATTTTTTTGCAAGCATATACATTTTTCAAGTGCATTTCAAGTAAATATTCCCACTGAGGGGAAAAAAAGACTTGAAGGAAATATCAAGGGAGAAGCATAAATATTCTCCTTAATATATTTTTAAAAAGATTTATTTATTCATCCACCCCCACTCCCACCACCCCCATTGTTTTGCACTTGCTGACTGTTCTGTGTCTGTTCATTGTGTGTTCTCTATGTCTGCTTGTCTTCTTTTAGGAGGCACTAGGAACCAAACCCAGGACCTCCCATGTGGGAGGAAAACACCCAATTGCTTGAGCCACATCTGCTCCTTGCTTGTTGGGTCTCTTTCTGTGTCTCCTCATTGCATCATGTCACTACAACATCTCATTGTGTCAGCTCATTTTGTCAGCTTGCTGTCTTACTCATCTTCTTCGGGAGGCACAGGGAACCAAACTTGGGACCTTCCATATGGGAGGTGGGTGCCCATCTTCTTGAGCCACATCCGCTCCCTCCTTAATATTTTTAAAAGTTACATGGCTGGGATTGGGAAATCAGTGGTAGCCAGGCTAACTTGGACCTGAGGACACTGGGTACAGGGAACTTAGTGGCCTACCTGGGGGCAGCCACAGCTCAGACCTGGAGGGAATGTCAGATCCCAACTTGGCACCCATGACCCTTCCTATTACCCTGCACTGTCTTCATTGTGCTACACACTGGGAAACCTCTGGCTAAGCAATATTTTCTGGAAAGGACAAAAAAATTCCTATCGGTTTTCTCACATCCATCTCTCCTTTGTTGATTTCAACCAGTTGAAGTTTCCAAATGAAAGCATCAAAAGACTCTCCAAAGGGGAAGTGGACTTGGCCCAGTGGTTAGGGCGTCCGTCTACCACATGGGAGGTCCTAGTTCAAACCCTGGGCCTCCTCGACCCGTGTGGAGCTGGCCCATGTGCAGTGCTGATGCGCGCAAGGAGTGCCCTGCCACGCTGGGGTGTCCCCCGCGTAGGGGAGCCCCACGCACAAGGAGTGCGCCCCATAAGGAGAGCCACCCAGCATGAAAGAAAGTGCAGCCTGCCCAGGAATGGCATTGCACACACGGAGAGCTGACACAGCAAGATGACGCAACAAAAAGAAACACAGATTCCCGGTGCCACTGATAAGAACAAGCGGTCACAGAAGAACACACAGTGAATGGACACAGACAGCAGACAACTGGGGGTGGAAGGGTGGGAAATAAATTAAAAAAAAAAAAAAAAAAGATTCTCCAAAGGCCAGACCACCTGGGCAGAAATTTTGGTCCAAGTCAAGGCCCTGCTTAGTCTGGAATGAGATTAAACCTGGGTTCAAATCCTAGGAATCACTTAACGAGCTGTGTAACCTTAGACCAGTTACTTAACCTCCCTGAACGTCAGCTTCCTACTTTATAAAATATAGTTAAAAAGAGTACCTACTACTTCAAAGGTAGGTGTAACCATTCCATGATAATCACTATCGAGTGCTCAGCACCATCAGGACACATAATGTTATTATCTCTTATTATCATCATCAGTACTATTAACACTACTCTTATTGTGATTTCTATTCTACATCCTCAGGGCTTGGCATAATAGGTAATCAATAAATTATTAGCAGAGAATACCTCTGGAAGAAGGGACAGATGTTACTGAATGCATATCTGTATTCTGTAGATGTTTAATAATGAGCATGCATTGCCTCTATAATAAAGAAAGAAGTCAGGTTAATAAGCTGGTCACGTGCTCCTGGGTCCCCAGCACAAGAGCTGCAGAGCGACTTCACCCATTAGACACTTAGTTTAGGCACAATGCTTAGAGCCCACAAGCTGTTCAAGGACCTCCACAAATAACTAAGGCCTGAAAATAAATGCACTGGCTAAAAACCCAGCCAGAAAACTGCAAAACTGAAATAAGTAAACATTTCCTTAAACATCACCAAACTGCACCACTGCTAACTCAACTCTAAGGCAGTTACATATAAAAACAACATTTAGATTGCAGAGACAAAACTGTTCTTAACAAAACTTTCAAAATTATAAAAATGCCAAATCCATCCAAAGTCTTTTCCCAGAATTAAAATAAATACTAAATAAGGCATGATGTGGGAGTGATTTTGATACACCTGATGGGATGTGGGGCAGACTCCAAATACACACGTGCTAAACGCCTCAGGAGGTCAAGAATGGTCCAGAGTAAGGGCCTCCCATTCCCACCTCCCCTTACCTCTTTCACATAAAAGATGATAATGAATTTCACAGTTGCGATTGCCGGGAGAAGAGGGGAAAAAAAGGCTCCGATCCAGCAAATGGTCTGTCCGTAAACGATGCCCAGAACATTATCGGGAATGGCAAATTCCTGCTGCCCCCAGCACTGAATCAGCTTCCAGGAGGAGCAGTACGTCACCAGGAGCCTGGAAACAAACGGGAACATTCCTCACCTGACCATCAATGTCAGTGTCTGCCAAGGTCAGAACCAAGTCCACTAAACCAGGGCCATTTCCACGCATATTTCTCATGGAAATTGGTTCGTCTTAAAGATGAAGAATACAGGCATACCTCATTTATTGCACTTTACAGGTATTTGCGTTTTTTATAAATTAAAGATTTGAGGCAACTCTGTGTCGAGCATCATTTTTCTAATAGCATGTGCTCCCTTCATGTCTCTGTGTCACATTTTAATTAGGTATATACATTTTTTAAAGACATAATGCTATTGCACACTTAATAGACTACAGGATAGTGTAAACATAACTTTTATATATACTGGGAAACCAAAAGATCCCTGGGACTTGCTTTATCGCAATATTCACTTTATTGTGGTGGTCTGGAGCTGCATGTGCAATATCTACATGGTATGCCTGTAGAGTGAACTCTGGAATCACTCAGATCAGGGTCTGCATCTTGACTTCACAACTTACCAACCAAACAAACTTAGACAAGTTTCTGTACCTTTTTGAGCCTAACTTTTCTCATCTGGAATGTGGGAGCACTGAAAAAAGCTTACAAGGACCCTACCACCTGGCAATGCCAGAGTCCTAGATGCTTCCTATAGAAACCCTGGGACCAGGGGCCTGAGATAAACATACAGTTATTTGCTGCAGCATCACCATGTATCACAAAAATACCGGAAACAACTTAAATGACCATTAATGGGGGCTGGACTGATAAATTATTCAACCATGGATACAGGTGGAATACCACACAGTCCTCAAAACCCTGGAGGAAGTGCCTGTGTCCTGCCACGGAAAGTTGCTCAAATGGAAAAAGAAAAAAAGGAGCCGCAGATCAATTTTTGGGGGGCAAGGGCGGTGGGGGTGGGGGGACAACACTTCCAAGAAACTCTTTGTGTTTGCTTACAAGTGTTTTTATGCAAGTGAGTTTTCTAAAGCCTGCTGGATCTACCCCAAAGTGCTCATGGCACCTCCAAAGAATGAGTGGCATCTGGGGATGGGGGGGTCTAGAAACAAAAGCGATGTCTCGCATTTCTCCAGACATCTGCATTTATTTAAATTCTAAATATTCAAAATATTTGAATAAGCACATCTTTGTCATACTTGTATAATTTAAAAAATTTTTAATTCTACATATTTTTTATTTTTTAATAGGCACACATTCATGTCATACTTGGGTAAATTTTGAAAGAAAGAGTTTCTTTTTTACTGTTTGCTCTCAAGGGCTTACTGGACTCCTGGCATATGCCTGATAATCTGGACCGGTGGGTAAAAACAAGCATAAAGGAGATGCTGCAAATCACAGACCAATGGCAACTTCATAGTGACAACCCTGGTAGCCACGGCTAGCATTTTGTGGTGTGCTGTGGCGTGGTCTTAGTGCATTATCAGTTTTATCCCATTTCACCCCCGACATTGCTGTAGGAACTACCACTCCCATTTGACAGATGAGAGAACAGGCACAGAGCTCAAAGAAGGAGCCCAAAGTCACATGACCAGCAAGTGGCTTGAACCCAGGCCAGGAAATATGGCATCCACTAGAGCAAGCCAGGGCATCTCCACTGACAGGACCCGTGACCTCGAGGAAGAAGCGCCATTTCCGCTCTTTGAGCTGCCTCTTAAGACGGAGCAGTTACGTTCCAGATGTTAGGAAGCTAAACAAGCCACCTCTAGGTGTAAAATAAGAGATTTTTAACTAGGTGCCCTGAAGCAGGTGTTTCCCACTTGAAAGCAATTTTAGGAAGGTGGAATTGATTTCTGACCTTATGCCCTCATGTATTTGTCAGCATTTGCATTTATGAAAAACAATCAAAATAAAGGGTTTGATTTTTCAAGAGCTGTAAAGTACAGACAATGATTGGGCGGGAAGGAGTGGGGTAACTTGCATATTCCACAGGAAATGGGCAATTGAAAGTACTGACTATACATATATATATACACATATATACACACATATACACACATACACACACATATATATACATAAAAAAAACTCAGCCCAGGTTTTGGGGTCCATGGCCTCAAGCTGTTGGCAAGCCACTGGTTATCAGCACTTTCAGGGGAGTGACTGCAATGGGAGCCCAGAACAGTAGGGTTCAGAGGGGACCCCTAATACTTACTTTCTAGGAAAATCCACAAAAAGTGTCACAGCCAAGATGATGATGAGGTCGAAGATCATCAGCTTGTACATTTCCTGCCCAACTTGGGTCTCCCAGCACTGAAATCAAAGAGCAAGAGAAACTGAGAAGCCCTACCTGTGGCAGAGAAACCAGGTCTCGGGCTCCTCCCAACACCCTCCCACCCCAGATCCTGCTGCCTCTGAGGCTGAGCAGACTTTGGCTCAGGGTACCACACTGCCATGCAGCTAGAAAGCAGAGCAGCTGGGATTCAAACCCATGGCCTTGATGACTGTTCTCTTGACCTTGATGCTGTGCTCAAAATGAGCCACCCAGCCGGATGCTTCCGTCCCACAGCCTTACTGGGTAGCGCTTCTGGTTGTAGCCACAGAGTTCACACGTGTAGTTATCACAGGTGGTAATCTTGGAGCCCAGGGTGAACACCAGCACGCAGATGGTGGCCAGGCGCATGAAGACACACCTTAGGGTGGGACAGGGAGGAAGGGGGGAGGGAGAGGCACTCAGGGCAGGCTGGCCCTTGGCCGTGAGGGCTGGAGAAGCGGCCCCCCCTTTTTTTTTTAGGTACCGGAGACTGAACCCAGGACCTTGCACATGGGAAGCAGGCACTCAACCACTGAGCTATATCCACTCCCCCTGCCTTTCTTAAAAGGAAACCCGAGGGCATGTAAGGCCCTTCTCATCACTAAGCCTGAAGCCTTCTGACAGCACATGCTTCCAGGTGGGGTGGAGCCAACAACTGAAACAGAATCCAATAAAAACTCTGTCTACACAGTAGTTTACAGGAACTACGATGGGTGGAAAAACAAACACATCTTGAAGAAGCAGTGAATTAACCCAGAATGGGGGCACATTCTACAGGACAAGTGACCCAGTTTCCCCCACAAATCCATGGCATAACAAGCGGGGCAGGGGAATTCTTAATAAGAAGAGGGCTTGAGACACCTAACAACAAAATGCAGCATGTGGCCCTTGTCTGGATCCTCATTTGAACAAACCAACTGCAGAAAGCCAGCTTCTAGCGGGAAGACTGTCTGTTGATTGTATTAGGTATGATGACGGTTATGTTAAAAACAAAAACAAATCTTCACCACTTAGAAATATCTATTCTGAAGTGTTTACAGGGGAAATGACAGGCTGCCTAAGATCTGCTTAAAAAACTCCAGCTAAAGTGGGGAGAGGGAGCAGGTGTAGCTCAGTGGTTGAGTGCCTGCTTCGCATGTACGAGGTCCTGGGTTCAATCCCCGTTATCTCCTTAAAAAAAAAAAAGTGGGGAGAATCAATGTACTAAGACTAGAAAGTGTTGAGAGTGGTTGAAACTAAGTGATGGGCCTATGGGAGGGTTCCTTATACCAGTCACTCTGTTTTTCTGAATGTTTGAAAATTTCTAAAATAAAAAGTTAAAGAAGAGGCAAATGTGCTCTCCAACATTTGATACACGGAAAAGAAACTCTTCAATTCAACAAAGTCCCTGTGAGGTCCTCTCTGCTTCTTTGTGTTAACTCCCTGGACCTTACTTTACATTTTTCAGTCCTGGTGTCTTTAGAGCAACTCCTCCCGCCTCGGCCCTCAGCTGTCAACGTGCTTTTACATGGATGAGCAGAGTAGACTCAAGGAAAAGGGACCTTGCTGCGCTGCACATATAGACGCTGATTCATTCCACAAACGGGGCTATCTAAAGGTCAAGGAAGAATCTTGGCTCAGCAAGAAAATTAGCCACAATTGTTTAGTGATGTCTGCCATGGGCAAGTGTGGGGAGCAAGTGACGAACTGCTGAGCGTGACTGCCACCCTCAGGTTAGGCATTACCTGAGGATAGTCAGCCGGATCTCAAAGCCTGGGGAATAATCCTCATAGTGGATGATCTTAGCAAAGATCATTGGGGTGACGAAATTGGCCAGCGTGATCACGATAGATGGCAGGTACAATATCAGCAGGTTCTCTCCAAAAACCATCTTGTCAATTTCCTAGCAAGGTAACAAAACATACTGGTTGGGAGTAGAATAAGTGAAGTTGCATCACAAATGTGTTGAACTTACAAGAACTCATCTGGACATGTTTGGCAAACTATTAATAAGAAACAAAACATATCTGCATTCAAAATGGCCCCTAAACATGAGCCATCTCCTCTGAGTGTTTAAAAAGAGAAACCATAATGTAGTACCACGATGGAAGAAAAATTAGCTCTATTGGATTCAAGGTGAAATATATATTTTTTAAAAATCCATGTATTCTGTATCAATGAGCAATTTAAAGTATTTTCAAGAATTTAGTAGAGATACTAATTGACTTGTAACAGGCTTCTTTCCTCCTTTCATTGCAACAGGCTATTTCTTAAAAAGATTTATTTCTCCCCACTGTGCTCATTGTGTCTGTTCATTGTGTGCTCGTCTTCTTTTGGGGAAGCACTGGGGACTGAACCTAGGACCTCCCATGTGGGAGAGAGGCACCCAATTGCTTGAGCCACCTCTGCTCCTACTTGTGAGTCTCTCATTGTGTTTCCTCATTGTGTCTCTTTGTTACATCATCTTGTTGCATAATGTTGTTGCATCAGCTCACCATGCCAGCCTGTTGCATCAGTTTACTGTCATGCTCATCTTCTTTAGGAGGCACTGGGAACTGAACCTGGAACCCCCATGTGTTAGGCAGGTGCCCAATTGCTTAAGTCACATCCGCTCCCCTGTAATAGACTATTTAGCCATATATGGCTATGCAGGATAAAGACTTAAATTTCCTGGCCTCTCTTGTGGCAAGGTACAGCCATGTGACTAAATTCTGGCCAAAGGTATATGTGAGTGGAAGTTGTAAGTGCAACTTCCAGGCCATGCCCTTAAAGGAAGGAGGTATGCCTGTCCCATCCCTTACCTTCCTTCCCACTGGCTGGAGCTTGGGCCTGGTGGTGAGCTATTTTGTATCATGCACAACAGAGCTATACCCCAAGGAGGGCAGAGCCCAAAGATGGAAGGAGCCTGGACCCCTAATAACTGACTTCATGAAGCAAAACCACTTGGACTTTTAAATTCACTGCTGGGAGCAGATGCGGCTTGAGTGGTTGAGCACCTGCCTCCCACATGGAAGGTCCTGGGTTTGGTTCCTGGTGCCTCCTGAAAAAAAAACAAGCAACAAGCAAAACAAATGAAAAAGCCAACTCAGGGAAGCTGTGGTTTGAGTGCCGGCTTCCCACGTGCAAGGTCCCAGATTTAATCCTTGGTACCTCAAAAAAAATAAATAAATAAATACTGCTAAAGCTAAACTGAGGTCTCAGTCAGTAAAGTGCAGGAGTCAGGAACTAAATCTAGGCTCATCTACCTGCAGAGCCAGAACACAACTCCAGTGTCCTATGAATCCCAAGAAGAGGCAGGTATCTCAAACTGTCTCTTCTGGGTGCTTCGTTTGTCTTAAAAAAATAGAAACGGATCACCTCCAATTATCACTTCAGTCAAACTCGCATCCCCATACGTGAAACATAAGGACCATGGAGGCTCCCTCACAGATCCGCAATGCATAGAGCCCAGTGCCAAACCAGAGCAAGGGTTAAACCGACTCCCATGGCGTACACACCTTTTTCATGTGTTCTTGTGAGAATATCGTTGCTCTATAGATGGCATAAAAGCACGCTGCTAGAACTGCCAGAACAATACAGTTCAGAAAGAGCCTCAAGGAGTAAATCCGCAGGGTTTCTTCCGAGGTCCTTTCTGCTATTTTCTGCCGGATTCTCTCTTCCTCCAGGTCTGCCTGGGGGCCAAAGAAAACTTATTTGTGAGTGCGGGGAGGAAGGGATGTATATTCAGGGGGTGGAACCAGGGACTCGACATAGCCCTTCCCACCATCTTCAAGTTCCCTCAAATAGTCACCTCTTCCCAGGAGACCTTCCCAGACTAAGTCCAACTAGGTTTCATGTCCACTAAAGCTTAAGTCAAGGTAGAAACTCTATTTATTTATTTTTTAAAAGATTTATTTTTATTTCTTTCCTCTTCCCCCTCCCCCCCCACTTGTCCGCTGTATCCATTTGCTGCGTGTTCCTCTTTGTCCGCTTCTGTTGTTGTCAGCGGCACAGAAATCTGTGTCTCCCTTTGCTGCGTCATCTCACTGCGTCAGCTCTCTGTGTGTGCGGTGCCATTCCTGGGCAAGCTGCACTTTCTTTCGCGCAGGGCGGCTCTCCCCATGGGGGCACTCCCTGCGTGTGGGGCTCCCCTAAGTAGGGGACACCCCTGCATGGCATGGCACTCCTTGTGTGCAACAGCACTGTGCATGGGTCAGCTCCACAGGGGTCAAGGAGGCCCGGGATTTGAACCGCGGACCTCCCATGTGGTAGGCGGATGCCCTATCCATTGGGCCAAGCCCGCTTACCTAGAAACTCTATTTAAACTGCAATTAGACTTTACAACAAATGTGAAAACTATAATCTATATGCAGTATGTGCAGTTTCTTTAAATAGCATGTAGGTGCAGTTTTGATTTTTTAAACCCAATCTGGTCATCTCTGCTTTTAAAAGGAGAATTTGATCTATTCACATTTAGTGTAACAAAGAATATTCTTGATTTGATTCCTTCTATCTTACTTTATGTCAAGCTTTCGATTTACTGGTTGGCTCCTCCCTTTTTTGGGAGAGGGGAATTGATCAAGATGCTCTTTATTACTCCTTCTCTCCTTTTTAATTTGGATATTCTCTTTGTTTTCCTTTCAGTACTTGGGCCGGGGATTGAACCTGAGACCTCGTGTGTGGGAAGCTGGCGGTCAACCACGGAGCCACATCCACTCCCTCTCCACTGTTTCACATTCTTTCTATCCAAACTTATCATCATAGTCTTCCCCTCCCAGTTATTATTTCTCTTGGTATAAGCAATGCTTGTGACAGGCTCTTCTCAGGTGGGAAAACAACAGCACAAAAAGGCAGGGGTGGAGGGAAAACACCACCTCCTCCCATCCAGGGTCGCACCCCCACCTACCTTTCCAGTTGCTGTTCACCAGTACCTACCATTACTAGGGTACTGATCAACCCCAGTGAACTGTTCTCTCTGAGAAGCTCTTGCAAACCAACGGGGCATGTGCTAAATGCCAAGGAGACCCCACCTCCCACTTAGCCAGACCTGGCTGGGGGGAATCTGGCAAGGGAAAGCCGGGAGCACTCACTCGGAGCTCGTACCGCAAGCTGCTGTGCTTCAGCTCCGCCATGTTGCGGTTGGTGATGCAGAAGTCCCAGCCAGCAAAGATCTTGTTGCAGTAACTCTGGAAGTGCTCCTCACTCCGAATCAGGTTGATCTTGAACCCCTCCACTGACCTGACCCCAAAACACAATCATCCTTCTTATACACACAACAAAATATAGACACATGACCTGGCTTAGTTAGACACAGCTGCAGCTTCTATTCATTTTGCCATGGTCAACTTTTGGTCCATTCTAGATATATGTGACAGCTAACCAGGTATCTCATTTCCTCTCATCCATTTTATGGCTTCCATTACAGCTGGAATAAAATCTAAACCCTTTAACACAGCCTAGAGGTCCTGCATGAGCTAGCCTTGCCTTCTTTCCTTTTATGGAGTCACCCTCCTATGTCTTTTCTGACACTCTTTCTATAAACACATGAATCTCTGCTCCTGCCTCAGGGCCTTTGCACTTGCAATTCCCTCTACTCTCTCCTTCCCTTCCTTCAGGTTTCAGCTCAAGTGCCCCTCCCTCGGATTCCTCACCCCCCCTTCTAAAGTTATACACTTTCACTTCAAGTCAGTCTCTTTCTATTTCCTAATCAGTGAGCCTAATCTGAAATTACCTTATTTAACTGTCTACAATGTATAGCCCCTTACCCTCACTAAATGTTAAATTCCTGGAAGACAAGTACTTTGGCTGTCTCGCCACTTTTATATCCAGAATGCCTGAAACATACTAGATGGCCCATGTGTGTTTGTTGGATCAATGAATGAATAAATGAGTTGAGTAGCTAATGAATATCTAGTTAGCACCTGTTAGGACAGATACAACTCTATTGCACATTCCAGAATTTTTATTTATTCAAATGCTTCCACGGAAAAAATATGCCCTTGTACTTGATGAGATAAAGACACCAAATGCATGGGGGTGGGGGTATGCTGGAGTTCCCTGTGTGGGTTTTGCATTATTTTGGCAACTCTCCTGTAAGTTTGAAATTATCTCAAAATATAAAGTTAAAAGAAAAGACCAGCAAATGCCACACGCAGTTCTCTGTAGATGAAACAGATATTTTTAGAACTTGCTAGTGAGTCATGAAGACAATGGAAGTGAAAGGAATGGCAGCCATCAGACATTCAGTTCCAAAGTTCCTGGCAAATAATATATATCAGAACTACCGGAGTGCTTTTCCAAAATGTAGACTCCCAGGTGGTTTCCTACACTGAAATTTCAATGCAGTGGGCCTTATGTGGGGTCCACGATTATGTTACTTTACAGTTCTCCATGGTGATTTCAAGAGACCATGCCAGTTGAACACATCTGATTGAGACCCAAGCTACATTTTGCAGGTGAGGAAGCTAAGATCTAGAGAAGGGAAAATCATTTCCCTATATTCACAGCGTTAGTGGCAGAAGAGGGCTAATATGATGATGATGATGTTGATGACAGTGACAAGGAGGAAGGTGCTGGGCACAGTCCAAGCCCTTTACCTGTCTTGTTTCAGATCGTTCACAGCTCTTTCAAGTGTGTACATTTCACAGATGAAGAAAATGAGAAAATCAGAGCAAAAATAAGGTGTTGGTGTTTGAAAATGATCGCTTGAAGAGCTTCAGGCTGCTTCATCCAGCTTCCAAATCCTGGTCTTCATCTCCCAAACCTTTCCTCATAAAACCCATCTGTGATGGTTAGGCTAATGTGTCAACTCAGCCAGGCAATTGTGCCCAGTTATTTGGTCAAGCAAGTACTGGGCTAATTGTAATACAAGGGCATTTATGGACGTTAGTTACCATTGACTTTACTGCAGTGTTAAGTCATAGATAACTGATTACAATTACATCAATAAGGGAGATTGCCATTAGCAATGAGTGAAGTTTTATCCAATCAGTTGACTGCCTTAAAAAGGGAAGCAATTCCAGCATTGAGTGAGAATTTCCCAGCTCGTGTTTGACCAGCCAACATCTCCCAGAACTCATCAAGGACCTTCATCAGACTCTCACTGGAGTCTCTGGTTTGCAGCCTGTCTGCAGAACCTGGACTTGTGCATGCCCCCATGGTTGCATGAGAGACTCTGATAAAATCTCTTACTATCGACAGACATCTCTTGTTGATTCTGCTTCCCTAGAGAGCCCTGACTAATATACCATCCCTGGACTCTGCCCATCCTTTGGGAAATGGCTCCTGGAGCCCACAGATCTCCAAAAGACTACAGCCATCAAGGGTAATTAAATAGAACACAATTACAATATAATTTTACCTTTTCACTATCCAAAGAAGGCTCAGGGCCAGGTAAACAACTGTGCTTAACAAATATGCCAGGGGCAGGTCATAGGTGAAGTTCTGAAATTTCACCCCATCAATGGTGTAATGTCCATAAAATAGAGAGGTCTCCTCCAAGAAACCCTGAAATAAAGCCAAGGGCATGAGGTCAGACTGGTGAGTTCACTGCAGGGAGGGATCAAGGAGGGCAGTCCCTGCCCTCAAGAAACCCATATTCCAGGGTCTTTTATCACAAAATCACCACTTTATATAAAAATCAACTCAAAATTCTCAAACATCGAAATGTAAGAGCCAAAACTATAAAATTCTTAGAAGAAAATATAGGGGTAAATTTTTATAACTTGGATTTGGCAATGGATATCAATGGATATAATATCAAAAGTACAAACAACAAAAGTACAAACAACAAACAACAAAAGAAAAAATAGATGGATGGCATCAAAATTAGAAACTTTTTTGTTTTAAAGGATACCATCAGGAAAGTAAAAAAGATAGCTCACAAAATGGGAGAAAAAAATCTGCAGATCACATATTTCATAAGGACTTGTACCCAGAATATATAAGAATTACAATTCAACAATAAAAAGACAACCCAATTAAAAAATGGAGGAAGGATTTGAATAGAACTTTCTCCAAAGAAGATAAGCAAATGGCCAAATAAGCATATGAAAAGATGCTCAATATCGCTAGTCATCAGGAAAACAAAAAATCAAAACCACAAGAAGACACCCCTTTTCACACAAACTAGGATGACTATAATCAAAATGTCAGCTAACAGCATGTGTTGGCAAGTAAGTATGCAGAGATATCAGAACCCTCATATACAGCTGGTGGGAATGGAAAACAGTGCAGCTTTAGAAAAGTCTGGTAGTTCCTCAAAAAGAGTTTGCCATTTGACCCAGAAATTCCACTCCTAGGTTGTATTCCCCAGAGAAATGAAAATGTGGGCCCACACAAAACCTTGTATACAAATGTTCACAGCAGCATTATTGAAAAGGTAGAAACAATACAAATGTCCATAACAAATGAGTAGGTAAACAAAATGTGATGTGTCCATGCAATGGAATACTATTTGGCCATAAAAAAAGAATGAAGTACTTATACATGCTAAAACATAGATGAACCTTGAAAACATCATGCTAAATGAAAGAAGGGAGTCACAAAGGATCGGGTATTACACGATTCCATTGACATAAAATGTCCAGAATAGGTCAATGCAAGGAGATAGAAAAGAGGTTAGTAGTCACATAATGGGGAATGGGGATATGGGAAGGTTAGGGGGTGCAAGCTAAAGGGCACATGGTTTCTTTTCAAAGTGATGAAAATGCTCTAAAATTGATTGTGATGATGGCTGTACACCTCTGTGAATAAATGAAAGGCCACTGAATTGTACACTTTAAGTGGGTGAACTGTATGATATGTGAATTATATCTCAATAACAATGCTACAAAAAAGAAAATTACATAGGTGCCTTAAGTGAAAAACATTACAAAAAAGATCCTGAATTCTTAGGGTAGAATGAGGGAAACTTTCAAATTCCTCCTTGGATGGCAGAAAAATTCCAGGAGAGTGGGGAAGAGAACATAGTAGAAAGCAGAAACTGTATAAGTAGTACACAGATGTTCACTACAGTATTGTTTATAAAGGAGGAAACTGGAAGCATCTGAATGCACATCATAGGGCACTGGCTAAATCATAAAAAATCCATATTATGAAATATTAAGCAAGGTCATATAAGTACCTAGAGGAGGACTTGCATATTGGTGTTAAAAGATCAGTTACTGCTAGGGTTTAGGACACTAGGAGAAGGCTAAACACCACCCAGAGGAGAGAGGGACGAAGAAGGGAAATTACAACAGCAGAACTGAGTTGAAACCACACATTCTCCCACACTAAAGACAATTTAGAATATTCAGGCCTCTAGGCCTGAGACCCCAGGAAAAGGGAGAGGGAGGAACACAGCCTAAGGCTGACTCAGCTCTTGACCCACAAATTTGTTCTGCTGAGTCCCACAAGCCACAAGCTCTTCCAGGCCAGCTGTGGCCCGGCCACTGTTAGCCTTGGGAGCCTGCAAGGGGCTAAAGAGTAGGACCCTCCCAATCTCCTTCTCTACTAACCTGGACTGATTGTTAAGGACACAGAGGGGAGTGGAAGTGTTTCCTATCTGGAAAAAGGGAGGGGGCTGCCAGAAAAGGAGGCACAACTGTCTGAGAAAGTTTGAATCTCAAGGCTCTTAGCCTCCAGGCAGGAACCTCCATCACATTGCTCCAGTCTGGCACTGAACGGCCAAAGAGAGCCACCTACTGACAGACCAAGAAAATGCATGTGAGAAAATAAAAAATAAGAGTCTTTTTCTGGCCTTTATAGCCTCTCTCCCCAAGACCCTAGGAAGCAAGTCTCCAACCAATCACTGGGTCCAGAGTCCAGTTTTGAGAAACTAGCAGGGACAATCCTGAAAATCCAGGTTGAACCAAAATCAGAGTAGCAGTAACACACAGCCTCCTGCCACCAAATCCCTATAAAAGAGAAATAAATTGAGCATCTGAGTAAACTGTATCCTAATTAGATGCCTAGACATCAGCAAAAAATTATGAACCACACTAAGAAAATGGAAGACATGACCCAAGAAAAGGAATATATCAAAGCCCTAGAAATAATCAGTGAGATGCACACAAATTTCCAAAATCAAATGATGCATTGAAAGACAATATGGCTAAACAGATATATGACATGAACAGGACATTGAGCAAGCAGAAAGAAGAATTTGAAATCCTTAATAGAAAAGTAACAGAGTTCATGGGAATGAAAGACACAATAGTTAAGATAAAAAACACATTTAGAGGGACAACCAGCAAGGTGGCGGTAGAGTAAGGAGCTTCTAGAGTCAGCTTGTGCTACAGGGCAGTTAGTTATCACACAGAGCTAACCAAAGCACCTGTTTCGGGGCTCTAGGCAGCCAGAAGAGCATTCTGCAACATCCTTGAAAGAATGGAAGGAGAAGAGTGTTCATCTTCAGAGAAGATTCATAAGTAGAGCACTCCATGCACTGGAGGCCAGTGCCCACCCTCCACTGGAGGCAGAAGCCACCTCAGGAGCTCTTCTGCAGAAGCTCCACTTGTGAAAAACAGGGGAGGATGGCATGGTTGGGCACCAACTTCAGCTACTGATTAGTAAATTAGGTGGGCTAAAGTATAATCCTAAGAATAACTAAAGTTTGAACCTGTCCAAGGCAGAAAGAGGCTGGTAGCCACCATTTTACCTCCACCCCTGATATGAGTGAAAGCGGCAGGGACTGAAAATCACAGTGCTGGTAGGGAGCAGTTTCTTTCCATGCAGATCAGATTGCAGCTGTAGCATAAGTCCAAGCCCAGCAGGGAGGAAGCTGGTGGGACCTGCACCAGCCTCTCTGGGAAAATACAGGTCACAATGTGAAGACCAGTGATCACCCAACCCTGGCGGTGCAAGTTACCTCAGGAGCTATTCTGTGGCTAAAATTGAAGCTCCATTTCCCAAAAACAGGGGAGGAAGAGATGGTGGGCCACTGATTTCAGCTACTGATTAGTATATTTGGCTGACTAAAGTATAATCCTAAGAACAGCTAAAGTTTGAACCTGTCCAAGTCAGAAAAAGGCCAGTGGCTGCCAATTTGACTCTGCCCTCAGCATGAGGGGAAGTCTGGCTGACTGAAAATCACACTGACGGTAGGGACTGGCTTCTTTTACCCCGAGTGGCCTACAACCCTAGCCTAGGCTTCAGTCCTACCTCCAGCAGGGAGGAAGCTGGCGTGTCCTGCACCAACCTCTCCAGGTAACAGCAGGTACATTCAGCAGGTACAGACTGAATAGCTGGAAGTCTACCAGGGCAACTGTGGTCATTTTGGACCCGCTCTGCATAGATTGCTGCCCACACCTGCAGCTCCATCCCTGTACTAGGCAGGGCAGAAAGGGGCTTGAAGCTTCATCATTCTCTCTGGACAACTATAGTCTAGGCCTGCATGACTTGGATTATTATACACAGCTGTGGCTCTGTTCCTACCCCGGGCAAAGGAGAAAATTGGGAGAAGCTTCACTGGTCCCTGGGGAAGTGAGGGCAGCTTAAGCCTCCACAGCTCATAGTGCCAACTACATTCTTGGTTCCTACTACACAACCGATAAGGGAGAAAGGGCAAGAAAGCCCAAAACTAAAGAGAGAAACTGCACTTAGAATAAATACATCTAGTAAGCCAGATGCCAAGACACCAACAAAAAATTATAATCCACACCAAGAAAAGGAAGATATAGCCCAGTTAAAGGAAAAAGATAAGTCTCCAGGTGACATAAAGGAGTTGAGACAAGTAATCATAGATGTTCAAACAAATCTCCTTAATAAATTCAGTGAGATGGCTAAAGAGATTAAGGATTTTAAGAAGATATTGAATGAACACAAAGAAGAATTTGAAAGCATACATAGAAAAATAGATCTTATGGGAATGAAAGGCACAGTAAATGGAATTAAAAATACACTGGAATCATATATTAGCAGACTTGAGGAGGCAGAAGGAAGGATCAGTGAGCTTGAAGAAATAGCCTCTGAAAGCAAACACATAAAAGAACAGATGGAGGAGGTGGACTTGGCTCAGTGGTTAGGGCGTCCATCTACCACATGGGAGGTCCGCGGTTCAAACCCCAGACCTCCTTGACCCGGGTGGAGCTGGCCCATGCGCAGTGCTGATGTGCGCAAGGAGTGCCCTACCACGCAGGGGTGCCCCCGCGTAGGGGAGCCCCACCCGCAAAGAGTGCACCCTGTAAGGAGAGCCGCCCAGTGCGAAAGAAAGTGCAGCCTGCCCAGGAATGGCGCCACACATACGGAGAACTGACACAGCAAGATGACGCAACAAAAAGAAACACAGATACCCGTGCCACTCACAACAGAAGTGGACAGCGAAGATGCAGCAAAGAGACACAGAGAACAGACAACCAGGGTGGGGGAAAGGGGAGAGAAATAAATAAATAAATAAATCTAAAAAAAGAATGGAAAAAATTGAACAAGTTCTCAGGAAACTAAACAATAGCAAGAAACATGCAAACACATCTGTCATGGGTATTCCAGAAGAAGAGAAGGAAAGGGGCAGAAGGAATATTTGAAGAAATAATGGTAGAAAATTTCCCAACCCTATTGAAGGACATGGACATCCATGTTCAAGAAGCACAACATACTCCCATCTAAATAAATCCAAATAGACCAACTCAAGGACACATGCTAATCAGAATGTCAAATGCTAAAGACACAGAAAGAATTCTAAGAACAGCAAGAGAAAAGCAATGCATAACATATAAGGGATTCCCAATAAGATTAAGTGCTAATTTCTCACCAGAAACCATGGAGGCAAGAAGACAGTGGTATGATATATTTAAAATACTGCAAGAGAAAAATTTCCAGCCAATAATCTTATATCCGGCAAGATTGTCTTTCAAAAATGAGGGAGAGTTTAGAATATTCACAGATAAAGAGAAACTGAGAGAGTTTGTAAGCAAGAAATTGGCTTTACAGGAAATACTAAAGGGTGTGCTAGAGCCTGAAAAGAAAAGACAGGAGAGAGAGGATAGGAAGAGAGTGCAGAAATGAGGATTTTATCAATAAAAGTAACTAAAGAGTCAAAACAGTGATGAAAATAAAATATGACAGATAAAACCCAAATATTTAGGAATAAACTTAACCAATGATATAAACCACTTGTATTCAGAAAAATACAACTCATTGTTAAAACAAAATTTTAAAAGATCTAAATAATTGGAATAACATTCCATGCTCAAGGATTGGAAGACTAAATATCTTTTAAGAGGTCAGTTCTACTTGTTTTGATATACAGATTCAATGCAATCCCAATAAAAATTCCACCACCATTTTTAAAATAAATGGAAAGCATGATTATCCAATTTATTTGGAAGAGTAAAGGGTCCTGAATATCCAAAAACATCTTAAAAAGGAAAAGCAAAGTTGGAAGACTCTCACTTCCAGACTTTAAATCATATTACCTAGCTGCAGTGGTAAAAATAGCATAGTACTGGCATAAAGACAGGCACATAGACCAATGAAACCAAACTGATGATTCAGAACAGAGCTTCACATCTAGGGCTAAGTGATTTTTGACAAGCCTGTCAAACCCACCCAGCTCAGGCAGAACAATCTACTCAACAACCGGTACTGGGAGAACTGGATAGCCATAGCAAAAAGAAGAAAAGAGGGCCCCTATCTCACATCTTATACAAAAATTAACTTAAAATGGAACAAAAGTCTAAAAATAAAAGCAAGAACCATAAAGCTTCCAGAAGAAAATGAAGGAAAATATCCTCAAGACTTAGTGGTAGGTAGTAGATTCTTAAAAGCAAATAAGGGGAGGACTGAGATGGACTACTGATGCTTAATGTATGTAGAAGTTTTAAATAACTTTAATGTAAAAGTGTGGAAGTGGATAAAGCTGGTTAATAAATGGGAATGTGGCTGAAAACTGTAGTTTGGGGCTGTAAATGCCAATTAAGAGAATGCTAGAGAATAATCCAGGGACTGAAGAACAGTAAACCCAGAGGTGGATGAGAATTGTTTTTGATGGTACAGATGCAAGAGTAACCTTTGTGAACCAAAGCAAATGTACATCACTATTGTTCGGTGGTGAGAATGTGAAGAAACATGGGAAAAATACAACTAGAGTGACCTACGGACTGTGGTTAACAGCAATACTGTAATAGTCAGCATCTATGTCAAAGATGTACTGTGTTGACAATGGGAGAGTGTGGAAGGAGTGTGCCAAATATAGGCTATGAACCTGGTAATAATCTGACGATACTATCTCATAATCTGTGGTAGGTGTTCCACCACAGTGTGGCATATTGATGGAAGGGTATTGTGTGTGAATTCTGTACATGTGCATGATTGTTTTGCAGGCTTACAGCTTCTGTCATAAAAATATATTTAGAAAATGATGATAGAGTGGGTTGGGGGAAAAGTACACAAAATATAGGATGGGGACTGTAGTTAGTAGTAAGATTTTGAGGATATTCTTTCATAATTTATAACAAATGTCTCACAACAATACAAGGTGGGTTGTTGTATGGGACCCCTGTATGATGTTATGCAGGTTTTGCTTTGTAAGTTCACAACTTTTACGATACACTTATTGTTCATGTATGTTCACATATAAATGATATAAAAATAATAGTAATAATAATAGGTGGGTTGGGGGTAAAATACACCAAAAGGTAAGATATTTTGGTTAGTAGTAATATTTTGAGGATGTTGTTTAATTACTAGTTAAAAATGTTTCACAACAATGTGAGGTGGGTTGTTGTATGGGACCTCTGTATGATGTTATGAATGTTTGCTTTGAAAGATTACAACTATTACTATATGCTTATTGTTTATGTATATTTATGTATGAGAGAAATACTTAAATGGGAAAAAAAGAAAAAAAAACACATTAGAGGCATACAAGAGCAGACTCAAAATAATGAAAGAAAGAATAAATGATACTGAAGACAAAACAGCTGAAACTGAAGAGAGAAAAGAATGGAAAAAATTGAGCAGGGGCTCAGACAGTTGAATGACAACACGAAACACAACAACATTCATGTAATGGGAATTCCAGTGGAGAAGAGAAGGGAAAAGGGGCCGAAAGAGTATGTGAGGAAATAACAGCTGAAAATTTCCCAACTCTCTTGAAAGAAATTAATTTAAATGTCCAAGAAATGCACCATATCCCATTCAGAATAAATCCAAATAGACCTACTCTAAGACACATACAATGTCAAAGACAAACAGAAAATTCTGAGAGCAGCAAGAGAGAAGCAAACCACCATATAAAAGGGACTCCCAGTAAGACTTACCATGAATTTCTCATCAGAAACCATGGAGGTGAGAAGACAGAGGTATGGAATAATGAGTATATGGAAAGAGAAAAACTGTCAGCCAAGAATTCTTTATTCAGCAAAATTGTCCTTCAGATATGAAGATAAGTATAAAATATCCACAAACAGAAACTAAGAGGGTTCCTTAAAAAGACTCTACTTTGCAGGAAATAATAAAGGAATACTTAGAGCCTGAAAGAGACAGGAGAGAGAGGCCTGGAGGAGAGTATAGAAGAAAGAATAGTGGAAAGAATAACCAAGAGTAAAAAGATGGATGAAAATATGATATGACATATGAAAACTGAAGAATAAAATGGTGGAAGTAAATAATGCATTTCCAGGAATATCAATGAATGTGAATGGATTAAACTTCCCAGTCAAAAGATATAGGCTGACAGAATGGATAAAAAAACATGAGCCATTCATATACTGCTTACAAGAAACTCAGCTTAGATACAAACCAGCTGAAAGTGAAAGGTTGGAAAAAGATACTCCAAATAAATAGTAACCAAAAAGAACAGGAGTGGCTATACTAATATTGGACAAAACAGACTTCAAATGCAAAAAAGTTATAAGAGCTATAGAAGGCAATGATATATTAATAAAAGGGACAATCCCCCATGAAGATTTAACAGTTATAAATATCTATGCACTTAACCAGGGTGCCCCAAAATACATGAGGCAAACTCTGACAAACCTGAAGGGAGAAATATACATCTCTACAATAATTGTTGGAGATTTCAATACACCACCCACATCATTAGATAGAACAAGTAGAAAGAAGATCAGCAAGGAAAGAGAAAACTTGAACAATATGATAACCAAGTTAGACCTAACAGAATGTTGCATCCAAACTCAGCAGGTTATACATTATTCTGAAGTGTCCATGGATCTTTCTCCAGGATAGATCACATGTAGAGCACAATGCTGCTCTCAAAAAATAGAAAAAGACTGAAACTATGCAAAGCACCTTCTCAGATCATAATGGAATGAAACAGGAAATCAATAATAGACAGGAAGAAGGTAAATTTGCAAATGTGTGGAGGCTGAACAACACACTCCTAAATAATCAGTGGATCAAAGAAGAAAGTGAAATCAGTGAGTATATTGAGACAAATGAAAATGAGAGCAAGACTTATCAAAACTTATGGGATACAATGAAGGCAGTCTTAAGAGGGAAATTTATAGCCCTAAATGCCTATTTTAAAAAAGAAGAAAGAGCTAAACTCAAAAGATTTAACTGAACAACTAGAGAAACTAGAAAAAGAACAGCAAACCAAGCCCAAAGCAAGCAGAAGGAAAGAAAGAATAAAGATTAGAGCAGAAATAAATGAAATTGAGAACAAAAAAACAATAGAGAAAATCAACAAAACCAAAAGCTGATTCTTTGAGAAGATCAGTAAAATTGACAAACCCCTAGCAGGACTAAAAAAGGAAAAAGAGAGATGATGTAAATAAATACAATAAAAAATGAAAGGGGGAAGTTACAACTGACTCCACAGAAATAAAAAGGATGATAGGGAAACGGACTTTGGCCCAGTGGTTAGGGCGTCCGTCTACCATATGGGAGGTCCGCGGTTCAAGCCCCGGGCCTCCTTGACCCGTGTGGAGCTGGCCCGTGCACAGTGCTGATGCGCGCAAGGAGTGCCTGTGCTACACAGGGGTGTCCCCCGCGTAGGGGAGCCCCACGCGCAAGGAGTGTACCCATAAGGAGAGCCGCCCAGGGCGAAGGAGGGAGCAGCCTGCTGAGGAATGGCGCCGCCCACACTTCCCGTGCCACTGACAACAGAAGCAGACAAAGAAACAAGACGCAGCAAAAAGACACAGAAAACAGACAACCGGGGGAGGGGAGGGGAATTAAATAAATAAAAATAAATCTTTAAAAAAAAAAAAAAAGAGGATGATAAAAGGGTATTATGAGAAACTGTATGCCAACAAACTAGACAACCGAGATAAGGACAAATTCCTAGAAATGCACAAACAACCTACACTGATGCTACAAAAAAATACAAGAGCTTAACAAACCAATCATATTTAAAGAGATTCAATCTGGCATCAAAAATCTCCCAGCAAAGAAAACTCCAGGACCAGATGGCTTCACAGGTGAATTCTACCAAGAATTTCAAAAAGAATTAACACCAATCCTGCTTAAGAAATTGAAGAGGAGGGAAAATTACCCAACACATTTTATGAAGCTTATATTACCCTAGTATTAAAGCCAGAAAAAGACACTACAAGAAAAGAAAATTACAGACCAAGCTCTCTAATGAACATAGATGCAAAAATTCTCAACAAAATAATAGCAAATTGAATCCAAAAGCATATCAAAAGGCTTATTCATCAATACCAAGTGGGATTTATTTCTGGTATGCAAAGCTGTTTCAACATAAGAAAATCAACCAATGTAATACACCCACCACATTAACAAATTGAAGGGAAAAAACCACATGATTATCTCAATGCAGAAAAAGTATTCGACAAAATTCAGCATTTTTTAAAAATAAAAACACTTCAAAAGCTAGGAATAGAAGGAAAATTTCTCAATATGATTAAAAAAAAAAATCCACAGCCAACATTGTACTAAATGGGGAAAGGTTGAAAGCTTTCCCTCTAAGATCATGACCAAGACAAAGATACCCACTGTCACCAGTTATTCAACATTGCTCTAGAATTTCAAGCTAGGGCAATTAGACATGAAAAAAAAAATTTAAAGGCATCCAAATAGGAAAAGAGGAAGTAAAACTCACACTATTTGCAGATGACATGATCTTATATTTAGAAAATTCTGCAATGTCTACTACAAAGCTACTTGAGTTAATAAATGAGTTCAGTAAAGTGGCAGGATATAAGATCAACATGGAGAATGAGTAATATTTTTGTACACTAGTACTGAACATTCTGAGGAGGAAATCAGGGGGAAAAATTCCATTTATAATAGCAACAAAAAGACTCAAATACCTAGGAATTAATTTAACCAAAGAAGTATAGGACCTATATGCAGAAAACTACAAAACAATGCTAAATTAAACAGCCTACTTTACAAAATTACAAAAGGCAATTACCAAATTCATTTGGAAGGGAAAGCGTACCCAAAGAGCCAAAAGCATTCTAAAAAAGAAGAGTGACATGGGAGGAATTTCACTGCCTGAACTTGAAACATATTACAAAGTTACAGTGGTCAAAACAGCATGGTACTGGCATAAAGACAGACATATCAATCAGTGGAATAGAATTGAGAGTCCAGGAATAAACCCTCACCTATACAGTCAGCCAGTTTTTGACAAACCTACCAAGTCCATGTTAATGGGACAAAACAGTCTCTTCAACAAATGGTGCTGGGAGAACTGGTGATCTATAACCAAAGAATGAAAGAGGACACCTATCTCACTCCCTGTACAAGAATAACAAAAAATGGATCAAAGACCTAAATATAAAAGCCAGGACCATAAAATTACTAGAAGAAAACGTAGGGAAACATCTTCAAGACCTTGTAGTAGGTGGTGGTTTCTTAGACCTTACATCCAAAGCATGCACAACAAAAGAAAAAATAGATAAATGGGACCTTCTCAAAATTCAACACTGTTGCACCTCACAAGACTTTGTCCAAAGGATGAAAAGGCAGCTGATTCAATGGGAAAAAATATTTGGAAATCACATGTCTGATAAGGGCTTAATATTCATGATATATAAAGAGATGTTTCAACTCAATAATAAAAAGATAAATGACCCAATTTTTAAAAATGAGCAAAAGACTTGAATAGACATTTGTCCAAAGAAGAAATGCAAATGGGAAACAAACAAAAAAACACATGAAAATATGCTCAACATCACTAATGATTAGGCAAATGCAATCAAAACCACAATGAGATATCATTTCACACCTATCAGAATGGTCACTATTAAAAAACAGAGGACTACAAGTGTTGGAGAGGATGTGGAGAGATAGGAACACCTATTCACTGTTAGTGGGAATGCAGAATAGTACAGCCACTCTGGAAGACTGTCTGGCAGTTCCTAAAGAAGCTGAATACAGACTTGCCACGTGACCATGCAATACCATTACTGGGTATATACCCAGAAGAACTGTGAGCCATGAAACAAAAAGACATCTGCACACTGATGTTCATAGTGGCGCTATTCGTGATTGCCAAAAGGTGGGAACAACTCAGGTGTCCATCAACCGATGAATAGATAAACTGTGGTCTATTCACATGATGGAATATTATGCAGCTGTAAGAAGAAATGAAGTCGTGCAATATATGGCAACATGGATGAACCTGGAGGACATTATGTTAAGCAAAGCAAGCCAGACAGAAAAGGACAAATACTGTATGATTGTGTTACTATGAACTAAACATACTGTGTAACATTGTATGATTCCATTTATATAAAATATAAATCAATTTATAAAGAAGAAAAAAAAATGAGAGAGGTGGGGAGAAGAGGCTGGGGGCAGGAACAGGGGCCACCGCAGGTGTCTGTAGGGACTGCCCCTTGGCCAGCACAGTGGGCACTCTGGTGACAGGAGGGGGCTTTCAAGGACACAGCAAAGCCCTTTCTCCAACCCTACTGAGCATCACTTCCATCTAGCAGAACAAATTCATGGAAACCCGCCAAATGCCCATGCGCCATGGACAACAATAACATTAATAAAATTGTAAGCCTTACTAATAAAATGGAAACTAGAACTTATACAGTGCTTGCTGTGTGCCAGGCACCCCTGTAAACATTTATTAACTCGCCCGTGTGCTATAATTACACTCACCACCCCAGTGTCGAGATGAGGCGGTTAAGGCACAGGGAGGTTATTTAAAACCTACGTGTCAGAATCAGGATTCAAACCCAAGCAGCCCAGCAAGAGAGCACACGCTTCGTGGCCACGTGACACAACCTCTCACATGGTCTGAAGGGTTGGGACAACACAATTTAGTAAGACATCTAATAAGGATTTTTACCACTCAGTTGGCTGCAGCAATGCTTGACTGTATAAGATCTCAGGGTATTAAGAGCATCAGGAGAGCTCGAGAATTCTGAGTGTCTGGCTGAAGCTGAGGGAGGACTCGGCCTCAGGAACCATGTCACTGATGAGAACCTCTGTGCTTTGTGAGTCCCCCAAAGACTCTCAGCTTACTGAAAGGGCTTTGAAAGACAAGAACATCCTTCAAAAGATGACAGCCACTTCAAAAGATCCCCACCAGTTCTAAAAACCAATAAATTAATTTGGAAATTACTTGAATAATTTGATAAAAGTTGAGTCTCAGCTTTGTATTTTAAAGCAGCTTAAACGTAGCTTAGATTCGAACAAATCACCCCCTCCCTGAACATCTGGCCCTTTCTACTCTCAGCAGATGCTGGCTCCCATCATGGCTTAAGAATCAAAGAAATATATTTTTAACGTTTGTAATAAATTGATTAATATTTCCAAAAAGGCAAAGCACGTGCAAAAATCAGTTTTTAAAAGGAAGATTAAAAAAACCTTTTATGACACTCTAAGAAGGATGAGATTAATTCCATTTTAGAGCTAATATTTTCATACTTCGAAGGTACCTCAGGGAATGCATGATGGGCCTATGCAGGGTAAGCACATATGGGCATATGTGTACATGTGTACATGATGTGTGTGCATGTGAGTTTGTGCATTACACGTGGCTGTGTGCACATTTTGAGAAGAGTCACAGTCTTCATCAAGGCATCCAAAGATCCCTAAAGTATTAAAGATTTTTCAGTGCCACAGAAATGAAGTAAATGGGGGGCCTTATCTGGGTTTAGTTTCACTGAAATTTCCTTCTTTGGGGGAACTAAGTATTTTATTTCTGTGCAGGCCAGTATGAAGGTGTGGGGGCTAGGAGGAGCCTAAAGCACACTTCCGGGATCCATGCTGAACAACTAATTGCAAGCCCTGTTTCTTTTACTAGTACTTGTGTCAACACTTGTGTTTGGTCTCACTGCAGATGGCCGGGAAACTGATCTTTAAACTGGTCTATGTTCAGTGTAGTTACTACATATATTTACCAGGTACTGAGAATTACGTTAAATACTTACAGTGCCAGAAAGCAAGTCTATGATATAACTGTAGAAGTAAATAAGTCCAGAGCTACTTATTGGATAAACTGTACATTGTATATCTGTAAAAAAGAAAAACAAGAAAATGAGTGGCAATTGTTTTACAGTCTTGATAACCTATTAATCACAGTTTGTGTGTGCACGTATATGTATTTAGATATGTGGATATATAGCTGTATGTTTGCATTTGGATGTACATTTATGTATTTGTGCTTTCTTTTTGCAGACCAAACCCCAAGATGTCTGGCACAGGGGCATTTTTCTTCTTTACTATTTTCAGTAAACATCTGCAGGTATGTTTTTCCCCTGTACATTTTGCATGTGGATCTATGTACAATACATGTTTTCTACTTGTATGTGTATTTTGTTTTGGGGTTCATATTTGCATGTTATAGCATATTGCTGTAACTGCTATACCATTTTAAGCAATCCAACAAAAAATCTCTATTTACATGTGTATGAAAATAAACATGCAGTATTCTTCCAAATATATTTACATATGTATAATCAACAAAGACATTTTTGAACACCACTTGACACACTCTATGCTTGAACAATTAACACAACTCCCCTCTGTGTCAGTCAGCTCTTGCTGCATAACAAATGACCTCAAAGATTCAGATTTAAAGTACCAAGCAAACATTTTCTCAATTTTCTCCCTTGTGGGTTTGCAGTTAAGAGTACATTCCGCTGATGTAGGCTGAGGCAGGCTGGATTCCAGGCTTTCCATTTGGGCTCAGATCTGTCCCACATGACTTCATTCCACAGCCCAGGCTAAAGGACCAATGGGTACATGGGGAATGCCCTTCTCACAGCAGAACACAGGAGCGCAACAAGAGAAGCCAACGTTTCACTACCCAAAACGAATCACATGGCCGAGCCCTGTATCGGTGAAGCAGGAAGTATTCTCTGCCTGCAGTGGAAGGCCCCAAAAGTCACTACTATACGGGAGTGACGAATTAGGAAAAATAACCCATCTACCTCTCATTTCTGGGCCTCAGTTTCCCCTTTGTTAAAAAAGGGAGTCGAATCAGTTCTTCTAAGGTAATTTCCAGTTCTGCCATCTTGTAATTCTAACATGCATGCATTCATTTATTTGTTCAACAAACATTTCTTAATCACTCTGCACCAGGTAGAAATTGGGAATAAAAAGATAAGAAAGAAGCAGTTACTGCCCTTGAAATGCTCACCATCAGGCAGCAGAGAAAGACAAGTGAGAGGTCTATAAACTGCTCAAATTGTTATATGAAAATGGTGCTATAGGCAGAGAGGGGGGAGCGAGTGATCCTCTTTGGGAGGAGTCAGGAGGAGGGAATGCAACATCTGGGGAAGACATCCAACGTCACCTCTTGCCACTCCACTCCTCACTCACTATCCTCCAGCCCAGGGGTTAGCGAACTACTGCCCCGCATGCCAAATCTGGTCAGCTGCCTGATTTGCAAATAGAGTTACTGGAACAGAGCCACATCCATCCATTTGCATTTTTCACAATGGCTCAAATCATTGTGACTGAGAACCCCTGGTCTGCAAAGCCTGAAGCATTTACTCTCTTTATACTTCAGAGAAGTTCCAAGCAGCCACGGGCACTCGGTTTCTCTAATATGCTCGGTTATTTCCCAGCTTTGGCCCTTTGCAGACGCTGTTCCTCTGCCTGGGGGCAAGTCCACCGCTCTTCAAACCACCTGTCTTCTGCTCACCCTCCAGGGCTCGGCTCCCGGACCCCTCATCCTCACATGCCCTGGGGCTCAAGCTCCCAGCACCCAGACCTCTGCTTTCCCGGACAGCCAAATGCATAAATTATATACTTCTTTGACACCTGCCTTCTGCTAAAGCCTATCGACACTGTGAATTTACTCTCTGCTGTATCCTCAGGGCCTAGCTCAGAGGAGATGCTCAATAAAAATATCCCTAAAGAAGAGAAGGCAGGTGGGGAGAGGATGGGAGGGACTTCTGGTTCTTTCCTTAAGGGAAAAAGTTTACTAGGCAAGTTTGTTTGTTTTTTTTAAATAGTGTATGGGGGTATATAGTCAGATGTTGTGGGAAACTGACTTATCTGTTTATTATTGTAAATGTTACACCTGTTCTATTGTAGATGTTGCAGTTGTTCCCTGTTACTGTAAATGATGTTGCAGTTCAGATTCTAGCAAACAGCTGCTTAGGAGTTTCGCAATAAATGCGATGGGAAAACTAGGATTGAGGCTCTCAGTTCTAGAAGCCGTGAGTCCCCTGGTCCCAGGTTTGTCTCCTCTCTTGTGTCTCTACTTTTATTTCTCCATTGCCTTCCCTTCGAGCCAACCTATTGTGAGCTGAATGCAGCAGTCAGAGGAAACAATGACGAGAAAAATTTTAGAGATGCCAACTGACGGTGCTTAAGAGTCCAGCTCCATTTTCTTCCTCCATTTCTTCTTTCAGAGGCTCGGCCTCCCTCTTACCAAAGCCTTGCTCAAGACTGAATGGAGTGAAGCACATGTGGCTCAATCGATTGGGCTCCTGTCTACCATACGGAAGGCCCTGGGTTCATGTCCCAGGGCCTACTTGTGAAGGCAAACTGGCCCACGTCCGCAGAGGGCTGACAGCCTGGGGAGAGCTGGCACAGCAAGATGATGCAACAAAAGGATACAAGCAGACACAGAAGAATGTGCAGGGAATGGATACAGAGAGCAGACAGCAAGCAAGCAGCAAAGGGGGGGGTGATAAACAAAAAATAAATCTTTAAAAAAAAAAGACTGAATGGAATCACTGGTATTCTACTAGAGATTTATTGTGAGTCTAGCAATGGAAGAACTTACATCATTCATGTGGAGGCAGTGGCCACTGGAGGTTCTAGGGTGGTGAGAGGGAAAAACAGGTGTAACACAGAGGCATTTTTGGACTTGGATATTGTCCTGAATGACACTGCAATGACAGATATGGGCCACTGTATATCTTGTAATAACTTAGAAAATTGCACAGGATAAAGTGTAAACTACAATGCAAACTATAATCCACACTTAGTGGCAATGCTCCAAAATGTCTTTATCAATTGTAACAAATGCACCAAACTAACTGAAGGATGCTGTTAATGCGGGAAAATGTGGAGGGGTAGGGAGGGGGCCTACGGGAATCCCCTATATTTTTTATGTAACATCTATGTAGTCTATCTTTTTTTAAAAAGTATAAATACATATATTTTTTAAAAAGACTGAATAGAGAGGGAACAGGCAGTGGTGATGATGTGCTCAAGCTCCAGATTCACATCCAGAAACAGAATGGCATTCAGATCTAGAAATAAACACTACTGAAAAATATAATAGCAACTACCACGTTTGGGATGCTTTCTATGTGCCAGGCACTATGGTAAGTGATATATGTGTATTACCTCATTTAATCCTCATTGACGTTACAGGCAGTGTTTAAATAAGTTACTATATTTTATATTAAAAAATAGAAAGTTTATATTATTATATAACAATATTGTTTTCAATGATTTGACATTTAAATATTAATAGTAATTATTGTTTTTACATGAGCTAAGTATCATATAATGAGGTATGGTTTGAACAATGAAATAAACATTCCATTATTTAAATTATCATCTCATTCTATGAATAAGGAAACTGAGGATCAAGAAAGCTTAAGCGGGAAACGGACTTTGGCCCAGTGGTTAGGGCGTCCGTCTACCATATGGGAGGTCCGCGGTTCAAACCCCGGGCCTCCTCGACCCGTGTGGAGCTGGCCATGCGCAGTGCTGATGCGCGCAAGTAGTGCCGTGCCACGCAAGGGTGTCCCCCGCGTGGGGGAGCCCCACGCGCAAGGAGTGCGCCCGTGAGGAAAGCCGCCCAGCGTGAAGAGAAAGTGCAGCCTGCCCAGGAATGGCGCCGCCCACACTTCCCATACCGCTGATGACAACAGAAGCGGACAAAGAAACAAGACGCAGCAAATAGACACCAAGAACAGACAACCAGGGGAGGGGGGGAAATTAAATAAATAAATAAATCTTTTAAAAAAAAAAAGAAAGCTTAAGCAACTAGAACAGCTAGGCCTTGAAACATTCCCGGGTTTTCACTCAGCCACAGTCAATATTTATCTATTATACGGACATATGAGAAAAGGAGAACACAGCCTCTGGCATACAGTAGGCACTCAATAAGTGAGTGCTGAATGATTTCTAGCACCCCAGAGCTCAGTCAGGGTTCACATTTTCTTCTACTTTAATTTTTAAATGTGATCAAAGTAGGAACCAGCATGCTGAAGAGGAACCCTTGGCCACAGAAGTGATTCCAAAAGGTTCTTCTTCTGTTGAAAAGGAGTTACATGATAGGAGAAGCGTGAGCTCTGAGGACAGGAGGACACCTGCGTTGACTTAGCTCACCCATGAACAGCCCATAGCAGAGCCTGGTACCCAGAGGATATTCGCTAACCATCTGTGGAAGGACTGAAACTCACTCCATTTGAACAAATGGGGACTAGGATCCCCCACCCCAAGACGATGTGACTTGTGTTGAGAATTCAGTAAGAAAACAGAAGGCCAGCTCCTGGCACGGTATCTGGGCATGGTTGGCATTCTATAAATGGTAGTAGCTTTCAGCAGCAGTAGCATCAAGGATGAAATCTAGAAATGGACAGCCGCTGGGGTACGCTGTGTTGTGTGTGCCAAATATCCCACCTCCCTGCCCTGCAGTGCTCCTCTTCCAAATACCCTGCTGACCCCAGGGGTGGCCATGTGACTTTCTTTGGCCAATGAGATGTGGCAGAAATGACACATGCCATCTCCAGGCAGAAGCTTAAGGAGCAAGCACGCTTGCCCTCAGGCACAGGGATTGCCAGTGGTCCAGAGAGAGGCTACTCCATGAGCAAAGGCTCTAGGGTGAAGTCCACGTGAGCAAAGCCATCACTGACCCACGATGGACATGCACTGTGAGTGAGGAATTTTTGTGGTCATGTGAGTAGGGTTCTCCAGAGAAACAGAACCAACAGGATATATGTATGTGTATCAGAATTTATGATGATCAGGAATTGGTTCACATGGTTACAGGCACTGGAAGTCTGAATTCATAGGGCAGGTCAGAGGCTGGAAATTCAGGTGAGAAACAGAACCAATACAATATATGTATATGTATATGCATTTGCATGTATATGTGTATACACACATAGACACAGACATACACACATATATAAAAGGAAATTTATTCTAAGGAATTATGCCTCAAGACTACACCCTCCACTCTGCTGAGTTTCCAGTCAAAAGACTGACGATGCCTTGATTTGGATGTTTTCCTAACCTCAGAACCACGAGCAAATAAATTTCCACTGTTTAATCTGACCTATGTCATGGTATTTGATCAGCCCCAGGAAACTAAACAGATTTTGGAACCAGGAAAGTGGGGGTGCTGCCATTGTAAACACCACCATGTAGAAATGGCTTTGAAATGGGTAGTGGGTAGAGACTGGAAGAACTGTGAGGTAGCTGATCAAAAAGGCCCAGATTGCTGTGAAGAGACTGTTGGTAGAAATATGGATACTAAAGGTACTTCCCATGAGGTCTTAGATGGAAATGATGTGTCACTGGAAACTGGAGGAAATGTGATCCTTATTGGTTTTGTTTTTTGTTTGTTTTTTTGTTGCTTTTTTGGAGGTACCGGGGATTAAACCCAGGACCTCATACATGGGAAGCAGGTGTTCAACCACTTGCACTACATCCACTCCCCATGGTTCTAGTTTAAAAGTGGCTGAGAACTTGGTGAAATTGTGACTCCTGATATCAGATGGAAGGCAGAACTTGAAACCAATGAACCTGGATATTTAGCTGAGGACCTTTTGAAGCCACATGTTGAAAGAGCAGCCTGGTTTCTCCTTGCAGCTTATAGTAAAATATGAAAGGAAGGGGATAAACTGAGAACAGAACTCCTGAGCACAAAGAAACCAGAAACTGATGGTTTGAAAAATGCTGAGCTCCCTAGAAAACAAGTTCCCAGAGAACAGTGTTCCATGTAAGGGTTTAACTAGAACATGGAACCAGTCAGCCATCTGGAAGTGCAGTTATGCAGGAAAGATCTACAGAAGGTTCTATTGTCTGATGGTTTTGGACCCTGGTGAGCTACATGCAAAGCTGACAGGTTTTTTATAAGGTCTGTATGAGCAGAACCACTGCCTGTTTGCTGTGAAAGGGACAGAGAAGGGACCAATTAATGGAAGAATGACTTCAAGGGTAGAACCATGGAAGCTGAGGTCTGGACTGAAAATATCTCCTCGGACCAAGAGAGTCGGCCCAGCCAGGTGTGTGCGAGGGATGAGCCTGCCCGGAGCTTGGAAGGGGTGGGCTTCCGCCCCATCGCTCAGGGAGAGTGCTGCCACCCCAGTGCCCAAGGTTTGTGGAGAGATTGGCTACCAGGCCAATGCTTGGAGGGGGTGTGTCAGTGGCTCCATCAGACCCAAAGGACAAAACATCGATCCACAGATGGCTCTCAGACCTTGAAATCTAATGGAGTTTGCCCTGCTGGGTTTCAGAATTGTTTGGGACCCCTGACCCCTGTTTTCCTTCCAATTTCTCCCTTCTGGAATAGGAACTTTATCCTAGGCCTGTCCCTCCTTTGTATATTGGAAGCAGATAACTTGTTCTCTCGATTTCCCAGGTCCACAGTCAGAGGGGAATTGTGCCCCAGGACAGACGACACCAATAGTCGGTTCTGATGACTTTGTACTTAACACTGTTATTCAAATGACTTAAGGTTTTGGGGTGCTGGTTTGGAATGAAGGTATTTTACATGGAGAAAGAACATATCTTTTTGGGATTCTGAGGGTGGAGTGTGGTGGTTTGAAGCTGTATGCATCCCAGACAAACATGTCTTAAATCTAATCCACCCTGTGGGTGTGAACCCATCGTAAGTAGGAATTTTTTACAAGGTTTCTTCAGTTCAGGTGTGGCCCACCTCAATCAGGAGGGCCTCAGTCCTATTCCTGGAGTCCTTTATAAGTGGATTGAAATCCAGACAGAGAAAGGAAGCCATGGGAAGCAAGAAGCTGAAATTCAAAAGAACTTGGAAGCGAAGAGAGAAACCAGATGTCACCATGTGCCTTGCCACGGGACAAGGTAAGAACAAGGGTTACCAGCAGCCAGCTCCAGAAGCCACAGTTTTCAGGAAGAGAGCACCACCATGATGATGCCTTGATTTAGACCTTTTCTTAACTTCAAAACTGTGAGCAAATAAATTCCCATTGTTTAAGCCAACCCATTTCATGGTATTTGCGTAAGCAGCTCAGGGAAACGAAAACAAGGCCAAACAGGAATAGGCCCTAATCCAATATGACTGGTATCCTTATAAGAAGAAATGTGGATACTGGGAAACAGAGAGAGAGAGATGGCCATGTATGGAGGAAGAGATTGAGTTATCCCATGACAAGTCAAGGAACGTCACGGACTGCTGACCATGCACCAGAAGCCAGGGAGAGGCATGGAATGGACTCTCCCCTTTAAGATAAAGCACAGCCCTGCCAACACCTTGATTTCAGAAATGTAGATTCCAGAACCAAGAGGTAATACATTTTTGTCATTTAAGCCAACTAGTCTGTGGCCCTTTGTTATAACAGCCCTCGCAAATGAAGGCAGTGGTTATTAGGGACTGAGGGGTTTGAGGTCATTTGTTTCTGCAGCATAACTTAGCCTATCCTGACTAACACAGTGACCCAAGATATGAGAGTGAAGATTCCTAGGGAAAGAAACACTGTAGTTAGGTACATCAGTGAAAAGAGTAACCCTCATGGTAAACCAGGCCTCAGACTTACCTATGCCTTTGGATGGAATGAGCACAAAGCTGCTGTTGGTGATCTTGTATTTTGTAAGCAAGATTGGGAGCAAAACCAGCATAAAGATGATTAGAAATATCACCAAATTCAGCAATACCAGGAACCGTAAGAAGGAGAAATAGGACTGAATCCCAGTGCCAAATTTCCCTGGAAAAAAGAAATCCAGACATCATTGACCAAGAGTATTGGTCTACAATACACTTCAGATTTAGTCAGTCATAAAAGGCTCAATATTTACTTTTTCTCATATCTAACTGAACCAGCATCGTCATTAAAAAGGTCATTCTTTCCCCCAATCAATTGTAGTAATGCTTTTGTTGTAAGTCAAATTGATGATATATGTATGAATGTGTTTCTAAACTTTCTCTTCTGTTTCATTGGTCTATTGTGTATTCTCACATCAATACCAGACTGTCTTAGTTATTGCAGATATACAATAAGACTTCATATCAAGGATTCTAAGTCTTTCAGCTTTGTTCTTCCTTAAGATTATCCTAGGTATTCTTTTCTTTTTTAAAGATTTATTTTTAATTTATTTCTCTCCCCTTCCCCCACCCCCAGTTGTCTTCTCTTTGTGTCCATTCACTGTGTGTTCGTCTTTGTCCTCTTGTAGTCTTGTCAGCGGCACCAGGAATCTGTGTCTCTTTTTGTTGCGTCATCTTGCTGCATCAGCTCTCCATGTGTGTGGTGCCACTCCTGGGCAGGTTGCACTTTTTTCATGCAAGGCAGCTCTTCTTTTGGGGCGCACTCCTTGTGCATGGGGCTCCCCTACGCGGGGAAACTCCTGCGTGGCACGGCACTCCTTGTGTGCACCAGCACTGCGTGTGGGCCAGCTCACCACATGGGTCAGGAAGCCCTGGGTTTGAACCCTGGACCTCCCATGTGGTAGGTGGATGCTCTGTCAGTTGAGTCAAATCTGCTTCCCTATCCTACTTGATCCTTTGCATTTATATATAAATTTTAGAAACAGCATATTAATTTTCATATGTATACAAAATGAGATTCTGACTGGGATTACATGGAACATATAGTTGATTTAGGAGAGATGACATCTATCGAGTCTTCCGATTAATTCTTTTGATGACTATGGTATATTGAGATCTTTAATTTCCCTCAAGGGTATTTTAGTTTTCAGTGTAGAATTCTTACATGTCTTTCTTTAGATATATTCATAGATATTTGATATTTGTTGATACTATTGTAAATTATATCATTTTAAAATCTTCTAATTGTTTGTTGCTGTTAATAGAATACAGTTGGCTTTAATAAATAGACCTTGTACCTGGCAACCTTCCCAAAATCACATATTAAATTTAATAGTTTGTTTCTTAAATTTTGTCATCATTAGCACCTTTTTCTCATCTTCAATCTCAGGAAAAGATTTCAATATTTCCTAATTTAGCTGATGTTTGCTGTAGGATTTTTATAGATCCTTTTTATCAGGTTAAGGAAGTTCCCATTTATCTCTTCCATGCTAAGAATGAGAACCAAATTTCATCAATGCTTTTTCTTTAACTGTTGGGGTAATCATCTGATTTTTCTCCCTTATCCTGTTAATATTGGTTGATTTTTCAAAATAGAAAACCAACCTTCCTCCAGGTAATGTTTAAATTACTGAGGAAGTTAGCCAGGAAACATTCTGGAGAATAACTGTGCCTACTTGTTCTTAGTAAAAGCAAAGACCTTATCTTCTGAGAGTGAAAACAGAAGATACCCATCATCTTTGCCTCGCTATCACCCAACAACCTTGCCAGAGGCAAGGAGATTGACTAGCTCACCTTCACCTACAGCCTGGTGGGCATCTCACCATGAGCTCACAGGAGGTGAGTAATTGAAGAGAAAAATCAAGGTTCTTGTTCTTCAGGGACAATCTACTTCTCAACACACCAGCCACCTTTTGAGTGGAAATCTCCAGAAAAACTTCCACTTAGTAAAAGAGGAAGCTAGGCATAGTGGCTAAAACTTGGTCACTGCCTAGGTTTAAACCCTGGTTCTGCTTTCTCTTAGCTGAGCGAACTTGGGCAAGTGTCTTAACCTCCCTGAGCCATGCAAATTATGAATACCTATATCAAAGTCTTGTGAGAACTAACTGTGATAATAAAAGTAAAATGCTTAAAGCAATGCCTGGCTCACTGTAAATGCTCAAAAAAGGTTAGCTTTTATGATTTTGCCCCAGATATGATGTTATGCTTAAATCTCAAAAGAAAAAGTACATATTATCAATGATAATTTATATGTATTAAAATAGTAATATCAGGACAACCATTTGTCTTCCCACATTCCTTAAAAACTTGTCAGGATTTCCATTTTTACCAGTTTCAAGGAGATGGTTATAAATTCATTTTTGCTTTACAGTAGAAAATATGTAATTCAAAGAGGCATTTTTTCCCCCTAGCTCTGTTATATCATCCAAATGTTTAATTTTTTTTCTTATGTTATATTTTAGTACAACTTCGAATGTTTGGATGCTGCATCCCAAATTTTCACCATCATGGGAAAGGTTGGGATTCTTAACATTTCATGCAGCACTTAAACATTCCCCTTGTCAGTATGGTGAAACCTACAAATCCCATCAGAGAATAATATTTTTAAATGCTTGAAACACAAATGGAAAAATAGTTATCATAATATTTTTAAAAAACCACATTTGCAAGAGAATAACATGCACTTTCACTGATACATTAAATAACAAGATCTAGTGGCAGGTCTAATAACTACTGTAATTTCAACATAGTGATGAGCGTAAATGAGATTCCAAAGTACCTGCAGCAACCCAAAGGGACAGCAAAATGTCTGATCTTCCTTGTGGCAAAGACCTGGGTTCTACTAATTCTACCAGTGGTTGGGGGCTCACATGCATCACAGAAGGAAATGCTCAGTTTCAGAGAGAGGGTAGTGCAAATGAAGTCCTTCTCTCCCAGGCACAGGAGGTGCAAATACCTTCTATGCTGCGAATGTCCTTTCGCCACAGCTCCAGGTGGGCTGTCACTTCACGGGCCTTCTCTATAAACCTCTTCCAAGACTTGCTGCTATACCGTTTCCATTGGTCCCACTCAGATAAATACTTCATTTGGGTCTCCTGAATGTCCCTGCATTAAAAAAAAAAAAGAAAGAAAGAAAAAAGATCGTGATGGTGACAATGACAGTGGCCATGGCATCACGGCTCAGGATCAAAAAAAACCCCATCCCAGGAAATGGGCTCAATGATGATGTGGCACGGTCCTATGATGGCTGCCCTAAACCCCATAAAATGACTCCTTCGGACATAGCTGACTTCCTTCCCCTCCCCCAGGCTGGATCAAGCTCCCCGTTTTGTCTGCCAAAACAGCCCTCCTTTTTATAACTTACCCTCTTCAACTTGGTGTTATCTGACCAATGTCTGTCTCCCCAAATGTACCACAAGCTCTTGAAAGGCCAAGAATGTACAATACTTATTGTTGTGGCCTCCATGTGCCTGCAACACACATGCTGAGTTCCACGAGAGCTGAAGCTGCGTCTGCCTGCTCAACCCTGCATTCCTTGCATCTGGCATAGTACCCTGCACATAGTAGGTTCTCAATACATATCCATTATGTAATGAATACACAATCCCCTGATTTAAAAGGTTTACCGCTCCTGTATTGTTCAAACTGGCTTTGTCACAAGCACAGGATAGATACAACCTATAATCATATCAATATTTTAATTTCATGGCCCATTGTTATTTATAGAATAAAAAGCATATCCTTTAGGTTAGAATTCAAGGCTTTCCAAGCCTCCCTCCACCACCATCCTAGGTCCAACCACATGAATATCTGTTTCTTGAACCTGCCCTTGGATTCTTTACATTTGCCCCTTTCTACACAGTAAACAACACATATTCTTCCTCCTTTCTGCTACTGTTAAAAGCCCTCTTATCTCCACTGCCATCTTCCTTCCCTCACTTCCACATTTACTGAACTTGTACTTATGGGCCAGGCACTGAGCTGGTGTAAATCAGGGTTTTGCAATATGCACAATCAAAATTTAGGACCAGATAATTCTCTGCTGGGGAGGTACGACATCCTGTGCATTCTAGGATGTTGAGCAACATCAGTTCTCTACCCGTGAAATGCCAGTATTTGATGGTTAGGATAATGGGTCACCTTGACCAGGTAACTGTGCCCAGTTGTTTGGCCAAGCAGGCCCTGGGCTAACTGTAAAATAGGGCATTTATGGTCTTTAGTCATTAGTGAGCTTACTGCAGTAGATGCCTGATTACATCTATGATCAACCAGGGAGATTGCCTTCAGCAATGAGTGACTGTTATCCAATCAGTTGAATGCCTTAAAAGGGAAGTGATTTCAGCATTCAGAGAGAATTTCCCAGCTCCAGCCAAAGTCTCCCAGAAACTCATCAAGGACCTTCATTGGACTTTCATCGGAGCCCCTGGTTTGCAGCCTGCCTGCAGAATCTGGACTTGTGCATCCCCAGTCACGTGAGAGGCTCTTATAAAATCTCATACTATTTACAGATTCCTCCTGTTGATTCTGTCCCTTAGAGAACCCTGACTAATACACAGTAGCACCCCCACCCCAGTTGTGACAACGAAAAGT
The DNA here is from genome assembly GCF_030445035.2 of Dasypus novemcinctus. Lineage (NCBI taxonomy): Eukaryota > Metazoa > Chordata > Mammalia > Cingulata > Dasypodidae > Dasypus > Dasypus novemcinctus. The sequence continues at coordinate 54,165,432 of NC_080695.1, read as the reverse complement.
TTCTTGCCGGAAGAGGGCAAAGTTGCCCTCAGTTGAGAACTGGTCCATAGAATATAGGATATCAAGTTGTGTCTGCCCGTGAGACATTTCAAAGCAGGCGTCAGCAAACCATGGCCCAGAGACTAAATCTAGCCCATCATCTAACCTGGTTTTTGTAATTTTCAATGGTTGGGGGGGGGGAATCAAAAGAAGTTTATTTTGTGACACAGGAAAACCACATGAAATGCACATTCTAGTGTCCATAAATAAAGTTCCATTGGTATACTGCCATGCCTGCTCATTTGACATATCATCGATGATGCTATGATGGCAAGTTGAATAATCACAACAGAAACCATCTGGTCCACAAAGCCGAAAATATTTATGATCTGCCCCTTTACTAAAAACATTTGCTAGCCCTGCATGTAGAGGGGAAATGCACTTCATGAAATCAGAGAACTCTCTGTGGGAAGCACTGCCATGGGGGACTCTGGAAATCCGAGGAGAGGCCACAAATCCAAGGTGGTGGTGGAAGGAGGGGTGAAGAAAGCAGGGGAAAGAGGAGATGCTGAGGCCTGGAGGACAGAGGGAATGTGAGGAATTTGGGGAAAGCAAACATGGAGGGGTCAGCATGAATATGGGGGGTGCAGACAGCCCTGACTTAAAATGCACACAGGCCACGAGCTTGCCTGCAACAACCCCGGCAGAAGCTCTCAGAAACTCTCAGCAGCTGCTCCACAGGGCTTAGCTCACGCCTCCGCCCTCCATCCCATCTGTCCTCCTCCACTAAACAGGGAGCTCCTCCAGGGCAGGACCTTGAAATTCACATTCAAACAAGCCTCTTGTGCCTCAGTTTACACATCTATAAATTGGGCATAATGTAGTATCCTACCCATAGAGCAGACGTTCTCCACTGGGGGATGATCGTGTGATTGTGACCCCAGGGGATGCCTGGCAATGCCTGGAGACATTTTTGGTTGTCATAACTGGGATGGGGGTACGACTGGCATCCTGTGGGTGAGGCCAGGGATGCTGCTCAACCTCCTACAATGTCCCAGATGGTCTCATGACAAAGAATTATCTGGCCCCAAATGTCAATAGCCAATACTGCCAAGGTTGAGAAAACCTGCCTCAGTAGAGTGGCATGAGGGTTAAAAGCTTACAGAAGTTAGAGTAACACCTGGTGGGGGAAGGCGCCCAATAAGCCTTAGCCCTTAGAACTATTCTTCTCATTCTAAAGCGTCCTGCTGTTTGCCAAGTTCTAGGTGAATGAGACAGACCTGGTGGGCTCTACTCTCATTAGTCCATGAGTTTCCTTTTTCCAACTAGTCTGGAAGTCCCTTGATGGAAAAAAAATATATGTCTCTTTCTTGGGTGTGACAAAGTTGAGTATACAGCACTGGTACTTACTAAGAATTCAAAATTTGTGAATGTGAAATAGTGGGAGATAAAAGACATGACTAAAGTATTACTTTAGTCACTTTTCTGGTAAGAATACAAAGCCCCCCAAATTGAAAGAGCAAAAAAAATCCAAGGATCATATGATTTCAAAGCTAGAGGGCAAAGGGTATCATCATCTGTGTTTGGACTGCTGGCCCTGGGTGCCCCAGGACAAAGGGTTAAATAGAAATACCCACCTCTGCCCTCAGAGCAGACCAATGGAGATGGCCAGCTTCACACCAAAATCCATTTGTCCCTCTCCAACCTTCCCTGGAGACATTTCCCAGCCTCCTGGCAGTTAGGGATGGCCATGTGGCAAAGTTCTCTCCCATGGGAATGTAAGTGGAAGTGATATTTGTGCAACTTCCAGACATAACATCCTAACTCCCCACCTGGGCAGTAGGTGGATAGCCTCAGTTAATTTATGACTGCGCCCTTGCAATGTGACTTTGCAGCTCCTCCCCCATCAAGCAATGGAATCTCTTTTCCTACCCCTGAATCTGGGCTGGACTTGTGATCTCCTTGGACCAACCGGATGCAGCAGCAGAGAGGCTGTGCAAATTCCAAGCCCAGGACTCAGGACACCTTGCTCCTTTCTTGGTCCACAGCTGCTATCATGTCAACAAGCCCGAGCTAACCAGCTAGAGGATGAGACCACATGGAGCAGGGCTGACTGCCCCAGCTGAGGCCATTCCAGACCAGCTGACAGGCTGCTGACCCCAGTCTAGATTAGCAGGCCCCCCCCACCCCCCCACCCCCCCCCACCCCCCCACCCCCCCACCCCCCCCACCCCCCCACCCCCCCCCCCCCCCCGCCCGCCCAACCACAGCTGACCACAGATGCAGCCTGAGTCCAAATGACACCAGAACTGCCCGGGCAACTCGTAGCCTTGTGAAATTGTTCATTTTAAGCTATTAAGTTTTGGGGTGATTTGTTATGCAGCATAGCTAACTGGTGTGCCCACTTGCCCACACTCATTCTCTTTTAATTGGCATTATTATGCATTGGATGCAGACAACAGTGAGGCTTTGGGGAGGCTACAAAGGCACAAGATGAAAGGTGCCTGGGTCCCTAAATGACTGCAGAGCCCTCTATTGACCTAAACCTAGGACTTTTATGTAAATGAGATATAAACTTCTCAACTATTACATTATTACATGTTTGGGTCTCTTTATTGCAGCCATTAGCTTACCCTAAGTAATAAAGTTTAAATAAGTGGGCTCTTTTAAGAAATGCAGTCCATGCATAAAAAGCACTCTTCCTGAAACATACATCATACAACTTTCAGGTGGCTACTGAACAAACCTTAGTCTCCGCTTCTCAGAGATGTTCAGCGCATACTTTCGAATGGATTGGCTACTGAGGTGTTCTGTGATTCCTCCCTCCAGTTGGGAGCTGTAAGAATCTGTCGGCTTCAGCAATGTGCCATTTTGCTTGTCTCGGTTAAGGATGGTCGTCCTCCTGCGAGTAACAGACCTGTAGCTTGGTAATTCTTGAAGGACGTTCACGGGTGGAGAAGAAAAGCAACTGGAGTCCAGAGAGAGGCTCTCTGGTAAAGAGAGAAGAAAACCATCATTCAATCTCATGTGCATGGGAGCCAAAAGACTTGGATCTCAGGGACCATAAGTGAAGCGTGCAGAGAGTCACTAAGCCTGGGTCAGTGACAAAAGCATTTGGATATTAATTATTTGTTTACCAGGACTGTGGTCAGGGCAATGCAATCACCTGTAAATGGGCTCACTTTCAGCAGATGTGTAAGTAAAGATGCTGTGCTGTGAGGCAATGTTTGGCTGCAGCCACTAGCTAAGTGTGTGGCCTTGAGCAAGTTATCTAAACTCTGTTCATTTGTCAAATGGAGCTAATAATATTTGTTCCTACGACCCTCACACAGTGTAGGGTACAATGATGTACAAACACTGAAAAGCATAAAGTGCTATGCAAATGCACGTGATTACAACCTCAACAACAAATATAGTCTCCTGAGCATTTCCTAGAGCTAGGCACTGTGACAAGAGCTTCACGTGTGCTCGTGGAGCTGGAGCCAGCCTTGAGAGCTGCTTGTCAGTTCTAAACCCAGGCCTCAGGGGGCTCACAGGCTTCCGCTCCTCTCTCGGACCCCAGGTGCAGCCAGGTGAACAAGCCCAAGCTAAACTACTGGAGGATGAGACCATTTGAAACAGAGGTGATCACCCCAGTCGAGGCCATCACAGACCAACCTACAGGATGCCAACCCCCAGCCTAGCTCAGCAGAGCCACCCGCCCAGCCACAGGTGACCACAGATGCTCACACACACTGAGGCAGGCACTATTATTATCTCATTTTACAGATGAGAAAATAAAGTCATTGATGGGTTCCCACTGCTGTTAAAGACTCAAGGCCTTGCCCAGATTCTCAAGATGCTGCTCTGCCCAACTCTCCAGTTCTTCAGGCTCTCTGCCCTCCTGCCACACTTTTTAAAAAAAGATCTTCCTGATCCTAAAATGGGTTGTACTCCTTCCTCAGAGCCCTTGCATATGCAGCTCCCTCTGCTGGAATGGACTTGCCCCATCTCTTTACCCTGTTAGCTCCTATTCAAAGGTCACCTCCCCAGGGCAGCCACCTCCACCTTGCTGCACTATTACGGGTGCCTTAGACACATTTCCCACACCCGGACAGCCTTTGCATCACTTAGCCCAATTTGTAAAAAACATATTTGTGTGACTGTGTGATTTACGACCGTCTTGCCCACTAGACTTGTATGTTAGTGGAGAGCAAGTGCTGTTAATTTGCTCATGATTTCACCCCAGGACCTAGCACCTTGGCACTGAGTCGGAGCCCAGCAAATGCTTATTGGATGGATGGACGACTGAATGAGTGACACTCCTAATTTGTCCGTGTTCGTAACACCTGTAAGTGGGGCCCTGGAAAGAGAACCAGGCCTGCCTGATTCCAAAACCCATACTCTATGACCATGAGCCGCAGGAGGGTGGGCTTTCTGATGAAGGTGAGGGAAGCCACTTCCAAGATGGGTTTTATGCCTGATCAGATTTTTTTTTTTTTAAGATTTATTTATTTAATTCCTCCCCACCCTTACCCCGGTTGTCTGTTCTCTGTGTCTATTTGCTGCGTCTTGTTTCTTTGTCCGCTTCTGTTGTTGTCAGCGGCACAGGAAGTGTGGGCGGCGCCATTCCTGGGCAGGCTGCACTTTCTTTCGCGCTGGGCGGCTCTCCTCATGGGGTGCGCTCCTTGCCCGTGGGGCTCCCCTACGCGGGGACACCCCTGCGTGGCATGGCACTCCTTGCGCGCATCAGCACTGCGCATGGGCCAGCTCCACACGGGTCAAGGAGGCCCGGGGTTTGAACCGTGGACCTCCCATGTGGTAGACGGACGCCCTAACCACTGGGCCAAGTCCGTTTCCCCCCCCCCCTTTTTTTTTTTATCAGATTTTATTTGTGGGATGATCACTCTGAGTGGAGACAGGCTGGAGACAGAAGAGCACGTCCGAGGTTGCCATAATTATCAAGCAATTATGCGCGAGGCAGCAAAGCTTCTATGGTGTAGTGCTGAAGGCCAAGGTGCTTGGGTTTGAATCCCAGCACTGTCCATTGTTACTGTGTGTCCTTGGGAAAGGGGCTTAACCTCACTGAGCTTCAGTTTTCTCATCTCTAAGTCATTCAACAAATATATCTACCAAGTGTCCGATCTGGAGCTAGAGACACAGCAGTGAAAACAGAACAAATGCATTACCTATGAGACATATTTTCAGGTGGGCACAGATCACTGAAGAGATGATCTATACTCTCGGCAGGTGAGACGTGCAATGAACTCAGACGGAGCGGGTGGGGGACAGCAGTGACACCGGGAGAGGTTTACACTGGGTGAGGTAAGGTGGGATCAGGGATGGTCTAGCTGGTCAGGGAACCTTTAAGCTGAGACTGCACGAAGAGGGAGCAAGCCCTGTGGGTGACTGAGGAGCTTCCAGAGCAGAGGCCACCAGCCAGCGCACAGGCCCGCGACAAGGGTGCGCGCGAAGGCGGGCGTGCGCGTGAAGGCGGGCTGTACGTGAAGACGGCGTGTGCGTGAGGGCGGAGGTGTGCGTGAAGACGACGTGTGCGGGAAGACGGACGCGTGCGCGAAGACGGGGTGTACGTGAAGACGGCGTGTACGTGAAGACGGCGTGTGCGTGAAGACGGCGTGTGCGTGAGGGCGGAAGTGTGCGTGAAGACGGCGTGTGCGGGAAGACGGGGGTGTGCGCGAAGACGGTGTGTGCGTGAAGACGGGGTGTACGCGAAGACGGCGTGTGCGTGAGGGCGGGGGTGTGCGTGAAGACGGCGTGTGTGCGAGGGCGGGGGTGTGCGCGAAGACGGCGTGTGCGCGAGGGCGGGGGTGTGCGCGAAGACGGCGTGTGCGTGAAGACGGGGGTGTGCGCGAGGACGGCGTGTGCGTGAGGACGGGGGTGTGCGGGAAGACGGGCGTGTGCGTGAAGGCAGGGCTGTGCGTGAAGACGGCGTGTGCGTGAAGACGGGCATGCGTGAAGACGGGAGTGTGCGTGGCGTGTTTGAGGACGACCACAGAGGCCAGCGCGGCTGGAGAGGAGTGACTAACGGGAGCCCCGTGCGCCTCGCCGGCGGGAGTCGTGCCCTCGTGTGATCCCCTCCCCTCGAAGCTGGACCCCTGGGACGTGAATGAACCAAAGGATGCAAGGCAGATGGGGCTCTGCGCCCAGGGGCCTGGCAGCTTCCGCACTTCCCTCCCAGGAGCCCCAGGCTGCGTGGTAAGAAGGGAGAGGCCCTAAATCACCTGGAGGAGAAACAGGGCTGCCGGAATAACTAAGACCCCAGACATGGGGGCCCAGGCAAGCTGTTCCCACAGCCCAGCCTTCCCAGCATGGCGCCACCACGGCCGCCATCTGGGACAAGGAGCAGAACCGGAGCAGAGCCAGCTCCTCGCGGCCCTGCTCAATTCCTGACGCACGGATCACCGGAAATAATAAGATGGCCGTCGCCACTACGTTGGGGGTGGTTGGTTAAGCGGCAGTACATAAACGGAGCAAGGAGAATGGGAAAGCCGAGGTCAGGGAGGTGGCGGGGGCTGGGGTATGGCCTGCGGATGGCACTGAGTCGGGAAGCCAGGGAGGGCTCTGAGCTGAAGCTTGTCATGGTCTGATGACCTTTTGAAAGGAACACTCGAGATGCTGCGAGGCTAACTAGGGACAGAACTCACCCCCCCTCCCCCCAGGCCTGTTTGTGAGCCGTCGAGGGGACCCCACTCGTAAAAGCGCTTAGCGTGGCGGGGACAGCTCAGCCTGGCTCTAGAACTGGAGCCTGAGAATGCTGCTCTGGAAACTTTGGTTCTCTGGCTGGGCCTGTTCAGACAGGGCAGAGCAGCAGTCCCACCGGCAGATGACACACAGGCACATGACTGTCCCCTCAAGCAAATTCAGAGCCTGGAGTCTGGCTCAACCTTTAGTAACAGTGGCTCCCTAATGCAAATGGGGGTGCAGTGGGGATAGGGTCGATCTGTGGCAGCCACTCGCCTTGCCCCAGAGGCTGGAGGGACCAGGGGCAGCAACAAAGAGCCGTTATTAACAGCTGAACAAAGGTCTTTGAATACAGAGCCGCAATGGCCTACTGAATATTCAGTAAGGGCACAGCTGGAGTCTAATTCAAACTCTGGCTTGCTGCCCACTAGCCAGACCACCCCAGGAGACAATGGCTTTCTCCAAGTTATGCTTTTCTCATCTAAGGAATGGGGGAAATAATACCATCGACTTTCTCAGTGTCTTCCTGAGGATGGAGATACTAAGGGCATAAAGAGCATGTTAGGATTTATGGAGTACTTCCTATGTGTCAAGCTATTCAAAATACTTTACATATATTTGATACTCTTTACTACTCTTTGAACACCTGCTTTCATCATCTCTACTTCCTAGATGAAGAGACTGAGGGCCTAGGAGGTTACGTCCTTGCCCACTCACACAGCCAGCGAGTGTTGGAACTAGGAATCCCAGATTTTGTCAGACACCAAAGCTTGCAGTTTTCTCCAGGAAACTTCAACAAGGCCATGGATTGGAAAGTGCTTTGCAAATACGAAAATACCATACACATTAAGTAAATAACTATTCGACTATGCTTCCAAGTCACATTTCATGACAACAGTCACTGGGGGAAAACTATATTTTCAAAAACCAGACATTCCTGGAAAGTTCTCCATCTTCAAGCAAAACAAAAAAAATCACAAGCATACTTCTGAACGCAGGCAACATTACCTCTGGTGATTTTAATCCACCTCATTTTCATTGAGGACTACACACTTTTCAAAGCATGACCTCCCCTGATTGCCCACGTCAGTCTGCAGAATTAGGCAGGGAAGGAAACACTGTGCTCGCTTTTCCACGGGGAAACTGAGGCCCAGACAGACAGTGACTTGCCAAGGCTTTGATGACAAGAGACCCCTGGTTCGCTGGCTTCATAGGAGGGCAGGTAGCTTCATCATGCTGAGCCTCCATGTTTTTCATCCTTCGAGAATAAGAACATCTGGGGAAGTGGACTTGGCCCAGTGGTTAGGGCGTCCGCCTACCACATGGGAGGTCCGCGGTTCAAACCCCGGGGCCTCCTTGACCCATGTGGAGCTGGCCCATGTGCAGTGCTGATGCGCGCAAGGAGTGCCCTGCCACTCAGGGACGTTCCCCGCGTAGGGGAGCCCCACGCACAAGGAGTGTGCCCCGTAAGGAGAGCTACCCAGTGGGAAAGAAAGTGCAGCCTGCCCAGGAATGGCGCCACACACACGGAGAGCTGACACCACAAGATGATGCAACAAAAAGAGACACACAGTCCCATGCCACTGACGACAACAGAAGCGGACAAAGAAAAACAAGCAGCGAATAGACACAGAGAATAGACAACTGGGGTGGGGAGGAGGGGAGAGAAATAAAAAATAAATTAAAATAAAATAAAATAAAAAAGAATGTCTGATTATGGCTGTCAGGCGCTCTCCTGAATTGGTCCAGCCAGAAGTGTCGCCATCAGCACGGCCACTCAAGTCCTGTGTGCCCAGATGTGAGGGTTGCTTGTTGGCCATTTGCATAGAGGGGGGCACATTTTGGATACTGGGGTACCTCCCTGTAGGAATGCCCAGAACCTGTTGGCCACTGGGGCTGGAGTTCAGCAACTGGGAGGTTATTATTCAGGGGGGAATTTCTGGGAATGCAGGGGGAAGGGGAAGGGTTTATTGCTTGTTTCTGGTATCTGGTCCAGGGTAAGGATAAGGTTAGGCCCCTAATGCTTAGCTCAGTGCCTTGCTTACAGGAAGCCCTCCATAAATACCTAAAGAGTGAGTGAGATCTGTGCAGAGGCAGCCCAGCCAGAGCGCACCCTTCGCTCCCGACTCTCCTGGCAGCTTTCCTGGGTCACAAAGATCCTATCTGGCCTGACCACGCCCAGGATGTGAGCAGCTACCTGTGATCTGCACGGTACTCAACCAACTACAACCACCCTCGGGGGGCCTGCCAAGAACCCAACCCAACTGTACTGGGTGCTGAGTTCCCACTCTCAGAATCTTACCCTCCAGGTAAGAAGGGCCCTTCCGGTCATGGGGTCCAGGCCTCCCCACCGCTGCAGGACATAGTTCTGTTGGATATAAAGCGGTATGGCACCCCTCCCTGGGCCAGGCTCTGGGCTGGGGGGCTGGGACTTGCTCTAAACCTCGATGAGCTTTCACTCACTCCTGTAGGCAGCACTGACTTCCTAAGTGACTTCTCAGCCGCACTCGTCCCGACATTCCATCTTCCTTTTGGTTTACTTGTGTGTTGTCTAGACCCTCTCCCTCCCCCATCATATGGTAACCTCCTTAAGCCTTGTTCACCTCTTTTGTTCACCACCCAATCCCCAGGGGCTAGCCCAAAGCCTGGCACACAGTAGATGCTCAGTAAACATCTGAGTGGACAAATGAACGAATGAGTGGATGAGTGAATTTGGTGCTGGAGATAAAGGCATCATCGAGTCACCCACCAGGTAGACCGAAGTATGGGCTTAGTGTACCAGGAGAGCAGGAGCTCCAAAAAGTGAGGAAAAGATGTAAAGAATTGAGGCATGTAATATTCTTGTTTTCCACGTGGACGATAGACTTTTTGTAATGGAAAACAAAAATTTTTAAAGATACTTGGCAAAAAACACTGGCTGAGATGTTGACTATATATCATAAGCTTCCTATCTGAGGTACTTTATGCAAACCAGCCTGAGTAGACACGTACTTTGCTGTTTATTTTTCTTGCAAAATGATAAAATACTGTACACACAAGCACAACTTTACATTCAAAAAGACAAAGCAGGCGTCAACTTCAGAACCTTGTGGACAAAATTTTTTCCACTCATATTCTATGTTTTAGCGTTACCTTTTATTTTAGACGCTTAACTGGAGATGGGGCACACTGAAGAATTTGTGCTTGCAGCTACTGAGGTCTTATACTCCAGGAGTTGGTGTTCAGCAGAGGAATGACAGGGGCCCTCTGGTCAACCCTGTGACTATTTCTGTCCTTGAGTTGTGCAGGGTGCATCACCGTCACTGAAGCCAGGGCACTGTCCTCCGGCAGTGCTGTCCTCCTGTGATATGGCAATACTTTCTCCATGGAGTGATCACATATGGCAGCCACCAGCCACGTGTGCCTACGAAGCACCTGACGTGTGCCCAGTGCAACCAAGTGAGTTTTCACTTCATTCGACTTTAATAAATTTACATGGACACAGCCACACGTGGCTGCAGCCTAGAGGGGCCTTGCTCACAGAAGCCCAGAGCCTAGTCTGACAGGGGAGGAGTCATGGGCCCTGGGAGCCTCCTCCCTCTGCCAGACTTGAGATGGGGGGGATCCGGGGTTCTGTGTGAGTCACACCACCTGGCTGCTGGGTGTGTCTGGGGCCTGGCTGAGTCAAATGGCTTTACGACCAGATGAGCAAAGGGCCTTCGGGAAGGGTGACTAATGCTGAGCTCAGACCCAGGCTGGGCCTCTGAACCCACGGTTACTGCTCTTCCAGCCGGGAGCAGTTTCTAGAGCAGTTACTGCGGTTCTGCCTGTCTGAGGTGGTGGCACAGGACGGTGGCTAAGAGCTCAGCTCTCAGGGCCATGCTGTCTGGACTTGAACCCCAGCTCCACCTGCCACCTGTGTGACCTGAGCATGTTTCTGTTTTTAAAGATGTATTTATTATTTTTTTTAAAGATTTATCCCCCCGCCCCTCGATGGTTCTCTTGTCTGTCTGTTCATTGTTTGCTCGCCCTCTCCAGGAGGCACTGGGAACCAAACCCAGGACCTCCCACATGGGAGGCGGGTGCCCAATGGCCTGAGCCACATCCTCTCCTGCAGGCTACAGCGTCTGCTGGCTTGTGGCATCTGCTCATTCAGTCATCTGTTCCTTATGGCAGGTGCAGCATCTGCTTGTCTTCTTTAGGAGGCACGGGAACTTGAACCCAGGACCTCCCATGTAGTAGGTGGGCACCCAACTGGTCGGGCTACATCCGCTTCCCTGTTTTTGTTTTGAGGAAGAAACACCTTTACTGTCCTCAGAAATAGTAATGCTTATAAGCCAGTAGAAGCCATTTACTGTAAGATGCAATAAACCAGGAAGTAGAGAGGGGGGATGGCAAGATGAGGTATCTTCCAAAGGTTAACCTAGACGTTATGCTTGCTCTTAAGAAAAGAGATCTTAGTACGTATAGTGGCTTAACTCACTCTTCCTCTCTTCTGAGGGTAGCAGTAGTACATAGCAGAGGGTGTCTAGATGGCAATTTCTGGATCAGAAAAGATCCAGGCTGCTAACTTGTAGATGTACTTCCATGCGGGGGAGAATTTCTTTCTTGTGCCATGTTCTGACCTGGCCTGGAAATTCTTTTCAGGCCACTGACCACCCATTCTCAGTGCTGGGAACAGGACAGCCCGGTTTCCTGGCAGTACTTACAGACCCTATAGCTTTCTCTCCTTCAAAGCAAAACTTAAGTCCGCAGTGAGACACAACTCTGGAGTCACAGGCAGAGCTAGGAAGGTAACTCAGCATCCTTAGTGTGATTCCTATCCCTGGACATGGCTCTTAAGTTCCAGTTGTCAATAAGCCAAGGACTGGGAATGTTTCTTGACCTTTCTGTGCCTCGGATTCTCCACCTATCAAGTGGGGTTGACGGTTCCCAGGTCCAACAGCCGTCATGAGGATTAGCAATTCTATGTGATGAGCTTAGAAAAAAGATCAGCACGCTTTTCCCATAAAAGTAAGTATTTGAGGCTTTGCAGGCCAGCTACTCAATTCTGCCCTTGTAGTACAAAAGCAGCCAAGGCAGTGCAAAACAAAATGGGTGTGACTGTGTTCTAATAAAACTTTACATGGCTGAAATTTGAATCTCATATAATATTCATGAGGCAACACCTTCATTTGACTCTTTTTTTAAAAACACTGAAAAACGTAAAGAGCATTCTTAAGCGTGCTGGTTCAAAAACAGGTGGTGGGCTAGATTTGGCCCATGGGCTGTTGTTTGCAGACCCCACACTTAAAACAGCGCCTGGCATATTGTGCTATACACTTGTAGGCTGTCATGCCGGTTAATTATTAACAAACTTAAAAAAAGGGAAGATTTAAATTTGCAGTGGGGATCCTCTCACTATGGACCAAGCCATTCAGTGCGTGGTCTCCTCAACCAACTCCAGTTTATCTTCCTGGGCCAGGACCTCTCAGAAAGACAGATTTCCAACCTTCTGGAAGGAACAATAATAACTAGTCTTTACTGAGCTTAGATTATATGCCATGATTGTGCTTAGCCCTCAGCATGCTTTTCTCCTGTGACCCTCACAATTGCTTTATCACAGGGTCCTTCCTATGTAATATCCCCATTCAGCAAATGTGGAAACAAAAGTTTAGAGAAGGTATGAACTTTGCCCCAAATCCAGCTAAGGTCTGAACTACGAAGGCAAAGACCTTATCATGTCTTAGTTACTTTTGCACCCCTGGCTATTGACATGGGGCCCTGGCACATAGTAGGTGCTCAATGAACATTTGTCGAATGAACACATGGAAATGCTGGCTTTAGGTTAATATTCCTGTACCCCTGTTTCAGCAGCTTGTTGGGTAACTTCTCAGAGCCTTGGTTTCCAATGGGGAAGAATGAGTAACTAAAATAATACCAACTTCACTAACTAGCTGGGGCAAATTAAAGTTACATGATTAAAATCCAAAATCCAACTCCTGACCCTGGCCAACCAGAGACTCAAAAACCAGTTGCTGCTGGCCTGACCTCATCCCATCTCCTCCTCCCCAAAGCTCCAGACTGAGGCCTCCTCGAGGACAACCTTGCAGAAGGTGGGTGGTCCAAGAGCCAAACAATGCTGCTTTAAAAATAACCACATTGTGCTCTGTCGTGGTCCCTAGGGGAGCAGCGACAGTCTCCCAGGTACAGTGGTGGGGACCGGGAGGGAGTGAGGGTTCAACAGTGAGCCCCTGATACTAATGACTATGCTTGTGAGCTGATAAACCCAAAATAATAACAAGGCCTAGAGCAACTTTGTGCCTGGGAATTTCCTTCTGTCAGCCTTCATGTTACTCAAATGTGGCCAGTCTCGAAGCCAAACTCAGCATGTAAATGCAATGCCTTCCCCCCAGCGTGGGACATGACACCCGGGGATGAGCCTCCCTGGCAACGAGGGACCACTATCAACTACCAACTGATGATGCAACTGGAAAATGACCTTATACGGAAGGTTCAATGCGGATCAGCAGAATATCCATGTCTACATAAAATACCATGACTTTAAAATGCTGTTTGACCTAAAGTAAGGGGGAAATGGAAAGGAGAAATGAGTTTATATGGCTACGAGTTTCTAAAAAAGAGTCTGGAGGCTGGCAGAAGGTTTGCCCTCATGCACAACTGAGCAGAGTCAGAGAGACAGATAAAGCAGATACAACCCCCAGATATTGGTTCCTTTGAGGGCTAAAGAGACCCATGGGAGTTATGGTCATGGCCGATGGGGTTAACTACCAGGGCAGATGGCCCCTCTTTGGAAATGGTGTTTATGTGTGATGAATCTGGACTCAGATGGGATCTCCCTTCATAAGACTTTCATGCTAATGTGCTGGAGGTGCAGTTAATGTTGGGGTTTAAGATATATTTAGGGGATTTGAATCTCTGGACTGACAATGTGATAGCCAGATCCTGAGCCTCAACAGACTCCAGCACCTACAATCTGATTTATTGGACTTACCACACTCAGCTAAGATGGAGGTGAAGGACAACCACCACACCATGGAGCCTAGAGTGATTACAACTGAAAATGGGAGGATTGCATCCAGCATCCAGGTGGAATCTGAGCCTCCTCTTGACATAAAGGTGCAATGGACACAACCAATCCAGTGTCCACATAGAAGAGGTGGCATTGGATTGGGAAAAGTGGACATAATGGACAAAGGGTATGGGGAAAGGCAGGAAGAGATGAGAGGTGGAGGCGTCTTCGGGACATGGAGCTGCCCTGGATGGTGCTTCAGAGGTAATCACCGGACATTGTAAATCCTCACAGGGCCTACATGATGGAATAGAGGAGAGTATGGGCCATGATGTGAACCAATGTATATGAGGTGCAGAGGTGCCCAAAGATATACTTACCAAATCCAATGGATGTGTCATGATGATGGGAACGAGTGTTGTTGGGGGGGGGGGGGAGAGGGGGGGGTGGGGGGGTGGGGTTGAATGGGACCTCACATATATATTTTTAATGTAATATTATTACAAAGTCAATAAAAAATAAAAAAATTAAAAAAAATAAAAATAAAAAATAAAAAAAATAAAAATAACCACATTGCAACACTGACAAGTCATTTCCCCCTTTTATCCCTCAAAATTCTTCACTTCCTGAATAATAAAAAAAGTCACCAGAGGACTTTTGGACCTCATCTGGGCCTGAGTGGCTGGGCAGAGCTCAGCCTCTTCCAGACAAGGGGAAAGCAACTTAAGCCAGATGGGAGGGTCATCAGAGAACTGGCGAGCCTGGAAGTGGTGAGCTCACCTCCAGCTGTGTCCAGGCTTGTCCCTGGTCAGGATGAATGGGCTTAGCAGATAAGGGGCAAAGAAAGAAACACTGCGGGCCGAATGGTTAATATAGTCCACTGGACCGAAACGGGCCCAAAGAACATTGAACTATATAAATATCTAATGGCATAGCTCCAGAAAATAGAGGCACACAGCATGCACAGTCATCAAACCTGACATTGGGGCTCGAGGAGGAGGCCCAAATAATATTCCCAACAGCTACCATTTGAGTTTTCAGTACCTACAGGAATGGTGCTAAGTCCTTCACATGCTTATCTCATTAAATCCTTTCAGCCACCCAGACTTGGGTATGATTATTATTCCCATTTCACAGATGAGGAGACCGAGGCTCAGAGAGGTTAAGGGACTTGCACAAGATCACACAGCTGATAACTGGCCAAGGTAGGATTTGTAACCAGGCCAGGCAGGCTCCATAAAAGTCAATACCACAATACCAGAGGGACTAGTGGTCCCTTAAAAATGTATGTTTAACTCCAAATCCCTGGGATTTATTGGGAAAATGGGCCTTTGCAATTAAGGCTCTTAAAGATGTGATCTTCCCGGGTTTAGGGTGGGCCCTAAATCCAGAGACAGATGTCCTTCTAAGAAGAGGAGGGTCACAGAGAGACAGAAGAGGCCACATGAGATAGAGGTAGAGACAGGAGGCTGCACCTCCGAGCTGAGGAAGGCCAGGCTGGCAGCCGCCAGGGCTGGGGGAGAGGCTCCCGCGGAGCTTCCAGGAGGCCGGCCCAGCTGACACTTCAGGACGTCAGGACTCCCGCAGGAGAATATATTTCTGTTGTTTTTAAGCCACCAAGTTTGCAGTCATTTGTTCTAGGAGCCCTAGAAGACACAACTTCTCCCCCAGGAGGGGCTAGAGGGGCTGTTTAGTCCTTCTGTTTGCTTTTCATTCGCTCACAAGTCTGTGGGTCAGCAGTCGGGGCTGGGTTCAACCGGGGGCTCATGTGCCGTCATCTGAAGGGTCACCTGGGCCGGGCTGGCCTGAGTCAGCCTCACTCACGTGTCTGGCAGTCGGCGCTGGCCATCGCCTAGGCCACATGTCCACAGCAGGCTGGGCTGCATCTTGGCCGTGATCCCAGAGGGCAAGTCCCAAAGCACAAGTACTTCTCAAACCCCTGCTTGTACCATATTTGCTGATGTCCCTTTGGCCAAAGCAAGTCACTGTGTCCATTTAGCCAAGTCCAGAGTCCCCGTGGGAGGGGACCACACCAGAGTGTGGCTATAGGGGGGTGGATTCAGTGGGGACTGCTACTGTGATTCTCCACCACAAAAATATAGGAGGACGTCTTGAAATCAGAGGTAAACAGGACACAGGGCATAAGCCATAAAGGAAAAGAGTGCAAAGTATGACTCTATCAAAATAAAAACCTTTGTCTGATTAAAGCACCATGCAAAGTGAAAAGACAAGTCACGGATTGGGAAAAGATAATAAAGACACAAAATATTAATATCCAGAACATACAAAGAACTCCCTCGCATCAACAAGAAAAAAGACAACCAACATGATTTAAAATGGACAAGAGATTAAAAACAGGCCAGTCATAGAAGAAAGAACCCCAAAGACCAATTAATACAAGAAAAGACACTCAACCTCACTTAAAATCAGGGAAATACCCTTCAAAACGACAACGCACTATTTTGCATCGATCATATTGGCAAAGAATAAAAACACCAAGTGCTGGGGGAATGTGGGGAAAAAGGAACCCCAGCGCACAGGTACTGGGGGTGTGTATTTATGCACCCCTTTGGAGGACAACCTAGCAATACCAGCAAGGGACAATGGGCCTAGGCTTGGACCGGCGACCCCACTTAGTTACATGCCCAATGGAGTGGTTCTCCATCACCTGGAAGAACTTTCTTCAGAAACACTGATGCCCAGAGCCCATCGCAGACCAATTAAACCAGAACCTTTTGCAGTGTGTACCAGGTATTCAGAGAAATCTCTAATATGTCACCAAGGTTGAGAAGCCCAGTCCTGAAGATAACTTTTGCACATATGCCCAACATACCCAAGGATGTCCATCACGACATCACTGCAGGGAAATTAGAGCATGCACGTGTCCATCAGCAGGGATGAGATAAATTATGATTAATTCTTACCACCACCTATTAGTTACCTCATTTAAAGTAAATGAACTAGGACTACTTTATCAACAGCAATCGCAAAAACATAATATTCATTGAGAAAAGCAAGTTAAAAAAAGGAAAGTATAGGAAAAAAGAGAAACAGAAAATTAAAAAATTTTTAAAAAAGGAAAGTATAAATCTATGTAATTTAAAAATACAGAAAACCATGGATACATTACCAAATGCCTGCAGTACTTCTCTCTGAATATAGAGACCTTGCAAAGTTTTTTCCCTTACCTTTTATTTTGAAATAATTTCAAACTTACCCAAATCCACCAGTTTTAACATTTTGCCACATCTGCAGTGTTATTCTATCTATCCATTTATTGATCTACTTTTTAAACATGAGTTGTATACATTATGTTCCTTGAACACTTAAAATTGCCATGAAATTACATTTCCTAAGAACAAGGATATGCACTTACACAACCACTGTTAGTACAGTTACCAAGTTCAAGAACTTCAACATAAGACAGGAAGGTTTCAGTTATATTCCATTTTTTAAATACACCCCAATAAGGTCCTTTTGGGCCTTTCTCCTCCATTATTAAATCCAGTCCGGGATTACGTATTGCATTTTATTGTGGTCTCTTTAGTAGTTTTTTTTTGTAATTGCTTTCCCACATCCGCTCCTCCCAGGACCCATCCCGTTTCCCCGCTGCGCTACCCTTGGGCTGTTCAGCTTTGTCCCTCCACCATTCCAGGCGTGCCCAGCCCTGGAGACCAGAGGCAGCCCATCTTCCCAACCACCCCGGTTGACGTTGGCATTTTACAAGGGCAGATGGGGCCAATCTGAATGCGGTGACATCAGCGCCGTCCAGGTCCCCTGCTGAGGGCAGCTCCCCATAAGGGGAGAACAGAGCCCAGTGAGTTCACCGCCATCACAAAGACTCCCCGTGGCGATCTTGATGGGGTCTCCTCTGGGGGGTTAAGGGTCACTGGTGCATGCTGGCTGATGCCACGCCTGGTCCAAGGTTCTTAGGAGATGGGGTATCGCTTTCCGCAAAGGGGAAGGCCAGGAGGAGCCATTTCATTCGTTCAGTTCAGGGCACCTGCCAGGTACCCCGGGGCAAGGGGCCAGGAAGCCCCAGGGACAGAGCGTCTCTCCAGTGCTTGACACGGGGCAGGGTCCTGACCCGAGAAAGGGCCACCGGAGCTGAGGCCTGAGGGAAAAGAGTGGGGAGTGGAGGGGAAGAGCAGGCCAGAAAGGGAGGGCAGATGCCAAGGCTGGGGAGGGGAACCTGGAGCTGGCCAGGGGGGCCGTGGGGGAGCCGTGGGGAAGAAGCAGAATGGAGGCTGGGGAGGGAGGTAGCGGCTGGCTCCGAGGAGCAATCCTCTGTGGTGGCCCCTTGGACAGGATGGTTCTCCGGCTTCTACTCTTAATCTCCACTTTATAGATGGGTAAACTGAGGCTCAGAATTGGAAGTAATTGCTCAAAGCTGTACTGCTTTTTAAGAGGCTAAGTCAGGGTCTGGGCCTGGGTCTGTTCAATTCTAAAATCACCGCTCTTAAAAACATAACTACCAAGATGCCCTTCAATAGTGGAATGGAGAAACCAACCAGGTACATCCAGTATTATGCGGCCACAAAAAGCAATGAGCTATCAAGCTACAGAAAGACATGGAGGCGGGGAGCAGATGTGGCTCAAGCGATTGGGCACCCGCCTCCCACATGGGTGGTCCCAGGTTCGGTTCCTGGTGCCTCCTGAGGAAGACAAGCAAACAATGAGCAGACAGAGGAGCCATCTTGGGGTGGGGGAATTAAAAAAAAAAAAAAAAAAAAAGACCTGGGGGGGCTTCTGGGAAGATCGTGGATTAGAAAAACCCGGGACTCCCTCCTCTTCCAGAAAAATAGTTAGAGGACAGGCAGAAACAGCCTGGAAAAAAATTCTAGGGTTTGGGACACCAGGGGAAGGCGGGATACTGCCCAGAAGAGAGAGGGACAGAGGAAAAGAATCTCAACAGAAACACTATGAGTGGAAGTGGTGCCCCTCCCCTACCCAATGAGCAGGCAATTTTGAATTCCCCAGTATCAGGCTCCGGGCTACAAAGGGGGCCCCAGGGAGCCACCACCCCAGGAAAAGGGAGACAGAGGGGCATAGCCTAAGACTGCTGTGTCTGATGAACCCTTCCAGGCCAGGTGGGGCTGTGCTATTGTTTGCCCTGGAAGCCCTTAGGGGATTAAAGAGATCCCACCCACTCAATCACCCTCCCTACTGATGGGGACCGGTTGTCGAGGATGCAGAGGGAAGTGGAATTATTTCCTACCAGGGAAAAGGGAGGGGGCTGCCAGCAAAGGATGGAGAACAGCCTCTGAGGAAGTGAATTGTGAGGCTCTTAGCCTCCAAACAGGAACCTCTGTAACATTGATCCTGTTTGTGTTGCAGTGAACACACTCAGACTAGGCATTGAACTGAGAGGGCTTCCAAAAAGCACTATCTGCTGGCTGATCAAGGAAGTGCATGTAAGAAAATTAAACGTGAATAAGAGAGGCTCTTCTCCGGCTTTTACATCCTCCCTCCTCAAGGCCCTTAGAAGCGGGTCTGCACCCATTACTGGGTCCAGGGCCTAGATTTGAGCAACTAACAGGGACAGTCCTAATGACCTAGAAAGGTTGAACAAAGAACCAAAGAATGGAAATTACAGCCTCCCACCACTAAAGCACTACAGAAGAGAGAGAAATTGAGCATCAGAGTAAATTCACCATCCTAATCAGATGCCTAGACATCAGCAAAAAAATCACAAGCCATACTAAGAGAAAGGAAGAAATGGCCCAAGCAAACGAATATATCAAAGCCCCAGATGAGACATAGGATTTGAGACAACTAATCAATGAGATTCATACAAAAAGATATGGAGGAGCCTTTAATGCCTCTTACTAAGTGAAAGAAGTTGTGCTGCTAAGACTACATACTGTATGTCCTCCCATGGCCCACTGGGTGGACTGTGGGAGAGTGTGGGCTATGATGTGGACCATTGACCATGAGGTGCAGCAGTGCTCCGAGATGTAGTCACCAAATGCAATGGATGTCTCATGATGATGGAGGAGATTGTTGTTATGGGGAGAGGATTGGGGTGAGGGGGATGGGGACCTCATATTTTTTTAATGTAACATTATAAAAAAACAAAACAAAAAAAAGACTACATACAGACCGTATGACATTCTGGAAAAGACAACTAGAGACAGTATAAAGATCAGTGGTTGCCAGGGATTCCCGGAGGAAGGGAAGGGGAGGGGTGAACAGGTAGAGCAGAGAGGATTTTTAGGGCAGGGAAACTATTCTGGATGATTCTGTAATGGTAGATACATAATGTGCATTTGTCAAAACCCCTAGGACCATACAACACAAAGAGGGAACCCTCATGTAAACTATAGACTTCAGTTACTAATAATGTATCAAAATCGGTTCATCACTTGAAACAAATGTATTCCACTAATGAAAATGTAACACATACGGAAAACTACTGAAGGAAGAGAGAGGGTACATGGGAACTCTCTGTACTTTCTGGGCAATTTTTATGTAAACCTAAAACTTTTAAAAATAGTCTATTAAAGAAAAAAGATGTAAGTCAAGAGAAGCAAGAATATAGTTCGATCAACATTTGACAAGGAGAGGGAAGGGGGCTGTGTGGGCCTGAAGAAGGGACACAGAGTCCAGCCTGGGGTGGGGAGGTAATTAGGGAAGGCTTCCAGGAGGAAGTGGCACCAACTTGAAAGAAGAGAGCAGGGGCATGCCATACAAGGAAGTAAGGTAATAGCTCTTGTGGTAGAAGGGTCAGGAAGCTATATGGACCACAGAGGGTGGGTGTGGGGGGAAATTGGTAGCCAAGGCAGAAACCAAATCATGAAAGACATCAACTCAATA
This sequence comes from Dasypus novemcinctus, assembly GCF_030445035.2. Lineage (NCBI taxonomy): Eukaryota > Metazoa > Chordata > Mammalia > Cingulata > Dasypodidae > Dasypus > Dasypus novemcinctus. The sequence continues at coordinate 54,144,966 of NC_080695.1, read as the reverse complement.
TTAATTGAAGGCCTACTGTCCACCAAGCGCTGTGCAAGCATGGGGATGTCGTGGTGAGCCAAACAGCCAGGCCCTGCCCTCCTGGGTGTTGTCATCTAGTAGGAGAGGTACTGACATTAGTAACAGTCAACTCATATGATAACTGTACTGTGCTGGCCCATCTCCAAAATGGCCCCAGATATCCTCCGGTATCCTTATGAAGGTCCCTTCCATATTAAATAAGGCTGATTAATAACATGTTGCAAAATAAGTGAGGGTGACTTCCAAGGCTAGATCACCAAAGACATCCCCACTTCCGCCCTGTTCTCTCTTGGGTCGTCTGCTCTGCAGGAAGCGAGCCACCGTGTCCTTAGGACACTAGCAGCCTTACGGGAGGTCTGCGTCGAGAGGAACTGAAGCGTCCCTCTAACAGCAGGCATCAAGTCACCACACACGTGAGGGCCACTTTGGAAGGGCTCCTCCTGCCCTAGTCAAGGCTTCAGATGCGTGCAGCCCTGGCTGCTACCTTAACTGCAACCTCCGAAGAGACCCTGAGTGTCAGAACCACCCAGAGAAGTCCCTCCCAAGTTCCTGACCCACAGAGACTGTGAGATAATAAACAGTGATTGTAGTTCTGGGGTAATTTGTTACACTGCATAGCTAACTAACAAAAGCACTTACTAAGTTCTTTATAGCAGTTAACGCTCTTAATTCTTATAATAACCCCGCAAAGTAGGTACTATCATTATCTACATTTAACACATGAGGAAACTGAGACATCAAATACTTAAGTGCCTTGCCAAAAAGACAAAAACAGTAAGTGGGGAAATGAGGATTTGGATGTGGGACTCTGGAGTTTAGACTCACAACTGCTATACTACGGTTTGCCAGTGCAGCTACAGATACACTTCATTTGCTCACTCAACAAGGAGTTAGCGTATACCATGTGCCAGACACCATCCCAGCTTCTGGGAGAACAAGACAAAGCCCCCACTTTTCATGGTGCCCACATGCTAGAAGAGACTGCCAATAAACAAGGAAGCAATCAAACCAGATGACTTCAGACGGTGTAAGTGTCTAGCAGGAATAAGCAAGGTAACTGGGCAGTGTAAGCGACAGGGACACTCCTTCAGACTGGATGGCCCCTGTGGCTCGCTCTGAGGCTACATTTGAGCAGAGACAGGAGGAAGGGGAGGAAGATGCTGCCATAGGAAGGTCAATGAGGAATGTATTCCAGGCCACGAAAACAGCAAATGCAAAGGCCCTGGGGCAGGAATGGCCTCGGTCAGAGGACTAGGAAAATGACCGGTGTTGTGTGGAGTTGGCCAATGCGCAGTGCTGATGCACGCAAGGAGTGCCGTGCCACGCAGGGGTGTCCCCCGTGTAGGGGAGCCCCATGCACAAGGAGTGCGCCCCGTAAGGAGAGCCGCCCAGCGCTAAAGAAAGTTCAGCCTGCCCAGGAATGGAGCCACACACACGGAGAGCTGACACAACAAGATGACGCAGCAAAAAGAAACAGATTCCTGTGCCACTGACAACAACAGAAGCGGGCAAAGAAGACGCAGCAAATAGGCACAGAGAACAGACAACTGGGGTGTTGGGGGGAGGGGGCAATAAATAAATAAATAAATCTTAAAAAAATAAAAAAGACCCGTGTGACTGCTATAGGATGGGTTAAAGGGAGGTTGGGAGCTGCTGAGGGTCCAGAGAGGTTGACTGGGGTTGTTGACGTCGTGAGAGAACCTGGAGTTTCTTCCCAGAGCAGTGGGAGGCCCCTGGTAAATTTTTATTAAGCACAAACTGCTTTATTATTTGGGTAGATGCACATTTCCATTCTGTGAACCAGCACCCTTCTCCTACCCCACCCCTTTGTCCTCACAAGATGTTCATACAACAGGTCACTGTTCATAAACTGCAACAAAGTTACCAGCTTGGTCCCTTCTGAGCCATGCCTGTGGGTACAAGGTCACAAAACATCTATCCAAGGCGGCAGGGAGACCTTCCAGAGGGCCAATTATAATGCACATAAAAAGCTGGTTAGAGAGTCCCTTAAACACCCAGCAAAAATCCAAGAAAGCTGGATCTCACACCCTCTGCAAGGGAAACTGGAGTTGGCATCTTAAATGTAATGGATTGTGCTAAAATAAGATGATAATAGAAACCATCTAGAAAAATAGTTGAATGGCTGTGACTGAAAGGCGGACACTGAGCTGAAGCCATGGGCAATAACGATGAGCTAGAAAGTAACTTGCATGGAATCTGGTCTGATCTCTGTTTTCTGCTTCCTGAGCACCTGCCCAGGGCTTGGATCTCTGCTCAGTGTTAAGAACAATCCAGTTGGAAAGGCCCAGTGCCCAAGTCCACACTCACGTTCTACTGCAAGTTCTTGGAACCAAACCTCTGTTCTCTAATTGGAATAGAGACAACGTTGCAGATGAAACTCAAAGCAGGGTCTTGTGCTTTGTGAAGGAAAAATATAAGATAAAAATGCTACAGGGAAGTCTGCCCGGGTGGTGGCAACTTTTAGATTTTGGCTGGGTGGCAGGTACATATATTTATGTAAAAAATCCCGGAGCTGTACACTTAAAAGAAGTGGTACTTTACTGTGTGTAAGTTTTACCCAAGAAGAGAGATGACGATGCTTGGCTGGGCACCAGTAATTGTGCCTTTCTATGTACCAGGACCTGGTCCATGCTGCACCCGTTTTCTCAATGAAGCCCGGGCACCTTCCCAGAAAGCAGGACAAGCCACTTACCACAGGTAACAGCCCAGACAGAATTCAGTTCCAAGACCGCCTAACTGTAAAGCCCGAAATGTTTGGGAGGCACACACCTCATACCAGACTTATCTTTTCATTTAACAGAGAAGGTTATTTTGAGCCTGGCCCGGGATCGCCCCTCGCCAGCAATTTGGGTTAGGACGCGGGCAATCCCACGGCGATCCGGACTCCCATTCTAGTGCTCCTTTGGGTAGATCAAGCTCCCTTGGCGTTCGGGGAGGAGGGGACGGAGGAAGAAAAGGGGGGATAAGAAAGATCCGCGTCCCCACTCCCTTTCTTTCATAGCTCGGAGGACCGCGCGCGGGGAGAAGAGGCGCCCAGCTCCCCGCGCGCCCAGCTCCCCGCGCGCCCAGCTCCCCGCGCGCCCAGCTCCCCGCGCGCCCAGCTCCCCGCGCGCCCAGCTCCCCGCGCGCCCGCGCCCCCGCGCCCCGCGCGCCCGCCCTCCCCGGCTCCCCCCCTACCTTGGTGGAGGAAGGGCTGCCGGCCGCGCCTGCCGGCCGCGAGCGCTTTGACGCTCGCCTCGCTCATGGCTGCGCCCCCGTCCCCGACAGGCCGCGGGACACCCGCTGCCGCCCGCCTCGCCTCCCGCAGCCCGGGTGCCAGGTTGCGGCGCCGACGTCACAGAGGCGGCCCTTCCCACGCCCGCCCGCCGGCACCCCGAGGCGGGGGCGCGTCCCCAGGGCCCGGGATGGGCGCGAGCCCAGCGGTGGCCGGGAGCGGGGAGGGGAGCGCAGGGCCTGGGCGGGCCGAGAGGGCCGGGAGGGCGCCACCCAGCGGTGATGGCGAGCGGCCGCCGCGGAGACGTCTGTTAAAGCACCAAGCGAAAACACCCAAGACGCCCAGCAGGTGCCTGTGTAAACTACCATGTGGGCACGGGAAAACATGTATTTTTCACATGTTTGCACATACACAAGATATCTCTCGAGGGGGACGAGAAGCTATCTGTGGTTGCCTCGGGTAGGGAGCTAGGAGGCTAGGTGAGAAGGAAAGCGTGACTAGGAAGAATTTTCTCTATATACTTTGGTGTCTTTCAAATTTTGCACTATATCCACGCTTCTCTACCTGTAAACTCTAAACTCCATGTACAGTTTAAAACATAAAAGTAAAAGTGATCGCCTATATGGAAAAAAAAAGTAAAAGTAAATGCCTATACCGATACTTTTTTAAAAAAATTTCTCTCCCCTCCCCCCTTTACCCCCCAGTTGTCTGCTCTCTGTGTCCATTCGCTGTGTGTTCTTCTGTGACCCTTGTATTCTTGTCAGCGGCACCCGGAATCTGTGTCTTGTTTTGTTGCGTCATCTTGCTACATCAGCTCTCCGTGTGTGTGGTGCCACTCCTGGGCAGGCTGCACGTTTTTCGCGCTGGGCGGCTCTCCTTACAGGGTGCACTGCTTGTGTGGGGGGCTCCCCTATGCAGGGGACACCTCTGTGTGGCACGGCACTCCTTGCACCGCACGTGGGCCAGCTCATCACACAGGTCAGGAGGCCCTGGGCCTGAACCGTGGAACTCCCATGTGGTAGGCGGACGCCCTATCCATTGGGACAAATCCGCTTCCCTATAGTGATACTTACCAAACTGGATGAACCTCAAAAACATTATGCTAAGTGAAAGACGCCAGACACAAAAGATGACATAATGTATGATTCCATTAAGATGAAATATCTAGGATAGGCAAATCCATAGATACAAAAAGTAAATTGGTGGTTGCCAGGGCTGGGGCAAGTCGAGCACAGAAAGTGCTTAAGGGCTGTGGGGTTTTACTGGAGGATGGTTAAAATGTTTTGGGTAAAGGTGATGGTGGCATAAGACTTTGTATTACATGCAACTGATTTGTACACTTTAAAATGGTTAATGTTAGGCAGATTTTACCTCGATTTGTTTTTTAAAAAATTAGTTTTTTTTTTTTAATTTGATTTTTAAAAAGCCTGGACTGGTGATGAGAACGACATTTTACTTCTGTAGTATTTCCCCTGAAATCAATAGGCCCAGTCTAATCTTAGGAAAAACCTCCATTTTGGTTCTTTATTAACTAATATTGATTCATTACCAATACTCAATACTGGTTCATTATAAAATCCATGTTGGTTCATTATTTGTGATAAATATACCACACTAAGGTAAGATGTGAATAATAGGGGAAATGAGGTGTGGGGTATGTGGGAACTCTCTGTATTATCCTTGCAATTTTTCTGTAAATCTAAAATTATTCTAAAATTAAAAAAAAAATTTAAAGTAGTTTCCTGGGCCCCCTGCGGTCCCCGGTCCCAGGTGCTCAGCGTCCCCTCCAGAGCCGAAGGGAGAGGGGACCTCGAGACTCTGGAGCCCTCACCTCCCAACCTGCAAGGCCTCCCCTCAATTCCATGAAATCGGGGGACCAAATCATGACCCAGTGTAGCCTACTCTACCTGTATCTGAAGGTTACCCAGATAATACATATGTGTCAAGTTCAGAAAATGATGAAGATGTATTAGTTACTACAGAGCCAACTGCAGTAATTTTTAATCAAATATCAACAGCATTAAGAAAAACAAATGACATTAACTGCTGTTTACTATAAAATCCAAATTACAGAAGGAAAATGGGGAGATGTCAAGGCAAAAGAGTACAGTGGAAGAAGATTCTGAAGGTGAAAATGATTCTGAAGGATTTTATTAAGAAGGACTGGGGAACTGCACAGCTGGAGGCTGATTTGTCGGGAGTGAGAGGCAGATGGGCCACCTGCAGTTTCTCTCAGGGAACACGGAGCCTTGATGATGTAGACTTTCACCTGCATATTGATGTTAGCCTTCTTGATGAGGCGATTGCTGTGGTGTGCAAAGTAATTCAAAAGAACCTATAATTGTCCAACTACACTGTTCACTTACATGGTATTTAAATGGCCCGGTACCTACAATTGATACCTTTCAGATTTCCACAAAAGAGTGATTTGGATTGGGTCATCAGCTGAAAAACACACTCCTAAATAATCAGTGGATCAGAGACGAAACTGCAAGGGAAATTAGTAAATGTCTTGAGCTGAATGAAAATGAGAACACAACTTATCAAAATATGTGGGATACAGTGAAACCCTTGCTGAGAGGGAAATTTATAACCCTGAGCACATACATTAAAAAAGGGGGAATGGGGGGTGGGGGGATGGGGGGATGGGGGGAGCGGACTTGGCCCAGTGGCTAGGGTGTCCGTCTACCACATGGGAGGTCCACGGTTCAAACCCCAGGCCTCCTTGACCCGTGTGGAGCTGGCCCATGCGCAGTGCTGATGCGCGCAAGGAGTGCCGTGCCACACAGGGGTGTCCCCCGCGTAGGGGAGCCCCACACACAAGGAGTGCTCCCCATAAGGAGAGCCGCCCAGCGCGAAACAAAGTGCAGCCTGCCTAAGAATGGTGCTGCACACACGGAGAGCTGACACAACAAGATGACACAACAAAAAGAAACACAGATTCCCGTGCCTCTGACAACAACAGAAGCAGACAAAAGAAGATGCAGCAAATAGACACAGAGAGCAAGCAACCAGGGCAGGGGGGTGGGGGGGAAGGGGGAGAAATAAATAAATAAATAAATCTTTTAAAAAAGGGGGGGAAGCTAAAATCAAAGACATAACTGAATACCTAGGGGGTCTAGAAAAAGAACAGCAAACCAATTCCAATGCAAGCAGAAATAGATAGCAAAGTTTAGAAATAAATGAAATTGAGAACAAAAGAGCAATACAGAAAAAAAACCAAAAGCTGGTCTTTGAGAAAATCAATAAAATTGGCAAACACTTAGCTATATTAATAAAGAAAAAGAGACGATATAAATAAATAAAATTAGGAATGAAAGGGGGGACATTACAACTGACCCCACAGAAATAAAAAGGATCATAAGAGGATACTACGTAAAACTGTATGCCAACATATTAGGCAATCTAGATGAAATGGACAGATTCCTAGAAATGTACAAACAACCAGCACTGACTCTACAAGAAATACAAGAACTCAGCAAACCAATCACAAGTAAAGAGATTGACTCAGTCATCAAAAATCTTCCAACAAAGAAAAGTCCAGGACCAGATGTATTCACAGGTGAATTCTACCTAACCTTTCAAAAAGAATTATTAACAATATTGTTCAAACTCTTCCAGAAATTTAAGGAGAAGGGAAAACTGCCCAGCACATTTTATATAGCCAGCATCACACTAATACCAAAGCCAGATAAAGATATTACAAGAAAAGAAAATTACAGACCAATATCTCTAATGAACTTAGATGAAGAATTCTCAACAAAATATTTGTCGTTCCAACCCAACAGTATATTAAAAGACTTATACACCATGATTAAGTGGGTTTTATTCCGGTATGCAAGAGTGGTTTGACACAAGAAAATCAATGTAATACACCACATTAACAAATCAAAGGAAATGAAGCACATGATCATCTTGACTGACACAGAAATGGCATTTGAAAATATCCAGCATCCTTTCTTGGTAAAAGTACTGTGAAAGATAGAAATAGAAGGAAACTTCCTCAACATGATAAAGGGCCTCTGTGAAAACCCCACAGCCAACATTGTAATCAATGGGAAAAGGTTGAAAGATTTTCCTATAAGATCAGAAACAAGGCAAGGATGCCCACTGTCACCACTCTTGTTTAAGATTCTGCTAAAAGTTTTAGCTAGAGCAATTAGGCAAGATAAAGAAATAAAAGGCATCCAAATTAGAAAAGAAGAAGTAAAACTTACACTCTTCACAGATAACATGATCTTATACTTAGAAAATTCCCAAATATCTGCAACAAAGCTACTAGAGCAAGGTGGCAGGATACAAAATCAATATGCAAAAATCAGTAGTGTTTTTGTATACCAGTAATGAACAATCTGAGGAGGAAATCATGAAAAAAATCCATTTATAATATCAACAAAAAGACTCAAATATCTAAGAATTAATTTAACTAGGGATGTAAAGGACCTGTTTTCAAAAACCTACAAAACACTGCAAAAAGAAATTTTAAAAAGACCAAAACAGGGAAGCGGACTTGGCCCAGTGGATAGGGCATCCACCTACCACATGCGAAGTCCACAGTTCAAACTCTGGGCCTCCTTGACCTGTGTGGAGCTGGCCCATGCACAGTGCTGATGCACGCAAGGAGTGCCGTGCCACGCAGGGGTGCCCCCCGCATAGGGGAGCCCCATGCTCAAGGAGTGCACCCCATAAGGAGAGTCGCCCAGTGCAAAAGAAAGTGCAGCCTGCCCAGGAATGGCGCCGCACACACGGAGAGCTGACACAGCAAGATGACGCAACAACAAAAAAAGGAACACAGATTCCCGTGCCGCTGACAACAACAGAAGCGGACAAAAGAATATGCAGCAAATGGACACAGAGAACAGACAACTGGGGTGCGGAGGGGGAAAGAGGAGAGAAATAAAAAAAAAAATCTAAACAAATGGAAGGACATCCCATGTTCATGGATTAGAAGACTAAATATCATGAAGATGTCAGTTCTACCCAAACTGATTTATAGATTCAATGCAACCCCAAAGAAAATTCCAAAAGCCTACTCTACAAAAATAGAATAGTCAATTACCAAATTTATTTGGAAGGGAGAGAGACCCTTAACAGCCAAAAACATCTTACTAAAGAAGTGCAAAGTTGGAGGACTCATGCTTCCTGATCTTGAAGTATGCTACAAAGCTACAGTGGTCAAAACAACATGATATTGGCATAAAGGTAGACACATTGATCAATGAAATTGAATTGACAATTCAGAAACAGATCCATACCTCTATAGCCAGTTTATTTTTGATAAGCCTACCAAGTCCACTTAACTGGAGCAGAACAGTCTCTTCAACAAATAATGCTGGGAAAACTGGATAGCCATAACCAAAAAAAATGAAAGAGGACCCCTATCTCACAGCCATAAACAAAAAAAGAAAGAGGACCCCTATCTCACTCCCATACAAGATCAACTAAAAATGGACCTAAATATAAAAGTCAGGACCATAAAATTCCTAGAAGATAATGCAGGGAAATATCTTCAAGATCCTGTGGTAGGAGGAAATTTCTTAAACCTGACCCCCAAACTTGCAACAAAAGGAAAAATAGATAAATGGGACCTCCTCAAAATTATCACTTTTGTGCCTCAAATGACTTTGTGAGGACGCTCCCTCTTCCCTTCCTCACCTGAGGCTATTCCCCACCCCCTCCCCAGTTCTCAGGCTACAGACCTGAACAGGAGTGAACGGAACTCAGTGCATTTGCAAGATGGAAAACAGAGTTGGAGGGAGTTGCAGGGTCCCCCAGCCCCAGGTGCTCTGCTTCCACTTGCAGCTGCTGGAACCTGGCACCTGTCAGGGTAGGGTCTGCATCCCCTGCCAGGCAAGACCTGAGCTTCTTTCTAGAGCAGGGGGATGAGCCCAGGCTTCTTTTTAAAACAGATTTTACTCTTTTTTTTTTTTTAAAGATTTATTTATTATATTTTAAACACTGCCCCCCCCCCCCCAGCCCAACGTTGTCTACTCTCTATGTCCATTCACTGTGTGTTCTTCTGTGTCTGCTTATATTTTCATTAGTTGGCTTGGGGAACCAATCTTCTGGAGTGGGAGAGAGGTGATCATTCTCTTGTGCCACCTCAGCTCCCTGATCTGCTGCGTCTCTTATTGTCTCTCCTCTCGTCTCTTTTTGTTGTGTCATCTTGCTGCCCCAGCTCTCTGCACGGAGCGGCACTCCTGTGCAGGGCAGCACTCCTGCATGGGGCATTACTCTATGCGGGGCAGTACTCCACATGGCCCAGCTTGCCACATGGGCCAGCTCGCCTTCACCAGGAGGCCCTGGACATTGAACTCCGGACCTCCCATATGGTAGACGTGAGCCCAGTTGCTTGAGCCGCATCCACTTCCCATGCCCAGGCTTCTGAACCTGACTTCTCCCTCCCAGAAGTGGAATAACTTAGAGGAATAGAAATAGGATGGTTCTTCAGACAAAGGTTTTAACAAATCCCGTTTGAAGGAAATAGAAGAGGAAGAGGGCAGGCAGGTGGACAAATAAATTCAGACAGGAGGGTGAGCAGAGCCAAGTTCCTTGATTCCATTTATTGCTTTATTTCAGGGGAGACACATGCCTCCTCACAGCGTCCCCTACCCCATTTTCAATCCTAGCACTTTATTTTCACTACTTGTTTTGCCAATTTCCTATGTTAGAATGTAAGCTTGGAGTGGACTCTCTTTTATCATTAAGAGAATAACAACAACAACAATAATCACTAGCACTTTACTGAGAACTTACTTTATACCCACCCCTTATTGTGCGTCATCTAATTTAAATTAAATTAATTTAAGAGGCCTTCTTAAGAGGCCAGTAGGAATCTTCAATCCCCATTTTACAGAGAGTGGAACCCCAAGGCTCCCAGAGGCAAAACGGAATCACTCCTCTTTGTTCCTTCCCACCAGTGGATCCCCAAACCCAAAGCACCACCACTTCTGCCAAGGAGTATCTCCTAACTGCTCCCAGCCTTGTCCAAGCCTTGTCGGCCCAGTAGCCAACACCAACTTCCCAGTGAAGATTAGATCTCCATCCTTTTCTTGCTTAAACCTTCCACTGGCTTCCTCTGGTCACTCAAATACACACTCCCCCTCCTTATCATAGCCCCAGGCTTCATAGGACCAGCCTCTCCCCAACTCCTACCCCCTCCACTGCCTTCCACTCCAGGACCAGAGCACTTGCCTGCCTGTGGCTTCTGCACCTGCTGTTTGCCCACCCTGGAATCTGCACCTCACCCTTCCACCTGATCTTGTCTGCAACTCTGGTCACATGGCAAGAGATGGCTACTTTCCAGTCCCCAGTCCAGTCCCTGGACTTTGCAAAGATTCAGGAGAAGTCCCTGGGTCATGATTCCTAAACCCAGACAGGAGAATCGAATGCACTTAAGTCAACAGTAAATTCCAGTTACTGAAGAGTAAAGCAGGTAGTTCTGATAAATGAGGGGGCCTGGGGCATCCTGTGTCCCTCCCTGTCCCCCAACAGCCATTCCACAAGTTGCCTACGAGAGAAATGCTTTGTAAACTGTACTCAAACTAAGTGTTAATACAGTAGCTGTGACCCTAAGACTTAAGAATGATGGGACTGCAATATGGGGCACAGAGGAGGCCATTTTATATACCAATGGATGTGGGCAAACAAAGCACATCATCTTAGTTCCTTTACAGTCAGAGAATTAGCCAAAGTCTTTGCTAGTCTGGATTTTCACAGATAATTTGCATTTCTTGTTGATTTGTTGGGGCTTTTTATTTTATCTTATTTTTTAAGCCATTTGGTTGGTTTGCCCAAACAAAGCCTTTTACAAAAAAATTTCCTTGCCTTCTGCCACTTTGCCTTATCTATGCCTCCCTGAGGAAAAGATTCTGGTCTTTGTTGATTGAGAAAAGGTTGTTTTGAAGGTTACAGCTCTTTGCTGTCCAGCAATGATATCCCAGCCTGACTGGCTTAAGGGCTAATGGAGTGCACAGGAAGGATACCCGGCAGGATGCAGCTGAGCCTCTGAAGGAAACAGGAACCCAGCACTCAAGGGACCATGGGAGGTGGCCCTCACTCCCCGTCTCTCATCTCTCTGGGGCTATGCTTCTGTCTCACCATGTCCCAGCTTTCTGTGTTCCAGTCCAGGTGGTTAGAAAGAAAGCTGCATCTATAAGAGAACAAAAGCTCACCTGACCGAGGAGGAGAAAAGAATTTTATTAATCGTCTTGCAAGTATGGGTGCTTAACTGGACAAAATGGCTGGTGCACCAAACTACAAGAAACACTAGGTCCCTGTTCCCATTGATTGGGTACTTCAGGGGCTACAGCCTATCTAACTAACTTACGTGGGTTCCAGCTCTCAGTCCCCAGTCCCGTTCTCCATTTGAGCAGCTCGGCGCTGCCTTTCAAATTCAGCGCCACTTTTAGCTTTTCACCATTGGCACTGCCCTCACTTTGGCATCACTTTCAAATTTTGGCGCCAAAGCTGCTAGAACCCCTTTCCCTGCCTCCCTCCAACTGCAGAGCTGAGCTGGCTTTGGATTCACCTTCATGTGAAAACTAAACTTAACTCTTTCCTTACAAGGTGTCAGAAAATGGCTGGAAATAGCAGAAGCTGACAGACCTTCGTTGGTGCTTAGTCCCTTTCTCTCACTCTCCACCTGTGCTTTTCTGAGTAAATTCCAGGCAGTAATTAATTGTGGCACTAGCCATATTTTTAATCATGTTTGGGAGACATTTCCATGCAAGATTGTAGATACTTTCCATCTGTATCATCTTATGCAGAGAAGATTTTGTGTGGGTGCGAGTATCACTGCAGATGGAAGAAGGAAGCATTTGTTGGGGATGGCTGAGCCTTGGTCCTACTGTGGTGTCATTCTCAAAAAAAAGACCCCAACATAGCCGTAAATGTTGTGACATCAGTTCTGAGTAAAGGATTTATTTCTTCTCCCTTGTTAGGAAAACGTGTTCAGTAATTGCAAAAAAGAATGGGTACCAGTTCTTCCAAGGAACTTGTATTAGGAATGCTTTCCTTTGCAAGTAACAAAATACCCAGTACAAAAACAGTGGCTTAACTACAGGAGAATTTTAATTTACTTTATTATAAGGTGTCTCAGAATGGGTTTGGCAGGTCATCAATGTCATCAAGGACTCAGGATCTTTCTGTCTTTGTACTATGCCATCTATAGCATGTTGGCCTTTTTCTCCTAATGGTTGCAACATGACTGCTACAGCTCCAAACGTCACATCCATGTTCAAAGCAGCAAAAAGGGATAAAGGGCAAAACCTATTATAACTGAATGGGTCATTATGGCTACCCTTAGCTGTAAGGAAAGAAAGGAAAGTGAGAATCTGGTTTTCTAGTCTCTGGAATGGGGTTAGCCTCTAGAATTGAGTAGCCTAATCAATAATATGTGTATAGCTCTTCTTCAATAACAAGAAGGGATGGTTGTATTAAATCAGTACTACCCTTACCCCACCCCTTCTCTCCCCTGACTAGACACCTAGAGCATGTGGGAAATCTGCAGGGTGCAGGGGAGATCTCCTGGACCACAAGCCCTCCCTCCCACACTGCCTGCTGCTCTTCTCTGAGCATCCCGAGAAGGCTGCTCTGTCCTGGACTGCTGGAAGCTGCCATTTTCATTGTTCCAAGACTTCTGCTACTGCTTCCTGTGGGGTCTTCAAGACGCTTGGAGGTGGTAAGAGTAAAGTGCAAGTTCATCTGTATCTAATGAAGCAGAGCCTGGGTTGTGGTGGAAGAACATGACCTCGAAGCCTGTGTCCAGAGCATGCCAGACCACCCACAGGGATCCCCACAAAAAAATCACCTCACCAGCTTGTAATGGTTATAATAACCCCTGTTGCTGATCAGATTGCCATAGGATATAAAAATTCCTATTTGTTGACCTGCCAGTCTTATATTTAGGAATTGACCCCAAGAGGATACAATACCGGAGCACAACGAGTTACAACTATGTTGATAACAATGATGATAATAGACGATGATGATAAAGCCACATTGTGTATAATCTAGAGATCAGATACCATTCTATACACTTTATGTGAATTAATTCACTTAATCCTTATCATTCAGTGAGGTAGAGATGATTATAATCACATGCTACAGATGAGGGAAATGAGCCCCAGAGTGATCAAATAACTTGCCCATGGTCATGCAACCAGAAAGTAATGCAACTCAGATTTGCTCCTAGGAATTTTAATACCAACACCTCCCTACTCAACAGCTTTGTGTTTCTGAAAATTCTGATGATCTGCTTTTCAGCACTGTCTAACATAATACAAAAAGGAAGTCCAACAATAAGGGATCAATCGAATAATCTATGAATCATTCATTGAATGGAACTCCAGGCAACTTTCAGTGATTAAATTCTAGAAAAATTCATGTCATAACATGAAAAGAAATGTTAAGTAAAAAAAAATTTTTTGGAAACAACGTAGAATAAATCTCATTTTAGTAAAAATGTTTATGTGCCTAAATTAGAACAGCCTCACTTAGACATTAGCAGAAGTTACTCCTAGGTGATGACATTAGAAGTTGTTTATTGCTTTTCTGTATTTTCCAATTTTTCTACAAAATTCCATTCATAATTGAGTCATGAAAGTTATTTAAAAAATATAGCAGGACGCTCATACTTTACCCCTATGTTTTCACTTGGATCAAACTCTCAATAGAAAAACACACAAAGATGCTGAATATATTATTAGCTGTCATTGCTATATCTGGTCATAATAATCTGGCCCTACTCCCAACTGGCTGTGTGAACACAGACGGACAATACCACCCCCCGGGGCCCTCAGTTTTCACATTTGCGGAATAACTGAGTTAGGCTAGAGCATGGCTTCTCCACCGGAGCTACTACTTCACCCTGGAGGGCATCTTGGAAATGTGTGGAGGCAGCTTGAGGAGTCACCATGAATAGGGAGAGATACTGCTGGCTTTTAATTTCAGGGCAAAAACCGGAGATGGATATTCTCTAGTGATCAGTTGGAAAGCTTATCCCATGTTTCCACATCCTGCTTCCCAGGATGCTGTCCCAGATACCGGCAGACCCACAGGTAGGTGAAACCCTGTCCTAATGGTTGGAGCTGAGACTCCAACTCCATTTGGCAAATGAAGCCGAGTATTTTTTGTATGATTTTAACATGAACTGAATTTTCTGATAAGCCAACCAGCATGTACAATGGGAGAAGAGTATATATTATTTAGTCCCGAATTTTCCCAAGAGTTATTTGCTGTTCAGAAAATCAAAGCTGCTCAAAGTTTTTGAGCCATCACTAGAACAGTTTTGTAACATGCTGCTTTTGTAGTTGTAGCTTTTACTCCATTGTTCATATCTAACTATAAAATGCTTTTATTTTATCCTTCCTTTCTAGTAAAGTTGGGACAACACACTGTTTACTTTTCCAAGTTCACCATGCAGGTGTTTTTGTACCATCCTCTGGGAACTCTCTTCCTCTGGATACACACGTGGCTCACTCTCTCCACCTCCATTAGTCTCTGTTCATGTCACATGCTTGTTGACACCCTCCCTCACCACCTGTGGAACGGAGCCCACCTCCACTCCCCGATCCTCTCTTATTTCCTGTGATGGTTAGGTTATTGTGTTAACTTGGCCAGGTAATTGTGCCCAGTTGTTTGGTCAAGCAAGCACTGGGCTAACTGAATACAAGGGCATTTATGGACTTAAGTCACCATTGCTTTACTGCAGTGGTAAATCATAGATAGCTGGTTATAATGACATCAGTCAAGGAGATTGCCATCAGCAGTGAGTGACGCTTAACCCAATCAATCAGTTGAATCCCTTAAAAGGGCAAGTGATTCCAGCATTGAGAGAGAATTTCCCAGTTCATCTTTGGACAGCCAGCATCTCCCAGAACTCATCAAGAATCTTCACTGGACTTTCATTGCAGCTTCTGGTTTCAGTCTGCCTGTGGAACCTGGACTTGTGCGTCCCCAAAGCTGCGTGAGAGACTCTGATAAATCTCTTGCTATCGACAGATATCCCTTGTTGATTCTGTTTCCCTAGAGAACCCTGACTAATACACTTCCCTAACCCTGCTCAGTTATTTCCTTTTCCCTTGGCATTTATCATCTTCTTACAAAAGATATAGTACTAAGTAACAAAAAATGGTTGCCCGCATAGGGCATCGCTGGGTGGGACCCCTGCCTGAGAAAGGATTTCCAGAAGACAAAATCAAATTGACCTGCAGGGACTTTCTGAGAAAATGAAACAATAAAACATACCCTCCAGAACTGCAGGTAAGTAATACCTGGTGATGTATCAACTTTGGTTCTTACTAAGAAGCATAGGGGAGTGGATGTAGCTCAAGCGGTTGAGTACCTACTTCCCACATACGATGTCCTGGGTTCGATCTCCGATACCTCCTAAAAGCAAAACAACAAACAAACAAACAAACAAACAAAAACCGACTCAGGGGATCTGACGCAGCTCAGGGGTTAAGCGCTAGCTTCCCACAAATGAGGTCCCAGGTTCAATCCTGGTACCTTAAGAAAAAAAAAAGTATATTAGCCTCCACTTTGTAAGACCCCCTGTATGAAATGGAAACTTGACAGCCAACCAGGACATTTCCTCACTTGCTTCTGAGTTTGCCCTGCATAAGCCTCCCCTTTCCTTTCCACTCCCTTGGTGGAGCTCCTTTTCATTGCAATTGGATGCTGTGTGATTCATGAACAGTAAACTGCTCAAATTCAAGTAGGTAGTACCTTTCTAACATTTTATTTGAGTCTGGCACCTTAGACTACTTGGCCATCCTGACACAGCTCTAACATTTTATTTGAACAGTTTTGGTGTCAGAAATGGGAACCAAAGGAGTCCCCACCCCACCCCGCCCCCACCTGGAGGCAGCGAGAAGATCAGCCAAAAAGGTACTAGCTGTGTTGTTTGTGTTCTCTGTTAGTTCTTGGTGCCTGGAGGTCAATGGAAGTTCAACTCCAATCTGAGTTCTATAAATTATGTTGAACTCCAAATTTGTTTGAGCAGTGCTAGAATCTGTGACTCAGACCAAAAAGTTTGCTTAAAGTTTGGATAAAACAGGTCTGGGGATCAGACCACAAAGACTTGCGTTCTCCAATAAGTAACATGGTATTTTAGTTTGCTAAAAGCTGCTGGTAGGAAGAATAGATATATAACATGGGGCATTTTGGGAACATTGGAATTGTTCTGCATAATATTGCAATAAGAGATACAGGCCATTATATATTTTGTCAAAACCTATAAAATTGTATGGTGCAAAGTGTTAACCATAATGTAAACTATAGACCATGATTAGTATAATTCTTCAGTATTTGCTCATCAGTTGTAACAAATGTGCCACACTAATGAAAGATGTTATTAATAGAGGAAAATGTTAGAGGGGGAGGGGATGGGGTATATGGGAATCCCTGATATTTTTGATGTAACTTTTCTGTAATCTAAAATGTCTTTAAAAATAAAGTAAAAAAAAAAAAATCCCAAACCATCAATTTCTGGTTTCTTTGTGCCCAGGAGTTTAGCTCTCAGCTTATGCTTCCCCTAGCATTTTCCTATAAGCTGCAAGGAGAAGCCAGGCTGCACTTCCTACCTTCAGTTTGGAGATCTCCTTAACTGAATATCCAAGCCTGTCAGTTTCAAACTCTGCCTTCCTTCTAATATCAGAAGTCAATTTTATCAAGTTCTCTTCCACTCTAAAGAAAAGATCACCTTCCTTCCAGTTTGCAATGACACATTCACCGTTTCTGTCTAAGACCTCATCAGAAGTAACTTTAACATCATATTTTCACTACCAGTCTCTTCAAAGCATTCTAGGCCTCTTCTATCAAGTATCTCACAATTCTTCCAAAATCTAATGCTTACTCATTTATAAAACCATTCCAACTTTCTTGGTATTTGCACAGCAGCAGCACCCCTCTCTCTTGGTACCAATTTCTGTTTTAGTTTGTTAATGGCTGCTGGGAGCAATGTACCAGAAATGTGTTTGTTGGCTTATAATGGGACTTAATTAGATTTAAAGCTTACAGTTCTGAGGCCATGAAAGTGTCCAAATCAAGGCATCATCCAAGATGCTGTCTCACCAAAGCTTGGCTGCTGGTGATCTTGGACTTATTTCATATGGCAAGGCACATGGAGGCATCTGCTTGTGTGGGTCTCTGCCTTTTTTTCAGGCTTACTTTCACCCCAAGCTCAGTTGTGGGCGATCAGGCATATGACTCATCTCTCCCTTCTCCTCCAGGCTTCCTCTCTTTGAGCCTCTTGGGGATCTCTTTCTGAGTCTCTCTCTCCCTCAGATTCTAGCCTTTGGCCTCCAGGACTTCTTTCTCAGCCTCTGTTTTCAGTCCTTCATTTATAAAGGACTCCAGCAAGAGGACCAAGACCCACCCTGGCTCACACCTCACTGAAGTGATCTAATCAAAGGCCCCCAACTGAATCCAATTCAATCAAAGGGTCCCACACCCACAGGAAGGAATTTGCATCAAGAGCATGGTCTTTTCTGAGATCCACAGAAAGCTTTAAACTGTCACAAGGATATGTAAGAGAATGTTTTGATGAATGGTGAAAAGGAAGAGAGAATAAGATAAGGAAATTCAAGTATCTCTTGATTAGTAATCTTGAATGTCATCTACTTGTTCTGACATCTTGGGCAGAAGCTGCCTACATCAACTGCCATCTGCTTGTGGAATCTTCATGTCAATTTCCACTTGATATCCTAAATGGGAGTAACTTCTCTAGGGCTTGGATCACATTTTAGTTGTGACAGTTGGACCTGGGGGTCAATTCCCCGTACTGCCATAGTGGTGGCCAACAGGACTTGATGAAAACCTTCCTGTCTAGGTCCTACAGCTGTCTTTCATGATGTCTCTTCCAGCATATCAGGTGTCTGGGCTGAAGGTCATGTAGAGTCCACTGTAGAAGAGTCTCAGGAAAGGCAGCCTATGAGTGGCAGACCTGGGTATATGCAATTAGTCTCTCACAATTTGCAATTTCACATTTTAATAGGTCAGAATATGGTGTGAAGTAGGAGAAATAATAAGCCTCATAGGTCTTCTCATTAAGATTTCATAGGGGTTAGTAGGGTTTTCCCTATGGGCTAGATCTTATGGCCTTCAAGGTTAAGGAAAGAACCTTAGGCCAAAGTCAAGAGAGAGGGATTAAAATAATTTACCTAATTTAAGTTTTAAGATACTCTTTGTTCATCTTACCTTTCTTAACACTTGGGGATGGTAGAGACTGTGGAGCTTTTGCTTGATAGGTGAGACCTTGCAAAGTCCCTTCATTACAGTTCTAGTAAATTGGGAGCCTCTATCACTTGAGAGAATAGCAGGTATTCCCCAGGTGGGGAAAACAAGGCCTAATAGTTTTTAGTTACTGTGAAGGCGGTAACCTTGTGACAAGGGAAAGCATCTCTCCATCCAGAAAAGAGACACAATAAGGAGGACATATTCATATCCCATAGAAGGATGCAGCAGTATAAAGTCCATTAGAAGATGTCCAGAAGGACCCTGTCCCATCTTTACAGTTTTACAAGTATTAAGTTAATTGACAGGTAGAACATAATTTATATACTTGCCTTGCTTCTCATTTAAAGTCACCTTTTTTCTTTTTTTTTTTTTTTTTTTAAGATGAAGCTCTAGCCTGGAACTAACTGCAAGCACTTACAGAGAAGTATCAGAGTAAAACAATGTAACTGAAAAGGAAACTTGGTTGTTTTTGTGGCATGTAGTATTTTTTTAAAGAATAACTAAAATTATGACCAACAACTCTATACTGTTGACTAATATGCAGATCAAAATCAGGACATTTTACAGACAGTGAGAACACTGTCAAATCTCTAGAAATTTTATATTAGCTGTAAATATTTATATGAATAACATTTTACCCATACAAATTTAATTAGCAGAAGGTTAGAAAATCCCTTTTAATTTGACAACACAGCCTACGCCTCTCGACATATCAAATGAACCTATTTCCAGCACCTTTCTTTTTACAAGGTAAAAGAAGAAATCCTTTATGATTTTCCAGGGGCCATCTGGAAAATCCCAAAGACTGTTTGAAATAAAAAAGATATCTTGGGAAGCAGATGTGGCTCAACCAGCTGGGCTCCTGTATACCATACGGGAGGCCGTGGGTTCATGTTCCAGGGCCTCCTTGTGAAGGCAAGCTGGAGTGTGCCCATGGAGAGCTGATGCCCGCACCTGCAGAGAGCTGGCACAGCAAGATGACACAACAAAGGGGGACAAGCAGACACAGAAGAATGCGCAGCAAATGGACACAGAGAGCAGACAGCAAGCAAGCGGCAAGGGGGTATAAATAAAGAAAACTAAATAAATAAAAAGATATCTTATAGGGTTTGAGTTGAGGCAAAATGTTAAAAAGTTGTGAGGTTTGAACCTATTATTAAATAGGGAAATGGGTCACTGAAACAGTGTTTGGTTCCCTATTTAACCAAAGTAACAAAATATTTTAAAAGTAAATATAGGTGGTAATGTGATTGTAACATTCTAAAAAGATTTAGTTCTTTTAAAAATGAGAAGACTTGTTTTCTAAAACAATAAAGGATGATAAGATCAATATAAATACCAATGAGAATATTATTCTGATATGACATAGAATCTTTGTCTTCTAGACAGATTACTCAGATGGTTAAGAAAAACCTTTTATAACCTCTCATTAAGAGCAGACCATGGGAAACAGACTTTGGCCCAGTGGTTAGGGCGTCCGTCTACCATATGGGAGGTCCGCGGTTCAAATCCCGGGCCTCCTTGACCCGTGTGGAGCTGTCCATGCGCAGTGCTGATGCGCGCAAGGAGTGCCGTGCCAGGCAAGGGTGTCCCCCGAGTGGGGGAGCCCCACGCGCAAGGAGTGCGCCCGTGAGAAAAGCCGCCCAGCGTGAAAAGAGAGAGCAGCCTGCCCAGGAATGGCGCCGCCCACACTTCCCGTGCCGCTGACGACAACAGAAGCGGACAAAGAAACAAGACGCAGCAAATAGACACCAAGAACAGACAACCAGGGGAGGGGGGGAAATTAAATAAATAAATAAAATCTTTAAAAAAAAAAAAAAAAGAGCAGACCATGAACCCAAGAAAATTTCATCAGTTTAAAATAGAAAAAAAACTAAATTCTAGTTTTGCATGAATATACTGTATGAAATGAAAGTGTTTTAAAGAAAAACTTAGGGAAGTGGATGTGGCGCAAGTGATAAGGCCTCTGTCTACCATATGGGCGGACCCGGGTTCGATTCCTGGGGCCTCCTGGTAAAAAAGAAGAAGAGAAAATGTGTCTGCACAGTGAGCCAGTGCCCGCTTGGAGAGCTGAGTGCCCCCACAAGTGCCTGTGTGGTGAGCTGAGTGCCCACATGAGTGCCTGCGTGGTGAGCCAGTGCCCGCGTGGTGAGCCAGTGCCCATGCAGCGAGCCAGGGTGCATGCACTGAGCCGAGTGCCCACGTGAGTGCCTGCGTGGTGAGCCAGTGCCCGCGTGGTGAGCCAGTGCCCATGCAGTGGGCCAGGGTGCATGCACTGAGCCGAGTGCCCATGTGAGTGCCCGCGTGGTGAGCCAAGTGCCCACCACGCGGGCAAGACAAGTGCCCACATGGTGAGCCAGTGCCCATGCAAGTGAGTCAAGCAGCAAGATGATGATGCAATGAAAGAGAGACAAAGGGGAGAGTCAAGGTGAAGTCCAGCAGAGACCAGGAACTGAGGTGGCACAGTTGACAGGGAACCTCTCTCCATGTTGCAGCAAAGCCAGGAGTTCTGAGTGGCAGAAAAACCCAAACAGCACTCAGAGAGGTGGAGGAACAGATTTATTATGTGTGGGCCCAGAGGAGAGTCAGTCTCCAAATTCTGAGCCCCATTTCTCAGTTTTCATAGGTTTATATAGGATTTTATGTGGGACTAGCATGGCTTTCTCTCATTGGCTAATGCGTTGCTAGGTGAAATTTTGCAAGCGGGGTTACAGAAGCAGAAGGCAGGTGCAAGGTCTTGCTTCTGCAGGCTGACTTACAGAAGCAGGGGGCAGGAGTGGTTTGTTGGATTACAGAAGTGGGGGGCAGGAGTGGTTCATTTGATAGTCTCCTGTAAGGCTGTGTTTTCATGGGCTGATTTACAAAAGCAGGGGGCAAGAGTGGCTTGTTAGATAATTTTCTGCAAGGTTATGCTTTCTATTTCTCAACATCCACATCAGTGGTCCCCAGGATCAAATCCTGGCAAATCCTAGAGGAGAAAGACAAGAAGAGAAGACAAAAAGAGAAATAGATACAGAAGATCACACAGCAAATGGACACAGACAGCAAAAAGAGCAGGGCAGGGGTGGGGGTGGGAAAAAATCTTACAAATAAGTCTATCAAATCTTAATCACCATTGACCATGACAAATAAAATTCATTTCCACAAACTTTCTATAACTTCCTAAATCCACTCAGGTTTACTCCTACACATTCCTGCTTCTCATTCTGCAAAAACCAGTCATTTTACTTTAGGACAGAACTACACTCCTTTTCCTTAACAAAAGCATATCCTGCTTACTTTACATAGCTGCATACATTAAGTTTCTAAAACAATCTTTGAAACTGTCTTCAAACATTCCATAAAATACAATTATTCTTGAAACAAAGTTTGTCAAAATAATAAATTTGGTTAAACAAAAATTTACATTTTACATCATCTTAAAGATCTAGTAGATATAATGCTAGCTTATTTTATCAGTAAAACCTGTAAAGTTTGGGGAGAACATATACAAATAAAATAAAATTGTATGCTTGTACTGTACTTAACATTAATAACTCAGAAGACGTATCTGTTTTATTTAACACAATATCAAACTAGTCCTGTTTGCCAAATGTTTACCTAGATTATGCGCACTTGAATTTTTAAAACATTTGATTTAATTCTACGAATACTCTTTTTACATTGACAGTATTAGAAGTTCAGTTTTCTTAATTTCTGGGCTTTGGGAGTATTAATTTATATATAAAAGCTTATTTATCTTTAAGCAATATAAATAGAACTCTTCTAAGAAATTTTTTTTTACTCGTTAGTTTGGTGTTACCATCCAAGGGTAGGAAAATATGTATTGAACGACAGACACAAATAGAGAGCTTATAACTTCAATTAAAAATTTTTCAGCCATGAGTCAGACATAAAAACACAGAAAACAAATACAAAACCTACTAGTTTTTTGGTTTTTTAAAAATTTCTCTCCACTTCCCTGCCCCCCGCCCTCCACTTGTCTGCTCTTTGTGTTCGTTCGCTTTGTGTTGTTCTGTGTCTGCTTGTATTCTTGTCAGTGGCACCAGCAATCTGTGTCTCTTTTCGTTGCGTCATCTTGCTGCATCAGGTCTCTGTGTGTGCGGCACCACCCTGGGCAGGCTGCAGCTTTTTGGCACCAGGCAGCTCTCGTTACGGGGCGCACTCCTTGAGCGTGGGGCTCCCCTACGCAGGGGACACCCCTGCATGGCATGGCACTCCTTGCGCGCATCAGCACTGCGCATGGGCCAGTTCATCACACAGGACAGGAAGCCCTGGGTTTGAACCTCGGACCCACATGTGGTAGGCGGATGCTCTATCTGTTGAGCCAAATCCGCTTCCCAAAACCTACTAGTTTTATGTAAAAGAGTTCACTTTCTCTGCTTGCTCCACTCATATTTTTTCAGAATTTTTGTTCTTGGCAGATGGGACAAGTTGAGGTTATTCATTTAATAAGAGGGCTAAAGCTTTGCCACCATAATAAGTGGTGAAAAGAAAATATTAATATTTTCTTTGCCCTGATGTGTAATCATACGTAATACTTTGCCCTGGTTCTCGGGCCTATTTGACTCTTAGAGTGATTGTGGAGAGAGGAATACTTTATGTCCTTTTTTGGGTAAGTCCAACCAGCTTTTTTTTTTTTTTTTAAAGATTTATTTATTTATTTATTTCCTCTCCGCCCCACCCCCGGCCCCCACCCACCCACCCGCCAGTTGTCTGCTCTCTGTGTCCATTCGCTGTGTGCTCTTCTGTGTCCGCTTCTATTCTTGTCAGTGGCACCGGGAATCTGTGTCTCTTTGTTGCGTCATCTTTCTGCATCAGCTCTCCATGTGTGTGGTACCACTCCTTTCTTTTGTGCTGGGTGGCTCTCCTCACTCCTTGCACATGGGGCTCCCCTACGTGGGGGACACCCCTGCATGGCAGGGCACTCCCTGCGTGCATCAGCACTGCGTGTGGGCCAGCTCCACACAGGTCAAGGAGGTCCTGGGTTTGAACCGTGGACCTCCCATGTGGTAGGTGGATGCTCTATCCGTTGAGCCAAGTCCGCCTCCCCCAATCAGCTTTTGTCATCCAGGATATAACCCAAGAGTTAAGAATTAGCACATACTTATAATTACTGAAACATAATATAGGTTTTTTAAAAAATAGCCAAAAAAGTTAATATCTGAAATTACTGAAACTGCCTAGACTGATTCCATCCTTCGTGTGTGGACATTTCCAACTAAAAACCTGTCAGCGTGATGATTAATCCAGGTGGCTTTTATCCTTGTAAGTGACCCCTTGTATTAATACCTGTTATTACAATGATTATTCGAGGCGGCTCTTACCTTTGTATATGAACATTTCTGTTGAAAGGGTGACCACTCCACCTTCTTCACCTTGATATTATGGAATTGTAATATTAAATTATTTTACTAACCATCTTGATTTGCTTGGGCTTCCATTTCATCCAGGGGATTATAAGGAAAAAATGGAGGTTAACTGAAGCAGGCTGACATACCAGTGATCCTTTGCAGTTCTGAGAAAGGCCCCTGCTCCTGCCTGGAATGAGGAACTGTAACAAGAGCTCAAGCTGCCACCAGCAAAGTCTGCGGATCTTCACCAGATAACCACAATCTTACACCAACCTCCTGGTTGCTAATTAACCAGCTGGGACCCCCTGCCCAGACAGTCGGGGTGTCCCATGGGCTGAGGGGACATTCTCCCCTACCCTGTAGTTCATATAGCTCACAAACATCATCCTCACCCCTCCCCATTTCCCCACTCCTTCCCTTTGTCTCAAGCAGCCATATAAGCTGCTCCCCCAACTCCAGCTTTTGAGCAAAAACTTCTTTTAATGCTGCTCCTGTATTAATGCAAGTTTAGCCCATTAAACTTGCTCTGCATCCTCTTTTTTTAAATGAGCATTTTTATTACATTTTTTTGAAGATACATAGATCACACAAAAAATGCTACATTAAAAAATATAAGAGGTTCCCACATACCCCACACCCCACCACCCCTACTCCTCCCACATCAACAACCTCCTTCATCATTGTGGCACATCCATTGCATTTGGTGAACACATTTTGGAGCACTGCTGCACTGCATGGATTGTAGTTTACATTATAGTTTACACTCTCCCCTAGTCCATTCAGTGGGTTATGGCAGGATATATAATATCCAGCATCTGTCCCTGCAATATCATTTAGGGTAACTCCAAGTCCCGAAAATGCCCCCACATCACATCTCTTCTTCCCTCTCCCTGCCCTCAGCAACTACCGTGGCCACTTTCTCCACATCAACGCTACAGTTTCTTTCATTACTAGTCACAATGGTTTGATAGCAGAATACCAATAAGTCCACTCTAAAAATACGTGTGTCACGAATTTGTGTGTCATCCTTGCGCAGGAGCCATGCTAATCTTCTCTGTATCATTCCAATTTTAGTATAAGCGCTGCTGAAGCGAGCACTGCACCCCTCTTTTTAAAATCTGTTTGTTTTATTTTCAGCACAACCATACCTATATGAAAAGTCTTGTAGGGATGGATGTGGCTCAAGCAGTTGGGTGCTAGCCTCCCACATGGGATGTCTGGGGTTCAGTTCCTGGTGCCCCCTAAAGAAGACGAGTTATGGAGAGCGGATGCAATGAGCTGACACGACAAGCTAACACAACGAGAGACCCCAGGCCTCCTGACCTGTGTGGAGCTGGTCCACGCGCAGTGCTGATGCGTGCAAGGAGTGCCCTGCCATGCAGGGGTGTCCCCCGCGTAGGGGCTCTGGATGCCTCTACCACATAGGAGGTCTGGAAGCGACTGGATGCCTCACTACCACATAGGAGGTCCTGGGTTTGGTTCCTGGTGCTGTTACCAGATTTTGTATAGGTTCTTGACTATGCTGCAGAAATGAATTTCAAGAGCACATTGGGCAAGTTAGGCCAGTAATTTATTCAGGTACAGAGGGATGAGAAATGGGAGAAAATAACAGATCATGGGCCCCAGGTAGAGAGGAAGGGGCTGAAAAGTGATTAAGAAGGTTGATTTACAGACTACAATTCCCCATTATAGGTTATAAATGCCCAGGGTTTACTTGCGTGGCCACATGGCAGAGGAAAGATGGTGAGAGCAGGGTGCAGAAGGCAGAAATGGGTCCAAAGGTGAGAGTGCAAGTTCAGGCTTTGCGCCTGCTTTTTGATCCATTAATTATTCCACCCCTTTGCTAATGGCAGGGGAAGAGTCCCTGCTCTTTGCTGTTCTGATTGATTACCCCACTCATCAATCTCCTGGAAAGGTCCAATGATAAAGTCCTTGAGGAATGTCCGGGGTCTCTCCTGGCTTCCAGAGGAAGTCTTTGTTCTGAACGGCAGAACCTTGGGGAGGGCCTTCCAGCAGCCATCTTGGGGTTGTTGATGTTCCTGTGGACTCCTTGCCAGGTTCCAGATCCACCTATCGATTCCCTATCTTACTAGCCAGTCTCAGTGCCTCCTGAAAGAAGACAAGCAGACAGAGCACACAACGAACAGACACCGTGAGCAGACAGCGAGCGCAAACAACAAGGTGGAGGGAGAAAAAAATAAATGGATCTTAAAAAAAAAACACCCTGTAGCTGACCTTTTACACTATCCCCCTCTGCTAGATGCCTTGATCTCAGATGATTGTAACTTTGTGACTTACTCCAGTTTGGTACCACCTCCATCCTGTTCAGCCCCTTAATGTTTATTAATGAAAGAACCTGTGCCAACTCCACCCCAATTACTCATTAGCATCCTGATGTTACAAAATATTAGAATTTATGCAAATCGGGGAGGCACTGACCGCCTTTGTTTGTGCAAACAAACTCTTTTTCTCTCTGAAACCCCAGTGTCTCAGGAATTGGTCTTTAAGGTGCATTGGGAAGAAGAACCCACTTTGACGTGGTACCAGTTTGGCAGCAGGGACTACGGACAAAGGGGTCCCTGAAGGATTCCAGCTGCCCAAGGTTCCGGGTTCCAGGGAGAGAGGGAAGCACCATAATTGAACTCTTTGCAGCCACTA
The DNA here is from genome assembly GCF_030445035.2 of Dasypus novemcinctus. Classification (NCBI taxonomy): domain Eukaryota; kingdom Metazoa; phylum Chordata; class Mammalia; order Cingulata; family Dasypodidae; genus Dasypus; species Dasypus novemcinctus. Next base: position 54,118,458 of record NC_080695.1, on the reverse strand, counting down.
GACCCTCTTGGTCTAAGAGCTCAACAATCAGGTTTTTCCTACCTCCCTGACACCTCAGACCCAAGACTTTGAAGCTTCAGAGAGAAGCAGTTCAAGCCTGAGTCTGGCATCTGCCTGGATGAGCAGGTCACCAGGGTAGAAGCGAACTGGTGGTTCACGTCCCGTTAGACTATTTCTAGAACGTTGTCCCTTGCTCTGAACTCCCCACCTTTTCCTGGATCTTTGGGTACTATTCTGTTTGGGGCTCAAGTCCCCACCTTGAGTCTGTCTGTTGAGTATATTCCTGAAAAGTAATCCAGAAACTAAGTAGTGTTTGATGAAATACAGTATGTATTAAGTGTCTGTTCGTTAATGGTAGGTTACCTGGTACATTAAGTGTTAAGTGCCTGTTTATATGCTGAAATAGTGTTTAACAGCATTCCTATTGCTCAAGTGTTTCTAATTAGTTACTTGTTACTGAAATTCTTTAAAATGGGAAATTCTAACTCTAAATGTAAGTATCAGCTTTCCTGAAAGTAGCCCTTTGGGTTGTATCTTGAAAAACTAGGAAAATTTTAGTTATGAGCCGATGAGAAAAACAAAAGTGGTTTATTTCTGTAACAGAGTCTGGCCAAAATATGATTTAGAATCAGAAGAGAAATGGTGTGAGAATGGTATGATAGAAAGGAACAGTTTATTATGGTTAGAACTGTTCTGTAAAATAGGTCAGAAATGGGAAACGTTGATATATGTTATTCCTTTGTCTCTCTAAGCAATCTACATTAAAAGAAAATATAAAATTTCACCTGTAAAGGATAATGGAAGGAAAAAAAGCCCTTCCTGATTCAAATCTGGAGGACCTACCAGACAGAGCCTTGCTGACTCTTGCTTCGGCTCCACCTCCATCCTGTAACCAAGGGGCTGACTGACATCAGGCGAGGAGGAAGCACCCCTCCTCCTCCTCCTCCTCTGCATGTCCTGTGACCTCAGGTGAAAGAGCCTGAAAGAGAAACGCCCCCCCCCCCCCCCGACCCGACCCCCTCGTACCCATCAGGGCACTCAGTTCAGCCAGGGCTGCTCTCAAAAACTAGCAGCAGAGTCGCGGACGAATCTTCTACTCCTCCACAAATGCCAGCCAGAGGAGATGAACAAAGAAGCCCAAGAGAATTTGTACATGTGCATACGCCGTTCTCCACATCAGCTTTACATAATTGGAGGAAAGTTACCCCAAATAAGACCCAAAGAAAACAGAAGGCTTAGGTGCTTCAATTATTGCAACTTCTAGTCCTAACTGGATGCATATTCAGGCTCTATTAAATACTTTAATAACAAGAAAAAAGAGAATGGTATAGAAGAGACAAAACGGGAAGCAGGTAAGTAACAAGGAGAAAATCCTGGCCACCCAGTATAACGCTGGAGCAAACTTAGCAGGACAGGGGTCTTGAACAGAATTGGAATGATGCTGGTGATGGGGCGAAATTGGAACATTATAAAAACTGCATCGTTGTGGGGCTGAGGAAAAGGGTCCCAAGTCCTACAAACTTACAAAAGATTAATGGAGTAATACAAGGGCCCAGAGGGAAGTCCCTCAGCTTTTACAGTATTAGTATAAAAGGATTTATACCACTTATGGCAGTATACTGATGGAGATCCAAGAATCCAGAGAATGCCAGAAATTTAAATATGACCTTAGTTACTCAGAGTTTTCCTGATAGAAGGAGAAAGCTGCAGAAAATTGATAATGGACTAACATTGCCTATTTCCAGTTTGGGTAAAATGACTTTTAAAATCTATAACCAAAGAACACCCGCACTTCTGGAAGTAAGCAGAGTTTGGTAACAGATATCTTAAGAGGCAAACAACACTGCTCAGGGCTCTGATGACAAGACCACGAAAGAATGACCCCTGGGTCCTCTTCGAGGGAGGGAGAAGCTCTTAAGAAATTAGGGGCTGACGGGGGCACTGGAAGAGGGAGGGTCCTAGAGCCCTGGGGGATAAAAACCCATGAGAAGCTGGGCAACCCAAATTCCAGATGCCTCAACAAGAAGGGTGCTCCAGACATGAGCTGGAATGAAGGGGCTGGGAATCCTGTTGGAAGAAACACCACCTGTCAATCTCTTACCAAGAGCCTCTGGTGGCAGTACAGATGGGAAAACAATTAATTGATTTGTTGATACAGGAGCCATGTATTCAGTTTTACTAAGTAAAAAACCCAATGCGATTTCTAACCTGTCAGTTACTGTTGGTTACTGATACTAACAGAAGTATCGGAAAGGTGGAAATAAGTCGTTTTTGCAGCCACTGCACTGCCTAATTGGGAACAGAATTTGAAGCATGGTTTTCTATATGTATTGGAATTTCCAGTTCCCTTGCTGGGAAGAGACCTGTAAATTAAATTAAATGCTCTGATAACCTTTTCTCCAGATTCTTTGTCTATAGAAGTACCTCTAGGCCAAGCTTATACATTGCAAGCTGCAAAGCTGTTCCCTGGGAGAGATAAGCAGATTGCCCCTATCCCAGAAGAAATCTCGAAAGTTGTAGAACCTGAAGCATGGGCTAATGGAAAATCCAGATGTTCAGAAATTGTGAAACGAGTTCAAGTGAAACTCCCAAATCCAGGGACTGTACATCGTATTAAACAATACCCACTTAATTAGAAGCCAAAGACGGAATTGCCCAATTAATGGAAACATTTTTAAAATATCAATTAATATGACCCTGCCAATCTTCATACAACGTTCTGATATTACCAGTACAGAAGTCAGGCACCCTAAATGAATACCAGTTTGTTCACGATCTCCAAGCTAATAATCAAACTGTAGAAGATATCCACCCTGTAGCTCCAAATCCACCTGGAGATCTCTCATGTTGGTTCACAGTCTTAGATTTAAAGATGCCTTTTACTGCTTACCTTTTGGCCTGGGATGTCAAGAACCCTTTGCCTTTGAGTAGGAAGACCCCGTGACTAACAAAAACCAACAATATTGTTGGGCTGTTCTTCCACAAGTATTTAAGAATGCCCCCACGATATTTGGAGAAGGGTTAGCTCGAAATTTAAGGGAATTACTCTCAGAGAAAGGAGTGTAATTACAGTATGTAGATAAGATCTTAATTGACATTCAAGCCAGAAAATCATCAGATAAGAACACTACCTGAACTCTGAACTTCTTGGCAGACGGAGATTCAAAGTCTCAAAGAAAAAGCCTCAAATTTCACAAACCTCAGCAAAACATTTAGGCTTTGAACTATCCGAAGGACAACAAAATCTATTGCCAGACCAGGGGGAAGCTTTGGCCCTGGTAGCAAAGCCACGTAAAGAGAATTCTTAGGAATGGCAGGATTCTGTCGAATTTGGGTATCTAATTTTGGACTCATAGCCAAACCCTTATATACAGCCCTGCCAGGGTCTGAGCAGGAACCTTTAGATTGGACTACAGAATGTAAAATTGCCTTCGAGAAGATAAAAAGGGAACTTTAACAGCCCCAGCCCGAGGGCCCCCAGATCCAAGAAAGCATTTTGAACTCTTTCGTACACAAAATCAAGGAATTGGATTAAGGTCACTTAACTAAAAAATTAGGAAATGCCAGGTGCCCAGTAGCCTCTTTTTCTGAATAATTGGACAACACTACCCAAGGATGGCCCATATGCCTAAGGGCTGTAGAAGGCACATGTGACATCCTTAAAGAAGTGGAAAATTTCACTCTAATTAATTAATTACTCCATTAATCTTTTGTAAGTTTGTAGGTCTTGGGACCCTTTTCCTCAGCCCCACAACGATGCACTTTTTATAATGTTCCAATTTAGCCCCATCACCAGCATCATTCCAATTCTGTTCAAGACCCCTGTCCTGCTAAGTTTGCTCCAGCGTTACACTGTGCATAGGGCCTCTTTGTGTACTGCCATTGTTAGAGCAGAGGGTGGCTACTGGCTTATTGCTGGACGATTGGGTAGATATCAAGCTTTTCTGCTAGATAATCCAAACATCACCCCAAAAGCTTCTTCTAGTTTAAACCATCTACCTTACTCCCAAGAGAGAAAGGGGAACCTGTGCATGATTGTATACAAATAATTGATGAAGTTTATTCTAGTCATCTATGTGTAGTCTACTACCTTTTAGAACATCTAGACATTGAGATGGAAGCAGCTTCATGGATCAAGAACTTTGAAGAGCCTCTATGTCAGCTTTCCAAAGAATACTGGAGAGTAGGTCTGTCTTACCAGGTACCTCTGCACGATGGGCAGGATTTACTGCACACACCAGAGCCTTACATCTGGGAAAGAGACAGTGAATAAACATATGTACAGACTCTAAGTATGCTTTCAGTACAGTTCATGCCCATGGAGCCATTTGGAGGTAAAGAGGATTCTTATAATCTGGTCAAAAGGAAATTAAACACGCAGATACAATCTTAGCCTTATTAGAGGCTATAGTGTTACCTAAAGAAGTTGCCAGAATACTTTGCTGCAGTTATCAGAAAGAAATAGACTCTATTAAAGGTAATTGAATAGCAGACTTAAAAGCAAAATCAGCAGCCAAATTAAAACCTCCATCCTCCCCATTAGTACTTTCTCTGATACCAGATACAAAACTAAGGTCCTTGTCTCCTCAGAATTCAGCCCACGATCAATTGAGAGCAAGAGAACGGGGCTTTGATTTAAAAGAAACAGATGCCAGTTCTCAACTGAAATTTCCATACAGGGGAACTGAGGAAGGATGGATTTGTAACAAAAATGGAGTAACTCTTGTTCCTGAATACTTAACGAAAGAGTTCTAACTTATTTACATCAAAGTATTTACTCTGGAAGGGATGCCCTGTATCAGTGGCTGAATTATTTTATAGGATCTAAAATACAAAGAACCATTCAGAAAGTAAGGCAAAAATGTTTGACTTGTGCTAAAAACAACCCCAAATCTGGGCCTCCACCCCCAATAAAAGGAGTCCAAGCTAGAGGCACAACACCAGGTGAGGACTGGCAAATAGACTTTGCTGATATGCCAAAAGCATGTGGAAATTATAAATATCTTCTTGTTTTTGTAGATACATTCACTGGAGGGGTAGAAACTTTTCCATGCAGGACAGAGAAGGCCTCAGAAGTAACTAAGAGGCTCTGGAAGGAAATAATTGCACATTTTGGACTCCCATGTTCAATACACAGTGACGGGGGGAGGGGGGCTCTCACATCAAAAATTTCACAAGAACTGCCAGAGGCGCTAAACGCACATTGGAAATTACATGCATCTTGGACACCACAACCTACCGGAAAACAGAGAAGATGAATCATATCCTGAAGTAAACAGGAGCTAAAATCTGTCAGGAGACTAATCTCATGGGACAAGGTACTCCCGGTGGCTTTGCTGTGGCTAAGAGTAGCGCCCAGAAGCAGGCTCCTTTTGAGACCATTCGAGATGGTATGTGGGAGACCACTCCTAAAACAAGGCCTTGGACAGAACAAGTCCAAGAATTGGAAACAAACAAACAATAAATGTATTTAATCACGAGAGGTCACTCTAGAGGCAATTCATCACTGTGCCTCAAGTCGGCACACTTTCCCTGCAGACATTACATCATTTTTGAGCCTGGAGACTGGTTCTTTTAAAGAAATAAAGGCATTTACATCCAGTAGATCAGGTAGAAAACTAACCTAAGTTAGAACCTAAGTTCTTTTTTTAAAATTTTATATAAAATTTTATTGAAGTATATCTTTCCTACATAAACATACATAAACAGTAAGGGTATAATAAAAGTTGTGAACTTACAAAACAAACATACATATCATTGTACAGGGGTCCCATCTTTCACCCCACCACCACAACCACTACCACCACCTCGCATTGTTGTAAAACATTTGTTGCAAACTATGAAAGAGCATCCTAAAGCTATTTCTATTAACTATAGCCCATATGCTACATGTGGTATATTTTCCCCCAACTACCCTATTATTAACACCCTGTATTAATATTAGATATTTGTTATAGTTCATAAGTGAACATTCTTATATTTGTTCTGTTAACTACAGTCCATCTTCCACCACAAGATTCCCTGTGTTATTCAGTTCCATGCTTTGTACAATCCATTCAAGTGATGGCTCTCGTTTTCATCACAGAATTGTGCTTCCGTCACATCAGTGAATTTTAGAATGTTTTCATTACCCCTAAAGGAAAAATTCCATACTCTTATACCCCCCATTATTGTCCCTTAGAATTGATAGAATATCTTCTTTGCCAGTGTTGCAAAAATATTACAATATTATTAACTATTGTCCGTAAGTTACATTAGCTCTAATTTTAGCATGTATCACCATATTTTAAAAAATGTTTTAAACAAATCAATTTTATTGATACATATAATAAAGCATACAATTTACCCAAAGTGTGCAATCAATGGTATTTGGCATAATCACATAGTTGTGCATTCATCACTTCAATCATTATTACAGCATTTCCATTATTACAGAAGTAATAATAATAAACAAAAACCAGACAAACAAGAAAATTTCTCACCTCTCAACCTCTGTTTCCCTGCTGTACACAGCTGCTATTTCTGGCTATTCTTGTACAATTACTTATTTAGCAGTTATACTGAGATATATTCACATACATATGACCTATAAAAAATGTATAATCAATGGATTTTTTTACTGTTAAAAAGCCCTTTATTATAAAATTGTAAAATAAATTAAAAAAATAGATTGAAAGAAATTACAAATTTTAAATGAAAGTGCAAGGCCAGGTTAGATTTATTATAACCAATTATAAAAAATAGATAGCATAACAACAAACATTTATAAATGTAAATAATAATTCAAATATAGAAATTAGTTACAACATAATTCTAATTTTTATATTGCAGCTCTAACTATTAGACATAAAAATCTCTAACAATGAAATAAATTATTAGTTTAGTTATTTAATTTCCATTTAGGCCATAATTTTTTCTAGATGGTCAAATTCCTGTTTGGGAGTTCTTCCCATCTTATTGGAATGAATTATAGTAGATAACAATTTGCCAACTCATAATTTTATGAGGCAGAAAAACTTAAAATCTTGCTCAACAGTAGTCATGATAAATCTATTGATCCAGGTAGATTATTTTAATTTATGAGTATGAATAAGAAAGGGTTAAGGAAAAATAAAGTATCCAAAATTATAAGTCTTCTCCAGCCCTCCTCAATTAAAAGTGTTTATTTTGTATTAAAAAAATTACAGAATAATGATCACAGGAACAATTTGCCAGTTGTACTGAGTAATTTATTGTTCATATACTATAATGTTGTTATTTTATATTTATCTGGTCTGCTCCAGCTATACTATTTGTATGGAATACCTTTTTCCAACCTTTACCTTTTAACCTGGATGTGTCCTTACATCTGAGGTGGGTTTCTTGTAGATGATGTATAGATGGCTCATATCTTTTAACCCATTCTATCAGTCTATGTCTTTTGACTGGGGACTTCATAAACATTCAGTGTTATTACTGCAAAGGCATTACTTACTTCATCCATTTCATCCTTCAGCTCTCTGTTGTTGTATCTTTCTAGTGTCCGTCTTCTTATCCTTAAGTTTATCCTTCTTAATAACCTTCATTTCTAAACTCTTCTCTAAATCTCTTGCCCTTGTTTTTTCCTTTCATGCTGTAGCACCCCCTTTGGTATCTCTTGCAAATCTGGTCTTTCGATAACAAATTGTTTCAGTTCTTTTGGTCTGTGAAGACTTTGAACTCACCCTCATTTTTAAAGGACAGCTTTGCCAGATACAGAATTCTTGACTGGCATTTTTTTCTCTTTTACTACCTTAAATATATCATAACAATTTCTTCTGTCCTCTGTGGTTTCTGATGAGAGGTCAGCACTTAATCTTATCAAGTTTCCCTTGTATGTGATGCTTTGCTTTTCTCTTGCTGCTTTCAGAATCTTCTCTTTATCCCTAATATTTGTCATTCTGAATAACACGTGTCTCAGGGTAGGTCTATTCAGATTTCTTCTGTTTGGGGTGCATTGTCCTACTTGGATATTGATATTTATGTCTCTCATAAGGGTCAGGAAGTTTTCAGTCATTATATTTCCTCAAATATTCTTTCTTCCCCTTTTCCATTCTTCTCCTTCTGGGACACCAATAATGTGAATGTTGATGTGTTTCATGCTGTCATTCAATTTCCTGAAACTCTTCCATTTTTTCCATTCTCTTCTCTTTCTGTTCTCTGATTTTCCAGTTCAGATGTTCTGTCTTTGAAATTATTAATTCCATCTTCAAGCAATTTAAATCTGCTCTTATATGCCTCTAATATATATTGAATCTCACCCATCATGTCTTTCATTCCCATAAGGTCTGTTACTTTTCTTTGCAGGCCTTAAAATTGTTCTTCATGCTATCCCAGTGTCTTATTAATATCCTTTATTTCTTTAGTCATATTTTCTTTAAATCTTTGAAGTGATTTAGGAGAATTGTGTGATTATCACTGATTAATTTTATTAAATCCCGTATCTCTTATGGATATTTGGTTTGTTCTTTTGGCTGGGGTCATTTCTCCTTTTTCTTAGTATGGCTTGTAATTTTTTGCTGATGTCTAGGCATCTGAATATGTTGGTAAATTTACTCTGATGGCCAATTTCTCTCTTGCCTTTTTTTTCATAGCTCTTATTTGGCATTCGGTTCAACTTATTCTTAGTCTTTAAAAATTGCCCAGTTTTTAAAATCAGGCCAGGGACTCACTAGGGGAGCATAGATTTTCTCCCAGAGGTTGGATACAGAGTGCAGGAAACAGTTTTTGTCCATGCCATTTCCAGAACTGCCAGCAGATGGCCTAGTCAACACATCTTTCCACAGAGGTGTTTCAGTCTCCGCTTCCTTGTGTTCCTGTGTTGAATCTCCAGATCAGCAGGCTCTGATGACTGAATTCATTGAAGAAAAGCACCCTAGTCTCCCCTCCCTTTTCCCTTGAAACTGTTGACAGGGAGGAAGATGTCTGCTCTCTTCTCAGTCGGCTGCAGTGAGCCAGGGGTTTTACCCCAGTTTTATATCTTGGGAGTGGGAGAGGGGAGCCCTTCCTGGCTCCCAAGGGGGCTTGGTAATTCACATTTGTCATTTTGGCTTCTTTGTTTCCTGTCTGTCACTCTCCAGGGAGTTGTGTAGCACTGTCCTAATCTGCTGACCCCCAAAGCAGGTCCCTCAGACAGCTTTTGGCTCTTTTTCCATTGTTTTTGCGAGAACATCCAGCTATGCCTTAGTCCATTGCCATCGTCCCCCAATCCAAGTTCTTAACATCCAGGTTGGAGAGGCAGATGCACTCTAGGAATACCCCATGCTCAAGGAAATATTCATAAAACCTTATCATCACATGCAAATCTAGTCTTATTGAGAACACAATGGACTAGATCAGTATTTCATTGGTATAACCACCTGGCGGCTGTATTTCTGCCATCATTAGGCATAGAAGATGTCATACTTAGCATAGAAGCCTTGAATACTTTTACACAAAGTGCTTTTTTTTTTCATTAGTATGATATATTCATTACAATTGATGGACACATTTTGGAGCATTGCCACTAAGCAAAGATTATAGTATACATTATAGTTTACATTCTCTCCTGCCTAATTTTGTAGGTTATGGCAAGATATATAATGGACTGTATCTGTCATTGCAATGTCATTCAGGACAATTCCCAAGCCTCCAAAATGCCCCCATATTGCACCTATTTTTCCTTCTCCCTGCCCTCAGAACCTCCAGTGGCCACTGCCTCCATATTAATGGTATAAGTTCTTACATTGCTAGAATCACAATAAGTCCATAGTAGACTATCAGTAGGTCTACTTTAGTCCATAGTTCATTCTCCAATCCTGAGGATTCTGGGATGGTGATGCCCACACCACCTCTAATTGAGAGGGGACTTTGATCCCATAGGTCAGAAGGATGGAATTGTCTTGCTTGCAGTTATAGACTCCCTTGGTTCCTTGGGATGGTTGTTTTTCCTTATCATCTCCTTGTTTGTTGTCCTGGGTAAGTCCAATGAACTGGAGAGTAGGAGTTGCAACTCCATTGAGATTTAAGGCCCAGCGGGCACACAGACAGCCCAAAGATTAAAGTCTCTTGGACATACACCTATCAACTCTAATACTAACTATAGGTTCAAATAAAAGGGGCAGAAGAGCCATGTGTAGGGAAACCACAACTGAGTCCTACTCTGTCACTCTGGGGACCATAAGTTCTGAAGTAGAGACCACTGGCAGGGCTGCAAACTCCTGAGCTATCTGCCCTGACTATAGTGTCTGGATGTCTCTGGAGCCCCTAGGAGCCTTGCTATTTGAGGTAGCATTTACTTTGGCAGTCAACGAGATATGCATAAGTGTAACCTCTGGGTTGACCTCCCAACTCCCTTTGAAGTCTCTTAGCCATATAAACTCATTTGTCTTTAACTTTTCCCCCTTTTGGTCAAGGTCTTTCTACAGTTGCATTGCTAGTTGGTGCTTAGTAGTAATCCCTCAGTGCCAGAGAGGCTTATCCCTTGGAGTCATGTCCCATGCTGGGGAAAATACAATGTGTTTTAAATAACAGCCTCAACAAAATATCTCTCTTAAATACTAAAAAGACTCTACTGCATAAAGCAGTATTACAAAACAGAATGACTTTAGATATCTTGACAGCTTCGAAAGAAGGGGCATGTGTTATAGTAAAAACAGAATGCTGAACCTATATAACTGATCATTCTGATAATGTCACTAAAATATTGGAATATACGAAAAGTCAGGTTGATGTAATACATGCTGCCTCCCCCCCCCCACACACACACACATGCTTTGGTGTATTTAATTTATTTAGCTGGTTTCCTACAGGAATAGGATCATGGTTTCATTCAATACTGAAGCCAGGGAAGTGTTGGATTCCTCTAGGTTGTTGGTTATGTTGCATAAAAGATTTTAATAACACCCCAGTTTAGTTAGGCCAGTAAAAAGAATTTATTGGGAAATGGGGGGAAGAACAGAGCTTGCTGAGAAATGGGAGAGAAGGATGGAATATGTACTGAGATTTGATCTCTAGGCAGAGAGAGTGGGTTCTGGCTTGTGTGGTTACCTTTTAAACTATTAATTATTTCTCCTCTTGCTAATGCTAAAGGGAGGGGCTCCAGCTGTTATTGGTTACCCCACCAATGGTGGGGGCCAATTGTGAAACCTGTTGAACTATCTGGGGCTTCCCCTTGGCTGGAAAGAGTTCCAACTCGGACTTCAAGGTCAAGGTTAGGGTCTTGGCGGGATCTCATGGCTATGTTGTCTGTCAGCCATGTTATGGCTTATCTTCTCCTCATTTCCCTATATATACTAACCAGCCTGAACACCCCCCTCTCCACCCCTCAGAGAGTTCACACCCTATTCTTAAGGAGGTGAAGTCATTCTTCTACAGTTACTTCCTGCTGGTTAGGGCAGTAATCCCTGCCTGACAGGGCATAAACCTCTGCCTGTTCTGTTGAGGTTGAGGGAAGACAGGTCCAGCAACCTGGTAGGGGCTGGATGAAATCCCCACATGACTAATAAGGCATTTATTCTGTAAGAATCTTTTAATTGGAATATTGAAGATACATGGTCCTATTAAAAGGATAAAGAAGATGGTGGTAAGCAGAACCAAAAAGGGGACCGGCCATAACATACTGGACCATAAGATGAGAAAGGCCAGGTGCCTCTTGAGGCTGCATCCTCCCAAAGTTGATGGGAAACAGCATTCTTTCTTGAGTTATTTTATGCTGTTGGTTAATTCTAGCGAGAGATTGTGGTAAACCTGCTGGGTTTGGGTATAAACAGCTAACCCCAGTTCTCAAAGCAGTGGTTATGCATAGGACAGCTGGGAAAGGTATGAAGAGAGGCACTGCCCTAACCGTAAACTCACAAAGGCAGTATAGGCAACAACAAGACAAGCATATGGTAAACTAAATGAAGACAGTACTTAAGAGAGCCTTTATTTGTCTTAATGACTTCAAAAACCTCAGTGAGCATATACTGGAATTGGTATTCCTCATCCAAGGTCTATTAAAGTCAAAATGGGAAATAAGCAGAGCTCTGAAGTAGAGGAAAATGTTGTAGATTGCATTTTCAAGCAATTTGGTTATAAGCCAATAATTAAAAAGAATGAAATTCTTGTGCAAAACTGCATGGTCACAGTGCAGATTAGAATAATAAGAAATAGCCTTCATATTGCTGCAAGTAACTATGCATCTTGTTCTTCAAGGAGTGAAGCTTGGTGGTTGCTGTGGGTCCTGAGGGGTGGGGGTGGGGGGAAACAGAATAGATGGAACATGGGGCATTTTGGGGGCAATTGAAGTGTTCTACATGATCTTTTTTTTCCTTTTTTTTTTCTTTTATTATTTTTCTCTACATGATCTTGCAATGATGGATACAGGTCATGCAAAGTTTCATCAAAACTTATATAAGTGTATGGTCTAAAAGGTAAACTATAATGTAAATCACTGACAATGTTCAGTAAGAATGTTTCAATATTTGCACATTAATTGTAACAAATGTACCATCCACATGTAAAATGTTATTAAAAAGTGAAAGAGATAAAAAAAAAGAAATAGCCTTCAAAGAGATCTTTTAAATTTTATTTTACACTTAATAAATTTGTTTTATAAGAGAATGAAAATTGTGAGTTGTATATTTTTGGATGTAACTCTCTATTTGTGTCTATCCATTTGTTCAGTATGTATTTTCATAACTCAGATGTTAATACCAAAAGAATAAATGGAAGTTCTTGAGAGAGCTCTATTCAAATGGATGTTCCTGGAACCCAAATTAGAGAAGCTAAGCAGAAGGGAAAGTTCATATAGAAATTTGAATATAGAAACTATTGGGAAAGGAAAAAGTTTTTTCTAACCTCCTTGACCTGCCTAGCCCTCCAGGGCCTCCTCTTTGCAAGAGCTATGAGGGGAGGGTATGACAAGGTAGGAAAATGTAAGTTTAGCTTAAAACTCTACCCACTGGGCTGGGGAATTAAGAGTCATAGTTTGTCCTGTAATTCCCCAACTTAAACCTTTTAACAGCTTTAAAAGAGAGTAATTAATAAACCAGTTATCAAATTTCAGTACATAAAGAAAAAGTCCTTGAAAGTTAGGGAAAGATTTTTCTATATTATGGCTAAACAAATGTAAAAAGTATAATATATTCTAGAACATGGTAGTCAGTTTATTCACAATTTTAGAATTTTATTAAAGAACTAAAGAGGTTTTAGCCTCCTGTGGAGGAAGGAAGAAAAAAAGCCTTCTTGCATAAACAATAATTGTTCCCATTTTATTTGGCTTGGTTGCAATCTCCCTAGGTTTATAGGATACTAATAAAATAAATTAACATTATTTGTATTAAATCTATTTTTTTAAAAGATTTATTTATTATTTATTTATTTATCTCCCCTTCTCTCCCACTCCCCCCCCCCCGACCCCGCCCTGGGTGTCTGTTTTCTGTGTCTATTTGCTGCGTCTTCTTCTGTGTCCACTTCTGTTGTTGGCAGCGGCACAGGAATCTGTGTTTCTGTGTTTCTTTTGTTGCATCATCTTGTTGTGTCAGCTTTCCGTATGGGCGGCACCATTCTTAGGCAGGCTACACTTTTTTTGGCGCTGGGCGGCTCTCCTTATGGGGCGCACTCCTTGCACGTGGGGCTCCCCTACACGGGGGACGACCCTGCATGGCACAGCACTCCCTGCGCGCATCAGCACTGCACATGGGCCAGCTTCACAGGGGTCAAGGAGGCTCAGGGTTTGAACCGCGGACCTTCCATGTGGTAGACAGATGCCCTAACCACTGGGCCAAGTCTGCTTCCCTGTATTAAATTTTAAAATGATGAAAATTGTAACTTTGTGTTTAATGAAATTGTTAAAGAAGAAAATATAGCTCTGTCTATAAAGTGAAATGACTAGTTTTCACAGAATAGAATGAGGGATGTAAGACAAGACTTAAATGGATAAAAGTATATTTCATTGATTGCTAACTGTGATTTAATAAGCCTTTTTGAAGGTAAAAGTACATAGTCTATGTGGTTATGGTTCGCTATAGGAAGATTGCAAAAATGTTTTCTAAATTGAAATATTTAAATGGCTAATTCTAGGAAGCCTTTATTAAATAGACCTGAGTTGATATCAATAACAAAAAGTAACTTATCATTATAGCAAGTTTGTAAAAGCATTTTCTAAACTGAAGTATTTAAATGGCTAACTCCAGAAGGCTGTTTTTAATTAGAAACCTAAGCTGATATTGATAAAAAAAAGTAACTTCATAACAGGGAAAATTGTCAGAGGCCACCTCAATCTGCATATTAAGGTGGTAGGAGGGGGAAGATAATCTTGAGTTTATTGGGAATGTTAGGTTTTCATAAAATAATGGAGAAAGTAGTTTTTTCCTGTACTGCTAAAGTAAAATACATGTTAATTAATGTAATCATGGTAAAGGTGTGAAATAAAAAGTAAAGTACTAAAAATAGCAAAGCTCACTTGTTATGTTATAAACTGTATTGGAAGTATTTAGAAAGTGTATAAAAATTAAAAGAGATAGACTTCAGTATTGTAAAAATCTCTTGCATATTCAAGCCAGACTCCCATTACCCTACATAAGTACCAGGGTAATGTGAGTAAAACTTAAGCAGACACAATGGCATTACGGCCTGCTCCATGGTGTGGCAGTTTGGTATTGTTTATGAATTCCAAAAATAGATATTGGATTGTGTTTATAAACTGGTCTGTTCCTCTCGGCATATTATATTGTATTAAATTGAGAGGTTTGACTTTTACTTGATTAAATTATGATTAGGGCTTTGATTTGCCCGAAGGGGGTGGAGACTCAAAGAGGAAACAACACTGCAGAGGAGAGAGTTTTTAGTTTTTGATGCTGGAGACCTGGCAAGTAAATACACAGAAGAAGAACACAGAGGAATAGAGACAGTTCCTTAGACACAGCAGAGGTCCTGGGAAAAGAATGAGCCTGATAGCCTACAACTGCAGCTGAGCCTGTAGAGAAATGAGCCCCAGGGAGAGATGAGAATTATCCCAGCCTACAGCTGAGCTGAGAAGAAGCTGGGATCACAGAGCCTGATGCAGACATCACCCGCCATCTTGCTCAACATGTGGCAAATGACTTTGGGTGAGAAAGTACCTCTCATGGTACCTTGAGTTGGACTCTTTAGGGCCTGGTAGCTGTAACTTTCTACCCCAAATAAATACCCTTTATAAAACCCAACAGATTTCTGGTACTTTGCCTCAGCACCCCTTTGGCTGACGAATACACATGAAGAGACAACATGTATGGTGTTGCAAACCTGGCGCTTCGATATATTAATTGCAGCTCAAAGAGGAACTTGTGCATTGATCAGTATTAAGTGTTGTACCTATATACCTGATGAACATAATATCTCTTCCATTCTAGATCATATGCAGAGGGATATTGAATACATTAAAAGTCTTAGCAAACCTGATTCATTTCTAAGTAATTAATGAATGTGCCTACAAGATAAAGAAAGGCTTTCTTAAGCAGTCTTTATTTTGCTTGCCATATGCTTGTCTTGTCGTTGCCCATATTGTCTTTATGGGTTTATGTCTAGGGCAGTGCCTCTCCTCATCTCTCTCCTAGCTGTCCTAGGCATAACCACTGCTGTGAGAACCGGGGTTGGCAGTTTATATCAAACCCAGTAGGTCTACCACAATCTCTCCTTAGAGTTAACCAACAGCATAAAAGAAACGAGCTGCCTCTTAGAAGCCTTAGACAACAAAGAGACTCCCTTGCCACCGTGGTGCTGCAAAATCACAGAACCCTAAACGTGCTAACAGTGGCCCAGGGAGGAACCTGCCTGTCCCTCAGGGAGAAATGCTGTTTCTTTATAAATCGCTCGGGAACAGTCCTAGCCAGCATTTGAAACCTGCTCCCGTGGTCTAGTATGTCATGGCTGGCCCCCTTTTCAGGCTGCTTACCACCATCTTCTTTACCCTCTTAGTAGGTCCATGTATCTCCAAAATTCTAACTAAGCTTATTTCTTCCAGAATCAATGCCTTCTAGAATAAGGTATTAGTCATGCAGGGATTTCATCCAGTTCCAACCGTGGTGCCAGACCCACCTTCCTCAACCTCAGTAGAACAGCCAGAGAGTTTCACACCCCATCAGGCTTCAAGGAGTGCCTCTGACCAGCGGCACCAGCTATAGAAGAATCACCATCGCCCTTCAGCTCCCCCTTAAGGATAAGGGTGTGAACTCTCTGAGGGGGGAGTCGAGGCAGGCTAGTGTTGGAAAGAGGGGAGGTGGCTGGTCAGAATAAAACTGTGACAGCCCAGCAGGGTGGAACATAGCCATGAGACCCTGCCCAGAACCCCCCCCGAGAACAAAGCTGTAACTGTTGCAGCCAAATGCCTGGCAAGACCCTGGTCACAAGTTCCCATTTTTAACTCCTGGGCTCAAAGGAAGCCCCAGATAACTCCAAACAGCAAGACCTCCCTATTTGTTTGCTGAAAGCTAACAGGTGAAGATGAAAGGCAACCAATCAGAACAGCAAATAACTGAGATCTTAATATGGGCAGGGGGAGGGGGAAAGGCTTTAAAAAGACCCAGCCCTGGGGCCCCACATTGCTCGGCTCACTCTGTAGCATGCCTGCACCCAAGGTTGTGTACTTTCACTCTTTCCCATTTCTCAATACACTCTTTTTACTGGTCTCATTTAATAAGCACATCTCTGAATTCTTTCTTGTGATGTAGCCAAGAACCTAGAACACCAGAATGACCTGCTAACACCTTTTTCCTTTTTTTTTTTCTTTCAATAAGGTGCCTCTGTAATGCATGATTTTCTTCCTATAAAGTTTCTGAAAGTGGCCACTACAAAAACAAATTGTTCTTCATCAGAATCGCCCATGAACAGAAAGTCACAGGTCCATAGTGCAAGGAAATATAAGCAGCAGGAGTTTTAGCAGGAGGAGGAGAAGATTTAGAGCAGAAGACCCCATTAGGCTGTGGTCAGACTAAATGTCTCCCAGGTCCCAGGCCTTTCAGCTCAGCCACTCAGATATGGCTCTGACCTTAGCAGAATCCCCTGGTGAGTGGAAGTTCCAGATGGGTGTCTGGAACTGACCACAGCAGCATAGTGGGTAGAAAAGGATGCTTGTTACACAGGAACGAGAGAACTGGCAAACCCAGGTTGGGAGTCAGTTTATGCAACCTCATGGATTCCCAAACTCCAAGAGAGACAGGAAATTAGAAAGCATGAGAGCTTGAGGGAGAAATGAAATGAAACCAAATGGAAGGTCTGACAATAAAATAGAAACCAAATCAAGGTACCTAAACCAAAATCTGCAATAAAAGGTAATTGAACTCAATGCAAATTGCAAAATTCAGATGTAGGAAGGGCTACCTGGGGGGATGTGGGTTCTTGGTGATCCGACAGCAGCCTCAAAAGGATTTTTTATGGACACCTCACCTGGATGGTCACCAGAGCCCACAGCCCCACAGGGCACCTTCTATAGTTCAGTGAGAACTCCAAACTTGTGAAAGACAAATTGGAGTTAAGTATGCAGACTAAGGCATTTTATTTGGGAGTTTTTCTTGCAGCAGAGGAAGCCGAAATGGAAATACTTTCAAGGATGACAAAGTATTTTTATAGACATAGAAAGGAAATTAGCTTGATTCCCTCTGATAGGACCAGGGTTTGTCCATCTTACAGGTTTTTTTTTTTCAACTATCTGAGTCATCTGCCTGGAAGGCAAAATTCTGCATCTTATCCAAATAATCTCCTGGGTTTTATATTGACCTTTTCATCCTTTATTTTTTGGGGGGGAACAAGCCTTCTCACTTTTAAAAAAAATTTATTGAAATATATCACTCATATATAAACAATAAATGTATAATAGTTGTGAACTTACAAAACAAATATATATAACATCAAACAAACATATATAACATCTCACCCTACCACCAATAACTTGCATTGTTTTTAAACCTTTTTAACTAATGATTAAACAGCATTATCAAGGGAAGCGGACTTGGCCCAATGGATAGGACCACATGGGAGGTCCGCGGTTCAAACCCTGGGCCTCCTTGACCCGTGTGGAGCTGGCCCATGCACAGTGCTGATGCGCGCAAGGAGTGCCCTGCCACGCAGGGGTGTCCCCTGCATAGGGGAGCTCCACATGCAAGGAGTGTGCCCCGTAAGGAGAGCCGCCCAGCGTGAAAGAAAGTGCAGCCTGCCCAGGAGTGATGCCGCACACACAGAGAGATGACACAACAAGATGGCGCAACAAAAAGAAACACCGATTCCTGGTGCTGCTGATAAGGATAGACGCGGTCACAGAAGAACACACAGCGAACGGACACAGAACAGAAAACTGGGCGGGGGGGGGGGGGGAGAGGGAAAAAAATCTTTAAAAAAAAAAAGAGCATTGTCAAAATATTACTACTAAACAAGTATTTTTCCCCTAACCAATCCGATTATTATTATCTTTATATCATTTATATATGAACATACATAAACAAGTATATAGTAAAAGTTGTGAACTTACAATGCAAACATGTATAACATCATACATACATCAACCCTCCACCAACACCTTGCATTGTCATGAGATGTTTGTTACAAACTTCGAAAAAACACTGTCAAAATCTTACTACTAATCATAGTTCTTTTCTTACATTTGGTATGTTTTTCTCCAAACCCACCCTATTATTATTTTTAAATATATTTTTTAATGACAGAAGTTGTAAACTTATAAAACAATCATGCACATGTGCAGAATTCCCAAACAACACCCCTCCATCAACATACCACAACGTGGTGTGTCATTTGCTACAGATAAAATAATATCATCTGATTATTGCTATATCCATAGCGTACATTTGGCTCACACTTTCCATACTGCCTCAGTATGAACACAGTACATCTTTGGCATAGATGCAAGAATATTATATTATTACTACTAACCACAGTCCATAGGTCACTTCAGCTGTAATTTTCCCATGCTTGTCCACATTCCCAACACCCTGCAGTAGTGATGTACATTTGTTCTAGCTAATAAAGGACACTCTTGCATCTGTACCATCAACTACAATTCTCACCCACCTCTTGGTTTACTGTGCCATCCATTTCATAGATTATTCTGAAGCATTCTGTCAATTGGCATTTACAGAACTAGACTATACTATTTTTAATCACATTCCCATTTATAAACTAGCTGTTACTCACTGTGTGTTACCATCCACTCTATACATTTCCACAATTTTGCAGTAAAGCTAATGAAAACTTCTACATATATTAAACATCAGTAGTCCACTCAGTCCTTCTCTTATCTTTAAGAATCCACCTTTAAAAATCCACCACCCACCACCAGGTACTGAAGATCTTTTCCAATAATTTCTTCTAGAAGTTTTATGGCTCTTGCTTTTATTTTTAATTTTTTGATCCATTTTGAGTTAGTTTTTGGGTAAGGTGTGAGATAGGGGTCCTCTTTCCTTTTTTAAGCTATGGATGTCCAATTCTTTCAGCACCATTTGTTGAATGGATTGTTCTGCCCAAGCTGTGTAAGTTTGACAGGCCAGTCAAAAATCACTTGACCATACCTGTGAGGGTCTGTTTCTGAACCATAAATTTGGTTCCATTGGTCTATTGTGTCTGTCTTTAGGCCAGTACCATGTTGTTTTCACCACTATAGGTAGGTATTATGATTTAAAGTTTGGAGATGAGGGTTCACTTTTCCTTTTTATGATGTTTCTGGTTTTTCAGGACTCCTTACCCTCCAGATAAATGTAATGATTGTGTTTTCAATTTTTTCTTTAATGCTAGTGGAATTTTTATCGCTATTGCATTAAATCTGTATATCAATTTGAGTAGAATTGACATCTTAATGATATTTAGTCTTCCAATTCACGAGCATGGAAGGTTCTTCCAGTTATTTAGGGCTTTTTTGATTTGTTTAACACTGAGTTGCAGTTTTTTGTATACAAGTACTTTACATCATTGGTTAAAGTTTATTCCTGACTATTTGAGTTTTACCTGTCATATTTTATTTTCATCACTCTTTTGACACTTTTAGTTACTTTATTGATATAATCTTCATTTCTAGACTCTCTTTCAAGCCCCTCTCTCCTGTCTTTTCTTTCAGGCTCTATCACAGCCTTTAGTATTTCCTGAAAATCTTGTCTCTTGTTTAGAAATTCTCTCAGTTTCTGTTTATTTGTGAATATTCTAATTTTTCCCTCATTTTTGAAAGTCAGTTTTGCTGGATATAAGATTCTTGGCTGGAAGTTTTTCTCTTGTAGTGTCTTAAATATATCAGACCACTGTCTTCATGGCTTCATGGTTTCTGGTGAGAAATCAGCACTTAATCTTATTGGATATCCCTTATATGTTATGCATTGCTTTTCTCTTGCTCCTCTCAGAATTCTCTCTTTGTCTTTGGCCTTTGACATTCTGATGAGTATGTGTCTTGGAGTTGGTCTATTTGGATTTTTTCAGATGGAGTATGTTGTGCTTCTTGGACAGGGATATCTATGTCCTTCAATAGGGTTGGGAAACTTTTTACCATTATTTCTTCAAATATTCCTTCTGCCCCTTTTCCCCTCTCTTCTCCTTCTGGGACACCCATGACATGTATGTTTGCACACCTTTTGCTGTCGTTTAGTTCCCTGAGACCTTGTTCAATTTTTTCCATTCTTTTCTTCATCTGTTCTTTTGTATGTTCACTTTTAGAGGCCATTTCTTCAAGCTCACCAACCCTTTCTTCTGCCTCCTCAAATCTGCTATTATATGATTCCAATGTTTTTCTAATTTCATTTATTGTACCTTTCATTCCCATAAGATCTGCTATTTTTCTATGTATGCTTTCAAATTCTTTGTGCTCATCCAATATCTTCTTAATATCCTTAATCTCTTTAGCCATCTCATGGACTTTATTAAGGAGATTTGTTTAAACATCTATAATTAGTTGTCTCAACTCCTTTATGTCATCTGGAGGCTTATCTTGTTCCTTGGCCATAGCTTCCTGTTTCTTAGTGTGGATTGTAATTTTTGGTTGGTGTCTTTGCATCTGGCTTACTAGAGTATTTTTTCTGGGTGCAGATTTTCTCTTTAGTTTAGGGCTTCCTATCATTTCTCCCTTGCTGGTTGTGCAGTAGGAGCCAAGCATGTAGTTGGTGCTGTAAGCTGTGGAGGCTCAAGCTGCCCTCATTGCACCAGGGACCAATGAAGCTTCTTCCAACTTTCTCCTTTGCCAGGGGTAGGGACAGAGTCACAGCTGTGTGGAATAATCCACGTGCAGACCTAGACTGTAGTTGTCCAGAGGGACTGATGAAGCTTCATATCCCTTTCACCCTGGCCTGGGGCAAGGATGGAGCTGCAGGTATGGGCAGCAATCTATGCAGTATGGGTCCAAGATATCTGCAGTTGCCCTGGTAGACTTTTGATTTTCAGTCTATGCCAGCTAAAGTTCCCTGCACTTACCTGTATAGGCTGGTGCAGGGCTCCTCAGCCTCCTCCCCAACAGAAGCTGGGCTGAGGCCTAGGCGGGCTGCAGGCTAATCTGCATGAAAGAAACTGTCAGCCCGGCTTCCCCTTAGGCTGGGGGCAGAGTCAGAATGGCGGCTACTGGCCTCTTTTTGACTTGGGCTGGTTCTCACCCCAGCTGTTCCCAGGGTTATCTCTTAGCCAGCCAAGTCTCCCATTCAGTAGCCGAAATCAGCAGCCAACTGTCTCCTTCTCCCCTGTTTCTGGGAAATGGAGCTTCCAATTCCTGTCAAGAACAGCTCCTGCCACAGCTCGTGCCACCAGAGTAGGATGATCACCGGCCTCCGCAGCTTGGCCAGTAATTTCCCAGACAGGCTGGTGCAGATCCCCGCAGCTTCCTACCTGCTGGAGGTGGCACTGGGGCCTAAGCTAGACCTGCAATATGATCTGGATGGGAAGAAGCTGGTATCCATCAGTCCTGGGATTTTCATGCGAGGCATGGAGTTAAGATGGTGGCTCCTGGCCTTTTTCTGACTTAGACAGGCTCAGACCTTAGCTGTTCCCAGGATCATACTGTAGCCCACTGAATTTACTTATCAATAGCTGAAATTGGTGCCCAACCGTCTCTTCCTCCCGTGTTTTGGGGAAGTGGAGCTTTCAATTCCAGCTGCGGAACAGCTCCCGAGGCGGCTTGTGCCTCCAGTGTAGGATGGGCACCGACCAGCCTCTGCGGCATGGAGCCTCTACTTACGAGTCTTCTCTGCAGACAGGCAGCCTTCTCCTTCCACTCTCCCAAGGACTTTGCAGGATGCTCTTCTGGCCTCCTGGAGCCCCCAAACAGGTGCATCATCTAGCTCCAGAGAGCTCTGGGTGTTTGCTAACTGCCCTGTAGCAGGAGCTGACTCTAGGAGCTCCTTACTCCACTGCCATCTTGCTGGTCCAAGCCTTCTCACTTTTTAAATAACCGAGTTTACTTTTTGTTTGTTTGTTTTACAATCATGTTAACTCCCTTACTTTAAAAATCTTTTATTGTCACTTTGGTTAACAAGGAACCAATTATTGATCTATAGTGACCCATGATCCTATTTCACAAAGTGTTTGAACCTGAGAACTTTTGACATTTAACCTTCCCAAAATCAAACCCTAAATGATGGCTTCTTTGTCTCAAAGTGCCTTTGGAAATTTCAAAGAGTCCCTGGAAAATCACAAAGGATTTGTTCTTTCATCTTTAAAAAAGAGAGGTGCTAGAAATCTTTAAGTTTATTTGGTATGATTACATGGGAATTGTCAAATTTAAAAGGATTTTTCTGATTTCTATGAGTTAAATTTGCATGAGTTGATAAAATTATATAGAGAAAGCCCTGGGGGACCTTCAGAACCACCACCACCAAAAAAAAAAAAGAAGCCCTCTGAAGTTTTTTAACTGTTTATCTTTTGAAATTTGAAATCTCCACCAAAGTAGTTGACCCAGATAATCAGTCAAGCCACTGGTTCATTACCTTTGCCCCAATACAAAATAAAGCCCTTTGTCCTAAACTTTCCCCTATCAGATGGCCAAACCCTGGTCCAATCAGTAGGAGTCAAGCTAATTTCCTTTTGATGTCTATAAAAATTTTTTGTTATCCCTAGAACCCTGAAGCTATTTCCATTTTGGGTTTTGTTTTCTTGGGTTTTTTTGCTGCAGCAAAACTTTGGTGTCTTGAATAAAATGCTACTATCCACAACTCCACCGGGAGAGGAAAACTGAAAGCTCCACATGTAGAATTCTCCTGGACTCTGCCTCCTGTATCCCATCCTTTGAATGATTTTAATCAGTATCCTTTCACTGTAATAATCCTTAAGTGTGAATATAGTAGCTTTTAGTGAGTTTTGTGAGACCTTCTAGTTAGTAATTGAGGGTTGGCATGGGTGCTTCTAAACTCTGCATTTGGTGTCAGAAGTGGGATGCAAGTCTTGGGGGCTCCCAAACCTGCAGTTATGTCAGAAGTAAAGGTGGTCTTGATGTCTTCCAAGCGCTTCAATTACCTTATTGGACAATATGTGATTAAATGACAGATCTTGATATGGGGAGCTTATTCTGAATTATCCAGGTGGGTCCTAAATGCAATTACAGAGTGAGGCAGAGGGAGATTTCATGGAAACAGAAGAGGAGAAACCACATACAGAACAGGAGGAGGCAATGTGACCACAGAGATAGCAATGGAGCAATGCCAGCATCTGCCAGAAACCAGAAGAGGTAAAGAACAAATTCTCCCTTACAGCCCCTGCGAGGGGCAGACACCTTAATTTCAGCCCAATGATAGTGGTTGCAGCCTCCAGGTCTGTGAAAGAATAAATTTCTGTTGTAAACCATTAATCTGTGGTAATTTGTTATAGCAGCCACAGGAAACCAATACAGGGATGCCTATTAAAAGTCTGTAATTAACTCTCATATATTTCAGGAAGAAAGAATGGGGGGGTTAGAAAGGGGAGGGCAAGCAAAACTAAAATGCCAACAATTTGTGATTCTAAATGAAGGGAATAAAGGGATTATTTACTGGCTGCTTGTTTCACTATGCTTGCAATTTTCTGCCAATTTGAAAACTATCAAAATAAAAAGTTGAGGGAGAAATTGAAATATTCATTTAAAACCCAAAACAGCACCTGCAACTATTCCTAAACTGTTAATTCTAAGCCTGATGTGGTCAGAGGTGAGATTTAAACATTTAAATACACCTGACATGGATATGACAGACTGGAACCTTTAAAAGCTGTTTTCCTCCTTATGAAAAGAGCAGGGTCTCCTCTCCCCCATTGGTGAATAAGCAGCTTTCATGAAGATGGTGCACCTACAGACTGCTGTATCAGTGCCCCGCCAGAGCTTTATTTGTGGTTCCCTGGATCTTTTTCTCTGTTCAAAGGCCAAGTGCCAAAGGAATTACAAGGCCACACACTGGCCTCAAGTTTGCATGTTGTATTCCCTGGAAACAAAGGTAGACACTATTGCTGTTTTAGCCTGCTGCTCTGCTGAAAGCAATATGCCAGAAATGGGTTGGCCTTTACAATGAGGTGAGGATTTATTTAATTGTTTGTTTGTTTGTTTTAGGAGGTACCAGAGATTGAACCCAGGACCTCGTACATGGGAAGCAGATGTTCAACCACTGAGCTACACCTGCTCCCCAACAATGGAAATTTATTAACTTACAAGCTTACAGTTCTGAGGCCATGAAAGTGTCCAAATCAAGGCACCACCAGGTGATGCTTTCTCCCCAAAGACTGGCCGCCTGAAATCCTGGACTCTTGTCACGTGGAAGGCACATGGCAGCATCTGCTGGTCGCTCCCTTCCTTTCCATGTTTCATTGCTTCCAGCTGCTGGCTTCCACGGCTTTCTTTTCTGAATTTCATTCTCTTATAAAGGACTCTGGAAAAAGGATTAAGACCCATGCTGGGCCATGCCTTCACTGAAGTTACCTAGTCCAAAGGTCCCACCTACAATAGGCCCACACCCACAGGAATGGATAAACTCCTAGGGTTCATATAGCTGCAAACATCCCCCTTACTGAGGAGGGTGGGGTTGGGAGGTGGGGGGCAGGAGACCTGGCTTCCTACAGTCTGGTCCCTGTTGTGTCTCTCTTGGTATTGAGGTTAACTCCCCACCTTTGGGCGAGATCTACCTGGCTGTGACCCTGACTCCATTCCTTACCAGTTGATGACTGGCAAGTTATTTGACCTCTCTGTGCCTGTACAATGGACATGACAACAGCAAGAGCAATGTATTATTTACTGCTACATTACAAATTTACCCAAAATGCAGAGATAAAACAACATTCTCTCAGAATAAACATTTATTCTCTCACCCAGTTTCTGTGGGTCAGGAATTTGAAAGGAATCCATACCAATGTCCTGTATATAATAAGTGCCTATAAATGTTAGCTTTTGTTATTTTTGGCCTACAGAGCAGGAGTTTCACCTACCTCAGCTACATAACACCGGCATAATGTTTAGGGTAATATCTTTAAATTTTCAATCTAGGCTGCCCCTCAGAATTAACCATGGAATTTTCAATTTAATATTGCCTTTTAAAACAACTTTAAATGGGTTTTGAAATTATGAAAATAATGCTTATTCATCCTTTATAGAAAGATTTATAACATGCTTGTTTCGAATGATACCAAAACAACAATAATAAAATAACACGCGTATCTGCGAAGCCGCCTCGTGGAGATGCTGTGAGGATTAAGTGAGATCGCACATGGTGCCACCTGCTGGCTTCCTTTCCTGCCCGCCCCAGCCCCACTTCTGGAAAGACTGTGAGACTGTCCACAAGAGGGCGGGCGGGAGCGGGTTGTGTGGACGGCAGTCAGTGGCCGCCAGGGTGTGAACGTTGGAATAAGACTGGGTCTGGTTCTAACAGTGCTCCAGGGGCGGGGGCAGCCCTATCTTGCCTAACCAGGGAGGCTCACCCCTGGTTGCCAGGGGATTTGCGCAGCCACTCTCTTCCTCAAAGGACTGAGTCAAATCCCTCTTGCAAACAGGAGTTTTAGTTTCACCACCTTTAAAGTAGATGCCTTCATACTTTACAGTCCCTCATTACCAGGAAGGGAGAAAACAGTTGGGGGCCACTCGAATGCTTGAGTGAACACAAAGTAACACACTTACTTATAGTACAAATAAAAACAAAATTGTATTTTAAAACTGATTAATTATAACTTTTCCCTATCTCAATCACATAAACCTCAAAACAACCTTCTGAGGGAGGGTTATTATTACCTCCATTTGATGAGTGAGAAAATGGAGACAGAGAGGGCAAGCAACTTTCCCAACACTGCACAGCCAGGAAGTGGTTGAGGCAAGTTTCCAAGTGTTGTCTGTCCAAACACCACACTCCACAACTTGTGTGTCTAGTCATGGTACACACAGCTTTTCTTCCTGGGGTAAACATGACTGGACCCAGAGTCAGAAGATGTGTGTTTAAGTTTCCTAGCTGCTAACGCCAACAGCATACAATGTGTTGGCTTAACAACAGGAATTTCTTGGCTTGTGGTTTCAGTGGCTGGAAGGCTTCTTCCTCCCAGGGTGGTTGGACGAGCCGCTGGGGAGCGTGGCATTTGGAGTTTGAGAATCATCGACTGGCTGACCATCTTGGGGTTCCTCGGCTCCTCTGTCACATGGCAATGGACATGGCAGCGTCTTCTCCTTTCTCTTCAGGGTTCTGCTGACTCCAGCGTCTGGCTGCTCTTCTTCTGTGTCCAATTTCCTCTGCTGACCAGGACACCCTCCACGTTGGATGAAAGCACCCTCCTGCAGTGTGGGCCCTCCTTAACTAAGAACATCGTCAAGGACCAATTCACAAATGGGTTCACACCCACAGGGCAGGGGTTGGGGCTCTAACATGCCTTTTATGGGGTACATGATTCAAACCCCAACAATATAGTCGAACAACTGCCGAGGAACTCGATCCTCACCATGTCCCTTGACTTGGGGTGGGGGAAAGCACTAAGTCCACTCTCTCTCTCATGTGGTATGTGATAACAGATGTGAAAGTGCTTTGCAAACTGTAAAGCCATGTGCACACATGTAAAGAAGGGGGTCTAGTAACAAAGATGAAGATGGTGGTGAGGAAACAATAAGAGGGCTGAAGGACCCTCACTGATTTTTTTTAATGAGTTCAGCTTTTCACTGAACACATTACAGGAGGGTTTTCATCAATAGGACCAAAGCCCGTGTCATCAGATGCCTCCGATTCTTGTCCTTTGCCTCCGCTTTCTTCTCCTCAGCTGAGGCAGCAGAGGTGCGGGGGGCAGGACCTCCTGCGGGAGCAGCTCCCCCAGCCCCTACCTTGAAGACGAGGCTCCCGGCACTGGCATTGGCCAGGGCCTTTGCACAAGCGGGCCAGAAAGGTTCGATGTTTTCACCAGCTTTAACGAGGGCACGCACCTTACCCTCCGTGACGGTGACCCCGTTGCTGTGGAGAACGAGGACCGAGGAGAGGCAGGCGAGCTTGGAGATGAAGGCTGTGGTGTGGGCGAGTGCTGGCAGGAGGCTGCGGGCGGGGGCTGTGGCCCGACGTCATGGGGCCTCACTCACACGGCCTTAGCCTCCTTGGGGGAACGGAGCACCTGAGCAGCACCTGAGGAAAGGGTCCCACTGAATGTGCCGGGTTGTTCTGTTCCCTTCTCCTCTCTCGCTCCTAGCCCCCAGTGGCTGTGTTCACTCAACAAGTGCTGAGCACCTACTTTGTGCCAGGGACTGTCCCAGGCACTGGGGGCTCAGCAAAGAACTGAGGAGATGGAGGTCCCTGCCCTCGGAGAGCTTCCCTTCGAGTGGAGGAGGCAGACAAGCCATACCTGCAAACACAATGTATGGGATGGGGGTGAGTGCTTGGGGGGAGATGAAGCAGGAGAAGGGATAGCGAGCACCTGGGGGAAGCGGGTAGCAAGGTATAGCTAATGATTAGGAAGACCCCACTGAAAAGGGTGCTATGGGAGTCCCACCTGAAAGAGAGGAGGGTGTGGGGAATGTAGCTTTCCCAGGGAAGCCGGCTGCAGGGAACAGCCATTGCAGAAGCCTTGAGGCAGCTGTGGTGATTGGCAGGAGAAAGGCGGGTGTGGCGGATCTGGGTGGGCAAACTGCGGGCAGCAGGGGATGAGGTCAGAGGGGCGATGGGGGCAGACCTCAGGGACCGTGGCTCTTACTCCAGGTGATTTAGGAGCCACTGGAGGGATTTGGGGGCAATGTGGGCAGAAGAGGGTCGTGATCTGACTAGGGCTGTTAACAGCAGCACGCGGGCTGCTGAGCTGAGAACAGGCTGTGGAGGGCAAGGACAGAGGTGGGGAGACCACGAAGAGGCCAGCGCAATGGCCAAAAGATGACGGTGGCCTGGGCGGGGGAGGTGGCAGTGGGGACGGTGAGAAGTGCTCAGACTTGGGACATGCTTTGCAGATGGAACCAACAAGATTTGCAGGCAGAGCAGACATGAGGTGTGAAAATAGGAGCGGTGCCAAAGATTCTCCTGAGATTCCTGACCTGCCAAACCAACTGGAAGGCTGGGGCTGCATTTCCTCAGAGGGGAGGTTGTTGGCAGAGCTGGTGCAAGGGCGGCTCGTTGGGAGTCCATTTTTGCCTTGTTAGGTTTGGGATGAACCCTACTCTAAAGCGGGGAGATGGATTCTGATTCCTTTCTCTGCAAGGCTTCTGGCATGGACCATGTTTGGAAGAGAAAACGTCTTCCTGCTGCAAAACCGAACCCTGCTGTTATCGGCTGGCTCTGGGTTCTGGGCTTCTAGGTTCTTGGCTTATGTCAAGTGAAAGAATTTTAAGGACACGCCACAGGGCAGGCAAGGGAGGTTATGAGGAAACAAGAAAAGGAGAGAAGTACGCAGTGGGAGGCACCGACCTCGGGCAGACTGCAGAGCAGGTTGTGCAGGTGGGGCCCCAGCTCCGGCTCTGTAAAGTCTTTCCTCCTTCCCCTTCACAATGCCGGGGCGGGGCTCCAGCTGTTTGCGGTTTTCAATGGTTGGCCCACCTGCCAGTTTTCAGGGGCCAATGGTGAGGTCTTTTTGGGGTATCCGGGGCTTTCCCTTGACCCCGAACGGGATTATTCTCAGGGCCAGGGTCTCATAGGATCCCTCAGGAGGTTTCCGGGCGGGATCTCATGGGCCATGCGGTCTGCTGGGCCTCAGCCGCCTTCCCCCTGTCACTACACTAAGCTGCCCCAATATGTTACTTCAATATCCTGGTAGCTCCCACTCTTCCATCACCACTATTTGCCAGGTGCAAGTGACTGGTTTCCTGTTACTTGTTTAATGTATTTTTAAAAAATGGATTGTCTTATTAGAAAACCTAACTAAGCTCTTTTTATTTTCCTCTTTAATTTTAATATCAGAACTGTAGTACAATGAAGAAGTTGGCTGGTCTTTGTCCCCAGTTCCTGGAGAAGCAACCACTGACTCTTTGGGATTTCCTATGATAGGAGTCTTTTCTGTTCTTCCTGGTGGACCCAGGACCACACCTGATTGGTAGAGGGTGGGGTCAGTCACACCTGCAGCCTTAGGGTGGGGACTGGCCACCAATCAGAATGACCAACCAGGCCACTGGGGGTTGGGGCTTTGAACCAGCCATGTCAGCCCCCATCAGCCCACACAGATGCCCATCAGCCGACCTCCCCAACATCTGGGAGAGGAGGAAGGGGCTGCAGATTGAATTCAACAGGTGGACATGCTGCTCTCAGTCATGCCCTGTGGAACGGGGGAGGGAAGAGGGAGCTGTTATTCAATGGGTGCAGAGTTGCTGTTTGGGGTGATGAAGACTTTTTGGTAATGGACGGTGGTGATGGCAACACAGCATTGTCAATGTCACGAATATTGCTGAACTGTGCCCTCAAAAGGGCTATGAGCTCTATGTGTCACCAAAATAAGAACTAGTCATAGTAAAATGTTATTTTTACAGATGATTATTGTAAAATTCTCTCATCTTTCCTGGTTGTATATAAATGTTCGTCATAAAACATTGGGGGGGCGGGGCGGGAAGCAGACTTGGCCCAGTGGTCAGGGCGTCCGTCTACCACATGGGAGGTCCGTGGTTCAAACCCCGGGCCTCCTTGACCCGTGTGGAGCTGGCCCATGCGCAGTGCTGATGCGCGCAAGGAGTGCCCTGTCACGCAGGGGTGTCCCCCGCGAAGGGAAGCCCCACGTGCAAGGAATGCGCCCCGTAAGGAGAGCCACCCAGCGCCAAAGAAAGTGCAGCCTGCCCAGGAATGGTGCCGCCCACGCGGAGAGCTGACACAACAAGATGACGCAGCCAAAAGAAACACAGATTCTCATGCCGCTGACAACAGAAGCAGACAAAGAAAATGCAGCAAATAGGCACAGAAACAGACAACCGGGGTCGGGGGGAAGGGGAGAGAAATAAACAAATAAATAAATAAATTTTAAAAATAAAAAAATAATAAAATAAAACGTTGGGGGAAAACGTCAGGCCAGGCCTTTCCTGTGAAGACTGAGAGAGCTCAAGGCTTGCACTATCTTCATTAACAGGGGGAGTAGTAGAACAGTAGAAATGTGTTAAAGACCCGTCAACACCAGTATGAGATTTTTCTCTTTGACTGGGGACTGGAAGGACTGAAAGGGAAGAGTCCTCAGTCTCATATGGGAGCCAAGGTCATTTAACACCTCTCCTGAACATCTTCTCAAACCACGGGGGAGGAGATGGCTCCAGCTCTACTGGAGCCAGCGCACACCTGGAATTAGGCAGTGCCAGCGCTGTTTCCAGCACCACTTTAACTGTGTGACTAGAACAAGTCCCTTAGAGAGCGTCTGGTTCCTCATCTGTCAGGTGGGAATAATAACGTTTATTTTACAAGGTTGTTTAAGAGCGACTTTAATGAGATAATGCATTGTATCAGTTAGCTTTTGCTGTGTAACAAATCACCCCAACCTTTAGTTAAAACCAAAAAACATTTAATATTTCTAAAATTCAGTGGGTTAACTGGGTGGTTCCTTTGGTCTGGGCAGTAGGGGAGGGATGGTCTAGGATGGCTTCGCCCTCACATGGGGTCTCAGCTGGGACAGCTGCGGCCTCTCTCCCCATACCCTTTTACCTCTGGGAAGCTAGCCCAGGCTTGTGCACATGACGGTGGGAGGGTCCCAGTAGCAAGGGAGGGCAAACCCCAGTGCACAAGTACTTTATAAACCTCTGCTTGCAGCTCCACAAATATGCTGATGTCCCATTGGCCAAACAAGTCACATGACCAAGCCCAGCTTCAAGGGGTAGAAAAATAGACGCCACCTCTTGATGGGAGGAGCTGCAAGCTCACATTGCAAAGGGTTATGCTTACAGGGAGAGGAAGAATTTTGGTTGATTTGCAATACATCATGGACATATAAAGTGGTTAGCACAGTTACCGGCATGTAACTTACGTTTATTGTACGTAACAAGCACTTGTATAGCCCTTACTAGGCATTAAGTACTCTTCTAAGTACTTTACATATATTAACTCATTTAATCCTCCCAACAGTCCGATGTGGAAGGTCCTCATTTTACAGGTCAGAAAGCTGAGGCACAGAAATTCCTTAATTTATTTAAGATTATGAAGTTAGCAAGGACCTGCAGAGCTGGGATTTGAACCTGAGTAGCTTGGTTTTAGAATCCCTTAAAAAGTGCTTATAACTTAATCACTCTGTTAATTAAATAATTAATTAACTTTTCAGTACATGTTGACAGTTGTCGTCATTGTTGATTCTATTCATGAAGCAGAAAAATTCAGCTGGGCAGAGAACTGCACTATATAAAATAAATTCATACAGCCACCGGAATGTTTCATTCAAAAAATGAAAACTAACAGGTGTTGGCAAGGATGTGGAGACTGGGAAGCCTCCTGCATTGCTGGTGTGAAGATAAAATGGTGTAGCTGCTGAAACGGACTTTGGCCCAGTGGTTAGGGCGTCCGTCTACCATATGGGAGGTCCGCGGTTCAAACCCCGGGCCTCCTTGACCTGTGTGGAACTGGCCATGTGCAGCGCTGATGCGTGCAAGGAGTGCCGTGCCACGCAGGGGTGTCCCCCGCGTAGGGGAGCCCCACACGCAAGGAGTGCACCTCGAAAGGAGAGCCGCCCAGCGCAAGAGAAAGTGCAGCCTGCCCAGGAATGGCGCCACCCACACTTCCCGTGCCCCTGACGACAACAGAAGCGGACAAAGAAACAAGACGCAGCAAAAAGACACAGAAAACAGACAATCAGGGGAGGGGAATTAAATAAATAAATAAATCTTTAAAAAAAAAAAGTTTAACATACAATTACCATATTATCTGTCAATTTCACTTATAGGTACGTACCCAGATGAATTGAAAGCCGGAACTCTAACAGATTGTTGTATGCCAATGTTCATAGCAGCATTTTCACAATAGCCAAAAGGTGGAAGCTCCCCAAATGTGTCCATCAACAGATGAATGGTATATCAAGTCCATGGAATATTACGCAGCAATGAAAAGGAATGAATTTCTGATAAATGCTACAAAGTAGATGAATCTTAAAGACAATATGTTCAGTGAAATAAGTCAGATATAAAAGGACAAATATTGTATGATTCCGCTCATACAAAATATCTAGAGACAGTAAGTCCATAGATAGAGAGAGTAGATTAGAGGTTACCAGAGGCCGGGAAGAGGGGACAACGGGGAGTTATTGCTCAATGGGAACAGAGTTTCTGTTCAGGATGGTGAAAAAGTTTTGGTAATGGATAGTGGCACAATGTTGTAAACGTTATTAATGCCTCTGCCCTGTACACTTAAAAGTGGCTAAAATGGGAAACTTTATGTTTTTTATATATATCTGTTACCATAAATTCAGGTTTTCCATGTGACCTGCTGCCACAGGGCGTTTCACTGGCTGTTCCTGCTGCCGGTGCTTCCCCTCTTCTCCTCCCAGATTAAGCCTGACTCAGATATCAGCTGAAGCATCATTTCCTTAGGGAAATTTTCCTTGACCTTGTGCAAATCTCCCCAGTTATAAATTCTCACAGTACCTTGTACCCCTTCTGCTGCAATGAGCACAATTGTATTTTCACCACTGCACGTTTTCTTTACTAGCCTCCTTCATCTGACCTGAGAGTCGGCTCCGTGAGGCCACTAAGAGTGTGATTTTGCTCACCACTCCATTCGCCCGCATCTAGCACACGCCGGGTGCACACTAGCTGTTCCCCAAGTGTTTCTGGAAGGAAGGAAGGGCTAAATACATTCTGGAACCGAGAGCCGGAAGGTGTGCTTAGGGACACCTTAGAAGTTCCTGCCTTTTAATAAAATACTTTGCTTTTTTTTTTTCCTCCTTAGTCTTTCAAATGTCCCAGCCCGCTGGAGCCACATTTCAAGCGCCCCATAGCCCATATGGCTAGTTTCCTCGCCCGGGCGCCTCTGGGGTCCTCCGAGTCCGCGCAGCTTCCGAGCCGGCGCCTGGCACCTGGTGGGCCCTTGGCAGGTTTGCTCGCTGCAAGGAAAGAATGAGCTTAAACTCGGGGCCCTGAACAGAGGTCCAGGATGGCAGCAGGTGCGGTGACCGAGCTCTCCCAGGAACTCGGCTCCACTCCAAGAAGAAAGCAATCGTCCTCCAGCAGGAAGTCCGCCTCCGGCGCTAGAGCGCGCGGCCTGCGGGTTGCCCCGGGCGGCCGTGGTCGCGCCCCCGGGCCGAGCCGACGCGGAGGCGGCGGGAGCGCAGCGCAGGGGCCGCCCGGGCGGGCTGGCAGGTGAGGTCCGCTCCCCGGGGCGCCTTGGCCGAGCCCCTCCCCGGCGGCTCGAAGGGATGGATGGGGAGAGTGCGGCGCCGCGCGGCTGGGTGCCCGGCGCGGGTGGCGGCCGTGGAGTGGCAGCGAGAGCAACCGGGAGGGGAGGGGCCGGGTGGGGGGCGCGAGGGTCGGGGGAGGAGCCCAGGAGTCGCGCGCGAGGCCTCGGCTCCAGCCTGGCACTGCGGAGCGCGGACCCCACCTGCGCAAGCTGAGAAAGCTCGGGAAGAGGGCGCCCAGGCCGCACCCCGGCGCCTCGCCCTGCGCTGGGGGCAGCGACCAGCGCACCCGGTAACCCCGCGCTGGCCGGTGAGCCTTTCCCTCCGCGGCCACGCGGGTCAGAGCCAGGGCTTTGCGGTCGCCCTGCCTCGGCGCTCAGCGCCCTTGGGCAAGTTCCTTACCCTCTCTGGGCTCCAGTTCCCACGTCTTTGAAAAGGGACTAAAAACAGGACGTGCCTCCTAGGGTTTCTGTGAGCGCTAGGACGCGTGCTGGGGCCAAAACCTGCCTCCTAAATGTTGGGGCTTCTTATTTCTCCACGACCTCCTGAATAGGGCATCCCGGCCCAAGGGGACCCACGGGGAGGATGGGTTTCAGTTAAAGGAACTCGCTCAGCAAATAAATGGCGACAGTAGGGTTTGAACCCAGGAAGTTGGGCTCCAGGGACCGATCGAGGTCCCGCCACTTCCTAGAAAGATGGAAAGGGTGATGAGGCTTGCGCGACCCCTTTGCCGCACCTATGAAGTGGTGCAGTAATAGTACCTGCCCTGCGGGGCCCCTGTGAAGGCGCCGGGCGCCTCCCCACTGGACCGGGCAGTGCCAAAGCTTTGTTTGCAGGTACCTCCCATTGCCTGGCACATAGTGGATAGTTGTGCTCTTTATTCACTCAATAAACAGTTGAGTGAATAAAGAGCACATATTGGTTTTTTGTGTGTTTTTTTAAGATTTATTTCTCTCCTCCCACTCCCCCACCCCGGTTGTCTGCTCTCTGCGTCCATTCTCTGTGTGTTCTTCTTTGTCTGCTTGTATTCTCTTTAGGTGGCACTGGGAACCTTCCCGAGTGGGAAGGAGGAGCTCAGCCTCTTGCGCCACCTCAGCTCCCTGGCCTGCTGTGTGTCTCATTGTCTCCCCTCTGTGTCTCTTTTCCTTGTTGCGTCATCTTGCTGCACCAGCTCTTCACTAGGGCCAGTTTGCCTTCACCAGGAGGCCCCAGGAATTGAACACTGGACCTCCCATGTGGTAGACAGAAGCCAAATCACCTGAGCCACGTCCCTTTCCCATGTGTTCATTTTTATCTTTATAATACCCCATTGGAGCAAGAACTGCTAGTTCCACACTACAGAAGAGGAAACTGAGGCTCAGAGTGGTTCGATAGCTTGCCTGAGCTCTCCAGGTTGTCAGTGGAGATGCCAACATTTGAATCCAAATCTATTTGACCAGAAGTCTGAGCAGCCCTGACAGCCAATCCAGGTTCCATCACCTCCCAGCAGGGTGAATGTGACAAGTTATTTCAACTCCACTGTGCCTTGGTTTCCTCATCTGCAAATGGGGACAATAATGGTAGCTCTGCCACACAGTTTTAGTGGGGATTAAATAGAGGTGGAGCACTCAGGACACTGCCTGACACTTATTGGGTGCTCGATAACCATTGGCTCCACGGCAGCCCACTACAAAAATGCAGATGTTACAGCAGGGCTGTCCTTTGCAGGAGGCAGTGGAAAGGGTGGGGGTGGGAGGGGGCAGAGATGACCCAGGAGCTTTTCTGTCTTCTGCAGACCCTTGTGTGTGCTCCAGAACATTCCTGAGATGACTCCTACCCTCACTGCAGAAGGAGAATGGTCTCCTGCTCTCCTTGTTTTCCAGCTAGGTGCAGGGGGTGCTGTTACAAGGACCTGCCACCCTTCTGTTATACAGAGACAGAGAGGGCCTCATGTGCTCTCCACGTCTGTCACTCCCCACCGGAGCTTCGGAAAGGAGGACTTTTAGGTCGAGAAGGGCAGTTATGTAGTGGGTATTTGTATTAGTCAGCCAGAGGGGTGCTGATGCAAACTACCAGAAACGGGTTGGTTTTTATAAAGGGTGTTTATGTGGTGTAGGAGGTACAGATACCAGGCCATAAAGCTTGAGTTACTTCCCTCACCAAAGTCTATTTGGGGCAAGATGGCTGCCGATGGCTGCGAGGGTTCAGGCTTCCTGGGTTCCTACGTTCCTGGGACTGGCTTCTCTCTGGGTTCAAGGGTCCTTCCTTCCTGGGGCAGGCTTCTCCTTCCTCTGGGTGCTGACATCCTGGGTCTTCAGCATCAAACTGTAACATCAGAAATCCCCAACTCTGTTCTTCACCAAGTCTTTTATCAGTGAGTCCCCACCCACGCAACGCCCTAATCATAACTCAGTCATGCCCAGGTGCAGATCAGATTACAAGCATAATCCGATATTTCTTTTTGGAATTCATCAATTATATCCAACTGCTACAGTATTCTAGACTGGGTTCAAAATCGGCGCTGGGCAATTCCCAGCCCTGGGACATTGGCGAGTTGCCTTTGGCACCTCAGGTGCCTCATCTGTAGAATGAGGACATAACCCGACCTCCTAGGGCCGCTGGGCTCAGTCTAGAGAGCGGTTAGCACGGGGCCTGGCGCAGAAGTGGCCCCTGTGTGCGCCTCTTCTCTGATGCTCGATGCTTCTCCTACTCTCAGTAAGACCTGTTACTCCGCAGTGAAAACCCTCCAAGGAGGATTAAATAACGGGCCCTGTCCTTGATTCCCCCACCCCCCATCTAGAGATTTTCCTTCCAGCGATCCCCACCCAACAATTCCTGGGAGAGCTGTATGCCAGGGCGATTTCTGGAGACCGGAAAGCTCGCATGTGATGGGAAGGGTTTCTGCTTAGAGCGTTGTATCCTTCTCTAGGGGCAGCATCCCAGGCTTTGTTTAAAATTGCAGTCATTAGCATCTGCTCTGCTCACTAGGTACCAGGCTGTGTGCTAAGCCCACTTCTAGTGAGTTACAGAATCTGGGCTTCAGAGCCACACTGCTGAGGTTCTAATCCCACCTCTGCTGCTTCCTAGCTGTGTGCCTTTGGACCAAGTTACTTAACCTCTCTGTGCTTCCAATGACTGATCTGTAAAATGGGATGATTACAATTACACGTAACTCAGAGGGTTGCTGGGAGGATTCAGTATAATCAACTCATCTGTGGTGGTAAGAACAATGTGATGATAAACGTTAGCTACTTATACTATAGTGTCCCCATTTCACAGGGGAGGAGCTGAGACTCAGGGAAATTTAGAACCTGCCCAGTGAGGCAGAGCTAGCTAGCCTTTCTTTTCTCCAGTCTGCCACCATCTTGATCCATCCCTCTCTCATTCCATGCCCCCGTTTCCTCATCAGCCCCTACTGAGGTTCTCTGAACTCTGTGTCTGGCACACCTAGAATCTGCTGCTTCTAGAAGGTTCTTCTCTCCTTACCTCGTGCCTAAAACTTGTCCCCAGTTTCCTGGAAATAGTCCTCTTTCTTTTTGCACTGCCTACTGTTTTTATCTGATTACAAAAACACATATACAAGGTATTTTTAAAATTTATGCCTTACAAAAATATTTGCATAGGGGGTGATAAATTCTCTGCAACTTCACCCCTTGGTGATAATCACTGCTTATAGTCTCCTGTGTGGTCCTTCAGGTTTCTCCACTCCCCCCTGTATATACTGCATATATTATATATTATTTTTGTCTTTAACACAAATGGGATCATACTATCTACACTGTGTGCAATTCACAAGCGATAATTTTTCCATTTTTAATTATTTTTTTGAACAAGCTACACCTCCGCATGGTATAAAATCCAAAAGATGCCTAAACATTTGTCAGTATTTATATTGGCAATCCTCTCCCTCCACATCTGTTCACCAGCCGCCCAATTCCTCATCCCAGAAGCAACCCTTTTTGCCAGTTTACAATCCACCTATAGACAAAACAAGGAACATATAATTAGTTTATAGAACAGAATATAAGTGTAAAAAACCACAATATGTAAAAATATGGTGGTGTTTCTCGAAGTAACTGGGGCTGGGGGCAAGAGGACTTTCCTAGAGGAAAGTATAGGAGTGCTAATTTCCTTGTATTATGGAGTTGGGAGATACTGTCCATTTTCATGGAACTTTCTATCATTTGTTCCAGTGGTTCTCAGCTGGGGGAGATTTTGCCCCCAGGAACATTTAGCAATGCCTGAAGAAATGTTTGGTTATCACAGCTGAGGCGGGGGTGGTACTGGCATCGGCTGGTTGAGGCCAGGGGGCCCGCTAAGCATCCTGCAAAGCACAGGACCTCCCCTACGGCAGAGAATGTTCCAGCCCGTGTCCATAATGCTGAGGCTGAGACTCCCTGATTTACAGCTACAAAAGGAACAAATAGCATAAAACGTAAAGCAAAACTAAGAGAGAGGGAGGGAAGTGGGAAAAGAAAGAGGAGAGAAAGGAGAGGGGATAAAGCGTAAAGGAGCTGAATTCCTCAGCAGCGTGGACGTGTACTACACACGCGCAGTCGGTTCTGGGGAGTAACCAGTGAAAGAACCAAAAGTGAGAAACGGCTAATGGGGGTCGCCCGCAGTGTGGGATTTCGTGTAGGAGAGAGGAAAAGGAGCCACTTCCCTTATATGATCTCTCATTTGGTATCATTGGGCCATTTTTTAGCATGTCCATTTCTCACTTTTATGGCTTTCGAAAAATAAAAAACGTGATGCCTGGCAATTCAAGCTAAAAATACAAACAAATTCAGGACTTAAGAAAATACTAAAGAAATGGCTGGTCCGGTTTCTGGGCAATCACAGCTTTAAATACAGGGGGATGGCCTGACACAGTGCTTTTGAGGTCGCTTGTTAGAGTATTTTCTTTGGAATACAGTATCGTAAATCTCCCTTCCTGCACCCGTCTCAGGGAAGCAAGTGCACTTTTCTTCAACTCCAGGTGTTCCAACATTCACTTCCTTTTTTTTTTTTACATTTTTTAGTAATTATTTTTCTTTAATTTTTAAATTAAAAAAAATTTTTTTAAAAAGATACTTAGTTTACATAAATTTTACAGAGACTATATAGGGGATTCCCACATGCCCTGCTCCCCACACCTCCCACATTTTCCCACATTGGCAACTTCTTTCATTAGTGTGGTACATTCATTGCAATTGATAAAAACACATTTTGGAGCATTGTCACTAAGCATGGATTATAGTTTACATCGTAGTTTATACTCTCTCTCACTCAATTCTGTAGGTTGCGGCAAGATATATAATGGCCTGTATCTGTCGTTGTAGTGTCATTCAGGACGATTCCCAAGTTCTGAAAATGTTCCATATTATACCTGTTTTTCCCTCTCCCTGCCCTCAGAACCTCCAGTGGCCACTGCCTCCACATCAATGATCTTTCTTCCATTCCTAGAATCACAATAAGCCTATAGTAGAATACTAGTAAGTCCACTCTAGTCCACTGTTCATTCCCCAGTCCTGAGGATTCTGGGATGGTGATGTCCACTCCGCCTCTAATTAAGGGGGGCTTCGATCCCATACAGTTGATGGATGGGACTCTCTTGCTGGTAGTTGCAGCCACTCTCTGTCCCTTGGTATGATGGTTGTCCATCTTCACCTCCTTGCTAGTTGTCCTGGGCAAATGCAATGAACTGGAGAGAGGTGTTGCATCTCCGTTGAGATTCAGGACACCCAGCTGGCACATGGACAGCCCAAAGGTCCAACATTCACTTCTTGAATCCTGCCACCTTTTGCCCATGTTGGGTAAGTAGATTTCACGCTTGGAAAGTTTCTAGATTCCATGCTCTTTGCAACAGGGCCTGGATTAGGGTAAGGGAGTGAGGAGCCATACAATTTAAGGCTATGCCAAAACGCAGTAATCAAAATAAATAATATTGTAATGCAATATTTTAAAAAATAACAAATAATGCCAAAAAGTAGTCATGGTTAACAAAACATCAGCATTCTAAATAAAAATAGGATCAGGACTCCTGCTCATTCTTTGTCTCAGGAGTGTCTGGCTATGGCACTGATGGGCGGACAAGACCCTGCCACCAGATGTGCCAGAGTTATGCACTAGCAGGGACTGTTCTCTCACAGTTCTTGGGGGATATCAAACTATCTTCTTGGAGGCCGACCCTACCTGCTCTTAGGAGGAAGGTCTTTCTTCCAAACATACAGTTTGTAAGTCAAGTCTCTGCTACAAGAGAAGATCCTTTGGAAAGCCATTGCTTTGTATTTTTTAAAAATAAAATTTTATTGAAGTATATCATTCATATGTGACCATCCATAAACGATAAGTGTGTAGTAAAGGCTGTGAACTTACAAGGCAAACATGCATTACATCATACAGGGCTCCCATACATCACCCCACCACCAACACCTTGCATTTTTGTGAAACTTTTGTTACAAACTATGGAAGAGTGTAGTCAATGTATTACTACTGGGAAGCTGACTTGGCCCACTGGTTAGGGTGTCTGCCTACCACATGGGAGATCAGCGGTTCAAACCCCGGGCCTCCTTGACCCATGTGGAGCTGGCCCATGCGCAGTGCTGATGTGCGTGAAGAGTGCCCTGCCACGCAGGGATGTCCCCCGCGTAGGGGAGCCCCATGCGCAAGGAGTGCACCCCATATGGAGAGCCGCCCAACACGAAAGAAAGTGCAGCCTGCTCTGGAATGGTGCAGCACACATGGAGAGCTGACACAAGATGACGCAACAAAAA
This sequence comes from Dasypus novemcinctus, assembly GCF_030445035.2. NCBI lineage: Eukaryota > Metazoa > Chordata > Mammalia > Cingulata > Dasypodidae > Dasypus > Dasypus novemcinctus. The sequence continues at coordinate 54,078,058 of NC_080695.1, read as the reverse complement.
GAAACACAGATTCCCGTGCCGCTGACAACAACAGAAGCGGACAAAGAAGAACCCGCAGCAAATAGACACAGAGAACAGACAACTGGGGTGGGGGGGATGGGAGAGAAATAAATAAATAAATCTTTTTTAAAAAAAGTATTACTACTAACTGTAGTACATATCTTGCAACCCACCTGACTCTTAACACCCTGTTTTAGGATTATATATTTGTTATAGTTCATATGAGAACATTCTCTCACTTGTCCTGTTAACCACAGACCATTTTCCACTGCTGGATTCCCTGTGTTACACAGGCCATCTGAGTGTACACTCAGAGCCACTGCTTTACATTTAATGTGGGCACAGACTCACCATAGGTTGGGAACAGTCACTGTGGCCCCCAAATTCTTGTAAATGATAGAAATAGGACTTTCCTCTTTTCTTTTCAATGATACCCACCAGTTTTTGTTTTGTTTTGTTGTTTTGTGGTACCAGGGCCAGGAATTAAACCTGGGACCTCATATGTGGGAAGCCATGGCTCAACCGTGGAGCCATGTGGGCTCCCCTAAGTTGGTTTTTCCGTTTGTTTTTGTTTTGTTTTGTTTTGTTTTAGGAGGCACTGGGAACAGTACCTGGGACCCGCCATGTGGAAATCAGGTGCCCAAACGCTTGAGCCACATCTGCTCCCTGCTCCACCGTTCTTAAAAACACAGAAATCTTACCCAGACTCTGCTTGTCTCCTACCATAAATCTTTCCTTATGTTTAAGGAATCTCTTTCCTGGGGAAAACTCTACCTGGGTAATTTGTATTCCACCAACTGGTATTTATCTCTGGAAACACTGAACCTTAGGTGCTGGAAATCACCTCAGTAGTAAAACAGTGCAACTGTTTCAAAGTTGCCCATACCAGGATTCTGAAGAGGCAGAGTAGACTGTGCTCATTTTGCAGATGAGTGGGGAAAGTGGAAGAATGGAGAGATACAGCCATGGAATCTTAAGGATCTAGAGTCGGAATTTGAATTCCCATCAGCCTACCTTGAAATGCTGGCTGCATCCAGGAGGCCCGTCAGTATCCCCAGGAGAGACATGCCACTGTGATCAAACCCACGCTTTCAGAGTGATGCCCCGGGGGACATATCAGGAGAACAAGGCCAGTGTCCTGGTGTGTCCAGTGCATCCTGTCCCCAGATAATGTCACACTGAGTTCTACGATCAGTCCGTCCTCTTTTCCCACTCTGCCCTACTCATTGAGTCCAAAAGAAAAAATTACTTCCTTATGGTGTCAAGAAATAAAACATACTCGCCAAGGACTTTGGTGTCTCCTTTGCACTGATGCCAAAAGAACATTGATGACGGGGAGGGGCTGGGGTTCAGAAGAAAAGAAATATGCAATGAGAACCCCGTATTAGAACTTTGTCTTTGCAAACCCTGTGTACAAAGGTCATACATAGCAGCAGTCGTGACTTTGTTGGGTCGAAGACTGATCTGCATTTTAATCTTGAGAGACCCGGTTATTCATTGGCTGAAGAAGGAAGAGATGATAACCAGGGTGACGTAAACCACCATGAGCTCGGTGAACATCACCGTCGGCGCTGGGCAGCCTCGCTCAGCAGTGAGATCTAGAGAGCCAGAAGGGTTCTGTTTAAGGGACATGGCACAGAAGCAGAAAAAGATGGGACTCACGAGTTGGTAGGAATAAAAGAGGATCAGCTGTCTCCCTGGCTTTGACACTCCTACAGGGCAGAGGGCAGGTAAGAGAGGGTGCCTGGGTATTGTGGGAGTGTCACGGAAATACTGGGAAACACTTGGGAAGATGCCATGGAAGGAGGCCCCAAACCGGGCCACCTTCTTCCTTATTGCTGGGCGCCGAATAAATGCTTAAGTATTTGTTGGATGAAAGAAAGGCTGCAGGGAAATGGGGGTCAGGAGAGTATGTTGGTACCGAGATTCCTGGGTTTTGGATTTCACCAGGTTCTGGCTGGGAGACTCTGGGTGAGTTATGACGCATTGTTGACCTGTTTCTTTTTCTGTAGAATGAGTGGTTTGCTGAGTTGCTACCTCCAGGGGTGGACGGAGGGTTAATAAGAAAATGCTGTGTTGTAAGCATGCAATAAACGTTACCTCCGCCTCCTCTACTTCTTTCTTCTCCTCCTCCTCTTCCTCTGATAAAGATGATGGTGATGTGTTTGAATGACCTTCTGCCTCTGTTAGCTTCTGATCTTGGGCAACTTACTTTACGTCTCTGGGCCCCAAGGTAATCATCCTAAAATGCATTTACCACCTCCCCATGAAGTTGCTGAGGATTCATTTGCTAATGCATGTGAAAGGCATAACCTGGTGCTTGGCATAAAGTAAGCACTCATAAGTGAAGCTGCCTTTATCTTTAATTATTCTGATTACCTTTTTCCTTCGATTAGAAAGTGAATAAGAAAGGTGGGAATGGATGTCAAAGAAGTGGGGTTATTAGTCATGTTTTTGCAGGAAAGAGCCCTCTCCCCAGGAAGTGGGTTCAGGCTGAAGGTATAAATATTTTCCTAAGTGTTCAATGAATCACTCAACAGATTGTATTTGCCAAGGCTTCCGGCATTGGACAGTGGGAGGTTGGACTATTTTCCTGATCAGGTTATTTACAGCTTAAGGTTCAATGTTCTCAGAGATAAGCCCCAGTTGATGGAATGGTAATCACTGGAAAGGTGATTTCTGGGAAGGAGACTCCTTATCTAGAGAAATAAGAGGCTGGGTAAAATTTCTATATTTTTAAGAATGTCCTAGCAAACAAGTTCTGTTTCCTATGATGTTTGAATCTGGGTCGTTATCAATGAAAAGAAGGAGCGTCCTATTTTTGTCATTCACAAGAAGAAGGCGGGTCCCACTGTGACTGTTCCCAGGCTTTGGTGTGTCTGTGCCCACATTAAATGCAAAAGAGTGGCTTTCCAAAGGAGAGACTGGATTTTCTCTGGTGGCAGCGTCTTGACTTAAATATTGTGCATTCGGAGGAAAGGCCTTCCACGTGAGAGCAGGTAGGTTGGTCTCCAGGAAGATGGTTTGATTTGCCCCCAAAAACTGAATGAGAGGACAGTCTCTGACAGCGCTGTTCCCAGCCAAACCCGAGACCAAAGGAAGAGCAGGAATCCTGATCTGATCTTTATTTAGAATTTTGATATTTTGTTAACCATGACTTTTTGGGACGTCTTTTATTCTTTAAAATACTGTGTTACAAATTATTCGTTTTTCTTACTGAGTCTTGGCATGGCCTTAAATTTTGTGTCTTAGGCCAGGTCCTCACTCTGTCACTCTAATCCAGGCCCTGCTACAAAGAGCATGGAATCTAGAAACTGCCCAAGCTTCACATCGTACTTATCCAGCATGGGCAAAAGGTGGCAGAACTCAAGATGTGAATGTTGGCACATCTGGACTTGAAGAAAAGAGAACTCTTTGGCGTATAGTTGTTCATAGCTTCCTCTAATAACCCCTTTATTTCTGTGGGGTCAGTAGAAATGTTCCCCTTTTCATTTTCTTTACCTTTTTAGCTAAGGTTTAGTTGATTTTATCGATATTTTCAAAGAACCAGCTTTTGGTTTTAATGATTCTTTATTCTTTTCTTATTCTCTATTTCATTCATCTCTTCTCTGATCTTTGCTAATTCCTTCCTTCTGTTTGCTTTGGGTTTAGTTTGCTCTTTTTTCCCCCTAGATCCTCCAGTTTTGAGGTTAGGTCTCTGGTCTGAGATCTTTCTTCTTTTTTAATATAAGCATTTAGAGGTATAAATTTCTTTCCCAGCATTCCTTTGCTCCATAAACTATTATGTTTTCTTTTCATTTCTATTCAATAAGATATTTCCTTATTTCCCTTGTGATTTCTTCTTTGATCCACTTGCTGTTTAAGTGCACGGTTTAATTTCTACATATTTGTAAAATTTCCAGTTCTTCCTCTCGATTATTACTAACCTCATTCCATTGTAGTCAGAGAAGATGCCTTGCATGATTTTGATATTTTTAATTTATTGAGACTTGCTTTATAACCTAACATATGATATCTTCTGGAGAATGATCCATGTGCACTAGAGAAGAGCATTCTGCTGCTGTTGGGCAAACTATTCTATAATGTGTATGCCTCATAGGTCTAGCTGATTTATAGAACCATTCAAATCTTTTATTCCCTTATTGATCTTCTGTCTAGATGTTTTATCCATTATTGAAGGTGGGGTATTAAGTCTCCTATTATTAATGTAGAACTGTCTATTTCCCCCTTCAAACCTGTTGATACTGGCTTCATATGTTTTGTGGCTTTGCCATTAGGGGCATATATATTTATAATTGTTATGTCATTTTGTAGAACTGACCCCTTTAGCAGTACATAGTGACCTTTGTCTCTAATTGCTTTTGACCAAAATTCTATCTTATCTGGTATTAGTACAGGTATTCCAATTCTCTTTTGGTTTCTCCTTGCATGGTATATATTTTTCCATCCTTTTGCTTTCAGCCTACCTGTGTCTTTGAATTTAAGGTGAATTTCTTGCAAGCAGCACACAGTTGGGTCATTTTTTTTTCTCCCGTTCTGCCAGTCTCTGCCTTTTGACTGGAGAGTTTAATCCAGTTATGTTTAAAGTAACCACTGATAATGCAGCACTTTCTTCTGCTATTTTGCTATGTGGTCTTTGTAATTCTTATACCTTTTCTGTCCTTCAATTCTTCTGTTAATGCCTAGTTTCATATTTATTGGATTTTTTATAATATGCTATTTTGAGTCCCTTCTCATTTCTTTCTTTGTATGTTTTTCATATATTTTCTTTGTGGATACCTGGAGCTAAAATTTAGCATCCTAAATCGATAACTATCACATTTGGTTTGATACCAAAATTGATTTCAATAGCCTACACTTACACTGTTCCTATACTCCTCTGTCCTGGCACTTTTCTCTTGCACTATTTACAAATTATATCTTTATGCATTGTATATTCCAAACCATAAGTTTATCATTGCTTTTATGTATTTGCATTTTATAACTTGTAAGAAGTTAAAAGTGGAGTTACATCCCCAAAAATACAATGCAATAGTACTGGCATTTATAATTACCCAAATGTTTCCCTGTATTGAGATGCTTTATTTCTTTGTGACATTAGATCCACAGACTAGTGTTCTTTCCTTTCAGTCCGAAGAACTCCCTTTAACGTTGCTTGTAGGACAATTGTAGTGGTAATGAATTACCTTAGCTTTTGGGGATCTGGGAGTATCTTAATCTCACTCTCATTTCTGAAACAATCTTGCCAGATCTAAAATTTTTGGTTGGCAGTTTTTTCTTTCAGCACTTTAAATATTTCATCCTACTGCCTTCTTGCTTCTATGATTTTTGATGAGAAATTATCATTGAATCCTATCAGGACACCCTTGTACATGATATGTTGATTTTCTCTTGCAGGCTTTAAAACTCTCTCCTTGTTTGTGGCATTCAACACTTGATTACTGTGTGTCTCAGTGTGGTTCTCTTCAAGTTTATCCTGTTTGGGGTTTGTTGGGATTTTTGGATGGGCATATTCATGTCTATTTGAGAAGTTTTCTGCCATTATTTCTTTGTGTTTTCCTTCTGCATCTTTCTTTTCCTTCTGGTACTCTCATAATTTCTATATAATATGCTTGATGGTGTTCCACTTGTCTCTTAGGCTCTGTTCATTTTTTTAAATTCTTTTTTTAAAATTTCTGCTCCTCAGCCTAAATCACTTCAATTGTCCTGCCTTTGTGTTCTCTGATTTTTTTTCTTTTGCCTCTGTAATCTGCTGTCAAAACCCTCAAGGAAGCTTTTCGTTTCAGTTATTGTAGTCTTCAACTCTGGTATTTCTGTTCAGCTTCTTTTAAAAATTTCTATCTTTTTATTGAGATTCTTATATTGGTCATTCAATGTTTTCCTGATACCCTTTAGTTCTTTCTCTTTTTTCCTTTATTTGAGCATATTGAAGATACTCTTTAAAGTATCTTTGTTCAGTATGCCGGAATCTGGTCTTCTTTGTGGATGATTTCTGGATGTTTTACCTTCCTGCTTTGGATGGGCTATCATTTCCTGTTACTTTGTTTATCCTATAATCTTTTTTTTGCACACTGTACATTTTAATATATTAAAGCATTAACTCTAAGATTTATTCCCTGAACTCTCTGTTCCTTAAATTGTATCCAGATAGTGATATGACAGAGATTTCCTTGAGTGTCAGGAGCTGACAAAAAAAAAAAGAGCAATGCAAAAAACACCTTTCACAGTCTTTGCAAATTGGCTCTGAGTTGGCCTGTGGTATCCTTCAGAGATGAGCCCTCCTGTCAGGAAGATCAGCCCTGGGAGAAGGTGAGTGCAGGGCCCTCTTTTCTGAACCTTCATCTTCTGATCTTGTGCCTGCCCACAATCTTAGAAATTTTCCCATTTAGAGAAATTTGAATGACCCCTCCACTCCCTTTTAAATAGAATTTCTCCTCGTCCTGGGTGCTCTGTTGTAGGACTTAAAGTAGGCAGTCTTTTGCCTCAGGCCACTTGGAATGTTTTCTTATTGTGCTTTAGCTGAATGCAAGCAGTTCCTGCCTGCAGGGCAAGTTCTGGGAGAGCAAGCCTGAGATGAGGTTCCTGATTCAATTTTTTAGACCGCCACCTGATTGATTGGCTCCAATGTACAGGTACCGCAGTAAGCACTCAGGTGTTGCTCTGCGCCCTCCAGAACAGGGCCCGGGACCCACAACGGAGCAGAGGCTGGCTCAACACTGCACGGGTCAGGCAGTGGGGGAGGGGTCAGCAAGGTTGCCACGAGGTTCTCCTACTGCTTTAAAAAACAACCATAATCCCTCTTTTTAAAAAATTCACTTATTCATTCATTCATTTTCATTCTTGTCCCACCCCCACCACCCAAATGATTCCCTCTGCTTTAAAAAACAACCATAATCCCTCTTTTTAAAAAATTCACTTATTCATTCATTCATTTTCATTCTTGTCCCACCCCCACCACCCAAATGATTCCCTCGTCTGTCTGCTCATCTTCTTTAGGAGGCACAGGGAACCAAACCTGGGACCTCCCATGTGGGAGGCGACTGCCCCCTGCTTGAGCCACTACAGCTCCCTGCTGGTTGCATCATCTGCTGACTGCAGTGTCTGCTGGTTGCAGCACCAGCTGGTTGTGACATCAGCCGGTTGTGACGTCTACTCATTTCCACAGCCTCTCGTCTTCTTTAGGAGGCACTGGAAACTGAAGCCTGGACCACCATTGTGGGAAGTGGGCGCCTAATTGCTTGAGCCACATCTGCTCCCCTCCTACTGCTTCTAAAGCTGCATTTTCTTGATGTGGCATTCACCCAGTTACTACAACCTTTTAACTATTTTCCAGAGTTTTGAGGGAGATGGCTTTGTCAGTTTTGCTAGTTGTTTCAATATTGTGGGGAAATACACCCTGGAGTATCTTCCTCCTCCATCCTGGTTGACCAGAAGCCCTGTGGTGCCAATTACCAGTTTGCTGGGGTATTTATTTGGCTCTGCCTCTTTCTGGCTGTGTTTCCTTTCTCTCTCGGCAAATCTAGAATGATAATGCTTGGGTTGAATTAAATGATGTTTGCTTAAATAGGCATTACAGGGACTATTATACCATTGAGACCTAAATTAGTCTGATTAAGAACTAAGCTTCTAGACTAGTTCCAGAGGTGCATCCAGATGGGGGTTCTTTTTCCTCTAAAAGAGGGCAGCTTTTCGTAGACGCAGACTCACAGGGTGTGGATAAAACTCGGCCCAGGTTTATTGCTCCTTCCTGCCTTTCTGAGACCTAGTGGTAGAGAAGGGAAGGTACTTAGCCCAAGGGGGCACAAAATTTTATCATTTTTCACTTCTCCAAGCGGTGATGGAGGGGAGGAGGAGGGATTTCAGAGAACTGCCAGTCCCCAGGAAAACTGAGTCATTCCGTATTGGGTAGGAGAGACACCCACTCCTTCTAGAAGGTCTCAAAGAGCACAACAGCCATGATGTGCACCACGTGGTCATGGCTCTCTCATAGAGAGGGTCCTTGCTCTCCTTGGATGGCCTGGACCCATCCCACCAGGCAAGGGCTGAGCTGCTAAGGGACAGTGAATCCCCAACCTTTTATTTTCAAACATTTATTTATTTATCCCCCTTTCCCTCCCCCATCCTGTCCTTTTTGTTGTCTGTGTCTATTCTCTGTGTGATCTTCTCAATGAATCCCTTTTTAACCTCTTCTTTGTCTGCTCCTTTGCACCTTCCATCACTAGCTGATCCACAGTGATTCTTCACCTTTAGTGCACAGAAAAATTACCCGAGAAACTCCATAAAAAGGCAGTTTTCCAGGTCCCATTCCTGGCTTACTAAATCAAATCTTAGGAGTGGGACCTGGGCTATGGCGACTAGCCATTCTGGTTGGTCAAGGGCTGAGAGAGCTCCCAGGACACAGGACTTTCCGGGCCAGACCTGGGGAAGCCCTGGGCAATCCAGGATGAGTTGATCGCCTGGCAATCCACAACCCATCTCCAAAATGCTCCCAAGAGGCTCTTCTGGTCCTCATGCTCCCTGAAGGCTGGAGTTTCTTGAGACTGTAAACAATGCACTCTTTGCTTCTCACAGTTTTCCTTCCCCAGACTTATGTTGTCCAATACAATTAGGCTGGTATTCCCTAGCCACTTGTAGCTATTTATATTTTATATACTTAGCATTAAATAAAATTAAAAGCCAGTTCCTCAGTTGCACAAGAACCACATTTCAGGTACTTGATAGCCACATGTGGCTACTGGCCACCATATTGGGTAGTGCAGGTACGGTATATTGCTATCACCACAAAATGTTCTACTGGCACTCCTTTAGGTGATCTCTAGAACAGGGTTTCTCACCCTCAGTTCTATTCACATTTGGGACTGGCTACTCTGTTGTGGGGCTTGGCCTGTGCATTGTAGGATGTTTAGCAGCATCCTTGACCTCCACGCATTAGATGCCAGTAGCACCTCCTCCCCCACCTATGATAGCCAAGAATGTCTCCATGATACAGAACAAAAGTGGGTTCTTTTCTCCCAATGCATTTGAAAAAACTTTTTAAAGAAGTAATGAGGATTGAACCTGGGATCTTGTACATGAGAAGCAGGTGCTCATCCTCTGCCTACATCCACTCCTCCCAATGAATCTTTAAAGCCAATTCCTGAGGCACTGGGGTTTCAAAGAGAAAACGAATTTATTTGGTTGCACAAGCAAAGGAGGTCAAGTTGCCGTAGATGACCCCAAAACTGCCTCCCTGATCTGCAGAAATTCTAGTATTTTATAACATCAGGGTGTTAATGAATAATTGAGGTGGAGTTGGACACAGGTGCCTTCATTAATAAATACTAAAGTGTTGAACGAGATGGATGTGGACCCCCAACCAGGGGAGTTACAAAGTTACCACCATTTTCAGAGCTCAAGTTTCTGAGATAGAAAAATACAGAGTAGAGGCCAATCATATGGTTTTCCATATGGATTTTTTTTTTAAAGATTTATTTTTTATTTATTTCTCTCCCTTTCCCCGCTCCCCCTCCCCCAGTTGTCTGCTCTCTGTGTCCATTCACTGTGTGTTCTTCTGTGTCCACTTGTATTCTTGTCAGCAGCTTTTTGTTGCGTCATCTTGCTGCTTCCCTCCATATGGATGTTAAACAGAGGAGGGTGGAGGGGTTACCATCCCAATAGTAAACATGCAGAAGGATGAGGTTAAGTCTAGAGTAACCACAAACAAGAGTGAGAGCGCTCTAGCTAGCTTCACTAATTTCAGGTATTAACCTTTTGCTATTTTATAATATAAATATAATATAATATAATATAATCCCATGGGAAGCGGACTTGGCCCAGTGGTTAGGGCATCCACCTACCACATGGGAGGTCCACGGTTCAAACCCCGGGCCTCCTTGACCAGTGTGGAGCTGGCCCATGCACAGTGCTGATGCGCGCAAGAAGTGCCCTGCCACGCAGGGGTGTCCCACGCATAGGGGAGCCCCATGCGCAAGGAGTGCACCCCATAAGGAGAGCCGCCCAGTGTGAAAGAAAGTGCAGCCTGCCCAGGAATGGCGCCGCACACACAGAGAGCTGACACAACAAGATGACGCAACAAAAAGAGACACAGATTCCCGTGCTGCTGACAATAACAGAAACGGACAAAGAAGACACAGCAAATAGACACAGAGAACAGACAACTGGGGCGAGGAGAGGAGGAAGGGGAGAGAAGCAAATATAAAAAAAATAAATCTTTAAAAAAATAAAAAAATAAAGGCACCCTATATATAATGATTTAGTAATCGTAATTATTTGTTAATTTTTAACTCTCAGTTATGTCCATTCATTGCCAAATGCCTACTGGGAGGCAAAATCACCACTGGTAGAGAACCATTTTAGACTTAGGCGTCCACCAATCTCTTTCTAAAATAGAATAAAAGCCGACCCCACTCCCTGTACTTCAAACAGAACCTTGGCTCTTGAATGCAAATAGCTGGGTTGCTATTCGATTGCATCAGCAGGCTTTGCATTCATGACCTGCCGGCGTCACCTACCTTGGGGGCAGTCTCATACACCAGGATGGAAGCCTTTTTTCAGAGTGGCATTTGCATGGGAAGGGGTTAGGGTCATAGTAAGGGTTAGACCCCTGGGAAAGAATTGTTCCCGGATTTCCTACCAAGAAAGGATTAGGGTAAGAGGAGGAGGCAGTCAGCTAATGTAACGTGATTGAAGGTGTTCCAGAACATCCTTGTAAACCAAAGAAAATTCCCGTTCTAGTCTTTTCTTTACTTTTACTTGTAGAGATTAACTGGTGACATTTACTAACACTATTATCCCAACTTTTCCAATTCTTACTTTTAAGAATATACTACAGCTAGTCTGTTCCTGCAAGCATCTGTTTGAGTTTCTGTTTTCAATTTTGGGGGCTATATAATAAGGAGTAGAATTGCCAGGTCATATGGTAATTGTGTTTCAACTTTCTGAGGAATCAACTAAGCTTTCTTGATCCTAGTTTTCAAAGTTTCAATTCTTTTCTCAAGCAATTGATCTTGGGAAGACAATCCCAACACAAACAGTCATGGCTGCCATTTGTCCATGAGCAGTTGCCCAGGCACCACCCATCTAACACTAGATGTTTATTTTAGTGTTTTTGTTTTTTTTTTTCCCCACTTCACTGTTCATTCTGGGCTAGTCATGTTAGCTTAATGATTACTTTATCATCATTTACATCATTGCAAATAAAAGCATTGAACCTCTTGATCTGAGTTGTGCAATGTTTAGAACAAGGAAGTAAAGGTAATATAAACAGTCATTTAAAAGCTTGGGAGCGTGAGACCCTCAATCCTTCACTTAGCAAAACTTCCCCATGATTCAACATTTGTTAAGATTCACTGGGCTTTTCAGAGAAGTGTTTCCTTCCTTGAGCCAGGCAGGCACATTCAAAGCCATATGTTTGGACACCTCAGAAAGTAAGATCTGTGCTTGCAAGACAGCAATGTCAAAGCTACGGAGAGGAGGGGAAAATATAAATACAACAAAGTAGTTCTATTTCCTTGTTCTTTTTTTAAAAGTGTTTTCCATTCATGGAGGAATTTACTACATTTCCAAGTCATTTATTTAATTCTCTGAAGAAAGGCAATGATATTTAATGAATACAAAGAGAATATAAGGTTTGTAGTGTGTTAAGCAAAGGAGAGTCAGAGGCTAGAAACCAAAAATGAATTTTAACCAGATGAAGGACATTGCAAAATCTACCTAGACATTGAAAAAATCTACCAAGCAAGTGGTATACTATCCTGCATTTACCACCAAAGTAGGAGATGATTCCTAGCTTTTATAACACAAATTAAGATGAATTCTCAAAAGAATTTAAAACAGATACCTGGACACATGTTTTGTACACCAATGTTCGTAGCAGCATTGTTTACAATAGCCGAAAAGGTGGAAGCAATCCAAGTGTCCATCAACAGATGGACAGATAAAATGGTGTATCCATAAAACAGAATATTATTCAGCCATGAAAAGGAATGAAGTTCTGATAAATGCTACTGCATGGATGAACCTTGAAGACATCATATTGAGTGAAAATGAGCCAGACACGAAAGGACAAATGTTGTATGATTCCACTTACATGAAATATGTAGAATAAACAAACAGAGATAGAAAATAGATTAGCGGTTATCAGGGGCTGGGGTGGGGGAATGGAGAGCTATTTCTTAATAGTTGTAAAGAGTTTTTGTTTTGGGTGAAGGGAAAGCTTTGGTAATAGATGATGGTCATCATAGCATAATGCTATGTAATACCATTGAAAAGTACACACAAACATGGTTAAAATGGGAAGTTTTATCCTAGAAATACTTTACCACAATAAAATTTGAAATAAAGAAAAGAAAGAGGAAGCTTATGTGAATTGAGATGACTCAAAAGGAGAGACTTCTAAACCAGATTTCTGAAAATTACAATCTGGTACTCTGGTGTATGTGTGTGTTTAGAGAAATTGGTCTGTAATTTTCTTTTCTGTAGTATCTTTATCTGGTTTTGGTATTAGGGTGATGATGGCTTCATAGAATAAGTTTGATAGTATTCCTTCCTGCTAAATTTTTTGGAAGAGCTTGAGCAAGATTTGTATTAGATCATCTTTGAATGATTGGTAAAATTTACCTGCGAAAGCCATCTGGACCTGGACCTCTCATTTTGGGGAGGTTTTCCATGACTGATTCAATCTCTTGTCTTGTGATGGATTTGTTGATGTCTTCTATTTCTTCTAGGGTGAGCGTAGGTTGTGTGTTTCTAGTAATTTGTCCATTTTGTCTACATTGTCTAGTTTGTTGGCATATAGTTGTTCATAGTATCCTCTTATGATCTCTCTTTTGTCAACAGGGTCAGTGGTAAAATTCCCCCTCTCATTTTTTATTTTATTTATTTGCATATTCTCTCTTTTTTCTTTGTCAGTCTGGCTAAGGGTTTGTTGATCTTCTTGAAGAACCAAGTTTGGATTTTATTGATTTTCTCTATTATTTTCCCTCAATTTCATCTATTTCTGCTCTAACCTTTATTATTTCTTTTCCTTCAGCTTGGTTTGGGACTAGTTTACTGTTCTTTTTCTAGTTTCTCCAGGTATGCCATTAGGTCTTCAATTTTAGCTTTCTTCTTTTTAAATGTAAGCATTGAGGGCTATAAATTTCCCTCTTAGCACTGCCTTTACTGTATCCCATAAGTTTTGATATGTTGTGCTCTCATTTTCGTTTGTTGCAAGATATTTACCAATTTCTCATGCAATTTCTTCTTTGACCCACTGATTAATTAAGAGTTTGTTGTTTAATCTCCATTTGTGAATTTTCCCTTTTTCTTCCAATTGTTGATTTCCAGCTTTATTCTTTTATGATCTGAGAAAGTGATTTGTATAATTTCAAACTTTTAAAATGTATTATGTCCTATCTTGTGACCCAACGTATGGTCTATCCTGGAAAAGGATCCATGAGCTCTTGGAAAGAATGTGTCCTGTTGTTTTGGGTGTAATGCTCTATAAATGTTTATCAAAATATTCAAGCTGTTTCCTTGTTTTTCTTCTGTCCAGATGTTCTATCCAATGCTGAGTGTGGTTTATTGAAATCTCCAACTATTATTATAGATACGTCTATTTCTTCCTTCAGTTTTTCCAGTGTTTGCCTCATGTATCTTGGGGCACTCAGGTTAGATGCATAAATAGTTATTTCTTTCTGATGAATTGCCCCTTTTATTGATATATAATGACCTTTTTTATCTCTTATAACAGTTTTGCATTGAGAATCTAATTTGTCTGATATTAGTATCACTACTCAAGATCTTTTTTGGTTACTATTTGCATGGTTATCTTTTTCCAACCTTTCACTTTCAGCCTGATTGTTGCCTTACATCTGAGGTGAATCTCTTGTAGACAGCCCATAGATGGATTATATTTTTAAAAAATCTGTTCTGTCAGTGTATGTCTTTTGATTGGGGAATTCAACCCATAAATGTTCAATGTTATTACTACAAATGAATTACTTCTTGCATTTTACCCTTTGGCTTTCCATTGTCATATCTTAGTATTATCTGTCTTTTTTACCCATTAAGTTACTCTACTAATACTCTTCATTGCTGCCCTTTTCTCCAAGTCTCTCACCCTTGTTTGTTCTTTTCAAGCTGTAGTACTCCCTTTAGTATCTCTTGAAAATCCAGTCTTTTTGTAACATACTCTCTCAGTTTTAATTTGTCTGTAAAGACTAAATTCACCTTTATTTTTGAAGAATGGTTTTGGCAGATAAAGAATTCTTGGCTGGAAGTTTTTTCTCTTTCAGTATCTTAAATACATAATATAACTTTCTTCTTCTTTTTTTAAAGATTTATTTATTTATTTAATTTCCCCCCCTCCCCTGGTTGTCTGTTCTTGGTGTCTATTAGCTGCGTCTTGTTTCTTTGTCCGCTTCTGTTGTTGTCAGTGGCACGAGAAGTGTGGGCGGTGCCATTTCTGGGCAGGCTGCTCTTTCTTTTCACGCTGGGCGGCTTTCCTCACGGGCGCACTCCTTGCACGTGGGGCTCCCCCACGCGGGGGACACCCTTGCGTGGCACGGCTCTCCTTGTGCGCATCAGCACTGCGCCTGGCCAGCTCCACACGGGTCAAGGAGGCCCGGGGTTTGAACCGCGGACCTCCCATATGGTAGACGGACGCCCTAACCACTGGGCCAAAGTCCATTTTCCATAACTTTCTTCTTACCTCCATGGTTTCTGATGAAAGATTCGTACTTAGTCTTATTGAGGTTCCCTTGTATGTGATGCATTGCTTTTCTCTTATTGCATCCAGAATTCTCTCTTTATCTCTAGTATTTGTCATTCTGAATAGTATGTATCTGGGTGTTGGTCTATTCAGATTTATTCTGTTTGGGGTATGTTGTGCTTCTCAGAAATTGAGGTCTTTTATAAGGGTTGGGAAGTTTTTGTTCCTTATTTCCTCAAATATTCTTTCTCCCTGTTTTCCATTCTCTTCTCCTTCTGGGACACCAATAATGCATATGTTTGTGCATTTTGCATTGTCATTCAATTCCCTGTTGAGACCTGTTCCATTTTTTCCATTCTTTTTTTTTGAAAATTTTAAAATTTAATTGTCTTTTTTTGATGATACATAAATCACAAAAAAATGTTACATTAAAAAATATAAGAGGTTCCCATATACCCCACATCCCACCCCACCCTACTTCTCCCACATCAACAACCTCTTTCATCATCATGGCACATTCATTGCATTTGGTTAATACGTTTTGGAGCACCGCTTAAGTAGCATACTTTTTTTTCTTCCATTGTGGCACATTCATTGCATTTGGTGAAGACATTTTGGAGCACTGCTGCACCACATGGATTATAGTTTACATTGTAGTTTACACTCTCCCCCAGTCCATTCAGTGGGTTATGGCAGGATATATAATGTCCAGCATCTGTCCCTGCAATATAATTTAGGGCAACTCCAAGTCCCAAAATGCCCCCATATCACATCTCTTCTTCCTTCTCCCTGCCCTCAGCAACTACCGTGGCCACTTTCTCCACATCAATGCTACAGTTTCTTTTATTACCAGTCACAATAGTTTGATAGTAGAATACCAGTGAGTCCACTCTAATCCATATTTTATTCCTCCATCCTGTGGATTCTGGGATGGTGATGTCCACTCCTCTAAATTGAGAGGGGGCTTAGATCCCACTTGGTTGACGGATGCGATTCTCCTGCTTGCCGTTGTAGGCACTCTTGGTTCCCTGGTGTGGTGCTTGACCATCTTCACCTCTCTGTTAGCTGACCTGGGTAAGTGTTCCTGAGTGTGATGGAGTTGGACTCTTTCTCTTTCTGTTCTCCTGTCTTTTCAAGTTCAGATGTTTGGTACTCCAATTCTCTAATTCTGCCCTCTACCAATTCAAATCTGCTGTTATATGCCTCTAATGTATTTTTAAAATTATTATTATTTTTACCTTCCCCCCCCCCCCAAAATGGCTCCCTTATGTGTTTGCTCATTGGTTTTTTGTTTTGTTTTGTTTTGTTCTTTGTTAGCTGTTTGTTTTCTCTTTAGGAAGCACTGGGAACCAAACCCAGGACCTCCCATGCAGGAGGCGGGTGCCCAACCACTTGAGCCTTATCAGGTCTTTGCTCATTTTTTTCCCCTTGTTCTCTGCTCATTGTTTGCTTGTTGTCTGCTTGTTGTTTTTTTCTCTTGTTTGTTTGTTTGTTTGCTTGCTTGAGGTCTGCTCATTGTTTGCTTGTTGTTTGTCTTCTTTATGAGGCACTGGGAACCAAACCCAGGATCTCCCATGTGGGAGGTGAGCACTCAATCACATGAGCCACATCTGCTCCCTCTAATGTATTTTTAATTTCATCCATTGTCTTTCATTCCCATAAGGTTTTTGAAACCCCGATGTCTCAGAAATTGGTCTTTACAGTGCATCAGGAAAAATGAACCTTCCTTTGCTTGGTATCACCACCTTAATCCAGTTTTGGCCTCATCCTAACATCTTCAAAGATCCTATTTCCAAGTAGCAGTACATTCACGGGACTGGGAGTTAAGACTTGAAATTATCCTTCGGGGGCAAGGGCACAATTCAATCCATAACAAGTAGTAAACAAAATAGCAGGTCCCCACCCTCCCAGAACTTCGAGTCTAGTGGAGGACAGCTATTACATAATAAACACATGAAGTCATTACATAATTTCAAACAGATAAGTTCTGGGAGAAAGGGCAGGTTGCTATGGACGAGACTCTTGAGGGGAACCATGTGAACGTGGAGGGGTAAGGAGGCCTCTCTGTGGAAGCAGCGTTAAGGCTGAGACCTTGAGAATGAGGACTGCAGTGGTCTGGAGCTGTGTGTAACCCCAGAAAAGCATGGTCTTGAACCTAATCCATTCCTGTGGGTGTGGACCCTTTGTAGGCAGGACTTTTGATGAGGTTACTTCAGGTAAGGTGGGGCCCACCTCCATCAGGATGGGTCTTGGTCCTCTTACTGGAGTCCTTTACAAGTGGAATGAAATTAACTCAGACCGTGAGAGGGAAAGCCACAGAGGGAGCAGCCAGAGGCTCAACTGTCCCGAGAGTAGAGAGGAGCTGTGTAAAATGACAGCATCCCGCTGAACTGAGAGGGATATGTCAGACCAAAGAGTGACTTGGGCAAATCCATCTTGGTGAATAACTGAGCATTTTTCCGGGGGCCTTACTTGGGGTCCACGTCCTTGGCAGCAGGAGAAGAGACAGCAGTTTCGAGCTCGATCTTCCAGGCCTATGGAGAAGTTGACGGGTCTTTTTACCGTGGCTGCTGCAGGCATAAAGGAATGCAGCACTTTGCTCAAGTTTAAAAGTACAAATGCTTCAAGATGTTTATCAAGGCATGCAGGGATGTGTGTGACTTCCATGGAATGCTTTGATGCTGATCAAAGAAGCGGATGTTCTTATTGTTTACCCAAGGAGGGAAAGGTCAGATATTTACAGTTTTACTAACTGTAAGATCTGCTGAGTTTCAGGCATTTGTGTCCTGAGCTATGTCTTGGGGTCAGTTGAATCTATCTTGCAGTTTAATTTTAGGAAAGGGCAGTAAAAGTTGGGGGATGCTAAGTTACCTATGCCACACAAACATCAATGGAACTTGGAAGAGAAGGGAGAGGCCCAGAGACACTGCCATGTGCCTTGCCATTTGACAAGTTAAGGACCAAGAATCCCCAGCAGGCAGTTCCAGAAAGCCACGGTCTTTGAGGAGAAATCATTGCCTTGATGATGCCTTGATGTGGACTTTTTCCAACCTCAAACCATGAATGAAGAAATTCCCATGGCTTAAGCCAACCCATCACGTGGCATTTGCTTTAGCAGCCAAGGAAATTAAAACAAGGAGTTGGCTAGGCAAACAGTGGAGGGAAAAGTGTTCTAGACAGAGGGATCAGCAGGTGCAAAGGCCATGATCCAGGAAAACAGGCCAGCCTGTCTCATGTAGGGGTTGACACACCACTGCCTAGGGTTCAAATACAGCCCATGAGCTGAGAATGTTTTTTATATTTTAAAGTGTTGAAAAAAATCAAAAGAAGAATTTGTATTTTGTGACATATAAAATTGATATGAAATTGAAGTTTCTGTAAATAAAGTTTTACCAGAGCATAGGCAGGCTCATTCATTTACGTATTTTCTCCGCCAACTTTCACGCGGCAGTGGCAGAGTTGAGGCACCGCGACAGAGATTGTGGTTGGGGACCCCCCAAAGCCTCTACTAGTTATTGTCAGCCCCTTGCAGAAAGACGTCCTGACCCCAGGTCAGGAGTAGGGTGAACAAGGAGACAGTAGGCTGGGGCCCGCTTGCAGAATCCTTTCCAGACCCTGGTAAGAAAGTAGATATATCAAGTTCTCTGAAAAGCCATTGGATTTTAAGCAGAGTTGGGATGGCACTGGGGGAAATATTAAGTGGTTTTTCATTTTTTTAATTTGTGCCATATGATCCAGTTTTTCTGGAGCACTGGGAAGTCCATTTTCTGGAGTAGCAAAGGAATCCTCTTTGCTTCCTTTTAAACCCCCAGGTTTTCTGTCCAGGCCATCGGCACCATGGTCAGAGAGGCAGGCATGGAAGGCTCCTGTTTTTCAGCTATCTTTGTCAGGTGGAGTTGTGGTTAGAGCAATGTTCAATAGTGTTGACCTTCTAATTTGCTTTTCTTACTAAGCTGAATGTATGTCCAACATTTCAATGATTTTGTCTGGCTTTGAGGCTTTAAGTCAAGGTTGCAATTTAAAAAGTCAGTCAGCTTTGATACGAGCTAGTTTTGATTTATTTTTACAACTTCCATACCTTACTTTAGAATTGAAGGAAAAGAGAAAGGATTCACACAGTCAGCTTTTTGAGATTTGGCTCTTTCCTCTTTTTTCGGTCTGGATAAAGCACTTTAGGGTTCTACTCTTTTTTTAAAAAATGCTTTTCACTTTGAAATGGCTGTGATTTAGAAAAATCCTTTGTCCTTTCACATTAGCTTTGCTCATTGTTTTCCTTTCTGTAAAGTCTTCATACCTGGACCAGAAGTGTTTTGCTTTTATTTTCTAGCTTAAATAGGGGGAAATCTCTGTCCCTATTTTGCTTTCTGCTTGAGGAATCTTCAGTGATTTTTAAAAATACTTAAGTAAGTAAATAAATAAGAAAGCAGGTCTAAATGGGAGGTGGTCCATTGCAGTTAAGTCCTCAGGCTTATAGTAAAAGCCCTGCCTCAGTTTGCCATCTGTGAGAGTGTGGGAAAGTTACCCAGTCCTTCTAAGCCTCAATTTCCTCATCTGCAAAATGGGAGTGTGGAGAGTTCTTCCCCTCAAGATTCCTTTGAAGATTAAATGAAAATATACATGTATGTTGTTCTGCTCACTGCTTGGCTAAGACACCCAATAAGTTGAGGTTATTAAGTCTCAGAGGAACACATTTCCTTTTACTATTCATTTACCTTCCTAATTTAGGTTTCACTTTCACCCAAAATGTCCACTCCTTCTCAATGAAAAAGTCTCCCAGCTGCTTTGCTTCCCTTTTTTCTTCTTTCTTGGAAATTTCTCTTTACATCATTGGCTTGGAGAGGTGGTGTTTTAGTTTGCTAAAAGCTGCTGGGAGCCATATACCAGAAATGGAATGGTTTTACAGTGGGAATTTATTAGGTTAAAAGCTCACAGTTCTGAGGCACGGATGTGTCCCAGTCGAGGCTCCTCAGGCTTCCTTCCTGACAGCAGCTGTAGACAATCAGGCACATGGCCACATCCGCTTGTCTCTCTCCTCTCCCCTGGGCCTCGTTGCTTTCAGCTTTGGGCTGCTCCATCTGTGACTCTTCTCTCTCCCGAGGTCATTGATTTCAACTTCTGGAGGCTTTGCTCTGTCTCTGTGGCTTTTTCTGGTGTCTGAGCTTTTTATTCCTCCATTTATAGAGGACTCTGGTAGGAGAATTAAGACCCCTGGGTCATGCCCTACTGAAGTGATCTAGTCAAAAGCAAGTTCCCTTAACTGAATATAATCAAAAAGTCCCATCTACAAGAGGTTTACATGCACAAGAACGGATTAGCTTTAAGAACAGGATTTTCTGGGGTCCACAGAAGCCCCGAATTGCTAGTGGGAAAGCACTTTCAGGTTTTCCTGTTACTCTCAGCCTAACTCGGTTGTTCTCAAATAGGAAGCGAGGCATTTTTGTGCCCAGGACACTTGGCAATGTCTGGAGACATTTTTGGTTATTACAACTGGTAACTGCTACCTTGTCTGGTGGGGAGAGGCCAGGGATGCTGCTAACCATCCTGAAACGCCCAGGACTCCCACCCCAGCCCCAGCAAAGAATCCTCTAGCCCGCACGTAGTACCAAAGTGGAGAAAACCTAGCTTAGCTGGGGCTAGCCCTACAATTCTTGTTTTTCTCTATCAGCTTTTTCCACTTGCCTCTCTGCAAGCTACGTATGCTACTGTGACTGGATGTAGTTCAGGAAAAGGGAAGGAAGATCTCTTTGGGGAATCTTCCTGACTGTCTTTCTGGGATGACAACCTGAAAATGAATAAGCTACTTACTGGCAGCTGTTGGAAATGAGTACAACTACTTGGGGGAACAATTGGGCCACCTTCATGGATATTAAAAACACTCAAAACAAACAATGCAGCAATCCCACTCGTGGCTCTCCTCCCTGGAGGAATTTTCACAAGTACACACCAGAGACGGAGACGCAGACAGGGGAGTGCAGTGGTCATTGCCTGTAGAAGTGAAAAAGGGAAAACCCTCAGTGCTATCCGTAGGGGATGGGGTAAATAGAATGAGGACGTATTAAGGAACACTATACAGCCGTTAGGATGGACAAACTTCTAGCTTTAGTTACTAGAGCTACCAACATGGCGAGATCTCAAAACTCATTTTGTATGTGTGTATGTGTGTGTTTAAAGTAAGTTGCAGAACTATATGTAGGGTATATCTCATGCATATAATTTTTTTTTGCAAAAAATTATAGCATTGTTGCTTATGGATGCACATAGTATGTAGTAAAAGTATCAACAACATGACCCAGGAAGCCACACTCCAAATTCTTGATAGCGATGGCTTTTAGAGAGAGAGGAAGGGGGAGATGGGCTGGGGAGGGACACAAGAGAGCTTCAGCTTTATCAGTAATGTTCTTTTTCCTTGATCAAATAAGCACAAGTCTAGAATTAATCTGAAAAGTTTAACGTTTATTAAAGTTGTTATTTTATTTTCTGTGCTCTAATGTCATCTAATGATTTTTAATTATTTAGGATTAGGGAAACAAAAGATACTTGGGTCCACATTTCCTGTTTGTGGGGGCATCTGACAGGGATACAGCAAATGAGTTGATCTTTTATAGAAGTTTAAGTAACTCTTGTCTTTTGATTCTTCAGGATGTAGGGCTCTGCCCTCTAATCGTAATTCGCTATCTTCAAACTTCCACCCAGTGTCAGAGATTGTAACTTTCTGTAAGTCATCTGCAGTCCAGCACCAATCAAAAACTAGCCCAAGAGAAGCTGCAGGGACGGCACCAGTGGTTCCCAACAGTAACTGTACCCGAAGCTTGGTTTGTGCTGTTTGTCTCTGTTTGGAAGAAAGTGAGAAACATAAGGATAAACAGGTATGTTTTCATGAAATTAAATTTTTTCAATTAAGTGGATTGCCCTTTCTTTGAAATTGAATTCCTCTTCCCCTTCCTTTTCTTTTTTTGTTGTTAAAATGTCTATCAAATATTTTATGAAATAATGGTTGCAGTCATTGGCGATAGTTTTTGATGCTTTTAATGTCCTTATTTGGAAAAGAAAATGCTGGTAACACTAGATTCTCTCCCTTTCCATACAGGTAAATACAATCAAAAATATATTTTGGTTAGTCTGTTTGAAACCAAGTGGAGGGGTGGCTGATTGGAACTAGTTAAGAGTTTCTATAAAATCACTTGCATGGTTTCGGCCGTGGTTCTCAAATAAGCAAGTATCTCATGTCATTCCCAGGACTGTAGGGAACATAAAAATGTTGATCTCATTTAGCCTCAAAGGTTTACCTCGTTACGTGTTGGCATCACAAAGTTCACCCCTTTTGATGATAAAGCCTGTAGCTGAAATTAGAAATTGCAGCCTGGCTTTGCCTCTCCTGGGGTGACTTCCTGCGTTTGGTGGTGGTCAGATTCGCTATTTTACACGGCGCTGGCTTCTCTTTGTCTCTTTCCTTGTCTTTCAGGTAATAAATGGCCCCAATTCCAGTAATAACCTTTGCACAGTTCACAGACTCCATGCGCACATTGTTCTGTCCTGGGCTTGGGCGGAGACAGAAAAAGACAGCAGCTGACACTGTCGGCTGTCACTGATGGGTGAGGTCCCAGGCGGGTGATTGTCCCATCCGACACGGGAGGGGGGCGGGCTGGGGAAATGGGGCCTTTCGGGGGTTGCTGGATTCACCAGGAAAGCAGCACGTGGACCTCCACCATGTGAGTCCAAGCAGATCAGTCTGCCCTGCAGCCTTAGAATCTAATCTCATAACTTGTCGCTGACTCATTTAAAGGCTTTGGGCCAAGAACTTATTGCTTTAGGACTGGGAGAACAATCCTGTGTCCGGGGTTAGGGGAAAGCCATGTCACCATCGAGGATTGCTTGGTCTCCACCCACAGTCGCGTGGGTTCCCACAGATAGGAGATGTGCCTGCAGCCATGGGAACGTTTCATCCAAGAAAGGCAGAACCTACAGGAAACCTAAGAGCCCACGCTCATTGCTGGTTATAAGCTTTTATTTTTAAAGATTTTCTCTTTTTAAGATTTTTAAGATTTCCTTCCTTCCTCCCTCCCTCCCTCCCTCCCTCCCTTCCTCTTCCCCACCTCATTGTTTGTGCTCGCTCTCTGTTCTCAGTCTGTTTGTTCATTGTGTGCTCTCTCTGTCTGCTCATCTTCTTTTTAGGAGGCACTGGGAACTGAACCCAGGACTGCCCCATGTGGAGGGAAGAGCCCAATAGCTTGAGCCACACCTGCTCCTGGCTTGTTGTATCTCTCATTGTGTTTCCTTGTTGTGCCTCCTCATTGTGTCACCTTGTTGCGTCAGCCTGCCACACCAGCCCTTCATGTCAGCTCGATGTCTTACTTCTCTTCTTTAGGCCCAGAACCTCCCATGTCATAGGCGGATGCCCAACTGCTTGAGCCACATCTGCTTCCCTACAAACTTTTAATAATGTGTAGTTTTAGGAAATACCACAGCAGTGATCTTCCCCCCATGGAAACACTGCTTCTGACTGCCTTTTTCTCTAGTTGCTGGAATGCTGCTTTTTTCTCTCCAGCATCAGAGGAAAGGACCCTTCATCATTTCCAATGTGCCATTGCCCCTCAGTGTCCCCACCGAGGGGAGTGGGCTTTTCCTGCAGGAAGAGGAGTAGGTTATATCCTTAGGTGGACCCTTGAGGGGATAGGTCACCATTCATTCATTCACCCTGCAAATATGTCCTGACTGCCTGCAATGGGCCAAGCACTGAGTGGCACACAGGGCAGTGGAGAACCCGGTGGACTTGGTCCTGTCCTTCTCGGGTTTTTGGAGACATGCCGCTCAGGGAGCCAGGTCATCTGGGGTCATCTCAAGTGCTGCAATGTCCACGATCAAGTTACTCAACCTCTCTGTGACTCGGTGCCTTTACCTACGAAACAGGAGTGACAATAATCCCTGCTGTATTCATTTCCCAGGACTGCCATAAATTCCCAGAAACTGGGTGACTTAAAACAACAGAAATGTGTTCTTTCACAGCTCTGGGGGCCAGACGTGGAAATCCAGGAGCCGCCAGGGTTGGTTCCTCCTGGAAACTGAAGGAGAAGCGTTCTAGGCCTCTCCCTGGGCTTCTGGGGGCTGCCAGCAATCCCTGATGTCCCTTGGCTGACGGGTGCATCACTCCAATCTGTCTCCATCTTCGCATGGCCTTCTTCTCCTTGTCTTCTCCCCAGCTCTTCTAAGAACACTTGTCATGGCGTGTAGGGCCCCCCAGTCCAGGGTGATCTCACCCCAAGGTCTCTAGTCACATCTGCAAGGACTGAAACTGATCCTGTTCATCCCCTCCTGATAGAGTTTTGGATCATTTCCAGTGTTTTGTTATCACACACAAAGCTTGGCGTGACAGCCCTCAGGGACTCCGATTCCCTTTGCTTGGTGAGATCACTTTGACGACTGTGTAACAGAGCTTGTGGGTGACTTGCCTTGGCTTAGGTTGTCTTGAGTCTGGGGGAGCCAAGAGGAAGCTGAGATCTTGGGGTACTGGAGGACATTCATCCCTCATTTAGGTCAAATATTGCTAATCAGAAAAGGTTGTAATGGGAACAGGAGGACCCCCCAGCAGGCTGCTTTTGAAGAACCGAAGAGGGCAATAGCACAGGCTCAAGCAGTGCGGGGGTTGACCCTTACCCATGAACTGGATGTGGCCTGCACCAATACTGGCTTTGGGTGGGGTTTGTGGCAAAGGCAGCCTTCTAAGCGAGCACCCTGTGGGTTTTAGTCACAGTTATGGAAAGGGGTTGAATTATGATATAACCCCTTAGAGAAGCAGCTATGTACAGCGTACAACACCGTGTTGCAAGTAGAAGATTTAACCCAAAGTGCCTGGTCATTCTGAAGACTGCCATCCCTATCTAGGGCTGCCCTATAGCCCCAAAGGAGAAGTAATAAGAATCTGTTGTCGCCTATGCCTCAAACCATACAAACTGGGGGAAATGAGGTCCTTTCGCCATGGTACTGGCCTATGCAGCCTCGCTGGTTGGGAATCTTAAGCTCATGGGGGTAGGAGTCACCCAAAACATTGTGATAAAACCACAGTTTATACAAAAGAAGCCAGTAAAAGTCTTTATTAATAATCCTGGTTCTCCTGTTCCTGCTGGGACCCTATATATGTCTATGTGGACTCTCCTTATGCCTAAACTAGTGTTTGATGTTGCTGTAGAAAACTCAAGAGCATTTAGAAGAGGAAAATATATGGTATTGGAAGCCCCCTTGAAAGACTCCCCTACCTGGTACTTTGTTATCTACTAATGGAAATGTTGCTTATGAACTGTTAGACCAGCATAATCTGCCACTTATTGTTCCCCATAAACACCTTTCTTTTCACCCATAGCACCCTAGCCAATGCCTTTCTCCAGTGGGCCTCAGCGGTAACCCACGCCCACAATCGAACCCAATGTTGGGTCAGCACAGACTTACCATCCTCGGATGCTACTGGCCTTCCTTGGGCCATAACTCCTGCAAATTAGGCAGCGCGGAACGCCTTGCTGGCAGGGCAGAGCACTACCCATCGGCAAGTTTGGAAGCCCAAGGATATGCTGGATATGATGGTTTAGGATGGTTAACAGCTGAGCCTGTCACCCTAGGTCACGTTGCCCCTGTCTGCAGGGAACGACAGGAGGGAACCAGTGATGTGGAACCTGAGTTGTGTAATTTTATTGTCAAACTAGAAAATGATAGTCTTTTCCAATGGCAGGCCTACGACTTATTAACAGGAACTTACCCGTTACCTCCAAAGGATGGCTATGGACTTGTGGGCAAAACTAGGTGGCCGTATTTGCCCTACAACTGGACCAGATGATGTACGTGGGGACAGCTGTATGACTCTGCTACCTATGTGACTCACTACCCCGTACTCCCAGTAACTGGGAAACGGTCAAGGCTAGGTATAGGGTAAAGCGCGCCCCCTGGTGGTCCTACCTGTTGGCTGTTTTTGTGCAGGGTGGTGCTACGGTTGTCACTGAAAAACACAAAACAGCTTTAGCGAATCCCACTGCTAAGCCCTTAATGACTCCAAAGTAGCAACTTCCTTACTAAGCAAGAACCTACCCGATTACGAAATGTAGTTTTGCACAATAGGATGGCTTTAGATATTCTCACTGCCGCGCAAGGTGGAACCCATGCCCTCATTACTGTTCAATGTTGTGTATATATTCCTGGTCACTCCCACAATATGTCACAAGCTCTAAATCATATGCAAGAGCATATATAGCACATTGATAAGTCAGTTATTGACCCTCTCTCCGGTTGGTTCAATTTGCCTTGGCGACATGTTTTTATAGGTCTACTAGTTCTGGGGGGAGGACTCCTATTGTTCTTTTGTCTTTTATACTGTGACTGTGGAGTATGGAGATGATGCTTGTCCTATGGTCCACTTAGGCTGCTGCGTGGGGGTGGATTATGGGGGTCCAGGGACCATACCCCCACTAGGACCTCTGTGCGGGCTGCCTGCAGTGACCCAGGCCTGAGTTAAGGCTACCAACCCTCCCTGGAGGGGGAGAGGGGATGTCTTAAACCAGATCTCCTCCAAGTTGTGAAACCTCATTCCTGAGATAACATCACAGACCCCACAGGCGCAGTCACGGGACCCTCACCAGAACCTGTTCTTATCCCCTATGGAATGCCCTTGTTACCACCCCTATGGCATGTCTTTGTTCCGAGGCCCTTATAAATCACCCTGCATCTTCTTCTGTCCTCTTGCGGCGCCCTGACTTCATTCACCCTTTGACCTGCCACCATCAAGGAATCTTCTCCTGTCCGTAAGTCCCAATAAAGCCTATGTCTGATTCTCTAACTGGTGCGCCCTTCGGTCTCATGGCCTCACCATCTTGTGCCTTTCAGAAGTTGGGTTGCAGCACCATCTCTTGCTGGGACATGTATATCTAAAGCACTCTTTTTGACAGCTCCACGATATTCCATGGTGGGGGTGAACTGAAATTAATTCCATTCACGCCCTGTTGATAGAGTTTTGGATCGTTTCCAGTGTTTTGTAATCACACACAAAGCTTGGCAGCCCTCAGGGACTCTGACTCCCTTGGTTTGGTGAGATCACTTTGATGACTGTGTAACAGAGCTTGTGGGCAGCTTGCCTTGGCTTACTGTTGTCTTGAGTCCAGGAGAGCTAAAAGGGAGCAGAGATCTAGTAAAAGGTCTGAATGCGACCTCATTAAATGCGAGGGTGTAATTTGTCCCTTGAATACTCCTGGACCAGCTGAATGACAAATGAAAGATGCTATGAGCACCCATTCAAATGAAGGAAACTTGCAAGCTCAAGTAGGGAGCTCCAGTGAACTGAGTTAGAAAACATGTGAAAGCACTGAATTAATGAAGTGGGAAACCCTAAATAGGATGTCTTAAAAGGGGGACTAAGAGGAACTAGTTCAGGAAATAGTCCTTATTGGGGAAATAGCAGAGAAACAAAAATTGAAAGAAAACAATTGTAGTGTCTTTTTTTAATTTTTTTTATTTTTTTTATTTTTTAAGATTTATCTATTTATTTAATCCTCCCCCCCTCTCCCGGCTGCCCGTTCCTGGTATCCATCTGCTGTGTCCTGTTTCCTTGCCGGCCTCTGCCGTTGTCAGCGGCACGGGAAGTGTGGGCGGTGCCATTCCTGGGCAGGCTGCTCTTTCTTTTCACCCTGGGCGGCTTTCCTCACGGGTGCACTCCCCGCGCGTGGGGCTCCCCCACGCGGGGGACACCCTTGCGTGGCACGGCACTCCTTGCGCGCGTCAGCGCTGCACATGGCCAGCTCCACACGGGTCAAGGAGGCCCGGGGTCCGAACCGCGGACCTCCCATATGGCAGACGGACGCCCTAACCACTGGGCCAAAGTCCCTTTCCCTGTAGTGTCTTTTTGTGTTTTTTTCCCAAGGCACAAAATTTATCATTCCTTTGAAAGGGCAGGATATTTAATCTACTCTACTAATAGTTAATGGGAAACTAAGTAAAGTTCACAGAAGACGACTCCCATTTTATTTGACAATACAAGATTGTTTCCTTGTTGTTTCCTCCTTCCTCCTCTTCCCCAACCATTTTCTGTGTACTTAGCTTTTTGTTTGTTTAGCAGTTTATTACAGTGAAGGTGGTAATGGTTAAAGTACCTTTTATGCTTAGACTGTGAAAAAAAATGCCCAATACACAAGCTTCTGTCAAATGTTATCAGGTGAACAGAGAAATGTACCAACAGACTTGCAACTAATTGTTGGCCGATCACTGTCACATCTGTGTTAATGTGAGTGAATTTGTGAAAGATTAAAAACAGAGATCCCAAATAGTCTGATATTTGTTAGGCTCGGCTAAGCTTTGATACAGTAACAGTCAATCTTAAAACTTCAGTGGCTTATCACATAAAATATTTCTTGCTCATGAATAGCTACTATGGGTTGGCAGGGGTGGGCTGTGTCCCATTTAGTCATGCAGGAACCCATCTGGAATGTCAGTGGGAAAGGGGAGCTAGAGAGTTATGTTTTGGCTCTTCAATGCTTTGGCTTGGAAGTGACACATTTCACTTAGGCTCACAGCCCATTTGCCAGAAAAAGCCGTATGACATTGTCTTATGCAAGAGACCTGCACAACTGCTTGCCATGACCTGGAGCAGATGCCGCAGTCTCCACTCTACTCTGCAGCTCATCCTGGAGGTTTGGAGTTTCTGAGCCTTTTGGTTCCTGTTGACCTTGAGCTCTGGCTTTCCTGTCTTATCCCTTTGAAAGGGATTCTTTTCAGAAATTTATCCTGGGGAGAAGTCCTGCCCTTTTGGGGAAAAAAAAAAAAAAAAAGAAAAACAGAGCCGGTATGCTTCCTCTTTTGTATAAATATTGAACCGAGTCTTGTCCTGGTTCTGATTTAGGCTTGACTAATAGTAAGAAGCTCACAGCAAAATTTAGTTCTCAATTACAGTCACTAGGTCAAACTGAGAGTTTTGTAGACTCGTTTCTCCCTTTAACTGATTATAAAACCTTTTCTATTTCTTTAATCATATTCTGATTGAGTGCATGGCATTTCATTTTGTTTGTTTGTTTTTTAGGAGGTACCAGGGATTGAATCCAGGACCTCACACGTGGGAAGCAGGAGCTCAACCACTTGAGCGACAGCTATTCCCTGAGTGCATGGTTTTTATTGTTCACCAATGCATATTTCTTTTGGAAGTCGGTCGGGAATACATTACACATCAAAAACAGTGGTGACGATAGCTTCCATTTGCTGACTGCTCCTTGGTGTCAACTGCTTCATGGACCGTATCTCATTCATTCCTTCCAACAACCCTATGGGATATTGTTGTTGGCATTTTATGGGTGAGAAAACAGGCTCAGGGAGGTTCAGTGACTTGCCCAAGTCCACACAGCAAGGCCACTAAATCTCGTTATAATCCAAGGGCTGGGTCCTTAGCTACTTTCATTTTCGGACCTCACATAGATGATTCAATTCAGGTAATGTTTCCTGTTCTCGCCTAGCTTTTGCTTTCACGAGTTCAGATTTTCTGGATTGACTGTCAGTTTGCTGGGCTGCTTTGTCAAATACCACATAATTGGAATTTATTGGCTCCCAGTTTGGAAAGCTTGAAATCCGAAATCAAGCCTGGAGCGTTCCGGCCCTGGCTTGCCGCCATCCTTGGGGTCCCCTGCCTTGCACCTCTGCCTCCCTTCTCTCCTGGGGTCCGTGCTTCCATTTCTTTCTGACTCCTGGCTCCCATGCGGCCTTCTCTGACCTCTCTACAGCTCCACTGTGTGGATTAAGGCCCGTCCTCGTTAGGTAGGGCCACACCTTAACTGAAAACAACATCTTCAGAGGGTCCTGTTTATAATAGGCTCTCCCCATTAAGATTAAGAACATATCCTCTGTCAGGTACATAATTCAAGCCACCGCATCTATACATAAGAACACTGAAATGTTTGTGAGGCAGAACCCTTGGTTTGTTTGCTTGTTTTTCAGATGGTCTCATGGCCCACTGGAGAAGTAGAGTTTTTCTGTTATGACTTCTGGTTTAGCTCGTTTTCATTTTTAAAATTAAGGAGTGGGAAGCAGACTTGGCCCAGTGGTTAGGGCGTCCGTCTACCACATGGGAGGTCCGCGGTTCAAACCCCGGGCCTCCTTGACCCGTGTGGAGCTGGCCCATGCGCAGTGCTGATGCGCGCAAGGAGTGCCGTGCCACGCAGGGGTGTCCCCCGTGTAGGGAGCCCCACGCACAAGGAGTGCACCCCATAAGGAGAGCCACCCAGCGCGAAAGAAATTGCAGCCTGCCCAGGAAGGGCGCCACACACACGGAGAGCTGACACAACAAGATGATGCCACAAAAAGAAACACAGATTCCTGTGCCGCTGACAACAACAGAAGCGGACAAAGAAGACCCAGCAAATAGACACAGAGAACAGACAACCGGGGGGGGGGGAGGGGGGAGAGGGGGTAAGGGGAGAGAAATAAATAAATAAAAATAAATAAAATACATAAAAAATTTAAAAAATTAAAAAAAATTAAAATTAAGGAGTAATATATTTACAGAGATTGTGCACAAATCTTAAGAGGACAACTTGAAGAGTATTCATGCGCACACACACACACACACACACAACCCGTGTAAGCTAGACAACATTTCCAGTTCCCAGAAGCCTTCACCGTGTCCTTTCCAGTCCTTACTTACCCCCCTAATCTTCCCCAAGGCAACTGGGATTCTGACTTCTAGCACTGTTTACTGATCTGTCTGTCCTTGAACTTTGTATGAATGTTCTGTGCAGGTCATTTTGGGGTCAGATTCCTTTCCCTCCTCCTTACTTCTTTGAGATTCATCCATGTTGTTACACGTAGCAGAAATTCAGTCTCTGTTAAGGCTCTGTTAATGAAATTCACACCATTTCATTGTGTGAATATGCTACAGTTTTACTCAATTTGCTGTTGAAAGACATTTAGGTTTCTTCCAACTCTGGCTCATAAACAAATGCTCCTATGAACATTCTTAGCTTTTGGTGGACATATTCATTTACTTCTCTTGGGCTGGTGTAGTTGTACCTGCTTTCATTTCTTAAATGTAATAGATACCGTTTAGCTTGTTAGATTCAATACTCTGGGTTTGGGGAACCATCGAAGTGTCCAGACCATAATTACATCAACTTCTAGTCTTAGAACAAATAAATGGACTAGTTCAATTTCTAGGTTATTAAAAAGAAGTTGCAATAAGGCATAGTGTTTGCTCTTCATAGCGCACACGGACAATTTATATAGATGTTCCCATTTGCAAAACCCAGCATATTAGTCAGAAATCTTCTCTTGGATTGGCAAATGACAGAAACCTTACTCAAACTAGCAAGTCAAAAAGGGAAGGTAATGACTTCAGTATCCAGGGATTGTCTGTCTTCAGGCAGGGCTGGATTCAGGCACTTAAACCAGGTCCTCAGCATCTGGTCTCTCTTTCCAGCTGTCTCTTGGCTCTATTCTCCTCCCTGCTGAGGTCACACTCAGGCAGGCCTTCTCCACCGGGGATCCGTGGCCGCTTCAGGCTTCTAGCATCCTAACTCTTAAGTCCAGTGAAAAGAGGGAGCTTCTATCTTCCCAACAGGCCTAACAAAACTCCTAGGAATGAATCTCACTGGCTCTGACTGGATTATATACCCTGACCCCATCAGTGAGGCCAGAAAGAAAATAAACTCTGATTGGGTCACATTTCCATATCTGAGAGTGGGAAAGAGGTGGCGACGCAAAGAATGTTGAACTGTTACCACAAAGCTGGGCAGGGACAAAATCAAGCCAAAGAGACTGCTAAGAAATATGGAATTAATAAGAAATCACAAGTTGGCCAGTGAACATTCTAAGGCTGTAAGTGATAGCAGAAGGTAAGTATTGTCTTTAGATCTGATTACTCAACAAAATGTCTCACCTTGTCCTTAGTGTAGGGATAAACCTATAAAAGTTGGCTGGACTTTTAAAATGTACTTCCTTCTTTCAAAGATACCACCATTCTTCTAATATGCTGGCTTGAAACTATAGAGGTATTTTTGTTTTTCTTTTCCTTATCTCTCAATTTGAGCACTTGGATTGAACCACAATTTTGATCCAAGTGCTCAAAAAGCCCTTGCTCCTTCTAATCCTTCAACTCATTGCCTCCTCCTCCATCCACTGGGGGAATGAATTGGTCAGGATGTAAGTTTGGCTGGATGTATCAGAGACCCAAAGTGGCTGACGCTGTATAAACATTTAAAGCCTGAATCGATGTGACAGCTTTCCCCTGTGAGGTCATCAGCATCCCAGGTTCCTTCCATCTTGCTCTGCTGCCGTCCCTAGGGTGCTGTGTTTGTGTGAACGGCCCAAGATGAGGCACCATCATTTCCACATTGCAGCCCATGGGAAGTCACAGTTCTGAGAAAGGGAGGGCATACCTCTTCCCTTTCAGAGAGCACAACCTAGAAGTTGTACATCTTGCGTCTGCTCACACCCCATTGACCGTTCTCATGGCCACATCCAACTGCAAGGGAGGCTGGGAAACCATCTTTTTTTTTTTTTTTAAAGATTTGTTTATTTATTTAATTTCCCCCCCTCCCATGGTTGTCTGTTCTTGGTGTCTATTTGCTGCGTCTTGTTTCTTTGTCCGCTTCTGTTGTCGTCAGCGGCACGGGAAGTGTGGGCGGCACCATTCCTGGGCAGGCTGCTCTTTCTTTTCACGCTGGGCGGCTTTCCTCACGGCGCACTCCTTGCGCGTGGGGCTCCCCCACGCGGGGGACACCCTTGCGTGGCACGGCACTCCTTGCGCGCATCAGCACTGCGCATGGGCCAGCTCCACACTGGTCAAGGAGGCCCGGGGTTTGAACCACGGACCTCCCATATGGTAGACGGACGCCCTAACCACTGGGCCAAAGTCCGTTTCCCGGGAAACCATCTTTATTCTGGGCAGCCTGTATCCCACTATGAAAGAAAGATTACTCAAACATAACCAGTAATCTCTGCAGGGAAGAAATGAAAAAAAACCTGACTCTCTCCTTCCTTTTTGTTTTTCAGTTTAAAAAATATCCCTGAATTACTGCAAGTTCAAGATTCTTTTAACACTCTTGGAAGAAGGGTCTGTACCAGCATGTCTGCCTATTACAGGAATAATGGGTATGAAGAAGATCCAGATTACCCTGACTATTCAGGGTCTCAGAGCCATACACAGGGGTATTTGAAAACCAAGAATTATCCAGATTCCGTAGGTCCCCTGAACAATCCAGACTATTCCAGCACCAGGAACAACTCATACTCTGCAGAATCCAGAACAAATTCAGACTACCCTGGAGCTCTGGCAGAGCCAGATTATCCAGGATCTCAGAGTAATCCAGACTATCCCAGCACCAGGAGAAATCCATACTCTACAGGCTCCAGAACAAGTCCAGATTATCCTGAATCTCTGACAGATCCAGATTATGTTGGCTCTTGGAGCATTCCATACCGCCCAGGCTCATCCAGAGAGCTGGACTATCCTGAAACTCATCAAAATCCTGGTTTCCCAGGTTCAAGAAGCGGTGAAATCTATGCAGGTTCCAGAACAAATTCAGATTATTTTGGCTCCTTGGAAGAACCAGACTACCCTGGAGCTCAGGGCAACTCTAACCTTCTTGGCCCCAGAACAAATTCCAACCATCCAAGCTCCAGAAGGAATCCAGAATATACTGGTTCCGGAAGCAATCCACACACACACTCTCTGCGAGAGCCTTATTATCCGGGTGTTGAAAATCAACCTAACTCTTCAAATTTTTTCAGGGAACCTGACTATCCCAGTGCTGGGGATTATCAGAACTCTCCAAACTTTTGGGGAGAGCCTGATTACCCAGGTGCTGAGAATGGTAGTGATTATGGCTCTTCTGAAACCCAAGAAATGACCAGGGGGTAAGTATGGGCATCTCCCTCCATTGAGGTGTGTGTGTGTGTGTGTAAGTGTTAGATCACCAAGGAAATGGGACTTGGTGGGTGTGGTTTGGGTTGGAGACGTGAATGATGGTTTCTATGGCCTCAAATTGTGGTTAAACTTCCATATCCACTGAAGACCAGACCTGGACCATGGACCCTTAGCCTCCAGCCTTTTCCTGAATTTGATCTTTCATTGCTCTTGGTGAGAAGAGTCTCCTATCTCTTCCTTATATAATCCATGCAAGATGTGTTGATCCCCACCCTTTTGACCCTACTACTCTGACAGAGAGGTTAGGGTAAAGACTTGATAATTATGAATCCAAACATTTTAACCAGAATTATCTCAACATAGTGACTTTGTATAAAGAAAATCTTTTGAAGATCTTATTCCATGAAGTCAATTTAATCTCAATTTGTTTTTTGTTTTTGTTTTTAATACAAGATGGTTGGGCCACTCCCAATTTTTTTCTATTTTCATTTTTCTGAAATTATTTACATCAGAATTGATTGTTTACCATGTAAGCTTTATAGCAGATTTGATTCATTGATTTTCTGCGTGGTCGTTTTTTTCAAATTTTATTTTTATTTTCACCATTATCAGTATTCCTTTAAGGTGGTCATTTTTATTAAATCCAATTTTTCCTGATCCAGATTTCATCAAAATTTCATCAAGAGGATTTTATTCTTCCATCGCTTTTTGGTCAATGATAAATTTTACCAGGGACAGTACTGGCCATTGACAGTGTTAGTTTGAATATCTTAGTTTTACCAAATCTAATTTTCCCTAGGTTAAGTTTTTCAGCGTTCAGTGTTACCAACATGATTCTATAGTCATTTTTACAAATTGATACCAAATTTTACCAGGCACAATTTTAACCAATACAAGTCATATTTGGCATTTGTTATTTCTATTATTAATTTTTATGAATTTGACAAAAATGGATGGCTTGCATTTTTCTCTAGGAATAAGGATAGGGGATCTCAGTGTGCAATAGACATGACAGAATGTCTTCAGGGCCTAGATAGGATGGCCAACAGGACCAGCTCAAACGTCTTCCTCGGTCTTATCCTCTTCTGCCTGATTCGTTATTCCAAAATCCACATTTGATCCAGCCACTCAGCTTCTCTTTGTCCATGGTTTCCCACTTATGAGATTATTTCTGAGTGAGGATGCACTGTGTTGATTAAGATGTTGCCCAAAGACCAGTCTGATTAGACCTCCTCTGATTTCTCCTATCCCCTCCCCAACTTGATCCTACCCCCTATGTTGGTGCTATTTTTTTTTTCCTGCCAGTTATTAATTTATTTCCTCTCAGGCCCAAATCCATCCTTTGCTGTACTTAAATTTCTTTAAAAACTTTTTTATTGTGGTAACATATACACAACATAAAATTTCCCATTTTAACAACTTTTAAGTATACAATTCAGTGGTTTTAATTTTATTCACAATGTTGTGCTGCCAACACCATCATCCATTACCAAAACTTTTCTGTCATCCCAACCAGAAATAGTCCAGTAGTTCTTGGCCCTAGATAATCTTTAGAATTATCTGATTATCTGGGAACTTGAAAAATAATACAGACGCCTGGGCCCAACTTTCTGAGATTCTGATTTAATTATCTGAGATGAAGCCTGGGAATTGGAATATAAATTGAGACCCTTTGTTCCAGGTTAACTGCTTTTCTTAGCAATCCCCTTACATAGTCTGCACTTTCTGTCCTCGCACCTTCTTTTATGCTGTTCTTTATTCTTGGACTACCCTCCCCCTAACTCTTTAGGTCAAAATCTGTCCTTCAAATCCCAGGTCAAATGGCCACCTCTCCATATTGGTCCTCCTACTACCCCTGCCCGAATACCCAGCCAGAATTCTTCCTACCTTCCTCTGGGCTTCTTGAGCCTGTCTTCTGATCCTCATCCATTTCTACTTATAGTTGTCAATGGCCATGTCTAAGAAGATCTACCAGATGGCATTGGGAGCCCATGAGGGCAGATCCCCCACGTCTTTATCTTTGCACCTTTGCTACCATGCCCATGCCTGTCACACAAATCATGGAATGGTTGGCTGGCTCGGTAGATGGATGGATGGATGGATGAATATCCTTACCACACCACTGGGTGGCTAGTGACCCATCCTTTTGGGATTTCAGGGTGCTCACCAGAACATCTCAGATCCAGCCCTCTATCCGTCGCCGGGGTGATGGCTCCTTGGGCCTTCTTGGGAGTGGGATTGAAGATGACCCAGAAAGCATTGAAATGACATCCATGGAGATGGCAAATCCATATGGCCACTTGGCGCCAGGCACTCCTGGAAGTGGCTATGGTAAGCATTTGTTAAAACAAGGCTCACATCCTGGGAAGAAAGTAAAATCCAACTGACTTAGGGGTGCAAGCATTAAAGAACCATAGCTCCTTAGTGTTCTTAGTTTCAAGAGCTGAGAACTCCATGTCTAAGGAAGCTGAGCAAGTGTCACAAACCATTTGAATTGGCCAGGTAGGAGTTACGGACAGTGGAGGAGTACACACCCTGTGCTTCCACGAGGGGCCTGATGTTCACATCTGGCCCATTGCAGTTATATGGAAACATGGACTCTGTATAGCCGGATCTTCAGGATTTTTAAGAGAGGCCAGAGAGATGGGTTTTTTTGGGAAAACTTCTGATTTTTATGTGCTCCAACATAATAATTTTTTAAAAATTAAAAACACCAAGTTGGGCAAACAACCACTGATGACGATCTTCAGCTTGAGGCTGCTGGTGGCCAGCTCTAGTGGAGCACATGCTAAGATGTAGAGCATTCACACTTTCCAAACCTGTGGGGTGAAACACAGTACAAGTTGCTTGTCTGGGTGAGCAAGCAAAGGAGGTAAGAGGCACCTGCATTCTTTTGTTCCTTGGCCCCTGAGTGGGCAAATAAAGCCAACACACCATGACTAAGGAACATTAGCAAGTGGACTGTTAATGCATGGAAAACCACATGATCCTCAGAATCTGTTATGTGCAAAAGGTTAGATGCTTAGCTCCGAGAGACAGAGGAAACTCTAAAATATATATATATATATTCTTACCTTCCTGGAGGAGAAAAGGACTTACTGCCTAATGCAGATACCAGTTCATTACACAAGAGAAAAAAACTCCAGTCAATGTTACAGAGCTTACGGGAGTTTGGAGAAGGGAGTGGGTGTTCAGCCAAGAACAGACTAATGGATCAAAATGCTGGGAGAGGCAGACTGAGGCTTGAGCAGGCTGGAGGAGGGGGTAGACGGGGAAGGCTTTGAAACAGGCAGAGAAAGGGACAGGGTACATTGCCCCATACTAGTGAAAAACACTAACTCCTACACAGGTGCAGAGAAAACATTCATTCAGGAGCCCAAACATCAGTTGTTTACCCAAGAGCTAGTCTAAACCTCTGTGCCATGCATTCTCAATGGGAATGATATTACCCCCAAGGGGGTGAAAATTTGTTCTTGGGAGGGTAGAAAAAGCTTACTCCTTTTACATATAAAGCACAGATACACAGATAGTATATAAACAGATATACAGTCAATCTATGTTATTAAAATTTCATGGGGAAGGTAAATTAGGGAAAATGTCTAAAATGACTCCTTGGAGGTTTGATAATGAAAAAAAATTGAGAAACACTGCCTATCCTAATGCAAGTGGAACTACTAAGAAGCTGTTTTGGAGTGCTTCCTGCCCCACACGCACTCTGCCATACACGTGGCCCTTATCTCGTTTAATGTGCAAAACCACCTTTTAGGCAAGCCCCGTTGCTTTTCCTGTTTTACAGATTGGAAAACTAAGGCTCACAGAGAAGTTTTCCCAAAGTCATGCAGCTACTAAATTGACGGAGCTAGGATGAAAATCCAGTCTGTTCAACTGAAAGCCCGAGCTTTTACTTACCCTGCTAAGCTGCTGGGAAGAATCAGGGCAAAAGCAAACAGATTCCTAACCTCTGATCTACATAGAACACTGGAAATTAAGATCCTTAAAAAAAACACACACACAAAAAAACAACCAAAACAGTCAAGTATAGCTCCCTTTCTAGGTTCCATTGTAGGAAAAAGGTTGTAGCCCTTGCCAGAAAATATTGCAATGACTTCTATGGTGTTACCTATCCCAATAGATTCCTGAAGATGAACCCATGTTCATTCATGCATCCTCCAAGGCTTTAGATAATTTTCACAGTGTCACAGAACCTCATACACAGTAGGTGCTCAAGAAATGTTAACTGAATTAATAGCCACAATGATTATAATAATTGTTTCAGTTAGTTGTCTATCACAGTAATGCTGCATAACAAACAATTCCAAAAACCCAGTATTGTATGATAAATATTTCGCTCACACATTTCCAGGGTTGGTGAGGTTAGGCTGAACTAGACAGGGCTTGGCTGGGCTTAGCTCCAGGTTGCAGGTTCTAATTTAAGTCTGATCTCATTGTGCTTGGGCCGGTGGGCTACCTGGAAATTCTCTTCCCATGGTATAAGCTGAAAGTGCTCAAAGTGGTATGTAAAAAGATATGATGTCTCTGAAGACCATGGTTTGGAATGGCAAAAATTCACTTTTGCCATTGGTAAAAGTAAGTCATATGACCAAGCCCTACATCAGTGGAGCTAGTCACTGTGAAGGGAGGGTGTAATGTTCACTGGACAACAGTCTGTCACAATTATTAATATATCCTGATAGCCACCTATGTTCCGGGATTGTTCTAAGCACTTTACATCTATACGAGGGCCAGTTCCACCAACAATTCCATAGGGAGGTCTTATTCTGAGTCCTCTATTACAGACTGAAAATTTGAGGCTCATAGAGGGTAAATACCTTTTGCAAGGGCACACAGCTAGTAAGTAATAGAGCTGGGATTTGACACCAGGCAGCAAACTCCAGAACCTCCTGCAATGTAACTTCATGCTTTGTTCCTATCAAAATGTGCTCTTTTTCCTCTATTGAGGACTTCAGCCTTTAATTTTTATCATAGGTTAAATATAAAAATCTATTGAAATATGTCACTGCTATGTAGATGCTGAGAGCAGATTATGTCCCTAAGAAAATCATGCCATATTTCAGACATATTCATGTGCCATCATAAAATATCAGACCTGGAAGAAGCCTCTGTAATGACCTAGACAAATAGTTTTCAAACTCAGAGTTGTAACCCATTACTGGGTTGTGAATTTCATTTTAAAAATGAAATAGAATAGAGTGGAATACTGAGTAGGTCACCCAGTAACTTCTGACAGCAACTAAAATTACTTCAGTTCTGACCCTAACTCCTCAGAGTTGGGCCAGACCCCCCCAGGTGAGGGCAGTCTACGAGACCACCCTTCAGACACCAGCCGCCAGCTTGGAGGCCCAGGACGCCCACCCTTCTGCCCAACTGGCTACAGATGCTGGCGGTCCCACCACTCCCTTGGGCTCGATAATTTGCTGGAATGACTCACAGGACTCACCAAAAGTGCTATCCTTATGATGATAGTTTTGTTATAGTGAAAAGGACACAAATGGGGAGACACCAAAAGAAGAGAAGCAGAGGGCAAAGTCTCAGAGGCCAGCCCTCCGTGCCCCTCCACCTGGAGTCAGAGTGCATCTCCCTCCCAGTACAGTGATGCACCTTCTTGATCATGGAGGCTTCCCAAGCTTTGAGGGTCCAGAGTTCCTATGGAGCCTCGTTCTGGGCGTGCCTGGGGGAATCAGTGTTAATGTGGCTAAACCCCATCTCCAGCCCCCTCCCAGGTCCAGCCGATATGACCTGGCTCAAGCCCCAACTCCTGCATCCCATGGCTGCTCTTCTGGTATGGCCAGCCCCCCACCCCAAGACCACCTGTGAAGCTGGCCCCACCCTGTCATCTCCTTAGCATCAGCTGTCAGGTGTGGGGGTTGTATGGCCCTACCGTGAAGAACAAGGGCAAGTCCAAAGATTTAGAGGTTACCCTCCAAGAGGCCAGACCTCTTTTTGGAGGCCAAATTTATTACTATCCAAATAGAATAAGAATATATCAGCGTGCATTTCATGAAGTAAAACAGAGTGTTACTCTGTGAAACATTTTTTTCAGTTATATGTGTGTAGGTATGACCTGGATCTCAGTGTAACAGTTATTTTATTTTATTATTTTTTTGTAGGAGGTACTGGGAATTGAACCCGAGACCTCATACATTCAGGCACCGAACCACTGAGCTACACCCACTCCATATTGTAACAATTATCTTTAACCTTTACTTGTAGTCAGATGAAAACCACTTGACTGTTAAATTTAACAGCACTTTCTAGTGTGTATTATTGTCCTGTTTTTCACCAAAGTTCTTAATTACTAGTGAGGTTAAGGTCTGTGTTTTACTAACCATTATATGCTCAGGAATTTCTAGTGTGTTGTGTTAATTGGCATGTCTCCCTCCTCTTCACGGCAGTGAATCCTGCTTTCGCAGAAGGACATAGCCCCGATGATTCTTATGGAAATCCACCATTGGCAGCACATGATTGGCACAAGTCATCCCAAGGTAAGACTTAAATGGACAGTGGTCAAAAATCCAGCCCTGGAGAAGGAACATGTTCAAAGCCATCTAGACATTGCCAGTTCCTCTTGGCCTCTGGTGTCGTAGATGATGCCGTACTTATTTATCATGTAGACCTGCAGAATTTCTTGTCTTATGGATACCAAGGTGTCTTCCTTAGGAATCTTCTGGCTGCAAGTGACAGAAACCCTTATTAGTACTAGGCCAGAGGCAACAAATTAAAAAGAAACTTTGCCCTTTGATTATGTGTTGTCATTTAAAAGAATCTCTGCCTTCTGTTTCTAGAACCCTATTGTCTCTGCTGAGGGATTCTGTTTCTGATTTCTTACCTAGTTACTGAGATAGAACTCTCTCCAGGAAAACCCACCTCCTCCCGAGGGGACCTCTCTGAGTATAGATGTGGGGAATTAAGTTGCGATTTGGGTGTGGCTGCCTTGGAGATTTCATCCTGGCATTTTAGAAAATGTGATTGCCGCGTCCCTCGGTGACTGGTCGTCGCTTTCCTGACAGTTCCCAACAATGCCAGCGTGACTGCTGTATGAGCCCTCTGGAAGGCCACCCCAGCAGAGAATAAGGCTTGGAGCAGGCACGAGATGCTGTCTGATGACCGAGTGAATGAAATCATCGTAGAGGTGGAGAATGTTCCGCCTGGTGCCCCAAGCCTTCCATCCTCAAATCAGAATTTTCCAGATAAAGTGCCGGTGAACTCAGGCCTCAGGGTGGTCTCATCCATTTTTGACATGGACCTGACAGACTCTCAGAATTACAAAAAGAGCAAGCAGGTGACACGGTTTTCATCTGTGAACGAATCGATTTCTGAGACGCTTCACATCCCAGAATGCACAGGTGTAGACACTTCCTGTACATCACACGAAACCGCTCAAGGTAGTCAAACCCCGGGAAGAGGCGTTAGGCAGGGAGCAAGGGCGGCTTCCAAGCTGTCCACAGGGTTTTCCAGTTTTAAGAAGTCAGTAGGTGGCAGGTTTGGTAGGTGAACTAAGGGTGCTAGGCACGGAGGTGGAGGCCACTTCAAGAGCATCCTTCTCACAAGAGCCTGCCTTAGTCACGCTCACTTCCTAGGCCTGGCTCACTGCCTTTCTGCTATCCATTGAATTTAGTTTTATTTACACCCATACTCTACGCAGGTCCTCTTGACATTCCCATTTGCTTGATTAGAAAGTTGAGGCTCAGCGAAATTAAATAACCTGTCTTAAGTCACACAGCAAGTAGCTGCAGGTCTATCTGGTTTCCAAGTCCATGTCCACAACCACCATACTGACCTGGCTTGGCCCCGTGACTCCCTAGCCCGGTTTTAGGCAACATAGAATGCCTCCGTGCATTGTCCATCATGAAACTGAGTGTTAGGTGTGACATCTGAGGTCAAAAACAGATGTCATTTCTGTTTCATCCCACAAATATTCCAAGTATAAAGTCCAGCCACTCTCAATAGTTTCTGGAAGTTAATATCTATTCACAGGAAAGCATTTTTTGGGTTTAGTCCATTTACTGAAAACTGGGGCATCACCTCTCCCTCATTTCCATATTTTCCTCTCT
Organism: Dasypus novemcinctus; assembly: GCF_030445035.2. Taxonomy (NCBI): domain Eukaryota; kingdom Metazoa; phylum Chordata; class Mammalia; order Cingulata; family Dasypodidae; genus Dasypus; species Dasypus novemcinctus. Next base: position 54,036,420 of record NC_080695.1, on the reverse strand, counting down.
TCCCCCCTTCTCCTTTCTCCCTCTCAAATGACTCCTCATTGCCTCTTAGGAGAGACACAAATTCCTTGTCTTTAGCAAAATGATTTGTTGGGCACCTTTTGGACACACCTCTGCACTTCAGTGACGTCTTTAAGCTAAACACAGTGCTTCCTTCGTGGGGAGTTCTGGCTCAGTGGTGTGACCAGGAGCCAGTCCACTCCTGTCCATCTTCAGTCTCCAACACATCTGCTTTGCCCAGCGCCCCCCCCCCCAAGCTGGTTCCCCAAGCTGTGACAAGATGGTGACAAGTCATTCCAGGTGTGACATGAAAACTCAACATTCAGAGGAAGATGGACCTGTCTTTTCCTGGTGTCTTGGTTTGCCAGGGCTGCTATGAAAAATACCACACACTGTGGGCTTAACAAGAATTTACTGTCTCATGGTTTTGAAGGCTGGCAGTCCAAATTCAAGATGTCGGCAAGGCCACGCTTTCCCCGGGATGGGTAGGGAGCTGGCGACGGCCGTCCTCTGTCCCATGGCGAGCCCTCTCTCCCTTGCATCTGCTCTTCTGTGTTCAAATATCCTCTCTTCATGGATGAAGACCCACCCTGATTCAGTTTGGCCTCACCTTAACTAAATCATATCATCTCTCAAAGCTCCTGTTTACAAACGGAATGTGGGTTAAGATTCAAATGTGTCTTTTGTAGGAGACATGATTTGACCCCCAACACCTTGTTAGTGATTGATTGACCAATTGAGTGAGAAGGAAGAAACCTTTCCAAGAAACTCCTCAGCAGACCACCCCTCACAGAACACTGGCCAAGCTTGTGTCACATGCCCCTGCCTATGTCAACTGCAACAGGGATAGGACCATTAGGACCAGCCTATACCTACCAGGGCCCCCTATGCCTGAAGCTCGGGCAGGTGGGGACGGGTAGATTCCCAAACAAAACCAGGATTCCATTTGGAAGGAGAGAATGATTTGGGGGCAGGCAACCAGCAGTATCTGCTACACTGACTGAAAATGTGAGAAAGAGGTAGGCAGAAAAGCATGTGACAATGGTCAAGGGATAGAAAGAAAGCCCTTGTATCTGGAGTGCAAGGGCAAAAGAGAGGGATGTGAGATTAAAATGAGAGAGGAGAGGTAGGCATTCCAAAGTGTGCAGGCTCTTTTTTTTTGTCTCTGTTTTTTTAGTGTTATATTAAAAAAATATGAGGTCCCCATATACCCCCCACCCCCTCACCCCACTCCTCCCATAACAACAACCTCCTCCATCATCATGAGACATTCATTGCATTTGGTGAATACATCTCTGAGCACCGCTGCACCTCATGGTGAATGGTCCACACCATAGCCCACACTCTCCCACAGTCCACCCAGTGGGCCATGGGAGGACATACAATGCCTGGTAACTGTCCCTGCATCACCACCCAGGACAACTCCAACCCCCGAAAATGCCCCCACATCACATCCTTCCTCCCGCTCCCTACCCCCAGCAGCCACCATGGCCACTTTCTCCACATCAATGCCACATTTTCTTTGATTACTACTAATCTCAATAGTGTGCAGGCTCTTGTTGGCTTTACTAACTGGTTTTTTGATGTGGGAAAAAGGAAAACTTCAAATTGGAATCGAGTGCAAATTACATCATTTACTTTGTCTTCAAAGTTTAACAAATATACATGCCTTCTTGTTTTTATTTGTTGTCTTGGGATTTCCTGACTCCTTATATTCTTTTTTCATTGTTCTCTTTTAAAAAACATGTTCTAACTGCAGCGCCATGTTTTGGCAACGCCATTCTTCTTTTAAGGAGAAAGCCTGAAACTCCGTTTGTTTTCTTTTCTCCTGTAGAACAAAAGTTAATCGCATCTCTGATACCCCTGGCACCTAGAGACAGAGATAAAGCCATCAGGAACCAGCCAAAAACCATGGAGGAGAAGAGGAACCTAAGGTATGGACCAGAGGCTTCTTTCCCAGACTTCACAAGAACCTCCATCTTTGACTTTTGCCGCACTTCAAAAAGATAAAACTAAGTAAATGTGGGAGAAGTACCATATATATATATTTCTTTCCAAATAATTTATGGGGCTATTCCCCGCTCCGGGCAGTGGAGCTTAATCCCCTCTCCCTTGGCTTGAGCGTGGACTGCACTTACTGATGTGCCTCCCAAGAGGAGAGTATGGGAAGGAAGGGAAAGCTTACTCGGCAGCGGAGAAGCCTGGCAAACACCACTTTGCGGGGTGATCGAGGTCAACATCCCCAGAGAGAAACGGTGTGATGAGGAGGGTACTTCCCCTCCGTGGGAAGAGCCCATAACCCCAGGCTAACCGTGAGAAAAACGGACAAACCCAAGGTGAGGGACATTCTACAAAATACCAAAACTGCCAAGGTCCTCAAAACCAAGGAAAGTCTGAGCGACTGTCACAGCCAAGAGGAACTAAGGAGAACAGGATGACTTAAGGCAATGTGGTCTTCTCAGTGGCAGTCCCGGACCAGGAAAAGGACATCGGTGGGAAAATGAGCAGTTGCCACAGAGTCTCGAGTTCAGTGAGAAGTGATGTTGGGTTCTCAGTTTTGGCAAACATACCAGGGAAATGTAAGATGTTAACAGGGAAACTGGGGAATATCTGGGAACTCTATGTACCACCTTGGCAACTTTTCTGTAAATCTCCCATTACTCTAAAATGAAAAGTTTCAAAAAAAGCTATGAGACCCCAGAAGCTTTCCCAGTGCAGAAATTCAAAATCAAGGTGAGGACTGTTTTAGCCTGCAGCCCTTCCATTTACTGTTTCTCAACTTTCTTTTCCTTTATTCAGTTTGTAATAGTCAGCAGAAGCTAGTCCAGGGGACAGAGCGATTTCTAATAAACAATTCAGCGGTCCCCACGCACTCCTCTAAGATGGGTGCTGAGGTTGCAAAGATAAATTTCAAAGCCTGGCAGGGGAGACAGACATGTGAACGAGTAACTTAAAAAGTGGCAGAAAAAAAAATCAGGCCCAATCAAGGGAGAAGGAGGATGCTGTGGGAGTGATAGGGTCGGCCTGGGCACGTGCTGAAACTTTAGAGGTGGTAACGTGAGGTGGGCGTTTGAGGTGGGCCTGGAGCGCCAGGAAGGCTCCGAACCAATGGCTGTGGCGAGTCCAGGGAAGGGTAGAGACTCTCGGTGCCCTTATCTTTCTCAAAACACAAGTTGGTTTTCACAGTCTTCAGTGGCTCCACGTATCATGAAGATAAAGTCCGCATCCTTCTGTTGCCCTTCCAGGGGCACTTTTCACCCTCGGCACCCGTTGCGTTTTGGGCTTGATAAATCTTTGTTGGGGGACTGTCCTGGGCACTGTAGGGTGTTTAGCAGCGTCCCTGGTCTCCACCCACTAGATGCCAGTAGCTTCCACCCCCCAAGTTATGACAAACAAGTCTCCAGACACTGCCAAATGTCCCCTCAGGAGCAAACTCAGCCCCTGGCTTGTGATTTGCACACCCTGATGGTCAGGTTGTCACTCATGTCCACCCCCATTCCCCTTGCTCATCCCATTCCAGCTCTACCACTCCCCAGCCCCCGCCCCCGGTGGCCTCCTTGCTGTCCTGCCCACCTTGGCACTTCACGCAGGCTCTTTCCCATGCATGGAGCCTTCCCTTATCCATATGTCTCCCCCTCACCTCTTTTAAGACTTTGATCAGATAGCACCTTATTTAAGATTGTAACATGGTCCCCACCCCAACATCTCCCACCTTCTTATCCTGCTCTGTTTTTTTTCTTTTTCTTTCCCATAGTACAAATCACTTTCTACTAGGTGATTGACCGATTTATTATTTTATTTGTTTATTGTCTTTTGCTTCCACCTGGGATGTCAGCTGCATGAGGCAGGAAAAGCGGTCCCTCTTGCTCACCATCTGGGACCATGCCTGGGTTCTCAAAGGCATTCAGTAATTACTTTTGAGTGAATGAATGAGACCTTGGTATCTCTCACTTTTTTCCTGCCATTCCCCTCAGGAAGATTATTGACAGAGAGAAAAGCAAACAGTCCCATCGTATCCTTCAGCTCAACTGCTGTTCTCAGTGTTTGAACTCCATTTCACTGGTAAGTCAGCCTTTACTGCAATCAGTAAAATGGACAGGGCAAGGGCGAAAGCAGGAAGATGGGAAAATGGGGATGAAAGAGGACCAAAGGGCGTGCTTATTAGGGAAGAGGACCCCAAATCCTCTTCCATTGCTCAGAGCCATAGAAATTGGATCAGCAGAGCTGGGGGAAATGAGGTGGGCAGGGGGAAGGTGAAAGGTTGCTGAGTCAGTTGCACAACAGCAATATCTTCACCTTATTCACCAGCAAAGCTGGAAAACCAGTCCTCGTACTCTACCTAGATGGCGGGCGCGAGGATTAGATGGGCATCAGGGGCGCGAGGATGAGATGGGCGACAGGATTGGATGGGCAACTCTGGCAGCAGCAGCCATTCTTGCTATTACGGTGTCTGGAGCACCTGTCAAGCCACCTGCTTTGCATCCTCCCTGCAGACTTACCGGAGATCCAAGAGCAGCCTGTCGGAACTCCTCAATCGCGTCAACCTGTGGCAGAAGACGCTCAAGAGCATTGGCGGCAAGTTTGGAACCAGCGTGCTCTCCTACTTCAACTTTCTGAAGTGGCTGTTGAAGTTCAACATTTTCTCCTTCATTGTAAACTTCAGCTTCATCGTAATCCCTCAGCTAACCGTGCCTGAGAAGAACAGCCTCCAGTTCACTGGGTTGGAATTTTTCACAGGGGGGGTAAGTTCTCCATCTCCCCTGCACCTTGGAACACCACCCTCCCACCCCCCCATTCAGCACCCTAGAGACCAAGGCTCATACTTGACTCATCACCTCGCCCAACTCTTTCATTTTGCCTGCGGTTAACTGATAGAGAAAGTGGGGTGTTTACAAATTTTTCCCCTAGAAATAACCCCTATACCAGTGAAATTGCTGTCTCTGAGGTAACCGCGGTTAAACAGTTTGATGTGTTGTTGTCAAGACTCCTATACATTTAGGGACACACATTTGCATGTACAGGGGTCTGCTTATTTTCACAAAAGTGGAATTATTCATTATATACTGTCTACAGTTTGATTTTTCTTTCATCTAACAACATGTAGTGGATATCTTCCTGGATGGATACTCAGATCTACCTTTCCTTTCTTTTATTTTTATTTCTGCAAAACACAGTGCTTTGTTTGGAAAATTTCATACAGAAAAGAACAAGCAAAAAGTGAAAGTCCGTTTTATCCTTCTTCTCTTGTCCAACTCCATATTTCAGAGTGTATCCTTGTAGACCGCTCTCCTTCCTCCAGACATAGAGCTAGATAAATAAATATTCATTCTTTTGAAAAATAATGAGAGGATTGTACTATAATTCTTGCTTAGTAACTTTTTTCACTTCACTTTGTATCTTGGAATCTATGTAGAATCACATTATTCTTTTTAAGAGCAGCCATAATTTACTTACCCAGCTCTCCGTTGAAGTATATAGTCCCTGCTCTCGTGACTTTACCTTGTGGAAGGGACTTTTGCCATTGAGTTCTGAATCATAAGGATTGATAAACTATCGCCTGTGGGCCAAATGCTACCTATTTTCCTACGTCCTGGAATCTTAAGGATGTTTTTTATATTCTTAAATGGTTGGAAAAAATCCGAAGAATAGCATTTAATGAAACATGAAAATTAAATGAGTTGCAAATTTTAGGGTCCATAAATAGTTTTATTGGCACACAGCCATGTCCCTTCATTTACATTTTGACCAGATTATTTTTACCCTGAGCTGTTGTCATGGTGAACATATGACCTGCAAAGCCAAAAATATTTTCTCTCTGGCCCTTTGCAGAAAAATTTGCTAATCTCTGCTGTAGAATGTTCAAAGTATGATATTCCATATGTCTTTTTTCCCCCTTTCCCACCAATTCCCCCCCTTGGGATGGATACCTTTAAAAGTGGAATTACTGATGTTAATTTCTGCATCATTTTTTCTCATTACTATGTAAATGTATATACATATATATGTATAAAGCATTTTATTATGAAAAATTTCAGGTGTACAGAAAAGTAAAGAGTAGCATAATAAACACTTGTATACCTACCACCTGGATTTAAAACTGTTAACATTTTACTATATTCATCTTATTATTTTTGGAGCTTTATCTATCTACCTACCTACCTATCTATCTACCTACCTACCTATCTATCTACCTACCTACCTATCTATCTATCTATCTATCTATCTATCTATCTATCTATCTATCTATCTATTTATTTAAAGGAAGTACTGGGGAATGAACCTGGGACCTCTTACATGGGAAGAAGGTGCCCAAACCACTGAGCTACACCTTCTCCCTTGGAAGCATTTTAAAGTAAATTACAGGTATCAGGACATATCACTCTGATATTCTTCAACATGCATCTCTAAAATATAAGGACACTTTCTAGCAGCCAAATAATTATTACCACACTTAACAAAATGAACAACAATTCCCATCCTCAAAAATCTAGACTGTATCACATTTTCCCAATTGTCCCCAAAACAACTTTCATAGCTTGCTTATTCAGGCTAGGATCCAATTCAAGACCACACATTGCACTTGGTAGTTTTTTCTCTTAAGTCTCTATTTATCTAGAACAATCCCTCCAGCCCCACCCCCTTTTCCTTGACATTGGCTTGTTGCAGAAACTGGGCCAGTTGTCCTGTAGATGCTAATATCCTGCTGTCTTAGTTTCCGGGAATGCCATAACGCATACCACAGACTGCTTGGCTTAAACAACAGGAATGTGTTGTCTGGCTGGTTTGGAGGCTACAAGTCCAAAATCAAGGTGTCAGCAGGACCATGCTTTCTCTGAAGGCTGTGGGGTTCTGGCCATGACTCACAGCTAGCCTTGGCTTGGTCTCTGCCTCCGTCCCAGGCCATCTGCCTCCTTCTGTCTCCCACTCGCCGCGCTCAACTTGCCTCTGCCAAGAAGGACCCCGGTCATAGCGGCCGAAGGGCCTTCCTGATTCAGTCGGCCTCATCTTGACTAAGAGGCTCTTTGAAGATTCTACTCACAAATGGATTCACAGCCCCCGGACCTGGGGTTAGGACTTGAGTGCGTCTTTGCGGGGCGCATGATGCAATCCACAATACCTACCTTCTGGAATTGTCTGTTTCCTTATGGCCACTCTAGACTTGTTCCTCTAGCCCCTTATTTCCTCTAAATGGAAATGTAGATCTGTAGATTTGATTTGTTTCATATTTTTAAAAAATATTTTTTTACCATAATACTTAAAAGTGGCAGGGACACACACTGGCTGGCTTTCAGTGATGCTTTGCTTGGCCCCCATCCATCCATCCTAAAGGTGGGTTGGTCTGGGATTCCTTTCCAGCTCTGAGAGCTGGTGATAAAAACCATCTAGGTTCTCAGTGCCTGCGGGTGCTCCTTGCTTGGCAAACTACAGGCTAAACTGATTGACCCGAGCCACTTGCAGACCGAAGCGAACTCTGCTGGCTTTCTTGAGACTTCTACCTGACCAAGGGTTTGTCGCCCCTTTCAGGGTTACTTCACGGACACAGTGATGTACTACGGCTTTTACACCAATTCTACAATCCAGCACAGGAGCAGCGGGGTCTCTTACAATATGCCGCTGGCCTACATATTCACAATCGGAGCGTGTTTGATCGTCTGCTTTTTCAGCTTGCTGTACAGGTATGGAGCGTCTGCATTTCCCAATTCTAAGGCACTTTTTAGATTTCGGCAAAATCTGAGACTCAAAAATCACCCACAAAACAGTGATTTTGATTTTCTGTTGCTGCCCGTTTTTTTTTTTTTCTTTATCCTGCAATGTAAAATCATCAGTTCAGATAGAGGAAGAGAGGTATTTGTCTGCTTTTACAAGAAATTTGTCAGTCTGAAGATCAAGATGCAATAATCCAACGTGGAAGGACACGGTGGACAGCTCTCAAAGAGGAGGGCCAGATGGAAAAATCCACGTGTGAAATGCTCCTCCATTGCCATAAGTCAAATGAAAATGAGGTTTCATTTTGTCCTCTCAAACTAGGAAATATTTCTTAGCTGATACTCGGTGGTGGCAGCTTCCATTTTATTCAACATTCCTGACATGCTGGACTCGGTGCTTCTTGGTTCTGATTTGAATGAATCCTCCTGACATCCCCAGGATAGTAACAGCTGCCTTAGTACTGACTGTCCTAAGTGCTTCATTGATATTTGTGGAAGGCAGAATAATGGCCCCCCAAAGATGTCTATGTCCTAGTCACCTATTCTCACAAACGCAATCACAGCAAGGAGACAGGAGGGCTGGAGTCAGGGAAGGGGATGCGATGATGAAGCGGAGGTCAAGGTGACACAATTGCTGGAAGGGGCCAGGAGCCAAGGAATGGGGGTGGTCTCCAGCAGCCGGAAAAAGCAGGGAGTCCCCAGGGCCCCCCAAAGGGACCAGCCTTGCTGACCCCTTAATTTTCACCCTGGAAGACCCATTTTCTGACCTCTGATACCCAGAGCTGTCGGATAACAAATGCGTGTGGTGTTTAAGCCATGGAGTTTGTGGCAATTTGTCATACCAGCCCTTGGAGACGAATACAATTCTCATAACAATTCTGTGAAGTTATACTATTTTTATTTCCATTATAAAGGCATGGAAACGGAAGCTCAGAACAGTTCATTAATATCACAAAGATGCCCAGCTGGCAAGCCAGGCCTGTCTGACCCCAAAGTCAGTCTCTTAACCGTTACTTTCACGACCACACGTTTCCCAGGGAAGGGCTTGGGTGGCCCTTTGAAGTTAATGATAGGGCTCTTTCGCCGTTAATGATAGGACTTTCCTGAGTTTTATTCCCCGCCTGTGTAATAACCCTCGTGTCTTCTGGTTTCTGCCTTCCCTAGCATGGCCAAGTATTTTCGGAACAACTTCATTAATCCCCACGTTTACTCCAGAGGGATCACTAAACTTATATTTTGCTGGGACTTCACTGTCACTCACGAAAAAGCTGTGAAGCTGAAACAGAGGAATCTTAGCACCGAGATAAGGGTAAGGCAAGTCTGCTGATACCCACCTTCCCACAGCCACTCTCCTTTCCTCCTTCAGTATGTTTATAACTTTTTAAAAAATAGATAATGAATTATGTTTTGTTGCCCATGCGGTTGGCAAAAAAAATAAAGAAATAAAAATAGTCATAATGCCTGGGGCTGGTGATAGTGTAGGGAAATGGGCATTTTCACATGACATTGGTGCAGCCTTACTGGAGGGCAGTTTAGCAATTTATTTCAACATTTTAAAGGTGTGTATGTCTTGACCCCACAGCTTAAGATTTAAAATTTTATCCTAGGGTCGTGGTTTTCAAGGAGGGACAGTTTTGTCCTCCAGGGGATATTTGGCAATGGCTGGAGACTTTGGTACAACTAGGAGCAGGGGTGCTACTGGCATCTAGTGGGTAGAGGCCAGGGCTGCTGCCAAACGTCTTGCAATGTGCAAGACAGTCCCTGCAGCAAAGAATCATCTGGCCCCAAAGGATAGGAATTCTATGAGAATGCCCTTAGAGGAACCCGATGGTACAGCATAAGTGTACCATAAGTGCTGCTTATTTGAATTAGAAAAAAGAAGTGATGAATGCATATATACGTGAGTACACCAAATACCATGGATTGTAGTTTGGATGCGCTGTATGCTTTATTAATATGTATCAATACAATTGAATCGTTTGTAAAAGCTATAAAATAACCCAATAGTACACAAATAGAGGCATGATTAAATAGATGAAGGTGCGCCCATCCAATGGGTCACTAAATGCAGTAGGTAAAGGCCTGAGACCTACAAGCCCCCAGTAAACATCAGCCAAGGGATTACCGGCAGCTTGCAAGAGCCAGTTGGTGGCCGTGTGCATAGTCATATTAAGTGAAAAATAAATCAGGAGCCCCTGAAGGCTGCGGTGGGCTGGCTCCCCTGGGAGGGGGCGGGAGTCTAGTGCTAACAGGAGGCCTGGGGATTCTGGGAGTAGTGGATGTGGGAGGAGAGATGTGGCGAGCCAGGTAGGGTGGAGATTCGCACCCAGTGCTCCAGTCCCTCATCGCTCACACCGAATGGTTTCAGCTTTTAAGTACTGGGCTGAGCTTTTTTGCTAAGAAATTGGGAAGGAGGCAAAGGATGTTTTGGCCACAAGCTACAGCCTCGCAGTGTCACGGCGACTGGGCCGTAGTTCCAACAAGCCAGGTGGGTGGGCTGGCTCTTCCATTACGAGGGACCTTATGGCAAAAGCCACTTACAATTTGTTTTTTCTTGGATCTGGAAGAATGCCTATCTGTCCGTAACAGTGCTTCTCAGCCAGGGGCGATTTTGCCCCCTGCCCCCCAGGGGGCATTTGGCAATGTCTGGAGATTTTTTTTGATTGTTGCAGCCGTAGGTTTTGCTGCTGGCATCCCGGGGTAGAGGCCAGGGGTGCTGCCCAATATCCTACAATTCACAAGACACCCCCACCCCCAAGAAGCATCCGGCCTCGTGTCCACAGTGCCAAGGTTGAGAAGCCCTGGTCTACAGAAGCAAACTATTGAAGGAAAGAGCAAGGAGAATTTTTAAGCAAAGGGGCTTTAATAAGAAGGTTGCAGATGTTGTCTTCCTGTGATTCCCAAGATTCTTTAAGAAAGAGCTCGGCGACTTCAACGTGCCTTCTTCAAGAACATGACCCCAGGTTATTAGTCCTGTCTGTTCCTCTAAGACGGAAAAGGTGTTGAGGTGGCTATGGGGCTCTTGGCCCCATTCGAGATTTTCCCCAGGGGCTCCCATACTCCCCGCCCATCATTAGCTTTCCTCTCTCCCTCTGGCCTGTGGTCTTGGGATGGGTTGGGTCTCCAGTGTTCACCTGGTGGGGGTCGGGGAGCAGGACTTTGCCAGCGGCGGACAGGGGTTGTGAGTCAGCTTCGATTCTTTGTCTTTACAGGAGAACCTGTCGGAAATCCGTCAGGAGAAAATCAAGTTGACGCTGAAACAGCAGCTGAGTCGCTTGTCCGCCCACGTGGCCGCCTGGGCTGTCTCTACCACGGTGGCCGTCGCCTGCTGCGTAGCCGTTTACTACCTGGCCGAGGAGAACTCAGGGGTAACTGCGGGGAGGCTGGAGCACCAGGGCCCAGGGCAGAGAGAACCAGGTGACGGGCTGGGGTGGCAGAAGGGGAGAGTGGCGAGAGCCCGACACTGTAAGTGGAGTCCCCATCCAGGAGCACCAGCACCGCCTGGAAAATGGTTTTTAGAAAATGCAGAGTCCTGGGTTCCTCCGCTGACCTGCTGGCTCAGAACCGGCCTCTCAGCAAGGTCCCTGGTGATGGGAATGCACAGTATGAAAGGAGAAGCTTTGGGCACATGTGAGAGAGAACCTGGGCTGCAGACCTGAGTTCCAATTCTGGTTTCTTCCTTTAATATTTTATCCCTAATGGCTGACACAGTGCCCAGCACGGAGAAGATGCTCAACAAATATTATAAACCGATGGATTTGGGCAAGTTATTACATCTTTCTGAGCCCTGGATTTCTCATCCAAACTGGGAATGATAAGGCTTTGTTGGTGTGTGGTCAGGATTAGAGGTACATTTTGTGGAGGGTCTACCCAGTGCCTGGCCCTGTGGGGAATAAAGAAATGCTAGCTTTTTAAACATTTTTTTTTTTTTAAGATTTATTTTTATTTATTTAATTCCCCTCCCCTCCCCCGGTTGTCTGTTTTCTGTGTCTTTTTGCTGTGTCTTGTTTCTTGTTTCTTTGTCCGCTTCTGTTGTCGTCAGCGGCACGGGAAGTGTGGGCGGCACCATTCCTCGGCAGGCTGCTCCCTCCTTCCCGCTGGGCGGCTCTCCTTATGGGTGCACTCCTTGCGCGTGGGGCTCCCCTACGCGGGGGACACCCTGCGTGGCGCAGCACTCCTTGCGCGCATCAGCACTGCGCATGGGCCAGCTCCACGCGGGTCAAGGAGGCCTGGGGCTTGAACCGCAGGCCTCCCATGTGGTAGACGGACGCCCTAACCACTGGGCCAAAGTCCGTTTCCCGCTTTTTAAACATTTTATTTTTTAATGGCTTCGGCTCTGAGATGAGTTAGCTGGGTAGCCTGAGCTACTGTAGGTTTCCGTTTCCTCCTCTGGAAAATGGGGCTGGTGGTATGGAGTTTACCAAGCTTTAGAATTGTGGTGCAGGTCAGTCTACTATGTCACATTGTTTAATGGCTTTCCATTACTGTCAAAACAAAATCTATCCTCCATGGCATGTCCGACAGATCTTTTATGATCTGACCCCTGCCTGCATCTCCAGCCTCAACACCCCACAACCACCCACACCCCACACCAGCAACACTCATTTGACCCTAGTTCCCTGAACGTGCCATGCCTTTCCTCATCTCTAGATGCTCTAGATGAAAGCACACAATTCGTTCTCCACTCCGCACTTCCCTTCATCTGGCAAAGTCTTCTTTCTCTTCTTTTTTTTTTTTTTTTTTTAAAGATTTATTTGTTTATTTAACTTCCCCCCCTCCCCTGGTTGTCTGTTCTTGGTGTCTATTTGCTGCGTCTTGTTTCTTTGTCCGCTTCTGTTGTCGTCAGCGGCACGGGAAGTGTGGGCGGCGCCATTCCTGGGCAGGCTGCTCTTTCTTTTCACGCTGGGCGGCTCTCCTCACGGGGCGCACTCCTTGCGCGTGGGGCTCCCCCACGCGGGGGACACCCTTGCGTGGCACGGCACTCCTTGCGCGCATCAGCGCTGCGCATGGCCAGCTCCACACGGGTCAAGGAGGCCCAGGGTTTGAACCGCGGACCTCCCATATGGTAGACGGACGCCCTAACCACTGGGCCAAAGTCCGTTTCCCTTCTTTCTCTTCTAGAGCATGGCATGGAGGTTGCCTCCTCCAGGTAGCCTTCCCTCAACACCACCGCCCTTGCCTCTGCCAGGCATTCCCTCTTCCCTTATCACACTCAGTGCCTGATTACTTGTCTGTTTCTTCAAAAGACTGTATTCCAGCACCTGGGCTGATACCTGGCACATAGTAGGTGCTCGACCAAATGACTGAAGCCCTAAGGAAATGGATGTGGGATTGTACAGACCTAAGGGCTTGCCATTACCCACACTAAGGCCTGCCCTGGAAGAGGGGAAATTGAGTCGTGGTATAAAGAAGTCATCTCAGTTTCTCCTCCACCCACTGCCACCTGAAGTGAAGGGGGCGGCTAAGGAGGAAAGGAGAGAGGTGGAACTGTTCCTTTTTTTTTTTCTTTTTTGAGGTACCGGGGGCTGGGGACTGAAGCCAGCTCTCACCTACTGAGCCACATCAGCTTCCCTGAGTTGTTCTTTTCTTTTTTTCCATTTGTTTTCCTCGTAGTTTGTTTCCTTTCAGGAGGCACTGGGAAGTGAACCCAGGACCTCCCGTGTGGGAGGCAGGCGCTCAACTGCTTGAGCCACAGCCACACCCCCATTTGTTAACACCTGCGGGGGGGGGCACTGTCCACTCTGACTTCTACAGCTTGATGTGAATGGTGCCTCCTCCCCGACAGTGCTCTCGGCAGCCCTGAGGCCAGCCCTTGTCTTCCTTAACCTCATTACATCCTTGCAAAAGTCCCCAGGGGTGACAGGAGAAGCTCGCTTTACACAGACCGTGAAGGGACGCTCAGAGCAGCTGAGGGTCTGGACCTAGACCTTGCAGCTTGTAAATGTGTGTGTGGGGGGACAGCATGGGATCCCCAGGTGACCCTGGCTCCTGAGAGACTGCACAAAGTGCCAGTGGTACTTGCAAAACCATCCTCGGGGAGGTGGAGGCAGGATTCCCGCCGAGAGGGTGTGCGAATCAGGTAACCCTGCTGGGGATCCCCTTCCCCAGGGCCCGTGGGAAACCTGCTCAAGGACACCTGGCCGCGGGGCAGCCCAGGGTGCCGCGTCCACCCGGAGGCAGGGCCGCCTCTCCCTGCCTCACCCGGAGCAGCCACATGGGCTGCCTGCTCTGTGGCACTCAGGAGCAGAGGAAGCCTGGGGGAAACGCAAAGACCCCACAGGAGAGGGGGCAGATCCCACAGGGATCCACGGCCTGGCTTCATCCACAAGACTTTGTTCCAGCCGCGGGGGAGCACATTTCCATTGCCCCAGACCTCCTGGGGCGTGGATTCATTTCCTGCAGTTGCTGCAGCAAATGACTAACCATCCGGTGGCTTCAAACAACACCCATTCACTCTCTCTGGGGACCAGAAGTCCGAAATCGAGCCCCACTTCTGCGGAAGGCTCCAGCGGAGAATCCTTCCTCGCCGCCGTCCTCCCGCTTCCGCAGGCTCCTGGCGTTCCTCGGCTTGTGGCAGCGTAACTTCCAGCCTGCCTCGCCCTCCACCTGGCTTTCCTCTCTGGTCCGTGCGTCTTCTTCTTCTGTCTCTTAGAAGGACACGGCCTCATGGGATTTAGGAACTACCCCAATCCAGGAGGATCTCGAGACCCTTAATTTCACCTGCAAAGACCCTTATTCTAGATGAGGCCACAATCTGAGGCTCCAGGTAAACGTATCTTTTGGGGGCCACAGTTCAGCCACTAGAGGAGTGAGGAAAGTCACGGAATGGCTACTTGAGCTCAGGCAGACCTGGGTTCAGATGCCACTTCCTGGCTAGGTGACCCTGGCCCAGGGGTGTCGCCTCCCTGAGCCCCAGCGTACCCGTCAGGTCGGTGAAACCGATCAGTCCCTGCGGTGCTGGGCTTTGGTGAGGATTGTAGCCCGTCGCGTGGGGAGTGCTCGGGACCGGCCAGGTGCTCCCTAAAGGGCAGCCTGGGCTAGCCCAGGGGAGCTGTCTCGGGGGCTCTTCTGAGAGAGGCCGAGCGGGGGCGCTGGGCACAGCCTGCATCTCGGCTCTCTCCCTCTGTCCCCTGCAGTTCCTGGAAAAGCACCAGAACCCCGGGGCCGTGTTGCTCCTGCCCTTTGTCGTGTCCTGCATCAACCTGGCCGTGCCGCGCTTGTACTCCATGTTCGGGCTGGTGGAGAAGTACGAGCTGCCGCGGCACGAGGTCTACGTCCTCCTGATCCGGTAGGTGTGTCCGTCCCGTGCAACACCAGTCTCCGTTTCCAGGACGGGAAACGGGGTGGCAGCTAGAAAGGGTGATGCTGGAGCAGCAGCGTTCTGTTCTCCAGAAGGAATTTCAAGAGTGCAGAGTACGTGTGCGCGTGCGCACGTGTGGTGTGGTGTGGGTTAATAGCCATAAAATCTAACAGCCCTGAGAAAATAGAGCTGTTATGTCTGCCTTGCAGAAAGTAATGGCTTGCCTTTCCTCGTAGGTACCAATCTGAGGATTAGCATATTTTTCTTTTCAGGGACAAGATGTATGGATGTGCAGTTTGTGCACTGCACAAACGTTCCTGACTGAGTTCTATGAGGACTGAAATCCACCCATTAACCACTGTGACTAATCCACTGGGAGGAAGGGGTGCATTTTTGCACCCAAGCAGAGCAAAGGGCAGGGTGGCTTTTGGCAATTCATTGGCTTAGGAAGGGTTTGCCTTTCTGTGAGTTTCACAGAGGCACTGTATGTGCTAGCAATGGCCTCAGGGTTTTGATAAAGCACAAAACTACTCCAGAGCTTTTCCTTATAGCTCTTTCCTGGCTGGTTCCTGTTAATGGAGGTGTTTATAATAATAGCAATAGTAAAAGATAGTAATGCAGGTTGAGTTTCTTTACAGCTCAATTCCAGAGCCCTTAGCTTACCAGGGCCTCCGGGATCTGCATCTGAGCTCTCCAGCCTCATTTCCTACCCTGCTCCCTGCTGGCTCACTGTTCCCCTGCCTCACGGCATCTTACATGTTTACAAATAGCCCAAACCGCATACCTACCCCTGGGCCTTTGCACTGGCCGTTCCTTCTGTGTAGAATGCTCTTCTCAAAGATCGCCCCCATGGCTTGCTTCCTGACTTTATTCCGGATTTTGCTCAAAAGTCACCCCCTCAGAAAGCTCATCCCTGACCACCCCATTAAAAATAACAGTCCCCATCACCCCTTCTCCCCTACCCTGTGATACGCTTTGCTCTGCTTAGAAGAACGTGATTTTTAAGTTTAACCTAGAGCGATGCTTTAGGAAAGGTGAGCTAAAGTCTGGGTTCAATAGATACTGAGTCTGTTCTGGGTCGGGCACTGGGCAAGGGATTTGGGATCCGGCACTGAAAGAGACAGACCCAGTTCCTTCCCTCATGGAGCTGAGAGTCTAACACAATGGTTCTTAAGCTTTAGCAGTAGCAGAACGGCCTGGAAGGTTTGCTTCATCAGTGCTTCCTGGGTGCCATGCCCAGGGTTTCTAATTCAGTAGGTCTGCTAGAGGGCTGGAGAATTTACCTTCCTCACAAGTTTCCAAGTGCTGCTGCTGGTCTGAGGACCATGCTCTCCTGGTCTAGTGGCACATGGTCTTTGGTACATTTATGCCAGAACCCAGCTAAAACCCGCAGGTATCAAACTGTGCAGAGTGACTGGGTTTTAGAGCTCAGGCTGTTAAATCTGATCCATTCCTGGGTTTGAATCTTTGTCCTGCCCACAACAAGCTGTGTCGCCTTGAACAAGTTATTTCACCTCTCTGAGCTTCAGTTTCTTCGGTAAGATGGGCATAAAATAGATCTACCTGATGATAGGGCTGTAAAGATTAAGAGGGACACTTCACTAAAGTGCTTAATACAGTATCCTGTATATGGTCAGCACTCAATAAATATTAGGTATGTTTACTACTACTGCAATAAGGAGTGAAATCACATAGCATGAAGATGAACTAAAAGAGGGTGTATCAGTTAGAATAAACTAAGTAACACTGTGGTAACAAACACCTCCACCCCCTAAATCTCAGTGGCTTGGAACACAAAGGTTTATTTTTTGCTCGTGATACGTGTTCGTTGTGGATCGGTAGGGTGCTTCTGCTCAGAGCGGCTACCATCTTGAACACTGATGGTTGCCACTCCAGAGGGAAGAGTGTAAATTCTGGAGGGTCTCCCAATGACATTTAAATGCTCCAGCCTAAAGGTGACACAAAGTGACATACATCTTTTCTGCTTACAACTCATTGACCATAGCTAGTCACATGGCCCTACCCAATCATGGGGTGGGAGGGGGGGTGGGGGGGGAGGCATCAGGAATTACAATCCTACCATATGCCCAAAAGGAAATAATGGTGAAGAGCATGCATGCCCAACACCAGGATAAAAAGTTGCTTTTCTCTTCTTTTGTTTAGGAACATCTTTCTGAAAATATCAATCATTGGTATTCTTTGTTACTATTGGCTCAACATCGTGGCGGTGTTGCCTGAGAAGGTGAGATTTCCAGGCTGTTCTGCCGTAAGTTCAGGAGGATGTGAGTTTCTCAAGAGTAACCACACCTCCTACTGGGCATTGAATCCCTATGGGAAGAGAACTGAAACTAATCTATAGACAAGATAGGGTGATGGCAGGGGGAGGAGGGGCGTGGGGGGAGGATCCCTTCTAGAGTCAGGTGTGTTCTAGGTCAAGCAGACCTGATTCAAAGACCAGCTGTGTCATATACAGTTACTTAAACTTGTTAAGCTTCAGTTTTCCCATCCATAAGATGGGGACTAAGCAATCTCATGTATAACAAAAGTACAGCACCTGGCCTTTGGTGGGCACTTGACAGATGGTATAATTTTGATACTCCGCTGTGCCATCAGCCCTGGAATTTAGGAAAGGATCCTTTTGGATCTTTGATGTTCCACTTCATCAGCCCAACACAGAATATTCCTGGTCCTCCCCGACTTGATCTCAGCTTCTCAGTCCTTCCCTACTCTAGACAGGCTTTCTCAGTTATATCCTGGAGTCCCTGACGGTGATCTCCCATGCGGGTTCAGAAACAAGCCAACCTCTCTGGCCTTCTCGTTGGGAAACCTCTGCCCCTACTACTGGGTCCCCCGTGAAAAGGGACCTCCACAGCACAGTCATCCTTAGCTGGCAACCATCCTGGGCCCTCAGGGTACTGTTCCAAAATAGAAGCAGGGAATCAGGGGCCTCTCCCCAACTCTCTGTCTCCCTTTGTCCCTGGGCCCCAAAAGAGTTCTAGTTGTGTCCAGACTCAAGCCATCTCATGTGTAAACATGGCGCCCTCACTTTTCCTCTCTACTTTATCAAAGAGGTTCAAAACCAGCCATCCAAGTTCGGCTTGTTAGAGAAGATCCAAGTTATTCTTCAAGCCAGCCAGCTAGCCATTCATCAAACGGTCCATGTGTCTGTCCATCCATCTGTGTCCATCCTTCCACTCATCCATCTTGTGCTATGCATCCAAAACTTCCTCTCCTCCTTCAGCCAAATAGATAAGCTGCTAGTCCACCTACTCATAATGAGGGCTGCCTGCTGAGGTTACAGACTCTCAGTTTAAAAACACGTCAATTAAAATTTCCAATTTGCTCTAGCAAAGACATCCTCAACCTAAATCTATAGTCCAAAATCTTAGAATTGATTTTTTTCAGTTCAAATAAGCAAGAAGAGTGGAGACATTATTTGCCGTTGACAACCTCCCCCCAAAAATGGGCTGAAAAATGGGATCCATAGGGTGTAGGGAAGATGAAAAGAAGAGAGATGGAGAGAAGGGAACACTCCGGTATCTGGGGGGTGAGCTTTATTGGGGGAAAGATGAGGCCCAGAAAGGCAATGAACACAAACTCGGCCAAACGGTGCATTTTTGCTGCTGTGGGTCACAAGGACTGGGTCAAACTGAGCAGGGTGCCAGGACAGGCGGGGACCGGGCTGAGCCCCTGCCCAGATCCTGACTCTTGTTTGCCTTCCAGTGTTGGGAAACCTTCATTGGCCAGGAAATCTACCGGCTCCTTCTGATGGATTTCGTGTTCTCTTTAGCTGATTCTCTTCTGGGGGAGTTTCTGAGGAGGTAATTATTTGTCAGTCTTGAAGAGTAAGTACCTGAAGCTGTAACTTGAGCCAGATTCCTGCTGGGTGGAAAGTATCGGTCGCTGGGGTACCCAAAGTGTGCATTGTTCTAAGTCTATTGTCCTTTGGGATATGGTTTCCTTCTGAATTAACTAAAATTTCACCCTGACCTGACAGCCCTGTTGTCAGAGTTCATTTGGTTCAGTTGTCCTTTGTAAAAAAACATTCTAGAAATAAGACCCAGAAACCAAGAGCCATTTGAAATCCTATCCACCATAAGTAATTTTAAGTTTAGTGTATATTCCTTCGGGTATTTTCTATGCATATACTGTTGTGCTTGTGCAATGTATAATTCTTAAAAGCAAAAATGGCATCTTTCCAGGTCCTTCCATATAGATTTACCCTATAGGTTTCATTTCATTTAATTAATGTACGAAATGGTTTCTCTTTGGTCCCAGGTGTTCAGACTTGAGGCACTGTCATCAACGGCCCATGTGTGGCCCTCTTATTTATTTGGTCATGTATTTTTTTAAAAAAAACTCTTTCCCCATCCCCCTGAGATGGCTCTCTCATCTGTTTGCTAGTTGTTTTGGCTTGTTGGGTTTTTTTGCTCATTGTTTGTGTTATTGTCTGCTTGTTGTTTTCGCTCATTGTCTGCTCACTGTCTGTTTGTTGTCTGTTTTCTCTTTTGGGGGCACTGGGAACGAAACCTGGGACCTCCCATGTGGGAGGCAGGCACCCACCTGTTTGAGCCACATCCACTGCCTGCTTGTTTTGGTTTTTGCTCATTGTCTGCTCGTCATTTTTTTTTTTTTTTTTTTTTGCTTCTTTCTGCTCATTTGCTTGTTTTTTTCCTTATTGTCTGCTCACTGTTTTTGTTCTGTGTCTGCTTATTGTCTGCTCATTGCTGGTTTGTCTTCTTTAGGAGGTACCAGGGAACTGAACCCGGGACCTCCCACGTGGGAGGCACTGAACTGCTGAGCCACATCTGCTCCCCATGTATTTTTAGTAATATCATGAGCATCTCAGTCTTGGTAGACATTTGCATATTTCCTGTAAGTTATTGATTTAGGTTCTAGTGATGAGATGACATAAAACAATGACTCAGTCCTCGGTAGGTGGGCTGAATGCCACGTTTCTTCGCCCAGTTCTTCACTCTTATTTCAGCATCTGACACACTGATATATCCTAGGTAGGCCTGGGCATAAAGTTGGAAAGTTTTTTTTTTTTTAAGATTTATTTATTTATTTTTAATTTCCCCCCCCTCCCCTGGTTGTCTGTTCTCTGTGTCTATTTGCTGTGTCTTGTTTCTTTTGTCCACTTCTGTTTTCGTCAGCGGCACGCAGCATGGGAAGTGTGGGCAGCGCCATTCTTGGGCAGGCTGCACTTTCTTTCGTGTTGGGCGGCTCTCCTTATGGGTGCACTCCTTGCGCGTGGGGCTCCCCTACGCGGGGGACACCCCTGCGTGGCACGGCACTCCTTGCGCGCATCAGCACTGCGCATGGGCCAGCTCCACACGGGTCAAGGAGGCCCGGGGTTTGAACCGTGGACCCCCCATGTGGTAGACAGACGCCCTAACCACTGGGCCAAGTCCACTTCCCGAAAAGTTTTTTGATAGAAACGTTTTCCTGGCAATCCTCTGTGTGAAGATAGCCATGGGGTCTCAGCACACCTCAGGGCAAATGGAGACCTGGACTTCCTCTTTATGGATTCAAAAAACAGGGAAATACCATTGATTTAGAGAGCAGTCACCCAAGCTTGAACATTTTTTGATATAATTGAGTTGGGGGCTACTGAGTTTATCTGGTCCCCAAGAAACGGTTTAATAAGCAAAGAGTCATATAAACACAATCGTGGGTGGGATGGTCTAAGTTATCAGGATAAAAATGATCTCTAAATTTGTTAAACCACTTTAGGAATACCCCATTTGAACTCATTGCGTTAATTCCATTTCTCTCAATTCATTATAATAAACCCCTCTTTAAGTGTGTTGATTTCCACTGACAAAAAAAGGAAAGAAATTATTTCCTCAAAACTATGCTTATCCTTGAAACTTTTCACACATTTGCAAGGGAATTTATCACTTTATTCAAAATTGGTGAGGTCGTGGAGGAAGCCTTTGAAGAAAGGGGTTGATGGTTTGAGTACTAAACTCAGTACATTTTCGCAGATTCATTGGGACACGATTTATCGTGAGTCTTGGCTTACAGGAGTTCGACATTGCCAGAAATGTCCTAGAACTGATCTACGCACAAACCCTGGTGTGGTAAGTTTTGAGGCTCTGTAACGTGCCCAGGGGTTCCCACCTGACTTGTGGGCTCAACTCTCAGTGGGGCAGCCCCAGAATCTGTTGTTTTTAAAGGGGTGCAGGTGACACCAAAGCCCAGCCATATGAGAGCCACCAGTGGAGACCCCGACTATACTTTGCCTTTCTGAGACCTTGTGGGCTTCAGGCAAGAATCAACCCAGAGTGGAGATCCCAGCCCAAAGGCAATGGCCGTATTCCAGCTGCTGACGTGCTTGCTTGCCCCACAGAATGCTTTTTCTAAAAATTTAGATTTAAATACCAAGCTTTTAAACATCAGGAGATTTTCCCCTAAAATTAAGGTTTTCTAGTTTCTCTCAAGAAAAGGAAAGATCTGGAGCATCATTCCCTCAGGTACCATTTGGCTGGGCCTTGACCGGGGTGTTTGCCACAGTCCCCACCTTGAACTGTTGCCTCCCCACTGTTAATTTGCCATTTCTCATTGCCCTCTCACGGTAGAAAATATTACTTTGCATCCATGTCCCAACAGATGTGAGAAGATACAGAAAGGCAGAGAGGGCTGTGTATTTCTTATACCTGGCCTGCTTCATTTACTGATGTACCAACTCATGGGGCCTTTGTTTTAGCAACTGTGTATATCTTGAGAATAGCCAGCTCGTTGCATCAAACTATTTTCCTAATTTCATCCAGAATCCTCAAACCAATAGCCAGTGACTCTTCAATCTACTCATTCATTCATTCATGAACATGCTGATTCTGGATGGTTCATTACACTCCCATATTTCATCTGCTGGGAGATTGCAAATTTGAAAGGAGAGGATTTGGAGCTGGCTACACCTGGATTCTGGTGCTGGTGCTGCCCCTCACTCCCTGGCAGATCACTGAGCCACTCTGAGCCTCAGACTCCTCATCTATAAAATGCATGCAGTGACAGCTGCCTTCAGATAGTGTTTGAGGATTCAATGAGATAATATATGAAAACTGGTTTGCAAACGCCAATATGCCAGACAACCATGATGTGTTTTATTTTCCTGCTTTTGGGGATAAGGTACTCTGGCTGGTTTGGCTGTTTGCAAACAACTCACTAACGTCAAGGAATTTATTTTAGAGCTAGTAAGGGTTTTTAGTTTCTGTAATTTAGGGGATACATTTATACCCCACCTGATCACCTCCTGGCAGTTTGATCTGAGAGCACTTGGCAGTTTACAAGGGGTCATTCACGCCTGTGTTCTGTCAATCACCAGCTTGTCTCTGGGCAAGTTATTCAACACTCTGTACACCTTAGTTTTCTAAATTTTAAATGAGGGGATTATAGTGCCTACTTCCCAGGGTTGTGGTGAGGATTGAATGAAAAAATGTATGTCTTAAAGTGCTTTGGGGGTACCTGGCTCAGAAATGTGTTCTTAGTATGGTATTATGGCTATTGTTTTCCATTCGAGAACCTCTAAGTTTTCGTTTTTGTTTTTTAAGAAATAATGTGTGTAAACTGTCGGAGACAGTGTAATAATAATATTAGCTCTGATTTATTGAGTGCTTACTTGGCTGCAGGCTTCTTTAATTCTAGAGCCCCTAACTACGGACCACTTGACAGAGTTTCCAAAGGGAGATATGAGCAGTGAGGGCAGAGGGACACAGTTAGGCATGGCCATTATTCTGTGTTTTTAGGGTTTTGTTAATAAGTCATGAATAAGCATAATCAGAAGCACACTCATTTAGATTTAGCCTCTGTGGGTTTTAGGAGAATACTGTCTTTGATGATGAGTTTTAAAACAAGGTAATACAATGACAGAATGGGCATGTATGTTAGGGAGAGTGGTAGAGACAGGGTGGGAAACTATCTCTCAAACTTTCGCCATTTGCACACCAACCTGGTTATTTTTTGGCATATCTGTGTTTCAACCTATTATTATTTACTTACTATTTTCACTAAAATAATAGTTACTTAACATTTTCTTTTGAATTGCCTGCCTTTTAAAAAATTAAATACACTTTCAAAAAGAGTCTTCATTGTACAATAATAAATGGAAACCCTATGTCATTGGGCATACATCACAAGTAACTAGAAAAAGAAAAGCAATTTCTTCAAAAACAGACAAATCCTAGCCAGAGGCTCTGGCCTGCCAAGGCTCTGAGTCTAAAACTTACTCCCTCTTTTTTAAAATGGGAGGTTGGCACGAGTTAGGGGTTCAAGATGGTCTAGCAGCGACCTGAGATGGCCTCCTTTTGGCCGTCAGAAGCACGGAAGGAGAATTTCAGAGGGAGTGCCTTTCTCACATGCCACTCAATGCAATCAGCACCTCCTTCCTGCAGACCTCAGACCTCCTTGAATGCCACGGAGGCGGGAGGGGAGGAAGACCTGCCCCACACTTTGGAACTAGTACATCATTGGCTTAGAGGCTGGGGGCCTCTGCAGAATCATTTTTCCAAGGCTTGGAAGAGAGCAGTGAGGATGCAGGCTGTGGGCGGAGTCTGCTAGGTTGGCTATGACGGGAGTAACCTCCCTGGCGCCCCTTCTCACCACACCCCAATACCAGCCCTTCCCCTCCCTGCTGCATCTCCTCTGGTCTCACATTCACCCTCGCTCCCTTGCAGGATTGGAATCTTCTTCTGCCCTCTGCTGCCCTTTATCCAAATGATTACTCTTCTCATCATGTTTTACGTCAAAAATGTGAGTCAGTTGGAAGATTGGAACCGACCCGCTTTGCTTAGACACCTGTGACCCGGGAGGGCCTGGGAAGGGGATCAGGAAACGGGTGTCGGGCCTCGGGGGGGGGGGGGGTCCCTTTGGCCTGCTCTCCTGGCAGCCATTGGGAGATGGGCTGCTTGTCTCCCTTTAGATCAGCCTGATGATGAATTTCCAGCCTCCGAGCAAAGCCTGGCGGGCCTCGCAGATGATGACCTTCTTCATCTTCTTGCTCTTTTTCCCCTCCTTCACGGGAGTCCTGTGCACCTTGGCCATCGTCATCTGGAGGTACGAGATGGGATCTTGGGGTGCTGTTTTGGAGACAGAGTGAGGGACTGTTGAATCCGAGTTCCCTTGGTAATTGATGGACACTAAAAACAAGAGATGCCCACAGTCATGACCCAAGCAACTTCCTCACTTCCATGGTGTCCTGACGTTTCCCAGATGGGGGAGAGGCCCTTCCTCCATCTCAAGAACAGAACTTCCTCCCAGTGACCTGAAAAGCTCTGTCCGCCTGACTCCTACCTTCTCCAACCTTATTTCCCTTTGGGACCCCATCCACACTGCTCTGTCTTCCTTCCACATAGGGCAGGGCTCTCTGCTGGGCATGTTCTCCCCATACCCTTTGCCCCCTACTGCTGCCACTGTCTTCCCACTTGCTGGTTCTCAGCACAAAAGTCACCTCCAGGATCTGGACTTCTGGCCATCCTGTCCACAGTCCTTGCCCACCTCTTCCCTCTCTTGAGGCTGAGTTCCTTTTCTCTATTCCACCGTTCACAGTCAGAAATGCTTTGTTTACTCATCAATGACCCATCGTCCCCCAAAAGGGCATGGGCCATGTATGTCTTGTTTGCTATGGAATCCCCAGGCCTACCCAGCCTAGTCCAAGTTGAATGATGTTTTGTAGACTGAATGAACAAACAAGGAAGCTGATTTCAGTAGCGTACATGGGGAACTGGAGCCACCAGTAGCAGGGCAGTTTACTCTGTTTCTTGATGTCCTTGCATCTCTCCCCTACTATCCTCTCTCTCTTCCTAATCAGTTATTTCCTTGCTGCCCTCTAGTTGCTACGCATTCATAATGACTGCGTGCACATAGTCATTGAAGCTACAACTTCTGCTACCTTAGCTAACAGGCTCCCTTATTTGAATTTCTTAGTTCAAGTTCCCAAGAAAGAGAATCCAAGGGCCCCAGTTCATTCCTTCAAGCTAGGGTACCACCTGGTCACCTCCTGCTTTGGGTTGGCCACTGTCAGATCAGGATCCGGTCCAATCAGAGTGCATGGGTACAAAACACTCCAGCCAAGGCTGGGAGCGCTAGAGCTTCCTTTGGAAGGGGAATGTGGATGGAGCAGGTAAGAGTGACTATTTCTGGGCCAGGTGCCCAGAAAGGACATCCTGATTCTAGAATAAACTCTACCAGGGCCTCATGCTAAAGATGCTCTTCTGTTCCATGTTTTACCAGACTGAAGCCTTCAGATTCCTGTGGTCCCTTTCGAGGTCTGTCTACCATCATAAACTCCATCTACCTTTGGATCGATACACTCAGTAAAAGGCCCAGCTACCTGTGGGTTGTTTGGATCTACCGGAATCTCATTGGAAGTGTGCACTTCTTTTTCATCCTCACCCTTATTGTGCTGTAAGTGGGACATCTTGGGAAACCAGGAGGGGAGAGCCAAAAGCAGCTGGGGATGGTGGTGGGTTGGGGGCATGGGTACTAAATGTAGACATCTCATCCTCTTGAGATGAAGAAGCAACACGGCAGAGCACAGTGTCCTCCGTGATCCTGAATCTACCCTTGAATGAATTTTTAAAAACAGTTATTTAATATCTTTTTGTCCTGGTTTCTTTGCCTTTTGTATGAAGAAAGCAATACCTGTTGTCTCTCTTTAAGACAAGACATGAGCATAAAATGAAAAAGTGAATGCAAGAATGCTTAGGAAAATCATATTTTCCTTCTGAGATTGTCATATGTTAAAATGGTTTGAGAAAAAAGTGGTTTGGGCATTATTGATATATAAGGTGTTGTATTTGCTTCTGAATTTTTCTCTACCAAAACACCATCAATGCTGAGAGGTGTCATTAACCTAATGACAGCTGTCTGGGGAAATCAGAAACACTAACTACCACACTCAATGCACACATCAACTGTAAGATACACTGTAATTTCAGACACATTAACATGTATATGGAAGAAGGGTACATGTTTTAAAAAAAAGTAAGTCCCATTAAAAGCCAGGCTGAATCAAACAAGGTCCATTTTCATTATAAAGATTGGCACTCCAATAATAATAGTAGTAGTATCACCTTCTATTCTGTTACTTTCTCATCTGATTTGGTCTTTATCCTCGTTGATGGGATAGATTTTATCCTGCCTTTATTATGTGGGGTTCTAGCAGGAAGTAGATGGCTCAATCAAAGAGTTTGAAGACCATTTCCTAAAGAGAATATGGGCAGGTTAGTAGTTGCAGCAAGGGAAGGTGAAGTACCCTGAGGGAAGCAAAGGTGGGAAGCTTCTGTGGCCACGAGGCCTGAAGGAGCAAGGGAGGGGAAGAGGCTACCAGAGACTGGGACTTGTTGGGGCCATAAGGAGGGGCCACTTCCGGGCAGGCAGGATGCAATGGACATCAATGCCCGACTTTCTCCCTCCCTCTTTTCCTTCAGTCTCCTGCCAGTGTCTCCCAATGGCTGTGCCCACCTGGAAGCCAGAAGGGAAGGAAGATTGAGTGATGTGGTCCCTTGATGGAGATGTCAGGGCATGGACATACATTGGGAGAGAGTTCCAGGCAGAAGCTGTACATGTAAAAGCCCTAAACTGGGAGCATGCCTGGTGAATTTGAGGCCAGGAGGAAGCCAGGGGTACCGTGGGGAGTGAACAGTGGAGAAGGGAGAGAGTAAGATTGGAGATAGGGTTTGGGGAGCAATCTGAGAACTGTGGCTTTTACTTGAAGTGAACTATTGCAAGATTTTCAGCAGAAGAGAGACATGATCTGAGTTAGGTTGGAAAAGAATTGCTCTGCCTACCATGCTGAAAAAGTGACTGTGGATGGGGCAAGAGGTGAAACAGGGAGACTAGTTTAGGAGATTTTTGTAATAACCCAGGTGTGGCTTACCCCTGGGCAGTTGCAGGGGTGGAGTAAGACATGGCCAGCTTCTGGATATATTTAATCTTTTGAAGGCAGAGAAAATTGATTTCTTGAAGAATTATTTGTGAGGCATGAGAGATGGAGTTAAGAATAACCAACAGATTTTGTACCTGAGCAACTGGAAGAATGAATGAATTTGCCATTACTTCTGCTGTGAAGACAGCAGGTGGGGCAGGAACTGTTGTGGACATGTTAAATTTGGGATGACTATCAGACATCCAAGGAAAGGTGTTGAGGCAGTTATAGATAACGAAATCCAAATATGGGGTACATTTAAGTCCAAATGTCAGCCATTTTAAAGAAAAATATTAAGTAGAAACATATAGGTAATAAGTCAATAAGGAAAAAAAACATGACAATGGTTCTCCAAAAACTGGTAGTTGGGAGAGAGTTGCTCCAAAAGAAATTCTTGCAAATGATGGGTGGTTGGAGCAGATGTCCTCTGAAGTCTGCGGCAACTCTAAGGGCCTGTGGAATTGTTTTAACTCACCTGGATTTTACCAGGCGAGCCAAAGGCACCGCCAGAATCAGTGTCTTCACTCATAGTTAGTAGTTCCCAGACTCATGTCAGAATTATCTAGGAAGTTTTTTTCAAAAACATGAATTTTCCTACTGTAAACCACCCTCTTCATTCCTTAGAGATTTTGATACAATGTTTAGTCCACTCCCAGGGATTCAAA
This sequence comes from Dasypus novemcinctus, assembly GCF_030445035.2. NCBI lineage: Eukaryota > Metazoa > Chordata > Mammalia > Cingulata > Dasypodidae > Dasypus > Dasypus novemcinctus. The sequence goes on along the minus strand of NC_080695.1, from coordinate 54,008,823 downwards.
AACTCTATTTGCTAAGCTTTCCCGAGTGATTCTTAGGTCCTCATGGACCAGTGTTTAGAAACTTCTGCAAATTATTGATTATTGTCATTGGAAAGTTCCCCAAAATTTGGTCACTTCTTTGTGATATGCGTTCTGCCACATCTGCAGCCTTGGCTTTGTTATGACCGTAGCTGTGCACTTGGTGCCTCTTTCCTCAAACCACAATAATTGCATGAGAGAAAAGACATTTTTTTCTGTGATCTCTGCGGGGAAATCTAATAAGTACTCCTTCCCTTCTCTCTGAGCTCAGTTGGGTCTTATGTCATGGGCTCTCCTCACTGGGTGGTAACCATGGAAGGACCTCTAGGCAAGGATGGTTGAGTGTGCTCCATTTTGTCTCTGGAGTCTGCTTCCTTGGTAGTTTCCCTCGGCTGGCCTCCTTCCTATGCTGGGTCTCACCACTCCTTTAGAGTCAGGACTGAGTAGTAACAGGAATAATCCCTTGGTTGTGCGCAGTAGACTTTACACAAATAATCTGTCACTCTGTTGACCCCAGTTGATATCTCCAACCCACCCTAAGGAAGTTAAGTAGTTGGTGTTATTATTATTAGCATTCTACAGAAGAGGAACCGACACCCCACCTCTCGTAAAGGGTGATCCAGGTGCCACTGCTCCCATGTCCCATGTTCTTTCCAGGACATCACTGCTTCCTCTTTATGGTAGCTCACCACGAAACACTCACAAATTCCTGTAAGTTTACCTTAGAAACTCCTAGGTTAAGGATACTAAGAAAGGCAGAGCTTGATTGACACCCAAAATATATAAACTCTAAATCATTTTTCAGAAGGAAAATGTGCCAAGGGGTTAAGCAGATTGGCAGCTCTAGAACCAACTCTCCCCTGCAGCATGTTACCCCCTTAGTGCTGTGGGTTTCTTGTTGTTTTAATTTTCAAATTGAAAAATTTTTTTTTGATTTCTGGTTTCTTGTGAAACAGTAGAGATCTGTCAAGGCTAGGCCTATTTTCCTGCAGGGAAGCAATTGGTTGGCTCAATAATGGTGGTTCCTAGCCCTGATGGCATTTGAGATTACAGCTCCACGTGGAGAGAGGCACAACTCAAACACATGGACCATGGGAACCAGTTGATCTAGATTCCAGAGCAGATGGGATTTTACTGATTTTACAAATGGGAGAGAAGAGACAGAGGAGGGGTAACCTATAGACACAAGTCCCACGTGGCAGAGCCAGTTAGAACCTGGGCCATCCCCCCTCCCCAACACTAGGCTGTCAATAACCTTCTTCAAATGATGAGTTCTTCTAGTGCCTTGTTCCTCCAAACTTCTAATTTGCTGGCGAACGTGCCAGAAATGCAGAAACTTAGGCCCCACCCCAGACCCTATGAAATCAATCTGCATTTTAACAAACCCCTTAGGAAATCTGTATCATATTGAAGTTTGAGCCGCACTGTCCAGTGCAGTGATTCACAAACTCTGGCTGCACCTTAGAATCACCTGCAGAGCTCTTCACAATGCTGATGGCTGGGCCCCATACCCAGAGAAGCTCAATGAATTGGGCTGAGGAGGGGCCACAGCACTAGTCTTTTTTCCCCCTCCCAGGTGAGTCCAGGTGCAACCAGGTGGAGAACGACGCTCAAATGTATGTAACCCACAACTTGCCCTGACGCAACTTTTCAGAAAATCCATTAGCAAGCCTTTCCACCCAATTGAAATCCAGAGCCTGCGAATCATTGGCAAGAGTGAATGTTATTCTCTCTCCCCTTCTTTTCCAGAATCATCACCTATCTTTACTGGCAAATCACAGAGGGAAGGAAGATTATGATCAGACTGCTCCACGAACAGATCATTAATGTAAGTCTCATAGGACCTTTCCAGTACTCCCCCCCTTTTAAATATTTTATAACAGAAATTTCCAAACCTAATCTAAAATAAAGAGAACAGTACAAGGAACCCCAAATGCTCACCACTGAGCCTCACTGGCAATCCACATTTGTGTATACTCATTTTCTTGCAAATCTCTGTGATATTTTAAAGCAAATTCTAGGCTTTTTATATTTCACCTGTAAAACTTCTATATGTATCTTTAAGAGATAAAGACTTTTAAGAAATATAACCATAAAAACATCATCATACTTAAAAGAAAACATAATTTTTTTTCAAAGATTTATTTATTTCTCCCCCCTCCCTCCATTGTCTGCTCTCTCTGTCCATTTGCTGTGTGTTCTTCTGTGTCTACTTGAATTCTTATTAGGTGACTCCAGGAACCGATCCTGGCACCTTCCGGAGTGGGAGAGAGGCAATCACTCTCTTGCGCCACCTTAGCTACCTGGTCTGCTGTGTGCTGTACTAGCTCTCCACGTGGGCCAGCACTCCGCACAGGCCAGCACTCCGTGTGGGCCAGCTCACCACATAGGCCGGCTTGCCTTCACCAGGAGGCCCTGGGTATCAAACCCTGGACCTCCTATATGGTAGATAGGAGCCCAATTGCTTGAGCCATATCCACTTCCCAAAAATGTAATTCTTTAATGTCATCTAATATTCAGTCCATATTCAAATTTCCCCAGTTGTCCCCATAAGAGTCTTTTTACAGTAGGGTTGTTCAAATCAGAATCCACAAAGGGACTACATTTTGCATTTGGTTGGTATGTATCAAGTTTCTTTTTCTTTTTTGTCCCCTAAACAAAATATTATTTACCTTTTTTCCTTTTTTTAAATTAAATATTATTTTCAAAGAAGCTTTAGATTACATAAATGTTACATAAAAATTATAAGGGATTCCCATATGCCCTCCTCCCTCCCCCCTACTTTTTCCCACATTAACAACATCCTTCATTAGTGTGGTATATTTATTACAATTGATGAACACATATTGAAGTATTGCTACTAACCATGAACTACAGTTTATAGTTTACACTCTGTCCTGTACAATTGTGTAGGTTATGACAAAATATACAATAGCCTGTATCTAGCACTGCAATGTCATGCAGGACAACTTTTTTTTTTTTAATTTTTTGTCTTTTTAAGAAAAAGATACATAGATCACAAAAAATGTTACATTAAAAATATAAGAGGCTCCCATATGTATTCGTCAGTCAAAGGGGTGCTAATGCAAAATACCAGAAATTGGTTGGTTTTTATAAAGGGTATTTATTTGGGGTAGGAGCTTACAGATACCAGACCATAAAGCATAAGTTACTTCCCTCACCCAAGTCTATTTGGAGCAAGTTGGCTGCCGACGTCTGTGAGGGTTCAGGCTTCCTGGGTTCCTATGTGCCTGGGGCTTGCTTTTCTCTGGCTTCAAGGTTCCTTCTTTCCTCAGGCTGGCTTCTCTTTTCTCTGCGTGCTGACTTCCTGGGTCTTCAGCATCAAACTCTAACATGAGAAATCCCCAACTCTGTTCTTCCTTCGCCATGCCCCGCAACGCCCTAATCATAACTCAATCACGCCCAAGTACAGATCAGATTACAAGCATAATCCGATATTTCTTTTTGGAATTCATCAATTATATCAAACTGCTACACCATATATGCCATGCCCCACCCCTTGCCACTCCTCTCACATCAATAACCTCTTTCATCAGTGTGGCACATTCATTGCATTTGGTTAATACATCTTGGAGCACTGCTACACTGCTTGGATTATAGTTTCCACTGTAGTTTACACTCTTCCCCAGGCCGTTCAGTGGGTTATGGCAGGATATATAATGTCCTGTATCTGTTCCTACAATATCATTCAGGACAACTCTAAGTCCCAAAAATGCCCCCACATCACATCTCTTCTTCCCTCTCCCTGCCCTCAGCAACATCCGTGACCACTGTCTCCACATCAGTGATACAATTTCAACCATTGCTAGAGTCACAATAATTCTATAATAGAATTCCAGTAAGTTCATTCTAATCCATATTTTATTCCTCCATCCTATGGACCCTGGGATGGTGATGTCCACTCCATCTCTAAATCAAGAGGGGGCTTAGATCCCACATGGCTGAAGGATGCGATTCTCCAGCTTGCAGTTGTAGACACTCTTGGTTCCCTGGTATGGTGATTGACCATCTTCACCTCCCTGTTAGCTGACCAGGGTAAGTCCAACAAACCGGAGAGTAGGTATTACAACTCTGCTGAGGCTCAGGGCCCAGCTGGCACATAGACAGTCCAGAGATTCAAGTCTCCTGAATATACACCAACTCCAGCGCCAATCACAGGTTCAGTAAAAGTGACAGAAGAGGCATGTGTAGAAAGGTTACATCTGAGTTCAACTCCATCACACTCAGGAACACAAATTCCCAAATAGGGCCCACTGAGAAGGCACTGAACTCCAGAGCCATCTGCCATGACTATAGAACCTGTGTGTCTTTTATAACCGTTCACCAGCTGCCTCTTTCTCTTGCCATTTATTGTTAAAGAACCAGGTCATTTGTCTTGTAGTATTTCCTGTATTCTCATTATGTCTGATTTGCAACCCTCTTGTGTTGCTTAGCATATTTTCTCCTTTGTATTTCCTGTAAATTGGTGGTTAGATCCAGAGACCAAATTAGATCTGGGTATAACCTTTGAGCCAGAGTCTAGGTGATGCTATGCACTTATGGCATTACTTCAAGAGACCTATAATGTCTGATTGTCTCTTTTCTTTTCTTTTTGGGATGTTACGCATGATCAGTGGTTCCAAGCTTTTTTATCTTAATCCATTCATTCTAAAACTCCCATCAGCCTTTCACCTTGTGGATTTAGTAGCTTTGGCAAGTACTGCCTAGACGATCCTTTTATTTCAGTAGGATTTGTCAAATAGCAATACTCTAATTCCATAATTCCTTCTACATTTATTAGCTGAAATTCTTCTATAAAAAAGAACGTTTGCTCCTTGACTATTTGATTACTCCGAAATACACTTCATTGAGGAAAGGGAAGGTAAATGCATGAGTCTTTCCCTTTATTTACCAGTTTTAAAATGATGATTCAGTACCCTAGCAATCTCCAAATGTAGTCATTGAGGATTTTAGAACTGTAAGTGTGAATTCATGGATTTAAATATATTGATTGGTAAATATATTGAAATACAAATATATTCAATCACAATCACTTTTTTAAATGCCCAATTGGCCTTAACCTTTGCTAGTAGAAACACTTCTGAATGTATTTCTCCGTTTTTTTTCTTAAATCTTTTATTTTGAGATAATTTCAAACTGAGAATTACAAAAATAATACAAAACTTATACAGAGAATTCCAACACACCCCAACCCCACAGATACCCAGAACCACCAATTTTAGCATTACCACATTTGCTGTGTTCCTCCTCTCTCTCTCTCTTCTTTCATAAACATTTGAGAGTAGGTTGTATACCTCACATTCCTTAAACACCTAGTACTTCCACGTAAATTTCCTTAGAACAAGGATACTCACTTATGCAACCAACTTAAGTGTAGTTATCAAGTTAAAGAACTTTAGCATTGCTATAAAGCTTGCAGTCTATGTTCCAATTTTTTTATACATCCCAATAATGTTCTTTTGGGTCTTTCTCTTCCATTATTAGACCCAGTCCAGGACCACATATTGTTTTTTATTGTCATTGACTTTTTTTTGTTTGTTTTATTTTTTATTTATTTCTCTCCGCTCCCCCACCCCAGTTGTCTGCTCTCTGTGTCCATTTGCTGCGTGCTCTTCTGTGACCGCTTCTATCCTTATCAGCAGCACCGGGAATCTGTGTTTCTTTTTGTTGCACCATCTTGTTGTATCACCTCTCTGTGTGTGCCTCACCATTCTTGGGCAGGCTGCACTTTGTTTTGCACTGGGTGGCTCTCCTCATGGGCACACTCCTTGCATGTGGGGCTCCCCTATGCAGGGACACCCCTGCGTGTCACGGCACTCCTTGCACGCCATCAGCCCCGTGCATGGGCCAGCTCCATACAGGTCAAGGAGGCCTGGGGTTTGAACTGCAGGCCTCCCATGTGGTAGCTGGATGCCCTATCCATTGGACCAAGTCTGCTTCCCTCATTGACTCTGTAGTTGTTCTTTTTTTTTAATTGTAGAAACAATACATGTCCTAGATTCTTTCAGCATTGCCCCAGAAGTCTTTGATGGCTTCCTTGCTTTCTGGAAGGATAAAATGTTCCATGCTCATCTTGTTCATGTCCTGTCCCAGGACAGGAATCAGCCATTTCTTCAAGTAGTCCTGCTTAAATGGCATTTGGAGATCACAGTCTGGATACTAAGAATGCTCACTGTTACTGGACTGGCTGCCTTTTCTTCTAAACACCAAATAACCTTTCCCATGCAAGCATGGGAAAGAAACAGGACTCACCAGTGTACTGTCTGCTTGAATCTTGGGGTTTTCAGATCATTTTACCTGGTTCTTTTGGTATATAAAGAAAAAGATGTAAGTTAGTTATGCTCTTTCCCCTCTCTGTCACCAGAAGCATCACCAATATTTTCTGTTGCAGAGCTCTGAATGATTGGGCAAGTCATATGAAGGTCTCCGTATGGGAGGGATTTGATCTGAAAAGCTTGAGTTGTGTGGGCAGTACCAGGCAACCTGGATAGAGAGTTGATGGCATCATTTGAGGGAACACCGTAGCCTCACCATGGGCCTCCCAGCTTGAGAGTCTTGTCCAGAGGATGGACCACAAAGAGAGGGACATTGTCTCCAAAAGAACCAAAGAGGCTAGGAAGGCTCTGGACCAAAGTATGATCATCTACAGCTAAAACTTCTGGGTGCTTGTTAAAAGTGCAAGTTCTGGGGAGCAGGTATGACTTAAGGGATTGAGTGCTTGCTTCCCACGTGGGAGGTTCCAGGTCTAGTTCCCGGTCCCTGGTCCCAGTACCTCAAAAAAAAAAAAAAAAAAAAAAAAGCAAATTCCTGGGCCTCTTCCAGAACCAGTAATAGTGACAGATTACCTTTACTGAGTGCTAATATGATGCTGATGTTGTACTGTGATAAAATAATTCTTATTTAATCTTTACCCTCTCTGGGTTGTGTGTGTGTATGTGTCTTAATTCCCATTTTAAAATTAAGAAAACTGAAGCTTACAGAGTGAAGTGACTTGCTTAAAGTCATGGGGCTAGTAAATGGTGGGCTTTGAACCAGGGGGACTCTAAAGTTTCCTGGTACAGAGCAGAGATTACCAAACAACTCGGCTGCCTCCAGACCATTGGAGGACTTGTTAAAAATTCCAGTTTCAGCTCTTCACTAGAGAATAATCCCAGTTAATAAATGTAGAAAGGACGAGGGGAGTAGATAATCATCATGAAGCAAACACCACAGTAATGACTGTTGCAAGCAAGAGCTCCTGATGGGTGCTCAGATTAGTGGATCATAGTGTAAGAAGAAACAGAGGCGTGGGAAGTGGGACTCCCATGACTGGCCTAGACACCCACCCGTGCTTGCTCCACCTCCTCAACACACGGGGGAAGCTACCACTCTCTTACTGCAACAGGGGTTCACAGAAAAGTGATGACACACTCCTGGGAGGGCACACCCCCTTCACCTGCTCTTCTTCCCATTCTGGGAATTGATCTAGGTCTTTTCCATGAAAGCAGTTAACTTTGACAAAGGAAACATATTTGAAGCACTTGGTACAAAGCTGCTGGCATTCTCAGTTGGAGGACAAGGCAGATCCAGATAAGGTCCTGGGGCAGAGAGCGAGCCGGAAGGGGGATACGGAAAACCATTTGTCCTGTGGCTCCAGACAACGGCACCTAAGTTGCTTCTAGCAGCAGGTTAGAGAAGGCTCCTACTCTAGGGACATTGCCGTAGAGGAGAATTACAATAGAGGAAGGCTGTGGGGGATAATTCGACTTTGCTGTGAAATATTCCTTTTCTTTCATCAAGAGAAAACAGGGTGGCAGGCTCCATCCAGCTTCAGGGACCCTAGCTGCCTAAAGACCAACCTTCTTTCCATCCGTTGTTTCACAATACCCCGCCACCACTCATTCCTCATGGCTTTGTGTGTGTATGTTTTTCTTCTTCTTGGCAGGAGGGCAAAGATAAGATGTTCCTGATAGAAAAGTTGCTCAAGCTGCAGGATATGGAGAAAAAAGGAAACCCCGGCTCGCTCACCCTGGAGAGGAGAGAGGTGGAGGTGAGGCTGGAGGCTGCCTGGGGAGCCCTGTGACACACACTCGCCTCCTTTTGGAAAGGGAGCTAGACACCAAGCGTGCAGGATCACATACAAATAGATCACATCTATTTTTAAACATTCCTGTATTTTTTATTTAAAAAAGAATATTCATTCATTCAACACTTTCCATGACTCACCTTGTTCTAGGGGCTGGGGTTATTGTGGTGAAAAAAACAAAGCCTCTGCCCTCGTGGAGCTTTCTTGCTTGTTTTATATGCACCCAATAATGAAGGAGTAGATCCCACGAGACAATAAGTGCCCTAAGGCTCATCCCACGCTCAGTGGAATGGGTATTCTTTCAGACTTTTTTACCTTGGGTATCCGCAAACATATATGCATTTACTAATGCTTTTATTTATTACAAAAGTGGGGTTGTACTAAAAAATAATATCATAATGTCTTTTCCCCACCATTTAATATTCCATTGTTTCAGCCTGCACATATCTGGACATTTGGGTTATTTCCAGTTTTGTTTTTTTTTAAGCTATCCAAACTGTATAATGAAACATTTTTATTATAGTTATTTTACATGAGCTTTTCTGCCACATGATTATTTTAATAGATATTGCAATAACACTCTCTTAAAAAGATTTTATTAACTTAAACATTCCTCCCAGGAATGGTGTAAAAGGTGCTTGGAATCATGCTATTTATAAGCCCAAAGCCCTTTCTGGCTTCCTTAGCATCTTGGAAAATACTGATAAATAGTAAATGCACTTTAATTTAAATGCCACTGGTTTTGGAAGTAAGGATTCCAACAGAAAGGACTGCTGTGTATTTTACTATCTGTGTAAATGAATACTGTCATACGGTTTAGAATAAGAGCAGGAAGACAACTCTAAATTCCACAAGGGCAGAGACCAGGTCTGTACCCTGGTAAGCCCTGGTCCTAGCCCCGGTCCTGATAAATTACTGGCATATTGGAATGCTCAGTAAATATTGTGAAATGAGTGAATGAATGAACAAATGCATCACTGTCACTGAAAACCAAAACAAAACATTAGATATTTGCATGCTTAGCCTTGGTCTTAATCTGTCACCCCTTCATTTTAAAATGGTGGGGGGCTCACAAATCTTACCAACTATGCAACAAGACCTGAGATCTACGTCCTCTTCTGGTAATGTGGTTGCCTGTTTTCTTCTTTTTCAGCAACAAGGCCTTCTGCAGCTGGGGGAACGTGATGCCACTTGCGGTGAGTAGCCAGACTGGCACTGGATAAGATACTAATTTATCCAGAGGACATATCCTGAGATAGAGGGTCAGAATTGTTCCTGTATCAGTTATTCTTTCAGCTGCCAGACCCTATACAAACTGGCTTGGGCAAAAATCTGAGAATAATTCCTCCTTTAGGCATGGCTAGAGGCTCCATTCCATGCCACCTCCTTTCTCAATTAGGCTCTTAGTAATTGCAAGACAACTTCATCAGCTTCTGGTACCTTTTCAGATTCAAGCCTAGAGGGAAAGCATGAGAAACCCAGAATTCTCATAGTGTTTCATTGAATCCGATTGGGTGATGTGCTCATCCATGAACCAATGGCAGTGGCCTTGGAAATGGGATGATTTCATTGACCAGATCTGAGTCACATGCTGCATCTGTGGCTACAGGTGATGCATCCATTCAAAGGCTTGAGACTGGGGACAGGGTGACTTCCCAAGGAAAATTTGGAGCTGATGCCAGGACAGGGATGAATGCCTGGGAGGAGACAAATAAACGGATCCCATTCATCTTCTTGGAGATAGTTTTTTTCTGAAGGCATCTGATGATGGGAGTTTCTGGGGGAGGATTGAAGACACTAAAAAGGAGGCAAGAGAGGCCTAAGGAACCATGGGATCTTGAAGGTCAGTTTGGTCTTCTCCTTTAGAGATGGGGCAGGGTATGTCTGTGCTAACTTCTCTTTGTGTCAAACCCAGACTTGCGATTTAGGGGATCAATTCAAGAAGATAATCCAAAGACCTAACGATTGTGTGGTAACAAGACAACAATCAAATACAGAACAAAGATAAAAATGGAACAACTTCATGGCATCTGGACCTTCATGAGTTTTCCAGAAGGGGAATCACAAGCCTTTAGTCAGGAGTAGAAACTGACCACATTGTAAATGCCAATGTAAAATGGGCAATCCCTGCTCTTTTTGAAACCTGAATGAAGTGATGATTTTTTAAGACAAAACATTTTAGGTTTTCTGGAAAAGAAAGTTGGAATATTTAAACCAGCTAAAAAAAAAAAAAAAAAAACCTGAGAAGAAATAACCTGGGAATGATGTATTTTTTTTCTTCAAGCTTTGTGCAGATGAATTATTGGCCCATAGAATTCTCTCCTCCCAGACTTCAAGTCAGAAGTCATTTTGCTTTTCCTGGAAAATGTTTGGAAATGGGTGCTAAGAAATGTATTCCAGCAGGAATAAAAATGTGATCCTCTGCATTTGTTCATGACTTTGAACTAAAAACATCCCCATGTCGCCCAAAGGTGAAACAACCTTTAGAGCTGCCTGTTGCATTTTTGTGGATTTGCCAACAAGGTATGAAATGGTACTTTAAACTGAAGGGCCCAGAAAGGGGCAATTACAAGATACTCAGAGGAGAGGAGTCTCCTCTTTAGGAATCACTGAATTTAGAAAACACTTAACAGTGCATTTGAAACCCAAGTACCCAACCAATGCTCAGTCATTGATTCACTTTCTTCATTCCCTTATTTATTCATTAATTCATTTACTTCATCAACTGCATTTGGGCATCATCTTTGCTAGTTGTTTCACATTTCAAGAATTATAACTCATATTCTTTTGTTCCTTCATTCATTCAACAAATATGTACCAAGTGGTAGTGAGCAAGATGGTGAACGAGTTGAGACACAGTCCCTGCGTTCATGGTGCTATCAGATTAATTTAGACACCAATTTAAGAATTAAGCAATAATTAACTACAATTGCAATCGGTGCTGCTAGGGAGAAGCACAGAGGACTACAGGAAACTTACCTCACCTGTGGGGTCAGTGAAGGCGACCTCCTGGAATTGATGTTTGCACTGATGTGTTTCCTTTGGACTGTCTTGATGCTGTTTATGCTTCTTTGGTTTCTGCACTGAAAGGGGAACTCCTGCTGAAAGGGTTTCCTTATCATCTCTGCTTGTTTACACCTTCTAATTGCTTGCATCTGGGCAGTTTCTCCTGTCACCTCAATCCCTTGTTGCCATTTTAGCACAGTCCCTGCTTCTCCTAGAGGTGTAACACAGTAGCCAGATCTAGTCTGCAGGTCTCACACACACATTTGGATGTGAGAAGGATGTCTTTGACACTTGGCCTTGACATCAGGGAGAGTCTGGTTAGCCCGACTGTCCCCAGGTCCTGTCAGGGCCTCTCTTTAGGCAGCAGTGTTCTAACCCCAGCTGCACCCAAGATTCACAGGGAGCTGCCAACCAACAGCTGTGTCCAGGCCCCACTCTAGACCAAATCCATCAGCGTCTTGGAAATAGGTTTAAGCTCTCCAGACAGTTTTAATGGGAAACCAGAGCTGAAAACCACTGAGCTAGAATCTAGAGTAGTTCTTCCCCAAAGTGGCTGACCCTAAGAGCCTATTAGGGCCCTTAGCACACATTTGTGCAAATGGTGAGCCCAGAATATGACATGAGAATCTTCAGGGGTCCGTCACCATCCTCCTCTTCCAATACTTACTTCAAAATTAGAAAAGTAACATAGGCTTTCTAATAATCATTTGAGAGCTGGATAACCCCTCATTTTTTTTTAAGATTTATTATTTATTTATTTCTCTCTCCTTCCCTGCCTCCCCCCAATTGTCTACTCTCTATGTCCATTTGCTGTGTGTTCGTCTGTGTCTGCTTGTATTGTCAGCAGCACTGGGAATCTGTGTTTCTTTTTGTTGCATTATCTTGCTGTGTCAGCTCTCCATGTGTGCGGCGCCACTCCTGGGCAGGCTGCACTTTTTCTGCGCTGGGCAGCTCTCCTTACGGGGTGCACTCCTTGCGCGTGGGGCTCCCCTATGCGGGGGACACCCCTGCATGGCGTGGTACTCCTTGTGTGCATTAGCACTGTGTATAGGCCAGCTCATCACACGGGTCAGGAGGCCCTGGATTTGAACCCTGGATCTCCCATGTGGTAGGTGGATGCTCTATCTGTTGAGCCAAATCCACTTCCCAACCCCTCATTTTAAGAACGAAAAAAGCAGAGACTTATTTTGAATTCTGCAGGACCTGATTCTTCAAGTGTATGCAGTGAACTGTCTGGGTCATTTCTTGTGACACAATGAGATGATTTTGTGTAAAGTTCAGTTATAAGTTGCAGGACTAAAATGGCAAAGACTTGAACACTTTTTTAAAAGCTTTGATTTGAAGAGAGGTGAGAAGAATTAAGCTCATTTGTAAGATTGCTCTTCAGTATGGTGGCATTTAGCAGTCCCTCCCTGAATTTTCAAAGTTGGGACTTTTTCACAGCCTTTGTCTGGGCACCCAGATATGGAGAGCGGGCTAACTCTGGTCTGCTCATGTTTGCACCTGCCTGGGAAGAGTAATGCCTTCCACCCATTAGTAGTAGTGGTGGTGACTCTTTGTAAAGTGCTCTCCCGGCTCCAGGCATGGGGAGATCTTGCTATTTGTGAAGTCTGGGGTGGGGCCTGGAGTTTTCTTTTCTAACAAGTGTCCAGGGGGTGCCTCTACTGTGGGTGTGTGACCGACATTGAGGACAGTGTTAAAGCACCTCCACAGTTTATCATTTTGTCCTCAGAGCCATGGTATTGCACTGCTGACATTTTTTTCTCAAAGCACTTCCATCTTTCTCATTTTATCTCCTAACCATATTGCTTTACAACAATGAGGGCAAATATTATGACCGAGGATGAAAACTTAGGTACCAACAGGTCAAGTGATTTGTCCACGGTCTTAGAACTAGAGAGTGGCAAAAGCGAGGACTGGGTTTTCTAGAGGCCTGGCTGACCCTCTTGTTCAGTGTTTCTTGGACCTGAGCGTGCACTGGAACTACCCAGAAGGACTTTTTGTTTTAAAGATTTGTTATTTATTTCTCTCCCTCCTACCCCATTGTCTACTCTCTGTGTCCATTTGCTGTGTGTTCTTCTGTGTCTGCTTGCATTCTTGTCAGTGGCACCGGGAATCTGTCTCTTTTTGTTGCGTCATCTTGCCATGTCAGCTGTGTGTGCAGTGCCACTCCTGGGCAGGCTGCACTTTTCTCGTGCTGGGTGGCTCTCCTTGCAGGGCGCACTCCTTGCGCATGGGGCTCCCCTATGCAGGGGACACCCTTGCATGGCACGGTACTCCTTGTGCACATCAGCACTGCACGTGGGCCAGCTCACCACATGGGTCAGAAGGCCCTGGGTTTGAACCCTAGACCTCCCATATGGTAGGCGGACGCTCTATCAGTTGAGCCAAATCCGCTTCCCCAGAAGTCTTGTTAAAACACAGACTGCTGGGCCTCTCTTCTAGAGGCTCTGATTCAGTAGCTCTGGGTGGGGTCTGAGAATTTGCCTTTCTAACAAATTCCCATAATGCTGATGCTGAATAAATGTCAAAGGACAGCATCCTTGAGAACCACTGCACCTAGCGGCTACCCTACATCCTCTTGACACTGCGTGTTCTGCTGAGCTTTGGAGTGTAATTGAAAACTTGGTGATAGAACACATTAATCTTTAGCATTTTTGATCAAAGCTATCACCTAACTTTACCCTACAGGGACCATCATTCCATGCCAAGAGGGTTCGAGTGGTTATTTGGAACACTTCATTAATTCATACCCTTCCTTGGCCTCAAAGCTATAGTTGGCCGACCTGTGGCAGCTCTTATTCCTTTCCACCCTATGAAACAGTCATGTGTAATTTGATGGAGAAATTTGCATCTGATAAAAACAAAGAGTATTTCAGTCTTGCCAAATTCTAATCGAAACAAGTTTTATTGAAACACCAAGCTCCCAAGTAAAAGAAAGCATATTGTATGATCCAGGAGGTGGTGGGTTCCTTAAGCTGTTTGAGGCTGCCTTTTGATGTTATGTATCTCTGACACCCTGAGGAACAGAGGGGCAGTCCAAAGAACAGCAGAGGGTGTGAATTCAACCTATATTTGTTTTCCTGGAAAGAATACTAATTGATTGGGACTTTGGCCCTTTGATGCTGTCAAATCCTGTATCATTTCTCCTGAGCCCCAACTTTTCATCTCACTCTGTGTCTGTCTCTCCAGTTTCCTCAAGGAAGTGGCAGGCACTGTAAAGGGTGCTGAGAACAATTAAGATGTTAATCATTAGGGCTTACTAGGTGCCAGACATGGTGGTAAGCAGGGGTTAAGAGTGTGAACACTGGAATGAGATCACTGAAGGTCCGAATCCTTATCACTGTTGTGTGATTCTAGGCCAGTTATTTAATTTCCCTGTCCTTCAGTTTCCTGAACCATAAAACCGACCTTGTAGTGGTGTTGCAAAGCAAACACATGTAAAGCATTGGAAACAGTGCCTGGTACATGGTAGGTAGTCAATAAATGTTAATTAACAAGCATTTTATCTACACTCTTGCTTAATCACAACCACCTTATGAGGTGGAGACTAATATCACCCCTAATTTTCAGATAAATTAACTTGTCCAAGGTAATAGTCAGTAAATTGCTGACCAGGAATTCAGAGTTAGCTTTCTCTGATCTCAAGTCTTGTTTTCAAACCCTCTCCAAAGCCTCTCAAAGAAGTACTTAATGGTACATACATCTTTCTTCATCCAAGGCCCAGGTCACCTAAGCATAGGACCTAAATCCTTAATTGGGCCTGGCTGTGTCAAGGACAAATGGATTTGGGACAGGGGTCAAGAGACAGTGGACTTCACACTCCCCTTAGAGAATTCCTATCTGGAAGGTACACTGAGGGCTAAAGTCAGCCCCCAGCTGTGTTTTCACAGTGTTTTGAAATGAGTTGCCAGTATGCAACTAAATCTCAAGTTTTCATATTTTGAAAACCTCCATTTCAGGCTTCTCTTGAAAAACAGGACCTGGCCAGCGAGCTGGGTAGAAGCACCTGTAAGGCCAGACCTGCCCTCTGCCAGCTTTCCTCTATAAGTAAACAGCCTGGCCCCTGTAGGCATTTGAGTTAGCCACAGTGGCCAGTTTAATTACTATTTCAAAGGATAATATTGAGGTGATGCTTTTCTCAAGGCCACTGCTAAAGATAACCTGGTGGAATATTCTCTGCTTGTTTTCTTTTTTTCTCTACTTTTCTCTATTCCAGATTTCTCAGATCCCCTTTTTTTTGGTCACTCCCTCCTCCCTCTTGTTACTCTAGTCTTCTAGTCGTGACATGGCATGGAAGTAAAAGCATTTTAAATATTTTCCATTTGTTAGATCAATCTTTGTCCTATTGTTACTTTTAGAATTTAGGAAAATTTCTCTGTTGATTGAAAATGTCCCAAGCTCCGTCTACCACATTCCTGACAATACCAGTTGTCGCAAAACTCAGTTTGCCTCTCCCTTCCATCCAGCCACATGGGCTGGTGGCCTTTCAACGCACACTCCGCCTGGCTGCTCTGCAAGGCTGGTGATTCATGGGAGGAGGTGATAAAGGCCACAGATGGGGATGAAAGTTGGGAGAGGGGTCAGCGAGAGAGGGGTCAACAAGAGAGGGGCAGCTTTGCAATTTTTAAAATACTCAATTTCATGTAAATATTGTTACTTTGGTTGTGGGAAAGGGCGAGAGGGGAATAAAGGGTTCTACATGGTAAAGGCAGACACTGAGCAGTGAAGAGCAGGAGCTCTGGAGTTAGGCAGACCTGGCTTCAAATCCCACTTCCACTATGGACTCTGAAACCTTGGGTAAGCGACTTTAACTTGGCAGCTCCTCAGTTTCCTTATCAGTAAGAAGAAGATGACAACTCCTCCATAAGATTTATGTAAGGGTTAAATAAGACAAGGCATGGTAAACACTTGTACAGTTGCTGGCAAGAAGTTTTAATGCTCGTGATATCAGGCTCTGCTATATCATCAGCTGTGTGAGTTTTGAGCCAGGCCTTTCCCTTCCACAGGTCTTGTTTCCTAATCTGTAAAATGAAGAGGTAAACCTAGATATTCTATGATCAACCTTGGGAGATCATCCTAGTAAGCCTAAAAAAGTGCAACTGTGTTACCTGGTGGTTTGCAGCTGTTATTTAAGATGCCATACATACTCTCCTCAGATTCATTTTAAGACTGCCCTAGCACTCTGGTTGCTGGACACTAAGACCTTCATCAGGCTGCTGCCCCTGTTCAGTGGACCACGCAGTTGGCTTCCCCAAATGCCTTATGCCTTAGATATGAGGCTAGCTACTCAGTTTTCCCTTAGTGCTCCTTTTAATGATTTTATTAATATGGTCAAGTTTGAAGTCTACAGTACATTGTTAATGGAGCGGAATACAAATTATTTAAAATAAATATTTTGTGTAAGAGTGGCAAGCTTTAAAATGTCAACTCAGCAATCATGCATTTCCCATGCATTTGCATTTGTATCCTCATATTCACAAATTTCATCTGTGCTTATCCTCACTGGGTCTCGGTGTGTATCTCAGCTAGGCTGGGGCAGGAGCTGTTGTGCCTTTTCTCAGACCCAGATTTTCCAAGAGCAAAGGTATTGAACTCAGGCATTCCAGGGACTGGGTTTAGCTGTGAGAGCCACCTGATCCTCCGGGACTTGGGCTAGCACACAGGTTACTTGGATATCCCTGCATGAGACCAGCAGGCAGTTTCTGAGCCCATGTTTCCTTCGTAGGGCAAGAGTCTAGAAATGAGCTGTACAGTCTTCCAACATGCTGTCAGTGATATAGCTGGAGCCAAGATGGGATTCGTAGTAACTTTTTTCATCAAAGGTGTTGACAGTCCAACCAACAACCTGAATTCCTTTAGCTGACCACTTCTTCAAGTAGGCCCTAGAGAAAAAGGGAAAAGCCAGTCTCATCAGACTAATGCCCAGTTGCCCCAGGGATATGTACTGGTATTCACTTAGTAGTGTCTAAAAATAGTAGTGTCCAGAAATAGCCTCCTATTTGGCCTCTGCACTGCAATTGAGGAAGCATTCACAAACCCAGCTGATCATGCCATGAACCTCCCCTTTGCCCCAGCTCAAAACACTCTGGAAGCTCGCTAAAGCACACACACACAAAAAAAATCCTTTACAATGCCACTGAGAACCTGCCCGGCTTGCCTGTACCTGTCTCTTTGGCCTCCTCTCATACCACATGTTCCTGTTCTTTTCTGTACTGAAAATTATTGTTTTCCTCAGTTCCATGAACGAATCATGCTCCTTCCTGCCACAACTTTTTGAACATGTATCTTCCTCTGCCCAGGATGTCACCCCTCCTCTATCACACCTAATACCTACTCCCCCTTCAGATTGGAGCTCAATTGTCACATCCCAGGATGCCTTTCCTGACTGTTCTGACCAGGTCAAGTGACCTAGTATATGCATAGGAGTACACTTCTCTCCTCAGAGGCTGGATCTCATCTGTAATTACATATTTATTGGGTTTTTATTTGATTAAAATCTCTCTTCCACTCAACTGCAAATGCCATGAGGACCGAAACCATGGCTTTGTTTCTTCACACAGGACCTTGCAATACTGTAGGCACTTGATGTATTTATTGAATAAATGTACACATGACTAAAATTCTAGGAAACTTGCAACTCTGATGGATTATTAAGCAGATAATCCTGAAATGCACAGATATAAAATGGTCAACAGGAAAAATTCAGAGATTGCTAACAGGTTAGGGAATGGAAAGTTTCTTGGAAATGATGGAACAGAACCTGCGATGTATGCGGGAACAGGAGGAAAGATGGAAGGGATAAGGACATGGTGCCCATGGGATGTCTTCACTGTGGTTATGCCCTGGACGTTGTCTTGGTTTTCAAAGGGAGCCAATCACAAGAAATTTAATCCTGTGCTCACAATAGGTTAGAATATTAACTTTTTCTTTACAAAACACTATTAACAAGAATATCTGATCAACCCGATTTGGAAAACATGAAATATGCCTGAAGTTTTCCCTCTTAAGAATTTAATGGGGGAAGTGGACTTGGCCCAGTGGTTAGGGCGTCCGTCTACCACATGGGAGGTCTGTGGTTCAAATCCCGGGCCTCCTTGACCCGTGTGGAGCTGGCCCATGCGCAGTGCTGATGCGCGCAAGGAGTGCCGTGCTACACAGGGGTGTCCCCCGCATAGGGGAGCCCCACGTACAAGGAGTGTGCCCCGTAAGGAGAGCCGCCCAGTGCAAAAGAAAGTGCAGCCTTCCCAGGAATGGCGCCACACACACGGAGAGCTGACACAAGATGACACAACAAAAAGAAACATAGATTCCCGTGCTGCTGACAACAACAGAAGTGGACAAAGAAGAGAGCAGACAACTGGGGCAAGGGGGAAGGGGATAGAAATGAATCTTTTTTTAAAAAAAAAAACAAGAATTTAATGGCATATCAGCTTAATAAAGGGTAGTGAGCTTTGCAGATTGAAATCAATCTATTCTGTCTGCTCAGTTAATCCTTTCCAAAAAGAGCATTCAAGAAGTATGTTGGGAGAAGATAAACAAAATAGCCTCCTAACTTACGGGGATACAAAATCCTTTTGCATGAGGAAAGCTGAAATTCCACACAGGTACCACAAGATATTATGAAGGCTCCAATCAAGCAAAATGTCCATTATCACAAATAGGAACTGCTTCCAGAAACGATCATAGCGTGGTTTTCCATCTCCTGTGTGGCTAAGGCTCCAAGGTCTGTGAGTTAAAGCTGTTATAACATTTTGATCTGCTTGTCTCATCTGAAAAGGAATTTTGGAAGATAAAATAATTATCATATCTTAAGTCCAATACTTCTCATTTGTTTTTTAGATTTAGCCAGTGAGCTCATTCTGAAGTGGTGGTCATTGTTGGTGCCCTGCCCCCATGTCTACTAAACAAGTACTCTATCATAAACCCTTTGAGAAAAGAATGTGATGGATCTAAAGTGTTTAATATAATAGTAAGAACATTTCCTCCATAATCTTAAAAGAACTGCAATCCCATCTTTAAATTAAGGGATATTACAATCTTGGGGTCAGATTTTAACAATGTCAGAATAAATTAACTGGGTATCTATTTAAATAATTAGAACTCAATGAGAATGTAATCATGCTCATTTCAAGATGGAATCATTAGCTTTGATCCTTTCCAGAGCAAAAGGGAGGCTGGGGTAGAGTGGGAGGGTGTGGGGAAGTAGAGTAAGGAGGATGTGAAGTGAGGAAAGAGAGGGATGTGTGATGAGAGAATGGGAAAGGGAGAAAACTGGGGACAGGCAACACGGAGAGGGCAAAAGGAGAAACATGAATGGACTTCCTTCACTGTGTGCTGGGCTAGCTCTATGCCCCTCTGGAGAAAATACCTTACATTTTATTTTTTTAAAAGATTTATTTTCTTTATTCCACACCCCCTCCCCCCCCATTGTCTGCTCTCTTTGTCCATTTGCTGTGTGTTCTGTGTCCACTTGCTTTATTAGGCAGCACTGGGAATCTGTCTCTTTTTTGTTGTGTCATCTTGCCACGTTAGGTCTCTGTGTGTGGTGCCATTCCTGGGCGAGCTGTGCTTTCTTCATGCAGGGCAGCTCTTGTTGCAGGGTGCATTCCTTGCATGTGGGGCACCCCTATACGGGGGCACCCCTGTGTGGAATGGCACTCTTTACACACGGCAGCACTGTGCATGGGCCAGCTTACCACACAGGTCAGGAGGCCCTGGAGATTGAACCCTGGACCCTCCATATGGTAGGCAGACACTCTTATCAGATGAGCTAAGTCTGCTTCCCTACCTTACATTTTAAAGGGCTCTATGGTCAAGTAATTTTGGCAAATCCTCTTCCAAATGTCTGGAATCCCCAGGACTTGATTAATCTCAATAACAGCTTATACTTTTATAAGATATAAGATAGGCTTCATCCTTAATGTAAAAATTTTAAATGTATGCTCTATTGGTCACTGTTGAAGAATACTATAGAACCATCTCCTTATTTTAGAAACTGGTAAATAAAGCTTTTATCCTGTCTCCTGGGTGACCAAATAGGTGAGGAGAAGTTTCTTTTTACAGAAGTATTCTATCTAAAACAGGAAGAAATGACAGAATTAAGATATCAACATTTAGAAACCTCTCCCAGTAAACTGACAGAGCTGACCACTGAGCATCAATAGCAGCTAACATGACAACAACAAAAATTCCACTTGTTATGTGCCTCCAGATGGAAAAACACCCCCACTGATAAAATTATCTTGCTAAAATAACCAAATCTAATATGATTGTGTCTAACTCTAACCACTTATTTACAAAAAATCTGGTATTTGATGCTATTAAGAACTTACTGTTAGTAGTTTTAGATGTAAAACTGGTATTGTGTTTTTTTAAATTTTTTTAAGAATCTCTTTAAAGACAATACAATTTATAGGGATTAAATGACATCTGGTAATTTATTAAAAAAATACTGGGGAGGATAATGGGGATCATGGATAAAAGAAGCTGGGGATGAGTAAGGGGAGCTCATTATACTACTCTACCTTTAAACTTTCCATTTTTCCAGAATAAAGGGTTTTTGTTTTTTTTTAAAGAATGTATGTTCTGCTGTTACTTAGAAGTAGGATTACATAATACTGTTCTGTTCTGATAAAGTTTACCAAAGTAATCTGAATAAGCTTATAGGTAACATAAGAAAGTGGCTCTAGAGGGATCATGGTATTTCAAAATAGGATACCAGCATATTCCCTTTCCCAAATTTCTCTTAATAGCAAAATGAAGCTTCTTAACTCTGATGGTGATTCAGTGCAGCTTAACAAGCATTCAATCTTAGGCTTCCTCAGCCCATTGTTGTAATTACCGCCAACTAACATCACTTTATATACAATAGAAATCTTGAATTTTACCTTATAGATAACTTCGGGCAAGAAAGAGCAGACGATACTATTATTGTATAGTTGAGGAAACTCCATATAAATTTTCTTTAGCACATCAGTAGCCTGTAAAAGAGATTCATCTATTAAAGTGTGACAGTCCTAACCATTAACTATTATATAGTAAATACAACCCTCTTGACTAAATCAGAATTATATGGAAATGTTGAAAGATTAATTGGTAGACTCCATTATTCATTGGGATACATTATAAACACACTGGCAGCAGACAGGTAAGAAGCTGGGGTACTGCTGCTTTACTGTCTTTTTGAGAGACCCACCCCTTTTAGGAAGTGTGGAAGACTGCAGGCAAGTGAAGGCTGGAAGCAAAATTTAAAAATCCTTTCCTTATACATCAGTTGAATCACTAGGAAAAGTCCTTTTATACCCACAACTCTACCACTCTTCTGCCTTTCCTATGTGAAGGATGAGCCGACCAGCCCAGGAACTACAGAGGGGAGCTTTTCTCAGTCCAGGGGCCTGGGAGGATACAATATCCATCCACCATCATGGAGGGAGAAACAATGGGACAAGCGGGGAGGGCAGCTGGAAAAGTCTCCCAACTCTTTCCAAATGAGTGGAAGTTCCTTTTCATAGAAACAGTCCAGCTACTAAATGGAAAAAAAAATGAGAGAATTAAAATATCAACTTTATGCAACCCCTAGTGAATTGACACATCTGGCATCATGAGCAGCTAATAACAAGAGTCCGCCAGATATTGTGTGGAATACAATGTTTCTTGTTTGAAATACTGCTAGTTTTCTAGGCAACAAAATGCATTCAAATAAAAATAAATAAGTGAAAAAGAATAACATAGAGATTACCAAGTTACTAATGTAACTAAGTGCTAGCTATAGAGCCAAGTTACTTTCTTGCTGTTTGACTGAATGCTGCCCAGACTTTGGCCCTATAGAACATTACATTTTTTTTGGTAATTATATTAAGCAAGCATTAGTCATTTAGATAGGATTTGGGATATCAAATTTATCTCTTTTTAATGGAAGACCCTTAAAGATATATGTTTATATAAAGGTTTTTTGTTGTTGTTATTTGTGTCCTTAAAACATTTATTGAATTAAAACAAACACTGTGTGAAAGTTTCTTCTTCTTCTTATATAATTAGTATATTATTTCTTATAGCAACCCTATGGGTAGTTTCTTTTCTTATTCCCGTTTTGCTCATAAGGAAACTGAGGTTTATTAAGTTAAAGTTACATTGTAGTAAGTGACATAGCTTAATCCAGGTTTGTTGCACTGCAAAGCCCTTGATTTTGGCTACTGTGCTGTGCTAGCTCCTATCTATTCCCAACACTAGTACCACATCTTGGTAGAACTGGATCCCTATGCTCTACCTCATCATGGCCAAACATCTGTGAACACACAAAGAGAAATTGCAAATAACTGGATGGACTTTTGTTTTTGTTTTTATTCTTTGCTTATTCTAAGAGATAAGCATGAAATTGAATGCCTTGAATGAAATATAGAATCCCAAACATGGGCCACATCAACAACTCCCACAGGTGCTCATTAAAATGCATGCTCTTTTGGCCCCATCTTAGACACTTTAAGAATCCCTTCTCAAGGTGGTGTGGCCCAGGAATCTATCTTTAATAGGTACTCCAGATGTTTCTGATGCAGACTGATTGGAAATCCTGACTAGCATACAACTATCAGTTTACCAGAGTAGTAAATTAACTATAGTACCAACCAGTCTCCTCTTTCTTAAAAACCTGGGAGTTTACTATACTAAAATTAGAGTATAGCCTTAAGCTCACATTTCAGGTTTTAATAGCAACTGGCTTCAACTATATCCTGGGATTAATGAAAAAAAAAAAAAAAGACATCATCAGAATTCTCAACCAGTAGGTGGCCATTACTGATTATAACTATTGCTAGGGAAAAAAAATAACCAAGTTGTCTAATTAGGGGGAAAGTATTTATACTTGATAAACTGTTTATAGGAGAACAAATGTAATCTGTACCTATCTTCCCATTGACTTCTATTGCAATAATGTTATAGGTAAAAGTATATGTTCTAAAATTTAAGCAAAATCTTATTTAGGAATGTCATACATTCAAAGAAAATACAGTAATTTTCTGATGAAAATATTACTCAAATCATAAAATAGCAAAACTCTACCAGAAATCCATTATAATGGATGAATTTATGTAAAGATAATCCTGTTAGCTCTCAGAAGCTTTAGATTACAGGAATTTTCTTTAAATGCAGTCCATAGTTGTCCATCTAAGACCCTTATCAGCCATATGCAAATAATTTTGTGTCCGACTCCTGAATCCCTATTTATGAGGTCACTTGAGTGG
Organism: Dasypus novemcinctus; assembly: GCF_030445035.2. Lineage (NCBI taxonomy): Eukaryota > Metazoa > Chordata > Mammalia > Cingulata > Dasypodidae > Dasypus > Dasypus novemcinctus. Next base: position 53,985,474 of record NC_080695.1, on the reverse strand, counting down.
TTGTTCCAGAGGTGTCTCTTTATTGTCCATTTAACATCTTTTGTAAATGATTTATGAAATAAAAGAAATCTGACTCTTCCCTTTTGTGCTGGTTGTAGAACATCAAGAGTTGTTAAAAGGTTCAATTCCATAATTTATTGTTTCCTTAAAGATGTACCATTTTGCATTGCATACTTCCGTTAAGCAAACATATTGTAATTTGTAAAAATAGTTTAAGAAAAAAGAATAAATAATAAAATATATGGTTAATTTTGGAAATGATTAACAATGAAATAAGATGTCTTTTTAAAAAGTGAAGTCCATGGTATAAACTGTACCATATTTGCATGGCCTTTGACATCAAAGAAGATTGTGAGGTTATGGTTTAGGCACTCTACAACGGCTTCCCTCAGGGTGGGGATCTTTTCATCAGGGAAATCATACCTATAAGAGAGGGAAAAGTAGCAGATTGTAGGAAAAAGAGAAAAAGATAGAAATTTAGTGGAGCAGACATTTTGTAAATGTCTCCCAATTAAAAGGAAGGAGTGCTTTTCCCAACTTCCTTTCTTCAACCACACTGAAGTCCGAGATAATTACAATAGTTTTGAACCAAATTACAGATACTCTTGACCAAATATCAGCAATAAAAACAAAAGTCAGTTAATTTTTAGAAAAGCTCTGAATTTCCATTTTATTAATAACATAATGACTAACTATATTCTCCCAAAGGACAGAGTATATGCCAACTTTGGAGACCTCACAGATTTATTTTAGGATTATAGTTGCCTTAATAGAACCCTGTGCAAGAGAAATCGCTGGAAATACACAAATCTGCCAGTTTTATTGTTGTATATTTAAGTGCAACTGTTTAAAATGAATACTTTTCTAAAACAAAATTTTCTAATAAAGAAAATGAAGATTAAGTGACTGATGCACAGTTTTTCTCACAGTGAAATTTCATTATACCTGATTTAATTTATGCTAATCCAATCCTAATTTCTTGGGTTTTTAAAAAAGGATAAGATCGTTTAAATGGTACAGGTGACTGCAAGCCATTCAATTCAATGCCAGTTCCCAGAGACTGAGAGATGGGGTAACCTGAATTTGCTGTTCCCTTGGCCAGTTTTAGTTTCCATGTCCCCTCTCAGGATGAGCATCTCACTACACTGAGCACAGCTGTAGAGAAAATGCCTATTTTTCCCTACCACATGGTCTCTAAACACAAGCCAATTACTTTATTTGGTGTTCAATTGCATTTGTTCCAATTTTTGGAGCAAAGACTAATTGTGTTGGGGTTAAGATGGTATACCTACTCTGATATGGTACCTTCTTATAGGATTTTTAGGGTGAGAGTGACCCTAAGCATTTTTCACCGAGTACTGACTTTGAATCCGACTTCTTCTTAGCTGTAATACCATAATTTATTAAAACTAGCCTTTCCCTTGCATCCAGTAGAGCAAGGATGACAGTAAAGACAAATACCAGCAGCTTGGACTTAGACTTCTAAGTCTAAGTGTTATCAATATTCTTTCCAGTCTACACTAGGGTTTCCTTTGGCTGGCTTTACTTTCTTTTGGATCCTAAGAAAATGAAGTCTGAATCATCTTTTTGGGAGGATCATAAAGTAATCACTGGATTGAGTGTGCTCAAGGAGTACTGATATTGTTCAGAAAATTGCTATTATGAGAGTAACAGTGAGTATAGTTTTCAGTATAGCAAGAGGAGAGGGATTTAAATAACCACTTGCTGAAGCATATTTATTCAGTATACCAACTTCAAAGATGTTTATAGCTGTTACAGGGAGGGGGAGAAAGGAAGGGAAGGATGTGTTGGGGGAGTGTGGATACTGTGGTCATGTGAGTTTAAAAAACCCTAAGTTAAACAAAAGTAAGAATTTATTGATATGTATTGTTTATCCCCAAGAGGGACGCCCAGGGTCTTGTGTTCCCCAAACTTGATCTAGAACACTGTTCTTGTAGAACAACTTATAGGACTAGCTCTGATGTATATACTTTGGAAGCTACTGGTTTAAACTCTACAAGGAGAATAAATTAGACATTTCAGAGAACTTTTATTCTTACAAGTTCAGAAACATTGGGGGCAATCAGAAACAGCATGGTATGGTAGAAGTTTCTTTGGGCTAGAATTTGGGATATTAATATTCTAGTCCTGGCTTCTCTATGAACTTCTCTGTGCCCTTGTGTAGGTCAATTACTTTTTCTAAGATTATATCTAAAAGCAGTGTTGATCTAGATTTATATCGTCCAATGAGGTAGCTGCGTATGGCTATTTAAATTTTAATTTACATTTAAATGAGATAAAATTTCAGTTGACCAGTTGCACTAGCCACATTTCAAGAGCTTGGTAGGCACAGACCCATGTGGATAGAGAACACTTCTGTCACTGCAGAAAGTTCCACTAGTGTTACTTGAGAGGATTTCTAGGACAACTTCTCCTGGCATTCTTTGGTACCTCAGAAATTTGTTATAAGGATCTGAGGAGTTAAAAGGGCTAGGTTAAAAGGTAATTTTTACTTAAATTACTTTAAAGAATGCATAATTTGTTTGTTGGTGTGCCTAAAGGCAAGAAGATTGATAAATAAATAAATAAGCCTTTGCAATTGCGTTGTCTCCATGATTTTATAATTTATATGACAGCACAAAGTAAATGTCATGCTAGTGGCTAGACAGAGTATTGTGTTGAGAATAATTCTAAGGCCACATTTGGCCTTGGTAGGAAAAGACTAAAAAACATACATGCCATATTTCTGGTTTTCCTAGTACCTGCTCATTTTTCCCCTGGCACCTGTATATAGTTAGACACTGAACAAAAAGAGTCTCTCCTGGAGTAGAAAATGTAATTAGAAAGTGCCAGTGTTCATCTGTGATCTCCAACCAAAACTGAAAAATATGATTAATGAACAATAAGCCACTTACCTCAACCTGTGATTAGCTGCAGGATTAAGTTTCCTAATTTGTTCAAATGTCAAATCACACAACTGACCAGTTCCATCAGTCGTCCTGTCTACTGTGTTATCATGCATTAAGATAGGAATTCCGTCAGAAGTAAACTCAATGTCCAGCTCCACACCTGTTGCTCCATTCTTAGCTGCCTTAACAAAAACAATATTAATGTGAAATGGCCACATGTCATGTTGCAGTCTAAACACTGAAGACTAATCCAGTTGACTAAGAGATAGCTGCTTTCCCTTCCCACATCAAATAGCTATTCCAACCAGTTTGTTTTTCATGGGTTTGACTCTTATTTCAACTTCTACATTACAGATTCCCTAAAAACTTCAATTTCTCCACTCTTTCCTCCCTCACAGAGGCAGACAGGGAGATGTCTGGAACTTCAGTTTTCTCTCTTTATTTTAACTATGTTGGTCATTAATGGCTTACAAATATTTAGACAAATTCCCTTGTTTGCCTACACCCTGTTTGGTGCAATAGCTCTGATGATTCCCTTGTGTTTGTTGATTAGTCAGAAATTTCACTACTTTGGTATAAACAAATGAGTTTGTTTTTTTGTTGATTTAATGCCACCCTGTAGAGCAGACACATCACACCTACTTCTAGGAGATGGTTTACAATTTGTTTATGTGGGCAGCACTAGCTGTTGGACAATAAGTTGGTAAGTCTGATAAGGTGTATGAGAATTTTTCTAAAAAAATAGAACTTGAACATTACATTTTATGGGCCCTACTCCTCTGAGACAGACTGTCCAATGTTTCCTTCCTTGGACTCCTCATCATCGTGAAGATGTGAAATGTTCATTATGGTCAAGGTTTAAATTTTTAAAACTTTTAAATTATGGTCTATTGCAACATGCAGATTTTATATAGTACAGAAGATAACAGATGCTACCATTTTGCCATTTTTTGCTTTAATTTCTTTCTGCCCTAAAAAAGTAGTAGTAACTATTATTTACTGAGCCTTTTCTATTTGCCAGGTACTTTTCTAAGTGCTTTCTAAGTATTAATTCATTTGATCTTCACAATCCTGTGGTACAGATGAGGAAACTGAGACACAGAAAGATTGAGAAACTTGTCCTGGGTCACACAGCCAGGATGTGGTGGCTGCTGCACTCTTAGCTACTATAATACAACTTTACTGACTATCAACAATATAAATATGGCTAAATTTCTCCATTCATTCCTCTCCCTTCCTCCCAAGAGGTAACTACTATCTTAAAGTTGGTGTGTATCATTCCCTCATATGTTTTCATATATTTACTACATACTTATATAAGTTGAACAACATACAGCATGTGTTAGAATAGTGTAAGCATGCAATTAATGTGAGCCATTGCTTATGTCCTTTGTAATACATGTATATATTATGGTTGAGATTTTTCTACCTTGTTAAAGAAATCCTTTCCTACCTGCATATTAAAAAAATACATAACTATATTTTCTTTTATGTTTCAAAGTTTGATTTTCACTTATATGATCAAGACTACCCCCTGCCACATAGATACACATAAACACACACACAAATATCATAGTAGGATGGAGTATATTCCCACTCCATCGCTAACTAGTTGTGTCATCTAGATTGAGTTACTTAAACACTCCGGCCTCAGTTTAATCATTTTTAAGATGATACTTTTATAATGCTCTTAAGAGTTGTTGTGAGGATTTAGATATAGTATATGTAAATTGCCAAGCCAGGCACCTGGCTCAGAGTTGGCACTCGATATAAGGTATTATAATTAGAAAAACACTTTTTTTCTTAGTGAAAAAGTAATTATAATGATATATCTATACTGACAAGAGTTTAAAAGGTATGTCTTTTCTAAGTTAAATACAGAATAATATACTGGTAAGTTAACATGAGTTATATATTTTAGAATGTAACAAAATCACATTTTCAGTAAACAGTGCATCTCTCTTACTATAACACAAATATTATCCTTATTCCATGATGCTGGTACTATAATTAGGCTCAATTATACTTTTATTCATTAGGGTCATCTTCATTTGGCTACAATATAAAACCAAACAATGGTGAGACCCTGTATTTTAGTAAGAATACTAGACCTAGTGAGTAGTTCATTTATCTTTCTTTTCTGAGTAGTTTATTAAGGCCAAAAACAAAAGACAAAAAGTCTATAAAAGAACCACTCACTATTGCAGACTTTCTTAAACCAGGTAGCATTCATTATTCTTTATCAATACTTTTATGTTATTTCAGTTATAGAGGCAAAAAGATGAACCCCATTCCAATTCACATATTAGTATATACTTCATATTCATCTTTTCATTTATTTAGAGAAATTTCTTATCATAAGAGTATTTTTCTTCTAAACATACAAATTTCACATAAACCAGTTTATATAATTACTGTGGTTTTATTAAATTTTTATTTTATTTAAAATGTTTGCTTGAAACTATAGTAATAGTTTAGTAATAGAATAATGTAGTATATTATATAGAAATCAGGTCAAAGGTTGCCTTGGGGCAGAGGTGGCAGTGGAGTTTGACTCCAAAGGGGGGACACAGGAACTTTCTTAGCTGATTGAAATTAATTGGGGTGGTGGTTACTATACTGTATATAAACCAAAACTCATCACACTGTATACTTAAAACGTGATTTTACTGTATATCAACTATACTTTAATAAAGTTGATTTAAAAAGAATTTGCTTCAACAAATTCACATTTTAAAAATGTTTCAGTGAAAAGTATCTTTTTATTTTTTTAAATTTATTTATCTCCTCCCCACCCCCGCACTCCCCACCCCCCACCCCGGTTGTCTGTTCTCTGTGTCTATTTGCTGCGTCTTCTTTGTCCGCTTCTGTTGTCATCAGCGGCACGGGAATCTGTGTTTCTTTTCATTGCGTCATCTTGTTGTGTCAGCTCTCCGTGTGTGTGCGGCGCCATTCCTGGGCAGGCTGCACTTTCTTTCGCGCTGGGTGGCTCCCCTTACGGGGCGCACTCCTTGCGTGTGGGGCTCCCCTACCCGGGGACACCCCTGCGTGGCACGGCACTCCTTGCGCGCATCAGCACTGCGCATGGGCCAGCTGCACACGGGTCAAGGAGGCCCGGGGGTTGAACCGCGGACCTCCCATGTGGTAGACGGGCGCCCTAACCACTGGGCCAAGTCTGCCACCAAAAGTATCTTTTTAATATCTCTACCTATAACATAACATATTGAAAGAACTTAATTTGTTTAAAATGATAAAAAACAGATTACACTACCAGAATAGAGTGGCAGAATGGAATAAGCAGAGATTTTATAATTTGACCACATTCAGAATCACAATCCTTTTTTTCTTCTTCTCAGCTTTATTGATACAATTCATATACTATTCAAGTCACCCATTTAAAGTATACAATTCAATAGTATTATATTTAGAGTTGTGTAACCATCACCACAATCAATTGCAGAACATTTTCATTACCCCCAAATGAAACCCCTATACCTATTAGCAGCCACTCCCCATTTCTTCCCAATCACCAACTCCTACCCCCACCCCCAGCTCTATTTTAAATATTTCTTTACTGGAACTACACAATATGTAGTGTTTTGTGAATGGCTTCTTTTACTTGGCAAAATGTTTTCAAAGTTCATCCATGTTATAGCATGTACCAGTAATACTTCTTTCCTTTTTATGGCTGGATAATATTTATATGGCTATAACACATTTTGTTTATCCATTCATCAACTGATGGACATTTGGGTTGTTTCTACTTTTTGGCTATTATGAATAATGCTGTTATGAACATTCATGTACAAGTTGTTGTGTGGACCTATGTTTCCAATTAGTTTAGGTATATACCAAGGAGTGGAATTGCTGGGTCATATGGCAACTCCCTATTTAATCTTTTAAGGAACTGCCAGACCGTTTTTCCATCAGCTATGGATGAAGGCTCCAATTTCTCTACTTCCTCATCAACACTTGTTATTGCTTGTTTTATTTTATTATAGCCATCCTAGTAGGTGTGAAGTAGTGTCTCATGGTGGTTTTGATCTGCATTTCCCTCATCTTTTCTCATGTGCTGCTTGGCTATTTGTACATCACAATCCACAATCTTTCCAGTAAACATTTACTGAATGCCTAATCTGTATCAGGCACTGTGCTAGGCAGTGACTAGATAATAGCAAAAAACCTTTATCTAGCTTCATGGATCTGACATTTTAGTGGGGAGAAACAAATTACAAACATGTTTACATGGAAGTTATGATAGTAATAAATGTTTTGAAGTAGAAAATAGAGGGTAATGTGAAGGTGAAGGCAGGTGGGGTCTCTAAATAAGGCAGTCAGGGAAGAAGACTTATCTGAAAATAGGACATTTCACTTGAGACCTTAATGATGAAAGGGTGTCAGCCATGCAAATATTTGAGCAAAGAGTATTCCAAATAGAAGAAACATCAAGTATAATGTGAGGCCACAAGGTAGGTATGAGCCACCCAGGTGGCAGAAAGTGTTGATTGTCTACCCTAATCTAGGCCCCTTCTTCTTTTCTGTTGGTAAAGGCCTGCTCTTGCCCCCAATATTCAGCTTGCTCCTGTGCTCAGAGTAAGTGGCCTATTCCCAGTCCCTGTGTGTGTGTGTGTGTGTGTGTGTGTGTGTGTGTGTGTGAGTGGGAAGGGGGTGAGGGAACCTGGGACAAACACAAGGAAGAGGGAGTGGAGTCTTTTCTTGAGATTGGATGCTGATATGTAAGAATGGGATGCTTGGGTTGCAATGGTGACTTCATGGCATCAATGAGGGCTAGCAAAATATCCTGCAGATGTCAGAGAAGATACATCAAAAGAACTTGGGACGTTGCTGACCACAAATTGAGCAGGTGAGTTAACCACCCTGGAGAACAACCTCCACATTTACACACCTCTTGGTAATGTGAGACAGTAAGTTCCCTTCTGGTTTCAGATATTTTAAGGTATGTTTTTTGTTACATGAAGCCTAAAGTATCCTAACAAACATCCAGGGTGGCTGGAGCAGAGTGAGCAGGGGTTTTGAGAAAGGTACAAGGTAAGGCTTTTGGATTTTATCCAATTGCAATAGGAAATCCTTGGAGGGTTTTAAATAAAGGTGGCATATAATCTGATTTATACTTTTCAAGCAGCACTCTGGTCACTGTATGGAGAATGAACTTTTGCCACTGTTTATAACAGTATACCTGTTTTTGGGATACACTCATTTCATATCTGTCAAGTTTTTCCTTCTATATTTAGTTTTTAATCTACAGGAAATTCCACCACTGTCAGAAAGTCTTCCTTGATTTTTTTTTTAAAAACAGTATAATGCTTAGGAATATAAATAATGACTTGCAAACATGCAAAGAAAGAGAACAGGACAAAAAATAAAAAACCCTTGATGGAATTAAACTATATTTCTTTTGAAATCAAGAAGGAGAATTCAACCTTGTCTTCTACAGGCTGAATTTAGCACTAAATACTGTGACGGATGAAGGTCATTGATAATGACCTTATATTCTAATATGCTGAATCACCACATCTCATTTCCTCTTAAGACCAGGAATCGATTTAGTACAATGTTTTTTATCATTATGATATATATTAAAAACATGCTGAACAAAAGTGTACAAGGCATGAATGGAATTTAGCTGGACTTCCCTTGCAACACAATGGGCTATGAAATGCAATATGTGTATGTGTTTCACATCCATATTTCCTCATTCATTTAATATGATTTATATTCAGTAAGACATACTTATGAGTGCCTTCTGCGTTCAATTTTTTTTTTAAAGATTCATTTATTTATCTCTCCCCGCTATCCCTGCTCTGGTTGTCTGTTCTGTGTCTATTTGCTGTATCTTCTTCTTTGTCCGCTTCTGTTGTTGTCACTGGCACGGGAATCTGTGTTTCTTTTTGTTGCGTCATTATATTGTGTCAGCTCTCCAGTGTGTGTGGCGCCATTCTTAGGCAGGCTGAACTTTCTTTCCCGCTGGGCGGCTCTCCTTATGGGGTGCACTCCTTGCGCCGTGGGGCTCCCCTCCGCGGGGGAGGCCCCGGTGTGGCAGGGCACTCCTTGAGCGCATCAGCACTGCGCATGGGCCAGCTCCACACGGGTCAAGGAGGCCCAGGGTTTGAACTACAGACCTCCCATGTGGTAGACGGATGCCCTAACCACTGGGCCAAGTCCGCTTCCTATTCTGTGCTCAATTAACACTGAGCTATGCTTTAAGGCAAGGTCCACCAAGACCTTGCATTGTTGTGAAACATTTGTTACAAACTATGCAAGAGCATTTAGATTTATGTTTTAAACAAAAGCCAGAAAAGTTACCCTTACTGTCTCCTTTCCATCACAAAGAAACAAGGGGAGAGAAGTACAATAAAAGTATAACTTGATTTATAAACCCAAAAACTCGGGTGCCTTCCACTGACTCAAAAGTTGCTCTCCTAATGCCCTTTCTTCTTCAGACTTAATTTTTTTTAACCTTTACACTAAAGTGATTTTAAAGAATCCAGCCACCTTTCAATTCCTGTCATAAATAGTTTCTATCTATGGAGGTCTTACCATGGGATAAGTACTTTGTGCAGATTATCTCACTGAGGCCTCACAACCTAGTAAGTAGATTCCAAACTTATTCCCACTTTACAAAAAGGGAAACTGAAGTCAGGGCTGGGAGGCGGGTGAGGAGAGGTGCTCTGGGTGCAAAATTTAAGGAGACACTGTTAGGCACCAACCCCACACTTGTAGGACCATGAGAATGAGTACCTCCTTAAATTTTATGCCCCAGGCTTGCCCATACCCTCGTCAGGATCCTGTCTGGAGCCTTCAGTAACTCACTCATTACACAGTCCTGTTTCTAGCTGGACAAAGAAAGTACAGTTATTCCAAGTTTTTACATCCTGGAACATATTCTAATTGATGACAAAGAACATTGGACTTGGAGCTGAATTCTGGAAGGAGCTGTGTGTGTTTGTGTCTTGGTTTTCTCATCCATTCAGTGTTAAAATAATGTCTCAAATAAATGAAATGATCAGAGGTATTTCCACAGATGCAAAAGAGTCTAGTCAACTGAAAAGCTCTCTTACTATGCAAGCTGTCAACATTATGAAATCAGGAGACTGCCAGGAGCTGGGAGGGATCAAAAGTCTAAGTAGCACCTTGTGAAAAGGTGAGGCAAAAATTAACCCTGCCCAGCCAGTCGGCCAGGTTGTGTTTGGGTGGGTGGGGAGGTGATAAGGAGATGACTAAGGTCATTTAGGGTACAAGCAAAGCCCCAGCTCCTGTTAAGGATGACCCATTTAAAATAAACTCAACTGCTGCCCTAGACCTTAGATGACCTGGCCGTTATTTACTATTTCATTCCAACACCGGTTCTGTTTTGTCCCTTGAAGTCAGACCACCTACTGCCTCTTCCGTGAACACTCCAAGATCAATCCCACCTCGGGGTTTTTGCACTTCCTATTCCCTTTTCTGGAAAAGCTTTACCCCCGGCTGTCAGGGCTGGCTTCTTTTCCTAATCCCGGTTTCGGTTCAAATGTCACTTCTTCACTGAGGATTTCCCGGACTTCCCTATTTACAATAGCATAACGTATAGCCCCTCCCCCAAACCAGTTATTCTTCATGCTATTTCACTATTTCTTCACTGTACTTGTCGCAGATCCTTAACAGTGTCTCGTCTCGGTTCCTGGCTCACCGTTTGGGGACTGCCTTTCCCACTCGGGCGTAAGCTCGGTGAAGGCACAGCCCCTACCTGTCTGGTGCACGCGGTGTGCGCAGCGCCCGGTACGCGGCAGGCGCTCTATAAATATGCACTGAAGTATTCTATAAATACCTGAAGTCGGGAGATTTCCCAGACACCGGGGGCGATCAAAGGCCATCCACTGGGCTAATGGGGGGACCGGGAAAGCTATCCCGCGGGGACTGGGGGAACCTCCTGAAGGACAAGCAAAAGGCCGAGCCCCGGGAGGGGCGGCGGGGCTCACCTGCCGAATGGCCGCCAGGGTGTTCTCGGGCGCGTCGTGGCCGCCGCCGCGGTGGGCGATGGCGGAGATGCGGCCCCGGGGCTTGAGCACCTGCAGGGCCCGGCGGGAGGGCACCGGCTCGAAGCTGAAGAAGCGCAGCAAGAGGTAGAAGCTGCCGGTGAGGAGGCAGGCATTGAAGGGGCTGCGCGTCACCACCAGCACCAGTAGCAGCAGGAGGGAGAAGGGGGCCAGGAGGCCCCCCTGCTCCTCCCACAGCCACATGCCGGCGCCCGCACCGGCACGGACTGGAGTCCGGGACCCGCCGGGTTCCCGGGACGGGAAAGCGAGAGGCGAGCGGGAGAACCCAAGGCGCTAGCCGCGCCGGCACCCTCTGAGGGGATCAGCGCCGCACAATGGCGCCCGCCGGCCCATCAGGAGACGGCGCCTGAGCTCCAGCCAATCAGAGCCCGGGATCTCCAGGACATGGGCGGAGCCGCTGCCATTGCGACGGAGGCGGGCCCAGGCTCGCGTTCCAAAGGGACTTTCTGGGGTCCGGACCCGGGCCAGGGCTTTGGGATTGGGTGGGAGAGAAAGGGCGGGATAAAAGAGCCTTCATAGTTTGTAGGGCTGGAAGGGATCTTAGTGACTCATTTATTATGCTCGCAAGGAAACTTCAGTTCAGTTCAAGATGTGCCAAACATCGGTCCAGGTGCTGGAGACACAGCAACGAAGAGGACCATCAGACTTCCTGCTGTCGGGGAGCTTATATTCTAGTGGGGGAAAATAACAGTGTTAGGAAATGCAGCTAGCAATTACAGAGCACTCACCGTGACCCAGGTCCTGTGCCCGGCAAACGTTTCATACGCGCTTTCTCACTTATTTGCACAAGAGCCTCAGTTCTTAGAAGGCGAATTTCAGTCGACTTTACAGGTATTTTTCAGATTCTGAGGGAATGAAAGAGCATAGCAAAGGAGACAACGATCAGGAGGGATTTTAAAGAACCCTCATTCTACAGATGAGCCAACCGAGGCCAGGGGAAGTGAAGTGCATTGGGCAGTTAAGGACAGAGTCAGGACTGACATCAAAGCCACCGCAGTCTTAGGCTGTAACCTCTCCACTGCTACTGCTCCTCCGAATCTCACTTCTACAAAGGGCTAATAGTGGGGGTTTATGTGCCAGACATTGTGCAAGGATTATCTCAATCACTCCTCATAACCACCCTGTACTAGGTACTTTTAAAATCTCCATTTTATGCATGCAAAAACAGGTATCGGAAGGCGGGTCAATAAGAGAGGCAGAAGGTAAAGGGGACACTAAATCTATTTTGTAGAGCTGGTGGCGTGTTGTTACGATAGAGAACTTTGGTAAAATTCCCAGGGCTTTTTTTTTTTTTTTTTTTTTTTTTGCCATCTTGAATCTGTTACCTTTCTTCCTTGGACGTCTTTTGCCACTGATTTGCAAACGGCTAAGGGTGTCTTAAGGCTTTGAGCTGGCATCTGTTGATTCAGCAATTTTTTGTCCACAGAGAAATAATTTTGATCAATGTAGTATGTTTTCCAGCGACCACACAGAAAATGTCTATACAAATAAACAAAAAATGAGAACTTCGAGGAACAATTCAGGGGGTTTCAGACCTTTAGGAGCGATCAACAGTGATAAATTTTAAAATTGTTTACAGTGAAGACTACGTCTCCCGGCGTGCATCGCGCTCGCCGAAAGGACTACGTCCTCCATCACTCGGCCAGGGCGCATAGCCCGTCGCGCAATGCACCTCGGGAATTGTAGTTTACTGTAGGCCCAATAGCGTCACGACTCGAGAAGCAACCACCGGAAATGCCGGCCCTGGGAGGTGGAGTCCGGTGGGCGGCAGCCGCGGCTGCTACGGCGGCGGTTGCCAGGAGCCCGCGTTGCCTCTTGAGATCTGTAATATGGCGGGGAAGAGAAGGAGACGGCGGCGGCGGACCGAGCTGCGCTCTGTCACTACTAATTGAACCATTTGCTTCCCGACAAGGCCCGGGGCGAGGGCTAAAAAGCTGACCCGACCGTGGGGTCCAGGTGTGTGCGTGAGGAGGGGGCTCTACCCTCAACTTGTCGGGGCTGACAGAGGGCTGGGGGAGGTGGAACTGGTGCCCTGAGTTGCTGAGGACGGGCAACACACCGAGCCCGAGGGCAGCTGCTGGGCTCCGGGATCCTGGAACTCCGGGAACGGCAAAGGGTGTGGTAAGGCGGCAGCCCGGGGGGCCGGCGGCGGCAGGCGAGGAGGTGATGCTCGGACACTGGCACCGCCCGGTGGGCCCTCGGGATGGAGCTTTATCCTAGAGCTTAGAGAGGTGGGCTTGGGTTGCTGGGGTGAGGGCGTGGGATCTTTTGACATTAAACGTAGCCCAACTATTTGTGTCCGTTTTCCTACTCCCACGGGGATGGAGAGAGATGGGACCCTAGGGTGTGCTCTGGCCATTTTTGGACGCCAGTTACAACCAGAGGCACTGGGAGCGCTGTTTACTCTGCCTTTGCTGCTCTCGGGTATAAGCATGAAGATCATAAAGCAAATTCTCTTGATTGTCCTCATGCTATAAATGCATGCTGCATGTCTTGCACTCTGCTAATTGCCCTACATTGCATTGTCTCATTAAATCCTCCCCAAATCCCTTTAAGATAGATACTCTTGACTATCCCTGTTTACAGATGAGGAAACTGAGGCATAGGGATGGTAAGTGGCTTGCCAAGATCACACAGCTAGTACGTGTCTGAAGAAGAACCCAACCCTTCTTCTGCCTCTACAAGTTTACATTTCGTAGGGCACTAATGGATAAGCAGCCCACTAGGATCTGAAAAACAAAGCAAGATCTGTTCTTTGTTACTTTTACCCTTCCCTTCAGTGACATTTCTCGCAGAGGACTGGTGAGAAGCAGGTAGCAGAGTCCTGAGTCTATGGGGTTTACCAAGAGGCTCATCTGGAGGAGGGTCAGTTGTACTTGTATGGTAGAAATGGAGAAGACAAGGCATGTCTGAACCTGCTACAGCTGACAAATTATTCATTGAAGTGGGCCAGGCATGCCCAATGGTAAAGTATGGGGCTGCAGATTTGGGGTTGGGGGTGGCTTTGTAGTCAGTCTCCCTTAAAATAAAACCTTGACGACAGTGGTGATTGTGGTGTGAGAAATGTAGTGCTCTCTCGCTTATTCATGCGGGATGTGGACTGCACACTTCATAAATAATTGCCTTTGCAATTTAGAGGTACTAGTTTGTCATGAGACTAGGCACAGTGGTTCTTAACCAGGGGTTAAATATTATTCTTGTGGGGATGTTGGTGCGGGTGTGTTATATTTATTAAATAATACACAGTGTAGTGTGGACTTAGTTAAGGGGTCTGTGGAACAAAAAAGATTAAGGGCCCCTGGACTAGGGTCATCCATCAAACCACCATGCTTTAAATCCATTCTTCCTTGCTAGCTTCTCCTTTGCTGTATAGACCACCCTCTTCCTTTTACTTTTGGTTTATATTATTATTTGAGCTAATTACTCTAATTCATTTATTCAGTACTTTTACCAAGTGCCTACTGTGTGCAGACACTGTTCTATGTAATGGGGATTCAGTGATGAGCAAGACTGAGAAGTTAACATTTGTTTATGGAACTTACATTTTGGTGGAGGAAACCAGACAAAAAACAAGGAAATAAACAAGATAATTTCAGATAATGGTAAGTCCTATGAAAGTTGGACAATTGGAGGATAATGGGATAGTGACTTAGGGTTAATTTAGATGGGGACGGCTGGGAGGTGACATCTAAACTGAGGCTGAAGTCATGCTCTAGAATCATTTGGTAATTTTCTGAGTCTCAAATTATCACATTAAAAATGTTTAATACACTACCATATACCATAATGTATCCTGTAATAATATATTACCTTATATTTACAATATATAGGACATACACATCCTGTTTAAGGTAAATGAGTTTAACTTATTGAAGCAGTGAGGTATCTATATAATGTTTACAGAAAAAAGCATTGTCCTTAAGGTATTTTATTTCCTTAAATAGAACTTTAAGTTTCTATTTCCTTAAAATAGAATTTCATGCTTTGCTTGTGTATCCATATGAAGTGTATTACATTAATTGTATGAGTAATCTATTTACATTCTCTGTGATGTTGGATGCATGCTGGATGATTGTGTTAAAAATATCTTGACGTATTTTAACAGAAATAGGTTCATTTGAATTTCTCTTACATCTTAGTTACTGCATATTTTGTTGGTTAAGATATTTTAATGTGGGCTTAAATCAAGAGTAAAAAACATTTTGTGTAGTTATCATACAGTAATGTGTTTTGTTTTCACTTTTGTTTGTTTTATGAATTTAAGCTTGCAAAACAATCTCATTCATACTCTAAGGAACGATTTCTTTAAAATTAAATGTACTTTGCCTAAGTTGATTACAGAAATAATTATAACAGAAGAGGAAGAAGTTTTGTCATTGATAAGACTACCTGTTCATCAAAAAGAGCAACATTTTTTTTCATAATTTAATCATGATTTGAATATTCTTTTTCTTCATTTCTAATTGAGCTATAATTTGTCCCTGGCACTGTAGTGTACTGAATTTTTTAATAGTTTGAAGCTTAGGCCAGTATCATATTCTGTCTTACTTCATCTTTGCATGTCCCACATCATGAATTGAATTTCCTTGCCCTCTCTTTGTTAAGTAGTTAATTGTTTTAAAATTAACACTTTAAGGAAATGACTGTACTAGGTTTTTTGTTTTCACAGTTCATAGCCTTACTGGTTTTGATTCTGATGATGATGCCTCTCTTTTTTTTCCCCCTTGCTTATTTAAAGGAAACAGTGCCGCACATAACACTATACAAACAAGCAGTTAATAAATATTTAACGCTTTCTGGATAAATGAATATGGTGTCTTAATCCTTCCTGCTGACTACATTACTACCATCACAATTTCCCAGAAATTGTGAATTTACTGGCCTGATTGTTATAGATACTTTGGTGATGATTCCAATTTTCAATAATAATAGAATTAATACCAGTAATGAATATTTCCTCATTTGACTCAATTGTCTAGTGCCTGTGAAGTCAAATTATATTCTTAAGACATGCCAGTAAAAGCCTTTGAAATTCATAGTAGAAAAAGACTTTTTAAAAGTAAATATTCTCTTTTACTTAAAGCACCTATTAAGACTTTTTTTAGTTTAAAAAAACACTTCTGCCTTTGTAACTGTGTAGGTTTGTCCTGTTAAAGAAAATCTAACATTTATTTTACAATCTGAAGTTGGTAAAGTGGCACAGAACTTTGTTTTCTTTAACAAGATTCCACAGGTAAGTTCCTAGTACTTTCTAAACTAATGATGTTTAAAGATTGATTTACATGCAAATATTCAGAAATACTAAAAATATGAAAAGCAAGGCTTTTCATGTAGGCTCTTGATGTGCTTTCCTGTACCTGAGATTTAGTTCCAGGTTGGTGAAATAATTATGGGAAGGCCACTTCTAAGAGTTGAGAATTCTAGGAAAATTTCAGTACTCTCCTAGAGTTGCCAAATATTTGAGATCTATTTTTCTCAACACATTAAAAATGGTGTTATTTTACTCTTGCAGTGTGATTGTGGGAAGATGGAGGAATATGAGAGGTTCTATGAAGAAAGTCTTGCCAGAATCCAAGATGCATCACTCTCCAGGGAAAGCTATCTACCTGCCCAGTCTGAAAGCATCTCACTTATTCGCTTTCATGGAGTGGCTGTGCTTTCTCCACTGGTAAAAATTCTTTATTTTTCAATCATTATTTTTTTCCTATGGTGAACCACTAAATGACACCAGCTTTTATCAGCAGGTTATTTTTCAGTTAGCCTAAGGAACATTTTAAAATATTTTTCGTATTCAGGACTAAAGTGAGGTGGGGTGAATAAAGAATTTGCCCTTCTGAAAAATGATTTGAAACACATTATTTGAAAAAATGCCAGCTTGAAGCACCTCTTTCTTTTCCTTTTTCTAAGTAGGTGTGCATTTAGATGTATACCAACTATGCGTTAGTGCAAAGGCTAAAGGGTGACAATATAAACAGTATATCCCAAGCTCTCAAGGCAGATTGACTTGGGTTCAAACCTCTGTCTCTGCCACTCACTGAGCACTTAGGCTTGGTCAGGCATTAAACATCTCCTAACCTAAGTTTCTTCAACTGTAAATGTGTTTATGAATGTGCTGATTCCCAGAGCAGGAGAAGGATTACCTGAGGTAACAAGGAGACTGCTTAGCACTATGTCTGGTCCACAGTATGTATATCTAAGATGCTGAAAACACTTGATAAAATCCTTTGGATCCAGGCTTATGGTGATTATATTCTTAATTAAAGCAAGTTGCAAAATTTTACAATGGTTATTTTAAATATAAGCAAAATGACCTTTAAAATTGTGTTTATAACAAACTGGAAAAAAATCCGTAACATATGTGAAAAAGCTAATTTCCTTAATATATAAATATTTTCTTATAAATCAAGAAAAAAGCTAATATAAAAGGGGACAAAGAACATAAATAGTTCACATTTGAAAATATACTTAACCCTTATTCATAATTGAAGAAATACAAATACAAATTAAATGAGTTAGGATTTACATCTGGTTTGGCAAAGATCTGGTACTGGCTAGTGTTCCTTAGATTGTGTGGGAAAAATTGCTTTCAGTACACTTTTGCTGAGAGAATAAGTTGATTCTATTTTTGATGAGAGTTTGGTACTATCAGAATGTAAAAGTGTACATAACCTTTGTCTCAGCAATTCAATTTCAGGGACTAGCTTACAATTATATGCATATCTGTGCCCAATGAAATAAATAAAAGGTTTTAACAGCATTGTTTAAAAGAGCAAAAGGTTGACGAACAACCTAAATGCCTATCAGTAGTGAGCTAATTTAACTAACCGTGGTCCATTTTATGTACCATTAAAATGATTCAGGTAGATGCCAATGTACTGGCATCAAAAGATCTCCAAGGTTTCCTGTAAATCAGAGGGGATCCTGCTCCCCAAGGCAATGCAGAGCAGTGGGTACAAGCCCAGGCTCTGAAGCCTTGTGGCCAGGGTTCAATTAATCATTCTGTTACCTGTTATGTGCACTTATGGTCCATTTTCCTCATTTGCCTTTTGCTTATTATGTTTCTTTAATCTCTTTTAATCTAGAATAGTTTTTTATCTGCTTTTTTTTTTTTTTTTTTTTTAAATGATCCTGCCTTTTTGAAGAGAACCATACTAATTGTCTGGTAAAATGCCCTAATTTTGGGATTTTTCTTATAGTTTCCTCATGTTGATGATTACCTTGCTCCTTTATTCTCTGTACTAGTCTCTATTAAACTGAAAGTTAAATCTCAAAGTTTGAGTAGATTCAGGTTAAGCGTTTTTGGTGAGAATAATTAACAATGATGCTGTGTACTTCATTTTAAAATTAAATCAGAAGTTATGCAATGCCCAGTTGTCCCTTTATTAGTGATATTTAGTTTGAACAGTCTCATACAATGGTGATTGCCAAAAGGATCTTTAAAGATATACATTTTCCCCTTTTTGACTAGCAGATAAACTGTGGAATGATTCCTTGGTACCAGGCAAATAAAAAATTAAAAATTTTAAAATAGCATTTTTATAAGATATTTGATGACATTGCCTAAGTAATTTAATATAAATCAAAGTGAGCCTTGTTTAAGTTCTGTGACTCCATTAGTTATTTATAAACAAAATCCGATATTTATGGATCTTAATCCCAGTTTTTATGTTTTATTTAATAGATGAATATTGTAACACTGGATTAAGTTTTTTTGACATGTTTTCCCAGTGTGTAAGTTTAAAATAATTTTGACTCTTTACACAGTGACTAAACTTCCCAGAACTTAATAACTAGGATTTAAATCTACTATAAAATGATGTAATGCTTAAAAGTGTTCAATTATTTTAGGTACTTTATATTTTTATTGGAGGTTATATGTTCTGATGGAACAAAGTATGTTCTGATTTTGTAGGCAAATAAAACATTACCTGTTTAATATTTTCAATAAACCTTTGGACATCTTCTTGAGGCAGCAAAGAGGTAAAGTTTGTATTGATTAGAAGATTAAGATTTGAAGACTGACGCAGTGAAGCACATTGCCAAATGAAAAGCTCCAGAGTGGCTAAAAGGGCTAATTTTATCTCTGCCATCTTAGAGCATTTGATTAGTGAACAAGTTTTGTTTTTCTTCTTTTTAAAAAATAAATTTTTTAAATTGAGAATTTTCATACAGTAAAATGCACAGAGCTCAAGTGTTATAGTTCCATGAGTTTTTATATATGGCATACACCTGGAAACTTACACCCACACAGAATATTTTTACCACCACAGAAAGAGCTCACGTCCCCTCCCAGTCATACCCTTAACCTAAACCACTGTTCTTATTTCTTTCACTGTAGATTTGTTTTACCTGTTGTGCATTTTTTTTGTCATTCCAGTTGAAAACTTTTTGTTTTATATTTATATTATTGAGAAATAATTACATATTTTTGATGTTTTGCAGCTTAATATTGAGAGAAGAAAGGAAATGCAACAAGAAAAGCAGAAAGCACTTGATGTAGAAGCAAGAAAACAGGTTAATAGAAAGAAAGCTTTATTGACTCGTGTCCAGGAGATTCTTGAAAATGTTCAGGTATGTAATTTAAGCTCTTTTAGATTATAATTTAGAATCATAAGGATATTACCAGTAAGCATTGATGATAATTTTCAGAAATATGTTTGTACTTACTAGTTTACAGTAACATATTTGCACTTTACTCTTACATTTGAGAAGCTTTCTAATTTGTGATATTCCATTTCAGTTACTCCAGAAAAGATTCACTTGTGTGTTAGTGGAGCCCAGTACTTGAATTAGAGGATATTTAGACAATGGAACCATGTACTGAATATAATTACTTTTTGTCTACATCTTATGATTCTAAAAACATTGAATTCTTAGTCACAAAATGGTAGAATTGGCCATTGTAGTTTATTCCTGAACTAATGAGACTATTGACTGAGTGACTGTTCTCATTCTCTGCTAAAGTAAATAACTGCCCCTATTTTTTTTGGTCAAAATTCTACTCATATACACAAATGCAATTTAGAGTATATAAACAGAATTGCCTAGGTTTATCCTAGATCCAAAGTAAAATCATTTAGACTCACGACACCCTTGCGTTTGTTTTTATTTAGCTTAATTCAAATTTGTATAAACAATATATTTGTTTTAAGGCCTGGATCATTTCATATGAGAAAGAAAAAATAATGCATTAGATTAAACAAATAATTTCTGCCATTGTATATCAGTACTGTTTTGCTGGTTACATCTGTTTTGTTTTTTCATTATCTCAGGGGTTTGTGATTTGTGTAATTCGTACTAGATGACACATGCATGGTCAATCTTAGAATATTTCCTACGAACTTTTGCCTTTATTTCTCTGTGCATAGTATGTTGTGATTTTAATTTGCAAATTTGTCTATATTAAGTTTAAAAAATAATGTGTAGCGCTGATTCAACAGTAAAAGGTTTTGGTCTTAGTAAATATTTCTTATTATTGAAACAAAGGCATATTGTTTTTGGTCCTTTGAGGAGAGTTATAAAATATTCTAATAAAATTATTGTTGAGTCTGAGAATTTTCTCTTTTTAAAAGAGCATGTATGTGTTGAACTGTTGAGTCACTAAATAATTATGCAGGTAGAGAAATTCTATATAATATAGATAGATTTCTAAGATCCATTTCACCATTCAGGATTCTATGATAGGTTTTAAAAAAAGTTTAACCAGTATAACCAATGGCTCATTTTAGTGATGTACAAAAACATAGCTGCTATCACAAATGTGAAATATTTTATTTAAGGAAAGAATTTATATTGCTTAAACTAATGAACATGTTCGTGGATTTCATGAAAAATATATATATATTTAGCCATCCTTTTTGGTTTATTTTGGTCTGGAGGTTATGATTAAACTATTAAATATTGTTGCACTGTTTATTGCATAGTGCCTGGAAACCATTTCATGTCTTGGGATTTGAAAAATAAAACAGTAGTGCCATGTCTATGAAAAAAAAACGAGTACCTATGAAAACAAACTAAAAAAAACTTTTAATATTCAGGATTCTGAAACCTTTATTCATCTGATATCATGATAATGATTTCTCCCAGTTTAATAAATGCTTGTATAATCTTTAGAAACCATCCTATTCATTTATTTTTCTTGTCAAGTCAGATTAGATACAAAATATAATTTTATTTTTCTGTTGCATCTGTTGTATATATAATTTATATCATCTTAATCTATGACATTTTTACCTATCTTGTTTGTCCCAAAATGCATTAACAGATTGCTGTTTTGACTGACCATCAGTTAGTATAATTGAATTTTGTTTTATTGAATTTGGTGTTGATATTTTTCTTAGTTTTAAGTAACTTAAGCTACATGGATGCAAGCAATAATTTACTATAAATTTGCTTCATTTTATAGAGGGATTTTAGTTAAAATTTAGAATAAGCATCTAGAAGGCTTGAGTCCTATTCTGAAATTAGTTTTGCTTGGTCCCTGTCCTGGGCAGGTTAATCTTTGTAAGAGAGGGAATTGTTTATATAACAGATTTAATTATTTGCTACTTATCTCATATCTTGGCATCCTAAGATGATAGCTCTTAAAGGGAGGAACAGTTGTTGATGTTAATGAATAATCAGAGAAAGTTAAGGAAGATGCTTCTATTCTGAGATTAAAATGCACATTAATACATGGATAAATATGTATGCATACATACGTACATGTATGTATATATTTGTATAGGATTAGATAATTTCTCTTTTTTCCCTTTAATTTTGTTTAATAAATAGACCAAAATGGCCAATAGGTGTTCTTTTATAAGTAATTTGAGCTCCATGTGATATAGGATACCATAAAAACAGGTCATCTTTGTGTTTTTAAATATCAGAACTCTGAATTTTCAGTTTCAGTTGTATTTTTAGAAATCAAAGGCTTTTTTAATGTGCTGAATATTAATTTTTAAATTTCCTTTTTCAGGTTAGAAAAGCACCTAATGCCAGTGACTTTGACCAGTGGAAAACTGAAGCAGTTTACTCTAACTCAGAAGTCAGAAACTTGAATGTTCCTACTACATTTCCAAATAGTTTGCCAAGCGCTGCTGAATATTCTACTTCAGCAAAGCTTGAAAAGATAGGAAGTTTGCCTTTGGAATATGAGGACCAATTTAAATCTAATGGGATAGACTTAGCTAGAGATTCAGAAGGATTTAGTTCTCTGAAGCAATGTGATAGTTCAGATATTAGCCAGGCAGAAAATGACACTTCTCTAAAAACTTCTTCAGCAACCCCACAAGAGACTCTTACTTCTGATGGTCTCATCACAACAAATGAAGAACAGGATCCATCACTTTTGGAAGAAGTCAACCCAGATCCCTACATAATGAGTCTTCAGAACCTGATGAAAAAGTCAAAAGAATATATAGAAAGAGAACAATCCAGACGTAATCTGAGAATTAGTACAAAAAGGAGTGTTAATGAGAGTCATTCAGACAAAGAAAATGATGCTATTAAGATGACTGACTGTGTAAAGGAGAAGGCCCAACTGATAGACAAGCACTGTGGCTCAGTTATTCCTGACAAACCAAGCCTTAATAACTCAGTTGTTCTCCTCCAAGGTGCTTCCACTCAAGCAAGCAACATGAATACATCAGTTTTAGCTAGCTTTTCTAAAGTGGACATACCTATACGAACCAGCCATCCCACTGTATTAGATTCTGATTCTGACTTTAAAGTCATTCCCACTTTTGTTACTGAGAATAATGTTATCAAAAGTCTTTCTGGTTCATATGCCAAATTACCTAGTCCAGAGCCAAGCATGAGTCCTAAAATGCATCGAAGACGTTCAAGGCCATCATCAGCATGTAATATACTTATAAACAACCCAATAAATGCCTGCGAATTAAGCCCTAAAGGAAAAGAACAGGCAGTGGATTTAGTTGTTCAAGATACTGATGAGAAAGCAAATGTACTTGAAACTGTGCCAAAGTTATCAGTTGATTTAGCAGGAGTTTGTTCAAGCAAGGTTTATGTCAGCAGAAATACATCTGAAGCCACAGAGGAAATGGCTTTAGGTAAATCAAATCGGATATGTCAATCTTCAGAAAATCAACTAGAAAATAAAGTTGTTCATGGACTTGCTGCTATGGAAGGTCATTTAACATCTGACGGGAGAGGATCACACAAAATGGATAATGCTTGTTCTGCAGTGCCAAGATTGCATGATCCTTATGTCCCTAGTCAGTGTACAGCAAACCAAAACTTTGGAAATGTGAGTGGACTCAAGTCAGCCAGTGTGTTAGAGAACAACTCCTGCAATTTACAAGTGGAGCTGAATAAATCTTATGATGTAAAAAACCCATCTCCTTTACTGATGCAAAACCAGAGTAACAGGCAGCAGATGGACACCCCTACAGTGTCCTGTGGGAGTGAACAGTTTTTGGAAAACAGTTTTGAGAAAGTTAAACGGAGACTTGATTTAGATATTGATAGTTTGCAAAAGGAAAGCTGCCCTTATGTTGTAACAACCGGAATAGCTGAACAGGAAAGGCAATACTTGCTGGAAAAAAGGTACCCTAAGGGGTCTGTCTGCATTAACAAGAATAAACTTGGAGAAAATAGTTCCAAAGGTAAGGAAACTTTGAGGCATTCGAGGCCTGTGTTATCACATGGCACCTTAGTTTAAATACATAAAAAAAAATTTTTTAATTGCAAAAAAATATTTTCCCATCTATTCAGCAAGGTACTTAATGGCATTTATCTTATTAAAGAGCATGTAATTAGCTACAGTGTTTTTGCCATTTGGTAGACTTTCTTTGCTCTAAAAACTTTCTTATTTAACTTACAAAGATTTCACAGCCCACTTGGAATATTAATAATAATTGCAGGGCAAACTTCTTGCAGGAAACATCACTCATAGTTTTAATCCAGTGTAATGCTATGGAGTCTTTCTTTGGCACTATGGCGTAATATTTTTGTCAGTTTGCTGTTTCATTTGTAATGAGATTTTCATGTAGTTGGCCCTTCAATAAATAACATCAAATTATTAGAGAAAATAGCACACATGAGGCTCTGTGAGTGGTGTTTCAAGCATTGTTTCTTTATTGTTAAAAACTATTTTTTACAAATTTCTGTTGCGTCCAGTGTTAACAGCAACTTGCTAAGACATGTCTTTCTTCATTACTCCTTTGTTGCCATGGTCAATAATTTCTTACTGATTTAGAAGACATAAACAAGTAAATTAAGTACTTAGACATAGACATTTCAGCTCTAATGTGATATCATCCTGATAAAATCTCTGTAAAGTTGCATACTGAAAATAACAGGGCTTATAGGAAATACAGGGTTGGGGCAGACTGCTTAAAACTCATGCAACTGTAAAAGCTCTAATAAAAACAACAGTTGGCACCTGGGGAGACAATTTCAATCCTCTAAGTAGATAGTAAAGCATGGCTAGAGGTTGCCACAGTGAATATTGCAAATAAACAAAAATAACAGAGTGGCAATTTTGGCAGTGCTTTCATAAGAGCAGGGCCAGTGGGTGTGAGATGATATCGATGCAGCATGGAGCCGGTTGGGTTGCTGTCAAAGCGGGTGCCTCTCTGGATAGGGGGCCCCTGGGAGAGAGGTTCTTTTATAAAGTTCTTAAGATATAGCTAAATGAGCTCCTGCTGCCCATTAGCTGAGGGGCTTTTTCTTTTCTTGCTGAAGATTATTTGTGCTTGTGGTTTTCCAGCTTCCCTTGCCTATGAAAAATTTTATGTGAACATATGTGAATTGTAGTGAAATAAAATACATTTAGGAAAAAAATATGGGATGACCATATCAGGATAGTAGCACAAAATATACTTACCTTCAGTGAGAATCATTTTATATTTGGAAATATTGATTCTTTGAATTTAGTTGAATTATAGTGGATCAATGAATATACACATGCGATATCTGCATACGATTTGCTATTTCAACTTTTCAGTATGTCTCTCTACTTTCTATTTAGTAAACTTGCATAGTTATGAGACTTTAATAAATTCTTTTACTTAATATGTCTGGGATTTTAATATCCAATATATTTGGAGCCTTAAGCTGAGAAAACTGTTCATCATAAGAGAACCATGTCCTCTAAAAATTAAAACAAAGTGAAATTGTAAACTCCATTAGCAGAGATCCTGGAGAAGGACAAGAATCGGAAGGGCAAATAGAGATGAGGTACAGATGAGGACCTCAGCTTATTTGCTAGCATGAAAAAGAGGAGTCACAAAAGAGGTGGTTCAAAGTAGGAACCTACCTACATCTTGATCACATTGTTAGATAAGGGAATATTCTCTATTCAGAAGCATAATTTAAATTGATCGTAGAAAATACCAGGTAATTTATAGTGAGTTTGCTGAATTTGAGGGGATATGCTTCTTTTCAGAAGGTGAGGAGATACTAAAGAGCAAGATGTTAGCTTTTGAAGAAATGCGGAAGAGACTTGAGGAACAGCATGCCCAGCAGTTATCACTACTCATAGCTGAGCAGGAAAGGGAACAGGAAAGATTGCAAAAGGTGAGGAATTAAAATGTAGGAGTACAGGGATGGTAAGTAAAACTTAGCAGGGATTCATATTGACTTTGGTCATGTATAGGATATTTGTATTTTACCCCCCAAATATTTGATGCGTGGATAATATTTTTTATTGCCCAAATGTGAGGTTTTATATTTAGATCCTTATCTAAAAGTAATTGCATAATTTATTGAAAAGGACACTTTATTTAATCCTTGATTCAAACTTTTAATATTTTATAAATAGATGCTAAAATATATGTTTTGCAAGAGGTAATATCATAAGAGGCAGGGCACTTGTTTTAAGACTCTTAATATATTGTATTTTAAATAAGTAATTGCCATGGTTTTATTTGACAGAGGAGAGCTTGAGATAAATAGTGACTTGATCTCATAATAATTCCACAGAATTTTGGCCAAGCCTAAAATGGTAGTATTTTGGGAAATAATTGAATAAAAGATCTAGCATGTTATAATGAACTGTTAATCTACAGGAAATAGAGGAACAGGAGAAAAGGTTGAAAGAGAAGAAGGCGATTACAGCAGAAGCCTCTGAATTGGACATTAACAATGTGGTGGAATTAGAATGGAGAAAAATAAGTGACTCTGGTTTGCTAGAAACAATGCTGTCTCAAGTGGATTCACTCCATACTTCAAATAGTTCTGGTATATGTTTAAAAATCCTTTTCTACCTAAAAAAAATTCTCTAGTAAAGTATTTTATTTGGTACATTTCAAAATTGCACCTCCTTTCATCAGGTAATTCCATGTCCAACCCATTGCTCTTTGCCAGCTGCTTAGTAACCAGTGAAAAATGAAATGGGAGCAGCAGATAAAAGACCAGTAAGCAGGTGTTTGTGAGAATAGACCACCTTAATGAGGAAAATGTCTGGAAATTGGGCTCAGAGCCCAGCCTTTGTTCATTCATGCAGCAGGTGATACGCTTCACATAAAAACAGTTTTGCCATTTCCCAAGTGATCTTGAATTACACCTAATTCCCCAGTCCCTGTAAGAGTTTATCTTCACATGTCCAATTATCCTGAGGTGCTGTGTGTATAGAGATCAATCTGGAGTATAAGCTTAAAATTGATAAATATTTGAAATCTTTATGTGGCTCAATTGCAGGTGCAGTTATTCTTAACAAGTGTCACGTGTTTGGATGATGCTTTGCATGTTCTGGTTTTATGATATCAAGTATAATATTATATGCATATTTCTCCAGGTTTCACAAATTCTGTGCTACAACAGAGCTTCATATCTGCCAATGAAACACCATTCTACCTCTGGGGATCACCAAATAGTGGTTTGACCAAGATCTCAGTAACAAGGCCTTTTGGAAGGGCCAAAGCTAGTTGGGCTCAGGTGGGCAACCTTAACTTTTTTTAAAGAGGTATATTATATTAGGTTGTACAAATAAGCATGAATATTTTTGTCATACATCAAATAGCTTTTATTAGAGATGGAACTACTCAGAGCATATAAATATAGAATTTAGTTAGCTCATTGTAATAAATTAAGAAAAACACTTATGTTAATGCTGAAATCCTTAAATAGTTTCTCTATTATTTTTCTTAGGTTTTTAGTCCAGAAGTACAAGCAAAATTGAACAAAATAACTGCAGTGGCAAAAGGATTCCTAACTCGTCGGCTTATGCAGACAGAGAAGCTGAAACAACTTCGACAAACTGTAAAAGTAAGATTATTGTAAAATTTTTGTTTTGCTCTTCTATCTCAGTTTCTATCAGTCTTCTTGTGAGTTTAGCTGGCAGATTAATTCAAAACATACGGAGATCTATTTTTTAGTTGTAATATAGGCAATTTTAGAAGCCTGATTATTAATCTTATTCAGATAATTTAAAAAGTTGTCAGGAGTGGATGTGGCTCAAGCAGTTGAGTGCCCACCTCCCACACGGGAGGTCTTGGGTTCAGTTCCTAGTGCCTCCTGAAAAAACAAACAACGAGCAAAACAAACAAAAAAAACCAACTCAGGGAAGCCAATGTGGCTCAGTAGTTGAGTGCCAGCTTCCCACATACCAGGTCCTCAGTGCATTCCCCAGCCCCCAGTACCTGAAAAATATAAGGTATAAATGAAGTGGTGTCCTTTGTTTTGTTTTTTTTAATTTTTTATTTTTTGGACTCATTTTAAAGAAAAGATTATTTGACTTTTAGTAAGTAATAGCTTTATTTGCCACCTTAGTAATTTTGGGTTGACTGAGAAGAAGAACAAAAGGAAACACCAATGATCATGGATCTTTCTAAAAAAATGGTTTTTAAAGGAGCATTTTCTTTTTTTAAGGATACTATGGAGTTCATAAGAAGTTTTCACTCAGAAGCACCATTAAAGAGAGGATTTGTTTCAGCACAAGATGCTTCTCTTCAGGAAAGAGTGTTAGCTCAGGTAAATGTAGGTGTCCTGATGGCTTTTAAGAAATGGAAGTATTGTATTTTTCTCCATTTAATCAATGAAAATAGGTTTTAGTTAAAACGTAAGCCTTTTTCTCTAAATAAAAGACATATACATAGTACTTCAGAATGCTTACCTCATCTTTCTTTGATAGTTATAGTATTTTCTTCCTTTGAATCTAGTTGCGAGCTGCCCTATATGGTATTCATGACATATTTTTTGTAATGGATGCAGCTGAAAGAATGTCTATTCTACATCATGATCGAGAAGTTCGCAGAGAGAAAATGCTCAGGCAAATGGTATGTTATATAATTTTCTAATGAATAAGGCTATCTAGGTTTGGGATAATTGATACCAAATGCCATTCTTTATTGACTTTAGCAGCCTTCCTATAAATTCTTAAACATAGATAACTCCCAGGATTGCCACCAAAATTTAAATCTATAGAGATTTAAAAGAAATTGGTGAAAGAATTTCATACTGCTTTATGACCAGGTCTGTGGCTTGAAAAAAAATGGCCTTAGTGTAGTTGGCCAAAGAAAAACAAACAAAATCTATATTATTTCATTGGAAACAATAATTTTATTTAATACTTAAAAATCATATTGCTTCAGTCTAAAGAAAGATTAAGTCAGAGTTAAAAATGGTAATAAAGAGAAGCTTTTCTATGGAATTAGGAATCATCCTATAATATAGTGGTTTTATTGGAGCCACTAGAGCCTTGTTCCTTTTTTGTATTTTAAAGGATAAAGTGAAAAGCCCACGAGTGGCTCTTTCAGCTGCAACACAGAAGTCTCTTGATAGGAAGAAGTACATGAAGTAAGTTTTTCTGTGTCATGTCACATTAGTTAGTATCAAACCAATTAATTTTAGTCATCTTCTGGTCTATTTTTAAATTTGAATTAGAAATAAAGGAGAGCTAACTTTTCTACAGCTGAGTTGATAAGAAAACTTTTTTAATGTTAAAGGAGTCATTAAAATTAGATGGTAGAATATGATTTCATCTCTAAATAAATGTATTTACTACAAAATTTGTCAATGTTCAACTTGTATAATTGACATCTAATTTGGACTATCTTAAAAATAGTTAATCCTCATATTCAAGGTTTAATTTTATCTCTTTTAAATATATTCTATTTCTAGTATTCTTAAGATTTCATGGGAGGAGAAGCTTAATGGGAGGAATATCCTTATAACTATCTTTAAAAATTATTCTTTCTTTCTTGAAAGCAGTCTTTAGTATACTTAGTGCATGACTTGAGTATATACACTCTTAAATGATGTTTTCTTCCTGTTATCTTGTATCAAATCTGTAACCGTGCTTTTTCTCCTTCTCTAAATATATTGCTTGTATCCCTGTTTTTATATTGTGTTAGAGCTGCTGAAATGGGCATGCCAAATAAGAAAATTTTAATTAAACAAAATCCTTCTGAAACAAGGTGAGAAAAATAATTTAGTCTCGGAGAGACTACTTTTTAATTTTTATTTATTTTTATTATATTAAAGGAAATTTTCTAAATCTCGAGCTTGTTTTCTGTTGGCTTTGTTCTACTTTACAACAATAGAACACTCGCTGCTGAATTGGAGGACTGCGGGCTCAGGATCCCTTATAATTCCTGATCGTGTGCCCAGTTACATGCCAGACAAGATGTTCTCAGAACTTTCTGTAGACATTCTATCTCAGGTGGAAATTTGAGCCTGATATGCTGAGTTCAGTCCACAGTCCAGGAGGTCTTTGATGCTTATTGATCTGTTTTCCACTCTTGTCAAATGAGAGTAGTATTTTCTTGCTTCAGATGTTTGAAAGGAAAAAGTGGCTTTTGTAAAATACATAAATAAATGATCTATAAGTACCAGAGTTAATAGTTTTGTTGAACATAGGTATTTCCTGATAAAAACCTAAAGTATCTATTAATAAGGTACTTGATGAAAATCAAAGAACCACATTAATATGCTTCAATGAATGTGCTTTGCTTTGTGGTAATATATAGACCATACCATTAA
Source organism: Dasypus novemcinctus (assembly GCF_030445035.2). Lineage (NCBI taxonomy): Eukaryota > Metazoa > Chordata > Mammalia > Cingulata > Dasypodidae > Dasypus > Dasypus novemcinctus. The sequence goes on along the minus strand of NC_080695.1, from coordinate 53,955,584 downwards.
ATAGATGACTTCCACCTCATTGTTATCTATTAAAGGCAAAGAAAGAAAATGCAATTATCCTTTCAGATTAATTTTTTACTTACTTTGTCAACAGAGTCCTTCAGCCAAACCAAGGACAGAATGCGCCTGTTCACAGGCTACTTAGTAGACAAGGGTAAGCATGCTATACACATGGGTATTTAAAAGTATTTCAAGCAAGATTAACTTTAAGAGGGAAAAATTATTTTAGTACTCTTTACATAAAGGCTGTTTTTCAAATGTTATACTTTTACAGCATTAGGAAGATCTTTGAATATTTCTATAAATTTCTTTTTGTCTCCGAAGAAGGCCCTCTGAGTGTACTGCTGTGTTTTATATTTTAATTATCATCTTATGTTGGCATGTTTTTACCATTCACTTCATACTGTTTTACTCATTAAATATTTAAACAACATCCATATAGTAAATTCAGTGTCACCAAAGTGACTCTCCAACAAACTATGAGTGATGGTTATAGTTTGTATAAGTATAGCTTCCTTACTGTGCATGTGCGGGAGAATTAAATTCTTTTCAAGCTTATTTATTCATTGAACAGTTGACACATTGTGGTTGCTTTCTTTGAATATTGAACTTTTAGACCCTAATGCAAGTGACTTATTAACTTTTTTATATTCAATTAGAACCCCTAAGACATCAGTGAAGGGGGTTGTGCAAAATAGACAGAAGTCTTCACAGAGCAGAGTGCCTAACAGAGCGCCTGTTTCAGGTGTGTAGAAAACAAGTCTCTGAAGCCCACTCACTTGAAAGAAGTGCCCAAGCTGCCCTATAACTTAGGCCACACAAGTGGAATGTATTGTTTGTCTTTCCTTGCCACCATAAATTTTGTATATTCATAGTCATTCCTATTAGTCATCATTCATGTTGGTATTTTGCAGCAAGTAGGAGATCTTAGATTAAACCAGGTTTCCAATCTCGATTTCAGTAGGGATTCCATGAAAAACTCTATTTTTTTCATCTGAAAAATCTGTAGAATTATCCATGCTTCTTTCAGAAAATCTTTTTATAAATGAGTAAAAATATAATGATCCTCTGATACCTAAGGTATTCTAAGTCTGAGCATGTCCAGCTTTGGAAAGTGTTTTACCCAGGAATGTTTGTATCTACACGTAAGGGGATGAAAAATTTCTCCCTCTGAAATGAGATCACCTGCCAGGTGGGAGGGGGTAAGTTTTGTTGTTTTTTTCCTTAATCTTTTGCTCAATAAGAAACTTAAGCTAAATCTCTCCTGATGGTTATTATTAGAGAATTATTTTAGGGCTAAGGTGAAAAATGTTTAAAAATTCTGTTTTATGGTGGCAAGAAGACATTCAATGTTGAGCTAATCCAAAACTCTTAATCTAATGCTTTAATACTTTAGTATCTTTGTTAAGACACTTCGATATGTTCACTAAAAATTAAGTGATCCATTAAAAATGCTTTGGAAATGCTCTACCTTTAACTATATCACTTTCTACACATTTAAAAAGAAACATAAATTAATCAATGGGCATTGAAGATTAAATCTTTAATCAATCCTAATCTTCCCATTAATATATAACTGGTCATATTTTAGAGCTTTTATTGCTAAGTGATATCCTCCAAGTTAGGATGGGACAAACAACATAAGTTTTATCATGTTACCACCATTTGTTCACATATATTCAAAAAGGTAACAAGATCTTGATTATAACTTTAAAATAATTGCTGACCTTTTGCATATATGTAGTGAGTATAAGTGATAATGTTACATGTATTATATATACAGGGTAATTTAAAAGGCCATCTTTTGGAAGTCACTCTGACAGTCAGTGGAGTTGTTTTAAAGGAGATTGCATGGTTGAAGATCCTGCCTATTCTATAAGCATCAGACTATATACCAGATCTGTTGCTTGTGAAGTTAGGTAGAGTTTTCTATTTTTCCATTCAGAGAAATCTTAGCTGGTTGGCAGTCACTAAGGCATTAGGATTATTTTTGCCTAATATTATCAAATTGGCCTAGTGACCACTCTCCATGTTCTTTTCTCATGCATTTCATTTCCATCTTTTGTCACATAAGAACCTGCACGCCAAATACCAACTTCTGTTGCTATTCAGTAATACTCAACAGTATTAGTGAACCATCATTGCAGTTAATGATGTACAATGAAGTTCAATATTTAGAACTATTGAGGGTTAATTGCACTGCAACATAATACAAATGAACTTAACCCTTGAATTAACATGTATATATATAGTTAATATATACCTAAACAAGTACAGTTTCTATTTTGTCTAAAGATTTATTTATACCTGAATGCACATTTAAACAATCAAAAGAAACTTGAGAATTTTTATCCTTTTACATAAACTGAGAATTTGATATATGTTTAATTAATGTGCTATGACTCTTAACATAATGATCTGTAAGTTGCTCTTAAAAAGATTCTTTCCTGCTTAGACTTTTAATGGCTTGGATTATTTTGAACAGATTTGAAATTTTGCTTTGATTTGACCTATGTGGAGAACAAATCCTATATTAATAAATTTATAGAAAACTCATTTTTTGTTATGATAGAATATCATACTCTTAAACTGAAGTAGAACTCTTAAGATGTTTGCTGCAAAGCATTTAAAATTGTTTACTGCATAGTTTTAACAAATTAAATTGCAATCTCTTGTCATATGTTTAAAACATATTTGCTCATTTGCTGTTTTGTGCTTGAGAGATTATAGTGAAATTTAGAAACCATGAATTAAAGCAGAGGAGGAGGTAGTAATATAGAATTAAGTAAAAGAACAAATCAGGTGGAACTGTATTAGGCATCTCTCCTTCTAACTCTATTATATGAGGGAAGACTTAACTCTCCTATGCCTCCATTTTGTTATCCTTAAAATGGTAGTAACAGTTTCTACCTCAGGATTATTGTATATAAGGATTAAATGTGGTAATGTATATTGCTTAGCTCAGTGCATAGTAAGCACTCATTAAATGGTATTGTTATAGAGAAAACTAATGTTGCGAAATAATATTAGTTTTGCTTTAATTTTAGGAGTATATGCAAGAAAAACCCAAAGAAAGCGGCCAAATGTTGCGACAATTTAAGACGACAACATTCATTAGGATAAACATTATATATATTATCTTATGCGCCTATGACTTTTTATTTAACCCTGGACTCAGATTACACAGGCCAGTGATGTCAAAGGGCTGAACAGTTATTTGGATAATTTTTCGGTCTGACTAATTCCTGTCCCAGCCCCTATTCTCCTCTTTAATATTTGGTTTGGGTGAAGGCAAAATAGGGTTTAGTAATTGCCTCATCTCTGTGCTTAACATTTACAAACATAATTTGTTTTACATGCCCAGATGTCTACAGAGAACCTTTTTGTAACTTTAAAGAACATTTGGTTTATTTTTACAAAATACTGAAAAAGTGTGACAAATTAACACATAAGTTCTGAAACATAAATTTCATTCATCTGCATTCTGATTGCTGACTTTGCTAAACAAATTAGATATTCTTCTATTCAAGGGGAAATTATTGGAGAAGAATGTTTTCTCCTGATTTTTTAAATTTAAAAATTCTGATTATAGCCTCTGAATCTGCATATTTGTTAACCTACAGTATAATCACATAGGATAAAAAACACTTGCCTGCTGATTATGGCCCACCTAACATTAACCACAAGAAGGAACTCTGGGGCTCCATTTTGGTCCGAAGTACACGTTCCTGTCAATGACTAGTTTTCTTACCGAAATGTTTGATTTCCCATATGTCACCCCAGTACTATTAGAAGCCTTTCCACTAGATTATAAAGTCCTTCCTTCAGTGGAGGGTAACACATTTTGAGAAGATAGCACAATCTTCTTGAATGTAGCATTTAGGAATGTCTTACATCCATTTTTGTAAAATAAGAATGACATGTTGCATGCAGTTATACTTTCTATTTAGTCCATGCATTTGTTTCTTCATAGTCTGCTTTTTCTAGCATGCTTTATTTAGGAGAGAGTAAAGGGTTACCTAATATAAGTTCAGATTTTCAAATGTATTGTAATACTGTTGAGTTGAAATTCTGCATTACTTAGAGGCGCTGATATTTAACTTTTTCATCAGTAACACGTTCATTAAAAATACCAACCAATGTAACCAAGGGTACATGATTTTATGAAAGAGGATGTCACTGTTAATTTATCACACCATTTCCAAAAAGGGCTTTGTGCTTCTCATGTGAAATTGGGACTGTGTGCATTTAATCTTTCTAAGTTGAATTTTAAAGAGATGCAGATGATATATATTCTTAATATCCTTTTAAGAATATGGACATAAAGATGGTTTTCCAAGTTTCTGATCCATTTCAAATGTAACTTTTGCACTTGGTCATAGACAGGAAATAATAATCTATTCTGGTGTAAACTTTATTTTCTTTATGGAGATTTATCATTTATTGAATGAGTGGACCAGAAAATTAGAAGACAGTCAAAAAAGTCTGAATTACCAATTTTTCATTTATAGGCAAAGGATACAAAGTTATCTTAATATGATAAACTGTGCTTTATCATTTTGAAAACTCAGGATACAGCTTATTCATATCATTATGGGTCTTTCCAGTAAGCAGGATAGATGCTGAAAGTTTTGTGTATACTAATACAAATTAGCTAAAACAAAAGTATGTTTTAGAAAAAGTTAAAACTAGTTTTAGATTAAGGATGAAAACTTAAGTGTTTTTTAATTTCAAGGTAAAAACTTGTGTTTTTAAATGTTCTAAGCCTTTTCTCATAAAAGTGCCAGACACTGTTTTGTGCTTTTGATGGATTTTAATTTATATACATTATTTTTATTCTTATTTTTACTTTGGAATGTCCATTAATGTAAATTGTATTTTATTTTTATACTTTAATTTTCACTAGTTTTGCTTCTAGACAAACGGCAAAATAAACTTTTCATTTTAAAGGAAATCTGTTTTGATCAGTTTTACTTACCAAGGAAAGGGCTATTAAGGGGTGTATTGTATGGAGAAATATCTGGCCAGAAGAGAAATGTTATAACATATGTTATTATATACACATTAAAGATCCTATATTCCACTTTTTAATATGGAACCTTTATCAGTACTTAGCATTTAAGTTAACATGAGTCAGACTTTTCAGAAGGCAGAGTTGGAAAGCTATGTTAATTTCTTAGGAGCTAGAAGCCTGCTAAGGAGCAAATGAGGAATAGAGGGAGAAGGGAGAGAATGCTAAGGTTGAAGAGTACATCAAAGTTGCTAATTCACACTGGGGAGTGTCACATCCATATGATAGTGTTAAGAATCCTGATCTCATTACTGCCTTATCACCTATGTGACCAGAGTAAAATGCTACACCTCTTATTGACAAGATGTTACATTTGAAATCTGCAAGGCAGTGTGAGAAGAGTGCCTTACTGTCCTACGGCCGCCTTTCACTTCATATATTGGGAATAGTGGATATGCCTTGAAATTCTAAATTACTCATTCTGAGCTGAAAATGAAAGGACTAAACTGGGATGAAGGTTTTTTTTTTCCCTATCAGAGGTCATGCCCATGAACAACCATAGACCACCTCACCCAAATGAAAAGTAAGTTACAATAAATAAGCCAGTGGAGTTGGAATGCTTTAGCTCTAACGGACCATAGTGGGCGTATAGAGGTTATAAAACTAATTTTTTTAAAAAAGAAAGCTTTAGCCATTGAATACAACAAATCAAACTGGGACATGGTGCTGCGGAGTCTCCTCTATGATCAGGTTCTAACAATAGCTCTGAGGGCAGAAATCACAACCAAAATTATACTTGACAATAAAATCTTATTTATTTATGATCTGTTCTCTTCCTTCTCTGGTTCCTCTATGGCCATCAATTCTTTAACTCCTTGACTATATTATCAAAGCTGCCACCAGAAGTTGCCATGTGTCTCAGCCTGTGGTGGGGGAGTCCCTTAGCTGTCTACATAAGTTTCAGCAATCTTTCAGGATTATTTCCATTATCTGTTTAATACACATGATATGCTAGGTTAAGTTGATAAGTGGGTGTGGGTGATTTTGCTTAAGAGTACGAGAAATGGCTCTGCTCTACTGTCTCCCTCAGTTGTCTGGCACCTCTCTGTCACCCAAAACTATTAGGATTGCTTATGTATCCAAAGGGACTAGCGGCATGCCATCCAGAAATTTCTTAGCAATGCAAAATCTCAGGCCCCACCACAGAGCTACTGAATCAGAATCTGCATTTTAACAGGATCCCTTGGTGAGTTATATGCACAATCGTGAAAATCACTGCTTTATAGTATATTGCTATGGAGGGAAAAGCTCTGAAAACAAAGATCACAGAAGGTCAGATACACTTATTTTGCCTGCTCAATAATGTACAGCTCCCACTGAGGGCTGACCATATGCCAGGCATTTCATAATCCTCCCATTAACGGCAGAATTACCCTAATATAACAGATGAAAATACTAGGATGCAGTAGCTAAACTACATATTCCATCCTGTTCTGGTTTTGAGAATATATTTGAGAGTATATTCTGTATAAACTTTTCCAGAGGAGCTTGTTTGAGCATGTGGTCTCCTGACCTCTTCCTGTTAGAAAAGACAGACGCTGCTAACTAAAAGCCAGGAGCAGACGCTATTTTATGATTAGCCAACAGTCTCTGCCGTTAGATTGACTAAGAGGTGACTCTGCTTTGGAATGAGTTCAAATCCTGGTTTAGGCATCTACTAGGCTTGGCACTTAGAAAAGTTCGTTTCTTCATCATGGGTATTTATTTCATTTATTTAAGAGGGTGGTAGTGAGGAGGCAATGGAGGGTGCAAGCCAAGGGCTCAGCAGAGTGCCTGACATTCATATTAGGCACTTAGTAAATGGTAGCTGTTAGGAAATTATCCTGTGAATATATCGGGACATGCATCTTTTTTTTTTTTTTTTAACAAGTCAGAAAACACTAGAGCATCCATAAGTGCTGTAATAGAAATAATAGAAATGGTTTTCTACCTTCACAGAAAAGCACAGCTCTGCCGAGGGAGGTGAAATGCTAATCCTGTTTTCCCCATTTGGTTTAGTTCCGATTAAAGACTGTCAATATGCAGCTAGGATAGCGCTTTACAGACCTTGGTGGTTAGTCAACGCAAGGAGATTCTGAAATTGCCTAATTTCCGTGATGCGCGAGGGGAAGGCGGTGGCTAGAGAGGGTTCTGAACCCCGAAAACGCTCTTCCCTCCCAGAGATGGCTGTTTATCTGTTCGATCCGTCTGTCTGGAACCTTCTCCGCCCTTAGAGGGCGCACGTGGGCTAAGCATCCAGGGTTTGCTGGTGGAACCAAGTGCCCCTTACCATCATGGCGCCGGCGGGGGCTGAACCACGGCGGGGCGGGCAGCTGCCCCTCACAATCATGGCGCCTAAGGACAGAGTGGCCCGGTTTCCCTGCCCCTCACAATCATGGCGGCCAGGGCGGGGCGGGGCGGGGTCCGGACGGGAGAAGGGGGCCGGCAGCTCCCGCGCAGGCGGTCATGTGACTGGGAAGATGGCCGCCTTTCCCTGGTAAGGAAGGAGCGGCGAGTGGGCTTTGCGGAGGGGTGTCTTTGGGTGTCTCTGGGCCTCTCTGTTTCCGTGTGTGTCTCAGCTTGTGGGTGTGTCTGTCTCTGTGTGTGTGTTTGTGTGCATGAGTTGCTTTCTCTGTTGGGTTTTGTGATCTCCCACCCCATCCCCAGGTTGTCCTGACTACAGAATTCCTGGGCACTACCCTACTCCAGAGAAGTTCCCTGAAGTCGGATGAGTGGGGTACTTGATTCTCTCCTATCTACCACTGCCCCGCATCTTCCATGGCCCCCTCCCCTTTCAGTCCCCAAAGAAAACCCAATGTCCTAAACTTCAGCTTTCCCAGTGGAAGTTGGCGCCGGTTCTGGAGGCCCTAGATGAAGGGAATAATGGCCCCAACCCCGAGCCTGCTTGGTCTGTTTCCTGAGGTACTCAGTTCACCTAGAGGAGACTTGCTGTTCTTATCTGTAAAATGTTTGTCTTGCATGCTATGCTGGGCAGTGAGGATACAGAGACCCTCAGGCCTATTCCTTGGCCTCAAGTAACTGGTCGTGAAATGGAGTAGGCACACAGGATAGAGGGATGTTCAAAGAAGGAATGTGGAAAGCCCAAAGAAGGGAGCAATCAACCCCCCTCCCCCACCCCGGTGGGCTTAGGGAAGGTTTCAGAGAGAAAGTGCCTTAAGCTGGGTCTTGGAGGATGACTGGGAGCTCACCAGGCAGGAAGGAACAGCGTGTGCCAAGGCTCAGAGGCTTTTTAGAACTCTTTTGACTGGAGTAGCCGGGGATGACTGGAGCTTCAGGCTTCAGTGGGTGATAATGTGTGTTTGGAGAACTTAGACATCTTGTGGTGATGATAGTGGAATTAATTGGGTATGTGAGCTCTCCCCTGCATCTCAGAAAGGAAGATAATTTCCCCTTCTTTCTCTCCAAATCGTGAAATAGTTTACATTGGATGAGAGAGTAAGTGAGCAAATGGAAGAATATTCAGCCCTAGATTTTAAGAAATAATCAGGTACAACCTTCAGGTTTTAAGCTTTATAAACAAACACCTTCCCTCATTCCCTTGACTTGGCTAATCTTGAAGATAGTGCTTCTTTCTGAGGCCTTCTTTGACCCACTAAATCAGGATTGGGCGCTCCTTCTCTGAGCTGTTCTGACACCCTGAGATTTCCTTAACATAGCAGTGCTGCCTTGACAAGAAGGCCAGGCACCTTTTAGGGAATCAGCGAGGCTTGAGCATTAAAAACAGGAGAAACATCCAGCTTCAATGACTTATCTGAAATTTTGTAATACAAAAATCCAGGAAGATGCTTTTTTAAAAAAGTATACATATATATGTGTATATTATATATGTATAATAAAGTAGATAACAAAATTTGCCATTTTAACCAATTTTTTAAACCTCAATTGGGACATTTTAAGTCACTTAATATTCATGTACATTGTGTTTTTTTAAAAATTATTGTGGTTACGTATGTATTATATATGTTTATATAAAACATAACATTTGCCATTTTAACCACCTTTAAGTGTACAGTTCAGTGACATTAAGTATATTCACAATGTTGTTCTACCATTGCCACTATCTTTTTCATCACCCCAAACTAGAACTTTGTAGCCATTAAGCAGTAACTCCCCATTCCACATACCCACCTCCACTCCCAGCCCCACTTAACCTCTAATCTGTTTTCTGCCTCTATAAATTTGGCTATTATAGATATTGCATGTAAGTGGAATCATACAATATTGGTTCCTTTGTGTCTAGTTTATTTCACTTAGCATAATGGTTTCAGAATTCATCCATGTTGTAGCATGTGTTAAATTTCATTCCTTTTCATGGCTCAATGATACTCCTTGCATGGATATACCACAATTTGTTTATCTATTCATCTGTTGACAGACACTTGGGTTGTTTCCACCTTTTAGCTATTGTGAACACTGGAGTACAAGTATCTGTGGGTCCCTGCTTTCAGTTCTTTGGCGTATATACCTACAAGTGGAATTGCCAGGTCATATAGTCATTATATGTTTAACTTTTTGAGGTCCTGCCAAACTGGATGTAAATGTGGTGGCACCATTTTACATTCCCACCAGCAGTGCAAGAGGGTTCCAAGTCTCCACCAACTTGCCAACACTTATTTATTTTCCATTATTGTGATAATAGCCATTCTGGTGTATGTGAAGTTGTATCTCCTTCTGGTTTTGATTTGCATTTCCCTAATGATAAATGATGTTGAGCATCTTTTCATGTGCTTTTGGGCCATTTGTGTATCATATTTAGAGAAATATCTATTCAAGTCCCTTGCTCATTATTTATTAGTGTTGTCTTTTTGTTATCGATTGTAAGGGTATATATGTTTTGGATGTTAAACTCTTTTCAGATACATGATTTGCACTATTTTCTCTCTCCACATATTTTTCACTCTCTTGATAGCATCCTTTGAAGTACAAAGGATTATAATTTTGATAAAGTCCACTGTATCTATTTTTTCTGTAGTTGCTTATGCTTTTGGTGACATAGCTGAGAAAGCATTGTCCAATCCAGGGTCATGAAATTTACCTCTTATGTTTTCTTCTAAGAGTTTTGTGGCTTTAGCTTTTAAATTTAGATTATTGGCCCATTTTGAGTTAGTTTTTATAGAACTATTTGAATTTTCTTTCTTCTTGAGTTAGTTTTGTTTGTTTTTCATGTTTTTATCTTTTTTGTTATTGAGTTAGTTTTGGTACTTTATGTCTTCCTAGGAATATGTCCTTTTCATCTAATTTATCAATATACTTACAACTCTCTTTATTTCTGTGAGGTCTCTGTCATGAAATTTGGCATTTATTGCACCTTTATTTTGTGCTAGGCACTGTGCTAAGTGCTTAACTTGCAACATCCCATCTAATCCATTTAATAACCCCGTTTTCCAGATGAAGAAATACAGGCAGATGAAGCAAGTTGCCTTAAGTCATACAGCCCACAAAGGAAGCCGAGGTTTGGAGCCAGACGTTTGGAACCCAGAGCCTGTCTCTTAGGATCATAAATCTAGATTCTGGACTGAGGTTTCTGGGTTTTTAGGCTCCCCAAACTATGCTGTGGTGTCATGGGTCTTCCTGTCTGCTCCCTTTTACCCACATTTTTCATTATCTCTGATATATTTTGGTCTGGCCTAAGACACAAGATGCCCAGTGCACTTCAAATCACATTTCCTGTTTAATTCTATGGCAATTGCATACCTGACATTGCCACCTTTTGGAGTCAGAACTCTCCATCATTTTAAGGATTTTGAAGGGGATGGTATGTTTTGACTGTGGGAAAAAAAAAATGCAACCAGATTACGTGACTAGTAACTGAAATAAAGAATCACTTGAGAATTAAAATTGCAGAGAAAAAATATTAGTGGATTGTGGCATTTCCAGGATATGTGAGATTTGGTAAATCATATTGTAATTGCTCTGTGTTCATATTATCAGGTGGAAATAGTTAAAAGCTTTTACACCCATATGTGTCACTTGGGGATCTTTGTAAACTTCAGATTGGCCCTGTAGGTGGGGGGTTGCCTGGTTTCTGCATTTCTAACAGTCTCTCCCGCGATGATACTGCTGCTGATCCCAGGCCCCGGCTTTGGGTTGCCAAGGCCAGAGACGGCCAGGAGAAGAGATAAGAAGAGTTGGCCCTTTTTGGTGTCCAAGGGGCCAGGTGAGCATTCTGTATTGCTGGTGACTGAGATTTACGGGGCACTTTCATCAGGCATATCAGCTTTGTCTGGGAGTTGGGGGTGATGGAAGGATTTTTGAGAAAATGTCCACTGGGGCTGTTGGCCTTTCTAAATTCAGGCAACCCAGGCACAGAAGAAAGATGCTTCAAGGTCTCCGAATGCAAGAAATGCTTAAGATCAGAGAGCACGTTGGAGGAAATAAATGGAAGCAGTGGCAGGAAATCAAAATATAGCTGTTTGCCCCAGGCCTTCAGGGTGGGAGTAAACTTTCTTTTTTATTTTCTTTTTTAGATTTATTTCCAGAAAGTACTTTTTCCCAAAGACTCTCACCCCCCAAACTTTAAAAAAAATGAATTTCATTTCAAAGCTTTGCCTTTAAAAAAAAAAAAAAGCAGACTGTTGTTCAATTGTTAAGATTCTCAAGATGAACTTTAGATGAATCCGAGACTCTGACTGCTGGGGTTGGACTCCAGCTCTATTATCACTTCCTGCTCCTGTGACCTTTGTCATGTTACCAACATACTCATAGCCTCAGCTTCTCTGTCTGAAAAATGGGTATAATCATAGTACCTGCCTCATGGGGTTGATTAAACGAGGAAATGGAGGCCCAGGACTTGACTTGGAGCCTGGCTGATAGAAACGCATCCTTAATCAGGGCTGCTGTTTGGTTGTTCATGGCAAATCACACTGCACTTTTGATATAGTGCTTTTCTCACCTGCTAAATGATTTGTTAGTAAATATGATAAGGATGAAAATCTTATTTGCAACTAAATTTCAGGTTAAATTTTCTACTCAGTCTATTAAATTAACCTGGAAAATATTCCTTGACTTGACACCTGATGAGGGTTGTTAAGAATGATCTGAAAGGAAGAAAAATATAATTGGATTTTTAAAATGCCATCTAACTGTTGGTGACTTATTCAAATTCATTTATCTTTTTAGGTCATGTTTGTTTTATTCTGTAAATCAAGGATTGACAGTATATTACAGGAAGTTTTGGAAAAATGCTTGCTAGGTGATGTCAGTTGTAATATTTTGGAAGATGAAGACATTGTATCTTTTGAAAATGTCACCAAGAGGAACTGGGTAGTATAGTGTGGTAGTGATATGCCCTTAAAAAAGAAAAAAGGAGAGCCTAATCCATATTGTCCACCAGCCCTTGTGTTCCTTTCCTGCACCCAAAGCCAAATTTATTTAGAAAGGGTTAGAAATGAAATTTATATGTAAGCTCAGTTATTTTGTGCTGGTTTGGGTTTCTGGATTAGCAGGGCGTTTGGATAAAGGTGACTTATTGAAAGGCATAGTTAGGTGTTGGGTGCTGAAATTGTGAGGCTGTGAATAGATGTGTGTGGGGGCGGGGAGGGGTGTAGTAATGGATTCAAGGGACTTGCAAGCCAAGGAAATGGAGTGGTCAGGTTTGTGGGCGCTTTGCGTTTCTTCTTTCTTTTGAGGGGTTGAGAGGTGGGGTTGGGTGGGAAGTCATCCCCTGTGCCCAGAAAAGCTGTTTTTCTGGAATGTGAGATTTTATAAACAGGAAGTATTCAGATTGTTCCAGAATGGATTAGTAGTCCTGCTTGAAGATTCAAGGACGGGGATGAGGGTAGGGTGTCCTACTAATGAAATTATTGATGATTCTTCTAGCACTGAGATTCTGTGACTCTCTTAGCCTTTAGAGTCCTAAAATTATATGTATGGATATAAACTTGCAGGAAAGTGTTTGGTTAAAATGTGAGTTCAAAAAAATTTTTTAATCTAGCAAGCCATGATACTCTTAAAATTTTGTGACAGAGATGCAGAAATATGAAAACATTTTCTACCTCCTCCCCTGTACCTCCACCCCGATCCATATCCCATGCTTGTTCCTTTCGATTTTAAACTGTTTGAGCAGAAATAAGTTTCCAGTGTATTCCAGAAAAAAAGGAACAATTTAGTGTCTATACTGTTAATTGAAATTAATCATTAGTTTACAAAACTTTTCTGAAGTTTCCATCTACCCTGAAAGATTTTTAAATTATTCAAGTAGATCAGAGTAGTCTTAAGAATAATGGTGTGAAAGTATTCTAAAAAAAATACCAGAGGTTTCCAAAAATGTCTAAAAATACCAGAGGTTTCCAAAACTGGAATGCTTTCTAATATCATGGTTACTTACATTTTACTTGTATATCAGGAGGTTACCACATACTTACTGTTAAGTCCATGGTTTGACTGTAGGGTGAGGGCCAGTGTTTAAAACTACCCACCACGCAGCTCTGGACCTCTAGCTGTTCTTTGGGGTCTCCTTTGAAGTGGTTGTACCACCTCACCAGTTTCTTCAATAATGAGTTAAATAAAACCTTTAACATTTGTTTGTTTTTATATCTATGAGAGTCGTGATTTTACCTTTTTTTTGGAAAATTATCTTTTAATGCTGAAACAACCTCAACTTATTCATGATATGTTATCCTTTTTATAATATTGCTAGATGATCTATGCTAATATTTCATTTTGCATCTATAATCATGAAACTTTGGCCTGTAACTTTCTATTCTTTTAATGTTTTATCAGGTTCTGGTATCAGAGGTTATGCTGGCCTCAAAAAAAGTGTGTGTGGGGCTGTTAGAAGGCTTTTCTTCTTTTTATAGTCTCTCCAAGAGTTGTTTTTTGTTTGTTTGTTTTGCTTGTTGTTTGTTTTTGTTTTTTCAGGATGCACCAGGAACCAAACCTGGGACGTTCCATGTGGGAGGCGGGTGCTCAACAACTTGCGCCACATACGTTTTCCACATGTGTTTTTTATTTCATCATTTTCTTTCTTTTCTTTTGCCTTCTTTGGATTTAATCTGCTCTTCTTTCTAACCTTTAAAGTTGGGTACTTAGATCATTTATTTTCAGCCTTTCTTTTCTAACATTTCCATTTAAGGCGATAAATTTCCTTCCAAGCCCAGATTCAGCTGTACCTCACAGGTTTTGATATGTCATTATTGTCATTATCATTTATTAGTTGTTCAAAGTATTTTCTAATTTCCATTTCGGTTTCTTCTTTGACCCTTGGGTCATGTAGAAGTGTAGTGTTTAATTTCTAAATCTTTGGCTAGTTACTATTTTTTAAGATTTTATTTTGAAATAAAGATTCAAAGAAAGTTGTACAAATACTACACTGAGGTCCCACACACCCTTCTTCACCCAGTTTCCCAATGCTAACACCTTACCTAACTATAGAATAGCATGAAAAACCAGGAGATTGACAGTCCATAGATGCTATTCAGACTTTACCAGTTTTATGTGCACTCCCGTGTATGTGTATGTGTCTCTGTGTGTATAGGGCTATGCTTTTTTATTGCATATGTAGATCCATGTGCAGATGGATCACAACTGGTCCATCACCACAAAGATCCCTCCATTTACTCCCTCTTGCCTTTCATCTGAAGTTTTCGTGCATTTTAAATTCTACATTTATTTTAGTATTCTAAATTTATTTATTATTATTTCATATGGACAGTAATCATCTTGTTTTCTCCACACCTTAACCTATTGTTACTCATTAGTACGTGTATATGTGTTATATATTTATGTGTGTGTGTGTGTTTTGCTTTCAACTCGAGTCATTTTCCTTCTGCCTTTAGCTTTGTGTGGTTCTGCTGCTGTAAGTTTTTCTTGGAGTATTTTGCCCTGTGTTTAAAGGGTAGTTTCACTAGGCCTAGAATTCTAGCTGGCGATCTTTTCTTTTAGCACTTTAAAGATATTATCCCTTTGTCTTCTGGTTCTCACTTTTGTATAGTGAAGATAGCTATCAGTTGTATTGTTGCTTTGAAAATAATGTGTCTTTCCAAATGTTGCTTTTAAGATCTCTCTTTCTGGTTTTTAGCCATTTCGGTATGATTTTTTTTTTTTGGTATTTATCCTGCTCTGAAGCACAAGTCTTTCTTTAGTTTTGGAAAATGTTTTAGCTATTGTCTCTTCAAATATTACTTCCACCTCTATTTTTTCTCCTTTCCCCTTTGAGATTCCAGTTATATGCATGTAAAACCTTTTCTCCATGTCCCTTATGTTTCTCATGCTTTTTTCTGTGCTTTCCATCCTTCTTCCTCTCCATGGGTCAGTCTGGGTCTTTCCTCCTTTTTTATTTTCCCGCTCTCTAATTCTCTCTTCCCTTGTTAAACCCCCATGGAACTGATGAAAGCTCTGTTCTCTCTCTGCTTTCTGCTGGGCTTCTTTCTCTTGCCCTAAACAGCTTAATTGGCGAATAATTGGAGAAAGAAACCAGGACTGGGTTTCTTACTTCCCTGCCCTTCTCTGCCGAAGCCCTTCCCCAAAGTCCTGGCTCTGTGAGCAACCCCAGACTCTTCATTTGTCTCCCCAGCCCCGTGAGAGTCCCTCGAGGCCCTTTGGCTTTTCAGCCTCCTGGCAGCTGCCCTCTGCTGGCTCCAGCCTCTCGTCCCCTGCCCAGAATCGACAAAGGCCTTGAGAGGGAAAGCTGGGTGAGAGAAGTCAGTTCCACCTAGGGAACTTTCCTTTGTTCTCATATCCATGATGGCCCCACAAGTCCAGTAGGCCTTGGCAGCTCTTTATGCTTTCAAGCCAGTAAAAAAATTTTGTTGGCATTGGTAGGAATATTGTTCCTCTATAAACTACCTCGGCATCAGGAAGTTTTTAGTGTTTCATGGACCCCTACCAACCACTTGGTATCTTATTTTGGTGTTCACCAGGCATTCCAGAAATAGGAACTACAAAGCTGAATTTGCGTCATGCCGACTGGAGACCGTGCCATTGGAGTTTGGGGACTATCACCCACTGAAACCCATAACTGTAAGTTTTGTCAAGGGCCCCTCGAAATGGTATTCTCATTCAATGAAGTAACCGCCAGTATTCCTGGGTCTTTTTGGTTGGCCTCGACCACAACCATTTTCACTCCCCCTTTCTCATTAGTCAGGCAGTCACAGTATGGGATGACCTTGCTCCTCATATGGATGTTTAAACAAAATATGTCCTGCTTCTTGTTTATGTGGCATATATTGTGTCACTCTAATTACCATTAGATGCTGTCTACTATATCTACTGTGGCATCTTTTTTTTTTTTCTTCCTAGTATAGCATTTTAGTCTATTAGGAAATTTATTTAAGAAGAGAAAAATAGGCAGGCAAGAGACCTTGGTGGTCCATCTCTTTATTTGCAAGAAATAGAAACTATGTGGTTGTCGTAATGAGGTGGAGATGTGCTTGACAGATAGATCAATGCCAGTGGACTGGAAGGATATAAAGTTTCTTAAAGGCAGAAGACATGAGAAAATACAAAGATGGTTACAGCTTCCCAGGTCCCCTACAGCCCCCCATGGGCTTACAGGGCTGTGGCCGACCTCACCAGTGTATTAGTTATATTTTTAGGACTTCACTTTCCAGAAGAGCTGCAGCAGCTCCAGCCTTTCATCCTGCTAGTTGCGCAGCACGGACAGCCAGGAGATTCTCTTCTCCGATCGTTTTTGAATCCTCAGCTGGTTTATGTGTCCTTCTCTGAACCAGCCCTGGTGACCAGGGACATAGAATATGCTGACTGATCGGACTAGGTCTCATGCCCACCCCGAGACCTGGGAGCAGAGTCTGCCCCACTGTGCCTGCAGGACCTGAGTGTTGGGGAGGCTTCTTGCCCACAGATGTTTGGAGTATTGAGACTGGGAGAGAGAAGAACAGGTGCTGAACAGATAAAAGCAGCAGGTGGCGCCAGTGTTAGGTGCTTTTCTCTAGCCTTCATTTGGATATGTCCCTCCATTCTTCTCTCTGCTTCTCTCTCTCTTTGCAGATTGCCTTTCTCTGCTTCTCTGTACAAAGCGTCCAGGACCACTGGGCCCTGAGCTTTCACAGGTTCCTCATTTAAAGGAGTGCAGTCTAACTACCTCCTCTGACCACTGATCTTAAATTCCCAGAAGGAGACTCCAGTCTGGGCCTCTTTGCTCAGGGCTTCACCCCTGGTCTTGTCCTTGGAAGTCAGGGGTTGGTGGGGACCAGTGGTCCAAACGTGGCTTTGCGGATGCTCCTTACCTCCTTCCCAGATACGTACCCCAGTAGGTGGGAGTGGGCCACGTTCTCCAGAAAGAAAGGAGTTTGGACGTTCATGCTCCGTGGAAATGAGATGGCCGTGCGGAGCCGCCGAGACTGTTCAGAGCTCGTGACCTGGTGACCTTCAGTATCCTGGGTCACTCCCCTGCCTGGGCCTTGGCTTCCCTGCCAGCCACCTGAAGACCTTACCGAAATGCAGATCCCGATGCAGTAGGTCCCGGGCGGGGTCTGAGAGTCTACATTTTTAATAAGCTCACGGGTGATGCCGATGCTGCCTGTCCAGGGCCACAGTCTGAGCCCAAAGCCTTGTAGGAAGGCAGCTGCGTCACCTTCTCGTACACCCTCATAGCCCTGGCCCTTCCTTCCTGCCTGCCTTCCTCACCAGCTGGGACTCTGAGTCACGCCACTGTGTCACCCACAAAAATAAGCATCCCAAGTAAGACTGTTGCAGACGACTGGTCCCTGCAGCAATGGGGTGAGAGAGAGGAACCCACTGAGTGTTCTGCAGTAGGAGACTTCCCTTTGGCCTCCGCACATTTTCCCAACAGGTCACAGAATCGAGGACAAAGAAGGTGAGCCGGAAAGGAAGCACTTCTTCCACGTCCTCCTCCTCCTCCAGCTCCGCCGTGGACCCGCTGAGCAGCGTCCTGGATGGGACTGACCCCCTCTCCATGTTTGCAGCCACGGCCGACCCTGCAGCCAGCGCAGCTGCCATGGTAACAGGCCCTGACCTGGAGTCAGTCCGCTCGGTGGCGGTTCTGCGGGTGCAGGGATGGGTGCTTGCTTTTGGGTTTTAGATCGCATAAGTAATGCACAGGTGCATTCTGGTTATCACAAATGAAATAATACAGACTTCCCCAGGGGACAGTTTATAGGGTATGACCCAGCTGGTGAGAGGCTGGGGTAGGTCCTGGAAGTCTGTCCCTCCCTCCCTCCCTCGCTCTCTCCCTCCCTTCTTCCTTCCCTCCTTCCCTCCCTTCCTCCTTCTCTTCCTCCTTGTGTCTCTGACCCTCTTTCACACTTCCTCTCTCTCTCCCTTCCCTACTCCCTTCCTCCCTCCCTCTCTCTCCCTATTTCCCTTTCTCTCTTCATCTTCTTTCTTCCCTTCCTTCCTCTTTTTCACCCCCTCTTTCCCTCTCTCTTTTCCTATCTCCCTCCCCCCACCCTCTCCCTTTCTCTCACTGTCATTCTCTCTTTTTCCCTCTCTTTCTTTTAAACTGTATTCTTTAATTTCATTGCTTTGGATTTATTTTTATACAGTTATATACTTTAGTCACTAATTTAAAAAAAATTTTTTTTCTATTAGAAAAAATATTTTTTAAAGGAGGTACCAGGGATTGAACCTGAGACCTCATACATGCAAAGCAGGTGCTCAACCAGTGAGCTACACCTATTCTGCATTCACTAGTTTTTGATGTGAAAGAGTCAGACACTACAGGTAAAATTCCACTGACCCCTTGTTCGCTTCTGCTTCTGTCTGTGTTATCAGCATAATGTGGATTTTTCCATCGCTTTTTTCTTGTATTACATAGATATTTATGACAGTAATGTCTGAGCATTTACATGCCTGTTCCTACACAAAAAGTGACAAGAACAACAGGAATAGGAGCAGCTCGTTGTGTGGCTTGTGATCTTAGGAGAAAGGCATTATAGTCCTCATTAAAAAAAATTTTTTTTGAAGATACTCAGATTACATAAATGTTACATAAAAAAATGTAGGGGATTCCCAATATGCTGCACTCCCTCCCCCTCTCACACTTTCCCACATTAACAACATCCTTCATTAGTGTGGTACGTTTGTTACAGTTGATGAACACGTATTAGAGCATTGCCACTAAATATGGATCATAGCTTACACTGGAGTCCACACTCTTGCCTACATAATTTTTTAAGTTGTGACAGGATATCTACTTGCCTGTATCTGTCATTGCAGCATCTTTCAGGACAATCTAGTGTCCCAAAAATTAACCCGTATTACACCTGTTTTTCCCTCTCCCTCCCCTCAGAACCTCTGGAGGCCACTGCCTCCACATCAGTGGTAGAAGTTCTTCCATTGCTAGAATCACAGTAAGTCTATAGTAGAACACCAGCAAGTCTACTCTAGCCAGTCGTCCTTTTCCAACCCGGAGGGGACTTAGATCCCATGGGGCAGATGGGTGGGACTACCTTGCTTGTGGTTGCAGAGTCTCTCTGTTCCTTGGGATGGCTATAGTCCATCATCACTTCCTTGTTAGTTGTCCTGGGTAAGATAATCATCATCTAAAGAGGCAGACATGGAGTAGAGATGTTAGTCACATCCAAGCTGGGGTTCACACGCAGGTGTTCTAACCTGATGGCCCGTGCCTGCTCTTAACCATCATTCTTTGCTGCATCACATACATTTATTTACTTTTTTACATAAATGCAATTGAACTGTAGCTCTACTTCTGCAGCTTGCTTTTTTAAAAAACTTGACTAGATATCTTGAAGAATTTTTCATATTAGTACTTACAGAATAAGTTTGTGATTTTGAATGGCTGTATAGTATTCTCTAGAATGCTGGTAACATCTCGAGCCAGTCTCCTACTGATGGACATATAGGTTGTTGCTGCTTTTTCACTCGTGCAAACCAGTGCTCATGGTCTTCCTTAAACATGCGTGTATTTTTGTGCATATATGGAAGGATTTCTGAGGCTAGCTTTCTAGAAGATCATTAAAGGGCTAAGAAGGAGGTTTTGATGGCTACCAAGTCGACCTCTTAAAAGGCTTTACCAATTTATATTCCCACCAGCAGTGTTTATGAGTGCCGGTTTCCCTGCATCCTTGCTGCCCTGGGTATTATCAATCCTTTTAACTCTTTACTAATCTGATAGTTGAGAAACGGTCTCTTTCACTTTGCCTTTTGTTGATTCTTATATATTTGAGCGTCTTTTGATATATTGACTGGCCATTTGGGATGGAATGCCCTGAAAAATATCTTTTTGTCATTGCAAACTTTTACACAGATCTGTTTTATTCCACAGTGAGGGGCTGCCTGCTTTCTGCTTGTACATTTTTTTTTTAAGATAAAAACTATGTTGCTGCTGAAGAGATTGTCTTGTTCTTCCTCAGGACAGCTCCAGAAGGAAACGGGACAGAGACGAGAACTCCATTGTAGGATCCGATTTCGAGCCGTGGTCCAGCAAACGGGGTGAAATCCTTGCCCGGTACACCACCACCGAAAAGCTTTCTATCGTGAGTAGCAGTAGACTTTGCTCCCGGTGTCACTTTGAGATTGAGTGGTAATTCCTCTCTGTCAGAGGTCTGCTTCTCCTGGGCTTTTTGAGTTTCACTTATGCCAGTGTTACTTGGGAGGAAAAAGTGCTGATTGGTCTCCGGAAAACTGAGTCAGGGACATGGCACCGTTCCGAGAAAGACGTGGAGCAGTGGAGTCCCATCTCTGGGGGAGCTTTGAGCTGTGAAGTGAGGCGCACGCCACCTTGGAGGAGGCCAGGCCAGGCCGGGGCTTGGCAAGTCCCACCCAGCTGGTTTCAGCCAAGGCTGTTTGCTGTTTCTTGCAGCTGCCACTAGGTGGAGCAGTCGGCTCGTGTGGGGACAGGCCTGAAATCTGAGGCTTCCCCTCTACTTGGCAGGCTACGCACGGGAGGAAAAGCTCAGGATTGCTGAGACCTGCCAAGGGAACAGCCAGTCCCTGCCTCTTTTAGGTAGGTTTAGGTTCAGTTGCTTAAAACCTCCCTAATGGCATAAAACAAGAGTGAAGTATATCTCTGAAAAGTCTCGAGATGGACCGTCCAGGACTGGCACAGCAGCTCCCTCGTCATCAGGGATCTGACTCTTTATGTCTTACTGTTCTGCCAAGTCAAAGAGAAGGAAAGGGGGAGAGAAGGGTGTACCTCCTCCCATGTGAGGAGACTCCCCGACATTTCCAGTTACATAGAATTGTCTTGAGGGTAGTCATAGCTGTACGCAGATGCGAGGGAAGCTGAAACGTGTAGACTTCCATCGTGGGTGACAGTGTGCCCAGCTAAGAATTGGGGCTGTGACTAGGGCGAGTTGGTGCAGGAGGTTGGCAACGAGGAGGCTTGCATGGCGCCTCTCGTTACCTTCCCGCTGGCCTCAACGCTTGTTGAGCAGAATGTCAGGCAGGATTGCTGGGCTGTTGACATATTTTTCTTATTTTTTCCCTGAGTGCATAGAGTTAACTTAGAGCAATGATTTTCAGCCAGGAGGGTCCCCCCCCCCACCGCCCCGCCACCCCGGGGATATTTAGCAATGTCTGGAGATGTTTTTTTTGGTTGTCACAGCTGTTGGGGAAAACTCAAGGGAGTAGAGGCCAGAGATGTGACCAGACATCCTTCAATGCTCCAGACAGCCCCACAACAAAGAATTTTCCAATTCAAAATGTCATTAGTACCAAGATTGAGCAACCCTGATTTAGAGTCTGTTAAATGCTTCTGTCATATCAGAAATTTTGCTGTTTGTTGGCTCATGTTGAGAACCTTGACTTGAGTAGAAATTTCTAATTTCCAGTAGTTTTTGGTGACCTGTATTTTCCTTCTTTGACTACATATTTCTGTCTTTCATTTAGATAAGTAAATGGCATTTTGGAAAATGATGGACCATATTGCCTTACTACTAGTTGAGTAATAATTTAAGTACATGTTTTTTAAATCATAAAATCCAGTAAATATTTTAAAAAATTAATGTATCTTATGTCTCTGCAGAATCTGTTTATGGGATCTGAAAAAGGTAAGTTTTCTTGTTGTTGTTACTGTTTTGATGGAAGAATTCTCCCACTACCTTTAATATAGTTTCGCAAAGGAGGAAAATGTATGTGCTATTCAGTTTTTCTTTTTAATTAAGGTAAAGCTATTTTCTGGATTGTGTGTAGACATAGAAAACTTGAGAACACACTTAGAGAACAAATGTAATTAAGATCAAAGAGGCTACTAGGAATAAAACATACGTTTCCACAGGATGGAGGAATAAAATATGGATTAGAGTGGATTTACTGATATTCTGCTATGGAACTATTATGACTAGTAGTGGAAGTAATTGTAGCATTGGTGTGGAGTAGTTGCTGGGGGCAGGGAGAGGGAGGAAGAGATGTGATAATGGGGGCATTTTCGGGACGTGGAGTTGTTCTAAGTGATGTTGCAGGGGCAGATGCTGGACGTTATATATCCTGCCATAACCGCTGGGTGGACTGGGGGGAGTGTGAACTCGATGTGGACTGTTGTCCATGTGATGCAGCCGTGCTCCAGGGTGTGTTCGCCGTGTGCAGTGCGAGTGCCATGGTGGTGGGGGGTTGTTGATGTGGGGAGAGTGGGGTGAGGGGGAGTGGGGGGTATATGGGAACCTCTTATATTTTTTGAGTGTAACATTAAAAAAAATAAATAAAGGGGAAAAAAACAAAAACAAAAAAACCCCATAAGCTTACATATGATTTTAGAGTTATAAAAGAATTGTCTCCCCCATCTAAGCGTCTCTCCCTCCAGCCAGCTGCATTTCTCCCTTTGGAGATCCTTTCCTTTATCTTAAGCCTTTGTCCCTTAAAAATAAGTTTTTATATTCTAAAACTAAGGAAAAAACAGAGACAAGGCAAAAAAGGGCAAATTATTTGAAAACTCCATTGCTTCGGTAGTTGTTAGTCATGAAATAATTGCAGCATGTTCTCAACTGATCACAGACACATCTGTGAGTCAGCACAGCGGTTTTCAGTTTTCTCTGCCAGGACACTAGGTCAGAAGGAAGCCTTGGGCCAGGGTGTCTCAAACTGGCTGAGTGTCAGGATCACTCGGGGAACTTTTATACAAGTGCAGATCGCTGGGCCTCGATGTATCGAATCACTCTAGAAGCCCGGGATCTGACAATTCCTGTTCGGAACCTCGAGGTTTGGGAGCCACTGCCCGAGCTCACGTTCCACTAGGGTGCAGAGTGGCACAGCTGTGGTTCATGGGCGTATCCCTGGTGTGGCAGCTGCAACTGTCCCATTCTTTGCAGTGTGAGAAATCAAAAGGAGTGGGTATAACATTGAGTGACTCCAAACCACAAAGAAAGTGTATCACACCATTGCCCATCCACCAGTTTGGACTGATCTAAAAGACCATGGATACCACGTGTTGGTGAGAATATGAAACAGCAGTAGCTCTCATTCGCTGCCGGTGGGAGTGTTGCATAGCACAACCGCTTTGTAAAAATGCTTCTGCATTATCTGTTAACAATGAAACTGAGCCCACCCTTTGACCCAGCAATTTCACTGCTAGGATATACCCTAGATCAGGGATTGGCAAACTGTATCCCACAGCCAAGTCCAGTTTGCTGTCTGTTTTTGTAAATAAAGTTTTATTGGAACACAGCTACACCCATATGTTTGCGTATTGTCTGTCGCCGTTTTTGTGCAACAGCAGAGTTGAGTAGCTGCAGTAGGGACCCTGTGGCCCGAAAGGCTTAAACTAGTTGTATCTGGCCATTTGTCAGCCCTGCTCTGGCTCTGTGCTTCTTAAGCCTGAACCAAGGACTAGCAGCATTGCCATTTCCTGAATGCTTACTAGAGATGCAGACTCTCAGACCCCACCCCAGGCTTACTGCAACGGAATCTGTACACATCTGTAAGTGATTCATATAAAAGCTCACACAGCGCTGCCCTAGGGAAATCCATGCATTTATGAGTCAGGACATGCACAGAAACGATCACAGCATTGCTCATAATAGCCCCAAGCAAGAACCAACGCAAATGTCCACTGACAGTAGGATGAAGAAATTGTTATATATCCATACAAGGGAAAATTCTAAACAGCCATGACAATGAGTGAACTCTAGCTACATGCAGCCATGTGGGTGAAGTTCATGGACATTACTGCAAGGGAAAGAAGTGAGACAATCTGCGACTTAGTGGTGGTCACAAAGGTTTTATAATTTCTTGTTAAATGTTTTATGTCCTTTCTGTATATGGTATGTTTCAAAATTAAGGAAAAGATAGAGACAAGGGGAAAAAAGGCAAATTACTTGGAAAACGTCCTCACTTTAGTATTTGTTAGTGATTAAAGAATTGGCCACGGGCGCTCAGCCGGTCCTGGACACATTTGTGAGTCAGCACGAGCGCCGAGAACCAGCGCCTTCAAAGAGCAGCAGCTTTCATTGCCTGGGAGTGGGTTTGGTCGGGAAGGTCAAGGGCCTGGCTGGCTGTGAGCCGCACGGACCTCAGGATGGGGGCAGAAACCCCTTCAGATGGGGGAAGGGTCCTGAAACGGGCGGTAGCAAGGGCAGCAGCTGCCTCGACAGGTCCCCTTGCCCTGCGGCTGGCCCTGCATCCGGGAGGCCGTCCCTTCATTCCTCCCCGCCAGCCCCTGCCGATGGAAAGAGCTGTGCTGGCAGATGCTGGGAGGAGGCACAGTTAGTCCTGTTTGCTCGGAGAGAGGGCTTTGAAGCCCCAGTGTTTCCACCTCAGAGCAGACAGTGAGATGGTTGTTTTGTTAGTACAAGGGCACAACAATTCTGCACTGTAGTGTGAGCGTGAGTGGGCCCTTTGTTCAGGGAAAACAAATAAATGACGGATGTTTGGCATCCTTCTCTGGACCGGCTTTCTCTATGAATAAACAAATGAGACAGCGAAGAGTTTGTAAATGCCGAACGCCGTGGTTAACCTTTTTGAGGCTGGCCCACTCTACTCCCCAGAGGAACTTCTAAATGGAAATGCCTTCTATGGAGCTTTTTTTAAAAAAAAGATTGATTTTCTTTCTTTATTTCTACCCACTCCCCCATCGTCCCCACTCGCTGTCCGCTCTGCGTGTCTATTTGTTGTGTGCTCGTCTTTTTAGGAGGCACTGGGAACCGAACCCAGGACCTTCCCTATAGAGCTTTGATTCCATAGGGAAGCTGCTTTTATTGTCTTAGAGTTTCCTTAAACAAAATACAGTTTCCTGCCATCTTTATTCGTTCCGTGGCATCACACAGAAAAGCCACCTGTGTGATATGAATCTCTTCTATTTAGGCAAAACCGGGGCTGCCACGTCCGCGATGTCGGAGAAGGTCCGGACCAGGCTAGAGGAGCTGGACGACTTTGAGGAGGTGGGCATGGGAAGGGGTGATGCTGTCCCCTCTTCTGCCAAGCGTGCTCAGGGGCTCTGAGTAATTCCCAAGCACCCGTACCCCCTTTGCCCTAGGAAGCCTGCACCCTGTGTCTGGCCCTCCTGAGGCACTGACACGGGCCAGGGAAGGACGCCAGCACTGCAGTTGGACCAGCTCATGGGAGCCTGACTTGGGCTGGTTTCCTGAAGGCGGCTCTTGTCATCGTGATGCCCGAGCAGACCCAGGTCGTCTGGGGACAGGGCCTAATGGTACAAGCCAACCAGACTCATCTCCCTGGGCCGCTACCTGGTGCAGGATGAAAATGAGACCTTGCCACAAAGGCCACGCACGGCCGCTGTGGCGGCTGCCTGAAGCCCACAGGAGTCTTAAGTGGCCTGCACCTGCCTTGTAAAAACTGGACACTTTGTGTTCTGCATCGACTGGAATTTGCACCATCCAGGGTGCCCCAGTCCTCCCTGCCCAATTATGTCGTGGCCATGACCCGCCTGGGCCCCGACGGCAGTTGAGTTTGCATCCTCTGGAGTGTCCTTTAGGGAGGCAGGGTGGACGGTTGGTAAGAGGACAGACTGGAGCCAGGTGGTCTGGGTTTGAAGCCTGCTCTACCGTTTGGAAATTCTGTGATTTGAGGCATGGTGCTTAACCACCTGTGCCTCAGTTTACTTACCTGTGAAATGGGGGTGATAAACCATCCTAACTCATAGGGTTGTTACAGGGATTAAATGAGTTAATGTGGATGAAGTGCTGGGAACAGCGGCCAGCACGCGGTGCGTCCTCTCTGAGTGTTGGCTGCTGTCACCCTCTCATTCTGAGCCTGGAGTCTTCTGCTCGCCTTGGGCATTTGCCTTTCCTGTGCCTCTCTCCTCATACAGAAAAAGGGGGTGATGAATAGTTGTGGGAATGGAATGAAGATGCTTTGAAAACCACAGAGGGTCATCCAGGTGACAGTTGCCGTTTCTCTGCTCTGTATCTTGCCCCGTGGGTCAAGGATCCTTCCAGCTCTGAGACCAGAGCTGCTGGGTGCGGTGCAGAGCCCAGTGTTGTCCAATTCAGAAGCAAAGCCTTTTAGCGCATCAGAGTGCCTCAGCCTGCGTAGTGTCAGCCAGCCTTGGCTGGTGATAAGGCAATTGCTGAGGGTTTTAATCAAGCAACGCTCTTTAGTTTTTAAGTATCTGAAAGTCACTTGAGCTGGCACTCAGTTGACAATGGGGACTTTATTGGAAGGAAGCAGGGCACTACCCAAGACCCAAGAGCACATGGCTGGGAACCAGCAACTGAAAAACCAGCTGCCCTCTCTGTCTCTTTCTTTTGGGTCCACACAGCCTCTTGCTCCTGATTCTCTTTGCTCTCTTGTTCTCCTTCCTTTTTCTTGACAGCCTGGTTTCCTTGCTTCTCCCTGCCCACAGCAGCCCCTTAGCTCAGGTTTACGTATCATGTAAGTCAGGGTAAGGCTGGGCCTTGCTGTGGTAACAAAGAAACTTTCCTGTCTCAGCGGCTTAAGAGAACCAAAGTTTATTTCTTGCTCACACCACACATCCAGGGTGGGTGACAGACACACCACCGTCTCCGCATTTGGCTTCCCAGGTTGTCAGGGCAGCGCTGGAGGGAGGGTCACTCCTCACCGCCTCAGCCTGGAAGGGCACTCGCACCCTGTTCACAGCCCCTTGGCCTGATCCAGTCCCGCAGCTCCAACTGCTGCACAGGGACCGTGAAGTCTCCAGCTCCCCCGTCCTCCTGGCTCAATTGACCACTTAGGGTCAGCCCAGACTTCCTGAGCCTGGTCCTCTTACGTCTTTAACAAGTAGTTCTTCACTTTTCATTGCAGGGAATGCTTGTTAAAAAAGATTTGGGGAGCGGATGTGGCTCAAGCAGTTGAGCGCCCACCTACCACATGGGAGGTCATGGGTTTGGTCCCTGGTCCCGCCTGAAAAAAATAAAAACAAACAACAAGCAAAACAAATGATAAAACCTACTCAGGGACGCCAGTGTGGCTCAGTGGTTGAGTGCTGCCTACCCACATATGGGATCCCTGGGTACTCAAAAAAAAACATTTGGTTTTGGTTTCTGGTCTCCTCACTTGCGTTTGTGTGCCCCTCCCTCCCGTGAGCTGTGTAAGCAGCAGGCTTGCCAATAGCTAAGGATGACTGAGTGCTTTCTACGGGCCAGGGACCATGCTAAGTTTTCAGATACTTCATTACTTCTCGTAGTCTTTCTCTCTCCACCTGTTTTTGTTGTGCTCTCCCCCCGCCCCAGCCCAGTTTACACCTGTCGGCCACCGCCACCTCAAGCCTCACGTCCCCCCGGAAGCCATTGTCTCCCCGCCCCACCCCCAGCCTAGAGCACATTCCTTTGTTGCCATATTTCTTTCATTCTAACGGGAACCTTTTTTCCTCTACATTTTAATGTCTCTGAAATTGGGTTGTATCTCGGCAGTTGCTGCTTGTCAGAGATGAGCATTTATTTCTCCCTTGGTGGCTTATGAAGCTGTGGGGCTTCTTACAGAGGGTGCCCCTGGTAGAACTCCTTCCTTCCAAACATTGATCTCAGCTTGTGCTGACGTCCATCTCTTCCTTGGGACCCTAAGCTCCGTTAGTACAGCAGTAAGTATTTCTGCTCACCTCTGTACCTCCACCACCTCACGCCTGCCTGGCGTGCAGGAGGCCCCGTGTGCCTACTTGTTGAATGAGTTCAGTCCTGTTATCCCCATTTCCAGATGAGGATCAGGGAGGAAAGCAACTTGCCCAGAATCACGCAGCTAGTAAGTGGCTCTGCTGGAAGCTAGCTTAGGTCTGCCTTACCTCCAGGCCACTGCACTTGGCTCACCTTTGAAGAAAGCCCAAAAAACCTCTTAGATCGCTAGACAAATGCTGTCAATCCTGGTGGGAGAAATGAAGAAAATTCAGGAACCGAAGCCGAGCCAATACTCAGCACTCTTCATGGCGGGGCAGGGAGTAGTGGTCAAACAATGTTTTTCCTGCTGTGCCTCTACCTTCCTTCCTTCTGCCCACAGGGATCCCAGAAGGAGCTGCTGAACTTGACTCAACAGGACTACGTGAACCGCATAGAGGAGCTCAACCAGTCGCTGAAGGACGCCTGGGCCTCGGACCAGAAAGTGAAGGCTCTAAAAATAGTCATCCAGGTCAGGTCTATGAGTTTTTCCCAGAATTTTCTCTGTAAAAATCCTTTGCTCATGATTAGGGTTTTCACAGGCCTGCCCTAAGGGTCTTTCCCTCTTTCTGTCACCTGTTCCATTTTCACATACTTCCTGTGAAAGACCATGATTCTTTATGGGTTGGCTAGTCCTAGGGCCATTATGTGCAGCTGTGCAGGTTGTGTACTGCACAAGTCCAGGAAGCTCCTTTTACCCTAGAGGACAGTGTTGATCATGCTTCCTGGGGTTGTGCAGTGCAGTGGACATAGTTATGATATGTACAGGCTAAAGAGTGAGCAACTTTTTTCCTGGGGTTTCCTTGACCAGATTGGCTTTATATCTTTGGGTCTAATGGCTGTGTGTCCCTGATATATCCATTTTGAGGCATATTTTGCAGAATTATGTGGCAAGGAAAACATGTTTAAAATGTTGAGGTACATTTGTTAAACTGTCAGATCTTGGGTCATAAGAGCAAATTCTCTAAAGAAAAGGGTTTACTTTATTTCCTGATCCTTACAATCATCTTATTGTGGCAAAAGAGGCTCTGCAGCATAGTGTAAAATAAATAATTCAAGCATTATCATTGTCAGAGTGGAGTTAATGAAGCGTTTCTGACCAGCCATTTTTGTTCAGAAGGCCACATCCCGTTCTCATTCAGTATCACGATAATGTGACGCTTGTTTTCTCACCTGTTTCTTTTGAGGGTGGGTTAGGAGAGTCTGGGAGCCTTTATACCGGATACTCAAAGTTATTTTAAGGTGATCCCAAAAGACAGACCCAGCCTGTTTCCCTTCAATCACTGTTGTTAGTTTAGAAAGTAAATCTTCCTGGAAAAGGGCCCTCTCTTCCTGGGTGCATATGACACAGATTGCTTACAGGGGAGCCCGAGTGAGAAGACATCTGAACTAACAAGCGTTTCTTCAAAATATTTCTATTGGCAATATCCCAAAGATTATTGCCATGCAGCACTGCAACTTCTGAGAGCTTTATGTCTGGGTGAGGTTTGATTCAGGGCTTTTCAAGGAAAATAACCGTGGGAGTGTTTCAGTAACTCCACATCTGCTTAATAGTAATTACTCTTTTTTCAGTGTACTTTGAAGTCTGCCTTTTTTATCCAGGAAGGATAGTCAAGGTGCAGCGTATGGAAAAATAAGCACCATTCACTTTACTTGCTTTGAAATAAGGTGCTTTTATTTTGATTTTTTGCTCTCTTTGTGAGTTCTGCAGTTTGATTGTGATATATATATTTTTATGTACCATAAAAGTCACCCATTGTCAGTGTACCGTTGAGTGGTTTTTAGTAAACTGTTACATTGAACAAACATCCCACAATCCAATGTTAGAACATATTCTTAATCCCCCCAAAATTCCCTCAAGCCTGTTTGCAGTCATATCCCAGTCCCAGGCATCACTGATCTGCTTTCTGACTTTATAAATTGCCTTTCCTGAAATTTCATGTAAATGGATCATTCAATATATAATCTTTTGTATCTCACTTCTAAGCTTAGCATATTGTTTTCAAGGTCCATCCATGTGGTAGTATGTTAGTTCTTTGCTCCCTTTTTTTTTTTTTTCCTTAATAGTATTCTATCGTATGAATAGCTACATTTTTATTTAACTATTCACAAATTGATGGACATTTGGGTTATTTCTACTTTCAGGTTATTATAAATAATGTCACTGTGATCATTTGGAAATATTCATGAAAACATGTTTTCATTTCTTTTGGATAGATTATTAGGAATTGCTAGGTTAAGTGGTAAGTTTGCGGTTAACCGTTTAAGACACTGCCAAACTGTTTTCCAATATGGCTGTACCATTTCACCTTCCCACCAGCAATGTATGAGTTCTAGTTCCTCGACATCCTTACCTTTCTTTTTTGATTATAGCCGTTCTTATACATATGTAGTGGTATCTCACTGTAGTTTTATTTTTATTTGCATTTCCATAATGACTAATAATGTTGAGCATCTTTTTCCTATATTACTGGCCATTTGTTTATCTTCTTTGGTGATATGTCTATTCAAGACTTGCTCATTTTTAAAATCAGATTTAATTTGTGTTCTTACTGAGTTGTAACAGTTTTTTAGATATTCTCGAGTCAAGTCCTTTGTCAAATATATGATTTACAAGTATTTTCTCCCAGTCTGTAGCTTGTCTCTTCACTTTTATGACAATCATGTCTTTTTATTTTTATTTTTATTTTTCATTTCTCCCCACCCCTTCGTTGTTTGCACTTGCTGTGTCTGTTGTATTCCTTGTTTCTTTAGGAGGCACTGGGAACCAAACATGGGACCTCTGATGTGGGAGGGAAGCACCTGATCACTTGAGCCGCCTTCTTTCCCTGCTTTGTTCTTTCTCTCATTATGTTTTCCTTCTTGTGTCTCTTGTTGTGTCATCTTATTGTGTCAGCTTGCCACACCTGCCTGTCACGTCAGCTCTGGCTTGTCTTCTTTAGGAGGCAGCAGGAATCCCACTCCCTGCTTTGTTGTGTCATTATATTTTTCTTTTTGTGTCTCTTGTTGCGTCAGTTTGTTGTGTCAGCTTGCCGTACCTGCTTTCTGTCCTCTTTAGGAGGCACCAGGAACTGAACCAGGGACCTCGCATGTGGTAGGTGGGAGCTCAATTGCTTGAGCCACATCTGCTTCCCAGCAGTGTCTTTTGAAGTGCAAATGTTTTTAATTTTAATGAAGTCCACTTTATCAGTTGTCTCTGTTCTTGATCATGCTTTTGGAGTTACATCAAGGAACTCTTGGCCTAACCCAAGGTGATGAGGATTTTTCTCTTATGTTCTCTTCTAGAACTTTTATGGTTTTAGCTCTTACGCTTAGTGCTGTGGTCCATTTGAATTTATTTTTGTATGTGATTTGAGGTAAGAGCATAATGTTTGTTTTGTTTTTTGCATGTGGATATCTAATTGTCCTAGCATCATTTGTGGATGACTGTTGTTTCCTACTGAATTTTTTTGATACCTTTGTCAAAAATCAGTTGGCCCTAAATGTAAGAGTTTATTTGTGGGCTCTTATCTCTGTTTCTGTTGATCTGTATGCCTATCTTTATACCAGTAACACCATGTCTTGATTACTGTAGCTTTCTAATAAGTTTTGAAATTGGGTATTGTCTTTTCTTGTTTTTCAAAATTGTTTTACTATTCTCAGTCCTTTGCATTTTCATATAAATTTTATAATTGACATGTCAATTTCTACCAAAAAAAACCTGATGAAATTTTGATAGGGATTGTGCTGAATCTCTAGATTGGAAAGAATTGTGATTCATTTTAACAATAGGATTCTTCTGATGCATAAATTGTCTATCATTTATTCCATTGACAGGCATCTGTTTCTCTCCTCTTGTTTTTCATTATTAAGAATGATGTGGCTTGGAACACTCTCAGACGCATCTCCTGGTGTCACGTCAGGTGTTTCTCCAGATGAGGGCACGTGCCTAAGAGGGGAATTGTTCAGTTATAGGGTAACGTGCCTCTTTCGCCTTCTCAGATCATGCACGGTTTCTTTCCAAAGCAGCTGTGCCAGCATACGCACGTGGAGGCAAGGGGAGAATGAGGGTTGCTGTTACTCAGCATCTGACCAACACTTCGTGTGGGCAGACTTTTGGTTTTAATTTTTCCAACTTAGGCAGTAATAAAATCATATTGTGGTTTTCCTTTGCATTTCCCTGATACCTCATGCGATGGAGCATCTTTTCACATGCTTATTGGCCACTAGGCTTTCCTCTTCTGTAAAATGTCTTTTGTTGATTCCTTTTACTCATTTTTCTATTATGTTGCTTTTACTTTTCTTATTTATTTTGAGGACTTTTTCATAAGTTCTGGGAACAAATTGTCCTCTCACTTTTTAGATGTTGTCTTAGTTTGCCAAAGGGCTGCCCATGCAAAGTACCAGAAATGTGTTGACTTTTATAAAGGCTATTTATTTGGGGTAAAAGCTTACAATCCCAAGGCTGTGAAACGTCCAACTCAAGCACTAGAAGAGGTGCTTTCTCACCAAAGTCAGCTGCCCGTGTTGAAGCACAGTGGCGGGAAGTCTCTGCCTGGTCTCTGCTTTTCCCTCTGGTTTCCCGGGGTTCAGCCGCTCTGCTTCTTCCCAGTTTCGGCCGCAAGCTGGGATAGGCCTTGTGTCTTTCCGGCCCTCTTGCATCAGTCTCGGCTGTTCTCCCTCTCTTCCCAAGTTCAGCTGTAAGCTATCAGGCAAATAGCAGGGCGTGAGCTACTCTGTGGGCCCAGCCTCTTGGGGGCTGTGTGCTTAAGCAGTCCTCTGCCTCACATGGCAGAATAAAAAATGTGCTGATTCCCCTTTCCCTCCTCTGTCTGTGAGTGTTTAGATCAGACCCAGCAAGGGGTCATGCCTCACTGATGGAGTCCAGTGAACAGCCCTCCAACAGTCTTAACAGGTAATCTAATCAAAGACCCCACAAACAAAATGAAGGCAGTCAAAGGGTGTCTCACCCAGAGGAACAGATTAGTTTACAAACATAATCTTTCTCTTTTTGGGATTTATAAAATAATCTCAAAGTGCCACAGAGATCTTGTTGGCTTCCTGCCTCTCGTCTTCGTTTTTCCATTCAACCAGCCAGCCAGTCATTCGTTCTTAATACTCAGCCACCGCTCATCTCAGTTTAGCCATTTGTTCTGTTTATTCATGTATTTCTTAAACATCCAGCTTAATTTTAGAGACCTCTTAGTTCCCCTCTAAAATACTGCTTATTGTAAATAAATTAAAAACAACGTTTCAGTATTTGTTCAACAATAAGTTTCATTGCACATATTTCAGGCAAAGTATTTTATCAGTCAGTGGCACAATAAATGTTTACAGTGGTTCTCAACCTTGGCTCCACGGTAGAATCACTTAGAGCTTTAAAAAATGGTCATGTCCAAGTTGCATCCCAGACCAATTTAATTAGAATCTCGGGGACTAGGGGCAGGGGGAGGAATGGACTCAGGAGTCATTCTTTTACAGAACTCTACAGATAATTCTGAAACTGAGAACAGATGGTTTATAGAATGCTTCCTACATTCAGGGCTCTCTGCAAATTGGGGCTAGCACTCATCCAGTGTTGGCCAAGTTAGTTTGTGAGCAGTGTTCACCTGGAGCCCTTGTTACAAATACTGATTCCTAAGTGTCTCCAGTGTAGATTTTGACCAGTAGGTTTCATAAAGAGCTGGAATTCTGTATTTCTAAAGAGCACCCCACCTGATTCTTAACAGACACAGTTAGGAAACTACATCAAAGCTTGAGAAGCTATGGAATCTTTGGAATAGCAGTCTAGAAGGTAACTTCAGTGGATAAGATTATTAAAGCTTTAACTTGGAATTTTAAAAAAGTCCTGTTTCCTGTTATCCTTTATAAAATATACATTCTCTGAAGCCGGCCTGGGATAAATTCCATGCACAGATGTTGGGGAAGCACCAGCTGTGTTGAATTTGAAATCTTCTGTTTTCGTGCTCTCTCTAAACTCACCAGTGGATAGTAACTCATCTCAGAGAGGCTCTTGTTAGGAACTTGGGAGATGTCATTTCCCTAGGAACCAAGATCTGTGTATTGTAAAGACTCTCTAGGACTCAGAATTGTTTGTTTTTTTCCAGCCTGAAATCTCTTGGGGAATTGTTGAAGTTGGATGCCTCGTGAAGGTCATATGAAAAACGCAAAGCAAGGTGTCGGGAAATGGAATTCCACATACATCCAGTTGCCACATTTGGTGTCAGCACCATTGTTTTCACAGCTTACATTTTTTCCTCCCAAATAACATTTGGGCCATAAGAGGATGTTTCCTAAGTCAGCCAAGCTGTTGACTTTGAGGCATGCAATGCACGGAAATCCGTGGTGAATCTGACAGTTTAGATATTGAGTAACAACGCCAAACTGAAAACACGTGTCAGTCCCCTTGTGATGTGGCGAAGTTCTAGCTCTCCATTCCTTGCATGTTGGAAGTTCATGTTAAAGAATCTTTTTGAAATGTTCAAGAATTTTTATTTTAACATGATAATTCTCTAGCTGAGGATGGGCTGTTGGAATGATAAAATATGGCAAAGTTATTTAGTCCCTCTTGCTGACCTTTGAATTTGTAAAAATTTCAGGGCGTTAAATTTGGTTTTTCAAAGTAGAAATAGCTTTTTTTTTGTTTCTGATGATTTAGGATGACTTAATCTGGTGTTTTGGGGGCCATGAGTGTAGGTGCAGCCTTCTTCTAAGGGTGCTGATCCTTGGGTGATGGAGTAGGGATTGGACAGTTCTCTGCAAAACTGGAATGTTCTCAGAATTGAAGATGAGAGTGGTTCAAGAAACACATGTACTCTTGGAAGCTTGTCACGTTTCCTTTTAGAGGGAAATTTGGAATGAGTACAAATGACAGATGTTGGTTTAAGAAACTTTGAGGATTAGCTTCTGGGCTCATTTAATAGAAAAGAATGCTGAAGAATCCAGACCATCTTGAATTAGACCAGGGGAAACCTGGAAAGCAGCGCGGGTAAAGGTGGTAGTCCTCAAGGACACTGATGGGAGTGGCATCACTCATTTCTCCCCGTGACTTTGAGTCCTGACCTTGGTTTAGGGTATGAGCAAGATTTTCCAAGAGTGAGGTGCTAGTGCTTTTCCTTAAGAAGCAGATGTGGGAAGCAGATGTGGCTCAAGCTATTGAGCTCCTGCCTACCACATGGGAGGTCCTGGGTTTGGTTCTTCATGCCTCCTAAAGAAGATGAGCACGACAACGAGCTGATGCAATAAGAGACACAAGGAGGAAAACATAATGAGAGACCAACAAAGCAGGGAGCAGAGGTGGCTCAAGTGATTAGGTGCCTCCCTCCCACATGGGAGGTCTCAGGTTTGGTTCCTGGTGCCTCCTAAAAGGAAGATGAGCACACAACGAACAGACAGAGAGCTCAAACAGTGAGAGGGTGGGGAGAAATAAATAAAATAAATATATTTTAAAAAAAGTTCTGTGGTGAAGGAGCCTTTGTCGAAAGGTGGTTTTCTATCCCCATTGTCTAGCACAGAGCTTGGCACATGGGAAATGTTTGCACTTTTTGTAGAAGTCATTCGTTTTCAAGGTCTGGAGGGTCCCCGCCATGTCAGGCACTACCGAGTGAATTTTCTTCTTTTTCCTCTCTTTCTAGTGTTCAAAGCTTCTTTCAGACACAAGCGTCATTCAGTTCTACCCAAGCAAATTTGTCCTCATCACCGACATTCTTGACACATTTGGTAAGTATCCGTCCTCCTCACTCTGGGTGCAGGGAATAGGTTTGCTTTGCCAGGAGTCGGTGGTAGAGCTGCTTTGCGTTGGGCGCTGTTGCGGGGTTAATGACTGGGTCTGTGACGGGGGAGCTGGTTTCTTCCACCCCACTGACAAGGATGCCGTCGCTGAAAGCACCTTTCGCTCTTTCCCTAACCCCCCGAGAGGCTGGGAGAGCGAGCGCGTGCCGTGGGGCAGGCCGGGCACCCTCACCCTGCTGCCCTCCCTCGTCCTTTGCCGCCTCACAGCCCTGAGCTCCCTGTGCTCGGAACTGTACCTACCGTCGCTGCCCGGCCCCTGCCTCCCTCAGGGGGCCTCGTCTCAGGGGCCCAAATTGGAAACCCGAGTCTCATTTGCATAAAACCCCATGTCCATTCCCTCCCCAGGCTCTCTCAGTGCGGCCTCCTAAATGGCTCTCAGCTGTGTCCGTTCTTCTGCCTTCACCACAGAAACCTTAGTCACAGCCACAGTCCTTAGTATCACACCTGGATACCTGTCAGGTGCCTGAGGTCCTCCCGCGTCGCTGGGGCTGCCCCTCATCCCCTCGCACGCCGCAGGCAGGGTTGCCGCTGGGCGCCCTGGGACCTACCTGGAGCCCCCCCGGAGGAGCAGGAGGTCCCTGTGCTGCTTGGCGGGGGTTGGCTGAGCCATAAAATTGTGCCATTCCCGCCCAAATTGTGCAGCCCTCCAGGCTGGACCGGTGTTCAGCAGTGAGGTACCCCACACGAACCAGGAAGTACCATGCGCATCAGAACGGAGATCCTGCAGTATCAGAGAGAGACCAGTGGGCTCTTGTCTGTACCCCATTGAAAGGTCCCATGTGTCCAGGGGAAAATATCAATCAGACAGACCTATTTAGTTCTGTGCATCCCAGTTCTGTCCAGGACACCAGGGGTCTGAGTGTATTAGCTAGAACAAGTGCCAGGAAACCTAAGTCATACTGACCTTAGAAGAGGGATATTTATTGGTATATGCTGCATAGTTGAGGGGTAGTTCCAGCTTCAGGCACAGCCTGATCCAGGAACTCAGTATCTTTAGGAACTTATCTCTAGTACTTCCCCTTGGGTTGACTTCAATCGTAGGCTCCACAGGGTGGCTTCAGCTTCTGTCAGCTTTATTGCTGGTGGTGTGAGGGCAAGAGAGGAGCTTTCTCTGAGAATTCCAACAAAGTCCTAGAATTCCATCTCATTGGCTTGGCTTGGATCCCATGTCAACCTCTGAGCCAGGTGTGAGAACCAGAGGATGGAATATGCTAATTCTGCAGGCCTAGAAAAGGAAAAGGGCAGTGCTGCTGCGAGGAGAAAGGGGGACAGATGCTAAATGGGCAAAAGGAGATGTCCTCACCAGAGTGGGGCCTGTCGCTTCAGATGGCCCCGAGAGGGCGCCACCCCTCAACTAGGCACTGGGGGTGTGCCGGGAAGCAAACGAGACACAAATCTCTGCCTTTGTGGCAGTTAGGTTTCCCCAAGAGAGCATTTACAGACAGTACATAGACCCCATGGTGTGGGCGTGCTATGGAGGAAATGACAGAATAGCGTGGGGTGGGGGGACTGGGCGCCTGGGCCGCGGGGACGCTGGGTGGGAGGCTGGCATGGCACAGCAGGTCAGAGGTGATGGTGGTGTGGACATGGGCGGCCGGGGAGATGGGGGCAGGTGGGGAGTGGAGGGTGCGTCAGGCGCTCCAGAGAGACAGCGAACCCCGCGCTGCTCTGGCCTCCCTCGGGACCGAGGTGTCGGTCGGGGGGAGGCCGGTGGCGGAGCCTGGGTCTCATGGCACCTCGGCCTCGCGGGGCGTGAACCTGCTGGCCCCGCCCGCCCCCCAGCCTCCCGCAAGTGCCTGTTTCGTACAGGCGGCAGCACCAAGTGCGATCCAGTTTCTGCCCCGCGGGCCTGGCCGGGTCCTGTGCTCTCACCCTGCGAGGCCTGGGAGCAGCCGCTCCGCCCGCCCCTCCTGCGGGTGCCTGTGCGGGCGCAGAGGCCGCCGTCCTTGCTGCATCCCAGAAACTCGCTGGGCCGGGAGTTGGGATAAGAGGGACAAACCCTCTACACACTGTTCTTGGGCCAGACTCTGTTCTCCATGCTTTACAGATAGTCCCTTTGTCTTTGCAAGGGTCTTGTGAAGTAGGCCTGTTATGAGCCCCGTTTTATAGTTAGGGGAACGGGGCACAGAGAGGTAAAGCAGCTTGCCCAAGGTCATGCCAGTGGTGCGGGGCAGGGCTGGCACTCTGATTTGGGTCTTTCTGCAGGCCAGGCACCTGCTATATTCCTCTCATACTTTGCTCAAGGGGGAAGTTTCGTTCTCTGTGAAAATGACAAATGTGTCTACTTGGACCCACCAGTGTCGCCTCTGGGAATTCATCCCATTCGTAATAACAGAAGACTGGAAACAACCCAAGTGGCCATCAGTAGGCGACGAGTTAAGAAAATCATAGTGCCTCTGTGCAGTGCAGCGCTCTGCGGCTCCGAGGAAAAGGCAGCTGCATCTACACGGAGAGGGAGCGCTCCGGGGTGTGTTGCTGTGCTGGGGATTGAATCGGGCCCATGTAGGCGAGTCCACACCCGTGGGGACGCTGGGTGGGAGGACCTTTTGAGGACGTTGTCATCAGCTCTGGGTGGCCACACCGCATCAGGATGGCTCTGAAACCCTGTGACTGGAGGCGTCTTCAGAGGAAGTTCTCACAGTCAGAGCTGCCGGAGCCGCACGGACAGTAAGGAAAAAAGTCAAAACGCACAACAGTGTTCAGAGTTTATTATTTTTTGAGTAAGAGAGGAAGAAAGATGTGAATTCCTGTTTGTATTCACTTGCGTTTGCCTAGAGAAACATCGGAAGGCAGCCCAAGTTCAGGGGGTGGGCGGGCGGAGGCTGCGAGGCTTTCCTCAGCACCTTCTGCTGACTTTGAACCTTGAGCCGTGGGAATGTTTCACCCCTTCACAGCCAGACATTCCCACCAAGTACCTGCTTTCAGCGCTCTCTGAAGTCCCCTCTCCCCCTTCCCTGCCATGGAAGTGTGTTCGCCCGGATGGATGCCGTTGTTGGGCTCTGCTGGGAATAATAATCCCCAGTCTGCAGGCACTTGAGTTGATTTAGCTCTGCTTCGGGGCCAGTGAGCACTCCCCACTTTCTGAAAAGGAGTGGGCCCCCGCCTCGCTCGGGCCGGGGTCTGGAGCGCCATGGTCCCCCTTGCGTGCACTGCCATTCCTCTCGGCCTGGTCGGTCAGGGCCTGACGTGTAGCTGGCTTTTGGCCCGATTGACAGGAGGGGTGGGAGCATCTTGCTCAGCAGGGTCGGAGGCCGCCGCGGAGCATCTGCAGGGACCACGTGCTGGCTGGGGCTTCCGAGGGCTGTTTGCTAGCTGCACTGAGCCAGACGGGGGGCCCTGGAGTCTGCCTGCCTGGGGCCAGCCTGGCTCCCCCACTTCAGAGCTGTGTGTACTTGAGCCTTAGGTTCTTCACCTGTAAGATGGGAGTAACAGACCCTGTCCTCAAGGGTTTTTGGAGAGAACTAAGTGAGAGAATGCATGGGAAGCATGATGTTTTTTCTCTTACCAGAGCTGCCTGGTGGGACCAGAGTAAACGGTTTTGAACAGAGCTTGACTTAGAGTGTGCAGACAACATTATCATCGTCATTTACTTATGTCACTGTCCTTGATTTATAAGAAAACACATCAGGACAGGAAAAAGATTTAGAATCTGGTCAGGTGTCTACAAACAGTTGTCCACTAGCTTAACAAAAGAAAAATACACTAACCAAGCTCATTTGGCCCAAAATGATTTTGCGGTTCAAGGCCCTTGATATTATGGAGGTGAAATATAAAGATGGTTATTTTGTGGTTCTTTGCTTAAGAAAGCTTGTTTTAGAGAAGTGGCAAAGAAGTGAAGGCGTTTCGTGCTCCCAAGTCCACTTGGCGCCTCGTGGGAGGGGAGAAGTTAAGCCTCCACGCAGCATGGTCTGGTGAGGTTGAATTTTCCGCAGTGTGGAGTTGGCCCGTGTGGTCATTGTGGGGAGACCTCTCTGCATCTGGCATGGCTGGGTGGGGAGCCATGACCCCACGGAATGAAGGCCCTTCCTGCCAGGTGTTCTCCGAGGCTTCCAGAACCCCTGTATTGAATCAATGGTTTAGAGCGACAGTTCTCAGCCACAGCTGCACATTGAAATCACAGGGGAGCTCGAAAAACTCCCACTGCCCAAGTGGCACCCCAGACCCTCTGTCAGAACCCCTGAGGATGAACACAGCACAAGCACATTATGCAGCACCCCAGGCTCGAGCCGTGTTTGCGCACCCCTGGCTTGAGGGAGGAGGAAGGCCCATCTCTGCTTCCGGAGACCCCACGCCTGCCTGGTGTCTCACACACAAGGAAGATTTTAGCTTAGAGACCCACCGGCGCCTGCCTGAATCAGTGGCTCTCGCACTTGAGTGTGTCTAAGAATGACCCAGCGAGCTTATTAAAAATTCAGCTTCCAAGTCCTCACCCCCAGCAGTTCTTTTTCAGTAGCTCAGAGATGGCTGCCCTGAAGGTGCATTTTGAATAAACATCTCTAGGTGGTTGCAGTACCCACACTCGGAGAGGCCCCCGGAGGGCACCTGCCAGCCTGCCCGGCCTCCTCTGCCTAACTCTTAGTACTGTGTCACTTCTTGACCGTGTCATTTGGTCCTAAGTTCTTTTGCCAAAAACAGTCTTTATAACTTCCCTCTTTTCCCATGTACTGCCCTGAACAATGGGTTTATGAAGGAAAAGAAAAGAATCAGGGAAACGGATGTGGCTCAACTGATAGAGCATCCGCCTACCATATGGGAGGTTCAGGGTTCAAACCCAGGGCCTCCTGGCCTGTGTGATGAGCTGGCCCACGTGCAGTGCTGATGCGTGCAAGGAGTGTTGTGCCAAGCACGGGTGACCCCCATGTGGAGAAGCCCCACACGCAAAGAATGTGCCCTGCATTGAGCCACCCCGTGCGAAAAAAGCACAGCCTGCCCAGAAGTGGCACTGCACATACAAGAGCTGATGCAGCAAGGTGACACAACAAAAAGAGACAGATTCCTGGTACTGCTGAGAATGCAAGCAGACACAGAAGAACACAGCAAATGGACACAGAGCAGACAACGGGGGGTGGGGGTGATGGACGGAGAGAAATAAATAATAAAAAAATAAATCTCTGAAGAAAAGAAGAATCATGTAAATGGAGGAAAATGCTTTTGACAGTGAAGCATTTTGCTTTTTACAGTGATTTGGAAGAGTCCAGAAAAAGAACAACTGTCATTTTTATGCCCTGATTATTGATAACCTCTTTCAAACTACGTACACAGGATAAATGAAGGGGTTTTTTGGTGCTAGATCAGGGGTCAACAGGCCAAATCCAGCCTACCCACCTGCTTTATTTTTTTCTTGCCCACCTATTTTTGAAAATAAAGTTTTGCTAAGACCCAGCAAGGCCCATTCGTTTACGTGTCCTGTGGCAGCTGCCCAGGGAGAGTTGAGTCATTACGTCAGTCGCCTGTGACCTAAAATATGTTTCCCCATCCATCCTTCAACTATTTTTTGAATACTACGACGTGCCTGGCCCTGTTGTAGGTACTGGGGCTACATCAGTGAACAAAACAGATACAAATCTCTGCCCTTGGGGA
The DNA here is from genome assembly GCF_030445035.2 of Dasypus novemcinctus. Classification (NCBI taxonomy): domain Eukaryota; kingdom Metazoa; phylum Chordata; class Mammalia; order Cingulata; family Dasypodidae; genus Dasypus; species Dasypus novemcinctus. The sequence continues at coordinate 53,914,226 of NC_080695.1, read as the reverse complement.
GCTCACATTCAAGTTGAATCTCAAATTCCAGTGCTTCTAGGGACAGGCAGGTCATGTAAACGAGGGAAACAGGTGAGTGATGAGACAATAGGGGGCAGTGGAGACTGTGGCAAACTAGAGAGTATCCGTACCATTTCAAGGGTTCACGGTTACCTTGTAGGAATATAGACCCATTTTGGGAAGGGAGGGCATGTCTTATGTGAAGAAGCTGGAAATTTGGTTTTCATGTGACTTCTCCCAATATTTACCTATTATTAACTAATTCAGAATATGTTAAAACACCTTCAGGGCCACTGCAGCGTGGGCAAAAGGAAATGGGTTGTGGTGGGGCTGGGAAACTGCCCATTTGCAGCCTCTGGCCTAGAATATAGTGCTGACCATTCTTGGTTGAGTGAGTAGAGATGCCTGAGACTCCTCTGGCAATGTGTTTCAGCTCAGAATCTACAGGATAGAACAATCACTTCCCAGCCTCTCTCAGTGGAAAGTCAAAGTCTCTTGTATTCAAGACAAAAGCAAAAGAAACTATATTTAAAGTAACTGCCACTAGGTGGCAGCAGACTATCACGAGTTAAAGCGCACCTGGGCCACCAGGCCTGTGTCTCTAACAAAAGTTTGTTTAGCGTGTGCTCCTGAAGGTGGGACGCTAATGTCGCTTCTGCTTTTCTCCACAGGAAAGTTAGTATACGAGCGCATCTTTTCCATGTGTGTGGATAACCGCAGTGTCTTACCAGGTAACTTTGGTTTCATTTTGCCCTGGAGACTGGATTAGAAGGTTGATCTGAAGTCACTTTGATATATGCTTGATTGAGTCCTGATAATGTTTTTTGTTTGTTTTTGTGTGTGTGTGGGGAGCATGTTAAAAACAAAAGGTGCACCTTTACAGCTTTCTGATCATCTCTGTCTTCTAACAACATTTGATTGTTTAAAAACAGTGCCAGCTAGGAATTTGGGCAAGTCATGTGAATCTGCAAGAGCAAAAGGGTATTTAAATTCGATTCAGATGGACTTTCACACCAAATTACTTTCCTCTGCCGCTTAACGTTTCTAATAGTTTTCCTACATATCTTTCCTAAGCAGTAAATAGCTTTTATAAAAAAAACTATATACAGGAACAATGTCAAATAAATCAATAGTAACAGATGTTTTAAATCTGTGGTGTGTACCCAAGCGATGTTTGCATTAAATTTATGGCCAATCAATTTTAAATTCTCGGGAGGTTGTAATGGGACAACTATATTATGAATTCTTATCATTTTACTCTTGTCACATAAACGGTAATGATGATGCATATGGTGACGTGAAACTCTCAGCAGCGGTTTCCTTTTCCTGTAATCCATACTTGTAGCTTCTCTTTCTAGTACTGCCAAGAGGACACCTCTTCCTCCGTACAGAACTAGGGCCACCAGCTTGTCCCACCTTCATCTTCACTTCCATCTGCTCCCTGGCAGTGGCGTTTCTGCCGGAGAAGAGATGGTGCCAGCAACAGTAGCCCACGACTGGCCTTCTGTTGTATCTACCTCTCTCTGTCTACTTTTATAACTATTTAATGTGTACATTTCTCAGAAATTAGGAGATAGGGATCCGTAGACTTTTAGGACTAGAAGAACCTCTTGGGAATCACATTGTCTTTTTATAGTTGGCCCAGCCAAGTACAAGAGAGCCAAGGATTGGCCCAAGCCCTGCCACCAGCTAGCAAGAGCTTTACGCAGCTCTGACCCTTCGCTGTCCACTGTGGTGGCCACCGGCCACATGTGGCTCGAGCACTGGCGATGTGGCCCCCTCAGATCGAGATGTGCTGTGAGTATTTTTAAAATACCAGATATCAAAGACTTGGTGCAAATAAAAGATTGTAAAATATTTCACCTACAACTTTAAAAAAGGTCAGTGACATGTTGACAGGACAGTATTTTGGATGGATTGGGTTGAGTCAAATATATTATTAGAGTGAATTTCACCTGATGCATTTTATCTTTTTTTAACGTGGCTATTGGAAAATTTCAAGTTGCGCTGGTGGGTTGCATTCTGTTTGTGTTGGATGGTGCTGTTTTCTCCATTCCTATGATGACCATTTTTTAACAGCTCATCCCATGTTCTAGGATTGAGAATGGGAAGTAATGAGCCTGGAAAGGTGGGCAGGAGCCAGCCGGATTGGAAAGACCTTCTCTGCTGGCTTAATGAGTTTTGGAAACCTAGGTCCATTTAGGTGATTTCCAGTTGTCAACTGGTACTCTGTGTTATACCCCAACAGTGCACTCCACTTAACCTGCAGGTAGAATTAAACCCAGATAGGTTTCTTCATAAATATATATTCTATGGGAAACGGACTTTGGCCCAGTGGTTAGGGCGTCCGTCTACCACATGGGAGGTCCGCGGTTCAAACCCCGGGCCTCCTTGACGCGTGTGGAGCTGGCCATGCGCAGCGCTGATGCGCGCAAGGAGTGCCGTGCCACGCAAGGGAGTGCTGTGCCACGCAAGGGTGTCCCCCGCGTGGGGGAGCCCCACGCACAAGGAGTGCGCCCGTGAGGAAAGCCGCCCAGCGCGAAAGAAAGAGCAGCCTGCCCAGGAATGGCACTGCCCACACTTCCCGTGCCGCTGATGACAACAGAAGCGGACAAAGAAACAAGACGCAGCAAATAGACACCAAGAACAGACAACCAGGGGAGGGGGAGAAATTAAATAAATAAATAAATCTTAAAAAATATATATATATTTATATATTTATATATATATATATATATATATATATATATATATATACACTAAATGCTTTTTGATAGAGGCTCTACCTCTTTCTCCAGCTTTAAATTTGACTACTTAAAATATTCCCCTTACCTACCTGGCGCCCAAAGATGTTTGCATTCGCATCTACTACGAATCATTTCCTTTTATTCCCAGTTGTCACTGCACAAACAAGATTTCAGGGCCAACACAGGAAATAGTACTATGAGTTACTCCCTACCCCAACATCTAAAGGCTAAAAATAAAAGGTTCTTTTCTTAGTCACATCCAGTCCTTTCTGAATATATTAATTAGTACTTTTTGTTATTAAAATTCTTCCCTCTTTATTTACCTTGAGTGATGGAAATCAGCCTTTGTTTTCTGGAAAATAGTTTCTTCATTTTTCTCCCTATTAGTTAAAATATTCATTTGCATGTGTTTTCTCTAGTTCCAAGAACCTGAGAGGGAAAGGAACAGAATTTTTAAAAAATGTCAGTGACCCGGGGGACAACTCTTTATTATAATTATGAAGAAAGCCTTTGAAATCTACCGTGCAAATTCTGCCTAAAGAAATTATTTGTAAAGAGAAATCTGGTGGCATTTGAACTCATTCTTTCCATTTGAATCAAGCTCCAACTGGTCATTTTAATATTCAAGCCCTTTGCCTTTAGGAGTTTAGCTAAGGTATAACTCTTAGGAGTTTAGAAAGATGCCAGTGCCTTTTGGGTTCATGAAAAGTACACACTACCAGATAAAATTTTTTTCCCTCGTATTTCTTAATCTCAGCATAGTTTTGAAAAAGCAAGCCGTTACTCCAAGTGATAAAATAATTTTATTTCTAGCTTGGGAGAAGTAGTTTGGATTTATTGTGTTGTGGTTGCGATCATAAACTGCATTTCCATCTTCAGTTTTCTGCTCTGGCGGATAGAGGCTGCATCTCTATGTCCTTAAATGACCTGGCCTTTTAGGCACCTATTAACTCAGATGATGTCACATCCCTATAAGCACTGTTATGTAAAGAGACCTCTCATTGCTAGGGTAGAGACTCGGCAAGTGAAAGAGAACTAGACTCCTCCGTCTCCTCCCTCCTCCTAAAATATCCACAGTTCAGGGTTGAAAAAAGCCCTGGGAAAAAAAGGTGGGACTAGAAGGAACATCCCTGCCTTTTGTTACAGCAAAGTCTCTTCTGATTTAATTTCCAAATTCTGCATTCATTCTCCATGTACAACCCAAGTGCTAAAGCATAAATTATGTGTCATGCTCAAAACCCTTCAGAGACTTCCTGATGTATGTAGAAAAACTCTCAAACTCCTCACCAAGGCTGCAACCCTGCAACCCTGGCTCTTGTAGCCTTTTTTTTTTTTCTTTGAGGTACCAGGGCCGGGGATTGACCCCGGGACCTCATCTGTGGGAAGCTGACGCTCAAGCACTGAGCCACATCAGCTCCCCTGGATTGGTTTTTTTCATTTGTTTGCTTGTCATTTGCTTTTTCATTTTTAGGAGGTAAAGGACACCGAACCCGGGACCTCCCATGTGGGAAGCAGGCGCTCAACCACTTGAGCCACATCCACTCCCCTCATGTAGCCTCTCCTAACTCCGTCCTACTTAGCGTCCACCCCCTCGTCCTCACCACATTGGCTTGCTTTCTGTTCTTTGACCATGACAAGGTCATCCCTGCCTCAGGACCTTGGCACTTGCTCTCCCCACTCCCTGGAGTACACACCCTCCGCATGTGCACACAGCTGGCTCCTTTTGTCATGGAGGGCTCAGCTAAAACGCCACATTTGAAGAAGCCTCCTCTGACCCCTCGAGACCCTATCTTTTCCAGTACCTACTTTTATATCTTTCATTGTGCTGACCGCTCTGGGAAATACCTACTCTGTTTGCTTGCTTATTTTTCCTGTTTATTATTTGTCGTCCCCCACTGGACTGTAAGCCTCACGAGGGCAGGGTCTGTCTTCTGCAGTATTATATCCCCAGAGCTTAGGACAGTACCCTTAGTTGGCTATTCAGAATTATGTGTTGAGCAAATGAAAGAAAGGAACGTAATGTGTAATTTGTTACAAAATTTTCAAGTATTGCATACCATAATCCTTTTCCTGAATGACCTCTCTAGCTGGAAGACATAAAGACTTTCTGTTGGTACATGCCAATTATCATACAGATGGCAGTCCGCGACTACGTGCAGGGCAACTCGACTTCAGTGTGATTTTCAGCTCTCTCGGGCAATCTGAATCACCGTGGGTCCCACCCTTCGCTGAACCTCAGTTCCCTCAGCTGTAAAGTGAAGGATTTTAAATGACCTCAGAGACCTATTTTTACCTTTGGATTCCAAGGCACATGATTCCTATGAAGGGAAATGAGCCCCTCCTCTGCCTTTTCCAAAGACACCACCACAGAGGAATTTGAGAATAACCTTTATCTTTTCCTGTCTGGTTCTCTTGAAACTTGAAAAAAGTCACTTCTTTATATGCATGGGTTCAGACCAGGAAGGGGAAAATGGTGCTTTCCCATCCTTTTGAAAATAGCAAGTGAATTGTTCTTGAATAAATGAAGTCTACCAGAACATCCAAAATTAGATAGATACTTGAGATTGCAACTGAAAAATATCTGTAGTTGTGATTAGCAACTGTTCTCTGCTCCTGAAGCATGTGGAGTTTATTCTTTTTGGTAATTCCATAGGAATTTTGATCACCTTAATTATATACTCCAAGAGGCAGAATCAGGGACAAATAAATATATAAATATATAAAACTCATTACAAGACACAAAAAGCACCAGCAAACGAGCAAGATTTACTTGCTATATTCAAAAGTAATTAAATTTTCCCTTTTTGATGAGTCCTAAAAGTACAAAATGCTTCCAGTGGTGAGACGGTCCTCCAGTCTTTAAGGAAATCATTTAGAAGAAATCGTTTCCATGTAAGAGTTTGACTGTAACCTCCTTGGTGTTGGTAGGGTTTTTCATTTGTATGTTTTCCAGGCTCTGTCGCATTCTTTATTAAAATAAGTGTCAGGATCAGACTTGGGTACCAGTGACCAAAAACTCATTTAATAACAGTAGTGAGGGTCAGGGCTGGTGGGGCGGCCAATCCCTAATGCCGGGGTTCTTGGCCTTTTTCACTCTTGTTGCTCTCGTAGTTCAAGATGGCTTCGGATGCTCCAGCCCTTGTGTCTGTCTTCCAGCCAGAAGGAAGGGAGGGTGTGAAGGAGAGCAGGCCCCTTCCTTTAAAGATCCCTCCCAGAAGTAGTACATGATACTTCAGTTTACATCCTGGGGCCAGAACTTGGTCGCCTGGCTACACCTGCCTGCAAAAAGGGCCATATGCCCAGCAGAAGAATGAGAGCTCTGTTAGTAAAGAAGCAGAGAGTAGAGAGTGGGGTAACTGGCAGTTTCTGCCACGAGGTACCTCGAGTCTTAGAGCATCAGTTTTGAGCTGGCAACCTGACCGGCAAAAGCCTTAAAGCAAAAGCCTTGATCACATTTCACGCTACGGTTGCAGATTCCCGAAGCGGTATGGTCGTGGTTACCTGGTGGGTACGCCCCAAACCTCTGGTTTACATTAGAGGCAGTGGCTGAGAGCTAGGCTCTGGAGCCAGGCTGCCCGGGTTTGAATTCCAGCCCGTCTGTTGGCCTGCTGGGCGTCCTGGGTAAGTTATAACACCAAACGTACGTGAAAGAACACGCCTGAGGCTCTTGGGGGATTCGGAAGCTGGCTTCTGTGAATCTCTCTGAACAGTGCCTGGCACTTAGAACGCCACTCTGGGTGTGAGCTGGCAGCGTCGGAAACCGTGTATTCTAACAACAGTGATGTCTGGGAGGGGGTGTGGAGGGACTCGGCGCCCCACTGCCGGTTCTGCGTCGTGACAGCGGTGCAGGGCCCAGGGCCCTAGCAGCCGTAGCGAGAGTTACGAGGGCTGACGGGTATTGTTTTTGTATTGCAGATCACTTTTCTCCAGAGAATGTAAATGACACGGCCAAAGAAACATGCTTAAATTGGTTTTTCAAGATTGCTTCCATCAGGGAACTCATTCCGAGATTGTATCCTTTTTTTTTTTGTCTGATGATTTTAAAGATAGCCTAGAAGACTTGACTGCTAATAGAAGCCATGTGTTAGGATGCATTGAAACTCCTGCTGAAGATTGGGTTCTGTTACGGTTGCCAGCCTGAGAACACAGGGCAAGCCACGTGGAGAAGCCCTTTGACTCTTGCTCTCTCCAAACAATTTTCTGGTTTTTACTTTGAATCTGATGCCACAGATCAGGCTTGCTTTTCCTCTAGGAACATTCCCACATTAATTCTCTCAATTAAAATGCTTCATCTTTATGTGTTTTCTCTGGTTCCGAGAACTTGAAAGGAACAGGGTCAAACTTTTCTCCACAAATGCCAATATTGTAGATTAGATAATTTGACGAACACACAGATTGAATCTCAGTGATCTGAAGTTCGTTCTTTCCTCACCAAGCCTTGACTGGAAATGCTCAAAGCCCAGTTTAAATTTTAGCATGCAACCATGAGTCAACATGTAACCTTTTCCAAAATATATTTTAAAGAAGTATGGAACCTCGCAAACCACATGTAGAAACCACAAGCCACTAGCTGACTTAATTCTGCAGGCTGCTGCGAGCCGTTGTCCTCCGTCTCCTCTGAAGACACGCCCAGTGCTGCTCATGCCTAGTTCAGGCCTTTGCCCCGTAGGGGACAGGCAGCCTGGAGAACGTCTCCCTTAACGCAATGTTTTCGTAGCTATGTGGAAGCAGCCATCCTGAAGTGTAACAAGTTCCTCTCCAAAACGTAAGGCTCTTTGTAAACGTCTAGAAACATAAAATTGCTAAAATCATGCACACGTGTGTATGTTATGATGCTGTAATGATAGCTGTCACCTATTGAGTGCTTACTGTATGCAGATGTGGTGCCAACTGCCTTCTGTGCATTTTCTCATTATTCCCCATGGAAACCTAATGAAGTAGAGATACCATTTTTATCCCCATTTTACTGAGAAGAAAACTCAAGCTAGGAGGGGTTGAGTAAAACTTGTGCAAGACCAGCTCTGTGGTCTTAAGCAAGTTACTTAACGTCTCTGAGCCTCAGTCTTCTCTGTGAATAAGCGCAAAGAAGAGGTCTCTGTGGGTTCTATGAGCTGCATGAACAGCACTGAGAGCAGTGCCTGGCACGCAGTAGGCCTACACTAAGCGTCAATGCTGTTGTCGGCAACGATGATGACGATGATGATGTGAGAAGGAAAAGCCTCTGCCCCTAACCCTGTGCTACTCTGGGGCATCTCACCTATGTTTTCAGAGAAGATTCTATAGATCCTGGGAAACCAGATGTGCTTTCCGCAGAGCCAGTGGAACGCTGAGTCATGTCGGTACTTAGACAATACACTCCTTACAGCAGGTCCTGATGGTGCAGCACGGGTCATACGTATTTGAAATCACAGTAGAATTGATCCCAAGTGTGTTCGATTTGGTTCTTGGGATGCTTGGTAGAGTTTGGGGGATAACGTTGGCACTGAAGAAAGTGATTTTGCCACGCTGTTTGGGGAGGGTGATACTCAGCCCCAGGAAGACCATAATTTGTGCTGATGTTGGGATCTCTCAGGCCAGCCCAGTGGTAAGTGGAAGGGGGTTGTGTGCCCAGGGCAGTAAATGAATATCGAGAGAATACAAATAGGGAGACATTGTCAAGAAAAGATCAAGGGACAGCCAACCGATGGAAAATAGTTTGGACACAAATGTGTTAAAATCAGTACAATAAATGAGACCTCAAGCAGGAAAAAAAAATAGGTTAGACCCAGCACCAGACAAATAAATGGTAAAAATCAAGGGCTGTGCTGAGAAAGGAAGTCTGTTCTTTGCGTTAGAAAACAGAGACGTGAGTGGGGGTAGCTCAGTGGTCGAGTGCACACTTCACAGGTACAAGGTTCCGGGTTCCATCCCCGGTGCCTCCCCAAAAAACAAAACAAACCGAACTTCTACCATGGCTCATTCCTGAAACTTAATTTTTTCTTTGTCTTCTAAAATTTTTCCCTAAATTTAGTTAGTTTAGCCTTATCTTTATTTTAAAAAGAAAGGAACAGAGACTTCTTGCATCTGGTGTAACGCCGTGCTTTTTGTTCCTACAGAGGAATTTCAGAGTGTCTGCCGCGACTGACGTGCATGATCAGAGGGATCGGGGACCCGCTGGTGTCGGTGTATGCCAGAGCCTACCTGTGCCGGGTAGGTCGCCGCCAGGCCTCCTGTCCCCTTCGGTGTCCATGTGGGACTTGTAAGTCCCTGGAAGAAGGACTTCATTAGCTGCTAATGTTAGAACATGGCTCTTCCCCAGAAAGTGGAGCTGTCGGATTTCTTTTAAAAATTAATTTTAAAGAAGCCCAACTTACTGTCACTCTAATGAGGGGGTGCACAAGGTCACCTTCTTACAGATGAACTGGTTTTCAGAATTAATTGTCTCAGTTCTCGCCAGGAAGGAGGAAATCGTCGTGGCTTCCAGGGCCTTTCAGCTGATAGGTTGCTTTTCAGGGACTTGAAATGTGCTTCCCCTTTGTCTTGAACTTGCTTGTTTTGTGAGGTGGTTTTCTGTGGGGTTTTTTTGTCCTCGTGTTGAGGAGCTGGCGCCGCGTGCCGTGCGGCGAGGGCTGTTTGGCAGGGAGAGGTGTCCGAGCGGTGGCAGGCCCTGGGAGGGCCTCGGCCCGTCCTGGGGAACTCTGTGAAGGGCGAGATGGTGCCATTATAAGTCCCGGGGCCTTCCACTCCTCTAAAGCACCGTGAAGCTTCTCTTCAAAGCTCCTAAACAGTCACTGATGAAAAGTCCAGCCTGTGGAGGGTGCGTGGTAGTTTTTCAACCCCCAAAGGGGCTTTCCTTCTGCCAGCTTTCCCACGCGGGGTTCAGTGGGAGTTGTCCTTGCTAGGCCCATCAGCATCGTTCGTTGTTGGAGAAGGGCCATTGCCCCTGTTGAGGGGTCCCGGTGAACCTCAGACAGATGCCCCGCCTCCCCAGGAGGGCACTGTGCTTCTTAGTACATCAGGAGAGAAGATGGGACCTTGGATTGGCTGCTTTTATACGACATCTAGCAAACGAGGGAAGCTCCGTGGGCTCAAGTGTCACAAAGAGAGAAATCAAATCATCATTGCCCTCAGAGGGGATGGCAGGCGTCCACTGGGAAGGAAACTTTTGCTATGTCTGTTGCCTGAGCCTGAGAATGAAAGGACAAACCTTCCATTCGACGATGACCCCCTCCCTTTGTACCACAGTCCAGAGCGTTTATTCATTGCTGTCTGCTTAAGACTTGGGGTGGCTTTTCCATGCGGGGGTATCAGGTATGTTTCTTAGAGCTTCAATTTTTGAATATATTGAAGATGAAATACTCCTTCCAAGTCATTGTTTGCTGAGGACCTATTGGCGGGAAACGCTCTGCTGGCTCCTCTGTGGAGAGTTGCAGGGTATCGCCGCATATTGGGCTCTGCTGTTTTTACCCTGTAGAACCTACATTGGGTACCCTGGTCTACCCTGTAGACCTAACATTGACATCTGCTGAGTGATAGAGTAATAAAGGTTTAGAGTCACTATGTCTTGCGAAGATTTTTCTGGTTATTAAAGGAAAACCAGAAAAGGTGGGGGGAATTCACTCCTTACAAACCTATTTAATTTTAAAGTTTGAGGTAAGTTTCATGAGCTAGGCAAAAGATAATGTCCGTTGCATATAAAGTGCCTTTGAATGGGAGATGCAGCCCTGAAATACCGATGATAAGGAGGAAATGTAGAGAACAAAGCAGACTCATTCCAGGGAGACTGGTGACGAAATGCACTGCATCTATTGAAATCATTTTTGTCAGTCCAGGCAGTGCATCAGTTTCCTTGGTTGAGTAGTCACCAGTCTTTTGACATAAAAAGAATAAGAAAGCAGCCCGTGCATTAGAAAGGATCCTTTGCATGGCAAAAACTCAGTTCACGCTATTTGAAGCCAAAAAGCGGGGTTTATGGGTTCATGTGTGAAGTGTCCAGGATAGTCAGGCATGGCTAGATCCAGGACTTCAAAGGTTATCGAGAATCGTCCTCTCGCTCCATCACCCAGCTCTGCTGTCCTCTGGGTTGACTTCATTGTATGGTTTGCTCTTTCTATATGATGACCCACAGCAGCTCCAGGCTCCCACCCTACCAACTTAGGAACCCCAATAGAGAGTGCTTTTTTCCCTGTAATTCCAGCCAGACTCTCATGGCTGATTCCCATTGATCCCTTTAGATCACGTCCCCATCCCTAGATCCATCACTACGGCCATGGGGTGCGATATGCTTATTCACCAGGCCTGGGTCATGTACCGACTCACATGGAGCCCCGGGTGGGTGGGATGAGTCCTCCTTGTCACAGACCTCATGGTCTGAGAGAAAGATTTTATGTCCCAGAGACAAATCCCATTTGCTGATCCAAGAAACAGTGGGAATGAGTGCCCGGCAGGCAGAAACAACAGATGGGAATCACAAGCAACTCTCCTTGCTGCCCCGGGTAGAATTCTTTTAGACCCAAGCAGATTTCCAAGCTGCTCATTTGGCTTGATGGGAAGAGATAAACAAAACACCAGAGCAGTGGGTGGTTTGGGCGTGGGGGGAGCACAAAGCTGTTTATTAAAGGAAAGTATGATTAACTCCTCTTCTAAGTCCCGGCCCTCAGCTCACTGCCTCTGCTTGTCCACTGGACTTTTCTCTGCTGTCGCCTAGTACATAATTATTGCCTTTTCTACAATATGATTAAGTGGAAGGAAAGACAATGGACTCAGAACACAGTGCCACTGGCTCTGACAGTTTCTGTTTGTATTTTTTAAAAATCAGTGTTCTTTTCCATGGAAACATCTCCTGTATCCACCAGCCACAGAGCTTCCCTTGGAATTTAGCACTCCGATGGTTCTTAAGTAATTCTTTGCAAAGGAATTGTCACAGCCAGCCTTGTTATTGTTAATCCTCTTGACCTCTGGGTAGGGGAAGGAGAGTGGCAGAAATCTGACTCATATGAAGAAACTGAGTCCCAGGAAAGCAGCGTCCCTTACAAAGTTGCGTTTGTGGTAAAGCAGCCATTTGGAATTGAGATGTGTCTGAGGAGCTCAGTTTAGGGAGTTTCATGATGTTTTGTTTTTAACACATGAGCTCCCTTCCACAGCTCCTGCCTTCACTTTTCCAGCTCTCCCCAGGGCTCTGGCCACCTTCTTGATGCTTAGCAAATTTCTTCAGCTAGAAATGTTAGTCTGGTTTCTAAACAACGAATGCAGGAGCCAATGGATTATCGCATGGCTATGCTTCATTCTTGTCTTACATAAAATCCCTTCAAATATATTAATAGTTGTCTCTGCTTCCTTGACTGCCCAGCATAGAATGAGTCTGTGTCACTGTTAATACAACCGTGGCAGCACAGCATCTGAAGTCTAAGCTGAGTCTTAGGTGCCCAGATCTTCATGGCTCATCGAACAAGTGCAACCACATGTACGTTTATCTAATTTTAGCGAGGGGGAGAATATCACATACGCAATATCGATAGTACCTTCCTCCTTCGTGTTGTATTGATTTGTTCTGTTGGTCATCTCTTCAGAAATATATTCATTACCTTTGGGAAATTGCAATGAGATTAGTGCAGATGTTGCCCAGTTTTCATTAAAAATAGCTCCTGTGGTTTTTCTTATAAAAGCACTACATTGTATTGAATAGGAAAACAGATAAGCAAAAAGAATAAAAATGTTTTTTCCAGACTTTTCCTCTATGCCTACATATATATATACATTTTTTTTTACTTCAAAAATGTCCTCATTCTGTGCATGTTATTGATAGTTGTAACTTGTTCTTCCTTGTCAAGGTTATTTTATTTTGTTTGGCTGCAGGTGGGAATGGAAGTGGCTCCGCATCTCAAAGAAAGCCTAAATAAAAACTTTTTTGACTTTCTTCTTACATTTAAGCAGGTAAGAGAACACTGTAAGGATAGCTAATTGATATAACAGTTCTGTGATAGCAAATTCACAAAACCCAGTTGGTTTTCTAAGTCGAGAATGCCTTGAAGCTCTTTAAATGTGTAAACACTAGAAAATTACACTAGATCTGTTGTAGACAATTAAAATGTGTTGATTGTACTGAACAAGCATACTGAATCAATATGCATGTGTTAACAAGAAACGTCTCCAGTTGATCAGCCTTTCTTTTTGGCATCTGCTGGCTCAATTTTTTATCAGGTTCCTTCTTTCCACAGTGTGTATTCCCAGAGCAGCTCAGCTTAGTGACATGGGAAACTTTCTGTGTGTTTTTTAAGTTAAAAAAAAAAAACACAAAAAAAAACCAGCTGAGAAGCCAGACTCTTTCTCTCGGGGCCATCCACGTGCTTCCAAGTATGCACAGTCCTTGAATTACATGCTCTTTGTTTGTCATAGGATTTTCCCCTCTTTTCCTAAACACTTCTTTGGTCTCCTGTAGATTCATGGGGATACAGTCCAGAACCAGCTGGTGGTCCAGGGAGTGGAGCTCCCATCCTACCTCCCCTTGTACTCGCCTGCCATGGATTGGATTTTCCAGTGCATTTCCTACCACGCCCCTGAGGTAAATGCCAGGTGGATTTGGCTTCGGTGGCACGTTCACCTCCTAGGAGGAATGCTTGGGCTCCCCTCTCTCGGTATCAGGACAGCTCTGTCCTTGTGCGCCCCTTAGCATTAAAGGGCCCGGTCCTAAGAGCCACAGCTGCATAGATGCTTGCCAGCCTTTGTTGGGGGTGGGGGCTGCCATTGTGCCAGGTTCCATGCTGAACGCTTTTTCCAGATTGTGTCATTTAATTCTCCCACAACTTGGGAGGGGGACGTGGAGGCTCAGAGAGACCAGATACTTACGTACAGTCACACAGTGAGAACGTGGCAGTGACTAGACACAGACCTATGGAATCTGACTCTAGGGCCAGCAGGCTGTATTGCTGCTCACGTAGCTTCATCCTCTCATTTTGTGCTTGTGATGGCCAGTGTGGTCAGAGCAGTCTCATTCACTTCGCCACTTTACATAGGGAAGGAGAAGCTCAGGTACTAAATTACTTTCATGGGAGTCGTCTGTTTGGTTGAAACATTGTCAGGCATTAAAGTGACATCAGAATCATAGCAGAAGCCCTCTTTTTTCCTTCTCCATGACTGAGAAGCAGTTTCAGTAGAACACAGTTCAAATATAGTCATCACCGTGACAGACAAAGCTTTCCTTGTCTTGCTTTGGAAGCGGTTGAGAATTTATTCTATGAGGAAGAGAAAAAGGGGCCTTGAAAAAGGCAAAGGAAAGGGGCAAAGCAAAATTCAAATATATCTGCCTCATTCTAGGAGCTGCCAACACTCAGTAAAAGCCCCAAAGGGGACGTGGGGGAGGAGAGGCCATGATTTTAACTAAGCCATCCTACTTTTAAGAATTTGTCCTATAGAAATAATTAATTAGATGAGCGAATACCTTCCCCCCCCCCCCACGTTTGTTCATCGTCGTGCAAAATCGAAGACAATCCAACTTTCCATCAGAAGGGGTTAGGTTCAGTTACGGTGCATGCACTCAGCAGAATGTTATGGAGCCGTGTGGAATGCTGGAGACCCGGATGAGGGTCTATGTGGACTGCCATAGGAGTGTTCATACTACATTTAGTAAAAAAGAGAAAGTGAAAGCTTGTTGCCGTGTGTGTCGCAAGTGGCAGGGCAGTCCACTGTTAGAGTGCAGACTCTGGAGCGAGGGATCCTATCTGAGCCCTGTTGCTGGTAGCTGCTGTGATAAAATAGAGGGCAAGTACTTTAAGGCTCAAATAAAAGTGCATTTAAAATGCTTAGTATTGGGCCTCACGCGTTGCACTTGCACATTTTGTTGTGTCGTCATGACCGCAAATTTTTTTTTATATCTTCCTGAGGAATTGGGAAGGAGATAGGGCAAAATATCTTTGGAGGATGAGGTTTGGGGTCATCTTAACCTATTTTCCTTTGCCTCTCTATATTCTCTATGCGTTCAGCAAATATAATTCATTGCCTGTATTTTTATTTTTTTCAAATGCTAAAGTAGGAAGAGAAAAATCAGGGACAACTGGCATTTCAGGTGAAATTCTTACTGTTAAGTAAATTGATTTTAACCAAGCTATTCTGAATGGAAGATGGCTTGAAAACATGCTGCACTGTCTCAGCAACCACATGCAGTCCCAGGCTCCTGGGAAGAGGTGCTATGAACTTGGCTGTAGAAAGAGCCGGCTTAGCTATTCCACCAAATGACTAAAACTTACAGACAGGATTGATGCTTTTGAAAATGAGAGCAATTATTTTTCCCTCCTTACTTTAATGAAAGGCGAAATCAGATTAAAAACAAGAGGTACATGTTAGAAGTCATTCTTACTTTTATTTTAAGCACCAGCAATCTCAAAGGATGGCAGAAGCTGGGAATAGAGCTTTCCTGGGGTGTCAAGCTCTAGGAAATCATTATTGTACCAGAAAAAGTGATTAAAAAATTAGGTCACCTGAATAATAATAAGCTCTGATTCTTGGGGCACTTAAATGAAGAACTTGCATCTTGCAAAAAAAAAAAAAATCATTTTTAAAATGTAGAATTGATGTCAGTGTGGAATGTGGTGGCAAATGCATGTTACAGCATGACGCCTAAAAGCTCTTTGACAGTGGCTGGTGGGAGTCAGTTGGAGGTAGAGCAGTGTGTATTTTTAAGAAGCCAAGCCCCTGTATAGTGGAATTGTGAGGTTTGATTGTAGCAGTTGGTGGTATACATGGCAGGTAAGTGAGATATGGTGAAGGAGAAAGTGCGTCTTCAGCTGAGCATATCTGATACACAAAATGCCAAATCGAAATTGAAATCCAAAATCCCCCAAAATCAGAAATTATTCAAAAAAAGGCTTTTTGTTGTTGTTTCAGGGGGGAAAAAAGATTCTTTTCTCCCTCCTACAATGAAAACCAAGTTATTGTAAGTAGAAAGCAGAGTTAGGCCTCCTGTTTCAGGCACATTCTTCAGAGCGCTGCTGAAAGACGTAGCTTTTCACAAAACCCACTTTTAGGCAGTGATAACAGATCGCTTGATAAGCTTCTAGTTGTTCTCAACCAGCAGCTCTTTGTTAGGGTGGGGTGGTAGATGTAAAAGACAAAAGGCCTGATCCCAGGTATCAGGGTATCAGTTGGGGGTCTTGCCTGTGGTAGAATCCCACTGATCTCTTTGCTAAGCTTCGAGATGCAGGTTATAAATGTCGAAGGGGGAAGAGGAAAGTGCCTCAGTGGAGGTGGGAGGACGGAACCCAGGCAGGCCTGGGTGCAAGCTGTGCCCTGCTACCTTGGGCTGCTCCATGTCTCTGTGTCTCTGTTTTACCAACTGTACCATGGGACTGGCATAAGGACGACTGTGATCATTGAAGAAGAAGGGGGCCTGGGCTGAACTTGAGGGCCAGGAGACAAGCAGAGGGCAGGTAAAGAAAGGGCTACTGAGGAAAGGGACCTGCACAAACAGGCAGATGACACACTTGAGGCGGAGCACAACGCAGCTGGAAAAGAGTGAGAAATTAGGTTGGCTGGGAGCAGGGCTGGGAGCAGACCAGGTTGCAGTCAGGCCAGGCTGCAGCGTTTGACTGTGATGTCTTGGAGATCGGGAATGCTTTGAAAAAGTGGTCCTTGGAGAAGATCATATTGGCAGAAGCATGGCAGACAGATCAGAGGTGAGCATAACCAGTTCATAGCCGTGCAAATCCAAGAGACAGAATGGGTAAGAGAGAATTTCGTAATCAGGAAAAGTTTATTAAAAAAAATACATAGGGAAACGGACTTGGCCCAGTGGTTAGGGCGTCCGTCTACCACATGGGAGGTCCGCGGTTCAAACCCCGGGCCTCCTTGACCCGTGTGGAGCTGGCCCATGCGCAGTGCTGATGCGCGCAAGGAGTGCCGCGCCACGCAGGGGTGTCCCCCGCGTAGGGGTGTCCCCCGCGTAGGGGAGCCCCACGGGCAAGCAGGGCGCCCCATCAGGAGAGCCGCCCAGCACAAAAGAAAGTGCAGCCTGCCCAGGAATGGCGCCGCCCACACTTCCCGTGCGGCTGACCACAACAGAAGCGGACAAAGAAACAAGACGCAGCAAATAGACACAGAGAACAGACAACCGAGGGAGGGAAAGTAATTAAATAAATAAATAAATCTTTAAAAAAAAAATACATATCCATTGGAAAGGACTTGGAAAATACAGAAAGTCAGCTAAACTCCTGCCATAGATGGTCATTGTTACCATTTGGTACTTTGTAATCTTCACCTCATGATCTCTCATTCTCTAATTTTTTTGTGCTTGTACATGAGAGTTTTTCTTTGAATAATTTTTATAGTGCTTTCCCCTCTCTTACCTTAATAACAGATATTTCCACAGGCTAAGAGAGTTTGTGACCACCTGTCATTGCAAGAGGTGTTAGAAGGCAGAACGACTTTATTGGACAATGAAGGAGAGCGGGGAGTCAAAGGTGTCCCTAAGCTTTCGAGCCTAGCCCAGTGACTTCTTTTTGAGGCTTACCTCGTGCCAGGCTCTGCGTTTGTTGCTTTACTTGGGCTTTCTCCATTCGCCCTCCCAGCTTCCTGAGTCTAGCTGCTGTTCTTGTCCCTGTTTTACAGAAGGCTCCCCTGAGGTTTCGAGAAATGCCCCGAGGGCCTTGCTTAAGGCCACACAGCTAGAAAGGGCTGTTTTGGTGGCATCTTCGTGTTTCAGGCCTGCCGAAACAGAGCACCGCACACCGGGGGGCTTTAAACAGCAGAAATGTGCTCTCTCCCAGTTCTGGGGCCTGACATCTGAATCAGCAGGGCCAGGCTCCCTCCGAAGCCCCTGGGGAAGGAGCCTGCCTCACCTCTCCTGGTTTCCCACAGCCCCAGGCACTCCTTGGCTGGTGCAGCATCACTCTCTCTGCCTCGCCATCATGTGCCAGCCTCCCTCTGGGCCTGTGTCTCTAAGTGTCCCTCTTAAAAGGACACCAGTCGTACTGGATTCAGGGCCCACGCTATTCCAGCATGCCCTCTTCTTAAACAGTCACACTCACGAAGACCCTGTCTCCAAATAAGGTCGTGGTCTGAAGTTCCAGGCAGGCATGACTTTTAGGGGGACACCATTCACCCTAGGACAAGCAGTAACTCTGAAACCAGCAGGTTTGTTCCCTCTTGCCGTCTCTCAGCAATTCCTTTCTAGATAACTCTTCAAGCTGCTGCGCTGAAGGTGAGACTTAAAGGCCTCAACGAATAGGCTCATGGGAGTATTACTCCAGGGGTCATTCTATAAGTTGCATTTAAAACATTTCTAAAAGATGATTAGGCTAATAAGCAAATCTAAAAATTAACCTTGGTCTTTATTCCATCCTTCTTTAGCATACAGTTCTGTTATTTCCATTCTTTTTCAGTTAGAAAAAAATCCCCAGAGAAAGAGAAATAATCTGAACGTTAAAATTTTCTCTTCTTTTTAATGCTTGGGGCATAGAATTCCTTGTTATCACATTGAAACAATTCGTTTCGTTGAGACCTGTGCCTGTTAACTCTGGGTTGGGGGGAAGGGATATTAGCTTTTAATGTTAGCTTATGATTTTGTTCACCCTTTAAGTTTCTGCTTCATTTAGAAAAAGAGAAGGCAGATAGCACTTGCTAGGTATCTCACGTGATTCTCTTTTTACGAAGCATGGTTTGTAAATCCTGCTTGGAAGGCTATCTGGTAAGAGCACAAGTACAATTCTGTAAGTGCTCTGGACAGCGTGTGAATTCATCTAATTTAGAATAAAGGAATTCTGTGTGTGTGTCGTTGCCCCCCCCCCCCCAGCTTTCCTGTACTGTTGAAGTAGGTAACAAGTTCTAATATGGACATAACCTTAAAAATCCATCAGTTAAATCTGGTAGTGGTTAATGAAATCTTATCTGTGATGAATTGTTACAGAATTGGACATAGATATACAAGAAAAAAAAAAGGTATATGTGTGTGTACACACTGAAAAACTGGTGAAAAGGTCTAGTTAATTATATTGTAGCAACATTGGTTTCCTGGTTTTGATGACATACCTTAGCTAAGTAGGGTGGCATTATTGGGGGCAGAGGTGTTTGATGAGTGCAGGAGACTTCTCTGCACTATTTTTGTGATTTTTTTGTGTTCAGAATCAAAGTTTAAAAAAAAAATCATCTATTGGAGGCAGTTTGGAAAAAGATGTTCTATCCATGGTATGGATTCCTCTGCCATTTAAAAGAATGAGATAAATTTGTATGTACTAACATGGACGAAAGGAGGTCCGTGCAAGACTATTGAATAAAAAAGGCAAATTGCAACCCAAAGTTGCAGCCCAGGATGTATAACACTATCCTATTTTTGTAAAGGAAAAAAAATAAACATAAAAATTGCCAGGGATCTGCAGAAAAGCAAACAAAACTATACAGTAATAGGGCATAGACAAAGGTCTAGAAAGAAACAGCAAAATGCTGATGGTGAAGACTCTTGGGAAGTGGGAATTAAAGGGCAGGCATTTGTGTTTCACTTGATATAAGTCCATCTTGTTGGAACGTGTGTCCATAAGCATTTCTTATTTTTATAATTTTTACAAAACAATGTAATATCCAGCAAATGGATGAAATATCAGGGTGAAAACAGCAGTAGCAACAAAAGCCTCAAAAAAGATAGGAACAGTAAAAAAATACCTGATTTGTGAATCTTTTGAAACTGTAAGTTCCGATGTATGTCGGAAAAGTCAGTGTGCAGAGCTGCAAGTTTTCTAGTGGTTTGTTTCAGCCAAAAACCTTGTTTCGATTTCAGCCTGGTTTGAACTATTGTTCATCTAGTTCTTGCCAAAGATCATCAATCCTGTCACTTCTCAGGAAAACAAACAAACAAACCTTGAGTAGACTTGCCTGGGATGCACAAGCTTCTGGCTCCTAGTCCTCTGTAAGAACAGAGCCTTTCATTTTTTGGAAAGTTCTTGTATGCATTTTTAATGCGTTCATGTTTTGTGAAAAAGAGAACATTTTAAAACGTTTGTCTTGTCGTCCTGGAATGTTTTGTCCCTGCGTTGGTATTTGCCTTAGTTCGGCTTTCCAGCGGTGGTGGGCCAAGACTTGTGAGTTCACGTTGGGGTGCGGGTACGTGTGATGCTGAGTGTCGCCAGGGTGTGAAGTTCTGTCCCTTTTCCTTGCCACCTTGTCCCCAGAGTCTGGAATAATGTCTCGTCCATTAAGCTGCTCCATAGGAAGTTACTCAATAAGCCATTGTGTATATGTGTTGACGGAGGAGGTTGTCTTTGGGTTAACTTTATAGAAGTTCTCTTTCTCCTTCCCCCCTTTTCCAAAACCCATTCTGGTGTGGCCTTTAAGAGTGACTGTTTAGGTTCTGATGCACAATGCTATGACTTGGATCAAACCTTGAAAATGTTATACTAAGTGAAATAGGCCAGACACAAAAGGACAGATACTGTGTGATTCCATTTAAATGAAATACCTAGAATAAGCAAATTCATAGAGACAGAAAGTAGATTTCAGTTACCAAGAGCTGGGGTGGGGTGGGGAGGGAGTGGAAGAGGGAGTTATTGCTTAATGGGTACAAAGTTTCTGTGTCGGGGGTGATGAAGTTTTTAGTAATGGATGGTGGTGGTACAATATCGTGAATGTAATTGAAGCCCCTGAATTGTACACTTAAGAAATGGAGGGAGTGGATGTAGCTCAAGTGGTTGAGCACCTGCTTCCCACATACAAGGTCCCGGGTTTGATTCCCATTATCTCCTAAAAAGAAAAGTTTTATGTTATGTTATATATATATTGGCACAATAAAATAAAATAAAATAAAGACTTTTCAAATACAAATAACCTACAAGTGGTAAGGGAAGCCCTTTGTTACAGCATCAATTTTGTCATCGGCTGGGACGATTCTGGTTGCAGGGAGCAAATCCCTAATTGACGGGCCTTACAAAACCCCCTCCGTGTGTTCCCTTCCATGGCAAGTGCAGGCTTCAGGCCCTGGCCCCTTCTCATCATTACCCTGCTCTTCAGTCCTTGGCTAGCAGTAACGTGGCTGCGCTGTTCCAGACCTCACATCCTGACATGATGGCGTCCAGAGGCAGAAAGACATTTAAGAGCCAGAAACTTTTCCTCAAAGCCCCTGGAAGACTTCCCATCCCATCCCAACAGTTGAAGATGGGTTGTGTGCCAATGCCCAAACCCAGGCCACTGGCTAAGGGAATGAGACCCCCGTGATGGGTTTGGACCCAGCCTGATTTATGGGGGCCAGAGACAGAAGTCTGACTAAGCCCTAGGGGTGGGGGTGCCAGCGTCATCACAGCCGCTCACAGTTCCGTTGTTCAGGCACCTCCTCAGGACACGGGGGCCCAGCTGGGGAGGGCAGCTTTCTTAACCTCTGGGTCAGGCCTGGATGCAACTCTCGGTCTTACCCTTACCAGGAAGTGCCTTAACCTACCTGAGCTTTGGCTTCCGCATCTGTAAAATGGGGAGAACATTGCCTGGGCCTCCCAAGGTTGTTGTGAAGAGTCAAGGAGAAAAGGTATTTAAAGCACTTCTTAGCCTGGCACACGGCGAGTGCTCCGTGTGGAGGATGTTTTGAGTTCTCTTTACTTACGGTTGACCTTGGCCTGTACCACTCAGAACCTTCCCCAAACCACTGTCCGGAAGGAGCCTCCTTCCATTGATTTTTTTAAACAGGAGCTCATTTAAAGATATGTCATTGTCTGAAGATAGCTCTAAAGCCATTAACAGCCTTCCAGTGAGTTCAGCTCTTATTTCCTTTTGGAAAAAATAACACCTCAAGACGTATGGAGAGGAAATCTGGCGAAGAGCATGCCCTTGGATGCCGAACTCCGGGGCTCCAAGGCTGGTCTGCCGTCAGCGCCAGCCCACCCCACCCCACCTGTGGCCCACCTCATCCCAGAGAGGCTGCCTGTGGGCGGCGCGAGGAGGGAGGTCAGGAGCGCAGAGCGCCCTTCGCCCTGCTGGCGGGCGTGAAGCACCTCGTAGTGCTGAGCGTACCAGGGCGCCTGGGGAAATGGGGAAGCAGGTGGGGGTTTGCTGAGAGAGGTGGGGAGTAAAGTCATTCCCGTTCTCCTGGTGCCCAAGAGCACGAGGCCCCCTGCGCCGTCATCTTCAGTAGTCCTGGGGATAGGGCGCCACCACGCTCACCCTCCACTTCAGGACGAGGAAGCCAGGCTTGGCGAAGTCGGGTGGCTTGCCCAAGGTCTCACCACCAGGCTGGCAAGGCTGGGTTTGAACCCCACTGCGCCTGGCTCCTGGTGCCATGAAAGTGAATTTTTTTCCCTTCTCCTCCACCATCCCCATTCCCACCAGTACTGAGAATTTTGTAAATGAGTATGTGACTACATTTATTTGAGAGGATTATATGGGAATTACGTGGAAATCTGTTAGTGAGGAATGCTGCCTTAGATTCCCCAACCTGATCGTTTTATTTTATTTTTAAAGATTTATTTTACTTATTTATCTCTCCCCACCCCCTTGTTGTTTGCACTTGCGGCGACTGTTCATCTTTGTTTCTTTTGGAGGTGCCGGGACCAAGCCCGGGACCTCCAACGTGAGAGGGAGGTGCCTAATTGCTTAAGCCACCACCATTCCCTGCTTTGTTGTGTCTCTCATGGTTTTCCTCTTGTGTCTTTCGTTGGGTCATTTTGTCATGTCAGCTCACCGTACTGCTTGTCCTCTTTAGGAGGCACTAGGAACCTCTGCTCCCTGCTTTGTGTGTCTGTCATTATGTTTTTTCTTCTTGTGTTTCTTATTGAGTCATCTTGTGTCAGCTTGCAGTGCCTGCCCATCGCGCCAGCTTGCTGTCTTCTTTAGGAGGCACCAGGAACCAAACCACAGACCCCCCCATTTGGTAGGTGGGAGCCCAGTCACTTGAGCCGCATTTGCTTCCCTGATCATTTTAATTATTCTTTTTTTTTACTTTGTTAGGCTCTGCTAACCGAGATGATGGAGAGATGTAAGAAACTAGGAAACAAGTGAGTATGTAAAAATTCCTAAAGCATGAGTTTGGAGGTGGTGTTGGTTGGTGGGTTTGGAAATTGAGCCTTGGCATGCTTTCACAGGCAAGAGAGCTGACAGGCAGAACGGACAGCGTGGCGGGTTAGAGCCCAATGCCTGGATTCAGTTCTCAGCTCTGCCCTTTCTTAGCTGTGTGACCTTGAGCCACTTAGCCTCTCTGTGCCTCAGCTTCTTCCTCTGTAAAATGGCATAATAATAGTCCTTTCTCCCTGGGGCTGTGCTGAATCCATCTTCCTGTTCTTTCCCCTCTGCTCCCCTTTCAGTGGTAGAGCAGCATTGAATGGGCTTGCTGTGTCTAGTGCTTAAGACTGTGCTTTTTGTAGGCATTGTGAATATTTATTTGCAGCTTGAGTTGCTACTGTTACTTAACGTTTAGCTTTATTAGCACAGCAGCCTGTTGAAGGCTGGCTGTTCTCCTCTTTAAACGGACTTGATTGCTTGCTTCTCCATCCTTCCAGCCACCCATCCATCCAGGTTATTCAATATTTATCAAGTTCCAAGTATGCACAAGACATCGTGTGTGTCCCTGGAGGCTGCCTTTTTACTCTAGGCTCTCGTCTTTTCTTTCAACCTTACCATTAAAGGGCTGTCAGTCATCCATCCTGTCAATATACGTCCTAAAATTAAAGCGGCATTCATTCATAGACAGCTCTGCCTCCTTGGGGGGGCCGTGTCTTGCAGTGCCTTGCTGTTGAATTCCGTGATGTCAGCATTCCGGGCCGAGTTCATTGCCACCAGGTCTATGGATTTTATCGGCATGATTAAAGAGTGCGATGAGTCGGGCTTCCCCAAGGTAGGTTCTTGACTTAATGCCCAGCAGGAGAACAAATGGGCAGTGTTTCTCTGATAGCTTCAAGGGAGAGAGTCCAGTGTTGGGGCAGCTTGAGCCAGCGGGCAAACAAGCAAAGGCTCTTGTTTCTGAAGAGCAGGATGGAAGATGAGTTAGAGATTGGCTTGTTAGACATCATGTAATTGCTGTGTGTCAGGCCCATGTGAGTCCTAAATCTGTCAGATAAGCTCACTCTGAGGAGAGACTTGGGCCCCATACCATTAAAAATAAATCTTCAGAATATTG
Organism: Dasypus novemcinctus; assembly: GCF_030445035.2. Classification (NCBI taxonomy): domain Eukaryota; kingdom Metazoa; phylum Chordata; class Mammalia; order Cingulata; family Dasypodidae; genus Dasypus; species Dasypus novemcinctus. The sequence continues at coordinate 53,890,427 of NC_080695.1, read as the reverse complement.
GTGAAAAGCTTTGTCCAGTGGAATATTAATGGGCGACAAACTGGAACCATCACATGGAACTGGCTGTGTTTTTCCCATTTCTCAGACTGACTTGGGGAGGTCCATGCCAGAACTTTAGCAAAAGGCCATTGGAGGTCAACCCTGAGTCAAACTAAATTTTACGGCCTTTTCTTTTCTTGAAGGGTCAAGTTGCTCTGATTTAAAATTGCCAGTGGCATAATGGTTTGCTCCTTTTTTTAGCATCTCCTTTTTCGCTCATTGGGCTTAAACTTGGCCTTGGCTGATCCTCCTGAGAGTGATCGACTTCAGATTCTGAATGAAGCTTGGAAAGTTATCACTAAATTGAAGAACCCACAGGTGGGTGACCATTTAGAACCTTAGATTTAGACTGCCTTTTTTTGGTCCAAGTTATGCAGTTTAATTTTTCTTTAAAAACTTTATCTTTCAATGATACTTTATTCATAAAAGAAGAAATCTGCTTCTTTTAATTTTCTTAGTTGTTAGCCAGTATTGGAGAACTGCTAGCTTTAAAGATGTATTTCTTTGATTTTTGTGTCTTGATCTTGAGGCCTCAAGGTGCACTAAAAGTATAAAATTGCAAATCCTTGAGACTTTAAAAGATGCTTAACTTTGCAGAGAGCATCCAAAAATGCAGCCGTCTCTAGTATTTGGATTTGGAAAATGGAATTTATAAGATATTCATAAACTGAAGATCAACAGGTCAAACCAATAATTAGCAAAATGGAATTCCCGTTTCTGACCTTGCATGGAATCGACTGAAACCCTGGTCCCCCAAGCCTCGGTTGTAGGAAGTCTGAGGAAGGCAGACGTTGATGTCAGGGTCCATCGCGCGTGTGGTGATGGCCGTGATGGCGTAGGTTTGGGTTTCGTGTCTGTCCTTTTAGACATCATGCTGGCAGTTTATGTACCTGCCAGTAGGTGAACGGTATTGGCTGACTTGGGGGCTGCAGGAGCAGCTGGACAGACTCTGCTGCAGTGTCATCCCTCTCTTATTCGCAGTGAATAGCTGACTATGAATGTGTAGCCTCTGATGCAATCCTTTTTCCAAGGAAATAAACTGAGCACAATTATAAACCCCTGGCAATTACCACCTTTACAATAGTATATTGAGTGGTGATAATTTAGGAAAATTAAAAATGTCACAAAACTATATACCTAGGTATAGTTGAGCAAAAGCCTCATTGAACTTCAACTGCTGAAGTCCTCCATTTTACCTAGCACTGATTGGCTACCTAAAATAGCTCATTCCGGATCTTTAAGTCAAAAACCTTCTTAGAGCCATAAAAAGGAGTGAAGTTCTGATATAATGCTACAACCCAGATGAACCTTGAAGAAGTTGAGTAAAATAAGCCAGATTTGAAAGGACAAGTACTGTCTCATCTCACTATGAAATAGTGAAATAACTAGAATATGAAAATTCATAAGACAGAAAGAAGGTACAGGTTTCCAGGGGCTGGGGTTGGGCTGGCAGGTGGGGAGTTATTACTTACTGGGTACAGCTTCTCTTTGGGATGATAAGAATTTTGGTGATGGATGGTGATGATGGTGGCACAATAGTGGGAATGTAATTGATAATCACTGAATTGTGGTTAAAATGGGAAATTTTATATAGTATATATGCTACCATAATAATTAGGAAAACAAAAACAAAAACAACTACCTTCTGAAGCCTGTCCCTGGCACTGGGCTGGCTGTTCCTCAGTGGCCCGCAGTAGTCTGACACCAAAAGCCCTTACTTCTCCAGTTTTTAACTTCACACTCACCTTGTTAAGGTTACCTTAGCACCAGTTAGACCTGAGAATGTTCTTGGCTTTTTCTGTATGAATGAAATAGCTATTTTCTTCTCTGTCCCTTTCTTCTTTGTTTACCTTATGCTGTCAGAACAGAAAGGGTAAAGAGGGAGAAAGCCCTTGTTGGCTACATTTTTCCCCAGTTCTGGGCAGGCAGCCTAGCAATGTTGGTCCCTGTCATTGCAGACATTGCCTTGTCTCTCCATGGGCCCCCTTCCTACTTGAGTCTAATGCACACTTTCTTACCATCAGCCCCCCATGGGATAAATTGGCTCTTTCTTGAAGGTAGCCTGCTTTTCTCAGAACATGCAAAGTCATATTTTAAGCAAAGCTTGAGTATTCACCCAGATCTGCCATCAGTTTCTCTGCTGAGGGGTGAGGATTCCCCCGCGTGCATCTGAGAGCACCGCCCTTTGAACCCCTGGCTCTCCCAGTGTGCTCCGGCTTCCCAGATTTCCATATTGGCCAAAGTAGTAATTCAGAAATGAAAGTCTCATTAGTTTCAAGCAACTTAGGCTTTCTTATAATTCACTTCTCATGGTAAAATTTATCAGTGGGCCAAAGTTTTCTGTAAATAAACCACTCTGAAAATTCCTCTCACTTGTCAGTTCTTTTCAGTATCAAAACCTTAAGGAAAGTTGTAAATGATAAACTTCTGTCATGAAGTAAACCGTGTTATCCTTATTGTAAAGAAGCTTTTCCTTTTTCTTTGTAGGACTACATTAATTGTGCTGAAGTGTGGGTAGAATACACCTGCAAGCATTTCACGGTATGTGTGACTGTAATGTTGTCCTTGAAAGAATTGTACATTTTTGGGGTGTTTATAATAGTGAAGGAGTCTAGTTTCGACATTGAGGCATTTTACTTGTATAATTTGTAAGAATGACTTCCTTTACAGCAAGGGAGAATGAGGCAGTTGTATGTGTACTATAACACTGTTTCATATACGCTGCATTCTGCAAGGTTAAACCTTTTTTTTTTTTTTACCATAGGACCCCTTAGATATGTTCAAGTGCACTGCAGTTTTCCAAGGGGATTTAGTCAGCAGAGTTTCCCACATATATTTGACTTGCCTGTAATTTTTTCCTGAGCAAATAAAGACACTTTTTTCTCCCTAGGCATAGAGTAGAGCCTCAGATTGGGCAACACTGGGCTTGTCAAAGAGCAGGGCTTTAGCAGCAAGTAAAGAACTAGATTCAAATGCTATTGCCAGAGTAATTTCATTTTATTTTTATTTTTTTATTTTTTTTTAAAGATTTATTTTTTTTTTTATTTATTTAATTCCCCTCCCCCGGTTGTCTGTTCTCTGTGTCTCTTTGCTGCGTCTTGTTTCTTTGTCCGCTTCTGTTGTCGTCAGCAGCACGGGAAGTGTGGGCGGCGCCACTCCTGGGCAGGCTGCACCCTCCTTTGCGCTGGGCGGCTCTCCTTACAGGTGCACTCCTTGCGCGTGGGGCTCCCCCACGCGGGGGACACCCCTGCATGGCAGGGTACTCCTTGCGCACATCGGCACTGCGCATGGGCCAGCTGCACACGGGTCAAGGAGGCCCGCCCGGGGTTTGAACCTCGGACCTCCCATGTGGTAGACGGACACCCTAACCACTGGGCCAAAGTCCGTTTCCCTAATTTCATTTTAAGCACCTTTTAAAATTGAAGTATCCCATATATGCAGAAAAACACAAATATCCTAAGTTTGCTGTTTAATGAGTTTTTACCAAGTTTACCCATATAATTACCATTCAGAACAAGCAAGAAGAGATCACTGAACCCCAGAAGCTGTCTTTATTCCCCCTTTTAGTCACCCCTCCCCCAGCCTTTGGGGAGTTGAAGGTTACTGCTTTTCAGATCTCTAACACCAGAAATTGGTTTTGCTTTGTTTTCAGCATTATGGAACATCATTGATTTTGTACCTTTTGTTCAATTTTTTAAAAAAACTTTTTATTACAGAAGTGTTCAAACATATCTCTCCTAGAATTATCAGCTTATGACAGATCTTGTTTCATTTATGTCCCTATCTCTTCTCCCCATTCCTGGATTATTTTAAAGCAAATCCCAAACATCACATTGTTTCATCTTTAGAATTTCAGCATGTATCTCTAAAAATATAAGGATTCCTTTTTTTGAAGCAAAATCCCAAATGTATTATCCCAGTTAAAAATATTAAATAATTCCTTAATCTCATTAAATAATTAGTCCCTGTTCAAATTTCCACAGTTGTCTTTTTTTCTTAATTTCTTTCTTCAAAACAGTGCTAAAATAAGGTCCATATATTGCCATTGGCATGCTTCTTAAGTTTCTCTTAATCTGAAGGTTCTTTCTCCCCCATTCTTCCTTATTTTTTTTCCTCCTTATAATTTATTTGTTGAAGTAATTGGGTCATTTGTCCTGTTGAGTTTCTCAGTCTAGGTTTTGCTGAATTGCATCCCCATAATGGTGTATAACATGTTCCTCTTCCTCCAGTATTTCTTGTAAGTCGGCAGTTAGTTCTAGAGATTGAATGGGCCTCAGCTTTTATTTTTTGGCACGACTCTACCATGGGTGGCATGGTGCTTCTCCTGGGAGGCTCCTGGGAGACATCTGGTTGTCCCTTCCTCCAAGGTGGGAGCACCATTGAAGCTCATTGCCCGGATCTCATAGTTTATTAGGGGTTGCAAAATGGTGATAGTGTAGTAGTCCTTCTTTATTGATTAACTGGAATACTTGTTTAGAGAGAAGCTCCCCTGTCGGCAGTTTTGGCTACTCTGAGGTCCAGTTTGTACTGGAAAGGCAGGATTGACACTTGTTTTCTGTCCTTGTTTATTAGTTTTTTGAATAAAGAATAGGTCCCCTGGCATCCCCAAAGGTGACCAGTGAGTGGGAGTTGCTGTTTGCATTTAGGAATGCACAAATTGAAACATCCTTGTTATGTTTCATTTCGTTGCAGTTATATTATTCTTCCTGAGGTGCAAGTTGTCCTATCTTTGTCCAGGGGGTGCCATTTCAGGCTGGCTCTGAGTCCTTTTTTTTTTTTTTTTTTTAAAGGAGGTACTGGGGCTTGAACCCAGGACCTTGTACAAGGGAACCAGGCACTCAACAACTGAACTACATCTGCTCCCCACTGAGAGTTGGTTTTTTCATTTGTTGTTTTGTTTTTGTTTTCAGGAGGTAGTGGGAATTGAACCCAGGACCTTGTACATGGGAAGAAGGCGCTCAACCACTTGAGCTACGTCTGCTCCCCTCCAAGTCCTTTTGCCATGCCCTCAGTAGGCTTTGACACCTTCCTTGCTTTCTGGTAAACTGGAACGTACCAGGCTCCTTTACATATTTCTCATCTCAAACTTGGACTCTGGAGCTAGGAGAACATTAATAACCTCCTGACAAGGTTGCTTTGAGGCTTCTAGGTGAAGTGCCTGGCACATAGCAAGTGCTCTATAAAGAGTTGCCATTATGTTTTCTTTCCCATTAATGCTCATTAAACTCTGGCATGGGCCCATTTTACAGATGAGGAAGAAGAGGACAATCAAAACCTGTGATGAGTGTCTTACACCAGTTTGGTTTGTTTTCCCACTTAGAAACGAGAGGTGAACACGGTCCTGGCTGATGTCATCAAGCACATGACCCCAGATCGTGCTTTTGAAGATTCCTACCCTCAGGTAACAGACTTGTATTTCTCATTTCAACACAGTTAGGAATGTTCTTCTCTTGACCTAAATAGGCCTCTTGCATGGGTTGGGCCATAAAGTCAGATGGTCCTGGGTTTGAATCCTAGCCTAGTGCCCTTTAGTCCCATTACTTAATCTTGCTGTGCCTCGGTTTTTTCACCTGTAAAATGGGCATAATAATAGTCTCTCTTCCAAGTCATTGGGAGGATTAAATGAGTTGTGATATGGAATGTCTGGGCATAGTTGCTTGGCACATGATAAATGCTGAATAAACTTCATTATCACCACCACCAATGCATAAGGTGCCTCCCTTTTGTTCGCTTAAACCAGCTTTTTATTTGGAAATAAATTCAAGCTTACGGGAAAGTTGAAAGAATAGTACCAAGAATGCCCATAGAACCTTTGTCCAGATTTACCGACCACTAACATTTTGCCATATCTGCTTTATTATCATCATTCTGTGTATGTGTTTACACACAAATATATACACATGTACATTGTACACATATAAACAGATATATGCCTTGAAGAGACTGTTGATAGCAATATGGATGCTAAAGAGACTTTTTATGATGCCTTAGAAGTAAATGATTAAACTATTATTGAAATCTGGAGGAAAGGCAATCCATTTTTTAAAGTTGGAGAGAATTTAGCAAGATTAACTCCTGGTGTTTTATGGAAGGTAGAATTTGAAAATGACAGGCCTGGGCATTTAGCTGAAGAAATTTCCAAAGTAAACCCAGAGAGTGCAGCTTGGCTTCTGCTTGCAGCTTATAGCAAAATGCTAGATGAGAGCCATATGTTGAGGACTGAACTGTCGGGCACAAAGAAAACAGAAACTGATTTTGGAAATTCCAAGCCTCTGGAAATCAAGCTCCCAGATGAAAGTGCCCCACTGGAGGACTTAACTAAACTTGGAACTTGTAAATCAGGATTGAAGATGCTGTTATATTAGAAAGACTTGTGGAAAGTCCTACTGTCTGATGGCTTGGACCCCTGCTTCCTGCATGCTAAACCAACAGACATTTTGAGAGAACTATATGAACAAAACTACTGTCAGCCTGGAATAAAAGGGACATGGAAAGGAGAGATTGAAGGGGAAATAACTTCAAGAGGAAAACGATGGAAGCTGAGGTCTGGAATTAGGACATCACCTTGGGCCAAGGGAAGAACCCTACCCATGTGTACAAATAGGGTGAGTTTGCATCAGCAGTTGAAGAGGGTGGATGTTCCCGCCTGATGTTCTGGAAGAGTTTTGCTGTCCCAGGGTATAAAGAGGGTAGAACACATTCCCCAAAGGATTGGGAAGGACAGGTGGTCAACTCGTTGTTCCGAGAGGGTTGGGCCTGTATGCCAAAGACTAGGGGGAATGTTGCCTCCATGTCACAGTACTACGGGGGTTAAGACTCTAACCCAAAGATTGGGTAAGGTGTGGCAATCACCCCAACTCTCTTGGAGGGAGCGGTCTGGAGCTTGGTTGACACCCAGGTGCTAAATGAGGGTGGAATCAAGAAAATGGCCATTGGGCAAGCTGGTGGAAAGGGTCGGTCCCCATATGGCCCCAAGGAGAAGAAACCATCTTCTTAAGAAAGGCTCCCAGTCTTTGAAATGTGACAGAGGATTCCCTGCAGGTCTACTGAACTATAGAGAAACCATGACTCATCTTTATCTCCCAATTTCTCTTTATTATAAGGGAAATGTTTATCCTTTGTCCATTTGTATATTGGAAATAGACGAATTGTTTTATAAGTTTCAAAGGTCTAGAGCAGACAGGACTTTGTCCCAAGACAAACTGTATTTCTTTAAATTGATTGTGATATGATTTAGTACTTGCATTGTAACTGATTTAAGGTTTTTTTTTAATATTGTAATGTCTTTCTGGAATTCAGAGGGTGGAGTGTAGTAGTTTAATATTATTGATGAATTCCAAAAAGAAATAATTGGATTATGTTTGTAAACTGATTTCTCCTCTGGGCATATTAGATTATATTGGATTCATAGGTTTACTTGATTAATTAATTATGTAAACCTCTTATGCCAGTAGGGCATTGAGACCTCACCTACCAAAGGGTAGGGACTCACAGATAAAAGGCATGGCAAAGGACAGAGTTAAGGGTTTTTGATGTTGGAGTTTTGATGTTGGAGTTTGATGTTGAAGCCTTAAGCTAGAACCCCAGGAAGTAAGCACGCACAGTAAAGAGAAGCTAGCCCCAGGAAGAGAGAAACCCTGAGTCCAGGGAGAAGCAAGCCCTGGGAAGAAAGGAACCTTGAACCCAGAGAAGCAAGACCCTGGAAAGGAGGAACCTAGGAAGCCTGAACCCTTGCAGATGTCAACAGACATCTTGCTCCAACACGTGAAAATAGACTTTGGTGAGGAAAGTAACTTATACTTTATGGCCTGGTTATCTGTAAGCTCCTACCCCAAATAAATACCCTTTATAAAAACCAACCAATTTCTGGTATTTTGCATCAGCACCCCTTTGGCTTACTAAAACAACATGTGTGAACGTAAATTGTTTTTTGGAATCACTTGAGAATAAGTTGCTCACATCATGCCACTCTGCCCCTCAGTAAGTCACTGAGACTGACCTTGAACTTCACTTAGTATACAATGTTAGATACATTTTCTTATAAGAATTTTAGAATTTTTACATTTCATTAATTTAAGAAATTTTCCCCTTTTGCTAATTAAACTGGCTCATCATTACTATTTACGGAGCAGCCACTGACTACCTGATGTTTTACTCAGTGTGTTACCAACAGTTCATGGTTGTGCATAATGCCTAGTACAAAGCAGGCTCTGAGTAAATATTGTTTTGTTTTGTTTTGTTTTTTTAAAGATTTATTTATTTCTCTCCCCCACCCCCCATTGTCTGTTCTTTATGTTCATTTGCTGTGCGTTCTTCTGTGTCTGCTTGTATTCTCATTAGGCGGCTCCAGGAACCAATCCTGGGACCTTCTGGAGTGGGAGAGATGCGATTACTCTCTTGAACCACCTCAGCTCCCTTTTCTGCTTCATCTTCTTATTTTCTCTTCTCTGTGTCTCTTGTTATGTTATCTTGCTGCGTCAGCTCTCAGCATTTGCTGGCACTTCTGCTTAGGGCAGCTTTCCTGTGCTGGGCGGCATTCCCACGCAGGGAGACACTCCTGCGCAGGATGGCCTTCCAGTGTGGGCCAGCACTCCGTATGGGCCAGCTCGCCGCAGGGACCAGCTTGCCCTCACCAGGAGGCCCTGGGCATCGAACCCTGGACCTCCTATATGGTAGGCGGGAGCCCAGTTGGTTGAGCCACATCCTTTTCCCTGGGTAAATAAATATTCTTGAATAAATAAAGAGTATAGAAGAGGGGGCTCATATGCTTGTCGATTGTCAAGACCTTTGGCACACAAGAAAACTGATAGTGTGCATTAGAAATTTTGTGGAGAAATACTTAAAAAAATCTTAACTGCTGGAGACCAAATGGAAACCTTTAGAGAACGTAAACATTTTAAAGGAATGTACTCCTAAGAGAGAGAAGTATATAATAGGAAGAAGAAATTATTCTGTATCATCTAAAAGCAATTACTAAAAGTTGCCCAGGGCTTAGCCAGCATTGAGGAGAGCAGAAAGCTCCTTGGCTTAAGTGAGGGTTTAATCAAGGAAATTAAGCTGCATGGGTCTCTGGGAAACCGGCTTACCTCAGGGCGGACACAGAGAAGGTACCAGATGAGCCTAGAACATTGTGTATGTGTGTGTGTGCGCATGTGCGCGCATGCAGGAAAGTAAGGACGTGCTCAAAAACTGGGGACATGTGAAAAAGCACGAGACAGCTTGGAGGGGCTCCCATGGGCTCTGGTTGGGACAATTTGAGCATGTAAATAAGGATAGTAATGGATTATAATCCACTGAATGAAATGGGAAACCATGAGTTCCTCCTGATAATGAATAGATAAATCAATGAGGGAGAAGTTTGGGGGAGGGGTGAAGAGCTCTTCCTTATAGTAGAATGCCAGTTGAGAAAGGTGAATTGGAAAATCTCCATTTTGCAGCCATTATAATAAAGACAAGGTCAGGCAAGAATCATGAATAGGTGCTGGATCTAGAGGTGCGGGGGGGGGCTTCAGTGAAGAGCTGGATCTTGGCATATTTTGTAAGGTCTTCCCCTAGAGCAGGTATTCATTGCAAGGGGAACAAAAGTGACCATATAGTGAAGACATTGGGCAGGCCCTCGACCACCAGATCAAAATTTGTACCACCAACAAGGGACCGATGAACAACAAGGGACCGATGAACACCCTGTGTCCCCAGACCTGAGAGACACAGCGTCCCTGACTAGCATTCCACACAACCTGAATCTAATCATGGGGCAAAGTCAGGCAAGCCCAAAGGGAGGAGCAGGCTGTAAAGCCGTTGGCCTGTACTCTTCAAAACTATCAGTGTCTTGAATGAAAAAAACAGGCTGAGCAACTCTTCCAGATTGACACTGGCTAAAGGGACCTGAAAAAGAAGTACAGTGCATGAAATGACCTGCACTGAAGGGAGGGGGGAAATGCTGTGTAGGGCTTATTGAGACAACTGATGAGACTGAAATATAGATGATAGATTAGATTAAAAAGTGTTGTGATTATGTCAGTGTTAAATTCCCTTGAATTTGATAACAGTGCAGTGAAAATGTCAGAGAATATCCTTATTCTAGGAAATAACACTAAAATATTAAGGGGGGAGAGGCGTGGTGTTTGTAACCTATTCTCATATGGTTCAGGGGAAAGAAATGTTTTATAATGGGAGCGAATGATCAAGTCACTTTGGGAAAAAATGTTAAAAATTGGTGTTTTGGAGTAAAGAGTATATGGGAGTTCCCTCTACTATACTATTCTTTCAACTTTTCTGCAAATTTGAAATTATTTCAAAATGAAGAACAAAAATTGCCTGTGGATTGTGTGTTTACAAATTCTAGCATTATTGGATCTATAGGCAAGGAGCAAATGTGGCAAAATGTGAACAATTGTAGACTCTAAATGGGCATTGGTTGTATAATTTTTCCCATTTTCTTGATGTTTGAACATTTTCAAAAGAAATGTTGAAGGAAAAAGCTCTAATTTTGAAATGAGGAAAGGTGTGATGTGTAACTATACTTAAGTTTTTAAAAAGTTTCCTGTTCTACAAGGATTTGTTGTTCTGGATAAAGTTTCTGAAATGGTTTTACCCAGATAATCCTGCAGTATGCTAATGCTGTACCTTGAAGTATTGATTGTCCATCAGTTTTGAAGGTCTTTTCATATTGTTTTACTTGATTGTCCCAGTAAGCTACTGAAGTAGGAGATGAGGCAAGTTTCTCTCAATGAGAGGTGTTATTTAGATCATAGCAATTTCCTTTGCAGATGATTTAGGACAAGCGAAGTTCTTGAAAGTAAATTTTCTCTTTTTGACAGCAGTCAGGGTCAGGGGGGTACATTTTATTTAGAAAAAGTCCCTCTTTTGTTCTCCTGGGCAAAGCCCTGTCATCCTTTCTGTCATGACTGTGTACAACTCCCAGTGAGGTGCAAAGGTCCTCTGTGCCCTGACATCTGGCGCAGACCCGTGCTTTTGACCCTGCTGGCAGTGGTCCACCAGTGGTTCTCTGAAGTAGCCAAGCAGCACAGGGCTACAGTGGGCTGGAATGGGGCTGTGTCCAGTCTACCACCTGTTTTTGTAAATAAAGTTTTATTGAGACACAGTCACACACTCGTTTACATATTGTCAGTGGCTTATTTCACACTGCAGTGGCAGAGCCCTTTACAAAAACAGTTTATGTTTGCTGCAAATGACAGTGACCTCTGCCATTAATGGAGCACTGTCTGAGGGGCAGGCATAGCTCTAAGCACTTTCCATGTGCCATCCATTTAATCCTCATAGTGCCCTCATAAGATAGGTCCTGCTTTGTCTCCATTTCACAGATAAGGAAATTGAGGCAGGACAAGGAGGAGTTGCTTCCCCCAGATTCCAGTAGAGTAAGGTGGGCAACCTCAGACTGTGACAAGGCCTCCCTTACCCATGATTCCCGCTCCTTGAGCAATTCGGGGTTCACCGTATTATAATTGTAATTGTATGAAAGAGGGTTGCCTTTCTATAACTACTCATTATTTTATTAAAAACAATGTATTTTTTTGTTTCTCAGCTTCAAGCAATAATTAAGAAAGTTATTGCCTACTTCCATGATTTCTCAGTTCTTTTCTCAGTGGTAAGTAACATTTCTTAATGATCTTTGGAAATCTGTCACTAGGTCAGAGGTTCCCAACTTTCTTGGTCCCTGGTGCCTTTTGTGTCTTGGTAATTTTTCCATTGTGCTCCAGGTTCATAGAAATACTTACCAGTTCCTTTCATACAGTAGTTAGGTCTAAACAACTTAGTAAGTATTTATGTCCTAAAAACTTTAGCAGCTATTTGGGGAAAAAAATACATATGCATTGAAAGTAAAATACTATTTTTATAAACTTCATGCATCACTTATAAATGGGATGTATGTACCTGTTGGGCACTGTACAACTTCTCAAACCTGGCAATCAAATTGGGTACCTACCCTCATCTCCTTTTCCACATTGATGTTCAGAACAGTTTCTGGCTTTTTCTTCTATACTCTACTGTTGGAACAATGAAATACCTTGAACTAGTAGTTGTCTTGGTGCCTGACAGAGTTTATGTTCAAAGTGTCAAATTATTCTGTGACACCTCTGTGAGTTTGCTGCAGCACCTTGGGGAAGCACGAGCCAGATGATTCTACGTGCAGTTCTGTTCTCTGCCCTTTCCCTGAGCTCCCCTCTTCCCTGGCTTCCTTCCCTCCTCTGGTTTCCTTTACTATGCAGTCGCAGGACAGTAAATTGTTTTAAGAATAATAAAACCCCTTCAGATCTGTCTCCTTTCAGGTGGGTCCAGTTCTAACCCACCTCGGAGAGCCAGCACCTCTTCTACTTTTTTTGACCTCCAAAGAAAAAGCGCTCCACAGATTTCTGCCATAAGTAACTTGTACAAATTCACACGTAGAGTGCTTTTTTTTTTTTTTTAGGAAAAATTTCTGCCATTTCTAGACATGTTCCAAAAAGAGAGTGTGCGGGTGGAGGTGTGCAAATGCATCATGGAAGCCTTCATCAAGTAAGTGTGACGAAAGGTAGTCAGAGGCCCGATGACCGAGGGCCCGTGAAATCTCCCGATAGGAAGTCCATCTCTGTACATCGAGGACTAGCACTAGCAAAGGGATTGTATTTCTTACCTACAAACACATTGGAAGGAAAACCACGTTTAAAACAATAGTTAAGATAAAGTTGATCATTCGTGCTTAAAAAGACCAAGTAGCAATTAGAAGGAACCTGCCCAGCACCCACATTTTACTCTGATATGGTTTTGGAAGGAGCAGTCTTTTGATGGACTCCTTAGGGAGTGACATTTTTTAAAAATCAGAAGAAAGCCACACTTATCAAGGTACCAGAGCTAGAAAGTTTTCTCTTTTCAGTGCTTAGATTATAGCTCATTAATTTGTGATCAGTTTTCAAATTTTCCTTTTTTTTTTCAGTTGATTAAATCTGTTTCCCCAAACTGCCTACTGTTGGTGATACATAAAATAATTTGAGCTGGCACATGGAGAGATTTTTTTAAAGTTATTTATTTATTTTTAAGTATATTGGGGGAAAAAAGTACATAATTAGCCTGTTTAACATGTGATTTCATATATATTCTTTTTTTTAGGACAGGGGTTAAGTACCAAAAAAAGTATTAAATATTAAGTATGTAGTAGCTATGGTAAAAAAAAATGTTAGCTGGAACTCATCCAGAGTTTGGAAAATTGAGTTAGATGTTTTAAGCTTTCCCATGTTATTTTTCTAGAAGATTAATTCCATATGCTTGAGCAAATATACCTACTTTATTTATATAAAGGCTTATTGTATATGAGTTTGTTCTTTTATATTATTTGAAAAACCAAATTAATAATTTTGTCTGGCACTTAACACAGTTATAGACAGGTTGTGGACAATTCAGAGAGTATAAGAAACGTAGTATGAAAACCGGTATGCCATTTGCCTGATTTAGAAAATGTAGCTCTTTTACCATGACTTTGCAGATAGGAGAAGCTGTAAATGTGCAGAAGAGCAAACTTGCTATTTGAAAAAGAGAAGAGCAAACTAGAACATTGCTCATTACGGGCAAACTGCCTCGTGTTAAATGCCAGTCAGATCATTTGCTGCTTCTCAAATATGTACAGAAGGTGCAAACCAAATCTTTGCTTTCTTTCCGTTGCCTTCAGTGGACAGAGCTTTGTCTGTTATCGTTGTTTCTTAGGCATCAGCAAGAGCCCACCAAGGACCCTGTCATCCTGAATGCCCTGTTGCACATTTGTAAGACCATGCATGACTCTGTGAAGTAAGCAACGTTGAAAGTCGAAACGTGATGTGGACTGGGGCTGAATACCACCTAATATTCTGTTCCAGAACTACTGCTTTAAGCTGCCACTGTAGACAATGTTGCTTTATTGGGTCTTTTAAAATTCTTGCTAACGGGGACATTCCAGACCAGGAGAGGAGGGAGCTGAGAGGAATCTTCTTGAGAAAATGAGATGGCAGATGTTGTTACAAAGGGTTTTCTGTTGGGAGAAAAGGACTGATTTCATCCAAGTGAACTCAAATTCCAGGTCTCCAGGAGACTTTGAGAGCAGCAAATAGTATGATAATGAGCTCACTCATACAGTAACAGATCATTTTAATTTCATCTCATTATTCGCCAATTATTTGAAATTCATATGAAATTGCTTACATTCCTTATGAGAATGACTTTATTTGTTCAGTATATTTGAGGCTCAGAATGTTGCACTAGACGTGCCTTTGGGTCAAAGGCCAAATTATCACTCCTTTGCTTTCTAGCTTTAAAAAATTTTTTTTTTTTACGTTTCCATTTGACTGTGTTAAAAAATTTTTTTTTTTTACGTTTCCATTTGACTGTGCTTAAAGGCAATTTATCCTTATTTGTGAATTAAATTTTAGTTCCCAAAGAATTTTTAAACATAGGAGCTTGATTTACTGGAAAATGTTACAAGAATTGAGAATTTAATTAGCAAGAAGATGAATTATATTTCTTTTCATTTTAGAATCATCTATTTCTCTGACTCTTAGTGCTTTCAAATTTGTGGGTATTTACAAAAATCACAGTTTCAAGACTTTTCATAATAAGTGGAACTGGTAGATTTTAGGTAGACAAAAGTAGAAATAAAGGCACACAGAAAATTCAGAAAGTTAGTGTCTTAAAATAGAAGGTTTATTTCTCTCTCATGCAAAAGTATGAGTAGTTATGGAGTCAAAAGGTCGGACTAGAGCCTCAGAATGTCATCCAGGGACTCAGGTTCCTTCTGTCTTGCCACTCTGTTGTCCCCCCGGGGTGTTGTCCTTGACGGCCTGGTGGAAGCCAGCTTACCTCGACCTCGTCCGCCTTCCAGTCTGCAGGCATTGCTTGCAGGGATGAGACCTAGAAGGTACACACAGCATTGACCTTGTTGTCCCATTGGCTGGAGCTGTCACATGGCTCTGCCTAGCTGCAAGAGAGGCTGCGAAGTGTAGTCCCCAAAGGTGAAAGAGAACATTGTATTGTTGGAGGACAGTTTACAACCTTTGCCAAAATGCATTCTCCTCCTAGAACAAACGATTCCTGTTTTCTCCATGCACTTAAATTTCTTAAAAATAATCCTGGACAATCCTTTATAAGCCTTCACATGTATAATCAAAACTATAATAAGGTCTTATCATTTTCTTATTTACTTTTGTGTTAAATTTTATTAAGCAGAAGTGCACTGAAGTCTACAATTTACTTTGAAATACATCTCCCAAAAATAAGCTGAATCAATGGATGTAGAGGGGAAAAGATAATGATAAAGCAAATATTATAAAATGTTACTACTAGAATCTTGGGTGTTCACTGTCAGATTCTCTCAACTTTGCTGTATGTTTCAAATTTTTTATAAAATCTTGCTGAACACAATTTCTCTCAAATACAGAATTGGAAGTTAGAGCTTGCTGCCCATAGTTCAAAGAAGACCAAGTTGCTTTCTCTTTCCCTGGTTAATAAATATTTCCTGAGAATGGCATCTTTGGCACAGAGGAAGATGAGAAACACACTTAAATTATGTTCATTTAAATTACATATTTTCTACAGAAGGAAAACATACAGCCTGTTGGGAAGTTTTTTGGTTTTGTTTTTGTTAATTTTATTTTACTTACAAACACTCCATATCTACTAAACCTATATTTTCCTTGTCACCTTCCCCCAGTTGGGATTTTTTAAAACCTAGAAAATGCAAAATGTTCTTACTTGTTAAATTGCTTACTTTTTATGTATTTCTTTCTTTAGAAACTTTCATTTATTCCCTCAGTGTTAATTATGTACAATTATTGATTTTAGTGCACTCACTCTTGAGGACGAGAAAAGAATGCTGGCACATTTGATTAATGGATTTATAAAAATGGTAAGTATTGGGGAAGGAATTTTAGTGCACTTGGAAATGTGATGTAATTGTTTATCTGTGTTCTGATGAAAGCAGTTAACATTATGTTCCCTGGTGCTTTTCATTTGTATTGAGATAAGATGAAATTAGAAAATGTCATATTAGTCAGTTCTCCCCAGGGGGCAAAGAGAGCCAAGACAGACTGGCTCAAGGAAAATATAAAGGATGGGAGAGGGAATTTATTGGCTCATAAGTCATAAAAGTCCAGGGACGGACCTCCAAAGGAGCAGCTGGACTTGGGGTCTCCAGTGGTGTCGTGAGGACCTGCTGCCCGTCTGTCTTCAGCTTGGCCCTCTGCTCCGCTGCTTCCCTGTCAGGCTGCTGGCTCCTCCTCAGAGCTCCAGGTTTCCATTCCCTCCTTAGATTAACTTGGGCCATGGCACAGCCCTGAAGGAATTGCCTTGGCGAGGGGGAGTCAGCAGTCCACTTGGCCAGGCCTGGTTTGCCTGAGTGACGTGGGCCACGAGCGGGGAGGGGGGCTTTCCTGGAGCAGCTGGCGGGCCATCACTGGATGACGGTGCAGTGGATGCTGGGTGGGCAGAGGCCCAGGGATGCCCCCATCTGTTTCCATTATCTGTTGCTGCGTAACTTGTCCCAGAACTTGGTGGCCTGAAGTCATCGGGCTTTATTAATTCTTACAATTCTGTGGGTTAGCCAGGTAGCCGTGCTGCTCCACAAGGTGATAATTTGGGGGGTATGGAGGCAAGACCGGGACTGGTAGATCTGGGCTGGCCTCACTTATGTGCTTGGGGCCTTGGTGCTGGTTATGGGCCAGATGCGGCAGTCCCCTTCTGCCTGACCTCCTCCTCTCCCCGCATTCTCTCATCATTCCATCATCTTAGCTGAGTGCTCTTCCCTGGTATCAGCTTTCACGGGCGCAAAATTGGAAGGCACAAGGACTTTGAAGGCCCAGAAGGCACACAGGGACATACACTGCATTTTGTTGGTCAAAGCAAGTCACAGGGCCTGCCTCGATGGTACAGAGGGGAAAAAGATGCCTCCTTTTGATGGGAAGAGTGGCCAAGGGACATTGTAAAAGGACAACTGGGGGAAGTGGATGTGACTCAAGTGATTGGGCTCCTGCCTACCACATGGGAGGTCCCTGGTTCAGTTCCCAGTGCCTCCTAAAGAATACTGTGAGCTGGCGCGACAGGCAGGCATGGGAAGCTGCCACAACAAGATGATGCAATGAGAAACACAAGAAGAAAAACATAATGAGAGACAAAGTAGGGAGCAGAGGTTGCTGGTGTCTCTTAAAGAGGACAAGCAGGATGGCAAGCTGACATGACAGGCAGGCCTAGTGAGCCGATGTGACAAGATGATGCAACAAGAGACACGAGGAAAAAACAAAGAGAGACACAACAAAGCAGGGAGTGGAGGTGACTTGAGTGATTAGGTGCCTTCCTCCCACATCGGAGGTCCTGGGTTCAGTTTCTGGTGCCTCCTAAAGAAGCAAAGAAGATGAAGAAACACAGCAAGTGCAAAACAACGAGGGGGTAGGGAGAAATAAATAAAAATAAATTTTAAAAAATTGAAAAAAGAACAAGTGGAATGGAAGGGGCTAGTGTAACCATCTTTGAAAACTGTCCATCACTCCATCACGGCCAGAACAGTCTGCCTCAGTCCTTGGTGTGCAAGGCTGAAATGCCCACTGCTGCTGGGGTCCTGCATTTTAATAGAAATGGCAGGGCCAACGCAGGCCAAAGTGAAAGCGACCAGATCACTTTGAAAATAACCTTAAAAATGTGACTTGTTCAACAATGGGTGTTGATTTTAACTCTCCCCCCGACAATGCAGATAAAATATCAATGTTGTTGGAAATTCAGGGTTAGCCTTTCAGTGTCCATGTTGAGAAATGTACCTGTGGATTTCCTCGGTGACCCTTCTATGCCCTTGGTTTATATACTGTTCATGTGGTATTTATCTTTATGGCTGCATCTCAAAGTCACCAAGTTATAGTGGAAAAGAATAGGAGGAAGTAAGATGTGAAATCTTATAGCTCTAATGGAAATAGCCATGTTAAACCTCCTTTGAACAAAAATGATCGATAGAGCCGTGGAGTTTGTCCTACTAACCAGCTGTTCATAAATTGGAACAAATAGCAGAAGAGTTTTAATGTTAGAGAAACTTCAGCCCATGATTCTGGCAGCCACCAGTGAGCTGCTGAGGACAGAATCCCCATCCGCAAGCAGAAAGGTGCAGCTTTTATTAGGAAAATCCCTCTGACAAATGGTTCCCAGTAACCACATTTATGTTCTGTGAATAGGCCACAGCTGACCAGCAAAATTCCATTGTTTCATTTCCTAAATGATTTCCTCCTAACCTGGAAAAATCCTATTGACATCTTGAAATTCTGGTTTATTCCCTTTGGCCTCTTCATAGTGCAGCCCAGTGCTCCCGTCACGGATGGGATAGTAACAGGGTCATTTCTATCAGTCAAACGCCGGTCAGAGCAATGTCAAGCCTTTCCAGATAGAGCAGAGCCCAGTGCGTGTTGAGTGTCTGCGTTCCCTTTAAATTTCCCGCCGTTTACATCTGTGGGATTTCTGGGTCATTGTCACCACAGCCCTTGCCCAGACACACAGAGCTCAGGACAAACCTTTTCAGTTGTGTGCCTCTGTCCTTCTCAACATCTCTCTCCTTGATTCTAGGTCTCCTTTGGCCGTGATTTTGAGCAACAGCTAAGTTTTTATGTTGAGGCCAGGTCAATGTTTTGCAATCTGGAACCTGTTCTTGTGCAGTTGATTCACGTAAGGATTTTCATTCATTCCTTCGTTCTCTCAACAAAGACTTACTGATTCCCTGTATGCCAGGCACCGACCTTAATCTGGCTTTGTGTTGCTACTATTTTCTAGGGTGTACTAGGTAGTTTCTCAAGTAATAATAAATAATAAGATCTCTAACTCTGCTTAAATCTTTGGATGGCTTTTATCAATGGCATTTTCTCTGAAATTTGTTTATATTTCTGCACACCAAAATGTTAATGACTTACATTGACTAATTAGTTATAAAACTACTAACCTGGAGTCCTTTGTTGCCTAAACCAGGTTCCTAAACTTTGTTGTCTCATGGAGCCTCTCAGTAACTTTTTACAGTGCCCCCAGGCCGAAGGAAATAAACTACTGTTCTGTTTATTAAGCAGTTAGTCTCAAATGACTTATGCCCTAACAGCTTGGTAGTCATTTGAGGAAACAAGACAACAGTATACATAAATTGAAAGAAGTACTTTTTTTTTCATTCATCAATAACCAGAATTACTATCCAGTGCAGTGTGTTCATCTTTTGGGCACTGCACAGCTTCTCAGACCTCGGCGTCAGATTGGACTCCACTACCCTCCTTTCTTGATCCACACTCATCTTTGCGCAGTCCTTTTTATCACAGCAACCACCCAAAATCCAGCTTTGCAGAGATAAGGTGCCATTAAAAGGAGTGTGATGCTGTCCAGTGTTGAATCTGTGAGCTACCTCAAACTCGTGCTTTGCAAGATGTTCAACAACTAAGTATTGCTGTTTCCCTTTTTAAAAATGTGGTTCCTCTGAGTTTGCTGCAGCACCCTGGGTGTCTTGGGGCACAGTAGGGAACCTTAGGCCCAAACTTCCTGTCTGTGCAAGGGTTCCCTCTGGCTCCCCAGCTGCTTCGTGTAAATTTCAGGAGCAGCCCTTCTGTTTACCTGTTAGTTGATGATCAGGTTACTCAGCCTTCCTGAACGGAGGCCCTCCATGCAGAGACCTCATCTGTGCAATGGGGGAGCTGAGAGTTCCCACCTGGTAGAGTGGTGAGGGCTAAGAATGAATGGACAGCTCTTAGGACAGGGCCTGTACGTTTCGAATGAGGATGTGGCTGCAATTATTCTTCCACTGACTATTGTTTGTCTCACGTAGTTAAATCCTATTGTCTGCTCTCAGATTTAGATGTTCCTCTTGAGCTCACTAAGCTTAGTGTGTGAGATTTCTGGAACTGGACTAAATGAACCCTGGCGATTCATTAACCCAGCAAATGGTCATTTATAACAAGGCTGATAGGCACGACCAGCTCAGTGAGTTACTTTTCTTCAGTCCTTTTGGAGATGTTTCCTTAATGCCTCGTGACCCCTTTGGCATTTCATGGTTTAGTGCTACCTAGTCTCAGAACCAATTATAATAGATTGTTCTCATCAACTAGGAGGTCATGTCCAAATCTCTGTAGAAGACCCTAATCTGAATCGCTGTCATTTCATGACCATTTCTGTTTTATTTATTAACAAATCTAGAGTGTGAACCGGTTGGCAATGGAAACAAGAAAAGTAATGAAAGGAAATCATTCCAGAAAGACAGCTGCATTTGTCCGGGTATGTTCAAAAGATTAGGACATTCACACTTTGAACTCCCATAAGATGTTTTGTTTTCAGGTTACTAAATTGCTATTCCCAGAAAAAGACAAGAGTGTCATGATAAGAATGGTTTAGTATTGATTTCTCAGATCAGTTTTTTCCTTAAGTATCTGTGGACTGGTCAATTTTCTTAATGTTGTCAAAAAAAAAGATCAGATCCTTCTGAATTTTTTTCTTTAATGCACCATCTGAATTTTAATATGCATTGTGAGGAAGTGGTTTGAGTTTTCTGTGTGCCAGCCGAATTCCCTCCATGCTTGTGCCTGTTATTTGCAAGGCCTAATACCATTTTACCCCTGGTGAGTCATGTTATGCTCAACTTTGGGAGAAAAAAATCAGCCTCTCAATGATGCTGCTCAAAATTTTATCGAGGCAATACATGTCCCTATTTTTAAAAATGAAATAGGACCAAAACGATTACAGTGGAAAAAATATACATCCCAGCTCTGCTCTTTCTCCCCTCATGCCCTTCTCAGAGTCAACCACCTCAAACTCTTTTTTAGCAATTTGTTCTTCTCATTACCTCCATATTTTAACGTAATTGGGTTACCCAGCTGTTGTCTTAACTCATCAGTATCAGGTGGTATCTGTTGACCCGTGATGACTGAAGAGTTACTTTTTTTTTTTTCATTTTTTAAAAAATATTACATTAAAAAAATATGAAGTCCCATTCAACCCCACCGCCCCCATCCCCCACTCCCCCCACAGCAACACTCTCTCCCATCATCATGACACATCCATTGCATTTGGTAAGTACATCTCTAGGTATCGCTGCACCTCATGGTCAGTGGTCCACATCATAGCCCATACTCTCCCACGTTCCATCCAGTGGGCCCTGGGAGGATCTACAATGTCCCGTAATTGTCCGTGAAGCACCACCCAGGACAACTCCAAGTCCCGAAAACGCCTCCACATCTCATCTCTTCCTCCCATTCCCTCACCCAGCAGCCACCATAGCCACTTTTCCCATACCAATGCCACATTTTCTCTGTGGACATCGGATTGGTTGTGTCCATTGCACTTCTATGTCAAGAGGGGGCTTAGATTCCACATGGATACTGGATGCAATCCTCCTGCTTTCAGTTGTAGGCACTCTAGGCTCCATGGTGTGGTGGTTGACATTCTTCAACTCCATGTTAGCTGAGTGGGGGAAGTCCAATAAATCAGAGTGTAGGAGTTGAAGTCTGTTGAGGTTCAGGGTGTGGCTATCATATTGTCAGTCCAGAGATTCAAATCCCCTAGATATATCTTAAACGCCAGCACCAACTACAATTCCAGTAAAGTAGCATGAAAGTCTTGTGAAAAAAGACCCCATCTGAGTCCAGTTCCATCACGCAGAAACACCAGCTCCAAAGAAGGGGCAACTGACATGGCAGTGAACCCCATCTGCCATGACCATAGAACCCGTGGGTTGAAGAGTTACTTTTCATACAGCATTGCTCCTCTCACGTCCCCCTCCCCATCCTAAAAGAGTGGTCAGCTACCGCAGAAGCAAGAGTGAAACCCGGGGGCTCAGCAGGTGTTTCACTGTTTTAAGTGTTTTTACTTGAAAGCATAAGGTGAGTGACAAGTGCGAAGTGGCCGTGGCGGCAGGCAGATCTAATGCATGTCTCCCCGCTCCCCCAGGCCTGTGTCGCCTACTGCTTCATCACCATCCCCTCCCTCGTGGGGATCTTCACGCGGCTCAACCTCTACCTGCATTCTGGTCAGGTGGCCTTGGCCAACCAGTGCCTTTCGCAAGGTAAGCCCAGCAGGAAGGCTGACTCGGGTGTGTGTGTGTGTGTGTGTGTGTGTGTGTGTAGAGAGAGTGAGCAAGTGAGAGAGTCCATTAAGGAGGCAATAAGAGGATAAATAAGAGATGAGTTTTAGGTCTGCTTCTTCAGTAGGCAGCACGTCGGCCACGTACACATTTATAGAGTCAGTGGATCACACAGACATTGTACTGCAGAGAGGTTTTCCTGGGAGAGCCTTCGTCAGTTTGACTCAAACAGGCCAGGTCAGGCAGTACAGATGACGTGGGCTACGTGGGCCTAGAGAATTTTAGAAGTTAGGACGACTCAATCCCCCCAGATCCATGGTGGTTTTTGTGGTTTTTTTTTTTTTTTTTTTGCTTGTGTTATGTTGAGATTTGTTGAATTGAAACCCCAGAGACCCAGAGACACACAAGCAGAATCTAATCCGGTAGAACAAATGCCCTGCAGCTTGCTGTTACAGACAAAAATTCTGCTTAAGACTAATCTTTCTGTGCTAGCTGCAGAAACAGACCCGGAGGCAAGGCTCTGTGCAGGTAGTATGTTTGGAAGGAAATTCCAGGATGTACCAGTTGGGTGGTGGGCAGGTGAGATAGGGAAGAGAAGGCAGCCAGTCAAAAGTGCGCTCGTGAGCTGGTCACTGCCACAGGTGACTGAGCTTGGACCTCTGGGAGATGGAGTGGAACGTGCCTCCTTGAGTCCCCTTTGCCGTTGGCTGGGAGCTGCTGCTGGGGGTGTTCTGTCCCCAGCTGTTATGGCTGTTCCCCACTTGAGTGTCTGCCAGGTGGTGGGCCCTTTGCTCATATTATCTCATTTAATCCTCCCAGCAGCCACATGAGGCTGGTCCTGAGACTGATGCTTCATTCCTTGGAAGCCGCAGGGAGTGGTTATGTTTGCTCTAGGACAGTCCACTGGTGATGAGCCGGCACTCGGTCCCTGTTCTGTCTGACCTAAGCCCGCACTCTTTCATCTCTCTCATAGGCCAGGTACCTCCAGTGCCAACAGCAGGAAAGCTTAAGCGAATGATTTGGGGTTTTCTATAGCACAGTGTGAGGTTGACTGATGTTACCGATGGTTCTTTCTCCTACTCCCACCTCCTTCCACCCAGCTTCTCAGAGTATGGGATTATGTCAGGGTTGGCACTCTGCCACTGGCTGCCATTATTTAGGATGGATATTCTGAGCCAGTTGTAAAGTGGTCATTTCCCTGCTCTTTTAACCCTTCCCATGACAGATGTGGCAGTCATCTGTATCCTGATTTAACTAGGGATGCTCTTGGCATTGGACTCTTCAGACGTGATTGCTATCCAAGAACCTTTTCAAACTCTGCTTGGTTTTGCAGTTTTCAATTTCTAGAGACTTCAGTACCTTTGTAGTGCATTTGTAATAAAAGCAAGTGCCTCACCTCTAAGTCCCCACCTGGTCTGATGCCCACCTTTGATCATCTCAACCAGGCATTAGCCACACTGGCTTTTCTCTGTTTTTTTAATAAACTGAACTATTTCCCAGTTCAGGGCCTTTGCACTGGCTAGCCCTTTCTAGAATGATCTTCCCCCCAGACATTTGCTTTTTTTATTTTTGTTTTTGTATCTCCAGGCTGGTGATGAGAATTGTGCCTCCCCTCTTGAGGGAGGTCTTTTCAGACCATTCATGCTAACATAGCTGCTGCTGCCCAACCATCATACTCTGGGCTCTTTGTCCTTATTATCTCCAAAGCACTTACCTTGGTCTGACCTTTTTTTACTGGTGTTCCTTTGTTGACTTGCTTATAGTCTCAGGCAAACCCCACCCCACTAGGAATGAAAGTTCCTGGATAGCAGGGATCTAGCCTCATTGTACTAGTCAACGTGGAGCTTTCTCCTAGTGCCTGTTTGATAAGGATAATGGGTAGCAAGAAACGAAATAGAGCAAAAGTTAACAGCCAGAAACCTGATACTTTCAGTGAAAATTAGAAGGAGCTACCTTGGATGTTAGAAACGTCAAACTTTACTATAAATTGGCTGGGCAGGGTAGACCACATGGGAACCTGAGTTTGGGCTCACCTGCGGCATCAGGAACAGGCTGTGAGCTGCAGAGCCAGAGCTGGGAATTGTGCTCAGGAAGGCCAGCTTGCTCTTTCCCAGCTCTCTAAGCATCAGGACCGTGACCCTGAATGTTGTAGACCCTAGGCAAGTTGATCACTGAATCTGGATCTTCTCTAAAGCTTCCTGCTATTTAAAAAAAAAAAAAGCGAAACAAAAATGCTCAAGCTAAATAAAGGCATCCCCCTCATCACAGAGTTGCTGCTCCCAAGAACTATTTGGAGAGAGCTATGTGTGGAGGACTGTGATCTTTGTCCACTTCTTAACCTTTATTAACTCTGCAGGCACCATCCCCTTTGCTGGGGACCAGAGTGTAAACTATCCCCGGTCTCCTCAGAAAAAATAAAGAAAGTAAGTGTCTAGCTTTTTTGTTGTTTGTTTTTTGGAGCCCTTACCTTTGTAAAACATTGGCCTGTTCAGTTAGTAGATAAGCCATCTGAAATGGGCTTTGCAGGTGAGAGAGAAGGGGAGGATGGCGGAGTAGGGGAGCAGGGGGATTTGAGGCAGGATTGTTCTGCAGTTCATTTCTTTGGTCTCTTCTTTATTTCCTGGTGGAAAAGTCTGTGACTCTTAATGACCATCCTTGGCCACTGCTTCAGTAGACAGAAATCAGCCCGTCAAGGTCAGAATAGAGTCGCTGGGCTTTGATTCTTAAAGGAGTCCACTTCGTGCTACTGTGAGGGTCAGGCCCTGTGGGAATCGTTTTTGAGAGAGAAGATTTCTTCAGAGTGAAAGAGGGTGTGTTTTGGCCTTCCACATAGTAGGAGCTCAGGAAATGTTTTATGAATTGATGAAAGTGTGCCTGCATGTCTTGGGGCCACAGTGGGATGAACTGGAGGTGTACCCTCCATGCCATATTGCTTTATGTTTTTTTAATTCTTTCTCTTAGATGGGTACAAACAGATTTGATCATAAGTTTCCGTCAGATGGGTGGTAGGAGAAAGGATATAGAAAAAGATGTAGCAAAGCTTTCTTGTTTTTAACAATTATATTTATCATGTAAAATTGGAAAATATAGGAAAATATAATTAAAAACCTCTCATAATCCCATCACAAAGAATAAACTTATGCTAGCATTTTGTCGTACCTCTTCCTATGTTCTCAGTCTTTGTCTTTCCCCCTCCTCTCTCACCTACATTTAAGATAATAAAGGTACAAGTAGATAGGCCTTTGGATGTTCAGACACATTTATAAAAGTGGTTGATACTCTGCAAGCTATTTTGTAACATGCTTTTAAAATTCGTCATTATATTATGGACATTTCCCCATATCATTCCATGTTTTAGAAAACACAGTCTTAATACTTGCATAGTAGCTCACAGGGTTTTACTCAGCCCAGCCTCAGTCACCGACCTTTTCTTCTACATTACTTCACCCAGGCACATTTTTCCTTTCTTCTCTTTTCCCACCTCACCTTTGTGTACCTCCTACTGGCTTTGGCACACTCTCCTCCTCCCCTGCCCTTTTTCTTCCTTCTCAGCTGGAGATGAGGACAAAGATCTCATGAGCTTGTGGCCACCCTGGTTCCTCCTAGTCCTTGTTCCCAAGATGAACAGAACGAGGGTGACCCAGGCCTGAGTGCGAGGCTAGAAGCAGGGGCGAGGCCGGCAAGGGCACGCAGAGAGCCCCAGGCCTGCCCTCAGCCTCACTTGCTGGAGGCCTGCCTCGTTCATGCAGAGCCTTTCTGGTATGGAGGGTGATGAGGCCTAGTTTTCCAGCGTGGTCCATGCTATATATTTTTTTATTTTATTATATTTTATAATTATTGTGTCACCCTCCCAAGTAGGACCCTCATAGCCATAGCTGTGAAGCAAACCCCAGAGTGCTCACTGTCCTTCTCTGGCCCAAGGATGCATAGCAGAGTGCAAGCCACCTTCCCAGGCTGACTGAATCCACTCTAAATTATGCGGATAAATGGCATGCAAAGGTACCTCTTTGCAAACTTGGGCTTTGAACCTCACAACATACACCCCAGTGTTAAGTGATGGAAGTTGAAGCTGGATGCTTTCAAGACTAGGAGAGCAAGCATTGTAGAGGAAAAGCCCACTGAGCAGCCATTCAGAAGTTCAGTCTCTCTTTTTGATGGACGCTCACCTACGTTATCTGGCTCTTGGTTAAGAAGGGCAGCTGCTGATTTTGCAGGCTTATCCTGCATCAAGCCCCGAACGAATACGATCTTCATGTATTGTCTCATTTAACCCTTGAAACCACCCTGTGAGGTATATATCACATTTGCCATTATTTTACCAAGGACACTGAGCTGCAGAGGTAAGCAGCTGTAGAAGGTCTCAGAGCCTGGTAAGAGGCAAAGCTTCCAGAAAGAGTGTCTGAGGCCAAAACTATTTCCCAGGTACATGTTTTAGTAGCAGTTGCTCTTGTCGAGGATCCTGTGAAGCCTCCTGCTCGAGATAAAGTGCTTGATAGGTGCCTGTCTTGAGTTCTGCTTGTGGTTTGGACTCCTACTCTGTGTGTGGCCTGGGTGCTAGGCACTGAGGGTGTGCAGTGGGACCTGGTGGGATAGGCATATCCCATCCAATGTCAAGTCTAGAGTGATGGATAAAACAAAGTACTAAAAAGAATAACTGGGTTCTATGAACGAAATAACAAGGAGTCCTAATTTTTCAATTCAGGGGCAGGAGCTATGGTCAGGGAATGCTTCTCTGAGAAAATGACATTTAACTGAGACCTAAAGGATGCCCAAAAGTCTAGCTAAAGGGCAAGAGCAGAGAAGTCCAGGCAGAAGAAACAGTAAGTGTCATCTACTGTCAAAAACATAAAAAGCAGGTCCTGGCTGCAGCAGTCTGCTCTCTGGCATAAAGCATTGTGTAAGACTTCCGAGACTGCTCTCTGCCCTGGGACTTCTTGGCACGTACTACACGCAGAGCTGGGCGTGGGGCCTGCCATCCAGGTGAGAGGGTCTTGACCCTTCCCCACTGTGATGGTTAGGTTCACCTGTCAACTGGGCCAGGTGATGGTACCCAGTAGTTTGGTCAAGCAAGCGCTGGGCTAATTGTAATACAAGAACATTCCATGGACTTTACTCATCAGTGAGTTGATTGCATTGATGAGTGATGACATCTACAATCAACTGAGGAGATTGCTGTCAGCAGTGAGTGGCGTTCATCCAATCAGATGAAGGCCTTAAAAGGAGAAATGATTTCAGCATTCAGGAAGAGAGAATTTCCATCTCTACTTCAGACAGTTAGCATCTCCTGGGGAACTCATCGAGGACCTTCGTCGGAGTCCTCGGATTGCAGTGCGCCCTGTGGAATTTGGACTTGTGCATCCTCATGGTCACGTGAGACAATTTCGTAAAATCTTATCCTATTTCCAGATGTGTCCTTTCGGTTCTGCTTCCCTAGAGAACCCTGACTAATAAACCCACTCACCAGCCAGCCCCATGCTGAGGACCTTTATCACGGCCGCTGCCGCCCTGCCTTGATAGCTGGGTCTTCTCACTGCCGAGACACCGATCTTTGGAACAGCACCAAAGCGGAGCTCTGGGGACACGTCCCATCCTAGAATCTCACCCTGCCAGCCCCTTTCTCTGAGCAGGCCCACTGATGAGTTCTCCGTCTCCTACCAAGGCTCATGGCAGAATACAGGTGCACAGCACCTCTCCCAGCCAGAACAGCCCTCCCAGCCCTCTGCTCTGCAGAGAACCCAGAGCCAGCACCGACTGCGATCTCGTACTGGATGAAGGCAGACCAGGGTGAGCCCTGACCGACACACCCCCGCCCCAGGTTGGCTAGTCTGGCACAGCCTTTTCCAAGTGGGCGCCATCCCTCAGCGTGCCTTGGTCCACGCAGAGGGAGAAGCAGTGTCACAGCAGCCCCAGCACCATGCAGGGATTCAGTTCCAGCTGGTGCCCTTGGGGTTAGAATTCCTGGCTCCTCGTCAGGCCTGCCCCTCACTTGAAGGCACTGCGGTGGGCTGGAGGGTAGCGCTAACTTCGTATTTAATAATTTACTGGATGATCTTTACTCAGAGTCTCCAAATGTTGTGGTGCAAAACCTTAAGAGCC
Organism: Dasypus novemcinctus; assembly: GCF_030445035.2. Classification (NCBI taxonomy): domain Eukaryota; kingdom Metazoa; phylum Chordata; class Mammalia; order Cingulata; family Dasypodidae; genus Dasypus; species Dasypus novemcinctus. The sequence goes on along the minus strand of NC_080695.1, from coordinate 53,862,256 downwards.
TATTGTTCTTAAAGCCGCACGTAGCAGTTGCTGGCCAAAATAAATAATGCAGTCATTTACTGCAAATGGGAAGGCTAAATATAAATTAAATGAAGCTCGTGGCGATGGGCTGCTTTTGCCCGTCTCCCTAAACTTCCTCTTTGTCAGGTGCTTATAAAACATTCCCCTCCCTCCCCCATATAACTCATTTTCTTTCTTCCCATCATCCAGCCTTGGTTGTGCCTTCCTGGGCTGTTCAACCTCTGGCCAGGTCGGCTCGGGATGCTGTTGGAGGCTTATTGGGGGGAAAGGCCCAGTTTTTGACCTTTGGCTACATGATGCTGCACGTGGATATCCCCTGCCAGGACTTGGTGCAAGGAGAAAAATGGTCTCCATCCATTTTCCAAGCCTTTGGGGTTTGTGCTTAGTGTCATATTTGCTAGTCCCATTGACAAAACCTCTTCTGAAGAATGTATTCGATATGGCTGTCTTCCCTGACCTCGAGACCTCTGGTGAATGTGGACAGAGTTGGCTGTTTCAGCTGAACCAGTTCGTCTCCCACATCCACCCACCTTTGGCGTATAGGGGCCCAGGGTGGATGGCAACTACCGATGGACCCACCAAAAAGAGCAAGGGTGGTCTCCTCCTTAGGAACCCTCAGCTCCTTGTGGAGCACCTACTGTTGCTGCCTCTTGCCAGCATTTCCAGGCATTTTTTTATACGTGAACCACTTTGCCTGGCATTTTGCTGGAAACGGAGACAGCCCTGCCCTTAAAGAGACCACGTGCAAGTAGGAGGGACAGAGCCTGCTTACCATCATTAGACAAGGCAGCGCGTGGCTAAGGACATGAGGCGCACATACAGTGTGTCAGGAATTTAGAGGAGAGAGAAATGGCCCATGGCTTGGAAGAGCAAAGAAAGAAAAAACTTTGTAAAAGAGGTAGTGTGGGCCTGGAAGGTAAGGTAGGGTCTGGTTATGTCCATGTGGGGAAACAGGCATTCTAGGCCGAGGAAGCAGCAAAAAGAGGGGCCAGATGCATAGAATGAGTAGGAGAGCAACTTAGGGAGATAGCTTGAGGCCCGAGTGTTGAGAGAACTGAATTCCCCACAAAGCAGTATAGATTTTATGCAATACTTAAAGTTATAGGATAGGTGGTTTATCTTCATTTTCAATATGAGGCTCAGAAGTGTGACTTGACTTGCCCAGGAACATCCGGCTAACATGTGACCTTACATGACTTCAAGCGCCCTCTTAGCCACTCTGCCACCCCACAGTTAGGTATGAGCTCCTTTAAACCCTAGTACAAGGTTTTATTTCCAGTCCTGGCTGAGTGTGCCAGAGACCAATTAGAGATGGAACATCAGATCAACTGGTTAAGGAATCAACGATAAGGAGGGCCTCATCCTTTCTGCTCAGGGAAACCCGAGCCTGGTCTTTACAGGGCGCCCTTCCCAACCTCCTGTGAGCTGCTGAAGGGATGCACAAAAGGCACCATTGTCCTCTGTTCCAGATAAGAGGTAGGTGGCAGTTGGGCTGAAGGAGCAGGGCTCAGAGGTGGCAACACTCACGTAAAAGAGGGAGAGCAGTACTCTGATGGTCCTGCTGAAAGGGAGAAGTAATGTGTGTCCCAGGAGGACTTTGCTCATGGCTGCTGAGTGAATTTAAAGGGCACCCTGCATTAACCCAAGACAAAATCAAGGTCAGACTAAGCTGTTGTTGATCAAAGTTAAACAGTGCACTTAACTGGCCTTTGACACTCATATTTCTTTCAGTCTTCCTCTGTGTATGTACAACTTAACCAATGGCCCGTAAATCCTTAAACTTAACTGTTGTAATAACAAGTCCTAATACAAAGACACAATTTAGTCATAAATAGTTTTAAACCTCTGTAGATAATTTCACTGTGGTTAACTGAATCATAAGACTTTACCCAAAGGTACCCCATCGCTAGGTGACAGTACATACCCCCTGCAGACAAAGTTTGCAGGAGTAGACTATGTCCTAATAGTACATTTTAAAAAATCAATTTTATTGATACATATTAATAAAGCATACAGTTCATCCAAGGTGTACAATCAGAGGTATTTGTTATGCATTTAGCACTTCAATCTTTATTAGAGCATTTTCATTATTTCAATAATAATTTAAAAAACTTAAAAAAACAAGAAAATTCCTCAGCTCTCAATCTCTCTATGCTTCCCCTACTGTACAGAGCTGCTCTTTCTGGCTATTCTATCCAAAATGTATAATCAATGGCTTTTAGTATAGTCATAATGTTGTGCATTCATCATCATAAAAATTTTAGAACAATTTCATTACTCCAAAAAAGAAAGACTCCAAACCCCTTAGCATTCCTTCCTCAGACCTACATAACAACTAATCTTCAATGTTTATGAATTGATTTATATTTACATTTTATATAAATGGATTCATACAATATGTAGTACTCTGTATCTGGTCTCCTTCACTTAGTATAACGTTTGTTTGTTTTGTCTGATATTAACATTGTGTAATGGTAAGTACATTTGTTCAGCTTCAAGGAAAAATGGTCTTATATTGCATTTCATGCAGTCAGTCCCATTGTATTGACAGTGTGAATTCAAACCTACAGTCAGAGAGAGATGAGAAATGCTGCAGACTGGTAAAGATGCTTAGTGGCCAGGTTTCTAGACCTTGAGCAGGCATGAATCATTCTTGTAGCTAGAACCCTGCTTGCATAAAAGTATGGTCAAGGCATGGGGGCCTTTCAAGCCATTGGAACATTGGTCTTATGAAACTGATATTTCCTTTCCTGGAGATCCCTGGACTAGGACAGCTGTTCATCTGAGTTGTGTAGAGGCCATGTGACGGGCTGAAGGCAGGAGTGGCGTGAATTACCCTGGAGGTCTTGTTGAGCCCTGGGAGTTTACGCCTCTGACAAGTAGTCAAGATTTCCATCAGCACTGACCTAAATTGATATTTAAAAAGCAAAACACCCTGAAGTGATCTGGGCTATCACTTTTTGACTGTTGTGTCTTATGATTCAGGTCCTGAATTGTATTCCTTATAACTAGTGCCAAGGACACAAGGATGAACTCACACTCAAAGATCGCAGTTAAAATGACCTGACTTTGTTTTCTTATGTATGGAGGGTGTTTAGGGAGACTGTCCTGTATCTTGTTGAAAAATAAGTGATCTATGTGTTAAGTCTTAGTGATTTCTATCATAAAAATATTGTGTGCTCGTTTGAAAAAAATTCCAACAATACAGAAATGGAGGGCTTTAAAAAAGTTTGAATGCCCCCAAATAAAGTCTCTAGCAATCTGCTCACCCCTTCCCTCCCACAGTTTGGATATTTTATTAGTCGGCCAAAGAGGTGCTGATGCAAACTACCAGAAATCTGTTGGTTTTTATAAAGGGTATTTATTTGGGGTTAAAGCTAACTGTTACAACGCCCTAAAGAGTCCAACTCAAAGTAACCGTAAGAGGTACTTTCTCACCCAAAGTCAGTGAGCCTTCCTCTTAAGGCTCTGTGGACCAGCTTCCTCCAATCTCAGCTGGAGGCTAGCACAGGGCTTGTTTCCTTTCCAGCTTCCCCAGCTCAGCTGCTCTTTTCTTTTCAGCTGTAAACCAGTAGGCAACTGGCTCATCTCTCTTCCCGGGGCCGCGGGATCTAAGTTCTCTCCTCTGCCTTGTCTGTGGAGCTCTCTTTCATCCTGTGCCACCTTCTGTATATCTTCTTCTGTGTGTACCTCAGTTTATATAGCCCACCAAGGGGGCGGGAACGTAACCTGAGTTACACCTACTGATGTGGTGGAATCAAAGCCCTAATCTTAACCTAATTTAATCAAAAACATCTCAGCTTGAATCAGATAGAATCAAAGAGGATCACACTGGAGGAACAGACCAGTTTACAGACATTTCCTCTCTTTTTGGAATTCATAAATAATCTCAAACTACAGATTTTTTTCTTCATTATTTTTCCTTCTGTCTAGTCATTAAAGAGTCACTCATTCTCATATTCTTTCTCCTCTCCCTGATCCTCCTTCCTCTCTTTCCTTCCCCACCCCTGCATTTATGTGTATATTCTCATCTACATGCGTATTGTTTCACCCAAAAAAATGGAGTTGTCTTACCCAGTGGTTTTTAAATTTGCTTTCTTCACATAGCAGTAAATCTTGGCCTTTCTCATACATACATATAGATGCAACCCATTCTTTGTAATGACTGTTCAGTCTTCTCTTTCCTCCTTTTTTCTGGGGGGGAAGGGGGGATGTACTATAATTAATTTCCCTAAATTACCCTCCTCTTCTATGCTCCCAAACCCCTTCTGAAAGTTACTTGGACTCTTTCGAACACTGCCCTTGCAGACAATGGCCAACCCACATCTTAATTCTCAGCATTTGGAAGCTTTGACAGTTGTCCAGCTGACTGATACTTCAGCCTCCTACCACATGGAAGGAACCGTATTGTTCAAGACAGACCGCGACGTGTGTCCAGCCTCGGTACACAACGCCGACAGCGGCGGCTGTGCTTGGGAGGTGCCAGCCCCTGAGTTCTCTACAGTGAAGCCTTTTAAAACCTTCCAAAGACTTGTGCTTACAAATGGAGCTGTCTGGGGAGCGTGAACCTTAAAGTACGACTTATTTCATGGAGGGGCTAATGAGAGAGGACCCTTCCTGGGTCACTTGCAGTACAGAGCAGCGTCCTGCGTCCCCAGAGGGTCCACACCACCTCGGCTTAGCATCACACCTTCTGCAGGCAAGAAGGCCAGAGCAGCCTTCCCTTAGAAGAGCAGAAGTGTTGGGGTCCACAGCCATGCTTGTCCTCCTTCCCCACTCCCGACCCCAGATTGCCCTACTCTGGGAAGGAGTGAAGGAGGCGCTGTTCAGAAAGTCCACTTGGCCGTCTGCCTGTCCACCTTATTGCTCACTTCCTCTTGTGTACGTTTCTATAACTGAAACTTTTACAACAAACTTGTATTTCCTTTCTATGTTAAGAAAAATTAATTATAGAAATTGAAATTAACAGTCTAAAACAATAGCCTAGCAGTAAGGGCAAGGTCCCCATTTTCTTCTCCCCACTCCTGTATCACACTTAAGAATTTAGTGTCTGCCTTTCTAGACCTTTTCTAAACATCCGCTTAAGTGTATACAGATAATTTATTTCTTACAAAGGTAGGATCATGCCATCTGTCATGTAGACACTTGTACAAATTGTCCTTAATATGCCCTAGACATCTTTGTATATCAAAACATGTAGATAGAAGTAGTAAAAGAACACATTTTGTAAATATATCTGTTAAAATTCCTATGAAATGTTGTGGGGTTTTGTGGAATGGCCAGACCACCTCTCTTGAGTAGTACATAATTTGTGTACTGGTTTGGGGGAGGAAGGATAAGGAAAGGCAAAGGACTCTGTGCAAGTGTATTTAGAGTTGAGGCAAGATTTACCATGGTCCGCAAGTTCCTGCATTTGGGTTTTTCCTTTGCTGTGTATATAGTGTATGTAATGGACAAACACCTCCTAATTTACAACATCTAGTCTTCTAGATGTTAAAGAGGTTGCCAGTATGTGACCAAAATAGTAAACGAATCCATTTTGTGTTAAAATTCCTAGGAAAGATTGTTTTCTGAAATTCGAGCATTAAAGCCCACAGAGTTGGTTAAAGAGGGATAAAAGGTTAGGACTTTAGGCCAGAACATTCATATTTAGAAGACACTTTGAGATCATAACTGTCATTACACGAGTGCAGTTGAGTCAAGCCTGCTCTGTGTATAGTGGCCAAACTAAATCCTTATTTGAAACATCTAGTTTCTCCAGATGTTTAGAAGTGCCTGACATATATTAAAAGAAGTAGTAGTAAAATATTACTTTGTAAATATTGTTTTGCTCAAATTCATAGGAAATACCATCTTTTGGAAATGGGATTGTTAAACTAGCTCTGTGAGTGGCATACGACTGTCTGTGTACTCGTTTATTAGTTTGGGGGAGGTGGGAGGGAAGTAGTTGCAAAAGATAATATGCTAGTGTGTTCATACTTGGACATTTTCAGACAAAAATTTTTCTGTGTTTGGTGTATTTTGTTTGGTTCATATATAGTGGACAAATGAATTCTAATTTTGCAATATCCAGATGTTAAAGAGGTTGCCAGTGTAGGGCAAAGTAGAATTAGTAAAATTAGCATGATTTATATACTTTGTGTTGAAATTCATTGGAAAGCCGGTCTTCTGTAAGTGACTTTTGGTATGAATTTAAACTCCTCTGAGCATTACACTTGTCTGTACTCTTCCACTGAATTGGTGGTGGAGAAAAGGAAGGGAGGAGGGAATGGTTCAAGGCCAAGATGGTCATATTTAGGGGATACCTCAGATTATAATCTTGTTATGTGGGTATAGTTTTATTTAACAATACTATGTATGTAGTGGACAAGTACTTTCTTATTTGAAATATCTAGTCTTTCTAAATATTTTAGAAGTGCTTGATGTTCTTAAAATAGACGTAATAGAAGAACACTGTAAAGTAGCTTCTAAAATTGGTGGGGAATGTCTTTGGACATTGGTTTGAGGGAGGTAGGAGTGAAGAAGGTATAAAATGTTTGCTAATGTGTCCTAGAAAATTTCTTATCACCCATTGCCCTGTACGTTATGTGCAGTCATTTAACTTTGCTGTACTGTATATATTGTGTATATACTGGACATATAAATCCTAATTTTATAATATCTAGGTCTCTAGATGTAAAAGAGGTTGCCAATGTGTGACGAAAGTAGAGTTAGTAAGCTAACACGTTTTGTACACTTTGTGTTACAATTCATAGAAAGCCTGTCTTCTGAAAATGGCGTTTGGAAATCAAAGTGTAAACCCACATCTAAGTGACATTTGTGCCCATAATTCATCCACTGGGTTTGTGGTGGAAAGAAGGGATTGGGAGAGATGAAAGGCTCAAGACAAGAATGTTTCTATTTAGAAGACACTTTGAGATGTAACATTGTTACATGTTTTTAATTTATTCAACACACTGTGTATATAGTGGACAGATTTAAGTCCACTTATAATTGGCCCAATTATTTATATCTGTTGTTTCCTTTGGCTGTGCAAACACAGACCATATAATGGGTTGGTGTAAATAATGGGAATTTATTAGCTTACGGCTTTGAGCCTAGGAAAAAGTCCAAATCAAGACGTCATCAAGGCCATGCTCTCTTCCCAAAGACTGGTATTTTGGGCTGGCTGTTGGTGATACTGGTTCCTGGGCTCCTCTGTCACATGGCAATGCACATGGCAGCCTCTCCCGGCCTCTCCCTTGTCTTCTGGATTCAGTTGACTTTCAGCTTCTTGCTTGCCTTGGCTTTCTTTTATCTTAGTTCATTTCCCTTATAAAGGACTCCAGTACTAGGATTAAGACCATCCTGATTGATGTGGGCCACTGGTAACCTCAACAAAAAGTCCTCCTTGGAATGGGTTCACACCCACAGGAATGCATTAACCACCACAGACACTAAGAAGCATGGATAACCTAAATGTACACTTTATCTAGAGTCTTCAAATCCATCATTATTTGCAGCTTCTCTTTATCCCTCACTTTCTCCCAGGGTTATTTACCAGTCACACATATTTTGATATTTTTTAAATTCCCTACCCCCAGGCCCCAATTGTTGATTGGAATTTTGAATAAGCAGTGAGTTCTGTAGGTTTTAGCATCTTTGTGTTTTCACTGTGTTTGACTTCTCCATGTCCTTGTAAAGATTTCTGGAATATCCTGCTCTTTGGGTGCTCTGCAAACACTTTGAAACTGCCCGGGCTGGGAAAACAGGAGGCTCTGAAATCTAAGAGAATGAATGAACAGCCCATGATAATTGTCTAATGACCATCCCTGGCCTTTGCTTATATGTAAGAAAGGACATGGGTGACCTGACTTGGCTGAATTTCACTGTAACTGACTACTTCCGTTTGCTCCTCACAGAATATGTCAAGACTAAACATTTTAGAGCAGACCCTTTTCTTCCTTTGAAAGTCATTTCTGGATTTACCTGGAGGATTTAAAACAATTTTTCCTAACCTTCTTTAAATTTGCTAGAACAGCTTGTTTAAAAAGCAAATGAACCAGATTCTACTTTGTAGTTGTAAAAAGAACAAAGATGTGCAATGATGGAATAATCTCCAAGATAAGTGGGAGATGGGGAGAATGTGCAAAAGGGGTCTCATGCTTTCTTCGTATGAAAAAAGAAAGAAAAACTGAAAAATGTGTTTGCTTCTCTATGCTTAGAAGTGTACCCAAACAGCAGGGAGTATTCTTTGTCTCTGCGACGGGAAACTGAATAGCTGGGGGACAGGGGCGAGGAAGGCACCTTCCACTGGATGCACTTTTTCACCTTTAGAATTTCAATCATGGAATTTTTACCTATTCAAATATGGATTTTTTTGGCGGCAGACTTTGCCCAGTGGTTAGGGTGTCCGCCTACCACATGGGAGGTCCGCGGTTCAAACCCCGGGCCTCCTTGACCCATGTGGAGCTGGCCCATGCGCAGTGCTGATGTGCGCAAGGAGTGCCCTGCCATGCAGGGGTGTCCCCCGCGTAGGGGAACCCCACGCGCAAGGAGTGCGCCCCATAAGGAGAGCCGCCCAGCGCGAAAGAAAGTACAGCCTGCCCAGGAATCGTGCCACAGACATGGAGAGCTGACACAACAAGATGGTGCAACAAAAAGAAACACAGATTCCTGTGCCGCTGACAACAACAGAAGCAGACAAAGAAGACACAACAAATAGACACAGAGAACAGACAACCGGGGGAGGGGGGGGGAGGGAAATAAAGAAATAAATAAATCTCTTTTTTTTAAAAGAAAAAAGATGGATTTTTAAAATAGTTTCATCTCCAAGTCTCTATACTAGATAGTCTGGCTCAATACATTTAAGGTGGGGCCTGGATATATATATATATATATGTATATATATAAAACATAGCTTTATTGAGAGATTTCAGATACTATAAAATTCACCCTTTTGAAAGTGTACAGTTCAGTGGTTTTTAGTATAGTCACAGAGTTGTGCAGCTGTCATTCTAATTCCAGAACATTTCCACCACCCCAAAAGGAAACTGTCTGCATTAGCACCCACTCCCCATTCCTTCCTTTTCAGGGAGAATGCATTCCCCTGCCTTTTCCAGCTTCTAGAAGCACCCACGCTGCTCAGCTTGTGGCCCCTTCTTCCATCTTCAAAGACACCAGTGGTCATTTGGGTCCTTCTCACCTCATGTCACTTGTCCTCTGCATCTGTTGTCACATCTCCTTCTGGCCTTCTGACTCCCTCTTCTGCCTTCATCACCCACTTTTAATAAACCTGTGTTTTGATCAGGCCCGCTTGGCTAACAGGATAATCTCCCATGTTAAAACGGCAGCTGATGAGCAGCCGTAGTTGCTCTGCACCTGAACGGCCCTTTGCTGTGTAAGGTGGCATAGTCACAGGTTCCAGAGACGGGGGCTGGACATCTTTGGGGGTGGGGCCCACCACAGACTGGAATACAGGAGCCGCAGCTCCTGTACACGAATCTGTTTTTAAGGTATCTAATCCATTTTAACTTGAATTATCTTCCTGGCTTCTAATAGCCACAAAATAAAGTGTTATATGATGTTGACATGATTGTTCCGAACTCTAAACAATGAGGAAAAACTGTTCTCATCTACAGCAGGGTTTGAGTTCTAATTATTAAGATAAAATGAAGAAGTCTGCCAGGCAAGATTTTATTATGGGTCAAGTCTTCTGAGGGTAGGAAAAAAAAATCTAGCTTGGGAGCACTCCATGCTCCAGCCCTTCAATAGCTGTTTATTTTGGCTCCCGCCTTCAGGATGAGCTCGGGGTAGGGTGGAGGGGAGGCCCCGAGCCTAGGGACAAAGTGCTCCTCTGCTCCTCTTTAGGGAGGCAGAAGGACAGAAGCATTCTCAGGGCCACTTGGTAACGCACACATAAATAGAATACTAAATGGTCATTCAAGTTGCAGAATTTGAGATCCCACGGAAAAGAGCTCTCCACCTTGTTCCATTATGTACGTAATGTTTTCCCCAGAGAACAGTGTCCTCAGAGATGTGGGGACAGCGGGCTTTTCCTACGGAAGGAAAACGCTGCCAGACCCACGTAGTCCGCACACCTGCCCATGTGCAAGGAGGGCAGTGCCGGGGGTAGGGCCACTTCCTGTGAGCCCCTCTTCCATGTGCTTCTGCGGGGGTGTTCAGCTCAGCTGCAGAACGCCCAGTGGATGCCTTTGCTTGAATTACGGGGCCAGGGGAGATGCTGGAAGGGGGCTGCTACTCTGTACGGCTACTAGACTCTCACCTTAAAGTTCAGCTGCGGCCATGGTCTTCTCTGAAGCTCTTGTCTGGAGGCAGGAGAGGGGGGGATCTGCTCTAGGGACCTAGGAGGGGCCATCAGCCCGGCCCCCTGAATCCCCTGTGACTCACTTGAATTTTCTTCTCAGCCTCCACTCCAGCTTGATTTAAGGTGACTTTTATGCTGGAGGGCTCTGGAGGCGATAAAAACCAAAAATCACAAACACAAAATTAAGTTACAAAGGGAAGGATTAGATCAGAAATGGAGGCTGAGGAAAGTTTTTCCAGCCAAGGGGGAAAACTAGCCCTGAGCTTCCCAGCAGCCAAAGCAAAGAGAGAAATGCAATATGCCACATGACTTTAATAACAGGACACAAAAATGTATTGGGAGGCATGGCTCTCTTTCTCTTTTGGCTTTGTTATCACTCATCATGTGGAGGGAAGCATTAAGGAGGTGAAGGGGCTGAGTTTTGGAGCCTGACTTGGCTTCAAACCCTGCCTCTCTGAATTCTGTTCTCAGGTATAAAATGGGAAAACAGGACCTCTTAGGTTGTCCTGACTATAAACTCTCAGGGTCTTGGCAAGGTGCCCAGTGTGTAGTCAGCCCTTAATAGGGCGGCTGCTAGACTTCTTCCCTCCGTCCCTCCTGTGTGTTGTGGCCTCCTTACTAGTCTCCCTGACACTCTCTCCAATTTCTTGACCACGTCTCCACCTGCTGAGAAGCTCTGGGTTTTTCCTTTTCTGTTACAAAAGGTTCCTCCAGCCTATGTTTCCTGGCATAATTCTTTCCCTCCCCTTCTCTGTTGTGACTTGTGTGACTTTTTAAAAACCCAAAGCTGATTGTGTCTCTCCTCTGGGTGGGCTTGGAATTCACTCCGTCCTGTCTCCTGCCAGCCCTGGGCATCTTCAGTGTGGCCACTCACCTTCAGAGCTCTGGTTCCATCCTCTGGGGATGGAGAGCATTGTACCCTTCCCAGAGAACCGCTCGAGAATGAAGAATATGACCTACTCCAAGTCAGGGCCCAGGAGCTCCTACAGGGTCCGTGAGTGGGGCCAGTTCCTTCTGTCAGCACGACAGAAGACCCTGCAGACTCTGACTCTGGGAGGGTTACCGACCGGAACCAAGAGCCAGCACCTTTCCCCTGAGCCCCCATAGTTTATCTCTTTCTCCCCAACAAGACTGAGATCAGCCCAGAGCACATCGCACACTCGAGCAGAAAGGTGTTAATTGGTGTGACTGCATGGTCTCCTCACCACAGTTAGGCTGTCAGCTCACTGCCCCACTTCTCCCCCGTGTGCTCACAATCCCAGGAGAGTGTCCTGCTCACAGTTGGTGCTTCATGAGTTCGCTAAGGGGAGTGTGGATAGCATGCGAGTGCGAGATTTGGGAGACAGGGTGAGAGGCTTCCAAAGCTGAGCTGATCGAGAAAGCTATCAGAGAAGTGTCTTTCCATGATGCATTTTTTTCCTCTGGAAGGAAAAGAAGGCGAACAGCCACTCTCCAGCCTCAGAGACACACTGTTCTCCTTAAACGCAGGCCTCGTCCCCCGGGAAGTAGGCATTGGCGGCTACATTCGCCCCTCTGGTGGGCTGGACGGGGATCCTGTTTTCATTCAAGATGCTGTAAGCCAGTACAGTGTTCTTTCTCTCTGCTTCACTGGGAATTGTTTCAAAGTGGAAACGTACTTGGACCATGAAAATATTCGATCTTGGTGGGTAGTTTAAAATTTCATTTGTCAGGTCAGTGTTTTGTCTGTTTTGACCGCGAGGCTTTTTCTCATGGTTAATACTTTGGCAGTTCTAGAAAGAACTCTCTCTCCCTCTCCACCTATTTCCCTATCCCTTCTTCTTTGTCCCCCTCTTGCCTTCTGGTTCCTTCTCTCTCACTCCCATCTCACCCTCTTTCCCTCCTTCCTTCTCTTTCTCTCTCCCTTCCTTTTCTTCCTTTCTCCTACCCATTGAAGTCTTCTAGTTCACAGATTATTGTATATCTCTAAAAATAGCTTCATTTCCCAAATGATTCTCTAGAACTAATACTGAATTGGAAATCTCTAAAGCTCATGTATGCATTCCTTCAGCTATTTTCAACTGCGTTTTATTTCTTTAACAAAACTAGGGTACAGGGTGTGAGCTTTGACTTTGGGACCTCCTGCATACACACGACACCATTCTAGGAAAAATCCCTTCACTTTCCATGTCTCATTTCCCCGTCTGTGCAGTGGGTGTGATGGTAGCACCTTCCTTGTGGGGTGGACATGAAGATTCAATGAACCAATCAGGCATGAGCCCTCAGCCCCAGCGACTATGACTGATTTTTAGGTTTTCTGTAAAAATTCACTACTTGCCTTTTTCATTTAATAATCTAAAGCCAGTTTCACTGAGATTCTTTGAGTTGAAGTGTTATTACCAACAGCAGTGCCCTCTTAACTGAACATTCCACCAAGTCAGTTAATGTGTGCAGATTTGCAAATACAATTTATTCTAAAATATTATTGGGCCCTCCATTTGTCCTGACTCCAGTGTAATTCACAGTACTGGCTTCCAGACTAAATGAAGAAGAAAGTAGACCCTGAAATTTCCAAAGATCTCATTTTTCCTTTTTCTTTCTTTTCTTTTGCCTTGCAGCGGATGCTTTTTTCAAGGCTGCTATAAGCCTCGTTCCTGAAGTTCCCAAAATGATCAATATCGATGGAAAGATGCGGCCATCCGAAACATTTCTTCAGGAATTCCTCTGCAACTTCTTTTCTACTTTGTTAATTGTTCCGGTACGTTAACCCCAAAGAGTCCATGGGTGATACCTTGTCTTTGATCTGCCTTCTCTGTATTCTTAGCTCTAAAAAGTGCAGGGATGGATCTTCTCTGCAGTGTCTCCATATTAGTTTTCTGGTCAGATGTTTGAATTGCTCAGTGTACTTTCTACGCTTGCTGTGCCCAGGTGTCCTCGCTGAAGCCCTCTGCACTGCCAAGGTCAGTCAAGAACACAGGCTTCGGCACTGCATCCCCAGCTTCAGTGTGTTCTCTTCTGAGACGCCAGTTTCCTTGTCTGTATAATGGGAATAATAATATCAACCTCCAGGTGGTTGTGAGGATTAAGTAAACAAATACACATAATGTTGCTAGAGCAGTACCTTGGTATCTAGTGCATAGTAATCACATAGTAAGTACTAGAAAAGGTTGTGTGGTGGTGGTGATGGCAGTGATGATGGTACTTGTATTAGTCAGCCAAAGGGGCGCTGATGCAAACTACCAGAAATCGGTTGGCTTTTATAAAGGGTGTTTATTTGGGGTAGGAGCTTACAGTTACCAGGCCATAAAGCATAAGTTACTTCCCTCACCAAAGTCTGTTTTCACGTGTTGGAGCAAGATGGCTGCCAACGTCTACGAGGGTACAGGCTTCCTGGGTTCCTCCCTTCCAGAGTCTTGCTTCTCTCTAGGCTCAGGGTTCCTCTCTTTTCCAGGCTTGCTGCTCTCCAGAGTCAGGTTCCTCTTTTCCCGGGGCTCCAGTTTAAGACTTCAGCATCAACTCCAGCATCAGAACTCCAACATCAAAACTCCTACTCTGTCCTTTGCCATGCCTTTTATCTGTGAGTCCCCATCCACCAAGGGGTGTGAACTCAGCACCTAAATGACTTGGCCCAATCAAAGCCCTAATCATAACTTAATCATGCCCAGGTACAGACCAGTTTACAAATATAATCCTATATCTATTTTTGGAATTCATGACCATATCAGACTGCTACAGTACTGATAGTGCGGGTGATGGAGCGCATGGGGATGGGACTGAGAGTGGCGGTGCTGATGGAATGGCGGTGCTGATGGCACTGGCTGTGCTGGTGGTGACTGAGTGGTGGTGCTGGTGGTGCTGGTGCTGATAGTGGTGGTGCTGGTGGTATTCTTTTCAGGACAAGTAATAGAAACCAAACCCAGATAGCAGAGGGCAAAGGGGACTTTGTTGGAAGGATGCTGCGGTTTCCCATGAAGTGTACGAGATGAGCAGCCAGGCTTGGGCTGGGTGGAATCAGGGGCACTCTGAGGACCCAGCAGTAGGAATTTCTGGGCCGTCTTTCTGCTTAACCTGGGTCTGCCCTCTCCCTGGGGATCTGTCAGAGCAGCCGTGAATTTGGACAAGGAGAAACAATGACATCTTATTTTCATGAACCTCTATGAGTAAAATCCAGCCTTTCATGCAATTATAAACTACATGCAGCCAGCCACAGCAGCGATAGCAGTAGCTGGGACTCTGTCACCAAAGGAAACATTCATATCACATTTCAGGGGTGAAAGACATTTCAGAATATTTTTTATGCTTTTTTTTACTTTAAAAGCACAGTCTATTAAGCCCATTCATTGCTGTGCCTGTTAACACATTCACAAAGAAGCAATAAATTACAGTACAGCAGATGCATTTTTAAAATTCTTTGACAACTATGTTTTAGTATAATTGGTTTCCTTTGTAGTCTTAGGTATTTTATTTTCTGCATTAAAAATAGTATCCTGAGGAGTCCTTACGCTTCGCCAGGCTATCACCGGGTCCATGCCACAAAATGGGTTTAGGACTCCTGGAAGAACCATTGTGCATGGGAATCACTGGGTGCTTGCTAAAATGCAGGTTCCTGGGCCCTCTCCCAGAGCAGCTCACTCAGAAGGCTGGGATAGGCCCCTGGAATCGGCATTCTTGAAAGCCCCCTTGGGGATTCTGGTGGAGGTGGTCCTAGGACCACGTTTTGAGAATCATTGCTCTAGACTCTGACCACAAAAGTGATTCGCCTCCCATGGTCATGGGGCTTCTTTCAGGGGTGCTGAAACGGTCTAAGTGTGCTGATGGATGTGCAAGTCTGTGAGTACACTAAAATCCCCTTGAATTGTATACCTTAAATGGGTGAATTAGATGGCATATGAATTATATCTCAGTAAAGCTGTTACTTTAAAGAAAGTTGTGACCCAGCTCCCAGCTCCCAGCTCTCCCTGTTTGGATCTGCAGGGCCTGGTGTTGGGCTGGAGGCCAGGTCCCACCGGCAGGGCCACAGCGGCCCAGAGGGCCGCAGCCTAGGTCCTCCACAGTTCACTTCACTTGACACTTGATCTCAGCTTTAAAGATTTCTCTCTTCTTTGAGTAGTCTAGTTATTTGTCAGGGGGACAAAAGAAAAATCAGCATTTCGAATGAGGAAATTGATAGAAATCATTGTTCACTGACTAATTTCAATGCGTTTGCCTTCTGTCTCTAGTGGTTTTTGTTTTGTTTTATTTTGTTTTGTTTTGTTGTTTTTCATGTTACAAATCTCTGAAGCCTTAATCAAGAGCCTTGTCTTCAGAGTCAGAAACCTGAGTTTAGTCATGACCAGATGACTTAATAGCTATGCAGCTGTGGGAAGGTTTTGTAACCCCTCAGCCCCAGTTACCATGTTTCCAGAACGGCATCTGAATGCACCCCTCGCAGGGCTCCTGTGAGGACTGAAGGAAATGAGAGAGATGAAACCGGGGGCTGTGGCCAAGGGATTCCAAACGGGAGGGGGGGCAGCGGACAGCATCCAGCCCATAGACACATTTGTCTGTCCACATAATGACAAAATTAGTTACCCACGTTTCAAAATTGGTAGATACAAGAAAAACCTAGATTTGTGGCTTTTCTGGAAAATCCAGGTCTCGGCCACATCAGGGAGCAGGTACCCCCTGCTACAGCTCCACTAGGCACCTCCAGACCCATTCACCTCCTTTCTTTCACCTCCCTGGCCCTGAGGCATTGGTGGAAATGATCCCTGCTCTCCACAGGTTTTAGCTCTTGTCCCTGGTTTTGGTCCATGAGGCTTTTGCTGTGGGGTTTGTCAACCGTGGTGTAAGAATAGCTGCCATTTGTGACTTCCTACTACCATCCTGCACCGGGCGCAGTGCCTCGTCCCCATCCCGGCTCTAGGAATCC
Source organism: Dasypus novemcinctus (assembly GCF_030445035.2). Classification (NCBI taxonomy): domain Eukaryota; kingdom Metazoa; phylum Chordata; class Mammalia; order Cingulata; family Dasypodidae; genus Dasypus; species Dasypus novemcinctus. Next base: position 53,846,060 of record NC_080695.1, on the reverse strand, counting down.
TGGCACCCCCTACGAGGCAGGACTCAGGGCTCTTTTTGTCTGTGAGGAGGCCTGGCTTGGGTGAGGCCTGGGGTTGCACAGCTGCTGTGTAGCGGGGCGGAACCTGAGCCCAGGTCCCTGCTACTCCAGAGCCTGAAATACAATGTGTTTATTCACTCACGAACCGCTCAGCATCAGCAACCCTCCATGCCTCCTCCTGGGATATGGCTTTAGTAACTGCCGGCCAGCTTTGTAGGGGCCACAAGATGTGGAGTGAATAGTCAAAGCCAAAGGAGCCCGGATGTGATATGACAGGCCAGAAGCGAGCCATGCCTGCCCTGAAGAGATTTAGCATAAACAAGATTCACCATCTCCCGCTTTCACCTGGCTCAAATGACTTGTTACCTTTCCTGCCACAGCTTTTAAAGGGTGGGCTTGATGAGTGTCTATTGGTTCTGCTTAGGAAAGCGTGGAGCCATTTCAGACCTGGCCTGCTTGAGTCTTGCAAAGTGCAGTGGGAAACGCTCACCTGGGACAGCCCTCCCTCCACAGGCAGGGCACCTTTCCAGGCACGGGGAGCATCCTGCCTTGGCATCAGGGTGGGCAGCCTTGTGGTGGGCTGCAGAAGTCCTGTGTGTCATCTAACTAATGCATTTCATTTGACAGCCATCTGGTAGGACAAGTAAAGTAGAAGCAACTAAACAAGTTGGGCATTGCGATTTCCGATTTCATTTTGATTCAGATGCACTTTGCAGGAGATGGGAAGGCTACTGCCATCAGTTTTGTGACACTGATCACTCAGGGTGCAGCAGAAGGTGCCTTTCCTACTTCTTACCCACCAGGCAGGCTGAGCCCTAGGCAGAATGTCCGGTGCTAAGCTTCCTTCCTTCTTTGAGTCTGTCCCACAAATATCTGCTGATTCTGGAAATTCATGAGTGAAGGGGGAAAACCTGCCTTCCCCATTCCCTCCCCCCACCCTCATTAAGCAAATACATACACATTTAACTACAATTGTGTAAAGTGCCATAAAGAAATAGGGAACTCTGAGAGCCTCAAAACTGGGGGAGGGTGAACTGATGTGGCTCCATTGTTGAGTGCCGTCTTCTCAGCTAGAGGTCCTGAGTTCGATCCCCAGCCCTGGTACCTCAAAAAACAACAAAAAAAAAAGTGAGGGAGGGAGAGTAGTCAGGAAAGTTCCCTGAGGAAACGCCATTTGAGTTGAAATCCAAAGGATGAAGAGTAGTCACTAGGTTCAGAGGGGGCAAGCAGAGGGCATCTCGGGGAAGAGGGGACAGCGCTGAGGTGGGAAGGAGCCCTGCACACGAGGAGTGCAAAGAGAGCCACAGGGACTGGAGGAAGTGGGGAGGGTGAGGACGCCAGGTGGCGCTGGGAGACAGAAGGGGGCTGGTCACGCGGCCAGCCTCCCATCCCAGTGATGACCTCTGCTCCTCTCTGTGCACACCTGCCCTCCCACTTCCTCCACTTCTCCTGGGCCCCTTCCTTCCCGTCCTGTGTTCCAGCTCCTTTTCTAAAGGGCTTTTTTTTTTTTTTTTTTTATTTAATTCCCCTCCCCTCCCCCGGTTGTCTGTTTTCTGTGTCTTTTTGCTGCGTCTTGTTTCTTGTTTCTTTTGTCCGCTTCTGTTGTCTCAGCGGCACGGGAAGTGTGGGCGGCGCCATTCCTGGGCAGGCTGCTCCCTCCTTCGCGCTGGGCGGCTCTCCTTATGGGTGCACTCCTTGCGCGTGGGGCTCCCCTACGCGGGGGACACCCTGCGTGGCGCGGCACTCCTTGCGCGCATCAGCACTGCGCATGGCCAGCTCCACACGGGTTAAGGAGGCCCGGGGCTTGAACCGCGGACCTCCCATGTGGTAGACGGACGCCCTAACCACTGGGCCAAAGTCCGTTTCCCTAAAGGGCTTTATTATTAGTGACACACCACTTCTCTACTCTTAGTGAGCCAGCCACAGGGCTGAGCAGTTTACAGATGTTCACTCAAAACCTGCCTCATTTCGCACAAGTGGAAACCGAGGCACAGAGAGGTGAAGTAACTTGCCCTGAGTTGCCAGCTAGTAAGTGGCCAGGTCTGGACTGAACACCAGGATGTCTGCTCAGCCACTGTCACTGCTGCCTCACGTCACAGCTCTCCTGGGAAGTCAGTGGCTACAGGAGTATTGCTGCTTCTCCCAAGAATTCCTGAAGAACCTCAGGGAAGTAGCGCTGGTGGTGGAACCAGGCCCCCTGTCAAGCAGGATGGGAGAGAGGCTTCATTCCCTTCCAGGTTCTCCCTGGGCGCACCTTGCCAGGGGAACCATTTCCCTCTTGGAGTGCCACCTGAGCCCAGGACCCTATTTTTCCTTCAAGAACTCTGTGTCTGCCTTGCTTCACTTGTTGGCATTGAACCATCAAAGTACAATTAAAAAAAAATTTTTTTTTACAACCATCGAAGCATGGCTGCCATGGAAAATTTCTCATACAGGAGGTTGGCAATAATCTCTCATCTCTTCAGTCGTGACCAAAGGTTCACGGAAGTGGCTTACTACAAACCTTTCAATTCTATGGCCTTTCTTTCACCTTTTTGATGGTATATTGAATGGTCTCCTGCAATAGGTATAGCCTTTATCTTGAAATTAAGTTACCAGAACACTGAGATTGCTGTCTCTTTCCAAGGCAGATCCTTAAATAAAGTACAGCTTTGAATATCCACATAGCAGAACAAAACAGCTTAGTTAGAAACAGCTGTTAGCACAGAAAGGCAGGAGTCAGTTGCCAATGACAATGACTCTGTAAGTGGAAGGCAGACCATGCATGGGCGATGTCGATGCACATAATTTGAGACTTCAGACTTTTGAGCATCACGTGTTCCTCTTTCCTGCCCTGATACTGTAACAGCAACTTCGGTTGATGTTAACATAACATACATGTATGATGCGCATACAAAGCATCTCACCATCATTCTCCCCCACTGACAGTATCACTACTATATGTGCACACTCACATGGGCTTAGGTTGCCGTTAATCTCCCCCCACATCTGTTGTGGCACTTTTCATCGTGAGTTCAGCGTAGTGGACTGCATATGTGCTGTCCCCCCAGTTAGCAAGCCCCATGAAGTCTTTTAAGTCATGCCTAGCTCATCTGCAGAGAGTCGTGTAACTGGAGCATTAGTTGTTAGGAATGACCGCTCTGGAACCAGACTGCCAGAGTTTGGGTCCTGGGTCCTCCATGTGCTAGCAGTGTGACTGGGGGCCACTTACACTCCCCATGGCTCATTTCCCCATCTGTCACTGGGGGCTACTGTAAATGTTAGCTGTTGTTGTTTATATTCATTTGCCAACTCAGTTCCTGATGCACAGAAGGTGCTTAAAAAGTGTAATCCGGGAAGTGGATGTGGCTCAAGCGATTGGGCTCCAGTCTACACATATGGGAGGCCCAGGTTTCGATTCCTGGGGCCTCCTGGTGAAGGCAAGCTGTCCTGTGCAGCAGGCTGACTTGCAAAGCAAGCTGGCCTGAGCAGAGTGCTGGCCCATGCGGCAGGCTGGCCCACACAGAAAGCTGGTGCAGCAAGATGATGCCACGAAAAGAGAGGAGAGGCAGTAAAAGACACAGCAGACCAGGGAGCTGAGGTGGTATAAGAGATTGAGTACCTCTCTCCCACTCTAGAAGGTCCCAGGATCGGTTCCCATGCCACATAAAGAGGAAATAAGCAGACACAGAAGAATGCACAGCGAATGGACACAGAAAACAGACAGCGAGCACAAAACAATGAGGGACGGGAGAGGCAGGGATAAATAAATCTTTTTTAAAAAAGTGTAACCCACCCAGCAGGACTTATCGAGTGCCTTCCATGTGCTCACTGCTCCCAGAGGTGCCAGTCACAGAATATGGTATGCAATGGGTGGTCCTGGGAGAAGCTCCATTGGCAACAGGTAGGAAAGGTTTCTGTCCTGGAGCTTATAGGCTAGTGGGGAAGGAGATAGTTCAACCGATAGGTTTAAATAAGTTCAATTGATCATACTTCGGGCGCTCAGTGAATGAATGAGTTTGAACATTTCCGATGGTGAGAGCTGTTCCGAAGTAAAAAGACAGGATGATTTGTGATAAAGAGGGTCCTGGCAAAGAGGCCTCTGGTCTGACGTCTGGGGAGGCCTTGCGCTAGAGACACCAGGGGCTTGGAGATTGGAAGGCCATCAGTTTGGCCAAGCCTTGGGGGAAGAAATTCCAATCAGGAAACAGCAAGGCTGGGAGGCCAGAATGTCTCCAGCTCACGTGCTCAATAGTGCCTGCTGGGCCCCCTGGTCACGTACCCCAGGAACCCTCCACCAGCCTCTGGACAGCATCACCTGAGCTTCCTTCCTCAGCTTCCAACTGGTTCAGCCGACAGGAATGGCAGTGTGGTGGCGTGGAGGGCAGGAGAGGCTGGGGTATTTACAGCCTTGTGCTTGCTGGTCCACGGTTTGGCCATGGCCTTGGCCTTCACCCAAGGACATGGCTCCTGTTGGGCAGCCTCCTGCAGGTACAGGTCTTGCCAGGTCCCAAGAACACCACTTGCTGCTTTGTCCTTTCAGTGGTAACAGCTTCCGGATGTTGCCGGTCCCTGCGGGCCTCCCGTGTCCTTGTTAGTCCTCTCACTCCTTCCCACATCTTCACAAATAGCTCTTCACTGAACCTTCCTCATTTAACCTTTGGAGCATGTTACTGGCTCCTGCCAGGACCCTGGCAGAGGTGGCAGGCCTGAGGGATGGGAAAGGAGGCTGGAGTGAGGGAGGGGCAGGTGGCACGAGGCAGGGCAGAGGGTGAGTTGCACAGAGCCCATCGGCCAGCAGGAGTAGGGCATTTACTCCACAGGGGATGGGAAGTCTTTGGAGAGTTTTAAATAAGGGAGTCATGTAATCATATATGTCTTCAGGGATCTGAGTTGAAGCTGCTCAACTTCTTTGAATCCCAACACTTTTTGTTTTGGTGAGATTCAGTTTAGCATCTGAGCAACACTATTTGCTGTCAACTCTGTGATGCCCTCTTGGGTTTTTCTTCTCCCCAGAGAGAGTCCTCTCTTTGGCTGTCAATGCTGTCGAACGTCCTCTCAACCAAAGAAAGACTGTCTAAAATTGGTGCCCCTAGGGATGACCACGGTGATTCGGAGGCCTTGCCCCGAGAGGTGGCTTCTGCTGTGCCATCTGCTGAGACCCACAGTCTTGCCTCTGTAGTGGGAGGAAGAGGACTTACTTCCTGTATCGCTGCTCACGTAAAAGCAGGGTGGCAGCCTGGGACCCGGCCTAAGCTGGCAGGTGGCTTTGCTTTCCCATTCCTCGGACTCAGCCAGCGAGGTTCGCAAAGCTCGTCTCCGCAGACGGAGTGTCGAGGAATGGAGGAGATTTAGCACGTGTTGCCGTTTTCTTCTGTGTCCTCTAGCCAGGCCCCTGAGGGGCCCTTTCCTTTGTCCGGGAACAGGCACTTGGATTTCTCCATAGGGAGGGACCTCGATGTGTGTTGCCGTTGCTGTTTCCCTGTGTTGTATCTGGGACGAGTCATCCTTTTCTCCTTTTCCGCCAGGATCATCCCGAGCACGGGGTCCTGTTTCTTGTTCGAGAGCTTCTCAACGTCATCCAGGACTACACCTGGGAGGACAACAGCGACGATAAGATCCGCATCTACACCTGCGTCTTACATCTCCTGGCCGCCATGAGCCAGGAGACCTACCTCTACCACGTAGACAGAGGTAATGGCTGCCCCTCCCACCCGCCGCGCTGCGCTTGAACTTCACCAAGGGCAAAAGGAACGTTTCCAGCTTCCGTTTCACTTACTTCCCTCTGGCATTTGAGCTTCCATGAATTTCTATCCAGGATTTCTCTAAATTTACCTGGCTTGGGGCAGCTCTTTAAAAAAAAAAATCCCTGCCACCCATCCTGCACCTCCTAAATGAGAAACCCCAAGAAAAGAGGCCTGAGGGTGTGTCCCTTTAGCAAGCATCTCCGGTGGCTGTTAGTATCAGGCATGTTTGGAGAGGCACTTGTGGAGCAGTGGGTCTTTGGTCTGGCCCAGAATGGCCTGGAAAGCTGGTTAAAGATGCACATGCCTGGGCTCCAGCCCAGGGGGAAGTATTTCCTGCTTGTCACCCCCTGCCCTGCCCAGTTTCAGTTTTTGTTTTCCCAAAAGTAGCCTTGTTGTTAAAAGTGCTTGGCACAGTAATTGTATACCTCAGGATCTAACTCTACACTTGGAAATTTCAGTGAATCAATTTGCCATGCTCAGGAATAGCCTTCTCTGGTAACTCTAGAGACTTTCTCTAGCTGGAGTTTGGGGCTGGCGATAAAGATGTAACTTAAGAGGATGGGTTAGCATCGACAGGAATGGCTATCACAACCCAGCCCCGACTGCAAGCCCAGCACTGCTCTCGACCCCCCAGGCCTTTTCCTCCTTCAGTCCTTACAACCTTGCTGCAAGGACGGGCATTTGTCTCCCTGTTTTACCTGTGAGCAGGGGAGGCCTAGAAGGACCAAGTGATTTTACTCCGGGGCTCCCGGCTAGTTAGTGATGGAAGTGGGATTCAGGTGCAGAACTCTTAGCCAAACTGTACCCTGCTTCCTTGATTACAAAATCACAGTGCTTCTGTCAAGTGTCATATATATGCAATAAGTGTAAAGCTCAGCCACTGACCACAAAGTGAACATATGCAAGTCACCACATCCAAGATCAAGAAATAGAACATCACTGTTCCTCAGAAGCCCCCGTCATATCCCCTTCCAGTCAGTACCAGCCCTCTGCTTCCCAAAGCTACAGCCCTCTCTCGACTCCTAGCATTATAAGTCAGTTTGCCAGCTTTTTAATTTTATGCAATTTGGGATCATTTAGCAAATATTGTTTGGTATCTGGCTTCTTTCACTCATTATTATGTCTGAGACTAAAATTACATTGTGCGTAGCGATAGTTCACCTTTTTCATTGCTGTATTGTCTTCTGTTGTGAGTAAACCATAATTTATCCATTCCCTTAAGGATGGATGTCTAGAAATTTCCAGTTCCTATGCTATGAACGATCTTGGCCAGATGGTGTGCATTTCTGCTTGGGTATATTCCCAGGAGTGGAACTGATGGCTCATAGGATTTACTTGTGGTCAGCTTTGGTAGATGCTGCTTAACAGTTTTCCAAAATGGTTCTACCAGTTTACACTCCTACCAGGCATGTCAGCGTTCCAATTTCTTCGCATCCTCACTCACCCTTGGTATTGTGAGTCCTTGCATTTTAGCCATTCTGTTTAATTAGTGTCTCATGGGTGACTCATGAGGTTGAACCCCCTTGTCTGTGTTTAATGGCATTTGATTTCCTCTTTTGCCAAGTGCACGCGGAAGGCTCTGAAGGATAGAGAAACTTCAGAGGACGAGGCATTGCCATGGAAGCAGGCCTGTAACCCAGGGAACAGGCCAGGGGTGCATGCGCCCCCTGCCTTCTCCTCTCTCTGCTTTTCCTCATATGGATTTACTTCATTTTCTCTAAACAAAACTGCCAGGGCAGACGGCAGGAGCCAGATTGCTAGTGAAGTGAGCAAGGCTGTATTTGACAGGCAAGAAGCTAGTTTTTTAGCTTTCAAAGATGAAGACAGAAGATGGATGTCCCCCCTTCTTGTTAGCCCAGTGATGGTAACTCTGGATACAGAATTGTGCCCTGACAGGTCTTTTGGTAGGAGAGAGATCCCAGGAGCCCCATGTGGCTCTGCAGGGCTTGGGGGTCCTGCTTTCCCAACCACTTTACTTATTCTAGGCCAGGGGTTTCTTAACCTTTTTTGTTCCATGGACCCCTTCTCAGAATGTCGCAGCACATAGCTTTATGACACTCAACTAGCGTCAGGTCTAACAACTACCGTAATTTCAAAGTATGGGTAAGCATAAGCAATTTTTAGAGATATGCAACAACTGTAATGTAATGTGAAATGAATACTATAGTAATTTATTGCATACATTCATAAGTGAAGGAAATGCTAGATTTCAGTTAGAGGTCAGGGAAAATAAAGATAATAAGTTGATTTTTCCAGTGCAAGCTCACGGACCCCCTGAAATCCGTGGATCCCTGGTTAAGAACCCGCTCCAGGCAGCCATTTAGACCTTGTCGACACAGATCGGAACTTCCAAAAAAGAGGGGTTGAATAATTTTTTCCTTTACAAAGGGCACCTTAGCTGATTTCTTTCCAGATTAATAGAAAGAGAACACTCTGAAATTACTTGGCGCAATAACCCCAGTGCTTCCATGCAAGCACGTAAGAGAATGAGCGTGTTTGATATGGATGTGAAGGATATGCCTGTGTGCCCAAGGTTTGTTCATGTAATACGTAGCTAGAGTGTGTCTTTATTGGAGGAGTGCAGCCTAAGGCACTGCTCAGAAGCCACCATACCCTCCTTACACCTTCATGTCACCAGCCAGGGCCTTGAAGCATTCATTTTGTGACCCTCAGAACAGATGCAGTGCTCGTGGGTTATTTTTAGTGGCCATTTGCCAGGGACATGACTTTTCTCTGACTCCCTGAGAGCCATGCCCAGACTCTTGAGCCCTCTCTGCATGCTGGTCTGACCAAGATACTTCTCACACTCCGACTGGCCCTATTCTCCATCCCTCAGTTACCACCAAGTATTAACATGGGAAACTCTACACCCCTCCCCCTTCCCTGCTTTTTCTAGTGAATTCAACCTCGGGCTCCACTTAGATCTCACTGATTGTAGAATTCCTCCCAGCATAGAGTCTGGGATCCCCCATCTCCCTGGACTGCCCCTTCCCGGCTGTCACATGCTCTCGTGGCTGCCCGTGTGCTTCTCCATATCCCCTGGTGGACTGGAAGCGCTGTGAGGGCAGGAGCAGGGCTGCCTTGTTCCCACTGGGCTCCCAGTCAGCAGGTGCTACGTGAGCAAGCGGGTGAGCGGCCTCTCGGGCCGGAAACATGTGGCCTGGGTGGTCATCCACCCATGGGCAGCCTGGCCCTTCTCTCACTCCAGTGCTGGGCTGATCAGAATGAGGGGAGATTCCAACCAAGGGGAAGACTGGGAATTTATCCCAGAAACTCTTCTGGCCCTCAGCAGTGGACGTGAGAAATTCCTTCACCAGCTGCACTTTCGCTGCCTGGCAAAATCAGGTGGTAGCGAGCGCTTGAATCAAATTCTTTAGCTGCTTATAAGAATAACTGCCACCCCCAACATGGCAGATAGAGGTCACAGCACAGCGACCAGGGTCATATTAGAAATCCTAATCTGGGACCGACTGCTGCAGCCCGGGCCTTGCACTGCACCCTGGGAATCGGATTTGAAATGGCCTGCATGGCAGAGAAGCTGGGAGGGAACGAGGAAGCCTGCTGTTCTCCCTATTCTTAAGCAGAATGCCTGCCACTGGCTTTCAGATGGTTCATCAAAAAAAAAAAAAAAAAGTATGTGCATGTGTAGAAAGAGCAAGTGAAAAAGCATGCACAAATGTAGCAAAATGTTAACAGTTGGTGAGTGGCAGGCAGGTGTTTATTGTACTGTTTTTTCCCCCTACTTTTCTATAGCCTTGACATTTTTCAAAATAAAAGGTTGGGGAAAGAAGAAGAGTAAGAAAGAAAAGGAAAAACACTGTTATATATAAAGAAAAGGACAAACATTGTTCTTGAAATAGCAAGCAGAAGTGAAGATAAAGCAGCCCTGAAATTATTTTATCACTTAATTACTCTGTGTTTTCACTTGCCTATTCCCCAAAACACTGAAAGCATATTACAGGAAATATGTAAAATAAAGACAGACTTTTAAATTAAAAGTAATTGGTTCTTAGGAAATTACAAATTAGAAAAAATATATATGACTGTAATATATGTCTGTGTGATTTATATATGGGCCCTACTATGTATGCTCTTTAGTTACTTTTAAAAAAAAGTTTTATAGCTATCTTCACTATTATATTGTAGCTATAGTATAGCGCAGCTTTTAGTAACAGTACACTGATGGTATATTGTAGTATATCATAGTTAATTATCAATAATACACTTTTATTTTCTTCATAGTATTTTAAAATTAAGGCATCCCTGTGTACCTTTTGGGTAGTTTCTTAGGATTAAATCCCTTGGAGTGGTTTTCCCAAGTCAAAGTGTCTGTTTATTTTCAAGGTTTTTTGTCCCTATTTCCAAGCTCACAGTACCAACAGTCTTCCTAGATCCACATCAAAACTGGGAATTATCATTCTTTCTCACCTAATCCGATATGTCCTTTAAAAAAAAAAAAAAGTGCTTCTGTGGCTTTAGTTTTTTGTTTCTTGATTATGAGTAAAGTTGGGGATATTTTTTCATAAAATCTTAGACGAGATAAGTGTATATTTGGTATATTGAATGTTGAAATATTTGTCAGTTTCCCTATTAGAGACCCTAATAGGAGTCACTTTCTTAAAAGCTCAGAGGCCATCCCTGCCCCTCATCCGTTGGTTTTTCTTGGTCTCCGTGACAAGCACCTGTTGGACGTGGTCCCTGGTTCTGTGGCACATGACCAGCTGTCTGATGACTCATGGTGCAGACACTGGCCACGGCCCGTGACTTACACCGCCACGGGGTGGTCACTGTGACTCTCGTGCTCAGCCTCACCCATCTGCAGGCTCAACCTCCTCCATTTGTCCCTTGCTTGTAGGTGTCACCTCTTTTTGTCTTGCACAACTCCAAGGCCCCGCTGTATTTCTTACAAATACTGTCTCTTGATTTGATGCGGTAGGAGACAGCATCCTTCCACTGGTTCTTTCGAGCTGGATAGTGGTGAAGACACGCCCCCCTTGCCCCAGCATCCATGTGGCCCCTGGCTTATCAAGTGTCACCACATTTAGGGCATCAACCCCAATGTTTGGCTCCGTCAGATCAGCGGCCGCAAATGGTTGCCACTGCGCTTTACCTCTTCCTGACCACTTATCACTGCGTGGGCATCTAAGAAGGTCTCTCACACCTGTGGGTTCTGAGGTTGGACCAGGCTCCTCAGAACGAGTGCCCCTTATTCACATCCAATTGAAGTAACCATGTACAGCATGTTCAAGTTGGCATTTGGGAGTCGGGGGTTGAAGCAGCTAAAACATGATCTGGCGAGAAAAGGAGCATAAGCTCATGCAGAAGTGGAGGGGAAAAGGTTGTAGTTTTGTTATGGGCTCTATTGTTTTGTAGCAGGCTGGCCATGGCCAAAAGGAAAATAAAGGAAAAAAGAAAAGAACTAAATATCCATAGGTAGGATCCAACTGAATGCATTCTGGTCTACCCATACAGTGGAATTAAGACAAGGTAGCAGATCTGTAGACGCTGATATGGAACTAGCTCTAAGAAATAGCATTAAGTGGAGAAAGCCAAGTGTAAAATCACCCATGCAGTAGCTACGTCTCCTTACCTGGAGGAGATCATACCTTTTGTGAAGGACACTGAATAGGGAACACGGGGAGAGAGATAAACTCAAGGCTGTCCTCCCCTGGCCTGGTCTTACCCTAGGTGGTGATTGTCCATAGGAGATGGCCTAGGAGAGAGAGGACTTTTTGGCTAGAAACGCTGTTGAAGGGACTCAGGCTTCTTGAGTAGTAGAAACAGAGAACTTTTACGGTCCACTCAAGGCTGCTTTTGAGAAGCGGGCTACAGGACTGGCAGAGAGGTGCTGGGGTTAAGACCTTAGGATCCCAGGGCGGGATCCTAGCTAGGACGCCCGTGAAGCCTCAGTTTCTCCATCCAGAAAAGAGAGATTAATATTCTCTCACCTGCTCATTTCTAGGACTCTGAAATAATGGGTGTAAAGCACTGAGGTGTGTGCTGGGCACACAGGAGGCGCTCACTACTTGCAGCTGCTGGGACGGGCACTCGGTTGCCCGTCATCCCCCTTCCACGCTGAGGAGGAAGGGGCAACTTCCCCACCACTGGATCCCTGAGTCAGACCCTCCAGCAGGCCAGGTGGTTTCTTTGTGGTTCCCAAGGCCCCCAGCCTGGTGGGAAGTTTTGACCATTTCCCTCTGCCCTGCCACAATTTCCTGCCATCTGCTGACACCACTGGGACACACGACTGCCCCTCCCCAGCCGGGATGGCGCGGGCTTGGTGACATCTCATGGCTCTTGTTTGTTCAATCAGTCGACTCCAACGACAGCCTCTACGGGGGAGACTCCAAGTTTCTGGCCGAAAACAATAAGCTGTGCGAGACGGTGATGGCTCAGATCCTGGAGCATCTGAAGACCCTGGCCAAGGATGAGGTGGGTGTGCTCTGCCTGTTACCCCCCACCTCCCATCACCCCAAGAGCAGGCAGTTTGATGACTGCCCATCCAGGAAAGGAAGCTACTCTGGATGAGTAATGTGTTTATGTACAAATCACTTACCAGGCGCCCCAGGGCCTTTGCTCCTACTCTTTGCCTAGAATGTGCCTCCCCCGGCCCTCCTGTGGCCACTTCTGCACATCATTCATGTCGCAGCTCGAAGGTCACCTCCTCAGAGAGGCCTTCCCTGAACCCTCCCTAGCTACCTATCGAATTGTCTCAGTCGCACTTTTGTCACCGTCTGAACTGTTCTGTGTGTTTACTTGCCAACTGCCTGCCTGCCCCATCAAATGGAAGTTCATCAGGACCAGGGATCTTGAGAGTCTCAGCTCAGCCACGCCTGAGACAGGGTCCCTAGGATCCCCCCATTACCCCATCATCAGTACAGCATCCCCCACACTCGAATGGAGCCGTGCGTACAGCAGGTGCTCAGTCAGTGCATGTGAAATAAATAACAGCATATGCTTCACACACCTTTGCTTTTCTGAGGTTCACAATGACTCTGTTGTTTATTCTCACTGAACAGAAAAGGAAACTGAGGCTCAGAGAGGTGCACCTAGAACCCCAGTGGTTGTGAGAGAACAGCAGGGATTGAAACCCGATTGCCAGGCCAGAACTCCTACCCACTGCCTTGCTGGCACTCCCCAACCAAGGCATTTCCATTTGTCCCCTAAGAAGTGGCATGCTGTTATCAGCTCCCAACAGGAGGAGGTCATGGCTTTCAAGCCCTTAATATATATGAAGTGCGGTGGTGAGAGTTGTGCATGAATTACACATTTAATCCTCACAACAATCCAGCGAGGTGGGCCCAGCTGGTAGCCTGGCAACTGAATTCCTAGAGAGGTGGCTGTGTCCTGTGGCCAAGGCAATCTTCTAGAAGCCATGCTTTTGCCCACAAAATGCATTATCAAATGTTACATCTTTTGTATATCCAGAGCAGTTTTTCCATAGATGAGGGATTAATTTTAATATGATTGTATATAATTCAATCTACAATATTCCCAAATTATGCTGACACGGCTTCCATTTTTGCCGTTTTGGCCCAAATGTGTAAGGGACAGATGCATCTCAGAGACCCTCTGTCTGGCCTGGCTGAGGCGGGTGGTCCTTGGGATCCAGGCTGGTCTTTATTGTGTCTCTTTGGGGAGAAGGGAGGTGGGCTCTACCTCAGGAATCAAGCTGCTGCTGCACGTTCTCTCTCTGTCCTTCCCTTGGGGCAGCTGGCGCTTGAGACTCCACCTCCACGTACCTTCCCTGGGTCTTGTTGTTCCTGAACTCTGAGCTGTTTGCTTGAAGCATTTCACATTTTTCATTCTCACCTAGCAAGAGACAGCCGGCAGCTCGTTCCCGCTCTCCTCGTGGCAGGAAGGGGCCTGTTCTCTCGCTGTCCTCCCCACTCAAATACCTTTTCCTGAACATGAGACAGACTTTAGACTCATGCATTCCCAGAGGCTCTCCAGCCCCCCACCCTCCTTCCTAAGTGCTGGAGCACTGCCCTTCCCCCGCTGCTCCTTCCCAGACCCCTTCCTCTGCCTGAATTCTCTCCTTCTGGATTTTGCTCCCACACCCCCTGCCCCTTTTAAAGCAGCCATACATTATGAAGACAAATTAAGATAAAACAGGGTTTTCTGTTTATTTCTTACTCCTTTCCAGGGCTGTAGAAAATACCTTATCCTCCTTCCCCATTCCACCAACAAAACCATGAAAATATTATCTTGTTGCAGATACACACTGACAGCACAGTCTTCTCTGTGCGGTGTTCCCCCTCCCTCTGGATGTTGAAGTGCTGGAGGGTGGGGGCCTTTTCCTCACGCTCCCTTCCCCAGCCAGGCTGTGGAATCCAGGGTGGCTGCCTGCAGATCCTGCCTTAGGCTTATCAACAAAACCTGCAGAGGGAAGCGGACTTGGCCCAGTGGTTAGGGCGTCCTTCTACCACATGGGAGGTCCGCAGTTCAAACCCCGGGCCTCCTTGACCCATGTGGTGAGCTGGCCCAAGCTCAGTGCTGATGCGCGCAAGGAGCGCCCTGCCACGCAGGGGTGTCCCCCGCGTAGGGGAGCCCCACGCGCAAGGAGTGTGCCCCGTAAGGAGAGCCACCCAGCGCGAAAGAAAGTGCAGCCTGCCCAGGAATGGTGCCACCCACACGGAGAGCTGACACAGCAAGATGACACAAAAAAAGAGACAAAGATTCTAGAAGCAGTCATAGAAGAACACACAGCGAATGGACACAGAGAGCAGACAACTGGGGGGGAAGGGGAGAGAAATTTTAAATAAAGAAAACCAGACCGGGGTGGGGTGGGGGAAAGAAGGTAAGAGAAATAAATAAAAAAATAACTTTTAAAAAAAAAGAAAGAAAACCTGCAGAAACTGCTGACCCGGGGCCCTGAGCACGTGCCAGCGCTAGGAGCCCCCTCTCTACGGGAGTGGGTGTGGGTGTGTCCCACCGGCCCAGCCCCAGAGCTCAGGCTGCAGTGCCCAGAACTCCGGGAAGTCCGTGCGTGAAGGACACTGGCAGTCAGTGAAAGGCCCAGCATTGAAACTCCAGTTTCTTCAGGAGAAGGGCCTTGTCAAACCAGTGAGTACTCCAAGAAGTAGCTCCCCACCCCCAAAGGGCCTCCTACAAACACGGACTGTCGAAAAACCATGTTTTCCTGAGTCTGCTGGGATGGTTTTCAGAAGGGAGCCTTTTGTACCCCACAGGGGAGGCGCAGCCCTTCACCAGTGTGGGCTCATTATACTAATTAGATCCCCCCCCCATACTCTCCAGTCCCCTTGAAAAATTATTCTTAGCTCCTTACTTTGACTTCTTGGAACCATCAGCTCCTGCTTCATCTTAGAGAAACACTGTGCGTTGGCAAGTTATGCCCCTCCAGATTTTGGTCACGTGACTTAATGCATTTCTTGGGAAACGGACTTGGCCCAGTGGTTAGGGCGTCCGTCTACCACATGGGAGGTCCACGGTTCAAACCCCGGGCCTCCTTGACTCTTGTGGAGCTGGCCCATGCGCAGTGCTGCTGTGCGCAAGGAGTGCCCTGCCACGCAGGGGTGTCCCCCGTGTAGGGGAGCCTCACGCGTGCGGAGTGCACCCCGTAAGGAGAGCCGCCCAGCGCGAAGGAGGGAGCAGCCTGCCCAGGAATGGTGCCGCACACACGGAGAGCTGACACAACAAGGTGATATAACCAAAAGAAACAGATTTCCGTGCCGCTGATAAGGATAGAAGCAGTCACAGAAGAACACAGAGCGAATAGACACAGAGAGCAGACAACTGGGGGGATGGGGAGATATAAATATATATATAACTATAAAAAAAAAAAAGTGCATTTCTTCACAGATGCAACAGGCTTTTTTTTTTTTTTTTTTTACCCCAAGAGATGGCCACAGACAGCACAAATGACCAGAGCCTAGAACTGCCAAGCTCACAGTAGAAAGGAGCCCAGAACCATATCATTTGGACCTATTTTTATTTATCGTTGCTGCTGCGCCCTCTCTGAGCGGGGAAGGGAGGTGATGGTGATAATGGTGATGGAATTCTGGAAGAAGAGCAGAGCTGGAATGTTTCTGAAGTACATTTCAGCTCCCATAAATACCAGGGACTTTCACTGCCTTGTCTGTCCATGTGCACATTTATTAGAAAAACACGGGCAGACAGAGCTGAAACGGGGCACGCCATCCTTCATTTTAACAATGTGATGTGGAAATTCAGCTCAGGCCGCCGGGTCGCAGCAGGGGCCCCGAGCTGAGGGGCAGCTTCCTCTCCACCTGGTGCGGGGGGCAGCTTCCAGCTGCTGCTAAACACACATGCTGGATGCCGGCCCCGCGCAGCCCAGCCCTGCTCGGCCGCTACCAGAACAGTCCTTGAAATCCCCGCCAAGGAGCCAGGCCTGTTTTAACGAAGAGCTTCACGGAGCTGTTTGTTTGGGTGTGGTGAAGCCGGGAACTGTGCCGGGGCCTCTGAGCTTCCTGGAAATGACAGTTCTCATAGGAAAAGAATGAGGAGACACTCTTTTCTATTTAAAACCTCTGCGGAGAAAGGCGGTGGCACGTGGCCCCCATCGGAGTCTCCCACTGACGTGTTCGTGTCTTTCTGGGTCTCTAAATATCGACTGGCATGCCACCTCATCCCTCACGTGCGTCTCCAGTGATTTTATTTTTAATGGGCTGTGGCATTTAAAACACGTGCCAGTGGGGCTTCATAGGCAAAAATGTTTATTCAAAAGATGACAGAGTGGAGAAATAGCCAATTATTCACAATGTTATGCTCCTTGTTTCACTTTTTTAAAAAATCTCTCCTACTTCAGTGAAACATAGGAGCCTCTCTCAGGGAGACTGTTCTCCTGGGTGTGAAACAGAAGTTTCTTTCAGCCTGGTCCTCCAGATCTGAGCAGAACACGAGGCCCTCCTGCTCCCCCAGGAAGTCAGGTGAGGGCCGGTTTAAAAGGCGAGCAGAATGGGCTGGAAGCTGCTGGACGGTGCCCCCGCACAGCTTCTCGACGCGCAGAGCTGCGTTGTCTGATAAACTGCATCCAGAGCCAGCGGGCGCCAGGTACTCAGTGCCAGGAAGGTGCGGGTATTCCCGCTGCTGCTCCCCAGGACGTGACCCCACACCTCCACAGTTAGGCCCTTCTGCTTCAGGGACTGCCACTGGACCAAGCCATGGCCCAGGCACGTTCAATTTGGGGGCCTCAAGTCTCTCGTTGTTGCTCAGCCACTCTCCCCCAGATGCATTTGAGGATGCCCCTTGGCTGGTTTCCTTTCAAAGGCTTACAAGTCTGACTTGGGAGGGGGCAGGAGGGGCAAGTGAACCGGCTCAGCATTTGGCACAGAGCGTGGCTGTCAAGAGTAGGGGGTGCGGAGTGGTTGTAGCTCAGTGGTTGAGTGCCTGCTTCCCATGTATGATGTCCCAGGTTTGATCCCTGGTACCTGCTAAAAAAAAAAAGTGTAGGTGGGGTGAGCCATGGACCAGCAGGTGTGCGGTAAAGGCGCCAGACCTGGAGCTGCCAGGGAGCAAAGCAGGTGCAGGAGGCCCCTCAGAGTGCTCAGCAGGACTGGCCAAGACCACCCAGCGAGGGCCTGGAATGTTCTCCGGGTGTAGACAAGGCATGAGCCGCCGAGTTCCTCCACTGCTGGCGCCCCTCTGCTGACCTGGCCTTCCCGGGTTCCCTTGTTTTCCTCCAGAAGGCTGTATCTCCTCTCCCTGGCCTGTTGAAGTTTGGAGCCTTGTCCCGCCCCTGTCTTCACAATTCCGCTATGGCGTTCAGCTTTGGTCTGCTCTGACGTTTTGGTCAGGCTCTTCCCAGGATGGCTTTCTCGTGTCAGAGAGGACAGTTCTGGCATCTGAGCATGTAAAAGTTCTTGTCAAGGCTGGGCCTGGGCTCTGGTGGTGGCCATGGTTTGGTCCTTACTAATTTGTAGGCAAGGGGGCAGGGACTTGGAGGAGTTTGGGGCCCATCTGAAAGACATTGCAGTTATAAATTTTACTTGGGTTACAGCAAGAGGGATTTTCACTGCTCAGGAAGTTTCATTCCTTGGTCCCACACTGAGCGTTCAGTCCCAAGGAAGTGTCGCCCACTTCTACTTTTCATTTCTTGAGTAATGACCATGTACGAGGCACCAAGCTATGCATACGTCATCTTGCTGTATCATCATATTATCTCTTTTGAGGTAGGTATCACCTTGCTCCCATTTTACAGATGAAGAGGCTGGGGTGCAAGGTGGTTAGGCAGCTTGTCCCAGGCCCCACAGCAAGTATGTGGCAGAGCTGGCCTTCGAGCCCAGGCATGACTGACCGCAGAGATGTCACTGCACGGCGTCTCCCCTGGGGCCCATCCTGAGCCACAGGGTGAGACAGTAACCTCCCTTTTCTGTTTCAGGCCCTGAAGCGCCAGAGCTCGTTGGGCCTCTCCTTCTTTAACAGCATCTTGGCCCACGGGGACCTGCGCAACAACAAGCTCAACCAGCTTTCCGTCAACCTGTGGCACCTGGCGCAGAGGCACGGCTGTGCGGACACCAGGGCCATGGTGAGGCGCTCGGAGGGCCTTTCCCCAAGTACACCCAGCCCACTGGGGGGCTCAGGCTGGGCTAGGCTGACCAGAGGACAGCTGGCCTCGACACGGCATCGGGTCTGGACAGCCCTCACCTTCTGGAAAAGGCTCTAGGCCCAAGATTGCTGCTGAGTGACTTCCTAAGGCCTGAAAGCAGAGTTAAAAGTTTATTCCCTGTGAATAAAAAGCCACACATGGAAAAACGTCTTTATTGCGCACCCCCAGACCTGATTTTGAGCGCAGGTTCTCATGTGTTTTATTTCCGGACTTTGCTGGTTTCTTCCCCTCTCAGCCTTCAAGACTTAACCTTTTCTCTGCTAATAAGAAAACCTAATGGCCACTTGCTGAAGCCTTAGGCTCTAGGGATGGACCTCTAAATCAGAAAGGCAATGTTTCTTTCTTTTTCCTCCTAGGTGAAAACTCTGGAATACATCAAGAAGCGAAGCAAACAGCCAGACATGAGTCACTTGACCGAGCTGGCCCTCAGACTGCCCCTACAAACGAGGACCTGACCCCCGGGCCCTTCCTGAGGCCCAGCCGAGGGACCCTGAAACCGAGTCCAGGAAGAGAGGCTTTTTCCTGGGCTCTCCCTGGACTTGGTTTTGTGTTTTCATTTTTACATGTATACAAATTGGTTTACGCTTTAGCCTCTGCCCAGATTGTTCTGACAGTGAAGTGGTGGGGGTGGTCAGAGCATTAATTGTTCCGGAGAAGCAGCATCTTGGTGTTGCTGTGTATAAGTGGCTGTCGGGGTCTCAGTAAGCCCTAGAGAAGACTCAAATGGACTTTTAGGAAGAGAGAAAAGAATGCAAGTACTGTTCTTTTGGTAGGTTTTTCCCACCCTCTCTATTCTGGAAAAACCACCTTGAAAAGCAGTCCGGTTTTAAAGAGCCATAATTCCCTCTTCCTAATCTGAGGGTCTAAAGTCGAAGGCAGATGGCTCAGTTAGCTTCTTTTTCTATCAAAAGCAGCTCTTGACTGGAACATATTGGTGGATCAAAGGAGAAGACAAGGTTATGTTTGAGATTCACTGTGGCCTCAGTGGAAAGTTGACTTTAACGGAATAAATATCCTGAAGGAACATTTTATGTTCATGACTGTTCATTACTTCTCCCTCCTTCCAGAAGAAAAAGACTATGTCTAAACACAGTCGACCAGTTTGCTTTTCAGCCATAATTCTTAACAGCATGTGATTCCACTTTTTTTTTCAGGAGGTCCTGGGGATTGAACTGAGGACCTCATAGAGTGGAAGCAGGTGCTAAACCATTGAGCTACATTTCCCCAGTAAGCTTTTTTTCATTTGTTTCTAGGAGGTATCGGGGATTGAACCCGGGACCTTGTAAGTGGAAAGCAGGCTCTCAACCCCGGAGCTGTATCTGTTCCTGTCTACTTTTCTGTTGCGTTTGGTGGAATGATTTTTTGTATTACTGCTAGCAGGCTTCCACCATGTCATTTATTTTTCCTTTTTAAAAAAGTTTTTTTTTTTACAAACTATACCCACCAAGCAGAAATTCCCCTCCACCCCAACATTTTTCAGTCAGTAAGAAACTGGTATTAGTGAGTCATGGCCTATAACCCCTTCCCAATGAAAATGCACTAAAAGTGCCTCCAAACTGTGTTCCTTTTTGGAAGATAAACGCTGGGCATAGATTGTATTTCATCCCATTTATCCTTTATGTGCAAAACACAGGATCACAACACAAAGTTAACCCCAGAAAGTAAAGGGTGTTAAAATATTTTTTGAAAAATAAATTTATTATAAACCCATGTATTTACAGACTCATTTAGGGCTAAGAACAGAAGTCTTTTTAGCCAACTTGACGACAACCCCACCACCCAAAAGAACTGTTGAGGAAATAACCTACACAAAGAATGGTGGATGCTAAAGAATGCCTCCTCCCTTTATTGGACTACACTCACAAAAGCTCAGCATTGTGCTATTGTTCAAATACTCAGTGGCCTTTATTTCACATAATTATTTCCATTAAAATGATTTTATATACCATTTTTACTATATGATGCTAAACAATTGGTAGATTCACGAATTATACTCTAAGTCATCTCTTCAACTTTGAGACTGCAAATGTTGGACTGCTGGCTCGTAAGCCTGGCTCAGTGAAAAATTGCTTCCGTTAACCTGAACTTGAATTTTCAAAATATTTTAGGTATCTATTACACCAAAGGGAGCCTCCAAACTATCTGCTACCCTACCCAGGCAGCAGCTTAGATTTTGTGATCTTTTGTGCTGTTTTCCCCAGCCCATTACTTAATGAATAAACCAGTCTCTGAAAACTAGTCTATGTGGGATGTAGTCTACTGTTATTATGGATGATAGAGAAATAAAGAACCCAACCAAGAATTTTTGGAAATAAGGCAGAAATGAGTTCCAGTTCTGGATGTCAGAAGTCTCACTAGGCTAAAACCAAGATGTTGGCAGGGAGTTTTCTTTTCTAGAGGCCCAGGGGAGAATGTTTTCTTGCCTCTTCTGGTTTCTACAGGCCTCCCAAATTCCTTGGCTCATGGCCCCTTGCATCTTCAAAGCCACCAACAGCCAGTGAAGTCTTTCTCACATCAAGTCTCTCCAACACCAACTCTTCCCCTTGTGATTACACGGGGCCCACGTGGATAATCCAGGATCATCTCCCTCCTTTAAGGTCATCTATCACTCCATCTGTGCCCTTAATTCCCCTTGGCCTTGCACTCCGACATATGCATAGATTCTGGGGATTAGGACATAGACTCCAGGAGGGGGTCGGGGAGGCCCGATACTGTGTATCACAAGAGCTAAAGAGTTGTGATAGTTTGTAGACCTGAATACAATTTAATTTCTTTTAAGGGAGAACCTTGTAAGTATTTTTATCTGGCAAAATACTTTGGGGGGGAGCAGACTTGGCCCAATGGATAGGGCGTCCGCCTACCACATGGGAGGTCCGTGGTTCAAACCCTGGGCCTCCTTGACCAGTGTGGAGCTGGCCCATGCGCAGTGCTGATGCGCGCCAGGAGTGCTGTGCCACACAGGGGTGTCCCCCGCATAGGGGAGCCCGATGCGTGAGGAGAGCTGCCCGGCGCAAAATAAAGTACAGCCTACCCAAGAATGGCACCGCACACATGGAGAGCTGACACAACAAGATGACACAACAAAAAGAAACACAGATTCCCGGTGCTGCTAAGGATAGAAGTGGTCACAGAAGAACACACAGCGAATGGACAGAGGGCAGACAACTGGGGCGGGGGTAGGGAAGGGGAGAGGAATAAATTTTTTAAAAAATCTTAAAAAAACAAAACAAATACTTTGGGTGGGTTGGACTAGTTGTGGAATGGTGGCCTCAGGGCAGGGTCTAGTGGGCTAAGGTAGAGCAGGAATCATTTCAAGGAATAAAACTGTAAGAGCCATGAGGTTTTGGGGGCGGGGGGGGGGGGGGGAATGGGAGGAGATAGTGAGGAAAGGACCTTGCCCAGAAAGTTGAGAAATCTGAGAAATGGCTAAGATGTTTGAGAACAGGACTTTGGAATATTCAACTAAGATCAATCCACGCTATATGCCACACCCACCCTTCATTTCCAAAGAAGTCCCCAAATTACTTTGTTCCCATGGAAACAGGCTGTGTTCTGAACACAGGAGTCAAGACACAAGGGCAGTGACAGAGGCGCAGCCCCAGCCAAAGCCTGGAAGCACAGACAGTAACCCTCAGGACCCCGCAGATGGCTGCAGGGCACTCGTCTGAGTGACTGGGGACTTGCCAATGAAAGAGGCTGAGGGGACCAGTCCTGCTGGAGGGACAGTCCCTCCACCTCTTGCCTTAGCTGCCCAACCCTGTTGTAGACCCTGCTTCCAGAGCAGACTTCAAGGAGCTCCTGTGTCTATATCACGACAACCTCTTCCGAGTAAGAGGGACTTAGAAACATTATCCAAACAGAGCCCTACTGAGTCAGAGAGCCAAGTCCTGTTAAGAGACTTCTCTGCTAAGTGGAAGGAAGGGAGGCCCTGAGCAGCACCCCCTATCACCCAGGCTTAGATGGTGGCAAGAAAGTGGACACCTGGTCATCCACTCTCCAGAATCATGCCCAAGGGACAGCCAAGCAGTCTTCCACTAAACTGAGGCAGGCCTAAATTGCAGTGTGATTTCTCAGCAAGATGAAGCTTCCTGAGAGTAGAAATGGTTGGCTGATTCCCTTTTACACGTAGTGGATTCCTGCAGTATTGACCAAGGCCAGGAGGGATTTCTTCCCCACGCCAAGGCCTGTCCAAACATTCAGATGGCCTCGTCCATTACACATGGCAAGGATGGAGCTGTGTGAGGTCAAGTCTCTGTTTTGAGAAAGGGTCCCACACGGTCACTTTTTGTGCACGCTTATATGGCTCAGGACTTGCTCAAGGCTGATCAGTCAGGGAAGGCCAATGTCTGAGGTAGCCTGTCTTATCCCTGTCTGGTGGGGCAGCAGTGGACTGGCTTGAGGTGCTCGCCCACCCCCTGCCAGGGGCTGGTTCAGGAATAGGCAATGAGTCTTGAAGTCTCTCGAGGGGCTTGTGAAGATTCCCTAACCCAGAAGTTTTTCCTTCTTCCTCTGGAATGTTCTAGTGTATTGACATGTTGCAGATGCTACAGCCATACTTCCACCAGCATGATGAAGTCAACATCAAGGATGAAGAAGCAGGAAGGAGACTGTTTCCTTGGTGAGCTGCTCAATCAGGGCCCCACGTCAGGACTTGTCCTGTGAGACTGAGTTTCCCATCAGCTTAGACCTGAGCTGGAATGTCTGCAAGGGGCATTCTCGCCAAGTGATGCAAAACTGGCCCAATCAGAGCCTGTTTGGAGACGCAGAATGGGTACTGACTGAACAGAAAAGTGGCCATGTTGTCACTGAGATCATTATACTTGGGAGTTCTGCGAGACGGGCGGTAGAGTCCAGGCTTGGAAGTGATGGGACTTGCTGGGGCAACTTCTTGTGTCATCGCCCCATGCCTGTGATGTACCATCCATCTCCACCACAGAAATCACCTGTGCTTCCTTTGTTATCACAAAGGACCAAATAAAACATCAACCTGGGAATGTGCCAGTGATTCACTTAGGGCAGGGGTTAACAAGGGGTCCATGAGCTTGAATTGGAATTTTAAAAAAACATTATTCTTGAGGAACATGTTGGTGCGGGTGTGATATACTTATTAAATAATACACAATACAGTGTGGACTTAGTAAGAGTAAGGGGCCCGGGGTTTTCACCTGACTGGCAAAGGGGTCCGTGGAACAAAAAAGGTTAAGAACCCCTGATTTAAGAGGATTAACCACTCACCAAAATGCCTTGCTCAGAGTTCCTCTAAAGCACAAAAACAGAGTCCAAACCCAGCACGTTGGATCTAAGGCAGAGGCTGGAAAAGGCAAGACTCGTCTAGAAACACACTTCCCAGCAGCACAGGAAGCTTGGCCACGTCTGGTGACCTTTCACAAGCGGCAGCTATCCTAAGACGGGAGAGGGAAGTGAGCTTGCCAATACCTTTTTATCATTCGCCCCACTTCCTGACTGTGATTCATATGTGTAATAAAGTTTCAGTTTCTTAAACCAAAACTCCAAGTATCTGGGTAAAATTCCCTAGAACAGATGTCACAGTATGGGACGGTGACTTGGGGCCTGTGGAACAAAAGGACACCACTTAATACTCACAAGCTGGATGAGCCCAAGCAATTACTTCCTCCCTGAACCTCAGACTCCTCATCTATAAGATAGGAGTAGTAATAGCACCTATTTCATAGAATTATGACCATTAAATCGAATAATGCTAGGAAAACACTTGGCAGTGCCTGGCACATACTAAACGTTCAATAAATGCTAGCTACTATTAGTCACACGCGCTGATGTCTTCAAATAGGGACGGAATGTTTAGCACATAAAACAGTAGGTTTTAGCCACTGAGATGTCCTCTTGGATCCTGAAAAATGAGCTGCGCCCACGCCATTTCCTCCAAGTAAGCCAAGAGAGCTGTTCTGCAGCTTCCCAGCAGTTTGAGCCAACTGGCCCATGGCTTTCATGTGCATAAATGACTAATAAAGCCATTTGGGCAGGTTTTTGAAACAAGACACTAGCGTTTAATCTTCATACTTGATGGACCTGGAAGCGTTCCTGTCAATATAAAAGACTTTGGTGGGGGCGGTGGAGAAGCCGAGGCCGCTGCCTCGGTTGTACTTCCAGCTCATGGCCCGGTCGTAGTCCTGCTGCAGGTTCCGCTGCAGGGTGTCGGCCGCCTTCCTGCTGAGCGCCATGGTGGACCCGCCCACGCTGCTGGGCGGGCGGCTGAACGAAGGCGACAGGTGTTTGAAGCCACCCATGAGTTTGAGAAATTTCAGTTTCTGATTCTCGTTTTCAAAACCAGCAGTGTCCCACTGGCCAAACCGGGTTCCCTGTGTTAGAAGAAAGGGCGTTACATTCCGAGAGGCCAAAGCCCCGTGCTTCCCCCGTGGCTGGCTGAAGGGCTTGCTCTGCGGCAGGCACTGTGTCTGATTTGATCCCACCAAGAACCCTCTGAGGAGGACCACTATTCCCATTTTCCTGATGAGGAAATGAGGCCCACAGCTAAGCGGTGGGCAGAAACCTAAAGAGTGACCTTGCTGGAATTCCAACTCAGGTCTGGCCAACACCAGAGCCGACCCTTCTTGCAGAGCTGCCTTTCAGCCTGACTCCTTCTGCCGCACTCGTGGCAGCGGAGCACGTCAGCTGGCCGCTACCCTGTCTGCACAAGGTTTCCTGGTGGAGAAGTGGAAATTGGAAGCACATTTCTCCTCCCGGAAGAACCACATGTGACAGCAGGAAGGGCTGGAGACCCAGAAGGGTGAAGGGTCACGTGGCTACATCGGAGGCAGGGCCAGCCCAGGAACTCGGATGTGTCGTGGTTCCAGGGCAGAGCCCTCTACATCACCCATGCACAAGAAAATGCAAAAGAGCCCTCCAGAGCCTCCCAAGCAAAGACCCCTTTTCCTTCCCATGCCTGTGGGAGAGGTGAGAAAGCCCTGCCCCCAACGCAACAAGAGCTTTGCTAAGTCAGGCAGACCCAGGCCCCAGCCCCACCTATGTGACCCTGGTCCAGTCACCCAACCTCTCTGAGCCTCTGTGAGGACTAAATCAGAATCTATACCAAAAGCCCAGAGCATAATGGGCAGCACACTTGAAAGCCTCAATAACTAACTTGTAGTTCTCCCGGCCCAACCTGGCTGGACTGCTGCCCTCCACACGGGAGGGACTTTCCACTTAGAGGCCAAATGCCAGCCTCACACTTATTTCCAGGACACTTTGGGGGAAAAGTAAGAACCAGGTGTCACCACAGCTGCCCGAGTGAGCTAGTAACTAATTCTCTTCCACAGCCCGGGTGCAGGAGTAATTACAGCTTCCCAGGCCTGCAGTTTCTGGAAGGAGATGCCGCCTGTGACAGCCGCGCAGTGCTTCATGAGGGGCGCTGCCAGGAGGCTGCCTGGGCCTGGGTGAGCCTGTTCTCGTAGCTGGGGGCTAAGACCCCAGGGTCCCCAGCCCACCTGGAGCACCCCTCCCCACCAGTGGTCCTAGGTCCTGAGTCCTGGGAGGCAGGTTTCCACCTTTGTGCCCCAGAATCGCTCTCCTGCCATCGGGCCCAAGTACAGCCCTGGGGGCCACTGGCTCTGACTGGTGCTGCCCTGGGCTTTTTGCCTATTCCACTCCAGCAGTGCATCCTGTCAGCTCTGCGCGGCTCAAGGGGGTAGGGATGGAGAGAAAGGAGACATACAGGAAAAACCCGCCCACAGCAAGGCCACTCCTCCCCATCCCACTTATTCCTTCCCGCAACCTCAGTGGGCCGGGGTAGAGCCCCCTTTTATGAGGCTCAGAGGGGGAAGTCACTTGCCTACAGGCTCACAACTCAAAAGTGGCAGAGCCAGGAACAGATCCCAGATATTGAGCCGAATCAAGCACTTTTCTCTGTACACTCAGAAGGCTTAAGACAAGCCGCGAAGGCGAGCCCTGTCATCCCTGAGCCTTCTCTTTCCCTCTCCCCAATTCCAAGCCACTGACAAGTCCTGGGGGGCTGTGCCTCCAGAACCAATCACGAAGCTGCCCTCTTCTCCGTGCCCAGCGCCGTGGCCTGCAGGCTGACAGCACTTTCTAACGCATCTCCCACATCCCCGTGGAGACGCCACCCTCCAGCGGCTCCTGTGCATTCAGAACCTAACGCAGGGCCTGCTGGGGCCCTCGCTGGCCTTGTTCCCGTACTGCTCCAAGCCCTTCCCTTAACAGCGAGTCACTCGCTTGCCCTGGTCTTCCCGGAGCTGCACGTCCTTGTCCCGCAGGTCTCTGTCCTGGTGGCCCCCTTCTCAGTGGTGTCACCGCCCCCGCCCCATCCAATGTGGCACCCACCCCCAGTCACCCTCCAGCCCACTTTTTTTCCTCTTCCTACAGCCGTCTGAAACCACTGCCTTTCTTTCCTTGCTAATTTTCTGTTTCCCCACTGCATCTCCTCCCCCCCCCACCCCCCCACCCCACAAAGACCCCCAAGAGGATTCTGCACCTGCATGCCCAGAACCCAGCAGGAGCTCGGGGACAGGATGAAGTGACTCAACTGAAGGGGCGAGGGGTGCAGAGACACGAGGCTGCCTTCCAGGGCTGCGGCCTCTCAGGAGCGAGCCGGGTAGCTGAGCAGCCTGGCCTGGAGGCTCTAGCACTACTCCCTCCCGTGCGTCTTCCCAGCATGGTTTAGAAATCTCCCATTCAAACTGGATCTTGAGGGCAGCCTGCCCCCTGCCCCCACACCCCTCCTACCCTGCTTTCCACCAGCCTTCCGGGCCTTTCTTCCAGCCTTCCAGTGCTGGGAAGGGCTCCCTACCATCGGCCTCCCATGAGGGCTACTGCAGGACGCCCCACCCGCCCAGAGTCGGAGGCAAAGGCTGCTTCGCTCGCTGGGCCAGCTCTCCAGCAGGGAGGAGGACAGGCGGCCCTCGCGGAAGGAACGAGCTCAGGGCAAGCTCTGCTGCCGAGGGAACCTGCTGGGCGGCTGGGTTGCCTCTGGGGCGTGGACTAGCTTGTCCTCCCGCACCTCCACTCTTCATGCGGAGGCAGGCGGCAGTGCAAGGGGCAGGGCCCAGGCCGCCAGCACGCCACCTTGCCAGGCCCTAGTCTTCAACTTACTGTCCACATCCTGGTTTCAGAAGCTTCCGTTTTGCCCGACTCACGATCGATCTCTTCTTGCAAGGCCTTTCGCCTCATCTGAGCAAAGGGAAAGGAAGAGAAAAAAGAGATACAGATGTTCTCCTTGGAGCTTGAACCCAGGCCACAGAAGGGGCTGGGGGAATAGGAGGCGACGGGACGGGGAGCCCCAGCTTTCCTTTACTGCAAACATTCGTCAAAACTCTCTTCCGAGTATCTCAGAAGCTGCAGTCCCTTGGGGTTAAAGAGGCAAACTTGAGTTTTGTGTCCTGCAGCACAAAAAAGCCAGGGGTCCAGAAGAATGAATTCTCCTAGCTTAACCACCTTTGGCTTTAAACCTTGTTTCTAATAACCATTTGGGATGGAAAAGTTCCCAAAAAAGCACTGCTCAAGTGCCTGCCTTCCTGTACTTAAGCTTTGCGACAACAACGTTTTCTAGAAAGAACACAGGCTAGGGAGTCAGGCAGAGGCTAGTTAGAATCCCAGCACTGCTGTTAGCTAGCTGTGTGGCCTTCGGTTGGCCACTTAACCTGTCTGATCCTTGGTCTACCTGTCTGCAAATAAGATAGAAATATCAACTATCCTAGAGAGGAAATGGGAGAGGCAGAAATGGTATCTATGCACCTGGCACCAGGTGGGCCAGTCTTAGAACTGGTTCCAAGGCCGGCTCGAGGCCACTGTTACAGCCCCACTGGCCCTGCTGCGTAATATAAAACCTTCCAGGGCCTCATCCTCCCTCTCAGGGGCTCAGGGGTCACTTGAGCTGCCCCTGCCTGTGGCCCCCTCCAAGCTGCTACAGGCTGAGAATACCTGAGACTAGAGAGGCCAACAGTCAAAGTGGCAGAAAATGCTGGTACAGCCCTCTGGGGGAACCCTGCTGGGGTGGGGGAGGAAACAAGGGCCAGGGTGGTCAGTGACTTGCCCAAGGTCTCCCGGTTAGTGAGCGGTCCAAATGTGGGCACAGTCCCCACTCCGCCCTGCCAGGTCTGGGGATCCAGGATCACAAAAACATCCCAATTCCAGAAAGTCCGGTTCCCACAAAGGACGTGTCTGCCAGGGATCCAGGCACAGCACAAGCTGGTCTATAATCACTCTACTTCTCCACCATGTGAGGTGGCAACCTGCAGGCCTGGCGGAGGTGTTCCCTGCCCTGGCCACTGGGTCTCAGGAACACGCCACCCCTGCAGCGGGTCCCAGGAAGAGCCGTGGCTGGGGATCCCCCACGACCAGATGGGCACCCCTGCCAAGGCCCTGGCAGCTGGAGGGGTCTCCTGGTAGGAGGTGGGGAGGGCCTGAGGCCCTTGTCACTGGGGGCAAGCCCCAGAAGCCTCTGGAATTCGTGGCCCCCTCCCCTCCCCCCAAGACCTGGCAGGAGGCGAGGGTGCCTCTGTTGGGCGGCAGGACGCAGAGGGAGGGCACGGGAGGGGCTGTGGCGTACCTGGTCGATGTGTGCCTCGTCCATGTTGCCCTTCTTTTCCAGCACCACCTCCAAGTCTGTGTCTGTGCCCTGCACAGGAGGGCGAGGCCAGTGAGATGCAGGTGCTCGGTGGCGGGGGACGTGGCCCCGGCAGCTCAGCGGGGTGACAGCACGACAAGGCCCAGCAAAGACCCCAAGACCACAGCAGCCCCCCCAAGCTCTGCCACCTGGGCAGGACCTCAGTCAGCACAGCCCTTCCCATCCTTTCTCCTCCACAATCCTTCTCCCAAGCCCCCGTCCCCAAAAGTGGCCCATCACTGACCCACGTGACATATGCAGAATCTGAAACTCAGAGATGTGATGGTGACCACAAGGTCAGGCCACGGGTCAGGGCCAGGACTGATGCCAAGCCCAGGGCCCCAGACTCGGCTCGGCATGCGACCTTCCTGTCACCTGACCTTCCGAGGCTCCACCAAACCATCAAGAGGGGAAGAGGCCAAGGGCTTGGTGCCCGGCGCGGGAGGGGGCCTGGTAGGGCCCAGGGAGTGCAGTGGTGGGCTTGGGGCTCAGAGCCCGGCCACCAAACCGACCACCCGGACCAAACCCCGCAGTCCTGGCCACCACCTCGTCTCCTGCCTGGACAACAGCGACCGCCTCCAAGTCCCCGCTTCCCCACTCACCCGTCGTCCACGCAGGGGCTCCACTGAGCGTTAAAATGCCATCAGATCCTTTCACACGCCCCCCTCTCCCGAGGCCCATCTTGTTTACACTGAAAATCACTCGGCCCTTCCCCCTCAGCTTTCCCCCTGCTGCCAGGCTCACTTGGCTCCACCCGGGGCCGTCTGGGCCCTGCCGGGGCTCTGCACCGGCTGCCCCCACGGGTCGGCCTCAGCCTCCACGCCCTCACTGGGCCTGCCCTGACCAGCTCCTCTCCTCTGGTGCCGACGCCTCACAGGCCCCGCTGTGCTGCAGCACCGTGCGTGACCATCCCCACCGCTGCTCCCTCACGGCCCCTGTGGGTCCTGCAAACCCACGTGTCTGCCTGACTCCTGGGGCTCCCTGGGAGGTCGAGTCCCATCACTGAGGTAGAGGGGACTGATGACCTTCCCCCGGGCACCTGGGAGAAGGGGTTCTGGTGGGGGCTGGGCTCCCAAGCCTCCAGAGTTCCTTCCCACCCAAGAGTTCCTGAGCAGAGGAAGACAATGGTGACAGCAGGTCTGAGGGCTGCAGGCAAGGCTGAGGAGCAGCAGCTGGGACCCGTGTGGGCCACAACACAGAGGCTGACCCTGCCCCCCCCAACACCTGCCTGACTCCCAGCTCCAGGGCCTCATCCCTTCAGGGCGCTTTTACTGAGCCCCTCCTTGGCGCCAGGCCAGCCCCTCATAGGAGCGCGGTACCCATTCGCCATGACGGTTCCTGGAGAACCACAGGGAAACGGCTGGCCAAGGCCACCCAGCCGGCTGGGGCAGAGCTGGGAAGGGGCCCAGGCCTCCTGACCTCCCGCTCAGGCGTGTTCTAACCTAAGACACTCTTTTCTTGGGCCCAGATGACACTGGATTCCAAGAAGAGATTAAAAATCTCCAGGTTGGAAGGCAGGCAGGGTGTGAAAGTCGGCTCTACCTCTCACCAGAGGACAACGCGGAGGCTGCCCAGGCCGGGCAGGCCTCAATGAGGCAGTGAGGAGAGCAGGAGGGCGCAGGGGTGTGGCTGTCAGCACCACCTCGCCCCTACCCCGAGGGCACGCCCACCCTGAGGGTGGTGCAGAGGGAAAGCTCTCGAAGGCCGGCCGGCACTCTCACTCACCCCCACCTTTCCCGGTCACTCAGAGAGTGGAGAGAAGGCCCTCCTCTGGCCCTCCCTTCTGGAACCTGGCTGTCCTCTCAGAACACCCTCCCTCAGCCTCCCTGTGGTCTAGCTGGGGTTGACCCTCGTGGCCCCCACCTCTGGTATCAGACTCAGGCCTCTGGCTAGAAGATCCCGGTCTAACAGAGCAACCCTGGGCCTTCTCCTGCCCTTGTTTCAGAGGGTGGGTGGCTGAGCTGTCAGCGTGCAAGCCTGGAACTGCTGGGTGCCGTGTCGCCACAGGCTGTGGTGGAGTAGTTTGGTTGGGACCCCAGGCCTGGGGCAAGCCAGGTGAGCATCCCCCGCCGTCCAAACCCACTGGACTCCTACGTCTCGTAGAGTAGGCTTGCTTAGTGAACTTGGACAGCCACGGGTACCGTGCTATCTCTAACTATTTGGTTCCTGAATTTTGGATCGCAAGTGACGAGAGCTCAGAAAAAAAGGATTCCTCAAAAAGATCTCATCCCAACATATTTGGATCTAGATTACAGATAGTGAGAACTTGGTGACCTGATTATCCAATAGCAAGGGATACCCGTATTGTTGATGATCCTGCACGAACCCCTGGATCCAGCCACCCCGAAGCCAGACAACCCCTAACTCTCCAGTTATGTGTTTTTAAAAAACCCCCTTTTCTGGCTGATGTCGGTTCAGTTAGGGTTCTTGTAGCTAAAAGCAAGAGGCTGTGCAGGTGCCTATAGCATGTGCACACACACACTCACACACACACACTTCCAACCCTCACCCTTAAATCTCCCCAGGCAACGTCCATTTCGGAAGGAGAGCCTACCTCCTCGCAAGGTTCTCCCACTTCCTCTCTCTCCTTCCTCTTTTTTTTCTTTCTCTTCAGAGCCAGCTCCTCAACACCTGGCTGCTCTGCCTGTTTCTTGGCCTTGCTCTTCTTCTTCACAGGGGGCTGGGGGTCGTTTCCTATCGGGATGTATTCTAGAGCCTCCACTTTAACTGGCTTCTTCTTACTTCCTTTCCTAGAGCTCCTCTCCGCGGACCTGGAGGCCTCCGGGTGGCCTGGGGAGGCACCTCTCTCCTGATGGATTTTCTTTTTCTTCTTTATCTTGGTGCTTGGCTCCTTGGGGCTCCCCTGCTTCCGCTTCTGCCCTGAGGCTGCCTGTTCCTCCTCGGACCTCTCCCCGGGGCAAGCAGAGAGAGCATCTCTGGCCTCAGAGAACCAGAGGTTCTTGGCAGAGAAGGCTGCGGTGTGCTCAGCCTTTTTCTCCTTCTTGTGCTTTTTGAGCTTCTTGCCATCTCTGGCCACAGACTCTTCCTTTCTGGGGTATGGGGAGGTCTCCATCCCCAAGCCGTGGGATACGGCCAGGATCGGCATGGACTTCCTCTTCTTTTTCTTCTCCCCACGGAGGAACTCACAGGAACCCAGAACCTGGGTCCTGGAGCTGGGCGACTTCTCCGACCACCTGGCTTGCAAGGCAGTCTCAGGTTCTAGGTGGTCTGCACAGGTGAGGGTATTCTGGACCTTCTTTTTCTTCTTCTTCACCGCAGGCATCTTGGGGACCTGCCCCTGGACCACATTCTTAGAGGGGGATGTGGCTCTTCTAGGAGAAACCTCAGTGAAATAATTGTCATCTTTTAAAATCGAATATTGAGTCTTTGATTCTTTAAGCCCTTTCTTCTTCTTCTTCTTCTTCTTCTTCTTCTTCTCTGGGATTCCAAGGCCCAGGTCTACCTTGTAGGTCTTGGCGATCATTTCTGAAAAAGGAAACGGAAGAGGTTACCCCACACCCAGCCACTCCATGTACTATTCTGCCAGGCATCACCAAGAGCCAGGCTTCTTTGGGCAGCTGAGCTGTAATATTAGGGGATGGAGGAAATGGTCACAGTTCCTGTGGTGCAAAAGGCAAGACAAGAGAAAAAAGAGTCGGGAGTCTAAATTCAGACAGGCCTAGGTTCAAATCCAAACTCTGCTCTCCGACCTCAAGCAATCGCCTAACTTGCCTCAATTTCCCCATCTGGAAAATGGGGAGTGAAAAAAAAACACTTCCTTCCTCCAAGGAAGGCACACACAAGAGAATCCATGTGAAGTGCTGGATGGCTTGTTGATCCCTTTCTCTAACCCCTGTCCTCAGCCCTCTGAGCCTCGTCATTCATTCCACAGGGGCTTACTGCCTGCATACCCTGTGCCAAGCACTGAGGATACAACTGTAATGAAGCCAGACAGACCTGTGCCTACCGACAAGAGCTTTTGCTGTGGCCAGAGATCCGATTCCCACCAAAGGCATTAAGGGCGACACAATGAATCCCATACTCTGGCTCATCTAAATAGTATTTCAGCTCTGCATCTAGAAACTAATTTCCCCATACCCTAGGTGACTCCCCTCCTAACCACCTCCCCATCTGGCTAACAGTAAGAGCTGCAGCAAGGCCTGGTCAGAAGAGCCCCAGGTTCAAATGGCGACTCTGACACTGTCCTGCTGCTGGCCTTGGCTTCTCTGGGCCTTATTTCTCCCTTCTACAAAAGGAGGATTGAACCGGATCAGAGGCTGAGGACCTCTTCCAGCCCACAAGCCTGTTAACGCTGATTTTACAATTTCAAATTAGCTGCTGATATTTAAGGATTGGAGATGACACCCGAAAACCAAGAATGCTCAGGTTTTTTTCTGAACAACGGAAAGCTTTGGAGGCACTGGGCTCACATGCTTACATGGCAGCCCTCAGCTGGTGTGGAGTGGGGGAGGTGTCCCAGAGGAGGCTGGGCCCCTCCAGTAACACTCCAGCCTCCAACTGGCTCACTTCTCTCATTCCAGTCACTGCTCAGTTCCTGGCGCCCTAGACTAGATGACTCTAAGGCACCTGCAGAGTCCAGAACCAAAGTATCACTTCACAGGCCTGTCCCCAGCTTGGATGGGGATGGGGGGAAGGTCAGTAGGGTCTCCATCCCGCAGCTCTCCACAGCCTTCGAGCCCAGTGGATCCACACTGGCCTTACTCACTCTTAGCAGCTTCCAAGAGCCACGTCATGCCTGAGCTATAGCTCAAATTCATTCATAACCTGCTCCGGGAGCACCTGAAGAGTCAAGGGAATAACTCATTCTTTCCACATTTTTTCTGTGTTTTGTTTCCTCCTGAATTCCCAGAGCCTAGCTCCATGCCTGACACATAGAAGGTGCTCAATACTGAATGAATGAATGTATACCAAGAATACAAGATAAAACACTTGCCAGAAAGAAGCAGGCAGGTGTAGGAGCAAAAGAAGTGTGTTATCACAATGACACAGGTGATAAAAGGATAGTGGTCGGGTGAGCATGGCAAAGGACATCTAACTGGCTTATCAGTTACCAGGAAAGTTTCTGAAGGAAAATTTCCAGCTTGGGCAATGGGCAGGAAGGTGCTAATCTGCGAGACAAAGGAATACTGAAAGGAGGCAAGGGGGTGGGGGACTGGAAGAGACAGGCTGGTTTGGACAGACTGAATTTGAGGTGCCAGGAAGACTGGCCTGAAAGCATAACTTAGAAAGTGCAATTAACCTAGGAACTGAACTGGCAGGAGGCAGGACCTCAGGGAATACCGACGTTCAAATGGGAGGACAAAGGAAGAAGGACTGGCAAAGGAGAAGGCGGAGCCAGGGGAGCTAAGACCAAGGATGAAGACTGGTCAAGAGAGCTGGTAAGAACAAAGACGCCCGGGGTGGTCCTCCTTGCCCCTCTCTGCCAACCAGAGGTCCGTAGCAGATCCTCCCCTTCCACCCTTCTACCTAAAAATATTCATTTAGGGGAGGGAAGAGGAAATGAACCTTAACTATGTGTCCTCCGCAAACGGAAATTCTTTCTCCAAAAGCTCTAAGTTCTCGCGGTAGCCCCGTGAGGGTCGGTGTAAATATCCCATCACACAGACTTGCTAGCCAAGGCTTGGGGACTTTAATCCACTTGTCCTACGTCCCAGAGCGAGCAAGCAGCAAAACTGGGGTTCGAGCCCGGCTCGCAGGACCCAACCCTGCGCTCTGGCCCCAAAGCCCCACTCCCACCGCAAGATCGCTAGCGGGAGGCAAGAGAGCCAGGCGACGGGATCAGAGCCTTGAAGACTTCACCGCGCCCAAGTTTCCGCAAAAACACACTGGGAGAGATAACGCCCGGGTCCCGCGCCCCGCTCCAAAGCGGGGGACTTCCTGGAGGTGGCGGCCTCAAGCCGGCGCGGGCGCACACGGACGACTCAAGGCCGTAGACTCGAAGGTGCAGGTTGCCCGTTTTTTCCTGGCCCCTCCTGCGAAGGCCCCTGGGTCCCCGCCCCATAACCCCGCGCCACTACCGCTGGCGTCGAGCCCCAGGCACTCACCCGCGGGCCACACTCCCCCGCCTCCACGTGAGCGACCGCTCAGCCGTGACCCGGAAGTCTGCCTGGAGCCGCTGGCCCGCCCCCACAGGTTGCGGCTCCTTCCGGGTCGCGGCCGCGCTCCGCGCGCGGTTGTCGTGGAAACCGAGGCCATGGCGGCAGTGCCGCCGGTGTTGAGCCGCTCGGGCCCGCGTGAGGAGCCGGCCGGCTCTCCCGAGTCGTCGGTCACCACGAGGACGCCGGTGACCACCGTGTCGTCCGTGTCCCCCGAGCTGCCCGTCTCGCCGGGACAGGTCGCAGAGCCGCCGGGCAAGAATCTGTGGGAGCAGATCTGCGAGGGTAGGCGGCCCGCGCGGCCGAGAGGGGCGGGACCCCCGGGCGTCGCGTTGCCTGAGCGCCCACTGTGCGCCAGGCAGCTGACGTGCGCGCCGGGCCCCCCATTTTCCGCGCGGGAAACTGAGGTCCCGAGAGGGTTGCCCGAAGTCACGCAGTGAGGAATCTCACCGTGATCCGTAGGCAGCTCACAGCCGCGGGGAAGCGGAATAGAGGGCACTGTGTGGTGTGGACCAGGTGGTTCGCGAACCGCTTTTTGTGAGCTTCAAAGAATCGCCGGGGCGGAGCTGGGGAGCCTTTAGAAAAAGTGTCAGTGCCCAGGCCACGCCTTCAGGGCTTCCGGTGGGGTCCAAGAAATCGACTCTTTTCAGGAATACCCCGGGTAATTCAGGAGTAGGTGCCCAAATCTTGAGCAGCCATGGTGTAGACAGACTTGGGATTTAATCCCCCTTTGCTTCAGACCTTTCTTCACACCCCCAAACGGAGTTTAGCTTACCTTTTGCGAGTTTACACATACCTTGGATCATGAGGCACTACAAAACTTCACACGTACCTTAGACATTTTAATTTGTCACCCTCTCTGTAAAATGGGGATAACGATGGCATCCCCTTCGTGATGTTGGAAGGGTGGAACCAGATATTCAGAGAAAGTGCCTTAGCAAACTACCTGATTTGACAGCAACAGCTCCCTAAGTATTAGCTGTTAATAAATAACTGTGGGTGGTTTGTGTTTCTCCACTTGCCTGTAAGCTCCTCAAGGTCAAGGGCTGAGATTTTGCTTTCTCATGGCCATCATCACTACCTCAGAGGTCTGAAACAGGCTGTCCAAAGACTTAAATCAACAGTGTCATCAGCTCTGGTAGCCACTAGCCACATGTGGCTGTGCAATTAAGGAACTTAATTTTTGTTCTATTTAATTGTAATAAATTTTCTGTTTTTATTTAATTTTAGTAAAGTAAACTAGCAACATGTGGCTAGTGGCTACTGTATTGGACAGTGCAGATCAGAAAATGTTTGTTGAAAGGGAAAAAGAATGAATGCACCAGTGTATGGGTCAAGGAGAAGAGAGAGTGATGAGTTGAAGGGCAGACAATACAGAGGAAGAAGGAAATAGCAGCCTTAGAGTTGATATCTGCCCACAGTGGCCACCTGGTTCAGCCCCCATCCAGTGCCTGAATTCCTTCTCTAGCATTGCAGTGGATTATTACCTCCAGAAAAATCGATTTCATCTTTGAATGTTCTCCTTAAAACTTCCACCCTTCAGTCCTTGACCTTGGTACTGTGACCCAAGGAGTTCATCCGCTCTCCTGCCAAGCATTCATTCAGATATTTGAGGGTAGCAATTGTGCTCCTCTTTGCCCCCAAGCTTTTACCTCTCCAAGCCAAAGAGCTCTTCAGCATCAGATTTACTGGCAGAGTTTGATGGGCAAGCTGCTCAACCTCGTCTGTAAAAAGGAAATAACCCTAATACCTCCCTCACTGTGAGGGACTGAATACCATCATATGTGTGAAGGTGTTTAGCACAGCACCCTGCATTTAGTAAGGGTTCAATAAATGTTAATTCTGGACAACAAGGAAACATGCTTTGCATTTTTCTTTAAAATCACAAATTTTAGTTCGGTCCAACAGGCCTGTAGAGAGAGAGCAAAGACAAAAGGTTTTGATAAGTTCTTTGAAAACACAAGTGAATTGGAAAGTGCCACTTATAAAATGGTAGATTACACAATCAAGTTAAGAAGATCCAAAGATGGTGAATTATACCCAAGGCACTGTTTTTATAACCTGGACAAATAAACACAGTCCTGGAGATGAGCATTCCTCTGTAACAAACATAGAGTGAGTTAAAACAGTTTCTCACAAAAGCATGAAAAAAACAGGCTTTAAAGTAATCCTATCTCTGAGGTTAAGTATTACGTTCCATTAGGATAGTTCCATTTAAAAAGCAAATGATCACAGCCAACACACTTGCCAACAACTCAATTTCATGAAGATGAGATACAACATAGGTAAATAGCCTACTGAAACAAGACCTTTATCCTACCTGACTCATGCTGTTTTTGTGTGGATGTGCCTTTATGATAACTTGTAGATGTTCTTTGGTTTTCTTTCTCTCATCTTTCCAGTGACAACTAATCCAGAGCTTTGTATTTTCAAAGGCATTTGTACTCATATCAATAAACTTTTCCTGCCAAGTTTCTAATTAAATCTTTTAGTGACTTGTGACTAATGATTTAAACTATGGTTTTAACCAAGACCAAGTCAAAATATTTGGGGTGTACAGTTTTCAATTTTGACATCGCGATTGTTATAACTCTGAACATCCTCATTTTTGCCCCTGGTTCAGTTAATCACCCCAAATACTCTCTTGCCTCAACCTTCGGTCCTTTGTAAAATCTTTGCCCTTCCTCTCACCTGCTTGATGCCAACAGTTCTGAATCCATGCTTATTCCCCCAGCACAGTGGCTGAGCACAGTGGAGAAAAATGACACCACCTGGCTCTTGGCACTGCTCGTCAATCCATGTCTGTCCATGCCCTCTCCCAACATTATCTGTGAGTCCCTGTTTTTACCTCCTCAGACATTCCATGATACCCACTTAGCAGACGGGAGGCGTTCACTGAGAAGAGCCGGGGGTTGGAAGGGCATAATCCAGCTTGATCTCCCTACAAACCCATTTGCATCTGCACACATCCTTTTTAAATCCTTTTTGGTATCAATTGGAAGTGTTCACCCCCCATTCCACAGCTCATCCCTTCATCTGTGCTTGTGCTATCCCAGGTTCCTGCTCTGTCACTCATCATCTCTCCTACATCTTTAACTTCTCTTTTGGCTTTTCCTACCTGTTTTAGTTTCCTAGGCTGCTCAAAACAAATACCACAAATTGGGTTGGATTAAACAAAGGGAACATATATGCTTGTGGTTTTGAGGCCAGGAAAATGTCCAAATCAAGGCATCATCAAAGCAATACTTAATTCCTGAAAACCGGCCACCAGTAATCCTTGGCTCCTCTGCCACATAGCAAGGCACATGGCAGCATCTGCCGATCTCTCCTTTCTCTTCCAGGTTTTATTGATTTCAACTTCTTGCTTCCATGGCTTTCTCTGTCTGTATCTCATTCCCTTGTAAAGGACTCCAATAAGAGTATGAAGGCCCATTCTGATGGATGTGGTCATATCTTAACTGAAGTAACCTCATCAAAAGGGTTCACACTTATAGGAATGGATTAACTTTAAGAACATGCTTTTCTGAATGGGTAGATACAGTTTCAGACCATCACACCTCCCAGGGCCCTCGGGTCTGTCATCTTTACAGGTTTACCCCATTGCCTCTTCTAGTTGTTGTCCATCCCTTCTATGCTCTCAGCCAAGCTTGTGGAAAGAACATACTGCCCTTGTTCATACCTTGCATTCCTGTTCCATTATCAACCCAGGGCACACCAGTTTCTACCTTATTCATAAATTCAATCAACATACATCTACCAGGGCCTGGAACTGTTTTAAGTGCTGGGCGAGGCATGAATCCAATAACTTATTCTCCATCTCAACAAATGCTGCCACCATTCACTCAGTTGCTCAGTCCAGAAACCTAGGAATAATTTCCCACTTTGCATGAGTCCCCTATTCATTCAATTCATCATTCCCTTTAGATTCTACCATAGCCCTCCCCACTCCCCAATCCTCACAGCTGGTGCCTTCCATTGGTCACTTCCTGCTTCCTGCTTGGCTTCTTAATTGGACAAGCCCTCTTCCAGACCCTGTTCCCCACTGCTCCCACAGGAATCTCTCGAAGATTCAAATCCAGTTATGTCATGGCCGACTATGACTTTCATGATAAATAAAAACATCTTAGCATATAAGCCCTATTCATGATCCGATCCCTGTTTTTCTACTTTCATCACATCTATCTCGCCCAAATCATCCTAATGACAAATATATATTGAGCTGTTCTGTATGTACCAGGCAACTATTTTAGATGCTTTACTTCTCATTAAAACCCCACAACAACCCGGTGAGGATTTTTCCTGTTGTACAGATGAGGAAGTTGAGACTTAGAGATCAGGAAACTTGCCCAAAGCTAGTGGCAGAACCAGGCTAAAGCTCAAGTCTGTTTGGTGCTCAAGTTGAAGCTCTCAAACGTGATACCAGCATGCTTCTAAGTGGGGACTGGGGAGCACCTACACTTAAATCTCCTGGGATACTTGCTAAAAGGCAGATTCGTGGACTCTGCCAGACCTTACGTGTCACACGCCTGGGAGTCCCTGAGTCTTTCATTTTAAATAAGGTCTTCAGCAAGATATGGGGCACTTCTAGCCACAAGAAAACTCTTCCTCCAGGACTCCTAGGGTTCCACACCTACACACCTTTGCACAGCCCTTGCCTCTTGCTGGAAACATCTCTACCGTCTACTCATCCCTTTATCTTTCAAGACACAGCCCAGGTGGCCCCTCATCTCGAAAACTTTGCATCATTCTTCAGGAAGATTAAACACCCCTTCTCTCCATGGCTCCTAGAGCTCCAGGGGCAGCCCTTTGCAGCAGCACTAACGCAGCTCCCAACTGTTGGTTTGTTGTTCACCTCCCTCTTCATAAGCCCTTTTGCCCTATTCATCTGTTCCCCCAGCACCTTGGGGAATCCCTTACTGTTGTATGTCCTCACTACATGCTTGTCAGATTTACTTCCAGCTTCTTCACCTTCCTGGTCCTTCCCCTTCCAATGGGCCACTGTTGGAGAGTGTTGCATTTTAATTGCTGTTTCAGTTAGGAACTCATCCACCTGCAAATACAGAAAGCTCACCTAAGAGTAGTCTAAGCAACAAAGACGTTTAATTATCTCACATCCCAGAAGTATAGAGGCAACAGGTTCCAAATTTAACACGAGTTCTTCTCTGCCAACAAGGCTCAGGGCTCTTTCTGCTCTGCCTCTTTCAGAATGGTACTTGTTATAAAAAAGAACATCCACTGTCACTTGTTCTTAGAGTAATGTTCATTTTAATACACACATATTGGATTAAATTCCCCTAAACAGTTAATCCAATTTACAAGCTTATAAGCATTTAAACATTTATCAATTTACATGATTTTCTTAACCACTTCTAATGCTGAATAGAGCAGACCAGCAAATTTTTCTAAGTACATAAGCAACTCTTAGAAATCTCGTGAATCACACAGATGTGGTAAATCAGATTGTTTGAAATTGAGTTCAATTCTCTTTACAGACATAATCGAATTCTTACATGCCTTGCAAAATCAACCACTACCTGTAATCAATTGCATCTTTTTTTGTTAATGGGTTCTTTATTAGAAAAGAGATTAACCATTCACAGTAGTGACCTCAAAAGGTAACAAACATAACGTTGCAATTCTAGAACACAAAATTAAACTTCTTGGTAAGGTATACTTAAATAAATAAAAAGTAGAAAAAGAGAAAAGGAAAAAAATTGAGAATCATTGTGTTTCTCAAATTTTTCCACAAACATGTTATTGGGAAATTGCAAGTCAAAACTCAATAATTCTCAAATATGCCAAATTCTCTTAAACATCACAGAGGCTTCAAGTAACAAACACATCAGATTGTCCTGACCTTAACGTGCTTTCCCATGTATCTACATAATCATCATACCTGCATATATTTTGTGGCCATAAAATGTAAAAGTTTGGATCTTGTCCATCAGATTTATGCAAGCTCCTAAGAAGCTTCCTTGGAAAAAATGTAAATGGAGAGGAACTAATATATACAAATAAAATATAATATTCA
This sequence comes from Dasypus novemcinctus, assembly GCF_030445035.2. Lineage (NCBI taxonomy): Eukaryota > Metazoa > Chordata > Mammalia > Cingulata > Dasypodidae > Dasypus > Dasypus novemcinctus. The sequence goes on along the minus strand of NC_080695.1, from coordinate 53,804,983 downwards.
ATTGGTAATGATGTGGGCTATGGGTGTGAGGCTCTTTGTTTCTTCGGAAATAACCTTAACCTAAGCTGTCTGTCCTAACTTGTGGGTGTGGGACGGTAAGAGGCTACAGTCCTGCCCTTGGTAACCATGGCAACGACTCCTGTCCCAGGAAACAGTTTATCAATGCAAACTCTATAAACTTTAAATATTCAGGAAAAATGCACACCAAATGTGCTAAAAGCTTATCTAGAATGTATGAAGTCCATGCTAAAAGCTTACCTAGGATGTGGAAAATATATGCTAATTCAAACCTATTGAGAACTGAAACAAAAGGACCATTTAACCCTTCCTCTCTGTATAAAAGGAACTCAAAATTCTTGTTCAGGGCTCAGGTTTGAAACTGAAAGCTCCCAAGTCTGGCCGTCTGCCAATAAATCATTTTTCCTTCTCAAAATCATTCCTGAGTCCTGGCCTTTCTATACGCAAATAATTGAACCTCTCTCAAATTCTACAACAGTAATACCTTAGAACAACAGGCAGTCTCGTTATTAGGAGTGTAAATTGTTGTAAACTTTCTGGAGGAACATTTGGCAGTGTTTGAATTTTAAGTTAATTTTTTCTTTGACAGAACGATTTCACGTCTTAAGAATTAATCCTACAAAAATATACACAGTTAGATCAACGCTAAATGTAGAAGGATGTTCATTGCAGCATTGTTTTTAATAATGAAAAACTGGAAACAAGCCAATGCCCACCAAGAATGCAGGTTAAGTAAATGGGGCACATCCATATATGTACTGGCATAGATTCCCATGCCTGGAAAGTTCCTGGTACCTAGTGAGTTTTCAACAAGTATGACTGAAAGAATAGATGAAATCAAAAGTGACTTCCTCAACCATCTGTATAGTGTGATAGCATTTTTCTTCATTCATTTCTTCATGCACCAAGTATTATTTGGGGATATGATGGTGAGTACAAACAGACTTGGGTCCTGCCCTCATAAAGCAACACTATTAGAGAGTATAACCATTAGTATTACAAATTTCAAATAAGGGTAAAATGACATAAGTTATGAAGAAAAAAGGAACAGTTTGGGGGTGTATGCTCAAGTGATTTGACCTAGTCCATTAGTAAATGCATGGGAAAAGATTTGGTTGGATCTATGGCAAATCTAACAACGGTTATAGGGTTGAATAGGTTAGGTGTGACTTTCACTTTCTAGTTAAGATGTTGCTATATTATTTGAAATTTTCTCACACTAAGTATATATTGCTTTTGCAATCACTCAAAGCAATGAATATATATATATTTTTAACCCAAATAAACAGTCTGAGAATTGGTGATTCTCAAGACACTGTGGGAAGGTAGATGAATATGCTTGCTTACTTTAAAGGAAAACAAAGTGCCAGAGCTAGCTGGTGTGGTAGGCAGAATTCTGAAGTGGTCCCTGAAATTACTTCCCCTTAGTGTGCACACCTCCCTGTTATTCAATCAGATAATCTAGGTGTTGCTATGAGGGATTTTCTAGATGTAATTACTCCCTAATCAATTGACTTTAAATTAGGGAGATTATCCTGGTTGGGCCTGACCTAATCAGGTGAGCCCTTAACTGAAGCCAGAGAATTTCAGACCAGAAAAGATTCTCTGCTGACATTGAAAGAGCAAGCATCCACATTGCTATCTGTGGACGGGGGCCACGTGGCAAGGGCCTGCGGTTGCCCTCTACGAGCTGAGAGCACAGTCCACAATCAGCAGTCCCCACTCCTTCAACTGCAAGAAGTTGGAAGAAGACCGTGCACCTCAGATGACATCACCGTTCTGGCTGACTCCTTGATTTCAGCCTGCTGAGACCCTGAGCTGAAGACTTAGCTGACCTGTAACCAGGCTTCTGACCCATGGAAACTGTGAGAATAAATTTGCATTGTTTCAAGCCACCAAGTTTGTGGTAATTTGTTACACAGCAATAGAAAACCACTACAGATGGTGATGGGAGTAAAAACTGCTTATAACCTGCAGCCTGACTTACTTGTTTGCCAGCCTGATACTAAGGGGTTAAAAAAAAAAAGTTGAGGTGTGCTCTACTACCTAACAAGGTATGGAATAAACCTTATGACCAGAGACTCTGTATCCCATCAATATCGTTTTTACCCAGAAACTTCATTTTCCTTCATCAGTGCAAAGTGACAATGTGATTGCCTTTAAAACATTGACCTTCCCAGAAATACTTTTGCCTTTCCTTTAGGGATGTAACTAATAGAGCCCATTAGCATCTTCCATCCCTCTCTCAGCAATAGTTGTTGTTACCCGCGAAGAGTTGAGTTGAACTTTTATGGAATGTGCATTGCATTTGGCTCGCTTAACAGCCCAGCTGTGATCAGTCTTGAAACCTGGCAATGGTCCTCCACTTCACTGCACATTAGAATCAGCTGGAGGACTTTAAAATCACTGATTCCTGGGCTCCTGCCCCAGACCTACTGAACTGGAATTTCTCAGGTTGAGCCTTGTCCTTGGGGTTTTCAGAAATGCACAGCCCAGGAAGAAAAACTGGAATTTACAGCAGAGGTTCTTGTTAAAATGCAGATTTGGATTCAGTAGGTCTAGAGTGGGGCCCAAGATTCTGCATTTCCAACTCCCAAGTGATACCTCTGCTGCTGGTTGCAGAACCATACTTCGAATAGCAAGCATTTATGGGACTACTTTTCCAGCCAAGTACCCCCAATTCAGCAGTCTTACCTCGATGCCCTTGCCCATGGGATGCATGGGATGGCTCCTCTTTCCTCTGTCCCCTCTACCCTGTCCTTCCATCATGTTCTCTTCTCCTTTTCTGCCGTCTCCTCCCTGTTTTCTCCTGGTGTCTTCCCTTCATCAACCTCCCCATTCTCTTCATCTATTATTCTTTGTAGTTATCACAACAAATTGGGCCAAATTTGAAGTTGCACTGCTTTGGGAATAGTGTCTCAGACTCTTTCATAAAACCTTGACTTTTATGCAAGGGACCAGTCATCTTGTATCCATTTTAAATAAGATGGTTCATATTAAACATTTATCAGTAATGGACGATTGTTTTTCATTTCTGTAAACCACCCACAAAATTAAAATTTAAGAATGTTTTATTCAGAGGAAGGAAAATGGAATCACAAACTGCAATGAAGTATGAATTTGAGGATTTTTTTCCCCTCTCCCTTTAGAGTATGAAGCTGAGCTGCCTCCCTTTCCAGAGGGATATAAAGTCAAACCAGAACCAGTGGTTACTGTGAGTATTGCCTGGGCCTCAACCTAAATGAATGGCTTTTGAATGAGAATAGTACTGATGGCCGGCAAATATCAGCCCATGGCCTGCGTTAGGAAGGGGCCGAGGGGAAGTCGTTAGAGCTAGAGCCAGAAACTTGGTGCCAGTGCTAGCTCTGGACTAACAGTGTGACATGAAGTGCATCATATCACTGCTTTGCACCTCAGTTACTGCATCTTTTAAATGGAAAAGATGATCCTTGACTAACTTATGGGGCCTCTGTGGGGCTCACATGAATCCTAAATGAGAAAGGCCTTTATGGTGGATATCTCTTCATGTCCACGTCAGGAACAGTTGCAGACACACCAGGCTTCTCTGTGCATGTCAGGGCAAGCAAGATGAAGACTATGCCAAGGCGAGAGGGCCAAGGAGAGCGCAGCCAGAAGGAAGCCCTCAGGAAGTGTACCTTGGAGTAAAATAGGCACTGATGGAGTTAAAATAAGAATGTGAGACTCAACAGAGGCAAAGGGATGTGAGCATATTTACAGGGATGAGACCCACCCCTAAGTCTCCAGTCTCCAGCTGCCTCTGATAGAGACTTTTGTGTCCCAAAACTCTTTCTTCTTCTGTGATTGTTCCTTTCTTACAGCATCCTGTTCTTGCTTTACAGATGCGATACTTTCTCAGGTATCTCCAAAGATCCTAATTATAGTTCTTTTCCCTGAATTATTTGTACATCTCCCAGGGCCAGTTGTTCTGTTCTTGTATCTTGATCTTTGTCTTTTATGCTGTTGATTTTAGAGAGCTCTGTGTTTATTCAAAACTAAAAATGGAGGCCTGAGTGGATTTTGCACTCTAATGGATATGGTTTTCTTCACCTACTGTACAAGTGGGTTCGTTTTCTGGATGGGTCTCTTCTGTGAACAGAAACATTGCCTGGGAGCACCAGTGGTCCACTGGAAGTCTTTTCTTCAGGGTGAACAGGCAGGGGGTCAGTAGTTTTGGGCTGGGCAGGGGGCCTCTAAATGAATGAACAGGATTTTTGTTATTGTTTTTTTATTCCTTTGGGGTGGGGGTGGGCACCAGCATGGCACCCTAAGTAGTTCTTCTACTCTTCCCCAAATTGTTTAATTTATTTACAGAAGAGTCTTTCGTTGGGAAGGGGGTATGAGGGCAGCTTTCTGTGTGTCGAGGGGGGCAGGAGCAGGAGGAGGGGGCTTGTGGGCAGGAGGCCCTTGGTGCCCCAGCCAGTTTGCTCTTAGTCCCCCCTATTTATAGCCCCCTTGTTCACTGCAACTCTTGCTGATACCTATCAGATCTGAGCACCAAGCCCTTGTGGAGTTCTGGGGGGCAGATGGACTCCTGCCTCTGAAACAAATTCCTTCTCTGTACTGGGGACTCCCTCTTCCCCCTCCCTTTTCTGTGAACAGGCTTCCTCCCTGTTTCTTTGAGAAATGTGGAAATCTCTCCTCCACTGATGGTCCTCTGCTTCTCTTCTCTATTAGGGGTGTGTTACTTGTCCTTTTATAGATATCTCAGGAGGGAAGGCAGACATAACTCTGTTCTAGTGTGCCCCCTCGAACCTAAAGCCCGATATAGGATTGTATCTCTTTGCAGGGGTATAAAAGAAAATACAGTATTGAAACGATATCACTTGCTCTCCCCCTCCCTCCTTTCACCACTGCAGGAAACGGGTTTCCGTGGCTTCAGTACAGATCCCCTTTTTTCTCATCCCCATTTTCCTGTGGTGCCAGCTATACCCTGCCCTGAAGTTAAATTGGAAACAATCGACTCAAAAGAGTGTAAGTAAGATTTCATCTTTTATCGTTTTTGTCTTGTGACGTTGCGAAACCACAGAGTAGGGTTGGGAGTGGGCAGATAAACCTCAGGGAGACCACATATGTGTGAAGTGATTTATTTTTGTTCTGATTTTTACTTTTAAGAGAAGTATACTGTATTCCACTGATCTATCTTTAAGGTTGAAACGTAATAAAAGATGATGAATAGCATGCCTCCCTTGACTCTACACTGAATACAAAGGGGGAAGTTAAAGAGGGAAAAGTGTAAAAGTAGAAGGAACTGTCATCCCACCCTGCTTCAGGCCTCCCTCCCTAGGCCTCAGCTCCTCAGGCCTACTGCACCAGACCCTTGGCTGCTGGCTTACTCAGCACCCTCCAATCAGGTGCTTTGGGCCTTGCTCCACCACAGCTACCATTACTGTGGCCGCAGGGCCCTATCCACTCTATTCCCAGTTCTTCTCTGGCCTCAGCTCCTTTAACTCTCCCCTTGCTTACTTCCCTCCTGCCACACTGGCTTCCTTGCTATTACTGCCTCAGGGCCTTTGCACTGGCTGTCCTCTCTGCCTGGAATGTTCTTCCCCCAAATATCTGCTTGGCTTGCTCCTTCAAATCTCTACTCAAAGGTTATCTACCTAGTGAGGCCTTCTGTGACCAACCTAACAAAAAATGTAATACCATCCCCTGCCCCATTCCCAGATTTATTTTTCTGTAAAGTTCTTAAACCATCCAATAAATGTGTTTTGCTTATGTACTGGTCAGTCTGCTCACTAGAGTATAAGCTCCATGAGGGCAGGCATTTTTTTCGGGTTGCTCACTTATGTTCTCAAGCCCTTGAAAAGTGCCTGACCCATGGGAAGCACAGAAGTATTTGTTGACTAAAAAGCAGATGACTCTATTAGTTGGGACTCTTTAGTTGCAAGAGAGAGAAATTCCAACTCAAATGAGCTTAAACAAAAAATAGGGAGTTAGAGGAGGCTCACAGGACCAAACAGGGGCTAGAGGGTGGACAGAGCCAGCCTCAGGCAGATGGGAAGCAGGCATCCCAACATCTGTAGCGCTTTCCCAGGCCATGCGTCCTCACCTTCCTCCCTGCGCCAGCTTCTTAGAGCTGGTGGCCCCGGCCCTTCGTAGCACCCAGCCTTTATCCTTGCCGGACTACAGAGCTAAGAGGGACAGTTTAAGTTCCTGCAGTGATACAGCCCAACTCAGCAGCCTGGAGTAAGATGTGGCTTTCCAGGTCATGTTATTGAATGGATGGTACCTTGTTTGGTTCAGAAGTGAGCGTTTCTTCCAGCTTAATTATGGTCCTGCAGATTTTCAGTGGGAACTGTGTTTCTTTGTTTTAGGTTCCCCCAAAGAATATTTGGAAACTTTCCTCTTTCCAGTTCTTCTTCCTGGACTGTGTAACCTGCTTCACCAAGCAAAGAAAGAAAAATGTTTTGAGGTCAGTTGTTTATTTTTACATTCTCAATAATTCATTTTCACCAGATGGTAACTCGTTACCTCAGTGCTATCATGTTGTGGTCCTCAAAATGATCCCTTTGGGGGCAAATTCTATATCTGAGGTCACTTCCCTGACACAGCCCCGACATCAAGTTGTACGTGCACATGCTGCCATCTGTCTGGCCGCTCAGGCTCCAGGAAGGTTTCTGCCCTCCTGGGCCTCCCTGCCTGCTGCTAAGAGGTCTGTCAGATTGCGGGGTCCTTCGGCTCCTGCTTTTCCCTGTGCTGGGCAGCGCTCTCCTGACATCTTAGCTGGCCTTCCCACCTCCAGCCTCTCCCCACTCCACCTCATGCCAAATGTCATGCATGTAACTTGCCTCAAGAGGCCTGCATGGAGTAAGTGTTCAGGCAGTACTGGTCATTACCTGTATACCCCACATTCAATCCTGGGGCACCCCCACATAAATACCCCAAGGAGGTCCTTCTTTTCTGTTGCTCACAGGATACTTCGGGTGGATGTCTTCCCTACACAGTTTTGAATACTAGAATTTTAGATGGCCCCCACGAAGAAAGTTAAATAACAACAGCACGTGATATTTACCAAATGCCTGCTCTGTGATAAGTGCTTTATTATCCACTGTTTCGTTTAACCTCACAGTACCCTATGAAGTTCCTTCTGTTATTACTGTCTCCATTTTGCAGATGAGAAAATGGAGGGACAGAGGGGTTCAGAAATGTGATCAAAGGTACATGGCAGAGCTAGGACTTGACCCGATTAAACTACTCAAAATAATACTAAGAGAGTTGGCAGTAACTACAATGCAAACATCAATCAGTTTGACACATCCAGGGTCTAAAAAAGCATTCACTGTTAATGGTTCTACCTGCTCAGTTGTCTTTCAGCCCAACATCCCTGTCCTGCCCTGATGGTACCTTTATATACTTGGGAGACCGAGTTTTCCCAGTTCCAGTAAACTCTCCATTCTTCTTTAGCACTGCCTTGCTGTTAGACTGCTCTTCGCGCATCTTAATCACCCCACGTTGTGGACTGCCCTTGAGCTGCTCAGCTGCATTCTTCCTGACAGGCCCCACGTCATAGTGGTGGCTTTAGTTGAGGGAGAAATTACAGATGAGGTGTTGATCCAGCGCTCTGGCATCACATAGTGGGAGGAAGGGTTTGGGGTTTTCCCTGGGCCATGGTACGCTAGTTGAGAACCGTGAATCCATACAAGGAAGCCAAGACCCCCACCCTGGCTTTCTAGACCCTGCAGTCTTTTCCCTCCCCTCCTTCTGATCTCATCTGTGCTCTCTTTCCTGGGTGGTAAAGTAAAAACGCTTATACTCCTCTTCTCTACATGTCTAAGTTCTAGTTGTTTTTCCAAACTCATCTCCATGACTTCTCTCCCAGACTATATTTCCCTGATGGATCTACCTGGAAGTAATGGATTCCAGCTCTCTAATTTCAGGCTTTTTTATCTGTTCCTCATCTTATTGCAAATTTAGAGATTTTTAAATAAGATCTTCTTGCCCCACAAATACACTTAATTTTATAAGTTTTTCTTCTTTGATATTTTAAGTTGCTTGATGACAAATTCTCTCTCTGGTTTATTTTTGTATCTCTACTCCCAAGGCTGAGTGCTTGGTGAACATGTAGATGGCCCTCGGTAAATGCTGAATAAATGAGTGAGTGGTTGGACAATGCGACCAGTGCTACTTGTATGTCCTTGACCCAAATCCATCTCTCTTCGATCTGTGAAGGCTGTTCTCTTAGACTCCCCTGGATGGGTGCTCTAGAGGACCAAGGGAAGAAGACATGCATGTATTCAGTGGGATTTGTCAACTGGGACAGCAGTGGGTGGCCAATTGCACAGCCTAACCTCCGTCACTTAGAAATCATGCTGTTAATCAGTAAATCAGACTTTGGTTTATAGCATAGTAGGTAAGGGCAAGACTCTGAAGTTAAAGTTGACATGTTTTGACATCCACTACCACCCTGGCTAGCTGCACTCAGACAAGGAATTACATCTTTCTGATCCTCCATTTCTTCATACATAAAATGAGAATGACCATAGCACCTGCTGATGGGATTGTCAGGCTGACAAAATGAGGTAATCCAAGTAAAGTCCTCGGAACATGGGAAGTACTAAATAAATGTCCACTTATTATTTGTCATTAGTATTACTGTGTAGCTAGTGTTCTTTAGGTAGGTTAGGTTGTACATGTTACCTGAGTGGCCTTGTTTCCTGGTCACCCAGAGGCCCAAGTCAGCACTTGGTCCAGCTCCCAGAAAAACAGATCCAACTCCACGCTGATTTAGTGAAGAAGGTTTGTTTTACTGATAATCTCATGGGTAGTTAGAGGAGAGGGTTTCATTCACACCTATCAAACAGTACTTCATTAATCCTCTTGAGAAGCATCTCTGTTGATCTCCAGGCAGACCCCTTTGTATCCTGAACAATTCAGCTCAGGCCCTCAGCTTGCTTGGCCCATTCAGCAAAGCAAAGCCAAGCTTACTGTGCCTTCCTACCCCTATGCTTGAAATACAGTTCAGCCACCTTCTCTATCCATGGGAGGTAGAGATGGGGTTTCATACCTCTTGCCTCCCTCCCCCCCAAAAGACAGGGTAGTAAGATCTTCCTTTTGCTTGGTCAGAAATACCCAGGTTTGGTGAAGTCAAATCTAGTGAACCCCAATCCTGCTGCCTCCTCCTGACTTGCTAGTGCAGACCTGGTTGCCTTGTTTGAACCAGGAAAGACCACAATTACCAGGTCCCCTTTAGCATGAACATTAGAGGACACTCAGCTGAAGGGGACTACAAAGGGAAAATGTTGGTAAAATAAATGTCAGCAATTCAGTGCTCAGCTGAAGGGGACTATAAAGGGGAAAAGTTGGTAAAATAAATGGCAGTGATTCAGGTACTGTCAAATCCAGGTAACCACTGTGTGCTCACCTGAGATATTTACTAAGCCTACTGTTATAATAATAGTCAAGAGTAGTACTAGTAGTCGGAAGAGCAATCTCACTTTTTAGTTTTTGACTGGGTGTCTGCACTGGTCTAAGTGCTTTGCACACACGATCTCATTCCATCCTTTCAATAACCTTCAAGGTCAGATCCTCTCATCAACCCCCCTTTTACAGAGGAGGGCCCTAGAGCTGAGATAGGTCAAGTACTACCTGAGATGGCCAAGCTGGCAAGCTATGGCACACACCTTCAACCAAGACCTAGCCAAGCCTGGAGCCTGGGCTTTCACCATCCCAGTAAATGGAAGCTGGAGGCAGAATAGCTCCAGATAGCTCTGGGAAATACTGATTATTTATTCATAACTGTTTTCAAGAGTGCAGATTGCTACTGGCCTTAGCTTTTAAATCTAAAATGCCTCTAATTCTTACCTGTTTTTTCATTTGCTCATTCAGCTTCTCATGACAATCCTTGTCCACTCTTCATAACTGACCTTGCCCTTCTCTATGGGATATTAAAGTGGTCCAAGGTCTGACCAAGTGGAGTGGGAGTCAGCTGGGGCCCAAGAGCAGAGGCCAGGCTTGGCTCTGCTAGTGGCAGGGTGGCTTTGTCTCTCTGTTGCTAAAGGAGAGAAACCTCACAAACCTTGCAAGTTACATCTTGGGAATTGTATCTCTCTCCTTTTTCATCTTGCTATTGGCTAAAGTATATTCAGTGTACTGAACCTTTTATTAGCTTGAACAAAGAATGAGCTATAATGACTCAAATAGTGAAATGAGCACAATGAAATATCCTTTCTTTGAATACATGTAAAGACTATCTGCAAACAGGTTGAGTAACCCAAGGTCAATTCCATTCAACAAATATGTACTAAGCCCTCCTACATGCCAATCAGGGGGACCCAGAGAACAGAAGACACGGCCTCTGTCCTCAAGACAAGCCCAGACTAGGAGCAAAGCTGTTGTCAGGTGAAGGGCAACAGTGAACGCAGGTGGTTTTCATTTTCTCCCTGTCTTAGTTTCCTGTGGCTGCTGAAACAAAGTACCATAAACTAAACAAAAGAAATGTGTTCTCACGGGGTTCTGGAGGCTTGAAGTCTGAAATCAAGGCGTCAGCTGGGCCGTGCTTCCACTAAGGCTCTAGGGGAGGGATCCTCCTTGGCCTCTTCTAGCTCTTGGTGGTGGCCAGCAGTCGCTATTCGTGTGGCCCTCTCCCCCATGTGTCTCTCTGTGTCTTTCCTCCAAAGACACCGGTCATAATGGATTAAGGACCCACCTGATGCCAGTGTGCCCTCTTCTGAACTAATTCCATCGGCAATGGCCCTATTTCCAAATAAGATCACATTCCAGGTACGGGGGGTTGGGACTTCAGCTTGTGTTCCTGGGGGACACAGGTCAGTTCATAACGCTCCGCTTTGTGTCTTCTCTCTTCACTTTCTGCAGTAGGACTAGCTGTGGAGAAAAAGCGAGAGGGAGTCTGGTCCTGGGAATTCAGTTCTCGACCTTGGGGCAGCTATATTCCATTGTGCAGCCTTTGTTCTCCTTTCTTCAGCTGCTATTCTTCTCATTTATAGTCTGTGAGAAGGTACAAAAATCAGCTAAAAGGGCAGTAATTAAGACTTTGCATTGAGGTTTTTGTATTGAATGTCTGCCCATAAATAATTTTCTAACGAGAGGCCTGGAGAGAGCTTCTAGCCTCTAGGCAGTGATAAAACGCTTTTGAAGAGTCAGAGACATTTCTGTTTGTATTGGAGATTAATGAGGCATCCTTGTGCTGACTCATATTTCATCTTGGACGTCCCACATTTGAGCTGCTGCTGGGATAAATGTAAACGGTCCCAACTTCAGATGCTGCAGAGGGCTGGTGTAAAGCTTTAAAGTTTAAATTTTATAATGAATTGTCAAGGGGAATAGAAAATGTGGGTTCTTAACATGGTTAACTTGCCTGGACATATTCACTTTCAAAGCAGCCAGACCATCTGTGGGGAAACGGCCCCGGCCCATTGGGTCCTCCACGACCGGAGCTGGCTTCAAAATCCAGCTTGGCCCCTTCCTGGAAGCATGGCCCTAAGTCATCTGCAGGCTCCAGTTTCTTGACTCCTAAAGATAATGACAGCCACTTCTGCAGGGGTGTTCTTGGGAACAGAAGGAATCATATTTAACAGTGGGGGTCAGCTGCATGGGAGTCCCCCCTTCCCTTTGTTGGCAAGCTCAGCATTTTGAATGTGGCAAATGGGCAACATGGGTGAATGACCCTGACCTTTCTTTCATTTCCTTTCCTGACTCAGGATTTCTTCATTAAATCTGATTCTGTCAGCACCCCCCCTACTCCCCCCCCACCAGTCATGTAGACTTTGGTGAGTTACTTTTGAAGGTTTAAAAATGACATTATTGCCATCTCAATATTTGTCAGCCCCTTTGTGCAACTCCTGCCATCCAGATCTGCGCAACAAATTTGCATTTTCTCGACTCAGCTGGTCCTCACATCCCGTCATTGGGAATAGATGCTTAAACTGAATGATAGCCGGCCTCCAGCCAAAATTTACGTAACTGGAGCCTGTGAATCTGCCATCCACAACCTAACTTGCATCTAAACGGCTCTTAAGCAGCAGTGTAATTCATTGTTTATTGGAGCCATTCAAATTATATCTTGAAATGGCATTTTATATTTGGTGGCTTCAGAATAATTGCTGATTTGTATTGGGCCCTTAAAATGCTGACTTCTCATTGTGTTTTCCCTTGCTTTCATTATTTTCTGTTTTGTTCTCTGATGTATCCCGGGCAGTGCCTAGAACATAGTAGCAACTCAAGATTGCTTAAGATTGCAACTCATTGTGGAATGGATGAATGAATATGGTTCAAAATGAGGGCCGACTTTTAAGACAGCTATTAATATTAAGTTAGAGGAGCCCTCTGTGGAGGTCAGAGACGTTTTTGCAGCTTGTCCTAGGGAAATTTACTAACTGCATCTGTCATGTCTGAACCCACTGCCTGTGTCTGAATCCCCTGTCCCCTGAGCAAGGGAGACTGCCCAGGCCTGTTTGATCCCCTGGGGAGCTGAGCAAGGAGCAAATTTCCCCAAACTGAAGGGGTTTCAGAGCCAGTAGAGAGCCAGAGGTTTGGGCAAGAAGCTGGAATGCAAGAGTAGTGGCTAGCAGAGCCTTTGCCCACAGCGACTCAGAGAATCCTTCCAGCAGCCCTCTGAAGGGAGTACAATTAGTGCCATTTTGCAGATGAGGTCTGTGCAGCACTGAGGCCAAGTCACAAGGGCAAGTACATGAGTACTAAGTGGCAGAGCCAAGATCCAAAGTGAGCAGGCTGGTTCCCGAGTCTGTTTGTCTCACCATCAGCGCACATGGCTGGGCAGTCTGGCGGCTTGCTCAAGGCAGAGACAGGTTCCCACCTGAAAGATGGGCCTGGAGGTGTAGAGAAGAGAGGAGAGCCCAAGGGTCTGGGGCAGTTGTCCAGAACAGGTCCTTTATGTAAGTTGTCCTCTGAATAGTGGAAACTCCAAGGAAGACCAGGGGAAGACAGCAGAGGGAGAGATGGCCAGAAGAGGTTTTTAATTGTTATACCTTAGGAAAACTTAGCCAATCAGCACATGCCTGAGGCATATATGTGTGTTTGTGTGTCTTTGCACACCCATGAGGCAGTACATGGTCCAGTGGTTCAGAATCTGGCCCCTGGAACCAGGGCAGACTTTGCTTTCAACCCAACTCTGCCCCTGACAAAGCTGTGCAAGCTTGATTATTTTGATTTTGATTCATTAATAAAGTGATTCTTTTACATATGTGATTTTAAATAGAATGAGTTAAGCTCTGATGAATTTGATAAAGATCCTAATAGTTTGTTCATTTAAATCTTTTAAATACTCAGAATCAAATTGCAGCTTATTTAATAGGCAGATAGTTTTCCATTCCTTAATTTTTGGAGATTACAATTGGGAGAACAGGCCTTAAGAGTATGATTTCCGTGAATTAAGACCTTGTGCATTTCATGGTCTGACTTTAGCAAGAGGAGATTTATTTAACCCTTTCTCAGTTGGTTATTTTCAACCGTGTGTAAAATGGTCATAGAAAAGATTTAAGTGACATCTGTATGGCATTAAAGTGACAATCTATAAATAAAGTCAGTCAACAGGCCTTTTAATTTTGCTGTGAAATCAGCTGGGTGCTAACAGTAATTTACATTGTGTTAAACAAATATACTCTGTGAAAGCTAAAGAATGGAAAATGATTGCTTTGTACAAATGGCTGGTGGAAGTCCATCTGTGGGCCAATAACAGCTATTGTACGGTCATTTCCTGTGCATAAACTGATTTATGCAGCATATGTAAACCATACCACAAGCAAATGAATGTCACTACCAGTATATCAGTCTGTTAGGAAATGGACGAAAGAAAAGTCACATATGATGTTGGGGGAGGGATGAAAGTTCTGGGGCCTTGGCTCTTCTGTTGTCTTCTGATATTTTGGTAATATTTGAAACCTAAAAGATAAGTATGAATTACTTTTGTAATCAGAAAAATAGAAGTAGTAAATAACATTCTGAAAACTGCCTTTCTGACCCTGCTATCCTGTCTAGGTTGGATATTTTCTCTGTCTTGCCTTCATTTTCACTAACATCATGTTATGGCCATTTTTCTCTTTCCTGTGTAGCAATCTGGCACCTCAATCCTCTGGTACAACCCTTTTCAAGCTGACTTAATGACTCAGTATTGCCAAATCCAGTAGCCTATTCTAGGAACAAAAAGGAGACCAGTATGGCTAGGGGAGAGTGAGCAAAAAGCGATGGGAAGAGATGAGGTTGGAAAGGTCAGGTTTTGGTTTTTTTCCCACTATCGAGATATTTTAAATAATGTTAAGAAGGGCGGTGGGGGAAACGGACTTTGGCCCAGTGGTTAGGGCGTCCGTCTACCATATGGGAGGTCTGCGGTTCAAACCCCGGGCCTCCTTGATCCGTGTGGAGCTGGCCATGCGCAGCGCTCATGCGCGCAAGGAGTGCTGTGCCACGCAAGGGTGTCCCCCGCGTGGGGGAGCCCCACGCGCAAGGAGTGCGCCCGTGAGGAGAGCCGCCCAGCGTGAAAAGAAAGAGCAGCCTGCCCAGGAATGGCGCCGCCCACACTTCCCGTGCCGCTGACAACAGAAGCGGACAAAGAAACAAGACGCAGAAAATAGACACCAAGAACAGACAACCAGGGGAGAGGGGGGAATTAAATAAATAAATAAATCTTAAAAAAAAAAAAAAAAAAAGAAGGGCGGTGGACTTGGCCCAGTGGTTAGGGCATCCATCTACCACATGGGAGGTCCGCAGTTCACACCCCAGGCCTCCTTGACCCATGTGGAGCTGGCCCATGCACAGTGCTGATGCGTGCAAGGAGTGCCCTGCCACACAGGGGTGTCCCCCGCATAGGGGACCCCCACGTGCAAGGACTTTACCCCGTAAGGAGAGCTGCCCAGTGCGAAAGAAAGTGCAGCCTGCCCAGGAATGGCGCTGCACACACGGAGAACTGACACAACAAGATGACGCAACAAAAAGAAACACAGATTCCTGTGCTGCTGACAACAACAGAAGCGGACAAAGAAGATGCAGCAAATAGGCACAGAGAACAGACAACTGGGGTGGGGGGGAAAGGGGAGAAAATAAATAAATAAATAGATTAATTAATTAATTATTTTTTAAAAAGAGCATTCATGTGTGGTTCTCTATGTGTGTTTCTATTTTTCTTGGGTAGTGTAGCAGTTTGATATTATTGATGAATTCCAAAAAGAAATATTGGATTATGTTTGTAAACTGGTCTTTTCCTCTGGGCATACGAGATTATATTTGTTTACTTGATTACTTGATTACATAATCAAGTAAACCTCTTGTGCCAGTAGGGCTTTATAAAGGCATGGCAAAGGACAGAGTTGAGGGGTTTTTGATGTTGGAGTTTTGATGTTAGAGTTTGATGCTGAAGCCTTAAGCTGGAACTCCGGGAAGTAAACTCACAGAGAAACAGAAGCAAGTCCCAGGAAAAAGAAGCCTGAGGAAGGGAGGAACCGAGGAAGCCTGAACCCTCGCAGGCATTGGCAGCCACCTTTTTCCAACACATGACAATAGACTTTGGTGAGGGAAGTAACTTATGCTTTATGGACTGGTATCGGTAAGCTCCGACCCCAAATAAATACCCTTTATAAAAACCAACCGATTTCTGGTATTTTACATCAGCACCCCTTTGGCTGACTAATACAGGTAGATACCTAGGAGTGGCGGAAACTGGTTTTTAACCTGACCGTATAATATTCGGTTACAAATCAGGATATTTTAAGGGATCCAGTCATCAGATCCCAATTTCACATTTTGGAATTTAGCACCTAAATATGAAATAGGCTCAAAGTGAAGGGTTGTTTCTTAAGTACTTCCATCACTACCAAACATCTAAGTGACAGTTAGGAGGTAGGCTTTACTCATCAATGGTCATTGTTTTGTTTGTTTTCCAAATCATTTGTAGAGTCCTCCTCCGACTCTTCTGTCTGACGGGTGTGAGCTCACTTAATCTTCACAAGAACCCTATGAGTAGGTGGCTTTATCCTCCCCATTTTGAGGATGAGAAACCTATGGCCCAGAGAGGTGCCCAAGTTCCCATGGCCACTGAGAGGACGTGCCAGGGATTGAATCCAGAAGTCTGCCTGCAGAGTCTGGCACTCATTCCTACTAGGTTGCCTGGTGAGGAGGCTGTGAGTGCTGAAAATACTTCCCTTTGCAACTCTTGAAAGTCCTGTCAGATTCTGTTTTGTAAAGTAAGCAAGAAAATCTTATTATAACTTTATAGTCATGCTTCTTTTTCTTTTTAACAAAAGCAGCATTAAAAACTTCATTCCCCAAACTTAACTAGGAGTTGCTTTTGTTTCTAAAAATCAAAGTCATCCTCAAAGGACAAGGCTTTAAAAAGAAAATCAACAGGGTCTGACCTGAAGGTGATCCATAGTTAGCTTACAAAGTAAAGGGCAGTAGCTTTGTGGTAGGATTATCCTTCAATTGCCTGAAGCGTTGTCCTCTTGCTTTGGGGGACATGGTTTTGTGCCAGATGGCTGGGGTAGCAATCTTGACTTTTCATGAAGTAGGGGGAACAACACCATTCGGCCATAAATTGCATTTCAGTTGTTATACACTGCATCAGCTAGCTCTTGCTGCATAGCAAACCACCTCAAAAGTTAGTGGCTTAAGAGGAAGAAGCAACCCAAGTGTCCATCAATAGACGAATGGGTAAACAAACTGTGGTATATACACACAATGGAATATTATTCAGCTCCCAAAAAGAATGTAGTTCTGATACATGCTATGAAATGGATGAACCTTGAAGACATCGTGTTGAATGAAATAAGCCAGACATAAAATGACAAATATTGTATCATCTCACTTATATGAAATACATAGAAGAAGCAAATTCATAGAGACAGGTAGTAGAATACAGGTTATCAAGGACCAGGGAGTGAGACGAAAGGGGAGTTATTGTTTAGTGGATGCAGAATTTCTTTTTTAGGTAATAAAAAAGTTTTGGTAATGGATGGTGGCGGTGGTGGTGCAATATTGCTAATGTAATCAATATCACTGAATTGTACACTTGAAAGTGGTTTAAATGGCATATTTTGAGTTGTTCCTGCAATAAAAAGTAAACATATATGTTCCTGCAATAAAAAGTAAACAAGGGGGGAGGGGTGGTGTGCTCAAAACAAAAACCGTTTCTTTGGCTCACAATCCTGCAAGTCAGCAATTTGGGCTGGGCTCAGCTGGAAGGTTCTCCTGGCATGGCTGCATCACTCACGTGACGGCAGTCAGCTGGCAGGTGGGCTGGGTGCCAACTAGTTGAGGATGGCCACTGATGTTCTGCTCGGTGTCTCACCTTCCGTCAGATTAACCCTGGCTTGTTCGCACGGCATCTGGGCGGAGTTCAGGTGAGAGGATTCCAAGGGCTCTTGAAGGGGAGGCTTGAAACTGGCACAGTGTCACTTCTATTACATTGTCTTGGCCAAAGAAAGGCGAAAGGCCAACCCAGGGGTTGAGAAAATAGACTCCACCTCTTGCTGGAAAATGCCGTAAAGTCGCTTTAAGATGGGTTTGGGTACATGGAGGGGGGAGAGTAGTGGCCATTTTCACTATTTACCTCACACACTATTTTGGAAATAACTTAGATTTTGGCAGCAGACATCAGGTTCCAGCTTCCGGCTTTATCTAGCCTGGTAACTTTAGGGAATTCACTTAACTTGTCTGGAAATCTCTCCTCTCTCATTTGCGAACCACAGGCAGGATTATGGAGAGGATTAAATGAGACTGTGTGAAGGGACTAGCTCTGAAGCCAGACTGTCTGACTTCAAATTCTTGTTCCATTCACTAATAAGAGACTTCAGGCAAGGTATTTAGCCTCTCTGAGCCTCTGTTCCTAATCCATAAAATGGGAGTAATAATAATGTAATAATATGGGGAAGCGGCAGTGGCTCAATCAGCTGGGCTCCCGTCTACCATATGGGAGGCCCTGGGTTCGCGTCCTGGGGCCTTCTTGTGAAGGCAGGCTCGCCTGCACGCCGCAGAGTGTGGCCTGGCCCGCAAGCGCCGTGGAGTGCCGCCCTGCCCATAAGCGCCAATCAGCAAGGTGACGCAACGAAAAGGGAGAAAAGTAAAAAAAAACACAGAAGAGCACACAGCAAATGGACACAGAGAACAGACAATGAACAAGCCATGGGGGGCGGGGAGTAAATTAAAAAAAATATATATATAGTAATAATATGTAATGCCTAGTAATAAATATGCAGTCATTGTGAGGATAATTAGTTAAGTAAAACTTAAAGGAGTACCTTGCATAAAAAGCCCTCAATGTGAGCTGTTGTTTACATTCTTAGCATAAGCTTGGAAAATAGCAAGGCTGTAAAAAGGAAAGTTATTCCACCACCCCTTCCCCTGACCAGTTGTATATGAAGAGATGAGGCTGGTATCCTCATTACTACTTTCTGGATATTACAGATGGCCATAAGGATGGACTTTCCTCATCACTCTAAAAATACTAGCTCTTTCAAAAAATGATACATATGTGAAAATCAAAACATACTCCTTAGAAATGAACTTAGAACCTGAGAACTCAGCATGAAGAGAACTACATGGCTTAAGGAGCTGGTAGAATCACAGTTTGTGGTGGGAAAATAATAGCCTGAAAGTCTCCCTGACATCTCTAAAGAATTTATGTCTAAAACATGGAGGCAATTTTGTGTATGTGGAGGTATCAGGAATGGAACCTGAGACCTCATATATGGAAGGCAGGCCCTCAATCACTGAGCTATACCCTGCTCCTCCAGTTTTTTTTTTAGGAGGTGCTGGGGATTCAACCTGGGACCTCATACTCAAACACTGAGGTACACCCACTCCCCTGGAAGTAGGAATGAAAATAAGTCAATGGATTCTTTTTGAAAAATAAATCATATGGACCTTCTTAGTTGTTTAGAGATCAGCATTTCTCCCACTACTTTTTAGGAACAGGAAAAACCCAAGTCTTACACTAGTCCTGGGTCCCAAAGATGTTTAAACTGTTAAACTCTTGGAATAATAAAAGGTTATCTGGTAAATCAAGAAGAGACATGAACTCAAACTTCCATTTCAGAAGTCAAGTACTATGGATTTGTCCATGCTTCCAGTTGAAGGACCAGCCATCTATTTTTTTAAATGAGGAAAACAAGTTATGCCCATTCCTTTACATATTGTCTCTGGCTACTTTTGAGCTACAAAGCAGAATTGAGTAGTTGCTGCAGAAGTTGTATGGTTCACAAACGCAAAATATTTACCCTCTGACCTTTTAACAATTTGGAAGGAGGCTGACCTGAGTTTTGGGCCCAGTTTCATCTCCTGGGTCTGTGACCTTGTGAAGAAGGGAAAGTGTTGGATTCCTCTAGGTTCTTGGCTTTGTTACATAAATGAATTTGAGAACACACCAGTTTAGTTAGGCCAGTAAAAATAATGTTTTGGGAAATGGGAGAAAAGAATAGAGTTTGTTGAGAAATGGGAAGGAAGGATGGATGGACACACTGAGGTTTGTGCAGGCTCCTCTAGGCAGAGAGAGTGGGGTCTGGCTTGTGTAGTTACCTTTTAAGCTATTAATTATTCCTCCCCTTGCTAATGCTAAGGGGAGGGGCCTCAGCTGTTACTGGTTACCCCACCAATGGTGAGGCCTGTCTGGAATATCCAGGGCCTCCCCTTGGCCCCAGAAGGTGTCCCAACTAGGACCTCAAGGTCAAAGTCAAGGTCTCAGCAGGGTCTTTCAGTGATGTCTGTTGGCCATGTTGTCTGTTCGCCATGTTGTGGCTCATCTTCTCGTTTTCCTGTACTAACCGGCCTCACTTCGACCTTGCTAGCTTTGCACCTTGTAACCTTAATCTTCTTAAGCCTAGTTTTCTCTGTAAAATGGAAATAATAATAGTAATTATGTCATAAGGTATTGGTTCTGTCTAAATGAGATAATGCATTCAACATGCTTAGCTCAGCAGCTGGCACAGCAATTATGAAATGTAGCAATAAGAACACAATTAAATTGGAAAATACCTTAAACCTGAAATGGAAGACTGTACATGGGGATAGCAGAGAGAAGGGGTGTTTTATGACCTCAAAATGGGAATTTTAACAACTTTGTCAGGGAAGTGGACATGGCGCAAATGATTGGGCTTCCGCCTAACATATGGGAGAACCTGGGTTCAATCCCTGGGGACTCCTGGTAAAAAAAAAAAAAAAAGTGTGCCCGCACAGTAAGCCAGTGACTATGCAGTGGGTGAGCCAAGTGCCCGCGCAAATACCTGTGCTGTGAGCCAAGGGCCCTCGCAAGTGCCCGTGCAGCAAGCCAGTGCCTGCGCAAGTGACTTACGCAGCAAGATGATGACACAACAAAACAGAGACAAAGGGGAGAGTCAAGGCAAGGCGCAACAGAAACCAGGAACTGAGGTGGCACAAGTGACAGGAAACCTCTCTCCACATCAGAGGTCCACAGGATCGAATCCTGGTGAATCATAGAGGAGAAAAAGAGAAGACAAAAAGAGAAATAGATACAGAAGATCCACAGCAAATGGATACAGACAGCAACAACAACAGTGTAGGGGAGTGGGGGGGGGAGAGAAAAAAAACTATGTCGCCTATCACATGAGGTCATCCCATGTGATACTTACCCTTCTTCTGACACAACTGGACAAGTAACTCCCATCACACAAACTAACAGAACGGAAGACTCTCCTGCTTATGATCATGTTAGAATTCCCAAGGCTGTGACTTCACAGTGTCCTGTCCCTCTGT
The DNA here is from genome assembly GCF_030445035.2 of Dasypus novemcinctus. Classification (NCBI taxonomy): domain Eukaryota; kingdom Metazoa; phylum Chordata; class Mammalia; order Cingulata; family Dasypodidae; genus Dasypus; species Dasypus novemcinctus. The sequence continues at coordinate 53,784,271 of NC_080695.1, read as the reverse complement.
AGGAAACCTGTGTGGATATGTGATCTCAGTCCATCTCCACACCTTCTCCTATTTCACTCTTTCCATTTAACGGATGAGAAAACTGAGGCTCAGAAGCTGTGGGACTGGTTGGGACTCTTCTGGCTTCTTTTCAACTCTATTGAAAGGTGTATCCAATCAGATTAGTATCCATTTTCTTCTTTTTATCATCAATCTATTTTTAATAGGACATTAAGCAGCACATACACGCACACCCTGTAGACCAGGGGGTGCAAATCCAAGGCCCACAGATGCTTTTGTTTCTTTAGACTTCACAGTGTTTTGTTTTGTTTTGTTTTGAACTTTAGTTTGATTATAGAATCTCAGGAAGTTGCAAGAAAATAGTACAGACAGGTCCCAGGTATCCTTACCCATTTCCCCCCAATTGTAACATCTTCTATGTAACTAAAGTGCAATAGCAAAGCCAGGAGACTGACATTGGTATGAACCACACATAGGTTGTTTTTTGCTTTTTTTAAATAGAGCAATTTTACATAAAAATTCAGACTCCCAGCTTCTTGTGAAAAATATCAGAAGTGACAACTCTGGGCCCAGGTTTCTACCATGACAATAGGTGAAGTTGAGTTGCTGCTGCCCCCTCCCGGTGGGACTGACCCTCCCACTCCAGCTGGCCCTAGTGCTCATCTGGCTAGGGCCCCTCATTTAAGTTACTGTCTTCCTCCTGGGACATTTGCATTTGTGACTCAGTGGCCCTCTAATGTCCCTGTACCAATGCTAACATCCTCTGTTGATGGCTGTTAGAGATGACCTGTGACTTGTGACTTTGTTCTTATCTAACTAGTGGGAAGTTTAAAAACTTCTAAGTGGGGGGATTTCTGTAACGGAAGCTAATACTTATTGTTCTGTTGGGGAGGTGATTTTATATATATTACTTTGGCTCAAGTGGACCTGATACAGATACGCTTTGTCTGCCATTCATTTTAGAATTAGCACTATTTTAAATGCCTATTTTATGATCAGATCTACCCAAGAAGCCCAATTAGGGTTGTGTACTGAGTTAGGGATGGGCTGCGGGGAGGGCAGGAAGTGAGGAGGAGGAAGTTGGAGACTGGCCGTGAGGGGAGTTGAATGGTGGGAGATATAGAATCTCAGAAATGTGGAGGACGGTGGCAGGGTACCGTGATGAAATACAGGAGCTGGAGCCAGACAGATGGAGTTCGAATCCCTTCTCCAACTCTTGATAGCTCTAGGCCCCTGGGAAGATTCCTTAAACTCAGTGAGCCTTGGTTTTCTCATTTATGAGATGGGAAGGGTCATAATCACAGTACCTACCTCCTGGGGGCCGTTGTGAGGAGAGAACGAGATGGTGTGTGTAAAGCACTTAGCACACGTGTGTGCTCAGTAACTGACAACCATGATTATCAAGAGAGAAGCAAAGTGCCAGCAAGTGAGGGGCCAGAGTGAAGGGACCAAAGTTACCATGGGAGAAAGAACAAATCCAGTTTCAGGCAGGAACAGTGAGATGGTTCAGGACAGACGTATCACCAGAGCCTCTGCCGGAAGCTTCTTTTTGCACAGGCCCTGGCTTGCCTTTTCCAACAGAGGGCAGGCCTTGGAGGGAATGCTCCAGACCCTTTGGTCTCTTGGAGGTATGCCTGAGAAGCTAGGTTTGCAAAAATGTTTTGGATCTGAGCAAGGAGTTTTTCTGGGAGTTGAGTTTTCTTCAGGAAGACTTGCCTGCTTCTAGCTGCCTGTGTGTCCACAATGACCCTTCTGATCCCTTCTGTGACAAGAGAGTGATAAGCTGCCTTTCTCCGTGCCCCATGGCCAGAGAACCTATGCGGGCTGGGAGGAGGAAAAGGTTTGGGGGAAGGGAATCAGATGGGCAATTGTTAAAATAGCCCATCAAAGTGGTGATGGTAGCATGCCATTGTAAACGTATTTAACACCACTGAACTGTACACTTAAAAATGGTTAAAATGGCACCATTGGTGTTTTATGTATGTGACCACAGTGAACGATCTTCAGTCTCCTTAGGCTGAAGGTGGCTGAAAAGGCCGGGTTACAGTTCCTGTTCTGCACTGTATTCCACTGGAGCAAATTAAGTTTGAGAGATGTAAATATCATCATAAAGTTTCAACAGTGCCCTCCAGCAGGCGTTCTTAAGCGATCCCCTGATACCAGCCTTGCCTTTGGATTAGCTTAATTGGAACCCAAGAGATCAGAACTTAATTAGAACTTCATTCAACTGCCCTGTTCAACAGTGCTGGCTTAAGGGCTGCTTTGTAAACTTCACTTGGAACTTCTTTCAGATACCTCTCTGAAAACATTGTGAATCAAATGATTCTTACCGTAAACAATTTTTGATAAAAGTTCCTTTATTTATCAAATAAATGATAAAACATTTATCTGAATGATAAAAAGGAATGCAGACCCAAATGAGCTTGTTTCTGCTGGATGTCTTAAGGTGGCAGAGCCAACTTCCTTCATTGACGGAAGCTAACTCTTTGAGGACAGGTCCTGCAAATGGCAGAAAATCCCAGTCAAGCTGATATCAGTAGAAAAGGGAATTTTTCTTGGTTTACACAAATGAAAGGCCTGCAGGGAGATCTTCCAGTGCAGGTATGGGGGCACAGATGATGTCTTTGTGACCCAATTCTCCACCTCATTTTTCTCCATTCTCAAACCACCCCCTCCCCACCACATGGCACTAACCCATGTCTTGTAAGGTTCAAGCATAGAAGAAAGAGAGAATGTCTCTCCCGGGAATTTTTCTTGGGACAAGGGGGATTTTGTGGGCTATTTGGCCAGCAGAAGGAGCCCCACTCAAAGCACCATAGCTGGAGAGTTGGGGGAGGGTGGATCTGCAGGGACTTGGGGTGCTGTTACCACAAGAAGGTGGAAGCAATGCTGGGCAGCTCACTTGGTTAGGGATCATTATGTGGCAGATAACATCACTGAGGCTTAGTCATAAAATGGATTTATTGACTCAGAAAACTAGAAAGTCCTGGGGTAAAATGTGACAGCTTCAGGATCAGCTTGAATCAGGAGCTCAGTGACGTCATTGAGGACCTGATTCTCTTTTGCCTCACTACTTGGCCTCTTACAGGGTCAGCTTCATCCTAACACTGGCCTTAAAGCAGCCACTCCATAGCCAGGAGAAAGCTCTTTCAGAAAAGCAAGGGTACTTATTTCCCAGGAGCCCCAGCATATTTCCTCTGTTATCCTGTGACTCTGAAAGGGGTCAAGTGCCAATCTCCAGCCCTACAATCTTATTGGCCAGCCAGAAGGGATGCAATCTGGCTTAGATCAGGTGACCCAGGAGGCAGGATTATCTCAGCTGCCTTATCAGGGCTCATACCCAAAGTTGGAGGTGGGGTTAATCCTCTCCACCCATCTCAGCTACTTCCCAATGGTTGGGGTGATCGTGGTTGCTGGCCATGAAAACTATAACCACAGCGGGCCTTGTCTCACTCTTCCTTTATCTCTAGGGGTTAGCCTGGGGCTTGCCAGAGAGGAGGTTCTCAGTAAATGTTTGCTGAATAGGACCAAACTGGAACAGAGCATTTTACTTAATTTTGAAAGAACTCAGAAGTTTTATGCATGAGTAAAATGATCGCTGAAAATAAATCTTATCTCAGCCTTAAATGTGGATTAAATGTGGAGTCTAAGACTTTTCACTTCTTTTCCTATTCTGCTCCATATAATATAAAAATTTTCCCTTTGACTTTTGGCTACTCATCAAATTCCATTACAATGAAGAGAATTGTAAACAATAGCTGGTATCAGGAAACTATTTCTAACTCCTGACAAGTCCTTTGATGAGCTCATGATGGTAAAATGTGCTATTATGAATAATTCAGTAAAGCAAAACCTTTTTTTTTTTACATTCTTTGTCTATCAAATAGTCATTTATTATACTTGTTGTTGGTTTTTTCTGTTTTTTGGTTTTTTTTAATCACAGGCCTAAATATCTGTTAAAAAGCACAAAGGCCCTGGTCAGTGATGGAAGAAAGTCTATTTCTTGGCCTTGACCGATAAGGGATGTAAGAAATACCTTTGACTTTCATTTGAAAAAAATTTGTAAGGAGTGGAAAAAATAGATTCTGGCAGGAAAGGCGTGGTAGAATTATTTTAGCCTTACTCCTTTTAAGCAAGAAGACTTTTAGAAGTGACTGTGTGCCAGTCTTAGTCAATGCTTTGTGTTTTTAGTATGGGTCTTGAACTTCTTTTGAGAAACACTGTTTTTCTCTAATGAAAGTCTAACACTGTGAAAACCATGCGAACACCTGCTTAAAGTTTTCTGTGATAAGTGTTTTGCCTTGGTTCTAATCCAAGTGTTTGATCATTTCTATGATCATAGTTACCGATAAATTTTGTCATGTATAGGGATTCTCTGGTGGCTGAAAACAAATACCTATATTGGGAAGGAGTCTGTGATGTTTTAAGTGTGAGCCAAGCCCACAGCCCTTAACTGTAGCACTTACCCTGCTTTGTCCCTGTCCCCATCACTCTGGTCACAAGTGATTGAACTAGGAATAAATGCCAGGCCCCTCTTGGGCCAGCCACTCTAGGACGGAGAGAGGAGAGAGAATCAGTGAGAGAGCAGAAAGTTCAGGAAGAAGCCACTGCCAAGGAGCTGAGTGCCACACAGAACTAGAATGTCACTGGATCACCAGAGCTGCTGGTGGACAGCTGGAGGCTTTCCTGGGCCCTGAACAGCTCTAAACCCTGGTCTAGTTCTTCCTGACACCTGGCTCTGCAACAGTGGATGGTTTCTTGTTCTTATCACCCCATCTACCTTTACAGTCACCCCCTGGACTAGAATGTGTTATTATTCAAAAATATTTTGGCCCCTCCCTGAGGGAGGATTGGCCATGTGACGGCTTTGTTCAGTGAAATGAATGGACGTGACATGCCATTTATCAGCACATGCTTTAAAAGTCAAAACACAGTTCACCGTATTGTTTTCCCTCTGCCATGGTAACTGGTGATATTTCAGAGAGGGGCTGCTCTCTTAGCCTGGGCCCTAGAGTAAAGACATCTTGGAGCAGAGCCATCCAATTGTGTTTTTTCCCCTGAAATGTTCATGTAAATTGAGTGAAAAATAAACCATGGATGATACAAGCCACTGAGACTTTGGGGTTGTCTCTTATTGCAGCATAATCTAGCCTAATTAAACGCAGCCCCAGTAACAGAGGTAAACTGAGCATGTGTCTTTCCTGCAAACCTAAAGAGCCTCAACGAATACAATATCATAGCCAACCACACTTGCACCTACGAAACTGGATAACATTTGCTTCTGATTTTTCTTTTCCAGGGTGGAATTAGATTAGTCAACTGATACAGATTCAGTTACTTTCAAACGCTAGTTGTTTCTCTTTCCAGTCTTCAGTCCTCCAGTCTGCCTCTGTATGTCTTTGCCCATAAAAACTGGTGCAAAGAACTCTTTAGATTTAACCCCTATTAATTTCTGCCTTTTCTCTCTTTGAAGTTTAGGTCTTTCATGGCGATGTTCTCCCTAGCCCCAGATTCTGTTAAAAAAAAAGTTTCAAACATAGAAGACATGAAAGAATTTCAGAATGAATTCAGTACTTAGATTCTATGATGCACATCTTACTTTATTTGCTTCATCACTTACCTGCCTATTAAGCCTTTTCTCTATCATTCATCTTATTTTTTGGATGCATTTTAAAATATGTTGCAGATACCTGATGACATGATGATGTTCTCATTCCTTGAACCTTAGTCTTTTTTCTTTTAATTCTAGATTTAAATTTTTTTTCTTTTTCAATCTTGTGGGAGTTTGCCTGAGCTGTTTCCTCTGCTCGCCCAAACTTGTGCATTTTCACCTGATAGCGATCAAGAACTCAGTGAATTTGTCCACATTCCATAAACCCCTGGGTGCCCACACTTCCTTAATCTCACTCTATAATTTTTTCTATCCACTTCCTCTCCTATCTCTTTACTTGCCACAACTTTTCATTTGCTTTCCCTTCTCTTTCCGCTCCGCAGCAGATAATTTTTAAACTAAACAACAGCCGAACAATATCCCCACTGTTCTGCATGTCTGAGTATGCACAGCACGTCCACGTTTGCCCAGAAGAGAAGGAAAACTCAATTTCTTCCATTTTATTTCTTTGCATCAAAAGTGATTAAATCTGTCGGCATGACCTTCATACATAGACCATTTGGCTCTTTTTAACGTCAATTTTAAAAAGTAAGTTGAGCTGCATTCCCTTTGTAGGAGAAATCTTTACCACAAATGGTGCAGTAAATGCCAAGGGAACAATGCATCTTTTGTCGGACTAGAGAGTGACACTGCTATCCTACAATTGCCAGATTGTTTAAATTATTATACGGCCACACATGCTAGTTACATATTTGCATTGTTGGACAAGTATTTTCTTATTTTGGTTAAAGATAGCTTTTTGAAGGGAAGCTTAATCTTACAAAGAAGGCTTGGAAGACCCCGTTCTGTGGTCTAGTACATTTAATTTTATTACCCTGGCTAGCAGTGCTAGCCAATTTGTTAATGAAAGGTTTTCGGCAATGAGCTAAAAGCCTGCACATAAGTTCCAGCAAGTCAGCAATCACCATATTTTATTTACTAACAGCTGTAGTAAAGCTTTGTGTGAAAAATCTTAAGTAGCACTTTCTTTTTTGGTGAGCATCAATTTCATTATGCTCTTTTCAACCTTATGTAGGACTCTGAAGTAGGGTTGGCTGCTTCAAAGGGAAGGGGAAAAAACACAAAACAAAGAAAAAAGTTCATAAACAAATATTGTGGGAACAAAGCGAAAGGAAATTGTTCAGAATGTTGTTAGCAATTCCCACTTTTAAATGCCAGGATCTTTGTGCATGAGTTCTTTCTTGTTTTGATACTTGTTAATTGAGTGAATTTTTTCATTCATTTTCTCAATGTTCATGGATCACCTACTCTGGGCAAGGCACTCAGGTAAGCAATGGGAATGCAAAGAAAAAGATGACATACTCTGGTCTCAGAATTGGCAGTTCGGTTGGAGAGATAGACATGTAGGCGGCAGTGATGTTACAGTCTGAGGTGCTATGACAGAAGGCTGCACAGAGAATCGGGGAGAGTGCCTCCCCAAAACTGAAAAGGGTGAGAATGCTTCAGATGTCTTCCTGAAGCCATCTGGAAGGGCAAATGGGAGTTAGCCAATTAAAGAAGGAAAGAATAGTAGTTAAAACTATTATAAGCAATAAACAATCCAACTCCCAGTGATTTAGGCATTAAAGAGAAGATATTGGCTCCTATACCTGAAAGGTCCAGGGAATCCTGGTTTCAGTCACGGCTGGATCAAGGGACTAGTACAATGTCATTAAGAATCTGCCATTGGTGGTCTACCCAACATCTTTCTTGCTAACAGAACCCCATTTGGTTTGCTCTCATTAGAGCTGCTGTGTCCTTCAGGGGGGCTGCCCCAGGAGTTGATCCATGATCGGTTTGATCCAACCTGGGTGTGGGCCTTCACTGCATTTTGGACCAATGAGTCTTGAAGGAAATTCAGCTGGGAAACTTCTAGGGAGATTTTCCTTGTTCCTAACTGGACAAAGTGCTTGCTCTCCGTAAGCCTCAGTTTTTCTCTTTTGGGCAAACCCTCTAAGGTTGTTGTAAGCCTCAGTTTTTCTCTTTTGGGCAAACCCTCTAAGGTTGTTGTCATGGAAATTAAATGAGAAAATGTATATGGAAGCCCCTAGCATAGTGATATATTGTCTAATAGTAGACTCAATTCTAGCTAGTATAGCATCAGAGGGAAGGCTATACTAGTCATTTATTATTGTTGTTATTGTTATTGTATTAAACAAGAAAAAGTGACCTGTGTGTGTGGGGAATCCAGCTGGTCAGCTGGCTCAGGCCTGGTTGGAGCCTGTGGCATCTGAACCTTGTCTTGCTCTCTGTCTCTCAGCTTGGCTTTCCCGAGTCTTGGGCAGGGTTCCAATAAGAAGGAAGCCCACTCAAGAAGGGCTGATTGAGAAGAGTCTAATGATGGGACAATTTGCAAAGATGTGGACAGGGTTAAGGGAAACCAGCAAGAAGTGAAGCACCCAGAGCTTACAGAAGCTTGGAAGCCATTCCCTCTCCTTGGCCTAAAGGGACAAAGGAAGGAAACAGTTTCTAGATTTAGTAAGAGCTGTAGGAGAGGGTGCCTGACAGGAGTGGTGGCTTTGGTAGAGACACACACAGATATGTGACCCAGCAGGGAGCAAACCAGGAGAATATGTACCCCACCTTTCTCCCTACTTCCCCCCACCTCCTGCTGGTGCACCCCATTGCTTGGACCCAGATAGAGAGGAAGGGAGCCTGGTTGATGCTATCTGTAACAACCAGCCTTCCATGGTACAGATTAGGGTGGAAAAGAGTGGATCTGGAGGGGCAGGAGAGAATTTCTGGCGTCCTCTGTATTGCCTTTGTTCTTGGGAAGAATCTCTCCACATGAATTTAAGGTCCCTTGACTTACTTGGTGCTTAGCCCCTGTTCTGTGGAAAGGAGGAGCAGGGACCCTCTATCTCCCAGTTTCCAAAGCAGTTCTCTAGCAGGAGTTGACTGGCTTTGTTTGGGTTATAAGAAAAGACTCTTAAGTGGAAATAGGAGACTCCACCCCATTCCTGCTCTCTGCATACCTTCTGCATTACTTCATGGTTTCCCTCCACCACCTTTGGCTTACTGGTTAACTATCCTGGGGACTGTATTCAATTGCATGTAATGAAAAACTCAAGAACAATGGAAGTAAAACAAATGAAGTTGTTATCCTTACATAAGGAGATGTCCAAGTTAGGACAGGCAGAAGCGAGAGTGGTGGCTTGAGAAAGCCATCACAGGCCCAGGCTCCAGCTTCCCACCTGCTGCATCAGCCCTAGGATGTGACTTTTGTCTTCATGCTCAAAAGATGCTGCTTCACTTCCAGCCTGTGCTCCAAACTGGAAGAAGTAGAAGGGACCTTCAAGGAAGAAGGGAAGCGAATTTGGCTCAACCGATAGAGTGTCCGCCTACCACGTAAAAGGTCCAGGGTTCAAACCCAGGGCCTCTTGACCTGTGTGGTGAACTGGCCCATGTCCAGTGCTGATGCATGCAAGGAATGTCATGCCACACAGGGGCGTCCCCTGCATAGGGGAGCCCCATGCACAAGGAGTGCGCCCTGCAAGGACAGCCGCCCCTTGCAAAAAAAGTGCAGCCTGCCCTGGAGTGGCACTGCACACACAGAGCTGAAGCAACAAAAGGAGACACAGATTCCCAGTGCCGCTGGCAAAAATGCAAGCAGACAGAGAAGAACACACAGTGCATGGACACAGAGAGCAGACAACTTGTCCAGGGGGGATAAATAAATAAATAAATTAAATAAATCTTAAAAAACAAAAAAAGGAAGAAGGAACAGCTCTATCGGGAAAGCAAAACTTTCTCAGAAATCCTGGGGCATGTTCATTTCTATCTCACTGGGCAGAACTATGTCACATGGCTGTCCCTTGCTGCATGGGAGGCTGGGAAATGTAGATTTTTGGCCAGGCTGATTGCCATTTGGAAGTAACGAGGTTTCTGTTAATAAGGATGAAGTGGAGAGTGGATGTTGGGAGGACAACTAGTGAGGTCATCCCCACTGTCCAATCGCTCTCTGCGTGCTTGGCTTTCACATATGTAAGTGGTCCCCAGACCTGAAGCTCTGCTGTTCTAAGGGCTTCAGTGCATTGGGGGAAATCAATCAATACAGTTACTTAGAAAAGAAAATCAAGGTTTAGATTTAAAAAACAAAGTCCTTTGGAGACAATTTCTAAAACATGTAATAAGCCTCAACTGTATGTACTGTCCTTTCATTGGTACCTGCTCTCAGAAAATATGCTCATCCAAAGATGACTGAGAAATGACTTCAAAATTCTTCACATTGCCCAAGTTACTGCTTGTTGCTCCAAAAGGACCCATGTGTATTTCCTCTAGCACAAACATTCAATTAACTTCTTTTTCTTTGCCCTTCTCAGACATATGGTCAAGATAAATATATAATTCAAATCTCTCTTCTCTCTTTAGAGGAAAAGAACCAAATTCATTGCCTGTGATTTTCTGACGGAGTGGTTATACAAGTAAGTTTTTCATGTCCTTGAATATCCAGGGACCCTAAGGATTCAAAAATGTTCATTTGCAAGCTGAATAGTAACAACTGACTTGAATTCTTGCATATTGTATTTGTGTCATTCAAACATGTGGCATCGCGCTCAGTCAAAATCCGAAGAGGACAGACGAGCCATTCACAGAGTTCTTCTCCATTCCATTTGTGGCTGAGTGGCTGAAGCACCAGTGAGTACCCACACCAGGCTTCAAACCATTTATTCTGATTTTAAGATTGTGCTAACAAGAACTTTCTTCAGTCTAAGGGAACTAACTCATGCAATCCTTCCAGGAAACCAGGCCAGTTTTACTTGTAGCTCTTTTTGCTGTGGTTGTTTCTAGTCTAGAGTGAGCGCATCTTACCCATTTAGTGATTTTTCAAGAAGTACATCAGAAATAAAACAACTTCAAAAATTATTATCCTAAGTAATTCATTTCTTCTCTCTCTCTGAAGGTCATTATGCCTCCGTAAATACTACTCAACTTTTCTAAATATTAATTTTTAGTTATATGAGTAATGCATTCATAAATTCCCCATTTGAAATATTAGAACATGACAGAAAAGTTAAAACTCTCTCTGACTGTCATTCTTCCCTGGTTCTCCTCTCTTACAGAGGTATTCAGAGTTGGGTGTGTAGTGCTTCCTTCCCAATCTCTTAAAGTTAGTTATATCACCACATAAAATTAAGTTATAGCTGTATAAATTTAGCAGTATTGCTTTGTGTGAGCTATTTTTCGTCATTGACATAAAATAATAATGATGACGAAAACAGCTAACATTTATTGTGCACCCATATCACTGTACACAACACGTATCTCAGCATTTAACACAAAGGATTTGATTTTCCTAACAATGCTGTTACCAGCCCCATTTTGCTAATGAGGAACTCTATATATCATTCTGCAATTTGCTTTTACTTAGCTCAAATGTATGTTTTTTGAGATCTAGTCATATTGATTCAATTACATTCAGTTCATGCCTTTTGACAAGTGTATGGTATGTTTCATAATTTATGTATGCATGCAAAAATATTTATTGAGCATCTATGATATATCCAACATCATTCTAGGCTGGAGATAGAGCAGTGAGCAAAGTAGCCCTAAATCCCTGCCTTCATGGAGCTTCCAGTCTAGTGGGGATGACAGTAGAGGTATAGGGAAAAATAAAGCAGGGGAGGGGAATAATGGCGTATTAAGGAGACTCAATTTTATATAGGATGGTCAGGAAAGACCGCACTTAGAAGATGACATTCAAGCAGTGTTTAACTCTTTTAAGGTAGAAGAAAAGATTGTTCAATTTAGAGAAAAGAGTATATATTTAGCCTGTTGCTTTCAAAATGTTTCCACCCTTTACAAGAACAATGTCAGGAAACTGAGGCACCAGGAAACTGGGCGAGTCACAAAACCATATATTAAACAGACTGGATGACCTTAAATTAGACCCTTAGCTCTCAAACATCACAGCTTTTGCATAAATCTGCCCTTCCTGAGAATTCCAAGTTGAATATGCTTTTGGCTGACTTTCTCAATTTTCAGAATTAAAAATTCCAGGTATTACCAGTTTAAAAAAAGATCTGAGAATAACTATACATAAAAAAAGGACACTGGAAAATCTTGTTGCTTAGTTTCTAAACCTGTGCCTCTTGTCCATCATGAAATGGAAGAAAGACCCCATAATTTGTTGACCATACATGATAAATAGATGAAAGGTTGGTATATGTTTTTTCTAGCAACAAGGGTTTTTAAAAAGTATTTTATTAACTTTTTTAAATTGAAGAATTTGAAGGTTTACAGAAAAATCCATGCAGAAAATGCACTTTGTATTACTATGGTACCTCTGTTACAATTGATGAAACAATGTTGTAATTGTACTTTTAATCATAATCCATAGTTTACATTATGGTATATTTTTCCCACATATGCTACCCTATTATTAACACCTTGCATTAGTGTGGAACATTTGTGGTAATTCATGAAAGAACATTTTTATAATTATACTGTTAACTATAGTCCATCATTTACAATAGAACTCACTGTGTTGTACAGTCCTATGTTTTTCCTTTTAATTTTTATTCTGATAACATTTATATGACCTAAGATTTCCCCCTTTAACCACATTCACATATATAATTCAGTGCTGTTAATTGCATCCACAATGTTGTGCTACTATCGTTACCATCCATTTCCAAAACTTTATAAGCAATCCAAATGGAAATTCTGTACAATTTAAGCATTAACTCCCCATTCCCTACCCCCACCCCATCCCCTGGTAGATTCTGCCTCTGTGAGTTTGCTTATTCTATTAATAATTCTTTCATATCAGTGAGATCATATACTATTTGTCCATTTTTGTATGACTTATTTCACTCAACATATCTTCAAAGTTCATCCATGTTGTTGCATGAATCAGAACTTCCTTTTTATAGCTGTATGATATTCCATTGTACATATATACTACATTTGTTTATCCATTTATTGGTTGATGGACACTTGGGTTGCTTCCATCTTTTTTTTTCTTTTTAAAGATTTATTTATTTATTTATTTATCTCCCCTTCTCCCCCACCCCGGTTGTCTGTTCTCTGTGTCTATTTGCTGTGTCTTCTTTGTCCACTGCTGTTATTGTCAGCAGCATGGGAATCTGTGTTTCCTTTTGTTGCATCATCTTGTTGTGTCAGCTCTCCGTGTGTGCGGCGCCATTCCTGGGCAGGCTGCACTTTCTTTCGCGCTGGGCGGCTCTCCTTATGGGGTGCACTCCTTGCGTGTGGGGCTCCCCTATGCGGGGGACACCCCTGCGTGGCATGGTACTCCTTGTGCACATCAGCACTGCGCATGGGCCAGCTCCACACGGGTCAAGGAGGCCTGGGGTTTGAAACGCGGACCTCCCATGTGGTAGACGGATGCCTTAACCACTGGGCCAAGTCCGCCGCCTGCCCAATTGTGAATAATGCCGCTACGAACATCAGTGTGCAAGCATCTGTTCCAGTCCCTGCTTTCAATTCTTTTGTGTATATACTAAGTAGTGGGATTGCCAGGTCGTATAGTAATTCTATACCTAGCTTTCTGAGGAATTGCCAAACTGTCTTCCATAGTGGCTGTACCATTTTACATTCTCAACAGCAATGAATGAGTGTTCCAGTTTCTCCACATCCTCTCTAACACTTGTAATTTTCTGTTTTTTCAATTGTAGCCATTCTAGTGGATGTGAAATTATATCTCATTGTGGTTTTGATTTGTATCGCCCCAATAGGTAATGATGTTGAGCAACTTTTCATGTGTTTTTTAGCCATTTGTTTATCCTCTTTGGAGAAATGTCTATTCAATTCTATTTTCTTTGTTTTTAAAGAGGCTTCAGATTACATAAATGTTACATTGAAAATATAGGGGATTTCCATATATCGCACTCCCTTCCCCTCCCACACTTCCCCCATTAACATCTTCATTAGTGTGGTACATTTTTAACACATACTGAAGCATTGCTACTAACCATAGTCTATAGTTTACATTATGCTTTACACATTGTACTGCAGCATTTTATAGGTTTTGAAAAAAAATGTGTAATGGCCTGTATCCATCATTGCAATATCATGCAGAACAATTCCAATGTCCCCAAAATGCCCCATGTTACACCTCTTCTTCCCTCTCCTTCCTCTCAGAACTTCTGGTGACCACTGTCTTTATATCAATATTACAAGTTCTTCCATCACTAGGATAATAATATTTCTACTGAAGTCCATAGTTGCATTCTTCTCTTATGTTTGTTCATTCCTTAATCTTGGGGGTTTGGGGATGGTGATGCCCACTCTTCTTCCGACTGAGAGGGAGCTTAGACCCCATGGGGCAGGTGGATGGAACTGTCTTGCTTACAGTTGTAGATATTCTCTGTTTTTTGGGATGGGCATTGTTTATCATCATCATTTTGTTAGTTGTCCTGGGTGAGTCTGATGAACTGGAGAGTAGGTGTTGGCTGCAACTCTTCTGAGATTCAGGGCTCAACTGACATAAGAAGAGCTGGAAGATTTAAGCCTCTGGGACATATGTTTAATGGGTATAGTGCTAATAGTAGGCTCAAATAAAGGGAACAGAATAATCATGTGTAGGAAAATTATAAATGAGTCTAACTCTGATACATTGGGGAGATAGGTTCTCATATATTCCAAAGCAAGGCCTACCAATAGGGTACTGATTTCTGGGGTTTCTCCCCTACCTATAGTGTCCAGATGTCTCTAGAGCCCTCAGGAGCACTCCTACTTGAGGCACTGTTTACAATGGCAGTCAGTGAGGTCCTCCTGAGATGTGCTTAAGCGTAACCTCTGGAATGATCCCCTGATTCACTTTGAAATCTCTTAGTCTTAAACACTCATTTGTATTTGATACTTCCCCTTTTTAGTCTAGGTCTTTTTCCAAGTGCATCGCTAGTTGATGCTTGGTAATAATCCCTCGGTGCCACACCAGCTGGTGATGCAACTAGAAAAAGACCTTGAATAAAAGGGGAAAATGGTAAAGACAAATGAGTTTATATGGCTAAGAGACTTCAAAATGAGTTGGAAGGTCATCAGAGGGGTCACGCTTACACACATCTCAGCAGGATCTCAGAGATAGCCAAAGTAAATACAACCCTAGGCAGTGGTGTTCCTGATGGCTATGGAGACACCGAGGCCCTACAGTCATGACAGATGGCTCAGGAGTTTGGTGCCTTGCCAGTGGGCCCTACTTTGGAATTTGTGCTCCTCAGTATGATGGAGTTGGACTCAGATGTGACCTCTCTCTATGCATGCCTTTTCTGTCACTTTTACTGAACCTGTGGTTGGTTCTGGGGTTGGTGTATGTTCAGGAGACTTGAATCTCTGGACTATCTATGTGCCGTCTGGACCCTGAGCCTCAGCAGAGTTGCAACACTTATTCTCTGGTTTGTTGGACTTACTCAGGTCAGCTAACAGGGAGGTGATGATGGTCAGCCACCACACCAGGGAAGCGAGAGTGTCTCCAACTGCAAGCAGACAGAATCGATCCATCAGCCTTGTGGGATCTAAGCCCCCTCTCAATTTCAAGGTAGAGAGGACATTGCCATCCCAAGGTCCTCAGGATGGAGGAATAAAATATGGATTAGGTGAACTTATTGGCATTTTACTATAAAATTATTGTGACTCTAGCAATGGAAGAAATTATATCATTGATGTGGAGACTGTGGCTGCAGGAGTTGCTGAGGGCAGGGAGAGGGAAAAAGAGATGTGATATTGGAGCATTTTTGGGACCTGGCTTTGTCCTGAATGATATTGCAAGGACAGATGCAGGACATTATATATCCTGCCATAACCCACTGAATGGACTGGGAGAGAGTGTAAACTACAATGTAAACTATAATCCATGTGGTGTAGCAATGTTCCAAAATGTACTCATCAAATGCAATGAAAGAAGTTATCACACTAATGAAAGAAGTTGTCGATGTGGGAGGAGTGAGGGGTGTGGGGAGTGGGGTATATGGGAACCTCTTATATTTTTTATTGTAACATTTTGTATTATTTACATTCTTTAAAAAAAAGATAATTAAAAATAAAAAATAAAAATCCCTTGGTGCCAAGGAGACTCATCCCCGGGAGTCATGTCCCACACATGAATGTGGTGAGTTATTATGCTGAGTTTGGCTTAGAGAAATATTTTACCCATTTTTTAATTGAATTGGTTGTCTTTTCATCATTAAGTCATAGGATTCCTTTATATACTTTAGATGTTAAACCCTTATTGGATACGTGATTTCCAAATATTTCTCCCATTAAGTTGTATTTTCACTTTCATGATAAAGTACTTTGATGCACCAAACTTTAATTTTGATGAGGAAGTTCAGTTTTTTCTGTTTTTTAAATTGTTGCCTGTGTTTGGGTGTAAGGTCTAAGAAACCACTGCCTAATACAAAATCCTGAAGATGCTTCCCTATGTTTTCTTCTAGGAGTTTTATAGCTCTGGTTCTTACATTTCAGTCTTTGATCCATTTACAGTTAATTTTTGTATATGCTGTGAGACAGGGGCCCTCCTTCACTCTTTTGCCTATGGTTGTCCAGTTCTCACAGAACCATTTGTTGTAGAGACTATTCTTTCCCAATTGAGTGGACTTAGCAGTCTAGCAGGTTGTGGCTTTGCCTTGAAAATGAATTATTATTTTCCCCCTTACAATAACCAATGAAAGAGAATCTTAAAATAAAAGCATGTCTCTAAATAAGAGTTCTCTCAAATCTTTAGTCCTTGATTATACAAATGTCTTAATTTAAAATGCTTACCAACTTTATTTGGCCGCTCTGATAAATATATTGCACCAGGGCAGCAGCATTAATTTCAGGTGGACTCCAGAGGAACAGAAACATCTGAGTTCTTACTTTTAACTGGGATCTCTATTCTCTACTTCTATTACCTTTCACAGGGATACCCAGAAGCATGATAAAAATTAATAGGATACTATTCTAATTCATTTCATGCAATAAATGTTTATTGAACACCTGGCATTATTGAAATGCCAAGCACAGAGCTTGTTGGTGTGGAGAAAACTGACGGATTGGAGTGAGAGAGATGTTTACAACTGATTGTAATGTCCCCTTAGTGAGTGTTGCAATAGCGATGTTAACAAAGCAGTGACAGAAAATAAGGAAGCAAAAGACCATCCAAGAGCCCTTCCTGGCCAATCTGAAGCCAGACCAGCTGGGACAATGGCCAAGCTAGTCAGTGCCCAGATTTGTTCTTGAGAGGCAAGAATTCAGGTATTGCATTCTTTCCGAGGTTACTCTAGAGCAGGAAGAGTCAGAGAGGCAAAGGAGATTGGAAGTCCTTAAGGAGAACTGAGGGCAACAGTGGGGAAACAATATCTCAACCTCAGCACTACTGACATTTAGGACTAGATGCTTCTTTGCTGTCGGGGGCCATCCTGTGTTATTGCAGAGTGTTCGGCAGCATTTCTGGCCTTTATCCACTAGGTGCCCATGGCATCCGCACAGTCAAGACAATCAAGAATGTCTCCAGACATTGACAAATGTCCCCTGGGGGGTACAAAATCGCCCCTGGTTGAGAGCCACTACTCTAAACCATGGTTTTCTACCTTGGAATATCCCTATGTACAACTGAACAGAGTCTAAGAGACAGATAAGGTAGATACAACCCCAGGTATTGGTTCTTTTGAGGGATAAAGAGACCCACGGGTTCTATGGTCATGGCAGAAGGGGTTCACTGCCATGACAGATAGCCCTTCTTTGGAGCTGGTGTTTCTGCGTGATGGAATTGGACTCAGAGGGGATCTCTTTTCACAAGACTTGCATGCTACTTTATTGGAATTGTAGTTGGTGCTGGGCTTAAGATATATGTAGGGGATTTGAATCTCTGGACTGATAATATGACACCCAGGCCCAGAGCCTCAACAGACTTCAGCTCCTACACTTTGATTTATTGGACTTACTCCACTCAGCTAACATGGAGTTGAAGAAGGTCAACCACCACAACATGGAACCTAGAGTGTCTACAACTGGAAGCGGGAGGAGTGCATCCAGTATCCATGTGGAATCTAAGCCCCCACTTGACATAGATGTGCAATGGACACAACCAATCCAATGTCCACAGAGAAAATGTGGAATGGGTATGGGAACCGTAGCCATGGTGGCTGCTGGGTGTGGGGAACGGGAGGAAGAGATGAGATGTGGAGGCGTTTTCGGGACGTGGAGTTGTCCTGGATAGTGCTTCACGGACAATTACGGGACATTATAGATCCCCCCAGGGCCCACTGGATGGAACGTGAGAGAGTCTGGGCTATGATGTGGACCATTGACTATGGGGTGCAGTGATGCTCAGAGATGAACTTACAAGGTGCAATGGATGTGTCATGATGATGGGAGAGAGTGTTGCTGTGGGGGGAGTGGGGGGCGGGGGCGGTGGGGTTGAATGGGACCTCATATTTTTCATAATGTAATTTTTAAAAAAATAATAAATAATAAAAAAAAATTATTTGGGGAGCTTTAGAAAAATATTGGAGCCTGGCCTTATCCCAGACCTATTGAGTAAGAATCTTCAGGGTGTAGACCAAGCATTGGTATTTTTTTTAAAAAGAACTTTCTAGATGATTCTAATGGACAACCAGGCTTGAGATCTCATCCATCGGGAAGAAGAAGTGCTATGTCTAGGAAACAATAAATATTAAATAGTATAAGAATAGCCAACCTTATTGAGCAGTTATTCTGCTAAGTGCTTGTACATGTATCTCATTTAGTCCGCACAAACCCTAGGATATAGATAGTAAAGCTGAGATCCTGGAGCTGGGAAGATGAAAAGGAGGTGAGGTGGGTCTTATGTGAATGTGGTGAAAGTTAGGGGCAGGAGAATGGGATATAGACATTTTGAGCAGGGTTTAAATGTACCAGTGGGAGGGAGATGAATTGTGAGGGATAGACTCTAAGTATGTAAAGAAAGTAAAATATAAATTAGTATTTCAGACAGTATTGGATTGGAGTTAAGAGCATGAGGGATAGAATAACCAAATGACCTTGGGCAAGTGTTTTAGTTATCTATTACTGTCTAACAAATTGCCTCAAAACTTAAAGATTTCAAACAACAAATCTCTCATCTCATGGTCTCTGTGGGTTGGGAATTTGGTGGCAGCTTAGCTGGGTGGTTCTGGTTCAGGGTCTCTCATGAGGTTGCAGTCAAGATGTCAGCCTGGGCCTCAGTCATCTGAAGGCTTGTCAGAGTCAGGAGGGTCTGCTTCCAAGATGGCATGCTCACATGGTCCCTAGTTGTTGACTGGAGGTCTCAGTTTCCCCCCACGTGGGTCTTTCTGTGGGCTTCTCAAGTGTCCTCCTGACATGGCGACTATCCTCCTTTAGATTGAGAGATTCAGACATAAGGAGGAAGCCACAGTACCTTTTATGACCCAGTCTTGGAAGTCAAATGCTGTTGCTTCCACATATTCTGTTAGTTAGAAGTGAGTCATTGAGTGCAGTTCAAAGACTACATTCAAAGGAAGAGTGGTTAGGGTCTACCTTTTGAAGGGAGGAATTCCAAAGAAACTGTGGACATATTTTGAAAGTACTTCAGCAGGCCACTCCCTAAGCCTCATTTCCTCATTGATACAAAGAGGTTGTTGTGAAGTTGCAGTGAAATGATGCACATACAATGGGATCATGAACAGTCCTAACATGTAGTAAGTGTTGCATAGATGGTAACTAGTGGTTCTTACTGTCATTGAAGAACAGCATGGCCTTGCAAAGAGAGACAAGCAGAAGAAGTCATTCCAGGCCAAAGGCATAAAGGTGGGAAAAGACAGGACACGGCCCAGGCACAGTGTGGGAAACCAGACTGGCTGGCTTGTAGAGCATGTGAGGATGTAGGGATAGAGTCAGAGATGAGGCTGGGAGATAGACAGGAGATGGATTATGGTTTTCAGTAAAAGCATGAAGTTTGGCCACTGTTACATAAGCAAGAGAGAACGTCTGAAGATTTTTGAGCAGAGGAGTAATGTGATCAGACTGTGTTTTGGCAGTAAACTCCAGAGGCTGGTATAGGAGATACATGAAATTAGGGAGAGCTTGGAGTCAGGGCTACAGTAGCAGCCCTGAGGTCTTCAGCTAGTGAATGGAAGTGGAAAAGGAAAGGCATGGGATGGGTCAAAAGGAGAGGTGTGCCTTGAGAGGGTGAGGTTTACTTCTGGGCAAATGGGAGGCCCCATTTGAAATGAAAAAGAAGAGACCTATTCAGAAAACCAGGTTCAAGGTGAACATGATTCCTGTCTGGGTCACATTGCAATTGTGGTGCCTCATGGGAAACACTGGCCTGAAGCTTAGAAATAGAATCTGAAGGAGACCTGAGTTTGTGAATCTTGAAGTTCCTGTGTCAAACATATTCATTGAGCCAAGATGGGTAAGGGCTGGACTTTGGGGCACCACAGAGCTGGTTCCAGAAGTTCTATGAAGAGGCACTTACTGTAATAAGTCACATGGTTGGCAATGGTGACCAGGGCTTGCCTTGCAGTTGTGTCTGCAAAGTAAGCCCGAGTTTCAACTTAGATAACTATGTTGACTTGACATGACTGGTAGGGAGGGACCATCCCTATGAAGACTATGGGGATTGAATGTCCCCCTTTCTAGAAATCACCTACATTTAAAAATGGCATTACAGGCTTTGTAAAAATGGTACATACTCCTTGAAGAAATTCAAACCAAACAGAAAAGTTAAAAGAAAAAGGCACAAATCACCTAAGAGCTTACCTCCCAGAGAGAACCATTATTGGCATTTTACTTCTCTGTGCATATATACACACTTACAGATCCATAAATGTGTGTATATTTATTCCTCTGAGAACAGAGCTAAGAGTGAGGGAAAATTCGATGTGGACAGGAGAAAAATTGAGAGCAGTTAATGGCAGATACTGTCTTTCTGCTGGGTGATGTAGGTGTGAAGGCATCTGCTGAGAGGGAGGTCGTGGCAGGTTCTGGAGGGCTGGGCTGGGGGTGGGGACGAGGCCTGCAACAGCTGCTGTGGTGAAACCCATAGAGAATCAGCCAGGGATAAGTAGGGCTGGCCCAGCTGAAGGCCTGAACCTGTGGTGCATGTTGACAGCCTGCTTGTGCACTTGTCTCCAGCAACCCTCTGCAACCCTGAAAGGAGTGGAGAACCTGGGTGGTTGGGTAAAACTCAGGGCTGAAGACTGGCAAAGCTAATATCATCAGAGGCCTAGACAGGGCCCTGGGGATCTTTTTTTTTTTTCTTCTTCTTCTTCTTTATTTTCTTTTAAATGTTACATTTAAAAAATATGAGGTCCCCATATACCCCCATCCCCCCTAACCCACACCTCCCAAATCAACAATCTTTTCCATCATCATGGCACATTCACTACACCTGGTGAATACATTTTGGCGCACTGCTGCACCACATGGACAGTGGTCTACATTGTAGTCTACACTCTCCCCTATTCCACCCAGTGGGCCATGGCAGGACACACAATGTCCAGTATCTATCCCTGCAGCACCACCCAGGACAACTCCAAATTCTGAAAACGCACCCACATCATATCTTTAAGGTCCAAACGAAAGCTCTGTTAACTCCTCTAAAAATAATATCTTTCATTTTTTTCCTCGTAACTTACCCTATGTTCTGAATTATAAGATGTTAATGGTAATACCCAGTTTTCAGGATGAGAAAGAAACGCTATCTATGTGTTCACATTGAAAGTAAGGAACATACCAAACTCAGAAATTCTAAAATGGGGATGGTGAGATCCACCTTAGAATCAAGAAAACATGTTTTTAAAAATATTTCCACGTGTGCATCTTACTAGATCCTGATTCAAAGAAACTAACCATTGGAAAATTTACCAAGTAATAGATAGTGACTGATATAAGGAATTATTGCTGTTTTATTTAAGTTTGGTAGATCTGGGTGTCCGGGTGGGGGGTATGTTAGAGAGTTCTGTATGGATTTTGTAATATTTTTGCCACTGTCCTGAAAGTTAAATTCTTTCAAAATAAAAAGTTGGGGAGTGGATGTAACTCAGGGTCGAGCACTGCTTCCCATGTATGAGGTCCTGGGTTTGATCCCCGGTACCTCCTAAAAACAAACAAACAAGAAAACCACCTCTCACTGGGGAGCAGATGCAGCTCTGTGGTTGAGTGTCAGCTTCCCATGTCCTGTGTTCATTCCCTGGCTACCTTCTAAAAAAAAAAGCTTATTTAAGAAAAGTTATTATCTTTTAGAGAAACATGCTAAAATATTTATTTATGAAATGATAGGACAATGTCTGGAATTTGCTTCAAAATAATATGAGCAGGGGGAAGTTACCATTGAGTGGCTGACATGGAAAAACTGGCTGATGATAGCATGGGTTCGTTATATTTTTCCATCTAATTTTGTATATCTTTGAAACTTTCCATAGTCAAAATTTTAAAGGAAAAAAATGTTCAAAGCTCCTCATGAGCGACTGATTAAATGGCAGATGTATAGCGGTCAAAGAAGTCTCTATCCACTGGCTGTGAACTGGGAAGGGCCAATGGCTGTTCTTATTCATTGGATGGCTGGAGTAACAGTGGGAAGACTGAGTTTTCAGCTGATCATGCTGAGAAATTCAAATGTCTGTCAGGAAAGTGGCCCTAGACCAAGGAGAGAGTGGCAGGTACAGGCCCAAGGCAGTAAAGCCTTTTGATACTGGGCGGGCCTTAGTCACCCCTCCTGAGACTGGTCTCTGAACATAGCCTCACTCACCCTCCTTCCCCACAACCCACCCTCAAAGCTACTTCTCTCTAGCAAGATGGGAAGGAGGAGTCACATGATCAGAACCTTGGGCCTGCCCTAGAGAACATGGATCCAATCATCTCAGCATTCCTGGGCAACCAGGAAATAGCTTTCTAGGTCAGAGGTCAGCAAACTGTCTCTTAAGGGCCAGATAATGAATCTTCTAGGATTTGCAGACCACATATGGTCTCTGTCTGAACTCCTTAATGCTTCCACTGTAGCATGAACAAATGGGCATGGCTGTTCCTGTACATGTTTATTTATGAAAATGAGCAGTGGGCCAGATTTGCCCCATGGGCTGCAGTTTACTGATCCCCATTCTAGGTGTTCACCAATAAGCTCCCCAAACCATGGTCTTGCTTAAGGGCCAAAAACAATAGAGACCGAAGTGAGTAGGTAGGAAAGATGGAAGGACAGAGGAAGTTGTGATGAGAGAGAGCAAACTGGGGATTGAGATGTGATGGTCTTCAATGAGGATCCATTCTAAGATGTGACTGTTCTATTGAGTGACTGACATGGGGGATGTATTTGTCAGCCAAAGGGGTGCTGATGCAAAATACCAGAGATTGGTTGGTTTTTATAAAGGGTATTTATTTGGGGTAGGAGTTTACAGATACCAGGCCATAAAGCATTAAGTTACTTCCTTCACCAAAGTCTATTGTCACGTGTTGGAGCAAGATGGCGGCTGACATCTGCTTACATCTGCTTCCTGGGTCCTACGTTCCTGGGGCTTGCTCTTCTCTGGGTTCAAGATTCCTTTCTTCCTGGGGCTGGTTTCTCTTTCCTCTGTGAGGTTACTTCCCAGGGCTCCAGCTTAAGTCTTTAGCATCAAACTCCCATATCAAAACTCCAACATCCGAAACCCTCAACTCTGTTCTTTTCCATGCCTTATATCTGTGAGTTCCCATCCACCAAGGGGTGGGGACTCAACGCCCTAATCATAACTCCATCATGCCAGATACAGATCAGATTACAAATATAATCTGATATATCTTTTTGGAATTCATCAATAATATCAAACTGATACAGGGGAAGACAGGGGTCAGAGGCATCACGGGGACCCAAGGCCACAGTGTGGGAGGTACTGAGGTAGGATGTTGAAGAGTCTGAGAATGCTGGTGGGGGATGGGTGAAGAAGATGACAGTGTATCAAATCCCAAAGCTGTCGAGGGAGATGTAGGAATATCCTGGAAGTCAAAGAAGTGGCAGTGTAGGGGAAGGTTAAGAGCTTGGGCTCTGCAATCATTGGATGCCTCTGCCTTCCAAACCCAGCTCCACCGCTTCCAGCTGTGTGGCTTTGGGAGATGATGACTTAACTTCTCTGAGTTTCAGTTTCTCCTTCTGTAAAACTGTCACCTAAAGAAAAACAGACCCTTCCTTAAGAGGAATTCTAGTGCCAGCTATTGAGGTATTTTTTCCCACTATGGATACAAGTACCAAGCAGATGTGTTCCAGCTCTTTAAGTGAGTTATTTAATTTGTCCATTTATTCAGTTGACATTTACTAAATGCTTCAATGTGTCCTAAAACTATGGAGCAGGCATACATCTAAGCTGGGTAGTTACCATTTATCAAGCACTTAATTTGGCCATGGAACTATGAAATAGGCAAACATGGGTCCTGTCTTCTTGGAGAGACAACTATTGCGTATATTGGAAAGCAGTATATCCGCACTTAAGTTATATTAATTCAACTGTATGCTTTTGGGGGAAAGAAAGAGAGAGATTAAGAAATAAGAATTTTTAAAATTTGAGCAATTCCCCTTGCCATTCCACTCTGGAAGCAAAGCATAAAATGGGAGACGTGACTCAGCTCTGTCCTTAGTTATTCTGTTTTTGTGCCCCTCAGCTTATAAGGCAACGACTTCCTTCTCTCTGTCTGCCGGTCTCTTTATCTTCCAATCTATCTACCAAACCTTTATCAAGTGCAGGGGTTCTTAAACATTTTGTTCCACGAACCCCTTTGCCAGGTGAAAGCCACGGACCCCTTCTCAGAATGTAGTGGCAGATAGTTTTATGACACTCAACTAGTGTAGGGGCTAACGACTACCATAACTTCGAAGTATGGATGAACTTAAGTAATTTTTCAAGATGTGCAACAAATGTAACGTGATATGAAATGAATAAATGTCTCTTGATGATGGAGGAGAATGTTGCTATGGGGGGAGTAGTGGGGTGAGAGAGGTGGGGGGTATATGGGGACCTCATATTTTTTGAATGTAATATTAAAAATGAATAAAGACAAAAAATAAAAAAATTCAAAAAAGAAACGAATACACAGTAATTTATTGCATACATTCATAAGTGAAGGAAATGCTAGATTTCAGTTAGATTCAGAGAAAATAAAGAAAGTTGATTTTTTTCAATTCAAGCTTGCGGGCCCCCTGAAATCTTTCCTCGGACCCCTTGGGGAAGAACCCCTGGTTAAGAACCCCAGATCTAGTGTTATTACATGCAGTGAGCAATTTACAAATATTAACAAATTTAATGCCCATGACAATGCTATGAAGTAGGGGATATCATGATCCCATTATCGACATTAGTCAGGCTAGGCCAGGCTAGATTGCAGCGATAAGCAATACTGGAATACCAGTGACTTACCCCAATAGCAGTTTATTTCTTGCCCATGCAGAGACAGATACAACTATACCATCTGGATTATCTGATCTTCAAGGTCACTGAAGCAACAGAAGGAAGAATGGAGGAGGCATCTCAGGCCAGAAAGTTCTTAACTTGGCCCCAAACCACTTGCCAGGGGGACCAAACATATGCAAGGGCACAGCACCAGCTCTCCTGCCACAGCCATGATTCCCTCCCCCCCCCCAAAAAAAAAACCGAGACACTGAGAAATTTAGCTATTTGCCCAAGGTCACATGCTGGTAAATAGCAGAAGCAGGATTGGAACCCAGGCAGCCTGGCTCCCGAGTTCAGGCAATTGAGAGCATGGTTAACTGCTCTCAAGTGATCATTGCTAAGGCTGGGAGAATACTGGCTGGGTGACTGATGGAAAGATGCTTAGTCTTTATGGTTGATTTAAGGACATGTAGGGGAAGATTCTGACTAATGTGATGTTCATCTTATGGACTGATTTTAGAACTCCAAGGTATATTATATGCATGCTAGTGTTTATTGCCTCAAATAACCCTATCTACCAGCCCTGGAAGCCATCTAAAATGTAAGTTTGGTTCTTATTTGAATCGTCCTGGTAAGGCAAATTCTACCAAGCTCAGCTGCCTTTGATGCTTAATGTCCTTATATTGTCAGACCACAGCTGGTAAGTTGGAAAGATTTGTCACGGGTGTCTGCTGATGGCTTATCACATAAATAATGGACACATCTCATGCAGGTAACACCATAATTTAGCTTGTTTTTTGCTCGTCCACCCTGTCTCAATAAGTTATCCATTGTTCTTTCATGACAGTTTCTTTATAGCTTCATTTTTATATAGTCAAGAACATTGATAACGCTTAAAAAAATCATCTCAGGTTTATAGAAATCACTAAGATTTATCAGGTATTAAATAAACATATTTATTAAATAAATTATATAGTGAACAGGGAATATTTCAGATCAAGGATCATCATGTAATTAAATCACTCGAGAGCTAAAAAGTCTTTTAAAAGGATATTTCACTCCAAATAGCAGGAGCATGATGGCTTTGTTTTCTACTTTATATATATATATATATTTTTCAACTTTCAAATATTCTACAAAATGACTAAGATTTAAAAACAATGACAAACCAATGTACATTTATTCCCTTCATTGCTCTTGTAATATTTGGGGCAGATATCTACTTTGCCTTCTGGAATATCCCATGTATACATTTACAGAAGACAGAGGTGTTTTTGTTTTTTTTTAATTGTAAATGACTAAAAGCCAACTCTGAGCTAGCTTAAGCAAAAAACAGGAATTTATTATAATTGTACTTGGGTGTCTGACTGAGGCCAAGGATAGTAACTCAGAGCCAAGGGCTGGAGTAGCACCCGGTTTCCCCACCAGTGTCTCCTCTCCCTTCTCTGTGTCTCTGTCTTGTTCTTCTCTCACTCCAGACCCATTTGCTTCTGCAGTCTCCAGGGCTGCACACTGTCCCTAGATTGGCTTTTTAAAGTCCAACTGCTAATATGCCAGGGAAGGGCTCTGAGAGGTTCATCTTGGGTGAAGTGCCCACCCCTCAGTGAATCAACACCCAGAGTCACATATGGTTGATGTCGGGGAGGAAGGGTAGGTTTTTTTCAGAATAAGTGGGTTTCCCACTAACTCAGGTTTTGAGTTTTTTTTGTTTTTTTTTTTTTAATCACTTACTTGGTTTCTATGGTGGGCATTTGTGTTTTTTCCAGCCCTGTTTTGGTTTGTTCCTTCTCCTGGTTACAGAACTCCCTGTATTCCTGAAGGATTGTCCCTCTCCCATTCTTGGTCCATGTAGCTCAGTGAGCTGACTCTGTCCCTGGCTCTTGGCTGGTTGTGCGTCCCAGGTCTGGCCAGGCAGAGGAGTGAATCCCTCTCATCACAGTGATTGCTAACCAAACTGGTCCAATCAGAGATAATGCTGGGACTTTATAAGAAACCAACAGCAAAGAGTGTCTCTCTTTTCCACTAGACTTGGAGCTTTGAGGTTGTAAGCTGTGAGCTGCAGGGGGCAACCACCTGAAGAGGTTATGCTGAGATAACTGCAGCACTGAGAGGTGGAGAAAGCCAGAGTTCCATGGCATTCTTTTGAACCTCTCTATCTGGCCATGCCCAGGGCCAGCTCACAGCTCAATCTCTTTTTAGTGAAGTGAGCTAATAAATTCTTTTTTTTTTTTCCTTAAGCCAATTTGCCTTAGGTTCCCGATACTTGCAAATGAAAGAGTCTTGACTGATAAGTTCTCCTACATGGCATTGCCTCAACTGCCTCCCATTACTCTATATTAGTCAGCTTTCAGTAGGTTCTGCTGCAATAAGAACCAAACCCCAAATCTCAGTGCCTTATAGCAACACAGGTTTATTCCACCTCTTGTTACATGGTGGCTGCATGTCACCTTTGGCTCTGCTTCACATAACTTTTCATTCTGGGACCTAAGAACAAGGAGCAGCCCTACTCAGTCTCATGGCTGGGCAAGGAGAACAATGGCTGCACCACGCAGTGGCAGGCAAACATCACTTCTGCTCACTTTTTGTTGACCAGTGCAGGTCATATGGCTAAGCTCAATATCAGTGGTGCCGGGAAGTTGACTCCCACAGGGGAGAACTGCCAGGCACACGACAATTCCCTTATAGGGATGCACAATTCCCTTATAGGAAAAGAAACAAATAATTGGGAACAATAACTCAATCTGCCACATGCTGTAATCAAAGCTTCAGGAGGGTGTTTTCTTCCTCACCTTTCAGCAATGGTGGATTATGTCATCTCGCCTGCCGACTTTCCTCCTCTTTAGAATTCCAGCACCTTCTTCTTCTGTAATACAGAGTCCTGACAACCAACCAATCAGAAGCAATGAAATTATTTGCTATTTTATTAAGAACAAGAAAAGGTTTGATTCTCATTTTGACCGGAAAGAATTGCCCTGAGAATTGGCCAGATACAGCAAAAAATAAAGAACGAAATAAGCCCAGAACACAAGTGTGCTTGCTTCTTCCCTGGTCTCAGGTCTCGGGGGAGAAGGCTCATGAAAGGCAGCATTAAAGCCGAGGCCTTCAGTGAAATAGAGACTGGGTTTTAGGAGAGAAAAGGAAAGGTTGCTTTGGGTGAAATATCTTTTCAGCTAAGTTCTATCCTTGGACCAAAAAAAAAAAAAAAAAAGAAAAAAGAGATCCATGATACTTTCCTGTCAGTGAAGGATATCTTATGACCAACAACTGAGTGAAAACTCCAGTGTCACTGTGCCGTCTGAGGACACGCACCAGCCATGTGATGACCTGTTTATGCTGAGTTTAACAGTGGGGCTGAAAAGGCTTATGCCTTTGAAACAGCACAGGCAGCTAAAGATCACAATTAAGTGGGGGCACAGCAGAGAATTTGCTGTCATGTCCCGTTAATAGGAGAAAATTCTTTAAGTTTATTTTGCTGTTAAAAAAAAGGTAGATTTGTTTTAGTAATTTCAGTAGCTAAAGAGTCTCCTGAGGATAGAAATCATCTTTGCTCTTTGTATTAACATTCATCTTCAGAGGAAGGAAAGAGAGCTGTTTCCTGAATTCGGGTCATGTGAAGCTGTGTAATTCTCTGTGTGCTTCCCTCTCGCTAGAGCCCCACGTGGGTGCCCTTTCTCTGGGACACACAGTACTGCTCCCTTTCTCTCCACCTGCTGTTTCTAGATAGGACTATTTGGGAACAAGCTCGGAGGGCCTGCGTGAGGCAGCATGGCAGACACATCTGGGTTCCAGTCTTAGCTCTGCCATTTATTAGTCAGTGTCTTAGTTCCTAATGGCCACCGTAACAAATGTCCACAACCTTCTAGCTTACAACAACACACGTTTATTCTCTTACAATTCTGGATGCCAGAAGCCTAAGGTTGGTTTCACTGGGCTAAAGTTGAGGTGTTGACATCATTGGTTCCTTCTGGAAGTTTTAGGGGAGATTCCATTTTTTTTGCCTTTTCCAGCTTCTGGAGGCTGCCTGCCTTGGCTCATGACCCCTTCCTCGCATCTCTCCACCCTCTTGCTTCCTTCATCACACCTCCTCTTTTGGTACTTTCTATCTTCCTCTTCTTCCCTCTTATTGGTACGCTTTTGGCTATATCATTGGGCCTACCTGGATAATTCCGGACTATCTCCCCATTTCAGGATCCTTAATGTAATCATGCTTGCAAGTGTTGTTTTCAGAAGAAAGGGGAGAGGATGCTGGGTCAGTACAAACAGATACCAGTCACACTGTCTTACCTCTGAACATGCTTAGATCTCACTGTGAGCAAATCAATCTTCCTGAACATTAGTTTTCTTTGCTGAAGAGAGGTTAAAGAAACTGATGAGGTTATTATGTAGTTTACCAGGTACTAGATATTAAAGGTCTCTGGAAATGATGAAGCATTATTGAAGTGTATGTAATTATCATTTCAGATGAGGAAACTGATCGACTTGCCCAGAAGGTCACAATGCTAGTTTGAAAATCCTTATATACGAAGAATAGAGTTTAATTTATTTTTTAAGTTATTTATAGTTTGGTGTACATGTCTGTGTTTTAGCTCATGCATATAACTACCCTTACAAACAGGATACAGAATAATTCTAACACCCTAACAAATTCCCTTGTGCTAATCCTTTGTAGACACACCTTCCCCTGCACCTAAACCCTGGCAACGATATTCTAGTCTCAGTCCTATAATTTTGCTTCTTCAGAATTTCTTATAAATGGAACCATACACTATGTAATCCTTGAGACTGGCTTCTTTCACTTACCATAATGCCTTTGGGATTCATTCATGTTATTGTGTGTATCGCAACTTGCATTCCTTTTTTATTGCTGGGTAGCATTCCATTGTGTGGATGTATTACAGCTTATTTTTCTAAAACACAGCTTGTTTATTCAAAGTAAGTATCAAAGATATGTAAGTCACACACTAGCGATTAGGGAAATGCAAATAAAAACTACAAGGTGATATCATTTCACACCTATTAGACGGGCCACAATTAAAAAGTCAGAAAACGGTAAATGTTGGAGAGGATGTGGAGAGATAGGAATGCTTATTCACTGTTGGTGGGAATGGAGAATGGTACAGCCACTGTGGTGGACTGTTTGGCAGTTCCTAAGGAAGTTGAATATAGACTTGCCATGTGACCCGGCAATACCATTACTCGATATATGCTGAGAAGACCTGAGAGCAGAGACATGAACAGACTTCTGCACACCAATGGTCATAGCGGCATTATTCATGATTGCTGAAAGTTGGAAATAACCCAGGTGTCCGAATGGATGAGCAAATTGTGGTGTATACACACAATGAAATATTATGCAGCAGTAAGAAGAAATGAAGTCGTGAAGCATATGACAACAGGGGAGAACCTGGAGGGCATTATGTTGAGTGAAGCAAGCCAGACACAAAAGGACAAATGTTGTATGATTGCACTATTATGAACTAAGTATATTGTATAACTCATGGAGTTAATAATTAGAATATAGGTCACCAGAAAATAGAAGGAGGGTAGAGAATGGAAAACTGAGGGTTAATCTATGCAGAATTGTTAAAATGGTTGTTTGTAATTCTTTGTAAATGAATAGAAATGGTCAAAACATATCATGCTGTTTGTAACTAGCAGTGCTATTGTATGGGTATGACAGTGGTTGGTAAGGAAAGTCTAAGGTCATGTATATAATTACAAGGAAAGCTAAAAACTCTAACATGGGACTCTATAAGATAGTAAAACCTCATGTAAAACACGAATGTGGCTGATATTGCATATGTAAGACTGTTTTTACAAAATATAAATAAAATATATTAGAGAGAAGGAAAGAGAACAGCAACTATGTATTGCAGGTGAGGCATAGAGAGACTGAGAGGTAAATGAGTTTTGTTTGTTTATTGTTTATTATAATTATTGGAATAATAGTACTCAGGGAGTAATTGGGGTGTTGAATGCACAAATGTGATTACACAGAATACCATTGATCTGGTTGGATCAATCCATCCATCTGGATGGATTTATACTTTATTAAAATGTATCAATAAAACTGAAAAAAATATGTAAGTCAATGCATACACTTCTTTAAGATGTTCTTTGGATTAGTCTGGATTCTTTTAGTAGCAGGTGACAAAACTGAAAAACCAAACATTCAAAATGACTAAGCCCAAAGAGAATTTATTGGCTCATGTAACTGAAAAGTCTAAGGATATATGGGATTTCAAGGACCCACCATTTCGTGGGGGTTCTTCCACTTGAGTTTATTCCCAGGGGTGCTATCCCATGTGGTGACAGAGATAGTCTCTGGCAGCCCCAGGCTTACATCCCATCATCTTGGCAATCCCTCCCATAGTTCAAGTGAATACCTCCTTCTGAGAGTTAAGTGCAAGTCTCAAGCCTGAATCTCATTGGCCCAAATTGAGTCACTTGCCCATCTCTGAAGCAATCATGATTATTCTGATGAACCAGATCTGGGCAACAAATCCTCTCCTAAAGTGGGAATGTAGGATCAGCCCTACCAGATTACAGGGATTGTGTATAGGGAATGATGATTCTTCTAAAAGAAAATTGGGGTGCTTACAAAAAGAAGGGGCAATGGATCATGGTTAGACAATAAACTAGATGTCCATCGCATTATCACTGGTTATTTCCAAATATCAGTGCTCTAAAGATTGCAGTGAAAAAAAGTAAATGAACTGTTGGTATACCTACATCAGAAACCCCAACAATATTTCTTAAAGGAACCTTGCTATGCTTTCCTCTATTGTAATATGATTAAACAGAAAATGAATACCTCACCCAGGTTTTCCTTAAGTCACTTTAGAGAAAACATGTGGTAACCAGTTATAAAAAGACTAAATAACATAGCAATCTGGGCATATGTTATCAAAAATTATTCAGCATCCCAGCCCTGTTTTTTTAAGATCGTGATACCTAAAACCCACAGGGGTCAGCACGTGGTATTGGTGAGCACTGTTATCTAGACACAGATGCTGTCTCCAATGATAGGGTTGGTAAAATGGGGCTTGACTCTGTGTTTAACTAGGAAAATTATTCAGCCCGAGGCTGCAGTAATAACTGCTTGTTGGTCTCCAGGGCGGAGATTAGTGAGGGGGCGAAAGCAAGATCGCATCCTAGGAACCGGGATTTCTAAATGTGCTTTAAGGCTGCCAGAGCATAAAATAGCTGGCCTCTTTCCTACTGGTTTCTGGAGCTGTGCTTCACATTCCCAAGGACTGGAATCGGAAGGGTCCTAAAGTCCAGCCTAATGGCTGGTCACCGTAGGTCTGGAAGTACCATTCCTAGTCATGTCATTCATAGCTCTTCCAAATATTGGAAATTCCTAATTCAAGAATGTGATGTTTCCAACATATTGTATTTGGGAAACCAGTTAAGGCTGAGGGCAAGGACTGGGTTAAGTCCCTTTGACTGAATATGACAGGTAGACAGCTTTAAGTGCTGGGCTGTGCAAGACTTTTTGCATGATGGTTGATTCAGGGCCTGGGCCATCTTTGTAAATGGCTATATGTCTGTGTTGTGCTCTCTTGTTCCAAGAAAACAATTTAACCTCTTCCCTCATGAAACATAGATATTATTTGCATCCTGAGATTCATTATTTGCAATATAAGCAAGTTTTCTTCTTCCTACTTTAATCTGCTGTTGATGGCATCTCTACTTGTCTGGGTGGAGAAACTGATAAAAACTAATTTCTCAAATTCTCTTAGTATGTTATATTGTAAACATGCTATAGTATGTCTTTTATTATGTCCTGCAGATATTTTACTTGGCTCTCTAAGAGAAAGAATTGGGCATATATACACATACAACACAAGCGGAAAAACAAATTGCTGTTCCTTTTCAGATGTACAGCATTGATTCTTCTGGTTAAAGTAAATTTCATTCACCTTTGAGAAAAACAGTGATGGACATGACAAATGAGCACTACCATGAAACGATTTCTTTCGGAAACATGCTCAGCTGTACTGCTGGGCCCATTTGAACCTGCAAAATATGGCTGCTCTGGGGCTGTCCAATCTGAGCTGTGAGGAGGCTCAGCTGCCTTCCACTGGGATCTGCACGCTCTGCCTCCCCTCCCCGGCCCGCCCCGCCATCTTCCCATGTGATGAGTGTTCGCCTGTGCTCATTCTCTATTTTTATTTGACCTGAAGCCAGTTGCACTGATTCCAAAAGAGGAGAGACGGGCCTGGCCTGGCTTCTACCCTGTCCAGCAACCTGTTGAAAGGAGGGCTAATTCTCTGAAGATTAAGGCCTTTTTCATTTGGCCCTGATTTACCCTGGCTTTCTCAGGCTTACTTTTGGGCCGGGAACTAGACAGCGCCCCATTATTTAGCCATGAAAGCAGGGATGTCACCAAAGGTTACCTCACATTACTGCCTTAAGGCCTATTAGAAATCTGGGTTTGCTCTTTGGAGGTGTCATTGTGATGCAAAGCAGGCTGGGGTTTCCTTACTGGTGAAAGCCCTGTATTGGACCAGCCCAGCCCCTTGTGTCCTAAGATTTGCAGTTCTCCTTTCTGATTGCAATTCTAAACAGGAATACTGTTCCTTTGAGGATTTCATGACATCAATAGAGAAAAACATATTTAAAGCAGGAAAATCGGGCTACACAGAAAGACACCATGAGGTCTCCCCTCAGATACAAGTGACTAACTCCACTTGTTTATTGAAATCCTGACATGATTTCTTTGTGGAGATTGAGACAAACGAATATCCAAAAGGGGTTATAAAGAGGGCATTTTCCATGCTTATGGCTTTTTTGCTCCTTAATATTTTTGTTCTTCTGGGTACAAGACTGTTTTCTCCTGTTTCACACTGGCAGCTGCTAGCACCCCAACTTCCATGCTAGTAACCTTGTAAGCTGGCCTCCATTCTCTCTGGGCCTCTCCCTGTGTTTCCTGGGAAGGTTGCATTCTCAGCAAGAAATGACCAATGATCTTGAACCAGTCACTTTATACCTCGAAGCCTCAGTTTCCTTAACAGCAAAAGAAGGCTAACAATAGCTTATAATTGTTGTGAGGATTAAAAGAAATAAATTGTGGAAAGTGCATAGTACACAGCCAGGCATGGAGACAACCACCTGCTCATCTCACGAATATCTACCGAGTGCCTGCAATGTGCTGGATGTGGTACTTAGGGCTGGGGAGACCAAGAAGAGCAAACACAGGCCCACACTCTCTCCTCATGGAACTTTCCGTGCAGCCGAGTTGTCAAGCCAGTTGGATAATCGCATGGGCTTACCTCTCCAAGTTGGGACAAGCACCAGGAAGGAAAACTGCAGGGAGCTCACTGGACACTGACCTGATCAAGGACATCTTTCAAGTTGCATCTGAGTGGAGATTGCATTCTAGCATTGTTCTCATTGATTCAGTCCTAACACACTAGGGTCTCCTTAGAAACCCCAAGGTCTCTCTAGAAATCATTGATTTCTAACTAGTGAAGGGAAATTATTTAAGCATGTGATTCTTTGGAGCCACATAACTGAGCTTTAGAGAATAAGGACAGTAGATAAGGAGTGACATTTGAAGTGGAAATCAGGGTGATGACCTGCCTCCAGCGGTGGCCTCCAGCTTGGTTACAGCCAAGGAAACCTGAATATTAGGCAAGCACTGCAAACAAAAACAGAACCACCCCTTCTCCAGAAGCTCCTCCCCCTTATGCAAATAAAAATGGCAACTGAACATTAGGGAAATAATTCTAACAGTGGTATCATTTCAAGAGTGTAATTGTCTCTCCAGAGAAGTAGAAGACTCTCCTTTACTTGGTCTTTCAGAAAGGACCTGCCCAGGCAGAGAACCTGAGATAAGCAACCACACTGTGCTCATGAGAAATGTCTTGAGAACCTCCAGGGTACTTCCTAGCTTTGATTTCTTTGATTTCTGGAATAATTCAAAAGGGCAGTCATTCTTTCAAACAAATATACTGTATCAAGGGTGGATTTTTCTTTTTTTTTTTTGGTTGCTGTTTTCAATGTTTTCTTTTAGTCAAAGTTTAGAGGGAAACAAAACCCTAGATCCTGGAGAATCGCGTGTTGTTGCCATTTAGCTTTGCAGTCTGTGCCAGGAGGGACAGCTGCAGGTGTTTGCTCAGGTGAGGTGTGGGGTGTCAGCACGGCACTGTGAGAGAAGCTTGGCCTGCAGGACTGGACGGGGCTGGGCGCAGCTCCTGACTAAGCCACCTACAAGCTGTGTGTGTGGCCCTGGGCAGGCTTACAATGAGAGTTGGCATAAACTCTAGTGATGACTGCCATCAGGGAGGGCGTGGAAGCCAGGGCACTTGGGAATCCCTTACTTGCAAAGTCATTTCTGGGAATTCTCTCCTGGGATCAGCCTCCATGTGACCCCCATTTTTTCAGAGGTTTATTTCTTCATAATGTATCTGAAGGTCTTGGCTCTTGCTTTTCACAGGTACATGTACTTTGGGGAGACATGAAGACCATCAGCAGTTAATGCCTCTATAAAAAATTTAGGAAAAGAAAAAAAGCATGTAACCATGATTTTAAAATATGTTATCTGTAATCAAAAACCCCTATAATAATCTGATCTGATAAACCCACAAAACCAGTCTAAACTGACTAAGCATTTGAGATATTCTGTTTCTTATGAAGCTGTAGTAGTGGAAATTAACTTAAAAATATGCATACATTTAAAACACATTACTATGGAACGCACACTAATCAGAGATAAATTCCAATTTTTTACTTCCAGGAAAGAGAAGGACTACTTAATTCCCCATCAATGGAAAATTGGAAGAAGAGCCCTTCTTTTTTATGACTTAATTATAATGCAGTATATAAAGATCACTCTTCCGGGGTCTCTCGAGTTAGGTCCAGTTGTCTTATGTCAGTAACATACACCATAGGTAACACCTTCAGGACTAACCTGTGACTTTACCAATATGAGTCCTCCAAAGGAGAACAGACTAACCTGAGATGTAAGATTATGTAGTTAAAAAAAATTCTGCCCCAGATTTGAAAATTATGTCATAAAAAATGACATTGTTGCTCTGTAAGAATGGGGATGAATGAGGCACTTTAGAGAAAACATTATGTTGTCAAAGTCTTTGCAGCGTTGAAGGACGGATTCTCAGGGGCATATGACTGTTTTATTGCTTTTCAGCCCTCGGCGGCAAGTCCCACTTTCCCTCCTGCTGACAGAAGAGGAAGCTGCCCTCTACATCCAGTCCTTCTGGAGGGGTTATCTGGTAAGTCCTGGGCAGTTATAGCATTTGGCTTGTCAGGGGGTTTTGTGATGTGGAATATCCTGGGAAAAACCTGAGTTGATTTGAAACTGAGGATGCTATCACTAAAAGTCAGAACTCCAGAAACAGATATTAAAGAGTGATTTAGAATTCTTATCAAAATTTATTCTGCAATCACTATTCAAAGTACACTTCAACCTTTTAAAGTCGGGTTGACTGGCCTGTATTGCCAAAAAAAAAATAGTATTCCGTATATTCAGGGAACAATACATGTCAATTTTAGAAAAAAAACAAGAAAATGTAAGTAATTCAGATAAAGCAAATAAAATTTTTCAAGTTACTGATAATTTCATCACAGGCAGTCATCCTTAAAAATTTTTGGTGTAAAACTTTCTAATCTTTAAAAATCTTAACACATAGTTTAGCATGTAAGTGTTTAAACTTTTCTTTTATAACTTGTTTTTTCTAACTGTTTTCCTATTTGGAGCTTTGAGGTTATTTCCACTGTTTCATTATGGTAATAAATGCTGTGCTGTATACCATTGTGCAGTCATCTTTGCAAATTTGTCCGCCTCTTTATGGAGGAGAAATTGCTAGAAGTAGATTATCAGGGTCAAATGGTGTTTTAAATTCCTAGGACTGCAGTATCAAAGTACCACAAACTGGGGGGCTTAAACCAGTTCTGGAGACTAGAAGACCAAAATCAAGGTGTCAGCAGGGCCATGCTCTCTCTGAAAGCTACTGGGGAGAACCCTCTCTTGCCTCTCTAGCTTCTGCTGGGTGCCAGAAATCCTTGGCATTCCTTGGCTTGCAGCTGCAGCGTGTCAGTCTCTGTCATCACCACCATGTCTGTTGGTGTGTCTTCTTCCCTTCTTATACAGGCACCAGTCATTTTGGATTAGGGCCCATCTTAATCCAGTTTGGCTCCATGCCAACTAATCACAACTCCAAAGTCCTTGTTTCCTAGTAAGGACACACTCCTAGGACTGGGGAGTCTTTCTGGACATAATTCAACCCTTAATAAAGCGTGAGTTTCTTTTGAAAGCTCCTGATCCACATTGGTGGTGGCACTTCAGGAAGGAGGTAGCTGTTGACATTCTTACCAGTCGCATGTGAGAGTGGCACATGGATCTAGTGCTAAAATGGATGACTTACACCATTGTGATGGTTAGGCTAACATGTCAACTCGGCCATGTAATTGTGCCCAATTATTTGGTCAAGCAAGCACTGGCTAATTGTAATAAAAGAACATTTATGGACTTTAGTAATCAGTGAGTTTACTGCACAGATGGCTGATTACATCTGCGATCAACCAAGGAGATTGCTATCAGTAATGAGTGACATTTTATCCAATTCTTTGAATGCCTTAAAAGGGGAAGTGATTTCAGCATTCAGAGAGAATTTCCCAGCTCATCTTTGGATAGCCAGTGTCTCCTGGAAACTCATCAGTGACCCTCATTGGACCTTCCTTGGAGCCCCTGGTTTGCAACTTGCCTGCAGAATATGAATCTGTGCTTCCCTATGGTCACATGAGAGAATTTTATAAAATCTCATACTATTTACACATCTCTTGTTGATTCTGTTTCCCTAGAGAATCCTAATACAACCAGTGTCCCACCTTTCTTTCAAGTCTGAGATCAAGCCTTTCTTCTTCATGGGGACTTCTGAGCTCATCTCAGACATCAGACATCATTTCCTTTGAATGACAACTTGGGACTTTTCCCCCTCACTTGGCCACCTTCACTTGTGTTTGAACAGCCTGAAATTTCATACAATTGACACTGGCCCCTGAAACATCTTGTGCACCTTGATGAACATTTCTAGCTATTGTGTGATGATGATGTTATAGGCACAGTTAAACTTTGGCTACTCTGACATTTTATATGGCAGTATTTGTTTGCTGATTAGAGTATCAATGTTACCAAGCTGCCAGGTAAATAAGAAGCTCCCATTCTGAGCAGCAGTATGGCTCCACCCAAATCTAAGTGCCTAATGTCAATGGGATGAGTTTCCATTTGAAATCAGTGTTGGCAAACAAAGCCACAGATGAAGGCCCATGTGGGTTTACATGAAGGCCAGAGATCTCCATGCTGAGGCTTCCAAACTGAGCTCCACTCCTCGGAGCTGGCATAGGAGAAATACACTGAAGAAATGCACCACCATGCATCTATCCATCAAGAAGTTAGATTAATTCTAATGGGCTACAATCGATCAACATGTATTTGTTAGATGCTCATTACTTAGAACTGTCCCTGATCATAGGGAGCTTACTGTCTGAGGTGAGATTATCCAGTCCCTCCACTACTTTGGTATATGTCACATTCCTGAAAACACCGGTGGAAGTCAAGTGAGAAAGTTTTAAATAGTAGACTTGTACATTATAAGGAGCAGTCTGTTCCTAGAGAGTCAAAAACCATTTATAACACCTGCCCCAGAACATCCCATGATTTGGATACAGTATTTGATGACTTAGGTTTTCAGCATTTCATATGTATTTTATCAATGTGATCTTTTCCTTTCATAATTGAACACCTTAGTTTAAGCCTAGTGATGTCCAACTGAGATTCCTGACTTTCACCAGCCTCTTGATTTCCACCTTTGTCATCAATGCATTCCATTTTTAAGACATAGTACACTAGAATCAGCAATTTTACTTTTTTATTTTCTGTTTCTTTTTATGAAATGATAACAGAAAAATGCAATAAGACATAAAACGGTGATTTTCAATTTTTTTTAAGCAGCAGCATCCTTTCTTCAAACAAAATCATACCCGGAAACTAAGTATATAACCTGGTATTTAACAATAAAAGGAGAACTGTTCTGTCCC
The DNA here is from genome assembly GCF_030445035.2 of Dasypus novemcinctus. Taxonomy (NCBI): domain Eukaryota; kingdom Metazoa; phylum Chordata; class Mammalia; order Cingulata; family Dasypodidae; genus Dasypus; species Dasypus novemcinctus. The sequence continues at coordinate 53,745,283 of NC_080695.1, read as the reverse complement.
TGATTCTCTCACACAGTAAGCTCCCACTATAATACACACACACACACACACAACTGAATTCAATTCACCACACCAACAAACACTGACATATAAAAAGATGTCAGAGTGGCCAAAATTTAACTGTTTATAGCACCATTGTTCTAGTTAGCTAGGCTGCCAGAATGCCAATTCCAGGAAATGGGTCGTCTTTTAACAATGGGAATATAATTTACAAGCTTACAGTTTTGAGGCTGAGAAAAATGTCCAAATCAAGGCATCATCAAGTAATACTTTCTTCCTAAAGATGGGCTGCTGGCAATCCTGGACTTCTCTGTCATATGTCAAGGCATGTGGCAGCATCTGCTGGTCTCTCCTTTCTCCTCTAAGTTTTGTTGCTTTCAGCTTCTTGCTTCCATGTCTTTCACCTGAATTTCATTCTCTTATAAGAGACTCCAGTAAGAGGGTTAAGACTCACCCCAGACCATGCCTAAATGAAGTAACCTAATCAAAAAAGTCCTACTTATAATAGGTTTATGCCCACAGGTCTGGATAAGCTCTATGACCACACTTTTCAGGTGTCCATACAGCTTCACACCATCACAAGCATTATCACACAATAGCTAGAAATGCTCGTGAAAGTACACGAGATGTTTAGGGGGCCAGTGTCAGTTATGTGAAAATTCAGGCTGTTCAAACATAACTGAATTTGGCCAGATGAAGCGAAGAGGTCCAAAGTCGTCACTTGAAGGAAACGATGTCTAATATCTGAGGAGAGCTTTGAAGGCACACGAAGAAGAGGGACAAGACCTCAAGCTTGAAAGAAAGGTGGGACACAGGTGTGGTCAACTGGGACCAAGAGGGCATCCCAGGCAAAGGAAAGAGCAGAGGACCAGGCAGTGATCCCTGGGTGCAACTAAGTGCTATGGCTGGGGCTAGAGCTGGGGACTAGAGCACAACAGAAATTTTTCCAGCTTCTCGTGGAGACAGGATTGGAGAAGGAGATTCCAGAAGATGATTGGAGGGACCGTGTTTCAGTTAGGATGAAGTACAGCTGCAAGTGACAAAATCCCAAAGTAACAGAGGCTTAAACAAAGTAGATTTTTAATTTTCTCTCACATAAAAGGCTGGAGTTAGTTTTACTCCATGATCTCCTCGGGGACCCAGCTCCTTCTAGCTCATTGATCTTCCATTTGTGACCACCATTCCTAAGGTCCCTGTGCTATCTAAGAGAGCTGCTCCAACTCTAGACCTCAGGCCCACATTCCATCCAACAGAAATGAGGGAGAGTCAAAGAAGAAGGGGCAAATGAAGCATGCCAACTGTCTTATAAGGAAGCTTCCAGAAGATAGCCCATGGTACTTCTGCTTACATCTCACTATCCAAAATTTAGTCACAAGGCCACATCTATTAGTAAGGGAAACTGGAAAATGTAGCTCTTATTCTGGGGAGCCATGTGCCTTCCTAAAAATTGCGGAGTTCTCTTATGGCAAAAGGGCAGTCCCTGCCACAGAATGTGAGAACATATCACCTCTCTTTTTGTCCCTTTATTTTACTTTATGTAAAATGTAGCATAAAAAGAAATTAAATGGAAAATAATGTAAATGCCTATCAGTAGGGAAATGTAAATTGAACTGTGGTAAATCCATATTATGGAAAATTTTTCAGATTTAAAAAAAAGAAATAGCTATATATGTACACAATGGGAAAAATCTACAGATGTCATATTTTGGGGTGAAACTAGCAATCTGCAAAGCTGTAAGTATGACATTCAAGCATTTTTAATAAAAAATATTGTATGTTTTCCATAGATACTTACTGACAGGAATATATCCAAAAGGAAGCACAGCAAGCTGACAACAGTGGGTAACTTGGGGAGGCCAGGAAAAAATTAGGAAGACTCTGGCCTCACATGTACTGAACAAAGTTTTTTACAAAGCGAATGTAATATGATTATTACATATTGTTTTAGCTATTTAATTAAAACAATGTAAACAACACGACTATCTCAGTAGATTCAGGAAAAGCATTTGACAAAATCCAACCCACTTTCAGGATAAAAACACTTAATAAACTAGGAATATAAGGGAACTTCCTCAACCTGATAAAGGGCATCTATGAAAAACCAACAGCTAACATCCTGCTTAATAGTGAAAGACTGGATGCTTTTGTCCTAAAATCAGGAACAAGACAAGGGTAGTCTCTCTTCTACTTCTTCATTCACTGGCTTGAAGGAATCCAACATTTACTGGAGGGCAACTAGACAAGAAAAATAAATAAAAGACATCAAGATTGGAAAGAAGTAAAACTATATTTGCAGATGACATGATTTTGTATCTAAATAGTCCTAAAGGAATCCACTAAAAATCTATTAGAATGTATAAAAGCTACAAAATTGTGCAGTGCAAAGTGTAAACCATAATGTAAACTATAGACCATGGTTAGTGGCAATGCTTCAGTATGTGTTCATAAATTGTAACAAATGTATACCACACTAATAAAAGATGTTGTTAATGTGTTAATGTGTGAGAGGGGAAGGAGGGTGGGGTCTATAGGAATCTCCTCTATTTTCAATGTAACATTTATGTAATCTAAAGCTTCTTTAAAAATAAAGAAAAAATAGTGATGTGGTTGGGAAAATTAAAAATTCTATTAGAATTAATAAATGTTTTCATCAAAGGTTGCAGGACACAAGCTCAATAGAAAAAAATTGATTGTATTTCTATACAATCGCAATGAAAAATCCAATAATGAAATTTTGAAAGTAATTCTATTTATAATAGCATCGAAAATAATAAAATAATTAGGAATAAGTGTAACTAAGAAGGTGCAAGACTTGTACACTGAAAACTACAAAGCATCATTAAAAGAAATTAAAGAAAATCTAAATAAATGGAAAGACATCCCATGTTCATGGAAAGTCCTGGGTTCAGTTCCCAGTGCCTCCTGAGAAAACCAGAACAAAACAACAAGCAAAACAAACAAAAAACACCAACTCAGGGAAGCTGATGTGGGTCAGTAGTTGAGCACTGGCTTTCCATATAAGTTCCTGGGTTCAATCCCCAGCCCTCAGTACCTTAAAAAAAAAAAAAAAAAGCACAAGCAACACAAAAAAAATGGATAAATTATACCTCATCAAAATGAATAGCTTTTGCACTTCAAAGAACACCATCAATAGTGAAAAACAAGCTACAGAATGAGAAGAAATATTTGCAAATCATATAATTGGTAAGGGTCTGGTATCTAGAACATATAAAGAACTCGTACAACTCAATAATGAAAGGACAAATAACCCAAATTAAAAATAAGCAAAGGATTAAATCAACCTCTTTCCAAAGAAGATAAACATGGTCAATAAGCACATGAAAAGATGTTCAACATCATTAGTTATCAGAGAAATGCAAATCAAAACTACATGAGATACCGCTTCACACCCACTGGGATGGCTATATTAAGAATTATAAAACAGAAAATAACAAGGTTTGGTGAGGATGTGGAGAAAATTGGAACCTGCATATATGACCTGTGGGAATGTAAAATGGTGCAGCCACTTTGGAAAAACAGTTTGGCAGTTCCTCAAAAAGTTAAACATGGAGTTACAATATGATGCAGTATTTCCACTCCTAGATATATTGAGGAGAAATAAAAACATAGGTCCACCCAAAAGCATGTACACAAATGTTCATAGCAGCATTACTCATAATAGCCAAAAAACAATCCAGTATCCATTAAGCAGAGAATGGATAAACTAAAGGGGTATAGACATAGGATGGAATATTATTGCCATAAAAAGGAATGAAGGATTTACTCTTACAAGCTACAAAATGGATGAATTTTGAAAACATTATGCTAAGTGAAAGAAGCCGGCACAAAAGGCCACATAGTGTATGATTGCATTGATATGAAATGGTTAGAGTATGCAAATCCATAGAGACAGTAAGTAGATCAGTGGTTGTTGCAAGCTGAATGGGGAGGGGAAATAATTGGGAAGTGACTACTAATGGGTGCAGGGCTTCTTTTTGGAGTGATGAAAATGTTCTGGAATTAGAGGTGATATTTGCACAACTTTGTGAATATACTAAAAAGCACTGCATTGTAAACTTTAAAAGGGTGGATTTTATGGTATATGAATTGTAGTTGAATGAAATAAATAAATATGATGGAAAAAATAATAATATGAAGCAAGCCATTATTTTATTCCTTGTAACAGCAGTTCTTGATTTCTGATTTCTGGCAATAAGAATTAAACATTAGAATTAAACATCCTCCTATTACTAGCAGAAGGGATTCTCAGGAATTTATGAAGTGTACTCTGAGAGCACCCTCACAGAAAGAACACACACAAATTCTCTCTCTTCTTATGCACTCCCATATAGTTGTTTTTCTTTCTTTATTTCTCCCCCCTTCTCGTTGGCGCTCACTGTCTGCTCTCTGTGTCTGTTTGTTGTGGGCTCGTCTTCTTTTTAGGAGGTACCAGGGACTGAACCCAGGACCTCTCATATGGAAGGGAGACACCCAATGACTTGAGCCACCTCTGCTCCCCATGTAGTTTTTATTATACTCTCTGTGAAGTTTTAAAATCCAAAAACTAATACCCTCACTCTCTCATCTAGTGCAAAACTAACTGGACTTTGTCTAAAAATACTTTTGAACTGGCCACATTAGCAGAAATGTCATGTGATAGGAATGGCTATTTTGAGTGAACCCTTCCTTGTTGCTGTGACTTTATAGTTAGCATTGTAAGTAAGTTCCTGATATTTATTACTAGACATTAAGCACTTCTGTAGAAGTAGACATTCTCCTGTTACTTCAATCAAAGCACTAAATAGTGGTTGGAAAGCCAGATTGTTCCAATATACAAAACTGGGTGTTTAAAAAAACAAAAAACATTTGGATATTGTGAACAAAATCCTTTGAAAACTCTCCTTTCTGAAGTGTGATTTGTGATAAGTCCTATTCTACCCCATCAAGTGGTGGTCTTCTGTTTATGAAATATCAAAGGCAGTAGCTAACAACTAACAGAGAATACTCTACTCTCTCGTGAAGTTCAGATGAGGTTCCCGTGGGCCGTAATAAATTGAAATTTCTTTAATGGTTTTGGGAGACAGAGACCAGATAAATCCACTGACTATTCTACCTAAAAGAGCTTGCAGTGTTTTTTGCTTTGTGCTCATTGGATTTATTTTATTTTGTCTAGTTCAGCCTAGACACCCAGAGTGACATTCATTAGGTTCAGCAATCCTCCCCTCTTCCCAATGTCAACCCCCCTGCTGGGCATTGTGACAGCTGAGAATCACAAAGGCCACCAGTCATTACCCATTATTTTATGGTGAACAATACAGTGTAAGTTGCTTCAGCGGCTCCTTTGCCGCCTTGTAAAATTTTAAAGATTAAATTTAAAAAATAAAGGGAGATCCTGATCTCTACCAGCTGAGAACAGTGTGATTTTGTGTATTTATACCTTACTCATTCATCCCTTTGTTGAGGGGTAGACGAGGTGCCCCAGAGAAAGCAGCTTGCTATGAGCAAAGAGTCAAGAGTTTTAGAGTTGAACAGGCCACATCTTGGCTATAGGGGTGGGCCTGTGTTGGCTTGGACATACAAATATTGCATCCCTCTGGCCACAGGAATGGGCATGTGAAATCAGGGCAGACAGACCCAGTGAAACTCATTTCCAGGATTCTAAATGGAGTTGTTAGGACAGAGAAGCCCTCTTTGCACTGGGGCTGCTAAGAGGTGAGGCTGTTAGGCTGGAGCTTCTGATGGCCATCTTGCCCCTGTGTGAAGAACCTGCCAGAGAAGTGACCACAGAGGCAAGAAGAGCTCAGAGAGGGAGAGAGGCTGAGCCGTGGGCACACAGGACACCAAGATTCAGCTACATCAGTGAATGCTCTTCAAGACTGATTTTTTTGTCACAATGTAGAGTCCCAACAGTGACAATTTTTAACAAAAATTTTTAGATTCTCACTTATTTGTACATGAAGAAGGGTCTTGGCACAAAGTGAAAATCTGGGTCCACTTGTGCAGAGCTGTGATCCTAACTTGTCCCAGGGAAGGATTTTGGTCTGCATCAGCCGGAGCTTGGCCACAGCTGAGAGAGGAAGCCTCTCCCCAAGGAACACATTTTTCTAAACATATCTGCTTTTTAAAAAAATTGTTTAAGTAATACTTATCAATTTTGGGAAAAATTATGTAATGCCTATAATTTTTAAACTTCTCTAATGGTGTTCATCCTTCTAGAACTTTTTCCTATTCATATGGTTATAAATATATTTCTTTTTACAAAATTGTGATGGTAAACACTATTTTCTACCTGCCCTTTTCCCTTAAATGATAATACTGGGAATATCTTTCTTAGTAAGTATACAAAGATCTGTCTCAAAAATGTTACTCCTTTGATAGTCCATGATAATCTTTGATATTCCTTTCTGTGAATACATTGAACCATAACTTATTTTTACCATAAGTGATTAGGCATTCTAGTTTTCTCTCCTTCCATAAATTGTGTTATGAAAAACACCCTTGTTCATATGTCATTGTAAAGTTGTTTTATTTTCTTGATAAGATCTATTGCAGAAAGTGGCATCGATGGCTCAAAGATGGCCCAAGCATTTTTTCAGAGTTTTGATAATTATTGCTAAATTATTGTCTAGGGAAGCTAAAGTCTAGCCTCTAGACCAATTTACATGTCCACTGGCAACGTGAAAAAAGAATAGAATTTCTCATAGACACATTGTTTATTATTATGTAAAAATAAAGAACTCTATGTAGAAAATAGGCTAGAAAGAAATATATGAAAATATTATTGTGCTTGTTTAGATCTAAATAAATGATAATGTTTTTACTCTCTCTACATTTTTCTTTTTAAGATTTATTTTTTAAAATTTATTTATCTCCCCTTACCCCCCCAGTTGTCTGCTGTCTGTGTCCATTCGCTATGTGTTCTTCTGTGTCTGCTTGTTTTTTCTCCTCATCTTTCTCTTTAGGAGGCATTATGAACCAATTCTGGGACCTCCGGTGTGGGGAGAGGCACTCAATTCCTAGAGCCACGTCATCTCCCTGGTCTGCCGCGTCTCTCACTGTCTCTCTTCTGCATCCCCCTTTGTTGCATCATCTTGCTGCACCTGCTCTCCACGGCATAGGCCAGCTTGCCTTCACCAGGAGCCTCCAAGAATCGAATCCAGGGCCTCCTATATGGTAGACAGGAGCCCAATTGTTTGAGCTACATCCATGCCCTTTAAGTATGTTTTGATTTATTTTTTTTCCTGAAAAACCACTCCTTTCTATTTAGAGATGACCTATATAATAAGGTAGGTCAAAAATGGATGAAGACACAGCCAGGCTAAAATTGAAGCATCTACAGAAAGGGTCTTCAAAGAATACAAAGAAAAGACTTTGTAATTCCTCCCACATTTTTCCACAAAAAGCAGAAATTCCATCTTGAAGCTCTGCACTTAAGAAGATAAAGTTTTCTCCACTTCAGGCAGCTGGCTGGCCTATTAGGCATGGTAATTTTTAAAGGTCACATGAAATTCTCATCACTAGCCTTAACTTTATTGTTCTTGAATGTTATGCCTGCCTGGAAAGACTTTACTCTAGAAAGAGTAAAACCAGCCCTATAGCAACTTGTTAGCAACTTGCGCTCTAAGTTAAATCCAGGTATGTGTGGTTATGGATAACTTTGGGCAGGTTGTTTATCTTCTGAACCAGTTTCCAGTCTGTAAAGTGGAAATATTGATAATTCCTCTCTCTGAAGATTGAATTGGATGTTAGTCCAAGTAAGGGACTTGGCACGGTGCCAGTCACATAGTGACTCCACATTAAATATTAGCTATTGTTGCTATTGGTTCTATTTTCCATAACAGAGCATCTTTGTAAAAACCATCCTAGTGGCCTCCTTGAGGTTCCTCAAGTGCCCCAGTCATACATACTCCTGTCTCAGGGCCTTTGCACTTGTTATTTATTCTCTCAGCCTGTAAGTATCAGTCATGGCGCCTTCCTATGCTTCATTCAGGCTTCTCAGACATTCCTCCTTTCTAAATAGCACCTTCTCGTCACTCTCCAGCCTCTGACTTTGCCTTATATTCTTTCTGTTGCCTATTAACTCCCTGACATTGTATTCGATATTCACTGGTTTGTCTATTGCCTGTCTCCCCTGACTAGAATGTGAGCTCCATGGGACAGAGGCTACTTCACTTGTTCTTCCCTGTATCCTCAGCCCCTATAACAGTGTCTGGCACACAGAAGGCCCAGAATAAATATTTGAATGAGTGACTGGTTCTTTAAATGATCTCTCTAAGGGACATTTGAGAAGAAAAACAGACTATATTGTTCTGTTTTTTAAAAGATTTATTTATTTATTTCTCTCCCTGTCTCTCTCCCCCCCTCCGGCCCCAGTTGTCTGTTCTCTGTGTCTATTTGCTGCGTGTTCCTCTTTGTCCGCTTCTGTTGTCAGCGGCACGGGAATCTGTGTCTCTTTTTGTTGTGTCATCTTGTTGTGTCAGCTCTCTGTGTGTGCAGCACCATTCCTGGGCAGGCTGCACTTTTTTCACACTGGGCGGCTCTCCTTACGTGGTACACTCCTTGCACGTGGGGCTCCCCTACACAGGGGACACCCCAGCGTGGCACTGCACTCCTTGCGCGTATCAGCACTGCATGTGGGCCAGCTCCACACCGGTCAAGAAGGCCCGGGGTTTGAACCGCGGACCTCCGATGTGGTAGATGGATGCCCTAACCACTGGGCCAAGTCCGCTTCCCTATTGTTCTGTTTTATAAACCCTTCTCTTGGACTTTCATAGGCATTTAAATATGGACTTTTGTGGGGAGTTTCTTATATACCAGGAACCTCGGACTCAGCAGTGGTCCTTGTTAATCCTCCCAGAGATGACACTTGAGAGAAGTATATTCATTTTATTATTGGCCTTTGGGTACAATCTCCTCACCAGGGTTTGTGACATAGAGAAATGAAGAGTGCTGTTAGAAACTGGTTTCCCCCAAGCAGGCTTGAAAGGAGGGCATCAGCTGAATGAAAGGAGGGCGTACTGGGGCATGTTTAGTTCATCTTACTATTGCATAGGAAAGGTTTTCTTCATTTGGGATTTCTCTTCCTATTGCTGATATCTGCTGGCAGGTGGGTAGACTTTGCCAGCAAAAACCAGACATTGTGTTGTGCAAAAGGAATGCTAAAAATGGGGCATTGTATCAAATTACCACCAGCTCCCCTCTTCACGGTGCATGTCCATGTCTTGGTAGCCTAAGAGGGACTGGTCGTATACTTTATGACTTGAACAATCCCTGCCCCAAGGGCCAAGCAGGAACTCCACTTGGGAGGATTTATCTTCTCCCTGCGATCCCCCTTGTCTTTTTCTGACTCCTAAATATAGGCTTAGCCCTTTTTAGCCCATCACCCTCAAACCCCTCCAAGTTCTGTACCATAGAGACCTTTTCTTTAGGCTATTTCAGATGTCTGTGAAAGGATTTATAATTATGTTGACTGAGGCTAAGTATTTGAAAATGGTTTTGAGCATTTTGTAACATGCAGAAAATGTTTATAAGTTGTTGGAGAGGCTGAGGCCCCCTGGATAAGTCTCACTGAATGAGTGGAATAAAATCCCTAAACTTTTCAACAGATGTAGAGGCCTTGGTTTTTAGGCCTAAGATTCAGGCATTAGACCTCTCACATTTGAAATGGAATGTTTCCAGCAATAGCTGCTGACACCTGTTTTAGTTTGCTTAGCTGCAGGATGCATATACCATAAAATGGGTTGGCTTTTTAGCAATGGGAATTTATTAGCTTACAAGTTTACAGTTTTGAGGCTGAGAAAAATGTTCAAATCAAGGCATCATCAAGGCGATGCTTTCTTCCCAAAGACTGGCTGCCAGCCATCCTTGGTTCCTCTGCCATATGGCAAGGCATATGATGGTATCTGCTGGTTTCGCTTTTCTCTTCCTGGTTTGGTTGCTTTCAGCTTCTTGCTTCTGGGGCATTCTCTCTCATTTTCTCTGAATACATTCTGTTCATAAAGGACTCCAGTAAGAGGATTAAGACACCACCCTGGGCTATGCCTTAACTGAAGTAATACCATCAAAAGACCCTACTTATAATAGGTTTACACTCACAGGAATGGATTTAAGAATATGATTTTCTGGGGTACATACAGTTCCAAACCACCACACTGACTTTTCTGCCATCACTTTCAAATGGAAGCCAAACACCTTCCAACTGACATGGGACATCATTTGCTCATTCTTCCATTTGATCAGTTTCTGTGGAGGGCCTTCTACCTGCCCAGAACAGTGCTGGGCACTGTAGAAACATAGCTCATCCATCCCTTGATGATCTCAGAGACAACTAAAACAAGAAGAATGACAATAATATTAATAATAGAGAAATCTAGTATTTTGGAACTCTTTCTGTGTAGCAGGCCCTGTGCTGTGTTTTATAAGTGTTATTTCCTTTATTCCTTATGATGACCCTACGAAGTAGGCAGGTATGTATGCATTACTATTATCTCATGTATAGATAGATAAATCAAGACCTTAGAGACCATGACTTGCCAGATAACATCCAGTGACAAGTGGCAGAACCAAAGCCAAGCCCACGTCTGACCCTTCTCAGAACCCCGTTTCTCTCTCTCTTCTCTTTCTCTCACTTTAGCTATTTTGCATTCCTCCTAGACATGGGAGAGCATTCCAGTTGCTCCATGTCCTCATTAACACTTGGTATGGTGATTCTTTCTCATTTTAACCATTCTAGTGGGTGTGTAATAATTACTCACTGTGTGTTTTTGTATGTTAAAGGAGTTTATTATGTAGAGTAAAATTCACCCCTTTTTAATGAATTTTGACAAAGCACACAGTCATCTAACCACCACCATAATCAAGAAATAGGGCATTTATATCACCCCCCCCCCCAAAAATTTCCTCATGTTGCCTGTTTGTAGTCAACACCGCCCCCACCCCTAGTCCCTGGCAACCGCTGATCTGTTTGCCTTTGCCAAAATGCCATATAAATGGAGTTAGACAGTATGTAAACTTTGAGTCTGGCTTCTTGAACTCAGCCTAATGCATTTGAATTCTTCCGTGTAGTTGTGTTTATCGGTAGTTCATTCTTTTTTCATTGCCAGCAGTATTCCATCAACAACAAGAGAAGAACCAAGAAGGGATTCCTGAAGCCTGGTGACGAGCACTTTTGAATTTTACATAAGACTCATTTGTTTTTATGGCTGGTTGCAATGATTTCACTATGCATCAAGATCACCCGTGGAAAGAAGTTCTTTTCACTTTCGGATACTCAGAGCATCACTCCCCTGAGATTCTTGTTCAACTGACTATAGTGAAACCAGGACAAAGGCTGTTTTTTAAAGAGCCTAAGTGACTCAGTCAGGGTTGAGATCCACTGCTGTATTGTAATTGACTTTGCTGCCCATGAGTTGGATGATCTAGGACAAATCACTAAACTTGAGTCTCAATTTCTTTCTCTAGATTGCGAATAAAAATAGCTGTCCATTCTAATTCACCAGGTTATCGTGAGGATCAATATATTTTTAAATGCAGCAACACAGGAGAAAGTGTAAACTGTAGCTGCTTCATCAAATGGTATCAATATGGGTATAATTATATATCAGTGTCTTTTGTATTTGAAAAGTGCCAGAGGCTCTGACTCCTGCACAAATGAGAGAGGTTTTAGAGACCAAATGGAAAGAGTTGCCTCTCCCAGTCCATTTTACGTGTACTTGTAGAAGAGTGCTTGATGCAGATGGAGCAGAGAGTTGGGTACATACAACTCCTTCCCAAGACTGTGGTGATGTCGACAGAAGTGGGCCTCCCTATAGGCCAGCGGTTCTTCGCCTGGGTGGATGAAGTCAGTGTTTTTGCAGAAAGGAAACACTGATGCAACTAGAAAGACAAAAGAAGCAGAGGCATGGCGCTCCAGATCCAATTACAGCACAGCGCAGGAGCCAGCATCTCAGAAAGCAAGGGGAGTGCCTCTGGCCTCTGGAGAACATCTTATGAACCAAGATGCCATTTAACAACAGCATTTGACCACCTTGGAAAATATTGACTGGAGTGGTGCCTTAATTTGGGTATGGAAATAAATGGCCATCCAGATATATGAAGAAGTCTTTATTAATATATTTATTATAAAAGAACAGATACTCATTGTAAACAAAAATCAAACCCCATAGACGTGGTTTAAAGTAAAATGTGAAAATCTCCATTCCTGCCCCACCCCAAACCTGGTTCCCAGCTGTCACCACCATGCGCAGTTTGGTGTGTGTCTTTTCAGTTTCTCCTTTGTATATGAATGTTTATGTGCATTTCTTACATTGTGTGTTTTTTCTAAATATGGTCTCTCGCTCTCTATTTATAAATATGGGCTTACACTTGAGCTCTTCTGCAACTTGCCTTTTCATTTAGCTTGGAGGATAGCTTTCTCCATTGGCACATGTAGAACTATTTGGAGCATTTCTTTTGGAAGGAAGACACACTTACCAATGCAGTAAATTTGGCCAAACATGTTCTTGTTCAAAATACTCCCAGCTCAAAGTAAGTACTGAGATGGCAGAACTGAAAAAGCCTTTAAGAGTTAGTCACAAATTTTATTTCCTCAGAAAGTCCCAAAAGAGAATGATTTAAAGTCCAGATTCATTTTCCCTCCGCTTTCTCTGGAGTGTTTGGTTCCCTCCATATTGTTGGTCTGCTCCAGGGCTGTCCCCAGCTGGCTCTTCCGCCTTTCCAGCAGTCCCCTGGTGCTGCTGGCCCAGGCGGGGGTGGGGTGGGGAAGGTGGTGGGTGCATTGCCTCCCTCTATGCACCGCTCTTTAGCCATCTCTGTGGCTTTTCAAGCAGCACTTTTCAACCAGTGTCATTTCAAGCAGCACTTCCGTTCTCAGGCAGGGGTCAGTTGTATTTTTTGAATGGCTTCTGATATGACCCAGGTGAAAAGTGGCACAGAGACAGTGGCAAGCAGTTTGATGAGTCTCACAGCTTCCTTGTGAAGCTGTTTAGAACTCCTCCTAAGACCATTTTTTTTTTGGCCAGCGTCCTAGCTTTTTTTTTTTCCCTTAAATGAGAGAAGTTGTAGGTTTACAGAATGATCATGCAGAAAATACAGAGTGCCCATATACCTATGCCCATTTTTAACATTTTGCATAGTGGGGTATCTTTGTTAAAATTGATGACAGAACAATTATTATAATTGTACTATTAACTATAGTCCATAGTTTACACTAGGATTCCACTGTCCTAAAATTTTCCCCTTTTAACCACATTCAGATGTGCAATTCAGTGCTGTTAATTACAATTGTGTTACTATCACCACTGTCCATTACTAAAACATTTCTATCAACCTAAACAGAAACTCTGCACCCATTAAGAAAACTCCCTACCCCATACCCTCACTCCAACACCTGCTAATCTGTATTCCGGTTTCTGATTCTTTGAATTTGCTTATTATAATTATTTCATATCAGTGAGGTCATACAGTATTTGTCCTTTTGTGTCTGACTTATTTCACTCAATATAGTAAGACAATTATTTTTTAATACTTTGCAATTTTTCAGTCTAATTCAAAGGCAGTATATATAATGGTTAAGCAAGCAGGTACTACAATTAGATTAATTCATTCACTAATATTCTTTTACTAGTATTTATTGAGTGCATACTATGTAGCAGCAGGTGTTGTTCTAGGCACTAGACATACCACAGTGAGTAAGACAAATTCACTGCCCTCTTGGAGCTTGCATTTTTATGATAGATTATAAACAGATACATAAATATGTTATATAAGTCAAGAAGTGTATCAGTTCCCTATTGTTGCAATAAGGCTATGTGACAAACCATCCCAAAGCTCATGACTTACATGCATACATTGATCTCTCACTCCTGTGTCTGCAGACCAGCCAGGTTTTTGTGGTTGCACGCTGGGAGTTCTGTTCAGGTCTTTTCCAGGGTTGGTCCTTCTTCTGAGACCTGCAGGCTACCAGGGGTCTGTTTCTGTCATGGCAGAGGTCAGACCCTCTCAGAGGGGCAAGCAATAGCACACACATTGTGCCTTAATGTCACTTGTGCCATATTCTACTGGCCAAAGCAAGTCACATGGCCAAGCCCAGCATCACTGGGGCAGGAATGCACACTCCTGTCATGGAGGTGTGTGGCAGGGAGAAGGACTGAACATTTGCTGAACAAGAGTGTACTGCAAATACTAGGAATCGAAATAAAGCAAACAAAAGGGCTAGAGAATAATGGAGGCTACTACTGTTGTAGATGATGTGGTGGGCAGGGAAGGCCTCTCTCGGGTGATGTTATTTGAGCAGAGACTTGAATGAGGTTCGTTCAAGGCAGAGGAAAAAGCAAGGGCAAGAGAAGGAGGTTGCTAGATGGACTGGAGAAAGAGCAGTTAGGTCGGGGTGGTTGGATTACAATAAGCTGAGAGTGAGAGGGAGAAGAGGTGAGAAAAGTATTCAGGACCAGATCCAAGAGGCCAAATGTGAGCTCCCAGCAGGACTTTGGAACTTTGGATTTCTTCTGACCCTGATGAGAAATGATGATGGTTTTTGAGCAGAGGATGACATGATCTGACTTCCTTTTCAGAGGAGACCGTGGTGGCTAGCACCCATGGTGACCCCTTCCCCAGTGATCCCCAGTGACACTTACACCCCATGGAGTCCTTTCCACCATTGCATCAGGGTTGTTATGTGTGACTGGTAGAACATGCCAAAAAGAATGGTGTGCCGCTGCTGAGTTTGGGTTAGAAGAGACACTGTGGTCTGCCTCTGTCTCACTGGTGGAGGCCAGCTGCTGTGTCATGAGCACAGAGCTTTACAGGGCACAGAGTCCTACAGAGATGCCACTTGACCAGAAATGGGCCTCCAGCCAACAGCCACATGTGTGAACTTAGAAGTGGAGCCTCCAGCCCTGTTGAGCCTTCAGATGTCACTGCAGGCCCAGGCGACATCTTGACTGCAACCTCGGGAGAAACCCTGAGAAGAACTGCTTCTCCTGGATTCCTGATCCTCAGAAACCATGTGAAATAATAAAAGTTTGCTGTTGCCTCAAGTCCCCAAGTTTTGGAGTTGTTACGCAGCAGTGGAAACTATGCAATAACTCAGATTGTGTATGAAGAGCAGACTGTAGAAATGTTTACATTGGCATTATCCACGTTAGCCAAAAGGTGAAATCAACCCAAAGCTCCATCCATGGATGAACGGACAAACTGACACTGCTATATCCACAGAATGGGATATTATTCAACCACAAAAACTAGTGAAGTATTCCTACATGTTACAACATGGGATGAACCTTGACGATAATATGCTAAGGGAAAGAAGCCAGCGTGAAGGTCGCTTATCATGTGATTTCATTTGTATGAAATATTCAGAGTAGGTAAATCCCTAGAGACAGAAAGCAGGTTGGTGGTCGCCAGGGCCTGGGAGAGGTGGGAAGGGGGAGTGGCTCTTTAATGGATCCAGGAGTTCTTCAAGGTCGTGTAACAAAGTTTTGAAACTAGAGGGGTGGTGGTTGTACAATATTGTCAGTGCACGAAAAGCCACAGATAGGTACACTTTAGAATGGTTAATTCAATGTTATGTGACTTTCACTTCAGTGAAAAAAATGAAACATTACCTACACACACACACATACACACACACACACACACAGTGGCAGCAGGGAGACTGCTGTAATATTCTGCATCCCCACTGCAGACACTGCAGTCTGTGGACCAGCCGCAGCATCATGGGAACCGGGGAAATGCAGAATCGCGGGCCCTGCCCCAGACCTCCTTGATCATAATCTGGATCGTAATGAGCTCCCCAGTGAGCCATTGCACGTGAAAGTTGGAGAAGCAGGACTATTGGGACAGCCTGGGGCAGGGGGGCAGGAGGGGCCACGCTGCGCGTTTGGATTCTGGCCTCCCAGCCCTGTGACCTCCAACACATGCTGTAATTTTCCTCAGCCCGCTTGCTGTCCCTGTGAAGTTGGGGTCAGGACGGAGCCGGCCTCCCGGGGTCGCAGGGGAGGCATGAATGAGGTGGGGCACGCGAGTGCTCAGCACCGTTCCTGGCACCTGGTTAGGCTTCAGTCAACGTTCGCTCTCCGTGGACTTGACCTGATTCATGCATTGGCTTCCCTAGAGAACCTATTCCCGATTATTGATTTCCTGATGTTTTTTCCTTCCTTGCTTTTTTATTCCCTGTGAAAGACTTTTTGAAATATCCCGTTTTTCAAAACATCCTTGAGCTCCTCAGAAAAACCTTTGTCTGAACCCAGCATGGTTCCAGCTGAACCCTCAGAAAGAGGCGCCTAGTTTCCATTGTCAGTTTCCAGGCCCAGTTCTCAGGACAGTTTTCAGAGCCACCTGGCAGAACCAACTAGGCCACAGGGCTATAAATAGGGAGCTGGGGGTGCTTTGGGTCTAGCGCCCCAGGCCAGGCCCTTCCCCTCCCCCCTGCCTGGCTCTATCATTGTTTAAAAATACTCTGGGTTATATCTGCAAGTGGATTTTCCTTAATATGCCTGGAAAATGCTTTGCTAACTGGCCAGGCTTTTGGCAGAACCTCCCCCTTCTTATTTGCTCAGGAACAATGTATCTGAAGTATGTGCTGAAGGCTGATAAAGGGAATTCCAGGTTTCACTCCGTGGATCTCACCCAGTTCACCCACAGTGGGTGGAAACCAGGGCTGGGGGTTTGAGACACCCGAGTGTACCCTCTCCCTGGTCATGGGACCCTGGATTAGCATTTAACTTCTCTGAGCCTCTTTTTCCTTATCTGTAAAATGTGGCCTGATGATAATCATTGACTCTTAAGTTCCTAGGGTTGTTGAGAGAACTGAATGAGAAAATGGCTTATTAGCAGGAACAGCTACGTAATTTGCAATGCCCAATGCAAAATGAGAATGCTGGGCCCCCTTGTTCAGAAATTGTTAAGGATTTCCAGACAGTGACGATGGAGCAGTAAATGAAGATGAGGCCCTTATAAGCTCCGGGAACTGTGTGACTGACCTGGCCACATGACCAGGAAGCCGCCCCTGCATGGGTGGCACCTAGTACCCTGCCTGGTACTTGTAGCAGCTTAAGTCCCAACTTTTCCAGCATCCTTTTCTTTAAAGAGCTTGTTAATTTCCTTTCAAGTCCAAGTTCACGGGCAAATTGCACAGCTGCTTGTATTAGGTCCCTTCTGCCAAGTAACATCCCCCCTCCCTCTTTATAAAACTTAGTGACTTAAAACAACAGCAGTTTATTTTTCACGATTCTGCGGGCTGACTGGGTGGTTCTGCTGGTTTCTCCTAGACACGCTTATGCAGCTACATCTCCTGGTGAGCGGGCTGAGCTGGAAAGTCCCAGCTGGCCTGGGCCTTGGTGCCGACTGTTGGCGGGCACTTCAGTTCTCCACGAGGCCTCTCCTCCTCCAGGAAGCCAGGCCAGCTTCTCACCTTATGGTAGAAACATTCCAAGGAGGCTGTTTTTGTTTCCTAGGGTGCTCAGAGCAGTACCATGAAATGGGCTTGGTTTAGACAATGGGAATGTATTCGTTTATGGTTAGAGTCCAGGTCAATGTCCAAATCAAGGCATCATCAAGGTGATGTCTTCTTTCGGAAGCCCAGCTGCCAGTGATACTGGGCCCCTCTGCCACATGGCAAGCACGTGGTGGCATCTGCTTGTTCCCCCCTTCTCTTCTGGGTTTCCTTGTTTTCAGCTTCTTGCTTCTATGGCTTTCTCTCTCTCTCTCAATTCCATTTATAAAGGACTCCAGTAAGAGGTTTAAGACTCATCCTGAGAGGTGGATCACACCTTAACTGAAGTAGCCTCATCAAGAGGCCCTGCTTACAATGGGTCCACATTCATAGGAATGATTACTTTAAGAATTAATCTTTCTGAGGTACATCCAGGTTCAAGCCATCACTGAGGCAAAAAACAGAAGCCTCAAGCAAGTCTTTGTGAGTCCTAGATTCTAGAACTTGCACAGCAGCACTTCCGTTACCTTCTGTTGATGAAAACAA
This sequence comes from Dasypus novemcinctus, assembly GCF_030445035.2. Lineage (NCBI taxonomy): Eukaryota > Metazoa > Chordata > Mammalia > Cingulata > Dasypodidae > Dasypus > Dasypus novemcinctus. The sequence goes on along the minus strand of NC_080695.1, from coordinate 53,727,306 downwards.
GTCACGAAGCCCACCTAGATTGGAGTGGGCAGAAATAGACTTCACTGCAGTGAGCGGAAATCTTTTCAAAGAGACAGGCATCCAGGGAGATGTGATTCACTGAGGGCAGTGATTCTCGAATTTTAGCTCACAGCAGAATTATCTGGAAAGCCTAAAATAGCGTTAAAATATAGACTGCTGGGTTTCACCCTGAGAATGCCTGAGTCCGTAGATCAGAGCCGGGGCCTGAGAATTTACATTTCTGAGTGCTCAGGTGCTGGCAATGCTGATACTGCCGGTCTGGGGACCACAGGTCCAGAGCCACCGGCAGAGTGGTTAAACAGCTGCACTCTAGAGCTCACAACCTTGGCTGCGCACTGGAGACCCCTGGGCAACTATAAAAACCCTAAAGTCCAGGCTGTGCCCAGGATCAGTTAAATCGGAGTCTGCTGGAAAGACTCAGGCATCAGTATTGTTTCTGTTGTTGTTGTTGATTGGATTTAAAAGAAATCTACGTCTGTGCTACAGTTACAGGTACCACAAAATGACCCAGAATAGTTAAAAGTAAAGGGATGGAAAAAGATATCCCACACAAATACTAGCCAAAAGGAAGCAAATATAACATTATTAATATAAGGTAAAATAGACTTCGAGGCAAAAAAACATTATCAGGGAAAAAGAGGATCCTTCCCTATGGTAAAGGAATAATATTTTTTATACTTTCTATTCAATACCATTCTTAAAATGCTGTTTCACAACTCCCTAAACTGAATTTACTACTCACTAATATATTGGCCACAACCGACTGTTTGAAAAATGCTTCTCTAAAACACAATTCTGATCTTCCCTGAAAGCCCCAAATAACTTCTAAGAGGCAGTATGTCATACGGCAGTTGATTATCCTGTGCTGCTGCCACCACCCCAGGAAATATGTGGTATCTCCAAGTTTTAGGGATTAGTTCAGTAAAACAGTAGGAGACACTAATAACCCCCAGAATGAGAAACCAACTTTTGTTTTGTTTTGCCAAAGATCTGAAAAGAAATCACATTTACTTACAAAGAATATTTTATTAGGTTATTGCAAGAGATTTTGCAAGCATGTATTTCCTTTATGTTGTAATTTGCTTTTCTTGAGGATAAACCCTTCACTATAAGCATTACTAAATCAGGTCAGGGCAAAGATGTAGTAAGAACCTTCCAGGAGGCATCTCATGCCCATTCTTGAGAGCATTACTGAAGGACGATTCATTTTTTTTACTTTTCCAGCTTCTTTCCAGCAACTGTAATATATGAAGTATCTTCCTCCAGAGCAATTGGAAAAACTCCAGGGGATCATCCAGAGAGGGTAGCTGTTGCTATGTTTTTGTCTGTTTTGCCTAGAAGCCAGGAAAACAACTGAGCTAAGAGGAATGCAGAGGTGTAGACCTATGAAAGGTACTTTCAGAGTCCCAGGAAATAGCTTCTCTCTTCTTCCCTCTGCCTGCAACCACCACCCCACAGCCCCAGGATCGCCCTGCAAGCTGGCGAATGCCTTAAGTTACAAAATTATAAAGTCATTTATGTATTTGGTACTTTGTAACCCTGGGGAGGAGGCCTCATTTTCAATTTTATGAATCAATAGCTCCTCAGCCACTTGGCTCCGAGTCCTAACAGCAATGGTCGGATCCAACCTCAGAGCTGAATCCAGATAATTCTGATTGATTTATTAATTTAAGAAATTGTGAACACATTCATAGCTCACTATGTGTCAGATACTGTTTTAGCACTTTACATGTATTATCTCAGTTTGTTTTCACACCACCCAATAAAGGAAATTTTTAAAAATTATTCCCATTCTATAGATGAGGAAATTGAGGCTCAGAGAGTTTAAGTAACTTGCCCAAGTTTCCTCAGCTTGTAATTTACAGGGCTGAGATTCAACCTTAGGCTGTCTGATCCAGAGTCAGCTTTCTTAACCAATATGGTACCCTATCTTGGCTTTATCTAATATGTAACTGGGAGAACATGATGTTTTCTCCTGCCCTTAAAAATTTCTTATGCTCATAAAGAAGTCAAGTACACAATAAGATGTATAACACTCAGGGTGCCTCTCTTGGAAGACCAAATGGACTCCACACAGTAGTTTAAAGATATAAAAGTGGAAGCCACTGGTAAGGGAGACTTTGTTTTGCAAAGAAATTGCTTATTCATTCAACATTACACTGCCCTCTGTTGTATTTGCTGATTGGCACAGTAGTTGCCTTTTAAATTGATTCCCTAATCGTGATAATAGTGATGGGGATTAACCCAGTTCAATAGGCACATGTGTTCCCCAGGCTCACAAAAGCCTTCCCTAGGGATCCAGGCTTTCCTGGCGGGAAGAAGTCAACTAACGAGGCTCCTGCATTGTGTAGGGGCAAATAGCAGTCCTTGGTTGGAAATAAAGGAAAAGACAAAGGGGTCAAACAGGGAAATCATCCTAAACTGGTCAGCAGAACCCTACGAACAGCTACAGGCTTCCAGAATCATGGGGAAATAGGAGTTTCTGTTTGTCGAATATTTAGGTCATGGAGAGTCAAGGGATTGTGGGGAGAAATCATCAATTATTTTTTTAAGCTAAAGAACTCTTGTTTGCTTCTCAGCTGCCTGTTACTTAAAGTTTAAACACTTGTGTTCCTGAAGGAATATATACTCAATTGCCAACATCCCAAACAATCCAATCCAAAAAATAGTAATAATAAAAAATAATAAAATCCAGTAAAAAGTGAAAATGCCTTCATCATTCTTCCTCCCCAAAGGAACCCACATTCCCCATGTGTCCTTCCAAATTTATAAGAATCAACCAACTTATAAGAATTAGACCATGATAAAACATAGTCAACATGCTGGTTATAATCTGTGAGAACCTTCCTTTAGTGATTCGGAAGAGCTTTTGGCTTTTTGCTTATCAGGGGCATCACTTGTCACAGTGCAGGAATGTGGGGATTTCTGTGTGCTTGGGTCTTGATAAACAGAAACCACGTGAAAATGGTGAATGAGCAAAGCTATGGGCTGCTTGGTTGTAAAAACCCTGCTCACCCAAAATGGAGGTGTCTAAGGTGCCTAAGCCTTATGAATGTGACTTTAGAAAACACTGTGCAAACTTTAGTTTGTACTTAAAGAGATGTGGGGGCTTACCTTATATTGTGTGACATTAATATAGGGGCATTTTTTAAAAAGATTTATTTATTTATTTAATTCCCCTCCCCTCCCTCGGTTGTCTGTTCTCTGTGTCTATTCGCTGCGTCTTGTTTCTTTGTCCGCTTCTGTTGTCGTCAAGACGGGAGGTGTGGGTGGCGCCATTCCTGGGCAGGCTGCACTTTCTTTCACGCTGGGCGGCTCTCCTTACGGGTGCACTCCTTGCGCGTGGGGCTCCCCTACGCGGGGGACACCCCTGCGTGGCAGGGCACTCCTTGCGCACATCAGCACTGCACACGGGCCAGCTCCACACGGGTCAAGGAGGCCCGGGGTTTGAACTGTGGACCTCCCATGTGGTAGACGGACGCCCTAACCACTGGGCCAAGTCCGTTTCCCTAGGGGCATTTTTTTAACTCTCTATTTGTATAATGCTGAACATTATATATCCATGTATGTGTATATAAAAATTCTTATAGGTAATGTTTTATACATATTTTTATTATCCCTTGAGTACTTTTCTTTATTGAAGATGAATAAGGGATTCCATATCCTAGGAAATTAAGTAATAGGAAGGACTTTCTTTTCCTTGAGTTTTCTTTAGGCCATCTCTCCAAATTCCTCTCATTGAGATGAACTCTGGGGTCGAGTTGGGGTCGAGTATGCAGAACCTAGGAACTTTCTGGGAGGGACAGGGTTGAGATGACACCCAACCCCAACATTCCTAGTAATAACGCACAGGAATGGACAGAGAGTGGATGATGGAGGGTGGGGGAGGAGAAAATAAAACAAAAAAAAAATAATAATTTTTTAAAAAATTGGGGTTACTGGTGACCCTGATGGAGGTCCAGTGGGAGGGAGGGGCAACAGTGCTCCCCAAAGTAAAATCACGAAGAGCCTAGAAAGCAGTGAACCCTCTCTTAATGGGCGAAACTAGAGGGAATGGGGGTTCTGGGTCTCTGAGGCAGCCTATGGTGACACCAGACTCAGTCTCGCCCAGAGTCTTCTCGTGCACGAAGTGTTTGCTGACCACTGCAGGCTGGGTGGGCTGCCCCTCTCCACCTTCCCACCGCGGCCTGGACTCACGGACATCTGAACTCGTACTGAGCCTCATTGACTTTATTCCTGGATACTCTGTGTCTCTGCCAGACTCTTAAGTTCCTCAAGGGCATCCGCCCAAACTCGAATCTCAGCTCTGCATTTCTGAGCTGTGTGACTTGGCAAGTTTCTTAAACTCTCAGTTTCCTCACCTGTTAAATGGGGCCACTCAGTCCTACCTTACTGGTTGTTTTGAAGATTACATTTTTGCAAAGCGCTCAGGTAGTATTGCCTGGTATAATATGTGCTCGCTTAATGTGAGCTATATTGCTAATAAAATAAGTAAAATACGTATCGTGGTGATGCAACTGCACTCTTCAGTACAGCAGATGGCCACGAGAGTCTGAAATGTGGTGAGTCTGAATTGCAAGGCCCTATAAGTGCACCATACCGTATTTTAAAGACTCAGTATGGGAAAAAGAGGGTGGTGGACTTGGCCCAGTGGTTAGGGCACCTGTCTACCACATGGGAGGTCCGCGGTTCAAACCCTGGGCCTCCTTGACCCATGTGGTCGAGCTGGCCCATGCGCAGTGCTGATGCACGCAAGGAGTGCCCTGCTATGCAGGGGTGTTCCCCGTGTAGGGGAGCCCCACGTGCAAGGATTGCGCCCCATAAGGAGAGCCGCCCAGCGCGAAAGAAAGTGCAGCCTGCCCAGGAATGGTGCTGCACACACGGAGAGCTGACACAACAAGATGACGCAACAAAAAAGAAACACAGATTCCCATGCCGCTGACAACAACAGAGGCGGACAAAGAAGACGCAACAAATAGACACAGAGAACAGACAACTGGGGTGGGGGGGTGGGAAGGGGAGAGAAATAAATAAACAAATAAGTCTTTAAAAAAAAAAGACTCAGTATGGGAAAAAGAAACCTCATCAAGAATTTTTGTATTGATCACTTATTGAAATGATAATATTTTGGATAAAATAGGTTTAAAAAGTACATTCTCAAAAAGAATTTCACCTGTTTCTCTTTCCTTTTTCCAAACGAAGCCACAGGGAAATTTAAAATTACATGTGTGGCTACGTTATATTTCTGTGGGACAGCACAGATCTAGAATGTTCTTTACCTACCGTTAATATAACAACAACCTCATTTATGCTCAAATGCTATAGAAGCTCTAGAAGTATAGATGATTCATTTGAAACAATTCATTTTGAATCAATAGTAAATGGGGGCAGGGGAAATGGGGTATTAATGCACAATGGGTGTAGGGTTTCTGTTTGGGCTGAAGGAAGAGTTTTGGTGATGGAAGGTGGTAATGATAGCACATTATTTCTACTGAATTGTGTGCTTGGGAGTGATCAAGATGGGAGATTTTATTGTATATATCTTACCACAATGATTCTGGTTTGGAACTAATAATGGATGAAAAAATGCCCCAAAGGACACTATTGGGACAAGTGAAAAAATTGGAATATGAACTGTATGCTTTATATCAATATTAAATTTCTCGAACTTGATAGCTGTACTTAATAAGGAGGTTATACTTATAAGGGAGTGTCCTGGTTCTCAGGGAATGTACAATGGAAGTGGTGTTAGGGGAGCATGATATATACAACCGACTCTCAAATGTTTAGAAAATAGAGACAAAGAGGATACATGGATAGAGGTAGGAAGAAGGAATGATATAAAATGTGGAAAAATGCTAATAGTTGGTATCTGAGTACATTGCAGTTCTATGTGCTGTTTCTGTGGGTTTTTTTCTGTTTTTCTTTTTCATTTTTTCATTTTTTATTGTATTTTTTGACAATACATAGATCACAAAAAATGTTACATTAAAAAATATAAGAGGTTCCCACATACCCCACACATGGGTATTATTTTTGTAACTTTCCTTTAAGTTTGAAATTATTCCAAAATAAAAAGTTAAAAAAAAATTAAATTGGTTTGTAAAGTCTTCTCAGTGCAGGGCTCATGGGTTAATGAGCTCTTATAGAGGAAAAAGGTAGAAAAGGAACTAAAGCTTTATGGGAATTTTCCAGGTTCGCTGCGATCCTGCAATTCAAGATCTGCGTCAGTGGCAGAAGAAACTGCGTGAGAACAAGCACATTCGCGAGCGAGTCAAGATTTTCTGGAACAGACAGGAACAAAAAGGTCAGTTGCTTGATTGAGAGTCCTTAGCTCATTCAGGAAAAGTTTGATTTTTATCCCAGGCTCAGGAAAGTAGGCCTCGGGAGGTTTTACAGGGTCCTGGCATCAGCCCGGAACTCAATTCGTCAATGCTGGAAGTTGCTGAATATCACGATTCTACTCTGAAACAGCAGCAGTGATGTGATATAATTCATGGGGTCATTTCTCTCATGCAGAGAGAAATTCAGTGTAACCGCTTCTGTATGTCTCTTTAAGTTACAAGATATCAAAAATTACCCTTTTGGAAATACAGTATCTATTAAGGTGATGAGTAGTTTATTTCTGTAAAGGTTGGTTGTGTGTCAGAACTTAAATGGTGTTTTATGCTTGTCCTTCCCCCTTTCTTGAGAATTAAAAACATGCACACACACACATTAAAGTAGAAAGAATAATTTAACAAATACCCAACACTGATCATGACAAAATATTGTCTTATTTGCTTTCACCACTTGTTTTTTGGTGGTACCAGGGTGAGGGATTGAACCCAGGACCTCATGTGTGGGAAGCTGGCACTCAACCACTGAGCTGCTAAACCAGCTTCCCTCTCCTTCTAGTTCACATCAACAAGTGCAAGTGCACGTGGGGAAGTTTTGCAAGCCTGTGTAAAGCAGACATCCAACCAGAAAATGAGGCATGAGAAACCCCTTCCTGAAGACATCCCAATTTTTTTTGAGTTGTTCTCCTGGATCCTCCTTCCCTTGACATAGGAGTTGGGTGGGGGGAAGCACACACCCCCACCTTACCTTAGAGAGAAGAGAACAGCACAGCTCTCTCCTCTAGTCCAGAAACTGTCCATCTCTTTAGTCTGTGACCCAGTAAGAAATAATTTTATATTACAACCAGGTACATACAAATATACAGGGGATTTCATATATGCATAACTAAAACAAAAACCTTCAGGAAAAATGCTCAAATTACATGTAATGCACATAATGCACTTTGGTATTTTCTATTCCACTTAGAATTTTTTTAATGCTGCACATGACCTGGTAAATTGATTTCATGGCCCACTAATATGCTTTTAGGCATTATTTGAGACATAACTGAATTGGGCCACCACCCCATGACTCCTACAGTTTCTTATCTCCAGTTTCATCCCACTGTCATCTACCAAGGCGATGTTTGGCCTCCTTCTCCTTAAGCCAGTGGTTCTTGATGTTGGCTACATATTTGAAGCACCTGGGAGCATTTAAAGATTTTAAAAACTTTCATCTTTAAAAGCAGTTACTCCTGAGGGAGCAGAGTAACTCCTGTGCACTTACTAGGGTGCCTGTATGACAGTACCACAATATCAGCTGGCAGCCTGAAGACCTAAACCAGGAAACTCCTTTCTGGGTCATACTCCCAGAACTTGCCTTTCAGGCAGAAGTAGCTTAGAGACAGCTAGAGCAGTATAAGAAACAGTTAAGTCAAAGCTGCATGGAGCAAAGGATTGACTGCTTTAAGGCATATAACAGAGCACCTAAGGAGGGAGAGAAAGTTGATTTCTCAGGATTGGAGTGAATATTAGAAATCCTGTAAATGGGGAAATTCCTAAGGCCAAGAGCAAGCACAAGCCCAGAACAAGCTGCAAGCTTGTTCTGACATGGCCAGCGAATTGACACGGCACAAAGAAATGAAGATGCAGCGGACCCTGCACTTCAGATTTGCCTTGGGCTGAACTCTTTGATGGGAGGGCTGAACTCTGAAGGAGCACACCAGCCAACACGGAGTCAATTTTCAAAGATTGTGAAACATGTTTTTTGCATTGATTTATTTGCTTTTGTTACCTCCTGATGCTGAAGGAAACCTCTGCCATATCACTATCTGAATACGAACTTAAAGAACAGACAACTCAAGCACTAAATCCCATTTTTAACATCTTGAAATTTTAAAATATAATTGTGCAACAAAATTTACAAGATAAAGAAACAGAAAATGATGGCCCATCCACAATAACAAGATAAAAATCCAGAAAGCATCAATAAAGAAGACCAGACTTTAGACATAATGGACAAAGACTTTTTAACAAATGGTCCCAGTATGCTCAGGAGATATAGTAAAGTACAGAGAAAGAAATAAGGAACACCAGGAAAACAGTGAATGAGCAATATGAGACTCTCAATAAAGAGAGAGAAGTTTTAAAAAGGAACCAACAGACTACTAGAGTTGAAGACCACAATAATTAAAATTTAAAAATTCCCTAGAGAGTTTCAACTGCAGATTGGAGATGGCAGAAGAAAGAATAAATGAACGCAAAGACAAGACACTTGAAATGATTCAGGCTGAGGAGGAGAAAGAAAAAAGAATGAAAAACCATGAATAGAGCCTAAGTGATCTTTGGGACACCATCAAGTGTAAACACAGAAATATGCACGTTCAAGAATCCAGTGAACCCCAGAAAAGATGAACTTGAAGAGAATCACACCTCCATGCATAGTCAAGCCATCAAATGCCAAGGAAAAGGAGAGATTTCTGAGAGCTGCAAGAGAAAAGCAATACATTATGTAAAAGCCCCAGTAGGTTTAAGTGCTGTTGTCTCATCAGTAACCATGGAGGCAAAAAGGCAATGAAATGAAAATTTTAAAGTGCTGAAAGAAAACTGTTGCCAACCTAGAATTTTATATCCTGAAAGACTATATTTCAAAAATGAGGAAGTGATTAAGACATTCCCAACTAAACAAAAGTTGGTGGAGCTCATCACCACTAGACCTACTCTCCAAGCAGTGCTAAAGGGAGGTCTTCAAACTGAAAGGAAAGGACACTAGAGAGTGAAATGACATGACATAAAGAAATGAAGACCACCAGGACAGGTAATCATGGGTAATTATTAATGCCATTGTATTTTTTTGGTATGTAAATCTACTTTTTTACTTTTTACAGGTTCTAAAATGCAAATGCATAAAAATAATGATAAATCTATGGTTTAGGATATAAAATGTGTAAATACATAATTTGTAACAAGAACAACCAAAAGGTGAGGGACAGTGGTGTATAGGAACAGTGTATGTATGCTATTAATGTTAGCTTAGTGTCAAATCAAATGAGATTATTATAGATTAACATGGTAAATCTATGACTTATGGTAACCACAAAGAAAATATATGAGGAATATATACAGAAAATAATAAGAAGGAACTCAAAATGGCAATGACAAAAAAAATCAAATAAATATGAAGGTAGGCATTAATGGAAGAATTAAGGACAAAAAGAGTACAAAACAAAGAACAAAGAGCAAAATGACAAACTACATTAATGTGGTTAGCAAATAGCTAACTACATTAGCCATAGTTGCTTTAAATGTAAATGGATTGCATTCTCCAGTGAAAAGGCAGAGATTGGCAGAATGAATAAAAAGCATGGCCCAGCTATATGCTGTTTACAAGAAACTCACCTTAAATTCAAAGACATATGTAGGCTGAAAGTAAAATGATGGAAAAAATATATACCATGCAAATAGGAACCAAAAGAGAGCTGGGTACTATATTAATATCAGATAAAATAGATTTTAAGTTAAAAACTGTTACAAGGGACAAAGAAAGTCACCATATACTGCTAAATTCAACAAGAAGACATAACAATAATAAACACATATGCAGCTAATGGTAGTGCCCCCAAATATATGAAACACATATTGACAGAGTTGAAGGGAGAAGTAGACAGTTCTACATTTATAGTAGGAAACTTCAGTACACCTCTTTCAATAAAGGTTCGAACATCTAGCAGAGGATTAATAAGGAAATAGGAGACTTGAACAATACTCTAAACCAACTAGACATAACAGACATATATAGAACACATCAATCAACAGCAGCAGAATACACTTTCTTCTCTAGTGCACATGAATCACTCTCCAGTATAGACCATACATTAGGTCACCACATGAGTCTCAATAAACTTAAAAAATATTGAAATCGTACAATGTATCTTCTCTGACCATGAGAGATGAAGCTAGAAATCATTAACAGAGGAAGAACTTGAAAATTCACAAATATGTGGAAATTAAGCAACAAACTCTTTAAACAACCAAGAGAAGAAATCATAAAGGGAAATTAGGAAATACCTTGAAGCAAATGAAAATGAAAATGTAGCATACCAAAACTTAAGCAAAGTCAGTGATGAGAGGGAAATTTGTAGCTCTAAATGCTTACTTTAAAAAAGAAGAAAAATCTCAAATCAGAGACCTAACTTCTTAACTGGAGATCTAGGGGGAAAAGGTAAACTAAATCCAATATGAGCATAAATAAGGAAATAACAAGAATACAGTGGATATAAAAGAAATAGAGGATTAAGGAAAAAAAAGAATCAACAAAATCAAACATTGGTTCTTTAAAAAGATCAAGAAATGGACAAACCTTTAGCTAGACAAAAAAAAGAAAAGGACGCAAGTAACTAAAATCAGAAATAAAAGGGGACCATTACTACAGACCCCACAGAAATAGAAAGGATGATAACAGGATACTATAAACACTATACAAAAAACAAATTAGATAACCTAGATGAAATAGACAAATTACAAGGAACACACAAATTACCTATACTGACTCAAGAAGAAATAGAAGATCTCCACGGACCAATTAACAATTAAGAAATTGAATCAGTAATCAAAAATCTCCCAACAAAAAAAAAAAGCCAGAACCAGATGACTTCAGAAGTGAGTTTGCCAAACATTCCAAGAAGAATTAACACCAACACTGCACAGACTCTTCCAAAAAAACTGAAAAAGAAGGAAAACTCCTGAAATCATTGTATGAGACCAATTCACCCTAATACCAAAGTCAGACAAAAATACCACAAGAAAAGGAAATCACAGGGAAGCGGACTTGGCCCAATGGATAGGGCATCCGTCTACCACATGGGAGGTCCGCGGTTCAAACCGCGTGTGGAGCTGGCCCACGTGCAGTGCTGATGTGTGCAAGGAGTGCCGTGCCACGCAGGGGCCCCCATATAGGGGAGCCCCATGCACCAGGAGTGCACCCCATAAGGAGAGCCGCCCAGCATGAAAGAAAGTTCAGCCTGCCCAAGAACGGTGCTGCACACACGGAGAGCTGACACAGCAAGATGACACAACAAAAAGAGACACAGATTCCCGTGCCACTGACAGCAACAGAAGCAGACAAAAGAAGAACACGCAGTAAATGGACACAGAGAACAGACAGCTGGGGCGGGGGGTCAGGAAGGGAGAAAAACAAATAAAAAATAAATCTTTAAAAAAAAAAAAAGAAAAGAAAATTACAGACCAATATCCCTTAAGAACATAGATACAAAAACCTTCAATAAAATTCTAGCAAATTGAATCCAACAGCACATTAAATTAATTATATACCATGATCAAGTAGGATTTATCCCAGTATGCAAGAGTGGCTCAATGCAAAAAAAAAAAAAAAATCAATTAATGTAATTTACCACACTAACAGAATGAAAGATAAAAAACATATGATTAACTCCATTGGAGTAGAAAAGTATTTGACAAAATCCAGCACTCCTTCATGATAAAAACACTCAGAAAACTAGGAATAGAAGGAAACTTCCTCACAAAATAAAGGGCATATATGAAAAACCCACTGTTAACATCATACTCACTGGTGAAATAGTGAAATCTTTCCCTCTAAGATCAGGAACAATACAGGGAGATGGCCACTGTTTTCAATGTTATTCAATATTGTACTGGAAGTTCTAGCCAGAACAATTAGTCAAGAAAAAGAAATAAAGGCATCCAAACTGGAAAGGAAGAAAATCAGACATGATCTGCAAATAGAAAAATTCTGAAAAATCCACAACAAAGCTACTAGAGCTAATAAGCTGTATCAGTAAAGTGTTTGGGTACCAGATCAACACATAAAAAAACAGTAGTCTTTATTATACATTAGTGATGAACAATCTGAAGAAGAAATCAAGGAAAAAATTCTATTTACAATAGCAACTAAATGAATCAAATATCTAGGAATACGTTTAATCAAGGGTGTAAAGGACTTGTACATGGAAAACTATAAAACATTTCTAAAAGAAAACAAGACCTAAATAAATGTGTTAGAAGACTAAATATTGTTAAGATGTAAGTTCTACCCAAAGCAATTTACAGATTCAAAGCAATCACAATCAAATTCCAACATCCTTCTTTACAAAAATGGAAAAGCTAATCATCAAATTTATATGGAAGGGTAAGGGGCAGTGAATATTCAAAACCATCTTGAAAAGAAAGAATTAAGTGAGAAGACTCACATTTCCCAATTTTAAAACTTATTATAAAGCTTTGGAGTAAATATTTGGAAAGCACATATCTGACAAGAGTTTAATACCTAGATTATATAAAGAAATCCACAAGTCAATGACAAAAAGTCAAACAACCTAACTGAAAAATGGGCAAAAGACTTGAATAGACATTTCTTCAAAGAATATATACAGTGGCAACATGCACGTGAAAAGATGTTCAATATAATTAGCCATTAAAGAAATGCAAATCAAAGCCACAATGACATACCATTTCACACCCACTAGAATGGCTGCTATTTTAAAAATGGGAAAATAATAAGTGTTGGAGAGGATGTGGAGAAATGGGAACACTCATTCATTGTTGGTGGGAATATAAAATGGTATAGTCACTGTGGAAGATAGTTTGCCGGTTACTTAGAAAGTTAAGTATAGAATTACTGTATGCCAGCTATCCCACTTCTAGGTATATATCTAAAAGCATTGAAAGCAAGGGCTTAAACAGATATTTGCACATCATGTTCATAGCAGCATTATTCACAACAGCCAACAGATGGGTCAACCCAAGTGCCCATCAACGAATGACATGATGAAATGTGGTATATCCATGCAATGGAATATTATTCAGCTGTAAAAAGAAATGAAGTCCTGATTAGAACACAGATGAGCGTTAAGGACATCATGTTTAGTGAAATAACCTAGACACAAAAGGACAACTTGTATATGCTCTTTCTGATATGAAATAATTAGAATATGCAAATTCATAGAGACAAAAACTAGACTACAGATTACCAGGGACCAGGATGGGGACAGGGAATGGGGCGTTATGCTTAATTGGTACAGAGTTCCTGTTGGCGGGATGGAAATGTCTTGGTAATGGACAGTAGTGATGGTAGCACAACATTGTGAACATAATTAACAGCATTGAATTGTTTATTTGTGGTTAAAAGGGAAATTTTTCAGTTGTATATATGTTCCTAGAAATGAAAAAAATCACAGGACTCTATAACACAAACTATGGATATAGTTTATAGTACAAATTTAGTAATATTCTTTCACCAGTTGTAATAAAGTTACCACAATAATGCAAAGTGTTAACAATGGGGGAGTGTAGCTATACAGGAACTCTATTATTCTGCATGATTTTTCTGTAAACCTGCAAGTTCCCTAATAAAAAAAATTATATTTAAAAAATGTGCGGTCAGTCGATCATTAGGCCACAAAGTGTTTGTTACCATTCACAATCAAGAGTTTGTCAATCAAAAACCCTCCGTTTAGCTGTTAATGTTTGGCAGGCTCAGCACAGGCTCTCTCCCACCTTCAATTGCCATTTTATTTCACTTCCAAATCGGAAGACAATCAGGGCTGTAATCAGTTTAAAGGCCAATGAAAGTGCAGAGGCTTATTTATTTCGGTTCTCTTCTTCCTTTTAGTTGATTTGCTGTGGGCTGATTGATTGACCGGGCTTGTTATGCAGCAGGGAGAGGAGCCTGGATTAACCTGTGTCAGCCCTCGTGCAGCCCGCAGCAGAGGGGCAGGGGAGAGCATTCCCATCTCAGCCCCCTGCGGCTTGCTCCCCCCTGGAACCTTGGGACTGCCACCTTCCAAGGGCTCCACAAGGAGCAATACTTTCCAAACAAGATGGGGTCTTCAGTTAATGCCAAACGTGACCTGCTTGGTAAATTCACGTTTCTACTGAGGCTGCGAAATGATCCTCAGGCCCCAAAGGAGAAAAGGCAGCTCTACGGACTGGCCTCTGATTTGTAGTCCTTCTATTGGTGCAATCCCGATCTGGTTCACTTCACTGAGCCTCAGTGTTCCCATGTGTATAATGGGATTAATCGTAGTACTTATTTCATATGGTTATTGTTAGAGAATTGCAAGAGCTGACATTTAGAGTATGTCCCGCACATAGTTCACCTAAATGTGAGTTATCGTCATTATTAGTATTACAATATCTATGTGCTTTTATTTTATTTTATTTTATTTTTTAAAGATTTATTTATTTATTTAATTTCCCCCCCTCCCCTGGTTGTCTGTTCTTGGTGTCTATTTGCTGCGTCTTGTTTCTTTGTCCGCTTCTGTTGTCGTCAGCTGCACGGAAGTGTGGGCGGCGCCATTCCTGGGCAGGCTGCACTTTCTTTTCACGCTGGGCGGCTCTCCTCACGGGCGCACTCCTTGCGCGTGGGGCTCCCCCACGCAGGGGACACCCCTGCGTGGCATGGCACTCCTTGCGCGCATCAGCACTGCGCATGGGCCAGCTCCACACGGGTCAAGGAGGCCCGGGGTTTGAACCGCGGACCTCCCATATGGTAGACGGACGCCCTAACCACTGGGCCAAAGTCCGTTTCCCTCTATGTGCTTTTAAACAGTTTTGTATTGACTGCTCCACTAGACTCCAAGCTCCGAGGAGGGTTCCATGGGGGATTGTATGTGTTTTCTTATTGTTCGTGTCATCACCCCCATCCCTAGCCCAGAGCCTGGCATAGAGCAGCAGGCTCTAAATAGTTGGTGGCTGACTCTCTGGGCTTCCTTTTGCAGATGAAAACATAGAGGCCCAGGAATGTGGAGGGACTTGCCCAAGGTCACAGGGCCAGTGGCAGGTCTGATACAGGGACCCAGGCATTCTCTTTCTCAGGCTGCTTTAAACTGAGGAGAGCAAGAGAGACAAGACACACTTTTGGAGTCTCCCATCAGATGCAGACCTCTCAGGAATTCTCCTGAACACAACTTAGACTTCTTCCCATGTAGACTTCTGGGTTCTTGCTGTTTGTATTCCCCTCAACTAAAGCCTCCAGGTCGTGTGGCGCTGGTGAGGACAGGAACAATCTGCTGCCCACCAAGCGGAGGAGAACTTTTTGCTCACTTCAAGGGTCGCGATGCTGACTCGTTTTATTAAGCTCATGCTCTACAGAATTTCTTCCTATTTTGAATTTTATGAACCTGGGTGGTATGGAGGTTTAAAAACAAGTCACCCTAGTCAAAGTGATGCCATAATTTGACCCAAAAGACCTCTGATAAAGCAGTTTGAAAACAGATGTTAAACACATGCACGTTCTCCTTGTGACTTGCAATCAAAAACAGTGGAGTGATTACAAATGAAAAAAGATTTGTCAACCTCATTAAAAAAACAGATTCATCAATGTAGAAATCTAGGAAACAAGGATAATCTGTTTTTTAAGGGGGTGCCATTTTATTCATATTGTTTTCTAGCATTTACATTATGGATAGATTTTGCCAAGTTCGGTTTTTGGAGCACCTTGGTGCAGACAGGAGGTCTGAGGGAGAGGAGCCTCAGCTGTCGGTGGGGTTAGCCCATCTCAGATTGCACTGAGTCAAAGTCTGTCGCTAAAAGAATTTTCTTCTAGGATAGAAATGGTGTGAAGTTATCTGCGTCTCTATTCATTGGAACAGTTGCATGAATTATTTTAAAATGTGTGTGGTAACAATTGCAGTCACAATCCAAAGGAAGATGGTGCCTAAGTCATTTTTGACACATGGTCAAACATCTCTTCTTAATTAATAGCATATTTTTAATGTCAGACAGTAATTGTTTTCAAATGTGCTTTGTAATTGAATATCCATATTTTATTTGGAAATCTAGTATGAGTAGGGAAAAACTGTACAAATTGTTCTCTTAACATCAGGTTACATTTCTCAAACATATGTGTGAATGTATATCTTTAAATATATATATATATACACAAATATATACTCTTCAATTAAATTATTGTCACTTCTTGATGTTTCGAAGAAAAGGAGGAGAGTGATTGACTATTGAGGGCAATGAATTGTTTACTTTTTGTTTGCTTACCTTTTATTCCCTACCTCACTCAAAGAGTGATTTCCAGTAGCTCATAGAAATACATGGAATATGATATTTTTAAGCAAATGTGGCATCAGGTTAAGGAAAAATTAAGGGTAGGGGAAAAAATAAAGCCTTTAACTACAATAAGAAAAATGCTTATTCCAAAGACTTTACTTACTAGAGATTTCTAGAGTCAAAGCAAAGGGAGAGGTAAGCTTTGTTACGTAATTCACTGTGTGCATAAGTTGTTATGGAAATCCTGGGCCCTTCCCTAATACATTATGCAATGTGAATAATAGCCTCTAAATGTTCCTTTCAATAAATAGAAATATGGCTATGAGATTCCTGGTGGAAGCACACCTGTTCCTGGAGCTGAGATCTCTCTCACAAAGAGGACATTGTATAATGCCTCTAAATATAATGAGTTTCTTAGAACCACATTTGCTTCTAGAGGGAAAAGAGGAAAGCCCGGGGTGGGAATTGGAGGTAGAAATCTGAGACATTTCTTTTCCAGATTGAAAATACAGTCTTTTAAGTGTGACTTGTAAAAATAAACCCTAACTCATACCACTCTTAGGAGTTCCCTAAGCGTTTAAGGGACGTTCGTAAAGAAGCTGCACATCTTGGCCACACCAAAGTGCTTGTGACCTCAGGATGCCCCTGGAGCTTAGTTCTTTCCTTCCTCCCCTTTCCTGTTGAGTGTGTCACTGAGAACAAAGAATGACAGCTGAATTGAAGGAGGAACTCTAATTTATGGTGCATATACCCCGTGTCAGGCCCTGCCCTAAGCCTGGGTGTTTCCATGTGGTCCTCCCCCCTGCCCTCTCAAATAGAGGATATCCCCATTGTATAGATGAGGAGACCCGGCTGGAGAAGATTCCTGAGGCACATGAGGTCACACAGCCAGGGGCCAGATCTGCCTAATTTTAAGGAGGCTGGGGCCACCCCATGCCGTGTTGTCCAGCACCCTTAACCCACGTGCTCAATAGGTCCCAGGGATGCCTCCCAGTCTGCAGCTAGCAGGGAATTGACCACAGACCTCTGGGATAAGGGAGGTTTCAGGGTGGGGTGGGCTGAGCCCTCAGTCCAGAGTCTGCAGGATCTACAACCGTGTTTCTGGGAGACATTTCTATTGGAGAAAGAAGCAAGGGTTAAGTGGAGAAGGATGAGGATGTATTTTTTTTCCCCCAAAGATTTATTTTATTATTTATTCCCTACTCCTGTTGTTTGCACTCACTGCTCTCTGTGCCCGTTTGCTGTGTGCTTTCTGGGTCTGCTTGTTTTCTCTTTAGGAGGTTCCAGGAACTGAACCTGGGATCTCCCATGTGGGAGAGAGGTGCTCAATTGCTTGAGCCACCTCAGCTCCCAGGTTTGCTATATCTTTCATTGTCTTTCCTCTTTGTGTCTCTTTGTTGCATCAGCTTGTTGTGTCAGCTTGCTGTGTCTGCCCGTCACGCCAGCTCACCTGCTCCAGGGGACACCAGGAACTGAACCCAGGACCTCCCATGTGGTAGGGAGAAGCCCAATCACTTGAGCCACATCTGCTTCCTGAAGATGTATTTCTTTCCCTCCGTCCCAAACCCCTGCCCATCTTGAAATGAGTCACAGAGAAGGACTTTTCCATCAGAGGGAACCTGGGTGCAGGGAGATGGGTTCCCCAACTAATGAATGTATCTATCATTTTGCACTGATTACAAATTATTTAAAAATTAAAACATAAACACATGATGAAAAAGGTCAAAACCTTCAGTGACTCAATTTCCAGAGACAAGCATTATTGAGTGTGACACTCTTGAGCATCTTCATCTGCTTATCAATGTACATTTATCTTTATAAACATGGACCCACATGATCTCTACTCTACTGCAATTTGCTTTTTATTCACTTGAAAATACATCATTGACATCTTTTCATGTTAATAAATACAGATCTATTTCATGCCATAAAAATGACAGATCTGTACTATACTTTTCCTTTAACCATGAATGGGTGGGATACTTAGCTGCTATTAACAATGTTTCCACAAACATCTTCATAGATATATTCTTGCTTATCCGTCAGTCTATCAGATAATTCCTAGAAGTGGAATTGCTGAGTTAAAGAGCATGCTTATATTAAGTTTAGCCAGCAATAAGCATATTGTCATCCAAAGCAGGACTTTTGGTAAGTGATATAATTTTTGTGCTTCATTTTTCCTACTTGTGAAATGAGAGCGATTATGCCTAAGGAATAATTCTAAGTGAGGTCATTGCTTTGATAATACCATGGCTCTTTAAGAAGAAATATAACTGTAAATCTAAGGTGTCATTTTTCAATTTAATTTGTTTCTCTCATATCTCTTCAAACTCTAATTCCATTTCCATGATAACCTGCAAAAGAAATACAACTTTGGTGGAAAGAAATGGGGTGACTCCACACTTTGCTACTACTTTCATCAGTTCTATTTTTAAGACCTACTGGTGGGTGGGGATCTTTGGATGACATCAGCTTTCACACTTAGACCTTTTCACTGAAAATTTATCAGAGTCTGCACAGTGAGGGCCTGCCTTCTACTGAAATGCTGGAAGACCCCTTACAATTCTGCTGAGATTAAAAAGTAAAGGAAAAGATGATTCCCTTTTTTAATGATTTGCTCCGAAAGTTGAAGAGCCCCAATTCAACTTTAAGCCAATGGACACTTTCGCTGCATTAGCTTCATTCCTTTAATCGGATTGCTTAGCCCTCTTGGCATATGCAGGATGCTTTTGTAGAATCTAGATAAATCTACAAACCTCTGGCTCATGGAACAGATGGGTCTCAGTTCCCCACCTTTCAACCGTGTGACCTTGGACAGGTTGCTTAACACTCTGAGACTAATTTTTTATAGCAATAAAATGGAAACACTCTTTTCAGTAGCCACTCCATAGGGTTGTTGTGAGGATGAAATGAACAGGAGGGGTGCGGGGTTCATAGTAAGTGATTCATAAAGGGGATCGGCTATTGCTGGTGAACAGAGTGCTCAATGTCTGGTTCCTCTTGCTGTGGCTCTTAGAGCTTTGGCTTTGGGTGTGACACGAATGAAGTCCTGCGTCTTGTGGGGTCATGGGTAAGTGGCTACTCTTCCTGAGGCTGTTATGGGGAGGGGACACAATTATAGGACCTGCGGCCCAGGGCTCCTGAGAGGGTGAAACGAGAGAGCCCGCACACTGAATTCAGCAGTTCTCTGCCACAACATGAATGGTCAACAACTGGTGGCTGGTTTTAGTAATGTTTTTCAAACTGTCAACAAAAGTAATGAAAAATTTTATTCCAAGAAATTACCTACAGCTGTAGTTCTCAATCCTGGCTACAGATGAGCATCCACTGGGGGCGAATTTACAAGGGGATGTTTCAGGCCAGAGGCCCGAGAAAGAGATTCCATGGTTTATTCTTAGTGGAGAGCGTGTTGAAGCCACACCAGCAAAGCCCTGATACTATGGACTAGCTGCAAGATCCCAGAAATAACTGTGGATTCCAATACCTTCTTCTGCAAGGCTCAGGTGGCTAATGGATTGGAATTCAGGGGATCTGCGGCCCCGGGCCTTACCCTGCAGCTACTCGGCTTGATGGGCCAGTCAGGTCAGCTCCCTGCGCCTTGGGTCCTCCTCTGAAATACTGGGTGAATCAGGAAATCTCCGAAAGAGCAAAGCAGAAAATCTGATTCCTGTTGAATCTTCT
The DNA here is from genome assembly GCF_030445035.2 of Dasypus novemcinctus. Lineage (NCBI taxonomy): Eukaryota > Metazoa > Chordata > Mammalia > Cingulata > Dasypodidae > Dasypus > Dasypus novemcinctus. The sequence continues at coordinate 53,707,249 of NC_080695.1, read as the reverse complement.
GCCCCAAGGGAAGAACCCTCTTGGTTGGGTAAATTCAAGCCTTGAAAAACGACTGGTCTCAAGACTGAAAGCAAGAGCGAGGGAGGACGGGTGTTCTGCAGGCTGAGCTTCTCTTGGGGTGGAAGGAGTGTGACCGCTGAGGGCCGGGGAGGAAAGGGTGCTGGTGAGACTTTGGGGAGACTTAGAACTCGAGGGGGAGAAGAATGAGGCAAAGGTGGGGTAACTGGCAATTTAGGGGTTTGGGGGGAAAGACGAGATGTTTAAAGGTGACTGTTGTGAACTTTGATTATTATGAGCGATAGTCCTTCACTGACCCCTTGTAGAATCTTCAGTAAAGCGCCCGTTTCTCATGAATAGGTTGTGAAATTAGATGGGCCCAAGGTGAAAAACAGAAAGTGGCTCTGGAGAAGCCAACCACTTCTGGGTTATTTTAAGGCCCTTCTCTCAATAGGCTGACCATCTACGTCATAGCTGAAACCAGGGCACGCGTGAGAGTGAGTGGGGTCCTAACAGTAATTAAGCCAGGGTGCCCCTTTTTGACAACCCAAGTTATCAATGTGCTTTTAGAGGCAGCTGAGGATTTCATTCTCTGTGCGTGTGTGTGTGCAGGCAGACACCCGTGTGTGTTTTTGAAGGGAAATTCTGTGTGGCCATGGCTCTTGTGGAAGATATGCCCCACCCCCAGCTTTGCCCAAGCCGACTGCTCTGTTCAGGTCATTTTATTTTAAACTGGGAGGCTAGACCTAAGGACTCTTGGGACTGAAGATTTCCTAAGCAAAAAAATCAAAATTGTTTTCATCGGAGGCCACCGAGCATTTTGTCCTTGCTGTGGAGGACATTTGCCTCTTCTGGCATGATGGAACCGGGTGTGGGGGGGGGTGGAGTGGGGGGAGCATGCCTTCTGGAATGAGGGCCTCACCTGTCACCACATTTGGGCTGCCACACCCAGCCATGACCCTTTCTTTTTTTTTTTTCTTTATTTTCTTTTAAATGTTACATTTAAAAAATATGAGGTCCCCATATAACCCCACCCCACCCACGCCACCCCTCCCACATCAACAAACTCTTCCATCGTTGTGGCTTGAAAGTTGGTGCTAACAGAGGAGAGCCTTTGAGAAATTGCAGCCGGCAGGCCAGCGGCACCCACGCCCTTAGATGCCAAACCCTGTGTCCCTGCAAAGGTCTACAGTCCTCAGACTAGCTCTAATTTATTGAGCTTAGATTATTATCTCTTAATTATTATTACCTTTATCTTTCAGGGGAGGAAACTATGTCCCAGAGTTTAAGGAACTTGCCTTAGGGCACACAGCTGCTATGTGACATTGCTGAGGAGATTTAGAGGTCTCCACAACGTCATGTGGTCTTGCTGTTCTCACAGCCTCCCCTTCAGTCAGTCTGTGGATGGGTAGGCTGAGGGAGAGGTCTGGAATTTATGCTCTCCAAAAGTGCACCAGGGGGAAGCGGCTGTGGCTCAGCTGATAGAGTGTCTGCCTACCATATAGGAGGTCCAGGGTTCGAACACAGGTCCTCCTGGCCATGTGGTGAGCTGGCCTATGCGCAGTGCTGCCACGTGCAAGGAGTGCCACGTGCAAGGAGTGCCATGTCACGCAGGGGTGTTCCCCACGTAGGGGAGCCCCAAGTGCAAGGAGTGGACCCCACAGGGAAAGCCACCCCACGTGAAAAAAGCGCAGCCTGCCCAGGAGTGGTGCCCTACACATGGAGAGCTGACACAGTAAGATGACGCAACAAAAAGAGACACAGATTCCCAGTGCTGCTGAGAATGCAAGTGGACACACAAGAACACACAGCTAATGGACACAAGAGAGCAGACAAGGGGGAGGGGAAGGGTAGAGAAATAAAAAGAAATCTTTGGGGAAAAAAAAGTGCACCAAGAAAAAATACAGAAATGAAGGCTACACCATGACAAAGAATGAAGTTCTGATACACATTGTAACAAGGATGCAACTTGAAAGCAGCATGCTCAGTGAAGGGAGTCACAAAGGACCATGTATTGTCTGATTCCATTTATATGACATGTCCAGAATAGGCCAATCCATAGAGCAGGAGTTCTTAACAAGGGGTCCATGAGCTTGAATTGAAATCAATAAAACATTATTCTTGTGGGGATGTGTTGGTGTGGGTATGATATATTTATTAAATAATGCACAGTATAGCATGGACTTAGTAAGGGGTCCATGGTTTTCACCTGACTGGCAAAAGGGTCTGTAGCAGTTTGATATTATTCTTGAATTCTAAAAAGAAATATTGGATTATGTTTGTAAACTGGTCTTTTCTTTTGGGCTTATAAGAGTGGATTCAGAGGTTTTACTTTTACTTGATTTAATAATAATTAAGGCTTGATTGGGCCATGTCCATAGGACATTGAGTCCCCGCTCCCTTGGTAGGCAAGGGCTCACAGAGAAATTGCACTGTAGAGAAGGGAAGATGGAGTTTTTGAGCTGCAGCCTGGGAAGTAAACACACAGAGGAGAGTAGAGAAGCAGAACCCGGAGAGAATCGAGCCCCAGAGAGAGAGACAGAGCTGGTTGCCTGATAGTCTGCAGCTGGCCTTGTGGAGAGAGCAGGGCATCTGAGCCCAGAAGTGAGAAACCCAAGAAGCCTGAACCCTGGCAGATGTCGGCAGCCATCTTGCTCCAACATGTGGCAGCAGACCTGGTGAGGGAAGTAACTTATGCTTTATGGCCTGGTAACTGCAAGCTTCTACCTCAAATAAAAACCCTTTATAAAAGCCAACAGATTTCTGGTATTTTGCATCAGTACACCTTTGATAACTAATATAGGGTCCGTGGAACAAAAAAGGGGGAGAACCTCTGCCATAGAGAAAGAAAGTAGATTAGTTTCTGCCTAGGGCCTGGAGGTGGGTAGGGTGGGTAGGAGTATTGGGATGATAACTAAGGGGTGCAGAATTTCTTTTGAGGTGATGAAAATGTTCTAAAATTGTTTTGAAAGCAGTAATGGTTGCACAACTCTCTGAAGGTACTAAAAGAATGCCAAGTGGTCCTTTTTAAGGGGGTGGGTTAAATGATATGTGCCTTAGATCTCAGTAAAGCTTTACAAATAAAAATGAAGGCTCTCCCACACCTCTGCCCTGCTTACCCCCATCTAAACCTGTTAACTATAGGCTGACCACTTCAAAACTTTCATGACAACATGCCACTTCTGGTGGGGATAGTTTGAGAACTTACTGCTTGCTCCCCTTTTTCTTTGTCGCCTTGTTGGGGAAATAAAGAATCGTACGATGGCTGCCATTCCACCACAGGTGCTAGGAAAGGTCTAGACAAAGTTGACGACAGGATAGTTGGGTGCCATGTTCCCGGGAGTTGCCTTTGGGGTGTCTGTTAGTTAGGAGAATTAACTTTGCAGTTCCTTTACAGATTGGCTTTGACTACGTGATATATTTAACCTAGTTGCTGGCTAATATATTTTAAGTGTTTGATTCTTTTGAATCACTGAGGATTTTAATGAGGCATTTTGTTTCTTGTCTGTCCGACCCCACTAGAATTTAAGTTCCATGGTGGCAGGGATTTTTTTTCCCTCTCTTTTGGCCTGTTTTGCTCACTGCTCTATCCCCAGCATCTAGAATAATGCCCAGCCTGTGGTCGATGTTCAAGAAAGGGATGCTATTTGAATGAATGAATCTTTCTATTAATAATACCCAGTCTGGGTCAATGCTCTATAGTCAAGGTCAATCCAAAGCAAACTCTTGAAAAGTAAATGAATAAATGAGGGGGAAATATATACGTATATATATGTAATATATAAATGGAAAAATAAAGAAAGATCTACTAGAATATAACCCCAAAATACTAATGGTGATTTTCTCTAAGTGATAATAATACTGGCAATTGATGGATTTTTGCTTTTTTTTTCTAAAATAGAGCAGCAGGTGATTAGTTTTCTTTTTTGATTATCTGTATTTTCTAAAATAATAACAAGGATTGTTCCCCTATGTGTTCTTATTATGAGGCAAGCACTGCTCTAAGCACTTCACTGGTTGTAACTCAATCTTCACAACAGCCATTTGAAGTAGATACTACTATGGTCTCCATTTTCCGGATGAGGAGAGAGAGAGAGGCTGAATGATGTTCCCAGGGTCACACAGCAAGACAGTGGCAGAGTCAGGCAGCTTGATGCCGGAGACCAACCTCCTTAACCACCTCATTCTGCTGCAGTGCACAGATACTATTTATGGAGATGAATGCTAGGGAGAAATCTGTTGGTGTTTGGTTTCATACCAGGTCCAGCAGGACCCAACAGTCTGATTATGTCACTGAGGGCATTGAAAGCATGTGTTCCTTCATGCCTCTTAGCCAGGCTGAAAGGGCAACCATCCAGCCCGTGTAATTGCCCTTCTTTCTCTCCATGAGCGTCAGTCCAGCACTACTGCTGCTTGGCATTCACCATCAGGATCTAAATATAGATCTGAACAGCTAAAGTGTCTTGCCGATTTTCAGATTCAACCCTCATTTGTCCAGGACATGGAAAATTTTAAATGTGTAGAGAGCTAGGAGGCTAGATGTTAAGGAGGACAGACTGTTTCCTACTAAAATAATTTAGAAATTGTCCCCTTATCAAAGAAATACCTTCTCATTATGAAAAATACAGAAAAGCAGTAAGAGACCCAAGCATAAGTTACCCACCACACCGTTGCTGGTAATACTTTGTTGAATTGGAAAACCATTTTTAACAGCTCTTTATTTTGCACATCTGAATAGGAGGAAAGTAGTGGAGTTGAAGAGTGGAGACCAAGGAGGCTTTCACTTGTGAATTACAGTTGCCATATGCATTGGGGTTGCCTCCATTTGCTTTTCTTGGCAGTTAGAGATTTGTCAGTTAAGAGGTTTCAAATGACATTTGAAGATATCCAGGGTGAGCAGCTGATAAGAGCAGAATCGTGGGCTTGGAGTCCCAAGAGCTGCGTTCAAACTCTGGAAGTGAACTTCCTAGCTTTGTGCCCTTGGGCAAGACACTTACCCTTCCTGATGCTCCGTTTTTGAACTGTAAAATGAGATTAACGTGCACATAAAGTCCAACTGAGAGTCAAGGTTATTTGAGCTGAACAAACTAGAGCTAATGTTCACTTAGGTAGTCTTACCAGCTGTGTGGACTCAGGTAAGCTACTTAACCTCTCTGAGCTTCAGTTTCCTCATCTGTACAATGAAATAATAGAATTATCCCCTCCCTGAATCCTAGGGAGGCTCAGATGAGACAGTGCAAGCTACATGCTTAGCCTAGAGCCTCACACACATTAAATGCTCAATAATGATCAGGGACTTATTGTACGTCATTTCATTTTTGGATCACATTAGATTAAAGTTTTTACAACCATGGTGGAATTTAATGTGTTGCCACAAGCATTTTAAAAAGTGAAATAAAATAGAGACAGAAAATATCAGCATGCATTGTAGAAAGGGAAATACTGTTTAGTGATATTTTTGTTTAGCAGGCGTCTATTATGTATGTGTGTGTATATATATCATAAAAGCAAAGTAAAATGTATTCCTCTCATGGGTGACAATTCTTTAAAAAATTTAATATAATAACTTTATTTTTAAAGAGGTTTTAGATTACAGAAAAGTTACATTGACAGTATAAGGCATTCCCCATATACCCTACTCTCTCCCCTTACCATGTCTTCCCCAATTAATAACATCTTACAATTGTGTGGTGCATTTGTTACAATTGATGGATAAATATTGAAGCATAGCTACTAACCGAGGTCTATAGTTTACATTATGGTTTACAATTAATTCCAATGCCCTAAAATGCCTTATATTCCACCTATCATAACCTACCCCTCCCCTCAGAACCTCTGGCAACAACTATCTTTATAACAATGTTATATGTTCTTCCATTAGTAAGTATTAATACATTTACTTTGTCCTTGGTTGTATTCCCCACTTATGTTTGTTCATTCCTCAACCTTGAGGATTTTGGGATGATGATGTCTGCTCTGCTTCAGGTTGAGAGGGGACTTAGATCTCATGGGACAGATGGAAGGAACTGTTTTGCTTGCAGTTTTACATACTCCGTTTTTTGGCATGGGGGTTGTCCATCATCATTATTTTGTTTGTTGTCCTGCGCTGGTTCAGTGATATGAAGAGTAGGTATTGGCCACAACTCTTCTGAGATTCAGGCTCAACCAACATATGAACATACCAAAGATTTAAGTCTCTGGGACATTTATTTAAGGGGTATAGTGCTCATTATAGACTCAAATAAAAAGGGTAGAAGAATCAAGTGTAGGGAAATTATAAATAACCCTAACTCTGTTATACAGGGGAAACAGATTGTCATATAATTCAAGGTAAAGCCCACTGATGGGGTGCTGATTTCAAGGAATTGTGTGCCTTGCCTGTAGTGTCCAGATAACCCTAGAGCCCTCAGGAGCACCCCTATTTGAGGCTTTGTTCACAGTGGTAGTGAGATCTACCTGAGACTTATATAAGTGTAACTGCTGAAATGACCTTTAGACTCATTTTGAAATCTCTTAGCCATAAAACTTTTGTATTTGATATTTCCCCCTTTTGGTAAAGGTCTTTTTCCAAATGCCTTACTGGTTGGTGCTTGGTATTAATCCCTCATTACCAGGGAGGCTCATCCCTGGGAGTCATGTCCCATGCTGGGGCGATGGGGAGAAGGAAGTGCATTTGTTTGCTGGCTTTGGCTTAGAGAGAGGCCACATTTGAGTTACAAGGAGGCTTTCAGGAGGTAACTCTTAGACAATAGTTATTATTAGGCTAAGTTTCAATTTTACAAAAATAAGGTTTATAGGTACATGCATTAATATTTAGGGCTTGACATATTGGACTGTTTTCTTTTATTAGACACTACCTATATACTTGAGAGATTCTTGCCTCTTTATTTGAGTCCTTACTAGGATTCCCCAGGATGGGAGTTCAATATTTTATTGTTTATTGTGTGGGTCTCCCCCCACTGAGATAGCACTCTATGACAAGATGAACACATGCATATTCTGTAGAAGAATGTCCCAGGTGTACCTTTCCCACATATCCCTACACCACCAACACCCTGCACCAGTGACCACACTCTTCTATTTTTGCCAAAGAACATTCCTACAATTGTATTTTCAACTACAGACCTCCACCTCTCAGAGTTTACCTCTTCCTTCCTCCAGTCCTCTCCTCAGTTCCATCGATATCCAATTCACCCCCCCACCCTGCTCACCCTCATATTCCAGACACTGTTGACCCTGCTCATATCCCTGCACCACCTTCCCATCCATTCACTTCCAAACCACTCTTTTCCACCTTATGATAGGTTCTATCCAGTTTGAGCATCAGCTCACCACTCTCTACTTCCTTTCTATCTCCTAGTACCCTAACTTCCAGACTCTAGCTCTGTGAGTCTGCTCAATATGCTTAGGTCATTTCAGTGAGGTCATGCAATATTTGTCCTTTAGTGGCTGGCTTATTTCATTCAACAGAACATCTTTGAGACTCATCCATGTTTTCATGTACATCAAAACTTCATTCCTTCTTAAAGCTGAGTAATATTCCATTGTATGCATATACCACATTTTGTTTATCCATTCATCTGTTGATAGACACTTGGGTTGCTTCCAACTTTTGGTGGATAATGGTGTTATGAACATTGGTGGTGTGCATATATCTGTTCATGTCCCTGATTTCAATTCTCCTGGGTATATACCTCGTGTGGTATTGCTGGATCATATGGCAATTCTGTAGCTAGCTTCCTGAGGACCTGCCAAACCATCCTCTGCAATGGCTGCCCCATTTACATTCCCACCAGCAGTGGATGAGTGTTCCCATTCCTCCACGTCCTCTCCAACCCTTGTAGTTTTCTGTTTTTTAAAAAAATAGCAGCCAGTCTAATTGGGGTGAGATGATATCTCTTTGTAGTTTTGATTTGCATTTCCCTAATAGCTAGTGGTCATGAGACTCTTTTCATGTGCTTTTAGCCATTTGTATTTCCTCTTTGGAAAAGTGTTTATTCTATTTTAAAACACTGATTAGATTAGATCAAAATTTGGATCCTATGATTTCACCAGAATCTGCCAAGGTAGTGTGTGTTTGACTTAAAAAGCCAAGGTAGCTCTAGGAAATAACCATATTAAATGTCCTACAGCATCTTCTGTGAAAGCATTCCTTGGTCCAAATTGTTTTACAAAAATAAATCCCAGTATGAGAAATGTCATCCAGCAGATAGTGCCAGGACAAATGTTGCTTCCCTTGAGGAAATGATTTGCCGCTTCCAAGACTTTCTCTTTTTACCTTGTGTATGGTTAGACTATTTCGTCAACTCAGCCAGGTAATTTTACCCAATTATTTGGTCAAGCAAGCACTGGGCTAACTATAACACAAGGGCATTTATGGACTTTAGTCACCATTGACTTTACTGCAGTGGTAAATCATAGATAGCTGATTACAATTACATCAATCAGGGAGATTGCCAAAGCAATGAGTGACACTTTATCCAATCAGTTCATTGCCTTAAAGGGGGAAGTGATTCCAGCATTGAGTGAAAATTTCCCAGCTCATCTTTGGACAGCCAGTGTCTCCCAGACCTTGTCAAGAACCTTCACTGGACTTTCATTGGAGCCCGTGGTTGCTACTTGTCTGTGGAACCTGGACTTGTGCATCCCCATGGCTGCATGACAGACTCTTATAAAATCACATACTATTGACAGATATCCCTGTTGATTCTGTTTCCCTAGAGAACCCTGACTAATACAGGTTGGTACCGGGAGTGGTTCTTGAGGAATAGAGTCTTAAACATGGGGTGTCTGAGGTGTTTCTGGGAGTTTTGCAATTGACTGTCCACTCTAATTGGACTCAAGGGTACTGACAACTCTCTTTCCAATAATGAAGAGGCTGCTAACAGTCTATGGCACCAGTTGGCAATCGAGATACACAAAATATCATCACTGTAATCCCCTACTTCCATGCTTATAAGAAGCAAGAATCTGGGTGAGAGTGTTTTCAACACCTTAACAGTTTTGTGGAGTCAAATGGTATAATGATGTTTGGCTGGCTCCTCCTAGATACTCTGGATACTGTTAGAAGAGAAAGAGATGAGTTAAAGCCTTCAAATTTGAAACTTAAACACTGCACGAACGATGCCAAGGTTTCTATGTGTGCTCTGAAAGAAAATCTTGTCTCCTGTAGCCACAGACTTGAAATATCTGAGAACCAAACTCAGACTTTCATTGTTTGAGTAGCGGAGTTACAAAAGAAACTAAAATCTCAATCCTGCAGAGTTTCTTCAGTCAAAGTGAAGGCATTGACTGGAAAAGAGTGGAATCCAGAGAACTGAGGTGGGGACATAGGGGATGATGATAATATTGATAGAAACATTGAAACCCTGAATTCTGCTGAGACTTTACTAGATAAACCTGCGATGGCCTGCCCTGTGGAGACCATACCTTGCCAAGCTTGTATAATCTAGCCTCCAGCCTGCCCCAGGGAGTCTGAAACAACTTCCAGCCCTGAGGTGGGCACCAGCCAAACTGAAGCCTGCCCTGCCCAGCCTCCGGCCTGCCCCAGGGAATCTGGACCTCCTCCCAGCCCTGAGGCACTTATCAGCCAAACTCCAGCATGCACTGGGGAGCCTCCAGTCTGTCCTGAGGAAACTGCCTTCCAATCCCTGCCCAAAGAGATTAATCCTGTCTCACCAGAAAAAAATGCAAGGGAATGCCCTGAGGTCAGTGGCATGCAAGGCATTTCTAATCCTTCTCCTTACCCACCCCCACCACCTCTCTTGCCTTAGAGACCTATTACTAGACTAAAATCACAATAGGCCCCCAAAGGTGAAATACAAAGTGTGACCCATGAGGAAGTAAGGTATACTCAGAAAGATCTGCATGAATTTTCCAACTTATATAGACAGAAACAAGGGGAATATGTATGGGAATGGATACTAAGATATGGGATAATGGTAGAAGGAATGTGAAGTTGGATCAGGCTGAATTTATTGATATGGGCCCACTAAGCAGAAATTCTGGATTCAACACTATATCTTAAGGGGTTAGACAGGGCTCTAACAGTTTGTTTGGGTGGCTGACTGAAACATGGACCAAAAGATGGCCTAGCATGTCTGAGGTTGAGATGCCCAATTTGCCCTGGTGTACAGTAGAAGTGTGAATTTGAAGGCTTAGGGAGATTGGAATGCCGAATGGTTTTACCATTTGAGAGCTTCCCACCCACCCTAGGAATGTCAAGAGGACGCACCTTTAACCAGGACTGTGAGGAATAAATCTGTAAAACTAATTCTGTTTTCTCTGAAGAGGTCTGTGGTTGCTCTTCTCTGTAATCCAGATATTACTGTAGGGAGGGCCGTGATGGAATTAGAATCCTTAAATATTAGGGGATGATCAGATGTTGGTCTGGTAAAAGTCAAGTATGGATAGTTAATGGCCAGAGTTAAGGTGGGCGTGGCTACTGCAATGAATGGCAGATTCAAAAAAGCACTCAAAATAGTCTGAGTCATGTAAGTTATGGTGTTGGCTAATAGGTCATGGGGTACCTAGCAGCAAAATAGATGGGCAGTCTACTAAATTTCTTCTGAATCTGTATAAACAGAAGAGTTCTAGATCAAGTGAACAAACCTAACTCAAATTACAGAAACAGAAAATCACGGCCCCTTAATCAATTCCTCGACTTGAGACAGTTTATAGACCCAGAGCCCCTTGAATGAGGAGAAGGCCAGGTCTCCTTGGGGAAGGATCCTGTTGAACTGCCCAAAATTTATACTGTTAATCTTCCTCCCACCTTTCCCCAAGGAGATCTACAGCCTTTTACCAGAGTAACTGTGCATTGCGGAAAAGGAAATGATAAGACATTTTGGGGATTATTTGACACTAGCTCAGAAGTGACATTAATTCTAGGAGAGCCAAATATCACTGTGGTCCACCAGAAGGAGTAGGGGCTTATGGAAGTCAGGTGATTAATGAAGTTTTAGCTCAGGTCTGTCCCACAGTTGGTCTAGCATGTCTCTGGAACAATTTTGTGGTTATTTCCCACTAGAACTGCCCCTACCTAGCAAAATAGTAAACCAAAAGCAATACCAGATTCCTGGAGGGATTGCAGAAATTAGTGCCACCATCAAGGATTTGAAGGATGCAGGGGTGGTGATTCCCACCACATCCCCATTCAACTTTCCTATTTGGCCTGTACAGAAAACAGATGGATCTTGGAGGATGACAGTAGATTATTTTAAACTTAACCTGGTGGTGACTCCAATTGCAGCTGTCCCAGATGGGGTATCATTGCTTGAACAAATCAACACTTCCCCTGGTACCTGGTATGCAGCTGCTGATTTGGCAAATGCTATTTTCTCAATTGCTATTAGTTAGGACCACTAGAAACAGTTTTGCTTTCAGCTGGCAAGGCCAGCAGTATACATTCACTGTCTTGCCTCGGGTATATCAACTCTCTAGCCCTATGTCATAGTATTGTTTGCAAGGATCTTGATCGTCTCTCCCTCCCACAAGACATCACACTAGTCATTATATTGATAATATCATGTTGATAGGACCTAGTGAGCAAGAAATAGCAAAGACTCTAAACTTATTAGTAAGGCATTTGCATGAGAGACTATGGGAGATAAATCCAACTAAAATACAAGGTCCTTCCACCTCAGTGAAATTTCTAGGTGTCCAGTGGTGTGGGGCATGTCGAGATATCCCTTTTTTTTTTTTAAGATTTTATTTTTAATTTATTTCTCTCCCCTTCCCTTCCACTCCCCCCCCCCCCCCCCCCCCCGTTTGTCTGCTCTGTGTGTTCTTCTGTGACCGCTTCTATCCTTATCAGCGGTACTGGGAATCTGTTTCTTTTTTTGTTGTGTCATCTTATTGTGTCAGTTCTCTGTCTGTGCAGCGCCATTTTTGGGCAGGCTGCACTTTCTTTCATGCTGGGCAGCTCTCCTTACGGGGCGCACTCCTTGCTCGTGGGACTCCCCTATGCAGGGGACACCCCTGCGTGACAGGGCACTCCTTGCACACATCAGCACTGTGCATGGGCCAGCCACACAGGTCAAAAAGGCCTGGGGTTTGAACCATGGACCTCCCATGTGGTAGGCGGATGCCCTATCCTTTGGGCCAAGTCCACTTCCCAAGAGATATCCCTTCTAAAGTGAAGGATAAGTTGTTGCATCTGGCCCCTCCTATGACCAAAAAAGAGGCACAACGCTGAGTTGGTCTCTTTGGGTTTTGGAGACAACACATTCCTCATTTGGGTGTGCTACTCTGGCCCATTTACCAAGTGACCAGAAAAGCTGCTAGTTTTGATTGGGGACTGGAACAAGAAGGGGCGCTGCATCAGGTCCAGGCTGCTGTGCAAGTTGCACTACCACTTAGGCCATATGATCCAGCAGATCCAATGGTGCTGGAAGTTTCAGTGGCAAATAGAAATGCTATCTGGTACCTTTGGCAGGGCCCTATAGGAGAATCACAACACAGACCCTTAGGATTTTGGAGCAAAGCCCTGCCATCCTTTGCAGATAACTATTCCTCTTTTGAGAAACAGCTTTTGGCCTGCTACTGGGCCTTAGTGGAGACTGAGCACTTAACCATGGGCCATCAAGTTACCATAAGACCTGAGTTGCCTATCATGAGCTGCATATTGTCTGACTCACCAAACCATAAAGTTGGGCATGCACAGCAGCACTGCATAATAAAGTGGAAGTGGTATATACGAGATGGGGCTCGAGTTGGTCCCAAAGGCACAAGTAAGTTACATGAGGAAGTAGCCCAAATGCCCATGGTCACCACCCCTGCCATGTTACCTTCTCTTTCCCAGCCCATAGCTTTGGCCTCTTAGGAAGTCCTTTACAATCAGTTGACTGAGGAAGAGAAAACTCGGGCCTGGTTTATAGATGGTTCTGCATGATAGGCAGGTACCACCCAAAAGTGGACAGCTGCAGCACTACAGTCCCTTTATGGGACATCCCTGAAGGACAGTGGTGAGGGCAAATGCTCCCTCGAGTAGTGCATCTGGTTGTTCATTTTGCTTGGAAGAAGAAATGGCCAGAGGTGCATTTGTACACTGATTCGTGGCCTGTTGCCAATGGTTTGGCTGAATGGTCAAGGAATTGGAAGGAACATGATAGGAAAATTGGTCACAAAGAGGTCTGGGGAAGAGGTGTGTGGATAGACCTTTTAGAGTGGGCAAAAAACATGAAAATATTTGTGTCCCATGTGAATGCTCACCAGAGGGTGACTTTAGCAGAGGAAGATTTTAATAATCATGTAGATAATATGACCTGCTCTGTGGCAAATGCTCAACCTCTTTCCCCAGCCACTCCTGTCATTGCCCAATGGGCTCATGAACAAAGTGACCATGGAGGTAGGGATGGATGTTATGCATGGGCTCAGCAACATGGATTTCCCTTTCCCAAGGCTGACTTGGCTACAGCCACTGCTGAGTGCCCAATCTGCCAGCAGCAGAGACCCACACTCAGCCCCCGATATAGCACCATTCCTCCAGGTGTGACCAGGCTGCTACATGGTGGCAGGTTGACTACATTGGACCACTTCCACCATGGAAGAGGGAGCAATTTGTTTGAACTGGAATAGACACATACTCTGGATATGGGTTTGCATTTCCTGCACACAATGCTTTTTCCAAAACTACCATCTGTAGACTTACAGAATGTCTTATCTACTGCCATGGCATTCCACACAGCATTTCTTCCAATCAAGGAACCCATTTCACAGCATTGGTATTACCATGTTCCCCATCACCTTGAAGCAGCTGGATTGATAGAATGGTGGAATAGCCTTTTGAAGACTCAGTTATGACACCAACTAGGTGGCAATACCTTGCAGGGCTGGGGCAGTGTTCTCCAGGAGGTTGTATATGCTCTAAATCAGCATCCACTCTATGGTGCTGTTTCTCCCATAACCAGAACCCTTGAGTCCAGAATCAAGGGGTGGATATGGGAGTGGCACCACTCACTACTACCCCTAGTGGCCCACTAAGAAAATTTTTGCTTCCTGTCGCTGCAACCTCAGACTCTGCTGGTCTACAGGTTTTAGTCCCAAAAGGAGGAGTGCTGTCACCAGGGAATACAATAATGATACCAGTGAACTGGAAGTTAAAACTGCCACCTGGCCACTTTGGGCTCCTCTTACCTCTAAATTGACAGTCAAAGAAGGGAATTACTGTATTGGCTGGAGTGATTGATCCTGACTATCAAGAGGAAATAGGACTGCAGCTACATGATGGGGGTAAAGAAGAGTTTTCCTGGAATACAGGAGGTCCTCTAGGGCATCTCCTAGTGCTGCCATATCCTATGATTAAAGTCAGTGGAAAATTGTAACAACCCAAGCCAAGCAGGACTAACAATGGCCCAGAATCTTCAGGAATGAAAGTTTGGGTCACCCCACCAGACAAAGAACCATGGCCAGCTGAAGTGCTTGCTGAGGGTAATGGAAACATGGAATGGGTAGTGGAAGAAGGTACTGATAAATATGAACTTCAACCAGTTAACTTCAACCAGTTACAGAGACTAGGACTATAATGGTCATGAATCTTTCTTCCTTGTTTCATTATGATGATGATTGTGTATGTACACAAAATGAATTTCTTTGTCTTCTTCCTCAAACTTTTCCCTTATCATATAACATGTTGTATCAGTTTCATGTCATAATATTTGAGGATGTCAAGTTTGAAAGTGACTATTATCCAAGAACATGCACCCTATTCTGTATGGAATTAATGCATTTCTGGTTGTATAGAGGAAAGTTGAACATTGTTAGGCAGAAATATATGTGTGTGTGCTGCCGCCTTTCTCCGCCCCTCCTCCCCTTTCAGCCCCCGCCGCCCTTCCCGCCAGTCCCGCCCATATTGCCAACCTACAATCTGCCCTCTTCCCCAGTAACTGCTTACCTCAGGTCTATCCATCAGCTTCAGCCTGTCCACAGCCGCCCCTTAGCCAACCCTCCCTTCATCATGCCCCTCCCTCTACCCAACCCTATATAGCTAAGTGTACTTCCGTAATAAAGCAGACCTGTTCTTGCACTCAAGCGGTCTCCGTGGTTTTTCCCCAACCACGCGTCCCCCATGCCTGGAGAACCGGTGCTCCCTCTTGGGGCACCCCCCGCCGGCTGATCGGCAGGAGCAAGCCCCCCCGACTCTTGGGCCTGAGCGAGGATGAAACCCCCACGCTCAGCTACAACTGGCGCCCAACGTGGCAGCTCCTCCCCCGGCCCCTCTCTGCTGCTGCTGCTGCTGTGATCGTCCTCCTCTCCAGGTAGGGACCCCTCGCCCGGACGAGCCCCAAGGGACCCCTCGCCGTCGTCCCGTCCCTATCCCGTCATGGGCGCCTCTTTGTCATTGCATCAGGCGCCGCAAGTCAGAGCCCTCGCTGCCCTGCTCGATGCCAATGGAGTCCGCGTCTCCTTGCGGCAGCTCCAAAAGTACTGAGATCTCTTGCTCCCTTTTAATCCGTGGCTCGCCACCTGCCAACTCTGGAGCCCAGACACATACTCGCGACTCATAGATCGAGTCACCTCCGCCATGGAGCACGAGAAACGCACCTTCCCAACGGGCCTCTTACCCGTTCTTGTTGCCATTCGCGCCTGTCTCCTTGGCGCTCCGACCGAAGCCGTTTATGAAGCTTCTCCCAAACGGCCTCTAGACTGTGATCCCGATGAGTCCGCCGACACTGACTCTCTGTCTAACCAACTTGCTGCTGCTCTCGAGCGCGAACCTCCCCGCCCGAGCTCCCCGCAGCAGACAGAAACCACCCCTGCCGCTCCCCAGGATGGCGGACTTCCGCCTTCTTCCCCCACTTCTGCCCAAGATGGTGCACATCCGGCTTCTTCTCCGCCGGTGTCCTCCTCCTCCCGCCTCTACCTGCCTCTTCCTGCCCAGTTAGCATCCGGTTCGGGCCCAGAAACTGCATGGTCGCCATCTTCCGCTAAACCGGAAACGCCCCTCGCGCTATTTTGTCCACTGCCGGATGTGGCTGCTCTGCCATCTTGGCTGGCGCCTGGAAGGGTCCCACCGCCATCTTGTTGTCGCCCGGAAGCCGCTAAGCTGCCATTTTCTCACCCGTGTTCCGCTTATCTCTTGCCGCCGCCGTACGGCAATAGCCCTTCACCTGCCTTGGCTGCTCCATCAGTCACCGGTGCCACGTCTTCTCAACCCCCCCAGATGTATCCGCTGAATCCGCAGCCCACGCCGCAGCGACCCCAAACTTGGCTACCCTTTACAGCGGAAGAGGTCAGGACCCTCCTCAAAGCTGTGAAGGAAGACGGAATTGGCAGCCCTTATGCGCAGCAACTACTTGAGGAGTTGGGGACCCAACTCGTTCTCCCATATGACTGGATTGCACTAGCCCATGCCATCCTGACACCGGGTCAATTTATTGAATGGCGCGCCCATTATCAAGTGGCTGTTGACCGGCAAATCGTGGAGAATGCCCAAGCCGGCGTCCTTGACCCCTCCGATGCATACACGGGCACCAACAATTATGCAAACCCTTGTTCTTATCTCGAAATTGACCCAGGGTTTTGGCACCGGGTAAAAGTCCTCGTCCAGCGGTCATTCTCTCTAGTTTCCACCAAGCAGCCCACCAAGCTCGCGCAGCTGCTTCAGGACTCCAATGAGACCTTCCCAGCATTTGTCGCCCGCGTCCTGGAAGCTTGCCAGCAGAAAATTTCTAGCGAGGACGCCCAGTTTGCGCTGGCCAAAGAACTTATCATAGATGGATGCCTTGCGACGTTCCGAGCCGTAGTCCTTCCCATACGTGATAAAGCTTTGCACGAGTGGGTCCTTGCTTGCCGCGACGTCGACCCGCAAGTCAAAACGCTCACCGCTGCCTTTGCGTCTGCCATGGCTGTTTCATCCACCTCCACTTCCGTCTGCTTTCGGTGCAGCCAGCCTGGCCACTTTGTCCGCGAGTGCTCCCAACCAAGCCCAGCGCCTCGCTCAGACCTGCCATTGCAGCGGCCAAGGGGCCCTTCTATGCCATGTCCGCATTGTGGGAAAGGATATCACTGGGCCCGTGACTGCCGTTCTGCCCAAAGTCCTCAGCAGCCTTTAAACTCCCAGCGGGGCAGGCCTCAGCCCCTCCCCCAAGAGGTCCCCAGAAAAGTTCCCAAGCCATAATGTGGACAATGCCCATCACACGCCTCCAGAAACCTTCACTGGAGCTCAAAATCAATGGGCAATGGCTCGATGGACTTCTAGATTCTGGCACTGAAGTCTCCTGTGTTCCCTTCGAAGTTGCTGCGTTCAATCACTGGCCCCTAGAGACCGGCCCTCAAGTCATCGGCGCCACGGGAGCTGCTACCTCCTGGAAAACATCCCAACCTCTGCATTGGAGCGACCGAGAAGGCCACGAAGGCCAAATTCGCCCACTCGTCCTTTCATCTGTCCAAACCATCTTATGGGGGAGAGATGTCCTCAGCCAGCTAAAGGCCCGAATCACCACAGAAGCCTTCTCAGCTGCGCTGCCCCCCCCCCCTTCTAGGGGCCACTGCTCCCATCTCAAAACCTGACCCTATCCCTCTGGAATGGGACACAGAGGAGCCCATCTGGGTCAAGCAGTGACCCTTGCCAGCTCACAAGCTGCAAGCTCTCTCTGCCCTCGTTGAAGAGCAGCTACAAGCAGGGCATATAGAGTCATCCACTAGTCCCTACAATTCACCGGTCTTTGTCATTAGCAAGAAGAACACCGGCAAATACCGCCTTCTCCACGACCTCCGTGAGATCAACAAACATATTAAGCCAATGGGATCACCTCAGCCAGGATGCCCGCACCCCACTGCAGTCCCCCAACATTTTCATGCAGCAACCATTGACATCAAGGACTGCTTTTTCTCTATTTCTCTTCACCCCCGGGACTGTCCACGATTCGCGTTCACAGTTCTGCGCATCAACAACCAAGGCGCAGCTCAGCGATTTCAGTGGCGAGTATTGCCTCAAGGCATGCGCAACAGCCCGACTATGTGCCAACTGTATGTCAGCCATGCTGTTGAGCCGCTGCGCTCCAAGTTCAATCTGGAGCACACATACATCCTCCACTGCATGGATGACCTCCTTTTAGCAGCGAGCTCCAGTGCGCTCCTCAATGATCTGC
Organism: Dasypus novemcinctus; assembly: GCF_030445035.2. NCBI lineage: Eukaryota > Metazoa > Chordata > Mammalia > Cingulata > Dasypodidae > Dasypus > Dasypus novemcinctus. Next base: position 53,689,160 of record NC_080695.1, on the reverse strand, counting down.
TCTCGGTGATAATAACGAACCTCTCCAGCCTCGGGCTTACTGTGCAGTCTGACAAAATAAACCTCCAGCCTCCTTTTCAATTCCTAGGCTTTCATTTTCATTGGTTCATCCAACCCGCAAGCCCAAAAATCCACCTTTCTGATAAGATGACGCTAACCGAGCTCCAGCAACTTTGCGGGCAAATCAATTGGCTTCGCTCGGTGCTTCCCATCACAACAGTGCAAATGCAGCCCCTCTTCGAGCTCTTGCAGACCAAGGATAGCCCACCAACTGCAGCCACTCGCAGCATCACCATCACCCCCGCTGCCCGAGAAGCCGTCCAACAGGTCAGCGCCGCTCTGCAGCAGTGCTGCCTGGAGCGGTTCTCCCCTGACCTTCCAGTTTTGGCTTTAGTTCTGCCAACGCCAATCACTCCCACAGGTCTCTTGTGGCAAGATGGCCCTCTCCTTTTTCTGCATACGTCAAAGAGCAAACTCCCGAAAATCTGCCCTTTTACAAGGGCCTGGATCGCGTTGGCCACTGACTTAGTACTTCTCTCCATACAAACGTATGGCATCCCGCCACACACCATTGTCTGGCCTTTAGATGCCAAGGAAGTTACCTCCCTCATCATGAACAATGCCCAAATGCAAAGCCTAATAGAGCTCTTTCGCGGCTCCTTTGACAACCACTATCCTCATCACCGATTGCTGCAGGGAATGTTTCAATTGGCGTTTTCCAACCCTTTCCATCCATTGCCCGCACGGAACCCGATCCCTTCAGCCATCACTGCCTTTACAGATGCCTCAAAAACGGCGTTTGCTGCCATCATATACACTTCTGGGAATCCTGAGCCACGGCAACTGCTGTTCGCAAATGACTTTTCTGTTCAAGTGGGCGAGCTTCTAGCTGTCGCTGCAGTCCTTAACCTCCACCCAAACCAGTCTCTCAACATCTTCACTGACAGCCTATACACTCTTCAAGTGTGCCGCAGCCTCCCGCTTGCCACTTTCTTACCGGGTGACTCAAACATTGATCGAGCGCTCGCTTTCGTACAGCGACTTCTTGAAGCGAGGCAACAGCCCTGGTTCATTGCTCATATCAGAAGCCATTCTGGCCTACCAGGACCGCTGGCTCAAGGGAATGACCTCGCTGATGCTTCTGTGTCAAGCCGCCAGATACCGCACTGTCAGATGATGCCTCCATACAGCCTCGCAGCCGTCTTCTTCGTCCTGGCTTCCCTCGTTCTCCCAGCCGCCGCCAACCCGAGTCACCAGCCCTTCAATTGGACCCTCTCCCTCTGGCAACAAAAAAGGCTCCTCACCTCGAACGTAACCGCCTCCGCCCCCTCTTTCACTACTGATGTCGCCAACCTCACTGGATGCACGAACCTTCTGTCTTATGAGTGGGGGGGACACAACCCCGCTGCCACAGGTTTCTACATGTGCCCATCCTCCGCCAGAGGATGTCATGACCCAGCACACTATTACTGTCCTCTCCTTTGTACAAGTTCACTACCAACGCATCGCCACCGCTGAGTCCCCCCCGCCGCCGTCCACCACGCCCCTTCCGCCCGCGCCACCTACTCCAGACCGCACGCCTATAGCTTCTTGTCTTCCTCTCCTTACTTCTCCCCAACTACTCCTCCCCCTCGGGCGAGGGGTACAGGGGCATCACAGGCCCGTTTCGCTGGCAAGGCTCGGCGCGCGCCAGGCGCCGGCGTGCGCCGACCCTAATGGCGGGCACATGCATCCTGGCCAGATGCTATGCTGTCCGCTCACGACCGGCCGGTCCTCGTGGTCTCCCTCCACCCCTCGTCTTATCCCCGTGCCCGTCCCTATAACCTCCTTTTCCTCCTACTCTTCCTCCTAATCCTTGTCTTTTGTTGCTGTGCACGCCGAGTTATTCACACCCACAGTGCGCACCAAAACTTGTTGCCTCTATTTCTTTTTAAAACAAAAGGAGCAATTGCTGCCGCCTTTCTCCGCCCCTCCTCCCCTTTCAGCCCCCGCCGCCCTTCCCGCCAGTCCCGCCCATATTGCCAACCTACAATCTGCCCTCTTCCCCAGTAACTGCTTACCTCAGGTCTATCCATCAGCTTCAGCCTATCCACAGCCGCCCCTTAGCCAACCCTCCCTTCATCACGCCCCTCCCTCTACCCAACCCTATATAGCTAAGTGTACTTCTGTAATAAAGCAGACCTGTTCTTGTGCTCAAGCGGTCTCTGTGGTTTTTCCTCAACCGCGCGTCCCCCACGCCTGGAGAACCGGTGCTCCTTCTTGGAGCACCCCCCGCCGGCTGTTCGGCAGGAGCAAGCCCCCCCGACTCTTGGGCCTGAGCGAGGACGAAACCCCCACGCTCAGCTACATGTGTGTGTGCATGTGTGTGTGTATATATATATACACATGTCTGTTATTGTTTTTACTCAGAGGTTACATATGGTTTAAGGTAATGCGTATGGTTGCCGAGTTGACAAGGGGTGGACTGTGATGGTTAGGCTGTTGTGTCAACTCAGCCAGGTAATTGTGCCCAATTGTTTGGTCAAGCAAGTACTGGGCTAACTGTAATACAAGGGCATTTATGGACTTTAGTCATCATTGACTTTATTGCAGTGGTAAATCATAGATAGCTGATTACAATTCCATCTATCAGGGAGGTTGCCATCAGCAGTGAGTGATGCTTTATCCTATCAGTTGAATGCCTTAAAAGGGGAAGTGATTCCAGCATTGAGTGAGGATTTCCCAGCTCATCTTTGGACAGCCAATGTCTCCCAGAACTTGTCAAGAACCTTCATTGGACTTTCATCGGAGCTCCTGGTTGCTGTCTTCCTGTGGAACCTGAACTTGTGGGTCCCCACGCCTGCGTGACAGACTTATAAAATCGCATACTATTGACAGATATCTCTGTTGATTCTGTTTCTCTAGAAAACCCTGACTAATACACTTTGTCTGCCAGGAAACCAAAGAGTTCAGTTTAAAGCTCATTTGTAGGGAAACGGTCTTGGCCCAATGGTTAGGGTGTCCGTCTACCACATGGGAGGTCCACGGTTCAAACCCCGGGTCTCCTTGACCCGTGTGGAGCTGGCTCATGCGCAGTGCTGATGCGCGCAAGGAGTGGCCTGCCACGCAGGGGTGTCCCCACGTAGGGGAGCCCCACGCGCAAGAAGTGCGTCCGTAAGGAGAGCCGCCCAGCGTGAAAGAAAGTGCAGCCTGCCCAGGAATGGCGCCGCCCACACTTCCTGTGCCGCTGACGACAACAGAAGCGGACAAAGAAACAAGACGCAGCAAATAGACACAGAGAACAGACAACCGGGGGAGGGTGGTGGGGGGTGGGAATAAATAAATAAAAATTAAAAATAAATAACTAAATAAAGTTCATTTGTAGCAATTTCTGCATTTCTTCACAGACTTGCTTTCTTTTTTTTCTTTCATTAACCTTCTTTTGTTTCAAGTCACCTCAAATTCTTTCAGAGAGAAAAGCAGGATATAAATACATCCAGGAAGAAAACAGATATTTGTCTTGTTTATAACACAGAGAGGTTGTGAATCTCAGATGAGCCAAAATATATGAGAGAGCATTGGAAACCCAGATGAATGGTCAAAAAGGATTTATCATTAGGGTATATCAAACTCTTGCCAAGGTGTAAGTTTCATTAGCTTTGTAGAGAAGAAGAATACTGTTGGCATTTATATTAACAGATATTTTTAAAATAACTTTTTCTTAACAGATTATAAAAGTAATATTTGCCCTTGATAGAATGTCAGAATAAAAAAAATTAGATAACCACTATTTAAATGCTGTCATCTTTTTTTAACAGCTTTATTATGATATAACTCACATATCATATCATCCACACATTTAAAGTGTACAGTTCAATGGCTTTTGGTACAGTCATAGAATTGTGCATCTATCCCCACAGTCAATGTTAGAACATTTTCATCACTGCAAAAAGAAACTCCATACCTCTTTGCCATCACCTCCTACCTCGAGAGCCATTAATCTACTTTTTTTGTCTCTATGGATTTACCAATTCTGGACATTTCATATAAATGGAGTCAGGCAATTTGTTGTCCTTTATGACTGAATTCTTTCACTTAGCATGTTTTCAAGATGCCTCCATATTGTATCATGTATCAGTACTCCATTCCTTTTAGTTGCCAAATAATATTGCATTGTATTAATATACCGTATTTTATTCATCCATTCATTATTTGATGGACATTTGGTTGTTTCCACCTTTTGCCTGTTATGAATACTGCTGCCATGAACATTCATGTACAAATTTTGTATGGACATGTGTTTTAATTTTTCTTGGTTATATGTCTAGGAGAGGAATTACTGAATCATATGATATTTCTGTGTTTAGCCTTTTGAGGAACCATCATATTGCTTTCCACAGTGGCTGTGCCATTTTACATTCCCACCAGCAGTGTATGAGGGTTCTAATTTCTCCACATCCTTGCTAACCTTTTGCTTGTTATTATCTGTGATTTTGATTATTGCTATCTTAGTGAATGTGATATGGTGTCACATTGTAGTATTGATTTGCTTTTCCCTGATGTCTAATGGTGCTAAACTTCTTGGTCATTCATGTCTTCTTTTGTGAAATGTTTATTCACATCTTTTGCCCATATTTTAAAATGAGATTTTATGTCTTTTTGTTGTTGCTTTGTAGAAGTTCTTTATATATTCTTGACCCTTATGATTTACAAATACTTTCTCCTGTAGGTTTCTTTTTATTTTCTTGATGGTGTCCTTTGTGATGCATAAAAGCTTTAATTTTGATGAAGTCCAATTTATTTATTTTTTCTTTTGTTGTTTGTGCTTTTGGTATCATATTCAAGAAACTACTGCAAACTTAAGTTCTTGAAGATGTACCCCTGTGTTTTCTTCTGGGATTTTTATAATTTAGCTCTGATGTTTAGATCTTTGATCTATTTTGAATTAATTTTTGAATATGGTGTGAAGTAAGAGTCCATTCATTCCTTTGCATGTGGATACCAGTGTCCCAGCACCCTTTTTTGAAAAGACTGTTCTTTCCATTTTTAATGATTTTGGTACCCTTATTGAAAATCAATTGGCCATAGATGTTTGGGTTTATTTCTGAACTTTCAAGTCTATTCCATTGGTCATATCTATCTTTCTGCCAGGACCACACTGTTTTGATTACCATAGCTTTGTAATAAGTTTGAAATTAGGAATTCCTCCAATTTTGTTCTTCTTTATCAAAATTAGTTTGGCTATTGAGAGCCCCTTGCAATTCCATATGAAATTTAGGATTGACTTTTCCATTTCTGCAAAAAAGCCAGCTGAATTTTTGATAGGGATTACATTGACTCTGTAACCTGCTTTGGGGACTATTGCCTCTTAACACTGTTATGTCTTCTAATCCATGAATACAGGCTATCTTTCCATTTGCTTAGATCTTTAATTTCTGTCAGTGATTTTTTGTAGTTTTCAGTGTACAAAGTCTTCTACGTTCTTGGCTAAATTTATTCCCAAGTATTTTATTATTTTTGATATTATTGTAAATGGCATTATTTTCTTAATTTCATTTTGAATTGTTCATTGTTTAAAATACAGCTTATTTTGTATGTTGATGTTTTCTACAAACTTGCTGAATGAGTTTATTATCTCTAATAGTTTTTTTGTGGAGTATTTGGAATTTTCTGGATATAGGACTGTGCAGTTTGATATTATTTATGAACTCTAAAAGAAATATTGATTTTGTTTGTAAACTGGTCTTTTTCTCTGGGCAGGATACCTTTTGATTGTATTAGATTCAGCTGAGATATCTGATTAAATTATGCTAAAATTAGGGCTTTGATTCAACCACGTCATTAGAGTGCAACTCAGTGTTGAATCCCAGACCCCTTGGGCAGATAAAACAGACTCTCACAAGGAGGTGGAACACACAGAAAAGATGCATAGAGGCTCCTGCACCCCAGGAAGAGAGATGAACCTGATAGTGTACAGCCGACCTTGTGAAGAGAACAGAGCAGCTGAGCCTGGAAAGAAATGAGCCCCAGGGAGAGAGACGAGCCTATGCCAGCTGAGCTCAGAAGAAACTGGGACAATGGAGCGCAAGAGGAAAGAAGGAAGGCTGAACCCTTGCAGACATCACCCATCATCTTGCTTAAAAATGTGACCAATGATTTTGGGTAAGAAAGTACCTCTTTTGGTACCTTGAGTTGGACTCTTTAGGGCCTTGTGACTGTAAGCTTTTACCCCCAAAATGTACCCTTTATAAAAGCCAACAGAGTTCTGATACTTTATATCAGCACCCCTTTGGCTGACTAATACATGAATCATGTCATCTATGAGTGGGGATAGTTTAAGTTCTTCCTTTCTAATTTGGATGCCTTTTCTTTTTCTTACCTAATTGCTCTGGCTGGCATTTCCAGTATGGTGTTAAATAACAGTGGTAACAGTGGGCATCTTTGTGCTGTCCCTGATCTTATGGGAAAGGCTTTCAGTTTTTCACTATTGAATATGTTGTTAACTGAGGATTTTTCGTAAATGTTCTTTATAATATTGGGGGAGTTCCTTTCTGTTCCCAGTTTTTTGAGTGTTTTTATCATGAAAGGGTGTCTTGTCAATCTTTTAAAACATATATCTCTACCTTTAAATTTATCATTGTGATCATACTCTATGCATTTTCCACATGTCCCTATTTTTCACACCTTACATTCTATTCTAAACATCCCCTCTTTATTATAAACATGTTTTACATATGATTGACTACATCATTTAACCATTCCCTCATTGGACACTTTGTGTCTAAATTTTGGTATTACAACTGATGCTGTGGTAATTGGCTTCATTCCTATATCTTTATACCCACTTAAAATCATTTGGTAGAATGACGTGAAGGGAGTTTAATTCCATTTGTGTGATTATTGAAGGTAATTTTATATATTGAAAACATTGATCTTTCAATTCAGACGTTGAGGTGGTTTCCCTAAAAGCAGGATAACAGGCAAATGAGGAGTCAAATCCTGGGTTTGCAACTTACAAAAGTCACTCATCTCTCTGAGTCTCCATTTTCTATCTGAAAAATGGAGGCAATAATACCTTCATAGAGTGGTTTTGAAGATGAAAGATAACATAGGTATAGCAGTTTGACATAGTTATGAATTCCAAAAATAGATATTGGATTATGTTTGTAATCTGGTCTATACCTGGGCATGATTAAGTTATGATTAGAGCTTTTATTGGGCCACATCATTAGGGCATTGAGTCCTTACCCCTTGGTGGGTGGGGACTCACAGATAAAAGGCATGGCAAAGGACAGAGTTGAGGGTTTCGGATGTTGGCGTTTTGATGTTGGAGTTTGATACTGAAGTCTTAAGCTGGAGCCCCAGGAAGTCAGCACATAGAGGAAGGAGAAGCAAGCCCTGGGAAGAGAGGATCCAAACCAGAAGAACAATACAGAGGAATAGAGATGGCTCCTTAGACATGGCAGAAACCTCAGGGAGAAAGATGGAGCTGTTCACCTGATAGTCTACAGCTGACCTTGTGGAGAGAGGCAAAGTCTAGAAAGCCTCATAATCTACAGCTGACCTTATGGAGAAAATAGAGGAGCTGAGCCTAGAGGAACACAGGAAGCCTAAACCTTCACAAACATTGGTAGCCATCTTGCTCCAACACATGAAAATAGACTTTGGTGAGGGAAGTAACTTATGCTTTATGGCCTGGTAAGCTCCTACCCCCAAATAAATACCCTTTATAAAAACCATCCAACTCCTGGTATTTTGCATCAGCGCCCCTTTGACTGACTAATACAATAGGCATCTATCATCTAGCACAGCATCTGTCCTGTTGTAGGAACTCAATAATACTACTTATTATTATTGTCATCACCTTTGTCATTATTGTTTCTAGCTACGTTAAAAGTTGCTACCAGCAGCAGAAATGGAGCTGTATCCCCGTGAGGGTGTCTTTTCTATCAGCATGGGAATTGCAAACATAATGAGCAGACATTATGTCTTTTCACTTTAGTGCTTTGATAGAAAGGCACCAAATCTATTGTCTTCATTCCTAAATCTTTGATACATTTCAGATTAGTTACTTAGGATCATTTCCTAGCAAGGCTTTGAAAGAGTTTAACTCCATTTTTGTAGCTACTGAAGATATTCTTTACTATTGTAAATGTTTATTTTTTAATTCAAATGCAGATTAACTCCAAGAGAGCAAAGGCTAGGTCTGGCTTGCTTATCATTTTTGGTCTAGCATTCAACAAACACACAGGTGCTGCAAAAGGAAAGATGGAAGGAAGGGGACAGGCCCAGGCTGGCTGTTGTGTTTTGTTGCTTTTGGTTACCTGTAGCAGTGGCAGGAGCTTAAGGGGCTTAGCCTGTGAAATCTGGCAGACTGTGGTCTGAATCACAAGCAGAGCCGTCATTTATTAAGCACTTGATGTGTGCTGGGCGCTCTTCTGGTCGTTTTACACGTGCTGTCTCAGTTATTGTGTTTAAATACCACGATTACCCTGTGTGGTAAGTTCCATTAGGAACCCAGTTTTAGAGGTGAGGAAACCGAAGCTTCGAGCGGGTTAGGGGCTGGGCCACAGGCGCGCACACTGGAGCCTGGATGCAAACACTCGCTCTCTGCCACTAAAGTCTGGGTGCCCCCACTCAACTGGAGCACCCTTTATACTGCTGGGGCAAAAGTGTGTCCTTCCTCAAGGAAATGACAGGTGTGAGGGGGCTTTGAGGTTTTTCAAGGAAATAAGAATAGGGTTTTGGGAGCTGATATGACTCAAGCGGTTGAGCACCTGCTTCCCATATGGGAGGGCCCAGGTTTGGTTCCTGATGCCTCCTGAAAACAAATAAAGAACAAGCAAATAAACAAAAAAACCAACTCAGGGGAGCTGATGTGGCTCAGTGGTTGAGCACTGACTTCCCAAGGTCCTGGTTCAATCCCCAGCCTTGGTATCTTGAAAATAACAACAACAACAAAATACAACTGCAGGAGAGGCAATGAGCAACAAATGCAATAACTTGAAAAATAATGTGAACATAACAATTACAAAATAAAATTATTAAAAAAAAAAAAGAATAGAGTTTTGTTCATTGGTTCAACAAGGATTGACTAGATGCCTACTCTGGGCCAAGGGCTGGACCGCCAGAGGCTGGGGGGGTAATGGAGAGGATCAGCCAACACTTTGTTCTATCTGCAGCTTGAAGTCTAGTGGGGAAGCCAGCCGCTCTCCAATAATCACATAAATCCAAGCTGTGAGGAGTGCTTCAGAGAAGCTCAGGGTGCTGTGAAAGCCTTTCATGGGGGGATGTGAACCAGCTTCCCCGAGGCTGGGATCTGAAGTGTGCTCGGAGTTACCTGGAGAGGAGTGGCAGGGAGCGCTTTCCAGGAGGAGGGCCTGACTCAGGCAAAGGCCCTGGCCTGGAAGGAGGACTGAAACAAGGCCTATGGTGAGAGCAGGGTGCAAGGCGAGAGGGGAGCTGGAGCTGCAGTGGCCCTGTGGGCCTTGAGACAGCCTCGGGCCTTTATCCTGAGGGTAGCAGGGTAGTAGGGAGCCTTTGAAGGATTTTAGCTGGGTGGTAGCAGCATCAGATGGGCTTTCTAGAAAAATGAGCCTGGATTGGATGACCTGGTAGCAGTAGGAATGGACAGAGGTGGATGGACCTAGTGGAGCTTTATGCGGTTAAAATTGACAGAGGTGAGGGAAGCAGATGTGGTTCAACTGAATGGGCTCCCGTCTATCATGTGGGAGGCCCTGGGTTCCTTTCCCAGGGCCTCCTTGTGAAGGAAGGCTCACCCGCACCTGCGGAGAGCTGACGGCTTGCGCCCGTGGAGAGCTGGCACATAAGATGACGCAACAAAAGGAGACAAGCAGACACAGAAGAAGGTGCAGCAAATGGACACAGAGCAGACAGCAAGCAAGCGCAAGCTGGTGTGTGTGTGTATGTGTGTGGATAAATAAAATAAGGAAGTGGACTTGGCTCAACTGATAGAGCATCTGTCTACCATATGGAGGACCCAGGGTTCGATCCCCAGGGCCTCCTGACCTACGTGGGGAGCTGGCCCACATGCAGTGCTGCAGCACACAAGAAGTACCATGCCACACAGAGGCATCCCCGCGTAGGGGTGCCCCACACGCAAGGAGTGTACCCCGCAAGAAGAGCCGTCCCACGTGATAAAAGCGCAGCCTGCCCAGGAGTGGCGCTGTACACACAGAGAGCTGACACAGCAAGATGATGCAACAAAAAGAGACACAGTTTCCCAGTGCCGCCGGATAATGCAAGTGGATGCAGAAGAACACATAGCAAATGGACACAGAGAGCAGACAACAGGGGGGAAGGGGAAATAAATAAATAAAATAAATCTTTAAAAATAAATAAAATGAATTTTTTAAAAAATGGACAGAGGTGAGATGAATGGTCCTTTCTGAATACATACTGTTGTTTGGTGATAAATGTGTTTGGCACCACAGTCAAGGTTGCAAACACTCATGCTTTCTTCTCAGTGCACTTCCTATTAGAAAGAACCCTGTGCTGGAAACTTTGGGGGGTATTAATTCCATCCCCTTATTTTATGATTTCGTAAGTTGAATTCTTAGTCACTGGAGTTTCTTGACATGAGCCCTGTCTGTAGTGGATTCTAGGCCAACCCCCAGGATAATGAGTTGAATACTATCCTGAATCCCTGAATACATATTAAAATATTTTCTCAATTTATTCACTTGTTACATTTGTGGAGAAGCTGTTTAAAAATAGTCTAGAGGATTTATATTTCTCTTAAAGGCAGTGTTAATAGACAGAGCTTCTGCCAGTCCGAACTAGAGGAGAACAGTTTATACCCCAGGCTCAATTATAGCCCGAATGCCTGGGATATTTCTAAAGGTTCCATCTTGGCAGCAACAGCTGAGAATGCAGCGATAAATAGAAAAAAGTCACAAGGCATGACTGCTGGGGTTCGTCTGCGTTCATTCATGCCCATGGCTCACCAGGCTTTTGAAGACGTGGAACTTCTCAGGACAGCCCGGGAGACCGTGGCTGTAGGTCAGCTAACTGGGAAATTCAGCCAGCCTTGTAAAGTGGGCTGTAGAAAGAAAACGCTAACAGGCGTATAAACACAAATGAACAGCACATCAACTCAAGCTTACCTACACGATTGTACGGTACACACAGCCTCTCCTACCTGACAGAGCCTGGACCACGGCGCTGTCTTCTTTTTAGGCATCCAGTCCCGTAGCCCCCTTGGAAGCTCGCCCAGCTTTGGCTGCCCTCCCAGAGTGCGTCTTTTTTTTTTTTGAGAAAAGGAAACGTACCTGGATGCTTTCCCAAAACTTGCCCACAAACCTCTGGCCTTCAGTCACCTTTGTCCCCTAAACCCTCTATAATCGAAAGAGCAGTGGCCATAGGTGCGGACATACTCGAGTGAACTCTTGCATCTCGCTGTCTGTCCCAAGGTAGCTGCGACTCTCTGTAGGTCATTTCCGCTAATAAATGCTTATGGACTGATCACCCGGGCGTTAGGTGCCTCTTTCTTCAGAATCTCAACAGGCTCATCATGGGGTCGGCTTGGGGTCCCACCTGGTCTCTCCCTACTTCTTTTGGGTGAGTCCTGCTGCTGGCTCAGCAGGACGCAACAACAATGTAAAGAAAGATTGGTTTGATGTACTGTATTTTCTACAGGAGTTGAGTCACTTATGTAATTGAGAAATAAAGGAAAACGTTCCTCAAAGGTAATTTTACAGAGCGTTTTCCATGTACCAGGCACTGTGGTTCATCTCATTTCATCCTTGAATTCTCCCAGGAGGAGAGTCTTACTATCCCCCTTTTCCAGATGAGGGAGCTGGGGCTTCCAAGGGACTTGTTCGGGCCCCCAGCTGGTAAGCCAGAACTCGCTGGTTCCAAGAGGTGCCTCTGAGCCCCGCGTACTGGGACGCCCGCTGCGGGCTCTGCCGCCTGCCGTCCTTCCCCTGTCTGGACTTCGGTGTCCTCGTCTGTTTTTAAATGTCTCCCTTGCCAGGGTCAGAACTTGAAAATCCTGTGATTCTGTCTCAATATAACCGATGTCACCCCTTCTAGCACTAAATGTTCCCATTTAAAATACTGCCTTCAAGGAGACATTGCTCTGAGTTTACTTTAGTAACATTGTTTAGAGGTCGACAACTGAAAGCCACAATTATTGCACATTCAAGACTGTCAAATTCACCCTGAATGCCTGGTGGCTTCCAAGTTGGTTCAACTTTCCTAAAAATAACCCAACACAACATCTGGCACTGTCAAGAAATGGAGTGAATTTACCAGACTACTGACATTTACCCCGTGAATGTCAAATTTATTTCTTTATAGAAAGCAAATCTACGTGTTGTTCTTTCAGTATGGGGAGACATGGAATTTTGGGGTTTTCACCTGATTTGTTTTTTTTATTCTTCAAAAACTTCTATAATAACCATGCATTATTTTTTATAATGGAAAAATAGTCTTTAAAAAAATTCAGTCCAGTAAAAAGGAAAGGAATGTAATCTTGGTAATATATATTGCTCACTCCCTTGTTTTCCTAATGAGCAAGTGTAGAGCGTTTTAACTTTAAGCTCTTGATGAATCTGGGCCGTAGGGGGCCTGAATTCCCACTGCAGTGGTGTGATGTGGTGGTTAAGGCAATGTGTATTGGACGACTCAGACAGATCTGGACAGAATCTTGGCATGCCACCTATTAGCTCCAGACCTTGAGCAAGTTCCTTAACCTCTCTGAGCCTCCAATTCCTCTTGAGTATGATGGAAATGATAACAGCATCTCCCTCTGGGGTGGATGGAGGGTTCATTGAGATGATACATGTGTACAACTCCGGAAGCACAGTGGCCGGCATCTGGCAAATGCAAACGTCCTGATTAATTATGTGACGGTGTTAATAGTCTGTGGATGGTGCCCTTGGGGGACTACTGAGGCCCACACGACTCTGCCATGGATCTGAATTAACAAAGCCTCAGATTGGTTTGCCTGTTCTGCTCCTCCCATTTTCTAATGTTTATTATTGTACTTTCGGTAGAGGTATAACTTACCTACAGAAGAATGCACTGTTCATAAGTGTACAGCCCAGAGCTCTTCTGTATCTGCACGTACCAGGTAACTACCACCCAGATCAAGAAAAAGAACATGTGCAGCACCCCAGCAGGCTCTGTGGAGCCCTGCCCACTCAGTAACCCCCTTCCCCCAAGGTCAACTCTATTCTGACTTGTATCACCACAGACTAGTTTTGCCTACTCTGGAATTTCGCATAAATGGAAAACACTATGTGCACTCTTTTGTGCCTGACTTCTCCCACTCAACATGAGGCCTGGCAGATTCAACCAAACTGTTACAGATTGTAGGAATTTGCACTTTTCCATTGCTGGGTAGTATTCCTTTGTATGAATATTATTATAGTTTGCAATTATTGATGGGCACTTGGGTTGTATCCAGATTTTGGCTATGAAGAAAATGATGCTACGATGAATGTTCTTGTGTATGTTTTTTTTTTAGTGAATGTAAAGACTCACTTCAATTGTTCATTACTTGGGGTAGAATTGCTAGGCCAGAGGGTTTACCTAGGTTTAATTTTAGAAGACGCTGCCCAAGTCATTTTCCAAAGCGAGTGTACCATTTCACATGTCCACCTGTGCTGCATGAGCATTCCACTGCCCTGAATCCTCTCCAACATTTAGTATGGTGAGTCTTTTTTCATATTAAGCATTCTGCTGGGTGTGTAGTGGACATCTCATCATGGCTTTAATTTCCTTGATTGACCAATGATGTTGCACACCTTTTTAAGAGCTTAACAACCACTGGACCATCATGTCATTTCTAATTTCAGTTATGCTGTTGGGATAGATGATGGCTCACCTTACTGGAGTAATGTTTAAAGAATGAGCACACACACTATGAGAAGAGGGCCTGAAAGGCTCTCCTTTGACTGAAACGGCAGAGTTTTGGGGCACGCATTCCTAAACGTCTACATTGGCTGCTTCTGCTTACTCTCGAGTTCTTGGCCATGTTTGATAGTTGAGCTTGCACGATAACCTCAGAGGAGTGATATGTTATACATTTTAAAAGGTGCTAAAAAGATGGTATTTAGCTGCACAAGTAAGCTACAGCCCACTTAGGGGGAAAGGAAATCACAGTACCTACTATATTCAGTGTGCCACCGTTGGGTCAGACACCTTAAATACCTCACTTCCTTTAGTCCTCTCTCAGGTCTAGATGGCTCTACCTGTAATTCAAATGAGGAAACTGTGGTTTGGAAGGCTCAGCTAGCTATTGAATTCTGGGTCTTCTTGATCCCAAGGTCCATTCTTCAATTAACAATCTGAATGAGGGGAAACATTTTTCTAGCAATTTTCCAGCGAGAAAGTTTTTCTAGCAAACATTTCATGAATATTTGCATGGTCACTTCTACGAAGGCACCTTCACATGTGGGTGGCGCTCTCTTAGTGCCCCACCCCCTCCCCGAATCTGACGACACTGGGAGATCAGATTCTGCAGGTCCTAGCTGCAGTTTCCAGTTGGCCACTCGACCCCAAATTTCTTATCCTTCTCTCCTTTCCCCCGTGTTTGGGCTCTGCCTGATTTCAGTAACACTGTGTAAATGTTGGTTCCTCTGAAGGTATATTTTCTCCTTTTAAATTTTCAGGTGACTCTTTTAGAAAGAAAAAATTTCCTAATGGATAGCTTAGCATTTACATTGTAGAACATTTGGAAAAGCAAAAGTTCACCCGTTATTGGTGCATTTCCTTTCAATTGTTTTATCTATGTATAGTTTTTATTTGTTTTGAGTTTTTAACGTAGTTGATATACTGGGCCACAACACAGGGGAGGTAATGCATGTAAATTTGGAGGTAATAAATTATCGTTCTATAGGACACTCATGTTTAAGGGGTGTACTAATGCAGACCTCACACAGGAACAAATCTAAAATAGGAGTCACTTTTTCTCCAAAAGTTATTTTCCAGAAAGGCAGGAGGGTAGACTGAATGAAAGAACCCAGCTGCCAATCTAGCTTTAGAGACGTCATCACGGTTGGTTTCCAGCACCAACAGACAGTTGCCTCAATGTCCCTGTGCCATCCTCATCCCAAGTGGACATTGGTAACTTTTGGTATTAAGCAATTTCAAACTTGCATCATCATCACACGATGCAACCTCACTTGTATTTTCTCCTTAACAGTTCTCCCTGTTGCAGCCAACTTTCCCAAAACATTATTTTTCATGGCTTTGTCCTATTTCATCAGTTTATATGCTATCAGATACTTAACCAATCCCAGGTTGTTGGGTGTTTAGGTTGCTTCCACACTGTTTATGTGGCAAATCATGCCAATGTGGTGAGCTTCAAATGCATACAGTATGGTGGTATCTTTGATTAAAGAAACCTTTGCCTCCCTGGCTATAAGGACTGTCATGCTGCCATTTTAAAGAATGAATGCGGTGTGACCTTTGGCTCGTTATGGAACCTCTCTGAGCCTCTGTCTCCTCTGTAAAACTGGGGAAAACAACAGTGCTTACCTACTATTGATACATATAAAGGGCTTACTGAGGACCATAGAAATGTTTGCTTTTATTTTTTACCGGGAATCCTAGAAACTGGGTGTGAATGGGATCAATAAATTAATATTTTAAGGCTTCTTATATACATCTGTTGGTGAATTGAGAGTGTGACCTCAGGCCCCAGCTCTGTTTTGGGTCCACAGCTATGTGACTGATGCATTGGAGCAACTTCTCTTGGTGGTGTCTGAACATTTCTTGCTTCTTATAATTCCATTTATTTTACTGCCTGCCCTTCTAGACTGTGAGCTGCTAGACTATGCCCTAAAAATACTAGTAGCTAATGTATTTTTGAGTGCTTCACTATGGAGCGGACTCAGTGCTGAGTGCTCCCAAGCCTGACCTATGGCCTCTCCCAGTGCCCTGAAGAGGCAGGTGCCCTTCTCAAACCCGGGCCAGTCGCCGTGGGCTCTCTGGAAGTAGGCACGCGGTGAGGGCTGAATGACAGCACTCTTTCCCAAAGAGGCCGAAAGACAAGGGTCACCCCAACGCATGGGGTGGGGGTGGTGGGGCTTAGGAATACTGATTTCCAGGCCCCATTCCTGGAGGTTCGGCTTCTAAAGGTCTGGGGTGGGGCCCAAGCACCTGCATTTTTTTTTTAAGATTTATTTATTTCTCTCCCTTTCCCCCACACCCCTGCCCCCATTGTCTATTCTGTGTCTATTTGCTGCGTCTTCTTTGTCCGCTATTGTTGTTGTCAGCGGCACGGGAATCTGTGTTTCTTTTTGTTGCGCCATCTTGTTGCATCAGCTCTCTGTGTGTGTGGCGCCATTCCTGGGCAGGCTGCACTTTCGTTTGCGCTGGGTGGCTCTCCTTATGGGGCGCACTCCTTGCACATGGGGCTCCCCTAAGCGGGGGACACCCCTGCGTGGCACGGCACTCCTTTCGCGCATCAGCACTGCACATGGGCCAGCTCCACACGGGTCTAGGAGGCCTGGGGTTTGAACCGTGGACCTCTCATGTGGTAGACGGATGCCCTAACCACTGGGCCAAGTCCGCTTTCCAGCACCTGTATTTTTTTTTTTGTCTTTATTTTTTTAATGTTACATTAAAAAAATATGAGGTCCCCATATACCCCCCACCTCCCTCACTCCACTCCTCCCCCCGTAATAACAATCTCCTCTATCATCATGAGACATTCATTGCATTTGGTGAATACATCTCTGAGCACCGCTGCACCTCATGGTCAATGGTCCACATCATAGCCCACACTCTCCCACAGTCCACCCAGTGGGCCATGGGAGGACATACAGTGTCTGGTAACTGCCCCTGCAGCACCACCCAGGGCAATTCCAAGTCCCCAAAACACCCCCACATCACATCTCTTCCTTCCACTCCCTACCCCCAGCAGCCACCATGGCCACTTTCTCCACACCAATGCCACATTTTCTTCAATTACTAATCACAATAGTTCATGAATAGAATATCAGTAAGTCCACTCTAATCCATACTCTATTCCTCCATCCTGTGGACTTTGGAATGATTGTGTCCACTCCACATCTATATCAAGAGGGGGCTTAGATTCCACATGGATGCTGGATGCAATTCTCCTGCTTGCAGCTGTAGGCACTCTTGGCTCTCTGGTGTGGTGGTTGACCTTCTTCACCTCCATGTTAGCACCTGTATTTTTAACAAGTGCCCCAGACCATCTTGTATGCAGACAATGGAGAGTGTGTGGCTAGAGGGCCTGGTGGTGCCGGGATTTCCCCTCAAGCCTTAGGCCACCTCTGCCCCATCTGGGGGCTGGGAGGTTTTCGTCTGGGCTCTGGATGGAGTCCTCAGCCCCAGGCCAGGCGGGGTAGGTGAGGAGGGCAACGAGGAAGGCAGCCTCACTAGCATGCGTGGCCTCGCCCCCCACGCGGCCTGTCCTGGAAGCTGAAGGGCTGGGCGCATCGCTCGGGGATTTTCCACTCGCCCAGCCCGTCCAGGGGACAAGGGCAGCGCAGGGGCTCCGAGGACTGTCTGTTGGTGATGGGAGCTGACCACGATGATGTCCCTAAACGAAGGTAGATGGACACTGGGCTCTGCCTGTCGCCCCTGCCTGCTCCGGCCTCCTCCCCCACTCCCTCCTTGTCCTCAGTACCCACCCGGGCGAGGCTCTTGTGCCCAGACCAGAACGAGCAGGACCACTGAGGAGAGAGTCTGCTCATTTCTTAACGTTTACAAAAGAAATCCTTGCACATGGTTCTCATGGTTAAAAAAGACATACAGGATAACACAGAAGGGCTTGGTAAGAATCACCAGCCCTTGTGGCACCTTCCCCCGTCCCCAGACAGAGGCCACCCCTTGGACTCATAGCTCTTCTTGGGGAGGGGGGTCACTTCTGTAACTAACAGGCTTGTACTATCAATTTTAGACATTTTCTACTGATTTCCTGCCACGAGGATTAGCTTACTCACATCTCATCCCCACCCTCCCAACACAGTGAAATTACTTTTTCATTCCTTTATTGCCATTTCAAGCAATATAGCATCTATATTTCTTTATACTTTTTTTTCTTTTGAGTGAAATTCACATGCAGTAGTGACTGTGCAACACAAATACTTAAAAAGAAAACACCCATGTAACTACCACCCGGCTTAAGAAATAGCACTGCCCACACTTTGGAAGCTCCTCTTGCCCTCAGGAAACCGATTACCTGAACTTTTGACATCATCACTCTGCCTTTTCTTTAGTTTTTCCATCTTGGTAGGCATCGCTCAGCATTTGGACTGCTACATACAGAATCATTATCTGTATTATTCTGATCTACATCTTTCCTTCAACGTTGTTAAACTAATCCACGTTGATTCGTGTCACTGTGGTTTATTCACATTCGCCGCTGCCCATCACTGCTCAAACCACGGTTGACTTATCCCCTCCGCTGTTGATAGGCATGTGGGCTGCTTCCTGTTTCCTGCTCTCATAAACATCCCCATTCGTGTCTCCCAGTGCACGTGTGCAAGTTTCTCCAGGGGATGCCGGAGTGGCACTATGGCCTCGTAGGGAACGTGCACATCCGATTTCACTCGATAACGCCAATCAGTTTTCCAGCGTGGTTGCACCAGGGGACAGTCTCCACCTCCAGAGATGCTGTTTTAATGGTCTAAGGTGGAGGCTGGGCATGGGGACCGTTCGCAGCTGCCAGGTCGCTCTGCTGAGCGGCTCCACATTCCATCTTGAGTCCCGTCCTTCACCTCTGGGGAGACCCTGGACTCCCCACTTTGAAGGAGCCTGCCTGGCAGCCCTTTCTGCCCTGCTCCCCTGAAGGTTTTTTGTAATGATCTGAAAGAGATAGTCAGGGGCTTTCCCCAGCCAATGTCAAAGTGGAGGGGAAGAGTAAGAGGTGATCATGGCATTGACAGGAACTGAGGAGGATGCCTGGAAAAGGCACACAGGTGAATTCTTCCTATAGGCTGAGTTGAGGAACTGAAGGAAACCGAGGGCTAATTCCTGACATTCTCCCCCCTCCCCCACCCTCCTATTAATGGCCTGGAGAGGGTCTGTCTGCCACTTGAGGCCAGGGAGAAGGGCTGCACTGAAACGCTCAAATCCTGAGACCCACAGGTGGAGAGACATCTTACAAGTTAGGGGAATTCGAGACTCCTCGAAACTGCTCCGAGGCTCCAATGTCCTTCAAGCTGCTGCCCGCAGCACTTCTGGGGGCATTGAGTCAGTTTCCACACAGTACTGCAAGGGCTTTGGGCTGCTTTCAGATCATCCTGCTGAGTTACTTTAAGACCTGTCCACTCTCGCCAAGGAGGGAGAAGGGAAAACCCGTCACAGGCCAGATACTCTCAAAAGTTGTCACGAGTCCCCACGACTGCAAGGTGTTTTCTTGCCCCTGGTGCCCAGGAGACGAAGCGGCTCAGAGCACTGGCGCCGCACAGCTAGCAAGCAGCTGGGCCAGGGCCAGAACCCAGAATGGACTCTTTTCCTCGCATCACATGGGGAACTCTGAATGAAGACGAACACCCAGGTCCCAGACCAATGACGTCAGGATTTCTGGGGTGAGACCCTAGCACGGGTGAGTTTCATTAGCTCCCTGCTGGTTCTCAGATGTGGCCAGGCTACAGAGCGTGTTCAGTGGTGTCTAATTGAACTTGTATCAGCATCACCCTGAAGGCTTGTTAAAACACAGATATCCCTGCCCCTCTCCTTGCCCCCATCCCCTTTGAATCTGCCTGGGGTGGCCCCTGAATTTGCATTTCTAACACGTTCTCAGTGATTTACATGCTACTGGATCCCCAAGCACACTAGAACCATCCTGCAGCTCTAAAGTGCCATGATGCTGTCCAAGTTCACTTCTGTGAGCTTCAGAGCAGGGACCCCTGGAGCCGGGCCCCTCGACTGCAGACGTCTCTTCCTGCCGCATGGTGCCAGGCTCGGTGCTTGAAATGGGTCATGGGAATGGGCCAGCGCCACACATCAAGGCCCCTCCCAGCTGGGTTTAAACATTTTCCAGCACATCACTGATCAAGGGAGATACTGTGGCCAGATGTGGACCATTCTTGGTTATGAAGGTCATTGACTGTCATCGTCAATTGTGTATGGACACAGGGTCTTCACCGGGGTGGCCCAGAGAACTTCTATATATATATGGAACAAACAGCGTAGACCCGTTGACAATACTGAAACAGATTTTCCTGTGACCATGGGCTCCAGAGAATAGTTTTTCTGGTTTGAACTCTCAATATGATTATTGCTAGTACACAAAACCAAATGAAAACATGATCAATTTTGATAGTTACTAGCCATAGGAATTGTAAAGGAGGCTCTTGGGGCCGCCAAAATTTCAAATTGCCTGTTTGGTACCTGAGGATTTTTTCCTACCCTGGGCAGGGCCAGGTGGGGAAGGTAAGAAAGGAGAGGCTTTTGAGCAGATCAACTTCAGGAAGCAATGGGGGGGGGGGGGCGGGGAGAGGATGCAGATGGGCAAACTGATTTTCTTTGAATGACCCATGCCCGAGACTCCTTGGGCAGTCTTCGTGTACCCCCAGGGATGGGGGTTCCCCAGCTCGACGATGGCTGGGCTAGCCCGTGCTGCCGAAAGCACTCAGCCCGCTGCCGTGGGGAACAAGAGCATGGCAAGTGAAGGCACACACACCTTGCCCCCTGCTCGGGGCTGGGTCTGAGTGTGCTCTCAGTCACCAGGAGGCCTCCGCCACTGCATGGCAGCAACCACGGACATCCTTTCTATACAAGGTTGCTCTCCACAAATAACCAGAGCCTGTGGTCACAAAGAGAATCTACGTTCAGGCATTAAAACACCAGATGGGCGCCTGGACACTAGAAGCCAAGACTATTAAAAAAGAGAAGGGCTTTTCAAAAGCATTTCTCTCCACCTCCCCTCTTCTTCCCCACAAGAGACCCGGTTTCTCACATTTATTGGGGGAGGGGCTCTTAGCTATTTGGTATTAACTTCTTCCACAGTGCCACAACTCTGTATCCAGCTAACTTTCCTGCTTGGCAGAAAATCGCCCGAGTCACTTTCTTGTCCAGCCTGTGACACACCAAAAAGATTCCCTCCCAACCTTGCCACTGACCCCAGTCATACTCATGAGTGTTATATTTTTTCAGGAGTGGCAACAGAGTGCGTTAAGTTGCAAGTCTGGATTTGTCATCGTCTTTTAGTAAAACTTCTTTCCTCCAGTCCCCTCAGTCTGCAAAGCATACTTTTGACCTTTGCCTGGACTAGACGGAGTATGGGCCTGAGACTGATGTAATATGGTTTTGGAACTTCAGGTGCTTCCCTTAGAGCCCAAGGGCTTGTGCTCCTCACCTGGTGAATCTGTCAGGACAGAGCCACAGTGGGTGCCCAGTGGGAACCTTTGTCACACGTCAACGTTTCCTGCTCCCAACTGACATGTCTGGTATGTGAGTTGGTCTTGACTTTCTCGTTCATTTCTTTGCAGTGAAATGCAAAATGGAGGATGAAGAGGTGCCTACAGCCAAGACTCCAGCACCTAAACCACTGTCGGTATCTTTTCCAATCCAAGCTCCAAGTACCCCAAGAGAGTAAAATGTCCAGATTCTGCTCCCTCTATCGTGTAATAAGATTTGGTACTGTGAAATTGTCATCTTTTTTGCATAGATAGGGAGGGTTTGTCACATACATGTTTTACTGCAAATAGTTTGTTAGAAAGTGCCAGACTTAACTTTCTCCACTGTCCCCGAATTTTGTTCTTTCATGCAGATAGTTCTATTGTTTCAGGAGGAGAATTTTATACTATCGCCATTAAGATGTACAGTGAACTCATGTTCCCAGAGATGATATTGAAGTGTTCTTGTTACCAGTTTTCCCACATTTGGCTGCCTTTGCAAAGACCCACATTTTAATGTAAACCCCAAGCCTCTGAACTGGGTTTTAAGTTTACCTGGTGATTTCTCTTGTTCATGAAAAAGCCATTATTCCCTGTGATCATTCCCAAGACCTTTAACTTTTGATGCAAACCCAACAAAATGAGACATTTAAATCCAGACAACAGTAACGAGAGAAAGGGCTTTTGCTGCCGAGGCCCCCAAAGTATTACAGAAAGCTTCTCATTTTATGGGTAAGTTAAGTTGTTGCCCTCATTTGTTCTGTGGTTTACTGTTAACCAGGATCCTTCATTCAAAACGCCACACGCTCAGCCTCTGGGCAGATCTGCAATCCTTGTGGTTGTGTCGCATTGCTTTGACAAGCTACCACACATCTTAAGTAAATAAAGTAAGCCTTTATTTTTTGTGTTAAGAACAGCATTTTGAAAATAAAACCTATCTGCCCATGCTTTACAACCTTTTAAATCTGTAGTATCTGTATACAGTCATTTATGGTGCATATTGATTGTCTTGATAGTTCTTTAAGGATTTCTTTTATAAGTATGCAACAGTCAGCCAGGGGAGGATAAGGTACATTATAAAACACACATTAATACATTTAATAAATATATATTATCTATCAAAAACGAGCCTGAGCTCTTTATCAATTAATAAAAAGCACCTGCTGATAACTCCCGGAAGCTGGTATCATCATCGCATCATTGGATTATAAAAGCCACAGTGCTCCCTGTTGGTGCGGGGTTTGGACTGAGGGTTCAACTCAGTCTTGGCTGGCCAAGGACCCACTGACTGACGACCACACCAAGTTTATGCTTGTTCTGCAGGCCCTGCTGGAATCTGCTATAAAAGCCCTGGACTCCCAGTTTTCAACAGCCGGATCTTAAACCCTGGCAGTGCTTGAGATGCACATAACTTTCCAGTTTGTAAATTCTTAGAACTGACTCCCTCACTCCCCACCCTCCATCTCCAGCGGAGAAGCGCAGGATGGAATAACCATTTTCTGCTTAAATGGGGGACAGAGTGGCTGTTATAGTCCCAAAGGATTTTAATAACCGGATGCAGTAAGATTTGTGCTTACAATTCGGTATTTTGGCCACAGATGCTCTACTTCCAGGTCACTTTCCCCAAACAAGTCTTGTTTGCATCAACAGATCTTAAACAGAGGTGCCATATAATTTTGTATTTCATCTTGGATTGATGGGGGCAGCTGACTGTTGTCTTTCAGCAAAGATGGCTCTCTGTACCGGTCAGAAAAATCACAGCTCTCTCCCTTCTCCCCCAATTCCCTGCCTCTGTCACAATGGTGAGGCTCTTTAGTCTACTCTCCATCTTAAAAGCAAAACAATATAAAATCTAGAAAGTAGCAGAGATTAAAAAAAAAGGGAGGGGGCTTGTCTCATTGCATGAGGTTTCCCGTGGCTTAAAGATGGTTTCATTTTTATGGTGGTGAAAAGTCACTTTCCGCTTATAGCCATTTAGGCAGTTCTCACCTTATAAGTTTGGACAACAAAGAACTCAGGAATCCATCCTGAGAGTGGCTCCCTTCTGCAAGGAGGCTCTTGCAAAGGAGTCACTGACAGAAATCAGAGCGCTCCAAAGGACTCCAGGAAGCGGGGTGAGCCCGAGAATGTGGAATGCTGTAGTTTTTCACTGGATGGGATCCAGAAACTTTTTTTCAGAATACTGGGCCTGCATGCAACAGCACCCCTCCTCCCCAATTCTGTTTTCAACCCACCCAGTGATGCTCCCTCACGCAGAGAGTTGAAATCTGAGTCTCTAGAAGCAAGCACATGCTCTGGGTGAGGGCAGGGCAGGGGAGGCCAGGGATGGTTCTGGAAGGAAGGCGGGCAGGAGCGGCCTTCTTGCGCCATGCTTTCTCTTCTCCATGCTTGGAAACACAGGGAACTGCACTCGCTGGGAGGAAGACTCCAAAGGGGCCCGGAGCAGGGACAGCCAGCTCAGCCTTGCTGGTCCCAAAGCTCCACACGGGGGCAGGCAGGGGAGGGGACACAGCAGAGACTAGGCCCTCGAGAAAAATCAGGTTTATTAAAACATTTTCAGTTCAGGCGGGTCAGTTTGTGCTGAGGTCAGGGCACCCCCCATCCCCTCCACAAACGCTAACCTTTTTCGGTTTCTTTGAAGGTTAAAAGCTTATGGGTTGTCTTATGGAAAAAGCGATCTAGTGATTAGAGGAGATGCAGAAGGACCTGCCCTTGTTGATGCATTCTCGGCTGCCAGGATCAAACTGGTTACTTTAAACCAGGGCTGGCAGTTATGCTGGCCAAACAGTGCAGAGAGCGTATGGTTTTTAACCCTTGAGATGTCCACAAGGCCAAAAAACAAAGGGATGACTTGCTGAGGACACATGCAGGCCATGAGGGAAATGATGGGATAAAGATGCCCGGCGCCCACCCGCCAAGATTCTCTAGTTCTGGAACTTCCACCACATCCAGCACTTGGCCCCTGCGGGGGCTGCAAAGACACCGTGTGCGGCGTGCCAGCCTAGAGGGCACCCCCAGGAAGGCCCCCCGCCTGGCAGCAGCCCTGGGAAACCCTGGGGGGCTGTAGCCTGGGGGCCCAGAGTGATGCGCTTTGGAAATGAATGTGGGAATAAAACTGGGAAGGGGCTGGAGGAGCACAGGGAAGTGCAGGGAGAGGGAAAGCTCAACAGGGGAAGACAAGATGGCCAAGTGGAAAGATCTCTAGCTGGCTGCCCCAAGCCAGAACTTTCGTCAGGCTCTACTAGGGAGAGAGACGCCCCCTCCCTGGCCTCCCGGGGACCGAGTGTAAGTGGTCCACAGAAGGGACACTGGCTGGCCACCACTTTCTAAATGTGACAGTCACATTAAACGCCCAGATGTCCTTCTTCTTTGGCACTTGCCAGGGTCCTTCCACCACTATGGGTTGTAAAGTGCACCCCAAGATTCGGCTGGGCCTGGCCACAGAGTCACCCACACAACCTCCTTCACTGCTCCTGATCCCCCCTGAAAGGTGCAAGCCAACAGGCGACCCAGTGGGAGAGCCCCCCCGTAGCCCTCCTCATTGAAAATGGTCATCTCCAAGAGGCCACCTGGGACCCAGCCCTTGCTGGGGAGGGGTGGGAGCTCCCCTCCCCCCACCATCAACCAACACCAGCCTGTGTTTTGGTTCTGTTCGACCCCAGAGGATGAAACAGTCTTCCCAGCTACATTTTCAAATGAGCCTAATACTATTGGCGATTAGCTTTGCTTTTTTTTTTTTTTTTGCAGGGATAGAGGTTGGTTTGGTATTAAGTGTGTGTGGCAGGGCAGAGGAGGCAGTTGGTGTTAGCTTCTCAGTTCAGCAGTGTTCACATTTACACGGAATCCCTTTAGCTGGGATTTCCAAATCTCCTGGCTGCGAGGCGGCCTCGCTCGGCTACCGGCTACCATTACCGATTTCTCCCTCAAGGAGGACACAGCCAGGGAATAAAATCGGTAAGAGAGTTTCTTATTCTCTGGAACTTTTAAAGTCTTTCACCAGAGGTGTCTTCCAGTGTAACTTGGCGGAGCAGTTGGGATCTGGAAACAAGGATAACACGCTGAGAACTCTGTTCTTTACAAAGTCAACATTAGATATAGGTTAGTTCACAATGTGTTTGGGATAAGCTAACTGCTTTTACCTAAACCTAAGTAATTCCCAAGAAAAGCAGTGACCAATGTGCGTGTGGCCAATCCCATCCTTATGAAGGCCACTGCGTCTTTCTGTGATTATCCCTAAAGACTTGGTTTTCTTATCCAGAAACTCACCTCACTTTCTAGGTCTGGGGTGTTTTTACACACATTGGTCCTGAAAGAACAATTTTCTAACCATATTTATTCTAACATACAGGTGAATGCTTGCAAGTCAGGCCTGGCTCTTCTTGGCATCCAACATACAATAGAAAGAGCCCCGTGGAGGGCAGGGGGTTTTGAGAATGCCAGTCTGTCACTCTATTTATCTTTGAGCTCTTTACAAACCAATGCAAACCGAGGCCTAACACACCATTCAAAAGGCCAAGAAAACCTAAGTTCCCTCTAGAGATCAAAGTCCATCCCCTGCTTAGAGTAAAAAAGAAAAGAAAAAGAAAAGCTCAGGTTGAATTATGGAGTTGGCATGTGATAAAAAGAATGGAAATCCAATTTACATGTGTAAACTGGCTCATGTGTGGTTTCTGAAAGAAGCACATAGCTATGTTTGGAAATTAAACGTGGGGATGAGCGTGCATCTTTGGATTGCTGGAGAAATGCAATGATGTCATTCCACGGAGGCAAAACGCACATGATGACAATCCTGCTCAAGGTCTGTTTGGCATCAGATAGTAAAGCCGTTTTTTTTTTGCGTTCCAGGAGAGAAGGGGCATCAAGTTCTTAAGCCATCTCCTAGCGAGTGGGGGCAACCGGGTGCCCTGCTGGGGCACAAGGATTCAGGAAGGAATGGGGCATCTAAAAGTGGGCGGGTGGCAGCAGAACGTGCCAGGGTCCCTGAATTCTGGGCTTTTCCTACGGGTCCTCTCCCAGCATGAGGGCGGGGGGCAATGCATAATGAGGGCCCCAGGAAATAGGGACTTTCTCAAAGGGAGCTACAGGTGGTTAGCAAAGTGGGGGTGGACTTCACTGGCGTGCAGAGAGGGGTGCGGGGGGGGGGGGGCGAAGAAAACCGTCGCACGGCCGCGTCCTGGCTGCACGGCCGCGTCCTGGCTGCGCGGCCTCCACAGGGCAGGCGGTCCCATCGACGCCACTCCCCAACACGGGCCATTCCCGGCTTCCTGCCAGGCATCACATCTTGATACTTACAGTCCCGCCGTTGAGCACAACGGCCATCTCGGTGGGCTGGTAGACGTTGCTTCGGAAGGGAGCGCTGGGCCGGCTCCCCAGGCTGCCGTTGCGGAATCCCGCCGTCCGCAGAGCTGAGGGAGGGAGCGGCGACGGCCACCGCCGAGGAGAGAGACGCCATTGTGTTGGCTTCCCCGCCACAGGCCAGTCCCCGCCGCTCGGGCGACGCCCCCCACCCGCCTCGCTCCTCCCCTTTGTCACAAGCCTGATTCAGAACAAAAGTCACAAAGGGGCTTTGTTCTCTCTGGGCGCCCGGCCCACAGAGCGGGGTCGGGGAAGTCGCTGGAGTTCAGGGCCCAGGCTGCTGTGGCAGGAGGCCCCGGGCTGACCCGCTCCCTGCGCTCCT
Organism: Dasypus novemcinctus; assembly: GCF_030445035.2. NCBI lineage: Eukaryota > Metazoa > Chordata > Mammalia > Cingulata > Dasypodidae > Dasypus > Dasypus novemcinctus. The sequence goes on along the minus strand of NC_080695.1, from coordinate 53,662,158 downwards.
TCCACCCCGCCCTCCCCAGCCCCTGCGGCAGGGGTGACGTCCCCGGGGCCCTCTGTCCCGATCCAAAGGCCATTCACTGCGGCCGGAGGCCACCCGCCGCCTCTGGCTATCTCCAGAGGCGGGAAGCCCTCGGAGCCCAGCCACGGAGGGCACCGCCGTGGTCTTCTCCAGCCGAAAACGACTGGGGACGGGGACCCAGAAACAACCCTGCCGACTGCTGGGGGAGGTTATGCCTCAACAGGAACGGAAGGGAAATCGGCTGGCACAATACCGTTGGCCCTTCTTACCTCTGCGACGTGGGTAAACGGCGTTTCTTACTTGCTGTACTTTTAGAGATTTAATTTTCCCTTTTCAGAAAGATAAGCCAAATAAAAACAGACGTGTCTCTCCAGTGTGGGAGGGCATCATCTCTATCTTTATTCTCCTTGAAGGTTCAAACCTGGCTTTGCTGAGAAAAGCCTCACTTGCAAGTTTTCCCTGAAGGGAGTCCATTTTTCTGGCCAAACAAGCAAGGGCGCTTAGGGTTTTTCTTTTTTAACAGATTCTTTGGGTCAGGGACCAACATCACCTTATAAAAGAGCTAGCCTTCAAAGAGTGCCAACCAGGGGCCAGGCACTGGCCCAAGAGGTACTTTCATTATTCCCATTTTACATGGGGACAGACAGGTTGTGACTGGCCACGTGGCTGCTGAGTGGCAGAATCAGCATTCAAGGCCCGGGTGTTCCTAACGATGACTTTCTACCAGCTCTGGGTACTAGGTTTTTAACCATCACACTTAACTATTTAGAAGGAACTTGGATTTCAGGTGAAATTGGGGGCAGCTCAGCCCAGACTAGACCAAAGAAATAGGGGTGGGGAATGTGTGTTCTGAGACACACTTAAGAAAACCTTTTCTGCCTGAGCATCTCCTAGCCTCAAGGAGCTCTTTAAGCAAGGGGCTGAGCAAGGAGATGCCCTTCTCCCGAAGCAGAGAGGAGAAAGCCAGAGGACAGAGGCCTCGGGGGAAGCGACTGACCTTGCAGGGACTCACTATTTCCAATTCCCAGCCTAGACCTGCTTGAGGAGGGACACCGGCAGCGGTGAGGGGGTGGATCTGGCTGCAAACAGAAAGCAGGGCTCAGTTCTACAACCGGTCCGTGGGGTGCCCAGTCCCGAGGGTCCCTCTCCATAGTGGCTCTTCGTGGTTCTTCTGGGGGAACACCACTCCCACATTCCAGGCACGGAACTTTGCCTACAACTGCCTTCCCCCTGGCTTCAGGGGTGGATGTGTGTTTCAGGTCTGGCCAGCCAAGCGACCACGTCTCCCTGGCCATGCTGACTGGTTCAGGGACCGGCAATCATGTCCAATCAGAGCTGACCCTGGACTTCAGCTTGAACGTCCTGGGCAGAGCACCTCTTTTCTATTGGGATACAATGCAAGCCTGGAGCTGTGCGCTGCCACGAGGCTCACACAGTCAAAAAGTGGAGAGAACCCAAACCTTGCCATCATTTGAGCCTCTTGGATCTAATCATTCCCAAAGCCCATGCCTCAACACATTCCTTTGCCTGCTTAAGCCAATTCAAATGGGATTTTTTTTAATCACCTGCAACAACAACAGCCCAACTAGTGCCCCACTGGGGCCAGCCCTGAAAGGCAAGCAGGACTCACCCATGAGCAGTCCCCCACAGCATCCAAAGGCGGAGGTTGGAGAGCAGCTTTCTCCGACTGGATGCTGCAAATGAGGCTGGGTTGGCTCCGCCATGAAGGCCAACTCCAGGGAGCAGAGGGTCAATGTTTACAACAGTCCTTGGCCCCATTGAGATCTCAGCGCCCAGGGCCCTCACCAGACGGAAAGAACACCTTCCTCTCTGCTCCTTTGAAAGGTGAACACTGAGAGCGCCTTGTTAACGCTTTCCAAGATGTGATCCGAGGTGCTACATCTCTCGGTGTATTTTAATCTTTTATCACATACCTCATGCCGTGTTGATACTTATTAATAGGCAGGAGGCTGGTGAAGTTGTATACCTCTGTGGGGTCTCACTTGGGGAAAGGAAATATGGGAGCACAGGCTGCTGGGGGCTTGGCAGAGCCACAGGCCAGCCTGGGGCACGTTCTTCCCATCTCACAAGGACAAGGGACATGCCATCGAGGGGAGGCACCTGAGAAGGGCAGGGAGGCTCAGGGGCAAGAGAAGCAGGGCCAACCACGGCTCCTGGGCACTGATATTCCATGGGACCCAAGGGCTCAGGGCACGGCCCCTCGTGGGGCCTGGTTCCCTAAAATATATGCTGGCCAAGGTCGGCACCACTGGTGCCAAAAGCTGTTCTCATCATGGTGAGGCTCTCCAGCCAGCCGAGCCAGGGTTTCCAGCACAAGGGCAGTGCCAGCCGGAGCACGGCTGGAGCCTCTGCAGGAACTTCTGCTATAAGAACAAGGCGGGGGCCATGGGCACCTGGCAGACCACTCCTGCACCCCCATCACCTCTGTTTGTCAGTCCCGCGATCCTGTCAGTACCCCAAGAAGAACCACGAAGAGCCGCTATGGAGAGGGACTCTCGGGACAAGGCACCCCATGGACAGGTTGCAGAACTGAGCATTGGTTTCTTTGTTTGGACCCAGATCCCTTTGCTCACTGGGTCTTATGTGGATACCTAAGGACTGGCTACCTTTTTGCAAAAAGGGATGCATGTACTAGGATTCCCAAAATCCACATATCCCCTGCCTGCTCTGCCGCAGGCTTGCACCATAAGCTTGAACCAGGTGCTGACACCCCCAGGCCTCAGTTTCCCTGCTTTCTAAAATGGGCCTCACGACCCCGTCTTTCTGAACACACAGAGCTGGCCTGGCCCTTCAGTGAGATTCTGGATACTAAAGGGCTTGAGCAAGAGGAGGGCAATTCCATGGCAGAGGGTGGGGTCTGGAGTCTGCCCACCTGGGTTCAAATGCTGGCTCTACCTCTTGGGCAAGTCAGCTGGCCTCTCCGTGCCTCAGTTTCCAGCCTGCCAATGGAGATAATCATGTGCAAATCTTGTAGGGTCACTGCACGGACTGAACGAGATCAGTGGCTAAGCGCTCAGGATGGTGCCTGGCCGTGCTCAGGGAAGGTTCACTGTCTTCTTTTCGAAGACCCTCATACTTGGGGAAGTTCTGGCATCCCTACTTCACCGCCAAGGAAATCCGACCATCGGGCTTCAACAACACTGGTCTTTTTTGGGGTCACAGGCAGCTTTGAAAATCTGACAAAGCGACAGGCCAGTTCCCAAGGAAAACATGAATGTACAAAAATGTGCATTCATGTTGGGAGATCTCAGAACCCTTGGGGCCCAGGGGCAGTCCGTGGGTCGAGATAAAGTGGATGAGCTGGGGAAGAGGGGGCTCTCACCAGGACCCCAGAAACTGGTCTCTGCTTTCCACAGCCCCTGACTCCTGGCGACGGTCCCCATCTTGGGATGGCCCCATCCTTTTCTGCGAGCACCCAGGAAGCCAGCCTGAGGGCTCGGCCAGTGCTGCTGTTCCCGCCAAACCTCTCGGCAAACACGGGCTGCCGGCCCGGGGCTTCCTGGTAAGGCAGAAGCAGCTCTGCCTCGGGCCCCACCTGGCACCCCTGCCCTCTCCTGAGGGGGGGCCACTGCAGGGAAACCAGGGACCCACCGGTGGGAAGGGGGAGGCGGGCCTCGGGAGGTCCGGTGGCTGCCCTCTAGGGCACTCGACGAGGTTGACTTAGTGATATGAGCCGCTCCTGAGAACTGCCCGCATCCCGGGCCCCTGGGGGGTCGCCTCCAAAAAGGGATCAGGATGACCTGGCTGTGTGTCCTGGGGCTTCCTAGAGGCCCCGTGGCTCCATCTCTAAGATGGGGATAATTTGGAGCTGCCTCCTCGGTGGATGGAGAACTAACCAGATGATGCAGGTTAACATGTCCATCAAACTGGTACAAAGTCAGTGCTCGAGAAAAGACGGCTAATTCCCCAGCTTGCTTCCTGCTCACAGAAAGTGGAGCCCAGGGGTCTTTTTACATTTCACAGGGCCTCAGTCCAGGCAGGCAGGGCTTTTGCCAATGCAGCTCTCTCAAGAGCCTTGTGGGTTTTCTATGTAAGTGATTTAAAAAATAAAAGTCCTGGGAACCCAGCTGGCCTCCTGAGTCACGGTCCTAAGAGACAGGAGGGGCTCTGGTCCCCACTGCTCACTGAGGCCTCCTACAGGGGTCCTCAAAGGCTGCCCGCAGGGGTGAGTCCCCATCAGAGGTACTGAACTGGTAACCCTCTCAGGAAATGACTGTTCTGGGGCTTGCGCTGTCCTCGTTTCTCTCTCCCCTCCTTCTCTCGTGCAGGGAACAACCCCTGTTGTATCCTAACCTAAAATCTGCCCACTTCCCTAGTAACAGCTAACGGCACAAGACCACAAGTCCGCCCACAAGCTTCTGCCAATCCCCAGCCGTCCCGTAGCCCTCACTCTTCCTGCTCTACCCTGCCCTCCTCATTCTCTATATAAACCCCTGCACTTCCTTAATAAATTAGACTTGCTCTGCACTCCAGACTGTCTCTGTGGTCTCTCCTTACCACGCGTCCTTCCACGCCTTAGAAGCCCCGCTCCGGCCCACTCCTCGCCTGGGCCTTAGAGCACCATCGTCGGCCGTGCCAGCCCCTCCATCAACCCCCGCTGGCGCCCGACCCCTTTGGGCGCAAGCAGCCCGTCAAACCCCCACCCCCTTCCCCACCCCCTGAAGAAGCTGCCTGCTCCCGGCCCTGGTCTCAGGCTCTGCTTTCGGGGGAACCAAGCTCAGAATCACACATACCCGCCAGTACGGCAGGAGCTCCACCCTCACAGGGCCTCTTGTGACAGCTCCACGAAGGAGATGGTCTGATTATTTGTTTTGCCGGTAAGAGAAACCGAGCCTCAGAGAGGTAAAGGCATTTGCTCAAAGCCACCCATCTAGGGAATGAGTGGCAGAGTCAGGATTTGAACCCAGGCATCTGGCTCCAGGGCCCGAATTCCTGCAGTCCTGGAAAATGGGGGAGGCGAGGGGACAAGAGCATTGCCCCTCGGGGGACCCCTGCATCCAGCTAGCACACAGACTGCAAATGTGAATGCTCCCTGGGAGTCAGGCAATGAATGTTAATGTCTATAGTGGCTGAGTCAGGGGGCATTAGGGAATGGTGGGGAGTGTGGTGAACAGAAAGTGCATCCCTGTCTTTTAGTTGGCAATGGAGAGAAAGGACATGTTAAATAAAAACCCATCTTAGGGCCAGTTTAGTATACAGGCCATCGTTGGCAAACTCTGCTTTGTAAGGACTGCCCCCAGGGCCACCCAACTCTACTGGAAAAAGAGACCCTCTTGGGAACAAGCAGCCCTGAGCCTGACCCAGCCAGGTGGCATCTATCCACTTTACCTGCGTTGTGCTCGTCCATCGAGAAGGCCTTGTTTTCCATGTAGGTCCGTGGCAGCTGCACGTCCTCCTCGAAAGCTGTCTCCCGCATCCGAGGCTGCGACGTGTCGAAGTAGTTGGGTGTGTTCTCCTGCGGGGCCGGGAGAATGGCGCAGTGGATCTCGGGGATGGCGTGGAAGATGACAAAGACCCAGCCGCTGGCCACCAGCGTGATGGCCAGGGTGGGGTCGCCCCAGGCCTCACCCTGCCGCAGCTCGGCATTGCCGAAGAGGTACATGGTCAGCCAGGCCACCCAGATGAGCACGGAGAGGAAGGCGGTGACCAGGAGGCAGGCCCCGTTCTGCTTCCACTTCTTGAACTTGCCGCACAGCGTGAAGAGGGCCAGCCCCAGCGCGGCCGCGAGCAGGACCATGTCGTAGATGAGCGCCATGGCGAAGTCCATGGGCTCGTAGGCGCAGGCCGGCTTGGCGTCGCGCAGCACGGTCAGCACCAGCCACTCCACGGCGATGATGACCTGCACCAGCATCAGGCACAGCGCCGCGCCCACCAGCTGCCAGCCCGACGGGCCCTTGCCGTGGCGCACCAGCCGCCGCACGCGCCATGCCTGGCTCAGCAGGCAGGAGAAGCAGAGCGCGAACAGGACGCCCCAGAGGAAGCGGCGGATGGCGCAGATGGTCTCGTCCTCCCGGATGATGAAGGCGAACGTCAGCCCGAAGAGGCCCAGCGTCCCCAGCAGGAAGAGGAAGTGCAGGCCCGTGGGCTCCTTCTTCTCCTTGTCCTTGATGAACGGCAGCCGCACCAGGAGGATGAGCATCAGGAGCAGCGTGATCAGGGCGCCCGCCCCGGCCACCGCCTCCACCACGATACCCCAGATGGTGTCCAGGTCGCACAGGGACACGTACTGAGGGAGGAGGTCCAGCCCGCAGCCCCGGGACGTGCTGGTGTTCTCGGAGGCCCCGGAAGCGATCACGAAGAGCAGGAGGAAGGCGAGTGCTGGGTGGGTTCTCATCTTTCTCTCTGATGCCACGGATGTTCCGGAGAAGCCAGCAGAGGGGTGGGTAGGGGGAGAGAAAGGGCGATTCACTGTGAGACCCCTAGCTCATTTCCACCCTGCCGGCCCCAGTGGTGCCTCTGATGCACCGGGCAAGGATGCCCCTTTCTCCAGGTGGCACAGCCCCTCGCCAGGGGGCTTCAGCTCCCATGTGCACCCTTGGCCAGTCTCAGTGCACAACCCGCACAGCTGTACCTGGTGGCCTCGTCAGGCTTGGGGGAGACTCCCTTTCTCTGTATAGCCTTTCAGTCTTATACCACGTGCCATGCCTGACCTCTTCAAAAATAAGGGGACATGAGGAGCGGAGGCAGCTCAGTGGTTGAGCACCTGCTTCCCATGCATGAGGTCCCAGGTTCAATCCCCGGTACCTCCTAAAGACAAACAACTGAAAAACCAACTCTCGTTGGGGAGTGGATGTAGCTCAGTGGTTGAGCACCTGCTCGCCATTCACGAGGTCCTGGGCTCAATCCTAGGACCTCCTGAAAAAAGAAAAGGGACACCCTGAAAACGTAGAGAGACCTGCCACAGATCTCACGCAGCGCTGGCTGCGAATACTGACGGATGGCCCACTCTGGCAGGAAGTCCGCGAGGGTCCATGCACTTGGTTCCCAAGGCGCCCATCGCAGGGAGGCCCTTAGTGGAGTCCTGTCTTCCAGGTGACAAAGCCGAGCCTCCCGGGGGGCTGGCCACACGCCCAGCCCCTAGAAGCAGCTCCTCTTCTGCTTCAAACTGAGGACAGCCAAGAGGAACCGCCTCCCTCGGGGCCACAGCCCCCTCTTCTCACACCTTCCGTCTTCCCCCAAAAGCTCTCCTGGGACCCCCTTCCCTGCCCGCAGGCCACAGCCCCTCACCTCTCCCCGGGATGCCTGTGGGCAGCTCCCAGCCCCTCCCTCTCTCACCCCATTCATGCTGCTCTCCACGCAGCGCCTGGACATGGGCAGGACCCCAGTGTCCTCTCGTGCCGCGCCCCCGGCCCCCTCCTGCCTGGAAAACCGCTCCCACCCTGTCTTTGGCCACGGCCGCGCCCCTGCTACGCTCCACCTGCTCGTTTCTTTCTCGGCTCTGAGTGAATCTAGGTTTTTGCCCGTTTCTGTTGCCACTCTCCTCCCTTCCCCTCCTTTCTCCTTGTCTTTCTCCAGGTAAGATGGGCGTGGGGTGGGCAGGGGCATGGCCTGTCTTGTCCCGTCAGTGTGCACCCGGGGTTCAAAAACCAAAAGTGTCTCCAGACGTTGCCCCAAGCCCCCTGGGGCGGGTTTGAGCTCCAGCACACAGGGGCTGCTCAGTGCACCCCGAGGGGGGAGGGCGCTCCACCCGGACGCTCTTCGGTGCCACCAGCTCCTCGTGGTGAGAGGCACAGCCTGCTCAGCGCTGCCAGGGGCTCTCCCGGCTTACCGGCTTCTTGCCTGGACCATGTGTGGGGTTGCAGCCGCCACCCTGTCCCTCCCCCAGCAGCTCCTCCGTGTCCCTGGGGCTTCCCTAAGTAAATGCGCCATCGACCACCTCTCTCCTTGTTCTTGCCTCTGCTGGCCCTGAGGGCATCGGCAGGGAAATGTCACTGCTGCTGCTGAGTGAGAAGGTGCCTGGCGCAGCACGGAGTGACTCCTCTGCAGGCTCCCAGTAGCAGGCATGTGGCAAGAGGCGCTCCTTAAACGAGCATCCCAGCATCCGCGCTCAGGCACTGAGGGGGCGAGGACGCTCCCGGGCGGTGCGATGGGCCCGAGGTGCAGCCGGGTCCCTGTCACCGCACTGCCCGCTGGAGCCCCACCCCGGCCACAGACGACTTGCCCAAACATCAGCTGACCCACCGAGTCCTTTAACTGGCCTCGCTTAGAAGGAAACCTAACACATTCAAATACTTAGCTCTTACAACGTGTACCTTGTTCCTTGGTGTAACTCACGGGGCAAACCCCAACGCACCACCCTTTGGAAAAAGACTGTTCCAGATGGTGCTGCGTCACCAGGTCCTTGGCAAGCACGCTGGGCATCCACGTTAAAGGAGCAGATGGGTCTGACCAACATGCCATGGGTCCCCGGTGGAGGGCCTCTGGAGGGACCGCCCCCATCTCAACAAGGGCAAACCCATGAGGAGACTTCCCGCCAGCAGTCACAAGGTACACCCCCGCCGCCCTTGCAGGCCACACAGCGGCCAGCTCCAGCCCCAGAGAGGCTGGGAGGATGGCAGGGACGAATGTACTTCTGCTGTCTTGGCCACCAACTCTCCACGGTCCATTAGGCCACTGATTTTCAAACTGGGGCGCCTTTGACCTCCAGGGGACAGGTGGCCAGGTCTGGGGACATTTCGGGTTGTCACTTAGGGGGTGCTAGTGGCATCTAGTGGGTTGAATCAGGGAAGCTGTTCAACTCTCTACCATGCACAGGTCTGCTCCCACAACACAGAATAATCTGGCCCCAAATGGCAAGAGAGCAGGTTCAGAAAAGCCTGATCTGGGCACCTAAGGACAAAGTCAATGGGGAAGATACCAGGAAACCACAGGCTTCTCCACCCCGGCCCTGCACCCCACACCCCTGCCTTCCAAGAACGCAGCCTTCATTCTTCTCCTCCCATAGAATCTCCTCTCTCCAAGCCTGGCTGCACGTTGGGACTAGGTTTCCCCAGCTCCTCCCCCTTCCCTCTTGTCCTCCCATCCACAACAGGAAACCAGCAGGGGTGACGGGAACACCAAGATGGCGGCCAAGCATCCAAAACTGGGCAGGGCTTCTATGACCCTCCTCTGGGAATTTAGCTCCTCTCTCAATAACACAAGAAACGGACGCACACTTGCTTTCGGTTTTCATTCCTAAAGGCGGAACCCCCCAGTCCTTCCCAGCATCTGTTTTTCCTGACTTTCTTTGGAGAAGCTACCTCGAACCTTATCACTGAGCATGGGCACATGACCCAGGTCTGGCCAATCAGAGCATTTATCCCTCCCTTTGGCCATGGTGATTGGCTCATGCACAGGAAGATGGCCTGAAACAGACCAATGAGAATCAGCCCTAGGATTTTTGCTAGAATTGGAAAGAGGTCTCCTCTTTCTGCTGGGGTTTTTAGCTAGAAGGATAGAGGTGTAGAGCTGTAGAAGGACATATTTGCTGCTACAGGATAAGGTGACTCAGAGCAATCATCTAAGAGATGGAACAGGAATCTAATTATCATTGAAATGCCTGGATTCAGCCATGCCTGAAGCCAGGTATCCTGGTCATTGTATTATATCAGCCAATTAAGTTCCCTCTTCCCTCTTAAGCTTCTTTGCGCTGGGTGAATCCCTTGCTAACAAAGAAGCCCTAATACTCCTCGTAGGTCCTGTAGCTCCCTTCTTCCAGGAAGTCCTCCTTACCCATTATCTGGGCATGCAGATGCAACCCATGGCAGCCAGGGTCTTTTTAGGGGTCCAGTTGTCTCCAACGGGACAAACCATTGCTGAGGTCCCCCTAAGATGACAGTGACCCCACTCCCTAGAACAGTGCCCCCATGGCAGGGGTGTGGGGGGCATGGCGTTACACACCACCTCACAGAATGAAGTCCAGTCTGGCTCATCCGGGATTTCTGGGAGATTCCAATGGCCCTGCAGAGCCGGCTATGAGCAGGACAGTGACAATCACCACCACCGTTAGCTCACGGAGCCCTGGCCTGTCCTGGGCACTCTGCTATGCACTTCACCCATAATAGTGTCCAGCCACCTGCACGGCAACCCTAGACCAGGGCTCTGACCACCCCCATTTCACAGGAGATGAAACTGCGGCAAAGCGAGGTCAGCTGGTTTGTCCAAGGACGTGCGTCAAAAATGGTGGGGCCGGGAGGCAGACAACTGTACCCCTGCCAGCGCGCTCTCCCTACAAACCAGGGCTCTCGAAATGCCACCCGGGGAGCCTTTGCTGGCCCGTCTGCTACGTTAGAATCTCCCTGTCCCTGTCCCTCTCCAGGCCAGCACGCTGCACTGCTGTCTTTGTCGCATGTGCTGCAATTACCAATTATTTCATTTCGCTACTAATTTGTTCTGCGCCCCCTGCCTCTGGGCCCCTGTCCATCTTGTTCTGCGCCGGGCTGGCACGTGGGAAGGGCTCACCATCCAAGAGTTGAATGAAGGAACGGATAGCTCAAGTCTCTAACCCTCCCATCACCGTGGCTAGGTGTAGGGACTGAGGGTCTGAGAGGTTTAAGTCCGGCCCCTCGGGCTGGCAGCTTCCCATCACTCCTTGCAGGCGGCGCTTAAGCACGCTGCGGCTGGAGACGCAGGGAGGGTCGCGGTGCGGGGAGCGAGGCCCTAGGCCCAGGCCCCCTCCACTGGCCACCCCCACCCCCTGGGCCAAGCAGGTCACACCCACCCCCCTTCAGCTGTGCTCACGGTCAGGGAAGCCCCCTCCTGCCCGCGAGCCACCTGGCGCTCCCACCCCTGAGGGCGGGGCCGCTCTCCAGGAGCCCCCAGGCCGAAAAATACCGGGTTAGAGTGTTCAAGTCAGCAAGGCAGGGCTGAACGGGACAGGATGAATATATAGCAACAAACCCGTGGGATGCAGGCATGCGGCTCCTCAAAGGAGCGATGAATAAAGGGGAACGAACGCGCGAGGCTCGCCTCCCATACTAATTACCGTCGCTGCCAGGCTCCCAGGAATGTGACTCATTCAGAGGCTCTCAAACTGCACCACACACGCACACACACAAACAAGACTCCAGGAGGGGCTAGGGGCCCCCGGCAGGTGGTGAAGCCTGTTTCTCCACGAGCTGGGGCCTGCTGAGGCTGGAAAGAATGCAGGCAAGATTCCTGGTCCCGGGAGGGCACCCCACGTCTGGCCGGTTCTCCCAGCACCCCCTGCTCTCCTGCTTTTCCAGTCCTGTCCTGGTCACTTGCTGGGCGACCGTGGGCAACTAACTGACTGGACTTTTCCTGCCTCAGTTTCTGCATCTGCAAAATGGGGGTGATAAGAGCACTCCCCTCGTGGGATTGTTGTGAGGATTAAAACAAATTTGGGTTGAGGGCAGTAGTTTATGTAGAGCAAGCCCTTGTGCAAAGCGTCCATTAAAAAAATAAGATTGGCAACTGCTCCAGGATCCGACGTCACCAACGGGGCAGGTGGCTTTTCCAGGAGGGGCAGTTGCCATGGAGATGGGATTGAAAGGGTGGGACCCCTCACCCAGGTTTTGTCCACTGTGGGTGTCCAGCCTCCCCCATCACGCAAACAGGTCCTTGAGGTGGTGGGAAGCAGAGATGACTGTGCAGGAGCTGACCTGGGAACCCCAATGCCTTGCTCCCTGCAGTAGGTGCTCTAAGTGGGGGCCCCCCTGTGAAGGTGGAGGTGGAACCTTGGCCAGCTTGGGGGCCCTGAATCTAGAGGGGTCAGAGGCAGGACACTCGAAGAACAGAGGCGGGCCATTCTCTTGGGAACCAGCGTCCCCACCCATGTGAAAGGAGAAACAGAATGTTCAAAGCTGGCCCTGGAACACACCATTCTGACTTGCAACCACCCCGACCCCCTCCCAACCTCCCCCCCAGCACCCAGTCGGTCAGAGTCAGAACTTGGTTACCTAGTAGCTGTGTGACCCTGGACAAGATACTTAACTTCTCTGAACCTCAGTTTTGTCTCTTTGGTGTCAAATGGGGATAAATGATAGCACTGACCTCTCCAGGCAGGTGTGAGTAAATGAAACGCTGTATGAAAAGTATCAGTCCAGTGCCCCACACACCGGAAGCCCCAGTACTGGCCTGGTAAAGGGGACAATCATGATTCTTGTTGTCCAGTTGGGGAAATGAAGGCAGAGGGGTCAAGTAACGGGGCCAGAGGCTTACTGGAATTCCCAGGCGTGAGACTAGCACCCATTTCTCCCATCTCCTAGTCCCTAAGGCTTTCTTCTGGAGCACCCTGGCCTGATCCCTGCTCGCAAACCCCCCAGCTCCACCTCGGGTCCCTGGCATAGGTCCAGGATGGGGCCAAGGAGCCCCCCCCCCCCAGGGCCCCGAGTTTTACACCCTGTCCCGGCCCACCCTGCGTTAGAGCCGCCAGTGCATTTCCTGCCCTGGTGGAGATTAAACTATTACAAGGTTTCCTGACGGTAAACTCTTTCCCAGACCAGCAAGCTCACCCTCTCGCCCCCGATATCATTTCCAAGTTACACAAGCCCGTAATCTTCATTTCCCAAGGCCAGACAGTCCTCCAGCCTATCTGGGGGGGCTCTGGAATAAAAACAAAATAAAACAAAAAAACCCTCCCAGGTTAGTAAACACGGCTGAAGAGCGCAAGCTCTGTGACCCATGAATATGCAAAGCAGCAATCATTTAGATGCAAACTGCATCCACACTCCGTCCCCGTTCTGGGGTGGACGTCATTCCCAGAAGAAAATGCAACTAACTCGGGACCCCGGGAAACCGCGAGGGGGTGCCCATGTGCCAGAAGCAAACGGGGCCACGGGCTCTGGTTAGGCTGGACAAGTGCTGCTTAAAAGTGGGGAGTGGGGTTTAGAAACCCGGACGGCTCCCCCGGTCGGCTCACGGGGCTGGCCAGGCTGACAGTGGTCCTCACAGGCTGCTCCTCTCGCCGTCCCCAGAGGCAAGACGGGATGGATGGGGGTGGGGAGGGGCGGGTAAAAATCAGATCCCGTGGCTGCCCCATTCAAAATTCTCTCCGGGCTCCCCCGGCCCCTGCAGAATGGAACCTAAACTCCTTTGCACCGCCCCAAAGGCCAGATCTGGTTTGGTCCCCTCCCCCCGACACACGCACGCAGCTGCCTGAGCGCTCCGGCCACGATGGCCTTTGTTCGGCGCTCACGCCCACCCCTGCCCTCTTGCCCGGTTCCCACTTTCCTACCGGCTCCGGGGGGGGCCAGCCCCAACCTCGCGGGGCTCGGTTCCAATGTCACCCCCAGAACCGCAGTGGGCCCTGGCACTTTCTTCCAGGCCCCCAGCCTCGTTTTCCTGACCGCACTCTTCCCCAGCTGCGAGCATCCCCCACTCACTACTTATTTACTTGCTCAGTGTCCCTTCGCCACCTCCCAGAGGCCGGAGGGCAGGGGCTTGCCCGCTGGGTACCCGGGAGAGCCTCAGTCCCCAGCTCTGTGGCTGGCACATTTGCTGAGATAATAAACTGACCAGGCAAAGCTTTCGAGCTTCTCTTTCCAACACACTGAAACTGCGCTTCGGCTGCCTGTGTCCCCAAGGGCGACTTCCCCAGCTCCTGTCCTCTTCCCTTCTCAACTCAGCCAGCCCCTCTGCAGACTCAGAGCAGGGAAGGGACAGGAAACCGGGGCGACGCTTCAGGCCAGGCACAAATCGGCAGGGCGGGGGGCCCCCAGGCCAGGGGCCGCCCCGCGTCCTATTGTACACGCCGCGGAACTCGCGGGGCGGTGCTGCCGCCAGCCCTCACCCAAGAAACTTCGGAAGCAGGGTTCCTGGGTGAGTGTCCAGGCTTGGGGGCCGGGTCCCTCCCCCATTGCTTTCTGCGGGGACTCCCAGCTCCTCCCGGGCTCTGCTCGCGCGCCCCCCTCCTGGCGCAGTCGGGGCAGGCAATCTGGCGCGTGGGCCGGGGCCCCAGGCGCGGACGCCGCTGCCCGCCGCACGCCAGGGGCCTTTGTCCGCGCTCCAAAGAGCCGCTCCCGGCTCGGTCCGGGAGACGAGGAGAAAGGGGACGCTGGCTGGGCCCGGGTGTGACCGGGGACAGGAGGACGACCGCGTGGGCTGCTCTGGAGGGACCTCCGGGGCAAGGTCGGGGTCCCCGTCCCCAGCTGCTTAACCAGCTCCTCGGGGTGCGCCCCGCTCCGCCCAGGTGGCAGGGACCCCGAGATGCCCGGGGTCCTCGAGGGACTGAGAGCTCCTACACACCCTCCCCCAAGGAGAACGAGGGACACAGCGCAGGCTCCTTCCCCTCTCCCCCCACACTGGCCACCTCTCCCGGCGGCCCAAGTGCTCCGGGTCCGAAGCAGAAACGCCAGCCCCCTCCCCCACCATTGTGCAAAGCCGCCCCCTCCCCCACCCCCGATTGTCCCCCAGTCCCTGGCCCCGGCTCCGCCTCCCTTCGCCCGCAGTGACCCCCCCTCCTCGCTGCCGCCGGGAAGTGCGCGGCCACCGCCGGCCCCGAGCTTGGCCCCAGCTGCCTGCGGCAGGTGCGGCCGCTCACCCCCGGAGCCCGGCCCTGGGAACCCCCGCTGGGTCTGCCTAGTCCAGAGTCAGGCCCCCACCGGCGTGCCACGCGGACCCCTCCCACGACGGGTCCCTCGGGCACGCTGGATCCCCTGACGCAGCTAGGCCGTCTTTACCCGTGGTCGCCCTCATTCCCTCCCCAGAGACTTGGATCTCCACGCGGTCCGGGTCCCCAACCACCCCAGCCGAACCAGGTCCCCCGCCCCTCCCCCCACGACCTCCGTCCGGCCCCCTGCGGCTCTTCTCCCACTGCACTAGGGTGTCCCCCCCCCACCCCCGTATCTCCCATCTGCTCTCCGAGCAGACTACTACCTTGGGGGGAGCATCTTAGAGAAGCGCAAGAAGCGGACCCCCCAACCCTCCCAAGTCTGCGGCGGGAAAAGTTTCTGGGGGCTCGGCAGCGCCCTCCGCCCCATCTGCGCAGCTCGCACTCACCGACCCCCGCGGCCGACAGCGCCGACGCTCCCGCTGGCCCGCAGCCCGAGTCACATCTCTGCAGCGCGGCCGCGGCCCCCACCCCGCGCGCGCCAGCCCGCCGCTCCGGCCTCGCTGCCTGGCCCCACTGCCTCGCCAGCTGGAGCCGCCGCCGCCGAGGCGCCCCCTGGCCCGGCCCCCGCCGCCGCCGCCGCCGCGCCCCGCCCCTCCGGCCGGCTCCGCCCCCCGGGCCTCCCAGCCCGGCCCCCCAGCCCCGCGGCCGAGCCCCAGACCCCGCGCCGCCCGCGCGCGCCCACCCCGCGGCCCGAGCCCAGGCGCACGCTCCTCGCTCGCTCCTTGCCCCCAGTGCTGAGACGACCCCCCCCCCTCCCAGTGTCCCACATCTGGGGACACTCCGCCCACATCCACGTACACCCTCCCAGGGCGCCCATCGTCGGTCCCGAGGCGCAGGGCACATCCGCAAGTTGATCCATTTGCAGCATGGTCCCCCCCGCCAACACACACGCACACGCACGCACGCACGGAGGGACACTCTCCAACGTGGGATCGTCGGCAGTAACTCCCCCACGACCCCCCATTGCCCGCTCCAGGAGCGAAAGGATCCCGGCCGGCGCGCGGACCAGTGTCACCCGCCCGCGGCTCGGCCTCCTCTGCGCAGGTCGGAAAACCGCCCCAGGCCACCCACTCCCGCGCGCGTCTGTCCCTGGGCGCACAATGAGCCCCACAGCTACGTCCCTGGCCATCCGCAAACACACGGGTCCCCCGGAGCGCCCCTCACGTGGGCCCTCCCGCAGGGCCCCCCACCGCCCCCTCGCACAGCGCCCACGCGCACGCACGCCCGCCGCCCTCTTGGGCGCACTCAGCCCGCGGCCCCGGGCCACTGGCCTCGCCCGCCGCGGCGCCCAGCCGGGACGCGCGGTGCAGGGGGCAGGCCGGACCCAGCGTCCCCCCTCGGCCCGGGGAACTCGCTCCTGCCCACCCCGAGCCGTCCGGACCTGGGGGCCGCGCTCCAGCTCCCTCGGGGGCCTGGCTCCCCGGGGCAGCCTCAGCCCGGCTTCCCGAGCAGCCGGGGTCGCCCCAGCTTGCCCCAGTTCGCCCCAAACCAGCCCCCTTCCTGTTTATGGTTTCTCAGGGGGGGTCCCTTCTCCACTCTCGCCCTCAAGACCACCCAGGCTGCTGACCCCCGGTCTCCCCTCTGCTGGGGGGGGGGGGCAGGAAGGTGGGCTGCAGAATAACACTTCCATCTGGGGAGAACCGTAGCCCCTGATCTATGGGGGCTGCCAACCTTTCTTTCTGATACCCCATCCCTTCCCGACCCTCCCAGTCCGGGTCTTACCAAGCTGGTTTCACCCGGCCAGTCCGCGTAGCCCTAGGACGCGCATCTCTGCGAATACCTGTTATCATATTTTAAGAAAAATGGAGCTACGAAGTCAGAGATCTAGTCCAGTTTTACGCACCGACGTATCCTTAGGGCCTAACACACAGTAGGTGCTCATTAAATCCCTGCAAACCAACCTTTACTCAGAGGTTCCCGCCAGACTGTGGCATTGGACCGTGGGTGGGCACCGCCACCTGGTGATAGATAATGGAACTGACGCGAGTTTATTTTCTTTTCCTTCGCGTAAGGAGAGCAAGTTCTTTCTGAGCCTCGGTTTCTCATCTGTAAAGTAGAGATGGCTTTAACGGCACATGCTTCTTGAGGTTGTGAAAATTAAGGACCTAATGCATATTAACTTCTTCATGCAGTGGCTGTGCATGAAAAGCCCCCTGTGTGTTGATCAATATTCCAGGTATAGGTAGTCTCCTTCCCATCTTATCTTACGGATGGGTCCTGACTGTTTCAGTTTTCATTTTGGGAAGCAAAGAGAGAAAATTTAGGTTTGGGAAGCAAAGAGAGGAGTTATTCCATCACTCCCCCCTCCCCCCCAGCCAAAATTTGAAGGACCTATGACTCATCATCATCATCATCATCATCATCATCATGAGGACAGTTAACTCTTTCATAGCCCTGGCCATGTGCCAGAGGCTGCTCTTAGTGCTTTCTATTCATTAACTCAGTTAACCTTTCCAGCAACCTTCCAGGCCAGATAACACTCATCTCCCCATTTTACAGATGGAGACACTGAGGTACAGGGGGGTAAAGTACTGGTCTTGGGCCATCAAGTTGGCAGAGCCAGGATCACACCCAGGTCTTCTGCCTCCACAGCCCGTGCTCTAGCCTGGTGTGGTTCGCTGCAGGGCAAGATATTGTAATGTCTCGCCTGGTCTCCTGTCTTGAAGAGAACGGCTCCAGGAGGTGCACGAGCCCACTCTGGGCTAATGAACCCCAGTGGCTTCTCAGGCTGTAAAATGGTGCGGGCACTGCCTGTGGCTTCCCTATGACAAACATCTGTGTTTGTAATTAGGTGTTTATCTGTGTGGCCCTTTGCTTAGTGTTGGCTTCCCCTGCATCTCAGTTATTGGATAGAACTTTCTGCAAAGATGGATGTGTTCTCCATCTGCACTTTCCAGGAGTAGCCACTAGCCACATGTGGCTAGTACAACTGAATTTTCAGTTTTATTTCATTTTACCTAGTTTAAAGAGCCACACCTGGCTAGTGGCTAATGTATCAGCCAGCAAAGCTGTGAGCTTAGTGAGGGCGGAACTGTGCCTATTCTTCATCCTTGTGTCCTGTGCCCCATCCAGGCCAGGGCTTATCAAATATTTGTTGACTTAAATGGCTAATTAAATTTCAGTCTCACTTTCCTCTTTAAAGTATACCTATTCTATGTCCAAACCCTTCAGAATTCTCTTTTCTCTGCTAATAAGTAATTCATATCTCAAATTAATGTACTGCACAGAGCACTGGAGTTCTGAAAGTAAATTTCTTTAGATCATTTTGCCCAAAATATGGTCAGGGACCAGATCTTGCATGTGACAAAACTAAGTCTCAAAAAGCTTAAGTGACGTCCCCGAAGTCTCATGGCTAGTAAGTAGCAGAGGCAGGACGCAAAGGGTGCATCACTGGGGCCCACAGACCGGCTCACAAATCACCATGTGACAGCCACCTGCTCTTCCTTTCCTGCATTAGCTCCCACAAGTCCTTGTGGTCCATAAAATAGCTTGCGGTAGTGACACCATCACCATACCTCCTGTGGTCCCTTGTGACACCATCATGGGGAAACTCCCAATATCTCCATAGCTGTCAGGAAAGATTCAGCACCAAGTAAGAGGACAAAAAGTAGACTAAACCACAGGGATTTTTTTTTTTGTGTGTGTAATATATCTCATACAACAAAAGTTGTGGTGTGGGTGATCTCCCAGTTGATTCATTCTCAATGAATAGTGTTAACATGGACTCAGACTCTTTCCGGTCTTCTGTTCTGCCATCTCAAGTCAACACCTCATGATCACAAGATGGCTGCCACAGCACCATGCATCACGTCTTCACTTGGCATTCTCAAAATGTAGGAAAGACGATGTTCTGGGAATATAGCACTTTCATGAGTCTCCCAGCTAACCAAAGAGGAAATCATTCCCAGAATCCTCCCTTTGCCCCTGCATACTTCTGGCCAGAACTGGACCACATGGCCTCCTTTGTTGCAAGGGAGGCCAGAAGTGAGCACTTGGCATTTTCAGTTTCTATATAGACACTCAGTAAAAGAGGAGGGTGAGGGAAATGTAGTTGAGACAGCAACTGCCAGTGTTGGTCCCAGGCATTCCCTCCTCGGGTGGACAGGGGGCAGGAGGCTGAAACAGTACCTTGTGTGAACATTCTCGCCCAGCTGCCCGTGAAGATGGCTTCTGAGATCTGGACCATCACCACTCTGTCCCAGAGGGGGCGAACGCAATCCCAGGTTCGGCAGGAGAGGGGTGGCACCCTCTCCTCCTCCTCTCCCCTCAGTTTCTTCCAAAGCAACTTGGGGCCCCAGAAGCAACTCTTTCTAGACTCTAGAGAAGGTTTCTGCTTTACATTTCACTACTAGAAGGCGCCTTACTGTGCCTCCCAAACCCAAGAACTGTCCCTAAGGAGTCTCCACCTCCACGTAAAACAGAGCTATTCCAATTGTTGCACTTCTAGGTTCTTTATTTATAGGCTCCTGTGGTCCTCCCCCGTGGAGGTTTCAGAAATCTTAGGGCCGTTCATTTGGCGCTGCTCAGTCATCGAGTTTAGAGGGGTGTGGGCTCCAGGGTCAAGTGGAGGCCAGAGGCGGCGTCCAGTTGTGCCTGGCTCGGCATGGGGGATTCTGCATCCCCTTTAGCTCCCAGGGGGGCTGCTGCCCTGGGACCACCTTGCCCAGTCGTTTTCCAGCCTGCCGACTCGTAGAACCACCTGACTCATTTGCAAAAATGGGTGCCTGGGCCCTTCTCCAGCCCTGTTCAATCAGCACCTCCGGAAGACCCCGAAGCAGACCCAGACCCTTGGCTCAGCTGCGGGTAGAGGTGGGAGACGTTAGAGCCTTGGGGGTAGGGCCCAGAGCTCCTGAGGCAGAAAGGCGGTGGGCTGAATTTCAGGATGGCAGCCGGCGGCCGTGCCACCTGGGAAAGGCCGCTTCATTCTCTGAGCCTCAGTTTCCCCACCTGTGTGATGGGGCGGCCGCCGTAGCACTCGGCTGTTAGAGCTGAATGAGCTGGAGCTGAGACGGGGGTCAGCGTCAACCTGGGCAGTGGCAGTGCCTGAGAGGAGTGAGATTTAAAAGGACCATTGCATTACAATTTACGATGATTTGTGTATTAGTTATTTTAACTTAAAAGGACTGGAGGGAGTTTGGGTCGAGAGAGCAAGTCTGGTCTGGTTGCCCCTCCCGCTATTTCTTTGAGCAGGACGGGGAGCTGCGCCTGCTTCTCTCCATTCCCTTCCTCTCCTCGGTGTGCCAGGCCCTTGGCCAGCGATTCTCAAAGTGTGGCCAGAGGGCGCTCTCAGACCATTTCCACAAAGATGCTAAGACTTTATTTGCCATTAAAACAGAACAAACCAAAAAAACTCTCGCTCTCTCCCAAGTGTTCAGTGGCGCTTCCTGGCGGCTCGTCGTCCAGCCGCAGGCTGAGCGCAGCGGCGGGCGTGAGGGTCTAGCTGTCTTCCTGGATATTGCAGAGATCCCCAAGAGTGCAAACCAGTGCCGCACGTCTCGCCCATGGTGCCTTTGCTTCAGAAAATAGAGTTGATTTTTCTTAAAAAATTAAAGGTGTCATGTATGTTAACTTGGAATGGGTTTATTATTGTTTTTTGTCTTTAAATGAACAGATGCTTTCAAAATTCCTTGGCTCCAATTTCAAATATGTTAAATATTGGTAAGTGCACCCACCTAAATGTAAGCTCTTTGGGGTCCTCTGTGATTTTAAGATTGTGAAGCATTCTGGGGAACGTAGAGCCCGAGAGCTGCTGCCCAAGATACACTTTTCAAGAGCCGTCGCTCCAAAAGGACGCGCAAACAAGTAGATAGCATTGCAGTGTGCCAAGCGCTGGTCCACACGCTTTTTAGGTACTATCTTTTTTTTTTTAATATTTATTTTTAAAATTTATTTCTCTCCCCTTCCCCCACCCCCATTGTCTGCTCTCTGTATCTATTTTTTAAAAAAGATTTATTTATTTATTTCTCTCCCCTCCCCTCCCAACCCCCCGGTTATCTGTTTTCTCTTTATTTGCTACGTCTTCTTTGTCTGCTTCTGTTGTTGTCAGTGGCACAGGAATCTGTTTCTTTTTGTTGCGTCATCTTGTTGTGTCAGTTCTCCGTCTGTGCAGCACCATTCCTGGGCAGGTTACACTTTCTTTCGCGCTGGGCGGCTCTCCTTACGGGGCGCACTCCTTGCGCGTGGGGCTCCCCTATGCGGGGGACACCCCTGCATGGCAGGGCACTCCTTGCGCGCATCAGCACTGCGCATGGGCCAGCTCCACACGGGTCAAGGAGGCCTGGGGTTTGAACCGCGGACCTCCCATGTGGTAGATGGACGCCCTAACCACTGGGCCAAGTCCGCTGCCTCTGTGTCTATTCACTGGGTCTTCTTCTTTGTCCGCTTGGATTCTTGTCAGTGGCACCAGGAATCTTTGTCTCTTTTTGTTGCGTCATCTTGCTGTGTCATCTCTGTGTGTGTGCGGCACCATTCCTGGGCTGCACTTTTTTTGGTGCAGAGTGGCTCTCCTTGTGGGGTGGCTCTCCTTATGGGCGCACTCCTTGCACGTGGGGCTCCCCTACGCGGGGGACACCCCTGCATGGCACGGCACTCCTTGCGCACATCAGCACTGTGCATGGGCCAGCTCCACACGGGTCAGGAGGCCTGGGGTTTGAACCCTGGACCTCCTATTTGGTAGGCAGACGCTCTATCGGTTGAACCACATCCGCTTCCCTGTACTGTCTTTTCTGATGCTCACAACGACCCTCTGGGGTGGGCTCTCTCCCCATTTCACAGGCAGAGCAAGGCCAACAATTGGGAAGCTGGCACCAGGCCCCTAACCCGGGCCACTGGCCAGGCCGCTGGCAGAGGCAGCTCCTTGGCCTCCCTGCCCGCCCAGCCCTGTCCATCTTCAGCCCCGCTGCTGGGGTGGGGACGCCCCCCTTTCTTCAGGTTTCGCACTGAGGGCTTGGCTCAGCCAACTGGGAAAGGTGGCCCCAGACAGGCGGGCCGGGGAGGGTCTGGGAGCCGCGGAGACCGGGTGAGTGCTCTAGGGACCTGGGGAGAGGGGACAGTCATGTAATGAGGTGGGGGAGGGGACGGGGGGGTGTCAGGCGAGGGAGGAAGAGCCGGGGGAGGGGGAGGCTGCAGCAGAGGACACGGGTCCGTGGCTGGCCCGTGCCGGGGGAGACTGGCACTGCCCAGGGGGGGTGGCAGACCCCACATGTCCCCGCCCAGGGCCCCTGCCCCTGCGGCCTCCAGTCTTTCCTCTCGGCCCCACTGGGCACACACCGTTCTGGGCATCGCCTGCCTTCCTTTTACCAAACTCCTCTATTGCTTAACTAGCCAGAGTCGGTTTCTGTTGCTGTGCCAACAAGACCCCCGAGGGACGCGGAGCCCTTTCGGCCCAGGCACTGGGACAGATGGGGACCTGGAACCCCGCTGGTGCCCAATGTGTGCATGTCAAGTGAATAAGTAAACCCTGGACACTTCTGCGTTTTCTTGTAACAGTCATACCTTTTCTACCTGGAGTCTACTTCAGTGGGAAGGGGTCTGGAGGGCTGTACTCTCGCCCCCCTGTTCTCTGCTGCCGGCAGGACAGCGGTGCTGCTGTGACGTTCATTTAGTCAATCAACAAACACGACCTAGGTGCTCTGCTGTGTGCTGGAGGCGCCATCGAAGGCAAGTCCTTAGTGCTGCTCGCCGCATATTGCCGGCTCGCGGCCTTGCGCACCCGCGGTGGGATTGCTCCTCCAGGCCCCTTGTGGGCGGGCGGGCCCTGAGACCACCGCTGGCCTGTGGCTTGTGGCGGGAGTGGCGGGCGCCCCTCCTGGGAAGGCGCTCCGGCCGGGCAGCAGATCCCGCAGTGCCTCTTCTCTCCACCAGGACGCCGTGGCCTGCAGGGTGGAGGCTGCTCTCCCCGCCCCGGAGGCCGCGGCATGACCGTGGGGGACAGGCTGCACGACACGGCTCCGGGCTTCCAGAGCCAGCCGGTCCAAGAGAGGAGGTGGGGGTGAGGGCCTGATGGTCGTCTGTCCCCCGGGCCCTCTCGCCACCCTTCCCCGCCCTGCTCTGTCCTAGGAGGCTGTGCAGGGTGGACGGCCTTCCCCGCTTCGGGGTTCTGCCCAGGGGGGGCCCGGGCGGAGGCTGGGGGAGCAGCGGGAGCCGAGGCCCTGGATCCCCGCGCTTCCTGCCTGGGCCCGGGCTGCCCGTGGCCCTCTGTGGAGGCCGCTCCTGGGGCAGCCAGGGGCTTCCCACATCGCCCCTCCGGGTGACATTCCAAGTGGCGACGGTGCTGGGGTCCCATGAAACCTGCGGGCAGAAGGGACGGAAACGTTCCGGGGGGCAGCCCCGGGGGAGGGCGCATCTGTGTGGTCCCTACCCAAGGTCAGGGCTGGGACCGGGGGGCTCTTCTGACCAGTGGGGGCAGCTCTGTGCCCCCGGGGGGGGTGCACCCTCGCAGCCCTGGGGGATGCGTCCAGGGAGGGCAGCCCCCGCCTGCAGGACTCCAGGTAGAAAGGGTGTGGATCCTGCAGGGTGTAGGACAAGCTTTCTCTCTTGACGTTAAAAGGAAAAAAATATCCCAACCCACTTCCCTCTCCTCCACGGCCCGTGAGCGTTGTCCTTGCTTAAGCAAGCGTGTGTGTGTGCGCGCGTCCTCCGTTACCTTGGTGGGGGGCTCTTACGCGGGAGAAGGGCAGGCATCCTCTTCTGCACGCCCCCCGAGAGCAGCGCGTGCCCCGGGAGGTGCCTGAGACCCTGCCTCTGCCCGCCCGGCGTGGGGCAGGCTCCACCGGGGCAGGGCCGTCTGACTCGAGGCCGTTTCCGCTTCAGCCACCAGCAGCAGGTCCCAGCGTTCCCAGGGGCACCCTTATTTTTGGCCAATTGGCTATAAATTCGGGGTCCCCTCTGCCCTGCCACCCGCCCTGTTCACTAGAAAGACTCACAGAACTCAGGAGGGCCCTCCACTCCATGCTTACGGTTCTATGGTGGCAAAAGGCTACAAAGCAGGACGAGTCACAAGAGGAGAAGCCCGGGGCGGGGACGTGGACCCCCAAACGCGCGCTTGCGGCGTCCTCTCCTCGCGGGTCAGGTGGGGCCAGCCTCCCAGCGCATCGTGTGTGTTCGCGGGCGGGGAGGCGCCCCCAAGCTTCGGGGTCCAGAGCTTTTATTGGCACTGGTGAGTTCAGGCCCACGTGGTTGAACTCAGTCTCCAACACGGGGAGGGGTCTTTCTCCCTAAGAATGCCTGGGGGGCCCGCCCTCAGTGCCAGGAGATGCAGGGGTGATCTGGGGGCTCCAACGTGAATATCAGACGCCCCCACCACCCCAGAGATTTCATCGGTTACCCCGGGAGCTGCGCAAAGGCCAGCCCCCTCTCTTTGGAGCCCAGATGCCTCATTCTATAGCAGGTTTCTCTTCCTCCCCCTCTCCTTGGGAATTGTCACCCTCCGCCATGGGGAAAATGCGAGACGTGGCCACGGGCAGGGGGCTTGGGGGTCTTCAGAGACACTGCTGAAGCATGGGGGGTCCAAGCTGTGCAGGATGAAATGGGGCGTGCTTAGAAATGCGGTCCCCATCAGTGCTGCACCTCCTGGCGGCGAGTGACGGAGGCCAGTGCTGTACCCCGAGACAGAGGCTGGGGTGCGGGGGGCTTGTTGGGGAAGGGCCTCCAGCTCCACCCTCGTAGATGAGGAGGCAGGACTGGGGAGGAGGCGGTGGGCTGCAGAGCTTCATCAGGGACCACTCAGCGCGGCCCACGGGAAGCTCCGCGGTGGGGATGGCCCCGCAGTTGTCCCTGCGGCACCCGGACCCCTGCGGTCTGAGACAGGCCGTGGGGCACGTTCTCAAAGGTGAGCCGCAACGTCCGTCTCTGGAGGCTCGATGCCGCGACTTACAACGAGCGTGCGAGTGTATTTGCTTGTTGATGGATCCACTCAGTGCTTCATGCATTCTTTTTTTTTTTAAGATTTATTTATTTCTCTCCGCCCCCCCCCCCACCTTGGTTGTCTGTTCTCTGTGTCTATTTGCTGCGTCTTCTTTGTTCGCTTCTGTTGTTGTCAGTGGCACGGGAATCTGTGTTTCTTTTTGTCGTCTTGCTGTGTCAGCTCTCTGTGTGGGCGGCTCCATTCCTGGGCAGGCTGCACTTTCTTTCGCGCTGGGCGGCTCTCCTTACGGGGCGCACTCCTTGCGCGTGGGGCTCCCCTACGTGGGGGACACCCCTGCGTGGCACGGCACTCCTTGCGCGCATCAGCACTGCGCATGGGCCAGCTCCACACGTGTCAAGGAGGCCCGGGGTTTGAACCGCGGACCTCCCACGTGGTAGACGGACGCCCTAACCATTGAGCCAAGTCTGCCGCCCTCTTCATTCATTCTTGATCCGAGACCAGCAGAGCCAGGCGAGCCGATTGCTGGCCGAGGGCGGTGGGAGCCTCGCCGTGACCCACCCCCAGGGGCGTCTGGGCTCTCACTGCTGGACTTTGCTTCTGGTCCGATTGGCCCAAACATCAGGTGGCCGCACCTGCTCACGACAGCGTGGGCAGTCAGGGCCGAGGGGGCGGCCACTGAAAACGCAGGGGCTCGACCCGCGCCCCTGGGCTTGGCCACGACTCCACGGACGGGGCCGGCCTCGCGTGGGCTGCATGCGGGAGCGTGCCCGCCCTGGCGGCGATCCACAGGGCCCCGTGGAGGTCCGCTCCCCCGGGTCGCTGGACTTCCTCACGGCTCCGGGCTCGAGCAGGACGAGCCTCGGCGGGGTCTCCACGGGCGTCTCGCTCGCTCTGCTCGGCGGCCGGGAGGAGCTTACCCGAGGGCTGAACTGCGTCCCCCCAAAAGATATGTTGACGTCCTAGCCCCCAGGATGTCAGAATTTGAGGCAGATGGGATTAGTTAAATGAAGATGGGGTCCTACCCCCAGTGCAATGACCGGTGTCCTGACAGCAGGAGGGACGGACGAGACAGGGAGAGAAGCTGGCGGAGGGATGTCTGGGCAGAGGTTGACGTGCTGCAAGTTAAGCCAGGCCAGGGAGTGCCAGAAATCACCCGAAGCCGTAAGTGGCCAGAAGGTCTGCGCTGCAGCTTCAGAGACCACGTGGCCCCGCTGCCACCTTGACCTTGGACTCCCACCTCCAGCTCCGGGGGGCAATCCCTTTCCGTGGTTTTAGGCTCCCCCGTGTGCTCTGTTATGGCAGTCCCAGGAAGCGAAGGTGGCACGGAGCTGGGGGGGCCACCATGTAACTGCATGAGAGTCACCTCCGTCTCTCCTATGTGATGTCATGTCAGGTAGACCTGGGTTCGAATCCTGCCATTGCCGTGTACTGGCTCTACCCCTTTGGACTCATTAAGGAACTTCTGGCAGACTTCAGTTCCCTCATCTGTAAAATCGTGATGACGACTCCTCTGGGACTTCTTCATGCGGCAGGGGGCTCACGAGCCTGCCTTGTTTGCCGGGCACGCTCTGGGCACTGGGGGTCCAGAATCGAGGCCCCTGGCCCCTGCAGCTTACCTGGTTACAGACAGGAAATAGGCAAGCCAGTCAGTTCAGAGAACCATAAGTGCTTGGTGGAGAAGAAAAAGTAAAGTACAGGGATGTGATGGCACGTCATGGGCGTGGGTGGGCGCCTCGCCTTAGGCGTCTGAGACCTGAATGAAGG
The DNA here is from genome assembly GCF_030445035.2 of Dasypus novemcinctus. Classification (NCBI taxonomy): domain Eukaryota; kingdom Metazoa; phylum Chordata; class Mammalia; order Cingulata; family Dasypodidae; genus Dasypus; species Dasypus novemcinctus. The sequence continues at coordinate 53,635,939 of NC_080695.1, read as the reverse complement.
GAGGCAGCCAGGAGGAGACGGTGGGAGCGAGTGGGAAGGAGGGGCACTGGCTCTTTACGTCCCTGCAGATGCCGCTTCTGAGACGCCAGGCAGGGTAATCTCTATCTCAAGACCCTTACCAATGCCATCTGCAAAGCCTCTTTGCAGAGGAAGGTAGCAGGTCCCAGAGTCCGGGGATTAGGACCCTGGCATGTGTGGGGCCGTTGTGCTGCCCACCGCAGTGGTGAAGGGACAGAGTGGGTCACGAGCAGCTGAGAGTGCGGGCTTGGTCAAAGTTCTCTGGCATCTCCTCGAGCCTCCCTCTTTCCGCTCTGCTCCTCCCTCTCCATCAGACCTTCCTCCACCCGGCAGCCAGAATGCTTTCCTTAACCCCCAGATCAGGCCACGCTGCTGCGCAGTGGACAGCCCGCCAAGGGTTCCTAAAACTGAGAATAAAACCCAGACTTCTGACTGCGAAGTACGACAGGGTCTGAGATCCCATATCTTTGGCTGACACTCTTTTCTTGTTCACCATGCCCAGCCCGTCTGTCTCTCTTTCTAATCCTCAAACATGGGAAACTCATTCCCACCCCAGGCCCTTTGCACTTGCACTTGCCGTTTCTGCAGTTTGAACTCCTTTAAGGAGCCCGGAGCTGCTGGGAAACCTTAGCGCCACCACCCAGTGCCACCTTTCCCCTTTGATCTTTGCGGCAGGCCTGGCTTTCTCACTGGCACACCTTTGATCTCCCAAACCAAAATCAACAGGAGAAAGAAAGGTGGGGCAGAGGGACCCGCACCATGGGGCAGTCTCCCTCGGGAGAGCAATTGGGAGCCGCACTGGCAGCTAAAGCTCTCGGGCTGAGAGTGTGTGGGTCTGGCTCTTCCCAAGTGCTCACTGGCTGCATGCACGGGGACATTCAGCCTGAAGAAAAGCGTTTATTTTGGGCAGAAAACATTGAAGAGATAAATAATATTAGATAGACTCTTTGTGTTAAGCAGGGTGTATGTGTAATCCATGCACAAACATCTGCTTCAGGCTGTCCAGTGTGTTAAATAGGAACCTGCTGCCCAAATAGAAACTCACTGGGTCTTCACTGCTATCCTAAAGGACAGGGGAGGAGGGGGTGTTATAATCCATATTTCACATCTGAGGAAACTGAGGCGGAATCTTAGTGGCTTGCCCAAGCCTCTAAGCCAGTTCACGCACGCGTGCATTCAGTAAGTGTGCACCAAGCACCTGCTGGGGCCAGGCGCTGTCCTAGGTGCTAGTGGCGCAGCAGAGTGTCAATCGCTGTCCTCTTGGAGCTGCCCTACTGGGGGAGAGACAATGAGCAGAAGATAGAAAACGTGCAGCGTATTTGATGGGGAGAGCTGGGGGCTGCTATTTTAGACAGGGTGGTGGGAGGACACATTGGAGGCAAGACTTGGAGGGGTCGAAAGAGGGAGCTATGTGGAGATCTAAGGCCAGGTGTTCCGGCAGAGGGCTGGTCATGACGGGATCCCACGCTGCCCTCTCTTCTGATCTTTCTGAATTTTGCCGTCATCCAAGGTCCGATTGAGTTCTCAGTGCACCTGAGAAGCCCTGGGTTCCTCCAGGGTAGGGATCTAGGCCACTGGCTTCTGCAAATCCCAGAGTACCTAGGGCAGCATGAGGCACACAGTGTGTGTTTCATTTTGTCAGTCAAACGTGGACTCGTTTTGACCTGCAGTGGAGCACAGTGGCCACAGGGTGGCAGGGTTTCCCACGGTTGTCCCCGATGGTTCCTCGTCCTGTTTTAGGGAGATGGCGCGTAAGTGGTTAACGCAAGTCTCTTTCTCCCTGTCCTTGAAAGGACAGGGACTGCTGGTGTGAAGAGCAGGCTTCCTTATGAGCTATGGCCCTTTCTTCACCGCCTTTTGCGAGGAAGTGGGGGGGGTGTTTCCGGGTGTGATACAGGGGAGAGACTCCATCCATGCGGGGCTGTTGAGATGATCACAGATTTAGGCTGCAGGGTGGGATAAGGAACTTGGGGCTCAGAGATGGAAAGTGAGTGGTCTCAGGTCGCACAGCTGAGAGGCACTGCAACGGGACCTTCTCATCCCTGGACCTATGCTCTATCACTATGTGTCTCTGCCCACGTCCCCAGGCCGGGGATGCTGTTGGAGTTGAGTGAGCACTGGATCGAGAGTCCTGAGATCTGAGCTTCATGTCCGCTCAGAGAGTGGAATCAAATTCCCTTGCTCATCTGTAAAATGGGAACAGAGGCATGCACATGTGTGTGGAGACCAAATGTGGGCTTGTTTTCGGGGGGAGGCTTTATTCTGGCCCCTCCCTCGGCATCTGTGTTGGGAGCCGTTTTCAAATGACCTCAGCTTTGGGGAACCAGGGACAGCTGCTCCCAGACAGAGCCCACGTCCTGGCTGTATGGTCTTAACCTCTCCGGGCCTCAGTTCGCTCGTCTGTGAAATGGACGTACACATATCACGGCCTGAATGAGATGGCTGAGGTCCAGAGCCCAGCACAGACCCGGGCATGTCATAAAGGTCCACTGTGTGTTCACCCTGGCCTGGGCAGGGAGGCGAAGGCAGTGAAGGCCAGAGTGGAAGGCTCGGAAGTAACAGTCAGGTTAGAAGTCTGAGAACAACCAGATTGATGGGTGGGTCTGGGAAGGCTGAGAATCCTGGCCTTAGACTAGAAGTAAAAATAAAACGACAGCCGCAGCAGCTCCTCTTCCTTGAGTTCACTTGTTTCTTATAACCCTCCAAAGGTTTGGATACTGTCATGACCCTCGTTTTTCAGCAGTGGCGACTGAGGCTCAGAAAGGTTAGTGACTTGCCTGAGGTCACACAGCCAATTGATAGGTGGTAGAGTCTGCACTTGAACTTTCTGATGCCACAACCATTGAGCTCAGCCACCATGCTGTCATGTCCCCCCCACATCCCTGATACTTGGTTACCCTAATCTCTATTGATGAGGGCTCTTGGGATAATAAAATCTACAGCAATCTGTTTGGTGCAAATTTCTGACAGCCAAAAACAAATAAGAATCATAGCCTGGTTTCAGGGGAGAAGCTTAGCAATCCCCCCTTTTTTTAATTAAAGAACAACAACAATAGTTTAACCTTTTAAAATGGTATTTTTCACAATCAATACACAGAAGTAGAGAGAATAGTATATTCATCATTCACCTTCAACCGTTATCAACATTTGCCATCTTGTTCCATCTATCTCCACAACCAAACCAAAATTCAAAAAATTTCTTTAAGACTCACTCCCTTCACACCCTACATGCACAGTTTGTTTTGTTTTGTTTTTGTTGGGCATGTTTAAAGTAATATTAAATAAAGGCATCAAATCATTCTATGGCCTGGATTTTAAAAATTTGTTCTCCACCTCTATTGGCCTGTTGGGTTTCTCTCTCTCAGTAAAGATGTATTTGATTGCAAGTTCACAGGAGATTCAAATATTGGTGCCTTATATAATAAAAGCCTTTGAATAATTTGCATAACAGGGAGTCTGGAAGTAGGCAGAGAATGGGAAATGGCTCAATGATTCTAGGCACTAGGGCAATATCTCTGTGAAATGTTGGTCTTTGCCTCATGGTCTCAAGATAGCTGCCAAAGTTCCAAGCATCACATTTTCACACAAAAGTATTCAAAGGAAAACATGGGTGGAAGGGAGCAAGAGAGCTATTTGCTCGTGTGGGCCTTTGGTTTTCAACAGGAAGGGGATGCCCCCACAGGATATTTGAGTATTTTTGTCATCACAATGATTGGACAATGTCAGGGGCCGGAGATGTTACATATCCTGCAATGCACGGGGGCGTCTTCACGATGAAGGATGAAGGGGACTCACTGTAGTGATCTGAGCCGAGAACCTACCTCCACTTCACAGCTGCGCACGCAGGGCTTGAGGGTTTTAATAGCCAACTTTTCCAGGGCTGCAGCTACAGAGCGTAACAGAGGAAGACTGGCGCTTTGTTTCGTTCTGAACTTTGACAAGATGCACTCACTCGCCTTTTCAGGAACTCAGGGCGCTGGCGGCACTGGCCTCGGCAGCGTTAGAGGGGCCCGTCGGCCCGCGGTGCCCATCTGCTCTTGGGGCTGTAGCTTTCGGGCCGCTTTCAGTCCGGGTACAAGCATCTGTCCACGTCATCCTTTTGTCATCCGGGTAGCGGCACGTGAGCATGGATGTATCGAACTACGTATTACTTGTATTATAAATGACGTCCGTCTTTCTTTGTAGTACAGTCAGGCTATTATCTTGATTAAAAAGCGTGTGTGGGCAATCTCAGATTTCACTTTAGGGGCTGTCACGGCAGCATCATGGATCTGTTGTGGAAACGAGTCGTTGCGTCTGAACAGGCTGAGACCCCTTGGCTTGGTGTCTCCTGGTGATGGGCCTCCCCTTGGGGGGTTCTTAGCCATCTGATCCCTGCACAAGACTGGGGGGCTGTTGGCAAGGAAGACAGGAGGGCAGGAGACCATGGGGTCTGTCCCGCCCAATTGTGGGTCCTGGGCCCTCGACAAAGATCCCGGGGCCCTAGGAAAACCCAGAGCGTAGGAAGCATCTACAACGGAGCACAGGTGCGGCAGGTGGGGAGCGGGAATGCGTGCGGGGGGCAGAGTTGGCTTCTGGGAAGCATTTTGGGTGGAGGGGTGGTGAGGGTGGAGGGCCCGGGCAATCCCATCTGAGGAGGTCTGGAGGTGCAAGGGTGGTGGGGAGGAGGGTGGGAGAATAGCCGGGGGAGGCAGGCAGGCTGAGAAGGGAGGGGGCAGGAGAGGTGCTTCCGTTCCATCCTGGGAGCTGGGGAGGGGGTACGGGTGGGTGGGAGCAGATGACAAAGGCTTTGGAGTTTTGAAAGATCAGGCAGTTGGTGGAGGCAGATGAGCCGGGAGGGAAAAAGGGCAGAACAAATTGGGGGGACCCTGCACCACGGTGACCTCCCCTGAGCCCTCGTCAGGCGTGCCGGGAGCCTTTGAAAATACCAGGGCCTGGCCCCATTCGCTATACTCTGGTTTAATTAGTCTGGGGTGAGGCCTGAACTTTAGTAGATATATATAAATAAAAATTTTTAAAATTTATTTCTCTCCCCTTCCCCACCCCCCTCTCCCCCCCAGTTGTCTGTTCTCTGTGTCCATTCACTGTGTGTTCTTCTGTGTCTGCTTCTGTTGCTGTCAGCGGCACCGGGAATCTGTGTCTCTTTTTGTTGCATCATCTTGCTGCATCAGCTCTCCATGTGTGCGGTGCCGCTCCTGGGCAGGCTGCGCTTTTTTTTGTGCAGAGTGGCTCTCCTTGAGGGGCGCACTCCTTGCGCGTGGGGCTCCCCTACGCGGGGGACACCCCTGTGTGGCACGGCACTCCTGGCGCGCATCAGCACTGCGCATGGGCCAGCTGCACACGGGTCAGGAGACCCGGGGTTTGAACCCTGGACTGCCCATGTGGTAGACGGACGCTCTATCCTTTGAGCCAAATCCGCTTCCCAAAATCCGTTTTACTATTCTCTCGTTTGGGCTTTCGTTGTCGTTGAGGGTGGAGGTAACTGTGGTTGGGGTGCACAAGCAAGCATTTCCTTAGGGTGGCTCTTCAGGTGGCCTGGGTGATTCTTAGGACAGCTGTGTGAGGGATGAATACAGACCAGGGGTTTAGGACTTGGGGGGGGGGGGGCGGGGGGCTAATGCCCTGAGGTCGTGCTGCTCCACTTCCCGGAGGATAAAGCTCACGTGGGCACTTGTTATAAAATGCACATCCCTGTGATTTCACTTTCGGGAAATGTGTGGAATAGGCAATTCCCAGAGACGGAAAGGAGATCCGCGTTATGGGGAGAGAAGTGGGGAAGGGGAGCTGTTGCTTAACAGGGACAGAGTTTCCACTTTCGGGTGATGCAAATGTCTTAGTCTTGGAAAGCAGTGATGGTAGCCCAGCATTGTGCAAGTAATTAATGGCACTGAATCGTACACTTGAAAATGGTTAAAGTGGCAAGTGTTAATATTTTACCTACATTGCTGCAATTTAGGAAATATAATCAAAACCCTTGCATTTTATATATGAATGTGGTTAAAAAGGGAAAACTTTAGGTTGTATATATGTTACTAGAATAAAAATTTTAAAAAACTCTAAGACTGCGCAAAACACTTAGTGAAACCTTAAGGTAAACTATGAACTATACTTAACATAATTATGATAATATTGTTTTATCATTTGTAACAAAGGTACCACACTCATGCAGAGTTGATTACAGGAAAATCGTGTGTGTGTGTGGGGGGAATGTGGGAATCTGTCTTTTCTGCATGATTTTTCTGTAAACCTACAATTGTTCTAATAAAATTAATGCTACCGTTGAGCCCACATATTTTGTCTTGGCTATGAAAATGTCACGAGAGACTTATTAAAATGCTTTGTTGAAATACAAAAATAGCACATTCCCAAGCCCCATTCCAGCCCCTCAGAATCAGACTGGGGGAGAGACCTGGGACTAGCAAGCGTCCCCTCCCAAGTGGGCGCTCCCGGGCTGCTGGCCCCGGGGGTCCCTGGACCACACTCTGTGGACCCCTGGCTCACCGCGGATGTTCTCAGCCGTGGGGACTTTAGGATTGTCTGGTTCCACAAGGGACCAAATACCCCAGAATCTCTGGGAGGGGTGGGTAGGGTTCAGGCATTAAAAAAAAACACAAAAACAACGAAAACTTTCCCAGGTGATTCAAAGGTGGAGCCAGACCCGAGAGCCACCATTTGACGGTCTTAAACCCTGAGCTGGTTGTCAGGAATGCGAACCTCTGGGGCTGAGGACACTTGCCCTCCAAGCCAACCTGTCTCCCAGGGGCACTGAAACCTGAGAATCTCTGGAGGCCCCTTGGTTACCGGCATCCCCCAAATCTCAGCGTGAGGGGGAAACGAAAGGGCGAGAATCCAAGTCGTCTAATGAGGCAATATTGTGATTAGTAATGGAAGAAACTGCAGCATTGACGTGGAGAAAGAGGCCACGGTGGCTGCTGAGGGTAGGGAGAGAGAGGGAAGAAGAGATGTGATGTGGGGGCATTTTCCTGAATGATATTGTAGGGACAGATGCTGGACATTGTATATGCTGCCATGGCCCACTGGGTGGACTGGGGGAGAGTGTAGACTACAATGTAAACCACTATCCATGCAGTACAGCAGTGCTCCAAAATGCATTCACCAACTGCAATGAATGTGCCACGATGATGAAAGAGGTTGTTGATGTGGGAGGAGTGGGGTGAGGGGGCTGGGGGTATATGGGGACCTCATATCTTTTGAATGTAACATTTAAAAAAAATAAAGAGGGAAAAAAAAAAGGGCTAATGTGCTGAGCCCCCGCACACAGCAGGACGTCCAGAGAGAGCAACTGTGAGTTCCCGGCATAACCTTGGAAGAGGTGAGGGTTATTCGTCCGATTGGACAGAGGCGGGAAACTGAGGCTCAGAGAAATGGAACTGGGGTCCCTCCAGGGGCAAGTGGCGGAGCCGGGATTCGACCCCGGGTCGCGCAAGCTTTGAGGCCTGTGTTCTTTCTGCCAGAACATCTTGCCTTTTGTTTTGAGCAGGGCAGCACGTGCCCGGAAAGGACAAATGATTTTCTATCAATAACGACGGACCCTGGGCTGCAGGCCCGGCAGTTTTTGACTCCAAGAGATTCAGGAGCTCCCAGCTTCCTTCTGGACCCGCCGGGCTCTGGCCTCCGGGGGGCCGGCTCTGCCTGGGCGAAGGCACAGGCTGACTCCTGTAGGACTCCGGGGGAGATGCTGGGTCCCAGACCTGGGCGAGAGCCGGCCCCAGGCTCCCGTGGTCAGTAGAGATGAAGGACTATCAGCATTTTCAAGCCAGCAGCTCGGGTAGGGAACGGAACGATTCCCTGTCTCGGCTCCAGAAAGCTTAATTAGCGGGGACCGGGGGAAGGAGGCCACTGAGCCCATGGCGCGGGGTCAGGGTTGGCCTCCACAGGCTTTGCATGGGCCGGCCTCGAGGCTGCAGCCCTGCTCTGCCTCTTTTCCTTTTTTAACTTGATACATAATTCACAGGTGATAAAAGTCGCGATTTCAGAGGGAAGAGCTCGGTGATTTTTTAGTACGTTCACAGCCATCACCGTTAGGTGATTCCAGAACATTTTCATGGCCCCCAAAAGCAGCCCCTCTCCAGTGCGCCCTGCCCTGACCTGGTAACCGCAGGCCTCCTGTCTGTCTCTGTGGATTTGCTTGCTGGGGACATTGCATATAAATGGAACCTACAATGTGTCGCTTTTGTGTCTGGTCTCTTTCACTTACCATGATGTTTTCAAGGTTCATCCCTGCAGTAACATGCACGAATACTTTGCTTTCGCTTTTTTTTTTTCCATTTTAAAAATTAGAGTGAAATTCACATGGCATAAAACTGACCATTTTAAGTCAAACAAGGCAGAGACATTTAGTCCACTCACATTGTTTTTCAACCACAGCTTCCATCTAATTCCAAAACCTTTCATCCCAAAATAAAACCCCATGAACATTCAGCCGTCAGCCGCTGGCAATGATCAATCTGCATTGTCGCTGTGGATTTACCTAATTCTGGCTATTTCCTATGAATGGAGTCATACGGCATCTGTCCCTTTCTGCCCCGCTTTTCAGCCTTCCGGGCTCATCCACACCGAGCAAGTGTCAGAACTGCGGCCTCCCTCCGGCTCGGCGAGATTCCATGGCGTGGCTCTGTCACATCTGGCTTCTGCAGCCATCAGCTGACGACACCTGGGTGATTTCTGAAAGTGCTGCTAGGAGCGCACGCACAAGGGTGAACCTCTAGTTTCCCTTCTGTTTGGTTTATACCTGGGAGCGCAACTACGGGGTCATAAGGAAACTGTTTAATTCTCTTCCACAATGTGTGCTCGGCCTCTCTGGAAGGGAAGTGACCGCCCCTCGCTGAGCCCGGTGTCCTCCCCTGTCAAAGGCGCACCTTGGCTTGCTGCGGCGGTGAAAGCAGAAAATGGAGGCAAAAGCCCCGGGCGCCCTCCCCGGCACCCTATCACACGCTTAATAAACATTCGCTCATATCAGTGTTTACCTACCTATTTAATTATTTATGAGAAGGACCCAGTCCCAAAATATATACCGCCCTGGCCGGGAAGAGGAAGAGTAAAAATAGTCCTGGAAAATCAATGGGGATAGAAATGGCCGTGGTTCCTGGAGTCAAAGCCTGGATTCATTAGAGTGCAGTGCAGGAAGCGCTCCTGCACCGGGGCTGAGCTCATCCGCTGCTGGAGTCTGGACAGAGCGGAGGCGCCGCGGCTCTAACGGGGCACCTGGGGGGCGTGTCCCACCTGGGACCCTCGTTGGGTGGGTAAGCCCAGGACCCGGTCGGCCCTGGCGCGCTGGTGTGGGGGAAGAAGCTAGAAGGAGTTCCAGCGCCCGCGCTCAGCCCTTGAGCGCTGGAAAGGGCCAGGGGGATTTGCTGGAGGCGAGGCTGCCTGCTGACCGTGGCGCAGGGGCGTGGGTCCTCCTGGGCAGGAAGACAATGGGTAGCTGATGTGTGCCCAGTATCTGCTCGGTGCCGCGCCAGCCTCACAGGCAGTGTCTCCTTTCACCCACGCCCTCCGTGCGCAGCTCGTGCCCACATTACTGCTGTCTTACAGGTAAGGGAAGGGAGGCTCAGGTGGGCTCAGACCCACCCTGGGGCTTTCGGGCAATAAGAGGGGAAGTTGGAATATGCACATGGGTCTATTTGACCCCCCGTGTTTTGGTTTGCTGGGGGGCATGAGGGGGCGGGGCCCTCCTCCTTGCCCTGGTTCCTCGTTCTCCCTCCCACTGACCGTGCTCTGGCCCCCTGGCCCCGTTCAGTTCCCAGGACACGCCGACCTCCTTCAGTGTTTGGAGTCTTTGCACTTCCTTCTGCTGGCAGCCCACTCCACCTGCCACCAGCGCCCTCTCTTAATTAACTGCCGTTTATTCTCCTAGTCCATAGCAGAGGCTCCAGTTAGCAATTTGTGTTTAATAACAACCCCTGTCTCCCTTGCAGCACAATGTGTTCATGTGACCAGTTTCTGGACAATGAGATGGAAGTGGAATGTTCTGTGAGATTTACAGCCAGCTCATTAAATGAGTTGGAGGGTATTCCCTTACTTCCCTAATGTCCTTATCCTATCCTGTTGCCTGTATTGCAGACATGATGCCTGGAGCTTTAGCAACCATATTGGACAATGAGGCAAACGTGAGAATGGAAGTCACATGGTGGAGCAGAAAGACGAAAGGAAGGTGGATTCCTGATAAGCTGTGGAGTTTGCAAACCAGTTCTGGGCTGCCTACCTTCTGGCTTCTCATGGAATGAGAGAAAAAGTAAACTGTTTTGTTAAAGCTACTAAGTTAGGCCTCTGTTACTGCAACGGAATAAAATTCTTAACTATTACAAAGTCTTGGTTTAAGCATCACTTTTTCAGAATGGCTTATGTGAACCCTCCAATCTAAAGTATGGCCCTCCTGCTCCTTTTGCTCTCTCTCATAACACCTGATTCTTTTTCTTCATTGTCCCAATTCCAATGAAAAGAAATACATACTGCTTTGTGATCTTTCCCACTGGGTGACTGGACGTATGAGCAGGGCCACTGTGTATAGTTGGGTAGGTTGTGCACTGCACAGATCCAGGGGACACCGGGGAGATATGGTAGCATACAACCTGTGTGATTATACGTGGCAATCTGTCTGTGAGGACAGGGACCTTGATGGTGAGATTTATCAGCCTCTTCTTAGAACTTCTCATAGTGCCAGGACCACACTCCACCCTCAGCAAACATTGGCTGCAGGATATGTGGGATGCACAAAAATGACAGAGGTCAGCAGATGCCCAGTGGCTGGGCAACACGGCAGGGCCACTGCTCAACTCAGGGAAGAGCAAAGGACCCTGGGAGCGGAGGCTTTGTGGGCAGAGGGGCACCTCCCTTGTTTGACCTCAGGTTTCCTTCTGTACAGTGAGGGCATTGTTGCAGACAAGCAGTTTCGCGTCACCTTTCTTTTTCTCTTCTGTTCTGTTTTATTTTATTTAATATCTTTTTTTAAAAAAAAGATTTATTTATTTATTTAATTCCCCCCCCTCCCCTGGTTGTCTGTTCTTGGTGTCTATTTGCTGCGTCTTGTTTCTTTGTCCGCTTCTGTTGTCGTCAGCGGCACGGGAAGTGTGGGCGGCGCCACTCCTGGGCAGGCTGCTCTTTCTTTTCACGCTGGGCGGCTTTCCTCACGGGCGCACTCCTTGCGCGTGGGGCTCCCCCACGCGGGGGAGACCCCTGCGTGGCAGGGCACTCCTTGCGCGCATCAGCACTGCGCCTGGCCAGCTCCACACGGGTCAAGGAGGCGCGGGGCTTGAACCGCGGACCTCCCATATGGTAGACGGACGCCCTAACCACTGGGCCAAAGTCCGTTTTCCCTCTTTGTTTGTTTTGAGTAGGTAATGTTTGCACGGTAAAAAATCAAACAGTACAAAAAGGCAGAAGGTGAAGGTACGTTTCCTAGCACATACTGGCACTTCACTCTTAGCACCTCCTCCCACCAGCTGCCAGTGTTACCAGCTTGAGTGTGTGTTGGCATTTCTAGAGTGATCTATGTAATTCGAGCATATACAGGCTAAGTACGTGCATGTATTGACTTTGAGCATCTTTAACATGGAAATTTCTTCTCTTTAATTGCAAGTTGTTTATTTAAGATCTGAAGTACAAGTCAAGAAAATAATGACAATTTCTGATAATGAAATGATCCTTTTCTCAGATAATTTTGTCATTAAACACACTGTTTTGTGCCTTGGTTTGTTTCATTTAGCACGTCGGGATTGTTTCATGGATCCACCCTTCCTTTGATTTAACTGGTTGCACAGTACCGCTTTCCGCCCTGTGAGTGCCCACCATTGATTTAACTGGTCTCCTGCTGGGAAATGGATTCCTTCTGATGTTTTACTACTACAGCCCATGCTGCAGTGAACATCCTTGTACTTAAATCTTTCCACACATGTGCAATTATATCAGCTGGTTCAATTCCTGGGAGTGGAATCAATGGCTCAAAGATGAGAAGTGCTTGTAATTTTGAGGACGTACTGCCAAATCCCCCCGCCTGGGGTAATACCGGTTTGCCCTCTCATCAGTCCCTCCCCACGTGCCCTTGCCAGTATATCACCAAATATTTGGATGGGTTGTTTTACTTAGTTTTTTTTTTCTTATTACAAATGAAGTCATCTTCTTTTCATATGAACAATTTGCAGGGGAAACGGATGTGGCTCAAGTGATTCGGCTCCCATCTACCATATAGAAGGTCTAGGGTTCGATTCTGGGGCCTCCTGGTGAAGGCAAGCTGGCCCACGCAGAGTGCTGGCCTGCGCAGAGAGCTGGTGCAGCAAGATGACGCAACAAAAAGAGGCACAGAGGAGAAAAAAATAGACACAGCAGACCAGGGGGCTGAGGTGGTGCAAGAGATTGAGCATCTTTCTCCTGCTCTGGAAGGTCCCAGGATGGGTTCCCAGTGCCACCTAAAGAGAAGGCAAGCGGACACAGAAGGACACACAGCGAATGGACACAGAGAGCAGACAATGGCAGTGTGTGTGTGTATAAATAAAAAAATAAACCTTTAAAGTAAAAAAAAGGACCATTTGCTGTTCCTTTTCTTGAACTCTGTGCACCTCTCTTTCACCCTTTTTGTTGGGCTATTGATCTTTTTGGTGTCTTTTTGTAGAAACACTTTCTGAACGAGGGGGATTGGTCCTTGGTCTGTGATGAGCAAACTTTTGATCTTTGTGATTTTTGTAAACGGGACCCAGTATCTCATCCTGGGGTCTCCGTCTCTGGGTGAGGCTGAGCATGTCGAGCCTGAATTCCGTTGGTATTTCCTTCTGGAGCCTCCTTCTCCATGCTCTACCCAGCAGTGGTTCTTTGTATGGTGGAACAGCTGTGTGACACTTGAACACAGGCCTCGGCCCTGTGAGTCAGAGCCCGGCAAGGCAGTGCCCCAGCAGATTCAGAACCGGAGGGGTCGATGGCCCAGCAGCCCTCCCCTACCCCGTGCAGCTGCTGGAGTCCCTGCTGAGCGGGGGTGGGAAGGCGGCGGCTGGGCAGGGAGAATCGATCCCGAGCCTCGCTTCAGGGTGTGTGGGGGGGTTGCGGATGGGGATGGAGCAGCTCAGGGGCTAAGATGGTTCAGGTCTTGTTGCCATGGTAGCCAGTCCACACACGTGCCCTTGGTTTGGGAATCCGTGCCCCTGTGTGCCTGCTCTGGGGTCCATGGCCTCGGAAGAGGGTCCCGGGATGGGCAAGCCCAATGCCGAAGGGACCACGGCCAGAAACTGCACTTGAAGGAAAAGCTCCCCCCACCCTCCCCATCTCTTTCTCTCCAGAGGGAATTCAGTGCTTGCATCATCATTTTGAGAAGAAGCAGGCAAAAGAGGAGCGGTTAGGGAAAGCAAAATCCCAGGGCTGCTGTTTTGTCTGAAGAGCAAAGTTTAAAACGAAGACTCTGCATAGCAGGGTTGAAGGAAATTGAGTTAGGACAAGATTAGAGAGGAAGATTTAGAAGGCGGCATTTGACCTGTTCTCTATCTCTCAGTGCTTTTGATTTAAAATTACTTTAAAAATATTGAATAAAGACAAAGTGATATGCGTAACAATACAGTGAATAAAAATATCATGCTACTATATTTAGGGGATTTGAATCTCTGGACTGACAATGTGATAGCCAGATCCTGAGCCTCAACAGACTCCAGCACCTACAATCTGATTTATTGGACTTACCACACTCAGCTAAGATGGAGGTGAAGAAGGACAACCACCACACCATGGAGCCTAGAGTGATTACAACTGAAAATGGGAGGATTGCATCCAGCATCCAGGTGGAATCTGAGCCTCCTCTTGACATAAAGGTGCAATGGACACAACCAATCCAGTGTCCACATAGAAGAGGTGGCATTGGATTGGGAAAAGTGGACATAATGGACAAAGGGTATGGGGAAAGGCAGGAAGAGATGAGAGGTGGAGGCATCTTCGGGACATGGAGCTGCCCTGGATGGTGCTTCAGAGGTAATCACCGGACATTGTAAATCCTCACAGGGCCTACATGATGGAATAGAGGAGAGTATGGGCCATGATGTGAACCAATGTATATGAGGTGCAGAGGTGCCCAAAGATGTACTTACCAAATCCAATGGATGTGTCATGATGATGGGAACGAGTGTTGTTGGGGGGGGGGGAGAGGGGGGGTGGGGGGGTGGGGTTGAATGGGACCTCACATATATATTTTTAATGTAATATTATTACAAAGTCAATAAAAAAAAAAAATTAAAAAAAAAAAAAAATATCATGCTACTGTTACTGTGTGTCCGTTCCCAGCGGTACACCCAGCGTTTGACATCCAGGGTAGATTAGTATATTTGTTTTATCATGGTAGTATATAAAATACATATGATAAAATTTTCCATTCGAACCATTTATAAGTGTACAGTGCAGCGGCTTTTGCAATGTTGCACAACCATCATCACTGTGCATTATTTGTCTGCAGAGTCCTCGTGTCGTGGAGGCTGGTCTGGGAACAAGCATCTTTTTTTTTTTTTTAAAGATTTGTTTATTTATTTCTCTCTCCTTCCCCCCCGCTCCAGTTGTCTGTTCTCTGTTTCTATTTGCTGCATGTTCTTCTTTGTCTGCTTCTGTTGTTGTCAGCGGCACGGGAATCTGCGTCTCTTTTTGTTGCGTCATCTTGTTGTGTCAGCTCTCTGTGTGTGTGGCGCCATTCTTGGTCAGGCTGAACTTTCTTTCACGCTAGGCGGCTCTCCTTACGGGGTGCACTCCTTGCGCGTGGGGCTCCCCTAAGTGGGGGACACCCCTGCATGGCACAGCACTCCTTGCGCGCATCAGCACTGCGCATGGGCCAGCTACACACGGGTCAAGGAGGCCCGGGGTTTGAACCGCGGACCTCCCATGTGGTAGACGGACGCCCTAACCACTGGGCCAAGCCTGCTTCCCTGGGAACGAGCATCTTGAGGTGGTGGACAGACAGGGCTGGGCAGAAGCTGAATCCTCGGTCTGGCCCAGCCTTGGCTGTAATGTAGTATCACTGTCCCTGGACTCTATTTGGTGAATTGTCACCAACCTTTGCACACTCGAGAGAAGGGACCTCTGGTGGGACAAGTGTCAGTTAAGATGGCCGGTGGGGTGGGAGAAGCCCATCGATGTTCACCGGAAAATACACCCTGCCTTAATTCCTTTTGGATCGCCAACTCTAAACAGGTGATTTGAGGGCTGGCGGGGCCGTCTTCCAATGCCGCAGAGATTTTCTGCTTGAGAATGAAACTGTCAAGAGAGACGGAGAGAGCCAGCACCTGGATGATGCAGTTTCCCCCCTTGATCTAGCAAGGCTGGTGTTTGCCATTCTGTGACTGGAGCCCCTTTTGTGCATTACCAGGTTTAAGGTGGGTTTCTGGCCCTTGTTCGCTGGAAGAGTTCAGTGGGCAGGAGACCTGGGCTCTGGGGACCTGGGGGTGGGAGGCAGAGATGCCAGGGGGAGGTGGGGTTGGGGCCTGAGAAACATCAGCTCACGACTGTTACTGTAACCCGACGCTTTTCCGTTTGGCCAGTGAACCTGGGACAGACAGGTGGCAGGAGAACAGACCAAGAAGAAAGAGGAGGCTCGCACGGGACACTTGCTGGAGTCTTCTGGTGGGCGCCACCGGTGGCAGTGGGAAAGCTGGCCACTGCTCGCGGGTCTCTAACTCCAGATTCCACTGTTCCTCCAGAGGCTGGTCCCAGAGTGTTTTCCAGAAGAGGGCAGCATTACTGAGCTGCTCACACTTTCCAGCCAGTTCCCCTGGATCTGGAATTCTCCACCGGGACCCCCTGGCAGGAGCACCTGGGGGCCTTTAAGCACGTGGGAAACCTGCCCCCGCCCCCCAGCTCAGTGATTTTGTTTAATTGTTGTGGCTCGGAGCCTGGGCATCTGTATTGTTTTAAAGTCCCCCACGCAAGTCAGGTGAGTAGGCAAATTTGAAGACCAGAGATCCAGGGCAGTGCTTCTCAAGGGTTATTATCCTTAGGCATCACATGTGGATCTCTGTTAAAGGCAGATCTTGAGTCAGAGGGCCTGGGAAGGGGCCCGAGGGTCTGCATTTCTCATGAGCTCCCAGGTGATGCCAATACTGCTGGTCCAGGGACCATCTTTGGAGAGGCAAGATCAGAGAAATAAGTGAGCTGGCTCTTTTGGGCAAGGTCTTCAGTCTATGGCCGTGGGAGGGAGCAAGGCTAAGCCGTCCACGTAGGAGGTCCATGTAGGGTGGGTGGGTGGCTCAGAAAACATTGCTAAATGTTGTTAAATAATTGAATGACAGGGTCGACCATAAGGGATGGTATAGGATACTTATTTGGTAGCAAATGACAGAAATCTAATTCATACAGTGTCAAACAAAAAGATCATTTATTTGTTCACATAATTAAAAAAAGCCAGAGGGTTTGTGTATATTATTTGGTGTCATTTCTTTATCCTTCTCTGTAGCCATAGCCTTTGCCAAGTAATTTTACAGTACCCTCCCCCCACTGGGGGGGGGTTGCATATTTCTTCTCTCGACTGGGTTCAGCTCTGTGAAGAGCCTTGACCAATGGAAGGAGGTGGAAGTAATGCTCTGCCAGTTTTAGCCTAGACTTCTAAGAAGACTTGCCTATTTCTTCTTGCTCTTGTGCCTCTGCCATCCCAAAAGGCAGATGCTTCCAGGAAGATGAAAGAAATGTGGAACAGAACCTAAATACCACAGCCCAGCTCCCAAGCTTTGATTGACTTTCCCTCAACCAACATCCAGATATGTGAGATTGTTTGATACTTTAGGCCACTGAGATTTGGGGTGGTTTGTTACACAGCAGGTTTGTGTAACTGCTAACTGATACAGTATGACTTCAGGCATATCAGGAACTCATATGACATCAGTATGCCACCTCCCTTGTCTTTCCTTTCTGTGGGCTTTGGTTCCTGGAAAATTCTCTCATTCCACTGTCTTCAGTAGTTCTAGGTGTATATCCTGCCAGCTTAGAAACCTCAGGGAGAGAAAGAAAGCCTCTTTTCCCATAGCTCCTGCAAAAATTCCTGAGACTTATTCTCGTTAGATCAGTTTGGGTCATGTGCCATGGCAGAGCCAATAATTGTGGTCAAGGATTTGGAATACACCAACTGGCCCATCTTGGAGCCCATGCCCTCCCTGGAGCATGAGGGGATGTTGATCATACCTAACACATCTGTCCTGAGAACTGGGGAGAGATGGTTCCCCAAAAGAAAACCAACATGCCCTTTCCAGAACGCGGGTGGGTGCTGGGTGGGAAAATGAAGAGTCACGTCCTGCAGATAGGAGATGGGCTCCTGGCGAAGGAGGATGGGCCAGACTGCTATCCCCTTCCTGGGGGACATCTTTGTTTTACTTTCTCCCCAAATAGGGTATGGGGTTTGAAGCAATATGGACCCCAGAAAAACATGTTCTTAATCCATTCCTGTGGCTATAAACCCATTGTGGGTAGGCCCTTTTGATAAGGTTACTTTAGTTAAGGTGTAACCACCTCAATAAGGATGCATTTTAATCCTGTAACTGGTGGTCTTTATAAGATAATGAAATTTAGACAGCGAGAGAGAAAGCCATGGAAGCAAGAAGCTGAAATCAAGAAACCTGCAACAGAAGGGCGAGACCAGCGGAGGCTGCCAGTGTGCCTTGCCATGTGGCAGAGGAGCCAAGGATCGCTGGCAGCCAGTCTTCAGGAAGACAGCATCGCCTTGAAGATGCTTGATTTAGACATTTTCCTGACCTTAGAACTGTGAGCAAATAAATCGTTTAAGCCGACCCACTTCATGGCATTTGCTTAGGCAACTCAGGAAGTAAAACACAAGGACACTATTGCACATCTCTAACTTTACTAGGTGGCTGAGCCCTCAAGACAGCATGAGCACCCTCACGCCGCTGGAAACCAGCCCTCACTGCGCAACCGAGTTCACAATCCAGTCCTGCAAGGTGACCTCTGCAGGGCCTCTGGGGTTGTTCAGCAGAAAATAGACTGTGTGTTCTGAGCCTGAGAAAGCAGGATGTCATTTAGCCAGGTGGAGAAAACAGTTCAGCCCAAAGATAAGTGAAAACTAAATTTGCCTGACTTTCATCTAAGTGTCCTGAGATTTGCAGGGGTGGGGCTGGTTTAGGCCATCGAACAGCTTGTTAATTACCTTGAATGGGGCCCACGTGATGCTTTTAAGCATCTAGGTTTTGCCCAGGGAGGATGAAGTGGGCAGTTTGGTTTGGGCTTCGGGGAGGACATGAGTGAGGTTTTATAGATCCACATCCTTCGGCTGTTCTGAGGTCATCCTTGTGCTGACGAAGCTGGTGTGGTCAGGGGGGCAGAGGGTGAGCATGGGCAGACCCAGACAGCGGTAAGATTTGTCATTCCTGTGTGTTTTGTGGCAAGTCAGAAGCATTGCAATTTGTCCCCCTGAGCACATACTTCCCAAGTGCCATTCTTCCAACAATTTGTTCAAGGTAGGTGGCTATACAATTTATCATCTCCAAAAAGGGAGAGGGCAATGATTATCCTGGGACAACAGGGATACATGAAGATTTTCCTGGGCAAATGATTGTATGATAATCCTGGATGATAGTGGCAAAACGGTTATCAAAAGATGCTGGAGGAAGCAAGGCAAGTAGAAAAGGTAGTCAAAGGTTGGAGGCCTCTAAAATGTGCCAGCTTCTGTACCCAGTCTGTACTATTTAGAATCTGTCCTCTCTTCTGCTGTAGGCAGCACTTGGTTGGCTATCAACTGAAAAAAATGAGCATATGTGTATGCCTATATAGCCACCAGCCAGAACAAAATTTAAGTTTTTCTGGATAAACATTTTAAGTCCTTTAATCACACTGGGAGAAGGTGTTTTTGTTATTCCAAATCATGCCGTATCAGTAACCTAGGCTGCTATAACAAAATAGTTCACATTTAGTGGCTTAACACAAATTTATTCTCTTAGAGTTTTGGGGGTCAGAAGTCTGAAATGGGTCTCAGTGGGCTAAAATCAAGTTGTTGACAGGACTGCATACCTAATGGAGGCTCTAGGGGACAACTTGTCTTCTTGTGCTTTCCAACTTCTAGATGTGGCAGGCTGGCATTCCTGGGCTCATCTTCGAAGCCAGCATTGGCTGGTTGAGTCTTTCTCAGATGGCATCATTCGAATACATTTCCTGTTTCAACGTAAGGACTCTGGTGAGTATACTGGACCCTACCCAGTTAATCCATAATAATCTCCCCATCTCTAAATCAGCTGATTTACAGCCTCAATTCCTCTGCTACCTTGTTTCTTCCTTGCCATGTACATGACATATTCCCAAGTTCTAGAGATTAGGACATGGCTGTCTTTGGGCAGGGCATTATTCTGTCTACCACACATGCCATATTACCTATCCACTGAGGAAATGAAAGAAACACAAAACACAAACAAACAAAAAACCACTTTGCCCCATTACTTTGTCTTCACTGCCAAACAGTTCAGATTCCTGCTAGGGCAGGATTATTGGGAGGAAATAACTCACATGTATTGAGCATAGAGAGTGTGTGTTCCTGCCCTCAGTTTTGTGATTTCACATAGATGATCTCATTTACTCCTCATGGAAGTCCTTGCTGGTGAGTAGTTATATCAGTTAGAGAAGCTTTTAGCTGCAAGGAATTTTCAGCCTAGCTCACAGTGGCTTGAGCAAACAAGTGATCCATTCTCTTACATAAAAAGAGGTCTGAAATAGGCAGCTAGTAGGAAGTAGACCTTGCTTCAGCGCTGTGGTGGGGTCATGGCTTTTTCTAAGTGTTTCCTCCTGGTCAAAAGGCAGTGCTGTTTTACTTCCATGGCTTCTAAGATAAATACCACACAATGGGTTGGCTTAACAAGAGAAACTTATTGGCTCACAGTTTCAGAGGCTAGAAGGCTTGCTTCCTCCCAGGGTTGAGATCTTCTGGCTGGCTGGCAATCTTTGGGGTTCCCTGGCTTTTCCATCATATGGCAGTGCACCTTGCAGTGTCTTCTCTTCGGGGTTTCATTGACTTCCAACTTCTTGCTTCTCCTGTGGCCTTTTCTATAAATGCCTCCAGGAGTAGGATTAAGACCCATCCTGATTCAGCTGGGCCATATGTTAACTGAAGTAACCTCATCAAAAGGTCCTGTTTACAATGGGCTCACATCCACAGGAATGGAATAAGATAAAGAACATGTTTTTTTTTTGGGGGGGGGGTGTCAGCGGGTAGAAAGGGCTTCCCCTGCCCCAGGCATCTTGCCTGCTTTCAATGCAAGAAAGAGGGAGGAGGAAGGACATTCCACCTGAAACTATCCGTTTTATTTATTTTTAAAATCAGAAATGCAAAGTCTCTTCCAGAACTTTACTGTCCAGCAGATATGCACTTACATATTAGGTATTTGGGCATATGGCCCCCTCCTAGCTGCAAGGGAGGCTGGAAAAGTGACTATTTGGCCTTCATTCGTCTGTATCGGGAAGAAACAAGGGAGAAAGGGGCTTGGGAATGGAATTGGGCAGCTAAGCAATTGTGTTTGCCATGGTGATATTGTTCTCATTTTTACAGGTCTGACTCTACTTGCCTTCTCTTGTCTGGGGTCACACACTAGAAAGTGGAGGAGTCAAGACTCAAATTCCCATTGGTCTGATTCTTAAACGTACACACATTCCACCATCTCACACTGCCTCCTGATAGCTTTAAAAAAATCAGTGGCTAAGATTGTTTCTTTATTGAGGTATATTTTACATGGAATAAAATGCACAGATAGCAAGAGTACAGCCCGATGAGCTTCGACAAATGTATACACCCATGTAACTGACACCAGATTAAGATATAGAACATTTACATTACTCCAAAAAATTCTCTCCTGACTCCTTCCAGTCAATCCCTCTTCTATTCCAGAAGCAAACCACCATTTTGATTTCTAACACCATAGATTAATGTTTTTTAAAAGAATTCATATAAATGAAATCATACAGCATGTATGCTTTTGTGTTTGTCTTCTTTCCCTCAACATAAGGTTTTTGAGATTCATCCATGCTTTTGCATGGATCAGTAGTTTGTCCCCTTTTATTGCTAAGAAGTATTCTCTTATGTGGGTGTATTACAATTTGTTTATTTTTTCTTCTGTTTGGTCATATGGGTTGTTTCCAGTTTGGGCTATTATGAATAAAACTGCTATGAATGTTTTTGTACAAGTTTTTTTTGGTGGCTGTGTACTTTCATTTCTGTTGGATGTATACCTAGAAGTGGAATTTTTTGGTTGAAGGAAAAAAAAACAACCTTTTTAAAAAACATTTTTCCCCCAAAACAACCTTTTTATTGTAGTAATAGGTGAAACTGAAAAATTCCCATTTTATCCCTTTGAAATGTACATCCCAGTGTGTCTATTACCCTCATGATATTGTGCCACCATCACCAACACCCATTGCCCAAACTTTTTTATCCCCTCCAACAGAAACTCTGTATGCGTTAAGCAGTAGCTCCCCATTGCCCTCATATCCCAGGCCCTGGTAACCTGTAATCTATTATCTGTCTCTGTGAATTTGCTTATTCTAGGTATTTAATATAAGCAAGCTCATACTATATTTGTCTTTTCATGCCTGGCTTATTTCTCATAACAGGAAATCTTCAAGGTTCATGCATGTTGTAGCATGTATCAGAGCTTCATGATGGCTGAGTAGTGTTCCTGGTGTGCGCACACCACGTTTTGTTTATCCATTCCTGTTGATGGACACTTGGGTTGCATCCACCTTTTAGCTGTTGTGAATAATGCTGCCCTTAGCTTTGGTGTACAGATATCCATCCAAGTCCCTGCTTTCATTTCTCTGGGGTATATTCTTAGAAATGTGTGTGGCTGCTTCTTGATAATGGCCCTCTCAAAAGAAGGGGAGATGGGGAACGGGGGCAGTAGGCCCAGCAAGGAGAAGAGCTTCAGGAACCACAAGCATAGAAATATCTCAGGGCTCCCAAACTCATCGGCTGATGGTACCTGGCAGGTTATGGAAATGCCTGACGAGGGCCTGGTGGGGGTGGCGAGGAGCTCCTCAGTGCCAGCCATTTGGTTTTTTTTTGCCATATGGGAGTAGAAGCCCAGGGTTGCCAGATAATCTGATATAAATTCACTGGTTCTCAATAATGGAATTACCTGGGAGCTTAAATAATACTAAAGCCTGGTGTCCCACTCCCAGAGACTCTGGTTGAAAGGGAGGGGGAGGAGGGAGCTGCCTGCCCCCTGGAGTTGCCAGACCTCTTTCAGAGGATGCTGATGTGCAGCAGAGGGGAGATAACCCTTGTCTTCCAGCAAACCCTTCTCGAACTTGATGCTTCCATGCAGATTCTGGTCCAGAATGTCTGGAGATGCTGCATTTCTAACAAGTTCCAATTGGCGCCGATGATGCTAATCTGTGGACCACACTTGGAGTGGCAAGGTTGAAAAAGAAACTGCTAATACGGACTTTAAGAGAGGAAATCTCCTAATGAAAAGACAGAAGAGCCAAACAACCCACCGTGCACACAAAACAAGTCTGCAGCCCGGACCTATCAGCAGACCTCTAGGGGAACACCTCTGGGTGTTTCTTTCTCTCTCTCTCTTTTTTAAATATCGTTGGTAAGTTCCCGTTGTGGCCAGGCTATCGGGGTGCTGTGAGGGTTGAGGTTTCCAGGGCCTCAGACGTGGGGCGCTCCGGAGGCAGGGGTGGACAGGAAGGTGGGCGGGCCGTGGGCCTGTTTGGGGACAAGGAGATCTGTGACTGCCTGGGAACAGTCTCCCCCCACCCCCCCACCCCCAGGCTGTCTCGCCCATAAATTGGCATAAATGGCTCTCCTGCAGAGGAGAAGAGGCCAAACGAGGTGGAGGCAGCGCCCCGGCACACCCGGCATCGGGGGCTCGCGTTTCGGCTCTCCCTTTATCGGATCAAAGTCTTCCATCAAGCTGTCTGGTTCTGTCTTATTCAATTAAATTTTTTAATCCAATTTGACCCAGGCATTCATCTTCTTTGAAATCTGAGAGACGACAGCATCCGCTACAAATTGAGAGCAAATGGCTGAATTAGCTTTCAGGGAGGACTCAACGAGACTTTTTTCCCAGAGACCTGCAGGCTCTTCGGAGGCAGCTGGGATCACGGAGGGGAAGGGGAGTCGTCCTCGCCCTTCACTTTGGGGACCCTCGGCGAGGCAGCAGGGGCCGTGGTGGAGAGCACAGACTTTGGAGCCAGAGCTTCGGGGGTCAGCTCAAGGCAAGTGCTTGAAACTCTGTGCCTCAATTTCCCCTCTTATAAGAAGATGATGACCACAGAACCTACCTCCTAGGGCTGCTGGAGGAGTCAGCGCATCGGCACATGTAGAACACGTAGCAGAGTGCCTGCCACGTGGTAAGGGCCACGTAAGCGCTGGCCAGCTTTATCACACTTCATAGTTTACGAACCACATTGCACACCCGTTGAACTTAATGGTAATTAAACCCTGCTTCTCGGCCAAACTATCACCCAGCAGAGCAGTCTAACCAAACAACCCCAGTTGGGTTTCCGTTAAGCTGCTTAACTGAAGGGTCTGTATTCTGTTTCAGTGCCGGAGGAAAACCTGGATGGAAGAAGATGGGGATGGGTGAAGGGTTTTTTGAAGATGAATTTTGGACTGTACATGAGTTTTGTTTTTTACACAGTTTTGCAGCTGTGTCTACATGTGGTCTTGGTCTCTATGATGTCCCATTTTCTCCTTGTCCAACCTAGAGAAGTGGCAGGATGTGGGAAAACAGTTAAAACTGTAGAGAATGGTGCTTAAGCCAGAAGGCTCAGGAGTCAGATCTCCGGGGTTCACATCCCAGCTGTCACTGACACCCACTGACAAATTCAGCATCTTGTGTCTTCCTTTCCTTATCTGTAAATGGGGATGAAGATGATGATGAGGACAAGGAAGAGGAGGATGATAACACCCCACCTCACAGGGTTGTTTGAGGGGTAAATGGGTCCATATACATAAAGGGCTGTAAATAGTGCTTAATAAATGTCAGTTAAAAGTAATAGTAATAAAAGCAGACACAAAGGGACAGCTCCTGTGTGACGGCCACTTACATGATATGGCTGGACTATGCAAACACATTGAGCTGAAAGTAGAGGCTGCTGGGGGCAGAGAGCAGGGAGAAGGGGGGTGAATGCACAAGGGATGCAGATTCCTGTTTGGGGCGAAGGGCAAGTCCTGGGCAGGGATGGGGGGGTCGCTGCAACATCATGAAGGCGATGGATCCCCCTGAATGGTGTGCTTGGGTGCGGCTGAGATGGGGAAGTTTACGTTGTACGTCTATTTCCAGAATTTTAAAAAAAAGAGCAACTAAGGAACAATGACAACTTGATGTAAAATATGATTATGGATTAGATCTAACGATGGAGGAGGAGAGGCCCAGAAGAACCTGCCTGGGACATATGAAATGATGTGATAGAGACTGTAAGTTTTATACCAATGTTAACTGAACTTAAGGTGGTGGTTACATGAGTGAATATCCTTATTCTTAGGAAATGTACATGAAAGTATTAAATGACCAAAGAGCACGGTGTGTGCAAACTTCTCTCAAATCAGAAAATAGATAGATAGACAGATAGATGGATGGATAGATAGACCGACAGATCGACAGATAGAATGATGGAGCAAATATGACAAGATGTTAGAAGTTGCTGGATTGGGATATCAGGGAGAGGGGGTGTTGGAGCTCTCTGTATGGATTTTATATTATTTTTGCAACTGTCTAGTCAGTTTGAAATTATTTCAAAACAAAGATTCAAAGAAAATAGGTAATAAGAATAATGAAACACGCTGTGTGCAATGCCATTGGTGTGGGTTAATTGCACTTGAACCTGATGGTAGCCCATTTTGTAGAAGTGATAGGGTTTGCCCAAGTCCCACGGTCACAGCACGAGGTCTGATGGCCCCGTGAGCCTCAGGTGGGAACCTCTGAGGACGTATAAATGGAGCAACACATACGCACCAGAACGCCAGTCTGTTGAGCACCTGCTCTGTGCTGGGCCTGGTGCCAGGTGCAGTCCTTCCTTGACTCTTCGCAGCCACTCTATGAGGTCGGGACTATCATTAGCCCCACTTTTCCCAGAAGGAAACTGAGGCACAGGGGACTGTGTCGAGGCATTTCTCTCTTCCCAGCACCCAGCTCTGGGCCTGCTGGTGTTCAGTCATGGATTGGGGAAGGAGCGGTTGACCCCGTGGCTTCGATCTTTGGCTTGTGGGGGTTTCAGGTGTGGTCCGTTTCTTCCATCCTAAGAAACCGGGGAGAAAGGGCTGAGTGGGGTTCTGAGGGGAAAACACAGCGAGGGAAGTGGGACGGGGCGGGGGGCGGGGAAGCCCCTGGAAGAGGCTGGCTGGGCTTGACCAAGAGGCAGATGAGCACCAGCCCCCACACGTCGCCCCCTGCAGCCAGGGCTGGGGGCGGGCAGCCCGACAGCACTGCCTGCAGCAGGCCCGGGCACAGCCTCCACGTGGAGGGTCTTCAGAGCCGTGCCCACCCGGGCGTGCCCGGCCTCCTGGGAGGCCCCGTGCAGCAGCGCCCTGGAGGAGGAGGGCGGACTCGGGCAGGTTCTTCAGAGCCGTCTGGGTCATCTCCGAATCCAAGCTGCCCAGGTAGGCCAGGAAGGTGGGCGGGAGGTGGGCGGGGTGCTGGGGTCGTGGTCCCAGCTGCCCAGGGTCGAGCTAGAGAAAGTGAGCGGCAGAGCTGGGCCGCCAGCCCAGGCCTGGCTCTTCCCTCCAAGCCGGGGGATCTCGCAGTAGCAGTTCTCATCCGGACTGAACTGTCCCCAGGGGACTTTTGGCAATATCTGCAAACAGTTTTGGTTGTCACAACTAGAGGCCAGGATGCAACTAAGCATCCTGCAAAGCAGAGGACAGCCCCTCCCCCAAGTAGAATGCTCCGGCAACAAATGTCAGTAGTGCCACAGAGGCGACACCGTGTTCTAACGTCTCATCTTTTTTGTAGTTGGTACTTAAAAATTTGGGGGAAGTGGATGTGATTCAAGCAATTGAGCTCCCACCTACCACATGGGAGGTCTCCAGGGTTTGGGTTCCCGGTGCCTCTGAAAGAAGATGAGCAAGACAGCAAGCTGATACAACCAGCAGGCATGGTGAGCTGACGCAATAAGAGGACACAACAAGAGACAGGAGGAAAAATATAATGAGAGACTCAACAAAGCAGGGAGTGGGGGTGGCTCAAGTGATTAGGTCCTGGGTTTGGTTCCTGGTACCTCCTAGAAAGACGATGAGCACACAACAGACTGACACACACAAAATGCAAAACAACGAGGGGGTGGAGAGAAACAAATTTAAAAAAAACCTTTTTTAGAGTAGTTTTAGGTTTATAGAAAAACCAATCAAAAAATACACAGTTCCCAAATACCAGCCCCTTGCATTTATGTGGTAGCTTTGTTGCAATTGATGAAAGAATGTTATTATGATTGTACTAACTATAGTCCATAGACTACATGTTTACATTAGGATTCACTGTTTGTGTTGCACAGTCCTCTGGTTGTTTTTGCTTTTTTTTCTTTTAATTTTTATTCTGGTAGCATTTGTACAACTTAAAATTTCCCTTTTTAACCACATTCAAATATATAATTCAGTGGTTTAATTACATTCACTATGTTGTGCTCTACCATCTCATCTTAAGGTGATACTAATTGCTCTAAAATAATAATACCTGGCATTTTGGGGGCATCTACCATGCACCAGCCACTGTTTTGAGTATTTTTACTTGTATAAGCTCATTTAATCCTCACAGGAACCCCAGAAATGGGTCCCCATTTAGTAGTTGAGGAAACTAGCACAGAGAGGTTAAGTGACTTGTCCAAGGTCACACAGCTGTAAGTGCAGAGATGGGATATGAACCCAAGCAGATTTTCTCCAGAATCCATATCCTTGATCTCTTTCTTTACTGATAACAGAAAATGGAGGGGATTGGCTACAAGTACACCCAGGATTAGGCCCACGTCCTTTCTCAGAGGACTGGAAAAGGTAGTGTAGGCAGCATTTGTAGTTTTGTCTGCGTAGGACTCCTTCCTTTTTGGGGGAAGGCCTTTCAACACCCCCTCCCCCATTCCCAGCCCCTGCCAACCTTCTTTTGTTGAACTGCTCCTCCTGCTCTGCCTTGCTCGACGCCCTCCTGTAGGATCTAGTGGGGATTGTCAGTTTGCCTGTTGGACCAATGAGAATCCTTCCCTGGGATTCTTTTTGAACTAGAACTGGGGATAGTGGGGAGGTCCCGCTCTGTGATGGAGGGTGTAAAGCAAGTGTCAGAAACAAGCAGAGGGGAGTCGGAGGGGGAGAAGGGGGGAGAGAGAGCCCAGAAGGTGGTCACGTTCCTGAGTCCAGGTGCCCCGCCTACTCCCTGTCGTTCCAGAGACTGGTGGAATCTTCCAACATATCCTAATAAACATATCCAAAAGTCTATATTTCTATATTTCTGGTTGCTTTTAAAATCGTTCCTATATTTACTATGATGTGTGCATGTGTGTGCATTTAATTTTATTCATCTTGTTCACAAGTTGAGTAGCTTCTTTTTTTAAGACATATATTTTATTTTTTTATTTCTCTCCTCCTTTCCCCGCCCCCCCCCCCCCCATTATTTGCACTCGGTGTCTGCTCTCTGTGTCTGTTCATTGTGTGCTCATTTCCTTTTTAGGAGGCACCGGGAGCCAGGACCATCCCATATGAAAGGGAGGCACCTATTCACTTGAGGCACCTCTACCCCCTGCTTGTTGTGTCTCTCATTGTGTTTCCTCACTGTTTCTCTTTATTACATCATCTCATGGCATCATCTTGTTGCACCAGTTCACCGTGCTAGTCCATTGCATCAGCTCTCTTTCTTGCTTGTCTTCTTTAGAAGGCACCGGGAACTTCCCGTGGTAGGCAGGCACCTAACTACTTGAGCCACATCCACTTCCCTTGACTAACTTCTTGACTCTTAAGGAGACAAGTCTTACAAGAATCTGGAACATTTTCAGCCTTTTTGTCTCCAAATACTGCCTCTTTTCATATGTTCTTTCTTGTCTCTCCTTTTTTCAATTCCTATTAGTTTTTGTAGTATCTCACTCTGTCCTCCATGTCTCTTGAGCCCTTATTTACATTTTTATCTCTTTATCTCCCTGAGCGAAAGGCTCTTGAATGAAGAAATGGATGAAAGATGGGAAACAATTCCTCACCTAGCCCACTTTCCTCCAGCCAAGGAGGAGGCCCTCTTCCAGCACTGCTGCAGCTTCTCTCTCTGCAGCTCTGAGATTTTCTGTTGCGGAAGATTCGTCATTTGCCTTTGGTGCTGACCTCAGAGCTTGTGGAAGGGGGGCGATGCCCAGACCCTCCCCTCATGGGCTCCTGGAGGCTCTCAAGGACCCCTCGTCCGTCTCTCTGCCATGGCCATGCAACTCTACTGAACTCTTATACCTCCTTTTTTGTCTAACTTATTTCCCCATATGGTTTGCCACCTTCTATTTGTATCTGTCTGTTCCCTGTCTCCACAACTACCCTGCAAGTCCTTTGAGGACTTGCCTCTTCTTTTCCTCTTGTTTTCCTGAGTGGTGCCTGTGTGCCAAGACACGCAGTCCACTTGCACTTCTGTACAAGTCCTTTCCTATCATGGGGTGTGGGGGAGATAGTTGATTCAATTAGTTTCCCATGCAGGGGTCAAACAGCACAGCCAGAAAAGTGTCAAATGCATTTTAAAAAATTAATGCAGTTGAAGGCTTATAGAAAAATCATGCAGAAAGTTAACACCTTGCATTAATGTGACATCTCTCTTACAACTGATGAAACAATAGTCTTATAATTTGAAGTATTAACTATAGTCCATAGTTTACATTAGGGCCCATTCTTTGTGTTAAATTCTATGTTTTTGTTTTGTTTTTATTGGGTAACATAATACCTAAAATTTCCAGTTTTAACACTTTCAAATATATAGTTCAGTGGCGTTAATTATATTCCCAATATTGTGCTACCATCACCACCATCCACTATTGAAACATTTTTAAAAAAAGATTTATTTATTTATTTCCCCCCATCCTCTTGTTGTTTGCATTTGCTGTGTCTGTTCGTTGTGTGCTCCTCTTCCTTTTAGGAGGCCCTGGAAACTGAACGGGGACCTCCCATGTAGAGGGAGGCACCTATTCGCTTGAGCCACATCCACTGCTTTCATTATGTCTCTCATTTTGTTTTCTCCCTTGTGTCTCTTATTGTGTCATCTTGTAAAGCACACTTTTATTTCTTATTCTTGCCTAATTGCATTGACTAGAACTTCTAGTATGATGTTGAATAATATTGATGACAGTTGACATTTCTGTTTTGTTCCTGGTCTTAGAGGGAAAGCGTCAGTCTTTTACCTTTAAGTATGATGTTTGTCTGTAAGATGGAATTTATTTATATTAATAGTGTTGTGTTATTCAAGCCTTCAATTAATATTTCCTTGTTGATCTTCTGTCTAATGGTCTATCTGTTATTGAAAGTGGTGTATTTTAGACTCCCACTATAAATGTAGAATCACCCATACAAATGTATACAGTCTTGTTACCCCGGTCACAATTATAACACATATTTCCATCATCTCAAAAAGTTCCCTTGTGTTCCTCATGTTTGCAGCCAATGCCCTCTTCCCAACCTATCCCCTTGCAATCACTGTCTGCTTTCTATTCCAATTGGAAAACGTGTATACTTTCAATATAATGTAATATTTCCCATCCATATTTACAATTTTAAAACAAGAGTCTGATTGAGATGGTCTGTAGCACACATACATCATTCAATTTTCTTTTCCTCTTTTTTCCATCCAGGGCTAGTGCCTAGGTGGAAATGAGTGGAAGGTAAGGAGGATTTCAGAGCATTTGCTGATTACGCTGGCAGACTCCTTTTGTCCAGAAGTTTGGTTGCAAAGGGGAAGTGTGCTTTTGGTTTTAATTTGTATTTCTCTAATTACTATTGAAGCTGGGCTTCTTTTCACATTTTATTGGCCATTTGGATATTCCAGATGCTGCAGTTTAAAATAGGGTGGGCAGAAAGAAACTCACTAAGGAGATGGAACTTGAGTAAAGATTTGAAGGTGGTGAGGATTCAGGAAAGGGGGAGGGTAGGCTGTGAGGAGTTAGGATCTGGGGCCCCCATCTTTCTTTTTTTTTAGATTTTATTTTTTACCACCCCCTCCCCCCCCCCCCGCCAATCCCTGTTGTCTGCTCTCTGTGTGCATTAGCTGTGTGTTCTTCTGTGTCTGCTTGCATTCTTGCAGTGGCACGGTGAGTCTGTGTCTTTTTTGTTGGGTCATCTTGCGGTGTCAGCTCTTCATGTGTGCGGCGCCACTCTGGGCAGGCTGCACTTTCTTTGCACTGGGTGGCTATCCTTGCAGGGGCGCACTCCTTGCACACGGGCTTCCCTAGGCGGGGGACACCCCTGCATGGCACGGCACTCCTTGGTGCACCAGCACTGTGTGTGGGTCAGCTCACCACGTGGATCAGGAGGTCCTGGTTTTGAACCCTGGTCCTCCCATATGGTAGGCGGATGCTCTATCAGTTGAGCCACATCTGCTTCCCTGGGGTCCCTATCTTATTGAGAGGAGGTGGTGGGCATGAGGCAGGCATCAGCTTACTTAGTCCTCACAAATACTCACCTGTGAGGAACATAAAGCTCAGAAGTGTTAAGCGACTTGACTGAGATCACACAATGAGTGGGGATTTGACCCTGGAGCCACGAGCACAAAGCCCGGGCGCTTTGCTCTGAGAAGTGTGGGGAGACCCTTCAGTCCCTTTCAGAATGGGCCCGTCTCCCCGTGCCCCCATCTAAGGGTCATGCTAATGAATCTACTGCGCGCTGAGCTCTGGCAAGCCCTGCACCAAAGAGAGCTCTAGGGGAAGAAGAGCGGGAGCCTGAAGGACCGTTTGTGCCAATAAATTGATTTCTTTATGTCCTCTTGCTGCTGGGTTACAAGAAATGGGCCAGGCCTGCTGCCACCCAGGGAGACCCTGGGGGGGTTTTTGGAAGCCTCTGTTGCCAAGGCAACCCAGGCAACCGCTGGCAACGTGTTGTCCTGCACGTGCCCCCATCTGCCAAGTCCCAGCTGGTTGTCTGGATCTCGGCCAGCCTTTCCTGCTGTCTTTTCCAGCAGGAGTGGGGAGGTGGGGTGAAGTAGAATTCAGGGTTTCCCCTGTGTCGGGCATCTCATCTAGCATCTGCTCACTCCTCTCCTCAAAACATAATGCTGAGTGAAATAAGCCAGACGCAAAAAGGCAAGCATCATGTGGTCTCACTGACATGAAATGTCCAGAATAGGCAAACTGATAGAGAAAAAAGCAGACTAGAGTTTACCAGGGACAGGGGGAAAGGGAGATGGGGGCTGATAGCTTAATGAATACAGAGCTTCTGTTTGGGACGATGAAAAAGTTTTGGAACTAGACAGAGGCAACGGTTGCATAACATTGTGAATGTAATGGATACCGCTGATTAAAATGGAAAAGTTTATGTTCTATATATTTTACCATAAAACAAAACCAAAAAACTCTGCAGCAGCTGCTGTCTTGCTGAGAGTTAAGGACAAAGATTTGCAGAGTCCCACAAGACCATGCATGCCCTGGCTTCCGACTGCCTCTCAAAATCATCTCTTTTCATGGTCCCCCTCGCTTCAGTGAAGCCTCCTTGCTGGTCTTCAACACTGCAAATCCTACCCCATACCCCAGAGCCTTGGCACATGCTGTCATGGCTTCTTGAAAGCTCTGTCCTCTGATTTTATCAAGGCCCATACCATCCCCTCCTTCCAGTCTCCGCTGAAATGTCACCTTCTCAGGTGACCACCCTTCTTAAAATTATATCCCCATACTCTTAACCCTTAAACTATTAATATAATACAGTTTACTTATTTTTCCTGTTTACCGACGTGCTCCAACATGGCCCAGCAATCCCACGTTCTGGTGTGCATCCCCTTCCTATTGAGTAATATGCTTCTAACTGAGAAAATTTTGCAACATCAAGAGGATGTCACTGCTGTGATTAAACTGTGACTTCTGTCTTGGTCGCAGACTCTATCACCTTCTCAACTGGCATGCTTTGATGAAGCAAGAAGCCATATGGAAAAGCAAGGAAATCAAGGGAGGCCTCTGGCCGATAGCCCATGAGAAACTGAATCCCGAGGTTGGAAGTGCCCCTTCCCCATTTGATCCTTCAGATGAGACCCCACCTTCAGCCCATGCCTTGACTGTGGCCTGTGGGAGACTGTTAAAGGGAGGACACAGCTAAGCCAAGCCCAGATTCCGGTTGCACAGAAACTGCGCTAACAAATGCATGATGTTTCAAGCTGCCAAGTGTCATGGTAGTTTACAATTCAGCAACAGGTAGCTGACACATGCCTTTCCTAGGCCATGAGCTCCCCGTTCTCATTCAGGTTGCCAGGGACATTAGCAGCCCAAAGCCAGTGGACAGTATTCTGACTGTATTCTGCCTGACCTTGCAGGAGCAATCTGCCACTCCAGTCCTGGTCCCTTGGATGTCCACCTGCGTGGCCGACTGTCCCCACCGTGAGCAGAAAGGGATCTGGACACACATTGCAAACACTTGCTGGGGCCTTGCTTTCTGAGGGACCAACTGGTCTACCCAGAGGGACACTTCCAAGACATTGCTCATTTGGGACATTGGGGAATGTTGATGGGAGGGGGAAAGAGGGACTGGAGATGATGGGAGAACATCATCTTCCTGAAGAAAAGAAGACCCATTGGAAGGAGAATTTCTGTGTGGGGAAGATTAGCCTTCACTGTCCCCAGCTCTTGTCCTTGGAGATTGATTTTCCCTTGGTGGCTTCAGGAGACTGCGGCCACACCGCTGGATCCAAGGGTGGCAGTGGTCCTCCTTTTAGCCTCTGACCCTATTCTCCTGTTTTGTTTGTTCTAATAGCTTTATTCAAGTATCATCTCTATACCATAAAGGTCACCCATTTTAAGTGTACAGTTCAGTTTTTGTTAATTTACCCAGTGTCAACCATCTTCACAATACAGTTTTAGATCATTTCCATCATTCTTCCCAAACCTTTCATGCCCATTTATAGTCAATCTCCATTCCCACCCCGTCCCCAGACAACCATTAATGTACTTTCTGTCTCCACAGCTTTGCATTTCCTAGACATTTTATATACATGAAATCATACAATATGTGGCTTTTTACATCTGACTTCTTTCACTTAGCATGCTATTTTTTGAGGATTCATACATGTTGTCACATGTGCATGTAGTTTGCTCCTTTTTACCACTGAGTAGTTTTCCATCATGCATATATACCTTAGTTTATCTGTTCACTGGCTTATGGACATTTAGATGATTTCTCCTTCTTGACCATTAAGAATATTGCTGCTCTGAACATTTGCATGCAAGTCTTTCTGCGGGCGTGTGCCTTCATTTCTCTTGAGGCAGTACCCAGGAGACACTGCTTCATGCCCTCAGTGTTGTGGCTAAGAAAAGCCTGGGAATTTGGGCAAGATTGTACGGGAGGCTCAGGACCCACCATTGAGATGGTGAGAAACATAGAGGGAGCTTGAAGACTGACCTTGGATTCCCAGATTTGACGGTGATGCTTTCTAAGACTTGGCCTGACCCCTCCGTGGCCTGCCAAGCATCATAACATCGCGATCAGAGCGGGCTGGGGAGCCAGCCTGCCTGGATTTGAATCCCAGCTGGATGGCTTGGGGCAAGTGACTTAAAAGTTTGTGCCTCTGTTTCCTGGTCTATCACACGAGAGTCATGATAGCACGTCCGTCCTGGGGTCCGGAAGATTAGATTACTTGTAATGGGGCTGAGGTTTAGCATAGCCCCGGCTTTTCCCTTGTCTTCTTGCTTGTGCTCATTTGTCTCCTGCTCCAGGTCATAGACCTAAAGAGGGAGCAGGGCTCGGACAGTGCCCACCAGTCTGTGTTCCAATAAACACCAGCGAGGGATTCAAAAGTTCAGAGAAGTGGTGTATATGGGTGAGAAGCTAGGATAAAAAAGACGATGTATTAGTCAGCTAAAGGGGTGCTGATGCAAAATACCAGAAATTGGTTGGTTTTTATAAAGGGTATTTATTTGGAGTATGCACTTAGAGATACCAGGCCATAAAGCATTAGTTACTTCCTTCACCAAAGTCTATTTTCACATGTTAGAGCAAAGATGGCTGCTGACAGCTGTGAGGGTTCAGGCTTCCTGGGTTCCTCCCTTCCAGGGTTTTGCTTCTCTTTGGGTTCAAGGTTCCTTTCTTCCAGGGCTTGTGTCTTCCTGGGCTCAGGGTTTTTCTCTTCCTGGGGCTGGCTTCTCTTTCCTCTGTGAGCTTACTTCCCGGGGCTCCAGCTAAAGGCCTCAGCTTCAAACTCCAACATGAAAAACCCTTCTACTCTGTCCTTTTCCATTTCTTTTACCCTTGATGGGTGGGGATTCAACACCCTATTGATGTGGCCCAATCAAATCCCTAATCATAACTTAATCATGCCCAGGTACAGAAGAGTTTACAAACCTAATCCATATCTATTTTTGGAATTATAACTATATCAAACTGCTACTGATGGTGAGTGAGCCTATGAACAAGAGGCTGGAGGGAGCTGAGTTCAAATTCCTGTTCCACTTCTTAGTTGCTCCTAGGATGAAAATCCCTATCCCATGGAGTTATTGCAAGGGAGGAGGGAATAATAAAAAGAGATGTGTAAAAGGGACAAGGCTCACTAGAGATGACCAATAAACAGGACATAAATCTGGGCTTTGGAGTAAAAAGATCTAGGTTCGAATCCTAGGCCCTGCCATTACCTGGCTGTGTGACTTTCCGAAGTCTCTCTGCCTCTCTGGCCATCCTTTCCCTTCTCTTCAGTGGAGATAAGCATACTTACTTCACAGGTATGATGTGAAATAAAATGAACTGATGCAATTTGCCCTCAACTTGCACTGGATCACTTTGCTGTTTATCAAAATGCAGATTCTCTATTTTTTCTCCAAGTCAATAAAACTGAGGTGGGATCCAGAAATTGGTCATTTTAAAAACCAGGTTTGGGAAGTGCCAAGATAAGCCAGCAAAGTACTTAGCTTTCGGTATATTTAGTATCATTTTATTAATTATAGGGTGTGACATGGGGCATCCTCATAGTTACTGCTTTGTTTCCGCACTGAGCAGAACCTGGCTTGTGGGATGTCCCCGTGGTCCCCTGCTAACCTCTCCTGCCCCTCCCCGCTCTCCCCACGCTTTTTCCATCTCCCTTCCAAGGCACACACCATGCATCAGCTCATGTCAAGTACTGCTGAAAGGTTCACTCTCAAAGCAAAGTGCTTTCTCTGCTAACCTCATTATTTCTTCCAACAGAGCCAGGAAGGATATCATCTTTTAAACCTGCTCAGGCCCGGCCAGCAATGTTTCTCAGCCCTGTTTGCTTTTGGAAAGCGAAGGCTGAATCAGTGCCTCCTGGATCAGCCACAGTCCAGGTGGGAAAAGAAAAAAAATAGGAACTACTCCAAGTTTCTAAAACGGAGGGGATTTCTTATACACAGGGGACTGGTAACAGGCAGAGGAAGAGCTGGGGAAGCCAAATCGGGGATGGTGAAGCAACCCAAAGCTGGGAGCCACCACCATCCGTAGGGCTGGAAAGACAGAGGGAGGTAGTGGGCCTGACAGAGCCCAGGGCTGGGGTCACCCAGAAGAAGCCGGAACGGTGGTAGGCATGTCTTGTGGGCCCTGGAGCCTTGGAGAAGACAAAGCTGTTGCTGAAGAAGCTACCTGCATCGGTTCTCTAGGGAGATAGAGTAAACAGGAAATATATATGTATATATAACGTCAATATTGTGAGTTTTTTTAATAGGAATGGGCTCGCGTGATTTTGGGGATGGGCAAGTCTGAATTCCGTAGGGTGGGCCTCGAGCTGGGGACTCTGAGGAAGGCTTTGGATGAATTCCTCAGAAGAAGCTGGTTGGCTGAGGTAGACATGGAAAGTCTCCCTTCTGACTGCTGAAATCTTCACTTCTCCTTTTATTTTTTTATTTTTATTTTTTTAAAAATTTTATTCATTTTGTAAAAATATTACATTCAAAAAATATGAGGTCCCATTCAACCCCACCGCCCCCACCCCACCACTCCCCCCCCCAGCAACACTCACTCCCATCATCATGACACACCCATTGCATTTGGTAAGTACATCTCTGGGCATCTCTGCACCTCACGGTCAATGGTCCACATCATAGCCCACACTCTCCCACGTTCCATCCAGTGGGCCCTGAGAGGATTTACAATGTCCAGTGATTGCCCCTGAAGCACCATCCAGGGCATCTCCAAGTCCCAAAAACGCCTCCAC
The DNA here is from genome assembly GCF_030445035.2 of Dasypus novemcinctus. Lineage (NCBI taxonomy): Eukaryota > Metazoa > Chordata > Mammalia > Cingulata > Dasypodidae > Dasypus > Dasypus novemcinctus. Next base: position 53,599,670 of record NC_080695.1, on the reverse strand, counting down.
ATCTCATCTCTTCCTGCCATTCCCCATACCCATCAGCCACCATGGCCACTTTTCCCACTCCAATGCCACCTTCTTCACTTCTCCTTTTAAGGCCTTCAACCGATGGGACGAGACGCCTGTCATTGCTGAAGGCCATCTCCCCCGTTGACTGTAGACATAATCAGCCACAGAAGCAATCACCTGACTGGTGATTTCAAACCAAAGAATATCCTCACAGTGATATTCAGGCCAGTACTTGCTCGACCAAACAACTGGGCACCATCACCCGGCCAAATTGACACATGAACTTCACCATCACACCACCCGGGTGTGAGTGGGGTGAGGGCTAAATATCCAGGCTTTTCTTACTCTCCCGCCTTGGGATGTCCCAGCAGCTATGGCCAGAAGCTACTTGACGTGGGAGCCTGGGACACAGAGCCTGCAGGAGTCGGCCCCCCTGTGAGCAGAGGGAGGCCGAGGAGGGTCCGAGAGCAAACAGAGCTTGGACCGTCACACCTGCTCCCTAAAATCCCCTGGAGCAGGGATAGGCGAACGACGGTCCACAGGCCAAATCCAGCCTGCCACCTGTGTTTGTAAATAAAGTTTTGTTGGAACACAGCCACATCTTTTTTTCCTATATTTTAAAAATTAAAGTTAATAGATCACAAGGAACATTACATTAAAAGACAAAAAACAAACAAAAAACATAAGAGGTTCCCATATAACCCCCTCCCCACCCCCTCACCTCATCATTTTTGTAAATTGTATTATTTGAAGATATAAACATCACAAAAAAAAAGTTATGTTAAAAAATATAAGAGGTTCCCGTATACTCCCCACACCAACTCCTCCCACACCAACAACCTCCCCTATCATGGTGGCACACTCATTGCACTCGGTGAACATATTTTGGGGCACTGCTGCACTACATAGATAATAGTTTACCCTGTAGTTTGCACTCTGCCCCAGTACATTCAGTGGGTAATGGCAGGATATACAAAGTCCAGCATCTGACCCTGCAATATCATTAAGGACAACTCAAAGTCCCCAAAATGCCCCCACATCACATCTCTGCTTCCCTCTCCCTGCCCTCAGCAAATACTGTGGCCGCTTTCTCCACCTCGATGCTAAAATTTCTTCTATTACTCGTCACAATAGTTCCATACTAGAATATCAGTAAGTCCACTCTAGTCCATATTTTATTCCTCCAATCTGTGGACCCTGGGATGGTGAGGTCCCCTCCACCTCAAGATCAAGAGGGGACTTAGATTCCACATGGATGATGGGTGCAATTCCTCTGCTTGCAGTTGCAGGCACTCTTGGTTCCCTGGTGTGGTGGTTGACCGTCCTCACCTCCCTGTTAGCTGACCTGGGTAAGTCCAATAACCAGAGAGTAGGAGTCACCACTCTGCTGAGGCTCAGCACAGCCACATCTTTGATTTGCCTTTTTCCTTTGGCTGCGTTTGTGCTACAACAGCAGAGGTGAGCAAGTTGCAGCAGAGACTGTATGGCTTACAAAACCAAAAACATTAATTATCTGGCCCACAGAGTGACAACCTGCGAGGAGCCCTGGCGGAGGGAGGCAGAAGGCTGAGGGGTTCCGGGAGAATCTCTTCCTCTTTGGCCAGCTTTGGCCACAGCAGAAGGGAAGTGACTGGAAGGGGCTTGAGTCTTCCGGCTTGACTTAGAACTGGAGAAAGGCAGGCACTTTGCATTCCCAGGATCCATTAATCCTGACTCGACTCTGCATTTGTCATCCAGGGGAAGAAGCACAAAATGTCCCCACCATGCACTGTTTGGTAATTGCTTATTTTAACTACAAGAGGTCCTCATTAACCAAAGACCAGTTATGCTGGGGTCAGCCCACTGAAAGTGAATCACCTTTAAAAGGGGACCAAAATCTCATTGCAGATAGTGGGGAAAGAATGAAAGATGGTGTTGTAAGATTAGGAAAGCCAAGCTTTACATAAAACTCGATTTATGTTATTTAATATAATTAGGTTATAATAGCAACTCTGCACTACGGCTTAGGGTAAATCAAAAATGAGTCACTTTTTTGCACATATTTTTCTACCAAAATCAAGTGACAGCATGAAGTAACAGCCTTCACTTTATGTCTGACTGCCTACATTATTATAAAGGATGTAATTTTGTTTTTGCAAAGTTTGAGAGTTTCACCATTTTTTCCAAGGGCCTCTCTTAACTCATTAGTGTTCAAATCTAAATTTCGGTGACGGGGGTAAGTCCCAAGCACCTCATCGTAGTTACGGTTCAGTCTGACGCCTGCTGGTTGCTCAGTTGGTATTTCAGAATCTAGAGGCAAGAGGAGGAACTAGAATTGATACAAAGTGATTCACCTTTTGAAAACGAAGGCACATGGATGTATAGGTTTGGTTGAAAGTGACAGAAACTCAACTCAAAGATGCTTGGGCCATAAGGGGATTGACTGGCACATAGAATCCCAGGAGTTCAGGCAGCTAACCTGCAGGAAGGGCCATCTGTTTCGTTAGCTTCTTTCACTCGTTATTACTTTTCTGCCACATGGTAGGAAACATGGTGGCCTTGGGTGTTGACTTTTTCAAATCATGCTTGCACTAACCAGAGAGAGGCCACCTGTTACTCTCTGTGGGATCTCCACTCCCCCGACAATGGCAACCTAACACTCGACCTCTGGCCCAGCTTGGCTCAAGTGCCCATTCCAGAGCCAGTTGTTTGTAGCTCGAGGTTAAAGAACTAGACATGCCTTGTGGATGGAGCTGGGAGAGCACCAATTCCCAGAAGAGGCAGGGAGTTCTGGGGAGAAATAAGATACAATAAACACCCTCTACCGTGGGGTTATCTGCCTTGTTCAGTCCTGCTCCACCTACTCAGACATGGCAGCACAAATAGCTTCTTTGGCCCTAAGAGGCCCAGGCTTGGCAGAGCTGATTCCTAGATGTGCTCTGACCAGCTCTCACCTTTTCAACTCTCAGGCATCATTTCCTCCATGAAGCTCTCTCTCAAGTCCTCCAATCCAGAGAGCGTTGTCTGCTCTCTTCTTTGGGCCTCAACCTTTAATTTATATTTACGTGCTTCCATATCTAATTATACTTACATGCTCCCATAGCTACCTCCTGCCTACCCTGGGAGCACTTTGGGGTGGAGGCTATGGGGACCCAGCAGTTGGCATTGTGCAGATAGTAAGCACCCACCGGACCTTTGCTGACTGAATGGAGGGCTTTCAGAAAGCCATCATCACATCAAGACCACACCTGGCATTTCCAGGTGTGTGATTTTTGGAACAAGGAGGTAGCATAACATAGAGGTTAATAGCCTAAACTTTGGAATCAGCAAATATGGATTCTAGTGGTGGCGTGCCAGTTACCAGCCACATGATCTTGGGTGAGTTACTTAACCTCTCTGAGCCTCTGAAGTTAAAATGGGGGATAGTAATAAGTCCTTCTTCATGCAATACCTAGCCCAATTTCTGGCATATTGTAAGCACTCTATCAGTGATAGTTATCATCATAAGATGGTTAACCTGTCCTCATTTTTTTTCTTTTCTGTGAAGAAATGGAGAGGCTACTGTGCAGCAAAACTGAGACTGTAAACCAGGCAAAGACATTCTTCAGAGGAAACATTCTCCATAACCTCAAAGCTCACTAGCTGGGAATCTTGAAGTTCTTTGGCATAGCTGATGTGGAGCACTATTTCAGATAGAGGCTTAGTTGGATTCTATTCCTGGGAATTAGTTTGGTTTAAATAGCAGGCGTGTCCAGGGGAGATTGGGTGCAAATGAGTAACACACAAGCACTGATTCAACCCACTAAGCGAGAGACTCCAGTTCAAACCTCCAGCACTGAAACTTCCCTTGTGAATACTTTATTCCATTTTCCTTTCAAATTCCTATTTGTGATTTCATTACATTTAAGATAGGGCAGATGTTTTGCATAAAACTCATGTCATATCCAGTTTAAGTTCTATTAATCAATGGTAAGAGTTAAAAAGTCCTGCCGTTGGAAGTTCAGGTACTCATTGCGGTGAGTGCAGAGGCGGGGTAGGGTGGGGAGGGGGCAGTTCTAGGGCATTCCACGGAGCTTGGGGGCCTCGACCTGCCTGTAGTGAAACCCGAGGGTCCGTGCCTTAGCATCCTCTACCTCCTCAGAGCACTGAGCTGTGCCAGGCGAGGGCAAAGGTAGGGCAGTCATTGTTGCCTTGTGATTCAACTCCTACTTCCCCTTGTGCACCTGCCCCTTTGGACTCTTCATTCTGAAAAAGGAGGGAGGAGGACGCCTTGTCATAGCTAGAACCCCCAGAAGCAGCAGTTCCCCATTTGCCTGGTCTGAGAATTGTGAGTCTCTTATAAAAATACAGATCCCCAGGCCCTGCCACGGACGATTCTGATGGAGCAGGTTTGGGCTTGGGAGGGGAGGAGGTTAAGTTGGTCATGCATCACAGGTGATTCTTACAATCGGGGAACTGGGGGAAACGATGCCTTAGGTGAGCACTTTGCAAGCTTTGATGCGCACACACCTCATCTGGGGATCTTGTGCAAAGGCAGATTCTGATTCGGCAGGTCTGAGGTGGGGCCTGAGGTTCTACATTTCTAAAGTGCTCCCAGGTGGCACTGGTGCTGCTGATCCAGGGACCAGGAGTTGGACAGCGAGGTCTTAGGGAACCTCAGCTGCTAAACGGTTGGCACTTAAGGATACATTACTTTGCACATGTGGTTTATTGGGGGTTAGAGACTTAAAATATTGGTTCATATCATTTGTTTATTGGGACTTAGGTACTATCAAGGACCCCCTTAAAGAATATTAAGTTACATAGATTACTTATGTTCAAATTTTCTTTAAGGGACCTTAATTATTTATGGCTTCTAAATGGAAACTTCCCTAGGGGTATGAGTCTAATAAACATTAGACTTCTATTTCTCTTTATTTTTCATTTAATCCTTGAAATTCACCCCTCCTTGGATGTTTTATAATTATCCAATATGTCCATACAATAGAACATGCATGTAATTTATATAGATGTGTGTATTGGGGAGATGCATGCTCAGTAATATTTAATTAATGGGGTATGCAAAAAAGTTCTCAAACTGTGGCTTTAGGTTCTCATGAAAGGAAGAGCTTTTATGGGGAGAAGCAGTTTCTCAGAAGAGGTCATTGTTTCTGAAAGAAGAGAGGGCATTAGGCAGACAGCAATCAATGCCCCTAGGGTCAGAGAAGTAGCGCTCAGATGTCCATCCAAAGGGCAGAAGGTCAGGTGGCAGTGCATTTCCTGGACCAGGGGTTTCTCTTTTGCTCTCCCTCCCTCCTCTCTCATCCCCCTACTTTGGGATCCTCCCTGGAAAAATGTGTACAGATGGCAAAAACAACAGAACCTCGCAGGGTGAGCTTATAGACCTTTCGTTGAGCACAGGGGAAAGAACTCTGCGGGCAGCATCTGTAATCTCATCTTTCCTTGATTTACTGCTGGCCCTTGTCCCCACTGTCCAATTTCTTGCCTCCTCTCCTTTCTAACTGAGTGGCTCTGAAAGGCTGGACACTCATTAACATGATGAATCTACTCAGAAGAGCCAGAGAAGGTGGTGGATTCGAGTCACTGATTTATGTCTCACGAGAGCCGAGGGGGGAGGTGTGGCGACTGAAATTGCCTAGTAATTCAAAGGGAAAGCACCAGTGACTCATGACTCAGCTTGGTTCATGATTTCTGGTTACCAGAGCAGTCCCCATTCCCAAGGACACTGTATCTTCCCAGGTTCCTTGCGACGGCTTGCTCGGTCGGTAGAGGTGAGGTCTGGCTGCGGATGAGGGGTCGGTCCAGCTTAGGACGAGGGGTCGGTCCCACTTGGGACGAGCAGTCGGTCCGGCAGCAGACAAGGGGTCGGTCTCACAGGGGTTGCGCAGTTCGGCTGACGGGGTCGCCTGGCGAAGCCGGCGACGAAGGGGTCGCCCGGAGAAGCAGGTGACGAACCGGGGACAAGGGAGGCCAGGCCCTTGTCGGGGGCTCTCAGGACTGGAGGGTGCACGGCAGAAGAACTACCGCGGAGACAAGGTAAACACGCAAGTCTACTTTATTGAGGGAGAGGCAACAGTTTTATAGGGGCTGGGGAAGGCTGATTGGTCGAAGCCACGCCCTGTTCTGATTGGTTGCCGGCGAAAGGTCAGTGGGCGGTACTGGACGGGGGAGGGGTGGTGGTTAGGGATTGGCTGTCGCTGTTGCTGGGGGAAGGGGCAGGGTTTAGGGATTGGAGGCTGCTGTTGCTGGGGTGGAGGGCAGACTTGAGTTTCCCGCCCACGCCTGGCTGTTGCTGCTGTCGGGGGAAGGGAAAAGGGCAGACTGGATTTCTCCGCCCACGCCTGGCTGTTGCTGCTGTCGGGGGAGGGGAAAAGGGCAGACTGGATTTTTCCGCCCTGCGCCTGCGCAGGGAGAAAGAAGAAGAAGGGCGCTGCCCCACAGGCATCGTGTGGCGCCATCCGGGAGGAGGGGCGGCTGCGGAAGCATGGCTGCCGAGAAGGGGAGACCCGAGGGCACTCTGCGCCCATGCCGAGCTTCCTTCAGGGGTGGCGGTGAGTCCGACCAGCCACCCTATTATGGGGGCAGCGGCTTGGCCTGCCGCGGCTGCTCCCCCGCCAGGCCAGCAAACCACACTTCAGCCCGAGGAGTGACCGCAGTTCCTCAGGGCAATGTACTAGGTTAATATAGAGACCATTTGGCTGGCAGAGCCCTAGGAGAGTTTACTGGGCCATGGGATGGTCCCATGGGAGTTAACTAAGGCCCAGGGTCAAACCTTACTCGTGACATGCGGGTGTCATAGTCTGCCTACTATATTCTGACTGATTACATATGTGATTTTGATTCTGCTGCTTTCAGATGCTCTAAGTAACTAAATTACCTAGTCCCTTGGACCCTTCAGCCCCTGTTCATTCATTTATTTGCCATTCAACAAGTAATTTTTGAGGGCCAGGCATTGATCTAGGGGCTAGAGAGACAGCAGACAGACAAGGACCCTGCCCTCTTGGAGCTCACATTCTTGTGGAAGGAGTCAGATAACAATCAGATAAAGAAAGGAGATATTTTCACATAGCAGTGAATGCCATGGAGAAAATTAAGTATAATCATGGGAGAGGAATTGACTGAAGATGTGGCTACAGACAAGATGATCAGGTCGTATTTGAGTTAAGGTTGAATGAGGAGAAGAAGCCAGGCATGAACAGCTCTGGGTGAGCTCACCCCAGGTAAGGGGAACTGCAGATGAAAGGGTTTTGAAATGGAAATTAACATGGCATATCAATGAACAGAAAGCAGGGCAGTGTGCTAGAGAAGAGGTCGGGGTCTAGATAAATTGAGGACCCCTGGACCATGGTGAGGATGTTGAATTTTATTCCAATTGTGGTTGGAAGCCACTGGAGGGTATTAAGCATCTCACATTTTTAATAAAGATCACTCTGGCTGATATCTAGAGAATGAAGAGGAGGGCAAGAGTGAAGGCAGAGAGACCCATCGAGAGGCCACTTCAAAAGCCGAAGCAAGAGATGGCGGGATTTAGCAGCATTCTCACAGCTGGTTTGTGGTAGAGCTGAGGATGGAATCCAAGGCTCAAATCTACAGGACAAGAGTAGACACTGTCAACATGGGACTGAGCTCCCAGGGAGAGTCTGAGGAACTGAGACTTGAATCTAGACAAAGAGTCTGAGAAGCAGGCATGGGGCACTAATAAAAAGGATTGATTTTATTTTATTATTTTTAAAGATTTATTTATTTATTTCTCTCCCCTTTCCCCCCCACCCCGGTTGTCTGTTCTCTGTGTCTATTTGCTGCGTCTTCTTTGGCCGCTCCTGTTGTTGTCAGCAGCACGGGAATCTGTGTTTCTTTTTGCTGCGTCATCTTGTGTCATTTCTCTGTGTGGGCGGCGCCATTCCTAGGCAGGCTGCACTTTCTTTGGCGCTGGGCGGCTCTCCTAAAGGGGCGCACCCCTTGAGCGTGGGGCTCCCCTACGCAGGGGACACCCCTGCGTGGCACACACTCCTTGCGCGCATCAGCACTGCACATGGGCCAGCTCCACACGGGTCAAGGAGGCCCGGGGTTTGAACTGTGGACCTCCCATGTGGTAGACGGACGCCCTAACTGCTGGGCCAAGTCTGCTTCCCAGGATTGACTTTAAAACCAGTCATGCCCATGTGGAGCTGGCCCACGCGCAGTGCTGATGTGCGCAAGGTGTGCCGTGCCACGCGTAGGGGAGCCCCACGCGCAAGGAGTGCGCCCTGTAAGGAGAGCTGCCCAGTATGAGAGAAAGTGCAGCCTGCCCAGGAATGGCGCTGCCCACACTTCCCATGCCGCTGACGACAACAGAAGTGGACAAAGAAACAAGACGGCAGCAAATAGACACAGAGAACAGACAACCAGGGGAGCGGGGGGAGATTAAATAAATAAATAAATCTTTAAAAAACAAAAAACAAAAAAAACACAAAAAACCAGTCATGAGTGCTGGAGGCTCCCAGTTGGGTTTCTTGTGTCAAAGAAAAAATGTTGCAGTGGAACATGCGAAACAGGCAAGGATGGCTTTATTCAAAGTTACCTGCAATGGAGAAGAGAGAGTACAGAAGGCTCTTGTGATAGAGAAAGAGAATAAGGCTACTCCAACAGGGCAGGGAGAAAGGGCTCAAGGTCCCTGAAGCAAGGTCAGGAGAGTTTTTGAAGATGGGAGTGAGTCAATGGGAGAGTACTGGAGGGAGAGGGCAAGCATCACAGAATGGCATCCCCAAATTTCTTGTGGAAGCCAGGTGGAACACCTTCTGTTTGGATTCTGTGAGGGCCAGGGTGTTTGCAATCAGGGTCTGTCTACAGCTCCGTCAAGCTAAGGAGAAGTTAAGGCCATCGTGGACAGTAACTTAATGGGTGGGTGATAATTTCTATCTGAATTTCAGGTAAAATTCAACACTGTCACCTGATTAGGGCCAGTGTACCTGGCCTGAGTCATTCAGTGAGGCAAGAACTTACTCCTGGCCAGAGTAGAGATGTGCTCCAGCAGGCAGCTGACCAATTTCTGCCCTGACAACAATTTTCTCTTGGATGGCAACAAGACTCTGGACAGCACCCGAGCTGTGCTAGGCCCACAGCGCCACCTAGAGGCTGACCTGGGATTGCAGCTGATTCCCTCTCTTCTCTGCTGTTGTTTTCTTCCTCCTTAAAGGGATTATATGCACTCTGTGCTTCCCCCACCTTTGAACACTTAAATCTTAGTTCTCCTTTCAGGAATTTCATTGGCACAAATGCTATACATGTTTCTTTAGCTGCCACTCTGTTTTAAGGGCCCCCAAATGGGTCATAAACAGACTTGCAAAGTGTCAGTCGTTTGGGTGATATATCTGTACTAAGGTGAAGGAAAAGCTCTAGTTTTGAACTGACAAAACCCATGTCACATGAGCCATCCTTTTAATCTCAAAAGCCATTGAAAGGGCCCAGGGTCATGTTCAGAATCAACATAAATTCCTCCATTGATCTCTCGGTCATCTTCTTAATTAAATCTGCTTTTCATCCTCCTCATTTCAGGGTATCCTACTTGGACATCTGCCTTCAACCTAAAGAATGTTTCTCATTCTATCTTTTAGGTGCTGGCATTCATGAGAATTGCGTTCTGCCATTTAAAAAAATTACAAAATCAGCTATTTGAGTGTTAAATAAGCTTTTGAGAACTACCCTGAGAATTCAACCACCATACATTTCTGCAGGATGTATTTATTTAATTCAAGAAATATTTATGGAGCATTTACAATGTGCCAGGTGCTGAGCTGAATGCCAGCTTTGAGTAAGATTTTGTCTCTGTTCTCCAGGGGCTCATAGCACACATGAAAAAAAGTCAAGTAAATAGATATGTGTAATACAACATTTGGCAGGATAATGCATTGATATATTAATTTGTGTCATTCTACCTTTATTTTCCCCTTTTTCCATTTCAAGGGATTGCCTGGCATTATATAATATTTCCTCACCCTTGGGGGTGTTTACAGGATTGAAAGAAGACTGCTTAAAGTCAGATACTCTTCCTTTCTCTTTTAAAACACCTATGTTTGCAGAAGGGATGGAGGAGGTGGAGGAAAGAGGGCACTGGAGGGCAAGGTCGGAGAGAGGACATAATCCCAGAGACTGGCAGGTTGAAGGTCGGCAGGCCCTCAATTGGCTGGTGCCTCTGCTTCACTCAGAGGCAACACTCGCGGAGGGCAGCCTTTGGAGGCGATGCCTTGGTCCAATTCACGTAAGAACCAAGGTTCCCATCCTCGGTGAAGATTTCTATGCCCCTTCCTGGGGCAGAAACAGAACAACACATCAATTCAAGGGACTTGTACCAGCTTAGTCCCAGGGTGGCATCTGTTTGTGTAAATAAAAATGAGCTGCTGTCTGTTTGTGTCAATAAAGTTTTATTGGAACACAGCCACGACCATTTGTTTACCAATTGTCCATGACTGTTTTTGCAACACAATGGCAGAGCTGAGTAGCTGCGACAAAGACCGCATGGCCTGCAAAGCCTAAAATATTTATTAGCTGGCCTGTTACAGGAAATCTTTGCTGACTAATTTAGACAATGCGCATTTCAGCAGTGACAGTGTGGGCCCAAAACTAGAGAGGACTGCCTGAAGAGCTTGGGCTCTTTATGTGACCCTCGCGGTTAGTGGGCAGTACACAGGGAAGGGGTTCTCATAAAGACTGTGGTTGATTTCCCACCAGGCCTGTGGGAGGGGGTCCTAGATTTGAGTTCAACTTGATTTAAAGAGAATAACTAAAGGGGATAATCTTGCATCTGGCTTGGTACAGACAGCATGAAAACACGAAAAAGTACTATCCTGTGCCTTCCACCACTCCTGGAAATTCCTTATATCACTATCCTCCCCACCCCAGGCTGTGGCGTTCCGTACCCACCATTTACTGGGGAAGGATGTCACAGCAGGAAGGTACAACTTAAAAAGAAAAAGACAATTCTCAGCTTTGGAGTTTCAAAGCTCTGAAACTCTTGGCACCCAACAATAATTTTGAAAGCCAAGGATTTTGCTTTATAAAAGCCAGGCTTTTTATGGTTTCAGAAAATTAAGACTTGAACAAGTTGGGGCGTAAGGTTTATACCATAATAATCAAAAGATTGGAAAGGGTAGATGAAGAGGCAGTTTTATGCTAGAAAAGTGATAAAATCTTCCTGGGAAGAGAGAGAAAGGAGACACAAGAGAATTAGGTGCTGGTAAGTACTGTATCAGTTATTTATTGCTGTATAACAAACCACCCCCGGACTTTGTTTAAAACAACAATTATTTATTTTGCTCAGGATTCTGTATTTTGGGCCAAGTTGGGTGCAGAAGGCTCCTCTCTGCTCCAGTGGTGCTATCGGGGATGGTTTGATGGGGGAGGGGGTGGATGGTGGGGAGATCCATTTTCATGGTGGCTGTTGGTAGGGCGCTCAGCCTGGGCTATGTGCCAAGGATCTTGCAAAGTTCTTCTCCATATGAGCCTTTCCATGGGCTGCTTGGCCTTCTTCCATAGAATGGGATCCACATTCCATGAGCGAGTGTCCCAAGAGAGGAAAGTAGAAATGCATGCCATTTAAATGAGCTAAACTTTGATGTCACATAGCACGTCTTCTGCCTTACTCTTTTGGCCAAAGCAGTCACACAGGTCTGCTCAGGTTCAGGAGAAGGGAGCATGGAGCTCACTACTCAAGGGATGGAATGCCAAGGTCACATTGTAAGAAGAGCATGTGGGATGAGAGACATTATTGCAGCCCTATTTGGGAAATCCAACCTGTCACCAGTATCTTTTAGAAGGAGCCTTGTCCCAAGGGGAAAGGAATTGAATAAACTGTAAGTAAGTTTGGAGATCCAAGAGCAAAGAGAATTGGTGCCTCAGCTGTCAAGCGTCATAGAGAAGCTCCTACCCAGCCGGACTTGGAATGGTGGATTTGACTGCAAGTATTATCTGAGCAGGCTGGTCAGAGGCAGCTTCCTTGTCCTGGCCATTCCCTGCATCTCCAGGGAGAAGAGAATGAGTTCTTCTGTAGTCATGGTCAGTAAGTTTGGGGCACTGAGAGACTTGCAGTGGGAAAAAGGGGGCAGGGCCATGACTGAATGGAGTACAGAAGTCCCTGTGATGTCAACAAGGAGTCGTGATGCTGATTAAAGATAAGATAGGACAAGGTACTAGTGGATACCAAAAAGATAACCCAAGACCAGCTATTTTTCTTCCCCAATGCCATGATGCCATGTAAATCTCCCTGAAACCAGATGCATCTCGAAGGAGGAGGCAGAAGGGAGCAGGCCATGAAATAACCTATGAAACCTTGAATTTGCTGAGTTTCTCCTGAATTGTCCACATTTATCCTCAATTGAACAGGATTAGGGTTACTGCTTCCAGATAGAATGGGGGCTCCAGAAAAATAATAAAATTCAGATATCAGAAAATAAAAAAGATTATGTATTTGCCCATTTGGGTTTGTGGCTTTTAAATGTTATACCTACTGCAGAGAGATATGCAATGGCTGCAAAAGACAGCTCAGAGCCAAACGATTTTAAAGAAACAGTTAGGAGGAGGTAAGGTCAGGGCTTGAAGGTGAGCGGGTTAGCAGGGGGTCCAGACAAATGATCTTTGCAGAATACCCCACATTAGAAGGTGACTGTCTTCCCTGAATCTTAGTGGAGCTGAGGGGTAGCTTAGGGACAGGCACAGTTTTAATCCTCTTTCCTTCTGAAATGCAAGACGGAGCCGCAAAATTGAACAAAAAATGATGGACATTTTTGCATTGCTGTCCAATTTGGCCAAGGCTATATCAGCCACACAAGCAAACAAGTACTTGGCATCCCTCAGCAGGTTTTTCCTAGAGTCTCATTAGTTCCTCAAATGGAACAGCTGCTGCCAAAGCAGTTTGCTCTACCAGCCCGGCTCATGCGCCCTCGCCCACCCGCTCCCTCTGCTCTGGAGGAATTAATTTCATCTGTAGTCAAGCTCACAGGCACCGCCGTGACTTCTCCTGGCGGCAAAAGGGTTCCAAAGAGCCAAGCCAAACATGGTGCGGAGGTGAGCTCTGCTGTCCCAGCCCATGGCCAGCACGCCAAGACCCCATTAGCCAGAAGCACCTTTCCCAGTGCTGGGCAGGAAAAGGAGGAGGTGGGAGAAGGGCTGTGAAGGGGAAGCGGTGCTCCCTGCTCCTCCCCATCATGCTCTCCATTTAGGCTGACCTTGTATGACTGTACATCCCCCTGCTCACAGCTGTCCCAACAAGTCCTTTGCCCCTGGGAGACAGACCAGCTGAACAGTGTTTCTCAAACTTTACTGTGCAGAGGAGGATCTGGGGAACTTGTTAAAAAGGCAGGCTCGGATCAAGTCCTGGGTGTACCCGAGCCTCTGCCTTTTTAACAGGCTCTCAGGGGATGCCGCCACTGCTGGATCTTGCACCTCACTTTGAGTTCAGGCTCTGCGGTTAAGGGCTTAGGCTCTGGGTTCAGACTCCTTGGATTTGTAGCGTAGGTCTGCAGCTTATTAGCTGGGTGAACTTAGGCAAACAATTGACCCTAACTGGCCTCAGTCTTCTCTGCATAATGGAGATGATAAAGGGACCTACCACCAAGGGCTGGAATGAGGATTGAATTGAGATGACACGCGGTGACCACTTAGTACATCTGGCATGTGTTAGGGCGAACCATTTGAAACTGCCATTTTTATAGGTAAGAGATGGTCAAATACCAGCAATTCCGTATGGTTCAACCTAATAATAAGCTTTAGAAATGGCTCTAATGATTTCTACTGCATGCTGACGTTAACCCTCACTTCTAAACCTCAGTGACTCACCCCCTCAAGAACATGGGCTGTCTTTCGGGGGCTCCCAGCAGGGAAAAGTCACCATCCCCTTACTTCTCTCCCCATCTCATTCTGACCCGCCCCCAGCAGTCACAGCTGCCACCTGTGCCTTAACTTTTGCAACACGCCACTTCCCTCCAGCCTGCCGGGGTGAGAGCAGGGCTGGTGAGTGTCAAGTGGTGTGCACTGGCATTTTCCCACCCAGAGATCGTTTTTTTTCCCACTTTGGTACCTCTCGTCCTTACGAATGTAAAGCTGGACTGGTGAGCTGATTTTACAGGGCTCAACTGCCTCTGCAAGCCAGTGCGGCCTTATTTACTAGGACAAGTCAGCTCTTTGCTGAAAAACACCAGTGGGGGCTTCCTGGGGTTCCCCGACAGCCCTGCAGTTCCGGGGCGCCTCACGTGTCCTCCCGAGCCATCCTCTTGGTTTCCACTCTGCCCCCCGACAATCTTGGCTGTCTGAGAAGACACGAGAAGAGGTGACATTCCCTGTGCCTGTGGCGCTGGCGCCCTCTGAAAATGGCAAGACCCCAGTCAGGGGGTTGTTCACCCCGACCCCCCAACCAAAAACAAAGCAAAACAAAAAACCACTGGCATGAGGAAAAAGCCTGGCAGCGGAGTCCACTCCCGCTGTGTCCAAGCCACAGTGTGGGGAGAAGGTCTTTCTCGGCAACTCCGGGTCACATGCTTTATCCTGTGGACCTAAGACGTGGCCCGGGTCTCTGCTTTGACACACAATGGAAACGACTCTTTTGGCAGCTGCTTTCAGCGCTGATCTCCAAGGACTGGGTGGGGGGGGGCACCGGGCTCCAATCCTTTCCCAAGACTGTCCACCCTCCATCCAGGATCCCCAACCTTTCCTGCCTGACCGCTTCTGCTTTATAGAGAAGACATAATAGCTAATTTTTTGCCAAGGGTGGTTAGATTGTTTTATTGTCCCCGATTATTCATTCCCCTATGAAAGGATTATACTGTCATCCCTTCCACAGCATGGGGGTTAGGGGTGTGGTGGCCCCATGATTTGGAAAATCCACATAAAATTTTCATCCTCCCTTTGTACCAGAGAAGGAGTCTGACTTTTTTCTTTTTTTTTTTTTCATGGGGTGCTTATATTATCGTATTGTAAAATGTGGATAATTTATGGTATTAAAAGATAATCTATGTTGATATTATATAAGGCTATACATATATTTTATGCGTTTCTGAGCTTTTTCTGTGTTGTCTGCTGGCCTTTGCATGTTGTCTGTGGCTTTCACAAAACTCACCAAAAATCCCCATTTTTGTTCCTATGCCGACCCACAATACCTGGAAACCGTGACGGGGAAAATTGTGATGTGGACGGAACAACTGTACTTCCCTGCCTATTGCCACGTGCCTGAAGTGCCTCCTATGGGAGGGGCAATGCTCCTGCCCTAGTGACATTGGGCCAGGCCATGTGACTTGATTTGGCCAGTGGCATGTGAGTAGAGGTGATGGACATCTGAGCGAGGCTTTCAAGCTGTGGCCCATTCCTGCCAGCTCTCTTGATCGTTCCCTCTGCCACAAGAATGGCATACCCCAGGACTCATCCCTGGTAAGGGCTGTCCCTCCCCATGAGACCAGGAGATAAACTTTTATGGTTAAGAGTCCTGAAATTTGGGGGATTATTTACTATTATAACAAAGCTGATTAATACCTTATTGTACATGTTCTACATGAATTAGTTAATTTAACTCTTATAACAATTCTGTAAAATACATACTAGCCAGGGCAGGGAAGGTTTTGCTGCAGTAACAAACATCCCCTACTTCTCAATGGCTTGGCAATCGAGTAGAGGCTTAGTACATTCCTCATGCTATCTGACCGCTGAAGGTCAGCAGGGGAGTGCACGCATCATTGTTACTGAAGGTTTTAGGGTGTTAGAGGCTCCAATCTTGACATGTGGTCCCATGATTGGAAATGGAACCTAGTAAATTCTGCATTGGCTCTTGCAGGTTTAGCCTGGAAGTGATACAAATCATTGTGCTCACATTCCATTCATCAAGGCAAGTCACATTGGCCATGCCTAACTTCAAAGGGGTGTCTTAATTCCACATGTAAACCTACAAAGAAGGTAGACTTCTCTCTAGTTAACAGATGAGGAATCCAAGGTGCAGCAAGGGGAAGGATTGCTCAAGGTGACACAGCTAACAATGGGTCAAGACCACTGAGTCCTACTCCTTGCAAAAGCTGGCTCCTATCAGGGCAGAGGACCTGTGGTTTCTCCCAAGAAAAGATGTTTTATTTCAGATTCTTAGCTTCCCCTAGCTCAGAAATTGCAAACTGGTGGCCCAAGAGCTGGATTTGACCCTCAGGTGTAATTTATTTGGCTTGCATCATGTTTAAAAACATTTTAAAATATTAATTGCAAATATTTAAAATGGAGAGATTTTACATACACACACAAAATCCCATTTCTCCAAGTGCCTTGCAAATTGAAGATCTGGCCACACTTGGCCCCATTTGTACATGGCGACCATGGATGAGAACTGGGTTGGGCCACCACCTCTCATGGGGGCCTGGGCTCTCCAATCTCTCATCCTCTTTTGTCTTCTGTCCCAGGTAACTCACATGCCATACTGACTGGTCCTAAAAGGTATGTGCCTTAGGACCCCTGTTCTAACTCTCACCCAGCCTGGGTTGAGAGTTGCAGGGTGGAAAATCTGCCTGTACCCAGGCATGGAGGATGGGCAGAGTGTGACTCCCTGTCCAAAGAAATCAACAAACAAGAAAACTGTAACCCGATATTTCAGAGTGGTTCCAGCCACTAGGACAAGCAGGTTAGACAAGCAGGCTTGGGGACAAGCAAATTCAATAAAAATGAATTTTCTATTAGCAAGTTTTTGCCGCCGGCTCGTTAAACTGGGAATAAAAAGTGTGGGGCTGAGCACCCTCTTAACTCACTGCAGCCAGAAGGAGGGCTGATGAGGACCCAGGCAAGATCCTTGCTGGGGGGGAGGGGGATCAATATGGGCAATGAGACGGACATTCATCACGGCTGCCCAGGAGGCCCGAGAATGCCCCATGCTGCACAAATTGCAGCCTGAGGAGGAGGTGGCAGAATACAGCACGTGAGACACTTAAGCCGAGGCAGTTTGTTAGTGGAACTGGTGAAATCAAGGAGCTCTTGACCATTACCCTTGGCCTCTTTTAGGACTTGCACCCGGGCCCTCTTTTTGGAATGTTTTTTCTCTCCATGCCAATGCACGGTTGCTGCATACAGTTGCACCCTACACAATAGGGGGTGCCATTCCCCCTTTGTCTAGGTGAAGGTTTCCTCTGGAGTTGGGCAGTGCACGATTTGCACAGCAGCATGTGGCAGCCTGGTCCCTGCCCACCTGGCTCCCTCCTGTCCTTCGAAGTGGAGTTCAAATGCCACAGCCTTCCGGAAGCCTTTCCTAGCCTTCCTTTGAACTGCTGAACTGTCTCTACCCTCTGCTGTCTCAGTTTTGGGGCATTTCCCGTTTCCCCAAGAGACCTCTTCCCTGCCCAGCCCCTCAACCTAAATGAGTTTTCTCTTGCTCTCTCTCCTTGCATCATGTTCTTTTCCTTCATGGCATTTGTCCCAATTTGTAATTAAATATTTATCTGTGTGATTATTATTTCATGTTCCTTTCCACAGCTGGGCTGTAACCTCCCGAAGAGCAGAGGACTAAGCCTCAATTTGTTCCCTGCTGTAGTCTCACTCCCAGCACACAGTAGGTGTTCAATAAATATTCAATGAATGGAAGAACGCATGTGCCTATCACTTCATTGTGCTGCAAGCTAAGAGAGGCCAGGGGCTGGGCCTTATTTATCCTTGAGGCTTCTGAAGAGCTGGAAAACGCCTGGCACACGGTAGGTGCTCAATGAATTTTACTTGGGGAGTGACATGAGTTCCCTGGATCTGATGGGCTCTGTTTGCCTTGGCCTTTTAATAGCAAACAACCTTTCCTGAGTTTTCACCATGTCTGCTACACTTCTGCCCTTCTTCAATTTTCTGTCTGAGAAGTTTCCATGTGTGTTGGAGAGATACGGGTGCAAAAATTCCTTGGGTCATTGCCTAGCTCAGGGGCTTGCAAACGAGAGCCTGTAGGTGAAATCTGACCCACCACCTGATTTGTTGCTGAAGTTTTTTGGGGAACGCAGCCATGCCCATTAGTTTATCTGTCGTCTGTGGCTGCTTTTGTGCCAGAAAGGCTGAGTTGACTAGTTGTGACAAAGCCTAAAACATTCACCATAAGGGGAAATGGATGTGGCTCAAGCGAATGGGCTCCCATCTACCATGTGGGAGGCCCCAGGTTTGATTCCTGAGGCCTCCTGGTGAAGGCAAGCTGGCCTGTGCCACAAAGAACTGGCAGCCCATGGCATGGAGAGCTGGTGCTACAAGATGATGCAACAAAGAGAGATGCGAGGAGAGACAGTGAGAGAGACACAGCAGACGTGGGAGCTAAGGTGGCTCAGGCAATTGAGTGTCTCTCTCCCACACTGGAGGTCCCGGGATTGGTTCCTAGTGCCTCCTAAAGAGAAAGATGAAAGAAGAAGAAGAAAAAAAGACAAGCAGACACAGAAAGAACACACAGTAAATAGACACAGAGAGCAGACAGCGAGTGCAAACAATAATGGGGGGAGTGTTAAAATAAAAAAAGTGAAAAAAAAAAACCCACAAAACCCAAAAACATTTACTATCCTGCCCATTGTAGAAAAACTTTGCTGACTCCTGGTCTGGCTCAGTGATCTTGAACAAATCATTTAGCCTCTCTAAGCCTCAGGTTTTTTATTTGTAAAAAGGCTTACAAATACCTACTTCATTAGGTAGTTGTGAAATTTTGAATCTAGTAGGTGTTCAGTAAATGCTTGTTTTGTCTCTTCCCTTCCTTATTCTGTAAACAGAATTCTGGTCCCTCTTCCTGAACCTCAACAGAACCCTCATATTCATTCATTCATTCACTCACTCATTCAGTAACAATTACGGAGCAATAACTATGTGCTAAGTACTTTGTTTGGTACCAAGGATTCAGTGGTGAGCAAGATGGTGTCATGGAGCTCCTGGTCTTCAAGGGGAAATCCAGTCAACGGCAACCAGATCAAATATGGTGAGTGCGAAGAGGGTGGGAGGTCCAGGGGCCTGGGGGAGCTCACAGTGGGGGAGCTAACCAGGCTCTGCAGACCACAGAAAGCTTCTGGAGGAATTTGCATTTATGCTGAGACTAGCAGGACTATGGGTAAGTTGGCAGGGAAGAAGATCGTCAAAAGCCTGTTGGAGGAGCAGTTCTAGGTTAGGGCTTACCTAGAGGGAGAGACGATGCAATGCTGCTGACAGACTGCCATGACCCAACCGGGCCTGAAGTTGGAGGCAGAGGGGAATGAGCAGTGAGGCTGGGCAGGAAAACACGAGCTGGTTCTGAGGGGCTTGGAAGCCTCTTGCTCCAGGTCCAACCCCAGGAATGCAATGCTGCGTCCCAGGGTGGCCCCCCGTTGGGTGTGACTTGGGCTGGTAACATGGAATGAGAGAGCTGGAACCTGTGGCTCCTGGGGAGGTGCAATGATGGATTTGGGCTTTTTTTTTTTTCTTTACATTTTTAATTTTGAAATAATTTCAAACTTAAAGGATAGTTGTGAAAATAGTACAGATTCCCTACAGAGAACTTCAACATAACCTCACCCCCACTCCTGCCAGATACCCAGATCCACCAATTTTAACATTTTTTCACATTTGTTGTATTGTTCTACCTGTCCATCCACCCATCACCCACCCATCTATTCACTGATCCATTGATCCATTGATCTATCCATCCATCTACCTACTCACCCACCCACCCATCCATCATCCATTCTTCCACCCATCCATCCCCCACCCACCTACCTATCCATCCACTCCCATCCACCCATTCATCCATCCATCCACTCATCTACCCCCAAGCATCCATCCATCCATCCATCCATCCATCCATCCATCCATCCATCCACCCTCATGCCTCCATCCATCCACCCATCCATCCCTATCCATCCATCCTTCTTGGACAGGTGCTTTTAATGAAGGTTGCATAGGCACCACCAACACTAATGCTAGTGATAGTCAAATAATGCCTATGAGGGATGACCAGGTGAAAGTGTTCTGTGTAAGGGGAGAGCATCCCCCAGTCCGAAGTTGGTAGACGGGGCTTAGATCCAGCTAAGTGTTTCCATGTAAAAATGTGGGCCCAGTGCCACCGGATTTTCTGATTTTTTGGAGAAAATCTGGAAACCTACATTTCGATATGACTAGCTAACCTACACTGAGTGTTTACCCTGTGCCAGGCATTGTTCTATCAGTGCACATTTTCAATCCTCACATGTATCTATGAGGCAGCAGCTATTATTACCCCACCTGACAGTTGAAGAGACTGAGATATCCAGGGTGTTTAAGTGGCACAGCTGGAGAGTGGGGGATTTAGGGCCCTGCTTAGATTCTTTCAAAACCCTGGGTGAGGGGTGTGGGGGGGTGGGGAGACTAAACTGGCCAAATACAGACTCCTGGCTGCCAGCTTCAGATCTCTGATTAAGGCGACAAAAATGAACTTCATAAATGTAAAATGATGATGGATTTTAAAATCTGTTTCACTAAGATAAAAGAGGGCTATTTCAAACGCTGCCTTATCCTTCATGGATCAAGATGTACGGGGCGCCAGGGAAGGAAGACTGTGGCATGGTTCTCAAGCTTCAGGGGGTATCAGTCTCTTCCTGGGGTGTTTGCTTGAAATGCAGACTCCTGACCTTGTGTCAGAGAGGGGCTGAGTCAATGACGGGCCCAGGAATCTGCATGTGAGAAGACGCCCCACTTCCCTTCTGCTGTGGGTGAGTCCAGGACCACCTTTCTAGGGAATCAGGAAGGGTCTGATCTAGCCTCCAGGCGGGTTATGAAGAGGGAGAGAAGCTGCTCTGTCTCTGGGCATCAAATCAGGGGAAAAACCGCACTTGAGTTCAGAAATAACTCAGCCATATGCCTGCCTCTTTCAAGCCTCGGTTTCCTCATCTGTAAAATATTGGTGACACAAATGCACTAGCGTCTTAGCTGTGTAGCATTGAGTAAGTCACTGAACCTCTCCGAGCCTCACTTTTCTCATACATAAAATGTGTGGCAATTATAAGACTCCATGGGGAGATTAAAAGGGAGGAAAAATGGGCAAGTAATTAGGAGGCTGTTGATAAATGTTTCTTCTCTGCCCCTTCTCACCATTATTGGTCCTGTTCATTGCTTTCTCTGGGTGAATTTACTGCTTTGAAAGGAGCTACTCCTTCACGATGGACGCTTAGGTCAGTTGGTTCGAAGTGGAGTTCACAGGATCCCAACTGTGGTTTGAGCCCTAAGGTGTCAAAGGGATTTAGTTGGTTCCTCTCAGAAGCCCCCAAGCGGGTTTCCGGGTTTCCGCGCTGCTGTCCGCAGCCACCTCCAGCCCAGCGACCCGGCAGCGCAGGGCAGCTGAGGGAGGGCCATCCATCACCCTCCCCAGCCAGACGCCTTCGACAGACAGACGCAGGTTCTCCTCAGCAGCCATCAGCAGCTGTGTCCTTGAGTCAAGGGCGGCGCATTATGATGCATTTATTGATGGCCGGCTCCGTGGGGCGGGAAGAGCTCCTGGGTGTTCTGGAAGGCTCAGCCAGAGCAGGCTGGGAACTGGCTCGGCCATCTTGCTGGGTTCTGGGGAACTTTAAAAACAGTCCTTCCCCAGCTCCTCAGGAAGACGGTCCTACGTTAATAAGGAATTCCCAAAGAGCCTTCCTGGAAACTTCTTCAGACAATGGTAATAAAGAAGGAAACCTGGACGTGGAGAAAATATCAGGGGAAGGGGTGAGCCCACAGTGAGTTGCAATTTTCATGAAGCTTGCTCTGACACTTTCCCTCGGTCAGACAGAACCAGTACTTCCTGCTTTGTGCCCCAAGATTCGGGAGCCCCTGTGCTATTCACTATACCATTTATGGATGTTGATTGTTGGCTGCCCAATATGTGGAACACTGTACTTGTAAAAAATTGAAAATTACAGATGGGTCTGAAAACCCCTTGGTCCTCCATTCTCATCTTCTCAAGATGCCCATACCTGGAGTCATTTTCAGTTTTGTGCGTATCTTTCCAGACCAATAATGGTAAGAGTGATAATGCTATTATCAGCAATGCAAATCATTAATAGTATGGTATGAATAGCAAGAGTAGTAATAAGAATCATTGCATTAGCATTGATAATAGTCGACCCTCATTGAGCGTTTATTGTGTACACAGCTCATTTATTTCTCACAGCAACCCCTATGATACTCTCAGAATTCCCATTTTATAGACAACAAAACTGAGGCTGAAAGAGTTTAAGAAACTTTCTCAGAGTTCCACAACTGGTAAATGTCACAACCAGAACTTGAGCTCAGGAAGTCCGAGCCCAGAGGCTATGCCGTAGCCATTATGCTGCCTTGTTCTTTACAAGAGAATAATTCCAAGAAAATAAGTGCTTTGGTGTGTCTTTGTGTATGTAAGAGTGGATTTTAAAAAAACATAAACAATGCCATATTGAATATTTATTTCTGATATCAGTTGGTTTTTTAAAAATTTTATTTCAGCCAGCAATGTGTCTTAGAGTTTTTGCCATGTCAATAGACATAGACTTACTTAATTTTTTTTTTTTTTTAAGGTACCAGGGCTGGGAATTGAACCCTGGACCTTGTACTTGTATGCTGAGCCACAACAGCTCCCCTGAGTTGTTCTTTTCATTTGTTTGCTTGTTGGTTGTTTTTTTTTCAGAAGGCACCAGGCACTGAAACGAGGACCTTCCATATGGGAAGCAGGTGTTCAACCGCTTGTGCCACACCCCTCCCCATACTTAATTACTTTTAATGCCTCTAAGTACTTCATGGACTGCAACTATAATTGTGCTTAGGTTTTCTTTTATGTTTTGTCATTTTCCTGTTGACGGACTTTTTGGTTTTACTTTCTCTCTCTTTTGTTTACTAAAGTTTGCCTTTACAAATTTACATTTCGAGTCCTTACGGTTTGCATACTGTCGCACAATGTGGTGCCTCGCCTCTGCATCCGGGTGCCTGGAGAGCACAGAGCTTCCTGGGGGCGGGGGAAGCTCGTTGATGAGCCTGTCTCCTCGTGTGCTGGGCTGAACAGCCTGAGGCTCCAGACCACACCCTTTCATTTCTGCATCCTCATCTCTAGCCTTGCACCTGGCGCGTAGTGGCTGCTTAGTGAATGTCTGAAAGATTCAAGGATTGGATGGCGTCTTAGCTATCTACGGCAGTGTAACAAACGCCTACAAAACTTGCGACTTATATGCACGTTTATAGTGTTGGAGTTTCAGTGGGTCAGGGGTCTGGGCAGAACTCACCTGGGTCCTCTGCTTAGGACCTCCTGCGGGCTGCAGGGGAGGTTGGGCCAGTGCTCCATCACCTTCTGCGTCCACTGGGGAGGGATCTGCTTCCACATTTGCATGGTTTTTGTCAGGATTTTGTTCCTCCCGGGCTGCTTGACCACGGGCCTCGTTTCCTTATCATCTGTTGCCACAGTGGCCTTTCCAACACGGCTGCTTCCTTCATCGAAATGTGCAAGTTACGAAGGCGGTAGAGTCTGCTAGCCAGACAGAAGTCATGGTCCTTTGTAGCCTCACCATGGAAGAGACATCCTATCACTTTTGTCCTGTTCTATTGATTAGAAGCAAGTCCCCGTTCCCACTCACTCAAGGGGCGGGGAGCACATAAGGGTCGCCAGGAGACGGCGACCACTGGGCCCCGTCTTAGAAGTGCGCCTACCGCAAAAAAATAATCTTAATAGTAGCATAAAATAGTAGTGTTTGTAGGATTCTTACAAAGCGCTTTATTGAGCATTGTTTCATTTAATGTTCATGCTGCCCCGTAAGGTAATCAGGGCACGAGTTGTCCCTATCTTAATGCTGAGGATACCAAGTCTCAGAGAGTTTAAATGACTTGCCCAGGGTCATGCAGCCAACAAGCAGGACAGCCAGGGTTTGAACCTGGAGCTCATTCTACGTGTTTTAGCATTAAAGCAGGCCGTTCAGTTCTGGGGTTTGGCCTGACACTTTCTCAAATCCAATGGGTTCATGACAACCCACAAGGAAGCATCATGGTGTGGTAGAAAGAGACTGGAGCAAGACTTTGGAGGCAAGAGATCTAAGTTTGCATCCAGGTCATGTGAGTTTTGACTGTAGGCATTGCCTCTGCCTCTCCTCTCTGAACCTCAGGCTCCTCGTCTACAAATGAGGTTGTCGTGCGGATTAAATGTGATAACGAATGTACATAAAGTGCCATGCGGAGGGCCTGGCATGCGGCCTGCACCCTGTGGATGCAGCTGCTGTTTTTACGGGAGCTGGTTGGACAGTGGTATTGTTTATAAACACATATTATGAGCTTTTGAAAGCCTCTTTGAAACCCCATTATTAATTGTTAATGAGGCTGAGCCTGGGGCGCCTCTTCCTGAAGTATCATTTATGAAGGCTATTCTCTGTTTGTTGATTTTGCACACGCAGACCCACTTGATTAAGAACTGAAGGGAAAAAGTCTTAATTCAAGCAAATAAAGGATGCTCCATGCGAGGATGTCTTGTTGCCATGGTTAATTGGGACTGGAGGATTGGCCCCATTGGGAGCCTGTCAGTCAGAAGTGGACATCAGGGGATGGGGACAGGCACCCAGAAGGCACACTCTGAGTGTGGGGTGTCAGGCAGATGGTTAGCTCTTTGCCCTATGGGCTTTGGACCAATTGAAAAATTAATAGACGTAGGAGTCAGATGTGGTCCAACGCATCCTGCCTGTTGCTGGCTAATCTGGACTGGAGAATGCAGTGTGGACCCACAGGTGTCATCAGCCTTCTTCAGTAGAGAAGCTGTGGGTTTCCAGAACGTTGGCCTTCTTCATACTGCACCCTGGTCAAGAACTTGAGACTCTCTTATGGAGCCTCCTATGGGGTAAAATGAGAGAGAGAGGAGGGGAGGGGAGGGAAGGAGGAGGGGAGAGGGGAGAAGGGCAGAGCAGGGCAGGGAATGGAAGGGAAGGGAAGAGAAAAGAGAGGGAGGGGGAAGGACAGGAAGGAATGGGAGGGGAGCAGATGGGTGAGTGACATGATCACATTTTCACCCCCCCCCCCAAGAGAACGATGGGCCCACAGAGCTCCCTCTCTTGCCAACTTACCAGTCAGAATCCATTGCTGCCCCTCCCAGGGGGAGGAGTAAGTGAGAGGTGGAAGAAAAGGTAAAGGGTTCTTCATCCCATAATAGTGAAAGTGCCTGTTTCATGAGCCAGCCGCGACACTGGGTGAGGAACGCTCTGCTTTGCGCCTTTGAAGAAAGAAGAATCGTCCCCACAACACCAAATATTTACTGAGTTTTCACTGTCAGGCGTTGTGCGAAGCTCCTTCCGTGAATGATCTCATTCAATCTTCACAACAGCCCTTTGAGACAGAGGCTGAACCTAGCTCCATTCTACAGAGGAGGATACTGATACTGTGACACTTGTCACCATCCAAGGTCATACGGCTAGAAAATGTCATGCCGAGATTCAACCTGTTTTGGTTTTGAATGCCAGTTTTCTCAAAGGGTGTTTCAGGGGCATCCTGATTCAGAATCATCTGGGAGGTTGTTTGTGAATACACTATTCCAAAATCCTACTCTGTAGGTCCTAAGAGGGGCACGAGATTGTGTACTGATCAAAGACCCTGGTGAGCCTAACACACACCAAAGTTTATTTGCCTATGGAACAAGAAAATGGGCACTTGTTTGCAACGGGATTTTTCTTTAGAGATTTTAACAAATTTGCTGAATCTGCCAGCTTTGGGAGCTAGGTAAGCCAGACCTCCCTCCTCTTAGGTGTCTGAACTCTAGCTGTCTGGGTGTCAGCCCTGGTACATCTTTTCTTATAGTTTCACCCTTTTGCCTAACAGGGAACCCTGTACCAGGGGAAGTGAGGATCGCGGGCATTGCCTTCTGAAAAGCGGTCCCTGCGCCGCACACGCCCACCCACACACACTTTGCTTTCAGGGCATGGTGCTTTACATAGATAGGTACTTGCATGCATTTGCATGCATCTGCATATATTTGCATGCATTGGGGGCTGTGTTGGGGGGGTTCCTCTTATTCATTTGGCTCCTTGCTTGAGTGTGCTCTGTATATCGCAACCTCCCACCCTCTGATTTCAAAGATGTTTTTTTTTTCCTGCTGGGGACAGTTGTCTTTAGGAGCCTGACCTGGTTCCTGGGATAGGGGGAGTTTTCTTATTGGCAAGTGGGAGGTAGTATAGGGCAGGGGTTACGAGGAGGAGCTGATAGATCTGCATCCAAATCCTGGTGTGTCTCCTTTCAGCTATTTAACATTGTGCAAGTCTCTTAAATTCCTCTTAGTTTCCTCAGTTATAAATGCAGAGAAGAATAGTACCTATATAATAAGATAAAAAGCAGTTAACATACTGCCTGACATATAGTAAGTGCTCAGAAAATGGTAGCAGTTAATACGGTTATTCTCCAGTGTTAATAGCAGTGATGATGATGATGTTGGTGATGATGATGAAGATGTAGCAGCCGATGGCTTGACTGAAATCTCAGGAGAAACCTTGAGCCAGAATCTCCAAGCTAAGCCTCTGCCAGATTCCTGATGCTCAGAAATGGTGAGATGAAAATGTTTGTTGATGTAAGCTGCTAAGTTCCTGGGCAATTCATTATGCAGCAATAGATAACTAATAATATATAATGGCCTTCCATATCTCTTATAACTTTTTTGCATTTAAAATCTGTTTTCTTTGATATTAGTGCAGCTACCCCTGCTCTTTTTTGGATATTATTCATGTGGAGTGTCTTTTTCCAACATTTTACTTTAGCTGTTTTGTATCCCTGGGTCTAAGGTGAGTTTCTTGTAAGCAGCATGTGAATGGCTCATGTTTTTTTAATCCATTCTGTCAGCGTGTATCTTTTGATTGGGGAGTTTAATTCATTCACATTCAATGATATTACTGTAAATGCCCTATTTTCTTCCACCATTTTATTCTTTGGTTTTTATATGTCATATATTTTTGTCTGTCTTTTTACTCTTTTGGTTATCCTTTCTGCTATTTTTTTGTTCTATACCCTCCTCCAAGCCTCTCTCTCCTGTCTCTTTCTTTCAGGTTCTAAGGCTTCTTTTAATAATTTCCTGCCAAGGTATATTCTTTTTCACAAACTCTCTTAGTTTTTGTTTGTTTGTGAATATTTTATACTCACCTTCATATTTGAAGGACAATTTTGCTGGATAAAGAAATCTCAGCGGGCAGTTTTCTCTTTCAGTATCCTAATTGTCTGATACCACTGTCTTCTCGCCTCCATGGTTTCTGAAAAGAAATTTGACCTAAGTCTTTTTGGACGTCCCTTGTACATGATGGTTTGCTTCTCCCTTCCTACTCTGAGAATTTTCTCTTTATCTTTGACAATTGACATTCTGAATGGTATTGTCTTGGAGTAGGTCTACTCAGATTTATTATGATTAGGGTAAGGTGCTCTTCTTGGACATGTGAGTTGATTTCTTTTGTGAGAGTTGGGAAATTTTCAGCTATTATTTCCTCAAATACTCTTTCTGCCTCTTTTCCCTTCTCTATTTCTCTTTTTGTCTTCCTGTCTCATCTTTCTTCTCTAGGATTCACCAGGATTTGATTCTGGGTTCCTCTGATGTGGAGAAATGTTCCCTGTCAATTGCACCACCTCAGTTCCAGGTCTCTGCTGTGCTTAGCCTTGACTCTTTGTCTCTCTTTTGTAATGTCATCATATTGTTGCGTGACTCACTTGTGCAGGCACTGGCTCACTGCACGGGCCCTTGGCTTGCTGTGTGAGCACTCAGTGTGCTACACAGGCACTGTATCACCATGTGGGCACTTGGTTCACCATGCGGGCACTTGGCTCATCACGTGGGCACTGGCTTGCCGCGCAGGCACGCTTTCTCTTCTTTTTCACCAGGAGGTCCCAGGGATTGAATCCGGGTCCTCCCATATGGTAGGTGGAGGCCTTATCACTTGAGCCCCATCTGCTTCCCTCCCTAATGTGTTTTTGAGCTCATCCATTGTGCCTTTCATTCCCATGAGTTTTGTTACTTTTCTGTTGAGGATTTCAAATTCCTCTTTGTGCTCACTCAATGTCTTCTTGATGTCTTTTATCTCTTTAACCATACTGTCTTTCAACTCCTTTATTTGATTTTGGAAATTTGTGTGCATCTCACTGATTAGTTCTCTCAAATTCTGTGTCTCCTATAGGGCTTTGATATATTCTTTTTCTTGGGCCATGTCTTCTATTTTCTTAGTATGAGTTGTAATTTTTTGCTGATGTCTAGGCATCTGATTAGGATGTAGTTTACTCAGATGCTCAGTTTCTTTCTCTTTTGTAGGGATTTAGTGGCAGGAGGCTGCGTGTTACCGTTGCTTTTTGATTCTTGGCTCAACCTGGATTGTTAGGATGGTCGCTGCTGGTTGCTTAAAGCTGGGCACTGGGCCCAGTAGTTGGTTGTAGACTTGCTTCTTAGGGTCTTGGGGAGGGAGGCTATAGAGGCCAGAAAAGCCTCTCTTAATTATTTTTAATTTTTTCACATGCACTTTCTTGACTGCCAGCAGATGGTGCTCTTTGGCAGCTCTCTGTTCAATGCCTGCTGGGAGTGTATTTGTTGCAACACAGACAGATTAGTGTAATAAAGCTTCCTGTCTGGAGACTATGAGCCTTATAATTCAAACTTTCTCTGAGACAGTTCTCCAGCATTCTTTGGTTAGCCCCCTGCCTTTCCCTGACTACGAAATATTCGCACTCCCTTCTGAGTCCTCAACAGTCAGTCCTGGTCAGTAGAGAAGGAGTTGGGAGGGTCATCTTTCTTACCTTGCTGGCTCCAGAGGCTAACAGTGGCTCGGCCCCACCCACCCTGGAAGGGCTCCTGGGACACAGCAGACCAAATCTCTGAGTCAAAGCTGAGTCAGCCTTAGGCTGTGTCCCTCTCTCCCCCCTTTCCTGGGGTGGGAGATCCCTGGAGCCTCCTTTGTTGCGGCAGTCACAAGGCCTGAGAATTTTAGTGTGCGGAGTACCAGCAGCAGCAGCAGCCACTGGTTTCAACACACAGTTCTGTCATCGCAATTTCCCTCCTTTGTTCCTTCCTCCTCTGGGCGGTATCTGGCCTTTGTCTGCTGTCCGAAACCCTAGAAGATCTTTTTCTAGCCTATTTTAGCCTGTCCTCTAGTTATTTTTCTGGAGGAGAAGAGAATCCTGTGTCTTTCTAGTCCGCCAGCTTCCAGGAAGTCCTCAATAGTTAACAAATATATTTAGGAACACTGTATTCCTGTGGTAGATGGCCCATCTTAGGATATGAGGCATTATGCCTCTCGGCTTGAAGGCTGAAGGCTCAGGGGTGGTGCTAGGAGAGGTTTGTGCAGAGGTACATTGAAGTGTAGCTGGAATAATGGTGAATTTTAACTTGTTGACTGCTGCACACAGGACAATTGTCTTTACTCACATGACACACTCACCTATGTTTCCAGATTTTGAATAATGTAAAAAAAATTGCACAGATAAGTAAAACATGGTTATAGTTTGCAGCAACCATGAAGGTACTTTAGAAACTTTACTCACTGTAGGTGGAGGCCCAGTTGGGATAGACCGAGAGTTATGTTCCAGGACTCACTGGATCCCCACTCCCTTCTCCCCCAGTCATAAAGAGGGATGTCATTCATTCGTTTACTTATATTTGTTGAGTACCTACTGTTATTGCCACTTTTGTTCCTCGGCTTGGATGGGTTTCAGAATGACTGACCTCAATACAGTGATGTTTATTCAGTTACAGCTCAGTGTTACTGCTTGAGCCTGGTTGGGGCAATGATGGAAACACCCTCAGTGCTGTGACTCAGACCACCAAAGCAACGATGGAAGTGCACCTGGGGTGAAGATGGAGGTGCACAGCTCAGTGTTATGGCTCGGTTGTTAGTCTGGTAGGGGTGAGGACGGAAGGCACTCCAGGCTTTGGGGTTGTGCTATATACAGGCCCTGGGGGTGGAGCCTTAAGTTGCAATGTCCTAATTGGTTAATCATTGGGTTCTGTGCAAGAGTATTGGAGAGGGTTTGGAAACTAGAGTAGCATTTTTAGTTAATGGAGTACGCTAACTGGGAGGTGTTGATTGGCTCATTATTAATGAGGGTGATGGATCCTATTGGCTGAAGATCTCTTATCCTATTGGTTGATTCTTCCTCTCTCTGCCTAGGGGTCACAGTTTGGTTACCAGCCTTCTCCTTCATTCCCCACTTTTTTATTTTATGGGAGATGGGGTGTAGTTTCTGAGTATGGCTATTTCCTGCTATATGGGGGCATGGTCAAAAAGGAGGGGGGGTTGGTACAAAGGATCTTGGGGCCAGATCCAGTTTCCCCAGGGCAACTTGGAGTACAAGTTGAAAATTAAGGGCCTGCAATTGGGAGGAGATGAGTTTATGAGAGCATTGAGTAGGGGTAGGGGGAAGAGGAGAAGGAGCAGGATGAATATGAGGGGAGTTACAAGTGGGAGGAGGACAGGTAGGATCCATTGCTGAAGAAAAGAGTTGGAATTGTCCTCCTGCTTCACTTTTCAGCATCTTGCTTTGCTCCTTGGATTCTGTTCTGGATCTTCCCCTGCCTGTTAAGATAAAATAGCATTTGTTTCCTAGGAATGCACAGGTGCCGCCCTGCACTGCCAAGGGGGCATCCAGGGCCCCCCTTCTGTTCTGGAGAACAGCAAGGGTCTGAGATTGGTGTTGGGGCCTCCAGCTCCTCCAGCCCCTGGTTTAGGTGGCCGTTGACACGTTGGATTCGGGCTGCGAGCTTTGTGAGAGCATTAGAGGCAATGCCTAATCCGGCGGTTCATGTGCCTTTCTCCGTGAATATTCCTGCTGTGGCTAAGAGAGGGACAAGGGCAAGGCTCCTTGCTCTGACGGCCTTCCCAATCCGGAGTGGAAGCTGGACCGGGTGGTGTCATTCATGATCCTGATCACGGGGATGAGGAGGCCAGGGGCACAGGAGCCTGACCATGATGGAGGGAGGGTGCAGTAAGTGAATCCACCACATATAGAGAAGAACCCAGGACTGATAGGGAAGGATAGGAAGAAAGAAACGGTCATCTCGAGTTCTAGTCTACCCTTATTACCACCCGTCTTACTGCTAGTGGCGATGGATATGCTTACCTGAATTTCAGTCTGGGAAAGGAGGAACCCCATACTAGGGTTAGGGACAGAGATATTATTCCCCATGTCAGGCCAAAGGTAAGCCCTAATGTGGTCCCAGGCTAGAGTTGTGTTTTTAAATGGTTCTTGTGGCAAGTGTTCTGGGTGAAGTGGTGTTGATGAGGTGGTATTTGTTTGACTCTTGGCTACTGGGCCTGCCCTGGCAAAATGTCCAGTTGGTGTTAGTATAACCCTGTAGGGCTGTTATCCCATTGGGTAGTAACTAGGACCACTTGATGGGTTTGTGAGCCATCCCCTGATACAGGCCTACGTGGTTGCTTAGAGATTTGGACAGTGTGTGTGCAGGTGTTCAGGGAGACTACCGGGGGGCCCAACCCATTATAGGAGAACAAATGGGGAATATGTCCCAGAGGTGCTTAGTTCAGTGTATAGGGGGGTCAGTAAATAAGAAGCTAAGGCTTCCTGTGCTGTATCAGATGTTGGCTTTCTCTAGCGCTGACTGCATGTTTGCAGGATGGGAGGAGCATATGGTTTGCCAACTTTCCTTCAGCCCTGGAAAGTAGGAGGTCTCTGGCTTAGAGCAGTCAATTCTTTCTCCCATGATGTATACGCCCTCCTTCTCTTTATTTATTTATTTATTTATTTATTTATTTTTCTTCCCCCTTCCCCCACCCCTTGTTGTTTTGTGTTCACTGTCTGTTCTCTGTGTCCATTCATTTTGTGTTCTTCCATGTCTGCTGTCTTTTCTTCTCGTGTTTCTCTTTAGAAGGCACCAGGAACTGATCCTGGGACTTCTGGTGTGGGAGAGAGCCACTCAATTGCTTGAGCCACCTCATCTCCCTGGTCTACTGCATCTCTTACTGTCTCTCTTCTGCATCTCCCTTTGTTGCATCATCTTGCTGTGCCAGCTCTCTGCAGTGTGGGTCAGCTCTTTGCCTTTCACCATATGGTAGATGGGAACCCAGTTGCTTGAGCCACATCCACTCCCCCCTCCCCTTTTAACTAGTAGGACCCCTGTTACATCCATTAGTTGGTTGATGCACAGAGATGGGGATGAGGGGTAGGAAACGAGCTTTTGCTCCTGACCCATACAGAGCCAGCAGGAAGATAAGTGGTAGAGTGTAATAGCCTCTTCAGCCATGAGGTGAATAGGTGAGAGTGTAAGGTGGCTCCAAAAACCACTCCCAGCAAGACTAGGTAGGAGCAAGAGAAGCAAAACATGATTGCACTTACAGAAAGAGAAAGATCCACAAGAGGAATACTAAAAATACTTTGTGGAAAGGTCCAGCAAGGAGGAGGTCAGGGCTTCAACATCAAGCAGACTTTTTCTGGAACAAGAACTTGAGATCTTCTATGGCCTCACAGCATAGGTGGGGGCCTTTGGAGTTGACCTGTAATGACAAAGGGTAATGTGAACCTGGGGGAAGGGGGAAGAGAACCCAGTTTTACAGCAGTTGGAATACTGAGAGTGACCATGTGAGGGCCCTTCCAAACTGGTTCAGGGGTGTCTTCCACCCCTTTCTTGAAGGATTTCAGGTAGACAAGATCACCGAGCTGGCATTCTTTAGCTGCCTCCTGTCCTGGGGGTAGAAGGGAAGAGTCCACATAGTCCTGAATCACCTGTGTGTGGGAAGACCTGCGAGGCAAAGTGGGAGAGGTTAGCGATCTCCGAGTCGAGGAGGTCCGCGGATAGGAAGAACCCTTTGTAGAGGAGGTTAAAGGGGCTCGCATGATGTCCTTTCTCAGGGCAGTCCTGAAGCACAGAAGGCAGAGAGGAAGAGCTTTATCCAGTCTATCTTCAGTTCTTGATAGCTTTGACGGTGAGGTTTTAACAGTTTGGTTCACATGCTTGACTTTTCCCGAAGATTGTGGGTGCTATGCACTATCCAATGAGTATTTTATTCCTAATGCTTTAGCAATGTATTGGGTGATGGATGTTGGAAATGCTGGTCCATTGTCACTTCGAAGTGACCTGGAGAGTCCAAAGTGTGGGATAATTTCTATTAATAGCTGCTTAGGTACTTCAGCAGCCTTCTCAGAGCAAGTAAAAGCCACTCCCTGCCCATGAAGGTAGAAGGCAAGACCAGGAGTAAGGGAGAAACCCCGTGATCTGGGCATGTGGGTAAAGCCCATTTGCCATTTGTCCCCGGGCATCTGCTCATGTCTCTGTGTGATGGTGAGTAGGACTGTTGTTTCTGGCACACATTTGGCTGGCTGAGGTCCCCCATTCTATAGTGGAACAGAAGTGCTCGCCAGTGAAGATGGGATGCAATTGGCTGAACAAGGTGCCCCTTTCCAGGTGGGTGCTTTGGTGGAATCCCCAGAGAAGCTTCCATAGCACTGAGGCAGGGACTGATTGGTGACTGGTAGGGGACACCAGCCATCCCTTGTAGTCTCTGTAGCCCTTTGACTTTGCCTTGGTTAGTTCATCCTTGGTGTAGACCTTGGAAATTGGAGAGACAGACAAGATGACTGGAGAGGGGGATGCATGGGAATGCAGGATTGATAGCCACTGCCCGAGCCACCCTATCTGCCCTTGCATTCCCCTTGGCCTGTGGGGTGATATGTCTTCGGTGTCCGGGCAGTCGATGATGGAAACAGCTGAGGGTATGGCGAGGACCTCAAGGACAGATAAGATCTCTTGGTGGTGCTTCACTGGAGAGTTTTGGGGAGTTAAAAGTCCCCTTTCCTTTCAGATGGCCATGATTTCTGCCTTTTGTGCCAAAGTACTGGGTGGGAGAGGCTTGGCTTCTGAAATGGAGGAGGAGGAGGCCACTGATTATCCTGCTGCCCTCTTGACCTTGGTGTTGATGAAGGTGGAGCCATCGGTGAAGAGGTCCTGCCCATCAGGAAGGGGGAGGTTGGAGACGTTGGGTGGGACTGACAGTGCTAAAGTTTCCAGAGCCTCTGAGCATTCATGGATGGATTCGCCATTCGTTATGGGGAGGAAGGTGATGGGGTTTACAAAAGAACAAGGTCTGAGGGTGAGACCTGGAGTGTACAAGAGCTGGATTTGATATTTAGTGAGTTGCCCAGGGGATATCCAACAATGGCCAGTGGAGTCCAAGATGCTGTGGACACGGTGTGGGGTAAGGGCTTCTAGCAGTAACCCCAGAGTCAATTTGCAGGCTTCTGTCACCAAGGTGGTGGTAGCTGCCACTGCTCTTAGACAGGAAGGCCAGCCCTTGCCACTGGGTCCAGCTGCTTGGAAAAATAGGTGACAGGTCTCGGGGCAGGGCCAAGTTTCTGGACAAGGACCCCAAGTGCAAACCCATGCCTTCATTCACGTAAGGAAAGACAGTGTTGAGGAGGTCCGGCAAGGCTAGAGCAGGTGTTTTTTCTAGCAAGGTCTTTAGCCTGTTGAAGGCTGCCTCTTGTTCCATCCCCCATATCAATGGGTCACTGTCTGGTGCCTGGGTTGCTTCATATAGTGGTTTAGCAATAAGGCCAAAATTGGAGATCCAAATTTGGCAGAATCCTGCAACTCGCAGAAGTTATCTCACTTGCCTCTTGGTTGGAGTGGGAATTGCCAAGATTCCCTTTTTTCAGTTTGGTTACCCAGGATCAGAATGTGTCCCAGATATTGGACCTGCTTTTGGGGATATTTGGTATCTCCTTTCAAGGCATGCCAGGTGTCAGCTAGAGTCTGAGTTAGATGGGCTGCAATTCAAAAGGTCATCCACATACTGAGTAACAGTGCTTTTGTTTAGGGTTAGTCCCCTTAGGTCATTTCATAACGCTACCCCAAAGGGGTGGGGTCTGTCCCAGAATCCTTGAGGGAGGACTGTCCATGTCAGCTGAGTTGAAATGGGTTCCTCTGGGAAGGCGCCTTGAAGGCAAAGAGAAAGTAGAAACTAGGGCCCAAGGGAATGCAAAAGAAGGCATCTTTTATGTCGAGGACCAAGAAATGAGTGGTGTTTGTTGGGATTTGGCCCAAGATACTATAAGGGTTTGGCACAATAAGGTGGATTGAGACCGCTGTGTTGCTGATTGTTCATAGATCCTGGACAAGATGGTACTCCCCATTAGCCTTTTTGACTGGTAAAACGGGGTATTACAGGAGGAATTGCAAGGGACTAGAAGTCTGTGATTCAAGAAGTTCCTTATTCGCAGGCTAGCACCCTGTCTCCTGTCCTCCGATAAGGGGTATTGCCAAACCTGTGGGAACTTGGTGGGGTCCTTCAGGGTGATTTTAATGGGTGTGGCAGTCACAGATCTCCCAAGTGTGCAGGTGTCCCATACTAAGGGAAACCCACAATTCCAGACTTGCGGCAGGTTATGAGGTGGCCGACGTGAGCCACTTTCGGTGGCCAGCATAAGCCGAACTGGCATAGTCCATGAAATTTTTGCCCCAAAGTGGGTTAAAATGTCACGTCCAAGAAGAGGGGCACAGCATTCTGGGAGTGTTAGGAATGAGTGGAAAAGGCTACGTCCCCTATCATGCATGGCAGAGGGAGCATTTCTTGGCAATCTCGTTTCTGTCCTTCAATGCCTGTGACCCAAAGGGAGTATTTCTGGGTCTTCCCCTGATGTTCTGTTAGGATGGAATAGGTGGCCCCTGTGTCCACTAAAAATTGAATAGTTTTTTTGCCAATGGTGAGGCTAACCCAAGGTTCCTGTGGAGTGATGGTAAGCTGCATATGGGGGTTGAACCCTGGGTTCTGTTATTTGGAGTCCGAATTCTGGTTAGTGGTCCCCTTTCCCCCCAAAGCTGCCACAGTTCTGGGTGGCACAGTGGAGGAGCACTCCCTCTTCCAGGGCCCTGTCTCTCTGCATGTGGGGCATGGTCCAGGGCAGGAGGTGAGTTGTGGGATGTGACTGGGCTTGTGGGCAAGATTTGGCCCAGTGGCCCATATTTCCACACCTGACTGTGGTTTAAACTGATCACAGCAGTGCTTAGGTCAGCCTGTTCCATGAAGAGGAGGGCTTGTTCCTTGGCCTTTGCCCCATCTCCTCTTTCCTGCTCCTCTGCTGCTGCTAGATCATGGTTGTTAAAGATCTTGAAGGCTTTGTCTATAAGCTGGTTGGAGGAGTTTGAGGACCCATATCCTGTTTCTGCAGTTTCGTCCTGTTGTCTGGGGAGGACTGGTTGATGAAATGCGTATTAAGCAATGTGATCTCCTACAGCAACTCCAGATCCAGGTTTGTATTCACTCAAGAAGTCCACGAGCCTGCTGTGGAAGATGGTTGGATTTTCTTCCAGTTTCCAGAGACTTCCCTCAGTTTTTCATAGTTCATTTGTTTTTTTATCCCTCACTTGATGCCAGCCACTATGCACTTGAGGAAGTGATTCTGGCGCTGGCAGTGCCACTCGTCATTATATTCCCATTTGGGGTCTGCAAGAGGGGCTGCAGTGGGACCAGGAGGAAGGGTGGCATCTATGGCCACCTGCTCACCACCTCATTGTTGGATTAAGTCCCGAACTTGACATTTCTCATCAGTGGTTGTACAGTTGGAGAGAACAATGTCCACATCTCCTCAGGCCAGGTTAAACTGCTGTATGGTGGCTTTAAACCCTCTAAAAACTTTGCTGAATCCTCTGAATACCTCCCCAGTCTCTCCTTTATTTGATTCAAAACTGTCATGGAGAAGGGGACATTACATCTCTGCCTGCTGTGGCTGCTTCTCTTAAGGGAAGGAGTGGTGCAGGGGTTGAACTAGGTGCAGTTCCCCTGCACCCGCCCCCCATGCTTACATCCTCAGGTGCATAAGGGGTTCCTCTTCATGTGTGTTGTGGCGAGAGCAGAGGTTTGGGAAGGGAGGGCCCCGAGGGCAGGGGTGGTAAATAAGGAGGAGGTGCAAATGGGGTAGGTTGGAAGGCTGGGTCGTCCAGTATATCTGGGGAGGGATCCCATTTCTTTCAAGGGGGTCCATGGATATCTTACTTAGGAGGACCCTGCATTTCTCTCTCCTTTGGGGTCCTGTGAGAGTAGCATAAAAGGCAGGATGTAGGGGATCTCTGGCCTCTTTCCCTCTCTTTTGCAAAAAAA
Source organism: Dasypus novemcinctus (assembly GCF_030445035.2). Taxonomy (NCBI): domain Eukaryota; kingdom Metazoa; phylum Chordata; class Mammalia; order Cingulata; family Dasypodidae; genus Dasypus; species Dasypus novemcinctus. Next base: position 53,562,705 of record NC_080695.1, on the reverse strand, counting down.
GATCTGGAAAGTGTGACTCAGAAAGAGCTGTGCTACACTCCAAAAGAATAGCATGATTTTTCCAATTTATATAGAAAGAAATTAGGGAACTATGTGTGGGAATAGATTAAGGGTATGGGATATTGGTGGAAAGAACATAAATTTGGATCATGCTGAATTTATTGATATGGGCCCAGCTGTAATGTGTTATATAATTCAAAGTCCCATTAACTGGTCATTGCCCTTAGAATTCCAATTTGTATTAAGGCCATTCTACATTACATAAGAATACCATCCATTTGTGTTTCAAGTCAGACAAGCCAAAGTCCTTCCCATGTGCGAAAATACAACCTAGCTCATCCTGATGAACTAGGAGCCCAACGACCTTGGAGACCAATGACCTAGGAGGCCAAGTGGAGGTTGCTGGGTGGGTGTCCCCACCAGGCACTGAGTGCACTTTAGGGAAGAGCAACGTAGAGAGGCACGCACTTCTCTACCCCCACCAACCCACCACATCTGAGCTTGCTGAAGGGGGGGTGGCACCTGGGATATGAGGACAAGGAGTGGACTCACCTGATTGGGATCTTGTGGTGTTGCAGGAATCAGTCATGCTGATCTTGGTCCCATAGATCCCGGGTTTCAGCACCAAATGTTATCACCACATTTGCTCCTTGGTTCAGACAGACTTCAGAATGAAGAAACATGACCTCAGTACAGTGACCAGACATTTATTTGATTACAGTTCAGTATTGCAGCTTGAACGTGGTTGGGTTGATGATGGACGCACGCTCCAGGATTTGGGGCTTTGCTGTATATAGGTTCACTGTGCAGCTGCCCTGGGGTCAAACCTTAAGTTCCAATGTTCTAATTGATTAATCATTGGGTTCCATGTGAGAGCATTGGCTAGGGTTTGGAATCTAGATTAGCATTTTATGTTAATGGGGTATGCTAACTGGGAGGTGTTGATTGGCTGATTATTAATTAAGGGATGGATCCTATTGGCTGAAAACCTATTATCCTATTGGTTGGCTGAAGATCTCTTACCCTATTGGTTCATTCTTCCTCCTTCTGTCTAGGGTCACAGTTTGGTTACCAGCCTGCTCCTTCACCTACTATGAACTACTCAACTGCTGTGCTCTGGGAGTCTATGGTGAATATGTTCCTCATCATGAAGCGTATAGTCTAGTGGGAAAATCTGGAGGCAGCAGGCAATTAAACAAACAAAAATAGTAGCGTGGTGAAAATCCTGATAGACATATCTCTTAGGTTGCTTTTAGCAACAACAGCAGAAAATCTTGATTCAAGTTTGGTTAGGAATAAACTTCTTAATTACACAGAGCTGGAATAATCAGCAGCTTAATGATGTCAAGAGCATCCAGATTCTTTCCATTTCTCTGCTCTGTCCTCCAGGTGGTGACCTCACTGTGGTTCTACCCGTAGATGTGAGATGGCCTCCAGTGGCAACTGGGGCTCCATGCACCATCCTTTACTTGCAGCAGGAGAGAGCCTAAAATCTCATGACTATGCCTGGACTATAGCCCTTCTTTCAAATCTGATTGGGTCAATTTAGTGATCTTTCCCGAACCAAAAACAGTTGTCACAGGCATGCCTTATTCTAATTGGTTAAGACTAATTAGGATCTACCCCCTGAGGCTGAGGAATCAGACTCTAGGGTTGTGGGGCCCAAATGGCTATATTTTTAATGAGCCCCCTAGATAATGTTGTAAAAAACTTTTTATTGTAGCAACATATCTACAACTCAAAATTTCCCATTTTAACTATTTTGAGCATACAATTCAGTGATAATGATTACATTCCAATGTTGTGCTACCATCACTAATATACATTACCCCAAATTTTCATTAACTCAAACAGAAACTCTATACTCATTAAGCAATAATTCTCCCTTCCCCTCCCCACCTCTTCCAGCCCCTGCTAACCAAACATCTACTATCTTTCTCTAAGATTTTGCTTCTCCTATTTCATATTGGTGGGATCATACGATATTTATCATTTTGTGTCTGGCTTATTTCACTCAACATGATGGCTTCAAGATTCATCTATGTTGTAGTATGTATCTCCCAGATGATTTTGAAATACTCTAAAGTTAGAATCACTGATCTAGGACATGGAGCCCTGAATCTAGAGTCTGTCAGAGACAAAACTAGAAGAAGAGGTGGTTTAACATAGTAATGGGTTAGCACTGAATAAGCAACTCGCTGGGTGCCGGATACTGTTCTAAGGACAGTTCTCCCCCACTATTCAAATCTATTCAGTTCCTCAATCTCTATAGCAAGAGTTCTGCTAGAAAAGGATTAACTGATCCAGTCATTGCAATAATCGACAAGATGAGGACTGTTAGTAACTCCACTTTGCATATGAGGAAACCAATGCTCAGAGAGTTCACTCAGTTGTCAGGTAGGGCTACTTGGATTTGGACTCAGCAGACCTAATCCAGAGCCCATGATCTTAGCTGCCTCTCTGGAACACAGTACAAGGACTCAATGATCTTGCTCTGAATAGCCTTGAGATCTCCTTGCATGGGCCTTTCTAAGTGAATGTCTTTGTGATGTGTGGGCAGGTAGGGTGGGCTTGAAGACAGGCACTGAACATTTGGGCCATGGGGAGGGCAAGGGTAAGGCAAATGCAGGTAACTGGACTTTTCCATTGGTATCTTTCCAAACCAGCCCAGTGTTGTTGTTTCCATTTTCCATTACTGTGCAACCAACCACCCCCAAATTTGGTGGCTTATTATTTCTCATGATTCTTGGGTTTACTGGGTAGTTCAGCTCCACACACATACACTGAGGTCACTCAGGTTGCTTTCACCAGCTTAACTGGACTCTTCCATATGTCAACTCTTCCACTGCACCTTGTATCATCTTTCAGGGCCTGTCTTTTCAGGAAGAGAGCCTGGGCTTCCAGACAACATGGTGGCTGGGCTCTAAGAGGGATAGCCCAGGAAGATAAGCCCCAGGGCACAAATGCTTGCATTGTGCTTGCTCTAGTCCCACTGGCCAATGCAACACACATGTCCAAGCCTGGAGCCAAGGGTACAAACCAAAGGTGGAGCTCAACTGGGGGTCACCATGTATTAGTCTATATCACCCCCACATTTTGGGGTTGGGGTAGGCAGTGCCACATGCCTCCCCTAAGGTCACATGATCTGGCTAGCAGGACCGTTCTCACACACCTGACAGTTCCTTCCACTCTCTGAATCTGGAGTCCTACCAGCTGATTCACATGCAGTAATTTGGACTAATATTTACACCAAGCAGTTCTGGAAGGCAAGTTACTTGCTGTCTGCTAGGGGCATTGTCTTTCACTTTTGGACTCTTTATACTCTGGCCACCTTCACTCCAAAGACCAGAGCCAAGTTTCCCTTTGGCCTTGATGTGACTGAGGTTTGGTGACTTCTTTTCTCTTCCACAGGCTCCCAAAGAAACTCAGCTCTTCAGAGCACCGACAGCAGTGTCATTTTTTCTGGAGATTTCACGAATGCCGGGAAAACTGTCTGCCTGCCCAACCCGATTCCCCTTTAAACATCTTCGTTTTCACCCACCAAGTTTTCTTGCAGGGAACCTCATCTCTCCCCTTCTCATCTCATCCTGCCCCTTTCTTCCCTCTCCTCCTTCTCTTCTCCAACCTTGCAGCCTTCAAAGGCCTCTCTAGTGTCCTGAGAAGTTCAACTCTGCTGTTGACATTCCCGCTTAAAGACAAACACTGGAGATTAGCATAAGGCCACTGGTTGGCAGGGGTAGTGTTAGCTTTTTTCTTGCTACACACAAGTAGTGTGCATTCATTGTGAAACGTCTGGACAAACAAAATCAAGAGAGTTACACCCCGTGTGGTATCACTGTGCTGTACCAACAAGAGCCTCTTCGAGGGCTGCTGGGCGTGCCGTGGTAGCCGGTCTTCCACTGTCAGCCCCTTCCAGGACAGCCTCTGCTTCAGAGCGCCTCCTGGCCCCAGGGCATGCCCTTCCCAGACCGCCACATGCAAGGGCTGAAGGCTGTGGCGGTTTTGGCCCGTGGACCCTCTGAAGGGCTGCTCTAGATCCAGAGCTCCCCGTTTTGACGCTCCACCCTTCTCTCTGCCCACTTCCTGCTTCCTGTCTCTCCCTTCCACCTGTAGCATGGGTCCCCAGGGCATTCCTGGATGAACTCGCTTCCTGCTACCAGCTTCCTGGGAAACCAACATGCCACATCCCTCTTCGTCCATGTCCTTACCAGGAGACAACCACTGTGAACATTCTCGCATGGCACCGCAATGCTTTGAGGCCCTCTCCCTCTTTCTACACTTAAAAAAAAATCTTTACAAAAACAGGATCATGCTACATAAACTCTTTCTGATTGGTATAGCACTATGTGGCAATAAAGAGCGCAGGAACCGAAACCAAATTGCCAGGGTTCAAATCCCAGCTCTACCACTTACGAGGCATGTAATCCTAGATACATGACATAACCTCCACCAGCCTCAGTTTCCTCCTCTGTAGAATGGTGCCTAATAGTAGCACCTTCTTCCTAAGTTTATTTTGAGGATTCCATGAATAAAGCACTTATAAATGTAATACAGTAAATAAGTAATACATTATGACAAATGGATTCTAATACATTGTAAACTAATACGTTTATAAGAATTAAAATGAAAAGAAACAAATAATAAATATTAGGTGCTGTTGTTATTCTGTAACCAGTTTCTCGCGATATGTTGTCACATTTTTCCGTGTTCTTCTGTCTTCGTTTTCAATGGCTTCATGACACCCTGCTGTAAGAATGTGCTCTGGTTGATTTAACCAGTCTCTTTCCTTGGGAGGACGTTCTTGGCAGAGGAACCAGCAAAGGGCAGGAGGGAAGAGGCTGTCTGTAGGGGCCTGAAAAGCCTACTGAATCGTCAGGGGGAGAGCAGGGTCAGATCCCGGGGGCCTCGTCATCTCTGCCAAGAAGTTTGGGATTGGCCCTGGGCTTAAGGAATCAGTATAAGCTCTCTACTGCCAGGGGGTGCAGACACCGTGAGGCCTGGGTGGGGGAGAGAATTTTAAGGAAGAAGAATCTACTTGGGGACACATCATGGGTCGGCTGGACCTGGTCCGCAGGGCTTTTCCGCCTGGGGAGGGAAGGCGGTGGCAGGAGGACGGTGTGCTGCCTGCCCATTTGCCGCCAGAGCAGCAGCCATTGTCTGCCCCCTGACCGTACCCTTACCTCAGCGTCAGGAAGTAGTGAGCTCTCTGAGCCTGAGCACACTTTGCCAGTTGAATTCTCGGAGCTGGCAAGTACACCATCGCAGCACTGGCAGCTGTGGTGGGAAGAGTCGATTCACTTGTGGTGCGGAATCTGTTGAAAGGCGAGGAACTCAAGTCCTGGGCCACAGGGAAGATGAGCTCATCTTCCTCCCTGCTTTCAAAAACCAGCAAGCCTGCAACAGTCATAAACTCCCTCTGGGATAAGGGGAAGAGAGGCTGTTTGGGATTTTGAATTTGATGATTACCCTATACCCTAGAGAAGAAGGCCAGGCTGTGGGAGGAGGAGGGTGGCACCTTACATGGGTGTGCAAGGTGGGCACTGAACAACCCATTCACATGATAGCCTCTGGGAGGGGCGCCTCCTAGGGCCACGCAGTGTTCAACCACAATGGTGGCCTGCAGCAGCCCTTAGATAGGTGCCTGGGAGAAGAGTGGACTCTCAACCAATGGCTTCCAGGACCAAGTGTTTCCACAGAGGAGCAGGATTTCCCAATTGCCTGCAAAAGACGGAGGGTATGCTGCTTAGAGAGCTCTTTTCTATCCAGTCTCAACCTAGCCAATTTTCTAAAATAATGTATATTTTATGTTGAAATAGACAACATTTCCATGTGGTTCAAAATTCAAAAGGTACAAATGCTTCATTGACAAACCTGTCTTCAATGACAAACCTGCCTTCCGATCCATCCCCTAAACACTCGGTTGCTTTCAGCTGAGGCAGCCAATGGTACAGATTTCCGTTATCCTTGGCCAGCATCAAGACTTCCTTGGGAAGCTTTCTCAATCCACCTTCTCCCTGTTGCCTCTTATAACTCTTGTTGGAATTTGTCATTCACTCATCCACTCCCCCCTGCCCCGCTTTTCCTCCCCTCCTTTCTGGACCCCAAGGATCAAGTGTTGAGTTATTCATAGTCCTTCTTGCCTCATGCCTGCACAAAGCCCCCTTTTGCACTAAACTAAATAACCCATTGTTTTATCCCATATCTCTCCAGCTGTCTATAGACAATCTTTCTAATACACTGTTTATATGTGTTCCTGTAAATGGGTAGGCATGCATTTAATTAAAAATTTTTTTTGTCTTTATTTTTTAATGTTACATTAAAAAAAAATGAGGTCCCCAATATACCCCCCACTCCCCTCATCCCACTCCTCCCTCCATAACAACAGCCTCCTCCATCATCATGAGACATTCATTGCACTTGGTGAATACATCTCTGAGCACTGCTGCACCTCATGGTCAATGGTCCACACCATAGCCCACACTCTCCCACAGTCCACCCAGTGGGCCATGGGAGGACATACAATGTCCGGTAACTGTCCCTGCACCACCACCCAGGACAACTCCAAGTCCTGAAAATGCCTCCACATCTCATCTCTTCCTCCCACTCCCTACCCCCAGCAGCCACCATGGCCAATTTCTCCACACCAATGCCACATTTTCTTCGATTACTAATCACAATAGTTCATGAATAGAATATCAGTTAAGTCCACTCTAATCCATACTCTATTCTATTCCCATCCTGTGGATCCTGGAATGGTTGTGTCCACTCCACATCTATATCAAGATGGGGCTTAGATTCCACATGGACGCTGGATGCAATCCTCCTGCTTTCAGTTGGCTCCCTGGTGTGGTGGCTGACCTTCTTCACCTCCATGTTAGCTGAGTGGGTAAGTCCAATAAACCAGAGTGTAGGAGTTGCAAGTCTGTTGAGGCTCAGGGCCTGGCTATCACATGGTCAGTCCAGAGATTCAGGTCCCCTGAGTATACACTAAATCCCAGTGCCAACTACAGATCTGGTAAAAGTAACAGGAGAGGCTTGTGAACAAAGATTACATCTGAGTCCAGCTCCATCACACAGAAACACAAACTCCAAAGTAGGGCCAATTGAGATGGCATTGAACTCCATCTGCCATGACCATAGAACCTGTGGGTCTCTGTAGCCCTCAGAAGAACCAATACCTGAGGTTGTATCTACTTTATCTGTCTCTAGGACTCTGCTGAGGTGTGCATAAGGGCAACCCCTCTGATAACCTCCCGGCTCTTTTTGGAGACTCATAGCCACATGCATTTAAAAAAAGTTTCAAGTAAACACTGTGCTGGGTCCTGGGTGTTTAGAGGGCACAGACAGGCTGAGTCCCTGCTCTGGAGGAGTCTTCAGGGTACAGACCATTTGGGAGTTTTCTCCGCTCAGCGTTCCTGCAAAAAGACCTTCCCAAGTCCTCCTGCTCCTCCATCTCCTTTCTCTGTCTTGCTCTGCCTCTCTGTTTCTGGATTCCTGTCTCTCTTTCCCTGCCTTGGTCCTTGCTCTGAACCAATTCCTTTGCACATTTGATCCCATGACTCTACCCCAGGTCAGTAAGGGAGTGGACACAGGCTTGCTGGGTCTTCTTGAAGGTTCTCTAAGCTCTCCCACCCCCATTTTGAGGCCAACTTCCACACTCTTTCACAGGATCCCAAAGAAACCCAACTCCTCAGAGCACTGACAGCAATGTCATTTTTTTCCTGGAGATTGCATGGATGTGGGGAAAGTGGTCTGTGTGTACCCCCTTCAGCAGAAACCCAACCAGATACCCCACTAAATGTCTGTGTTTTCACCCACCAAGTTTTCTTGCAGGGAACCTCATCTCTCCCCTTCTCCTTTTCTCATCCTACCCCTTTTTTCCTTCTCCTTCTCCTTCTCCTCATCTCCCACATTGCAGGCTCCAAAGGCCCCTCTTGTGTCCTGAGAAATTCAACTCTCCTTTTGGCACCCCCCTTTTAAGACAAATGCTGGAGATTACTATAAAGGTCACAGGTTGGCTGGGGCAGTGACGGGAGAAGAGGTGGAGAAGGTGTACAAAGGGGATGGAGACTGTATTTTTTATTTTCACAATGCCTTGGCCACAAATTCTAAATGTCTGTGACAAAATACCTGCTCCCCAATCCCTATCCTATGCCACTGCTCATATAAGTTGGGTGCAGTATAGCAGAATGTTTAAATCAAACAGCCAGGTTTGACTCCTACATCTGATGTTCTCTACCTGTGTGACCTTGGGTAAGTTACACCACCTCTCTGTTCCTTGGTTTTCCTACTTATAAGAAGGGAATCTTAACAGCATCATAGAATAATTGGAAGGTTTTCATGCCCGCTGTTTGCTTAGAACAGTTATGTATGCAGTTAACAAATGTTGACTACTATTGGTGGAAGGGCTTGGAATAAGCAAAAAAGATCACTGGGTGGCCTATCTAATGCACTCATCTGGGTTGTCTCCACCTTTCCCTTGTCTTTGAGCTATTTTACAACCCTAAAATTGCATAAATCTGATAATAATGCAAATGATTCTTGTCCATAGAAATGCAAATGAATCACGTCCAGTGGAATGCAATGGATTATTGTACTCTGGATAGAAGACCAGTTTTGCATATACTGAATAAATTTGCTTCAGTAATCCTGATTGCCTATATGTGTGTCTATTATTTGACTTCTTCTTTGAACCGGCTGCAACATCTTTTTGGTTCTCTCATTAATTAATGAGTGAAATAAAATCATTGACATGTTTATTTTATATTTTTATGAGAGTCATTATTTCATCTCTTTTTAAAAAAATGTCTTTAACAATTGTCTTTATTTCCTAGGGCCGTGGTTTAATATAACAGAAATTTATTGTCTCACAGCTCTGGAGGATAGGAGTGCAAAATCAAGGTGTCAGCAGCACTGTGCTTGCTCGCAAAAGTGTAGGGGGAATCCTTCCTTGCCTTTTCTAGTTTTAGTGATTTGCTGGAAATCTAGTCTCCAAAACTGTGAACCACTCCATTCCTGTTGTTTAAGCCAACCAATGTATGGTATTTGTCATAGCAGCCCTACAGTAAACTTAGACAGTTCTTGGTACTGGAAGTGGGGAGCTGCTTTACAAATACCTAAACATGTGGAAGGCGCCTTGGAATTGAGTTATGAGTAGAGGCTGGAAGAATTTTGAGGTGCTTGATAGACAAAGCCTAAATTACTAGAAGAGACTGTGGGTTGAGATAAAGATATTAAAGGTGACTCTGGTGAGGTCTGAGCAAAAAGTGAAGAGAGCTGTGGAGAAAGTTTCTATCATCTTAGAGAATACATATATTATCACAACAGAATGTTGGTAGAAATATGGGTGTTAAAGGTACTTTTGGGGAGGGCTTAGAAGAAAATGATGACTGTGTTATTAGAAACTGGAGGAAAGGTGATCTTTGTTTTAATGTGGCAGAGAACTTGACAGAATTCTGTTCTGATGCCAGAGAGATGGCAGAACTTGTAAGCAATGAACTTGTATATTTAGGTGAGATTTCCATGCTAAGTGTGGAAGATGTCATCTGGTTTCCGCTTGCTTCTTACAGTAAAATGAGAAAGGAAAAGGATAAACTGAGGAATGAACTGTTAAGCACAAAGTAACCAACAATTGATGATTTAGAAAATTCTCAGCTTTTCCAGATAGAGTGCTCTGAGACTAGGGCCAGAAGCAGCTTTATAAAGGACTCTCTCTTAGCTTTCAGGAAACGAGTCCCTGGAGAACAGTGTTTTACACAAGGATGTGACTGAACAACCTTTTGTTGAAGAGGGTATGGCAGAACATGGATCCAGTCAGTCCATCTCAGAGGAAGTCAGGATTAGAAATGCAATTATATGGGAAAGATCTGTGGAAGAGGCTTTTATTTCTGATAGCTTGAACCCCCTTGAACTGCATAGAAAGCCAACAAAATTTTTGAGAACTTTGTATGTGCAGAAGCACTGCCAGCCTGGTCTGAAAAGGACAGAGATGGGATGAAATGAAGGAAGAATACCATCAATGGCAGAACCATGGAAACAAAGGCCTGGGCAGATAAGTTTCCTGGAGCCAAAAAGAGAGGGGCTTTTGCCCCAGCCTTTGGATAAGGTGGGGTTTCTGTGCTGGTGTTTGAAAAGGGCAGGCCTGCTCTGGCATTTAGAAGGAGAGAGCCTTCTGCCCTGCTTTGCAGGGAAAGCATGAAGGCCACTCCAGTGCTCAGAGAGATTTGGGCTTATACCCCAGCGTTTGGTGGGAGTGTCGTCACTATCCTAGGAAAGGGCAGAGCTGCTGTTCCAGCAGGCTTGGAGGACAAGCATCAAAGCACAGATGACTCTCGGATCTTAGAATCTAATGGATCTTACCCTGGTGGGTTTTGGACTTATTTGGGACACGTGATCCCTGTTTTCCTTCCACTTTCACCTTCTGGAATGGGAATGTCTACCCTAATCCTGCCCCATGTCTCACCATTATATTTAGGAAGAGAGCAACTTATTTTCTCAGTTTCACCAGTCCACAGAAGAGGAATTTTGCCCAAAATGGACCACACCCATGACAGATTTTTATAAGACTTTGGATTTAGGAGTTGTTACTGAAATGGCTTAAGGATTTTGGATACTGGGGTGGGGCAAATGCATTTGGCATGTGGGAAGAACATGCTTTTTCAGGGTGTGGAAGGTGGAGTGTTGGGGATTGAATCATGTCTCTCACAAAGGACGTGTTCAAGACCCAACCTCCGTTACTGTGGATGTGAACCCATTTGTAAATACGACCTTTGATGACGTTATTATTCAAAGATCCTATTTAGATGAGGTCAAATGGAATCAGGGTGGGCCTTAGTTCATACGACTGGGGTCATGATAAGAAAAGGAAATTGGACATAGAAGTAGAAGCCAGAGAAGTAGAAGAAGCTCAAAGACGGTAGAAGCCAGAAGCAAAAGAAGCCCATCCTCAGAGAGAGGGACCTCTGTGTGATGGAGGATTGCCACTGCCAGAAGGCTGTAGACTTTGGAGAAAGCATGGCCTTGCTGGTACCTTGATTTTAAACTTCTAGCCTTCAGAACTCTGAGCCAATAAATTCCTGTTGTTTAAGCCAAACTGAGTGTAGGTTTTGTCATAGCAGCCCTGACAAACTAAGACAGTAACCCAGAGGAGGTAGGTGATCCACAGGTGCCAGATGCATTCCCCTGAGAGCTCCACCCCCACGCCAGGTACCTAGGAATCAGGAATCATTTACTGTAGCAGGATGAGGAAGTGAGTTTTCACTGCTCACCACACAGAAACTTATATCTCCTCCTAATCTTACCCCTGAAATTCCTCTCCCACGATCACCACCTTTTCCCTTCCTCTCCCCACACAGACTCTCCAGCCCCTCTCTGATTTATGGAGTTAGAATTCCAAGAAGGCACAGCCTGGGAGCCTGAATTTTAACAAGTTCCCCAGGTGATTCTCACGCACAGGCAAGTTTATGAGCCGGGACAGTAGCAGACAGCCCCAGCTTAGGATCCTGAGCCCTTTTACACAATTAACAACTCAGGCCTTGACTTAAAATTGCCTGAGCTTGAATCACAGTCCAGGTACCTCCTAGCTTTGTGACTTAGGTAAGTCACACAGTCACCAAAGCTCCTCAATTTTTGTCTTCAGTAAAATGGGATGATTGATCGTGTCTATCTCATTGGGTGATCATAAAGATTCATTCATTCATTTATCATTCATTTATTCATTCACCTGACCAAGATGTATTGAGTGCTTAAATGTGTCAAGAATTGTTCAAGGCATTGGGGACACCTGTATACTTGCACCCACCCATTCTGCCCTCATTGTGCTTATATTCTAGTGCAGGGATCAGCAAACTGTCTATAAAGGGCTAGATAGTATCTATTCTGCCTAAATGCTTTAGGATCACAAATTGTCATTGGAACATATTCTTTGTTGTTTTTTTTTTCCTATAAACTTTTGAACATGTTAAAACCATTCCTAGCTTGTGGGCTATTCCAAGTCAGGCCACAGGCTAGATTCCACTGGCACATGTTCTAGAGGATTCAATGAAATAATAGCTATCAAGTATCTAGCATGCATGATGATATAAAGTGCTCAACACAGCTCCTGGCTTGGGAAAATAGTTAGTTGCTTTATTTGCCAATGGCCAGTAAGTTGCCACTCTCTTTAGCTTTATGCTCTGACCTTCAGAGTCTTGTGTTAGCCCCTGGCGGCAGCTCTGTTTTGCAAACAGAGCAAGGCCCTTCCGGTGGGCAGCTGTCTCCCACTGCCCCCTCTCTTTTCCCCCAGAGTCAGTGGGATGGATGCCCCCATCATCCGCCCGTCAGCCACGGCTGGCAGCCCCTGGCAGGTGGGCCCCTGCCTCACCAGGACACACTTCCCCCAGGAGCCTCTGCCTCCCAGGGAAAATGGCCAGAACCAGCTGGAATGATTCACTGGCTGGCGGCCACATGGCTTGGATCTCTGCAAGCTCGGACTCTGCTGTGCCGGCTGAGAGGGTGGTGGAAGTAGACGCCCCTGCTCAAGACATCCTCCTCTCACCAGGACCCGGCGACCTGCGAACATCTCTTTGCTGCCCGAGGTTTCTGGACATGGAGTAAATGATCCAGGGCTAGAGCAGGCTCCCCCACCAGGCAGTCGGCTCTCGGCTCTCACATCCTGGGGGAAAGCAGGGGCTGCATCTGCCTTTGGCTTTGGCAGGAGCTCTTGCTTTCACTGGATCAGGTGTGTCCTACCCTGCGGCCGGAAACCACCCTGCTGTGTTTTAGTGCAAGGGAAAAGCCACCCTTTCCAAGAAGTCAAACTCCCCAAGGGTGTAGCAGCCTCCTGATGGCTCTCTCTGCACCCATCCCACCTCTCTCTAATCCATCTTCCATACTGCAGTCAGTGTGATCTTTTAAAAATGTGACTTTAATCTTTACTTTCCTGCTTTACAACCCCTCAGAGTTTCCTCCTAACTTTTGGGATAAAATTCAGAGTCCTCAGCCAGTCCCTTCACACTTGCATGGTTTGGTGCATGCTGATGTATTTGACTGCTGTGTTCCCTCTTCCTTTTCACCTACTGGAAAAAGCTTGTCCTTCTGGATGTCACTCAGTTGCCACTTCTTCCAGGCAGCCTTCTGTATTTCCTATATGAGTCTGACCCAAAGAGGCAGGGTCTGGGAAGTTTCTCTACTGTGGTGCAGGGGTGTCCTCGCTTCTCCAGTTCTGTGGTGTAGTTCTGGAACTATTCCTGGCCCAGAATCCCCAAACCTGGCTCTCCAGCCTTCCTGGCAATTCTGTCAACTACACAATACCTTTTAATTAATTCCTTTTCCGTGCTAGTCACCTGGAGTTGGTGTCTGTTAAGAACTCTGATGTACAGCAAAGCAACTATAATAGTATACCCTGCTACTGCCTTTAAGGGAGATCTTTTCTCTGCCTGGGTTTTCTTTGTATTTAAGATGGGGAAAAAGGGTGTGCCTCTCCTGAGCTCTGGAGGGTGAAGGGAAATCCATGACAAAGGAGAGGGAAAAAGGAGGGAAAATTTACTTCAGAGAGAGAGCATTCAGCGGGAGCTATGGAGAGTCCTAATCTTGTACCATTTAAGACTCGTCTAATTGTTCAGATTTGACACCCATAAGTGGCGTGCATTGCTACCTTGACCCTAGAAGCCTGACTCATGGGTCGACTTGAACTGAATTACACCCCAGCTAGCATCAGCAGAAAAGAGGAGAGAGGCTCTGGTCACCACCTCAGCGGCTTGCCCATCGGGAAGGGAAGCGAGATCAAAGTTCTAGGAAATGTTTGATCTTCCTTCAGAAACTGGGGCTTTAGGGGAGCCTGAACAGTGATTAATTCCTGATGAGTGGAGAGTCATCGCTCAAGAGAAAACGATTTCCAGGTTCCCGCCTCGAGTAACTGGGGGTGGGGGTGTGAGATGCCATTTGTGGAAGTCTTTTCAATGTGATCCTTTCCGAAAAAGAGAGTCTACCTCCCCCCAAGAAATCTCCGTGGCACCCACTTGTCTTTGTCACGCTTCCATTCCGGGCCAGATTCGCATCAGCTCTCGCCCTGGCCCGTGGCGGTGGGCTCCTCATCCACATCCTGCGGCACTTTTGCTCACCTGGAATCCATTTCCCGTCCCCCCGGGCAGTCAGAGGTCTCTGTGAAAGGCGAACCTGGCCGCTTACTCCCCAGATTAGACCCTCCAAGGGCGCTTAGAATGAAATCAGAGCTCCTCACTGGGGCGTGGCCCTGGGTGACCTGGCACCCGCCCGCTCTCTACCTCGTCTCTTACCTTTCACTGCCTTCATCACTTTGCTCCAACCAGGTGGGCCTTCTTGAAGTTTCTGCTTCATGCCAAGCTTTTGTTCCGCCCCTGAGCCTGTGCACGCTCACCTCCCTCTGCCTGGACTGCTCCTGGGTCTAATCATCACTGTTCAGGTCAGGAGGGATTTCCCAGGACCCCCGGTTTAAACTGAGACCGTTCTCTCCCTTAGGCCCTTACTGGCTTCTTTCCTAGTTTCTGACTATTTATAATTCTCCAGTTAATTGCATTCGGTAGTCTAGGACCTGCTCTTCCCCCTGGACTGAGAGTGATGCGAGGGCGGAAGCACGTGTGCCTGGTTTGCTGCAGATCCTCAATGCCCACGGCTAGCTCGGTGCCCAGGAAAGAGGAGATGCTGTTCTTCAAATGAATGACAGAGTGGATGAAGTGAGCAGGGAACAGTTGATTTTAGTGGACGATGCCATCCTTCAAATATAGAACAGGTGCCACTGGCCAGAGCGAGCCTGGGTGTCAGGTGAGATATCTACTCCCAAAGGCACAGAGATCTTATTTCTAAAATCCCTTCTTTACCTCTAGGCCGCTGCTGAAGGTTTTGATTCCTATTCAAGGTTTTCTCCAGGGAGGCACCCCTTAAATTCCTCTCTAATCTAAGTTCCACCGCTCAAGTCCAGGTGCTCACCATCTCTAGCTTCCACAAGCCTCATAGCCTTCCAGGTCTCCTCCTCAAAACTGCCACAAGGGGTCCTTCTAAAAATGCAAATCCAACTGCCCACCCCTAACTTCAAAATCTAATCTTCAGAGCTCCAAGACTGCAATAATACCCACTTTTTAGGATCCTCCCCCAACATTTTGTTGACATTTCTCCTCTGCCTGTAAAGTTCTTTCATATTTTATCCAACAAGAAAAACAACAAAAACGAAACTTCTATTCATCCTTCAAAACCCATCTTGGATGTCCCATCTTCCAGGAGGCTTACTTGAAAGTTCCTTTCTGCCCAGATAGACTGTATTCCTCCCTTCTTTTGTTACCTCTGTTGGTGTACGTGTATTTATATTTGTATTTACTGCAACATAAGGAAATGTATTTGATTTTATGACAATGTGTCTTGTTAGAGAGGCAGTACTGGGTAGGGTGACCAACTCTCCTGGTATGTCCAGGACTAAGGGGTTTCCAAGGACACGGAATTTTCAGCACTAAGCCTGGAGCCATTCCAGGCCAACCAGGAGAGCCGGCTATGGTGCGGAGCAGGCATGGGGAGCCAGCGTGTGGAGGGTTTGGATGGCTGACACTGGGTAGCTGGGGGGCCCTGGGCAAGGTGACTTCTCTGCACTTCAGCTTCCCTTGTGAAATGGGGATAATAATGGTATCCACGCGCTGTCACGAGGATGAAATGTGTTAATATGTCCATGGTGGAGAAGAACTGAATGAGGAACCAACAAATGTTATTATTCCGACTTCCTGTGTCAGCAAATATTTGCTGAGCACCTTCTAGCCTCCAGGCCCTGGATCGGGAGCTTGGACAGGGGTGGGCGCGGGCCCAGAAGGCAGCAGCCGCCCCGATTTAGCTTCGTACCTCCCAGTGTCCAGCCCAGTTCCTGAAGCACAAAGGACGGCTCAGTGCACACCTGTGGAGGGAGCGAAACAGGCTGAGACCGCCTTCCCTGGAGTGTTTGGTGGGGGTCTGTCCTCTTCTGGGGTTAGGGCCTTGGAAGATCCAAAACCCTCTGTGGACCCCAGCTCTGACCAGTCTGTAGTTCCTGAGACACCCTCTGCCACCTCTCCACGCGATGGCTGAGAGCCCACCTCAGGGCCCTTGCACTGCTGATCCCTCTGCCCGGAGCACACATGCCCCGCCGTCTTCCTGGGGCTGCCGCCCTGTTCTTCGAGAGCTCTGGAGAGGACTTCCTTGGCCATCCTGGTCCCTCCACTCCACATCCCTCTTCTCCCCCATCATCCTGTGCTAGTTTCTTCAGAGCACTCATCCTGGGCTACAGTGATCTCCTTGGTTTTGATGCTGACTTTCTGTTCCCCTCCCCGCCTATAAATTCTACAAGGCAGAGACTTAGTCTGAGAGGTTTACCCTAGGACCTCTGAGCCTCCTACTGGACACACAGTAGGTGCTAAGTAAGTTGACCCACTAAATGAAAGAATCATTCCCATCCAGTGGCTACACCTTATCAGGCACGTGCTGCAGCTAAGGGCTGAGCGCTTCATAGGCGTACTCTCCTTCAGCCCCTAAGGGCCTGGTAGCACCCCGTGCCTTGCAGCTGAGACAGCACAGGGCACCTGCCTGAGGTCACACACCAGTCACATCAGAGCTTGATTTTGGCCTCTGGCTCCTGCCTTTCAAAACCTCTGCTTGCCCCCACCAGAGAATGGATTCCTCCCCCCAGGGCCTCCAGACAACGTCTTTTCCCCACTCCCCTTGGAGACCTGGAGGAGACAATTTGCAAAACCCCAGGCGGCCACTAGCCTTGAGTGGGGCGTTCCGCTTCTAAGATGCGAGCCGTAGTTGGAAGGGGCACCCCGGGACCTGGCCGGGCTGGCTGTGGTGCAGGCCCCTGAGCCCCCCAACTTGCATGCTGCCCGGGCCGCCACCGCCTGCACGACAGCCTGGCTGTCACGTAGCGCTGGACCGCAGGTGTTCTGCACCAGACCCTCTCTCAGGGAGAAAATGCAATTAGGGCTGCGCAGTTGGCAGGCTTCATCTCCATTCCCAGGCTTGGAGGCGGATCAAAGGGCAGCTGGAGGCTGCACTGCGAGCGCCTGCGTGTGTGGGGGCACGTATGTGCGTGCGTGTCTCGAGTTAACCCCTGCAGGCCTGAACAGTCATGGGGCACTGCTGGGAGGGCAGGAAATGAGCATTTTCTAGCCCTGTCGGTAATTCTGTCCATGACTCTGCTCCACTCTTGCCGCCTCCTCCAACCACAAAGCTCCGCTTTTTGCGAGCTTACCCTGCGCTCTGGGCCATGCCGAGTCCTTTAGGTGTACAACCCCATTTAGACCTTGTAACCACTGCATGAGCTTAGCACTACTCTAAGTTCCATGTCACGGTTGAGGAAATGGGCTCAGAGGGGGAAGGAACGTGTCCAAGCCAGGACTTGCACCCAGGCCAGCCAGACCCCACTGACATTCTGCCTTTCCAATAAGTTTGATATTGCTTAGCAGATATCAAAACTTACCTCTTTGATTCGACATCTGCAATATTGTTTTACTGAGCCTATCTGCCTTCTAAGTGTCATGTAGTCAAGTGCAGTTGGTAAGGGACAGGCCCTAGCCTTTAGGGAGAAATAGACTTGGACAAGGTCTTGGCCCTGAGATTCTATTAGCTGTGTGCTGTTGAGCATGATACTTGCCCTCTCTGAGTTTCAGCTCCCTCAGTTGCAAAATGGGGTTGATAAGAGGTTCTGCCCCGAGGGAAGTTGGAATTGCCTGAGATCATCCATGTGAGCTGCTAGCACCGTGCCTGGCATTCAGCGGGTCTCGTAATGGTGGTACCGGTTAACATCCCTTGAGTACTTAGAGCAGGTGCTCAATGAATGCTATTAAAATAATTTTGACCACTCCCACTTTCAAATTATATTATGGTTATTCATTCATTCAAAGGAAATTTGCTGACATTCTTCCCTATGCCAGGTGCTCACAATCTAACAATTGGAGAAATGTTGGAGAGGCGGCAGTCAGCCATGGTCTCTGCCCTCACGGTGATGACAATCTTTCTCTTGCCCTCTCCCCCTTCTCCTTCTGAGTTGGGCTGGCCCCTTGGCCTCCAGAGGCCCCCACCCCCAGTCACCCACCATGTCTTCCCCCAATCTCCCAAGCCTGGCTGACTGGCTGCTCCACTTTCCTACCCTGAAAGGGCAGAGCTGATGGAGGAGGCACCTATCTCCTAGCAAAGATGCCTCTGCATAGAGAGAGAACGAGGTCACTGGTGTGGTTCCAGCATCGGGCTACACAGCGCAGGTAAAGGGGACCTCTTGGGTGAGGGTGAGGCTTGTATACCAGAAAGACTAGAGGATTGGGAATGGAGAGGCTTGACATTCAATTCCAGCTCAGCCTCTAGCATGCTGTGTGATCTTGGAGCAATTCCTTTCCCTCTCTGGCTCATTCTTATAACACCCTCCCTGTTTTGCCATGGCTGTGTACTACCTACAAACTTATTTACGTAATGTGCTTTCTTTAAATGACTCACCTCAAATTTAAAGGGAAAATTTATAGAATATTTATATTATATACTTACATCATGAATGAAAAAACTGGGGATCAATTGCCATAAATGGAAAACAACCATGAAAATAAATAAGATGGGAACACATCCACGATATTAAATTCTACTCAGGTGCTGTTGCCCTTTGGAAGGGCTGAGTCTGAGGCTTGCCACGATGTGTTAAATAGGAAAGAGGTGAGTTTCAGAGAGGTGTTACAGACACACCTGCACCAGACCGAGAGATGCTGTGTGAGGTGAGCAGAGAGGTAGAAAGAGGAGGCAGCAGAGAGGCGTGCCCTACTGTGTGAACTGTCAGGTTTTTTTCTTTTCTTTTTTTTAAGATTTATTTTCTAATTTTATTTATATTCCTCCTCCCCTTGCCACCTGCACTTGCTGTCTGTTCTCTGTATCCATTCACTGTGCATTCTTCTATGTCTGCTTGTCTTTTTTTCTCTTCTCTTCAGGAGGCACCAGGAACCGACCCCGGGGCCCCTGACATGGGAGAGAGGCATTCAGTCGCTCGAGCTACCTCAGCTCCCTTGAACTGACAGTTTTTAATGTCCTGTTTGGGCACCACATAAAACCCACCTCTGATCTTAACAGTGAGAGTGCTCTCTCATTTGGGGAGACAGAATTTCTAAGGTCCTTCCCGTTCAGCCATCCCAGAATTCGGGGATGCCCAGGTAAATCGGCCAGGCTGGAACACGTAGCGCCGCCTGGGGAAGCGGTGGCGTTGTGGTTGGGGGCCGGCCTTCTGCGCCCCTCCTCAGCTTTCCCCCAAGTACCCAAAATAGAAACCTCAAGCTTTCCCCATTCTCGGGCCTCCGGCCGTGCCCCACCCTCTCAGCAGGTGGCCGTGGCGCCTGCGCGGTGGAAGCCAGCAGTCCAAGGGCAATTCCTCCCTCGCGCCCGCCTCTCCTTCCGTCCCCTGTGGTTGGAAAGGCCTCGCACCTGCTCTAGAGGGTGCGCCTCCCGGGTTCTCAAGGTCTTTGCTCCGTTAAAGATCCCCTTTCCAGCGTTTTCAACACCCCCCCCCCCATTGGCTCCTTCCCGCCAACACTTCTTAGAGTACCTCAAAGGTCCTTCCCCATAAATGCTCACTTTATCAGGCTACAAATAAGACTCCAAGGAAACAAGGTTATTTGTCAGAATACATCCTGGTTTTTTTTTTTGTTGTTGTTTTGTTTTTAGCACTTTCGCCTATCTTTTGAAATAGCCCAAATGGTTAGAGCAGACCTTGTAAAATGGGCTGATAAAACTTAATAAAGTTTATTAAGTTTTATCAGCATGCAGCCACACTCATTCTCTGCTTTCATGCTGCAGTGGCAGAGTTGAGTAGTTGTGGTAAAACCTTGCGGCCCACAAAGCCTAAAATGTTTGTAGTGGACCTTGGCATAAAAAAGTTTGCTGACAACCGTGCTAGAGAATAGTCAATTGTGTATTTCAAGGTGAAGAATTGATAATGGGCTGCTTCCAATGTGTTCCAGTTGTAGAACTATTGCCTGAATAGAAATATGGCCATGAAATAAAATACACCACAGCTTGAGGGTTCAAGGTCTGGGCTACACACTGGGTATGGCAGAATTTTGACACAACCAGCTCTCAGATTTCTGTCCTGCATTAAAGGAGCTTGCTGAGCTGGGAGCATTGTCTCTTTGGTACCATGTGTGTTTTTTGGATGAGCACCCGTTCATTCCACACTGCCACGTGAAAATCCCTTCAAGTTCCACACACTGTCGCCTTGTCCCCTAGAAAATGCCTTAATAATGCTCCTGGCCTGTAGCTTGAGCACACTTTTCTCTTCAATGCAACACATTCATTTATTCGTAATTTTTCCTGGGAGAAACACATATACTCAAATCACAATTTGGTCATCACACATTCCAGATGTGTTGGATGAGATGCACTGGATGTTTCAGGATGTTAAAACTAGAGCGTTCCTATTTCAAAGTTTTGGATGGGTCCCCAAAGCTGAGAGCAATAGGGGTCAAAAGTCTATTTATATTCTAAAGCGAAGTGCTAGACTGTATTTGCAGGACTTGCAAAAGGGGTAGCCACCCCAATTGGGTTTTCTATCTCTAGCCCTTCTCCAGACTATGGGGGAAAAGGCTAAAGATTCATTCAGGAATTTAAGAGAGTAGAGAGCAAAGAAATTGGAGAGTGAAAGTGTCTTTATTTTATTTTTTAAAAAATTTTATTTATTTATTTCTCTCCCTTTCCCCCCCTCCACTCTGGTTGTCTCTTCTCTGTGTCTATTTGCTGCGTCTTCTTTGTCCACTTCTGTTATTGTCAGCGGCATGGGAATCTGTGTTTCTTTTTGTTGCGTCATCTTGTTGTGTCAGCTCTCTGTGTGTGCGGTACCATTCCTGGGCAGGCTGCACTTTCTTTCGCGCTGGGCAGCTCTCCTTATGGGGCGCAATCCTTGCACGTGGGGCTCCCCTACGCGGGGGACACCCCTACGTGGGGGACACCCCTGCGTGGCAGGGCACTCCTTGCACGCGTCAGCACTGCGCATGGGCCAGGTCCACACGGGTCAAGGAGGCCCGGGGTTTGAACCACAGACCTCCCATGTGGTAAACAGATGCCCTAACCACTGGGCCAAGTCTGCCGCCGAAAGTGTCTTTAGATAGAGAGTTTTTAGAGTGTTGATGAGTTTCTCCCTTCTCTTCATTTCCAGCCATGAGGCACAGGTGGGGTGGGGGGTGGAGGGGGTGGGGAGGTTTGGAACTTAGAGAGAAGCTTGAGGAGTAGAGTAACTGTTACCTGATGATGTGGGTTATGGGTGGGAGGCTCTTTGTCTGTTTGGAAATAACCTAAGTTGTCTGTCCTTACTTGTGGGTATGGGACGGTAAGAGGCTGCAGTCCTGCCCTTGGTGACCATGGCAACGACTCCAGTCCTGGGAAGCCATTTAGCAATGCAAACTCTATATACATACCAGTCAGTCCAGGGAAACTCTGATGGTGGTGATGCCGAAACTTAAGGGAACTTGGACTTGGCCTCAAATGGGAAATATAATATAGCCTGTGCATAAATTCAAAATCATCTAATTCTGTATCCAAATGTGCCTAGTCTCTAGAAATCCAGGTAAGTGATAGGGGTTTGAATGTTCAGAAAGGATGTAAGACTGAACGTGTATTCAAAGTTGCATCCAGACAGAACAGGGGCAAGATGCTAATTCAAGCTCACCTGAAATGTGGGTGATATGTTAATTCAAAACCTATGTGGTACTCAGGCAAAGACTTAACTAACAAAGGAAGTAGTTTTCTTTGATAAAAGCACCATTTGACTCCCCACACTGTATAAAAGGAACTAGAAAATCTAAAGCTCCAGAGTCTGGCCGGTCGTCAATAAACCATTTTTCCTTCTCAAAATCATGCTGGAGTCCTGGCCTTTCTATACGCAAATAATTGAACCTCTCTCAACTTCTACAACACAGACACATGCCTAAAATCCCAAAGCCAAGATGCTGCTGGAAGCAGAGTGATGAGACAATGTTGTTTGAAACAGTTTGCAGCCCCTTCATCTTACAGGGCAAGATTGTCCCACATTTCCCATGGCACGGAGTCAGCCAGGGGCCATCCTCAAAGGAATGCCACGAGGAAGGATCGCCTGGAGGGATGGGATAATTCCCAACAGGAGACATGGGTTTCCAGGAGCCAGGACCTGGGACAAGCAAGTCGAGGAAGTTTGTTAAGTGGAGCACAGGTAAGAAAAAAAAAGTTTGCAGTTAGTCCCCTTTCCCACCCCCTGCCCCAGGCAACCATAAATCCACTTTCAGTCTCTATAGAGTTGCCTTTTTGGGACTTTTCATACAAGTGGAATCACACAGGATGCGGTATTTTGTAGCTGACTTCTTACACTTAGAGCAGTGTTTTTGAGTTTCATCCATGTTGCAGCAGGTACTGATATGTCATTCCTTTTTGTTATTGTTGAGTCGTGTTCTATTGCATGGATATACCACTGTGGGGGGTCACTTTTTGTCAAGTTTCTCAGGTGGATCTAACGTGCAAAACAGGGTTGCGAGCACTGAGCTCAAACATCTTATCATGAATAACAACTTTTGAGACACTTAAGTTTCCCCTGATTCATAAAATAAAGCCCAAACCAACAAGCCTCCCTCAGCCTCGTCTTCCCACACAGCTGGCACCTCCCTCCCTCCCTCTCAGCCTTCCTTCCTCACCAGCGTCATGGTCGGTCCTCTCGGCTCCTCCCCTCCGCCTGGCTCCTCATCCCCCCAGCACCCAGCTTCTCGCCTGCCCACCGCCCAGAAACTGCTGAAGATGAAGGAGATGTCTTGGTCAACCTTGACTTTCATCTTAGGAGCATTTGTGCAGTTAGTTGTTTCCTTCTTCTTTTTTTTTTTTTTTAAAGATTTATTTTTATTTATTTATTTCCCCTCCCCTCCCCCGGTTGTCTGTTTTCTGTGTCTTTTTGCTGCGTCTTGTTTCTTGTTTCTTTGTCCGCTTCTGTTGTCGGCAGCGGCACGGGAAGTGTGGGCGGCGCCATTCCTGGGCAGGCTGCTCCCTCCTTTGCGCTGGGCGGCTCTCCTTATGGGTGTGTTTCCTTCTTCTTGAACCTTAGACTTGGTCACATTACATTTTTAAGGTTTTTCTCCAAATCCTGTTTATTTACGTGAATATTTTTTATTAGTACTCATTTTCTATTGCTGCATAAAAACTTAGCACCAACTTAGTGCCTTAAACCAACACCCATCTGTTATTTCACACTTTCTGTGGGTCAGAAGTCCAGGACAGCTTCCCTGGGGCCTCTGCTGAGGTCCAGATGCCGGCCGGGCTGAGTTCTCATCTGCAGTGTTGACTGGGGACACTTTCAGTTAAGCTCGGTCAGGTTGCTGCCAGCACTCATTTCCGTGGCTGCATGCCTGGGGGCCAATGCTGTTTGCTGGGTGTCAGCTGGAGCAACTCTCAGGCCCCAGAGGCCACCTCCAGTTCCTGACTGTGTGGCCCCCCTCGTCGGTCCTGTCATAGCACAGCCTCTTCTCAAAGTCCACAAGAGTCTCTCACTCTAGTCCACTGAGGGAGAGTCTTATAGAATAGAATGTAATCCCTAAAAGGATAGCCCATCTCCTGTGCCATATTCCACTGGTTAGAAGCAAGTCACAGGTTCTACCTGCACTCACGTGGATGGTTTTATATAAGGGCATAACTCACTGAGGGTTACTTAATGGTGTTTCTACCACATGATAGTAAAATATTAATAAATGTACAGAAAGTCATAGGAAATAACAGAAAGGACACTTATCTATATGATGTCTTTTTTTTTTTTTTTTGGAGAGCCGCCCTGCACGAAAGAAAGTGCAGATGTCTTTTTTTAAAAAAGATTTTATTTCTTTTTAATTTATTTCTCTCTCCTTCCCCCCCAGTTGTCTCCTCTCTGTGTCCATTCGCTGTGTGTTTTTCTGTGACCGCTTCTATCCTTATCAGCAGTCCTGGGAATCTGTGTTTCCATTTGTTGCATCATCTTGCTGTGTCAGCTCTCCATGTGTGTGGCGCCATTCTTGGGCAGGCTGCACTTTCTTTCATGCTGGGTGGCTCTCCTTACGGGGTGCACTCCATCGCACGTGGGGCTCCCCTACGCAGGGGACACCTCTGCATGGCAGGGCACCCCTTGCAGACATCAGCATTGTGCATGGCCCAGCTCCACACTGGTTAAGGAGGCCCGGGGTTTGAACCGCAAATCTCCCATTTGATAGGCGGACGCCCTATCCATTGGGCCAAGTCCACTTCCCATCATCTATATATCTTGATGTATTATCTTGTTTGCTTCAGAGTTTTTTGAAGCAATGAAATACATCAAAAGGAATTGCAGCCCCTGTATATCTGTTCCCTTCCTATTTTCTCCCTTTGTCCTGGTACTAATCATTAGGAAAACTTTGGAATTTAGTATCTCCATTCATGTTTTGCAGCATTTCTACAAATGTACATAAGCATAGAAATCGTATACAAATGGGATCATTTTCTATGTAGGCTTTAACTTTCAACATTCCATTTATGAGGCTTATCCATTTTGGCACATGCAGTTTTGGTTCATTCATTTACTTTGTGAAATAGTATTCTATTAATTTACCCATTATCCTCTTGATGAACATTTAGGCTGCTTCCACTTTTTTGCTAATGCAACAATGTTGTAAACATTGTTGTAAACATTGTTGCACCCATCTCCTCCAGTACCTATGTGAGGTTTTTTTCCTAGAGTGTACACCTGGAAATGGAAACACTTAGCTGTAAGGTAATATGGTCACCGGCCTTTCTTTTTATTATCTAATTTCTCTTCAAAGTGCTTCTATCCATTTTCATTCCCACCAAAGGTCCTTGTCTTTTCCAAATGTACCTGACACTTGAGGATGCCTATTTCTTATACTTATCATCAATTTGATAGGTGTGAAAATTACCGATGGTTTAGTGTTCATGGCTGTGAATTTTAGTAAACTAAAGTGTGCTTTAAATGTTTCGTAACCACCCAGATTTCCTCTTCTGTGAACTGCCTATTCCTGTTTATAGCCATCATATGTTTTTACCCCAAATTATGCCAAGGTGACCCCACCCTGCACAAGGATCTTTTCTCATGTCTGTATGGAACGTGGCCCTGCTTTAGTCCCTTGCTGGCTTTTTCATGGCGACATCTGACAGCAGCTGCAGCACTGAGGTCCTCTGAAGGGCTTCATGAACAGGAGACGCATGCAAGGAGGAGCTGGGACTAGCAAGGAGGAAAGGGGAGAGCTCAGGAGGGAGGCAAAATAGCTGATAGGATACGTGAAACGCCTTTCGAGACTCTGGGCATATTGAAGGGGACCAGCATGGACATACGGTGGCAAGGTATGAGAATCTGGGGACATTGTGATTAATGAACCAGGCCATATTTGGGTCGTTACATATGTTGGCCATTTCTGGACTATGGGATAAGATGCCATCAGTTAAAGCTCTTTATATGCCTTGCAGCATATGTATAAACCAGGGGAAGAGTTAATATTATCAAGATACTACAGCTGTCTGAGGTGGGGTCTCTTCCAAATCATAAGGTCTTCTTTTCCCATCTGGAGTCTACATTCGTAAATGACTGAAGGCCAGGCTGGGAGTCATCAAGAGCTATGCATGGGGATTCCCTAGAACACAGGGATGGGAAACCTTTCCCTTAACCTAAGCAGAGCTGCTTTAGTCATTGTCCCTCCACATCAACTGGATTCCTCATCAGGGCTTTGTTTGGAAGGACCAAACTTCAAAAGTCATGGTAGACAATGAAAACTGTCCTGACAGTTATCATCTATCTCAGATTTTTAAAAAACAATTGAAACTTCCTTGGAGAATGGAATAACCATCCATTCATCCATCTATCCACCTATCAATATATCCATCTATTCATTTATCTGTTTATTCATTCAAAGAATATTTTTTGAGCACAGCTGCTAAGAACCCAGGCTGAAGGTCTCCACAGGAAAAGATTTGGTCTTCCAGCTGAGTAATGTATAAACTTATCCCTGGATCTCACAGCCTTATTTTCAGACATACTCATAAATCATATTTAAAAACCTTCCTTTTATCTTATAAAGTGCAAATGCTGTTTTCTGATAATAACATTGAATCATAATCATTTAAAAAGCATGAATTAAGTCAAATATTTATAAATTAGGGGGTGAATATTACCAATATACTTTTGTATTAGTCAGGCAAAGCGGTGCTGATGCAAAATACCAGAAATTGGTTGGTTTTTATAAAGGGTGTTTATTTGGAGTAGTAGCTTACAGATACCAGGCCATAAATCATAAGCCACTTCCCTTTGGAGCAAGATGGCTGCCAACGTCTGCGAGGGTTCAGGCTTCCTGGGTTCCTATGTGCCTGGGGCTTGCTTTACTCTGGCTTCAAGCTTCCTTCCTTCCTGGGGCAGGCTTCTCCTTCCTCTGGGTGCTGACTCCCCAGGTCTTCAGCATCAAACTCGAACATCAGAAATCCCCAACTCTATTCTTTGCCATGCCTTTTATCTGGGAGTCGGGACTCAGTGCCCTAATCATAACTCAATCATGCCCAGGTACAGATCAGATTACAAGCATAATCCAATATTTCTTTTTTGGAATTCATCAATAATATCAAACTGCTACAATTTTCTTCTCCTGTGTTAACTTTAGAGTCCCTCTGTCAGACATTTTTATCTTACATACTTACCTATAAACACACACATAGACACACAACATGTGCTTATTTCTTTTTAATAAAATATGGGGTTGTAATATAAAAGTTATTTTTTACTTAAAAATATAATGTAGATATCTTAGCCATGAGTACATACAGATCTTAATTATCACTTTCAAATAGCTTCATAATATTCCATTTTATGGAAGTATGGTACTTTAACAGTTCCTTATTGATGGGCATTTGAGATAGTTCCAATACTTTACTTTTATAAAACAAGGCTGAAATATCTTTGTTCAAGCATCTTTCTATAAATTTTCAACAATTTAAAAAAAAGATACATGCTTACAATGGGAATTGCTGACTCAAATGATAGGCATACAATGCTAAAATTTTGTAACTCTTGCTAACTTTATTCTAAAAAGGCCGAGACAAGGAGGCATTATATGCAGGGCTGACAACTCAGGAGTTTGGTGCTCTGTCAGGGGCCTTCCCTTGGACTTTATGTTCCCCAGTGTGCTAGAGTTGGCCTCGTTTGTGGTTTCCCTACCCATGGCTCTTCTGTTCTATTTGGACCTATAGTTAGTACTATACTAGATAAGTATATGCCCAAGAGATTTAAATCTTTGATCCGTCCATGTTCAGTTGGGCCCTGAATCTCAGCAGAGTTGCAACAACTAATCTCCAGTTCACTGGACTCACCCACGACAACTAACAAGGTGATGATGATGGACAAAGCCCATCCCAAGAACAGAGGCAGTCTGCAACCACAAGCAAGATAGTCCTATCCATCTGCCTCATGGGATCTAAGTTCCCTCTCAGTTAGAGGCAAGTGGGCATCACTATCCCCAGATCCTTAAGACTGGGGAAAGAACAATGCACTAAAGTAGACTTACTACTACTTTGCTATAGATTTATTGTTAATCTAGCAATGGAAGAACATTTATCATTGATGTGGAGGCAGTGGCTGCCAGAGGTTTTGAGGGAAGGGAGAGGGAAGAATAGGTGTAATATGGGGCCATTTTTGGTCATTGGAATTGTCCTGCATGACGTTGCAATGATGGATACACGCCATTACATATTTTGTCATAACTTACAAAATCTTGTGGGACAGAGTGTGAAAATGTAAACTATAGTCTACAGTTAGTGGCAAATGTACCACACTAATGAAGGCTGTTGTTAATGTGGGAAAGTGTAGGAGGGGGAGGGTGTGGGGCAATCCCTTATGTTTTTTATGTAACATTTATGTAATCTAAAGTTTCTTTAAAATAAAAAAAGAAGAAAAGAAAGAAAAGAGAAGAACAGAAAGAGAAAAGAATGTAAAAATTGAAAAAAAAAGTTGTAAGGATTTACA
Source organism: Dasypus novemcinctus (assembly GCF_030445035.2). Classification (NCBI taxonomy): domain Eukaryota; kingdom Metazoa; phylum Chordata; class Mammalia; order Cingulata; family Dasypodidae; genus Dasypus; species Dasypus novemcinctus. Next base: position 53,534,735 of record NC_080695.1, on the reverse strand, counting down.
CTACCACTAATGGTAAGTGTGAGAGTGCACATTTCCACACCCACCTACCAACGTTGGGTGTCAGTGCCTCCTGGCAAGAGAACTCCGTATCGGTTTAGTTTGCATCTCTTTAAATAATAATAAACTTTAGTATATTTTCATATGTTAATTATTATTGGTATTTTTTATGAATTGTCTGTTCCTGTCTTTTGCCACATTTTACAGAGGTATTCATCTTTTTCTTTTTTATTTGTAAGCACTCCTTATAGACTGAGGAAATTAATTCTTAGTGTTTCATATACGTGCACATTTTTCACAGTACTGTTTTAAAAATATATATATGGATAATGTATTTCATCATGAAGAAGTTTATACTTCTTATTTGATTAAATCTATTAATCTTTTCATTCCTCCCTCACAGCTCCAGCTTTTGGTGGTAAATGAAGAAAAGCCACCCACATTCAAGATTATTAAAAAAATGCCCCACATCTGCTCTCTTTCAGCATTTTTTCTTATTTATGTTTAAATCAATGGATCATGGATTTGTCATTTATCCTGATTGTGTACTAAATTGTTATGCACACATGGATCTATCTAGATTCAACAGCCTTGTTTTACAGATGATGAAATTCATGTGGGAATGGATCATTTAGGTACTTGATGTCAAAGCTCCAGCAAGCACCCAGGGCTTTCCCCCTCCTAACCGGCTCTCCTTCCAATGTTGTCCCTTTGCCATTATCTTATGCATATCGTAAATTCCTCCTAATTTCCATGATACCTATATTGATACTGAACCCACTGGGTTTCAGCTGGTGTGCCAAAGTAAACTTCTTAGGTCTGCCACCAAATTTCAATCCATGGGTACAATTTTATGTCAGCTACAATAGAAGACACAAACTATAAAATCAGTATCTAACATAGGAGTGGGCCATGTGATGTGGTGTAGAATGAGCAGAACTTTCTGGAATGAAAAGTAAGAGGTATAGTGTAACACCAAGCTGGTGACAAAGAAAGACTGAATGCTTATAGTAGTCACATCTTATGCTGTCAGGAATCACTTAAGTAAAATTTCTACAAGATCAACAAATGAGTTGTTCATCTTAAAATCCAGCAAATGTGAAGCTTTTATATATTCTGACTCTCTTTAGAAGAGTTTAGCAAGCCCACTGCTGAACCATTTGCCTGTACTTGTACCTCCTTTAAAAGGCATTGATTTTCCACACTGATTATTGTTTCATGACTAGGGTAATTCTCTGAACAATTTTTCAAAGGCATTTGAAATGATCAGAGAAAAGTGTTTAACGTTCACAGTAGAAAAGGAAAATGTTGAATCTATTAGTGCTAAAAGAATTATTATTTTCATCAAGAAAATTGTCTGTGGCTCAATCGACAACACCTACTCTATCACGATGTTGGGAACATGTAAACATTTAGAAACTGTTTATGATCCTTAAATGAAAATTTTTATTTCTGGTCTAAATTTCACATAAATTAAGAGGGACTCTTTTTTAATAATATATTTTTTACTGAAGTATATCATTCATACATGAACATACATCAACAATAAGTGTATAGTAAAAGTTGTGAACTTGAAAATAAGCATGCAATTCATCATACATGGGTCCTATATATTGCCCCTCCACCAACACCTTGCATTGTTGTGAAACATTTATTACAAACTATGCAAGAGCCTTGCCAAAATATTACTACTAACTATAGTCCCATCTTACATTTGGTGTATTTTTCCTCAAACCCACCCTATTACTTTTTAAATGTAAGATATGGGGACCTCATATTTTTTTTAATGTATTATTAAAAAAATAAATAAAGACAAAAAGAAAACGAAAAAAAAAGACCCATCATTGATGAAAATTATCTTCTAATATTAGTAAGGTGAAATTGAGTAACAAATTTTGCCTTTGAAAGTCCCTTAAATCAGTAATGAAATAATGAATGGTATGTTTAAATTATCCCCTTGTATTGAAATCAATATTTATTCAGTTGAGGGCCAGATGAACTGGTTGTCTTGTTTAGGAGTCAAGTTACATGAAAAAATCCACATGGAATCCACTACAAATCCATGTAGAAAAGTCCACTAGAATCACGCTCAGCCTGGTGAGATGCTCATACTTTGAAAGGCATGTGGCAATAGAGACAGAATTGGTTGTAAATCCATGTGTCCCTCTTCAAACTTACTTTGCTAAATGGAGAGGATAATCCTCACCATGTATATGTATATTGTTCTTTCTCTCTCATTTTATTTTACTCATTTACCTTTGATTCAGTTAAATGTAGGTTTGTTGCAATTCTACCATCCTAGATGTCATAAGAATTTTACCTTACAAATATGTAAGAAAGCACATGTAGGCAAATGAATGTACATTTTTGTTAGTTTGTTTCTTACATATTGGTTAGTTTGAAGTCCTTGCTAGTGCTGAAGGACCACTGAATGATGAGTTCAACAAATGTGAATGCTTCATGGAAGGAATGAAGTATGATCTTTTTTTAGCAGCAATCACATTGTAATTATCGTTGGCATTTTAAGACTTTTGAAACTCTGCTCATCCTTTCAAGTATGTTTCTGTAAGTTTTAGTGTTTGAAAGTAGATTGTAAATTTTTTAAAAACCTAAAAATCTCTACTAACGTCCCCCCTTCTGATTAAGTTCTGTTTGTCCTCTTGTTTCACCGAGGAAACGATTCAGATTCCCAGGAAAAAAATTTACCTGTGGGCAGTGAAGAGAGCATTAGTTCTTGGAGTATTTTTGGAAAAGGGTACAAAAATCACTGCAGTATTTGAAGGAAAAAGATGCTGGAAGTAAATGTAAAAGTTACTGAAATTATTTGGATGAGAGAAGAAAATGATGCAATCTAAGAACTCCGTTCAAGTTTAAAGAAGACTCTGAAATGGAGATAAATGACTGCATTTTATTCTGTAGAAGAGGAAGAAATAAAGAAACAAATAGATGTTAATGGGTTGAGGTTGGTCTTGCTACATGGCAGATTTTTTAAAATGTCAATGCTGTTCTTCTTCCTTTCCCCCCAATCCTGTTCATTATTAAGTTTTTGTGGGGATTTGGAAGCAGAAAGCTTGGCACAGAACTTTGGGGAGAGAATTGACATTGAGCTGGAAGGATCTTTTCAGACTTAATTAGGGAAGGGAGATGGGAGAAGAGGCACCTCTTTGAGGTCTTCTCCACCACTTGAGAATCTTGGTATGGCTGGACAATTTTTGAAATCTAAGAGCCTGGTGAGCCTTACCCATCTCAAAAATATTTAAAGCTTCTGTAAGATAATTCCCTCTTTCTTGAGAGGGATGGAATCATTATGTCCAAGTGTGGTCATAGATGGACTCTCTTGTTGATGGTGACATGGAATCTTACTCTGTGCTTGATCCACTTTCCCTTGGGGGGTTCTCCTTTGGGTGCCCACTTTTACTGCTGGGTGGCTTCAGTCAGAGATTCCACTCTTATTTAACATTTCCGTTCATCTGAGGCAAGATGGAATATTTGAACAGGACTTTGTTAAAAGTCTTGTACTATGGCAAGAAACCAATAAACCTCAAAGGGATAGACAAACTGAAAGTAGAGCTGCCCTTCCAGGTAGACTTGCCTCATTAACCAGGTCTCAGGAAGAACAGCCTATCCCAGTTCTTTGCCTTCTGGCTTTGAGCCCCACCTTTAGCATCACCCCAGGAAAATGATTGGAGGCATCTAGACTACCCAAGTCAAAGACTTCCCAAATCAAGACAAGGAGACACTGAGCCCTCTCTTCCACCTTCCCACCTGCTTCCTTTTTCCCTGTCTGGACACTTGCCTCTCCCCCGATGACAGATGGCATGGTGACCTTACCCTTTGGGTAAGACCCTGTCTTCCCCTCACGACTGTGGCCTTTCCCTTGCAGACCTTGCTGGGACAGCCATGTCAGAGCACGTCACTATGCCCCAGATGGTCAAATCAATTAAGAGGCATACACATACAGCAATAAGGAGTCATTTCCTTACTAGCCTTTTAGAAATCAGATATTTACAAGATTAATTTATAATAATAAGAAGCCCTTGTCTCCATATGAGGAATATTTTTGTCCTCTCTCGAGTGCTGGGAACATACTTGACATAGTGGGGACAGGTCACCTGGATCAACCCTCACCCACCAGCTGGATGAATTTCACTGTTCTTATCACTGGAGCTGAATGGTAGAAACCCTAATGAGATGGGCAACTTGCCTTTATGCAGCTGCCACCACATCACCCCAAGCTGAAGGCTGAAGTTTCACTCTGGAGGTTAGCAGTGGATGGAAACTGTTTGAGAGATAGAGCAAGGATAAAATGGAACTGACATTTCATAGTATTGAAATTGAGTATGAAGTGACAGGTGATCTGGTCCCCTTCCTCCAAATCTTTGGTGCTCTATCTCGTTATGGAACTGCCACTGGATGACTGCAATAAATGATATGCTCTCTCTACTTGGGGGAAGAGAGAGCTGGAACCCTTTCTTCCTGTGAGTGGCTCCATCATTTCAAAGGAGACCAACTTTCTCAGAGCAGATCAAATTTCCTTCTTGTCCCTATTCAGGGAACAAAATAACAATATAATTTTCGATAATGTAAATATGTTCCAAATACTTTACAAATATTATAAATAATTCTCACCACCCTCTCTTGATGTCAGAACTCTTATTACTATTCCCATTCCCATTTTACAGATGATGGAACAGTGCCTCAGAGGCTGGAAGTGACCTTTCCAATGTCAGTCAGCCAGAAAGTGGCAGAACCAGAATTTGAGCCCATATTTGCATGCATCACATTCCTTTCACACCAGGTGCTTGCCTTTGGGAGTTGCAACACTTTGAAGGTGTTTGATTTGGCACCACCTTTATTCCCTCCTAAAACTGCTATTTGACATCTTTATTTTGAATCAAAGCCAATTAAAATGATTTTTAATTGACTTTGAACTGAGTGTTTGCTGGGATAGATGGGGGACCAGGAATGGGAATCTCTGTCTCTCAAGAAAAAAAATTGCTTTGGGAGTATCCAACAGCCCTACTTTGAAGGTGATAAGGCACCTGGAGGATCAGGAGAATCATTTCATGCCTTTTCTCTAATTGTCTTAACAGTATAGCACACCTGACTGTCTGTCTCCTTGTGGGCTGTGAAATTTTCTGAGCTACATTTGTAAAATTCCCTGGTCTATGTGGAGGTGATGTAGGGGAACAACTTTAGCCTTCCTGTAGTTCTACCTTGGCCCATAACTTAGGAGCTCCTGGTCCTACTCAGAAACATTTGGAAAGCCACTTCCCCCCAACCCTTCTCTCTTACTTCAGTCCCAACAGAGAAGAAGGGCTTTGACTGGTTTGTAGGATTAGGAGAAGGAATACAGTATATGTGAGCGAGCCCCCTTCCCTTTCTGTTTCTCAGTCTAGTCTGTCCCCAGAAGGGAGAGATTCTTCCCAGGTACCTGTCCTCCATGCAGGGACCCTAACTGGGCTGTGGTCCAGGCCTGGTTTCCAGAGGAGGGTCTGGGAGTGTATCCCCCACAGCTCTCACTATCAGGCCTCTACGAGGGAGGCAGAAATTCTACTTGCAACTGTCTGGGTAACTGTCTTCCATGCAGCCCCAGACTTCTCATGGGTATTTGGTCTAAGATCTAAATTGGCTGGGTAAGAAGTCTATTGGTTCAGGGCTCAAAAAAAGTTCTCTAATCTACCTTTAGAGCAATAGAGCTGACAATTAATCTCCACCAATCGGTTTCTTGAATCTATTTCTCAACTGGATCCAAACTCAGTGTGAGAGGATATCTGGGCAGAAGTTTTTCAGACCCCTGAAAGTTCAACAGTGAGAAATGCATTTGCGGTGAAATCTCAACCAACCATGGAGGTCAGTTTGCACCAGTGAAATGGTCGAATTAGAGATTATTTGAGAGAGCTATCTTTTGACATTTTTCAGTTCTTATAGCCAACCAAGTGTTACCTAGTAGACAAGTGGCTCTCAATCTCCATTGCTTATCAGAATCACCTGCAAATGCTTTAGAAAATTCCATTGCCTTGGGCCCATTCCCAGAGGTTCTGCTTTAGTTCCTCTGGGGATAGGGCTTGGCCATAAGTGTGTTTTTTTTAAAAAAATTCCAGGTGATTCTAAAGTACAGCTAAGTTTGGAAATCACTAAAATTAAGAAACAGCTGAAGATTCCTTATTTAATAGATCAATGCATGATGCTCCTACCACAGCGGCATGTGAATGGATTTAGATGGCACAAGACTTGGCCTCAGGTAAAATTGAAGCAAATTGTGAAAATAAAGTTTCCCTTTTTAATTTCCTGTCCATCCTTCTAATTAGGTTAGTAGGTGATAGTAGGCTCGTATCACCTATCTTTTGTTTTTAACAAAAAGGGAATTGATATCAAGTTCAGACAATAGTATATGGTGAGAATTTATTCACAATCTTTGATCATTTTTTAATGGTTTCCATGTATTTATAGCTGGTAATACTGGTTTTTCATTTATGGTAGTGTTATAAAGTTTCCTTTGAAAATAAATCAGTGTCTTTCCATCTTGGCTGCACATTGGAATCATCTGAGGAACTTTAAAAACTATTGATGTCTAGATTTTACCCTAGGCTTGTGAATTTTCAAAAGCTCCCCAGGGGTGAGAAGCCACTGTTTTAAACTGTACTAGTCCAGAGCTTCTCAAACTTTAATGTGCGTATGAATCATCAGGGGTGAGGTGGGTTGTAGGATTTTGTTAAAATGCAGATTCTGGCTCAGGAGGCTGGAGTCAGCCTAACAAGTTGGGGAGGATGCTTCTGCAGCAGTTTGGGGGACCATAGTTTGAGAAGCAAGGCTCAAGTGCAGGGGTTCTTACCCTTTTTTGGTTCCAAGAACCCCTTTGCCAGTCAGGTGAAAACCACTGACTTCTCAGAATGTAACGGCAGATAGTTTTATTTAGTTGATTAAAAAAATTAAAAATTAACTTTTATTTTTTTTCCATTCAAGCTCACGGACCCCTGGAATCTTTCCATGGCTACCACCCTCCTCCACCTCACCATGTGGACCCCTGGTTAAGAACCCCTGTTCTAGTGGAACTTGCCTCTATAAGAACTCTTACTATCTTTAAATATATTCATAAGGTAAACAAGGCTGCCCCATTCCTTTTTTTTTTTTTTTTTTTGTGGTGGCGAATTACAAATCCTTATCTTCAGGCATAAAAAACAAATTACTTCAGCACTTTGGACAGAAGCACAGGCGATCATTTTTTAAAGGGCCATTGCCTGAGCTGGAAAAGGAATTGATATCGGTGTATAAAACCATTTGCAAAACAATGGCATTGAAAATATTTATTATTGAAAGTGGTGCATTAAATATTTTTAAAAAAAATAAAGATATTTTATACCTTTGCTGTTAGTGGAGCCTGTATTATTTCATCTACAGTCTTGATCTGATCCCCATGAGACTTAAGATTTTGCATCTGGAGAATGGGGGTAACACTTTCCTTCAAGAATTGTTACGATGATTAAATGAGAAAAGAAGATCCCATTGATTCCTTACTTAAAACTTTCCCATGACTTCCCACCAAATTCCTCACCAGGGCTCACAAAGCCCTACCTAGTTGTGCTCCTGCACCCCTCACTGCCTTGTCCCATACCCTCTCCCTTTGGATCACTATGCTTCAGAATTACTAGTTTTCTTTTATTGCCATGCACACTTTAAGGTTATTCCCATTTCAGGGTATTTGTATTTTTTTGTCCCTTTGCCCAGAATGCTATTTGTATGCTTGTCTCTTTTTCATTTGGGTTCCAGTTCTGTTGCCACCATCTCAAAAAGATCTTCCCTGACTGACTTATCTAATGTTGCTCCTACCCAATCCCAGTCACTTATTATTATTTATCTCCTATTGTCTAGCACTATCTGAAATTATCTTATTTGCTTCCCTGTATATTATCTCTTTGTTCCAATAGAAGGTATGAACTGCAGGGGCAGGAGCCTTATCTGTGTTGTTCACTGATGAATCACCAATTCCTAGGATAGAACTTGGCACACAGAATATTTCAGTTGACATTAGTCAAATAAATGAATGAGCATAGGAGTGGTTGGGACATGGTGGTTGTTAAATGAGTGCCCAATCCCTCGACTCTCTCCTGTCCATCTCCAAACATGTTCAAGTTAAGTGATCATTGGAGATGCTGAGATTAGTATAAGTATTTTCTAACTATTTAGGTTGGAAAGCAAGTTTACAAAATTATATAATCTAGTCTATATTTTTGGGGAAAGGACTGCGGGAAAGAGGTCCTATCAACATCTAGGTTGTAAGAGTTCGGGCACAGGGATTACTTGGGCTGTAGCTTTCTTTTTTTAAAATTCTTTGAGTGAGATAATCTCTAAGACCTTCTCCAGCTCCCTAATTAACCCATGATAGTAAAATAAAAATCTAGCCTTACTGGTTATTCTGCGTTTGCTTCCTGCCTTGCCTCACCTATATTCTTCGCTCTTTTGTGCCTTCGAGTCTGGCCCCTGTGGACTGCATCCTGGCACCCATGCTGGCTGCCTTCTGTTTGAGCTTGACCACTGGGAGGCACCAGCATGATATCCAAGGGGGGGAGAAAGAGGTTGGGATATCCCTTCTTTCTCCATGGCATTCTCTCTCTGGCAATGCTATAGCAGCTTCTTGCTGGAAGACTCCTCCTCCAAGGATCCAGCTCTCTTTGAGCTCCCCATCAGAGTGAGGGAGGTTTCTAGTTCCTAGGGGCTCAACAGTCCTTGTTGCTTCCCTTACTCCCGCTCACACCGTTTCAACAGTCTATTGGTTAAAGTCTTTCATTGAAACCATCTGAGTAAAATTTGGTTTCCTCCAAAGCCATGACTGATACGCAATCCATTTGAAATATACCCAGAGAAACAGAGTCTAAGAACGCCCACTGAGCACCATTTATGGCAGTAATAGACCTCATTATAAGGGTTTCTTCTTTGGGTTTAATCTGCCACCCTCACACTGCAGTTTAAGTCTTACTCCCTCTAGCTCTGACTCTAGTGGAGAAAAATACCATTTTACCGCCATTCTCTAGGTAACAAAGCTCCATAATCACAGTCACTGCTCATCTAGAGAGTTGATGAGAAGGCATTTCTCTTCCCTGTTTTGCTCTTTTTTAATCAGAAAAGTATTTTTTTTTTCTTTTTCTGGCATGACAGTGACACATTCTCCCAATAAACCTAGGAAATTCACAGTGTCTATCTCAGTAGACATGAGCCTCTTATTCCCCTGGTTGTGTCTGGCAAGTACGTGGGTTAATTGCACACCCTCTATAGAGGCTGAGCCATCACATTTAGTGAGAGCATTAATAAAAGGATAAATGTTTAACAGTCCGACCTCCATCAACTAGTTTTTATCCTGCTTCCCTGAGTTGGTGAACAAATTAGTGAGGATGCTGTGGCCATGCCTAGTGGTTTCTGTTTGCAACCCTCTCAGCAAATTCTTTACTTTTCTGTACTTCCCCTTCAACTTGTAAGTCAGCTTCATTCTCCAAGTTGATGCAAAGATAGATTGTGACAATAGTTTGTGGGTGGCTGTCAGAATTGATGGTGGTTTGTGTGGGAAAATGCATAGCAAGTTTGTGAACTGTGGTTAGAATCCCAGATAAAGTCAATTTTTAAAAAATCTACTTCCCAGAGAAAGGTCAAGCCAAGTGCTTTAATTATGAGGCTGTTATAGTATATCTCATGCCTGAATGGCCTGGCTTTGAAGAGCAGGAAAACTATGCAATATACCCAACTCCAGAAAGGACACAAAAGCGATCTAATCTTTTGTGGGATGAGTCAGAATGTTGCAGAGAAGGCAAAGAGGTAGAGTGGAAAGGATGTTGGATAAATTGCTAGGTGACCTGGGCAAGACCCTTAATCTCTTTGGGCCTAGAATCCTCACCCATAAAATGACGCAGAATCAGAGACCATCTTTGACTCTACTACTAATAGTCACCCAGGAGGTAAATACTGGAATTATTGCTACAGCCATTTTAGGAAGAGGAAATTGAGATTCAGAGAGGTTGAGACATTGCTCAAGGTCACACAGTTCGGTTCCTGATTGTGAGAGTTTCCATATATCTTGCAGGTTACTGGGAAAATTAAAATTTGCACCATTTTTTTCCCTAGACATGGACATCTTTCCAGGGATCTTCAAAGACTTGCTCAAGGCCACAAACTTAGTAAATGGTAGAGCTGGGACATCCTTGCCTGCCTGGCTCCAAAGTTCATGCTTTTAGCATGACACTAGATATTCCATTTAGATTATGACCACCATTGAATTGAAAACATGTAGAGGATGTGGTCAGGAGAGTTCAGATTTATACCCAGTGAGCTTCCTAATTTAGGATTATAGGAAGAATAATTCAGCATCCTTAAATTCTGAACTATATCTGGTAAGCAAAAGGCATCTGGGACTCAGGTCTCATTCTAGCACCCAGTACAATGTCGTATGTGCCCTTTTAAAAATCTGAACCAGAATTCTGCAACTGTTTATACATATATGCAAATACCAAACACTGAATGTGCACCATATTAAATTTTATTATTATACAAACAAGTCCAAACACAATATATTATATAATTAAGAAAATACGAACATTTAGTATTTCTCTATGGTACCTCCCACTCTTGGAACTGGAGTAGCCAACGCTGGAGTCTTTCTTTCACTTCAGCTAGGCTCCCCAAGTTGGAGTGCAGGTACCAACTGTGCAAAGTAATCTTTCCCAATTGCAGGGTGTTTGCAAAATGGAAGTTCATGCCTTCTCATGGTCTGTCCTTTTGGTTTGTCTGTCATCTCCCTCATTTCCTTCCCCATTCCTTGAGTTGTTTCATAAAAAGCACAGCATGTACATGTGTAGCATTACTGCATGTCCAATTGGGGCCACAAATCATACAGAGAGATGAGAGTTAACAGTCTTTCAAGAGGCACCACAAAAACCCAATATAAGGCAATTGCTTAAGTGCCATCAGCAGCAGCTCTTTACACAACAGGCTTCAAAATTCAAGGCTTTATTTCCAAAACTGGCCTGAAAGAAAAGGTTTAAAAGTTTTTTTTTAAACTTTTCATTATTGTCCATAATCACTATAAATAAAAATAAATTAAAAGCCTTTAGACTAACTGAAATAAATTTAGGAACTATGTATCAACCTAACCTGATGAGCATGGTATGCATTTTAATCAGAAGACAACAATTCACTGAAGTGACTTCAAGATTCAGACCTCTTTTAAATATAAAATATAGCCAGAAGGAAAAGAGATCACAAAACTACTTGGTACAGTTTCTATTGTTAAGAGAAGTAATAAATGAGGGTATGAAGATAATTTTACAACTGCACACCTGGTTTTTACTTTTTTTAAACATCAACAATTAATTTTTATACACAATTAAAAATGTGGCGTAGAGAGCATTGGGATTGGCATACATATTTTCTATCTTACACACATTCTGAAAAAGGAATTGCTTAATCTTTAGAGATATTGCACTTTGATTCATTCACATATAACTCAAACTAGCATTTTTTCAGAGCTGTGCATTTACAAAAGAAACATACTCGGTGTGGGTAGTCTTTGGTCACAATGTTTATTCATAAAGGGGTGGAATCGCATCATACTCACATTTAACGAACACATATTCAACTACCCCTGCTTGGCAGAAAAGACACAAGGACACCAAAATGGAATTTAAGGGGTGTGAGGAATGTGCCCACCGTTCCACTCAATGACCTTATTCCTGAGAGAGCGTGAGACAGAGATCAACATTTGCTCTTCCCTCAAACAGCTTCCAGGAGCCTCTTGCAGCGGGAGCTTCTTGTTGCGCTAGTGTAATTCTAATATTCTCATATACATTGGACTCATACAATATGATCCCTAAATGCAAGCCAACTCCGTCTTGTCCTCAACCAAAGAAACAACTTGTTCCAACACTGGAGAAAAACTTAGCTATGTGGGGTCTTTAAAGAGATGGAATGGGGTCTCAAACATGGCTCCTTCCTGTGGATTTTGAAAGGTAAATTACTATACCAGACTTTTGTCTTTTGCGCCAACTTTAGAATCTAATCCTTGGTTAAGATGAGACTCTATTGTTGTTTCTTTCAAAGGAGTAGGAATTAGGATCATCAGGAAAAGTATGTTCTGAAATGATGTTCAGTTAGTATTGAGGGCATTGCCTGAAGTTTAGGACTTGTGTCACATTGGGACCTTCTCTACCCCACTCAGTTCTTGCAAAATCCATTAAAAAAGAGAGGCATGTCGTCCAGTTTGGGGATAAAAATGCAGTTAAGAGCTGGCACAAGGAACCAAGTGTTCCAGAAGGACTGCTGTTTGTTTGGTCATCAACAATATTGTGCCATCCCATTATCATAGTAGGAGATTTCTTCCAAAATAGGGATGGTTTCAAGTACTGAAAAGCAGGGAGAGAAGTAGAAAAAATTAATTAAGAGGAACTCCAGCATGGATTTCCCTTTCAAGACACATCACTGGATCCACAGGGGCCTAATGTAATCAAGTGTGTGAGTGCATGCAAGTGCAAACAAGAATGACAATACACAGAGATGCCCCCACTCATTACATCCTGGAACTCTTCTTGCCTTCAACAGGCAAAGAGAGAATAAACAAATACATTTACATTTTACCATTTTTCAAAAGTTCTAGGATAAATAACTTCACTAAGAATGGGCACCATCCTTTCAAGCCATGTGCATCAACATGTAGACCAGCAGACTGAATGGGCATCTCTGCATGCCAATTGTATTTGCATTTGTGGCTGGATGGCAATGCCAGCTGGACTGTGGGGCACAGTTGAGAATGCCTCCTTTCACACTTGGAGAGAGAACACTTCCTGACCCTCAAACGTTAAATGCAGTTTGGAAGTCACTTCATATAAAACAATTTGGTGAGGGTTTCGGCAAGCAAGGAGGCAGGGTTGGCAGCTCTATGCATACAAGGCTTCTCCAGGAATCTTGAACGACACTGCAACAAGAAGCTTTTTTGACTAAAGGGATAGCCAATATGGGGATGGATCAAAACAATGACAAGAGTGGGCTTAATTTTTTGTTTTTCTGGGCTCAAGAATTCCTCCTTCTGCCCCCACACACCAGGCAGGGTCTTTGTTTTGGAGGAGAGAGATAAAATCTATACATAACGGCAAATAGAAAGACTACATCTTAGACCCCAAGTCTGAGGGTCATAGTTGTGTTGGTTTGGAGCCTTTCTGCAGAAGCTCTGGCCAGAGTTTGGGTGGGATTCAATACTCCTTGGTCCCCACAGTGTCATTCTGCAGCTAGGGGTGCCAGGGCTACTTTAAGATTGCAACCCTTTCTAGGACAAAGGGCACCTTGGAAAAATCCAGAGCCGGTCAGCATTGTTAGCTGCTGGGAACGGCACAGTGAAGTGATGGATAACCTCAACTTTTGGGAGAAGAGGGCTCAGCTATGTGTAACTGCAGTTGGTATGTCACATAAATGAACATTTCCCAGTGACTGTGGATGGTGCCAGGGCTAAGTCACAGACTATTTCTCTACTGCATGACCTTACTCGCCACAGGATGATGACACAACCTCTAATGGCATCTTCAAATTGGTAGGAACTTTAGCTGTCTTCTTGACTTTGTGAAAATGAATACACAAATAAAAACAATATTCATGCTTTTCTTTCTTCTCTTCCATCCTTTCTCATCTACCAACCAGCCTGAGAATTTCTCGGTCTGTAGAGACAGGAAATCAGGTTAGCACTCTCAAGGAGAGCTGTTCGGCCATAAGATGGGACTCCCTCCCATCTGAAAATGGATTAAACAGAGGCACACAGGTGCCACACCTATGGGGTCATGGAGATACTTTTATAGGCTTTCCATTTTTGTCATACTGGTACACCAGCATCTTGATGCAGTGTGAGTTGGCTGGTGAGATCCAGGGGCTACTCGTTATAGAAAAGTTATGGTTGGTGTAGAACTGTACAGGCTGCTTCTGGCACTTGAAGAAGGCCTTGAGAGTGGCAGCTGCCATGGTGCGGAACCGCTTGCTGATGAAGCAGTAGAGGAAGAAGTTGATGGCTGTGTTCAGAAGAGCCAACATGTTGGCAATGTCGGACATGATATGCACCAGCCAGCGGTTCTGGATGGGAGCCCCGTAGAGGTGGTAGAGAATCATGATGATGCGGGGTGCCCAGAGGGTGGCGAAGATGGAGGTAATGGTGAACAAGATGGCAGTGGTTTTCCCTGTGGAGTAGCCACGGAGCCGAAAATTGCTCTTCCTTCTGAGCTTGTACACAATAATTGAGTTTAAGATGAAAAATATAGAGCAGGGCACCAGGTACACAGTGAAGCAGTGAATCCAGATGAGGACGTGATGCATGGAGGTGCTGATATAGTCTTCAGTCCAGATGTTGGGCCACCAGTAGTAGGGGATGCTGGTCAGGAAACAGGTAATGTAAACACTCACGATGACTTTCCGGGTGCGGGCTGGGTAGGAGACCGTGTGGTATTTGAGTGGGTGGCAGACAGCGATATACCTGTCAATTGTTAATGGAACAGTAATCCAAATGGAGGTGTGGATGGATGAGAATTCCAGCACTTCTATGATTTTGTCTGGGACCTGAGGCATCTGCATGTTCAAGATGAAATCTTCCAACAGGAAATCCACAAACACGATGAAAAAGAGAACCAAAATATCAGCAGCAGCAAGTGCCAAGAGATAGTTGTAGGAGGACTTCTGCCTTCTGGCCACCAGCTGAGAGAGGATGATCACCGTCAGGATGTTTGCTGTGGAAGGAAGAGAATCTGGTTTATCTTTAAAGCAAAGACGAGTTCTTGGCTACCCTGAAAGTCCTACTTAGGCACCTCTCCAAAGTATGTTTCTTGGGGCATTCTCATGGAAGTCAAAGGGATTGAACCAATGTTTTTGAGGGGCAATCTCTGTATTACCAATTGCCTCTAATTTAGACATCTGGATATTATTTTGCTGAGTCATGCCTACATTGTAGTTTACTTGTTCTTCATATGACCATGAGAGATGGTAATTCTACTTTCTTCACTTTAGAGATGAAACTGATTCAGAGAGCTTAGGGAACCCGTTTAGAGTCACAGTTAATAAGCCATGACAGGGACAAAATCTAGACCCCCAGATTCCAAATCCCATGCTCTTTTGTCTGGCTACATGGAAAATATGGGACTGCTTTTCAGGTAGGAGACTGGATCCTATGACCACTTAAGAACCTTTTTAGAACTGGGGTTTTAGGATAGGATCATTCCTCTTGAAGTGGGTTTAGAATTGAAGGAACTGAAAAGATCATGACTTTCAGATTAATTTTAAAAGAAATTATACTTATTTTTTGGGTAGGCAATATACACACATGGTATAAAATTTTAAAAACTAATGGAGAAAAGTAAATTTCCCCTCTACTCTTGCTTTCCGGTTACTTAAATTGCCCTCCCTGAGGGTAAGTACAGTTAAGGAATAATCTATGCTTTGAAGTTACTCCCTTCCTATCCTCTTCCCTCCCTCCATCCTTCCTTCCCTTGAGGCTACCACAGTGCTGCAGGATCACCTTTGCATGTTCTTACCTGCTTTTATGCTGAACCCATCTTTCTACATGTTACTTCTGTCATTCAAATTATATTTACTTTTTATTTTTTCACCATTAAAATAATTAGAGAATTTTGGGTTTCCAGAACAATCATGCATTAAATACAGGACTCCCACATGCCACTTTAATATTAACACCTTGCATTGGTGTGGAACATTTGTTAACATGGATGTAATCACATTTTTATAATTGTGTAATTGTTCTATTAACAATTGTCCATCACTTAATTAAGGGTTTACTATTTGTGTAGTGTAATACCACGGATAAAAAAAATATTCTATTGCCATACAGACCTCCTAACATTTCCTCTTTTAGTTATATTCATATATATATATATGTATGTATGTATGTATATATATATTTCAGGGTTGTTAATTATGTTCACAATGTTGTGCTATCATTCACCATCCATTAACAAAACATTTCCATAGTCCCAAGTAAGAACTCTGTACATTTTAAGTCTTAACTCCCTAATCCTTATCCCCACCCCTGGTAACCTATATTCTAGATTCTGACTTTACACATTTGTTTATTCTAATTCTTTCATATCAGTGAGAACATACAAGAGCTGTCCTTTTGTGTCTGGCTTATTACACTCAACATGATATTGCCAAGGTTCACCCCATGTTGTTACATGTATCAGAACTTTCTTCCTCTTTATGGCTGAATAATACTGCACTATGTGTGTGTACTATCTTTTATTTATCCATTCATTGGTTGATGGACTCTTGGGTTGCTTCCATCTTTCGGTGATTGTGAATAATACTGCTATGAACATTGGTATGCAAATATCTGTTTGAGTCCCTGCACCCAATTCTTTTGGATATATACTTAAAAGTGGGATTGCCAGGTCATATGATAATTCTTTGCTTCACTTTGTGAGGAACCACCAAACTGTCTTCCACAGCAGCTGCACCATTTTACATTCCCATCAGCAATGTACAGTGTTCCTATTTCTCCATATCCTCTCCAAAACCTGTAGTTTTCTGTTTTTTTTTTTTTTTAAATAGTAGCCATTCTAGTGGATATGCAATGGTATCTTATTGTGATTTTGAGTTGTATCTCCCTCATGGCTAATGATGTTGAACATATTTTCATGTGCTTTTAGACATTTGTATATCTTCTTTGGAGATGTCTATCAAGTCATTTGTTCATTTTTAAATTGTATTGTTTGTCTTTTTGTTGTTAAGTTGAAAGATTTCTTTATATATTCTGGATGTTAAACCTTTATCAGATAAAAGTTTCCCAAATATTTTCTCCCATTGTGTAGACTGTCATTTTACTTTCATAATAAAGTCCTTTGTGGTCTAAAAGTTTTTAATTTTGATGAGGTCCCATTTATTGATGTTTTCTTTTGTTGCTTGTGTTTTGGGTGTAGTCTGAGAAACTACTGCCTACCAAAAGTCCTGAAGATGCATCCTTAGATTTTCTTCTAGGAGTTCTGGCTCTTACATTTAGATCTTTGATCCATTTTGAGTTGGTATTTCTATAAGGTATGCAGTAAGAGTTTTCCTTCATTCTTTTGCAAATAGAGATCTAGTTTACCTAGCAACATTTGTTGAATAGTAATTTTTGCCAATTGAGTGGTCTTTGCCCCTTAATAAAAAATCAGTTGGCCATAAATGTGAGGATTGACTTCTGAGCTCTCAATTAGATTCCATTGGTCTATGTGTCTGTCTCTTCTTGTGCCAGTACCATAAAGTTTTTTTTTTTTTAAAGATTTATTTATTTAATCCCCCCCCCCCTCCCCTGGGGGTCTGTTCTCTGTGTCTATTTGCTGCGTCTTGTTTCTCTGTCCGCTTCTGTTGTCGTCAGCAGCACGGGAAGTGTGGGTGGCGCCATTCCTGGGCAGGCTGCACTTTATGTTGCCCTGGGCGGCTCTCCTTACGTGTGCACTCCTTGCGCGTGGGGCTCCCCTACGCGGGGGACACCCCTGCGTGGCATGGCGCACATCAGCACTGTGCATGGGCCAGCTCCACACGGGTCAAGGAGGCCTGGGGTTTGAACTGTGGACCTCCCATGTGGTAGACGGATGCCCTAACCACTGTGCCAAGTCCGTTTCCCACCATAATGTTTTGACCACTATAGCTTTGTAATAAGTTTTTAAGGTCAGAAAGAGTGAGTCCTCCAACTTTGTTCTTCTTTTCCAAGATGTTTTTGGCTTTTTGTAGCCCTTTACCCTCCCAAATAAATTTGATGATTGGCTTCTCCATTTCTGCAAAGCTGGCAGTTGGAATTTTGATTGGGATTGTGTTGAATATGTAAATCACTTTAGGTAGAACTCACATCTTAGCAATATTTAGTCTTAAATTCATGAACACAGAATGTCCTTCCATTTATTCCTGTATACAAAATCTTTACCTTTTGGGTTGGATTTAGTACTAGATTTTTTATTCTTTTAGTTGCTATTGTAAATGATTTTTTTTCTGGATTTCTTCTGTTCATTGCTTGTGTATAGAAATATTAATGATTTTTAAAAATATATTTTTATTAGAGAGGTTGTAAACTTACAAAACAATCATAAACATGTGTGGAATTTCCAAACAGCACCCCTCCACCAACACACTACAATGTTGTGGAACATTTGTTACAAAATACGAGATATTAATAATATCATCAGACTATTAGTACTAACTATGATCTATTAGTGTAAATTTGATATACTTTTTCCATACTCCCTATTATTAACACAGTACATCTTTGCACTGATGCAAGAATAGTACAGCATTGTTGTTAACTATAGTCCATAGGTTACATTAATTGTATTTTCCCAATGCTTCTCCACGTTCTTACCACCTTGCAATAGTGATACACATTTGTTCTAGATCATAGAACTAGGCCATTCTTGCATTTGTACTATTAACCACAATTCTCATCCACCTCTGGGCTCACGTAGTTATTCAGTCCTTAGATTATTTTCTAGCTTTCTTTCAATTGACATTTACATCCCTAGACTACTTTTTTTAACCACAGTCACATTTATAGACCAGCTACATTAGTTTGACTCATTATAATTTGTTGCCATCAACTTTATCCATTTCCACACTTTTACAATCAAGTTAATTAAAACTTCCACCTATATTAAATATCAGCACACCTTCTTAGCCCTCCTCTTACCTCCTAATAACCTTTACTCTAGGTTTTAACTCCATGCACTTTATTCTTCATATTTAGTTCATATTAGCAAGACCAAGCAAAATTTGTCCTTGCAAACTAGGGAAATGATGCAGTATTTGTCCAATTTGGATGCCTTTTATTTATTTTTCTTGCCTATTTGCTGTAGCTAGAACTTCTAGCACTATTTTGAACAACAGTGGTGACAGTGGGCATCCTTGTTTTGTTCCTGATTTCAACGGGGAAGCTGTCAGTCTTTCACCATTGAGTACAATGTTAACTGTGGGTTTTTCCTATATGATCTTTATCATGTTGGGAAAGTTTCCTTCAATTCCTATCTTTTGTAGTATTTTTATCAAGAAAGGATGCTATGTTTTGTCAAATGCCTTTTCTGTGTCAATCAATAGGATCATGTGATTTTTCTTCTTTAATTTATTAATGTGCTGTATTATGCTGATTGATTTTCTTGTGTTGAACCACCCTTGCATGCCTGGTGCAAAACCCATTTCATCATGATGATATATTCTTTTAATGTGCTATTGGATTTGACTAGCAAGGATTTTTTTTTTTCAGGAGGTCCCAAGGACCTCATCCATGGGAAGCAGGTGTTCAACCACTGAGCTACATCTGCTCCCCAATGAGAGTTGTTTTTTGTTTGTTTGTTTGTTTTGTTTTGTTTTTAGGAGGTACTGGGTACCAAAACTGGGACCTTGTACATGGGAAGCAGGCACTCAACCACTTGAACTACATCTGCTCCCCCAATTATGAAGTATTTTGTTGAAGAGTTTCGCAACAGTATTCATAGGGAAATGGTCTGTAATTTTCTTTTTTTCAAAATATCTTTATCTGATTTTGGTATTAGGGTGATATTGGCTTCATTGAATGAGTTTGGTAGTGTTCCTTCTTGTTCATTTCTTAGAAGAGTTTGGGTAAGATTGGTATTAAATCTTCTTTGAATGGTCTTTTCTTTTCAGGCTGTAGCACTCCCTTTAGTATTTCCTGCAAAGTTGGTCTCAGTTACAAACTCTCTCAGATTCTGTTTATCTGTGAATATTCTAAATTCATCCTTATTTTTGAAAGATAATCTTGCCAGATATAAATTACTTGTTGGCAGTTTTTTTTCCCTTGCAGTATTGTGAATATATTATACCACTGCCTCTTGCCTCCATGATTTCTGATGAGAAATCATCACTTAATCTTATTGGGTATCCCTTATAATGATTCATTGCTTTCTCTTGCTGCTCTCAGAATTCTTTCTTTGTCTTTGGCATTTGACTTCTGATTATTAAGTGCCTCAGAGTAGGTCTAGTTTGATTTATTTGAGAGGGATATGTTGTACTTCATGGACATGGATATTTATGCCTTTCAATATGGTTGGGAAATTTTCAGCCATTACTTTTTCAAATATTCCTTCTGCCTCCTTTCCTTTCTCTTCTCCTTCTGGGACTTCCAAGACACATATGTTTGCATGTCTATTGGCTGTCTATTTGCATGTCTGTTGGCTCCCTGAGACCCTGTTCAGTTTTTTCCCATTCTTTTCTTCATCTGTTCTTTCATATCTTCATTTTTTGAGGCCATGTCTTCAAGCACACTGATCTTTCTTCTGCCTCCTCAATTCCATTGTTATATACCTCCAGTGTTTTTTTTTTAAATTTCACTTATCATGGTTTTCATTGTCATGAGATTTGCTATTTTTCTATGTATGCTTTCAAATTCTCCTTTGTGCTCACCCAGTGTCTTCATTATCCTTAATCTCTATAGCCATTTCATTGAATCTATTAAGATTTATTTAACATTTATGATTATTTGTCTCAATTCCTTTATGTCATCTAGAGGCTTATCTTGTTCCTTTGACTGAGTCATATTTTCCTGTTTTTTACTATGGATTGTTGGTGTCTTGGCATCTGACTTACTAGATGTATTTATTCCGGGTGCAGTTTCTCTCTTTAGTTTAGGATTTTCTTGCCCTTTCTCCCTTGCTGGTTGTGTAGTAAGAGGTGCAGATGTAGTTGGTACTGTAAGCTCTGGAGGCTGAAGCTGCCTGCCTTGCCCCAGGAACTGATGAAGCTTCTCCCACCTTTCTCCTCTGCCAGGGGTAGGAATGGAGCTGCAGCTGTGTGTAATAATCCAAACCTGCAGGCCAAGACCATCTGTTGTTGCCTGGAAAGACTGATGAAGCTTCAGGCCCCTTCCTCCCCTGCCTGGGGTGGGGTTGGAGCTGCAGTTGTGGGCAGCAAACTAAGCCATGCAGGTCAAAACTGACTGCTGTTACCCAGGTTGACTGAAGTAGCACTGACCCCCTCTTTCCCTACCAGGTGTGAGGATGGAGCCTCCAGAATGGCCATGATCTAATCCATGTAGGCCAAAATCATCTGCAGTTGCCCTAAAAGGCTGAGGGAACACTGTGCTTTCTGCCCTTTAAGAGGTCAGAATGGAACCACAGGCACCCAACACGAGTCTGTGTAGTCCAAAAACACCTGCAGTTGTCCAGGTAGGCTGAGGAAACACTGGCCCCTCCTGTGCTATGGAGGAGGCAGCAGTGAAGTCCCAGGCTCTCAACAAACCATTCTCTGTGGGCTGAAGGTGCCTGCAAGTGCCCAGAGAGGCTGAGGAAGCACAGTTCTCCTCCTATCCTATGGGGGGTGGGCAGGGATGGAGCTAGAGGTGTCCGAGTATCCAGTTGGTGTGGGCTGAAAGTGCCTGCAGTTGCCCAGAGAGGTTGCAGAAATGCCAGCCCCCTCTTATCCTATGGGAGATGTGGGGATGAAATCAAAGGTGCTTAACAAATCAGTCTGTGCAGGCCAAAAGCACTTGCAGTTGCCCAGAGAGGCCAAGGAAGCACAGCTCCCCTCCTATCCAATTGGGGTGTGAAGATGGAGTCGCAGGTGTCCAACTATTTAGTCTGTGCTGCCTGAAAGCTCCTACAGTTGCCTGGAGGGGCTGGTACAGTCCTCCCAGCTTCCTTCCTGCCAGAGGCTGGGGCCTAGGCTAGGGCTACAATCTGATCTGGGTAGAAAGAAGCCAGTCCCTACCATCTGTCATTTTTGATCAGCCCCACTTTCTCTCATGCCAGAGGGAGAGTTAAAATTGTGGCTATCAGCTGCTTGCCAACTTGGATAGGTTCAAGCTTTAACTGTTCTTAGGATTATACTTTAGCCAGCTGAATTTACTAATCAGTAGCTGAAGTTGATACCCAGCCATTTCTTCCTTCCCCATTTTTAAGAAGTGGAGCTTCCAACTCCAACCATGGAATAGCTCCCCAGGTGGCTTCTGCCACCAGTGGAGGATGGGCATCGGCCTCTGTGGCGTGGAGCACTCTACTCATGAATCTTCACTGCAGACAGGGAGTCTCTTCCTTTCATTCTTTCAAGGATGTTGTAGGATGCTCTTCTGGTGTCCTGGAGCCCCAACAGGTGCTTTAGATAGCTCTGGGTGATTACTAACTGCCCAGGAGTCAGGATGAGCTGACTCTTGGAGTGCCTTACTCTACCGCCATCTTGCCCCGCCCCCTTTGAAATAAGAATGATTTTTGAGTGTTGATTTTGTAACCCTCCACTTTGCTGAATTCATTTATTAGCTCTAGGAGCATTGCTGCAGATTTTCAGAATTTTCTATATATAGGATCATGTCATCTGCAAATAGGGAAAGTTTTACTTCTTCTTTTTCAATTACTTTAATATTTTTCTTGCCTATTTTCTCTGGCAAGAACTTCTATTACGATGTTGAATAACAATGGTGGCCGTGGGCATGCTAGTCTTGTTCCTGATCATAGAGAAGGGGTTCTTAACCAGGGGTTCATAGAACCCTTCAGGGGTCTGTGAACTTGAAATGAAAATTCAAAAAAAACATTATTTTTGTGGGGACATGTTGGTGTGGGTGTGACATATTTATTTAAGAATACACAATATAGTGTGGACTTACGATGATTTTTTTTTTATTTTTCAAAGATTTATTTATTTATTTACCCTCCCCCCCCCGCCATTGTCTGCTCTCTGTGTCCCTTGGCTGTGCTCTTCCGTGACTGCTTCTATCCTTATCAGCAACACTAGGAATCTGTGTTTCTTTCTTTGTTGCGTCATCTTGTTGTGTCAGCTCTTCCTGTGTGTGGTGCCATTCTTGGGCAGGCTGCACTTTCTTTCGCGCTGGGTGGCTCTCCTTACGGGGCGCACTCCTTGTGTGCGGGGTTCCCCTATGTGGGGGACACCCCTGCATGGCATCGCACTCCTTGTGGGCATCAGCACTGCACATGGGCCAGCTCCACATGGGTCAAGGAGGCCCCAGCTTTGAACCCTGGACCTCCCATGTGGTAGGCAGATGCCCTATCCATTGGACCAAGTCCGCTTCCCTGATTTTTATTTTGATGTAGTGTATTCTGAGTGTAGTAGATAACTGTCTGCAAAAAGGCTGGTAGGATGACAGAGATGGTTTTATGACACTCAGGGAAAACTCAAATTTCTACATGTTTGCTGAAAAAGACCACTTGAACAGATGCTGAACCATGTTAGGTTATCAGGTATTGAAATTAAGGGAACACTGTAAAAAATAATTTTGAATAATCCTAAAATTTAATTTAAAGACATGCTGATGTCATAAAACTACTTGTTGCTACATTCTGAGAAGGGGTCTGTGGTTTTTACCTGATTGACAAATGGGTCCATGGACAAAAAAGGCTAAGAACCCCTGTCTTAGAGGGAAAGATTGCAGTCTTTCACCCTTACGCAGGATGTTAGCTGTGGGTTTTTCATATATGCCCTTTATCATGTTGAGGAAGTTTCCTTCTATTCCTTGTTTACTAAGTGTTTTTATCAAGAAGGTGCTGAATTATTTCCAATGCCTTTTCTGCATCGATTGATACAATCATTTGTTTTTCCCCTTCATTCTGTTAATGTAGTGTATTACATTAATTGATTCTCTTATATCGGACCACCCTTGCACACCAGGCATAAATCCCACTGAACATGGTGTATAATTCTTTTGGTGTGTTGTCCTACTGCTTTGCTAGCATTTTGTTGGAAATTTCTGCATGTGTATTCATAAGAGCTATTGCTTTGTAATTTTCTTTTCTCATAGTATCTTTATCTGGCTTTGGTATGAGTGTGATGCTGGCTTCATAGAATAAATTAGGAAGTATTCCCTCCTCTTCAACAGTTTGGAAGAGCTTCAGCAGGATTGGTTTAGCTCTTCTTGGAATGTTTGATAAAATTTCCCTGTGAAGTCTTCTGGTCCTAGGTTTTCTTTGTTGGGAGGTTTGTGATTACTGATTCAAGCTCTTTGCTGGTTATTGGTTTGTTGAAATCTTCTCTTTCTTCTTGAGTCAGTGTAGGTAGTTTGTGTTTCTAAGACTGTCCATTTCATCTAAGTTACCTAATTTTTTGGTGTTGGTTATTCAAAAATTCCACTTATAGTTCTTTTTATTTCACTGGGGTTGGTAGAGATGCTATTTTAGTTATTTGTGTCCTCTTTCCTTTTTTCTTCATCAGTTTAGCTAAAGGTTTGTCAATTTTATTGATCTTTCCATAGAACCAACTTTTGGTTTTGTTGATTCTCTCTATTCTTTTTTGTTCTTTAGTTAATTTCTCTCTGCTCTAATCTTTGTTATTTCTTTCCTTCTGCTTGCTTTGGGTTGGTTTAGTCTGCTTTTCTTTTTCTAGTTCTTCCAGTTTTGAGGTAAGTTCTCTGATCAGAGAATTTTCTTCTTTTTAAATGTAAGCATTTAGAGTTATAAATTTCCCTATTAGCACTGACTTTGTGGCATCCCATAAGTTTTGGTATGTTGTATTTTCATTTTCATTCATCTCAAGATATTTCCTAACTTTCTTTGTGATTTCCACTTTATCTGATTGGTTATTTAAGAGTATGCTGTTCAATTTCCATATATTTGGGAATTTTCCTTTCTCCCTCTGTTATTGATTTCTAGGTTCAGTCTGTCATGATTAAAGAAGATAGACTGTATGATTTTAATATTTTTGAATAGTGGAATGGGCATGCAGAAGCCAATTATCAAGTTTATTTAGAAGGGCGGGGGCCCCAAATAGCCAAAAACATCTTTTAAAATAAACCACAAAAGCCAAGTTGGAGGACTCACATTTCCTGACTTTAAAGCATATTACAAAGTTGCAGTGGTTGAAACAGCATGATATTGGCATAAAGACAGATATCTTGACTAATAGAATCAAATTGAGAGTTCAGAAATAGACCTTCACATATATAGCCAATTGATAATTTGACAAAGCTATCAAGTCCACTCAATTGGGAAATAATAGTCTCTTCAACAAATGGTGCTGGGAGAACTGGATATTCATATGAAAAGAATGACATATATAAAAAATCAACTCAAAATGGATTCAAGATCTAAATATGATCCAGAACCATAAAACTCCTAGAAGAAAATGTGGGGTAGCATATTCAAGATCTTGTAATAGGCAATAGCTTCTTAGACTTTACACCCAAAGTACAAGCAAAAAAAGAAAACAGATAAATGGGACCTCATCATAATAAAAAGCTTTTGTGCCTCAAAGGACTTTATCATGAAAGTAAAAAGATAACCTACAAAACGGGAGAAAATATTTGGAAATAGCATATGCAATAAGGGAATAATATCTACTGTACATATATTTATATATGTACACACACATATATAAAAATATATATAAAGAAATCTCTCAACAACAAAAAGACAGAAACCCAATTTAAATATGGGCAAAAGACTTAAACATACATTTCTCCAAACAAGATATACAAATGGACAGAAAGCACATGAAAAGATGCTCAGTATCATTAGCCATCAGGGAAATGCAAATTAAAACCACAATGAGATACCATTTCACACCCATTAGAATGGCTACTTTTTAAAAAGCAGAAAATAAGAAGTGTTGGAGAGTATGCAAAGCACAAGTAACAAAAGAGAAGAAGAGATAAATGGGACTTCCTTAAAATTAAAAACTTTTGAGCTTCAAAGGACTTTATCAAGAAAGTGAACCGGCAGCCTACCAATGGGAGAGAGTATTTGGAAACCATATATCCAATAAAGGTTTAATATCCAGAATATATAAAGAAATACTTCAACTTAACAACAAAAAGACAACACAATTTAAAAATGGGCAAGTGATTTAATAAGCATTTCTCCAAAGAAAACATGAATGGCCAAAAGCACATGAAAATACACTCAACATCATTAGCCATGAGGGAGATGCAAATCAAAACCACAATGAGATATCATTTCTTACCTGGCAGAATGGTCACTATCTAAACAAAACAAACAAACTACAAGTGTTGGAGAAATATGGAACACTCATTCATTGCTGGTGGGAATGTAACTGTGGAAGATAGTTTGGCGGTTCCTCAGGAAGCTAAGTAGAGAATTACCATAATATCATCTAGCAATCCCACTATTAGGTATATACCCAGAAGAACTGAAAGCAGCAGGCACACAAACAGACATTTGTACACTGATGTTCATAGTGGCATTATTCATAATTGTCAAAAGATGGAAGCAAGTAGTTATTGCATAAACTAAATGTAGTATAAAACACAATGGTCCCATCCTGGGGAGCTCTGTCACATTTCCCAATGGAATGGCAACAATCCCCCAAGTGCAAGGGCAAAAGCCAATGACGAGGGATGGTCCAATGATGGGTCCTTGATACTGATGACTATGCTTATGAGCCTGTGTGCTTGAAATTTCAACTAGACCTAGAAGTGCAGGGCGCCTAAGAGTTACCTCCTGAGAGCCTCCATGTTGCTCAAATGTGGCCACTCTCTAAGCCAAACTCAGCATGTAAATGCATTACCTTCCCCCAGCATGGGACATGACTCCCAGGGATGAGCCTCCCTGACGTTGAGGGATTACTATCAATCACCAGCTGGTGATGCAACTAGAAAAAGACCTTGAATAAAAGGGAGAAATGGTAAAGACAAATGAGTTTATATGGCCAAGAGACTTCAAAATGACTCAGGAGGTCATTAGAGAGGTCACGCTTACACACCTCAGCAGGATCCCAGAGATAGCCAAAGTAGATATAACTGCAGGTAATGGTGCTCCTGAGGACTATGGAGACACACAGGTTCTATGGTCCTGTTGGAAGGCTCTGGAGTTCAGTGCTTTGCCAGTGGGCCCTACTTTGAAATTTGTGCTCCTGAGTGTGATAGAGTTGGACTCAGATGTGACCTCTCTACACGTGCCTCTTTTGTCACTTTTACTGAAACTGTGGTTGTTGCTGGGGTTGGTGAATGCTCAGGAGACTTGACTCTTTGGATTATCCATGTACCAGCTGGACTCTGAGTCTCAGCAGAGTTGCAACACCTACCCTCTGGTTTGTTGGACTTACCCAGGTCAGCTAACATGGAGGTTAAGATGGTCAACCATCACCTCAGGGAACCAAGAGAGTCTATAACTGCAAGCAGGAGAAATACATCCATCGGCCATGTGGGATCTAAGCCCCCTCTTGATTTAGAGGTGGAGTGGACATCGCCATCCCAGAACCCATAGGATGGAGGAATAAAATATGGATTAGAGTGGATTTACTGGTAATCTACTCTAGAACTACTGTGACTCTAGCAATGGAAGAAATTTTATCATTGATGTGGAGACAGTGGCCAAGGGAGTTGCTAAGGACAGGGAGAGGGAAGAAGAGGTGTGATATGGGGGCATTTTCAGGACTTGGAGTTGTTGTTGTTGTTGTTTTTTTAAGATTTATTTATTTATTTAATCCCCCCCCCCCCAGTTGTCTGTTCTCTGTGTCTATTTGCTGCATCTTGTTTCTTTGTCTGCTGTTATCGTCAGCGGCACTGGAAATGTGGGCGGCGCCATTCCTGGGCAGGCTGCACTTTCTTTCGTGCTGGGCGGCTCTCCTTACGGGTGCACTCCTTGCGCGTGGGGCTCCCCTACACGGGGGACACCCCTGCTTGGCATGGCACTTCTTGCGCACATCAGCACTGCGCATGGGCCAGCTCCACACGGGTCAAGGAGCCCGGGGTTTGAACTGCGGACCTCCCATGTGGTAGACGGACGCCCTAACCTCTGGGCCAAGTCCATTTCCCATTGGGGTTGTTTTGAATGATACTACAGGGACAGATGCAGGACATTATATATCCTGCCATAACCCACTGAATGGACTGGGAGAGAGTGTAAACTACAATGTAAACTATAATCCATGCGGTGTAGCAGTGTACCAAAATGTATTCATCAAATGCAATGAATATGCCACACTGATGAAAGAGTATGTTGGTGTGGGAGGAGTGGGGTGGGGTGGAGAGTGGACTATATGGGAACCTCTTATATTTTTTAATGTAACATTTTGCTTGATCTATGGATCTTTAAAAAAAAAAGACAATAAAAATTTATATTAATTATTTTAAAAAACAATGGAATATTATTCAGTTGTAACAATGAATGAAGTTCTGATGCATGTGACAACATGGATGAATCTTGAGGACATTATGTTGAGTGAAATAAATCAGATACAAAAGGACACATATTGTACGGTCTCCCTAATATGAATGAATTATAATAAGCAAACTCATAATTAGAATCTACATATAGATTACCAGGAGAGAGAATGGGGGTGGAGCATGGGTAGCTGAAGTTTAATTTTTGCAGAATTTCTAATTAGGTTGATTGTAAAGGTTTGGAAGTGGATAGAGGTGACGGTAGCACATTATTGTGAGTGTAATTAATAGTGCTGAATTATATGTGTGAATATGGTTGAAAGGGGAAGTTTTGGGTCATGTATGTTATCAGAAGGAAAGCTAGAGGATCAAATATGGGACTGTATAATACAGCAAACCCTGTTGTGGACAATGACTGTGGTTAATAAAACAAATATAAGAAGGTTCTTTCAGGAACTATAACAAATGAATGTCGCTATTACAAGGTATTGACAGTAAGGTGGTAAATGGGGAAAAGTATACCTAATGCAAACTATGGCTTTTAATGAACAGTAATTAAAAAAAATTTTTTTGAGGTATCGGGCCAGGGATTGAACCTGAAACCTCATATGTGGGAAACTGATGCTCAACTGCTTGAGTCACATCTCCTCCCCTGTAGTAATATTCTAGTATTCTTACATCATTTGTAACAAAGGTATACCATGCCAATGTTAAGTGGCAACAATGTTAAGTGGCAATAAAAATACATGTAAATGTTGTATTTTCACATGACTTTCTAACTTTAGAAAATTACAATAAAAAAACAAAACAAAAACATTATGCTAAGTGAAAGTAACCAGACACAAAGTGCTACATATGGTATCATCCCATTTGTATAAAATGTAAATTGGCCCAGTGGTTAGGGCGTCTGTCTACCACATGGGAGGTCTGTGGTTCAAACCCCGTACCTCCTTGACCTGTGTGGAGCTGGTCCACGTGCAGTGCTGATGCACGCAAGGAGTGCCATGCCACGCAGGGGTGTCCCCGAGTAGGGGAGCCCCACGCGCAAGGGGTGAGCCCCATAAGGAGAGCCGCCCAGCACGAAAGAAAGTATAGCCTGCCCAAGAATGGCGCTGCACACATGGAGAGCTGACAGTCACAACAAGATGACGCAACAAAAAGAAACACAGATTCCCATGCCGCTGATAACAACAGAAGCGGACAAAGAAGAACACACAGCAAATAGACATAGAGAACAGAAAACTGGGATGGGGGCGGGGAGAAGAAATTTAAAAATAAGAATAATAAATTAATCTTTAAAAAAATCTATAGAGAAAGGATTAGATTAGTAGTTATGTAGGGCTTGGGAAGGATTGGGATTGAGAGAACTTCTAAGGGGTGTGGGTTTTTTTTTTTTGGAGTAATGTTCTAAAATTGATTGAGGTGATAAATGCACAACTTGATGATTATACTGAGAGCCATTGATTGTACATTTTGGATGGATTGTATGGTGTGTGAATATATCTCAATAAAACTGCTTAAAAAAGCAAACAAAAAATGCTAACTCTGGAATTTATTCCCTGAGACATCTGTTTCTTAGTTTTGTAGCCAGGTGGTGATATGACAGGTGTTTTCTTGAGAGTCAGCCGTCCTCTCAGGAAGTCTGCCCAAAGTGAATGCCAAGCGCAGGGTGCTCTCTGTCTTTTTGGTGTCTGGTCCTGGGCTTGTGCTAGTTAATTGCTTTCTTTTTTTAAAGATTTATTTTTTATTTATTTCTCTCCCCTTCCCGCCTGCCCTGCCCCCCCGCCCCCCACCCCGTCTGCTGTCTGTATCCATTCACTGCGTGTTTTTCTGTGACCGCTGCTAGCCTTATCAGCGGCACCAGGAATCTGTGTTTCTTTTTGTTGCGTCATCTTGTTGCATCAGCTCTCCGTGTGTGCGGCGCCATTCTTGGGCAGGCTGCACTTTCTTTCATGCTGGGCGGGTCTCCTTATGGGGTGCACTCCTTGCACATGGGGCTCCCCTACGTGGGGGACACCCCTGCGTGGCACGGCACTCCTTGCGCGCATCAGCACTGCGCATGGCCAGCTCCACACGGGTCAAGGGGGCCCGGGGTTTGAACTGCAGACCTCCCATGTGGTAGACAGACGCCCTATCCATGGGGACAAGTCCGCTTCCGGTTAATTGCTCTTGAGCTCCCCTGTTGACAGGGGTTTGAATGCCCTTCTGTTTCCAGGCAATGACAGGCCCTCTTCCTCTTCCAGGTGTTTAAAGCAGGTAATCCTTTGCCCCAGGCCAACTGCCTCAGTAGTTCCTTAAGGCACTTTTGTTGTCCTCTCAAGCTGCTCCTACCTGGAGGGCAACTTCTGGGAGGGGAGGGGCATGGTGGAGAGAAGTTTCTCGAGTCTGTCTTTTCTGCCCCAGCAAGGCCAGGGCCCAGGGCTGAGGCCATGGAGGTGCAGAGTGCCCCAAACTGGGGAGGGGACCAGGAAGGGTGCCAGGAAATTCTTCCAGGGCTCCCCAAAGCTGCACTTTCTTGACCTGCCCAGCAAATGCAGCCCTTGAACTATCCCCTATAGCCTGAGGATGCCTGGTGTCTTTAAGTCTCCTCAGCTAAGTCTCCTCAGCGCCTTTGTCCAGGGCTGCTTGGAGCAATGCCCGCCAGCCGCCACCAGAGCCGAGCCCCCAGTGACCCAAGGTCAGCTGTGCTTACCCTGATCTTGTGGCTTCTGTGTCCCTTTCTGTCACGAGTGATTTAGCCAAGGGCCGTACTCCACAGTGACCTGCCAGGTGATTGGGGGTTGGGAGCCAGTCACCTCAGCGCAGAGAGCTGGTCTTTACCATATTTATCAGCCTCTTCCTCAGGCTTGTCCCCAGATGCTGCACAGTGTTCTCCTGGGCTGCAGAGTTTTGAAATAGTTGTTTCAGATGGTTCCTGCCTGCTTAGTAGTTGTTCTGGTGCAGAGACATAAATCCTGGGGCTGCCTACCCACCATCCTCCCACGAGCCACTCTACAGCTTCTTGAGACCTGTTTTGGTTGGTGCATGTAGATCTAGTTCATGCATTTTTCACAACTGTGTAGCATTTCATCATATGGACTTTCCATAATTTATTAAATCATAACGAGATTAAAGGAATTTAAATTGGTTCTAGGATTTTGCTGTTAGGAACTGCTGTTGGTAATATCATAATATGAATCCCTGTGAGAAGTACGGATATGCGAGAGTTTCTCCAGGGCAGTATATATGTGGAAGTGGATTTGTTGGGTTTTATGTATGTCTTCGACTTTCCCAGACATTATTGAATTGCTCTGTCAAGAGGTTGTACACTCTCTATAGCAGAGTATGAGAGCTTTAGTTACTACATACATATTCTCTTAATACTTTAGTATTGTCAGTTAAAAAGAAGTTTGTGTTGTATAGACTCTACACTATATGCTAGATAATGTATAATTGCTAAATAACAAACCAATAGTAAATGTTGTTGGTTGTTGTTGTCACAGTTACTGTTATTGATATTTTTATTGCTGTTATTACTATTATTATTCATTGTTTGGTTTCATATTATTTAGAGATGTAGAGTTGGGTTTTTTAAAACACAGAAAACATATTGATTTCTACTTGCTTTGTAAGCATTTTTTTGTATTTTATGTGTCTTTTAAAAAACACCCTTGCAGTGTTCCATGCCGGTTTGTGCAAAATGTTTTATTCATCTTAGACATTCTTTTTCAAAAGTATTTAGCATCCATGTTCTGTGTGCGAAGACCTGTGCAGGGGCCCAAGACACATTCAACTGGGTATCAAATATATTTAGAGCCTTCCCTCAGAAAGCATAGATATGGCATGCAAATGATAAGTATTGAAGAGTTAGACATGAACACACGTGATATTACAGCTTTGGGCTAACAGATGTAGAGTGACAGCCAAAGGCTTCAGGAAAGGGAATAGGTCAAAGGTCTGGCTTCCAATCCCTGCTTCTCTGACCTACTCAGATACAGTCTGAGATTCATGGAACTCAGCTCTGGTGCTCTCCTACGGAGCTAGGGCCTTCGAGCCCAAGGTTAAGGGAATGGATCTGGGGACAGGCTGCCTGGGGTTGAGTCCTGGCATCACCATTTATTGGCTCTCTGAGCTTGAGTGAGTTCCTTCAACCTCAGTTTCCTTATTTATAAAGCAGCGTTAATAGGAACATTTACCTCATAGGGTTGTTCTTAGGATTAAATGAGATAATTGATTTAAAGTGGTTAAAACAATGCTTGGCATGCAATAAGTACCCAATAAATGTTAGCTATTGACCAAGAGTCTATTCTTTCAACACCTTAATTGAGCATTTCCTATATGCCAGGCACTGTTTGAGGTGCTGGAGATACAGGGATGAACAAAATGGACAAGTCCTCTTTGCCATGGGGTTTATATTACAGTGGGGGAGACACACCATAAACAAATGAACACATGATGCACAGGAGAATTTCAGATAGTGATACTATGAAGAAGAAAACCAAGGGACGGGTCAAGTTGATGGAGGGGAGTTATTTATAGATCAGAGAAAGTGACATTCCTATTCAGTTGAGGATGACAAGAAAGGATCTGTCAAGCAAAGACATGCAGAAAAAGGATCTAAGGCCATGGGAATGGCAAGTGCAAAGGCCATGGTGCAGCAACGAGCTTGGTATGTTCATGGGACAGAAAGACAGCCTATTACCAGTCCTGTCATCACTTCCATTTTACAGATAAGGAAACTGAGGCTTGTATTTTTAGGTGATTTTCCCAAAGTCACATGTTGAGCAAGTGGAGGAGCCAGAAGATGACTCCAGCTCTGGCAGTCTTTATGGCATATCAAGTTCTGCTTCATTTGGTTTTGGTCACAGGGAGGGTTCTCAGCTGGAAGAAAGGATTCCTGGTCCTCAGGTTACCCCTACTTGGAAAAATGCCATCATTTCTCAGAACTCCTTTTATTTTTTCCTATTCATTAAGCAGTGCCACTTTTTTTAAAAGATTTTTATTTTTAATTTATTTCTCCCCCCCCCCGCCTACTCTCTGTGTCCATTCACTGTGTATTCTTCTGTGTCCACCTGCATTCTTGTCAGCAGCACCAGGAATCTCTGTTTCTTTTTGTTGCATCATCTTCCTGCGTCAGCTCTCCATGTGTGTGGCGCCACTCCTGGGCAGGCTGCGCTTTTTTTCACACGGGGTGTCTCTCCTTGCAGGGTGCACTCCTTACATATGGGACTCCCCTAGGTGGGGTCACCCCTGCATGGCAGGGCACTCCTTGCACGCATCAGCACTGCATGTGGGTCAGCTCACCACATGGGTCAGGAGGCGCTGGGTTTGAACCCTGGACCTCCCATATTGTAGGCAAACGCTCTATCAGTTGAGCCAAATCTGCTTCCCCACATTCTTTTTCATGTCTTTGTCCCCCGAGCCTCTAAAAAGGCAGGAATGGACCAGATGCTGGGGTCTCCCAGAAAAAGTGTTCCATAAATTCTGCAGAGAGTTTCTCTTTGTCACTGTCTCTCACTCCCCAGCTGAACCTGTGTGAAGCATGGCACTCAAAATTCCACATACTCAAACTCTTTAAAAATATCACAGCCCCCTCTAACTAATGCTGTAAGACAGTCTCATCAGCCCCAAGTGAAATTGCTAGGTTTTCATATTTGACATTCCCTTAAGTTTCTAATAATTGCCTCTTTTGAGAAACTAACCCGCTGACATTGAGTGTCCCATTTCTTTTGTACAGGCAGATTTTCCCTGAAGGCCACACGAACACTTAGGAGATGCCTGGGATGAGAGAGGGACATGTGAACCAGGGAGACCCAGAGGGAATGGGACAGTGCCTGGTATTGATTTTCTGAAAAAGAAATGAGAAGGTAAAGTTTTCAACTCTTATGACTTGACATTTGCTATAACTCCGTCCATCAAAAACTCCTTTCATTTTCCACCATGGCACGTTTTCCCCAGGCAGGTGTTGACAAGGTCTATGGGCATTTATAATGGGTGAGTAAATGAAGAAACCCAAGTCATGATGGCATGAAATTCCATTTCTCAGCTTTTCTCTCAAATGGACCAGCCTGAGGACTCTGTTGTTAAGGAAACTCAACCAATCCTTTCGTGGTCAAAATGCCAATGCTTCCAAAAAGCAAATCCCTTCTGTCAATAGTACCATTGGACAGATTTAAGAAACTGGGTGGTATAAAGCCCATTTTTTTGTGTGTGTGATTGCAAAGCTTCTTGCTTATATTCTTGAGAGAATTAATTTCCTGTACTTTGCAGCTTACTGTATTTGAACTTGGGAAGATTTGGGCAGTGGCTGTCAGACCCCGCTGCTGAACAGTCTGCTGGCCAAGTGAAAGGGTCAAGGTCATTCAAGGGTATCTGCTGCATCTGTGATGACTCAGGGGTCACTGCAGTTTTCACTGTTGGACTGTGCGACAGAGTACTGCCTGGGAGCTCTGAACTTATATCTCTTAGTTCTGCTCTGTTTCCTCTTGTGCTTTTGTCTTTGAAAATTAGTTTTCTCAATTACAAAAGTAATGCACACTTGTGAAATCAAACATAATATTAGTGCATAATAATAATAGTGGCTCATTGTTTTGCACACTCACTATGCACAGGGTACTTGAAAGCATTGGACACACATGATCTTCCTTCATCCACACAACTAACTTATGACATGGTTCTACCATTATTTGAAAACATCGAGGCTCAGAGAGGTGAAGTAACTTGTCTGAGGTCACAAAGTTGGTGAATGATGAGTCAGGACATTAAACTGTGACGACTGTCTTCTGAGTTTATGCATTTAATGACTACATTAGAAATGAGAAAGTGAAAGTCTGTGAAAATCCCATCTATTAGAAATAATATGATAGCCAGCCTCATAGATGATCTCCAAAGAACCCACCTCCTGGTATTCATACCTTCTTTCCCTTGAATTGGAGCTGGTCCTATGACTTATTTTTGGCCACTTGGCTATGGCAGAAGTGACACTGCATGACTTCTGAAATTAGGTCAAAAGTGGGCATTTCAAACACTTGCTCCCGCTTATAACCCAGCTGACCCACTGTGAGAAACCCAAGCCATCTCGAGAGACTTTCCTAGGAAGCCTGGTTGACAGCCCCAACTGAGCTCCCAGCCAACATCTCAGCCACGTGAGTGAGCTGTCTTGGACGTCCAACTCAGTTGAGCTCTCGAGTGACTCTAGCCCCAGCTGTCCTCTGACTGCAACCGCCATGAGACCATATTCCCCCCTCCCCCCGAGCAAGAACCATCCAGCTGTGCCCAGTCAGCCCAAGAATCATGAAAAATAGCAGTAATTGTTGTTTTAAGCCCCTCGATTTTGGGGTGGTTTGCTATGCTGTGATAACTAAACACAATAGATGTTGGTCAAACATTTGGTGTTTCTATCTCCAGGACTTGTATATGCCTATAATAATAATAATACTGTATATCACCATGAAATGAGATCATACAATAACACTGCTGGGCAAATTGACTTTTTCACTTAGAAATAAATCACGGATTTTTCCCTATGCTAATAATGTTAATGGAATATTCACTTTTCACTGGACATCACTTTTTTCCCCCCCTACTACAAAGCTTCATTAAATAACCTTTTGTGTTTATGCAGGATAAATTCCCCAGAGTAGAAATGCTGGTTTGAAGGGTACCCCATGAATATCATTTTTCAACTGTATAATGGTGAGTAAATGACCAAAGCTTCTCTCAGCTGCATCCATAAAATGGACATCATCATAAATGTCCTAAATAAATAGAAATCATAATAAACTATGCAGATGTTATGAGACTATATGAAATTATTTGTAAATACTTAGCACAGTTCCTAGCACATAGGGAATGTTCAATAAATGCTATTTTCCATTATCTATTATTTTTAATACTCCAGCCAGTTCAGTTCAACAGACAATCATCAAACGTCTACTATCATCCAGGTCCTGTATTAGATACACAGATGAGGAGCGGAGTGTCCAAATGCTAAAAGAATCCAAGAGAAGGTTCTAAGTTCCTTCCATGGCTCATTCCAGGTACTAACAAGCCTGTCACCTGTCAAGCAAAGTCTTCACAGCCTCCGACCTCAACCCTCTACCTGCAGCACCCCCACTTTGTTTCTCTGCTTGGTGGAGAAGAACTACAGGTCATTACCTATGGAATTATACCCTTAGGAGGCACTGTGACATGATGACTCAGTTGTCTCTTGCATCCTCTGGAATAGCCTTTGTTCTTTAAAATTTTAGTTTCCTTTTTTTTTTTTTTAAATAGCTCTTTAATTTTCTTTGTAGCTTTGCTGTCATGTTCTTCTCTCTTATTTTTCTTGTGGAGCCCCTATTTCTCACTACATTTTAGCACTTCATTTCATTTCAAAACTAGGATCAGTGTTTTCTCCTTTCTTATATCTCCCTTTAGAGGGTCTTATGCCATGGGTGAGAGCAGAGCCTGAGGCAGGGATGGCAAAAATGCTTCATCTGCACCATCTGCTTCGGTCTGTTGGTTGTGGCTGTCTGGGTGCCGTGTTGAGAAGTGTTTGAAAGCCTGGGCTTCGTGGTGTTGTGACAGGTTGGTGATGTTGGCCGTGGTGGAGGATATGGGGATTTGTCATGATGTGTCTTGGGTCCTAGATCCATGGCACAGCCTTGTCGGCTTTTCACAGAGCTTAACAAAGCAGTGGTTTCAGATGTAGACCAGAACTGGCTGAGATCTAGGTAGCTCCCCAGTGAGTAGACAGCAAGAGCTAAGATGGCTTCTGACCCAGGGCAGAAGGGAACAGTGAGTCAGCATCCGGGCTGCAGGGCTGGAGTCACCCTTGCCAACCATTTGACCTTCTCTTGACAGCAGAATCGGTGCTAGCTTTTTGACCAGGGGCAGCTTCTTGG
This sequence comes from Dasypus novemcinctus, assembly GCF_030445035.2. Classification (NCBI taxonomy): domain Eukaryota; kingdom Metazoa; phylum Chordata; class Mammalia; order Cingulata; family Dasypodidae; genus Dasypus; species Dasypus novemcinctus. The sequence continues at coordinate 53,497,808 of NC_080695.1, read as the reverse complement.
GGTAACCATGACAACTGCTAGGTCTCGACCGGGAAACCACTTTCAAACTAGCCAACAGACCTAAAAGTTTCCCCACCTTACTTCTCAATGCCAAAGTTCATTTTCTTATGATCACCATATACAGAGCACCTACTGTGTGCTGGGTGCCTTTGTATAGACGAGACAAATTAGGGTGATTTGCTGATGAACATTTTTTAATTGAAAATTGATGCATTTTGTTTAAGTGCCATTTGAAGCATGTTATTTTTCCATTTCAGGTAATGACAAAAGCCTGCTTATAAAATAATTTTAGTGTATCTTAAAAAGTGAGATGATTTAAAGAAATTTTTGAGTAGATGACCTTGTAAGTGGAATGCAGGCCTCTAGTCACCATTTTACAAATGAGGAAGTTGGCATTCAGAGAAGGTAAGCCACCTGCCCAAGGTGGCACAGCTGGTAAGTCAAAGAAGAATTTTGAAATCTCTTGATGGTGCCATCCTGGGTCAAGTTCCATACCAAGTGATGGATGTAGCTGTGTCTTTTCAGCTCTGGGAGTTTGTCACAAAGACAGATGGGGCAGGGCTACAGTGAAACAAATCCCAGGGATCATGTAGGTGACTCTCCAGCAAACACTGATGGGAAGAGTGACCAGAAAGGAAATGCCTTTTTTGGAGTTTGGTGTCTGCAGATCTGGGTTAGCATCCCGATTCTACCCATTTCCAGCAGGTGCTTTGAGGTCAGCCGTGCCAGCACACTGAGCTTCCTATTCCTCAACCGTGAAATGGGGAGAAGGACAGTACCTGTATCAAAGGGTTGCTGTGAGGGTTAGAAGGAACCACACAACCAAAGCTCTTGGGTCAGCATGGAACAAGGAAGGCAAGTGGTTGTAGTTCTTATGTATGTGTGTGATCATTAGCCCTGTCAGGATAGAAACCTAATTAGGCAAAAGAAAATCTAGGCTGGGGCTTCTCCTGGGGTATTTCTTGAGCAAGGAAGACTTGGCTGTAGGAAAGAGCTCTGCCTCATTTCTCACACTCGGCCGATGAGAGTGAACTTGGACTTTCCAACTTGGCAGGAGATGCCTCCACGCCAGACTAGGCTTTGACCCAGACTCCTGGGGGCCTCGGCTTCCATATCTATAAGATGGTCCAGCTAATAATAACAGCAAGAATAATAGTGATAGCATCATAGTTCACTGTGGTGAAGGCGAGTGGGAGTTTTACAGGCAGAAGGGTGGGGGGTTGGGGCGGGGTATTCTGTTTTCTTAAGCAGCTAATATTTATCAAGTCCTTACTATACTTCTTCACATACATGAAATGTATTTATTATCTGTAAATTAATATATGGTCTAATATGATAATATGTAATAGATGCTCTAACAGTAAATATCTAATATTTAATCCTTACTCATAAAGGAGGTACTGTTGTCACCCCCTTATTATAGATGAGAAAGACAGAGGCTTGAAGGGTTGAAAGTTCCTTGGAAAGGACACAACTGTATCAAATGCCTCCTCCAGTGCTCCCATTCTCAGATACTTGGTTATATGAGAGCCAAGCAGGCTGGCACGTTTAGTGATCATGTTCATGTTTCCCCTTAGTAAGCCCCTACTATGTGTGGCTCACTTGCTAGAGGTTTTTCTTGCATTGAATTAAAACCTCACACGACAGAATGCAATAGATACCATTTATAGCCCCATTTGAGATGAGGCCCCCGACACTCAGTGGGGTTAAGAGATCTCCCCACATCGGACATCCAGTCCGTGCCAGGCCCAGGATTCAAAAACAATTAGTTAGACTCTACAGTCCACTTAAAGCAGCTGCTGGTCCAGATGCTTCCATAATTAACTCGAGGAAATCGACCACTAACTAAATAGAAAGAGGCCAGCTCTTCCTCTTTTTCTTTCTTTTTCAGCTGTGTATGTCAGCTGGCACGTATGAGGCAAGAGAGGAGTGGAGGGAAGAGTTCCCCTTAGAGAAGTCATAGGGTCTTCTCAGCCCCTGGGAGTAAGTGAGCTCACCCGTGTCCCTGAGGAGCTAGTTGCTTTCTTGAGGTCCAGGGGGTTGGACAGAGACCTCTCCATTGCCCCTTCCTTTGAGTGATGCTTTCCACTGGTGAATTCCCCCTCTTTTTCCCCCTGGTGCGGGGTTTTGGCCCACACTGCCCATCTCCTGACCTCCAGCTGGGGACTGCATTGGGCAGAGGATGCTCATTTGTTTTGCTGCTTTGTGGACCCAGGTCGATGGCCACCGGGTGCCAGGGGACCAACAGGAAGTCAGAGGCTTCCGGGCTCTTCATGTGGAGTTCAGTGGGGTGTCAGAGGCTAATTGTGGCTCTGCTTGGGTTGTCGCTATTTGATTAAACATTTTGGGCTAAGCACCATCCATCTGCCTCCTCCCAATGGCTGCCAGGGTAGGTATTTTTAGCTGCGGGCGAATAGCTTACCAATTGTGCATACAAAATGCAGCCAATGCAAAGCCCTCATTTTCTGTTACCCTGTCTCCTTCCGTGCAGTCAAGGACAAAAGAAGCATTGAGGTTGGCTTTCACTTATTCATTCAGCACATATTTATTGAGCTGCCCACTGTCTTCCAGGCACTGTATCAGGCCTGGTATAGAGTGATAAGCAAACACACACCTCTGCAGCACTGCACGAAGCTTACTTTCTGTTCGGGCCTACCTGGGTAGAATTCTGCTCTGCTACCTATTAGTTCTATGGCATTGGGTAAGTTATGCATCCCTCTGGGACTTCTTCTTTCACTTGAAAAGGATGTACTGAGTGCAGGTGAGGGTAGCAAATCTCTCCCTAGAAGGCAGAAAGGGAAAGAGATTACGTGGAGAAGCAGCGCCTTTCACCCAGGAGGCCCAGGCCTTTTTCATGGACACAGAGAGGAAGCGGTGATGGGTTCTGACCTTGGGGCCAGGGAAGGCTTCATAGAAGACAGGGGAAACCAGCATTCCGGAGTATGGGAAGGCCATGAGCAAAGGCATGGCAGTGGGACTCTGAACGACACAGCCAAGAAATAGCATAATAAATACAATCTTAAAAATAAATTCTCAGCCAACGACCCAAGCTGTCTTTCCAGCCTGAGACTTCTCCTCCCTTGAGCCGATGTTCAGGAGACAGCTGGCTTTGTTGCAGCTGAGGCAGAGTGTAAACTGCAGAAATCAACTGTCGCCTTCACACCCCCAGCTGCTTTCTAGCATTAGGACTGCATCGAGTGTCTTCAGCTTAAAAGAAGAAAGAGCAATAACATGTGACATCCAGAAAAGAAATGTTCTTTTATAATTCTTTGTTCTAGAACATGTTGTTATGGCTAATCTGCACATGCAGACTTCCATTGCTACAGATGCCATGGCCGCTACTTTGCAGATACAGAAGGCACTGCAGGGGCTCCCAGTATCATCCCAGAAAGACTGTAGAAATGGAGAAGAGTACAGGTCCCAGAGCCAGGCTGCCAGGGCTCAAATCTAACTCTGCGGCTTCCTAGCTGTGTGTCCTTGGCAAATTTACTTAAGCTTTCTGTGCCTCAGTTTCCTCGTCTCTTAAAAGGCGGATGAAATGATACCTATCAGAAACTCGTTGTGCAGAATAAATGAACTGATATAGGGACAGTGTTCAGAACTGTTCCTGACCCCATGTACACGGTATATACTTTAATATCATTAGACAGCTTAGAAGTCCAGGAGGGCAGGAGTGTGTCTCTTTGCTCAGTATTATTATTAATATATGGATAACTTTTCAATTGTTTCTGGCATATGGTAGGTGCTCCAAAAACATATGTTGAATGAATGAATGAATGAATGAATGAATAACTATGAATATTGATCAACACAGCATCATAGACATGTGGAAGGGCTAGTTAACAGTTTTGATGAATAAACTGGAAGATTACTAAGGGTTTATTTCAAAAGATGAATCAGGGATGTGATCAGGGTAATTGGAAATTAACTTCCTGTTCAATGTTGGAGAGAGTTCTTTTTGAGACTCTCAGCCCTCCGAGAAGAGGTTTTGTGCTGGAATCGTCCATGTGAGTCCAATTCATTTCAACATAACTTTAGGGATGACCAACTACATGCCAGAACCTGATCAGGCCCACGGGAGTACCAGACCCATATTTGTGCTTGATGAGCTCACAGACAGCTAAGCAAATTATCCCGAGACCGAGCAGGGGGAACCATTTCAACCTCCCTGCTCCCTGCGCTGGCTCTCTGCCAGGGGTTGCACACTCCTGCCAGGGGATGCCAGGCTGCCAGGGAATGCCAGCAGGGGCCGAGCAGACAGCATTGATGTGTGAGGAGGGCATGTGCTGGTAGATGGGAGAGTCCAGGCCCACGTCAAGGGGGAGCCACTGCTCAGCTCCACCCAGCTGTTTTGCACAAGGGAATGGCAGGCAACAGTGGCTAGGTCTTTCAGAGTTTCAAGATTTGCAACAAGAAGTATATATGCTGCCTCTCGCCCCTACCCCACCTTTCCATCCCCCAGTATATATACTGGTTTGAGACTTCTACTGCAAAGGCCAAACTCCAATGTCCTTGTGCTTGGCCAACAAGGCACCTTCCACACTGCCCGTTCCCTCTTACACACTAGGGAAATGCACACTACCCTACCCCCCACCCCAAATTTCATTTTACAAGGCATTCCCTGAAACTGCAGAGCTCTTTCTTACCCCCTTGGTATTGCATGGGGGTGGTAGAATGAGTTATGTACCCCAGAAAAAAACACACACGTTCTTAATCTTAATCCATTTCTGAGGGTGTGGACCCGTTGTAAATAGAACCTTTTGAAGAGGCTGTTTTTAGTTAAGGTGTGGCTGGCTGAGTCAGGATGGGATTTATGGAGACCATGGAGAGAAAGCTACAGGGAGGAGCTAGACGCTGAAAGTCAACAGAACCTGGAAGAGAAAGGAGAAGACATCGCCAGGTGATGGGAAACCCAAGGAGCCCAAGGACCACCAGCCGGCCACAAAGCTCCTGACCCCGGGTGGAAGCAAGTCTTCTAGCCTCTGAAACCGTGAGCCAATAAATTCCTGTTACAAAGCCAGTTCCCTGGGTGCTATTTGTCATAGCAGTTGGAAAATGGTTTCTTCTGCCTGGAATGCCTTCCTCTCCCCCAACCTTTTGCCTGGCAGACTTATCATTATTATTTTTTGTATAGTTTCCTGATCTCAATGCACTGAGTTAAGCACCTTATTGGTTAGAGTAGTTAGCCCATTTTTGTAATGATCTCCTTCAAGACCTTTTCCACCCACTGAGAGCCACTAGAAGGCATGGGCTGTGTGTCTTTTCTGTGAACCTGAATGTCAAGTTTATGGAATGAAGGATTGCCAAAGGGATGGATATCCCAAGGCACTCTCTGTGGAACATTCTTCTGCTTGCTCTCACTTTGGTGATTGCCTATTGTATGTATGATAACTGACCTGACCTTTTCCCTCTGCTTTCTCCTTTCTAAACCCAGTCTCACTAGGTAGCCTCCTGGGAACTCCTTTCCATTACCTCCCTATGATGGTTGATGGATCTGATTTCAAATTCCCCATTTACTTGCCTGGGCAAGATACTTATCTCAGTTTTCTCATCTGTGCAGTGGGGACAATTATAATCTTCCTATAGTGCTCCTTAAGAAGAATGAGTAAGTTAATATGTGAAAAGCATTTAGTACCATGTGTGGCATGTATCAGGTACTCAGAAAATATTCATTTCCTCATCTGGTGTGGTAGAGATCCCCCCCTCAGGGAACTAAACACTTCTTTTGTTGAAAAACTCAGAGGTTAAGAGCACTGCTTCTGAAGCCAGACAACTTTGGGTTGAATCCCAAATTTGGCAATTCCTAACTTTGCCTAAATACTCTGTGCCTCAGTTTTCCTCGTCTGTAAAATGGGGCTAAGAGTGGCAGGTCTTTCATGGTGTTCTCATGGGAAATAAGTAATTTAACACAAATAAAATGCTTAGAAGAGTGCCTGGAACACAGCAGGTGCTCAGTAAATGTTATTATTGCTGTTCATTCACCCAACCAACCCAAGAGACTATGGAGTGTGAAGGAGTTTGTATTTCACACACACAGTTCAGGTCAGCCACCCTCTCCTTCCTTCTTTTACTATTGTGTTCAGACACCTTGCTCCATGCTGATGTCATGGTAAAACAGAAGGACCAACTCCTGCCCTCCTGGCGATTCTAGCCTGGCAGAGAAGCCACACAATGGCAGAAGACAGCATGCTATGGGAATCCTTAAGAGGGGGCAGCAAATCTAACCTAGAAGATCATGGAAGGCTTTCTGGAGCAAATGGCATTTATGGAGTGACATGGGAGAGTAGGATCCAATTGAATGAAAAATGGGGAGCAAAGTTTGCCAATAGGAAGGAGTAGAATGTGCAAAGGTCAAGAGCAAGAGAGAGGATGGCTGTTTGAGCAGCTTGGATGTACAGGGTAGAATAGAAGCCACAGATTTACAGTTTGTGAGATAAACTCCAGGTTGCGAGTGTATCTTTAAGATTTTTGAATCAGTTGCCATATTCACAAATTGGAGTACTTCACATCCAATCCAGGATCTCACCGTCTTTGGAAACATCAGAAAGTATGGTCAATCTGTCCACATTTCCATGTGGTGACCATGAGCTGCAGCTGAGCAGGGGCTGGCTCTCCAGCACAACAAGTCCCCACCAGCTGCACTCATTGATCCACTGTCAGCCCCTGCCCTGGGAGAGAGTTAGAAAGAGTCCTAGCTGGAGAAGAGGTAGAGGAGTAACAGGAACACATTTGAACAGGCACTGCAGCCTCATTCAGGAGCTGGATTTGTCCAGAGGCAGTGGAGAGTCATTGGATGGCTTTAAGCATGAAAGGATTTTACTAACTAGAACGCTTATTATTTTTTCTACTAAACCACAGACATCTCTGAAAGGAGATGAGGAAGGGGGAAGAAGGAGAATCTTTTATACATCTCATTGAAGCTTTCAAGCAAGGGTTAATATTGTAGCTTCTTCCTATTTAAAATCGGAGAGGCAGTGAGATAACATGTCCCCATACAGCTATCCCCTGCTTCCCCTCGGGGGTTAGCAGGGGAAGCTTCCCTGGGATCTGGTGTTCTAGAACATGAGAACATCCCCTGGCGTACCTGGTCCAGCCGCACACTCTCCAAGGCCACCCTCCTGGGCAGACGTTTTGTTCCACCATGGGACCTGCATTCCCAGCAGATGCAAGGCTGGCACCTGCGCCAGGTGACGTGGCTGGACAGGGAACAGGCCATGCCCAGAGGACAATGCCAATGTCTAATTAGCAGGGGCCCTCGGGAAGGCAATTTTCTTTGGTCGGAGAAATTGATTTTTGTACCTCCAGCCCAAGCACACAGCCGCATGACATGTAGGTCAAGGAGGCATAATTATATGGAAATAGCTTGAGGTTTGGGAACTTCTAAAAATGCACATCTGAACCTGGGAGGCAGCAGAGAGAAAAGGCTTCCAACTTGCCCAAGCTGAGTTCAGCATGTGAAGGACAGCTTGTTTGCTGATGATTTTGGAGCGAACTGCTTATTTTCTGGCTTCAGGTCACAGAGGAAAAGAAGCAGCACTTTCCTAGCATGGTGGATGTGAGTGTGGGCGCTGAATCCAGAGCACCTGGGTCTGATTTCGACGTCTAACACCTACATGCTATGTGATCTTGGGCAAGTTAACTAATTTCTCTGTGCCTTGGTTTCCTCATCTGTAAAATGGGACTGATATAGGGCCTCCATCACGGGATTGCTTTGAGGACTAAATAAGTTAATACATAGAAAGTATGTAGGAGAATGTGGGGTGCGCAGTGGACACCAGTGGAATTTCAGATTCTGCTCATCTCTCCACCCCTTTCTATTCTCCAAGCATGCCCATCCTATGTTCTACCTGAAAGGAACTTCTGTACTTGAAGTTCCTCAAACAAGCCACAATGTCTCCAGCCTCTGGACTTTTGCCTGGGGACTTTTGCCTTCGATACTCCCCCATCTGCTTTGCCTGGATAGCTCTTGCCTGCTCTTCTGGAACCAGCTCACCCACCCACCAGCAGTGGTAACTAATACCGCCCACCCTCTGATGTACTCCTGTCTATATGAAACTCCTTTTGCCTCTAAGCAGAATTACAATTTCCTAGGGAAAGTATTGGGGGGGAGGGGGAGGAAAAAAATTTTTTGCCCTGTTAGGGATAAAAGAAAATGTAAATACTGATAATAGCATTATTTAAATGATAAAGCAGCAGTTATAAAGATGATGATGATGATGATGATAAATGAATTCTATACCTTTTTTCTACTATTAGAGAAGTAGTCTTCATAATAAAAATAATAACTCCTGCTTGTGAATTCTTATTAAATGTTAGAAGCTGTGCTAAGTGCTTTCCATTTAATAGTCATTGCTGCTTTCCCCACTCCAAAAGTGGGTATCATTAGCCCTTTCTAATGATTAGATTTGACTTAGAATTTAATTCAGGGTTAGGTTAGGGACTTACTCAAGATTACATAGCTAGTAAGCTGCAGAGCCCAGGTTGGAACCCAGGTCTAATTGCAAAGCCTTTGTCAAGACAAGTTTCCATTGACACTCAATTAACTGCAGGGCAGACCTTCCGCCACACTTGCTGTCCTGCTGGTCAACCCCTCACTTGGCAGTTATTGGGTGCATCCTACTCCTGGATGCCCAACCCTTCCACCCTGCCCCAGGGAACAAAGGCCTTTCCCTGCCTGCCGGGATTTCCTTAGAAGACTAGAACTTTCCTTGGTCCAACTAGGAATGGATGGGTTTCTTTCTTGGCAGAGGGAGTCTCAAGTGCAAAATCAAGGAAGTGTGAAAGCATGCTGTGTTTGCAGTACTGTAAAATGACAGGCTTGGCTGGTGTGTGAACCGCAAGGAAATGAAGGATGAGAGTTTAAGAACCCAATGTGACAACCTCAGTGAAATTGCTTTGCAAACTCCTAAGGTTTTGTGGATACAGAAGGAGACAATGCATGTAAAGCAGCTTTGCAAACTGAAAAAGCATTAGGCAAATGTTAATTATCATGAGATGTTTCAGAGATGGCCAGATTGGTCTCGCGAGCGAGATAGCAGAAAATTAAAATATTTGCTAATTTCTCTTGAATCCAAATGCTCAAAAGCATTCATAAATGAAGAATTCTGATTTCATCGCTCTCATCTCTTTTTTTTTCCAGATGAATAGACTGTAACAGATTTTAGAAGCGAATAAAAAAATCAGTCAATTTCCTAGTCACTATTAATTACACTACTAGGTTTTGAGACATAGAGTAGTTTTTGTTGCCCACCCATGTAACCATATACAGCTAATTTGTTATCAAAATACCTCTTAGATACAACCTGTCTTTTCTCTATCCTTGGCCAGATGTATATGGGGAGCTCTGTGAGGGCAAACCTGAACTGGCTGTCATGTTTACTGCCATATTCTTAGCCCTGAGCACAGAACCTGACAAACAGTAGGCACTTGATAAATATTTGCTTAATGCAGCATCTAAACCTAGATGTCTTCATATCACACCCAAATTACCACAGGGATATCTTAGTTTTGCCTCAGCTTTTCTGTTCATGAAGCCATCCTGTCTGTTGTTGCTCAAAAATTCAGCACATTTTCCTAATTCTAATAAGATAATGTTGGCAAAAATACTGATGCTACTCAGAATTCAGTCTTGCAGTATGGCCAAAGAAATAAGGTAGGAAAATAGAATAAGAGGTGTAACTATTTGAGAAGGCACAATTACTATCATTATTTCAGATGATAAAATTGAATGCCTAAAAAACTAAAGGGAATGAACTGAAAAGTTATTAGAACTGATAAAAGAGGCATTAAGAAGAACAAAGCCAAAATAGATCAGCAATGGCTGGTTAGGAAATAGAATTCATGGATGATTCTATTCACAACATTCTAAGCACCAGTGCCATGGCAGGGCCATGGTCTGTGCAGAGAAGGTGAGAGAATTGTTTTCCTCTTCAATTCTGGACTATACTTTGTCTCCAGGTCCCCAAGCAGCCTGCCTGTGCCCAAAGTCTCACAAAGTCTCTCACAAACTGTTCTGTCAGTTTCTGGCTCTTACCAGTGTTTGTCCAAGAGACTTGAATCTCTGGGCTGTCCATGTGCCAGGTGGGACCTGAGTCCCAGTGGAATTGCAACACCTACTCTCCAGTTCATTGCACTCACCTAGGACAACTAACAAGGAGGTGAGGATGGACAACAACCACACCAAGGAATGGAGAGAATCTACAAACTGCAAGCATGAGAGTTCCATCCATCAGTCATATGGGATTGAAGCCCCCTCTCAATTTGAGGTGGAGTGAGCATCACTATTCCAGAATTTGCAGGATTGGGGAATAAAATATGGACTAGAGTGGACTTACTGGTATTCTACTCTAGACTTATTGTGATTCTAGCAATGCAAGAAATTATATCATTGATGTGGAGACAGTGGTCACTGGAGTTGCTGAAGGCAGAGAGAGGGAAAATGAGATGTAATATGGGGCTGCTTTTGGGACTTGGGAATTGCCTTGAATGACATTGCAAAGATGATACAGGACATTATATATTCTGCCATAGCCTACAGAAGGAGTGTGAGAGAGTATAAACTACAGTGTAAACTATAATCCACGCTGTGTGGCAATGCTCCAAAATATGTTCATCAATTGCAATGAAAGTACCACACTAATGAAAGAAGTTGTTAATGTGGGAAAAAGTAGGAGGTGTGGGGAATGGGGCATATAGGAATCCTTTATTTTTTTTTTATTGGAACATTTTATGTAATCTAAGTATTTTTTAAAAATAAAAATATTTATTTTTTAAATAAAAAATGGTGGGGGGATGTGATGCCACACCCACTATCACCTTCAATGCCCCCCCTTAGGGAAGACATTTTCTATCTGGCCCCTTGAGATAGATCTTTATCACCAACATGGACAGCCTTTACAGTTCTAACCCCTAAAGCTGGGTGTTTCAACCCCACATCTCCATTTCTGAAGAGTGAGATTATGGCTTTAAATAAATTACCCACTTGGGTGATGGGGAACAAAATAACTGTTCTGTTCTAAATGACTTGCTGTGGTTAAACAGATGGGAGCACAGGCTTTAGCACCCAATGCCTGGGTCCAAAGTCTGGCTTTGCCATCTTACTAGATGTATGACCTGAGCTGGTTATGCAACTTACCTTGTGTCTCAGGTTCCTTGTCTATAGAATGGGTAATGATATCACTTACTTCATGGAGTTAGAAGGATTAAATTCATGTAAAGTATTTAAAACCATGCCAAGCATGTAGTAGGCACTCAGTAAATGTTAGTCATAATCATGCTAAATAATTTTTAGCTTAGCTTCTACCCTCAAGGATCCAGTACTCCTACCATGCAGATTTCAGCCATGGATACTGCTCTAGAGGGGTGGAGGTAGAAGAGTCAGGAATGCAATATTTGGCCACTGGTTTGGGCTTCCCACATCATTGTGAGATTCTTTCCAGATTAGCTATTTATTACACTAAATTATAAGTGGAACCATATACAGTGTACATTTTAAAAGGCAAGAACTAGTGAAATATTGAGTTTCACATGGTATGACCTAAAAATGATCAATTCACTTGTCTTGCCTTACAGATGGTACATGTCATCTTCTCTTTCCTAGTCTTTAGCAAAGGTTCTAATGCAAAGGAGAGGCTCAGTGCTTGAGTATGATGATGAAACGGGCCCCTGATCACAACTCACAAGGCATATCTAGATCTCAGAAAAGAGGAAGATGCGTGACAGTAGGAGCAAAAAGTCTGTCTTGACATCCCATGTTCAAACACTGGCCCCAACCCAAGACGGGTTGATGCCATTCCTCTTTGCTCCATGGTACACTAGATTTCCTTCTATCTCATCACACATAAGTCTTCACAAAAATGGTAGTTTACTTCTTTGTCTCCCCAACTACTGCAGAACATTGGACAAGTAATTAAATCTCTCAAAACATGTATTAGAGATCAACTTAATGAAGTAAAGGAAGAGATTAACAATATGAAGAAAACACTTGGAGAGAATTGTCTTTGTGGCACCAGTAACTAGTACACAGTTCACAAATGAATGAATAATGGAAAGTTCAGCAGGCTGGCAGGATTCAGAGGGATGGTTCCATTTAGGTGGTCATCCTTGCCATGGGCATAGAATAATGAGCCCTAGGTTTGAGTCCAAGGTTGCCTCTTTGGTTTTCAGCTCTGCCTATTAGCAACAGCTTGGGAAAGTCATTTAACTCCTCCAAGCTTCAGTTTCACAATGGATAAGTAAGTCCTTTGTAAATTATAATTTACTTTGTATATTGGTAACCACTAGAATAATATTAATGGTTACTACTCAATACTTTTTTAAGCGATAGGAACAGAGCCTGGCACATAATAGGTGGTCAATAAATTCTCAGTAAATGAACTGGATATGAAATTCTGAGCTCTTGACTGAAACTGAGCCCACTTATGGCTGATAAAGGAAACTTTGGAATTATTTGGAGGACAAAAGGTTTTTCAGGGTAACTGTTTCATCACAATTTGCTATGTAAAAAAACAAAACATTGAACTTGATTTCCATTTTGTAGGTTACGTGCAGAGTGGAGAGGGAATTCACCTACCTGGCTTTGCTTAAAAATAATTTCAAGTAATTAAACCATCTGCTTGGGGAGAGGGCAATGGGGACGCTGGCAGAGTCCTCAATTAGGAAGGAAGACAAAGTCCTTCAAAATGTCTGAAAAGACCAGCCTGGGAGAATGAACCAAGACAGAGGTCTGTAGACACAGCGTTTTTCTTGTCTCTCTGGGGGAGCCACAGTGATGGTCCTTATGCCTTGAATACCAATGTTTGCAGCAGACTCAACATTGAGCCCAGAATACAAGCAGTGACACGTAGGCTTGCCATGTCTCAGCTCTGCCATGCACTAGCTGAATTACCTTGAGCAGGTCACTTTGCCTCTTAGAGCCTCAGTTTCCTCATATGCTAAATGGGGATGTTAAGTACCAAATTCACAAGTGCTCTGTGAAGATTAAATGCCGCAATGTGGAGTAATGTGTACATGGCTTGGAACAGGTGCTCAGTAAATGATAGTGGTGAAGGTGGTGACGATGATGATGATGAAGATAGTTACGATCTTTAGTTTCTTCAAAGATAATGTAGAAATTACAATTGGGGGATTAAGACTGCAGATATCTGTTCATTCATCTAGTCATCTGTCTACCCATCCAACATCCATGTATCCATTCATCCAGTCAGCCATTCATCCAATCATCCATCCATTGGTACATCCATCCATTGGTCCATCCATACCCTCAGTGCTTACTAAGCCCCTTACAATCTGCCAAGGCCCACCATAGGGGATTAGAGTCAAAGAGATGGCTGAGACTCCATGCCTACTGTCAAGAGTTCATAATCAATTAAGCATCTTTTTGATGTCCCCAGGTAGAGATAAACTCTTTTCCTTTGAGTCCCTACAGGAATTTAAATGCCTTAACCTCCTTCCTACCCCCATATTATAGAACATGTCACATTGTAGTACAGTTATAGATTTGCCTTTCTCTCAAACTAGATTGTGAGCTCTTCAGGGCAGGGATCATTTCATTTTCATCTTAGCCTATCTCTCTGCCACCATCCCCTATAAACTCTAGCACAAAATAGGGATTTGTGAAATGGAATCTGGTGTCTAATGCAGTCTAAAGATCTCAAGTGGGAATTACCAGTGCGAAAAACACAAACGAAACAAAACAAAACAAAACCTCTCTTATTTGTTAAGCACCTACTAAGTGCCTACTTCATATACATTGTCTCACGAGTTCCCCTCAATATGGTAGGCACTCTTACCCTTGTTTTACCGATATGGATATAGGGGTTTGGAGAAGTTAACTATTCCCAACTGGAAAGTCCAGTTGGAATTCAAATCCAGGTCTGCCCCACTTCCTTTCTGGCAGGAAAGGCATTTAGAGTGGTTGGAAAGAGGAGATGGGGCTGAAAGTGTGATGTGTAGGTGGCTGTGGGATGTATGTATATGTGTGTGTACTGTATAAATAGTCAAATCTGAGAAAGGCATTAAGATTTCAAACCCAAATTCCTACAGGGGCAAGGCAAGAAGTGAAGGAAGCAGGTCAGGTAGAAGAAAAAAATCTTCATGTTGGGAAGACAATCAGGAGAGATGAGGACTGGTGAACTGGATGCCCAAGCCCTGTCTGAAGGAGAGTACAGTCACTTGGTGACAGGCAGGGAGGGCCCAGTTTTGCCAGTCCTTAAAAATTTTCAGGACTCATGAGAAATCTGGATTTATGTGAGCTTATTGATGAATGTTACTAGGATGTGTTGCTTGTTAAAGATTCATGGCAGCCCAAGAGACCTTTGAAAAACTCAAATGAAACCATGTCACCTGCTTCAGAGGCTACTGAGTCTTCTTGCAGCGCTTCAAGTCCACGTTCCTCCAGTGGACAGAAAGTCCCAGTCACCTGGCTGGTGCTCACCTCTTCCACCTCATCTCCTGCCACACCCCCTCTCGCTCATGGTCTCCACACATGCTGCTCTCCTTTTGGGCCAGCTCACTCCCACCACCAGCTCCCTCTGCCCAGTGTGCCCTTACCGCACTCTTCCCAGGCCAGCTCCTTCTCATGATTCAGGTCTCAGCTCAAACATCATCTCCTTGGAGAGGGCTTTCCTGAGCACGCTTACCTACAGCAGTGTCCTATCATCTTACCCTGTTTTCTTCTCTCCCTAACATCTACCAGTATCTAGATTTTTAAAGAGTTGTTTCCTTGTTGATTGCTCGCCTCTCTGGCAGAATGCATACATGTGCAGGGACCTGTTTGTATTGTTCTCTGCTTTTCCCCCAGTGCCTAGGACAAGGCCTGGCATATAAGAGGTTGTTGTTATGGGGGGAGGAGTGGGGTGAGGGGGTGGGGGGTATATGGGGACCTCATATTTTTTTTAATGTAACATTAAAAAAATAAAGGAAAAAAAAAAAGAGGCTCCATATAGACGTGCTGAATGAGAGACGATGATACCACCACCCCCATTCTCAGATGAAGAAACTGAGGCTGGAAAAAGGGGAAACTAGCTCAAGACCTCACAGCTTGCAAATGTGCACCCAGGTACACCTAATTCCCAAACCACTGTTGTTTGCCTAAGGCTGTCCTTCAGGGAGAAGAGCATTCTGGAAGTGTCCTGGGTGCAGAGGGTGGACACGATGTGAGAAACAGTGCTCTCTGAGGGTCAGAAGCATGGGCGTGTTATTCCTTTAAGGAAGGTCCACTCCTGTCCTCCTTAAGGCACTGTCCCCTCTTGAGCTTTCTCTCCAATTATGGCTCCTTTCCACCACCTTCGGGGAAGCCGCTGCTTTTCTTTCAAGAGGCAGATCATGGCTCTTGTCATCAGCTCTGTAGAGCTGAAAAGTGGTGGTGAGGCCAGGAATGCTAAAAGCAAAGGGATGCAGCTAGCACAGAGCACCCTAGCTTTCTATACCTTTGGCTGCAGTGTGTGTGTGTGTGTGTGTGTGTGTGTGAGTCTCTCGGTTGAAATGATGTGGTTGAGAGCTTGCTTTGCTTTGCACTTAGCTGAAAGTGATAAGAAGCGTCTGTGGCAGGAAAGCAATTCCCCCGACTCTACTGACTGCCAAACGCCCTGGCAAATCAGGGGGGCTATAAGGAAGCCATTGGTGGACACATCAGTTCTCGCACCGTGGAAGGTGTTGGCCCCACTCAGGAGCAATTTGCGTGGTTTCTACAAGACTCTGGCTTCATGTTTGACTCCTCTGGCTTCTCGCACTGTGCTGCTCCTCACTTTGCACTCCAGATACTCTGCACTTCTTGTCACCTAGGTGGGCACCCCAGGTCCCCTCCTGCCTCGGGGCTGCTGCAGAGCCTTTGCTGGGAGCCCTCTTCCATCCTCCCTTCCCCCATGCTTCCTGCAGACTCAATTGTTCCTTCCTGAAGGGAGCTTCTCTTGGCCTCCCTGTCTGGGTCACGTCCCCCAATTATAAGCTCTGAGTCTCATGCACCTGTCCTTCATGACATTTTCACAGTTGAAATCTTACATTTATTTAGATTGTGGATTACTCTGGTCTTCCCCAGGAGGCTGTGCAAGCCAAGTGGGTAGGGGACAGGTCTGCTGTGGCTCACCACATGCCTAGCACAGTGCCTAGTCCGTGGCAATGCCTGGCACAGGGATGGATGGATGGCCAAGTGAATCAGTGATTGCATATACCGTTGTCTAACTGCTCTTTGGTTTCTCTTTCTCACAGCCCCCCACCCCTGCCTTAGGGCAAAATAAACCACATTTACGGTCCCAGCTTCCTTTCAACGTAGGAAGCTCAAGCCATTCTGCTTCGCCTTTACAGATCCTGGGCGGTCCACCCCAGGAGGGATGCCCTCCTTCCACTGGGATCCAAGGGAGCCGCCTCCTCCCCACCCCGGACCTCGCCTTTTCCACGTGTCTCGAGGTGGTGGTAGATGGTGGGAGGGTTATCCCTGCGGCAGTGACCACCGAAGCACACTGGATTTGGAATTGGGAAGACTTCAAGGCTCAGCCCTGACCCTTCTGGGACTGAATAATGCCCAGCACAGAGGCGTGTTCAAGTCTTGACTCCTGGTCCTTGGATGTGAACCCACATGCAGGTGGGTCCCTTGAAGATGCTATTATTATTATGGTCGATTCATTTGTGAATAGGATCATTGAAGACCCTCTTTCGATGAGGCCAGATGGAATCAGGGCAGGCCTTCATCCACATGGCGGGAGCCGGCCTCAGGGGAGGAAACCTAGACAGAGGCACAAACGGCTGAGCAGGAGCAGAAGCCACGCGTGATTTCATGAAAAGAAAACAAAGCAAGAGCTGGGTAAGCTAAGTTCTAGTTCAGATTCTGCCATTCCTAGCTCTGTAACTTTGTTGGGCCTCAGTTTCCCCATTCTGTAAAGTGAGGGTGTAGGGCTCATCCCCTACCAGCAGCTATCGGGTTCCAGGCACTGCATCCAGCACGTGCCATGAAATGACCCCATTTGGTTCACACCACAAACCCAGCAAGGACAGCTCTGTGAGACACACACTGCAGACAGGGACACTGAGCCGCTTGCCAGAGCCCCACCAATAGGAAGCCACAAAGTTGGATTTTTTTTCTTAAAGTTTTTATTTTGAAATAATTTCAAACTGAAAGGACTGTTGCAAAAATAATACAAAACCCATACAGAGAGTAGCTGATTGGCTCAGTGATTGAGTGCCAGCTTCTCATATACAAGGTCCAGGGTTCCATCCAGACAAAAACCTTGCATTTTGGCAAATGGATGTGGCTCAAGTGATTGGGCTCCTGCCTACCACATGGGAGGCCTGTGGTTCAGTTCCCAGTGCCTTCTAAAGAAGACAGTGAGCTGGCATGACAGGCAGGTGCAGCAAGGTGACACAACAAGATAGTGCAATAAGACACACAAGAAGAAAAACATAATGAGAGACACAACAAAGCAGGGAATGGAGGTGGCTCAGGCGATTAGGTGCCTCCCTCCCACATTGAAGGTCCCGGCTTCAATGCTTGGTGTCTCCTAAAGAAACAAGGAAGACTAACAGACACAGTGAGTGCAAACAATGAGGGGGTGGGGAGAAATAAAAAACAAAACAAAACACCCATACTGAGAACTTTAACACAACTTCCCCACATACTCTCAGATGCCCAGATCCACCAATTTTAACATTTTGCCACATTTGGCTATCTGTTTATCTATTGATTTTCTAAACTTTTGAGAGCAGGTTGTGTACATCATGCTCCTTGAACACTTAACACTTCCATGCACATTTCCTGATAACAGAGATGTTTGCTTATGTAACCACCTTAAATATAGTTATCAAGTTTTAGAACTTTAATGTTTATATAATGCTTTCAGTCGACAGTCCACTTTTTAAAATATGTCCTAATAATGTCCTTTTGGGCTTTTTCTCCTCCGTTATTAGATCCAGTAATTGTCATCTAATTGCCATTGTCTCTTTAGTTGCTGTCTTTTAAATTGTGGAAACATAAACGAACAACATATACTGTCCCATCTGAACCACTTCCAAGCACGCCATTCAAGTGAAATTGATCACATTCACAACGTTGTGCTACACCAACCATTACCAGAATTTTCCCATCACCCCAAGCAGAAACCCCATACCCATTATGCATTAGTTCCCCTTTCCTCTCTCTCCTGCCTCCAATAACCTGTACTATACTTTCTTCCTCTATGTGTTTGCATATTTTTTCATGTACATGGAATCATTCAATATCCATCCCAATGTGTCTGACTCATTTCATGATATCTTCAAGCTTCATCCACATAGTGGCATGTATCAGAACTTCATTCCCCTTAAAGACTGAGTAATATCCCATGGTAGTTAAATACCACATTTTGCTTATCCATTTATCTGCTGATGGACATTTGGATTGCTTCCATCTTTTAGCTAATGTGAATAATGCTGCTGTGAACATTGGTGTACAGATATGAGTCTGAATCCCATTGCTAGGAATATATTCAGAAGAACTGAAAGCAAGGACACGAACTTACATTTGCACACTGATGTTCATCGCAGCATTATTCATAATTGCTAAATACAGAACCAGCCCAAGAGTTCATCAACTAATGAATGGATAAACAAAATGTGGTATATACACACAAAGGAATACTATTCAGCTCTAAAAAGAAATGAAATCAGGATGCATATGACAATGTTGATGAACCTAGAGGATATTATGATGAGTGAAATAAGCCAGGCACAAAAGGACAAATATTGCATGGTCTCACTACTATGAATTAAATACCATGAGTAAACTCCTGGAGGTAAACTCAAGAGTATAGGTTACTAGGAAATGGTTGAGAATGGGAGATGATGATTAATGTATATAGCATTATTAATAGGGTCAATTGTAAAAGTGTGGAAATGAATAGAGAGTAACACATTATAATGAGTATAACTAACACTGCTGATTAATAAATGTAATTGTGGTTGAAAGGGGTAGTCTGTGGAAGTAAATGTCAATTGAAAGGAAACTAGAGAATAATCTTGAGAACGTGTAACAGCCATTTCGGTGGGAGATGAAGACTCTGGTTAATAGAATAAATATAAGGATGCTCTTCTTTTACAAAGTGTTGAGAGTATGGTGATGCACAGAAAAATTATACTAAGAACTTGTAGACGATAGTAAACAGTAATATTGCAGTATTTTGCAGCAATGGCAAGGAGATATTTTTTCAGTACTAAGGGACACAACAAGGGTGTATAAGGGGATATGGAATTTTTCCTTTTGGAGCCATGAAAAAGTTCTAACATTGACTGACAGCACAACTCTGTGATGAAAATGGGAGCCACTGAGTGTACACTTGGAATGGACTGTACAAAGCATGAGGCTATATAACATGGGGAATCCAGTGGTGGATGATGGACTGTGGTTAACAGGACAAATATGAGAACATTTTCTTCTGAACGCTAACAAATATATAATGGTAATATAGGGTGTTAATAATCGGGTTGGTTTGGGGAAAAAATACACCAAATGTAAGATATGAACTATACTTAACAGGAATATTTTGACGATGCTCTTTCATAGATTTTAACATGTTTCAAAGCAATGCAAGATGGTGGTGGTGGGGAGATGTATGGGAGCCTTGTATGATCATATGCATATTTATTTCATAAGTTCACACATTTTACTATACATTTATTGTTTATGTATGTTCATGCCTGAATGATATGTATCAATACATTTTTATTAAAAAATATTTTTCTGAGAACCTGCTTTCAATTGTTTTGGGTATATACCTAGGCACCAAGGAGTGGGATTGCTGGGCCATATGGTAGATCTATGTTTAAGTTTTTGAGGAACTGCCAAACTGGTTTCCACAGTGGCTGCACCATTTTACATTCCCACCAACAATATATGTGGGTCCTTACTTTTCTGCATCCTCACCAGCACATACTATTTTCTGATTTTTTAATACTAGCCCTTCTCGTGGGTATAAGGTGGTATCTCAAAGTGGTTTTAATTTGCATCTCCTCAATGGCTAACGATGTTGAGCATCTTTTCATGAGCTTATTGGTCATCTGTATGTCTACTTTGGAGAAATGCCTATCCAAGTCCTTTGCCCATTTTTAATCAGATTATTTGTTTTTTTGCCATATGAAGCTGGAGTTCAAATCCAGTTCTGGGGGGCCACAAAGCACACATCCTTATCCACCATGCTGGCAGGTTTTAAGGACCCTTCCTATTATAAAAAATGGTGGATCCTTGTTCCAAGACATTGTCAACATACAATCTGTGGTGTTTCTTGGAGCTTTTGTTTCTTGTTGATGCCAAATCTCTGGTTTCCTGAGTTGGCAGGCTTTTCCTGTTTAACCACATATTTCTTTGGTTCCCCATCTCTGTTATTCCTCACTCCTCCCTCTAGCTTCTTGTTCTCATTTTTCACCCACTGAGACCCCTTGTCGTGTTTCTTGGTGCAGCTCTATTCACCCCAGAGTTTGTGAACTACAGTCTGGTGGGCTGTATCAAGCCTGCAGATATGTTTGGTTTAGCTCATGCAGTGCTGGCTCACATGGTGTTTTTAAAATTTTTGAAATCGTTGCCAGCACTGAAACATTAGGACATTTAATGTAAAAATCTGGATTTTTATACTTTTTGGGAATATTTGGCAACACTGGCCCATGGCTAGAAAGCTGAGTAGTGGTTGCACTTTCTGGCTTCCCCAGTCCCCACTTCTTCCTGTGGTCTCTTGCCCCCATGCTTTGACCCAGTCTGAATGCCCTTCATCAACCGTCATTGTGTGCAGACTGCTGTTTTCTTATAATGAAGCCAAGCAGCAATACTGGATATTGCTCTGCCGCTTCCTAGCTGTGTGACCTTGGGTGGTTGTCTCAACGTCCTCATCTGAATAAATGGGCATAATAACTATACATGCTCGAAAGAATAGTTGTGAGAATTAAATGACTTAATGGAGTTAAAGTGCTTTGAAGAGGTCCTAGGAGAAAGTAAGTGCTACGTGTTAGATATTATTAAGAGGAAAGTTCAGTGTCTCTATAACTAAGGGGAAACGAGACAGACCAAAAGAGTCACATCTTTTGTTTTGCTTTTTAAGGCAGGGAGCGTGATTCCCTAGGTAAGTGAAGTATTCCTTAAACCTGGAATTCATCTACACTTCCTGACCACCCCGGCAGGTATTTGGATTCACGACACCTGCCTCCACCCCACCCCGGCATTTCATGATGCCTGTGAAGGGCTGGTGCACCTGCCAGCCTTGCCTCTGTGTTTGTGATCCACATGGAGGCTCAGTGGCTTGGTCCACATTGACCTTCCCACTGTTTGTGGTCCTGGCTGCCGAGCACAGGACAGCCTTGCTGGTGGTGGCTGCCAGTCTTTGTTTCGCAGCTTCAGCTGAAGACATTTCCATGTTCTGGACTTATTTTATTTCTGGAGGTTTCAGTGAACTATGGGCAACTCTTTTAGTGAGACAAATTGCCTAGGTTTATGAGGGAATTGCTTGTCTGATCCATTGGATCACTCTCTGAATTTTCCAGGGCATAGGATTTCGTTTCAGGTGGGTACACTTTGAGAGGAATTGTGCTTTTCTGGAAAAAGGCCTATGTAGAAAGTGGCATGTGACTGCAGCAGACCTACAAGGTAGAGGTTTGTTGACATGTTGACATGTTGCACAAGAAAAACAATAGGGTTCCTATTTATTGAGCTGCTATCTTGTGCCAGGTCCTAAGAAAACTCTTTGCATGTTTTATTTCTGACTGCTACAACAACAACGTAGGGCACAGAAGGTTAATAACATTTGTTGAACTCTATATGAGTGCAAACTTGTGCCAAGAGTGAGGCTCAGCATTTTTACAAGTTCTTTTAATCTTCAGAGTAACCCTCTGAGATAGGTGTAATCATCCCATCTTATGGATGAGGAGGCTGTGGCTCCCAGAAGGTGAGAAATTTGCCCAAGGTCATAATTAGCAAGTCTGGGAGTCAGAAATCAAACCCGAGCTGTCTGACAGCAGAGACCACATGCCTAACTGCTGAACTCTACCATGCACTTTCTTGTACATAAGAAAACTGGGGCTCAGAGAGGGGAAGTATCATACCCAAGATCACAGAGCAACCGAAGGTAAGATACAAAGGGTTCAAATCCATGCCTGTTCAGTTCCAAGGCGATGCATTTTATACTCAACCTCGCAAAGCAGAACTGACATATGAGACCATGACAGAAATTGTGCAGGGGCAAGGACTACGGTGCTACTGCACTGGACCTCAGCCCAAGGGCATCCTGGGCAGCTTCTAGAACAGCAGCATAGCTGGGTCTTTGGTCTACACTTGTTTGGAGTCTGTGTGCCAGCAAAGCTGCACAGGCAGAGCCTGGCTCTCTTGGATCTTAGATAGTGCCCATTAAAGTGACTCGTCCAAGATCACTCTGTGAGTTATTGCCAGAGTCAGGCCTGGAGTCCAAGATTCTTTGTGCAATGCTCTTTCTCCCATGGTTATAACAGAGGTCCTAGGGTCAGTGCCAATGTAGAGGCCAGACGTGTTACAGAAGTGAATGAGGTGGGCCATGCAGGGACTGTTTAGAATTGGCATGCACATGTACTTTAGAAAGGGGTAGCTGTTAAATAAATTATGGTACAAATATACAATGGAATTCTCTGCACCTGTATAAAAGAATGAAAGAGTGTCACAGATTGTTATGGATGATTAAAATATTAAGTGAAATAAAGCAAGATTTGGAACAGTGTTTATAATATGCTCATCTTGTGGGGGTAAAAAGTGGAGAGCTGAAATTCTCTATTTATATTTATTTGTATATACATTATGAAATTTTGGAAGAATCCCTAAAAAATGAAGACACTAACAACTACAGTTACCTATGTGGTCGTGGTAGATTTGGGAACTGGGTGAACCGGGAAAAACAATGGGAAAAAGACTACACAATGCGTGCCTTTTTGTACTTTTTGGATTTTGAACCATATGAATGTCTACCTATTTCATACATTAAAATAATAACCCTAACAGTAACAATAATATTAAGTTATTCCTCATCTCCAGCCAATTGCTACCTTCTGGAAATATGATCCCAATATTGTTAGAGCTTCTAAGGGAACTTGGAAATCCATCTCCTAGATTTTTCTCCCCAATTTTTAATTTTCAAATTGTTCATTGCTAGAATATATAAATATAACAAGTTTTTTATATACTAACTGCATGTCCTGCAACATTGTTGAACCCACTTCTTAGTTCTAGGAGCTTTTTTTGTAGTCTTTGGGATTTTTTCATGAAGGGCAATTATGTCATCAATGAACAGAGAATTCATTTCTTCCTTTCCATAAAACTTTTCATTTGTTTTTCTTGCCTTCTTGCACTGGCTGGGACTTCCAATATGATGTGGAATATGAGTGGTAAGAGGAGACATCCTTACTTTGTTGCAGCTCTTAGGGAGAAAGCACTGAGTCCTTCATCATTAAGTATGATGTTAACTGTAGGTTGTTTATAGATGCCCTTTATCAGGCTGGAGAAGTTCCCTTCTGTTCCCAGTTTGCTGAATTTTCATCATGAATGCGGTTAATTTTGTCCATTGCTTTTTTCTGCATCTATTGAGCTAAACATATGGTTTTCTTCTTTAGTCTGTTAATACGGTAAATTATATTGAGCAATTTTCAAATGTTAAACCAGCTCTGCATTCCTGGCATAAAGCCTATTTGATCTTATCATTATCCTTTTCATATATTGCTGGATTAGATCTGCTGATATTTTGTTGAGGATTCTTGCTTCTATATTCATGAGGAATATTAGTCTGTAGTTTTCTTTTCTTGTAATGTCTTTGTCTGGTTTTGACATTTGAGTAAACTGGTGCCATAAAATGAATTGGAAGTTTTACATTAATTTTCCTAATTTTTAAATGACAGAAATAATAATGGGTAGAGTGCTTATTGTGTTGCCAGGCATGGACTTAAGTACTTAAGCTATTAAATCCTCACAGCGACTGTATGAATTATGTAGCATTATCATTGTCCGTACTTTATAGATCGGAAAACTGAGGCACAGACAGGTTAAATCACTGGCCTAAGGTCACACAGCTTGTAAGCAACAAAGCCAGACTATCCAGCTCCAGAGTTTGTTCTCTTAATCTGTTTACTATATTTTCCCAAATTTAACCATCCCCTTCTAAACAAAACAACTCTGCAGGGCTCAGTCCAGCCTGCAGGTCACTAAGTCCACCTCTGGTAAACAGTAACTAAGCTCCTTCTAGCCGCCGGGCTGTGACTCATCATCCCCTTTCATCTTGTACCAGCTCTCCAGGGCAGGTATCAAGGTGCTCGCTTGGCAGTTGTGGAAACCCTTGCTTCTGCCGGGTGGTGTGCAGTTTTAGGTTATCATCTCCTTCCTTGCCTTGTCTCTCTTAATAACCACGGTGCCTATTAGAAGGGAGGCTTTTTAAAAACACCTTTGTGATCTCGGTCTAATTTCACACTGCCCCTTCCTTATCAGGCGGGCTCATCCAGTCTCCCTGGCGCTCTCTCCCCCCAGGCATCCAAGCTCATCTTGGTCTCCTTTACTGCCTTTTGCTTTGCACTCTTTTCCCGGGTGGCCCAATCAATGTCCCCAACCCTGCCTGGTTGGCGCTGCTTGCCTTGAGAAGTTGGGAATATCTTGCTTACTTAAAAAGGAGGAGAGGTGGAAAGAGACCGGATGTTAGGAACAGCTGGGGCACCAGTTTTCTCCACTGAGCACCCAGCATGAGGGACCGAGGTTTGTTAAAGGAACTTCCTGGCAGCGATGAAGGCAGTGTGATGCAATGGAAAAAGCAGGCGTCTGCATGCTGGGCTGGCCGTGCGACTGCAGACAAGATGCTCCACTTCTCTGAATCTCAGTTTGTTCATCTGTAAAGTGGGTTCAGGGACATGCCCAGGACACATGGGTGTGGGGATGACAAACTACAATTTAGGTAAAAAAGATCTGGTATGGAGAAGACTGAGTAGTTAGTGCTCACCTTGGGCCAGCTACTCTGCTAAGACATTTACAAATAGATGATTTTGTTCAATAAGCACTATCCTCTGTGGGCGCAGTAGGTCCTACTGCTACCCCCATTTTACAGACTGGGAAAATTGGGGCACAGAGAGGATGAGAGCTCAGAGGTGGTGGAGCTCTACCCATGCTCGCCATTAGAATTCCCTGCATCCCACACCAGAGCAGAAAGTCGGACACTCCGGAGCCATTACTAGAGGCAGGGGACTGGACTCCAGTTCCAGGACTTTCATTCCTGAAGGTGATCGGAGAGTCCACTGCTTTCCCCTAGTTCTCTTGCTGCCAAGCACCCAGCCACCCCTCAGCCAGCCCTTAATTCCCACCCATATCTCTGACCGCTATTGTGAGAACAGGGGAAACTTGGGATGAGTCCACTGCTGGGAAGAACGATTCGATTGAAACCTGGGTTTTTGACAACGTCATCAAGCCCTGTGGTCCGTTCGAGCTGTGTCTCCCAGTCAGTGGCAGAAGGACGCAGGCTTGATCCTGGCTGGGGGCGGGGCGGGGCGGGGGGGGGGGCACTTGTGAGCTCAGCAGCAGGAGCCAGGCACTGAGCCAAGTGCTTTCCTCCCCAGCCTCCAAAGCGCCTCCCAGGCCAGTGTCTGACTCAGTGATGGGGTCGAGCAACCAAATGCATTTTGCGAAGTGCCCCCACCCTGGGTCCCCGCGGCAGCCCAGCAGAAATCCACGGGGTGATGTGCCAGGCACTGAGCTGCGTGCTTAACTTCCAACATCAACTCCATCACATCTTTGCTTCCCAGTACCATTCCAGTGGGTAGCTCCTCTCATAACGCCTGTTTTACAGATGTGGAAACTGAGGCACAGAGACACGAAAGGCCCACACACCACTCCTGGCAGGAACTGTATTAACACCCATCTTTGCTTTATTCCACACTCATCTATCAGGGCAAACTTGCCTCCCCATGTGGTTTTAAGAGGGTGACATAAGAGTGACCTTTGAACCAACCTTATAAGCTGTAACAAAACTGGTATCAGAGAGCCTTCTTACAAGGTTGGATGCCCCACTCATTCTTCTCTAGCCGTCTCGGTGCTTCTGCATCCAATGTCTACCTCTATAGACATATGCCTCTGCTCGAGAGCTTCTAGAACTCACTGACTGGGATCACACTGGCGCCTCCCTGGGGCTGAGCAAGTGGACAGCTATTCATCAAGGTTACGTCAGTGCCCTCGGAGTTGCTACCCCAGCCTCTCCCTCTTGAGGAGTTCCTGCCTAGCACAGTGCCTGGCCTACAGTAGGTGCCAACGCTGTAAGTGGGGAAGGTTCCAGCCGGCTCAGGAGTGCGGCTGAGGCCCGAGGTATGGTGACTCCCACCCTGAGGTCTCTGAAGGTCTGAGCTCTCCGTCGGTCTCCCCCCAACTCCTGTCCCTGCTTTGGACCCTGAGAGGGTCAGCCTCCCCTGTCTTCTCATCTCTGGCCCCTCAGGGGTGTCCAGAAGAAAGGCCAGGGGGAGGGGTGACCTCAGGCAGTACCTGATGGAGGGGCTGGGGCCAGGCCAGGGATGTTCCTATCTGAGGGCCAAAGCGGGGACAGGGATCTGCCACTTCTGCTGCTGAGCAAGTGCCACTAGTTACCAAGCTCCTCAAAAATTCCCTCCCCAAAAGAGAGCTCCAGGGAGAGGCCCAGGCGGTGGGGGGGGGGGGGGGGGGGGGGAGGGGCCCGGGCAGTGGGAACTGGACCGAAATCCATCCCAGCTCCAGGTAATTACAGGACAAGTGCTGCCGCCCCAGCAGGGCCAATCAGCGGCCGCGCCTCCCTCCCTGGGCAGCCAGAGCGATTAGCTAGTAATGAAAGCCTCGTCCCTGACCGACCGGGGGACAGGCTCGCACAGCCGAAAACTTAGGCCTTCTCACGTCGGCTAAATTTGGGGTGGGGGAGGGAAGGTGGGATTTTAAAGTTCACCAGGGGCCCCTGGCTACCAAGTTGAATGTTTTGGAAAGAAGATCTCAGCAAGGCCCTTAGAAACCCAGCACCAGGGTGCTAGGGCTCTCAGACAAGAAGATGTCCGGCTGGAAGATGCTACGCTCCTAGGCTGTACAGTGGTTTGTTTTGTTTCTGCTCCTTTCTGCCTGTCTCCTCTTTGCCTACAAGCGATCTTTAGAAATCTTTCTGCCACAGGGACCATCTCAGTGACTGTCTAGACTGAGGGGGCCATTTAAAGCTAGAGCCCCAGGAAAGAACCCCCTCGCTTGCTCTCTCTCTCTCTCTGTTTCTCTCCCCCTCTCTCTCCATACACACGGCCCAGGCAAGCACCTCCTCCTCCCCAGCAGCTCAGCTCTCTTCAGGAATTCAGCCCAAGTCTCAACCACACTTTGGAGAAGACATTAAGCCGTGGGACCAGCCAGACATTTGCAGGAGCCTGGAGCTGCCCAGGGTGGACGGACGGGAAGCCAAGCCGGGGGCAAGTCCCCAAGGAGACGGTGACCCCCTGAGCTGGCAGCCTGTGCGTGGGACTGCACCCTTGCCCTGGCCAGGGCACGGCCCCGGAGCTAATCCCCCTGATTCTTCGCAGCCAACCTCAAGACCCCTTCCTCGCTAGGCGGTGGGAGGGGGATGGGTGGGCAGCGGGAACGCACCCCTTGCACCACCCCAGCGCCCTCCGAGCAAGAGAGCGCCTGGCATCTGGGTCTCCCGCTTCATCATAGATCATGCGGGGACATGCGGTGGGGCAGGGTTCGCTGGGGCAGAGGTGGGGGTGACCGGAGAAGTGAAGCCCCCACGAGGCCCTCAGTGCAGAACGTGCTGTCAAGTCACATTCACAGCCATCACCGACGTCCCCACAGGCGCCGACCCCTTAAGGCGCGCGCGCACACACCGCCGCACTGGAATCCACGCGCGCCCTCACACCAACACATTCACACATGCCCATCGCCCGCCACGCACACTCATGCCACACACACAGGCACAGTCCTCGACAGGCCGCGGTAACTTCCTTTCCCTCCAGTCTGGAAATCTTGAGGAAATCCCTCAAGGCTTAAACTTTTTCGGAGGGGGCGCCCGGACACGCCGGGCGGAGGTGGATAGGGCCGGGGGTTCCGGGCAAGGTCGCCCGGCAGTTTGGGTCTCTGGCTTCCCTCCCTCTCCCCTACGCCCCTCACCTGGTA
The DNA here is from genome assembly GCF_030445035.2 of Dasypus novemcinctus. Classification (NCBI taxonomy): domain Eukaryota; kingdom Metazoa; phylum Chordata; class Mammalia; order Cingulata; family Dasypodidae; genus Dasypus; species Dasypus novemcinctus. The sequence continues at coordinate 53,469,703 of NC_080695.1, read as the reverse complement.
AACCGAGGCACAGCAGGAGGCTGTAGTAGACCACGGGCACGAAGCCCAAGCCGCAGGCCGAGCCGGGGGACCAGGACAGCGAGCTGTTGGCTACGAGGTGGGCGTGCGTGTGCTCCATGAGCGCGCCCCTCGCTCCCCGCGCGCCCCTCGTCTCTCTGCGCCCGGCCTGCGCGCCCCGCGCTGGACGCCGGCCCGGTGGTGGCGCCGGCGGAGGCAGCAGCTGGAGCAGCAGCGCCTCTCTCCCCGCAGGACTTGCTGCTACCCTTCGCGGTGGTCCCCTCTGCTCGCTCCGCACCTGCCCGCCCGGAGCCCGGCCTCGGCCCTCCCGCAGGGCGCAGGGCGCAGGGCGCAGGGCGCGGGGACTCGGGAGGGGCTCCCGGAGCCCGTTTGTGCGCCTCCCACCCGGGACCAGCTCGGCTCCCGCCTCGGAGCCGGGGGGCTGGGACGCCGCTCCCCGCAGCCAATCAGCGCCTGCCTGGACGCGGCGGGGAGGGAGGACGACGAAGGGGCGAGGGGTCCCAGCTGCCCCTCCGGGCTCCAGTTTCTGGACAGAAGATGGATTTAGACCTGGGAACCCCGGTGGAAGCCCGGCGTGGAGAGCGCGCTACCCGGTCCCCAACCCCCGCGGCAGGGGCGTGGTGTGGGTGGGACCTGCTTCTCCCGCAGCCGGCCCTTACTCTCCCAGCGTGTCCTCAGTTTGCCTTTCTCGACTCCGCTCCCGCCACCTCGCTTTCCCCTTGGCCAGGGCGTGGAGTCCATCTCCACGCCGGGAGTCTACGCCCGGGGCATGGGGTGGGGGCGGGGCGGGACTCTGGGAGGCGCGAGGATGCTCAAAGGGTGTCGGTTTGCCCGGACCAGAGCAGCTGAGCCTGCCGGCTCTGTGAGGGTGCCTGCGTGCGTGTGTGCCGGCTCCGAGCGGGCCCAGAGCTGGGCTGTCCCTGGGCTGGAGCGCATTTGAAGGGGTTAAGTCCTGCGAAGAGAAACCCGCCACGCGTGGAACCTTCTGTCAGGTATAGGGAGGCTGCAGCCACTCGGATACACGTGCAGCCACGTTCACACAAAGATTCACAGTACGCGGGGGCACACACGCACTCACACAGACACGTGGTTGCCCTCTGAGCTCACACCCACACACGTGATCACATATGGGCATTCTGGCTAACGCTCACGCAGCACGTGCAATCGCACGTCCAGGTGGTGGCCGGCAGTGTTTGAAGGTTGTCTGAAGGAAAGGAAAAGTCAAGCAGGTGGGATCCAGGCGGCCTTGGAGAGTGGGCACCAGGACAGGTGGGTGGAGAGTTCCCAGCACGGCCTTCTCCAGGCCACATCACAATTGGGAAGGAGAGATGCCTGTCTGGGACTCCACAGGGAGTGAGAGAGTCAAGAGTCTGCAGAGGGTGGGAGGAGCAGCTGGAGATGAGAAGCCTAAGACCCCACCTCTGTTTCCCCGCAGCCCCGTTCCCCACCCCTCCACCCCCTATCCTACAGTGTCCAGTCCTGGGGAGAAGAAACTGGCTGGGCTTTTTCCAGCCTCTTCCAGGGTTGTTCCCAGAGGTGGGGAGCCCTGTCCTCCACACCCAGCCAGGGGCATGTGCTGGGTCGGGACTGGGGTGGGAGTGGGACATGCCCACCTAGGGCAGGGTCCCAAACTCCAAAGCACCCATCACCACCAGCAGTCTGCATAAGGGAGGATCTTGTGGGTCTGGAGTGACCAGAGAGGTAGGAGTCGGTTAAAGGACCTCATTTGTAGCAGATTATTACCAAGGGTCACATGATCCAGTGATGCCAGGTCTGATATTTCAAGTCAAGTTAGAAACTGACACTTTGCTGAGAACACTCTCATTATTTCTATGTAATTACTCAAAGCAAAACCAGAAACAGAACCCCCCTGTGTTGATAAACAAGGCCCATTGTAGAGGCTCAATAAATAATTGTTCACAAAATCTTTAGACTGGATTTGTCAGCAGGTGTCAGCGTGAGATGAGAAATGGAAGATAGGGAGGGAGCCAGTGTGCCATTTGACAACGTCCCCCTCCCTCCATCTATTCAGAGCTCTCCGTACAGTGTGATTCATGGATAAGGCCTCAGGGCCTTTGCACTGACTTTTCCCTCTGCTGAATATTCTTCCTCCAGAAAGCTGCATGGCAGACTCACCTCATAGTCTCTTTTCTCATTGAGGCTGTTCCTGACAATTCCATTAAAATGGAAATCTCCACTCCCTACCCTTGGAAGTCCCATTTCCATTGCCTCTGCCCTGCTGAGTTTTTCTCCATATCACTTAGTACCACCCACAATACTATATACATTTAATGTATTTATTTTGTTTATCATCATCCCCTCTGAGGACGTCACATCTTGAGATGCAAAGGTTTTTGTTTGTTTTGTCCATGGCTGCCCCTGCAGCTCTTACATCAGTGCCTGTGTGCTGTGGGCTTGCACTGGGCATTGGCGGAATGAACGCTCTCACCACCCACTAGCACAGCGCATGCAGGGCATGGGCAGATGAGTTTATCTTTGCTTGTCTTTGCAGACCAGGGCATCACATATTGGGGAGCTATTAGGGTTAGGAGGGGGAAGTCTCAGAATTAGCATGTGTTTATCACCTATGACTGGCTACTCTCTCCTAAAATGATTTGTATGGTTTGGATTCTGGGGTTCTAGTTAGAGACTCTTTATAAAAAGTAGAAACTTGGCTGGGTAGCAAGGAGAATCTTGAGGGACCAAATTGTGTATGAGCCTCCATTTCCCCATCCGTAAAATGGGATAAAGGAAACCCAGTATATCTTTGTTCTAGGAATGCTGAGCAAGAAGATGGAGAATGGAGCGATGGAAATGGCACAAACACACAAACTGAGATTCTGGAGAATGAGGAATTGGCTCGAATCCTCTACTGGCCGTGACGGGATCCTTGGCAACCTGTCAAAACCTGAGTCTCCTGGGAAACGAATGGGTTGAATGAGAACTTTAAGGTCCTGGGGTCAGGCTTTGGGTGTCCATAGTCCCAGAGGAGCAGCCCGAATGAGTCAACCACAAAAATCTATTTAATTTTGCTCAAAGGGCTGACCCACTTGACTGGCTTTTGACGATAATGGCATGCTTGAGCCGGCAACTGTTGCTGGCTAAATGCAATCATTCATTCATTCTTTCAAGAGACTTTTCCTGGATACTTAATGTGTGCTCATCAGAACTAGCCACTTCATTCATTTACAGATCTCAGTGCAAAATGAAAATGCAGGTATCCCTCGTTCAAAGTTCATGAAGGATTTCAAGATGGGGACAGCAGAGCCCTAAAACTAGCATAGAGACCAAGTGTTGGGGCCTCATGTGTGTGCACAGGTTGCAAAAAAATAAGGATGGTCATTTGTTGAGAGTTTATTATGAGCCAGGCACTGTTCTAAGTGTTTTCTGTGCCTTAACTCATTTTTTTCCCTTACCATAACACTGGAAGGAAGGTGCTCTCATTAGCCCCATTTCACAGGAGAGGAAACCAATGCACAGAGAAGTTTAGGGATTTGCTCGAGGCTGGGGTTGGGATCAAGGCAGCCTTATCTATAACTACAGGGTTTATCATCTCTGCTCAGTCTAGTGGGGGGACATGTGTGCATGCAGAAAGCTGTACACAACGTAATGTGGGCTCTTGTAATATGAGGGCAGTGGTTTTATTTGGTTTGTTCTCCACTGCATTTCCCCTGCCCAGAACAGTGGCAAGTACATGCCCAGAAAAAAACCTTAAAATGAATTATTTAATAAATAGAATGTTGGGGGAGGGATTGCAAACTCAAATGCCTATGAGCCTGGGCAAGCAACAAACACAAGCGAGGCAGAACTCTTGCATATTCTTCATTTTCATAAAGAAAGATGCTGTCTCATGTATTTTCTGGAAACACTTAGCCTCAGTTTCCACTCCTCTCCCCTTTAGAGAGACAGTGGTCTGGAGGAATCATTCTTTACTATGAGAAAAACAGCAGCACAAATGGAGTGTCAATTGTAACTAATACTTGACTCAGCATTGGGGAGACTGTAAGAGCGGTGGGGTGGTAACAAACTGGAGAGTGGGTGCAGCTATCGTGCGAGACACTGGTGTGTGGTTGGTTTTCTGATTGTTTTTGTTTCTGTTTTTTTTTAAATGACGTGGTCTGTGCTTTCCTGGACCTTAAAGCCAAGTACACAAGATAGGCATGAATCAATCCACCTCACAAATACATATACCATTACAAACTTGGATAACTGCTATAAACAAAAAGTCAGAAGAAAGGAAAAATGTACCATGGGCATCTGATATGGTCTGGCAGTCAGGGAAGGCTTCTCTGAGGAAGCAATATCTGGGACGTGAAAGGTGAGTAGGAGTTAACTAGGTAAAAAGATGTGGGCTGGGGGATTGGGAAGCATCCCAGAAAGAACACATGCAAAGAACCTGGGGTGAGAGGAAGAAAGGCCCTTTGAGGACCAGGAGGACCAGGGAGGTAGGGTGCAGTGAGTGTGATTTTAGGGGGGAGGCATGGAGCTGGATGAGGTTAGTGGGCAGGGTCTTGTAGGTGGTAGGGGAGTAGCATGATCACGTTTGGATTTTAAAACATTTGCTTTGTCAAGGAGGTGGAGAATTGATTGAAGGAGGCAAGAAAGAAGGTGGGAAGACAAGTTATGAGGCTGTGAAGTTGGGCATGTGATACAGGAGGGTGCCTGGGGCTAGGGTGTTATCGATGATGGACTGTACCACATCCCAGAAATTAGGAGAAGGGCTGCATGGAAGGAGGGAAAGAGGGAGAAGAAGGGAAAGAGGGATTGGGAGGGAAAGAGAGGGACAGAGACACTGGGAGAAAGAGAGAGAATCCAATAGAGAGAGAGAGGGGGGAGAGAGACAAAGAGAGAGAAGCTAGATGGGCGGACAGACAGATGGACAGGGAGAGAGATACTGAGACACGGTGATTAAGATTGAGATTGTTCTAGTTGGGAGGATGGTGAAACGGGGCTTGGAGCACCCGAGGACCTCTCTGCTGACCCACCCCATCCCCCTCACCTCCCACAGGGTAGCTTGTCTTCTGGTTTTTCCTCACTTCTCAAGATTCCATTCCTCACCTGCATGACTTCACCCGCCTCTTCCTCCATGACTTCAAACCCTTCCTCCTCTAGCCTGTGTTGCTACTCAAGATTACTTCAAGGTTGCCCGCTACCTGCCCTTCCTGATTAAGATCGTGGGCAGAGTGAGTTCCCTTCATCTTTGAACCTTCAGGGCAGAGCTTAATTGCAGGATAGCAGACTTGTTAATAGTTTAGGCAGTGAACCTGGTTTCAATTCCAGCTAAACCCCTAGTAACTCATGTGCTTTCACCAGGACTCTCTTCACTGAAATTGGTAAAAAGAAGTTCAAACTAGCATAATTGAAATAAAAAGGAATTTATTGGTTCTTCTAACTGAAAAATACAGATGTTTGTCCCACTTCGGGGCTGGCTAGATATAGGTGCTAAAATGTACCTGTCTCTCCCATCAATGGGCTCTGATTTGCTTTGTATTAACTGCATTTTAAAGTGGGTTCTTCCTACATTATAAAAAGATGTAGACCAGGATCTTTGGGTTTATCAGCTTGGTAAACTGAGCTGAAAGACAATTTCAGCAAAAGTCCTGGGGAAAGCTTTCAATGGACCAACCTGGGTTATGTGTCCATCTCAGCCAAATTCACTGAGTTGGATTTCTGTAGCCAACAAAAATATGCTGATGGTTTCTATCAATGTTAAAGTTCTTGAACTTGATAACTGTAGTTAAGATGGTTATGTAAGTGAAAAATAATATGTACGTGAATACCCTTGTTCTGCGGAAATGTACATGAAGTATTATGTATTCTAAATGCTTAGAAAATTTATAGATAAATAGAGAGACAGATGGATTGGTAGTAGATAGAATTTAGATAGATAGATAGATAGATAGATAGATAGATAGATAGATAGATAGATAGATAGAATGATACAGCAGGTGGGGCAAAATATTAAAATTTGTGGGTCAGGGGGAATGGATGTGGTTCAAGCAGTTGAGTGCCTGCCTCCCACATGGGAGGTCCTGGAGTCAGTTCCCTGTGCCTCCTGAAACAAACAAACAAACAACAAGCAAAACAAACCATAAAACCAACTCAGGGAAGCCAGTGTGGCTCAGTGGTTGAGTGTTGGCTTCCCACATACGAGGTCGTGGGTTCAATTCCCAGCCCATGGTACCTCAAAAAAAATGTGTGGGTCAGGGTTTATATTATTTCTGAAGCTATCCTGTAAGTTTGAAGTTATTTCAAAATAAAAAATTTAAGAAAATAATGCTGATTGGCCAGGCATGGCTCATGCGTCTAGAGCTGCATCCAAGAAATGGGGCTTGTTACTACCAAACCACATGGGTTGTGAGAAGAGGTGGGATGGTTGTCCAAAGAAAAATTGGAATCCTGTAACCAGAAAAATGGGAATGGATGCTGGGTAGGAAGAACAACACGTCTGCAAATTGAATTCATCCCACGGGATACCAGTTTGCAAACCCTCCATTAGAGCTAGGTGATGTTTTATTTTTTATGTGAAGAATACTTTGTTTGAACCATAAACACATGCTGAACTCTAGTTAGTGACAAGCATGCTGAAGTGTTTGGGGTCAAATATACCGATGTCTGCAACTTACTTTGAAATGCATTAAAAAATTAAATGGATTGAGAGAGAGAGAAGAATGGTGAGACAGGTGATATGTGTCAAAGCAAGATGTTAATGTAGAAGCTAAGTGGGGTATATGGGCTTTCACTGTAAAATTCTTTCCTCTTTTATGCATATTTGAACATTTTCATAATAAAATATAGTAAACAATATTTTGTGTCATGTATCTTGGCCAAGCACATTTTATAAGCTATTATTGAAACTAACATCTCCTGGTGGTATGGCAACTCTTTCAAAATGAAGCCTTCAGAGTTGTTGCAGAAAATAATTCCTTCCCTGCTATTAGGCTATCAAAATGATACCTGACATTTTCTGTGATGCTCCAGGTTCTCCACTGACCTTGGCTTCCTCTGCCAGTGCTTTTGACCAGTTTGTCTTTGTCTGAAGGTTCTTATTTGCTTTCCAAGAAGAGCTATAGCATTGAATTTCTCTGCTGTGTTTGTTTGACCCTACCTGCCTGGCTTATAGTTGAGGATGCCTTGGTGGGCTGCAAAGGATTTTCCCAGCAGCCTTTGTAACAATCATTTACTACAATTGTTTGAGCTACATGTCAATTCTCATGGAAGTTGGATAAAGCCTTTCATTGCTTGTCGCTGACCTGTCAGGGTGGTAGGGGGCAGCAACAGAGCAGGATGGGAACATTTCCACACTTGCATGCCTCTCTGCTTCCTATAGTCAAGTGGGGGGAAAAGACAGAGTCCAAGTCATACCTGGGTAAGTTTCATTAGGATGTGGGGATGAGGTGAAGGAAATGTGGGCTTTTCCTGAAAGGAAGGGGAAGACAAGGGTTGGGGATGTCTCTGTGTGTGTGTTATAGATTGAGGGAGGGTATAACTGAGTAGAGTGTTGAACTATCAGGCAAATAGTCTTTTCCCTCCAGTTCAGAGAGGCCCAAGAAACCCACTCTACTCTGTGAAGCCTAACCTGACAAGACTGGGGTGAGGCGGGGAAGAGAAAAGAGAAGGGGAGAGGAGGTGACAAGTGGAGAGAGGAGTGAGAAGGAAGGATAGGAGGGGAGAAGAAGGGACAATAAGACAGGAGAAGAGGGAAAAAACAGGGAACAGAGGGGAGAAGTGAGGAGAAGAGAAACACACACACAGAAAACCAACATGCATCCTCAAACTACCTATTCCCTACCAGTCTGGGAAACAAGTAATGGCAAAAAGTTTTTAAAAGAAATCACAATTGAGGATAGCTTATTTATGCATTTAAGTAATCTCTGAGTAGTAGACTGTTTGCATTTAGGGGCCACCAACAATCTTATTCTCCTTCCTAACAGCAGATTTCCTTTTGGAGAAAGATGCTCTTGCCCTGTAGGTGGTCTTGGAAGGAGAGTCTATTCAGGTACCGACCCCATTATGGGAAGCCGAAGGGACAGAGCTTTTGTCCACAGGACAGCAGTGATGGGCAGGCAGGTGTTCTAAACAAAGAGCCTCCAGGAAAATGCCTTCTGAGCTCTGAATCTTGAGGAGAGGGGAAGACCAAGGAAGAGCCATCTGAATGTCCTTCATCTCAATGGGGACCGCCCAACAGAACCCACCTGCTCTGGTACCCAAGCCCATTCCCAAGCCTAGAGCTTTTGATTTCTCTGTATGTGAGTTCAATAACGTTTCTCAATAAAAATCTTTTTATGTAAGTTAGTCAGAGAAGGTTTCTGTTGCTAGCAACCCAAGGCCACTCGATCTTCAGGTGGGCCTCTTCCTTGTTAGAGTAGCACTTCATGATGGAGTGAACTTTACTTTTGACAAAGCTTAGCCATGCACAGTATTTTATTTAAACCCCTTCATTACCCGTGTGAAGCAACCAGGGCTGCTACCATCAATTCATTTTATGGGGGAGAAATACACAAACCAGAGAGTATGAGTTGTGCTCACAATGGCCTTGCTAGCGTTTGGGGGTGGAGGATCCACGGAGATGATTTCGTCCAACTCCCCCATTTTACAGGTAATAGAATTGAGGCTAGAGAAGTGCAGTGAGGCGTCCAAGGTCACACACTGCACTAGTGTCAGCTGGAATGCAAACTCAGTGTGTACAACTCCAAGTTGCATGCCCTTTGTTGCTTCAATGAGAATTGGCACCAAAAAAAGACAACAACTGTAACTTTTAATTGGCATCATATCTATGTGTGTGTGAATAAAAAGTTATCAGATGTCACTTTTCCTTGATTTGTTCAGCATCAGAGCCCAAGGATTCTCACACGCTGTATAACATCTAGAACTTTCCAGGTACTCAAGTTGTCAAATTGGAAGAGAAAAGGAGGTTCTTTCCCACCAGCTACTCATTAGAACATTCCCCCAATCCCTGAGCTTTCTTTTTTCCCCCCTTCACTCCAACTGCCAAAAAGTTCAATTTTCTTTAAGAGCCTCAGAAATAGTCCTAAGAAGGAGGCATGGGGTATTAAGAGCAGCGAGAGGGAAGGTACTTACCAGAATCCTCCCCGCAGGGATAAAACATTGAAATGCACAGAAAGCATGACTCATCAATGTACAGATAAGGCCAATTCCACCAAGCAGCGAGGATGACAGAAAGCAGAACAGCCATAAAAAGCAGGTAGGACAACTTTGTGGCAGGGTGGGACTGGGCTAATGGTACAGAGGAAAGAACTGTCCTGCTTGGAAAAGCTTCCAAATGTCCCCAGTATCTGGGCAATACAGTCTGTCTTCTTTGGAATAGTTCTATAGTTCCAAGCACTCTGCATCATTGATCTAGGAGGCATGTTTACAATGCAAAGCTGGGGTCTAGTACCATTCCACCTCTCTCTGTAGTTGGGGCTGCTGGGAGTAGAGCCAGGAGACTTGAAGAGAGGTGCTAGCATTTTGCCCAAGCTTTTGAGGGTTAACCAGATACCACAGCAGCTTTAATTTTTAAAGCCAGCAGGTCTATGGAACCTAGTTTGTGGGTTTTGCCCTTAAATTTTTAATTTTGAAGTAATTTCAAACTTAAAGCACAGTTGCAAAAATAACGTAGAGCCCATACAGAAAACACCAATATACCCCTTCCCCCAGATACCGCTTCTAACATTTCCCCACATTGTTGTATCATTTCATCTATCCATCTATCTATTGTTCCACCTGTCTGTCTCTATGTATGTACGTATCTAAACATTTGTGAGCAGGTTGTATACATCATGTTCCTTGAACACATAATGCTTCCATGTACATTTCCTAAGAGCAAAGATATTCACTTGGGAACCATTTTAAGTACAGTTGTCAAGTTCAAGAACTTTAACATTGATATAAAGCTGACAGTCTCTATTCTGAAGTCTTCTTAAGTAATACACAGAGGGAGGTTTGCTTTTCTGAGTTGACACTTTCTGATTCTGGAAACAAATGCAATGATCTGTCAGCATGGTAAGATTTTAAACTCTGACGTCAGGTGGAACTGGGTTTCAGAGCCCTGATTACCAGCTCTGTGACTATGCCCATGTTCCTTTTCTTCTCACACGTTAACTTTTTTTTCTCTGTGTTTCAGTTTCCTACATATTAGAGATAAAGCCCTATCTCATAGGGTTGCTGTTAAGATAAAAGAAATAACTCAGTACTTCCCCAAGTTTAGCCATTTGGGTACCACCTGCATTAGTTTTACCTCCTCTACTCTTATTTACATACTATTTCTGTTTAAGCTGGCTCAGTTTAAAAATATCTTTACTTAAAAATACTTAAAATTTATTTACAAGTTAAACTTTATCACATATATGCAAACTAGTATCTCTTGCTCTATAAAGAAGGAAACCTCTTAAATAACCACGGGGGTAAAATTCTAGCTAGATCTCACAGTCCACCAAGGCTCTGAGTGTAAGCCTGTTCATTCTTTGTTAAAAGGTGGAATTAGCAAATGTTAGTAAGGTGCTAAAGACACGTTGGCACCCACCCGAGACTTTCCCTTGATGTAATCAGAATGATTGGAAAAGGATTAACTCTCTCATCATGTGATTCAATGTTATTTAAAATTGGATCTGAGAACCCCTAAAACAATCTCTTCTGTGGTCTCTCCTTTCTATATTTGGGGAAACACTGTAATTTGTTCAGGTGCCTTCATTCATAGGACACACTCAACAACAGCAACAAAAATCTTTCTTCTCTCTCCTTTTGTCATTGATACTGGGATGCTGCATTTTGAGGGACTCTTGGATGATTTAAACACGGTGGCATCATTTCCACTGGTGAATGTATTTTTTTAACCAGCTGGTAGGGCTGGTAGGTGGAAAATTTGCTCTCAGTTTAAAATCCGGGTCAGATCCCTCTGACTCTGGAGTCTTGACTGATCTAAATGTGGCATTTGAAGTTGAAAATGTCATGGGCAGAAGGGGAAAAAAGTGAAAATTTTAAGCACTTTCTATGTTCTGGGTTCCTCACATACATTATATAATTTATTCAAAATTATATAACTATTCCCAAACAGGACTTATTGCCCCCATCTTAGAGGTAATAATAATAGATATTATGGAAATATCTTTCTCTGTGATAGGCATTCTGGAAATAACTCTTCTGTTTAAAACCTTCACCAATGCCTTCCCTTCTCAAGTAGAGTAAAATCCAAAGTACTACCAAGGCTAATAAGGTCTTCCCAGATCTGGGCCCTGACCACCTCTTGCACTGCTCTCCACCTTGCTTCGCATGCCCAGACATGCTGGCCTTTTACTTTCCTCCATGAACATACCACAGGGCCTTTGCACTTGCTGCCCTCCCTGCTCAGCCATTGCTGTCATTCAGCTTTCTATTCAAACCTCACCGCCTCAGTCCGAAGCAGCTTTAGTTTGATCACTGTTTGTCATTATTTTATTTTATTTATCCATTTTCTGTGTGTTCCATGAGAACAGGGACCTCATCTGTCTCATCACTACCAGAACATGCTTGGCACATAGAAGGTTCTCTGTAAATTTTCATTGACTTTCTTACATATTTCATCTTTACCACCCTAAAACTGTCTGCTCCATTTCACTGATGTCTTCTGCATTTCATTGATGAAGAAACAGAGTCTCAAATTGCTTATAAGTAACTTATCTTAGGGTATACTGTCAGAAAGTGGGAAACCCAGGATTTGAACCCAGGCAGTCTGACTCCAGAGCCATTATGCTGAGATTCTGAAGGTTGAGTCGTATGTTTAAGGTCACTGAGATACAAAGGATTCCAGCTCTGTCTGACCCCAAATCTGCTACTGTAGCCACTAGATCATATTATTTCCTGGAAGCAGAGAGTTTGGGACTTTGGAACCCTGGTTGACCAGATACTTGAGGTCAGTGTCCGCCCATGTCAGTGGATGAAGAGGTAACTGAACTATAACGATCAGTCACATCTCATAGATTTTTGGAAGATCTAATGATTAACAAAGCCATATAGAGTAACAACCCATAGCCATCCTCTAAGAGGAGGGTCTAGCTGAATTTCTGTCAAATGATAGTCACCCATTTGGCAGGGACCACCTTTCCATGTTCCTTGCTGCCAGCTCTAGATCATGCTGCCTCTTTCCTTTCACTGTCCCACAGGCTGGCTTCACCTAATGTATCCTTCATGGTCCTTGGCATAGAACAAAGAGATCTTTACAATCTGGGCTTCATGCATCCTTCCATCTCTCCATCCCAGCCCCTGGATGTCTTTTTTCTATATCTATACACAATTCTTTGCCAACTCTTTAGGACTCAAAGAGACCTTACTGGATTTGAATACCAGCAACTCTGCTTATTCACAGTATGTAGCTTGGCAAGTAATTTAACCTCTTTACATCTCAGTTTCTTCATCTGTAGAAATGGGGACAGTAGTTCCTCATCTTGAAAAATTATGACGTTTACATTAAATAATGCATGCAATTTTGTTGCACAAATGATTCTCATTTCATCCTCACAATGCTTTGAGATGGATGCAATTATCATGTCCATTTACTGTTGAGGAAACAGAGGCTCAAAGAAAATACTTTGTAAGTATTTGTTTTAGTTTCCTAGGTTGCTCAAGTAAATGCCATAAAATGGTTCAGCTTAAATAAGGGGAATTTATTCACTCATAGTTTTGAGTCTGGGAAATTGTCCAGTTGAAGGCATCAACAAGGCCATGCTTTCTCCCCAAAAACTTGTGTTCTGGGACTGGTTGCCAGTGATCCATGGTTCCTCTGTCACATGGCAAGGCACATGGCAGTGTCTCCTGGTCTCTTCTTTCTCTTCTGGGTTCCATTTCAGCTTCTTGCTTCCTGTGGTTTTCTCTCTGTCATGTCGGAATTCATTCCATTTATAAAGGACTCCAATAATAGGATTAGGACCTATCCTGATTAAAATGGGTCACACCTTAAGTGAAGTAGCCATATCAAAAGGTCTTCTTTACAATGAGTTCACTCCCACAGGAATGGATTTACTTTAGAACATGTACTGGTTCAAAGCCACATGGCAAGTAAGTGATCAAACTGGATTTGAACCTAGACATCTGATTTAAGCACCTGTACTCTAAGCCATCTCACTGATGTTCCAACAGGTTCTCATCAAACTTCAAATGTCAGTTTTCTTTCTTCTACTCTATTACATGTCTGCAAAATGGAGTTAATATTAGTATTAACTTTATGGGTTTTGGTATAGGAATGAAATGAAATATTGAATTTAAAAGGCTTAGTACAACATTTGTCATGTAGTAAGTACACAATAAAGTCTATTATAGTGATGGTATTTTTACGATTGATTGCATTAAGATGCACTTGACTGTGAGTAACAGAAAACCTGATTCAAATGAATCAAGCAAAAGGGGATTTATTTTCTCACATGAAAAGAAGTTCTGAGACCAGAGCTGTCCAAGACTGTTAAAATCCCCTGCTCCCTGAGACTTCTTACATCTTCCTGGCCAGGGTTGTGTCACCATTGCACACCTCAACCAGACACTAGAACTGAAAAAATGAGTGATAGGGTTTTATAACAGAAAACTGATAATCCAATCCTACGCCCTACTTGAACGATGTTGGACAGGTGACTTTTCTTCTCTAAGCCTCAGTTTATTTCATCTGTGAAATGAATATACTACTGACTAATTCTCAATATTATAGTGAGATTAAGATAATATAAAGTGCCAGACACTTTAGTGGATAATCAGTAAATATTAGACCCCATTCTCTCCCCCTTACTCAGGCTGAGGCAAATGGTGCTGAATATTCAAAATTTGAACTTATGGATCTGATTCATTATTTATTGGCTGTGAGACTCTGTGGCTATATGGCTTAAATTTTATTTATCTTAAAATTTCAGCAATGATAGTGATGACTCTGATGACAATACTTGCTACCTTTTATTACATGTCTGTTAAGTGGCAGATACCAGAGTAGATACTTTACCTGCACTAGCTAATTTAGTTCTCATAACAACTTATATTACACAGATATTCACTCCTTTTTACAGATTAGGAGTTAAGTAACTTTACAAAATCAAATAAGTCTTTAAGAATTGAAGTCAGATTAGTTTATTTAATACAAAGCTCAATATTTTTAATGCTTACATGATGATGCCTTCTTTAAAATTAGGGATCTCAGTTTCCTCATCTGTAAATGGGCATAACAAGATCTTTCCTTGCCCACCTCATAGGCTTTAGGGGAGAATCAAATAAGATTGGGTTTGAGAAAACCTAAAGAAAACTCTGAATTACTTTGGTAAGCCATCATTCTTGTAAGTCTCAGTAACAACTGGCATTAGCCACAAGAGACACAGTCCAGCAGCCTTGGGTTATAGTCACTGATGCTAAATTTCCATAATCGACCTTTAAGGAGTCTGAATCCTTAGTCTTCCCACCCACCTGCCCAACTCCACACTGAATATTCATATACCTCATTCTGTTTTTTAAGCCCTAGGGCCTAGCTCTTCTTCTGAGGTGACAGTTAGATAATATGATAAATCAATCAGAGCCAAGGGGCTAATGGGAGAATGATATAGGAGGTCCCGAAGGTACTACAAACTCCATGGTTCGGTTTCTCCCTCTCTCCATCTCTTCTTCCCTATTCCACCACCCCACAATGCCACTTTGGTAACAGCCTCTGGAAAAATCCTCTCTGTTCTCCCATTTCACCTTCTTCTGCTGCTATGGCAGTGGCTCTCAGAGGACATTGGGCAGTGTCTGGAGATATTTTGGTTGTCACAACTAGGGGTGCTACTGGCAGCTAGTGATCAGGTATGTTGCTAAATATCTACAAGGTGTGGAGAAGTTCCCCACAACAAAGAATTATCTGACCCATAACATCAATAATGCTATGATTGAGAACCCCTGCTCTGCTAGTATCAGACTCCTTAAGGGCTCTGTGACTGTGACTGACCTGCGACTCCCAGGTCAGTGGTAGGAGTGTTGTCAAGCTTTGTTTTGGTTTCATGTTTTAAAAGGCACCTTCACCAGCCACGGGTTTTGTTCACCCAACACCCAAGACTCTCTTTCGCTAATATTTCTCATCTCCTAGGCAAAGGGATGTATAGTATCTCATTCATACTTCTGGCTTTAGTGATTGGTCAAAGGGGGTGCACATGACCTACATGTGACCAATCAGAGCCCTTCTCTGGGATTTTTTAAAAAATGGGAGGCAGAGGAAAAAAATATTTTTCTACTTTTTGCCCAGGGCTGTTAGGATGGAAACTCAAGGCTACATGTAGCATAGAAAAAGCCCTGCTGCAGTAGGAGATAATAAATAAAATTGGAACTTGCAGAAAGAGAGATGTAAGATAGAGATGGATGGCCATTTGATAGCTTTTGAGACACTAATTCTACCCATTTCTCAGCACCAGCCCTGCCCTTCCTACTGTTGGGTTTAAGCTAGGTCAAATGGAGTCTGTCACTTGCCACCAAAGAGCTCTAATACAGCCATGTTTAAGGATAATTCTTAGATAGAAAAAGGAAAACTTTCTGGGTGCTGGATATATTGTGCTTACCTGAATGGGATTTGAATGAGAAATGGTGTGTGATAGATAGGTTTTTTGGGATTTGGACTATCTTAAGAAGCAAATGAAAAAGGAAGTAATAAATTTTTTGGAAATTTTAGATAATATAATGTAAAGGAAAGATTTTTTTAAAAAGGAAAGGGCCATAAAACAGAAAAAAACCCACAAATATTAAGTTCCAAATATTTTTCTCTTCTTATAATGATTATTTATTTTTGCTTCAACCATCAAACAATTTAGAAAATTCTAGAGGAAAAGGAAAGTTGACTGTATTTACCCATATATACTTTTAAAAATTTATTTATTTATTTATCTCCCTTCCCCTCCCCCCCATTTGTTTGCTCTCTGTGTCCATTCACTGTGTTCTTCTGTGACCGCTTCTATCCTTATCAGCAGCACCGGGAATCTGTATTTCTTTTTGTTGCTTCATCTTGTTGTGTCAGCTCTCCATGCGTGCAGCACCATTCTTGGACATCCCTGCGTGGCACGGCACTCCTTGTGCGCATCAACACTGTGCATGGGCCAGCTCCACACAGGTCAAGGAGGCCCGGGGTTTGAACCACAAACCTCCCATGTGGTAGGCGGATGCCCTATCCATTGGGCCAAGTCTGTTTCCCTATTTACCCATATTTTTATTAATCATGTTATTTCTTTCTTTCTGATGTTCCAAGGTTTCTTCTTTTGTTGTTTCCTTTCTGTTTAAAGAGCTTCCTTTTTCCATTTTAATTTTTATATATAAATCTTTATTTATAAACATTCAAAAACTCTCCTTTCCCCCTCTCCCAATCCCCTGGTAACCTCTTATCTACTTTCTGTTTCTCCAAATTTCTTTAGCCATTTTTTTAAGGTAGGTTTGTTATCAACAAATTCTCTTAATTTTCCTTCATCTGAAAATGTCTTAATTTACCCTTCATTACTTAAGGATATTTTTATTGAGTAAAGGATTTTATTGAGTAAAGGTTGACAGTTCTTTTCTTTTTCTTTTTTTTTTTCAGCACCTGAAAAATGTTGTGCCATTTCTTTCTGGCCTCCATGTTTTCTAATGAGAAATTTGGTGTCATTTAGATTGTTTTCTCCTATAGGTAAGGTGCTATTTTTCTCTGACTGTTTTCAAGATTTTAAAATTTGTATTCAGTTTTCAGAAATTAAATTATGATGTGTCTTGGCATGGATTTTTAAAGATTTATCCTGAATGGAATTTGTTCTCCTTGAATCTGTTGAGTCATGTATCCTGCTAAATTTGAGAAGTTGTCAGCTATTATTTTTTGACTACTTTTAAAGTTGTGCCTCTTTCTCTTTTCCTTTTAAGAGTCCAATGACATGAACATTTTAAAAAAATAGTTCCAGGTCACCAAGGCTCTGTTCTTTATTTTTCAGCCTATTTTCTCTTTGTTGTTCATATTGGGTAATTTCTATTATTCTATATTCCAGTTCACTGATTCTTTCCTCTGCACCATCTATTCTGCTGTTGAGCCCAACCACTAAGATTTATTTTGATTACTATATTCTAAGTTCTAAAATTTTCATTTGGTTCTTTATATCATCTTTTTATTTGCTGATATTTTCTATTAATTTGCTGAAGTTTCTATTTGGAACTTGTTTCAGGCATGTTTGAAATTGGTTTTCTTTTTTTAATTGATAAAATTTTAAAACTTTATTGGGATACATTAAAGAAGAACTCAAAAAATAGTGATAACATGTTAATTACCTAGTAATGTTCTTCTATAGGAATGAATTCACTAAAGTGCCAGAACTTTATGTGTATGTTATTATTTGTCCTTTACCACAATTCTATGAGGTCGTTCCTGTCTTTTTTCTTTTTAATTTTAAAATAAAATACTTAAGTACATCAATCATACATGAAAAAACATAAACAATAGTTGTATACTAAATTTGTGAATTTGCCAAACAAGCATATCAACATACAGGGTTCACAAGCATCTCCCATCACCAACACCTTGCATTATTTTGAAACATTTGTTACAAACTATGAAAGAGCATCAACAAAATATTGCTACTAACTATAGTCTATATGTTACATTTGGTGTATTTCCCCCATCCCATTAATTGAAACTGGAAATTCTCAAACTGAATGAAAAAGACAATAAATAAATGCAAACACCAAGAAGCCTGACATGTCAGAATTATCCAACAAGGATTTTTTTCCCCTTCAAACTTTACTTTATATTTATAGTTTTTATTAGAGAAGTTGTGAACTTACAAAACATTCGTGTAAGTATGAAGAATTCCCATACAACACCCCTCCATCAACATATTAAGTTGTTGTGGAATATTTGTTTCAGATTGTGAGATATTATCAGACCATTACCACAAATTATGGTCTATAGCATGCATTTGGTATATTTTCCATACCCCTCTATTATTAACACAGTACTTCTTTGGCATTGACGTAAGAATATTACAATATTGCTGTTAAATATATTCCATAGGTTATATTAATTGTATTTTTTCCATGCATCTCCATAGTCTTACCACCTCTGACAAGGACTTTAAAATAGCCATTGTAAAAGTGCTTTGAAAACCAATTACATCCCAACTGAGGGGGTGTAGTATGGAAATTCTTCATATTTACACGAATGTTTTGTAAGTTCACAATTTCTCTAATAAAAACTATAAATATAAAGTAAGCTTTGAAGGGGAAAAAATTCTTGTTGGATAATTCTGACACGTCAGGCCTCTTGGTGTTGGCAACTATTTATTGTCTTTTTCATTCAGTTTGAGAATTTCCAGATTCTTGGTATGATGAGCAATTTTCAGTTGAATCAGGGATACTTTTGTATTAATATTATGTTGCAAGACCCTGGATCTTACTTAAAACTTCTGTTTTGACTGGCTTTTCTTTTTTCTTTGTTTTCTGACACTGCTCTGGCAAGGGACAGGAGTGGGCATCTCATTACAGTTAGGTAGATGTAGTACTTGTACTTATAATTATTTTATATGTGATTTCCAGGGTTTTCAGTTGTATTTAGTAGGAAGACCAGGACCAAGCCTGTCTTCTCCATCTTCCTGGAAGCTGATATCACGTACATTTCTGCTAAGGGCCGGAAATGTAAAGGGAAGTGCACACGCATCGCAGTCAAATCCATCCCAATGTGAATCCTAGAGCTACCCCTTGTATGCTGTTCTGAAAATCCAAGCATTTTCACTTAAATTCTCCTCTTTAATCTTCACATCAAATCTGTGAATTTGGTCTTATCAACTTAATTTTATATTTGAGAAAACAGACTCTGTGAGGCAAAATAACTCAAGGTTATTTGGTCCTTGGCTCACACCATAGATAAGTAATAGGTAAAGAGATACACAGAAAGAGGACCAGGGGTGGCTGTTTGGTGTTAGGTGGCATGAAAAATTAGAGAGGTAGGCATGGTGGGCTAGAAATAACCTTGGTATGGTCACCACAGGATCTAGTCCCAACTGGGTATTCAAGTTATTTTTGTGATGTCTCTAGGATGAAGAAGTTTAGGGTTAGATGGTGTCTAAGAACATTTTCTCTGCTGTAATTTTATTATGAATGTAATATGAGTTCCAAGGACATTCTAGTTCCAATAGGTAGGAGAAGGAAGATCTATTAAACGAGGAAGGGTGACACCCAGAGCACACAGAACCAGAGTACTGGAAAACACTTCAACAAAGAAAGGGGAAAAAATGGATGATGATTGATGAAGTGCTTGTAAATGCCTCAAGGTCATCAAATAATTCAGACTGAATCTTCCCCTTGGAAGAGGTGATTTTTTATCAGAAAAAGTGCTGGGATCTTCCTCTTTCTTGAGACTGCCCTTGATGCCTTAGGCTGTCTTTAGTTACTTCTCACTGTTTGCTCCTTTATTGTATTTACTACCAATTCCTTCAAGGTAGGAACTGGGTTAATAGTATCAGTGCCAACTATTGGGTTCAAGCACTCACCAGGTGCTTGTCTGTGTCTCACAAACAACCCTATATGGTATACTATATTACACCCATTTTACAGAAGATGAAAGTGAGGTGTAGAGAGATCCAACAACTTGTCCAGGGGCATTCAGCTCATAAGTGGCAGAACTCAGATATCACCTCAGTTCTCCCCACTTCCTGACCCTCATTCTTGAACACAAGACTGCCACGTCCTGTGTCTTATTCATCTTTGTAATCCTAGAGCCCAGTACAGTGCTGGGAACAGAGTAGTTCATCAATAAGCATTTGTTGAATGGATGGGTAGAAGGAAAGATTGAAGGAAGAAATGAATGAAGGAAAAAATATGGAAAGAAAATAGAAGGGTAGAATGATGAAAGGGTGGATGGATGAATGAAAGGAAGGATGCAAGGTTAATGAGTAGAGAGATAAATAAAAAAGATGGGATGGATGGATGGATGGGAGGAACACTCTAAATATGAAGTCCAGGCCACACTTAATAGAGAAATAGTGATATTCACTTATTCCCTCCTTTCTTTCTTCCCACCACTTATGCAGCTAGAAATTAGCAGAGCTTTGAATTCTGCTCTTCCTGCCTCAGAAACCCATTAACTCCTATAGTATGATTCTGAAGGGTGTCCCCCACATATCTACAGGGACCCTCTGGGGTGGAGTTCACTGGCAGGAGTCTAGGAAATGGGAGTTCTCATTGTCAGGCATGTGAAGGGTGTGATTTAGGATATGGGGAGAAAGGAAGGCAATCATCTCAGGACAGATACAGAGACTGGGTCCAGTTCTCAGGGGAGAAAACTGACAAGGGTTTAGATCAACCCAAAACCAAGTCATTGAAATTTATTAGCTGGGTGACCCTAGGCAAGTTATTCAATCTTATTGATCCTCTGTTTCAAAATGAGGGTTTCATTGCATCCATTTTAACAAGAATTAAATGAAATAGTGTATGCATAAAGTACCTCATATGAGTTCTCAAGAGATGGTAGCCATTATTATTTTTTCTTTTTTTATTGTCTTTTTTTTTTTAAAGATACATAGATCAAGCAAAATTTTACATTAAAAAATGTAAGAGGTTCCCATATAGCCCATTCTCCCCCCCCCTCACTCTTCCCACAGCAACATACTCTTTCATTAGTGTGGTATTGCATTTGATGAATACATTTTGGAATACTGCTATGCTCCATGGATTATAGTTTATGTTGTAGTTTATGCTTTCCCTCAGTCCATTCAGTGGGTTATGGCAGGATATATAATACCCTGCATCTGTCCCTGCAATATCATTCAGGACAACTCCAAGTTCTGAAAAAGCCCCCATATCACACCCCTTCTTCCCTCTTCCTGCCCTCAGCAACTCCCATGGCCACTATCTCCACATCAGTGGTACAATTTCTTCCATTGCTAGAATCAAAATTGTTCTATAATAAAATACCAATAAGTCCACTCTAATCCATATTTTATTCCTCCATTTGCAGACCCTGGGATGATGATGTCCAATCCACCTCTAAATCAAAAGGGGGCTTAGATCCCACATGGCTGATTGACATGATTCTCCTGCTTGCAGTTGTAGACTCTCTTGTTTTCCCAGTGTGGTGGTTGACCATTCTCACCTCCCTGTTAGCTGACCTGGGTAAGTCCAATGAACCAGACAGTAGGGGTTGTAACTCTGCTGATGCTCAGGGCCCAACTGGCACATGGACAATCCAGAGATTCAAGTCTCCTGAGCATACGCTAACCCTAGCACCAACCACAGGTTCAGTAAAAGTGACAGAAGAGGAATGTGTAGAGAGGTCATGTCTAGTCTGACTCCATCACACTCAGGAGCACAAATTCCAAAGCAGGGCCCACTGGCAAGGCACTGAACTCCAGAGCCATTTGCCATGACCGTAGAAACTGTGTGTCTCTGTAACCCTCAGGAGCACCACTACCTGGGACTGTATCTTTGTCTTTGTCTGTATCTTTGTCTTTACTACTTTGGCTGTCTCTGGGATCCTGATGAGACATGCATAAGCGTGACCCCTCTGATGACCTCCTGACTCATTTTGAAGTCTCTTAGCCATATAAACTGATTTGTCTTTACCTTTTCCCCTTTTATTCAAGGTCTTTTGTTAGTTGCATCACTAGCTGGTGATTGGTAGTAATCCCTTGGTACCAAGGAGGCTAATCCCTGGGAGTCATGTCCCACACTGGGGGGAAGATAGTGCATTTACATGCTGAGTTTGGCTTAGAGAGTGACCACATTTGAGCAACATGGAGGCTCTCAGGAGGTAACTCTTAGGCACCTTGCCGCTCTGGGCCTAGCTGAAAGTTCAAGCACACAGGCTCATAAGCATAGTCAGCAGTGTCAAGGGCCCATCATTAGACCATCCTTCTTCACTGGTCTTTGCCCTTGCACTTGGGGGATTGTTACTGTTCTATTGGGGAATGAGACAGAGCTCCCCAGGATTGGAACTCCACACTCCCTCAGTTGTCATGTGTAACTCTACCTACTATGACAATACCCAATGAATATCTGAACATATTTATATACCCTATATACATGTCCTGGAGAACTTCCTCCCCCCATGCTTCCCCCATCAATGACACCCACACCAGTGCTCCTCCCCTGCCATAGATGAACCCCTCTGTGATCCAAAACTCTTCCAAAATGAAACCTAATATATTGCCAAATGCAATTATTAGGAAAATGAAATAGTAATGATAGGTTTAAGGATTAGAAATAGAATACATAGTAATTTAGAAAAACTAAAGTAAAGTAAAAAAATTAATTGGGGTATTAAAAAATGAAAAATATCATAAAACTTTTTTTTTTACATTTTGCCTTTCATCATTTTAATAGGTGTTGCCCTATATGTACAGTGGTAAGGCAATCTCTTCCATTCCTTCCTTAGTGTCTACATCCTTTTTTTTTTAATTCTTAATTTTGTCTTCAAAAAGTTTTAGATAACAGCAAAGACGCATATACAATATAAGGGACTCCCGTACAACCAACATCAAACCCTTTTCCCCCTTCCCCAGCAATGATCTTTTTACATGTGGATGTTATATTTGCTATAGCTGATGTACAGATATTGAAACATAGTTACTAACCATGGTTCTATTATGGTTTACATTATGGTTTATATTTTAGACTGTACACTTTTAAGGGTTTTTGGTGAAATTTTACATGGCCTATATCTATCATTGCATGATCTTGTGGAACACTTCCATTGCCCCCCAGTTACCTCCTCTTCTACCTATTCTATCCCTTCACTGCACAACCACTTACCCTTACTTTATCATAGATTTTGCCCATGTAGGCATCAGCTCACAACCTTCCTCTCCCCCCACCCCCATTTCCTGTAAGACTATCTTCCAGTCTCTAGCTCTCTCAGACAGCTTGATTTGCTCAGTTCATATCAGAGAGGTCCTGGAGTATTTGTCCTTCAATGCCTGGGTTGTCATTATTATTACTCATATTATTATTATTATTTTAAAAGCCCTTGGATTCAGAAGATCTGGATTTGCATTTCAAGTTAGCAGAGTTACCAGCCAGCTATGTGACCATGGGCAGGGCATTTAACTGCTCAGTATTTTCTCTCTTCCTTTTTTCATTCATTATATATGTACTGTTGTAAGTGTAAGACACTGTGCTAACTAGGGGAATTGCTGTGGATATGACTCAGTCTTTGCTTGGAGGAGCTCTTAGTCCAGTAGAGAGATAACAAATATAATCCATCGAGGGAAGAAGAACTAATATCCATAATAACAAACAGACTTTGGAGTCTGACAGATAGTGGTTTGATTCTTGGCTCCACCACTCGTGAGCTTGAGCAAGTCATTTAACTGTTTTAGTTCTCAGAGACCTCATTTGTAAAATGGACTTGATGATAATAGAATCTACCTCATGTGTGTTTTTTTTTTAAAGATTTATTTATTTATTTAATTTCCCCCCCTCCCCTGGTTGTCTGTTCTTGGTGTCTATTTGCTGCGTCTTGTTTCTTTGTCCGCTTCTGTTGTCGTCAGCGGTACGGGAAGGGAAGTGTGGGTGGCGCCATTCCTGGGCAGGCTGCACTTTCTTTTCACGCTGGGTGCACTCCTTGCGCGTGGGGCTCCCCCACGCGGGGGACACCCTTGCGTGGCACGGCACTCCTTGCGCGCATCAGCACTGCGCATGGCCAGCTCCACACGGGTCAAGGAGGCCCGGGGTTTGAACCGCGGACCTCCCATATGGTAGACGGACGCCCTAACCACTGGGCCAAAGTCTGTTTCCCCCTCATGTGTTGTTTTGAGCTTTTAATGAAATATTGGCACATCAAGTCCTTGGGATAGTGCCTGGCATAAATAAAGCAAAAGTTGGTGACATTTGTGCATCCGTATCATGGGGACATTTATTCTTATCCTGCTTGCATACATATCAAGGATGTTTGAGTACTAAATAAAATAATATAAGTCAATGGGTTTTTTAAGATGTGATGTAAAATATTAGTTGTTACCGTTCTAAGTTTCTTGACAATAAGACATGCCACAGAAATTGTTCAGCATCTACTGTTGTGCCTAAATTGGTCATATAATAATATTTGCTGATGCTAAATTATAAAAAGGTAGATTCTATCCTGCTCTTCCTCTTGTCCAATGGAGCTCTGTTTCTCAAGCATTCTGCAGACAAGAGTGCTGGGAGCAGAAGCAGGGATTGGGGGAGCTTGTTCCAGATGAGATTAGAATTGAAATAGCAGGTGATTACAAGCAATTTATTTTCCAGGCAACTGCTTCAACTTCATGCCTGTCTCCTCATACCAATTCCACAGGTCACCTCCTGTTGTCCTCAGCATAGGTGTGCAGAGTGAGCTTGAAGGAGATAAGGAGTATCTAAAGCTAACTGGGGAAGGTTTTCGGAGGATAAAACTCAGCTGCACAGGATAGGGACTGGTGATGGGCAGGGGTGGTGCTAGAATGAATCAAAGTAGGGTTGAGGAGTTAACCTGCCTTGGCTCTGCTTGAAGATGGTGTACATGGATTCTTTCTGTTCCTGCAATTCATTCATTCATTCATTCATTCATTCATTCATTCAACAAACATCTTTTGAGCATCCACTGTAGTAGACACTGAAGATAAAGGAGGAAAAAGACATCACCTCTGTCTTCCAAGAGCATATACAGGATCCCAAGGTCAAATGTCTATAAGGCTGTGATAAGGTAGCATTAGCTGCTGTAATAAAAAAAAAACCCAACATTTCAGAGGTTTTAACACAAAAATGCTTTACTTACTAATGAAACATCCAATGTGGGTGTTTTTGATTGGCAGTGGTAGGTGGGAAGGTCTCTATTCCAAGCAATCACTCAGGGACTGAGGCTGATGGAGGCTTTTCCACTTTTAGTGTGTTTCTGCCAAGGTCACTCTGACAGATAAGAGAAGAGAAAGATGACTGAGCATGGGAGTAGCCCTCATCACCGCTTCTCAGAGTTCACTGACTAGAACTTAAGGTGGCCATGCTGCAAGGGAGGCTGGGCAATATATCTAGCTGTGAGTCCAGAAAGCGAGGGAAAAGGTTTGGCAATTGAATTTTCATCGCTGCCAGAGGGTCAGATGGAAGCAAGATGAAACAGGGCAAGTGGGGACTTTGGTAATCAGAACAGTTACGCTCTTCAAAAAGGGCAGATGGGTCTCAGTTCTACGGGACCGTTGCCACATGGGAAATGTTGCGAAATCTTTGGCTTTTTCCATAGAAGCTGAAAATCTAGGTTTTTAAGCTCAATTTCCCAACTCTGAAATATTGCCAGTTAATTAAAAAATTTAAAGACATGGAATAGACAATATTCTGTAGAGAAAACTAACCAAACTGCAGGCCTTTTGGCCTATGAGCCTCTGGCTCATGGACCAACTGAAGAGATATAAGCAAGCAATTACAGTTCAGTGTGACCAGAGCTGGCACATATAGTGCCGGGTGTCTATAGTGGGTGGGGGGTGTGACAGATTCCCGTGGCCACTCCTTCTCTATGGACAAGGACTGTTTTATTTGGGAGGTGGGGCCTTTGGTCTCCCCTTTTTCCTTCTGGAAACATTTAGTCACCTGGTATTTATCAAGCATGTACTATATGCCTTGTTCTGTTCCAGGTGCTGGAGAGAAAGGTATGAACAAGACAGACATGATTTCTGCTTCCCAGGAGCTTGCAGTCTATTGGAGAAAGTAGATACTGAGCAAGCATAAAAGAGAACAGGTGCAATCGGTGTGTATAAGGGAAACTAACCTGGTTGGGAGTATTGAGGAAGGCTTTCTAAAGGATGAGAAGTTTAGGAGAGATATGAAGCGTGATCAGGAGTTCTCCAAGGAAAGAGTGCTGAGGGGAAGTATGCTCCAGGTGTGGGAGCAGCATGTGCAAAGGCCCTGGGGTAAGAAGGAGTGTTTTGGAGGAACTCAAAGAATTCCAGTGGGATTTGAAGAGTAGAGCAGCCCTGACACCAACAACTGCATGGCCTAAAGTACAAATGAAGGCCCACCCACATACCTTATGCCTAAATATTTTCACTTATCTATTAAAGGCAAAATGCAAATTATAATTAATGAATATAAAATTAAAAAATATTAGAATAAAGCAAATTTATTTCAGTTTTAGAAAAGTAAAGTCAATCTCAAAAATAAGTTTAGTATTGAAAGTCCAGTTAGTTGTCAATGTAAAGAACAGATATGCTTTGTTTGTGATGAATGGAATCTGAACATACATATATGCAAATTTAAGAGTAATATAAATCATTCAATATTGCAAAATGTTCTCAGCTGCCATGTTCAACCACTGCAAATACCGTGCTAATTTGTGAGCACCTCTGAATCCATGAATTGCAACATTAATTAGGTAACAATGCTTAATTTTGTAAGAATATATTGCATTCATGTTATCTGAGAGGAAGGATGTGACAAGTTAATTAATTTGTCTTTTCTCTTACCTAAGTTTTTTCTGTGCTGAAATCTTCTCTGCCTTTCAAAGCAGCATTTATTTCCTCCATCAACAAGGGTACCAGAGATAAACCTGCCTGGTATTTGGAAGCAGTTGCCTTGAGAAAACCAAAACTTTTCATTTAGAAATAATTTCACACTGACAGACAGTTGCAAAAATAATATAAAACCCATAAAGAGAACTGCAACATACCTCTCACCCAGAGACCCAGATCCACCAACTTTTAACAGTGTGCCACATTTGCTATATCATTCTATCATCCATCTCAATTATCTATCTATCTATCTATCTATCTATCTATCTATCTATCTATCTATCTACCCACCCATCTATCATCTATCTTGGTTATATATCATCTATTCACCTAATCATCTATCATCATCATCTGTCTATCCATATATCTATTTTTTAAACATTTGAGAGTAGGTTATATACATATTGCTTCTTGAATACTTTTTATTTATTTATTTTTTATTCTTATTTTATTTTTTTTAATTTCTCTCCCCTTCCCCCTGTTATCTGCTCTCTGTGTCCATTTGCTGTGTGTTCTTCTGTGTCTACTTGCATTATCCGCCGGCACTGGGAAACTGCGTCTCTTTTTTGTTGTGTCATCTTGCTGTGTCAGCTCTTCCTGTGTGCAGCGCCACTCCTGGACAGCCTGCGCTTTTTCACGTGGGGCGGCTCTCCTTTCGGGGTGCACTCCTTGTGCGTGGGGCACCCCTGCATGGCAGGGCACTCCTTGCATGCGGCAGCACTGCACATGGGCCAGCTTACCACATGGGTCAGGGGGCCCTGGGGATTAAACCCTGGACCCTCCATGTGGTAGACGGATGCTCTATCAGTTGAGCCATGTCCGCTTCCCTTCTTGGACACTTAATACTTACATATACATTCCTAAGAACAAGGGTATTCTCTTATGCAACCAACTTAAGTGGAGTTATCAAGTTCAAGAAGTTTAACACTGAAACTTTAGTCCATATTCCAATGTTTTCCTATGTTCCAATAATTACTTTTGGAGCATTTTCTTCTCCAAAAATTAGATCCATTTAATTGTCATTGTCATTGTCTCTTTTTCTGTTTTTTAGTTATGGAAACATACAACATAGACTTTCCCATTGCAACAACTACCGAGCATACAATTCTGTGGAAATAATCACATTCACAATGTGGTACTACCTTCACGAACTTCCATTACCAGAACTCCCATCTTCCCAAACAGAAACACTGCACCCATTGTGTATTAACCCACTGTGTACTATCCTATTGTCTTTTAACTCTTCATTTGCTCTCCCTGCTGCTGCTAGTAACCTCTACTATTTCTGTCTCTATGAATTTACTTCTTATAGCTCTTTCATATAAGTGGAATTATACATCTGTCCTTTTGTGTCTGACTTATTTCACTCAACATGCTATTTTCAGGGTTCATTCATTTAGTAGCATGTATCAGAATTTCATTCATTTTTAAGGCTGAGTAATATTCCATTGTACATATAGGTCACATTTTGTTTAATCCATTCATCTGTTGATAGACATTTGGGTTGCTTCTACCTTTCGTATATTGTGAATAAAGCTACTATGAACATTGGTATATAAATATCCATCCAAGTCTCTGCTTTGAATTCTTTTGGGCGTATATCTAGAAGTGGGATTGCCAGGTCATTTGGTAGTTCTATGTTTAATTTTTTGAGGAACCACCAAATTGTTTTCCACAGTAGCTGCAGCAACTTACAGTCACACTAACAATGTATAGGCATTTCTATTTCTCTGCATCCTTGCCAGCACTTGTTATTTCCTATTGTTTAAAATGCTAGCCATTCTAGGGGGTGTGAGATAGTATCTCATTGTGGTTTTAATCTGCATTCACCTAATGATGTTGAGCATCTTTTCATGTGCTTCGGGACATTTGAATATATTCTTCGGAGAAAGGTCTGTTCAAGTCCTTTGCTCATTTTTAAATTGTGTGTTTGTCTTTTTGTTGTTCGGATGGAATTACACTTTGACTTAAAGATATAGAGCAAAGGGTGCAGAGAAGCATTTCCCTGGGGCCTGAATGGTGTTAGTCATGACAGCTGATTTTTAAGGTTATGGGTCATACCATGCTGGCATTGAATGCCAGGACTCAAGTGATGGAGTCTAGTATTCTTTAATAAATTTATTTGTGTACATGTTTGTAATATGTGGAGCCATCTGAATTGTGTGAGTCCACTGTGGGCAGGGTGTGGGAGGCAGCGCCTCTGTCCATATCTAAGAATTGTACTGATGTAGAGAGAGAGGAGAGAAGAACAAGGGAATTTGTAAGAAGTTGGCAGGGATACAATCCCGTAGGACCTCAAAGACTAGGTTGAGGGGTTGGAAATTTATCCTAAGTGCAGTGGAAGCCATTGGAACTTTTATAATATGAGAATGACATGATAAGGTTTGTATTTTAAAAAATCACTCTGGCCGGTGTGTGTAGGGGAATTCGAATGAGGCTGTGAGGAGAGCCATAGGGAGACCATCACCGTGGTTTCTTACATCCAAGATTCTTTGTTTCTGTGTATTTATCAGCCTAGATTGTTCCATTACATGGCAGTGTATGTTAGCTTTCATTCTGAATTTGTTTTTCAGTGGGGAATTAGGCTTAGCAAATACTCCTTGTACTTAGGGAAGAGCTCTTCGTTAAACATGATTTTTTGAAATCTTCTAATGTTTAGATTGTTCAAATTAGTCATGGGATAGGAGACAAACAGAACCGCACTTTTCTCATTAGTCATTGTGGTGAAAGGAACATTTAGAAGATATCTGGGCCAAAGGATTCCCTAGCTTTGGAGAGGGTCAAGGAATTACCCTCCATTCCCTTATGCTATAAAATGGACAGCCCATTCCATGAAAGGAGATGAAAATGGGGATGGTGAGATGGGAAGAGAAAAGTGTGTGTAGATGGCAGGTGACACTGCAGTAACTGCTGGGGAGTCCCGGGTCTCTATAGGGGGTGGGGAGTGTTGAGGACCCATGGCCTCTCCTTCCCTATGGGCAAGAAATATTTTATTTGGGAGGTGGGTCATTTGGCTCCACTTCTTTCCTTTTGGAAATAGCAGCAAGTCTTGAGGGGAAGAACATGAAGGAAGAGAATGTCACTGTTCTTGAACACTTCAAGACTGACCCCCCAAAATTGTATTTTTCAGATAAGGACAATGAACAACTTGTTCATGGTTAAACTTGGCCATCTTGAATCCTCAGAATGTTCTTTAACATTGTCTTTGCCTCCCCATCCAAAGATTAGCCTGTTTCGGTAGATTATCCCTCTGTGGAGTCTCATCCACTCATCTCCTCATTCTCACTTCCTAGGCCACTCTCTTAGCTGACCATCTCAGCTTGTGTGCCATGTCACCCAAAGGGCATGGGTTCTACAGGGAATAAATAGTGCTGAATCTGAATCCCAGCTTTCTTTGGGCAGTTAGTCCCACCTTTAGAAACCACAGTTTACTCATCTGTACAATGGGAACAAAGATGGCCTATTTGAGGAAGAGAAGAGATCATGTTGCCCAAGTATGCAACAAGATTGATTTCCTTCCCTTCTATGCCACAGTAAGGACTAGTGACAGGGCAGAACTAGCACTCAGGACTCCTGGCACACATAGAGGTCTATTCTCTACTTTAGATCCTCCCTCTACTGAGCAATGAGTGCTCTCTTGGGAAACATCTCTAGTTTCTTGAGCCTTGGGGTTGTGTGAAAGAGTGCGCCTCTTCCAGTCTGGTTGTGGCTGACCCTATAGGTCTCATATCCAAGAGCCATCCCACCTTCTTTGATAATGAAGTCTGGTGACCATATTCTCTGGGAAGATGAACCACATCTCAGACTCTGGGGATGAGCCATAATTGGTTCAAGACAAGCCTGGGGTCAAATCCCAGCTCGGCCTCTTACTGGCTGAGTGACCTTGTGTAAATTGCTTCACTTCTCTGAATTTCGGTGCTGACAGCTGTTTAAGTTGAGGCTATGGACAGATGAAAGGCTCTACAGAAGGTCCTTGGCATGCTAGGGGCACCTGATAGATGGTAGCTGTCCTGATTCTTTTATGTACATCTGACTGCTTTGCTTTTTACTTAAATGCAGGGTGTTGGATTTCTAGCTACATGGGTTCAGAATTGGGGTTCACTTCAAACCGCACTTCTTATACATTAATGCTCTTAGGTATCACTTGGGGATCTTGTTGAAATGCAGGCTCTGATTCAGTAAGTTTGGGGCAGGTTCTGAGATTCTGCATTTCTAACGTGCTCCCAGGTGATGCAGATACGGCTGGTCCATGGACCACACGTTGAATAGCAAGGCCAATAAGGAACATGTACATAGAAGTCCTTCTGGTGGAAGGGCGAGGAGGAGGGGTGAGAGTCTGACTCTGCTTGGCTTTTTGCTTCTCATTCAGGCTTGGAGGTCTTCTGCCTCAAGGTCACTCAATCGAGGCAGCGCAACACAGGAGCCAGGGGTTATGGCCTGATTCTTCCAGGCCAGTCAGTGCATTTCTGAGCGATGGCTCCTTATGAGCTGCAAATTGTTCAGCGAATTTGGGTTCCGCTCAACTGCTTCAGGCAAGCCTAACCTTTCAAGCACCAGTGGTGTCTGTCTGGGTATGCAGAGGCTACTCAGGGAATGAGGAGGAGGTTATTCTGATTAGGGGAATTTCATCTGTGGTGCTGTCTCTGATGGGTCTCTGCAAAGAGCGTTTCTGCCAAAATGGATGTGTCTGGAGGATGAGGCTGAAAATGCAATCCTGCATGATTGGAGAGAGGCATGTGTCATATGATGTCCTGGAGTGAAGTCACCTGGGCTATGACCACAGACTTCCTGGGAAATGGCTGGGGAGGTTTAGGTTGCTGGGCTCGGTGTGGGGGAGTGGTACCTTTCCTATCACTCCCTGCCTGGGGCTCTCCTCTCCTTTCTCAGTGTCTAGCACACAGCCTGGCTAAGAGATGGCCTCAAGGTTTTTTGTCTGTGCCTTTTAATGCATTATCCCTTGGCCTCCCAATCTGGAGAATAGTCTCATTTCTGACTTCCCTGACTTCAGAGCCCATCTGAAACTCAGTTCTTGCTGGAAGACTTCATCATCATCATCACTAGTTATCATCAGTATCATTACTATAGCTGCCATTTTAGCTATTGTCGTCATTATGATTGTTACCATTTATTACCATTCTGCCAAGGGCTGAACATTGTGACAGAAGCTTCTAGCTATTATTTAACCAGATCCCCTCAATAATTTATTATCATCTCCATCTCACTGGGGCTCAGAGAGGCTAAGTCACTTGCCCAGGATCTCAGAGCTTGTGAATGATGGAGCTGGGATTTGAGGTTAAGTTTATCTCTCTCCAGAGCCCATGAGTATGATATAGTTTCCCAGTCTTAGAAAGAAAAAATTGAGGCCCTGCTGTGCAAATTCCAAAGAGTGCTCCTTCATTGGATATCCTATCAGGACACTGGATAGGAAAATACTTTAAAACTTGGCCTATGGAGCCAGATATCTTGAGTTCAAATTTTGGCTCTGCTGCTTCCCCAATAACATAACTAGGAGCAAACATCTGAACCTTTCTGACCTAGAGTGGCTCCTCTGCAAAACTGGGACAAATACAGTACCTTTCTTTTAAAGAGTTGTAATGGAGATGAGTTAGAAAGTGCTAGAACAGTCTTGGCACATGTTACCTTTTATTGTTATCCACTTCTGCTGTTTCAATTGGCCTTTACTGAGAAGTTACCTGTTTTCCTCATTGTCATCAATTTGACATCTATGGTGCCATGAGCATGCTTTAATAATTGCTCACTAATTGTGGCCATAAACATGTCATTTCCAACCTTGTGACCTCAGTTTCCTTCTGTCAAATGTGATTAATGAAGCCTATCTAATAGGATGGTTTGCAGGTTCCAGTGAGAGAATAGGTGAGGCGTGCTTGATCAATGTTTGCTAGACTCAATGACTGAAACACCTTAGCAAACTCTTGTGATTCTGTGAATTTACAGTCAAGTTAAGAACGATATCATTACATTTTCTTTTTTTAAATAAAGTTAAATTGATCTGTTAGGCTCACCAGCCTGCTTGATGGAGCTTGGGAATATTCTCCACTGGGTTCCTTCAAGAACCCCACCATCTCAAGGAAACCAAGGAAGGGCTTCACACCTGGTCTTCAAAGGACTCCATCCTTATGACTTTTGCTGCTACTCCAGTTGAGCCTTCATCCTCCACTCTTTGGAACTGCCTCTCACTGCAGAGGGGTCTTGTCTCCTGGCAGCTGGATGGGAACAGGGCCCAGGGCTCTTTCCTTCATAGGACTGTACCCCTGGGTGCTCCCAATCTCAGGTCCCTCTCTTTCTGCTCACTTAGCTTGATTTCCTGGATGAACCTGACTTTCTTCCACAAGGTCTTTCAATTGCAGGATCAGTGGGAGGAAGGGAAATTTCCTTTCTTTCTTCCTCTCCTATGATAGTGCTATGAAGTGGACAGAAATTAACATATTAGTAGAGTACTCTATTACCTTGTAAACAAGGCAAATGGTGGCTATGGCTTCTTGTGTGTATCTGGTTTTCTTTCCCAGCAAATCAACCCCCACTTGTGGGTGGGAGAAAGGTTCTATCATTATTCTTGACTATGGACCAAATATTTTGCATACGTTATCTCATCGAGCCTCAAAACAAAACAGTATTGTCCTATGGGGTTATTTTCATGTTTCCCCGAGGAAATTCAGACTCATGAAGGTTAGATAACTTGCCCAGGGTCACACAACCAGTAGGTGGCACAGCTTGACTTTGAACCCAGGGCTTTCAGATAACCTAGTCACACTCTGTTCACTATATTTCCCCATCTTCCATGTCTACTAATTCTTTTGTGAGTGCTATAGCATTAAGTGCAGTGGACGACAGTAAATGCTGACTGAGAAGTATTTCATAGGCTTGGGAAGTTCAAAACTCAACTTCTTGAAGTCTCATATACCATAAGGCAAACAGGCTGTGAAACAACCTCTTTTATGGCCCCTTAAAAACAACATGTGAGCACCTCACCTTTCTCTTCAATGATTTAGCACTTCATTTCCTATGGCGCAATATTGAGATTTTGAAGCTATGAAAAAATTTTAATATATTATTTATTGGGAGCCTATCAATTGGGAGCCCTGAGCTCAGTTCTCAAACTTTTCCATATGTCTTCTCAGACCATTCTTTTCTGGGAAGTAGGTAATATCATTGTACCCGGGGTATAGGTCACGAACTCGAGGTTCAGAGAAGTTAATAAATATACTCAAGTTCACTCAGCTAGAAAGTAACAGTGATAGGATGTGAACTCAGGTTTTTCTGGCCCCCATGGATGAACTCTTAATCATTTTATTATACAAGTAGAATTATTGCTGAACACTTGAAATATGGGGAAGATGGCTACCTGCATGTTTGCAATTTGAATCCCACTTCCTGGCATTCCTGGTTGCTGCATTGTTTTCCTCATCTGCATATACATTTAAAAGGAAACATCCCAGTTGATTACAAGTTATTTAGAAGAACTTGGCCATGGTGTCTGTTTTCGGTTAATATTGGGCAAGATGGAAAATGGCTTGGTTCTAAGAGTTTTCTAATCAATGACAACAGATGTTCACGAAAGGGAGAATTTTCTTTGAGCCGGTGTTTTGATAATAGCATTAAACAGAAATCTTAAGGTAGAAAGAAAAAGGAGTTTTAGTTTGGGCTGTGTCTGCTTTTGCAGATGATTTTGGATTAATCGTGATGGAGACTTCTACTGCATCTCAAGAATTAGGGTTGGCTACCTCAGGCTACCTGAGGTCACTAGAGCTGATTCGGGTTCCCCTGACTTGGAGGATAAGAAGAAGGATGTCTTCTGAGTTGGGATCATAAGGGATTTAGACTTTTACTTAATAAAATCCAAAATATAAAGGGAATTAAAAAATCCCTTTCCTCTTGTAAATATCTCCTCTCTGCAAGGGTTCCTCTCTTTTTTCCTTTGGAGGATGCAGTGGTGTGCTGGAGCCAGCTCCCACTGGTTCATGAAAACACATTTTTAAATATCCAGGAATTATTTTTCCCAAATTCTACTCAATTTATTCATTTTTTAAAAAGATATTACATTAAAAAAATATGAGATCCCCATTCGCCCCCACCACCCCCACCCCACCACTCCCCCCCCCAATAATACTCTCCCCCATCATCATGTCACATCCACTGCGTCTGGTGAGTACATCTCCGGGCATCACTGCACCCCATGTCCCGTGTTCCACACCATAGCCCACACTTTCCCACGTTCCATCCAGTGGGCCATGGGAGGATATACAACATCCAGCAATTGTCCCTGGGGCACCACCCAGGACAACTCCAAGTCCCAAGAATGCCTCCACATCTCTTCTCTTTCTCCCCTTCCCTGCACCCAGCAGCCACCATGGCCACTTTTTCCACATCAATGCCACATTTTCTCGATTATTACTCACAATAGTTCATGAATAGAATATCATTAAGTCCACTCTGATCCTTACTGTATTCCTCCTTCCTGTGGACCTTGGCTTGGTTGTGTCCATTCCACATCTATGTCAAGAGGGGGTTTAGATTCCACATGGATATTGTATGCAATCCTCCTGCTTTCAGTTGTAGGCACTCTAGGCTCCATGGTGAATATCCAGGAATTTTGCAAGTGGTTGCTAAACTGTTAGTAGCTTGAAAATAGCCTTGGTGGGATTATTCCCATCACGGGTATCATCAAATGCTACAACTCAGGGTTGGTTTGTTTTCCCAAGAGCTGGTTTACCTACATACCACTTGTTATAAAATTACTGCAGTTGACATTTGCAGTTTTTGCCTGTGGAGAAGCCATTCCTTTGCCTCTTCCAGGAACGGTAAATTACCTTTGGGGAACACTCTTCTCAGATCCTATGGTTTTGGTGGAATTGACCATATTCCAAGATCCAAAAATGAGCATGTGAGCTAGGCTTGACCAATCAGAGCACCCCACTCTGCTGGGTCACAGAGATTGGTTCATACTGGGCATATGACCAATTTAAAATCCAATCCAAACTAATTATAGACCTTTCGTAGGTGCTTCAAGAAAGAGAATCTTTCTGCCATGAAGGAGAGAGACTGCTGGAGCTTGGAAAAAGCTCTGGAGAACAGAGAGCTGAAGATGTAGTTTGAGTACCTGCAAGCTATGCCGAAACATAGTGCTGGACTTTGAAATTGCTGAGCCAATAAATTTGTCCCCTCCTTTTATATACCAGTTTTACCACTTTCTAACTGTGTGACCTTGGAAAATTTCTAAGCTTATCTGAATCTGTTTCTTCTGCTGAAAAAATCAGTATGTTAATATCTAATTTTCATGGTTGATATGAAAAATAAATGAAATAATCCCTGTAAAGTACACTGTTATTTTCTTAATTTATTTTTATTAGATAATTTGTAGGTTTACAGAAAGGCCATCCAGA
This sequence comes from Dasypus novemcinctus, assembly GCF_030445035.2. Taxonomy (NCBI): domain Eukaryota; kingdom Metazoa; phylum Chordata; class Mammalia; order Cingulata; family Dasypodidae; genus Dasypus; species Dasypus novemcinctus. The sequence goes on along the minus strand of NC_080695.1, from coordinate 53,433,864 downwards.
AAATACAGAGTTCCCATAAACTCACCCCCATTTTTAACAATTGCACTAGTGTGGTACTTTCACTACAAATGATGAGAAAATAATATTGTAATTGAATTATTAGCTATACTACATAGTTGACATCAGAGATAAATGTATTGTACAGACCTAGTACAGTTGTTTTCTTTTCATTTTTATTCTAACAACTCTCTATATACTATCTAAAATTTCCCGTTTAACCGCATTGAGATATATAATTCAGTGATGTTAATTACATTCGCAAGATTGTGTTACCATGACCACTAAACATTATCAAAATTTTCCTTCACCCCAAACAAAACTTCTGTACCAAATAAGAATTAACTCCACATTCTCTACCTTCCCCTAGCCCGCAGTAACCTGTATTCTAATTTCTGACTCTTGTATTTGGCTAATTCTAATTATTTTATATCAGTGAGATCAAGCAATATTAGTTCTTTTATGTATGGCTTGTTCCACTCGAGATGGGATATTCAAAGTTCACCCATATTGTCACATGTATTAGAATTTTGTACCTTTTCACAACTGAATAATATCCCATTGTATGTATATACTACATTTTGTTCATGCATTCATCTGTTGAGGGACCCTTGGGTTGCTTCCATCTTTTGGTAATTATGAATAGTGCCATCATGAACTTCGGTATGCAATTATCTGTTCAAATACTTGCTTTCAGTTCTTCTTATAGGGTATATACCTAGGAGTGAGATTGTTGTTTCTAAGGAATCACCAAACCCTTTTCCACAGTGGCTGCACCACTTTATATTCTCACCAATAATAAATGACTGTTTCTATTTCTTCACATCCTCTCCAACAATTGTTATTTCTAATTTTTTAATAGGGATTCTAGTGGGTATGAATGGTATCTCACTGTGGTTTTGATATGCATTTCCCTGGTGGCTAAAGAGGCTGAATGTTTTTGGTTTTTTTTCCATATTATAAACTTCAGAAGAATTACATGGAAAGTATAGGACATTCCCATAAACCCCACCCTCTCCCCCTCCCACATTTTCTCCTATTAAAAATTTACTTTACGTTAATGTTGTACATTTGTTACAATTGATGAACAAATATTGAAACATTGCTACTAGTCATGACCTATAGTTTACTTATGATTTACACTTTGCATCGTACAGTTTTATAGGTTTTGACAAAAAGTATAATGGCCTGTATCGTCATTGCAATATCATGCAGAAAAAATTCCAGTGCCCTAAAACTGCCCTATGTTCCACCTTTTATTCCCCCTCTTCCCACTCAGAACCTCTGGAACCACTATGTTGATATCAATGTTACAAGTTCTTCCATTGCTACAATAATAAGTTTACTTTGGTTCACGGTTGCATTCCCACCTATGTTTGTTCATTCCTCAATCTTGAGAATTTGGAGATGGTCATGCCCACTTTGCTTAAACTTGAGAGGGTACTTAGATACCATGGGGCAGATGGAAGGAACTGTTTTGCTTGTAGTTGTAGATTCTTTGTTTTTTGGGATTGGGACTGCCATCACCATCCTTTTGTTGGGTTAGTATGATGAGCTAGATGAACTTGAGAGTTGGCCCCAACTCTGCTGAGATTTTGGGCTCAATCGACATATGAACAGATCAAAGATTTAAGTCTCTAGTACATATATTTAGCAGGTATAGTGCTAATTATAGGTTCAAATAAAAGGAGTAGAAGAATCATGTGTAGGGAAATTTTAAATGAGCCTAACTGTTACTGTGGGGAAATCGGTTATCATATATTTCAAGGTAAGGCTCATCAGTGGATGCCTTGCCTATAGTGTCCAGATGTCTCTAGAGACTTCAAGAACACCTTTGTTTGAGGCTTTGTTTACTGTGGCAGATAGTGAGATCTGCCTGAGACATGTATAAGTGTAACCTCTGGAATGACCTCCCGACTCACTTTCAAATCTCTTAGCCATAAAAATTCTTTTGTATTTAATGTTTTTCCCTTTTGGTCAAGGTCCTTTTCCAAGTGCATCACTGGCTAATGCTTGGTATTAATCCCTCAGTGCCAGGGAGGCTCATCCCCAGGAGCCATATCCCATGCTAGGGGGAAGTTGAGTTCATTTGCTGAGTTTGGCATAGAGAGAGGCCACATTTGAGTAACAAGGAGGTTTTCAGGAGGTAAGTTAGGCAATAATTATTATTAGGCTAAGTTTCAATTTTGCAAGAATAAAGTTCATAAGTACAAGTATTAACATGGAGGGCTTGGCATATTGGTTTGTTTTCTTTTATTAGGCACTGCCTATGTACTCTATAGATTCTTGCCACTCTATTTGAGAACATAGCAGACTCCTCAGGATGTGAGTTTAATATTTTGTGGTTATCATGTGGGTCTCTGCCCACTGAGAAAATAGCTATGACAACATGAATACATTTATATTCCATAGAGACATGCTCCAGGTGCACACCCTTCCCCACACATCCCCTCATCTTGACACCCTGCACCAGTGACCCTCCCCTGCCACAGTTGCCCTTTTTATTCTCCCACCTTTTTATTCTCAATACCTCAATCTCCCCAGAATTCATCTCTTCCTTCTCCCAGCTCCCTGAATAGCCCAATCTACCCCCCAAACCCTGCTCACACTCACACTGCAGCACCGTTGATCCCACTCACATTGCTGCAGCACCCTCACCCCTGTCCACTGCCAAACTATCCCCATCTACTTTATCATAGGTTCTGCCCAGATTGAGCATCAGCTCATCACTCTCTACTCCCTTTCTAGCTCCTGGTAACCTATCTTCCAGACTCTGCCTCTGTGAGTCTGCTCAATATCCTTAGTTCATATCAGTGAGATCATGCACTGTTTGCCCTTTTGTGACGGCTTACTTCACTCAACATAAGGTCTTCAAGATTCACCCATGTTGCTGCATATGCCATAGTTCACTCCTTCTTACAGTTGAGTAATATTCCATTGCATGTATATACCACATTTTTGTTTATCCATTCATCCTGAGATGGACACTTGGGTTGCTTCCAACTTTTGGCAATTGTGAATAATGCCTCAATGAACATTGGTGTGCACATATCTGTTCACATCCTTGCTTTCAATTCTTCTGGGTATATTCCTAGTATTGGAGTTGCCAGATCATATTGCAATTGTATAGTTAGCTTCCTGAAGAACCGCCAAACCATCCTCCACAGTGGCTGCATTTTTCTACATTCCCACCAGCAGTGGATGAGTGTTTCTATTCCTCCACATCCTCTCCAACACTTGTAGTTTTCCATTTTTTTAAATAGCAGCCAGTCTGGTAAACATAAGATGATATTTCATTGTAGTTTTGATTTGTGTTTCCCTAATTGCTAGTGATGTTGAGCATCTTTTCATGTGCTTTTTAAAAAAAATTTTATTTCTTTCCCCACGCCCTCCCCCCAGTTGTCTGCTCTCTGTGTCCTTCTGTGACCCCTTCTATCCTTATCAGTAGCACTGTGTTTCTTTTTTTGTTGCATCATCTTGTTGTGTCAGCTCTCTGTGTGTGCAGTGCCATTCTTGGGCAGGCTGCACTTTCTTTTGTGCTGGGTGGCTCTCCTTACGGGACACACTCCTTGCACGTGGGGCTCCCTACGCGGGGGATGCCCCTGTGTGGCACGGCACTCCTTGCGCGCATCAGCACTGCGCATGGGCCAGCTCCACATGCGTCAAGGAGGCCTGGGGTTTGAACCATGGACCTCTCATGTGATAGGCAGATGCCCTATCCATTGGGCCAAGTCCTCTTCCTCATGTGCTTTTTAGCCATTTTTACTCCCTCTTTGGAAAAGCGTCTTTTCAAATCTCTTGCCCATTTTTAAAAAATGGGTTGTTTCTCTTTTTATTCTTGAGATGTAAGATTTCTTTATCTATGGTGGATATTAGACCCTTATCAAATAAGTGGTTCCCAAATACTTTCTCCCATTGAGTAGACTGCCTTTTCACTTTCTCCTTGCTCTTCTGTGAATCTCTGCAGCCTCACACTACCACACTCCATCCTCTGCACCTCCCAAAATACATGTTCTTTCCATATGCAAAATACTTCATTCCATCACAATATTTCGAAAAGTCTTAAATCATTTATGTCAGTAACAATATTATGTACAATGTCTCATTAAAATTGGTTATATGTGTGTAATCTATCCTGGGGCGCAATTCCCCCTTGAAACTGACAAGTTATCTGCTCCCAATATACAAAGGAGGGACAGTCAAAGAATAAACATTCCTAACTGCCATAGGGAGAAATAGAAGGAAAACAGGGGTCATGGGTCCTAAACAGTTCCGAAAACCTGCAGGGCATACTTCCTTACATTTCAAGTTCTAAGAGTCATATATGTAACTGTGATTTCTTGTCCTCAGGGCCTGATGAAGTGGCAGACCCAACCTTTCCAAGGCTTGCCCAGTGGCCATGTTTTCAGCTCCACCCTCATCAAACATCTGGACCCCAACCTTGCAAGAACACTGGGGTGACAGCTACACTCTCCCGAACCTCCAGGACACAGGCTCAACCTCTTTAGGAGAGTGGGGTGGCAGCCAGACTCACCCCCCAGGTGCCCAGGGAATGTGGCCTACCCTCTTTGAAGCCTGAGGTGGTAGCACTGTCCCTGAACAATGGGGTAGAAGACCTGCCCTCTTTAAGTGCTGGGGCATATTTATCCTTTCTGCACACATGGGTGGGTCAGCTCTCCTGGCCTAAGAAGGCGTTTTCAGTCTAGACGTCACCTTCCACAGTTCTGCCTTTGAAGCATTTTTCCTTCAATCCCTCCCTTTTCTGTCCCTTTTAGTTTAGGGTGGCAGTGGTTCCTTTCATATAGATCTGGCAAAAAGAAACAGGTTGGTTTCACACGTAGCATACAGGGGTCCAAGTCCCAATCCTGACTTGCAAAGTTCCATGTTCTGTTAAGTCTCACATGGGTCACTATTCTTTAAGGACTCCCTTTTTTTTAAGCTCAGAGTTTTCTAAACCATCACTTTCTGTTTTCTTTGTGCCCAGGAGTTCAGTTCTCAGTTTATACCTTTCCTCTAGCATTTTGCTGTAAGTGCAAGGAGAAGCCAGGCAGTACTTTCCACATTCAGTTTGGAAATCTCCTTAGCTAAATATCTATGCGTGTCACTTTCGAATTCTGCCTTCCATCTGACATCAGAACACAATTTTGCCAAGTTCTCCACTACTTTAAAATAAAGGTTGCCTTTATTCCAGTTTCTAATAACACATTTATAATTTCTGTCTAAGGCCTAATCATCAAAAGTAACTATGGAATCCATATTTTTACCAAAAGTCTCTTCAAAGCAGTCTAGGCATTTTCTATCAAGCATCTCACAATTTTTTCCAAATTCTACCTCTTAGCCATTAAAGAATCATTTCTACACTTTTGATATTTGCAAACGCAGCACCCCACTTTTCTGGTACCAAATTCTGTTTTAGTTTGCTAAAAACTGCTGAAAGCAATTTACTAGAAATGGATTGGCTTTTACAATGAAGATTTATTAGGTTGCAAGCTTACAGTTGCAAGGCCCTGAAAATATCCAAATCAAAGCCTCCTCTGGGTCTTGTTGCTTTCAGCTTCCTGGTTTCTGTGGCTTCCTTTCTCAGCTTGCAGAACCCTCTCTTCATGCGTCTATGTTCTATAGATTCTAGCCACTGGCCTCTGGGACCCTCTTTCTCAGTCTCTGGGGCTTCATTCCATTATGATCAGAGAAGATGCTTTGGATGATTTCAATCTCTCCAAATTTATTGAGACTTATTTTGTGACCCAACATGCGATCTATCCTGAAGAATGATCCCTGTGCACTTGAGAAGAATATATATATTGCTGTTTGGAGGCTTTGTATATGTCTGTTAGATTTGGTTGATTTATCATATTATTCAAGTTCTGTGTTTCCTAATTGATCTCCCATCTAGATGTTCTATCTATTGATGAGAGGTGTGTATTGAAGTCTCCAACTATTATTGTAGAGTTATCTATTTCTCCCTTCAGTTTTGCCAGTGTTTTCTTCGTGTATTTTGGGGCATCCTTGTTAGGTGCATACATACTTATGATTGTTATTTCTTCTTGGTGGACTGTCCCTTTTAATACTATGTAGTGTCCTTCTTTGCCTCTTATAATAGCTTTTGACTTAAAGTCTATTAGTATAGCTACACCAGCTCATTTTTTTATTACTGTTTGCATAGAATATCTTTTTCCATCCTTTTACTTTCAATCTATTTTTGTCTTTGGGTCCAAGATGAATCTCTTGTAAACAACATATAGTTGAATCATGCTTTTTTATTCATTCTGCCAACCTGTGTCATTTGATTGGGGAGTTTAATTCATTAACATTCAGTGTTATTACTGTAAAAGCAGTGCTTCAGCCATTTTGTCTTTTCTGGGTTCTTTTTTTTTTGTCTTTTGTCTTTTATATGTCACATCTTTTTGGTCTCTCTTTTCCTTTATTGCAACTTCCTTTTCTGTGTGGTTGATATTTCATAATGTCTCTAACTGAACCCTTTCTCATTTTTCTTTCTGTGTATTTTTAAAATACTTTCTTTGTGTTTACTCTGGGGTTTATATTACACAATCTATGTCTATAGCCTATTAATATGAAAAGATACCAACTTAGCTTCAATAGTATACACTTTCTCTGCTCCCATTTTTTGTCCCATTTTGCCACTTGATGTTTTTATACCCATGATCAGGAAATATGCTTTTTTCCTCATTCAACTTTATTCTGATTTGTATATGAATTAAAGGTAAGAGTTGTATATTAAAGATACATTACTATTGGGTTTTGCATTTACCCTTGTAGTTACCCTTACTGATGATCCTCATTTTTTCATACTACTCCAAGTCACTCTCTCCTGTCTTTTCCTTTCAATCTTCCTAACTCCCTTTAGTAATTTGTGTAGGACAGGTCTCTTGTTTATGGACTCTCTCAGTTTCTGTTTTTCTGTGAATATTTTAAACTCTCCCTCATTTTTGAAGTGCAGTTTTGCTGGATAAAGAATTTTTACCTGGCAGTTTTTTTGTTTAAATACCTTAAATATATCATACCACTGCCTTCTTACCTCCATGGTTTCTGTTGAGAAATTGGCACTTAATCTTACTGAGGATCCCATATTTGTGACTAATTACTTTTCTCTTGCTGCTTTCAGAATTCAGTCTTTATGTTTGGTATTTGACATTCTAACCACTGTGTGTCTCAGAGTAAGTCTATTAGGATTTATTCTGTTTGAGTGTGTTGTGCTTCTTCGACCTGCATATCTATGTCTTTCTAAGAGTTGGAAGGTTTTTGACCATTATTTCCTCAACTCTTATTTCTGCACCTTTTCCCTTCTCTTCTCCTTCTGGACACCTAGGATGCATATACTTGTATGCCTTGCAGTGTCACTCAAATCCTTGAGACACTGTTTAGTTAGTTCCTATTCTTTTCTCTATCTGGTCTTCTGATGGTATGATTTCGATTGTCCTGTCTTCTAGTTTGCTGATTCTTTCTTCTGCTCATTCAAATCTGCTGTTGTGCAGTTTTAATTTCTACTAGTGTGCCTTTCATTCCCATAATTTCTGTTATGTTTCTTCTTATAATTTCAAATTATCCTTTATACTTACACATTGTCTTCATAATATATTTTTATTTCTGTGCACATTTTCTTTCATCTCCTTGAATTTATTTAGGAGATTTTTTTGAACATCTTTGATTAGTTTTTCCAACATCTGAGTATCCTCTGAAGTTTTTGTTTGTTCCCTTGAACATCTTTGTATTTCTTAGTATGGCTTGTAATGTTTTGCTGATTTCTAGGCATCTGACTTTCTTGATGAGTTAACTCTGAAGGTCCATTTCTGCATCTTTTCTAGGGTTTTATTGTTGATTGGCTTTGTGTTAAGGCTCTTCTTTGACACTTGGTCTAACTTATTCTAGACCTTTAGAATAGCCTGGGTTTAACTGTTCAGATTTTCTCAGCTCTCCTTCAAATGATTCTTGCTCTGGATATGTGATGCAACTTTTGAGATTGTACTTTTTGTGCAATTGTTTGATCTCCATGAAAGAGTTTCCTGTTCTTTTGTTCTTTTCTGGGAATCTTGATTTGTTCTGTTTGTTTTTGGGCATACTTTTCTCCCCAGCTCCTATGATTTGTTTAAATTCTCTCCCTCACTCAGTTCCCCATATTCCTTATACATTTCTGTTCTGGGACCCATCTATCTTCCAGCAGTTCAGTTTAAGCCATCCCTCTACTTTTTCCCTCTGCCTTCAGTTTCTTCCCTGTTAGGGTATCCTTCCTGTGGGAGCTATAGGGGATCAATCTAGAAAGTAGGTCCCTTCAGAAATGTCAGTTTTGCTTTTTGGTGGGCCAGATGACAGAAACAGATTTGAGTGAAGGCAGAATAGTTCTGGACAGACTTTCTATCATGGTCTCCTTTCTTCCTCCCCCCCCCCCCCCACTTCTTCTTCTTTTTTTTTTTTTTGCCCCTGTGGGTCCTCTTGCATGCAACATTTCTCAGCAACTTGTGTCTCATTCTGGGTCTCTGTGGACTTAGGTCCCTATACCTGGGTCAGCTGATCATGGTGTTCTAACTTGCTGTTGTGAGTTGCTCTATGGCCTCTGGCTATGGTGGGACAGACTTGGGACATGCTGTCTCTGTGTGACTGCCAAGCTGCATGGGATCAAGTGATGGAGAGGAGAAAGAGAATAGTTCAGTGATCCAAGATGGAATTTTCCTACCTGAGATTTTTTCATTTCTTTGATTCAGTGTTTTCCTTTTCCAGTCTCTACCATCCTCCAGAGTTCTAAGCTAGTAGGATTTGTCCTTTTATTTACTGACTCTCTGGGAGGCTTTTTCAGGAGATGCCTTATGTGGCAGTTTGATATTATTTATGAATTCCAAAAAGAGATATTGATCATGTTTATAAACTGATCAGTTCCTCTGGATGTGATACTCTTTGATTGTATTAGATTCAGCAGAGATGTCTTTGATTAAATTATGTTAAGAATAGAGCTTTGATTCAACCATGTCCTTAGGGCATGCAGGGTTGAGTTCTCACCCCCTTGGTGGGCTGATAAAACAGACTCTCACATGGAGCTAGACACACAGGAGAAGAACACAGGGAATAGAGACAGCCCATTAGGCATGCCAAAGTCCTGGAAAAAGAGACGAGCCTGATAGTCTACAGCTAACTTGTGAAGAGAATAGAGTACCTGAGCCCAGAAAGAAACAAGCCCTGAGGAAAGAGATGAGCCTTATGCAAGCCTACAGCTGACATTGGAAGAGCTATGACCACAGAGCCTTAAGAGGAAAAAGAAAGGCTTGAACCCATACAGACATCACCTGTCTTCTTGCTTCAACATATGTCTAATGACTATGGGTGAAAAAGTACCTCTCACAGTACCTTGGGTTGGACTCCTTAGGGTCTTCTGACTGTAAGCTTCTACCCCAAACAAATACCCTTTATAAAAGCCAACCGACCACCAAGCTTCACTGCTTGAAGGACAAGATTCATAGAAACTTGCAACAATGCTGAGGGCTTGACACACTAGTCTGTCCTCCCCTATTAGGAACCACTCAGGCTCTCAAGAGACACCCTCCCTTCTGTTTGAGAACATATCAGGCCTCCCCAGGACGGGAGAAAAATATTTTCCTACTCATTATATGGGTCCCCACCCACTGCTGTAACACACTATGACAAAATGAACACTCACACATTCCATAGAAGCCTGCCCCAGGTGTGCCCTGTGCCAAATGCCCCCCCATCCAACACCCTAAACCAGTAACCCATCCTTGTCCTATTGCCAAAAGAGTTTTCTCAACATTGTAGTTTCAACCATATACGTGCCAATCCCCTGTGTTCACCTGCTCCCTCCCTCAACTCTCCCCCCAGTTCCATGACCCATCTGAGCCATCCTCCCCACCCTAGCCTCTGTGGAGCTTGCACTGCCCACCCCAATAGCATCCCTATACCCCTGTCATATCCTTTCACTGCACAGCTGGTGGTTGCTGTGGCCCCAAGGGGAGAAGAAGGGAGGAATAGAATAGATGGGGTAGTTAGGAGGCAATGGAAGTCTTTTGCATGATCTCGCAATGATGGATAAGGCCATGTTAAATTTCACCAAAAATTTATGAAATTGTATGGTCTAAAATATAAACCATAATGTAAATGACTGACCATGGTTAGTAGCGATGTTTCAATATTTGTACGGCAGTTGTAATAAATATACCATCCACATGTAAAAAGATCATTAATAGGGAAGGGGGAAAAAGGGAAAGATGTTAGGTATATGGGAGTCCCCCATATTCTGTATGTGACTTTACTGTGATGTAAAACTTCTTTGAAGACATAATGGAAAAAAAAGTAAGACTCTGAGGAAATGGAAGAAATTCCACTGTATATACAGGTCAACAGTTATTACAACAATGAAAGGCAAAATGTCAAAAAATTAAAAAAATATTTTTCATTTTTTAATACCCCAATTTAAAAAATTTATTTTAGTTTTTCTAAATTATTATGTATTTTATTTCTTATGTTTAAACCTAACATTACTATTTCATTTTCCTATTAATTGAATTTGGCAATATATTTGGCTTCATTTTTGAAGAAGTTTTGGATCACAGAGGGATTCAATTGTGGCAGGGGAGGAAGATTGGTGTAGGGTGTCATTGATAGGGGATGCATGGGAGGGAGTTCACCTGGGCATACATATGGGGTATATAGATAGGTTCAGATGTTCATTTGGTATTGCCACAGTGGGTAGAGATTCATGCAATGACTAAGGAGTGCTGGGTTCCCATCCTGGAGAGCTCTGCCACATTCTCTAATGGAACAGTAATGATCCCCAAAGTGCAGGGGCAATGACTAGTGAATAAGGATGGTCCATTGATGGGCCCATTATACTGATGGCTATGCTTATGAACCTTTCGTGCTTGAAATTTCAGCATGTCCTAGTGTTGTAGGGTGCCTAAGAGATACCTCCTGGGAACCTCCATGTTGCTCAAATGTGGTCACTTTCTAAGCCAAATGCAGAATATAAATGCATTACTTTCCCCCCAGCATGGGACATGACTCCCGGGGATGAGCCTCCCTAGCACTAAGGGAATACTACCAAGCACTGGCTGGTGATGTAACTGGAAAAAGACCTTGAATAAAAGGGGGAAATGGTAAAGACAAATGAGTTTATATGGCTAAGAGACTTCATCATCAGAGGGGTGGGACTTATGCACATCTCAGCAGGATCTCATAGACAGCCAAAGTAGATATTACCCCAGGTAGTGGGGCTTCTGAGGGCTACAGAAACACTCAGGTCCTAAGGTCATGGCAGATGGCTCTGGAGTTTGGTGCCTTGCAAGGGGGCTCTACTTTTGAGTTTGTGCTCCTGAGTGTGATGGAGTTGGACTCAGATGTGACTTCTCTACACATGCCTCTTCTGTCCCTTTTACTGAACCTGTGGTTGGTGCTGGGATTGGTGGGTGTATGTCCAGGAGACTTGAATCTCTAGGCTGTCTATGTGCCAGCTCATCCCTGAGCCTACGAGAGCTGCAACACCTACTCTCCAGTTTGTTGGACTCACCCAGAACAGCTAACAAAAGGTGAGGTTGAACAACCCCCATACCAAGGAACCAAATGAGTCTACAACTGTAAGCAGGAGAGTCCATTCCTTCAGCCCATGTGTATCAAAGCTCCCTCTCAATTGAAAGGTGGAGTGGGCATCACTATCCCAGAGTCCTCAGGATTGGGGAAAAATATGGACTAGAGTGGACTCACTGGTATTCTACTCTAGACTTATTGTGATTCTAGCAATGGAAGAAATTTTATCATTGCTGTAGAGACAGTGGCCACTGGAGGTGCTGAAGGCAGGGAGAGGGAAAAAGAGGTGTAATATGGGGGCATTTTCGGGACTTGGAGTTGTCCTGAATGACATTGCAGGGACAGATGTAAGACTTATATATCCTCCCATAACCTACTGAATGGATTGGGAGAGAGTGTAAACTACAATGTAAACTGTAATCCATGCTGTGTAGCCGTGCTCCAAAATGTGTTCATCAATTGCAATGAATGTACTACACTAATGAAATAAGTCAATGTGGGAAAAGTGGGGGATGTGCGGAGTGGGGCATATGGGAATCCCCTATATTTTTTAATGTAACACTTTGTTATCTATATATCTTTTCTTCCCCTCCCCCCCCCTTGTACTCCCTCACCCTCTGCCTGCCCTGCTGTTTTTGCTGTCTGTGTCCATTCACTGTGTGATCTTCTGTACCTATTTCTCTTTTTTCCTTCCCTTCTCATATTTCTCCTCTAGGACTCACTGGGATTTGATCCTGGGGACCTCTGATGTGGAGAGAGGTTCCCTGTCAATTATGCCACCTCAGTTCCTGGTCTCTGCTGCAATTCACTTTGACTCTCCCCTTAGTCTCTCTTTTGTTGCGTCATCATCTTACTGCATGACTCACTCATGTGGGCACTCAGCTCGCCATGTGGGCACTCACGTGAGCACTCAGCTCACCACATGGGTACTTGGCTTGCTGCATGGGCACTCACACAGGCACTTGGCTCACCATGCGGGCACTGGTTCTCCATGCAGTCATGCTTTTTCTTCTTTTTCCCCAGGAGGCCCCAGGGATCAAACCTGGGTCTTCCCATATAGTAGATGAAGGCCCTATCACTTGAGCCACATAAGCTTCAATGTACCTTTTAAAAATAAATAAAAAATACATTTAAAAAAGCCAACAGAGTTCTGGTACTTTGCATTAGCACCCCTTTGGTTGACTAATACACCTTAAATTACCATGTTGATGATGTCACCTCTGTACGATTCTTTTAATGTGCTGTTGGATTTGGTTTGTTAGTATTTTGTTGAGGACTTTTGCATCTATATTAATAAGAGATATTGGTCTACTTTTTCTTGTAGTACCTTTATCTGGTTTTGGTATTAGGATAATGCTGGCCTCATACAATGAGTTGGGAAATGTTCCCTTCTCTTCTTCAATTTTTGAAGTTTAAGCAGTATTGGTGTTAAGTCTTCTTGGAATGTTTGGTAAAATTCCTCTGTAAAGAGAACTAGTCCTGAGCTTTTCTTTGTTGGGAGGTTTTGGGTTCTGATTCAATCTCTTTACTTGTTACTATTCTGTTGAGATCTTTTGTTTCTTTTTGAGTCATATAGGTAATTTTTGTGTGTCTACGAATTTGTCCATTTCATCAAGTTTATCTAGTTTGTTGGCATACAGTTGTTCATAGGATCCTCTTATAATGCTTTATACTTCTGTGGGGTGAGTGGTAATATATCTCCTTCATTTCTGATTTTATTATATTTTAGGTTGGGGCAAAAGTAATTGTGGTTTTGCATTGTTGAAATTTGCTATTTATTATTAAATGAATATGGCTTTTTTATACATCATTTTAATGTGCATTTCTCACTTTATGTTTTTTTTTGCTAATGACATTACTTTCTGTTTATTTTATATTTATTTTAGACTAAGGAAATGATGTTAGACAAAAAGAAAATTTGAGCAATTTTCCTATTTAGTTCAAAATAGGTCGTAAAGCAGAGGAGACAACTTGTAACATCAACAACACATTTGGCCAGGAACTGCTAACGAACATGCAGTGCAGTGGTGGTTCAAGAAGTTTTGTAAAGGAGACAAAAGGCTCGAAGATGAGGAGCATAGTGGTTGCCCATTGGAAGTTGACGATGGCCAGTTGAGAGTAATCATCAGAACTGATCCTCTTACAACTACATGAGAAGTTGCCGAAGAACTCAATGTCGACCATTCTATGGTTGTTCAACATTTGAAGCAAATTGGAAAAGTGAAAAAGCTTGATAAGTGGGTGCTTCATGACCCAAACGAAAATTTTAAAAATCATCATTTTGAAGTGTCGATCTCTCTTATTCTCCACAACAACAATGAACCATTTCTCGATCAGATTGTGATGTGATGAAAAGTGGATTTTATAAGATGACCAGGTCAGTGGTTGGACTGAGAAGGAGCTCTGAAGCACTTCCCAAAGCTAAACTTGTACCAAAAAAGGTCATGGTCACTGTTTCTTGGTCTGTTCCTGGTCTGATCCACTGCAGCTTTTTGGATCCCAGCAAAACCATTACATCTGAGAAGTATGCTCAGCTAGTCAATGAGATGCACTGAAAACTGCAATGCCTGCAGCCCGCATTGGTTAACAGGAAGGGCCCAATTCTCTATGACAATGCCTGACTGCATGTTGCACAACCAACTCTTCAAAAGCTGAACGAATTGGACTACGAAGTTTTGCCTCAGTTGCCATATTCACCTGACCTCTCGCCAACTATCACTTCTTCAAGTATCTTGACAATTTTTTGCAGAGAAAATGCTTCCACAATCGGCAGGTTGCAGAAAATGCTTTTCAATAGTTCGTCGAATCCCAAAGCATGAAATTTTGTGCTACAGGAATAAACAAACTTATTTCTCATTGACAAAAATGTGTTGACTGTAATGGTTTCTATTTTCATTAATAAGATGGGTTTGAGCCTAGTTACAGTGATTTAAAATTCACAGTCCAAAACCACAATTCCTTTTGTACCAAATAGTTATTTGTGTCCACTCTCCTTTTCTTTGTCAGTCTAGCCAAAAGTTTGATGTTTTATTAATCTTTTCGAAAAACCCAATTTTGGTTTTGTTGATTCTTTCATTTTACAAATTCTCTTCTCAATTTATCTCTTCTGTAATCTTTGTTATTTCCTTCCTTGTGCTAGCTTTGGGTTGAGTTGATCTGCTTTTTCTAGACCCTCCAGCTGTGAAAATAGATCTCTGATTTGAGATCTTTCTTCTTTTTAAATGCAAGCCTTTAGAGGTATAAATTTTCCTCTGAGCACTGCCTTTGCTGCATACCATAAATTGTTTTGTTGTGTGTTCATTCTCATTCATTTCAAGATATTTCCTGATTTTCCTTGTTGTGTCATCTTTGACCCATTGGTTGTTTAAGAGTGAATTGTTTAATTTCCACATATTTGTGAATTTTCTAGCTCTCCCTCTGGTAGTGATTGCTAGTGTCTTTCTACTATGGTCAGAGAATATATATTACATGATTTTAATATTTTTAAATTTACTGAGATGTATTTTGTATCCTAACATATGGTCTATCCTGGAGGTTTATCCAAGTGCTCTAGAGGAGAATGTATTCACCTGCTGCTGGGTGAAGCGTTCTTTATATGTCCGTTTGCTCTATTCAGTTTATTGTACCATTCAGATCTTCTATTTCCTTATTGATCTTCTGTCTAGATATATTATCAATTATTGAAAGTGGTGTATTGCAGTCTCCACTATTAATGTAGAACCATCTATTTCTCTCTTTAAATCTGTCAATATTTGCTTCATATATTTTGGGGCTTTGCTATTAGGTGCATATATATTTATAATTGTTAGACTTTTGGTTGAATTGACACTTTTAGCAGTATATAGTGATCTTGTCTCTAGTAACTGTTTTTGACTTAGTCTGTTTTATCTGATGTTAGTATTGCTACCCCAGCTCTCTTTTGGTTACTATTTTCATGGTGTATATATATATATATATATATATATATATATATATATTTAATCCATAATTTCACTTTCAACCTACTTTAGTCTGTGAATTTAAGGTGAGTTTCTCTTAAGTATCATGTAGAAAGGTCATGCTTTTAAAAATCTATTCTGCCAATCTCTTTGTTTTAACAGAAGAGTTTAATCCATTGACATTTTAAGCAACTACTAATAATTCAGGACTTTCTTCTGCCATTTTGCTACATGATCTATGTAAACCATACCTTCTCTGGCCCTCGATTTTTCTGTTAATACCTACTTTCATATTTATTTGATTTTTTTTTGTATTGTACACTATTGAGTCCATTCTCATTTCTTTCTGTATAAATTTTTCATGTATTTTCTTTGTGGTTACCATTGAGATAAAATTTAACACCTAAATCTATAGCAAATAGGTTGACTTGATACCAACATATCTACAATAGCATATGCTAACACTCTTCCTATTCTACTCTGTACCCCTACCTTCTTGTTTTACTTGTTACAAATTACATCTGTATAGATATTATTTCCCAAGTCACAGATTTGTCATTGCTATTTATACATTTACATGTTTGAATATCTAAGAAGTAAAAAGAGTTACATATTAATATATAATATAATAGTATTAGCATTTATAGTTACTCATATGGTTATATACCTTTAACAGAGGTCCTTATTTCTTTCTATTGCTTTAGTCCACTGTCTAGTGTCCTTTCCTTTCAATGTGAAAAACACCCTTTAGCATTGCCTATAGGGTAGGTCTAGTGGTGACAAAATCTTAGCTTTTGATTATCTAGGAATGTCTTAATCTCTCCCTCATCTTTGAAAGACAGTCTTACCAAATATAAAATTCTGGGTTGAAAATTGTTTGTCTTTGCACTTTTTTTTGCCCCACTGCCTTCTTGCATCCGTGGTTTCAGATGAGAAAACTACTTAATATTAATGGGTCTCCCTTGTACCTAACATGTTGCTTTTCTCTTGCAGCTTTCAGAATTCTTTCCTCCTTTGCATTTGACAGTTTGACTGCCATGTGTCTGGGTGTATTTCTTTTCAATTTTTTGTGTTGGTTGGCTTCTTGGATGTGCATATTCACGTCTTTTGCTGAGCTTGGAAAGTTTTCTGTCATTATTTCTTTGAATATTCCTTCTATGCCTTTCTTTCTTTTCTCCTTTTGAGACTCCCATAATGCATATATTGATATGCTTGCTAGTGTCTCATGGATGTCTTAAGTTATTTTCATTTTTTTCTAATTCTTTTCTTCACGCTATGCAGCCTGACTCATGTAAATTGTCTCACCTTCAAGTTTGTTGATTCTTTCTTTTGTCATCTCCAATCTGCTGATGAAACCTTCTAGGGAAATTTTCCTTTCAGTTATTGTGGACTTCAACTCCATTCATTCTGTTTGTTTCCTTTTTATAAAGTCTATCTCTTTATTAAGAGTCATAATTCATTCATGCGCTGTTTTCCTGATATCCTTTAATTCTTTCTCTGAATTTTACTTTACCTCCTTGAGCATATTAAGCATCATTTTTGAAAAGTTTGGTCTTCTTCATCAATGCTCTCTAATTATTATCCATTTCTTTTGGATGGTCCATCATTTGCTGTTTCTTTGTTTATCTCATAATCTTTTATCGCACACTGTATATTTTAATGTTTTCAAGTGTTAACTCTGGGATTTAGTCCCTGGGCTGCCTGTTTCTTGAGTTTGTATCCACTTGGTATTATGACAGAGATTTCCTTGAGGGTCAGAAGCTAACAAAACCAAACACACCAATGCAAAAAACATCTTTACCTCATGAGGGTACAGTGATACAGTGATAACTGGGAACCATTGGGAGTGGAGGGATATAGCAAGGGACTTCATCTTGGTGGAGGGGTCCTTGTCTTCAGGGAGGGATTTGTGTCATTTTATCACTTAAGGAACTTTCCATCCAATGACTGTTTAATTTAGTTATTTGTATCTTTTATTACTTATAATAAAATGCTTTAAATGTTAAAAAAAGATTTATATCTTTATAAATTGGTTTTGCATTGGTTATTGCTGTCCTTCAGAGTTCAGTCTTCTTGTCAAGAAAGCTCATCTCTAAGCAAATGCAAAGTTCAGGGTCCTCCCTGTCTTTTCTGAGCCTGTGTCTTGTCCTAGGGGGATTTGAATACTTCATCTACTCCCTGTGAAATGGCCTTTCTCCCTCTGTGGAATACTGTATTGTAGGACTTACAGCCAGTAAACTTTTGCACCAGGTTGTTAGACTTAAATCTTTCTCACACTGTTTTTCTGCTTTTTTCCCAGAGAAGAGTTTCCCAAGTCAGTCTTTCTTAACTGGAATAAGGCCAGTGACCCAGTGTCATGATCAGAAGTAGATGACGAAAAGCAGAGGGCAGTGATAGAACCACACACCCTTAGATCTTGGGGATGTAGGTCTTTATAGCCCACTCTTGCACCAGCAAGCTGTACCAGAAGCTGGAATTGAGGATTTCACTACTGTCTGCTGTGAGGATGGGGGATGTTGGTCATTGCACTATTCACTGGTAGTTATTGCAATTTAACAGCCTCTTCCTCTCCCTCTTCCCTGAATGCTGCATAGTGTTTGACTAGACTCTATAGTTTCAGAATAGTTGATTCAGACACTTCCTGCCAGTTCAATAATTGTTCTGGTGGAGGGGCTGATTCCTGGAGCTTCCTAACCTGTTATCTTTCCACAATCTTCAATCTTTGGTGTTCTATACAGAGTAATACGTTACTATAATTACTGGTTAAACATATGTGCTGTTAGTCTGAGACCTTCTGTTATGATGCTTATAATGCACTTTCTATGGGAAAATATATTCCAAGTTGCAAATCCCTGACTTCCTCATGTTTGGACCCCAAGGAATTCCTAGGCTGTACATTGAAAATAAAAAATATGAGGTGAAGCTAAGATTTTAAGGCTGAAAGGGATTAGTTAACTCCTCCTCACCCATCCCTGAAGGTGGGTCCTATGCCTCTTCATTCACCCCTGTTTCCCAATGTCTGTTACATAGTGGGAACTTAGTCATACAGACTAAGAGAAGCTAAGTTACATAATGAGTAAGTGGCAGGAACAGGACCCAGACCTCAGAGCCAGTCTTCTTAACTTCTGTGCTATGGTGTCTTCACCGTACACTGTATGAAGAAAGATAGATATTAAACATCATTTAAAAACCTGACACCACAAATTTTTGTGGGGGCAACAACTGTCATTGATAACCTCAATGGTTTAGATAAGCACGTCCCACAGTAAGGTGATGTGCATGTGAAATTTAAAATTTTCCAGTAGCCACATTAAAAAAGGAAAAAGAAACAAATGAAATTATTTTACTTATTTTATTTAACTCAATACACCTAAAATTTATTGAAATTATTAATGGGATAGTTCATATTGTTTTGTACTAAATTTTCAAAATCCAATGTATATTTTGTACTCCCGACAGATCTCAATTTTGATTAGTCACGTCTCAATGCTCGTTGGCCACATGTGACTAAGGGCTTCTGTATTGGTAGAGAGAATGAGAACCTAAGGAGCTGCTAAGCTGTTTTGTAAGAGATAAGGAAGGAGAGTGGCAGAAGCATCTAAATGGACAACCTTCTAGCAAAATGGCAGAAGAATATGTGCTTCTACAAATCATATTGAGATACCTCCCTGGGAATTTCCAAACATTGTAGGAAAATCAAACAATCCCCTCTGTTGTGTTTGTGAGTGTGTTTTTTAATTGTGAAAACCTGAAGAAGGGCTTGAGTTTCCTCTAGGGCATGATGTGGTCAACCAGAGGAGCCTGCAAAGAAGCTGGCACTTTGGATTTGAGAGAGTCTTTGGGGGACTTTGCGCAGGAGTGGAACTCATTGGGAAATGATGGTTTAATGAACTCGTATGTCAGTCTCACAGCTAGTAATGGGACCACACAAATTTGAGGCACAGGGGTTTGCATGGACAAGGGAGGGTTCCTTGAAGCTGTGATGTTTAGGCCAAATCTTGAAGAACAGAGGGTGTGGAAAGCGGGTAGGTCTTCCTAGAGGAGGGAAACACCAGAGAGAGCAGGGAGCACTCTAGAAATTCTAAGACTTCACTCTGGAGGGCACATGAGTATGAGGGAATGGTGGCCAGAGAAAGTCAGAGAGAAGGGTAGAAAGCAGACCCCGAAGGGCCATGTAGGCCACATAGATCATGGTAAAGAGTTTGGGTTCCATCCTCAATGCTGTGGAACAGAATTTATGTTTTTAAAAATCACTTAATCTGTGGGGAATGAGTCCGAGGAACAAGGAATGGAAGCAGAGTGATCAATCGGGGCACTGAAGTTTCCAGTTGAGAAGAGGTGGTGGCCTGATCTACTGAAGGAATGGTGAAGATAGATAAGGAGGTTCTAGAGATGTGTCAGAGGGAAAATAAATTGGTTTGCAGATGCATGTGCCTGGGTGAGTAAGAGTATGGAGCATGGGGTGGAGGGGCATGAGAGAAAGGAGGGAACCTGGAATAATTTCCAAATTGTGTAGGAGATGATGCTGTTTAGTGAGCAGAGCAATTGTCAGCCTTGAATGATGTTTGAGGGATATTGACAATGAAGGTGTTTGCCAAACTCCTTAATCAAGACACACACATTTTGAGAAGGAATGACTGAAATCAAGTTTCTCCTAGAAATTCCAGGGAGGTTATAGGATTGCAGAGTTGGGAAAATTATATTTCCTCTCTATGTCTTGATTTTTTCCCCAATTTTCAAATGAAAATGATAATTCTTACTTTTTTAAAGGGTGCTGTCAGAATAAAATGCACTGATAGATGCAGAGACAATTTTGAAAGTAAAACATCCAGTTGCTATTGTTGTTATACTTATAGGAAAGGGTTTGGAAAGTTCTCATCATTATTATGAAAAATCAAGCTGAGGTCCTGGCTAGTGGGTTATGTAAATAATTATTCTAAGAGAAATGTGCAGCTGAGACAAAATCCCTGCATTTTTGAAGCTTATTAATGATCTAAGCATTCAACCTAATCAAGGTATTCAGCATTAATTGAGCACCTACTATGTGCTAGACATCATGTTGTTTGCTGGGGAATTAAAGAAACAAACTCTTTCTGTTACCAAGGAGTGTGCAGAATGTGCCCCCAAATAACTCTAATCCCATCATTTTTGAAGTTTATTACCACCCACAGGCTACTTTTCCATACTTCATTGTTTGATACTTTAGAAATAAAACCCTCCAGAGTGTGAGCACCATTATTTAACTGTTGTTGCTGTAAAGACTAAGACATAGAAGGAGGAGTGCGGCGGCTTGCTCGGTCGGTAGAGGTGGGGTCTGGCTGCGGATGAGGGGTCAGTCCAGCTCAGGACGAGGGGTCGGTCCCGTTTGGGACGAGGGGTCGGTCCGGCAGCAGACGAGGGATCGGTCTCACAAGGGGTTGCGCGATTCAGCTGACGGGGTCGCCCGGCGAAGCTGGCGACGAGGGGGTCGCCCGGAGAAGCAGGCGATGAACTGGGGACAAGGGAGGCCAGGCCCTTGTCGGGGGCTCTCAGGACTGGAGGGCGCACGGCAGAAGAACTACCGCGGAGACAAGGTAAACACGCAAGTCCACTTTATTGAGGGAGAGGCAACAGTTTTATAGGGGCTGGGGAAGGCTGATTGGTCGAAGCCACGCCCTGTTCTGATTGGTTGCCGGCGAAAGGTCAGTGGGCGGTACTGGACGGGGGAGGGGTGGTGGTTAGGGATTGGCTGCCGCTGTTGCTGGGGGAAGGGCAGGGTTTAGGGATTGGTGGCTGCTGTTGCTGGGGTGGAGGGCAGACTGGAGTTTCCCGCCCACACCTGGCTGTTGCTGCTGTCGGGGGAAGGGAAAAGGGCAGACTGGATTTTTCCGCCCACGCCTGGCTGTTGCTGCTGTCGGGGGAAGGGAAAAGGGCAGACTGGAATTTTCCGCCCTGCACCTGCACAGGGAGAAAGAAGAAGAAGGGTGCCGCCCCACAAGGCATCGTGTGGCGCCATCCGGGAGGAGGGGCGGCCGCGGAAGCATGGCCGCCGAGAAGGGGAGACCCGAGGGCACTCTGCGCCCATGCCGAGCTCCCTTCAGGGGTGGCGGTGAGTCCGACCAGCCACCCTATTATGGGGGCAGCGGCTTGGCCTGCCGCGGCTGCTCCCCCGCCAGGCCAGCAAACCACACTTCAGCCCGAGGGGTGACCGCAGAGGAGCTGCCTTGGCCAAAGTTGCCAACTTGGAGATCCAGAACTCAAACCACGGATCCCCGATTAATACTGATGGTGGATGGCCCAAAATAGTAACACAACTAAGAGTTATTGAAGGTTTCCTATGTGCAAGGTGCTGTGCTGACCAGAAATATATTATTTTAGGCAATTCTCCTGACACCAAAGGAGTTAATATCATCTGTCCAAGCAGACAACAGACAGACATGCCACACATACATGCACCTGATCGAATGAGCACTTACTATATGCCAAGCACCTTACATGCGTTCTGTCATTTATTCGTTACAGAACCCAAAAAGGTTGGCACTAGTCATCATTATTTGGGAGAGCTGAGGGTCAGAGGGGGTAAATAACTTGCCTGAGTTCACACAGAGAGACATACAAATGAAGTGCCCTGGAGTTCAGAAGATGGCCATTTAATGGCCAGCCCCGTAAAGGTAGACGAAATCTTCCAAACACATGGAAGTGAATATTCATCTGGTGGGTTTTGGGAATAGATAAATGGAAAATCTACATCCAGTGTGTAACCCTGGACAGGACTGAATTGGGGCAAATGTTTAAAAGTCTGGACATCAGTCCTTTCCACCATCTGGAAATGGCAATATTCTCTTCTCCCCACTCCCAGGAACCCTGTTCCTTGATGCCTTCCAGAGTCCCCAGCCCAGACTTACTCCTCTCACCTCCCCATCAGTGTCTCATGACACAGCCTTAGCTCTATGCTGTGAAAATGAGGAGAAATTACTTTACATCACTGACCTGAGTTCCCTCAGTAGTTAAATGGGCTTAATAATACTTATTGTATAAGGTTATTTTGAGGAAGATATGCACGTGCAGCCCTTATCAGCGTGCAGCCACCCTGCAAGCACTTAGAAATGGTGACTATCATTGTGGGTGGTACCTCACAGGGTAACTCCCATGAAGTATCTTTTTATGACAGTTCTGAAGTCAGAGCACTAATATTTGCAGGGGGAATATCTGACCCTCAAATTGCATTTTCCCAGGGTGCCCAGCCAAGTCCCTTTTATCCATTTGGTCCACCTTGTGAATGGGGGTTTGGGGTGGGGCATCTCCATATGCTGACTAAAATCCCAGCTGCAGTAACAAACAAACCCCCACATCCAGTCGCTTAACGCAACTGAAGTTTGTTTCTTGCTCATGTAAGGGTCCAAGGTGGGTGATCCTGGTGACTGGGGTGGTTGCTCACAGCATGAGTCAGGGATTCAGGTTCTTTACATCTTGAGGCTTTGCCCCCTTCTCTGGGGCCTTGGAGTCTTCTGCATCCACGTAAGGATGGAGGAAAGAATGTGGAGGAGTAGGACAGGAAAGTTTTCATGGGCAAGGCATGGAAGTGGCTCACACCACTTCTATTCATATCCATTGTCTAGAATTCAGTCATGTGGCCACATAAAGCTGCAAGAGAGGATGGGAAATGTGGTCCAACAATGTGCCCTAGAAGAAGAGGGAATGGGCTTGGCTAGCAACTAGCCCATCTCTGCCTCACCAATAATGTCAAGGGGGTCTTTGTGTTTGGTCAAGGAGCCCTAAAAGAACTTATCTTTCCTCTTCTGATTACTTTGGAAAGACTCTCTGGAGGAGGATAGATTTTAGGAACTGCTAGAAAGAATGGAATTCATCTTACTGAGAACCTGCTATGTGCGGGTTATGTCCAAAGCTCTATTTCTGATGCTTTGTTTAATTCTCATAGCAATAGGAAAGAAGTTTTACTATTCCCATGGAGCAATCCCTGGAAAACATCTAATTAGCATGCACTGAGGGCCTCCTGTGTGCTAGGTACTTTGATTTACATGTGTGATCTCGTTTTAGCTTCAATAAAACTTGGCGGGCATCAACTTGAATGATTTTTCAGCAAGGAAACAGGCCCACATGTGTAAGCGACTCACCCAAGGACCAGCTTGTGTGCAGCTGAGTGGGGTCTGAAATTGAATTCTGCCTTGACCCAGGAGTCTTAGTTCTTTCCACTGGGGTTTGGGAAGAAGGCCCAAATGAGGATTCCTTTAAACACAGGATTGATTTCATGTCAGACTCCCTAACCCCTACCTGCCGTCCCCTGGAGCGTCCAGAGATTTCCAGTGTCCAGAGAGTGATGGAGAGGTCGTGGTCTTTCCTGACAAGGCCCTGCTTAGGAGCTCAATTCTTTTCCTACTCCAGTCTCGCTACATGCCAAGCCTTTGACTTATTTCTTTTATGACTTGAGGAGTCTGGCACAGATGAAGTACAAAGCCCTTGGAAGTCAGCCTCTTGCCAGCATCCAGGCCTGATGTTGGGGTACACCTTTGGGCTTTTGTGGTGGGGGCATTTGGAAGCACCAGAATTATTTTCCATGTCTTACACAATCAACCTTCTGTTGGTCCATGTAGTGGCAGATTGATTTATCTTATTTTGGATTAGGATAACTTATTTTGCAATTCTTAGCCTTAATAATACAATTCTAACAACATGCTAATAGCAACAATAGCTAATATTTATCAAGTACTTATTATGTGCCAGGCTCATGTGCTTGTACTATTTCATTTGCCCAACAACCCTCTGAAGTGGGCACTAATATTATCCCCATTTTACAGAGGGGGAGACTGAGCATCAGAGAGTTCAAGTAGAATGTCCACAGTCATGTGGTTGAAGTAGGCCTGGACAGACTCGTTCTAGAGCCCACGCTTAACCAAAAGTCCTAAACTGAGGGACATTTAGAGTTTTAAGGCTGCTTCTTGAAAAATAAATTGACGTGGAAGCTGAAGGCCAGGAAGCCTTAGGCTTGGCTGGAATGCCGAGTGGCTTCCCAAACGACAGCTGGCATCTTGCAGACTGATTCAAGAGAGAGCATGAGAAAGCCCATGGCAGAAGCCAAAGTGTCTTTTACAACCTAATCCCAGAGACGATTTCCCCTCACTGCTGCCATATTATTTTGGTCACACAGACCAACCTTGGTAGGTGTGGAAGGGGACTACAGAAGAGTGTGAACGCCGGGGGGTGGGGGCCCCTAGGGGCCATCTTGGAGATACTCCCTCAGGTACTGAGCGCCAGCCACCTGCCAGACAGAGCACAGGTACTTTACCAAGTGCACCACCCTTGAAGGTTGGAAGGCAAGGGTTACGTTCTGACTCCCTCACTCTGGAATCTCTATTTTTCTGCTTGAACCCTAAGCAGGCAGTATAGTGATGAGGGGAAGAACACGGGTGTTGGAGCTCACCAGGGCCCACATCCTGGTTCTACTCCAACTGAGGGCTGTAACCTTGATCAAATTATTTAACTCCTTTGGGCTTCAGATTCTCCCTCTTTAAAATGTGCATAATCAGAATACCTTTTAGGGGTATCGCAAGCATTAAATGAGATAATGGATAGAAAAGACAGAGGATGTAAAGAATTTGCTTGTCCCAGATCTGGACACAAGCAGGTACTCCATAAGTTTTACCATTTACATTTTCAATGGGAGGGTTGGACTCAGATTCTTCTGGCCATGACCTCAACCTCACGGTCACCCAGAACTGTTCCATCACTGAAAGTGAACCTCCCATACTCAGGACACTTCAAATTTTTCACTCAGTTACTCCCACTAAAGCTGACCTTTGCCTCTTCTAGTTCCTTCATTTTTACCAGCCCCTCCCTCCGTCCCATATTAGCCAAAAGAGGTGCTGATGCAAAGTACCAGAAGTCTATTGGCTTTAAAAAGGGTATTTATTTGAAGCAAAAGCTTACAGTTACAAGGCCCTAAAGCGTCCAACTCAAGGTATCATATGAAGTATTTTCTCACCAAAGTCTGTTGCCACGTATTGAACCAAGATGGTTGCTGATCTCTGCGAGGGTTCAGCCTTCCTCTTCCTCTTGAGGGTCCATGGGCCCAGGTTCTTGAGATCTCAGCTGTAGGCTGGAGGGCTCATTTCTTTACAGCCTTCTCAGCTGCCCAGGGCTCTGGTCTCTTCAACTGTAAACCAGCAGGCGAATGGCTCAGCTCTCCCCAGGGATTTAGCTGCTTGAGCCTTCTCCTTTCTGTCACATGGCAGGACCCAAATGACCAAGTTCTCTCCTCTCCTGTGTACCTTCTTGAGTGAGTGTCCATTTATATAACCCACCAAGGGGATGGGGACTTAAACTGAGTTACACCCTACTGAAGTGGTCGAATCAAAGTCCCCTAATCTTAACATAATGTAAACAAAGACATTTCAGCTGAATCGAATACAATCAAAGGGTATCACACCCTGAGGAACAGACCAGTTTACAAATATAGTCCTTTTTTTTGGAATTCATAAATAATCTCAAACTGCTACACCTCCTCTCCCCCAACTTGTCTTCACTTCCTTCTCCAGCAAAGTCCAGGAATCATGGTCCTTCACTCGGGCTCCTTTCTTACCAATGCCTTCAACTCTCTTCCCCCACTGTCCCTCTTGAGCACCTCTGGTGAATCCCCCATCCTTGACCCATACATCTTTCTGACTACTCGCCCCTCTACCTGTTCTGGTGATCTCTCTTGGACAAAATCCAAGAATGTTCTGCACTGGGACCACTACAGTTCTAGTGATCCATTCTCAAAGTAGCTTAGCATTCTTTCTGTGTTCCCATGTTTAGCTCTCCCTCTTTTTTTTAAAGTTTCTGGCTTAATTTTTCTAAACCTCCTTCTCTATCACTCTTCTTTCTTTTTTTAAAAAAATTGGTGCTTCTTTCACCAAATACTGAGCACCTATTAAGAGGCAGGCACATTTCCAGGCACTGGGAAGAATCAGTAGAAACAAAGCAAGATGGATATGGTCCCTGCCCTCTGAAAGTGTCACAGAGAAAATAAAAGCCACTGGATGGGGACCGTCTTAATGCCCTGTTTTAATAAGTTGTGGTTATACTCATCTTCAGACTCATCCTCTTGCCTCAACCTTTTCCCTTTTTCACCTCTTCTTCACCCATACCATGTTCTCAATCTCTTATCATGCGTGATATGTGCCAGGCACTGTCCCAAGCAAAATTACATATATGAACTCATATATTACTATATTAAATACTCAAACTCACCATAATCATAGGTGGTAGATACTATTATCATCTTCCTTTTAACAGATGAGAAAATGTGGTTAAGGAGGTTGCCCAAGTCATACCACATTTAGTATAAAACTCCTCTACTCTTACAGCGGAAAAGACATACTGTCCTGTTGAAGACTAGTTAATCCTTCCATATTGGTTTTGGAGCTAGGGTTGCCAGACTGAGCAAATAAAAATAACAAACATAATGGGGGAAGGCAACTGTGGACTAAAGTAAAATTATTATTATTCTAGTAATGGAAAAACTTGTAATATTGATACAAAGCCAGTGATTACCAGAGGCTCTGAGTGAGGGAGAAGGAGCAATAGGTGTAAGATGGGGCATTTTCGAGTCATTGGAATTGTTCTGCATCATGTTGCAATGACAGATACCAGCCATTATGCATTTTGTCAAAACCTATAAAATTAAGTGGTGCAAAGTGTAAAACTTCATGTAAACTATGGAACATAGTAGCAATGCTTTAATATGTGTTCACCACTTGTAACAAATGTACACACTAACGGAAGATGTTAGTAGGGGAAAGTGTGGGAGGGGGAGGGCGTGGGGTATAAGGGAATCCCTTATATTTTTGATGTAAGATGTATTTAATCTAAAGTTCCTTAAAAATAAAGAAAAAAATGTCAATGAGATTTGAATTTCAAATAAACAATGAATAATTTTTTACCATAAGTGTGTCCTGTGCAATATTTGGGACACATATGTGATGGTTAAGTTCATGTGTCAACTTGGCTAGGATATGGTGTCCAGCTCTTTGGTCAAGCAAGCACTGGCCTGATTGTTACAGTGAGGGTCTTTCATAGGTTTCAATGATTAGTTAGTCGATTGCATCTATGGCTGATTATATCTACAATCAACTGAGGAGATGGCCTTCAACAATGGGAGAAGTCTCATCCAATCAGTTGAAGACTTTAAAGGGCAAACGAATTATTTCAGCAGTCAGAGAGAAGAAATTCTAGCTCTACTTCAGCCTCCCAGCTTTCCTGGAGAATTCATCAAAACCTTCCTTGGAATTTCCATGTGTGGCCTGTCTCACAGAATTTGGACTTTCCCATCCCCTTAGCCAAATGAGCCAGTTCCTATAGTATATCTCCTAATATTTCCATAGCATGGAGAACCCTGGCTAATACAATACTTAGACTACAAATTAGGCACAGTTTATCTGAAATCAAGTTTAGTGAGGCATTCTGTATTTTATTTGATAACCCTATCTGGATCCCAATTCCCTTCCTCAGGGACTTTGCTCCTTAAATTTAGCCCACCCCCACCCCACTGCCCACTTCCATTGCTCCCTGGGAGTGTCATGGCCACTTTGCACCCCTGCACCCCGGCGCGTCAGGTCCTGCTTGGCTGGATGCTCCCTGGGTGACAGCGCTTTGGGGGTGACACGATGGGATCTGTGTGCCAGACCAAACACCCCGAGGCTGCTGTGTGTTGGGCGTCTGGGAAGGCGAGAGTTTGGAGGCAGGGAGATCAGGCATGGTAGTGGCCGGTGGAATGTGGCAGCCCCATTTTCCAGAGTAAAGATTTGCCTGCTGGGCAGGTCCCCTGAGCGGAGGAGAAGGAGTCGTGGAGTCTTCCTTACCAACAAGAAGTGCACGAGGCTCCCCTCTCCTCTTAGTGCTTCTGGGCCCAGAGCTGAGCCTCTAATGAAATGAGGTCAGCAGGGTGGAGGAAAACAGGCTGTGTGTTCTTTACCGAATCCAATCATTTACATCTCATTGAACCCAATCAAATTAGCCACTTACCACGTGAACCTGGCAAAAGGAGGATTGTGTCAAGCTGTGCTAATTCAGGAGGAGAGAGGATCTGACCTCGAGGGGCGCTGTGTACAATTCTGGCACCCATCTTCAAGAGCGGAGGTCGGATGCCCCCTCTGTCCACAGTGACCTTCCTCGGGCAGCTCTTCTGGGTGCCAGGCCTTGGCAAGGGAAGGCAGAGCAGGAATCCTGAGCACTGCAGAGGCCTAGGGCGGGAAGAGCGGGACTCCAGGGGAACGGGCACGCGGTGTCTCTGGGGAGCCCGGGATCTGCAGTCAGACAGGCTCGGCTGGGAAGTCCAGCTCCAAAGCTTACCAGCTGTGTGACTTTGAGCAAATTACTTGACCTTTCTGGTTTTTAGTCTCACATTTATTAAATGGGAAATGGTAATATTTGCCATAGAGGGTTGCCATGGCAATGCTTCCCAAAGCCTGGAACTCTGACCACAGGTATTCCAGAGAAAGTCATTCCCTTTTTTTAACCAGGAAATGAATGTTTATTCATTTGAAAGGGAGTCTAGAACTTATGAAGATTATTCATATGGTTTTTTTTTAAACAATTTTAATTGTCTTTTTTTAAAAAAGATACACAGATCACAAAAAAATGTTACATTAAAAAATATAAGAGGTTCCCATATGCCCCACTCTCCCCCCCACCCCACTCCTCCCACATCAACAACCTCTTTCATCATTGTGGCACATTCATTGCATTTGGTGAATACATTTTTGAGCACTGCCACACTGCATGCATTATAGTTTACATTGTAGTTTACACTCTCCCCCAGTACATTCAGTGGATTATGGTAGGATTTTATAATGTCCGGCATCTGTCCCTGCAATATCATTCAGAACAACTCCAAGTCCTGAAAACACCCCCACATCACATCTCCTCTTCCCTCTCTCTGCCCTCAGCAACTGCCGTGGCCACTGTTTCCACATCAATGATACATCAGTTCTCTTTTCTATCAAGGAGAAAGGGTCAGTTTGGTGCGACGCCATCTTTAACGCCTCCTTAGTACTTGGAAACTCTCCTTGAGCCTTTCCTGGGTGCTGGGGTGTTAGGGTGTGATTGAGAGTTGGAATCATCCAGGCTTGCATGTGAATCCCAGTGCCGTCCTCACTTGCTGTGTGGTCTTGGATAAAGAAGCTTAACTGCTCTGTGCATCACTTTCCTCACATGTAAGCCGGTATCTACTTCATAGAGTTGTTACTAGTATAAATGAACTATAGCACGTAAAACGCTTAGTATGGGGTCTGGCTCCTAGTAAACATTTAATAAATGCTAGTTTACGCTATTATCATTATTACCCATTTCAACCTCTTCCCTGCCACGTCTCCTCCAGACCCTCAGGCCCTCTGAACTCCACCCACTGAGAAAGGGTGCAGGTCCCTCAAAATACCCTGCTTTCTCTCACCTCATTTTGCAAGTTTCTCCTTCTGCCTGGAACAGAGTTCTCTCAAGCCTCTTTCCTGGCCAACTCCTACTCGTCTTCTAGACCTCAGTGGATATGCTTCTTCCTCCTGGAAGCCTTCCCTGATTTATATGCCCCTCCTAGGCCCTTCTTGTTGACACTTGTATCTCCAGCCTTCAGTGTAGAATCTGACACCTGGTAATGACTTGAGAGTTTACCAGGGGCCTGACACAGTTCTGTATACTTTACATATATTAATTGACTTAATCCTCACAACTTTGAGATGTTTTATTTTTTTTTTTTAATTTTTTTATTTTTTATTGACTTTGTAATAATATTACATAAAAAATATATATGTGAGGTCCCATTCAACCCCACCCCCCCACCCCCCCCTCTCCCCCCCCAACAACACTCGTTCCCATGAGATGTTTTATTTTTAACAGCTTTATTGAAGCACAAGTTACACACCATAAATTGCACATGTATAAAGTGGACAGTTTGATGTGTTGACGTATGTGTACAACAATGAAACCATCTCCACCACTGAGGTAATAAACATGCCCATCACCCTCGAATGTTTCCTTGTGCGCCTTTGTAATCCTTCTAGCTTTCTGCTCCCTGCCAGCCCCCTTCCCAGGCAGCTACTGGCATGCTTTCTGTCTCTATAGATCTGCTTGAATTTTCTGCAATTTTATATAAAGGGAGTCATACAATATGCACTCTTTTTGTCTGGGTGATTTTGTGCAGCATAATTATTTTGAAAGTCACCCATTTTTTTGGCATATATCAATGTCCATTCCTTTTTACAGCTGAGTAGTATTCCATTGTACTGATACACTACAATTGTTGATGGGTGTTTGGTTGTTTCCAGTTTGGGGCCAATCACAAAGAAAGCTGCTGTGGATAAAGCTTTTATTTTTATTTTTTTGAAGATTTATTTATTTATTTCTCTCCCCTCCCCCCCAGTTGTCTGCTGTGTCTGTTTGCCGTGTGTTCTTCTGTGACCATTCCGTGTGTACGGTGCCATTCCTGGGCAGGCTGCACTTTCTTTCGCGCTGGGCGGCTCTCCTTACGGGCGCACTCCTTGCATGTGGGGCTCCCCCTACACGGGGGACACCCCTGCGTGGCACAGCACTCCTTGTGCGCATCAGCACTGCACATGGGCCATAAAGCTTTTATTTTTACCCCATTTTACAGAAGAGGAAACTGAGGCAGAAAGGTTATTGATTGCTTAAGGTCACAAAGCTAGTAAGTGGCAGAGCCATTTGAGGATCTGGGTCCTCTAGGTCCAGAGCACAAGCTTTTCTTTGCCCCTCTGTGTTAAATAAAGCTTCAAACATAAAAGTCGAAAGAACAGAAAAACTCACACCCAGGGAGGCGTCGCCACCCAGTTCCAGCAATTTTAACTCACGGGCCATCTGATCCCATCCTAGTTCTTACATTTTAAGTATTTCTGCTGCCATATTTTAAAGCAATCCTAAACATAAAATTAACTCTCAAATACACAAACATTTAAAAAATCTTTATTGTGGAGCTTTAAAGCATATGCAGAAGTTGAACCAATAACCTAGTAACGCCATCTACCCGTCACCAGGTTCCAGGGCTATCAGTTCATGGGCAGGCTGGCTGCGTTCACACCCCTGCCTATAGACCCCTTCTCTTTCTCTGCCCATCATTTTGAAGCAAATCTCAGACTTTTATCATTTTTCTGTAAATATTTCAGCATGCATCTATGAAAGATAAGGTGCCTTTCTTTATAAAACGTTGCCATAATAGCATTATCGCACCTAAACATTTTGCAAGATTTTCCTTTATGTCATGAAATATTTAGTTAACATTCCCGTCTCCCCAATTGTCTCATGTTTCTTTCCTCTCCTTTTTTTCCCTTCTCCCCTTCTCTCCACCCTCCTCCTTCCCTCTCTCTAGTTCCCTTTTCTTTTTACAGTCTGCTTGAATCCGCATACAAACAATGACCATATGTTGCAATTGGTTTGAGATGTCTCTAAAGTCTGTTTTAATCTGTAGATTCTCCCTCTATCTCTCCCCCCCTCCCCGCCCCCTTGTGATTTATTTGTTCAACAAACCAGGCTCTCAAGGTCATATTTTATATAACCTCGGTGCCATTATCCATTCTTGGAAATTAACAAGAATCCTTAATCTCATCTCATACCCATCGGCAGTCACGTTTCCCTGATTGTCCTGAGCATGTCTTCCAGTCTTTTCAAATACGATCCATACAAGTCCCCACTGCATTTAGCGGTCATGGCTCTGAGACCTCACTTTCTCACCACAGACCCTCCACCCCATGGGCCGTTGCTATGTTCTGCAAAATGCCCCGTAGCCTGAGCTCTGCTCTAAGCCACTAGGCCAGGCTGCCTTGCCTAGGAAGCACTCTATAAATAACTGTTGACTATGCAAATTAATAAATGAATGAATGAAATACTATCTAGGAAGGGGCAGCTAAGGGAGCAAAGGGGCCCTAACGCCCCTAAAACCTTCTCTGAAATAGTCCCTTCTGTTCTGGACTAGCTCAACGATATCCTGAGTGTGTGTGTGCACACATGCACATAGAGCCAAGTGGAATGTCACACAGAAACCTGCACAAATGAAAGATGAGGAGAACAGAATGTTTAAGAGCCTGGCTGCTTGCTGACTGGGTGGCCTTGGACAAGTTACTCAACCTCTCTGAGCCTCAGTTCCCTTTCCTGTGAAATGGGATTTATAGTAACACCTCTCCCCCAGGGCTGTGGTAAGGATGAAACGGACTGACCCGTACAAACTGCTTAGAGCTGTACCTGGCGTGTTGTGGGTCTTTAATAAACACCGCTCTAATAACAATAACTAATATTATTAAAAGGGTGGGTGGGGACGGCCAGACAGGGACTGAGGATCCCCCTCCAGGGCTCTGGGGAGCACTGTTGGATGACTTCTGGCCTCAGTCATAACCAAGGGCTTCTAGCTCCATTCACACTTTATTTGGGGGCCCATTTCCTCCACCTCACCCCCATCCTGCTGGTGTGTCCTAGGGGGCCCGCGTGGGCAGGAAGCCAAGAAGTGACGGGTCCCATTCCTGGGCCCGAGGACTTCCTCAGCCGGTCCCAATGAACCGATCAAGCCAGGGAGTAACAGCCTCCCCCGCCCCAGGCCTGCTCACATCACCCCCAGGAACTGCCTCGCAAGCCTGAACCCACCCAGCGCTGCTGCTGTGTTTTGAAACCAAACCCTGAAACTGATCTCCTGCAACTTGGCTGCCAAAACCAAGTACAAGTACATCTTAATGCTTTGGCACAATTAAGAAATTGCAGCCCGACAAAGGAAAACAAGCTGTTGAAACAAGCTTCTGTGTGCCATTAAATATTCACAGCCCACTGATGGGGTGTCAAAACAGACCAGGAGGGAATCTCTGCCTGCGAATCTGGAGGTGCAGAGCTAATCCAGTCATCGGCCACCCCGAGGCCTTTCCTTTAATAATGAAATGGCTATAGCCAACATTTTTTTGAGGTCTTACTCTATGTAAGACACTCTGCTAACCCAAATATGGTATCTGTCTCCTTTGCTCCTCACAGCTCTTCTAGAAGGTAGATTGAATTGTCCCCATTTTGCAGATGAAAACAATGAAGCTTAGAGCGATTAAGTCATTTGTGCAAGATATCCACAAGGGCAGAGCTGGGATTTGAACCCAGTTCCGTTCAGAGCTTACAACCACACGTGCAAGCATCCTCTTGGACAGGAAATACATCCATTCCTAGGGTGCTTTATGTACCAAGCCCACATTGCTTGATCGGCTGGAATTTGAACACCCGTGCCTCTCAAAATGCTTCAGTTCCAAAGTATTTGGAAAACAGCATTGAAGATCTATAGGGGGAGAAATCTATTCCAACTTGATGGTTAATGAGTTAATGTCTAAAAGGTGTTTCCATAGAGACACGTTTTTAAGACATAGCAGCAGAATCCAAGACACAAGCTTTTGCTTTGAATCCCTCTTTCTTGGTATCCACTTGCTTATTTGCTATCCCTAAATCCACGTCTGGCCTCCCTCCCACGGAAAGCCATGCTTTCCTCTCCTATCTCTATTTCTCACTCCACAGTTTTCTCCTGACTTCAGCATGCTCTGGAAAGTGGTGTACGTTAAACACATACACACACATGCTCACACACATGCTCTCACACACACACACACCCTGCTTGTAGTACAAGTGAGTTTACACATCTCTAATTGGTTGACAGTCTTTAAGCAGCATCTTGGGATTTTGCATGAGACAGTGAGCCAGAAAAATGCATTTTCACTTGAACTTGGCTTTCAGGAAATTTCTTGAGTATCTGGGGTAGGGACTGGGCAAGCAGTGAGAGAAGAACTTAATAGTCAGAGATCTGGAAATACACTGAGCTTCTTTCAGCGGGAGATACCGCCTTTTTACCGGCTGAGATCCTTTGGGGTTTTAACTTATAAGCAATTTGGCTTCAAGCTGGCCCTAGTTAAAAAAAAGAAAGAGGCTGCGTTGGTCATCTTGGAAGGGGTCTCAGTGGCATGGAGATTCACCTGGAAGGTTTGAAAGTTGGAGGACTTGCCTCGCCAGGCCAGGCCCCATGTTCCGTCCATACCTCTCTTCCTCTCACACCTCACATCGATCTCGTCAGTCTTCCTTCATGAGAAGGGTGGATAAATACACCCACCTCCACTGCCATTCCCCTGGTTCAAACCACATCGGTTTTTTCCCTGGATTCCTGCAATTGCCTCTTAACTGGTTTCCTCACTGGGAGTCTGTTTGCTGCTGCCATGAGGTCATGTCACGATCTTGTCACTCCTCTGTTCAAAACCCTCCATGGGGGAAAGTCGATATGGCTCAAGGGATTGAGCTCCTGCCTACCACATGGGAGGTCTGTGGTTTTGGTGCCTGGTGCCTCCTGAAAAAGACAGCAAGCTGGCGCACCGGGCAGGCACAGCAAGCTGACACAACAAGATGACGCAACAAGAGACACAGGAAGAGAACCATAATGAGAGACTCCACAAAAGCAGGGAGCAGAGGTTCTTGGCTCTCCTAAAAGAAGATGAGCAAGACAGTGAGCTGATGTGACAGGTAGGCATGGCATGCTGCTGCAACGGGAGACACAAGAAGGAAAAGTATAATGAGAGACACAACAAACCAGGGAATGGAGGTGGCTCAAACAATTAGGCACCTCCCTCCCACATCTGAGGTCCTGAGTTCAGTTCCCCTTGCCTCCTAAAGAAACAAAATGGACAGACACAGCAAGAGCAAACAACGAAGGGGTAGGAGGAAATGAAAAACAAACAAACAAACTTCTGCTGGCTTCATCTCCCCCAAGTAAAAGCCAAACCCTCACCCTAAGCACCGCCCCCCCCCAGGCCCTACAGGAGCCCGCTCAGCCCCTCTTGCCTCTCCTTCCCTCCCTCCCCCTCACTGGCCTCACTGTTCTAACGCACCTACTCTCAGGCTACTCAGCACTTGCTCCTCAGCCTTGACTGTTGCTTGCCTGATAGCTACTTGCTACTTCATTTCCTTTAGCACTTTACTCAAATAACCTGTCCGAGGCCCCCTCCCCTCCCATCCAGTCTAACATTTTAATTCTCTTACCTTCAGCACATCCTATTCTTCTTTCCTCCGTCCCATTTTTCTTCATGACTCTTACTGTTATCTAACATGCCAGGTAGTTCACTTATTTCTCTTGAGTGTTGCTTATCTCCTCCTCCTGCCCCTGGAACGAAGAAGTCAGCTTCCTGAGAGCAGGGATTTTTGTTTGTTCTGTCCAACCCATGCCTAAAGCGGTTCTCAACAAATATCTCTTGCATGACTGAGTGAATCTGCATTTTTTTGCATTGTCCGTAAAACTCTCCGCAGAGCGCTGACTCTCAACACCCACACTAAGGAAACGCAAACGGGCGCAGGTTCCATGAAGAAGCATGTTTGGTTAGGATGCCCACGCCCCCTCTCGTGGGAAGCCATAGTAGACCATCGAGCTATTGAGTTTTATTTTTGATTGGTGCACGGCGACTGACTTTCAAATCAGGTGGCCTTCAGATGAAACTAGAGACGTAGAGTGTCACCCTCATGAGACACTGTACCCCAAAACACTGGTAAGGAGGGATGAGGTCAAGCTGAGGAACACAGGCTCTGGCTTCAGACAGCCTGGGTTCAAATCCTGGCTCCGTCTTTTACTAGTGGGGTGGTAGATTTTGGCAATAAATGTCTCCGAACTTGAGTTTCTCCATCAGAAAAACGGGGACGATACAAAGAGTGCCCAGCTTCCAGGGTGGTTGCAAGGATTCAGAGAAACACTGCACATGAATAGGTTTGCAGGGTGCCTGGCACATAGTGGGGCTTTATAAACATGAGCTGCTGTGCTTTGCTCATTACAGGGGAATGGGGCACTGGTGGCACCCAGAGCGGCAGGGGGCCAGGCAGTTTGCAGACGGTTTGAAGGGAGACCCTGGGGACCCTAGCTAGGACCTGTGAAGCTTCAGAGTGAAGCTGCAGAGAGAGCCCATTCAGTTTCCAGAACTAGGAACCTCTGAAGTGCAGAGCATTCACTTCTCAATTCTGGCTCTGGGCAGAGGGTGTCCGCTCAAGCAGGTGTCCCTTTCTTTAAGACCCTTTTTTTACTCCCATTTTCAATGGGGGAGTCGGGTGTGTATGACATGACCTGCTCTTAGGCTACAGCTGAGTGCTCAGGACCCAGATGGGAACAATCGGGCCACGTCTCCTGGGAATTTAGGGTCTGGGGGCAGTTTCTGTTGGCACATGAGCTTGGGAGGACACATGCACTTAGGAGCTGTGCCACAGCATGTTTGAAATGTGCATGGAGAAAGCCTGTCTTAGGAGAAAGAGATACAGGGGCATTTCCCATTTGAAGGGTGGGGGTGTCTGTGATCTCACTCCCACAAGGTTTGGGGAAATCGCTTTCTGTACTCTTGGTGGGAGCAAAGCTACCTCCAGTGACAGAAGCCAAAAGGCCAAGTCCTTATTTTCCTGGCGCAGTGCCAGGGGGTGCAGGCTCGGCCACTTTTGCTCAGCAGCTCAGGGCTTGAATTGGGAGGCAGAGTTGCAAAGAAGTGGGGACACACGAAAAGAAACGGGAGCTCCTTTGGGAATGACAGATCCCAGGACTGGGAAAGGAAATGTACACATCAAGCCTGGAATATCTTGCCGTACTAGGAAGCAAGGAAGCTATCAAAGACCACTGGGGTATGTCAAAAGGACTCGGAAGATAACTTGAATGGGCTCCCACAGCAAAAGATGGAACAATTTGAGCATCAAGAATATAACCACCGTGGGTGGAAAACACTTCTATTATGTTTATATTCATGTGTTCACAATGCTACTACCAATAATTACAACCAAACTCACTTCTCCGCAGGGAGCGAATGTGGCTCAGGCAGTCGAGCTCCTGCTTCCCAATGGGAGGTCCCAGTTTTGGTCCCCGGTGCCTTCTAAAAATAACAAACAAACAAACAAAACAGCCTAATGACATGGTCAAATCAAAGCCCTAACCCATAACATAATTTAATCAAAGACATCTCAGCTGAATCTAATACAATCAAAAGGTATCATGCCCAAAGGAACAGACCAGTTTACAAACATAATCCTTTTTTGGAATTCATTAATATCACACTGCTACAATGGACATAATAGATACTTGTACATCAGTGCTCATCGCAGCATTATTCACAATAGTCAACAGGTGGAAGCAACCATGTGTCCAACAATGAGTAACTGTATCAACAAAACATGGTACATAGGCACAATAGAATAGTATTTGATCATAAGGAAGAATGAAGCTCTGAGACGTAACTGCAATGTGGATGAACTTTGAAAACATTATGTTTAGTGAAATAAGCAAGACATATACGGGCAAATATTGTACAATGTCACTTACAAGAGATGTCTAGAAATAGCAAATCCACAGAAATAGGAAGTAGTTTAGGGGTTCCTGGTAGATGCAGGGAGTGGGAAAAGGGAATTGAGGTGGTTTGGAGTTATGTACTCCAAAATAACATGTTCTTAATCTTAATCCATTCCCGTGTGTGTAAACTCATTGTAAATAGGACATTTTGAAGGTTTTACTTTTAGTTATGGCGTGGCAACTGAATATATATATATATAAATGTTACATAAAAAATATAAGGGATTCCCATAGGCACCACTCCTTCTCCCTCCCACACTTTCCCAGTCACGACATCCTTCATTAGTGTGGTACATTGTTATAATCGATGAACACATATTGAAGCATTGCTACTAACAGTTGATTACGGTTTACATTACAGTTCACACTCTGTCCAACACACTTGTGTATGTTATAGCAAAATATACAATGGTCTGTATCCATCACTGCAATATCAAGTAGGACAAATCCAATGTTCCAAAAATGCCCCACAACACACCTATTCTTCCCTCTCCCATCCCTGAGAACCTCTGGTGGCTACTGCCTTTATATTAATGATAAGATTTTTCCCTTTGCTAGAATAATATTAACTCTGTAGTACAACATTAAAAAGTCTACTTTAGTCCGTTGTTCATTCCGCAATCCTGAGGGTTTGGGGATGGCCGTCCCCACTCCGCTTCTAATTAGAGGGGGCTTAGATCTCATGGGTAGACGTAACTGTCCTGCTTGCGGTTGCAGACACTCTCTGTTCCTTGGGATGGACGTTGCCCATCATCGTCTCCTTGTTAGTTGTCCTGGGTGAGTTAGGATGGGTCTTAATCCTATTGTTAGAGGCTCTATAGCGAGGGCCACAGGGAAGAAGCCACAGGGAAAGACGCTGGAAGCCAACAGAACCTGGGAGAGAAAGGAGAGGCCACCACGTGCAGTGCCGTGTGACAAAAGTCAAGCACCAAGGGTTGCTGATAGCCAGCCCCAGAAAGGACAGTCTTCAAAGAGAAATTAACGCCGTGCTGATGCCGGTAATTTGAACGTCTCCTAGCCTCAAAGCAGTGAGCCAATAAATCCCTGTTGTTCAGCCAACCCATTGTATGATGCTTGTTTTAGCAGGTAGGAAACTGACATGGATATAGATTGCAAATAAAATTTTAGAAATACTATAGAGTAATAATAATAAGAATAACAAACTCTAGGGATATAATGAGTAAAAGACTGTGGAAAACTCTACACGACTTGGTTTCTTAATCAAATAACTTGCAAGGGAAAAAAGAGAAAGGGAAAGTAGAGGCCTGTTAGTAAGAGAGACTTATGAAACATCGGCCAATTGCAATGTATGGAGATTATTTTAATCCTGAGTGTAAAAAATAAATATAATAAAAAATTTCCAAGACAATCCCCTGAAGTTGAACGCTGACTTGACATTTAATGTTACCAAGGAATTAATTTTAATTATTAAAGTATGATAATAGCTTCATGGACAAACATATATAATAGAATATTTACTTCTTTTAACTGGGGGTGATTTTGTGCCCCCTAGGATATATTTGGCAATGTCGAGAGACATTTTCGGTTGTCACACCTGGTATGGGGGTTGTTACTGGCATCTAATGGGTAGAGACCAAGATACCGCTCAACACCCTAAAGTGCTCAGAATCGCTCCTCCCAACAGAGAATTATCTGGCAATAGTTCCAGTGTAGACAAACCCCGATTTAGAGATACATGTTGAAATAGTCTCGGATAAAATTATAGGACGAATGTCTTTCGCTTCAAAATATTTTGGGGGTGGGGACAAGCGGGTGAAAGATATAGCCAAGGCAAGATGGACCGAAAGTTGAGAATTATGTAAGTTGATGATGGGAGTTCACTATACTAGTCTCTCCACGTCTCTAAATATATGAAAATTCCCCTAACTAAAGCTTATAAACAAAATGCGGGGGGAGTGGCGATTTATTCTGGCCGCAGTGCGCACGGCGGCGCGCAGTACCCGTTGCCAGCGGCGGGGGGCGCCAGCTGAGAGGTGTGGATTTAGCAGCAGCTGCCCTGGTGGCCTCTTAGGTTAGGGCTGCAGCACGGCCCTGGGGAGGCTTTCCTTGCTCCTGCTTGTGTTTTGTTTCGTTCTTAGGGCTTCCTGGAGATTCTACGAGTCTTCTGATATCCTTTCAATAAATTCCTTTTCTATTTAAATTAACCACAGTTCGTTTCTATGCAACCAAGAATTCAGACTGACACAAGAGAAAATGAAGCAGGTGTGGAGGAAGAGGCTGATGTCACAGAGGCAGGAGAAGAAGGGGAGGGAGCCCGTGGTTCTTGCCTTCTTAGTTCCTGTCTCTCGTGAGGCCAAAGTAATTCCTGCCCTGTGTTTCCAGGAAACACACCAGCATTTTTAATCATAAACTGTTATTTCTGCTTATGTGAATGTAAGTGGTCTTGTCACAACCAAAAGTGTCTCATTGTAAGATCTCTGATAAACATGCTCAAAAACCACCCACATGCTCTTCTGCTTTTACTCACCCCAGTGCAGATGTTTCCTAAATATTTGTTGAATGGACAAATAATTACAATCTAGCTTCAGACAAGGAATGAATGAATGAATGTACTGTTCATGTACTCTTTTTTTTTTTTTTTAAAGATTTATTTATTTATTTATATTCCCCCTCTCCCCTGGTTGTCTGTTCTTGGTGTCTATTTGCTGCGTCTTGTTTCTTTGTCCGCTTCTGTTTTCGTCAGCGGCACGGGAAGTGTGGGCGGCGCCATTCCTGGGCAGGCTGCTCTTTCTTTTCACGCTGGGCGGCTCTCCTCACGGGCGCACGCGGGGGACACCCTTGCGTGGCACGGCACTCCTTGCGCGCATCAGCACTGCACATGGCCAGCTCCACACAGGTCAAGGAGGCCCGGGGTTTGAACCGCGGACCTCCCATATGGTAGACGGACGCCCTAACCACTGGGCCAAAGTCCGTTTCCCTGTTCATGTACTCTTGGCATGTACAGTAATCACTGTAAATGAATACATTTATGGTGCACTCATTCTGGTATGTACATCAGTCTCTTGTGAGTTTTGCTAGCCTGTGTCTGTCTCCCTAAACGCCACTGACTCGAGTACACCGAGTACTTTTTACTTGTGAGACTGAACAGGGATCTACGAAGGTAAGGTCATCCATTGAGATTCCTTGAGAGACAGCTTGCCATCCTGTCCTGGTGATGGTTCTGCATGGACAGAAAGAATCTGTTCAAACTTCAATGAGTAAGACTACAAGTGGGAAGAATTTAGAGGCAGGATAGCCTACAGGTTAAGAGAACAAGGTTTTGGTCAAACATTCTTGGATTAGAATCATAACTCTGCCACTTATTAATGTGTTATCTAGGGCAAGTTACTTTAGCTCTTTGTGCCTCAGTTTCTTTATCTGTAAAATGGACTATTTTAAAGATGAAATGAAATGATATATATACATATATTCCTCTATGTATGTGTGTTTATGCACACACACATACTTGTACATATAGGAGCTGGCACATAGGGAGTACTCTATAAATATTATTATTATTACTAAGCATTCCATCATTATTATCATCATAGGAAGGTTCTTTGTAAAAAATTTATTTTATTGTTATTTTCCCCTTCCCCCTCCCCCTGCCCTGCTGTTTTTGCTGTCTGTGTTCATTTGCTGCATGATCTTCTGTATCTGTTTCTCTTTTTGTCTTCTTTTCTCACTTTTTTCTCCTCTAGGATTCCCTGGGATCTGTTCCTGGGGACCTCTGATGTGGAGAGAGGCTGCCTGTCACCTGTGCAAACTCAGTTCCTGGTTTCTGCTGTGCTTCAACTTGACTCTCCCTTTTGTCTCTCTTTTATTGTGTCATCATCTTGCTGCATAACTCACTAGTGTGGGCACTTGGCAGGCACTCGGCTGGCCATACAGGCCCACTTTTTTCTTTTTTTCCCAGGAGGCCCCAGGGATTGAACCTGTGTCCTCCCATAGGGTAGGCGGAAGCCCCATCGCATTTCCCAGCAAGGTTCTTCTGGTACAACCACCAATCAAGAGATGCTCAAAGCAGGCATTAGTAACCTTTTTGCCCACGTCAAGGCCCTGTGGTTTGTACTGTGCCATATACCCATTAGCTCAGTGATCTCACATTTGCTTCATCCGTATGAGTTATGTAGCACTGATAACTCCCGCAGGCCCAGTCTGATGGTGGAGGTGTGGGCAGGGGTGGGGGTAGGGCTCTGGGGTCTTCTCAACCTGGGCCTCACTGCCTTCTACCTCTGGGAATTTGAGACCAAATCTCTCGGAGGTGCAGTTTAGTCACCTGTAATAGAAAGGTAACTTCGCCCATCCCCTTCAAGTTGCTGATGAGAACTGGATGCAATAATACATGACAGAGATTCATCAAATGTTTCACTTCATTCCATTTACTTTTCTTTCTAGTTCTCCAGGTCGGTGACTACTCATTTCTACAAAAGAGGTCCTTCAGTCCTATAGTTTCCAGTTTGGGGGAGGAGATGCTCAGATGTTGCTTCAAGGTCATCCAGCCTGAAGGAAAAAGGATCAGGACCCCTTGCTCTGTCATTGCAATGTACTTTTTCTGAGTATTTATCTTAGGAGTCAACAAAAGGAAGCCTGTGGGCCAGGTATGGTCTTCAGACTTGCTTTATTTAGTTCACACAATGTTTTTAGAATTGGGAAATTCCACCTAAAATTCCACAGCTTCAACTGAAAAATCAAAAGACCTGGCAACACTCGCCTACATTTCCACAGGGCAAAACTTGGTTGTAGCTGAGTTATGGATGGTCTCTCCAAACAGGGCAAAAAGGCTATTCTCCACAGTCCCCACCACTCTCTATTGTATCATCTACCCACACCCATTTCCCTTACTTCTTATGCCTGACTAGTCCCTATAGGCATCTGAGATCATGTCTGTGAAAGTTTTAAAATGTGGCCCCAAAATTCTTTAACACTCTTCCCATTAAAAGGTAGGGTCTCTTGAATGTTTTCACCAAAAGACTTTGGCAGAGGTGACCCAACGTGACTTCTGGGCCTCAGGCAATAAAAGGCAAAAGCGCCTGCCTTGTCATCTTGGGGCACTTGCTCTGGGGGACGCCAGCTGCCAGGTAGGATACCTGAGCTCACTGAGACTGCCATGCCAGAGAGGGCAGGTGGAGGAGCTCTTGCTGACAGCCCTGGCTGAGCTCCCAGCCGGCATCCAGCATCAATGGCCAGCCTCCTGGGTGAGCCATCTTGGAACTGGCTCCTCCAGTCCCAGTTGAGCTTTTGTGCAACCACGTCCCTGGCTGATGTCTGACTGCAACTGCACACGAAACCAGAGTTCTTGATCCTCAAAATCATGAGCAAGATGCAATGATTGTTGTTTTGTGGCATTAAATGGGGAGGTTTATTACACAGCATTGATAGCCAGAACAAGGCTCCTTGTTTGATCTAGAACAGGGGTTCCTAACCAAGGGTCCACAGATCCTTGGGCTCTGTGAGCTCGAATTGAAAATTCAGAAAAACATTATTCTTGAGGGGCCTGTGGAACAAAAATGATTGAGAACCTTTGCACTAGAACATCCAGAAAGCTCACCAGAAGATGAAGGCGTCATTTCCTTTCCCAGTGGCTGTGGGGAGAATTAGGGACCAGGGCACATGAGTTCATGTGTTCATTTGTTTACTCAGCAAATATTGATACCTACTACACATCTACGATGTGACAGACGTTGTGCTAAGTGCTGGCAATCGGACAGTGGAAAAAACGAGACCAAGATCTTTGTCCTCAAAAAGCTTTTATTCCTTGTGAGGAAAACAGGTAATTACAAATAAGGAATCTGTATGTCAGGTGTGGGAAAGGGCTATGGAGAAAACTGAAGCAGGGGAGGGAGAGAGTGCTAAAGCAGGGATGGGGGGCCCCAAGATTCCTTAAGAGGGCCGCTGAAGTATAGTTAAGTGTCCTATCCAAGTACAATGCTAATACTCATGGCTGCTATTTATTGAGTGCCTTTTATTATGTCTTTCCATTTACATTTTACAATAATATTAAGAGGTAGGCATGCTTATTCCCACTTTGCAGGTGAACAAGGGCTCACAGAGGTTAAGCGACTCACCAAAAGACATATATCATTGTTTCGAGACGGAGGGGAGGGGCTGTGGGCGTGTAGGAGAAGAAAGAAAACCAAACACTCCTCCACTTTGCTTTTCCTTGAAACTCTGCTGCTTTCTTGGAGTTTCATTGTCTGTGCGGTGAATTGGAAATCAAACTGATGATCCCTGATTCCTCAATGAAATGTCAAATGAAAAAGAAACAGAGAAAGGGGAAACGATGCCCCTTGGAGAAGAAACAGTCAGGAAATGAAGGGACATGCTTGAAAGATTATGTATTTAATGTTTATGTCTCTTCTCCTTGTCCCTCAAGTTCAGTTTAGCATCTGACTGTCGATGCTGACAATTTATGAGGATTTGGGGCGAGTAACAGTTTGAAATGTCCCTGCAGCTCTAGCCATGGCAGGTCAATTAATCCAACAGACTGTGGGGCTTTTAGGGTAAAATACTTATCTAATATTTTCCCCCTTCTGCTCATGCTTTTTCCAAAGGGTGACAAATAGCGTAGTTTGCCAAGAAGGCACTAGATATGGTCTTGAGTGAGACTGTCCTTGAATGAGATGGGTTGCTGTCTAAGAGAAAGGGAAGCAATCAACCCCCAAACCCCCAGCCCCAGCCTGATCCAGATCTCTAGGACTCCAGTGACCATTCCAAAGCTGTCTCATCCTTGGGCAATCCTTCCTCCCATTCTCCTTTGGTCACAGGAGGGGGAAAAAGCACGACTTTTCTTTATTCCCTGAAAATCATCCAGA
Organism: Dasypus novemcinctus; assembly: GCF_030445035.2. Lineage (NCBI taxonomy): Eukaryota > Metazoa > Chordata > Mammalia > Cingulata > Dasypodidae > Dasypus > Dasypus novemcinctus. The sequence goes on along the minus strand of NC_080695.1, from coordinate 53,389,228 downwards.
GTTAGGTCTTCTCAGGCAAAAAAAAACACAACAACCTTGGTTAGGGATCAGGATAGTGTGAGAAGCTTCCTTGGGTGAGCAGAATGTTGATTAAGGTGATATTGGCAAAGAGTATTCTGGGCCAAGCGATAGGTTCCCTCCCCACCATAGCCACTTGGGGTAACTAATAGCTGCCGGGGTCTGGTCTGAGCATTTTGTCTTCCTTAATCCTCCAGCCACTTGTGAAGGAGTCGTAATTATTAGCCTCATTGAAACGATAGGTCAGCTGGTCTTAAAAAGGCGAGGTGACTTGCTGAAGGTCACCCTGTTACCGGGGAAGTGAGAAGGAGCTTGTGATTGCCGCAAGCAAGGGAGGTGGGGGGGTGGCCGGAGAGGCAGGACAGGAGCTTTGAGAAGATTTGGAATGCTCTGACCATAAAGACAGTGCGAGCTCCTGAAAGATTTTTTTAAAACTTTTTATTGTAGTAACATATATATAACTCAGAATTTCCCATTTTAACCACTTTCAAGTGTATAGTTCAATGGTATTAATTATAGGCACAATATTGTGCTACCATCACCAACATCCATTGCCGCAATTTTCCACCACCTCAAACAGAAACTCTGTACTCATTAAGCAACAACTCCCCCTTCCCCTTCTCCTACCCCATCCCCTGGTAATCTACTATCTGTCTCTAAGAAATTTCCCTTTTCTCAGTATTTCATATAAATGAGATCATACGATATTTGGCCTTTTTTGTCTGGTTTATTTCACTCAGCAGAGTGTCTTTAAAGTTCATCCATATTGTAGCATGAGTCAGAAGAACTCCATTCTTTTTTTTGTCTGAATAATATTCCATTGTGTGTACATGCCATATTTTGTTTAATCCATTCGTCTGCTGATGAACACTTGGGTTACTTCCACCTTTTGGCTACTGTGAATAATGCTGCTATAAACGTTGTTGTGCAAGTATCTGTTGCAGTCCCTGCTTTCAATTCTTTTGTATATGTACCTAATAGTGTAATTGCTGGGTCGCATGGTAGATCATGTTCAACTTTCTGAGGAACCATCAGACTGATTTCCACTCTGGCTATACCATTTTATAATGCCACCAGCAATTGTGTGTGTTCCAATTCCTCCATGTCCTCACTTACACTCATCTTTATTTATTTAATAGGTAGCCATTCAAGTGGGTGTGACGTGTTACCTTTTTGTGGTTTAGATATGCATTTCCTTGATGACCAATGATGTTGAGTATCTCTTCATATGCTTGTTGACCATTTGTGTATCTTCTTTGGAGAAATGTCTATTCAAGTCCTATGCTTATTTTTTATTGGGTTATTTTTCTTTTAGTTGCTGAATTGTAGCTGCTCGTTATATATTCTGATGATTAAACCCTCTTCAGATATATGGTTAGCAATTGTTTTCTTCTTTTCTGTAGGTAGTCTTTTCACTTTCTTTTTTTTTTTTTAATTATTTATTTATTATTTTTTTTTTAAATTACATTATGAAAAATATGAGGTCCCATTCAACCCCACCGCCCCCGCCCCCCACTCCTCCCACAGCAACACTCTCTCCCATCATCATGACACATCCATTGCACCTGGTAATAATCCAACATTCTTTTTTTTTTTTTTTTTTTTGAGGTACTGGTGCCAGGAATTGAACCTAGACCTTGTATATGGGAAGCCAGTGCTCAACCACTGAGCTACACTGACTGGCTCCTCACTTTCTTGATAGAGTCCTTTGACACGCAAAGGTTTTTAATTTCGATGAGGTCCATTTATCTATCTTTTATTTTGTTGCTGTGCCTTTGGTGTCATATCTCAAAAATCATTATCAAATCCAAAGTTATGAGGGCTCCCCCTCTGTTTTCTTTTAAGATCTTTATAGTTTTAGTTCTTCTGTTTGGTGGCCCTTGATACATTTAGGGTTACTTTTTATATATTGTGTAATGTAGGGGTCCAACCTAATTATTTTATAAGTGGATATCCAATTTTCTTTTGAAATTAGGAAATGTGAGATCTCCAACTTTGTTCTTCTTTTGCAACATTGATTTGGCTATTGGGGCCCCCTAAGAGTTCATAAGAATTTGAGGATCAGCTTTTCCATTTTTTTTTGCAAAAAGGCTGCTGGGATTTTGATAGATATTGACATTGAATCTGTGGATCTCTTTGGGTTGTATTGCCACTGTAAAAATATTAAGCCTTCCTAACCAGGAATACAGATTGTCTTGCCATTTATTTAGGTCTTTAATTTCTTTCAGCAGTGCTTTGTCATTTTCAGTTTCCAAGTCCTTTACCTCCTTGGTTAACATTATTCCTGGGTACTTTATTCTTTTAGGATATGTAGTGAATGAAATTGCCTTTTAAAAATTTCCATTTCAGAATATTCTTTGCTAGTGTATAGAAAGACAATTGATTTTTGCATGTTAATCTTACAGCTTGCAATTTTACTGACTTTTTATTAGCTCTAATTGTTTTCTTGTGGATTCCTTGGGATTTCTATAAAAAAGATCATGCCATCTGTGAAGAAAGAGAGTTTTACTTCTTCCTTTCCAATTTGGATGCCTTTTATTTCTTTTTTCCCCCTAATTGCTCTGTCAAGGACTTCTAGCACAATATAAACAGCAGTGGTGAAAGTGGGCATTCTGCACTAATCTTCAGGGGGAAGGCTTTCAGTCTTCCACCCTGAGTATAATGTTAGCGATGGGCTTTTCATATATATCCTTTAATGTGTTGAAGAAGTTCCCTTTAATGCCTATTTTTCTGTGCATGTTTTCTCATTAAAGGTGTTGGATTTTGCCACATGTCTTTTCTACATTACTTGAGATAATCAGGAGATGTTTTTCCTTCATTCTGTTAATGTGGTGTAGTCCACTGTTTGATTTTCTCATGTTGAACCACCCTTGCATTTTTGGGATAAATCCCACTTGGTCAAAGTGCCTAATCCTTTTAATATGCTCTTGGATTTGATTTGCTAGTATTTGAGGATTTTTTATATTCATATTCATAAGGGAAATTGGCCTGTAGTTTTCTTTTCTTGTGACATCTTTATCTGACTTTGGTATTAGCGTAATGTTAACCTCAGAATGTGTAAGGAAGTTTTCCCTCCCCTACAATTTTTTTGGAAAAGTTTGAGAAGAATGGTGTTAATTCTCCTCTGAACGCTTGGATTAATTCACCAGTGAGGTAGTCTGGCCCTGGACTTTTCTTCATTGGGAGGTTTTTGATTACTGATTCAGTCTCTTTACTTACTATAGATCTATTGAGATCTTCTGTTTCTTCTTGAGTCAGTTTAGGTAAGTTGTGTGTTTTACAAATTTGTCCATTTCCTCTAGATTATCTAATTTGTTGGTGCACTATTGTTCTTGTATTATTTTATAATCCTTTTAATTCCTGCATGATCAGTAGTAACATCCTCCCTCCTTTCTTTTTGAATTATGGCTTTTTGAATCTTCTCTCTTTCTTTTTGATAGTTTAGCTAAAGTTTTGTCAATATTATTGATATTTTCAAAGATACAACTTTTAGTTTAATCGATTCTCTCACTTGTTTTTCTGTACTCTATTTCATTTTTCTCTGCACTAAATTTCATCATTTCTTTTCTCCTACTCATGTTAGGCTTAATTTACTCTTCTTTTTCTAATTCCTCCAGATGTGAATTTAGGATATTGATTTGAGATCTTTCTTCTTTTTAAAATATGGGCATTCATAGCCATAAATTTCCCTCTGAGCACTGCCTTTGCTGCATCCAACAAGTTTTGGTATGCTGTGGTTTTGGTTCCGTTCAGCTTAAGATATTTCCTAATTTTTCTTACAATTTCTTCTTTGATCCATTGATTCTTTAAGAAAGAGTGTGTTGTTTAATTTCCACCTGTCTGTGAATTTTCTAGTTACCTTGTGTTATTGATTTCTAGCTTTATTCTAATGTTATCAAAGAATACACTTTGCATAATTTTCCTCTTTAAAAACATATTGAGACTTTCATGGCCTGGAGAATGATCCTTGCGCACTTGAGAAAAATTGTATTTTACTTTTGTTGGGTGGAGGTTTATATATATGCATATTAGATCTAGTTTGCTTACAGTATTATTCAAGTCCTATGTTTCCTTATTGATTTTCATCTACATGTTCTATTATTGAAAGTGATGTATTGAAGTACCCTACTATTAATGTAAGAGGCTTCACTTTTGTCAATGTTTCCTTCGTGTATTTGAGGCCTCTGTGATCAGGTGCATATATGTTTATATCTTCTTGGAAATTGATGCTTTTATTAACCTATGGTGTCTATTTTGTATAGCCACCTCACCTTTGGTTGCTATTTGAATGGATTTTTTTTATCCTTTCACTTTCAAACTATTTATGTCTTTGGGTCTAAGATGAGTCTCATGTATGCAGCATATAGTTGGAACATGGTTTTTATGCATTCTGGCAATCTGTGTCTTTTGACTGGGGAATTTAATCTACTTGCATTCAGAATAATTACTAACAAGGCACTACTTCAGAAAAAGGACTTACTTTAGCCATTTTGTCCTTTGTTTCTTGTACTTCTTACAACTTTTCTTGTCCTTTATTTCCTCCATTGCAGCCTTCTTTTGTGTTTGGTTGATCTTTTGTTGAGAAACAGATTGATCCCCTTCTCATTTCCTTTTCCATACACATTTTAGATACTTTCATTATGTTTACCATGGGGTTTATATTTAGCATTCTAAATCTATAACAGACTAGTTGGAAATTATACCGGCTTAACTTCAATGATATACACTATCTTTGCTCCTATGGTTCTTTGTCCCCCAGCTTTACGCTGTTCTTCTCATACTTTATCTCTTTATATTTTGCATACCCAATAATGTAGAAATGTAATTATTTCTTATGCAATTGGATTCTAAATCTTCTAAGAAGTAAAAAGTAGAGTCACATCCCAAGAATTCAACAATACTGACATTTTTATTTACCCATGTTTTTACTTTTACTGGAGATTTTTATTTCTTCATCTGGCTCCAAGCTATTATATACTAACCTTTTCTTTCAATTGAAAGCTAATTCTTGGTTGGCAATTTTTCTCTTTCAGTGCTCCAGATGTCATCTAACTGCCTTTCATCTCCATGGTTTCTGATGAGAAATCAGCACTTAATCTTGTTGACGATCCCTTGTACATGAGTCACTTCTCTCTTGCTGCTTTTAGAATTCTCTATGGCATTCAACATTTTCATTATGATATGTCTCAGACTAGGTCTATTTGGGTTTATATTATTTGGAGTTCATTGGGCTTCTTCAATTGAATATTCATGTCTTTCATCAACTTGGAAGTTTTCAGCCATTATTTATTCAAACATTTTTTCTGCCCTCTTCTTCATCTCTTCTTCTTCTTGGGGGGTCCTAATTTGTTTATCGATATGCTTCATGTTGTCTCACTAATCCTCTAGGCTCAGCTCACATTTTTCCATTCTTTTTTCTTTCTGTTCTTCAAACTGAATGATTCCAACCACCTTGTCTTCTCAGTTACTGACTCTTTTCTCTCCATTCAAATTTGCTGTTGGACCACCCAAGTATTAAAAATCTCTGTTATTGTTTTTCATTTCCAAAAGTTCTGTTTGGTTTCTTTTCAAAATTTCAAATTTCTCCTTTTGTTTATGCATTGTCTTTTTTAAATTTCCTTTAGTTTTATTTATGTGTCTTCCTTTATACTCATTGAACTTATTTAGGAGAGTTGACAATGTCTTAGATTAGTACTTCTAGTGTCTGTACTTTTGGTTTTACTTTGTTCCTCTGAATGGGCCATCTATTTCTATTTCCTCGTATGCTTTGAGATCTTTTGTTGAAGTCTGGGCATTTGATTATTTTGATGTGCTAACTGGGGAAATCAGATTCTTCCTTGGGTTTTAAGGTAGATTGGCTCTGTGTTGAGGCTCTTTCTTCTTCAGGGCTTAGCTTAGTTTATACTGAACTTGTAGAACAGACCATGATGAAAAGTTAGAGTGTTTTTAGGTTTCTCTGAGACTGGGTCTTGCCCTGGGCATTCACAGAGCTTTCAAGAATTCCCCAGTATGGCTATTTCCGCTCCAAGAAAGGAGGGCCCTGGGCTGTGCTCACTGTTATAAATTATAATTTTTCCTACCCAGCAGCTGTGGTCATTTAACCTCCACTGCCCATACTTTGGTCTATCTTTTCACTCCAGCACAAGGTGCATTCCATGGCTCTGAGACTCAGCTTCTGCTTTTTTGCTAATTTTCTGCTCCCAATAACTTTGTGGGTCTTCAACAAAGCCATTTGGGGTCTATGTACAAAGACCCCAATATTTTTGTTTAGTTGCACCAGTAATCAGACCCCAGGGACTTTCACTGGAAATGCACATGGGCCACCCAACTGTTGCTGTGGGTCATATGGGCCTCAGGGACCCACACATGAGTATGTCCAGGCCACTGGGCCATCATCATCTTACTATGCCATCTTGCTGACATCACCTCCCTTCTGTAGGATTTTTAAGGTGGGGAATTGCATCATTTAATTTGCATTTTCAGAGATCACTCCAGAGGATAGGCTAGAGGAAGATCAGAGTAGAGACCGGGCGGCCCCAAAGAAGGATCTTGACTCAGGGATCATGACAATGCAGGGGATTTGAAACAGAATATGACAAAGCCTGTATCCTGGGGAAGAAGAGGTCTGAACACAAGGGAAGACAATAGTCACCAGAGGTACAATGCCAAAGCCAGTATGCATGCAGCAGTGCACCCTACCCAAACAACAAAAATTTCCAATTCTTTATTAATAGAACCAAATGAGTTGGCTCCCTAAACTTCTGCTATATTCCTATTGCTCTCCTCTTCCTAAAGGGCGAGCATGTGTATGTGTGCACATGCTTCTGTGTGTGTGTGTGTGTGTGTGTGAGAGAGAGAGAGAACAAAGGACCATCATTGTTTCTGAATCAGGGGAGAAAACTCCATTGACTCTTTTTTTTTTTTTAAGATTTATTTTATTTATTTCTCCCCCCCCCACACCCTGGTTGGCTGCTCTGTGTCCACTCGCTGTTTGTTCTTCTGTGTCTGCTTGCACCCTCGGTGGCACCGGGAAATTGTGTCTCTTTTTTGTGACATCCTCTTGCTGCGTCAGCTTTCTGTGTGTGTGGTCCCACTCTTGGGCAGGCTGCACTTTTTTTCCTGCGGGGCTGCTCTCCTTGCAGGGTGCACTCCTTGCACGTGAGGCACCCCCGCACAGTGGCCCCCTTGCATAGCATGGCACATCTCGCCCTTGGGCCAGATCACCACATGGGTCAGGAGGCCCTGGGTGTTGAGCTCTGGACCCTCCCATATGGTAGGCGGACACTCTATTGGTTGAGTCACGTCCACTTTCCTCCACGGACTCTTTTTTTTTTTTTAAAGATTTACTTATATTTATTTCTCTCCCCTTCCCCACCACCCCCCGCCCCGGTTGTCTGTTTCTGTGTCTTTTTGCTGCATCTTCTTCTTTGTCTGCTTCTGTTGTTGTCAGCGGCACGGGAATCTGCATTTCTTTTTGTTGCGTCATCTTGCTGCATCAGCTCTCTGTGTGTGCGGCGCCATTCCTGGGCAGGCTGCACTTTCTTTCGCGCTGGGAGGCTCTCCTTATGGGGCACACTCCTTGCGCGTGGGGTTCCCCTATGCGGGGGACACCCCTGCGTGGCTCGGCACTCCTTGCGTGCATCAGCACTGTGCATGGGCTAGCTCCACATGGGTCAAGGAGGCCCGGGGTTTGAACCGCGGACCTCCCATGTGGTAGACGGACGTTCTAACCACTGGGCCAAGTCCGCTTCCCTCCATTGACTCTTAAAAATCATTTCAGCACAGTCTCTGATGTTAGGCAGACCCAGATTCAAGTCCAAGCACAGACACTTCAATGTGTGACCTTGAGCAAGTCATTTCCTCTCTTGTACCTTAATTTTCTTATCTGTATCATGGGGGTAATCATGCTGTCTTTTTCCTAGGAAGAAGTTGCGAGAATGAGATAATGCATGCTGTTGCATTTGTCTTGGAGTCTAGCATGGAGTAAGTGCAAAGTGAACATTAACCATTGCTTCTTACCTTGTTATTTGTGACCTTATTCTCAGGTATGATGGCTATGGCCCACCCCTGACAGTCTAGAAGTCTTGAGAGCCATTTTGTCTTTTACTCAAACCTCCGTGAATACCAGAAACCCCAAATAAATAACCAGACTTGGATTATCCCCAATAGTCCAGAACATCTGATTTCCAAGAGTGGCTCAGGATGGAGGCACAGCCCACCTGGAACTAACTCAGGATAATCTGGACTCAGTTTTCAGTCTTTGGAAATCCATAGCTGAATTTCCCAGCAAAGTTTGTTAATCAGGCTGACCACTGGTAACAAGCAAAAGGGCTGAGACTATTTGCCAAGCATGTAGGACAAAGATGGTTCTGTGTGTACTTGGATCCAACCCATTAAGGGAGAGAAGAAGCAACACCTCCCCCCCTGCCCCCTTTTTTATGGTAGTATGGGCTCATTGTTAGATGAGGATCATGGATTAACTTCAAACCTCACTAAAATCTTGGGCTTCCCTTCCTTCCACCCTGTCTATCCACCAAACAGTAGCAAATGTTGACCTACTAAAAAATATCTGACAGGATGGGGGCAGGAAACAGGAAAGGAACCCAGTATGTGTCCCATGGCCTCTCCAATACTTACCATCTATTAATAGCTACCATTCATTCAAAGTTTCACTGAATATTTGCAACTGCCCTATATAACTCCCACTCCCCTTTTTAAAAGGGGGTAACTCAAGCTCAGAGAGGTGAAACTAAGTGCCTCCAAGATACATGGCTGGAAAGAGACTCAAATCCAGTTAGTTCAACTGCTTAGCCTGAGCTCTTTACCATTATATTTTATTTTTCCAGTTGTACAATAGGAAAGTATCCATTTTAACAGAAGGGTAAGCAGGGGCTAGAGGATGTTAAATAATGTATCCAAGGATCTACAACCTGAAAGTGGTAGAGATGGGTTTTGAATTGAGACTCTGATTCTAAAGTCCAGGCTACTTCTTCTATATACCATACATCCTTGCTACTTAACGTGTGATGAGTGAACCAACAGTGTCAGCAGCATCTGAAGCTGGTTAGAAAGGGGGACTCTCAGTACTTCCCCAAATCTGATGCATGAGTCTGTATTTTACCATTATCTACACGGTATTTGTAGGCACACTGAATTTTGAGAGTTGGTGATTTATGCAACTTGTCTTTGCCGCAAAAAGACACTTGACAAGGATAGAGGAATGGTGGTGACAGCTAGTTTCCAAAGATGGACTTCAACAATGCCTCCCCTCCTTTATGCACATGCCATTTATCACATCGAGGGATGGAACGTGTTTCCCCTTTGTGGTGACTTGGAATTATATACCCCAGAAAACCATTTTCTTAATCTCAATCCATTCCTGTGGGTGTGAACCCATTGTACATAGGACATTTAATGAGGTTATGTCTGTTAAATTATGGCCCAACTGAATCGTATGAGTCTTGATCCCATTACTGGAGGCTGCATAGAGAAGTCCACAGAGAGCGAAGCATGGAGAGCAGCCAGAAGCTGGAAGTTAGTGAAACCAGGAAGAGAAAGAAGACACCACCATGTGCATTGCCATGTGATAAAAAGGCCAATGACCAAGGATCACTGATAGGCAGCCCCAGAATGTGACAGTCTTGGGGGAGAATGTATTACCACGTTGATGCCTCAGTCTTGGACTTCTCCTAGCCTAAAAACTGTAAGTCAATAAAATCCCATTGTCTAAACCAACCCATTATATGGTATTTATGTTAGCAGCTAGGAAACTAAAACACGCTCCCTTGAATCAGGCTGATCTTGTGGCTGGCTTTAACCACTGGAATACCCCCAAAATAATGTTTTGGGACTTCTGATCAGCTTCTACTTTCTGCCTCTTGGAATCCAGCTATAATGCTCTGAGAAACCCAAGCCACATGGAAATGACACATGGATGAGAACTGAGGCACCCTGGTTCACAGGACCACTTGAGGGCCCAGCCTACCCCAGTGCTGGCCATGCGAGCAAGCCATCTTTGATGTTGCATCCTAGTCAAGCCCCAGTCAACATCTCGCAGGGCAGAAGAATCACCCAGCTGAACTCAGTCAACCTATAGAATCAGGACAGGTAATAAAATGATTGTTGTTTTAAGTTTCTAAGTTTTAGGTCGTTTGTTATGCAGCCATAGATAAGAAGAGAAAATGGTACCTAGAAGGGTGTTGCCATAACACAAAACTGAAACATCTGACTCTGACTTTAGGGCTGGGCAGTGGACAGAGCCCTGAACTTCTTTGAGGAGATTGTTAATGGAGGCTATAAGGGCAGTGAGGAAATTGTTGTTAGAGAAGAAGAAAATGGAACTTGAGTTATGAACTGCCAGAATAATTAGCAAAACTGTTCCCTGCAGTCAAGTGGAGGTAGGAATGGTACCTAATGAGCTTGTCAGTCTGGCTAAAGAGAGTTCCAGGTAGAATGCTCAGAGTGCCAGCTGATTTCCCTTAGCTCAGAGCTCATTATTTTTATTAATTAACATTAAATACAAGGAAAAAAATTCATTGCCCCAATTGCACCTGCCACACTCCAAGTTCTCAATAGCTCATGTAGCTACTCCACTGGATAATGCAGAATTTTATAGAGCATTTCCACCATTGAAGAAATTTCTATGCACTGTCCTCTCATTAAATATTAGGGTACTATCAGAAGTAGATAACACACCCAAACGCTTTAACCAAAGCACAGCTATTCAAATTGTGGTCCCTGGACTAGCCATATAAGCATCACCTGAGGGCTTAGTAGAAGTGAAAATTTTCAGGTCCTGCCCCAGAACTATTTCAGAATCTCTGGTGGTGGGAAGCAGGAATCCAGGTAATTCTTAGGTGCATTAAAGTTTAAGAAGCACTGACCACAAATTCTCTAGGGCAGAGTTAAAGGAAGGGGAAACATCAGGAACTGGCAGGGTGAGAAACGAAACACTATTCTGGGATCCACGGAAAGCTGGAAACTTGGAAGATAGGCTGGCCTGCAGGGATAATGGCAACCATTCCAGAACAGGAGCAAGGCACTGGGAGAGGATGATAAATACCTCCACCTTGCTCTCCTCCTACCTCTGAGTAGAGTCAGAGCGCAAAGGATCAGTCCCGGCACAGGGTAGGGCAGAGGGGGTTGGAGAATGGATTGGAGAATGGATTTAGAGGGGCAAATGGCATCTAACAAGCTCACAGCTTTGATGTGCTAGCTATATTTTTTAAAATGCACATTTGATACACAAATGTGCAACTATTAACATTAAAAGGATGTTAGAGTACCACTGCAAATCATCTTATTTACATTTTGGGAAACCTTGCTGTTACAATGCGGACTCACCATACAATTCTAAGAAGGGAAATCTTCTATTTATGTTTCTTTCCAGTTTAGTTAGTTTTTAGCTTTTTCTCCCCCTTCTTTTCCTGCCCCTTCCCTGCCTTTGCCGTCTTTCCTTCCTCTCCCCTACTCCCTCCCTTGCCCTCTCTCTATCCAACTCTATGTCATGCAATGACATGCAATAGTAAAGAAAGGCTTGTATCCTGTCTTTTCCATTTAATATTACATTGTGAGCCTTTCTTCATGCCATTAAGGATCCTATGAAAACATGTTTTTCAGTGGCCGTGCAGATGGTTTAAAGATTATTGTTATTGTAAGCTGTTTCAAATCATTTTGAGAAGGAGGTGGTGTACAATGCATAAATTATAAATGGAAAGCAAGTTGTACTTAATTTTGTCCTCAAACTCTGAAGTGCAGTGGCTTTGGGGAGCTGTTTCTCCCAAGCCTCAGAGACTGAAGGGATAGTAACAATGATCAGAAAGGAAGCGCCAGGGTGGAGGGTGGTAGATGGGATGTGGGGTCAGGCCGGGCTCTGTCCAGTCTCTGCAGAGTGACTTTGGGGAAATCTCATTGGCCAAATGAGGGTGCTTGTACCAGCTGATGTCCATGGTCCCCTTTAGTTCTGGCTTAGACTTCTGATACACATCTAATGCCCTCGTTTAAAAAAAAAAACCTCCTTGCAGAGAATGCCCATTATACCCTTGTTTCAGCCATGTCGTGCTGGACCGCAGCACCTGCCTCTCTAATGGTCCGTTTCTTCCACCCTTGTCTCCACCAGGCAGCTAGAACCATCTGTTAAAGCTAAGTCAGATAATGTCAGTCATCTTATTAGTCCTCATCATGGCTAAGAAGACCCCGTGTGATCTCTCATCCTGCTGCTTTTCTGTTCTCATCCCGTTCACTTTGCCCTTGTTTGCTCCACCTGGCCAAAGGGGCTGCCTTGACATCCTCCAAGTACTCTCCTGCCTGAGGCCTTTGCATCACTGTTCCTTCTGTTTGGAATGCTGTTCCCTCAGTTTCCCTACCATCATACCTTCACTTTCTACTTAAATGTACATCGGAGAGGCCTTCTTTTTTTTTAAGATTTATTTATTTATTTAATTCCCTCCCCCCCCCCGCCCCCGGTTGTCTGTTCTCTGCGTCCATTTGCTGCGTCTTGTTTCTTTGTCCGCTTCTGTTGTCGTCAGCGGCATGGGAAGTGTGGGCGGCGCCGTTCCTGGGCAGGCTGCACTTTCTTTTGCGCTGGGCGGCTCTCCTTACGGGGCGCACTCCTTGCGCGTGGGGCTCCCCTACGTGGGGACACCCCTGCGTGGCAGGGCACTCCTTGCGCATCAGCACTGCGCATGGCCAGCTCCACACGGGTCAAGGAGGCCCGGGGTTTGAACCGCGGACCTCCCATGTGGTAGACGGACGCCCTAACCACTGGGCCAAGTCCACTTCCCCGGAGAGGGCTTCTTTGGCCTTATGCTTTCTATAAATTAGTCCCAAACTCCATTACTCACCACCTCCTTCCACCGTTTTATTTTTTTTCGTGGCACCTATTCACACATATTAAACCTCCTGGGGATTATTGGCTTATTATTTGCCTAGTCCCTCTAGGCTATAAGCTCCATGGGAGCAGGGACCTGGTATGTCTTATCCTTTGTTATATTCCCTGTGCCTAGAAGCATACTTAGTGCTTGGTCAAGTGCACTTAGTAGGTAACCAGTCAATGCTGACTGAATGAATGAACTAATGAATGGCTGGATGAATGTTGTCTGAGGGAAGTCAGTCCTCCGGGGCGGGGAGGGAAGGGGGAGATGCACAAACGCCTCAACTTAACAGCTGGCTCAGATGGCTTGATGCTTCTTAATCTTGGGGCCTGGTGCTCAGATGCTTAGGGCCTGGATATTTTATGCAAATGCTATTCATGCTCTCTGAAGTCTCATCATTCATTCCCCCCTAACAACTCCTCCCAGCATCTCCTCTACCTCTTTCCTGTGTTCTTATTCTCCTCTTTCTCATCCCTGCCATTACCACCCCTTCTCCTGCCCCTCTGTCCCTCCAGAGTGACCACCTTCCCTCTTTCCACGGCACTTGATGGCTTGCAATGCACTCTACTGCACGCCACCTTGTTTAAGTCTCCCAAAGTTCTGGTGATGCTAAGATACATTTTAGTCATTTTGTCAAGCTTCGTGATTTATAGAGAACCCACTCTGGTGGGGGGCCAGGGGACAAGCAGAAAGAGTCCTTCTGTCATCAAGCTGAAGATCCAGCAGGGGAGACAGACATGAAGTGGATAATAACATGAATAGTTCCTAAAGTTAAAATTACCCTAAGTGCCGTGGAGGGGAAATAGGTAAAACCTATTGAGTGTCTAAGAATTTTATGTAGCTAACCTCAGAATCTGCCCATCAACCTCCTGATGCAAAACTTAGCCCTGTTTCGCAGAGAAGGAGACAGAGTCTCAGACGATATTTTTGCCAAGGTCAAACGAGCTGGTGACTGGAAGAGCCACACTTGAACCCAGGTCTGCTAACTGCAGAGCCTGTGTTCTAAACCAGTAGGCTGCATGGCCTTCAGGGTTGTCCAGGTGTGTCCTGGAGCAGGAAGGCAATCCAGGAATGTTCTTGGAAGAAGTCAAGCTTGAGGAGCTTCAAGAAGCCAGAGCAAACAGGATGAGGGAGGAGGGCTGCAAGCGGAGGGTCACGGGGTGGGCAGGGCCGGAGTGTGCAGCACCAGGAAGAGGTTAGGAGTGTGAGCTCTATCCTATAAGGATTTTTCTTTTTAAAGTGGGGGGGGGGGCGAGGTAGTGGATTCCATCAGATTTATATTTTCAGAGCACTCTAGATCAGGGTTCTTAACCTTTTTTTTGTTCCAGGGGCCTCTTTGTCAGTCTGGTAAAAACCACAGACCCTTTACTAAGTCCCCACTATACTGTGTATTATTTAATAAATATATCGCGCCTGCACCAATACATCCCCACAAGAGTAATGGGTTTTTTGAATTTCAATTCAAGCTCACAGTCTCCTGGTTAAGAAACTCTGCTCTAGATGGATCAGGGAGAGTGGATTAAAGAAGGAAGATGGATGGATTCAGAAGAGCAAATGGAAAAGTTAAGCCTCATGGAAGTGGGGCAATTTGCCCAAGTTCCCACAGTTCAGATACTAACAGCCTTGGGTTTCTGACTCCAAAGCAGGTGCTCCTTTTGCGCTCCTGCTTCTGCCTCCAGGTCTGAGTTCCCAAGCCCCTGCCACCACATCCGGAAGATTAGGCAATCCTTTCCAGGATTGATAGGAGGACAATGATGCGCTGCTCTCTCATCAGGCACCAAATGTACACGTTGCCCCCTGTGTTCCCAGCACTGAGTCACTAATTGAGAAAAATCCGACCCCAGAGCACCTGGCAGTCCGGCTGGCATTATTGCGTTCATTATTCAAAACCTCATTCAGCACCTGCCTCCTCCCAGATCCCTGCTTGGAAACTAGGTGGGGGAAAAGGCTCCAGTGTGTCCAGACCACTGCTATTATCTGTGTCTAGTCAGGTCCATGTTCAACTCCATTGTCTGTCCACCTCTGGGCATCACAGGCATCTTTGTCACCTGATTGGATCTGCCAGCAGAGTCTATTATCTTGAGCTCTACAGAACCTCTACCCAAAGGCTGTGCTGTGTTGATGGTGGAGTTCTGCTCTAATGAGAACTCTGCTCAGAACTGCACTGCCCGGCCACAGGAACTAGAGAGGATGCAGAGCTGGTGTCTTGAGAGTTTATGGTGAATCAGGAAGTAGAGAAGGAGCTCTGAGCCTAGAAAGTCAGGATAACCTAATTTGATGTTTACATATTCCTCCAAGTGCCTAGATAGTGGGTGGGCGATTATATTACTTTGTTTCATATTATGTACATGTTATATTTTATTGTATATTATACATACATATGTATATGCATATGTATATGTATGTACATGCAATGTGCATATGTGTGTGTATAGATATATGCACATATACACACACTTGTTTTTTCTAGCATGATGAGAAGCAGTGGGTGAATGGAAAAGAAGATTCAGACTTTGAAGACCTGATGAAGAATTAAGACTCTGCCACCTACTTTCTATAACCAAGCTCTTTAAGCTCCGTGGGTAGCTTTTCCCCACCTACAAAGTGGGAATTATAATACAGCCTGTTGATGTTGGGGTGGGTTCTTGTAATTACATGCAAAGAGTTATCTCTGCTTTCCATTGTGGTTCTGCACAAAGGGTTTATACCCACGATGGACGAGAGCCAATGGGCCACTGGGAATGGCACAGGCAGCACTGAGAGAGGGCTTGAAGTTTGACTCTGATGTCTGCCAGGTGGGCTGACCATCTGAAGGCACAGGGACAAGTAAATGAGAAAAGGAATAAAGAATTTCTGGCCTTCCAGCCACTCAGGCAAGAGTGTAACCCAGGTC
Source organism: Dasypus novemcinctus (assembly GCF_030445035.2). Taxonomy (NCBI): domain Eukaryota; kingdom Metazoa; phylum Chordata; class Mammalia; order Cingulata; family Dasypodidae; genus Dasypus; species Dasypus novemcinctus. The sequence goes on along the minus strand of NC_080695.1, from coordinate 53,373,445 downwards.
TGCTCTGAGAAGTAAGACCCTTTATCCATCCTCCAGAGGGAGTGAAGAAAGCAGACAGAACGCACTGCTGGGCCCAGTCCTGCTGGATCTACCACGTGAAGCAGAGGAGAGCTTGCCCTCCATGAAGGTCGGCCCAATGACTGTCAATCTCTCCACCCAAGGGATTGGGGGGCACAAAGATGACAGGCACAGCAGAGGTGCAGAAATTCCCTCCTCCCTCCAGGAAGAGGTCTGAAATGTGAGCAGAGAGGAAGAAACATACCCTCCTCTGAAACGTTTTCTAGGTTTTGGTCTCTCTGTCACTGGGTTAAATGGCTAAGCCGCCACTCAACTTGGAATGATTCTCCTCCTTGGGGGAGCAGCAGATGCATAGCTATGCAATTCTGCTTCTACTTTCAAGAGAATTCCTTCCTAAAACATCGTTGGGTATTTTCCTGGAACCAGCAGGACAGAAACTACTACCCACCAGAATCCTCGAAATGGATCACGACAAGGCTTGCTTAATGACTGAACATTCAGTTTCTGTTCCAGTGCTATCAAGAGTTACACCCAGTGATGTCCAACATAGTGAAATGTTGTCCCAAATGGCAACCATATAATATCCCTCCTGTTAGCTCCCCCTTTCCTTGTAAATTAGAGTTCAAAGAGGTTAAAGTCTGAAATTCTCCACTCCCCAATTTCTAACTCTGCTTTGTCTTAATCCAAATGGTTGCATTTAAATCATGAATAATAACAATAATAATAATGAGGAAGAGGAAGAGGAGTTTTGCATCATGTGTGGATCACTTAACATGAGCCAAGGACTGTTCTGAGCACTTTAAAATATTAATTTATGTAATACTCAAACCACCCTATGAAGTTGGCGCTCTTATTACCTTCATCTGCATTTCATAGATGAGGATACTGAGGCACAGGGGGTGGAGTGATTTGCCCACAGTCATGTCGCAGGTTGATTCCAGAGTCCACACTCTTGACCACTACACTGCACACCTCACGTTGGTGGGGTCAATGAGCAGATTTAGTGTTAGCTGGGAAGGCAGTGACGCAGAAAAGAGGAGGGAAAGAGCATGTCCCTGGTTTTCATGCCTCACTAGATTGTGTGGGATTCAAGAACTGTGACTTTAAAGTGACTTTAAAGGGAGAAAGATCTCCCCTATAAAGGTTAACTGTGCCCTCTGCTAACCTTTTTCTGGGAAAGAATCGCCTGTATTTTGTAGCTTGCATCCTCTCTACAAGGTAAGACTTGATTTAAATAATGCATGCTGATTTTCCGGCCAAATTTGGATGTTTGAAGAGGCAGCTAGTCTCTAGGTCTTACTTGAGGTGTTCTTTTCCCTTTACAGTTCTTCCTAAGTATTTAAAGCCTCTGCCATTTCCCCTTTGGGTCAAGCGTGTCTGGTACCCCGTGGTGAATCGCGTATAGATTCTGTTGAGGACATATCCCCCACTTCCCCTTGACCACAGGCTCCTTATTACAGGTGGTTCTCCAAGCAGCATCAATGCCTTGCCTTCTCTGTGGGCCCCACTGCCTGCTCTTGCCTCCACTTTCCTACCTTCAGCTATATCTCAAGGCTTTAGGTTAATTCAGGGAAAGTCATTTGCTGAATGACACATTTAGTAGACTGGCTTTCAATGAATTGGCTGTTGTTGAATTGGCATTTATTGTACTGGTTTAGTACTGGCCTGATTCCGTATCTCTTAGCTCATTAACTCTTCTTTTTTTCCAAGGAAGGAAGGGAAGAGAAAAAGAAGGAAAGAAGAAAGAAAAGAAAAAATGAGGTGAGAGAAAGGAAACATCAACCCCTAAGTGACAGACAACTAGCTCACTAACCAACCAATTAAACATTCTAACTAACTAGGGCCTAATTCCAATTTAAAAAGGAAAGGCTGAAGTATGGACATTTCTAATTTCCTGAAACATTTAAATAATCTGGTGTCTAAACTCTCAGCTCATACCCTGAGGGTCGTGTCGTCCCCCCCACCCCACCCCCCGTCCCCGTCCCCCCGTGTCTCCCTCCCCGCCCCCCCGCCACACCAGCTCATTCTGCCTTTCTCCTAGCTTTGCTGTCTTCCCTATCTGGCTACAAGACCCAAACTCTGCTTATAAAACTGATCCCTGTGTTTCTGGCATGTGTCTTTGAATTCTTGAGTTTTTCCTTCACCATCATCCAAGAAACCCGAGTGTCTGCAAATTGCTTCACAAAGAACTGGATACTGTAAGGGCCAATAAGTATGGTGATGAGGGTGATTACACCAAATTATATTAAATAACTATTTATTGAACTGTAATCATGAGCCTGACCGTAGACTTGGCTCTGTGGATGCTGAATCGAATAGTAATGACGACAGTTCATTTTATGGGGTGCTCAGTACATGCCAAGCATGGCTCTGCATACTGTACATCAACTGACTCGATTCTCTTAAGAACCCTAAAAGCAGCCACTGTGATTGTCACTGCAGAGCATGAGTCATAGAGCAGCCCAGTGACTTGCTCAGGTCACACAGCTATAAGAGTGAGGAGGTTTTCCAAGCCAGTGGCTGGACTCCAGAATCTCTTTCTAGCCCCCATCCCCAGCTCCTCCGGGGCTCGTGTCTAACCTGGAGCTGCCATTTGGTGGCTGAGTAGAGTAGCGAGGGATGCTGGGAGTCACAGGGAAAGGATTCTAAGTCTTCTCAGAATCCCCGTATCTAAGCAAGTTCTTGAGACATCACTAAACTAAGTTGTTCTCCAGACTCTACTGGTGCAGCCTCCATCTGTAATTTTACAACCCAAGCAGCCAAGCCACGAAGGGGGTGGCTTGTTGTGGTTGCAGCACCATCTGTTTTCTCTGTCAGGCTAAATGTGTCTGCACAAGAAACCAAGACAGAAGGATTCCACTCTGCCCAGGACCCCGCACATGCTCTGGGTGGCACTGAAAACAGGGAACCTGGAGACGTCTCCTCATGGTTGTTGGGACACTGTCCATCCCGTCCACATATCAAGGCCATGCCTCCTGTGTACCTTTGCCTGCATGGTTATCCCTTCTGCATCCCATGCCTCCACATCCTTCAATGCTGAATTCAGAGCCCACCTGTACCCCTGGCTCTGTCAGTGGCCCCACGTGAAATCCCCCGCAGGTATTTTGCTCCAGTGTTCATACAGACCACCTCTTGCACCTCTTTGACCTCTCCAAATCCCTTGTTACCCATCTAGCCTCACTACATCTTTGTCCTAGGACTCAGCTCAATTTATGTGCCTCCAATGTGTACAGGAACACATTTGGTCTCCTTCCCTTACCCTACCAGGCCCTTTCCCAGGTCTGCCAGGAGGGAAGACTTTGCCCTCTCACAGCCTTCTCCATCTCTGTTGAAGACAGTTTCCTGCCTTTTGATGAGTAGGCCAAAAACATTGGTGCTCTCTCTCTTGACTGTTCTCTTTGTGTTACATCCACATTTGCCCACAGTGCAAGTCCTATTGACTGTACCTTCAAAATATATCCAGAATCCAACCCTGCCCATTCTCTCCATGATAATGTCTTGGTCTAAGCCCCCAGTATCTCTCCCTGGATGTTACAATAGCTCTTAAAGCAGGGGTTCTTAACCTTTTTTTTTTGTTCCACAGACCCTTTTGCCAGTCAGGTGAAAACCATAGACCCCTTACTAAGCCCACACTATACTGTGCATTATTTAATAAATATATCACACCCGCACCAACACATAATGTGTTTTGAATTTCAATTCAAGCTCGTGGACCCATGGCTAACACCCCCTGTCTTAAAGGGTCTCTCTGCTTCCTCCTTTGCTCCCTCTAACCTATTCTCAATACTTTGAAGAGCAGAGTGAGTCTTATATGATGGCATATGTGGTCAGTCCTCTACTCACACCCCTCCTGGCCCTTCATCCATTCAAAATACAACCCAAAGTCCCAACCCTGGACTACAAGGCTGGACACCACCTGTTCACTGTTACCTTCCCACTGCATCTCCCACATTTTCTCCCCTTCCTCTAATCTCACTGCTTTCTTTGAGGGTCCTTAAACTTACCAAGAACTTGACCATCTCAGGGTCTTAATGCTTTGCCTCTTCCTGGAATTTTCTTCTCCCAGATGTCCTCAAGGCTTCATTTACATTTCTGCTCATATTATGTGAGAACCCCCTGCCACTTTCTATTCCCTTCCATGCTTTATTATCAACCATGGCCCTCATATCACTCTGATGTATTATATATTTAGGAGGTTTCTATCATCTCTCTCCCCCAGAAAGCTCCACAGGAGCAGAGGCTTTGTCTGTTTTATTGTCTGCTTTATCTTTACCACGAACAGCACTTGGCACAAGGTGTGTTCTCAGTAAACGTGTGTGTGGGAAGTGGATTTGGCTCACTGGATAGAGCATCCCCCTACCACATGGGAGGTCCAGGGTTCAAACCCAGGATCTCCTGACCTGTGTGATGAGCTGGCCCACACGCAGTGCTGAGGCACACAAGAAGTGCCGTGCCACACAGGGGTATCCCCCACATAGGGGAGCCCACATGCAAGGAGTGCACCCTGTAAGGAGAGTCGCCCAGATTGGAAAAAAAGTGCAGCCTGCCCAGGAGTGGTGCCGCACACACGAAGAGCTGATGTAGCAAGATGATGCAACAAAAAGAGAAACAGATTCCTGGTGCTGCTGACAAGAATATAAGTAGACACAGAAGAACACACAGCGAATGGACACAGAGAGCAGACTACTGGGGAGGGGAAGGAGGGGGGCGAAGGGGAGAGAAATAAAAATAAATAAATAAAAAGAAATGTGTGCGAATGCCTTGAATCGAGAGGAAGGAGAGCAGGGTGGCTAGGAGGCCAATCTCCACAGCAAATCTTCCTGCTGGTTAGCATCCGATGTTCTTGGACAAGTTATCGAACACTTTTGTGCCTCAGTTTCTTCATCTGTAGAAGGGGTATGATTATACTCCCTAGAGTTGCTGTTGGAAGGATCCAGCGAATTACTCCTTGTGAAACATTTTAGACCAGAATCCTGCACACTCTAGAAATGCTTGCCTTTGATGTTTTTGAACTACAGTTCCTTTTTTAATGTGTGAGTTGGGGAAAATCACTTTTATCTCTTTGAGTAGCAGTTTTCTTACTTATACAACAAGCTTCAAATCCTTGCAGTGGCTAAAAACTTCTTGCGTGATGCACCCCAGCTTCATCTCACATCCATTTGCCCTTTGCTCATGAAGTTTCAGCCGTAACAGTCTTTTGGGTTCTAGACATACCATGTATTTTATCTTCTTTGGGTACTTTGCACATGCAGGTTCCCCTGCCTCCAACACTGTTCCCCCATCTCTTTAGCTGGTTCCTACATCTTACTGACCCTTAATGTCCTTGAGTCCTTCTGTTATAAGCCCTTCTAGCACCTTTTACCTCTTTTTAGAAAAATTATTGTGGTAGCATATAGTACAAAATAGCCCTTTTAACCACTTAAGTATACAATTGCATGGTATCAGTTATATTCACAATGTTGTATTTCCATCACCACTATCCATAACCAAAATTTTTTCATTACCCCAAACAGAACTTCTGCATCCATTAAGTGTTAACTCCCCATTCTACACCCAGATAGCCTCTAATCTACTCTCTGTCTTTATGAATTTGCTTACTTTAGATGTTTTATAGGAGTGGAATCATACACTATAGTAGCATGTATCAGGACTTCATTCTTTTTTAGGGCTGAATAATATTCTGTTCTTTTTTCTTTTAGTTATTTGAATAATATTTCATTGTAAGAATAGACCACATTTTGTTAATCCTTTCATTTGTTGATGGATACTTGGGCTATTTCCACCTTTTAGTTATTGCAAATAATGCTGCTATAAATATTGGTGTGCAAATAACTGCTCGAGTTCCTGCTTTCAATTCTTTTGGGTATATACCTAGAAGTGGAATTTTCGGGTCATATGGTAGCTTTATGTTTTACTTTTTGACTTTGTAGCATCTCGTGCCTCTCTCTCATAGTAATAATCATAAGGTAACCTATGATTGGATTGTGAAGTCAGTGCTTGGGGAAATCTGACTTCCTGGCTAGTCCATGAGCCTTATCTGGGTTGCTCACACCTGGGTCTCTTGGGCTTGCACAGTCCAGGCATAGAGTAGATAATCAGTATGTAGGGAGTGAGTGCTGAAGCACGTAAGGCTGCGGTAAATTATTCTAAAATTTCTCTTCTTCTCTAAAATACTTGGCCTGGGATAAAGTTGGGAAGGAATTCAAGCAATAACTACTTAGATGGTAGCAGATTGTTGAGAGCAGCCAAACAAGCCACTGGCAACACTGGTTTTTCCTCCACTTGGGAATTCTGCATCCTTCTCGGAGGGTGGGTGACTCCCTGAAGTTCACATTTGAAACCACTCAATGTCCCTTGAAACTCACTATCACTTTTTCCTACACTCTTGCCCTAAAACCATCTCTAAGTTCAGGAGCAGTTAATTTAAGGTAGCAATTAATTGGAACCAAATTGCTCTTTAAATACCATAAACGGTTTAATGGAATAGCTTCTGCCTGCCAAACAGAATTAATCCCCAAGGCCAGAAAAATGCTCCATTTTTTTTCAATTCTGAAAATAAAAGGAAAAATTTTATTTTAACTTTTACATGTGCCATAGTAGAGAGAACTGTCTAATGAACTCCCATGAACCCAACATGCAGCCCCAAACAAAATAAATGTTGTCAAGTTTGTTTCATCTAAATCCTCAACTTCCTTGTTTGTTTGTTTGTTTGTTTTGGGGGGTGTTGGGGTTTGCCAAACTAGGTCCCAGATATCACATTATTCTGATGCAAGCATAAAAGACAAAGGCCCTTCTTTCTTTACAGTGCTACAATCCCAGAAGATTATCAGTAATTCTCCAATAATTTTCTACACCCAGTATGTACTCAAACCCCTGAAATGGGAAGTTATGAAGGATAAGCCACTGGCATTGTTGAAAGGAATGTCGGTGCCTTCTGACATATCTTCTTGTTGAATGTTTCTTCTCTCCAGCTGGTCTTTGGTTTCTCTCTCTTGGGAGCTATTAGCTTCTCCACTGCAGAGACATCTTCTCTGGCTCTTTCCTCTCCTGCCTAAAGCAGCCAATTCTTATCAGGGATTTGGAGAAGAGGCCTGCCGAGTGTTTATGCAGATAATCTCCTGAGAGAGGACCAGCCTCTTCCAACTCACCCTGTAAGATACAGTGAGAGGATTTTGCAAGGATGCCTGTGGCCGGGTGAGGAAGGGAGATGGAACGTCTGCCTTACTAGCCAGATGAGCAGAATCAACAGTCAATCATTCCAGCAGCAGATGCTGTTGTCAGAGCACCTCGAGATGCCATTTGTGTCAATCTGTTCGAGTCTGTCTGTCTGCCAGCCTCTGTAATGCATCCATCTGTCACTTTGCTTGTCTATCCAGCTTACTGATGCAGCCACGCTTCCACTCGTCTAGCTAGCAATGCTAACTTTCTTAGATGTGTTTAAGTGATTGTTCAAAGCTGCCCATTGATATACGTAGTTAATCTCATTACCAGTAATTACTCATATTCCACTGGTTTTACCCACCTGCTGATATCAAAACTCAGTCCCCTGATATTCTCCTCATCTTGAAACACACTCTACACTTTGCTCACTTGGTTTACTCGCCCTCATTTTCTCTAGACTGTAAGGTTTGTGAAGGCATGAATCTTGGCCTTTTGTTGTTCATGGTTATATCCCTAGCACCAGCTCAAAGCCTGGCATATGGTAGATGCTCAATATGTATTTGATATATATTTGAATAAATCAATAATTCATTTTCATCCCCATTTTACAGATAGCCAAGTGGAACTCAGAAAGGTAAAGGCACTTGACAGAGGGCGTATAGCCAGAAAAAAGTAAGGTTGAGCTCTGAACACAGGTGCACCCATTCCTAAGCCTCATATTCTTAGCAGTTTGCATATTGCCTCTAGTAAACTATTCCCTGGAAGAAGGTATCCTCTGGTAGCATCCTACACAGCTCTTCTGGGAATTCCTGTTATTGACAAGCCTGAAATCTTCTGTGGTGGTTTTATTCTAATTATGTAAAAGACATAACTTGAAACCATTTGTTTTATTGATACAACTCAGCTTTTCCCCTCTCGTTGGGGCTCTTCTATACCTTGGTTAGAAGCAAGGAAGTTGATGTGGGTGTAATGTAGACATAGAAAAAATGGAATGAAAACAAACTGAAGCCTTCCTTTTAGAGGCAAAAGTCTTTGGGGATGTATGTGTATATGTATGATGGTCCATTTGTAGAAGAAGTCTGCTCATATGCTCATTTAAGCAAATCTTTCTTGAAAATCTACTATATTCTAGGCACTCGACTGAGTACTGAGAACTAACTGTGAATCAGACATATGGGCTCGGGAAGTGAATGTGGCTCGGGAAGTGAATGTGGCTCAAGCAATTGGGCTTCCATCTACCATATGGAAGGACCTGGGTTCAATCCCCAGGGCCTCCTGGTAAAAGGTTCGCCAGGTCTGCACAGGGCGCGATGCAACAAGATGATAACAACAACAAGAGAGATGCAGGGGAGAGTCAAGGTGAGACTCGACAGAAACTAGGACCTGAGGTGGCACAAGAGACAGGGTACCTCTCACCCACATAGGAGGTTCCCAGGATCAAATCCCGTTGAAGCCTAGAGGAGAAAATGAGAAGAGAAGACAAAAAGAAAAACAGACACAGAAGACCACACAGCAAATGGACACAGACAGCAAAAAGTCAGTGGGGGGGGGGGAGGGGGAAAGGGAAAAAAAAAGACATCTAGCCTCATCTTTTGGTTGCAAGACGACCTCCTGCAAAATATTAGACCATGAGCATGTGCATATATGAACTGTATTTAACAGAAGTCTTTTCACACTGCAAAAGATCATTTATGCTTTTTGTTTATTAAATAATCTAGGTTAATAGAAAGTCATTTTATTTTAGAACAACTATGGACAGTGTTGAGGAAAGTGTGAGTTTATCCACTTTTTAACATTTATTTTTTAACCATATGAAATTGTCCTTTTGTTGTTAAAAGTCAGTCAAATATTAGTAGTTGCACATGACTCAACCTAATAATTTTATTTGACTGTAAATGAAAATCCTGGACTGTCCTTTTGAATCCTTGGGCTCATATATTGGAAATAATATCACAGTCTCCTCATGACTTGATCATTTCGCTAGCATTGCCTTTTGAAGACTTCATGAGGAAGTCCTAGAACTTCATAGAGTCAGAACAGAGATTTGAAAAATCACCTTAGAAAGATTGAACAGGTATCAGGCTTGTAAAATGTTAACAGAACCTGCTTGATGGCAGTAATGGAGCCAAATAAAGGAAGTATCACTTAAAAAGATGTGAGCAGGAGACTGGGCAGCCTATTGATAAGAAAAGGACTAAAGGTCCCCTCAGCTCAGCCCTGTCCATTTAGGAGGAAGTTTTGACCCATGGGATTTTTTTTTCTTTCTTTTTTTTAATAAGGATCATTTATTTTTTTATTTATTTTTATTAATTTATTTATTTCTCTCTTCCCCCCTAACCCCCACACCCCGGTTGTCTGCTCTCTGTGCCTATTTGCTGCGTCTTCTTTGTCCACTTCTGTTGTCAGCGGCACGGGAATCTGTGTTTCTTTTGGTTGCGTCATCTTGTTGTGTCAGCTCTCCGTGTATGCGGCACCATTCCTGGGCAGGATGCACTTTCTTTAGTGCTGGGTGGCTCTCCTTATGGGCGCACCCCTTGCGCGTGGGGCTCCCGCATGCGGGGGACACCCCTGCATGGCAGGGCACTCCTTGCATGCATCAGCACTGCGCAAGGGCCAGCTCCACACGGGTCAAGGAGGCCTGGGGTTTGAACTGTGGACCTCCCATGTGGTAGGCGGACGCCCTAACCACTAGGCCAAGTCCACCGCCTCTTTTTCATTAATTGCACTATAATTTATATAGAATAAAATGCACAGATCTTTAGTGTTCAATTCAGTGAGTTTTGACAATAGTGTATAACCACACAAAAGAAGATATAGTATATTTCTGACCCCTCGAAAATTCCCTCAACCCTCCTTCTCCGCCTCCTTCTCTCCCTTCCCACAAGCAATCCAGGTAACCACTGTCTGGTTTTCTCACCATCGAGTAATTTAGTCTGTTCCAGAAACTTATATGAATGGACTCAATCTAGTACTGATTAAACCGTCTTGTTTAAGGCTTCTCTCACTAAACATAATGTTTCTGAGATTCACCAATACTGCCGAGTGTATCGGTAGTTTTTCCTTTATGTTGCTGAGTAGCATTCCATTGTATGAATGTACAACATTTAGCTATCATTTATCTATTCTCCTGCTTATGACTGACCAATGAATTCTGAATAGTTGTTCTTATCCTGGTGAGACCATCTGTAATGTGAAGTTGGATGCTGAGGGTTCCAGCCAATTCTGTTTCAATATTCTGTTTCCATTGGCACCATCAAGGCACCTAAAGGGTGGGGTGTGTCCATTGAAGATATATGAGATGACTCTACGAGGTACGTTAAAGCAACATAAAATAATATTGAGACCTATTGTCTCACTGGCAGAGTTTCTCAAACATTCTTTTTTATTCCTCTCATTGTATCGATGAGGAAATCTCAATCTGGTCCAACTACATCTTCTCTAAAACTAGGTAATTCTTTTAACAAAGAGAGCAGATTTCAATTCAGTGCTTTTAGCAAGGTAAAGTTTCTAACTAGATTTTAATGCTATTGGCTTATTTTATTTTGTATTTATTTAGCTTCTATTTATGTCAAGTGAAACCGATTTTCTACTTATCTGTAACTGAAAAATCATTATGGAATAGAGACAAAAACTTTTATTTCAAAGATAAGTGTATTCAAGTAATATACAAGAGAGATGACCTTTAAAAAGTCATGTAAATGCATAATTTTGATTAAGGAGGAGATAAAAGCAGGTTCTTTCTTCCACCAAATGAATGGGCCTTTATACAAGGAAACACAGAGGTGCAAGATGTGGATTAACTGGATACCAACTTCAGTGACATCCTCCCTTCCCTAAATTCAGTGAGGAAGAAAGGGGAAAGACCCCTGCCCAAGAGGGGAATAAAGAGTTCTAATTTTGTGTCTTCCAACTGGCCATTCCCACAACCTGGTCCTCCGGGAACTTGTGTTCTGTCTGTGTCCTTTTGGAGAAGATGAGCATTTCAGTCAGTGGATCTCAGAAGAGCACCAGGAGTGGGCTGGACTGGTGGGTGTTCCCCTGGGTGGGAGGCCCACTCTTTCTGGCCCACCACAGCATAACCTGAACTTATTAACAGTGGCCAAGTTTTCCAAGGTTGGACCACCCAGGTGCATAAAACGCCCATCCTTAAAATTCCATCATTCCAAAAAGCAAGCACATTCTTACATTTCTGCATACTGTTGGTATCTCCTCTTAATCTGCCATGTGATTTATAAAAAAAAAAGTTGCAAAGCCAGTTTTACATTTAAGGGCTACAAGCACAAGACAGGAATTTGTCTTGTGTCAAAAACAATAAATATCTTGTTATAAAGAGGCAGTTAGTTGGGTTTCTAAGCTCTTCCAACAAAGGGATTGTCCAAGGGACCCCTTATCAAGATAGCAAATAATAGTATCACAGGATATAGGGAAAAAAATCATGTAGATGGCATGCAAGTGACTGAAGTTTAGGAAATACTGGGCAAGATCATCTGTTATTGTGAGATGAAAGCAGTGGTCCAGCTTATCTTGATGCTGCTGAACATTTGATTCCAAGGATCTAATCAAATGACTTTTGAATATGACTTGACTACATTAATCTTGAGAACTTATGTAACGTGAAGTGGCAGCTGAGAGTGGATCCTATTTTTGGAGTACTGGCCAAATCAGGGACTGGATCTGCCCAGCCGAGGTTTATAACTGGGACAGCAGGAAAAGCACTGAGGCAGTGACAGCCATCCTGTGAGGGCTTGTAGGTCCTGGCTGGGATTGAGATGTGCATGGGGCATAGATCTCTGAAGATCAGATGGCTGTTGGTCAAACGTAGTGTGCCATTTTGGTTCAAATGCATCTTTCGAGTAATTGCTAACATGCCCTGATCTCTCCTTCCCAAAATATTAATGAATTCACCATAAGGAATTATGAAATATTAGAGTTAATGGTTGTGGATAGTTACATGATTTTGGAAAAGAAAGAAAGAACAATGTAGTCCACTTGCGTGGAAATTTATTTATCTGGGTTTTTTCAATGCTAGATTATTTTCTATTCATGGTACTCTGTGTTACAAGTGAACAGCTTTCAAGGCTTCTCTCTTCTCTCCTCTTCTCTCTTCCCTTTCTCTTCCCCCACGCTCCTCTTTCCCTTCCCTCTCATTTCTTCCCCTTTTTTCTTTCTCCCTTTCTTCCTCCCATAAATATTTACCAAGTACCTACCATGTGATACTAATGGTAAAGAGTTCAGGCAGCCACAGTCTACCAGAGCTCACCACCCACTGGGTGGAGGAGACTGATCAGGAGTAATATCAATCATCGCTACTGTTTACTGAGCAGATTCTGTGTGCCTGGCACTATGTCAAGAGCTTTACTTGCATTATATTAACTCACTTGGTCTGAAGACAACACTATGAAGAGGTTTTATTATTATTCATTTTACAGATGGGGATGCTAAGGTCCAGAGAGGTTAAATAAGTTGTCCAGAGTCACATACATAGTCAAGAGAAAATCTGGGATTAGAACTCAGTTGGTCTTGTTCTTGAATCCACATTCAATAAACTCTAACTGCATATGCCATGGGAAGGACCACGGAGGAGAAATATGAGGGAGCCCTGGGATCTCAGAAGAGAGGCACAGGATGTTGCAATGGGGTGACAGAGGTGGGATTGGAGGAGAAAATGCCAACAGTCAAAGGCAAAGGATTCAAGAACTTAGGAAGGAATCAAAAACCTGCACAGGACTGGGGGTTTCTAAGCCCTCATGCAGGCACCCAGCTACACAGCCTGAGAGGAGGGAGGATCCCATCTGCTTCTCAGAGAAGCTTCCTTTGGTCATCATCACGGGGCGGGGGGAGGGAGGTGTCTTGGCTCCTCCTGCCTGGGAGAGCCTGACCCTTGCTTGCCTGCGCACCAAGAGCAAATCCCAGTCCTGACCCCAGCACATTTCTCTGGATGTGCCGCCCTCAGCTGGGCCGAAGCACTGAGGAGTCTTCCTGGCTGGTGGGGAGGTGGGAGAAGGTCCCTGGAGGAGGTGACCTCTGAAGGGTGAGTAAGAATTTATGGGCCACTGCAGTGGTGAGGGAGGAGAAGAGAGACGGGGACATTTGGCATATTAGTGCAAGCAGTTGAGTAGCTCTGGAGCAGGAGTAGGGGTGGGGCTGGGAAAGGAGCAGAGGTGAGGCCGGAGGGATATGCGAGTCAGGACTTCCAAGCATGGCCCTGAGTTCCTGAGTCTGAGCTGGATCCTGGGAGCAAAAGAACATTTTGAACACCTTTGTAAAAATCACCTATAAAAATTATGAATTTCTTATACAACAAGGACTGTGCTAATTACATGCCTTAATTTCTTGATTCCTTGCAACAACCAATGGGGTGAGTTCTATCATTCACCCCATTTATGGGTGGGGAAACTGAGGAACAGAGAGATGCAGTAACTTGCACGGGCCCCTCATCCAGTGAGTGGTGGATCCGGGTTTGAACCCCAAAAGCCTGACGCCAGAGTCTGCGGTTTCCCCCTTATTCTAAGACACTGAGTCAGGGGTCACCTGGGGGGCAATGAGAATCCCCCTTCTCCAGAGGACACCGTATGAGGGTTTGTCTGGGTCTCCCTTGCCTTCCTCTTGAACATATTGAGCAGCTGAAAGTTCCATCCCCTGCCATGCGGTTTTGGGGCGCGTAAGGACTGAGCCAAGATGAGGTTGAGTTTAATCTTGCATGCCTAACGAACTCGCGGAGGTATCTCAGAAATTCTTCTGCTTCTATTAGTGAGATAGTGAGTGAGGCTTATTTCTACTGACAGGCAGTTTTATCATTATTTTTTAAAGCAGGGACTTGTCTCGAATAGTTCAGGCAGTGTCGAAAGGAGAGATAACAAACCTCCTAGAATAAAATGTCAGCGCTGGAAAGGAGCTAAATATCATCTAGTCCAACCCCTTCAATATACAGGAAGGACAGGACTTGTCCCCGGGGCCTGTTCTGTTATGCCCTCAGCCATCTGCTGACAGGTCGCCCCCCTGGCTGCGTGGGAAGCGGTGCGGGGTGAGACTGGAGGGGGCTTTGGTGTCAGGGGGGCCTGAGATTGATCTGGTTCTGCCACCCTTTGGCTGGCTGTGGAACCTGGAGCAAGGGACTTCACCTTTCTGGGGTTCAGAATTCCCATTTGAAAACTGGGTGAGAGTGTGGCCTTCCGAGAGGAGTTGTGCAGGCTGAACATAACCGTGTGTGTGAAGTGCTTATCACGATGCCTGGTACACAGCAGGCACTCGATGAAGAATGGTTTCCTGCCCCCAAAAGCCAGTGAGGAAAGGGGGAACACCGAGACCTGAGCTGAGGGGGCCTGGAGAACCAGGCCTGCAAAAAGATGTGCTTATTGCTAGAATAGAAAGGAAGGTTCAGAGTGCTATGGAAAGGGAGAGTCTCCTGTGTGGGAAAGTGAGGGAAGGCTCTCAAGAGGTAACCTTTACCTGGGGCCTCTAAGGATGGGTAGGAGTTCACCAAGTAGGTACCAAGAGAAAAGATAGTCCAAATGGAGGAGGTAGGATGCCGATGGTGGTAAGGAGAGTAAGAAGAAGAAAAGCAGGAAATGCAAAGTGGTGGCTTGTAGGGTGAGTCCTGTTCACAGATGTGTTTTATTTGGATGCACATTCCCCCCAGTTTCCCTATAGCCCCACTACTCCTAGAGTCTTATACCTGACCTAGTTCGTACCTTTCTACGTCCTGTCTGGTGTCTGTGGCATTAAGAATCCTTAAGAACATAGTGGTTAAGAGTATAGGAATTGGGAAAAAAGAGACCTAGGTTTGAGTTCCAGTTTCTCCATGTGGTTATACAAGGTACATAAAACAGTGACAGTGCCTGTACCTACTCAATTGTGTTGCGAGATTGAAATGTAAAATGTAAAAGCACCAAATATTTTTGTGCTTTTAGGTGATTGGGGTGAATCCCAGGGTTTCTGGCCAATTTTGCATCTCACCCCCAAGCTCTCAACATGGCAAGGGTGTCAGTTCACTTCCTCTGAGAAGTAGATGCCAAGTTAGGATAGGAAAGTTTACTTTCCTAGCTGCTGAAATAGATACCATACAGTGGGTTGCCTTAAATAATGGTAATTTATTGGGTCAAGGTTTTGAGGCTAGGAGAAGTCCAAAGCGGAGGTGAGTCAGCAAGGCGATGCGTTCTTCCCGAGGACTGGCATTCTGGGACTGGCCGCTGGCGACCCTTGTTCTTTGGCTTGTCTGCCACATAGCCATGCACACGGCAGTGTCTTTTCCTTTCTCTTCCAGATTCCGCTGACTTCCTGCTTCTGGCCGTACCCCATGGCTTCTAGCTGTGTCCAAATACCTTTGCTTATAATAACTTCAGCCTTATTGGATCAAGGCCCATCCTCATTCAGTTTAGGCATAACTTAACTAGTAACATCTTCGAAGGTCCTTTTTACAAATGGGTTCACACCCACAAGGCCAGGGGTTGGGACCTGAACATGCCTTTTGTGGGGGACATGATTCAATCAGGTACAAAAGATTTATTTTGGGGAATGCCTGTGATTGATGAAGGGACAAAAGCAGGTGTCAGCAGGAAGAGACTTCTACATGATGTTGATCTGCCACCTGTGAAAGGGGAGAAGGAAGGAAAGATGGGGGAGGAAGAACCCCAAATCACAGTGCAGCTCTGAAAAATCACAACCTGCCTGATGGGGAGACCTAGTGTAAAAGCCTCCCATTCAAGAAATCCTGCAGCAGGTCAAGTTGACTCAGTTCTAGCACCTCTTCTGCTGTCCCTTCCCCTAGTGTTTGGTCACTGGCTGGGAGCAGCCAGGGGAAGCATGGAGACATGAATGCTGCAATGAATACAAAGGTGGGGTTGCTGGAGGGTGCCTATCAGGGCTTCTTCCTGCAGCACGTTCTCTTTCTCTTTTTTTTTTTTTTAGGATTTTTTATTTCACACACCTTCCCCTTATTGTTTGTGCTCGCTGTCTGCTCTCTGTGTCTGTTCAGTGTATACTCTGTGTGTCTGCTTGTCTTCTTTTTAGGAGGCACCAGGAACCAAACCTGGGGCCTCTCATATGGGAGATGTGCTTGAGCAACATCTGCTTGAGCCACATCTGTTGTATCTCTCATTGTGTTTCCTCATTGTGACTCCTTGTTGCATCAGCTTGTCATGCCAGACTGTTGCATTAGCTCATTGCGTCAGCTTGCTATCTTGCTTGTTTTCTTTAGGTGGCACCAGGAACTGAACCTGGGATCTCCCATGTGGTAGCAGGTGCCCAACTGCTTCAGCCACATCCACTTCCCATGCAGATCTGAGCAGGGCACCTCCATGGCCCTTAGTAAATGCTGTTCAATAGAGTAGAATTATCATTGCATGCTCCAATGATTTGGTACCCTAGGCATTTATCACCATCTAGCCTGGTACTTCAGGGTGTCCATGGGAGTGAAGGGAAAGGTCCCTGCTCTTTAATAACAGAAAAATCACTTGCTAATTTAAAAATCCATTTATTCACCATAGGCCCTGCTTGGGTCTGTTAGTTGTCTAGGGCTGCCATAACAAAATACTGCAAACCAGACAGCTTAAAACAACAAGAAATTAATTCTTTCACTTTTCAGGAGGCAAGAAGTCTGCAATCAAGGTGTCAGTAGGTTTGGTACCTTCTGGAGGCTCTGAGGGAGAAACCATCTGTAGCAGTTTGATATGGTTATGAATTCCAAACATAGATATTGGATTATGTTTGTAATCTGTTCTGTACCTGGGCATGATTAAGTTATGATTAGGGCTTTGATTGGGCCAGGTAATTAGCACATTGAGTCCCACCTCTTGGTGGGTGAAGACTCACAGATAAAAGGTATGGAAAAGAACAGAAATGAGGGTTTTTGATGTTGGAGTTTTGATGTTGGAGTTTGATGCTGAAGCCTTAAGCTGGAGCCCCAGGAAGTAAGCACACGGAGGAAAGAGAAGCTAGCCCCAGGAAGAGAGGAACCCTGAGCCCAGGAAGAAGCAAGCCTGGGGAAGAGAGAAAGCCTGAACACAGAGAGAAGCAAGACCCTGGAAGGGAGGAACCCAGGAAGCCTGAACCCTCACAGATGTCAGCAGCCACCTTGCTCCAACATGTGAAAACAGACTTTGGTAAGTGAAGTAATTTATGCTTTATGGCCTGGTATCTGTAAGCTCCTACTCCAAATATATACCCTTTATAAAAACCAACCAGTTACTGGTGTTTTTCATCAGCACCCTTTTGGGTGACTAATACAGAATCTGGTACCAGGAGTAGGGTAGTGCTTTTGCAATTACCAAAATGCTAGAATTGTTTTATAAGTGGGTAAAGGGTATTTTTTGGAGGAATTGTGAGACACTTGATGGAAAAGGCCTAGATCACTTTGAACAGACTGTTGATTGCAATATGGATGCTAAAGAGACTTTTTATGATGATTTAGAAGTAAATAATGAAACTATTATTGGAAACTGGAGGAAAGGCGATTTCATGTTTTAAAGTTACAGAGAACTTAGCAAGATTAACTCCTGGTGTTTTATGGAAGACAGAATTTGAAAATGGTGAGCCTGGGCATTTAGCCAAAGAAATTTATAAAGTAAATCTGGAGAATGCAGCTTGGCTTCTGCTTGCAGCTTATAGCAAAATGCTACACAAGAGAGATATGCTAAGGACTGAACTGTCAGGTACAAGGAAAACAGAAACTGATTCTGGAAATTCCAAGCCTCTGGAAATCAAGCTCCCAGATGAAAGTGCCCCATTGGGGGACTTAACTAAACTTGGAACTGGTAAATCAAGATTGAAGATGCAGTTATCTAGGAAAGACTTGTGGAAAGTCTTACTGTCTGATGGCTTGTATCCCTGCTTCCTGTATACTAAACCAACAAAGTTTTTGAGAGAACTGTATGAACAAAACCACTGTCAGCTTGGAATAAAAAGGTCATGGAAAGGAGAGATTGAAGGGGAAAAAATTTCAAGAGGAAAACCAAATGAAGCTGAGATCTGGAATAAGGACATCACCTGGGGCCAAGAGAGGAACCCCACCCATGTGTATGGAGAAGGCGAGTTTGCCCCAGCAGTTGAAGAAGGTGGATGTTCCTGCCTGATGTTCTGGGAGATTTTTGCTGTCCCAGGGTGTGGAGAAGGTGGAGCACATTCCCCAAGGATTAGGGCAGCTAAGGTCAGCACCTTACATGTCTGAGAGGGGTGGACCTGTACCCCAAAGGTTAGGGAAAGCCAGGTGGTCAACTCATTGCTCTGAGAGAGTTGAGCTTGTATGCCAAAGGTTAGGGGGAATGTTGTCTTCACATCACTGTACTAGAGGGGTTAAGATTCTAACCCAAAGATTTGTTAAGGTGTGGCAATCACCCCAATACTCTTAGAGGGAGAGGTATGGAATTTGGTCGATACCCAGAGGCTTGATGAGGGTGGAACTAAGAAAATGGCCATTGGACAAGACTGTGGAAAGGGTGGGTCCCATATGGCCCTAAGGAGAAGAAACCATCTTCTTAAGAGTGACTCCTAGACTTTGAAATCAAACAGCAGATTCCCTACAGGTCTACTGAACTGGAGAGAAACTGTGACTCATGTTTCCCTCCCAGTTTCTCCTTATTGTAATGAAAATGTTTATCTTTTGTCTGTCCATTTGCGTATTGGAAGTAGATGAATTGTTTTGTAAGTTTCAGAGGTCTATAGCAGACAGGACTTTGCCCCAAGACAAAGTGTATTTCTTTAATAGATTGCGATATGATTTAGTACTTCGCATTGTTACTGATTTAAGGTTTTTTTTTTTGAATATTGTAATGTCTTTTTGAAATTCAGAGGGTGCAGTGTAGCAGTTTGATATGGTTATGAATTCCAAATATAGATATTGGATTATGTGTGTAATCTGGTCTGTACCTGGGTGTGATTAAGTTATGATTAGGGCTTTGATTGCACCATGTCATTAGGGCGCAAGGGGTGGGGACTCACAGATAAAAGGCATGGCAAAGGACAGAGTTGAGGGCTTCTGAGGTTGGAGTTTTGATGTTGGCATTTGATGCTGAAGCTTTAGGCTGGAACCCTAGAAAGTAAGTACACAAAAGAAAGAGAAGAAAGCCCCAGGAAGAGAGGAACCCTGAGTCTGGGAAGAAGCAAGCTCTGGGAAGAGAGGAATCCTGAACCCAGAAAGAAGCAAGATCCTGGAAGGGTGGAAGCCTGAACCCTCACAGAAGTTGGCAGCCATCTTGCTTCAACACATGAAAACAGACTTTGGTGAGGGAAGTAACTTATGCTTTATGGCCTGGTATCTGTTAGCTCCTAACCCAAAAAAATACCCTTTATAAAAACCAACCAGTTTGCTTCTCTGTGAGTTCAAGTTTCCTAGATGTCAACCGTTATTATTAGAAGGTTGGACAGCAATGAATTCAAGACACTTCATAGGGAAGGTAAATACGCAGACTAGATTTAATACATCAGACTAATCCTGATAAAGATGTTTTTGAGATATATAAATTGTAGAATGCAAGAGAGGTTCAACATCCTACTGTCCTACTACCTCCTCCAGGTGCTGCCCAGTGTACGCTGTCTACAACCATCACCAGGCAAAAAGAGGAGTGATGTTTGGATGACAGAGAAAAACACCCCACAGCCCTCCACATCCAGGGATCTCAGGTGAAAAGTGAAATGAGAACATAGCCTAGATCCGAGCCCAAAGTGAAGTCTCTTACGCCCATAATCCCTCACTTGAAGGCAGCCAAGTTTGGCCATTTCTACCACCCAAGGAAACACCTGAGTTTCCCATATGGAGATAAAAGAGGAGCCATGGGTCAGTAGTGCTGAAGTGGAAATTTGAAAAGCAAATAAGAGAGAACGAGGCAAAGTGTGGTATGCATTAGCAGTAACTTAATCCGTTTACTTACCCATTAGTAAAACCGGTCAAGGAGTTCAAGGCTCTCACTGTCAGAGGAGGAGCAAGTGAGGGAACCCAGAAAGGGCCAGAAGTCCCTTACCCAGAATTTCCTTGGAAAGGATAAAGAAGAGAAGGGGAAATGACTCTCTCTTAAAAGAAGTCTTTTAATTCAAAGTAGTTTTATGACCTTTGAAAGCCAAACTCAAATTAACATAGTGTTGCTAAGTAGAGATACTCTCCTGCTGGGTCTTCTATAATGAATAAACACCATTCATTTGTAATTAGCAGCACCCAGCTGCATAAGGGCAATTAACATTCTAAGGCGAATGAAAACAGTAGGTCCTCTTCAGAAGGCAAGACATCACTGTTTTCTTGGCTCTCTCCCGTTGGCCTTATGTGAATCTGAAATAGCTGGAACTTTTTCTTCAGGTCTTCTGTAAGCTCGTGCACACCAGTATTTGGAATATCAAGGAAGCCACAATACAGGGCATTGCCAGGGGCTGCAGTGGGACAAGCTACCTCCCTTCCCTGCTCCATCCTGGGGCTTTCTTTCTCTCTCAAAAGGCACTAGGAAGATTTACTTCACCACAAATTTTACCTTTATTTCATTCACTGTTGGGGATTTGACCTTGTCTTTCAGCTGAAATGGTTCTAGTAACCTATTAGGTGGGAAAGCTGTTTCCCAAAAGTCCTGTAAGGCCCTCAGTGGGATTGCTTGGAGGACTCGCCTCTTCTGGGGGAGCAGACATGGAGGCAAACCATCCGTTAACTTTGTCATCTCTCCAAGGAAGCACCAGGGGGCCTTAGGAGTTGGTAGCATCTCTTACCTGCCGGGCAGAGCCAGTCCCATGAGCCTCACCAGTGTCTAATGTCAGCAGCTTACAGGCAATTAATCAGCTGCTGAAGCCAGCACCCCGAAGCCCCTTCCCAATAGTTTCAGGGGA
The DNA here is from genome assembly GCF_030445035.2 of Dasypus novemcinctus. NCBI lineage: Eukaryota > Metazoa > Chordata > Mammalia > Cingulata > Dasypodidae > Dasypus > Dasypus novemcinctus. The sequence goes on along the minus strand of NC_080695.1, from coordinate 53,352,469 downwards.
ATATTTCTTCCAAAAAAGGCAATTTTAGACTGCATGAGCTTTTCGCATATGTCCGGAAGAGACTATCATTTTATTTTCACCCCTCATTTGCTGGGCTAATCCTTTCTTTATGGCCTCCAGAGAAACTTCAGTTTTGTTCAAAGTATCATGAATTCTGAATTACAGTAAAAGCATTCAAATCAATGAGCCGCTGTGGCACAGCCGAGACAAGGTCAGTGAGGCCCCGAGGGCAACTTTGTCATTATGGGGGGCCTTTGACCTCTGCAGTTCCATGTCAGGGAAAGCACAGAAGCTGCGGAGATGGGCAGAGTTGAGTTCCAATCCCACCTGCCACTAATGAGCTGCACAGGCAAAGAATTTCACTCCCTGAGCCTCATCCTTGTCTCTAAAATAAGGATGGCACTCCTTGCCTTAAAGGGCACTTGGAGAGTTATCCACTGCCTGGAACATATTAATAAAAGGAGGCCCCATAAATGGCTTCAATTACTATGAGAGGTATGAGCTTTTGGTCAAACTGACCTGGATTCAAAGCCTGATTGCTCTTATTAGCCATGAGACTGATGGTGATTTGTGTAACCTTTCAGAGAGTCGATTTCTTCCTGTGCTATCACTGCAGATAAGACACACTTCATACCTCTGTTGGGAGATAATGAAATCGGCTGTTCAGAAGCATCAAGCTTGCTTCCTGAACCTGAGGCAGGTTAGTAAAGGGAACAGGGAAGGCTGCTGGTCCAAGCCATGAGACTGCCTGGGAGCCCCCCTGAGGGAAGGCAGAACTCACATCTCTGAATTCTTTCTTACATGGATGAAGCCAAGAGCTTAGAACCCAGAGGGTCCCGCTAACAAAACGTTAGTAGGTCCTTAATAAATCGTGGCTTCCCTTGAATACTGTTCTTGGGGAAGCAAAGTAGTAGTCAGGCAGAAAGATATGGCTTTGAGTCTTGGCTACATCCTTGACTGGCTGTTTGTCCCAGAGGGAGTTAATTGACCTCTATGAGCCTCAGTTTCCTCATCTGTAAATAAGAGTATAATATTATTGATGACAGGGTTTGATGGGAAAATATGGTCAGTATGTGGCACAGAGTAAGACCAGCTCATACTCATTGAGTGCTTACTATGTAATAAGCAGTATTCTAAGAAGTTTATAAAAATCAGATCATTAAATCTTCACTAAAACCTTGAGAAATAGGACCTTTAATAAGTTCATTTTATGGACAAGAAAATTGGGGCTCTGAGAGTTATGCCCCAGGTCATCTTAGAGTGAGTCCTGGAGATGGGTTTTAAATAAAGGCCATATGGCTACAGATCTCAAATCCTTGCCCAACAGGCCTTATAGTTTATTCCTACCTTGCTACCTTTAAAGACCCACAAATGGATTTGGAAGGGAATGAACAGAAAGGAGCCCCATGGCCAGGAGGACCCGTGTTTCCTGGCCTGGAGGCAGCGGAGCCTCTGGGGGGGGGGGGCGGTGCAGGACACCTTTCAATGACCATGGCTGGAGTTTGGAATCCGAGGCCCAGGACCTGGGAAAAGGGCTTCCTACCTAAGTTAGCGCAGGGCACGGAGATTCTGCTGGGTTGAGTGGACAGGTAAATGCCAGGGAGACTAGGAGAAAGCGGCCAGGACAAGAACCAGAGAAGGACCCAAGCTGGGGCAGCTGAGCCAAGGATTCAATTCAGAATGGGTCATTTGGTCCCAGGCTTTCCAACTTCAGCATCCAGAAATACTTGGAGGCTCCAGGAAGCAAGAACTCCAGGTCTCTTTCAGGAACCACTGTTGGAGGAAGAAGAATCAACAGTTTTCTCTCTCCATCCTGAGTGGCCAATTGGCCTAACTTAGGTTAAGTGGGGAAGCAGGCTGCCTTGATTGACATTCACCCTGTAATAATTAGGAAAGGCTCTGCTATGCGACAGTAACAAGTATCACCCACATCTCAATAAATGCAAGAGAGGTTTCTTTCTCAGGCATGTCACAGTGGCATGCATTACTTCTGCACCTCTCCCAACAGCAGAATACAAGGTTTCAATTCACAGCAAGCAAGGCTGGGAAATGTAGTCTTCCTTTGTGACCTGGGGAAACAATGGCTGCGGTGAATATCCAGCCAACATCCACCCACCAAGAGGGTGCGCAGTCTGGGGAGGGTAATTCTTCCCCCAAGAGAAAGCAGGGCTGTGCTACCCAAAGAATGGGAATGCTGGGTAGGCAGAAGCAAAATAAATGGATCTAGGGTGCTGGCCCAGCCCTGGGGAGTCAGGAGGGCTTCCTGGAGGAGGGATGCTTCAGCTTCAAGGATAGGGAAGAAGTACCTAGGTGGAGAGGGGCTGAAGAGCCTCCAGGAGGCCCCAGACAAGGGAGAAAGCATGTCCTTCTCCTTCCGGGAAGGCGTTTGGTTCACTGTGACCAATATACAGAGTGGGGAAGGGCCGGGGAGAGGGGAGCTGAGGGCAGCTCATGAAAAGGCCTGTGCTATCAGTGTCGTTTCTAGGTTCTGGGCATCATCACGAGAAAGAATTCAAGGAATGGCCCCAAATTAGGCAAACAGAGAACTTATTGCGGGGTAAAGCAAGAGAACAGAGATGTACCCCCTCAGACATGGGGGCGGGCATTCTCAAGGGAGAGAAACGTGAAGTTCTGCCAAGGGGTCCCCTGTTTTATGGGGTTACAGGACTCCAGGGCCTGTGCTGATTGGTTTATTTGGGAGAGCTCCTGGGGACTTTGTTTGCTTAGGGGTGTGGGGGTTGCCTCTGGTGCCTTGGTGATTGGCCTCTGGTCGCTGTCCACGAGTTCTGCAGGGCATGTTGGCCAGGGGTGACTGGCCTCTGGTCGCTGTCCACTAGACGCGAGGTATCGTGAAAGTGGAGGGTGGACGGGTGGGGGGAGCCCCTGCTGCCCCTCCCCTCTTTCCTGCCATGTAATACTGTGCTGGCTGCCTTCTGGTAACGCAGATCTGGGGGGGCGGGGGGTGTGTGCTTGTAAGCTGCCCCTTCCTAGCCTGCTCATGTGAGTCACAGGCTGACATAAGTCAGCAGGCCATCGTGTGGCTTATTAGGTTTTCTTCCCCCTTCCGCCGTAGGTCCCTATTCTATCCTGCCTCACCAGCGGGCCACGTAAGGAGCTTTACTTCAAGAGCAAGAGGGAGCCATAGGAGGATTTAAGCAGGGGGTGGGGGGATTGGTCAAATCTGCATTTAGAAGGAACATTGGCTACAGTGAATCCACAGAGGCAAGGTGGGAGGAAGCTGCCTAACCTCTCACCTGTCCCACCTTTCCCTGACCTAGCCCGCGGTGCTGCACGTGGAGGTGACTGAAAGGGGGATCAACCCCTCTTTGGATGTGTCCCTTCTGGTAAGCCTGATGGCCCAAACTGGGGGCTCGTGTCCAGGGCTGGGCTTGCAGACATGTTCTCTTGACCTGTAGAAAGAAGAAGCAGTGGCCAGAATTTATCAATTAGGAGATTTCACATAAAAATCCAGCTTTCCAAAGGTCAGTTACTTGTTGAGCAGATGTTCATTGAGCATTTACTCTATGCCAGGCACTGTTTCAGAGGTAAATAAAGCAGACCCTGCTTTAGGGACTTCAATCTAATGGGTAATAATGATGATATGGGAAACATAAAACTTAGAGCAGAGAAGGGTGTCTGGAGGGCTGGGGTACTGGGGGAGGGGATGTCAGCATTTGGTTTGGTAGTCGGAGTGGGTCTGCGAGAGTAGAGATTTGAAGGGGGTGAGGGAGGAGCTATGGGGTTAACTGGGGAAAGAGCTTGCCAGGGGAAGGGCACAGCAAGTGCAAAGGCCCTGAGGTGGGACTGTGACCCTGTGCTTGAGGGTCAGCAAGGAGGCCAGAGTGGCTGGAGCAGAGGAGGGAGGTGGGCGATCACTGGCGTTGGGAGGGGAAGCAGCTTATGGAGGGCCTTCTACACAGTTGTTAGGACTTTGACTTTTCTCAGAGTGAAATGGGAAGCATGACCTCCTAAGAAATCAGATGTCTGGGCTACATGGGGCCCCAGTTCCCCCAGGACAACAGGTGGCTGGAGCTGGGTATCCGCTTAGGAATTTTCTCCACAGTCCTCTCTACTCCCAACTGCCCCCATTCTGGGTTGCTTCACTCACTTATGTTTCTTATAGGGCCCTGTAGCCATTTAAGTTTGCTATTCTTGTTTTTCAGATTAATATACCTCAGGCAATGACATCCTTAGGAATTGACATCCTCTGAGTGACAACTTGGCACTGGTGTGGAGAGAAAACAAATGCTGGGAGGGAGCCCCTGCTACCCTGGATTGATGCTGGCTGGATCACACTTCATTAGAGGCGAATTGGGTTTGGTGTGGAAAGATCCATCACGACCCCCACCTTGTCAACGTGCCTCGTACTTCAGAGACTCCTCCTACGCTCAATTACTGGAGCACTTGGCACTAATGTGCAGCTTAATTAAAAGAACACCACATGCTGGCTCCCCTCCACTGGGGAAGAATGGGGCTGGGCTGAGCTGGGGAGCGGACATGGGATTCCCCAAGCTTCTCAGCAAGGCGGTGAATTGTAATGTTTCCATAACTGGGACTATGGGCACTTGGAAAGCAGCATGGCTGAGATGGAGAGGTCCTAAGAATCGATGCACCTTTGCATGGGGTAGCTCAGGCAGAGAATACTGCAGGACTTTTCTTTTTTCTAAAAAAAAACCCAGCACATCTTTATGGAGATAGAATTCACATTATATAAAATTCACTCCCCCTCTTCCCTAAGCATTCCCCTTGTCCCCCGTTGCCCCTTCCTCCCTTCTCCTCTGATCTATGTTCTATCTCTATGAATTTGCTATTTCTTATCATCTCTTATAAGTGAAACCATACAATATTTGTCCTTATATGCCTTGCTTATTTCACCGAGGATAATGTTTTCAAAATTCTTCCAAGGTACAGCATGTCTCTGAACTTGGTTTTTATGATGGCCAAACAATAGTCCATTGTGTGCATGCACCACATTTTGTTTATCTGTTCTTCTGATGATGAACGCTTGGGTTGCTTCCACCTTTTGACTGTTGTGATTAATGCTGCTGTGATCGCTGGTGTCCATGCACCTCTTTGACATCCTGTTTCCACTTTCTTTGGGTGTTCACCTAGAATGGGAATGGCTGGTGTGGTGGTTTGAAGTTATCTGTACCACAGAAAAACATTCTTAAGTCGAATCCATTCCTGTGGGTGTGAACCCATTGTAAAGAGGACCTTTTGATGAGGTTACTTCCGTTAAGGTGGGACCCATCTCTCTGAGGATGAGTCTTAATCCTATTACCCAAGTCCTTTATAAGAGAATGAAATTCAGAGAGAGAGAGAAAGCCAGCAAGCAAGAAGCTGAAATCAATGAAACCCAGAAGAGAAGGGAGAGACCAGCAGATGCTGCCATGTGCCTTGCCATGTAGCAGAGGAGTGCTGGCAGCTGATCTTCAGGAAGAAAGCATTGCCTTGATGATGTCTTGATTTGGACATTTTTCCAGCCTCAAAACCACAAGCAAACAAATTCCCATTGTCTAACCCGACACATTCCATGCTATTTGCTTTGAGCAGCCTAGTAATATTAAACATAAATTTACCATTGAACGCTCATATGGTAAATCTATGTTTAACTTTTTGTGGAACTGCCATATTGCTTTCCACAGTGGCTGCATCATTTTACATTCCCACCAACAATGCACTAAATTTCCAGTTTCTTACAACCTCTCCTGGATTTTGCAGTGCTATGAATCTTGGCTTGGACCTGGCCTATTGGGTGTTGGAATGGAGGGGAAGGGAGTCAGTGGTCACAGAAAAGGGACTGACCTGACATAAAAATAAGGGTCAGCTTCCCTGTTTCTTAGTAATAGTGTGAGATAGGGATTTTGCCTCCATCCCAGAATAATGCTACATAGGTGAGGATTTAAAGGAAATAATGGGATGTTTTTGAGACTTTAGCCAGCAGTTCTCAGCTATGCCTGCTCTTTAGAATAACCTGGGAGGTTTTATTGTTGTTGTTTTTAACATTGATAACTTAGCCCCATCTCAGGCCCAATGAATCTGAATCTCAGAAAGTACAGCCCAGACATTAGTACTTTAAAAATTCTCAAATGATTCTAAAGTGCAATTGGGAGGGAAAACTGATGCTTTGGTCATTTGGATACTGCCTTTGTGGTTTTTGCTAAATCTGGCCCCCATAATAAAAGATGAAACCAAATTAATGTTCTCAAATTCTAGCTATTTACCACTGCCCACCAAAAGCTGTGAGCCTAAGGTATAGTCTCCATCACAAAGGAAGATTAACCCACGGTAGAGGGGTGTTAGAGATGTATTAGCACCAAACTGAAGTTGTCTCCTTAACATAATCCAGAGTGAAGAGAATTTAAAAGAGGACACCATCCTCACTATGACTCTGTGCTGTTCAACCCCACGTCCAGTGTCAGCTCAGATCCTCCCTGGTGGGGAGCACTTCTGACCAGAGATGGGCTCAGTGTATACTCGGGACTCTCCCCTCTGGCTGATGAGGCTCGTGGTGCCACGCCCACTTTCTAAACCCATGCGGTGCCCTCTCCATCCTTTCACTCATGCCATTCCATCTGCTTGAAGGCCCATCCTCTGGCATCCCCATCTGTCAAAAACCCTCTCCTCCAAGGCGTTCTCTGGTAGGTTGAATCATGTACCCCAAAGGAAGATGCTCTTAATCTTAACCTGTATTCCCATGGGTGTGAAATCATTTGTAAATAGAACCTTTGAAGACATTATTTTTAGTTAAGGTGTGGCCAACTGGAATCCTTTATAAGCAGAAGAAATTCAGACACAGAGAAAGTCACAGCAGAAAGCCGCCAGAAGCCAGTGAAAACCAGAAGAGCAAACACAAGGAGAGAGCTTGCCATCTGATGGGAGACAGCGATTCAAGCCAAGGAACCCCCAAAAGGGCAGCAAGCCAGTGCCAGAAGGCTATGGAATTCAGGGAGAAAGCACAGTCTTGCCAAAACCTTGATTTTGGACTGCTAGGCTCCCCAACTGTGAAATGAGAAATTCTTGTTGTTAAGCCAACCGGTGTGTAGTTGTCATAGCAGCTCTGGCAAACTGAGACATCGCCCAAACAGTACCAGATCTCGGAAGTCTTTTCTGGGTTTCTTCTTAGACTTCCTTTAATACTTTATCCAGAGGTTTTTGTGGCCTTGCCCCGTTCTGCCCTGCGAGGTCATGGGGTGGAGGCATCAAGTGGTGGGTCCTGTAGCTCCACTGCCTTGTTTCCATTTCTCCCTTTTCCACATGCTGGCTGTGATCTTGGGTGAATGACAGCACTTTTGTACCTCACTTTCCTCATTTATGAAATGGGAATAATGATTGTTTCTGCCTCCTGAGGTCGTGGTGCAGAGTAAGTGAATTAACACAGACCACCCAACACAAGGGTGATTACTCTGTAACCATGTGCACACCTGTCTATAATCTCTCCAGCTGCTCTTTCTGGGTGGGGTCCTGACCTGACTCATCGCCACATCGCATGCACCTAGCTCAACATGAGGCACGTAGTAGGTGCTGAACGTGTTTGTTGGAGGAACTCATGGATAGAATGAAGATTTCCTGCCAGACAGGATGTAAGGAAACCAGACTCCCTGAGGAATCTTGAACCACGGTATTGAGTAAGAGCTCTGGAGTCAGACATCCTAGGTTCAAATCCAGCTCCTGCTCTTTCCTGGCCTTGTCATCTGGGTGGGGCTCCCTGAGACTCAGCTTACCCATCTGTAAGTGGGTATAATGGTACCTACTCATAGGGTTGTTGGGGGGGCTTACGTAACTTATTTCTTGCAAAGACCTGGCAGGAGTGCTAGGCATCTGGTGAGCAGTCAGAAAATAGTACTCATGATGGCTGTTTTCTCTCCCGCGTGTAGTAAATGTTGAGCTCAGAGGTTCACCCCTTCTTCTGTCCTCCTACACTTACCTACACTGCAGACTGAGAATCCCAAGGAGTGAGGGACTTAAACCCGGGTGGCAGTGGCACAGGCAGATGTGACAGCTAATTACCTCTCACCATTATGGATTCTACCCCAGTTGCCTGGCTCAGAGATGGAGGTGTGGTGAGGACATCCGGGCATTATTATTTAGATTATTCCGTGGACCGCTGAATCGTCTTCCTGCCTGTGAAGGGCCTCTTCACACAGGTCATTTTCCCAGGAATTCCAGCTACTCATATTTCTCCGTGGTGCCAGCTGGATGTAGAGCTGCGGGTGTTTCCCCTCTTCCTCTGAGCCGGGTATGAGGCCAGAGTTTGCAGTTTTCATCCATTCAGGGTTCCTAATCTTTCCTTGTCTGGGCTGGCTAGGGGAGTGATTTATAGCTCTGAAGAGAGTCTGCCTGAGGCAGGCGGCAGCCTAACTCTTTCTCCCTCATTGTTTGGAGATAAATAAATAAGGAAGCAGCCGGCACACAGCAGATGAACCGAAGCCGGCAGGTCTTGGAGCAGGCTGGGAAGGAGAGAATGGCAAACCCTGGGCTGAGAGGTGGCTCTGAAATCTGTCTTAAGGAAAACACCTGTGGAGTTCCTGTGGGCTGGGGGCCGGGGGTTGTCATGGCCACCCGGCAGGCCTGGGTCCTAGGATGTGAAGAAGGACGCTCATGTGCTGAGGATGCCCCGTGTGGCACGTTTCATCCTTCATTTCACTTGATGATTCTCACAACATATGTTAGGAAATATTATCCACACTTGAGTAAGCAGAAATGGAAGCTCAGAAAGGTTAAGTGACTTGCCCGACATCACACAGCTGGTGAAGAGCAGAGTTGCCATTCTAATTTGAATCTCATATTTTTTACTATTTTCTGCTGCCAGAGGAAAGCAGGAATGGCCACCTGTGGATCCAGAAAACTAGAATGTTCTGAAGCTTCCTCCACCGTTGCGATCTACCACCACCTTGACCTTTAATTGAGTACTTACTATATGCACCAGTCACAGTCATACCCGGCATTACTTTTCATCCCAGCATATTCCTGGGGACATTACTGACAGTACTTTGCCTGTTTTACATCTGAGAAAACTGAGGCTCCAAATGATGAGGCAACAGAGCTGGGATCCAGCCCCGGCCTGCTGGTTTCTTCTCATTGCATCAAGCCCGTTGCTTTTTTCCCTCTTGATTGGCAGTTTGGGAGATGTAATTTCATCTCTGGCTGTGGAGGGCTGGGAGGTCTCTTAGCAGGAAGAGCCCTGGAGCAGGACTTTTCACGTCATTCCTCAAGGGGCTCTCAGGGTCCACACAGGTGTCTTGGGGGCAAGAAGAGGGTGACAGGGTACAGTGGCCTTCCTGACTCAAAAAGCCAGAGCTGCTTCTCTCTCCTGGGTCACAGGCACTCCACTTCCATGCCGCACTACAGTTGGGGAAAGCATTCTGCCATACAGAAGGGCTGCAAGCCGGAGTCAGACAGTGGTGGGTTCAGATCCCTGCTCTCCCACTTACTAGCTTGGGCAAGTGACCTAGGGCAAGGCACATTATCTCCCTGTGTCTCAGTTTTTTCAATTATAAAATGGGGAAAATAATAAGAGAGCCTACCTCATAGAATTCTTCTGAGAGCTCAAGATCCTGGCACTTGCAACCATTTAGCCCCGATGCCTGGAACATAGTAAGTGCTAATAAGTGGCTAGTTCCTTGCTTCCCCCATGGCTTGCTTTACTCAATTCAAAATATTGCTTGGGGCAAGCACTCTTTTTGGTAGACAGAATCATGTCCCCCACAGAGACGTGTTCAAACCCTAACTTCCCATCCTGTGGGTATGGACTCAATAGCAAACAGGATTTTTAAAAAAAGATTTATTTATTTATTTATTTAATATCCCTGCCCTGCTGGTTTTGCTGTCTGTATCCATTCACTGTGTGATCTTCTTTATCTGTTTCTCTTTTTGGTCTTCTCTTCTCATTTTTTCTCCTCTGGATTCACTGGGCTTTGATTCTGGGGGCCTCAGATGTGGGGAGGCTTTCCCTTGTTAGCTGCACCACCTCAGTTCCTGGTTTCTGCTGCGCTTCACCTTGACTCTCCCTTTTGTCTCTCTTTTGTTGTGTTATCATCTTGCTATGTGGCTCACTTGCGCAGGCACTGGCTCACCGCATGGGCACTCAGCTAGCCACGCGGGCACTGCCTTGCTGCACAGGCACGCTTTCTCTTCTTTTTCACTAGGAGGCCCCAGGTATTGAACCCATGTCCTCTCATATGGTAGGTGGAAGCCCTATCACTTGAGCCACATCTGCTGCCCCAAATAGCATCTTTGAAGAGCCTATAATTACAAAAGGGCAAACTGAATCAGGGTGGGCCTTAATCCAATATGACTGGGGCCCTTAGAGACAAAGGAAATTTGGACATGGAAACAGAAGCCACAGGAGAAGACAGAAAGAGACAGACAACCATGGGGTGGAGGCAGAGATTGATTGTCATCAAGCCACCACAATGCTACAGACTTTGGAGAGGGCACAGCCTTCCGAAACCTTGATTTGGACTTCTAGCCTCCAAACTACGAACCAATTAATTCCTGTTGAGCCAACCTGTCTGTGGTATTTGTTATAGCACCTGTGGCAAGCTAAGATATTAATTTTCAGGGAAGGATGAAAGAGATTCTGAGTCATTTATTCATCCATCCAATCATTTGGCTAGTATGCTTAATTATTATCTGAGTATCTAATATGTGAGTATCTAATATGTGTTCCATACTGTGTGAAGGGGTAGAGCAAAGAAGTGAAGTGGGGATGGGGTACAGAATATTCTCTGCTATCTTCCATCCATCCACCCAACCAGTCCAACAGGTATTTGCGGAGAACCTACTACGTGTCATGCAATGTGCAGTGACCTGCGTGGGTATTTCACAATATCCCAAGTTTGCTTCTCATCCTGCCTCTACTCCCACAGCAGTTGGCCTTAGAGGTCTTCCAAATTTCGGTGCATGTGTTCCTGGTGTGCAGGGTGCCAGTACAGAGGGTGAGGTGTCAGCCGTCCTAGGGTTTGTGCATGTGGGGCATAGGGCGGGCCTCTTTACAAGACACTGCATGGTTTGTATTTGTTTGTAATGCACAACTCTGATCTCATTCTAAATGCTTTCAGATTGTAAATGGACTCTAAATATTGGGGGGGGGGGGAGTATCCTAAACACAGAACAAGAGGAATCCCCACTGAGTAGGGACATATGAAGATTGGGGTGCGATCCCCCTTACGTCACAGGATAGGAAGACAATGATAGATTTCACAGGAATTCTCCTTATGCATGCAGCATGCTACATGTGAGTTAATTAAGGGACTTTGTTGGTATATGTGTGCTTTGCGTGTATGTGTATGAACCAATGTGTGAAAAAGATATGCAAGTATGCATAGGATTGGAGTGTGGGTATATGTAAGTGTGTGTGAATGTAGGTATCATGTGCCTGAATAGATGTGCAACTGTGTATTTCTATTGGAGCACGTGCGTTTATGTGTGTATGGGTACTTGAGCAGCTGTAAACATGGTATGGACAAGACTTCTGGTCACCCCCCAAATGCATTATTCTAGTCTTCCATGTTAACACGAAGCACATGGCTTCTCAGAGTAAAAATTACATTCCAGTTTCCCTCACAGTGAGCCATGGCCACGTGACTAAGTTCTGGCCAAAGGAGTGTGAGCGAAGTGACCCGAGCAACTTCTGGGTCATGCTTTTAAAGGGCAGGGATGTGCCCTCCACATCCTTCCTTTGTCCCACTCCCGCTGTCCGTCATGCAGGCATGGGGCCAAGTCATCTTGTACCTCATAGTCAGGGGCAGTGCTCAGGGCCAAGGAGCAGCAAGATAGAAGGAGCCTGGGCCATCGGCACTCTGGAAGCTCCTTACCAGCTCCAAACTGTGTATGTCCAGCGTGTTTAATGAGACAAAAAACTTCTTATTTAAGCCACTTTCTTCTGGGTCTCAGTCAAAGCAGTCACAATGGTGTGTGTACATGCACATAATTCTGGTAAAAGTAATTTCTTCCATCTAGAGTTTTTTTTGTCTTTATTTTTTTAATATTACATTAAAAAATATGAGGTCCCCATATACCCCCCACCCGCCTCACCCCACTCCTCCCCTCGTAACAACAATCACCTCCATCATCATGAGACATTCATTGCATTTGGTGGATACATCTCTGAGCACCACTGCATCCCCTCTAGAGTTTCAGTGTCTCATATTAGATATTTTCATAGTATCTCTAGAAAGGCTCTGCCCAGAATCTTGCAACTTGTGTGACTTCCCTGGAAAGGGGCAGACCTGCGGGTGCAAGGTTGAGGATCCAGCCGTAAGACCATTTGAGATGCTCAAGGGAGTTCAAAAAGGATGTCTTTTAGAGGTCTGACCTTAAGCAAGTCCTGCCTCCCTCTTATTCAGGCTTAGGTTTGTCTCCAGTAGAATGAAGGAGCTGGACCACATTACCCCTAAGGCTCCTTCCCAGCTCCGATGTTCCTGTGGGCAGCAATTTTCTTGGCTAGCCCCCGAAGCTCTGGGCATGTTCCTAAGGAGACGTATCCAATTGGAAGGCACGTGGGTCCTGATGCTTTAAGCTGAAGGTGGTAGGGGGAGAAGTCCTGCAGCTAACCCAGTGGCCTCAGGTTTCAGATGCCCAGAATACATTTTTGAAGTCTTGCAGGTGCATGATTGCCTTTGCCAAAGACTATTTGTGAAACAGACACGAATTTGCTCCAGAGTGCTAGGATACAGAAAATGTCACATTTCTTCATTAAAAAAAAAAAATCAGATTAAATCTGGCTCTGAGCCCCCACCAACATGACTGATAAGATGTGCAATATCTGCCACTCCAGGGCCTTCTGCCCTACCCTATAGCATTGGATCAAATCCTAGAACTTTTTGGGTGCCAGGTGGGACTTGGTCCTCAGCCATCTGCTTTGGAGATACTCCCCTCAGGGGCTCAGTTGAGGTGTGGCTTCTACACAGGGAATATTCTATAGCCTTCAGGGTCATGGTCTTTGGTGTCGAGCCCTACGACCCAAGCATTATCTCATCAGAGGTCTTGCTTCCTTCAGGGGTATTGCCAGGGAGAAGACACAGGTCTCCAGCATGCGTGGAATCTGCCTCGCTCCACCCTCCTGATCCTAGGACCTCCATTTGTCTCCCAGGATGGCACTATTCCAGAACTTTTCCCACTCACAGCACCAGCTTTTCTCCCCTCTTCCTTTTGGGGCAACTCCAGCTTAATTCCTTGGTCAGTCTAACTTGCCAACTAAAGATTTAGGTGGAAGCTTTCTTCAGAAGTACCCTGGAATTCAAAGAAGTTCTGGCTACTCCTTCTCCCCCCAAGACTAGCTTAGACCTCCAACCTTGGCTGTCTGATACAAATATAACTCTAGCCATGGATGTACTTTCAAATTTTCTAGTAGCCACATTAAAATGGTAAAATGAAGCAGATGAAATTTATTTCAATAGCATATTTCATTTAACACAATATATTCAAAATATTACCACTTTAACATGAAATCAATGTAAATTTACTAGTGAGATATTTTACCTCCTCTTTTTGTACAAAGTCTTCAAAGTCTAGTGTACATTTTACATTAATAGTGCACCTCCATTCAGACGAGCCACATACCAAGCACTCGACAGCCGCACATGGCTAATGGCTACCATATTGGAATGCTGCAATCTTAGAACAGTAAGACGAAAACCAAAATGTGACTGTTCTTCCAGGAGTTGGGAGAAAGGGAAAACTACATTTTCATATTTTCTCTCTTCTAGCAGAGACACAAGACAGAAATTAATATCTCAACAGATTATCTTGACATTTTGGATGAGAAGTCACTCAAAATAGCTTAAGCAAAAAGGGAACCTTTTTGGAAATTCTTTCTTCAGGCTGGATCAAAAACCTTCATCGGAGTTCCCAGCTTAAGGCCTGCCCTCCGGGATTTGGATTTACCCATCCTCAAGTCGCATGAGACAATTTGCATAAAGATCTCATAATATTGACCTATTTCCTGTCGGTTCTGTTTCCCTGGGGAGACCTGACTAATACAGAAGGACAAACAGACGTCTCATGGTGCCCACTGATAGGAAGTGCAGCCTTTCTAGGAACAGGTAAGCCAGCAGGCACCAAAGGCAGATTCTCTCTAGTTTAGTCTTTCTCTGGCTCTTTCCCTGGGGGTATAAGTTTCTCAGTTTCTCCAAGGCCACAGCATGTCCCTGCAGAGGGCTTGATCCTTCTCTCCCAGGAGATGCTCTTTCTCTGCTTTCCATGTGGGAGAGCAGGGACACCAGCCCAAACATGGCCACCCTGCCCTGAATTTATATGGTGTGCAAGTCCAGAACTCACGGCTAACAGACCCAACCTCTCCATCTGGCCAATTCCAAATTTGTGAGAGAAAGAATGTGATTGGCTCATCTCAGCCAATGAGTTACCTTCCAGGTCAATCAGCTGTGGCCAGGGAGGGGTCGATTCACTCACAGCGGAGAAAACAGCAGTACCCTCACCTAGGGATGAGGAGGCAGGTTTTAGAGCACAGAGGTGTGGGCTGCAGCCGCCTCAATGATGAGTAAGTAGTTGGAAAACTAAATGTTCAAGGCTGCTCATTTTCTCCCCTATAAAATTCCAGCAGGAACGAAATAGACTCCAGACCTTAATCTGTATTGGGCCAAAACGGCAGCTTGACTCCGAGGTATATATTCAAGTACAGGGGCCAAATGCTCATTGGCAAAAGGAATTAGGAAAAAGCACCTCCATTTACTCTGGGCTCTTCTCCCTCTCAGGATGAGGGAGCTGTCCCTGGGTCAAATCTGAAGTAATTAAATCTTCTTTGCTCATGCGAAGTCATACCCAGGTGTTTTGTTTTGATTTGGCCAATTTTAAGGCTTATTCATAAACAAATAGGAAGTCCTGGCTGAACCACAACACGGTGTGTTCAGAGTGGATGAGTCTAAGTGACAGGTTATAAAAGAAGAAAATATATTAAGTTATAAATCTTTGCAGGCTTTTTCTGCCCCGGGCGCATCTGGCTTTTAAAGGGGAAAGTGTCGTGCTCTCCCTCTTCGCTTGTGCAGGATCTAAGTGATGGCAGTAACACAAACCTGAAAGAGGCCAGCTAGCTGAGCCTGAGTAGGGAGGAGAGAAAAAACCCCGGATGCCAGCCAAGGCTTGGTTTATGAGGGAGTTTTAGGGAGTATGGAATGAGGGAACAGAGACAGGCTGGGGAGAAGATTTTTAAGGAGCTTTGCTGTGCATTTGAAGGCCTTCCCCACCCCCCACCCCTGCCATTTTCAGCAGAAACCAGCAGAGATTTAAATTGCCTTTCATTGACTATCTATCTGAATGTCATAAGGAGATAAGGCACAGTGCCTGCCCTGTATTTAAGGCTGAGTCGGTTGAGCTTGACAGGGGAGCGAATCCTCTGCATTGTCTTTGGCATCTTCCCCTTTGAGCTCGGCTCTTTTCCATTGCATTACCCCCAGCACCTTGTACAAGGCCCTGTGAAGTGATCAATTGAAAAAATCAAAAGCAGTTCCCTCCGTGAGGGAAAGACTGCGGCAATTAGCACTTTATGTCATTCTGGAGCTCCACGAAAGAGCTGAAGCGAGAAAAGATAATGGTAGTGACAGAAATTATGTCGAGAATAGCTGTATATCACTTCGTTTAGTACGGGGGACATCAAAATGTTCATAAAAGTCCATTTGATCTAAAAGCAAATAACTTAAGTCATTCAAACTCGGTCTTGTTGGACCGTAAAGCCTCTGGCAATATTTCGTATAAAGGACTCTATAGAAAAATAAATTGTATTTATTGAATTGAACTTTAAGTAATAACCCTGCCACCTACTCTTTTTTTTTTTCCCACTTCACATCCTATGAATTTTGATGAATTACAGAAAGTTCTATTGAAGCATAATCACTTAAACAAAAAGCTATCCAGGTAATAACAGCAGCACCTTTAAACTCGAGAGAAACTCATTTGCCTTATAGGCTTATTACTTTTCCTCTCACTGCTCTGATTGCCTTTCTCCAAAATCATGCTCAGAGGAACACCTTGTTGTTTAAGGATCCAGGTGTTCCTTGGAACCTGGTGTTCTCTTCTACCTGTGCAGCACTTGGGTGCTGATAGTCAGATTCCATCCACCTTCAATCCCTGAATCTTTGCCATCGTGGTCAAGCCTGATGCTTCACTGTGCCAATCCAGCACCGCCTTGATCCAAAAAAAAAAAAAAAAAAAAGAAGTGGGGAGCTTGACTGAGGAAATCTCTCCAGCACCCCAGAGCCAAGCCAAACCATAAAATAACACATTCTTGGAATTTCACACAATTGCTTTTTATCTTGCTCTCCTTAACCTGATTTGTCTGCATTGTCTCTTATAAAGACTCAGCTCAGGTATCACTTCCTCCAGGGAGTCCTTTCTGATTTCTCCCAGGCTAGGTTCTGTTATGTACCATTTCAGATATTCCTTATCATGAGCATTTGTTGACATTTTAGATTCCTTCCTTGGAAATTTGAATCTCCCTGTGTTTGGAGAATTTATTCACTCACTCATTTGTTCAGCAGTATTTACTCAGGGCTTATGCTCTTCCAGGCACTGTTCTGGGCATTGGGGATACAGCAGTGAACAAACCAGAAACAAATTCCTTTCCTCTGCAGCTTCCATTTGTGAAAGGAGAGAGAGACAAGCATATACATAAATAAACATGTGGTATATGAGATAGTGATAAGAGCTATGGGGGAAAGTATAGCAGGAAAGGGTGATAAGGAGTATTGAGACAGAGATGTATGAGAATTTTAAATAGAGGGGTCAGAGTCTTGGTTGTGAGAAACAGAGTCTGCTTCTAACTGTAGAAGTTTAAAGAAAGGGTCATAAACCCTCTTTCCCAGCAAGCCTTGCAGCATTAGCTAAACTTTAGTAGGGTAATCTGACCGAAAGACTTTGCTCTGGTGGTTGGAGAAGCTGTGGTAGCCATGTACTGATTCTCAAAGTATGGATACAGGAGTGGAGTGCAACCTATGCTAGGGTAACCTTTTCAAACTGTAAACTCGGTGTTCGCTGACTTTGGCTACAGTATCATCACCATAGTGATTTTTAGGCTGAGTTACCAGCTGCTGCTGAGCCTGTATTTTCCTGTCAGTTTTCCTAGTCTTGTTCTTCAGGCTCTCCACTGCTTCTGTGAGCTCCTTACTATCTTCCCAATGAATTTCTTCATTGTTCCAGTAAGCCAAAGTCAGTTTCTGTTGCCTGCAACCCATAACCCAGACTGGCACATCTCCATACCATCTTGTGCTTGCCTCCGTAAGTGCTTCTATCATGATGTACTGTATTGCTTTGTTTACTTGGGTACCTTTTCAACCAGACCATGAACACTGAGGGCTTTGAGGACCACATATTTATTATTCATTATCATGACTCCAGTTTCAAATCTGGTGCTTGGCACACAGTAGATGCTCAGTAGCCTCTTATTGAATCCTTTAATGAAGAGGAAAAGGAAAGAATGAATAAATGGAACTGCTGGGCCCACCTTTTTCCTCTAAAACAAAGTCAAAAGGCCAAACCTAACCACACCAAGGCAGCTCTGTTGCTCCAGTCCAGTCTGTCTCTGGTGGCAAAAATGCAGACTGAACGGGAGTGCTTTTCCACTGCTGTCTAATGCAGTTTTTAATGGGGATTTTAGGAAGGGGGAGACATGTGGAAATGAACCCTCAATCACAGTTCAAAGAAAGAAATCTGAAAATCTATTGAAAGCAGAATGGAACAAAGACTCTTGAGCTCTATTTTTATAGAGCTAATGACCTTGGGTATGTCATTCCCTGGGCCTCAGCTTCCTTCTTCTCTAAAATGGGGAGATGATGTTATATCAAGTCTGTCAACATCAGCACTCTCAATATTTTGGGCCAGGTAACTCTTTGATGTGGGGAACTGTCCTATGCATTGTAAGTTGTGTAGCAGCATCCCTGGCTTCTGCCCATTAAATGATAGTAGAACTCCCCTAGTTGTGATGAAGAATGTCCCCAGATATTGCCAAATATCCCTTGGGGGGAAGAGTTGTCCCAGCTGAGAACCACCAAGTTAGATGATCTAAGCTGGATTATAAAATCTAGGGTTGGAGCAAGAATTGGGGTTGTCCTCTGCCATATCTTTAGTACATAGCAGAGTGCAGTACCATAGCCAGTCCTCAATAATTGTTGAATGAATAGGAAGGAATAGGTGGTTTCTTCCAGCTGGATAACTTCTTTGACACCAACAGAATCATTTAGGTGATTATGATACTCATTAGCTATGTGGCTACCTTCACTTGGGTAATGTGTAGCATTCTTGAATAGAATTGAGCTAAGATACTACTAGAAAACGAGTTTATCTGCTTACTTTGGCAAGAAAACTGTGACTATAATGGTCAAGGAATTTCCACTCAATCATGATAATTATTTCAGACCATACCCTATAAAGGATAACTCAAATTTTATGAATATGACAAAAAAGGTTATTTGAGGAGAAGAATGAAGCCAAAGTTTAGAATGAGAATTCCACATGGTTTATCATTCAGATAGTAAGATTATATGTAATTAATTATGAAATTATTATTAATTATGAAAATTAATTTCCAATTCCTAAATTGTTCACTATCTTCTGTTATGCATGTCTAAGAAAATGATTTCTCTTCCATTCGATTCATGGTGGACTCTTATTTTCTGCTTATCTGCTTCTTGGTATCCCACACCTGTCTGTACCATGTTTAGGGTAGACCTGAATCTCTTTATATCCCATGCATAACTCTTCTGAACCATTTTTTAACTCAGAGTCATCTGCAGTTGTTGACATCTGTGTTTTCCCACACGGTGTCAGCTGTGGTGTGCAGTGTGTTGGTGAGGTGGCATTTCTTAGAAGAGTTCTCCATGCTTTCTCTGAGATTTTTCTTTCAAGCCTCTGGCACCCATTCCACCAGTTTTGAGGTTGACACTTTCTTGATCTCACCAGGCTATTGCAATGAAAGGTTTTTAGATAACAACCAAGACAATTATACCTCTTTCTTAAGTGATTCCTTGATGGTTTGTTGACCAAAAGGTTGAGGGGTTGCAGGTGCCCAGAAGTAACAACCAAATTTGGGCATGTGTGGGAAACGATAGCTATGACCTGACTGCCATTGACCAACAGCTATTGTAAGTGAGATCTGTCACAATATCACAGATGGTAAAAGTCAGGAAAAATGCACAAGTTAGAAAAAATGAAATACAGCATTTTCCAAGAAGGTAGCCAGTATTTTGTTTGCCTTTGTCCAGAAGGTGAATTCTTTTCCTGGATTTTGCTTCTGAAAACCCACGTTGACTGGGGAGATAATGCTAGATGGCCCTGAAAAGTGTGGATCAGGGGAGCATGTACTTTTGGGGGGTGGGACAGAAGCAACAAGAGCAGAGAGAAGAGTAAATCCCAAGGTTGGAAATGATGACATGGTCTGTGAGAGGCTGGAATCCATTGCTGGCTCCCTTACTAGGTCTCAGGTTGTCAAGTCTTCAGATGGTGGATGGCCAAGGTGCACCCATGGAGGTGCACTTAGACATCAGGCTTCTAGCATCTTCTGGGTCTCCAATGGCCAAGTAAGACTGATCAGTAATAGAGCTGCCTGAATTCAATGGACTAAGTGTCAGGATCTTCCAAAAATATTCTGCCTTTTTTGTGGGTCCTTTCCTAATGCTGAAGAATGGGAGGAAGCTCTGATAAGGACTGGGATTGAATTTCCCACCCTTTCAATGAATGGGATGAGGCTGGGACTCAAAATTGATTTGGAGAAAATAAAGTACTGTGCTACTTTATGTTCCTTTAATTTACAGAGAAGAGCTAAATTCATAGCTGTTACACATACTTAAGTACTTTTTTTTAACTGAAAAGTTCCCTGGACATAAGTAATTCTTGATCCGAACCCTGGTTCCCCCCAAATTTCTCTGTATGGCTTCATTGGGCTTCATCTAGTATTTCTCAGTGAGACACTATAGGCATTTGGGGCTGGATGAATCCTGCACATTATACTCTGTTTTTCAGCCACTCCCTCTCCGTAAGGGTCAATGATATCCTCTCAGTCATTAAACAACCCCAAATGCACTCCACATTTCCAACTGGTCCCTGGTGGAGAATCACCAGGATAATGGGCTACAGCCATGGATGGTTTTGTTGAGAGATGTTAGCAACTCCTTTAAACTCTCTGTGCCCACATTTCATTCATCTCTAACAATGTGATAATTTAAAGATAAATTCTCAAGAGTGACAGCAAGACAGTGTTTAAAACAAAGAAACAAATCAATCCCAGCCAACCAATTGCATGAAAACATCACACTGTTTTAGAGTCAGCATGGGAAAAATCAAAGATGCATTAATATTAGGGCTGCACTTTCAGAATTACAAAAAAATGCGAGAAATTTTAAACAAGTACTATTTATCTGGTTTCTGCTTAACAGAATCTGGGGAACTGAGAAAAACAAATAAACAACCCAACAATACAATGATAGGCATAATAATAGCTACTGCATTTCAGACCAGTGACCCTGAGAAAACCACTTGTTTTGGTGAGGGGAAAAGAAATGAGAGGAATTTTTATGATCTATATCTATCACTTCCTATATGTTAGATACTTCCATTACATGGATTTCCCATTTGGTCTTCTCCGCAGTGCTGAGGGTGGGTATTGTAGCTTCCAGTTCACAGGTGAGAAACTGAGGCTCAGAGCGGTTATATCACTTTCCCAAGATCAAATAGCTAGGAAGGGAATAGAGGTAGCTTTCTAAGCAAGGCTCTAAGGCTTATCTTTCTATCACAAAATACTCTCCAAGTCAGACCTAGTAGGGTGTTTATCAAAGCAGCTTTCAAGGCACCTGGTTGGAAGGAAAATTCAAATGATGATTGAGGGGCAGTCAAGATGTAACTGAGGAGATAGTGCTGCAGTGAAAGGTCAGGTGAGCTGAAAACAGAAGTACCACGTGGAGGAAGCTTGGGGGCTGGGCACAGGGTGGAGCTGGGTGAAAGAACAGGTCAGAAGGGGGCATCTGTAACCTAGCCTGCGGTGTCTGTATGTATCTGCGCTTTCCTTGGTGCCTCATCAGATGCAAGAATGGGGGTGGAGACCAAAAGGAACCTTCGTGGGCTTCAACTGTGTTCCCAATATGCTTGATTTTAGGACATGACCTGTTCTGTGCACTTCTAAATGGAGACTCCTGCAGTAATGAGAATTTTGCTCGGGCGCCTCTCTCAAGCCCATGGAGAGGTTTTTCTGCTTTTGATTTTCCTGTAGAAGCAGCCTGGGATTGTGATTTCATTCCAGCCCTATTGAAGTTGATGTTTACTTCTGCCTGTTCAGCTTAATTGCAACCAGGTAGCAGGACTTGGGGCTGCTCTGCTCTGGCCACTGGAGAGTTGCCACTCTGTCCCTAGGACAGTCCGTTCCAGATCTCTCTGTTTGCCCAAGGTCCCTGCTGATGCTGCCTTCTTGAAAGGGCTAGCCTCCCCTTTGTGCATGACTTCTGCTTTCAGATGCAGTCATTTGTTTTCTGGGCTCCAGCCAGGCTGAACCTGTTTCAGTTCTCCAGACATGCCAGGTTCTCTGAGGACTCCAGGCCTTTGCCATGGGGGTCCCCCTGCATTGCACGCTCTTCCTTCTCCCTCATCTCTGTATCTGGCAAACTCGTCCTTCAGATCCCAGCTAGGACATCACTTCCTTCCAGAAGAGCTTCTGATGCTGCCAGGCTCGCGGGATGCTCCCTGTATCCTGGTGTTCCTCCATCATAGCACTTACTTATCACCCCCAGCTTGTAATTAGGGCTGTCTGGGTACCTTCTAGTCTACCTATTAGAGGGTCAGCATATGAGGCCAAGGACTCCATTTCTTTCATTTGATGTGAGTCTGATTTTTGTTTCTGAAATCCAACTTTGCAACTATTCAGATAGTTACGGACAGTGTTGGCACACCTTGTTTAATCGCAGGAGAAAGTTCCAAAACCTATTACAGCAAGATATGACAATACTTGGGTGAAATAAGTAGTGCTCACATGGCTCAGCTTGATGGAATTCGAAAGCTTTCCTACTCTAACTAACATGTTCTGATGACGTTAGAACTTCCACTCCTTTGAGATATATGACGTTATCTTCTGTTGGGATGCACATGTTCCTGGGAGAGTGTGATGGTTCATTTTATGTATCAGGTTGACTGGGTTTATGGTGTTTGGTCAAACATTGGCCTAGTTGTTACTGTGGAGTATTTTGTAGATGGAATCAGCATCTACAGTCAAGTTGACATTAGGTAAAGGAGACTACCCTCTGTAATGTGTGGGCCTCATCAAATCAGTTGGAGGTCAAGCAGGAATGGAGGGCTCCAGGATTAGAAGAAATTCTGGCTCAAAACTATACCCTCCTCTCTTTCCTGAGATTCCATTCTGAGGAATTCAGACTCAAGAATGCAACATCACTGTCACCAGAATATCCAGCCTCTAGCCTGTCCTACGAATTCAGACTCATTAGCCCCCACAATTGCAGGAGCCAATTCCTTAATACATATCCTGTTGGTTCTGTTTCTCTGGAGAAAGAGTTTTAACTGACTGATTCAGAGGGTAAACCAAGTCATTTGGTATGAATTAGTTTTTCTCAGTGGTCTCAAATCTGACTGATCAAAAGAATTATCAGAGGAGTTAACAAAAATAAATACATCACCTAAAGGAAGCCAGTTGACAATAAATGCGATTCTAAATAAAATGTGCTATTATTATTTTTTAAAGATACAGATGGCTGACACTTACCCATAGAAGTTCTTTTTTTTATTATTCATTTTTAAAAAATATTACATTAAAAAAATATGAGGTCCCATTCAACCCCACCGCCCCCACCCCACCACTCCCCCCACAGCAACACTCTCTCCCATCATCATGATATATCCATTGCATTTGGTAAGTACATCTCTGGGCATCGCTGCACCTCATGGTCAATGGTCTACATCATAGCTCATACTCTCCCATGTTCCATCCAGTGGGCCCTGGGAGGATCTACAATGTCCGGTAATTGTCCCTGAGGCACCACCCAGGACAACTCCAAATCTCGAAAACGCCTCCACATCTCATCTCTTCCTCCCATTCCCCACACCCAGCAACCACTGTGGCCACTTTTCCCACACCAATGCCACATTTTCTCTGTGGACCTTGGATTGGTTGTGTCCATTGCACATCTATGTCAAGAGGGGGCTTAGATTCCACATGGATACTGGATGCAATCCTCCTGCTTTCAGTTGTAGGCACTCTAGGCTCCCCGGTGTTGTGGTTGACATTGTTCAACTCCATGTTAGCTGAGTGGGGTAAGTCCAATAAATCAGAGTGTAGGAGCTGAAGTCTGTTGAGGCTCAGGGCCTGGCTATCATATTGTCAGTCCAGAGATTCAACCACAGAAGTTCTGATTCAATTGGACTCCAGAATGAATGGGTCATTAATATACAGAGAACTCAGCAGCCTTGAAAGCTCATACCATAGGTAGAATAGTCTATTCTAATGATAGTTTATAGGATTTGGCTTAATTCCAGGAGCCAGCTTATCATGGAGTTACAACTCAATATCTTGTGGGGGACACTATAGATTGGCTTAATCTGCTTCTATTCCAGCTTCCTTCCAAGGTGCTTTTCTTTCTGGAAAGACAAATAACTACACCTCCAAGGGAGGGTTTCTAACAATCAGATGCACTTGCTTGTAGCTCAGATTGAGAATTGAGTTAAGTAGCAGAAGGCAGGATAGGAAGCACCCTTTTTGCTGATACAGCCCATAGCAGAGGTGGCCTGGATCTATAGCTTGCAGATTCCTAACTTGGCAGACAGATTCCTTATCATGGTAGAAGCAGAGTTTCCCTTGGGGGCTCAGTTCTGCTATGTTGCTTTGGGAGTCACTCCTATAAGCTTTTCATCGGTCCTCCCAGTGCTTCTAAAATTCATCAGTGCCGTGTAAAAAGAGATTTGTGCTTAACCACCCAGACTATGCTCTCTGCAACTGAACCCTAGACAATCACCTATCCTTTCTAATTCAGAGTCTGGCTTGATTATTCAAATGTATATCACTCACAACCTATGGCCCTTGGGAGAGTTAACCTCCCCATACATAGGTAGAGAAACCCTCTACCTATGGGTTTTCACTTCACAAAATCCTGACTGTCAAGCAGGTGGCACCACGATCTCACTGAAGTCCAGAATCTTGCTTTCCTTGTGGTTCATCCTAGATGAGGGTGCATCAATGACCCACCTTTCCCTTTCTAGAGCCTTTAACTTTTTACAGCAGTTGACCTTGTGTCTAATATAACACAGGTTCTTATAAACAACTGTTGAATGAATTATTTGAACAATGTATTAGTGAGTAGATGAATGTGTAGAGGAGGGAGCGTGAAATGGTGACATAATGCCTGGCACAGAGCAGGTGCTCAGTGAATGATTATAGAATGAATAAAACAAGATATGAACAAGCACAGGGCTTAGCACACAGTAGGTGCTCACTAAGTGTTTATAGAATGAATTAATGAGTGACATCTAGCATAGATCCTGGCCCATAACATTTTTAAATGAATGAATGATCGTACCTGGATGGATTCTTTCCTCTACCTTCTCTGTCTCTATCATCGGCCAGGTTCCCATCTCTTGCCTTGGAGCCTTGTTTGGCCCTAGGCCATCAACACCCATTAATCTCTTTTCTGTCAGCCAACTTTTGGCTCATTCCCAACCAACATTTTTCAAGTACCTGCATTTATATATTCAGTCTACAAGATCCTTCACAAAAATGAGAGGTTGAATAATAATCGATGCCACCTATTAGTGTGCCTCTTATGTCTTGTAATGTAACTAGTAATGGCTTTACAGTTATCATCAACAAGTTTCATTACAGCATAATTATCTCCAGTTCATGAGGAAACTGAGACCCAGAGAAGTTAAATGTCATGTCCAAGGTCACACAGCTAGTAAGCAATAAGGTTGGGATTTGAACACCAGTCTCTCTGGCCCCCAACAACACTTTTCCCTAAACCCAGTGATTATGTAACTAAAAAACTGATATGAACTGGGTACACATTTGCATCTGCATGCACATACCTCCACCTCAGGGTTCACACTGACATTTAGACTCAATAATCTTTGTTGTAGGGGTCTGTCCTGTGCATTGTAGAGTGTTCAGCAGCGTCTCTGGCCTCTACTCATTAGATGCCAGTGGTATCTCCTCTCAATTAGGACAACTAAAAATGTCTCCAGACATTGCCAAATATCCTCTGGGGGCCCAAATTTCACCTGTTGAAAGGCATTGGTATACACAATCTAAGAGAAAGTAGTTCAGTTGAGAATGTTTGGAGACATTGCAAGAAGAGAAGGGGCTCAGAAATGGTGACACACTAAGCTGGCCAAACCCTTGGTTTGGCAGAAGATCAGATTGACTGGGAAGTCCTCTCCAGGGATTAGGGGTTAGCCTATGCTTTATCAAGACCTGAGAACACCATGTGGATTCCACACTCCAGGAACTTGGATAAGGAATATCTGATGTCATCAGAAACAGGGGGTATGATAGGAAAAGTGACAGACATGGCTCCAGTTGTACCCCACTACCATGTGGTCTTATACCCATCTCAAATCATGGTGACCACAATGGCCAACATTCACTGGTGCTCACTGTGTGCCAGGCACTGGTCGTAATACGTAGTTACTCATTTAATCTCCATGACAAGCCTATAAAATAGTGACTACAACTACTTACATTTTATGTATGAGGAAACTGGGCAAGAGAAGTTAATAAACAACCAAGATTACATACAGTGCAGACAGGATTAAAATGCAGGCTCTGAACAACTCCATTTTATCTCTCCAAGTCTCAGTTTCCCCTGTCTGTAAAACAAGAGATTGGAGTTGCTGATTCCTTAGATATCTCCCAGTTTAAAAATGTTAGGATTCTAGTGGGTCATTAATTCAGTATAGGTTTATTGAACATAATTAAGTGCTGGACAATGCAGGAACTTAGAGTTCCAGAACAGGGTAGATAAGACAGGCACATTTTTATTTTTTTTATTTTTTTTATTTTTATTTTTTTTTTTAAAGATTTATTTATTTATTTAATTTCCCCCCCTCCCCTGGTTGTCTGTTCTTGGTGTCTATTTGCTGCATCTTGTTTCTTTGTCCGCTTCTGTTGTCGTCAGCGGCACGGGAAGTGTGGGCGGCGCCATTCCTGGGCAGGCTGCTCTTTCTTTTCACGCTGGGCGGCTCTCCTCACGGGCGCACTCCTTGCGCGTGGGGCTCCCCCACGCGGGGGACACCTTTGCGTGGCATGGCACTCCTTGCGCACATCAGCGCTGCGCATGGGCCAGCTCCACACGGGTCAAGGAGGCCCGGGGTTTGAACCGCGGACCTCCCATATGGTAGACGGACGCCCTAACCACTGGGCCAAAGTCCATTTCCCCATTTTTATTTTTTAAAAATTCATTATAATGGCCCCAATTAACTGAGTACCTATGAGATGTCAGTCGCCTCTTAGGCATTTGACCTGAGTTCATCTCAACCCTCTCAAAATGCTGTGGGGCCATTATCACCATCTCTCAGAGAGGTGACGTGGCTTGCACATGGCTACTGGAAAAGTAAAATCAGAAAGATTTTTTTATTAATTCATTTTTTAAAAATATTACATTAAAAAAATATGAGGTCCCCACACACCCCCCACCCCTCCCACCCCACCACTCCCCCCACAGGAACACTCTCCCCCGTCATCATGACACATCCATTGCATTTGGTGAATACATCTCTGAGCATCACTGCAGCTCATGGTCAATGGTCCACATCATAGCCCACACTTTTTTTTTTTATTAATTCATTTTTTTAAAAGAAATCAGAAAGATTTAGACACGGTACTACCAGAGGAGGGTTGGTGGGATGCGAGTGTCTTATTACAGGTTCAAATGAACCACCCTCCCTCTCTGTCATTTGGGGGAGGCCGGTGCAGACATCAAATTGTGAAGGCTTGGTTCAGGTACAGGCAGAAGAAACTTCTTTGGCTCCAAGATAGTTGGAAACACAAGTTTCTCTCTCTCTTTCT
This sequence comes from Dasypus novemcinctus, assembly GCF_030445035.2. Classification (NCBI taxonomy): domain Eukaryota; kingdom Metazoa; phylum Chordata; class Mammalia; order Cingulata; family Dasypodidae; genus Dasypus; species Dasypus novemcinctus. Next base: position 53,325,468 of record NC_080695.1, on the reverse strand, counting down.
CGAGAAAATGTATGGAGGAGAGAGACATGGACTGAGTGGCTACTGGAAGAGTTGGTGGTTCCCCTGGGTGTAATCATAAGGCAATCGTCTCTTCCAGGCTTGTTCCCAAGAAGGGCCAAAAAGCTCAGGCATAGTGGGTGATTTCTTTTTCTCAGAACACCAAAGAGGCTGCTCCCACCTGGCATACTGGGGCCTGCTGTCCCTGTAACTGCTCTGCCACATCCACGTGGTCCTTTCCCTAGGGCTTTACTCAATACGGTGCTCTCTTTCCAATTCTGGTTCCCCCTCTACCATCATTTGCCAAACTTATCTTTTGTGATTCCTCTCAAAGCCACCTCCTCCTAAAAGCCTGCTACAATTCTCCCAATTTTAAATGGCAACTCCCTCAGCTTGGTCTGTATCTTCATTTTCATAATTATTCTTCACATTTGTCTTCCTTGGTCTCTCCGAAGATGCCAACAGGCAAGGATGGTGGTTTGTTCATAAACATTGTGTCCAGTTGATAATAATATTCATTCATTTATTCACTCATTCCACAAATATTTATTGAGTACCAGTCAACAATGTGCCAGACCTTGGAGTAGGTAAATTTTCTCCACCCTCCTGGAACCCACAGCCTACTTCAAGAGAAAAACAATCTAACAAAATTTGTGAGTGTTTTAAGTGTAATAAAAGAGGTACACACAGTGAAACAAAGGAGGGAAGCCATCTCTTCAGGGAGGCAGGAAAGAGTTTCCAAAGGAAACACCCCAGTAAGATATTGAAATATACACCTAAGTGCGAACTTACCAGTCAAACAAAGGGGGTGGTGACATCAGGCTTCCTGGTTAGTAGGAGGAGCCTGTGCGAAGGCTTGAAGGCATGAAACAGTGAGGTGAGTGCAGGGAATTGTACGTTTGGCATGGATGAAGGGAAATGAGGCTGCCAGGTGGGGGCTGAGCGGGGAGGGTGCAAAGGGTTCTGAACGCCCTACTGAGGAGTGTGTGCTTATTCTGATAGGTTATATGAAGCAGATGTCCAGCCCAGAGGCCGAAAGCTTGCCACCACCATTCATAGGTAGATCCTTGCAGCCACATTTGTTCTGCAGGAGCCCACATCCTTGGGAAGAACCAACTGGACCAGAGATGGACATCCCACCTGAATTCGACCAACCCCAAATCCTCATCCAAAGACTTAGAATTGGCGATAAGAGTTGAGCCGGTCTCTTCTTGTGGATAATATCTGTAATATCTGACATGTGAAATCATGGGGTAAGCTCCCTTTTTGGCTCTTTAGGGTTGGTCTCCAGCTAACTTCTTATCATTACCTTTTGGACAGCGGACTTGTAGTCTGCGGGTGAATTCCTTCTTTGCTCAGCAATTCCCAAAAGATGATTCCTTCTCACCAACTCACAGTCCACAATGAGGATGTCTGATGCCTGTCCATGGCAGTTGGGGTGGGGGGGCAGTTACCTCCCTATTCTGGAAGCAACTTGCGTGCTCTTCTCAAACCGAATGCATGAAGTCTGAGCAATTCTTTGCTCAACGATTCGGTTTAGGTGCTAAGTACCAAATTATACAGTGTTGGCGGCACCTGGGCTTTGGTCTCATCACCGGTACCACTCAGAGTGACCACGACCTGAATTCTGAAGTGCCCCCCTTCCCCCAGTGCTCTCGTTTCTCTCACACTTCCTTGACCCACTTCCCCTTAGAGTACCCCCGTCTTCCTGCCTTCCATCCTATGCTTGCATCTACTCTCCCACTTCACTGAAAATATCAAGTCTCCACACCTACAAGTCTTTTCTTGTACCTGGCCGATCTTCTGGCCTCAGGCTCTGAAAGTCAAGGGCTCTTCTCTTCCCTCTTGGTTACCAATGCCCCGTAGTGGGCAGTTCCAGCTCAGCGCCACCTGGCAGGGCTGAGGAAACTGCTTTTTTCCCCTGGATACATTGGAGCATCTCCTTCTATGGAGAGTTTCTGCAGCTGGTTATTCCCTAGAGTACTTAAAATGAAACCGATTTCATCTCCCCAAGAATTAATTTATTTCTAAAACAGCCCCCTGCTGTGTACACATCCTTCTGATCTACATGAGAATTTAATATTCCTCTTATTAACATAACTTTACATTTATTTCTTGTAAGCTAACACCCTGGCCTCGTTATGTTCTTATTTGGCCCTTTCTTGCCCAGAATTAAATCATAAATCCACTTAACTTGACAAGGAATGCTCATTCCAAGTCCCATTTGTGTTGGAGGGCCAGCAGGCCTCATTTTATTCCACTGTCTGTAATAGCTTAGGATCACTGAGGAGGCTGTAATCTACCTGCCCTGAGCAGGAAGGGGCACAGAAAGCAGAGAAGAGAGGGACTAATGAAGCAGACAGGGGAAGCAGAGAAGAGTGATGGAGATGGGAATAGGTGCCAAGCTCCGGGCAGCACTCTGGTTTCTGTTTCCAGTGCCTTCCTGTCCTCAGGTGGCTGTGGCAGAGATACCACTCACCCCAGCTGTACAACCTCCTTTTCTGTTGTAATGGTAGAACTGAGGTTTTTAGTGGGGGGTATGGCTGCCCAGATTAAAGACTCCATTTCCCAGCTTCCCTGGCAGCTCTCTGTGGCCATGTGACTATATTCTGGCCAATAGGATGAGGGTAGATTTGATGTTTATAACTTTTGAGTTGTTCCTTTAAGGCAGTGTATAGCTTCCTTTACTCACCTTACCTCACTTTCTGCTGGCTGGGTTGCAGATGTGATGGTGAGTATTTTTGGACCATGCGGTGAGTACAATTACTAAGGATGGCAGAGCAAGAGGTATAAGGAGCCCAAGTCCTGGGGACGAAAAGGTGTTGCCAATACCAGCCCTGTCCTGCTCGCCTCTGGACTACCACGTGGGAGAAGTAGCTAACTTCTTTAAGTCACTGTTTTATTAGCACTCTATTAAAATTAGTTGGACCTATATCCTGATTATTATAGGTGGTTTTGGGGATGGGGTGGGCTGGCTGGCCACTATCTTTTTGTGTCTTCTGCCAATTCTTCAACTCAATCTGATGTCACTCTAATGAATGTGGTTAGAGCTGGAGCTGCCCACATCTCTTACTCTTTGGGGATTAGGCTCATAGATGTAGAAATTTTTTTTTTCCCATGCCATCAGGAATTATAACTCCCATAAGCTATCATAAATTCCCCTTGCCCTCACGTTTACCCCTAAATTTGCTGAATGTCTTTCTTATTGCCAATTACTAATGAGTTCTAGAGTAAAAAGAGAGCCAGTGGTGATTATCAACCAGACGAGAGAAGTGATCAGATTTGCTGTTTACAGCGTTCATTTGAGGGATTGTGGAGCTGAATCCCCAGCTGCCAGACCTGGGCAGAGAGGATTCTGCCAGGCCCTGTGAAGTTGCCTAAGCTTCAAACCTTCATCACCTCCAGGACAGAGCAGCAGCTCTCATTCCACAAAGATGCCTGAGGGCTTGAGCCTCAGCCAACACCCCTTCCCTGCGAACAGTCACCTAGAGTTTGGGCTGGAAGCATGTGGGTGAGAATGAGGCTGTATTTCAGAGAAAGACTTTGCATACATTTTGATTCAGTAAGAGTTACTGAAGCAGAAATGTTAAGAAACTTGCTCAGTATCACACAGCTTTTAAATGGAAGTCCAAGACTTGAAAACAGGTCTAAGTCTTAGCTTCACCTGTCCAAATGGTGGTGATAATTTTCGCCTCACCAGATTATTGTGGAACTTGAGAGCAGATGGCCATGACAAATTCTCAATCCATGGGAACAGCGATCATTTTTTTATAATTCGGATTATTAATAGATGACTCACTGGAACCAGCCATAGGAGGTTGGTCCCAAGAGCAGGAGGCAGGGCTCTCACCCTGGAAAAGTCTATGACTTTAGCATGAAGAGAGGGAGTCCCCTACAGACTGAACTGCTGCCTGCAGGTATCAGTCCCGAGAGGTGATCAGACAGAAGCACCCCAAGGGGCACTGACACTTTATAGAGCTTTGCTGGAGGAAACAAGTATTTCCCTTTTCTATGGAAAATGGAGGCATTTTTAGCTCAGAGATGTTCTCTCCCCAAGGCGACCCCAGCTCTGGTTCCAGCAGGGAGATGCCTGGAAGTGGGGTGGTTGACATGCTTCGGGCAGCCTGCAGGTTCTTTGAAGCTGCAGCTGCTTCCCCTCTGTGCTGCACCCTGTGGGCTTCTCTGCAGCTGGGCCCAAGGCAAAGCTTTAATTAATGCTAGGAAAAGGACACCCACAGCCACAAGTTTGGATTCTTCCTGTCAGCTGAGGTGAAATCTCAGGTGTGGTGGGAAGAATCTGCCTGGGGTCACCCTCCTGCTGAAAACCTTCTGCATCTCACTTTGCCTTTTAGGCAAAGGTCAAGCTCTTTGGCATTGGGATGTAGCAACTCCCATCCCGTGGTTTGTGGCACACTGTTGAATTCAAACCCTTTACAAGAAGTCACCCAAATTTGATCAGTGTTTATATGGCAGCATAAACCAAGGCTCCCAAGGGACATGTGTGAGCAACAGTAGATGGTTGGTAAGTAGATTTGCAAGCTGAAGATGAATACTGCATTTCTACGGACAGAAGAGGGAATTTTGAGAGGCAGTGGAGGAGGGAGAGAAGAGCTGAAGTAGCTGCTAAGGGTGAGAAGTGGTTAGTGGGGAAATCAATGATGTTTCAATTGCATGGTGTGCAACGTCATCCTCCTTCCCTGTTTTTCCACTGGATCCTGAGCAAACCATTCACTTCTTAACAACAGGTTGTGAAGTAGATTCATTTTGGGGGATGTGTTGAAGTGCTGGATTTGGCCTTCCTGCAGGTGAGAGTCCAGCTCGGAGATTTCCCAGGACAGGTCCCTAAGAGCAGGTTATGTTTGCAATTTATTTTTGCCACAACTTACAATGACACTGCAAATGGAGATGAATTTTGCTCTGCAACACGAGAGGGGAACAACCTCAATGTAAGCTCCATAAAGGTAGAACGCATTGTCCATTATATTAACTACTATTTTCCCAATGCCTGGGGCAGTGTCCGGTATACAGCAGGTACCAAATCATGATTATTCTGTCATCTGTCCCATCTATCCCTCACCTCTTTTCCCACCCTGTTCCACATACTCTGTGCTTTAGCTCTACTGACCTGCCTCCAGCTCTTGGGAGATGTACTACTTCTTTCACTCATGTAATCATTCGACAAATATCTACAGAGTTTCAGTTCTGTGCCAGGCATTGTGTTGGGAGCTGGAGAAACATGGAGTTATATACCAGTGGGTTGAAAGCACATCAAGCCAATAATTAGGTAAGTAAACTTAAAATTGCGGGTTGTGACAAATGCAATAAAGGATGAGTACGAGGGGGCTGTAAGACTCTTATAGTGAGATTTATTCCAATTTGAGGAGGACTGATCTGACTTCCAGAAGTCCACAAAGCCAATGAAAGAATGAAAGAATATCAGTGTGGCCAGAATCATTGAAATGGAGATATGCTTCTATATGAGGTCAGAGAAATCAGCAAAGATCAGATCCTACCGAATTTTGGAAGCCATATGAAATGCTTTGGTTTCTAACCTTGAAGCAATGGGGAGCCACTGAAGAGTTTTCAGTGAGGTGGAGATGTTTGACATGATCAAATTTGCTTTATAAAAAGATCATTCTGGCTCCAGAGCTTCTTTCAGCTCCCTGCCATTTGTCCCTGTCCCCAAACCCTCCCCTACCCAGTCTGGGGCCATGAGATTACTTTGTCAGTAGTGAGGACAGCCACAATGGGTGACTGAAATCTCAGCCATGTATTTATTGACTCTTGGCTGCTTTTCATAATGAACTCTCAGCTTCCCTAGGGGGCCTGAGTAGATCTGCTGAGAAGAGGAAGGGGCGGGGGGATTGCGAGGGATGGAGATGGGGCTCTGGTCTTCTCTTCTCACACCTGTCTCCCTCTATTGATGCCTGCTGCCAGGATGATGTATTAGAATTCAATAAGCCTCACTCCTCTTTTCCTAGAAAGGGAAGGACTGGCAGGGGGAGAAGCAGCCCCCTTCACCATCAATGAAGGGGGAAGCAGTTCAAATGAATCATTCTATTAATTAGCAGGGGGAACCCATGGCTGGTGTGAGGCCATTGCTGTGTTATTAATTCCAGTTCTCATCCAGTGTTTAACCTTGGCAGTTCTGGTGGCCATGAGACCTGCAAACCCGGAGTCCAGAGAGATGGCTGGACATCACAGTCTCTTTGGCTCAAGCAACCAAGGTGGAAAGCCTTTTTCTACTTCTGTCTGGGATCTTGTTTCCAGGAGCAAAGTCCCAGCAAAATGAGGGGGAGCTGGCACTTTCTATATCCATCTAATGCTCCCACCTGGACAGGAATTCCTGTTGCAATAATGGCCTCCAGTGATGGAGGGCTTACCTTGTGCTTGATTTAAGAAGCAAGACAGACATTTGACTTATCAGAAGTGCTTTTCAGGCAAGAAAGTTACCCTTGTTGGGAAAATACTTTGGTTAGTGTTCAAGACTGAAGGTTATTCTTGGAAGTACGTGGGTGGCTTAAGAGAGTTGTTCTGGTACGGCATGGGGCACAAGTGAGGGAACGGTAAGAGGCAGGATGGAGCAATATGGTGAAAAGTTACTTGCTTTGTAATGTGATACCTTCCCATGACCCCCTCTCCATAGCACATTTTCTATGTCTCCAAAAAATCACAAAAGGGTTATTTGAGGATAGCTTGATTTCTCGTAGTTACTGGAGAAGACTGGTCTCAGCATCTCAGATGTTTTAGAAACCCAGGTAGCATGACTTGGCTGACTCTGGACCAAATTACAGCATCTGGGAGAATGTGGTGCACTGATTGGCTGGGCCTGTGTCACATGCCCTAACCCTGGGAAAGGGGGTGGAGCCCCACCAGACCACGTGGGCTGCTAGTGTGGGAAGGGCGCTTCTTCCAGGCAACCGTCTTTGCACTTACTTTTCTGTGTCTTTTCTGCTTTTGCCTTCTGCTTCTCTCTCTTTCCTGTTTCTTCCTCTACTGCCATTAATAGTAACCAGTTACCCGTAACGGGGTCTAACATGCCAGTCCTTGTGCTAAGTGGTTAAAGTAAATGAGCTTATCGATTCTCAGAACAGAGCCCTGAGAGGAAGGGACTTCTCATCCCTAGTTACACCGAAGGAAACTGAGGCACAGAGAGCCTACACAACTCGCCCAAAGTCATGTACTTGGTACACAGCAGGGATGTACCGGCAGAACTTTAAACTCAGGTGTGCCTGGATCAAATGATCTCCCTTCCGCCGTGTGCTCCTCCCCTCCGCCCGAGTGCTCCACACTGAAAACTCCCCCGGGATAGAGGAGCTGATTGGGTTGGCTTCCCCCACCCACTGTGCTTGGGCTCCTCACAAGTCCCTTTAGTTGGACTTGCAGTGCTGCCAGGATTGGGACTCGGATCGCACGTCCAGGCCTTTGTGGCTGCGGCGGGGCCGGGGGCAGCTAACCGACCCAGAGCCAGGTGAGTTGAGCCGAAGAACCGCCTGCCGCCGTTTTCCCAGGATGCGTCCAGGCCGGGAAGTGTCTGGGGAGGCCGAAGGCAGACTTACAACTGTGTCCTGCTGGGCCCAAGAATTCCTCAATTTTCGACCACTTCGTGTTTTCAGACCATAGAATATTAAACCTGGTCCAGTGTCCCCATTTTACAGATGGAAAAACCAAGACCCAGAGAAGGGATACGGTCACCCAAGGCATCACACAGGAAGTTAGTGCCCGAGACCTCTTTCCTCCCCGACGATTGCTTCTGGCCCCAACCAGGAGAGAGAGTCTGAAACACCGCCCTCACCTGGTTGGCACCTAACAGGAATTTGTTGGTTTCCTCTTTCCTATCTGGGCGCTCTGCCGCCCTCTCAAAATTGTTAAGAAAAGGCTGGGTAAAAAAGATTCCAGTCTCCTTTTGATGTTTTATTAATTGAGACTGCTGGTATTTCAACCATTTTAATTGGGGCTGAATTTTACTGTAGCAAACCCCAGGGAGCATCTAGGAAAGGGAGCTACTGTGCAAAACTGAGGATCAGATGAATAAATTAATGCAATAGCCCCATAGAGGTAGCTTGAGGCAGGTGGGCTGCAGCCCCTCTTTCCTGAGATGGGGATGGAAGCAGGGAGGAGGGAGGCAGTAACCGGGAGCACGTGTAGGTGAGTGGTTCAAGACAAGGGGGTAAGTTTCTGTTTGACCCAGTCACCAGTTGCTTCAGCCGAGGATTCAGTTTCCTTGCCTAAGGGTAAAATGCACAGGGAAACCTTTCTCTGGTCACGGCTGCCCCATCTTCACCCCCAAGATACACAGAATTACAGCTATTTTCTCTAATAAATTTCTTTTATTTAGCTTTCCCAGCCTGTTTACTTTTTGCCACACGCTGTTCTCAGTGTTTTAAAATTGGCAACTCATTTAATCCTTGCAGCAACTCTGCAATGTAACTATCACTTTATCCTCATTTTACAGTTGAGGAAACTGAGGCAGAGAGAAATTCAATCATTTGCACACGGTTTCATAGCTGCTAAGCTGCAGAGTTGGAGTTCAAGTCCAGGCCTGCTAGTCCAGAGTCTGTGCTCTGGACCACTGCCCTTCACCTCTTTGTATGTATAGCTGACCTCTGCTCTGTGAGCTCAGGGCCTTGAGATCTGGGCTCCATCTTTACCGTCAAGCCTCAGCCTTTGGGCCCTCATCTCATCAGGTCAGGACCAGACCTTAACTCTGTGCTTTAGTCCCTGCCTCCGCAGTTCAGAGGTGCCTCTCTGGTTCCTCACCACTGGACTTGGGATGCAGGTCTGCCACTCGCTAGCTGTGTGACCTTGGATGAGTCATTTAACTTCTCTGTGCCTCAGCTTCTTTATCTATAAAAGAGGGATAATAATAAACACTACAATAAATGAGTTCATAAGTGACAATCCTTGAAAGAGTACCTGGCACATGGAGAACACTAAGCCTTTTTGATTTGTGATTATTGTTGTTATTATAAGATTATTATTATACCCTGCTCTCAAGAGGTTTCCGCTTCTCTCAATTCCTGACCCTGAGGTGGTTTTCTTTTTCCAGCCCTGATGTGCCCCTCAGACCTCAAACTTGAGCTGCTGCTCTAGCTTTGAACTTGGCCTTCTTGGTTCAATCCTGATGCAAACTCACCCTTTTTCATTTCTGCTTCTTCGTAAGCACTTTGTCTGGTGTCTTAGTTTGTCAGAGCTGCTTTGACAAATACCACACAGTGGATTGGCTTAAACAGTGGGAATTTCTTGGCTCACAGTTTGAGGCTAGAAGTCCAAAATCAAGATATCGGCAAGGCTTTACTCTTTCCCTGAAATCTGCAGTCAGCAATTCTTGGGGTTTCTTGGCTTGTAGATCTGCTTTCCCTCATATGGTGAGGTCCTCTCCTTTCCCACTTCTGTGACTTCTGGGTTCTCTTTATAATACCTCCAGTAATTTGGATTAAGGCCAACCCTGCTTCAGTTAGTGCACTCTAATTAAAAATGTCGTCTTCAAAAGGACCTACTACAATGGGTCAGGTCCACAGGGACATGGATTAAGATTAAGAAGGTGCCTTGGTTGGGGTACAGAATTCAGCTAACCACACCTGTTCTCTCACCCTCAGAATCAGCACGATCCTCAGCTCCAGTGGCTGTGATAGGGCGAAGACTTTCTGGTTCCCCAAAAGGGGTGTTGATCAAAATAAATAGCGAGGATGATTGAAATAAAGCAGGCTCCATTTCTAAGATGTCTGGGAGTCAGGCAACCAATCAAGAAATGATTTCTGAGAACTTTTAAATTCCAGGCACTGAGGGAGATGAAGAATGTAACAAAGCCCTGCACTTGAGGATATTGTGATCCACTTGCAGAAACAAGCAAAAGTTTGTTAAGAAAAAAGAGGCAGCATATACCAAACGAGGCAGAATAGCTTGGAGATTAGCTGTATGGACTCTGGAGCCAAACTGCCTAAAACCTAGCTCTGCTGCTTATTAACTGGGTGGCCTCCAGCAGATTAATCTGCCTCTCTGGGCCTAAGTAGATGCAAGGATAAAATATAAAATGAGGATGTCCCCACCTCACAGGGCAGTTGTAAGGATTAAATGTGGGGCTGCATGTAAGGAGCTGAGGACAGTTTCTGGCTATACAAGGGTTAGCTGTTATCACGAACAGGTTGGAAGCCCTCTGGCTTAGCATATTATAACCTTTCGGAAGGCAAGGACCCTTTCTGTTTTGCCTGCCTAGCAATCACCAGTGCCTAGTAACATGCTTGGCATTTAACAGGTACCTACTTGTTAAACCATTTATTGAAGCCTGAATAAGAGTCTAGGAAAGAGGGGAGATTACTGGTGGACATGACAGAATACTTAGAAATCCTATCCTCATTGTCAAAAACAACCCATGGCTTCTTGGCAAACTTACTAAGAACCATCTGAGTCCTGGATATTAAGTACCCCATCATAAGCAGAACAGAAAACCAGGCCTGTCCCCAACATGAATATGGTGATAATGAGATTATGACAATAATTAATCAAAATACCCATCATTGGTTGAGCACTTGATAGGTGCCTGGCACTGTGCTAAAAGTCTTACGTGCGTCAATTCATTTAATTTTATTTATGACTCAACCTGCGAGACAAATCCACTAACACAATACAATAATAGCAATAAAAAACTCACTTTTTAAAACAGAGTTGAATGTCAACAAGTGCAAATGAATCCTGTGATAATTGAGTCCATATGGGAGGTGGGGGTGCCGAGAGGAGTCAGGTGAGGACAACCATGGAATTCTGATGAAACATCTGCATCCATGATCCAGCCAGCCTGTTAATCATCTGGACCCTTGCCGCTGAGCTGTCAGTTGCTTTGAGTCTGCATCTTTCTGCTCTCATTCTTCAAAGTTCACCTTCAACTCACTGATAGGACAGATCTTATCCCACTGGCTACCTTTTCCAGGCATGTATGGAGGGGTGACAAAGGGGCTGTTTGCAAATGCCTGGGCCAACCAGCTTCCACTGAGTTGGCGCGCTTGTCTTCCGTCATCCGGGCAGTGCTCAAAGCTGACTAATTGGATCCAGGACAGGGTTACAGAGGTTGGCGCCCAGGCACGGTGGCCTGAATCAAACCCCAGATTAATTAAAAAGTGTCCAAGTGGATTGAATATTTCATGACCGGGGGGTTGAAGGCAAGGTCTCTTTGGAATAGAAATCAAATGTGAATGTGTTAGGGGTGGGAGGTGAATTGGAAAGTCAAGGAGGGCACAGGGAAGAGAGACGGGGAAAGAGGGGGGGACGAGGAGAACATGTGAGCTCTCCCAGATCCAGCTGCTTCTCACCATCAGCCCTGCATGTCCTTAGGGGTTGATAGACTTTCCGGAGGATGACTGGACCAGAGTGGAGCCGGTCCTTTTGAGAACACCACGAGGGAAGGTAGAGCGTGCTCCTGGTCACCCCACATCAGAAGCCGGGGGCCCAGAAAGGGTCGCCCAGGATCTCTGGGCTAAGATGCGAGCTTGGCTCTCCAGCTCCACCCTGGAGCATGTAACTCCCTCTCCTGAGTAATCGGTTCTCACAATCTCAGGGGACATTTCTTGAAAGGTTTTTTTTTCTCTTCCATTTCTCTATATAAGGAATTCGTTCAGCAGAGAAGAAAGAACATGAAACAGAGGAAACATGGAGCTCCTTGGGTGGCTGGGGGTTCTTTCTCCTTCCCCAGGCCTCTCTGGGCCCGTTTGTGTGTGTGAGGGAAGGAGGGAGCCTGCCCGTCTCTGTGTCCATCTGTCTTTGTGTCTGCCCTGTGTATCTCTTTGCTTGCCCTCTGCCCAGGCCTCCCTCTACCTCCCCTGCCTCTTCTCTCTGTGTCTCCCATCTCTCTACCTCACCTTCTCAGGTTCCACTCACCTCTGCCTTCTCTCTGTTCTTTTGTCTCTGCCCCACCTCCTCTCTCTGCCCTTCCTTCTTCTCCCATCCTGTCACGCTTTCCTCTCTTCTTTCTCTCTTTCCTCTTGCACCAAGGATATTTTCTTGGTTGGCTTTGGTCCATTCCAATCAATCAGCATCTCCATCTCCTACTGCAAGCTGGGCAGTGAGCGGGGCCCTGTGCCTGTCTGCAAGCAGCCCTCAGGCAATCCTGTGTTAAGGCACTCAGGCTGCAGGGGTGTGGAGTGTGGTCACCTCTAGGGGGAATGGACACGATGCCTGAGTGAGAGGGGAGACTGGTGTCCTTAAAGGGGCAGAGCCACAAAGAGGGCAGCTCTTGCCCACCTGGGAAGGTGACTGCTGGTTGCTCAGCAGGTCAGGTCCTCTCTGCCACCCACCCTCTTTGGACATCACCAGTCTGGCTTCCACGGTTCTCCTTTATAAAAGAGGCATCACCTCCCAGCTTTTTTCAAGGACTGACATATTATGTAAGTCCGTGTGGCCTGGGCCCCGTGATTCCACATTCGGCGACTTCTCAAATAAAACACAAGATGGAGGGAGACTCGAGGCGCTAATTATTTTGCCAAGTCCTTGTTCTGCATATCAATGTCCCTCCCCGAACAATTCATAGTCTATACATCTGGCTGGCAGGGAGGACGCCTAGGGAAATTACATGGTTTTGCACACGAGATTTGTTGGAAGTTGGAGGGGAGACTATCTTACTTCACTTGATAATCTCTTATTTATGGATTTGTTCTTTTCTTAATATTAATGAGACTTACTATCTCCATCTTATTTTGACAGCTTTATCAACACCTCTGTGGCTTCATTTCCATCCAGGTAATAGAATTGAGATCAAATCGAATCGGCATAAATAACAGGAAAATCTGCTGGTTGGGATGTTTGCAAACCCAAGGGGCCGAGTCGAGCAGAAACAGGCTCTTCTGATGAGCATTGTTTGCTGAATACCCTGAGATACAGAACCTTCTGGTATGTCTGCCACCGAACCCCTGATACATGGGGTTTTATAAGAGCCTTTCATCCTCTTTGGATTCGGGTTCTCTATGGAGTAGATACTTCCTTTTGAAGCAGTAGGTGCTATAGGAAAAGCACAAGTTTTGGAGTCAGACCAACCTGGTTTCAAGTCCTGGCTCTGTGATTTAGTAACAGTGAGTTTTCTCATCAGAAAAGAAGTAGTAAGTTTTTAAATAGCTACAAAATTTATCAAGCACTCATCAATGCTTGATGGATAGCATCCCATTACCTCTCACAAACACTGTAACATGGATTTATTTTCTTGGTGAAGAAGCGGAGTCATACACACACACACACAAATGTGTGCTGTAATTCAGTAATGTGTACTTTTCTTGTGCATTATATTTCATAATTAAAGGCGAAAAAACCCTCAAGTTTGTAAAGTCTGTGAAATTTATCATAAATCAGGTCCCTGGAAGGAGTGCCAGGAAGGGCCACAAAAGCTGGATACTGGCCAGCTCTAGGGAGGGCCATCCACTAGACCAGGGGTCAGCAAGCTACAGCCCACAGGACAAATCCCGCCCACCACCCAATTTTGCAAATAAGGTTTATTGGAACACAGGCCTGTTCATTCATTACACGTCGTCTATGACAGCTTTCTGGTACCTTGGCAGAGTTAAGCAGATGCACTGGAGACAGTATAGCCCACAAAGCCTAAAATATTTAATCTCTCACTCTTTGCAGAAAAAGTTTGCCGGCATCTGACCTAGAAGACAATCTGAACTTCCTTGAGTAGTTCAGCGTGGCAGCCCTAGACCCAGGACTTCCACATAAGTCTAGCTGAGCTCTGAACCACGCAGTTTTTCCTACCTTACAGGGTGAGCATGAGAACTCTCTTCACAATTATTTATACATGGGCCCAAAGAGGTAGGGGAAATGGTGATCAATGTGGCACTGTCTGTCACAGGAAAATTTGTAAATTATCTGAACATCTGTCTATAAGACATGTGGCTAAATAAAAGAGGTACATTCATCCAATGGCAGATCATACAGCCATTAAAATGAATGAGGCAGACCCATGCATATTGAAAACTGTCCACAGCAATTTGCACAACCATACATCTATATAATTGTGTAAGCTCTATAGCTACTGTATTCTGTTACTCTAAAATGCCACTGATTTCAAGATGCACCATTGTTTTATGTGCCACTAAGAAAGAAACAAAATGTGGCCACTGTACAAAGCCTTCAATTGTAAGATGTGGAGATGTTAAATTTGAAAAAAGGTATGTGTCCTAGGCTAGATGAAATATAGTGTGTTTATATATTTGTGTGAGAATTTGTGTACGTATAAAAAGGCACAGAATAAAGTCTGCACAGGATATAGAGATTATCTCTACAGAAGTAAATGGAATTGGGGCTAGCATGGCAAAGATGAATTTTCACTTTTAATTCTTTTGTCCCTGAATTGTTTAAGAGTTTCACAATGAGCATGTCTTGCTTAGGTAATTAAACATTAGTATTTTTAAATGAAAAAAAATCATTTAATTCGCTAATACCTATAAAGTGACTCACTGAGTCACAAAGTTAGCACAAAATTGAAGGCCAGTTTCATTCTTTTCTTTACGTCTTTCTGGTTGTCCACTGGAAAATCATTTAATGAAGAGAGAAAAAAAATTGGGAATATTTTCTTAATAAGAGGTGTATTATAAATTTAAGATGTCATTGCTACTTAGAAAATGCTTCTGTTTGCAGGTAGATAGCTGGTTGTTTTTTATCCTCCATTTCTGTTCATCCCCAAAGAATTGCCTCTGTTAGAGATAGACTCTAAGGAACTTTATAAATATCACACTATTTAAAGAGATTTTTGTTTGTTGCTTTTTTCTTCCCCTCCCCCACCACTGCCCTGCCCTGCTGTTTTTGCTGTCTGTGTCCATTCACTGTGTAATCTTCTGTATCTATTTCTCTGTTTGTCTTCTCTTTTTGTCTTTCTTCTCTAGTATTCACCGAGATTCTATCCTGGGGACCTCTGATGAGGACAAAGTTTCCCTGTCAATTGCGTCACTTCAATTCCTGGTCTCTGCTGTGCTTCACCTTGACTCTCCCCTTCATCTCTCTTTTGTTGCATCATCATCTTGCTGTGTGACTCATTTGTGTGGGCACTGGCTCACTGTGTGGGTACTTGGTTTCACCACACAGGCACTAGGCTTGCCATGTGGGCGCTCGCATGTGCACTCAGCTTGCCATACGGGTACTGGTTTGCCACACAGGCACAATTTCTCTTCTTTTTTCACCAGGAAGCCCCAGGGATCGAACCCAGGTCCTCCCATATGGTAGGTGGGTGCCCTATTACTTGAGCTACATCCACTTCCCTAAAGAGATTTTTGATTCTTAGTTTCCTTGAAGAGGAAAAGAGGAAAAATCCCAGGATTTTCCCATGTGCCTTTACTTCACACAGAAAATGGAAGCAAGTGGCTTATTAGCCATAACCACAAGAAATACTTTAATATCATTTCAGCATGAAAAGAAAACACAATAATTTTTTTCATATCTATTTTCCATACTGCTGAAGGAGAATAGAGACAGGCCTGTTCATATTGGCAAATAATCCCCAAATTATCTACAAAGGGGAAATTTAATTTGGAAATTCCCCACATTGCAAACGTTGGCACAGGTGGCATTTTGTGTTGCTTTTCCCCATTTTGAATTGGTAGTTTGCCATGGCATAAAGTGCATAAAAGACCTTTGTACAAGAAAAGGGATATTTATATTAAAGGAATTGGGGTCATAGATTTCAAAGCTGTAAGAGACTTTGGAAGTCATTTAGTCCAGCCCCCTGCCTTATGCAGAAATCCTGTGCTATGATCTCCTGGACTGTGACTCAGGGTTTGCTTACCTTCTTCGAAGTGCTCATCGCTTAGCTGAACAGTCAAAGTGAAGTGTGAGAAGCACCCTGCTAGCAGTAAATTTGGGGCATGCCTGGAAAATGGAGAGTGAACACAGTCTGTAGGGCCCAGGAATACTTCCTGAGAATGGCAGCCATCATTCATTGCTTTATCAATGAGAAAGCATTTGACTGCCTGCAATATAATACTTGAGTAATAATGGTCAAATAAGAAAATTATCTGATAAAACCTAAGAAGTCCAGATAAAAGCAATCCCAGGAAGACTTCAATGGCTCAAGGATGTAATCCTTGTTCTACTCCACCACTACCAGCTTACCGGCTGGTAAGTCAAATTTTGACTTATGTCCCATGTGTGCAAGATGGCTGCCAAAGCTGCAGGATTCATGTCCTCATATGACCAAGTCTATAGGCATGAATCAGAGAAGGTGGGTGAGGGAGAGCACCCTTTTTATCAAGGAGAAAATGGCTTCCTCTTACATATCAGTGTCTAGAAATGGATAGCATGATCACTACTAATTGCAAGGGAGACTGGAAAGTGAAACTCTGCCTTGTTTAACCTCTATACTGGGAGGTGGGCAAAGAGGAAAGTGTTGAAATGGCTACTGGGTTAGCCAGGTTAGTGCCATACAGTTGCCAACTGGGCCAGCAGGCATTGATTTTTGACTTCTTTCTTGATAACAGAACACTTTTTTTTTTGTTCAGGAATGTGATTTACGGAAGGATGGACCCTTTCCATTCCCAAGGGAGGAATCTTGATTGGACTAAGAAGTTAAATTTCTCTTGCCAGCTAGAAATGGGTATAGGATGCAATTCTTACCAGTGAGATGCAAGGCAAAAAATCTGCCTTGGGAGCGTCTTAGAGATTATCCTCTATCTCAGAAGAGAAAGGACATGCTCTCTTCCCCTCTTTCAGAATTTGAATATTTTTGTGCAAATGTTTTAAATCATGAAGGGATAAGTATGATGAAAAAACTCAACACACTGAAAATGGAAGATTGGAAAAATAGAAAGAACATTAGAACTCTGGAACTGCCTCTCTCCATACTTTTGATGTGTGATGGCTATCTTTGGTTTGTTCAAGAAAGCAGACCTTGGGACCAAGGGCTAAAGTGCCCTTATTAGAGGATGAAATGTCACAGAACAAATAGAAAGGACAGAGAGAGCAAAGCAGGAAAGAAGGAAGAACCAAAATGAGAAAGCTTTATTGAGTTGACTGCTGCTAAGTGTGATTGTGATCTACACAGCATCTCAGGACAATGCATCTGGGAGGAATATGGACATAACTTATCTACCACCTCTCATCTTCTATTGATCAAAGGGTTGCCTTGGGGTGTTAGTTGCTTGAACCATCTAGGTTGTATATGTATGGATCCTAACTCAGGTCCCATAGTGCCTGTATTAGTCAGCCAAAGGGAGTGCTGATGAAAAATACCAGAAATTGGTTGGTTTTTGTAAAGGGTATTTATTTGGGGTAGGAGCTTACAGATACCAGACCATAAGCATACGTTACTTCCCTCACCAAAGTCTATTTTCACGTGTTGGAGCAAGATGGCTGCTGACGTCTGCCAGGGTTCAGGCTTCCTGGGTTCCTCTCTTCCAAGGTCTTGCTTCTCTCTGGGTTCAGGGTTCCTTGCTTCTTTTTCTTCTGTGAGCTTACTTCCAGGGCTCCAGCTTAAGGTTTCAGCGTCAAACTCCAAAATTAAAACTCCAACATCAAAAACCCTCAACTCTGTTCTTTGCCATGCTTTTTATCTGTGTGTCCCCACCCACCAAAAGGGGTGGGAACTCAACACCGTAATGACCTGGCCTGATCAAAGCCCTAATCATAACTTAATCATGCCCAGTTTACAAACATAAGCCAATCTCTATTTTTGGAATTCATAACCATATCAAACTGCTATGGTGCCAAAAAATAAACATCAAGAGGGAAACTGGGGAGGGAGATGAGCAATGTGTGGTGCAGGGGCAGGGATGAGTTGAGGTAAGTCAGATTGTACCTAATTCTGATGGAATCTCAGAGGTGGTTAGAATGAGTCAGGTGACACAGTGTTTGATATAGTCCATCTCTTGGCATCAACCAGTTCATTCTTGGACTCCATTATTGAAACTGAGGTGCTCTTACTTCTTCCCTGGGACATAATGTACAATTCTGGTGCATCACAGAGTACACTCTCTGTAAAGACCCAAGGTAAGAAAGTTAGTGAAACAGGTTATGATCCCTGATGTTCAACTTGTCCTGAGTTCATGATTCACATCCATCATCTCTACCCTTCACTACCATTCTAGATTTCTCCCACCCTAGGCCAATAATTTTCTTGGGTTGAGCCCCCAATGGGGCTTCCTGTTGACTTGTCTTGCCTTGTCTGGGTTGATTCTTTGATGGGGTGACCTGGACTTCCATCCCTGAGAAGTCTGAGCCCTTGTGGCCTTGCCTTTTTTGGGCCACAGCTCCTACAGCTACCCTATTTATTGCTATCTTAGAGCATGAACATGCCAAAAGATGCCCCCTTGAATTCTCTGGGTTCCAAACATACCCCTTCCTGCCCCATTTTGTAGCGGCATCCCTAGTTCCTCAAATAATAAGAATCAATTAACCCCAGCACCACAGTAAGTCTTATCTTTGGCTGCTGGTCCATTGGCATGAGGAACCCAAAGCATTGAGAGGGTCAAAAATGTTGCATAAGGTATGTCTAATATAATAGTAAATGCCCTATTGTTAAAGCCATTTTGAGTTGTATTCTTTTAACTGGCAATCCAAGGAACCCTCACTAATGCATCAGCGAAAGTAATAGCTAAAGCTGAGATCTGAAAAAATAGTGTAAATTAAAATAGGCAAAGATAATGGGCAAGGGTGTTTCAGACAGAAGGAAGAGCATGTGCAAATGTCTGGGAGAATAAAAATGTGATGTGGTTGGGAGCTTAAAATGACTCAGTATGGCTAGAATCAAGACTATTAAAAAAGTGCTTGTTAAAGCTTTCCCCATAATGCTGGAAAATTGCAAAGGAGAGGTTAGTACCTAAGAGAAACTTTGTGTCACTCAGATGTTAGCTGGGGTTGCCTTGTCCTTTATGAATTAACTAATTTTGGCTTATATCCCCAACTGCATCTCGTGCTAATCCAATCTTCCTAAGGTTTTCTTCCTAAGGTTTTCCTAAATTTCTTGGCTTATGTTCTTATCTCCAGCTCTAATTTCCATTACTTCTAGGTGCATTTTTCTCTTGCTTTCTGTGGCTCTTCTCTTCTCTCTTCTCTGTAGCAGCCCAGATAAGGAATAGAGCTACTTTCCCTTACCTCTCAAAATACCAATCAAACAAAAAAGCTGCATAAAGTCAAGGTGTATTGAATATTTGGCTGTGGGTAGATGAGTAATGGAAGGGGTTAAATTGAAGTTCAGCCAATGGATTAAGATGAATTACTAGACATTTTTATTCCAAGGCCCTTCTTCCCGATCTGCCAAGTTAAGTGGGGACTGCTCATTGGTCAACATCACTCTTCAAGTTTCCTGCCCTTCAGCCATGACAGAACCCTTCTCCTCCAAATATCTGCACATTTGCACTAACCCTTTTGCCCAGGAGCTTCCAAATTCCCCCTGCACTGCTGTGCAGAGAGTTTTTCATGTACTGCATGTCCTAAGCCTTCCAGTCTCTGAGAACCATTTTTCTATAACTAAAATTCTTCTTTGATGTGGTTTTACTAAACAAATGCAGCCTTCTTCCTGACTCTTAACTCTTAATGTGAGAGTTGTTTTTTCCACACTTGATTTGGGAGAGAAGGAAGATGTGGGAGTGGGAAGGATTTGATCAGGGGAAATTTCTCAGAAGGGATCATGATAGCTGAGCTGAGTTTTGAAGGGGAAATTGCAGTTAACTAGAGAAAGAAGTGAAGAGAGAGCATTCTTCTTGAGCACTGGGGCATGAGAGTGGTGAATATCCATCCTCTCTATCTCCCTCTTCCTCCCCATGGAGCATCTTTCAGCCTTCATCAAATCATTTGAGCCAGTGGATAAAAGTGGGAACCCCAGGGACCTAATCTGAAAGGCCACCGGCCCAGAGGCCACCAGCCATTGTCTTTAATGAGAACGGTGCAGGGAGTTCCTTTGAGCTGAGATTGTGCTCACTCTGGGGTAGCAATACTTAAAATGCTTTGGGCATTCCTTTTAACTCCCTGCCAGCCTTACTACAGTGAGGAGGTTCAGTGAGCAGGTTATGGAGCCAGGCTTCTCAGATTCGATTACAGGCACAACACTTAGTAGTCGTGGGATCTTGGCCTAATCACTGACCCTCTCTGTGCCTTGGTTTCCTTATCTGTGAAACTGGAAACCATCATTATTAATAATAAATTGTAAAAGCACATTAGATAAGTCTGAAGAGTAAATAAGTCATGTCTGTGTCAACCGCTTAGAAGAGTGCCGGGCCCAAACTAAGCCCTCATTTAATATTAGCTCTTATTACCTATCCTTAGCTTGGCTCATTGATAAGGATAGTGGCTCCTGATATAGCATGGCTGAGCCAGGACAATTAGCTCTGGCCCAGGCCACGTCTGCCTCACATGTTTTCTTAAAAAGAAATGGATCTAATGCCATCAATTAAATTAATGAACCTGGCTTGCTGCTCATTCAGACCTCTATGGGGTACAATGGGAGCAAATTTGGGAACCAGGAACATAAATATGAGAAGAAAATTTCTCCCCTGTTTCAAGGGAACACCCTTTATGCAGCAGTTGTCTGCTCAACTGGGAACATGTTCCCTGGGTTTCCTTTGGAAGCTGCCAACTCTGTTGCCCAAGGGAGTGTTGAAATATCCTGATGCCTGGGTCTCAACTCCAGGAATTCTCATGTAAATGGTCTGGGTCGTAGCCTGGACTTAGGGAGTTTGAAAAACTCCCCGGGTAATTCTAATTGCAGGCAAAGTTGAGAACCCCTGTTTTCACACATACCCATGTCTAGGTCACACCCCCAGACAAATAAGAATTCACTATCGGTGAGGCCTGGGCATCAGTAGTTTTCGGAAGCTTTCCTGGTGATTTAATGTGCAGCACAATTGAGAACCACTGTTTTTGATGCGCTTCGATTAGGTCTAATCTTAAGTGCAGTTAAGGATTTTCTCAGTCATGTCTAGGTTCATTTTTGTCATTTTTGGTTTTTTTGTTTGTTTGTTTTAAAGATTTATTTATTTATTTAACCCCCTCCCCTGGTTGTCTGTTCTCTGTGTCTATTTGCTGCTGTCTTGTTTCTTTGTCCGCTTCTGTTGTCGTCAGAGGCACGGGAAGTGTGGGTGGTGCCATTCCTGGACAGGCTGCACTTTCTTTGGCGCTGGGCAGCTCTCCTTCCGGGCGCACTCCTTGTGTGTGTGGCTCCCCTACACGGGGACACCCCTGCGTGGCCCGGCACTTCTTGCGCGCATCAGCACTGCGCATGGGTCAGCTCCACACGGGTCAAGGAGGCCCGGGGTTTGAACCGTGGACCTCCCATGTGGTGGATGGATGCCCAAACCACTGAGCAAAGTCCGTTTCCTGGTTTTTGTCATTTTTGTAATTTGCGATTACAAAAGAAACACACCCATTTTTATAAAGAGACATTTATTATTGAAATTGCTTCAAAAAACCTACAACTTTGGTTTGCAAGTCATGCGTTGTTCAGCCCCTGAAACTACTGTATTTATAATGTGATTTTTAAAAATAATGTGAAGTTCCTTCATTTCACAAACCTCATGTTGTAATAGGTAGTGGACAGCTATACTTTTGCTACCCAGAGTTTACCATTCTTCTGGTAAAATTATCCCTGGAATTTCCTTTGAAGAACTCCCTCCCTTTAACTCTGAGCCTATGCATTTTGCCTGGCCAGGTGGGAGAAGGGAGGTCCTGATTAATTTAAGCCAATTAGCAGGTCCAGTCCCAATAGACATAGTGTTTGTCTCTAGGATGAGCACACAGTCCCTTTCTGGCCAAGGAGAGTTGAACTCCGGTTCCACAGTTGGGGAAGAGAAGCTTTCATCTCAGTGAGATGTGAAGGGAGCTGAGAAGATGGGAGGTCCATGCAGTTGGCAGTGGACAACCTGTCTGAAATTGAGGTGGGGTGCATCCTGTCCTGGTGACTTGTTGAAACCCCTGCAACCAGCAGGACTTTCCTCTCACCTGGGTCAATGAATTTGCTTTCTGCAAAAGCCAGTTTGAACTACAGTTTTCACTTAATTGCCATGAGGAGTCTAAGTGACAAAGTAGAACAGAGTAGAGGATTTAAATAGCACAGACTAGCTTTTCAGAGTAATTTCTTGCCTATTTCATTTGGTCCTTGCAACAATGCTATGAAATCAGTGTACTAGAGTGCTAGACTGTAAGCTCCGTGAGGACAGGAAGTGAGGGGCCTTTGCTCCCCATCACTGGCTGAGTGCCTCACACAGGGTAGGCCCTCAAAAATACTTGTTGAGAGATGAATGAGTGCAAAGTTCTTCACAATATGGTTTCAGCCCTGCTCGGCACTCCCTTTTATCTAAAATGATGCCCTGCTAGCCCTTCCATTGGCCTGCCTTTGCTGCCCCTAGGCTTTTGCTTGAGTCTCTCCTTCCACCCAAAATAATTTCTCTGCTTCCTCTACCTTTTGGATTCTTTCCCATCCACCAAGACCCAGTGAAATGGGCTTCTCTTATGATGCTTGCTTTGGTTCCCACCAGTTGATAAACTCTCTTGGCTTTCTTCCTCTCTAAATTCCTGTGGGGAAGATGATAAGGACTCAAACAGACCTGAGTTTGATTTCCATTGTGTCCTTTCCTAGCTGTGTGACCTTGGAGAAGTCATTTAACTGTCCTAAGCCTGAGTTTCCTTAGTACAAAGTTGGGATAAGAACAGTGGCAACTTCATATGCCTGTTGTGGAGGGAGCGTATGATGTGCAGCAGGCAAATCATCCAGTGAATGCTAAGCCCAGAGAAGGCAATGATTCTAAGAGGTTTTGCTATTAGCCCTACATTATGAGTTTCCTTGTTTCTTCCAAAGAAGGGGAGTGTCAAGGAGTCGAATGTGGCCATAAGGCTTCCCTGAGGTATGACATTAAATCAGAGGTGGGAGCGTGAGACCTCTTCACCCCTTTACCTGAAAGCCAGGTTCATCCTCTTTCTGCCCTGGTCAACACTGGGGCCTCTGGCTTGGGCAGCTTGGTGCCCCTTCCTTACAGATCCCTGTATTGTCCAGCCCCAGTGGCATATAGCACCTCCTTTTCCACCAAACTGGGGGCCATGGGAGAACAGTTTTCTTTATGATGCTGGCTCATCTGTTTCCTGCTTTTCTTATCAGTGCTTCCAGTAATTATATTGGTCCCCTCTGCCCGCCTCTCCTCTCTGACCAGACTTCTGATGATATTTTATTGTTCTCTAAAATTACTTCCATGAGATTTTAAATAAAAATGAGAAATGGTCTCTCAACAGACTCCACGTTGGCTCTATGCAGTTTTTCCTTCCCTTCCCCGTGCCACAATCAACAGAGTCAACACAGTTCCTGCTCACAGACCAGTTTGCCCCAGAGTCTGCTGATGATGGAGGGGTAAATATTGAGGCATTGCAGCCAGGCAGTGAACAGACTGTTAACATATACAGTAGTAAAAAATCTTGGAATTTCACATTAAAATCCATATTTATGGCTTCTCCTGGAAATTCTGAAGAACTGGCAACACCATTCCCACATCTCCACATGGCAACATTAGGCTCTAGCTGAGTGGTGGCTGTATCCTTTAGATGGGGCATGCAAGTGACAATTTACTGAAGACCCCACTGCTCCCTATTGTCTCCCAACTTAGCCTGCTTCAGTCATCTGCCATACTTGCTTTGTCCCTGTAGGCGCTAAGCTTGCACTGAACTTTAATTTGGATTGAAATTGGATCTGTCATATTGTAAATGCTGAATTAAGGATAGCTATTATTAATAGGAATAATGGCAATAGTATTCAAAGAGCACCATCCTAGGACTGGATAAAAAGGATAGGACCTTTTCTGCATGGTAACATGGTAGGAACAGTGATAACTCAACCATATATTTAAAACGGCACTTTTCCTTCCCCCTAATCAGCACTCCTACCTTAGAACATTTTTTAGCAAATTGCACAAAGTCCTTACCCATAATAGAAACAGTGCACGTTGCAGCTATGTGATTATTATTATTTACCATCATCACATAATTAGACATAATTTCAATAATTGCCCAAACATAGAATACATGAATAAATATTCCTTAGGAAAACACAAATTAATGAAAAGAGAATCCAAGCTGGTGGTGAAATCTGAAGGGTCCAGAGGGCACCTACTCTTTTGGTCAGGCCAGAGTGACATGCACAGAGGGAACCATCAGAGATCTGGATCAGCCAGGCTTTTGCGTGACCTTGAGAATGGATTCGAAGCAATGAGTTTTCATTGGTTCATTCTCTAGCAAAGAAGCTGTCTCCATCTACAAGGGGGAAGAATAATTCATCTGAGCTTGAACCTGTTTTCTACTAAACTGGTGAGTGTCCTGCTCCAGCTCACCTTTCTTTCTTTTCTCAGTCACTCAACAGTCCTTGAATACAACTAACAGGAAGGAGATGATGGACAAACAACATACCGAGGAACCGAGAGTGCCTATAACTGCAAGCAAGAGAGTCCCATCTATCAGATATATGGGATCGACATCCCCTCAATTAATGGTGGAGTGGGCATCACCATCCCAGTGTCCTCAGAATTGGGAAATGAACTATGGACTAAAATAAATTTACTAGTATTCTCCTATAGACTACTTGTGATTCTAGCAGTGGAAGAAATATCATTGTTTGGAGGCAGTGACCCATGGATGTTCTGGGGTTAGGGAGAGGGAGAAACAAGTGTAATAGAGGGGCATTTTCAGAACTTGGGAATCATCTGAATGACATTAAAACGACAGATACAGACCATTATGTATCCAGCCATAACCTACAGAGTTGAATGGGAGAGAGTGTAAACTACAGCGTAAACTATAATCCATGCTTAGTGGCAATGCTCCAAAATGTGTTTATCAATTGCAGTGAATGTACCACTCTGATGAAAGATGTTGCTAATGTGGGAAAATGTGGGAGGTGTAGGGAGTGGGGCATGTGGGAATCCCCTATATATTCTCTGTGACTTTAATGTAATCACAGTATCTTTAAAAAAAAAAAAAAAAGTGGAAAAAACCCAAAACCATTCCTTGAGCAGCTGCCATATGCTCTAGGTGCTGTCCTTGGTGCTAGTGAAACCGTGGGGGTGCAAAACAGCCATGGAGAGTGATCCGCTAAGGTTTACAATCCAGGCTGCTTCCTACCTTGGTTCCGGGGAATGAGCTTCAGTCTCATTCCACATGTACTTGTTGCCAGGCAGGGTTCTAGGTGCCGAGAAGTCAGCAGTAATCAAGGTAGGTCCTTCCTCTCTGAGTTCACATTAGAGGGAGGAGAAGTGATAAAATAAGCAATCAAAGCAAGAAAATAGCAGGTGGTGACAAGTGCTATGATGAAAATAAAACAGTGTTAGAGGTACCTGAGGAAACACACTTGCCACAGATCCTGGCTTGTGGATGTTTAATAAAGGTTCTTTTCCAAGTTCTTTTTCCCTACCCAGGCAAACTGCATGATCTCTCCCTTCTCCTCCAGGGGTCCCTTTTCTTCTCTCCCTTTTTGTCTGGGGTTCTGGAGCCAGGCACATGTGGGTTTGAATCCCAGCTCTGCCACTGCTTGTCTGCTTGTGTCTTCTTGAGCAGTTTGCGTAACATCTCTAACCTCAGTTTCTTCATCTGTACAATGGGAGTAAGAATAGCACCGGCCCCTCAGGATTGAAGTGAAGATTAAATTAACTAGTAATTCACTTAAAGTACTTATATAGTGCCCAGTAAATACTTATTTTTCAGTGAGTCTCTGAATCCTGCTCATGATTCCAAGGCCAACGCAAACCTCCCCTTCTCCATGGTGCCTTCTGATTGCTGCCCTCTTCTGCCCCCATCACCACCACCACACACAGTGCCTTTGCTGTTCTAGGAACGAGTTGTGTATCAATGGTTTGTTTTATCTGTTAATTGTCTGTATCACCAAACCCAACTAGGCTCCTTAGTCTAGTTGGCAACCCACTTTCCATGTACCTAACATCCTACTGAGCCCTTGGTAGGCGCTCGATATATGTTTATTGATTGACAACATGTACATGAGTTGATTTTCTTTGCCCTATGCCTAGTCATTTTCTGTAGCTGAGGTGAAGGGGAGACCTGGACGAAAAAGTCTGAGCTATGTTGGGGTGTTAGGATTGCATTAGAAACCCCCTCCCTACTTACAGTGGTGCTGATGCACGTGTGTGTTAGGCTGTTGAGACTTTGGCCTTAGATTTACAAAGACTGAATCCAGTAGCTAACCCCTTCTTTCCTGCATGAAGGAGAAATAAAGGATAATCGCAGGGCTTTCTTCAGCTCCATTTGTGTGTGTGAGGAGCGTTACACTGGCAGTAATTACAGAAAGGAAAGGAAATGGAATAAGTACCAAAGGAAGAATTAGTTGTACTCGACCTAATTAAAATCCTGTAGAAAGAATTCTTCTCTTATTTGGAGACGTAATCTAACATGACCTTGAAGCCACTACATTAACCACCATACTTTTCATTTTTAGGAGAATAAATGGCAGAAAGATCATTTGGGGGAAGACAGCCCTTCACTTGCTTTTCAGAAATTAAATGACCTTGATTTCTGAACCACATCCTCTCAATGAAATTAAATTGCACTGAACTCTATCAGTTAGCAAGGGGAAGCTGATCAAACCAGAGTAGGGACTCAGGCAACTGATTTTCTGGCAGGAGACAGGGGCTTTTGGGGGACAGGAAAAGGAGCAGGGAGGTAAGGGCCTTGGACCTTTCATCAAAGTTGGTTGGTTTTTTTTCACTTTGTTAAGTAAAAAGTACATTGAATAAACATAGCTTTTCTTCCAAAGTGGTATTTATACTATACCCTGTGTCTGAATGGTAGGAATGGACTTTTCTATGGTCTAGCACAGTTGAGAAAATTTCTAGGCAGATGATCTCTCCAGAGAGAGGCTGTCCCATCAATAACCCTACTAACTATTATTTATGTGTTTCTGATTGTGCCAAGCCCTTTGTATACTTTATCTCATTTAAGTCTCACAATTATTCATACCAGCTATTATGATTCTCCCCATTTTGCAGATAATGGCTCAGAGATATTAAGGGCGGGGGCTGGAATCCAGGTCTGCCAGATTCTGAAACCACTGTGCTCTGTTGCCAACCAGACTGGTGGAGGTGGCTGCCTACAGTCTTACCCATTGCACTTCCACGGGTTTCTTCTGTTACTCTTGTCGTGGTTTTCTCAAGCAATATCAGAAACCCTTTAATCTTCATGGGAGGTGTCTTGGTGGTATATATCGCTCTGGTTTGGAAGTGGTTATACCTCCTGTAACCTGTACTCAGTGACTTTTCATGATTACTGCTCAGTATTCATTGGCAGGTGTATGACAGATGCTGCAGGTTAAAGCAGAGGAGGCATGGACTGATAACAGCTTGTCCATCCAGGTACTGGGTGAGATAGCTAAGGAGAGAAAGCAGTGTAGTGCAGGCCTGGACCTGATGGTCTGGGTCAAATCCTGGACCCATCACTTTGTAGTTGTGCAACTTTGGACAAATTTACTTAAGTTCTTGGTGACTCTATAGCTTCATCTTCAGAATGGAAACTGTAATAACACCTACCTTATAAGGTTGTCATGAGAACTAAAGGAGATATTTATGTAATGGGCATATAGTAAATGCCTAGTGAATGTTAGCAATTAATATATCAAATTTGGTTCTTGGCCACGGAAGACATCAGCTTTTGGGAGAATGTAATGGGCATATAGTAAATGCCTAGTGAATGTTAGCAATTAATATATCAAATTTGGTTCTTGGCCATGGAAGACATCAGCTTTTGGGAGAAGACTCAAGTATTCAGTTTACTCTAACCTGGTTAGGAAGAGAGGCTTTGTTTAGGGACAAACTTGGTTTGAACTGATAGGGAGAAAAGACAACTAGATAGCTAGGAAGTGGAGGGGTCCACAAGATTTTCTGCATTCCCCAAATATATCTCAGATAGGTGTCCATGCAAAGAACCATTTGGTAGGTAGGGCCAGACCGGAAAGAAAGAGAGAGTGCAATTTAGGAGAATCCATCTTTCTGTACTTCTGTGATTCCATCCATTGATCTTTCTATTCATCCTTCCTTTCATCCCAGGATAGCACCATGGTTAAGTGGGTAGGATGTGGAGAGCGAGGGCCTGAGTTCAAATCCTATGTCATTGATTACTTGTGTGACCTAGGGCAATTTTCTTAAACTCTCCGAGCTCCAATTTCCCCATTTATAAATTGGGAGTATATCCCAAAGACAATGGAGAGTCACTGAAACATGCCAAGCAAGGGGCTGACCAACAATATATTTGTGTTTTTTGCAAGTTTCCTCCATCCATTGTGAGATGGATGGAGGGAAAGGGCAAGACCAACAAGAAAAAGGTCAGTTGGAAGGCGTTGCAAATAACCAAGGCCAAAGAGCAAAAATGATGTGAATGTGAACCAAGTAATGAGAGTTGTCAATTATTGTGTGCTAAGGAAGAGTCAGGTACAGTCCGACACGTTTAGCCTGCATTACTTCTTTAATCCTCCTAATAATCCTAAGAGTTAGGTACTATGTTACTATTTCCATTGTACTATTCCCATTTTTCATGTAAAATGAAGCTTGCAAAGTTTAAGGACCTCTGCAGGATCAAACAATTGCAGAGCTGGGATCAGAATGCAGAAAATTTGACTCTTATATGAACTATGAAGCTCTGGCCTCCACCTTGTGCAAAGAAAAGGAAGTGAGTGTAGGGAAGAGGGGCCACTTCCAAGAGATACTGCTTACATCAAAGCAAAAAGATGGCATGACCAATTGATTTTAGGAGGCACTGGTGTGTATGCCGTAAGTTGGCTCTCTGGGAGGAAAAGCCCAAGTTTATAGTGTTTGTCAATTTATAGGTTATAAATATTCTCACTATTGCCAATGTGAGTTACTAATATGTCATCACCAAATATGGGGTTGGGAAGAGATAGTGAGAGATGAGAGAGGGAAGAGTGAAGGAATGCTCCAGGAGTCTTCAGCTTGTGACTGAGTTCAGGTACTTGTGACTGTCATAGGAGGTTCCTAATCTTCCTTGGGCCACACATAGTTTTAAGAATCCCCTGAAAGCTGGGAGCCTTTTCCCAAGAAAATTGCTATTGTCACAAAATTCCGACATCAATTTCAAGGTTTACGTGGTTCTCCTGAAGCCCTTAA
The DNA here is from genome assembly GCF_030445035.2 of Dasypus novemcinctus. Taxonomy (NCBI): domain Eukaryota; kingdom Metazoa; phylum Chordata; class Mammalia; order Cingulata; family Dasypodidae; genus Dasypus; species Dasypus novemcinctus. Next base: position 53,296,408 of record NC_080695.1, on the reverse strand, counting down.
GCTACATTTTAAAAATCAGTGGCACTTAATACATGTCAACAATGAATACATAATTTAGCTCACTGTCTATGGCTTGGCCAGGGACTGGCTGATCTATGCTGGGCTTGATTCAGCTGCTTTGCAACTCACGACTCTCATCCTACATCTGAGACCATCAGGCTCATCTAGGCATTGCCGTGTGGCAGTGGCAGGCACACAAGGTGGTCAATGGAAATGTGCAAGGCTTCTTAAGGCCTACACATGAAGCTGGCACCTTTTCAATTTCACCTCATTCTTTTAGCCAAAGCAAGTCACATGGATGAACTCAAAGTCAAGAGGCGGGAGGAACTGAAAGACCCATGGCCAAGGGCATGGGTTCAGGGAGGTGTGGGCAACTGGGATTAATGGTACAGTCTGCCATAGGGACATGCATCCAGGAGAGCAGAACTGACTCAGGCAGTCAAGCCTCACCACTTTCTCCCCCAAGGGTGTGCCTCCACCTACCCTCCTTTTGTTCTCTTTTACCTTGAAGAGGAGAAGAGGGGGAGAGCCTAGAGGCTTGGGCCTCCTTGCTTTCCTCCCAAGTCGTTGACCAGTCTGTTTTAGTCCACAGCTTAGAGATCTGGGTATGACATCATCCCCTCCTTTGCCATTTTGATAAGCCAAGCTGCTTTCTCTCAACTCGGGGTTTCCAGCAAGTCCTTCAAAAAGGTGCTGCACATGCAAACTTTCCCTAATGCATCTTAAAATTAGTGCCTTTTTTTTTTTAAACAAATAGGCCTTATTTATACCACGCATACAACAACAACAAAAAAGGAAGATAATTAGGCATACACCCTGCAATCAAGCATATTGGGTTCGTTGGAATCATTAAACTTAATTACTTTCACTTGTTATTTCTGGGGGCTAAAATATCAGTATTAAATGCCAATGGAATCTGCAGTATGTTTGATTTAGCTGGAAACAAGGATTCAGTAATTTACTGCCTCTCAAAGAGATTTTTACCAAAATGAGGAATATGCCAACTGCCTCCTCCTGCTCGTCATGGGACCTGCTGAAGAACACCTTTGCCGAAAGACTGAGATGTTGCCTTATGCAACCTCTTTCCTTGCTCCATGCCACTATTCCTGCCCAGATCCACATGGAATTAACCACAAGTGCCACCCTAAGTGCTACACTTATTTCATCTTACTTAATCTTCACAATTACCCCATTTTGCAGAAGAGGAAAATTAGGTTTTGAGAGGTTAATTTATCTAAGATCATAGAGCTTGTGAGAGGCAGATCCAAGCTCTTTGCTATTGGGTACAGTTCCTGAGACTAGGATTGGAATTATTGCTTCTTTCGCAAATCTCCAAATCTTTGGTGTTGGTTTCCCCTTCCCACCTTCCTCTCTTTTCTCCTTAATAAGTCTTAGAAACTCTCTCAAGCTCTAGTTCTAATGGAAAGCTAAGGTTTATGAATGTTTGCCATGTGTTGGGTACTGTACTAAGAGTTTTAAATAGTCTATCTCATGTAATCCTCCCTCAAATCTATGAGGTAGGTACAATAACCGTCCACATTTTCAGAAGTGGAAATTGAGGCTCATAGAATTTGTTAACTTATATAAGGTGGCATGTTGAATAAGTGGCTTATCATAGAACCTGGCACATATTCAGTGTACCATGTACATTTGTTTTTATAGCTGTAGTTAGTACTACCATTTATCATTACTCTCAGCTTGGTAGTTTTTCGAACAGGTCACTATGATTCCCTCCCTAAACCACGCAGCGAACCCCCCACTGCTGTCTACCAAGAATCCTCTGGGCCTCCCAAGGTCTTGGCCTTAGCCTGAAGGTTCAACACATGACTTCAAAACAAAGCAGACATCCCTTCTCTCCCAGGCCATTAGATCTGGCTCTTTTCCTCCAGAATCTCAGACTAGAAGTTTTTCACCTTGAACAGGGACTTCCTTTGCCAGACTCCTAGGCATTTCACTTCCCCCACTCTACCCCACAGTCAGAACGTGTGTCTGGAGAGTTTTAAGAGCACAGGTTCTGAGATCAGACTGCCTGGATTCAGTCCTGTCCCCTCCACTTGCCAGCTAGTTCACCTTGGCAAGTTGTTTGATATCTCTGAGTCTGAAATTCCACAAAAGTAAGACGGAAGGCAATAATAGCTACCAAATTTTAGGGTTATCATCAGGAGTAAATTAGAAAACTCATGAAAATTGCTTAGGGCTTGCTATGGTATATTCTCATCATATATTGTTATTGTCATTATTATTAATAATCTGTTGACATGTCTCGGTGTCAGGCTCCAAATCAGTTAAGAAGGTTAATTAGTCATGATTCACCAGAGAAACAGAACCAACAGAATAGATAGATAGGTAGGTAGGTAGATAGATAGATAGATAGATAGATAGATAGATAGATAGATAGATAGATAGATAGATAGATAGATAGATAGATAGATAGATAGAGGGATAGATGGGTGGATAGATAGATAGATATTGACATGGGTATGTAAATATTAAGAGATTTATTATAGGAATTGGCTTATGCAACTTTGGGGATTAGCAAATCCAAATTTTGTAGGGCAAGCTAAAGTTGGAATTCTATGAAGGAAGGTGAAGTTGAATTCTGCAGGAGAAGCCAGCTGGCTGCAGTAGAGATAGAAATTCTTTCTGGCTTCTGAAACCATCAGTTCTGGCTTTAAGACTTCCAACTGATTGGTTGAGGAGACTCCCCTCAAGGCCGGGTGCAATCTCCTTTGTTTGTAGATGCAATCAGCTGTAAATGCAATCAACTGACTATAGATGCAGCTTCATCTATGAAATTCCCTCACAGTAATAATCAACCCAAAGCTTGCTTGACCAAACAACAGGACATCATCACCTAGTCAAGCTGACATATGAACTTAACCATCACAAAATATATTCAGCTACTGGCAATAGACAGCTGACCCCAGTGGTTTCACCAAATAGGGCATTCTTTTTCCCATGTAATAACAAGTCCAAAGAGGCAATCCAGGCCGCTATGGCTGCTCACAATGCAATCAGAGACCCAGACACCTTCCGTTTTTTGAACTCAGTCATCCTTAGAGATTGTTTTTTAATTCATGGTTGCAGAATGGTTTCTCCACCTCCAGCCATTGCATTTGTCTTCAAAAGAGAAGAAAAAGGAGAAGGGTGAAAGTCAGGTGGCAAAAGCCTCTTCTGCTGGAGGGTCTACCTTATTCTTTGTGCAGGGCCGCTCTTCCTGGGTTCTATGACCAACAACTCACTGGACAGAACTATGTCACTGACCTGTGGCCACTCCTTGCTCAAGGGAGCCTGGGAAAGACATTTGATTTTAGTCACACACATGGATGCTGTGAACAAAGCAGGGTTCTGATGGTAAAGAAAAGTGGAGAATGGATATAGGGGAAAAGGGAGAATTGCAGTGTCTGCCACAGCACCCTCAGAGAGAAAGATCAACGAGCTTTGCTTATCAAATACAGGGTGAGGTTCTTCCGCTTGGAAAGCTTCATTTCACTCTCTATGACCTCCTTTAATCCTCTCACAATTTTTGAGGAAGTTATTCCACTTCCATTCCCAATTGTTCTCAAAGAAACTACTCCCATTCAGGTTTTTCAGTCTCGGAATTGAGGAACAGGAAGTGGGAGTGGCTGGGGGGTGCTGTACCTGCTGTGGCCATACCTGAGCAGTACTGATCTCTTGGCTGAAACTGCATATCAGCAAACTGGGATGGCAGGCTGGGAGAGAGGTTTGGAATGGGAGCTGGAATGGAGGATGGGTAGAGATTTAATTATGCGATTAGCTCAGCTTGGAGTCAGACTTCTCAACATGTTCTTAATTAATCGATTAGATGCACCACCTGCTGACCTCCTCTCCCCTGCAGGCTCCCAGCACACTCTGTGGGTGTGGGAGGGAGAAGAGACTGCTCACGTTTGGGGAATTGCACACACCATTAAGTGGGTGTGCAGCCAATTATCATATGAGCCCAGGGACCCTCTGATCATGCCTCATAATGATCAATTAGGGTTGGCAGATGAGGGCTGTTCAGAAGGGGGGGGGCATTTATTTTATTGATTATGGGGAGGGGGCACTTGGTACACAGTGGTGATTCCCAAAGGCCATTTCCAGCATGGATAAATTCTATATTCCATGGAGGGATAGAACAGAAAAACAATAGCAACAGTCTAGTCCAGTCAGCTCAGTGATAACTGACATGTGTGAGGTTTTATTTTTTAGAAGAATTTTATTATAAAAATTATGTGTAACAATAATGCATAATAGCATTTGTTGAGTGATTGCTATGAATCACTCAAAACTTGACTTGTATTTCATGCTGACAACCTCATATTTCAGATGAGGGAAAGTGAGGCTCAGAGGAGTGCAAGGATTTGCTCAAAAGCAGGAATTGTGAGTTCTGTCTGACTCCCAATCCTCTTAAACATTAATCATGCCAGCTCCAGTCTGTGTCAGTTTAGGAAAACTGGACAAAGCTAAAAATTCAGCAGAAACTGATCATCCACTATCATCCATAATCCCAATACGCAGGGGCAGTCTGTAGGAGACGCTCTAACCCTTTCCTCCCCACTACCTTCTCAGCCATGCCTCCAGCCCCACTTTCATTTCCCTTTATGGGCTTCATTCCCCTTCATCAGCTCCAGAGCGGTATACACCAAGGGTAAAGAGCTGACTCCTGGTGGACTTTCTGTCCCTCCCAGATTTAGAGTGGAGTCACAGAGAGCGAATCAGCCAGCTGGGAAAAGTAGGGTTGCTGAACTGGAAAGCCTGGAGGACCCACGAACAGGAGCTGCATTGTGGAGGGCATGCAGGAGCAGAGGAGCTGGTCTGCAGAGAGCAGAGAAGGAAGCAGAGAGGATGAGAGGTAGACGTGAGAGAGCAAGGGGTTCTGATGAAAAGCGAGGTGAAAGTGCCCATGTTCACAGCTCCTGGGGACCAGCCTGCACTTTCTACAGTTGCGTCTGTAAAGCCAACCTTCTTTTAGTTGGGGCTTCCTTGAGTAGCATTCTCTTCCTGGTAACCAAATGATGCCCAACTAAAGTACAACTATTCCTAACATTTTGGAGTGTTAACTTTTTTCTTTCCTTCCCCTTCCATTCTTTTTTTTACATTTTTATTGTGTTAACATATATAAAACATGTTTTCCTTTTTAACCACTTTCAGATTTATAATTCAGTGGTGTTAATTACATTCATAGTGTTGTGCTACCATCACCACCACCCACTGCCAAAACTTTTCCATCACCTCAACAGAAACTCTGCATCCATTAAGCATTAACTCCCTTTTCTCCCTCCACCCCAGTCAGGTGGCACCTGGACCTGTAAGCTACTTTCTGCCCCTATGAATCTGTGTATTCTAGTTATTTCAGGTAAACTTCCCTACAATTCTTACCTTTAACCTCAGAAACAGAGTTGAGTTACTCGTACTTCCCAGATCATAACAAATTGCCACCATTGGCTCATGCCCTGCCTCTTTCATGTTATTTTATTTTTTCCTCATTCATTCCTAGTCTCTATTTCCCTTTATTCCCAGGCACTCATTCTGTTATTTTTAATATATGTCCCGAACACTTGTTTGTTTTTTTCTGTGTCCATTCATTGTCTGATCTTTTGTATCTATTTCTCTTTTTGTCTTCTCATTTTTTCCTCCTCTAGGATTCACTGGGATTTGATCCTGGGGACTCTGATGTGGAGAGAGGTTCCTTGTCAATTGTGCCACCTCAGTTCCTGGTCTCTGCTGTGCTTCACCTTGACTCTTCCCTTTGTTTCTCTTTTGTTGTGTCATCATCTTGTTGCATGACTCACTTGTGTGGGCCCTGGCTTACCACATGGGCACTCGGCTCACCACGTGGGCACTAACACAGGCACTTGACTCACTGCACAGACACTCGGCTCACCATGCAGGCACTGGCTAACCACATGGGCACTCGTGCAGGCACTTGGCTCACTGCATGGGCAGTCAACTTGTTGCACAGGTGCTCAGCTCGCCATGCGGTAACTTGCACGGTTACTTGGCTCGCTGTGTGGGCACTTGGCTTGCCATACCGCCACTGACTCACTGTGTGGGCACTGGTTCACTACACAAGCACTCATGCGGGCACTCGGCTTACTGCACAGGCTTTCAGCTTGCCTCACGGGCACTTGGCTCACCACGTGGGCACTCACATGGGGACTTGTTTCTCCATGTAGGTACCCACATGGGCAATTAACTCACTGTGTGGGCACTCACATGGGCACTCAGCTTGCCACATGGGCATTTGGCTCACAGCATGGGCACTTGGCTCACCACACAGGCACTTGGCTCACCATGTGGGCTCTGGCTCACTGTGCAGGCATGCTTTTTCTTCTTCTTCTTCTTTTTCACCAGGAGGCCCCAGGGATCGAACCCAGTTCCTCCCATATAGTAGGTGGAGGCCACATCTGCTTTCCCCTAACATGTTTACTTATAAAACATGCAGCGTGGTTTTCTATATGTATCTGATTTTAATATACTTTAACAGTAGTGTGAAATACATCTCATTCCATTTTCTTCCCTTTTTTTCACTTGGCATTATGGGTTTTCTTTGTTTTTTTTAACCGAATATTCTAGTATTTCAGTTCCAAGTTTATTATGCTTGTATTAGTCAGCCAAAGGTGTGCTGATGCAAAGTATCAGAAAACTGTTAGCTTTTATAAAGGGTAATTATTGAGGGTAAAACCTTACAGGTATAAGGCCCTAAGGAGGTTGTTTTCTTAAGTCAATTGCCATGTGTCGAAGCAAGATGGCTGCCATCTCTCTTCCTCTGTCCTCTTTTATTTTTTCTTCTTTATTTTCTTTTAAATGTTACATTCAGAAAATGTGAGGTCCCCATATTCCCCCCACCCCCTACCCCACTCTTCCCACATCAACAACCTCTTCCATCCCCGGCATTATGTTTTAAGCTCTCTCCTAGTTTTGCTTTTATGTGTCTTCTCATGGTTTAAATAATCCTTTGGATATAATTTCACATGCCACTTTTTATTTTCACTTAAAGGCCTAATAAGAGGGGGTTTTGTTTATTTCAATGTCCAATAACTTCCATCACATACTTTTCTTCTAGGAACTCATATTGGAGAAGAGCTTCCAAAATATCCAATATTGTGAAGTATTCTTTCCTTCAAGCCATGCAAGGAGATGTTTTTGTACCTTTTCCTCCCAAGTGTCACTGAGGAAGATGATGGATTGAATTGACAGAGGAAGTTCTGGGTGTGAGATCAGCTGAACTCTCCTTTGCTTCCTGGGTGGAAAGCTGGCTAGTTGGTGGGATTTTAAGAGCTAGATGGCATGGTGGACTTTATCCAAATCAGAGGTCCAGCCTTAGTAGCTCAGAGCTAAGCCTAGTGGATGCATTAATGAGGTATCTTTTGATTGCAAATGACAGAAACCAAAGTCAATTTGGCTAAAGCTAAAGAGTGTACCCTCCTCGATTGCCCACGACGGAGGTGCAGGCTTCAAGGGTGGCTGTATCCAGTGATGAAATGAACTGAAAATAAAATCAGGCACCATCCTCTATCTTTTGGCCCTGTTTTCTCTGTATTGACTTTGTTCTCCAGCAAGTTTTTCCCAAAGAGGCAGGAATGGTCACAGGAGGCTCCAGGCTTACCCTCCATCTCCATAGCAACCCCAGCAAAAAGACAGCACATCTTTGCAAGCAATTCCAGCAACATCCTCCAAATTCCTTCGAGTTAGGTGATGATAGATGAAGGTCCTTCCCTGAACCAGTCACCGTGACTGTGCTTGCCTAGGCCAGGGGTCATGTGAGTGGGGTCAGCTCCATCCGAACCACTTGAATGGAGTGTAGGAAAGGGACAGCAGGGTCCCATTACAAGAAGAAAAGGGAATGCAAGGTACACAGGCAAAAACCAATAGATATGCACCAGCATGGGTCAAAGTCAATGCCAAGAAGTCGCTGAAGTGTACATAAGAGTGCAAAGAGTGGGGAGAGTGGGAACAAGAAGTGGCAGGTTGCTGCCAGGGGACCTCGAACTCTAGTAGTTGCTCTCCAGTGCTGACCCTGTATGGAGAGCCCGAGACCCATTTTAAAGGCCAGGGTAAGAAGGAACCAGAGAAAAAGTGGGTTAAGATCCTAGTACTTCTGCTTCCTGTTTAATTTGGGCAAGTCCTTTTCCTTAGAGCTTCATTTTCCACAATTGTAAAGTGGAGATTCCCATGTGAATACAAGACCCTGTCACAAAGACACACAGTATCTGGCCCACTTTAGCCTCAGATGCTGGTGGCTGCTGTGGTTGTTTGCCAGTCACTTATATGTTTTGTCACAATGTGTCAAAATTGTGTATTTGTATATTTATTCCCTCATTCTATTGCCAGTGCTTTGAAGGCAAGACCTGTGGATAATTCATCTCTTTTCTACCAAGACTCAGAACCAACCATTCACTAAATAATGAACTTTGTTTATTTGGGGTCTGGCTCAGCAGCAATTAGATGGGTGGCTAATCATGGGAATGACACAGAATGCCTGATTCCTGGAGAAATTCCTTTTGAACTCTCATTTTAACTTTGACACTCATCAAAACCTGAATCCAAACTAAATATACTTAAATGCCAAGTCCCTGGTGGACAGTAGCCAGATTTTGAGGTTTACATAGAGAAAGGTCAGCTAATAATGAAATTGGGGAGGGTTTAGATATGAGCAATAGGGTAAGTGGTATTTTATGAGGACACATATAGAGACAAGTACTCTTTGTAAATTTAGCACGGCAAGATTTTAATAAATGAGGCCATCGGGATGTGTGGGACTTTATACATCTTACACCATATTTATATTCCTGCCAACTTTCTTTGCTTAAGCAATGTATTTATTATAGTCCGCTTCACCATCTCTCACAAGAGAGGTACTGTATCATGTCAGACAAAAATAAGGGAGGTGGGAGCAAGCCTGAAATAATGAAAAAACCAGCAGAAAATTTGCATCAGCAGGCGTAGGCATAGTTTATGTTTGAAAACCCATTCCTCTTTTTCCCCATGCAAGTGAAAAACTGTGGGCCTGGGAGCCTTGGGTTTCTAGGAAAGTCACCCTTTCCGACCCTCCCCCTCCCCCACCCGCACTTTCCAGTTCAGGTCTCTGAAAATGAGGGTGTTGCACTCACCCTTTGATAAGCTGAGAAAAGTTAAGGACTCTCTCACTTGCTAAAATGCACACACTTTGCACCCAAGTTCAGAAAATTCCTGGATCCTGATTAGTCCAGCTGGACGTAGGTGCTCTTCTCCCAGACCAAACAACCGTGGCTGGCAGGCAAGGTCAAATTGTAACTTGGTTTCTTTGCCTGAGGCCATGTTATTAATAAGAAGGTGGGAATGGAAGAAGGGTGGGAAAGTTTCCAAGAAAAGAGGAAGGGGCTTTGGCTGGAAGGGTGCACTTCTAGGCATCACATATAAAGCGTTTCTGATCAGTGGCCTCCCCTACCTCTCCCTCTTCATCTTCCCTTCCCTCTCACAAACACCTCCTTACTGTGGTCCACCTGCCAGTGCAGACACGGCTGTACTGAAGTACTGCCACCACTTCTCAGGTGGCTCTCTTAAGCTCCAGACACACTGCATTACCTGCAGTTCTCATGCCTCTAGATTTAATGCCTTCCCACCCATCTTGGCCTACTCCTCCTCAAAATAGCTAATGTATTGCCTCCTCCAGGAAAACTTCCCTGACTACCGCTGCCATCCTCACCCCAACTCCATCCACCAAGTTGGAAAGCTAAGCTGGCTTTCCTAAAGTATCTTGCTCATATTCTCTCTCTCTCTCTCACACACACACTATACATACATATATACATATTACATACACATATACACATCCTTTGCATTGCAATAGCCTGTCCACTTCTGAGTCTTGAGGTCAGGGACCACCTTTGATCTTGGTATCTTCAACATCTAACCCAGCACCTGACACATAGGAGTTAATCAATGTTTGTTATTAATACAGGAAAGAAAGGCCTCTGGAGCAGAGTCCTTCACTGATCATAGGGGAAGGTTGGAACTTAGAATTCAGAGCTGGGCAACTAATGATGCAGGAATTATGGCTCTGTAATATTTAGTGGAAATTTTTCAACAAGATCTTCTCTGGTTTCTAATTAGGGGAATTATGTTAATGAGCCACCTTGCAAAATCCCTGGTAATCATGTTCCAAGCTTACCCCACTGGGTCTAATTTAGACTAAAGGATAACAGCAGCACTCTGGTAATGAAGACGATCTCCAGCCTCACTTAGCACGTGCTGCCCTTATTGCACCCTGAGGATCTCCTATCAGCTGGACGCAAAGTAAAACCACAGCCTTGGGGCTTTTCCAAATCCACTGTTACCATCACCATTGTAGAGTTGCTGAAATTTCCCACCCTGAGCCTCACTGTATATTTAGTCCGCTGATCAGCTTCATGATACTGTCTAACATTTTAGTCAAATATTGGTTCTTTGACTCTGTCTCAACAAATATTCATTGAATGATTCCAATGTTTGGGGAGACAGGCACAGACAGGGTGACCCAGGGGGAGCAGACATGGACCTAGGTTTTCAAAGAGCGAGCACAAAAACCCAGGATGGTAAGCAGCAGTGTGGCAGGTCATTTATTCCGTCCTTCCATCTGTCTTTCTGCCATGTGGGAGGCATCCGTGTCTATCTGTTTAGTGTTGGGAGAATGTTCTTACAAAGGCCCTGTCTCCCTAAACACAGTTCCTTAATCCAAAGCAGGCACTGGACTTCCCCAGGAATTGATAAAGAGGGTCAGTATCTCTCCAGTTGTGGGCATTGTAAGAGGCATAATTCAGGAGTCCTTGCACTGAGAAAGAAGGGAACAGGCAAAGAGGAGTGAGACGAAGATGGGGGGAAGGGGTTCTGTCCACGTTCTCCTTGTTCCTGAGGCCGAGGCTGCCTCTGCCTTCCTGAGGTTTGATTAAACCTCTTTTTAAAAACTATGAGAATCAATAAATTGCCTGAGCTTGTTCGAGGTTGTGATGCTTTTCTCCTAATATTCATTCTTTCCATTTTTATAAGACCCCTGATATTTATTTGTCCACACAGCTACCCAAAATAAAAATCATGCTTTCCACTCTATCTTCCTTGCACTTGAGGGACAGTATGACTAAGTACTGTCCACAAGGAGAAAGCCTGCAAGCAATTTCTGGGATGTGCCCTCAAACAAATGGGGTACATCTTCCCTTGTCCATTTTTCTTTTCCTCCTTCCTGATGACAGGCATGCTGATATGTTGATAAGCCACTTTTTGTCATAAAGATGAGGGCAGCACCTAAGGGATGGCAGAGTAACAGAATCGACAGAATCTGTGTCCTTAACATCATGGAGTTACCTTTTCAGCCCAGGAGTGTTTACACCAAGACTCCTAAATGTCAGAGAAAGAAAATTCTACTTTGTTAAGCCTCTGTTACTCTGGTCTCTGGTACAGTAGTTGAAATTATATCCTGAATTCTATAATGAGTTTCTGTCACTTGCAACCCTAGGAGCCTTGAATAATTCCATTCTTTATTGAGCATCTATTGTATGCCAGGTTCTGGGGCTAAAGTGAAGGTGAAAATAAAGCTGTTTCCTGCTCTCAGGGTGGTTACAATTTTGTAAGGGGATGTGGACGTTAGTCAATTAATTACAGCAAAAGCTTTGTAATTACAAGTGTGATAGGTACCATGAAGGAAAGGATGCTTTAAGAACAAACAGTAGAAAGAGCTGACTAACTGTGCAAACAAAATGTTAAATTCTATGAGACAGAGTTTGTCAAGCAAAGACACTGGCCTGGGAAGAGGAAACAGCTTCTGTAGGAGCCTCAAAAAGGGAAGCAGCTTGGCAAGTTCAAAGAAAAGACAAGGCTAGAGAGCGAAGGAAGAAAGTAAGCCAAGGTGATGTTGAAATGCTGTCTGGGGCCAGACCACACAGGGTCATTTAACTCAAGGTTGAGTTTGGGCTTTATCTTAAGAGCAATGGGAAACCATGGAGGGCTTTTAGGAAAATCAGATGTACATTTAAAAAAATGTGACAACAGATGTAGATAAAAATTGGGATGTTGAGAGGACGTCGGGGAAACAGCCAGAGGAGGCTATTGCAGCATCTCTGTCAAGAGATGATGAGGTCTTAGATTAGGCCTGGGATGAGGCTCTTAGCCCATAGGACTTGGAGAATTTCTCAAAGATGTGAAAGCCAAAGCTGTGCCTTTAACTCTTCTGTAATGGATGCCAGTTGATTGTCTCCCTTCCTAGCAGCCTCCTGCTTTTGATTAGTATACTCTCCCTAACCCAGCCAGGAGCCTCAGGGGAGGCAGAGCCCAGCCCGGCACAAGGAATGAGTCTGATTAATCTGAGAGTAATCCCACACCTCTGATCAGGAATATTTCAGAATAAGCCTCTCAACCCTAAACTAGCCAATAGGAGATAAGGGGGAGTCTGCTAGGCATCTCTAGGAAAAGCTTACAGTGCCTAAAGGAGAGAGACAAGAAGTGATCTCTTTTCTTCCTCTAGATGTTTGTTATCTGAAGATAGAAAAACACCAACCTGAGGATGACACCAATGCCAAAAATGACTGAGGGGAGAATTGAATACAATCTGAGTCCTTGATAACTGCCGCAGGCTGAATCAACCAGCCCAAAGCCCACTTTCCTCAGGAAAGTGAGATGATACATCTTGCAATCCTTTTAGCTAGTTGGGTCCTGAATTCTATAGCTAAACTCACCATAACTGACATCTTTCCAAACACCGACCAAGAAAATCTACTGGGCGCACAGGACTTTTCTTGGCCACGGAACTGGGTTCTTTCACCCAAGTCATTCATTCTGCCTGCTCAGATGTTTGAAGTGGAGATGAAATAGGAAAAGGAAGGTCATTTATCGCCAAGAAGAAAAGTTTCGCATTTTCGTTTCCTAGCCGCTAAAACAAATACCATACAATGAATTGGCTTAACAACAGGAATTTATTTGCTCATGATTTCAAAGCTAAGAAGTTTGCTGCCTTCTGGGCTTGGTATCTTCTGGCTGGCTGGCAATCTTTGAGGTACCTTAGTTTTCCCATCACATGGCAACGCACCTGGCGGCATCTTCTCCTTTCTCTTCTGAGTTCTGTTGACTTCCGGTCTCTGGCTGCCCTCCGTGGTGGTTCCTCTCTCTGTGGTCTTCTTTATAAGGCTTCTAGTAATAGAATTAAAACCTACCCTGATTTAGTGGGACCACACTTAAATCAGGTCATCAAAAACTACAATGTAAACTATAATCCATGAGGTGCAGCACTGCTCCAAAATGTATTCACCAAATGCAATGAAAGTTCCACACTGATGAAAGAGGTTGTTGATGTGGGAGGAGTGGGGGTGTGGGGTGTGGGGTGTGTGGGAACCTCTTATGTATTTTAATGTAGCATGTTTTTGTGATCTCTGTATCTTTAAAAAAAAAAAAGACAATTAAAAAAAGTTCACAATGGGTTCACGCCCCAGGAATGGATTAAGATTAAGGACGTGTTTTCATTTCCCAACTATTAAAACATTTAGATTTTGTCTTGAAGGCAATGAGCAGACCCTAAAGAGGTTTTGAGTGGAAGAACAGTAGGAAAGTGGTAGTGAACAAAGATGAGCCACAGCCTTGAGTGCAGGAAGCCGAAGGGGAAAGCCTGGTAGAAGGAGGCCTGGCTGGATGGAGCTGATGCCATAACATGGGTACCAGATGATGAGGACAGGAGCTGGGCAGGCAGCTGTAGGAATGGTGAGGAAAGAAAAGTGTGGATTTGAGAAATCTGCTGGTCTTTCCCCTGATTGGGACCGTGGGGACGGGGACCTGTTTTGCTAATCTCAGTTGGAGTTTCCCAGTGTTTTGGAATGCTCAGAGTCGAGCCATGTTTAGAGATTTCTGACTATTTAGGCAATCCCCATACTCTCTAGTTCAGATGGATCCCCTTGGTGGAAGGCTCATTTATTAATTAATTTAATAGCTTTTTACTTGGGCTTCCTTACAGGGAGTACAAATACATGATATTCACAATAACACTCCTTGTTTCCTTATCAGTAACAGACATCACCAATCAACTCTTTTCTTCTTTCCTGAGGACACCAGGCTCAGTACTTTCCCCACCATCCTCCAGCCATTACCAGTCGATCTGAGTTGATTGAGTGTGGTAAATCTACTGGGGACCCTTGATTATCACATGCCAAACCTTGTGCAAAGCACTGGAGATACCACGGTGAATAAGAACTGACCTCTTTACAATCCAGGAGGGAAGACAAACACATCAACTGGCAACTATAAGATACTTTAATGAGTGCTAAGAAAGAGGCAAATCTCTGGAGTGTGGCAGCACTGAGGAAGGACACTTATCTTAACCTGGGTAGCCAGGAGTGATCATGGAAGGCTTCCGGGAAGAGTTTGTGATTAATAGTTGAGCCCCCAATTTGTTTGAATATTTGTTAGGCTTTAGTCTTCTCTATTCGGCCAGTAGACATATGACTTCCACTCTTTTGATTTTGGGATATTATAGCAGCACTCAGTGAACAAACATGCTCTGTTCCCAAAGTGTGAAGAGCAGGGCAGTTGTGAGAACAGGGAAATATGCACACTTTGGGAACACTGGGCTTTGGAGAAAGGTAGCCAGGGCCCTTGCTGCAGTTCTTCCCTATATGAATTCCGGGTGCCTGGCTTGAGCCCTTGGACCATGGCCCTCCCAAGCCTGGCAGGGATCGCTGCTCAGTGGCTCTAGCTCTGTGAGCATCCTTCCCTGCTTGGAGGCTGGCTGGTGCCTACCTTGGACTTGGGCTCAGCTCCCTCATCATCCACAGAGCATATCGACCAATCAAAGGCAGAGAGATCATTACATCCTGAAAGATGTGTGCAAGGTGAATCAGAAGAGAACAAGAGGAAATGATTGAAAGCAGAAAATGCAGGCAAAGGTGATAGAAGATAGGAGCAGTGGAAAGGAAGAGAGAAAAGAGAATTGGCATTTGATGGAGAGTTGGGAAGAGAAGTCTTGAAGCCCGGCCTCATGCCCTATGGGCATCAAGAGAAGATAAGACAGTCAGGGCTTTTTGCAAGTAAAACATCCCTGTTCAAACTGGCATAAGCATAAAGGGAAAAATTATTGGCTTATGTTACTGAAAGATCCAAGTTTGCCCTTCAGAGCTGCCTGAACTCAAGGGCTGAAACAATGTCATTTAGTTTAATCAAGTCTAATCTCTCCCTCAATCTCTGGAACTTGATTTCACCTCTGTTGCTTCATTTTAGTAGGCCATAACAATCCCAGGATTACAATTCCCAGTTTAGCAAACCTAACTGAAGAAAAGCAACTCCTTCCCAGTTTTTCCATTGGTTGTTTCCAGCCTGAATCTCATTGGTCCAATGGACTGTGTGCCCAGACCTGAACCAATCACCATGACAATGGGGATGTAGTAGTTCCCTCAGTCATGTCTGGAACATGTGGACGGAGATTAGAAGTCAACCGCGCCCTTCTAATCTACCTCTGCTCCCAAGCCATCTGAGGATGGGGGCACTATGGTTTCTCAAAGGAAAAAATAAAGAACTATCCCAGGAGGGGGAATGAGTTCCTGATCATGTGAAAACAACAGGTGTCTACACAGAAACCAGTAACAATTGCTAGTGTTAATCTAGATTAAATCCATACAATTATATTAGAATTTACTTATATTATTTCACTTAACTCATCAACTTAGACATCTCTTGTGCCCATTGTATAGATGACGAAATGAGACTGAGCGAAACAAAATTGTTTCAAATGCCACATGGCAGGGATTCTAATCCACATTCATCTAACTGCAGAGACTGTTACTTCTGCCAGACCCAGTCCACTTCTTTTCTCTTGCCAATGCCCATTAGTCTTCCTGCATCTTGTACCTTTCCGTGCCTCAGTTTCCTCACTTGTAAAATAGACATAATTATAGTACCCTCCTCATTGAGTTATTGTGAGAAGTAAATGGTAAGTGCTCAATAAATGTTGTGAATTAATTGCATTGTCATTGAGGGGCTGAGGTCCTGAGCTGGGAAGCTTCAGGAAAGCCAGTCTGATAAAGCACCACCAGTTAGCTCTCATCTGGGCAGTTCCAGCAAGAGATGGGGAAAGGAGGATAGCCCTTGTAGGCAACTTCCAGGTCTTCTTGTTCCAAGCAGTGCTTCCATTATTAAAGTATCCTGTGGAGCAAACAGCCCCTGGGATCCTAAGAATTCCACCCCCAGATTCTACAAGGACCTTTGCCCCAGGCAGAAGGTGGGGGAAACAGAGGAGAGCCAGAGTGGCAGGTGGAGATCCCAGTTGCCTAGCAAAGTCCATCCCTGCGACTGGGCATTGGCTCTGTTCCCATTCTCCTACTCTCCCTTCTCTCACTCCCCCTCCTCCTCACCCACCAGGAAGACAGCCGGCAGATTCTCTTTGCATCTGCCAAGCTGAAGAAGCATATTGATGATAGTCTGCAAATGCAAAATAGATAGGAACTGCTTTGCACTTCAATGGAATAACAGGTGTTACTTTTCCATGGACAGTAGAGGATGGAGCTAACACTTCCTCCTCTTGGGTTGCAGGGGAGGTGAACGGAGTCTCCTGCTTCACTTCTGGCATTTGGTGATTTATGGGCAAAGGGAAGGGGGCAACTAGCACTTGTTGTGTACCTACTGTGTGCCTGGGACTTTTTTTTTTATGGCATTTCATGTAATCCTCTGCACAAGAAAGAAACAGGTATACCCAGGTTACAGTTTTGGAGCTCAAGGAGCAGCAGCAAGACCACATGGCAGCAGGGATTTGAACCCAGGTGTATCTGATGCTAAGGCCTCTGTTTTTCCTACTACTCCACCTAGGCTTTGGGAAGACATCCTGAAGGAAACTCCATTTGGCTTTTTCAGAGCATGAGCTCTTGATCTAAACAAAGGTTGGCTATTTTTTTTTCTGTAAAGGGCCAGATAGTAAATATTTTAGGTTTTGTGTGCCATTTGGTCTTGGTCACAACTATTCAACTCTGCTGTTGTATCATGAAAGAAACCCTGGACAATAAGTAATGAATAAATGTGTCTGTCTTCCAATAAAAAACTTTGTTTTGCAAAAACAGGGGACTGGCCAGTGAGTCAGAGTATGTTGATCTCTGAACTAAACCACCTGAGTTTGACTCCAGTCTTCTCCAATCACCAGCTTTTGGGATCTTATTTAACCTCTCTGTGCTTCCGTTTCCTTATCTGTAAAATGGGAATAATAATAATGCCTCATAATAATCATCATAATTGTAGTACCTCATAAGGTTGTTATGAAGATTTTAATGCACAAAGAGCTCTTATAACAGTGCTGCCAGGGGAAGCGGACTTGGCCCAGTGGTTAGAACGTCCGTCTACCAAATGGGAGGTCCGCGGTTCAAACCCTGGACCTCCTTGACCCATGTGGAGCTGGCCCACGCGCAGTGCTGATGCGCGCAAGGAGTGCCCTGCCACGCAGGGGTGTCCCCCGCGTAGGGGAGCCTCACACGCAAGGAGTGCGCCCCGTAAGGAGAGCTGCCCAGCGCGAAAGAAAGTACAGCCTGCCCAGGAATGGCGCCGCCCACACTTTCTGTGCCGCTGACGACAACAGAAGCAGACAAAGAAACAAGGCGCAGCAAATAGACACAGAGAACAGACAACCGGGGAGAGGGGGGGAATTAAATAAATAAATCTTAAAAAAACAAAACAAAACAAAAACAGTGCTGCATATAGTAAGAGATCAGTGCCTATTAATATTATTATTAGCATCATCACCGTTTCATCATTATCTTCAGCACCAAAAGGACCTAAAGTCGCCAAATGGGGAGAATGGCAACACCTATTTCACCGGGTTGTTGTGAGAATGAAGTGAGAAAATGTTGGTAAATTGCCATATGCTGTGCCTAGCACATACTGAGTGCAGGCAGCTCCCCAAACTCCATCAGCTCTCCTCTTCTAGCGACTTTCACAAGCCTTTTCCTGTTATAAAAGGAGAAGACCCAGCCACGTGCCTTTAGGTTGCCCAAATCTTAGTTGGTGTTTTAGTTTCCCTGCTGCTAAAATGAATAACCACACAATGGGTTGGATTAAACCATGGGAATTTGTTGGCTTATGGCTTTGAGGTTAGGAGAAGTTCAAAATTGAGGTGTCAGCATGGCAATACTTTCTCCCCAAAGACTATGGTGGTGTGGAGCTGGTTGCTGGCAACCCTGGGTCCTTGGCTTTTCTGTCACATGGCAGTGTCTTCTCCTTTATCTTCCAGGTTCCACTGACTTCCAGCTTCTGGCTGCTCCCTGTGGCTTCTCTCTCTGTGGCCTTCTCTACAAGGCCTCCAGAAAGAGGATCCATCCTGATTCAGTTGGGCCACACCTTAACTGAACTCATCTCTTCACAAGGTCCATTTACAACGGACTCACACCCACAGGAATGGATTAAAATCAAGACCATGTTTCTCTGGGATACCTAACTCCAAGCCACCGTTGGGAAAGATAGAACTGTGGGAAAGATTAAGGGATGCCTCAGAAATTCAAGGTTGCACAAGAGAGAAACCAAAGGCCTCTTAAGGCGAGGGGAGGGGTAGTCTCCAGTGGGCTGGAGGGGTTCCGACAGGAGCATGTGAGAGACTCTCCACTAACTGCCCCTGTGACCATCACAAAGGGAAAGCATCACCAGCCCACACTGCCTAGCCCCAGGAGCAATGACCACTGCCAATCATTGCAAAGCCTGACCTGGTCTTCCTGCAGATGACATATGTTGGGGAGTTAGTTAATGCCAACAATATGTTATAGTCATTCTGTGCACACCCAGGCTTACGGCTGCCCATTAGCCAGCATCCTCTGGGTTTGATGGAAGAGGGCAGGCAGAGAGTAGATTTGTGTCCTCTGCAGCTCTGAGCTGCCAAGTTCTGTTCAGGAGTCATAATGAGGACATGGGGGCAGTGGGGGCAAAGTCAGGCAGAGGCTGTGCTGGTGCTCTAGAATAAGAGAGGGCAGTCCCAGCTCCCTGGATGACCCTGGGCAGCGTTCTCTGTTAGAACATCAGTTTTCTTCATTGGTGTTTTAACGGGATTCATGGAGAGAATAGACACAAGTACTCAGCAAAGTGCCTGGGACGTACTAAGCTGTTAATCATGATGAGAAAGCATGTTGGAGCTCAGGATATGGTGACAGATGGCCCTGAAATGGATTTCCACTTGACCTTGGGCATGCCACTTACCCCATCTAAGCCTCATATTCTTTATCTATAAAATGGGGACAAGTGGTTTTCATGAATCACTTGGTGCCTGGGGACAACAGAAATGGACTCTCTCATAGTTCTGGAAGCCAGAAATCTGAAGTCAAGGTGTGGGAAGCTCTACATGCTCCCTGGAGACTCTGGGGGAGAATGCATTCCTTGCCTCTTCAGCTCCTGGTGGTGGCTGACAAGCCTTGGCTTGTGGCTGCATCAGTCCAATCTCTCCCTCCGTGGTCGCACTGCCTTCTCTTCTGCCTGTGTCTGTGTCAAATCTCTCTGTGCCTCTCTTTTATAAGGACTCTTCTGAAGTCTGTAGGGTCCACCTACATGATGCAGGATAAGCTTTTCATCTCAAGATCCTGCATTTAATCACATCTACAAAAGCTTTACCATATGAGATGACATCCACAGGTTCCAAGATGAGGGCCTGATACTTTTGGGGACCATCATCCAGCCCTCCCCCTGTCCTCCACTTTATAGATCACATGGAGAGGAGGTGCCAGAATGACCTTGTCTGTCTGTAGCCTTAGCTGCTGGGCTGTTGCTTCCCCTATGCTGTCATTCTGCAAGAGGTTTCAAGGATTTTAGGAGACAAAGCACAGAAAGCACTTAGCAGGGTACTTAGCACTTAGGAAATTGATGAGGGGGGAGGATAAGGAGAGTCAGGGATGGACTGAGGGTCTGGAATGAGGCTCAGAGATGCCTGCTGTGTGCCGTTACCTGGTAATGAAGAAACCAGTGATTTTTAGGTTTTGCCAGAAAACCCCTATGGTCAAGTCAAAACACATCTAAATGATGACTTACAGTTTGACACCCAAGTCTCTAAGCTGCAGACACAGCACACCTTTCTCTCCAGAACCATGAGCAACGAATGTTTGCTTATCAGGTAGTTCCAAACCAGAGAAGTCACAAGCTGAAACTCTGTCCCTTCTCCAGACATCTTCCCTGGTCTCTACTTTGGTTTCCAAGCCCTTCAGTCTTTGAGAGGAAATAACTACTCTGAGAGGTGATAATCCATGTAAATGAGAACAACTGTTTGGCTCAGGAAACATCTCTTGCCCTCTTAATCTGTTTTACCATATGCTTTGAAGACTCTGTGACCTGGTGTCTTTAGCAGAGAGCGATGGCCCTTTTAGTATGGCTCTGTGGCTTGCCCCACCCCAGACAGCCTTCGGCTCCCCCATGTCACACATAAAACAAAGGACTGAGGGGTCCTTGGCTTCTGGACCAGATGTTATTCTCACATTAATGCATAATATTTCAGAAGAGGGATTTTCTGTTCCTGCTCTCTCCCAAGTACTGCTCTAGACCACGAGCAGGTTACTCAGAGCCTGGGGTATGGAGCTTCCTGGGGCTGGCATTTGAGAGAATTTGGACTAGTGACTTTTCTTCTGACCTCAGAGCCTACTAGAGAAAAAGGGTCTGGGTGGACAGATGTGGGATGATACTGAGCTCACTGGTGAAGACAGCTCTTCTAGGTGTTCCCCAGGGAATACCTGCTGGCCATAAAGTGAACAATGTGCTCTTGATTGTATGCCACATGTTTCTGCTTCACCCTCACAAGTATGCCCCCCACCATTGGTCAATATTAGTGCATGTCCATTCTCAGTTATTTTACAGGGGATGCATTGGTGTGGGAACATTTCATCTACAAAATCCATTGTGTTGGCTATAGTTAGGTTTTCCTTAAAACCAGTTGAAATTCTAATGTATCGGTTAAAATATAAAGCATTAAAATTAAAAGTGTTGATCATGCCACCTGTATTTTTATGAATATTCATTGACGATTCATTATTGGACCAGCAAGACCATTCACAAATGAGCTGATTGGAATGTATCAATGCCAGACATTGATGTGGGTGCCAACTACATCAGGAAGGAGGCACTAGAGAGAAGTGGTTAATAGGCAGGCAGGCTTGGGTTCCAATCCTAATTTCTTAGCTCTATGACCTTAAATAAGATTTTTAATCCTCTGAATCTTAATTTCCTCCTCCGTAAATTGGAGATAATGAGTAGTCCTACATCATGGGCTTATTGTGAGGTTTACAGGAATTACTGATCATAATTCATTAGTCGGGTGCTCAGCAGAAAGTAAACTCTCAGTAAGTGGCAGGCACATATGAAGGAGAGGAACCTGCATGGGCATTTCCTTTTGGGCACCCTCACAAGAGCTGAGGGGAGGCTGTGGGTTCTTTGAGCTCCTCCTGAATCACAGAGTGGCCATTTCAATCCAGGCCAGTTCTCTCAGTGTCACTCAAGATGGAGGCAGGCATATCCCATGATGCACTGAGTATGTAAAGCTTGACCTCAGAATAGCTTCATCTCAATTAATAAGAGCCCATCTTATGAGAATCCTCAATTAATGTGAATGGTAAGCTTCAGCTAGTGGGAGGAAGTCCCTACCTTTGCTCCTCTTTTTTTCCTGCTTCTTAGACTTTAGCCTTTGACTTGGATATTGGGAACAAGGACTTTGAATGGTGACTGGAACCATGCAGAGTCTTCTGCATCACAATGCGTGGAAGCACAATGCAGTCCAGTAACAGACACGCATGCCTTGGGTTCAGACTCAGCATGGGTTTCAATCCCAGCTCAGCCACACACCACCTGGGTGACCTTCAGTAAGTCATTTCAATTCTCAAAACCTCTATCTCATAGAAAGGAATGGAGTATCAGAGGAGATAAGGTACTTGTGTTCAAGGTCACACAGCTAGCAAGTCAAGCACTAGAATCCAAAGCTTGGATGTCTGACCCCATAGTAGGCTGTCTATTCTATTCATGATGTATTTTTCTTTTTTAAAGATTTATTTTATTCATTTATCCCCCTGCCCCCTACTTTGTACCTTGTGGTCGCTGTCTGCTCTCTGAGTTCATTTGCCATGTACTCTCTGTGTCTATTCACCTTCTCTTCAGGAGGCACTAGGAACCAAACCCAGGACCTCCCATATGGAAGAGAGGTGCTCAATCACCTGAGCCACCTCAGCTCCCTGGTTTGTTGTGTCTCTCATCGTCTCTTTTCTTTGTGCCACTTTTGTTGCATCATCTTGTGTCAGCTTGCCGTATCTGCCCACCGCATCAGCTTGCTTTCTCTATGAGGCACCAAGAAGCGAACCAATTACCTCCCATGTGGAAGGCGGAAGCCCAGTCACTTGAGCCACATCTACTTCCCTCATGACATACTATTAAAAGTCTTCTTGGTGGACTGTCCAAGCCACACAGTTATTTTGTACCCATGGAGTTCCCAGATGAGTTTGTGTATTCTATGCTTATTTGTAATAGAACTGAAACTTTGAAGTACAATAAGATGGCTTTAGCTGCCAAATAACTATCTTCTAAAACAAATTTTAAGCACAAAATAAATGCAAAAAACTAGAAGCTTTCCTTTGGATCTATAAAAATCAATAAAATAAAATGAGAACAGGGGAGCAGATGTGGCTTAAGTGATTGAGTTTCTGCTTCTCACATGGGAGGTCCTGGGTTCAACTTCTGGTTACTCCGAAAAATGAAAAGCAAAACAAATGACAAAAACCAACTCAGGGGAGCCAATGTGGCTCAGAGATTGAGTGCTGGCTTCCCACATATGAGGTCCCAGGTTCAAACCCTTGTCCCTGGTTCCTCAAAAATAAATAAGTAAATAAATAAATAAGAACACACATCTGATCACAATAAAAATGTAAAATGCCTAGAAATAAACAATAAAAAAGGTGTATATGCTATACTGTGAGAAATAACAAATCCTTATTGACAGATTTAAGAAATAAATAAATGGGAAACCTTTTCAAAATTAGGTATATGCCAATTTATCTAAAATTATATACATATTTTGCAATATCAATTAAAATATCAGTAAAATGTTCTTTATTACAAGATGATATATTCTAAAACTCATCTGGAAGGATAGATATCTGAAAATACTCAAGGATTTTCTGGAGAAGAGTAATAAAGGCACTCAATCTACCTGATTAAGAGAGAATTAAGAAACAAATACACACACACAAGAAAGAATTCCATGATATAATTAGAAGAAAAGATTTAAAACAGTGTGCATAATATAATCTCATTTAAGTAAGAAATAATATAATCTCATTTTAGAAGAAAGATATAGAAGATTAGACATCAAATTGTTAATATTTATTATTTCTTTGTGATGGATTAATGGTTCTTCTATATGTTTGTGTTAATTCTGAATTTGTTGCAAGGGACATGCAT
Organism: Dasypus novemcinctus; assembly: GCF_030445035.2. Taxonomy (NCBI): domain Eukaryota; kingdom Metazoa; phylum Chordata; class Mammalia; order Cingulata; family Dasypodidae; genus Dasypus; species Dasypus novemcinctus. Next base: position 53,273,029 of record NC_080695.1, on the reverse strand, counting down.
TTATTTTACAATCAGAAAAATACTACAAATCTACTAAAAAGTAATTCCCCAGCTGTTGTTTTCCCCTCAACAGGGGCTATTCAGATGACTGATAGCAGAGGGCATGGAGAAGGAGGCTGGGTAAAAGGACCCTGGGCTGCCTGCCCTCAATTCTTGTTGCCATAGGCTGAAAATCAGGAGAGGAATTTCTTTTAGAGCATTCATTGCTCTGACCTTGACTGTTATATAAAATTAGAAAGTCTCTTGAAAAGAGAATGTTTTCCCTCCAAGTGCACTATAAATATTTAAAGTGGAAAATATGGATTGTGTCAAATATTGTTGAGGAAACCAACCCGGAAAGCCCAGGCTTTGTGCAGACACAAGCACTGGGAGGAGAGTGACTGAGGGGGGAGGTAGCCATCGAAGGCCCAGTTGATTTTGGGGTGACTTCAGCAGATCGATAGTGCTGACGTTGTCCAGGGCTTGCTGGACAGACTGTGCCTTGTTATGCTGACTGTCAGGATCCAAGCTTTGCACCCATGAGGGTGCTGTGTGATTATGTTTGAAACACGAACAGAGAAATAGGACCTCCCCACTGGCATAATGAGGAACTGAGCCTGCTAAGAGCGTGACTCCTGTTTAGTAAGTAGCATTTGCTGCCCTCAGTGAGCCAGTCTTGGTGGCCCTCTATCACTTACTCACATTAGGACATCCATGGGGTCTCTCCTTCTCCTGTGCTAGACAGGTGTAGAAGTGTTAAACAGCTCCCCAGTCCCACCAACCCACAGGTGTGCTTTTAGATTAGACACTTACCCAAACTTCCAGCTCCTCCATGTCTCTGGACTCTGGTCATGGCCATTTTCCCCTATGGAGAGCTAAGATGCTGGGATTTTAGAAGAAGAATCAGAAAGAAGAGCAAAATTGAATCACCCCATTCATTCATTCATTCATTCATTCATCAAATATGTATTGACACAGACTATAAGCCAAGCATTAGCACTTCAGAGATAACCTATGTGTGACCCCTGCCATCAAAGATTTTAAAATCTAGGGAAGGAGAAGAACATGGGAACTAGTAATTATACTATTGTGAGCTTAGTAGGTAAAAGAAATACATACTGATTGTCATAGACATACAAAGAAGCTAAATATGCTTTGGAAAAAGAGGTACCAGAGAAGCTTTCCTAGAAAAAGAGGATTTTGGTCTAGGTCTTGAAACATGAATACAGTTCATCGTGTTGAAAACAAAGGCTGGGGAGTGGTGACAAGGATCGTGAAAGGATAAGAAATAGCATGAGATATGAAAATACATACTGTGTTTAGCACACCCCAGAAACCCAATAGACATTTCTTGAATGAATATGCAAATGAACAAATAATAAATGTGTGCAGGGGAAGACTTTAATTTATTTGAAGCATAGAGGGTCTGCGGGGGAAATCTAGAGAGTTGAGGTTGTAAAGTGAGCTTAGGGTCAAGTTATGAAGGGATTTGATTATTTTCCTAACAATTTGGACTTTTTCTTGCTCTATTGCTTTGTCAATTCTTGATCTAAAAAAATTAAACATGGGAAACCCATAATGCTAAAGCAGGTGCACTTTTCAGGTTCTTACCTTCCCCCAAACGTCCAGATAATCCAGCCAAACTCCCTTCCCAAGACAGTTTGGAAGCTCTGAAATCAGAAGCCATATCAGTTAGGATGAGCTAGGTAATGCTGTGGTAAAAAACAACCCTGAATCTTAATGTTTAAAATGGCAAACATTCGTTTCTCGCCCACACTGCATGTCCTTCTTATGTCACTGTCCTCATTTAGGGACACACATAGATGTAGCCTCCACCACCTGCAAGTGAGAAGAACACAATGAATCATGCACTGCTCTTAAAGTCTTTGACCTGTGTCACTTCCAGGCACATTTCATTGGCCACATGGAGTTCATAGCCTTATAGGGGCAGAACAGGGCAATCCTACTTTGTGCCCAGGAAGAGAAGAATCAAAATATTGGCAGCACCAATGACCACCTTAGAAGCAGAAGAGCATTTCTCAATTATTGGTTGTTATTTTAGGCAAGTCACTAAACCTTTCTGAGCTTTTCCTTTTAATAAAACAACGTGTAGAAATTAAAGACCTCTAAAATTTTATTTCTTCTTTTCTTTCTCTTTCTTCCTCTCTCCCTCTCTTTCTTAGAGCACAAGCTGCCATCACAATGAGCCTGGGAGTAAGGGACAAAAGTTAACCTCAGAGTCCATAAAAAATTTACAGAATTGCAAAGCACCAAGCAAAAACACAAAAGAGTTCTCTGCACTCCGGGAAATTATTGAAGCCATAAAGATTCCTGCTCTTGCAGATGAGGCAGTTGGTGAGCGGAGCAGAGCAAATCAATAATGTCATGCTTCTCGCCCGGATCAAAATACTCAAGGAAATAGCTGAAAAGTAAGAGGGGGCCAAGTCCCGTCTCAGTCAATCACCATGCTGGATAACGCTATAGCGGAGCACAGCCTAATAGCTGGGCCTGGGATTTTAAAAGCCAGGAAAGTGTTTAATCAAAATTTGGAGCCACCGTAGATTCTAAAGTATAATTACTCAGCATTCTGGCAGAAGAAAGTTCTGGAGAAAAGATCTGATAGGGGGTTGCACATATTTAAATGGATGCTGGTTTCATAACTATACAAAATTCTCAGGTAAGACAGGGGCAAGAATAATTCTTTACAGAGGATGAGGATCTGGGCATCACAGGTTATGGTCACAATGGATTGCATGTGTCTTGCTCACTGATAGATAGCAGGCTTAGCACAATTCCAGTCACATACTTTATTCATTCATGATTCCTGGTACCTCCTAAAAACAAATAAATGAAAAAAAAAACAACAACTTTTATTGGGGAGTGGAGGTAGCTTAGTGGTTGAGTACCTGCTTCTCATGTACCAGGTCCTGGGTTCAATCCTCAGTAACTCCTTAAAAAAAAAAGAGAAGAATGGGGACACAGCAATGAATTAGACAAACTAGGTCCTTGCTCCCATGGAGTTTACAATTTAGGGGAGAAGACATAATAAACAAGAAAACAAACAAAGTTGCTCATGTCAGGTAGTGATAAGTGCTATAAAGATGTTCAAGTGCAGTGATGAGCAAGAGATGCAGGAGATAGCTGGAGAATGGCTCAGAGACTCCTGAGAGGAGAGAATCAAGAGGAGACCTGAAAGACAGAAGGATCCCGCTGTGAGATACAGAAGGAAAAGCATTCCAGGCAGTGGAAACAACAAAAGCAAAGGAACAAACTTGGAGCGTTTGAGGAATTTCAAGAAGGCCAGTGTTGGGAAGGGGATGATTGGGGCAGAGGGTAGAGGGGTGGGTGGGGACGAGAGGGTGTTGAGACTTATGGGCCATGGTAAGACACATTTGGGTGCTCAGTATTTGTTGAATGACTAACTAACCATCAGACTGAAGTGACTAAATGGAGTTATTGACCCTGGACTATACGTTTAGTGGTTCTGTTGAGACTAGAATTTGAGATCCACCATCAGGGTGGATCACTGTGAGTGTTAGGAAATAGCAGCTTTTGTTGTACTAAATATAATAGTTTACAGATATTGAGTCTTCATGGTCATATATCAGTTTTATATACATGCTTGACCTTCATATATCTCTGTAAATTAGAGACCGTAATTATCCCTTTGCATAGAGAGTTGGAGTCACTGACCTATGTGGTTACCAGAAGAAAATGGCCAATGAATTGGTGATCCAACATGATGGACAATATTTATTTTATTATCACCATATCCCCAGCTCTCAGAAGAGCATCCAGCAAATCACAACCACTCAATACTTTTGTTGAATGAACAAATAAATCTGTATTTTAAGGGAAATGAAATATTATATACGTTGCTTCTGAACCTACTTATTCTCACTGTGAACATGTTTCATCATCAGTAAACACCAACACCATCATTTTTAATGACTACATGGTAAAACATTGTATAGATGTAGCTCTGTTTATTTTACCAATCCCCTATTATTGGATATTTGGTTATATCTATTTTTCACTACTACAAACATTTATGCAATCAAAAATCCTTGATCTGACATCTTTGTACAGCTGTCTGATTATGCCCTTTGGATAAACCCTCTGAAGCAGATATTCTGGGTGAAATAGAGGCACATTTTAGAAACTTTGGAGATACATACCCAAATTGACCTTTGGAAAGACTTGTCCATTTCAGTGTGTTCATTTGGGGACACTATAGTGGAGAAACATAGATCAACTGCAGTGCATTCAGAGGACAGGACTCCAAAGCCTGCTTGTTACATGAGTAAAGGGAGAGAAAAATCCCTATTAGTCTGGGAGAGAGCAGCTCAGGTGAGCTCCAATAGCAATCGTCAAAGATTCAGAAACCTTCGACTCTGACTGTGGAAGACAAAGAGCATAACTAAAACCAAGCATGAGGAAAAGTAGGCAGTGCCAGGTTTAAATAGTAGAAGCTCTCAGAGAGAGGACTGGGAGAACTCAGCCAAGGAAACATTCATGAAGAAGAAAAGTTCTCATGGAGCAGCCATCAGCTGGAAATATTAGTCATTTGAGTCATTTCAGGGAATTGACTTTTGTGGGTTTTTTCTCATTTCCTTTTGTTTCTCTGGAAGGCAAATTGGGCATGAAGAATGAGTGTGGTCTTTGTTGATGGGAAGAACTGGGTTGGAATACAGACTCCATTTACTCACTGTGTGACTTTGGGTGGATTCTGAATGTCTGTAAACCTCAGTTCCCATATCTGCTCATTGGAGATAAAAACACCTGTCCCTTTTTGGTAACGGATGGTGGTGATGGTAACACAACATTGTGAATGTAATTAACAGGGCTGAAATATATATCTGAATGTGGTTAAAAGGGGGACTGTTAGGTTGTATATGTGATACTAGAATAAAAATTTTAAAAGAATCCATGGAACTAGAATCAAAACAAAACAAAAAGCCTTTACCATAGAGTGGTGTGGTTTGGGTATTAAATGAGATCATTTCCACATGTATAATCCAGATGATGAAAACGTGCAAGCCTATACGTTAAGTGTCCCCCAATCCTTCACTATGTCTTTCTTGTGAATAGATAGTATTTCTATCAACTCCCCATCCTGTTTACACAGTGCTGCCTCAGGGTCCAACATTTTGATGGCCAGAGCTGTCCTCTGCTTATAACCCCTGTGAAATTCTGGCCTCAGGAAAGGGCTGCTCTTTTCATTCACTCATTTATTCATTTATTCAACATACATTTATCAATTACCTATGCCAGATATTTTGCTAGGTGTTGAGCACATACAGGAATGAGAAAAACTGGATTTGGTTCCTGCCCTCATGGTACTTATAGTTTAGTAGGGGAGGAAGATACTTATCAGACAATCCCATAAATAAGGATGCAATTACAAGCCATGAATATGATAATTAGATGAGAGAGCACCAGAGAGAACCTACAAAGCCTAGGGAGTGAGGTTTGGGGGAGTCTGAGAGGGTTTTCCTGAGGAAATAACATTTTAGATGATATCTAATGGTAAGCAGGAGTGTACAGGGCAAAGAAGGTGAAAAGAGGGCATTCCAGGCAGAGAGAAGGTTTGTGCAAAGGCTGTGCAGCGTAAGCGAATGTGGAGAAGTAGTATTCCTCCCCTCACCAGAAATACATCAGGCATTCCTGTATTGCAGAATTCAGGAAAACTAACTTCCAGTTTAGAGAGAAGAGATCATTTTTCCACCATGCCAATTCTCTTCAGAATCTCCATTTTCTGCCCCACATTGACTAGGATGTTTGACTGTGGGGTCATCCCTTCCCTGCAGGGGAAGCCCCGCCCCCATCCACAAGGGCGTGATCTAGTCCTGCTACCCAGATAGAACAATCCCACATCCCACATTTTGAGTTATTTCAGCATTAAGTAAAGTGAAAAAAATGGGGCATGGACAGCCCTGTTGGTCTGTTTTATTTTCAGCCTGTTCTAATCATGGGTTCAAAAAATCTTGGAACCTGGTCTCATTTAGGATCACATTGTATGGCATATATTGCCAGTGATGCCCCAATATCCATCACCTCTTCCTCTATAATAAAAGTACTTCTGGTTTCTAACTGGAGCTATGCCACCTGGATTCAAAACTGCATTTCCCAGCTTCCCTTGCCTCTGGGTAGTGTGTGATCAAATTCTGACCAATTCTACAGCTCTGTGTACTATAACTTTGTGTACTCTAAGGGAAGAGACATCCATCCCTTTCCTCCATTCATTTTCCCACTGGCTGAGATAGAGAAATGAGCCTTCTTGAACAAGGTAAATGAGAGTAATACCTAAAGATAGCAGAGCAAGAAGACAGAAGGAATCTGGGATTTCTGACATCATGGAGCCACCATAGCAAACCCTGCATAGCAAGGGGAAATGAGGAATGAGAAATAAAATTCAATATCCATTAATCACTGTTATTTTGGGTCTTTGTTTTACTAACCTAACTTATATCCTAAATAATATACCTTAGCATTGTGTAAAAGTCATGGCACAGAGTAGGTGCTCACTAAATTGTAGCCATCGTTTTCTAGAGTTTTCCAGCTGACAGACGGGATGGAATTTCAGGCCCATTACCCAGACTTAAGGAGTGTTCTAGCAGGGAAAACCTTTAAAGGAGGTACTTTAATGGAGATGGAGCAATATTGGATTAAGATAGATCTGAAAAAAATAAATGCAAAAGGCAGCAAAACATTTGGAAAGTCTGTGCAGATGTACAGGACATATTTGATAATGTAAAGTGCCAGCCAAATGAAAGCACTGATTCTCTTGAAGGGGATTGGGCCTGGATGGGAAGAAATTGTGGACTCTCTGAGGATGTTTAACTCAAAGATGACCAGCAACCTTTGTTTTACATCTGACATCATAGCCCAGAGCATGTCCTGGTTTCCTCCAAGGATTGTAAGCTATGAAGCTATGTTTTTGTTTGACCTCTGTTTATCAGTCTGGGTAATGGGCCTGGTGAGAGGAGAGGTGTTTTCTGTTTTGTTTTGTTTTGTTCTTTTAAACAGGCCCATTGTCCCTCTGTGAAGGAAGGATCCCTTAAAGAAATAGGGAGGAGTCTGAGATTCTCATTGGCTTCTTCAAGCACCCACCAAGCATGCCCAGATGGTGTTGAGCCTCCAAAATTAGCCATCACCTCTATCCATGGACTTCTAGCCTGGAGATCTTTCTATGGAGACTGAATCCAGATCCCCAGTAGAGCTTCTGAACTCCAGGCAAAGCTCCTAATAGATAAGCACATGGGATTTGGACTTAGGAAGATTTGAGTTTGAATATTGACTCTTTAATTTTCCTATCAGGTACGTGAACTTGGACAAATAAATTCAGCTCATTTGAAGCTTAATTTCTTCATTTATGATGTGGGATTAATGATTTCTTCATATCAATACTGTAAATACTTACTATCAACCCCCATCTTGATTTGGAAGACTCAAGTCTTAAAATGAATTGACCAGCATGATGAAAATAAATATGCAAGCTTGACAAAGGATATAAAGTTCTATTACACAGCAAAATTCATCATTGATCTGCCCTGTGAGAAATCAAATGGGAATGGCTGGGCTTAGAATAGAGAGAGCTGGTTTCTAGCCCTGACTCTAATACTGACATAATGTTTGTTGTGAACTATGTCCTTCCCATCTCTTCTCTAAAATCCTTTCATGATATCTGTTGGTCTAGAAAAATACTTGTCCCAGAACCAATCAGTAAAGGAAAGTAAGATCAGCATCCTGGTCTGGAGCTTTTCCCAATGCTTTTAACAACATCCCACAAAGCACCAACTCAGCTTCACTCCATACTAGGCATGGTAGTAGGTGCTTTGGGTGCAAAGATAAAAATAGAGGGTCTCTGCCCTCAAAGGGCTTCCTATTTAGCTGGTAGACAGATGCATGAACAATGCCATTTAGCCATGCCCCAGAAGTTCCCCTCCTGCTTGTGTGAAAAGGAACCCTGTAAGCACAGGACCAAGCTGTGGTTCCCAGAACAGCTGCAACCTCGCACCTTGTCTCCCTGCTGAAACTTGAAGCTCTGCTCTCTCTTCCACTAGGCTTTTACACATGCTGTTTCTGCCACATGAAACTCTCTTCCTCCTAATCTCCTAGCTTGGCTCACTCCTTCTCATCCTTCAGGCCTTAGTTCAGATATCCCTACTTCCAGAGGCCCCTCTTTGGTGTACCCACAGCCCCAGCCTTCCCTGAGTATAGCCCTTCTCAGGCAGTGTTGTTTCCTTGTCTGTCTTCCTTGCTAAACCATGAAATTTGTGAAAGCTGGACAAAGCCTCGGAGGCTCAGCACCCAGAATATTGTTGCAGTTCAATAAAGGTGGGTTGAATAGGTAAATAAGGAGTTGGCTTTGCAGAAGGGGCTGAAATGGAAGGGTCAGGGCAAAGTGGAAAAGGTCTTGCTGATTGCTTACTCAGTGTGCTTTTGCAGACATGTGCAGAGCAGTGAAAAATTTGAGTCATCCAATGCATACTTTTTTAACTAAAGTCCAACAAGGCAACACTCTGCCTTCTTGTTTCAGCTCTCATATTGTGAACAAGTGTCCTTTTCATGATACATTTTGTGCCACATTTTTCACATTTTGTGCTGTTTTTTTATTTTGCTGTTTAAAATGCCCCCCAAGTGTAGTGCTGAAGTGCTGTCTAGTGTTTCTAAGCTCAAGAGTCTTAGGAAGAAAACACATGTGTTACATAAACTTTATTCGGGCATGAGTTATGCTGCTACTGGCTATGAGTTCAATGTTAATGAATCAACAATATATATTAAACAAGGTTTCCTTGAGCAGACATGCATAAAACAAAGTTATGTATCAATTAGTTGATGAACATGCTGTGATTAGAGGCTCACAGGAAACTAACCCTGTATTTTCCCCAGGAGCAATGGGTCAGTCTTTGCTAATTCGGTGTTCACACACTTTGCAGAACATAACTTCTGTGAGTAATGAACTGACTATAACTATTTCACTAGCTGGTGCCCCATCTACATAATGAAGGCCTTTGGACTTATCCTCACTCCAGACAAAGTTTTGCCCAGGTTTTGCTGGGAGTCCCAAGGATTTTCTCAGGAGCTCTTAAGAGGTCTTTTCAGGGGGTATTTGCTCCTGGCCCCTCTTCAATTGCGTTCTTCACCAGCTTCTGCTAGAGCCACCTTGGCAGCCCTTGGCATATATGCCAAGGGTGGCATCACCTGGTACTCCCTAAATCTAGAAATCCACCACCACCAAATAACAGCCAACAGTTAGCAAGCATTTTATGCAAGCACTGTTTGAAGCACTCTCCATGAATTAACTCATTTCATCCTCACAGCAAACATATGAGAAATTCAGTCTTAATAGGTCCATTTTATAAATAAGAAAACCAAGGTGAGGAGACATTAAGTGACTTGCCCAGTGTCACAGGTCAGAAGAGGGAGAGCCAGGATTTGAACCAGGCTGTCTAGCTCCAGATCCTGCAGCCTGTCCTGCCAATGAGTCATGTGCCTCCTCTACCTGTGCCTGCCCCACTTTATTCCCTGGTAGCCAAAGCTGTATTTTCTGGGCCCCTTTAGCCTCACAGAAGCTCCTTCTGCTTTTCTCTTCTCAGGGCTCAGATGCCAGCCTGTGGCTACCAGGACCCCCACTGCCTTCTGTCTCCCACTCCTGACCCATGTCAGTCAACTCCTGCATGCAGATATCCTGGGGACTCCTCTCCCCCTCCTTCTCCACCAACACATCAGATCTGCAAGGTAGCCTGAATTCCCTTTTGCTCAGATAGGACCCCTGGTACATGGAACAAATAAGCAACAAGATGAGCCACAACAAATACTCCTAGGAAATCTGCCCGATTGACTGACATCTTCTCAGTGCCCTCTCTCTTTGCAGAGCCCATCAGAGAGGATATTTATTTACACAAAGCTTTGTGGACCTCTGCAGTCAGTCCAGTTTTTTGTTGTTGGTTTTTTTTCCCCCCCAAATGGACATTGTTCAGTTGGGAACATCAGAAATTGACTTTTGAAGCCAAAATTATATCCTAGGACCAACTCCGATTTTATGCTTCAAGGGTCTCTAAGGAGAGCTGCAGTGAATATTTCATTTTCTTCGGGGGTTGGATGGGAACAGGGGTCCGAGGTTTTCCCCTGAAGGTCAACTCCCTTTCTGGGTGAAGCCTCTGAAATCAAAGCAAAGCAAAGTGAAACGGAGTTTCTCTGTGGCGAGGCAGGAGATGAAAGTCAAGAAGCTTTCTGTCAATGCTTTCTGCAGCTCACTGTGGCCTTCATGGTCATTGCAATCCGTTTCACATGGGGAGTAGGGATCCATTGGGAGGCACCTATGGGATCTGAGGTCTTGGGTTGCCGGAACCCCGGCTTCGGGACCTCGACAGCTGCTGAATGGTGATGGGGGTAAAGGACACCTGGGGCCAAAAATCCCAGGGCGGCTCAGGGAAGCATCCCCAAGATGGAGCTGGCTTACTGCTGGCTTCTCATCTTTCACTTGAGCCTTTCAGGGGTGAAGAATGTGTCCCTCCTTCCCACATCATTTTGCCACAATCAATTTCATCAACTGTTCCTTGCCCAAACCTCTGCCAAAAAGAAACTTCTTTAGAATCACTGGGTGAAAAATTAGACTCAGTTGTTAGTCTGAAAGCTGGCAAATTTCACCGTCTCCCCACAGACAATACATCAAGCGCAGCTACAAATGGGCTTCAAACTCAGGCATAATTAATTGGCCACGCACTTACAACTTGGAGCGGAGCTTACAGCTCAAACTGAATTTTACAAGCGTTTTCCTCTATGACGTTCAGGGCATTTTCTTACAGAAAACTCCACAAGTAAGCTGTCTTATGGGGATCAAAGTCATGTGGGCTCATGGACTTACCGTGTGACCCAGCAGTTCCACTCCTACTCAAGAGAAATGAAAACACATGTCCTCACAAAGACTTGAACCCACATTGTTCATGATAGCCCCAGACTGGAAACTAAAAATGCCCAACTGGTAACTGATAATCAAAAAGTGATCTATCCAAACATTGGAATACTATTCAGCAATAAAAAAGGATCTAGCTATTGACACTTGCAATGCCATGGACAAGGCTAAAAAAAGCACTTATCAGGCAGTGTGAAAAAAGCCAGACAGAAAAGACTGCATAATGTATGATTCTATTTATATGAAATTCTCAAAAAGGCAAAAGTACAGAGACAGAAGGCAGATCAGTGACGGCCTGTGACTGGAGTTGGGAGTGGGGAACGTTTAGCTTTTGGGGGAGATAGAAGAATTCTAATACTGGATTGTGGTAATGGCTGCACAACTGTATTAATTTACTAAAACTTACTGAGCTGTACACCAGCAATGGTAAGTTTTATGGCATGTAGATTACACCGTGATAAAGAGACATGGCAATTCCAAAAAATCCACTGGGTTTCCTTCTCTCTGGCCTTCATTTATTTCTTCCTTCTTCTCTCCCTCCTCCCCAACCAATTTATTAAACCTTGAAATTGTTTCTGGTTTTGTTACTAGGTATTTATTGGACTTGTTGGTTCATTCAGCATTTATGTATTGAACACCTACTCTGCCCCAGGCACTGGCTCAAGTACTGGTGATAAGGCAGTGAATAAAATAAAGTCCTGGCTTCTGGGAGCACATGCTTTAGTGGAAGAGACAGACAAATGCAAACTCCATGTTAGGAAGCCACAAAAACAGGCTTTGAATGGAAGAGGACGGGAGAGTGAGGGCAGAGATCATTCTGGATAGGAGTTCAGGGAAGGCCTGGAGATGGCCCGGGAGTGACAATGAATGGAGCGAGCCCCGCTGCGTGGCTCCTGGGGGAAGGACCCTGCAGAAAGAGGAACAGCCAGCTCGGTGCATAGGAGGAACAGCGAGGAGGATGGTGTGGCTGGGGAAGGAGGAGCAAGAGGGAAGAGGCGGGGCCAGATCCTGGGGTATCTGCCATTGTAAGGGTTTTGGGTTTTATTTTCAGGATGATGGAAACCACCGGAAGGTGAGGAGGAGGATGAGACCCAATCAGTTTTATTAACACATTTCAAAGGATCGTTCCAGCTGCTGTAAAGCACAGACCGAAGGGGATGGAGAATGGCAACGGGGAAGCCATTCGGAAGCTACTGCAGGAGCCTGGGGGGAGAGAATGGAGGCTCAGGCTAGGCTGGTGCTAGCGGACAAGGGGCTCAGAAATGCGGTCTATTCCGAAGGAAGACCTGACAGGATTTGCAAATAAAGAGCTCAGGCGCTAATAATCTACCAGAGGAGACAGAGCTGTGAAGGTAAGAGCCGTAATTAACATATACTGAGCACTTACTGTATGCCAGGCCCTCTGCTAAACACATCTTTTGATCCTCAAAGTAAATCTGATGTAGGGCCTATGATTAGCACCATTTTACAGATGGGAAAATTGAGGCCCCAAGAGATAAAGCAACTTGCCCACGGTCAAGAAGAGTTGAACCTGGACAGCTCAGTTGCAGACCCCACTCTCTTACCTTATTTGTGTGTGCTGAGTGCTAAGGAAGAAGCACGCACAAGATGGGCAGATGCAGAATGTCTGGGTGAAGAAGGCAGGGAGGGCTTCTTGGAGGGGGAAGACCTTGAAATGTGATTTGAAGGGAGAAAAGGAGAACTCCAGGGCACAAGGAGCAGATGCCATTCCAGGCAGGGGGATAGCATGTGCAAAGTCTGTGAAGCAGGGTCAAGCTTGGCATGAAGCTAAAACATTCTATAAGGCAAGAACATGGGATAGCTGGGAAGGAAGATTGGAGAGAGAGGCAGAGGGCTAATCCTTCAAGGCCTTCCATATGGCTGGCCAAGGAATTTTGTTTGTACCCCAGAGCTCGGTGTCACTTTAAACAGTAGATGTTTGACGTAGGCAAAGCAAAATGATTAAAGTGCACAGGAGAGCACTTTTACTTAAATAGGTATGGGTTATTTATTTATTTTAATGTGAATTAGAAAAATCTATAATTAACCCATTAAAGATAGTAATTTCATAGAAATTGCTGAGGATGGGAAAAAATTTTAATGCACTTGATTGAAAGAAAGTTGTCATATCATTAATAGTACAATTGGAAGATTATCCATGCTGCATGTTTGCAATATTGAGATTGGGAACCCCCTAAATGCCCATCCAATAGGGACAGGTTAAAGTATGAGACAAGGGAATGCAAAACCACCTTAAAAAATGAAGAAGCTCTTTGTGTTTTAATGTAGAACAATTTAAAATTGCATCATTAAGTTAGAAAAGCAAAAGCAATTGGCAGAACTTGATGTCTGGTGTCCTTCCATTTGTGCGTGTGTATATTCTTATATTTGATTAGACTTTCCCTGGAAGGACACATGAGGAACTGGTAACAGTGGCTACTTCTGGAAAGGGGGCCTGGTGGACAGTGGTGGATAGGAAAAGTTTTGCTATATGCCCTTTTATGGTTTTTGCATTTTGATCCACCTGAGTTCATTTGAAATAAAGTTAAAAGATCTGATATGAATGATAGTACAGGCAATACATACAGTCAAGATCATCTTGGTGGTACGGGCAAGTCGGAAGTCTGAGACCCGTGTGGTAGGCAGTGGGCAATCAGAGGAAAGCTGGGCAGGTGAGGAGCTTTCCATAGTGGGTCTGGTTTAATTAACAGGTTGTGTGTTGAGTGAACTGGTTGTGTGCACTGAGTGCTTTGCATCACTTCTTTCCTTCTGCCCTTTTTCACCTCTACAGTCTCACTGTTTTCATAAGAATCCTGCAGGATGGGAACCCTCTGCAAAAGTGAGGGCCTTTAATCAGAATAAATGTCCATGATTCAGGCCTGAACCACACCCTCTGCACCCCAGGGCTCGGCGGTAGCTGCTGCAGTGGCCGTGGGCATCTCAGCGCCAGACCCGGGCCAGAGGCTCCGCCCTGCCTCCTCCGTCAGACATGACCTAATGCAGCCATTCCTTTCCCTGTCTTGAACCTCAGTTTCCCATTCTGTAGAAGTGAGATCACAGTAGCACCTCTGTCCCCAGGGTTATTGTGCTGAGAATGAAATGAGCTAACACGCGAAGCAGCACAGCTCACAGGAGAGATTCAGGACGCCACAGATGTCAGCTCCTGTGGGCTGAGGGAAGTCAAACAATGTCTTCTTAGTCAAGAAACATTTGACCACTGAACTCTGAGGGGTAGAAGAGGGGTCTTGAGGACTTTGCAGTTTGTTAAAGAGCCCCAATATGCTCCTAAAAAAATACAAAATATAGAAACAAACAAACAGAAAAAGCAATTTGCCAACCAGTAGTGGAATGAGAAGTTATTTTGGGAGCCACATGGGCAGAAGTAATGGCAACATTTTCCCCGGTCATCTCTTCTTCAGTCTTTATGAGAAAGTCTTAGTGCCAATAGGCCTTTCACACCTGTCTGGGTTTACCAGGGCATCTGGACAGAATACCACAAGCTAGTTAACTGGCTTATATAGTGGAAGTTTATTGACTTCTGTTTTGGAGGCTGGAAGTCCAAAATCAAGGGGTTGGCAGGACCGTGTTGCCTCAAGTCTGTCCATTCTGGAGGAGGCTCCAGGCTGGCTGTGACTCAGTCTCTGCCTCTGTCACATGGCGCTCTGTCTCCATCTGTCTCCTACTCATGCCTACATGCTCTGTTCAAATTTCCAGGCATATTGAACCAAGGCCCATCCTGATTCAGTTTAGTCTCACCTTAACTCATAGCAGTGACCCTATTTACAAATGGATTCACATCCACAGAACTGGGGGTTAGGAGTGAATGTGTCTTTGTGGGGTTCACGATTCAATCCATTACAACACCCTTCCAACCTGTGCCACCTTCCTTTTATACCAAGGAGAGAGGCACACAGTTATCTTGAGTTAACTTTTATTTATGGCAAACAAGTCTGTTATTCCTATAATGGTATCAAATAAAGGTTTCCTTTTAAAATTCACGTAGATAAATAAACATGGAAGAAAACAGTTAAGTCAGCTCTGGTGTTGGTGGTACCAGATTTGGAAAAAGTCATAAAGATGGAACGCAAAGAACAGAGATGAAGAGTTTGTGATTTCAGTAGGTTCTGGAAAAACTAGATGACAGGTAGTTCAGAAGGGTTGGCCTTGGTCAGGAAATGTTTCCTGGAGGAGGCTGGGCTTGATGGGGGTTCTCGGGAAGGGCCAGGGTTCAAAGGATGGAGGGGAAAGGGAATTCCCAGCAGCAAGACCAGCGTGAGCCAAGGCGTGCTAGGTGCTTCCCACTCTACAACGTCTCGGCTCAAAGGCCACTTCCTCGGAGAAGTCTTTTCTGGCCCCACTCTGAGTCTGAACCCTGCCATGAGCTCTTAACCTTCCCTTTGCCTTATGACCGTTTATAATTCTGGATTTATTGGTGTGAGCCTCCCCGCCCTCCCCTCCCGCACCAGAAACGTTTTGAGAGCAGAGGCCTTGCCAATCATGTCATGGCATATTCCTGGTGTTTAGTACAGTGTCTGGCCCAAGGTAGGGACTCCTACGTTGGACTAATCCATCAATAATCAATCTGTTACTTCACCCATTAATGGTTGTCTTTTCCATCACGGTCATCTAAAGGGCAAGGGCAAGTGAACGGTCTGAGGATGCAGCCTCGGCTCCCTGAGGCAAGTATGAAACGGCTTTGAGGCTCTTCTTGCACCTTAAAAATGTATAAGCAGGTGGTATTCTGTGTCACCAAAGTCTGCTGACTTTAATCTGCTAGTCTTGTTCTCAGTTACTCATTGAAGAAATAATTTCCCAGGGTTGGCTTTCCAGAAAGATGCACCATCCCCATCCTGCGGCCTCAGTCAATCTCCACTGCACGTCCCAATTGAGAAGCTTGTCTTGGACAGCCTTTGAAATCTTTTCCTAGCAGGTTCTGTAGTCTGTGATCTCAACACACTCAGGGACACGTCGGAGGTCCCTTTTTTGATTCTTTGGGTCTATTCTCCGAGTCCTCTTCCATTTCCAATTTCACCCACACATTCTCCTGCCTTTTACTAGTTCTTTTGTCTTGCTTCTCTGACCCTGACATCTGAAAATTCTGGGTCCTTAGGGCTGAATCCTGTAGGTCAGTGTTCTCAGATTTGAATGCACTTCAGGATCACTTAGAGGGCTTGTGAAAAGGTGGGCCTGAGATCCTGCATTTCTCACAAGTTCCCATGCTGTTGGTCTGGGGACCCCACTCTGAGAATCAAATCACTGTTATCCTCTCATCCCTGATTGCTACCCGAGCTCCTGGAGCTTAACAGCATCACATGTCCAAGCTTCATCCCAGACCAACTGTGTCCAACTCTCTAGATGGGAGGGCAACTTGTAGGTAAGTTTAAAGTTCCCCCTGGGGATTCCAATGCTCAGCAGCCCAGAGAGGCCATGACCTGCCCAAGGTCACAGAGCAAGGGAGGGGGAGGCAGGGCTAGAGCCGAGGACCCCCAGCATGCCTTCCCAGCATGCCATCATGCCTGTGTGTGTGTGTGCATGTGCGTGTGCGTGTGCATGCCATCACCTACTCTGTCCAAGGAACAGTGCCAGGCTCTATTAGGCACGTTGGCTTACCTATCCCTCACTTTACAGGAAACTGAGGCTCAGAGAGGTGATGCTGTGTGCCTAAGGTCACCAGCTTAGTTGGTGGAAAGGGTGGACTGGGCACCCAGGGCTACCTGCCTTCCAGGGCCGCCCTCTCTGTGGACAGTACGGGACAGTTCTAGGCCTTAAAAGCAGAAATGCCTGCACTTGCGTTCTGGTTCCCACTGGGGAGCCAGGTGAACTTGGGTAAGCAGCAGCCCCTCTCTAAGCCTCAGTCGCCCCATCTGAGAAATGGGACTGATGGTATCTCATACCTGTGGAAACGAAACGCCTGACTCCAGCCGGACACCGATGGCCCCCACCACCTAGCAGTCTCTTCCTCTCAGCCTCAGTGATGGTGTTTCCTAGGCACTTCCTGGACCATTCCGCCACTCACCTGGGACCCTGGGATGCTAGCAGAAACCCTGCCGTCCTCTTATCCAGGACTTACAAGGCAAGAGCTGTTTTAAGTTCTTATTTCTTTTGAGCGCTTACTACCTGCTAATAATGTTGACCCATCATCTCATTTAGTCCCTGCAACCTCCCTCCAAGTTAGGTACTCCACCTCTACTTTTCAGAAGGGAACTGACAATCAGGAAGGCCATGCAGCTAGCCAGGGGCTGAGCCAGGGCAGGACCCAGGACCACCCACCTGCGGAGACCACGGCCTTGGCAGAAACTTCCAAAGTAAGAGCAATGCGGACCCCCTTTATAAGTGCACTCCCTTTCCAAACCCAAATGGACAGCAGAAGGCTGCCTCCCCGGCTCTGCTTGCAGAGCTGGCTGCCTTCCCCACAGGGTCCCAGGCAGCGTAAGGAGCCTGGGTACTCCCAGAGCTGCTGCCGGGCTCCTGGCAGCTTTGGGTTTCCTGCAGCCTCCGGCTGCTCAGGAAGGTTCTTGAGTTTCTTGCAACCTCCTGTTTTCAGAGTTTGTTCTGTTCCCCCTCCCCCCAGCCCTCTGAGAAAGCCTCACCCTCTGTGTCAACTTCTGGTGTTCTGGAATGCTCTCTCTATGCTCTATTCCTGCACTCCAAGGAGGCCAGACTTGGGGAGAAGTTGGAAGTGACTGGGCAAGGTTCTTGGACTGTCCAGGTGGGTCTTTGGAGGAAACCCTGTGGTTTTTGTACTAGAAAAGGGAGGTTCATTACTTGGAAGCCAGGCTTCTTTGCTCATTATTCTTTCCCTGCCTCCCTCCCTCCCACCCTCCCTCCCGCGTTCCTTCCCTCCCTTCCTCCTTTCTTCCCTCCTTCTTTCCCTTCCTCCTTTACTGAAATCAACTGACAAACTGCTCACACCTATTCAGAGAAGCTCCCCCTTGACCTTGGGCTCATGGAAAAATCCTCCCCCATAACAAAGGTGGGTAAAATGGATCTTCAGTCTCTCCGGCCTCCTCACTGCCTTCCCTGCCAAAACCTTTTCCGTCTTTAGGCCTTAACGGCCTCCCAGCCCAGCTCTCCTTGGCAGGAGACTGCATGGTACAACTTCCAGGGAAGATTTGGAGTCAGAGAGACCTGAGTTTGAATCCTAACCTGATCCTTTGCTTTTGGGGTAACTTTAGCAAGACATTAAATCTCTCCCAGACTCAGTTTCTTTATCTGAAAATCTGGGCTAGCATGCCCACCAGGACTGTTGAGAAGAGCAAACGGGACAATGTTTGTCAAGTGCCTGCCATCCGGTAGGTGCTCACTGCTTGTTCACATCTCACCATGCTCATAAAAGAAACCCCTCCCCTATCAGGGTTAATGGGCAAATTCATTTGGGTATGATGGATGATAGCTAAAAATACTTACATCTTTCTACTTATGAATACATATTTATTTCTATTTTCTCCTTTAATGTTCACAATGATGTATTTTTCATTTATTTATTTATTTCTCTCTCCTTCCCCACCCCCACCCCGGTTGTCTCTTCTCTGTGTCTATTTGCTGCATCGTCTTTGTCTGCTTCTGTTGTTGTCAGCAGCACGGGAATCTGTGTCTCTTTTTGTTGCGTCATCTTGTTGTATCAGTTCTCCGTGTGTGCGGTGCCATTCCTGGGCAGGCTGCACTTTCTTTTGCGCTGGGTGGCTCTCCCCACAGGGGGCACTCCTTGCGTGTGGGGCTCCCTTACGCAGGGGACACCCCTGTGTGGCAGGGCACTCCTTGCACACATCAGCACTGCGCATGGTCCAGCTCCACACGGGTCAAGGAGGCCGGGGTTTGAACCGCGGACTTCCCATGTGGTAGGCAGACTCCCTAACCACTGGGCCAAGTCCGCCGCCCACAATGATGTATTAATGCTCCCTCAAACCTGTTTTACAGAGGAGGAGACCAAGGCTCAGAGAAGTTGTGTAACTGGCCAGGACCCAACAGCTCATCAGGGGAAGATCCGGTATTCCACCCTGGGGCTTGCCTGGGTAATATGTTAATAGATTTTTGTAGATGAATTACTGCATTTTTACAAGAAGCACAAAGAAATGACTCCAATGCCATTCCAGACTGTTTTGACTGAGGGGTGGGGAGACCCGTATTGAGGCAGGAAGGAATTCCACGGGGGTCCTGCAGGTACACGAGGGGCCTCCTCAACAGGCTGATGGGGTGGGGGATGCTGAATTCATTGCTTTTCGAGCCAGAAGGAACCTCTGAGAAAATTTACTCCCTGCTGCATTTTGCACAAGAGGAAGACACAGCCTAGAAAGGAATTTGAGCCCCTGCTTTGTGATTCCCTCTGCAGGTTTCTCCGCATCCCGGAGGCCTAGTGACAGCAGCCAGGAGCTTCCCCAGCCTGTCCTGCTTCTCTTCCCATCCCCAAGTCAAAGGAGCCTGGAGAAGGCAGGATCCCCCCAACCCCCTTCCCTCCTACGAGGGCCCCCTCCCTGCCATCACTCCAGGGGGCTCTGGGGAGTGAGAAATGATCCAGATGCCACCCGACCCCCCCACCCCCCACTTCAGGGGTGAGGGAAGGGGGAGGGTGTTGGCAGTGACTGAGAGCTCCATCCAATGCCAAGCATCGATCTGCTCTGGCGTTGTCATGGCAACAGCTCTTCCACACAGGGCGAGATCAGCTCCCTACATGAGGCCTTCTTCAGCCCTCCCGCCTTCCCGGGCCGCCCCCTCCATCCCCCGGCCCCCAGCTCAGTCCTGTTCCCCGTCCCATCCTGTCTGTGACAACCCCCGGCCCAGCCGCTGCCCCCTGCCTCCACCGTGCTCTCTGCCTCCGCCGCTCCTCTCCCTGCCCGTGTCCCAACCCTCCCTGCCTGCCCCTCCATGGGGTCTCGAGGCCTCAGGGTCTCAAACCTGTGCGGTCATGGCCAGCTGTCCCTGGGACACACCCAGAGAAGCAGGGGGACGGAGAGGAGGCAGTGAACCTCTTCCTTCCAGCAAGCCTCTCCTGCTTCCCAGCCTGCAGCCTCCTCCAGGGGATGGGAAGGCCACCAAACCATTCCACCTGCCTGCCATGGGCTGCAGAGAGAGGAGCTCGGAGCTTCTAGCCCCTGCTCTGGCACTTACTAGTTTCGCAACTTCTGGCAAGTGGCACCTTCTCTGAGGCTCAGTTTCCTCAACTAAAAGGGAAAATAAAACTACGGTCACAGTTACCATGTCACTGGGTTGTTATGAGGATAAAAGGAGGTGCCGACAGCAGCTCCGATCCATTGAAACTTTGGTATGTCCCAGGCATTGTGCTGGGTGCCTTATAGATATGCATTTTTAAATCCCAATGCTGTGAAGTAACCACTTTCTTTCTCCCCATTTACAGCTTGGAGAGGCTTTGTGGCTTGTCCAAGGTGGCCGCCTCGGAGTCCTGGAAGCAGTCCCTGAGCCCAGTGAGGCTGCTGCCCACGTTCGTGAGTTCACATGCTTAAGTTTCTTTTTTCTGAAAGTGGCAAGAGGATTGCCTGGCACACAGTGGGTCAAGAATATATACCACCCCCTACATCATCTGCTAACTGATGAAGTCCCTGACTGCACGCCTGTAATATATCCCAGGTGTTAGAAATGCAATGGGAAATTCCACACAACCCTTGTCCTGGAAAAACTTAAGGTGTTGCAGCAGGAGACAGACGTGTTGCACAGCTAAGGACCGCATGGCGTAGGGGTCAAGAGCCTGGACTTCGGAATGCTAGGTCTAAGGGCAAGTATCTCCTCCCCTACCTACCTGCTGGGTGATGGTAGGCAAGTCACCACCCCTTTCTGAGCCCTTGTCACATCTATACAATGGGGCTGTCAGTGAAGAGTAAGTACCTGCCTTACGGAGATGTTTTTGAGAAGTGAAAAAGAAAATGCACCCACCACCCCCAGCACACTGCCCTGTCTAGGTTAAATGCTCCGGAAACGAGTCAATGTCAGTGTTTTGATTACCAGCTCAGGAGAGGTGGCACACGGAGGAGGAAGAGGTTGGAGGAAACAGGAGAGACTCCAAGAAGGTGGGGAGGACCTTGGGAGAATGGCTGTCAGCCAGGCAGTCTGGGCTCTCACTTCCCAGGTCATTTAAGGCCGAGGATGGAGCTGGAGCACCAGCACGAGCCAGCCTGGTGGGGGGAGCACGCAGTGTGAATAGCAATGGCCCGCCCTGACTGAGCACTTGCTATGTAGCCGGTGCTGCTTTGGGATGGGGCTTCACCACCCTGGCTGCACCTTAGAAAACCTGCGGTGCTTCTCTTTCGATTTGCTACGATACAGATGCTGGGGCCCATTCCCAGAGGTTCTTGTTTAATTGGTCCAGTGTGGCCTGGCTACCCTTTTTGTTTTGTTTTATTTTGTTTTGTTTTCTTTTAAACAGCCCCTCTTCAGGTGATGCAAATATGTGGCCAGGATTAAGAAACTCTGGTCTAGGTGTTTTGGAAGAATTAACTCATTTATTCTCCATAAAGGAAGTGCCCTGACTGGGAGAGGTTGAATAAGACGCCAGAGTCACAAGGTTAGAGTTAAGGCAGCTCGGAGTCCAGCTCTCTCCTAATGGCCAGGCCATGGTTGTTGGAGAGGAGGGTATGGGGGAGAAGGTTGGGACAGAGAGGGCGGGGGGGAGGGGGAGCGGGAAGGGGAGGAAAGGGGATGGGGATACCACGCAGGCAGCTTCACTGTCTCCTCAGTGTCCCCATCTTTCTGGCCCAAGTGTTTCCCACAAACATCTCAGGTAGTGCTTTCAGGGCTCAGTACCTAGAGCATCTCATTCTCCATCCAGTCTTCACTGAATTGGGCACTCCGACTCTAACACGTGAGTGAACCACCTGGGGATTTTAATAAAATGCAGATTCTGATGCAGGAGGTCTGGAGTGGGGCCTGAGAGTCTGCATTTCTAACAAGCACTCAACTGGTGTGCAGACCACCCTCTGAGGAGCAAGTGGGTACAAATGGAAGTCTGATGTGCCTCTTCCATCTGTGGAGCCCACATATCCTTGAACTTGGAGAGAGTTCCTTTCTTTTGGTTCTAGGAATGACTTCTGCACCCTCTGTGTCCCATAACCCTCCCCAGGCTGCAGACCTAACCTACTTCATTCTTACATTCCTCAAAACCACCTCAGTGTTACCTACACCAGCACCTCACTAGTGGTGCCCAGAACTTTAGGGTGCCTTAGAATCACCTGAAAGGCTTCTGGGAATCCAGGCTGCTATACCCCACCCTAGAATTTTTGACTCCGTGGCTGTGGGTGGGGGGTGAGAATTTGTGTTTCTGACAAGTCACCAGGTGCTCTCTTGCTGTTGGCGGGAGGACCATGGTTTGAGAACCACTGAATTACAGGCACGTCTCCAGGACAGCATTTCCTTACGCATGCCTGCAGGGGCTAGATGTACAAGCTTCCTCACCAACCCCAATGGAAGAGGCATTTGGTACAGAGTCAGCGTCCCTGGCTTCAAGTCTTGGCCATGCCACTAGCTCCATTTGTGACCATACCAATTGTGGACTGAGGTGGATGCATATATTGGAAAACTCAAATAACAATGGTTTATGCAACATAGAGGTTTCTTTTTGTCTTCTGTGACATGAAATGCAGAGGTAGGTGATTCAGGGCTCATCTGGTAGTTCCCAGATGTCATCAATATTCTGGACTCCTATAATTCTGTTCTACCCTCTCTAAACTGTGACTTCTAGCATCAAGATTGCTTCATGGCCACAAAATGGCCACTTCAGCTCTGGTCTTCACGCTTGTGTTCCAGAAGAAGGAAAGGGGGTGGGGAGGTAAAAGGATGTGCCTGCTAAATCAGATCCTCTTTCAAGAAACTTTTCTGGAAGCCACACCAAACAGTTCCCACTTACATCTCATTGGCTGGAACTATATCACATGACCACCCCTACCTGAAAAGGGGACTGAGAAATGTAGATTGTGAGCTGGGCATGTTGCCATCACCAGTGAAATCTGAGTTCTATTCATGAGGACAAAGAAGAGAATGGCTATTGCTTGGGTAACTACCCATCTCTACCACAGTGACACTGGGCAAGTCATCTCCGCTCTCAGACTTTGTCTTTCCAAATGAAAAGGGAAGTTGGACTTAATGATCAATGGGATCCCATCCAGTTCTAACATTATCAGGTTCCATGAGTGTGTGCCTAAAATTACTCATGAATACCACAACAGCCCTCAGCCTAATGAAATGTCAGAACGTATCTTGTGCCTGTCCATTCATTCACCTATCCATCTCTCAAAAATATTTTTGCTACCACCTGCTAAGCACTAAGGATGCAACAGTGACTAAGACAGACATGCCCCTGCCTTCCCTGCTCCCTTAGAGCTGACAGTTTAGTTGGGAAGACAGACGTTAACAAATGACCTTCAAATGTTCCACAAGGTGTTATAAAGAAAGTGGATACTACATATGTGCTCCAAAGAAAATGTGGGAAATGATACTTTGATTTGGAGGGTGGTGAGCACAGTAAAGATCTCCCCAAGAATTTGTTTTGAATCTGAGACCTGAAGAAGAAGGAGTCAATTATGCAGAAAGTCAGGGGAAGCACATTGTAGACAGAGAGAACAGCAAGTTCAGACACAGGGCCCGAGGCAGGAAAGAGCTGCTCTTTGTAGGAAATGAACGATGGCTGGGTGTCCAGACATCAATGGTGGGGAGGAGGCTGGTATGGGGTGAGGATGGAATGGTCAGCAGATATCACAGCTCATAGGCCCTGGTAGGGCAGTGGGAAATCACTGACATGTTTTAGGCAGAGATGGGACAAAGCTGACAAGATCAGATCTGCATGTTTACTAAGATTCCTCCGGATGCTGTTTGAATAAGAGATTATAGAGGGGACAGAGTGGGCATGAACAGCTTCAGGAGGCTAACATGTCTGTCTGGGTAGGAACTGAACAAGGTTTGGACTGGGGTGGGGGTGGTAAGCAATTATATTGAGAGCTAATGGGGGCATTCAACCATCCACCCATCCATCCATCCATTCCCCATCCATTTACCCATTCATCCATCCATTCACCCATCTGTCCACCTATCTATCTCTCCATACATCAGTGCATCCATCCTTCCACCCACCTACTCATTCAACAAATAAAGTGTCTGTAAGTGCGAGGTTCTACACCAGATATGTTGGGTGAATATGATGACTCAATCCCTGTAGTGGTTCACAAGTTGGAAGAGTAGAGAGAAAGACATAATCAAATCATCACAGTTCAGTATAGGCTGTAATAGCAGTGAGTGCCAAGAGGTGTTGGAAGAGACTCTTCACAGTGGTGACCTGTTTGCTCAGCACTGATGGAAGGTGAAAAACTACAGGATGATTCACCACTCTGGCTGCCATGGTGAGGACTTTTCTGGGCCACTTTAAAATGAACATGTTTGAGGGCAATGGCAAGAAAAGGGAAAATGGACTTGGAATTTAGCTTGGGGATAGGGAAAAAAATCCCAGGAAATGTTAGGAAGTAGATACATCCAGAACAGATAGAATTGTCCCATGAATCTACCTTATGAGGTCCTTCAGGGTAAGTTTGAAGCCCCCTTGTAGGCATCCCATTGGGAATTATTGGATGGACTCCAGCATCAGTGAGAGCAGGATTGGCTGTCTCTGCTCCGTGCTCCAAAGAAACCCATCAGACCAGGGTGCCAAGGCCCTGGGAGTGGAGAAGCCATGGGGCCTGAATCAGATGGGCTCAGAAAGGCCATGTGCCTAATGGTTAAGGATGTGGACTCTGGAGCCCAGCGGCCTGGAGATCCTGTCTCTGTTATTTGCTTGCTGTGCGACTCGGGTGAGTTAGTTAACCTCTTTGTGACTCAGTTTCCCACCTTATGGCTAGAGAATACACTTGTACCTTCCCTGTGAGGATTAAAAGACAATATCAGTATGGTGCTTAGAGCCTGCCTCAGTGCCTGCCATATGATAAAAGCACTATATGTGTCTTTGTTAATAAAGTCAGCCCTGTTTTAGTTATTTTTTGGGTTCTGTAGATAAACATCCAACTACCTTGCTCTCTGGCTCCAAGGGTAGTCCTAGAACAGAAGTCCTTGTGTTCAGGGGCAACCATGGAATGAACTGATACCAGTATTACATCGGGGAGTAATCTGTTTGCTTTCTTCCATTAAAGAAAAACTTGAAATAGCTTCCCAGTGTCCTTACTTCCTATTCCTAGTCACAGGTCACTTAGGCCCAACAGTGTCCTGCCTGCCCCATACTTCAGTAGGTTAAAAGGATGCTTTACTGGGACAAGTTTGACTTTTGGAGTCATATTTGGTTTCAATCTCTGCTCAGCTGTTGGCAAGTAACTTAATCTCTCTCTGAGTGCCAGCTGCTTCACCCAAAAATGGTAAATAGTGCTGAGCTTGAGAAGCTCTGGAATTAGGTAGTTGAAGCCCAAGTTCAGTGGCTGACTCATTGTTGGAGCAGAGAAGCTGTGGGGCTAGAAGCAAGAAGGGTCAGAAAGTCATATAACGTGATGGTCAATGGTGTAAATTTTGCAACTTGACTTCCTGGGTTCGATATTCAAATTTTCCCTTCTTTTTTATTCCATTTAGGTCTGAAAGTACCCAAGGTCATGGGTCCATGGCTGGGGCAATGCCACACGTTTTCCTCTTACCATTTTTCCTGGAGCTTCAAAACATCTTGTCAGGTTCTTCCCTTGAACAGGTGAAGTATTATCACCCTCTTTTTTTTGTTGTTTGGTTTGGTTAAGTGGGAACCAGAGGAGTCCAGCACTTTGGTTGAGAAGTTTCAAGCCAGCACATCCTGCATGCATAAAGTCTACCCAACACACGGGTCTACCCTTACAAAAGTGTGATACTGATGGACACTTACACATTGGGGTTCACACCCCTTTGTCTAGTCTTTCTTGAATACCAGATACCTGTTTCGAAGTCAGAATTGGGGAATGATGTGGGCCAAAAAGACGATGACAGGTTGGCCCACTCAAAGATTACAATGAGCAATTTCACCTAATTCCCTTGATGTTCTGTACCCTAAGTAACCCTGCTCTGCCACTTTCTAACTGTGTGATCTTGGAGAAGTTTCTTAATGTCATCTCTGTCTTCCCTGTCTATCATATGAGCTTAATATGATACCTCCCTCCTAGGGTTGTAATGAAGTGCAAATTTGTCTGCCTTTGTCAAAATGCCTAACCCAATGCCTTGAATGCAGTAGGAACTTAATAAATGCTGTTTCCTTTCAGCCCGACACAGGTACAATCTCCCAATTTATCTGTTGACAGCAGATGATGAACATCTTTGTTGAATTTACTCCCAGACTCTCCTCTTTGCCAGAGGCACAACAGCTGAGCTTATCATCATGACCTCTAGCAGTTGTTAAGTTTTTTGCTTGGCTTGGATGGGGGTGGGGAGGAGCCAACTCACCAGTGGTTTGAGAGTCTTATTCAGACAGACTTGCATGGTAAAAAATTTCCAGATTCAATTACCAGTTGAACAGTGGGGGTGTTCTAGGCAGCTGTGTTGGGTCAAGCCTTCCTTTGAACACATTCTCTGCCTTCCACTTACTGTTCTCTTCTCACTAACTTCCCCCATGACTTGTCTCTTTTCCCCAGAAATGGGTGGTCTAAAACAGGCTCTGGAAGTCAGACAAAGCTGGATTTGAATATTGTCCTTGGCTCCTATTAACACAATTCATTAACTCTAAGATGACTTTGAGTCTAAATTACACCATCATTTTATGTATCACCAAGAATAACAGAATGCTGCCCCTCAAACTATGACACGCCATTAATTACCATGCACATTTCAATTTCAGATAGCATAAAATGCGGGAAACATGTGCTTTGGGAGGTCGTTTTCCCTTTGTAAGGAATGAGTTGAGGAAATGAACAATTAGCAAGCGCTTACCATATGCCAGTTCCTCAATACATCTTCACACCAACCTGGTGAGATGGGCACTATCAGCATCAGCCTTGCTTTACAGGGTAAGAACTGAGTCTCAGAAAAGTCAGCTGGCTTTCCCAAAGTCACATAACTTACAGCTGACTGGCCTTGGACTTCTTGGGCATGCTGCCTTGTCTGGGCTGCCTTGTGAGTCCCCCCTTGCTGACAGTATCCAAATACGGGATGGATGATCCCCTGGTAGGTATGTCCATGAGGGGATCTAGTTCTGTAAAACACCACAGTGAATTCCCTTCTCATGAAGGGAGAAGGAGCCTCGGAGAGTTTAAGTGACTAATGCAAGGTCATGATGCTAGGAGAGATGTGCTGGGGTGCAAACCCAGGCCCTCCTGGTTCCAGAATCCTTCCTTCCAGGAGTTCAGCCCTACTGGAAGGAAGGGAGGAATTGAAGCAGTCAATAGACAGGTAAATAAGCGAAGTGATTAGATCACTCCAAGAGCCGGGAAGGAAATAAACGGGGTGATTTGGTAGAGAGGAAATGAGTGTAGTGAGGAATTGGGGAAAGACTCTCAAAAGAGATAATCACTGAACCCTCAGCCCGTTCCCGGCTTGAGGCTCACATCTGACAAGGCACATAATGCATGTATCCTAATATTCGGCACCTCCTAACTTCCCAATAATCGGTACTTCTTACTAAGAAAAGGTAAATGATTCCTCCAAGATCACTGTAGAACCGAAGGGGACGTGCACGCTCTGTCCTGGACCCTTTCATGGAATAGGAGGGAGGGTGGTGAGGGGCTCACACCCGCGGAGTGTGTCCCTCACACACACACACACACACTCACACTGCAGGGGCCTCCCTCACGCTTGGTGACTCCCCGGCAGCATGAAGCCAAGGCACTAACAGTCATCTCCACCCGCCATGCCGTCGCGGTGCGACCTTGGGCAAGTCACGTCTCCTGTCTGGGTATCTGTTTGCTCATCTGTAAAATGAAGGTTTGGGCCGAGATGGGTTTTGAAGGTCCCTTCCGGCTCTCACGCTCTTGTCATCCTCTCGCCCGCTCCGCCTAACTTCTCGGGCTGTGTTCCCACAGTGCCCTCTACTGGCCCGTCGATAGATCACAGGGGCTGCACAGGCCTCAGGAAGAGGCGCTGGCAGCTGCGGGCCCGGGAAACAGGGCTGGCCATCTGTCACCCCTACCCCAGCTGCTTCCCTGTGGTAGTGGATTTAGGAACCTTAGGGGCAGATGTAGATGAGAAGACAGGGGTAAGGGCCAGGAAACTTGAGTTCCCAGAATCTCAGAACTTATTGCAAAGGTGGCAAATTAGCTACCATTTGCCTAGCACCCGCCAGCTACCAGGCATGGGCTAGATGTGATATGCAAAGCAGCGAGGTGACAGGAGCAGGGCCTGCTCGGAAGAGGCAAGGTCGACTTGGAGGCCTAAAAGGATTGAAGATCAGTTGGAAAGATTGGGACAGGCAAGGAGGACATCGTGTCCAAAGTTCCCGAAGGAGGGAAAGACCTTGGTGTATCCAAGGAACAAAAGAAGAGGAATCAATAATTACTGTGAGGTCCAACCTGGATGCTGGAGGCTAAAGACTCTTGAAACATTCAAGCCATTACTTGTATGTGAACGTGGTTAAAAGGGGGAAATATTAGGTTGTGCATATTTACTAGTATACAATATTTTTAAAAAAAGACCCATGGAACTGCACAACACCAACAGTGAACCCTAAGTTAAACCTTGGACTGTGGTTAATAACAAGATCCTAAATGTGCTTTCATCAATAAATGTATCACACCAATGCAAGGCGTTAATAATAGTGTAATATATGGGAATTCTGTATTTTATGCATGACTGTTCTTTAAAACCTGCGACTTTTCTAATTAAAATTTTAAAACCTTCTGTGTAATGGAAGTAAAACCACGTTGGGAAACTTCTTGGTGGTGCCGACTAACGCTGAATATACACATGCACCTCAACAGAAGTGGGTACATGTGTTCACCTAAAGAAGTGGACAAGAAAGCAGCACACTTCACAATGAGCTTGAAACCACCCACATGCCCATTAACAGAAGAATGGGTCAATAAAGCAGGCTCTATTCTTCCAGAGCGTAATATGCAGCTATTAGAATGACCAAACTATAATTAAACACCTCAGCCTGGACGAAGTTCACAGAGAGAATGATAAGCATGAGAAGTCAGGATAAGATGATGCACAGAGTAGGAGTCCTTCTTATAAAAAGTTCAAAAACAGACAAAACTAAGCTGTGCTGCTGGAAGTCAGGGTAATGATTACTGTGCACAGTGAAGTGACTGGAAGGGGCAAGAAGGGACTTCTGGGGAGCTGGCCAAGTGCTATTCCTTGATCTGGCTGTTGGCTCATTTTGTTAAACTTCATCCAGTTGTACATGTATGATATGTGCATGATATGTATATTATACTCCACTAAAAATATATTAAAGTCATTGTGTGGTTACAAAGTGACATAGGCACCCTCTTCATCACAATCACACCACTGTCAGCGCAGCAGTAGCAACACAGTCACAAATATTTGAGGACAAGATCCTAAGGGCTACTTTACCATCTGAGGCATTCCTTCTGGAAGGGCACACTTGGCAAAATAAATCAGGGCCACCGAGTCCCTGAAGAGTGAGGAATGGCTGGCCAAGGAGCTGGCTCACCAGGTTCCTTAGAAAGGGCTTGAAGAATCAAGGAAGGGAGCGTTTCTCCCAACTCTTCTTTGAGTTGTCAACCAACTTCTTGCTCGGCACTGCAGGACCAGACAGTCATTCTCCCAGGTTCTGAACCAATGGGAATGTGTTTCCTGAGAACCCCAGAATGGACAAAACTGGGCTGTGCTGGGGTGGAATGGTTTGATATCTGCAGCTTGTTAATTATGGAGTCCAGATCATCAAGTAGAGCAGCTTAAATAGAGTAAGCACCACTAGTCTAATTTGCAGATGACCCACTGTGGCCTGGGGAGGCCAACTGGCTCTCTTGAACATATACATAAGCAGATGTCACACTGAAATGTAAATGTCTAGATTCTCAATCCAGTGCATTCTGAAGATCGCTCAGTTTTCTTGTGGACACAAATGAGTGGTTGGGTTAGATCGCCTGGAAAGCTCCTCAGAATCTCCCAGGTAAGATAATTCTTCTGAGTTCCTGCTGAGTGTGAATATTTTTCAGCCTTTCCAGGGTTAGCTAGACAGGGTTAGCTAGTAGCCACACCACACACACATACACACATATCTTGCCACTCTCTTGTGTCCATTCACTGTGTGTTCTATGTCTGCTTGCATTCTCAGCAGCCCCGGAAATCTGTGTCTCTTTTTGTTTCATCCTCTTGCTGCATCAGCTAGGCTAGTGCATGCAGCACCACTCTTGGGTGGGTTGTGTTTTTTTCACTAAGGGCGGCTCTCTTTACAGGGCACACTCCTTGCACGTGAGGCTCCTCTATGCGGGGAACACTCCTGCGTGGCATGGCACTCCTTGCACACGGTAGATCACCACACAGGCCAGGAGGCCCTGGGTTCAAACTCTGAACCTCCTATATGGTAGGTGGACGTTCTATCAGTTGAGCCACATCCACTTCCCCTAACTGTGCAATTTTGAGCGACCTTACCTAAAGTCTTTGGATCTCAGCTTCTTCATCCTTAAAATGTTAAAGTGCTGACCCACCCAGAGGCACTAAATAAATGGCAGGCATGTGTTATCTGCATGACTTCGAATAGCCACTTAAACTTCTATATGCCTCAACACCTAACTGAAAGGATTATTGTGAGAATTAAATTGGGCAGCAAGTGAAAAACATCTGGCACAGTGC
Source organism: Dasypus novemcinctus (assembly GCF_030445035.2). Taxonomy (NCBI): domain Eukaryota; kingdom Metazoa; phylum Chordata; class Mammalia; order Cingulata; family Dasypodidae; genus Dasypus; species Dasypus novemcinctus. The sequence goes on along the minus strand of NC_080695.1, from coordinate 53,242,446 downwards.
TTTGTACAATCAAGTGGTCGATAAAGTAGTATTCCATGTGCTGAGGGATGGGGAGCCTCCTTCCACATGCTCCCACAAGTCCTATTTCTAGGAAACCCAAAGATTCTAAAACATTGCCTCCTTATTGTTACATGTAAGAGGCAAGAGGACAAGGAGGGCAAATAAAGAGCTGCAAGAAGCAGCTTAATCCACTAAAATGAGAGTAATAGTGGCAGTGATGATGATAATGCTGCAGTTAGCCTCTGCATTGCCAAGTGGCATCACAGCCTTTATTTCCTGTATTTCTCCAGCAACCCTCTGGATTGTTAGAGCAGCTACTATTCTCATGTGACATATCAAGAGTGGGAAGTGCATGCACACATGGTCTAGGGCCCATGCCCAAGGGCCAAGTCCTTTAACATCGTAACTCTTCCCAAGGCCCTGGGAACCAGATGGGAGGCATCAAAATGAAATATACACAACAGTCCCCCATACTTACTATGATCCAAGTAAACATGCTAAGTATTCTTTGAAACAAAATTAATGCCGCTTTCAGAGTCTTTCCAGAATTCAGTATTCTGACTGGTCTAACAATGAAGGCTTACTCTGATCTGTGTATGTTTGCACAACCCTTTCTGTGACATTTTAAGATTTGATTGCTGTTTGGTTGGTGTTTTAGTTTGGGAGGCTACTGAAATGCAATATACCAGAAACAGGTTGACTTTTATAATGGCGATTTATTAACTTACAAGCTTACAGTTCTGAGGCCCTTTAAATGTCCAAATTAAGGAATCATCTGGCAATGCTTTCTCCCTGGAGACCAGCTGCTGGTGATCCTGCACTCCTCTGATAGATGGCAAGGCACATGGTGACATCTGCTGGTCTCTCCCTTCTCCTCTGGGTTTCATTGCCTTTGGCTTCCTGCTTTCTCTCTGTATCTCTCTCCACCATCATTCCATTTTTAAAGGACTCCAGTAAGAGGATTAAGACTCACTCTAGACCATGCCTTAATTGAAGTAACCTAATCAAAAGACCCTTAACTGAAGTAACCTAATCTAAAGATCCCACCCACAGTAGGTTCACAGCCATAGGAAGGAACCAGCTTTAAGAACACGATTTTCTGGGGTACACACAGCCTCAAACTACCACAGATGGTATATGCATTAAGTTCTGGACTTAGTCTCCCAAGCTCTTTACAGGATTTCCCCCCAACCCCTGCCATTAGGTAGTAATCACTCTTCAGTTTCATTCAACTTGCTCTTCACCAATAACCACTATTGCAGTCCCATTGGACTCAAACTTCTGACCATCACCACCACCAAAGCCACAGAACTGGGAACTAAGGGGAAAGAAAAGCAAATCTCTATAGGATCAGCTACTGGTAATGGGTGGATTCCTGAGGTAGGTCCCAGAATTCCTGTTTCATATTCTGATTTGGCTCTTTTGCCACACTGTGCAAGTGGGTACGTCTCCTTCATTTCTGATATTAAGCCATTTCTTCCCCTCCTGGAATATACCAGCATGATTATCTGGGAGGCAAAAGAAGAAAGGGCACAGCTTCATTTGCTCCACCACCCATGTCTGAATATGGTGAAGTCCCTGCCCTGAAGGAATTAGCGGTCTGGGAGCTGGGGGCATGGGGAAGATGCAAAAATGTATCATTTCAGACGCAGTGTGATGATAAAGTGCTCCAGGGAAGGGGTCACAGTACAGAGAGCCATCAGCTCTAGCCTGGATAGGAGGGTACAGGAAGTCCCAAAGCTGAGTCCTGAAGCATGATCCACATTCCCCAAGGGATGGAGGGGACTTCCCAGACTCCCCAGCAACAGGAGCAGCCGCTGCAAAGGTAGGGTGGTGTGAGAGGGAACATCTCAGAGAATTGTGGGAAACTTGGTGTGGCTGAACCTGGATTACGAAGGGGAGAAGTGAAGAGCTAAGGCTGGAGAGTCAGCTCAGAGGGCGGGGCCTTTGCCAGCTAAGCAGGCAGACTTTACCCCATAGACAGCAAAGAATTGCTGGAAGTGACTTGCTTTAGAGGATCATGAGCACAAGCAGAGAATGGATTGGGAGAGATGAGACTGCAGACAGCCCGTTAGTTAGGAAGCTACTGCAGTGACCCGGGAAAGAGAGGATGGCAGCTTGGACAAGAGCAGGGCCAGTGGGTCTGGAGAAAAGTGGACAGCTCTGATGACACTTGAGAAGGGACAAGTAATAGGGAGAGGAAGGAAAATGAGAGGGGTCCTCATCCCAGGGCCTCGGTGGAGGAGACATGGCCAGAGACCTGGCTCTGGGGACTTTGGATACAGGTCCTGTGTCTTGCGTATGTGTGTGTGCATGTGATTTCCAGCTCTTCACAGGAGAGGGAGAGGGCAAGGATAGAATCTGAAATGAGTTAGGTTGGGTTGAATTTACCCTTTGGGATCCCCCATCCAAATTTCCCACAGCCGACTGGCTCCACCTTCCTCCCTGCCCACTCCCATGCCTCCCGGGTCACAACACATCTTACAAAGGATTCCCAAGGGGCATGCCACTTCTCGCTGCTGGACCTCAGCTTTCAGATGGAAAACCAAGGAACTAAACTCCCTGCGGCCAAACCCCACCTTCTTCTCCTGGCCTGAGCAAGTGCTCCCTTCTCCAAACCCTGCTGAACTTGGCTGCCTGGAACTCTCATGGGCTGCCTGTTTGCCCAAGTAGACTTTCCACTCCCAGAAGGCTCTATACCTCTCTGCATCCCTCACCAGCTGCTCAGGACTTTCTGACTGTGGCTTTCTCACTGTCCTCCTTCTACACCAGAATTTCCAGATGCCGGGCCCAGAACCCATTTTCACTGTGCCCTCTTGGCTGGACTTCTTTTTGCCCCAGTTTCCAGATGGGCATCCCAGGGGGACAGGGGACAGGAAAGCTAATGTGGGAGGGATGCAGAGGACCTCGTCCCAGGGCCTTGGTGGAGGAGACGTGGCCAGAGACCTGGCTCTGGGGGATTTGAATCCAGGTCCTGTGTGTGTGTGTGTGTGCATGTGTATGTTCATGCATATATGAGTGTATGTGTGTGTATAGGATGTGAATGGCCCTGAGTTGTTTTTCTGTATTAAGGTGCACGTCTGTGTCTAGATAGCCACGTGTAAATCAGTGTATATCTGTTAGCATCCTCATATACCTATGAATGTCAAAGCCTGTGTATGTGAGAGGACTGGTGTTGACAATACCTGTTCACAGATGAGTGTTAGTGAGTAGGTACATGCTCCAGTGGGCCTGTATGTATATGGCAGTGCACATGTGTACATAGGTGCACATCTGTGTCTGAGTGTGCATGTTGTATAAACCATGGTAGAATAGAGTGTCTAGGTAAGGGCATAGGCCACCTGTGTTCAAGCCCTGAATTCAGGATTTAAGACTCTAGACTTTTAGGTGAGCCATTGTCTTCTTTAAGCCTTGGTTTACTCGTCTCTACCCTGGAGATAGTAACAGTACCCACCTGCAATGTTGCAGGTGAAGAGGAAATGATGCAATGCCCACAACACTCTTAGAATAATGCCTGGTACATGGGATGTGCTAAAAAATGCTGGCCATCACTAAGCTGTTTGTGGCAATTCATGTGTGAGTGGCTCTGGGCTTGAGCATGCAGGTGAGGATCTTTGCATACGTGGTTTCTGAGGCCGACAGCTATATTTGTTAGAATGTGCATACTGGTATGGATGGAAGCATCAGAGGGCTCGTGCTGTGAGTCCGAGGTCAGTGGGTATGTGTGTTTGAGTGTGATTTGCCCTGGAGGGGCTATGTGGAAATTTATGTTTCACTAGGACCATGAACCTTTTAATGGCATGGACAGTGTCTCATTCATTATTGTATCTCAGGCCCCTGGACCCAGGATATAGCAGTTTCTTAGCAGCTGACCAAATGAATGAAGTAGATTTAGCATTCAGAAATTGTTAGTCAGGTAGCAGTTGGAAATTAAAATTTTTAGCTAGGTAGCTAAATGAGAGAGATAAATGATGGATGGATAGATAGATGGTAAACAGATAGATTGACTGACAGAGATAGACAGATAGACACAAACAAACCTCAGTCAGTTCCACTTAAGTGAAATCCCACACACCTGTTTCAGGCCCGTCCCTATGGCAACACTTCCCTTGGTAAGTAGTAAGAATACTCTGGCTTCCTGGGAAGCAGGGGGCAATTCCTCCCAAGCAATCACTCATTTAGAGCAGCCACAATCACAGTGGTTTTGGGGGCATCTGTCCAAGAAGCTCTCCCATTTATTTGAGATGTGTCCCATCAAGTTGGCCCCAGCAGCCATGCCCATGCTGCATGGGTCTACCCACCTGGCCTCAGACAACAAGGCCAGGGAAGCAATCTGACCCAAGCAGGGAAAACCAGGCTCTGCCTGACGCTGGTTGGATGTGGGATACCGAGATGCTAGGCAGTCCCTTTAGGCTCTTGAATTTGGAAGATGTGAAGCTGGGATGTCCATATTTAATCAAGGGATAAATGAAGAGAAAAGTCTTGTTTCAGAGAGAGAGAAGAAAATGAAGAAAATGCACAAAAACATACAGATATAAGAGGCCAGGTAGATTCAGGAAGAGTGACAGACAGAAAGACAGACAAGCCTTGGGTTCTAACGGGTTTCCAGACCTCACTCCCAGTCTGTATACATCCAGATTCCATCTCCTTGCCCTTGGACTTTGAGCACTGATTTTTATAAATTAATTCCCATTCTCCCTAAATTAGGTGGTGCGGGTTTCTGTTTCTTACAACCACGGTCTCTGAACAAGCCAACCCCATTGGAAGGTCTCCTCCTAGCAGAGAAACAGGCTCAGCACCCAGGGCTCTGGCCCTGCTCCTGTCATTTCTCCCAGGCCAGCTTGGAGAGACGGAACTGGCAGCAGGGGGAGGGGCTGCCTTCTCTATTCATGGCATCTGTGTAAAGTGCATTGCGAGGGCTCATTAAAGGTTTCCAGAGAGGGACTTGGCTGCCAAAATGTCATGGAAGGATTGATTCACCATTTCCTTCTGGGGCTCCCTGGTCAACCCTTCTGAGCAAGGAGGGCCACTGCTCAGAGGTGGAGGTGTCCTCTGGAGTGACAGGATCTCTGCATCAAGACCAAGTAGTTTGCCAGGATCTGGATCCCAGGGGTTTTTGTGGTTCTAGGCAAATCAGAGCATACCTGCAGTGGGATGGGGGGCAGGGAGCAATGGGGATCAGCGTTCCCTGTGCAGAGTTTCCAGAACCAACACCGTTACATGTTGCCATGAAAATTGTTGAGACTATGATGGAAACACATCAGAGGAAGCAGTGTGAAAGTATGGGTCAGTCTGTTCAGGTCATCCACAGTCAGACCAAGAGGTACTCGAGAAGGATTCATGAGGGGCGGGGGTGCCTCTGCCATGGGCTCACTCCCCCACCAACACCTCTTCCCTGGAGTTACAAATAAGTGCTACTCTGGTGAAAGGTGGAGTCGCACTGGGCACCTGGCAAGTTTGCTCTCAAGGACCCGCTAGTGAATGAGAAAGTCAGCCCAGGACAGGCCACCAGGGTCCCCACCGTTAGTAAAAGAGGACTACAAAGGCATGGAGGGGTTAAAAAGGGGGAAAGCTCATCCCCTTCCCCAAGCCTAGACTGGCCTTAAGACTGTTACTACCAAGACTACATGATTTGGAGACGAAAGCAGCTCCTGAAGGCTGAGCAGGAAACGCCGTCAGAGGGAAGCACCTGCACAGCAAGGCCAGGTGCCCAGGAGCCTCTCAGAACCACCAAACCAGGAGGACAGGCAGGAGCATGGGCCAGATGGCCAGGAGCCCTGGAATGCAAGAGAAACGACAGTCACGTGGTGGGCTGGGGAACTCAGCGGCAACAACTGGCTGACCCCCCCCGATCTTTGGCTGTGCAAGGATGAGAAAGACTGAGCACCTCAATATCTGGTCTGGTTACAGCAGCTGGGAGGCAGTGAAGGGGTGAGGTGATAGAGGCCAAGCTATCTTTTCACCAAGTGCATTTTCATTGTCCTCTGAGTTCAAAGGAAGGTAGTTTTTCCCACCCTCCCTTTCAGGTAGGTGGAGCCATGTGACTGCATTCTGGCCAAGGGCATGTTGCTAGAAGTCACGGGTGCCATTGACAGGCTTGGTCCTTAAAACCTCCTACGGGATGCTCCATGCTCTCTTATCCACCATCTGGGGACCACATGCAGTGCTGTGGAAAGCCACAGCAGCTAGCATTATTTACTCTGACTAATACCGAAGAGGAAGAATAACACGGAGGTTGAATAGCACTAACTCAGTGGCCTGACTGTTGAGCTTAGAATCCCAATTCTACTACTAGCTGTGCAACCTAAAGCAAATTATTCAGCCTCCCCGTGCCTGATTTTCCTCATATGAAAAATAGAAATATATGTACAATCTCATAGGATTTTTGTAAGGCTTAAATGAATGAATTCCTATGAAGCATTTAGATCAGTGCCTGACACGTGGTAAACACCATATAAATGGAGTTTTGAAAACCAGGCTCTAAGGACTTGGGAGGCTGGGAGATAATCTGTTTCTCACATCACTGTACCATGTCACTGATGGATCTTGGGTGACAGTGCCTTATATGAGGGGGTCTGGGAGAAGCATGTGCACCACCCCCGCACATACACACACAACTAAATTATAACATCTCCCAAATTCCAAAGGAACTCCCTGATGTCCTAGAAGCATGAAGAGGAATACTGTAATTTTCAGAAAACATTAAAGAAGATACGTGAAACAAAGGTTGACGTTGAATAAAATATCAAAAATGGTTGCGCCATCAACTCCAGGTTTGAAACCCGTAAGGGCCCTCTTGTGGTGGTCTGCTCCCATCACATCAAATTGATTGCTCCATCCACGGGGCATCCTAGAGATGCGTCAATTCAGCAAACACTCCTGGGAAGCCCCGTTGTTAGCACTATGCTAACCTTAAGGACTGGCAGAAATGAATGAGACTTGAGGTCTCTACCCTCAAACTGCACTCTGTCTGGCTCTAACCATGTTCATCAATGAGCACTACTTTTCTTAGCACTGTCCAAATATTAGCAGAGTATGGACAAGTTATTTTGAACTTATTTGGAAGGGTTGTCTTTTATTTGGTTGGGGATAGGAAGAATTTTTCATGTATGTGGTTATCATAGCAAAATTTCAACAGCATGTGCTTTCCATTCTATCTGCAGTACTTTTCTTGGATTTGCCTGCCTATTGAACTCCATTTCACCCATCAAGACCACATTTGAATTATTACCACCTGCTGAAATTCTTTCCTAACCTTATCTAATACTGTTGTTACTCTTCCATGTGCAACTCAGCACCATCTACCCATTTTTATTGTTGTGCTTGTTGTTTATTTGCTTATATGCCTGTTCCATTTTGCAGTTATTGTTTCTTCTGCCTGTAAGGCTCGTCCCCAAATACATGCACATCTGACTGCTTTTTCTCATTTGAATAAAATATCACTTCTGAGAGTTTCTCTGCTATTATGCCTTCTACTTTTATAATAGAACATCAAACTCCAGTTGCACACTCAGAATAAAGACTACATTTCCCAGCTCCCTTTGCAGCCAGGTGTGGTCATGTGACTTAGCACTGATCAGTGAGAAGTAAGTGAAAGTCTTAGGTGCCAGCTTCCAGGAATGTTTCTTAACATACATTCCCTTCATCCATATTTTTTCCATCCTGCTGCCTAGGTTGGAAGGTTGGAGTTTTGGCTGCTATCTTGGACCATGAGGATAAAGGTTATACATCCTAAATATGATGAGGGAGTGAGCTGGAAGGGGCCTGGATCCTTGATTACTTCACTGTGCTGCCATATTAGCTTTTGGCTATTTACCACTGGGCTCCATTTCAGTAAGAGAAAAATAAACTTCTATCTTATTTACCATGTTATTACCCATGCTGGTACTTTCTGTCATCCTCATTTGTTTCTTTAGAGCAGTTATCACTTTGTAAATTACCTTGTTTACTTTTTTATCTTTCATTTCCAACACTGGAACATAACTGCTATGAGGGCAGGTACTCGGTCTGCTCTGTTCACCATTATATCGTCATGCCTAGAACAATGCCTGGCAACAGTTTCGCTAAATGCTCCCCTGCTAAAACTTGAGGCTCCCAAGGGCTTGGGTCTGATTTATGTCAGTTTCCAGAGCCCCTAGCAAAGGGCTGGCACACAGAGGGGGGGCTGCACTGAAAAGAGGAAAGAGAGAGGGTTGGGATGGCAGTGGGAGAGGCAGGAGAAAATGATGTACCTGCACTGCTGGGGCTTCCGTTCATGACTCCAAGGGATTGGGTATCTGTGAACAAGAGCAGAAGGTGAGGATTTCCTCCCTCACATGCCACGAACTAGAGCACTGTGGCCAAAGCTGTTCCAAATCTTCCTGAGGTCGTTACAGCCACTGAGAGTTAACATTCTGGAGACATCTGTTATTTGGTAGGCACCTTTCTAAGCACATTTCATGCATTTAAAATTTAATTCTTCTAAGAAATTTGTGAGGAGAATGATTACACTTGTGTGTATTACTATTACATTTGACAGGTGAGAAGACCAAGGTTCAGCAATGTTAAATGACTTCCCACATTGTAATTGCTGGTAAGCAGCAGAGCTGGGATTCGAACCCCATTCTGTCTGATTCCAAAGTGGAAGATCCTAACCCTCCTGCTACCCTATGACAACACATGAGGCATCAAACTGAAGTCCCAGAGAAGGAGAAGGATAACTGAGGGCAGAACTTTCTCTCAAGACAGGCTATTTGATCCTAAGTTAACTCATCTGGCAAATGGAAGTAGTAATAATACTTACTTCCTAGGAAAGTAATGAGCATCCAATGTGATAATGCATAAAAGGCAGTTGGCATGGGGCTGGACACAAAAAAAGTATTATTATTACTTTTACTATTATTAATATTGCTGCATCCTAATTCCTTTAGGACAAAAACTTGCTTTAATTCTTTGAGGTTTCTTGACTCCTGCATGATGGTTGGAATAAAAATGGGCAGTCCTGCAAAACCATGGATGGGACAGATGAAAATTTGGGGGACAGGTTGGAAAAATTTCCCTCCATCCTACTCCAGAACACTGGTAACTGGATTTTGAAAAACAGTCATTCACTAGATAATAAAGTTGCATTTAAGTGGACGTTAGAACTTTACCCAAATGCGATTGAGTTATGGAAGCCTGGGAACAGGTGGAATAAGGAAAAGAAGATGTGCTTTGGAATAAGACAGAGCTGGGTTCAGTCCTAACTCCAGGAACTCATGGGCTGGATGGTCTTGGATGAGACTCTTAAGCTCTCTGAGCCTTAGTCTCTCTCCTGGAAAATGGAAACCCTTGGGAGAATTAAGTGAGTCAAGGCATGCAGAGTGATTAGCATGGTCTCCAGCAGATAAGAGCTCCACCACACACAGCAAATATTGTTATTCCTACCCAAAGAAATTCACACACCACCACCACCGCAGGCTGCTCTGAGGAGGCAGAAAGGCCCTGGTAGTTGGCAGGTGACCTCAGGCATCGTGGACTGACCGTCAGCACTTGGCCAGGACTGTCACCTCAATGCCCCCTGTCACCAGGACTCAGTCCACTTACCTTTCCGAGTGATGGGCCCCAAATCTAGAACCCGAGCTGGGTCGATGGCCACTGCTTCGCTGCGGAGTCGATTTCTAGAGCAAGTCTGTGGGAGTGGAGAAGTCTAGTTATATCAAAATTTAAATGTGTGGTTCCTATGCAGACTGCCCCCCTGCTGAGCAGTTCTGGCCTAAGAACTGGGCCCCACACACAAATGGCCCTCTGATGCTGTGGTCACCTCAATGGAGGAAATTCTCACTTTCATGTCAAAAAAATCTGGGTTTGAATCTCATCTCCACTGCGAAATTTTGGGCAAACGATTCACCTCTCTAAGCCTCAGTTTTCTCATCTATAAAATAGGTAACAATAGTACCTTCCTGGTTGTGAATAGTGACATGAGGCATGTCTGCCACCCACTTAGCAAAGTTCACAAGCACACAGTAAGCATTCAACAAACTCCAACTCTTAGGGGACCATGACAAATTGGGGTTAAGAGCACTGGCACTGGAGTCAGACTGCCTGGGGACACATCTCAGTTCTGCCTTTTTCTAGGTGTTTGACCCTTGGGCAAGTGTCTTCTCTGAGCCTCAGTTTCCTCCTCTGTACAATGGGGTCCATAAAAGCATCTACTTAAAGGGTAGTTGTGAAAATTGAATTAGGTAAGGCACAGGAAAGGTTTAGTATGGTGCTTGACACAGAGTACACACTAAAAAGTCAACCATTATGATCATTTAAAATATGGCTTTTGTCAAGGGAACCTAATTAACAGCTCCTTCATTTGATTTTTCCTTTCTAAAGACAGAAAAAAATGGCTTACACATGGGATTTTAGGATTCATAAAGTCCATCCATCTTCCTTCTTCCCTCCCTCCTTTGCTCACTCCCATCAGTCCACCCACTCACCCTTCTTCCCATCTCTTCATGAATCCATCTAACCTTCTTTCCCTCTTCTCTTACTCCCTCCAGTCCTCCCACCCTCCTTTGTTCCATCCATTCATCTACACATAGTTCCAGTAAGTATATATGTATTTACCAGGTGCCAGGTCCCATGCCAGGCTTTGAACTGGCAGTCCACAGAGTCCAGTCTAAAGAGACACTCACCGGCTGGCACTGCTCATGAAGGGAATCACAGAGATGGACCTCACAATGCAGGAAAACTAGGTCATAATTTCCAGCAAACATGAACATCTGAACAGAGAACCGGCTTTCTGCAGACACCCCATTCTCCGCTACGTAGATGGTGGAATCATATAGATTTGGGCAGCTGGAAGGGTGACAGGGACATGGATGTAACGTCTAGAACAGTTCAGGGGGCCTGAGACCCTTGGCTGCACTTTTAATCTGTATCTAGCGTAAGAACAACACAAGAGAGAATTAAAGAGCCACCCAGGTTCCCTCCATCCTGACAACATGAGCCTTTTCTATTAATATTTCCCTGTTTCCTCTAAGATGTTATCCATAAACTCACATGGTGTTTAAGTTATCAGGGACATCATCTCTAGAGTGAGAAAGACTGTCTTCAAATTCAAAACCCACTTTCTAGTTAAGTTAGGGACGAATTACTCAACCTTGCTGAGCCTCAATTTTCTTATCTATAAAATGGAGACAGAAACATCAACCTCTGAATTAACCCATCCACATCACTTAGCACATTGCTTGGCACATAGTTTTGTACAATGATAAATCTTAGCTAGTACTTTAATTATGGTTTGAATCATAATGCATAGATTTGCTTTTGTTCCTTTGCTTTGGTAAGTAAGCGATATTTAATGATATTTTGTACCATAGTATTTGGTTTTATGTTGATCTGTGTTAGTATTGGTATCTTATTCCAGCTTATTTATCGATCCTGTTTTTAAACAATGAACCTATTTCCAACGTTTTAAAGAATACTGAAATGAAAAATAATTGGCATTTCTTTACCCTATCCCCCTCTTTTATATTAATGCTTTATGCTAAAAATTTCAGGAATCATGTTACGGTGTCAAAGGTATGGTCGTGATTGGTAACACCACATTAGTTTCCCAAAGAGGTAAACCAATTTATACAATGGCCAAGCATGGAAGAGATGATGATTTTCTCCCAAAATCTTAGTAAAGCAAAAAAGATAATCCCAGCACTGTCTAATACCTGTTTCTGATGATGAAGTATTTCACGGGGTCAGCCTTGTTTTCAGTGGGCGTGGCATAGCAGTTCCTCAACAGTAGGTTAAAGCGGGAGGTGTCTCCTCTTTCCAAGATGGCGCCCACGTAGAGTATGGCTTCAACAGAGAGCACAGCAGCCACCCCCTCATAAGGAGACGTGTAGTCGGGGTCCTGGAAAAGGGCCATCCTGACAGTGAACTCTCCTTCTCCGCCTACACTCACGTTCAGGGAACTGAGAAAAGGCAAAGCACAAGAGTTGAAATGTCGAGCTTTGATTAGAATAAATAAATCAGGCTCTGCACTTGTACAAGATTATGTGGGCAAAGGTGTATCTTTGATCCTTGAAGGAACTATTAAGGATCATTTATCTAAACTAAGAACTTACTATCTGCTAGGCAACAACTTTGATAGATACAGAAACAATAAACAATCATAGAAAGAGTCCATCTCCATGATTTCTGCCAGTCCTTGCATCCCAAACCAAATATATCTCCATCACTCAAAGAATAATTTGATGTTCACACTCCTGTATTCTCATTTGTAGAATGAGGCTTGGGACCAGATCTTTGGGTTCACTATTTTTAGTAGCAAATCTCTTTCCTCTCTCCTCAAACCTTCAATGAAATACCAATTTTAAAAAGATAAGTGATTTTCATTCTTATTTTGTATGAACTCTGAGCTCCTACACAATTCAGTCTGAAACCACTGAACTAGGAACTGCCTGAGGATCCTTCTGCTCCTGCCTCTATCTGCGCCCAGGAGGTAAAGAGGGAATGGGAAGGGTATCCTGGATTTCAGAATTTCTGAATGGCCCCTGCTCTCATAGACTCTCATCCAAATTGCCATTTGCATCTATCTCTGATGGGGATGGAGGTTCTGCTTATCTAATCAAGGCATTTTTCTAAAATACCAGATGCAGGATATTCTGGTCTTGACTTAAATTCCACATCTGCAGGGAAGATTTCCTGCCCCCACCATTGCCACCCCATCAAGGTTAGGTCGGAACCCTTGTTCCTGGTCTCATAGCACCCCCTGTTTCTCCTAAATAGCGTTCATCTCATTGGTAAAGAATTACTGGCATACTAAATTGGTAAATCCTATCTCCTCAAGATGAATAAACTTCTCTTGGTTTCTGTACCTTATACATTAAAATAAACACTGTTTCTTGCTGCTGCACTGCCTCCTAATAATAATCTTTAATACTCACCTAATATTTTATAGCTATCTTATTCGTGCTAAACATCCTTAATATATAATTTACAAATATTTTTGGAATGGAATAGTTCAGTGAATGAAAGCTCCCAAAGGAGTTTGGTAGCATCCTGTGGGCATCCCAAGTTGTACTTGAAGCAGGTATGGCCAATGTCAAGGTTACAGTTTCCAAGGGCAAGGGTCAGTGTCATACCTTACAATGGGCCGCAGAGCAGTTTGAAGGCTAACTTTCATGTCCAATGGATAGGCACACTGGAAGTTGATGTTGAGAATCGTGTCTCTGATGATGTAGTTGTTGACCACAGAGAGGGTGTTTTTGTAGATGGCATGGGTTTGATTTCTCTTTGGCAGAAAAACAAAGCCACATATACGTTAATATGAGCATGTCTGTAGATTATCTTGAAGTCAAGTCTGACTCCAGACCCAATACTCTCAACCATTCTACCTTCCTGCACCCTGATCTCAAGGATGTAAATGGGAGACTCCTCCCCCAGTGGCATTGACACTTTGTGGCAAGGGTAGTGAGGACCCCAGATCCAAAACAAGAACAAAAAATTATTGGACCTAGGGATGAGTGCTTGCTCCTCGGTTGACTCCTTCCACATCATCCCTGATCAAAATAATCATAACCACAGTTTACAGTTAGTAAACTTAAGTGTCAGATCCGTCCTAAGCTTTCTACAGGCTACCATTTAATTTCACATATTCCTAAATACCCAGACAGCTAAGTGACTTGCCCAAGGACTCACAGCTACTACACTGAGGAGCCCACAAGCCCCACCTTCTTGATGGCCACTCACCTCCAAAATGTTGCCGCAGGCACCAGCCTGGGCAGGGCTGGTCACAGACACCCAGTTATTCTCCTCCTTCTGCATGATGCTGCTGCAGTTCCCATCCCGCAGGAAGGAACTGACCTCCTCCCCAAAACCTAGGCCTTCCAGCCGACACCTGTCCAGTGACACCTTGATCTCCTTGGCTCCACAGTTCAGGTGAGGCTGCAAACTGTGGATGTCTGGAAAGCCAAGAGAGGGGTAGACGTAGTGAACAGGTGTCCAGAAGCAGTGGGCAAACCATGGCATTCACAAGGAAGTGGGGTAAAATGGAAGCAGCCAGGGACCTCCCAGCGAGGTGAGGCTGGCAAAGAAGCACCTGGCCCAAGGCTTCTAAGCATCCTGTATGAAAGGCCTGGCTTGTGTTTTGGTGTCCAGACCCCATTGGCAATTGAGATCTTTGGAGAAGGACTATCCTACATTCCAGGCTAGAATCAAAGCTAGATACATTCTACTCCCACTTCCTGGTTTTTTGAGGTCAGCTCATCTGACCAGGTTCAGAGCCATCCTATACGGTCATTCAGCAAATGTTTCTTGAGCATCTACTCTCTGCCAGGCTCTGTTCTAGGCACTGGAGATACAGTGCTTATCAAAAGCAAAAACTTCCAATCTTTATGGAACTTACATTCTGATTTGAGAGACAGATAGTAAATGAATTGAAATGCAATTTAATTCATTCTTGAATGCATCAATTCAATATCCTTTACAAATCACCTTTCCCAACTGCTAGGCACATTCAACACAAGGCAAAACATGGATTCTAAGCATGAAGATTCCTTGGTCTTGTGTAAAAACCAACATGTCATCGCTCATTATATATCAATATGATGCAGGTACTAACAGTATGTTTTGATGCAGGGGTGCACAGAGGAAAGTATACGTAAGTCTCTGGTTAAGTCACGGAAGGATTCATAGAAGGCTGAAACTTGATAGATGGGTTGGAGTTTTGCAGGTGAATAAGGCAAGTGAGAACATTCCAGGCTGAGGGGACAGCAGAGGCAAAAGTGTGGAGATGTGAGAGGGAGGATGGTGTGTTTATAGAAGTGCCAAGTTTAGAGGTTCAGGAACCCAGAATGGGAAGGGATGCAGCAGTGGGCGATGGAGAGGTAACTGAAAGCCAGAACGTGCAGGGTGGACCACTGAGCAGCCCCTGTTCTCCCGGCTGATGAAGACGTGAGGCAGGCCACCTGCTCCCCCAGGCAGCTGGAGACCTGCCAAGGCTGCCCAGCCTGCTACAGACCCAGGGTCTGGCTCTTCCAAGGGCCCAAACCTCCGAAAACAGGTTAATTTTGGTTTAACAGCTGGCGTCTTGGGGTCTCATCTTCCAATGAGCAGGGGGTCTTCCAGGAAAGCAGGAATGCCCTCTTCCTGTTTGCTGCCACTCCCACCGGGCACACCCAGTCACCGCCTCCTCCACGCTCTAGCCCAGTTTTCCAAACATGTCATGTGCTTTCTTGTCCCTCTGCCCAGAACACCCTGTTTCCTGGAGAGACTGAGAGTGTGCTCAGAGGAGGGCATGCCTGGGCCAAGGGGAGGAGGCAGAGGCCCTTGGCAGGAAGCTGATCCACCCCCCGGCCTGGGCTGAAGACCTGTCTAGGGCAGCCCTACCCAGGGCTCATCTGCCTCTGCTTGCTCACCTCCTGGGACAAGGAGCTCATCACCTCCCAAAACTGCCCATTTGGACAGCCCTGTATGGTGGGTATTTTTATTATCTTCTTACTCCCATTTTATAGATGAGGACATGAAGGCCAGGGAGGCAAGTGACTTGTCCCAAGCTACAGAGGGGTTCCATGGCAATTCAGAGAAGTCTGTCCATGCCCCTGCTGGGAAGGTTTTGCAGAGGTATTTGTGAATGCAGGGCCCACCTGTGCAGAGCTGTCCCCACCACCTTTGTCCCTCTTGGGTCAATCTTGCCCATGCTGAATCCTTTCCCTGAGGCTGTTCCAGGCTCTTTCTGTTTTTCCACTGCTGCCCTCCCTTCCTTGCAAACCCACTGCAGCTGGAACCGAGAACAGGAATTCCCCTGGGACTCCATGCCCCCGGCTCTGTGCACACTGTCCTGACCCGCTGACCTTGCTTTCCACCCCTCACCCTCCCCGGCCTTCCAAGTCCCCAGGCACTTAGGACAGCTCCGCCCGCCCCCTGTCCCCTCCACCAGCTCCGCCCCTTCCCTGACCGCCGAGCTGCTCACCGGAGCTGTTGAGGTCCTGTCTGCAGACACAGTCCCAGACGCCGTGGACAAAACGGCACTCCTCCTCAGGGCGGCACACCTTCTCGCACTCGTCCTCCACCTGCACCGTGGAGGGGTCTGGGCGGGGGAAGAGACACGGAGGAAGAGAAGGCGGGACCTGCGCTCCCCGAGCCCAAACGTCTCAGCCCAAACGTCTCCTCCCGAAGCACAGAAGCCCTGCCCAAGGCGGTGGAAGGCCGAAGCCTAGTACTCCGGTTTCCTGACCCCCAATCCAGTGGCGCGAGAACCCCGCAGCTGCCTTTTTAAAGCTGACTTCACGACAGATGCATTCTAAGTAATTTCCAGGCCTTGGCTCATTCCAGGCTCACAATAACAGCAGGAGATGGTGTAGCATGCAGTGGCTAGGTGGATAGATGCCAAGCCTGGGTTCCAATGCCAGCTCTACTACCTTCTTGCTGTGTGACATTGGGAGAGTGGCTTAACCTCTCTGTGCCCCCACCATCCTTCTTCTGGGGTAACTACAGCCCCTATCCCTTATAGTTGGTGCAAGGATTACACGCGCTAACATGTCCAAGTTTTGGGTGCCAGCACTATATTGTCTGCTGATATTTTTGCCATTATCTATTTTTTCTCAGATTAGAAAACTGAGGCTCAGAGAGGTCAATTACACTGCCCAAATGGAGCCAGAATCCGAAAGAGCCTGAGTTCTTCATATTATGCTATGCAACATTTATAAATCAGGAGATTTCTCAACATTTATAAATCTCTGGCTTTACTTGAAATGGCGGAAAACCTGGCACCCCTTGGGCTGTCCCCCCACGGGGAACGTGCGCACAGAAGCCGAGTTCCATGAGGTCTCCGCTGGCCCTGCCCCACCCACTCTGCTGACCCCTGGGCATTCCTTTCACCGCGTAGCCCCCGCCGGCACCTGCCCGCTGCCACCCCCGCTCACCTGTGCAGTATCTCAGGTCACACTCGGGCGTGCCCTGGAACCGGTAGACGTGGTAGCCGCCCACGCAGGCCTTCGCCGCCACCTCCGTCTTCCAGAGGCAGCAGTTCCCGCTCCAGTGGGCGCAAGCCGTGTGGTTGACGATGCCCTCCCCGACAGAGGGGTGGGTGCCGTTCAGCCACAGGGGAGCAGCCGTCTGGCACCGGTTCACGGGGACACAAGTCTCGGGCAGCCTCACTCCTCCTTGGCCCACAAAGCGGTACCAGCCTTGCAGGTCCCTGTCGCAGAGCTGGCCACCGCCCGAGTACTCTGTGCTTCTGGAGACGTCGTCCAGGAGGGTGTAATTCTGGCAGGGGTCAAAACAGAGGTGGGCCTCTGGGGTGCCAGGGGCTCCACACTCCAAGTCCAGCCCATAGAAACTGGGGTCAAGAGGATTTCCAAAACCTGGGAAAACAACAAAGTATGCTCAGGTTTGCTAAGGAACCGCCAAACCTATGGGAGTGTCACCTGCCATAGTCTATGTTGGATGTGCTAACGATCCTACTGCAGAAAATAGACACGAAATCCATTAATTAAATCTCACACTTCACCCTGGCATCAGAATAATCACGAGGACTTCGTGGAGTATTCTGTAAGCATTAAAGATATCAGGGTCAGGCACCTGCTTCACCCCAGGGGGAATCAGTCACATGAAGCTTGGGAATGGTGCCCCCTGGAGTTGTGCGGTGCAGCCCTGCTCCACCCGTTCGTGCAATACTTGCATTTCTCATTACAAAGGCACCACAAGCTCATTTAACAGTGCTCAAGCATCATTAAAGTAGAAATGAAAGTTGTCATAATCCCATCTCCACCCAGAAGTAACTGCCACCATGTTGTATAGTCTTCCTATGCACACGTTTAAAATGTTATTTTTCAATAGATGGGTTTAATACCATACTGCTTTTTCCCATACCCGTGCATATAGATGTAACACAGGATTTTTCAGCTTTCGTGCTATTGGCATTTGGCTGGATCATTCTTCGTTGGGGGGGGGGGGGCGGGAGGAGGGGGCCTCCTGTGCACTGTAGGATGCTGAGCAGGATCCCTGGCCTCTACCCACTAGTGGCACCTGCCCCTTTCATTGTGATAACAAAACTGTCCCTAGATACTGTCCGTTGTCCCTCGGGGAGCAAAATTGCTCCTGGTTGAGAACCACCAATCAGCACGACCAACATCAGATTGCTAATCTCCCGTGGTTTCCAATAGTTTCAGGAATTGTGATGTATACACCGTTTTAAACATATGAAGAAGCAGAGAAGTGAAGAGGGATGAGCCCAGGGATTGGGGCGGGGGGTTGCGTTTGAACCCAGCTCCACACCTACTAACTGGGTAACCCTGGCAGAGGATTTCACACCCGTGAGAGGCCTCTGAAAAACACCACCTGCGAGCTGAGGTTCCCAAACTTCTCTCATTCCCCGCCTCAGGTGACGGCGTTTGCCACATCTGTGCCCACTTGCCCTGCTATTTACTTCAATGTTTCCCTTCATGGGCCTTTCTAAAGATAAGTTTCATCCTAAAGAATAATATTTGTGGAAAAGTAGTAGGATGCACTAATTATGTTTTTTTTCCAACTGCAAATGTTTATAAATATACAGCCAATAAAGTCTGTGTTAAAAAGTTTGCCCATGCATCCCAAGGGTCATCTTGGGATATGCAAGCCCCATTTGGGGAAGCACAATCTTAAAGGACTGTTATAGGGTTAAACGAGACAAAGTGTGCCAAAGGCCAAGTATAAGTCCTGGGTCAGAGCAGGAGTTCAAGCTAGTCAGTCTCTTCTCTTCTGGTTTGTTGAATAATCTGAAGGCCTGCATTATCTAAGTCCACAAAGATGGTTATCAAAGAACAGGCTGGGACACAGAGACCAAAAGCAGATTTGTGGTCACCAGGGCAGGCAGAAGGGTGAAACGGGGAGTGATCGTTAATAAGTACAGGGTTTTTGTTTGTGGTGATGAAGAATTCTGGAACTAGATAGTGGTGATGATTGTACTTAATGCCACTGGACTGTACACTTTAAAACTGGTCAACTTCACGTTATGTATATCTTACCACATTTTTTAAAAGAGCTTTTTAAGCCTTGCAATGTATGGGCTTGTTTCAGGAGCGACGTCTCTGCACCTGCTGCTCTAGGATTATTTCCCACACCAGCCCGTATTTTCCCATCAGAGGCCATGAGCTTAGTTCTCCCACCCCTCCTTCTCCACAGGTGACGCGGGCAGATCTCCCCCTGGTGTGAAGCCCGAGAACCCTTTGTGCAAGCATTGAAGGTGCCTGAATCCTAGAAAATCTGTGAAAGGGACCAGCAGAGGGATATGAAATCCAGTCCCTTCATTGCACAGATGAGTCAAGGGGCACCCGGGATGAGGAAGACACTGGCCCAAAAAGACCACAGTGGGATGCAGAGAGCCAGGCAGCCAAGTCTCTAGATTCCCGGCCCTCTGCCTTCAGCATCAATCCATCTCCTCACTGCCCATCTGGGCCCTCCAATCCCTGCATTTGGACATGGGTGATTAGGATAATGGCCTCCCTCCACCCTGGGAGAGCCATGTCCCATTTGACCTTGGATACTTGGGCATAATGACTGATTCCCATCCCTCTCACTTTCCCCAGACCTCCAGCTTCTGAGTCCTACTTTAGACACACCCTGTTCTCTTCCCTGAGGCTGGATCACCTTCTCTACACCTCCTCGCTCACTCCGCAGGCATCTGAGATGATCCAGTGAGACGAGCACTCACCTGGCTGCACCGCAGATGCCAAGGCCAGAAGGCAGGGGGCCAAGGTCAGCCATGGAAGGTGAGAGCCGGACATTGTTTGCATAAGCCCAGGTGTGCAGGTCACTCAGGAGAGTGCAGACTTTCCATCCAGGTGCAGGAGGGGAGAAACCCAGTGAAGACCAGAGCAGCAACCTCTGGGGAGAGGGCAACAAGGGACCTCACATCAGTTTAGCACCTACACAGTGACATGACTTATCCTGAGGCCTTTACAATCCTCATCTCATTTTAGACTCTGAATCACCCTACCCGGAAAGTACTATTATCACCCTCATTTTACAGATGAAGAAGCTGAGACTGAGAGAACATTCATCAGAGAAATATTTATTGAGCTCCTCTGTGCAAGCACTGTGCTAGAAGTTCAAGAACTTGCTTGAGGCCACAGGTCCATGCTCTCAGAAACTGAGCCTTTGGCCTCCTTCTTGAAGGACTGCCTGGTTTTAAAGCAGGTATGAGTTGCAGAAAGGGGATGGGGCAACAGGGATAGGAGACTGGCCAAGGGTTGATCAATTTGAAAAGGCTGGAGCCAGCCAATCATGCAGAATGTCCTAGAAAGTTCTCAAGATGGTCCCAGCTTGGATTTGAGGTTGAGGTTCTCCGGAGATTGGATGGAGAAGGAGGGCTCTCATGACCAGCAGATACCTACAGACCAAAGTGACAGCAGCACTTTCTACATCCATTCACCAGGGACTATGCTAAGAGCTTCCTGAAGGGGCCCCCATGAGAGTGGGGCCACGTCAGACAATGCCCATATCCTTTGCTCTTAGCACAGTACCTGGCATGGAGGAGGTGCTTGATAAAGTTTTGAGGAACAAATGAATAAATAAATGGGGGAGAAAAACAAAGAACCATAGAAAGCCTGCCAACACTCAAATCACATGTCCTCTTCCGGGAAACCTCTTTCCCAGAATGGGCAAATCTTTAACAACTTCTTACAGGCTCTGGAAGGTTTCAGTTAAAGGTGGAGAATTGTTTCAGGATAGGGTATCAAGAATGTGTTATCAGAGATCAGGAACAGAGAGCACCCAGCACTGGCAATTCTTAAAAATGAGGTCCCAAGTAGAGGCTTAGCTTCATAGGTGGCAGTGCCCAGGGGCAAGGGTGGGGGTGGCGGCTAGAATCAGCTGCTGAGTAGGACCTAGCATGATAGCTGGATCTCCTGACCATGGCCAGGGTCCAAACCCTTTCCTGGATCCTGACAGTTTTCAGAAACAAACAACCCCAGTAAGTCCAGTAGGCCAAGAGAGGGACCCCCTTAGGAGAAAGCCTGCTGGGGCTTAGAGCAAGACTTACCTTGGGGCGAGAAAACAGACGGTGGGAGGGAAGGCTTCCTCCACTGGTCAACTCTGGAAAAGCAAGCCTGCTGTGGGATGTCCTTTTATTGCATCTTCCCACCCACGTGGCTCCCCACGATTGGTGAGGAGTTAATCTCAGAAGCACACACCAGGCTGGTTGGGTATGGTGAGGAAAGCAATCTACCGCAAAGAATGGTGAAAGGCAGACCTTGGCCACCTCCACCCTAATGTAAACTCTTGCAGCGGTCTAACCTTCATCCAAATATTTCTCTAAGAACAATAGCAATATGCATGAGATGTTGACCACACTGGGCACTGAAGCAGGCTTGGCACCCCTTACTTCTCACACTTAATCCTCACAATAAACAAAGGAAGCTGGTCTCCTATCTATCACCAGAAAACAAACACTAGTCCAAAGGAAGCTTAATATCCAAAGGGAAGTCAAGAGAAATCAGACTCTTGTTTGCACAATGGATTTCCAATTACACCTTGTGTTCCTAGCTAATCACCAAGAACACCTTTGCCTCTATCTGGAGGCCTCTCAGCTTGGGACTAGTTAGAGCAAGGGAATAAATAAGGAAGGAGGATGGGTGCTTCCAATTTGGGGTCCATAGAGTCTACCCATCTTCAGACATTTAATACCGAGGAGTCCAGCAATGGCCAGTTTGGAGATGGTCAATTTATAAATTGGCAAAAGGTCATCAGAATAGCTCTCTTCCAATCCCACTTGATATGTGGGCGACCCTAAATGTTGAAACCTCTGGGACTGAGAGAGGGCTGTAAAAGATATTGGATATTTAAAATCTGGGCTTGGAACTTGTTTTCATGTTGTGGTAGATATCGTGGGGTTAATAAAAGAGCCGAAGTTTCTGCAAAGCGAATGGCCGCTGCCTCCTCTCTGGGACTCTTTAAGGAGGCAAGGGTGGCAGGATTGGGGGGATGGGGTGGAACATCCTGGTATTGGTATCATTTCCCAGTAAAACCCAAACTTGAAAAAGAAAAGGTGCTACAAGTCAACTTCTCTACTTCTAATGTAGTTGGAGAAAAAAAAACCCTAAATGTAGAACTTACCACAACCATCTGGGCCCACTGAATAGCCCATGGAGTCATTCACTTTGGCCAGGTATTACCCCAGTCCCCAGTCCCCACAGTGGCCATGCTTAACCATCTCTATACCCTTAAACAGTCTCTGCAGCTGCCACTACCTACTCACCCCTAACCCTAACCCATTCTCACTCAGCAGGCATCTGGCAATCTACTTCAAGAAAATCTAGGTCATCACACCAGAGCCCATTCAACTTTCTGTCTCGGTCTCCTAGAAGCACATAAACACCCATCTCTGTCCTTTCAACTCTGATGAGGCAGTCTTCCTTCCTTTCAAAGATAGCTCCTTCATCCCTCTTCTGAGCCCTCTGTTCCAACCTGCGCTGTGTGGTTAAACATGCCCTGGTAAGGTCGCCCCATAGCCAAAAACCCTGGACATCTTTTCACTGCCTAGTCAGTGTAATTGTTTGCTCTTCCCCTGGGTACTCTGCATATCCTCAAGTCTCCCACATGGCACTAGTTTCTTGATTCTCTTCCTATTTGGAATGTACTTGCTCTACTGTTATGGGATCCTTATCCTCCATCTGCCCCCTAAAAGTGTTGATAGGTCTCCTTGCTCTTGTCACTCCATAGACTCTCCTTGGGAGATATAAAATTATCTCAGGGTTCCAAACACCATTCACATGCTGGTGAATTCCAAATCTGTACCCCCAGCCCTGACTATTCCCTTGAACTTCAGATCCAGCTACCCAATTGCCTGCTGGACCTCTCTGCTTGAGCATCTCAAACCATGAGGTCCAAACCTGAGCTTGCCAACTCTGCTAAATCTCCTCATTATATCACCTGTCTTTGTCAATGGCCCTGCCACCCACCAGGTCACCCAAGCTGGAAACCTGGCTCCTTCCTTTTCCCATCAGCCCTCACTTCCAAAAACCAGCCAGTCTTGCTCATGGGTCTCCTGCTTTTATTCTTGTCCCCTTTCCATGTGCTATTTCCCCTGCAGCCTGACCCTGCAGTATCATCTCTCAGCCTCCTCCTTCTCCTTTCAGCATTCTCTGCTCCCTGTGACCTGACCTCTGCTCCCACTCCCACCTCACCTATAACTTCTTTTCTGCACACTCCAGCCAAGCTGGGTTTCTCCAAACTCTTCCACCTTTGCCCACGCTACTCCCTCTGCCTGGATCTCTATAACCAGCCTCTTCTGATTTACCATTTATGTTCATCTCTTCTAGGAAGCCTTTTCCAACTCTTCACCAGGCTGGGTGAGGCCTCTCTGTGCTCCTATGCCTCTTGGGCTGATTCCAACCACACTCAATTATCTGCCAACTTCCCTCTCCTTCTGAAGGCTGTAAGATCAGTATGGCCAGGGATCCTGTTTTTGTAGTACTAATCAGCCCCTAGAGCCTAGGAAGTACTCCTTGAGTAAACAAATGGACAAAAAAGACATTATGTAGGCTCCAAGCCCCCTCCATTGAGTGATGCCTCAAACTTATGGCTGCTCTGGTCTCAGTTAAATCTTGATGGAAAGAAGCATGATCTGGCCACAGGACCTTTGCACTTGCTGTTCCCCCTAGCCTGGAATTGTCCTCCTCAGATAGCCATCCCCCTGGTTCACTCCCTTCTCTCAGCCTCTGCTTATATCCTATTCTTATTAGAGAGGCCTCCCCGACCATCTTATATAAAATAGCACCCACATCACTCTATCCCCCTTGCCCTGATTTCTTTTCTTCCAGTGCTTTTGCTCCCTGACATATCACATAGCTATTGTTTATACATGCAAGCTCCTTGACAGCAAGGCCTCCATCAATTTTGAGTATTTACTGTTTCTGTGGTGCCTAGAAAAGTGGCTGGCATTGCATACATGCTCAAAATAGCTCTTGACTATATGGGGCTGTGCAATTAACTGAGAAAACCAGAAAGGAAAGGAAAAGAAAAGAATGGAGAAGAAAGAATAGACACAAGCACTACTTCTGGGTGCTTTTCCTTCCCCTGCTCTTGCCTTCTGCCCTTGTTTTTATTTTTCTGAGCCCAAACTTTTCCTTTATGTTCTCCTGTACCTGAGTCAAAGCATAAATGAAACTGCACACAGCCCAGCCGGGCCCACTGCCCCCGGACTGGGGTCAGCACCCCTGTCCTCCTACGCAAAGCTCTGATGGAAAGGCAGGGGGCAGGTGCAGTCACAGTGCACGACTGTGTGTGATAAGAGGTCTTTAACTTAAGATACACTGTCCGGGCAGCCCCCTTTGCTGATATACACATGTGTTTTTCCCTGGGATCAGAAGACTAATGCACAGAACTCAGAACCTTGACCTCTCCTGGAAAGCTCCAGCTGGAGACCAGGGAAGCAGCTGGCATCCGGGCAGGCATTTCCCACCAGCACCAGTTTCCTTTTGCCCACTTGTCAAGGAAGTCCTTGGGCTAGCTGGTCTCCCTGGGCCCAGGAGCCCCACATGGCTTCTGGCTGCGCCTCCAAAGTGCCTCCTGCAGGTACCCTTGTTGCAAAGCCTCCCCTCCCAGTGCGGGTAATGGGTTCGCGCTTCGCTGATGATCCTGGGGTCCTGGAAACAGGTTTGCACCTTCTGGACTGGGAGACAGAAATGCAGTGAATGGAGGGAGTCCCTAGGATGTGCCAGATCCCTGTCGCTGCCTTATTTAGTCCTTATCTCCTCTGAGGATGTGAGACACCTGCGGCAGGGACTGCCTCTGTCTTATTCGCCAGTGATTCCCCAGCACCTGGCACAGTGCTGGCACCTGGCGAGGCTCAAAGAAATATGTCTGGGAATCCAAAAGAACCCCGTGCGGGCATCACCATTAACCCCACTGTGAAGAAGCAGGACCCCTGTTACATTCTCCACTTCTGAAATGCCAACGCACTTGTAATTACTTGTTCAAGTTCTCCTGCCCCTACCAGGTGGTAAGCTCCAGGAGAGCAAGGCCCGTGTCTGGCAGGGTACCTGGCACCCAGGTGGTGCTCAGTTAATATCTCTTGAATGAATGATTGAATGGAGCTCAGAGACATCGTGGATCTTGTTGAAGGTCACACAGCAGAACCAGAGTTCCACCTGGAGTTCAGACTGTGAACTCCAATAGGGCAGGGTCCAGTGTTTCTTGCTATGGGACTCCCAGCACCTTGGAAAATAGCTACACATCCTAGGTGCTCAATAAATACTTGTTGAAGGCACGAATGAATGACTTCAAAGACTGGGCTTTTTAAAGTGATCATTATTTTGACACACTCTTGAAGGAGGCAGAGGCCTCATGTACACACTTCACAAGTCCCATTTTGAGAGAAGGCAGCGTTTAAAGACACAGGCAGGTCATCCGATAGTGGGGGTTCATCCAATAGTGAGCCCCCTTCCTCGTGGCTGGAGCACTAGCCTGGGTCCCCCTGCACCCCCACCCCACCCCAGGAAGTGAGCTGGGAGCCATGGACGACAGGTTCCCTGCTGCTGGGTCACTAAGACATCAAGGTCAAGGCGGCCAGCAGAAGGTGAAGCAGCCAGGCCTTCAGGAGCCCTGGAAGGAAAGCAACCACAGGGTCACTGCTAGCACAGATGCCCTGCATGCAATTTTAAAAAATCCTTCCCTCCACCCATCCATTGGGAAAAGGCAACCTCTCTGCATAACCAATTAGAAAGAGGTGCCCATACTGGGTGAAAAGTGGAAAAAGGCGCCCTCCCAGGTGGGCCAATTAGAAAAAGGCAACCTTTCCTAGGGGAGCCTTTCCTCAGGTCTGAGGCTTGTGCAGTACCCAACCTGCTCAACCATACTCGGGGACTCTGGGAAATATTCACAGAGGGCAAACCTCTCAGGAACACCCCGGCTCTCCAGCTCTGAGCTACCTGTGCTGGGCTAAGTTAGCTCAGGCCAAACACCAGGATGCTGAATGTGCCCTCTGTGGCTCCAGGTTCCCGGAGCAAGTAACAGCTGCAGGGCTCACTTTTCACCCTAATGTTCAGACAACTGAGTGGTCATGAAAATCAAGGACCATAAAAATGCCACCACTCCCTGACCTTTGTGGTCAGAGGAGCAAAGGAGCAAAGAAACAGGGCCCCTGCTTGGCTACAGTGTTCATCTAGCACCACGCATGGGAGGCCCTCAATACCTCTGTGTTACCTGTAGAACGATTCCTGGAAAAGGCATTAGAGAAGCCGCAATGTTTCAGCAGGTGCCCAAGACAGAGGTCTGGAGTGTGTGAGTGTCCATTTGTGTCCAGGTTTGTAGCAAGTGAGTGTATGTCTGTACCTGCAAATATGCACATGAGCAACTGTAGTTCTCCGTGCAACTGCATGTGCAAATATGTATGGATGCATGCAACTTCATGCATGTGCAAACGTGCCTGGATGATCTACAGTCTTGTCTGTGCCCATGTGCACAAAAGCACTATTCAGACACAGCACCATCATATGGGCATCTGCACAGCACTGGGGGCAGGTGTTTCCATGGATACAGCCAACTCTTCAGTGCTCGGACCCAGCAGGCCCTCAAGCAGGCCCTGCAGCACACCTGGGGGCCCACAGCTGGAAGCCCCAGAGGTTTCTGGAGCAGGTCCTTCTGCAGAGAGGACCTGAACTCACCCAAGCTGCTGGGAGCAGCCATGGACACGACGGCCTGCACGTCTGTGGGTGGAAACAGAGATGTCAGTACAAGAAGCCACGCAAGGAGAGGTACAAGGAGAAGGCGTGAGGTTGGCAAGGGGGCCCTGGAAGAGACCTCACCCATATTTCTTCACCTGCAGCCAGAATGATCACTGAAACCCATACCTGATCCTATCGTACCCTGCTTCAGGCCCTTTGGGGGGTTCCTTCCTGCTTGACAGAGAAAGGCCTCAATCCTCAGCTGGAATGACAAGGCCCCAAGTGCGCCGGCTCCACCCACTTCAGCTCATTCCACATGGCTTTCCTCCGGGGGGGGGCCTTCTCTCAGTTCCCCTAATAGGCCCCACCCCGCCCACCACAGGGCCTTTGCACATGCGTGTCCCTGCCTGTGAGTCCCTCCCCCATTCCCTCCTCCCCTGGCCCCTGCTAGTCAATTCTTCCTCAATTCCCAAATCCCAGCCCCAGCCTAACTTCCTTAGGAGTCTTTCCCAATCTCCCAGGCTGTGTCCAGTTCCCTGTTTTAAAATCTCAGAGCTCCTGATACGTTTTTGTCACGGCATTTACTGCGATTGTATTTATACACTTGTCTTCCCTACTGGTCCATAAGCAGGGTCTGGGTCTGTTTTGGCTTATTACAGGGTCCCTAACCTCCTGCACAGGGCCTGGCACACCACAAGCAATAAAAATCATCTATGCCATGAATGACTAACTGAACAGCTGGGAGCTGGCCACAGGAAGGCAACTTCTATTCTACCTTGCCCCACAGGATCCATGTGCTCCCAGTTATTCAGATCCCAGCAAGATCCCTAGATGCCAGACTCTGTTACCAATACCCTCTCTCCAGAGAATATTCCCTGCCAGGGAGCGGCTCGCTTACCTTTCCGCATGATGGGCCCCAGGTTCAGGACACGGGTTTGGTCTATGACACCCCCACTGCGGAACCTGGTCCCAGAGCAAGCCTGCAGGGAGAAGGTGCCAGAGACAACGTCCCATGAGGAAGATGAAATGTGGTCTGATGTGGGGAGTGGGCTGTGCACCCCAGAGTATGGTACAGGTGGAGTGGAATATGGGTGAGGAACTCTGGATGCCTGGGCTCATATCCCAGCTCTACAATTTGCTAGAGGTCATGTAGCTTCTCTGAGTCTGTCTCCCCATGCAGAAAGTTGGTACGAATGTCAGCTACTGTTACTGGAACACAAGCTTGCAGATAAGCCAAGGCATTTACCAGCCTGCAGCACTGCCCTGGTGCTTCTTGGTTCCCCCAAGGTCTCCTGCTTGGCCACATCTACCCCATCTTACTGCTTTTTGTACCTCTGTACTAAAAGAGGGATGTGCAGCAGAAACAATTGTTTTCTCCTGGATCCTGTGGCCCAAATGACTTTCAGGTGAGTGGTAATGGGAGATGAGTGAGAGGAGGTGATGGCAAGTAGACAGAGCAGAGAGAAGAGGACTCACCGGCTTGCACTTTTCATTCACAGTGTCACAAAGATACACTTCACAGTGCAGGTAGACCAAGTCGTGGTTTCCAGCAAATCGGAACATCTGGACGGAAAATCGGCCCTGAGGGGACTCCCCGTTCTCCATCACTTGGATGGTTGAGTCCTTGGTGTGTGGACATCTGGTAGGGTCATGTCATGTAACATGGTTGGTTAAGCCAAGGCTCTGGGGCCAGATTTCCTGGGCTCAAATCGCGCTTCACCACTATAAGCTATATGACCTTGGGCAACTCCCTTAATTGCTCTATGACTCAGTTTCCCCATTTGTATAAAGGGGACAATAATTGGAAGCCACCTCATAAGATCCTTGTGAGGATTAAATAAGTTAACCTGGCAAACAGAACAGTCTGTAGCACACAGTAAGTGCTACATATACATGATGCTAAAGTAAAAAATAGCAGCACACAGTTGAAAGTATCCAAAAAATCAGCAATTTCGGATGTCACAGGAAACGGCATTCAGGAATTGTTAGCTCCCATTTATTGGATATTTAATTACGATGTGCTTGTTGTTAATTTTAAAAATAGACCCTGCTGAGGACTGAGGGCCACTGACCAAACTGGAGCCATCTGCACACACACACACAACTGCGGCAAGTGCACTGATGAATTCGTACTCAGTCGCCCCTGCAGAGACTCACGCAAGTGTTGGGCTGGATCAGGGTGCACAGGGGCTCTGGGCTGACCCATCGGCTGCCTCTTCTGCTATTTCACATTTTCTGTTCAAAATCTGCTTAGAAGGGAGGCTGCATGCTGACTGCTTCAAGAAAGAACTGGCATGAGGACTTCTGGGGGTAGCTTTTACTCTCTGCTCTGTGTCCCCCACAATTCAGTTCTGGCCCCAAAAGTGTGTCCTCCACTTGGCAAAGCCAAGGCCCTGAGGCTGAGGGGACCCACCCTCCTGAAAGTCAGAGTGGCAACCCTGGCTGTTCCCCCAGCATGTCCCTGGTGGTCCCACACACTCCCCCCAAGCAGGGTGTCCAGTGTCCCCTCCAGCCACTCAGCCCCATCCACTGCCCTGTGTTTGGGCACCTGTCCTGGAGTAGCAACTCTCAACCCGCCTCTCACATGCCCAGACAGAAACACGCAAGCACGCCCAGGATTTCTTCCTGCTTATTTCTACTTCCAATACTTGCCAAGTTTCCCACAACATACATGCAGTATTTTCACACTCGGAAAAAAAAAAAAACTAAAAAAATCCTTGCATAGTTGGTAGCATTTACCCTCATTTCACATATAGGAAAGTTAATATCCAGGGAGATGAGGAAACGTACATCTCAGAACTAAGAAATGGTAAAACTGAGGTTTGAACACAAAATCTCTGTGATGCCACCTTCAAGGTCAAGGCAAATTTCATTTCTTTTTATTTTTCCTTATCTAGAGAGCACCTTCATGCATGTTTCTTATTCATCCAACATCTGTATTACTATTTCCTTACTGCTTGTCTTGAAATCCACTTACGATGTCATGGAATGAATTTACTTTTAGAAGAATCTTTAGCTCATGACCACAAATAGCAAATAGTCTCACTAGCCATTAATAAAGTATGAACATGGAAATAGACACAGGTAAACAAAGCAGGGCTATTCAATCTTAGTTGGACACTGTTGACTGAAAAAGCCTGCACTAAGGCAGACTTCTTTTTTCTCATTACAAGGGGAGATTAGCAAATAAGAGAGAGGTCAGATTATATCCAAGTAAAGCTTTCCCTTGATGTTTCCAGGCAGGCTCAAAGAGCACTGAGAAGGCAATAAGTCACTGTCTCTCAGTGATGCTTTTCCTGACCATGCTAATAAAATTGCAAACGTTTCTTTCCTTCCCCAGCTTAGTTTTTCTATAGCATCTTTATATCAATAATACATCTTACTTGTGTGTAATTGTGGGTCTCCCCCCACCCTTAGAATATACACGATATGAGGATGGAAGTTTTCATCTCTTTGGTTCACTGCAGTACCCTCTGAGCCTACCCACAGTAACCTTCCAAAAATACCCATTCAATTTATGAAAATGAGAACTGCAGTTACCTAATGCCTCTAGCCGGTGGCCTTGCTGTTCCGATGAGCCTGCCCTAACTCTTCCCAGCTCTGGGCTTGCCCCTAGACAAGGTTTCTTTGCCCTTTCTCAGTCAAGGATCAACCCTCTTGAATCTTCAAAATAATGTTTATAAATTCATAAAATAAAATAAGGGAAGTGAATTAAATCGAAACAGTTCTCAAAATAATTAAACATTTGATATATATGTTTATTAGTGCATGAGCTAGTAAGGGCTCCTGGAAATTCTAATAACTGTAGTAATTGAGAAGTAATGATGGGCAAAATTGCTATCATGCATCCTGCTAATACTACTTCTGCGGCTTGTTGCCAATATTCGAGATGGATGCAAATGTTAAATCCCAGCTAGAGGTTAATGAATAGAGAGATGTACGTTTTCCCCATCCAAGTCCAGAGACCCCTGAAGCCACCGGTACCCCCCCATAAGAACCCTCGCCTTACTTGTCCTGGATGATGAAGTACTTCAAGGAGTCCGTGGCGTTGCTGCTGGGCGTGGCGAAGCAGTTGGTCATCAGCAGGGCAAAGCGGGACAGGTCGCCCCCATCCAGCACGGTGCCCACGTAGAGAAAGGCCTCGGTGGACAGCGTCACCGAGGCGCCCTGGTAGGGCTGCGTGTAGGCGGGGCTCTGGAAGAGCGCCATCCGC
This sequence comes from Dasypus novemcinctus, assembly GCF_030445035.2. Taxonomy (NCBI): domain Eukaryota; kingdom Metazoa; phylum Chordata; class Mammalia; order Cingulata; family Dasypodidae; genus Dasypus; species Dasypus novemcinctus. The sequence goes on along the minus strand of NC_080695.1, from coordinate 53,211,642 downwards.
ACAGTGAACATGCCCGTCCCGCCCACGCTGAGGTTCAGGGCACTGCAGGGGGAGAGCGGCCGGTGAGGCCCAGGGCCGAGAGCACCAGCAGATGGCCCACCCTCGAGGTCTGCATTCCCCGGCGGGGCCCCGCCCTCATTTGCTTGTTCATCAGGCAGTAGGACTGGGTCCCCCCAAACATTGGCTTTGAAGGCTTCAGTGAGCACGCCCCTGGAGGTCTTACTGAAACGCGGGCTCTGTTTTGGGTAGATCTGGGGTGGGAGCCCAAGATTCTGCATTTTTAACGAGCTCCCAGGTGATGCTGATGCTGTGGGTCCACAGACGGCACTCAGAGTAGCAAGGACCTCAACCACACCCAGTCCCTGGACCAGGAACCACTGCAGCCTTCAAGACATGGAGCAAGTCTCAGGGGAAGCAGACCCCCAACTTTAGTTTCAACCAAGAACAGGTTAAAAGGCATGGGCTGTGAGCCCTACAGACTTGAGTCTGAGTCCTGGTTTCCACCATGGTGTACTAACTCCTACATCAGAAGCTTGGGGTGTTCTAACTGAGTTATTATTAACCACACTGAAAACAGCCATGCTGGGGTAGACTTCACTGGATGATCCCACAAAGGACACATAAGACTGATGTCCCAGGAAATAAGGTTCATGAGAAGTACTTAGGGATGTGCACGTCCAAGGTAAACCAAGGCAAGAACCAGGTTCTCAGCTTGGACTCAGGTTTAGAGGGCGCTGAGATTTCCAGCCCAAATCACAGAGAGATTTGCCCAAAGATGAGTTGCTCCCTGAAGCTGACCAGGCCTGGGACATGCCAAGGGCAGGCAATGAGCAACCTTCTTCTCCCAAGTCAGCCATGCACTCTCTTTGGCTCCCAGCACCCTTCCTCGGGTCTGGATGACCCACAGAACTCATAACCATGGCCAAGCTTTAGACTGAAGGTCAAGGAGGTGTGGGAGCTCTGGGCCTGATGGCCTGGATTCAAATCTCAGCTCCGTCACTTTCTAGACTCTGCAACCTTGGAAACGTTACTCAACTTCTCTGAATAATAACAATTATAATAGCTCTGCCTGTTAGGGCTGCTGTGAGGTTTTAAGGAGATGTTCCATGTCAAGTGCTAAACATGGTATCTGGCATATAAGAAGCTCTCAATAAATGCTAATCAAGACTACGACTATTATTTTTTCCAGCATCAGCATCATTAGCCTGTGAGCCATCTCCTTCAGAGATTTTCAATTTTATTTCACAACAGAATCCCCTTTTTTAATATACTAAAACCTTATGTGGGTGCAATATGAGTAGAACTGCCCTGGTTCACTCCTTTAGGGACCTCCAAATCACCACCCCAAAGGCTCTCAGACTCCAAGCAGCATAATTTATAAATGCCTTCCATTTACAGAGAAGGAAACTGGGGTCCAAATATTGGCCATAATTTGCCCGAAGTCCCATCGCAGAGCTGGACTGAACCCTCCCACCCTCCAAACCACACTCCCCTGCCCCTCCAGTTAGCCAGAGACACTAACATTTGATTCACATCTGCAGAGCACTGTTGTGCTTCTAAGAAAGCAGAACAGGTATGGCTAAGCCCATTTCACAGATGAGAAGACTGACACCCAGAGAAGGGCTATCAGCTTCCCAAAACCATCTGATTAGGACATGACAGAGGCTGGATTTGAATCCAGGCTCTGGACTTCCTAGCTGGTCTCCCCCACTGGGCCACACTGCCTCCCGATGGGTGGCAGTGGACAGAGGAGCTCAGGGTTTCCTAATTAAGGGACTGGGGGATAGAGACGGCCAGGGGCGCTGGGGACCCTCTCTGGTCACACCTGACCATTGGCTGCAGGGAGGTCTTCAAGCTGACTTTCATGTCCAGGGGATAGGAGCAAGCAAAGTTGATCTTGATGTTGATGTCACGGATGATGATCTCTTTGGCCAAGTAAAGGGTGTTGCTGTATGTGGCGTGGGTCTCGTTCCTCTGTTTGGGGGTGAGATAAAGGGGTATGAGAAGCTGAGGAGGATAGCAAAGCCAAAGACGGGTAGTCTCTGGCAGTCTGCAAGCTGCCCTCGCAGTCTCCGTGATAAAAAATTACAACAGCGGCGGCCGTTTATGAGCCAGTGGCCTGCACCAGGTTTTGAACTAAATGCTCCTGCCATTACCCCAGGCTTCCTCTCCAGAAGGCCACAGAGACCAAAAGCTCTGAACTGAGTCATCCATTAATGGTGCAATTTCAGGCACCATGCCGGGCAAATGAGATTTTCTTTCTGGAAGTAAGGGAGGCAGGAGAAGGCAATGTTCGACGTGCACAGATGTTTCCCTCTGGCTCCCATCGAGGAGGTCTCTGTAGGCAAAGTCCTGGTTCGCACAATGCCAGTGGTACAGACTCCGCTTCTCATGGCCCCCCAGGACCACTGGAGAGAAACAGACCTGCTTCTGGACCCAGCTCTGATACCTACTGCCCTCTCTGTGCCCAACATTCCCCATCAGTAAAACGGGGCACTCTCATCCCCCTGCAGCACCTTCTTTCTTGGAAGCTAAGTTTATTAAGCACTTATGTGCCTGTTATGTCCTTGTTACTCCATCCATAGTAACTCACATGATACTTGCTATGAGCTTATGGAGTACTGTTATTACTCAGTTTTACAGTTGCGGAAACTGAGGCACAGTCAGGCTAAATAACTCACCCAAGCTCAGACAACTAGCAAGTGGTGGAACTACTAGCTTGAACCAGGCAGTTCCCCGAGCCGGTCCAGGACGTACCGTCATCACGGTGCCACAGGGGCCTTCCTGGGCTGGGGTCACCACAGACACCCAGTTCTGGTTGCTTCTCTCCTCGAAGCCTGAGCACCGCCTGTCCTGCAGGTACATGAAGACCTTCTCGAAGCCCAGGCTCTCCAGCTGGCACCGGTTCAGGGATGCTTTGATGACATTGGCCCCACACTCCAGCCTGGGCTCCAGGAGGGAGAGATCTGAAATGGTCAAGGAGATCCTGGGACTGGGGGCCCTGCATCTGCAGCTCAGGGGCCCAGCGCAACCCCAGGGACTAGTACCCCAGGCTGGGGTACTCTGAGTAGTCCCAGTTCTCAGAGCTCACTGTGGTCTTCCTTCCCAGTGGTGGAGACATAAGATCGGCCGCAGAGCATTCTCTGGATGGAATCTGTGGGCAACCCTCCAGCCCCTTGTTCCCCGTATGTGGGTTGATTACAGAATGCAGGGTAATTTGGGAGGTCATTCACCATCTCAGCCTTAAATAACATTGAATTCCAATTTAAAAAAAGAGTTAATTGCCATTTCTTTCCTTCCTTTCTACATCAAAGAGATGGCTTGCTGCCATTTTTAACACCCTGTACTTGCTAATTTCTCTTTTAAGAATCAGAGAGCAGGTCTCAGGCTGAGAGTCTGGGGCAGGCTAACAGCATTCAGCTATAATTGTTTTTTTAAAAACGTTTTATTTAATTGAAATATTGCAAAGCTGAATCTTCTTTTCACCCTATTCATTTTTACTCACCTTCCATCTAAGGTAAGTGTTACTTGCCACAGAAAAATACAATAGTGACCCCAAACATCCCAGATGTACTTAAAAGAAAGAGGGATTCAATCAACTTGAAGACAGACAAGTAAATAAATAATAAAACTCACAATATAGGTAGTATTTGGATAGAGCAAAACTTGTAAAAATTGGCCCATGGATGTGACTCAAAGCAGGACTGGAGTTTGAGAAGTTCTAGCCTGTGTCAATTATTTTGCAGATGGGGAAACTGAGGCTCTGAGGTGGCCAAGGCCCTGCCCCGGGACTTGAGTTGGTCAGTGGAGGGCCAGGGAATATGGCTCAGGGAGTCTTTGGCCAGCAGGGAAGCGTGACTCTACCTGCTGTGGTGCGGGGGTCTTGGAAAGAAGACTGGGCGTGAAGGGGTTCCAGAAACTCTGGCTGCTATGAGGTCAACTAAAGGATGGCATAGGAAGCCCCAGGAAGCTCCTTGCCGGTTTTGATGGGTGCTATGAGACATCCCCTTTTCACACAAATTGGTTAATGGGTGTCCCCTGGGTCACACTCACAAGCCCCCGCCTCCTACACAGGCATGCTCCCCTCCCCCAGGTCCTAAGGTGCCTCACCACCTTGCCCCTTCCCCACTGGCCTCACCAGTGACATTGAAGTCCTCTTTGCACTGGCAGTGCCATCTGCCCCCATCCGATTTGCAGTCCTCGTCCACGCCACACTGCTCACACGTCCCCTCCACGGTGCTAGGGTCTGCAGGTTCACAGGGACAGACAGACAATGATGCGCTCTCATCCCCCAAGGTGGCGGTGCGGTGGTGGGGAGCAATCCGGCTCACCTGTACAGTACGCCAGATAGCACTCGGGGGGCGCCGTCAGGTTGTAGACGTAGTAGCCGCCGGGGCAGGCTTTCACCTGGACAGGCGTGTCCCACAGGCAGCAGTTGCCGCTCCAGTGCGCGCAGGCCCGGCGGCTCACGATGCCCTCCTTGCTCGACGGGTGCGTGCCGTTGAGCCACATGGGCGCCGCCGTGTTGCAGCGCAGGACCGGCACGCAGGCCTCGGCCAGGCGCACGCCGCCCTGGCCCGTGAAGCGATGCCAGCCGCGCAGGTTCGAATCGCAGGCGTAGCCTGCCCCGTAGGCGACGCTGCGCCAGTACTCGTCCAGGACGCGGTGCGCCTGGCACGGGTCGGCGCACACGTGTGCGTCGCCCTCGGGCACGCAGTCCAGCCCCGGGCCGCAGGAGCCCGGGGAGCACTCACAGTGCCACCCGTCCCCCAAGTAGCCCGCGGGGCACACGCACGAGTAGTTGCCCTGGACGTTGACGCAGGCGGCCAGCGGGTGGCAGCTGCTGAGCCCCGGCTGCGCGCACTCGTCCACGTCGGAGCAGCCCACGCCGGGCGTGAGGCGGAAACCGTCGCGGCAGACGCACGTGTAGGAGCCCGGCGTGTTCACGCAGCTGCTTTCCGCCGAGCAGCTGTGGGCCCCCGGCGTGGCACACTCGTCCAGGTCCTCACACGCGAGGCCGTCACCGGTGAAGCCTTCCTGGCATGAGCACGTCACGACCGTCCCATTCTCCGTGCAGGTGGCATTGATGTGACACTCAGAGCAGTTTCCTGCGGGCAGGAGAGCCCAGCCTCAGAGTGGGGGCGGCTTGGCCAAGGGGCACCCAGGGCCTTGGATCTAGGGGACCTGTGTATCTTAAAACAGCCTCTGGCTGACCCCTTCCAATACAAGCAAACAAACAAAAACAAGCAAGACTCCCTGGATGGTGTCTGAACTTCTACCAGGCCAGTTTTGGTGGTAAGCGTTGCTTTCCAGCTGAAACTTCTTTTAAAATATCCACATTCCCACATTCAGAGGAGCGGTGCACAGAACCCTGGACTGTGGTAGAGACTTACGGTGAACCCGCCGGACCCACCCCGCCCTTGCACTTATTATGCCGTGTGCCAATCACCTTCCTCACCAGAGTCTTCATCAACTCCCTGCCCAGGGGCCCCTCTTCCCTAAAGAACTACATATGCACTTGACTCTTCCTCCTTAGCAATAACAGCAGAAATACAAATAATCCTTGATGGGTCTGTACTGAAGCGCTTCCTAGATGCCAGGCCCTAAGATCGGCGCTTTTCATTCATTTGATTGAGAATCCAATGTGTTTTTAACCCTGATACCAGGGCGCCATTTACCAGGCACCCAAAGCACTGAAAGCAGAGGGAGGGAAATGTGCAGCCCGGACGAGTAACCTCTAAAGGGTGATAGGGCAGGGGTTTGGGAGCCATCTGGATGGGTTCAAATCTCCCAGCGTGCTGGAGAATGTTCAAGGAAGCTGCTGAAGGCCTTTGCATCTCAAAGTGTGATCCTCTGGAAATGCAGAATCTCAGAGCCCACCCCAGACCTATTGAGCCATCATCTGCATTTGAACAAGATTCCCAGGTGAGCCCAGGGCACACTTGAATCTAAGAAAATGATTTGATATGATTTAGTATATAGTATGTATGACTGTACAAATCCTAAACATGATGAGAGGGATGGAGACGGCCTCTTCTGCTAAGGGCGGCATTGCCCCCTGCACGCACGTGCATGTCCCACTTACTTGCTTCTGAGGTGTCAGTGGCTGCGATTGTGATCAACCCAGAGGTCACCACCAGCTGCAGCAGAGAGAAAAACCGCCCCATCCTAGTTCTTCTTCGCAGCTGCTTCGGGTCCTAGGAGGTGCTGCTGGACCACAAGGACAGGCGGCCCTCTTTGGGTTTCCTCCCAGTCCCTGAGATCCTGCGAGCAGACAAGGATGTGATAAATGCATGGTCTGACTCCCCTCTCAGCAGTCGGGAAGGGTGCTTTGGTTGTGCATGGCACAGCACCATGGTGCACCACTTATTAGACTACAGAAAATGTGCAGCGCCACAGCCCTGACTCTGGTGGGGTTTTCCCCACTGTGGCATGATCCTCACTCCCCCGACATTTCAGGTTTGACTCCCCAAGTTCCAGTGCCTTTGGAACTAGTGGAGCCTCTTATTTGGAGCAGGAAATGGCAAGTGGGTAGTGCCCTGGACTCACCACCTTGGTAAGGGAAACTTTGGATTTTAACAGCCAACTCCTGGTCTCCAGCTGGAAAACTTTCAACTTGCCCAAAGTCATTTATTCACTCAACAAACATTTTTTGAAGAGCTTTTTAAAAATATATATATATAACTTTTTTTAAAAAAGATACACAGATCACAATGTTACATTAGAAAATATAAGAGGTCCCCATACACCCCACTCCCCACCCCACCCCCATTCCTCCCACATCAACAAATTCTTTCATCAATTTGGCATATCCGTTGCATTTGATGAATACATTTTGGAGCACTGCTACACAGTGTGGATTATAGTTTATATTGTAGTTTACACTCTCTCCCAGTCCATTCAGTGGGTCATGGCAGGATATATAATGTCCTGCATCTGTCCCTGCAATATCATTCAGGACAACTCCAAGTCCTGAAAATGTCCCCATATCACACCTCTTCTTCCCTCTCCCTGCCCTCAGCAACTCCCATGGCTACTGTCTCCACATCAATTATAACATTTCTTCCATTGCTAGAGTCACAATAGTTCTATAGTAAAATACCACTAAGTCCACTCTAATCCATATTTTATTCCTCCATCAGTCACCTTTACTGAACCTGGGGTTGGCGCTGGGGTTGGTGTGTGCTCAGGAGACTTGACTCTCTGGACTGTCCATGTGCCAGCTGGGCCCTGAGCCTCAGCAGAGTTGCAACACCTACTCTCTGGTTCATTTGGACTTACCCAGGTCAGCTAACAGGGAGGTGAGGACGGTCATCCTCCACACCAGGGAACCGGGAGAGTCTACAGCTGCAAGCAGAATCCCATCCATCAACCATGTGGGCTCTAAGCCCCCTCTTGATTTAGCGTTGAGGAGCTCTTTTGTGCCACCCATGCAGCTAGGCGCCCAGCAGAGCCATGAACAAGACAGACAAGATCCCTGCCTTTTTGCACCTTACATATTGCAAAGAAGTGGCTTGAGATAAGCAGCTAGAGAGGTCATTAACCTTCACACTGGGGTCATTTATTTCCCCCAAGTGGTGAGACAATCCTAAGTGAATGCTACTTTTACCCTAGTTCTTACAGCTGTAAAATAGGGTAACTTGGTGGTTAAGTGTGGGGGACCTGGAGCCCGCTGCCAGGATCCAAATCTCTGTTTTACCCCTCACTGGCAGTGTGGTCTCAGACATGGTACTTCAATTCCCCAAGACTCAGCATCCTCATCTGTGAAAGGGAGACAATTGCTTCCACCCACTCAGCAAGTCTCTGTGTTCATGTTCAAAGAACTTGTGCTCTAGAGCAGTGTTTTTCAAATTCTTTTGACCCTGACCTACAATAAGAAAAACATTTTATGGCATGACCCAGTGCATTTACACACCTGAGTTCATGCAAACACACACACACACACAAGTGAAAGAAAAGTTGTATGAAACAATACTTATCCTTATGATGTGCATGGCTTGCTGATGGATTCTGTTCTAGTTAAGCGTAAGAAAATTCCTATCTAACCCACTGAAGATTCCATAACCTTTCATGGTTGTGACCCATCGTTGGAAAAACACATGGTGGGTAACATCTGACTGCAAATTGTTGCTATGGGGATTGAGCAAGAAGATACCTGCAAAGTAGGGCCCAGAACATGGCAAAGTGCTTGTTCATTGTTGTAGCCCCAGTACCTGGTCCATAGTAGGCACTTAACAAAATTTCACTGAATGAGCAAAAAGATGGTAGGCATTGCTGTTAGGAAAGCTTAGACCCAAACAGAGAGAGACTGTAACGGCTCTGACCCAGAGCTGACCCCAGGGTTCAAACTCTTAACTTTCTCTCCCCTTCCCCAAATAGAAGAGGAACCAATAGAAGGGCAGATGAAGAACTAGGAGGAGAGAGCTACAGACAGCCTTACCTCAAAGCCAGAAAGCTGGAATTAGTCTCTTCACGGGTGCCTGCCTCTTATATATATATATATATATATGTATTTGCCCCTGTTGGAAATCTCTCCTCCAATTATTCTCCAGTTCTTTTTCTTGAGATTGTTTTCTTGGGGGCGGAATACTTTGTCTTGTGACATGGTGTTTTCCTTTTCTAGGCCGTGAGGCGGTTGCTATTCTGCTTCCTACTAGCTAGAGACGCCAAATGATTGACATTGGGGTCACAGCTGCATCTGTAAATACAAGGTCTCTGTTTTGCACCTTTGGGGAGCAAGAGATTCCTTAGTTAGAAATTAACTGGTAAAGCAGTGCCAAGGTCCTGGGGTGTTTTCTCGGTCACTAAGCAGAGCAAGGTGGACCCAAAGAACCAAGCAGATGCCAGTGTCTGAAGCCAGGTGCGCTAGGATGTGCATTGTCCCCGCTGAGACATGCACTTGTGGTCACCGTGTTTCCCTGTCCTGGAGGGCACAGCTTTCAGAAATCCACCCCGTTGTCACCAGATCAGCCACCTGCCCTAGAGTTCAGACATGTGTAACAGGGAAGTTGGAATGGCAGAAAGTCGGAGCTGGAAGATAACCCTGGCATCACTGGACCTAACCCATCCTATGAAATAAGGACTCTGAGGTCCAAGGAGGGAGGTCCCTTGCAAGGTGGAATAACTTGGTGAATAAATACGCTGAGTCACACAGCCTGGACCCTGGAGTTGCCAGTGGCTTCAGGACTTAGACTTCCTGGGGTAAGATGAGAACCATGAGAACACATGTCTTGTAGAGCTCTCGTGGGGGTTAAAGGCGATGGTGCAAGTAAAGCCACATACGAATGATCCGTCAGTGGTGGTCATGACAACCGCTATTCGGCTGTGCATGGCCACCGAGGTGGGAGGTGACAGAGCTTGGGTTAGAACCCATGTCTCCTGACCCAGGCCCACGGGGCTGGCAGCGCAAAACTCAGTGGAAAAACAGATGTTGGTGGTGGTACAAATAACCAGAGGCACGTGAACTTGGCAGAGCAGAATCTCTGACCATGACCTCTGCATTTACTGCTTTGAGCCCTTTCTTTTCCTGTCTCATTCAGAGCTGGGATGAGCATCAGCCCACTAGTGCACCATATGCTTGGGGTAAATGCCTGGGAATGACATTTCTGCACCCAAGAGGTGGCACAGCTTTAAGAATTTGGATACTTCTTACAGAACAGCAGCCTAGAGAGATTTTTAAAATTTAGCTTTCCATCCCATCCAAAGCACCCACCAACCCTGAGTTTTGTTAACTCTTTTCTTAATTTGCTGAAGTGATAAGTGAGAAATAGCTCGCTTTTGTTTACTTTTGCAATTCTTTGATGAAAAGGGAAGTTATCATTTCTGCATTTTGTTCATTATTCTTTTCTGAACTGATTTGTGTCCTACAACAATTTCGCCCCTACAAGCATGTTCCTCCCCCTGCCCCCCCCTCAATTTCTTTAGAAGGAAAGGAAACATCTTAATATTTTTTTCTTCATCCTGGATGATGTTTATCATTTCTGGTTGGTGCTCCTGAGGCCCTGTCTAAACCAAGTCTGGTTGTCTTGAAAGGATTAAAGGAAAGTTGGCTTCTGGAGTTGTCTGGGCAGGGAAGTGTGAAGTCTGGGCTGGAGCCTGGTTCATCATGGACTTCACTCAGCACAGCGGGACCATCCTGCTCTATTTCTTTCGTCGGCCATTTCCCTATTTTTTCCTCAAACTCCCCACCCACCTCTGGTGCCACCAACTAATGACCATGGGGGATTCTTCCCGGGGCCCCTAAGCTCTGACGGCCTCAGCTGCTCAGTCTACCAGCATCTGGCCTCCCCTTGCACATGTCATCTTCCGTGGGAGGCAGAATCCTTCACACGAGGCCTCTCCGTCCTGGTCAGCTGCTCACCTTTCCTTCTCACTCGTACCTGCTCCTGCCTCCTGCCGCCTCAGGCTTCTCTTAGTTGCTGGATTAGTTCCCTCATCTACAAAGGCCTCCTTTGAGCGCATACCCCCTCCAGCTCCCATCCTATTAGTCACTCCTTTCATAGCCAAACATCTCCAAAGGTTTTCCTGCACACTCTCTCTACTTCCTCAACCTTCATGTACTCTTCAGCTGACGCCAGTATGCTTTTGGGAACTGCCAGCTGCATTGATATTGCTCCCCAAAGACGCCCAGGTTACCAAATTCAATCGATATTTTTCTCTTTATCTTACCTCAGCGTCCTGGGAAGTGTTTGATAAATATTTGCTTTTGAGTGACCCTTACTTGGTCTCTCAGCTGTGCCCTCCTCCTTGAAACCCTCTCCCCCCTTAACAACACGGCTCAGAGCCTTGATTCTAACCCTCTTGACAGCTGCCACTTCCTTCTCTTGTGTCAGATGCATGCTGAGCGCTTTTACCTCCATTGTCACGTTCAGTGAACACGGCCTCTCCGGTTATAGGGAGAAAAGTGGAGTTCAGGAGCTGTTAGCCGTGAGCCCAGCCTCCAACCCAAACCTCCCTCCGCTTCGCCCCTGCCTGGACCGCACTCCTGGAGGGTAAAGACCATTCCTCTTCGGCCTTGAAGGAGCCTTAGGGGAACAAGTGGTTTCAGGTCCTTGGTTGAAGTAGTGAAGCTAAGGTGTGGAGAGTTTTGAAAAATTGATCAAACAGAACACACAGGAGAAGAGAAGTTGGTGTGTGTTGGGAGGGGACAGAAAATGAGTCAAGAGGATAGACCCCCACTTTGCCAGCAAAGGAGCATCACCTGCTCTACCTACCTATACTGCTTCCCCTACCTCCACTCCCACCTCTATAGGCCCCGCTATACCTGGTGGGGGGGCCTGCAGGGGCACCCCACCCCCTAGCTCATGGCCCGTTCCAGGTGATTTCATCCCAGCAGCAACTCCAGCCAGCAGCCACATGGCCTTACGGCTGAAGCAGGTGAGCCTCACTCCGTGTCCTGAATACTAACTCCTGCCCCTGTCGGGGCAGCTGGCTCCAGTGAGTTCCAGGGCCCCAGGCTGTCCCCTGCTTAGTCTGGAGGTGGACAGACCAGGGGTGGGGGGAGCAGACTCTGGAGACCTGGGAAAGCACATGCTGCCTCTGCTTCTACAACTGGCCCCTAAAATAACACCCCCAACCTTTTCCCAAGAGAAGCCGTTATCACCTGGCTGAAAGGATTGTCGCAATTCAGCAGCCTGTCTGTGGAAGCTGATTATGTCCACATCCTAATTCCCACAAACTGTGAATGTTCTCTCACCTGACAAAGGGGACTTTGCTGATGTGATCAAGGACTTTGAGAGGGGGAGATTACCTTGGGGGATCCGGGAGGGCCTGATGCAATTACGAGGGTCCTTGTGGGTGGGTTACAGGAGGAGCCCGAGAAAGTAGGAGGGACACAGAGGGCAGAGTGATTGGAGGACGGGGCCACCAGCCCAGGGATGCCAGCAGCCTCCAGAAGCTGGGAAAGCTGGAAAGGCAAAGCCAGCAGGACTTCCCTAGAACTTCCAGAAGGAACCAGCCCGGTGACACTTTGACTTTAAGCCAGTGAAATTGATTTCAGACCTCTGGCCTTCAGAACTTCAAGAGAATAAATTTGGGTTGTTTTAAGCCTCTTGTTGGTAATTTGCTACTGCTGAATAGAAGACTAATAGTCCCTCTTGGATTTGGACACGGCACAGTCAGCACCTCCCCCTTTGGGGATGACCATGTGTGGAATTTCTCTCATTCAATCGGTCACCAATTATTTGTGGAGCATCTACTATGTGCTGGGTGGAGGTGTAGGAATTGGGAATACAGGGGAAAAGTAAACAGACAAGTCTGTTCCCATGGGGCTTATATGCTAGTGGGGAAGCAGGCAACACACCAGTGCACAACGTAATAAACTGCTTTCAAATATTGGTATCCAGGAAGGCTTCTTGGAGGTGGTGACATTTGAGCTGAGCTGTGAAGGATAAGCAGGACACAGCTATGTGAAGATCTGGGGGAGTTCATATAAGCCAGGGGTTTTTAAATTTTTTTTATTCCATGGACCCCTTTGCCAGTCAGATGAAAACCATGGACCCCTTACAATGTCCACATACACTGTGTACTTAATATATCACACCTGCACCAACACATCCCCACAAGAATAATGTATTTTAGAATTTCAATTCAAACTCACGGACCCCTTGTTAGGAACCCGATTTATACAGAAAGAACAACTGTGGGGAAAGAGCAAGCTGGGCTTGTTCCAAGAAAAATGTGGCTGGAGCCTGGAGAGGAGACTGGATTTTATCCTACAATGAGATGCCTTTAGAGTGTTAAAGCAAGGTAGTGCTCGTGGCTGTGGCTTTTAAAAGGACACCCCAGCTGCTAGCTGTGTTGAAAGTGCATTTTGGTGGAGAGAAGGTAGAGTGGCAGCAAAGAGACCAGTTGGGAGACTTGCTTGGCCAAGAAAAGGTGGGTGAGGTCAGCGGAGATGGGATCAAGTGGGTGAGTCAACTGGAGGGAACTGGGTGGAGCCACCAGGACTGGATGTGGCAGTAAGGGAAAGATGTGCCTTGAGGATGCTTCTGGATTTATTGCTTGAGGGAATGGGTTGTTTACTGAGATGCAGATGATGAGGGGACAGATTTGGGGGTCGGGTCTCTTTCTTATTGTGCCAAAATGCAGCTCCCGCAAATCAATTGACCTTCTTCGAAAGTTTCACCAAACTCCACAGACCCCAGCCTGGTCTGTTGCGTTGCTGTGAAGCGCACGGTCTCTGGAGTGAGATTGCCTGGGATCGAATCTCAACACTTGCTAGCTGTGCGATCCTGACCGGTTGCTGAACCTCTCTGTGCCTCAGTTTCCTTATCTGTAAAATGGGGATAATGAAACCGACCTCTCGGTGACAGGAGAAGGTGATGTTGTAAAGGCTCACTAAGTGTGGTCACTGTGGCTTCCCTCGCAGGCCTGTCAGGACTGCAGACCAAACAGCTCTTCAAAGGCAGCTCCAGTCAGGAAAAGGTGATGAACAAAACAGGGCCAAAGACATTCAGAGGTTTTATTACCCAGCCCCCACTCACCCCACCACAGTGATAGAGAATCTTATTGGTGTAGACCATTTAGGAAATGATGTCCGGACCTAGAAGATGGGCCCCTTCCCTCCTGACTGGGGAGAAGCTAAAGTTCCTCCTTGACTTTGGGTTTCCTCCTTTGTTTCGGAAGTCTCTTTGGCTGTGCCACCTCCTCCTCCTCAGCTGCCTCTTCCAGCTCTGTCACATTCCCCAGCTCAGGCAACTTCTGCTCAGGTAACACTTTCTCCTCAAAAGGCACCTTCTCTTCCCCTTTCTCAGGTAGAACCTCCTCTTCTATCAACTCTCTCTGATGGACAGATAATATCTATTAAAAAAGAAGGAAGGGGGAGTGAAGGAGAGGATAGAGAAATAAGGAGGCAAGAAACACGAGAGGATTCCAATTGCCAAGGCCCCTTCCTGGGAGGAAGTGCCCAGACAGGAGGGCCCTGGGCCTGGAGGTCCTCAGAGATGCACCTGGCGTGGGTGATGAAGTGCCCGACTGAGGTTTGCCCTTTGGGTGGGGCACCTTTGGGGAGCCACCCCTCCCCCACTTGAAGTCTCCAGGTGTGGCCGCACTACCGCTAGCACGAGGGCTGCACACGTGACCCAGGCTGAGCCAGTGTGATTCCTGCCCAGGACAACGGCTGGGATTAGGAATGAAGGAGGTGCTCTCTTTCTAAGCCGGGAGATGTTAGTTTGGAGTGATGGGGCAATTTTTAAGCCTTAATGGGGCAGAGACTACATGAGAATGAAGCCAACATGGAGGAAAGCAGTGATGGGGAGAGAGTAAGTTGTTTTTGTTTTTTTTTAAGGAGGTACCATGGATAGAACCTGAGACCTCGTAATGGGAAGCAAGTGCTCAACCACCTGAGACATATTCGCTCCCTGAAAATAAGTTTTAACACAACGGTTTGAGCATCTGGATCCACCCAAGCCTGATGGTCTAGTAATATGGGAAAGATTTCCATTGTTGCCGAAACCAAAGAGTTGTGTTTCCGACATTTGCAGCTGCAAGGCTGCTGGTTAATACAGATGGTCCCTTCCGGCCGGCACGTGGCCGCACTGAGGCAGGGGGAGGAGGAGGCTCCAGGTCCCCTCCCTCAGAATAATGCCGAGAGCCGCGCCCACCATGCACCCAGCTGCCATCCCAGGAGCAGCGGACCCAGCGAAGCCACCTGGAGGAGCCGCGGGGGACCTTGGCGCCTCCCTTCCCCAGGTTTCTAAACCTGCCACTTCTGTAAGTGCCCTTGAAAACAAGGCCACTAGCAAAGTGACCCAAATTGCATGTTTCCATCCTCAACCATGTCCACAGAGGATGAGATGATGAAAGCTCTTGGCATGCTCTTTTCTAGTCCCTCGAGTCCCTGGTAATTCTGGGGACAAAATAATTCCAGACATTGCTGTTCCCCCTTACCTCATCCTCATAGTCAACCTTGATCTTGATTTGGCTTTCCAGGAAGTCAGTAAAGCCCTTCATGGTATATTCTCCCTTATATATGACTCCCTAGGGAGAAAACAGGACAGGGTTAGGACCGCGGCCGCTCCTTAAGTACATCCAAGCTCAAATTCCTAACAACCTGGGTGGCCATGAGCAGGTTTCTCAGCCCGTTACCTTGGCTCTAAAATCAGGGTAACAAATAATGCCTCATCATAGGGTTATAATCATAGTGGCCTCTGGAGCACATTGCCGGGGTACAACCCTGGCTTCAGCACCGAGCCGTGTGATTTGATGCTTTAGCCTCTCTGGAACTCAGCCCCCTTGCCTGTAATATGGGGATCATACCATATTAGTGTTATAGAGGTTAAATGTATATAAAGCCTTTGAAAGAATACCTGGCTCAAGGCAAGCACTATATGTATGCGCTATTATTTTTATTATAAGAAAAGTAGTTAGTTATTTTACAAAGCATGTGTTTCGTGGTGGGCGCTCAGCCATTGCTAGTTCCCTTTCGTCTTTCAATCTTTAAGGTTAGGAAGCCGCTTACTGCCACTGGTTATCTAAACTCCTTTTCTGATAACTTCAGACCTTGTGACACTCAGCCCCATCCTCTTCACCCAGCCTCATTTTCCATGACTCCCCCCGTACAACTTCTGCCCCAGGAGAAGGCAATCTCCTTCCAAGCTCTATGGTCACCTCCCTGCCCACCTCTTTGTTCATATTGCTGAGAGTTCACCCCTCCTCCTCTCAACTGACTTTAACCGCCACCACTCTGCAAAGTCCCAGTGTTTCCACTGGGAGTCCTCAGAGCCTCTCACCTGTTCAGAGTCGGTGCCGAAGAGTCTGAAGAATGGGTACCTGTCCAGGTACATCAGCTGAATGTCGTTGGCCGTGATGTCGATCTTGGCAATGGTAATCGTGGAGTGGTTTTGATATTTTCTGCCCAACTCCTCTAACACCGGGAACAGTGCCTTGCACTTTTCAGACCAGGGTGCATCTGGAAGAGAAGGTTCATTGCTCGAGTTCATGCTAACAAAGACCTTGAAAGCCCCTGCTGACCCCCCAACACCATCACTGCGTTCTTATTTGCAGCTCTGTTGCTTGGGCAAACTGCACTCCCTTTTTCTTTTAGTGGTATATCGGGTTATGTTTGCATTGTGAACATAGTACCTGGGCATTATTAAAGGCTTTAGAAAAAATATTTAACTTAGTCTCCCCCTTCCACCCAGACGTTAAAACTTTGAGCATGCTGGGATATTTTCTTATATTGTTTATTAATCCTTAATAGGGCTTTCCTTGCCAGCTGAAGAAGAGAACCAAGAAAAATATTTACCCTAGACAACTCCTCATGTCTTGCCAAAAACTGTTTCTGCATGTATGGGCCATGTATATGTGTGTGTGAGATAGCATAGTAGTTTTTCAACAGAGGCTAAGCTCTGTGCTAAAGTCATTCCATTACTAAGCTGAGGTGGGATTTGAAACCAGGCCATTTGGACGTGTGGCCATTCTACCACACTGAGAGAGGAGAATGTACCCAAGGGTGAACTGGAGGCTGTGACGATTACAACTATGCAGGGAAAGGGGTGTCCGTTGGAAAGGGGTGGCCTTCCTTGTATACAGTTCCTTGGGCTCTGAGACTGGTACAGGCACCTGAGCCCTCTGCAGAGGAGCGTGGGACCAGGTCCACCATGGAAGGGAGACCGAACTTGGCCTGCCCGAACTCCCGCTGAAGTCCAGAGGGCCAAGTTTCTGGCTCTGTGGGAGGAATGGCCTCCAAGGACCCCAGACGTGCCACCCATGGGTTGTCATCCTCCCTTTCCAAGCCCAGTGCCTCCACTAGCCTCTCCTCAGCCATCAGTGCCCCGGGTAGCCACCTGGAGCCAAGGTGGGGGCACAATGGCAGCATCCCAGGGGGCCCATCTGACACCCCACTTCCTAGAAAACAAGGCTGCTTTGGCCTTTTACAAGATCCAAATGTTCAGTCTCTTAACAGCAAGTGTCAGGTGAGCACAGAGAGGCTGCTCCAGTCTCTGGTCTAAAGCCAGCAAAGCAGGGTGTTGGGCCATACAAACCCTAAGCACCTTGCCCTGTAGATAAGTCCGTTTCAGTGCCCAGGAATTCAAGGGCAACATCTGAAAAGTAATGCTGGGGGCCCATTGCCGTCCATCTGCCTCTGTGGAGGTACTTACAGAACATCACAAACACATCCCTTTCCTTGTCGAAGACAACTATGTTGAAGTTCTTTCCCACAAGCTGCTTAACTGGTCCCTGGTCCCAATACTTTGGAATCTCTTCACTGGATTGGTGTTTCTAGAAAGAGAAGCCAAGAAGTCCAACAGTCTCCAGAAAGGAATTGGAGGTTAGGGCACTCACCCTGGTTGGAAACAAGTTTCCTCTTGTTCTAAAGAGGGAGAGATGTGAAGCCCTGACATAGATTATGCTCTTGCTGTCAACACTGGGTTGTCCAGGGCAAACTGGGATCAGAGGGCTGAAGAGGAGAGAGAAGTGGTAAAAATCTCAGCCCTATCACATTTTTCTCTACAACTGCTTCCCCCTGTGTCTCCAGAACCCACACCCTCCTCTCCACCTGCACAGCCACTACTCTGGTTCAGAGAGCTTTCATCTCTCATGTGGACCACCTCAGGAGCTTCCTCATGTCCTCCTTGCATCTTCTCCTCAGCCCCTCTGTAGCTTATTCTTCTGCAGGTGAGGTTTTCTTCTCACCCTGCAACTCTGGTTTCTCATCACTCTTAGGATGTGCTGAATCCTGATTGCTCCATGAGTTCTACGCCTTCTTCTCCTCATCAGCCTTCATCTACCCTGGGGCCAAGTAAATCACACTAGAGTCTGAAAGACATCAGTTAGCCCTTCTGAGGGTCAGCATTTCAATTGGAAATCATAAAAGGGAAATGCCTTTACTTTAAGAAAGAACTAGTGGTGGAATTATAGGCTCAGGACAGGTCAAACGTTGAATAGGTTTAGGGTGGGGGAGATCTGGGGATGTGTCCACGCTGAACCGTGAGCTGGGCCTTTATTCCTCTCCCCTGTTCAGGGGAGCAAAGTCAGCAGTGTTTCAGGAAAGGGACAATTCTGAGATTCTAGATAAACCTTGTCCCAGAAGGAACTTACCTTGGCAGTTCTAGCCAGGAAACTGCGGCCGAATTTCTTGAGGTTTTTGTAGGTAATCTCATCTGCAGGCATTTTGTACCTTGCATCAGAGCTCAGGTTTAGGATTTGGACGGATGGGACATCAACTTCAGTGATCCGGAAGTATTCAAAGACACGCCCGTTTCTGGGTTCGTCTGTGTTCACAAGGATGAAGAGGATCTGCCAAAACAAATGAGACCCATTTCTCTCTGGAGACAAAGTATTGGGAAATCGTGGGAAATACTAATGGAATGCAAGTGGCAGAGTGCAGGGAGTGCCTTTCCCTCAGGAGGGGGTAGCCAGAACCGGAGCACACAGCCCGGTGGCAGCCACCAGCCTGGTTTCGGTCCCCACCGGCCCCCATGGGGCAGCATCCTGGGCAGGCAGGGCACCATGCACACAGCCACAGGAAGAAGGACGTCCTGGACTCACAGCCTGGCTCCTTGGGCAAAACAACTTCCCCTCTCTGTACCTCAGTTTCCTTATCCATAAAATGTATCATAGGATGACTGTGAGAATCAAACAGGACAACATATATGAAAGTTTAGTGCCTAGCAGGTGGGAAATGCTCAATACATCTCAACTATTATTATGATGCTAAATTATTCTATCAAGGCAATCCATGACTTCATTCATATTCGTGGTGTGCCTGCCATGTGCTAGGCATTTTACTAAACAATCAGGATATAACCCTCCCCAACCTCTTATGGAGCTTATGTTCTAGTGGGGAGGATGGACATCAAATGAATAAAATAAATTCGGGTAGTGATGTGTTAATTTGACAATAAGGCGTCATCACAGAGAGAGTGACTGCACGGGGGGGGGGGGGTGAAATAGGGGCTCATTATTGGGAATGGTGGTTGAGAACAGGCGTCTTTGAGGAGGTGACATTTTAACTGGGACCTGGGTGATAGTGACAAGTCAGCAGAACAGTCACCCAGGCAGTGCAAACTTCCAACGCAGAGAGCTGGAGGCAAAACATGAATTTAGAATATTCTAGGAATAGAAAGGAAAGGCTAGAACAACTTCAGCACCAGGAGGAAGAGATTTTATGGACTTTGGTGGCCCCAGTGAGGAGCTTGGGTTTTAGTCTGAGCATCCTTGGAGATCACTGAAGGATAAGATTAAAAAATAATAATAATAAAAACATCACACTGGTTGCTGTGCTGAAAAGAAGAGGGAACATAAGGGAAGCCACTTAGAGGCTACTGCAGACATGAGGTATGACATAGTCTAGGTTATTTTTCCTTCAACATATCAAGTGCCCTACCAGATGCCAGCCCCTCTTCTAGCTGCTGGGGATCCTGTGAAAAACAAAGCCAACTTGTTAAGACCATCCTTGTATGCTTTGAAAACTATGGACCACTTGCTGTAGGCTAGGTACTGGGGTATAGAGGGAACAAGATAAAAGACAGGCTACCAATTATTGGACTAATAGTATTAACCCAACTGTTTTTCTTTGGCTCTAAAATGGATCATCATCAATAAATAGCATTGAGGAAACCTGGTACGAGGGATAACAGCCTGGTTAGAACCTCATCTCACAATCTATGCCAATGGAAATTCCAGCTAGATTAAAGAGATAAATAAAAATAAATAACCCGAAAGAAAATATGGTTCAATATTGACTATTATAACATAGGAGAAATAGAGGGAAAGTACTCTGATTGTAATTGATTTAATTACATCAACAATCTTAAAGTTTAAAAGTTAATAAACCAGGAAATATATTTGCTAGCAGCATTTCTGTGATTGGAACAATCTTCCTGGAAAATAATGCAGTGCCATTAGCATGAATACTAGGTTCACCCCTTGTTTAGTTTGAGTTTCAGTATTTTTAACTACTTGGTTTGAATTTCAAGGGAATTTTCATCAAAAGAAAAAAAAAGTCTGACATTATTGTACATTTTCATAGAAAAATGAAATAGCCCCATAGTCCACCTGGTGGTAAATACACTAATTACAGGATGAGTGCTTAGGAGATTTGCCTCTGATGATGATAATGATTCTGGAGAGAACGATAACAATAATAATAAGCACCACCTATCGGGTGTTTGCTCTTTGCTTTAGATAGAACATCTCTCATTCTTACCATAACAAATGGAAAGGAAGTGTCCATTCTTTTCCATTTTACACGAGGCAAATGAAGTTGAGAAGTTAGGAAACTCACCTGAGATACGATAGGCTGCTTCAAGCCGTTAGGCTGTCCACACTACGTGACCTGGATCGGGAGTCGCCTTTCCTTCCCCTTACCTCCTGGCCAAATCCCACCTGTGGCCACCCACTCCCAATGGAGAGCCGTCCTCACAAAGGCAGCCAAGCCATCGTGCTTTCAGAGGAGACTTACTAAAATGACGAGGGAAGAAGGAACATGGGTCTAGCAAGAAAGGAGGAGGCACTAGGAAGGGGGAGAATTATTTAAAATTAAGTATTAATACATAACACAAGCATATATAAATGAATATTAAAATCAGGATGGTTTTTAGCCATTTATGGAAATGAGTCTGTCGTTTTTCCTTTCTCTTACATGTGAACATGACTAGCCAGCACTGAATGATTTCTGGCTTAATTTATAAGCAGGGCAGGTGAATGGTTAAGGGTGTACAGATTTTTGATCTTCCTCTAAAAACCCCAATAAGCAGTGGCACCTTCCACAGACCTTGTTTTGGAATTCCTTCGATGCCAACTTATAATGCTGAATTATGACACCAAATGACTCAGAGCTTTTGGAGGCGAAGAGCAGCATGTGATTCAGGATGTTCAACTCGTAAATCAGATCCTTATTCTGAAATCACAAGGAAAACAGGTCATCCCATGCACACACAGCTGCCCCAGCTACCATTCCCCCCAGGACCATCTGCTCACTAACCTCACTGTTGTATTCAATCACAAAATCCGTTAGATGCTGTTTTATGACTTGATTAAGGGCAATTTTGTTGGTACTGTCATTGATAAGCTCCTGGCGGGTCACAATTTTTCCCTTGGACAAAAGTAGAAAAATGGTGGGTGATAGCTTGCATGGTGTAGGCACTTAATAAATGTAAATAGCACAATTTCCTCCTTAGATAAAAGCAAAACATCAAGGGATGATGGCATCCCTAATCCATATTCTAGGTACTTGCTAATTCTGGATAGCTGGGCACATTAGCTACAGATGGTAAATGGGTATGTGGCAGCTGCAAAAACCTCTCCCATCCCCAACCACAGGAGTGTAATTAACTGCGAGCCCACCCCAGCTGCCATGCTCTGGAATCTATCACTGTGTTTGTGCTGAGGACAGGCTTCTCACACTCTGCTCCCAGTCAGTGACTGAATATATCAGGGATTCTCAGGCAAGCCTGTTGCTGGGAGCTTCTGGGCATCCCCGACGGGCAGCTTTGCTTAACTTCCTTAGACTCCGCTGCAGTATAAGACTCTTCCACCCAACCTCCCTTCCTTCCAAAGGCTTAGACCTGCATCATACTCTGATGGTTCTCTCTGTCCCCACCCCCCCACTCCCATTTTCCTTTACAGGTGTTTTCCCTTAATAAATCTTTTGCATGTCTTATGGGTGAATGCTCTTAGAAAGGCCTGGACTAATACAGGGTATGGCAAGATTCTTTGTAGACCAAGATCAAAGTCTGAGGGGAAGGAGAAAGAAGCAGCTAAGCTGGTAAGAAATGGAACATGGATTCAAACTCAGGCAGTCCGACTCTAGTGCCTTGCTCTTAAGCATTGCAATAGGCCAAAGCCCTCTTAAATTTATTTTCCAGGTTGGCTATTTGTCATTTGATTATTTTGTGATAGAGGTTATTCTGCAGAACTCTTAATTTTTCTGTGGTCCAAATGTATCAATACTTTCTTTTCATAGTCTCTAGGGTTTATGTCATGTTTATAAAGGAATTTCCTCACTCTAAGGCAGGGGTTCTTAACAAGGGGTCCATGAGCTTGAATTGAAATAAAAAAAAAAACATTATTCTTATAGGGTTGTGTTGGTGCAGGTGTGATATATTTATTAAAAAATATACAGTATAGTGTGGACTTAGTAAGGGGCCCATGGTTTTCACCTGACTAGCAAAGAGGTCCATGGAGCAGAAAAGGTTAAGAACGCCTGCTCTAAGGTTAAAAAATAAACGCTCCTGTGGCATCTTTGAATCTATCCATGGTTTCATTTTTCATATGTCAAATCAGGAATCCATCTGGAATTTAGTTTGGTATAAAGTGTGATGTATGCCTTGAGCTTCAGTTTGTTTTTGTTTTGTTTTTTCTAAATGGCTACCAATTGTCTCAATATTACTCATTCAAAAATCCATATTTTCCCCACTGATAAAAAACTATATGACACACTCTATTTCCATCTGTATTTGGATCTATTTCTAAACTTTACACTGCCCCATTTAAAAACATAAATCAGATTATTTTATGCCCAAGTTTAAAACATCTCAATGGCTTTGATGAGCCAAGGGAAAAAAAAAAAGTGGTTCAGAGCCTTCTCTTGGAAGTCAAGCAGATCTGGTTTTGACACCACCTCCTGTGTAGCTTTGGGCAAGTAACCTAAGCTTTCTGAATCATATGAAAAAGAACGTGGCTATTGTAAGGATTTAGCTCTGTGTGGGAAAGGAACCAGAAAATCAGTGTCTAGAACGGACGCTGTCCAGCAGAACTTTCTGTGATGGTGTAATTGCTCGATGAATCTGTGCTGCCCAACAGGGTAGGCACTAGCCCTATGTGGCTACTGAGTACTTGAAACGTGACTAGTGTGATTCAGGAACTGAAACTTTAATTTAAATAGTCACATGTCGTCAGTGGCTGCCATGTTGGGCAGGGTGGGGCTAGAGCACAGAGAGGGAGGGGAAGTGAGGTATGCAGTGAGGCTGGGGAGAAAGGTGAGAGTCAGAGCGTGAGAGGCCTGTGGGCCTTATTCAGGATTTCAGTCTTCATCCTAACAAAGAGGAAACCATTAAAGGACTTTCAGTGGGGAAGGACTTTCAGATTTGCATTTTGGAAAGATGGCTCTTTAGAGAATTTGAGAAAGTGTTGTAGATTGGTTGGGTGGCTGTACAGGGGATGGTTACTTGATCCAGGACATTTGCAGTAGAGATAGAAAGAAGTGGATGGATTCAAGGGATATTTTGAATATAAAGTCAATAGGATTGGGGCCATGCCTTGGTTATGAGGAGTGGCAAAGAGGGAGTTGTTAGAATAATGCCTGGATGTTCTGGCTTGCTCAACAGGATTGGAGAGATGGTGGTGCCATTGAGAGAGAGAGAAATGCTGGGACTGGAGAGGAGACCATGACCTTGGGAGGGACCATGTAAAGACACCTGGCAATGGATATTAGAGGAGTCTAACTGGGGATGGCTATTTGTAGGTCATGGGTATAGACACGGTAACTGCTAATGCAGGGTTGAGGAGGGAGCATGGGCCACAAGCCTAGGTTTGAGTCTTGAAGAATAACATTTCCCAGGTAAAGAAAGAAGGTGCTTTCAATAGAGAATGGCTAGAAAAGTCAGATACAGCCAGAGAGTGATTTTAGAGAAGTCTACCAGTCCAGAGTCATTTAATGCACAAGTGCCAGAACCAGAATTTGAACCCAAAGCCTGAACATTTCCCATTATATTGAACCAGAGAACCCCTTGCTAGCAACGGGATCAAAGGCCTACCTTCTTAAATACCAGGACACTGTCAAGGATGACGTGGAAATGCCCCATGGTATTGCCAATCGATATCGCTCCAAAAGTTAGCTCTGGGAAGTCTTTGATCACATCAAAGAACAATTCTGCTACTTCTTCCTCCAAATCCTGTTTGGGGAAGGATACTTGTTAAGACTTTGGTAGAAAGCAAAATGCCTGACTTATATAAGCAGAAGGTAGAAATGGGGGCCAGTTTGTCTCGTCACTTTTCCAAGTTCTGGGGTTTTGCTTGGTCACCTAAATCCTCTGTTTCATACCCCGAATGTTTCAAAGGCTATGTCTAAGGCCAAAATAGGGAAATCCATAAAGATAAATGGAGAAAATCTATAAACTTGACTTTTTCCGATTATTAAAGTGAAGACTGTTTTAACCCTGGGGTTGAAACATTTTAACGGTTGCCTCATAATTGCTTTCAGAAGAGGCAATTGCTTTGACCACATCTAGTACCAAATATAAATGTGGTATCTAGCTATGGCTGTGATTCTAACCTTTGTTCTTTAGCTTGAAAGAAAATTGGGGCCAAAAGCACAGGTCAGAGAGAGGGATAGAGAGGCACCTTCTCCCTCCATGTATAAATGCAACGCCCAAATGCTGACTTCCACTGGGAGAAAGGCAGAAGCCATCCAAGTTCCATTAAATTACTTAAGGCACATGAGACACTCATTCTCCAAAAATAAAAACAATTTGAAAACTGTTAATCAACACAGAAAACAAAATCAATAAAAGCTATGAGATATGTTATTAGCATATCTAATTTATTTATGTTCCTGCCCAAACATTTTCCTCTGTTGTACCTACGATGAGGGTTGGTATATTTTCAGATGGCAGCATGTTTACACTGTGTTTTGGATTTCAATGGAAATGTGGAAATGCTTGGAAAGAGGTTAGGGACATAGGTAGGCCTGGCCCAAGCATGGCTCTCAATTGTCAGAATCATAGAAAACAATGGCTCTCAAATCAGAAAACAAGACATCCTACTGTTGAGTGAGGTACTATATAGGTCCCAAAAATCAGTGCCACTCCAATTTCCTCTCCATTCCTGTACACCTTTATACCTTGCTCCTCCTAACACTTCAGCTTCTATTTTTCTTTCTCTCTACCCACAGAAAACCAGCTCATTAGATGGGGAATAAAGGGCATAGAATTAACTCAGATAGATGAGCTCCCCTCACCACACCCTCCTAGACACAGGACTCTCACCAATCCCAAAGCCTCCTCCCACCTCTGGACCCCATTACCTGGAAGAAGCCAATGATAACCAAGGGCCTGGATTCCACAAACTCTACCATCTGCTTAGTGTTGGTGAATAAAAATGCTTTCTGGCTAATTTGTCTTCTCAGCCAAACGACCAAAGCAGCCGACTCAACCACTCCTAGAGAGAGACACAGTTAAGTGGATTTCAGAGGTTTCCCCTTGAACTGGAATAAGACCTGTCTTCCTTAAGTTGAGTCATTAGAAGCATCTTGCCTTGGGCTCCCAAACCCTTAAAGACCAGGGTCAGTTCTTCCATCTCCCCTAAGCCCCAAAACATCAACAACAGCAGTGAAGTTTTATTGAATGCTCACCAACCAAGAGCCAGGCATAGCACCGAGCGTCATGTGTACTGTGTCCTCACAACAGCCCCGTGGCATGGACGCTCTTATTCGAGGTTCACCTTACCAATGGTCACCCAACTAGCAAACCTGGGATTCAAACCCAGGAGGAAGCATTTCCATCTTTCTCTTTTTATCCACCCTCCAAGGTGACAGGAAAGACAGATTTATTTTCAAAAAAATAATGATAAATAAAATGTAAATTAAAAGACATCTAGTCTGTGACTTCGGGAAAATTCCATTATCCTTCTGTGCTTCTGATTCCTCAGCTGAGAACCAAATCTGCTCTCAGGTCACAGAATTCTGACTTCCATTTCAGTTATAATATGGGAGATGTCAAGCACACAAAAGTGTCAGCTTCTAAAATTGGATTCATATACCACCCAGGAAGACACAGTTGTGTGCCAGAATGTACACAAGGCTCCATGTGCTTCCCAGGATCATCAATGCCACACTCTGGCAGCAATGTTATTAAGGCCTGCTATAGAACAGAAGGAAGCATTTCAGTAACTTCAATGATAAAGTGACATATTTTTAAAACTACGTTTGTTGTGAGTAGCTTTGGACTCCATTCACAGACCTTTATTCATTCACCCACTCACTCATTCCTTCACTCATTCATTCATTTGACAAATATGATTTGAGTGCCTATTATGTTATCAAGTGCTGTACCTGGCTCTGGGGCAATACTGGTGAGCAGAAACAGGCACATAATCGCTACCCTATAGCTCTCGCTCTCGAGCCATTGAGGGAGACAATCATCAAATAATTTCACAAACAAGAGCATAATCTCTCCCCAGGTAAGAATTTGTGTGTGTGTGGTTAACTTAATTTATCTTTAATATTCTTTCCCTCTCCCAGGTCCATTTATAACTGAAAATAGGACGTAAAAATTATGGTTCTGTGGGGGCTGGTTTTTTTTTTTTAATTTATTCCCCCCCGCCCCACCCCCCAAGTTGTTTGCTCTCTATGTCTATTTGCTGTGCATTCTTCTGTGTCCACTTGTATTCTTGTCAGAGGCACCAGGAATCTCTGTCTCTTTTTGTTGCATCATCTTGCTGCGTTAGCTCTCCATGTGTGTGGCCCCATTCCTGGGCAGGCTGCACTTTTTCATGTGGGGCAGCTCTCCTTATGGGGTGCACTCCTTGTGTATGGGGCTCCCCTGCATGGGTGACACCCCTGTATGGCACAGCACTCCTTGTGTGCATCAGCACTGTGCGTGGGAAAGCTTCACCACGCAGGTCAGGAGGCCCTGGGTTTGAACCCTGGACCTCCCATGTGGTAGGTGGATGCTCTATCCATTGAGCCAAATCCACTTCCCCAGGTAAGAATTTTAAAGCACAGTTCTAAGAGCCTAAAGCAAAGATAGCTGACCTAGACTGCAAAGTCAGAGCGAGATTCCTGGAGGAGATCACATATCAACTGAAAACTGAAGGATGTCTAGGAGTTAACCAGGATGCAAAAAGGACAGGGAAGGGCTCCAGGCAGAGCAAGCAGTCTGTGCAAAGGCCCTGTGGCAGGACAAATCACCACATGGGGCATGGGGATTGCACACTGAATTGCTAAATTAATTGGAAAGGACTCTCAATGATTTTGCTTCCATTTCTTAAGACCGTATTTTAAAATTTATAATGAAGCATAGTATACATGCAGAAAGGCCTGTAAGTTATAATGTATAGTTTGAGGAATTTTCACAAAATGAGCATACCTTTCTAAGTACCACCTGAAGCAAGAAACAGAACATCATGAGCACCGCAGAAGTCCCTGCTGTGCTGTCTCCCTACCACGACCCAGGGGATACCCCTATCCTAACTTCTAACACCCTGCAGTAGTTTGCCTGTTCTTGAACTTCATATAAATGGAATCCTACAGCCTGTATTCTGGCGTCTGCCTTTTTCATATTCGTGAGATTCTTTCATGTTATTGCATGTCCTTATAGATTTATTCCCACTCCTAGGTGGCTTTTCATTCCACAACCTACTTATTGATTCTCCTTTCATGGGCATTTGGGTAGATTGCCGCTTGGGATGATTATGAATAATTTTTGGCATGTCTTTGGGCACACGTGTGCATGCACTCCTATCGGGGATATTCCCAGGAGTGGGATTTCTGGTCCTATGCTCTGTTATGTTCACCTTTAAGCGATAAGGAGAAAGCAAAATTTAAAGTCACAGCCAGCCAAGCACTAGAAAGTTCATAGGAGGAGAACATGGTGGCCTTGGGAGACCGGAGAGGGGTATAAGAGGTTTCATGCCATCCTCAGACCCCCAAACTCCACCATCACCTTTCAAGAAGAAACGGGCACATGCAATGAAAACCAACTGTTTCTCTTATAGGCAAATGTCCAACAAAATTCTGTTGTGAGTGCCCTGAAAGGAATTGGCTTCAAAATTCTGAAAATACCAAAAGAAGATGATCAAAAGTCATCTAGATGGGCTTGAATTCTAGGTCACCGGAACTACTGCTCTGATCTCGCCCTGCGCCTTGATGATGCCCCGGCTGGCCCCTGATACCCAGGAAGCCAGACTTGGGCCTCCGCTGCCCCTTCCGCCGGGGCTGCCCCTTCCACGGCTCTTCAACGGGCGACTCCTCCTGGTTATTCAGTTCTCAACTTGTTCTCCTCTTCCTGTCCCCCCCACCCCCAATTTTCTAATTTTTCTTTCTCTTACAAACTGTTTTATTTTCTTCACTGAGGCTATCACACTCTGAAATTTTTATTTTGGGGACACTTATTTAATGTGAACTCATGATGATAGCTGGAACATACCAGGTGCCTAAGAAGTAATTACAGGATGCATGTATGTGGTGAGTCACGAGGTGAGCTGGCTTGAGGGAACTTGATTTGAGGCCATCTTCTCTGGAGCCCTGAGCTCTGTCTGCCCCTCTGGATTGCACGGGCGGGAGCTGTGAATGCAGCAGAGGGCCTGTTCCTGAGCACATGCAGAGCGGGCGCTGCCCTTGTGGGGTACAGGCCTCCTGTGCCTGGCTCTGAGCCAGAGGACGTGGTGACAACTGAAGTGTGAACGCTCTGTCAATGATTGACTGGGACGGCGCTTGGCTGCATATTTCCAGGTGCAAGCTCTGAATGTGCCATTAAGAAAGACCCTAGAGGTGACCCGAGGCTCCCTCCATCAATCCTTGGAGACTAGAGGGGAACGTGGACGTGAGGCTTTGACCTAGGGAGGACTAAATCCCACTTGCCTCCTGAAGGAGGTTTCAGCGAGAGTCCCATGGTAGGAGACATGCAAAGCACCATCTCGTCTCTCGGCTCAGAGCAGCCCTGCCAGGTAGGCAAAACGGACATTATTCAGCCCATTTGGAAAAGGAGACATTGGAAGCTGGGGACCAAGCTGGGCTTGCTCAAGTTGACACAGGTAGAGCAGGCAAGTGCTTGTTCTACAAACCGGGTGCCCTGAGTCCCAGCGAGCCTCGCTCCTGGCATCCCATTACCTCTTTCTCTGGTTGGGGACCCTGAGGGGGAAGGCGGACAGACAAGCCCAGCTAAAATACGAGCTGACCCCTTACCCCAACCCTTCCTGCAGTAAATCCTGGCAATCCCATTCCATTCAAACTCAACAACTAGATGTTTCACATGTGGACTGGGATCAGGAAGCAATAACAATGCAATAATAATAATAGCCACATCTGGCATGTACTTAGAGCACAGCACAATGTACAGCAGGGGCTGGCTAACTATCGCCTGTGGGCCAAATCTGCCCCACCTGGCCCACTGTTTGATTTTATAAATAAAGTTTTATTGGAGCACAGCCATACCTGTTGGTTTACGTAGGGTTTCTTTCCCACGACCCTGGCAGAGTTGAATGGTTGCGACAGAGACTATATGACCCATAAAGCCTAAAATATTTATTCTCTGATCCTTTATAGAAAAACGCTTGCTGACTCCACTGATTGCTACCTGAGGGTCCTTGAGAAAGTTACTCCATCTCCCCATGCTCAAAGCACCTCCCACGTAAGATTCTTGTGACACAGGAAAGGGCCGACAACAGGGCCTGGAACAGCCAGTGTTGAGCTGTGCGGCAGGCCCTGAGCCTGGCAAGCCACATTTCATCTTCCCAGATGTCCTAGGAGGAAGAGATGTTCACTGCCCCCATTTTACAGATGAGAAAACCGAGGTGCGACAAGAGGAAGTCATTCCTCCTCAGGCGTGTAGTGAGGATTTGAATTCAGAGTTCTGTCCTCTTTGGAGGACCCAGGAGTGAACACGAGGTCACTGCCTTTTGGCGCTCTCGGTGCCATGAAGTAGACAAACAAGCCACAGATGCAAATCTGCGCTGTGAGGGCTGTCGGGGGGAAGCGCGGGTGCCGTGGGGCCACAGAGCTCCTCGCCAGGAGACTTCTGGGGCAGGTGATGAAGTTTCCCAAAAGGCAGAAGAGGCCCCAGGTGCTGGCTTCTGGCCCATCCAAAGCCAGCCGTTGCCGCCTCATCCCCCTGATGCCTCTAGGTGGAGGCAGTCGGTTCTCACCTGTCCTTCTGCAGGTAAAAGTGGCTCCTCTTTCCAGCCCCAGCACCTGAGCCGCTCTGTGGGCGGATACTTACCTCGACAAAGCAACCCGGACCTCTCCCTTCTTCACAGCTCTCCCAAAGCCAACACCTCAGTGGGGCTCACTGCGCTGCTCTCGCTCCACACCTCCCCGCCTCCCCTCTACACACACCACCGTCCCACAAGCCTGCGGGAGCCACAGCCCTGTCAGGTCTCTTCTGTAAACCCGCCTGGAGATTCCCTCTTCTCAGCGCCTTCCTCTGAGAGCCTGGCCTGTGTCTCTCCTGCCCCCTCGTGTCCATTCTGAGAACTGCAGGGCATCCTGCACCTGGTCAGCCCCTTGGTTCTTGCAACAACACTCAAACAGGTTTATTGGAAATTGGCTGTATTCCAGGCCCTGTGAAAGGCATCCTCAGTTTCCTGAGATTCAATCATTCAACGCTTATAGAACCCAGACATTCTATTAGAATAGCAGGGCCTGTGCGGGCACGTTTGGGTCCATCTGTTTTATTACACCCATCCATCCATTATGCATCCACTTAGGCATTCATATATTAATATTTTACAAAGGAGGATCTACCCGTGTGCCACACCAAGGCCCATAATTCTCCAAGCATCCCCAACATCAAGACAGGGCTCGACACCTTGCAGTTTCTCAGTAAATTAGTGGCAAATAAATGAATGAATAAGTGAATGAAACAGATGATGAGAGAAGTTTAAGTGTTTAGTAGACACTTCACCCCAAACCTGTTTTTTTCCATCATCTCTCAGTCTCTCTTTTGGCCATCTAGTGCTTCCTTGGCTGGGGACTGTCAAAATCTTTCTAAAGTAGAAGATGGTAGTGGGGTAGAGTTAGCAACTCAGTCTTCGGCAGCTGTAAACCATACGCCCCTCTCCCCTCCTGACCTCGTGCTGTTTCTATGGCCCACCAGCTGCGGAGACACCTACCAGCTGTGGGAGAAGCAGCTCTGCCTCCACCCAAACCCATTTCCTTTTCCTTATGGACACAGAGCTGGAGCACATTTCCCAGCCTTTCTTGCAGTTGGGTGTGGCCCGGTTTTCAGCCAATAGAACTCAAGCAGAAAGTGGTGTTGGCTGCTTCCTGACCTGAGCTGTGACACGCTCCCTTGGTGAGCCTCCACCAGAGAACACAGCAGGCGGCTCTGAGGCCCTGGGGGAGGGCAGAGCCACAAGCCGGAGGAAGGGGCCTGGGTCCCTGAAAGGCTGTGTGCAGTAGAGCTCTCTCTACCTCCCCCAGCTGCCAACTGGGCTTTATGTGGGCACAAAGTACATCTGTAATTCTGTTAAGCCCCTGCCATGCTGAGGCATCTGTCTCTAAGCCCCATTACCTTTGCAGCTGATGGGCTCCGACCTGTTGCCCTCAAAAAACAGCACCAGCTCCGGAGCCTTCTTAATGTCAAACTCCTCCTGAAGTTCCTTCTCGACTGTGATGTCCACTTTGCCAAAGCCAATCCCGTTCTTGCCTTTGCCCATCATCTCCACAGCTTTACCTAGCTCCTCAGCCATTTTCCTGGATTTCTTTGAGGATGTGTTGTCTGTAAGAGCCATATGAAGACAGAAGTTGCTAGAACCTTTCCCCACTCCTCCCCATCTCCCAAGCTGGAGTCTTGGTCTGGGTGTCTTACCTCCGGGCACTTTCCTGTGCTCATCTGGTAATGGGAAAATATTTAGAAATCTGCCAGGATGGGAGACAGGAAGGTTCATTAAACTGGATATACAAGGAGACGCCTATTAGGGTCCTTTGGGTTCAGCAATGTATTCTAAGAGCTTGACATATATCAACACATTTAATCCTCCCAATAACCCTACGGGGAAAGATTAGGATTATTATCTTAATTTTGCAGATCAGGAAACTGATGCGCAACGCAATGACCTATTTACGTAAGGCTCCATGACAGTAAAAAGCATAGCCAGGCCAGGCACCCCCCTCAGCCTGGCTGCAGAGTTAGTTCCTGCTCTCTAAACTCCTCCATGCCTTTAAACACGGAAGCACAGCGTCTGGTACATGCTACCTACAATATACATTATTATTGTAAAATTGCAATAGTCAGAAATGATGACCAGAGAAGGATATGAGCGCCATCTCCTGGGCAGCGCTGGAGCTAACAGGACAAATTCCTCCTCTCCAGTGGCCAGACAGCTGCGGGTAAAACGGGGACGGGTGAAGTTATTCTGTTCCTCTAACCCCTCCAAACCCCTCCCCCTGCTTGGGGGAGGAGGGGGAACGAGCTGAAGCAGTGGGGGGTGGAGCCCTTTCTCGAAACAGCCTCAGGGAGCCACTGCTTGGCTGGCGGGCTCTGAGCGAGTTCCTCCCAGGCAAAATGGGAGGGGACCAAAAGGCCATCAATTGGCCTTTCTTCGTCCTGATAACATTGTGAGACTGCAGGTGTCTGAGGCTCACGTGGCGGAGCCAGGGCCGAGGGTCACTGACTTCCGTCCCAGCCTGAATACTTTATCTTTCTCAAGCCCCAGTCCATCTGGAGCCCTTGGAGAAAGTGCAAATGGCCTTCCCGCTTTGCAAGGCGCGGCGGGAGGGCGCGCACCGCCCCGGGTCGCACACCTGTTTCTACAGGGGGACGCGAAAGTGAGTGATGGCTTTCATTAAGCTCCCAGTCAAAGGACGGGAAACAGGAGCTCTCCGCCTCCCTCACAGATCGATCCCTCTATGCTGCCTGCTTTGTCACCATCACCTCCTCGGCCCGGGTCTGCCGGCTCTCCGCAGCCTCCCCCCTCGCCCACCCCACCCCCTCCCCTAGCCTTGCGCTTGGGCGGGGCTCAGGGCTGCTGACCACGTGGTGTCCTGAGCGGGTTTCTAAGGGCAGATGCTGGGGGCGGAAGGAGACCTGGAATGGGTGTCACACAGTGGTTCCACCACTACAGCCCTGTGCACCTGAGTGCCCATAATGCAAGTGAGAGAAAGAGCTGTGAGAGCTGGAGCCCTGGGATCTGAGCTCTAGGTGGGCAGGACCCGCGATCTCATAAAGAGCAATCCTTCCTGCTTTCATTCCACAAATGTTTTTCAGGATCCATGTGCCAGGCGCTGTTCTAGGTACCTTGACAGCTACAGAAGGATAAAAATCCCTGTCCTCGTTGGAAAAGGCCTAAAATAAACAAAAGAAAGAAGTAGCTATGGGAGCTGAAGTGGCTCAGTGGTTGAGTACCAGCTTCCCACATAAGAAGTCCAGGGTTCATCCCTGGGCTCCCAAACCTAAAAAGAAAAGAAAAGAAAAAAGGGGGCAAAAGTAGCTATGCTATGTTAGATGATACGTGCTACGGAGGAAAAAGAAAAAAAAAGCTGGGATGGTGGTTGGAGGTGTCAGGGGGCTTGGATGTAAAGTTGGAAGGTTACAGAAGGCCTCGCTGAGACGCTACATTTTACTGATGATGAAGAAGGAGCCAGCCCTGTGGAAATCTGGAGGACTAGCCTTCCAGGCGGAGAAGGACAAGTGCAAAGGCCCTTAGGTAGGAGTATGTCTGGCATATTTGAGGAACTAGAAGCCAATCAGGTCTGGAGCAGAGAGAGCTGGAGCAGGGGTCAGATGATGTGGGGCCTGGTAGACCATTGAATAGATTTTGACTTTTCCTCCAAGTGATATGGAAAATTACTGGAGGGTTTTGAGCAGAGTTCCGATGTAATCTGACCTACTTTTTTTTTTTTTTAAACAGAATTGCTCTGAATGTTATATGGAGTTTAGAGCAAAGAGAGAAAAGGGTGGAAGCAGGGAGACCAGTTGGAGGCTATCATAATAATTCAGGTGAGAGACGGTAATGGCTTGGACGGTAATGGCTTGGACCAAGGTCATGGCGATAGAAGGGGGTAGAAAAGATGAGTCTAGAGAGGTTTCTAAAGAGTTGACCAGAATTCTTGATAGATTAGATGTGGGGTGTGAGGGAAAGAGAGGAGTCAAAATTGAGTAATTGTAAGGATGATGATGGTGATAGCAATGATCACAAAATATAGTAATAATAAATAGGAAATATATAATACATTATTTTAAATTATTTCTAGAGTCAGAAATTCAAGACTTTGGAGGGAGCATGTTCGCCATCTGGTGGACAGCTATGGGACAACAATGTTTGTCACTTGTGCGAAGCCCTATGCTAAAGCGCTGCCAGCACTGTCTTGGTTAACCTTGCAACAACCCTTGAGAGTTCTCTCTTAAGAGGTGAACAACGTTATGGGCAATGAAACAGAGGCCAAGAGATCTTACAGCTAGTAAGAGGTTGGGATGAGCTCCAACTTCAACGCAGACTGACTCTGAGTTCCATGCCCTTACTGTATAGGTCAGCTTGTCTGAAAAATGTTCCTTTTCGCAGGAGGGGTGCGATGGGGGCACCTTTCCCAACTCTCCTGCTCTGGGTGGTCTCCTGCCAAGGCAGAGAGAACCCGTGGAGCCATACCCACTCTATGAGCCACAGCCCCGTTTTCTGGCTTCTGTTCTTTTTAAATTTGCAGATTGATTTTCCCTCTGGGCCTCTGGATTCTTGAACCCCAAACTTGTGAAGGTGAAATGAAAGCACACACCTATTAGGTGTCTCAGTGCCTCTGTCTCACCCCGGCCAACTGGGGTTTGGTTGGGGGATGGAGAAGTTTCAGCTCTACTTTGCATCTGGGGCAGGGTCCTGCATGGTGGGCTGTGGATGGCCAGGGGACCCTTTGAACCTGCTCGCTGCCTGGCACCAAATGGACATGAATTCCTTAGGTTATCTCAAGAAACCAGAGGTAGCTATGGCAGCTTAGAGCACTTGCGGTCCAGGCAAGGTGCCTCATTTTCCTCATCTGAAGAACGGGGGTCTGACTGGCTGCTACACCTCAGGTTGTTCCTACATGGTAAGACAAAGCCTGCCAAGCTCGGTTACAAGGCCTGGCCCCAAAGTGCCCAGTAAGCCTTGATCGTGACCATGACAGAGGTGGGGAGTCCCTGGTCTTGTCTGGACCAGATGTTCTCTGGGAAGGAAAGATCTGTGGAGGTGTCAGGATCCCTAAGCAGTTATTCTGGCTCCTGGGGAAAGGGGGACGAGGTCGGCCAGCACCAAGATATCCGCCCCAAAGCCTGGGCCTATGTGTGCTCCTCACGTGGAGCTCAAGATCATATCAGAACAGGCACCCGGGGCCATGTTAGAATAGCCGCAGCTCTCCATCCTCCTGCTGTGTAGACGTGCTCATGGCTAATGGAGCCAAGGTCAATGTTTGTTGTGGGTCTCTGGTAGATAACCCCAGGCTCCTTTTTCTGAGCAGCCAATGGGAGCCAGGGGAGGGGCTGGTGGTTGGGGGAGGTGGTGAGTGTAGGGACTGGGGATTAACTCCTAGGAGTCTGCCTTCTTAGACCAGTGGTTCTCAGTGGGGGACATGAGGCACCATCTAGAGATGTTTTTGATTGTCCTCCTCGGGGGGTGGGCTGCTATTGGCATCTAGTGGGTAGGAGCCAGCGAGGCTGCTATACATCCTACAATGACCTGACTGCTCCCCACAAGGGATTCTCTGTCCACAAACGTCATTAGAGCCAAGGATGAGAAACCCTGCTTTCCACCAAGCTCCAGACAAGGCATGAATTCTTCTGAGAATGACCCTCTTCCCATTCCATAGGGCCATTCCGAGGTACAGAGGCACTCATAGCTGGTAGGCCCTTTGGGATCATCATCGATCCCTTCTGGTTCCTCAGGGGCCAGCCAAGAAATTGTTCTGACCTCTACAATGGTCTATAGACCCTAGAGGATCTGTGCCTGCTCATCTTTCTGACCTTGGCTCCTACTCTTCTCAGCCACTCGGGTTTAGGCACACCACACAGGCCCACCCCAGGACATTTGCACTAGCTGTTCCCTCTGCCTGAAATGCCCTCCCCCAAGACATGCTCATGGGCTGTTCCCTCACTACCTTCAGATCTTTGCTGAAATATCACCTTTCTGGAAGGCCTCCCTATTTAAAAGTGCACACCCACCTCTAGTCACTCCTTGCATTTCCTGTTGTTTTACTTTTGTTTTCTCTATAGACTTTTCATACTATATATTTTAATTATTTATTTGTTAATCATGGCTCTCCCCTCTCCAGGATGTAAGTTGCATGAAGCTAAGGATGTTTGCTTTGTTCACCATGGTCTCCTCAATGCCTAGAAAAAATCTGTCATAAGTTTTCAATCAGTATTTAATGGATAAGTGAATAAATGAATGAATGTACCAGTTATCAGCACAGTGCTGTAAGGTAGACTGAGCTCCAGTTTTCATATTAAGCTTGGGCTTAAATCCAGGCTTCCTCACTTACTAGCTGTGTAACTTAAGGCAGATTATTTAAGCTTTCTGAGACCTGTTTGTCATTATGTATAAGGTAGAGAGAATGATAGCAAGTTCAGTGCCTGGAACCAGGTGCTCAACACATGACAGTTACTATCGCCATCACCATCATCATCATCATCATCATTGTCCATCGCAACCATCCCCTTCATCTTCATCACCATTATTGTCACCAATGTTACCTACTCCCAAGACAGACTCGTGCCACCTCTGCCGTAGGGACGATTACTACATGGCCTTGGAGACAGTTCATGATAAATCTCTTGGCCTCTCACCACTAAGGATAGCCCTTCCTTTTCTCTTTGTCTCATTCATAGAGAAGATTATGGACCAAAGACAGCTGATTTCATTCATTCATTCAGCATTCATTCATTCAACATCTATGGAAACCTGCCACATTCCAAGTATAATGCCCAATGTTAAGAATCAAGAATTGGATGCTATTTTTTCCCTGCCCCCCCCCCCCCCCCCCCGTGGTGCTCACAAGTTTAAAAGCAGTTTCAATACAGGATGGCAAAGACTATGAGAGGGAGGGTACAGAGGGCTGGGTAAGCATAAGGGTGGGGCTCCTGGCCAGTTGGCAGGGGAGTGACCAGCAAGGGGACTCCATGAGCTTAACCCCCACAGTCCAGGTGAAGAAGTGGAGGAAGGACACGGGAAGCAGAGGGGACAGCCAGGGCGAAGGCCAGCATGATGACCCATTCTGGCAACCACGAAGAACTCACAGTCTAGAGCACAGCGTTCAAGGCAGGCAGAGAATTGCGCCTCAGCTGGATCAAGCAGGGGACGCTGGAGGCATGTCAAAGAGTTTGAGAATTTAAAGAACCATTGAGGGTTTTTAACCAGGAAATGACAAAACATGATTTGCATTTTAGCTACATCTCTCTGGGTGCACTGTGGAGGCAGCACTGGATGGGCGGGATGACCATTTAAGAGGCTACTGCTGCAGTTCAGGCGGGGAACGAGGGGGAAGGACGAGGCAGGAGCTGAGGCAGCAGCTGTAGGGATGGGCAAAACTGGAGATTGGAGCGAGATTTAGGAAGCGGCATCAACAGGACTTGGTGACAGGTTAGATGTGGGGGATGGGCGAGACTAGGAGGAGGAGTCAAGAATGACCTTGAGGTTTCTGACTTTGACATCATGTGTCTGGTGGTGCTCTCAGTTAAGGCGGGACAAGTCAAAGATACTGCATTCATTTGGGACACGTGGCATTTGAATCAGCCAAGGGATATCCAAGAGGGAGAGTCCCACTGACCATTGATTCTTGGCCCTGGAATCCCCAGAGAGATGAGAAGCTGGGCTGTAGCTAAGGATCTGAGTGTTATTGGGGCCTTCCGTGGGCACAGTATTTGAAAACTCCCTTTTGTAAAGAGTCCAGTCACCACTGGACAAAAGCTTTGATGCTGCTTTCTCCACATGATTAGTTTTTCTAAAGGTCATTTCAGAAGGCATGCCAGTTTTGAGATCGGCTTTTGATTTCAGTTGTGTATTGGCAGGAAACAAATATTCAAATGTAATGAGTTTAATTGAGAGTCTCTTTTAGATGAAATCTTTGGATTTCATTTTAAAGTATTCAAATTGGTTGTTATCAAATGTAATTAAAGTGTGTAAAATGGATTGGCTCTCTTGGTAGCCCCAGGTTCAGTGTTAGTCCCTAAGTTATAAAAGTCAGTTAAAGCCCCAAAGAGCCATAAACTTGCCCTTCTGCTCTGATTAAAACAGCAGCCACCAGGCAGAGCCCGGCATTTGGTCTTGGTCTCACACTGACAGTGTAGCTTCCCCAATCTTATTCACCTGCAGGGCCATTTTTGGAAGAGTAAACGTGTGTTGAGGTATGTATGGTGTTGTGCCAAGTATGGGGGTCTAAAACCTTCAACATCTTCATTGAGGGCACCAGATATTAGAGCCCAAGCCAAAAAGAGAAGGTGGCTTCAGTGTCTGACCTGTTTGTGTCACCCATTCGCTTACAGTTCCAGGGCAGAGCAAGGCTGCAGCGTTCTCACTTCTTCGCTGTGGAAGGGACCATGAACTGGATGTGCGGGTGGTGGCTGGAGGTATCGGGTGAATGAGGGCTGCACGAACACGGTGGTAGGAATCCTCCAGGAAAGCAGACACTCTTGCCCTGCTCACAGGCTGCCATAAAGAAAACGGCCAAGCCAGATATCTCCTACAAGGTCTTGCTCAATGGGTTTGTAAACACAAGCCTGCACCCTGATGCTTAGATCTAAGGCAACCGTTCACAGGCTGGGCTAGAGGAAAGGCACTCAGAGGCATGGAGCTCTTCTGATGAAACTCTGTGCAAAAGGCAGGCTCTATATTGGATGGAGGCAAAAATGACCCAATTAGATTTTCCCTACTGGGAAGGATAAATGTGAAGGACAGAAAGAGAAGGTGATTCATATTGCTCTGCACTGGCTGCTCAGGCCAGTTGGGGAGCACTGGGACTCAGGGATTACTGATGGCGCCACATTTCCCCACCATGACCCCAAATGCCCTCACTGAAGTGGCATCATGCAGGGAAGTGTCAAGTGCAGAGACAAGGGTTGAGGAAGGAGCTGGGAGGCCATGCTTCCAAGCGTGGGACACAAACTTGAAGGCTATGGGGGCAAGGCAGGGTATGCAAATGTGTAAGGTTCACTGGACAGGGATGTGGCAGATGGAGGGGCACATTCTTTAACATCGAGGGGAAATCATGAGCCATCCGCAGCCAGCTGTCACCTTGCAGGAATGTGGGACAAAGCTCTCAGATCTTCTGACTTTTCAAGAGTATGTAAATTCAGATTAATTGTGAAACTTCCTTCTTTCTAGAACACTGTGTGCTGCCAACTTCGGTCCATGGCTGCCTTTTATGTCAGGGCTGTGAGACTGGGAAGGAGCCTTCATAAAGAACTGAGAAGGGGAAGCCAGAGAGACTGGAGGGCCAGGAAGAGAGGGGGCTTTGGAGAAACAGAGGTTCTCAGGATGGGGATTGCAGAGAGGTCGAGGAAGGTGAGGACTGGCAAATGCCCATGGGTTTGGAGAATCAGCAGTTCTTGGAGGGTTAGCCTGAGTCAAACAGTCAGGGAAGTCAAACTCATGGAGAAAAAAGTTCTTGGCATTCCTGCCCAGAAGATAAATCTTTCCCAGTGGCTCACTGTCTTTTTCCCCCATCCCCAACATGTCCAGGATGATGGAGCAAGAGTGTAGAAGAAGACTGGATCTCAGATGCTGTAGAGCTCACATGCCAGTTACTGACTCCCTATCCCTGGATTACATGCTTGCATTTCACCCACCATGAGCAGATTTCTTTATTCCTTGCAGCTAAACTCACTCCTAACTGGTACAAAGTTGATGGAGTACATCTATTTAGATACAAAGGGGCCAAGAGAAGATGGAAACACATTTATTGAGCATCTTCCATGTGCCAAAAGACAGTATCTCAGGTCATCTCTATGACGACTCTACCACTTCTGTTATTCCCACTTTACAGTTAAAGAAGAGGAGATGCAAAGAAACTTACCCAAGGCCATGGAGCTAGTTCCATGAACTTTATACTACACCTTGATGCCAATTAAGGACCAAGGCATGGGAATGATTCAGGCTAAGAGGAACTCTACAGGATTTACCAGTGCTTGGCACGGGGTCTTTGATAAATAGTATTGGCAAAAGCCACAAGTTACAAAGACTTCTGCCCACTTTGCTGCTCTGGCTGAAGGTTGTCTGTCACTAGGCATCACTGGGAAGCCCGAGAGAGGGGGCCTCTTCAAGCTCAGCGTGAAGTTTCCCAATGCATTTGCATCTGCCTGGGAACCCCTTGTGCATTCATGGGGGAGTGGGAGCCAAGTCAAGGCAGCTCAGCAAGTCAAGCATTTGCAAGAACTATGTCTGAGGACAAGCCCAAAGCATCGCTCCTCCTTTTCGGGGTGCCCACAGTATAGGGTTTAGACTTTCAATGGCATGAATAATCTATTTAAGAGTTTCATATGCCCTATGTCCCTTCTGGCTTAAATGGTAAGTTCCTTGAGAGCAGAAACCAAGCCCCTTTGCCTCTGGGATCCCACATGGCCCTGACCAGAAGCCCAGTAAAAGTGGGGAGAATCAGAATACAACCACAACTAATTTGCTGAGTGAGTGTCCACTAGGAATTAGGGGGCTGGGCATATTTAATCTCCACCATCACCCAATAAGGCAGGTATTATTGACCCATTGTGCAGATGAGGAACCCAGCTACATGGTAATGACAATGGGGCCAATAAAGTTCCTCAGCTCTTTTTAGGCAGCAGACACTGTGGTAAGCCCACAATAGCTAGGAATTATATACTATTATTAAACCCCCCATTTTGCAGCCAAGTATAGAAAGGCTCAGGTTTCAAGGTCGCTTGCCCAAGATCACCAACCATGACACCAGGCATTTGCACCTAGGCCTATGGTGCTCTAAAGCCCACTCATCCCACTGCACTGAACTGGTTGAACTGGGAACCAAAGGGGGGCTGGAAAAGGTTATGGTTATGAGAGATGGGGAGAAAGGGCAGAACAGTAGTGGAGAGGAGGGGAGAGAGTGAAAGTGGGTAGAGGGGCTGCACGGGAAGGGGCAGGGACAAAGAAGGTAAGGGAGCCCTGTCCCTGCCCTGCCCTGCTCAGCTCTAAAGTCTCGGACTCTGCCAGGCTCCAGGAACCTGGGGACTGTCAGGCCTGGTGTGTCCTGGGAGCAGGCCTTGGGGACTGACATGGAGCCAGCCACTTCCAAGAGTGGCTCTGAAGTCAGGATTCTAGAATCCACCATTACATTTGTCTCCTGCCTCCCTCAAATCTTTCCAGGGTATCAGGAGGTTGTACAGCATGGCGTCCACAGCGACCAGGTGTGAGCTGTGTGACCCTGGGCAAGTCACTCGGCCTCTCTGAGCTTTTACTTCCTAGGCCATAAAATAGGGAGATGAATAGTGCCCATTATTCAGGCTCATTGTGAGAATTAAATGAATTCACACTTAATGAGATGCTTAGGACAGGGCCTGGAACATAGTAAGTGCAACGTGAAAGATGTTAGGAAAATCCCCCAGCTCTGGGCCCATGCTCGTGAAGAAAGAAACCTGTTCTCTCCCCACAAAACATCTGCAGATGCAGAGAACAACAGTCTGAAAAATATAAGCAGGCAATGCAAAGTTCAGATGGCAAAGGTGATGGTCTAAAATCCATTTCTGGAGAGCTAACCCATAACTGCTATCATTTACTGATCGCAGTTGTATTTCAGGAACTTACCACACCATCTCATTTAATCATCCTGATAATCCAGCACAATCGTTATTTCCATGTCCATTTTACAGAGGAGAAAACTGAGGCCCAGAATGGTAAAGACGCCACCAGAGATGAAGTCTGGCTCCTTACCTTCAACAGGACAGAGGAGCCACGTGCAAATCCAAGATGAAACTGAGAACATGACCTCCTGCAAATTGCTTAACCTCCCTGGGCCTCTGTTCTCATGTGGAAATCAGGGGTGGGGGGTGAGTGACATCCCATAAAAATTGTTTTATCTTAAATCTTAATAATACATGTTCTCAGGTGTTCAGCAGTACATCCAGCATCTCGGGCCCCCATTACCCGCCATGCACCACCCACTCCCCGGGAGCAGGGGACACTCACGGAAAAGCACCATGAGGAAGCGGGTCTGGTTCAGCATCTGGGTGAAGCCAGCAGCTGTCAGCACCAGCAGGTTGCCTTCCTCCCGGATGTGCAGGGGTGGGGGGATGTTGATGTCAGCCTCCTGGGCTTCCACCTTCGATGAGTCCTGGGCAGCTGAGACGCAAGAGGCCAGCAGCAGCAGGGGCACCCAGAGCCACTCCATGGCCATCCTGGGGAGCAGGGAAAGCACAGGAACCCTTATCAGCGTAGGTGGTGTGCCCCACGTCACCACTCCCTCCCCTTCTCCTTCCCTGTCCCGGCCAAGTCTGTCTGGAGCACCTGGCCAGAGCACTGCCCCCTGCCTCCCAGCAGTGCCCCCAGCTCGGCTGCAGCCTTAGAGGAGAGGCGACGTGTCAAGTCAACCTCAGGTCTGGCGGTGACTGCGTGGGGGGAGCTGAGCTGCAGGAAGCCAAATTCACATGCAGGCCTCCCTCCAGGTGAGACCTTTGCAGACATGTGGTCCCAGCCCAGGGCCCTACTGTGAGCCTTGAGATCTCAGACATGACAGGCCCCTTCTCCTGCCACAGCCTCCCAGGTATCCCTCTACCAACAATGTCCTTGCATCATGCCCCTCCAGCTTCTGCTTGAATGCTCCCTGTTTGATTTTTTTTTAAG
Source organism: Dasypus novemcinctus (assembly GCF_030445035.2). Lineage (NCBI taxonomy): Eukaryota > Metazoa > Chordata > Mammalia > Cingulata > Dasypodidae > Dasypus > Dasypus novemcinctus. The sequence goes on along the minus strand of NC_080695.1, from coordinate 53,169,237 downwards.
GAGGTACTGGGGATTGAACCCAGCCCCTGGTACATGGGAAGCAGGTGCTCAACCACTTGAGCTATGTCCACTCCCCCCCATTTGATTTTTTAATTGTTCCCTCCACAAATGTAAATATTTTCTTTTGAAAATTATAACAATGATACATCTTGTAAAAATTCCAAATTATACAATAAAAAATATGCCACTTAGAAAATAGAAATCTCTCCCATAATCCCACCCACTAAGCCACTGTTAGTGGTTTGGGATTCCTCACAGAGGTTTAAAGTCCAGAAATAAGGACACATTTGAATGTACATTTTTAAACATAAATGGGATCAGACTGCATATAATTTGATGTTTTGATTTTCTTATTCTATAATGTGCAATTTATTCTAAATACCTTCCGACACCAGTAGATAGAGATCTACAACATTGCTTCCCTTCCTCCTTTTTTGGCCTCATTCTTCCCTGCTTACCCTGATAATCCTGAACTATTAGAAATCTCTTCCTTTATCTAGGTTAACAGCTGCCTCCCAGTAGTTCCACTCTCCCTAATAACTTAGAGCATAGTGCTACCTCTTCAGATATTTGCATGTTCTCCACAAGCATAGAGCCCCATTTCCCTGTTTCACAGGGACTACTTGAGTGTCTGAAAAAAGAAAACACATAGGAGGTATATCCTAGCTCATGCTCTAAGTTAAATTTATAAGGACCCTAACTTCTTTGTTGGCTGCTGTATTCCCAGAACCTGTCATTATGTAGGGAAATGAACAGAGTGAATGAAAACATGAATAAATAATCCTTGATATCTCCCTGAGAAATATGTCTGGGCAAAATGCCTGAACCTTTTATTAAAAAAAAAAAAATACAAAGTCATTTTCTTGACTAATATATTGAAAATTGTACTGAATTTTTTAATTGCCTGAAACTAAATATACTTTCCATGCACTGGTCACTGTTCTGCTTTCCATGTACCAGCTCCACAGGTGTCAACAACCCTATGATGTAGGTATAGTACTATTACAATCTTCATATAATCTGTGCCAAATGAGGCACAAAAGGGTTAAGCAATTTTCTCGAGCTCACACAGCTAATAAGAAGCAGAATCAGGGATTTGAACACAGGTCATCTAGTTCCAGAATCCAGAATGCTCTTTCTCACACAGGCCTGTCCAGTGCCCCGGTGCAAAAAGTACCTAGCGAACAATATTTTGAGAAATGAACTGAGGCTCCCATCCTCCCACGCTGGCACCTAGGACCCTTTCCCCACTATTCAGCCCTGTCCTGAGGGCTGAGGCGACTGAGAACTGGGTCAGACTTCTGGTTTCGAGTTCCAAAACAGGCTATTGAAACTCATAGCAGGGACAAGGCACTGACAAGCCAATTATAAGAACCCAGCTTTTTAGAGAGATGGGGGCTTTCGAGTTTCCAGAGGTTAGGAGCCTGAGGGAAAGAATATGCAAAGTTTATGCCCTAAACTTCTGAGAAAGGAAGCCTGTGTGTTGGTAGAAGGAGCAGTCTTGCTGCCCCAAAGGAAATCAGAACTTGACTTCCCATCAAGAGGAGGGGCAAGGGAGGAGCGACTAGAGCTTTGATGCTTCTGGGGTCCTGAGAAAGGGGTCCCGCCCTCCGTCCCTTCTCCAAGCTGAGACCCCAGCTCGGTCACCATTGCATCCCCAGCACCCAGGCTAGTAGCATTTAGTGAGCTAGTATTTGAGCCTTATGCTCAGCATTCCATTAAGTCACAGCATGTGGATGAGGTACAGTTGTGATACACATTTTACCTATGAGGAAATGGAAACTAAAATGGCCTGGAGTAACCATCCAAGAGGAGCAAGACTCAGGCTCAGGTCTAACCAGAGGTCAGCAGACGTGGCCCAGCCACCTGTTTTTGCAAGTACAGTTTTACTGGCTTGCAGCCACACCCATTCTGTCACATATCCATGGGTGCTTTCATCTCCAAGGCAGGTTGAGTAGTTGTGACATAGGTCATGTATGTCCTGCAAAGCCTAAAATATATACCTTCTGTCCTTTTACAGAAATGTTTGCAGACTCAAGGTCTAAAAAACCACACCACTCTGCTCTCCTGCCCAGACCTCAGAACTTGGCCTTAGGGGGCATTCACAGATCCCCAAATTTGCAAGCTCTGAGGGTGGCATCCCCATCTGTAACAGAGGTAGGTCGTTCCTACCAGTGAGTTCATGATGGAAAACACGTGGTCGATGCACATTTAAATCTGCTGGGGAGCTTTTTAAATACTGCTGCTCAATCCCACCCCAGACCAATCAATCTAGAATAGCCCAAGTGGGACCCAGACATCTGTACATTTTCTAAGTGTCCTAGGTGATTCTTTTCTTTTTCTTTTTTAAATTTTCTGAATGGAAAATTTTGAACATTTGCAAATGATACAATGAGCCCCCAAGTTACCCATCCCTCCACTTCCATTATCAAGTCATGACAATCTTATTTTGTTTATAGTCTCATCTACCTCTACCCTAGGTTACTTGGAAGGCATTCCCAGACCTTATATCCCTTCTTCCATAAATATTTCATCATGAATCTCTCAAAGAGAAGGATATTTTAATAAAACATAACCCCAATACCATTATTACACCTAACAAAATTAACAGTGATTTCTTAATATCATCAAATATCCAGACAGTGTGCCGATTACTCTGTCTCATAGATGTTGTTGAAGTTTGTTTGAACTGGAATCCAGCGAGAGTCATGCCTCCTCACTGATTGTTCCCTCTCTTGAGCTTCCCAGGTAAAACTATTGTGCAATCTGGAGGACGAGAGCCATATTGTCAGAGGGAATCGACAAAGCCCAGCTGAAATGAGGTTGGAGATTGGCAGCTGGGCTTTCTAGAAAGCTCAGTGATGTGTATGATTTAAATTGGCATCTGCCCGCCTCCTCCTCAGGGCCCCTGACACATCACTAGGGCCATCAGGTAACATGCGTCTCACAGCCCCGGCTAAGTCTGGCACAGCTTGGTGACTAAAAGCTGGAACTTTCATTTTTAAAGTTAATTTACTTGTTTGTTCATTCATTCATTTACTTGTAAGAGAAAGTGTCTTTTGAAAGTTCTCTACCTAGGTAGGGATGTCAAAGTACTTGAAAGTTAGTAGTTGTTTTTTTCCTACAGAAAATCACCAGGTAAGTAAACATAAGGCAGTGAGTGGCTGCCCAGAACCTCCCTAGGACTGATCCCTTCCAAACCTCCTTGGGACCCAGAATCCCAAACATGATAGGAGGGGAGAGTCACAGTCGTTATACCCTCTCTGGGGGTCCTGGAAGGTACTGGCTGGGAGGGAAGGGGAGCTGGGCTGGCGACCTGGTGGCAGCTCCAGCACCTTCAGGAGAAGCCAGCCTGGACAGAGCTGTCTGAGGGCACCAGCCAGGTCAGGGGCGACTGTGTGTGTAGGGGGGCTTCCCCCACGCTCGCTGGCTCCTCTTCACCAGGTCTTTGCTGGACTATTCCCCAGGGATTCCTGATCAATTCACAGGGTAAGGGGCAGGGGAGGATCTCAGAGGGAGGTGACAGGCTTTCTGATGACCTGGGCAGTTTACAGCATGAGCCTAAAATGCCTCCAGTGCTCACGCGGTCCACCCTCCACATGCCAACTCAAGGAACCCATCTCAACTCCTACCTGTCCAGCCAGCCAGCCAGCCATTTGTTCACTCAACAAACAATGTGAAGGTCTTTATACATGCCAGGACCATTCTACGTGCTAGACATACAGGGGTGAGCAAAACAGGCAAGAGCCCCGTGTCCCTGGAGCTTGTGTTCTAGTGGTGGGAAATAGGCAGCGGGTGAGAAAAATAGATCCCATAGATTATAGGTCAGATGCAGCTACGTGCTAAAGAGAAAAGAAGAAGTGAGGGAAGATGAGCAAGTGTCAAGGTGAGGGAGAAGTGTTGATGTTTTAAATTGGGTGACTGTGGAACGTGTCATTCAGAAGTTGACATTTGACTGAAGAGCTTAAGGAAGCAAAGAAGTAAACTCTTCGTATATTAAAAAAAATGTTCAGAAAACATTTTAATGGCAATGTAAAATTACACTTACTGGCTCATTCATAATTCATTTTATAGTTTTTATCATTTCAAGCATTATATTGGGAAATCTCCCTAGAAATGGAAATATGGGGTTAAAGAAAGATATGTTCATTTTCCCATAATTGATTCTTAGGTTTAATCTAATCTCAGCCAAAATCCCAGTGGGGTAAGAGGCATTAGATAATGTTTCTTTCACGTCTTAAAAAGTGAAAGAAAATTTAGAATAATGGAAAAAAAATAGAAAACATTAAAAAGTTAAAGAAGAATAATGGAAAAGGACTTGTACTGACAACTATGTAAAATATGTTTTATTTTACTTGTCTATTACTGATGCAAAAATAGAAAGCCTTGACATAAAACAAAACAAAAGATACTGTTAAAAAAAAAAAAAAGAAAGAAAAGAAGAAGTGAACTCTGCATTTCTTAGAAGTGTTGTCTCCCCCTCCCACCCTCCCTTGCCCCCTCCCCGGCTATGAACCTTGTTAGGGATTGAAACACGCCCCCACAAAAGTCACGTTCAATCCTCTAGCCGTGTTCCTATGTGAACTGTTTGTAAATAGGACCTTCAGAAGATGTTATCCTTTAAGGGGTGGCCTTAAATTCAGACGGAGTCAGAGAAAGCCGTAAGAAGCGAGTAGAAGCAACCAGAGAAGAGAGAGCGAGAGAGAGGGCCCCGTGGCCGAGGCCAGCCGGCGCCGCAGCGCTGCCGGCGCGGGGGGAGAGCACGGCTTTTGCCCACGTCTTGGTTTTGGACTCTGCCTCAAAACCAGGAGACAATAAGTGTTTGTGGTTTAAGTCAACCCGCCTGCGGTATTTGTCACGGCAGCTCTGGGGAGCTAAGCCAGTCCTCTCAGGCCCAGGCTCATTAAAATGAAAGCCGCCCCCGGAGGGTTAGCGCTGAGCACTAGGGGGCGCATTTTCTCCATCGTTCCGGGGAGACCACCCTCTTGTCAGTCTCGTCACCTCTGAAACGCCGAGCCTCCCATCTGAATCCCCTGATGCTCTCTGCTTCAGTCTGTTTCCCACAGCGAGAGGGGTTTTTCCTGAAACGTAACGCATTTGGTCACATTGCTCCTCTCACTGCAAGGCTCCCAGGGGTTTGCCACCACACGTAGAATGTAATCCAGAGCCCTCTCTGTGGTGTGTCAGGTCCCACCCCCTCGGCACCCCCCTTCCTCCCTGAGTCGAGCCCCCTCGCTCCCCTCGCTCCCCTCGCTCCCGGCCAGCGGCGCGGCCAGCATCCTCTGCCTCTGTCTGGAATAGCCTTACTCTGGCTCTTCAAGCTTTTGAGGTCACTCAGGTGCCAGCTCAAATACCAACTCCTGGGAGGGCTCCTGAGAGAGCCTCTCCCCCTCCCCTTCTGTTTCCAGAACTCTCTGCCCCATTTCCACTGTTTCTTTTGTAATTTTTTTTACCATCCTTCCTGAATGTACTTTGTCTATACTTTTTATTTCTTTCTGTAAACATCCTCTTGTTCACTCCTCTTTCTCCACCTCCTAGAACAGTGCCTGGCCCAGATTTGGAGCTCAATAAATGTTAGTCGAATGAATGTGTGATCTAATCTAATTCTCACATGGGCCACTTCACGGCTTCTCAACCATGACTGCACATTAGAATATCTTGGGGAGCTTTGAATAAAAAGACCAATGCCTGAGCTCCAGCCCACCTGGCTCTAATGTAATTGGCCTGGGGTGGGATGCATAGAGGTAAGCCCCCATGTGACCCCCTATGTGGTCCACCTATGGCAAGAGCCACACTTAAATCTGTGACCTCCTTGGTAGAGAGAGGGCCACCAGGGCTGTGGGGACTGGACGTCAGAGGCGCCGTTTTCACTCAAGCTCATACCTGCAGGAGACCCTACGGGGCCCAGCTGGGGCAGGGGCAGCAAGGTCCGTGGCACTCGAAGAGGGAAATCGTGGCCCAGAGAGTGGGCTTCTGGCTTCTGCTTGCCACCAGAGCGGGACTGGCAGGCAGCTGGGCGTACTCAGGAAGTCCAGAGACCGAGAGGAAGCCTGCCCCCAGGCACGCCGCCGCCTCAGCCGCCTCAGCAGCACTGTTCTGAGTTCTGGGTTTCTGGAGGACCTGGGGTGTCCCTGGAGAAGAATGGGCTATTGTTGCATAAGAGGGGGCCCTGCCCAGCGACTGTTGCTGAGAGGAGGTTGCCCAGGGACCGCAGGGGCTGGAGTTTGCCTGGAGGGCCAGAAGCCAAGACGGCCCAGGGTGGGCGGGAAGGGCTCTGAACTCAGAGCCTATGAAGATTGGAGTTAGAATCCCAGAGTGGCCCCTTAACAGCTGTGTGGCCTTGGGGTGTCACCCACCCTCTCTGAGGCTCTGTTTCCTCACCTGTGAAATGGCATACAACTCTTAGGGGTTTGATGAGACGATGTGTGCCAGACAATCAGTATAGTACCTGGAGGCAGGAAGCACCCTCCCATCACCTCTCCCACCTCCCCGTAGTGCTCCTGCTCACTCTGTTTCCACCTCCCTGACCTCCTTGCCTTCCCTTGAATACGGTCATGCTCCCACCCCAGGGCCTTTGCACATGTAGTTTCTCTGCCTGGGAAGCTCTTCCCCCAGAGTCAAGTTCACTCTCTTTACCTCCTTTGAGTCTTTGCTTAAATGTCTCTTGCTCAGCCAGGTCTTCCCTGGCCACTTTGTTTAAAATTGTTGCTGCCCCAACCCCCTTTTGGACACTCCCTGTCCTCTTTCCCAGCTTTGTTTTCCTTCATGGCATGAATCACTTTCTTAATGCCGGATAACTGCTTTGCCTAGAATGTAAGAGGCACTTTGTAAATACCTGTCAAATGAACACACGAATGGAGGTGGTTATTATTATTATTATCAATATCATTATTATTCTCAATTTGTAGCCCCAGGTGTCTGCTGCCCAAGTCTTGTCAAATACTGGTGGAGAGTACTGATGTGGGGACCAGGTCTCCTGAAGGACAGGTAATGGGCCTGTCCACCTCTCCTTGGATCCAGCTGGAAATGCAGAGATGAAGACGGTTGCCTGGACCCAGTAGAGGACTGGGAATCGAGGAAGGAGAACTTGAGGGCCGAGTAGAGGAATTCCTGTGGCAGGGAGGGAGAGGAGCTGCCCACCTGGAAATGGACCACACTGGCCTAACGAGGAAATGAGACAGAGCCACAGGGGGACAAAGTACAGTGGGGGATGGATCCCAAGGGTGGTGTGCAATTGCTGAAGGTAGGCCATCAGGGCCTAAGCATTCTTTCTATGGGGCACCTGTCACCCCTACTTTATTAGAGGGATTCATCCAATTCTAGGGCTAAGGAAGATACTCTGAAGATTAAAACTGAGGGTTGGAAGGGTAGAAGAAGGGAGATAATTCAGCAATGGAGGAGAACCAAAAGGAAAATCACCATCAGATAATACCTGACCACAGTGAAAAACTTACCCGCCCAAGGCCTAATGCCAGAGGATACCAGATGACAAAAGGCCCACCCATCTCCTGACCCCCACATGCTGCACCAACCCCTCCACTGGACAGTACCTACTCTAAAGAATGTGGAGCCGGTAAAGTGTTGTAGTTCTCAAATCCTCTTTTGCATAAAGCAGACCTGTGAGAACATTGGGACTTCTGAGTCCTCATTTACAGGGAAGGGAAGAGGGGGGAGGGATCCAGCCTCAATAAACAGCAGCCCCAGCCTCAGCAGGTGCAGCTCATGTTGGAGCATACCCAGGCACTTTGCATTAAGTTTTCTTACGTCTATACGATTAGTCCTTGAATTCTTTTTCGCAATTGTGTCAAGAACTCTCCCACCCTAGGATGAGGTCTTTCTCCAAGATCTCCCAGGGCCTCTGTGACATCAGAATGATCCTGGAGTTCCCACAGGTCCTTGTGACCAAGAACTTGCACCAGGTTTGATTTGATTGTGGGGGGAAAAAATACCTTGCACCCAGAGTATCAGAGGATAAACCACTCCTCTGCAAAGTCTCAGCACATTATCTGGCAATAGAAAAGTGTCCACTGATTATTAATTATTTTCTATTCACTGATTCCACAAGTATTTACTGAACTCTCACAATGCACCAGGCATGGTTCGAAGAGCTGGAGATATGGTAGTGCGAAAATCCCAAATCCCTGTCCTCATGGAGTTTATATTCATGTATGGTATATGTGTGTGTGTGGGGGGGTGATATAAAATTTAAAAAATGGGACAACCAGCAAGATGGCAGAGTAAGGTGCTCCTAGAGTCAGTTCATGCTACAGGGCAGTTGGTAGTCACCTAGAGCTATCTAAAGCACCTATTTGGGGCCTCCAGGAGACCAGAAGAGCATCCTGAAACATCCTTGAAGGAGTGGAAAGAGGAGACTGCCCATCTGCAGAGAAGACTCGTAAGTAGAGGCTCCACACCCCGGAGGCTGGTGCCCATCCTCCACTGGAGGCACAAGCCACCTCGGGAGCTGTTCCGCGGCTGAAATTGAAAGCTCCTCTTCCCAAAAATAGGGGGAAGAAGAGACAGTTGGACACCAACTTCAGCTACTGATGAGTAAATTCGTCAGGCTAAAGAATAGCCCTAAGAACAGCTAAAGTTTGAACTTGTCCAAGTCAGAAAGAGGCCAGTAGCCACCATTTTAACTCCACCTCTGGCATGAGGGGAAGCAGGACATATTGAAAATCACAGTGCTGGTGGGGACCACCTTCTTTCTATTAGGATCAGATTGCAGCTTTAGCATAAGCCCCAGCCACAACTCTGGCAGAGAGGAAGCTGGGAGGACCTGTGCCAGCCTCTCCAGGAAAATACAGGCCTCACCTCAGAGGCTGGTAATTATCCTCCTCTGGCAACACAAGGCACCTCGGGAGCTGTTCTGTGGCTAGAGTTAGAAGCTCCATTTCCCAAAAACAGGGGAGGAAGAGATAGTTGGTCACTGATTTCAGATACTGGTAAGTAAATTTGGTGGGCTAAAGAATAACCCTAAGAACAGCTAAAGTTTGAAACTGTCCAAGTGGAAAGAGTCTGGTAGCCACAATTTTGACTCTGCCACCAGCATGAGGGAAGGCTGGGCTGACTGAAAATCACAGTAAAGGTAGGGAGTGGCTTCTTTCACCCAGATCAGCCTGCAGCCCTAGGCTAGGCTTCAGCTCCACCTCTAGCAGGGAGGAAGCTGGCAGGCCCTGTACCAGCCTCTCTAGGTAACTGTAGGTACATTTGGCTGGCACAGACTGAATAGTCCACAGTCTACTGGGGCAACTGTGGTCATTTTGGACTTGCAGGGCATAGATCACTGCCCACACCTGCAGCTCTATCCCTGCCCCAGGCAGGGGAGAAAGGGGTATGAAGCTTCATCAGTCTCTCTGGGCAACTACAGTCTAGGCCTACATGACTTCTTTATTACACATGGCTGTGGCTCTGTCCCGACTCCTGTCCAAGGAGAAAGTTGGGAGAAGCTTCATCAGTCCTTGGGGAAATGAGGGCAGCTTGAGCCACCACAGCTTACAGCACCAACTACATCTTTGGCTCCTACTACACAACCAGCAAGGGAGAAAGGGCAAAAAAGCCCTAAAGTAAAGAGAGAAACTGCAACCAGAATAAATACTCTAGTAAGTTACATGCCAAAATACCAATAAAAAATCACAATCTACACCAAGAAACAGGAAGATATGGCCCAGTTAAAGGAGCAAGATAAGCCTCCAGATGACATAAAGGAGTTGAGACAATTAATCAGAGATGTTCAAACAAATCTTAATAAATTCTATAAGGATGCTAAAGAGATTAAGGATATTCAAAAAGATATTGGATGAGCACAGAGAAGGATTTGAAAGCATACATAGAAAAATAACAGATCTTATGGAAATGAAAGGCACAAAAAATGAAATTAAAAATACATTGGAATAATATAATAGCAGATATGAGGAGGCAGAAGAAAGGATTGGTGAGCTTGAAGAAATGGCCTCTGAAAGTGAACATACAAAAGAACAGATGAAGAAAAGAATGGAAAAAATTGAACAAAGTCTCAGGGAACTAAGCAACAGCAAGCGACATGCAAACATATGTGTCATGAGTGTCCCAAAAGAAGAGAAGGAAAAGGGGGCAGAAGGAATATTTGAAGAAATAATGGTAGAAAATTTCCCAACCCTATTTAAGGACATAGATATCCATGTCCATGAAGCACAACGTAGTCCCATCTGAATAAATCCAAATAGACCAACTCTGAGACTCATACTCATCAGAATGTCAAATGCCAAAGACAAAGAGAATTCTGAGAACAGCAAAGGAAAAGAAATGCATAACATTTAAAGGATACCCAATAAGAATAAGTGCTGATTTCTCACCAGAAACCATGAGGGCAAGAATACAGTAGTATGATATAGCTAAGATACTACAAGAGAAAAAATTCCAGTCAAAAATCTTATATCCAGCAAGATTGTCTTTCAAAAATGAGAATGAGTTTAGAATATTCACAGATAAACAGAAATTGAGAGAATTTGTAACCAAGGGACTGGCTTTACAGGAAATAAAGGGTATGCTGCAGCCTGAAAAGAAAAGACAAGAGAGGGAGGCCTGGAAAAGAGTCTAGAAATGAAGATTATATCAATAAAGGTAACTATAAGTATCAAAAGAGTGGGGAAAATAAAATATGACAAATAAAACCCAAATTGCCAGGAATAAATTTAACCAATGATGTAAAGCACTTGTATTCAGAAAACTACAACTCACTGTTAAAAGACACTTTAAAAAGACCTAAATAACTGGAAGAACATTCCATGCTCATGGATTGGAAGACCAAATACCATTAAGATGTCACTTCTACTCAAATTAATATAACAGATTCAACGCAATCCCAATAAAAATTCCATCAGCATTTTAAAAATAAATGGAAAGCATGATTATCAAATTTATTTCAAAGAGTAAGAGTTCCTAAATAGCCAGAAGCATCTTAAAATGGCAAAGCAAAGTTGGAAGACTCTTGTTTCTGAAATTAAAATTGTATTACCTAACTACAGTGGTAAAAACACCATGGTACTGGCATAAAGACAGACACACAGACCAATGGAACTGAAATGATGGTTCAGAAACAGACCTTCACCTCTATGGTCAAGTGATTTTTGACTAGCCTGTCAAACCCACTCAGGTTTGGCAGAAACTCCATTTGACAAATGGTGCCGAGAGAACTGGATATTCACAGCCAAAAAAAGGAAAAAGGACCCCTATTTCAAAAACTAACTTATCCAAAAACTAACTCAAATTGGATAAAAAGCCTAAATATAAAATCAAGAACCATAAAGCTTCTAAAAGAAAATGTAGAAAAATATCTTTAAGATTTGGTGGTAGGCAGTGGATTCTTAAAGGAGAGAAGAGGAGGACTGAGATGGACTGCTGATGTTTAATGTATTCATTTTAATGAACTTTACTGTAAAAAGTATGGAAATGTACAGAGTTGATGGTAACACATTATGAGTAACAGCTGGTTTATAAATCAGAATGTGGCTGAAAATGGTAGTCTAGGGATGTAAATGCCAATTCACAGAAAGTTAGAGAATATTCTAGGGGCTGAATAACACAGTAAACCCAGAGGTTGATGAAAATTGCGGCTGATGGTACAGATGCAAGAGTGTCCTTTGGGAGCTAGAGCACATGTACATCACTATTGCAGGGTGGTGGGAATGTGGAGAAGCATGGGAAAAATACAACTGGAGTGACTTATGGATTGTGGTTAACAGTAATCATGTACTATTTGTGCATCTATGCCAAAGATGTACTGTATTGATAATGGGGGAGTATGGAAAAAGTGTGTGAACTGTACCCTATGGACCTGGTAATAATCTGATGATATTATCTCATAATCTGTAACAAAGTTCCACCATGGTGTGGTGTGTGGATTGAGGGGTGTTGTATGGGAATTCTGCACATGCACATGATTGTTTTGTAAGTTTACAACTTCTGCCATAAAACTATATTTTAAAAATAATAATAGGGTGGGTCTGGGGAAAATACACCAAATGTAAGATAAGGATTATAGTTAGTGATAAGATTTTGACAATATTCTTTCATAATTTGTAACAAATGTCTCATAACAATGCAGCGTGTTGGTGGTGGGTTGATGTATGGGACCCCTGCATGATGTCATGCACGTTTGCGTTGTAAATTCACAACTTTTACTATATACTTATTGCTTAAGTATGTTCATGTAGAAATGATATAATAATAATAGGGTAGGTTGGGGGAAAAATACTTTGATTAGTAGTAATATTTGGGGGATGCTCTTTAATCATTAGTTAAAAATGTTTCACGACATTGCAAGGTATAGGTCGTAGGGTGAGGTGTGAGAGCCCTGTATTATATTATGTATGTTTGTTTTGTAAGTTCACAACTATTACTATACACATATTGTTTATGTATGCTTATATATGATGGATATACTTTGATAAATTTCTAAAAATTGTAAAAATGAAAAATATTGACTGTTAGATGGATATAAACGTTAAGGAGGAAAATCAAGCAGGGAAGGGGCAGTGTCTTAGTTTGCCAGTGCTACTATGACAATTACCACACACTGCTTGGCTTAAACAACAGGAATTTATGGACCACAGATTTGAAGGCTAGAAGTTCAAAATCAAGGTGTCAGCAAGGCTGTGATTTTTCCAACGTCTGTAGGGTTCTGGTGATGGCTTTCTGGCAATCCGCCAGCACGTGGCAATCTGTGTCTGTGTGTCTCCTCCACTGGTTTCTTCTACTTCCATGTCCAACTCCCTTTGTTTGTAAAGACTTCAGCCATATTAGATCAAGGGCTGCCCTCCTTCTGTCTGGGCACACCTTAACTAATAACATCTTCCATGATATGTTTACAAATGTGTCATACCCATAAGATGGGGTTTAGGACTTGAACATGTCTTTTGTGGGGATCATAATTCAATCTCCAGTAGGCAGGTAGGCAATATCAGATGGGAGAGGGTTCCTGTGCTATTTAGAGACCTGTAGGGGACAAGATAGCCAACCAGGTGGAAGAAAGAGATGCTAACAAGCAAAAAGACGTGAAGCAATGCTGGGCTACAGCAAGCTTGCAGGGACACATGAGAGCCCATTGCTACTATTCTGGAATTTCACAAGCTGGTTGCTAAAACATTGGTAGCTTGAAACTGGCAGGGGTAAGGATATTTGTACCACGGGACGTTGGCAAACAATACAAGGATATTTTTGTTGGTTGTGTTCCCAGAGGGCCAGAACTTCAAAGGACAGCAAGGCAATCCCCGTAGGCAGGCTGGGGCGGACTGAGCCAGGGGGTGAGCAGTGAGAGAGGACATCAGAGGAGATTATGTGAAGTCCTGTGGGCTCTTGAGGCTGCTGCCAGGAATTTGCCTTTTATTCTGATAGCGAACCATCAGAGGCTTTTCAAAAAGAACTACAACAGCAATGGGTTTATTTAGGTATAATTTGCATCCTGTAAGATTCACTCACTCTAAGCATACAATTTCATGATTTTGTTAGTAAACTTACAGAGTTGTGCAATCATCGCTACAATCAAAACTTAGAACATTTCTATTACCTCAAAGAGATTCCTCGTGGCCATTTTGCAGGCGTTCCTGGTTTGAATCACTCCTGGAAACCACTAACTGACTTTCTCTTTCTAATTACTAGAAGGTTTTGAGTAGAGAAGGGACGTGGTCTGGCTTCATGAAATCACTCTTGTGTCCTATTAAAATCTGATAAAATCCCAGTTCTCTTCTCAGATTAGTTGGCAGCCTGAATTTTCAGCAGTGAGGAAGAGACCACCCACCTGGACAGGGGTTAGGAAAGACAACTCAGGCGGGACAGCTGGTGTTTAATCTCCCAGGCCTTGTGAGCAAGCTTAGGGGGTGGGTGCCCTGGCCGGTTCAAGCCGCTGGGCCTGCTGGCTTTGGGCTCTGTTCTCGCTTGGCTGGGTCTGAGGCTAAAGTTCCCCGTGGAAGGCTGAGTCAGCCACTTGCCTTTGCCAGCCTGCAGGGAGCGGGGCGGGACAGAGGAGCCCAGCGGCTTACAGGCAGTCAGCTCAGCTGAAGCAGAACACCCAAGGCTTTCGAATTTCCTGGGTTCAAGAGCAAGGTAATGCTGGAAGAAATCCTTCAGGGGTCTAGGGATGGGCCTGGGTGGAGCTCAGGAGAGTGAGGAGCATGGGGGGCTGGGGAAGGGGAGACCCTGAGGCCACAGGCCCTGAGTTGGGGGCCACAGAGCAGGCTGGGGCCGAGGCCTTTCTAGACCTGGAAGCCAGTTTGCCTCTCCAAGACTCACTTTATCTGTAAAAGGGAAAACTTTCACAGGGAAAACTTCCCTCATAGCTCTGTTATACGGATGCAATGAAAGAATGTTTATAAAGCACTTTCAAAATGCTCAGTGGTTATTATTATTTTTCTTGTTGCTGGAATATGTTTTTGCCCATTATTATTACCATTATTCTCTTATTATTATTGTTCTCAAGTGGCATTGGGTAGAAGAGAACTGAACCTGGGGACCCAGCCCTAGGCTAGGGCTTCTCAAACTTCAATGTGCCCAGCACTCACCTCTGGAGCTCGTTCAAGTACAGATCCTAATTCCATGGGTCAGGGTTGGGGCCTGAGGGTTTGCATTTCTAACAAAAGCTCCCAGGCAATGCTGATGCTGTGGCTGACCCATTGATTACACATAAGACACTAAAAGTGCACCGTCCCATACAGAAGCCACTTGTTACCTGTGACTGTCGAGCATTTGAAATGTGGCCAGTTCTAGTTGAGATGCACTTGTAAAGGTAAAGTACACATTGGATTTTGAGGACTTAGCGTGAAAGAAAAGAAGGTAAAATATCTCCCTAGTGATTTCTTTTTATATTGATTGCATATTAACTTAATAATAACTTTGGACATAGCTGGTTAAATAAAGTATTATTAAAATTAATTTCACCTGAGTTTTTTTTTTTTTACTTTTCTCAATGAAGTTGCTAGAAATTTTTAAATTAAATGTGTGGTTCACATTACATTTCTGTTGGAGAGCACTGCCCTAGAACTTTCTTTGGCTTTGTCATACAAGTTCAGGATTGGCCAAAGGCTTTTTGAGGGGTGACCTTTGAAGGGTGGAACCTCGGGCAGTGGGCGCTGGGTTTCTGAATCTCAGGCTACAAAGATCCACGGGCAGTGAGAGGTGGAAGGAATGAACCTTGGGCTCAGAGAGGAGAAATGACTTGACCACTTGACCAAAACCACACTGCTGAGATGAAAGTCCAAGACCCCATCCTGAAAACGATGGTGCTATCATCACCATCAGGACTCCCTGCAGGCTGCTCCCCAACCTCAGTTCCCTCCCCAAAGCCCAGCACTCAGGGAGCTGCTCTCTCTCTCTCTAGTGACAGGTAGGTGGCAGCAGCATGGGGCTGTGGCTGAAAGGCCAGCTCCTCCAGGCCCTGAGGAGTGCCCGGGGACTCTGTGGGACCCCTGTGCAGCCACCACCTTTCCCTGGACCTCAGAAGGCTGTGGCCACCTGGGAAGCCATCAGCCTGGGGAGGCAGCCTGTGCCTGAGTACTTCAACTTCGCCCATGACATTCTGGACGTGTGGAGTCAGCTGGAAAAGGTGAAGCCTGCTTCTGTCTTGGTGTCCACCTTGGGCAGTTGAGGCCACCTTCAGGTAACCTGATGAGACTCAAGGTTACCAGACAGGTGGCGGTAGACGTTTTTGCCTGGGAATTATGCAAATCCTGAAATAGAAACTTATATTAACATTTAAGCCTTTTAAAAACAGTATGACCAAGATTGTGAGCTGTAGATACCCTTGCCCAGTCCTTGATATGTCTCACATCCCTGAGCCTGAATCACACAGTTATGCTCCTTTGGATTCCTGTGCAAACCTTCAAATTAAGTGAAGGAGAAAGCTTCGGCCTTATTATCTCTCTCACGCTCATGTACTTCCCACTTATAAGGAGAGTGCGGGGCTCAGGCTCCAAGCTTTTCACAGGCCAAAGTAGCTACCAAGAATTGAATAAGATTATCGTGATTTCATTGTATGTCTGTGTGTGCCTTTCCTTATTTTCCCTTCTAGATACGCCTGTCATGTTTCCCTCTGCTTTTCATGGTTACCTTTTATTTTTAAGTATTGTTGACTTTTTATTTACATCAGGGGGATACAAAATTTTATTTCCAAGAAATTTATTGTTTCATTTTTTGATGAGCTTGTTTAATGAATAAATAGGAAGGGAACAATACTGCTAGCAGATGTAGTGAAATTATACTGTCTGCAGATATGATAAAACTTATGTAGGTGGTGTGGACATAACTGACTCTAAAGAATAGACTTTGCCATCAGACAGATTTTGTTCATCCATTTACTTGCAGTGTGACTTTTGGTGAGTGTCCTAACCTCTCTAAGTCTTAGTTTTGTCATCTATAAAATGAGAGTAATGCCATCTGCCAGTCATGGTTGTTATGGGAATTAAATATGAGGTATATAAAAGTGTTGGAGTCAGGATGGCCCAATTCTAATTCTCTACAATTGTAATTATAAGTCATCCTTTCTACTATACTAGGGGACATCCTTAGAAGACTTTTCCCAATGATAAAAACAATTAAGCAGGGTGATAACTGTGAAAATAGCAGAGTAAGGACCTCTGAAAATTCCTCTTCCATAAAATCAGCAAAAATTGGCCAAAACAATAGCTATGATTAAGATTTTGAGAACTCTGGAAACTATATCAAAGTCTTGCAGCAACTTGGGGAGTATTATTTAAAGAACACTGCTCATTCTAGGTAAAAGTTATAAGCTCTATGGCATTTCTATTCCCATAATCTGCTCTCTAGATACATGGTAGCCTCAATAAATAACATCCCACATTACCAGTCCTCCTGGCAGCCATTGGAGAGAGAACATTGGAGCTGGAGCTCTTTCAAAGCCTCATTACCAGAGAATTTACAGTATTTGACTTCTTTTTTGAGCCCTATTTGTGAGGCTGTCAGTATTTTACCTGACCCAGAGCTCTCCCAGTGTCAAAAGCCTTTTCCCCAAGGAACATTTATCGAGAGCAATTACAAGTAAGTGTTTTAACTTTGCAGCTGCCTGAGCTAGTAGCTGTCAGTTGGCACAAACAATAGACTAACCAAAAAGCTATAGAGGAAAAGCTGGGGGATGGTATGTCCACAGGGGCTTTGAAAATTTTTACATATTCCTGGAAATCTAGAAGGTCACACATGTAAGTATGTGCATGCCCAGGGTTGTGTACATACTCAGGAAAGACCTAAGAATATCCTAAGTGCTCACCTCTGGCTCACCTTAAGATTTTAAGCAAATAAGAAATGAAGGTTAAGGTGGAGTTGTCAATTGCTTGGCTAAAAGTCAAAGGTATGCCCCAGCATGCACCCAGAACCCCTCAGCAAAGACTGAGAGATTTATTGGTCCCAGACATTTAAGGAAATCTCTGACTAATCATAAACTAACCACTTTAGAGACCGTGCATGAAGAATAGAGACTTCACAGAATTAATTCAGAAAAGTCACTAAACAAACAATAATGACAACAAGCAGCAACAACAAACCCTGAGCAACTCTGATTTCCAGAGTTGTCACATTATGTAATTTTAAACGTTAGGGGTACAGTACAAAATTACAAGACAAGCAAAGAAACAAGAAAGCATGACTGCAGTAGACAAAATTCATGGCTCCCCAAAGATGTCTACATCATAATTCCTGAAACTATGAATATGCTATTTTACATGGCAAAAGGAACTTTGAAGGTATGATTAAATTAAGGATGTTTGGATGGGAAAATTATTCTGGATTATCAGAGAGGGACTAATATAATCACAAGGGTTCTTAAGAGAGGAAAGCAGGAAGGTCAGAATCAGAGGAGATGTGGCATCAAAGGCACATCAAAGGTTAGAGTGATGCAGGGTAAAGAGCTGAGGAAAGTGGGCAATCTAGAAGCTGGAACAGACAAAGAAATGGACTCTCCCTAGGACTTTCAGAAGGAACAAAACTCTGTCATCACCTCGATTTTAGGCCATTGAGACTGATTTTGGACTTCTGATCTCCAGAAGTAGAAAACAAATTTATGATATCTTACACAAATTTTGTGGTATTAGGTGCCTAACAAATATGTAAAATGCAGAAGTGGTTGCCTCTCTCTCCTACTTGGGCATGCCCACACTCCCATCTTGAGTGTGCACTTTTGCTTTACAATAAACTCTTGCTTACTTGCCTAAAAAAATGTGGAAGTGAATTTGGAATTGGCTAATGGATAGAGATTGGAAAAATTTTGAGGGGTGTGGTAGAAAAAACCTACTTTGTCTTGAATTGACTTTTAGTAGAAATACAGGTATTGATGATGTCGCTTTGAGGACTTAGAAGGAAATAAGGAACATGATTGAGAATACCTATATTATTTTAGAGAATACTTAAATCATCATAAATGGAAATATGGAAACATTCTTTATGAAAACATTTATGTAAATATGAACGTTAAAGTGGCTACTGGGGAAAGCTCATAAGGAAATGAGAGGCATATTACTGGAAACTGGCTGAAAGGGGATCTTTTTTACACATGGGTAGAATGCTTAGCTGAGTTGTTTCCTAAAGTTATATGGAAAGCAGAACTTACAAGCAATGAACTTGGATATTTAGCTGAAGTTATTTCTCAGAAAAAATGTTGAAGGTATGTCCTGATCTCTTCTTTTTGGTGCTATTAAAATGCCAGAAGAAAAAGATAGTTCGAAGGAGGAAATGTTAAGCAAAAAAGAACCAGGACTTGATGATTTGGGAAATGAAATTCTCAGTCTGTTCAGATTGCAAAAGAAGCTCAGATTAGGAAATTCTTCATCAGGAAAGTGTGCTCTAGAGCGAAAGCCAAGTGTTGCCAGACAACATTTTGTTCGGGATCAAAAGATTACACTATTCAGTCAAACAGACAGCTCTTTGAAAGAGTGACCGTTATTAGTGAGCTTACAGAAACAAAAAGGAATATAAGAAGTGCTATAAACAATGGTACACCAAAAACATAGATAATAAATAAACAATTTCTTAGAGAGACACCCTCCTAAAACTGACTCAAGAAAAAACAAAAAATATCAATAACAAGTAAAAAGGTTAGGTAAGAAATTAAAAAAACAAACATATCCCACAAGGAAAATCCCAGGACCAGATGGCATCACTAGTGAGTTTTACCAACACTTAAAGTAGAGTAAACACTAATCCATCACAATTTTTTCCAAAAAATAGAGGAGGTGGTAGTATTGCCCAATTCATTCTGAGGTCAGTATTGCCCTGATACCCAAACCAGACAAAGGTATCAAAATGAAAACAACAGAACAATATCCCCTATAGCTATAAACACAAAAATCCTGAAAAAATACTAGAAAACAAAATCATGCAGTATATAGAAAGGGTTATACACTATGACCAAGGGTGATTTATACCAGAAATACAAGGTTGGTTCAAAATACAAAAATCAGCCAATGTAATATACCATATGAATAGACTAAAGGCTAAAACCGCATGGTTGTCTAAATATATGAAAACTCCAACTTAAACAGAAAAAAACGCTTAACAAAACTGATGATAAAAACACTCAACAAAATAAGAACAGTGGAAATTTCCTAATAAAAGTCATGATAAAATTCATGATAAAATAGAAATTGTGGGCATTTCCTCAATTTGATAATGGATGTCCATGAAAAACCCATAGCTAACATTATATTTAATGTTGAAAGTCTGAAAACTTTCCTCTAAAATCAGGAACAAGACAAGAATTTCCATTCTCACTAGTTCTATCTGACACTTTGCCAGAAATACTAGGAAGAGAAAATGGGCAAGAAAATTAAATAAAAGACATCCAGTTTGGAAAGGAAGAAGTAAAGCTATCCCTATTTTCAGAAGACATAATCTTGTATGTAGAAAATTATCAGGACTATACATATACACAGACACAATGAAACTACTGGAGCTGATGAATGAGATCAGCAAAGCTTCAGGATACAAGATCAATGTACAGAATCAATTGTATTTCTATACACTAGCAATGAACAATCCAAAAATGACAGTAAAACAACTCCTTTCAAAATAAACCAAAAAGATTAAAATATTTAGAAATAAATTGAACCAAAGACGTGCAAGACTTATACACAGAAAACCATAAAACATTGTTGAAAGAAATTAACAAAGACTTAAATAAATGGAAAGACAGCTCATGTTCATAGATCAGAAAACTTAATATTGTTAGGATGACTGAATATCCCAAATTGATCTACAGATTCAATGCAATTGCTATTAAATCCCAGCTTCTGTTTTTGCAGAAGTTGACAAGCTGATACTAAAATTCATTTGAAAACATAAAGGGACCAAGAATAGTGCAAACAATCTTGAAAAAGAAAACGTTTGGAAGACTCACACTTTCCTCTTTCAAACTTGCTACAAAGCTACAGTATTCAAGAGAGTGTGGTATTAGTCTCAGGGAAGATACATAAATAAATAGAATAGAATTTACAGTCCAAAAAATAAACCTTTACATCAATGGCCAATTGATTTTGACAAGGGTGCAAGACAATTCAATGGGAGAAAGAATAGTCTTTTCAACAAATGGTACTGGGAGAACTGGATAGACACATGCAAAAGAATAAAGGTGGACCACTACCTCACACCAAATACAAAAATTAACTCAAAATGCATCAAATTCCTAGAAGAAATAGCTAAAACCATAAAACTCCTAGTAGCAAACATAGGTGTAAATTTTTATGACTTTGGATTAGGTAAATGGATATTAGACCTAAAGTCCAAGCAACCAAAGAAAAATAGATAGATTGGACTTCATGAAAAATAAAATTTCTGTGCTTCAAAGGATGTTATGAATAAAGTGAAAAGACAACACACACAATGAGAGGAAATATTTTCAAGTCATGTATCTACGGGTATACTAGCCAGATTGTATAAAAAGGTCTTAGAACTCAATAATAAAAAGACAACTAAACCAATTTAAAAATGGGCAAAGGATCTGACTAGACATTTGACTAAGTAAATTTACAAATGGCCAATAAAGTAATGAAAAAATGCTCAACATCCTTAGTCATTAGGGAGATGCAAGTGAAAACCACAATGAAACACCACTTCATACTCACCAGTATGACTATAATTTTTTAAAAAGGGACAATAACAACTGTTGGTGAGGATGCAAGGAGCAATTTGAACCTTTGTACATTGCTGGTGGGAATGTAAAATGCTCTAGATATTTTGGAGAACAGTTTGCATTTCCTCAAAAAGTTAAATAGAATTACCATATGTCTAAGTAATGCCACACCTACATATATACCCAGAGACTTAAAAACATATGTCCACATAAAAATTTGTACATAAATGTTCATAGAGGAATTAATCATAATAGCAAAAAAAATGGAAACAACCCAAATGTCCAAGCACTGAGAAATGGATAGAGATAATATGGTATATCCATCCAATGTGGAATATTTTTCAGCCATAAAAAGGAAAGAAATATTGATACATACTACAATATAGATGGGCCTTGAAACATTATGCTACATCAAATAAGTCACACATAAAAGGCGACATATTGTATGGCACCATTTATATGAAATATCCAGAATAGGCCAATCCGTAGAGACAGAAAGTTGATTAGCTGTTGCCAGGGCATAGGGTAGGGGGAAATGGAAAGTGATTGCTGATGAACATGGGATTTCTTCATGGCAAGATGAAATGTTCTGGAATTAGATAGTAGTAATGGATGTGTTACCTTGCAAATATCCTAAGAACAATTGAATTGTATAATTTAAAATGGGGAATCTTATGGTATTGTGAATTATCTCAAAAAAAAGGGAAGATACAGAGAGTATAAATCATATGCTACCTTGTACATTAAAAAGGTGGGATGGCCCAAGGAACAGAGTCTACAACTGCAAGCAAGAGAGTCCCATCCATCTGCCCCATGGGATCTAAGCCCCCTCTCAATTAGAGGTGGAGTGGGCATCACCATGCCAGAATCCTCAGGGTTGGGGAATGAATGATGGACTAGAGTAGACTTACCATTATTCTACTATAGACTTATTGTTATTCTAGCAATGGAAGAACGTTCATCACTGATGTGGAGGCGGTGGCCTCTGGAGGTTCTGAGGGGAGGGAGAGGGAGAAATTGGTGTAATATGGGGGCATTTTCAGGACATTGGAGTTATCCGAATGATAATGCAATGACAGATACAGGCCATTATATACCTTATAATAACTTACAAAATTGTGCAGGAGACAGTTCAAACTATAATGTAAACTACAATCCACACTTAGTGACAATGCTCCAATATGTGTTAATCAATTGTAACAGATGTACCACACTAATGAAGATGTTGTTAATGTGGGAAATTGTGGGAGGGGTAGGGAGTGGGGCATATGGGAATCCCCTGCATTTTTTATGTAACATTTATATAATCTAAGTACCAAAAAAAAGTTTTTTTAAGGTGGGATGGCACAAATATATATATTTATGTTTGCATAAAAAAACCGTAGAAGGTATGTAAGAAACTAATAAGTGGCTATGCATTGAGGTGGTCAAGTGTGGAACAAGGTAAATAGCCACCAAGGTGGGAGCGAGACTTCTCAATGCACACATTTCCATGCTTTTTTCCCCTCCGTCAAGATGGCTCCCTCCTGTGTCTGCTCATTATTTCTACTCATTGTCTGCTCATCTTCTTTAGAAGGCACTGGGAACCGAACCCGGGTCTTCCCATGTAGGAGACTTGAGCCACATCTACCTGAGCCACATCCACTCCCTGCTCGTTGTGTCTGTTGTGTTACCTTGTTGTGTCTGCTTGTTGCATCAGCTCATTGTGTGTCTGCTCATTACATCTACTTGTCTTCTTTAGGAGACACTGGGAACTGAACCTGGGACCTCCCATGTTGGAGGTGGGTGCCCAACTGTTTGAGCCACATCTGCTCCCTCTCCATGCTGTTTTGACTTTTGAACCACGTGACCGTACTAAACATTGTGAAAAAAAAATTTAATGCCATTAAAAATTTTTTCTTTAAAAACCAGCAAACAATAATCTTCATAAAATGGCTTCTCTTTATTTTCTGCCTGCACCATTGTCTAGGCTGGGCACCGGCCTCCAAATCCTGCATTCTGGTGGGTCGACGGACTGGGAGCAGAGGTCAAATGGAGCTTTGAGGAGCTGGGGAAGCTGTCCAGGAAGGCGGCCAATGTGCTGAGAGGCGTGTGCGGCCTGCAACCTGGGGACAGAATGATGTTGGTGCTCCCACGGCTCCCGGAGTGGTGGCTGGTGAGCGTGGCTTGTATGAGGACAGGTCAGTGAGCAGGGCTGGGAGTCCAGTGGGGTTGATACAGTTTGACAGGGTTTTGCAGTGGCCTCAGGACTTGGAGGGATGGAAAGAAATGAACCCTATGGGGAGTTTTGTTTACTTCCCTTTTGCCCAACAATCACAAACTTGATTGTGTGCAAGGGCCAGACAGTGATGTAAATGTGTACAGCAGGTGAAGTGTGAGGCCGTAGGGAACAGTGAAGACTGTGGTGAACTGGAGATCCTGTGTCCTGTCTAATGGGGCAGTTACTTCTTTGCTCCTAACAAATACTGCCATGCAGTAATGAGAGCCAGTGTTATCAGAGTTTCTGGTTTTGTAATTGAAAACACTGGACTTTTAAGAGAAAATGTAAGCCTTTCAAAGCTGGTACCTAAATCGTTCGTAAATGATTCTGCTGGTTTCGGGAATACCAGTATGCATGCAGCCTTGCCCTAGTCCCTAGATTTTTACCTGGAGACCGAGAATCAGTGGAATTAGGGATGAGGTGCTCTCATAACCAATCCACATTAGTTTCAGTCTTAAACTTTATTACAGTAAGGGACAGTACAGAGGGACAAATAATCAAAGCTGTAAGGTAGGCCTGGGGGAGAAGCATCCCCCTGCTGTCATGACTGCTCACGGCATCAGGGCCTCTGATATCCTTGGGCTGAGTCCTACAGCAGAGGAGCAGACGAAGCAAGAGAACACAGCCTGGTGGCCCTGGAGAGCCTCTGCTGATGCCCACTGGCACTCTTTTCAAGGGGCTGAGGCTTTAGGGAGGTTTTACCAAAGCAACCTGACCAGTTAAGACGGGGAGCCGGTTTCTCCATCCCCCAGAATCTTTGGACCACTCAGAATGTTGCCCATCCCCTTCCAGTTGTGGTCTTGATGGGATTGGCCCAAATCACATGATTAAATGTGTCCAGAGAACAATTTACCCGAAATACAGGTGGTTTCATAAATAATGTGTGCAAAAGAGATGTATAAATTCATGCTAGAAAACTAGCTTTTCTCTAAGAACAAGTTTTATTCAACCAGGTTGTGAAGGGATTATCCAAAAAAAGGGGAAACTTTAATTTTAATTTTTGTATATATTTCCACAATATACAAAAGAGAAAGAGAGAATGGATGCCATTAAAGTGTTTCCAGTTCTCAGGGAAACTGGCACATAGGTTGGAGGAGCTCTCCATATTCCGCTATGACATACAAGGTCCTGTTTTTCAAAAATTTATTTTATTTACTTTATTATTTTTCTTTATCACCCCTGCCCCTAGATGGTTCTCTCATCTGTCTGCTCATTGTTTGCTTGCCTTTTCCAGGAGGCACCAGGAACCTAAACAGGGACCCCAACTTGAGAGGCGAGTGCCCAACAACCTGAGCCACATCCGCTCCCAGTGGGCTACCGCATCTGCTGGCTTGTGGCATCCACTTGTTGTGGCAGGGGCAGAGTCTAGCTTGCTGTGGTGGGAGGTGGCGTTTGATCATCTTCTCTTAAGAAGTACTGGGACTGGAACCCAGTACCTCCCAGGTGGTAGGTAGGTGCCAAAGGGGTTGAGCCACATTCACTTCCTACAAGGTTCTTTTAAATAAGAGTCATGGTAAGGGAACCCTGCACTTTTCTTGAACACCTACTATGTGCCAAGCATTTTGTTAGGAAATATGCATGACCAAAACTTCCCTTTGGGGTATTATTAGCATTATTTATCATGTTACCTCAATGGCCCCGATTCTTCCAATTATACAGTTTCACCCATTTTTCTGATGTCCAAACAAAATAACTCAAGACCACATCCCACCTTGCCATGCCAACTCTAGCATCCACTCCAGTACTGTAGAGGCTCATTTTTACATTCTTGCATTCCCATATTCTCCTGATAGGCACTTGGCCCTGCTCATCCAGTCTCCTGTGTTTGATTCATTTCTCTTGCTGACAGCTGTGGCTGTCTATCATCTGCTTTGCCCTCAAACTTGAACACGACCCACAAAGCACCACAAACATATCTCCGTGTGGGACAGTCATCTATTCAAAATAACTAAGAAAGAAAATTGTCAAATAAGGGGATTCCATTCAGCTAAAAAAATTCATGTTGGGATTTCAATCCTGTAAAAGTTTGAGATATACAACAAAGAGCAAGGAGCCTTGGTTCATCCTCCATGCTGTCTTGTGTCCTTGAAATTTGCCGTTTCTTCTGTCTTATGTCCTTGCTTACTAATTGGCTGTGGCAAAGCAACCAGTTCAGAACCACTTTCTTCTCATCTCTGAAATGAGTGTTAGACTCAATGGAGTGTTGACAACCTGCATTTTGAGAAACTCAAATGATTTTTTAAGTGTCTGATTCAATTTGAGAAACTCAAATGATTTTTCAAGTGTCTGATTCAATTTTCCCCCTATGTTTTGTTTCCTCACTCATTACTCTTAGGAGATCAACTCAGCCATCGTCAGAGTTGCCTTGGTTGAATCCTGGAATCCCCACCTACCATATCCCCCACCAAGCAACCAGCACCTACATACCTGGGTTCTTTGTAACAATTTATTTGAAAGATACAAACAGCCAGTTGGACTAGGTAATCTCTAAGACAATGTAATATGATGGTGAATATTATGGACTCAGGTTTACCTCTGCTTGGGTCCACATTTCCAGCTGTACAGCATATTAGCTGTGTGACCTCAGGCAATGTATTTCACTTATTTAAGGCTTAAACATCTAAGCCTTAATTTCTTCATCTGCAAAATGGGTATAATAGAATCTACTTCTTAGGGTGGTGAGGATCAAATGAAATAATACATGTAAAACTCTTAGCACCTGTAAAATGCTCCTTAAATATTTTCTAGATTTCATTATCATCATTATTGTTACCTTTTCCCAGCACAGGCATTCCAACCTTCTCCATCCCCTTCCTGCCCCCATCACACTTGGGACTTTTGGTCTGGACCTCTGCACAGGGGTCCTCTCCTCTTCCCCCATCAACAGCCTTTCTCTGTGTGCTGTCAGGGGTCGTCTTAATACCCGGCGTCTCTCAGCTGACAGAGAAGGACCTCAAGTACCGGCTGCAGGTGTCCAGAGCCAAGTCCATTATTACCAGTGACTCTCTGGCCCCACGGGTGGACACCATTAGCACTGACTGCCCCTCCCTCCAGACCAAGGTGCTGGTGTCAGACAGCAGTCGTCCAGGCTGGCTGAACTTCAGAGAACTCCTTCGGTGAGTTGGGGGTCTCTGGGAGGACAGCACAAAACAAAGCTGAGGCTTGTCTCCTATATGCCGTAAGAGGTGGAACACGTTGCTGATTGCACATGAATGAAAGAGTCAGGGAGGAATGCTCACTTTGGAAGCTCTAGACTGACCTGAGACCTAATCCTGGTGACCACCTTAAGATGGGTCAATGGTTCAAAGTCACTCACTCAGTCCTGGATCTGTCACTATCTTTTCTGTGCCTCATTTGCCTGTATGTTGGTGATGCTAGTTATAGAGCTATAAGCCAGAATAAATGATATAACCTACCTGATGCTTTAGTGTATAGTAGATGATCAATTAATATAATAATAGTGGTAATGTATTGAGTGCTTATTGTATGCTAGGCTCTGTGCTAGGTAAGTATTAATGTATATTCATTCAACCTACAAAGATTCAATAAATATCTACTTTGAGACAACCTTGTGTTTGGTGCTCAGAGTGTGATAATGAATAACACATCATCTTAATTAATCTTTGAAAACAAAACCCTATGAAGTATGCTTGATCCCAGTTTTACATGGGAGAAAAATGAGTCTTGGAGAAGTAAAGGGACTTCCTGAAGTTCCTAAAAAAGAGTCAAGTCAGGATCAAAACAGAGATCTGCCTTATCCCAAATCCAAGACTACTTCTGCCTTTGAGCAAGGTCCTGGTAGAAACCTATCTAGGAATTTGAGACTTTGCCTGGCTAGAGGCTAGAATCAAAAGGGGTGCCTCTCATGGGCCTGCACCATTGAGTCCCAAATGCCCATTCCACACACCAGCTGCATCATATTTACCTGGGTATGGTTTTGAATATAGATCCCAAGGACTCACATCTTACCTACTGAGTCAAACCTATTTGGGCATGGGCCCTGGAATCTGCAATTTTTTAAAAACCTGCCCAGGTGATTTTGATGAGTTACTGGGTTGGCCTAGACCACTAGTTCTCAATTTTGATTGCCTTTAGAATTACCTGTGGAGCTCTTAGAAACTATCAGTGCCCAGGCCTACCCTCAAAGATTCTGATTTCATTTTTGTGTGGCCCAGGCAAGGTATTTCCTTTAAAACTTAAGCAGGTAGTCTGAAAGATTGAGAACCAGTGGCTTAGATGATTCTACAAATCACAGAACTGTAGGAATTACCCAGATCTCAAATCCCCGAAGTTGAGGAACACTTTAGAGAACGGCTCGAAATTGCCAGGAATTGATGGGGGGACAGGCTGTGCCCAAATGTGCAAAAGTATGTATGTGTATGTGTTCCACCAGAAAGTTCCTCCTGCTCTGTAAAAAGAGCATGAGTTCTTTCGAGTTAGTCATTTAAGCATTTTGAGTCTCAATTTCCATATCTGTAAAAGTGTTGTAATGATAGTACCTACCCCATGAAGTGGCTGTAGGGATTAGAGACTAAATGCAAGCTGGAGTCCCCTGCACAGTGCTTGACATGTGGTATATATTAAAGTGTTAGCCAGAATTGTTGTTATAAATATTATTGTTACTATTATATTACTATTTTTCCATACTAGCATCAAACCTATTATTTTCACATTTTACAGAGCGGCATCCACAGAGCACAGCTGTGTGAGGACTAGAAGTCAGGACACACTCTCCATCTACTTCACCAGTGGCACTACTGGGGCCCCCAAGATGGTCGAGCACTCCCAGTGCAGCTATGGACTGGGTTTTGTGGCCAGTGGAAGGTACTAGGAACAGATCACCTGGTGGGTCCAAGAAACAGAACGCGAGTGAGCTGGAAGAGTGTGATGAGGGGGAAAACAATCAGAGCTGAGGTCAGAGAGCTAATGAGGGAGAAAACCAGGTAGAATCTTGAAGGCTCTGGCTTTTACTCTGAGTGAGATCAGAAACCACTGGAAAGTTCTGAGCAGAGAAGTGACATGATCTGATTTGCTTTTTAAAAGAATCACTTTGGATGCTGGGTTGAGAATTAACTACAGAAGGCAAGGAATGAAATAGGAGAAAGGTTAAAAATGGCAAAGCTGGTAGCTTGCCCAGGCTAGTAGTGGTAGGAATAAGAAGAGGTGAGGTTCTGAATGCATTTTGAAGGTAGACCTAATAGTGTTTGCTGACAGGTTTGATGTGGGTTGAGAAAGAAAAGAGTCAAAGATGATTCTCAGGTTTGTGGCACCAATGGCCAGAAGCATTAAATGATTTGGAGAAGACATGGGATGAGCAAGTCTGGTGGGAGGAAAACGAGGACATTGTAAGTTGGAGATGCCTATTGGACATCTTTGCCCTCCTAGTTAAGAACAGGGATGATGAGTAGGCAGTTGGATACACATGTCTGGAGTTAATGAAAAAGAGTCATTCAGGAGTTATCAGCATAAAGATGGCATTTAAAGCCATGAGATTGGAAGAGATGAGAAAATAGTAATATAAATGGAAAAGAGAAGAGGTCTACAGACTGAGCTCCTGTGGTATTTTTACATTGAAGGGGAGGGGAGGAGGACTCACCAAAGAATACAGGGAAAGAAGAGCCAATGAGTAGAAGAAGGAGCAGGAAAGTGTGTGTCTCAGAAACTGAGTGCCCAACATGACCGTTTTTCTACTTCCCATGTTTGCAGGCATTGTTTCCCCTTCCCAGGCTGCTCGGTCTTCTCTGCCACACCTGTGTACTTTCTATATGTCATTTAAGTCTAATTCAGATGTCACCTCCTCTATGAAAGCATGTCACAGACCCCACCTTTACCCTTGCTCTGGTTAAGTGCCCATTCTCTGTAATCACACAAGGCTCTGTGTTTACCTCTATCAAAGCGTGTACTCTAGGGGCTTCCTAGATTTTTATATTTATTGAACTATAAGCTCCTTGAACAAGACTCATCATTCATTTCTATATCCCTAATAACAAACCAGTGTAAGTGCTGAGTAAATGTCACCTGAATAGATTAAGTGGACTTATCACACTGGATTGAGATTATTTGCTCTTCCATATATAACTCCCACTAAATTGTGAACTTCTTGGGAGCAAGGAATCTTTTAAATTCTGTACCCATAGTGTGGGGCACAGGTATGTAGAAGTTGTTCAATAAAAGCTTTTTGCAACGATAGGTGGCTTATGGTTCTTATGCATGTTTGACAAGCACGAGTACTTGCCATGGGAAGGACTACAAATAAGGTGATAAGGGCAACGGAATCCCTTTGAAAAGCAGAGGCCTTGCTGAGGATGCTGACTCTCTACTTCTTGGCAGGCAGTGGGTGGCCTTGAGCGATTCGGACATCATGTGGAACACGACTGACACTGGATGGGTGAAGGCAGCCTGGACCCTCTTCTCTGCCTGGCCTCATGGATCTTGCATCTTTGTACATGAACTGCCCCAAGTTAACGCCAAAGTAATTCTGAATGTAAGAGACAAAAACAGCATCTATATGTTGGGTGAAAATGAGTGGGAAATAGCTTCGGAGTTTGCAGTAGAAAAGGCATGAATTAGTGGCAATATGGCTTCTTTGGTGCTTAGGCTAACCACAGGTTCCCAGGACCTTCCATAATCTGGTTCCTGCCCACTCGATTATGCCTCCAGTCGTTGCCTATGCCCTAGATAGATCTCTGGAAATTAGCCCATTTCGTATCTCCGAACCTTTGCATATCCTCTTTCCTCTCCTGCGGGGTCTCTCCTTCTGCCTCCTTCTTTCCTATGCTCCTGTCAAATCTTTGGGCAAAACCGTTGCCTACGCCCCTCCTGCATGCCCTGTCCATGGTACTGAGCATGAGTCTCTAGAGCCCTGGTGATCCGGCTCAACCTCCCAGGGTCTTCTTGTGGGGAGGGAGGAGAACTGAAGGACCCAGAGATGATATGGGTCACCTTCCTTCTGCCCTCCACATCCTAACTGCCATCCCTTAAAGCAGCGGAGGGCCCATCTGCCCAATCTCTTAGTTTTGAAGCAGGTTGTGGTACATGATGGGTAATAGCACAGGGTATGCAGTCAGTTAGACCTGGCCTCTGATCCTGCATCTTTCAGTTGCTAGCTGTGTGAACTTGGGAAAGTCTCCTGGCCTCTCTGAGTATCCACTTCCTCAACTACAAAAGAAGGCTAATAACATTTTATAGGTTTTTTGTAAGAGTGAAATGAGCTAATATATATCAAGGGATCAACACAGGGCCTGGTACAGTATAGGTTCTTAACACATATTAATTATTATTACCATTATCAGATTCACCAGCATTCATTCATGTAAGCCTTGATCAGCCAGTGTCTGCCTTCTCCTGTCACTGCCCCCAGCCTTGACACAGTGCATTAGTTATCTATTTTGCTGTGTAGTAAATTATCACCAAAAGTACCAGCTTAAAATGAGCATGTGTTATCTCACAGTTTCTGAGGGTCAGGAATCCAGGAGCAGCTTAGCTGGGTGCCTCTGGCACAAGGTCTGTCAGTGTCTGCTGGGGCTGCAATCATGTCAAGGCTCAATTCACCCTGGAGAAACTCACACGTGTGGTTTGTGGCAGACTTCAGTTCCTCACTGCTCACTGGGCCTTCAGTGCCTTAGGATGTGCATTTCTCCGTAGGGCTATTGGCAACCTTGCAGCTGACTTCCTCCAGAGAGAGTGATTCAAAAGAGGGAGAGTGGGAGCATCCAAGACAAGCCAGGGTCCTTTTAGAAACTAATCTTGGGAGTGACATTCCATAACTTCCACAGTGTGCTATTGGCCACACACAGCCCAACCTTGGTACACTGTAGGAGGGGCCTCCTCAAGGGTATAAATGCTGGAAGGGGGCAAATCATCTTGGAGGCTGGGTACTTCACAGTTATCAGTTTCTCTCCTTTGATGATGAATAGATAAAGACCCAAATCACCTGCTGCATTTCCAGGAAGTACCACTTCAGGGACTCTAAGCAGATCCTCTAGCCTTTGTTTTGTTTTAGACTCTCTCTCGGTTCCCGATCACCACCCTCTGCTGTGTCCCCACCATCTTCCGGTTGCTTGTGCAGGAGGATCTGACGAGGTATGGTGCTTTGGGGCTTACAGATGTGAATATACACCACAGGTACACCCACCTTCGTTTCTCTCTCTCTCTCTCTCTCTTTCTTTCTCTTTCTCACTCACTCACACACACAGACACACATTCCCTACAGAAGCACAGAGGCACATCTGCTCCTTAAACAAACACACTCGTGTATACACATACAGACACAACTCACAAGAATACACATCAGTACCCTCATAGACAACCCTTGAGGATGAGCTACTGGCCTACAGGAATTTGCATCCAACTGGAACATGTAAAGCTTTAGGGAGTCTGAAATGTCAGCACTTGAGGTGGTCTCTCACCTCACCACACACCCATGGGTCATTTCCTTGGCAATGTATATGTATTACTTCTACATAATTAGAGAAATTTTTGGATGATCATTAGTTAGCCTATGGAATGGGGCTTGTAGCCATGGCCCCTATGTCTAGTGGGACTAAAAGGTCACCACAGGGGAAGTCCCATTCTTCAGCCCTATATTAACCTCAGCCAGTCACTCTCTGAGTGAAGGTCATTGGGTATCCAAAGGGAGGAGACCAGAAAATGTGGATGGCACCCATTCAAACCCTTTATGGAGAGGTCCATCACTCTTCAGTAACCTACTGACCCTGATCCATGACTTTCCACCCCTTTCCTCTTCCAAGACATGGGAAGTTAGACCCCCTCTGTCTTCCCTAACCATAAGTGTCTGCCTTAATGTGCTTAAGAGAGTGAGGTCTTACGTGGAACTCAACATAAACTCTTCTATAATCTAAGAATTTATCCCACTCATTGATCTATATATATATCTTCACATTGGCATTTTGGCTGAAAGCAGGCTCTGGGCCATTTGTTCAAGAATAATTTGATTGAAAGACACTAGGCAATAATTTAGTCAAAACCAATTTGATCCAAAGGAAAAAAGATGTTTGAAAATGTATTTGCCATCATTGGTTTTCCACATCTTGGATAATTTGTTGAACTGAAGAGTAGTTTTGCAACATATTTAATGTCTAGGAATTTTGGACCCAATTGTCAAAATCTTAGAGCTCTAAGAGCACTAAGTTTCATTATTAAATTATTTATAAATGATTTATAATTTCCAACCAAATTATTGCTTGACCAATTTATTTTTAATCAGTTTGTTTCTGCATAAATTTTTTGTGCCAGTCCATCTGAAGTTCATCATGTTATGCCAAAAACCTCCTATATGAGGTTCTGGTTTTATTCCAAACTCAGAATTAAAAATATATATATATTAACTTCCCATGAGGAACATGACTGCAAAGTCAGAGGATGGAACCTTTGGAGTGAATTATAAAACACGGGAGTTTACCCTCTGGTGCTTTGGGGAGGGCACAGCCTGGACCCAGGCATCTGTGCTGTAGAATGGGGTGGCCCTGGGAACCCTGATGTGGCTGCCTTATTTTGCTGGCTGAGAAAGGTACCAGTTTCAGAGCTTGAAGCACTGTTTGACTGGAGGAGAGGCCCTCAATCCTGATGTGAGGGAGAAGTGGAAGAGCCAGACGGGCTTGGAACTGCATGAAGGCTATGGCCAGTCTGAGACGGTGAGCACTGGGTGGACCTGGAGGCCCTGCCCCAGGTCCCCTCCTCTGACCCCAGCCAGCCAGAGCGAATGACTGGCCCACAGCACCCTCCAGCCTTTCCAGCTGCCATCTTGGGGAGGCCTGCCTGCAGGGAGAGCAGATGGTAATAAAATTCCTTTTGGATTAAAGGGGTGAATCACACATCTTAGCCCCTGATACATGAAACTATTCTAAGAGAGGGAAACGTGAAAAATTCAGGAGTCAGTTGTCCCTTTGTTGGTTGAATTTTAAAACTTTTCCAAAGATTTGATTTTTTTGGGTAGTGGGATGTATAGTATAGGGAATGTGGGTATCTAGTCCCCCTCTAAGAGGAATATGGAATAGGATAAGCAGGGGGTTTAATGCCCAACATTGCTTTTTTCACAATTATTTCCAATGAAACAACTCTCAGGGGCATGGGTATTGTTTGTCTCCACCAGGACACCCAAAGAGCTGTTCTGTCTGTGGTCAGGGCCCAAGACCCTAAACCATATGCTCTACAACTGTTCTGGTAGGATTTGGGATCAGTGAGTCTTTTGGACTTAGTAACATGTCAGGTTCTTTATGTGAGTACTCATTACAGAGCTCGATAAATGTTGATATGGAAAGAAAGAAAGAAAGAAAGAAAGAAAGAAAGAAAGAAAGAAAGAAAGAAAGAAAGAAAGAAAGAAAGAAAGAAAGAAAGAAAGAAAGAAAGAAAGAAAGAAAGAAAGAAAGAAAGAAAGAAAGAAAGAAAGAAAGAAAGAAAGAAAGAAAGAAAGAAAGAAAGAAAGAAAGAAAGAAAGAAAATTAGGATAAAAGGAAAAAGAAAAAGAAAGAAAAAAAGAAGGGAGGAAGAAAGGGAAGAGAAGGGAGAGAAAATGAATAAAATGAAGGAGAAGAAAGAGGGAAGGAGAAAGAGTTGGAAAGCAGGGACAGAGAAGGGATGGACCAGAATGGAATCTAAGGGGAATAGGATCCTTCTTATTGGTTCTGGTTTCTCTCCAGGTTGTAATTTGTGCCAATCCAAAAGGCATGAAAATCAAGTCTGGATCCATGGGAAAAGCATCCCCACCTTATGATGTGCAGGTATGCAGCCTCTCCCAATCACTGGAGAGGGCTGGTTTGAAGAGGAGTGAGACTCAAGCCCTTTGGTTAGCAACACAGGCTAGGCAGGTGGGGGGCCTGGTTGTGCAGACATCCACACACCTTCCTGTGATTTTTCCATCAGATTGTGGATGACGAGGGCAACGTCCTGCCACCAGGAGAAGAGGGGACTATTGCTATTCGCATTAGACCTGCCCGGCCCTTCTGTTTCTTCAATTGCTATTTGGTAAGAGGCAGAGGATAGACCATTCTCAGCAATTACTGTGTGCCAAGCACTGGGCTCCACACCTTATAAACATCTTTGTTTAACTCCTCCAATAACTGTACTATTGATAAGAAAACGGAAGCTAGAAAGGTGAAGTGAGTTATTCAATGCCATATAATTAGTATGGGCAGGGCATGGGATTTGAACTTGCATGTGTCTGAGAGCATGACGATATGACAGGTGACAGCAACCCTATTATCTTAATGATGAGACAAGTGAGGTTCAAGGAAGTAAAGCAACTTGCCAAAGTCAAGCTGCTATTTCATGTCAGAGCCTAGTTGTCACAATTCTGTCTGTCTGGAGTTGCCTGGGTTTTACAGTTGGGTTTGTTCCCTGAGATTCTAGTCCAAGTTTCTTTCATAATATAATAATTACGTCTCCCTTAAACCCACTGTTTCAGTTTCTTGGCTACTAAAACAAACAGCATGCAATGGATTGGTTTAAACAACAGGAATTTACTGGCTCATGGTTTTGAGGCTAAGGAGAAGTTCAAAATCAAGGTGTCTTCAAAGCGATGCTTTCTCCCAGAAGACTGTAGTATTGGGAGGCTGGCTGCCGGCAATCCTTAGTCCTTGGCTTCTCTGTCACCTGGCAGTGTGCATGGCGGCCTCTCCTGGCCTTTCTTCTGCCTCTGCTGACTTCCAGCTTCCGGCTGCTCCCTGGGGCTTTTTTTGTCTGACTTTCCCTCTGCTTATAAAGGACTCCAATCATACGGATTAAAGCCCAACCGGATTCATTTGGGCTACAGGAATGGATTAAGTTTAAGACGATGTTTTTCTGAGTTGCCTAGCTCCAAGCCACCACACCCACTCTTGTATCTATCATGGGTTTTCTCTTTTCTAAACTCCTCTCTAAAAAATCTACTGAAATGGCTCTCAAACTTGGCTGCACATTAGAAAAACCTGGAAATCTTTAACAGTAATTAATGCTTAGCCCCCACACCAGCCTAATGCTCGCCAGGTGATTTGAATGTGCTGCCAAGCTTGAAGACGACTGCCTTATGGAAGTGCCATCTGGTGTGGATATTAAGCTGTCAGTCACCTATGATATTGAAGCTAGCAGGTAAATAGCCCATTTGTTTTTGGGATGTTGTATCTGATATTTGTATTTTAGTGTTTTTCTCTGTGATTATTAGAGAAATTGTCTCTAACTAAATTTTACCTAAAATCCCAGAAACTTACCTCCAGAAAACCAAAAACCATAGTAATCACACCAAGCAGAGATAAGGTTAACATTTTAAGGTATTTCTTTCTGATCACTTTTGTTGGCAGTGATAAATTCTTGATCTTCCTGAGGAACTTACTCACTCATTATTTCCTGAGTATGTGCTTCATGCCACTAGGTGTACACCAATGAGCAGGAAACATGTGGCCCTGGGACTCACAGAACTTACACTCTAGTTGAGGGAAACAGATGATAAATAAAAGACAGTGAAGTGATAGAGAGTAAATGGAAGGACAATGTCTATGATATTCATAAATCCCTGTATTTGTAACTATTGATAGATGATGATGATAGATAGATAGATAGATAGATAGATAGATAGATAGATAGATAGATAGATGGATGATAGGTGGCATAAAAGTCCATAAAGTATAACAGAA
Organism: Dasypus novemcinctus; assembly: GCF_030445035.2. Taxonomy (NCBI): domain Eukaryota; kingdom Metazoa; phylum Chordata; class Mammalia; order Cingulata; family Dasypodidae; genus Dasypus; species Dasypus novemcinctus. The sequence goes on along the minus strand of NC_080695.1, from coordinate 53,133,245 downwards.
TATGCAATCTTTCTGGATCTGTGACAATTCCATTGAATGCTAGAGTAATTTGTAGAGATACTTGCTGGCCAATAACCTTCCCTTCAAATTTCCTTTCCAAACACCAGCACCAGCAGTTTGGGATCTTTTTTGTTTTATGAGGTAAACTTTGCAGAACATAAAATTAACCATTAACCATTTTAAAGTTAACAATTCAGTGTCATTTTATATATTCACAATATTGTGAAAATGTCACCTTTCTTTGGTCCAAGATATTTTCATCACCCCAAAGAAAATGCCATACATACACCAAAGAACTGAAAACAGGCACTCAAACAAATACTTGTATAGAAATGTTAATGTCAGTACCATTCACAGTAGCCAAAAGGTGACAACCACTCAGATGTCCATCAAGTGAAGAATAGGTAAACAAAAGTGGTCTACCCATACAATGCAATATAATTCAGTCATGAAAAGGAATGATGGGCTGATACCTGCTATAACTGGGGTGATCTAGAAAACATTATGTTTAGTGAGTTCATTTTTAACTAAGAAAAAAATATTAAATCTCTTCATGAGAATCAAGGCACTTGTGAAAGGTAACAGACTGTCAGAACAGAGGTAGGCTGTGAATGATGAGTGGTCAAGCTCATCCTCTCTCCTCAGCATGCACATTTCAATTCAAGTTGGTCACTCCCAAAGAGCCAAATACATCTAAGTCAATTTTACATCCAGAGTTGTTTCATAAGGAAATGAACTGTCAAATGAGAGACGTTCAATACTGTGTTGTTTACAACAGACAAAAAATGTGGAGGAACTATTTAAATTTCCAACCCCAGGAAATTGGTTATATAAATTACATCACAGTATTACTTATAAAACTAAAGAAAAGGAAAGAAGAAAGAAAGAAATAAAATGAATAAAATGAAAAAAGAACCTAAATTTCTAACAATGGGGAATTGTTTAAGCAATAATATTATAGTCACACAGTGGAATATTATGAAGCAATTTGACCTGATATCGTTTTACTCTTGTTAGAGATATCCATGATATAGTAACTGAATTCAAATTGGGGTATAGAAATATATGTATAATATGGCTCACTTTTATAGATAATACATTTGTATACATGTATATAAATAATAAGCAAGGAGAATTCCTAAAGGTTATATCAAAATTTTAGTGGTGGGACTGTGCTCTTCTGTCACTCTTTGTTTTCATTTTCCATTAATTCTATAGGATATGTGTAATTTTATAACATACAAATAATACATGTTTTGAAATGAAATCTATGCAAAAGTCCTTCAAGATATATCTTTACATGTAATTGTCTACCATGCCATTAATAAAAGCTTGCACACCACATGCTTTTGAATTAAATTATGTCTTGAACTTTTTCATGACACTAAACATCTGGGAAAAAATTTCTTCTCTGTGACTGCATCATACTCCTTCAATTTTGCTTTGGTGCTTTTCTTTCCCAGGGCCAGTGGGCTGTCAGGGCTTCAGTTATGCTCTGGAGCTCTGAATCCCTGCCCCTGCACCCAGCCTCGCCTCCCCCAAGAAGGCTAGTCCCTCCTGTCTCCGGCCTGATTCCCTGGGGGACTGCTTGTATGTGAAAGGAAAGGAGGGCCAGCCAGAGCAGCCTCTACTTTTCAAAGATTACCCTGTTCTCTCTGGCTGCAAACTATCAGGCAAAAGGCTCACCTCTCTTCACAGGGCTTTAGCTGTTTGAACCTTCTCCTTTCTGTCACATGGCAGGATCAAAATGAGCAAGTTCAGGAAGTGGACTTGGCCCAATGGATAGGGCGTCTGTCTACCACATGGGAGGTCCGCAGTTCAAACCCCGGGCCTCCTTGACCCATGTGCAGCTGGCCCATGCGCAGTGCTGATGCACGCAAGGAGTGCCCTGCCACGCAGGGGTGTCCCCCGCGTAGGGGAGCCCCACGCACAAGGAGTGCACCCCTTAAGGAGAGTGGCCCAGCACGAAAGAAAGCGCAGCCTGCCCAAGAATGGCACAGCACACAGGGAGAGCTGACACAACAAGATGATGCAACAAAAAAACACACAGATTCCCGTGCCGCTGATAAGGTAGAAGCGGTCACAGAAGAGCACACAGGAAATGGACTCAGAGAGCAGACAACTGAGGTGGGCAGGAGAGAGAAATAAATAAATAAATAAATTTTTTTAAAAAATGAGCAAGTTCTCTCCTCTTCAGCGTATGAACTCTCTCTTCTCATGTGTCTTCTTGAGTGAGTTTCCATTATATAGGCTCACAAAGTGGGCAGGGACTCAATTTGAGTCAAGCCCTTCTGACATGGTCGAATCAAAGCCCTAATTTTAACAGGTAATATAATCAAGACATGTCAGTTGAATCTAATGCATTCAAAGGGTATCACACACAGAGGAATGGATGAGTTTACAAACAATCTCTCTTTCTGGGATTCATAAATAATCTCAAACTGTCACAAATGTGTTGTGTGAATTAATCACCGTTTATCCATTAAATTATATTTGGTAGTTTAGCTTATTTCCAGACTTTTACTGGAAAATTGTGCTGCTGGAAATATACTCAGTCCATGTTTCTGGTATGTATATATTAAATTTGCTTGTCAGATTGTATCTAGCTATGAAATTAGATAGTTAGGTATGCAAATGTTCAACTTTCAAAAAAAATGTTCAATTTTGCTAAAGTGGTTGTACAGATTTACACTCCCAGAGAATCCTTGGATCAGGTCACCATGGGTCTGAGCACTTGTGATCACCTTCAATTCTGATAGGAGTGCAATGGTTTGGCCCTTTCGTAAAGTAATTTGGTAAAAGATAACCAGGGCTGTGAAACTGGCCATTCATTTTGGTTCAGGAATTCTATCTTTGAGAATTGCTACGAAGAAGAGATTCAGACTGCAAAAACTGTTTGGCATACAAAGATGTTCACTTGAGCATTGTTTATAACCATGGGAAAAATGAGTGGGTGAGTGGGTGGGTAGGAGAATCTCAATGGCCAAATTAGGAGAAAAGTAAAATAAATTGTAGTAGATTGACAATCTTGTGAGTGTAAATGATATCTCATGGTATTCTTGATTTATGTTTCACTGTTTGCTAATGAACTTGAACATCTCTTCATATGTTAATTATCTATTTGTATTTCCTCTTCTTGGAAAGGCCTGTTCAATTGTGGGGTTTTTTTTCCCATTTTTATTGAGTTGTTCATTTTTTTCTAATTTATTTATAGGATTCTTTTATATATATATAGTAATATATATATTATGTATATATATATTTGCATTAGAGAAGTTGTGGGTTTACAGACCAATCATGCATAAAATACAGGATTTCCATTTGCCACACCACCAGAACATTGCATTGGTGTGGAACATTTGTTACAATTGATGATAACACATTTTCATAATTGTACTATTATTTAAAGTCCATGGTTTAACTTAGGATTCCCTGTCTGTGCAATATAGTTCCATCAATTATTCAAAAATTTTTTATTGTTACCATATACAGAATCTAACATTTCCCCTTTTAATCATATTAAGATATATATTTCAGTGCTCATAATTACATTCACAATGTTGTGCTACCATCACCAACATCCATTACCAAAACATTCCCATCATTCCAAATAGGAACCCTGTATATTTTATGCTTTAACTTTCCCTTCCCAATCCCCACCCCACCCCCTGATATCCTCTATTCTAGATTCTGATTCTGAGTTTGCTTATTCTAATTTTATTAAATCAGTGAGATCATATAATATTTCTCCTTTTGTGTCTGGCTTATTTCACTCAACGTGGTGTCTTCAAGGTTCATCCATGTTGTTGCATGTTATCAGGACTTCATTCCTTTTTACAATTGAATAATATTCCATTGCATGTATATGCCCCACATTATTTATCCATTCATCAGTTGATGGATACTTGGGTTGCTTCTATTTGTGAATAATGCTGCTATGAAGATTGGTATGCAAATATTTGTTCGAGCTCATGATTTCAATTCTTTTAGGGTATATACCTAGAAGTGGGATAGCCGGGTCATTTGGTAGTTTTATACTTAGATTTCTGAGAAGCCACCAAGCTTTCTTCCACAGTGATTGAACCATTTTATATTGCCACCACCAATTAATGAGTGTTCCTATTTCTCCACATGCTCTCTAACACTTGCTATTTTCTGTTTTCTAAAAGTAGCCTTCTAATGGGTGTGAAATGGTATCTCATTGTGGTTTTGATTTGCATTATCCTGATGGCTAATGATGTTCGAGCATTTTTTCATGTGCTTTCTGGTCATTTGTATATCTTCTTTGGAGAGAGGTCTATTCAAGTCTTTTGCCAATGTTTTAATTGGGTTGTTTGTGTTTTTGTTAGGTTGAAGTATTATATATATATATATATATATATATATATATATATATATATATATTCTAGATATTAAACCTTTATCAAATATGTGGTTTCCAAATATTTTCTCCCATTGTGTAGATTGCCGTTTTACTTTCATGATTAAGTCCTTTGAGGAGCAAAAGTTTTTAATGTTGTTGAAGTCCCATTTACCTATTTTTTCCTTTTGTTGTTTGTGCTTTAGGTGTAAAGTCTGAAACGATTGCCTAATACAAACTCCTAAAGATGCTTCCCTATGTTTTATCTAGGAGTTTACAGTTCTAGCACTTGTATTTAGGTCTTTGATTGATTTTGAGTTGATTTTTGTGTATGGTGTGAGATAGGGGTCTTCCTTCTCTTTTCTTTTATTTATTTGCAAATGGGGATCCTGTTTTTCCAGTACCGTTTGTTGAAGAGACTTTCTTTCCCAATTGAATGATCATTGCCACTTTATCACAAATCAGATGGCCATAAATATGAGGGTTGATTTGTGAGCTCTCAGTTCAATTCCACTAGTCTATATGTCTGTCCTTGTGCCAGTGCCATAAGGTTTGATTACTGTGGTTTTGTAATCAGACCTCCGACTTAATTCTTCTTTTTCACGACGGTTTTAGTTATTGGAGGCAACCTGACTTTCTATATAATTTTTTAGGAAATACCAGCGATTGAAACTGGATCTCTTGAACATTGTACATGCGAAGCAGGTGCTCAACCCCTGAGCTACACCCAATCCTTGCCATAAAAATTTGATGATTGGTTTTTCCATTTCTGGAATTGTATTGAATCTATAAATTGCTTTGAGTAGTATTGACACCTTAACTATATTTAGTCTTCCAGTCCATGAACATAGAATGGCCTTCTATTTATTAAGCTCTTCTTTGATTTCTTTTCACAGTGTTTTGTAGTTTTCTGTGTACAAGTCCTATATATACTTGGTTAGATATATTTCTAGGTATTTGATTCTTTTAGTTACTATTGTGAATGCAACTTTATACTTGATTTCTTCTGATGTGTTCATTTCACGTGTATAGAAACACTACTGATTTTTGGCTGTTGATCTTATATCCCACCAATTTTCTGAATTCATTTATTAGCCTAGAAGTTTTTTTGTACATATTTCAGGATTTCTGCATACAGGATCACATCATCTTCAAGTAGGGAAAGTTTTAGTTCTTCCTATTCAATTTGGATGCATTTTTATTTTCTTGCCTAATTTCTCTGGCAAGAACTTCTAGCACATTGTTGAATAACAGTGATGACAGAGCATCTTTATCTTGTGCCTGATTTTAGAGGGAAAGCTTCCAGTCTTTCACTATTAAGTAGGATGTTAGCAGTGGGTAATTTTCATATATGACCTTCATCATTTTGAAGAAGTTTCCTCCTTAGTGTTCTATGTTTTATCAGGAAGTGGTGCTGGATGTTGTCAAGTGCCTCTTCTACATCAATTAAGGTGATAATGTTGTTGTGTTTTTTCCTCATTCTGTTAATGTGATTTTCTTATGTTGAAACAATCTTGCATACCAGGGATAAATTCCACTTGATCATGGTTTATAATTCTTTTAATGTGCTGTTGGTCTTGGTTTGTTGAGGATTTTTGCATTTATATTCATAGGAGAAATAGGTCTATGGTTTTCTTTTCTTGTGGTATGTTTACCTGGCTTTGGTATGAGGGTAATGTTGGTCTCATGGAATGAATTGGGTAGTGTTCGCTCCTCTTCAGTTTTTTTGGAAGAGTTTGACCATAATTGGAATCAAGTCTTCTTGAAGTGTTTGGTAGAATTCCCCTGTGAAGCCATATGGTCCTGTACTTTTCTTTCTTGGGAGGTTTTGGTTTACTGCTTTAATCTCTTAACCAATAATTGGTTTGTTGAGATCTTCTGTTTTATCTTTGTCAATGTAGATAGTTTGTGTGTTTCTAAAATTTTTTCCATATCTTCTAGGTTATTTAATTTATTGGCATACAGTTGTTCTTAGTAACCTCATAGTTCTTTTTATATCCTTTTCATTTCTGATTTTGGGTATTTGTATCTTCTCTTTTTTTCTGTTCATTCTAGTAAAAGGTTATCAATTTTATTGACCTTTTCAAAGAACCAACTTTTGGTTTTGTTGATTCTAATTTTTTGTTTCATATTTCATTTATATCCAGTCTAATGATTTTAATTTCCTTTTTTCTGCTTATTTTGGGTTTGGCTTTCTCTTCACTTTTTAGATTTTCCAGTTAGGTCTGGATTTTTCAAGTTAGGTCTCTGATTTGAAGTCTTTCTTCTTTCTTAATGTAAGCATTTAGAGCTATAAATTTCTCTCTCAGCACTGTCTTTGCTGAATCCTATAAGTTCTGGTATGTTATATTTTCATTTTCATTCACCTCAAGATATTTCCTAATTTTGCTTCTGATTTCCTTTTTAACCCATTGACTGTTTAAGGGCTTGTTGTTTACTTTCCATTTATTTGTGAATTTTCCATTTCTCCCTTTGTTATTGATTCCTAGTTTCATTCCCTTGTGGTCAGAGAATATGCATTGTATGACTTCAATATTTTTTAATTTATTAAGAGTTGTTTTCTGATCCAATATATGGTCTATTCTGGAGAATGATTCACTTGCACTAGAGAAGAATGTACATTCTGTTTTGTTGTTGTTTTGTTTGTTTTTGAGGTACTGGGGCCAGAGATTGAACCCAGAAGCTCATATATGGGAAGGCAGCAGTCAAGCACTGAGTCACATGGGCTCCCCTGAGTTGGTTTTTTCATTTGTTTGCTTGTTGCTTATTTTTGTTTTCAGGAGGCCTGGGGACCAAACCCAGGACTTCTTGTCTGGGAAGCAGGCACTCAACAACTTGAGACACATTTGCTCCCAAATATTCTGGTTTTGTTGGGTGAACTGTTCCATATATATATGCTCAGTCTAGTTGACTTAGAGAATCACTCAAGTCTTGTATTTCCTTATTGATTCATTTTACTAGATGTTCTCTGCCTTATTGAGAGTGGTGTATTAAAGTCTTTTACTATAAATGTAGAAACATTGATTTCTCTCTTCAAGTCTGTCAGTATTATTTGCTTCATGTATTTTGGGGATCTGCTGTTAAGTGCCTATATATTTATAATCGTTTCAACTTCATGGTGCATTGTTCCCTTTGTCAGTATATAATGGCCATCTTTGTCTCTTGTAAATGATTTTATTTAAAGTCTATTTATCTGATATTAGGATAGCTACTCCAGCTCTCTTGTGGTTACTACTTGCATGGTATATATATATTTTTAATCTCCTTTCACCCTCAGTCTACTTGTATCTTTGAATTTAAGGTAAGTCTTTTGTAGGCAGCCCTATAATTGGATCATGCTTTTTTTAATCCATTCTGCCAATTTCTGCCTTTAGACTAGAGAGTTTAATCCATTTACATTTAAAGTCATTACTGATAATACAGGATTTACTTCTGCCATTTTGCTATTTATCCTCTGTAAGTCTTATGCCTTTTTAAAAAATTCATTGAAATATATCACTCATACATAAACATACATAAACAATAAGTGTATAATAGTTGTGAACTTACAAAACAAACATATATAACATCAAACAACATAAATATCACTGTACGACCAATAACTTGCATTGTTTTTAAACCTTTTTAACTAATGATTAAAGAGCATTGTCAAAATATTACTACTAAACAAAGTTTTTCCCCTAACCAATCTGATTATTATCTTTATATCATTTATATACAAACATACATAAACAATTAAGTATATAGTAAAACATGCATAAGATCATACAGGGATCCCATACATCAACCCTCCACCAACACCTTGCATTGTCATGAGATGTTTGTTACAAACTATGAAAGAATACTTCAAAAATCTTACTGTTAATTATAGTTCTTGGGAAACGGACTTGGCCCAGTGGTTAGGGCGTCCATCTACCACATGGGAGGTCTGCGGTTCAAACCCCGGGCCTCCTTGTCCTGTGTGGAGCTGGCCCATGTGCAGTGCTGATTCGCACAAGGAGTGCCGAGCTACACAAGGGTGTCCCCCGCATAGGGGAGCCCCACGTGCAAGGAGTGCGCCCCGTAAGGAGAGCCGCCCAGCGTGAAAGAAAGTGCAGCCTGCCCAAGAATGGCGCCGCCCACACTTCCCATGCCGCTGATGGCAACAGAAGCGGACAAAGAAACAAGACGCAGCAAACAGACACAGAGAACAGACAACCGGGGGAGGAGAGGGGAGGGGAGGGAGGGGAGATTAAATAAATAAATAAATCTTTAAAAAAAAAATTATAGTTCTTATCTTACATTTGGTGTATATTTCCCCAACCCACCATATTATTATTTTTAAAATATATTTTTTTTATGACAGAAGTTGTAAACTTATAAAACAATCATGCACATGTGCAGAATTCCCAAACAACACCCCTCTATCAACACACAGTGGTGTGTCATTTGCTACAGATAAAATAATATCATCTGATTATTACCCTGTCCATAGTGTACATTTGGCTCACATTTTCCATACTGCCTCAGCATCAACACAGTACATCTTTTGCATAGATGCCAGAATATTATACTATTACTATTAACCACAGTCCATAGGTCACTCCAGCTATATTTTTCCCAAGCTTCTCCACATTCCCAATACCCTGCAGTACCGATATACATTTGTTCTAGCTAGCAAAGGACACTCTTGCATCGGTACCATCAAACACAATTCTCACCCACCTCTTGGTTTACTGTGCTATCCAGTTCCTAGATTATTCTCAAGCATTCTGTCAATTGACATGACATAACTAGACTACCATTTTCAGTCATATCCCCATTTTTAAACTAGCTGTTACTCACTGTGTGTTACCATCCACTCTATACATTTCCAGAATTTTATAGTAAAGCTACTTAAAACTTCTACATACATTAAAAATCAGTAGTCCACTCAGTGCTTCTCTTATCTCCTTTCAGAATCCACCACCTACCACCAGGTCTTGAAAATATTTTCCAATAATTTCTTCTAGAAGTTTTATGGTTCTTGCTTTTAGTTTTAGTTTTTTTTTTTAAATCCATTTTGAGTTAATTTTTGGATAAGGTGTGAGATAGGGGTCCTATTTCCTTCTTTCAGCTATGGATGTCCAATTCTTTAGCTATGGATTGTTCTGCCCAAGCTGTGTGGTTTTCACAGGCTAGTCAAAAATCACTTCACCATACCCGTGAGGGTCTGTTTCTGAACCATAAATTTGGTTCCATTAGTCTATTGTGTCTGTCTTTAGGCCAGTACCATGCTGTTTTTACCACTAAAGGTAGGTATTATGATTTAAAGTCTGGAGATGAGGGTTCACTTTTCCTTTTTATGATGTTTCTGATTATGCAGGACTCCTTGCCCTTACAAATAAATTTAATGATTGTGTTTCAATTTTTTCTTTAATGCTGGTGGAATTTTTATTGGGATTGCATTAACTCTGTATATCAATTTGAGTAGAATTGACATCTTAATATTTAGATTTCCAATCCATGAGCATGGAATGTTCTTCCAGTTATTTGTTTTAATATTGAGTTGCAGTTTCTGAATACAAATGCTTTACATCATTGGTTAAGTTTATTCCTGTCATATTTTATTTTCACCACTCTTTTGGCACTTTTAGTTACTTGTATAATTGGTATACTTGGTATAATCTTCTTTTCTAGATTCTCTTCTAGGCCCTTTTCTCCTGTGTTTTCTTTTCAGGCTCTAGCACACCCTTTAGTATTTCCTGAAACTCTGGTCTCTTGTTTAGAAATTCTCTCAGTTTCTGCTTATCTGTGAATATTCTAATTTCACCCTCACTTTTGAAAGACAGTCTTACTGAATATAAGAGTCTTGGCTGGAAGTTTTTCTCTTGTAATATCTTACATATATAAGACACTGTCTTCTTGCCTCCATGATTTCTCATGAGAAATTTGCACTTAATCTTATTGGATATCCCTTATATGTTATGCATTGCTTTTCTCTTGCTGTTCTCAGAATTCTCTCTTTGTCTTTGGCCTTTGATATTCTGATGAGTATGTGTCTTGGAGTTGGTCTATTTGGATTTTTTCAGATGGGAGTATGTTGTGCTTCTTGGACAGGGGTATCTATGTCCTTCAATAGGGTTGGGAAATTTTCTACCATTATTTCTTTATATATTCCTTCTGCCCTTTTTCCCTTCTCTTCTCCTTCTGGGACAGCCATGACAAGTATGTTTGCACATCTTTTGCTGTCATTTATTTCCCTGAGACCTTGTTCAATTTTTGCCATTCTTATCTTCATCTGCTCTTTTGTATGTTCACTTTCAGAGGCCATTTTTTCAAGCTCACCAATCCTTTCTTCTGCCTCCTCAAACCTGCTACTTTATGATTCCAATGTTTTCTGAATTTCATTTATTGTGCCTTTCATTCCCATAAGATCTGCTATTTTTCTATGTATGCTTTCAAATTCTTTTTTGTGCTCATCCAATGTCTTCTTAATGTCCTTAATCTCTTTAGCCATCTCATTGAATTTATTAAGGGGATTTGTTTGAACATTTATAATTAGTTGTCTCAACATCTTTATGTTATCTGGAGGCTTATCTTGTTCCTTTAACTGGACCATCGCTTCCTGTTTCTTGGTGTGGACTGTAATTTTTTGTTGATGTCTTTGTATCTGGCTTACTGGAGTATTTTTTCTGGGTGCAGTTTTTATGTTCAGTTAGGTCTTCCTACCATTTCTCCCTTGCTGGTTGTGCAGTAGGTGCCAAGCATGTAGTTGGTGCTATAAGCTGTGGAGGCTCAAGCTGCCTTCATTGCACCAGGAACCAATGAAGTTTCTTCCAACTTTCTCCTTTGCCAGGGGTAGGGACAGAGTCACAGCTCTGTGGAATAATCCACATGCAGGCCTAGACTATAGTTGCCCAGAGAGACTGATGAAGTTTCACATCCCTTTCTTCCTTGCCTGGGGCAGGGATGGAGCTCCAGGTATGGGCAGCAATCTATGCAGTGTGGGTCCAAGATATCTGCAGTTGGCCTGGTAGACTTCTGATTTTCAGTCTACGCCTGCCAAAGTTACCTGCATTTACTTATATAGGCTGGTGCAGGGCTCCTCAGCCTCCTCCCCACCAGAGGTGGGGATGAAGCCTAGGCGGGCTGCAGGCTGATCTGCATGAAAGAAACAGGTTCCTGCCAACACTGAGAGTTGCAGTCAGCCCGGCTTCCCTTCGGGCTGGGAGTGGAGTCAGAATGGCAGCTACTGGCCTCTTTCTGACTTGGGCTGGTTCTCACCCCAGCTCTTCCCAGGGTTATCTTTTAGCCAGCCAAGTCTCACATTCAGTAGCTGAAATTGGCAGCCAACCGTCTCCTTCTCCCTGTTTCAGGGAAATGGAACTTCCAATTCCCATCACAGAACAGCTCCTGGGGTGGCTTGTGCCACCACAATAGAATGATTACCAACCTCCGTGGCTTGGCCGGTAATTTCCCGGAGAGGCTGGCACAGGACCCCGCAGCTTCCTCCCTGCTGGAGATGGCACTGGGGCTAGAACTGCAATAAGGATGGGAAGAAGCCAGTGCCCACCAGCACTGGGATTTTCAGTCCACCCCACTTCCCCTTGTGCCAGGTGCGGAGTTAAGATGGCAGCTCCCGGCGTCTTTCTGACCTGGACAGGCTCAAACTTTAGCTGTTCTCAGGATTATACTGTAGCCCACTGAATCTCCTCATCATAGCTGAAACTGATGTCCAACCGTCTCTTCTTCCCCCATTTTGGGGAAGTGGAGCTTTCAATTACAGCCACAGAATAGCTCCCAAGGTGACTTGTGCCTCTAGTGTAAGATGGGCACAGACTCCAGGGCATGGAGCACTCTACTTACGAGTCTTCTCTGCAGATGGGCAGTCTCCTCTTTCCACTCCTTCAAGGATGTTGCAGGATGCTCTTCTGGCCTCCTGGAGCCCCCAAACAGGTGCTTCTGCTAGCTCCAGAGAGCTCTGGGTGTTTGTTAACTACCCTGTAGCAGGAGCTGACTCTAGGAGCTCCTTACTCTATTGCCATCTTGCTGGTTCTCCCTGTCTTATGCCTTTTTTATCCCTCACTTCCATTAATGCCTACTTTCATATTTATTTGATTTTTTTGCATTTACCATATTGAGTGCCTTCTCATTTCTATCATTTCCATCTGTTTTATTTGTGGTTACCATGTGGTTAAAATTTAACATTCTAAATACATAACGATCATATTTGGTTTGATACCAACTTAACTTCAATAGTATGCACATATACTTTTCCTATACCTCTCTGCCCCTCCATAATTTTTTTGTACTTATTACCACTTACATTTTTATACACTGTATGTCCAAAAACATATATTTATCATTACACTTTATGTATTTCATCTTAGCACCTGTAGGAAGTAACAAATGAGATTAAATACCAAACAATATATTACCATAATACTTGCATTTGTAATTACCCAAATGGTTAACTTTACTGCCAGTCTTTATTTCTTGATGCCACTTTAAACCATTGTCTTATGTCCCTTTCCCTTCTGTCTGAAGAATTCTCTTTAGCATTGCTTTTAGAGTCTAGTGATGATAAATTCCCTTAGCTTTTGTTTATGTGAGAATGTCTTGATCTCTCCCCCATTTTTGAAAGAAAGTCTCACTAAATATTAAACTTTTGGCTGGCAGTAGTTTCATTTCAGCAGTTTAAGTATTTCAGTCAACTGCCTTTTTTGCCTCCATGGTTTCTGATGAAAAATCAGCATTCAGTCTAATTGGGACCTCCTTGAACATAACATGTTGCTTTTCTCTTGCAGCTTTCAGAACTCTATCCTTACCTTTTGTATATCATAGAGTGATCATTATATGATGGGGTGTTTTTCTTCCTGTTTATCCTGTTTGGGTTTTCTGAAATTCTTGGTTGTGCATATTCATGTCTTTTGCTAAGTTTTGGAAGGTTTCTGTCATTATTTCTTTGACTATTCCTTCTGCCCTTTACCTTTGTTTATTGGTATGTATGATGGTGTCCTAGACGTGCTGTAGTCTATTTTCACTATTAATATTTTTTTTCTTTCTGCTTCTCAGCCTAACTCATTTAAAGTGACTTGTCTTCAAAATCACTAATTTTTTCTTCTGCCAGCTCTAATCTGCTTTTGAACCCCTCCTGGGTATTTTTCATTTCAGTTATTGTGGTTTTAAACTCTAGCAGTTCTGTTTATTTCCTTTTAAAAATTTCTACCTTTTTACTAAACCTCTCATATTGCTTGTTCATGTTTTTCTGATCTCCTTTAGTTCTTTCTATTTTCCTTCATCTCCCTGAGCATTTTTAATATCATTTTCTTAAATGCTTTTTGGTATGTCCACATTCTTCTCATCTTTGTTGGTGTTTTCTGAATTTTTATCCTCTTCCTTTGGGCAGGCCATCATTTCCTGTTTCTTTGCTTCTCTTATTCTCTTTTGTTGCACACTGTACATTTTAATATTTTAAAATATTAACTCTGGGGTTTATTCCCTGAGATGTCTGTTTCTTGATTTTGTGACCTCCTGATGATGAACTGGAAGCAAGAAGCTGAAAGTCAACAGAACCTGAAAGAGAAGGGAGAGGCTAGAATGTGTGCATTGCTATGTTCCAGAGCAGCTAAGGACCAAGGATCACAGGCAGATAGCCCAGAATGCCAGTCTTTGAGGAGAAAGCAACTCCTTGATGATGCTTTGATTTAGACTTCTCCTAGCCTCAAAATTGAGCTAATACATTCCTATTGTTTAAGCCAACCCATTACATGATATTTACTTCAGCAATGAAGAAACTAAAACAGTGAATTTTGGCAAATGTATACTAAATATCATGTAAATATCAAGATAGAGAACATTTTTATAACCCTTAAGAGTTCCCTCATGCCCTTTGCAGTCAATCCTTCCAACTCCCAGTCCCAGGCAATTACTAAATAGTTTGTTGTTACTATAAATTAATTTGTCTTTTAAAAATAACTTCTAAAGATTACTTTTGAGATTCATCCTTGTTGTTGCATGCATCAGTACTTACTTTCTTTTTACTTTAAAAATCAGAGTTTGAATTTTTCCTGTCTGTGCCCACCCCCAATAATGGACTTTATGGCCCACTCCTCCCTTTCCACCATTTGTGATTTCTGAGCTTAAAGAGCCTCACTGTGTTTCTTTACTCTAAAAACAGGAGCATGTCCCTGCATTCACTTATGCGTCCTATGACCCCTTTTTAAAGGTGGCCATGGGTGGCTACCTTCAATGAATTCCTGGAAGCTTCTTTCCAATTAAAAGAAGCCTACAAATTCACCTGGTCACTGGTGCTCCCTGTGCAGTGAGGAATTCTGGCAGCTTGGGCTTTGGAGACTCCTGGATTTCCTATGGGGACCTCAGCCTCCTGCATGGGGCAGCTTGGATAGTTTCTGGCCTGAGTGGCTGTGTCCAGATGGTCCTTCATGAGCTTTCTTCACTTTCAGGACAACCCTGAGAAGACAGCTGCAGCAGAACGAGGGAGCTTTTACGTAACAGGGGACCGAGCCCGCATGGACAAGGATGGCTACTTTTGGTTCGTGGGAAGAAATGATGATGTGATCAATTCCTCAAGGTCAGTTTGTCTGTTCTTTCCCCTCCCTTTGAACATTCCAGGGACCTGGGGAGGGGAAGCCATTTTGAAGGGTTTGTTTTTCTCTTTTAGCTACCGGATCGGGCCTGTTGAAGTGGAAAGTGCCCTTGCCGAGCACCCGGCTGTCCTGGAGTCTGCTGTGGTCAGCAGCCCGGACCCTGTCAGGGGGGAGGTAATTAGCCCAGCCAAGCATCTGGTCTCCCAGTCTCAAACCTTTGAGCACCCAACAGAGTAAGCAGGAAGGTCCAGATTCCCCCACATCTCACCCCCATCCAGGTCCCTCAAGGTCTGAATGCCACCACAGGCTCATGCATATGAGGACCTGTGAGGTACCCTAATGCTTACCTTTGGGTAAAGCATTGCCCTCATGTCTTGAGAGATATAAATACTCTCTAAAAGGGTAGACAGTGGCTGCATTTTTCCCAATTGCCTGTCCAATCCCATGCCTAGTTATCTTCCTCCTCAGGAAAACCTAGAAATAATTGGCTCTATGGAGTTAGTGAAGCTTTTCTCTGCATTTTAAGAGAAGCAAGTTGGCTCCTAAAGTCATTTCAGGTCTGGAGAATAGTTTGGGAAATAGTTAAGGGTCTGAAATCAGTCCACAAAAACTAACGCTCCCAATAATAAATCCTGGAAAGGCAGGCAACAGAAAAATTGGTGGTGTCCATTTTGCTGACTTCCCCCAAAGAACCATAGATATGAGCTGGTAAGACGTGAGCTGGTGAGATGTTGGGCTGGTAAATGTGAGCCCTTATTCACAAGGTTAGCTTAAGGAAAGAAGGTTTGTTATACAAGCCTGGATCCTTTTCCTTTTCTTTTATTATTTTTTCCTGGCAGGTTGTAAAGGCATTTATAGTCCTTTCTCCAGCCTACTTATCTCATGATCCAGAGGAACTAACCCGGGAACTCCAGGAACATGTGAAAAGGGTGACTGCTCCGTATAAGTACCCAAGGAAGGTAAATGTCTGCGGGTTCTAGGAAAAGCTGAGCTAGAAAATCACATCCAGGTACCTACTCAGGGCCAGGCCCTGTGCCAGGCTCTGGGGAAGACAAAGATACATATAACACAATCCCGGCAGTTGCTTCAGGCCTTTTTCACTTTCTTCACTGGACCCTCTCCAAAGCACATTTTATTCTTATTCTCAGTGATATATGAACAAGATTCAGGTGTTGAAACACTCTCAAAAAGATCAGGTGCTCCAGGCTCTACTTGTTTTGACTGATGCCAGTTGGAGAAAACTATGAGTGATGGAGTTATTCCAGTGAAGTGGAAGAGGGTAATGATTCTTCCAAAACAAGTCTTTCTGGGAAATGTTGGTTTCAGGGTTTTATTTATTTTGTTTTGTTTTGTTTTTGTCACCAGGTGGCCTTTGTTTCAGAACTTCCAAAGACAGTTTCTGGAAAGATCCAAAGGAGTAAATTGAGAAACCAAGAGTGGGGGAAATGAGGTGCAGCCCCAGAAAGGCCCCATAGACCTCTGAGGGTTCCAAGAGGAATGGGCAGGTCAGCTCCTGCTTGGAGCATCAGCCTCTCAACCTGTGGACATCAGAGGCTTTCAACTTCCAAATGGTCATCATCAGAATCATTGGATGGCCCTGGGTATGAGCAGAAGGAGATCATTCACCCAGCATTCATGGCCACTGCCCAGGCTAGTAAATGACTTATGCCTCTAGAGGCATGCTTCCATCTGCCCACTGGTCTCACTTATTGGGAATTTCTAGCTGTTCCAGTGAAGGACAGGTCACCATAGCCTCTCACCACTTGTGATCTCATGCACTTCCAGTAGGAGAGTAATCGTTTGACCCTAATAATTATATCCAGGGTCATGAATGTAGTCATACCATTTAATTCATAAATTCCATGTTCGGGAATCACTACAAAAGAAAGGATTCAAAATGCGGAAAATGTTGGGTACATAAAGTGTTGTTTAAAACTGTGGAATACTTGATACTAATGACCATGCTTGTGAGCCTGTGCACCTGAAATAAGAACAAGGCCTAGAGCTGCAGGGTGCCTAAGAGTTACCTCCTAAGAGCCTCCATGTTGCTCAAATGTGGCCAGTCTCAAAGCCAAATGCAGCATGTAAATGTGTTGCCTTCCCCTCAGCATGGGACATGACTCCCAGTGATGAGCCTCCCTGGTGCTGAGGGATTACTACCAAGTACCAGCTGATGATGTAACGAGAAAATGACCTTGAATAAAAGGGTCAACTCGGACCAACTGAATATCTCAATCTACATATAATACCAGGAGTTAAAAATGCTTTTTGACCTGAATCAAAGGGGGAAATGGAAAGGACAAATGAGTTTATATGGCTTTGAGTCTCCAAAAAGAGCCGGGAGGTTATCAGAGGGGTTGCCCTTATGCACACCTGAGCAGAGTCCCAGAGACAGATAAAGTAGATACAACCCCGGGTATTGGTTCTTCTGAGGGCTACAGAGACCCACAGGTTCTATGGTCATGGCAGATGGAGTTCTGTGCCATCTCAGTTGGCCCTACTTTGGAGTTTGTGTTTCTGTGTGATGGGGCTGGACTTAGATGTGATCTTTGTCCACAGGTCTCTACTATTACTTTTACTGGAACTGTAGGTGTTGCTGGGGTTTAATGTATACCCAGGGGACCTGAATCTCTGGACTGACCATGTGATAGCCAGGCCCTGAGCCTCAACAGACTTGCAACTCCTACACTCTGGTTTATTGGACTTACCCCACTCAGCTAACATGGAGGTGAAGAAGGTCAACCACCACACCAGGGAGCCAAGAGTACCTACAATTGAAAGCAGGAGAATTGCATCCATCATCCATGTGGAATCTAAGCCCCCTCTTGATGTAGATGTGGAGTGGACACAACCAC
The DNA here is from genome assembly GCF_030445035.2 of Dasypus novemcinctus. Classification (NCBI taxonomy): domain Eukaryota; kingdom Metazoa; phylum Chordata; class Mammalia; order Cingulata; family Dasypodidae; genus Dasypus; species Dasypus novemcinctus. The sequence goes on along the minus strand of NC_080695.1, from coordinate 53,115,459 downwards.
TCTAAGGTCCACAGGATGGAGGAATGAGTATGGATTAGAGTGGACTTACTGATATTCTATTCATTAACTATTGTGATTAGTAATCGAAGAAAATGTGGCTTTGGTGTGGAGAAAGTGGCCATGGTGCCTGCTGGGGGTAGGGAGTGGGAGGAAGAGATGTGATGCGGGGGCGTTTTCGGGACTTGGAATTGTCCTGGATGGTATAGCAGGGATAGTTACCAGACATTGTATGTCCTCCCATGGCCCACTAGGTGGACTGTGGGAGAGTGTGGGCTATGATGTGGACCATTGACCATGAGGTGCAGCGGTGCTCAGAGATGTATTCACCAAATGCAATGAATGTCTCATGATGATTGCGGAGGTTGTTGTTATGGGGGGAAGAGTGGGGTAAGTGGGATGGGGGGTATATGGCGACCTCGTATTTTTTGAATGTAACATTAAAAAAATAAAGACAAAATAAATAAATAAAACTGTGGAATAAATGGGGAAAAAATCAATACCCAAACATTTGGAAAATGATTAACTAATCTGTATTAAGCTAACTCAATAACATATTACATAGCCATTAAAATATTTAAGGAGAGTTTATCATCTCTTTGGAATAACTTGTTATATTAATTTTTATATACATTTTTATTTATATTTTTTATTAGAGTAGTTGTTTACAGGAAAATCATGCATAATATACAGAGTTCCCATATATGCCCCTCAAACATACAGTTTCCCAATTATTACCACTTGCATTCATATGTTTCTTTGTTAAAATTGATGAAATAGTGGGTGTAGCTCAGTAGTTGAGCACCTGCTTCACATGTATGAGGTCCTGGGTTCAATCCCTGGTACTTCCTAAAAAACTGATGAAATAATATTATTATAATTATACTACTGACTGCAGTGCATACTTTACATTAGGGTTCACAATTTGTGTTGTACAGTCTGATGGATTTTTAGTTTTAATTTTAGTTAACATATATACGACCTAAAATTTTCCTTTTACCACTTTCAAATATACAATTCAGTGGTGTTATTTACATTCATAATGTTGGGTTACCATCACCACCACTCATTACTGAAGCTTTTCCATTACTCCGAAAAGAAACTCTGTACCAATTAAGCATTAACTCCCCATTCCCTACCAGCACTCCAGCTCCTGGTAAGCTCTATTCTAGTTTCTGACTCTATGAATTTGCTTATTCTAATTATTTCATTTTAGTGAGATCATGCAGTATTTGTCCATTTATGTCTGGCCTATTTCACCTATGATGTCTTCAAGGTTTACCTATGTTGTCACATGTTTTAGAACTTTGTTCCTTTACACAAGTGAATAATATTCTATTGCATATATATGCTACATTTTCTTTATTATGGAATCAGTTGATGAATACTTGGGTTGCTTTCCTCTTTTGGCAATTGTAAATAATGCTGCTATTAACCTCGGTGTGCAAATATCTGTTCAAGTCCCTGCTTTCAATTCTTTTGGGTATGCCTAGAAGTGGAATTGCTGGGTCATATGGTAGTTGCATATTTAACTTTTCTGAACTGTTTTCTACAGCTGCAGTTTTACATGCCCACCAACAATGAACAAATATTCCTATTTCTCCACATCCTCTCTAACACTTATTTTCCATTTTTTAAATGGTGGCCATTCTGGTGGATATAAAATGGTATCTCCTTGAGGATTTTTTTTTTCACAGATTGAATATTTTATTTAAAGCAGTTTTATTGCTATATAGTCACATACCAAACAGTCTATCCAAAGTGTACAATCAGTGGCTTTTAGCATAATCACAGTGTTGTGCCTTCATCACCACAGAAAACTGTAGAACAATTTCATTACCTATTTAAATAGTAAAGAAATAGGTTATAGGTATAGCCTTTTTCTCTCAGGATTATAGGCATCTGATTATCTTTCACAGGGATTTACTGGCAGGAGGCTGTGTGTTACTGCTGTTCTTTGGTTCAATCTGTTCTAGGTCTTTAGGACTGTCCCTGTTAGTTGTTCAATTCCAGGCCCTGGACCCCAGTAATGGGTTGCAGACCCGCTTCCTAGGGCCTTGGGGAGAGAGGCTGCCAAGGCAGAAAAAAACCTCACTTACTTTTATTTTTTTTTTTAAGATTTATTTTTTATTTATTTCCCCCTCACCCTCACCCCCCACCACCACCATTGTCTGCTCTCTGTGTCCATTTGCTGTGTATTCTTCTGTATCCACTTGCCTTACTGATGGCACTAGGAAATTGCATCTCTTTTTTTGTTGTTGTTGTGTCATCTTGCTGCATAAGCTCTCCCTGTGTGCAGCGTCACTCCTGGGTGGCTGCACTTTTCACACAGGGCAGCTCTCCTTGCGGGCACACCCCTTGCGTATGAGGCACCCCTATGCAGGGACACCCCTGTGTGGCACAGCACTCCTTGTACTGCACATGGGTCAGCTCACAGCACGGGTCAGGAGGCCTTGGGGATCCAACCCTGGACCCTCCATATGGTAGATGGTCTCTATCAATTGAGCCATGTCCGCTTCCCCTTTACGTGCTTTTAACTTCCTCCCATGAACTTCCTTGGTTGGCCAGCAGATGGCGCTCTTCAACAGCCCTCTCAGTTCAAAGCCTGGTCAGAGCATGTGCTTTGAACACGGACCAGATCAATGTGATAAAGGATTCTACCTGGCGCCTAAGAGCCTTGCAATTCAAATTTTCACAGAGGCAGCTCTCCAACCTCTGCTTGCAGCCCCATCTCTTCCTGAATTGGATATAATTCTACTCCCCTCTGTGTCCTCAACAACCAGTCCTGGTCAGTGGGAGAGTGCTTGAGGAGGCTAGATTTCTGTAGTTCTATGCAGGCTTCCAGGGAAAACAGTGGTGCAACCCTTGCCAACCTGGAAGGGCTTGTGGGACACAGCAGACCAAATTTATAGATCAAAAGCTGTCAGCCTCAGACTTCCTCTCCTGTTTCCTGGGAAGGCGGATTCCTGCAGCCCCCTTTGTTTGTAGCCCCCAGCCTGAGACTGGAGAACTCAAAATTGTCTATAGGGTGGGGGAAGGCACCAGCAGCTACAGCTGCTTTAACTCCCAGTTTTCTTGCACTTTGTCCCTCTCTCTTCTGAGCAGTGTCCAGCCTTCCCCTGGTATCCTAAACCCTAGAACACTTTTTTCCAGGCCATTTCTCCCTGCCCTCTAGCTATTTTTCTGATCTGCTATGTCTTTCTAGTCTGCTATTTTCTCGGAAGTCATATCATTATTATTTTTTTTTTTTGAGGTACCAGGAGCCAGGGATTAAATCTAGGACCTTGTATGTGGGAAACCAGCACCAACCACTGAGCCACATTGGCTTCCCTGAGTTGATTTTTTCATTTGTTTTGCTTGTTGTTTGTTTTTTTCAGGAGGCACGAGGAACTGAACCTAGGACCTCCCAGGTGGGAGACAGGTGCTCAATGGCTTGAGCCACATCTGCTCCCTATTTTATTTTTTAATCTTCAAATTTTTCTGCCATAAGACAGAAATGCATGATAGGAATGGCTCAACATCTTCACATTAAACACTTAGATTCATTTTCATTTGCAAGTTTTTCTAAAAATAACTAGCAATTTCATAATCCCACCCATGTCCAAACATTATCACAGATTTAATTGACCATTAAACAGTAGTTGCCAGCAGCAAAGAGCTGGGACACTTTCTGTGTATTAGTAGTGTCTTTTAAATTTACCCCCCAGGAGTATCATGATTACAAATCTCATTGTACTGGCGACCCCCAAGGTGACTGATGTCCTCAAAATAAACTCCCTGCTTACCATGGAGACCTGTATCCCAGTACTTAAAGAAATGCTTTTCCTCTCCTAGAACTACCTGGGGTATTTTTCTTGCAGGGAATAGCACATGCAGATCTGATTATTTAAATCATCACTGCTAATAGGAAAATTAGATACCTGATATTAGTGCTCTCTGTTAACTATGTACAAAACATACTTTAAAAAACATGGGATGGTGATGCCCACTCCACCTCTAAATTGAGAGGGCATAGACCCCACATGGCTGATGGATGGAATTCTCCTGCTTACAGTTGTAGACCCTCTTGGTTCCTTGGTGTGGTAGCTGACCATTCTCACCTCCTTGTTAGCGGATCTGGGTAAGTCCAACGAACTGGAGAGTAGGCGTTGCAATTCTGCTGAGGCTCAGGGTCCAGCTGGCACATGGACGGTCCAGAGATTCAAGTCTCCGGGGCATACACCAACCCCAGCACCAACCACAGGTTCAGTAAAAGTGATAGAAGAAGCATGTGTAGAGAAGTCACATCTGAGTCCAACTCCATCACACTCAGGAGCACAAATTCCAATGTAGGGCCAACTGGCAAGGCACCAAACCCGAGAGCCATCCGCTATGACCATAGGACCTGGGTGTCCATTCCCAGGGTCCTCAGGCTGGAGGAATAAAATATGGACTAGAGTGGACTTACTGGTATTTTATTATAGAATTATTGTGACTCTAGCAATGGAAGAAACTGTATCATTGATGTGGAGATAGTGTCCACAGGAGCTGCTGAAGACAGGAAGAGGGATAAAGAAGTGTGATATGGGGGCATTTTTGGGACTTGGAGTTGTCCTGAATGATATTGCAGGGACAGATGCAAGACATTATATATCCTGCAATAACCCAATGAATGGACTGGGAGGGAGTGTAAACTACAATGTAAACTATAATCCATGCTATAGCAGTGCTCCAAAATGTACTCATCAAATGCAATGAATGTGCCACACTAATGAAAGAAGTTGTTGATATGGGAGCAGTGGGGGTTATGGGGAGTGGGGTATATGGGAACCTCTTATATTTTTTAATGTAACATTTTGTGTGATTTATGTATCTTTAAAAAAAGATAATTTTTAAAAAACCATGGGTTGCTTGAAACTATATCCAAGAGAACTACTTTGAGGTGGGTTTTTTTTTATTAGTTGTAAACAAAAGAGATATACACTGACATATATCTATACACAGAGATATACACTGAGTATTTTCAATGTTGTGCATATCTTCATTTGTAGAGCTACAAAGACAAAGTGTTGACACTCACACCTTCACACACAACCCACACCCTACACACAGAGTGTGAATATAAATGCTATAAGTGGCCTTGGCTGTTCACTGGAGTTTTTATATTACCAAGTGATGATGAAATATCTGATTTGCATTAGTCCTGAGAAGATGCTAGAAGGAAATGATGGTTCTGAAGCTCTTTGGAGTGGCACAATCATGTAAAATGCTTGCATACTTACACTTAAGACTTCTGAACACATCCAAAGTTTCCTAACTTGAGCCCACCCAAAAAAGTCAAAACAAAGCAGCAAGTTTAAAAATAAATCAAAACAAAAAATTTTTTAATAATCAAAGTATACAAATAGTTAGGAAATGCATATTTACCAGTAATTATTTTTAAAGACTGAAATGTGTACTGAAGGAAAATGCAATTGTCTGACAAAACTTTAAAGAGCAACTTCCCAATGCTTACATATGCACTGACCTAAAGAGCAGTGGGTAGCGTCATTAGAATTGCGAGGCTTATAGCAACTCTAGCAGCGAAAAATTACCATATAAGCAAGTCTGTTAAGTGTGCAATTTATTAAAAAATTACTGTCACTGTTATTCATGCTTGTGTAAAAAAGAATTGCACTTTGTTGAGTATCTTATCCTTTCATAAAATTAAACTGTATATCACATCTTTTACTATTTACTTGTTTATGTATGTTCATGTATAAATGATATAAATATAATAATAATAGAGTTGGTTGAGGAAAATACTTTGGTTAGTAGTAATATTTTGACAATGCTCTTTAACGATTAGTTAAAAAGATTTAACAACAATGCAAGTTATTGGTGGTAGGGCAAGTTATGAGAGTCCTGTATGATTTTATATATGTTTGTTTTGTAAGTTCACAGCTATTATAATACACTTATTGTTCATACATATTGTTTATGTATGTTTATGTATGAGTAATATACTTCAAATTAATTTTTAAAAATTAAACTGTATAAAAATTATAACTAAACCAATTTCAAGCACCACTACAGTCACATTTACTGTATATTCATATTGCATCTACTATTGAGGGTACGATTATGATGAAAGGCTAAGCTAAAAGTAGCCAGGCTAATATTACAGTTTAGTTTTACAGGCATGTGGTTTCTTTCCTTTCCATTTATTCAAAGGCCAAACATTCAAAAATGCTTAGGCCAGTAAAGGAGCCCTTGGCGGAATCCATTGCTTCTGAGTATCAGTGGTTTAATATACATTCAAAGCTCTATAACAAATGAATGCTTTCTTCATTTTAGGACAACGTCTTGCACACAAGATGTTAAGGAACTGTTCCTCACTACACCTTTAGAAAAGGCAGCACCTATAGATTAGATTAAGAAGCACATCCAGATATCTACTGGTAGTGTAAGAAAATGGCACTATTATTCAAGAAGGCAACATTATTGCACATGGCATTACTAAAGCTTTTCTTAATTAAAACATGTTCATTAGACATTTGGAGTGGGAGGATATCTCAATAAGCACTTTTTTCCCCCTAATTTTGTTTTCTGTATTGGGGGAAGAAAAGTAGCACAGTAGATGAGTAACAGTGTTTGTGATACATCTGGTTGTTCTTGAAGAACACACGTTCAGATAACAAGGAGAGTAAATTAAAATCAGTACAGTTTTCTCTGCCTACAGGGCCCACACCAAATCTTGGTGTGTATTTCCATCTTTCTCTCCCATTTCTGAGCAAACTCTGTTCTTTCCCCCATTTCCCAAATAAATTCTTTTTACTGGCCTAACTAAAAAAAAAAAAAATCAATACAACTGGGGAGCAGATGTAGATCAAGTGGTTGAGTGCCTGCTTCCCATGCAGAAGGACCGGGGTTCAGCATCCAGTGCCTCCTAAAGAAAAAAAAATCAGTACAACTGCTGTTTTTGTTTCCAGTATTTACATTACACTACTTAAACAGTAATTTCTGAGACATAATTAATGTTTCATTCTTTCCCTACTATTAAGTTTGGTTAAATTTCAATGTATACCAAACTGAACTTTTAGGTCAACTGCATTTGAGAGAGTGAAGGTAAGACTACTGAAGAAAACAGATTACCTGGTGACCCAAATCTCCGTCAATGGTGATTCTCCATCACTTCTCATCCTCTTATCTGAACTCTATCACAAAATAACATGAGGTTGAAGGAGTAAAGAGCGTCCCACTGAAGTTCTGGTGTTAGGATAGGGGTGAATGGCCCCGCTGGTCCTTGGTCAGAGCAGCTTCACTCTGTTCCTTGCTTGTCTTGGAAAGTTCTTCATAAATCAGCTCACCGAGGTCTTTGCTGCCACCTTCACTTGCTCCAGGCTATTCTCCCAAAGTGTGGGAGATTGGCTTAGTCTACTTTCTTCTTCAGCTGTCTCATATAAAGGCTGAGAAGGAGGCGGAGTCGGGGAGAGTTGGGGGCTTTGGTTAGGGTAGTATCTGGTACAATCTCATCCTGAGGCCAAGATCATCTTTCCACAACTTTCCACTGAATAATGGTCGTGTCTTTTCCACCAGTTGAAATCAGATGATTGGGTGTAAAACTGGCATTGGTAACGTGGCTGCTGTGGGCACTAAACTTATGACTGGGAACCTTTGTTTTGGAGTAGGGATAGTGAAACAGATGAACTTGGCAGAAGTCATCAGCCACAGCTATTGCCTTTCTCTTGTGGGATTGCACCAGGGCATTGATATCTGTCCCATCAGATCCTTCTGGCCAGACACCAAAGACATGAAAGTACACAGGCATATGTCATCCGATCAATATCCTTATGACCCAATTGATTCATTAGTTTGCAGCCATGTGAAATGTCCCAGGAAAACCTCTCGTAGTCTTCCGAGTTAGACGTTATATAGTTGTTGTCTGGAGACCAATCCAGGTGTGTGATATACCTGCACTTTCCATATCTGCTGTATTTTCTTCCATTTTCTGAGATGACATGGAGATAAATATTGTTGTCATGAGATCCTACAGTCAAAAAGGTACCATCTTCTGAGAAGCACATCACAGGGAGTTACTCATTTCCATCTGGGCAGATAGAAACAAGGTCTCTGGTTTCTGCATCCAGAACAAACCACCTGCCTGAGTGTGTTCCTATGGCCACCACTGTGCCCCTTGGATGCAGATCTGCACAGTGTTCTGGTTCATCTATGAGCCTGGTCCATTCCAGCTTGTGTTCCACTGAATTCCACATACACACCTGCCTGACCTGAACAAATGCCAAAAGCAAATCTTTAAAGGTATTGTGTGGCAAGACCCCAAAGTTCATCTGTTTGACCCTGTACTTCTATTTGGAAGCCATCATGAAAAGTTCCCTGTAAAATAGTTTTGTGATGTGCCTACTAAAAATGGACCTGCCTTTCCTTCTGCTACAGCTCTGATTTGTTGAGTATTGAGCGGGAACCTCTATTTCTCTTTCAGGATTCAGCTCATGATCCCACAGAATTTTTTTTCGGTCTTTCCCTCCTCCTGTTAATAACATCTCATTTCTCCACAGACAAAGTGAAAACACACTGCCATCAGGAGTCTTGACTTGTTTGCTGATTTGATATATACCTTTAGGCTCTTTCCCAGGTGTGGGTTCTACGGTGGTTTTGCTCCATGTAAGTATGACTCCACCTGAGTCTCCAGTAAGAACATTTCCATTCCTCAAGAATGCTGAACACTGCACAACTTGTTTTTTCATATTTCCCAAAGCTTCCTTGTTTTTTTGTTAGGAAATTGCCACTCTAGATTCAGAAAAAAAAAAAAAGAGATTTACCACATGTTATTATGGTATTTGCATCTGTTGGGAGGAACCGCACAGCCAAAACAGCATATGTTGTCCTTATTTCTGTTCCTTTTTATTTTTTCTGCTGGTCTCGTACAGTAAGCATGTGCTCATTGGAGTCATCAGTAATTCATAAATGAGCACCTGAATCTGTTTTTGAAAAATCCAGGCACCCACTTCCACCCTCAAAAGTCCAATTATTTGCCATGTGGCGAGACTAACTGAATCCCACACTCTGACACGGGATTGCAGAGGCCTTCCAGCTTTGTCCACTGCAGCAATCTGTCCAGTTGCAATTCTGATTTTGTCAGGCCATATAGCAAGGCATTTCTCATGGTCTGCATGACCCAGGTCATGTCATTGAGTTCTCTGTTCATAATTAAATAGGACTACTACTGATGCTATAGAATTAACTGTTCTGCCAGTTGGAAGAAGGCAAACATTAGCTCAACAACCCTTTCTTCTACAACTAAATACCCACACCAGTTTAAGCCTCTCAGGCAGCAGTTCTCTTCTGATGCCATCATAGTTGCCACAGTCAGAAGAAATGAACATTGTGTCTGCCCCATCTCATATAAACATTTTAATATACTCTCCTTCTTGGTTGATGATAACATCTGTATGTTTGTCTGCATTTTAATAACTTTTGATATTCATTTTGATGTTGAAGCTGTCCTCGATTATTTATTGCAATTACCATATGAATTTTCCCATGACTTTTGTGACTTTTCAGCTGCTGGTGGTCATTTTATGCTTTGGGTGGGAGTGGAATTCTTGCTTTCTTGAGTTTGTATATTTGGAGAGGCTGTGAAGAAGGTTGGGGAGGAGATGATGCTCGAATTTGTGGACTTGGATCATTAAAATGAGATTCCTCTTTTTCAGTTTTGGTGCCAGGAGAAAGGGTGTCTTTTCTTACAACTGGACAGAACTGGTGTGACTTGGTTTTCTGTTTCCAGCACTGCCATTGGTTATATAGGATATGGAAATATTATAGATTCTCCAATGCCTAGCTGGCCTTTACTTGGGACTCATTTTTTCACTGAGGCCACATGATCAGAGATTGCAAGATGCCTCAAAATATCAGCCAAAGCTGCTTTCAGAACAGTGATTCTGTCTTCTTGTTGAACTCATAACTTAAGAACTGAGAGGTGATCTTGAACTTCAGAGGTACTTGCAGCAGATATACAATCATCAAACCTGCCAGCAAAACCATCCATCTTGTGGAGAAGGCACAGGGCTCGGGGCTCAGCGGGAGGGGCATATCATTTAGGGTACCAACAGAGTGGCCTGATGTGAGGCTGACCAGCTGGCTTCACGAACAGTTCTAGCCATCCTTGTCTTGTCCTTGTCCCAGAGCACTTTCTGAAGCTTCTTATTCTAAATGGCGCTGCTCTGGGAGTTTTCCAGGGTAAGTTCTCACTCACCTGGAGCTCCAACCTCAAGAGTTTCCTCTGATGCCTGAGCAAAATTCAGCCCAGTTCAGGACACAGATGGCCCTCCCTGCAATGATCTTTCCCAACTGCTGGAATTTGTCTTGGATCTGCCCAAGAGCACCACGGGAAAAATTCAATACGGGAAGCCTTGGCACACATTGTGGAAGAGGTCTGGGCTAGCCCGGGTCCAGTGAGGCCAGCAGGGAGATTTATATTGTTCTCTCTCTTTCCTCACCTTCCCTTTGGGTCCTCCAACTCCCTTGGAATATATTAGATTCTTTAGAGCAGGACATGAATCTGATTTTGATTTGTCTTTCCCTGGTTAATAGCACAAAACTTTTCCATGTTAGATGTTGAAAGAAAGGAGAGAGAGAGGAAGAGAGAAAGGGAGAGGGAGGGGGAAAGAAAAATAAAGAAAGAAAAATAAGAGAAAGGGAGATTAAAACAGCAAGAGAAAGTAATTGAGAAAGAAAGAAAGGAGGGAGGGAGAAAGTGAAGTAGAGAGGGAGGGAACAGAGAAGAAAGGACAAAAAGAAAGAATTGGAGAGGGGGAGAGAGACAATGAGAAGAAAGGAAGAGAAATAAATAGGAGAAAAAGGAGAGAGAGAGAAAACAAGAGAAACTGAGGAAAGAAAAGAAGGAAGAAAGGAAGGGAGAGAGGGGAATTTAGAATGGCTCCCACAGATGGCAGATAGACCAATTCACAGAGTGAAGGAGAAAACAGAAGCCTAGGCAGGTTCATTACTGAATGTTTTGAAGAATTAAAACATGTAGTAGATTATTCATGGTGTATAATCATCTACTGAAAACCTCAAGGCTTCCAAGTCTTGTAAGACACAGAAGAATCATACTTTATAAGAGGCTCTGTGGAGATCAAGGAAGAAGAGGGCACGTAGAGCTGCTAGACCTTAAGACTGTCCTAGAAAGACCTGATGTGGCTTCATGTGATGCCTTCTGCCCTGGAGGTAGAGTAGATGGGAGCAGTGATGGAAAATGATGGTGAGAGATTCCCATGACAATGAAGGGCAGAGGGAAAATGCTAGAACATGCCAAAATTGGAAAACTTTGGAAATAGAGCAAAACAAAGCAATATTTTTGGAAGATTTCCAGTTAAAAAACAGTGTGAACTCCCAGTGCCATGTTGTTCATATAAACTTCAGGAGTTTACTGTTTTCAAGTTTTCAGGAGTCAGATGAGAGTTTCTATGAATGACTTATTCTGCAGAGACTGGATCACATACCTTCCTGTATTTATTTGTGATTTATATCAGTTGGAATGATCTCAAAAAAGGTGTTGTTGATAAGAGCAGAATTTTTTTTTACTTCCCTTTAATGTAAATTTATATCCAATGAAATGAACAAATCATAAGTGTACATTCATGGAATTTTGACAAATGCATACCAGGTTTACGCTTTCTTTTTCTTAACATCTTTACCCTTCTCCCTTGCCTCTATCTCCTAATAAGTTTTAATCTACCTTCAAGACCAGATACTTTTGAACAAAGAAATGTGATTTAGAAAAGAATCCTTGCCCTATCTTTACGATAATGTTATTTTAAATCAATAGCTCCTACAATCTGATTTATTGGACTCACCTCACTCAGCTAAGATGGAGTTGAAGAAGGACAACCACCACACCATGGAGCCTAGAGTGCCTACAACTGAAAGCAGGAGGATTGCATCCACTATCCATGTGGAATCTGAACCTCCTCTTGACATAGAGGTGCAACAGACACAACCAATTCAAGGTCCACAGAGAAAAGGTGGCATTGGAGTGGGAAAAGTGGACATGGTGGCTGATGGGTATGGGGAATGGCAGGAAGAGATGAGATGTGGAGGTGCCTTTGGGACTTGGAGTTGCCCTGGATGGTGCTTCAGGGGCAATCACCGGACGTTGTAAATCCTCCCAGGGCCCACTGGATGGAATGGGGGAGAATATGGGCCATGATGTGGACCATTGGCCATGAGGTGCAGAGATACCCAGAGATGTACTTACCAAATGCAATGGATGTGTCATGATGATGGGAGTGAATGTTGCTGGGGGGGGGGGGGAGTGATGGGGTGGGGGTGGTGGGGTTGAATGGGACCTCATTTTTTTTTTTAATGTAATATTTTTACAAAATCAATAAAAAAATCAATACTCTTAGGGTCACAAGGCACTGAAACCTATTCAGATCAGAAAAAAGTATTCTAGTTCAAGAAGACAGAGTTATTTCACAGGATTAAGTGGCAGGACAATCAACCAGACCTAATGAGCAAGTAACTAGCAATGAGAAAGTCAAGAAAAACCAAGGCAGCTACTCCATCTACCTCTGTGGGGCAAGCTGATCATTTGCATCTCCTTTTCTCCCCTAAGAACATATATCATTTGTTTTCTTTCTGAGTAACTAATCTAGTGTCACAATGTGACCTCTCCTTACTTTCAGCTTCATTACTTCCCAACTTCAGTACCCAAAATAATGAATCTGAGTGACTCAGCTCAAGTGAGTTATCCACTCATAGTCCATTCATCACATAGCACAAACATGGCTAGAAGGGTCTAATTTTGTAGAATTGGGGGAAATTCTAGGAGGATAGTGTCTGACACCTCCAAACTTAACTTCCCATTTTGACACCAACTGGCAGGGCTTGAGTCTGAGTTCCAACACTCTCTAGTGCCCCTTTCCTCCTTCCTTTTCCTAAAATCTTGCTCTCATTGTCCTTAACCTCTGCTCTTTCTTTCTCTTTGAATTGTTGATTACAGAGAAAGCTTAACTCAAGTGTTCATGCTCAATATCTCGTGTAATTAAGACATCCTTAGCTGAAGACAATTTTGTATCAAAGCTCTCTCAGGGTGGAAGATACTGAAAGATGTTCATCTGTAGAATAGCATGGCATGGTCTGATTTCCTAAACACTAGTTATCATGCTCCTTCACAGGTGGTTTCCTGCTAACCCTGGTTGTCTCCTACCTTAACCTGTGGCCTATGGTTAGATAATGAGAACATTGTTTTTCATATTCCCTTATTCAGTGCCCAGCAAAAGAGCTCCTTAACCTCTTCAGGTCCGGGGATGATTGATGATAGGAACCTATTATCTTAGGGAAATGCATGCTTAAGGAAATATGTGCTTGGGGGAAATATAAGTAGAATAATCTCCCACTCCTGCCTCCCACTCCTATAACTTGAACAGAGAAATCAATATTCAACCTGTACCTTTCACAAAGACTGGTTTACTATGTCTACAATAAAATCACCAACTCTTATGAATGAGGTGAAGATAGAATAACTTGTCTGTTGACTCTTCTCTGATTTCTACTCACAATCTATTGTAACTCTTTGAAAACTCACATAGATTCATCCAAAACCGAACGTAAAGTATACATATCTATTCTGATTATGTATTGCTACATAACAAATTATATTAAAATATGGCAGTTTATAAGATCATTCTATATGTTCACAAATTCTGTGGGTCAGGGATTTGGAAGGAGGATAGTGGGGGATGTTTTGTTTTTGTTTTGTTTTTCTGTTCCAGTATGTCTAGGGCCTCAGCTGGGGACAACTTACAAGCCTAAGGCAAGAATCATCTGGAGTCACCTTCACTCCCATGGGACTTGATCTGGGGGTGTTGGTTTGGACACATACCAGTGGCCTCGTTATGTGACCTGGACTTTCTCACTACATAGCTGCCTCAGATTTCTTATATGATGGCTCAGTGTGGAGCTGGCCCGTGTGCAGTGCTGATGTGCTCAAGGAGTGCTGTGCCACACAGGGGTGTCCCCCGCATAGGGGAGCCCCACATGCAAGAAGTGCACTCTGTAAGGAGAGCTACCGAGCGCAAAAGTGCAGCCTGCCCAAGAATGGCGTTGCATACACAGAGAGCTGACAGAGCAAGATGATGCAACAAAAAGAAACACAGATTTCTGGTGCTGCTGATAAGGATAGAAGCAGTCACAGAAGAACACACAGCGAATGGACACAGAGAGCAGACAACTGGGGGTGGGGGAGGGAAGGGGAGAGAAATTTAAAAATAATAATTTAAAAAAACCTCTATTGTGATAAGGGTGGGGCAAGATGGGGTCTGAGTAAGTATACCCTCATCATCTCTCTTACAAAAAACCAGCTGTGTGGTGATGGAGTCCTACTGGAGCAGGCTGTTTCAGGAACCTGCAAGGCGGGAGGTGTCTGGACATCGATCTGGCAAGACTGTAAGAGAATTGGGACTTACTCAAGGTAGAACTGCAGGCTTCTATCACTGAACTCAGAAGCTGTGGGAAGATAAATCCCTTCCCCCCTAGGGCTAAGAGCCGCAGCATTCACTGAAAACTGCCAGTCGTGGGGCAGAGTTTCCAAGCCCTGTGTTCCCTAAATGCGTGAACCCCAAGCCTGAACCCCCACCGCCCACGTTTCACAGACCTACATACCCTGAGTCCACATTCTCCCAGGGCTCTGTTTCCTGAGCCCAGCACTCTCAGAAACCCAGCATTGTCCTACTCTTCTGGTGTCGGACTAACTCCAGGAGTGGGAGAGTTTAGGTGGGAGGTGCAGAGGGGCCAAGGAGTGCAGGTTCAATTTTATGGTCCCCCCCTTTTATTGAGTTTGGAGGAACATATCAGCTGACTTAGGGAGAGCCTAGGAAGAGAGGAGAGGTGAATCCGCTGAGAGAGTTCAATTTACCTAAATGCCCTGGGATAGGAAACTTGGCCTGGAAGAAGCTTGAGTCAGAAAATTAACTAGCCTCCTTGTAGCACACCTAAGGGAGAGGGACAGTTGGACATGCTTTACAGGCTTCCAATAGCATATTTAGGGTTCCTAGCAAGGGGTGGGTGCTCTCTTAAGAAATTAAGAGCCATTATTTTCTCAGGTGAGTTAGTTCACCAGGGGCCCATTTGAATTTCCTACAGGAGCCCTCAGGCAGCCTTCCTGCTGCCTTGGGAGAGAGGGAAGTGAGGAAGGGAGAAAGAGGGAAGGTCAGACTCCTAAGCAGTTTATTCAATTGCAAAGAGGATTCTTTGCCTGAGCCCTTGTCTGGTCTTTTTTGTTGGTTTGTTTTCTTGTTTTTCCTTCCTCTTTATCCCTCCACTGTGACCCCCTTTTTTCTTTTTCTTTTTTCTCCCTTCCCTTTTCTTGCTCTGCTTTTCTTCCTTCTCTCTTTCTTTTTCCTTTTTTCCTCTTTTCCTCTTTTTTTATATTAGTGCTGCAGGCAACATTTCTTATGTGCTGTGCTTCCTCATCCTCAATTTTCTCTTTTCTGTGTACTGATTTTGGCTGCCAATGCTTTCCTTTACATCGTTCTCTCCTCCATTATTTATTGTTTCTCTTACATTCCACCTCTCTCTGTTTAGCCCCCAATATTTCTGACATTTTATCTCTGATACCTCTAATCTGTTTTCTATCATTTATTCACTCTTTATATTATTGTCCTTTCTTTTCTTTTTCCCTCTCTCCTGACCACAATGACCTTTTAATTCATATTATATTCCTCCCCATATTCAGTTTACTATCTCATTATAGGTATTCCACTTTTTTATGGTTATAACTATACACAGCTTACATGAGTGCAATATCCATTCTCCTAGATCTCCCATGGTTCTTCTGCTAACATTCACTGTCAATACTACTATAATATTTTACTTTTCTTACCCCTTTTGCTTTCTCTGGACCTAATATTTTACTTCAAGGGAACTTAGCCAACAATTAGGAAATAAAAGAAAAAAAAAGTGACAAAGGGAAGACTTAACAGGCACACAAAAACAACAACTAATTAAACCCGAAGACTAGGTGAAGAAGATAATCAACAGAATAAAACAACAAGATAAAATGATAACCAGACAGCAACAAAAAACTACAGACCATACCAATAATAAGGAAAACATGGCCCAATCCAACAAGCAAACTAAAAATCAGGAAGAGAAGTGGAACATGAATAAGTAACTGAAGCTCTCAAAACACGTATCATGGACCAATTCAATGGCATGAGGAAGAGATTAAGCATATTAAGAGAACCCTTAGAAAGTATATAGAAGAAATCGTGATCATGAACAAAAAGATCACAGATATGATGGGGATCAATAGCACAATCAAAAAAATAAAAAATTCACTCTCAGCAAATAACAGCAGATTTGAAGAGGCAGAGGAAAGAATTAGTGATGTGGAGGATGGTACATCTGAAATCAAACTGATAGCTGAAATGATCGATAAAAATATAGAAAAAATCCAGCAGGAACTTAGGGACCTGAATGCAAGAGAAAATGCACAAACACATACCTTATAGGCATCCCAGAAGGAGAAGAGAAGGGAAAGGGGAGAAAAGAGGTGTTGGAGGAAATAATGGCTGAAAACTTCACAAACCTATTCAGGGAGATGCATATGCAAGTCCAGGAAGCACAATGCACCCCCAAACAGCATAAATCCCAACAGGCCTACCGCAAGACATATATTTGGCAAATTATCCAACACTCAAGACAAAGAGAAAACACCGAAAGCAGCAAGAGAAAAGGGAACCATCACATACAGGGGAAGCACAGTAAGATTAAATGCTGATTTCTCACCTGAAACCATGGAAGCAAGAAGGCAGTGATATGACATGGTCAAGGTACTAAAAGAAAACGATTTCCAACCAATACTCTATCCAGCAAAGCTGGCATTCAAATATGATGGAGAGTTCAAAATATTCACAGATAAACAGAAACTAAGAGAGTATGCCAACAAGGAAACTGCCCTTCAAGAAATACTAAAGGGAGTTCTGCAGGAGGAAAGGAACAAACAGGAAAGACAGAGTTGGAGGAGATTGTAAGAAGAACTAAGAAGACAAAAAGAGAACAAATCACAATATATGACATACACAAATCCAAAGAAAATATGGTCAATGTAATTCTTTGCAAGTAATAACACTGAATGCCAATGGATTAAACTCACCTGTCAAGAGACTCAGATTGGAAGAATGATTAAGGAAATATGACCCATCTATATGCTGTCTACAAGAAACACATATTAGGCTGGAAAACAATCTTACAGGCTAGCAATAACAAAAAAGGACAGGAGTAGCTATATTAATATCAGACAAAATAGACCTTAAATGCAAAATGATTGAGAGACAAAGATGGACACTACATATTAATAAAAGGGGTAATCTGTCAAGAAGAAAGAACAATCATAAGCATTTATGCTCCTAACCAGGGTGCCTCCAAATTAATGAGGCAAACACTGAAAAAACTAAGTGAAGGAATAAATGCCTCTACAATTATAGTGGGGGACTTTAATACACCACTATCTCCATTGGACAGAATATCTCAAAAGAGAATCAATAAAGAAACAAAGACTTTGAACAATATATTAGAGGAGCTGGACCTAATAGACATATACAGAACATTACACCCCAATATAGCAGGAAATACATTTTTCTCAAGTGCACATGGATCATTCTCCAAGATAGACCACTTGCTAGCCACAAAAAAAGTTTCAGTGAATTCAGAAAGATCAAAATCATACAAAATAATTTCTCTGACCACAGTGGAGTGAAGCTAGAAATCTGCAAGGGCCAGAGGCCCAGATTTGGCACCAAGATATGGAAGTTAAACAACACTCTCTTAGAAAAACAGTGGGTCAAGGGGGAAATCTCAAAATAAATTAATAACTACCTTGAAATGAATGAAAATGATAATACAACATATCAAAACTTATGGGATGCAGCAAAAGCAGCATTGAGAGGGAAATTCAAAGCCATAAATTTATACATCAAAAAAGAAGAAAGAGTTAAAACTGAAGAATTAACTAAACAATTGGAGGAATTAGTAAAAAAAATACAACAAACTAACCACAAAGAAAGAAGAAAGGAAGAAATAACAAAGATCAGAGAAGAACTAAATGAAATAGAAATAGGAAAGCACCCAAAAAAATAAACAAAACAAAGAGCTGGTTCTTTGAGAAGATCAATAAAATTGACAAACCCTTAGGCAGACTAACAATGAAAAAAAGAAAAAAGATGCAAGTACACAAAATAAGAAATGAGAAGGGTGATATCACCACTGACCCTACTGAAATAAAGACTATTATAAGAGGATACTTGAAAAACTGTATTGCAACTAGAAAGACAATTTAGAGCAAATGGACAAATTCTTAGAAACACATAAGCAGCCTATATTGACAAAAGAAGAAATCAAGGATCTTAACAAACAATCACAAGTAGAGATAGAATCAGTCATTAAAAACCTTCCAAGTAAGAAGAACTCTGGGCCAGATGGCTTCACAGGTGAATTCTACTAAATATTCCAGAAAGAAATAACACCAATTTTGCTTAAACTCTTCCAAAAGATTGAAATAGAAGGAACATTGCCTAATTCATTTTATGATGCCAATGTTACCCTAATACAAAAGCCAAACAAAGACACCACAAGAAAGGAAAATTACAGACCAATCTCTCTAATGAACCTAGATGTGAAAATCCTCAACAAAATACTTGCTAATAATATTCAACAAAACATTAAACAAATTATACACCACGACAAAGTGGGCTTCATTCCTGGTATGCAAGGATGGCTCAACATAAGAAAATCAATAATGTAACACACCACATAAACAGATCAAAGGGAAAAAAATCACATGATCATATCTATAGATGCAGAAAAAGCATTTGACAAAACACAGCACCCTTTTTTTTAATTCATTTTTTAAAAATACTACATGTTCAAAAAATATGATGTCCCATTCAACCCCACTGCCCCCACCCCACCACTCCCCCCACAGCAACACTCTCTCCCATCATCATGACACATCCATTGCATTTGGTAAGTATATCTCTGGGCATCGCTGCACCTCATGGTCAGTGGTCCACATCATAGCCCATACTCTCCCACGTTCCATCCAGTGGGCCCTGGGAGGATCTACAATGTCCCGTAATTGTCCCTGAAGCACCACCCAGGACAACTCCAAGTCCGGAAAATGCCTCCACATCTCATCTCTTCCTCCCATTCCCCACACCCAGCAGCCACCATGGCCACTTTTCCCACACCAATGCCACATTTTCTCTGTGGACCTTGGATTGGTTGTGTCCATTGCACCTCTATGTCAAGAGGGGCTTAGATTCCACGTGGATACTGGATGCAATCCTCCTGCTTTCAGTTGTAGGCACTCTAGGCTCCGTGGTGTGGTGGTTGACCTTCTTCAACTCCATGTTAGCTGAGTGGGGTAAGTCCAATAAATCAGAATGTAGGAGTTGAAGTCTGTTGAGGCTCAAGGCCTGGCTATCATATTGTCAGTCCAGAGATTCAAATCCCCTAGATATATCTTAAACCCCAGCACCAACTACAATTCCAGTAAAGTAGCATGAAAGTCTTCTGAAAAGAGATCCCATCTGAGTCCAGTTCCATCATGCAGAAACACCAGCTCCAAAGAAGGGCCAACTGACATGGCGGTGAACCCCATCTGCCATGACCATAGAACCTGTGGGTCTCTTTAGCCCTCAAAAGAACCAATACCTGGGGTTTTATCTACTTTATCTGTCTCTAAGACTCTGCTCAGGTGTGCATAAGGGCAATCCTTCTGACAACCTCTGGACTCTTTTTTAGAGACTCATAGCCATATAAACTCATTTCTCCTTTCCATTTCCCCCTTATATTAGGTCAAACAGCATTTTAAACTCCTGTTATTATATGTAGACAGGGATATTCTGCTGGTCCATGTTGAACCTTTAATTCAAGGTCCTTTTCTAGTTGCATCATCAGCTGGTATTTGGTAGTGATCCCTCGGTGCCAGGGAGGCTCATCCCCGGGTATCATGTCCCACGCTGAGGGGAATGCATTGCATTTACATGCTGAGTTTGGCTTCGAGACTGGCCACATTTGAGTAACATGAAGGCTGTTAGGAGGAAACTCCTAGGCACCATGCTGCTCTAGGCCTTGTTCTTATTTCAGGCATATAGGCTCACAAGCATAGTCATTACTATCAGGGGCTCACTGTTGGACCCTCATTCCTTCCTGGTCCTTAACATTGCACCTGGGGGACTGCCACTGCTCCCCTAGGGACCACAACAGAGTACCCCCGGCCAGGAACCCAGTAACCCCCCAGCTGTTGTTTTTAATTTTTTCCACTATGAGTATATCCAAACATTACCATGCACCCTGGACATATGCCCTGTATAACTCCCTGTCAACCATATATCACCCATCAATAACATCCCGTACCAGTATTCCTCCACTGCCATTGTTGAATCACTCTGTGATCCAAAACTTCCTGAAAAGTGAAGCCCAATATAATGTCAGGTTCTCTTACTAGTAAAATGGAATATAGCGATGAGTTTAAAGGTTAGATCTAGACTACGTATTGATTTGGAAAAATTCTACATCCTATCTTTTTCTTTCCTTTTTTCCTAATTATTGAGCTTCTCTTTACAAGAGCCTTAGATCGCAGTAATTCATGTATACAATATTCTGTACTCCCACACATCCACCATAAAACATCTTCCCTTCCACAGCGATAATCTTATAACTTATTCATATCATATTTACTTAAACTGGTGTACAGACTCTGAGACAATAGCTTTCAAATAAGGTGACATCTGTGCTTATATTGTGGTCCATACTTTAGGATATACAGTTTTCTAAATTTTTAGTTATCCTATGTTTTACATTATGGTTTACATTATTAATCTGTTATCCCCTATATGTTTTTGGTGTAATATTACATGTTTTATATCCATCCTTGTGTAGTCTTGCTAAACTCCTCTCTTACCCCCACATTTACCTTGGTTCCATCCATTCAACATCCATTTTCCCCTCCCCTTTGGACTCACAGTGACAGCCAATCTCCATTTCCCGAGGAGCCACGTCCAGAGATACTTGCAACAGTGTTCAGGGCCTGACTTGCTCAACTGCCCTAATGCCCTGGGAGCCACCCTTTCTCCCGAGAGATACAGTTCCCTCTTTTTTGATGGCATTACTCCTCCCCAGGATGTGGGTCCACCCCCACTCTCACTACTTGGGTCTCTACCCAATGGTACAACCCACCCTGACAAAATGAGCATTCAGACATTCCCCAGGAGTCCGTCCCATGTCAGACCATCCCCTCTGAGTAGGTAACCCTCCTAATTATATTTTGATACAGTTTTCTCAGCATTTTACTCTCAACCAACACCTGACACTCTCCTATGTTCGTATGTTACCCCTCTCTCCCCCCAATTTTTTGGGCAATATTACCCATCCGCCCATCCCCAGCCCCCCTCAAACCCGCAAAGCCCCACCCAAAGGCAACCCCTTATCCCCATTTTATCTCTTCTTTGTGCTCATACTTACCGCCAGCTCATCATAGATTCCATCCCTGCAGATGTCGGCTCACATCCTTCCTCCACCCCCCGATTTCGTGTAAGCCTATCTTCCAGTCTCTAGTTCTCTGAGGCAGCTTGCTTATTTCATATCATTGAGGTCATGTAGTATTTGTCCTTCAATGCCTGGGTTGCTTCACTCAACGTAAGGTTCTCAAGATTCATCCATGTTATCATGTGTTTTTGTAGTGTATTTGTTCTTACAGCCGGGTAGTATTCCATTGTATGTATATACCACATTTTATTGATCCACTCATCTGTTGATGGGCATTTGGGTTGATTCCAACTTTTGGTGATAGTGAACAATGCTGCTATGAACATTGGTGTACATATATCGGTTTGTGTCCTTGCTTTCAGTTCTGCTGGGTATATACACAGCAGTGGTATTGTTGGGTCATATGGCAAATCTAAGGTTAGGTCTTTGAGAAACTGCCAAACTGTCCTCCAGAATGGTTGGATCCTTCTGCATTCCCACCAGCAGTGGATGAGTGTTCCCCTTTCTTCACATCCTCTCCAGCATTTGTATTCTTCAGTTTTTTTCATAGCTGCCAATCTTATGGGAGTAAGATGGTATCTCATTGTAGTTTTGATTTGCATTTCCCTGATAGCTAGAGATTTGGAGCATTTTTTCATGTGCTTTTTAGCCATTTGTATTTCTTCTTTGGAGAAGTGTCTGTTTAAATCTTTTTCCCATTTTTTAAATGGGTTGTTTATCTTTTTATTTTCAAGATATAGGACTTCTTTATTTATGCAATTATAAGTCTCTTATCAGATATATGGTTGCCAAATATTTTCTCCCATTGTGTGGGTTCCCTTTTTACTTTCTTGGCAAACTCCTTTGAGGTGCAGAAGCCTTTAATTTTGAGGAAGTCATATTTATCTATTTGTTCTTTTGCTGCTCGTGCTTTTGGTGTGATATTCATGAAGCCATTTCCTATTACAAGGTCCTATAGATGTTTCCCTACACTGCTTTCCAAGGTCTTTATGGTCTTGGCTCTTATTTTTAGGTCTTTGATCCATCTTGAGTTGATCTTTGTATAAGGTGTGAGATGGCAATCCTCTTTCATTCTTCTACATATGGATATCCAGTTCTCCAGGCACCATTTGTTGAATAGGCCATTCTCTCCCAGTTGAGAGGGTTTGGTGGCTTTATCGAATATTATATGACTATATATATGAGGTTCTATATCAGAACTTTCAACTCAATTCCATTGTTCTGTGTGTCTCTCCTTATGCCAATACCATGCTGTTTTCACTACTGTAGCTTTGTAGTATGTTTTGAAGTTAGGAAGTGTGATTCCTCCAATTTCATTTTTCTTTTTCAATATGTCTTTGGCTATTCGGGGCCTCTTTCCTTTCCAAATAAATTTCATAGTTAGTTTTTCTAGTTCCTTCAAGAAGGCTGTGTTGATTTTTATTGGGATTTCATTGAATGTGTATATCAGTTTTGGTAGGATAGACATCTTAATAATATTTAATCTTCCTATCCATGAACAAGGAATATTCTTCCATTTATTTAGGTCTTCTTTGATTTCCTTGAACAGTCTTGTATAGTTCTCAGTGTATAAGTTTTTTACATCTTTAGTTAAATTTATTCCTAAATATTTGATTTTTAAATTTACTATTATAAATGGTATTTGTTTCTTGATTTTCTCCTGATCTTGTACATTATTGGTGTACAGAAATGCTACTGATTTTTGTGCATTGATCTTATAACCTGCGTCTTTACTAAACTCATTTATGAGTTCTAGAAGCTTTGTTGTAGATCTCTCAGGGTTTTCTATGTATAGGATCATGTCATCCACAAATAATGAAATTTTGACTTCTTCCTTTCCAATTTGAATGCCTTTTATATCTGGTTCTTGCCTCAGTGCTCAAGCAAGTACTTCTAAAACAATGTTAAATAGAAGGGAAGACAATGGGCATCCTTGTCTTGTTCCTGACTTTAGAGGGAAGGATTTTAGGATTTCTCCATTGTAAACAATGTTGGCTGTAGGTTTTTCATATATACTCTTTATCATGTTCAAAAACTTTCCTTGTATTCCAGTCTTTTGGAGTGTTTTTATCAAGAAAGGGTGCTGTATTTTGTCAAATGCTTTTTCTGCATCTATAGATATAATCATGTTATTTTTCCCTTCAATCTGTTTATATGGTGTATTACATTGATTGATTTTCTTATGTTGAATCATCCTTGCAAACCTGGAATGAATCCCACTTGGTCGTGGTGTATAATTCATTTAATGTGTTGTTGAACATGATTAGCAAGTATTTTGTTAAGTATTTTTGTGTCTAGGTTCATTAGAGAAATTGGTCTGTAATTTTCCTTTCTTGTGGTGTCTTTGTTTGGCTTTGATACTAGGGTAATGTTGGCATCATAGAAGGAGTTAGGCAATGTTCCTTCTGTTTCGATTTTTTGGAAGAGTTTCAGCAGGATTGGTGTTAGTTCTTTCTGGAATGTTTTGTAGAATTCACCTGTGAAGCCGTCTGGCCCTGGGCTCTTCTCAGCTGGGAGGTTTTTAATGACTGATTCTATGTCTTTACTTGTGATTGGTTTGTTGAGATCATCAATTTCTTCTTTCATCAATATGGGCTGCTTAAGTGTTTCCAGGAATTTGTCCATTTCCTCTGAATTGTCATTTTTGTTGGAATATAGTTTTTCAAAGTATCCTCTTATGATAGTCTTTATTTCTGTGGGGTCAGTGGTGATATCTCCTTTCTCATTTCTTATTTTGTGTATTTGCGTCTTCTCTCTTTTTTTCTTTGTTAGTCTTGCTAAAGGTTTCTCAATTTTGTTGATCTTCTCAAAAAACCAGCTCTTGGTCTTGTTTATCTTTTCAAGTGCTTTCTTATTTTCTATTTCATTTAGTTCTGCTCTTATCTTTGTTATTTCCTTCCTTCTTCTTCCTGTTGGATTACTTTGTTGTTGTTTTTCTAATTCCTCCAAATGTGCAGTTAGTTCTTCAATTTTTGCTCTTCTTTTTTGATATATGAATTTATGGCTATAAATTTCCCTCTCAGTACTGCTTTTGCTGCATCCCATAAATTTTGGTATGTTGTGTTATCATTATCATTTGTTTCAAGGTAGTCATTGATTTCTTTTGAGATTTCCTCTTTGACTCATTGTTTTTCTAAGAGTGTGCTGTTTAATTTCCAAATCATGGTGTGCAATCTGGGCCTCTGACCCTTGCAAATTTCCAGCTTCACTCCACTGTGGTCAGAGATATTATTTTGTATGATTTTGATCTTTCTGAATTCATTCAGCCTTTCTTTGTGTCCTAGCATATGGTCTATCTTGGAGAATGATCCATGTGCACTTGAGAAAAATGTATATCCTGCTGTGTTTGGGTGTAATGATCTATATATGTCTATTAGATTCAGCTCCTCTAATATACTGTTCAAATGTTTTGTTTCTTTAGTGATTCTCTTTTGAGATGTTCTGTCCAGAGTTGATAGTGGTGTATTAAAATCCCCCACTTTAATTGTAGATGCATCTATTCTTTCACTTAGTTTTTTCAGCATTTGCCTCACATATTTAGAGGCACCCTTGTTAGGAGCATAAATATTTATGATTGTTCGATCTTCTTGACAGATTGTCCCTTTCACTAAAATGTAGTATCCTTCTTTGTCTCTCACAATTGTTTCACATTTACAGTCTATTTTGTCTGATATTAATATAGCTACTCCTACCTTTTTTTGGTTATTGTTTGCTTGTATGATTGTTTTCCAACCATTCACTTTCAACCTCCATGCGTCTCTGGGTCTAAGATGTGTCTCTTGTAGACAGCATATAGATGGGTCATATTTCCTTATCCAATGTCCCAGTCTGAATCTTTTGGTAGGTGAGTTTAATCCGTTGACATTCAGTGTTATTACTTTCAAGGAATTATTTGTGTTAGCCATATTTTGATTGGACTTGTGTTTGTCATATTTTGTTTGCTTTTTTTCCCCTTCTCTTTTTGTCTTTTTTGTTGCTCTTACACTCTCCTCCAGTTTTGCCTGTCCTGTTTTTTCCTTTCTTCCTGCAGAACTCCCTTTAGAATTTCTTGAAGGGGAGGTTTCTTGTTGGCATACTCTTTCAGTTTCTGTTTATCTGTGAATATTTTGAACTCTCCATCATTTTTGAATGCTAGTTTAGCTGGATAGAGTATTCTTGGTTGGAAATTTTTTTCCTTTAGTACCTTGACTTTTTCATACCACTGCCTTCTTGCCTCTATGGTTTCAGATGAGAAATCAGCACTTAATCTTATGGAGCCTCCCTTGTATGTGATGGTTTTCTTTTTTCTTGCTGCTTTTAGAATTTTCTCTTTGTATGGAGCATTGGATAATTTGAAAAGTATATGTCTTGGGGTGGGCCTGTTGGGGTTTATGATGACTGGGGTGCACAACACAGCACCCTTTCTTGATAAAAACACTGCAAAAGATAGGAATAGCAAGAAACTTTCTGAACATGATAAAGGGTATATATGAAAAACCCACAGCTAACATCATTTACAATGGTGAAATCCTAAAATCTTTCCCTCTAAGATCAGGAACAAGACAAGGATGCCTACTATCACCCCTTCTATTTAACATTGTGTTAGATGTACTTGTTTGAGCACTGAGGCAAGAACCAGATATAAAAGGGATCCAAATAGGAAAGGAAGAGGTCACAATTTCACTATTTGCAGATGACATGATCCTATACATAGAAAGCCCTGAGAAGTCTATAACAAAGCTTCTAGAACTTATAAGTGAGTTCAGTAAAGTCATAGGTTACAAGATAAATGCACAAAAATCAGTAGGATTTCTGTACACCAATAATGAGCAATCTGAGGAGGAAATCAGGAATCAAATACCATTGACAAAAAACAATAGGAAATTAAAAAATCAAATACCTAGGAATAAATTTAACTTAAGATGTAAAAGACTTATACACAGAAAACTACACAATGCTGTTCAAGGAAATCAAAGAAGACTTAAATAAATGGAAGAATATTCCCTGTTCATGGATTGGAAGACTATGATTAAGATGTCTATCTTACCAAAACTGATGTACAGATTCAATGCAATCCCAATAAAAATCAACACAGCATTTTTTAAATGAACTACAAAAACCAGCTATGAAATTTATTTGGAAAAGAAAGAGGCCCCGAATAGCCAAAGACATATTGAGAAAGAAAAATGAAACTGGAGGAATCACACCACCAGAGTTTAAAACATACTACAAAGCTACAGTAGTGAGAAAGGCATGGTATTGCCACAAGGATAGATGTACTGACCAATGGAACTGAACTGAGAGTTCTAATATAGATCCTCATATATACATTCATCTGATATTTGACAAGGCCACCAAGCCCACTCAACAAACTGGGAGAGAATGGCCTCTTCAACAAGTGGTGCCTAGAGAATTCAATATCTATATGCAAAAGAAGGAAAGAGGATTACCATCTCACACCTTACACAAAAATCAACTCAAGATGGATCAAAGACCTAAATGTAAGAGCCAAGGCCATAAAGACCTTGGAAAACAATGTAGGGAAGCACCTATAGGACCCCATAATAGGAAATGGCTTCATGAACTTCACACCCAAAGCATGAGCAGCAAAAGAAAAAATACATAAATGGGACTTCCTCAAAATTAAAGCCTTCTGCACCTCAAAGAGTTTGTCATGAAAGTGAAAAGAAAGGCTACCCAATGGGAGAAAATATTTGGTAACCATATATCTGATAGAAGACTTATATTCTGCATATATAAAGAACTCCCATATCTTGAAAATAAAGACAAACAACCCATTTAAAAAATGGGAAAAAGATTTGAACAGATGCTTCTCAAAAGAAGAAATACAAATGGCTAAAAAGCACATGAAAAAATGCTCAACATCACTAGCTATTATGGAAATGCAAATCAAAACTACAATGAGATATCATCTTATACCCGTAAGACTGTCAGCTATCAAAAAAAAAAAAAAAAAAAAGGAAGTCTATAAGTGCTGGAGAGAATGTGGGAGAATGGGAACACTCATCCACTGCTGGTGGGAATGCAGAAGGATCCAACCATTCTGGAGGACTGTTTGGTGATTTCTCAAAGTTATAGATTTGCCATATGACCCAGCAATTCCTGAAAATAAGGACACAAACCAATATAGGCACACCAATATTCATATTAGCATTATTCACTATTGCCAAAAGTTGGATTCAACCCAAATGCCCATCAATGGATGAATGGATAAATAAAATGTGGTATATACATACAATGGAATACTACTCAGCTATAAGAAGGAATATAGTACAAACACATGTGATAACATGGATGAATCTTGAGCACCTTACGTTGAATGAAGTAAGCCCGGCATTGAAGGACAAATACTACGTGACCTCTCTGATATGCAACAAGCAAACTGAACTGTCTTGGAGAGCTAAAGATTATAAGATAGGTTTAAAGGAATTTGGGGGGAGAGGAAGGTTGCGGGTGATGGCTACATGAGTGATGTCTATGATAAGCTGGATGTAAGTATTTTTATAGGGAAAGGATAAGATGAGGTCATAGGGATAACTTTGAATGGGGCTTTGAGGGCTTGAGGGGGCTAGGGTTGAGAGAATGGGTCAGCTGACCCAAGGAATTGGGGGAAGGGTTGGGGGGAACTGTTGAATATGGGAGAATGTCAGATATATGGTTGAAACTATAATGTTGAGAAAACTCTTTAGAAAATATAATAAGAAAGGATCACATGTTTAAGGTGCTTAGTAGGGGGCACCTGGTACAGGGGCAAGCTTCTAGGGAGTGTGTGAGTGCTGACTGGGTCATAGTGTGTTATATCATTGGATGGAGACCCATACAATGAGTGTGAAGGTGTACCCACCTCCTGGGGAGACATGATGTTCCCAAATAGAGGAAATTGTGTCCTTCGACAATGGCTGGCTCCCAATTAGTTAGGGCAGCCTAGGATGTCAAACCCTCAGCATTGTTGCAGTATCTGTAAATCTGGTCCCTCAAGTAGTGAAGATTGATTGTCATGGTGTGCCCTGAGGGAAGGGGGAGAGAGCTATAGCAATGATAGAAGCAGGGCAACGGGGGTCAATGGAAGTGCTCTACAAGATCATGCAATAATGGACATGTCAACTTACATCTAAAGTGTGTAAGTCTATAAACTAAAATGTAAACCATAATGTAAAAGATAAGGTAACTAGAAAATCAGAAATTTGTACAGTCTAAAATATAAACAATGATGTAAACCAAAATGGAACCATATTTGATAGCTATGTTTCAAAATTTGTACATCAGCTGCAGCAAATATAACATGAACATGTAAAGAGATCATTTCTGGGAAAGGGGAAAAGGGTTTGATGTTGGATATCTGGGAGTCCCTTATGTTGTGTATGTGAATTACTGTGATCTAAAACGTTTTTGAAGAGAAAATTAAAAATTAGGGGAAAAAAAGAAAGGATGTATACACTGAGGAAGAAATGGAAGTGCCTTGCCACTGTACATATAGGGCAATACCTATTACAGTGATGAAAGGCAAAATGTTAGAAACAAAACTTTATAAGATTTTTCATTTTATTAATACACCAATTTAGTTTTACTTTATTTTAGTATTTCTAAATTACTATGTATTCTATTTCTAAACTTTAAACCCATCACTAAATTTCAATTTCTTATTAATTGAATTTAGCAATAAATTAGGATTAATTGTTGAAGATTTGGACCACAGAGAGGTTCAACTATGGCAGGAGAGGAATTCTGGTGTGGGGTGTTATTGATGGGGGGCACATGGGTGGGGGGGGAGTTCTCCAGGGCATGTATATAGGGGACATAAATATGTTATGATATATGTTGGGTATTTTTGTAGTTGTTACAGTTACAAATGTCAACTGAGAGAGTGCTGAGTTCCCACCCAGGGGAGATCTGTCACATTCCCCAAAGGAACAACAATAATCCCCCAATGCAAAGACAAAGATCAACAAAGAAGGATGGTCCAATAATGAGCCCTTGATACTGATGACTGTGCCTAGGAGCTTGTGTGCCTGAAAAATGAACTAGGTCTAGAACTGTAGGGTGACTAAGAGAGTACCTCCTGAGAGCCTCCATGTTGCTCAAACGTGGCCACTCTCTAAGCCAAACTCAGTATGTAAATGCATTATCTTCCCCCCAGTGAGGGACATGACTTCTGGGGATTAGCTTCCCTGGCACCAAGGGATTACTACCAATCACTAACTGGAGAAGCAACTAGAAAGAGACCTCAAATAAAAGGGTTAACTCAGACCAGCAGAATATCTCAGCCTACATGTTGGATCAAGTGTTAAAAACTGTTTTTTGGCCTTTAATAAAAGGGGTAAATGGCAAAGACAAATGAGTTTATATGGCTAAGAGTCTTCCAAAAAGAATCGGGAGGTCATCAGAGGGGTCATGCTTACACACACCTCAGCAGGACCCCAGAAAAAGCCAAAGTAGATACAACCCTAGGTACTGGTTCTCTTGAAGACTATGGAGATCCACAGGGTATATGGTAATGGCAGATGGATTTGGAGCTCTGTGCATGCCAGAGGGCCTTACTTTGGAATTTGTGATCCTGAGTGTGATGGAGCTGGACTCAGGTGTGACTTTTCTACACTTTTTTTTGCCTCTTCTGTCACTCTTGTGGTTGGCGCTAGGGATGGTCCATACTCAGGAGACTTGAATCTCTGGACTGCCCATGTGCCAGCTGGGCCCTGAGCCTCAGCAGAGTGATGACTCCTACTCTCTGGTTCATTGGTCTTACCCAGATCAGCTAACAGGGTGGTGAAAATGGTCAACCACCACACCAGGGAAACAAAAGTGTCTACAACTGCAAGCAGAGGAATTGCATCCATCATCCATGTGGAATTTAAGCCACCTCTTTACCTAGAGGTGGAGAGGACATCGCCATCCCAGGGTCCACAGAATGGAGGAATAAAATATGGACTAAAGTGAACTTACTGATATTCTACTATAAAACTATTGGGATGAGTAATACAAGAAATTTTAGCATCAAGGTGGAGAAAGTGACCATGGTAGTTGCTGAGGGCAGGGAGATGGTAGAAGAGATGTGATGTGGGGGGCATTTTTGGGATTTTGAGTTGTCCTAAATGATATTGCAGGGTCAGATGCTGGACTTTATATATCCTGCCATAACCCACTGAATGTACTGGGGGAGAGTGGGAACTATAGGGTAAACTACTAACTATGTAGGGCAGCAGTGCCCAATATGTGTTCACCGAGTGCGATGAGTGGGCCACAATGATGAGGGAGGTTGTTGGTGTGGGAGGAGTGGGGTAGGGAGGTAGAGGGTATACCAGAACGTCTTAAATTTTTCAATGTAATATTTTTTTGTGATGTATATATCTTCAAAAAATATAATTTACAAAAATTATGCAGTGGAGGGTGGGGAGTGGGTTATATGGGAAACTCTTATGTTTTTTAATGTAACATTCCTTGTGATCTATTAACTTTAATTTAAAAAATACAAGCAAAAATATTTACTCTTCAGAAAAAAATTATATAAAAATTAAAAAGAA
Source organism: Dasypus novemcinctus (assembly GCF_030445035.2). Taxonomy (NCBI): domain Eukaryota; kingdom Metazoa; phylum Chordata; class Mammalia; order Cingulata; family Dasypodidae; genus Dasypus; species Dasypus novemcinctus. Next base: position 53,084,410 of record NC_080695.1, on the reverse strand, counting down.
AGCTCTTTGAAGACAAATAAAAGTTTTTGTAAAATTGTGGAAAAAAAAACAACCTCTACTGCAGGAGCAGATGTGGCTCAAATAGTTGAGCACCTGCTTCCCACATGGGAGGTCCTAGGTTCAGTCCTGGTGCCTCCTAAAAACAAAAAAACCAGCAACAAGCAAATGAAATAACAAAGTCAGGGGAGCCAATATGGCTCAGTGGTTGCAGGCCAGCTTCCCCCATACAAGGTCCCAGGTTCAATCATCTGCCCCAGTACCTTTAAAAAAAAAAGCTCTATTGCCTTTCAGGATCTACCCTCAGGGTTACATGAGCAAACAGTTACTAACATCAATTCAGATTCAAAGGTAAAGGACATAGACTCCATCTGTCAATGGGAGGTATGCCAAAGAATTTGTGGATATATTAGAAAATTGCATGAGACCTCCCCAACATAAACCCAACATAAATGTGTTCACAGGCCACACATACTGGACACAAGTAAGAGGAATGTTTCCCCTTATTATTTATCAAGGGCATGGTCCTGCTGAAAGTATACCCAGTTTATGTTAGTAAATGGAGTGTTGGCCCTCTCAGTCTAAGGCAGGGTTTGCACACTCAGATAATATTACCAGGCAGGTAATATTCAATGAGAGAAGGCCAAAATGAGAAAAGCTGGCCCTGTGTAATAACTTAGAAGGGTTTATTTCATAATCATGAGTTGTATTCTCTTGACATAGTTGTATCATATATATTAAACACATAGGAATATTCTTCACTTTTATAAAGTAACATGCTATGCTCCCTCATCTCTGATACATGAGATCCTCTCTGTCTATGCTTTGCTTTCTTCTTGATAGCAATAGGAGTTGGATAAAATTTTCACTTTTCTTTTAATTCTACATTTAGTAAAAGGAATGTAAAGGCTTTCTGAGATCTGGGAGCAGATGGTGCCAGCAAACTGCAAAACAAATGATACAAGAGTTGAGGGAGTCTGAGGGGGAAGGTCCAAGGAACTGACCTCTACCACTGCATATCTCTACCAGGGACAGGAGTTGATGGGCCCTTGAAATTTTCACCAAACATGATAGACCAGACTTCCTCCCCTGGCTAAAAGAGACGATATGCTCTAATACCCTGTTACATAGGGTTCATTGCTTCAGCAATTCTCCAGATCACTGGAGAAAATCTTCCAAGACCTCAGGGGCAACACACCCCAGCAACATCCTGAACCCATAAGTAATGATTTGCAAGCACCTCTGACTCAGAATATGAGGGGCATAACTCTCCTGGACACTTATTAGCTCTGGAGGATGCCCAAACTCAAGCCAGGAAGTTCATTTGTGCATGTGTTGGTGGCATAAAGTGTTCAGACTTGCTGCTATTATCTAAAGGTCAATGAGGGAACTTACCTATTAGTACTCTGGAGAAGGGTAACAGCCTTATCTATTTTCAATAGGATTTCAGCATTGGTTAATGTTGTAGAATGGCAGAAAAAGTGGTCATTGTATCTCCTGCTAAAGAATTTGAACTTCATCTGGAAATTAATGATGAACTATTGAAAGTATTAAGGAGACAACGAACTTAGTCAACTCTGCATTTTTAAATGGTTATCCTGATAGCTGAAAGGTTAATGTATTAAAGGGAATTTAAGAAACTCTTAGAAGAATTCTTTCTTCTGCTTGGGACTTGGTGACTTAGTGAAAAATAAGGGATAGGAGTTCAGGGACAGGGGCACTGAAGCATGACTTGTAGGTTATTGATTTAAAAAACTGTAGTAGATGGTTATAACACTTTCTGAGAGGAACAGATTTGCAGGTGAAAGCTTTGAGTTCAATTGCGCTCATGTCAATGATCAGTTTCAGTGGAGTAATGGACTAAAAAACTGAGAGTTATGGGCTGATCAATGAGGGATGGGAAGAAATAGAAACAGCTAATGTAATCTACTCCTTCAATAAACATGAACAAATAGGGGATGGAACAGAAGATATAGAACAGATATAGAATCAAGGAAGCAACATTTGAAGGCAGAATCAACTTGAACAAAGATACCAAGCATGGTTTTTTCCTATCCAACAGCCATCCCCCACCATTACCTCAGTACTACCTTCCTCCTTGCTAAAAGAATACTAATTTTGTTCAAGTTGGCAGTGAGTCCATCACTAACTGGATTTTTTAACAAATAAATTTTATTGATACATATTAATAAAGTATACAATTAATCTGAAGTATACAATCAATGGTATTTGGTATAATCACATAGTTGTTCATTCATCACTTCAATCATTATTAGAACATTTTCATTATTATGACAATAACAATAATAGGCAAAAACAGACAAACAAGAAACTTTCTCAATGTTTCTGTGATTCTGCCACTGTACACAGCTGCTGTTTCTGGATATTCTATCCAAAGTGTATCATCAATGGCTTTTGGTATAACCACAGTGTTGTACATTTATCATCTCAAAAGGTTTAGAACAATTTCATTATTCTAAAAAAGAAAGACTCCAAACCCCCTTAGCATTCTTTCCTCAGCCCTACCACTAATCTCATTTCATCTTTATAAATTGATTTATATTTACATTTTATATAAATGGAATCATACAATATGTAGTATACTCTGTGTCTGGTCTCCACTTAATATAATGGTTTTTTTGTCTGATATTAACATTTTGTAGTATTAAATTACATTTGTTCAGCTTCAAAGAAAAATGGTCTTTTATATGCAATTCTACCCGTATTCATATTTCACACAATATACTTAGTTCATAATAGTGCAATCATACAGTATTTGTCCTTTGGGTCTGGCTTGCTTCACTCAACATAATTCATCTATGTTGTCATATGTTTCACAACTTCATTTCTTTTTTTTAAAAAAAAAGATTTATTTATTTATTTCTCTCCCCTTCCCTCCCAACCCTGGTTGTCTGTTCTCTGTGTCTATTTGCTGCATTGTCTTCTTTGTCCACTTCTGTTGTTGTCAGCAGCATGGGAATCTGTGTTTCTTTTTGTTGCATCATCTTTTTGTGTCAGCTCTCCGTGTGTGCAGCACCATTCCTGGGCAGGCTGCACTTTCTTTTGCACTGGGTGGCTCTCCTTATGGTGTGCACTCCTTGCCCGTGGGGCTCCCCTATGGGGGACACCCCTGTGTGGCACGGTACTCCTTGCATGCATCAGCACTGCACATTGGCCAGCTCCACATGAATCAAGGAGGCCTGGGGTTTGAACCGTGGACTTACCATGTGGTAGATGGACGCCCTAACCACTAAGCCAAGTCCGCCACCAACTTCATTTATTCTTACAGCTGCATAATATTCCATCATGTGTATACTTCACAGTTTCTTTATCCATTCATCAGTTAATAGACACTTGGTTTTTCTCCAACTTTTGGCAATTGTGAATAATGCTGCTATGAACATCAGTGTGGGAGGTATCTATTTGTGTCACTGCTCTCAGTTCTTCTGGGTATACACCTAGCAAAGGTATTGTTGGGTCCCATGGCAAGTGTATATTCAATTTCCTTAGGAACCACTAAAAGGTCCTCCACAGTGGCTGTATCATTCTACATTCCCACCAACAGTGAATAAACGTTCCTATCTCTCAATGTCCTCTCCAGCATTTACAGCTTGCTGACTTTTTAAAAATTATTTTTTTCTTTTAAATGTTACATTCATCTGACTTTTTAATAGCAGACAGTCTAATAGGTATGTAATGATATCTCATTGTAATTTTTTTTTCTCACCCATAGTTGAACCCCTCTGTGGTCCAAAACTTCTTCAAAAATGAAGCCTAATATATTGCCAAATTCAATTAGCAGGAAAATGAAATAGTAAGGATAGGTGTAAAGATTAGAAATAGAATACATACTAATTTAGAAAAACTAAAATAAAGTAAAAAATAAATCGGAGTATTATAAAATGAAAAATGTCATAAAACATTGTTTTTGACATTTTGCCTTTCTTCGTTGTAATAGGTGTTGCCCTGTATGCACATTGCAGGGCCAAGGCAATTTCTTCCATTCCTTCCTCAGTGTCTACACCTATTTTTTTTTTAATTTTTAATTTTGTTTTCAAAAATTTTTAGATCACAGTAAAGTCACATATACAATATAGGGAACTCCCATGTATCCAACATCAAACCCTTTTCCCCCTTCCCCTGCAATGCTCTTTTTATATGTTCATGTTGTATTTGCTGTAGCTGATATACAGATATTGAAACATAGCTACCAAACATGGTCCCATTTTGGTTTACATTATGGTTTATATTTTAGACTGTACAGTTTTCTAAATTTTTAGTTACATGATGGTTTACATTTTAGACTATACACTTTTATACATTTTTGGTGAAATTTAACACATCCTATATCCTTCTTTGCACGATCTTGTGGAACACTTCCATTGTCCCCCAGGTACCCTGCTTCTATCTATTTTATTCCTATCTCCCCCTCCCCTCAGGACCAACAGCAACAACCAAGCTTCACTCCTTGGTTTATATTTTCTAAAGAGTTTTCTTAACATTATAGTTTCAACCACATACCCAACAATCTCCCATGTTCATCTGTTTCCCCAATCCTCCCCTTGATTCCTTGAGCCCTGTGACCCATCCTCCCAACCCTAGGCCCCACAAGTCTGCAAAGCCCCACCCAATACCATCCCTATGCCCCCATCTTATCCCTTCCCTGTACCAACTACTTAGGTCCATTTTATCATAGATTTCACCCATGTAGGTGTCAGCTTGCAACCTTCTTTTCCCCACCAATTTCCTGTAAGCCTATCATCCAGTCTCTAGCTCTCTGAGATAGCTTGGTTTTCTTATTTCATATCAGTGAGGTCATGTAGTATTTGTATTTCAATGCCTGGCTTGCTTCATTCAACATAAGGTCTTCAAGATTCACTCATGTGATCCCATATGGTTGTACTATATTCCTTCTTATAGCTGAGCAGTATTCCATTGTATGTATATACCACATTTTGTTTATTCATTCGTCTGTTGTTGGGCATTTGGGTGGATTCCAACTTTTGGCAATAGTGAATAATGCCTCTATGAGCATTGGTGTGCATCTATCAGTTTGTGTCCTTGTTTTCATTTCTTCTAGGTATATACCCAGCAGTGGAATTGCTGGGTCATATGGAAAATATATGGCTAGTTTTTTGAGAAACCGCCAAACAGTCCTCCAGAATGGCAGGGTCCTTCTGCATTCCCACCAGCAGTGGATGAGTTTTCCCATTTCTCCACATCCTCTTCAACATGTTTAGTCTTCTGTTTTTTCATAGCTGCCAGTCTTATGGGAGTAAGATGGTATTTCATTGTAGTTTTGATTTGCATTTCCCTAATAGATAGTGACTTTGAGTGTCTTTTCATGTGCTTCTTAACCATTTCAATTTCTTCTTTGGAGAGGTTTTGTTCAAATCTCTTGCCCATTTTTAAAATGGTTTTTTTTGTCTTTTTATTTTCAAGATACAGGATTTCTTTATATATTCAGGATATTAGTCTCCTATCAGATATATGATTACCAAATATTTTCTCCCATTGTATAGGCTTTTCACTTTCTTGATAAACTCCTTTGAGGTGCAAAAGGCTTTAATTTTGAGGCGGTCCCATTTACCTACTTTTTCTTTTGCTGTAGCTTTGGGTATGAAGTTCATGAAGCCATTTCCTATTACAAGGTCCTGTACATATTTCTCTATATTGTTTTCCAAGGTCTTTATGGTCTTGGTTCTTATATTTAGGTCTTTGACCTATCTTGAGTTGATTTTTGTAAAAGGTGTGAGACAATAATCTTCTTTCATTCTTTTGTATATGATATCCAGTTATCCAAGTATCATTTGTTGAAGAGGACATTCTTTCCCAGTTGAGTGGACTTGGTAGCCTTGTCAAATATCAGGTGACTGTATATTGAGAATCTATATCAGAACTCTCAATTCAGTTCCATTGGTCAGTGCATCTATCCTTGTGCCAATACCATGCTGTTTTCACTACTATAGCTTTGTAGTATGTTTTGAAGTCTGGTAGTGTGATTCCTCCAGTTTCATTTTTCTTTCTCAATATGTCTTTGGCTATTTAGGGCTTCATTCCTTTCCAAATAAATTTCATAGCTAGTTTTTCTAGTTCATTAATAAATGCTGTGTTGATTTTTATTGGATTGCATTGAATCTGTACATCTGTTTGGGTAGGATAGACATAATCATAGTCTTCCTATCCATGAACAGGGAATATTCTTCCATTATTTAGGTCTTCTTTGATTTCCTTGAACAGTGTTGTGTAGTTTTCTGTGTATAAGTCTTTTACATCTTAAGTTAAATTTATTCCTAGGTATTTGATTTTTTTATTTCCTATTGTCGATATTTGATTCCTGATTTCCTCCTCAGATTGTTCATTATTGGTGTACAGAAATGCTACTGATTTTCGTGCATTTATCTTGTAATCTGTGACTTTACTAAACTCATGTATAAGTTCTAGAAGCTTTGTTGTAGACTTCTCAGGGCTTTCTATGTATAGGATCATGTCATCTGCAAATAGTGAAATTTTGACTTCTTCCTTTCCTATTTGGATCCCTTTTATATCTGGTTCTTGCCTCAGTGCTCAAACAAGTACATCTAACACAATGTTAAATAGAAGGGGTGATAGTTGGCATCCTTGTCTTGTTCCTGATCTTAGAGGGACAGATTTTAGGATTTCACCATTGTAAATGATGTTAGCTGTGGGTTTTCATATATACCCTTTATCATGTTCAGAAAGTTTCTTGCTATTCCTATCTTTTGCAGTGTTTTTATCAAGAAAGGGTGCTGTGTTTTGGCAAGTGCTTTTTCTGCATCTATAGATATGATCATGTGATTTTTTTTCCTTTGATCTGTTTATGTGGTGTGTTACATTATTGATTTTCTTATGTTGAATCATCCTTGCATATCAGGAATGAAGTCCACTTGGTCATGGTGTATAATTTGTTTAATGTGCTGTTGAATATGATTAGCAAGTATTTTGTTGAGGATTTTCACATCTAGGTTCATTAGAGAGATTGGCCTGTAATTTTCCTTTCTTGTGGAGTCCTTGTTTGGCTTTGGTATTAGGGTAATGTTGACATCATAGAATGAGTTAGGCAATGTTCCTTTGTATTTTTATTTCAATTTTTTGATAGAGTTTAAGCACAATTGGTGTTAGTTCTTTCTGGAATGTTTGGTAGAATTCATCTGTGAAGCTGTCTGGTCCAGGGTTCTTCATCATTGGGAGGTTTTTAATAACTGATTCTATCTTTTTACCTGTGATTGGTCTGTTGAGATTGTCAATTTCTTCTTTCATCAATGTAGACTGCTTATGTGTTTCTAGGAATTTGTCCATTTCCTCTAAATTGTCCTTCTCATTGGCATATAGTTTTTCAAAGTATCCTCTTATGATATTCTTTATTTCTGTGGGGTCAGTAGTAATATCCCCTTTCTCATTTCTTACTTTGTATATTTGCTTCTTCTTTCTTTTTTACTTTGTTAGTCTAGCTAAGGGTTTGTCAATTTTATTGAACTTCCCGAAGAACCATTTCTTTGTTTTGTTTATTATTTCTAGCACTTTCTTATTTTCCATTTCATTTAGTTCTACTCTGATCTTTGTTATTTCTTTCTTTCTTCTTCCTTTTGGGTTAGTTTGTTGTTTCTTTATTAATTCCTCAAGTGGGTAGTTAGGTCTTCAATTTTAGCTATTTTGTCTTTTTTGATGTATGAATTTATGGCTATGAATTTCCCTTTCAGTACAGCTTTTGCTGCATCCCATAAGTTTGGATATGTTGTGTTATCATTTTCATTAGTTTCAAGGTAGTTACTGATTTCTTTTGAGATTTCCTTCTTGACTCACTCACTGTTTGTCTAAGAGTGTGTTTTTAACTTCCATATCTTGGTGCCTAATCTGGGTCTCTGGCCCTTGCAGATTTCCAGCTTCATTCCATTGTGGTTGGAGAAATTATTTTGTATGATTTCAGTCTTTCAGAATTCATTGAGACTTTCTCTGTGACCTAGCATGTAGTCTATCTTGGAGGGTGATCTTTGTGCACTTGAGAAGAATGTATATCCTGCTGTATTTGATTGTATATTCTGTATATGTCTATTAGGTCCAGCTCCTCTAATATATTGTTCAAAGTCTTTTTTTCTTTATTGATTCTCTTTTGAGATATTCTGTCCAATGGAGATAGTGGTGTATTAAAGTCCCCCACAATAATTGTAAAGGCATCTATTCCTTCACTTAGTTTTTTCAGTGTTTGCCTCATTTATTTGGAGGCACCCTGGAAAGGAGCATAAATGCTTATGATTGTTCTTTCTTCTTGACAGATTACCCCTTTTATTAATATGTAGTGTCCATCTTTGTCTCTCAATAGTTTTGCATTTAAGGTCTATTTTGTCTGATATTAATATAGTTACTCCTGTCCTTTTTTGGTTATTGCTAGCCTGTAAGATTGTTTTCCAGCCATTCACTTTCAACCTCTTTGAATCCCTGGATCTAATATGTGTTTCTTGTAGACAGCATATAGATGGGTCATATTTCCTTATCCATTCTTCCAATCTGAGTCTCTTGACAGGTGAGTTTAATCCATTGGCATTCAGTGTTATTACTTGCAAAGAATTACATTGACCATATTTTCTTTGGATTTGTGTATGTCATATATTGTGATTTGTTCTCTTTTTGTCTTCTTAGTTCTTCTTACAATCTCCTCCAACTCTGTCTTTCCTGTTTGTTCCTTTCCTCCTGCAGAACTCCCTTTAGTATTTCTTGAAGGGCAGTTTCCTTGTTGGCATACTCTCTTAGTTTCTGTTTATCTGTGAATATTTTGAACTCTCCATCATATTTGAATGCCAGCTTTGCTGGATAGAGTATTGGTTGGAAATCGTTTTCTTTTAGTACCTTGACTATGTCATACCACTGCCTTCTTGCTTCCATGGTTTCAGGTGAGAAATCAGCACTTAATCTTACTGTGCTTCCCTTGTATGTGATGGTTCCCTTTTCTCTTGCTGCTTTCGGTGTTTTCTCTTTGTCTTGAGTGTTGGATAATTTGCCAAATATATGTCTTGCGGTAGGCCTGTTGGGATTTATGCTGTTTGGGGGTGCATTGTGCTTCCTGGTCCTGTATATGCATCTCCCTCAATAAGTTTGTGAAGTTTTCAGCCATTATTTCCTTCAACACCTCTTTTCTCCCCTTTCCTTTCTCTTCTCCTTCTGGGATGCCTATAAGGTGTATGTTTGTGCATTTTCTCTTGCATTCAGGTCCCTAAATTCCTGCTGGATTTTTTCTATATTTTTATCGATCAATTCAGCTATCAGTTTGATTTCAGATGTACCATCCTCCACATCACTAATTCTTTCCTCTGCCTCTTCAAATCTGCTGTTATTTGTTGAAAGTGTATTTTTGATTATGCCATTTGTCACTACCATATGCATTATGTTTTTGCATATGTTTACAGTTTCTTTTGTATGCTTTCGAAGTGTTTTCTTAATATGCTTAATCTCTTCCTTCACTTCATTAAATTGGTCCATGATATATAGAGAGCTTTGATTTGTTGCTCAAAGTTCTGCTTCTCTTCCTGGTTTTTAATTTGTTCATTGGATTGGGCCATGTTTTCCTGATTATTGGTATGGTTTGTAATTTTTTGTTGCTGTCTGGTTATCATTTTATCTTGATGGGTTTTTTCTGTTGATTAACTTCTCTGTCTAGTCTTGGGACTTACTTAGGTGCTGTTTGTGTGTGTATGTTAAGTCCTCTTTTTGACACTTTGTTCTTCTTATTCTATTTCCTTGTTGTTGTCTAAGTTCCCTTGAAGTAAAATATTAGGGCCAGGGAAAGCAAAAGGGGTAATAAAAGAAAAAGTATAATAGTAGTACTGATAGTAAATTTTAGCAGAAGAACCATGTGAGATCTAGAAGAATGGATATTAAACTCACATAAGTTGAATAGAGTTATAATAGCAAAAAAGTGGAGTACCTACAATGAGATGGTAAACTGAATATGGGGAAGAATATAGTATGAAATAAAAGGCCAGTGTGGTAAGGAGAGAAGGAAAGAGAAGAAAAGGACAATAACATAAAGAGTGAATAAAAGATAGAAAATAGAATAGAGGTGTTAGAAATAATAAGTCAGAAAAATTGGGGACTAAACAAAGAGAGGTGGAATGTAAGAGAAACAATAGTTAATGGAAAATAGAAAGATGTAAAGGAAAGAGGAAAAGAGGAAATTGAGAGTGACAAAGCACAGCAAATAAAAAACACTGCTTGCAGTGCCTTGAGCAAGTACTCTTTTTGTCACATTCTCTCCAGATCGATGTTGAGAACCCTCCTGTTTGTGGGTTCCTAAAATTCCTCACTTGGGCAGGATTTTGTCCCCACTCAGTCAGTTTTTTGCAGAGGAGATGACAAGGGTCCACTCACTTGGATGCCATCTTGCCCCACCCCATCTCTCATTGTAATTTTGATTTGCATTTCCCAAGTGATGCTAGACATTTTTTTCATGTGTTTCTTCACCATTTGTATTTCTTTGGCAGTTATTTTTTCAAGTCTCCTGCCCATTTTTTAATCAGATGTTTGTCTTTTTATTGTTTAGTTGTATAGGCTCCTTATGTATCATGGATATTAAACCTTATTGGATATCCAATTGCCAAATATTCTTTCCCATAGAGTTGACTGTTTATTCACCCTTTTAACAAAGTCCTTTGAGGTGCAAAAGTGTTTAATTTTGAGGAAGTCCCATTTATCTATTTTTTCTTTTCTTGCTCATGCTTTGGGCATAAGGTTAAGAAACTACTGTCTACCACAAGATCTTGAAGATTTTCCTACATTTTCTTTAAGGAGTTTTATGGTTGCTGTTTTTACATTTAGGTCCTTGATCCATTTTGAGTTAATTTTTGTATAATGTGTGAGATAGGGGTCTTCTTTCTTTCTTTTGGATATGGTTATCCACTTTTCCCAGTACCATTTGTTGAATAGACTGTTCTGGCCCAGCTGGGTGGGCATTATAGCCTTGTCAATTTATGCGTTCTTGATCCAGTTCCGTTGGTCAAGCTGTCTGTCTTTATGCCAGTACCATGCTGTTTTTGCCATGTAGCTAAGTATTATGTTTTGAAGTAAGACACAAATTTTAGTTGGACTAGGCCAGTCCTTTTCCAGTTATTTTCCTATTATGATTAAGTCTGTTAGAACACTTTAAATTTCCAGATGCCATCCTCATGTCCAGGGGCTGGTATTCTTAGCTGGACATGTTCTCATGGGAAGGAAAAGACCCAGGAGTATTCACCTCCCATGAGTTGGCCAATTTGGGGCACTTGGAGTACAGAAAAGGTCTCAGAAGGGTCTGAGCAGTGAGCTTGTTCTGTGTGTCTCCATCACAGATGTATGTGTAGTGAGGATAAATGGCAGAAAGACAGACCTCATCTTGAAAATGCTCAGAATTTTACAGAAATGAAATCTTCCCCTCAACACACTGGAGGTAGTGAGCTCAACTTTACTGTGGTGCTCACAGTTCTCACTGGGCTAGCTGACCTCCAAATTCTCCATTTCCTTCTGGAATGGTACCAGACAAAGCCTGATGAGAGTAGCTCAGTTGCTCAGGGTGGGACTGTGTTCTGATCGCCCCCCCACCCTGCCTTTCCACTAAGATTCTCAGGCATGCAGATCCAAGACATGTGGAGAAGGAAATCAAACAGGCAAAGATCAGGTGCATGTGAATGACAGTCACTCTCTCCACCAGGTTACACCTTAACTCTTGCAATCATTTACTTAACTAATTAGGTACTGTCGTATACACTGAGGATACAAATTAAAACTAAGGCCCCTCCATCATGGAACTCACATTCTAACATGGTTGGGAAAAAGAAACAATAAACAAGATAAGTGGAATACAGAATAAGTGGTATGGAGAAAATTAAGCTGGTAAGGGGGTTTTGGAGCTTCATAGAGTGGTTGCAGTGACATCATCAACATGGAGACAGAATGGATTCCCTGAAAAAATGTCCCCAGAAATTCAGTGAATATAATGACAAATTTCACCTTCTCAGAACTCTGGAGGGTGGGAGAGACTGGAGAAGGACTTCACAAATGCTAACTCAAAGAAGGAGAAAAATATCTGGTAGGAAACTTCCTTTCTGGACCATCCAGTCCTCTTCCCCTCCCTTTGTCCCTTGCAAAGTTTGGGAACTCTCCAGAGGCAGCAGCCTGTTCCCTCCCACCAGGGATAGGAACCCTGAAGGAGCCCACAGAAGTGAGGTAGAAACCCACACTCATCCAGGCTGGATTTTGTCTAGGTTCTTGACTATGCTGCAGAAATGAATTTCAAGAGCCAGTAATTTATTAAGGTAGGGAGGGAAGAGAAATTGGAGAAAATAACAGACCAGAGGCTCCAGGTAGAGAGGAAGGGGCTGAAAAGCAATAAAGCAGGCTGATTTACAGACTACAATTCCCCATTATTGATTATAAATGCCCAGGTTTTACTTGTGTGGTGATCCAAGCAGGGAAGAAAGCAGCAAGACTCAGGGTCCATAGGTGAAAGAGTGCATAAGAGACAGCAGTCATTCAGGCCTCAGGCCTGGCTTTTTGAATGGTTAATTATTCCACCCATTTGCTAGTGGCAGGGGAGGAGTTCCAGCTGTTTTCTGTTTTGATTGATTACCCCATCCATCAATTCCCTGTGAGGGCCCAATGGTAAAGTCCTTGGGGAAGAGCCAGGGCTTCTCCTGGCTTCCAGAGGAAGTTTTTGTTCTGGATGGCAGGATCTTGTATGTGTGTTAGGTCTTCCAGCAGCCAACTTGGGGTTATAGATGTCCACATGGACTCTGTCAGGTTCCAGATTCATCTATTGGTTCCCTATCTTACTAACTGGCTTCACCAGGACCCAAGTCTGCAGAGACCCTGGGGGAAACAAGCTGCTGAGGAGTGCTGCATACAAGAGAGCCCCCCACCTGAGGGGAGGGGATTTAAAGGGAAGAGGGGACAAAAAACAGCAGGGGGAAAGTGGTGCACTTAATCAATCCAGTCACGGTCCCTGGGACTCCCTAAAAGCAAAATGGACTTTTCTGGAGTGATCCATTTTCTGGGTTGAACCCATCTGGCTTCCCAGGGCAGGATAACCTAACAGGGAAGAAAACAGGGGCAGAAAAGCTTCATGGAGGATAAAAAGGTGTGTGTGTGTGTGGGGGGGTAGTTAATCTGAATTTCTGTGAGATAGGATGGGTCCCAGAACCAAAAAGTGTAAAGAAAACCGGGAACTAAGTGAGGGGCATAATTTTAACAGATAGTGGGAAGGGGGGATTTCATACAGAAACAGAACAGATTAAGATTTCTAGAAAAGGAACAGAGGGAAAGAAGCTTTCTCCTGGAAGTGAATTATGCAAAAAGTGCAGTCTTAAAAATTGCACTGTATTTCCAGGGCAAGAATCAGATGAAGAATTGCTGAGAAGATCTGGTCTAGAATAAGTTGGACTAATTGTTAAAGAAGAACCTAACACAAAGCCAATCAATAATAAAACCCTATATAAAAGGGAGAAAAGACCTTCAGATTTAACTCATCAAGATAATCAGATGCCTAATATCAGCAAGAAATTACAAACCATACTAAGAAAGAGGAAGATATGAATACAGAATTTCCTTCCATTCATTTTAGGTTTCCTATGATTTCTTTTAGCAATGTTTCATAATTTTCTATATATAAGTCCTTAACATCTTTGGTTAAATTTATTCCTAGCTATTTGATTCTTTTGGTTGCTTTTGTAAATGGACTTTTTTCTTGATTTCCTCATTAGATTGCTCATTACTAGTGTATAGAAAGAAGACTCAGAGAAACAGGTATAGCTCAGTGGTTGAGTGCCTGTTTTGCATGTATGAGGTCCTGAATTCAATCCCTGGTACTTCCTAAAATTTTTTAATTAAAAAAAAAACAATACTGATTTTTGCTTGTTGATCTTGTAACCCACCACTTTGCTGAATTTATTTATTAGCTCTAATAATTTTGTCATAGATTTTTCAGGACTTTCTATATATATTATCATGTCATCTCCAAATAGTGAAAGTTTTACTTATTACTTCCCAACTTAGGTGCCTTGTATTTCCTTTTCTTGCCTAACTACTGTGGCTAGTACTTCCAGTGCAGAATATATAAAGAAATCATACAACTCAAAAATAAAAAACAAACAACCCAATTTAAAATGGGCTAAAGGCTTGAATAGACATTTCTCCAAAGAGGACATACAAATGACTAAAAAGCACAGGAAAAGATGCTCAACATCACTAGCTACTAGGGAAATACAAATCAAAACCACAATGAGATATCATTCCACACCTACTAGAATAGCTACTATTCAAAAAAGAGAAAACTATATGTGTTGGAGAAGATGTGGAGAAATAGGAATGAACACTCATTCATTGTTTGTGGAAATGTAAAATGGTACAGCTGCTGTGAAAGACAGTTTGGCAGTTCCTCAGAAAACTATGTATAGAATTACCATATGACTAAGGAATCTAGCTATGGAATATTATTCAACTTTAAAAAAGAATGAAGTCCTGATGCATGTGACAACATAAATCTTGAGGACATTATGCTCAGAGAAATAAGCCAGACATAAAGGACAAATATTGTATGATCTCACTGATATGAACTAATTATAATAAGCAAATTTATAGAGTTTAAATCTTGATTATAGATTATCAGGGAATAGATTGGGTTTAGAGAATGGCAGTCATGCTTAATTTGTACAGAATTTCTATTTAGGTTGATGGTTAAAGTTTGGAAATGGATGGTGGTGATTGTAGCACAATATTGTGAGTGTAATTAACAGCACTTAATTATATAGGTGAATGTGGTTAAAAGGGGGATCTTTAGGAAATATGCATGTTACTAAAATAAACATGAAAAGATAAAACATAAGATAGTAGAGCACAGCGAACCCAATTATTCATGATGGACTACAGTTAGTAGTATAGGTATAAGAACATTCTTTCAAGAATTATAACAAGTATATGGTGCTACTACAATGTGTTAATAATAGAAAGGTGTATTAGTCAGGGTTCTCTAGGGAAACAGAATCAACAAGAGATATCTGTTGATAGATTGCAATTTTATAGGTCTCTCACGTGAACATGGGGATGCACAAGTCCAGGTTCCACAGGCAGGCTGCAACCAGGGGCTCCAATGAAAGTCAAATGAAGGTTCTTGATGAGTTCTGGGAGACACTGGCTGTCCAAAGGTGAGCTGGGAAATTCTCACTCAATGCTGGAATCACTTCCCCCTTTAAGGCTTTTCTGATTGGATAAAGTGTCACTCATTGCTTATGGCAATCTCCCTGGTTGATGTAATTGTAATCAGTTATCTACGATTTACTACTGCAGTAAAGTCAATGGTGGCTAAAGTTCATAAATATCCTTGTATTACAGTTAGCCCAGTGCTTGCCTGACCAGACAACGGGGCACAATCACCTGGCCGAGTTGACACAATAGCCTAACTGTCACAGATGGTATATGGAAAAATATACCTAATGTAAACTATGGATGATAGCTAATAGTATCATAATAATTTTTCATCAGTTGTAACAAAGGTAAATATGTTACAAAATAATACAATTTTTAAATAAAATGCTGTCATTGGAACAAATGTTCCACACCAAAGCAAGGTGTTGGTGGTAGGGCGATATATGGGAATACTGTATATTGTACATGACTGTTCTGTAAGCCCACAACTTCTCTAATAAAAAAATAACAGTCTAGATTTGAGGTGGAGTAAATGTAAAAGAGGTCAGAAGGGGCAGCACAGGCTGACTTACAGATTTCAGTCTCCTCCATGGGCATGGAAAGGCTTTAACTAAGGAAATCATCTGATAAATTTGTTTTTCAAAGGTGATCCTTCCAAACCAGATCTGGTCTGACACCATCAATCATGACTTCCCAGAACCATAAGACATCAGAGCTGCAGGTGCCAGCTGTGCTACCCAGTGGTAGAGAGGAAATGGGGCAACAGGATGTCATTCAGCTGTTGTGGAATCCCCAAAAGATGTCACCCAAGGAATCCCTGGGTAGGTCCAGGGAAGGTTAATACCTTAAGAATCTCAACAGTCCAAGACTAATTGCTCCAGCAGTTTGGACCATCTGGCCTCTTCCAATTTGCCAAAGGAAGAAACAAGGGCTTGTTCACCCAAGTTTTACATGACAAATATTCATTGAATGCCCACTATATGCAGGACTATGCATAGGTGTTTAAATTCAATATCCTATTTAATCTTCATAACTCTGCATGGTTGGCCCTACTAGATTCTCCAATGATACACTGACCAAATATATTTTGAGTATCTACTATCAACCAGAATCCAGACATCATGGTGAGAAAAACAGTCCTTGCCCTACAGAGCTTACTTTTTTAAAAGGGAGACAATTCACAAGTCAAGAAATAAAACATTTTATAAATTACAAATTAGGGTCAATTCTCTGATGGGAATAGATAGGTTGCTGTATTGAAATAATAAGTACAGCCTACTTTGAATGGGGTAGTCAGGGCAGGCTTTACTGAGGAGGTGATATTTAAGATGAGACTAGAAGATAGCAGGAGCCAAGATGCAAGGAGCAGAGGAAAGAAGCAATCCAGACAGGGCACATAGTGAGCACAATGGCCCTGAGGCAAGAGCTAGCTTAGCAGGTGCCTACGTTTCTAGGTAACTCAGGTCTGACATGAAAGTTCCAGAAAGTTCTTTCCAACCACTGGCCTTGCAGGGTTTTCAACCAAGAAATTTGCCTGCGTGAGGTAAGATTTTTCAACTTGTTGAGACAAAGTTAGAGATTGGAGTGCTGCTTCCTTTGTTTCTGTTCAGAGAGGAATTGGGGCAGATAAGTGCTCTTTATTTATTTAATTTTTTAAATATTTATTTATTTATTTATTTCTCTCCCCTTCCACCCCCACCCCTACCCCGGCTGTCTGTTCTCTATGTCTATTTGCTGCATCTTCTTCTTTGTCCTCTTCTGTTGTCAGTGGCACGGGAATGTGTTTCTTTTTGTTGCGTCATTTTGTTGTGTCAGCTCTCCGTGTGTGCAGCACCATTCCTGGGCAGGCTGCACTTTCTTTTGCACTGGGCGGCTCTCCCTTTGGGGTGCACTCCTTGTGCATGGGGCTCCCCTATGCGGGGGACATCTCTGCATGGCACGGCACTCCTTACATGCATCAGCACTGCACATGGGCCAGCTCCAAAGGGGTCAAGGAGGCCTGGGGTTTGAACCACGGACCTCCCATGTGGTAGACAGATGCCCTAACCACTGGGCCAAGTCCGCTGCCCCTGATAAGTGCTCTTTAAAGGCAGATACAAAGGAGGCTGTCTGGAGTGTGAAGGATGGGTGAGGGTTAAGGTTTTTGCCAGGTGCTCTCATCTAAAATAGGATGTGGCTGGTCCTCATTTCTCTATCCCTGGCTGTTCACTGTCTGAGCTTGGTCAACCATACCAAGAGCTCCAGCCAAGATGCTCTGTCCTTTAAGCTGGATGTCATTTGTGATCCTTGTGTAAGTCAGGACACCTGAGCAAGTCACTTGACCTTGGAGGAATTTATTGGCTTTCTTGGCTGTGAATGAGCCAGGATGTAGGACATCTGTGATGTTTATCTAAACAATCCAAAAATGTGGTTCTTCTAGGTTTGGAAGAGAGTGGGAAGGAGTGAAGAGGGAAACAAGTCTGGGTCAGGATGCTGCAGCCCTCTGGAGTCTTCCCCTGGAACCAGAGGGGTCTTTGCAGAGTTCTTTCCTATGGTCACCCTAATGTAAATCCTGAATGTGAACTCATCTAAGGCAGAATCTGGAGAATCAAGCTACCTCCCCCAACCTTCTGCTTTGGGACACACTTCCAGGTAGATGCTCTTTGGAAGTGTGGGTTGGGGAACTTATGATGACTGACCTTCAAAAGAAGAGCCCATTCTTGCAAATTCTCAGCAAGCTGGTCCAGAATATTTTGTGGCAAAATTTGCAAGTAAACCTGGGAGGAAGTGGAGATGAGAGGTCTCAGTCTGGAATTCATAAATTCTACTCAGTGGAGGCAAAAAGTTTGTGAATCATCTCCCTCTCTGATAGTGACATAAATGTAAGCTTTGGCACCAGACAGAATGGGTTCAAGACCTGTCTCTGCTACGTCTTTGGATGTTTCTTTAGGAAAGTTAATTTTATTATTCTGAACCTCAGTTTCTCATGTATGAGAAAAGAAACAATCATAGTATGTATCTTGGAGGTATGAAAATTAAAAGACCTATTTTGTGTTCAGTGCTTAACAGAGAGCCAGCACATCATGACTGCTCAATAAAAGTTAGCAATAATATCCTTTGGAGTACTTACCATAGAATAGATTCTGCAACGAATATCCTATATGCAATATTGGCTTTAATCAGCACCACAATCTTACAGAAGAACATATTTTTCATGTTTCACTTTATATATTTGAGAAACTAATATGGCCTGTGCATAAATTCAAAGTATGCCTAGTTCCCTGGGAAGCCAATTGAGAGAGTAATAAACTCTATAGGCTTTGGATAATCAGGGATGATGCAAACTAAATGTGTTAATTAAAGCTTACCTGGAATATAGGGCATTCATGTTAAAAGTTTACCTGGAATGTGGGGGATATGTGTTAATTCAAGCTCACCTGGAGGATATAACCTATATGATACTCAGATAAAACACTTGAAGAAACTAACAAAAAGCCTTTTGCATCTATGCACCATTTGACTCCCTACTCATACATCCTCTGTATAAAAGGGACCCAAAAATTCTATCAAGGCTTGGTTTTTATTAGGACAGGAGTCCACTGAGTCCAGCTGGTCATAATAAATCTTCCTTCTCAGAATTCTCATGTCCTGGCCCTTAATACCATGTGCACCTGTCTTCTCTCTGCTACAACATCTCTGGGGGCTTGTCCAGGATATGCTGAGAAGACCAGAGGTGGCAATGTTTGATTGCCCCAGTGGACATCTCTGAGGAGGTTGGGAGGACCTGGGTGAAGCTGAGCCCTGGGTGCCCCTGGACCACCTTAGTTGAGAAAGAGGTTGTGGGCTGGGCTAGAACCCTTGAGGATAAACAGGAGGCACTGGAGCATTCAAGAGACCCAGAGAATGAAGCAAGTAGGTCTGCACACCAGATGGGTAAGAGCCCCTGGGGGCATAGCACGGGGAAATCCTAATTCTGAAAATAATAAGGGGGGGAGCCTGATCAACTCTCAAAAGAAGGCCCCAGTACTCCTGAGGAGAAGAGAGGAAGCCCACCTTCTCTCAGTCTGAAAAAGGGAAAAGGGTGGTTGTGTGCATGTGATTGTGGAGACTGAGTGAGACACAGAAACACACTCCTGTGGGGCGAATGCAGAGTCCCAATCCATGGTTCTGTGGTGATCTCATCTGGTCAAGGTTTGTCTGGAGGGCCTCCCTGCAAAGGGACCCACTTCCAAGTCAGGGGTTTATACCGACCCGCTAAGGCTAAGAAGCTCTATAAGCTCCCGTGAGGGATGCAGCCAGAAACAGATGAAGCAAAAGGCTGAGTGAGTGTTGTGCAGTATCAACATAGGGTGGAAACATGGGGAACACACAACATAGGACCTCTTTAGGTTGTGTGCTGAAAAACTTTCCCCAAGTGTTCCATGGAGATGTATACAGCATAAAGCTCCAGCCAGGAAAGCTTAGAATGCCTTGTGAATTAGAATGGCTGGCTTTTGGGGTGGGCTGGCCCCAGGAGGGCACTTTTGACCCTGGGTCATCCGTAAAGTCCACGATGTACTAACCAGGGCACCTTGACCAGTTCCCCTACATTGATGCCTGGCATAATGCTGTGAGTCAAAGTCTGCCCTGGTCAGGAAAATGTATAACTAAAGAAGCCAGGATTTGCCTGATATGAAAACCCAGAAGTGCTGTCCCAGGAACCAGGCCAAATAAACACCATGCAAAGAGTCCAGAGGGAATGAGCCCCAAATCCATGCTGACCCACCCAGTCTAGAAGGGCCAGATGAAAATGATCTCCTGCCTCCCTATGTGATTGCTCCTACCAAGCCAGTGCTGAGGAATAGGGATGAGACAATTTCGCTAAGCAGCACTCCCCAACTGCCATTCATGCTGGGAAGTGTATCCACAGCATCCCAGCAGCTGTCTCCATCACCATCCGTACCCAGAAGTGCATCCACATTGTCCCAGAAGCTGTCTTTGCTGCTGTCTGCACTGAGAAATGCAGCCCAGCTGACCCTGAGGCCATTTGCCCCTGGCAGTGTAGTGCTGACCATCAGTCAGGAAGGAGTCCCTGAAAAATGACAACTCAGATCATGGGGAGCCCTGGAGGCAGGGGGAGCAGGGAGAAGGGCAGCCCTACAGTTACCTCTCTATGAAGCCCAAGCTCCAATTTATTATGATGCAGATGGCCAGATTCAAGGGGAAACTGAATGCTCATGTACCAGCCCTTTACTATAATGGACCTCTTTAACTGGAAAAGCCACACTCCACCATTCTTGGAGAATCCTCAGGCCAGGATGGACCTCTTCTGATCCATCCTACAGACCCACAAATCCACCTGGGCTGATTGTAAACAACTCATCATGACCTTACTTAACTTCAAAGAAAGAATGCAAGTCACACAGGGGCTCTAACCTGGCTTGAAGAGCACCCACCTGACGGAACTTTGGACAGCAACCAATATGCCCGCACACAGTTCTCAGATGAGGACCCCCAAAGGGATCCCAATAGTGCAACAGGGCCTAACTAACCAAAAACCTTCCATAGGGCCTTAGTTGAAGGGCAGAGCTGGGAGCTGAAAAGCAGTAAACATAACAAAAACCACCCAAATCCTACAAACTCTTTTTTTGTGTGTGTGAATTGCATTTCCATGTTTATTAGTGAAGATAAACATTTATTTTTTAATTATTACTTCTCTTTTAATAATTTATTTATTTTTAATGTTACATTAAAAAATATGAGGTCCCCATATACCCCCAACCCCCTCACCCCACTCCTCCCATAACCACAAGCTCCTCCATCAACATGGGACATTCATTGCACTTGGTGAATACGTCTCTGAGCACTGCTGCACCACATGGTCCATTGTCCACCCAGTGGGCCATTGGAGGACGGACATACAATGTTCAGTTACTGTGCCTGCAGTACCACCCAGGACAGCTCCAAGTCCTGAAAATGCCTCCACATCATATCTCTTCTCCAGCTCAATTCTATGAGAGACTGTGTGAGGTGTTTCATGTATACACGCCCTTTAACCAAGACACTCTCAAAAGCCAAATGATGGTCAATGCAGCATTCGTTGCCCAATGACAGGCTGACATCGGAAGAAAGCTACAAAAGTTAGATGGATTCACCGGTATGAATATTTCTCAGCTCATGGAAATAGCCACCAAGGTTTACATCAACCATGATGTAGAAACCAGAAGGTAAGAAAATCGGAAGATGAAAAAAAATCAGACCTTCTCGCAGTAGCAATAGTAAGAAAAAGCAATCCTGTGTCAAGGAAAGTAAACTGGGAAAACCTTGCCCCAAGGTCAGGGAGGGGCCCACCCCTAGGGTGAAATCAGTGCACATACTGCAAGGAGGAGGGGCATTGGAAGCAGGAGTGCCCCAGCAGGCCACTTGACCCCCATCACTGCAAAAAAAAAGTGGCTGAAACATTAACCAGGAAAGCTATCAGAGCATCACAAACCAAATCCTGGGCTTGCAAAAATTCAGAAGGAAGACCTGCAAATCAGCTCATTGGACTTGTGGAAATAGAAGACTCTGATAGAATTATCAGAGATCAGATTAGGACGGTCAGGGCTCCTATTCTCTTGGCTCCATGGAGCCTATGGTCAGAGTCCAAATTGGGGGCCATACCATACATTTGATGGTCAACCCTGGAGCTCAACACTCTGTAATGACCAAACTAGTCAGGCCATTATCAAAAAGACAAGCCACTATCATAGGGGCAACTGGTAAAAGCACCCAGCAGCCCTTCCTCCAAGCCAGGACCTATAACATTGGGGGTAAGGAGGTCACTCATGAATTCCTGTACCTCCCAGAGTTCCCAGTTCCCCTCCTGGGTCAAGACCTGCTGTTTAAACTACAGGCTCAAATTATCTTTAAAGTCATGGAACAATCCACATTAACACTGAGACCACCAAACCCTCCAAAAATATCTCTAACCCTCCCTCTGCAGAAGGAATGGAGACCATTCTGCCTCAGCAAAGTCAGTCAATATATGGCTGCACAGCTCCCCTTTGAAAATGTGCCCAAAGTATGGGCAGAGGACAACCCAACAGGGATGGCACTTGACATTCCTCCAATTATTATTGAAATGAAGCCCACAGCCAGCCCAGTGAGCATAAAGCAATATCCAGTTTCATGTGAAGTGCAAGAAAATGTCTGGCTACGTATTCAGAGATTGCTGAATGAAGGCATACTTAAACTGGGCCAGTCTCCATGGAATAACCAACTCTTCCCAGTTAAAAAGGCTGATGGGGGTTCCAACCCAGTCCAGGACTTATGAGCAGTTAATTTGGCAGTAATAACTCTCCATTCTGCAGTTTCTAATCCATATACTCTTCTCAGCTTAATACCTTCATTGGCAATCTACTTTTCATGCCTGGATCTTAAAGATGCCTTCAGCATTTGGGTAGCACCCCAGAGCCAACAGATTTTTGCCTTTATGTGGGACAATCTAAATTCCAGCAAAAAGCAACAGCTAACCTGGACATGGCTCCCTCTGGGATTTAAAAATGGACCCAGGAAACGGACTTTGGCCCAGTGGTTAGGGCGTCCATCTACCATATGGGAGGTCCGCGGTTCAAACCCCGGGCCTCCTTGACCCGTGTGGAGCTGGCCATGCATCAGTGCTGATGCGCGCAAGGAGTGCTGTGCCACGCAAGGGTGTCCCCCACGTGGGGGAGCCCCATGCGCAAGGAGTGCGCCCTTGAGGAGAGCCGCCCAGCGTGAAAAGAAAGTGCAGCCTGCCCAGGAATGGCACCGCCCACACTTCCCGTGCGGCTGATGACAACAGAAGCGGACAAAGAAACAAGACGCAGCAAATAGACACCAAGAACAGACAACCAGGGGAGGGGGGGAAATTAAATAAATAAATAAATCTTTAAAAATAAAAATAAAAATAAAAATGGACCCACTATTTTTGGAGATGCCTTGGCCAGTGATCTCAAATCCTGTAAACCAGAAAGCCATAACTGTTTTCTCCTCCAAAATGTAGGTGACCTCATCCTTGGAAGTCCCACCTACCAAGACTGCACTTATGGAACTCATGCCCTCTTAAACATCTGCAACAAAATGTTTTGGATGAGTATCCAAAAAAACCCCAAATCTGCCTACCTCAGGTCAAATATCTAGGTTATAAAATAACATAGGGGCTCCATGAATTGGGACTTGAAATGAAGAAAGCAAACTGTAGCCTCCTTGAGCCCAACACCTACCAAAAGTTGTGAGAATTCCTCAGAGCGGCTGAATTCTGCCACATTTGGATCCCCAATTTTGGGGTCCTCATGCACCCTTCATATGAAGCCACAGATGGGGGAGATCATGATCCCCTGCTCTGGGAAAGCCCATGGAAAGATGCTTTCACTGCTCTCAAGTGGGCTCTGATGGAAGCACCAAGTCTTGGGCTTCCAGATCTCAGTAAACCATTCTACCTATACATTCATAATCACCAAAGCATCACAGTAGGAGTACTCACTCAATACCTGGGTTCCTGGGAAAGACCTGTAGCTTATCTATCCAAACAACTGGACACTGTAGCCCAGGGATGGCCCTCATGCCTGCAAGCTATAGCAGCTGCAGCAATGCTAACACTGGAAGCCATAAAATTAACTCTTGGGCAGCCTATAACGGTTCAGGTAAAGACAAAAGAAAGAACTGAGAAACAATATTAATTATCTTGATCTAATTGAAATGTATAAAATACTAAACCCAAGAACTGCAAAACATACATTATTTTCAAGGGCTCATTGCATGCTCAAAAGATAGATGATATATTGGGTCATAAATCAAGTTTCAATAAATTTGTAAGAGTTGAAATCAGAGTATGTTCTCTTACCACAATTGAATTAATGTAGAAATCAATAACAATAAGATATCTAGAAAAATGAAAATATTTGGAAATTAAACAACAGTTCTAAATAATCCATGTGTTAAAGAAGAAATCACAAGGGAAATTAGAAAATATTTTGAGTTAAATGATAATGAAAATACAATATATCAAAATTTCTGGGAGACATCTGCACACCGATGTTCACAGTGGCATTATTCATGATTGCCCAAAGTTGGAGAAAACCCAGGTGTCCATCGACTGATAAATGGATAAACAAATTGTAGTATATACACATGATGGGATATTATGCAGCAATAAGAAGAAATGAAGTTGTGAAGCATATGACAACATGGATGAAACTGGAGGACGTTATTTTGAGTGAAGCAAGCCAAACACAAAAGGATAAATACTGTGTGATTGCACATTATGAACTAAATATATTGTATAAACTCATGGAGTTAATAATTAGAATATACCAGAAAATAGAAAGAGGCTAGAGAATAGAAAGCTGAGTGTTAATCTGTGCAGAGTTGGTAAAACGGTTGCTTGTAAATCTTTGGAAATGAATAGAAATGTGAAAGCACATCACGGTATTTGTAACCAGCAGAGCTACTATATAGGTATGACAGTGGTTGGAAGAGAAAGCCTAAACTCGTGTACATTACTGGAAGGAAAGCTAAAAACTGTAACATGGGACTGTATAAGATAGTAAAACCTCATGTAAAACACAAATATGGGTAATATTGCATATATAAGACATTTTATAAAATATAAATGCAAATATACTAGAGAGAAGGAAAAAGAATAGCAGTTTAGCATGGCAGGGGAAGCCTAGAAAGTTTGAGAAGGGATGACTTTTGTTTGTTTTTTGTTTATTATTATTATTGGAATAATGAAAGTGCTCTAAGAATGATTGAAGTGATGAATACACAAATATGTGATCACAATGATTACACTGAATACCAGTGATTGTATACTTGGGATGGATTTATGCTTTATTATTATGTATCAATAAAATAGATTTGTGAAATAAAAACTAAAAAAAATTTCAAAAAATCAAAGAGATAGTTTTAAGTAAAATAATATATTTTATGGTTTGCTTTAGGAAGGTAGAATGTCAAAGTTGTCAGGAGGTTTTAACAGCCAATTAAGTAGAAACACAGGTCACTACAAAACAATACTTGGCTCTTTTCCTTAATCAAAGGGACAATAAAAGATTTTCAAAGTTAATATAGGGGATAACATGAAGGCAAAAAACCTTCTTTTTTCTCAAAAAACAAAAACAAACCAGTCAAGGACATGATGAAGTTAGCATAAATACAAGAAATTATTTGGATTAAAAAATTGTGTGATGGAGCTAAAGTCATTCAGGGAAATTTATAGCTTTAAAAGCTTATATGCAAAAAAGAAGAAATAATTGTAATTATTACCATAGTGTTTAAGTGCTGTTAAGTACAGTGACAATACTGTAAGAGAATATTAGAATGGTGGAAGATAAAACCCATTCTACCTGATGCCAAAGTGCCCCAGGAGATCACATTTAGACATGAGTAGAGGTCTGAAAAATGAAAGGTCAAGTGGAGAGGGAGACAGGGAAGGAAGAGAACATTTCCTGCAGAGGGAACAGAATGCATGAAAGCCTACCATCTATTCTGAGAACTAAAGGCTCAGTGGGATTGTCCAGGGGAGGGTGGCAGTGGTGGACAGGCAGTGGGAGTCCCTGAAGGGAAATGAAGGGGAAAAACCTGGCATATTCCAAGCACTGAAAGAGGCTCAAAGTGGCTCAAGTGGAGGGAGCATGAAGAAACGAGAGTGGCCAGGTTACAGGAAACAAAGCAGGCTTCTCAGAAATGGGGTGCCATCTTCCAGGCTGCTGGCTGTGGTGAGAGCTGCTGGGCATATGTTCAGAGGGGTGGAGACAAAGATGTGAGCACTCAGTCCATCCTATGAGCAAAAGGAGAGTTGTAGGATGAGGAGTACTAGAGAGGGACAGGTAGCAGATGAAGAAGTGATGAATTGGAAGGAAAACAGTAAGGACCAGGACTAGGTAAAGCTATGGCATGATGGGTCTGGTTAAAATCTCAGCTAGATCACTTGGCTGATTCCTAACTTGGCTGGGCAGAACTCCTGTTTCCCCTACCTCCCCTTGAAGCTGTATCACATAACCTCTCTTCCTCCCTTCTAATGTAGCCTGGGTCCTATGTCTTGTTTGCTTGGCTTTTTTACTGCGTTTTTCACTCCCCAAGCCCTGACCTGCAACCCTTGGCCTTCCATAAACAGAATATATTATTCTAAACTTCTCTGCTCCCTGAACATAAATTTTACTGCTAAAACTGCAAGTAACACTAGGGGTTATGGGGATTCCAGCCTCAGGGGGAATGGTGACATTTTAAAATCCCATAGTCTTCTTGGCTCATTGAAATGTCAGTGGGGCTGAGGGTGTATTCCTCTGAGCACCTTTCTGAACTCCCCTCTTAGCATTTCTATGAGCTTCTTTATGTTCTCATCTTCTACTTCTTTTATTTCTGAGGATAGATGCTCTTGTTATTCTGGTAGAGCAAAGATGGAGAATGAAGAGAGGGAAAGAGGAGGAAAGGCTGCTACAAAGGAGGCTTGGGAGTGTGGACTCAAGCCAGCATTCTTGGGTTCAAATCCTAGCTCTGTTGAGTGCTTGCTTTGTGAACTTAGGCAAGTTGTTTAACTTGAGGTTTTGTTGTAGCAGAGAGAAGTTGGTCATACACGATATTGAAGGCCATGATGCAAGAATTCTGTGAAGGAAGATTTATTATGACTGGCTGGACTCAGCAGACTCCTGTCCTAATAAAAACCAAGCCCAAAATAGGATTTTTGGGTCTCTTTTATACAGAGGATGTAGGAGTAGGGAGTCAAATGGTTCTTATGTGCAAAAGAACTTTTTGTTAGTTTGCTCAAGTGTTTTATCTGAGTATCAGATAGGTTATATCCTCCAGGTGAGGTTGAATTAACACACATCCCCCACAGTTCAGGTAAGCTTTTAAAATGAACCTCCCACATTCCAGGTAAGCTTTTAACATGAACCCACCCTCCCACATTCCAGATAAGCTTTAATTAACACCTTTGCTCTGCATCCTCCCTGATTATCCAAAGCCTATAGAGTTTATACCTCTCTCAATTGACTTTCCAGGGAACTAGGCATATTTGGATATAGAATAAGTTTGAATTTAAGCACAGGCTATAAGCACAGGCAAAGGCTTCCCCCCTTTGATTCATGCTTAAGGTTATTGAGCTTTGGCATCACTATTGTGAGAGTTTCTCTGGACTGACTGGTGTGTATATAGAGCCATGAGATGGGTAGCTGTCTGCGTTTTTGCTATACCATTTATTAGAGTGCATATTCTGTTTATGATGAAAGGGAGGAGGCAAGGAAGTATGGTGCATCTTCCTTTGAGGAAGGCAATTATTCCCACTAGAAGCTTGAAATTGTTTGCTATGGACTGCCAGCTTCCAAAAGGATTACTTAAATTCCAATCATTCCAGGTTTGCACTGGAACATGAGCAATTTTTACCATTTTGCTTGTAATTTCATCAATAACATTTCCAGTGCTGTCTAGTTCAAGGCAGCAGAGAGAATTTTCCACAAACTCCCCTTTCAGCTGCCAGGAGATAGTCTAGGGTGAGACAGTTTTGATAGATAGTGTTTCTGAATTTAGTTTGCTGTTTGACTAGTAAGTTTAGAGCTGGGTAGTTTCATTAGTTATTATTTCTACCATGGCTTGTAAGCAGATGATTCCATTTATCATATAGATAGGGGTTCAATTCCCCCACATGGCATCCTCTGCCCAAGTTGCTGGCCCATAGTATTGGATTATATGCTCAGGGGGCCATTCTTCACCTCTCCAGGTAATGAAAGCCCTTTTTCCTCTTATGTTTTGATATGCTGGCTGGCTTAGCTCTTTCACTTCTGCTAAGGGAATGAGGAAGAAGAGGGATTTTATTAAGCCTAGCATACAAGTACCACACCAGTTTCAGGGAAGTTCTCAGAATGCAACTTTTCCACAAATCCAGTACAGACCATTTGGGGCAGTAAAAGCACCCTTTGTTGTAGAGTTCCATACTGTGATTAATTTGGGGAAGTACAATTTATGAGAATGAGGTCAGATTCATTCCATGTTCCCCAAGGCAGCATTGTATTGGTGGTGTAATTTTGGAATTTTCTCCCTGTACATGTTAGGTTTCCAACAGATATACAGGAGTTTACGCAGGCCCTTGAAGCACAATATTTTCCTATGACATAAGTTTCAAGGGCCATATGCTATCTCAGGGGATAGCCAGGAGGCCAGTTTTGTTATATGGTTGGCTGTAATTGTATTCTCTAGTTTCCCAGGGCTATTGATCTCCCATATTAGTACCTCCACAACATAGCATGAGGAGACATTCACGGCTACCCCTACGACTTCAGCTAGGTTTATAAAGAGGTTCTTTACTGCTTGTGGAATGGAAAAGGGCTTTTCCATTTCTTCATAGAAGGAGTGGAACACAGAATGGGCTTTACTTGTGAGTGTATGTTCCCGATACCCAACCCAGATGTAGGCTCCTGGGTCTATTCCCCTACCATCAATGTGAAGGCCCATTTGAACTCCTTGAGTCTGCCAGGATTCAGGGTTACATATAATGAGGTTTAAGGGGTTATGTTGGCCACATGGACAGTTAGCCAGGGCCATTCCTTTGGTGAGGATGGCTGTTTTGTTGTGTCTGTGTTCCAGGTGGACCAAGTGACACAGGACAAGTAGGGGCAGTAGTATGCACCTATGTATTTGCACCAGAAACCTCTTCCTTGGGATGTACCTTTCATTTCTGGATTGCACATGTACTTATTGTTATGAGTATATTTCTGTTCCCAGCTGAGCCCTCCACATTTGGTGTTTCATGGTATCCCAGAGTCTATAACTTGGCATGTGTCAAATAGAAGGGACACTTGGTTTCAGCTAGTGACTGGGGTGGAGTTAACTAGTTTCCCATTTTGATTAAACACTCTTATTTCCATTTATGGGAGACTGTTGAGGTCTTGGGGTCATAGCAGGTTATTTGGCGGGATATGTTACAGACACTATAGAAGATTCCCTGAAATTGTCAGGTGGTTATATGGACTTGCAGGTGTAATGGCTATGATATATTAATGAGGTATTGACATGGGCCCCCGTTTGCACTTCTTGGATACATGACTTACACTCTGGTGCTGACTTGGGATGAGGGGAGGATCAGGGCTAGGAGTAGGGAAAATAACCAAAGGGGTATTTTAACTGGAATTAAACCAGATTCCTATTCTTCAGCTATGCATAGACCAGTGGGCTTCCAGGGTGTGACTGGAGCAGAGGTTGGTGTTCTGTCCTCAACCTTCAGCCATGCATGGACCAGTCAGTTTCTGGGGTGTGACTGGAACAAGGTTTGGTGTTTTGTTCTTTTGCAAGATGAGTTTGGTTGAGTTGTGGGTATCTGGAATATAGGTTCAAGACTCTGGGGTAGCTCCTTTGACCCAGCTATGGTGTATCCATGGGGTGATTTCAGCTACTTGAACTGCACTGAAAGTGGGTAAAATGACAAGATAGGGTCCTTGCCATTGAGGGGTTAGTGGAGCTGATTTCCAGTCTTTGATCCAGACTGCATCTCCTGGCTTGTTTGTGTGTATGGAGTTGCATTTGCTAATGGGGGTCCTTTCTTGGACCCAGTGATACAGGTTTTGTAGGGTATTTCCTAAGCTGCTCATTTGCTGAGCTATTGATATGTTTTCTCTTTCTCTGAGAGCCCCTTCTATATTTCAGATTAAGGTGGGGGATGCTCCCAAACTGGATTTCATAAAGGGTTAGGCTTAGCTTTCAGCTTGGGCTTGTCTGAGTTTGGAAGAGAGCACTTGGGAGTACTTGCACCCATGTTAGCCCAGTTTCTTGGCAAATCTCAGTAATATAAGCCTTTATTGTATAGTTCATTTGTTCTACTTTTGCTGAGCTTTGAGGATGGTAAGTGGTGTGCAGTTTCCATTGGATGTGCAGTGCTTTAGCAATCTTTTGAGTGATTTTTGGAGATGAAGGCAGGTCCGTTGTCAGAGCCAATTGAGAGGGGTAGCCCATATTGAGGAATGATTTCACTGAGGACAACTTTGGTCACTTCTTCAGCTTTTTCTGTTCGAGTGGGGAAGGATTCCACTCAGCCAGAAAAAGGTGCAAAAGAGGACTAGGAGATAGTTATAGCTTCCGGATCATAGCATTTCAGTAAAATCAACTACTAGATCTTTGAGAGGCATATTGCCAATTTTTTGGACTTCTGGGGCTCCCACGGGTTCCTGGTAAGGGTTATTTTTTGCACATGTCATGTACTGCTGGCATACGGCATGGGTGATAGCAGCTAGACTTGGTATGTAGAAGAATCTTTCTAACATTTCTTTAAGATGGGTTTTTCCCAAGTGTGTGTTTTTGTGGTAGTCTTGAACTATGGTTGTGGCTAATATTTGTGGCACGACCATTCTGTGATCAGGCAATGTTCACCACCCGTTTGCTCCTTTTGTCCTGCTTTGAGAGGGTATACACTCACTTTCTCTCGGCTTGAGTATATTGCAATTCCTGGTGATTCAGAGTTTGTGGGACAAGAGCAGGCACTTTGTACTGGAGTTTTTGATAATTAAGAGGTAGAGGAATGAGGGCAGGGGCCAGGTTTTCAGGTAGTGATCCTTCCCATGCTACTCTTTTTGCTTCAGCCTCTGCCCTCCAATTTCCTTGAGTGACAGGGCTGTGACTTGTCTGGTGTCCCTTGCAGTGCATCACGGCCACTTTGATAGGCTCCCAAACTGCTTCTAGTAGTTCCAGAATCTGTGTGCCATATTTAATGCTCTTTCCTCTTGAGTTAATGAGTCCTTTTTGTTTGTATGGGGCTCCATGCACATACAAGGTAAGGAAGGCACATTTGAAGACTGTGGAGATGTTAACCTTAGCCCCAATCACAAGTTGTAGGGCTTGGATGAGGGAAATGAGTTTGGCTTTTTGTGCTGATGTGTTATCTGGGAGGTGCTGGGCCTCTACTGTGGTTTCAGAAGTTACTATAGTGTATCCTGCTCACCTGTCACTGCCCCTTAATAAAGCTACTCCCATCTGTGAAGAACTCCATGTTGGGATTTGGTAGTGGCCGGTCTTGGAGGTCCAGCTGGCAGGAATATACTTCTTGCAATGTTTCCAGGAAGTTATGGGTTGGAATTCCCGGCTCCACAGCTAGCAGGATAGCAGGATTTAGGGTTTTTACAAGTTCCAGTTGGATGGATGGATTTTTACATAATAGGGTTTGGTATTTAACCAGACAGTTGTTAGTTTAGTAGGCCAGTGTGTTCCTTTGGCTTCTAAGATTGTGAAATGATTTGATCTTGTTTTTCTGTCTCTCTTTGCTTCCTGTCCTGTGACTTCTGTGTATCTCCTCCCCATTCTGAACCACCTAATCCCTGCAAAGTTCTCCCCTCTGAGTCTCTCCACCTATGCCCAGGAGCCAAGTTTTGCTGTGTATACACTCCTGGGGTGGAACTTGTTGGAGAGAAGAAAGGATACAAAGCTCCTTTTTCTGTCCATATCCCAGGTATGATGGAAGTGAATGACAGATTCTTTGGTGTGGATGTGTGTAAGTGTGTGCATGCATGCACACATGTGAGTGCCACAAGGCAGGAAAGTGTATATAAAGTCCTGAACTTAGAACCAGAAAGCCTGATTTCAAGTTCTGGAAATGCCATAAACTGGCTGATCTTGGGCAAGTTACTTTCTCTGATACTTCATCTCAACTGCAAGATGAGAATGGAGGCCTTTGGTGACAGGAATAAATGAAAATATACAGGTGATATGCCTGCATGGTGGCTGGCCCATAGAAGGTAAGAAGTTTAATGTTGGACATTTCCAAATGCAGTGGACCATGGAAGGTGGATGCAGAGAGGAGTAGAAGAAAGCAAAAAGTGAACGCTTGGAAGAAAATGTCATGATGCAGGAGTTGGTTCACATGCTATAAAGTGAACGCTTTTCATTTATAATTTTAAAAATATGTATCTCTCTGGAAGGGTTTGGCTTCAGAATTTGCTGAGAGTTAGAAGACACCTTAGACATTAATTAAGCCCTTACTGTGTATCAGACATAGTGACAGCAAAGTGGTTGGTGTGAATTGTCTCACTAATCCTCTTGGAAGTCAGGGGTAGGCTTAAGTTCAGAGACACGAACGTTGTTCAAAGTTACCTAGCTGGTAGGTGGTGGAGTCAAAAGTCTCTGGGATCTGGACGCCCCTTACAATGCACTAAGTACATTGTCTCCATAAAATAAATGGCTTTTCCCATCCAGAGGCTTGAAAACAAAGGGCTATTGCAGGAATTTCTCAAATTTATTCTACAAACGTTTACCTGGGCATGTGGTCATAAGCCAAGCCTCCCCTCAAAGCCATGATATCAATTGCTTTCAAAACACCTTTTAGAGCACTTTAAAAAATTGTTCTTTAAAAATACTTCATAAGGTGTCATTAGACTGTAAGCTTTAAAAGGTGAAGACTCTTTCAGTCTAATTAATCTCCTCATTCTCAGTACCTAAAACCACAGCAGGCACATAATACATACACAATGTATGTGCTTGATGAATAAAAAAACATATTTTTCTATAATTCAGATATTTTGTGGGCAGACCGGCTTTTCTCTTCCAAACTTTCATCTCCTAGTTTCCTGCATAAAGGCAAAGAAGGAAAGAAACTAACATTTTGTTGAGTATCTATTATGTGTTGAGACTGTAAGGAGTAGAGAGACATGGATAGATAATATGAAGATATTCATATATATCTTTATCTCTATATACATGTTGATATAGAGTTAGATGATAAAGAAATTAGTATAGGTATAATTATATATATATATATATATACAAGTGTCATTTTAGATACATAGTTATATAGATAGAGGGATAGAAATAGATATAAATATAGATATAGATGTGGTAGATATAATTAGATAGAGGTATAGGTAGCATGGCAGATTGATAATATTAATAAATGCTAAAAAGAGATATTGATTATGTTTGTAAACTGGTCTGTTCCTCTGGGCATGATACCACATTGATTGTATTAAATTCAGAGGTTCCACTTTTTCTTTATTAAATCAAGATTAGGCCTTTGATTCAACCACATCATTAGGTCATGCAGGGTTGAGTTCCCACTTCCTTGATGGGCTATATAAATAGATGCTCAATCAGGAAAATAGAAGTAGGTACACAGAGAAGATACACAGAGGAAGAGAGCAAGCTCCATAGACCTGGCAGGTGCCCTGAGAAGAGAGAGGAACGATTCACCTGATAGTTTACAGCTGACCTTGTAAACAGACTGCAGCAGCTGAGCCAGGAAAGAAATGGCCCCAGGAAAAGAAAAGAGCCCTATGCCACCCTGTGTTTGAGATCAGAAGAAGCTGGACCAATGGAGCCTTAGGAAGGAAGAGGAAGACTGAACCCTCACAGATGTTGCAGGCCATCTTGCTTCAACACAGGGCAACAGCCATTTGATGAGAAAGTACCTGATATGGTACATTGAGTTGGACTCTTTAGGACATTGTGACTGTAAGACTCTACCCTGAATAAGTACCTTTTATAAAAGTCAACAGATTTCTGATACTTTGCAGCATCTCCACTTTGACTAATACAGGGAGATAAAAAGAAATAGAGGTGACAGAGATGATAGAGATAGAGATAGAGATGATCGAGCTATAGATACAGATGATAGAGATAGAGGTAAAGGTAGAGTTAGAGGTAGAGGTAGGGGTAGAGATAGAGGGAGAGAGAGAGACAGACATCTGCATTTAGTTCTCTTTTTACACTGTGAGATCAGGTATCAATGAAGAAGCTGGAGCCTGCAGTATCCACATTCAAGACCTTATTCCTGTTTGTTCTCTTCAGACTCTAACATCAAAGGTCTGGCAGCCATCCCTTTTGGTGAGGCTTAATTATTCAATGAGAGTTTCCCCAGAGAATGTGTTCACTAATGATAGCTCAGTTATCTTGGTCTTTTGCGTGTTTCATTTGTCTGTGCTGGCTCTGGGCTAAATGCTTTACATAGGATGTCATTCATTCCCACATCTCCAGGAAGCAGGTTTTGGTGAAGGAGCTGGAATTTGAGCCTGTGCTGTCTATCAACCTGAAGCCATGCTCTGAATGTTCCAGGTCCTCCTCATCTGGGCACTGCACTTGATCCGCTCATGTGATATCAATTAATTTGGAATTACAAGCACATATTGAAAAGAGAATGCTAAAATAATTGTCTCTTTATTTGATCAAGAGGGTTTAATGAATCCCCCCAATCATGTCTCCTTTCATTTTGGTCTTTAGTCAGTAATTAAGGAGTTGTTTGCATTCTTCTTGGGGAAAATAGTGAGTTGGTATTTTAAGGAAGATCCTTAGGCCATTAACACATCTGTGTATGAAAATAGCAAAAGTCTGCTAATCTCACTCTAAATTAGCTGTGTGTATGGAAGGAGATGTGATGGGAAAAAATATATAATGCAACAGGTCTGTTTTCTAGAACCATTTCTTCTATGGAACTTTCCTTGCAACCCTGGGGAAATCCCTGCCACTCCAGGGCTGTTGGCTTAGATCATGAAGTTCAAGCTCAAAAGTCCACAGGGACTGTGCAGGCACACTAAGCAGAGAAATAGGCAGAGTGCTGGGAACTGTGTCAAATTGGAGAACAGCCCTTGCAAATGAAGTATCATTTCTCAATTCTAGCCTGTTGATGCCTTTTGAAATAAAGGCGCAGTGTTGCCAGGTCCTCCAAGTTTTCATGAGAACTTTCAATTCGGAATTTTTAAAATAAATCTCTCATACTTTAAATGTTAATAAATCAATTTTTTTCTCCAAAACCTGAGTGCCAAATGGAACATGTCTGAGGGCCAGATCTGGGCAAGCTGATATCTTAGGGTCTTTCTAGCCCCAAAATGCTCTGATAAAATGAAAGATGGCCCTGTTGAATGTCAGGTACTAAAGAAGGGACATACTTTGGTTTCTATGGGAAAAGGATCAGTGCTGACAACTAATTTTTAAGGGCTGAACTTTTCATATCTCCCTCCTTTCTACCAGTAGAAATACACCCCAAGGTGTATTTAGCAGAGACTTACATATTAAAAATGTGTAGCAGAGTTCTGGTTAACATTCAAAATTTAATTATGGTTAGTTTTTCATGGGTCTAAATTGCTGAAAAGTAAACTGAGTCAAGTTTTATAAGTCTCTTCTGTGGATCTATTGTCAAACACAATCATCTTATTGGTCATGAGATGGAAGGGACTTAATGTGAACTTTGAGAAGGACATTAATATATAAGGGTTCTGCTCCTATAGTGGGGGCATTTGCCAGTATTTGTGGTGGCAAAGGGGTTTCATATCATGTGTCAATTCTAATGGATTTGTAATGGCTGCTTGGGGTCAAAATCCTGGGGGATGAATGCTCAACTCTGGACCAACTAACTTTGTCCAGAGGTGGATCATTTAATAAGATTACAGTTTCCATGGAAACCTCATGATTAGATTAAGGGAAGAGAAGTTTCCAAAGAAAGGGGAAGTTGGAGTAAAGGACATTCAGAATGATGAATTTCTACCACAAGGGGGGATGATCTCATGGCTTCCATCTGGACTTAACTCCTAGGGAGTACAGGAAAGGAAGACTCCTAGGAATGCATAAGTAATAACTAGCCCCTCGCCAGCATCTTCTGCCTCATGGTTTTCCAGTTAGAGAGATAGGAATGCAGTTCCACTTCACCAGGGATGCTCTTGGCTA
Source organism: Dasypus novemcinctus (assembly GCF_030445035.2). Taxonomy (NCBI): domain Eukaryota; kingdom Metazoa; phylum Chordata; class Mammalia; order Cingulata; family Dasypodidae; genus Dasypus; species Dasypus novemcinctus. Next base: position 53,048,620 of record NC_080695.1, on the reverse strand, counting down.
CACTTTACCATCTAAGGCCATAAATTGAGCCCTCAAGAGTCTGAGAAGGTGAAACAAAGCTAAAACTCTGAAAATTAACCATTTTATGGAGGAAATACCTAGTGTGCCACCAACCTATCAGCCATCTCTTCCCAAGGCAGGTGGTGACTGAGAATTCTGTTCTTGCTTCCTGAGGACTGCCCCATCATGCAGTGGCTGATGAGGTTCCAGGTTCTCCGGTGTATCCAAAAATCCTTCCATCGGTTCCACCCTGCCCCTCAGCACCTGCGCAGCCAGTGTTTATCAGAAGCCCCAAAGTGGAATGACTATGATAGGCCTGAAGAATTTAACTTTGCAAGGGATGTGCTGGACTACTGGAGTCAAATGGAGAAGGTGAGGGGGTATCTCTGATGGGGTTGGGGAACATGAGTGGCCTCACTGTCCTTATCTGAGGGTCACAGAACCAAGGACATCTTCTGCCTTAGCTTACCAGCATCATGGAAGAAACTTACACTTCAATTTGGCCACTTCTTCACTTCTCTGAGCCTCAATGTTTTGGTCTATGAAATGGGGATAATATAGGGTCATTGAGTAATTTCATTTAATAAACATGGTAACAGGTGAAAGTATTTAGTACTCAATTGGTGCTCCATAATTGTGACCAAGTGCAAAGTTCTAGTCACAGGGTCAGCAAATTTGTGTTAGCCTGAGTTCTCACCTTCAACTGATGGGACTGAGACTCGATCTGGACTTCATCTCATCAAACTTGGGCTTGACTTCTCAAGGTTCACCCAGAGGGAGGTATAGACCACCTGAATGTGTACATGAGCATCTGACTCATTTGTCCAAACCATGATTTCTTCCTTCCCTTGAAGATGGCAAGTCTAATTTGAGTCAACACCCTACTTAAACTTGGTCTCTCTAGGTTTTACATGTCTCTGCAGGAAACCCAAGAGCTTGGTTTATTTTTTCCCAAGGGACAGACTAGGAGATGAGCTGTGGTGACATGAGGGGTTCAGATATACAATAGGGATGTTTCTAGCTGTTAAGTTCCAGCCCACAATGCCTGCAGTATGAAAAGTGGCCCAGCATGCTCCTTGTACAGAAAGTTGCATACACCTGAGATGGAGGCGGAGCATTGTGTAATTTTTAAGTTTCACATAAACATATGTTCATATGTTACTAATTATTATTTAAGGCTTTTGTGCATTTCATGGGGGTTTTCTCCTCATTTCCTTCTTTCTCCTTCCTCTGAATTTTCAAACTAACCTCCAGAATAACAGAGCTTTCAGTCATAGAGGCCATCTTTTATGTGCCATGTCAAGCTTCTTGAATTTAATCTTCTGATCTAATGGGTGAGGGACCTGGGGTTCCAAGGGCTTAAGTAACCTTCTGGAAATCAAATACCTTGTATATGGAGGAACAGGATTTGGACCCAAGCTGTCTGATATAATGCATGTTACTAGCCACAGTGCTAAATGTTTTTTATTAAACCTGGTCTCACTTTATAATGATGTCAAAATGTCTCTGTGTTCAGAATATAAATTGGCATTTCTAATTGCCCAGAACAGCAATCTCGTTAAGGACTTTTGAACCATGAGATGGATTGGAGAGGGAGGATGACCAAGGAAGAGCCATCCTCCTTGCAAGTCTTATCTTCATAAAGTCCTTATTAGATGGTCATGCAGAGGCCCACAGTTTTAACCACCAAGTAAATAATTCTCCCCTGGGATGCCAGATTTTGTTAGTTTTTTAAATCATCTTTATCAGTCATTGTCAACCCCCCATATCTCCAAATCCACGCCCCAGCCTTCCCATCCCATTAGTGTTCCTTCTCAGCACTTCTGTTACACCAGTTTCAGCAATTCCATTGGCCTTGTTCATGATCAATAATTGCCATCATCACTTTCACACAGCAGTGATTTGCAAAGTGCCTGACACCTAGCAGTCCCTCAAGAAACATTCATGGAAGAAATAAATTTTGATACCTGCCTTACAAGCATCATAGATATTGATTCCAATAATGTGAAAGACCCTCCAGAGGTCATACCACTGCACTCCACTCCTGCTTTCTGTACCCCTCCTTTTACATTAATAAATGTCACACAGAAACTTGATCCTTGACCAAACTGACAACACAAGTGAAGTCACAACACATTGATGGGATTTGTTTTCACTCACCTTTCAACACATTTTACTTTTTTTTTTGCTGCTGTCAAAGAATTTTTACATAATAAAGCAAAGTACCTTGTGGGCCAATCCTTGGATGGGATACAGTCACTCATTCAGGCCACCAATTCATAACTCCTGTTTCTTCTTTTAAATTAAACCCTAGGCAGCTTCCTAGCATTTTACACTCAACTTCAATAGACTTCTGGAGCAGCCTCCCAAATCCACTCATGAGAGGTTGTGCTCATGCAAACAGTTGCCCATCCCATCTCTTAGAGGATGCATTTGTTCACTTAACACTCAGTGAGACTCTAACATGGGCCAAGTTCTAGTCTAGATGCTGGGAATGAAAAGTAAACAAAACAAATAATTCTACATTTTCCCTCTCATACAGTGTGATTCCCACTCCATGTCTTAGAAGAGGTGAATACAGCATCTGGGACATTCAGATATATTTATTTTGATAAAAATCAAGTCAGGAGCAAATACTCCCTACCAATCCTGGATGAAATTTAACACTAAACATTGCCATGTCAATATAGCCAAGTATGTATTGGCGGCAAAGCTTAAAAATCCAATAGCTGAACACCATTACCTAACTCTTTGCTTTATATTCTTGGTTCAAATAGATGAATATATGTGCTGCAAACACCTCATATTCCTTAGGATACAATAGTCATATCTACCTATGTTTCTTTGAGACGATGTGTCTGTTTTGTGTCTCCTGAATTTTATTTCACAACTTTACTTAAATCATTATTAGCAGTCATGGGATCAACACAATTTAAAAGGGTCCTCAGTTTCCTCTGAAGCAATAAGGCTTTTGTCCCAGCATCCCATAAGTGAATCCTCTATGGTGTTCACAAACGCTCTGTCTTTTATAATTCTAATATACATACAGTATCATTAGCATGAGAAAGTAAGCTCCTTGAGGTTGTGAAACTTTTATCAAAATGATAAAATGATTGAGTGTTGTATTCCCAGCATGGAAAACATGACTACTATATTAACTATTTATTGAATGAATCGAGACGCACACAGCAACACAACCTCATCAACTGAACAATATTCCTGCCTGGCCATGAAGTGATTGTCTATCTAGCAAAGAGCTATCTACTCTCTCCTGGAAGGGGTAAGCTCTTCCAGTGGCCAAAGACAGCTTTCCAGAGAACTTTCATGGTAGTAGTCTCTTGGAAATATGCACATGGGAATAAGGAAGTTTATCACAACTAAGCCTCGTGCAGTAAAGGAAACATGGTTCAGGAACTGGAAGCTGGCTTTGGGGGCTTCTTTTGTAAAATCAGATCTCATAATACTAAACACACATTCACTCCTGCATGGTGGCTGAGTATTTACTACCCCCTTGGAAAGCACCTGGCTTTTCAGCTTGCCCCAAAGAAATCTGAAGTCCTTTCTCATTTGTTACAAGCTTGATCCTTGTAGGCTCTGAGTTTACAACCTCTGGTGTAAAAATCAGATTATACCAATTTATCTAAATATTAATGGCATAATACATATTATTTACCAATTAAATATGAGCCAAAAAAATATTAACTTCCAGGTTTTACAATTATCTTCCTTGGTAAATTCTTTTATATTTCAAGTATCAATCAATGAGTTCATTCATGTGAATTGATTCTCCATGATTGTGTTTCCCAGTTTGACATATCATATTATGCCTTCTAAAAAATCTTTTTCTTTATTAGAGAAGTGGTGGGTTTATAGAGCAATCATGTAGAGAAAACAGGATTCCCATATACCACCCCATCACCACTCCTTGCTTTGGTGTGGAACACTCGGTACAATTGATGAGAGCAAATTTTTACAGTAATAATATTAATTAAAGTCCATGGTTTAACTTAGGGCTCACTGTATAGTTTAGTTCCATGAAATTTAAAAAAACTATTCTGTTACCATATATACAATCTAACATTTTCCCCTTTTAATCATGTTTCAGTGCTGTTGTGTTCACAATATTGTGATAACATCACCAACATGCATTGCCAAAACATTTCCATCATTCCAAACAGACTCCTGTACATTTTAAATCTTAACTTCCCATTCCCAATCCCCACCCTGTCCAGTAATTTATATTCTAGTTTCTTTTTTTTATTTTTTTTTCTTTTTTTAATGTTACATTAAAAAAATATGAGGTCTCCATATACCCCCATTCCCCTGCCCCCACTCCTCTCCCAAAAACAACAGCCTCCTCAATCATCATGAGACATTCATTGCATTTGGTGAATACATCTCTGAGCACCACTTATATTCTAGTTTCTGACTCTATAAGTTAGCTTATTTTAATTTTCAAATCAGTGAAATCATACAATATTTGTCCTTTTGTGTCTTATTTCACTCAACTTGATTTCTTCAAGGTTCATTATGTCACATGTATCAGAACTTCATTCCTTTTTACAGCTAAATAATATTCCATTGTGTGTGTATACCATTTTTTTAAATCCATTCTTCAGTTGATGGACACTTGTCTTGCTTCCATGTTTTGCATTTGTGAATATTGCCACTATGAATATCACATCCAAATATCTGTTCAAGGTCCTGCTTTCAGTCCTTTGGGGTATATACCTAGAAGTGGTATTGCCAGGTCATATGGCAATTCTATACTTAGCTTCCTGAGGAACTGCCAAACTGTCTTCCACAGTAGCTGCACCCGCAATGAGTAAGTGTTCTTATTTCTCTGCATCCACTTCAACACCTGATATTTTCCATTAGTTTGTGCTTTTTAAAATAAAATTTCATTGAAGTATATCATTCATACACCAATATACATAAACAATAAGTGTACAGTAAAAGTTGTGAACTTACAAAACAAACATATCATCATACAGGACTCCCATATATCACCCCCCCACTGACACCTTGCATTGTTGTGAAACATTTGTTACAAACTGTGAAAGTGCATCGTCAAAATATTATGACAAACTATTGCCCATGTCTTACATTTGTGGTATTTCCCCCAACCCACCCAATTACTAAAATCCTATATTGACATTATATATTCATTATAGTTCTTGAGAGAATGTTCTCGTATTTGTTCTGTTACCACAGTCCATTTTGCACCAGTGGATTCCCTGTGTTATACAGTCCCATGTTTTATACAGTCCATTCAAAGTGTACACTCAGTGGCCCTTATTTTCATCATAGAGTTGTGCTGCCATCACCTCAGTCAATTTTAGGCTGTTTTCATAACTCCAAAAGAAAAATCCCATACCTGCTTTTACCACCCTATTGTTGTGCCTCGGACTTGATATACCTTCTTTTCCATTGTTTCAAAAAATATTACATTACAGTTAACTATTGTCCATAAGTTACATTAGTTGTAATTTTCCCTTGCATCACCATATTGTTAGCACTTTGTCAAAGAAGAGCATTTTTATATTTACACTATTATCCTCAATCTTCATTCACCACCAAAATCACTGTTTTATACATTCCCTAGATTGTTCCATAGCTTCCTTTCAATTGACGTCTGTATCTGTTCTGCTAAGAAAGAGGAAGAAACTCTAAATGCTCTATAAAATCAGTTTTATTCAATTAAATGCATTTCAGGTCAGGTTATATCAGAGGTTATATCAAACACAACATCTGATATCTTATGAGGCCAGGAAGTCTCTCTGGTGGCCAATCAGAATCCCAATTGGAAAAACACAGTCCGGGGCAGAGTGTCCCCTCATAGGTGAGACTTCAACCCGCAGCTAAAAGGGGCCCTACTCTTATAAGAGACTAATCTGTGATATCAGGGTGGTCATGCAACTCATGCTTTGTCAGCACCCCCTGAAAACCAATGCCCCTCCAGGAGAGTGGCCAGTTCCCCCGAGGAGAGCCACCGTGCCCCAAAGTGCTCTATTCTATACATGAACAGGAACATGAAGGTTTTCAGCCTTTTGTTTTACAGGACATGTAAATGTCACATCTGATAACTTGTTCCTTTTAAACATTTCTCTTTTTTTTGGTTCCTAGCTGAGGGGGTTGTCTGCATAGTAGCATTACAACATGCCAAAGGATGATGGATAAGTTTATCATTCACGTTTCTAGGCTAAAACAGCAGACACTATTGATTAGAAAGCTTATGAATTCACAATTCTTAGTAATTTTCTTATAATGCATCAATGTCCAAAGACTACTCCTTTCAGCCACAATCACATTTATAAATCAGTAGTGTTGATTATATTCGCTATATTGTGTTACCATCAATTCTATTCATTTCCACTCTTATTAACCCTATTAAACATTCTACATTCATTATCTGCTCCCATTTTCAATGTACACTTTATCTCCTAGTAATGTATACTCTACAGCAGGGGTTCTAAACCAGGGGTCCATGAGCTTGAATTGAAATTCAAAACAAAACCTTATTCTTGTGGGAATGTTTTAGTGCAGGTGTGATATATTTTTAAAATAATACACAGTATAGTGTTGACTTAGTAAGGGGTCCATGGTTTTTACCTGACGGCCAAAGGAGTCTATGGAACAAAAAAGATTCATACTCCTGCTCTAGAATTTACCTCTGCGAGTTTACTCATTGTATTTAGTTCATATTAATGAGACCCTACAATACTTGTCCCTTTTTGTCTGGCTTATGTCAGTCAACATAACATCCTCAAGGTTAACCCATGTTATCATATGCAACCCAATTTGATTTTGTCTTAGAGCTGAGTAGTATTCCATTGTATGTATATACCACATTATCCATTCATCAATTGATGGACACTTAAATAAAGTGAAAAATGCTACTATGATGTGTGCAAATGTCAGTTAGTGTCTTTCCTTCAGTTCTTCTTGATTTATTCCTAGGAACAGGATTGCTGGATCATACAGCACTTCTGTAGTCTATAATGCTATATTAAACTTCCTGAGGTACTGCCAAACTGTCTTCCACAGAGGATGCACCATTCTATATTCCCACCAATAATGAAGGAATGTTCCTACCTATCCACATCCTCTCCAGCATTTGTAGTTTTCTGTCTCTTTTTTAAAATAATAGCCATTCTATATGGTGAAATCTTGTTGTAGTGTTGATCTGCATTTCCCTAATAGCTAGTGATGTTGAGCATTTCTTCATGTGCTTTTTGGGAATTTGTATTTCCTTTTTGAAAAATGTCTATTCAAGTTTTTTGCGCATTTCTCAAATTGGATTGTTTGTCTTTTAATTGTTGAGCTGTGTGATGTTTTTGTATATCATGGATAGTAAACTCTTATCAGATATATTATTGCCAAATATTTTCTCCCATTGAGTCAACTGTCCTTAGAGATGGAAAAGTTTTAAATTTTTATAAGGTCCCATATACCTATTTTTTTCTTTTATTACTTGTTCTTTGGGTTTCAAATCTAAGAAACCATTGCCTAACACAATGTCCTAAAGATGTTTCCCTATGTCTTCCTCCAGAAGTTTGATAATTTTTAGCTCTTTTATTTAGGGCTTTGATCCATTTTGAATTGATATTTTTATATGCTGTGATGTAGAGGTCCTCCTTCTCTGTCTCTCTGTCTCTCTGTCTCTCTGTCTGTCTCTTTCTTTTGAATAGAGATCCAGTGTTCCTAGCACCATTTGTTGAAGACACTATTCTTTCCCGATTGAGTGATGTTTGCCACCTTGTCAAAAATCAGTTGGCCATAAATGTGAGAGTTGATTTCTGAGCATTCAGTTTGATTCCATTGGTCATTCTGTCTGTCTTTATGTCAATACCATAATGTTTTAGTTACCATGGCTTTGTAATAAGTTCTAAGATTGGGAAGTGTGAGTCTTCCAACTTCTTTCTTCTTGTTCAAGATGGCTTTAGCTATTGGAGCCAACTTACCTTCCATATAAATTTGATGATTGACTTTTCCATTTCTGCAAAGATGGTTGTTGGAATTTTGATTGGGATTGCATTTAATCTATAAATTGCTTTGGGATAAATTGTATTGGCATCTTAACTATATTTAATCTTCCAATCCCTGAACATAAAATGGCTTTCCATTTATTAAAGTCCTCTTTCATTTCTTTTAGCAATGTTTTGTAGTTTTCTGTGTACAAGTCCTTTATATCATTGGTTAGATTTATTCCTAAATTCTTGATTCTTTTAGTTTCTATTGTGAATGGAACTTTTATTCTTGCATCTCATATTACATCTTGATCATTTAGTTGAGACTGTGAGAAGTAATCTTATTTCTTATCTACAACAATCTTCAAAAGGAATAATCTGCCATTTATAATTTTAGGTTATCTTTAAACCACTTTCTTTATAAATTGAACTGGTGGTCAATCTTATGTCTAGTCATATGTGAAATGGCTAGTTTAGACAGAATCTATATCCAGGAACATTTGATCTTTGCCCAATTTAAGAAACCAAATTATTCCTTCTCTAAAGAAATAAAAGCCAAAATCCATCTTTAGATTCAATTAAGTATTAGATTCCCTAACATTCCTTATTTATATCCCTGATTTGTTTTCTTATTGAGTCAATCAACAAATACTATTTGACAGGCATTCTTCTAAGTTTTTCCAGAAAGAATTTTAATGCTATTACTATTTTTAAAAAGGTATCAGTTTTCTAAGACAAACTCTTAACATACTATTGTAAATGTTAAAATTTTTAGACATAGCTTATTCTTATTGGAGAGGCAGCATGGTATAATGGTTAAGGTTATTGACTTTACAAGCTCATTGCCTAGTTTTAAATCCCAACACTGTGACATTGAAAAAATCGCTTCACTTTTCTATTTGTCCCAGAAAAGGAGAATAACAGTAATGCCTACCTCAGGGGATTTTTAAATATGGATTAAACTAATTAATAATCCTCAATTAGTAAAACACTTAGAACAATTACTGACCCTTAGAAAAGACCAAGGGAGTTTTGACACATAAGTAAATAAATACATGAACAAATAAATAAGCTATCTATGTGTTTAACATTTAGATTTTAAACTTGAACATTTATCCACACATAAAATGCAAACACAAAAATTTAACTATTATCATGTTTATTATCTGAGGAAAGGACTCCCACAAAATATCATCTGATAAAATGTAATCAATGTTTCATTTGCCTAGAAAAATGGCTTTAAGCTTTTCTGAATACAACAGCCTCCAATTTAGGAACACAAATCACTGTTCTTTCAAGGATATTGGTTACTTTTTGTTATATTTGATATATTTTATTACTTTTATTAAAGTTAATCTATATACATAGAGTGCATGTATTTGATCAATTTTTACATAGTAAGGAAATTTTTCATAGTGAACATGTCATAATCCAGAATAAGGAACAGAACATCACTAAGGCCCCCCAATCCCCTTTCAACTCCTTGCAGTTACTACTCTTACCACACAACTGCCTAGAGCAGTTTATTGCGCAGGCTTATTTCATCTCCTACTACATGGATTGCCTTTTAATGCACTTACTGGATCTCTTTAGGTAAACAGCATTTCTTAATGAATGTAATCTATTTTAGGATTTTTTGGGTTTTTACTATTAACACATTTTGTATCTTGGTTTAGACATTATTGCCTATTTGAAGATGCTTAAAATGCTCTCCTATGTTTTCCTTGAAATATTTTGTTTTATCTTATGTATTTAGACCTGCAACACTTTTGGAATTTATTTTTGTATGGTCTAAGGTAGGGATTTTCCATGAGATCTCCACTTGATCGAGCACCATTTATTGAAAATATCATCCTTTCCTTACCACACTGCAGCACTTCCTTTGTCATAAATCAAGTAACCATGTATATGGGAGTTTTTCAGTTTCTGAGCAATTTATTCGTTACATTGGTAGGTTTGTCTATCCTTATGCCTAAACCATGCAGTTTTAATTGCTGTAGCTTTTTAATACATTATCAAAATAATGTATTTTGTATTATACATTATCTAGCCCTGTTACTCTCCAGGTTTGTTCTTCTTCATCAGATTTTCTTGGCCAATTCTTAGCCCTTTGCATTTCCATAAAAATTTTATAATTAGCTGTTAATCTACACACCCATACACAAACACTCAACATTCTGAGAATTTAATTGGGATTTCATTAAATGTATTAAAAAATTGGGGGAGAATTGACATTATAATATTAAGCTTTTAATCCATAAGTATGGTAAATTCTTCTACTTATTTATATCTTATTTAATTTTTCTCAGTAATGCTTTATAATATTCAATACTAAAATCTTGCAATCCTTCATAAAATTTATTCCAAGATATTTGTTTTTGTTGCTAGTAAATTGTTTTAAAAATATTATTTCCTACTTGTTTGTTGCTTGTATATAAAAATTCAGTAGATTTTGTGCATCGATGCTATCCATCGGTCTTGCTAAATCTATTTATTCATTATATAAATTCATCTGTTAATTCTTTTTTTTTTTTAAAGATTTATTTTTATTTATTTAATTCCCCTCCCCTCCCCCGGTTGTCTGTTTTCTGTGTCTTTTTGCTGCGTCTTGTTTCTTTGTCCGCTTCTGTTGTCAGTCAGCGCCACGGGAAGTGTGGGCGGCGCCATTCCTGGGCAGGCTGCACTTTCTTTCACGCTGGGCGGCTCTCCTTACAGGTGCACTCCTTGCGTGTGGGGCTCCCCTACGTGGGAGACACCCCTGCGTGGCGCGGCACTCCTTGCGCCCATCAGCACTGTGCGTGGGCCAGCTCCACACGGGTCAAGGAGGCCCGGGGCTTGAACCGCGGACCTCCCATGTGGTAGACGGATGCCCTAACCACTGGGCCAAAGTCCGTTTCCCCATCTGTTAATTCTTTTGGATTTTCTACATGCATAATGACATCATCTCTGAATAAGGTAAACATTATAACTTTCCTCCAATCCTTACACTTTATTTCTTTTTCTTTTCTTATTATATTGACTAGAACCAGCAGTATGACATTCAATAGACTGGGCATCTTTGACCCCTTCCAAGTTTCAGAGGAAAGTTTTTAACATTTTATCATTGATTATAAGGTTTCCAGTAGGTTTTTGGTTGATATTCATTATTAAATCAAGGAAATTTCTATTTATTCTTAGTCTTCTAAGACTTTTTATGATAATAGTGTTGGATTTTGTCAAGTGCTTTTTTGAAATAGCCATGTGATTTTTCTCTCTTTTTCCCATTAGTCTAGTAAATTGCATAGATTGTTTATCAAATGTTAAATTATCCTTAAATATCTAATGTCCCATTTAAAAATGTTTCATCCTTTTAATATATTACATGTAATTGTTTGATAATATTTTATTTTACCTTTTTATATCAATATTCATGGAAAAGATTGATTGGTAACTTTACTTTTTTGTAATGATGCCCCTTGCAGGACTCAAGATTATAATAGTCATAAAAATTTGGGAAGTGTTTCCATTTTTTGTATATTCCAGAAGAATTAGTGTAAGATTTCTGTTGTTTCATTTTATGATAATTTGCTGGTAAAGCCATGTGGTCCTAGGGTTTTCATGGTAGCAAGGTTTTGAATAAAATATTCAATTTCTTCAATAGATACAAGGTTATTAAGATTTTTGGAGCAACTTGTCCCTTTCATCTAAATTGTTAAATCTGCATGTCATCCTTGCATAGGAGCCATGCCAATCTTCTCTGATTCATTCCAATTTTATTACATGTGCTGCCAAAGTGAGCACTATCAATAACTTTTATTTTTTATTTTTGTTATAAAGTACCAGAGCCTGGGATTGAACCGGGTCCTCATATGTGGGAAACTGGCACTCAGCCACTGAGCCACATCCACTCCTCTGAGTTGGCTTTTTCATTTGTTTGCTTGCTGTTTGATTTTTTGTTTTTAAGAGTCATCGGGGACAGAACCCAGGACCTCTCATGTGGGCAGCAGATGCTCAACCACTTGAGCTAAGTCTGCTCCCAATCCATAATTTTTTGTTTTGTTTTGTTTTATTTGTTTTTTGTTTGGTTGGTTTTTGCCTTAAGCAATGAGCATTCATTGGCTCCTGGTTTTGAGGCTATGAGATGTCCAAAATCAAGAAATTGAGAAGGCAGTGCTTTCTCCCAGAAGCCGATCTATAATATTTTAAGCAATATCTCTCCCAAATCTCAGGAGTTAGAGTCTAAAAACATGAGTCAGGTTTCTGAGCAACAATTTGCTTTCTACTTTATTGCAGCAACTTTCCCATCATTTTGTGAATGCATACAAAAGTACTACATACATTGTTCTCCTTATAAGAGCAGTGCATAACTTCATTTGAACTTCTTAATTTTCTTTTATATGTTGCAGGGACTTTTTATGATAGATTTTTCTCCTATGTGTGAATACATATATAAAGTACTTATCCATTACTCTCATCTTCCCTTACCTCAGATAAGATAGACTTCTTTGTTCCAAACCTCTGCCATAAAGGCAGTAGAAGCATGTTTGCATGTAGGTGGAAAAAGATTCAAGAAGAATATACGCTAGTTACTAGTGTTGACCTCCAGGGAGTAAAAACTGAGATGAGGCATTTAAAGGATTTTCTCTGTTTACATCAAAAGCTTTTGATTGCTTAAACTTTTACTCTGAATATCCTTTGCTCTGAGAATAAAAACATGAAAACTATTTTTAAAACATGCTCATTATAGAAAATGTTGGGAAAATAAGAAATTTAATTAAACAACAAAAGAAAATTAACCGTAAGTTTTAAACCATTTACATACATATGTGTAAGTCTATCTTATTCACTCATGGGTTCTTTTTGTCAATAAACAGAGCCTAACAAATAATGAGGACTTAGTAAATATCTAATGAATAAATGAATATTATTACATAAATTTGTATTACAATGTATATATGGTTTTACTTTTCTAACTTAATATATTGTGAGCAAAAATTATTCTGAAAATACTTATTGATTTTATTATATTCCATCATATAGAAGTAACTTAATTTTTAAAATATTCCCTTATAATTGAGAAATTAAGTTATCCTCTTTTATTTTATTTTGTTGCCATAATAATAATAACTGTTGAGCACCTACTATGTGCCAGGCACAATTATAAGCACTTTACTCCTTTAATTAAAACCCTTAAAACTTTACTATCTGTAAGTAGCACTATTATCCCCATTTCATAATTGAGAAAACTGAAGCACAGAGAGGAACCCACTGTTCCTATGGGACGAAGACTGACATATGGGAGAATGATTTTTAAATCTTCAACAGATGACTTGAAGGCTCTTCATGGTCATATGGGGCTTGGTGGGGTTGTGGTGGAAAGGGTTGGTTGCTACACAAGGCCACAAGTAGGTGAATGGATTTGACCCTGCCTCCCACTTTTCTTGGCTGTATAAATGGAATCTCAGCCCTTAAGTTAGGTTCACACTGAAATGTGACCATGGCATTGGATTGGCCAAATCTGTACCCTTATCTCTTGATGTAGGGGCTAACACATGGTATATGCTCTTGACTAGGAGGGCAGGAGAGGTCCCAACCCAGCTCTGTGGTGGGTGAATGGTGAAGGGAATGAAGTGAAGTGGAGCTTTGCCGAGATGACAGATCTAACCTGCCGTGTAGCCAACGTCTTCTCGCAGACCTGTGGCCTCCAACCCGGGGATGGTCTGGTCTTGCTTCTTCCCCGAGTGCCTGAGTGGTGGCTGGTGACCGTGGGCTGCATCCGAACAGGTCAGTGATTCAACGGGCCCCCAATGGAACTTCAGGGCTGACATTGAGCCCATTGGTCCTGGGACATTGGGACCCTGCTCTGAGGATCTGGCCTCAGCTCCTCATGCTGGCACTACAGAGCAAGCCTCCCTGCCCTCCAGGAATTAACAATCGGTTGGGAAAAGAACATACTTTATCTTCCCTCTTTCTTCCTTCTTCACAATCTTTTTCACACTCCCTCTCATATTATCTCACTCTTTCTCCCTCAAATTCTCATGCTCACAGAATCTCAAACACAATCTCATACATTCTCTTTCTCTCTTTTACATTCTTTCTCTTGAACAGTCTTAGATGTTCTCACTTTTTAAAACATTCATCAATTGTTATCATTTTGCCAGATTTGTGCCCACTCTCTCTATCTCTGTCTGTGTGTGTGTCTTTCTCTCCTTCTCTTCTCTCTCCCTCCCTCTCTCTGATGGAATCATTTGAGAATCAGTTGCATTGTGTCACTTCACCCATAAACACTGCAGCGTATATCTGCTAAGAGCAAAACTCTTTCCTTCACATAATGGCAATGCAGTTATCACACAAGAAGACTAATATGATGCAATATGTACATCTATTGTCAGAATTCCTCAATGCCCTATTAATGTCATTTATATTTGCTATATTTTTTCTATAAATCCAAAATCCAGTCAACTATCATGCAGTGCAATTAGTTCCCAGTCTCTTTAGTCTCCTTTAATCTAGAACAGTCCTCCAGTCTTTTTTTGCATGGCAGTGACATTTTTGAAGAGTCCAAGCCAATTGTTTTGCTAAATGATCCTCAAGGTTTGTATTTATGAGTTTTTCCTCATAATTACATTTGGGTTACATACTTTTGGCTGGAGCACTGCAAGGGTGTTGTCCTACTTTCTCAGTGCATCACATCATGGGGTGATCATTTCATCATCAGTGATCTCAGTTGATCACTTGAATAAGGTAGTATTGGCCAGACTTCTCCTTTGCAAGGCTTCCTTTTGCCCATTACAATGAATAAGTAATCTGTGGTATAATGCTTAGGAAACTGTGAATGCCCTATTTCCCAACTGACTTTCACACAATGGTCTTAGTATCCATTGATGATTCTTGACTGAACTGAACACTATAATGGTGGTTTTAAATAGTGATTTTCTATCTCTATTATCCTCTCTACATTTAACTAGTTAGAATTCTTCTTTAAAGATTAACTTTCTTTCTACATTTTAACTATCCATCAACCAGTCTCATCTGCCTTCTATTGTCTACCTAATTTAGAATCAGTATGGAACTCACGGATTCTTTTTTTAATAACTTCTCTCATTCTACCGTTCCATCTTGCACGTTCACAACACTCAAGCTCTCCGCTGCTCATTTTCTTTCTCTCTCTCTCTCTTTATCTCTGTCTCTCTCATGCTCATATTCTGTCACACATAAAATAGTTTATTGATTTGGCAAAATAATGTGAATAAAAAATTAGCAGCAAAGGAAGAGGGAGGATAGGGGAAAAGAGCTATGTCTTCTGTAGAATTAAGAGACAGCCCATGGGCTACCCAAGACTTGAGCTGAGCCCTCTGGGATAATGAGAATTTAGAAGGAGCAGTAGCAAAGAAAGGCATTCCAAGCATGGTCATAGCACATAGAAAGGCTTAGAGTCAGGAAGAACGTCCATGAAAGATGACCCTTTCCAAATAAAGAATGGGAATTGTGGGAGAGAAGGATGGAGAGTGGGCAGTGACTGAATGTTAGGATGGGGAGTTTGGTGTTTTCCTGGAGAGAGGACACATGTGTTAGTGCAGGGAAGAAATGTAGAGGGAAAAAAAATCAGTTCTTCATAGAAATTAACCAGACAATACAGAAGGTGGGAAGGCAGGAAGATTCAGGACAAGGCATCAGGTAGAGAGGCTAGAGTCCAATGGGGCACCTGAAGATATGAACTAATTGTTGGTGGTAGAGATGGAGGGAAAATTCAAAAGGCAATGTGATTACTGCTTAACTCCAAATGAGGAATGAAGAGAGGAGAGGAGATTCAAGATGGCACAAAGGGACAGAAGAGAGGAAATTGAGAAGAGGAATTCCAAGGACAGAGATGCTGCTGGTCCTGAGGTGGGGGAGGACTACCTTACTCATATCTATCTTCCTAGACCTGCTGTAAAGTTGTGTAAAGTAGGAGCCACCTATCTGTGCTCTGGTGGGATATATCTATAATAGAAAAGGTTGTGACGGGGCTTTCCAACTGGAAGGTGCATTAGAATCATTTAGGGATCTGGTTCAAATGAAGATTTCACTTCAGCAGGTTTGGGATGAGGTCTGGGATTCTGCATTTCTAACAAGCTCCTAGGTTGTTCTGATGCTATTGTTTGATAAAGAACACTTTGCACAGCAAGCTCTTACGGGGTTTCTGTGCAGTCAAGTTAGGGCTGAAACTCAAGGCTATGGAAGATAACCAGGAAATAAACAGTCCCTTTCTCATCCTCAGGGATCATCTTCATCCCGGGGACCACCCAGATGAGGGCCAGGGACATTCTCTACCGACTCCAAGCATCGAAGGCCAAAGGTGTTGTGACCACAGATGCCCTGGCCCCAGAGGTGGATTCTGTGGCTTCTGAATGCCCTGCTCTGAAAGTCAAGCTCCTGGTATCTGACCACAGCCGTAAAGGGTGGCTGAACTTCTCATCACTGATTAAGTGAGTTTCTGGCCTGTTGATTGCACTCTCTGCAGAATGGTAGATGAAAACCATCTTCTCCCAAGGGCTGGGAGGCCAGGGGCCAGTGGTGAGATGCTCACCAGTCTGGAGGTTGGAAACTTTCTCTTTCCAGCTATGTCGTTTCCTCGGCTGTGTGACCTTTGGCTAGTTCCTTCCCCTTTCTTGGTCTCAGTTGCTTTATCCCTAAAATAGGAAGCTGAAAATCTGTGTTCCTCTAATTAAAATGTACAGACTCCTGGACTGTGGTAAGAGGATATATAGAGGTAGAAGATTGTTATGTTTCATCTTCCTTGTAGGTGGCTACTCTAAAATATTAAATTTATAGAAAAATAAATATATTAATTACTTGAATGAAAGATTCAAATGAATTTTTAGGATGAAACATGAGACTTCAAGAAAAACTGAGACCACAGCTGGCAGGCAGCTTTGGTGGGCAACATTTTGAATCCCCCAGTGGCAGAGTGGTAGGTGTTCATTCTCCTCTGCCTTTGGACACAGGGACAAAGGGAGGGAAATGTTAGAGAAAGAAAAGGCCCTTTCCACTTCCAAATCTTGAATTCTGTAAATGTTCAGACAGTTTTCACATTACACACATAAATCATAATGGGCTTGTTTTCTTGAAGTAACACCTGTTTTTAAAGCTCTTCAATCCCAAAAGGCAAATATTTCAGCAAAGTCACATCTTATGCTAAAGTCTAAAGTCAGAGAATGAAATGAAAAGAGTTAAAATCAAGAATGTTCTTGAAAAATCTCTTAAATCACCCAGAGTCCACATGGCATCCTGGGAGACCAATAGACACAGCATTGGGATTGTTTATAGTTTCTTTGGTTGAACACCAAATAAGGTAGCTAGCTTGTATTTAGAACCATCCCAAGTGGTCTCAGTCTAGGAGAAGCTCCTGAGAATCAAGACAGACTGAGGGTACCACTCATTCTGTCTGCCATCTCAAGTTCACACCAGGGCAGATACATAATATGTGGAATGATGCATATATGCATATGTTTTATATAATATATAATAAGAAATATATAAGATATGTATCATCCACTCTTTCTCTTCCTTGCTCTTTGGCCCATTCTCCATCACCAAGATCACCATTAAATTCCTGTAAAGTCAGTGTGAGTATCAAACAAGCTTAGCAGTGTGGTTAAATGCACAGAGTGTGGATCAGACTGCCTAGGTTTGAATCCTGGCTCTGCCAATTGCTAGCTGTGTCACAAGGCAAGCTATTTTTCTTCTATAAGCCTCTGGTTTTTCATCTGCAAAATCTGAACCATAAGCATAGGCTCCACCTCAGTGAATTGCCTGGAACATAGTAAGAGCTATGTAAGTGCCTGCTAAATTAAACAGCAGCCCTGTGTTTTTCCATTTTTGAAAGGAAGAAATAGCAATCCACTTGTCCAAACCACTCATAAAGTCAGTATAATGCTTAAGACCAGGAGAGCCAGTTTTGCCTCCAGCATGGCACATCCCCAGTTTCCTGACTTGAAGCCTCATGTTCCTTCCTTTGATTCCCTAGAGGATGGAAAAACAGCTAATGTGATTTCTCTCCTTTTGTCTTAAATCCCTTTGCAGATCAGCATCCCCAGAACACACCTGTATTAAGTCAAAGACAATGGACCCAATGGCCATCTTCTTCACCAGTGGGACCACAGGCTACCCCAAGATGGCAAAACACAGCCATGGGCTTGCCTTACGATCCTCCCTCCCTTCAACGTAGGAAACAGGACACCCCCTGAGAAGCTGGGGCACACACCTGGGATGGGGGATTGTGTGGTGTGGGGTGTGCACGTGAGCACATGTGCATGTGCTGGAGAAGCAGCTCCAAGTAACAGTGACTCCATTCTGCTTCTCCTTCCTGCTTTCTTTGGCTCAGAACTCTGGGGTCGAAGAAGTAAAGCTTGTGGAATCCTAAAGTGTTTGCTGATAGAGACCTTGGGACAACACAGGATGGCTGGCACATTTGTGTGGTGTCTGCGCACTTTCACAGGAGGTGGGAGGAAGAGTGGTTGGAGGCAGCAGGGACTCTACAAGCCACACAAATGACAGTCATTTTTTCCCTGTCAGTGGCTCCAGAGTTGGTTTGGGAGAGACAGAATAGTCTAACATTATGACCTGAGGTGACAGATGCCCTCCTCTCTCCCATTATGGGTCAATCAGACTTAAACTTTCCCAGTCATGAGCTATTTCAGAAGACAATAACTGGACCAAGCCATGCCTCCAAGCCACTGCCCACAAACTAAAGCAAACAATAGAGTCTGAACTCCTACCCTCAGGGAAATTATCTCTAAACCAAACCTCTTCTTCCCTCTCCACAACACCCCACCCCAAACTAGCAATCACATTCTAAATGTTTTACTAAATTATTGAACTTGATTAGAGGACGCAAAAGGTTTCTTGTGGGCAGTAGGTTCTTTAGTTACTTGATAATATAACAGGTGAGTAGCTAATGCCCAGGAGGAATGAGAGTGAGAGAAAGGGACTGGAAGGTAGAGGTTCCCATTCAGTGGAAATTAACACAGATACAAAAAGCAGGGAAGTACAAAGACTTAAGAAAAGCTGGTGCTTAAGGTGGAGGTGAGGGACCAATGGGGAGAATTGGAAAATTCTGGAAGGGACACAGCACACAGGGTTTATGGGCCAGGGTGTGGAGTTTAGACCTCATCCAGCAAAGCAGTGGAGGTGTATTGAAAAGTTTGAATTTTGCAAAGATCACTGTGACTGGGGGATGGAAAATGGGTTGAAGAACATGAGAGTGAAATCATGAAAGAATTAGAGTCTCTTAAGAGAATCCATATGGAAGATGGTGGTGGCCTAGTCTAAGTGAAAGAGAGATGACATATTAGGGGATAGAGGAGAGATCATCTGCTGGCAGATGTGGGAGGTAAGAGAGAAGAAGGAGTCAAGATTGACATGCGGGTTTCTGACATTCGCTGAAATACAGAGATGCTGGAGGAGAACCAGTTCAAAACTAAGGGAGGCAGAAGAGATTGGGATTTTCTGGGTTTTAGGTGGCCTGGGAGACATCCCAGAAGAGATGTGAAGTGAAGCTTAGAAGAAAGAGCACCCTAGGTAGTAATTTTCTGTTAGCCTGCCTCAATCTTAAGAAACATGGTGTGAGGTGTTGTGAATGGCTCATCAAAACCCCAGTCCACTAACAAAAAAGCTCCTCAGATCAATATCCTGGAATGGTGTGGTTGTGTTTTCTCAAGGAGCTGTTACATGCCAGAGGCCCTTTAATAGCAGTAAGAAAAGGGTGGATAAATGGGAAATCCTCCACCTTCTACCTTGCAACCATGGATAAATGATTGCCCTCTGACTAAATTCTTCTACTCCCTTGCCAAGATGGTGTATTCATTAAGTCTCTCTCTCTCTCTCCCTCTCTCTCTATCCACATTTCTATCTCTCACCATTGCAAATGGCAGAAAACCTAATCCTCACCTCTTTAAGTCAAAGAGGGACTAGGGAACTTATTGGCTTATGAAAGAGAGCAGCCCCAGGTTTGACTTCAAACTTGGTGGCATAGCCTCTAGATTAGGGTTTCGTCTCTCCATGGCTCAGCTAAGCTTCAGCTCTGGTGACACTCTTCTCAGAAAGGCTGAGCCAAAATGCCCAGCAGCATCACCTGGGACCTTTATCTGTAACATTCAACGCCAGTCAATGAACAACAGACTCTCCCAGCATTTCTGATCATTTTGAGTGATCTGATTTAAGTCACACGTGCCAGGAAACATGCTTGGTTAATTGGCAGCATTCTTTTGGGATGTAGGGCATGGGTCTGGAGCCCCACCCTAAGCCCCTGGACTGAGAATGAGAGGAAGGGACCAATACCCAAAAATCAAGATCAGCAGCTCTCACATTCTACCATGATCACTCAGCTGAGATGACTGTATTTTGGAGTTAGCAGGAAATGGCTACAGCTAAAGACTTCTGATATCATCTGGTGCCTATCTGACCCAGGCTGGATTTTGGCAGTCTTAGGAGCCCTGCTTGAACCATGGACAGCAGGGTCTACCCTCTTCATCCATCATCTGCCACAGTTTGACCCCAAGGTCATTGTACAGGTAAGCAGACTATCCTTCTACTATCAACAAACTCCCCAAGGAAACCCAGGTCTCAAAGTCAGAAGCTGGACCCTTGTGAGAAAGATTTTATTTCTCAAAGAAGCCCATTAGCCTAGTTTAAACCTGGTCTGGGTGTCTCATATTATATAAAAGGATGGCACCCTGAACAAGAATCACCATATCAGAATCACATCAGACAGAACCTCTTTGAAAATGCATATTTCTTAGCCCTTCCCCAGACTTTAGATTAGACTCCGGACATGAGACACATTTTTGAAAAAACATAGCAGCCAGAACAAGCTCTGGTCTCATGGCTCAAGCTCTGGTTGCTGGCTCAACAAAGGCCAAATAACTGGTGTGTGTGTGTGTTGTTACTCAGTACAGTGAAGTATTTAGAAGAGGAGACCTTGGAATATGACAGATCTAGCATCTTGTCCCAGCTTTGCCATTTATTAGCAGGTTACATAAACATGCTGAGTCACAGATTCCTTTTCTAAAACATGGTAGGGGCTGTTAATAGTTACTACCTCATGTAATTATAGTGCATATTAATGAGATAATTCAGGCAAAGTGTGCAGAGTGCTTAATCCAGAAGCTAGCATGTGGAAGGCATTCAGTAAATGGTAGTCTTTGCTCTTACTGTTATGTGCAGAGCATCGTGACGGTTTAAGGCACCTGCTTGAACCTCTTCCTGTAACCTGAAAAGCCTCTGTGTCTCCACTCACATCTTTGCTTTCCACCAAAGAGGCAGACCTGCCCTTCCACCTCTCAAAGTCCACCCCTGACACACACACAACTGCTGCACGTCCTGTTTTCTCTGCCCCTTGCCATCTACCTTTCCTCCTTTATTTTCAATCCCTTCATCCTCCATCAGCTCTACTCCCTCAGTCATAGACATGGTCAAAGTTCCTATTGTAAAGATACCTTCCCTTGACCCTGCTACCTGTTGGGCCAGCCCTGTCTTTCTCCTTCATCCCAAACTCTCCATAGAACATTCTCCACTTGCTGCAGCCCACTCCTCTTAACCCTCTTGCCCCCTAAAGCCTGCAGATCTCCAAGGCTCTGCCCTTACCTTCCCTCTCCCTTCTAAATGATCTCCTTCGCTTTTGTTTCTCCAGCAAGCACATCAATGCAGGTGACTCTCAAAACTGTGCTGCAATCTCATCTTCTCTCTCCAGGTTAATTCCCCTGTATTTAAGTGCTAGCTGGTCAAGTTCATGTGATCATCCCTCCAGCACTTGAAACCGCCCTTCCATATGTCATCACATGTGCCAGGATGCTTTAAGCATCTGAGGCTCAAAGCTGCACAAGCACACCAAGTCTCCTCCCCAAGTCTAATTCTCCTTCCATGCTATGGGGTGTCCCCGAAGTTATACAGTAGTTTTAATCTTGAATTATTTCAAAAGCATTCATGTTACATATTTTTTAAAAAGCAACAGCATTTGAAAGTTTAATCATTTAGATTTATGTTTCACATATTACTTTTGTGAAATTTTAATAGCAATTTTTAATTTATTATTTCAGTCTCTCTGATGGATGATGGAAAATTTTTAATCTAATAAAAAATGTACTATTCACAATTCACAAAAACAGAACATTCCCTCTGCTTCCTCTCTGCCCAAACCCTAAACTTAGCTCTCTAGCCAGCTCCATTCTAAGAGTCTCCTGCTCCCAGCCCCCCACCACAAGCTGCAAAGTCCCCAGATGAGTCATAAACTGCAGCTTAGCCACAATAATCCTAGCCAGCATCTGATGAGTGCCTTCTAAGTGCCAAGCTCTGGGAAAGACCCTTGACACATATTATCTCTAATCCTTACATACTAAGCAGTGCTCTATTGGGTGCAAGTAATAGAAAGCCCACCTCATGGAAAAGTGCGTGGGTGGGGGCACATTGGGGCAGCTCATGAAACTGGAAAGGCAGAGGGCCAGTTCTGGAACAGGAACCAGATAAGCATAAGGACTGCAGGCAGCTTCTGTGTCTCCTCTCTGCTTCTCTGCTCCCTTCTTTCTCTCTGGGGACCTGCTTTGCTGCTTTGTGTGCACAGAGCTGAACATGGTGACCAGAGCATGCACAGGCTTCCATCTTCCCTTGCCAAATGCCCATCCAGATCAGTTAGAATCCAGGTGGCCCAGCCTGGTCACCTGTCCTTCACCGGCCCAATCTTGAAGCCAGAGCAAGGTTACAGAGACAAACAAGGCTGCCCAAGGGGCTGGGGTGAGAAGATGGAGAGGAACTCTGGGTGGGAGCAGTGGACCTGGAAGTGGGGGTAGAACTGAAAATACAAAAGAGGAGATGAATGTGAGGTATTGCAGAGATATTGCTGAGTCCAAGGAGAGAGAGAAACCAAGGGTGACATGAGATTCCCACCCCACCCCTCATCGCCGTCCTATGAGGAAGATATGGCTATCTCTTTTTGCAGAGAAAGATACAGAGTAGCAGAGAAATTAATAGTCAAGGATTTAAATTCCAGCCAGTTAGATGCCCAAACCCACATTGTCTTCTCTTTGCTGTTTCTCTCCTAGCTTTTCTCCCCCTTGACATGAAAGCTTGAAAGGCTACACCTCTAGCCAAACAAGGGTGACTAGCAGATATTTTTAACCCTACAGAGTCTGGATCCAGCTAGTTCTAACCATACTAAATTTTCTTTCTTTCTCCTATGTGTCTAAGTATACCTCATTACTTGATGACTTTAATATTTTTCCAGCTCCTGAGCCTTTCCTCTTGCTATTTCTTCTATCATGATGGGCCTCCCCCTGTTCTCTGCTTACATATCTTATCCACTTCTCAGTGCCCGTATGAAATGCTACCTCTTCCATCAAGCCCCCTGGACTACCAAACTGGAAGAAATAGTTTTCTCTACTATATCCTTATAGAACTTCCTTCAAATCTCACTTCTGACAACTCCAGCTTTATCTTTTGAGTCCTGGCATTCAATACCAGGACCTGCTTTCCATGTGAGTTTGACTTCACCTTACTCTTCTTACTTTCCACCAGCAGTACCAGACACAGGGTCATGTATGAAATTCATGCTCAATATATGTATATTGAATGAATTAACAAGTAACTAAATGGGCTTTCTAGAGAGGAGGTCAGACCTGAAATGCTAATAGTCAGTGGATAGTGTCATGTGAACTGTAAAATTAAAATTCCTTCTCTTCTTACTTCCCAGACACTCTTCAAATACCCTGTCACCCTGTGCCTTGGTGCACCAGCTGTATATCGAATGATTCTGCAGCAGAATTTCCCCAGGTATGGTAGAAGTGGTTGGTATCAGTGATCTTTGGGTTGGATTTTGAGGATCTGATGCATGACAGTCTGACCATGTTTCCCTCTGGTTCTTTGAGCGTAATCTGTGGGTGCCTGTGTTTGTGTGTGTCTATTAAGTATTGGTGGTGATAATTATCACCCATCCAATTAGTTCATTAAACCAGAATCCAGAGAACTCAGAGAAACACTTTAGCAAACCTTGCATCATTATGGGGTTTTTCTTTTTAAAACATTTTCACTGTGAAATAAAAAGAACACAGAAAAAATACATAAAACAGAAATGAATTGTTGAAAATACCTGTATGACCACCACTCATGTCACAAAAATCAAACATCGACAGCACACTAGAGCTCCCCCAGGCCTCTCCCCCTCCCCTAAAGGCAACCACTATCTTGATGTCTATGGTCCACTCCTTGCTTTCTTTCATAGTTTTCCTTCTTATGAAATATCCCTGAGCAAAATAACTCAGTTTTATCTGCTTTTGAGCTTTATACACATACTCAGGCATTATCTTGTGACATCTCTCTTCCTTAATTCCAAATTATGTTTCTAAAATGAATCCAGCTGGTTGCATGTGTTCACAGTTAATTTGTCAATTTTCATTGTTGTATGATATCAAATTTCATGAAAATACCATAAATTTTTAAATCAATTCATCATTAATGGACATTTGGGTAGTTTCCACATCGGGGCTATTGCTGAATAATGCTGCAGTGAACTCTTGTACCTGTACCCTGATCATGTGAGCTAGCATTTCTGTAGGGTTTTTCCAGCAGAGGAAGTGCTGGGTCATACGACAATACCATTTTCAAAGTAGTGAATCAGTTAATGCTTCCACAAGGAGGGTGGGAGAATTCCCATTAGTCCCCATCCTGGCTAACATTTGTTATTGTCAGAGTTTCGAACTTTTGGCAAAATCTGGTGGATTCATGGAGTTATCTTACTGTAGTTTTATTTTTACATTTCCCTGTGTTTGAGAGTTAATTTTTAACTAAACTGAAATCTGGTCTTTGAAACTTGTGGAGTTTTATGTCTCTTTTAGACACTCTGAAATTGAAATGGCACTTCAAAAACCACAGGTAAATAAGTTTTAGACACAAAAGTTAAAATATCAAGGAGCTTCCTGACTACCCTTATGAAACAAATTCTGAAATGCAACTCAATCTCATTCATGGAACCTTGGTATAGCTAGATTCTGGTTCTATCTATATTTCAAAGCATACGTTACTTCCTACAACATTCTTCAGATGATGGTCCTTGTTAGAACCCAGTAATAATCCAATCCCATTTATCTACTTTGGATAAAGTCCCAGAAGAATGAGAAAGAAGCCCTCAGTGAATTCAGCCCCCCTTTTCCTCATTCTCAACTGTGAGCCACACGAGGTTGAGAAGGCTGGAAAAGTGACACCCAAGAGGTGGCCCATCCTTGCCCCATGCCAGCCAGCACTCAGACCCCATCACGTCCCCATTTTCTTCAAGGAACCTATTCCTTCTTGGACTGTTTTTATATTCCTTATGTTAGATTTCATGGGGGAAATGGAGGAGAGCACACGTATCACTTGATGTGCCTAAAACCACTGCAGATGTTCACATCAGGCATCATGTCCTCCCCAAAATGCCTTCTCTCAGGGCTGCTGCTGGTGACCCTTCTCCACCCTTTTCCCACATTTAACCCAGAAGCCCTATATCCTAAGCAGTTCACAAAAGCCCTTCTATGCCCTCCACAGAAGGCAGTGTAGTTTGGTTATCTCTCTACCATGTCTTTTGGGGTTTTATCCCTCACCCCTTTACAGTTTATAAAAATATCCCTTTTAGCCACATAGCATGCTTCCCTGAGATAGTTCTGATAAACATGCTTCTCTCCTGCCCATTCTTACATCATCATCCATATTTCATCCAGATCTCCCCCAATTTACCGCATAGCCTCATCCTCCCACACCCTGCCAGAACACGGGAAGTGACACCACATGACTTTGACCATGGGTATAATGCCCAGAAGGCAAGTGAGAAAGTGAGGATGATCTGATGCCAGCGCTGAGTTGGCTCCCACTACAATTGGGTGGGCCTGGAACAGAACCTGCAAGGCTGACCTAGGATGCCAGTGACTCCCTGCCTTCCCCTAAGCCTCAGGTTCCCAACCCTGGAGTACTGCAGTGCTGGCGGGGAGCCCCTGCTGCCCCAGGAGCAAGAGAAGTGGAGAAGACAGACAGGCGTCCAGCTCAGTGAGGTCTATGGACAGTCAGAAACGGTAGGTGGACAGGTCCTTTCTGGGCTGGACCAGCTTTGGCAGGCATCAAGCTTGGCAGATGAGCTGACTGTGGGCTCCAGAGTCCCAGGTGAATGTGCCCAGAGTCAATTTCCAGAAGGACATCGCACAGCTCCTCAACTCATTGAGGAGCCAATAATGCTGAAAATGATCGAACTACTGGACAAAAGTGTAAGAAGGGGTCTGAGGGCATTTTGCCACTGGCCCTGTGATCATTAGCTCAGGGGAGCTCAGACTGCTGATGGGATAGGAGGGTTTCCACAGCAAACCTGGCCACTGCCAGCAAGGCCTGCCCACTCCACCATTCCTTCCTAGGATGGCAGCCACAGATGCATCCTGGGAAGGGTCTCCAGATGTTCACTTCTGGATATATAGCATGGAGGGGGCAAGACTTGTTGTATGCATCATACACACTGTGACCCCAGAGAGGGTCCTTGAGCTGCCAGGTAGGCATGGCATTTAGAATATAATGCATGTCTCAGACCTCAAGATGGCATCAGTGACTGGGTGGTATTGCTGACTTTGAACACGTTCTCAGTCCATTTGCAATGTGGGACAGAGCCGCTTCCACCCCCACCCCACTCTCCCTCCAGTGAACAGAGGACTCTGACCCATCTCAGGCCCTTTAGTCCCTGTTCATTTGCTTGCCTGACAATTTATTTTGAAAAAAAAAAAAGTCAACAAATAAGTCCATTGGTCTTCTTGCAGGTCTGAGAAATGTTGAGATTCAGGTCCTGTCCTTAAATGACTCAGAGTTTCTATTTGGGCAAGACCAGAACTGGGCACTCTACCCAACACCCCAGTCCCTTCAGTCGGCTACTTGCAGCAACAGAATACTCAGTCCCTTATATGCAGGAGGGGCTTTATTTCTCAATGCACTTTTCACTCATCTGTGCAACATTTTTCAAGAACCTCCAGCATGAGTAGTGCAGTGATAGGGGGGGAAAGGGCCCCCAGGAGCTCAGGTCTGCATTCAAGTCTCAGCTATGCCAATGACAGGCTTCAAATCCTGAGGCATGTCATTCAGCCTTCCTAAGTCTTGGCTTCTCCATCCCTAAAATGGGCTATTACAGGTGATCTTGCTGGGTTGTGGTAGGTAAATGAGTGGAAGGGAGGAAAGCTTTGGCCGCAGTGCCAGCTCATAGAACGTGCTTGCGTTGTACTTACTGTTGTAAGTAGGTAGGAATTGTGTTAGATGCTGAGAGTACAGGGTGAGTGGGGCCATGTCTGTACTCAGGAGGTCCACTATTTACCAAGTGGGAAAAGACAGGCAAAAATAATAATAGTGCCCTCTAAGCTGCATAGAAATATGAAGAAATAGCCCACAGCAAGAGACTCTTCCAACTAACTTCTTTTGGGGCCTGAGTAACAGTTAATAATAGTCATTTACTGAACAGTCAGCATGTGCCAGGCACTGCACTAAGTTGTTCTCACATTCACAAGCACTCACACAGTTTCATAATCATCCCCTCCTACAGAGGAGGAAATCAAGGGGGATTAACTGGCCCACAGCTAGTGAGTGGGGGATTCAAGAATCAACTCCTAGGCTGTCTGGCTTGAAGACTCTTAACAAGAGAAAGAATGACACATAAGAGAACCACAAAGAAGGAATGAAGTTCCTCAGAAGGCAAGTTGGCACAGTGCTAGCAGAAGGAATGGCAAGAAAGAGCTGATCCTCAATGCAGGTGGAGTGGATTCCCAGCCCTGTTCACAGCCCCAAGTAATGTGTGTGGACACTTGGCCTTCTGCTGGCAAATGGGCCCATGCCTGGCATTGCCCAGTTCCTGGGGTTACCCTTCTGCAGGACTGTGAGCTCCTGAGGACTCCACATCTAGAATGAGCCCAGCCCACTTGGGGGTGGCAGACATCTGCTCATTAGACTCAGGTCTAAGCACATAGCCTGGAACCCAGCCATCCTCATGTCCCCCTGAGGGCCGCTGGTGATCCTCAATGCAGGTGGAGTGGATTCCCAGCCCTGTTCACAGCCCCAAGTAATGTGTGTGGACACTTGGCCTTCTGCTGGCAAATGGGCCCATGCCTGGCATTGCCCAGTTCCTGGGGTTACCCTTCTGCAGGACTGTGAGCTCCTGAGGACCCCACATCTAGAATGAGCCCAGCCCACTTGGGGGTGGCAGACATCTGCTCATTAGACTCAGGTCTAAGCACATAGCCTGGAACCCAGCCATCCTCATGTCCCCATGAGGGCCGCTGGTGTTCCATCCTGTGACCAGGGGGAGGCTGTGTACTATTCCTGCTGCTCTGTGATCAGCCTGCCCACTCCAGCCTCTTCTTTTGTTAACAGGGAATAACTTGTGGCATTTACAGGGGCATGAAGATCAAGCCAGGTTCCATGGGGAAGGCCATCCCACCCTTCGACATGCAGGTTTGGTCTTAATGGCATTGGCAAAGAGTAGACAATGCTTGGCTGGTGTTGTGAAGTTGTGTGACACCAGATGGCAGATCCAGTCATGCTCCTCTGCCCTGGCTGTCTGCCTCCTCCCTCCCTCTTTTTCCTTCCAATGTCCTATGCAGGTTGGAATTGACACCTGCAGTGCCATAGGGACCACACATGGGGCAGTGGAACAGAGGGTCTGGGGTCAGCACTTGCAGCTGTCACCAAGTCTGGGCTTTCAGGGTTTTTATGTTTTGTGTTTTTTTTTGAAGATTTATTTATTTTATTTCTCTCGCCTACCTCCCACCTCAGTTGTCTGTTCTCTGTGTCTATTTGCTGCGTGTTTTTCTTTGTCCGTTTCTGTTGTTGTCAGCGGCACGGGAATCTTTTGTCTCTTTTTGTTGCGTCATCTTGTTGTGTCAGCTCTCCGTGTGTGTGGCGCCATTCCTGGGCAGGCTGCACTCTCTTTCGCGCTGGGTGGCTCTACTTAGGGGGCGCACTCCTTGTGCGTGGGGCTCCCCTACGTGGGGGACACCCTGCGTGGCAGGGCACTCCTTGTGCACATCAGCACAGTGCATGGGCCAGCTCCACATGCATCAAGGAGGCCCGGAGTTTGAACCTTGGACCCCCCATGTGGTAGACAGATGACCTAACCTCTGGGCTAAGTCCACTTCCCTCAGTTTTTCTTGATCAGTGTTTTATGACTTGAAGAAACATTTGCAATGTCAATATGTCCATGAAACAATTAGACTCATGATTTGAATGTCACTATTTGCTGACTTTCAATGACATTTGATAGTTTGAATATCTTTTCTGATGGGCGTCCTCCACCACTCCCCCAATCCCATTGCCCCACTGAGGCCACATGAATGAGGGAGGGGATGGCTGGGTGATGAGAAGGGGATGGGGGAGCCCTGTGGGATGAGGCAGGAGGTTACGGGGAGGCCCTGCAGGGTGGGACTCACAGGCTTTTTCTCCAGATCATTGATGACAAGGGCAACATCCTGCCACCCTACACTGAAGGAAACATCGGCATCAGGATCAAGCCCATCAGGCCCATAGGTCTTTTCTTGGGCTACGAGGTAAGGGCACCCCATCCCCACCTTCCACCCCAGATCCCTCCAGAGAGCTGTGGGGGTGGTGAGGGGTGGACACAACTCCATCCCATGATTTCTTCATTGCTCCACCTCAGGGAAGCTGTTCTGATGGCCCCATCCCTACCAAAAGCTTATCGTGCATTCCCACATCCCTTCCTGCTCTAACCCATCTGGTGCTAACAAGCCAGCTAATGGGGAGAAAGACTGGCTTCAGCCCACCAGACTTCAGTACCAAGGAATTCCTGTGGTTTCAAAGTCAAGCAGGTTGGGTTCCAGTACAAACCATCTCACTTAGCAACCACAGGGTGTGGACCAATCACTAACCTCACTGATCCTCCAGGGGGCATTATCCTCACTTCACAGAGGAAGAACCTGCAGCATGGAAGCATTGGGAGATTTCCCCATATCATATAAATGGCAGTTCCAGCATAGGACTCAAATCCATGTCTTTTGGGTCCAAAGCCCTCACTCTTTAATTTGGGGGAGAAACCCAGGGATTACAGAAAACTGTGACAGGCTCTAAAGAAACCTCCTGAAACTTTTCATCAAAACAAACCCTAGCCTTCCCGGGGTCATACTAGCCCTAAAGGGGAAAGTCTTCACTTCTAAGAATGAGCATGGAAGGGTGATCAGACCTTGAAAGCCATTCCCTTTCTCCAAATCATGGTCACTGGTGCACCATTTTTGAGCAGATGTCTGCTCCTGATGTCACTGTCAACACAGCCTCAAGAGGGCACTGCTTATCTTGTGACACTATTGCCCAAAGCAAACATGCAGGTTCTAGCCTTCATTTTTCAGGAGCACAAATTTAAGCTTGAGTTAAAGGGAAAATAAATACAGGGAAACGTGTACAGGACCAGTGATACTGAACCCTGACTGCACAGTGACAATATCTGAGGAGCTTAAAAAATAACAATAATGAAGGAAACTTCATAGATGCTTGGGTCCAACTCCAGAGATTCTGGTGAAATTGAACTGGGACAGTGCAGAGCAATGGTATACTTTTAAAGCACTCACTTGAGTGCCTTTGTCAACTCTGATCACCTCTATGAGGGAGATGAGATACATTTCTTTCCAGGAAGCATCTGTGGGCTGAGGCTCCACCTCTGGGAAATCCAGGCTCTGAGAGAAAGAGGCAGATGTTTAAGGCCATTGTCCAGGTTCCCCTCTGATGCCCTACCTGCCATGCTTGGCATGGAGAAAGTTCGTCCAGGGGACCAATGGTATCAAAACACAGTCCACTGAACTATTCAGCAGTTCCAGGGGTACATCAGGGTGCATTGCTGGACACCTGGTGTGATGTTTCCTAAATTTCAGTCATTCACGTCCACCTCCACTATTTTTATTCTCAATCCATAGCAATCCATATTATTATTTACTTCAGTTTTCTCATTAGATCATCTATTTCACTTGAAAACACTTGGAAAAAAAATGAAGTTTACCTGATGACCCTACATGGGAAGCAGTATCACTTGACAAAAATCCAAGTCATATATTACCATAAGAATGATACAAACAAAACATTTTTCTTAAATTCTAGTTAAATCTTTTCCTGCCAAACTCTCTTATCCTGAAGCCTACCCTCCTCCTAGGGAAAGAAAGGGAGAGGAGCAAGGCTTTCAGAGATGTTAAAGACATGTTAGGGCCAAACCAAGACTCTCCTCAATATAACCAGAAGAATTGGAAGAGAATTCCAAAAGGAATGTGAATCAAAGTTGTTAAAAATTTTTTTCATGTACCTCTTAAATAATGTCATGTTTTGCCCAAGGGTGAAGACAAGAAATAGCTTCATAGTCATGTGCATAGAAATTGGAGGGAGCTTTACTCCAAATTCCAACCCTTGCTTTGACCAGCTGAGTGACTTTGAGCAAGTTACTGTGCCTCTCTGAGCATGTTTCCTTTTCTTTAAAATAGTCTATAAAAATACCTATTTATTCATTGTAATAGCCCCCAAATGGAAACAGCCCAGCTGCCCATCAATAGGTGATTGATTAAACAAACTGTGTATGTGCATTTAGGTATGTTTTGCAACCTGAATGAAACTCCAGAGAATCATGCTGAATAAAAAGTGGCCAATCACAAATCTTGGATAATTCCATTTATATAACATTCTTGAAATGACACCATTATAGAAAAGGAGAAAGGATTACTTATTGTCAGGGGCTAGGGAAAGGGGCAGATGGTGGAGCAATAGAGAAGAAGGGAATAATGGATGTGGTTACAAAAGAACAATGCCAGAGATGCTTGTGATGGTGGAACTGGTCTGGATCTTGGCTGTGGTGGGGGAAACAGGATATGCATGTGATAAAATTGTGTGGGACTAAATACACACACACACACGAGCACAAGTAAGAGGGCATATCTGAATAACTGGTGGACTGTATCCATGCCACTGTGTTGTGATATTGAACTATAGTTTTGCAAGATGTTTCCATGGGAGGAAATAAGGTAAAAGTACATGGGCTCTCAGTGTAGTTTCCTATAACTACATGTAAATCTACAGTTATCTCAAAATTTAAAATTTTACTTTTTAAAAAATGCCAGCCTCACCCCTAAATAAAACCAAAGACTCTGTATACTTTTAGGAGCATTTTTTTAGTAGACTAAATTTAATAGTACAATTATTTTTAAAATATACTTTCATCAATTGTAACAAAGGTAAGGTGTCACTAATAGGGTGTCAGTTCTCTAGACTTCTGCAAAGTGTCACTAATAGGGTGTTATATGGGGATCCTGTACGTCATGCATGATGGTTCTGCAAACTCACAACTTCTCTAATAGAAAGAAAAGGCCAGTATCATAGCATTTCCATAAAAATCAAATGAGACAGTGTTTGGAGAAGAAAATTCATTCAGTAAATGTTTATTGAAACCACTCACATGCCAGGCACTGTGTGGGTGCTGAGATTAGAGCAGTGGATAAAATAAGCAGGGTTCCTGTTCTCTTGAATATATTAGTGATATGCCATGTACAAGTGAGTTATTTTTTCAATGATCATGACAATTGGCTTTATAACCTGCATTGAGTGCTACCTGGGAAGAAAACAGACTCAGAGCAATTACAAAACTTGCCTGAGTACCAGAAAGAGCTAGAGGCAGGACAGGAGACCAGATCTGAGCCCCAAGGCCAGGCTCGTCATCTCTACACTGACTGCCTTCAGCAGGGGTGCTCTTATATTTGCAGGGTGACCCCAAGAAGACAGCTGAAGTGGAGTGTGGGGACTTTTACAATACTGGGGACAGAGCAACTATAGATGCAGAGGGCTACTTCTGGTTCCTGGGGAGGAGTGATGACATCATCAATGCCTCCGGGTAGGTTTGGCGATCCCAGGGCCAGCAGGTGCTGCTCCCACCTGCCTGATGGGATATCACCTGCCAAGTTATGCCTCCAGGACTGATGAGGGGACCCTCAGCCTAATTCCATGCAGAGAAGCACGTAAGGGGGCCCTGGCCCAGGGGGCCTCTTTTTGTGCACCTCCCCCAACCCGTGTCCAGACCCAGGGGTTCTGGAAAGAGCCAAACTCATAATAAGACATCAGGAAATTTAAGGGGTGGGTATGGGAAAGGAGGTTGCTCTTGGATCTCCATTGGTTGGGGAGCTTATTTTATCTTGTGCTCCTCAAATAGGGTGCAAGATGTCACAACAGAAACAAAATAATAGCTAACAATTATGGAGTACCTACTAGATAAAGTCTGTGTATCTATTAACTCACTTAACACATCCTCAATATTATGAGAAAGATGCTATCATTTCCCTCATTTTGCAGATAAGGAAACTGAGTCATAGAGCCATAAAAATTTTTGCTTGGTCTCAAGAGAATACAGGGCAAAGCCTAGACTTGAATGGAGGTAGTCTGACTCCAGGATTACATTTTTTTAAAGGCTCTTTCTGTGCAACACTTTCTCCTGGAAATTGAATTTTTAAAATTTTCTATAATAAACGCTGATATAGTGGGGAATCGGATGCAGAATTTGCTCAAATGTTTTAGATGAAGCGTGAGGCTTCCAAGGAATTTCATGCTGGTGGAAGCTGCTTGAGACAAGCCCAGGGCTTTGAGAGGACAAAGCATTGGAGGCGGGGATGGCAGGAGCTCTGGGAGCCATCGAGCCTTGGTATTTCCTAGCATAGAGGGTCTTGGTCTTCCATCTCAGGCCCGTGATGGGAAGTTACAGGTCTCTGGCAGATGTGACCCCCCAGAGAACAAGATTTGAGGCCCAATCCACCCCAACTCTGGCTCTGCCTCAGAACCCGTGAAGGAAAGAACAATTGATCTTCAGGTTCCGCATCGGGCCGGCAGAAGTGGAGGACGCCCTGGCAGAGCATCCAGCAGTGGCCGAGTCAGCCGTCGTCAGCAGCCCGGACCCCATTAGGGGGGAGGTGAGCAAGAGGACAGGGAGGCCACCGTGACCCAGAGCAGGGAAACGTCCAGCCTAGGCCCTGGAGGGGAGGGAAGGCAAAATGAGTGTGTGCACTTACACGGCGTGGGCAGCAGGGCGCACTGTGGCCTCACCTGTCACCCTGAAATGCTTTTGATTAACATGATGACAGTTAATATTTAATGAGCACTTACTATGCCTCAACACATTTAACCCTCACCACAACCAAATGAAATAAGGACTCTTTTCCTACCCTTTTTAAAAAAATTAGCTGGTGAACAATCCAATTTTAAAAATATATACCATTTTTATAGTATGGGCATAGATGAATACAGACATTAAGTAGTTGCCCAGAACACACAGCTAATAAGTGCAGGGGCCAGAAAGGAAATCTAAGCAATCTGACTGTGGAGCATGCATGTATTGATCAACAAGTATTTATTGAGCACCAATTATATATAAGACCCTTATAATAATAAGCAACAACATGTATCAGACATCCACCAGGTTCCAGACACAAAACCATACATACAGTAATAGTAAGAATGATGGTGGTATAATCATGAGAGGAATAAAATTAAATTGAAACTAATCAGACATTTTACATGCATAATTTCATGGAATCTTTTACAGAAACTCTGTGAGAGAAGAAATTTTATTGTGCCCATTTCACTGAGAAGGAACTGAGGTTAAGACAGTTTAAGTACAGACTCCAAAACAATAGCTTTCAAACAAGGTGACATCTCTGCTTACAATGTGGTCCATATGTTAGGATATACAGTTTTCTAAATTTTTTAGTTATCTTATTGTTTCAGAGTCTGTACATCAGTTTCAGTAAATATGATATGAATAAGTTAAAAGATTATCGCTGTGGAAGGGAAAAGGTTTTACGGTGGATATGTGGGAGTATTGTATATTGTATATATGAATTACTGTGATCTAAGACTCTTGTGAAGAGAAGCTCAATAATTAGGAAAAAAGAAAAGAAAAAGATAGGATGTAGAAATTTTTCCAAATCAATATGTACTCTAGATCTAACCTTTAAACTCATCGCTATATTCCATTTTACTAGTAAGAGAACCTGACATTATATTGGGATTCACTTTACAGGAAGTTTTGGATCACAGAGTGGTTCAACAATGGCAGCGGAGGAATACTGGTATGGGATGTTATTGACAGGCTATATATGGTTGACAGGGATTTATACAGGGCATATGTCCAGGGTGCATGGTAATGTTTGGATATACTCATAGTGGAAACAATTAAAAACAACAGCTGGGGGGGTACTGGGTTACTGGCCGGGGGTGCTCTGTCATGGTCCCTAGGGGAGCCGCGGCAGTCCCCCAGGTGCAACGGTAAGAACCAGGAAGGAATGAGGGTCCAATAGTGGGCTCCTGATACTAATGACTATGCTTGTGAGCCTATATGCCTGCAATAAGAATAAGGCCTAGAGCAGCATTGTGCCTGGGAGTTTCCTCCTGACAGCCTTCATGTTACTCAAATGTGGCCACTCTCGAAGCCAAACTCAGCATGTAGATGCAGTGCATTCCCCCCAGCGTGGGACATGACACCTGCGGGTGAGCCTCCCTGGCACCGAGGGACACTACCAAATACCAGTTGAAGATGCAACTAGAAAATGACCTTGAATTAAAGGTCCAACGCAGATCAGCAGAATATCCCTGTCTACATATAATAACATGACTTTAAAATGCTGTTTGACCTCATGTAAGGGGGAAATGGAAAGGAGAAATGAGTTTATATGGCTACGAGTCTCTAAAAAAGAGTCTGGAGGTTGTCAGAAGGATTGTCCTTATGTACACCTGAGCAGAGTCTCAGAGACAGATAAAGTAGATACAATCCCAGGTATTGGTTCTTTTGAGGGCTAAAGAGACCCACGGGTTCTATGGTCATGGCAGATGGGGTTCACTGCCAGGTCAGATGGCCCTTCTTTGGAGCTGGTGTTTCTGCGTGATAGAACTGGACTTAGATGGGATCTCTTTTCATAAGACTTTCATGCTACTTTACTGGAATTGTAGTTGCTGTTGGGGTTTAAGATATATTTAGGGGATTTGAATCTCTGGACTGACAATATGATAGCCACACCCTGAACCTCAACAGACTTCAAATCCTACACTCTGATTTACTGGACTTACCCCACTCAGCTAACATGGAGTTGAAGAATGTCAACCACCACACCATGGAGCCTAGAGTGCCTACAACTGAAAGCAGGAGGAGTGCATCCAGTATCCATGTGGAATCTAAGCCCCCTCTTGACATAGATGTGCAATGGACACAACCAATCCAATGTCCACAGAGAAAATGTGGCATTGGTGTGGGAAGGGTGGCCATGGTGGCTGCTGGGTGTGGGGAATGGGAGGAAGAGATGAGATGGGGAGGCGTTTTCGGGACGTGGAGTTGTCCTGGGTGGTGCTTCATGGACAACTACAGTACATTGTATATCCCCCCAGGGCCCACTGGATGGAACGTGGGAGAGTGTGGGCTATGATGTGGACCATTGACTATGGGGTGCAGCGATGCCCAGAGATTTACTTACCAGGTGCAATGGATGTGTCATGATGATGGGAGAGAGTGTTGCTGTGGAGGGAGTGGGGGGTGGGGTCGGTGGGGTTGAATGGGACTTCATATTTTTTGAATGTAATATTTTTTAAAAAATGAATAAAAAAATCAATTTTGAAAAAAAAAAAAAGACAGTTTAAGTAACTTTGCAAGGCATGGAATGGAAATTGGATTTGAAGCTAGTCCTGCCCTTTTCCAAAGCCACCATGCCCTTAGCCACTTTATGGCTCAGCATCAACTTGTTGCTCCATTCATTCAATAACATTTACTTTTTCTTAACTATATAAATTATTGACCCTCACCCTGAGCCTCCGCCCCTGTCCTGCAGGTGGTGAAGGCGTTTATTGTCCTGGCCCCACCGTTCCTGTCTCATGACCAGGACAAGCTCACCAAGGAGCTGCAACAACACGTGAAGTCAGTAACAGCCCCGTACAAGTACCCCAGGAAGGTGAGCTGGGCAGGTGGATCAGGTCTGACCCAGGCTTGGCTCCCACAAGTCTGTTAGGGCTTCTGGGCAGAAGGCTAGAGAACCAACAGCTTTAGCCTTTTCTGTGGCAGAAGAGGCAACTCAGCTTCACAGGGGTGGGGGAGCAGACTTCGATAGAAACTTTATCCTGTGTCAGACACGCAAAAGGAATCTATTGCTGGCAAGTTAACCTCAAGGAAGAAATCAGACAAGCACCCAAAGTTATTCATCCAAGAAAGTTATTGATAGTCTTGCAAATTTTGAAAAAGAAATCAAATTCAGTAGCTTCAAAACTTTTAAAAACATGATTAGTAGTAAGAAAGGTGTTTTATATAACAATCCTGGACAGATATAACATGCATACATGTATAAACATACATATATAGACACACAAACAGACAAAAATTAACAAAATCATATCCTTAAAACATGCGATATATTCTGATAGTTTTATCCTATTTTAATTTTTAAATGGTGATTGCAATCTACAAAGTTAAGTTTATAAGCCACTAATGCACCATGGTCTGAACTTTGAAAACCACTGATCTAAATGTCCAATGATAGAGAGTTGATTTAAATCATTCATGAAATTGCATATTAACCTTTTAAAAATGTTGATGCAGATCTTAATTTTTGACATAAAAAATCTCTATAATATATTATGAAAAGAGCAGAATATGAAATATTATACATAGTATGCTCCTCTTTAAAAAAAAAAGCTTGAAAGGATACATATGACAAAATGGTAGCATTTCCTTCTTTGCTGCATTGTCTAAATGCCTATTATACACCTATTGGACTCACATTTACTGAACACTTATATGCCCCAACACAGTCAACTCTCATCAAAACCAATGAGCTAAGGACTCTTGTCATACCCTTTTTATAGATGAGGAAACCAATGTGTAAAGAGGTTAAGTAACCTCTTATTGTGTAGCTATCAGGCCAACACTTAAGGAGCACTTACAATGTGTGCCAAGCCCTGTCCTCAGTTCTCTGCATGCACTGTTATTTCATGTAATCCTGACCACAACTTGAGATGGTGTAACTATCCCACTTTACAGACAGGAATCTGAGGCTCAGACACTCAAAGTAAATTGCCTGAGATTGCAAGTCATAAAAGGCAGAGAGGGAGCTCAAATCCAGGTGTGTCTGGCAACCAAGTTCATGCTTTTAATGCTAGGCAATGCTGCCTCATAGAGATGAGACTAGAAGATGTGTACCAGTTAGGATGGGCTG
This sequence comes from Dasypus novemcinctus, assembly GCF_030445035.2. NCBI lineage: Eukaryota > Metazoa > Chordata > Mammalia > Cingulata > Dasypodidae > Dasypus > Dasypus novemcinctus. The sequence goes on along the minus strand of NC_080695.1, from coordinate 53,010,435 downwards.
GGTTATGTGGCAGGTAACAAGCAGCCTTGAAGGCTTACAGGTGTATAACACTGGAGACATATTTCTTGCTCATGCACATGTCCACCATAGCTCTCCGGGGACCTCTTCTCCACATCCCCTCATCCTGGGACCAGGATAAAGGAGCAGCCCCCATGTAGGTACCTGCTGGGTGCTATGGCAGATGGAGAGAAAGGGCCCCCATCGCATGGATCTGAACTCTTCTGCCTAGAGGTGCCATGTCATTGGCCAAAGCAAGCCACGTGGCTATGACCAATGTCCGAGAGTCAGGAGAACCCAGATCACATTAAGGCCAGCACAGGATGTCAGCCTCACTGAGGGTTTGTGCAGGGTGAAGGAGGGAAGTGGGAAATTGTCAGGGAATGATAGCCAGGCTAAGCCACAGTGGCTTTGCTCTATCTTCACCCAGGTGGAGTTTGTCCCAGAGCTGCCCAAAACTGTCACTGGCAAGATTAAACGGAGTGAACTTCAGAGAAAGGAGTTTGGTCAGATGCAATCAACAACAAGACCATAAATTCAGACCTCCCACGTGGACAAAGCCCTGACTGCCTCAGTATCCCCACTGTGATGATGGGGCCAACGGTTTTGACAGAGTTAACTGGGTTGGGTGGGAATCAGGAGCACCAAGATCCCAACTATTTTTGCTTATTTAAGCTAAGTGCAGTCACTGTCCCTCCTCCAAGTCCTCTGTCCCTTTGAATTGCCCAAGTGAGCACCGGGCTTGGGTGGGGGGTAATAAAATATGAACATCAGCATCAACAGTGCCCCTGTGTTGTGAGTTCCCTCTGTGTCTCAACCTGAGCAGAGCACTTTCCAGAACTTTCCTCCCTAATTCTCCCCAACCTCTGATCTCAGATAAGCCGAGGACCATATTCCAATGTTTCCCTCAGCCCCATAGTGACCCTGCATACCCTTTCGATGGCCAAATACCCCAAGGCCCAATAGGGATGTCCCAGCCCCTGCTCGGCTCTGCCTGTGTCCTGTGGGTGAGACCAGAACAGTGTCACTGGGAGCCCAGGGCTCCCCAGCCCTGTCCAAGGGTGCCCCCCACTCATCCCTAGTAAGAGCCTCGACACCCTGCCTTGCATCCCACCCTGGGGAAGCCCATCCAGTCATTCCTTCAGAGGGACTCAGGACTTGCCCAGCCCTGTCCTGGGGCACAGAATCCTCCCCAGAAACCTCCTCCCACCCACTAACACCCTCTCCAGCTCTGGGAGCTCTCCCAACCCTCATGGCCCAGGACTGAAGGTGTGACCACCTGGAGGACATCTGCTGTGGAGAGCAGCAGGGGCAGCAGGGGTCCAGCCCCTCCAGGGTGGCAGAAGGATGTCTGGTCCCCTGCTCTCACCCACCACTGGGTGCTCATGGAGAGGTGCCCTGCACAGCCGCCCACTACTGGGGTGCACAGGAACACCCAGGGAAATATACAGAAGCAATGAGCACCAAGACACACCTGGGCACACAATCACCTCCAGACGCACCTGGGCACAAAGGTTTGGAGCCCACGGATACACACCTAGACCATGCAGCAGGAGGGCAGAGACACCCTGAGGGAAACACACACACACACACACACAGGTACACACACACACAGGTACACACACATGCTCAGGGCTCCAGAAATGGCCCCAGAAGGAAGACTCAGACACAGTGGGCACACACACACACACACACACACACACACACAGGAATACCCAAAGGGGAAAATTCACATACAAAGATACAAAACACAGGCACTCCAGTAGGAGCAAACACAGACACACATGCACACAGAGATAGGTACAGACACACATATGCACAACTGACACACATTCACTGGCAACATGCAGACACAAACACACCCAGAGACACCTAAGCATAACCATATGGGAAAACACACTCAATCAATACCCTCCCAAACACAGAATCTCACACACAGATACAACTCAGACACACAGAAATGCAGGCAGATTACACAACCAAAATGTAGAGAGTCATGCCCAGGGACACACATACACACTCAGATTCATACACCTGGAGTGACACTCACACACCCAACCCCCCAGGGCCCACGGGATGCCCGGGCAGCCCTGGAACCCACCAAATTGAGTTATTACTCTAATAAACTTTATTTCAAAAGTTTTGCATTTTTTTTTAGGATGTCAGTTTGAAGACAATTTCTGATATCTTTCTGGGAACTTAAATAGAGTCCTAAATAAAAAAAAAAGAAAGAAAAAGTTGACTGGTTGTTGCAGAATGAGAAACAGGAAAGTGTAGGACAAAACCTGAAAGGACGTGGAAATGGTAGAAGGCTGGTAGAAATGAACATTGTCATAGTCGGCCCTAAGATTTGACAGGTTTATTTATAAAATTTTTCATATCAAGTGTATATTTGTCCAAACTAGAATTTGTTTTTCTCTTTGTTAATATGATGAAATTTCCTTGGGTAGTGGTCAGCTGTTGATAATAGGTTGTAGAAGTTCTTAACCCAGAAGGCAAAGATTCTGTGCTTTCCATTGACCTTATTAAGAGAAAAAGTCATCTCACTTTTAAAAGAATTAAGGTTTTGTTTTTGTTTACAATCACGTTACCTCCTACATTTACTTTGAAAATTTTTTTGTCACTTTGGTTAAATAGGGAGCCAACTATTGTTTATCAGGGATGTATTATCTGATTTAACCAAGTGTTCAAACCTCCTGACAAATTTTGGCATTTTGCCTTCTCAGAGTCAAGCCCCAAATATCTTTTTTATTTCAGTTGCCTCTGGGGTTATCCAGAGGGCCCCTAGAAAATCACAAGGGATTTGTTCTTTCACTTTATATAAAGAGAAGTGCTAGAAATAGCTCGATTTGATATGTCTTGAGTTACATGGAAAGTGTCAAAGGGGATTTTCTAATATTCTGTCGGGTAAATTCATATGGGGAAATGTTATTAATTAAATATTTTGGAAATCATATATCCTAGAGCTTTGACAATGTTCTCACTGTCCACAAGGTGTCCTAATACTGATCTGCCTGATATTAGATCACAACATGGTGTTGGTCATCATTTTAGATATTCTTTAGAAATGTTACATGCCCCAGAAACAACCACATTTCCTTGTCAGCTGCACTGTTTGACTATGATGCTACCCTGAAAGTGCTTGCAATCAATTACAGGTCAGAGCTTCAACATCAGCAAAAAAAACAAACAAACAAAAAAAAAAACCAAGAACAAAAAACAGACCTTAATTGAGAAGCAAGGCAAGTATGTGAATCATGTTCCACCTGTCATTTAACAACCCTGGTAAAAGTGTAGACCTGGGGCTGGGCCAAGAACATCCAGCAACAGGGCCCTTTTGAACATCTTCAGATGGCTCTATACAGCTCCCCCCGTCTATGGGATACAAACATATCCTTGTTATCATATGTCTATTTCCAGATGGAAAGAGGCCTTTCTTTATCAAAAGGGTATTGCCCTCACAGTAACTAAAAAACAAAAACAAAAACAAAACAAAAAAATAAAAAAACAACTACTATGCAATTCCTGCTATGCTATCAAATGATAGTGGCACCGATTTTACTGGAACTGTAATCAGGGAACTTTGCAAAGTCTCACCCATCAGCCAAAAGCTACACTGTCTCTACCATCCTCAATCATCAGGAAAGGTAAAGAGAGAAAATGCTATCTTAAAACTTAAATTAGCTAAATTATATGAATCTCTCTCTACCTTGGCCTAAGGTTCTTCTCTTAACCTTGATGACCATAAGTCCTAGACTCTCAAGAGAACACCAGCGGGCCCCCCTTTGAAGTCATAATGGGAAGACCCATGAAGCTCATTATTTCTCCTGCTGTACCAGACTCCAATCTATTACAATCTGAAATTGCTAATTACTGTAAGGGACTAATTGCATCTACCCAGTTCCACCATTCACAAATCCAGGCTCCTTTCCTAAGGTTTCTCCACAGTAGACTATATACAACCTTCAAACTGGAGAACTGGTATACCGGAAGAGACACCAACGAAAGACTGTTTTAGGACCTAGATGGAAAGAACCTTATCAAGTCTTATTGACCATCACTACACAGGAAAACTACAAGGAATTGACCCCTGGCTCCACATGTCCCAACTGAAACATGTTTCAAGCCCTTGGGAGTTCACTGCAATTTTAGTCCTCAGGCTAAAATTGACATGAGGATTCTAGAAGCAGACAGCATCTGATGTAGACAGCTTTTACCCAAGCAGATCATGTCCAAGATCATGGATCAAGACCCTCTTGGATTTCTTTATTCCCTGTCTCTTCCTTTTCCCCATCTGCCCAAAGTTCTGTCATTCAGCCTATTCCCCTCACAATGCCCAGTCTCCATCCGCAACAATATCCTACCTTTGCTGTGATTTTCTTTTATCTTCTCTTTACACAATTCCCCTTCCTTGAACACAAGTCCTTTGTCCTTCCAGCACACCACATAGCAAAGAAAACCAATCAGAGTAACTACTGGGACTGTGCCCATCCCCCACTGGTCTCAAAGCAGGTACTCCTCTAATAACCACCCCCTTCCACTTGTAGAACTTTCTCTGTCAGGAAACATCATACACAGTCAGCTAGATCACCTTTTTGGAATGACTCTCAGCTGTGCCTTAAGAGTGCCGAGACTGGGATTAAAATGTGGCGTCTTTAACCCAAGGAATGTGCTGTTTTACTAGAAACCAGGCAGATAGCAATGGCCACTTGGAGGCCATAGTAAATGTTCAGTTTCTGTATGACAAGACTCCTTTTGCTTTCATGAGACAGGAGTAGACTGTGGGAGCCAGATTTCCTTTAGAGACACATTTTTCTCCACAGTTTTAATAACATAAGTAGTTATTCCACTTAAGGCACAAATGTCTGGTGGGCTGAAGGGTCAGACAAGGGAAATTGTTGGTTAAGTGGGACCAACATATCAGAAGATGAAGAAGATGATGATTATGGTCCTCATTTTGGAATTTATACCCAATTAGCTCAACAAGCCCATATCCCATTTCCTTATGGTACTCTTTGTAAACTGGGTTCGTTCCACATACATAGCCAATGCTGTTCCCCAAATGACTATTTATGATACACTTCTAAAAGAGAAAATTAGACAAATGAGGGCTCTTATGGCGTCTTCTCATACTCTAGAGTGAAGAGACTGTAGCCAGAAGAGATACAGCTCTAAATGGATCCTAGAAAAGCCCATTAACTCAGGCTCACTCACAGAGTGTTCTGTTCTTGGTATAATTTCTTGTCACTGGGGCAACCTCCTGTGTTGGAAGATACACCATAAGGCTATTGGAAAATGTAGTTTTATAGTGAGAAAAATCTATTGCCCCCCTAGGGCAGGCAATTAGGTCACTAGCTGATGAAGAATCAGAACTCCACAAAATGACTCTACAAAATCAACTGGCATTAGACTGTATTCTGATTTCCCAAGGAGGTGTGTGTGCACTGGTGGGCAGCCAGTACTGTTTTCGCAAATAACAGTCAAAAGGAAGTTTACCAAGAGGCAGTGGCAGCAGAAGCCCATGCTAGGGAAGTAGCCAAGTCAGCTGACACACCTCCAGAATCTGATTGGTCTGAGTCTCTTTTTGGTTGGTTTCTAGGTTCATGGGGACTTTAGCTCAGAGATGTAAACATAGGGGCACATGCTATCCGCTTTATCATAATATTCATAATACCCCTCAGTCATTATCTGATCTCTCAACTCTTAAATGCAACTACACAGCCAGTAACTCTACAAATGATATAAACCAGTATGAATGGGATCACAAAAATCTCAAACTTCAGCCAACCCATGAAATCAGCAATGAAACATGAGAGACAATTAGTGGTGAGAGAATGAAAACATCACAGTGAAAGTGGGGAAATTGATAAAGTTATATATAAAGAAAACACTGAAGACTCCACAGATGGGGAAAAAAAACCCTAAAGAGCTTTTGTAAGTCACGATGCACAAGATATTGTTAATATTATCCCATGATTTTGGTTTCAGCTAGTTTTCAGCTGATCCAGAAGTGTGAGGCCGGATTGCCTTCTGGAGCTAGAGGAGCAGATTACAGAGAGTCCTGAAGGTAACTTTCTCCTTTACTTCCTAATTTTGCAGTGGAGATGTTAAACGTTGAAAAGCACACTTCACTTTCCCTTCTGATAACATTCAGGCACGGCAGTTCTTGTCCTTTGCTCTCAGATAGAGAATGAATCCCTCGACATTCCTTGGATAAACAGTTTCCAAATCGGAACAAGCCAGAGTTTCTACTTTCATCTTCACTGCTGGAGGTTCCTGATTGCAATCAAGGTTAGAGAGTAATTTATCCAGGACGGTTGAATCCCAAACTGTACTGAAGTCCTTCCTCCGCGTCGAAGAAGTTGTAGATCTGATGGAGACTCTGATGACAGAAACAGGTCGCTTGTGTTGCGTGGGTGTTGGTGACAGCACTTCTGTTCTGTGGAAATCTGAAGCATTCCGTCCTGCCAAAGATGTTGTTTTTAATAATTAAAATGCATGAATATTTCCTTGTTTTACCGGCCCTGTTCACAGGCAAGGAGCAGCCCAGCGAGCAGGCTTGCCCTGAGCAGGGCATCTGCAGCGCCAAGAGCAGAGACCTGGGCATTGAGAATTTGAGTGATTTCCAGGACGGCCACAAGGGGGCGGTGGCTAGCAGAGGGCGCCCGAGCTCGCCTGTTCTGGCCGCTGGCGCCGCGCAGGGAGGCGGAGTCATCGCCCGGCGCCCCAGGCGCGGCGGCCACAGGTGGATCCAGCGCGTTGTTCCCGCGGGACCTGCCGCCGTGGAGACGCCGCCGCCCCTCTGGGGCCAAGTGGGCCCGCGTGGACGGTGAGTCAAAAGCCGCTTTTTCAGGCTCTGAGGTTTGAGGGAGCTTTCCCACGGCTCTTCTTGAAACACTTTCTTTAAACAGCGATCACAGAACCTTCCACATTCTGGACAGTTTTCAAGTGTTTTACGGTTGACGTTTTCGTTTAGTGATTTACAGGACTAATTTTATTAAACACATACATGATTGAGAGGCTTGTGCCTCCAAATCATGGACGTTGTCATAGTTTTTACTCGTTCAGGATTGTTTGTGGGGAAAAGTCGGGACACAAATTCACAGAAAGGAAAGCCAGAGGGAACTGAACCCCCAAATGCCGGGGCCTTCTAGGAAATGAGTCAGGGACACGGGACTTCTTGGCCCCGAGAAGAAGGGAGGATGCCGCTCTGTATACAGGTTTTTAGTACATTGTTTTAATGTTGTGGTGGTTTTTTCCCAGTAGTTTCTAAGTAGGAAAATACTAGAAAAGTAAAGAGTAGGTTCTCAAACTCACAACATTGTTTTAAGTTTAAATATTTAACTTATTCCTAAAACAGATTTTATTATAATGCAACTTTTCTGGCTTGAACGTAAGCACACTTATCAGTAATGTTTAAAAATATATTTCTTACCTTTTCTAATTTTCAATTGAAAGAAATGCCATGTTTAACCATCTGAAATCGTTTCTAATTAATTTCATCCTAATGGAACGTCTGTCCCAGGACCCTCTCCTCTGGGCCTTTACTATTTTCAAGAAAAGTTATCAAGCCTACTTCCAATTTGGGATAAATTGCCGTGTTAATATTTCATGAATCCGTTTTTAGAAGATCAAAACTTGGTTCTGAGTCAAGTGTTAAAAACTGCTCTTTGACCTTGAATAAAAGGGGGAAATGGCAAAGACAAATGAGTTGATATGGCTAAGAGACTTCCAAAAAGAGTCGGGAGGCTATCAGAGCGGTTGCACTTACCCAAGCCTCTGCAGGACCCCAAAAAAGCCAAAATAGATATAACCCTAGGAACTGGTTCTCCTGAAGGCTATGGAGATCCATGGGGTATATAATCATGGCAGATGGATTTGGAGCTCTGTGCCATGCCAGAGGGCCCTACTTTGGAAGTTGTGCTCTTGAGTGTGAAGGAGCTGGACTCAGATGTGACTTTTCTACACATGCCTCTTTTGTCACTTTTACTGAACCTGTGGTTGGTGCTAGGGAAGGTCCATACTCAGGAGACTTGAATCTCTGGACTGCCCATGTGCCAGCTGGGCCCTGAGCCTCAGCAGAGTGGTGACTCCTACTCTCTGGTTCATTGGTGTTACCCAGGTCAGCTAACAGGGAGGTGAAGATGGTCAACAACCACACCAGAGAATCAAGAGTGCCTACAACTGTAATCAGAGGAATTGCATCCATTATCCATGTGGAATCTAAGCCCCCTCTTGATCTAGAGGTGGAGGGGTCATTACCATCCCAGGGTCCAAAGAATGAAGGAATAAAATATGGACTAAAGTAGACTGACTGATACTCTACTATAAAATGTTTGTGATGAGTAATAGAAGAAATTCTAGCATTGAGGTGGAGAAAGGGGCCACAGTAGTTGCTGAGGGCAGGGAGAGGATGGAAAAGATGTGATGTGGGGACATTTTTGGGATTTTGAGTTGCCTTAATTATATTGCAGGGTCAGATGCAAGATTTTTGGGATTTTGAGTTGCCTTAATTATATTGCAGGGTCAGATGCAGGACTTTATATATCCTGCCATAACCCACTGAATGTACTGGGAGAGAGTGCGACCTACAGGGTAAACTATTATCTATGTAGGGCAGCAGTGCCCCAAAATGTGTTCACTGAGTGCGATGAGGGTGCCTCAATGATGAGTGAGGTTGTTGGTGTGGGAGGAGTGGGGTGGGAGCATGGGGGTTATATAGGAATCTATTATATTTTTCAGTGTAACAGTTTTTTTGTGATGTATATATCTTCAAAAAATACAATTTACAAAAATGATGTGGTGGGGAGTGGTTATATGGGCACCTCTTATGTTTTTTGTTTTTTAATGTTTTTTTTTAAGATTTATTTATTTATTTTTCTCCTCTTCTTCCCTCCCACCCAGTTGTCTGTTCTGTCTATTTGCTGCATCTTCTTTGTCCACTTCTGTTGTCAGTGGCTTGGGAATCTGTGTTTCTTTTTTGCTGCATCGTCTTGTTGTGTCAGCTCTCCGAGTGGGTGGTGCCATTCTTAGGCAGGCTGCACTTCCTTTCGCGCTGGGCAGCTCTCCTTATGGGGCATACTCCTTGCGCATGGGGCTCCCCTATGTGGGCAACACCCCTGTGTGGCAGGGCACTCCTTGTGCACATCAGCACTGCACATGGGCCAGCTCCACACAGGTCAAGGAGGCCCGGGGTTTGATCTGTGGACCTCCCATGTGGTAGACGGACACCCTAACCACTGGGCCAAGTCCACTTCCCTTTATGTTTTTTAATGTAACATTCCTTGTGTTCTATTAATTTAAAAATTTTAAAAAACAAAACAAAACTTGGTTCTATTTTTTTTTTACTACCAATTATTGATACTGCATGCAGCTTAAAACCACTTAAGATGAAATTTCTACAGTATTTAAATGATCAGAATATATAAGAGCTAAGGCAGTGGCTGGAAGTTAGATGCATTCATTGAAAATAAATGTTCTCTCAAAACTCGAACACAGAAGGCCTTTAATTCCATTTTTTACCTTCACCTCAGAGGTAAATTATGTGTATAATTTCCTTATTTTTTGATATGTCTATTTCCCATAACATTGATAGTTTCATCCAGTGATTTCTCCTTTTACCATATCTTTTCATTTTTGTTTTTCACATTTGAAAAGCATATTCATCCTGAGTGCTCAAGTTTTACATTAATCAAACACATTTCTAAAATGACTTTCATTTTTGAAAGCAAGGGCCTAGGCAGAATAAGCATGTAGCTTTATAAACTGTCAGGATTTTTCTTGGAAGTCTTTATTTACTTTATCCTTTTGTTTGAAATTATCTTCCTACACTGAGAAGTTGCATAAAAATTTGTAATACATTTGCACCAATATACTCTTGATTTCATTATAAAGTGTTTATTTGATATTTTCTGTTCGTATTGAATGAATACGAAATGGATATTAATCTGAGAAGTACCCAGATCGTATCTAATCTTGATGGCCATTGGGTATCCTTATGTGATCACAGCAGGGTGGGGTTTTTGTTTGTTGATTTTTGACTGGCCTGTCAAACCCACCCAGCTTGGGAAGAACAGTCCATTCAACAAATGGTGCTGAGAGAACCGGATATCCAAAGACAAAAGAAGGAAAGAGGACCTATATCTCATACCTTATTTTAAAAAAGTAACTCAAATTGGATCAAAAACCTAAATATAAAAGCAAGAACCATAAAGCTTCTAGAAGAAAATGCAGGAAAATATCATCAAGACCTGGTGTTAGGTGGTGGATTCTTACAGAAGAGAAGAGGAGGACTGAGATGGAGTACTGATGATTAATATATGTAGAAGCTTTAATTAACTTTATTGTAAAGATGTGGAAATGTATGGAGTTGATAGTAACACATTATAGTGATGAACAGCTGGTTTATAAATGTGAATGTGCCTGAAAATGGTGGTTTAGGGATGTAAATACCTGTTGACAGAAAGAGAATAATAACTGATTAGCACAGTAAACCCAGAGGTGGATGAGAATTGTGGGTAATGGTACAGATGCAAGAGTGTCCTTTGGGAGCTAGAGCAGATGTACATCACTATTGCAGGGTGGTGGGAATGTAAAGAAGCATGGGCAAAATACAACCGGAGTGACCTCTGATCTGTGGTTAAGAGTAATAATGTAATATTCATGCATCTATGCCAAAGATGTACTGTGTTGATAATGGGGGAGTATGGAAAAAGTGTGCCAAATGTATGCTGTGGACCTGATAATAATCTGATGATATTATCTCATAATCTGTAACAAATGTTCCATAATCTGTAACAAATATGGCATGTTGATGGAGGGGTGTTTGGGAATTCTGCACATGTGCATGATTGTTTTATAAGTTTACAACTTCTGTCATAAAAGTATATTTTAAAAATAGTAATAGGGTGGGGTGGGGGGGAATACACCAAATGTAAGATAGGACTGTAGTTAGTATTAAGATTTTGATAATATTCTTTCATAATTTGTAACAAATATCTCACAACAATGCAAGGTGGTGGTGGTGAGTTGATGTGTGGGACCCCTTTATCATGTTATGCATATTCACTTTTTACATTCACAACTTTTACTATACAATTATTGTTTATGTATGTTCATGTAAAAATGATATAAAAATAATAATAGGGTGATTGGGAGAAAAATACGTTCATTAGTAGTAATATCTTGAGGATGATCTTTAATCATTAGTTTAAGAAGTTTCACAACAATGTAAGGTTTTGATGGTAAGGTGAGGTATGAGAGTCCTGTATGATGTTATGTATGTTTGTTTTGTAAGTTCACAACTGTTACTCTACACTTATTGTTTATGTATGTTTGTGCATGAGTAATATACAATAGTTTTTTTAAAAAATCAAAAACAAAATAAACAAACTAAATAGAACAGGTAGACACCAGTGCCTAGTGGGCCCCTATAAATTGTTGAGGCAAGGTAATCCTCATTTGTGTGAGCTGCTGTAGCCCATTTACTGAGTAACCAGAAAAGTTGTGTTTAATGGGTCCCTGAAGAAGAGAAAACTGTGCAACAGAATCAGACCACTGTGCAAGCTGCCTACCTCGAGGGCCACATGACCCAGCAGCTGCAAAGATGCTCCCCATGCCTGTGGCAGATGGAGTTGCTATTTGGAGTGCTTTTGTATTATTATGATCAGGAAATTATCTTTTTTCTTTGAAAGTACAGATTATATAATGACCAAAAGCTAAAACTTCATTGTGTGTGTGTGTGTGCATGCATGTAGAGTTCATACATAGTTGTAATTTCAGTTTTCTGAATTCTTATGAACTCTACTTAAATGGATATAGCTTACTGGGTTGTTAATTATATCAATAAGAACCACTATAATTAATATGTGGAATGTTTTCACAGCCTGTCTGTTGGTCAAGGTTCACTAGGGAAACAAACAAGATAGGCAATATATGTACATATATCATACATGTTATATAAAATGAAATTTTAAAAATAGGAAATGGCTCATGCAATTGTAGGAATGAACAAGTCCAAATTCCATAGGCAGGCCAAAACCTGGGAATTCTGATGAAGTTTTTTGATGAATTCCACAGGAGAAGGTATCTGACTGAAGAAGAGATGGAAAGTCTCCCTTCTGACACCTGAAATCATCACTTCTCCTTTTAAGGCCTTCACTTGGCTGGATGAGACTTCTCTCATTGTTGAAGGCAATCTCCTAAATTGATGTAGCTTAAGTCAGCCATAGATGTAATCAACTTACTGATGATTTAAGTTCATGCAGTATCCTCTCAGTAACAATCAGTCCAGGGCTTGCTTGACCAAACAGCTGGACACCATAACCTAGCCAAGTTGACAGATAAACTTAACCATCAGCATGTGTAATCAGCAGCCCCCCCCCCAAATCTTCCTTTGCCCTTCTTTGCAATCAGTCTCAAGCAATCATTGAGACTCCATTGTAGTTTCTTTTTACCTGCAATATATAATTCCTCATAAATGGAAATGCATGGTGTGTCCTGTTTGGTGTCTGACTTTTCAGCTTAGCACAGTGGTTTTGAGGGTTCACTTGCAGGCTCACAGGTATCAGCAGGTTGCTCCCTGTTAGTGGGAACTGGTACAGTCCATCTACTCATCTGTTGATAATTATCCAAAAGGTTTTTTTCTTACCTTTTTCACTTACTGTATTCTTACAAATGCATATATCATTTCTTTCTAAATGTAAAGAACTTTGCTGTGTTTTTGACTATATTAGTTATTCAGGCACCTTGACAAAAAATACAAACAATATAGAAAAGTATGAAAAAGAAAATTCAACTCAGCCGAGATCCCACTTCTCAGAAAACTCTCATTAACCTGAGTTGAATATGGTATTTCAGTGAGCTTTCTGCTCATATACCAAATTTTAGGTAACTCATAGTTGTTCCATACAATTTTGCTCTTTTAACTTAGTATATTATTTTATGAATATGTATTTTAATGGTTGCACATTATTTTATGGAAAGGTACACCAGTGTAATTGAGCTGTTATTCAGTGATGTCTTCAAGGGAAGATTGAAATTTGGGAAACACTTTTTTGGCCTTCCTGGAAAAGTTAGCTGTCATTTCTGGTGTCACTTGTGCCTTTTCTCTGGCCCTCTTCTGTGGGGAGCCTCCCGCTGTAAGGTCTGTTTACAGCCTCCAACAACATGGCGGATTTCATAACTACCACAGCCCTGCCCCGCCATTTCCTCCTTCTTCTTCCTCTTTGTTTCTTTGTTCTTCCCTTCCCGCTGCAACTCTGGTGACCACTGCAATACGCATGCACAAGGCACGAAACTCCGCAGACCCGGCACGAACTTTCAGCCAATCCCCTCCTTGGATGTCTGCCACCCGCAAGCCAGCCTATCACCTGTGGACATGTTCCCTTCCCTCAGTATAAATTCCCATGTTCTACCCCCAATAAATGAGACTTGATCAGAATCCTGTCTTGCCTCCATTCTTTCTTGTCTCCTGCCCCCCCCACTTATTCCCACAGGCCCCTGGAATCCGCCCCCACCGGTTCGGGACAAGTGGTGCCCAACGTGGACGGGACCCAGGGAAGAAGTTCTGGCCGATGCTGTAAAGCCTGCGCAGGTACCCCAAGCCATCAGCTGGGGCTAAAGAGACCCAAGCCATCAGCTTGGGCAGTGGAGACCTTCAAAAGACTGCCTATCTTCTGAAGACTGTCTCGGTGAGTGATTGGCTATAATGGGGCAGGGATCCTCTAGTGATCGTTCCCTTTTCCTATCCAGCTTGCAGGCCGCACTTAAGATGAGAGGAGTAAAGGTTATTGTTAAAGAACTCTCTAAATTCTTTGCTTTCCTGCAAGAAATCTGCCCCTGGTTCCCCCAAGGAGGTACTATTGATGAGAAATCCTTGCAGGATTTTTATAAAATCTTCGGCCCCAGTAGGGTCCCTGTTACTGCTTTCAGTTATTGGACTGTAATTAATGATCTCCTAGCCGTGTGCCACTTTTGCCCCCAAGCGGCTAAAGTGGTAGAACAGTGCAAAAAAGTTCTTTGTCCTCCGTCCTCTCCACCCCCTCCTATGCAGGATAATGAGGTCCCTTGCCCTCCACCCTTACCTCCTTCCCTTCAGGCTGCAAAACCTTCTAGCCACTCCAGTTCAGTCTCCATCACTATAAATAGTGATGGTGAAAGTTCCCCTCTGACAGCGAAGAAAATAGCTCTAACTTACGTCCAAAACCTAATATTAAACCCTCTAAAATAAACCCCCCACATCCCAACTTCCAGCTCCTTCAGATAATCAAATAGCCCATTATCCCCCGCCCACCGCACCTACGCCCACTCCCCCACCTCGTCTGGACAGCAACCAGCGGGATCTGAAGCGATTCTCTTCGTATTGGTGAGTGAAGCTCAGAATGGGGAACTTAGCCTCTTTTGAGAACGCACTAGAAGCACGGGCGTTACATGCCCTATTAGCTAGCTGCCGCCTTAAAATCACTAAAAAATACCTCTATCAGTATTCGGACCTTCTTGTCCGTTTTAACCCGTGGCTTTCCACTGCTGCAATATGGAATCCTGCCACTTGGGCTAAATTGCTCAGGTGAGTCAAATCCGCTAAGGTCCATGAAGGCAAAGCCTTCCCTCTTAGTCTCATACCCAGTCTTTTAGCTATTCACGGCTGCCTTACAGGCGCCCCGATAGACACTGGCTAAAACCGCCAGAGCCTAACTCTCTCACTGCCACGCCTACTACACCTCCCTTTTCAGCTCCGCTTATTAACTCTTTCACTGCCACACCTTCTCCACCTCCTCTTTCAGCTCCACTTACTGCAATTGTCCTTAATCACCACCCATTCACTCCTCCTCACTCCTTTCCAGTAAATTACCACAATGAGATTCTCCTCCCTTTTAGGCTCCTTGGCATCATAAAACCATTGCTCACCTTCCTAAAGCCGTTCAAAAATATAGTCTTAATAGCCCCTGTGTTCACGTGTTATTAAACAGCATTTCTCATGCTCACAAAACACCTACTGATTAGAAAAATCTAGCCCTTTCTATTTAACCCCCAAACATTTTATTACCTAGAAAGCTCTCTATTATAATAAAGCCAAATGTGTAACTACCCACACTTTACTAACGGAATAACAGTCATTCCCCCAAGTGTTTTCAAACGTGAGGAGCAATAAACCCTTCCAAAAGTTCAGGCTAGCTGTCCCCTCCCCCCTACTTTGAACAATGTTTAACCATAACTAAACTAATAACAATGTTTCCAAGTACCAGATTGCATATTACAGGCAACATGGATTCCAGAAGAAATCTTAAGAAGTAATATTTAAAATGTCATATAATGGAGAGCTTAAAAGTAGCTATACCAAGAAAGTAAGAATTATGAGTTAATTGTAAACTGTATATTTCTGTTACTGTGTTGCGATTGTTCTGTGTCTGTTCGTTCAATGTCAGTGTATATTTTGATACCTCCAGATGGTAATATAAATTAATAAAAATTTATGAAAGAGCTCTATTCAAATGGCCAAAAATTAAATAAGTGCCTATATTAATACTTAAGTTTAAATGTTAATAAAATCTCTACAATGATAAAAATCATAAGTCTTGATTAACAAAATTACTATAAGCCTTTTTATAAAAAGTTGTTCTTGCCTAGATTGAAATAAATAACTCATTTTTCTTCACAGGATAATATGAAGGATGTAAAACTTAAATGACTATTTGGTTAAAAGTTTGTCAAAATGCTAACTGAAATTTAATAAGTTTTTGCAAAAAGGTGTGTTTTGTCCTAAAGTAGGATGGCTAATTTTCATAAACTCTTGGAACTTAAATGCATGTGGCAAGTTATAGAAAGTATTGTGGTAACTTTAAGTAAAGAAATGTGTTCTGTAAAGGTAAAATTTGTCTTAAAATAATATAATTACAGTCTGTATGGTTACAAATAATTATAAGAAGTTTTATAAAGCATTGTTTAAAGTGTTTAAGCAAACCTGAATTAATAATAATAATAATAAAATGTAATTTTATAACAAAAAAGCTTGGCTGCAGCCAGCCTCCCTTCACAACTTGCTTCTAGAAAACTGTTTCTGATATTGCATGCTACTAAGTATTTAAAGTAAAGAAAGGTTCATTATTTTAATAAGCTTGTTTAGTGTTCACGGTATTATGTTATAAGAAGTTTGCTTGATAACTTTGTATGTGGGCTATATGGAATGTGTTTTTATTGTTAAGGAAACAGAAGATAATTTTGTCCTAAGATAAAATGATTGATTATTGGAAAGAGTAGAATGTGGGACAAAACCTGAGTGAATACTGAAAGTGCAGAAGGTTGTTAAAAAAGGAATTTTTATAGTTAAAGTTGAATAAGATTTGATGGGTCTATCTATAAAATTTTAAAGGCTTTAGTATCAAATAGTATGCTAATGCAAAGTTAAAATTTTTTATTCTTTCTCAAGGCCTCTCATCATTAATCTGTTTTGGTAAAAGTTCTTATCCTCAATAATCAGTATACAAAGAAAGTCTGTTTTATCAAAATAGCTCCTTGTGCTTCTTGTGCTCATCATTTCCTCGGTGTTCCAAGAAAGGAAAGTTTTATCTCTTTTAAAGGAACATAATGTTCAAAACTGCTTTCTCAAAACCAAATCCTGAACAGTAGCCTTTTACTACAAACCAATTATAAGAGATTTGTTCTTTTACCTTGAAAGAAAAATTAAAGTAATAATTGAGTTCATTTAATATGTTATAAGTTGAATAAAAGGTGTTTTAAAGTGTTATAAAATTAACAAGTTTTTTCTTTCCTTAAACCCTGTATTAATTAAAGTCGTATGAATAAAAGGTTCCTATGAATGCTTAAAAGTTTATAAAGTTACCAATATTTCAGCATAATATTAAAGTGAAGTGCAATGTGGTTATTTATAGTTTTAATTATTATAAAAGAGTATGTGTCACAGAAACAACCTCTTATAGATTAAAGTAACAACACTAGTATGCAGCAATCCCAAACACTGCTAGTTTGTTGCAAAAAGTTAAAGTCCAGCTGTATTGCTATCACATTGTTTTAAAACTTGCTAAGACTTTCTTTAGTGTCTTCTTACACAAATCAAGCCAGCTGCATTCCTCTATCTAGAAAAAACCTAACAATGAACATTTGCAGTGCTTTTCAGGACTATGTGCATAGCTCAACCATCTTGTACAGTATTTACTGATAGTAATAGTAATAAAAAAGCAGCATACGTTACTTCTTGAAAAGAACAGGCTTGGCAGACTCCATGTCTGCTCAGCGTACTGAACTTGCTGCCATCATTAAGGTGTTAACAATATTTAAGGAACCTTTGAATGTTGTCTCTAATTCTGAATATGTATGCCTTACTGTTAAGCATATTGAAACAGCTCATATCTTTGCTACTAATGAGTTATCTCAACTTTTTGCTAACTTGCAACATCTCATCAGGTTAGAACAGCATCCTATTTACATTACTCCCATACACTCTCATACCTCTTTGCCTAGTCCTATGACAGCAAATAATGCTCAAGCTGATTTATTAGTATGGTGTTTACAAAGTGCTCGTGATTACCATGCTTTAACTCACATTAATGCTAAAGGCCTGTGAAATAAATATCAAAAGTTAACAAGACTACAGGCAGAAAAAATTATTCACGCTTGTCCTACTTGTGAACCACTAACTGTGGTGCCTTTTCAGGCTGAAACTAATCCCAGAGGCCTAACTCCTAATCAATGATAGCAGATGGATGTTACTCACATACCATCCTTTAGTAAACTACAATATATTCATGTTTATATTGACACATTCTCATTTTATGTAGACTGCTGCTCAAAGTAAGGACATTTGCATCATGTTCGTTCACATCTATAGTCTGCTTTTGCTGCAATGGGATGCCCTCTAAAAATTAATAATATACCTCCTTACATTAGTAAATCCTTTGAATCTTTCATTTTAAAATATGGTATTCAATATGTTGCTAATATTCCTTATAATCCTACAGGTCAAGCCATAGTTGAATGCAGCCATCATACCCTAAAAACTATGCTTTTAAAACAAAAAGGGGGAGATAATGGTATTATGACACCAAAAGATTAATTAGCAAAAGCTTTATTTACTTTACATTTTCTTAATGTTTGTAATTCATTAACACCTGTGGAATGTCACTCTGGAAAATGTCAAACATCTACAGTAGACACAGGAAATGAAGATCAACCAATATTCTAGAAAGATAGTTTAAGCAATGAATGGAAAAAAAAGGCAGGATTAAAGTAAGGGGGTGAGGCTATGCTCTTATCATTTCAGAAAATGGAGAACAAATTTAGTTATCTGCGAAAAGGGTTAAACCCCAGAATGAAGAGATGGAGTCTTCTACAACTTCTGATGATGGTGATCGTAAGTAATAAGGAAGCTGCCAGTAATTACACTTATTAGGCCTATATATCTAACCCTCCATTATTTAGAGTGTTAACCTGGAAAAATCCATTCTTTCATATATATCTGAATAAAACCCATATATTCCCTAAACCAATTGATAATCGATTGCCAATTAAACCCTATAAAGAAAGACAAAGAATCAATAATCTCATATTACCATTTGATTATCAACCCTTATGCATTAGTAACCATCCTTCCTGTATGTAGGTTAAAAATCAGGCCATAATTATCTTCAAAAATAATAATACTCAGTTATTGTGACTTTGTTTCCCTCTTACAATTTAATTATAACCAAGAATCCTACTTATGATTGTTGGAAAATTAACTATAACCCAAAAATGCTCTATTCTATAAAAATGAGGCCTTGCATCCTAGTAGCCATTACCCCGCAACTAACATACTATGAAGGCAAACTAAAAATTTTACTATCCCCATCTGTGTCAAAGAGAGCCACCTTCCTCCCTATATTGGTAAAAAATTAGCCTCACAGGTTCAGTTGCTGCAGCCACCACAGCAGGTGGTGCTCTTGGTCATGGACTCATCAGCTTGCAATACTTTGAACACAATGACAAATTAGCCTAGAATCCAGTGTGCAGTCTCTTGACTCTCTGCAGCAGCAATTAACATCCCTCACCCAAGTAGCCTTACAAAACTGTAGGGCCTTAAACTTACTCACAGCTGAAAAAGGGGGAACCTGCCTTTTTCTCCAGGAAGAATGCTGCTACTATATAAATGAATCTGGTATTGTTGAGCAAAATGTTAAATTGCGGGAATTGCGGGAAGGAATACTGCCCTCCCAATCAACCTCTTCCTTATCGGCCTGGCTCACCTCCCCTCTCATAATGTGGCTAGGTCCCCTCCTCAGCCCCCTAATTGCTCTCCTTTTAATCTGTGCATTTGCACCTTGCCTCCTTAAATTCCTCCAAGAAAGGATGAAGCAAATTTCTGCCCATGTGATGTTTCTTGCCGACTGTTCGTCAATACCAGCCTATCCGGACCGAAGAACAAACAACCAACCTTTGAAAATACAAATCTCTTATGTTGCCTTTGCCAACTTGTACCCTAATAGTGTTTCCTTGCCTGTTTTCCCTGTCCACGGTCACCACTGCCCCTATCACAGCTTAACCTTCTCTGTTTAATTTATATCACTGAACGGCTTCGGCAAGGACTCAGCAGCTCGAACGGACAACGGGCACCCTGGCCTAACAAGACCAGGGCGGGTGTGGCCTCACCCACTAATCTCAGTACATCATGCATGTCATGCATGATGAAAAGCTCCCCGTTATAGCTTGCTATATTTGCAAGTCATTTGTCGCTGAGGTGCTGGTCTGGTTAGCCAATGACGGGCAACTGGACTGACCCATCAGTCAACCTAAGACAGGTATGTGGCCTTTCGCTGCTATGCTTCCCAATGACGGGTAAGACTGATCACTTTACGGGTGCAGCCCTGACCTAAGACAGGCACAGCCCCCCTCAGTATGGGAGCACCTTGCAGCCACACATCACCACTGAGCATAAGCCCTGCCCTAACGTAAGCCATCGCCAGCTGTTCTTTTCTTCAGTTCATGACACATTAAACAGAGAAGGGGGACCTATGGGGAGCCTCCCGCTGTAAGGTCTGTTTACAGCCTCCAACAACATGACGGATTTCATAACTACCACAGCCCTGCCCTGCCATTTCCTCCTTCTTATTCCTCTTTCTTTGTTCTCCCCTTCCCGCCGCAACTCTGGTGACCACTGCAATACTCATGCGCAAGGCACAAAACTCCACAGACCCGGCACGAACTTTCAGCCAATCCCCTCCTTGGACGTCTGCCACCCGCGAGACCAGCCTATCACCTGTGGACACGTTCCCTTCCCTCAGTATAAATTCCCATGTTCTACCTCCAATAAATGAGGCTTGATCAGAATCCTGTCTTGCCTCCATTCTTTCTCATCTCCTGCCCCCCCCCCACTTCTTCCCACAGGCCCCTGGAATCCGCCCCGCCCCCCCCCCCCCCGGTTTGGGACACTCTTCCTCTCCCTCCTCCTCTCTTATTTGGTGGCCTCTGTTTCCAATGGTCTGGCAAAATCATAGGATCTGATTTATTCAAAGTTTGTCAGGTCAGAAAATTGCCAGCTATTAAAAAATAGATTTTTTAAAGATGTTTTCTGTCAAAAGAGGCATATCCTAGTTCAAAAATTATGCTTTCTCTTTTGTTTACTCAGCAGCTTTTAAAACAATGTTTGGTTTAAAACTTGTTATGGCTATAGAGGTTGACCAAAACATAAGTTCAGGTAAATGACACATGAGTACCTTTTATTATAAAAATGTCATTTCCATTTTTAAAGTTAAGTTGATTGGTATACATTTAATAGCATGCAAGAATGGAGTATAAAGTATTTACCTTAAACTCTTTACAGAAATGGTTCATGAAGGAAATTCTTACTTTTTTCTTATTTTTAAGCCTTGAATTCTTTATGTTGAACTAAAAACCATTATTATAGTTTTTATTGGATTAAGATTTTGGTTGCTTTTTCAGGAAATATAGACTTTATTAATATGTTTGACATCAAATGTAATTTTGTTTTTCACTCTTTGAAGTAAAGCCAGGTATTTATCAAAGTAATATTTTAGGGTTATATTGTCTCTGTAATATTTTCACTGTAGGTGACTTCTGATGTTTGGTTTACTTGTACTTTTTGGAAATAATACTTTCCTGGGTAGTCTCCTAAATGATGGAGTAGGGAGTGGGGCCACCAATTGAGATAGGAGACCAGGAGGCAGAGCAAATGATGAGAGTGTGGAGAAGAGGATGAGTTTAATTTGACAGATTTATTAAGGTTGCAGAGAGCGTTTTGACATGACCTGGCTGTAGCAGCAAAGTAAACCTGGTAATACATTCTCGGTGCCTATCATGGAGCTTAAGTCTGGGAGAAGTGTCCAGTCCAGATAAGGCTACCTAAAGGGTAGCCTTACCTTTTGCCTGGAGGGCAAATGACTCAGGATGGGCCACTAATTTAGTGGAGAATGAGCCAGAAAGAACATGATGCAAAATGGGGATAATGAATTCTGTATGTGCTTCATAGGGAGTGATTATGAAATGGTGCCATCTGTTGAGAGCCAGCATGATAATAATTGCTTCTGTTTCTTACAGGGATGGCAGCACTGGGATGGTTACAAGTGTGAGCTACACATTTTGGTGTACACATTTTGGTCAGAGGAGAGAATGAGATGCCAGTGAGAGTAGTGTGGCTTTCTGCCTTTTTCAGGGGCTGCTGTATATGGCATCCCCCTGGAAAGTGGGTGCTTCATGCTGTTGATTCCTTGTCTGGTGGGAGACAGCATTCTCATCTTGGGAAATTTTAAAGTCTTGTATGTTAAAGCTATTGTGACTTGTCCAGTGTACTCTAGCAACCAAGTCATAAAGCCAAGTCTCAACCATGTGCACTTTAAAAGGATTACAGTGACTAATTGATTTCCCTTGACAATTAAACCACAGAGATGTAGGTAGACAAGTTGCTTGACTTTTCTCTGTTTTATCTCTAGTGATAGTATAGCTATTTTCAATGCTCAGACTTTTTTTTAAAGAAGAATGGGGCTTAGTAAAAAATCAAGATATTAGTTTAAAATATTTTACTGTGTTTTTCCTTCATTGAAATAAAACTAAATGGGAATATTACTGAGTTAAGGTTCTTATTTTCATATTTATTCATTTTCATAAATTTAAATGCCATTTATTAAAAAATGTTTTTTTCCAACACTGTAGTAATGCTAAGAATCCATTTACCACATAGTGTCAGACAGGGTGCTTTTGCTGTGAAAACAATGGAGTAGTTCAATTTTCTTGGTTTTCCCCAATAATCTGAAAAACCATTTTAAACCTACTTTTAGTTAATTTAAAGAAAACTTCAGTCAAGATAAATAATTCCATCAAGGAAAACAAATAACTTGTAAGAAAAAAAAATCTGGTTTAAACAGATGGTGCAATTATCCAATCAATATTTTTTCATGGGTTCACCTTGAATTACTTTCATCTTGTATTTCAGGTATTTTATTATCTCTTCTTTAATCTTGGTGTTTTATTACATTATGTTCCATAAACAGTATAAATTCAAAGGAAACATCAAATGTTTAAATTGATGCTTTACTTGTGTAAGGAATCACCCACTTAAAGACAGGTTTTGCAAGCCCTATATCATGTTTGAATTCTGAGTCTTTTATTATGTATTTGTATAAATCAATGAATCAAAGAAATAAGTTCAAGATACTAAGCAGAAAAATAAGATTCTCCCTGATAAAGTAAATTTAAAGTAAAGCTATCTTTTTTTCCTAGATTACATTCTAAAAACAGAAGTAAATGTAATATCTCATCTTAATATGTTTTTTTTTTTTTTTTTTGAGGAATAACATCAAAACTTTTGAAGGGACTAATGAAATCCTGGATGAGATCATTCACATTGCATGTGCCAGTAGAAACTTCCATTGTAGATGATGAAGTAGGGATCTCCAGGACTCAATGTTTCCACCAAAACCAACTGGTAAACAGGCAGGAGTGGACTCAAACAACCATTTTCAAACTCTTAAGGGCCAGAAGAACACTGTACAGCATCCAGGGAAGAGTGTGAGGAACAGGCTGATAAACTGTAGTAAAGAACAGTAAATGGCTCTCCCTGCATGGTGGCTACTAGTGCCATTCCCCACTTTCAAGGAGGCTGCCATGGGGTTCAGTCCCTGGCTAGCTGCTGGTGACAGAAAGCAACATAAAAATCCCCTTCCCCAAAACCTGGGTGGGCACAACCAGTCAGTAACTAGAGCTTTGGTTAGCAAATTTGGATCACTGGGTTCCAGCTTTGAGGGGAGCTATTGGTTCACCCTTTCTTGGACAGGAGTAGAGGCCATGGAGATTTAAAGATGCAGCACTTCCTCAGGGCTGCAGGGGACAGCTAGCTAAAGGGCTGCATTTGCTGGGAAGGCCAGGAAAGCTCAGCTTTGGGGAGCTGTCAGAGAAGCTTTTGGAAGCCCTTCCTAATCCCCACCCTAGGGACTTTGGAGCTGGTCTCTGTCCCCTTAATGGGTCCCTGGCCCTGTTTTGTCTGGAAAGACTGACATGGGAAAGGCCTCTTGAGGGGTGACTGCCTCACAGAATTTGCCCTCCAGGGAAAAGTAGCCTGAGACAATGAGAGAAGTGTAAAAAACTATAGAGACAGAGGGCCTGAGACAAAGGCCTGCCAGCTTCCAGTACCTGGGAGAGGGAAGTCTGTCTCTTGGGAAACAGAGGGGACAAGCAAACTCCCTTAAACAGGGGAACACTGAAACAACTAACAAGCAAAACCTAGGACAAGAAAGAGGCCCGGAAAGACAGAGAAAACCTGCACACTGCACTTGCCTTGGGCAGACCTTCTCGATAGGAAAGCTGAGCCTCAAGAACATCTCTATCTTAACACCATTGGTTATTGTTTAGTTTGCCAAAGGGCTGCCAATACAAAGTACCAGAAATAGGCTAGCTTTTATAAAGGGGACTTTTTGGGTAAAAGCTCACTGTTCCAAGGCTGAAAAGTACAAATTGAGTCATCATAAGAGGGGCTTTCTCACCAAATTCAGCTGCCATGTTTTGAAGTGAGATGGCCGATGATATCTGCTGAGGTTTCTGCCTTTCTGCAGAGGTAGGCAAACCATGTGGAGGGCTTATCTCTTTTTGAGCAGCAACATGGGCCCAGCATTTTGGGGCCTTCATGCTTAAGTGAGCTTCTAGTCCTCTCTCACATGGCAGGAAAAAAATATGGCAGCTTCTTTTTCCTGTCTGTGTCTCCTTTTTCATCAGGTCCAGCAAGAGGGTGGAGATTCAACATGAACCATGCCCTACCGTGTAGTCCAATCAGAAGCCCTGGCGGTGACCTAGAGGGTAGGTGGTTACTGGTGGCTGCAGGTGGGGCTGGCCAGTCAGCCCAGGTGTCCTGTGCAAGGGAAGGAGCTGGTCCCTGGGTAGTCCACCCACCTATGCATCCTGGCTGCATGGCTAGCCTGAGCCCAAGTGGCCCTGAGCATTGGGGGCACCCCACTCCTGGTCATTCGGGGCTTCGGTGACTGTAGCTGACTGCTCACCCCACTGGGCATCCCCAGCCTCACAGGAGAGAAAACACCGCCTGGAGACCATTCGGGACCAGGCCCTCATCCTTGCCCCCTCCTCTGCCACTTTCACCCCTGTCACCTTGATCTTGCTCAGGTTGTTTTTGGCACCTTTGCATGCCTGAAATAGCAGACACATTATGCTCGAAATAATCTGGTTTTGTTTTGTTTTGTTTAAAGAAATGTTATTGCAAATAATAATTTGAGTGTTAGGGTAGCAAGGGTGAGTTACATATGACTGGAGTGCCCAATGCTTTGTTATTCACACATTATAATGTACCTTAGTCATAAAGCACAGCATTGTGCAAAGAAATATGTACTGCATCACATCCCATTCTGACTCGGTCCCCAGTTTCTTCATAAAATGCTCTCATTGACCCTCCAATCTCATTCATTTTTGTGATTTTAAATTTGTCACTGAGTTCCTCATCTAGGATTGCTTCTCTTGCTTTGCTACTACCCCATACTAATAAGGCTAAGACAATACATAGGCTTATTTTCTTTCCCTGTGAATGTATTTGTGAGTTGCATTCATTCAGTCTTCTTTTTCTCTCTCAATATCTGTATTTAAAAATAAAAGAGTCCCTCCACCCCCATTTCTGTGGTGGATTTGTAAAATACAGGAAAAGACAAATTGTCCTGTAATACTCTTTCTTAACCACAGATCCCACTCCTGCATGGCCTTTTTAAGGGGGCTATGGCTGAAGCAGAATGAGCATGGTATTTTATGTGCTTAGCCTAACTTGCCAAGGATGTTTTTCTCTAACACAGGAGAACTGCAGTCTAGTATTTCCTGTGCTTGGGCTAGAATTTTCTGGAATTTCTGCTCCAAGATTTTAATGTTTGCTCAGCATTTCAAATTGTTTTTAATCAAATTAATTTTCCTGCATTGAAGTTGCACATGGGTAAGAGTTTTACCCTCTTATTTGTGTATATTTGTCCAGGGAAAAATGTTTCTACTAACTGACAAAAAGACAAAAATTCCCTTCCATATTCAGGCAGTGAGCATATAAAATTTTTGTTCAGCTCAGTTGTACGTTGATTGGTCAAACACCATCATATAAGTAAAATTGAAATCAGTGGTGTTTTCAATTTTAGCTAGTCTATTAACTTTTATTTTCCAAGGTAGTTCTTGAAACAGCATTATTCTTAATTTCTTTGTTTACCAAAGCATTTTTATACAGTTTTCTCCATATTAAATGCATAATACCAAATAAAATACTAGCTTCTCAGGGAATGAAAAAAAAAACCCTAAAATGATCTTACCAAGTAATCTAATCAAAGGTCCCTCAGCCAAATTAAATGCAGTCAAATGTATCACACCCACAGGAATAGATTAGTTAAAAAATATAATCTCTCTCTTTTTGGATTTATAAAATAATCTCAGACTGCCAGAGTTATAATACCAAGAAACAGATATCTCAGGAAATAAATTCCAGAGTTAACATTTTTTAAATATTAAAATGTACAGCGTGCAACAAAAGAGACAATCAAAGAAACAGGAAATAATGACCAATCTTAAGGAGGAGGATAAAAATTCAAAAAACACAAATGAAAAATGAGAATGTAGACATACTGAACAAAACCTTTAAAAAGTGATCTTTAAAATGCCAAAGGAAGTGAAAGAAAGTACAGAGAAAGAACTATCGAATATCAGGGAAACAATGATTGAGCAATATGAGATTCTGAGCAAAGAGATAAAATTATGAAAAGGAACCAACAGATCTAATGCAGTTCAAGACCACAATAACTGACATGAAAAATTCCCAAGAGTGTTTCATGAGCAGATTGAAGCTGGCCAAAGGAAGAACCAGTGAACTTGAAGATAATATACTTGAAATGAGGAATAGAAAAAATATATGTAATAAGTGAAAAAAGCTTAAGACAGCCATGTGCTATGTATATTGAGAGTCCCAGAGGTTAAAAAAGGAAAGGGGCAAATGAATAGTCAGAGAAGTAATGACAGAGAAATTCCCAAACTTAGCAAAAGACATGACTGTACATATCCAGGAAGCTCAGAGAACACTAGTCAGGATAACTTGAAGAAAAATACAGCCCATAATATTGAATACACCTTGAATGCAAAGTACAAAAAGAGAGTTCTGAAATCTGCAAGAGAAAAGCAACATGTTATGTACAAGGGAGTCCCAATTAGATTGAGTGCTGATTTCTCATCAATAAACATGGAGGCAAGAAGACAATGGGTTGAAACTCTTGAAGCACTGAAGGAAAACAACTGTCAGCCAAGAATTTTATATCTGGCAAGACTGTCTTTCAAAAATGAAGAGTTTAAACATTCTCAGGTAAACCAAAGCTGTGGGGATTCATCACCACTAGACCAACCCTATGAGCAATGCTAAAAGGAGTTCTTCAGACTGAAAGGAAAGAACTGCAACAATGGCTTGAAGTAGCATAAAGAAAGACCTGTGGTAAAGGTTACCATTTGGGTAATTACAAATGCCAGTATTATTGAATTGTATTGTTTAGTATGTAACTTCACTTGTTATTACCTACAGATGCTAAAATGCAAATGTATAAAAAGTAGTGATGAATCTATGTTTTTGGGCATACAATGTACAAAGATATAAGTGTAAAAGCACATAAAAGGTGGGGAGGACAAGGCATATAGGAAAACTATATGTGTGTGCTATTGAAGTTAAGTTGGTATCAAACAAAATATGATTTTTACATATTTAAGATGTTATATTTAGCCCCATGAGAAAAATAAATGAAAAATGCATCCAGATAGAAATGAGAAATCACTCAATATGGCACAACATACACACAAATCAATATAAAATAGGTGTAATAGTCATCCAAAGGAATGCTGGAGCAAAGTACCAGAAATCTTTTGGCTTTTATAAAGGGTATTTATTTGGGGAAAAAGCTTAGAGTTACAAGGTCCTAAAGAGTTCAACTCAAGGTACTTTCTCAACAAAGTCTGTTGCCACATGTTGAAGCAAGTTGATTGTTGATCTCTGTGAGGGTTCAGTTTTCCTCTTCCTCTTAAAGCTCCTTGGGCCCAGCTTCTTCCCAACCTCAGCTGCATGCTGCAGAGCTCGTTTCTTTCTGGTCCTTCTCAGCTGTTCAGGACTCTGGGCTCTTCAGCCTCAAACTATCAGGTGAATGCCTCAGCTCTCTGCGGGGCCCCAGGATCAAAACTGACAAAGTTTTGCCTCTCTTCTTCTGTGTATCTTCTGTGTATCTTCTTGAGTGAGTGCCCATTTATATAGCCCACCAAGAGGGCAGAAACTTACACTGAGTTATTACCCTAGTGAGGTGGTCAAATCAAAGCCCTAATCTTAACATAATTTAATCAAAGGCATCTCAACTGAATCTAATACAAGCAAAAGGTATCACACTCAGAGGAACAGACCAGATTACAAACATAGTCTCTCTTTTTGAAATTCATATATAATCTCAAACTGCCACAGTAGGTATTAACGGAAGTGAGATACAATACGATATAAGACTTATGGAGGTTAAATAGGAAAATGACAGAATAAAGTCCTATATCATCAATAGTGACTTTAAATGTAAATGAATTAAACTCTCAAGTCAAAAGACAGAAACTGGTAAAATGGACCAAAAAGCATGACCCAGGTGCATTCCCTCTTCACCCAGGCCAGAGGAACATCAAGCTGGGAGCCATACTGCAATGCTGCCTCCTTCCCACAGTGCCTGGGCATCCTCCTGTATCATGCCAGGGGTTGGGCCCTAGAAGCAGTTCCCCAAAGCCACCAAATTTGTAGTAGATACAGCAATGTGGTGGCAGAGTAAAGAGTTCCTAGGGTCAGCTCCTTCTACAGAGCAGTTAGTAAACATACAGAGCTCTCCAGAGCTAGCTGAAGCACCTGTTTAGGGGCTCCAGGAGGCCAGAAAAGCATCCTGCAACATCCTTGAAGAAATGGAAGGAGGGGACTGCCCAACAGCAGTGAAGACATGCAAGTAGAGCTCTCCACAGCACGGAGGCTGGTGCCCATCCTCTACTGGAGGCACAAGTCACTTCAGGAGCTGTTCCACAGCTGGAATTGAAAGATCCACTTCCCCAAAGTGGGGGAGGAACAGTGGCTGGGCACCAATTTCAGCTACTGATGAGTAAATTCAGTGGGCTAAAGTATAATCCTGAGAACAGCTAAAGTTCTGTCCAAGCCAGAAAGAGGCTGGGAGCTGCTATCTTAGCTCCACACCTGGCATGAGGAGAACCTGGGTGGACTGAAAATCCTAGTCCTGGTGGGGACCAGCTTCTTTCCATCCAGATTAGATTGCAGCTTTAGCCTAGGCCGCAGTGCCACTGCCAACAGGGAGAAAGATGTGGGGACCTGCACCAGACTCTCTGAGAAATTACCGGCCAACCCGGAGAGGCCAATGACTATCCTACACTGGTGATAGGAGCCATCCCAGGAGCTATTCTGTGACTGGAATTGGAAGCTATGTTTTCCAAAAATGGAAGAAGTAGGCAGTTGGCTGCCGATTTCAGCTATTGATTGGTAGACTTAGCTGGCTAAGATGTAACCCTGAGAATAGCTGGGGTGTGAATCAGCCCAATTTAGAAACAGGCCAGTGGCCACCATTTTGACTCTGCCCCCAGCCTGAGGGGAAGCCAGGTTGACCAAAAATCACAGTGATGGTAGGAACCAGTTTCTTTCACCCAGATCAGCCTCCAGCCCTAGCCTAGGTTTCAGGCCCATCTCTCTCATGGAGGAGCCTGGTGGGCCATGCTCCAGGCTATCCAGGTAACTGCTGGTAAATTTGGCTGGCACAGATTGAAAATTGGAAGTCAACTGGGGTAACTGTGATCATCTTGCACCCACACTGCATAGATTGTTGCCCACACCTGCAGCTCCATCCCTGCCACAGGCAGGGGAGAAAGATGTGAAGCCTCATTAGTCTCTCAGTGACTACAGTCCAGGCCTGCATGACTTGGATTATTCCACACAACTGTGACTCTGTCCCTACCCATGGCAGAGGAGAAAGTTGGAAGAAGCTTCATTGGCCCCTGGCACAATGAGGGCAGCTTGAGCCTCCACAGCTTACAGCACCAACTACATGCTTGTCTCCTATTGCACAAACAGCAAGAGAGAAAGGGCAGGAAGCCCTCAACTAAAGAGAAAAACTGCACCCAGGATAAATACTCTAGTTATCCAGATGCCAAGACACCAAACAAAAATTACAATCCACACCAAGAAACAGGAAGCTATGGCCCAATTAAAGGAACAAGATAAGCCTCCAGATGACATAAAGGAGTTGAGACAACTAATCATAGATGTTCAAACAAATCCCCTTAATAAATTCAATGATGGCTAAAGAGAATAAGGATTTTAAGAAGACACTGGATGAGCACAAAGAAGAATTTGAAAGCATACATAGAAAAATAGCAGATCTTATGGGAGTGAAAGGTGCAGTAGATGAAATTTAAAAATTGGAATCATATAATAGCACATTTGAGGAAGCAGAAGAAAGTATTGATGAGCTTGAAGAAATGACCTCTGAAAGTGAACATACAAAAGAACAGATAAAGAAAAGAAAACTTTGAACAAGGTCTCAGGGAACTAAATGACAGCAAAAATCAACCAAACAAACATGTCATGGGTGTCCCAGAAGGAGAAGAGAAGGGAAAAGGGGCAGAAGAAATATTTGAAGAAATAATTGTAGAAAATTCCCCAACCCTATTGAAAGGCCTTGATACCCATGGCCAAGAAACACAACATACTCCCATCCAAAAAAATCTGAATAGACCAACTCTGAGACACATACTCATCAGAATGTCAAATGCCAAAGACAGAGAATTCTGAGAACAGCAAGAGAAAAGCAATGCATAACATATAAGGGATATCCAATGAGATTAAGTGCTGATTTCTCAGCAGAAACCATGGAAGCAAGAAGACAGTTGTCTGATATATTTAATATACTACAAGAAAAAAACTTCCAGCCAAGAATCTTATATCCAGCAAGACAGTCTTTCAAGAATGAGGATGAGATTAGAATATTCACAAATAAACAGAAACTGAGAGAATTTCTAAGCAAGATATCAGATTTTCAGGAAATGCTAAAGGGTGTGCTAGAGCCTGAAAAAAAAAGACAGGCGAGAGACCTGGAAAAGAGTTTAGAAATTAAGATTATATCAATAAAAGTAACTAAAAGTGTCAAAAGAGTGGTGAAAATAAAATGACAGATAAAACTCAAATAGTCAGGAATAAACTTAACCAATGATATATAGCACTTGTATTTAGAAAATTGCAACTCAATGTTCAAAGAAATCAAAAAAGGCCTAAAAAAAGACTGGAAGAACATTCCATGCTCATTGTTTGGAAGACTAAATATTATTAAGATGTGAATTCTACTCAAATTGATTTACAGAGTCAATGTAATCTTGATAAAAATTCCACCAGCATTAAAGAAAAAATTGAAAATACAATCACCAAATTTATTTGGAAGTATAAAGTGTCCTGCATAGCCAGAACCATCATAAAAAGAAAAAGTGAACCCTTATCTTCAGACCTTAAATCATATTACCTAGCTATAGTGGTAAACCGCATGGTACTGGTTTAAAGACAGACACAATAGATCAATGGAACCAAATTTATGGTTCAGAAATAGACCCTCACATGTATCATCAAGTGATTTTTGACTAACCTGTCAAACACACAGCTTGGGCAGAACAATCCATTCAACAAATGGTGCTGAAGGAATTGGAGATCTATAGCTGAAAGAAGAAAAAGAGGACCCCTATCTCATGCCTTATCCAAACATTAACTCAAAATGGATCAAAAACAAAAATAAAAGCAAGAACCATAAAACTTCTAGAAGAAATTATTGGAAAATATCTTCAAGACCTGGTGGTAGGTGGTGTATTCTTAAAGGAGATAAGAGGAGGACTGAAATGAACTACTGATATTTAATGTATGTAGAAGTTTTAATTAACTTTACTGTAAAAGTGTGGAAATGTATACAGTGGATGGTTACACACAGTAACAGCTTATAAATTGGGATGTGACTGAAAATGGTAGTCTAGGTATGTAAATGCCAGTTGACAGAATGCTAGAGAATAATCTAGGAAATGAATAGCACAGTAAACCAAGAGGTGGATGAGAATTGTAGTTGATGGTACAGATGCAAGAGTGTCCTTTGTGAGGTCAAGCAAATGTATATCACTACTGCAGGGTGTTGGGAATGTGGAGAAGTATGGGAAAAATACAGCTGGATTGACCTATGGACTCTGGTTAGCAGTAAGAATATAATATTCTTACATCTATGCAAAAGATGTACTGTGTTGATACTCAGGCAGTATGGAAAATGTGAGCCAACTGTATACTGTGGACATGGTAGCAATGATATTATCTTATCTGTAGCAAATGTTCCACCACAGTGTAATGTGTTGATGGAGGGGTGTTGTTTGGGAATTCTGCATATGTGCATGATTGTTTTATACATTTACAACTTCTGTTATAAAAAATATATTAAAAAAATATTAAGGTGGTTGGGGGGAGAACACACCAAATGTAAGATAAGGACTATGATTAGTAGTAAGATTTTGACAATATTCTTTCATAATTTGTAACAAACACCTCATGACAATGCAAGGTGTTGGTGGAGGGTTGATGTATGGGACCCTTGTATGATGTTATGCATGTCTGCTTGTAATTTCACAACTTTTACTATGCTTAACTTTTACTTAATTGTTTATGTATGTTCTTATATAAATGACATAAAGATAATAATAGGGTAGGTTGGGGGAAAATACTTTGGTTAGTAATAATATTTTCACAGTGCTCTTTAATCATTAGTTGAGGAGGTTTGGCAGCAGTGCAATTTGTTGACTGTCGGGTGGGTTGTGGGAGTCCTGTATGATGTTGTGTATGTTTGTTTTGTAAGTTCACAACTATTATTATACACTTATTGTTTATGTATGTTTGTGTGTGAGTGATATACTTCAATAAATTAATTTTAAAAAGCATGACTGAACTATATGCTTTCTGTAAGAGACTCACCTTAAATTCAAAGGTATAAGTAGGTTGAGGGTGAAAGGATGGAAAAAATATACCATGGAAGTAGTAACCAAAAGAGAGCTGTGGGGGATACACTAATATTGGGTAAAATAGACTTTGAGTCAGAAACAGTTATGATGGACAAAGATAGTCATTATATACTAATCAAGGGGACAATTAGACAGGAAGATGTAACAATTATAAATATATATGCACCTAACAGCAGAACCCAAATATTTTAATCAAATACTGACTGTTCTAAAGGGAGAAATTGACAGTTCTACACTAATAGTAGGAGACTTTAACACACCACTCTCAATAATGAGTAAAACATCTAGTCAGAAGATCAATAAGGACGTACAGGACTTGAATGATACACTAAACCAAGTAGACCTTACAGACATATATAGAACACTGCTCCCAACAAAAAAATACATATTCTTCTCACATGTACATGGATCATTTCCAGGATATACCATATGTTGGGTCACAAAACATATCTCAATAAATTTAAAAATATTGAAATCATATAATGTGTATTCTCTGACCATAATGGAGTGAAGTTAGAAAAAGCAGTAATGGGTAGAAATGGAAAATTCACAAATGTGTGGTGATTAAACAATATACTCTTAATCCAGTGGGTTAAAGAGGAAATCAGAACTGAAACTAAGATATATCTTAAGGCAAATGAAAATGATAATACAACATATCAAAACTTATGGGACACAGCGAAGTCATTGCTGAGTTGAAATGATATCTCTAAGTGCTTACATTCAAAAAGAAGAAAGAATTCGAATCAGAGACTGCATTAGGGTACTCTAGGGAACAATCAGCAGGAGGTATCTGTAAATACTATGAGATTTTGTAAGAGTCTCTCACGTGACTGTGGGGATGCACAAGTCCAGGTTCCACAGGCAGGCTGCAAACCAGGGGCTCTGATGAAAGTCCAATGAAGGTCTTTGATGAGTTTCTGGGAGACATGGGTTGTCCAAAGACAAGCTGGGAAATTCTCTGAATGTTGAAATCACTTCCCCTTTAAGGCATTCAACAATAGAGGGAATCAACAAAATCACAAGTTGGTTCTTTGAAAAGATCAATAAAAGTGACAAACTTTTAGCTAGATAACAAAGAACAAAAGAGAGAGGACATAAATGATGAAAATCACAAATGAAAAGGGAGACATTACTACTGACCTAGCTGAAATGAAAGGGACTACACAAGGATACTATCAAAAACTGTATGCCAATAAATTAGATAAGCCAGATGGAATGGACAAATTCTCAGAAATGCACAAACTACCTACATTGACTCAAAAAGAAATAGAAGATATTAAGAAATCAATTACTAGTAAAGAGATTGAATCAGTAATCAAAAACCTCCCTGGGAACCTCTTATATTTTTTTATGTAACATTTTGTGTGATCTATGTATCTTTTTTAAAAAAAGATTAAAAAAAAAAAGATGGCATTATTATATAATGCTAGGAAATCTGGACACAACCAAGCCAAGGTCCACAGGAAGGAGGAATACAGTAAGGATTAGAGTGGACTTAATGATATCCTATTCATGAACTATTGTGGTTAATAATCGAGAAAATGTGGCATTGGTGTGGAAAAAAGTGGCCATGGTGGCTGCTGGGTGCGGGGAATGGGAGGAAGAGATGAGATGTGGAGGCATTTTCGGGACTTGGAGTTGTCCTGGGTGGTGCTGCAGGGACAATTGCCGGACATTGTATGTCCTCCCATGGCCCACTGGATGGAACGTGGGAGAGTGTGGGCTATGGTGTGGACCACAGGCCATGGTGTGCAGCGATGCCCAGAGATGTACTCACCAGATGCAACGGATGTGTCATGATGATGGGGGAGAGTGTTACTGTGGGGAGAGTGGTGGGATGGGGGCAGTGGGGGTGAATGGGGACCTCATGTTTTTTTAATGTAATATTTTTTTAAAAAATGAATAAATTGAGTAGAATTTTAAAAAAAACAAATGAAAAAAAATGAAGACATAAATTAGCAGTGGAAATAAATTTCATGAGAATTAAAAAAAATAAACCTCCTAAAATGTGGGTGAGTGTATCTTAGTGGTTGAGCACCTACTTCCCCTGTATGAGGTCCTAGGTTCAATCCCCAGTGCCTCTTAAAAAAAAAAAAAAAAACAAAGCAAAAAGTATCTCCCAACAAAAGCCCAGGAGCAGATGGCCTCTCAGGGGATATCTACAAAACATTCCAAGAATACCTGATTCCAGTTATGCCCAAACTCTTCCCAAAAGTTGAAGAGGAAGGAACACTTCATAACTCATTCTATGAGGCCAAAATTACCCTTATACCAAGGCTAGATAAAGATACCACAAGAAAAGAAAATTACAGGCCAATATCTCCTATGAATATAGATGCAAAAATCCTCAAAAAAAAAATGCTAACCAACATCATCCCATAGCATATTAAGAAAATTATACACCATGACCAAGTGGGATTTATTCATGATATGAAGAGTTTTTTCAGTATGAGAAAATTGATTAATGTAATGCACCACATTAAGAGAATGAAGGGAAAAAACACATGCTCATCTCAATTGATGAAGAAAAGGCATTTGACAAAATATAGCACCCTTTCTTGATAAAAAGACTTAGAACACTAGGAATAGAAGTAAACTTCTTCGACATGAAAGGGCATATATGAAAACCCCACAACTAACATCCTACTTAATGGTGAAAGAGTGAAAGTTTTCCATCTAAAATTGGAAACGACAAGGATGCACACTGTCACCACTGTCATTCAACGCTGCACTGGAAATTCTTACTAAAGCAATTAGGCTAGAAAAAGAAATAAAATCCATCTAAGTTGTAAAGGAAGAAGTAAAACTTGCCCTATTTGCAGATGCTGTGATCTTATATACAGAAAATCCTGAAAAACACACAACAAAGCTCTTAGAGATAATAAATGAATCAGGAAAGTCACAGCGCACAAGATCAACTCCCGACAATCAATAGTGTTTCTATAAACAAGCAATAAACAATCATAAGAAGAAATCAAGAAAAAAATCCCATTCCCAACAGCAACTAAACAAATCAAATATCAAGGATAAATCTTAGCCAAGACGTGTACAGGACTTGTACACAGAAAATCACAGAACACGACTAAGATAAATTAAAGACCAAATAAGTGGAAGGAAATCCCATGTGTATGGCTTGGAAGACTAAATATCATAATGATATTAGTACTACACAAAGAAATGTTTAAATTCAATGCAATCACAGCAAAATTCCAACAACCTTCTTTGAAGAAATGTAAAAACAGTGCTCCAGGATGTATTCACCAAATGCAGTGAATGTGCCATGAGGATGAAAGAGGTTGTTGATGTGGGAAGAGTGGAGTGAGGAGGGTGGGGAGTATATGGGTACCTCATATTCTTGAATGTAACATTTAAAAAAAAGAGGGAAAAAAGTGAAAAAAAAAAAGACCAATCACAAAATTTATTTGGAAGTTAAGGGTGTCTAAATAGTTAAGGCGTCTTGAAAAAGAAGAATGAATTTGGAGGACTCACACTTCCTGATCTTAAAACTAAGTATAAGGCCACAGTAATCAAAACAGCATGGTAATGTCATAAAAACAGAAACAGAGACAAACGGCGTAAAATTGAGAGTTCAGAAATCAACCCTCACATTACTGGCCAACTGATTTTTGACAAGGTGGCAGTGACCTCTCAACTTGGAAAGAATAGTCTCTTCAACAAACAGTGCTAAGAAAAATGGAATTCCTTTTGCAAAAAGGGGAGACTCCTATCTCACACCATATACAAAATTCAACTCAAAATGGATTGAAGACCTTATTAAAAGAGCTGGAACTATCAAACTCCTAGAAGAAAACATAAGGAAGCATCTTCAGGAACATGTATTAGGCATTGGTTTCTTAGACTTTACACCCAAAGCACAAACTACAAAAGAAAAAATAAATGGGACCTCTTCAAAATTAAAAACTTTTGTGATCAAAGAACTTCATCATGAAAATTAAAAGATGACCTACTCAATGGGAGGAAATATTTGGAAACCACATATCTAATGAGGGTTTATTAATAGTATCTAGAATATATAGAGAAATCCTTCCATTCAATAATTAAAGGACAAAAATAACATAAAAAAATGAACAAAAGACTTGAACAGACATCTCTCTAGTGAAGATATACAAATCTCCAGAGAGCACATGAAAAGATACTCAATATAATTAGCCATCAGGGAAATGCAAATCAAAACCACAATGAGAGACTTCCAGGATGATGGCAGACTCAAAAGACATGGGACTCTCTTCTCTCCCAGAAAAACAGATAGAGGACATGCTGAAATGATAGGGAAAAAAAGTCTTCTAGAGTTTAGGACACCAGAGAAAGGCTGGATACTGCCCAGAATAGAGAGGGCAAAAGGAAAAGAATCATAATGGCAAAACTCTGGGATAAAATCCACAGGTCCTGGCATAAACCCCTACCCTCTAGACACTTTTAAATTTGCAGGCTTCAGAGCTAGCCTAAGACTGACTCAGCTTTTGACCCACAAATTTGGTCTGCTGTGTACCATGAACTCTTCCAGGTTGGGTGGGGTGAAACCATTGTTTGCCTTGGGAGCCCTCAAGGGACTAAAGAGACCCTACCTTCTCAATCTCCCTCTCTACAGACTGGGACTGGTGGATGATGATGTGGAAGGGAGTGGATTTATTTCCTGCCCAGGAAAAGGAACTGCTAGCAATGGTTGGAGAACTGCCTCTGAGAAAGTTTGAATTATGAGGATCTTAGGCTCCAGGAAGTATCCTCTATCACATTGATCTGGTCATGATCAGTGGTTGCAGCAAACACACTCCAATCGGGCATTGAGTTGAGAGGGCTGCCAAAGAGAACCATCTTCTGGCAGACCAGGGAAGTGTACATGAGGAAATTAAAGGTAAATAAGAGAGGCTTTGTCCATTCATTACAGCCTCCCTCCCTAAGACCCTGGGAAGCAGGTCTTCAACCCATTTCTGGGTACAGGGCCCAGATTTAAGCAAATAATAGGGACAATCCTAAAGACCCAGAACAGGTTGAACCAAGAATCAAAGAACAGCAGTTACACCCTCCCACCACTAAAACTCTATGAAAGAGAGAAATCAAGCATCTGAATACACTCACTACCCTAATCAGATGCCTATCAGCAAAATAATACAAGCCATCTAAGAAAACGGAAAACCTGGCTCAAGAAAAGGAATATATCAAAGCCCCAGAAGATGGGCAGGATTTGAGAAAACTAATTAATGAAATGCACACACATTTCCAAAATCAGATGAATGAGTTCAAAGGCATTATGGCTAAAGAGATAAAGAACATCAAGCAGACACTGAGTGAGGACAAAGAACTTAAAATCCTGAAGAAAAAAGTAACAGAGCTCATGGGAATTAAAGACATGATACGTGAGACCAAAAACACATTAAAGGCATACAATAGCAGACTTGACACAATATAAGAAATTCTAAGTGTTACAGAGGACAGAACAGCTGAAGTTGAAGAGAGAAAAAAAATGAAGCAGGGGCTCAGGAAGTTGAATGATAATGTGAAGCACAACAATATATGTGTCTTGGGAGTTCCAGAACAAGAAGAGAAGAGAAAAGGCACAGAAAGAGTATTTGAGGAAATAATAGCTGAAAAATTCCCAACTCTCATGAAAGAAATGAACTTACATGTCCAAGAAGTACAGAGTACCCCAATCAGAATAAATGCAAATAAACCTATTCCAAAACACATGCTACTCAGAATGTCAAACATCAAAGATAAAGAGGAAATTCTGAGAACAGCAAGGGAGAAGCAAACCATTATATATACAAGGGACATCGTGTAAGAGTTAATGTGGATTTGTCATCAGACACTATGGAGGCAAGAAGACAGTGGTATGATGCAATTAGGGTTCTAAAACAGAAAAACTGCCAGCCAAGAATTCTTTATCCAACAAAATAGTTCTTCAAATATAAAGGTGTGTTTAAAATATACAGAAACAAACTGAAGCTAAGGGAGTTGATGAAAAAGAACCCACCTTTGCAGGAAATATTAAAGGAAACCTTAGAACTTGAAAGAAAAAGACAAGACAAAGAGTCTTGGAGGAGAGTGTAGAAGAAAGAATGGCAGAAAGGATAACCAAAAGAGTAAAAATACAGACAAAATGACATGAAAATAAAATAATAAAATGGTGGAAAGAAATAATGCAGATACAGTAACATCATTGAATGTGAATGGATTAAACTCCCAATCAAAAGATAGAGGGTGACAGAATTATTAAAAAACATGAGCCATCCTTATGCAGGGATACAAACTGACTGAAAGTGAACGGTTGGAAAAAGATGCTCCACGCAAACAGTAACCAAAAAAGAGCAGGGTTAGCAATACCAATACTGGACAAAACAGACTTTAAATGCAAAAAAAGTTATAAGTGGTACAGAATACCATTATATATTAATAAAGGGACACTCCACCAGGAAGAAATGAATCATAAATATCTGTGCACCTAACCAGGGTGCCCCGAAATACAGGAGGCAAAGTCTGGCAAAGCTGAAGGGAGAAATAGCCATCTCTACAATACTAATTGGAGACTTCCACCCACCCCTTACATCATTAGATAGAGCAACTAGTCAGAAGATCAACAAGGAAACAGAGAACTTGGACAACATGAAAAATGAGCTAGACCTAATAGATATACACAAAACATTATGCCCAAACTCAGTGGGTTATATATTCTTCTCAAGTGCCCATGGATCTTTCTCCAGGATACACCACATTAGTCACAATGCAGGTTCAATAAATGTAAAAAGATTGAAAATATAAGAAGCACTTTCTCAGATCATAGTGGAATGAAACTGGAGATCAATTATAGGCAGAAAAGAGGTAAATTTGCAAATGTGTGAAGGGTGAACATGCTCCTAAGTAATCAGAGGGTCAAAGAAGAAATTTATTTTTATTTATTTTATTTTTTATTTACTTCTCTTCCCTCCCCCCCCAGCAGTTGTCTGCTCTCTGTGTCCATTTGCTGTGTGTTCTCCTGTGACCACTACTATCCTTATCAGCAGCACCAGGAATCTGTTTCTTTTTGTTGCATCATCTTGCTGTGTTCTCTCCATGTGTGTAGTGCCATGCTTGAGCAGGCTGCACTTTCTTTTGTGCTGGGCAGCTCTCCTTATGGGGTGCACTCCTTGCACGTGGGGCTCCCCTATGCAGGGAACACCACTGTGTGGCACGGCACTCCTTGCATGCATCAGCACTGCACATGGGCCAGCTCCACACAAGTCAAGGAGGCCTGGGGTTTGAACCATGGAACTCCCATGTCGTAGGTGGATGCCCTATCCATTGTGCCAAGTCTGCTTCCCTCAAAGAAGAAATTACAAGTGAAATTAGTAAGTATATTGAGATGAATGAAGAGAACACAACTTATAAAAACTTATGGCAGGGAGCAGATATAGTTCAGTGGTTGAGAATCTGCTTCCCATATATAAGATCCTGCATTCAATCCATGTGGTACCTCCTGAAAAAAACCAAAAAAACTTATGGGATATAGTAAAGTTAGTCTTAAAGGGGAAATTTATAGTCCTAAACATCTATATTAAAAAAAGAGAAAGAGCTAAAATCAAAGATCTAACTGAACAACTGGAGAAACTAGAAAAAGAACAGCAAATCATTCCCACAACAAACAGGAGGAAAGAAATAATAAAGATTAGAGGAGAAATAAGTGAAATTGAGAACAATAATAACAATAAAAATAGAGAAAATCTACAAAACAAAAGGTGATTCTTTGAGAAGGTCATTAAAATTGACAAACCCCTAACAAAGAAAAATGGAGAGAAGATGCAATTATGAAAATCAGAAATGAAAGGGGTGAAGTTACAGCTGACCCCACAGACGTCAAAAGGCTCCAAAGAGGATATTATAAGAAACTCTAAGCCAACAAACTAAACAACTTAGATGAAAAGAACAAATTACTGGAAATGCACAGATAATCTGTGAACAACAAGAACTCAACAAGCAATCACGTTTAAAGAGATTGACTCTGTCATCAAAAGTCTTCCAACAAAGGAAGTCCAGGACCAGATGGCTTCACAGGTGAATTCTACCAAGCACCAATCCTGTTTAAACTCTTCCAAAAAATTGAAGAGGAGGGAATATTACCCAACACATTTTATGAAGCCATCACTCTAATATCAAATCCAGATAGACACTACAAGAAAATTACAGACCAATCTCTCCAATGAGCATACACATAATAATTCTAAACAAAAAAATTTGCAAATAGAATCCAACTGTATATCAGAAGATTTATACACCTCGACCAAGCAGGATTTATTCCTGATATGCAAGGGTGGTTCAACATAAGAAAATCAATTATTGTAATGTACCACATTAACAAATTGAAGGAAAAAAAACCACATGATCATTTCAATAGGTGCAGAAAAGACATTTGACAAAATCCAGTATCCTTTCTTTTTTTAATTGACTTTGTAATAATACTACATTAAAAAAATCTATATATATATGAGGTCTCATTCAACCCCACCACCCCCACCCCACCTCTCCCCCCCCCCCCAGAAACACTCATTCCCATCATCATGACACATCCATTGCATTTGGTAAGTACATCTTTGGGCACCTCTGCACCTCATGGTCAATGGTCCACATCATGGCCCATACTCTCCCCCATTCCATCCAGTGGGCCCTGTGAGGATTTACAATGTCCGGTGATTGCCCCTGAAGCACCATCCAGGGCAGCTCCATGTCCCAAAGACGCCTCCACCTCTCATCTTTCCCCATACCCATCGTCCACCATGTCCACTTTTCCCAATCCAATGCCACCTCTTCTATGTGGACATTGGATTGGTTGTATCCATTGCACCTCTATGTCAAGAGGAGGCTCAGATTCCACATGGATGCTGGATGCAATCCTCCCACTTTCAGTTGTAATCACTCTAGGCTCCATGGTGTGGTGGTTGTCCTTCTTCAACTCCATCTTAGCTGAGTGTGGTGAGTCCAATAAATCAGATTGTAGGTGCTGGAGTCTGTTGAGGCTCAGCTATCACATTGTCAGCTATCACATTCTCAGTCCAGAGATTCAAATCCCCTAATATATCTTAAACCCCAACACTAACTGCACCTCCAGCACATTAGCATGAAAGTCTTATGAAGAGAGATCCCATCTGAGTCCAGATTCATCACACATAAACACCAGTTCCAAAGAGGGGCCATCTGACCTGGTAGTTAACCCCATCGGCCATGACCATAACTCCCATGGGTCTCTTTAGCCCTCAAAGGAACCAATACCTGGGGGTTGTATCTGCTTTATCTGTCTCTCAGACTCTGCTCAGTTGTGCATAAGGGCAATTCTTCTGACAGCCTCCAGACTCTTTTTTAGAGACTCATAGCCATATAAACTCATTTCTCCTTTCCATTTCCCCCTTACATTAGGTCAAACAGCATTTTAAAGTCATGTTATTTTATGTAGACAGGGATATTCTGCTGATCCGCATTGAACCTTCCATATAAGATCATTTTCCAGTTGCATCATCAGTTGGTAGTTGATAGTGGTCCCTCGGTGCCAGGGAGGCTCGTCCCCGGGTGTCATGTCCCACACTGGGGGGAAAGCATTGCATTTACATGCTGAGTTTGGCTTCGAGACTGGCCACATTTGAGTAACATGAAGGCTGACAGGAGGAAATTCCCAGGCACAATGCTGCTCTAGGCCTTGTTCTTATTTTAGGCTTATCAGCTCACAAGCATAGTCATTAGCATCAGGGGCTCACTGTTGAAACCTCACTCCCTCCCGGTCCCCGCCACTGCACCTGGGAGACTGTCGCTGCTCCCCTAGGGACCACAACAGAGCACCACTGGCCAGGAACCCAGTACCCCCCCTGCTGTGGTTTTTAATTGTTGCCACTATGAGTATATCCAAACATTACCATGCACCCTGGACATATGTTCTGTACAGCTCCCTGTCAGCCATATATCACCTGTCAATGGTATCCTATACCAGTATCTCTCCATTGCCATTGTTGAACCACTCTGTGATCCAGAACTCCCTGAAATTTGAAGCCCAATATAATGTCAGGGTCCCTTAGTAGGAAATGGCATATAGTGATGGGTTTAAAGGTTAGATAAAGAATACGTGTTGACTTGGAAAAAATTCTACATCCTATCTTTTTCTTTTTTTTTTTTGCCCCTAATTATTGAGCTTCTCTTCACAGGAGCCCTAGACCACAGCAATGA
Source organism: Dasypus novemcinctus (assembly GCF_030445035.2). Taxonomy (NCBI): domain Eukaryota; kingdom Metazoa; phylum Chordata; class Mammalia; order Cingulata; family Dasypodidae; genus Dasypus; species Dasypus novemcinctus. Next base: position 52,967,679 of record NC_080695.1, on the reverse strand, counting down.
ATATATATAATATACAGCACTCCCATACATCCACCACAAAACCTTTTCCCTTCCACAGCGATACTCTTACACCCTATTCACATCATATTTACTTAATGTGATGTACAGAGTCTGAGACAATAGCTTTCTAACAAGGTGACATCTGTGCTTACATTGTGGACCATACTTTAGGATATAGTTTTCTAAATTTTTAGTTATCCTATGTTTTACATTATGGTTTACATTATTAGTCTGTCGTCCCCTATATGTTTATGGTGTAATAGTACATGTTTTATATCCATCCTTGTGTACTCTCGTGAAAGTCCTCTCTTATCCCACATTTACTTTGGTTCCACACATTTAACATCCATTTTCCCATCCCCTTGGTGCCCACAGTGACAGCCAACCTCCGTTTCCTGAGGAGCCACGTCCAGAGATACTTGCAACAGTGTTCAGGGCCTAACTTGCTCAACTGCCCCAATGCCCTGGGAGCCACCCTTTCTCTCGAGGGATACAGTTCCCTCTATTTGATGGCATTAGTCCTCCCCAGGATGTGGGTCCACCCCCACTCTCACTACTTGGGTTTCTACCCCATGGTATCACCCACTCTGGCAGAATGAGCATTTAGACATTCCCCAGGAGCCCGTCCTGCATCAGACCCTCCCCTCCGAGCATTCTAAACAGTTAACCCTCTTTATTATATTTTGATATGATTTTCTCGGCATTTTACTCTTCACCAACACCTGACCCTCTCCTGTGTTCGTATGCTACCCCTCCCTCCCTCCACTTTTGGGCAATGTTACCCATCCGCCCCTCCCCAGCCACCCTCAAACCCGCAAAGCCCCAACCAAAGGCAACCCCTTGCCCCCCTTTTATCTCTTCTTTGTGTTCATACTTACCACCATCTCGTCTTAAGTTCCACCCCTGCAGACATCGGCTCACTTCCTTCCTCCACCCTCTGATTTCCTGTAAGCCTATTGTTCAGTCTCTTGCTATCTAGGGCAGTTTGGTTATTTCATATCATTGAGGTCATGTAGTATTGTCCTTCAATGTCTGGGTTGCTTCACTCAACATAAGGTTCTCAAGATTCATCCATGTTATCACATGTGTTTGTAGTGTGTTTGTTCTTACAGCCGAGTAGTATTCCATTGTGTGTATATACCACATTTTATTGATCCACTCATCTGTTGATGGGCATTTGGGTTGATTCCAACTTTTGGCGATAGTGAACAATGCTGCTATGAACATCGGTGTACATATATCGGTTTGTGTCCTTGTTTTCAGTTCTGATGGGTATATACCCAGCAGTGGTATTGCTGGGTCATATGGCAAATCTATGGCTAGTTTTTTGAGAAACCGCCATACTGTCCTCCAGAATGGTTGAATCCTTCTGCATTCCCACCAGCAGTGGATGAGTGTTCCCCTTTCTTCACATCCTCTCCAGCACTTGTATTCTTCTGTTTTTTTCATAGCTGCCAATCTTATGGGTGTAATGGTATCTCATTGTGGTTTTGATTTGCATTTCCCTGATAGCTAGAGATTTGGAACATTTTTTCATGTGCTTTTTTGCCATTTGTTTTTCTTCTTTGGAGAAGTGTCTGTTTAAGTCTTTTTCCCATTTTTTAAATGGGTTGTTTATCCTTTTATTTTCAAGATATAGGAGTTCTTTATATATGCAAGTTATAAGTCTTATCAGATATATGGTTGCCAAATATTTTCTCCCACTGTGTGGGCTCCCTTTTTACTTTCTTGACAAACTCCTTTGAGGTGCAGAAGGCTTTAATTTTGAGGAAGTCCCATTTATCTATTAGTTCTTTTGCTGCTCGTGCTTTTGGTGAGATATTCATAAATCCATTTCCTTTTACAAGGTCCTGTAGATGTTTCCCTACACTGCTTTCTAAGGTTTTTATGGTCTTGGCTCTTATATTTAGGTCTTTGATCCATCTTGAGTTGATCTTTGTATAAGGTGTGAGATGGTAATCCTCTTTCATTCTTCTACATATGGCTATCCAGTTCTCCAGGCACCATTTGTTGAATAGGCCACTCTCTCCCAGTTGAGAGGGTTTGGTGGCTTTATCGAATATTATGTGGCTGTATATGTGAGGTTCTATATCAGAGCTTTCAATTCGATTCCATTCATCTATGTGTCTCTCCTTGTGCCAATACCATGCTGTTTTCACCACCGTAGCTTTGTAGTATGTTTTGAAGTCAGGTAGTGTGATTCCTCCAATTTTGTTTTTCTTTTTCAGTATGTCTTTGGCTATTCGGGGTCTCTTTCCTTTCCAAATAAATTTCATAGTTAGTTTTTCTAGTTCCTTAAAGAAGGCTGTGTTGATTTTTATTGGGATTGCATTGAATGTGTAGATCAGTTTTGGTAGGATAGACATCTTAATAATATTCAGTCTTCCTATCCATGAACAAGGAATAGTCTTCCATTTATTTAGGTCTTCTTTGATTTCCTTGAACAATCTTGTATAGTTCTCGGTGTATAAGTTCTTTACCTCTTTAGTTAAATTTATTCCTAAGTATTTGATTTTTTAATTTACTATTGTGAATGGTATTTGTTTCTTGATTTCCTCCTGATCTTGCTCATTATTGGTGTACAGAAATGCTACTGATTTTTGCGCATTGATCTTATAACCTGTGACTTTACTAAACTCATTTATGAGTTCTAGAATCTTTGTTGTAGATCTCTCAGGGTTTTCTATGTATAGGATCATGTCATCTGCAAATAATGAAATTTTGACTTCTTCCTTTCCAATTTGAATGCCTTTTATTTCTGGTTCTTGCCTCAGTGCTTGAGCAAGTACTTCTAAGACAATGTTAAATAGGAGTGGAGACAGTGGGCATCCTTGTCTTGTTCCTGTTTAGAGGGAAGGAGTCTAGGATTTCTCCATTGTAAACAATATTGGCTTTAGGTTTTTCATATATACTCTTTATCATGTTCAAAAAATTTCCTTGTATTCCAATCTTTTGGAGTGTTTTTATCAAGAAAGGGTGCTGTATTTTGTCAAATGCTTTTTCTGCATCAATAGATATAATCATGTGATTTTTTTCCTTCAATCTGTTTATATGGTGTATTACATTGATTGATTTTCTTATGTTGAACCATCCTTGCATACCTGGGATGAATCCCACTTGGTCGTGGTGTATAATTCGTTTAATGTGTTGTTGAATACGATTAGCAAGTATTTTGTTAAGTATTTTTGCGTCTAGGTTCATTAGAGAAATTGGTCTGTAATTTTCCTTTCTTGTGATGTCTTTGTTTGGCTTTGGTACTAGGGTAATGTTGGCATCATAGAAGGAGTTGGGTAATGTTCTTTCTGTTTCGATGTTTTGGAATAGTTTCAGCAGGATTGGTGTCAGTTCTTTCCGGAATGTTTTGTAGAATTCACCTGTGAAGCCATCTGGCCCTGGGCTCTTCTTAGTTGGGAGATTTTTAATAACTGATTCTATCTCACTGCTTGTGATTGGTTTGTTAAGATCATCAATTTCTTCTTTTGTCAATATGGGCTGCTTATGTGTTTCTAGGAATTTGTCCATTTCCTCTAGATTGTCATTTTTGTTGGAATATAGTTTTTCAAAGTATCCTCTTATGATAGTCTTTATTTCTGTGGGGTCAGTGGTGATATTGCCTTTCTCATTTCTTATTTTGTGTATTTGCATCTTCTCTCTTTTTTTCTTTGTTAGTCTCGCTAAAGGCTTGTCAATTTTGTTGATCTTCTCAAAAAACCAGCTCTTGGTCTTGTTTATCTTTTCAAGTGCTTTCTTATTTTCTATTTCATTTAGTTCTGCTCTTATCTTTGTTATTTCCTTCCTTCTTCTTCCCTTTGGGTTACCTTGTTGTTGTTTTTCTAATTCCTTCAAACGTGCAGTTAGTTCTTCAATTTTTGCTCTTTCTTCTTTTTTGATATATGAATTTATGGCTATAAATTTTCCTCTCAGTACTGCTTTTGCTGCATCCCATAAATTTTGGTATGTTGTGTTATCATTATCATTTGTTTCAAGGTAGTCATTGATTTCTTTTGAGATTTCCTGTTTGACCCACTGTTTTTCTAAGAGTGTGCTGTTTAATTTCCAAATTGTGGTGTGAAATCTGGGCTTCTGTCCCTTGCAAATTTCCAGCTTGACTCCACTGTGGTCAGAGATATTGTTTTGTATGATTTCAATCTTTCTGAATTCATTCAACCTTTCTTTGTGGCCTAGCATATGATCTTTCTTGTGAGGGACGAAACGGGGTCCCTGTTATGGGACGAGCGGGGTCCCTGCTGTGGGACAAGTGGGGTCCCGTTGTGGGACAAGACGGGTCCCTGGCATGGGGAAGAAAGCCTCGTACAGCCGCTGAGGCTCCCCTCGGGGGCTCCGAAGGCGTGGAGGGCGCACGACCCAGGAAGAAATCGTGGAGACAGGCTGATGGCACAAGTCTGGTTTATTGCGGAAAGGGATGCAGATTTATAGGATTGGGGAGTGGTGTGGCGGGTTCTGATTGGCTAGGGCAAATGCTGTTTCCATATAAGGCAATGTTCTGTCATTGGGCTAGTGATTGGCCAGTAGAGTATGTGCTAACTCTTGATAGGCTGACACTGTTACTAAGCTGATAGGTGGTTGTAAGCTGTTGCTGGGCAAACAGCGTACTAAGAGATTAGGTTTAAGGGAGGGGGGAGGGGAAGTGAGAGCTGGGCTAGGTGGGAGATAGGAAGGGGGAGGGCGGTGCCGGCTAGCCATTAGCAGCAAAGGCCTAGTCAGGCGTGGTCACCTTGTCTAGGCCCAGTGGGCAGAGGCGGTGTCACCTCTTGCCAAACTGTTTGCCACTGAGGCAAGCCGGGTGCCCCTCCTCCCACAATCTTGGAGAATGATCCATGTGCACTTGAAAAAAATGTATATCCTGCTGTGTTTGGGTGTAGCGATCTATATATGTCTATTAGATCCAGCTCCTCTAATATACCTTTCAGATGTTTTGTTTCTTTGGTGATTCTCTTTTGAGATGTTCTGTCCAGAGTTGATAGTGGTGTATTAAAATCCCCCACTATAATTGTAGATGTATCTATTGTTTCACTTACTTTTTCCAGCATTTGCCTCACGTATTTAGAGGCACCCTTGTTAGGGACATAAATATTTATGATTGTTCGATCTTCTTGACAGATTTTCCCTTTCACTAAAATGTAGTATCCTTCTTTGTCTCTCACAATTGTTTCACATTTAAAGTCTATTTTGTCTGATATTAATACAGCTACTCCTGCCTTTTTTTGGTTATTGTTTGCTTGTATGATTGTTTTCCAGCCATTCACTTTCAATCTCCATGCGTCTCTGGGTCTAAGATGTGTCTCTTGTAGACAGCATATGGATGGGTCATATTTCCTTATCCAATGTTCCAGTCTGAATCTTTTGATAGGTGAGTTTAATCCGTTGACATTCAGTGTTATTACTTTCAAGGAATTATTTGTGTTAGCCATATTTTGATTGGATTTGTGTTTGTCATATTTTGTTTGTATTTTTTTTGTCTTTTTTGTTGTTGTTGTTGCTCTTATACTCTCCTCCAACTCTGCCTGTCCTGTTTTTTCCTTTCTTCCTGCAGAACTCCCTTTAGAATTTCTTGAAGGAGAGGTTTCTTGTTGGTATACTCCTTCAGTTTCTGTTTGTCTGCAAATATTTTGAACTCTCCATCATGTTTGAATGCTAGCTTTGCTGGATAGAGTATTCTTGGTTGGAAAATTTTTTCCTTTAGTACCTTGACTATATCATAGCACTGCCTTCTTGCCTCCATGGTTTCAGATGAGAAATCAGCACTTAATCTAATTGAGCTTCCCTTGTATGTGATGGTTTTCTTTTCTCTTGCTGCTTTTAGGATTTTCTCTTTGTCTTGAGCATTGGATAATTTGACAAGTATTGTCTTGGGGTGGGCCTGTTGGGGTTTATGACTAGTGGAGTGCGCTGTGCTTCTTGGATATGCACATCTGTCTCTTTCAGTAGATTTGGGAAGTTTTCAGCCATTATTTCCTGCAACACTCCTTCTGACCCCTTTCCCTTCTCTTCACCTTCTGGAATGCCTATAATACGTATGTTTGAGCATTTTGCATTGTCATTCAGGTCCCTAAGTCCTAACTGGATTTTTTCTATCTTCTTATTGACCCCTTCTACTATCTGTTTGATTTCTGATGTACTGTCTTCCACATCACTAATTCTCTGCTCTGTCTCTTCTAGTCTGCTGATATTTGCTGCAAGTGTATTTTTGATTTCTTGAACTGTGGTGTTCATTCCCATCATATCTGTTATGTTTTTGCATATGTCTGCAATTTCCCCTCCAAGTGATGTCTTCATTTTGCTAACCTCTTTCATTACTTTGTCAAATTTGTCGGTGATAAATGTTCTGAGATCTTTCATTGCTTGTGTAAAGTTTTGCTCCCCTTCATGATTTTTGGTTTGTTGAATGGATTCAGCCATGTTTTCCTGATTACTGGTTTGGTTTGTAGATTTTTGTTGCTTTCTGGTCATCTCTTTATCTTGACGGATTTAATCAGTTCCTTAGCTTCTTTGTCTACTCTTGGAGGTTAATTAGCTGTTATTTTTGCATAGGTGTTATATCTTCTCTTTGTCACTTTTTCCTTCTTATTCTAATTTCTTGTTGTTGCTTAAGTTCACTTTAAAGGAAAGTATTAGCGTTGGGGAAAGGCAATTGTGTAAGCAAGGGAAAAGTGTAAAGTAGTATTGGTGATATATGTTAACAAAGCAAGAATATGAGATCTGGGAGGATGGAGGTTAGATTCATGTAAGTTGTGTAGAGTTATAGCAGTAGGTAGAGTACTTATTATGAGGTAGATGATTGAATATGGGAGGAATATGGTATGAGCTAAAAAGCTATTGTTTTTGTGAGAGAGAGAAAGAGAAAAGAAAGGTCATAGTTTCAAGAGTGGATAACAGACAGAAAACAAAACAAAGGTATTAGGAATTAAGACTTAGACCCTTCATGGATTGAAGAAAGGGATGTGGGAGGTGGAATATAGGAGAGACAGTAGATGGTGGCAGATATCAAGATGTAGGGGAAAGAGGATAGTGTAGGTAGCCTAAATCAGTTCACACAGACATGAGGCAGTGGAGGATGAGAAAACCCAGTGAATGTGAGGTGTTTCCTGCCACACCTATTGTATAATTGAGTTAAAATAAACTAAGTAGAATATGAGGGACAGGAGGGAGAGAGACAACAGAAAAAAAGAAAAAATAGGGGGGGGGGAAGGGACGAGAGGGAGAAAGGAAAAGAGGGTGGGCAAAGGGTGGGGAACAGGTAGGGAAAGAAAAAAAAAAACCAGATATACACGAACCAGAATTAAAACACCCACTACACAGCACCTACCACAAAAAAAAAAAACAACCTTAAATAACTGAGTAAGAAAAGACTTTGGGGGATATGCTGTGAGAGAAGCCTAGGGGATAATGCGGTGTTAGCAATCAGGAAATTGAAATAAGTAAAGAATAAGTCAAAATGAAAATAAAAACAAAACAAAATGAAATGATAAAGAAAAAATGCCAACGTTGAAGGCTAGGGCATTTAAGGACCTCAGATGGACCTCAGTGCATGATGGATTCAGGGATGGAAAGTCTGAGATATTGAGGATTCAAGAGGTGTGAGTCTCTGTGGTGTGGGCCACCAGAGTTTAGGGAATTCAGACCTGGCAACCTCCAATCTGGTCAACAGGAAGCCTGGGAGCCCCGCAGTGTAACACAGCCCTCAGGGATCCCCACAGCTGGGTGCCAGCCCTATGGGGGAAGTCAGATCCGCAAACTCTATATTATGACTGAACCCTGAAATTCACTTACTTAGCTGGGCTCATTATGGGTATATCTCACTTCAGCTTTTGGACAGCTCCCATCCTGTGATTCCAAACCACTGCCACTAGAGGGCGCCTCTACACCGCAGCCACTTTACTAGTACAGATCTGAAGCCCGGCCTGTGACACCGAAAACAGATTCCAAAACCAGAATTCCCAAGCTTCGCAGAATATTCCCTAATCGGCTTCCAGACGTGTCCCCCTCCCTTGCCGCAGCCTAAAACAATTTTTCAATTATGTCTCTTTATTGCCTACAGCCTATTTGGGTTGGAGATCGGCTGCCGGGTTTTGGGGGTGGGGCTTCAGGCAGAAGCGCTCTTGTTTGTATATGCAATCAAAAGTTTCTCCTGCTTCACAACAAAACACCGTCTATCTTCCCAAATCGATCCACAAAGGCGACCCGTCGCATCAACCCGCCAACAGCTCGCCCAGAACTCGCGAACCCCTTAGCACCTCAGAGTCATCTAAAAGCGGAGCCGCTGGGCAGGACCGTGGTTCCCCCCACCCCCAATAGGGAGGAGCCCGTAGGCGGGTCTCACCTGCTGGCAATAGAACCCAAATTATATCTACTAGATCAATACTCTCAGTTACCTTTCCACCCAATCGATGTCCAGGCACTTCTGCCCTGCAAAAATCCTGAAAAAGCCCTGCCTTGGAGAACCTGCAGCCACGCCCAGCTGTCTCTTCCTGGGACAGACTGCAAAGGCAAGTTCACTCAGCGACCATCTTGCCTCCTCCCCCCAGTATCCTCTCTTGATAAACATTTTGACAGATAGGAATAGAAGGAAATTTCCTCATAAAGGGCATATATGAAAAACCCACAGCAACCCTCATACTCAATGGGGAAAGGTTGAAAGCTTTCGCTCTAAGATCAGGAAAAAGATGAGGATGTCCACTGTCACCATTGTTATTTAACATTGTGCTAGAAGTTCTAGCTAGAGCAATTTAGATAAGAAATAAATAATAAAAGACTGTCTAGGAAAAGAGACAGTAGAACTCTCACTATTTGCAGATGTCATGATACTACACTTAGTAAACTCTGAAAAGCCTACAACAAAGCTATTTAAACTAATAAACAAGTTCAATAAAGTGGCAGGATACAAGATCAATGCACAAAAATTGGTAATATTTCTGTACACTAGTACTGATCAATCTGAGGAGGAAAAAAGAGACAATTTTCCATTTTTAAAAGAAACAAGAATACTCAAATTCCTCAGAATAAATTTAACCATAGAAGTACAGGACCAATATGCCAAAAACTCTACAACAATGCTAAAAGAAATGAATGAAGACCTAAACAAATTGAAAGACATTCTGTATTCATGGACTGAAAGACTAAATTCATGAAGATATCAATCCTACCCAAACTGATTTATAGATTCAATACAATACCAATAAAAATTCCAACAGCCTTCTTCACAGAAATAGAAAGCAGAATTACAAAATGTATTTGGGAGGGAAAGTGCACCTGAATAACCAAAAGCATTCCAAAAAAAAAAGAGCAACTTGGGAGGAATTTCACTGCCTGGTTGTGAAACATATTACAAAGCTATGGTTGTCAAACCAGCACGGTATTGGCATAAAGATAGAAAGGTCATTAACTGGAATAGAAATGAGAGTCCAAAAATAAACCCTCACCTCTATGGCAAACTAGTTTTCAACAAACCTACCAAAGCCATGCTAATGGGACAAAACAGTCTCTTTAACCAGTGGTGCTTGGAAAATTGGATATCCATAACCAAAAGATTGAAAGAGGACCCCTTTCTACTCTCTATACAAAAACCAACTTAAGATGGATCAAAGACCTAAATATACAGGCCAGGCCAATAAAATTACTAAAGGAAAATATAGGGCAATATCTTAAAGACCTTCTGGTAGGTGATGGTTTCTTGGACCTTATATCCAGACCATGAACAGCAAAAGAAAAATAATAGGTAAATGGGACCTCCTCAAAATTAAAACTTTTGCACCTCAAAGCACTTTGTCAAATGGGTGAAAAGGCAGCCAACTCAATGCAAGAAAATATTTGGAAATCATATATACAATAAAGGTTTAATATCCAGGATATATAAAGAGATGCTACAACTCAACAATAAAAAGATATATGACTCAATAAAAAAATGGGCAAAAGACTTGAACAGACATTTGTCCAAATAAGATATACAAATGGCAAAAAACACATGAGGGAAGTGGACTTGGCTCAACTGATAGAGCATCCATCTACCATATGGAGAGTCCAGGGTTCGATCCCCAGGGCCTCCTGACTCATGTGGTAAGCTGACCCATGCACAGTGCTGCCGCATGCAAGGGGCATTGTGCCATGCAGGGGTGCCCCCATGTAGGGGTGCCCCACATGCAAAGAGTGCACCCCGCAAGGAGAGCCACCCCGCATGAAAGCAGCCTGAGCAGGAGTGGCACCATACAGATGGAGGGCAGACGCAGCAAGATGATGCAACAAAAAAAAGTGATCTTACTACTCTGGTGGTGCAAGCTGCCCCAGGAGCTGTTCTGTGACTGGAATTGGAAGCTCCATTTCCCAAAAATGGGAGGAGAAAACAGTTGGCTGCCGATTTCAGCTACTAATTGGTAGGCTTGGATGGCTAAGGAATAACCCTAGGAACAGCTGGGGTGTGAATTTGTCCAAGTTGGAAAATGGCCATGGTGGCCACCATTTTGACTCCACCCCCAGACTGAGGAGAAGCCGGCTTGACCAAAAATCACAGTGATGGTAGGAAACAGTTTCTTTCACCCAGATCAGCCTGCAGCCCAGGCCTAGGCTTCAGTACCACCTATGGCAGGGAGGAGACTGGCTAGCTCAGCACCAGTCTATCCAGGTAACTGTGGGTACCTTTGGCTGGCACAAACTGAATTAATAAATGTCTACTGTGGCAACTCTGTGGTCATCTTGGATCCACACTGCATAGATTGCTGCCAACACCTGCAGCTCCATCCATGCCACAGGCAGGTGAGAAAGGGGCATGAAGCTTCGTCAGTCTCTCTGGGCAACTGCAGTCCAGATCAGCATGACTTGGATTATTCCACACAGCTGTGACTCTGTCCCTACCCATGGCAAAGGAGAAAGTTGGTAGAAGCTTCATCCATCCTTGGAGCAATGAGTGCAGCTTGAGCCTCCACAGTTTATAGCACCAATTACATTATTGACTCCTACTGCATAAGCAGCAAGGGAGAAAAGGCAGGAAGCCTTCAACTAAAGAGAAAAGCTGCATCCAGAATAAATACTCTGGTAAATCAGATGCCAAGACATCAACCAAAAATTACAATCCACACCAAGAAACAGGAAGCTATGCCCAGTTAAAGGAACAAGATAAGCCTCCATGTCAGCACATGCTTCTACATCATCCTTGCTCTGACTGCCAAGTATTCCATACTGCAGATATATTGTAGATTTATTTTATACTTTTTATATAACTGAGGGTTACGGCCCATTGCATTCATTTTCTTCATATTAAGGAAACCTTATCCTCACATAGAGGACTTGAAAGCACCATTTGCTCTACATGCAGGGTTCATCCTAAGGAAGGACATAGAGGTAAATCTCCCCCTCCAACACTTCCTGTCAAGAGTGTATGCACTCAAGATCATTTAGCACTGTATCTGATGTTAACCTAAATCATCTGGCTGAGGCTGTTTTTGTCAGATTTCTCCCCTGTAAATTACTCATTTTTCATGTTCTTATTCTATGGTCTTTCTGGAAGAAATTTACTATGCACCACCCACACATAAAGAGTGGACAGTTATGCTCCTTCTCCTTGAAGGCTTGGTACCTGCATATGTTGTTTGCAATTCTTTCTCATGGGAGATTTCTCTTCTGTCCCTTTTATTTGTTTATCTAGTCCTCATTTGATACTGGTATGCCTGGTACTGTAACTGTGTTATGCTTGTACTGTAATCCAATACTAATCTATTTACCTATTTATTTTGAAGTTTTGTAGAGATATAATTCACATACCATGCAATTCATAGAAAATGCACAATTTCAGTAACTTTTGTTATAATCCGAGTTGTGCATCCATCACCACAACCATCTTTAAAATCACCTCATTACCTCCTGAAGGATCCCCACAGTGCCATCTCTGCCAAACACCCCAATACCACCAGCCCTAGGCATCCACATTCCTCCTTGTGTGTCTAGAGATGTTCCTATTCTGGACATTTCATTGAGCTGGAACCTCACAGTACTTGATCCTGTGTACCTGGCTCCTTTTACTTAGGACCATCTGTCTTGTAGCATGTGTCATTATTTCATTTCATTTTATTGTAGAATGATATTCCATTGCCTGTTATAACATATTTATTCATCCTTTTTTCACTTGTTTCCAATTTTGGCTATTAAGAATATTGGGGCAAGTAATATTGTACATGTTGTGTGGGGATATATTGTTTTCATTTCTCTTTAGGTATAAACCTAGGAGTGGAATTGCTAGATCATAGTTTAAAGTGATTTTCAACCACCTGAAGAATGTCCACAGCAGCTACACCATTTTACATGATGACCAGCATTGTATGAGGGTTCTGATTCTTCTATGTTCTCTTCCACACTTGTTATGCTCTGTGATTTTGAATTTAGCCTTCTGAGCAGGTGTAAAATGGTGTCATCACTGTGGTTTTCAGTTGCATTTCAAAGACCCAGTGATTTTGAGCATCTCTTCATGTACCTTTTGAATATTTGTGTATCTTCTTTGCAGGAAAGAAACCATTGCTTAATCCAAAGTTACAAGGATTTACTTTTGCCTGCAAAGTTTATTGACTTACATCCTACACTTAGGTCTTTGATCCTTTGTTAAATTTCTATGTGATGTGATATAAGAAATCAGCTGCTTCCCTAGTTGGCTTCTGACTTCTTCCCTTGGCTTTTTCTCTGTGTCTCAATTTCATTCTCTTTATACCTTTATATGGAGACTCCAGGAATAGCATTAAAATTGGTATTCTACTATGAACTATTGTGACTAGCAATGGGAGAAACTGTAGCACTGATGTGGAGAAAGTGGCTATGGTTGTTGCTGAGGGCAGGAAGAGGGAAGTAGAGATGAGATGTGGGGGCATTTTCAGGACTTGGAATTGTCCTAAATGATATTGCATGGACAGATGCTGGATATTATATATCCTGCCATAACCCACTGAATGTACTGGGGGAGAGTGTAAGCTACTATGTAAACTATAATCTATGTGGTGCAGCAGTGCTCCAAAATGTATTCACTAAGTGCAATGAATGTGCCACAATGCTGAAAGGCGTTGTTGATGTGGGAGGAGTGGGAGAGTGGGGTGTGGGGTATGTGGGAGCCTCTTATATTTTGTAATTTAACATCTTTTGTGATCTATGTATCTTTTTAAAAAAAGACAATTTATTTAAAATATTAAATTAAATTTTTAAAAAATCCATCTTGACTTTTTGGGCCACACCTTAACTGAAGTAACCTCATTACAAGGTCCTATATACAATGAGTTTACACCCACAAGAATGAATTAAGATTAAGAACACATTTTTCTAGGATACATGGCATCAAGCCACCACACCACCTTTATGTCATTGCCATACACTCTTCCTTTGTAGCTTGGAAATTGGAACATGTGAGTCCTCCACCTTTGTGTTCTTATTCGAGCTGTTTTGCCTAATTGGGGCTCCTTGCAATTCTCTATGAATGTGAGGCTTAGGTTGTCCATTCACATAAAGAAGTCAGTTAGAATTTTGATGGGGATAATTTATATGTTTTGTTGCTTACTTTGTTGCAACTTTGGCCATTCAGAACTCTTTCAGTTGTCCCTTCTGTCCTGTGATATATCCTCATATTTGTGTTGTCATTTTTAAGATTTAAGAGTTATAAGATATTGAGGTTCTTGAGTATTTTCTGCTCTGGTCCCAAATCAGCCATTTCTCCTTTTACTGAAAACTGTTTGAAAAACCTAGGCATTGGAGACAATCATGGTCATTGCTACTGGAATCTCCAGGCTGCCAGGCTCTCTCAGCTGCTGACATAAAGAAATATATGTGTGTATACTAGCCTTCGTACATACACCTAACAGTAAATATTTGTCAAGGAACCACCTGAATCTATATTGATGTACACATGAGTCCATGTGATATCTTCAACTCAGTCTATTACCACTTGGATCATTCTGGCTTTCTTCAAAATCTTTTGTGTAGTCTCCCACTCTGACAGTGAGGTTGATTCCACCATCTTCCAACTCTTTACCTAATTGCTCAATTCCTCCTGTGTAGGTATGTAATGATTTTAGAATTCCTAAGTAGTCCCTGTGTGGGAAAAAAAATGTATCATCTAGAGTTCCTTTTGCCATTAGGCTTATAGAATCCACTCCTTTCCAAAATTTTTTCTCAGTACCTTTGTCCCCAATACCTGCTGTGAGTTTGTTTCATATTGTAGTACAATTAAATCTTTTATTACATCTGCATTCAACCTAGGATCCATCAGGATACTGCATCATTTTAAAATTTGTGTATATTAAGATGCACTCCTGGGGAGCAGATGTAGCTTGAGTGGTTGAGCACCTGCTTGCCACATACCTAGTCCCGGGTTTGATCACTGGTACTCTGAAAAAGAAAACAAACCACAAACAAAAAAACAACTCAGGGGAGCCAGCGTAGCTGAGTGTTTGAGTGTTGCCTTTCTATGTATGAGGCCCCAGGTTCATTCTCCAACCCCAGGACCACAGAAAAAAATTATTTTTTAAATGATTTTCTTCTTATATTTAAAGAAGCTTTAGATTACATAAATGATACATTAAAAATGTAAGAGATTACCATGTGCCCCACTCCCTCCCCCTCCCACACTCTCCCCCATCAATACCATCCCTCATTAGTGCGGCACATTTGTTGCAATTGAGGAACAGATCTTGAAGCATTGCAACCAATTATGGATTATAATTTACATTATAATTTATACTCTGTCCTGCACAATTTTATAGGTTATGACAAAATATTCAATGGCCTGTATCCACCACTGTGATGTCATGCAGACAAGCCCGATGTAACAGAAAATGACCCAATATTACATCTATTCTTACCTGTCCTATCCCTCAGAACCTCTGGAGGCCACTCCCTTTATATCAATGATAAGAGTTCTTCCATTGCTAGAATAATAATAAGTCTATAGAAGAATAATAAGTCTATTTTAGTCCATTGTTCTTTTCCCAGTCTTGAGGATTTGGGGATGGTGATGCCCACTATGCTTGGGGAGCATTGATTCCATGGGGCAGATGGATGGAACCATCTTGCTTGTAGTTGCAAACACTCTCTGTTTCTTGGGATGGGTGTTGTCCATTATCATCTTCTTGTTAATATCCTGGGTGATTCCTATGAACTGGGAAGTAGGTATTGCAACTCTGCTGAATTTCAGGGCTAAACTGGCCTATGGACGAATCAAAGGTTTAAGATTCTGGGACACATGTTTGTCAAGTATAATGCTAATAATAGGTTCAGGTAAAAGGGGCAGAGGAGCCAGTTGTAGAGAAACTATAAATGAGTCTAACTCTTACACTGGCGTGCATAAATTCCAAAGTAGGGCCTACTGACAGGGTGCTGAATTTCTGAGCTGTGTGCCCTGATTATATTTTCTGGATGTCTCTGGAGCCCTCAGGAGCTCTGCTATTTGAGGTAGTATTTACTTTGGCAGTCAATGAGATCCCTCTGAGATGGGTGTAAGTGTAAACTCTGGAATGACCTCCCGACTCACACTGAAACCTCTTAGCTATAAAAACTCAGTTGTCTTTACCCTTTCCCCCTTTTGGTCAAGGTCTTTTCCAGATGTGTTGCTAGTTATCACTTGGTAATAATCCCTCATTGTCAGGGAAGCTCACCCCGGGAGTCACATCCCATGCTGGAAGGAAGTTAGTACATTTATATGCTGAGTTTAGATTAGAGAGATTCCATGTTTGAGATAAAAGGAACCTTTCAGGAGCTAACTGTATATAATACTAGGCTAAGTTTCAGTTTCACAAGAAAACATTCATAAGTACAATAATCAACATCAAGGGCCTGGCATAATGGTCTGTGTTCCTTCACTAGGCACTGCCCTTGCACTTGGGGGCTTCTTGCTGTCCTATTAGAGAATGTACCAGAACTCCCCAGTATGGGAATACAATATTCTTTCTGTCATTCTGTGGATGTCCACCCACCAAAACAGTGTTAAATAAATACTTGAACAGATTCATATACCTTAGAGATATACTACATCATTCTCAACATTTCTAATGCTCTGCATTCCATCTATTCTATTCTTCCCTCCCCCTCCCCTCAAAACCTATAATAACCACTAAGTTTCAATTTTTGAAGAAAAAGATGCATAGTTACTTCCAATACTATTAAGGGTTTGACATACTGCTCTGTTTTCTTTTATCCAATGCTGCCTATGTTCTCAAGAAATTCTTGTCCCTCTAATTGAAAACACAGCACACTCCCCAGGATAGGAGTTTGATATTTTCTTGTTTATTTTGTGGGTCACAAACCCCTGATAAAACACATTATGACAAGATGAACTCTTACATATTCCATAGAAGCTTGCCCCAGGTGCACCCTATTCCACATACCCCCCCCCCACATCCAATACCCTACACCAGTAACCCTCCTCTGCTGTATTTGCCAAAAGTACCTTCCCAACATTGTAGTTTTAAGCACAGACCTGCAAATCCCCAAGTCACCTGGTCCTTTCCCTGACCCCCCTCCCAGTTTCATGAATACTCCAACACAACCATCCCACCCTCCTCATCCTCAGACCCAGCACTGCTGAACCGCACCACAGCACTGCACCACTCATGCTCATCCACTGCACAACTGCACCCTTCCACCTTATGGTAGATTTTTTTTCTCTTTTTTTTTTTCATTTTTTTATCATATATTTTGCCCATATGGGCATCAGTCACTACCCTCTACTCCATTTCTGTCTCCTGTAAACCTGTCTTCTAGACTCTAGCTCTATGTGTTGGTTCATTTTGCTTAATTGATTTTGCTTCCTTCCTAATAAAAGTTACAACAGCACTTTTTACTGAATTGGAAAAGCTAACTATGAATTTTTTAAAAGATTTTATTTATTTTATTTTTCTCCCCTCCCCCCCAGTTGTCTGTTCTCTGTGCCTATTTCCTGCATGTTCTTTTGTCTGCTTCTGTTGTTGTCAGTGCCATGGGAATCTGTGTTTCTTTTTGTTGCATCATCTTGTTGTGTCAGCTCTCCGTGTGTGTGGCACCATTCCTGGGCAGGCTGCACTTTCTTTTGCACTGGGTGGCTCTCCTTACAGGGTGCACTCCTTGCGTGTGGGGCTCCCCTATGCAGGGACACCCCTGTGTGGCAGGGCACTTCTTGCGCGCATCAGCACTGCACATGGGCCAGCTCCACATGGGTCAAGGAGGCCCGGGGTTTGAACTGCAGACCTCCCATGTGGTAGACGGATGCCCTAACCACTGGGCCAAGTCCGCTTCCCCTAACTATGAAATTTATGTGGAAGGTCAAGGAACCCTGAATAGCCAAAGAAAAAAACTTGAAAGATTCACTCTTTGTCCTTTAAAATTCCCTGTAGTTTTAAAAAATTATCTGGTCCTGGGATTGAACCTAGGACCTCATATGTGAGAAGTCAACATTTAACCATTGACCCTTACCGACTCCCCCAAGTTGATTTTTTTCTTTGTTGGTTTGTTTTGTTTTCATAGGTAGCAGGGGTCAAACCCAGGACTGCATACATGGGAAGTGGGCGCTCAACCACTTGTGCTACGTCCACTTCCCTTCCTGTGTTTTGACAAATGTGATTGCCAGGTATCTGCCATTAAATTATCAGAGAGATTGCTCCACCCATTCATCCCATCTCCCTCCCCCAACACTACCCTGAAACCCTGGCAACCACTGATCTGTTTATGGTTTCCATAATTTTGCCTTTTTCATGATGCCACACAAATGGAAACTTAAAATATTTCTTCTTCTCTGACAGATATCTTTACTTATCAATATGCATTTAAGATTCATCTGTGTGTTTGCATCACTTGAGAATTCATTGCCTTTTATTGCTTAATAGTATTCCACTGTTTGGCTGTATCACAATTTTGATTAAATCACTTATGGAGGGTATCTTAGTTAACTCCAAGTTATGCAATTATGAATAAAGTTGCTATATAATTTCCATGCTTGTTTTGTGTGTACAAAAGCTTTCAAATCACTTGGGTAAACACCTACTAGCACCTCTATCAGAAACAAGTAACTGGGAAGTGGATGTGGCTCAAGTGATAAGGTCTCTGCCTACCATACGGGAGGACCTGGGTTTGATCCCTTGGGCTTCCTGGTACAAATGAAGTGGACAAAATATGCCTGCATAGTGAGCCAGTGCCCAAAGGTGAGCCGGGTGCCCATGCAGTGAGCCAAGTGCCCATACAGTGGGCTGACTGCCCACATGGCAAGCTAAGTGGCATGTATGTGCCTGCACAGGAAGCTGAGTACCCACAGAATGAGCTGAGTCCATGTGGGTGCCCAGATGGTGAGCTGAGTACCCACATGGTGAGGTGAGTGCCCCCATGGTGATCCAAGTGCCTGCATGTCAAACCAAGGGCCCACAGAGTGAGCCAGTGCCGTGTGGTAAACCAAGTGCCTGTGCACATGCCCACATGGAGAGACAAGTGCCCACATGAGTGCCTGTGTGGTGAGACAGTACCCACATGGTGAGCTGAGTGCCTACAGAGCAAGCCGAGTGCCCACATGGTGAGCTAGTGCCCATGCAGGTGAGTCACACAGCAAGATGATGACACAATGAAAGAGAGACAAAGGGGAGCATCAAGGTGTAGCACAGCAGAGACCAGGAACTGAGGTGTCACAACTGTCAGGGAACATCTCTCCAGGTCAGAGGTCCCAGGATCGAATCCTGGTGCATTCTAGAAGAGCAAGACAAGAAAACAAAGATACAGAAGATCACACAGTGAATGGACACAGGCAGCAAAAACAGCAGGGCAAGGGAGGGGGAAAAAAAGAAACAAGTAACTGCCTTTAGGGTGGCTTTCATATTTTCATTCCCACCAGCAGTGTGTGAGAGTTCCTATTGTTTTGCATCCTTCTCCACATATGGTACTGTTTCGTACAGGGATTTTAGACATTCTAATGTCTGTGTAGTGATATCTCATAGTGGTTTTAGTTTACTTTTCCGTAATAATGAGTGTGAGAGAGTACCTTTTTGTTAAGCTGTAATGCCATCTATGTATTTTCTTTGTTCTCTGGTGAGGAGTCTGTTCCATCTCTTCTCATTTTTAAAGTGTGTTGTTTGTTTTGCTTTTGTTATTGTTGTGAAGTTCTGTGGATTTTTAAAATTACAGCAGTAGTATGTTTACAGAAATATTGTACATACACAGTTGTTGTGTACCACCCTATTATTGACACCATTAGCATGGTAGAGTTGTTACAAATGATGAAAGAACATTGTTGTCATTGTACTATTAACTTTAGTCCATGGTTTACATTAGGGTTCACTGTTGGTGTTGTGTAGGTCCATCAATTTTTTAAAATTTTCTATTCTAGTAAAATATAAGGAACCTAAAATTTCTCCCTTTTAAATCCATTCAAATATATAATTCAATGCTGTTAATTACATTCACAATGTTGTATTATCATCACTACCATCCATTATGAAAACTTTTCCATCAACCAGAATAGAAACACTGTGCAATTTAAGCATTGACTCCCCATTCCCGAGGGCCACCTGGCCCTTGGTGACCTATATTCTATATTCTGACCCTTTGAGTTTGCTTATTCTAAGTATTTCACATCAGTGAGTTCATAGGATATTTGTCTTTTTGTGTCTGGCTTCTTTCATTCCACATGACGACTTCAAGGTTCATCCATGTCATCATGTTTCAGAACTTCATACCTTTTTATGGGTGAAAAATACTTCACTGTGTGTATAGATCACATTTTGTTTATCTTTTCATTGGTTGGTGGGCACTTGTGTTGCTTCCCTCTTTTGACCACTAATTTGATGAGTTTCTTGTAGGTTTTGACTACAAGTCCTTTTTCAGATTTGTGCTTTTGCACCTATTTTCTCCCAGTGTATGACTGGTCTTTTCATTCTCCTAAAAGTTTCTTTCACAGAATAGATTTTTTAAATATATTGAAGTCTAACAGGTTTTTTTCTTTCTTTCTTAAATCATACTTGGACATGTATTTAAAAACTTACCATCTTCTCCCTCTGGGATGCCTTTAATGTATATGTTTGTGTTTTTCATGTTGTCATTCAAATCTCTAAGTTCCTGCTGGACTTTTTCTTTTTATCTATCAATTGTACTATCGCTTTGATTTCAGCTGCACTGTCTTCCACATCACTTATTCTTTCCTCTGCCTGTTCAAATCTGCTGTTGTATGCTTCCAGTGTGTTTTTTACTTCTTGTGTTGTGCCATTCATCACCATCATATAAGTAATCTTTTTATGTATGTTTACAAATTCTTCAGTGTGTTCTTCTAGGGTCTTCTTAATATTCTTTTTTTTTTTTTTTTATTAATTTTTTTATTTTTTATTGACTTTGTAATAATATTACATTAAAAATATATATGTGAGGTCCCATTCAACCCCACCCCCCCACCCCCCCTCTCCCCCCCCCCCCAACAACACTCGTTCCCATCATCATGACACATCCACTGGATTTGGTAAGTACATCTTTGGGCACCTCTGCACCTCATATACATTGGTTCACATCATGGCCCATACTCTCCTCTATTCCATCATGTAGGCCCTGTGAGGATTTACAATGTCCGGTGATTACCTCTGAAGCACCATCCAGGGCAGCTCCATGTCCCGAAGACGCCTCCACCTCTCATCTCTTCCTGCCTTTCCCCATACCCTTTGTCCATTATGTCCACTTTTCCCAATCCAATGCCACCTCTTCTATGTGGACACTGGATTGGTTGTGTCCATTGCACCTTTATGTCAAGAGGAGGCTCAGATTCCACCTGGATGCTGGATGCAATCCTCCCATTTTCAGTTGTAATCACTCTAGGCTCCATGGTGTGGTGGTTGTCCTTCTTCACCTCCATCTTAGCTGAGTGTGGTAAGTCCAATAAATCAGATTGTAGGTGCTGGAGTCTGTTGAGGCTCAGGATCTGGCTATCACATTGTCAGTCCAGAGATTCAAATCCCCTAAATATATCTTAAACCCCAACATTAACTGCACCTCCAGCACATTAGCATGAAAGTCTTATGAAGGGAGATCCCATCTGAGTCCAGATTCATCACACATAAACACCATTTCCAAAGAGGGGCCATCTGCCCTGGTAGTTAACCCCATCGGCCATGACCATAACTCCCATGGGTCTCTTTAGCCCTCAAAGGAACCAATATCTGGGGGTTGTATCTGCTTTATCTGTCTCTCTGACTCTGCTCAGTTGTGCATGAGGGCAAACCTTCTGCCAGCCTCCAGACTCTTTTTTAGAAACTCGTAGCCATATAAACTCATTTCTCCTTTCCATTTCCCCCTTACTTTAGGTCAAACAGCATTTTAAAGTCATGGTATTTTATGTAGACATGGATATTCTGCTGATCCGCATTGAACCTTCCGTATAAGGTCATTTTCCAGTTGCATCATCCGTTGGTAGTTGATAGTGGTCCCTCGTTGCCAGGGAGGCTCATCCCCGGGTGTCATGTCCCACGCTGGGGGGAAGGCATTGCATTTACATGCTGAGTTTGGCTTCGAGACTGGCCACATTTGAGTAACATGAAGGCTGACAGAAGGAAATTCCCAGGCACAAAGTTGCTCTAGGCCTTGTTATTATTTTGGGTTTATCAGCTCACAAGCATAGTCATTAGTATCAGGGGCTCACTGTTGAACCCTCACTCCCTCCCGGTCCCCACCACTGTACCTGGGAGACTGTCGCTGCTCCCCTAGGGACCACGACAGAGCACCACTGGCCAGGAACCCAGTACCCCCCCTACTGTGGTTTTTAATTGTTGCCACTATGAGTATATCCAAACATTACCATGCACCCTGGACATATGTTCTGTACAGCTCCCTGTCAGTCATATATCATCTGTCATTGGTATCCCATACCAGTATCCCTCCATTGCCATTGTTGAAACACTCTGTGATCCAGAACTCCCCGAAATTTGAAGCCCAATATAATGTCATGGTCCCTTACTAGGGAATGGCATATAGCGATGAGTTTAAAGGATAGATAAAGAACTTGGATAAAGTTAGATAAAGAACTTAGATAAAGAATGTTGACTTGAAAAAATTCCACATCCTATTTTTTTCTTTTTTTCTTTTTTTCCCCCCCCCCCCCCTAATTATTCAGCTTTTCTTCACAGGAGTCCTAGACCACAGCAATGTATATATATAATATACAGCACTCCCACACATCCACCAGAAAACCTTTTCCCTTCCACAGTGATACTCTTACGCCCTATTCATATCATATTTACTTAAAGTGATGTACAGAGTCTGAGACATTAGCTTTCTAACAAGGTGACATCTGTATTTACATTATGGTGCATACTTTAGGATACACAGTTCTTTACATTTTTAGTTATCCTATGTTTTACATTATGGTTTACATTATCAGTCTGTCATCTCCTATATGTTATGGTGTAATATTACATGTTTTATATCCATCCTTGTGAACTCTCAAGAAACTCCTCTCTTACCCCCCATTTACTTTGGTTCCACACATTTAACGTCCATTTTCCCTTCCACCTTGGTGCCCTCAGTGATAGCCAACCTCCGTTTCCTGAGGAGCCACTTCCAGAGATAGATGGAATAGTGTTCAGGGCCTAACTTGCTCAACTGCCCCAATGCCCTGGGAGCCACCCTTTCTCTCGAGGGATACAGTTCCCTCTATTGGATGGCATTAGTCCTCCCCAGGATGTGGGTCCACCCCCACTCTCACTACTTGGGTTTCTACCCCATGGTGTCACCCACTCTGGCAGAATGAGCATTTAGACATTCCCCAGGAGCCCGTCCTGCATCAGACCCTCCCCTCCGAGCATTCTAAACAGGTAACCCTCTTTATTATATTTTGATATGATTTTCTCGGCATTTTACTCTCCACCAACACCTGACCCTCTCCTGGTTCGTATGCTACCCCTCCCTCCCCCCACTTTTGGGCAACGTTACCCACCCGTCCCTCCCCAGCCACCCTCAAACCCGCAAAGCCCCAAGCAAAGGTAACCCCTTGCCCCCCTTTTATCTCTTCTTTGTGTTCATACTTACCACCATCTCGTCTTAAATTCCACCCCTGCAGACATCGGCTCATATCCTTCCTCCACCCTCCGATTTCCTGCAAGCCTATCGTTCAGTCTCTTGCTATCTAGGGCAGCTTATTTATTTCATATCATTGAGGTCATGTAGTATTTGTCCTTCAATGTCTGGGTTGCTTCACTCAACATAAGGTTCTCAAGATTCATCCATGTTATCACATGTGTTTGTAGTGTGTTTGTTCTTACAGCCGAGTAGTATTCCATTGTGTGTATATACCACATTTTATTGATCCACTCGTCTGTTGATGGGCATTTGGGTTGATTCCAACTTTTGGCAATAGTGAACAATGCTGCTATGAACATTGGTGTACATATATTGGTTTGTGTTCTTGTTTTCAGTTCTGCTGGGTATATTCCCAGCAGTGGTATTGCTGGGTCATATGGCAAATCTATGGCTAGTTTTTTGAGAAACCGCCATACTGTTCTCCAGAATGGTTGGATCCTTCTGCATTCCCACCAGCAGTGGATGAGTGTTCCCCTTCCTTCACATCCTCTCCAGCACTTGTATTCTTCTGTTTTTTTCATAGCTGCCAATCTTATGGGTGTAAGATGGTATCTCATTGTGGTTTTGATTTGCATTTCCCTGATAGCTAGAGATTTGGAACATTTTTTCATGTGCTTTCTTGCCATTTGTATTTCTTCTTCGGAGAAGTGTCTGTTTAAGTCTTTTTCCCATTTTTTAAATGGATTGTTTATCTTTTTATTTTCAAGATGTAGGAGTTCTTTATATATGCAAGTTATAAGTTTCTTATCAGATATATGATTGCCAAATATTTTCTCCCACTGTGTGGGCTCCCTTTTTACTTTCTTGACAAACTCCTTTGAGGTGCAGAAGGCTTTAATTTTGAGGAAGTCCCATTTATCTATTAGTTCTTTTGCTGCTCGTGCTTTTGGTGAGATATTCATAAATCCATTACCTATTACAAGGTCCTGTAGATGTTTCCCTACACTGCTTTCTAAGGTTTTTATGGTCTTGGCTTTTATATTTAGGTCTTTGATCCATCTTGAGTTGATCTTTGTATAAGGTGTGAGATGGTAATCCTCTTTCATTCTTCTACATATGGCTATCCAGTTCTCCAGACACCATTTGTTGAATAGGCCACTCTCTCCCAGTTGAGAGGGTTTGGTGGCTTTATCGAATATTATGTGGTTGTATATGTGAGGTTCTATATCAGAGCTTTCAATTCGATTCCATTGGTCTATATGTCTCTCCTTATGCCAATACCATGCTGTTTTCACCACCGTAGCTTTATAGTATGTTTTGAAGTCAGGTAGTGTGATTCCTCCAATTTCGTTTTTCTTTTTCAGTATGTCTTTGGCTATTCGGGGTCTCTTTCCTTTCCAAATAAATTTCATAGTTAGTTTTTCTAGTTCCTTAAAGAAGGCTGCATTGATTTTTATTGGGATTGCATTGAATGTGTAGATCAATTTTGGTAGGATAGACATCTTAATAATGTTCAGTCTTCCTATCCATGAACAAGGAATAGTCTTCCATTTATTTAGGTCTTCTTTGATTTCCTTGAACAATCTTGTATAGTTCTCAGTGTATAAGTTCTTTACCTCTTTAGTTAAATTTATTCCTAAGTATTTGATTTTTTTATTTACTATTGTGAATGGTATTTGTTTCTTGATTTCCTCCTGATCTTGCTCATTATTGGTGTACAGAAATGC
Source organism: Dasypus novemcinctus (assembly GCF_030445035.2). Taxonomy (NCBI): domain Eukaryota; kingdom Metazoa; phylum Chordata; class Mammalia; order Cingulata; family Dasypodidae; genus Dasypus; species Dasypus novemcinctus. The sequence continues at coordinate 52,942,963 of NC_080695.1, read as the reverse complement.
TACTGATTTTTGCGCATTGATCTTATAACCTGTGACTTTACTAAACTCATTTATGAGTTCTAGAATCTTCGTTGTAGATCTCTCAGGGTTTTCTATGTATAGGATCATGTCATCTGCAAATAATGAAATTTTGACTTCTTCCTTTCCAATTTGAATGCCTTTTATTTCTGGTTCTTGCCTCAGTGCTCGAGCAAGTACTTCTAAGACAATGTTAAATAGGAGCGGCGACAGTGGGCATCCTTGTCTTGTTCCTGAGTTTAGAGGGAAGGAGTCTAGGATTTCTCCATTGTAAACAATATTGGCTTTAGGTTTTTCATATATACTCTTTATCATGTTCAAAAAATTTCCTTGTATTCCAATCATTTGGAGTGTTTTTATCAAGAAAGGGTGCTGTATTTTGTCAAATGCTTTTTCTGCATCAATAGATATAATCATGTGATTTTTTTCCTTCAATCTGTTTATATGGTGTATTACGTTGATTGATTTTCTTATGTTGAACCATCCTTGCATACCTGGGATGAATCCCACTTGGTCGTGGTGTATAATTCGTTTAATGTGTTGTTGAATACGATTAGCAAGTATTTTGTTAAGTATTTTTGCGTCTAGGTTCATTAGAGAAATTGGTCTGTAATTTTCCTTTCTTGTGATGTCTTTGTTTGGCTTTGGTACTAGGGTAATGTTGGCATCATAGAAGGAGTTGGGTAATGTTCTTTCTGTTTCGATGGTTTGGAATAGTTTCAGCAGGATTGGTGTCAGTTCTTTCCGGAATGTTTTATAGAATTCACCTGTGAAGCCATCTGGCCCTGGGCTCTTCTTAGTTGGGAGATTTTTAATAACTGATTCTATCTCTCTGCTTGTGATTGGTTTGTTAAGATCATCAATTTCTTCTTTTGTCAATATGGGCTGTTTATGTGTTTCTAGGAATTTGTCCATTTCCTCTAGATTGTCATTTTTGTTGGAATATAGTTTTTCAAAATATCCTCTTATGATAGTCTTTATTTCTGTGGGGTCAGTGGTGATATCGCCTTTCTCATTTCTTATTTTGTGTATTTGCATCTTCTCTCTTTTTTTCTTTGTTAGTGTTGCTAAAGGTTTGTCAATTTTGTTGATCTTCTCAAAAAACCAGCTCTTGGTCTTGTTTATCTGTTCAAGTGCTTTCTTATTTTCTATTTCATTTAGTTCTGCTCTTATCTTTGTTATTTCCTTCCTTCTTCTTCCTGTTGGGTTACTTTGTTGTTGTTTTTCTAATTCCTTCAAATGTGCAGTTAGTTCTTCAATTTTTGCTCTTTCTTCTTTTTTGATATATGAATTTATGGCTATAAACTTCCCTCTCAGTACTGCTTTTGCTGCATCCCATAAATTTTGGTATGTTGTGTTATCATTATCATTTGTTTCAAGGTAGTCATTGATTTCTTTTGAGATTTCCTCTTTGACCCACTGTTTTTCTAAGAGTGTGTTGTTTAATTTCCAAATCGTGGTGTGAAATCTGGGCTTCTTTCCCTTGCAAATCTCCAGCTTGACTCCACTGTGGTCAGAGATAATGTTTTGTATGATTTCAATCTTTCTGAATTCGTTCAGCCTTTCTTTGTGGCCTAGCATATGATCTATCTTGGAGAATGATCCATGTGCGCTTGAGAAAAATGTATATCCTGCTGTGTTTGGGTGTAGCGATCTATATATGTCTATTAGATCGAGCTCCTCTAATATACTATTCAGATGTTTTGTGTCTTTGGTGATTCTCTTTTGAGATGTTCTGTCCAGAATTGATAGTGGTGTATTAAAATCCCCCACTATAATTGTAGATGTATCTATTCTTTCACTTAGTTTTTCCAGCGTTTGCCTGACGTATTTAGAGGCACCCTTGTTAGGGGCATAGATATTTATGATTGTTCGATCTTCTTGACAGATTTTCCCTTTGACTAAAATGTAGTATCCTTCTTTGTCTCTCACAATTGTTTCACATTTAAAGTCTATTTTGTCTGATATTAATATAGCTACTCCTGCCTTTTTTTGGTTATTGTTAGCTTGTATGATTGTTTTCCAGCCTTTCACTTTCAATCTCCATGCGTCTCTGGGTCTAAGATGTGTCTCTTGTAGACAGCATATGGATGGGTCATATTTCCTTATCCAGTGTCCCAGTCTGAATCTTTTGATAGGTGAGTTTAATCCATTGACATTCAGTGTTATTACTATCAAGGAATTATTTGTGTTAGCCATATTTTGATTGGATTTGTGTTTGTCATATTTTGTTTGTATATTTTTTTTTTGTCTTTTTTGTTGTTGTTGTTGGTCTTATACTCTCCTCCAACTTTGCCTTTCCTGTTTTTTCCTTTCTTCCTGCAGAACTCCCTTTAGAATTTCTTGAAGGGGAGGTTTCTTGTTGGTATACTCTTTCAGTTTCTGTTTGTCTGTGAATATTTTGAACTCTCCATCATGTTTGAATGCTAGTTTAGCTGGATAGAGTATTCTTGGTTGGAAATTTTTTTCCTTTAGTACTTTGAGTATATCATACCACTGTCTTCTTGCCTCCATGGTTTCAGAAGAGAAATCAGCACTTAATCTAATTGAGCTTCCCTTGTATGTGATGGTTTTCTTTTCTCTTGCTGCTTTTAGGATTTTCTCTTTGTCTTGAGCATTGGATAATTTGACAAGTATATGTCTTGGGGTGGGCCTGTTGGGGTTTATGACTTGTGGAGTGCGCTGTGCTTCTTGGATATGTACATCTGTCTCTTTCAGTAGATTTGGGAAGTTTTCAGCCATTATTTCCTGCAACACTCTTTCTGACCCCTTTCCCTTCTCTTCACCTTCTGGAATGCCTATAATACGTATGTTTGAGCGTTTTGCATTGTCATTCAGGTCCCTAAATCCTAATTGGATTTTTTCTATCTTCTTATTGACCCCTTCTACTATCTGTTTGATTTCTGATGTACTGTCTTCCACATCACTAATTCTCTGCTCTGTCTCTTCTAGTCTGCTGATATTTGCTGCAAGTGTATTTTTGATTTCTTGAACTGTGGTGTTCATTCCCATCATATCTGTTATGTTTTTGCGTATGTCTGCAATTTCCCCTCCAAGTGATGTCTTCATGTTGTTAACCTCTTTCATTACTGCATCAAATTTGTCGGTGATAAATGTTCTGAGATCTTTCATTGCTTGTGCCAAGTTTTGCTCCCCTTCGTGATTATTGGTTTGTTGATTGGATTCAGCCATGTTTTCCTGATTATTGGTTTGGTTCGTAGATTTTTGTTGCTTTCTGGTCATCTCTTTATTTTGACGAATTTAATCAGTTCCTTAGCTTCTTTGTCTGCTCTTGGAGGTTAATTAGTTGTTATTTTTGCACAGGTGTTATATCTTCTCTTTGTCACTTTTTTCTTCTTATTCTAGTTACTTGTTGTTGGTTAAGTTCACTTTAGAGGAAAGTATTAGTGTTGGGGAAAGGCAATTGTGTAAGCAAGGGAAAAGTGTAAAGTTGTATTGGTGATGTATGTTAATAAAGCAGGAATATGAGATCTGGAAGGATGGAGGTTAGATTCATGTAGATTGTATAGAGTTATAGCTGTAGGTAGAGTACCTTTTATGAAGTTGATGACTGAATTTGGGAGGAATATGGTATGAACTACACAGCTATTGTTTTCATGAGAGAGGGAAAAAGAAAAGAAAGGTAATAGTTTCAAGAGTGGATAATAGACAGAAAACAGAACAAAGGTATTAGAAATTAAGAGTTAGACACTTTGTGGATCAAAGAACGGGAGGTGGGGGGTGGAATATAGGAGAGACAGTAGATGATAGTGGATATCAAGATGCAGGGGAAGGGGGATAGTGTAGGTAGCCTAAATCAGTTCACACAGAAATGAGGCAGTGGAGGATGGGAAAACCCAGCAAATGTGAGGTGTTCCCTGTAGCACCTATTGTATACTTGAATTAAAGTAAAAATAAGTGGAAGATGAGGGACAAGAGGGAAAGAGAAAACCGAAAAAAAAAAAAAAAAACAAACAAACTAATTATAATAAAAAAAAAAGAAAGGCAAGAAGAAAGGAAGAAAGAAAAAGAGGATGGGCAAACGGTGGGGAACGGATAGGGAGAAGAGAGATACAGGTACACACGTGTCACAATTGCAACACTATCTAAAACAACAACTTCCCCCCGCTTTGCCCTAAAACTCCCCCGTCTGTCTGCCCAAATGGGTCTGCAAGCACCTCCCTTCCCACAAACCCCCAATAGGCCGCCCAGGGCCCACGAACTCCCCAGTACTGCAGATGCTCAAAAAAAAAAAAAAAAAAATTAAGTAAAATTAAAAAAAAAAAAACAAACAAACAAAGAAAAAAAAACAAAAAAAAACAGAAACCCCTCCTCAGGCCCGGCTTCGCCCGCCGCGGAGGCTTGGACCGGCTCTACCCGGCTCCTCACGCCGCCTTGGCCTGGCCTGGCTCCGCCCAGCTCCGCTCGCTACAGCGGCCCAGCCGGCTCCGGCATCCACCTCCCGCCACCGCGGGCTGGACCGGCCCTGCCCGGCTCTGTACCCGCCGCGGCCTGACCCGGGCCCGCCCGGCTCCAAGCGCTACCGCGGCCCGCAGCCGGGGCCTGCACCGGCCCCGCCCGGCTCCAAGCGCTACCGCGGCCCGCAGCCGGGGCCTGCACCGGCCCCGCCCGGCTCCAAGCGCTACCGCGGCCCGCAGCCGGGGCCTGCACCGGCCCCGCCCGGCTCCAAGCGCTACCGCGGCCCGCAGCCGGGGCCTGCACCGGCCCCGCCCGGCTCCAAGCGCTACCGCGGCCCGCAGCCGGGGCCTGCACCGGCCCCGCCCGGCTCCAAGCGCTACCGCGGCCCGCAGCCGGGGCCTGCACCGGCCCCGCCCGGCTCCAAACGCTACCGCGGCCCGGCCCGGCCTGGCTCAGCCCCACCGAGCGGGGCTAGATGCCTCGTCTCCGCCTACCCAAGAAGGGAATCCTCTACAGGTAGCTGGGATCTCCGTGTATATTTCACAGACGAATCCTCTCTGTTACCTTCCCTCCAAATCGATGTCCAGACACCTCCGGACCAGCAAAAATCCCGAAACAATCCGGTCCCAAAGAGTCTCCAACGCCGCCCAGCCGATTCCCTGCAGAAGACTCTAACAGGGATGTTCACTCAGCCGCCATCTTGCCCCCTCTCCTTCTTAATATTCTTAATCTCTTCCTTTACTTCATTAAGTTGATTCATGATATTTGTTTGGACATGTCTGATTGTTTGTTCCTTGTTCTACATGCCCTCCTGTATATTAGTTTTTTCTTTTTAAAAAAAACATTTATTTACTTATTTCTCCCCCTCCTCATTGTTGGCATTTGCTGTCTGCTTTTTGTGTCCATTCCCTGTGTGTTCTGTGTCTGCTTGTCTTCTCTTTAGGCAGCACTGGGAATTGATGCTGGGACCTTCTAGAGTGGGAGAGAGGTGCTCAATCTCTTGTTCCACCTCAGTTCCCTGGTCTGCAGTGTCTTATCATCCCTCTTCTGTGTTTCCTTTTGTTGAGTCGTCTTGCTGCACCACTCTCCACACGGGCCAGCACATATGTGGGCCAGCACTCCTGTACAGGGCAGCATTCTGCATGACCTGCACTCCATATGGGAAAGCTCTCCACTTGGGCCAGCTCACCATGTGGGCCACCTTGCCTTCACCAGGAGGTCCCAGAAATTGAAACCTGGACCTCCTCTAATGTAAACCCTCTAATGTAAGCCCAGTTGATTGAACCACATCTTCTTCCCTACTTCATTCTTTGGACTGGATCATGTCTTCCTGTTTCTTAGTATGGGTTGTAATTTTTTGTTGGTATCTAGGCATCAGTTTATCTTGATGGGTTTTTCAGTTGATTAGCTTCTCTTCCCACTCTCGAGTTTCATTTTGTTGTTGTTTTTGTTTGTGTGGTAAGTTTTCACTTTGATACTTTGTTCCTCTTATTCTTGCTGTTGTCCATGTTCCCTTTAGGAAAAAAATTAGAACCAGAGAAAAGGAAAGAGGTAGATAGAGAAAAAGGATAATAATAATAATAGTAAAGGTAGAAATAATATTAAAAGGTAGAATTAAAAAAAATTTTTAACATTTTTTCATTATTCCAAATTTTTCTGTTTCTATTTTAAAAATTTTTTTGTATTTCATTTCTTATTTTGAAAACTATCTATTTCATTTTCTACGAATTGTATTTGGTTATTTTGTTGGCTTTGGTTTTGAAGAAGCTTTGGATCTCAGAAGGGTTACAACTATGGTGGGGGAGGATCAATGGGCAGGGTGTCAGTGATGGAGGATACATGGGAGGGGATTCACCTGGGGCATACACATAAGGCATATAAATGTGTTCAAAATTTCATGGGGCATTGTCACGGTGGATGGAGATTCACACAATAATGAAAAGAATATTGAATTCCCATCCTGGAGAGCTCAGCCACATTCTCCAACGAAGCAACAAAAAGTCCCGAGTACAGGCGCAATGAGTAGTGAGGGAGGATGGTCCATAGATGGGCCCTTGATATTGATGACTGTGCTTATAAACATTATTTTAAAAGGGGTTTTAGATTACAGAAAAGTTACATCAAAAACATGAGGGATTCCCATGTAACCCCTCCCTCTCTCACATCATTCCGTATTTTTTAAAATATAGCAAACACTTTATTCAATGTATCTGCAAATTCCACTCATTAAAAAAATGCACATTTTAAAAAATGACTCTCTCATGGTAAGGACTAACTTACCTACAGTGATAATCTGAAAAATAAAACCATCATTGTGACATTTATCAGTACTTCACACATATAACAAATACTGAAGGAGGCATCTACCATTGTTATAACTTCTTTAAAGCCAAAAACTTCGGTATGAGTCTGAATTAAGTAAAACTTCAGAATGTTCACATTTGCATAGATTTTTGGCTGAGGTTTCAAAGGTTATGCATATAATAAAATGACAACTTTGAGACAAAATGAATATTAACACTCAAGCTTGAGGCAAACTTACTCTTGAGAAGCAAGGAAAACAGAGTGAATAGTAAAAGTCATATATTTCTAAGAGAGAAACAATGACTTATTTCCTTTATCATAAACAAAAGTCAATGAGTCAACATTTTAATAACACTGACCAAGTTATTTTCACTTCAAGAATTTGCTTTTCAAGTCGTGTCTTTAAAATGTGTCCATCCATATATTTGGATTAAATTCAATTAATATATAAAAAACATTCTCAGGGATGTGGATGTGGTTCAAAGTGATAGAGTTCTGCCTACCATATGGGAGAACCGGGGTTTGATCCCTGGGGCCTCCTGGTGAGAAAGAAGAAGAGAAAGCATGCCCACATGGTGAGCCAGTACCAGCATGAGTGCCCACATGAGAGTCTGTGTGGTGACCCAGTGTCCCATGCAAGTGAGTCACAAAGCAAAGTGATGATGCATCAGAAGAGAAACAAGGGGAGAGTCAAGGTGAAGCACAGTGGAAACCAGGAACTGAGGTGGTGCAATTGACAGGATATGTCTCTCCCCATCAGAAGTCTCCAGGATAGAATCCTGGTGAATCCTAGAGGAGAGAAAATGAGAAGACAACACAAAAAAACCAGCAGGGTGGGAGGAGAGGAAAGGGGAAAATAAATAAATAATTCTTTAAAAAAAAACACATCTAACAATTTTAATCTTAAGTATAAAACATAACTTATCAAAGCATAGTCCAAATACCATACAATAATGCTACCATTTAGATTTATATGCTTCATCTGAAAGACTTATCTTACAAACAGGAGTTTTGTCCTGTTTGTCCAGAGTAAATGCCCCTGTGTTGAAAACTATAAATGTTAGTACAAAAAAGACAGATTCAAATAATTCATGCTATGCATTATCCTTTATTGGGCTTAGATAAACTATTCTCCAAATCTCTCACCCTTGCTTTTTCCTTTAAGGTTACATCACCCCTTTAGTATCTCTTGCAAAGTTGGTCTTTTGGTAACATATTCTATCAGTTTTTGTTAGTCTTGGAAGACTTTGAACTTACCCTCATTTTTGAAGGACAGCTTTGCAGGATACAGAATTCGTGGTTGGTTGGCAGTTTTTCTTTTTCAGTACCTTAAATACATCATATCACTTTCTTCTCTCCTCCATGGTTTCTGATGACAGGTCAGCACTTAATCTTATCAAGTTTCCTTTGTATGTGATGCTTTGCTTTGCTCATCCTGCTTTCAGAATCCTCTATCTCTGATATTTGTCATTGTCAATAGTAGGTGACTTGGGGTAGGTATATTCCGATTTATTCTGTTTAGGGTGTGTTGTTATTCTTGGATACTGACATTTATATCTTTCATAAGGGTTGGGAAGTTCTCAGTCATTATTTCTTCAAATATTCTTTCTGGCACTTTTCCATTTTCTCCTTCTGGGACTCCAATAATTTGGATATTTGTACATTTTGAATTGTCATTCAATTCCCCGAGACTCTATCCCATTTTTCTCTTCTCTTCTCTTTCTGTTTTCCTTTCTTTTCCTGTTCATATGTTCTGCCCTCAAAATCACTAATTTCATCTTCAAGCAATTCAAATCTACTCTTAGTTGTCTCTAATTTATTTTTAGTCTCATCCATTGCATCGTTCATTACCATAAGGACTGTTACTTTCCTTTGCAGGCTTTCAAATTGTTCTTCTTTATGCTCTCCCAGTGTCTTCTTATTCCATTCTTTCTTTGGTCATATTTTTAAAAAATTCTTTGAAGAGATTTATTACAAGAATTGTGTGATTATCACTGATTAATTGTATTAAATCCTGTATCTCTTCAGGATATTTGCTTTGTTCTTCCATCTGTGCCATCTCTTCCAGTTTCCTAGTGTGGCTTGTAATTTTTTGCTCATGTCTAGGCATCTGAATATGTTGGTGTTGTTACTCTGATGGTTATTGTCTCTCTCTTGCCTATTCTTTTATCTTTTTTCCAAAAACAGCTCTTCTTTGATATTTGGTTCAAGTTATTCTCAGTCTTTAAGATTGCCCAGCTTAAGTTTTCAAAATGAGGGCAGGGACTCACTATGGGGCACAGATTTTCAACCAAGGGTTGGATACAGAAAGTGTGAGCAGTTTTTGTCCATGCAGTTTCAAGACAAACCAGCAGATGGTGCTAGCCAGTGCCCCTGTCCATGGAGGTGTATCAGTCTGGGTTTTCTTGTGTTCTTGTGATGAATCTCCAGAATGGAGATTCACAGTGTGCTCTGCTGGTCAAATTCACTGAAGAAAAGCAAGGCTACCTACCCTCCCCTTTCCCTTGACACAGTCAACAGGGAGAAAGATGTCAGTTCCCCTCTCAGTTGACTGCAGTGTGACAGGCATTTTACCCCAGCTTAATACCTTGGGGGTGTGGGAGGGGAGCCTTTCCTGGCTGTGGCAGGGGCTTAGTAACTCATGTTTCTCTTTATGGCTTCTTTGTTTCTCTGTCCCTTGCCCTCCGGGGAATTGTGTAGCACTGTCCTTGTCTGCTGACACCCAAAGCAGGTCAACCAGAGAGTTTTTGGTTCCTTGTTGTTTTTGTGAGAGCATTGAACTCTGCCAGTCAGTCCATTGCCATCTTCCCACAGTCCTCCCTTTATTTTTGAAATTGAAACTTAGCCTAGTATTATAAGGTGCTTAAGAGTTACCTCCTCAAAGTCTCCTTGTTGCTCAGATGTGGCCCCTCTATAAGCCAAACTCAGCATATAAATGCATTACCTTCCCCCTGCATGTGGCATGATTTCTGGGTATGATCTTCCTGTGTACCAAGGGATTACTACCAAGCACCAACTGACAATGAAAGTGGAAAAAGACCTTGACCAAAAGAGGTGAAGGGATAAAGACAAATAAGTTTATATAGCTAAGAAACCTGAAAGTGAGTCGGGAAGTCATTCCAGAGGTTAAATTTATACACATCTCAGCAGGATCTCACTGGCTGCCAAAGTAAATACTACCTCAAAATACTGAGGGCTCTGGAGAAATCCAAACAGTGTAGTCAGGGTCCACAGCTCAGGAGTTTGGTCCCTTTTCAGTGGGCCCTACTCTGGAATTTATGCACCCAAGTATGACAGAGTTGGACTCAGGTGTGGTTTTCCTACACAAGGCTCTTCTGACTGACCCTTCTATTTGAAACTATAATTAGCACTAGAGTTGATAGTTGTACATGCAAGAGAGTTAAATCTTAGGGCTGTCCTTTACCAGGTGGGCATGAACCTCAACGGTATTGTCACACCTACTCACCAGTTCACTGCACTCATCCAGGACAACTAACAAGGATATGATGATGGACAATGACCACCCCAAGGAACAGAGACAGTTGACTACTGCAACCGAGATAGTCCCATCCATCTGCCCTATAAGATCAAAACCCCTGGTCGATTAGAGGTGGAGTGGGCATCACTATCCCAGAATCCTCAGATTTGGGGAATGAACGATGGATTAAAGTAGACTTATTGGTATTCAACTATAGACTTATTGTGATTCTAGCAATGAAAGAACTCATATCACTGATGTGGCCACTGGAGGTTCTGAGGGCAGGGAGAGGGAAAAACAGGTGTAATATGGGGGCATTTTGGGGACTTGGGAATTGTCCTGAATGAGATTGCAATGACAGATATAGGCTGTTACGTATCTTGCCATAATTTATAAAATTATATGGGAGAGAGTGTAAGCTGATTATATGTAAACTATAATCCATGCTTAATGACAATGCTCCAAAATTTGTTCATCAATTGTAAGGAATGTACCACACTAATGAAGGATGTTGTTAATGTGGATAAGTGTGGGAGGTGTAGGGAGAGGCACATATGGGAATCCCCCTATTTTTTATGTGACATTTATGTAATCTAATATCTTTAATACATATATATTTTTTAAACTTATCCAATCTAAGGTCATATAGACTGCTTCCAATCATTTCTTCTAGACTTTTATGTGTTTGCATTTTACATTTACATGTGTGAACTATTTTGTGTTAATTTTAGGTAAGATGTAAAGTTTGTTTCTAGATTCTCTCTTTTATTTTTTGCATATGTATGTCCAATTATTCTAACAGCATTTCTTGAAAGACTATCCTTTCTCCATTGGACTACCTTTGCTCCTTGTCAAAAACAGTGAACTACATATTTGTATGTATATTTCTATGTACTCTACTTTCTTCCTTTCATCCTTGTGTCTTCTTTCCCAATTTTGCACTCTCTTAATTATTATAGCTTTAAAAGGAGCTTTGGAATTGAAAGAATGTGCGTCATTCAACTTTGCTGTTCTTCAGTGTTATGTTGGTTAATCCAGGTCCTTTGCCTTTCCATATAAAGTTAAGAATAAGTTTGTTGATATCTACAAAATGTCATGCTGTGAGTTTGATTGCTTCCATCAACAAATGAACAGATAAACAAAATCTGGTGCATACATAAAATGGAATATTATTCAGTCTTAAGAAAAATGCGATGGTATGAGACATGACATAACCTGGAAGAACTTTGAAAACATTATGCCCCATGAAATAAACAAGACACATAGGGCATGGGATGGTTTGGCTAATGTGTCTTATTTGCCAGGAAATGGTGCCCAGTTGTTTGGTCAAGCAAGCACTGGGCTGATTGTAATACAAGGACATTCCATGGACTTTAATTATTAGTGGCTTGACTGCATAGATGGCTGATTCCATCTACATTCAACTAAGGAGACTGCCATCAGCAATGAGTGAAATCTTATCCAAGCTGTTGAAAACTTTAAAATGGGAAGTGATTTAAGCATTGAGAGAGAAGTTCTAGCTACTTCAGACAGCCAAAGTCTCCTGGGAATTCATCCAGGATCTTTTTCGGAGGCCTGACTGCAGAATTTGGCCTTGTGCATCTCCACAGTCACAGGGGAGAATTTTAAAAATTTCAAACTACTTACCGATGTCTCCTTTTGGTACTGTTTCCCTAAGGACCCTGAATAATACAGGATAAAAATCCTGTGCTATCACTTAAAGGAGATGATTAGTAATGGCAAATTCGCAGAGATTGAAATCAGATTAGAGGTGTTCCTGCGGTTATGGAGAGGCGGGGGAGGGAAACTGTTTCGTGTTCTGGCTGCCAAACCAAATACCACAGGATGGGTTGGTTTAAGCAATGGGAGTGGTTCAGGGTTTTGAGGCTTGAAGTCCAATTCAAGCTCTCATCAAGGTGCTGCTTTCTTCCCTTTCTTTCACTTTAACCTCCAGTTGTTGATTGCAGATGGGACTCGATTGCTGGTATCTCAAGCTAAACTAGAGTTCTCTGAGTCTAAGAGGTTGTAGATCTGATGGAGAAAGTGATGGCAGAAGCAGGTCGTTGGTGACTCCTGGTTTTGGTGACAGCACTTCTTTTCTATGTAAACTTGAATTCTATCATGGCATTCCGTCCTGATAAAGAAGGGATTTTTTTTTCCAATGTAAAATAAAACTTGAAGATTTTCTTGTTTTCCCGGCCCTGTTCGAGGCCTGGGGCAACCCAGAATACAGCAATGCCAAGAGCACCAGAGCAGGGCATCCGCAGAGCCGTAAGCAGAGATCTGCATTGAGATTTTGAGCGACTCCTGGTGTCCCTGCGAGGCGTCACGTGGTTGCAGCTCCCGAGCGAGCGGGCGCCTCCCTGCGTGGGCGCCGGCGGCCGGCAGAGGGCGCCCGAGAACGCCTGTTCCCGCCGGCGGCGCCGCGCCTGCTGTGGAAGCGTCGTCGGCTTCGTGACGTGGCGCCGGGTCCGCAGGTGGAACAAGATCGCGGTCCCTGAGGGCCTGGCCGCCGTGGAGGGGCCGCCGCGGCCCTGACTTCAACTTGTGCCACTGAGTGTTGAGTCCAAAGCCGCTTTTTCTGGCCCTGAGGGCTGAGGTAGCTTCGCCCTCAGAAGCGGTTGCTTTGGAAACATTTCTCTTAAACTGCAGTGACAGAACCTTCCACGTTCTGGACCGTTCCCAAGGTTTCACTGGTTACTTCCTCAATTTACTAGAGGGTTTTAAAAAAAAAGAACAGATATTTTTTCAGAGTGTGTCCCTGAAAATCATGGCTCGTGTCTTATGTATTCAGGATTGTTTAGGGGCGAGATCCCAACATAAATTCAGAGAAATGGAAACATGGAATCGCGAACACAACCCCCAAAATGCTGGAACCTTCCAAGGGAATGAGTGGGGACACCGCCGGCCGGCCGAGCCTTCTTGGAGCCTAAGAGAGAAGGAAGATACTTATATTAAAGCATTTTAATGGTTAGTTTTTCCTAAAATGTTAAAGTAGTTTAAAATACTGTAAGTATTTGACTTTAAAACTCACATTATTTTGCTTACTTGTTTTACTTATATCAAAACTAGAACTAATTCTCATTTTGCTTACCTGGCTGCAATGGGAGGAAATTGATCAGGAATGTTTTTTAATGACGCGATATGGATCGTCTTCTTTTCCTTGAGAGATTAGCCAGGTTTAACCTGTCCATTAACCCAGTGATGACTTAAGGTTATTTTTGTCTAATTTCATCAGACCACTGAAGGCAAAATAAATGTATGTCCAGGCCACTTCCAAACTGAGATGAGATCACTAAGTACAAATTATGAATCAGTTTTACATCTAGCACTATGGTGTATCTAGAGATATACGCTTAGTACAAATTCTCTATATTGAATGCTGCTTAAAACCATTGAAAAAGGAATGTTTACAGGATTTAAGTCTTTAAATATTTAAGATCCAGGTCAGGGGCTGTAAATCAGTTATAGTCATTCTTTGAAATAGGTTTGCTCTCGTAAAAAATTCAAAATCTGGAGGCACTTAGCTGAATTTTTTATATCTCTGTTTGAAAGGTGAAATTAGGATGTCTCTAATTTTATTTTTTAATGCCTATTTCCCGTATTAATTGATACTTTCGTCTGGTGATTCATCCATTTCCCTTTTCCTTTCTGTTATTTTCTCATCTATAGTAATTCATAAAAGCAGAACTTTCATACATGAATTTAAGAATTTTCATCAGCAAGGCACAACTGTGGCAGAATCAATTTAAGGAAGGCAATAAGGCCTTTTATCCATCATTCATCTGCCACTCTTGCTCTATTATCGTATCTCAGGCCATGAGTATTTTTATGTCAACATCATCTTTTCCAGTTTCTTAATAATTTCCAAAGCTACACCATACCCCCTTGTCTCTTTCATTTCAATTGTCAACAAATCTCTCTTCAATTGTAGACATTATGTTTAATGTGAACATGCTTTATAGTCAGGCGCATTTGGGCATGACAGGCTCCCTCTGTTTACACAATCAAAAAGTAAGAAGTATATTAATTCTTGTATTCACCATAATAGTTCATTTCTAGCATGGTTTCCTAGTAGCATTATAAATTCCTCTTGAATTTCACTACACAAAAAAGACCCAGCTCCCTTTTCACCATTAAGAATAAGATCAACTTTATCAATAATAAAATAACTTCAGTTTCTCTGAACTTGGGAACATTCCATGCGTTTCTTTTCAATACTTTCTCTATGAGATAAATTAATTATTGCATAAAATGTCACAACATCTAAAATCACTCCCCAAATACTCTTACTTTTTTCTCTTTTATACCTATCAGCAAGCCATCAGCTAGCAAACTCTCATTTTGAAAAATTTTTTAATTTTTAAAGTGGTAATACATATACAACGTAAAATTTCCCATTTTAATCACTTTCAAGTATAGAATTCAGTGGTATTAATTATTCACGATGTGCTACCATTACAAAAACTTTTTCATAATTCCTGTGTTACTTTGCCAGGCTGCTATGACAAACATCTCACAATGGGTTAACTTAAAAGAGAAAGCATTTATTGTCTCATGATTTTGAAAGTTTCCTCTTATGTCTTTCTCTAAGAGTGTTATGTCTTTAGCTCTTATAGTCAAAGCCTTGATCCATTAAGAGGTCATTTTTGTATATGGTATGAGGTAGGGATACAACTTCATTTCTTGCAGTGGATATCCAGTTTTCTGAGCACCATTTGTTTGTTTTTCTTTTTCTTTTTCCATTTGTTGAAGTGACACTTCTTTTCCCACTGAATGGACTTGACACCCTTGTCAAATATCATTTGGCCATCCATGTGTGGGTTTATGTCTGAACTTTCAATTCTTCTCTACTGCTCTTTATGTCTATCTTTATGCTCATACCACTCTTCTGGTTTTCTTTGTTATTGTTGGTTTTACGTTTATTTTTGATGTGTGTTTTTTTTTTTGAGATATCAGGGTTGGAGGATTGAACCTGGGACCTTCTTTGTGGGAAACTATCCCTTTACCATTGAGCCACATCAGCTCCCCAGAGTTAGTTTTTTCATTCGTTTTGCTTGTTGTTTGCTTTTTTTTTTTTTTTAGGCAGCAGAATCTACACACAGGACCTCCGATGTGGGAAGCAAGATCTCAACTGCTTGAGCCAAATCTGCTTCCCCTCGCTGCTTTGATTACTGTGGTATTGTAGCAAGTTTTGACATTGGGAAATATGACACTTCCAACTTTGTTCTTCTTTTGCAATATTGATTTATCTATTTGAGGCCTCTAGCAATTCCATATGAATTTTTAATTTTTTATATAATAAAATTTATTCTTAGGTAAGTTTTAAATTACATCAGTTACATCAAAATTATATGGGACCCTATCTCTTCCCTTCCCACATTTTCCCTTCTTAAAAACATCTTACATTATTGTGGTACATTTGTTATAATTAATGAACAAATAATGAGGAATTACTGGTAACCAAGGTCTGTAGTTTACATTATGGTTTACACTTTGCACTGTACAGTTTTATGGATTTGGCAAAATGTATAATGGCCTGTATCCATCATTGCAATATCATGCAGAACAATTTGAAAGCCCTAAAAATGCCTTATGTTCCACCTATGCTTCCCTCCCCCTCACTGCAGAACCTCTGGTACCCACTATCTTTATGTAACTGTTACAAGATCTTCTATTACTACACTACTAATAAGTCTACTTTGATCCATGATTGCCATCCTCTCTCCCTTTATGTTTGTTCCTTGTTCGATCTTGAGGATTTGGGGATGGTGATACCCATATTGCTTCAGATTGAGAGGGGGCTTTGATCTTATGGGGCACCTGGAAGGAAATGTTTTGCTTACAGTAGTGAATACTCTTTGTTTTTGGGATGGAAATTGTCTGTCATCATCATTTCTTAGCTATTGTGATGGTTAGGCCATTGTGTCAACTCAGCCATGTAATTGTGCCCAGCTGTTTGGTCAAGCAAGCACTGGGCTAAATGCAATATAAGGGCATTTATGGACTTTAGTCACCATTGACTTGACTACGGTGGTAAATCATAGAAAGCTGATTACAATTACATCAGTCAGGGAGATTGCCATCAGCAATGAATGAGGCTTTATCCAGTCTATTGAATGCCTTAAAAGGGGAAGTGATTCCAGCATTGAATGAGAATTTCCTAGCTTGTCTTTGGACAGCTGTCACTTCCCAGAACTCATCAAGTACATTCACTGGACTTTCATTGGAGCTCCTGGTTGCAGCCTGCCTGTGTAACCTGGACATGTGCATCCCCACGGTCATGTGAGAGACTCTTAAAAAATTGCATACTATTGACAGATATGTCTTGCTGATTCTGTTTCTCTAGAGAACCCTGACTAATATAGCTATCCTTGGTGAGTCGGATGAACTGGAGAGTAGGTGTTGGACTCAACTCTGCTGAGATTCAGTGCTCAACCAGCATATGAACAGATGAAAGATTTAATTCTCTGTATTTAATGGATATAGTACTAATTAAAGGTTCAAATAAAAGGGGTTGAAGAATCATGTGTAGGGAAATTATACATGAATCTAATTCTGTTATATTCAGGAAATAGCTTTTCATACATTCCAAAGTAAAAACCACCAAAGAGGTGCTGATTTCACGGGGTTGTATACCTTGCCTAAAGTGTTTAGATGTCTCTAGAGTCCTCAGGAGAATCTGTGTTTGGGCTTTGTTTTTTGTGACACTTAGTGAGATCTGCCTGAGAGGTGCCTAAAGCATAATCTGTGAAATGACCTTCCAAATCACTTTGAAATCTCTTAACCCAAAAAACTCTTTTGTATTTAATGTTTCCCCCTTTTGGTGAAGGTCTTTTCCAAATGCTTCAATGGTTGGTTCTTGGTATAAATCTCCTTGTGCCAGGGAGGCCCATCTCGTGGAGTCAGGTCCCAAGCTAGGGGGGAAGATATTAAGTTTCTTTGCTGAGTGTGCTTAGAAAGAGACCATGTCTGAGTAAGAATGAGGTTTTAGGAGGTAAGTCTTAGGCAGTAATTATAAGTCTAAGTGTGAGTTTTAGAAGAATAAGGCTCGTAAGTACCAGCATTTCTGTTGAAGTCTTGGAGTGTTGTTCTGTTTTCCTTCTATTAGGCACTGCCTATGTGCTTTAGAGATTCTTGCTACTGTATTTGAGAATATAGCAGTACTCCCTACTATGTTGTTGGTTATTGTGTGGGTCTCCACCCACTGAGATAACCCCTATGATAACATGAACACATTCATAATCCATAAAGCATGTTCCAGGTGTACCCTCCCCCACACATTTCCCCACCACCACTCCCTACACCAGTGACCCTGGCCTGCAATAGATACCTAAAGAACACTCCAGCCATTGTATTCTCAATCACATATGGATTTGAGGATCAGCTTTTCCATTTCTGGAAACAAGGCTGCACAGATTTTGAGAGGTCTTCTATTTCTTCTTGAATCAGTTTATGTAATTTGTTTGTTTCTAGGAATATCATCCATTTTATCTTGGGTATCTAATTTGTTGGCATACAGTTGTCCATAGTACAATATAATAAAATAAAAATATTTTTATTTTTGTAAGTTCAGTAGTAATGTCCCTTCTTTCATTTCTCACTTTATTTGCATCTTCTTTCTTTTTTTTCATACTTATTTAAGCTAAAGATTTTTCAATTTTATTGAACTTTTCCAAGAACCAATTTTTTTATATCAGATTCTCTATAGTGTTTTTCTATCTCGATGTCCTTCATCTCTACTTTAATCTTTGTTATCATTCCTTCTGCTTATTTTGGATTCACTTAGCTCTTATTTTTCTAGTTCTTCCCATTGTGAAGTTAGGTCATTGATTTGAGATATTCCTTCTTTTTAAATTTAAGCAGGAGGCGGGGCAAGATTGCATCTGAGTGAGTGCACCTCAAAATCTGTCCTGCAAAGAAGCAGCTGAGTAGGGTTGGAATCTTGCCTGAGTGGGCTGTTTCGGGGGCTTGCAAGGCAGGAAGTGTATGGACGTTGATTTGCAGAGACTGTGACAGAAGTAGTGCTTACTAAAGGTAGAATTGCAGGTTACTAGCACAGAGGTAGGAAGTTGTGGGGAGTTGGGACCCTTCCCCCTAGGGCTGGCAGCTGCATTCTTCCCTGAAAACTGTCAGCATCCCCAAGCCCTGTGATCCCCAGATGCATAGTACCCGGGTTCATGTCTCCTAAGCCCCTGTGGCCTATGTTCCACAGACCTACATACCCTGAGTCAACAGTATCCCAGATTTCCCTTTCCCAAATCCAGCGTTCCCAGAGGTCTGGGATTACCCTAGCCCTCTTGTTTTGGACTGACTCTGAGTGGAAGGGATTCGGTGGGAGGTGCACAGGGGCCAAACAAGTGTGGGTTCAATTTTCTGGTGTTCCCCCCCCCCCCTTTTTGTGTGTGTGTGCTTGGATGAACATACCAGTGGCTTGGGGAAAGCCTGGGAAGAAAAGAGTGGCAAATCTGCTGAGAAAGCCCAATTTACCTAAACACCCTGGGATAAGAAACTTGGTCTGTGAGAAGATGGAGTCAGAAAATCAAGTAGCTCTCCTATAATATACCTATGGGAGAGGAACTGTAGGAGGTGCTTTCCAAGCTTCCAATAGCATACTTGGAGTTCCTGCTCTTTCTCTGGAAATCAAGAGTCATTGTTTTATGTGCTGAGCTGGTTCAACAAGGAACCACTTGAATCTCCTTCCAGATCTCTCAGGCAGCTTTCCTGCTGCCCTGGGGGAGAGGAAAGTGAGGAAGGGAGAAAGGGGGAACTGTAAGTATTTTCTTTAACTGCAAAGAGGATTCCTAGCTTGAAACTTTGCCTGGTATTTTGTTGGTTTGTCTTCTTGTTTTTCCTTCTTCTTTATCACCCCAAGGCCCTTTTTTCTCTTTTTTCTTTTTTCCCTTTTTCTTTCTCTTGCTTGCTTTGCCCCTTTTCTTTCTCTTCTTTTTTTAATTTCTTTTTATATTAGGTGCTGCAGGGAGCACTTCACATTTGCTGTATTTCCTCATCCTCCATTTCCTCTTTTCTGTGTGTATTGATTTTGGCTACTTACACTATCCCCTTTCCTCTACTTCTTTCTCTCCTCCATTATTTATTGTTACTTTTACATTCCACCTCTCTTTGTTTGGCCCCCAATTTTTCTGACTTTTTATTTCTAATGCCTTTGTTCTGTTTTCTGTCTTATATTCACTCTTTATATTATTGTCCTTTCTTTTCTTTTTCCCTCTCTCCTGAATACATTGTCCTTTTAACTCACACTATATTCCTCCCCATATTGTTTACTGTTTCATTATAGGTATTCTACTTTTCTTACTGTTATACCTCTACAGAGCTTACATGAGTCTAATATCCATTCTCCTAGATCTCACATGATTCCTCTGTTAATATTTACTATCAATACTACTATTATTCATTTTCTTTTCTTCTTTTTCTTTCTCTGGCCCTAATATTTTCCTTCAAGTGAACTTACCAACCAAAAGGAAATAGTATAAGAAGAAAAAAGTGACAAAGAGAAGCCTTAACATGCACGCAAAAACAACTAATTAAACCCCAAACTAGACAAAGAAGTTAAACAACTGATTAAACCTGTCAAGATAAAATGATGACCAGACAGCAACAAAAAAGTACAAAGCAAATCAATAATCATGAAAACATGGCCCAATCCAATGAACAAACTAAAAAGCAGGAAGAGGAGCAGAATATCGAACAAGCAATTAAAGCTCTCAAAACCTATATTAGGGAACAATTTGATGAGGTAAAGGAAGACATTAAGAATATGAAGAAAACACTTGGAGAGAATACAGAAGAAATTGCTATCATACATAAAAAGATAACAGATATGATGGTGATGAACAGCACAATTCAAGAAATCAAAAATACAAATAACAGCAGAGTCAAATAGATAGAGGAAAGAATTAGTGATGTGGAAAACAGTACATCTGAAATCAGATAGTAGAACTGATTGATAAAAAGATAGAAAAAATCCAGCAGGAACTTAAGGACCTGAATGACAATGCAAAATGCACAAACATATGCATTATAGGCATCCCAGAAGTAGAAGAGAAAAGAAAGGGGACAGAAGGGTGTTGAAAGAAATAATGGCTGAAAACTTCCCAAACCTATTGAGGGAGAAGCATTTACATGTCCAGGAAGCACAATGAACCCCAAACAGCATAAATCCCAACAAGTCTACCCCAAGACATATACTTGTCAAGTTATCCAATGCTCAAGACAAAGATAAAATTCTAAAAGCAGCAAGAGAAAACAGAACCATCACATACAAAGGAGGATCCATAAGATTAAGTGCTGATTTCTCATCTGAAACCATGGAGGCAAGGAGGCAGTGGTATGACATATTCAAGGCACTAAAAGGAAAAATTTCCAACCAAGAATACTCTGTCCAGCAAAGTTAGCATTCAAAAATGATGGAAGTTCAAAATATTCACAGATAAACAGAAACTAAGAGTGTATCTTAACAAGAATCCTGCCCTTCAAGAAATACTAAAGGGAGTTCTCCAGGAAGAAAGAAAGAAACAAGAGAGACAGAGTTGGGGAAGAGTGTAAGAACAATTAAAACTACAAAAAGAGAAAAAAACACAACATATGACAAATATAAATCCAAAAAAATATTTCTAATATAAGTAATTCCTTGAAAGTAATAACACTGAATGTCAATGGATTAAACTCACCTGTCGAGAGACTCAGACTGGAAGATTGGATAAGGAAATATGACCCATCTATATGCTGTCTATAAGAAACACATCTTAGACCCAGGGATTCAGGGAGGTTGAAAGTGAGTAGCTGTAAAACAGTCTTATAAGCAGACAATAACAACAACAACAAAAAAGGCAGGAGTAGCTATATTAATATCAGACAAAGTAGACTTTAAATGCAAAACAATTGTGAGAGACAAAGATGGACACTACATATTAGTGAAAGGGATAATCTTTCAAGAAGAAAGAATAATCATAAACATTAATGCTCCTAACAAGAGCTCCTCCAAATACATGAGGCAAACAGTGGAAAAAATAAGTGAAGGAATAGCTGCCTCTACATTTATAGTGGGGGACTTTAATACACCACTATCAACTTTGGACAGAACATCTCAAAAGAGAATCAATAAAGAAACAAAGGCTTTGAACAATGTATTAGAGGAGCTGTCCTAATAGACATATAGAGAACATTACACTCAAATACAGCAGGATATACATTCTTCTCAAGTGCACATGGATCATTCTCCAAGATAGACCACATGCAAGACCACAGAAAAAGTCCCAGTGAATTCAGAAAGATTTAAATCATACAAAATAATTTCTCCGACCATAGGGGAATGAAGCTGGAAATCTACAAGGGCCAGAGACCCAGATTTAGCAACAAGATTTGGAAGTTAAACAACACACTCTTAGACAAACAGTGGGTCAGGGAGGAAATCTCAAAAGAAATGAATACCTTGAAACAAATGAAAATGATAAAAACAGCATATTCAAACTTATGGGATGCAGTAAAATCAGTACTGAGAAGGAAATTCATAGCCATAAATTCATACATCAAAAAAGAAGGAAGCTAAAATTGAAGACCTAAGTGCACACTTGGAGGAATTAATAAAGAAACAACAAACTAAACCCAAAAGAAGAAGAAAGAAAGAAAGAAATAACAAAGATCAGAGCAGAACTAAATGAAACAGAAAATAAGAATGCACTTGAAAAAATAAATAAAACCAAGAGCTGGTTCTTTGAGAAGATCAATAAAATTGACAAACCCTTAGCTAGACTAACAAAGGAAAAAAGAGAGAAGATGCAAGTACACCAAATAAGAAATGAGAAAGGAGATATCACCACTGACACCACAGAAGTAAAGAATATCATAAGAGGATACTTTGAAAAACTATATGCCAACAAGAAGGACAATTTAGAGGAAATGGAAAAATTCCTGGAAACACATAAGGAGCCTACACTGAAGAAAGAAGAAATTGACCATCTCAACAAACCAATCACAAATAAAGAGAGAGAATCAGTCATTTAAAACCTCTCAACTAAGAAAAGCCCTGGGCCAGATAGCTTCACAGGTGAATTCTACCAAACATTTTGGAAAGAATGAACACCAATCTTGCTTAAACTCTTACAAAACATTGAAGCAGAAGGAACATTGCCTATCTCATTCTGTGATGTCAACATTACTTTAGTACCAAAGCCAAACAAAGACACCACAAGAAAGGAAAATTACAGACCAATCTCCCAGCTTATATGCGGAAATCCTCAACAAAATACTTGCTAATTGTATTCAACAACATGTTAAATGAATTATACACCATAACCAAGTAGAATTCATTCCTGGTATGCAAGGATTATTCAACATAAGAAAATCAATTAATGTAATACAGCACATAAATAGATTGAAGGAAAAAAATCACATGATCATATCTATAGATGCAGAAAAAGCATTTGATAAAATACAGCAACCTTTCTTGATAAGAAACACTGCAAAAGATCAGACTAGAAGAAAACTTTCTGAACATGATAAAGAGTACATATGAGGGAAACAGACTTGGCCCAGTGGTTAAGGCATCCGTCTACCACATGGGAGGTCCACGGTTCAAACCCCAGGCCTCCTTGACCCGTGTGGAGCTGGCCCATGCAGTGCTGATGCACGCAAGGAGTGCCACGCCACACAGGGGTGTCCCCCACGTAGGGGAGCCCCACGTGCAAGGAGTGCGCCCCATAAGGAGAGCTGCCCAGCAGGAAAGAAAGTGCAGCCTGCCCAGGAATGGTGCTGCCCACACTTCCCGTGCCACTGACGACAACAGAAGTGGACAAAGAAACAAGACGCAGCAAATAGACACAGAGAACAGACAACCGGGTGAGGTGGGGGAATTAAATAAATAAATCTTAAAAATAAAAAAAAGTACATATGAAAGACCCACAGCTAACATCATTTACAATGGTGAAATCCTAAAATCTTTCCCTTTAAGACCAGGAACAAGACGAGCATGCCCACTAACACCTCTTCTATTTGATATAGTCTTAGAAGTATTTGCTTGAGCACTGAGGCAAGAACCAGACATAAAAGGCATCCAAATTGGAAGGAAGAAGTCAAAATTTCACTGTTTGCTGATATGATCCTATACGTAGAAAACTCTGAGAAGTCTACCAGAAAATTCTAGAACTTATAAATGAGTTCAGTAAAGTCACATGTCACAAGATCAATGCACAAAAATCAGTAGCATTTCTGTACACCAATAATGAGCAATCTGAAGGGGAAATCAAAAACAAATACCATTTATAATAGTAAATAAATCAAATACCTAGAAATAAATTTAAAGATGTAAAAGACTTATACACAGAAAACTACACAACACTGTTCAAGGAAATTAAAGAAGACCTAAATAAATGGAAGAATATTCCCTGTTCCTGGGTAGGAAGACTAAATATTATTATTATTTTTTTATTATTATTTTTTTAAAGATTATTTATTTAATCCCCCCCCCCCCGCCCCGGTTGTCTGTTCTCTGTGTCTATTTGCTGCGTCTTGTTTCTTTGTTGGCTTCTCTTATGGTCAGCAGCATGGGAATCTGTGTTTCTTTTTGTTGTGTTAGCTCTCCGTGTGTGCGGCACCATTCCTGAGCAGGCTGCACTTTCTTTTGCGCTGGGCGGCTCTCCTTACACGGGTGCACTCCTTGCGTGCGGGGTTCCCCTACGCGGGGGACACCCTGCGTGGCAGGGCACTCCTTGCGTGCATCAGCACTGCGCATGGATCAGCTCCACACGGGTCAAGGAGGCCCGGGGTTTGAACTGCAGACCTCCCATGTGGTAGACGGATGCCCTAACCACTGGGCCAAGTCCGTTTCCCTAAATATTGTTAACATGTCTCTCCTACCCAAACTGATCTACAGATTCAATGCAATCCCAATAAAAATCAACACAGCATTCTTTAACAAACTAGAGAAACTAACTATGAAATTTATTTGGAAAGGACAGAGGCCGTGAATAGCCAAAGTTTTATTGAAAAAGAAAAATGAAATTGGAGGAATCACACTACCTGACTTCAAAATATATTACAAAGCTACAGTAGTGAAAATGGCATGGTATTCACATGAGAGAAGGAGAGACACACTGACCAATGGAACCGAATTGAGAGTTCTGATATAGATCCTTATATGTGCAGCCATATAGTATTCGACAAGGCCACCAAACTCTCTCAAAAACTGGGAGAGAATGGCCTCTTCAACAAATGGTGCCTGGAGAACTGGATATCCATATGTAAAAGAATGAAAGAGGATTACCATCTTACACCTTATAGAAAAATCAACTCAAGGTGGATCAAAGACCTAAATATAACAGTCAAGACTATAAAGACCTTGGAAAGCAATGTATGGAAGCATCTACAGGAACTCGTAACAGGAAATGGCTTCATGAACTTCACACCAAAAGCTTGAGCAGCAAAAGAACAAATAGATAAATGGGACTTCCTCAAAATTAAAGCCTTCTGCATCTCAAAGGAGTTTTTCAGGAAAGTGAAAAGAGAGCCTACACAATGGGAGAAAATATTTGGTAAGCATATATCTGATAGGAGACTTATATCCTGCATATATAAAGAACTCTTATATTTCAAAAATAAAAAAAGACATACATCCCATTTAAAAAATAGGAAAAAGATTTGAACAGACACTTCTCCAAAGAAGGTATACAAATGGCAAAAAAGCACATGAGAAAATGCTCAAAATCACTAGCTATTGGGAAATGCAAATCAAAACAATGAGATACCATCTTACTCCCATAAGACTCGCAGCTATCAAAAACTCAGAAGACTATAAGTGCTGGAGAGGTTGTGGAAGAGTGGGAACACTCATCCACTGCTGGTGGAAATGCAGAAGGATCCAGCCATTCTGGAGGGCAGTTTCACGATTTTTTAAAAAACTAGCTATAGATTTGCCATACGATCCACCAATTCCACCTAGTAGAACTGAAAACAAGGACACAAACCAATTTATGCACATTAATGTTCATAGCAGCACTATTCACTGTTGCCAAAATTTGGAATCAACCCAAATTACCATCAACAGATGAATGGGTAAATAAAATGTGGTATATACATACAGTGGAATACCAGTCAGCTATAAGAACATATACAGTACAAACAAATGTGATAACATGGATGAATCTTGAGACCCTTATGTTGAATGAAGCAACCTAGGCATTGAAAGATAAATACTACATGACCTCTCTGATATGCAATAAGTAAACCAAGCTGTCTCAGAAAGCTAGAGACTGGATGATAGGCTTAAAGGAAGTTGGGGGGTAGAGGAAAGTTGCAAGCTGACACCTACATGTCAGCTACACTATCATTGATGGATGAAATCAATGATAAACTGGAGGTATTTGTACAGGGAAGGGATAAAGTGGGGGCACAGGGATAACTTTGGGTGGGGCTTTGTGCACATGAGGGGGGCTAGGGATGGGAGGTAGAGTCAGATGGCCCAAGAAATTGGCGGGAGGGTGGGGGGAACATTTGAAATAGGAGATTGTCAGGTATGTGGTTGAAATTATAATGAAGAAAAAACTTTTTTAAAAATATAATAAGGAAGGTTAACCTGTTTAAGATGCTTAAGTGGGAGCATCTGACACAGGGCAAGCGTCTAGGGAGTGTGTAGGTGCTCATTTTGTCATAGTGGGTTATATCATTGGGTGGAGATGCATACAATGAGAGTGAAGGTATACCCACATCCTGGGGAGGACTGATGTTCTCAAACAGAGGGAATTGTATCTCTCGAGAGAATTGGTGGCTCCCAATGGGTTAGGGCAGTCAAGTATGTCAAGCTCTCAGCATTGTTGCAAGTATCTCTGAATATGGTCCTTCAAGTAATAAAGATTGATTGTCACAGTGGGCTCTGAGGGGAGTGGGAAAGAGGTGTTGAATAGATGGAATCAGTGTAACTGTGGGGCAATGGAAGTGTGCCACAAGATCATGCAGTGATGGATATAGGACATGTTAAATTACACCAAAAATGTATAAAACCCTATAGGCTAAAATGTAAATCATAATGTAAAACAAAAGATAACAAAAAATTTAGAAAATTGTATAGTCAAATATATAAACCATAATGTCAACCCAAATGGAACCAGGTTTGAAAGCTATTGTTTCAATATCTGTACATCAACTGCAGCAAATATAATATGAACAGGTAAAAAGATCACTGCTGGGGAAGGGACAAAGTGTTTGATGTTGGATATGTGGGAGTACTGTATATTTTATATGTGAATTACTGTGATTGAAAACTTTTGTGAAGACAAACTTAATAAGTAGGGGGAAAAAAAGGATGTAGACACTGAGGAAGAAATGGAACAAATTGCCTTGCCACTGTACATACAGGGCAACACCTATAGCAGAGATGAAAGGCAAAATGTCAAAAACAGAGTTTTTAAATTTTTTCATTTTTTGATATGCCAATTTATTTTTATTTCATTTAATTTTTCTAAATTAGTACTTATTCTATATCTAACCTTTAAACCCATAATTTTATTCCACTTTACTATTAATGGAAGACAGTACATTAGGATTCATTTTTAAAGAAGTTTTGGACCACAGAGAGGTTCAACTATGGCAGGGGAGTAACATGGGTGTGGGGTGTTATTGATAGGGGGCACATGGTTGGGAGGGAGTTCTCCAGGGCATGTATACAGGGTACATAAAAATGTTTGGATATTTTCATAATGGTTTCAGTTAAAAATGACAATTGAGGGAGTGCTGAATTCCTAGCCAGGGGAGCTCTATCACATTCCCCAATGGAACAGCAACAATCCCCCAAGTGCAATGGCAAAGACCAATAAAGATGGATGGTCCAACAATGAGCCCTTGATATTGATGGCTCCAATTATGAGCCTGAGTGCCTGAAATATGAACTAGACCTAGAGCTGCAGGGTGCCTAAGAGTTACCTCCTGAGAGCCTCCATGTTGCTCAAATGTGGCCACTAAGCCAAACTCAGCATGCAAAAGCATTACGTTCCCCCACCCAGCGTGGGACATGACTCCTGGAGATGAGCCTCCTTGGCACCAAGGGATTACTACCAAGCACCAGCTGATGATGTAACTAGAAAAAGACCTTGAATAAAAGGGTCAAGTCAGACTAGCAGAATATCTCAGCCTCCATGTAATATCAAGTGTTAAAAACTGCTTTTTGACTTTTGATAAAAGGGGGAAATGGAAAGGAGAAATGAGTTTATATGGCTATGAACCTCCAAAAAAGAGTCAGGCGGTCATCAGAGGGGTAAGCCTTATGCATGCCTCGGCAGGATACCAGAGACAGCCAAAGTAGATAGAAATCCAGGTACTGGTTCTCCTGAGGGCTACAGAGACCCACAGATTCTATGGTCATGGCAGAGGGCCCTACTTTGGAATTTGTGTTCCTGAGTGTGATGGAGTTGGACTCAGATATTACCTTTCTACACATGCCTCTTCTATCATTTTTACTGGACCTGTGGTTGGTGTTTGGGTTATGTAGACTCAGGAGACCTGAATCTCTGGACTGTCCATGTGACAGCCAGGCCCTGAGCCTCAGCAGATTTGCAACTCCTACCCTCTGGCTTATTGGACATGCCCTGGCCAGCTAACAGGGAGGTGAAGAAGGTCAACCACCACACCAGGGAGCCAAGAATGCCTACAACTGCAAGCAGGAGAATTTCATCCATCATCCATGTGGAATCTAAGCCCCCTCTTAATATAGAGGGGGAGTGGACATAACCATCCCATGGTCCACAGGCTGGAGAAATAGAGTATGGATTAGAGTGGATTTACTGACATTCTACTATTGTGATTAGTAATGGAAGAAATTGTAGCATTGATGTGGAGAAAGTGGCCATGGTATCTGCTGAGGGTAGGGACAGGGAAGAAGAGATATGATGTGGGGTCATTTTGAGGACTTGGTGTTGTCCTGGATGGTACTGCAGGGGCAGATGCTGGACATTGTATATCCTGCCATGGCCCACTGGGTGGACTGGGGAAAAGTGTAAACTACAATGTAAACCACTGTTCATGTGGTACACCAGTGCTCCAAAATGTATTCAACAAATGCAATAAATGTGCCATGATGATGAAGGAGGTTGTTGATGTGGGAGGAGTGGGGTGAGGGGGTGGGGGATATATGTGGACTTCATATATTTTAATGTAATAAAAAAAATAAAGAAGCAAAAGAAAGTGCTAAAAAAAAAAGTAAGGTCCTCATAAAAAAATTAAATGTTCTGTGAAAGGGAAAAAAAGTCAATGAATGGCCATCAATAAATAAATAAATTTAAACATTTACAATTATA
This sequence comes from Dasypus novemcinctus, assembly GCF_030445035.2. NCBI lineage: Eukaryota > Metazoa > Chordata > Mammalia > Cingulata > Dasypodidae > Dasypus > Dasypus novemcinctus. Next base: position 52,914,442 of record NC_080695.1, on the reverse strand, counting down.
AATGTATTTCTGAGCATACCTTTACTACACCCCATGAGTTCTGGTGTATTGTCATTTTGATTTCATTTCTTTCAAGGTATTTCCTATTTCCCCTTGTGATTTCTTCTTTTAACCGTGGGTTATTTAAGATTATATTGTTTAATTTCCACATGCTTGTGAATTTCCAGTTCTCCCTCTCTCATTTATTCCTTACTCATTCCATTGTGGCTAGAGAAGAACCTCTGTGTGATTTCAGTCTTTCTGAATATATTGACACTGCTTTTTTTTTTTAAAGGAGTTTTATTGAGATAAATTCACATACCAAGCAATCCATCCAATATGTACAATCTGTGGCTTTTAATATAATCCAAGAGTTGTGCATTCATAAATTATGCAATCAATATTGAACATTTTCTTACTCCTAAAATGAAAACCTCCTATACCTTAACAATCACCTCTCAATTGCTCTCTCCTTCCCTAGCCTTATATAACCACTAATCTATATCTGTCTCTACAGATTTATTTATATTTATATTTTATATAAATAGAATTGTATAATAAGTAATTGTGTCTTGTTTTTTTTTCATTTAGCTTAATGGGTGTTTGCATTTATTTTAAATTAGAGAAGTTGTAAGTTTACAGAAAAATCCTATAAAAAATAGTGTTCCCATACTTTCCCCCAACATTGTTGACACTATGCATTACTGTGGTACCTTTGTTCACATTCATGAAAGGCTATTCCTCAATATTCATCAGAAACAAGAGAGATCATAAGAGAATTCTATGAACAACTGAATGCCAAGGCACTAGACAATGGAGACAAGATGGACAGATTCTTATAACACATAAATCACCTACACTGACTGTAGAAGAAATAAATGACCTCAGTAAACCAATCACAAGTCAAGAGATTGAAATAGTCATCAAATACCTCCCAAAGATGAAAGCCGGGGACAAGATGGCTTCACAGGTGAATTCTAACAATCATCAAAGACTGAACCTAGAGGATGTTGGGTAAAGCAAGCCAGACACAAAAGGACAAATATTATGAGTGTGCTATTATGAACTAAATATATTTTGTGAACTACTAGAATGAACAATTAGAATATAGGTCACGAGAAACTAGAAGGAGGGTAGAGAATGGAAAGCTGATGGTTAATCTGTACAGAATTGGTTAAAAAGTTGTTTGTAAATCTTTGGAAATCAATGGAAATGGTGAGAGTACATCATGGTGTTTGTGACTAACAGAACTATTATATGGATATGACAATGGTGGAAAGCAAAAGCTTAAGGTCACGTATATACTGGAAGGAAAACTAAGAAATGTAACATGGTCCTGTATGACATAGTGAAACCTTATAAAAAAATACTACATATATGACTGTTTTTACAAAATATAAGTACAAATCTAGAGAGAATGAAACAATAGCAGGTATGCATGTATGGCAGTGGAAGCATAAATAGATTGAGAGGTGTTGGGTTGTGTTTGGTTGGTTTTATTATTACTAGAATAATTAAGAGCCTCTGAATGATTGAACTGATGAATGCACAACTATGTGATTTTACTGAATACCATTGATTGTACACTTTTGATGGCCTTATGCTTTATTAATATGTATCAATGAAATTTATTTGGAAAAAAAAAAGAGAAAAGAGAACCACTTGGTATACATGTTGAATGGTTTGTACAAGGCATGGGCCTGCATTAACACAGTGGTTCCTGACGTGGAAGACAGACTTTGGTTAGCAAACAAACATGAGGATGTCCTGTCATGATATATAACATATCATACTAACACACAACGTTAATAATCAGGTAGGTTGGGAAAAATAAACCAAATGTAATATATGGGCTATAGTTAGTAATATATTGAAAATATTCTTTCATAATTTATAATAAATGTTTCACACCAATGCAAGGTGGTGGTGGTGGGGTGATGTATAGGAGCCCTGTATGATGAGAGCCTGATTGTTTTCTAAGTTCACAACTTTTACTCTACACTTGTTGGTTACATAAGTTCATTTATTTTCACTGATTAAGTGAAAAAATATTAACTATAGTGCATAGTTTACATTAGGAGTATTTTTTCCCATATACCACCCTATGATGAACACCTTGTATTTGCATCATACAATTGTTATAATTCATGAAAGGACATTCTTATACTATTAACCATAGTCATCACCTGTAACAGGGTTCACTGTAATACAGTGCTGTTGTATCTTCTAATTTTCATTCTATTAACAAACATGACCCAAAACTTCCTGCTTTCAACCACATTCATATACGTAATTCTGTGCTAATAATTGCACTCACAATAAGATGGTACCAACACCATCACCCATTTCCAAACCTTTGGAATCAACCTAAAGACAAATTCTGCAAAAATTAAGTATCCACTACCTCATAATCTGCATTCTGGATACTAACTCTGTGGATTTGCTTATTATAATTAGTTCATTCCAGCGAGATCAGACAATATTTGTCCTTTTGTCTGGCTTATTTCAGTCAGCATTATTTCCTCAAAGTTCATCATGTTGTTGCATGCATCAGGAGTTGGTTCATTTTTACAGCTGAATAATATTCCATCATATCTATGTACCACATTTTTTATTTTATCCCATTCTTCAGTTGATGGACATTCAGATTGCATCCATTTTTTGGGAATTGTGATTAAAGCCACTATGAACATCTTTATGAAAATATCTGTTCCAGTCCCTACTTTCAGTTCTTCTGATTATATACCTAGTAGTGAGATTGCCGTGTCATATGGTAATTGTATAACTTACCTTTCTGAGGTACTGCTAAAAGTTTTCCACAGAAGCTACATCACTATACAGTTCCACCATCAATGAATGAGTGTTCCTATTTCTCTGCATCCTGTCCAACACTTGAAATTTGGGTTTGTTTTTTTTCAGTAGTAGCCATTCTGGTGGGTGTGAAATGTTATCTCATTATTTTGATTTGCTTTTCCTTTATAACTAGTAATGTTGTGTATCTTTTCGTGTGTTTTTTTCTTTGTCCATCCTCTTTTTGATATACTTTTATTTATTTTTAAAAGATACATAAATCCACAAAATGTTACATTAAAAAATATACGAGGTTCCCATATGCCCCACTCCCCACTCCCCACATTTCCATCAACAACTTCTTCCATTAGTTTGGTGCACTCATTGCATTTGGTGAATACATTTTGGAGCTCTGCCACACAGCATGGATTATAGTTTACATTATACTTTATACTCCCTCCAGGTCCTTTCAGTGGGTTATAGCAGGTTATATAATGTCCTGCATCTGTCCCTGAAGTATCATTCAGGACAACCCCAAGTCCTGAAAATGCCCCCAAATCACACCTTTTCTCTCTCCCTGCCTTCAGCAACTCCAGTGGCCACTGTCTCCACATCAGTGATATAATATCTTCCATTTCTAGAGTCACAATAATTCTACAGTAGAATACCAGTAAGTCCACTTTGTCCATATTTTATTCCCCCATCCTGAGGACCTGCGTTGGTGATGCCCTCTCAATTGAGAGGGGTCTTGGATCCCACATGGTTGGTGGGTGGCACTCTCCTACCCTTATCTGTAGACTCTCCTTTATCCTTGGTGTGGTGGTAATCCATCCTCACCTCCCTGTCAGCTGACCTGGATAAGTCCAATGAACTGGAGAGTAGATGCTCCAACACTGCTGAGGCTCAAGGCCCACTTGGCACATGGAGAGCCCAGAGATTCAAGTCTCCTGGGCATACACCAACCACAGTGCCAACCACAGGTTCAATAAAACTGGTAGAAGAGGCAAATGTAGAGAAGTTGTATCTGAGACCAACTCCATCACACTCTGGAGCACAAACTCCAAAGTAGGGTTCACTGACAAGGCACCAGACCTTGGAACCATCTGATATGACCGTAAGACCTGGTTGTCTCCATAGCCCTCAAGAGCATCACTACCTAGGGTAGTATCTACTTTGGCTGTCTATGAGATCCCGCTGAGACATGCCTAAGCACAACCCCTCTGATGACCTCCCAACTAATTTTGCAGTCTCTTAGGCATATAAACTCATTTCTCTTTATTATTTCCCACTTTTATTCAAGGTCTTTTTCCAGTTGCATTACCACCAAGTCTTGGTAGTAATTCCTCAGCACCAAGGAGTCTCATCTCTGGGTGTCATGTCCCATGCAGGGGGGAGGTAATGCATTTATATACTAAATCTAACATAGAGAGTGGCCACGTTTGAGCAACACGGAGGCTGTCAGGAGGTAACTCTTAGGCACTCTGCAACATCAGGCCAAGTTGAAATTTCAGATGCAACAGTCTCATAAGCTTAGCCATTAGTATCAAGGGCCCGTCATTGGACCATCCTTCTTCACTGGTCATTGCCCTTGCTTTTGGGGAATTTTTGTGGTTTCATTTGGGAATGTGGCAGAGCTCCCCAGGATGGGAACCCAACACTCCCTTAGTTGTCATGTGAATCACTACCCACTCTGTCAATACCCAATGAATATCCAAACATATCTGTATACCCTGTATGCATGCCCAGGCAAAGTCCCTCCCATACATCCCCCACCAATGACACCCCACACCAATGCTCTTCCCCTGCCATACTTGAACCTGTTTGTGATCCAAAACTTCTTAAAAAATGAAGCCTAATATACTGCCAAATTCAATTAGTAGGAAAGGAAACATCAAAAAAAAATTGTATACTATTTTTCACCTTTTTAATACCCCAATTTGTTTTACCTTATTTTTTCCAAATTATTATGTAATTCATTTCTAATGTTTAAATGTATTACTACTGTTTCATTTTCATGTGCTTTTTAGCCATTATTATATCCTCTTTGGTGAAATGTCTGTCAAGTCTTTTGTCCATTTTTTAATTAGGTTGTTTGTCTTTTAATTGTTGAAATGTAGGATTTCTTTATATATTGTGGATATTAAACACTTATTGGGTATGTGGTTCACAAATATGTCATTGAGTAGGTTGTCTTTTCACTTTCATGATAATAGTCCTTTGAAGGTCCAACATTTTTAATTTCAGGAGATCTCTTTTGCCTATTTTTTCGTTTGCATTTGTTCATTTTAATGTAAAGTCTAAGAAACTATTATTTAACAAAAGATCCTGAATATGTTTCCCTATAATTTCATCTAGGGGTTTTATACTACTGTCTCTTATATTTAGGTCATTGATCCTTCTTAAGATAATTTTGAGTTTTCATTTGCCAAAGGGATGCTGATGCAAAGTGCTAGAAGTGTGTTGCTTTTAAAAAGGGCAATCATTTGAGGTAAAAGTTTACAGTTCCAAGGCCATGAAACATCCAAACCAAGGCAGCATCAGAGATGCTTTCTCACCAAAGTCAGTTTCTGCTGATCCTGGCATGTTGCCACATGATGAAGCAAGATGGCAACTGATCTTTGCAAAGGTTTCACCTTTCCCTCTGGGCTCATCGTTTCCTCTTAAGTTGTACTGTGGGCCCTAGACACTTGGGTCTTCATGCTTAAGTGATCCTCTCTCATACATGGTAGGATCAAATATGTGGCTGTATTTTCCTCTTTCTGCCTGAGTCTCATGTTATCAGTCCCAGTGAGGGTGTGGAGACTCAACATGAATCATGCCCTGCTGACATATTCCAATCAAAAGGTCTGAATCTATCTTATCAGGTAATCTATTTAAAGGTCCCTCAACCAAATTTAATGCAAAGTGTATCACACATACAGGAATTAATTAGTTTTTAAATGTAATCTTTCTCTGTTTGAGATTTATTAAATAATCTCAAGCTGCCACAGTTCTGAAACCAAGAAACAGACATCTGAGGGAATACATCCCAGAGATAACATCTTAAAATGGTAAAATGTACAGTGTGCAACAAGAGTACAAAACAATCAATGAAACAGGAAATAATGGCCCATCCAAGGATAAAAATCCAAAAAACTCCAACAAAGAAGAGAATGTGAACATACTGAAAAAAGTCTTTTAAACAAAGATCTTAAAAATGATAAGGTATATGAAATGAAGTACAGACAAAGCACTAAACACTATCAGGGGCACAGTGAATGAGCAATATTAGAGTCTAAACAAAAAGAAAAAAAGGGACCAAACAGAAATAATGCAGTTCAAGACAAAAAAAAATTGAAAAGAAAAATGCCCAGGAGCTATTCATGAACAGTTTGGAGCTGACAGAAGGAAGAACCAGTGAACTTGAAAAAAAAGACACTTGAAATGGGTCACTCTGAGCAATAGAACAAAAAATAATGCAAGTGAAAATAAGAGCAAGACAGCTGTGGCACACCATCAGGTGCATCATGGTATGATGATGAGCATCTAAGGAGAAGAAAGAGAGGAAGTGACAAAATGAAGTCAGAGAAATAATGATAGAGAACTTCCCAAACCTAGCAAAATAAGTGAATATGCGTATCCAAGAAGCTTAGAGAACACTAAACAGGATAATATTAAGAAACTCACATCTCATAATCGCCCACCTCAGATATCTCTGGGCTGTTTGCCCATTGTTTTTGTTCATTGTTGTCTTTTGCTCTTTGTTTCACCCATTGTCTGTTTGTTGTTTGTTGTTGTCATTGTTGTTTTTGCTCAACTACCCATTTTTTTTTCTCGTTCTTTGCACATTGTTAGTTTTTTTTTTTCTTTAAGAGGCATCAGGAACCGAATCTGGGATCTGTCATTTGTGAGGTAGACACTCAACTGTTTGATCCACATCTGCTTCCAAATCATAACATATTGATTACACTATTGAATGTAAACTACTCGTAGAGGGTTCTAAATCTGCAAGAGAAAGGCAACATGTTATATACAAGGGAGTCCCAATTAGATTGAGTGCTGATTGTTCATCAGTTACTAGAGAGGCATGGAGGCAGTAAGTTGAAACACTTAAAGTGCTGAAGGGAAACAACTGCCTGCCAAGAATTATAAATCCAGCAAGAATGTCTTTCAAAAATGAGGAAGAGATAAAAAAATTCTCAGATAAACAAAAGTTGAGGGAGTCCATCACCAGTAGACCTGTTCTGTGAGCAATGCTAAAGGGAATTCTTCAGACTGAAAGAGAAAGGTCTCTAGACAGTGGTTCAAAGCAGCAGAAAGAAAGATCTGTGGTACAGGTAACCATTTGGGTAATTATAAATGCCAGTGTTACTGCATTGTATTGTTTGTTATGTAACTCCACTTCATCTTTCCTAAAGGTGCTAAAATGCAAATTCATAAAACGTAATGATAAATCTATGTTTTTGGACATACCGTGTACAAAGATATAAGTGAAGTAAGTACAAATGAAGGTGGTGGGTAAGGGAGTATATGAAAAGTATTTGAGCATGCTATTGAACTTCAGTTGGTTTCAAACCAAATGGGATTGTTATATATTGAAGATGTTAAAACTTAACATCTTGAATAAATGTAGATAGAACTTCTACCTAGAAGATTAAAAGGGAAATATAGGAGTTGAAGGATATTCTAAACTAACTAGAGCTAATAGACATATATAGAACACTTCACCCAACCAAACAGAATACACATCCTTTTCAAGAGCCCATGAATCATTATCCAGGATAGAACATATACTGAGTCACAAAACAAGTCTCAATGAATTAAAAAGATTGAAATCATGCATAATATGTTCTCTGACACAATGGAGTGTAGCTAGAAATCAGTAACAGTGGTAGAAATGGAAACTTCACAAATATGTGATGATTAAACAACATACTCTGAATGGGTTAAAGAGAAAATAAGGGGAAGCAGATTTGGCTCAACTGATAGTGTCTGCCTACCACATGGGAGGTCCAGGGTTCAAACCCATGGCCTCCTGACTCATGTGTGAGCTGGCCCATGTGCAGTGCTTATGCACACAAGAAGTGCTGTGACATGCAGGGGTTTCCCCTGCATAGGGGAGCCCCATACAAAAGGAGTGCACCCTATAATGAGAGCAGCCCCATCAAAAAAAGTGCAGCCTGCCCAGGAGTAGCATTGCACACACTGAGAGGTGATGCAGCAAGATGACACAAGAAAAAGACACATTCCCTGTGCCACTGACAAGAATACAAGCAGACACAGAAGAACACACAGCAAATGGACACAGAGAGTAGAGAACTGGCAGTGAGGGGGGAGGGGAGAGACAAAAATAAAAATAAATCTAAAAAAAAGAAAATGAGAAGTGAAATTAGGAAGTATATTGAGGCAAATGAGAATAAAACAATATACTCATGGGATGCAGAAAAGTCATTGCTGAGATGAAATTTATACTCTAAGTGCCTATATTAAAAAAGAATAAACACTTCAAATCAGAAACCTAATCTCAAAACGGGAAGAACTAGTTAAAGAAGAGCAAACTAATCCCAAAGTAAGCGAAAGGAACGAAATAACAAAGATTACAGTGGAGATAAATGAAAGAGAAAAATAAAAAGAGGGCATGAAAGAGAAAAATAAGAGGGCATAAAAAACCCACAAAAGTTGGTTCTTTTAAAAGATGGATAAACTTGATGAACCTTTAGCTAAATGACAAAGAACAAAAGAGAAAGGATATAAATGATGAAAATCACAAATGAAAAGGAGCCATTACTACTGACACTGCTGAAGTAGGAAGGACTATACTAATATGAAGGTCTGTGTGCCAATAAATTAGAATAATGTAGATGAAATGGACAAATTCTTAGAAACATACAAACTACCTACATTGACTCGAAAAAAAGATATCTCAGCAAACCAAATACGTAAAGAGATTGAATCAGTAATCAAACATCTGCCAACAGAGAAAAGCCCTACCAAATGGCTTCCCAGGGGAATTCTACCGAACATTCCAAGAAGACTTAATTCCAGTTCTTCTCAAACTCTTCCAAACAATTGAAGAACAAGAAACAAGCCTTAACTCATTCTATGAGGCCAACATACACTCTCCAAAGTTGGATAAAGATACCACGAGAAAAGAAAACTATAGGGGAGTAGATGGAGTTCAAGGTTCAATCCATGATACCTTCTACAAAAACAATTAAACAAAAAAACGAGCTCTCATTGGGGAGTGAATGTACTCATGGTTCAGTAGTTCACTCCCTGGAACCCCCTAAAAAAATAAAAAAGAAAATAAATGAGAAAACTACAGATGAATATGTCTTATGAATACAGTGCAGAAGCCCTCAAAAAAAGCCAACAGAGGAGGTGGGACAAGATGGTGGCTGAGTGAACTTCCCTGATAATATCTCCTGCAGGGATTCGGCTGGGTGGCATTGGAGGCTCTTTGGGACCCGGCTGTTTCGGGATTTTTGCTGGTCGGGAGGTGTCTGGACATCGATTTGGAGGGAAGGTAACAGAGAGGATGAGTCTGTGAAATATACACGGAGATCCCAGCTGTGCGGGGAAGATTCCCTCCTTGGGTGGGCGGAGGCGCAGCGTGGGGAGCGGGCGCAGCATGGGGGGGTTTTCTTTCTTTTTGTTTTTTTTCTTTTTTTTGGAGGCTCTGCAGTACTGGGGAGTTCATGGGCCCTGGGTGGCCTATTGGGGGGTTAGTGGGATGGGAGATGCTTGCAGACCGATTTGGGCAGACAGACGGGGGAATTTTTGATTTTGGACATAAACAATAGCGTTTCCGCCTAGAGCCACACCCCCCCCCAAGCCCAGCTGCTGACCTACAGCAGTCTTAAAGTGATAGCAACAAAGAGACGACCTACATCTGGATATCCTCCACCATCTACTAGCTCTCCTATATTCCACCTCCCTTTCTTTGATCCACAAAGTGTCTAACTCTTAATTTCTAATACCTTTGTTCTGTTTTCTGTCTGGTATCCGCTCTTGAAACTATTACCTTTCTTTTCTCTTTCCCTCTCTCACGAAAACAATAGCTTCTTAGTACGTACCATATTCCTCCCATATTCAGTCATCTACATCATTATAGGTCCTCTACCTACTGCTATAACTCTACACAATTTACATGACTCTAACCTCCATCCTCCCCAGAACTCATATTGTTGCTTTGTTAACATATATCACCGATACTACTTTACACTTTTTCCTTCCTTACACAATTGCCTTCCCCCCACACTAATAATTCCTTTAAAGTGAACTTAACCAGCAATAAGAAATTAGAATAAGAAGAATAAAGTGACAAAGAGAAGATATAACACTTAGGCCAAAACAACAACTAATTAATCTCCAAGACTAGACAAAGAAGTTAAGGAACTGATTAAACCCGGCAAGAAAATATGATGACCAGACAGCAACAAAAATCTACAAACCAAACCAGTAATCAGGAAAACATGGCTGAATCCAATCAACAAACTAAAAAACAGGAAGAGGAGCAGAACTTCGCACAAGCAATGAAAGATCTCAGAACATTTATCACCGACAAATTTGATGAAGTAAAGGAAGAGGTTAACAACATGAAGATAACACTTGGAGGGGAAATTGCAGACATACGCAAAAAAATAACAGATATGATGGAAATGAACACCACAATTCAAGAAATCAAAAATACACTTGCAGCAAATATCAACAGACTAGAAGAGACAGAGCAGAGAATTTGTGATGTGGAAGATAGTGCATTGGAAATCAAACAGATAGCAGAAGTAGTCAATAAAAAGATAGAAAAAATCCAGCTAGGATTTAGGGACCTGACTGATAATGCAAAATGCTCAAACATATGTATTATAGGTATTCCAGAAGGAGAAGAGAAGGGAAAGGGGTCAGAAGGAGTGTTGCAGGAAATAATGGCTGAAAACTTCCCAAATCTACTGAAAGAGACAGATGTACATATCCAAGAAGCACAGTGCACTCCAATGGTCATAAACCCCAACAGGCCCTCCCCAAGACATATACTTGTCAAATTATCCAATGCTCAAGACAAAGAGAAAATTCTAAAAGCAGCAAGAGAAAAGAAAACCATCACATACAAGGGAAGCTCCATAAGATTAAGTGCTGATTTCTCATCTGAAACCATGGAGGCAAGAAGGCAGTGCTATGATATAGTCAAGGTACTAAAGGGAAAAAAATTCCAACCAAGAATACTCTATCCAGCTAAACTAGCATTCAAAAATGATGGAGAGTTCAAAATATTCACAGATAAACAGAAACTGAAAGAGTATACCAACAAGAAACCTCCCTTTCAAGAAATTCTAAAGGGAGTTCTGCAGGAAGAAAGGAAAAAACAGGACAGGCAGAGTTGGAGGAGAGTGTAAGAGCAACAAAAAAGACAAAAATAGAAGGGAAAAAAATAATACAAACAAAATATGACAAACACAAATCCAATCAAAATATGGCTAACACAAATAATTCCCTGAAAGTAATAACACTGAATGTCAACGGATTAAACTCACCTATCAAAAGATTCAGACTGGGACACTGGATAAGGAAATATAACCCATCTATATGCTGTCTACAAGAGACACATCTTAGACCCAGAGACTCATGGAGGTTGAAAGTGAATGGCTGGAAAACAATCATACAAGCAAACAATAACCAAAAAAAGGCAGGAGTAGCTATATTAATATCAGACAAAATAGACTTTAAATGCGAAACAATTGTGAGAGACAAAGAAGGATACTACATTTTAGTGAAAGGGACAATCTGTCAAGAAGATTGAACGATCATAAATATTTATGCTCCTAACAAGGGTGCCTCTAAATACGTGAGGCAAATGCTGGAAAAACTAAGTGAAAAAATAGATGCATCTGCAATTATAGTGGAGGATTTTAATACACCACTATCAACTCTGGACAGAACATCTCAAAAGAGAATCACTAAAGAAACAAAACATTTGAACAGTGTATTAGAAGAGCTGGATCTAATAGACATATTTAGATCACTACACACAAACACAGTGGGATATACATTTTTCTCAAGCGAACATGGAACATTCTCCAAGATAGACCATATGCTAGGCCACAAAGAAAGGCTTAATGAATTCAGAAAGATCGAAATCATACAAAACAATATCTCTGACCACAGTGGAGTGAAGCTGGAAATTTGCAAGGGACAGAGGCCCAGACTTCACACCACGATTTGGAAATTAAACAGCACACTCTTAGAAAAACAGTGGGTTAAAGAGGAAATCTCAAAAGAAATCAATGACTACCTTGAAACAAATGATAATGATAACACAACATACCAAAATTTATGGGATGCAGCAAAAGCAGTACTGAGAGGGAAATTTATAACCATAAATTCATATATCAAAAAAGAAGAAAAAGCAAAAATTGAAGAACTCACTGCACTTTTGAAGGAATTAGAAAAACAACAACAAAATAACCCAACAGGAAGAAGAAGGAAGGAAATAACAAAGATAAGAGCAGAACTAAATGAAATAGAAAACAAGAAAGCACTTGAAAAGATAAACAAGACCAAGAGCTGGTTTTTTGAGAAGATCAACAAAATTGACAAACCTTTAGTGAGACTAACAAAGAAAAAAAGAGAGAAGATGCAAATACACAAAATAAGAAATGAGAAAGAAGATATCACCACTGACCCCACAGAAATAAAGACTATCATAAGAGGATACTTTGAAAAACTATATTCCAAGAAAAATGACAATTTAGAGGAAATGGACAAATTCCTAGAAACACATAAGCAGCCCATATTGACAAAAGAAGAAATTGATGATCTTAACAAACCAATCACAAGCTGAGAGATAGAATCAGTCATTAAAAATCTCCCAACTAAGAAGAGCCCAGGGCCAGACGGCTTCACAGGTGAATTCTACAAAACATTCCCGGAAAGAACTAACACCAATCCTGCTGAAACTCTTCCAAAAAATTGAAACAGAAGGAACATTGCCTAACTCCTTCTATGATGCCAACATTACCCTAGTACCAAAGCCAAACAAAGACACCACAAGAAAGGAAAATTACAGACCAATTTCTCTAATGAACCTAGACACAAAAATACTTAACAAAATATTTGCTAATCGTATTCAACAACACATTAAACGAATTATACACCACGACCAAGTGGGATTTATTCCAGGTATGCAAGAATGGTTCAACATAAGAAAATCAATCAATATAATACACCATATAAACAGATTGAAGGGAAAAAATCACATGATTATATCAATAGATGCAGAAAAAGCATTTCACAAAATACAGCACCCCTTCTTGATAAAAACACTCCAAAAGATCGGAATACAAGGAACCTTTCTGAACATGATAAAGAGTATATATGAAAACCTACAGCCAACATTGTTTACAATGGAGAAATCCTGAAATCCTTCCCTCTAAACTCAGGAACAAGACAAGGATGCGCATTGTCTCCGCTCCTATTTAACATTGTCTTAGAAGTACTTGCTCGAGCACTGAGGCAAGAACCAGACATAAAAGACATTCAAATTGGAAAGGAAGAAGTCAAAATTTCATTATTTGCAGATGACATTATCCTATACATAGAAAACCCTGAGAGATCTACAACAAAGCTTCTAGAACTCATAAATGAGTTCAGTTAAGTCGCACGTTATAAGATCAATGCGCAAAAATCAGTAGCATTTCTGTACACCAATAATGAGCAAGATCAGGAGGAAATCAAGAAACAAATACCATTCACAATAGTAAATAAAAAAATCAAATACTTAGGAATAAATTTAACTAAAGAGGTAAAAAACTTATACACTGAGAACTATACAAGACTGTTCAAGGAAATCAAATAAGACCTAAATAAATGGAAGAATATTCCTTGCTCATGGATAGGAAGACTGAATATTATTAAGATGTCTATCCTATCAAAACTGATCTACACATTCAATGCAATCCCAATAAAAATCAACACAGCCTTCTTTAAGGAACTAGAAAAACTAACTATGAAATTTATTTGGAAAGGAATGAGGCCCCGAATAGCCAAAGACATATTGAAAAAGAAAAATGAAATAGGAGGAATCACACTTCCTGACTTCAAAACATACTACAAAGCTACAGTAGTGAAAACAGCATGGTATTGGCATAAGGAGAGACACACAGACCAATGGAATCGAATTGAAAGTTCTGATATAGAACCTCATATATATAGCCATATAATATTCGATAAAGCCACCAAACCCTCTCAATTGGGAGAGAATGGCCTATTCAACAAATGGTGCCTGGAGAACTGGATAGCCATATGTAGAAGAATGAAAGAGGTTACCATCTCACACCTTATACAAAGATCAACTCAAGATTCATCAAAGACCTAAATATAAGAGCCAAGATCATAAAGATCTTGGAAAGCAGTGTAGGGAAACATCTACAGGACCTGGTAATAGGAAATGGCTTCATGAATATCACACCAATAGCACAAGCAGCAAAAGAACAAATAGATAAATGGGACTTCCTCAAAATTAAAGCCTTCTGCACCTCAAAGGAGTGTGTCAAGAAAGTAAAAAGGGAACCCACACAATGGGAGAAAATATTTGGCAACCATATATCTGATAAGAGACTTATAACTTGCATATATAAAGAACTCATATATCTTGAAAATAAAAAGATAAACAACCCATTTAAAAAATGGGGAAAAGATTTAAACAGACACTTCTCCAAAGAAGAAATACAAGTGGCTAAAAAGCACATGAAAAAATGCTCCAAATCTCTAGCTATCAGGGAAATGCAAATCAAAACTACGATGAGATACCATCTTACTCCCATAAGATTGGCAGCTATGAAAAAAACAGAAGAATACAAATGCTGGAGAGGACTTGAAGAAAGGGAACACTCATCCACTGCTGGTGGGAATGCAGAAGGATCCGACCATTCTGGAGGTCAGTTTGGCAGTTTCTCAAAAAACAAACCATAGATTTGCCATATGACCCAGCAATACCACTGCTGGGTATACACCCATCAGAACTGAAAACAAGGACACAAACCAATATATGTACACCAATGTTCATAGCAGCATTGTTCACTATTGCCAAAAGTTGGAATCAATCCAAATGCCCATCAACTGACGAGTGGATCAATAAAATGTGGTATATACACACAATGGAATACTACTCGGCTGTAAGAACAAATACACTACAAACACACGTGATAACATGGATGAATCTTGAGAACCTTATGTTGAGTGAAGCAACCCAGGCATTGAAGGACAAATACTACATGACTTCAATGATATGAAATAAGCAACCTGCCTCAGAGAGCTAGAGACTGGAAAAGAGGCTTACAGGAAATCGGGGGGTGGAGGAAGAATGTGAGCCGACATCTGCAGGGGTGGAATCTATGATAAGCTGGCGGTAAGTATGAGCACAAAGAAGGGACAAAATGGGGGCAAGGGGTAGCCTTTGGGTGGGGCTTTGTGGCTTTGAGGGGGGCTGGGGATGGGCCAAGGGGTAATATTGTCCAAAAATTGGGGGGAGGGAGGGGCAACATATGAACATAGGAGAGTGTCAGGTGTTCGTTGACAGTAAAATGTTGAAAAATTCATATCCAAATATAATTAGGCGGGTTACCTGTTTAGGATACTCAGGTGGGATGGTCTGATGTGGGACGGACTCCGGGGGAATAACTGAAGGCTCATTTTGCCAGGGTGGGTTGTACCATTGGGTAGAGACCCAAGAAGTGAGAGTTGGGGTGGACCCACATCCTGGGGAGGACTAATGCCATCAAATAGAGAGAACTGTATCTCTCGTGAGAAAGGGTGGCTCCCAGGGCATTAGGGCAGTTGAGAAAGTCAGGCCCTCAACACTGCTGCAAGTATCTCTGGACGTGGCTTCTGGGGAAATGGAGATTGGTTGGTGCTGTGGGCCCATGGATGGGGAAAATGGATGTGGAATGGATGGAACCAAGGTAAATGTGGGGGCAAGAGAGGAGTTTTGCGAGAGTACACAAGGATGAATATAAAACATGTAATATTACACCAAAAACATATAGGGGACGACAGACTAATAATGTAAACCATAATGCAAAACATAGGATAACTAAAAAATTTAGAAAACTGTACATCCTAAAGTATGGACCACATTGTAAGCACAGATGTCACCTTGTTTGAAAGCTATTGTTTCGGAATATGTACATCAGTTTCAGGAAATATGATATGAATAAGTTAAAAGATTATCGCTGTGGAAGGGAAAAGGTTTTATGGTGGATCTGTGGGAGTATTGTATATTGTATATTTGAATTACTGTGATCTAAGACTCTTGTGAAGAGAAGCTCAATAATTAGGAAAAAAAACAAAAGAAAAAGATAGGATGTAGAAATTTTTCCAAATCAATATGTACTCTAGATCTAACCTTTAAACTCATCGCTATATTCCATTTTACTAGTAAGGGAAACTGACATTATGTTGGGACTCACTTTACAGGAAGTTTTGGATCACAGAGTGGTTCAACAATGGCGGCGGAGGAATACTGATATGGGATGTTATTGACAGGCTATATATGGTTGACAGGGAGTTATACAGGGCATATGTCCAGGGTACATGGTAATGTTTAGATATACTCATAATGGAAACAATTAAAAACAACAGCTGGGGGGTACTGGGTTCCTGGCTGGGGGGTCTCTGTCGTGGTCCCTGGGGGAGCAGCGGCAGTCCCCCAGGTGCAACGGTAAGAACCAGGAAGGAATGAGGGCCCAACAGTGGGCTCCTGATGCTAATGGCTATGCTTGTGAGCCTATACACCTGCAATAAGAACAAGGCCTAGAGTAGCATTGTGCCTGGGAGTTTCCTCCTGACAGCTTCATGTTACTCAAATGTGGCCACTCTCGAAGCCAAACTCAGCATGTAGATGCAGTGCATTCCCCCCAGCGTGGGACATGACACCCAGGGATGAGCCTCCCTGGCACCGAGGGATCACCACCACATACCAGCTGAAGATGCAACTAGAAAATGAACTTGAATTAAAGGTTCAATGCGGATCAGCAGAATATCCCTGTCTACATATAATAACATGACTTCAAAATGCTGTTTGACCTAATGTAAGGGGGAAATGGAAAGGAGAAATGAGTTTATAAGGCTACGAGTCTCTAAAAAAGAGTCTGGAGGTTGTCAGAAGGAATGCCCTTATGCACAACTGAGCAGAGCCTAAGAGACAGATAAAGTAGATACAACCCCAGGTATTGGTTCTTATGAGGGATAAAGAGACCCACGAGTTCTATGGTCATGGCAGATGGGGCTCACTGCCATGTCAGATGGCCCTTCTTTGGAGTTGGTGTTTCTGCGTGATGGAACTGGACTCAGAGGGGATCTCTTTTCACAAGACTCACATGCTACTTTATTGGAATTGTAGTTGGTGCTGGGGTTTGAGATATATTTGGGGAATTTTAATCTCTGGACTGACAATATGATAGCCAGACCCTGAGCCTCAACAGACTTCAACTCCTACACTCTAATTTATTGTACTTACCCCACTCAGCTAACATGGAATTGAAGAAGGTCAACCACCACACCATGGAGCCTAGAGTGTCTACAACTGAAAGCAGGAGGAGTGCATCCAGTATCCATGTGGAATCCAAGCCCCCACTTGACATAGATGTGCAATGGACACAACCAATCCAATGTCCACAGAGAAAATGTGGCATGGGCGTGGGAAGGGTAGCCATGGTGGCTGCTGGGTGTGGGGAATGGGAGGAAGAGATGAGATGGGGAGGCATTTTCGGGACGTGGAGTTGTCCTGGGTGGTGCTTCACGGTCAATTAGGGGACATTGTAGATCCCCCCAGGGCCCACTGGATGGAACGTGGGAGAGTGTGGGCTATGATGTGGACCATTGACTATGGGGTGCAGTGATGCTCAGAGATGTACTTACCAGGTGCAATGGATGTGTCATGATGATGGGAGAGAGTGTTGCTGTGGGGGGAGTGGGGGGTGGGGGCGGTGGGGTTGAATGGGACCTCAAATTTTTTTAATGTAATATTAAAAAAAAAAAAAGCCAACAAACCTCATTCAACAGCAGAGTAAAAGAATTATACACCATGATATGGTGGGGTTTTTCCTTGATACAGAAGGTATGGCTCAACATAAGAAAGTCAAGTAATGAAATACATCACATTAACAGAGTGAAGGCGGAAAAACCTCATAATCCCTTAATTGATGCAGAAAAGGCATTGGATAAAATACAGTACACTTTCTTGATAAAAACCAAACAAACAAGAAAGGAAAAAACATGAACTAGGAATAGAAGGAACTTGCTCAACATGATAAGGTAATATATGAAAAGCTCACAGCTAACAACCTAATTAATCATGAATGAGTGAACAGTTTCCCTGTATGGTCACAAAGAAGAGAAGGATGCACACGGTCACCACTCTCATTCAACAGGTACTGGAAGGCAAGAAAAAGAAATTAAGAGCATTTGAATTGGAAAGGAAGAAGTAAAATGTTTCCTGTTTGCAGCTGCTATGATCATATATACAGAAAATCCTGAAAAATCTACAACAACCTTCTTAGAGCTAATCAATGAATTCGACAAAGTGGCAGGTACAAGATCAACACCCTAAAATCAGTAGTGTTTCTATACACAATCAATGAGCAATCATAAGAAGAAATCAAGAAAAAATTCCATTCACAATAGAACTAAAAGAAACAAGACAGATTACTCAAGAATAAAAAGTGCGCTTTCCTAGGGAAGAACAAATTCTGTATCAAGATTGCTATTTCAATTCCTGATGATTTTCCAGGACAACCTTCCCTATGCATTTTGACCTTGCCAGCTGCCACATTCATACAAGCCAATACCTTAAAATAAACCTTATAATACACCACCACACACACATGCATACCTTTTTATCTGTCTATCTACCTACCTATCTATAATCATAGAGATATATGTGTGTGTGCATATATATACATTCACTTATATATGTGTGTATATATGTTCTGTTCTGTGGAAACCCCAGACTGAAACAAGAATCTTCATGTAGGCCTACTAATGTAACTGGAGATTATTTCATCAATATGGTGATCACCCCTCTTGAAGAGTGAGTGAGCAAAAGCATATGGTAAGAGGGTCGTGGAGGAAAAGAGCTGTTTCCCCTTCTTTCACAGTACAAGAAATCATTTAAATTTGAAATATCAGTAAGTCATCACATAGTATTATTTGGAAATATAGATATGAATAGCAGAAAAATGTGTGAAAGACTTGACCATGATAAACTCAAATGAGAGGTGAGAGAGTTTGGTCTAGGACACTCCTGTGTTTCAGTAAAAGCCTTCCATAATAAGAGTTTTACAATATGTCCATGTATTACCTCTAAATGTGATAATTATTTAAGGCCACATAGTGTACAATCCTCTTTATGTGACATTACAGAAAAGGAAACTATAGAAATGGTAGACAGATCAGTGGTTGACAGAGCTGTGGGGGGGGGGTATGGACATGGTTGAATAGGGGATACAACTGTAGGGTGTTTAATGGTATATATCTGCCACTAAGCATTTTCAAAAACTGTAGAATTTTGTAGCACAAAGAGTGATTCTAAATGTATGAAAAAGAAAAAAATCATTTTGGAAACCAGTGATCCCAGGATGGACGGCAGATCCTGACAAAAGCCTCTAGATCTATGACAAATGTCTAAACAGTCACTGCAGGTGATGAGGTCAGTGAGTGAAATCTGTACATTTAAAAGGAGCTGTACTAAACCATTGAATTCTAGTTGATCATTATTTCCCACAAGTGGGTTGGTGAACAATTCTAAATCAATTTACTCAACACATTCACACACTTCAGTTGAACATTAAAAAGTGGCAGACGGCAGCCGACTTAGTTCAGTGGTTAGGGTGTCCGTCTACCACATGGAGGTCCACGGATCAAACCCAGGGCCTCCTTGACCATGTGGAGATGGACTATGTGCAATGCTGATGGGCACAAGGAGGGCCGTGCCATGCAGGGGTGTCCCCAGGTAGGGGAGCCCCACATGCAAGGAGTACATCCCATAAGGAAAGCCACCCAGCACAAAAAAAAGTGCAGCCTGCCTAAGAATGGCACTGCCCACACGGAGAAATGACACAACAAGATGATGCAGCAAAAAGAAATACAGATTCCCATGCTGCTGAAAACAACAGAAGTGGACAAAGAAAAACACGCAGCAAATAGACATAAGGAACAGACAACTGGAGTGGTGGGAGGGGGGAGGAGAGAGAAATAAACAAATAAATAAATCTTTAAAAATAAATAAAAAGATGGCAGATGGGTGGAGCCAGGTCTCTTGCTGTTGGAGTAGAAAGTTCCAGAAGAGCAACTAGAAAAGGCTAGAATATCCATATAATAATGGGTTAGAGTTGGATATATCAATATGAACCCATGTTTAGTATAACGTATATCCAGAGGGTTTCATACAGATCACTGTTGTTTGTGTATACACAATTTAGTGTGCTATCACTCATTTCCTTGCACCATCTCCTAAGAGGTGAAAGAAATGAGATTACCTGAGTAGCAAAGAGCACACTTTGCCACCTGATCTAGGTTTTTTGGTGTGGTTTTTTTTTTTTTTTGGCTTTTAAAAAAGATTTATTTATTTATTTTCCCCCTTCTCCTCCTCCTGCCCTGCTTGTTTTGCTGTTTGTGTTGTCTTCTCATATTCTCTCCTCTAGTATTCACCAGGATTCAATCCTGGAGACCTCTGATGGGGAGAGAGGTTCCCTGTCAATTGCACTACCTCAGTTTCTGGCCTCTGCTGCACTTCACCTTGACTCTCCCCTTGTCTCTCTTTTGATGCATCATCTTGCTGTGTGACTCACTTGCATGGGGCACTGTCTCACCATGTGGGCACTTGTGCGGGCACTCATGCAGGCACTGGCTCACCATGTGGGCACTCTATTGGGTATGGGCTTGCCACATGGACATGCTTTCTCTTTTTCTTTTTCACCAGGAAGCCCCAGGGATTGAACCCAGGTCCTCACGTATGGTAGGTGGAAGCTGTATCACTTGAGGCACATCCTTCCTCCAGTGAAAGGATCCAGGAATTCTTGGAGAAATGGCTGATTCTAGGAACTGGGGAAGGAAATATACAAAGTGACCCTGCATAATCTCATAGTTCCACAAAGAAAGGAAGATGGTGCTAGCACAAAAAACAACCTTTCATTGTTTTAGGTAAGTGGGATGTGGAAGTGAACTGAAAGAGTTACTCCAAATGGCCAAAGTGGGAGGGATTTGAGAAAAAAATTGAAATAATATTGTAAAATTTAAAACCAAATTATAAAATAAATAGCCATAAGTCATACTGTAGCAGTGTGATATAGTTATAAATTCCAACATAGATATTGGATTCTATTTGTACTCTGGTTTATTACTGGGCATGATCGATTTATGATTAAGGCTTTAACTGGGCCATATCTTTAGGGTATTGAGTTCCCACCCCTTGGTGGGTAGGGACTCACAAATAAAAGGCATGGCAAGGGACAGCGTTTGGTCATAACTCCTTGCATGTGGGGATCCCCTACTCAGGGGACACCCCTGCGTGGCATGGCACTTCTTGTATGCATCAGCACTGTGTGTGGGCCAACTCCACATGGGTCAAGGAGGCCCAGGGTTTGAACTGTGGACCTCCCATGTGGTAGACAGACACCCTAACCACTGGGCCAAGTCCACTTTCTGATGCAAGGGTTTTTGATGCTGGAGTTTGAGACTCATATACACCCCACCTCCCTCATCCCAGTTCTCCCACATCAACAACTTCTTTCATCATAGTGGGACATTCTTTGCATTTCAAACTCTATTGTTTGCTTTAGTTTGGGGCAGTGGCTTGGAGGCATGGCTTGGTCCAGTTATTGCCTTCTGAAATAGCTCATGACTGGGAAACTCTGTCTGTTTGGCCCATAATGAGAGAGAGGAGGGGATCTGTCCCCTCAGGTCATAATGCTAGACTATTCTGTCGCTCCCAAACCCACTCTGGAGCCACTGTCAGGGAAAAAATGACTCTGTCATTTGTGTGGTTTGCAGAGCATCTGCTGCCTCAAACCAGCTTTACTCACACCTCCTGTGAAAGTGTCCAGACACCACACAGATGTGCCAGCCATCCTGTATTGTCCCAAGTTTTCTATCAGCAAACACTTTAGGATTCCACAAGCTTCACCTCTCATACTCCAGAGGTCTGAACTGAAGAAAGCAGGAAGGAGAAGCAGAATGGAGTCACTTTTACTTAAGAGTTCCTTCCCCAACGCATGTACAGGTGCTCACATGCACACATCCACACCCACACAATCCCCAATCCCAGCTGTGTGACCCAGCTTCTCAGGTGGTGTCCTGTTTCCTACCAGGAAGGGAGGGAGGATCATAAGGCAAGCCTATGGCTGTGTTTTGCCATCTTGGGGTAGCCTGTGGTCCCACTATTAAAGAGATGGCCATTGGGTCCATGGTCTTTGATTAATACAGATATGTTTGGGGGATGCTTATCTGCAAAGGGATTTAAGACCAAAGGAGAAAAATCACATTAGCTGCTTCTCCATCCTCTAGGGAATCAAAGGAAGGAACATGAAGCTTCGAATCAGGAAACTGGAGATTTGCAAGGCTGGAGGCCAAACTGGCTCTCCTGGTCTTAGGCATCATAATGACTTTATGAGTGATTTGGACAAGTGGAATGCCATTTCTTTATTTCAAAAATGGGAAAACACAGGGCTATTGTTTGATTTAACAAGAACTTACATAGCTCTTACTATGTTCCAGACAATACACTGGTGGATCATATGCTTGTGGTTCAGATTTTGCAGATGAAAAAGCAGAGGCTCATAGAGTTTAGAAAACTTGCCTAAAGACACAGCTAGCAATTGGCAGAGCCAGGATTCAAACCCAGGCAGTCTGATTCACGCTCTATGCATTTAATCACACTGCTAAGCTTATTTGATACACACACTAACTTTACAGAAATTTAATGGTAATCTTGGTGATGGAGGCTGGGCCAAAAAGCAAGGGAGAGAAACAGTGGATAATATATATCTTATATATTTCTTATTATATATTATATAAGACATATGCATGTATACATCATTCCACATAATATGTATCTGCCCTGGTGTGAACTTGAGATGGTAGGCAGAATGTGTGGTACCCTCAGTCTGCTTTGATTCTCAGGAGCTTCTCCTAGACTGAGACCACTTGGGATGGTACTAAATGCAAGCTAGCTATTTTATATGGTGTTCAACCAAAGAAACTACAAACAATCCCAATGCTCTGTCTATTGGTCTTCCTGAGAAAGGATGCCATGTGGACTCTGGGTGATTTAAGACAGTTTTCAGTTTTCATTTTAACTGTTTTCATTTCAATCTCTGACTTTAGACTCTAGCATAAGATGTGACTTGGCTGAAATATTTACCTTATGGGATTGAACCAAAGAGCTTTAAAAACAGGTTATTTCAAGAAAACAAGCCCATTATGATTTATGTGTGTAATGTGAAAACTGCCTGAACATTTATAGAATTGGAGTTTTGGAGATGGAAAGGGCCTTTTCTTTCTCTAACATTTCCCTCCCTTTGTCCCTGTGCCCAAAGGCAGAGAAGAATGAATACCTACCACTCTGCCACTGGGGATTTGAAATGTTGCCCACCAAAGCTGCCTGCCAGCTGTGGCCTCAGTTTTTCTTGAAGTCTCAAGTTTCATTAAAAATTCCTTTGAATCTTTCACTCAATTCATTAATATATTTAAATTTTTCTATAAAATTAATATTTTAGAGTATCCACCTACAAGGAAGATGTAACATAACAACCCTCTTACTTTATATATCCTCTTAGCACAGTCCAGGAGTGTGTACATTTTAATAAGAGGAACATAGAAGTTCAACTTCCTACTTTACAGACAAAGCAACTGAGACTAAGAGAGGGGAAGGAACTAGCTAAGGGTCACAGAGCAAGACAGTGACATAGCTGGGAGGAGAAAGTTTCTGACCTCCAGCCTGGTAAGCATCTCATCACTGTCCCCTGGTCTCCCAGCCCTTGGGAGAAGATGGCTTTTATCCACTATTCTGTAGAGAGTGCAATCAACAGGCCAGAAACTCAATCAGTGATGGGGAGTTCAGCCACCCTTTACAGATGTGGTTAGATGCCAGGAACTTGGATTTTAGAGCAGGGCATTCAGAAGCCACAGAGAACACCTTTGGCCTCAGATGCTTGGAGTCAGTAGAGAATGTCCCTGGCCCTCATCTGAGTGACCCCAGCATGAAGATGATCCCTGGGGTTGAGAAAGGAACTGTTCATTTCCTGGTTATCTTCCATAGCTTTGTGTTTCAACCCTGGCTTGACTGCACAGAAACCCTGTAAGTGCTTCCTGTGCAAAATGTTCTTTATGAACCAACAACATCAGTGCCACCTAGGAGCTTGTTAGAAATGCAGGATCCCAGACATCACCCCAATCATGCTGAAGTGAAATTTTCATTTGAATCAGAACCCTAAATGATTCTGATGCACCTTACTGTTGGAAAGTCCTGCTGTAACCTTTTCTATTATAGATATAGCCCACCAGAAGACAAACAGGTGGCTCCTACTTTACACAAGGTTTAGCAGGTCTGGGAAGTTAGATATGAGTAGGGCAGTGCCCCCCACATGAGGACCAGTTGCATCTCTACCCTTGGAATTCCTCCTCTCACTTTCTCTCTTCCATCACTTGGTGCCATCTTGAATCTCTCTTCATTCCTCATGTGGAGTTAAGTAGTAACCATATTGCCTTTTGAACTTTCCCTCTATATCTACCACCAATAATTAGCTCAGATCTTCAGGTGCCCCATTGGACTCTAGCCTCTCCACCTGATGCCCTATCCTGAATCTTCCTGCCACTCTAGCTTCTGTATTAGTGTCTGGTTAATTTCTATGAAGAATTGAATTTTTTCCCTCCACATTTCTTCCCTGCACTAACATGTGTGTCCCTTCTCCAGGAAAACACCAAACTCCCCATTCCAACATTCAGTCACTGCCCACTCTCCATCTTTCTCTCCCACAATTTCCATTCTTTATTTTGAAAGGATCATCCTTCATAGATGTTCTTCCTGACTCTAAGTCTTTCTATGTGCTGTGAACTTCCTTTGCTACTGTTCCTTCTAAATTCTCATTTTCCCAACAGGCTCAGCTCAAGTACTGGCTAGCCCATGGGCTGTCTCAGTTCTACAGAAGACATGGCTCTTTTATCCTAGTCTCCCATTTCCTTAGCTGCTAATTTTTTATTCCACTTGATCTTACCAAATTAATATACTATTTTATGTGTGAGAGAATATGAGCCTTAGAGAGACAGAGATAAACAGAGAGAGGATATGAGCAACAGAGAGCTTGAGCATTGTGAGCAGCCAAGATGGAATGACAGAATGAGAGGTTATTCAAAAAAAGAATCCATGAGTTCTGTACTGATTCTAAATTAGGAAGACAAAAGACAGGCAGATGAGACAGGTTAATAGATCATTAAAAAGTAGAAAGAAAGCTCTTCTTTAAAGAATTCTAAGTGGTTAAATGTAGAGAGGATGATAGAGATAGAAAATCACTGTTTAAAACCACCGTTATAGTGTTCATTTCAGTCAAGAATCATCAATGGATACTAAATCCATTGGGTGAAACACAGTTGGGAAATACATCATTTGCAGTTTCATAAGCATTACATTACAGATTAGTTATTAACTGCAATGGGCAAAAGGAGGCTTTACAAAGAGAAGTCTGGCCAATACTACCTTATTCAAGTGATCAAATGAGATCACTAATGATAAAATAGAGTGACTTCCTATACCCCATGACATGATGCACTGAGAGAATAAGACACTAACTACCCTTGCAGAGCTCTAGCTGAAAGTGTGTAGCTCAAATGTAATCATGAGGAAACAGTCATAAATATAACCATAGGATCATCATTTTGAATGCCCTTTACTCCAACTTCCCCCTTCTTTGGAGACTTCTCTTCCCCCAACATAATCGTGAGGTTTCCATGGAAACTGTCATCTTCCTAAATGATCCACCTCTGGACAAAGTCAGCTGGTTTAGAGTTGAGCATTCATTTCCCAGGATTTTGAGTCCAAGCTCAGCCAATCATAATCCACCAAAATTCCTTTGTTTGGTACCAGAGTGTATATAATGCAGTGTCTCGGTGGTGGAAGCCATTAAAATGCACATTTTGATAACTATCTGTGGTTATGATTCCCGTCACAGGGAGATATTCCTGGGCATGGGAGATGGAAGTTGTTAAACATGGAGTCATGGAGATGAGGGCCAGAGACAATCTCAGGGGCAATCAGTTCCTGGTTCTTTCTATCATTCCTGAGGCCCCACGGTATCTCTGCCCCTCTCTTAGGTACTTGGATTCTGTGAGCCAACAATTTCTCTTTTTCCTGAGATTGTGTCTCTGTCATGGGACATGACAAGGATATATGTCCCCAAGCTCAGGGAAGATGCTGCTGAGATCACAGTACCTTCCCTGATGAACTGGGATATGGCCTTGGGGTCTTCCCCAGGAAAGTATTCCTGCAGTCATTACCAATCCATTAGAAGTGACACATGAAATGTAACCTCTTTGCCACCACAAATACTGGCAAATGCCCCCAGAATAGCAGCAGAGCCTTTATATATTAAGGCCTTTCTCAAAGTTCACATTAAGTCCCTACCATCTGGGGACCAATAAGATGATAGTGTTTGACAATAGATCCATAGAATAAACTTATAAAACTTGACTCAGTTTACTTTTCAGCAGGTTAGACTAATTGAAACCTAACCATGGTTAAAGTTTGGATGTCAACCAGAACTCTGCTACACATTCTTAATAGGTAAGTCTCTGCTAAATACACCTTGGGGTTACTGGTGTATAGAAAGGAGGGAGATTTGAAAAGTTCAGCCCTTTGAAATCATTTGTCAGCACTGATCCTTTTCAAATGCAAACCAAAGTATGTCCTTTCTACTTTAGTGCCTGCCATTCAACAGGGATGTCTTTCATTTTTTCAGAGCATTTTGGGGCTAGAAAGACCCTAAGATATTAGCTAAGATATTAGATCTGGCCCTCAGACATGCTCTATTTGACACTTGGGTTTTGGAGAAAAAAAATTGAATTGATAACATTTAAAATGTGACAGATCTCATTTTAAAAATTCTGAATTGAAAGTTTCTCATGAAAACTTGAAAGATCTGACAACGCTGGGCCATTATTTCAAAAGGGACTATCAGGCTAGAATTGAGAAATGGTGCTTCATTTACATGGGCTGTTCTCCAGTTTGACATGGTTCCCAGCACTCTGCCTGCTTCTGCACTGAGTGTCCCTGCACAGTCCCTGTGGACTTTTGAGCTTGAACTTCATGATCTAAGCCAACAGCTCTGGAGAGGCAGGGATTTCCCCAGGGTTGCAAGGTAAATTCAATAGCAGAGATGGTTCTAGAAGACAGACCTCTCATGCTATTTTTTCCAGCACACACCTCCCTCCCTATGCAAGCTAATTTAGAGTGAGATCACCAGACTTTTGTTATTTTCATTCACAAATGTGTTAATGGCCTAAGGATCTTCCTTAAAATACCAATTCACTATTTTCCCCAAGAAGAGTGCAAACAACTCCTTAGTTACTGGCTGAAGACCAAAATGAAAGGTGAGACATAATTGGAGGCATTCATTAAACCCTCTTGATCAAATAAAGAGGGAATTATTTTAGCATTCTTTTTTCAATATGTGCTTGTAATTCCAACTTAATTGACATCACATGAACAGGCCAAGCACAGTGCCCAGATGAGGAGGACCTGGAACATTCAGAGCATGGCTTTAGGCTGTTAGACAACACAGGTTCAAACTCCAGCTCCTTCACCATCACCTATTTCCTGGAGATGTGGGAATGGATGACATCCTATGTAAAGCATTTAGCCAAGAGTCAGCACAGACAAATGAAACATGCAAAAGACCAAGATAACTGAGCTATCATTAGTGAACACATTCTCTGGGGAAACTCTCATTGAATAATTAAGCCTCACCAAAAGGTATGGCTGCCAAACTTTGATGTTAGAGTCTAAACAGAAGTAACAGGAATAAGTTCTTGAATGTGGATACTGCAGACTCCAGCTTCTTCATTGATATGTAAGAACCTGATCTCATAGGGTGAAAAGAGAAATGCAGACATCTCTCTCTGTCTACATCTAGCTCTAGCTCTAGCTCTAGCTCTACCTCTACCTCTATCATCGACATCTATAGCTCTATCATCTCTATCTCTATCTCTATCATCTATATCACCTCTGTATCTATTTAAATGCCTATATTAGTCAGTCAAAGTGGTGCTGCTTCAAAGTATCTGAAATCTGTTGGCATTATAAAAGATACTTCTTTGGGGTAGAATGTTACAGTGCCCTGAAGAGTCCAACTCAAGGTACCATAACAGGTACTTTCTTATCAAATGTCTGTTGCCATGCGTTGAAGCAAGATAGCGTGCAACATCTGTGAGGGTTCAGTCTTCCTCTTTCCTCTTAAGGCTCCATTGGTCCAGCTTCTTTTGATCTCAAAAGTAAATTAGCATAGGGCTCTTCTCTCTTCCTGGGGCTCATTTCTTTCCAGGCTCAGCTGCTCTCATCTCTTCACAAGATCAGCTGTAAACTATCAGGCAAATCATTCATCTCTCTTCTCAGGGCACCTGCCATGTCTGTGGTGCTTGCTTTCTTCCTATGTGTATCTTCTTTGTGTATCTACTTCTATTTTCTTGATTGAGCATCTGTTTATATAGCCCACGAAATAGGCATGGACTCAACCCAGCATGACCTAATGATGTCTTGAATCAAAGGCCTAATCTTGATTTAATAAAGAAAAAGTGGAACCTCTGAATTTAATACAATTAATGTGGTATCATGCCCAGAGGAACAGACCAGTTTACAAACAATCAATATCTCTTTTTGGCATTCATTAATATTATCAAACTGCCACACTACTTATACCTGTCTCTAACTATATCTACCATATCTATCTATATTTATATCCATTTTTATCCCTCTATCTATATACCTCGTATTTAAATGACACTTGTATATATATATATATCTACACTTATACCTAAACCTATTTCTTTATCATCTAACTATATCTGTATCAATGTCTATACAGAGATAAAGATATATACAGCTATCTTTATCTATATTATCTATCCATGCCTCTCTACTGCTTACAGTCTCAATACATAATAGATACTCAACAAAATGTTCATTTCTTCCCTTCTTTGTCTTTATGCAGAAAACTAGGAGATGAAAGTTTGGAAGAGAAAAGCCTCTCTGCTCACAAAATAGAATTATAGAAAAATGTTTTTTTATTCAAGCACATACATCATGTATGTATTATGTGCCTGCTGTGGTTTTAGGTACTGAGAATGAGGAGATTAATTAGACTGAAAGAGTCTTCACCTATTAGAACTTACAGTTTAATGACACCTTATGAAATATTTTTAAAGAACAATTTTTTTTTTAATGCTCTAAAAGATATTTTGAAAGCAATTTGATGTCATGGCTTTGAGGGGAAGCTTGGCTCATGACTATATGCCCAGGTAAACATTTGTAGAATAAATGTTGAGAAATATCTGTCATAGTCCTTTGATTTCAAGCACCTGGATGGGAAGAGCCATTTTCTTCATGGAGACAATGTATTGAATGCATTGTGAAGGGTGTCCTCATCCCAGAGATTTTTTTTTATCTTTATTTATTTTTTTAATTTACATTAAAAAAAAATGAGGTTCCCATATACCCCCCACCCCCTCACCCCACTCCTTCCCCCATAACAACCACCTCCTCAATCATCATGAGACGTTCATTGCATTTGGTGAATACATCTCTGAGCACTGCTGTACCTCATGGTCAATGGTCCACATCATAGCCCAGACTTTCCCACAGTCCACCCAGTGGGCCATGGGAGGACATACAATGTCTGGTAACTTTCCCTGAAGCACCACCCAGGACAAGTCCAAGTCCCGAAAATGCCCCCACATCACATCTCTTCCTCCCACTCCCTACCCCCAGCAGCCACCATGGCTACTTTCTCCACACTAATGCCACATTTTCTTCGATTACTAATCACGATAGTTCATGAATAGAATATCAGTAAGTCCACTCTAATCCATACTCTATTCCTGCATCCTGTGGACCCTAGAATGGTGGTGTCCACTCCATATCCATATCTATATCAAGAGGGGGCTTAGATTCCACATGGATGCTGGATGCAACTCTCCTGCTTCCAGCTGCAGGCACTCTTGGGTCCCTGGTGTGATGGTTGACTCTCTTCACCTCCATGTTAGCTGAGTGGGGTAAGTCCAATAAACTAGAGTGTAGGAGTTGCAAGTCTGCTGAGGCTCAGGGCTTGGCTATCACACGGTCAGTCCAGAGATTCAGGTCTCCCGGGTATACATTAAGCCCCAGCACCAACCACACTTCTGGCAAAAGTAAAAGGAGAGACTTGCAGACAAAGATCACATCTGAGTCTACCTCCATCACACAGAACACAAACTCTAAAGTAGGGCCAACTGACATGGGACTGAACTCCATCTGCCATGACCACAGAACCTGTGGGTCTCCACAGCCCTCAGAATAACCAATACCTGTGGTTATAGCTACTTTATCTGTCTCTGGGACTCTGCTGAGGTGTGCATAAGGGCAACCCCTCTGATTACCTCCTGGCTCTTTTTGGAGACTCATAGCCATATAAGCTCATATGTCCTTTTGACTCCACCACCTACTAGCTAGGTAACCTTGGACAAGTTTCACATCTCTGAACTTGAAGCCTACTTCTGACTTCTGAGAGGATTAATGAGACAATTCACACCAACCACTTTGCTGTCACTCTGTCTGCTACACAGTAAGTGTTGTAGAATTTGAGAGAGGTTCAGTTATTTGCGTATAGAGAGGCCAGGACTCAGGAATGATTTTGAGAAGGAAATATGGTTTATTGATGGCCGGCCGGACTCGGGAGCTTTCTGTTTCAATCCCAAGCCCCAAACAAGATTTTCAAATTTCTTTTATACATAGAGGAAAGGCCAAATGGTCCCTTTGTTTCATTTCTCAATAGGCTTCAATTAGCATATATATCTTTCACATCTTAGGTAAGCTTTTAGCATGGACTTCATACATTCTAGATAAGCTTTTAGCATATTTTGTTTGCATTTCCCCTAAATACTTAAAGTTTATAGACCTTGCATTGTTAAACTGTTTCCTGGGACTGGAGTCCTTGCCATTGTTACCAAGGGCAGGACTGCAGCCTCTTACCATCACACCCACAAGTCAGAGAGCTTAGGTTGTCTCTGAAGAGACAAAGAGCCTCCCACCCATAGCCCACATCATAAGGACTTAATAAATGTCAATGTGTCTTCTAACTCTCAGCAAATTCTGAAGCCAAGCCCCTCCAGAGAGATACATATTTTAAAAATTATAAATGAAAAGCATTCACTTTATAGAATGTGAACCCACTTCTGCATTATGACATTTTTTCCAAATTTTCACTTTTTCCTGTCTTCTATTCCACTCTGCATCCACCTTCCATTGTCCACCACATTTGGAATTGTCCAACATTAAGCTTCTCACCTTCTATGGACCAGCCACCATGCAGGCATATCACATGTATGTTTTCATTTATTTCTGACACAAAAGATCACCATTCTCATCTTGCAGTTAAGGAGATGTAGTATCAGAGAAAGTAAGTAACTTGCCCAAGATCAGCCAACTTGTGACATTTTCAGAACTTGAAATCAGGATTTCTGGTTCTAAATTCAGGACTTTAAATATACTTTCCTACCCTGTGGCACTCACATGTGTTCATGCATGCACACACTAACACACACATCCACACCAAAGAATCTGTAATTCACTTGCATCTTACCTGGGATGTGTATCTTTTGTCCTCTCTGATAAGGTCCTCCCCAGGAGTGTGCACACAGCAAAACCTGGCTCTTGGGCACAGGTGGGAAGACTCTGAGGGGTGAACTTGGTAGGGATTGGGTGGTTCAGAAGGGGGGGGATATACTCAGAGCTCACAGGACAGGAAGCAAAAGAACAAAAGATCAAACCATTCTATGAAATTATCTCCCAATGATCTGGGTGTGCATGAATAAATAGAATCAAATGACTACTTTCATTAGTTCTCTGTGGTCTGCTCACCTTTACTAGTCCTATGTCCCTAATATTCATATTTAAGTGATGATCCAGAGGCAGTGCAGCTTTGAAGTTAAGAGGCTGTGATGTAGAGGCAGAAAGATCTGGGTTTGATTCTCAGGTCTGCTTAGCATATTTTTGACCTTTGTTGATCTCCTTTCTCTAAGTCTCAGTTCCCTTATTTGTAAAATGGATATGATATTAGTGACACCTATTTCCTACAATATTTAATTATAATTAGGAGAAAGAATCTATGCAAAGCCTATAACACAGTGCTGGGCATAATTGATGTAGGCAGTTTTTATTAATTTGGGATTCTGAGAGAAGCAGATTGGTATAGTAGCAAAATTCAGCATCTTTGGAATCCAAAATTCTTGAGCTCAAATCTTGGCTCAGTCACTTACAAGTGGCCCTTGGGCAAGTCACTTACCTCTTCACACCTCAGTCTTATTGTCTGTAAAATAGGGGTAGGGGGCAGTTGTTAATCAGTTCTGTCACATGGGATTGTTGAAATGATTAAATGAGGTAAAGTTTGTAAAGCACCTAGCATGGTGTCAGGCACATAGAAGCTGAGTTGATAATGATATTGCATGGGATAAGCCAAGATTGTGACAGACAGTGGATAGCATTGCTAGTTTTCCACTTGAGCCATTTTGGGGGTGTTATCTGGGGATGGTAATTCTGCAGTATTCTGTCCCAACTTTTCCAACACCCTTTCCTTTCCAATTTCCATTGAACCTGGTAGAAAAACATCACCCCTCCCCCTCTATGCCATTCTTATCCATTCTCAAGACACGTCTCATCTGTCTGTTTCAGCTTTTCCAATTGCCGTGACCATGATCAATATTTAACACCATCAGTGTCATATTCCAGCAATTTCATGGTGCCTGATGTCTAGCAGTCCCTCAATAAACATCTTTGACCTGCCTTACAAGCACCATAGGTCTTGATTCTGATCATGTGAAAAACTCTCCAGAGGTCACATCACCGCACTCCACTCTTGCTTTCTTGGAACTCCTGGGGAGACACCTAGAACATTCCTGCCAGAGCTGAAGGGAAAGCCTGGCCTCTGAGAGGTGGGGTCTTGCTGTTCCTGGCTGATTCATTCATAAAGAACTTTCAGGTCAGGACTGGCATTATGGAGAGGAGTAGTTGAAGAAACTGGGTTAGTTGACTGGCTACAGTAAGCTAAAGATTAAGCACCCAAATATCAAAGTACAAATCAATTGTATTATTTAATCAGAAGGGACAGTCACTTCTGAGAAGAGAATGCAGGCAAGGGGAAAAACCTGTAAAAAAGAAAAAAATTGTTTTCAATACATCTCCCATGTGGAACTGTAAAACCAGTGTGTGGTGAAGAAGACAGGCTCTGGGTCAGGTAGTCTGGGTTCAAGTTTAACTTTTACCAGTTACTATCTCTGTGACATTGAGCAGGTTTCTCATCTCTCTCTGCTTCAGTTTTCTCACCTCTAACAATGGGTATATGTAAGAGATAGTAGAACCCTGATTATTCCATGTGTACTCCCCACTCATTTCCCAGCGTCCTGTCTAATAACGGTGAGACTATTGAACTCCAGTTCTGGCCACTGAACTCCAAGTGGAGGTAACATCAGTCACTTCTGATTTATGGTAGTTTAGAGCTGGTATGAATTCTTTATGCTCTCCTCCCATGATTAAATGTCCCTGGAAACCATGTGTAGAGATGATGATATCATAAGCTGCAGAGACTCGATCAGCCTAGTTCCCTAATTGACTTTGCATAGCAGTCTCCCATCAACCAGAACACTTTACACCCACTATCAACTTTAATCCTATAACAATACTATGGTACATTCATTTACTCAAGAGAACTTTTGTAAGCAACCTCTAGGTTGGAACACACCTTCAAGGATGACAGATAATACTACTGTTCTTAAGTAGTTTGTATTCCCACAGGCAAAAGACAATAAGCAAAGAAGGAAGAAAATAAACAGGTAGATTTCAAGTTGTGATATGTAACAAGAAGAAAAGAGAACATAGTAATATTATTCTTTGAACAGGGAGTTGGGGGTTGGTAAGGATGTCCTTTTTAAGGATGTGACATTAGAGCTGCTAATATTTGAAGGAGGAGAAGGAGCCCACAATGGGAAGACCATGGAAAAAGCATCTCAGCAGAGAGCACAGTAACTGCAAAGGCATGAGGCCAACATTTTCAAGGAATAGATGGAAGGTTCATGTGGCAGAATATTACTGAATGAAGGGAAGAGTGATTGGAGATGGAGTCAGAGACCTAGTCAGGAGATGGCTCATGAAGTACATTGTTGGCTATAACAAGAAGCTTAGCTTCTGACCTAAGTACAATGAGGAGTCTTGAGAGGATTTTAAGCAGGGAAGAGACATGATCCAAGTAGCCAACCAATTTTGAAATAATATATAAAACTAAAAATTTCAAAAAAGAAATGGTCATATTTTCATTTAAAAAGCCCTCTCTGGCAGCTCTGTTGAGGAGGGATCTTAAACCAGCTAGAATGAAAATGGGAATACCAGTTAGGAGGATACTACAATAGTCTAAGCAAACAATGTTGATGGTTTGGACAAAAGTGATGCCACTGAAGGTGGCAAGAAGTGAAAGGATGTAGGATGGGTTTTTGAAGTACCATTAGGAGAACTTGCTGATGCTTTGATAGGGATGAGAAAAGAGAGAAATCAAGGATGAATGTCAGACTTTTGGTTTCTGTAAACAGATAGGTGGTAGGACATATTTTACATATGAAGAAAGTAGGGCTTAAGAGATTAAAACGGTTCACGGTCCCATAGCTATAGAAGGCTGAGCCAGGACTCAAAAGCTAGTTTATTCTGCTCAAATCTCCCCAACAAAATGCTGTTCCTATCCCTACCTGCCAGACTTATCCACCTCTAAGACTGTCTTTTTCCACCCAAAAACTAGACATGGGTTGGTCAACTGAGGAACTAGGTAGCGGGTGTGAAGGACTCCTTGTCCTTCCATTACCTAGTCAACTCTAAAAACCCTGGGAGAAAAAAAGTTGTCTCTGGAGTTCAGGATACCACAAGGTCTTAGTGTGACTTCATCATTGGTCAAGCCATAAGGATTCATTAATGGCTTCCCCATTTGCCTTAGATCCAACTATGCATGAGTTATGCCCTGTAGAGTTAGGCATTTGAAAAAAAGTGCCTAATATATGGCATATACTTTGCAAATAGAAACTGTTATTGTTTTAAAAACAGAGACAGATGGGCAGGGCTGGAATCCTTGTTTCCCCAGTAGTTGCTTCACACAGACCTTGAGAAAGTTATTGCAATGCACTGCTTCAGTTTCCTCACCTGAAAATAAATATAACTGTACATACCTCTAAGGATTGTTGTGAAAATTAAAAGAGATAATACATGTGGGCTGATTAGGACAGTGTCTGGCACAGAGTAAGAGGCATATCAATGTTAGCTAATCAGGTCCTGAGCCTCAACAGACTCCAGCACCTACAATCTGATCTATTGGACTTACCACACTCAGCTAAGATGGAGTTGAAGAAGGACAACCACCACACCATGGAGCCTAGAGTGATTACAACTGAAAATGGGAGGATTGCATCCAGCATCCATGTGGAATCTGAGCCTCCTCTTGACATAGAGGTGCAATGGACACAACCAATCCAATGTCCACATAGAAGAGGTGGCATTGGATTGGGAAAAGTGGACATGGTGGACGATGGGTATGGGGAAAGGCAGGAAGAGATGAGAGGTGGAGGCGTCTTTGGGACATGGAGCTGCCCTGGATGGTGCTTCAGAGGTAATCACCGGACATTGTAAATCCTCACAGGGCCCACTGGATGGAATGGAGGAGAGTATGGGCCATGATGTGAACCATTGTCTATGAGGTGCAGAGGTGCCCAAAGATGTACTTACCAAATGCAATGGATGTGTCATGATGATGGGAACGAGTGTTGTTGGGGGGGGGGAGAGGGGGGGTGGGGGGGAGGGGTTGAATGGGACCTCACATATATATTTTTAATGTAATATTATTACAAAGTCAATAAAAAAAAAAGAAAAAAAAGTTAGCTAATTATTTACAAATAAAACTATTGGTGCACAGAATGTTTAAGCTACTTACCCCAAGGTCAAGTAGCCAGAAAATTGCAGAAACAACATTTGAACATACATTTATCTAGATCTAAAACCTTGGCTTTTAGTCACCATTTTAAATCACCAGATCAGTGTTATCTTGGGTACAATGTCCACCTGAAAGAACATTCAGTTCTTTGCTTTGTTCTTCCTTGGTTTTGATTTCCAGAGTCAACATGTCCTGATTCCAGCAAGCAAAAAGTCCCTAAGGCAGGGAAAAAAGCTTAATTTGAAACTTGTATGCAGAAGTCAATCCAAAGTGATCCTCCACCCTTTGCTGGGAACTCCTAATGCACCTTATTAAAAAGACTGCATTCTTGTAATTAATGTTTTTCATTATGTTGAAATTATACACTCTTGATTTTAGTGATAGATATAAATTTACAGATTCAGGAAGTCCATAAGATCTCAAACAGGATAAATACAAAAACAACCACACCTAGTTATATCATAATCAAACTTCTTAAAACCAAAACTGAAGAGATTATACTGAAGGCAGTCAGAGGGAAATGATATATTACATAAAGGAGAACAATGATACAGAGGACCACTGATTGCTGCTGAAAGAAAAAGAACTTAAATAAAAATAGGAACTTAAAAAAGAAGTGAAGAACATAAGAAATGGCAAATATGTGAGCAATATAAAAATGTTTTTCCTTTTACTTTATTAAAAATATGTATGACTATTTAAAGCAAATGTAATAACATTATATTATGAAGTTATAATACATAGGGCAACTATAATTTAAGGGTGATGGAGGAGGAGGGTATAGCAGTTTGATATGTTTTATGAATTCCAAATAGATATTGGATTATGTTTGTCAACTGGTCTGTACCTGGGTGTGATTAAATTATAATTAGGGATTTGATTATGCCAAGTCAGTAGGACATTGAGCCCCTGCCCCCTTGGTGGGCAGGGACTCACAGATAAAACTACACAGCATAGCAGAGGAGTTACTTGGATTTTGATGTTTGAGTTTTGAGCTGGAGCCTGGGAATTGAACACAGGAAGAATAAGTAGGAAAAGAGATGGTTTCTTAGCCATGGCAGGAGCCCCAGGGAGAGAGACAGAGCCATTCACCTGATAGTCTGCACAAGGCCTTGTAGAGAGAACACACTGACTGAACCCAGAGAGATAGGAGCCCTGGGGAAGAGAGGACCCCAAGAAGCCTAAACTCTTGGAAGATATCAGTAGGCATCTTGCCTCAACACGTGGCAACAGACTTTGGTGAGGGAAATACCTTATGCTTTATGACCTGGTAACTGTAAGCTTCTACCCCAAATAAATATCCTTTATAAAAGTCAACAGATTTATGGTATTTTGTATCAGCACCCCTTTGGCTGACTAATACAAATTTTGGTACCAGAGAGTAGAGAAGTGCTTTTGCAATTACCAAAATGCTGGAATGGTTTTATAAATGGGTAAGGGCTTATTTTTTGGATGTTCTGTGAGATGTTTGATGGAAAAATGCTAGCTTGCTTTGCAGAGACTGTTGGTGGCAACATGGAGCCTGAATTTATATTTGATAAGGATTTAGAAGAAAATAATTGTGAGATGGATGCTGTATTTGCCAGGGTTTTCTAGGGAAATGGAATCAACAAGGATAATAAGATAGTAAGAGATTTTTCAATCTCTCACACAGCCATGGGAATGTACAAGTCCAGGTTCCACAGGCAGGCTGCAACCAGAGGTACCAGTGAAAGTACAATGAAGGTTCTTGATGAGTTCTGGGAGACATTGGTTGTCCAAAGATGAGCTGAGAAATTCTTTCTCAATGCTGGAAACACTTCCCCTTTTAAAGTATTCAACTGATTGGGTTAAGCCTCACTCATTGCTGATGGCAGCCTCCCTGACTGATGTAATTTTAATCAGCTATCCATGATTTACCACTGCAGTAAAGTCAATGGTGATTAAAGTCCATAATTGCCCTTTTATTACACTTAGCCCAGTGCTTGCTTGACTGAACAACTGGGCACAATTACCTGGCCAAGTTGACACAATAGTTTAACCATCACAGATCTAAAGAGATTTTTATGAGATCTTAGAAGTAATTGATGAAACTATTATTGGAAACTAGAATAAATGCAACCTGTGTTTTAAAGTTGCAGAGAAGACAGCAAAATTAACTCCTGGTGTTTTGTGGATGCAGAAATTGAAAATGATGAGCCTGGACATTTAGATGAAGAACTTTCCAAAGTAAGCTCAGAGAATGTGGTTTGGCTTCTTGGAGCTTATAGCAAAGTGCTAGATAATAGATAAGCTGAGGACTGAATTGTTGGGCACAAAGAAAACAGAAACAGATTCTGGTAATTCCAAGCCTCTGGACACTAAGCTCCCAGATAATAGTGCCCTATTTGAGGAGTTAACTAAAGTTGGAACTTGTAAGTCAGGATTGAAGATGCAGTTATCTAGGAAAGACTTGTGGAAAGTCTTACTGTCTGATGGTTTGGACCCCTGCTTCCTGAATGCTAAACCAAGAAACTTTTTGAGAGAGCTGTATGAACAAAATCATTGTCAGCCTGGAATAAAGGGGACATGGAAGGGAGAGATTGAAGGGGAAATGACTTCAAGAGGGGAACCCCGGAAGCTGAGATCTGGAATTAAGACATTGCCTCAGGATAAGGGAGCAGCCCCACCTATGTGTACAGAGAGTGTGAGTTTGTAACAGCAGTTTAAGAGGGTGGATATTCCTGCCTGATACTCAGGGAGAGTTTTGCCAATCCAAGGTATAGAAATAGTGGAGCACATTCCTCAAGGATTAGGGCAGTTAAGTTCACCACACCATAGGTCTGAGAGGGGTGTGCCTGTCCCCCGTGGATTAGGGAAGGCCAGGTGGTCAACTCATTGCTCTAAGAGGGTTAAGCGTCTATGCCAAAGTTTAGGGAAGATGTTGTCTTCACCTCTCTAACCCAAAGATTGGTTAAATTGTGGCTATCACCCCAATGCTCTTGGAGGGTGAGGTCTATAGCTTGGTCAACAACCAGATGCTTAATGAGGGTAGAACCAAGAAAAAGGCCATTGAGGAAGACTGTGGAAAGGGTGGTTCCCCATGAGCCCCCAAAGAGAAGAACCATCATCTTAAGTATGACTCTCAGACTTTGACATCTAATGAAGTATGTCCTGCAGTTTTAATGAACTGTCAAAAACCTATAGCTTATGTTTCCCTCCCAATTTCTCCTAATGATAATGAAAATGCTTATCCATTATCTGTCCATTTGTGTATTGAAAGCAAGTAAATTGTAAACTTTAGAGGTCTATAACAGATGGTACTTTGCCCCAAGACAAACTGCATTTCTTTAAACAGATTGTGATGTGATTCTATACTTAGCATTGCTACTGATTTAAGTTTTTTAAAATACTGTAATGTCCTTTTGGAATTCAGAGGGTGCAGTGTAGCAATTTGATATGGTTTATAAATTCCAAAAATAGATATTAGATTATGTTTGTAAACTGGTCTGTAAACTGGGCATGATTAAATTATGATTAGGGCTTAGATTGAGCCACAACAGCAGGATGTTGAGTTCCACCCCTTTGGTGGACAAGGATTCACAGATAAAACTACACTGCAGAGCAGAGGAGTTAGTTGGAGTTTTGATGCTGGAGTTTTGACGTGGAGCCCAGGAAGTAAACACATAGGAGAAGAACACAGAGGAATAGAGTTGGCTCCTTAGACATGGCAGATGCCCTGGGGAGAGAGACAGAGCTGTTCACCTAATAGTCTACAGCTGGCCTTGTGGAGAGAGCACAGCAGCTGAGCCCAGAGAAGAAAAGAGCCATGAGAAGAGAGAAACCCAAGAAGCTTGAACTTTTGGCAGATGTCAGCAACCATCTTGCCCCAACATGTAGCAACAGACTTTAGTGAGGGAAGTAAATTTGCTTTATGGCCTAGCATCTATAAGGTCCTACACCAAATAAATACCCTTTATAAAAACCAACCAGTTTCTGATATTTACATCAGTACCCCTTTGGCTGACAAATACAGATGTGAAAAGATACAACATGCAAGCAGTAAGCTCATGAAGTCTACAGTGGTCAAATTAATATCAGATACAGTAGACTTCAATACAAAGAATTTATCAAAGATAGGGGGACCATTTCTTAAATAAGAGGACCAACTTATCAGGAAGATATAAATACCATAAATGAATATACTCTTAAGAAAATATATTGAAATATATGAAGCCAATATTTGACAGAATTAAAGGAAGAACTAGATAAATTCATCATCAGTAAAGACAAAAGAACTGAGAAACACTATCAATTATCTTGATCTAATCAAAATGTATAAAACACTACACCCAAGAACTTCAGAACATACATTATTTTCAAGGGCTCATTGCATGCTCACAAAGAAAGATGTTATATTGAGTCATAAGTCAAGTTGCAATCATATGAAAGAGTTGAAATCATACAGAGTATGTTCTCTTACCGCAAGTGAAATAATGTAGAAATCAATAACAATAATATATTTAGAAAAATGAAAATAATTGGAAATTAAACAGCACAGTTCTAAATAATCCGTGTGTTGAAGAAACCACAAGGCAAATTAGCAAATTTTTAAAAAGATTTATTTATTTATTTATTTATTTCCCCTTCCCCCCCACCCCAATTGTCTGTTCTCTGTGTCTATTTGCTGTGTCTTTCTTCTTTGTCTGCTTCTGTTGTTGTCAGTGGCATGGGAATCTGTGTTTCCTTTTGCTGCATCATCTTGTTGTGTCATCTCCCCATGTGGGTGGTGCCATTCTTAGGCAGGCTGCACTTTCTTTCGCACTGGGCGGCTCTCCTTATGGGGCACAATCCTGCACGTGGGGCTCCCCTATGGGGGGGGGACACCCCTGCGTGGCAGGGCACTCCTTGTACGCATCAGCACTGCACATGGGCCAGCTCCACACAGGTCAAGGAGGCCCAGGGTTTGAACCGTGGACCTCCCATGTGGTAGACGAATGCCCTAACCACTGGGCCAAGTCCGCTGCCAATTAGCAAATATTTTGATGTGATAGCCAGGCCCTGAACCTCAACAGACTTGCAATTCCTACCCTCTGGTTTACTGGACTTACCCCTGTCAGCTAACAGGGAGATAAAGAAGATCACCACCACACCAGGGAGCCACGAGTGCCTAGAACTGCAAGCAGGAGAGTTGCATCCATCATCCATGTGGAATCTAAGCCCCCTCTTGATATAGAGGTGGAGTAGACATAACCATCCCAGGGTTCACAGGATGGAGGAATACAGTATGGATTAGAGTGGACTTACTGATATTCTAGTATGGAACTATTGTGATTAGTAATGGAAGAAATTGTAGCATTGATGTGAAGAAAGTGGTGACAGTAGCTGCTGAGGGTAGGGAGAGGGAAGAGATACGATGTGGGGACATTTTGAGCACTTGTCCTGGGTAGTACTGCAGGCACAGATGGTAGACATTATATATCCTGCCATGGCCAACTGGGTGGACTGGAGGGGAGTGTAA
Source organism: Dasypus novemcinctus (assembly GCF_030445035.2). Lineage (NCBI taxonomy): Eukaryota > Metazoa > Chordata > Mammalia > Cingulata > Dasypodidae > Dasypus > Dasypus novemcinctus. Next base: position 52,872,964 of record NC_080695.1, on the reverse strand, counting down.
ACTACAATGTAAACCACTATCCACATGGTGCAGCAGTGTTCCAAAATGTATTCACCAAATGCAATGAATGTCCCACTATGATGAAAGAAGTTGTTGATGTGGGAGAACTGGGATGAGGGAGGTGGGGTGTATATAAGGACCTCATATTTTTTTAATGTAACATTTAAAGAAATGGAGAGAGAGAGAGAAAGAAAAGAACAGCTATTTCTGGGGCTCCACACACCCAATTCTGGCCTCATTGCAGCATGGAACATTGAAAGTCTTCCCTCCTATTCTTTACCAAGGATGTGGAAAGACACTAGGATGACAAGACAAGGAAGGGGGCTAGTGTCCTCCTGCCCTGCCTCAGGCATGTGGTCCCACTGTGTGAAAATCCTGACTTTATTAATGCATTGTTTCTCCTTTACAGTAAAGCAGGAAATTGAACACCAGAGAAAAGAGTACTCTGACCTCCAGGAACACATCACTGTCTTAGAAAAGACCCAGAAAGATTTGCAAAGAGCTCATTCTGAAAAAGTTAATAATATTGCTGTACGTTCATCTCAGGAATAATGTGGAAATCTGCGTAATTAAAATTGAGAGCTTTTTCTGACACAGACTTGTTCCTTTTCTAGGCTTTGACTGATTGCATTTCCCACTTGAGGAGTGTCTCTGAAAGTGCATTTGAGGACAATCACACAGATATGAATGGAGAACTGGCAGGTAAGATCGACCCCATTGAGGCCAGAAGGCTTTCCCCTTGGTTAAGTATTCAAGTGCTCTTTTCAGGCAGCTGCATCCCCTCTCCAGTACTGCCCTCATGGGCTCCCAGCCCTGGACTTGTGTCTCCAACTGCATGTGTGTGTCCTGTAAGGTGAGAGCTGGGCATGGCAGAGCAGGGGCACACAGGGAACCCTCACTTCTCACTTCCATGAAGAGTATACTGAATGTAGGTGAACTGTATTGCATATGGGGTCTATCCTAATTACAGTATTATTCTAAGGAAAACACTGATTACCACTTCACATCTAATAGGATGCCTACAACTTAAAAGACAGAAAATAACAAGTTTGGTCAGGATGGGGAGAAATTCTGGCCCCTGTACATCAAAGTTAGAAATGTACCAAGGTACAGCCACTTGGGAAAAAAACCATGGCTGTCACTAAAAAGTGAAACAGCATTATCTTCTGACCCAGCAATTTCTCTCTTAGTATATATCCAAGAGATAAGAAAACGTATGTCCACACCTGACATTGCACTGAAATATCCCAAGCAGCATTCTTTTTTTTTTTTTTTTATTTTTTATTGACTTTGTAATAATATTACATTAAAAATATATATGTGAGGTCCCATTCAACCCCACCCCCCCACCCCCCCTCTCCCCCCCCCAACAACACTCGTTCCCATCATCATGACACATCCATTGGATTTGGCAAGTACATCTTTGGGCACCTCTGCACCTCGTATACATTGGTTCACATCATGGCCCATACTCTCCTCTATTCCATCAAGTGGGCCCTGTGAGGATTTACAATGTCCGGTGATTACCTCTGAAGCACCATCCAGGGCAGCTCCATGTCCCGAAGACGCCTCCACCTCTCATCTCTTCCTGCCTTTCCCCATACCCTTTGTCCATTATGTCCACTTTTCCCAATCCAATGCCACCTCTTCTATGTGGACATTGGATTGGTTGTGTCCATTGCACCTCTATGTCAAGAGGAGGGTCAGATTCCACCTGGATGCTGGATGCAATCCTCCCATTTTCAGTTGTAATCACTCTAGGCTCCATGGTGTGGTGGTTGTCCTTCTTCAACTCCATCTTAGCTGAGTGTGGTAAGTCCAATAAATCAGATTGTAGGTGCAATCAGATTGTAGGTGCCCAAGCAGCATTCTTATAGGACCCCAAAGAGGAGACAAAACAATAACTATGAACTGATGAATACAAAGACAAAATATGGTATATCTAAAAAATGGGATGCAATTTCATAATAAAAAATGAAATATCGATACGTGCTACATGATAAAATTTTGAAAACATTTTGTTGAGTTAAGACACATAGAAAAGGTCACCTATTATAAGATCCTGTTTTCCTGAAATGTCCAGAATAGGTCAATTCCTAGAGAAAGAAATTAGTTTAGTGGTTGTTGGGGGGTGGGGACACGGGTTTGGGATAAACAGGGAGGAACTATTCATGGGTATGGGGTTTCCTGTTGGGAGTGAGGAAAATGTTTGGGAATTAGAAGGTGGTAATGTATGTTTGCATAACTTCTGCGTGTGAGTATAGTAGGAACTGCTAAACTGTATTTGCTAAAAGGGTAAATAGTATAATTCATCCATAATATGGAAATATTAAAAGTCAATTCCTTTTTGAATGTTTGAACATGAAAATAAGTGTTTACTTTGGTAACTCTAGAATCAAGAAAATATCAAGTAGGGATACAAAAGTTTAAATTGATCTAACATATGTGTGTTTTAGGTGGCATAAACACAAAGATGAAATTTCAAATGATACAGATGATGGATGTGTCCCAGGTATAAAACTTTTACACAGTGTCTGATTGCTGCCCAGGAGTTTTACTTACCCCTGACTTTTATCTGTATTTCTCTGCTTGGAATTCACAGGCAAAAATGGCCATCTCAGCAGCTGGGGATGAAATGAAACAATTAAAATGTCAACTGAGCACTTTAATGTCCACTAACTGTAAGCTGCAAGGTATGCTGCTTGTTGGAAAGCAACCCCCATTTAGTGGAAATGATTTTGCCCTAGGAAGGTAAAGCTTGACTTCTTGCTTTTGGGATTCTACTCTGTCCTCTCCCTGCCTCAACCATGTTCCTGGGTCTACAAGCTTACACAGAGAGGACAAGTGTTCTCCTTTACAAAGCAGAAAGAGGACTTGGAAGAGGATTGCTACTTGTTGAGGTATGTGAAAGCTGCAACAGAAGCAGAATGCAAAATTCTAAGGCTGAAAGTAGAGATTCTTGAAAAAAGCCTTGAGTCATGGAGGATGGCTGCTGAAGAGTAAGATGTTCATTTTCATGGTTATAATATGACTGCATAAGGGATGAGTGGAGTCAAAACTGATAATTGTCACCTTTTAGAATATTTAACAGAACTTTCTTTTCTATAGGAGGTACTGAGAATTGAACCCAGGACCGCATACATGCATATTAGGTGCTCAACCACGTAACTACACCAACTCCCACAGAATATTTTTGCCATTTTTAATCAGTACAGAAATACTTTGCCTTTACTGTTTTGATTTCCATTTTTATTTCCATGTTGGCTAGTTTCAAAGATCCTTGCTTGTAGTTTATCTGGGAGGGCAGAAGGGGTACTGGCTCTACCAGAAACTGCTGCTGAGGAAGTTTCTAACTTCTTAATTATCTGTTTCCATTCTGTGTTCCAGTACTTCCTTTACCTTTGCTTTCTCTGTGACCATGTTACTCGATTTAGATGTTCTCTTCCATTTGTTTTATTAACTCTTAAAAATCTGCAGTGTTTTGCAGGACATGTTTTTCAGTAGAATAAAATCTTCAAATGCTTTAGAGAATCTTTAGCTATCAAAAGTGTCATGCATTTTGTACATAAGGGAAATTTACCAAACATATATTATAGCATGTAGTTAGACAAGGAATATAGTCTTGGAGAACATACTAGGGCAATTCAATAGACATTCCAATCTACCTCTCAAATTTAGTGTTCAATAACTTTTGAAATATACATGTTTACTGTGCTTTTTTAGTTCTTCATCCACAAAAATACTCAATCTCTTTGAGAAGGGCTTTCTGGGGCCATTGCTATTTGTGTTTGCTGCTCTATTTTATCACTCAGAGTATACAGTACTCTGTGAAGAGACATGTCTTGCATAGGAAATACAGGTTATCTTTTATCATTGCTCAGGCCACTACTTTCTTATGGCATTAAATCATGACACCAGGCCACTCATTGATTTCTCCTTTTGATCTCACAAAGTGTCCCCTAATTACTTACCAAATTCTTTGAGATTCCCATATGGGAGGACCTGGACTCAATCCCTGGGACCTCCTGGTGAAAAAGAAAAAGAGAAAGCATGTCCATGTGGCAAGCCCATACCCAATAGAATGCCCACATGGTGAGCCAGTGCCTACATGAGTGCCCGCACAAGTGCCCACATGGTGAGACAGTGCCCTGTGCAAGTGAGTCACACAGCAAGATCAAGATGATGACACATCAAAAGAGAGACAAGGGGAGCAGCAGAGGCCAGGAACTGAGGTGGTGCAATTGACAGGGAAACTCTCTCCCTGTCAGAGGTCTCCAGGATTGAATCCTGGTGAATCCTAGAGGAGAGAAAATGAGAAGAGAAGACAACACGAACAGCAAAACAAACAGGGCAGGAGGAGGAGAAGGGGGAAAATAAATAAATAAATCTTTTTTAAAAGCAAAAAAAAACCAAAAAACCTAGATTAGGTGGCGAAGTGTGGTCTTTGCTACTCAGGTAATCTCATTTCTCTCACCTCTTAGGAGATGGTGCAAGGAAATGAGTAATAGGATACTAAATTGTGTATACGCAAACCACAGTGAATCTGTATGGAACCCTCTGGATATACCTTATGCTAAACATGGGTTCATAATGATATATCCAACTCTAAAGCATTATGATATGGATATTCTAGCCTTTTCTAGTTGCTCTTCTGGAACTTTCTACTCCAACCGAAAGAAACCTGGCTCCACCCATCTGCCATCTTTTTAATGTTAAACTGAAGTGTGTGAATGTGTTGAGTAAATTGATTTATAATTGTTCACCAATCCGCTTGTGGGAAATAATGATCAACTAGAATTCCATGGTTTAGTACAGCTCCTTTTAAATGTACAGATGTCACTCACTGACCCATCATCTGCAGTGACTGTTTAGACATTTGTCATAGATCTAGAGGCTTTTGTCATGATCTGCCTTCCAACCTGGGATCACTGGTTTCCAAAACGATTTTTTAATTTTGCATACATTGAGATTCACTCTTTGTGCTGTAAACTTCTACAGTTTTTGAAAATGCTTAGTGGCAGATATGTACCATTAAACGCCCTACAGTTGCATCCCCTATTCAACCCTGTCCATACTCCCGCCACAGCTCTGTCAACCACTAATCTGTCTACCATTTCTATAGTTTCCTTTTCTGTAATGTCACATAAAGAGGATCATATACTATGTGCCCTTAAATAATTATCACATTTAGAGGTAATATATGGACATCTTTTAAAACTCATATTATAGGGAAGCAGACTTGGCCCAGTGCTTAGGGTGTCTGTCTACCACATGGGAGGCCCGCGTTTCAAACCCCGGGCCTCCTTGACCCTTGTGGAGATGACCCATGAGCAGTGCTGATGCGCACAAGGAGTGCCGTGCCCCGCAGGCACGCAGTGCCATGTCCCCCACATAGGGGAGCCCCATGCACAAGGAGTGCACCCCATAAGGAGAGCTGCACCGTGCAAAAGCAAGTGCAGCCTGCCCCAGGAATGGTGCTGCACATGTAGAGAGCTGACACAAGATGACACAACAAAAAGAAACAGATCTCATGCCGCTGCCATCACAGAAGCGGACAAAAACAAGAACACGTAGCAAATGGAACAGAGAAGAGACAACTGGGGTGGGGGGTGGAAGGGGAGAGAAATAAAATAAATAAATAAATAAATAAATAAATAAATAAATAAATAAATAAATAAAACTCATATTATAGAAGGCTTTTACTGAAAAACAGGAGTGTCCTAGACCAAACTCTCTCACCTCTTTTTTGAGTTTATCACGTTCAAGTCTTTCATACATTTTTCTGCTATTTGTATCCATATTTCCAAATAATATTATGTGATGACTTACTGATATTTAAAATTTAAATAATTTCTAGTACTGTGAAAGAAGGGGAACCAGCTCTTTTCCTCCATGACCCTCTTACCATATGCTTTTGCTCACTCACTCTTCAAGAGGGGTGATCACCATATTGATGAAATAATCATCAGTTACATTAGTAGGCCTACATGAAGATTCTTGTTTCAGTCTGGGGTTTCCACAGAACAGAACATATATACACACGTATATAAGGGAATGTATATATATGCACACACACATATATCTCTATGCTTATAGATAGGTAAGTAGGTAGGTAGGTAGATAGGTATGCATGTGTGTGTGGTGGTATATTATAAGGTTTATTTTAAGGTATTGGCTCATATGAATGTGGCAGCTGGCAAGGTCAAAATGCATAGGGAAAGTTGTCCTGGAAAATCATCAGGAATTGAAATAGCAATCTTGATACAGAATTTGTTCTTCCTAGGAAAGTGCACTTTTTATTCTTGAGGGCTTCAACTGATTGAAGGAGGTCCACCTACATTGTGGAGAGTAATCTGTCTTGTTTCTTTTAGTTGCTATTGTGAATGGAATTTTTTCTTGATTTCTTCTTATGATTGCTCATTGATTATGTATAGAAACACTACTTATTTTAGGGTGTTGATCTTGTACCTGGCCACTTTGTTGAATTCATTGATTAGCTCTAAGAGGGTTGTTGTAGATTTTTCAGGATTTTCTGTATATATGATCATAGCAGCTGCAAACAGGAAACATTTTACTTCTTCCTTTCCAATTCAAATGCTCTTAATTTCTTTTTCTTGCCTTCCAGTACCTGTTGAATGAGAGTGGTGACTGTGTGCATCCTTCTCTTCTTCATGACCATACAGGGAAAGTGTTCACTCATTCACGATTAATTAGGTTGTTAGCTGTGAGCTTTTCATATATTACCTTATCATGTTGAGCAAGTTCCTTCTATTCCTAGTTCATGTTTTTTCCTTTCTTGTTTGTTTGGTTTTTATCAAGAAAGTGTGCTGTATTTTATCCAATGCCTTTTCTGCATCAATTAAGGGATTATGAGGTTTTTCCACCTTCGTTCCGCTAATGTGGTGTATTTCATTATTTGACTGTCTTATGTTGAGCCATACGTTCTGGATCAGGGATAAACCCCACGAAGTCATGGTGTATAATTCTTTTACTCTGCTGTTGAATGAGGTTTGTTGCCTTTTTTTTTGAGGGCTTTTGCACTGTATTCATAAGAGATATTCATCTGTAGTTTTCTCCTTTATTTTCTTTTTTATTTTTTTAGGGGGTACCAGTGAGTGAACCACTGAACCATGAATACATTCACTCCCCAATGAGGGTTGGTTTTTTTTGTTTAATTGTTTTTGTAGAAGGTATCATGGATTGAACCTTGAAATCCATCTACTCCCCTATAGTTTTCTTTTCTCATGGTATCATTATCCAGCTTTGGAGAGTGATGTTGGCCTCATAGAATGAGTTAAGGCTTGTTTCCTGTTCTTCAATTGTTTGGAAGAGTTTGAGAAGAACTGGAATTAAGTCTTCTTGGAATGTTCGGTAGAATTCCCCTGGGAAGCCATTTTGTAGGGCTTTTCTCTGTTGGCAGATGTTTGATTACTGATTCAATCTCTTTACTAATATTTGGTTTGCTGAGATATCTTTTTCTTGAGTCAATATAAGTAATTTGTACATTTCCAAGACTTTGTCTATTTCACCTGCATTATCTAATTTATTGGCGCACAGACCTTCATATTAGTATAGTCCTTTCTACTTCAGCAGTGTAGTGTCATTTGTGATTTTCATCATTTGTATCCTTTCTCTTTTGTTCTTTGTCATTTAGCTAAAGGTTCATCAAGTTTATCTATCTTTTAAAAGAACCAACTTTTGTGGTTTTTTGATGCCCTCTTTTATTTTTCTCTTTCATTTATCTCCACTGTAATCTTTGTTATTTCATTCCTTTTGCTTACTTTGGGATTAGTTTGCTCTTCTTTAACTACTTCTTCCAGTTTTGAGATTAGGTCTCTGATTCGGAGTGTTTATTCTTTTTTAATATAGGCACTTAGAGTATAAATTTCATCTCAGCAGTGACTTTGCTGCATCCCATGAGTATACTGTATTATTCTCATTTGCCTCAGTATACTTCCTAATTTAACTTCTCATTTTCTTTTTTCTACATCTATTTTTAATTTTTTCTCTCCCTTCCCCCTCTCACCCCCAGTTGTCTGCTCTCTATGTCCATTCACTGTGTGTTCTTCTGTGTCTGCTTGTATTCTTGTCAGTGGCACAGGGAATGTGTCTTTTTCTTGTGTCATCTTGCTCCATCAGCCTCCATGTGTGCAGTGCCACTCCTGGGCAGGCTGCACTTTTTTTGATGGGGCTAGTCTCTTTATAGGGTGCACTCCTTATGCATGGGTCTCCCCTATGCAGGGGAAACCCCTGCATGTCACAGCACTTCTTGTGTGCATAAGCACTGCACATGGGCCAGCTCACACATGGGTCAGGAGGCCATGGGTTTGAACCCTGGACCTCCCATGTGGTTGGCAGACATTCTATCAATTGAGCCAAATCTACTTCCCCTTATTTTCTCTTTAACCTATTAAGAATATCTTGTTTAATCATCACATATTTGTGAAGTTTCCATTTCTACCACTGTTACTGATTTCTAGCTACACTCCATTGTGTCAGAGAACATATTATGCATGATTTCAATCTTTTTAATTCATTGAGACTTGTTTTGTGACTCAATATATGTTCTATCCTGGATAATGATTCACAGGCTCTCAAAAAGGATGTGTATTCTCTTTTGTTGGGTGAGGTGTTCTATATATGTCAATTAGCTCTAGTTGGTTTAGTATATCCTTCACCTCCTGTAATCCCCTTTTAATCATCTAGGTAGATGTTCTATCTACCATATATTCAGGATGTTAAATTTTAACATGTTAAATTTTAACATCCTGAATATATAACAATCCCATTTGTTTTGAAACCAACTGAAGTTCAATAGCATACTCATACTTTTCATATACTCCCTTGCCCACCACCTTCATTTGTACTTACTACACTTATATCTTTGTACACTGTATGTCCAAAAACATAGATTTATCATTACTTTTTATGAATTTGCATTTTAGCACCTTTAGGAAAGATGAAGTGGAGTTACATAACAAACAATACAATGCAGTAACACTGGCATTTATAGTTACCCAAATGGTTACCTGTACCACAGATCTTTATTTCTTTTTGCTGCTTTGAACCACTGTCTAGAGTACCTTTCTCTTTCAGTCTGAAGAATTCCCTTTAGCATTGCTCACAGGGCAGGTCTACTGGTGATGAACTCTCTCAATTTTGTTTATCTGAGAATTTTTTTATCTCTTCCTCATTTTTGAAAGACATTCTTGCTGGATTTATAATTCTTGGTAGGCAGTTGTTTTCCTTCAGCACTTTAGGTGTTTCAACTTACTGCCTTCATGCCTCTCTAGTAACTGATGAACAATCAGCACTCAATCTAATTGGGACTCCCTTGTATATAACATGTTGCCTTTCTCTTGCAGATTTGGAACCCTCTACGAGTAGTTTACATTCAATAGTGTAATCAATATGTTATGATTTGGAAGCAGATGTGGTTCAAACAGTTGAGTGTCCACCTCACAAATGACAGATCCCAGATTCGGTTCCTGATGCCTCTTAAAGAAAAAAAAAACTAACAATGAGCAAAGAACGAGAAAAAAATGGGTAGAGCAAAAACAACAATGACAACAACAAACAACAAACAGACAATGGGTGAAACAAAAAGCAAAAGACAACAATGAACAAAAACAATGAGGAAACAGCCCAGAGACATCTGAGGTGAGCAATTATGAGATGTGAGTTTCTTCATATTATCCTGTTTAGTGTTCTCTAAACTTCTTGGATACACATATTCACTTATTTTGCTAGGTTTGGGAAGTTCTCTATCATTATTTCTCTGACTTCATTTTGTCACTTCCTCTCTTTCTTCTCCTTCTTAGATGCTCATCATCATACCATGATGCACCTGATGGTGCGCCACAGCTGTCTTGCTTTTATTTTCACTTGCATTATTTTTTGTTCTATTGCTCAGACTGACTCATTTCAAGTGTCTTTTTTTCAACCTCACTGGTTATTCCTTCTGTCAGCTCCAAACTGTTCATGAATAGCTCCTGGGCATTTTTCTTTTCAATTTTTTTTGTCTTGAACTGCATTATTTCTGTTTGGTCCCTTTTTTTCTTTTTGTTTAGACTCTAATATTGCTCATTCACTGTGCCCCTGATAGTGTTTAGTGCTTTGTCTGTACTTAATTTCATATACCCTATCATTTTTAAGATCTTTGTTTAAAAGACTTTTTCAGTATGTTCACATTCTCTTCTTCTTTGTTGGAGTTTTTTGGATTTTTATCCTTGGATGGGCCATTATTTCCTGTTTCATTGATTGTTTTGTACTCTTGTTGCACACTGTACATTTTACCATTTTAAGATTTTATCTCTGGGATGTATTCCCTCAGATGTCTGTTTCTTGGTTTCAGAACTGTGGCAGCTTGAGATTATTTAATAAATCTCAAACAGAGAAAGATTACATTTAAAAACTAATTAATTCCTGTATGTGTGATACACTTTGCATTAAATTTGGTTGAGGGACCTTTAAATAGATTACCTGATAAGATAGATTCAGACCTTTTGATTGGAATATGTCAGCAGGGCATGATTCATGTTGAGTCTCCACACCCTCACTGGGACTGATAACATGAGACTCAGGCAGAAAGAGGAAAATACAGCCACATATTTGATCCTACCATGTATGAGAGAGGATCACTTAAGCATGAAGACCCAAGTGTCTAGGGCCCACAGTACAACTTAAGAGGAAACGATGAGCCCAGAGGGAAAGGTGAAACCTTTGCAAAGATCAGTTGCCATCTTGCTTCATCATGTGGCAACATGCCAGGATCAGCAGAAACTGACTTTGGTGAGAAAGCATCTCTGATGCTGCCTTGGTTTGGATGTTTCATGGCCTTGGAACTGTAAACTTTTACCTCAAATGATTGCCCTTTTTAAAAGCCAACACACTTCTAGCACTTTGCATCAGCATCCCTTTGGCAAATGAAAACACAAAATTATCTCAAGAAGGATCAATGACCTAAATATAAGAGCCAGTAGTATAAAACCTCTAGACAAAAATATAGGGAAACATTTTCAGGATCTTTTGTTAATTAATAGTTTCTTAGACTTTACATTAAAACACACAAATGCAAATGAAAAAATAGGCAAAAGAGATCTCCTGAAATTAAAAATGTTGGATCTTCAAAGGACTATTATCATGAAAGTGAAAATTCAACCTACTCAATGAGATATTTGTGAATCACATACCCAATAAGGGTTTCATATCCACAATATATAGAGAAGTCCTAAAATTCAACAATTGAAAAGACAACCTAATTAAAAAATGGACAAAAGACTTGACAGACATTTCACCAAAGAGGATATAAAAATGGCTAAAGAGCGCATGAAAATGAAACAGTAATAATACATTTAAACATTAGAAATAAAATACATAACTTGGAAAAAATAAAATAAGGTAAAAAAATTAGGGTATTAAAAAAGTGAAAAATAGTATACAATTTTTTAAATGTTTCCTTTCCTATTAATTGAATTTGGCAGTATATTAAGCTTCATTTTTTAAGAAGTTTTGGGTCACAAACAGGTTCAACTATGGCAGGGGAAGAGCATTGGTGTGGGATGTCATTGCTGGGGGATGTATGGGATGGACTTTGCCTGGATATGCATACAGGGTATATAGATATGTTTGGATATTCATTGGGTATTGACAGAGTGGGTAGTGATGCACATGACAACTGAGGGAGTGCTGGGTTCCCATCCTGGGGAGCTCTGCCACATTCCCAAATGAAACCACAAAAATTCCCCAAATGCAAGGGCAATGACCAGTGAAGAAGGATGGTCCAATGATGGGCCCTTGATACTGATGGCTAAGCTTATGAGACTGTTGCATCTGAAATTTCAACTTGGCCTGATGTTGCAGGGTGCCTAAGAGTTACCTCCTGAGAGCCTCCATGTTGGTCAAATGTGGCCACTGTCTAAGTTAGATTTAGTATATAAATGCATTACCTCCCCGCTGCATGGGACATGACTCCCAGAGATAAGACTCCCTGGTGCTGAGGGATTACTACCAAGCACCTGGTGGTGATGCAACTGGAAAAAGACCTTGAATAAAAGGGGGAAATGGTAAAGAGAAATGAGTTTATATGTCTAAGAGACTGCAAAATTAGTTGGAAGGTCATCAGAGAGGTTGTGCTTATGCATGTCTCAGCGGGATCTCATAGACAAAGTAGATACAACTCTAGGTAGTGGTCTCTTAAGGGCTATGGAGACACCCAGCTCCTTTGGTCATGTCAGATGGTTCCAGGTTCTGGTGCCTTGTCAATGAACCCTACTTTGGAGTTTGTGCTCCAGAGTGTGATGGAATTGGTCTCAGATACATCTTCTCTACACGTGCCTCTTCTACCAGTTTTATTGAACCCGTGGTTGGCACTGGAGTTGGTGTAATCCCAGGAGATTTGAATCTCTGGGCTGTCCATGTGCCAACTGTGCCCTGAGCCTCAGCAGAGCTGGAGCATCTACTCTCCAGTTTGTTGGACTCATCCAGGCCAGCTGACAGGGAGGTGAGGATGGATTACCACCACACCAAGGAAAAAGGAGAGTCTACAGATAAGGGTAGGAGAGTGCCATCCACCAACCATGTGGGATCCAAGACCCCTCTCAATTGAGAGGTGGAGTGGGCATCACCAACCCAGGGTCCTCAGGATGGGGGAATAAAATATGGACAAAGTGGACTTACTAGTATTCTACTATAGAATTATTGTGACTCTAGCAATGGAAGATATCATATCACTGATGTGGAGACAGTGGCCACTGGAGTTGCTGAAGGCAGGGAGAGAGAAAAGGTGTGATTTGGGGGCATTTTCAGGACTTGGGGTTGTCCTGAATGATACTTCAGGGACAGATGCAGGACATTATATAACCTGCTATAACCCACTGAAAGGACCTGGAGGGAGTATAAAGTATAATGTAAACTATAATCCATGCTGTGTGGCAGAGCTCCAAAATGTATTCACCAAATGCAATGAGTGCACCAAACTAATGGAAGAAGTTGTTGATGGAAATGTGGGGAGTGGGGAGTGGGGCATATGGGAACCTCGTATATTTTTTAATGTAACATTTTGTGGATTTATGTATCTTTTAAAAATAAATAAAAGTATATCAAAAAGAGGATGGACAAAGAAAAAAACACACGAAAAGATACACAACATTACTAGTTATAAAGGAAAAGCAAATCAAAATAATGAGATAACATTTCACACCCACCAGAATGGCTACTACTGAAAAAAAACAAACCCAAATTTCAAGTGTTGGACAGGATGCAGAGAAATAGGAACACTCATTCATTGATGGTGGAACTGTATAGTGATGCAGCTTCTGTGGAAAACTTTTAGCAGTACCTCAGAAAGGTAAGTTATACAATTACCATATGACACGGCAATCTCACTACTAGGTATATAATCAGAAGAACTGAAAGTAGGGACTGGAACAGATATTTTCATAAAGATGTTCATAGTGGCTTTAATCACAATTCCCAAAAAATGGATGCAATCTGAATGTCCATCAACTGAAGAATGGGATAAAATAAAAAATGTGGTACATAGATATGATGGAATATTATTCAGCTGTAAAAATGAACCAACTCCTGATGCATGCAACAACATGATGAACTTTGAGGAAATAATGCTGACTGAAATAAGCCAGACAAAAGGACAAATATTGTCTGATCTCGCTGGAATGAACTAATTATAATAAGCAAATCCACAGAGTTAGTATCCAGAATGCAGATTATGAGGTAGTGGATACTTAATTTTTGCAGAATTTGTCTTTAGGTTGATTCCAAAGGTTTGGAAATGGGTGATGGTGTTGGTACCATCTTATTGTGAGTGCAATTATTAGCACAGAATTACGTATATGAATGTGGTTGAAAGCAGGAAGTTTTGGGTCATGTTTGTTAATAGAATGAAAATTAGAAGATACAACAGCACTGTATTACAGTGAACCCTGTTACAGGTGATGACTATGGTTAATAGTATAAGAATGTCCTTTCATGAATTATAACAATTGTATGATGCAAATACAAGGTGTTCATCATAGGGTGGTATATGGGAAAAAATACTCCTAATGTAAACTATGCACTATAGTTAATATTATTTTCACTTAATCAGTGAAAATAAATGGACTTATGTAACCAAAAAGTGTAGAGTAAAAGTTGTGAACTTAGAAAACAATCAGGCTCTCATCATACAGGGCTCCTATACATCACCCCACCACCACCACCTTGCATTGGTGTGAAACATTTGTTATAAACTATGAAAGCATATTTTCAAAATAATACTAACTATAGCCCATATATTACATTTGGTTTATTTTTCCCAACCTACCTGATTATTAACGTTGTGTATTAGTATGATATGTTATATATCATGACAGAACATCCTCATATCTGTTTTGCTAACCAAAGTCTGTCTTCCACATCAGGAACCACTGTGTTAATGCAGGCCCATGCCTTGTACAAACCATTCAACATGCATACCAAGTAGCTCTCCTTTCTTTTTTCTTTTTTTGGAAATAAATTTCATTGATACATATTAATAAAGCATAAGTCCATCAAAAGTGTACCATCAATAGTATTTGGTAAAATCACATAGTTGTGCATTCATCAGTTCAATCATTTAGAGACTCTTAATTATTCCAGTAATAATAATAAAACCAACCAAACACAACCCAACACCTCTCAATCTATCTATGCTTCCATAGCCATACATGCATAGCTGCTATTGTTTCATTCTCTCTAGATTTGTATTTATATTTTGTAAAAACAGCCATATATGCAGTGTCATTTTTTACATGAGGTTTCACTATGTCATACAGGACCATGTTACATTTCTTAGCTTTCCTTCCAGTATATACATGTCCTTAGGCGTTTGCTTTCCACCATTGTCATACCCATATAATAGTTGTTAGTCACAAACACCATGATGTACTCTCACCATTTCCATTGATTTCCAAAGATTTACAAACAACTTTTTAACCAATTCTGTACAGATTAACCATCAGCTTTCCATTCTCTACCCTCCTTCTAGTTTCTGGTGACCTATATTCTAATTGTTAATTCCAGGAGTTCACGAAATATATTTAGTCATAATAGCACTCATATAATATTTGTCCTTTAGTGTCTGGCTTGCTTCACTCAACATCATGTCCTCTAGGAGTGTTAGCATTTGCCTGTGAAGCCGTCTGGTCCCTGACTTTCATCTTTGGGAGGTATTTGATGACTATTTCAATCTCTTGAGTTGTGATTGGTTTACTGAGGTGTTTTATCTCTTCTATAATCAGTGTAGGTGATTTATATGTTGTAAGAATCTGTCCATCTTGTCCCCATTGGCTAGTGTTTTGGCATTCAGTTGTTCATAGTATCCTCTTATGATCTCTCTTGTTTCTGATGAATACTGAGGAATAGCCTTTCATGAATGTGAACAAATGTACCACAGTAATGCAAAGTGTGAACAATGGGTGGTGGTAAGTATGGGAACACTATTTTTTATAGGATTTTTCTGTAAACTTACAACTTCTCTAATTTAAAATAAATGCAAACACCCATTAAGCTAAATGAAAAAAAGAGACACAAGAACTACTTATTATACAATTCTATTTATATAAAATATAAATATAAATAACTCTGTAGAGACAGATATAGATTAGTGGTTATATAAGGCTAGGGAAGGAGAGAGCAATTGAGAGGTGATTGTTAAGGTATAGGAGGTTTTTATTTTAGGAATAAGAAAATGTTCAAAACTGACTGCATAATTTATTAATTCACAACTCCTGGATTATATTAAAAGCCACAGATTGTACATAGTGGATGGATTGCTTGGTATGTGAATTTATCTCAATAAAACTCCTTTAAAAAAAAAAGCAGTGTCAATATATTCAGAAAGACTGAAATCACACAGAAGTTCTTCTCCAGACACAATGGAATGAGTAAGGAATAAATGAAAGAGGGAGAACTGGAAATTCACAAACGTGGAAATTAAACAATATAATCTTAAATAACCCATGGGTACAAGAAGAAATCACAAGGGGAAATAGGAAATACCTTGAAAGAAATGAAATCAAAATGACAATATACCAGAACTCATGGGATGCAGTAAAGGTATGCTGAGAGATAAATTTATAATTGTAAATGTTTAAATTTATTTATTTATTGATGGCCATTCACTGAATTTTTTTCCTTTTCACAGAACATTTATTTTTTTTTATGAGGACCTCACTTTTTTTATCATTTTCTTTTACTTTTTTATTTAATTTTTTGTTAAATTAAAAAAATATGAGGTCCACATATATCCCCCACCCCCTCACCCCACTCCTCCCACATCAACAACCTCTTTCATCATCATGGCACATTCAATGCATTTGGTGAATACATTTTGGAGCACTGCTGCACCACATGAAGAGTGGTTTACAATGTAGTTTACACTTTTCCCCAGTCCACCCAGTGGGCCATAGCAGGATATACAATGTCCAGCATCTGTCCCTGCAGTACCATCCAGGACAACTCCAAGTCCTAAAAATGACTCCACATCATATGTCTTCTTCCCTTTCTCTACTCTCAGCAGCTACCATGAACACTTTCTCCACATCAATGCTACAATTTCTTCCATTACTAATCACAATAGTAGAATATCAGTAAATCCACTCTAATCCATACTCTATTTCTCCAGCCTGTGGACCATGGGATGGTTATGTCCACTCCCCCTCTATATCAAGAGGGGGCTTAGATTCCACATGGATGATGGATGAAATTCTCCTGCTTGCAGTCATAGGCACTCTTGGCTCCCTGGTGTGGTGGTTGACCTTCTTCACCTCCCTGTTAGCTGGCCAGGGCAAGTCCAATAAGTCAGAGGATAGGAGTTGCAAGTCTGCTGAAGCTCAGGGCCTGACTGTCACATGGACAATCCAGAGATTCGGGTCTCCTGAGTATATTCCAACATAAACACCAACCACAGGTCTGGTAAAAGTAACAAAAGAGGCATGTGTAGAAAGGTAATATCTGAGTCCAACTCCATCACACTCAGGAACACAAATTCCAAAGTCGGGCCACCTGACATGGCCTTGAACTCCAGAGCCATCTGCCATGACCATAGAACCTGTGGGTCTCTGTAGACCTCAGGAGAACCAGTACCTGGATTTCTATCTACTTTGGCTGTCTCTGGTATCCTGCTGAGGCATGCATAAGGCTTACCCCTCTGATGACTGCCTGACTCTTTTTTGGAGACTCATAGCCATATAAACTCATGTCTCCTTTCCATTTCCCCCTTTTATCAAAGGTCAAAAACCAGTTTTTAACACCTGATATTACATGAAGGCTGAGATATTCCGCTGGTCTGATTTGACCCTTTTATTCAAGGTCTTTTTCTAGTTACATCATCAGCTGGTGCTTGGTATTATTCCCTTGGTACCAGGGAGGCTAATCCCCAGGAGTCATGTCCCTTGCTGAGTCGGGGGAGGTAATACATTTACATGCTGAGTTTGGCTTAGATAGTGGCCACATTTGAACAACATGGAGGCTCTCAGGAGGTAACTCTTAGGCACCATGCAGCTCTAGGCCTAGTTCATATTTCAGGCATACAGGCTCATAATTATTTTTTATTGATATTGTAAAAATATTACATTAAAAAAAATGAGGTCCCATTCAACCCCACCACCCCCACCCCACCACTCCCCCCCCCCCCCCCCCCCAGCAACACTCACTCCCATCATCATGGCACATCCATTGCATTTGGTAAGTACATCTCTGGGAATCTCTGCACCTCATGGTCAATGGCCCACATCATGGCCCATACTCTCCCACATTCCATCCAGTAGGCCCTGGGAGGATTTACAATGTCCAGTGATTGCCCCTGAAGCACCATCCAGGGCAACTCTAAGTCCCAAAGGTGCCTCCACATCTCATCTCTTCCTGCCATTCCCCATACCCATCAGCCACCATGTCCACTTTTCCCACTCCAATGCCACCTTTTCTCTGTGGACCTTGGATTGGTTGTGTCCGTTGCACCTCTATGTCAAGAGGAAGCTCAGATTCCACATGGATACTGAATGTAATCCTCCTGCTTTCAGTTGTAGGCATTCTAGGCTCCATGGTGTGGTGGTTGTCCTTCTTCAACTCCATCTTAGCTGAGTGAGATGAGTCCAATAAATCAGATTGTAGGAGCTGAAGTCTGTTGAGGCTCAGGGCCTGGCTATCATATTGTCAGTCCAGAGATTCAAATCCCCTAAATATATCTTAAACCCCAACACCAACTACAATTCCAGTAAAGTAGCATGAAAGTCTTGTGAAAAGAGATCCCATCTGAGTCCGATTTCATCACACAGAAACACCAGCTCCAAAGAAGGGCCATCTGACATGGCAGTGAACCCCATCTGCCATGACCATAGAACCCGTGGGTCTCTTTAGCCCTTAAAGGAACGAATACCTGGGGTTGTATCTACTTTATCTGTCTCTTAGACTCTGCTCAGTTGTGCATAAGGGCAATCCTTCTGACAGCCTCCAGACTCTTTTTTAGAGACTCGTAGAAATATAAACTCATTTCTCCTTTTCATTTCCCCTCTACATTAGGTCAAACAGCATTTTAAAGTCATGTTATTATATGTAGACAGGGATATTCTGCTGATCTGCATTGAACCTTCAATTCAAGGTCATTTTCCAGTTGCATCATCAGTTGGTACTTGGTAGTGAACCCTCGGTGCCAGGGAGGCTCATCTCCAGATGTCATGTCCCACGCTGGGGGGAAGCATTGCATTTACATGTTGAGTTTGGCTTCGAGACTGGCCACTTTTGAGTAACATGAAGGCTGTCAGGAGGAAATTCCCAGGCACATTGCTGCTCTAGACCTTGTTCTTATTTCAGGCATATAGGCTCACAGCATAGTCATTAGAATCATGCTGTTACTTTTGGACCCTCATTCCTTCCTGGTCCTTACCGTTGCACCTGGGGGACTGCCGCTGCTCCCCTAGGGACCTCGACAGGGCATCCCTGGCCAGGAACCCAGTACCCCCCCAGCTGTAGTTTTTAATTGTTGCCACTATGAGTATATCCAAACATTACCATGCACCCTGGACATATGCCCTGTATAGCTCCCTGCCAGCCATATATCACCTGTCAATAGTGTCCTATACCAGTATTCCTCCACTGCCATTGTTGAACCACTCTGTGATCCAAAACTTCCTGAAAATT
Source organism: Dasypus novemcinctus (assembly GCF_030445035.2). Classification (NCBI taxonomy): domain Eukaryota; kingdom Metazoa; phylum Chordata; class Mammalia; order Cingulata; family Dasypodidae; genus Dasypus; species Dasypus novemcinctus. The sequence continues at coordinate 52,853,788 of NC_080695.1, read as the reverse complement.
GAAGCCCAATATTATGTCAGGATCCCTTACTAGTAAAATGGCATTTAGTGATAGAATTAAAGGTTAAATATAGAATACGTGTTGACTTGGAAAAATTCTACATCCTATCTTTTTCTTTTTTTTTTCCCTAATTATTGAACTTCTCTTCACAAGAGCCCTAGACCACAGTAATTCATATATACAATATACAGTACTCCCACACATCTACCATAAAACCTTTTCCCTTCCACAGCGATATTCTTATAACTTATTCATATCATATTTACTTAAACTGATGTACAGACTCTGAGACAATAGCTTTCAAACAAGGTGACATCTGTGCTTACATTGTGGTCCATATATTAGGATATACAGTTTTCTAAATTTTTAGTTATCCTATGTTTTACATTATGGTTTACATTATTAGTCTGTTTACATTATTAGTCTGTTACATTATTATATGTTTATGGTGTAATATTACATGTTTTATATCCATCCTTGTGTACTCTCGTGAAACTCCTCTCTTACCCCACGTTTATTTTGGTTCCACACATTTAACATCCATTTTCCCATCCCCTTGGTGCCCACAGTGACAGCCAACCTCCATTTCCCAAGGAGCCACGTCCAGAGATACTTGCAACAGTGTTCAGGGCCCAACTTGCTCAACTGCCCCAATGCCCTGGGAGCCACCCTTTCTCTCAAGAGATACGGTTCCCTCTATTTGATGGCATTAGTCCTCCCCAGGATGTGGGTCCACCCCCACTCTCACTACTTGGGTCTCTACCCAATGGTACCACCCACTCTGGCAAAATGAGCATTCAGACATTCCCAGGAGCCCGTCCCACATCAGACCATCCCCTCCGAGCATCCTAAACAGGTAACCCTCTTAATTATATTTTGATACTATTATTTCAGCATTTTACTCTCAACCAACACCTGACACTCTCCTATGTTCGTATGCTACCCCTCCCTCCCCCCACTTTTTCGGCAATATTACCCATCTACCCATCCCCAGCCCCCCTCAAATCCACAAAGCCCCCCCCAAAGGCAACCCCTTGCCCCCATTTTATCTCTTCTTTGTGTTCATACTTACCGCCAGCTCATCATAAATTCCACCCCTGCAGACGTCGGCTCACATCCTTCCTCCACCTCCCGATGTCCTGTAAGCCTATCGTTCAGTCTCTACCTCTCTGAGGCACCTTCCTTATTTCATATCATTGAGGTCATGTAGTATTTGTCCTTCAATGCCTGGGTTGCTTCGCTCAATATAAGGTTCTCAAGAATCATCCATGTTATCATGTGTGTTTGTAGTGTATTTGTTCTTACAGCCGAGTAGTATTCCATTGTGTGTATATAGCACATTTTATTGATCCACTCATCTGTTGATGGACATTTGGGATGATTCCAACTTTTGGCGATAGTGAACAATGCTGCTATGAACATTGATGTACATATATAGATTTGTGTCCTTGCTTTCAGTTCTGCTGGGTGTATACCCATCTGTGGTATTGCTGGGTCATATGGCAAATCTATGGCTAGTTTTTTGAGAAACCGCCAAACTGTCCTCCAGAATGGTTGGATCCTTCTGCATTCCCACCAGCAGTGGATGAGTGTTCCCCTTTCTTCACATCCTCTCCAGCATTTGTATTCTTCAGTTTTTTCCATAGCTGCCAATCTTATGGGAGTAAGATGGTATCTCATTGTAGTTTTGATTTGCATTTCCCTGATAGCTAGAGATTTGGAGCATTTTTTTCATGTGCTTTTTAGCCATTTGTATTTCTTCTTTGGAGAAGTGTCTGTTTAAATCTTTTTCCCATTTTCTTAAATGGGTTGTTTATCCTTTTATTTTCAAGATATAGGAGTTCTTTATATATGCAAGTTATAAGTTTCTTATCAGATATATGGTTGCCAAATATTTTCTCCCACTGTGTGGGCTCCCTTTTTACTTTCTTGACAAACTCCTTTGAGGTGAAAAAGGCTTTACTTTTGAGGAAGTCCCATTTATCTATTAGTTCTTTTGCTGCTCATGCTTTTGGTGTGATATTCATGAATCCATTTCCTATTACAAGGTCCTGTAGATGTTTCCCTATACTGCTTTCCATGGTTTTTATGGTCTTGGCTCTTATATTTAGGTCCTTGATCCATCTTGAGTTGATCTTTGTATAAGGTGTGAGATGGTAATCCTCTTTCATTCTTCTACATATGGCTATCCAGTTCTCCAGACATCATTTGTTGAATAGGCCACTCTCTCCCAGTTGAGAGGGTTTGGTGGCTTTATCGAATATTATATGGCTATATATGTGAGGTTCTATATCAGAGCTTTCAATTCGATTCCATTGGTCTGTGTGTCTCTCCTTATGCCAATACCATGCTGTTTTTACTACTGTAGCTTTGTAGTATGTTTTGAAGTCAGGAAGTGTGATTCCTCCGATTTCATTTTTCTTTTTCAATATGTCTTTGGCTATTCAGTGCCTCTTTCCTTTCCAAATAAATTTCATAGTTAGTTTTTCTAGTTCCTTCAAGAAGGCTGTGTTGATTTTTATTGGGATTGCATTGAATGTGTAGATCAGTTTTGGTAGGATAGACATGTTAATAATATTCAGTCTTCCTATCCATGAAGAAGGAATATTCTTCCATTTATTTAGTTCTTATTTGATTTCCTTGAACAGACTTGTATAGTTCTCAGTGTATAAGTTTTTTACCTCTTTATTTAAATTTATTCCTAAGTATTTGATTTTTTTATTTACTATTGTGAATGGTATTTGTTTCTTATTTCCTCCTGATCTTGCTCATTATTGGTGTACAGAAATGCTACTGATTTTTGTGCATTGATCTTGTAACTTGCGACTTTACTAAACTCATTTATGAGTTCTAGAAGCTTTGTTGTAGATCTCTCAGGGTTTTCTATGTATAGGATCATGTCATCTGCAAATAATGAAATTTTGACTTCTTCCTTTCCAATCTGAATGCCTTTTATATCTGGTTCTTGCCTCAGTGCTCGAGCAAATACTACTAAGACAATGTTAAATAGGAGCGGAGACAATGGGCATCCTTGTCTTGTTCCTGAGTTTAGAGGGAAGGATTTTAGGATTTCTCCATTGTAAGCAATGTTGGCTTTAGGTTTTTCATAAATGCTCCTTATCATGTTCAAAAACTTTCCTTGTATTCCAATCTTTTGGAGTGTTTTTATCAAGAAAGGGTGCTGTATTTTGTCAAATGCTTTTTCTGCATCTATAGATAGAATCATGTGATTTTTTTCCTTCAATCTGTTTATATGGTGTATTACATTGATTGATTTTCTTATGTTGAACCATCCTTGCATACCTGGAATAAATCCCACTTGGTCATGGTGTATAATTCATTTAATGTGTTGTTGAATATGATTAGTAAGTATTTTGTTAAGTATTTTTGCGTCTAGGTTCATTAGAGAAATTGGTCTGTAATTTTCCTTTCTTGTGGTGTCTTTGTTTGGCTTTGGTACTAGAGTAATGTTGGCATCATAGAAGGAGTTCAGCAATGATCCTTCTGTTTCCATTTTTTGGAATAGTTTCAGCAGGATTGGTGTTAGTTCTTTCCGGAATGTTTTGTAGAACTCACCTGTGAAGCCATCTGGCCCTGGGCTTTTCTTAGTTGGGAGATTTTTAATGACTGATTCTATCTCTCTGCTTGTGATTGGTTTGTTAAGATCATCAATTTCTTCTTTCATCAATATGGGTTGCTTATGTGTTTCTAGGAATTTGTCCATTTCCTCTAAATTGTCATTTTTGTTGGAATATAGTTTTTCAAAGTATCCTCTTATGATAGTCTTTATTTCTGTGGGGTCAGTGGTGATATCTTCTTTCTCATTTCTTATTTTGTGTATTTGCATCTTTCTTTTTTTCTTTGTTAGTCTCACTAAAGGTTTGTCAATTTTGTTGATCTTCTCAAAAAACCAGCTCTTGGTCTTGTTTATCTTTTCAAGTGCTTTCTTATTTTCTATTTCATTTAGTTCTGCTCTTATCTTTGTTATTTCCTTCCTTATTTTTCCTGTTGGGTTACTTTGTTGTTGTTTTTCTAATTCCTCCAAATGTGCAGTTAGTTCTTCAATTTTTGCTTTTTCTTCTTTTTTGATATATGAATTTATGGCTATAAATTTCCCTCTCAGTACTGCTTTTGCTGCATCCCATAAATTTTGGTATGTTGTGTTATCATTATCATTTGTTTCAAGGTAGTCATTGATTTCTTTTGAGATTTCCTCTTTGACCCACTGTTTTTCTAAGAGTGTGCTGTTTAATTTCCAAATCGTGGTGTGAAATCTGGGCCTCTGTCCCTTGCAAATTTCCAGCTTGACTCCACTGTGGTCAGAGATATTGTTTTGTATGATTTCAATCTTTCTGAATTCATTCAGCCTTTCTTTGTGTCCTAGCATATGGTCTATCTTGGAGAATGATCCATGTGCACTTGAGAAAAATGTATGTCCTGCTGTGTTTGGGTGTAATGATCTATATATGTCTATTATATCCAGCTCCTCTAATATACTATTCAGATGTTTTGTTTCTTTGGTGATTCTCTTTTGAGATGTTCTGTCCAGAGTTGAAAGTGGTGTATTAAAATCCCCCACTATAATTGTAGATGTATCTATTCTTTCACTTAGTTTTTCCAACGTTTGCCTGACGTATTTAGAGGCACCCTTGTTAGGGGCATAGATATTTATGATTGTTCGATCTTCTTGACAGATTTTCCCTTTCACTAAAATGTAGTATCCTTCTTTGTCTCTCACAATTGTTTCACATTTAAAGTCTATTTTGTCTGATATTAATATAGCTACTCCTGCCTTTTTTTGGTTATTGTTAGCTTGTATGATTGTTTTCCAGCCATTCACTTTCAATCTCCATGCGTCTCTGGGTCTAAGATGTGTCTCTTGTAGACAGCATATGGATGGGTCATATTTCCTTATCCAATGTCCCAGTCTGAATCTTTTGATAGGTGAGTTTAATCCGTTGACATTCAGTGTTATTACTTTCAAGGAATTATTTGTGTTAGCCATATTTTGATTGGATTTGTGTTTGTTATGTTTTGTTTGCATTTTTTCCTTCTATTTTTGTCTTTTTTGTTGCTCTTACACTCTCCTCCAACTCTGCCTGTCCTGTTTTTTCCTTTCTTCCTGCAGAACTCCCTTTAGAATTTTTTGAAGGGGAGGTTTCTTGTTGGTATACTCTTTCAGTTTCTGTTTATCTGCGAATATTTTGAACTCGCCATCATTTTTTAATGCTAGTTTAGCTGGATAGAGTATTCTTGGTGGGAATTTTTTTTCCTTTAGTACCTTGACTATATCATACCACTGCCTTCTTGCCTCCATGGTTTCAGAAGAGAAATCAGCACTTAATCTTATGGCGCGTCCCTTGTATGTGATGGTTTTCTTTTCTCTTCCTGCTTTTAGAATTTTCTCTTTGTCTTGAGCATTGGATAATTTGACAAGTATAGGTCTTGGGGTTGGCCTGTTGGGGTTTATGACCAGTGGGGTGCCCTGTGATTCTTGGATATGTACATCTGTCTCTTTCAGTAGATTTTAGAAATTTTCAGCCATTATTTCCTGCAACACTCCTTCTGATCCCTTTCCCTTCTCTTCTCCTTCTGGAATGCCTATAATATGTATGTTTGAGCATTTTGCATTATCATTCAGGTCCCTAAGTCCTAGCTGGATTTTTCTACCTTTTCATCAGCCAATTCTACTATCTGTTTGATTTCCAATGTACTGTCCTCCAAATCACTAATTCTCTGCTCTGCCTCTTCTAGTCTGCTGATATTGGCTGCAAGTGTGTTTTTTATTTCTTGAACTGTGGTGTTCATTCCCATCATATCTGTTATCTTTTTGCATATGTCTGCAATTTCCCCTCCAAGTGTTGTCTTCATGTTGTTAACTTCTTCCTTTACTTCATTAAATTTATCGGTGATAAATGTTCTGAGATCTTTCATTGCTTGTGAGAAGTTCTGCTCCCCTTCCTGGTTTTTAGTTTGTTCATTGGATTCAGCCATGTTTTCCTGATTACTGGTTTGATTTGTAGTTTTTTGTTGCTGTCTCATCATCATTTTATCTTGACAGGTTTAATCAGTTCCTTAGCTCCTTTGTCTAGTCTTGGAGATTAATTAGCTTTTGGTTTTGCGTAAGTGTTATATCTTCTCTTTGTCACTTTGTTCTTCTTATTCTAATTTCTTATTGTTGGTTGAGTTCACTTTAAAGGAAAGTATTAGGGCTGGGGAAAGGCAATTGTGCAAGCAAGGAAAAAGTGTGAAGTAGTATTGTTGATATATGTTAACAGAGCAACAATATGAGACCTGGGAGGATGGATGTTAGATTAATGTAAGTTGTGTAGAGTTATAGCAGTAGGTAGACTACCTATAATGACGCAGTTGACTGAATATGAGAGGAATATGATATGAATTAAAAAGCTATTGTTTTCATGAGAGAGTGAAAGAGAAAAGATAGGCAATAGTTTCAAGAGTGGATAACAGACAGAAAACAAAACAGAGGTATTAGAAATTAAGAGTTAGACACTTTGTGAATCAAAGAAAGGGAGGTGGAATACAGGAGAAACAGTAGATGATGGAGTGTATCAAGAGGTAGGGGAAAGGGGGTAGTGTAGGTAGCTAAAATCTATTCACACAGAAATGAGGCAGTGGAGGATGAGGAAACCCAGCAATTGTGAGGTGTTCCCTGCAGTACCTATTGTATAGTTAAGATAAAATAAAATGAGAAGAAAATGAGGGACAAGAAAGAGAGAGGAAAAAAAAAGAGAAGAGAGGAAGAAAGAAAAAGGGGTGTGTAAAGAGTGGGGAACAGGTAGGGAAAAGAAAAAAAGGATATACACAACCACAACAGCCACAATAACAATTAAAAACACCCTGAATAACTGAAAAAAAAAAAAGACTTTGGGGGATATGCTGGGAGAAAAGACTAGGGGATAATGCAATGTTAGCAATCAGGACATTAAAAAAATAAATAAATAAAATAGAATAAAAATAAAAACAAAACAAAACAAAAAAGAAAAAATGCAAACGTTGAGGGGTAGGACATTCAAGGATCTCAGATGAACCTCAGGGCGTGGTGGATTCAGGGATGGAAAGTCTGAAATATTGAAGACTCAAGAGGTGTGAGTCTCTGGGGTGTGGGCCAACAGGGTTTAGGGGACTCAGACCTGGCAACCTCAGATCCAGTTAACAGGGAGCCTGGGAGCACCGCAGTGCATCACAGCCTTCAGGGATCCCCGCAGCTGGGTGACAGGCCTATGGGTGAGGTCACATCTGCAAGCTCTATCCTGTGTGTCTGTGCCCCACAATTCACTCACTCACTGGGGTCTATTCTGTGGATGTATCACCAACTCACCTTCAGGACTCCTCCCACCCTGTGATTCCCCAGAATGACCCCCTGGGGGCACCTCTACACTGCAGCCAATTTAATGATGCAGATCAATAGCCAGGCCCAGGGGTGGTGCTCCAGCTAGAAACACTAATAATAGAGTAACTCCCGTTTGTCTCCCCAAATTGGTCTGCTTATGAATTCCCCAATACTGCAGATCCTCCAAAAAAAAAAAAAAAAAAGCACTGTGGCAGTGCCTGGTGCCATGGCTCTGCCCACCCTAGGAGGGAGCATTCTGTGCACAGCCGAGACCTCCATGCAAAGAGTCTCAATTATATTTTATAGACGTATTCTCTCTGTTACCTTCCCACCAAATTGACGTCCAGACACCTACCATCTTGCAAAAATCCTGAAACAGTCTGGTCCCGAAGAACCTCCAACGCTACCCACCCGCTTCTTTGCAGGAGATATTATCAGGTAAGCTCACTCAGCCACCATCCTGCCCCGCCTCTTTTGAGCTTCTTATTTCAGGTCATCCGGCTCTACTCCAAGAGAACAGAAACCTTGTCAATTTTTTTGTTGCTGCTCTAAGTGCCGATCTTTTAGTAGCTACTCATATACTTCTTTAATATAGTGGTTCTGAAACAAGATAATACTAGAACTACAGGGGAAAAAGTAAATTATGTTTTTTGGCTAAGCATGATTGAAGTCCTATATCAGATGAGACAAATATCGCTTGTTTAAATTTTATGTACAAGGTTCGTCTAGGAACAATTAGGAGTTTGAGAAGTTGTGCAGGGAATGGGGAATACATACACAAGCCAGAAGACCTACCTTACTTCTGAGGACTGGTAGATCTTTAGCAATGGATGAAGAAGCTCTCAGGTATTTTGTTCTTAGGTATTGCAGGCACCTCAGGTATTTTCTTATTTCCTCAAAGGTGAACACTCATCCCAAGAGATGCTTCATGAATAGAAGTTTTTGCTGGCAAATGAGTTTGGAGAATACTACACACTCTTTTAGGGTTTCACCATGCACAAGAGTACACTAAAGGATCTGGGAAGCTTTGCAGTAGAGACTTTGGCTTGTTAAATCCAGTGTTCCCATCCAGATCATATGGCCATGGAATGAATTTCCTATAATGCCTTTTAAAATTCCACAGAACAATGCCTTCCCCCCAGCGCGGGACATGACACCCGGGGATGAGCCTCCCTGGCAACGAGGGACCACTATCAACTACCAACTGATGATGCAACTGGAAAATGACCTTATACGGAAGGTTCAATGCGGATCAGCAGAATATCCATGTCTACATAAAATACCATGACTTTAAAATGCTGTTTGACCTAAAGTAAGGGGGAAATGGAAAGGAGAAATGAGTTTATATGGCTACGAGTTTCTAAAAAAGAGTCTGGAGGCTGGCAGAAGGTTTGCCCTCATGCACAACTGAGCAGAGTCAGAGAGACAGATAAAGCAGATACAACCCCCAGATATTGGTTCCTTTGAGGGCTAAAGAGACCCATGGGAGTTATGGTCATGGCCGATGGGGTTAACTACCAGGGCAGATGGCCCCTCTTTGGAAATGGTGTTTATGTGTGATGAATCTGGACTCAGATGGGATCTCCCTTCATAAGACTTTCATGCTAATGTGCTGGAGGTGCAGTTAATGTTGGGGTTTAAGATATATTTAGGGGATTTGAATCTCTGGACTGACAATGTGATAGCCAGATCCTGAGCCTCAACAGACTCCAGCACCTACAATCTGATTTATTGGACTTACCACACTCAGCTAAGATGGAGTTGAAGAAGGACAACCACCACACCATGGAGCCTAGAGTGATTACAACTGAAAATGGGAGGATTGCATCCAGCATCCAGGTGGAATCTGAGCCTCCTCTTGACATAGAGGTGCAATGGACACAACCAATCCAATGTCCACATAGAAGAGATGGCATTGGATTGGGAAAAGTGGACATAATGGACAAAGGGTATGGGGAAAGGCAGGAAGAGATGAGAGGTGGAGGCGTCTTCGGGACATGGAGCTGCCCTGGATGGTGCTTCAGAGGTAATCACCGGACATTGTAAATCCTCACAGGGCCCACTTGATGGAATAGAGGAGAGTATGGGCCATGATGTGAACCAATGTATATGAGGTGCAGAGGTGCCCAAAGATGTACTTACCAAATCCAATGGATGTGTCATGATGATGGGAACGAGTGTTGTTGGGGGGGCGGAGAGGGGGGGTGGGGGGGTGGGGTTGAATGGGACCTCACATATATATTTTTAATGTAATATTATTACAAAGTCAATAAAAAATAAAAAAATTAATAAAAAAAAAATCCCACAGAATTCATGTCTCTCAGAATACATCTTACCAAATACCGTGTTTGAATACTCCAAATGCTTTCCATGGGGCAGGCACAATTTTATAAGACCAGTTTTTGATGCTGGACATTGTAATAGAAAGCAGAGTAAGCTTTCCTATCTAGCGAATCAACAGTTTCTTGTGGCCTATGATAAGGCAAGTATAGAAGACCTTATAATTTAGACGTATAACCCAGTGTAAGAGTAAAAGAGCTTTGGCATTGGGCAGGTCTGTACTAGAGAACAGAGATGAAGAACATGGGTGCTGGAGCTGCACTATCTGGGTTGAAGTCTGCCCTCTGCCACTTTCTACCTTGGCTTAACCAGGAAGGATGAAAACATCAGTGCTTACCTCAGAGTGGTTTACCTGAGGTATTACCTGGCACAAAATAATGGCTCTACAGCTGTTAGCTTTTTTTTTTTTTAAGTTATTGTGCATTTTATAATTACTAATTGGTACAGAATTCTAAGTAAGTAATTGTAAAAGTATAAGAATGTTCAGATCCATTAAAGTATCTTAATTTAAAATGGATATTGGAAATTAAACATTTTCTAAGAATAGTAGGCATTAATGTACCAGTTAAATTGAGATATATATAAGTAAAATAATGAAGGAAACCCACATTTTAAAGAATAGCAAACTTTCAGGAAAATAGTTTCATTTAAAAAGACTCCAGATTTACTCACCTTGTAAAAAGATGTTTCCTAGAAAATATCAAGAAACAGTTCTGTGAACAAGTACCCTTCAAATCAAACAGTATCACCAGAGAAGAATGATGTTTTCTTTCTTTTATAATATGTAAACTCTTTATTAGCTAATCTTAGAGGGATTTCTAAAAGGGACCTATTGTTTTGTTACCAGATTTTGTTTAGATTCTTGACTATGCTGCAGAAATTAATTTCAAGAGCATACTGGGGGAGTTAGGCCAGTAATTTATTCAAGTAGGTCAGGATGAGAAATGGGAGACAATAAGAGATCGGGGGTCCCAGGTAGAGAGGAAGGGACTGAAAAGTGATAAAGCAGGTTATTTACAAACTGCAATCCCATTATAGGTTATAAATGCCTAAGTTTTACTTGTGTGGCCACACAGCAGAGGAAAAAGGCAGAGGAAAAAGGTGAGAGCGGTGTGCAGAGGGCAGGATGGGGGTCCACAGGTGAGAGAGCACATGGAGAGGGCCAAGATGGTGGCTGAGTGAACTTGCCTTGCTGTCTCTCATGGGAAAAGGAGGCTGGGTGCTGCTGGAGATTCTCCGAGGCCGGGCTTTTTCAGGATTTTTGCAGGGCAGGAAGTGTCTAGACATTGATTTGGTGGAAAGGTAATGGAGAGGATTGGTCTATAAGATATAATTTGGCTTCTATTGCCACGAGGTGAGACCAGCAGACAGGTTGCTCACTTCTTGGGGGGGCGGGGGAGCCGCGGTATCCGTGCTCTGGCTGCACTTTTGGCAGCTCTGCGGTGCTGGGGAATTCGCAAATCCTGGGTGGGCTGTTGGGAGGTTGAGGGAACGGACGCCTTTACGAATCAATTTGGGGAGACAGACGGTGTTTTGTGAAGCGGGGGAGTTTTTGATTGCAGACACAAATAATAGCGCTTCCTCCTGGAGCCCCACCCCCCAGGCCCAGCTGCCGATCTGCAACAAAATTAGATTCTTAGTAATAAAGGGACATAATTGGGAGGTAGTTTCAGGGTGCGGTGAGGGAGGGGGACACGTCAGGAAGCCGATTGGGGAATATTTTGTGAAGCTTGGGAATTCTGGTTTTGGAATCCGTTTTTGGCATTTCCAACTGGAACCCAACCCACGGGGGGCTTCGGATCTGCTTCAGTAAATTGGCTGCGGTGTAGAGGCGCCCTCAGCTGGCCGTTTTTTGGGATCACAGGGTGGGAGCTGTCCAAAAGCTGAATTGTCAATTTACTCACAAAAACAAACCCTACTGAGTAAGTGAATTGCAGGGTTCAGACATAATATAGAGTTTGCGGATCTGACTTCCCCTTTAGGGCTGATACCCAGCTGTGGGGCTCCCTGAGGGCTGTGTTACACTGCGGGGCTCCTAGGCTTCCTGTTGACCAGATTTGAGGTTGCCAGATCTGAATCCCCTAAACTCTGGTGGCCCATACCCGAGAATCACACCTCTTGAGTCTTCAATAACTCAGACTTTCCACCCCTGAATCCATCATGCCCTGAGCCCATCTGAGATCCTTGAATGCCCTAGCCTTCAATGTTTGCGTTTTTTCTTTATCATTTCATTTTGTTTTGCTTTTATTTTCATTTTACCTTATTTTTTTTTTAATGTCCTGATTGCTACTATTGCATTATCCCCTAGTCTTTTCTCCCAGCGTATCGCCTAAAGTCTTTTTTTCATTCAGTTAGCTAGGGTTTTTTAAAAAATTTTTTCTACTTATTTCATTTTAACTCAATTATACAAAAAGTGCTGCAGGGAACACCTCACATTTGCTGGGTTTTCTCATCCTCCACTGTCTTATTTCTGTGTGAACTGATTTAGGCTACCAACACTATCCCCTTTCCCCTACATCTTGATATCCGCCATCATCTACTGTCTCTCCTATATTCCACCTCCCACCTCCCTTTCTTTGATCCACAAAGTGTCTAACTCTTAATTTCTAATACCTCTGTTTTGTGTTCTGTCTGTTATCCACTCTTGAAACTATTACCTTTCTTTTCTCTTTCACTCTCTCATGAAAACAATAGCTTTTTTTAGTGCATACCATATTCCTCCCATATTCAGTCATCTACCTCATAATAGGTACTCTACCTACTGCTATAACTCTACACAATTTACACGAATCTAACCTCCACCCTCCCAGATCTCATATTCTTGCTTTGTTAACATATATCACCAATACTACTTTACACGTGTTCCTTGCTTACACAATTGCCTTTCCCCAGCACTAACACTTTCCTCTAAAGTGAACTTAACCAGCAACAAGAAATTAGAATAAGAAGAACAAAGTTACAAAGAGAAGATATAACACTTACATAATAACAACAGCTAACTAATCTCCAAGAGTAGACAAAGAAGCTAAGGAACTGAAAAAACCTGTCCAGATAAAATGATGATGAGACAGCAACAAAAAACTACAAATCAAACCAGTAATCAGGAAAACATGGCTGAATCCAATCAACAAACTAAAAATCAGGAAGGGGAGCAGAACTTCGCACAAGCAATGAAAAATCTCAGAACATTTATGACTGACAAATTTGATGAAGTAATGAAAGAGGTTAACAACATGAAGACAACACTTGGAGGGGAAATTGCAGACATACGCAAAAAGATAACAGATATGATGGGAAAGAACACCACAGGTCAAGAAATCAAAAACACACTTGCAGCCAATATCAGCAGACTAGAAGAGGCAGAGCAGAGAATTAGTGATGTGGAAGACAGTACATCAGAAATCAAACAGATAGTGGAAGGGGACGATAAAAAGATAGAAAAAATCCAGCTAGGACTCAGGGACCTGAATGATAGTGCAAAACACTCAAACATACTTATTATAGGCATTCCAGAAGGAGAAGAGAAGGGAAAGAGGTCAGAAGGAGTGTTGCAGGAAATAATGGCTGAAAACTTCCCAAATCTACTGAAAGAGACAGATGTACATATCCAAGAAGCACAGCACACTCCACTAGTCATAAACCCTAACAGGCCCTCCCCAAGACATATACTTGTCAAATTATCAAATGCTCAAGACAAAGAGAAAATCCTAAAAGCAGCAAGAGAAAAGAAAACCATCACATACAAGGGAAACTCCATAAGATTAAGTGCTGATTTCTCATCTGAAACCATGAAGGCAAGAAGGCAGTGGTATGATATAGTCAAGGTACTAAAGGAAAAAAATTTCCAACCAAGAATACTCTATCCAGCTAAACTAGCATTCAAACATGATGGAGAGTTCAAAATATTCTCAGATAAACAGAAACTGGAAGAGTATACCAACAAGAAACCTCCCTTTCAAGAAATTCTAAAAGGAGTTCTGCAGGAAGAAAGGAAAAAACAGGACAGGCAGAGTTCGAGGAGAGTATAAAAGCAACAAAAAAAGACAAAAATAGAAGGAAAAAAATACAAAATATGACAAACACAAATACAATCAAAATATGGCTAACACAAACAATTCCTTGAAAGTAATAACACTGAATGTCAATGGATTAAACTCACCTATCAAAAGATTCAGACTGGGACATTGGATAAGGAAATATGACCCATCCATATGCTGTCTACAAGAGACACATCTTAGACCCAGAGACGCATGGAGATTGAAAGTGAATGGCTGGAAAACAATCATACAAGCAAACAATAACCAAAAAAAGGCAGGAGTAGCTATATTAATATCAGACAAAATAGACTTTAAATATGAAACAATTGTGAGAGACAAAGAAGGATACTACATTTTAGTGAAAGGGACAATCTGTCAAGAAGATTGAACAATCATAAATATTTATGCTCCTAACAAGGGTGCCTCCAAATATGTGAGGCAAACGCTGGAAAAACTAAGTGAAAAATAGATGCATCTACAATTATAGTGGGGGATTTTAATACACCACTATCAACTCTGGACAGAACATCTCAAAAGAGAATCACTAAAGAAACAAACCATTTGAATAGTATATTAGAGGAACTGGATCTAATAGACATATATAGATCATTACACCCAAACACAGCAGGATATACATTTTTCTCAAGCGCACATGGATCATTCTCCAAGATAGACCATATGCTAGGACACAAAGAAAGGCTGAGTGAATTCAGAAAGATTGAAATCATACAAAACAATATCTCTAACCACATGGAGTCAAGCTGGAAATTTGCAAGGGACAGAGGCCCAGATTTCACACCACGATTTGGAAATTAAACAGCACACTCTTAGAAAAACAGTGGGTCAAAGAGGAAATCTCAAAAGAAATCAATGACTACCTTGAAACAAATGATAATGATAACACAACATACCAAAATTTATGGGATGAGCAAAAGCAGTACTGAGAGGGAAATTTATAGCCATAAACTCATATATCAAAAAAGAAGAAAGAGCAAAAATTGAAGAACTAACTGCACATTTGAAGGAATTAGAAAAACAACAACAAAGTAACCCAACAGGAAGAAGAAGGAGGGAAATAACAAAGATAAGAGCAGAACTAAATGAAATAGAAAATAAGAAAGCACTTGAAAAGATAAACAAGACCAAGAGCTGGTTTTTTGAGAAGATCAACAAAATTGACAAACCTTTAGTGAGACTAACAAAGAAAAAAAGAGAGAAGATGCAAATACACAAAATAAGAAATGAAAAAGACGATATCACCACTGACCCCACAGAAATAAAGACTATCATAAGAGGATACTTTGAAAAACTATATTCCAACAAAAATGACAATTTAGAGGAAATGGACAAATTCCTAGAAACACATAAACAACCCATATTGACGAAAGAAGAAATTGATGATCTTAACAAACCAATCACAAGCAGAGAGATAGAATCAGTCATTAAAAATCTCCCAACTAAGAAGAGCCCAGGGCCAGACGGCTTCACAGGTGAATTTTACAAAACATTCCGGAAAGAACTAACACCAATCCTGCTGAAACTATTCCAAAAAATGGAAACAGAAGGAACATTGCCAAACTCCTTCTATGATCCCAACATTACCCTAGTACCAAAGCCAAACAAAGACACCACAAGAAAGGAAAATTACAGACCAATTTCTCTAATGAACCTAGATGCAAAAATACTTAACAAAATACTTACTAATCGTATTCAACAACACATTAAAAGAATTATACACCACGATCAAGTGGGATTTATTCCAGGTATGCAAGGATGGTTCAACATAAGAAAATCAATCAATGTAATACACCATATAAATAGACTGAAGGAAAAAAAATCACATGATTCTGTCTATAGATGCAGAAAAAGCATTTGACAAAATACAGCACCGTTTCTTGATAAAAACACTCCAAAAGATCAGAATACAAGGAAAGTTTTTGAACATGATAAAGAGTATATATGAAAAACCTACAGCCAACATTGTTTACAATGGCGAAATCCTGAAATCCTTCCCTCTAAACTCAGGAACAAGACAAGGATGCCCATTGTCTCCGCTCCTATTTAACATTGTCTTAGAAGTACTTGCTCGAGCACTGAGGCAAGAACCAGATATAAAAGGCATTCAAATTGGAAAGGAAGAAGTCAAAATTTCATTATTTGCAGATGACATGATCCTATACATAGAAAACCCTGAGAGATCTACAACAAAGCTTCTAGAACTCATAATTGAGTTTAGTAAAGTTGCAGGTTATAAGACCAATGTGCAAAAATCAGTAGCATTTCTGTACACCAGTAATGAGCAAGATCAGGAGGAAATCAAGAAACAAATACCATTCACAATAGTAAGTAAAAAAATCAAATACTTAGGAATAAATTTAACTAAAGAGGTAAAAAACTTATACACCGAGAACTATACAAGACTGTTCAAGGAAATCAAATAAGACCTAAATAAATGGAAGACTATTCCTTGTTCATGGATAGGAAGACTGAATATTATTAACATGTCTATCCTACCAAAACTGATCTACACATTCAATGCAATCCCAATAAAAATCAACACAGCCTTCTTGAAGGAACTAGAAAAACTAACTACGAAATTTATTTGGAAAGGAAAGAGGCCCCGAATAGCCAAAGACATATTGAAAAAGAAAAACGAAATCGGAGGAATCACACTACCTGACTTCAAAACATTCTACAAAGGTACAGTAGTGAAAACAGCATGGTATTGGCATAAGGAGAGACACCCAGACCAATGGAATCAAATTGAAAGCTCTGATATAGAACCTCACATATATAGCCATATAATATTCGATAAAGCCACCAAACCCTCTCAACTGGGAGAGAGTGGCCTATTCAACAAATGGTGCCTGGACTACTGGATAGCCATATGTAGAAGAATGAAAGAGGATTACCATCTCACACCTTATACAAAGATCAACTCAAGATTGATCAAAGACCTAAATATAAGAGCCATGACCATAAAAACCTTGGAAAGCAGTGTAGGGAAACATCTACAGGACCTTGTAATAGGAAATGGCTTCATGATTATCACACCAAAAGCACGAGCAGCAAAAGAACTGATAGATAAATGGGACTTCCTCAAAAGTAAAGCCTTCTGCACCTCCAAGGAATTTGTCAAGAAAGTAAAAAGGGAGCCCACACAGTGGGAGAAAATATTTGGCAACCATGTATCTGATAAGAAACATATAACTTGCATATATAAAGAAGTCCTATATCTTGAAAATAAAAAGATAAACAACCCATTTTAAAAATGGGAAAAAGATTTAAACAGATACTTCTCCAAAGAGGAAATACAAATGGCTAAAAAGCACATGAAAAAATGCTCCAAATCTCTAGCTATCAGGGAAATGCAAATCAAAACTACAATGAGATACCATCTTACTCCCATAAGATTGGCAGGTATGAAAAAAACAGAAAAATACAAATGCTGGAGAGGATGTGAAGAAAGGGGAACACTCATCCACTGCTGGTGGGAATGCAGAAGGATCCAACCATTCTGGAGGACAGTTTGGCGGTTTCTCAAAAAAATAACCATAGATTTGCCATATGACCCAGCAATACCACTACTGGGTATATACCCAGCAGAACTGAAAACAAGGACACAAACCGATATATGTACACCAATGTTCATAGCAGCATTGTTCACTATCGCCAAAAGTTGGAATCAACCCAAATGCCCATTAACAGACGAGTGGATCAACAAAATATGGTATATACACACAATGGAATACTACTCAGCTGTAAGAACAAATACACTACAAACACACATGATAACATGGATGAATCTTGAGAACCTTATGTTGAATGAAGCAACCCAGGCATTGAAGGACAAATACTACATGACCTCAATGATATGAAATAAGAAAGATGCCTCAGAGAGCTAGAGACTGAACGATAGTCTTACAGGAAATCGAGGGGTGGAGGAAGGATGTGAGCCGACGTCTGCAGGGGTGGAATTTATGATGAGCTGGCGGTAAGTATGAGCATAAAGGAGAGATAAAATGGGGGCAAGGGGTTGCCTTTGGGGGGGCCTTTGCTGGTTTGAGGGGGGCTGGGGATGGGTAGATGGGTAATATTGCCCAAAAAGTGGGGGGAGGGAGGGGTAGCATACGAACATAGGAGAGTGTCAGGTGTTGGTTGAGAGTAAAATGCTGAAATAATAGTATCGAAATATAATTAAGAGGGTTACCTGTTTAGGATGCTCGGAGGGGATGGTCTGATGTGGGACGGGCTCCTGGGAATGTCTGAATGCTCATTTTGCCAGAGTGGGTGGTACCATTGGGTAGAGACCCAAGTAGTGAGAGTGGGGGTGGACCCACATCCTGGGGAGGACTAATGCCATCAAATAGAGGGAACCGTATCTCTTGAGAGAAAGGGTGGCTCCCAGGGCATTGGGGCAGTTGAGCAAGTTGGGCCCTGAACACTGTTGCAAGTATCTCTGGACGTGGCTCCTCAGGAAACGGAGGTTGGCTGTCACTGTGGGCACCAAAGTGATGGGAAAATGGATGTTAAATGTGTGGAACCAAAGTAAATGTGGGATAAGAGAGGACTTTCACGAGAGTACACAAGGATGGATATAAAACATGTACTATTACACCATAAACATATAGGGGACGACAGACTAATAATGTAAACCATAATGTAAAACATAGGATAACTAAAAATTTAGAAAATTGTATATCCTAAAGTATGGTCCACAATGTATGCACAGATGTCATCTTGTTTGAAAGCTATTGTCACAGAGTCTCTACATCACTGTAAGTAAATATGATATGAATAAGGTATAAGAATATCACTGTGGAAGGTAAACGGTTTTACAGTGGATGTGTGGGAGTACTGCATATTGTATATATGAATTACTGTTGTCTATGGCTCTTGTGAAGAGAAGTTCAATAATTAGGGGAAAAAAAAAGAGAAAAAGATAGGATGTAGAATTTTTCCAAGTCAACACGTATTCTATATCTAACCTTTAAACCCATCGCTATATGACATCTTACTAGTAAGGGAACCTGACAATATATTGGGCTTCAATTTTCAGGAAGTTTTGGATCACAGAGTGGTTCAACAATGGCAGCAGAGGAATACTGGTATAGGATACTATTGACAGGTGATATATGGCTGGCAGGGAGCTATACAGGGCATATGTCCAGGGTGCATGGTAATGTTTGGATATACTCATAGTGGCAACAATTAAAAACTACAGCTGGGGGGAGTACTGGGTTCCTGGCTGGGGATGCTCTGTCGAGGTCCCTAGGGGAGCAGCGGCAGTCCCCCAGGTGCAACGGTAAGGACCAGGAAGGAATGAGGGTCCAACAGTGAGAGCATGACACTAATGACTATACTTGTGAGCCTATATGCCTGAAATAAGAACAAGGCCTAGAGCAGCACTGTGCCTGGGAATTTCCTTCTGACAGCCTTTATGTTACTCAAATGTGGCCAGTCTCGAAGCCAAACTCAACATGTAAATGCAATGCCTTCCCCCCAGCGTGGGACATGATACCCGGGAATGAGCCTCCCTGGCACTGAGGGATCACTATCAAGTACCAACTGATGATGCAACTGGAAAATTACCTTGAATTGAAGGTTCAATGGGAATCTAGCAGAATATCCCTGTCTACATATAATAACATGACTTTAAAATGCTGTTTGACCTAATGTAAGGGGGAAATGGAAAGGAGAAATGAGTTTATATGGCTACGAGTCTCTAAAAAAGAGTCTGGAGGCTGTTAGAAGGATTGCCCTTATGCACAACTGAGCAGAATCTAAGAGACAGATGAAGTAGATACAACCCCAGGTATTGGTTCCTTTGAGGGCTAAAGAGACCCACAGGCTCTATGGTCATGGCAGATGGGGTTCACTGCCATGTCAGATGGCCCTTCTTTGGAGCTGGTATTTCTGCGTGATGAAACTGGAGTCAGATGGAATCTCTTTTCATTAGACTTTCATGCTACTTTACTGGAATTGTAGTTGGTGTTGGGGTTTAAGATATATTTAGGGGATTTGAATCTCTGGACTGACAATATGGTAGCCAGGCCCTGAGCCTCAACAGACTTCAGCTCCTACAATCTGATTTATTGGACTCATCTC
Source organism: Dasypus novemcinctus (assembly GCF_030445035.2). Classification (NCBI taxonomy): domain Eukaryota; kingdom Metazoa; phylum Chordata; class Mammalia; order Cingulata; family Dasypodidae; genus Dasypus; species Dasypus novemcinctus. The sequence continues at coordinate 52,833,949 of NC_080695.1, read as the reverse complement.
ACTCAGCTAAGATGGAGTTGAAGAAGGACAACCACCACACCATGGAGCCTAGAGTGCCTACAACTGAAAGCAGGAGGATTGCATCCAGTATCCATGTGGAATCTGAGCCTCCTCTTGACATAGAGATGCCACGGACATAACCAATCCAAGGTCCACAGAGAAATGGTGGCATTGGAGTGGAGTGGGAAAAATGGACATGGTGGCTGATATGGGTATGGGGAATGGCAGGAAGAGATGTGATGTGGAGGCGCCTTTGGGACTTAGAGTTGCCCTGGATGGTGCTGCAGGGGCAATCACCAGACATTGTAAATCCTCCCAGGGCCCACTGGATGGAATGTGGGAGAGTATGGGCCATGATGTGGACCATTGACCATGAGGTGCAGAGATGCCCAGAGATGTACTTATCAAATGTAATGGATGTATCATGATGATGGGAGTGAGTGTTACTGGGGGGGGAGTGGTGGGGTGGGGGTGGTAGGGTTGAATGGGACCTCATATTGTTTTTTTAATGTAATATTTTTACAAAATCAATTAAAAAATAAAATAAAATAAAAAAGAGAGAGAGCACATGAGAGAGAGAGCTCAGGCCTGCTTTGTATATTGTTAATTATCCCACCCCTTTGCTAATGGCAGGGGAGGAGTTCCAGCTGTTTACCATTTTGATTGATTATCTCTCCCATCAATCTCTCATGAGGGCCCAATGATAAAGTCCTTGGGAATATCTGGGTCTTCCAGAGGAAGTCTGTTTCTGAGCGGCAGAATCTTGGAGAGGGTCGTCCAACAGCTATCTTGGGATCATTGATGTCCATGTGGACTTCTTGCCAGGTCCCAGGCTCATCTATTGATTCCATATCGTACTAGCCTGCCAGTTATAGAGTTCAATATTTTTTCTTGAGCAAATGCATGATGTGAGTTGCCCATCTACAAGTTTTTATTTTTTTAAAAATCACTTTGAGCTCTAAACAAATGCCAATTATTGCCAGGCATGTAATTCCAAGACAAATATTTGGATAAATATTTCAAAACAAATATCTACACTTAACTGACTGTCTTTCACTTAGTAATTGTGGCCTCTTATTTTTCATTTTGTTTTACCTATCCCTATTTTGCTAAAGATATTACACCTAAGTGAAGGACAATTGTATCTATTTCATAGTTTGTTTTACTCAAAAAATTCTTATTTTTAGCCACTAAAGACAAAAATGTGTATTTTTAGAAAATAAATGCTTATTTTTATTATGTGAAAGTAATTTAAGGGAAACTGGAAAATAAAGTACAAGAATGATACAAGGAAAATATATCCTATATAATAAGCAAAATCTAGAAGAAACTACACCTAAATGTTGACAGCAGTTATGATTGGAGAAGTACTCTCATTTTAAAAATGTTTTAGTCTGAAGATTTCAAAGTACTTTGAAGTTACTCTCTGGAAGTGCCCTGTTTCAGTAATGGAACAAAGTATCCAAGGCTATTTGTTACTGATACTGACACACGATGCCAAGGAACTGCCTTTATGGAAGATCCACAGAGGAATGTCTGGTGGTCCTGTGGTGAGGAAAACCTGCCTGATTGGATGGCCCTGTTCTAGGGATCAGCTTCACCCTCCTTGTTGCAGGAGGACTAGGAGTAGAGGTTTGGGAGAAGGGAGTAGGAGACTTGGGACATCTTTTTGATAAACTCAGAACATATGCACTTTTTAAATCTCTGGTAACCTTTATTCTGAGCCATCTGTGGATAGCAACATGAGCTAAAAGCAACATGGAATTCAATCATCATTTCAAAATTTTGTAAAAAGGACTGTGACCAGTTAAATTAAATACTGTGGATCAACACTCAGTATAATACTTTCTAAACAGAAGGAATTTTAATTCACATGAAGGAAACATAACAGCAAAAGAAAAAAAAATTTCTGAAGAACATGAGGAAATCTTTTAAGAAAATTATTTCACTTGCCTATTAGAAAAAGTAGCTCTAAAACAATGAATTAGAAGATATTTCCAGAAACAGACAAGGAATGTTTTTGCCTGTAGAGAGAACATTTTTCCCCCTTCCTCTCTCACTTTTTTAAGTATACAGGATGGATCTTCATTAGTTAATTACAATAACATGGATTTTCAGAGAAACCACATTTACAACTCAGATTTTTAAAATTTTCTTTAATTAACCATATGGTTTCAGTCCTTTTCTTGAAACTATGAAGAAACTCATTAACTGGTCTGTGAGCTTACCAGTGGTTCTCAACCTTTGCCCAAAAGAATCAGTCAGTCACCTCAGGACCTTTTAAATTTGCAGAGGCCTGGGCCCTAACCCAAGCCATCAGAATCCAAGGCTCTGGAGGTAATATCTTGCTTCAGTATATGTTAAAATTTCCCCATTATTTTTTTAATATTTTATTTATTTATTTTTTATTACATTCAGAAAATATGAGGTCCCCATATATCCCCACCCCCCTCACCCCACTCATCCCCCCATAGCAACAATCTCCTCCATCATCATGAGACATTCATTGCATTTGGTGAATACATCTCTGAGCACCACTGCACCTCATGGTCAATGGTCCACATCATAGCTCACACTCTCCCACGTTCCATCTAGTGGGCCATGGGAGGACACACTATGTCGGGTAATTGTCCCTGCAGCACCGCCCAGGTCAACTCCAAGTCCCAAAAATGCCTCCACATCTCATCTCTTCCTCCCATTCCCCACACCCAGCAGCCACCATGGCCACTTTCTCCACATCAATGCCACACTTTCTTCTATTACTAATCACAATAGTTCATGAAGAGAATATCAGTAAGTCCACTCTAATCCATATTCTATTCCTCCATCCTGTGGACCTTGGATTGGTTGTGTTCACTCCACATCTATATCAAGAGGGGGCTTAGATTCCACATGGATGGTGGATGAAATCCTCCTGCTTTCAGTTGTAGCCACTCTTGGCTCCATGGTGTGGTGGCTGACTTTCTTCAACTCCATGTTGGCTGAATGGGGTAAGTCCAATAAACCAGAATGTAGGAGCTGAAGTCTGTTGAGGCTCAGGGCCTGGCTATCATATGGTCAGTCCAGAGATTCAGATCCTCCTTAAACCCCAGCACCAACTACAGTTCTGGTAAGCATAACAGGAGAGCCTTGTGAAAAAAGATCACATCTGAGTCCAGCTCCATCACACAGAAACACAAACTCCAAAGAAGGACCAACTGACATGGCACTGAACTCCACCTGCCATGACCATAGAACCTGTGGGTCTCTGTAGCTCTCAGAAGAACCAATACCTGGGGTTGTATCTACTTTATCTGTCTCTGGGACTCTGCTGAGGTGTGCATAAGGGCGATGCCTCTGATAACCTCCTGGCTCTTTTTTGGAGACTCATAGCCATATAAACTCATTTGTCCTTTCCATTTCCCCCTTGATTCAGGTCAAAAAGCTTTTTAACTCCTGGTATTATATGTAGATTGAGATATTCTGCTGGTCCAAGTTGACCCTTGTATTCAAGGTCATTTTCTAGTTACATCGTCAGCTGGTACTTGGTAGTAATCACTCGGTATCAAGGAGGCTCATCCCCGGGAGTCATGTCCCATGCTGGGGGAAGGCAACGCATTTACATGCTGAGTTTGGCTTTGAGACTGGGCCACATTTGAGTAACACAGAGGCTCTCAGGAGGTAACTCTTAGGCACTCTGCAGCTCTAGGCCTTGTTCTTATTTCAGGTGCACAGGCTCACAAGCATATTCATTAGTATCAAGGGTTCATTCTTCCTTCTTTTTTGGTCTTTGCCATTGCACTTGGGCAATTGTTGCTGTACCTTTAGGTACTGTGATAGAGCTCCCCTGAATAGAAACTCAGCACTCCCTCAGTTGTTGTTTTTAATTGTATCCACTATGAAAATATCCAAACATTTTTATGTACCCTGGATATATGCCCTATATAACTCCCTGCCAACCATGTGTCCCCTGTCAATAACATCCCACACCAGTATTCCTCCGCTGCCATTGTTGAACCTCTCTGTGATCCAAAACTTCCTGAAAAGTGAGGCCCAATATATTGCCATGTTCCAGGGCTGAATACTACTGCTGAAGCTAAGTAATTTGAAGATAACTGTGTACAAAATTAGGAAAAACAGTACATCCATTTAATATTACCCTCTTTCAAAATAGAAACCATAATTGCTTTTTCATTTGATTTCACCTGATAATAGGTGCTTCTTCTAAATGAGGGCTACTTCTTAGAAATTGCAGTGGTTCTCAAAGTGCCACCCCCAACCAGCAGCATCAGCAGCATCCAGAATTTGATAGAAATACACAGTATCAATACCTACTGAATCAGAAAGTCAGGGAGGGGGTCAGCAATCTGTGTGTTTACTAAGCCTTTTAATGCTTCCCAAAGATTCAGAACTATGGGACCACTGCATACTTTAAATCTAGGGTTATCAGATTAAACAGGACACTGAGTTAAATTTGAATTAACTAAACATCAAGTAATTTTTTGGTATAATTGTGTCCCAAATATTGTCTGAGACATACTTAGAATATATATATATATTTATTGTTTATCTGAAATTTAAATTTAACTAGGTGCCCTGCCTTTTTATTTGCCTATTATAATCTCTCTCACATGGCTTTTTAGATTTGTAAGAACATAAGAGGAATGTATCCTTTATAGAATAAATGTTTTTTTCTTTATAAAAATAGTTTCATAAAAAAAATTTGGAAGAGATGATTACATTGAAAGAAAAAAGAAGAAAACACTCTGTGCATTAACAAAGCACGTGAAAAAATACACAGATTATTCATGTTGTTTATGATTGGCAGAGCAGTATCACTAGTAACATTATTTACTACAGAACTGATTCTGAATAATTCATGGGAGTCCAAATTATCTAGAGGAAGTGTTTCCAATTTTTTGATGACAAAACCAAGCATGAAAGGAGTTGTGCAGTTGATTTAAAAAAATAAACAAGAAAAGAAAAGAAAGAAAATTAATATATTGTGTATTTGAAAACTTTGTAGAGAAGTAACAGTACCATATGTTAGAGAAAACACCCCTGAGGTCTCTGGCTATTTTGATTCACTTTCATCCCTGTCACTAGAAGACTTTGGAGGGGGAAGGTGCTGGTAGGTGGAAGGGGGGAAGTTACATATACATGCGGTTGGATGTGTCTTTTGGCATTTAAAAAACATATTTTAAAAAGTCCTCTGTAATCCTTTTTCTAAGAATCATTAAGATAGTGACTTAGGAAAAATATCTTTCTTAAAACACTTTTTTTTTTACAGTTTGTAGAAAAATTAGAAAATTGTAGAAAAACAGAAAAAATAAACAAAATTATTGTTAAAATTTATGTATAGATCTGCATCTTTTATTCAGTGAGATTATAGACATATTGTACAACAAAGTTGGGCTATGTTGCTATACATACTATTTTGTTTTGCTTTTGCCTTTACTAGAAATTGAACCTGGGACCTCATACTCAGCAAGTCAGCTCTCAACCACTGAGCTATACCCACTTCCCACATACTGTTTTATAACCTATTTTTCCTCCAAGAGCATATCTGAATATTTTCTCATGCCATTTAATTTTTTAATGTAATTTTAATGACTACTTAGTATTCCATTATTGGGATAGCGATCTAAGAGTCTAATCCCTTATTATTAAATATTTCATTTCTCTAGTTTTTCCCAGTTGTGGATGCAGAACCTCCTTACATGTAATCCTTTTCATATGTCTGATTATTTCCTTAGGGTGAATTCCTAGTCAGGTGTGGAAGGTTGGGGGAGTCTTCCCTGCTCAGGTGGACACTGGTGAGGGTAGAAGGTTTTCAATAGAAAGTGCAAAAATATAAATATTGAAAGATTGAGATAAAGATAAAATAAATAATATTTTTAATGTCTTGTGAGTCACAATGACTTCATAACCAGATACCTCAAGACATAATGCATACTTAGATTCATTGTTGACAATTATGGATATAAATGCTTTATTCCAGTAACCTTCTTGATAACTTCATTTTCTTTGAATTTTTTGTCAGATAATATTAGATTTTTTAAAATTTTATAATATAGCTGTAAAAGAGCTCCCTCCAGAGTAAAGGAAGCATCAGTTCTGCCATTTTCTTGTTGTTTCTGTCCATTTGTGGGGATTAGTTTTTTTAGAATTATAATATAATCTGTAAATCCAATTAACTGAGGATCATGATATACCCCAAAATACTGAAAGTGAAAAAATGATAGGGTACCACTGTGAACCCTTTAGCACAGTGGAACCTCTACTCTTTTACCAGGACAAGTTGTGAGCTGACATGACCCATAGAACATCCAGTATATTTTGTCTACATGATATGATTCATGACTGTTCATATCAGTTTGCATTTAAAATATCAGTGAAGCTTAATGGTTTTCTCTTTAAATAAGAAAATAAAGATAAATAGAAGTTCTGCTCTTTAGGAAGAAGAGGGAGTGAAGAAATATATGATGTCTGTCTTCTCCCCTTCGGGTCTGACCTGCAAAATTAATGAGGGGGAGAACCTTTCATCCTTTAAGAGACTGAAGTTTTAAACTTTTAATATTTGATACTGAATGGAAAATAATGAAATACCCTTCAGTTTTCATTAATGGCAGAGAAAAGAGGATGCAGCATACCACAGTTAGGGGCGCTGATTAGACAAAGTAAAAATTTCCTATTTCTCTCTACCATACTGAGATTCCTCAATAAACAACTTCATTATAGGCTCTCAAGGTAAATATGATGGTGCACTTTGTTTATAAATAAACACTTTCTATATAACTTCTGTTAAGTGCTGATTTTGTGCCAGAAGCTTTATATTCACGATGTTATGAATATTGCCATTTTACAGATGAGAAAACTGAGGCTTGGAGAAATCAGCTTGCATAAGGTCACAGAGATTATGTGGATCAGATTGGGATTCAAGTCCAGGTTTGCTGACTTTGAAACCAATGCTCTTTCTACTTCACCTTAGTGCAGTAGATTAGGTGGACACAGGAGACAGAGATTCTTGTAAGACATTTAAAACAAAGGTCTTCTTAGCTATATGCTTTGAAAAAAAGAGACTAGTAAGTGTTCGATGAGCTTAACTCTCTATTTAAAAACAGATTTTCCCTCGAGCTTTTATAGCTTTCCTTCCTAGAGCATGAGGTCTTGTCACAACTTCCTTGAGATGGTTCTCTTGGAGCTGCAGTATGGTTTTTATCATCATTATTTTACATGTATTCTTCAATTTTTTCATTTTAGAAACTACTTATTGAAGTATATCATCCATAGATGAACATACACAATGAGTGTATAGTAAAAATTGAGAATTTATAAAACACAGCTCTCATACTTCACCCCACCACAAATACCTTGTATTGTGAAACATTTATAACAAATTATGAGTGAGCATCATCAAAGTATTACTACTAGCTATAGTCTGTATCTTACATTTGTTGTATTTTTTCCCTAACACATTCTATTATTTTTTTTGTTCATAAACCATACAGTTTATCTGAAGTGTATAATTAGTGGCATTTGGTATAATCACTGAATTGTGCATCCATCACTTTAATCAATATTAGAACATTTTCATTACTAAAAAAAAAACAAAACAGAAAACAAACCCCATACATCAGTGCTACTAATTACAAATCCTATGATGAAGTTTCACCATTTCTATTCATTTCCAAACATTTACAAATAGCTTTTTACCAATTCTACACAGATTAAACCTCAGCTTTCCATTCTCTAACCACATTCTTTTCTCTGGTGACTTATATTCTAGCTATTAACTCCACAAGTTTGCTCATTGTGTTTAGTTTATAATAGTGAAGTCATATAATCCTGGCTTGCTTCACTCAGCATAATGTCCTCCATGTTCATCTGCCTTGTCATATGCTCCACGACTTCATGTCTTCTTACAGCTGGATAAAATTCCATCGTGTGTATATACCACAGTTTATCCATTTGTCAGTTGATGGGCAATTTTGGCAATTGTGAATAATGTTGCTGTGAACATCAGTGTGCAGATGTCTGTTCATGTCACTGCTCCCAGTTCTTCTGAGTACATACCTAGTAGCAGCATTGCCGGGCCACATAGTAGATCTATATGTAACTTCCTTAAGAATCCCCAAACAGACTTCCACTTCCTCTCTAACACTTGTAGTTTTCTGTTTTGTTAAGAGTGTTCATTCTAGTAGGTGTGAAATGATATCTCATTATAGCTTTTATTTGCATTTCCCTAAAGCAGTGATTTTGAATATTTTTTCACGTGTTTTTTCACCATGTGTCTTTCTTCTTTAGAAAAATGTCTTTTGCCCTTTTTTTATTTTTTTATTTATTTTTAATTTTTAAAAATTTTTTATTTTTTATTTTTAGAAGTTAAAGTTTAATAGGTTTATAGCCACACAAACACCAAAACACTTTAAGTGAAGCATTATTTTTAAGGAAAAAAGTATGTTCTGGGCATAAATTTTAATTCTTTCTAGTAGACCCAAAACCTCCTGAACCCCTTTCCAAAACCTGAACTTCCTCTATTTCTGGATAAAAAATCCGTTCACAAATCAGCTGTGCATTTTGATCACCCTTTTTCACTTCAAACTTTTCTTTGCCAAAATTAAAAAGCACAACACCAACATTTCCTCTGTAATCTTCATCCATGACACCAACTCCTACATCTGTGGAGTGTTTTGCAACCAAGCCAGAACATGGAACTACTCTTCCCTAACATCCAAAAGGAAGGGCTATCTGAATGTCCGTTTTCACAGGGCTTTCTCCATGGGTGGGAACCATAGGCACTGTACAGGCCAAAGCCCGCCGCTCGCGCAGACCCCTTGGTCAGGGCCATGGCGTGCTCTGAAAGCTGAGCAAAGCGGTTCCACTCACTGCCCTCCTCCACAGGCCGGGCCCCTTACTGGGTTGCCCTTTTTTTTAATCGTGTCATTTGTCTTTCTATTGTTGAGTTGTAGGATCTCTTTATATATCATGAATATTAGACCCTTGTCAGATGTGTGATTTCCAAATATTTTCTCCCATCGTGTAGGCTGCTTTTTTACCCTCTTCACAAAGTCCTTTGAGATGCAGAAGCATTTAATTTTGAGGAGATCCCATATAACTACTTTTCTTTTGTTGCTGGTGCTTTGGGTTTAAGGTTGAGAGACCCCCACCCACTACATGGTATTGTCGATGTTTCCCTACATTATCTTCTACGAGTTTTATTGTCCTGGCTTTTATGTTTAGGGTTTGATCCATTTTGAGTTGATCCTTGTATAGGAAGGAAGATGGGGGTCCTCTTTCATTCTTTTGGTTCTGGTTATCCAGTTCTCCTGGCACCATTTTTTTTTTTAAGTGTTTAAAGAATATTTGCTACATATGAAAAACCCTGTTAAGAACTTTCCATTACTTCATTTATTCTTTATATATATATACACACGTATATTTATTTTAAAGATACTGAGATTACATAAATGTTACATAAAAAACATAGGGGATTCCCATATGCCCCACTCCCTTCTCCTCCCACATTTTCCCACATTAACAACATCCTTCATTAGTGTGGTACATTTGTTATGGTTGATGAACACATTTTGGAGCATTGCCACAAAGCATGGATTATAGTTTACATTGTAGTTTACACTCTTTCCTGCATGATGTTGTAAGTTATGGCAAGATATGTAATGACCTGTATTTGTCATTGCAGTGTCATTCAGGATAATTCTCAGGTCCCAAAAATGCCCCCATATTACACCTTGTTTTTCCTTCTCTCTGCCCTCAAAGCCTCTAATGGCCACTGCCTCCACATCAATGATATAAGTTCTTCCATTGCTAGAATCATAATAAGTCTATAGTAGAATACCAGTAAGTCTACTCTAGTCCATTGTTCATACCCCACCCCTGAAGATTCTGGTTTAGTAAGAACCCTTCACCTCTAATTGAGAGGTGGGAATAAACTGGGGGAATAAAGGAAAGAAAATGTCACTTTACATACACTGTATGGCACTGTACACACAAGACAACAGATCTTAGAGTGAATGAGACATCAAATTTTTAAAAATATTTTTCATATTTTATTCAAAATTTTTTAAATTCAAAAATTTTTAATTAATTTACTTATTTAACTATTTTTTATTTCTCCCCCTTCCCTCCATTGTCTGCTCTCTTTTTCCATTCACTGTGTGTGTTCTTCTGTGTCTGCTTGTATTCTCATTAGGCAGCTCCAGGAACTCAACCTGGGACCTTCCAGAGGGGGAGAGAGGCAATCATTCTCTTGTGCCACCTCAGCTCCCTGGTCTGCTGCATCTCATTATGTGTCCTTTGTGCCTTCTATCTTGTGTCATCTTGCTGTGCAGGCTCTCCACATGAACCAGCACTCCTGCACAGGGCAGCACTCCATGCAAGCCAGCACTCCTCATGGGCCAGCTTGCCACATGGGCCAGCTTGCCTTCACCAGGAGGCCCTGGGTATTAAACCCTGGACCTCCTGAATGCTAGATGGGAGCCCAGTTACTTCAGCTACACTCACCTCCCTATTCCTTATTTTTAAGACTATCATTATTTCATTTTCTTATTAATTGTATTTGGTTATTTTGTTGGCCTCATCTTTGAAAAAGTTAAGATCACCAAAGAGTTACAACTATGACAGGGGAAGGTCATTGGTGCAGGGTGTCAGTGTTGGGGAATACATGGAAGGAAGTTCACCTGGGGCATACCTATGAGGCATATAAATGTGTTCAAGTGTTCATGGAGCATTGTCACAATGGGCAGAGATTCACACAACCAAAAAATATCCAGTTCCCATCCTGGGGATCTCTGCCACATTCTCTAATGGAGTAACAAGAATCCCCTGAGTACAGGGGCAGTGACTAATGAGGGAGGATGGTCCATTGATGGGCCCTTGATATTGATGACTGTACTTATGAACCTTTGCTTTTTAAATTGAAACCTAGCCTAGTATTTTAGGGTTCCTAAGAGTTACCTCCTGAGAACCTCCTTGTTGCTCAAATGTGGCCTCTCTTAAAGGCAAACTTTGCATAGAAATGGATTAACTTCCTACCAGTGTGGTTCATGACTCTTGGGGATATTTTGAATAGACTGTTCTGTCCCCAAAAAGTGGACTCAGCAGGCTTTTTAAAATTATTGTTATTTTTATTTATTTTATTTTATATATATTTTTGGTAGGCTTTTTAAAAAAACCATTGACCACAGAGGTGAGGGTCTATTTCTGAACTCTCAATTTGATTCCATTGATCAATGTGTCTATCTTTATGCCAATACCATGCTGTTTTGTCCACTGTAGCTTTATAATACACTTCAAGGCCAGGGAGTGTGAGTCCCCCAACTTTGCTTTTCTTTTTTAGGATGTTTTTGACTACTTGGGACCACTTTTCCTTCCAAATAAATCTGGTAATTGGCTTTTTTATTTCTGTGAAGTAGGCTGTTGAAATTTTGTTTGGTATTTCATTGAATCTGTATATAAATTTCAATAGAATTAACATCTGTAGATGTTTAGTCTTCCAATCCATGAACACAGAATGTCTTTCCATTTGTTTAGGCCTTCTTTGATTTCTTTTAGCAGTGTTTTCTGAATACAGATCCTTTACATTCTTGAGTAAATCAATTCCTAGACATTTGAGTCTTTTTGTTGTAAAGAGTTTTTTTTCTTTCCTTCTCACCTTGCTCATTTACTAGTGTATAGAGATGCTATTGATTTTTGTATGTTGATCTTGTATCCTGCCACCTTGCTGAACTCATTTATTAGCTCAAGTAGCTTTGTTGTAGATATTTTGGGATTTTCTAAATATAGGATCATATCATCGGCAAATAGTGAGTTTTACTCCCTCTTTTCCAATCTGGATGCCTTTTATTTCTTTTTCTTGCCTAATTGCTTTAGCTAGAACTTCTAGGACAATGTTGAATAACAGTGGTGACCATGGGCATCCTTCTCTTGTTCCTAATCTTAGAGGAAGAGCATTCAACTTTTCCCTGTTGAGTATGATGTTGATTGTGAGATTTCCAAATGTGCCCTTATGTTGAGGAGCTTTCCTTCTATACCTATCTTTTGAAGTGTTTTTATCAAAAAAGGATGCTGGATTTTTTCAAATGCCTTTTCTGCATTAATTGAGATGATCATGTTGGTTTTTCCCATTCAATTTATTAATGTAGTATATTATGTTAATTGATTTTCTTATATTGACCAACCTTTGCATACCAGAAATAAAACTCACTTGATCGTGAAGTATAATTGTTTTTATGCTGTTGGATTCTATTTGCAAATATTTTGTAGAGAAATTTTGCATCTATGTTCATTAGAAAGATTGGTCTGTCATTTTCTTTTCTTGTAATATCTTTATCTGGCTTTGATATTAGGGTAATATTGGCATCATAAAATGTGTTGTGTAATTTTCTGTCTTCATTTTTTGGAAGAGTTTAAACAGGATTGGTATTAGTTCTTCTCAAAATGTTTGGTAGAATTCACCTATGAAGCCATCTAGTCTGGATTTTACTTTGTTGAAAGGTGTTTTTTTTTTTTAAGATTTATTATTTATTCCCCGCCATCCTCATTGTTTGCATTTGCTGTGTCTGCTTATTGTATGCTGGTCTTTTCAGGAGACACTGGGAACGGAATCCAGGAGACCTCCAATGTACAACAGAGGTGCCTAATTGCCTGAGGGACCTCCCTGCTTTTTTGTGTCTCTCATTATATTTTCCTGTGTCTCTTGTTGCATCATCTTGTTGCATCAGCTCGCCATTCCTGCCCATTGTGTCAGCTCTCTGTCTTGCTCATCTTTTTTAGGAAGCACCAGGAACCAAACTGCAGCCTCCTGTGTGGTAGGCAGGAGCTCAATTGCTTGAGCCACATCTGCTTCCCTGTTGAAAGATTTTTGATGTCTGATTCAATCTCTTGCTTGGGATTGGTTTGTTGAATTCCTGTGTTTCTTGGAGAGTCAATGTAGGTTATCTGTGCATTTCTAGAAATGTGTCCATTTCTTGTAGGTTGTCTAATTTGTTGATATACAGCTTTTCATATTTTCCTCTTATGATCCTTTTAATTCTGAGCAGTCAGTTGTAATGACCCCCTTTCATTCATGATTTTATTTATTTGTATCTCCCTCTCTCTTTCTCTTTGTTTTGTTAGTCTTCCTACAGGTTTGTTGATTTCATTGTTTTTCTCAAAGAACCAGCTTTTGGTTTTGTTGCTTTTCTCTACATTTTGTTCTCAATTTCATTTATTTCTGCTCTAATCTTTGTTATTTCTTTCTTTCTGCTTGCTTTGGAATTGGTTTACTCTTCTTTTTCTAGTTTCTCCAGTAGCTCATTTAGTTCTTTTATTTTAGCTCTTTCTTCTTTTTTGATATAGGTATTTAGGGCTGTAAATTCCCCTCTCAGCACTGCCTTTGCTGTATCCTATAAGTTTTTGTAAGTTGTGTTCTCATTTTCATTTGTCTTAAGATATCTACTAATTTATCTTGCAATTTCTTCTTTGACCCACTTATTGTTTAAGAGTGTGCCTCCATATATTTGCAGATTTCCCCCTTTTCCACCTATTATTGATTTCCAGTTTCATTCCATTATGATCAGAGAAGGCGCTTTGTGTAATTTTAATTGTTTTGAATTTATTGAGAGCTGTATTATTGTTCAGCATGTGGTCTATCCTGGAGAAAGATTATTGTACTTCCATGTCATCTGCAAATAGTGAGTGTTTTGCTTCCTCTTTTCCTATTTGGATGCCTTTTATGGTTGTTGTTTTTTTCTTGTCTAATGCTGTAGCTACAATTTCTAGCACATTATTGAATGACAATGATGACAGCAGGCATCCTTGTCTTGTTCCCAATATTAGAGGGAAAGCTTTCAACCTTTCCCCATTGAGTACTGTGTTGGTTGTGGGACTTTGATATATGCCCTTTACCATAATGAGGAATTTTCCTTCTATTCCTATCTTTCAAGGTGTTTTTATCAAGAAAGGATGCTGAATTTTGTTGAATCCCTTTTCTGCATTGATCGAGATGATCATGTGTTTATTTTTTCCTCTTCAATTTGTTAATGTGTTGTATTATGTTAATTTAGTTTATGTAGAATCACCCTTGCATTCCTGGGATGAGTCCTACTGGGCAGTGGTGTTTAAGTCTTTGATATGCTGTTGGATTCTATTTGCGATTATTTTGTTGAGAATTTTTGCATCTATGTTCATTAGAAAGATAGAAAGATAGTTTCTGTTCTTGTAGTGTCTTTATCTGGCTTTGGAATTAGGGTTATGTTGGCTTCATAAAATGTATTGGGTAATTATCCCTCCTCTTCAATTTTTTGGAAGAGTTAAACAGGATTGGTGTTAAATCTTTTCAAAATGATCAGTAGAAATCACCTATGAAGCCTTCTGGTCCTGGACTTTTCTTTCCTGGGGCATTTGTTTTTCCTTTTAAAGATTTATTTTTTATTTATTTCTCTCCCCTTCCCCATCCCTCCCAAGTTGTCTGTTGTTTGGGTCCATTCACTGTGTGTTCTTCTTTGTCCACTTGTGACAGTGGCACCCAGAATCTGTGTCTTGTTTTGTTGCATCATCTTGCTGCATCAGCTCTCTCTGTATGCAGCACCATTCCTAGGGAGGCTGCACTTTTTTCATGCTGGGCAGCTCTCCTTATGGGGCATACTCCTTGCATGTGGGGTTCCTCTAAGTGGGGTCACAGTACTTGCTTAACATGGTATTCCTTGTGTGCATCAGCACTACAGGTGGGCCAGCTCAGTACATGGGTCAGGAGGCCCTGGGCTTGAACCTTGGACCTCCCATGTGGTAGGTGGATCCTTTGGGCCAAATCCACTTCCCTCAGGGCATTTTTGATGAGAGATTCAATCTCTTTAAATGTGATTGGTATGTTAAGTTCTTATATTTCTTGTAGCTTCAGTGTAAGTTTTCAGTACTGCCAGGACTGTTTTAAGAAATACCTCCTTGGTGATATTTATGATCCAGCAAGTTTAGCAATATTGTAGCAAATGAAATCTACTTCTAAGCTATTAAATGCATGAAACTTCTCTCAGACCTTTTAATATTAGACATTTTAAAAGGTAGAATGGGTGAGTAGATGTGCTCAAGGTTTTGTGCACCTGCTTCCCACATGGTATGTCCTGGGTTCGGTCCCTGGTACCTCCTAAAAACAAACATAAAAGAAAAAAATAACAAGCAAACAAATAAAAACAACAACAACCAACCCATCAGAGCCAATGTGGCTCAGTGGTTGAGTGCCAGTTTCCCTCTTATGAGGCCCTGGGTTCAATCCCTGGCCTTGGTACCTAAAAATAAAAAATAAAAAAAGTAGGATGAATGTGGAATGTATAATTTTGCCAATTTTTTTTTCATTTTAGAGATAATTTGGTATAAAGGTATAAAAAGATGGGCAAGTAGAAGGACAGAAGAAATCAACATAAGCTGTAACATAAAAGAGGAAGAAATGTGCCAAAATGTTAACAGTGCTTATGTTTAGGCATTGTAACTATGATCAATATGTTTTATTATAAGCATTTCATCTCAGCAATTCAGAACATGTTAAATTATCTTGTGGAAGCATACCCATTTCATTGATGAAAACCTGAAGAGTTGTAGTTTGGTATTGCTGTACCCCAGAAAATAATGTTCTTAAAGCTCATCCAATACTGTGAGTGTAAACCTATTCTAAGTAGGACTTTTGATGAGACTACTTCAGTTAAAGCATGGCCTAGGATGGATCTTAATCATCTTACTGGAGTCCTTTATAAATGGTAAATACAGAGAAGGGAAGAGAAAGAGTGAGAGAGGGAGATATTGGAGAGAGAGCGCAAAAGCATGAAAGCAAGAAACTGAAAGCAATGAAACCTGGAAGAGAAGGGAGAGACCAGCAGACACCACCTTGTGGTGCCTTGCCAGGTGACAGTGGAGACAAAGATCACAGGCTGCTGGTCTTTGGGGAGAAAGCATCACCTGATAATGCCTTAATTTGAACATTTTTCTCAGCCTCACAATTGTAAGCTTGTAATCTAAGTAATACATTTTTCCCTATTAAAAGCATAAATTTTATGGTATCTGCTTTCAGCAGCCTAGCATCCTAAAACACCTAGGGACAAATATTTGTTGCTAATATTAAAGAAATAATTAACAGCAGCTTCTGTGGAAAACAGCCTGGCAGTTCCTCAAATAGTTAAACATAGATTCACCATATGACCTAGCAATTCCACCCCTAGGTATATACCCTGAAGAATTGAGAAGTGTTATTCAAGCAAAAACTTACACATAAATATTCATAGTAGTATTGATATTTATGTATAAGTTTTTGCTTGAATTTAATATTTATGTATAAGTTTTTTCTTGTATGTGAAATAGCTAAAAGGTGGAAGCAACCCATAGTCCATCAGTAGATGAATGGATAAACAAATTATGGTGTATTCATCCAATGGAATATTATTCAACAATAAATAGACTGAAGCACTGATAAATGCTACAATGCAGATGAACCTTGAAAATGTTATGCTAAGTGAAAGAAGCCAGTCACTAAAAGCCACTCATTGCATGATTCCATTTATATGAAATATCCAGAATATTTCAAATCCATAGGGACAGTAAGTAGATTGGTGGTTGCCATTGGTGGGGGAGGGTGGAGTGGGAATGACAGCTTAATGGGCATGGGATTTTCTTTACAGGTGATAAAAATGTTCTAGAACTAAGTAGTGGAATGGTTGTACAACATTGTGAATGTCCTTAATGTCTGAATTGTGCACTTTAAAATGGTATATTTTGTTATGTGTATTTTACAACAAAAAATAAGGAATTGCCTATAGAAGACAGAGGAACGAATGGGTGGTACTGTGGGTTGCAAAAAACTTTCCTGATGCTCCTGGTCCTCCTGACAAACTTCAACCTCTTTGTTTCTGGAGGGCTTAGAGTAGGGGGATGGAGATGGACTGTGGAGAGTAGCTGCTTTTCTATTCCTTTTGACCATGTGAGAACACATTCTTACCTACTGTAGCCCTACTTCTTGTCTTCGGGATAGTCAGAATACTTAATCTACTCTTTGGAACAACTGTTTTTTTTAAGATTTATTTTTATTTTAAATAAATAAATTTATTTTAAATAATCCCACCCTTGCAGTTTGCTTGCTTTCTGCTCTCTGTGTCCCTTCTCTGTGTGTTTTACTGTGTTTGCTTCACTCCACTTTTGTTGCATCATCTTGCTGTGCCAGCTCTCTGTGGACATGGGCCATCAGCTCTCTGCAGGTACAGGTACCAGCAGTCAGCTCTCCATGGGTGCAGGCCAGCTTGCTTTCACAAGGAGGCCCTGGGACACAAACCCAGGGCCTCCCCTATGGTAGCTGGGAGCCCAATCAATTGAGCCACAGCCACTTCCCTGGAACAACTTTTATTGAAAATTTGAAGAATATAACATGCTTAGTATAAACATTTTGGAAAGTATGGGAAAAGCATGTGTGGCAGTTTGAGATTATTTATGAATCCCCAGAAGAGAGAGATTATGTTTGTAAGCTAATCTAGTCTCTGAGTGTGATACTCTTTGATTGTATTAAATTTAGTTGATAGGACTTTGATTTGATTACCTATTAAGATTGTTTTTAAGTCTTTTTTGATTGACTCTGCTCAGGTTGAGTCCCCACCCCTTGCTGGGTTGATATAAATGGGCACTCATACATACACACAGAAGAGAGAGTGCTGTCATTTATGATACAGCCATGTGACAGAAAGGAGAAGGCACAAATACTAAAGCCCGGGGAGAGGTGAACAATTTTTCCTGATAGCTTCCAGCTGACCTTGGGAAGAGAGTAGAGACTGATATAGGAAGTCTGAGAGAGAAGCCCTATATCAGCCTGCTGCTGAAATCAGGAAGAGGCAAGCAGCTGAGACTGAGAGAGGACACCCAGAAGGGAAGGCTGAAACCTCGCAGAGATGGCCTGCCATCTTGTTTCAACATGTGGCAGCTGATTTTGGTGAGAAAGTACCTCTTATGGTACCTTGAGATGGACTTTCCAAGGCCTTGGGACTATAAGATTTGACCCCAAATAAATGCCTTTTATAAAAGCCAACAGGTTGCTAGTTCTTTGTACCAGCAGCCCTTTGGCAGATTAATATAACATTCTATCCTTCCATTCAGAGATATCCATGGCTCCTATTCTGTGAACAACCTCATATATAAATATCTTTATATATCTTACATAAGGCACACACAGTTTTATAACCTGCTTTTTCTACTTTATAGACTGAGTATATATTCCCATGCTATGGCAGTTTGAACTTATTTGTGAATCCCAAAAAGAGAGACAGTGTTTGCAAACCAATCTATTCCTCTGGGTATGATACCCTTTGATTATATTAGATTCAGCTGAGATGTCTTTGATTAAAATATGTTTAAGATTGTACAGTACTCATGTAATTGCAAGAGTTTTGTTTTCATTTGCTAGGGCTGCCTTTGCAATATACCAGAAATGGGTTGGCTTTTATAAATGTGGTTTATTTAGGGTAAAATCTTACAGTTCCTAAGCTGTGAAAATATCCAAATCAAGGCATCATCTAAGATGTTATCTCAAGGAATCCATGCCATGTGGTGAGGCAAAATGGTGGCTGTTCTCTGCCAAGGTCCCTGCCTTGCCCTCAGGTGTACCTGCTCCTTGAGCTCAGCTGTGGGTGATCAGTCATGTGGCTTGTCTCTTTCCTGGCCTCCTCTCTTCAGCTTCAGCTATTCTGCTTTAATTAAAATATTGGCATTCATCCAGATGACTGGGAAAGAAAAAAATTGTTATCAATTATTAATATTAAAATTTACCAGTTAGATGATAAGGCAAGAAAAGACCTCATTTGCAGAAGAAATAAACAGATATTATCTAGGAATAAACTTAATCATATAAGATCCAAAGACAAAGCAAATTTTGAGGAACACAAGAAATGCTTGAACAAAATAGATTGGCATTTGTCTTGAATAGGAAGACAAATTTGTAAAGATGTTAATCCTACCTAAATTAATCTAGGGGTCTAGTACAATATCAAAATATACCAATGGGATATTTTTGCCCTAGACAAGCCTACTCCATAGTTCACAAAGAGAAAAACCCAAAGACTGGCCAGAAAAATTGTGAAAATAATGAAGGGAAAAGCCATTTTAGTCAACCTTTAAGCATGATAAAGTGGCAATAAATCTGTTAGTATAATTCTGGTTCACCAATAGATTAATAAGAGAGTAGGAGATCCAGAAATAGAACTAAATACTTAGGAAATTTAGCATGATATGAGGTAGGTATATACCCTCTGAAAGGATACATATTGTATTGTAAATTAATGTCAGTTGACTTTAGTAAGGAGAATTGGTTTTGGGGAAATTTGTGGTTGGGGTCCAGGGGAAGATGTCATTATCTCTCTATGTCTCAGATTCTGAGCCATATAGATTTAATAGGCAATAAAATCAACATTTTTTAATAAGTCATCTAACAGGGAACTGGACTTGGCCCAGTGAATAGGGCATCCATCTACCACATGAGAGGTCCGCAGTTCAAACCCTGGGCCTCCTTGACCCATGTGGAGCTGGCCCACGTGCAGTGCTGATGCATGCAAGGAGTGCCCTGCCACAAAGGGGTGTCCCTGCATAGGGGAACCCCACACTCAAGGAGTGTGCCCCATAAGGAAAGCCACCCAGCAATAAAGAAAGTGCAGCCTGCCCAGGAATGATGTAGCACACACACAGCTGACACACAAGATGATGCAACAAAAAGAAACACAGGTTCCTGTGCTGCTGACAAAAACAGAAGCAGACAAAGAAGAATACAGAACAAATGGACACAGAGGGCAGACAACAGGGGGTTGGGGGGAAGGGGAGAGATATTAAAAACAAATCTTTTTTAAAAAGCCATCTAACAGCTTATCAGAAACCATAATTTATTTCAAGTATGAAAAAATAAATTCAAAAGAATAGAGCAGAATTTGAAATCCAGAGTTATAGAGATTAAATATAGAATTATGGCCAGGCCTTCACTGTTGCTGCCACTGTTATTAAGGACTTAGGACAAGTCTGGTAAACTTGACCCTTCTGTGCTATTGCTCACTGTATTAGGCAGCCAGAGGGTGCTGATGCAAAGGTCCAGAAATCTGTTGACTTTTATAAAAGGTTTTTATTTGGGGTAGAAGCATACAGACACAAGGCCCTAAAGAGTAAATTACTTTCTTCACTAAACTCTGTTGCCACATGTTGAAGCAAGGTAGCTGACAGTCTCTTTTAGGGTTCAGCCTTCCTCTTCCTCTTAAGGCTCCATGGTCCCATCTTCTTCCATTCTCAGCTGTAGGCTGGCATAAGGCTCATCTCTCTTTCCACTGCTCACCTCTTTCCAGGATCAGCTGCTCTGCTCCCTCCACAAGGTAGCTGTAAACTATCAGACAAACAACTTGGCTCTCCCTGGGGCTCCAGGATCAAAAGTAAACTCTCTTTGTTCTCCTTCTCCATATATTTACTTCCATGCCTTTGATTGAACATTCATTTATATAGCCCACAAAGAGGGGGTGGGTGGGACTCAAATCAAGTCACCCTAATGATGGGGTCAATAAAAGCCCTTATCTTGATTTAATAAAGTAAAAATGAAACCTCTGAATCTAATACAATCTATTATGCCCAGAGGAAAAGACCAGTTTACAAACACAACCCAATATCTATTTTTGGAATTCATAAATAATATCAAACTGGCACACTCACCCACCAGTAAGGCTGAGCACATGCCACACAGCAGAAATACAGCAGTTATAATAAGAATTCCCAGACCAGCATTAGTCCGATGACAGAATAGTCATTGTTGACATTGTAAAACATGACCGCTATGCCCACAGAAAAATCTGAAGCTGATAAGAAGGAATGAAGTACATGAAGCTCCTTGCAGCAGTCTCATCTGTAGCCTGGTCCTTCAATTAGGAGTTTGACTAATCCAGTTTATGAGTCTTAGTTGTAGGAGTTAGTGGAAGGGGAAAAGTTACAAGCTGAGGATGTCAAATAACTCACTTTGCATATGGAATTCAACATGTCTGTCCTCTTCCTAAGTGTAATGTGTTAGAACACTGTCTGGGTTGATGAATTTGCCTTAGGTACAACTGAATTGAGTTATGATGCATTAGAAAGCATCAGTTGTGACGTAAAACATTAAATAGCCACATTTAATTAAAATCTTAGTTGATATCTTAGGAAATGGGCTGCTTAGGGATTTTTTCCATAGGAGGCCATTGATCCACTATGATAAGAACATCTTGAGCTAAGTATACCTGGGTATGAATACCAGTCCCACCATTTAGCCGTATTATCTTTGCAGATTACCTATTGAGCTTCAGTTTCTTCCTCTGAAGGAAAGTAATTCTATCTACCCCAAATAGGACAGTTGTTAAAAATTAAATAAGAATGTTTGCACAGGGTTTAACACAACACTTAGACCATTACTATTTCTTGATCACTTACTTTCTCTTCTTCTAACATTTCCTTTTAAGTTAATGTAGCCTTCCTCACCAAGGGGATAGAAAGGAAATTCAGAAGGAACTGAGGAGAAAAGTAAATTTCAGATACTTTATTATCACTCAAAACATATGTGGTCTCAATTCAACATTCCCACATTAATGGGCAACCTCTGGGGATCTGTGGAAAGAGGCAGAAGAATAGAAATGAAGAGTTGTCTCCATAGTCACTCCTTCCTAGTGGAATAGATAACCTTACTATTTGTCCTCCTATTTACTTGACATTCCTTGAGACAGACTATGGCAGGCTTTTGCTTCATGCTTTCTGTTGTTTTCTGACTGTGATGGTTAAGTTCATGTGTTAACTTCACCAGGTTATGTGTCTAGTGTTAAGCAAGCACTGGCCTGATTGTTACTGTGGAGTATTTCATGGATTTGAATCATAGGTAAGTTGAATATATCTATGGTTGATTACAGCTGCAATCAACTAAGGATATTCCCTTCCACAAGGAGAGAAATCTCATCCAATCAGTTGGAGGCCTTAAAAGGAGAACTGCTGAATTCAGCAGAAGTGAGAATTTCCATCTCTACTTTAGCCAGCCATCTTCTCGCAGAGAATTGATTGAAAATCTTTATCAGAGTTCCTTGCTTTCAGCCTGTCCAATGGAATTTGGACTTGCCCATCCCCACAGGCATGCAAACCAATTCCTATGATAATTCTTATATATATAAAATCTCCTGTGGGTTTTGTTTCCCTGAAGAAACCTAATACACTGACCCTTTTTTCAGGTGAATTTCTTTCTATTCTACTTCAACTTCCAGAAAACCTGTTGAATAAATGAAGTTGTTCCCAGCACTATTATTGATGTATGGTTTTCCCCTTTATTTGGTTTCCTAATGCTGAACATCATTAATACTTGGTAAAACTTACTTAATCATGGCCTACTCTTAGTTTCATGCACTACCGGATTTGATTCTTTTTTTCAAGGAGGTTCCAGGGATTAAACCCAGGATCTCATACATGTGAAGCAGATCTCAGCCACTAAGGTACACCTGCTCCCCTGATTCCCTAATACTTTGTTAAATATTTCTGTAAGTGTACATGAGTGAAACAGGCCTACAGTTTTGTATTTTTTGCTGTTGTAAACATTCAAGTCTAGGTATTTTAGTGTCATCATCATCCTAAACCATACTGGGAGCTTTGGGTAGCATTTGCTGTAAGGAGAGTTTATGTCTTAATGTAGTGTTTTCTCTAGAGGGTACTTTTATATCCTACAACTTAAACACTGCAACATGAAGTTAGTACATCTTAGGTCAAATGTGAAAGGGATAAGATAGGGAAGAAAAAGATATTTGCTAAATGTATATGTACAAACATACTCATTGTAAAACAAAGGATATATTCATAGCCATTATAGTCCTGGTTTCTGTAACTGGTCACATGATCGTAGCTTGTATTTATAACAGTCTTCTTCCACTACCCTTTCCATGTTCTCTTACCCTCAACAAGCACTTCAGCTGGCTGGGGCTCTTTGCCTGGTAGCGTGACCCAAACCTTCATTCCTGAAGTTTCTGGGCCGTTGGTATTCCTGCCTGGACTGGGTTGGTACAGTTTTCCATTGACTTTAATCACAGTTCATGTAGAATAAGAGATACCTTATGGGATCTTCTATATTCCAGGCAAATTCTTCTTTACCTCCATTGTGAAGTAGCAATACTATTTCCCCTTGGTAGTAAGGACCAATCACCCCAGCCACTAAAGTAATTGCCTTCTTGCCCTGTTGATTCAGGGGCATGAGCCCAAAAGGCCATGTGGCAGTTTTAACTGCCAGTTCATGGAATCATTGTATATACTGGTGGAAGCATTCCTCTTCTTGCAACTAAGACATGTAGAACAGAAGAGCTTAAGGTCACAGAGAAAGGAAGCAAAATTTTTTCTAATGGATCAAAAGGGGTAAGAGTGAGGGTACCAGCCCTTGATTCCTGGACCCATGATCCTGGCTATGCTATGGAGTGGGCACTGACTTAGAGCATACACAACCTCTGTTGGAACATTGCCCTGGCCCCTGCAAGGTATTGCCAGGCATTTGGCACTGTAATTGAGTCCTCAGAAGGCCATTCCACTGTTCTATCATTTCACTTACTTTAGGATGATGGGGAAGACAGTTAGACCAGTGAATTCCATGAGCATGTGCCCATTCTTGTACTTCATTTCCATATAGTATGTTCCTTGATGAGAAACAATACTATGTAGAATACCATTGCAGGGGATAAGGCATTCTGTAATTCCATGGATGGTAGTTTTGGCACAAGCATTGCATGCAGAGAAGGAAAATCCATATCCAGATTATGTCTATTCCAGTTAGAACAAAATGCTGCCCCTTCCTTGATGGAAGTGGATCAATGTAATCAACCTGTCACAAGGTAGCAGGCTGATCAGTTCAGGGAATGGTTTAGTATCAGGGACTTGGTGTTAGTCTCTCCTGCTGGCACACTGGACTGTAGCCAGGTGAGCCTTGATGTGTGTGAGTCTGTTGCTGAGCACATGCCTAATTTCCATCACTACCATCATGGCCACTTTGTTCATGAGCCCATTGGTCAATGACAGGAGTAGTTGGGGAAAGAGGCTGACTGGTATACAAGAACAAGTCATCTTACTAATTGATTCTTTTTTTTTTAATACTGTAACAACAATAAAAGCTTTTATTTATTTTCATGTTTTTTCAATGAGGGATAACTTTTAGCTGAGGAATATACAAAACAAAGAACAACATTAACAAAACTACAGATTCTCTTTCAAATTTGCCAGTGTCACTGTGATTTTAGATAAATCCACCTAAACTCTGTGGTCACAATTTTCATCAATCACATTTATTTTAAAAGATACATTGGAAAGAATAAATCTCAATTCATTCTCAAATTAGTACTTAGCAAACTCATTATTGCCCTAATTAGATAGATGGGGACACTGTGTCCAAGTGTCAGGACCACTGTCTCTGAGATATTTCTCACTGTGCACTAGTCTTCTTTATGTTCATTCCTATTGCATGGTTAGACTCATAAGATTCACCATTATTAAATAAGTGCAAAAAATAAACTGTGTGAAACTATGATATATTTTTTTAACTCTCATTGTAAAATAGATACCATCTCAGAGAAGTTATGAATGAAAATATATCTTAAAATCAATGAATATGGTAAGCATTCAGATCTGTCAGGAAAAAGAAATATTGAGTCCATATTTTACTAAATTTAAATTTGAATTTTAATAGCTCTCTAAAGGTTATGAATGCTTTTCAAGTCATGATTTTTTGACTCTTATTCTAATAATGGAAGGCCAGTATATGAAGGAAGATGAGAAAACTACAAGATAAGACTGGGGACCCACCTTCACTATAGCAATCAGTACATGGGCTTGAACAATGCAAGTTCTTACTCCTAATGTGAAGAGCATTATAGCTATCTCTACTTTTTCAAATGAGAAAAAATGAGGCTGAGAGTTCTGTGTCAATATCGCTTAATAACTTGCATTCTTGTGAGGCAGGTCTGGATAGGGAACTGGGAAAGGGGAGTGGGGCAGTGAGCACAACATCTCAGGGGCAACAAAGAGTCCTGTGGGGAGCCAGGCCTGAGCTACTGTGAGCAGCCACACCTGAGCTAGTACCTGTAAACTCATAAAATAAGTGATAGCATCTGTTTCTGCCCAACTGAAGAGAACAGAACACAATAGCCATAACCCCTTTGTTTTTTTTTTCTTTATTTTCTTTTAAATGTTATTTTCAAAAAGCATAAGGTCCCCATATACCCTCCACCCCACCCTGCCACCCCTCCCACATCAACAAACTCTTCCATCATTGTGACACATCCACTGCACCCAGTGAATACATTCTGGGGAACCGCTTCAGCACATGGACAGTGGTCCACATTGTATTCCACACTCTCCCCCAATCCACCCAGTGGGCCACAACAGGACACACAATGTCCAGCATCCATCCCTGCAGCACCATCTAGGACAACTCCAAATCCTGAAAATGCCCCCACATCATATCTCTTCTTCCCTCTCCTGACCATCAGCAGCCACTGTGGCCACCCTCTCCACATCACTACTACAATTTCTTCCCTTACTAATCACAATAGTTCCCCAGCAGAACACCAGTAAGCCCACTCTAATCCATACTCTATTCCTCCATCTTGTGGTCCTGGGATGGCTATGTCCAGTCCCCCTCTACATCAAGAGGGGGTTTAGAAACTGAAAGTGGGAGGATTGCATCCAGCATCCATGTGGAATCTGAGCCTCCTCTTGACATAGAGGTGCAATGGACACAACCAATTCAATGTCCACATAGAAGAGGTGGCATTGGATTGGGAAAAGTGGACATGGTGGCTGATGGGTATGGGGAAAGGCAGGAAGAGATGAGAGGTGAAGGCGTCTTTGGGACATGGAGCTGCCCTGGATGGTGCTTCAGGGGCAATCACCGGACATTGTAAATCCTCACAGGGCCCACTGGATGGAATGGAGGAGAGTATGGGCCATGATGTGGACCATTGACCATGAGGTGCAGAGGTGCCCAAAGATGTACTTACCAAATGCAATGGATGTGCCATGATGATGGGAACGAGTGTTGCTGGGGGGGGGGGGGGGGAGAGGTAAGGTGGGGGGGTGGGGTTGAATGGGACCTCATATATATATTTTTAATGTAATATTATTAAAAAGTCAATAAAAAAAAAAGAGGGGGTTTAGATTCCACATGGATGATGGGTGCAAATCTCCAGCTCTTAGCTGTAGGCATTCTTGGCTCCCTGGTGCGGTGGTTGACCCTCTTCACCTCCCTGTCAGCTGGCCAGGGTAAGTCCAAGAAACCAGAGGGTAGGAGCTGCAAGTCTGCTGAGGCCCAGGACCTGGCCTTCACATGGACTGTTCAGAGATTCAGGTCTCCTGAGTATACACCAACCCAAATGCCAACCACAGGACAAGTGAGTTTATATGGCTAAGAGTCTCCAAAAAAGAGTTGGGTGTTCATCATGGGGTGATGGTTTTGCATACCTCAGCAGGGTACCAGAGACAGCCAAGGTAGATGGAAACCCAGGTGCTGATTCTCCTGAGGGCTGCAGTGACCCATAGGTTCTATGGTCAAGGCAGATGGCTCTAGAGTTCAGGGCCATATCAGTTGGCCCTACTTTGGAGTTTGTGTTCCTGAGTGTGATGGGATTGGACTCAGATATAACCTTTCTACACATGCCTCTTCTGTCACTTCTACCAATTGATTCTTAAAATCTTCCTCTGCTGCAGTCACCTCCTAGTGAGCATTCACATGGGACACAATTATCTTCATGTTTTTGCCCACTTAGAAGCATCTATCTTTGTACCTCTCCCCCAGATCTAGTTGTCACCAATTTTCTAATCATGTTCCTTGCAAGTCCCTCACTATCCTGCCAAACCACCAACAGTAGCCAATGAATCAGTATATAAATGCACCTTTGGCAATTTCTCCTTCAAAGCAAAATCAACAATCAAATGCACTGCAGAAAATTTCCCTGCATCACTGGGAGGATTTCCCTTCACCACTGTCTCAGGTGTCCCAGAGATGGGCTGTAGTGCTGTAGCTATCCAATTTTGGGTGGTACCTGTATATCATACAGAACCATCTGTAAACCAGGCTCGAGTTATCTTTTCCTCAGTCAACTGCTCCTAAGGAATTCCCCAAAAGACCAAAGCTATGGACTGGGAATAGAAAGTAACTTGGCAGGAGTAGGGTCCATGGGCATTTGGGCCATTTCCTCATGTAACTTACTTGTATCTCCAGGGTCTGTTCAAGTCCTTCCCTTTTCTGATAGTGTTGCTCTGTATGCCCAACTTTATGGCTTGGTGAGTCAAACAACATCCTGTTCAGGCCTTATGGTAACTCAGGTCTCATGATAACTTGGTGTCTATGGTTAAATGTTTGATCTCTACTGAGGCCCAGAAGAAGGCCAAAAGCTAAAGCTGTTCTAAAAAGGAGAGTAGTTACTTGCAAAGGATGGCAAATCTTTGCTTTAAAATGCTAGGGGTCTGTGCTGTGACTCTCCTATAGGTACCTTTGAAAGGCTCCAGACAGCATCTCTATTTGCCACTGAAAGTTCCAACACTATTGGATCTAACAGATCATAGGACTCAGGGAGCAGGGCAGCTTACACAGCACCTAGACCTGTTGCAAACCTATTGCTCCAGTCCCCACCCAAATCTAGCAGGTTTTCTGGTCACTCATTAAATGGACTGGACTAGCACACACAAATGAGGAATATGTCTCACAAATCCAAAGAGGCCAACTAGGTGTTGTGCCTCTTTTCTTGTTGTGAGAGGGACCAGATGCAACAAGTTACCCTTCACTTTAGAAGGGATATCTTGATCTGCTCCCCACCCCCAGACACCTAGAAATTTCACTGAAGTGAAAGGATGCTGAATTTTTAGTTGGATTTATCTCCTACCCTGTGACATGCAAATTTCATACCAAGAAGTCTAGAGTAGTTAGTACTTCTTGCTCACTATGTCCAATCAATATGATATCATCAATGTAATGGACCAGTGTGATATTATGTGAAAGGGAAAGACTAAATTATGACAGGCTGGAGAGGTGATATGCCCCTGAGATAGGACAATGAAGGTGTATTGCTGGCCTTGCCAGCTGAAAGCCACTTTTTCTGGTACTCTTTACTAAAAGGAACTGAGAAAAAAGCATTTGTGAGATCAATATACAGAGGTGGAGGAGAATGTAAGAACAACTAAAAAGACAAAAAGATAAAAAAACAACATGACATATACAAATCCAAAGAAAATATGGTTAATGTAATTCCTTGAGAGTAATAACACTGAATGTTAATGGAATAAAATCTCCTGTCAAGAGATACAGATTGACAGAATGAATGGATAAGGAAATATGACCCACATACATACTGTCTACAAGTATACTTGTAACTGCATACCAGATACAAGGGGTTATGTTGATTTGCTCAAGCTGCAATAGCACATCTAGAACAGCAGCTGCAATTGGGGTCACCAACTGGTTGCATTTATGATAATCCTCCATGACCCATCTGTTTTCTGCACAGGGCAAATAGAATTGTGGTGGGAATCAACATCCCTGTATTGTATAAGTCCATGAGTGTGGTATTGCTTTTGATTTCCTATTTTGCCAGGAAGAGGAAGTTCTAGTGGCTTCTACTTATTCTTTCCGACCAACATAGCCCTCACTCCACAAGTCAGGGAACCAGTGTGGAGATTTTGCCAGTTGTTCACTATGCCTATTCTAATTATTCATTCCATAAGTGGAGATATAACCACAGAATGGATCCAGGGACCACTGAACCCACTATTTGACAGACCTGAACTAAAAGTCCATTGATCACTTGTCTTCCATAAACCCCTACTGTGACTGGTTGACCACAGTAATGTTTTAGTCTCCTGGAATTAATGTCACTTCCAAGCCAGTGTCTAATAATCCCTGAAATATCTGATCATTTCCTTTACCCCAATGTACAATTACCCTGTTAAAAGGCAGTCGTGTCTTCGGGGAAGGCTGGATGTAAGATTAGCAGTGTAAGTTTTAGGCAGTAACAGGACCCTCCCCAAGTATGGCCTGCCTTCCCTTCATCCAAGAGGCTCTGGGTCTGTAAATTATCTCAAGTCTGGGAATTGATTAAGGGACTGTGATGCTCTGTTTTTGTAACTAATGTTAAAATTTGTTTCATTTGACCTAGGACACTTCTGCTTATACAGACCAAATATGAATTTAGTAGATTGCCCATGTCTTTTGCTTCTAGGTACCCCATGATCAATGCCATAGATCTGTACAAGTCAGACTATTTTGATTGCCACTTTAGTCTGCTGTGCCTTATGGTAACCATCCACCTTGTCTCTGTCAATTAAGTGCTAACACTTGGTTTCTGCCTACCCAGGATCCAGTCATGCCCATTGTGTTTAGACCTCCAAGTTCCGAGAAAGCATTTCCCATGGTAATATCTGACCTGTAGAAAAGAGCAATCACAGAGCGCTCTTCAGGGACAATGGAGTTAGTCTCACAAATTTATTCCTCACAGTCCTGGATATTCCTGGGTTAGGTGAGCAAGTCGGACATGATAAGTTGACTCTAACATTTAAATTTCTCTAAGCCTTTGGATCCTCTCATCTATATTATACTAAGGCAGTTCTGGCATTTCTACTCAGGCAATGCAGGCCACAATTTGGGGCATGATTCAGACAGCCACCCAAACAAACAGTCAAGAGCCCTTTCTAGCACCCCCCCCCCCATCTGCCAGCTTTAACATTGAGTCCAGATTCTCTGCTTAGTGGGTCCATATCGATAAATTTCAGTCTGATCCAACTTTCTATTCCTTTCATGATTAAAATCCATTTCCACACATATTTCCCTGCTTTCTATCTATATAAATAGGAAAAATCACACAGTTATTTTGGAGTATATTGCACCTTTTCATGGGTTACACTTTGTATATCTCCTTTTGCAGCTTTTTGGGACTTCCAACTAGTTACAGGTTTGGAGGAAAAAAGGGTGGTGGAGGTGGGCCATGAGAAGAATAAGTGTCTTGCAAGCCAATTACCTCAGAACATTCCATTGCAATTTCATCTGGTGAAGAAAGATTGATCTCTGCAGACAGATATGTGAGGGCTCTTTCATCAGGGAGGTGGTTACAGATTTCTCAGATGCAGCAGGGTTAAATCTCTTCAGGTGGAGGTTGAATCTCTTCTGAAGCAGATTGGGTGGCTGATTCCTCAGAACAGACCATTTCAAGTTTATCTGGAAAAGACTCAGTGGAGGCTAGGGTTTCATTGCCCGCACCCTCATCATTATCAACCCACATGTCCCCATTCCAATTTTTGGGATCCTATTCCTTTCCAGTCAATGCCCTCACTTTAAGAGCAGATAACCTGCAAGATTGGAAATTCAATTTACATTGCAATTAGCCACACACACAATAAGATTCTGGGTATGGTTTTCAGAAATCTTAAACTTGCAACTACATGAAATAGGAATTTCCTTCAGGGCACACAGAAACTTTCATGTCCTTCATATGGTGTTTAAGTGGGGAATTTGAAGTCTTGATCTTGTCCCTTTCTTTTACAACTATATCTGGCATATTTAGGAACAACCAGCCAATATCATTATATTTTTTGACTCCACAAAACCCTGTTAAGCTGTCAAAAGCACTCTTACCCAGAGCCTTGCCTCTTTTAAGCATTTGTGTAGCTCTATCCAATGATGATATTTTGTATAGCTCTATTTCCATCTCACACCATGGACTATCAGTGCCATATTGATTGTCAGGAATAGAATCCTTAGTACCTTTGAATCTAATCACATTAGAGAACCAATTCCAAACCCACAGAGCCAACTCAGAAATCTCATCTTTAAGATTCTGTTATTCTTTTTCTCAAAAACCACTCCTGGTACCAGAGCTGTAATAGCCAGGGCTCTCTTAGTGAAACAGAATCAACAGAGTATATATATAGGTGTGTGTGTGTGTGTATTTATGTAAATATTATGAAATTTTTTGTAGGAATTGCCTCATGCAACTGTGGAGATTGGTATGTCAAAATTCCATAGGGCATACATACCACAAGAAGATATTTGATGAATTCCCCAGAAGAAGGTACTTGGCTGGCTGGCTGAGATGGAAATTCTCCCTTAATTCTGCTGATATCATCAGTTCTCCTTTTAAGGTCTTCAGCTGATTGGCTGAGACTTCTCTCATTGTTGAAGGTAAGATTCTTAGTTTATTGTAGTATAATTAGCCATAGATATAGTCATCTTACCAATGACTTAAACCCACAAAATACCTCGCAGTAACATCCAAGCCAGTGCTTGCTAGACCAAATAATTGGACACCATAACCTGGCAAGTAAACCAGGAATTTATCACAATGATAATACAGGAGAATGTTCTTATTCTCTTTAGGGATGAAGTATCAAGATTCCTTGGAGTATCTCTCATATGCTCAATCAAAATACACACACACAGGGAAGTGGACTTGGCCCAATGTGCGGTCACCCCTCAGGCTGAAGTGTGGTTTGCTGGGCTGGCGAGGGGCGGTGGCCACGGTAGGCCTATTCCAAACCGCTGCCCCCATAATAGGGTGGTTGGTCGGGCCCACCGCCACCCCTGAAGGAAGCTCAGCATGGGTGCAGAGTGCCCTCGGGTCTCCCCTTCTTGGCAGCCATGCTTCTGCGGCCGCCCCTCCTCCCGGATGGCGCCACACGATACCTTGTGGGGCGGCACCCTTCTTCTTCTTTCTCCCTGCACAGGCGCAGGGCAGAAAATTCCAGTCTGCCCTTCCCCCCGCCCCCAACAGCAGCAACAGCCAGGCGTGGGTGGAAAAATCCAGTCTGCCCTCTACCCCAGCAACAGCAGCCACCAATCACTAAACCCTGCCACTTCCCCCAGCAACAGCAACAGCCAATCCCTAATCACCACCCCTCCCCCATCCAGTACCGCCCACTGACCTTTCTCTGGCAACCAATCAGAACAGGGCGTGGCTTCGACCAATCAGCCTTCCCCAGCCCCTATAAAACTGTTGCCTCTCCCTCGATAAAGTGGACCTGCGTGTTTACCTCATCTCCGCGGTAGTTCTTCTGCCGTGCGCCCTCCAGTCCTGAGAGCCCCCGACAAGGGCCTGGCCTCCCTTGTCCCCAGTTCATCGCCTGCTTCTCCGGGCGACCCCTTCATCACCGGCTTCGCCGGGCGACCCCGTCAGCCGAACCACGCAACCCCTGTGAGACCGACCCCTCGTCTGCTGCCGGACTGACCCCTCATCCCAAGTGGGACCAATCCCTCGTCCTAAGCAGGACCGACCCCTCGTCCTGAGCTGGACCGACCCCTCGTCCACAGCCAGACCCCACCTCTACCGACCGAGCAAACCATCACACCAATGGATAAGGCATCCACCTACCACATCGGAGGTCCACGGTTCAAACCCCAGGCCTCCTTGACCCATGTGGAGCTGGCCCATGCAAAGTGCTGATGTACACAAGGAGTACCCTGCCACACAGGGGTGCCCCGTTTGTAGGGGAGCCCCTCATGCAAGGAGTGTGCCCCATAAGGAAAGCCACCCAGCATGAAGGAAAGCACAGCCTGTGCAAGAATGGCACTGCACACACAGAGAGCTGACACAACAAGATGATGCAACAAAAAGAAACACAGATTCCTGGTGCCACTGATAAGGATAGAAGTGGTCACAGAAGAACACACAGTGAATGAACACAGAGCAGACAACTGGGGGGGGAGGGAAGATAAATAAAAAATTAATCTTTAAAAAAAAAACACATGTTCACACAAGTATGTGTGAGGTGGAAAACCTAAAAGCTTTTTAAAATTTTTCTTTGTTTCTTTTTTTTTTAAAGATTTATTTATTTTATTTATTTGTCTCCCTTTCCCTCACACCCCCACCGTAGTTGTCTATTCTCTGTGTCTATTTGCTGTGTGTTCTTAGTCTGCTTCTGTTGTTGTCAGTGGCATGGGAATCTGTTTCTTTCTGTTGCATCATCTTGCTGTGTCAGCTCTCCCTGTGTGTGGCACCATTCCTGGGCAGGGTGAACTTTCTTTCATGCTGGGCAGCTCTCCTTATGGGATGCACTCCTTGTGTGTGGGGCTCCAATACATGGGGACACCCCTGCATGGCAGGACACCACTGCATGGCAGGGCACCCCTGCATGGCAGGGCACTCCTTGCGCGCATCAACACTGTGCGTGGGCCAGCTCCACATGGGTCAAGGAAGCCTGGGGTTTGAACCGCGGACCTCCCATGTGGTAGATGAACACCCTAACCACTGGGCCAAGTCTGCTTCCCCCTCCAAAATCTTTGTTAAAGCAAGTGCAGCAAAGTTGTAAAAATTGCCAACCTAAGTGAAGGATGTATCAGCATTTTCTTTTTCATGAGTGTAGGTATGCTCTTGAGATAATTGAGGTAAGATTATGTTTCTTAGAAATTTCTGATATATCATCATAATCAACAGTGCAGTCATTTCTAAGCACCTATGACTTGTCCAGTAACTTATGTTATAGATCAGACCTCACAATGAGCCTATGACAAGTTCTTGATATGAATAACACTAAGTAAAAGAGACTCAATTCTCTTTTGTGGTATGGAGATGTTGCCTTGGTCCCCCTGATATCCCTTCTTCACCCAGTGAGAGAAAAATTAGGTAATTGTGGTAGTTCCTAGAACATTATTCCCAGACTTTCCTGAAAACAATGATATATTTCAAGTCATCTAATCAATTTTGGAATTAGTGTTTCAGCTCTTATGAATATTTTTTTGCATGTCTCAAGTTCTGTAAAATTCTAGTAATTCTTCCTGTTTTGTGAAAGGAATTACCCTGATACAAGAGTTTGGTTTATCAGTTCTTTGGAAAGAGGGTCCACATTTCCAGGTGCTGTTTTGATTGCCTCTTTTCCCAATAAATTTAGTTTCCCTTTCTCAAAATGCCCCTTTTGTTATGCCTTTGAAGATGTGTAAGACTCTTATCCATACAAAAGTAAATCTTAAAAATTTTAACATGGAATGGAATAATACTATCATCATTAAACTTAATGTTGTATGATATGTAGTGCCAAGAGAAAATTTTCAACTTATTGTTAAATGGAAAAAAAGACTATGATCCCAATTTTCTTTTGAAAAATGCACATAAAACTGACAAGATATGTAACAAAATATTAGCTCTATTTCTTGGTTGTGGATTTGTGGCTGGTTTTAAAATTTTCTATGTTTCTGTATTTGCTAAATGTCTTACAGAGGGCTTTCTTGCTCATGTGAGGATGGGGTAGGACATAGTGTGTAAGGATGTCCTGGGACTGTTGTCGCAATGGTGAGAAAGTATCATGGTGCAGCTCAGCCCAGGTACAGTGTGGGACACTCAGTGCAGTTTCACTTGTGCTGAAACCTGCTTGTTCATCAGAATGCCAACAGTCAGGACTTGGTGAGAGTTTTAGGACTTGGTGTTACTGTTGTTTGGCTTTTGAGTCTCTACATGAGGTGAAAAGTGTCCCCTACTTTCCCGTGCTGTCATGAAAGGTGAGAGGGGTTCTGAAAGATGAACCTTCCTCTGAACATTGATCTGGAATATCCCTGTCTTTTTTTTTTTTAATTGATTTTGTAAAAATTTTACATTAAAAAAACAATATGAGGTCCCATTCAACCCCACCACCCTCACCCCACCACTCCCCCCCAGCAACATTCACTCCCATCATCATGATACATCCATTGCATTTGGTAAGTACATCTCTAGGCATCTCTGCACCTCATGGTCAATGGTCCACATCACAGCCCATACTCTCCCACATTCCATCCAATGGGCCCTGGGAGGATTTACTTTTTCTATTTTAGGACCTAAGAAGTATAAATTTTCAAAACCATGGGTAATTTCTCATCATTTGGCATGCTGTCCATGAAAAGTAGAACTGAGGGTCTGAGAGAGATGACCCAGAATTTCATGCCAATTTGAGGGTTCTCATCCCTCTTAATGTAGAACAGAGAATTTTCAAAGTGATGGTTTCTTTGTTTTTTTCCCATTAAGAAAAAGCTTTCACTGGAGCTGTTTGACTTGAAAGATTCCCCACCCTCTTTGTGATCACCTTGTCATCCAATACTCTCTCCCACCCTCTCATTGGAAGGTTGTAGAGGCCACAGATTATTTATGCCTTAAAGTATTTTCTTTGTTTCTCATTGATGTGCTTGAGTTTTCTCATAGGGTTTAAACTGAATCAAGTGATTTTACTTGAGCTATAGGGGTAGCTGTGAGATATGTCTTGTGATGTTCTTTTGAGCATATGGCCTATTGTTTCTATTGAAATCCTAATATGTTTTGTTTCTATCCTACATGCAGATTTTAGAAAAAGAAAAAATTATCACCAGTTTGAAAGAATCTGTTTCAAAGACTGCTGCAGATATGGCTGAGGTATGGTTGCCTAGGCTTCCTCCAGGACTCGCTGTGTACCTTAGCTTTGTGGAGGAACAAATATTTCATGCCTTAGAAAATTAAAATTATGTGACATCTTGTAGGAATTAGAAACTCATTTTGTTCTTGGGAATTAATTCATCCATGGGAATATTTTGCTTTGGGTCAAAAATGCCCTTCTTGAAACTGGCATTACTCTGATGAAATCTAAGACAGAAGAGGAGAAGGTGAGCTGAAGGCCCAAGAGGAGCAGGTAAAGAAAAGCCACTTCTAGAGACTAGGCAATGTGACAACCAAAAACCCTACCTTCTTGGCTGTCATTTCTCAAATCTGCTTGAAAGTCAAGACGGGAGTACAGGGTTCTCTTCTTATTGGCAAAGGTTGAAATATGTCCCCAGGGCCAGGGTGTGTGTGCACATTCCTTGTCTCTGCATAATTTGTTGTGACCATCAGGAGGTTCATTCTTTGACCTATCGCACACCAACCAGATTCTAACTCAAGTTGCCCACGGAGTGATGGCAGCTGATTCGACTTGAGCAGGTCTTTGATGACCCTCACCCGGGCAGTTACTGCCTCAGTGACCAGGGGAGGTTCCATCCTGTGGTTCCAGGCCTGGGAGACACTGAGCAAGGCCCTTCCATCCACACTGGAAGTGAGACGTGGGAATTACCTGCTTGTGGACTGTTTTTATAGGGCAGGAAAATGCTTTCTGCAAGATATTCTCAACTCTCACTGGATCAACTTCCTTGACAGTTATTTCTGGGACTCCAAACACCCAATTCTGGCCTGACTCCAGCACTAAAGTTTTGACACCTTCCCTCCTCCTTTTAATCAAGGCCATGGTTAGAGTTAGACAGACTAGCCAGTGAGGGGATCTGGTATCCTTTTTCCCTACCTCAGTCATGTGGTTCCCAAATCCTGACTTATCGAATGCTTTTTTTTTTTTTTTTTTTTTTGAGGTCCTGGGGCTGGGGATTGAACCTGGGATCTCATATGTGAGAAGCTGGTGTTCAATCACTGAGCCACATTGGCTTCCCTCAGTTGGATTTTTATTTGATAGCTTGTTGTTTTTCTTAGATTTTAGGAAGCACTGGGACCTCCCATATGGGAAGCAAGTGCTCAACTGCTTGAACCCACATCTGCTCCCTCTAATGCATTTTTTTTTTTCAGACACAGCAAGAATTTGAATGCCAGATAAGAGAGAAGTCTGACTTTCAGGAACAAATCAAAGACTTAGAAAACACACAGAAAGATTTTGAAGAAGCTCTGTCTGAAGCAGATAATAATATTATCTGTTCACCACATTAATAAAGTTCACCACATTAATAAAGTTGGAAATTTGCTTAACTAAAATTGGGAGACTTTTTCTGACTGTCTTTTTCTTTTCCCAGGCTTTGACTGAGTGTACTTCACAGCTGAATTGTGTCTCTGCAAGTGTATCTGAGGACATGAATGGAGAACTGGCAGGTAAGATCAACCTCAATGAGGTCAGACCACTTTCCCCTTATTTACGTATTCAAATGCCCTTTTGAACCAGTTGCATCTCCTCTCAAATACTGGCATTTGGGCTCCCAGCCCCAGGCCTGTGTCCCTGTGTGTGTGTGTGTCTGTCTGTCTGTCTGTCCAGCCAGGCGGTGCTGAGCATGGCAAATCAGGAGGCACACAAAGAACCTTTATCATGGCAGATGGGGTTCACTGCCATGTCAGTTGGCCCTTCTTTGGAGCTGGTGTTTCTGTGTGATGGAGCTAGACTCAGATGGGATCTCTTTTCACAAGACTTTCATGCTACTTTATTGGAATTGTAGTTGGTGTTGGGGTTTAAGATGTATTTAAGGGATTTGAATCTCTGGACTGACAATATGATAGCCATGCCCTGAACCTCAACAGACTTCAACTCCTACACTCTGATTTATTGGACTTACCCCACTCAGCTAACATGGAGTTGAAGAATGTCAATCACCACACCATGGAGCCTAGAGTGCCTACAACTGAAAGCAGGAGGATTGCATCCAGTATCCATGTGGAATCTAAGCCCCCTCTTGACATAGATGTGCAATGGACACAACCAATCCAATGTCCACAGAGAAAATGTGGCATTGGTGTGGGAAGGGTGGCCATGGTGGCTCCTGGGTGCGGAGAATGGGAGGAAGAGATGAGATGTGGAGGCATTTTGGGGACTTGGAGTTGTCCTGGGTGGTGCTTCATGGACAATTATGGGACATTGTCAATCCCCCCAGGGCCCACTGGATGGAACGTGGGAGAGTGTGGGCTATGATGTGGACCATTAACTATGAGGTGCAGTGATGCCCAGAGATGTACTTACCAAATGCAATGGATGTGTCATGATGATGGGAGAGAGTGTTGCTATGGGGGGAGTGGGGGGTGGGGGCAGTGGGGTTGAATGGGACTTCATATTTTTTTAATGTAATATTTTTTTAAATGAATTAAAAAACAACAACAACAACAACAAAGAACCCTCATTTGTCATTTCCCTGAATTGTACACTTGAAGTAGGTGAACTGCATTGAATGTGGAGTATATCCTAATTATAGTATTTACTTTAAGGAAAACACTGAGATACCCCTTCACAACCATAGGATGCCTATAATTTAAAAGACCACCAATGACAAGTGTGGCCAGGATGGGCAGAAATTCTGATCCCTGTACATCAAATTTGGAAATGTACAATGGTGCAGCCCTTGGAAAAAATGGTGTCACAGTTGCTCAGACAGTGAAATAGCATTACCTTATGGCCCAGCAGTTTCACCCTTAGTATAATTCCAAGACATACAAAAATGTGTGTCCATGCCTAAAATTGCCCTCAAATATTCATAGCTCCATTATTTATAGGAGCCAAAAACTGGAAACAAACTAATTGACCATGATGTATAGATAAAATATGGTGTATCTGAACAATGGAATGTTATTTGGCAATAAAAATAAAAAGTACAGGTACATGCTACAACATGGATAAACTTTGAAAACAATTTGTCAAGCTAAAGACAACACACATATGATTCTGTTTCTATGAAATGCCCAGAATAAGCAAATCCTTAGAGAAAGAAATTAGATTAGTGGTTGCCAGGGATTAGGAGTCCAAGGTTTGGGCTAAGTGGGGAGTGACTATCAATAGGTCCAGGTTTTCCTTGGGGACTGATGGAAATATTCTGGAATTGGATAGTGGTAATGATTGCACAACTTTTTAATTTTATGAATAGACTAGAATCCACTGAAAGTTTATTTTAAAAGGGTAAATTTGGTGTGTATTATCTAAATATAAAAAGTTAATTCCTCTTAATTCTGCTGCTAATTGTGATTTTCTCTGAATGTTTGAACATGATGAAGTGTTTACTTCCTTGGAAACCTCTAGAATAAAGAAAAGGTAAAGTTAGCAAGCAAAGGAGTATAAAGCAACTTAACCCTTCTGTTTTTTTTAGGTGACATGAACCCAAGAATGAACACTCAAATGCACCAGATGATAGATGTCTCCCAGGTAAAAATCTTTTCATAGTTTCCTATGTGCTGCCTGGGAGTTCTTATTATCCCTCACTTTTAACTGTATTTCTGTTTGGATCTTGCAGGCAAAAAATGCCATATCAGCAGTGGAGGATGCTCTGAAACCATTTGAATTTCAGCTGAGTGACTTGATGCCCACTGTCTGTAAACTGCAGGGTAAGTTGCTTGTTGGAAAGAAATCCCCATTGGAGGAAATGATTTTGCCCTAGAAAGGTAAAGAGTGGCTTCTTGCTGTGGCGGTGTACTTCCATCTGCCCATCCACCAAGCTCTCAGGCCTACATGCTCACACAGATTGGAAAACGTGTTCTTCTTTACAGAATACAAAAAGAAATGGAAAGATGACTGTTCTTTCCTGAGGGCTGCAATAGCTGCAAAAGAAGAACATAAAACCCTACAGCTGAAAGTAGAGAGTTACGGTGAAATCTTTGAGAAGTAAAGGATGGCCGCTGAAGAGTAAGATGTTCCTCGTCACGGTTAGGATAATGCTGTGGGAAGGAATGTGTGGGCCCATGCAGATGCTTGTCATATTTTAGAATAGTTCCCAGAAGATGTTTGTCACTTTCATTCAGTACAGAATTAGCTCCTTTCTTACTGCCTTGATTTCCATAATCTGTATTTTTCTTTGCATTCTAAATGCAAATTCTTGGCTGTAATTTATCTGGGAGGGCAGAAGGGGTACTGTTACCCCCAGTTACAGCTGCTCAACTGTTTCTGTCTTCTTAATGATCCTTTTCCTTTGTTGTCCAGCACTTCTTTTATCCTTGCTTTCTCTTTCACCAAGTTACTGGTTTCAGATCTTCTATTCCATTTGTTCTATTAGCTCTTGCAAATCTCGAGTGTTTTGTAGGACATGTGTTTCAGTAGAATAAAATCTTTGATGTCTTTAAGGAATCTTTAGCTCTCAAAAGTGTCATTTGCTTTGGGCTTAAAATAAGGCTAATATTCCAACCAAATGCTGTAGAGTGGTTTGGCGAGGAGTATACTCTTGGAGAGTTAGACTTGAGTAATCCACTACTTTTCATAAATGTGCCTCTCCAATTTAGAATTAGGTTACTTAAAAAAAATACAAAAAACAAAACAAAAAATTTTAAAAAAACAAAAAAAAAGTTTGTATTGCTTTTTGAGTTCTTCCTCTACAAAAATAGATTTCTCTGAAAATGGACTTTCTGTGGTGATTGTCATTTATGACTGCCCTTATACTTTATTCTCCAAGTATGTAGTAATCTCTGAGAAGATCTGTCTTGCTGAGCAAATACAATTTAGTTTTTTTTCATTGTTAAAGCCACTACTGTCTTCTGCCATCAAACCCTGAAATCACACCACTCACTATTTCCACTATTTCCTTCATTCTGTGCTCACCAAGCATTTAGGTTCACACTTCATTCTCTGATCTTCTTTAGAGAAATATTTCTCATTTCAGTTCTTGTTTTTTAAGAATGAATTTCTCCATACAGTGGCCCTATGGTTTCATAAATATCTATTGTTTTCTTCCTGACAGGGATTCAGCAATTCCTACATCCATTCAGCCCTCTGTTTGCTGCCCTAATCTCCCTAGCTCTGGCCTGGATCCTCTTTCCTGCCACAGTCTCCTAACTCCTCTCCTTATCTCAAATTTCCTGCCCTTCTGTGCCCATTCCAAGCTCTTATCTATCCTCACTAGAGCTACTGGGGTGAACTTTGTACACTATGCATTGTCCGTGTTGTTCCAGGCTCAGTCTAGAAAGGACATGCCCCTCCCTGGAGGGCCAATGCAGTGCCCTCCATGGGGCAGAGTCCTTTCCTTCCACGGGTCTCTGGTGGCCTCTCCCAGTTCCTTCCCTGCAGCCCCCTCCCAATCACCCTCCTACACCCTTTTGTGCAGCTCCCTCAGATCCCTGGAAGCCTCTCTACCTCTGTGTGGACTGTGTTCTCCACAGCAAACATTTCTCATGGGTGACTGGATGTGGTGTGTATTTCTGTGCCATCTTAGGATACTCAAACTGAAGGCACGTGAGCAGGAAGAAAGTCAGGCATGGCTGTCAGAGGTAGAGGAGAAAGTTAACATGGCTGCAAAGGAAGTCCAGAACTACAAGTGAGTTCCCCCACCAAACACCATGGGTATGAAAAACTCTGTTGGAATTTTTTATTTTAGTCCTTTTGTACATCATTTAGAGAAAAGTAGCTCAGAATCAGAAAGAAATGGTCAGAAGACCTAGAGAATTCACACAAGGAATAAAAAGCTTTCAAATGAAGGAAAGTATGATGTTTTAAAAAGTTTCCCAACCCTTCATGTTTGTCAGAATGTGCAGGACCTTGGCTAGTGCAAACGATTCTGGGGGTGGTGTAAATGTTGGAACTCCTTAGGAAAGTAGTTTGGTGTACGATGAGTCACAATCCCTAAACATGATTGTGCCATTTGAGAGCTCCAGTTGTTGCAGCCCTGGGCAATGTGCTAAGAACATAAGGAAGAACCAAGCTATGATGACAGATAGTCTTAGCAGGAATAATCAGGGA
The DNA here is from genome assembly GCF_030445035.2 of Dasypus novemcinctus. Lineage (NCBI taxonomy): Eukaryota > Metazoa > Chordata > Mammalia > Cingulata > Dasypodidae > Dasypus > Dasypus novemcinctus. The sequence goes on along the minus strand of NC_080695.1, from coordinate 52,792,576 downwards.
AATACTGAGACTGAGTAAGAACATTAGAGCACATCACACAGAACCTTCCAAGGCTGTAAAGAATAAGTGAGGTGGGAAGCAGACTTGGCTCAATGGATAGAGCATTTGCCTACCACATGGGAGGCCTGCAGTTCAAACCCAGGACCTTCTTGACCTGTGTGGAGCTGGCCCATGCTCATTCTGATGCACACAAGAAGTGCTGTGCCACACGGGTGTCCCTCAGTAGGGGAGCTCCATGTGCAAGGAGTGCACCCCATAAAGAGAGCTGCCTAGAGCAAAAGAAAGTGCAGCCTGCCCAAGAGTGGCGCCGCATTCACAGAGAGCTGATGCACCAAGGTGACCCAATAAAAAGAGACAGTTTCCTGGGCCACTGACAAGAATAGAAATTGACACAGAAGAACACACAGTGAATGGACACAGAGAGCAAACAACTGGGAGTGGGGGTAAGAGGAGAGAAATAAATCTTTAAGAAAAAGAATAAGTGAGGAAACTATGCAGCAATACTTTTATCCTGTTGTGTCCTTCTATTCATGTGACATGAGCTTTCACATGTATGGATAATGTCTCCAAGGGACAGTTTTTAGGGTGATGGGAACAGAGTAGATCCCTTAAATTTGTCACCAATATTGTGCTTTTTTCTGATGTAAGCTATTGTCACTCACAGGGAAAACATTAAGGAAATGGAAGAGAAGCTGCAGGCAGCAGAGTGCTCATTTAGAGAACAAGTAATGACTGATAGAGCCTGATGCTTGCAGGTTCTTCAGCACCCCATGCAGATGATTATAATGGCCTTGAGGATCCCTAAACACTTATTTTTGATTTGCTGTCTTTTTCAGATCACTCCTCATGAGAAGAAGGCTCATGACAACTGGGTAAGCTGTTTCTTTCTTTCCTTCCTTCTGTGTACGATCTACTGCAACTGAAAGTGCATGTTTTTTTAATCGATAGTTAAAAGCTCATGCCTTAGAGAGAGCATTGGTGGAGCAGTACAGAGAAGCTGAGTACTTGAAATATAGGTATGGGCTTTTTAAAAAAAATTATTTTGAAATAATTTCAAACTTATTTGAATGATTACAAAAATAATAGCAAACCCATTCTTAGAACTCCATCCTATCCTGCCCCTGATTTTTAGATCCACCAATTTTAACATTTTGCCACATTTTCCATATTATTCTTTCTATCCATTTGTCTTTCTCTAATATCTATCTGTCATCTATCTATCTATGTATCTATCTATCTATCTATCTATCTATCTATCAATCTATCTATCATCTACCTGTATCTATATATGTTTTAAACATTTAAGACTAGGTCTGTCCACATCCTGCTACTTGAAAAGCTAATAATTATAGGTGTGAGATTTTGACGTCCATTTTTTAAAGAGTGTGTTCAACTTTTTAATTCCAAGTTGTTTGGTAGCTACTAAAGTGTGTGATTTTCTCATTTTTATTCAATTCATTTTCTTTCTCTATTCAAGACTAGAAATACTTCAAAATAAGAAGCCCCAAGAGAAGGGTGGCATTAAGACATGGGTGCCAGGAAGGCCTGATATGGACCACCCTCCACAGAGAGGTAGGAGCACCTGTGAAGAGCCATCTTTCAGTTTGCCAAAACCTGCTGGGAGCCATAGAATGGAAACGGGTTGGCTTTTACAATGGGAATTTAGTAGATTAAAAGCTTCCAGTTCTGAGGTCATGCAAGTGTCCAAATCAAGGCCTCCTTAAGAGATGTTTTCTCACCAGGTTGCAGCTGTGGGTGATCAGGCCCATGGCAGGACATAATGGTGGCTCCATTGTCTCTCCCTTCTCCTCCAGACTTACTTCCTGCCCTAGGTCAGCTGTGGGTGATCAGGCTCATCACTCCTCTCTTGCACCTTCTCAGGGGGCCTCTCTCCCATCCTCTGGGCCCTGCTGACTCCAGCCTCTGGGACCTTTCCCTCTGCCTCTCAGGGTTTCTCTGTCTCTGCAGCTTTTTTCTCTGTTTCTGCTGCATTTAGTTCTCCATCTATAAAGGATTTCCAGAAAGAGGAATAAGTCCCACCCTGGGACATGCAATCTAACCAAAGACCCTTAACAGTAGTCATTTAATCAAGAGTTCCTGTGTACAATTGTTTTACATGCACAGGAATGGATTCACTCTAACAAGATGGTTACTTTTGGGATCCACCAAAAGCTTCAAACTGTCACAAGCTCTAAAATAATTTCTGCTGCAAAGTCCACATAAAATGCTTTTGGTTCTGGTGGGCAGTCCTTGTGCAGCCTGAAAACAATCCCACACACTTTCCAAAGAGAGTGAGTTGCTTCATGGGGTGACTAGATGCTGTCATCTCAGGTCCCCCAGGCACAGTGACTTCTTGGGTCTATCCCCTGTGAATGGAGGCAGCTCACGTCCCCCATATGTCAGCCAACACCCTCCACCCCATCTCTGGGGTTACTCTTAACTGAAGAGATGGCACTAGAATGTATTTGGGTCAGTGAGCAGTTTCTCCCTTGTAGTAAACTTCTTTTGAGAACAATCACACCAAACATCTTAGAAAGTGGCATCTATGACTTAACTAGAGAAGCAATTTTCTTGATTTGTCTTTGTGAGTATGTAGTCTACTACAAGAGCTGCTTTAAGAAAGCAAGCATATATTTATTACTGTTAGTGATTGCATTATTTTTTGTTTGCTTGAACTTTTTATTGATAATTACAATGCTCTATACATGTCCAGGTAATTTTGCTCCTCTAACCTAATAAATGTGACCCTCACACTTTACTATAAATACCCCTATAGTTCTTTTCCTCATTACCAAGATATAAATGTCAAAGCTTGAAGAGCAGGAGCTGTGCTCTTAATGTGTAGGATTTATTGATGTTCTTCCCATCCAAGGCTCTTCTTCTGATTTCTCCTCTTGATTTAGACTTTGACTTCCACTTTGTCTCTTGGGAGACAATGCTAGTCTGAGCCCTGACCTGTCCACAATTGCTTGACTCATTAAGAAAACACCTGGGCCTGCAGCCAGAGCTCCATCATGTCCTCCTCAAGAGTTAGGGGATACTCCCCACCCCCCACCTTCCTCAGGATTATCTGAGCATGAGGGAAACTGTGCTTCTGGTGAGGGACCCAAGTGGGTTAAAGAGCTAGAGATGGCAGGAAGGTGGTGGAGGGTTTGCTATCCTTCCCCACCCAATGTGCAAATCTAAAGAAACCCCAGCTGTTCTCCTGCCTTCATAGGACCTGGTGCAGCTCCCCTGTGGAGCAACAGCTCCAGAAGCTCATTCCCTGCTGGGGGAACAGAGAAGGGCAAGGTAAGTGCTGCCTCACTTTCAATGATAAGCAGCTATTTCAGGAAACTTTTACACTTAATTCAAATCCTTCTGGCCTCATGTTGGTGTAGTCACTGATCCCTCTACTGTCTCATTTCCTTTTCAAATAGCAGACTCCTCTGCCGAGGCCTGAGGGCAGCACCAGTCCCAGGAGACCACCTTTGGCAGCACCTGGAGAAGCTGTAAGTCCTCAGGGCTGAGGCTGAAGGGTGTGTGTGCTGCTCTTTCTGGGAGGAACAGGAGGAGAAAGACCCTTCTCTCCACTACTTCCCATCTCCTGGTCCATGTTTTAGTTTTCTGGCTGCCAAAGCAAATACTACAATAGACTGACTTCAGGAATGGGAATTCATTGGCTCCTGGTTTTGAGGCTAGAAGCCCAAATGAAGGTATCACCAAGGTGGTGCTTACTTCCCGAAGACATCCTTGGTCTTGGATTTTCTGTCTCATGGTGATGCACGTGACTGCCTCTCCCAGCCTCACCCATCCTCGTCCTAGTTCTGTTGACTTTCAGTTTCTGGCCACTCCTTCTGTGTCTTTTTGTCTGTATGTATCTCATTCTGTTTTATAGAGGACTCCAGTAATAGGATTGAGACTCATCCTCTCTGAGGTGGGCCACACCTTAACTGAAATAACCTTATCCAAAGTCCTACTTACAGTGGGTTCACACCCACAGGAATGGATTAAATTGGTGAACATGTCTTTCCTGGGGGTACTTAGCTCCAGACCACCACAGTGCAGTTGATTTGTTATGGATCTCCTTGACTTTCTGGTGTCCAAAGACAATTCTATACGGAGTTTGCAGACTCAGCATTGTGTTAGGGACACCACAAAGTTTTGCTGTAGCAAAGGAAGCCAGATTACTTCCAAGAATGGAAGTAGCTTTGGGTCTCTAGTGATTGCAGGTGATTTTTATAGACATAGAAAGGAAATTTGCTTGGCTCCTATTGATTGGGTGAAGGTTTGCCTTCTGATACAGGCTGGTTTGGAGCAGATGGGCTTTATTTTTTATTGGAACTATGAGCTTGGTTGACTACCTAGGTCAGTTAGCTTAGTAGGGATTTCACATTTCAAAAGATATGAAGAGGAAATTCAAGAGAGTTCAAAAAGGCAGGAGAGCACAGTCTTTTGGCTCTCAAGAGCTGCTGGGACCCCAGGGGTTTATTTAATTTTATCACTGGATTACTGAAATGTGCTCTTTTTTTATTTTAAGGAGGTAGTGGGGATTGAATCTGGGACCTCATACATGCAAAGGCGATGCTCAGCCCCTGAACCACACGTGCTCCCCCTGAAATGTGTTTTTGTTGTTGTTATATATACCTTCTCTCATCTTGGATTAGCTGATTACCTGTTTAAAACCTGTGCTGTCATCCTCATTACAGAAAAAACATGAAAAGTCCCCCTTCCACTCTATATTGTGTGCTTCAGGCAATTTTGAGTTCACTTAGACAAAGGGAATTCATTTGAAATTTCATGATTTATCATTGCCCGATCTGTGTTTGGAAATATACTTTTGCAGAATCCCTCCCCTTATGCCCTCAGTAAAAATTATCTGAATTATCAGACATTACATAGTTTAGTAGAAATGTTGAGTGGGAGTGAAATAGTGAGACATGAAAGGCAGCAACGACCTGGAGGGCATGTTGCCAGCAAAGGCCTTCTGGGACATTCACATGGTGGGGTTCTCGTGTGGCCTGTGCAGCTGGTAGAGCTGGTCAGTCCTCTGAACGCACCTCACAAGGTTTGTCAGCCTTGAAGTCAAAGAACACTTAGTTCTGTTATGGGGACTTCCACCTCACTTTTTCATAGGATGAAATTTGTCTGCATCTCAAGGGACTTAACACACAGGATTACCTGTGAATTTAGATAAATATTATAGCTGAGCAGCTCTAACTTTCAAGGGTAATGTTTCTGTCTGAAAACACTGTCCCAGGTCCCCTGCAAGACTCCAGGAATATGATCTCCCCAGAGGGCTCTGTGGCCCTGGGCAGCTGCTCCAGGGAGTAGAAGACCCCTCTGTCAGGGGGCAGGCAGAGGCAATGAGCAGAGGCCAGCAGGCAGACCAGGTGTTGACTTAGCCCTGCCTCTTCCTCTCAGAGCCCCTGTTCCCTTTCATTTAGAGCAGGATGGTCAGATTTAACTTTTTTTTTCTTAAATCAATTTTATTGATACATATTAATAAAGCATAAACCCAACCAAAGTGTATAGTCAATGGTATTGGTAGAATCACATAGTTGTGCATTTTTCCTTTCAATCATTATTAGAGCAAGAATTCTAGATGTGGAGGTGAGACGTGAGAGGCCTGTGGAAGGATCTGAAGAGTAGCTTTCATTCCCTGTGTAGAGAATGGACCTCTCACCCCTCTCATTCTTTCTGTTTCCAATATGCAAAGAGTGAGCTTCTGTGGTGTTGCTGAAGGACCCTGGAAATAGACACATGTCTGTCTGGATTGTGCTTTTTCCTTAGTTTGGAATGACCTCTCTTAATGCTTTGGGACAGGTCCCTCTCTCCCCTGGCACCCTTTAGCTCCCTGCCTCTAAGCTGTCCATGGGACTGAGTAGGGGGGTCCAGTTTCCTGGCACTGATACTCTCTGGAAACCTGGCCAAGGGGAAGGTGCCAGGCACTGCCCTGCTTCACTGGGTTTCAGCTTTGGTTGGTGTTGGTGTTTCATCTGTCACATGAGTGTATTTCAAAACTTCACATCCTTCTGCTCTGCAGGTTAATATGGCTGCAAGGGGGCCCCTCCTTTCCCAGGACCGCCCTTCATGCGCTACCCCATGGGATGCCCACCACCACCACTGCTGAGATGCTGGCCACCTCCTCCACCCTGGGGGCCCCTTGGACCTCCCCCACCACTTCACCCTCCACCATTTGGTAAGAGGATTTGAATAGTATGAATTGTCTGCAGCAAAGTTCACAGTTGCTACTTTTGGTTTCCAATGCAGTGGTCACCCTGGTCAAGGACATTATAACCCTCCTCAAGTGTTTAAGACACATAATGGGCTGCATCATCTCCCCACAGCAGCCATCCCTTGGAAACAAGGAAGAAGGTTGATTATACAGAGCCAGAAATATCGGTTCTGCCACTGTGTACAGAGCCACGGCCTGTGCCCAGCTCTGTCAGGGCTAAGACACACCCCTAACTCTAAGAGCTTAAGATACCCCACAGGAGAGTGGCACTGCTATGACATGGCACAGAACATGTGATTGCCCATAACAGAAGCACCAGTGGAGGGCCCTGGAGTGCGAAAGAGGGAGATGGGAATCGCCTCTAAAATAACCAGGAGGATTATGTGATTGCCCATAACAGAAGCACCAGTGGAGGGCCCTGGAGTGCAAAAGAGGGAGATGGGAATTGCCTCTAAAATAACCAGGAGGGGTGGCAGACTTGGCCCAGTGGTTAGGGCGTCCGTCTACCACATGGGAGGTCCACAGTTCAAACCCCGGGCCTCCTTGACCCGTGTACAGCTGGCCCATGCGCAAGTGCTGATGAGCGCAAGGAGTGCCCTGCCACACAGGGGTGTCCCCCGCATAGGGGAGCCCCATGCGCAAGAAGTGCACCCCATAAGGAGAGCTGCCTAGCATGAAAGAAAGTGCAGCCTGCCCAGGAATGGCGCCACACACACGGAGAGCTGACCCAACAAGATGACGCAACAAAAAGAAACACAGATTCCTGTGCCACTGACAACAACAGAAGCAGACAAAGAAGATGCAGCAAAGAGACACAGAGAACAGACAACCAGAGTGGGGGGAGAGAAGTGGAGAGAAATAAATAAATCTTTAAAAAAAATAAAATAAAATAAAATAAAATAACCAGGAGGATTTCAAAGAGAAGGAAGAGTTAAATTAGTGACAGAAGGATGTTTTTAGCATTCAAATAGATGAACCTGGAAGGCCATTCCTGTTGGGGCAGCACCTTAAGCGAGCAGTTTGACAGCAAATGTAAGGTCCAGGCAGAGCAGCTAACAAGTGTGCCCAGATGGCACAAGAGGGGAATGATCTTGATCAAAATGTCCTTGCTGCCATAAAGTCCTACTCCATAATTTGAAATGTAGATGACTTTTTTCCTTTGGATTTGTGAAGGTTCTAGATCTGCATGAAAGAATCCCAAGTAAGGTTGGGAAATTTAATTTGGTTCTATCAGGACATTATGTTTGCCTAAGTTTACTACACCCCAATGGAACAAAGTGAAGGCTAGACCTGGTTCACAGGAGCACTGCCTTGGCCTCCAGAGTGAGTGAGACTCTCCGTGGGGCATTCACGGCCCCCAGCTGGACCTCCATCACCACGTCCCCTGCAGCCTTTCTGTTCCCACCCTGACTTCCAGCTTCACATCCACACATGTATCATGCTGTAGCCTGATCCTTTGCCTAAGTTCCTGTGCCTCCTAATACCAACCCTCCTGGGGGGTCTACTGTGAACCTCAGTTTTGTCATGTATGACACAGGGATAATATTGGTTTTATATGGTCAGTTTTGAGGATGAAGCGATAAAGTACATGAATAGAGCATCTTGTGGAATATCTGGCCCATGTTGGACCTTTACCCTTCTCATAGTTGAAATGAAAACATTTGCACACAACCTTCATTACGTTATGTTACTTTACACTAACCTATGGCTAGATAGAGTTTGGGCCAGAGACTCACAATCCCCATTTCAAAAGGTAATGCAATGAGTCTGTGTTGTATTAAAAGTCAGCTCCTACCAGATAAAAAAAGAGAATGTGCACACAGTGAAATTCAGAGCCTCCATCTGAGATGTTATCACAGTTGTTGCCTTACATATAGACCCACAGATGCAGAACACACTGAAGTATTCATCCAGGGACCACAGCCATATTGTAGAAGACAAAATGTATAAAGGAAAAATGAGATCAGATTGAAATAACCAGGGCCCTTTTGCCTTACAGGACGATTATATTGACACTTGAAGAGGACCCTCAGCAGTGGTCAGCAGGCTGAGGCCGTTAGAAAGCTAGAAAAGGTGTCAGCTGCCATAATGCCTGAAGGCTGCCCCTGTTCTATCCTGCTCCCGCCCTCCTTCATCATTCCTAAGTGTTTTCCTAATAAAACTCTTGCTATTATCCTACCCCCTGTCCAGCATCTGCTTCCTGGAGGACCAACAACCACCCCCCCAGGTGCCACACCCCCAAGGGGGGTTTTCCTTAGAAGGAAAAAAGCCAACACCAAGGTGATGAGGCAGAAGCAAGGTTCCCCTCTGCGGCATTACTGACTGGGAGGGTCCCAAGGAAGCCTCCTGAGTGGAGGAAACATCCATGTCCTGCTCTGGGAGGTGGTGGTATGAACTCATTCAGTAAATAGACACTGAGACCCAGTGACTGCCAGTTAGGGTGTGCCAGATGATAAGACAGACAGACAGGTATTTGACTATGAGGAGCACCAATTTCTGTGGTGCGGAGTGTGTGAGGGGCCAGAAGTGGCCAAAAGAAACCAGTGAAGAGACACTGCAGTGGTCCAGGCCCTTGTTAGTGTCCTAGAGCACTGTGCCAGCTGCCCCCAGTAGCACCAGTTCAGAGAGGCTCTGGCAGAAGCTGAGCTGGAAGCAGAGTTGTCATGTCAAGTCCCACAATCTCCCACAATCTGCCTACAATTTCCTTTTTTGAGGGATGGACAGAGCAAAAGTCAGTGGTGGTGATGCCCTCCCATGGGGAGTGAGCTGGGTGGAAAAGTCTGGCTCCCCTCCAAGTTCTATGATCCATTGCATTCTGTCCCAGCAGCCCTGGGAAACCACAGGGCCTTCCCTCCTGTGAGTTGTGCGAGGTCCCTTTTGCCAGCAACCAGGGTTCCCGGGTGAGATACCAAGGCATCTAGGCCTGGATACCCACAGGATGTTCCAGGAGAGGTTGCCAACAGCAGGGGGTCCGTAACTAGGCAGGAGCAGACATCTGGAGCTGCCTCTGCTGTGAGCTGGGCCTTGGCCAAGGGCTGGGATAAGTGGTGCCCCTGACTTCTGGACTGGGCAGGAGCAGCAGGCCTTAGGGAGTGAGCCAGGGAGAGGCAGAGAGAGACAAAGATAGAGAAGACAAGTACGTGGATATTGAGATGAGGAGGGAGAAAGAAACAAAGGCATACTGAAGGGGGAAAGAGAAAGGAAGGAAGGATGAGAGAACACCAGAGAGAGTCAAGGAGAGAGTTGGGAGGAGACGGGTAGAGCCAAAGAGAAGGAATATCTTGGGAGAGTGGAAGGGGGACACATGCCGCACACACACACACAGAGATGCTGAGCTGAACAGAGAGAGAAAAATGAAACAGAGGAAGAGAGGAATGGAGGCAGAGATGGGAGAGGCCATGACAGTCCTGGAGAAGGACGCTGAGCAAGGAAGAAAGAGACAGGAATGTAGAAGAAGACCTAGAGTTTGAGAGAAACAAGGGCAAAGAAATTGGGGGGTAGAGAGAGAGGGAGGTGGGAGGGAAAGAGACACTGAAGCAGGGAGACAAACAGGCAGAGAGAAGCAGCAACGGGGAGCAAAGGGGGAATGGAGGGAGCAGGTGGGTCATGGGGAGAGGGAGTGATGGGCCCGGGTGGAGATCTGGGAGGGTCCTGGAGACTAGGGGAGTGGACAAGGCAGGAAGGCCATGGAATCAGGGACTGGGGAGTCCTGGGCACTGATGCTTTCAGGTCCATTTAGCCAAGATCTAGAGGGACCATTGCAGTAAGAAATCCAAGTCCCCTTTTTTTTGCTGGAGCTGCTCTGTCCACTTGGGGGATCTGTCACTGAAGGGGGTCACTTCTGGGAGAGAGGGTGGCCATTTGGCAGGTTTGCCATGGAGGGCAGGTTTGCTCTGTGGGGAGATGATCCTTAAGCAGTCTCCCACACTGCCCCAGTCCCTGCTGCACTGCCCACCCCCACCAGCTGAGCCCTCATCAGGTTCCAAAACCAGGCCCCAGGCCCTGTGGTCTCACAGCCCGGAACTGGCAGAGCTGGGGTTGGGGCCCAACATGATGGGGCCCCCAAAACCCTGGGTCTCCTCCTGCTGTCACCCTAAAGAGCATGAGACATCCCTTCTAAAATATAGAGAACCCACTTCACATTGGACAGTGTGCCCAGAGCAAAAATTTTCATGTGTATTATCTCACTTACTGAATTCTCCCAGTAACCCATTGTATAGATGAGGAGATCAACTAACCCAGCAGTAAAAGTTTATTTCTCACTCACATTCCTTGTCCACAGCAGGTGGGCTGTGGCTCTGCTCCACCTCATCTTCCTGGTGGGATTTGGACTAACAGTGCAGCCTCCATCTGGAACCTGGACAGTCTTGGGTCAGAGGGACAAGAGACAGGGTGGGCCACACACTGCCTCTGCAGGCCTCTGCTAGAAGAGTGACCCACAGTCACACAAGAATCAAAAGAATATTGAATTCCCATCCTGTGGAGCTCTGCCACATTTTCTGATGGAACAGCAAGAATCCCCCAAGTACAGAGGCAATGGCTAGTGAAGGAGGATGGTCCATTCACAGGCCATGCTTATGAACCTTTACTCTTGAAATTGAAGCTTAGACTAGTTTTATAGTGTGCCTAAGAGTTACCTCCTGAGAGCCTCCTTTTTGCTCAAATGTGGCCTCTCTCTAAGCCAAACTCAGCATATAAATACATTACCATCCTCACAGCATGGAACTCACAGGGATGAGCCTCCCTGGCACTGAGGGATTACTACCAAGTACCAACTAGCAATGTAGCCAGAAAAATATCTTGACCAAAAGGGGGAAAAGGTAAAGAAAAATGAGTTTATATGGCTAAGAGATCTCAAAGTTTGTCAGATCATTCCAGAGGTTACACTTATGCACATCTCAGCAGGATCTCATTGACTGTCAAATTAGACACTTCCCCAAATACCAGTCTCCTGAGGGCTCTGGAGTCACCTAGGCACTATGGTGAGAGCAGATAGCTCAGGAGTTTGGTGCCTTGCCAGAGAGGCTACTTTGGAGTTTTTGCTCCCCAGTGTGACAGAGTTGCACTCAGTTGTGGTTTCCCTATACATGGCTCTTCTGTCCCTTCTATTTGAACCTATAGTTGGTACTGGAGATGGTAGGTGTACGTCTAAGAGACTTGAACCTTTGGGCTGTCCATCTATCAGCTGGGCTGCAACACCTACTCTTCAGTTCATTGGTCTCATCCAGGACAACTAATAAGGAGGTGAGGATGGACAACATCATACCCAGGAACCAAGAGAGTCTACAACTACAAGCAAGAGAGTCCCAACCATATGGGACTGAAGCCCCTCTCAACTAGAGGTGGAGTGGGCATCACCATCCCAGAATCCTTAGGATTGGGAAACGAACAATGGACTAGAGTGAACTTGTTGGTATTCTACTATAGACTTACTGTTATTCTAGCAATGGAAGAAATTCCGTTATTGATGTGGTGGCAGTGGCCACTTGAGGTTCTGAACTCAGAGGGAGTCGGTGAGCATTTTCAGGACTTGGGAATTGTCCTGAATGACATTGCAACAACAGATACAGGCCATTATATATTTTGCCACAACCTACTGTATTGAGTGGGAGAGAGTATAAACTACAATGTAAACTATAATCCATGCTCCAAAATTCAAGTGCAATGAATGTACCACTAACAAAGGATGTTAATGTGGGTAAATGTGGGTGGTGTGGGGAGTGGGGCCTATGGGAATCCCCTATATTTTTTATGTATTATTTATGTAATCTAAATATCTTTTTTAATTAAAAAATATATTTAAAAAATAAAAAATAAAGAGTGACCAGTTCTCTACCACCACATTTCACTGAACAAACTCAGACCCAGGTCCAGGCCTGACTTGATGGGGTGGAGCAGTGTAATCCTCTCACTAGAGGGGACAGCAAACATTGTGATCACTTCTAAAGGCCACCTTGAGACCTCAGGGGGTTTTTGTTTTGCTTGGCTTTGCTTTCTTGTTTTCTCCACCAGTATTCACACTCCTCCCTCCTTCTTCCTCTCAGCAACCAGTCCCTGGATTCACAGTCTTTACTTTGCTGACCTAAACCTCAGGCAAACCAAACAACATTTATTTCCTGGTTGGATCTTCAAGAGACACCAACATGGTCCCAAAGGCGGAGGCCGGTTCCCCCTCCTCTTGTTCCCCATTTTCCCCCTGCAGGCTGAGTGGCCCCTGGGGACCAAGCTTCCTGGGGCCTCCTGACAGGGTGTGGCAGCTCCCTCTGCCTGGCCTGCTTTCTCCCCTTCTCACCTCAATTTCCTCTACCCACTTCTGAAGGGTCATCTCAGATGTCTGCTCTTGGAAACCCTATCTGACCCCATGCCACCCATGACCTGACTGTGGACAGATGGCCTTGGATACCTCTTGTCACCTGCTCACATCCCTGGGCCATCCCTTGGATTCCAGCCAGGGCTCAGCAGACAGTTCCAAGCAGGCCGTGACTTGCATCCCACATAGCTTACTTCCTGTGTTTCTATACATGGGGCAGCTCTCAGCCAATGTGAGACAAGAACAGATGGCTAAATCCTTTTTTTATCCCTCAGGCAGGCCATTCTGATAAGCTTTCTAGATGGAGTCCTAGAACATGCTGAGGAGATTAGGCCTTCATTGCCTACGTGTGGTCTCCTAGATAACAGCCTTTGTCCTGGCTTTGCTTCCTCCTTCAAGCTCCCCACTCCTTCATCCTGCTCTGTAGACCCACTTCCCCTAACAAAACACCTGCCCTGAAGTCCCAGTTCCAGGCCCTGCTTTCTTTGGGGATGGGAGGCCCAGGCTAAGACAATGAGCCCCCCACTCTGGGTGCCCAGAGCCCTCCGTGCCCCTGCCCTCACAGCCCTTTCACACCGTCATGTGGCTCCATGCTTCAAGCCTGTCCCTTTAGCCTGAAAGTGCACTCCTTGAGGGCAGGAACTGGGTCTGATTCCCTTTGTGCCCCAGCGCCCAGCAAAGACCTGGCTCTGAGGATGCCATCAGTAGACTGGAGGGCTAAGGATGAAGGTAAGCAAATGACGCTTCATGATTAGCTTTCTCTTCATACTAATAGATTCCTCATTCTGGGCTCAGTTTTCTCCACTGTCCAATGGGCCTGAATGTACTGGGTCGACCTGAACACTGGGCAAAATCCAGGGCTCACACAGTCCTGGTCCACTAGCACAGGATGGGCATTGGATCTGTTGTAACATCTGAAGTGGTTATGCCACAAGTGATGGCATAATACAATTTATAATCCCCTTGGCCTGCTAGTCAGGACATTAGGCAATTCTGGAAAAGTTTGACTTTGGGGTTGGGAGTGAGATCAGCAATATTTCAAATTCTGAACTTAAAATGGGCTTCAAAAGCTTATGCTGCTCTACTCCACATCCCCAAAGTTCAGGGGCACATATGCATCAGTCCTGCCTGACTGGGGTATGGTGAGGGAGGAATGGGTTGGTGGAGCCCCTGATGGGATGCATGAGATGCCAGCCTCTGGACCAGAGCCCAGCACACAGTAGGCACTTTATTAGCTGGTGGTCCCTTCCCTGAGCTCCCTTGGGAAAGCTTGATGGACCCCAGTTCCTGGGTCTCCCTCCATCCTCTGGTTGGATATGGAAAAGGCTGCTCAGTGCCCATGAGGTGCTGCAAGCACACAGTAAAGCCACAGGAAGACAGCAGACCATTTGAAGGCCTGGGGAGACAAAAGCAGCCTCTGTAGTTTTTGCCTTCATTGGTGGGTCAACAGAAGCCACACAGCAAGTGGGCAATGGGTGCGATTGGGTGCCTGCAAATAAAAGAGGCAAGTAGAATGGCCAGTGGCAACAATTTGGAAAATAAATAAAATCTAATCCTAATCTTAGAGGGAAAACTACTATAAATTCCAAATGGATCAAGATTTAAGTTTTACAGAGAAACAATGTTTTAATGGGGGTATACATCTGTCAAAACTGATAAAATCCTACTCTTTAAATAGAGCTCATTTGCTATATATAAATTAAACCTAAGTATGGCTGGTTTAAAAAAAACAAAAGTAGTAGAATAAACTGAGAAAATTCCTTTACAAACTTGGTGTGTGTGTGTGTGTAGGGAGAGGGATTCTTTTAAACCATGTCTTTCAAATCATTTAGAAAGAATTCCTGCTGCTGCTTCAGTCAAACATCTTCTCTCAGGAATTTAAGCTCACCATCATCAGAGTTTCCAATTTGAGGCCTGCCCTATGGATTTCACACTTGTCAATTCCCATGGTCACTCAAGCAATGCCTATAATAATCTCATATATACAAATTACCAGTTCTGTTTTTCTGGATAACACTGACTAACTCAGGTTTTGGAACCAGAAAATGGGGTGCTGCTATTACAAATACCCAAAAATGTGGAAGCAGCTTTGGAATTGTGAGACACTTAATAGTAAAAGCTTGGATTAAGGATAACTTAGACCAAGGAAATTTAGGCATATGCAGAAGCACTGCCAGCCTGGACAGAAAGGGACAGAGAAGGGAATAAATTAAAGGAAGAATGACTTCAAAGGCAGTGCCTTTACAGCAGAGGACTGGCCCTTGAGTGGACAGAGGACTCACCCACTTGTGTGGCAAGGGCAGTTCCACCCCTGTGCTGGGAGGGGGTGGGGCTTCCACCCTGACAGGGGAAAGTTCAGCTACCACCTCAATGCTTGAAGAGGGTGGGACCTGAACTCCTGTTCTGGGGCAGAGTGGGCTGTTACTCCAATGCTCAAAGAGTGTGGGATCTATGCTCAATATTTTGGGAGAGCTTGGCCACTACCCCAGTGCTTGGAAAGAGTGGGGCTGTCACTACAGCAGCCCTGGAGGACAAAGCATCAATCCACTGATGATGCTCCAGACCTTGAGATCTAATAGAGTTTTCCCTGCTGGGTTTTGTACTTTCTTGAAGCCTGTGAACTCTGTTTTCCTTACAATTTCTCCCTTCTGGAAAGGAAATGTCTATACTGTGCTAGTCTCATCACTGTATTTGGAAGCAGAGAACTTGTTTTCTAGGTTTCACAGGGCTGCAGAGAGAAAAGAATTTTGCTCCAGAATGTACAACACCTATAAACTATTTTAATGAGACCTTGGATTTAAAATTGCTGCAGCAATGACAAGGTTTTTCAGAATATTAGGAAGGATAAATGTTTTTGATATGTGGGGAGGACATGTCTTTCTGGGGTCCAGAGGCTGCACTGTGATAGATGGAATTATGTTCCAATTTGGGCATGTTCTTAATCTCATTCCTGTGGGTGTGAATCCATTATAAATAGGACTTCTTGAAGATATTGTTTCTAGTTTAGGTGTAGCCAAATGATAAGGGTGGGTCTGAATCTGGAGTACTGGAGGCTTTATAAAGAGAATTTGGAAGTCATAGAAGAATGGGAAGGACATCACAATGTCATACAAACTCACAAATTGAGGACTACCATCACCAGGAGGCTACTGACCCTGGAAGAAAGCAGTCCATGTACATTCCTGGTTTGTAACTTCTGGCCTCTAAAAGAATGAGCTATAAAGACCTGTTTCTTAGCCAATCCACTGTATAGTATTTCTACTAGAAGCCTCTGCAAAATAGGACATATTTTTAAAGAAAGTATGGATAGTCATTGGTCCTTATTAGAAATTTTCTTAAAGTTATGGGAAAAACCCAGCATTTAAATAACTATATGCAGTCCCAAATTCACTTAATTTCATTTATTTCTCAGAACACTCTATATGAAATAGATATCTTTAAATTGAAGAATTGTGAACAGGGTGATGTCAACATGGTGATGTAAGACATACCCTGGAAAAGCTTCCCATCAGAATTGGCTAATAAAAGGACAAGTTCCACTTGCTTGGAATTTCAGAGGACAACAGAAATTGGAGAAGAACTCCACAAATGGTGTATTGAAGAAAAAGAAAAACAATCTCCAAGATCAGGTTGGAGATCTTCCTGGAGCAGCCATTCTGGATCCTTACTTGGTCTCACACAGCTTGGGAGCGGCACAGAGGCAGCACAGCCTGGGGTCTTCCTAACTTGGATGCAGACTATAGAGCCACTGACACCAGGGAGTTAGAACCCCATGCATATCCAGGCAAAGGGACAGAGAGAGACACAGGGCAGAACACAAGCCACCAAGGCATACTGCATATAAAAAGGCTCCAAGAGTTAAAAAAAAAAAAAAGACACCTCTCCTATTTTTTTTTTTTTCTTCAGAATTGTTGATAAAAGGTATATACCGTTAACTCAGTTTCTCTTGGCTGGACCACCTTAATGCAAACTGGAATTTTCTGGATTGTCTCACCTCTCTGGACTGACCCCATCTGGGTCTTCGGGAGAGGGTATGCTAATGGGGATGAAACTGGGGGCTGAAAAGCCTCACAGAACAAAAAATAAAGGGGGGAAGGGCTGAATTGTTAAGACCAGAAAAGTATAAGGAAAAGGAGGCAAGAAGTGAGGGAGAAAATTTAAACCATAGGAGCTGAGGACAGCAGTACAGATCAAGATTCCCAAAGAAGGAAGAGAGGAAAGGAAGCTAACTCCTGGAGGTGAAAAATTGCACAAAAAGTGCAATCTTACAAATTGTACTGCATATCCAGGGAAGACTCAGATGAAGAAGAGCTGAGAAAATCTGAACAGTTCAACATGGACTACTGTGTGGGAAAATAAATTGAATTTGAATAGGGGAACTTGGCTTGAAGTCAAAACATTTCCATAATGCAGATCAGAAGAGCAGACTTAGGAAAACTGGGCCTTAAAGATGGAACACTGTCTGGTCAACACGAAATTTTTTTGTGTGAGGCCATGTTTCATCTTTGTATGGCCTGTTCCCTATTGAAGATGTTGCAGCTCTAATAACAAACAGCCTTGGAAGTAAACAGAGATAGCCCTTGCTTTGTAATTTCTAATAAATAAGATGTGGAAACTAGGGTCGGGGATCTCAGTTTCAGAAGCTGTGAGTCTCCTGGGCCCATCTTTATTTTCTTCCTTGTGTCTTTCTGTCCTTTTATTTCTTAAGTTCTGCATCACCTTCCCTTTGAGCAAACCTATTGCTGAGCTGGTCTCAGCACAACTGTATAGGTCCAGAATAAGTTGTACCACATGTCACAGAAGCACTTTAACACAAAGCCAATCAAGAATAAAACCCTAGATAAGAGGGAGAAACTGACCTTCTGAATTAGCCCATCAAGATAATCAGATGCCCAGGCATCAGCAAAAAATGACAAGCCATACTAAGAGACAGGAAGATATGGCTTAGTCAAGGGAACAAAGAAACTGAAGAAGACTTAAACAAATGGAAGGACATTCTGTATTCATGGACTAAAGACTAAATATTGTTAAGATGTCAGTTCTATCCAAACTGATTTATAAATTCAACATAATCCCAATAAAAATCCCAAAAGTCAATAATCATATTTATATGGAAGGCTGAGGGGTCCCAAATAGTCATAAACATCTTTAAAAAGTAGAAGGAAGTTGCAGGACTTTCACTCCTGACTTTAAAGCATATTACTTAGCTACAGTAGTAAAAACACAATGGTATTGGCATAAATATAGACATCCTGACAAATGGAACCAAATCTAGAATTCAGAAATAGACCCCACATCTACAGTCAAGTGATTTTTGGCCATGCTGTTAAGCCCACCCAGCTGGGCTAGAGCAGTCTATTCAACAAAAGGTGTTGGGAGAATTGGATGTACATATCCAAAAGAAAGAAAGAGGACCCCTATCTCATACCTAATGCAAAAATTAACTTGAAATGGATCAAGGAGCTAATGTAAAAGGAACAACCATAAAACTCCTAGAAGAAAATACAGGAAATCATCTTCAGGATCTTGTGGTAAGTGGTAGTTTCTTTAAACTTACACCCAAAGCACGAGCAACAAAAGAAAAAAATAGATAAATGGGACTTTGGCAAAATTGCGCACTTTTGCTCACTTCATATAGGGTGTTCATAGTCAAAGAACTTTGCTAAAAGGGTGAAAAGGCCACTGACTCAATGGAAGAAAATATTTGGCAATCACACATCTGATAAGGGCTTAATATCCATGATCTGAAAAGAGATTATAAAACTCAACAATAAAAAGACAATCTACCTGTGGCAGTTTGGTATTGTTTATGAATTCCAAAAATAGATAATGGATTCTGTTTGTAAACTGGTCTGTTCCTCAGGGCATATTACATTGTATTAAACTCAGAGGTTTCACTTTTACTTTATTAAATCAATATTAAGGCTTTTATCTGAGCACATCATTAGGGAGACTCAGTTTGAGTCCCTGCCTACAGCTAGTCTACAGCTGTGGGCTATATAAATGGATGCTCAATCAAAGAGAGGAAAGTAAATCCATGGAGAAGAACACAGAGTTTAGTCTGGGATACTGGAGTCCCAGGGAGTCAGGCCATTCACCTGACAGTTTGCAGTTGAAGAGATCAGAGCCCTGAATAGCTGAGAAAGCCCAGAAAGAAATTAGCCCTAGGGAGACAGACAAGCCTTATGCTAGCCCACAGCTGAGAACAGAACAGATCAAGATTCCCAAAAAAAAGGAAGAAAGGAAAGGAAGCTAATTCCTCGAGGTGAAACAGTTGCACAAAAATTGCAATCTTTTAAGAGGAAGAGAAAGGCTGAGCCCTTGCAGAGACCAGCAGCCATCTTGCCCCAACAGAGGGCAACAGACTCTGGTGACAGAATTAACTTATGCTTTATGATCTTGTGACTGTAAGTGTCTATCCCAAATAAAAACCCTTTATAAAAGTCAATAGATTTCTGGTACTTTGCATCAGCACCTCTTTGACTGATTAAAACAGGAGACAAACTACCCAATTTAGAAATGAGCAAACTAGCAAAAAGATATTGAAGGATAAGACCATGAGAAAATTATGATAAAGGTTGTTTATACTCTCTGAAATAAGTCTAAGTTGCCATTAGTTTTACTTATGCATAGAAATGTGTGTGGTATTAAAAAAATCAATAAGAATAAGGAAAAAAAAGAATATAAAAGAAATGTGTGTAGTCAACTTCTTATTTTCATAATTATTATTTTTAAAGATTTATTTATTTATTTTTCTCCCCTTCCCCCCCCCCCAGTTGTCTGTTCTCTGTGTCTATTTGCTGTGTTTTCTTTGTCCACTTCTGTTGTTGTCAGTGGCACGGGAATCTATGTTTCTTTTTGTTGCGTCATCTTGTTGTGTCAGCTCTCCTTGTGTGCGGCACCATTCCTGGGCAGGCTGCACTTTCTTTCGCGCTGGATGGCTCTCCTTACAGGGCACACTCCTTGAGCATGGGGCTCCCCACATGGGGGGACCCCCCTGCATGGCATGGCACGGCACTCCTTGCATGCATCAGCACTGCGCATGAACCAGCTCCACACGGGTCAAGGAGGCCCAGGGTTTGAACCACAGATCTCTCATGTGGTAGATGGATGCCCTAACCACTGGGCCAAGTCAGTTTCCCAGTAAATGACTTTATTACTATATTTTAAAGCAGTTCTATTAGTAATAACTTTGTAAATAAATATTTAAATCCTCCCCCTAAAAGACAAAAGACTTGAAATGATAATTGTCCACAGAAAAAATATAAATGACAAGACGCACATGAAAAATGTTCAATATCACTTGTAATTAGAGAAATGCAAATCAAAACTACAATATCATTGCACACCTATTAGACTGGCCACTATTAAAAAGTCAGAAAACCATAAATGTTGGAGAGGATGTAGAGAAATAGGAATGCTTATTCACTATTGGTGGGAATGTAGACTTGCACAGCCACGGTGGACGACTGTTTGGCATTTCCTAAGGAATTTGAATATAGATTTGTCATGTGAACTTGCAATACCATTACTAGGTATAGACTCAGAAGAATTGAGAACAGTGACACAAATAGACATCTGTACACCCCCCAATGTTCATAGCAGCATTATTCATAATAGCCAAAAGTTGGAAACAACCGTGGTGTCCACCAACTGATGAATGGATAATCAAACTGTAGTATATACACATAATGGAATGTTGAGTGAAGCAAGCCAGACACAAAAGGACAAACACTGTATGACTGTGCTATTACACGAACTACATAATTATGTAAACTCATGGAATTAATAATTAGAATATAGGTCACCAGAAAATAGAGAGAGGATAGAGAATGGAATGCTGATGGTTAATCTGTACAGAATTGGTTAAAAGGTTGTTTGTAAATCTTAGGACAAGAATGGAAATGGTAAGTGTACATCATGCTGTTTGTGACTACCAGAGCTATTATATAGGTATGACAGTGGTTGAAAGGGAAAAGCTAAGCACATTTATATTACTAGAAGGAAAGCTAAAAAATGTAAAATGTAATGTGGGACTGTATAATATTGTGAAATGTCATGTAAAATATGAATACGGATGATATTACATATATAAGAATGTTTTTACAAAATATAAATAAACTAGAGAGAAGGAAACAGAATAGCAGCTATATATGGCAGGGGAAGCATACAGAGATTCAGAGGTGATGAATTCTGTTTGTTTGTTTGGTATTGGTTTTTTAGTATTATTATTGCTGGAATAATGAACATGCTATAAAAATAATTGGAGTGATGAATGCACAACTATGTGATTATAGAGAAGACACAGAATTTGGAACAACTAATCAAAGAAGTTCAAACAAATCTCCTAAATCAATTCAAGGAGATGAAAGAAAATATGGGTATAGAACTAAAGGATATTAAGAGAAAAATGTGTGTGCAGAAAGAGGAATTTGAACATATAAAAAACGCAATAGAAATGAGGGGGATGAAAAGCACAATACTGGAGATTAAAAAAAAAACAGGTGATTTGAACAGGTAGAAGAAAGAATCAGTGAATAGAAGATGGGAAAATCAAAATCTTACAAACAAAAAATATAGAAAAAAATAGAAACAATTGAACACTGTCTCATGAATTTGAATGACAACATAAAGTGCACAGCATACATGTCATGAGTTTCTCAGAAGGAGAAGAGAAGGGGAAAGGGGCAGAAAGAATATTTGAGGAAATAATTGCAGAAAATTTCCCAAGTCTTATGAAAGACATAAATATACATAGCCCAGAAATACAGCATACACCAAACAGAGTAAACCCAAATAGACCTATTCCAAGGCATATACTAATCAAATGTCAAATATCAAACAGAGAATTCTGAAAACAGCAAGAGAAAAGCAATTCATCATGTATATGGGATCTGCAATAAGACTAAGTGCAGATTTCTCATCAGAAACAGTGGAGGTGAGAAGGCAGTGGTATGATATATTTAAGGTACTGAAAGAGAAAACCTGCCAGCCAAAAATTCTTTACCTGGCTGTAGAAGTTTGACATAGTTATAAATTCCAAAAATAGATTTTGGGTTATGTTTGTAAGTTGGTCTGCACCTGGGCATGATTAAATTTTGATTAGGGCTTTGATTGGGCCACGTCAGCAAGGCATTGAGTCCCCACCCCATGGTGGGTGGGGACTTGCAGACAAAAGGCTTGGAAAACAACAGAGTTGGAGCTTTTTGATGCAGGGGGTTTTTGATGTTGGAGTTTTGATTTGGGGTTTGGTGCTGAGGTTTGATGCTGGGGTCTTGGGCTGAAGCCCTGGGAAGGAAGCACACAGAGGAATGAGAAGCAAGCCCCAGGAAGAAAGGACTTGGCCCAAGAGAAGAAAACAAAGGAATAGAGGTGGCTCCTTAGACATGGCAGAAACCCTGGGGAGAGAGACAGAGCCCTTCATCTGGTGGTCTACAGCTGACCTTGTGGAGAGAGGAAAGACCTAGAGAGCCTTACAATCTGTGATTGATCTTGTGGAGATACCAGAGGATCTGAGCCTGGAGGGAAGCAAGACCTGGGAAGAAAGGAACCCAGGAAACCTGAACCCTCGCAGACATCAGCAGCCATCTTGCTCCAACACATAAGAAGAGACTTTGGTCAGGGAAGCAACTTAGGCTTATGGCCTGTTACCTGTAACCTCCTACCCCAAATAAATACCCTTTATAAAAGCTAGGAGATTTCTGGTATTTTGCATCAGCACTTCTTTGGCTAACTAATGCACTGGCAAAACTGCCATTCAAAAATGAGAAGAAGTTGAACATATTCACAGATAAAGAGAAACTGAGAAGATTCAACAAAAAACCCTGCCCTACAAGAATTATTAAAGGGAATTCTGCAGGTTGAAAGGAAAACACAGGCTTGGAGGAGTGTGAAGAAATGAAGATCTTGAGTAAGGGTAACTAAAAGGGTGAATACAAAACCCATTAGTACTGTATCTTCAATATACACCTCTGCTCTTTAATTCCTATAAAAGACAGAATACAATTGAACAAGAAACAAGCACATTTCCTGAAAATGGACACACAAAATTCAAAGATGTAGGACAAAAGCAACATAAAGAGGGGAAACAGAGTGACATGTGAGCAGAGAACATGGGAGCTGTAGAAGCTGAGTTGGTGTCTTCCACATTAGCAAGTTCGATGTAGGTCATGTGATACCAACCCCAGGGTGACCACAGAGGAAGTATTTGAAAAATACACAGAAACAGAAATTTAAAAAAAAAAAATCTGTCAGATGCAGCACAAAAGATCAACTACACAGAAGTGGCAATTACAATAAAGGAAAAGAGACATGAAGTGATGTTACATATAAATATCAAAGGAGGATCAGCAGACTTGGCCCAGTGGTTAGGGCATCTGTCTACCACATGGGAGGTCCACGGTTCAAACCCCAGGCCTCCTTGACCGGTGTGGAGCTGGCCCATGTGCAGTGCTAATGTGCACGCAAGGAGTGCCATGCCAGGAAGAGGTGCCCCCCGCTAGGGAAGCCCCATGCACAAGGAGTGCGCCCCATAAGGAGAGCTGCCCAGTGCGAAAGAAAGTGCAGCCTGCCCAGGAATGGTGCCACACACACGGAGAGCTGATACAGCAAGATGATGCAACCAAAAGAAACAGATTCCCATGCCGCTGACAACAACAGAAGCGGACAAAGAAGATGCAGCAAATAAACACAAAGAACAGACAACCAGGGTGGGGTGGGGTAAGGGGAGAGAAATAAATAAATAAATAAATAAATCTTTTTTAAAATAAATAAATAAATATCAAAGGATAAAATGGCTGAAGTACTGGCTTTATGGTAATAACTCTGTTAATGGATTAAACTCTCCAATTAAAGGACAAAGATGGACAGAATGGGATAAAAAAAAAAAAAAAAGAAGCATGATCCAACCCTACGCTGTTTGCGAGAGACTCACCTAAGACCCAAAGACACAAATAGTTTGAAATTGAGAGGTTGGAAAAAGGTATTCTATGCAAATAGTGACCAGAAAAAGAGCTAAGCTAGGTATACTATTGTCAGACAAAAAGACTTTACATCAGATAAGGCCATTATAGTTTAAAAAAAGAGGCCATCTTCCAAAGAGAAATTACAATTTTAATTATTTTTACACCTAACCAGGTGCCATCAGAATACATTTGGCAAACATTGGCAAAACTGAAGTGAGAAATAGACATCGCTGCAATAATAGTTGAGACTTCAGTACACCTCATCAATTGATACACTATCTAGACAGAAGTTCAAAAAGGAAACAGAGAACTTGAGTAATATGATTTATGAACCTAACAGACATATACAGAACACTGCACCCAAAAAGAGCAGGATATATATTCTCAATTGCACATGGATTGTTCTCCATGATAGACCATGTGTTGGGTCACAAAACAAGTCTCAAATTTTATTTTATTTTATTTTTTAAACATTTATTTGTATTTATTTCTCTTCCCTCCCCCCACCCCAGTTGTTTGTTCTCTGTGTCCATTTGCTGCATGTGTCCGCTTCTGTTGTTGTCAGCGGCACGGGAATCTGTGTTTCTTTTTGTTGCGTCATCTTGCTGCATCAACTCTCCGTGTGTGGCGCCATTCCTGGGCAGGCTGCACCTTTTTTCATGCTGGGCAGCTCTTCTTATGGGGCACACTCCTTGTGTGTGGTACTCCCCAAATGCAGCGGACACCCCTGTGTGGCACAGCACTACTTGCATGCATCAGCACTGCACATGGGCCAGCTCCACATGGGTCAAGGCAGCCCAGGGTTTGAGCCATGGACCTCCCATGTGGTAGATGCCCTCTGCACCAGGCCATGTCTGCTTCCCTTAAATTTTAAAAGATTGCAATTATAAAAAGCACCTTCTCTGACTATAATGGAATGAAGCTAGAAATCATTAACAGGTGGAGAAATGGAAAATTCACAAATATATGGAGGTTAAACAACACAGTCAAACAATCCTTGGGTCAAACAAGAAATTGCAAGGGAAATCAGTCAATATCCTGAGACAAATGAAAATGAGATCACAATATATGAAAACTTATGGGATGCAGCAAAGGTAGTGCTGAGAGGGAAATTTATAGCCCTAAACACTTACATTTCAAAAGAAGGCAGTGCTAAATTCAAAGATCTAAGTGGACAACTGGAGGGACTAGGAGAAAAAACTGGCAAACTACTCCCAAAACAAGCAGAAGAAAAGAAATAAAGATTAGAGCAGAAATAAATGAAATTAAGGCTGAAAATATAATAGAATGAAAACCAAAAGTTGGGTCTTTGAAAAGGCCAATAAAACTGATAAGCCCTTAGCTAAACTGACAAAAGAAAAAAGAGAAAAGACAGGAATAGATAAAATCAGATAAGAGGGAGGACATTGGTACTGATCCCACAGAAATAAATAAGAGGATACCATGAACAACTGTAAGCCAATTAGACAGTCTAGATGAAATAGACAAACTCCTAAAACACACAAAGAACCTACACTGACTTCAGAAGAAATAGAAGACCTCAACAGACCAATTACAAATAAAGAAATTGAATCAATCATCAAAAACCTCCCAACCCAGAAAAGTCCAGGACCAGATGGCTTCATAGGTGAGCTCTACCAAACATTCTAAGAAGAATTAACACCAACCTCTGCTCAAACTCTTCCAAAATCTTGAACAGGAGGCAGCACTGTCTAGTCCATTCTTTGGGGCCAGCACCATCCTAATACCAAAGCCAGATAAATATACTACAGGAAAGAAAAATTACAGATTTCTCTCATGAATATAGATGCAAAGATCCTCAGCAAAATACTGGCAAATCATATCCAACAGCACATTAAAAGAATTACACAGCCCCACCCACCCCCGGGCTCCTGGGCCCCCTCCCCACACGCGCTCACTCCCTGTGGCCTGTGTAGCCACCTCTCCACGCGGATCCACGTAGGTGACTGCAGGGGTGGCAGAGCACCAGGCCAGCTCCCCGAGAGGACGCCTCCCACCCTGGCCCCACCCCACCAGCCCTGCAAGGAGGCGGTGGGTGTGGAGGTGTCGCCACTCAGGGCAAGGAGCAGCGCCCCAGGAGTGTGGCAGCCACCGCCTGCCGTGCACCACTTCGCTGTCCGGTGCCTTGTGTCCATGTCCAGCCACGTGGTCGTGCACAGGCCCCAGGAGGGGCCCATGGCCACGCTGTCCGGTGTCCAGCTGTGCTGGGAGGGTAAGGACAGCGCATTGCTCTTCGTGTTGCACGGGTCCTGGTGGACCTCAACCTGCAGGCACCTGTGCCCACCCAGGCCGAGCACAGGGAAGGCGTTACGGCCCAGAATCCTCCAGCCCCGAGTGGAGCGAGCCTGGACGCTGCAGACAAACCGGCCACTGCATGGTCTGCACTTGTACAGTCAAGAAGAAGAGAGAATAAACTTTCTGAACATTCTACCAAAAAACTATTTTTCTTCTCCTCGTGTGTTTAAGTAGTGTAAAAAATTTTTTAATTTTTTCTTCCCAAAAACACCATACCTGGGGAGCGGATTTGGCTAAAGCGGTTGAGCACCTGCTTCCCACATGGGAGGTCCCAGTTCCATTCCTGGTGCCTCCTAAAAACAAACAAAAAGCAAACAACCAGCAAACAAAGGGGGAAACCACCTCAGGGGAGCAGATGTGCCTCAGTGGTTGACGCTGGCTGGAGTCGGCGTTTGCCTTGCAGGCAGGTCCATCGTCCTGCAGAGGGACACAGCCGCTCACGGACACAGTGGCTAACACTCGGGCTTCTGCAGCAGAACCCATCAGCAGCGAGCGCTGCTTCTCCCCGGCGCTGCCCACCAGGGTGCCCAGGTTCCAAACCCTGCGGCCAAACCCCAAGGCCGACTTGGTGAGAGACAGGCCGCTTCAGATGGGTGCCATAAGCCGCGGCGGGCAGAGGAGCGCTCCGGGGGCAGACGGCCTGGGCGGCTTCCCGCTGCCTGGCCCAGCGCCTGCCTCCTCCAGGGCCCGCGCCATGCGGCCTCAGAGGCCTGGAAGCAGAGACGCAGGTCTGGCCGGCGAGCACCAGGGCACCAGCAGCGTGCTCGTGTGGTTTGGGCTGTTCTCCAGACTACTGACTGAATTATTTTAACTTCTGGCAGGAGTCACTGAGATTAGAAGTAGAGAGATATAGATCTTTTTTAACCCACTTGTAAAACCATCATGTAGTCATAGAAATGGTGCCAGAAGATTTAAAATGGTTTTATATATGGGTCACATTGCAACCAGGAAGAAATAGGAAGAAGCACTGCTTTGCGGGTGCCCTGCATCTTTTACTCTCCAAAGATTCCGTAGGGGATACTAGTGACCATGTTTTCCAAAGCTCCAGTCAAGGAAGCAGGTTGACAGTTTTTTGAATTCAGGCTCGCTGGGGCAGAGCCCACCATGTGACCCATTTTCCTAATTCCAAGGCCTGGTTTCAAAGTTTTGCCCAAGACATATTCCCGAGTTTACTACCAGATTTTTTTTTAATTATTTTTTTATTTTAATTTTTAAAGAAGCTTTATATTGCATAAATACTACATAAGAAATATAAGTCATTCCCAAATGCCCCACTCCTTCCCCCTCCCACACTTTCCCACATCAACAATATTTTTCATTAGTCTGGTATATTTGTTACAATTGATGAAGCATTGTTACGTATTGAAGCATCACTGTGCTTCTCACTGAGAGGGGTCTTAGATCTCCCAGGGCAGATGGATGGAACTTTCTTGCCTGCAGTTGCAGACACTCTCTGTTTCTTGATGTGGGTGTTTGCCACCTCCATCTCCTTGTTAGTTGTCCTGGGTGGGTCTAATGAACTGGACAGTAGGTGTTTCAATTCTGCTGAAATTCAGGGCTCAACTTTCTGCCAGGATTTAGATGCACCACACAACTTAATCTTGACAGACACCTGAAAGGGGCTTGAGGCAAGACCCCTCCTCACAGGCTTCCCCCCAGCTCAGTCCTCACCTGCTGCCCCATCATCTGTTCACCCCAAGAGTGGGGCTTGGCAGGAGGTGGGGCCTGGAATCCTCACAAGAACGCCTATGAGCCCATCTCAAGATACTGAACCAGCACTGTGACACCACCCCCACCCCACCATGCTGCCCTGCCTTTCCTCTCATGCAGCTTTAGAGTGTTACACCTTTTATTTTAAAAGGAACAGGATAGGAGAAATGCAGCACCCCTTGCCCTACATGTCATGCATTCCCTCAATGGTGATTGACTGAAAGCTTTCCTTCTAAGGTCTGGAACAAACAAGGATGCCACTGATGCCACTGTTACTCACCATTGTGCTGGAAGCTCTAGCCAGAATGTTAGGCAAGAAAAAAATAAGAGGCATCCAAATTAGAAAGGAAATTTTCCTTGTTTGCAGACGACATGGTCATATCTATAGAAAGCTGTGAAAAACCTACAACAAGCTACTAGAGCAAATAAATGATTTTAGCAAAGTAGTGGAATACAAGGTTAGCATGCAAAAGTCAGTAGTATTTCTATACACTCGTAATGAGCAATCTGAGGAGGAAATGAAGAAAAAATTCCATTTACAGTAGCAACTAAAAGAATCAAATATCTATGAATAAATTTAACCAAGGATGTAAAGAATTATACTCAGAAAACTACAAAGCTTTGCTAAAAGAAATCAAAGAAGATTTAAGATTCATGCTCAGGGAATAGAAGAATAAATGTTAAAGTGTCACTTCTACCTCACATGATTTCTGGATTCAATGCAGCCCCGACCAAAATTCCAATAGCCTACATTGTAGACATGGGAAAGCCAATTATCAAATTCTTTGGAATGGGAAGTGGATGTGGCTCAAGCAACTGTGCTCCCATCTACCATATGGGAGGTCCAGGGTTCGATTCCTGGGGCCTCCTGGTGAAGGCAAGCTGGCCTGCATGGAGATCTGACCTACCCTGAGTGCTGGCCTGAGCAGAATTCTGCCCTGCACAGGAGTGCTGGCTTGCACAGCAAGCTGGCCCTAGTGGAGAGCTGGCACAGCAAGATGATACAACAAAAAGAGACACAGAGGAGTGAAAATAAGAGATGAAGTAGACCGGTGAGCTGAGGTGGTGCAAGAGATGGAACACCTCTTTCCCTCTCTGGAAGGTCCTGGGATAAGTTCCTGGTGCCACCTAAGGAGAAGGCAAGCAGACACAGAGGAACACACAGTGAAAGGACACAGAGAGCAGACAATGGGGGCAGGGGGAATTAAAAAATTTCTTTTGGAAGGGTAACAGGCCTCAAATAGTAAAAAAAAAAAATCTTGAAAAAGAAGAATGAAATTGGAGGACACACGCTTCCTCACGTTAAAGATAATTACAAATCTGCAGTGGTCAAAACCTCATGGCATGGCACAAGGATAAATATAATGAGCAATGCAATCAAATTGAGAGCTCAGAAATAGAGCCTCATATCTATAACCAACTGACTTTTTACAAGGCTGCCAAGTCCACTCAGTGGAGAAAGAATAGTATCTTCCACAAATGGTCCCAGGAAATCTAGGTATCCATGTGCAAAAGAAGGAAGGAGCACCCCTCTCATACCATATAACTCAAAGTGGATCAAAGACTTAAATTTAAAAATCAGGACTATAATACTCCTAGAAGAAAATGTAGGGAAGCATCTTCAGGATCTTGTGTTAGGCATTGATTTCTTTGACTTTGCACCCAAAACACAAGGAACTAAAGAAGAAATAGGCAAATGTGATCTATGAGAAATTAAAAACTTTTGTGCATCAAAGGACTTCATCATGAAAGTGAAAAGACAGCCTACTTAATGACAGAAAATATTTGGAAGCCACATGTTGAATAAGGGTTTTCTATCAGGAATATATAAAGCAATCCTACAATTCAACAATAAAAAACAACCAAACCAATTTTAAAATGGGCAAAAGATTTGAACAGAAATTTCCAAAGAGGATCTATAAATGGCTAAAAAGCACATGAAAAAAATGTTCAACATTACTAGCACTTAAGGAAATGCAAACCAATACCACCATGAGATATAATTTCACATGCACTAGAATGGGTACTATTGAAAAAAGAAAATTACAAGTGTTGAAGAGGATGTGGAGAAATAGGAGCATTCATTCATTGCTGGTGGAAATGTAAAATGGTGCAGCCACTGTGGAAGACAGCTTGGTTGTTTCTCAGAAAGCTAAGCATAGTATTATCATATTATCCAGTAATCCCTCTACAGGTATATACTCAAAAGAATTTAAAGTAGGGACTCAAACAGATATTTGAACACCAATGTTCATAGCAGCATTATTCACAATTGCCAAAAGATGGAAGCAACCCAAGTGAGTATCAGCCGATGAATGGATCAATAGAATGCGGCATATACTTACAGTGGAATATTATTCGATGTTAAAAAGGAAAGAAGTTCTAATTCAAGCGACAACATGGATGAACCTTGAATTCATCATGTTGAATGAAATAAACCAGACACAAAAGCGTAAATATTATATGATCTCTTTGGTACAAAATAATTAAAATATACAAACAAATAGAGTTAGAATCTAGATTATAGGTTACCAGGAGCTGGTTTGGGGATAGGGAAGGAGGCGTTAATGCTTAATTGGTACAGAACTTATATTTGGGGTAATGGAAAAGTTTTGGAATGGATGGTGGTGATAGGAGCACAATGTTGTGAGTGTAATAAGCAGTGCTGGATTATATGTAAAAGTGGTTAAAGGGGGGAAATTATAGGTCATATATGTTATTAGAATAAAAATTAAAAGATAAAACATAGGACTGTACAACACAGTGAACCCTATTGTAAATGATGGACTGTAGTTCATAGTACAATCATTAAAATGTTCTTTCATGAATTATAACCAGGGTACCACACTAATGCAAGTTGATACACATGGGGAGCTGTAATATGAGAATGTCATATTTTTTCAAGATTTTTGTAAGCCTACAGAAAAACATTTTAAAATGTTTAAAAAGTGCAGAACTGTGGAATAAGAGTTAAACCATTTGTTTAAGATCATTCCCCTACAGGACAAAGATAAGATTCAAACACACGAAGATTTGAATAATATGTTTCTCTGTAACACAGTTGTCAACACCAAAACCAAATAAATATGGTAAAATTTACTTTTAGCAATGGAGTTCCACTGGGTCCTTCACTCCTACAATTAAATTTTCATTACAAACTCCAATTAAAACAAAAGAGAGTAACTAACCAAAATAGAATTTTGTATAAGCAAATATTTTTTGAACTAATTTTATGGGCATCGTAGTTAATCAGGTATAATTTTCCTTCTCTAACATACTTCCATAGCCAACTTTTCCCCTTGGTTCATTTTTGTTCCAGGTAAATCTCATTAAACATAAACAATCAAGATTGTTAATTGTTCTGGTGTTTTGCTGTAAAATAAGTACCTAACAATTTGTAAATAGTACATACAAAAAAACATTGAAATTTTAATGTATGATCAACTATAATTTGTCTTTCTCTACCAAATAGCCTCCTATTTTAGTTTGCCAAAGGGATGTTGGTGCAAAGTACCAGAAATCTGTTGGTTTTTATAACAGGGATTTATTTGGGGTAAAAGTGTACAGTTCCAAGGTCATGCAATGTCCATTCAAGGCATCAGCAGAGAGGCTTTCTCACCAAAGTCAGCTACTGTTGATGCTGGCATTATTGCCACATGGTGAAGCAAGATGGCTGTTGATCTATGCCATTGTACAAAAGGAGTCAGAGAATGTATAAAAAGCAAACAAGCATGGCTGTGTTCCAAAAAACTTTTATTTATGGATAAAATTTGAATTTAATATAATTTCTAGGTGTCACAAAATATTCTTCTTTAGATTTTCTTTTAATCATTTACAAATGTAAAAAACATTCTTCACTCACACTCCATTCAAAATCAGGTGGTTGGCCAGATTTTGCCTATGGGCTCTTTGGGGCAGAATATAGCATATTTGTTGGTAAATATAATCATTTATCCTTTGAAAAATAAACTTCTAACTTTAAATCTTTGCTACTGAACAATTATATGAATATACATTATGGTAGCAAGAAACAAATTTGCATTGGGCTTTATTTTTATCAACATGGCTGAATGTTGAAAGTTATTCATAAAGCAATGACATGATTTTTATTAAAATATTATAGTCTAATAATAATATAATATTTTGTTAATATATTTTTTAAAAAAATAAATGAAATCTTTCCTTTCCACATTTTAATGTGGTATGTTGCTTTCAAGTCATACACATCACAAATCTCTTGGCTGTTTTTAAGTCAAACATGTACTTGTAGTTTCTAAAATGTTAAGACACAGACCACTTTCTTGTGATATTGTGTAACAATATACAATTTATATCGTATATTGATATTTGTAAAACAATGCAAATGAAAGAGAAAAATCACTGCTTTCCTATCAAAGGAATGGTTCCTTTTCTAATTATGTCATATCAGTGAGATCAAACAAAATTTGTCCTTTTGCATTTGGCTTATTTCACTCAAGACAATGTCTTCAAGGTTCATCCATGTTGTCACACGGATCAGGACTTCATTCCTTTTTTTAAGTTTTAAAAAAATTTATTGAAGAATATCATTCATACATGAAAATACATAAACAATATGTATATAGTAATAGTTGTGAACTTAAACTCACCTTATTATTATTATTTTTATGTCATTATATATGAACATATTTAACAATAAGTGTATAAAAGTTGTGAACTTACAAAGCAAGCATTCATAACATCTTACAGGGATCCTATCCATCAAACCTTCACCAACACCTAGCATTGTCATGAGATATTTGTTACAAATTATGAAATAATATTGTCAAAACCTCACTGTTGGCAAGGCAATCTCTTTCATTCAGTCCTCAGTGTCTACATCCTTTTTTTTAATTTTTAATTTTGTCTTCTAAAAAGTTTTATTTTTTTTTCTTCTT
Organism: Dasypus novemcinctus; assembly: GCF_030445035.2. Classification (NCBI taxonomy): domain Eukaryota; kingdom Metazoa; phylum Chordata; class Mammalia; order Cingulata; family Dasypodidae; genus Dasypus; species Dasypus novemcinctus. Next base: position 52,760,143 of record NC_080695.1, on the reverse strand, counting down.
TATTTTCTCATAATTGTTACATTAAAAAAATATGAGGTCCCCATATACCTCACAACCCACCCACCCCACCTCTCCCATATCAACAACCTCTTCCATCATTGTGGCACATTCACTGCACCTGGCGAATACATTCTGGAGCACTGCTGCACCACATGGACAGTGGTCAATGTGTAGTCCACACTCTCCCCCAGTCCACCCAGTGAGCCACGACAGGACATACAACATCCAGCATCCATCCCTGCAGCACCACCTAGGACAACTCCAAATCCTGTAAATGCCCCCACACCATATCTCTTCTTCCATCTCCCTACCATCAGCAGTCACTGCGCCACCCTCTCCACATCACTACTACAATTTCTTCCCTTACTAATCACAATAGTTCCCCAGCAGAACAGCAGTAAGACCACTCTAATCCATACTCTATTCCTCCAAACTGTGGGCCCTGGGATGGTTATGTCCAGTCCCCCTCTACATCAAGAGGGGGTTTAGAGTCCACATGGATGATGGATGCAATTCTCCTGCTTGCAGCTGTAGGCACTCTTGGCTCCCTGGTGTGGTGGTTGACCCTTATCACCTCCCTGTCAGGTGGCTGGGGTAAGTCCAAGAAACCAGAGGGTAGGAGCCACAAGTCTGCTGAGGCCCAGGGCCTGGCTGTCACATGGACAGTTCAGAGATTCAGGTCTCCTGAGTATACACCAACCCAAATGCCAACCACAGGTCCAGTAAAAGTAACAAGAGGCATGTGTAGAAAGGTCATATTTGAGTCCAGCTCCATCACACTCAGGAACACAAACTCAAAGTAGGGTGAATTGACATGGCCCTGTACTCCTGAGTCATCTGCCATGGCCATAGAACTTGTGGGTCTCTGCAGCCCTCAGGAGAACCAGCACCTGGGTTTCCATCTACCTTGGCTGTCTCTGGTACCCTGCTGAGGCATGCATAAGCATCACCCCTCTGATGACCTCCCTACTCTCTTTTGGAAACTCATAACCATATAAACTCACTTGTCCTTTCCATTTCCCCCTTTTTATCCAAAGTCAAAAAGCAGTTTTGAACACCTGATATTACATGTAGGCTGAGATATTCTGCAAATCTGAGCAGACCCCTTTATTCAAGGTCTTTTTCTAGTTATATCATCAGCTGGTGCTTGGAAGTAATCCCTTGATGCCAGGGAGGCTCATCTCTGGGAGTCCTGTCCCATGCTGGGGGGAAGGCAATGCATCTACATGCTGAGTTTGGCTTAGAGAGTGGCCACATTTGAGCAACATGGAAGCTCTCGGGAGGTAACACTTAGGCATCCCACAGCTCTAGGCCTAGTTCGTATTTCAGACACACAGGCTCATAATTGAAGCCATCAGTATCAAGGGCTCATCTTTCAACCATCCATCTTTATTGGTATTTGCCATTGCACTTGGGAAATTGTTGCTGTTCCATTGGGGAATGTGATAGAACTTCCCTGGCCAGGAAATCAGCACTCTCCCATCTGTTGTTTCCAACCAAAACCACTATGAAAATATCCAAACCTTTCTATGTACCCTGTATACATGCCCTGGAGAACTCCCTCCCAACCATGTGACCTCCACCAATAACACCCCATACAAGTGCTCCTCCCCCACCATAGTTGAACCTCTCTGTAGTCCAAAACTTCTTCAAAAAGGAAGCCCAATATATTGCCTGGTTCCATTAATAATAAAATGGAATATAGTGATGGGTTTACAGGTTAGATATAGAATACACAGTAATTTAGAAAAATTAAATAAATGAGAAATAAATTGGGGAATCAAAAATATTAAAAAATTAAAAAGCTTTGTTTTTGACATTTTGCCTTTCTTCACTGCTGCAGGTGTTGCACCGTATGTACAGTGGCAAGGCAATTTCTTCCATTTCTTCCTCAGTGTCTACCTCCTTTCTCTTTTTTCTTCTAATTATTAAGTTTGTCTTCACACAAGTTTTAGATCACAGCAATTCACATATAGAATATATGGTACTCCCACATATCCAACATCAAACCATTTGTCCCTTCCCCAGCAATGATCTTTTTACACGTTCATATTATATTTGCTGCAGCTTATGTACAGATATTGAAACAATAACTTTCAAACATGGTTCCATTTGGGTTTACATTATGGTTTATATTTTAGATTATACAATTTTCTAAATTTTCAGTTATCTTATGTTTTACATTATGGTTTACATTTTAGCCTATAGACTTTTATATATTTTTGGTGTAATTTAACATGTCCTATATCCATCATTGCATGATCTTGTGGCACATTTCCATTGCCCACATTTACACTGATTCCATGTATTCAACACTTCTACCATAACAATCAATCTTCATTACTTGAAGGACAATATTCAGGGATACTTGCAACAATGTTGAGGTCCTGACATACTTGAGTGCCGTAACCCATTGGGAGCCACCAATTCTCTTAAGAGATGCAATTCCCTCTGTTTGAGAAAATCGGTTCTCCCCAGGATGTGACACCTTCACTCTCATTGTATGGATCTCCACCCAATAATATAACCCAGTATGACAAAATGAGCACTCACACACTCCCTAGAAGCTTGCCCTGTGTCGGATGTACCCCCTTAAGCATCTTAAACAGATAACCTTCTGTAATATATTTTCTAAAGAGTTTTCTCTGCATTATAATTTCAACCACATACCTGACAATTTCCTATGTTCAAATGATCCTCCCACCATCCCCCCCAATTTCTTGGGCCATCTGACCCATCCGCCCATCCCTAGAACCCCTCAAGCCAACACAGCCCCACCCAAAGTTATCCCTAGGCCCCCATTTTATCCCTTCCCTGTACAAATATTTACCTCCAGCTTATCATAGATTTCACCCAGGTAGGTGTTATCTCACAACCTTCCTCTACCCCCCAACTTCCTTTAAGTTTATCATCCAGTCTCTAGCTCTCTGAGACAGCTTGGTTTAATTACTTCATATCATCTAGGCAATGTAGTATTTGTCCTTCAACGCCTTGGTTACTTCACTCAACATAAGGTTCTCAAGATTCATCCATGTTATCATATGTGTTTGTACTGTATTTGTTCTTAAAGCTGAGTAGTATTCCATTGTATGTATATACCACATTTTATTTATCCATTCATCTGTTGATGGGCATTTGGGTTGATTCCAACTTTTGGCAATAGTGAATAGTGCTGCTATGAACATTGGTGTGCACATATAAATTTGTGTCCTTGTTTTCAGTTCTTCTGGATATAGAACCAGCAGTGGAATTGCTGGGTCATATGGCAAATCTATAGGTAGTTTTTTGAGAAACCGTCAAACTGTCCTTCAGAATGGCTGGATCCTTCTGCATTCCTACCAGCAGTGGATGAGTGTTCCCATTCCTCCACATCCTCTCCAAAAACTATAGTCTTCTGATTTTTTGATAGCTGCCAATCTTATGGGAGTAAGATGGTATCTCGTTGTTTTAATTTGCATTTCTTTAATAGCTAGTGATTTTGAGCATTTTTTCATGTGTTTTTTATCATTTGTATATCATCTTTGGAGAATTGTCTGTTCAAATTTTTTCCCCATTTTTAAAATGGGCTGTTTGTCTTTTTTTTAATTGACCCATTTTAATCATTTTAAAATACAACACAACATCACATCTCCTTTTGCATCTATAATTCAGTTATATCCAAATATTCTAAGACCAACAGATAACCCCTTGCCCATGAGCAAGGAATTTGATGAGATGCTGAAGACACACAAAGGTGAATGCTGGAGATCAAAGTTCTGACTGTAAGTCACAAGTCTTCCATTCAAACATTGTCTTTTTATTTTCAAGATATAGGAGTTCTTTATATATGCAAGATATAAGTCTCCTATCAGATATATGGTTATGAAATATTTTCTTCCATTGTGTAGGCTCTCTTTTCACTTTCTTGACAAACTCCTTTGAGGTGCAGAAGTCTTTAATTTTGAGTAAACCCTATTTATCTATTTGATCTTTTGCTGCTCGTGCTTTGGGTGTGAAGTTCATGAAGCCGTTTCCTATTACAAGGTCCTGTAGATGCTTCCCTACATTGCTTTCCAAGGTCTTTACAGTCTTGGCTCTTATATTTAGGTCTTTGATCCACTTTGAGTTGATTTTTGTATAGGATGTGAGTTGGTAATCCTCTTTCATTCATTTACATATGGATATCCAGTTCTCCAGGCACCATTTGTTGAAGAGGCCATTCTCTCCCAGTTGAGAGGGTTTGGTGGCCTTGCCAAATACCATATGGCTGCATATATGAGGATCTGTATCAGAACTCTCAATTTGGTTCCATTGGTCAGTCTGTCTGTCCTTGTGCCAATCTCATGCCATTTTCACTACTGTAGCTTTGTAGTATGTTTTGAAGTAAGGTAGTGCAATTCCTCCGATTTCATTTTTCTTTTTCAATATGTCTTTGGCTATTCGGGGCCTATTTCCTTTCCAAATAAGTTTCATAATTAGTTTCTCTAGTCATTAAAGAATGCTGCATTGATTTTTATTTGGATTACATTGAATCTGTAGGTCAGTTTTTGTAGGATAGACCTCTTAATAATATTTAGTCTTCCTGCCCTTGAACAGGGAATATTCTTCCATTTATTTAGGTCTTTTTTATTTCCTTGAATAGTGTTGTGTAGTTTTCTGTGTATAAGTCTTTTACATCTTTAGTTAAATTTATTCCTAGATATTTCATTTTTTAATTTCCTATTGTGAATGGTATTTCATTCCTGATTTCCTCCTCAGATTGCTCATTATTGGTGTACAGAAATGGTACTGATTTTTGCGCATTGATCTTGTATCCTGTGACTTTACCGAACTCATTTATAAGATGTAGAAGCTTTGTTGTAGACTTCTCAGGGTTTTCTATGTATAAGATCACGTCATCTACAAATAGTGAAATTTTGACTTCCTCCTTTTCAATTTGGATGCCTTTTATGTCTGGTTCTTGCCTCAGTGCTTGAATAAGTACTTCTAAGACTATGTTAAATAGGAGAGGTGATTGTGGGCATCCTTGTCATAGTCCAGATCTTAGAGGGAAAGATTTTAGGATTTCACCATTGTAAGTGATGTTAGCTGTGGGTTTTTCATATATACTCTTTATCATGTTCAGAAAGTTTCCTTCTATTCCAATCTTTTGCAGTGTTTTTATCAAGAAAGTGTGCTATATTTTGTCAAATGCTTTTTCTGCATCTATAGATAAGATCATGTGATTTTTTTCCCTTCAATCTCTTTATGTGGTGTATTACATTAATTGATTTTCTTATGTTCAACCATCCTTGCATACCAAGAATGAATCCCACTTGGTCATGGTGTATAATTTGTTTAGTGTGTTATTCAATATGATAAACAAGTATTTTGTTGAGGATTTTCATGACTAGGTTCATTAGAGAGCTTAGTCTGTAATTTTCCTTTCTTCTGGTGTCTTTGTTTGGCTTTGGTATTAGAAAAATTTTGGCATCATAGAATGAGTTAGGCAATGTTCCTTCTGTTTCAATTTTTTGGAAAAGTTTAAGCAAGATTGGTGTTAGTTCTTTCCAGAATGTTTTGTAGAATTCACCTGTGAAGCCATCTGACCCAGGACTCTTTTTAGTTGGGAGATTTTTAATGACTGATCCTATCTCTTTACTTGTGATTGGTTTATTGAGATCATTAACTTCTTCTTTTGTCAATGTAGGCTGTTAATATGTTTCTAGGAATTTGTCCATTTCCTCTAAATTGCTGTTTTTGTTGAAATATAATTTTTCAAAGTATCCTCTTTTGATAGTCTTTATTTCTCTGGGATCAGTGGTGAAATCTCCTTTCTCATTTCTTATTTTGTGTATTTTCATCTTCCCTCTTTTTTTCTTTGTTAATCTAGCTAAGGGTTTGTCAATTTTATTGATTTTCTCAGAGAACCAGCTCTTGGTTTTGTTTATTTTTTTCAAGTGCTTTCTCATTTTCTATTTCATTTAGTTCTGCTCTTATCTTAGTTCTTTCTTTCTTTCTTCTTCCTTTGGGGTTAGTTTGTTGTTTTATAACTAATTCCTCCAAGTGTGCATTTAGTTCTTCAACTTTAGCTCTTTCTTCTTTTTTGATGTATGAATTTATGGGTATAAATTTCCCCCTCAGTACTGCTTTTGCTGCATCCCATAAATTTGGATATGCTGTGTTATCATTTTCATTAGTTTCAAGGTAGTTATTAATTTCATTTGAGATTTCCTCCTTGACCCACTGTTTTTCTAAGAGTGTGTTGTTTAAATTCCAAATCTTGGTGCCAAATCTGGGTCTCTGGCCCTTGCAGATTTCCAGCTTTATTCCAATGTGGCCAGAGAAATTATTTTGTATGATTTCTATCTTTCTGAATTCATTGAGACTTTTTCTGTGGCCCAGCATGTGGTCTATCTTGGAGAATGATCCATGTGCACTTGAGAAGAATGTATATCCTGCTGTATTTGGGTGTAATGTTCTGTATATGTCTATTAGGTCCACCTTCTCTAATATATAGTTCAAAGTCTTTGTTTCTTCACTGATTCTCTTTTGAGATGTTACGTCCAAAGTTGATAGTGGTGTATTAAAGTCCCCCACTATAATTGTAGAGGCATCTATTCCTTCACTTAGTTTTTCCAGTGTCTGCCTCATGTATTTGGAGGCACCCTTGTTAGGAGCACAAATATTTATTATTGTTCTTTCTTCTTGAAAGATTATCCCTTTCAGTAATATGTAGTGTCCATCTTTGTCTCTCAGAATTGTTTTGCATGTAAGTCTATTTCGTCTGATATTAATATAACTATTCCTGCCCTTTTTTGGTTATTGTTTGCTTGTAAGATTGTTTTCCAGTAATTCACTTTCAATCCCCTTGAATCCCTGGGTCTAAGATGTGTTTCTTGCAGGCAGCATATACATGGGTCATATTTCTTTATCCAATCTTCCAGTCTGAGTCTTTCTCTTTTTAAAAAAAAAAAATTATTTATTTATTTATTTCTCTCCCCTTCCCCCCAACCCTGGTTGTCTGTTCTCTGTGTCTATTTGCTGTGTCTTCTTTGTCTGCTTCTGTTGTCATCAGCGGCACGGGAATGTGTTTCTTTTTGCTGTGTCATCTTGTTGTATCATTTATCTGTGCGGGCGATGCCATTCTTAGGTAGGCTGCACTTTCTTTTGTGCTGGGTGGCTCTCCTTATGGGGCACACTCCTTGCGCATGGGGCTCCCCTATGCGGGGGACACCCCTACGTGGCACGGCACTCCTTGCACACATCAGCACTGTGTATGGGCTAGCGCCACACCGGTCAAGGAGGCCCAGGGTTTGAACCATGGACCTCCCATGTGGTAGACAGATGCCCTAACCACTGGACCAAGTCCACTGCCCAGTCTGAGTCTCTTGACAGATGAGTTTAATCCATTGACATTCAGTTTTATTACTTTCAAGGAATTACTTATATTAGCCATATATTCTTTGGATTTGTGTTTGTCATATTCTGTTTGATTTTCTTTTTCTGTTTTTGTCTTTTTAGTTGCTCTTACACTCTCCTCCAACTCTGTCTTTCTTGTTTTTTTCTTTCTTCCTGCAGAACTCCCTTTAGTATTTCTTGAAGGGCAGGATTCTTGTTGGCATATTCTCTTGGTTTCTGTTTATTTGTGAATATTTTGAACTCTCCATCATTTTTGAATGCTAGCTTTGCTGGATAGAGTATTTTTGGTTGGAAATTATTTTCTTTTAGTACCTTGCCTATGTCATACCACTGCCTTCTTGGCTCCATGGTTTCAGATGAGAGATTTGCACTTAATCTTATGGAGCCTCCCATGTATGTGATGGTTCTCTTTTCTCTGGCTGCTTTTATTATTTTCTCTTTGTCTTGCACATTGGATAATTTGACAAGTATATGTCTTGGGTTAGGCCTGTTGGGATTTACACTGTTCGGGTGTGTTGTGCTTCCTGGACATGTACATGCATCTCCTCAATAGGTTTGGAAAGTTTTCAGCCATTATTTCCTCCAACACTCCTTCTGTCCCCTTTCCCTTCTCTTCTCCTTCTGGGATGCCTATAATGTGTATATTTGTGTGTTTTGTATTGTCATTCGGGTCCTGAAGTCCCTGCTGGATTTTTTCTATCTTTTTATTGACCAGTTCTACTATCTGTTTGATTTCAGATGTACTGTCACCCAGATCAGTTAATCTTTCCTCTGCCTCTTTGAGTCTGCTGTTATTTGCTGAGAGTGTATTTTTGATTTCTTGAATTGTGCTGTTCATTACCATCATATCTGTTATCTTTTTGTGTATGATTGCAATTTCTTCTGTATTCTCTCCAATTGTTTTCTTCTTATTCTTAATCTCTTCCTTCACCTCATCATATTGGTCTCTAATATATGTTTTGAGATCTTTAATTACTTGTTCCATGTTCTGCTCCTCTTCCTGGTTTTTTAGTTTCTTCATTGGATTGGGGCTTGTTTTCCTGATTATTGGTTTGGTTTGTAGTTTTTTGTTGCTGTCTGATCATCATTTTATCTTGACATGTTTAGTCAGTTGCTTAGCTTCATTGTCTAGTTTGGAGTTTAATTAGTTGTTGTTTTTGCATGCGTGTTAAGTCTTCTCTTTGTCACTTTGTTCTTCTTATTCTATTTCCTTGTTGTTGGCTAAGTTCACTTGAAGGAAAATATTAGGGCCAGAGAAAGCAAAAGGAGTAAGAAAAGAAAATGAATAATAGTAGTATTCATAGTAAATATTAACAGAGGAACCACATGAGATATAGGAGAATGGATATTAGACTCATGTAAGGTATATAGAGTTATAACAGTAAGAAAAGTAGATTATGTAATAATCTGAATATGGGGAGGAATACAGTGTGAATTAAAATGCCTGTGTGTTCAAGAGAGAGGGAAAGAGAAAAGAGAGGAAAATAATATAAAGAATGAATATAAGGCAGAAACCAGAACAAAGGTATTAGTAATAAAAAGTAAAAAAAAAAAAAAAAAAAAAACATACGGGGGCAAACAAAGAGAGGTGTAATGTAAGAGAAACAATCAATGATGGAGGATAGAAACATGTAGAGGAAAGGGAATAGTGTTGGTGGCCAAAATAAATACACACAGAAAAGAGTAAATGGAGGATGAGGAAATACAGCAAATGTGAAGCTCTCCCTGCAGCACCTAATGTAAGAAGAATAAGAAAGCAGAGAAAGAAGGGAAAAAAGAGGCAAAAGGGAGTGGGGAAAAAGAAAAAGAGAAAGAAAGAAAAAAAGGGACTTGGGGGAATAAAGAGGAAGGAAAACCAAGGAAAAACCAACCAAATACTAGGGAAAGTTTCAAGCAAGGGATCCTGTTTGTAGTTAAAGAAAACACGTAGAGATCTAACATTCCCCCTTTTTTCCCTTCCTCACTTCCCACTCTCCCAGGCAGCAGGGAAGCTGCCTAAGAAGTCCAGTAGGAGATTCAAGTGGGTCTTTGTTGAATCAGTTCTGCACAGAAAACAATGACTTTTAGTTTCCAGAGAGAGCACCCACACCTCACCAGGAACCCCAAGTAGGCTTGGAAAGCACCTCATATAGTCCCTCTCCTTTAGGTGTGCTGTGAGAGGCCTTGTTGATTTTCTGACTCCACCTTTTCCCAAGCCAAGTTTCCTGTCCTGGGGTATTCAGGTGAATCAGGCTTTCTCAGCAGATTCACCACTCCTCTCATCCCAGACTCTCCCCAAGCCAGCTGGCATGCTCCTCCAAACACAAGAAAAGAAAGAAAAGAAAAAAAAAATGGAGGGAACACCAGAAAATTGACCACACTAGCCAGGCCCCCCTACTGCACTGCCCACTAAATCCCTCCCACCCACAGAGTCCGTCCAAAACCAGAGGGCTAAGGCAATCCTGGAACTCCAGGAGTGCTGGACTTGGGAAAGGGAAGTCCGGGACTCCGCAGACCCAGGGCATGTAGGTCTGTGGAACACAGGCTATGGGGGCTTAGGGGACACTGACATGGGGACCATGCATCCGGGGACATGGGGCCCAGGAACACCATCGCACAACCAACAGTTCTCAGGAAACACCGCAGTCGCCAACCCCAGTGGTCTCCACCTTTGCCTCTAGCTCTTTCTAGTACTTGGGCAAGATTTGTAATCTCTCTGAGTCTACTTTCTTCCCTGGTAAGCACTCAATGCAGGTTACTGCTCAAGCAGTAGAAGTTATAAAGCCAATTCTCATGATTATTGAAAAAATAGCTCACTTGTACATGGCATACCACTAGCATTTCCAAGAGAGCAGGAACCCTGCTTATTTTATCCACATCACCCATAGAGTGTCTGGCATGTGAGTAGTCTCAATAAACATTTGCTGAATGAATTTTCTTCCTCAAACACAATCTTATTTGATTTTCACAGAAATTCTATGAGGGTGGCCTTTTCTTTCTATTAGAGAAGTTGTGAGTTTGCAGAAACATCATGCAGGATTCCCACATACCACTTGTATTAGTCAGCTGAAGGGGTGCTGATGCAAAATACTAGAAATCTGCTGGGTGTTATAAAGGGTATTTATTTGGGGTAGGAGCTTACAGATACCAGGCCATAAAGCATAAGTTACTTCCCTCACCAAAGTCTGTTTAGAACAAAATGGATGCTGACATTTGCAAGGGTACAGGCTTCCTGGTGCTAGTGTCTCCTTCCTCTGTGAGCTCACTTCCTGGGGCTCCCACTTAAGTCTTCAGCATCAAATTCCAACATCAAAACTCCAAAATCAGAAACCCTTGCTTCAAAAGCTCCAACTCTGTTCTTTGTTATGCCTTTTATCTGTGAGTCCCTGCCCACCAAGGGGTGGAGACTCAATGCCCTAATGATGTAGCCCAATTAAAGCCCTAATCATAACTCAGTCATGCCCAGGTACAGATCAGATTACAAACATAACCCAATATTTCTTTTTAGAATTCATCAATTATATCAAACTGCTACACCACCTTATTAGTGACACCTTACATTGGTGTGATACATTTTTTACATTTGATGAAAGCACATTTTACAAATAATTGTACTATCAAATATAGTCTAATAAAAAATATATATAGTCTATGGTTTTACCTAGGGGTTAGGCTGGCATTTTTTAAAAAGTAAAACTTTAAATTTTGAGATAACTGTAGATTTATGTGTAGTTATAAGAAATTTCAGTGAGAGCCCATGTATCTTTTACCTTGTTTCCTCCGATGGAAACATCTTGCAAAACTATAGCTCAACATCACAACATAGTGGCATGGATACAGCCCATCAGTTATTCATATATGTCATCTTACTTGTGTTCATTTATGTGTGTATTTGTGTATTTAGTCCCACACAATTTTATCACATGCATATCCTGTTCCCCCACCACAACCAAGATCCAGACCAGTTCCACCATCACAAGCATCTCTGGTATTATTCTTTTATAGCCACATCCATTTTTCCCTTATTCTCTATCCCTCCACCACCTGCCCCCTTTCCAAGCCCCTGACAGTAACTAATACTTTCTCCATTTCTATAATTGTGTTATTTTAAAAATGTTAAATAAATGGAATCATTCAAGATTTGTGATTGACCACTTTTGCTCAGGGTGTTCTGGAGTTTCATCCAGATTGCTACATATATTTAAATGCACATAGCATCAGTTTGTTTCACCATTCACCTGTTGAAGGACAGCTGGGTTGTTTCCATTTGGGGTTATTATGATGAATAAATAGTATTTTTATAGCCCACTTTAAAAAAGAGGAAACAGATGCTCAGAGAGGCACAAGAGCTTGCTCAAAGTCACTCACTAGTCAAACAAGGGTTGGAATATGGAGTAAAGCTCCCCTCACAGTCTATGCACATGACTATTAAGTTATTTCTTGTCTTCATCCCTTGGACAAAACATGACATTATTTAACAGGTACATGAAAAAACATTTTAGAACACTGAATCACATTCCTTTTGGGATTTCCTTCCAGTTCTTCTAATTATATTGAGGAGACTCTTGGTTTGGTCCTAACATGTCTTTAACATCTCTGAAAGCCTGGCTCCTCTCCCTTTGTTTCCCCAGGAGGAGGGTAGGTTTCAGGATAAGAAATTTTGGCAGGAAATGATTTAACTAGAATTAAAGAAAATTGGTTTGTTTATATCACTCTTACGGTGATATAAAACTTGGACTTTTGTCAAGTGATACTGTTTCCCATGTAGGGTCATCAGGTAAACTTTTCTTTTTTACAAGGGTTTTCAAGTGAAATAGATGATCTAAAGAGAAAATTAAAGTAAATAGTAATATGGATGGCTATGGAAAGAGAAAAACATAGTGGAGATGGACGTGAATGACTGAAACTTAGGAAACATCACAACAGGTGTCCAGCAATGCACCCCCTACCTGTACCCCTGGAGCTGCTATGCAGTTCAGTGGACTGTGTTTTGATACCTTTGGTCCCCTGGAATAAATTTTCTCGACATCAAGCATGGCAGGTTGGGCATCAGAGTGGAACCTGGAAGATGGCCCTAAACATCTGCCTCTTTCTCTAGGAGCCTGGGTTTCTTGGAGGTGAAGCCTCAGGGCCCCAGAGAAGCTTCCTGAAGGGAACTGTATCTCATCTCCCTCATAGAGGTGGTCAGAGTTGGCCAAGGCACTCAGGTGAGTGCTTTAAAAAAATACCATTGCTCTGCACTGTCCCAGTTCAATTTAACCAGAATCTCTGGGGATGGACCCAAGCGTCTATGAAGTTTCTTTTGTTGTTGTTATTTTTTAAGCTCCCTAGATATTGTCACTGTTCAGTCAGTTTTGAGAATTACTGGTCTCTATGCATGTTTCTCTGTATTTATTTTCCCTTTGATTCAAGCTTAAATTTGTGCTCCTGAGAATGAAGGCTAGGACCTGCATTTTTGCCTTTTTGCAGTATTGTCACAAGAGGAGCCATGCCCTCATGAGGCCATGTTGACAGTGACATCAGGAGCAGATGTTTGCTCAATAGCTGGTGCACCAGTGACCATGACTTTGGAGAAAGGAGATGGCTTTCAACATCTGATCACCCTTCCATGGTCATTCTTGGAAGTGAAAAATTTCCCCCTTTAGGGCTACCATGAACCCAGGTAGGGTAGGGTTTGTTTTGATGAGAAGTTTCAGCAGGTTTCTTTAGATCCTGCCACAGTTTTCTGTGATCTCTGGGTTTCTCCCCCAAATTAAAGAGTGGGGGCTTTGGGCCCAAAATACATGGATTTGACTCCTATGCTGGACCTGCCATTTATGTGATATGAAGAAGTCTCACAATGCTTCCATGCAGCAGTTTCTACCTCTGTGAAGTGAGGATAATGCCCCCTGGATTATCATTGAGGTTAGTGATTGGACCAGACCCTGTAGTTGCTGAGTGAGATGGTTTGTACTGGAACCCAATCTGCTTGACTTTGAAACCTGCATTCTTAACCACAGGAGTTCCTTGGTACCCAAGTCTGGAGGGCCTGAAGTCAGTCTTTCTCCCCATAAACTGGCTCCTTAGCACCAGATGGGTTAGAGCAGGAAAGCATGTGGGAATGCACGATAAGCTCTGGGGGTAGGGATGTGTCCATCAGAACAGCTTCCCTGAGTTGGAATGATGAGGAAGTCACGGGATGCAGAGTTGTATCCACCCATCACCACCCTCACGGTTCTCTGCAGGGATCTGGGGGTTGGAGGTGCCCTTACCTCGTACCCCAAAGGAGAGCTATGGGACTGATGGGCTTGATCCTGATGCTGACATTTCCTTTAGTGTGGGGTGGCAGGATGTTGCCCTTGTCATCAATGATCTGGAGCAAAAAGCCTATGAGTCCCACCCTGCAGGGTCCCTCCCTCCTGCCCCACCCCACAGGGCTCCCCCTTCCCCTTCTTACCACCCAGCCATCCCCTGGCTCATTCATGTGGCCTCAGTGGGGACAATGAGATTGAGGGAGTAGTGGAGGATGACCGTCAGAAAAAATATTCAAACTATCAAAAGTCATTGAAGTCAGCAAATAGCGACATTCAAATCATGAGTCTAATTGTTTCATGGACATATTCACATTGCACATGTTTCTTCAAGTCACAGAACATTGATCAAGGAAAACTGAAAGCCCAGACAGCAGTGAGAGCTGCCAGTGCTGACTCTGGACCCTCTGTTCCCTTGCCTCATGCATGGTGCCCACAGAACTGCAGGTGTCAATTCCAACCTGCATAGGACATTGGAGGGAAAAAAGGGAGGGAGGAGGCAGGACAGCCAGGACAGGGGAGCACAGCTGGTTCTGCCATCTGGTGCCACACAACTACCCAATGCCAGCAAAGCATTGTCTACTCTTTGCCAATGCCATTATGGCCAAACCTGCATGTTGAAGTGTGGAATGGCCTTCCCCATGGAACCTGGCTTGATCTTCATGCCCCTCTAAATGCCACAAGTTACTCCCTGTTAACAAAAGAACAGGCTGGGGTGGGCAGGGTGATCACAGAGCAGCAAGAATGGTACACAGCCTCCCTCTGTTCATAGGATGGAGCACCAGCAGACTTCTTGGGAATGTGAGGGTGGCTGGGTGCCAGTCTACATGCTTAGACCTGAGTCTAATGGAGCTCATGGTCCTGCAGGTGTGTAACCACAGGAATTGGGGAATGCCAGGCACAGGCCCATTTGCCAGTGGAAGGCTGTGTCCACACATATTACTTGGGGCTGTGGAACAGGGCTGGGAATCCACTCCACCTGCGTTGAGGATCAGCTCTTTCTTGCCATTCTTTCTACTGGCACTGCGCCAACTTGCCTTCTGATGACCTTCATTCCTTCTTTGTGGTTCTCTCAAGTGTCATTCTTTCTTTGGCTAAGAGCCTTCAAGCCAGACAGACCAGGAGTTGATTCTTGAATCCTCCACTCACTACCTGTGGGCCAGTTAATCCCCCTTGATTTCCTCCTCTGCAGGAGGGGATGATTATGAAACTGTGTGAGAGCTTGTGAATGTGAGAACAACTTAGTGCAGTGCCTGGCATGGGAGACTGTTCAATAAGTGACTATTACTGTTACTCAGGCCCCAAGAGAAGTCAGTTGGAAGAGTCTCCTGCTGTTGGCTATTTCTCCATATTTCTATTGCAGCACACAGGGCACTATAAGTGTTTTTGCCCGTCTCTTCCTCCTTGGTAAATAATGGACCTCCTGAATACAGAGACGGCCCTACTCACTCTGCACTCTCAGCATCTAACACAATTCCTACCTCCTTACAACAGTAAGTACAATGCAAACACATTTTATGAACCGGCACTGTGGCCAAAGCTTTCCTCCCTTCCTCTCATTTACCTACCACAACTTGGCAAGATTGCCTGTAATAGCCCATTTTAGGGATGGCAAAGCCAAGACTTAGGAAGGCTGAATGACACATGCCTCAGGATTTGAAGCCTGTTACTGGCAGGGCTGAGACTTGAACCAAGGTCTGAGCTCCTGGGAGCTCTTTTCCCCCTGTCACTTCACTGCTCATGCTGGAGATTCTTGAAAAATGTTGCACAGATGAATGAAAAGTGCATTGAGAAATAAAGCACTTCCTGCCTATAAGGGACTGAGTATTCTGTTGCTGCAAGTAGCTGACTGAAGGGACTGGGGCCCTGGATAGAGTGCCCAGTCCTGGTCTTGCCCAAAGAGAAACTCTGAGCCATTTGAGGACAGGACCTGAATCTCAACATTTCTCAGACCTGCAAGAAGATCAATGGACTTATTTATTGACTTTTTTCCCCAAAATATACTGTCAGCCAAGTAAATGAACAGGGATTAAAAGGCCTGAGATGGGAGAGTCCTCCGTTAGCTGGAGGGAGAGCTGGGGGGGGGGGATGTGGCTCTGTCCCACATTGCAAATGGACTGAGAATGTGTTCAAAGTCAGCAATACCACCCAGTCACTGATGCCATTTTGAGATCTGATATGTGAGAAGATCTGAGATCTTCTAAATGCCATGCCTACCTGGCATGCAAACCAAATGTGCTAAAAACTTATCTAGAATGTATGAAGTCCATGCTAAGAGTTTACCTAGGATGTGGAAGATAAATACTAATTCAAGCCTACTGAGCACTGAAACAAAGAACCATTTGGCCCTTCCTCTGTATAAAAGGAATTCAAAAATCTTGCTTGGGGCTCAGATTTTGGAATGAGAAGGTCTGAGTCTGGCTGGTCATAAATAAATCATTTTTCCTTCCCAAAAATTATTCCTGAGTCCTGGCCTTTCTATATGCAAATAATTGAACCTCTCAACTTCTACAACAACACACACACACACACCAGCTACCTGGCCTTTGTTGAGCCAGCAACCAGAATCCATGACCAGAGCTTGTTCTGGCTGCTGTGCTTTTTCAAAAATGTGAATTCCATGTCTCATGTCTAAAGTTTAATCAATGGGTCTGGGGAAGGGTTAAGAAATATGCATTTTCATAGAGGTTCTGTCTGATATGGTCCTGAATGGTGACTCTTGTCCAGGGTGCCATCCTTTTATATAATATAAGACACCCAGGCCAGGTATAAACTAGGCTAATGGGCTTCTTTGCAAAATACAGTCTTCTCACAAGGGTCCATCTTCTGACTTTGAAGCCTGGGTTTATTTGGGGAGTTTGTTGATACTAGAAGGATAGTCTGCTTACCTGTACAATGAACTTGGGGTCAAACTGGAGCAGATGATGAAGAGTGTAGACCCTGCTGTCCACAGTTCAAGCAGGGCTCCTATGAGTGCTACAATCCAGCCTGGGTCAGACAGGCACCAGAAGATAGCAGAAGTCTAAAAGACTGGAAATGGCTGTAACCATTTCCTGGTAACTCCAAAACACAGTCATCTCAGCTGGGTGATCATGGTAGAATGTGAGAGCTGCCGATCCTGATTTTTGGGTACTGGCCCCTTCCTCTCATTCACAGTACAGGTGTTTAGGGTGGGACTCCAGACCCACCCTCTACATCCCAAAAGAAAGCTGCAAATTAAACATGCATATTTCTTGGCACATGTGACATAAATCGGATCAATCACTGTGATCAGGAATGCTGGGAGAGTCTGTCATTCTTTGACTGGAGTTGAATGTTACAGATAAGGGTCCCAGGTGGTGCTGCCAGCCATTTTGGCTCAGCCTTTCTGAGAAGAGTATCAACAGAGCTAAAATATAGCTGAGCCATGGAGAGATGAAATCCTAATCTGGAGGCTATGGCACCAGGTCTGAAGTCAAACCTTAAGCTGCTCTGTTTCATGAGCCAGTAAGTTCCCTACTCCCTCTTTTATTTAAAGAGGTTAGGGTTAGCTTTTCTGCCATTTGCAATGGTGAGAGATAGAGATTGAGAGAGAGAAAGAGACCTAATTAATATCCCATCTCACCAAGGGAGTAGAAGAAATTAGTCAAAGGGCAATCATTTATCCAAGGTTGCAAGGTAGAAGGTGGAGGATTTCCCACTTATCCACCCTATTCTTACTGCTATTAATAAAGGGCCTCTGGTGTGTAACCACTCCTTGAGAAAACACAACCATCTCATTCCAGGATATTGATCCGAGGAGCTTTTTTTCTTAGTGGGCAGGGGTTTTGATGAGCCATCTACCCCCATCCCATGTTTCTTAAGATTGTGGCATGCAAACAGGAAATTACTACCTAGGGGGCTCTTTCTTCTAAGCTTCACTTCACATTTCTTCTGGGGTATATCTCAGGACTCCTAAAAACCAGCAGATCTCAATCTCTTCTGCCTCCCTAAGTTTTGAACAGATTCTCCTCCAGCATCTCTGTATTTCAGTGAATGTCAGAAACCCATGCATCAACCTTGACCCCTTCTTCTCTCTTCCTGTTGTAGAAGATGAGAGAGGTTCAATTGTTTGCATATAGAAAGGCAAGGACTCAAGAATGATTTTGAGAAGGAAAAAATGATTTATTGATGGCCGGCTGGACTCTGATGCATTCTATTTCAAACCTGAGCCCCGAACAAGAATTTTGAGTTCCTTTTATACAGAGGAAGGGCCAAATCATTCTTTGTTTCAGTGCTCAATAGGTTTGAATTAGCATATATCTTCCACACCCTAGGTAATCTTTCAGCATGGACTTCATACATTCTAGATAAGCTTTAAGCACATTTGGTTTGCATTTTCCCTGAATATTTAAAGTTTATAGAGGTTGGGTTGCTAAACTGTTTCTCCAGGACTGGAGTCATTGCCATGGTCACCAAGGGCAGGGCTGCAGCCTCTTACTGTCCCACACCCACAGGCCAGGACACATACAGCTTAGGTTATCTATGAGGAGATGAACAGCCTCCCACCCATAGCCCACATCATTACCTCCCACAGCTGCCAGCAGAAGCTCTCTACTCTATTCACTAACATGTCATCTCTCTTTCATTTGGTTAGGCCACCACCATCTTCCATATGGATTCTCTTAAGAGCCTCTAATTCTTTCATGATTTCACTCTCACTTTCTCCAACCCATTCTCCACCTTCCCACCCCCATCCCCACCCCCATTACAGTGATCTTTGCAAAATTCAAACTCTTCACTACCCCTCCACTGCTTTGCTGGATGAGGCCTAAACTCCACACCCTGGCCCACAAGTCCTATATGCTGTGAACCCTCCTGACTTTTCCAATTCTCACCATTTGTCCCTCACCCCCACTTTAAGCACCGGGTTTTCCCAAGTCTTTGTACTTCCCTGCTTTCTGTGTCTGTGTGCCTTTCCACTGAATGGGAATCCCTGCCTTCCCCTCCCTTTCTCTCACTCTCATTCCTCCTGGGCATTAGCTACTCACCTGTTATATTATCAAGTAACTAAAGAACCTACTTTCCATGAGAAAGAAGCCTTTTCTGCCCTGTAATCAAGTTTAATAATTTAGAAAATATATAGAATGTGATTGCTAGTTTCAGGTGGGGGGTTGTGGAGAGGGAAGAAGAGGTTTGGTTTAGAGATGATTTCCCTGAGGGGGGCAGGGGTTCACACTCTATTGTTTGCTTTAGTTTGTGGGCAGTGGCTTGGAGGTGCAGCTTGGTCCAGTTATTGTCTTCTGAAATAGCTCATGACTGGGAAACTCTATGTCTGATTGGTCCACGATGGGAGAGAGGAGGGCATCTGTCACCTCAGTTCATAAAGCTAACATACTCTATTCTTTCTCTCCCAACAAACCCTGGAGCCACTGACAGGGAAACAAGGACTCATCATTTGTGTGGCTTGCAGAATACCTGCTGCTTCCAACCACCTTTCCTCCCACATACTGTGAAAGTGTCCAGACACCACACAAATGTGCCATCCTGTGTTGTCCCAAGGTCTCTATCAGCAAACACTTTAGGATTCCACAAGCTTCATCTCTCAGATCCCAGAAGTCTGGACCAAAGAAAGCAGGAAGGAAAAGCAGTATGGAGTCACTTTTACTTAGAGCTCCTTCTCCAGCACATGCAAATGTGCTCACATGCACACACCCACACCCACACAATCCCCCATCCCAGGTGTGTGACCCAGCTTCTCAGGGGGTGTCTTGCTTCCTACCACAAAGGGAAGGAGGATAGTAAGGCAAGCCCATGGCTGTGTTTTGCCATCTTGGGGTAGCCTGTGGTCCCACTGGTGAAGATGGCCATTGGGTCCATGGTTTTTGACTTAATACAGGTGTGTTCTGGGGATGCTGATCTGCAAGGGGGTTTAAGACAAAAGGAGAAAAATCACATTTGCTGTTTTTCTATCCTCTAGGGAATAAAAAAAAAAGGAGCATGAGGCTTTGAGTCAGGAAACTGGGGATGTGTCACACTGGAGGCAAAACTGACTCTCCTTAAGCATCATACTGACTTTATGAGTGGTTTGGACAAGTGGATTGCCATTTCTTCCTGTCAAAAATGGAAAAACACAGGGCTGTTGTTTGATTTAACAGGCACGTACAGAGCTCTTACTATGTTCCAGGCAATGCACTGAGGTGAATTCTATGCTTATGGTTCAGATTATGCAGATGAAAAAGAAGAGGCTTATAGAGATTCGATAACTTGCCTAAAGACACAGCTAGCAATTGACAGAGCCAGGATTCAAACCCAGGCAGTCTGATCCACACTCAATGCATTTCACCACACTGCTAAGCTTGTTTGATACACACAGTGACTTTACAGGAATTTAATGGTAATCTTGGTGATGGAGGATGGGGCAAAGAGCAAGGAAGAGAAACAGTGGATGATATATATGTTATATATTTCTTATTATATATTACATAAGACATATACATATAAACATCATTCCACATGATATGTATCTGTCTTGGTGTAAACGTGAGATGGCAGGCAGAATGAGTGGTATCCTCAGTCTGCCTTGATTCTCAGGAGCTTCTCCTAGACTGAGACTACTTGGGATGGTTCTATATGCAAACTAGCTACCTTATTTGATGTTCAACCAAAGAAACTATAAACAATCCCAATGCCATATCTATTGGTCTTCCTGAGAAAGGATGACATGTGGACTCTGGGTGATTTAAGAGATTTTTCAAGAAAACTCTTGATTTTAACTGTTTTCATTTCATTCTCTGACTTTAGACTCTAACATAAGATATGACTTTACTGCAATATTTGCCTTTTGAGATTGAAGCAAAGAGCTTTAAAAACAGATGTTACTTCAAGAAAACAAGCCCATTATGATTTATGTGTGTAATGTGAAAACTGACAGAACATTTACAGAATTGGAGTTTTGGAAGTGTAAAGGGACTTTTCTTTCTCTAACATTTCCCTACATTTGTCCCTGTGCCCAAAGGCAGAGGAGAATGAACACCTACCATTCTGCCCCTGGGGTATTTGAAATGTTGCCCACCAAAGCTGCCTGCCAGATGTGGTCTCAGTTTTTCTTGAAGTCTCAAGTTTCATCTTAAAAATTCATCTGAATCTTTCATTCAACTTCTTAATATATTTATTTTTTTCTATAAAAGGAAGATGTAACATAACAACCCTCTGACTTTATATATCCTCTTAGCACAGTCTAGGAGTATGTACATTTTCATAAGAGGAAGATAGAAATTCAACTTCCTATTTTACAGATAAAGCAACTGAGACCAAGAGAGGGGAAGGTACTAGCCAAGGGTCACACAGCAAGTCAGCAACATAATTGGAAAGAGAAGGTTTCTTACCTCCAGCCTGGTGAGCATTGCACCACTGGCCCTTGGCCTTGCAGCCCTTGGGAGCAGATGGCTTTCTTTCACCAGCCTGCAGATAGTGCAATCAATAGACCAGAAACTCACTTAATCAATTATGAGAAGTTCAGCCACCCTTTACAGCTGTGGTCAGATACCAGGAGCTTGACTTTCAGAGCAGGGAATTCAGGAGCCACAGAGTCCACTTCTGGGGCCAGGGCATCTGTGGTCACAACACTTTTGGCCTTAGATGCTTGGCGTCAGTAGAGAATGTTCCGGGCTCTCAGCTGGGTGGTCACCAACATGAAGTTGATCCCTGGGGATGAGAAAGGAACTGTTCATTTCCTGGTTATCTTCCATAGCATTGGGTTTCAGCCCTGGCTCCACTGCACAGAAACCCTTGCTCTGCAGAGTTCTTTATGAATCAAGAGCATCAGCACCACCTAGGAGCTTACTAGAAATGCAGAATCTCCGACCTCATCTCAACCCTGCTGAAGTGAAATCTTCATTTGAACCAGATCCCTAAATGATTCTGATGCACCTCGCAGTTGAAAGCCCTGCCATAACCTTTTCTGCTACAGATGTATCACACCAGAAGACAGACAGGTACTTCCTACTTTACACAATCTTCAGCAGGTCTGGGAAGATAGATATGAGTAGGGCAGTGACCTCCATATCAGGACCAGCTGCCTGTCTGCCCTTGGAATTCCTCCTCTCACTTTCTTCTCTTCAGTACCTTGGTGCCATCTTGAATCTCCTCTCCTCTCTTTAATCCTCATATGGAGTTTAGCAGTAACTACATTGTCTTTTGAACTTCCCCTCTATCTCTACCACCAACAATTAGTTCAGATCTTCAGATGACTCACTGGACTCAAGCCTCTCCAACTGTCCTGCATCTTCCTGCCATCCCACCTTCTGTATTACTGTCTGGTTAATTTCTATGCAGAATTGAATTTTTTCCCTCCACATTTCTTCCCTGCACTAACATGTGTGTCCTTTCGCCAGGAAAACACCAAACTCCCCATCCCAACATTCAGTCACTGCCCGTTCTCCATCTTTCTCTCCCACAATACTCATTCTTTATTTTGAAAGTGCCATCCTTCATAGATGTTCTTCCTGACTCTGAGCCTTTCTGTGTGCTGTGACCACAGTTGGAATGCCTTCCTTTGCTATGGCTCCTTCTAAATTGTCATTATACCAAAGGGCTCAACTCATGTCTTGAGTAGCTCATGTCTGTCCCTTAGTTCTACAGAAGACATGGCTCTTTTCCCCTATCCTCCCCCTTCCTTTGCTGCTAATTTTTATTCCACATGAAATTTCCAAGTTAATAAACTATTTTATGTTTGAGAAAATATGAGAATGAGAGAGACTGAGATAAAGACACAGAGAGAGAGAGAATATGAGCAAAAGCGCTTGGGTGTTGTGAGTGTGCAAGATGGAATGATAGAATGAGAGAAGTTATTAAAAAAAGAATCCATGACTCCCATACTGATTCTAAATTAGGTAGACAATAGAAGGCAGATGAGACATGTTAACAGATACTTAAAAAATAGAAAGCTCTTCTTTGAAGAAGAATTCTAGCTAGTTAAATGTAGAGAGGATGACAGAGATAGAAAGTCACTGTTTAAAACCACCATTATAGTGTTCAATTCAGTCAAGAATTATCAATGGATACGAAAACCATTGGGTGAAAGATAGTTGGAGAATAGGGCATTCACAGTTTCATAAGCATTACACCACAGATTAGTTATTAATTGCAATGGGCAAAAGGAGGCTTTACAAAGGAGAAGTCTGGCCAATACTACCTTATTCAAGTGATCAAATGAGATCACTGATGACGAAACAGACTGTCTTCCTACACCCCATGATGTAATGCCCTGAGAAAGTAGAACACTACACTTGCAGTGCTCTAGCTGAAAGTGTGTAGCCCAAATGTAATCATGAGGAAAGACTCAAATATAAATGTAGGATCATTGTGAAAAACAACTGGATTGGACTCTTCAAAAATGTCACTGCCATGCAAAAAAAGGCTGGGGGACTGTTCAAGAGAAAAGGAGACTGAAGAGACTGGGAACTACATGCAGTGCATGATAGTTGACTGCATTTTGGATTTAAAGAAAAAATATAGCAAATATAAACAACTTTAATTGGACAGTTGAGGAATTCTGACAATAGATGTACATTTTGTTAACATATTAGCCTTCTTGTGTGATAACTGCATTGCCATTATTTGAAGGAAAGAGCTCTGCTCTTAGCAGATGCATGCTGCAGTATCTGTGACACAATGCAACTGATTCTCAAATGATTCCATCAGAGAGAGAGAGGGAGAGAGGACAGAAGGAGAGAAAAACACACACAGACAGAGACAGAGAGAGTGGGCACGAGTCTGGCAAAATGCTAATAACTGATGAATCTTTTAAAAAGTGAGAACATTTAAGATGGTGCAAGAGAAAGAATATAAAAGAGAGAAAGAGAATGCATGAGATTGTGTTTGAGAGTCTATGAGCATGAGAATTTGAGGGAGAA
This sequence comes from Dasypus novemcinctus, assembly GCF_030445035.2. Lineage (NCBI taxonomy): Eukaryota > Metazoa > Chordata > Mammalia > Cingulata > Dasypodidae > Dasypus > Dasypus novemcinctus. Next base: position 52,736,619 of record NC_080695.1, on the reverse strand, counting down.
AGAGTGAGATATGAGAGGGAGTGAGAGAAAGATTGTGAAGAAGAAAGAAAGAGGGAAGGGAAGGTATGTTCCTTTCCCAACTGATTGTTAATTCCCGGAGGGCAAGGAGGCTTGCTCTGTAGTGCCAGCATGAGAGGCTGAGGCCAGATCCTTGGAGCAGGGTCCCAATGTCCCAGGACCAATGGGCTCGAGGTCAGCCCTGAAGTCCATTGGGGTCCCCTTGAATCACTGATCTGTTTGGATGCAGCCCACAGTCACCAGCCACCACTCAGGCATCAGGGAAGAAGCAAGACCAGACTGTCCCTGGGTTGCAGGCCACAGGCCTGCGAGAAGACATTGGCTACATGGCAGGTTAGATTTGTCATCTCACCAAAGCTCCACTTCACTTCATTCCCTTTGCTATTCACCGACCACAGAGCTGGGTTGGGACCTCTCCTGCCCTCCTGGTCAAGAGCATACACCACGTGTTAGCTCCTACTTCAAGAGAAAAGGGCACAGAGTTGGCCAATCCACTGCCATGGTCACATTTCAGTGTGAACCTAGCTCAAGGGCTGAGATTCCATTTATAGAGACAAGAAAAGTGGGAGGCAGGGTCAAATCCATTCACCTACTTGTGGCCTTGTGTAGCAACCAACTCTTTCCCCCACAACCCCACCAAGCCCCACATGACCATGAACAACCTTCAAGGCATCTGTTGAAGATTTAAAACATCATTCTCCCATATGTCAGTCTTAGTCCCATAGGAACAGTGGGTTCCTCTCTGTGCCTCAGTTTTCTCAGTTTTAAAATAGAGACAATAGTGCTACTTACAGATAGTAAAGTTTTAAGGGTTTTAATTAAATGAGTAAAGTGCTTATAATTGTGCCTGGCACATAGTAGGTGGTCAACAATTATTATGGCAACAAAATAAAATGAGGATAACTTAAGTTCTCAATTATAAGGGAATATTTAAAAATTAAGTTACTTCTGTATGATGAAATATGATAATATCAATAAATATTTTCAGAATATTTGCTCACAATATAGTATTAAGTTAGAAAATAAAAGTAAAACCATATATACATTGTAATCCAAATTTATGTAATAACAGTCATTTATTCATTAGATATTTACTAAGTCCTCATTGTTTGTTAGGCTCTGTTCATTGACAAAAAGGACACAAGAGTGAATGAGATAGACTTATCATACATATGTAAATGGTTTAAAAACTATGGTTAATTTTCTTGGTTAATTTCTTATTTTCCTGACATTTTCTATAATGAGCATGCTTTAAAAATAGTTTTCATATTTTTATTCTCAGAGCAAATGATATTCAGAGAAAAAATTTAGGCAATTGAAAGTTTTTGATGTAAACAGAGAAAATCTTTTAAATGCCTCATCTCATTTTTTTTTCCAAATTCTACTCAATTTATTCATTTTTTAAAAGATATTACATTAAAAAAATATGAGGTCCCCATTCACCCCCAGCGCCCCCACCCCACCACTCCCCCACAGTAACTCTCTCACCCATCATCATGTCACATCCATTGTGTCTGGTGAGTACATCTCCAGGCATCGCTGCACCCCATGTCCCGTGTTCCACACCATAGCCCACACTTTCCCACGTTCCATCCAGTGGGCCATGGGAGGACATACAACATCCGGCATTTGTCCCTGGAGCACCACCCAGGACAACTCCAAGTCCCAAGAATGCCTCTGCATCTCTTCTCTTCCTCCCATTCCCTGCACCCAGGAGCCACCATGGCCACTTTTTCCACATCAATGACATTTTCTCCATTATTAACCATAATAGTTCATGAATAGGATATCATTAAGTCCACTCTGATCCTTACTGTATTCCTCCTTCATGTGGGCCTTGGCTTGGTTGTGTCCATTCCACACCTATGTCAAGAGGGGGTTTAGATTCCACATGGATATTGGATGCAATCCTCCTGCTTTCAGGTATAGGCACTCTAGGCTCCATGGTGTGGTGGCGGACATTCTTCAACTCCATGCTAGCTGAGTGGGGTAAGTCCAATAAATCAGAGTGTAGGAGCTGAAGTCTGTTGAGGCTCAGGGCCTGGCTATCATATTGTCAGTCCAGAGATTCAGATTCCCTAGATATATCTTCAGCCCCAACACCAACTACAATTCCAGTAAAGTAGCATGAAAGGCTTGTGAAAAGAGATCACATCTGAGTCCAGCTCCATCACGCAGAAAGACCAGCTCCAAAGAAGGGCCAACTGGCATGACAGTGAACCCCATCTGCCATGACCATAGAACCTGTGGTTCTCTTTAGCCCTCAAAAGGACCAATATCTGGGGTTGTATCTACTTTATCTGTCCCTGAGACTTTGCTCAGGTGTGCATAAAGGCAATCCGTCTGACAACCTCCAGACTCTTTTTTAGAAACTCATAGCCATATGAACTCAAAAGACAAAAGACAACTTTTCCATTTCCCCCTTACTTTAGATCAAACAGCATTTTTAACTCCTGTTATTATATGTAGACAGGGATATTCTGCTGGTCCCCATTGAACCTTTAATTTAAGGTCATTTTCTAGTTACATCATCAGCTGGTACTTGGTAGTGATCCCTCGGTGTCAGGGAGGCTCATCCCTGGGTGTCATGTCCCACACTGGGGGGAAAGCATTGCATTTACATGCTGAGTTTGGCTTAGAGACTGGCCACATTTGAGTAACACAGAGGCTGTCAGGAGGGAACTCTTAGGCACAGTGCTGCTGTAGGCCTTGTTCTTATTTCAGGTGTATAGGCTCACAAGCATAGTCATTAGTATCAGGGGCTCACTGTTGGACCCTCATTCCTTCCTGGTCCTTACCGTTGCACCTGGGGAACTGCTGCTGCTCCCCTAGGGACCACAACAGAGCCCCCGCCCCCAGCCAGGAACCCAGTACCCCCCCCAGCTGTTGTTTTTAATTGTTTCCACTATGAGTATATCCAAACATTTCCATGCACCCTGGACACATGCCCTGTATAACTCCCTGTCAACCATATATCGCCTGTCAATAACATCCCATACCAGTATTCCTCCACTGCCATTGTTGAACAACTCTGTGATCCAAAACTTCCTGAAAAGTGAAGCCCAATATAATGTCAGGTTCCCTTACTAGTAAAATGGAATATAGCGATGAGTTTGAAGGTTAGATATAGAAAACATATTGATTTGGAAAAATTCTATTTCCTATCTTTTTCTTTTCTTTTTTCCTAATTATTGAGCTTCTCTTCACAAGAGCCTTAGATCACAGTAATTCATATATACAATATACAGTACTCCCACACATCCACCATAAAACCTTTTCCCTTCCACAGCGATAATCTTTTAACTTATTCATAGCATATTTACTGAACCTGATGTACAGACTCCAAGACAATAGCTTTCAAACAAGGTGACATCTGTGCTTACATTGTGGTCCATACTTCAGGCTATACAGTTTTCTAAATTTTTTAGTTATCCTATGTTTTACATTATGGTTTACATTATTAGTCTGTTGTCCCCTATATGTTTTTGGTGTAATATTACATGTTTTATATCCATCCTTGTGTACTCTCATGAAACTCCTCTCTTGCCCCCACATTTACCTTGGCTCCATCCATTCAACATCCATTTCCCCCTCCCCTTGGGGCCCACAGCCAATCTTCATTTCCCAAGGAGCCACATCCAGAGATACTTGCAACTGTGTTGAGGGCCTGACTTGCTAAACTGCCCTAATGCCCTGGGAGCCACCCTTTCTCTCGAGAGATACAGTTCCCTCTATTTGATGGCATTAGTCCTCCCCAGGATTTGGGTCCACCCCCACTCTCACTACATGGGTCTCTACCCAATGGTACAACCCACCCTGGCAAAATGAACATTCAGACATTCCCCAGGAGTCCGTCCTGCGTCAGACCATCCCCTCCGAGCATCCTAAACAGGTAACCCTCCTAATTATATTTTGATACGGTTTTCTCAGCATTTTACTCTCAACCAACAACTGACAATCTCCTATGTTCGTATGTTGCCCCTCCCTCCCCCCAATTTTGTGGGCAATATTACCCCTTCGCCCATCCCCAGGACCCCTCAAACCTGCAAAGCCCCACCCAAAGGCAACCCCTTGCCCCCATTTTATCTCTTCTTTGTGCTCATACTTACCACCAGCGTATCATAGATTCCACCCCTGCAGAGGTCGGCTCACATCCTTCCTCCACCCCCCAATTTCCTGTAAGCTTATCTTCCAGTCTCTAGCTTTCTGAGGCAGCTTGCTTATTTCATATCATTGAGGTCATATAGTATTTGTCCTTCAATGCCTGGGTTGCTTCACTCAACATAAGATTCTCAAGATTCATCCATGTTATCACGTGTGCTTGTAGTGTATTTGTTCTTAAAGCCGAGTAGTATTCCATTGTATGTATATATCACATTTTATTGATCCACTCATCTGTTGATGGGCATTTGGGTTGACTCCAACTTTTGGCGATAGTGAACAATGCTGCTATGAACATTGGTGTACATATATCGGTTTGTGTCCTTGTTTTCAGTTCTGTTGGGTATATACCCGGCAGAGGTATTGCTGGGTCATATGGCAAATCTATGGCTGGTTTTTTGAGAAACTGCCAAACTATCCTCCAGAATGGTTGGATCCTTCTGCATTCCCACCAGCAGTGGATGAGTGTTCCCATTTCTTCACATCCTCTCCAGCATTTATAATCTTCAGTTTTTTCATAGCTGCCAATCTTATGGGAGTAAGATGGTACCTCATTGTAGTTTTGATTTGGATTTCCCTGATAGCTAGAGATTTGGAGCATTTTTTCATGTGCTTTTTAGCCATTTGTATTTCTTCTTTGGAGAAGTGTCTGTTTAAATCTTTTTCCCATTTTTTAAATGCGTTGTTTATCTTTTTATTTTCAAGATATAGGAGTTCTTTATAGAAGCAAGTTATAAGTCTTATCAGATATATTGTTGCCAAATATTTTCTCCCATTTGTGGGTTCCCTTTTTACTTTCTTGACAAATTCCTTTGAGGTGCAGAAGGCTTTAATTTTGAGGAAGTCCCATTTATCTATTTGTTCTTTTGCTGCTCGTGCTTTTGGTGTGATGTTCATGAAGCCATTTCCTATTATAAGGTCTTGTAGATGTTTCCCTACACTGCTTTCCAAGGTCTTTATGGTCTTGGCTCTTATATTTAGGTCTTTGATCCATCTTGAGTTGATCTTTGTATAAGGTGTGAGATGGTAATCCTCTTTCATTCTTCTACATATGGCTATCCAGTTCTCCAGGCACCATTTGTTGAATAGGCCATTCTCTCGCAGTTGAGAGGGTTTCGTGGCTTTATTGAATATTATATGGCTATATATATGAGGTTCTATATCAGAACTTTCAATTTGATTCCATTGTTCTGTGTGTCTCTCCTTATGCCAATATCATGCTGTTTTCACTACTGTAGCTTTGTAGTATGTTGTGAAGTCAGGTAGTGTGATTCCTCCAATTTCGTTTTTCTTTTTCAATATGTCCTTGGCTATTCGGGGCCTCTTTCCCTTCCAAATAAATTTCATAGTTAGTTTATCTAGTTCCTTGAAGAAGGCTGTGTTGATTTTTATTGGGATTGCATTGAATGTGTAAATCAGTTTTGGTAGGATAGACATCTTAATAATATTTAGTCTTCCTATCCATGAACAGGGAATATTCTTCCATTTATTTAGGTCTTCTTTGATTTCCTTTAACAGTTTTGTATAGTTCTCAGTGTATAAGTTTTTAACATCCTTAGTTAAATTTATTCCTAAATACTTGATTTTTTTATTTACTATTGTGAATGGAATTTGTTTCTTGATTTCCTCCTGATCTTGCTCATTATTGGTGTACAGTAATGCTACTGATTTTTGCGCATTGATCTTATAACCTGCGAATTTACTAAACTCATTTATGGGTTCTAGAAGCTTTGTTGTAGACCTCTCAGGGCTTTCTATGTATAGGATCATATCATCTGCAAATAATGAAATTTTGACTTCTTTCTTTCCAATTTGAATGCCTTTTATATCTGGGTCTTCCCTCAGTGCTCGAGCAAGTACTTCTGAGACAATGTTAAATAGAAGGGGAGACAGTGGGCATCCTTGTCTTGTTCCTGAGTTTAGAGGGAAGGATTTTAGGATTTCTCCATTGTAAACAATGTTGGCTGTAGGTTTTTCATACATATTCTTTATCATGTTCAAAAAATTTCCTTGTATTCTGATCTTTTGAAGTGTTTTTATCAAGAAAGGGTGCTGTATTTTGTCAAATGCTTTTTCTGCATCTATAGATATAATCATGTGATTTTTTCCCTTCAATCTGTTTATATGGTGTATTACATTGATTGATTTTCTTATGTTGAACCATCCTTGCATACCTGGAATGAATCCCACATGGTCGTGGTGTATAATTCATTTAATGTGTTGTTGAATACTATTAGCAAGTATTTTGTTAAGTATTTTTGCATCTAGGTTCATTAGAGAAATTGGTCTGTAATTTTCCTTTCTTGTGGTGTCTTTGTTTGGCTTTGGTACTAGGGTAATGTTGGGATCATAGAAGGAGTTAGGCAGTGTTCCTTCTGTTTCAATTTTTTGGAATAGTTTCAGCAGGATTGATGTTAGTTCTTTCTGGAATGTTTTGTAGAATTCACCTGTGAAGCCATCTGGCCCTGGGCTCTTCTTAGTTGGGAGATTTTTAATGACTGATTCTATCTTTTTACTTGTGATTGGTTTGTTGAGATCATCAATGTCTTCTTTCATCAAATATGCTGCTTATGTGTTTCTAGGAATTTGTCCATTTCCTCTGAATTGTCATTTTTGTTGGAATATAGTTTTTCAAAGTATCCTGTTATGATAGTCTTTATTTCTGTGGGGTCAGTGGTGATATCTCCTTTCTCATTTCTTATTTTGTGTATTTGCATCTTCTCTCTTTTTTTCTTTGTTAGTCTGATTAAGGCTTGTCAATTTTATTGATCTTCTCAAAAATCCAGCTCTTGGTCTTGTTTATCTTTTCAAATGCTCTCTTATTTTCTATTTCATTCAGTTCTTATCTTAGCTTTGTTATTTCCTTCCTTCTTCTTCCTGTTGGATTACTTTGTTGTTTTTTTCCTAATTCCTCCAAATGTGCAGTTAGTTCTTCAATTTTTGCTCTTTCTTCTTTTTTGATATATGAATTTATGGCTATAAATTTCCCTCTCAGTACTGCTTTTGCTGCATCCCATAAATTTTGGTATGTTGTGTTATCATTATCATTTGTTTCAAGGTAGTCATTGATTTCTTTTGAGATTTCCTCTTTGACCCACTGTTTTTCTAAGAGTGTGCTGTTTAATTTCCAATTCTTGGTGTGAAATCTGGGTCTCTGGCTCTTGCAAATTTCCAGCTTCACTCCACTGTGGTCAGAGATATTATTTTGTATGATTTTGATCTTTCTGAATTCATTCAGCCTTTCTTTGTGTCCTAGCATATGGTCTATCTTGGAGAATGATCCATGTGCGCTTGAGAAAAATGTATATCCTGCTGTGTTTGGGTGTAATGATCTGTATATGTCTATTAGATCCAGCTCCTCTAATATACTGTTCAAATATTTTGTTTCTTTAGTGATTCTTTTTTGAGATGTTCTGGCCAGAGTGGACAGTGGTGTATTAAAATCCTCCACTATAATTGTAGATGCATCTATTCTTTCACTTAGTTTTTCCAGCGTTTGCCTCATGTATTTAGAGGTGCCCTTGTTAGGAGCATAAATATTTATGATTGTTCTTTCTTCTTGACAGATTGTCCCTTTAATAAAATGTAGTATCCTTCTTTGTCTCTCACAATTGTTTCACATTTAAAGTCTATTTTGTCTGATATTAATATAGCTATTCCTGCCTTTTTTTGGTTATTATTGGCTTGTAAGATTGTTTTCCAACCATTCACTTTCAGCCTCCATGAATCTCTGGGTCTAAGATGTGTCTCTTGTAGACAGCATATAGATGGGTCATATTTCCTTATCCAATGTCCCAGTCTGAATCTTTTGATAGGTGAGTTTAATCCATTGACATTCAGTGTTATTACTTTCAAGGAATTTTTTATGTTAGTCATAGTTTGATTGGACTTGTGTTTGTCATATTTTGTTCGTTTGTTTTCCCCTTCTCTTTTTGTCTTTTTTGTTGCTCTTACACTCTCCTCCAACTCTGCCTGTCCTGTTTTTTCCTTTCTTCCTGCAGAACTCCCTTTAGAATTTCTTGAAGGGGAAGTTTCTTGTTGGTATACTCTTTCAGTTTCTGTTTATCTGTGAATATTTTGAACTCTCCATTATTTTTGAATGCTAGTCTAGCTGGATAGAATATTCTTGGTTGGAAATTTTTTTCTTTTAGTACCTTGACTATATCATACCACTGCCTTCTTGCCTCCATGGTTTCAGATGAGAAATCAGCACTTAATCTTATGGAGCTTCCCTTGTATGGGATGGTTTTCTTTTCTCTTGCTGCTTTTAGAATTATCTCTTTGTCTTGAGCGTTGGATAACTTGACAACTATATGTCTTGGCGTGGGCCTGTTGGGGTTTATGATGATTGGGGTGTGCTGTGCTTCTTGGATATGTACATCTGTCTCTTTCAGTAGATTTGGGAATTTTTCAGCCGTTATTTCCTGCAACACTCCTTCTGACCCCTTTCCCTTATCTTCTCCTTCTGGGATGCCTATAATACATATGTTTGAGCATTTTGCATTGTCATTCAGGTCCCTAAGTCCTAGCTGGATTTTTTCTATCTTTTTATCAATCAATTCTACTATCTGTTTGATTTCTGATACACTGTCCTCCACATCACTAATTCTCTGCTCTGCCTCTTCTAGTCTGCTGATATTTGCTGCGAGTGTGTTTTTGATTTCTAGAACTCTGGTGCTCATTCCCATGATATCTGTTATCTTTTTGTGTATGTCTGCAATTTCCCCTCCAAGTGTTGTCTTCATGTTGTTAACCTCTTCCTTTACTTCATTAAATTTGTCAGTGATATATGTTTTGAGATCTTTAATTACTTGTGTGATGTTCTGTTCCCCTTCCTGGTTTTTAGTTTGTTCATTGGATTCAGCCATGTTTTCCTGATTACTTGTTTGGTTTGTAGATTTTTGTTGCTGTCTTGTCATCATTTTATCTTGACGGGTTTAATCAGTTCCTTAGCTTCTTTGTCCAGTATTGGGGATTAGTTAGCTGTTGTTTTTGCGTAACTGTTATATCTTCTCTTTGTCACTTTGTTCTTCTTTTTCTATTTTCTTATTGCTGGTTGAGTTCACTTCAAAGGAAAGTATTAGGGCCAGGGAAAGGCAATTGTGTAAGCAAGGAAAAAGTGTAAAGTAGTATTGGTGATAAATGTTAACAGAGCAACAATATGAGATCTGGGAAGATGGATACTAGGTTCATGTAAGTTGTGTAGAGTTATAGCAGTAGGTAGGTAGAGTATGATGAGGTAGTCGACTGAATATGGGAGGAATATGCTATGAATTAAAAAGCTAGTGTTTTCATGAGAGAGGGAAAGAGAAAACAAAGGCAATAGTTTCAAGAGTGGATAAAAGAAAACAAAACAAAGGTATTAGAAATTAAGAATTAGACACTTTGGGGATCAAAGAAAGGGAGGTGGGATATAGGAGAGACAGTAGATGATGGAGGATATCAAGATGTAGGGGAAAGGTGATAGTGTAGGTAGCCAAAATCAATTCACACAGAAATGAGGCAATGGAGGATGAGGAAACCCAGCAAATGTTAGGTGTTCCCTGCAGCACCTATTTTATAATTAAGATAAAATAAAGTAAGAAGAAAATGAGGGACAAGAAATAGGAAAAAAAAGAGAAGAAAGAAAGAAAAAGGGCATGGGTAAAGGGAGGGGAACAAGTAGGGAAGGAAAAAAAGATATAGAACAACCACAACAGCAACAACAACAACAAAAACCTAAATAACCTTAAAAAAAAAAGACTTTTGTGGATATGCTGGGAGAAAAGACTAGGAGATAATGCAATGTTAGCAATCAGGACATTAAAAAATAAAAAAATAAAAAATAAATAAAAACAAAACAAAAAAGAAAAAATGTAAATTTTGAGGGCTAGGACATTCGAGGACCTCAGATGGACCTCAGAGCATGATGGATTCAGGGATAGAAAGTCTGTGATATTGAAGACTCAAGAGGTGTGAGTCTCTGGGGTGTGGGCCACCAGGGTTTAGGGGACTCAGACCTGGGAACCTCAAATCTGGTTAACAGGGAGCCTGGGAGCACCTCAATGCAACACAGCCTTCAGGGATCCCCGCAGCTGGGTGCAAGCCCTATGGGAGAGGTCACATCCACAAACTCTAACCTATGTGTCTGAATCCTGCAATTCACTCACTCACTCGGGTCTCTTCTGTGGCTGTATCACCAGTTCAACTTCAGGACACCTCCCACCCTGTAAGCCCCCGGAACGGCCACCTGGGGGTGCCTCTACACTGCAGACAATTTAATGACGTAGATCAGTAGCCAGGCCTGGGGAGGGGCTCCAGCCGGAAAAGTCGATAACAGAGTCCAAAACCAAAATTCCCACTCTTCACAAAATATTCCCCTAATCGGCTTCCAGACGTCTCCCACCCTGCAGGCCCTGAAACAGTCTCCTGGTGATGTCTCTTTATTGTGAACAATTTAAGGCTGCTGTAGATCAGCAGCCGGCCTTGGGGGGCGGGGCTCTAGGCAGAAGCACTATTATTTGTGTCTGCAATCAAAAATTCCCCGCCTCACAATAAAACTCCCGTTTGTCTCCCCAAATTGGTCTGCAAAGGCCTCCTGACCTGTTAGCCCCCCAATAGCCTGCTCAGGGCTTATGAATTCCCCAGTACCACAGAGCCTCCAGAAATCGCCACTGCAGCGCCAGTGCCATGGCTCCACCCACCCCAGGAGGGAGCGTCCCACGTGCAACTCCCACCTCCATGTAATAGAGCCTCAATTTTATCTTATACACGAATTTTCTCTGTTACCTTCCCACCAAATCGATGTCCAGACACCTCCTGCCCTGCAAAATCCTGAAACAGCCTGGTCCCAAAGAATTTCCAATGCTGCCCAGCCGCTTCTTTGCAGGAGAGAATACCAGGTGCGCTCACTCAGCCACCATCTTGCCCCTCCTCATCTCATTTTTCACTGCCTGGAGGTCAACACTAGTAACTAGTGTACATTCTTCTAGACACTTTATCCACCTATGGGCAAACATGTTTACTGCCTTTAACTCAGAGGACTGGAACAAAGAAGTCTACCTTATCTGAGGTAAGAGTAGAATGAGAGTAATGTATAAGTACTTTATATACGTATTCACACATAGGAGAAAAATCAATCATGAAAAAGTCCCTGCAACATATAAAAGAATATTAAAAAGTATAAAAAGTTATGCACTGCTTTTATAAGAGGGGCAATGTACGTAGTACTTTTGTACAAGTTTCACAAAATGATGAGAAAGTTGCTGTAGTAAAGTAGAAAGCAAATATTGTTGCTCACAAACCTGTCTCATGTTTTTAGACTCTAACTCTTGTGATTTGAAAGAGATATTGCTTAAAAAGTTATGGATTGGCTTCTGGGAGAAAACACTGCCTTGTTGATTTCTTAATTTTGGACAACTCATAGGCTCAAAACCAGGAGCCATAAATTCTCATTGATTAAGCCAAAAACCAACCAAACAAAAAACAAAGAAAACAAGAAACTATGGATTGGGGCAGATGTAGCTCAAGTGGTTGAGTTGCCTGCTTCCCACATGAGAGATTCTGGGTTTTGTCCCTGATGCCTCTTAAAATCAAACAAAAAACTACAACAACAACAAGCAAACAAATGAAAAAGCCAACTCAGAAGAGTGGATGTCACTCAGTGGTTGAGTGCCAGCTTCCCACATATAAGGGCCTGGTTCAATCCCAGGCCCTGGCACTTCAAAAACAAAACAAAACAAAACAAGAGTTATCAATAGTGCTCATTTTGACAGCACATGTACTAAAATTGGAATGAATCAGAGAAGATTGTCATGACCCCTGTGCAAGGATGACATGCAGGATTAACAATTTAGAAGAAAAGGGCAAGTTGCTCCAAAAATCTTCATAACCTTGTATCTATTGAAGAAATGGAATATTTTATTCAAAACCTTCCTACCATGAAAACTCTAGGACCACATGGCTTTACCAGTGAATTCTCATAAAATGAAATGACAGAAACCTTACACTAATTCTTCCAGAAAACACAAAAAAATGAAAACATTTCCCAAATTTTTATGGCTATTATAATCTTAAGTCCTGCAAGGGCATCATTATAAAAAAGTAAAGTTACCAACTAATCTTTTCCATGTATATTGATATAAAAGTTACAATAAAATATTATCAAATAATTACAGTAATATATTAAAAGTATGAAACATTTAAAAATGGGACATAATCTAGATATTTAAGGATGGTTTAACATTTGATAAACTATCTATGCAATTTTCTAGACTAATGGGAAAAAGAGAAAAATCATATGGCCATCTCAAAAAAGCATTTGACCAAATCCAACACTATTCTCATAAAAAGTCTTAGAAGACTAAGAATAGATAGAAATTTCCTTGATTCAATAATGAATATCTACCCAAAACCTACTGTAAACCTTATAATCAATGATAACATGTTAAAAACTTTCCTCTGAAACTTGGAAGGGGTCAAAGATGTCCAGGCTATTGAATGTTGTACTGCTGGTTCTAGACAATATAATAAGAAAAGAAAAATAAACAAAGGGTGAGGATTGATAGGAAAGGTATAATGTTTACCTCATTCATAGATTATATCATTATACATGTGGATAATCCAAAAGAATTGATAGATGAATTTATAGAATGAATAAATAGATTTAGCAAGATCAATGGATAGTGTCAATATGTAAAATCTATTGAATTTTTATATACAAACAACAAACAAGTAGGAAATAATATTTTTAAAACAATTTACATATCAATAAAAACAAACATTTTGGAATAAAGTTCATGAAGGATGGAAAGATTTTAATATTGAATATTATAAAGCATTACTGAGAAAAATTAAATAAGATCTAAGTAAGTAGAAGGATATACCACACTTATGGGTTAAAAGCTTAATATTATAATGTCAATTCTCCCCCAATTTTTTATACATTTAATGAAATCCCAATTAAATTCTCAGAATCTTGAGTGTGTGTGTGTATATGTATGTAGCTTAACAAGCTAATTATAAAGTTTTTATGGAAAGGCAAAGGGCTAAGAATCAGCCAGGAAAATTTGATGAAGAAAAAACCTAGAGATTTATAGGTACAGTAATATATGATACAAAATACATTAATTTGATAATGTATTAAAAAGCTACAACAATTAAAACTGCATGGTTTAGGCATAAGGATAGACAAACTGACCAACATAACAGAGTAAATTCCTTAGAAACTGCAAAACATATATATGGTCACTTGATTTATAACAATGGTAGTTAGTTAGTGCTGCAGTGAGGTAGGGAAATGATATTTTCAATAAATGATGCTGGATCAGTTGGAAAACTCGCAGAAAATCCCTACCTTAGACATACAAAAATAAATTCCAGAAGTATCACAGATCTAAATATAAAAGATAAAATATTTCAAGGAAATCATAGGAGAGCATTTTAATAATCTTCAAATAGTCAAAAATGTCTAAAACAAGATACAAAATGTGTTAATGGTAAAAATCTCAAAAATCCTAAATTAAATTACATTCATTAAGAAATGCTGTTTACCAAAAGAGATCCAATAAGTGCATTAAAGGCAATCCATGTAGTAGTAGATGATATCCACAATGCACAATTTGGCAAAAGACTAAGATCCAGATTATATAAAGAACTTCTACAAATCAGTAAGAAAAATACTGAGACCCCAATAGAAAGTTGGAAAAAAATTTGAACAGCAACTTTATATAAATAGATAGTCAAATGACCAATAAATATATAAAATGATGTGCAACCTAGTTAATAATTAAGAAAATGTAAATTGAAATCAGTCAATGATATCACCATGAATCCACATGATTGGCAGAAAGAGGGAGGGAAATATAGAAAGGGAAAAAGAGAACATTAAGTGTTGGTGAAAACATGTACCAACAGAAATTCTCATATCCTATTGGTCAGAGTGTAAGTTGGTAACACCACTTTGGAAAACTGTGCAGCAATATTTACCTAAACTAAATGTACACATGTATCATGTGACCCAGGATTTCTGCTCCTAAGTATATACTTAACAGAAACTTGTATAGCTTCTGTTTTGAATGTCCATGCAGGACTAAGTCATATTAGCTTTTAGTTGAAAACTACCTAAACTGTGCACCAATTGTAGAGTGGATAAATAATTTGAGATCAAGTCTGGAAAGCCATTGTATGTTCATTGGATTGGAAATTTACATATAGCTAAGATGCCAATACAATTTATCCCAAAGCAATTTATAGATTAAATGTGATCCCAATCAAAATTCCAACAACCATCTTTGCAGAAATGGAAAAGTCAATCATCAAATATATATGGAAGGAAGGTGGCTCCGATAGCTATAGCCATCTTGAACTAGAAGAATGAAGTTGGACTACTCACACTTCCCAATCATAAAACTTATTACAAAGTCACAGTGACCAAAACACTATGGCACTGGCATGAAAATAGGCAGAAAGACCAATGGAATCAAACTGAAATCTCAGAAATCAACCCTCACATTTATGGCCAACTGATTTTTGACAAGGTGGCAAACATCACTCAATTGGGAAAGAATAGTATCTTCAACAAATGGTGCTGGAAATACTGGATCTCCATTTAAGAGAGAGAGAGGGAGAAAGAGAGAGAAGGAGGACTCATACCATATAAAAAAATCAATTCAAAATGGATCAAAGACCTAAATAAAAGAGCTAAAACTATCATATTTATGGAGGAAAACATAGGGAAGCATCTTTAGGAATTATGTTAGGACATGGTTTCTTAGATTTGAAACCCAAAGAACAAGCAATAAAAGAAAAAAATAGGTATATAGGACCTTATAAAAATTTAAAACTTTTATATCTCTAAGGACAGTTGACTCAATGGGAGAAAATATTTGGCATTCATATATCTGAAAAGGGTTTAATATCCATGATATACAAAAAGACCACACAGTTCAACAATTACATGACAAACTACCCAATTTGAAAAATGGGCAAAAGACTTCAATAGATATTTTTCAAAAAGGAATTACAAGTGCCCAAAAAGCACATGAAGAAAAGTTCCACATCACTAGCTATTAGGGAAATGCAGATCAACACTACAATGAGATATCATTTCACATTGTATAGAATGGCTATTATTTTTTTTTTAAAAAAAGGCAGAAAACTACAAAGGCTGGAGAGAATGTGGATAGGTAGGAACATTCCTTCCTTAATGATGGGAATATAGAATGGTGCATCCTCTGTGGATGACAGTTTGGCAGTACCTTAAGAAGCTGAATATAGCATTATAGACTAGAGAAGTGCTGTATGATCCAGCAATCCTTTTACTAGGAATATATTCAGGAGAACTGAAGGAGAGACACTAACTGACATTTGCACACTGATGTTCATAGCAGCATTATTCACAGTTGTTAAAATATGGAACTAGCCCAGGTGTCCATCAACTGATGAATGGGTAATGTGGTATATACATACAATGGAATACTACTCAACTCTAAGAAGAAATCAAATTGGGATGCACAGGACAACATGGACAAACCTTGAGGATATTATGTTGAGGGACATAAGGCAGACAGAAAGGGACAAATATTGTAGGGTCTCATTAATATGAACTAAATACAATAAGTAAACTCACAGAGGTCTATTCTAAAGCAGGGGTTCTTAACCTTATTTGTTCTACAGACTCTTGCCAGTAGGTGAAACCAAGGACCCTTTACTAAGTCCACACTATACTGTGTATTATTTAATAAATATATCACACCAGCACCAACACATTCCCACAAGAATAATGTTTTGTTTTGAATTTCAATTCAAGCTCATGGACCCCTGGTTAAGAACCCTTGCTCTAGAGTATACATTACTATTAGATAGAATGTAGGTTGAGAAAGGGAGTGGATGATGCATGTAGAACTGTTGTAGAAGTTGAGAGAGGTTCAATCATTTGTATATATAAAGGCCAGGACTCAAGAATGATTTTGAGAAGGAAAAATGATTTATTGACAGCCGGCCAGATTTGGGAGCTTTCTGTTTCATACCTGAGCCCTGAACAAGAATTTTGAGTTCCTTTTATACATAGAGGAAGGGTCAAATTGTTCTTTGTTTCAGTGCTCAATAGGCTTGAATTAGTATATATCATTCACATCCTAGGTAAGCTTTTAGCATGGACCTTATAAATTCTAGATGAACTTTTAGCCCATTTCATTTGCATTTTTCCTGAATATTTAAAGTTTATAGACTTTGCATTGCTAAACTGTTTCCTGGGACTGGAGTCGTTGCCATGGTCACCAAGGGCAGGACTGCAGCCTCTTACTGTCCCACACCAACAAGTCACAGACAGCTTAGGTTATCTACAAAGAGATGAAGAGCCTCCCACCCATAGTCCACATCAGAATGTTTAATAGGTTTTATTGTAAGAGTGTGGAAATGAATAGAATTGATGGTACCATAGTAAAGCGAGTATAACCAACACTGCTGATTTATAAATTTGATTGTGGATAAAAGGAGTAGGCTTTGGACATTGATGTAGTATAAGAAAATTATTCAGAGTTGTGAATTCATAAGCTTTCTAATCAGTAATGTCTGCTGTTTTAGCCTAGAAATGTGAATGGTTAACTTGTCCATTGTCCTTTGGAGTGTTGTAACACTGCTATGCAGGCAACCCCCTCAGCTAGTAACCAAAAAACAAATGTTTAAAAGGAATAAGTTACCAATGTGGCATTTGCTCATTCTGTTTGTATCCCTGTAAAACTAAAAGCTGAAAACCTTCATGTTCCTGTTCAGCATACCATAGAGCACTTTGGGGCATGATGATCTCCTCAGGGGAACTGGCCATTCTCTTGGAGTTGGCATTGTTGTTCCAGGAGGAGCTGACAAAGCATGAGTTGCATGACCACCCTGAGATCACAGGTTTGGGCTTTTATAAAAGTGGGGATGGTTGAAGTCTCTTCCATGAGGGGATGCTCTGCCTGGGACCTTTTTTCCAATTGGGACTCTGATTGTCCATCAGAGGGATTTCCTGGCCTCATAAAAGATCACATGTTGTGTTTTCCCCCAATTTAATGAGGGTTTGTATATATACTTTCATTCTTTCCTATGTGTTTAATTGATTACTTTCTTTTGTGAATTATTGTTACAATCATTTGATATAACCTGAAATGTATTTAATTGAATAAAACTGCTTTTATATAGCACTTGGAGTTTCTGCCTCTTCCTTAGCAGAACATTTTGGTATAGTCAGCAAGATGCCTTTGTTTAAGTGTGCCCACTTGGTTCAAAGTTTGAATGAACCTGTAGAGTCCATCTGATGTATGTTATGGGTGGGAAAGCCTATAGAGTCTATACTTCTCTATTAGCTTTCAAGGCATATTTGGATATAAAATAAGTTTGGGTTTATGCACAGGCTATATTAGTAAGGCAGGTATCAAAATTCATTTCTTTTATGAATGTTTCTTGAGGGAATGCTAGGTGTTAGGCAGTGTGCAAATTACTGGCATGCGACAATGATGGTGCTGGTTATTGATCATGAACAAGGCCAATGGAATTGCTGAAACCGGTGGAACAGTAGGGGTAGGAAGGCACACTAATGGGATTGGAAGGCTGCAGGATGGATTTAGAGATATGGGATTTACAATGACTGATAATGGTGATAGAAACCCAATAAAAACCAGCATCCTGGGGGAGGAATATTTACTTGGTTAAACCTGTGGGTCGGTGCATGGCGAGCTAAATAAGGACTTTATGAAGATAAGACTTGCAAGGGAGATAGCTCTTCCTCTTTTCTCCCTCCCTCTCCAGCCCATCTCATGGTTTGAAAGTTCTTAACAAGATTGCTGGTCTGGGCAATGAGTGATGCCAGTTTACAATATGAACACAGAGACATTTTGACGTCATTACAGAATGAGACCAGGTTCAATAAAAAGCAGTTAGCACTGTGGCTAATAACATGGATTATAATCAGACAGCTTGGGTCCAAATCTCCCTCCTCTGTGCACTAGGTATTTGATTTCCAGGGGGTTACTTAAATCACCTATCAGATCAGAAGATTAAGTTCAAAGAGCTTGCCATGGCACATAAAAGATGGCCCCTGTGACTGAAAGCTTTGTTATTCTGGAGGTTATTTTGAAAATTCAGAGGAAGGAGAAAGAAGGGAATGAGGAGAAAGCACCCATGAAGTGCATTAGAGCCTTGAATATTAATAGTAACATATGAATGCATGCTCATGTGAAATTTAAAAATTACACACCTCTCTGCCTCCATCTCATGGGTATGCAACCTCTATACAAGGATCATGCTGGGCCACTTTTCATACTGCAGGCATTGTAGGCTGGAACTTAAGAGCTAGAAACATCCCTATTGTCTACCCCAACTCCTCATGTCACCACCGCTCATCTCCTAGTCTGTTTCTTGGGAAAAAATAAACCAAGCTCTTGGGTTATCTGCAGAGACAGGTAAAACCTCGAGAGATCAAGGTTAAGTAGGGTGTTGATAGGGAGGACTCAAGTTACACTTGCATCTTCATAGGAAGAAGATATCATAGCTTGGGCAAATGATGCTCATGTACACATTCAGGACGTCTATACCCTCCCTCTGGGTGAACCTTGAGAAGTCAAGCCGAAGTCTGATGAGATGAAGTCCAGTTCAACTCACAGTCCCATCAGTTGAAGGGGAGAACTCATACTAATACAAACTTGCTGACCCTCTGACTCGAACTTTGCACTTGATCACAATTATGGAGCACCAATTGTGTACTAAATAACTTGTTTATTAAATGAAATTACTCAGCTACCCTATATTATCCCCATTTCACAGACCAAAACACTGAGGATCAGAGAAGCAAAGAAGTGGTGAAATTGAATTATAAGTTTCTTCCATAATGCTGGGGAGCTAAAGCAGAACCTGCCCTTGGTTTTGTGCCCCTCAGCCTCCCAGGAGCAACATAAGGAGAGTGAAGCCACTCGTGCTCCCCAACCCCATCAGGGATGCCCTCTTACCTTCTCCATTTGACTCCAGTAGTCCAGCACATCCCTTGCAAAGTTAAATTTTTCAGGACTATCATAGTCATTCCACACTGGGGCTTCTGATAAACACTGACAGTACAGGTGCTGAGGGGCAGGGTGCGAGCAATGGAAGGATTTGTGGATACTCAGAGAACCTGGAATCTCATCAGCCACTGCATGGTGGGGTAGTCCTCAGGAAGCAGGAACAGAATCCTCAGTCACCACCTACCTTGGGAAGAGATGGCTGACAGGTTGGTGGCACACTAAGTATTTCCTCGATAAAATGGTAAATTTCCAGAGTTTGAGTTTTGTTTCACCTTCTCAGAATCTGGAGGGCTCAGTGTATGGACTGAGGTGGTAGAGTGTAGCCAAGAGCATCCCCAGTGAAGTGGAACCTCATTCTTATCTCTGTGGCTGGGAAACCATAAGGCCGAAGATGCTGTGGAGGGTCTACAGTTATTCCTTATGCATTCTTAGGGGCCTTCTTTTCCTGTACCCCCTAGGATTTAAGACCAGATGGAAGCCATGAGAGCATCCCCCTTGTGGTAGAAATTCATCATTCTGAATGTCCTTTATCCCAACTTCCCCTTCTTTGGAGACTTCTCTTCCCCCAATCTAATCATGAGGTTTCCATGGAAAATGTCATCTTCTTAAATGATCCACCTCTGGACAAAGTCAGTTGGTCCAGAGTTGAGAATTCATTCCCCAGGATTTTGAACCCAAGCTGCACCAATCATAATCCTCCAAAATTCCTGTGTTTGGTATCAGAGAGTATACATTTCAGTGTCTCTGTGGTTGAAGCCATTAAAATGCAAATTTTGGAAACTGTCTGTGGTTATGATTCCTGTCACAGGATGATATCCCTGGGCATGAGAGATGGAAGCTATTAAACATGGAGTTGTGGAGATGAGGGCCAGAGAGAATCTCAAGGGCAATTAGTTTCTGGTTCTTTGTATCATTCCTGAGGTCCAACTGTATCCCTGCCCCTCTCTTAGGTTCTTGGATTCTGTGAGCCAACAATTTCTTTTTGCCTGAGATTGTGTGTTGGTCGTGTGATACGACAAGGATATATATCCCCAGGCTCAGGGTAGATGCTGCTATGATCACTGTACCTTCCCTGATGGACTGGGTTATGGTCTCAGGACCTTCCCAGGAAAGCCATTACCAATCCATGAGAATTGACACATGAAATGAAACCTCTTTGCCACCACAAATACTGGCAAACACCCTCAGTATAGGAGCAGAACACTTATATATTAAGGTCCTTCTCAAAGTTCACATTAAGTCCCTTCCACCTCAGGACCAATAAGATGATAGTGTTTGACAATAGATCCATAGAATAAACTTTTTAAAAAAAATTATCTCCCTTCCCCACTCCCCACCAGTAGTCTTTGCTCTGTGTCAATTCTCTGCATGTTCTTCTGTGTCCACTTACATTCTTGTCAGAGGCACTGGGAATCTGCATCTCTTTTTGTTGCATCATCTTGTTGCATCAGCTCTCCATGTGTGAGGCACCACTCCTGGGCAGCCTGCACTTTTTTCCTGCTGGGTGGCTCTCCTGATGGGGTGCACTCCTTGCACATGGGGCTCCTCTACACAGAGGACACCCCTGCATGGCATGGTACTCCTTGTGTGCATCAGCACTGTGCATGGGCCAGCTCATCACATGGGTCAGGAGGCCCTGGGTTTGAACCCTGGACCTCCCATGTGGTAGGCAGATGCTCTATCCATTGAGCCAAATCTGCTTCCCAGAATAAACTTATAAAACTTGACTCAGTTTGCTTTTCAGCCATTTCGACCCATGAAAACCTAACCATAATTAAATTTTGGATGTTAACCAGAACTCTGCTCCACATTCTTAATAGGTAAGTCTCTGTTAAATACACCTTGGGTTACTTTCTACTGGTAGAAAGGAGGGCGATATGAAAAGTACAGCCTTAGAAGTTGCTTGTCAACAGTGATCCTTCTCCCATGCAAACCAAAGTATGTCCCTTTTTCTTTAGTACCTTCTATTCAACAGGGCCATCTTTCATTTTATCATAGCATTTTGGGGCTAGAAAGACCCTAAGATATCAGCTTGACCAAATCTGGCCCTCAGACATATTCTATTTGGTCGTCAGGTCTTGGAGAAAAAAATTGAATTAATAACATTTAAAATGTGAGAGATTTCATTTTAAAAATTCTGAATTGAAAGTTTCTCATGAAAACTTGGAAGATTTGGCAACACTGGACCCTTATTTCAAAAGGCACCAAGAGGTTAGACTTGAGAAATGATGCTTCATTTACATCAGCTGTTCTCCAATTTGACACAGTTCCCAGCACAATGCCTCCTTCTCCACTTAGTGTCCCTTCACAGTCCCTGTGGACTTTTGAGCTTGAACTTCATGATCTAAGCCAACAGCCCTGGAGAGGCAGGGATTTCCTCAGGGTTACAAGGTAAGTTCAATAGCAGAGATGGTTCTAGAAGACAGACTTCTTGTGTTAATTTTTCCAGCACACATCTCCCTCCACGTGCACAGCTAATTTAGAGTGAGATCACCAGACTTCTTCTATTTTCATACACAGATATGTTAAGAGCTTAAGGATCTTCTTAAAATACCAACTCACTATTTTCCCCAAGGACAGTGCAAACAGCTCCTTAATTACTGGCTAAAGACTAAAATGAAAGTCGAGACATACATAATTGGGGGCATTCATTAAATCCTCTTGATCAAATAAAGAGGCAATTATTTTAGCTTTCTCTTTTCAATATGTGTTTGTAATTCCAACTTAATCGATATCACATGAGTAGGCCAAGTGCAGTGCCCAGATGAGGAGGACCTGGAACATTCAGAGCATGGCTTCAGGTTGATAGCACAGATTCAACTTCCAGCTCCTTCACCATCACCTGCTTCCTGGAGATGTGGGAATGAATGACATCCTATGTAAAGCATTTAGCCCAGAGCCAGCACAGACAAATGAAACATGCAAAAGATCAAGATAACTGAGCTATCATTAGTGAACACATTCTCTGGGGAAAGTCTCACTGAATAATTAAGCCTCACCAAAAGGAATGGCTGCCAGATCTTTGATGTTAGAGTCTAAAGAGAACAAACAAGAATAAGGTCTTGAATGTGGATACTGCAGGCTCCAGCTTCTTCATTGATAGGTAGGAACCTGATCTCACAGTGTAAAGAGAACTAAATGCAGACATCTGTCTCTCTCTTTCTCTACCTCTATCTTTACCTCTACCTCTACCTTTACCTCTATCTCTATCATCTGTATCTATAGCTCCATCATCTCTATCTCTATCTCTATCACCTAAACCACCTCTATATCTTTTTATCTACTTGTATTAGTTAGTTGTAGAAGAAATAAAAGCGCCCAAGAGCACCCTGTGCACAGCCAACAAGGCATAGCTCATCAGTTGCCGACACGCTGTCTCTAAGGCAACCACACAGCTAAACAAAATGGCCACTGACCACGAGGTCAGACAGAATGGCAACCAGGCCCTGTCCAGCTACACCACATCTTCTTCCTCCTCTCTGAGCCCCTCTCCCTTTGTTTGATCCCCACCAATCAGGCAGTATGGCATGAAAAAGTTCAGTCTATGTGATCAACCTAACCATCCCCCATAGCTTACCTCTCTCCTTGTTTGGACATATATTTACCCCCCCCCCCCCAATCTAATACCACCTAGCCCCCCTTCCCTATTGCCCTGAACTATAAATTGTTGTTCCTACGTAATAAAGTTAGACTTGGTCCAGAACCCTGACTCTGGAGTGTGCATAGTCTCCTTAACCATCCTCATTCCCCCGGGGCCAACTAGTTCAAGCCCGCCAGACTGAGGGGTACCTCAGTCCAGTGAAAAATGGTAGCAGGGTCAAATTGTGACATTTTGGCACCCAATGTAGGGCCTACAGACAGAGACAGTCCCGCCGATCAGGGACCTCGGGGAACAGGGTCGTACGCCACTATTGGGTGAGTGACCCCCTGCCCTATCATGGGCAACCTCCCATTCTCCGCGAGGATGCCACAAGCCAGAGCGCTTCATGCTCTCCTGACTAGTAGATGCATAAAAATTTCAGAAAAGGAACTCAATCAGTATTGGGATCTTATTGTACACTTTAACCCATGGCTTTCTTCTGCCTCTCTCTGGGACCCGCACACCTGGGCAAAACTTTTAAAAAGGTTCCATTCCGCTGAGGTTCATGAGGGCAATATTTTCCCGCTTGGCCTTATCCCTGCACTGCTCACTATCAATGCCTGTCTTTCTGGTGTGCCCCCAGATGAACCTCCTCCCGTGCCCCCTGATCTAATGGCCTCAAAGCAAATGCCGCTGCTCAGGGATCTCAATCCCCCCAACCTCTGCACCAATTCTATCCCCCCCCCCCCCCCCCCATGCTTCGCGGGAGCCCCTTTACCCTTTGCTAACCGAGTCCCGGTCAGAAAAAAAATCAATTTTACCGAGCGCAATTCACAAGAGGATACTAGGCAAGAGTTATCCCCTCCTCCTTGTCCAGCACAGAGCTCAGACTTGCTAACAAACCAAACAGACATGTTGCCAGAGAGCCCAGCCCCTGAAGGTGGGAACCACAGCTCAGCCTCTGAGAGCAGAAGCCAGAGCCCCGCCTTTCTCAGAAACAAAGAGCCCGCTCCTCCCCGATTAGATACTTCCCCTTACACGATCCCTCCCTCTTTT
The DNA here is from genome assembly GCF_030445035.2 of Dasypus novemcinctus. NCBI lineage: Eukaryota > Metazoa > Chordata > Mammalia > Cingulata > Dasypodidae > Dasypus > Dasypus novemcinctus. Next base: position 52,712,790 of record NC_080695.1, on the reverse strand, counting down.
CTTCCCAACAGTCAGGATAATTCTGCCGCTCTGAAGGCTAAGGGCCCCACCCTCTCTCAAAGCTGCGGCTGCACTTCCTCTTTTCTCTCTGCCCCCCAACTCTTCCCTGTAAACCAGCACCGCGGTACTGAGTGCCCTGATGCCTGGTACCCTCATGATCATAAAACTATCTCAAACCTCAGGAAGGCCGTCCAAGAAGATGGCCTCAATAGCCCCTATGCCCAAATGCTGTTAGAAAATCTATCCTACCAGCAAAATTGTCCTGTAGATTAGAAAAATCTAGCCTGAGCTATTCTACCACCAGGTGACTACATCACCTGGAAAGCTCTTTATTACGATGAAGCAGAAGTCCTTGCCATACACAATAGAACTGCAAAAAATCCTGTGCCGGTAGATGCTCTAAAGGGTGAAAGCCTATTTTCCTCCCCTGAAGCACAGGCAGATAATGATGAAACCTATTTTGACCAGTGCCGGCTTTGTGCACAGAGAGCCTTCCACAAGCTAAATCCTAAAGGTACACCCGTTCAAATGTCTCAGTTAGTCCAAAAGCCCGATGAATGCTTCGCTGACTTCTATAGTCAAGTCAAAGAGGCAGTAGAGCACAAAGTCACTCACAGCAATGCAGCAAAGGCCCTTATTTCTAATTTGCTGTGGGACTGTGCCAATGGAGAATGTCATAAAGCTATTGCTCCACTCAGAAACAGCACTCCAGAGGATTGGGTGCTTGCGTGCAGGGACGTCAGCTCTAGCTCAGCTACCATTCTCACCGCAGCACTGGCCGAACACCAGTCCATCAGTGCTGTCATTCGAGTAACTGCTTCCACTGCAATCAACCTGGGCTTTTCACCCATAATTGCCCATCAAAGCAAAACTCCCAATCCCCTAATCAGGCTCTCCCTACGTAGTGCCCCCAATGCAAAAAAGAGTTTCATTGGAAGTGAGATTGTAAATCAAAAACTGACATTGATGGCCACCCCCTCCCATCTTTAAATTCCCTCGGGGCACCTCTCAGCCCGGCCAGTAAGAGAGGGCTCAAAAGGCTATATAAATGATAATGACCCTTTTTGCATAACAAGAGAAGAGTCAGAAAGCAATTCAAATGACAACCCTTTTAACATTTATTGGACTATCCCTATAACACAGCAGAAGGCCTGGCTAACATTATCAGTCCATGGTAAAGAAATAAAAGGACAAATAGACACAGGCGCAGATGTCTCTGTCCTAAGCACCAAAGATACTGATCCATCCTGGCCGTTAATCCTAGGCCCAATAATACAGGGGGTTGAAGGCTTAAGAATGTCTCAACAAAAATAATGTTGTTTCTGTTTAGAAGATGGCAACATGGATTAGTGGAAGCTAACATCTGTATGTACTATCTATAGAGGCAAAAGTCCAGAAGCTTAATGTATGGAAATGATTAGAGTTGATGGTAATATATTATAGTGAGTATAATTAATGCTGCTGATTTATAAATGTGATTGTGGCTGAAAGGGGTAGTCTGTGGATGTAATATTTCAATTGAAAGGAAGTTTGAGAATAATGTAGGGCCTGTATAACATAGTGGTTTCAGTGGTGGAAGAAGATTTTGGTTAATAGTATAAGAATATGCTTCTTTTACAAAGTGTTCAGAACATGGAGTTATGTGGGAAAATTGCAACAAATGTAACTTATGGATTATAGAAATACTGTAATATTTTTGTAGCAATGGCAAAGAAGATGTATCAGTTCTAAGGAACAACAGTAAAGGGGTATAAGGGGGTGTGAAATTTTTCCTTTTGGAAACATTGTCAAATTGACTGAGGTGATAACAGAACAACTCTTTGATGAAAATTAGAGCCACAAAGTGTGCACCTCAGATTGTATAAAGCATGGGCCTGTATAACACAATGAATCCTGTGGTGGATGATGGACTATGGTTAACAGAAAATTATGAGAATGTTTTCTCATGAACTGTAACAAGTATATAATACTAATACAGGTTGTTAATAACTAGGTGGGTTGGGGGAAAGTACACCAAATGTAAGATCTTGGCTATAGTTAGTAGTAATATTTTGATGATGATCTTTCATAGTTTGTAATAATCATTTCAAAACAATGCAAGATTTTGGTGGTGGGGTAATAGATGGACACCCTATATGATGAAATACATGTTTGTTTTGTAAGTTCAAAAAAAAAAAAAAAAAAAAAAAAAAAAAGAAATAAGAATGTCTCAACAATCATGTGACCCACTGCCTTGGTCAGACCGAGAGGGTCATTCGGGTTCCTTTAAACCGCTAGTGCTGCCTAATTTACAAAATACTTTATGGGGCAGAGATATATTCCAACAACTCAGAGCAGTTTTAACTACCAGCCAGCCCCCCCAATTCTAAAGGCCACTGCTCCACCATTATTAACTATAAGCAAACCAGATCCAATAAAACTCTGATGGGATACTAAAAGCCCCATCTGGGTAGAGCATTGGCCGCTGCCTCGACATAAACTTACTCACCTTTATGATCTAGTTCAACAACAATTAGACTCTGATCACATAGAGCCCTCTACTAGCCCCCATTACTTGCCCATATTTATAATACAGAAAAAACCCTCACACAAGTGGAGATTACTCCATGATCTAATAGCCATAAATGCACACATGGAAAAAATGGGGTCCTTACAGCCTGGCCTCCCACATCCCTCTGCCAATTGTTGTGACAATTTTGTCATAGCGATTGATATAAAAGATTGTTTCTTTTCTATCCCTTTGCACCCTGATGACCGCCCATATTTTGCTTTCACCGAGCCCTCCATTAACAATGCCATCCCATCCCAGCACTTCCAATGGAAAGTTCTTCCCCAAGGTATGAAAAAGAGCCCTACTATATGCCAATCCTTCACTTGTCATGCGGTACACCCACTAGCTGAATACTGCAAAATTATTCACTATATGGATGATATCTTACTCTCTCATCCTGACCAAGATCACCTGCACACCTGTTTCAAGGTACTCCTCCACAATCTAGCCCAGTAGGGGCTACAGATAGTCCCAGAAAAAATCCAAATGTATGCACCTTTCCAATTTCTGGGATATCATATAACAGATAAAATAACACCTTTAACACCTTCCATTCAACCACCACTAATCACCTCCCTAGTTGAACTACAAAAACTTTGTGGGGATATTAACTGGATCCGTCCACACCTTAATATGACCACTTATGAACTCAGACCACTCTTTGACCTCCTGCAAGGTGGCCCTGAACCCGGCAGTAAACGCATTCTAGATACCCCTGCCACTGAACGTATTCAAAAATTCAATTTACAGTTAAGCAACTTACCGCCCGACAGGCTTGAACCCCGTCTCCCTTTATTAGCTGTAGTTTTAGCTACTAAAGGAACACCTACAGGTGTTCTCTTCCAAAATAATCCCCTGTACTGGGTTCATCTTTCATACAGTTGTCTAAGCAAAGTAGTGCCACATATTACCACTCTCTGTATGTTAGGAAGAAAGTTAAGACGTACTGCTGTGCACCTATATGGCCCTGAACCTGACGTTCTAATCCTGCCCTTCACTACAGAACAATTAGACCACCTTATTCAACATAACATTGAAATGCAATTGCTAATAGAAAATTACTCTGGAAAAATTGATAACCACCTTCCTAGACACAGACTAATTACCGGGTCCATATTTTTCCTGTGTCTATTTTAACGTCTGGTTACAAGGAGAACTAATTAACAAAGGATTATTCTGTGCAAATAGTACCTCCTTTTACTTACATATCACAGACCCTTGGCACCCCAGGTAGGCCTCAGGAGTCAGAGGAGCACTGTATTATTCTTCCTATATCTCCACTCCCTCCAGCTTCATCGACATTGCTCGACTCTATACCCTATATAATTGCACCGTTCCATTACAAAAAAAAACAAAAAATATAATCTCAAAAGCAGAAAAAGAACTCCAAAACACTATTCACCCATCTATCACAATTTCTATTCCATCTCTTTCTTGGCTACACATCCTTAACAATACCATAACCCTCCTCAACAACTCACACATAGCCCCCAACCTTATCCACTGTTTCTTATGCATCTCCCTTGCCCGTCCCCTTATGGCTGCTGTCCCAATTGGCAATTACAATTCATCTTTCCCTCACGGAAACAACAACTCATGCACCGAGCCCATACTGCCCAACATCCCCCTCTGGAACGTCAACTTCATCAACATTACGTACTTTACTTTTCCCTCTGCCGCCTCCTTCCCTTCTTCCTCTAGCCCTTCCTCTCTCCCATGTATACACAACCCTCCATCACTGCACCCTGCCCCACACCAAAAGGCCTTTACTTCTGGTGCAACCACTCCCTCACCCCCTGTTTAAACGCATCTTTCAACACTCCCTGTGTCTTAGTTGCCTTAGTCCCTCAACTTACACTATATAGTGAATACGAGGTTAGTTACCTGCTCCCACAGTCCCACTCTAAGAGAGCAGTGTTTCTTCCCATTCTAGTGGGCACCAGTCTTACCACCACACTCACTACTGTTGCCATCGCTGGGAGCGCCCTAGGACATAGTGTTATCACCGCTAACAACTTTAATGATGCACTGCAAATCACTGTTGAAACTACTGCTCAATCCCTAGAAGCCCTCCAAAGACAGTTTACTTCACTAGCACAAATAGCCCTTCAAAACCATCGTGCCCTAAATCTGCTAACAGAAGAAAAAGGTGGCACATGCCTCTTCTTACAAGAAGAATGCTGTTTCTACGTAAATGAGTCCACAGTCATAGAACAAAACCTACAAACCTTACACAACTTACGTATCAAACTGTCCAATAAAAACCAAAGCCAAAACACTTCTTTCCTGGTTCAGCTCTCCACTCTTAGCTTGGATGGCCCCTCTCATTACCCCCCTCTTAATCCTCTTCTTTTTCTTACTTCTAGCTCCTTGTATAGTGAAATTCATTAAGAAGCAAATACAAAGTATCTCCCTACTAACCTTTTTTCAACTGCAGTGCCCGCCATATCAGCCGTTACCACAAACTGAAGCTCAAACCAATTTTTAACCTGCTACAACCCACACCAACAAGCCCCTACTCAACCCGGGTTGCCATAGAAACACCCAGTTGTCATCAATTGGGTCATGTGACAATGTGCTAAAAGTACATGCTGGGCCTCCTCCTTCTAAGAGCCTGGCTGGCAGCCAATGAGGGGTAAGACCTTCAGAGGAAGGCAACCTAAGACAGGCTCAGCCACTTTAGACCATTACACTGGCTTAGGCTTGACCGGCACCCAATGATGGGTAAGACCTTCAGAGGAAGGCAACCTAAGACAGGCGTGGTCACCACAAGTCTCTACTCATAAGCCATTTTCTTTAAAAATACAAAAAAGGAGGAATTGTAGGAGAAATAAAAGCACCCAAGAGCACCCTGTGCACAGCCGACAAAGCATAGCTCATCAGTTGCTGACATGCTGTCTCTAAGGCAACCACACAGCTAAACAAAATGGCCACTGACCACGAGGTCAGACAGAATGGCAACCAGGCCCTGTCCAACTACACCACATCTTCTTCCTCCTTCTGAGCCCCTCTCCCTTTGTTTGATCCCCACCAATCAGGCAGTATGGTGTGAAAAAGCTCAGTCTATGTGATCAACCTAACCATCCCCCATAGCTTACCCCTCTCCTTGTTTAGACATATATTCACCTCTGCCAATCTAATACCACCTAGCCCCCCTTCCCTATAACCCTGAACTATATATTGCTGTTCCTACATAATAAAGTCAGACTTGGTGCAGAACCCTGTCTCTGGAGTGTGCATAGTCTCCATATCCATCCTCACTCCCCCGGGGCCAACTAGTTCAAGCCTGCCGACCTGAGGGATTCCTCAGTCTGGTGAAAAACAGTAGCAGTGTCAAATTGTGGCAGTTAGTCAAAGTGGAGCTGCTACAAAGTATCAGAAATATGTTGACTTTTATAGACGGTACTTATTTGGGGTAGAGGTTTACAGTTACAATGCCCTGAAGAGTCCAATTCAAGGTACCATAACAGGTACTTTCTCATCAAATATCTGTTGCCATGTGTTGAAGCAAGATGGCCTACAACATCTATGAGGGTTTAGTCTTCTTCTTCCCTCTTAATGCTCCATTGGTCCATCTTCTTCTGATCTCAAATGTAGGTTGGCATAGGGCTCTTCTCTCTTCCTGAGGCTCATTTCTTTCCAGGCTCTGCTACTGTGGTCTGTTCACAAGGTCAGCTGTAAACTATCAGGCATATCATTCATCTCTCTTCTCAGGGCACCTGCTGGGTCTATGGAGCTTTCTCTCTTCCTCTGTGTATCTTCTTTGTGTATGTACATCAATTTTCTTGATTGAGCATCTGTTTATATAACCCACCAAGGAGGTGGGGACTCAACTCTCCATGCCCTAATGATGTGATTGAATCAAAGGTCTAATCTTGATTTAATAAAGAAAAAGTGAAATCTCTGAATTTAATACAATGTGGTATCATGCCCAGAGGAACAGACCAGTTTACAAACATAATCAATATCTTTTTGGCATTCATTAATATTATCAAACTGACACACTACCTATACCTTATCTAACCATATCTACCACACATATATCTATATTTATATCTTTCTATTTCTATCCCTCTATCTATAAACCTATGTACTAAAGTGACACTTGTATATATATATATCTATACTTATGCCTATACCTATTTCTTTATCATCTAACTAAATCTGTATCAACATCTATATAGAGATAAAGATATATATATGGATATCTTTATTATCTATCCATGTCTCCCTACTCTTACAGTGCTCAATGAATAATAGGTACTCAACAAAATGTTAGTTTCTTCCCATCTTTGTCTTCATTCAGGAAACTAGGAGATGAAAGTGTGGAAGAGAAAAGCCAGTCTGCCCACAACATATGTGAATTATAGAAAAATATGGTTCTTTTTTCACCAAGCACATACACTGTGTATGTATTATGTGCCTGCTGTGGTTTTAGGTACTGAGAATGAGGAGATTAATTAGATTGAAAGAGTCTTCACCTATTAGAGCTTTAGTCTAATGACACTTTATGAAATATTTTTAATGTGCTCTAAAAGCTATTTTGATAGCAATTAATGTCATGGCTTTGAGAGGAGGCTTGGTTCATGACTACATGCCCAGGTAAACATTCATAGGATAAATGTTGAGAATTTCCTGCAATAGCCCTTTGATTTTAAGCCTCTGGATGAGAAAAGTCATTTATTTTATGGAGACAATGTACTTAGGTGCATTGTGAGGGGCATCTAGATCCCAGAGACTTTTGACTCCACCACCTACCAGCTAGGTAACCTTGGGCAAGTTTTACATCTCTGAACTTGAAGATTACCTCTGACTTCCAAGAGGATTAGTGAGATAATCCACACCAACCACTTTGCTGTTGCTGTGTCTGGTACACAGTAAGGGCTAAATAAATGTCAAGGTGTTCTCTAACTCTCAGCAAATTCTGTAGCCAAACCCCTCCAGAGATATATATATTTTTTTAATTATAAATGTAAAGCATTCACTTTGTAGAATGTGAACCAGCTTCTGCATTGTGACATTTTCTTCCAATCTTCCACTTTTTACTTTCTTCTACTCCCTCTGCATCCACCTTCCATTACCCACCACATTTGGAATGGCTCAATGTTAACTTCTCACCTTCTATGGGCCAGGCATATAACCAGTATGTTTTTATTTACTTCTGTCACCAAAGGCCACTATTATCATCTTGTAGCTAAGGAGATGAAATGTCAGAGAAAATAACTTATTTGCCCAAGATCAGCCAACTTGTGGTATTTCCAGAACTTGAAATCAGGCTTTCTGGTTCTAAGTTCAGGACTTTATATACACTTTCCTGCCCTGTGGCACTCACATGTGTGCATGCACACACTTATATATATCTACCTTACCTGGGATATGTACAGAAGAAGGAGAGCTGTATCTTTGTCCTCTCTGATAAGCTGCTCCCCATGAATGTGCACACAGCAAAACTTGGCTCCTGGGCACAGATGGGGAGACTCTGAGGGGAGAACTTGGCAGGGATTGGGTGGCTCAGAAGGGGGAAGAGATGCTCAGAGATCACAGGACAGGAAGCAAAGAGAGACAGAAAAAAGATGAAACCATTTCTATGAAATTATCTCCCAATGATCTAGGTGTGGATGATTAAATAGAATCAAATGAGAACTTTCATTAGTTCTCTATAGTCTGCTCCCCTTTACTAGCCCTACACCCCTAACATTTATATTTAAGTGATGATCCAGAGGCAATGCAGCTTAGAAGTTAAGAGTCTGTGATGTAGAGGCAGAAGGATGTGAGTTTGAGTCTCAGATCTGCTCCTTACCATATTTTTTACCTTTGTTGATCTCCTTTATGGAGAGCTGATGCAGCAAGATGATGCAACAACAACAAAAAAGAAACACAGATTCCCTTGCCACTGGCAACAACAGAAGCAGACAAAAAGAACACACAGCAAATAGACACAGAGAACAGACAATTGGGGAAGGGAAGAGAAATAAATAAAAATTAAAAATCTTTAAAAAAATAAAGAAAAGATCTATCACATAGGATTACTGAAAGGATAAAATGCTGTAAAGTCTGTAAAGCACCTAGCACAGTGTCAGGCACATAGAAGCCAAGTTGATATTGATGTTGCTTGGAATAAGCCAAGATTGTGACAGATAGTGTATTGCACTGTTAATTATCCATTTGAGCCACTTTGGGGGTGTTATCTGGGGATGAGACTACCACAGTATCCTGTCCCAACTCTTCCAGCACCCTTTCCTTTCCAACTTCCATTGAACGTGGTAAAAAAAAAAAAATTACTCTCTGCCCCTCTATCCCATTCTTATTCATTCTCATGACACATCTCATCTGTCTGTTTCAGCTTTTCCAATTGCCTTGTCCATGATCAATAATTGACACCATCAGTGTCATATTCCAGTAATTTGTATGGTGCCTGACATCTAGTAGTCCCTCAATAAACATCTTTGGAAGAAGTGAATTCTGATACCTGCCTTACAAGTACCATAGGTCTTGATTCTGATCATGTGAAAAACTCTCCAGAGGTCACATCACCACACTCCACTCTTGCCTTCTTGGACCTCCTGGAGAGAAACCTAGAACATCCCTGCCAGAGCTGAAGGGAAAACCTGGCCTCTGAGAGGTGAGGTCTTGCTCCTCCTGGCTGATTCATTCATGAAGAACTTTCAGGTCAGGGCTGGCTTTATGGAGAGGAGTAGGTGAAGCAGCTGGGTTAGTTGACTGGCTATAGTAAACTAAAGATAAAACACCCAAATATCAAAGTACAAACCAACTTTGTTTTTTAATCAGAAGGGGCAGTCACTTCTGAGAACAGAATGGGGGCAGAAGGAAAAGCCTGTAAATCAAACAAAAAGAATTTTTTTTCCATACATCTCCCATGTGGAACTATAACGCCAGTGTGTGGTGAAGAAGACAGGCTCTGGGTCAGATAGTCTTGTTTTAAGTTTAACTTTTACCAGTTACTATCTCTGTGACATTGAACAGGTTTCTCATCCCTCTCTGCTTCAGTTTTCTCACCACTAACAATGGGTATGTGGTAGAGATAGTAGAACCCTGACTATTCCAATTGTACCCCCCACTCATTTCCCAGCCTCCTATCAAGTTAGGGTGAGGCCAGTTCTCGCCAATGAACTCCAAGTGGAGGAGATATAACTCATTTCTGGTCTAGGGTATTTTAAAATAGGTGAGTTCTCTATGCACTCCTCCCATGATTAAATGTCCCTGGAAACCATGTGTAGAGATGATGATATCTAAATGGCAGAGACTCGATCAGCCTAGTTTCCTAAGTGACATTGCATAGCGGCCTCCTGTCAACCTGAACACTTTACATCCACTATCATCCTTAATCCTATCACAAAACCTATGGTACATTCATTCACTCAAGAGAATTTAGTGCGCAACCTCTAGGTCAGGATACACCTTTGAACATGTGAGACAATACTACTGCTCTGAATTAGTTTGTGTTCCCACAGGAGACAGACAAAAGACAATAAGCAAAGAAGGAATTAAATAAACCAGAAGATTTCAAGTTGTGATATGTAACAAGAAGAAAACAGAACATAGTAATATTATGCTTTGACTGGGGCAGGGGGTTGGATAAGGATGTCCTTTTTAAGGAGGTGACATTAGAGCTGCTAAAATCTGAAGGAAGAGAAGGAGCCCATCATGGAAAAAACATGTAGGCAGAGAGCACAGCAAATGCAAACCCTCGAGGCTGACATTTTCAGGGAATAGATGGAAGGTTCATGTGGCAGAATATTACTAGTTCAGTTCCATTGGTTTATGTGTCTATCTTTATGCCAATATCATGCTGTTTTTACCACTGTAGCTAGGTAATATGATTTAAAGTCTGGAAGTGAGACTCCTCCAAATTCATTTTTCCTTTTAAAGAAGTTTCTGGTTATTTGGGACCTCTTACCCTTACAGATGAATTTGATCATTGTGTTTTCCAATTGTTTAAAAAATCCTGGTGGAATTTTGGTTGGGATTGCATTAATCATGTATCAATTTGGGTAGATTTGACATCTTAATGATATTTAGAGTCTTCCAATCCTTGAGTCTGGAATGTTTTTCCAATTATTTAGATCTTTTAAAAACTTCTTTTAGTAATGCATTATAGTTTTCTGAATATAAGTGCTTTACATCCTTGGTTAAGTTTATTCCTAAATATTTGATTCTTTCAGGTGATAATGTAAATGGAATTTTTTCCTGACCTCTTCCTCAGATTGCACCTTACTAATGTGTAGAAACACCACTGAGTTTTGTGTATTTATCTTGTATTCTGGAACTCCACTGAAATAATTTATCAGCTCTAGCAGCTTTGTTGCAGATTTTTCAGGACTTTCTAGATGTACAATTATATCATCTATGAATAGTGAAAATTTAAATTCTTCCTTTCTAATTTGAGTGCCTTTTATTTCTTTTTCTTGCCTGATTTCTCTAGCTAGAACGTCTAGCACTATATTGAACAACAGTGGTGACAATGGGCATCCTTGTCTTGTCACTGATCTCAACGGGAAAGCTTTCAGTCTTTCAGCATTTAGTAAAGTGTCACTGTGGGTTTTTCATCTATGTTCTTTATTGTGTTGAGAAAGTTCCCTTCAATTCTTATTTTTGTAGTTTTTTTTCAAGAAACGATGCTGTATTTCATCAAATGTCTTTTCTGAATCAATTGATAAGATCATGTGATTTTTCTTCTTCAGTTTACTAATGTGGTGTATCATTCTGGTTGATTTTCTTTGTTGAACCAGCCTTGCATGCCTGTTATAAAACCCACTTGGTCATGATGGACAATTCTTTTAATGAATTGTTGGATTCAATTAGCAAGTATTTTATTGAGGATTTTTGCACCTGAATTCATTAGAGAAATGGGTCTGTAATTTTCTTTTTTTGTAATATCTTTGTATGACTTTGATATTAAGGTGATATTGGCTTCATAGAATGAGTTTGGTAGCATTCTTTCTTGTTCAATTTTTTGGAAGAGCTTGAGTAAGACTGGTATTAAATCTTCTTTGAATGCTCGGTAGCACTCACCCATGAAATTGTCTGGTCCTGGGCTTTTCATTTTGGGGAGCCATTTGATGACCATTTCAATATCTTTACTTGTGATTGGTTTATTGGGGTCTTCTATTCTAGGGTCAGTGTAGGTTGTACATTTCTAGGAATTTTTCCATTTTATATTCATTGTCTAGTTTTTTTGGCATAAAGTTGTTCATAGTATCCTCTTATGATCTCTCTTATTTCTGTGGGGTCAGTGGTAATGTTCCCCTTTACATTAAAAAAAATTTCTCCCTTCCCCCTTTGTGACTCGCTTGCTGTCTCCTCTTTATCCACTTGCTGCATGTTCTTCAACTTGTCTGCTTCTCTCCCTTTGTTGCATGATCTTGCTGTGCCAGCTCTCCATGAGCATGGGCCATCAGATCTCCATGGGCATAGGCCAGCTTGCCTTCACAAGGATCATGTCCCAGGGCTTTCCATATGGTAGATGGGAGCCTGATTAATTGAGCCACATCTGCTTCCCCCCTTTCCAATTTTTATTTCATTTATTTTCACCTTCTCTCATTTTTTCTTAGTTAGTCTAGCTAAGGGTTTGTCAATTATGTAAATCTCAAAGAACCAACTTTTGGTTTTGTTAATTCTCTCTATTGTTTTGTTGTTGTTGTTGTTCTCAATTTCATTTATTTCTGCTCTGAACTTTGTATTTCATCCCTTCTGCTTGCCTTGGGATTAGTTCACTGTTTTATTTCTAGTTCCTCCAACTGTATTGTTAGGTCATTGATTTTAGCTCTTTCTTTTTTTTTAATGTAAGCACTGAGGGCTCTAAAATTTCTTCTCAGCACTGCCTTCATGGCATCCCATAGGTTCTGGTATGTTGTATTCTCATTGTCATTTGTCTCAATGTATTTACTGATTTCTCTTGAAATTTCTTCTTTTACCCACTGATTTTTTAAGAGTGTATTGTTTAATCTCCAAATATATGTCAATTTTCCCTTTTTCTGTGGCTTGTTGATTTCCCACTTTATTGCATTATGACCAGAGAAAGTGCTTTGTATAATTTCGATTTTTTTAAAAAATGTATTGAGATCTGGTTTGTGTCCCAACATATAGTCTATCCTGGAGAAAGATCCATGAGCACTTGGAAGGAATGTATATCATGCTGTTTTGGGGTACAATGTTCTGTATATGTCTATTAGGTTTAGTCCATTTATCATATTATTCAAGCTCTCTGTTTCTTTATTGATCCTCTGCCCAGATGTTCTATCCAATGCTGAGAGTGGTATATTGAAGTCTCCAACTATGACTGAGATGTAGAGATGACTGTTTCTCCCTTCAGTTTTCCCAGTTTTTGCCTATGTATCTTGGGAGTACCCTGGTTAGGTGCATATATATTTATGGTTGTTATTTCTTCTTGATGAATCACTCCTTTTACTATATGTAATGTCCTTTGTTGTCTCTAATAACAGTTTAATTTTAAAGTCTATATCACCTGATATTAATATAGCTACCCAGCATTATTTATTTATTTTAGTTACTGCATGCGTGGAATATCTTTTTCCAAACCTTCACTTTCGATTTATTGGTATCCTTGGATCTAAGGTGAGTCTCTTGGAGACAGTATATAGGTGGCTTATATTTTCTTATCCATTCCACCAGTGTGTGTTTATTGATTGGGGAGTTTAATCCATTAACATTCAATGTTATTATGTAAAGGCAGTTCTTATTTCATCTATTTTGATCTTTGCATTTTATCTGTCATTTTATTTTTGACACTTTTACTTACTGTTACTGATAAGTCATCATTTCTAGACTCTCTTCCAAGCCTCTCTCTCCTGTCTTTTCATTTCAGACTGTAACACTCCCTTTAGTATTTCCTGCAAAGCTGGTCTTTTTGTTATAAACTCTCTCAGTTTCTGTTTATCTGTGATTATTCTAATCACACCCTCATTTTTTAAAGATAATCTTGCTGGGTATAAAATACTTAGCTGGGAGTTTTTCTCTTGCAGTATCTTAAATATATCAGACCACTGCCTTCTTGCCTCCATGGTCTCTGATGAGAAATCAACACTTAATCTTATTGGGTATCCCTTATTTGTTATGCATTGCTTTTCTCTTGCTGCTCTCAGAATTCTCTCTTTGTCTTTGGCATCTGACATTCTGATTAGTATGTGTCTTGGGGTTTGTCTATTTGGATTTATTCAGATGAGAGTATATTGTGCTTCTTGGACACAGATATGAATGTCCTTCAACAAGGTTGTGAAATTTTCCACCATTATTTCTTTAAATATTCCTTCTGCCCCTTTCCCTTCTCCTTCTCAGACAGCCACGACATGTATCTTTCATATCTCTGGCTGTCATTTAGTTCCCCAAGACCCCATTCAATTTATTCCCTTCTTTACTTCATTGAGTCTTTTATGTTTGCTTTCAGAGGCCATGTCTTCAAGCTCACTGATCCTTTCTTCTGCTTTCTCAAATCTGCAGTGACATGCCTCCAGTGTATTTTTAATTTCATTTATTTCACCTTTCATTCCCATAAGGTCTGCTGTTTTTTCTATGTATGCTTTCAAATTCTTCTTTGTGCTCATCCAATGTCTTCTCTTTTTTTTTTAATAATGAAGGACTCCTTTTTTTTAAAGATTTTATTTTTTATTTATTTCTCTCCCCTTCCCCCCAAGTTTTCTGTTCTCTGTGTCCATTCACTGTGTGTTCTTCTGTGACTGTATCTACCCTTAGCAGTGGCACCAGGAATCTGTGTTTCTTTTTGTTGCATCATCTTGTTGTGTCAGCTCTCTGTGTTTGTGGTGCTATTCTTTGGCAGGCTGCACTTTCTTTCATGCTGGGTGGCTCTCCTTTTGGAGTGCACTCCTTGCACATGGGGCTCCCCTATACAGGGGACACCCCTGTGTGGCCTGGCACTCCTTGCACACATCAGCACTGCACATGGGCCAGCTCCACATGGGTCAAGAAGCCCTGGGTTTTGAACCACAGACTTCCCATGTTGTAGGCGGACACCCTATCCATTGGGCAAGTCCACTTCCCCCAATGTCTTCTTAATATCCTTAATCTCTTTAGTCTTCTCATTGAATTTATTGAGGAGATTTGTTTGAAATTTAAGATTAGTTGTCTCAACTCCTTTATGTCATCTGCAGGCTTATTTTGTTCCTGTAACTGGGTGTGTCTTCCTATTTCTTGGTGTGGATTGTAATTTTTGTTGGTGTTTTCACAAATGCTTGCTAGATGTATTTATTCTGGGTGCAGTTTCTCCTTTTAGTTTAGGGCCTTCTTGTCTTTTCTCCCTTGCTGCTTGTGTAGTAGGAGCCAAAGATATAGTGGGTGCTATAATTTATGGAGGTTGAAGCTGCTCACGTTGCCTCAGGAAGGATGAAACTTCTCCCACCTTTCTTCTCTGTCAGGGGTAGGGAAAAACTGTATAAATAATCCAAGTTGAGCAGGACAAGACTGTCTGTAGTGGCCTTGAGAGAGTGATGAAGGAAGCTTCACACTCCTTCCTTCCTTACCTTGGGCAGGGATGGAACTATAGTTTTTGGCAGCAGTCTATGCTGTGTGGGTCCAAAATGACCACAGTTCCTCAGGTAAGCTGACATAGCACCAGACCCTCTCCTTGCTGGGGGTGGGAATGGACCCTCTGGAGTGCCCAACAATCTAATCTCTGTGGTTCAAATACTTCTGCAGTTGCCCTAAGAGGCTGAGGGAGAACTGTCCCTTCTACCCTTTAGGGGTCAAAATGGAGCCACCAATGTCCAACAGTTCAGTCCCTGTAGGCTGAAAGTATCCACTGTTGCCCAGAGTGGCTGAGGAAGGATCAGTCTCCTCCTATACTATTGGGTGGTGGGGGACATTGTACAGGTGCCCATCAGTTCAGTCCCCTTAGGCAGAGAATACCTGCCATTGCCTGGAGAGCCTGAGGAAACACTAGCCCCCTCCTATCCTATTAAGGCATGGGTTGGATCCACACACACCAAAAGTTCAGTTCTGATAGGCCAAAAGTACCCGCTTTTGTCTGGAAAGGCTGAGAAAACACCAGGCCCTTCCTTCCCTATTGTGGGGTGAGGGTGGATCCACAAGTACACACCAGTCCAGACTGTGTGGGCCAAAAGCACCTGCAGTTACCCAGAGAGGCTGGTAAACACTATCTGTCTCTTGTCCTATTGGAGATGGGGATGGAGCCACAGCTGCCCAACAGTCAGACTTGGGCAGGTCAAAACTGCCTGCACTTGCCTGGAGAGTGGAGGGAACATCAGCCCCCTCCTATCCTATGGGGGGACAGAGGTGAAGATGAGCTCAAAGGCACTCAACAAACCAGCTCATGGGGGCTGAAAACCCCTGCCATTTCCTGGACAGGCTGAGGATACCCAGCACTTCCCGTATCCTATTGGGGTGCAGGCATGCAGTCCCAGATGACTGACTATTCAGTCTGTGCCAGTGGAGAGTATTTGCAGTTGACTGGAGAGCCTGGTGCAGTCCTGCCAGCTTCCTCTCTGCTGGAGGCAGGGCTGGAGCCTAGGCTATGGCTGCAGTCCAGTCTTGGTGGAAAGAAGCCAGTCCCTAACTTCATTGGACTTTCAGTCAGCCAGGCTTCCCCCTCATGCTGGCAAGAGAGTCAAAATGGTGGCCACTGGACTCTTTTCCACTTGGTCAGGCTCAGATCCTAGCTGTTTCTATGATTATACTTTAGGCAGCTGAGCCCACTGATCAATAGCTAAGATCAGTGGACAACTGTCTCTTCCTCCACTGTTTATGAGAGGTAGAGCTTCTCACTCCAGCCATGGAATAACTCCTGAGGTGGCTTGTGCCCCTTGAGTAGGATGGGCACGGGCTTCTGTGGCATGGCTTGCAGCTTCCCAGAGAGGTGGTACAGGTCCCCACAGCTTCCTCACTGCCAGAGGTGAGGCTGGGTTTTAGGCAAGAGCTGCAATCTGATCTGGGTGGAAAGAAGTCAGTCTCTCCCTGCACTGTGATTTTCAATCAGCCCTGCTTCCCCTAATGCCAGGAGTGGAGTCAAAATGGGAACCACCTGCCTCCTTTGACCTGGACAGACTCAAAATTTAGTTGTTCCTAGGATTATATTTCAGCCCACCAAATCCACTAATCAGTAGCTGAAGTCAGTGCCACACTGTGTCTTCTCACCCATTTTTTTGGGAAATGGAGCTTTCAGCTCAGCCATGGAATAGCTCCCAAGGTGGCTTGCACCACAGGCACCACTTCTGTGGCATGGAAAGCTCTCCTCATGAATATTCTCTTCAGATGGGTAGTCTCCTCCTTCCACACACTCAAGGATGTTGCAAAATACTCCTCTGGTCTCCTTGGTCCTCCAAACTTTGCTTTAGGTAGCTCTGGGTGACCACCAACTGCTCTGTATCATGAACTGTGTCCAGGACCTCTTTAATCTGCCACCATCTTGGCTTGTCCCCTGATCCCAAACTTTTAACTTAAATTCATAGGAATCACAAGGGACCCCAAATAGCCAAATCAATATTGCAAAAGAAAAACAATGTTGGAGATCTCACACTTCTGGTTCCTTTTTTCCCCCCTTTATTCTTAAAGTAGTTGTAGATTACACAAAAGTTACATTAAAAATATAGGGGATTCCCATTTACCACACCCCCTTTCTCTCTCACATTTTCCCCCATTAACATCTCATTAGTCACACTTTGGATTTCAAACTTATTACAAGCCACAGTAATGAAAACAGTGTGTTACTGGCATAAAAGTAGACATGTACATCAATGGAATAGAACTGAGAGTTCAGAAATAACCTCCCAGATCTATGGCTGACTTATCTTTGACAAAGTTGCCAAGTATGTTAATTAGGAAAAGAATGCTCTCTTCAACAAATGGTGCTGGGAAAGCTGGATATCCAATTACAGAAGAGTGAAGCTTGATCCCTACCTCACACCATATACACCCCCACAAAATTTAGCTCACAAATCCTAAACTGCACAAATAAATTTCCATTGTTTAATATTTTAACAGAACCAAAGAAGGCTGGCCAGTTCCATGCTTGCTCCTAGAGTGGGCTTCCTTCTGAGCAGAAAGCAGAAAATTCAGGAAACATTCCTTTTTGGGGAGGGGTGGCAGCAGCAGCTTGGACAGCTCTGGTGACATGGGAGGATTTGGGGTTAAGAGGACTCAGAGTCTATTCACACTGAACTGTGGAGAAGAGTCCACTGGGTTCCACATTACTGTGACCCTCCATGAGTAGGATGCTGCTTAGCAAAGCCCTTATCACAATGATATTCACTAATGCACTTGTTGCTTAAATGACTGGTCCCTGTAATCTGTGTAATGTGTCAGCAGGCCACCCCTACATATCTCCTTCGACCACACTTAATGTCCTAATAAAGACAATAACAATGTCTTACTTCCACCTATCATGAGACAACTAACTGCCCATCACACAACCAATAGAAAGCTAACCCTTTTACCACAGGAAACTTGGAGATCAATAGCTCTGTTGCTTCTTTCAACAACTTTGTTGCTGGACCTCTCCTGCTGATGGTCATTGAGGTATATGATTTTGACATACTGAGGAGGGAGAGTCTGGGGAAATAAATCATTCACAAAACCATTGGAGAATCAGGACCTCAGTTAGAGGCCAATTTGATTTGAAGAGGAGAAAATGAGAGGTGCTGTAATACGTCCCTCAAAAGAGAATGATTTCCCCTCTTGATTTAGAGGTGGAGTAGACATCACCATCCCAGGGTCCTCAGGATGGAGGTATAAAATATGGATTTGAGTGGACTTACTGGTATTCTACTACAGAATTATTGTGACTAGCAATGGAAGGAATTGTATCATTGATGTAGAGACAGTAGCCATGGCAGTTGCTGACGGCAGGGAGAGGGAAGAGAAGGTATGATATGGGGGCATTTTTGGGACTTGGAGTTCTCCTGAATGCTATTGCAGGGAACAATGCAGGACAATATACATCCTGCCATAACCCACTGAATGGACTGGGGTAGAGTGTAAACTGCAATGTAAACTATAATACATGCAGTGCAGCAGTGCTCCAAAATGTATTTATCAAATGCAATGAATGTGCTACACTGATGAAAGAGGTTGTTGATGTGGAAGGAGTATGGGGGAGTTGGGGAGTTGGGGGTATATGGGACCCTCATATATTTTTTAATGTAACTTTTTGTGTGATCTATGTATCTTTAAAAAAAGACAATAAAAAAGAGAATGACTTGCCTATAAGATAATTATGAGAGTCTCTTCAGAAAATGGCTGAAGCCTTCAAAGATTTTTCATGAAGACCATCCTGAAAGATATCCTTAGACACTGCCCTTTGCTGTGTGGGAGTTGGTGGGATTTGGCTTCCCCTGATGGCCGTGCACTCTGCTGGGCCCCATATCTACACCTTTCTAAAGGTATTGGATAATTATTCTGAGATGTTTAAACACGATACTGAGGGTTCACAGAAAATGAGAGGTGTTTTCTCTTTTTACACTATTTACTTTGAAATCATTTCAAACTTACAGAACAATCCCCAAAATGATACAATTCCAAAATCCACAGCAAAACTACTAGAGCTAATAAATGAATTCAGCAAAGTGGCAGGGTACATCAGCATCAAGAATTAGTGGTGTTCCTATACACTAGTGATGAAAAATCTAGTAGGAATTCAAGAAATAATCCATTTATAAGAGCAACAAAAGAATCAAATATCTAGAAATATTTTTAACTAAGAATGTAAAGGACTGGCACGTGGAAAACTGCAAAACATTGCTGAAAGCAATTAAGGAAGATCTAAGTAAATGGAAGGATATCTCATGTTACTAGATTGGAAGATTATCATTAAGATGTCATTTCTACCCACCGTATTTACAGATTCAACTTAGTCTCAGTCAAAATCCAAACAACCTTCTTTTTCAAAAGGGGAAAGGCCACTCATCACATTTCTATGGAATGGAAAGGGACTCCAAATAGCCACAACCAGCCTGAAAAAGAAAACTGAACTTCCTGATTTCAAAACTTACTACAAAGCTACAGTGATGAAAACAGTATGGTACTGAGTTTATATGGCTAACAGACTTCAAAGTGAGTTGGGATGTCATCAGAGAGGTAATGCTTATACATGTCTCAGCAGGATCTCATAGAGAGCCAAAGTAGATGCTACCCCAAATTAGTGGGGCTCCTGAGGGCTCAGGAGACACCCAGGTCCTATGGTCATGGCAGATATCTCCAGAGTTTGGGGCCTTGCCAGTGGGCACTACTTTGAAGTTTGTGCTCCTGAGGGTGACAGAGTTGGACTCAGATGAGACTTCTTGACACACGCCTCTTCCATTTCTTTTATTGAACCCATAGTTTTCTCTGGAGTTTGTAGGTACATGTCCAAGAGACTTGAGAATCTGGGCTGTCCATGTGCCAGCCAGGACCTGAGCCTCAGCAGAGTTGCAACACCTATTCTCCAGTTCATTGGACTCATACAGTGTTGGTGATTTGGGCCTGAAGCATATTGGGAATGAAAGAAAAAGAAAAAGGAGAAGAAACAAAGAGAAAGACAGAGAGAGAGCTGGGACCAGGGGGTCTGCTAGTAGAGATTCCTCAGACAACTTTATTATCTCCAAGTGGCATTATATATACTCAAGTTATCGTGAGCACAAATAGTGTAGCTACACATTAACAATACTCATAAATTAAAGAACTTATCTCAGAGTACAAAGATTTAGTATTCCTTTCAAACTGCAAAGTGTGTTTACTCATAGTTCTCCCTGCCCCAGACAGCTTGGTCCTGTTGATCGAAAAGGCTTAATTACTGAGGAGAGGGGGCAAGATGGCGGCTGAGTGAACATCCCTGTTAGAGTCTTCTGCAGGGAATCGGCTGGGCGGCGTTGGAGACTCTTTGGGACCGGATTGTTTCAGGATTTTTGCTGGTCCGGAGGTGTCTGGACATCGATTTGGAGGGAAGGTAACAGAGAGGATTCGTCTGTGAAATATACACGGAGATCCCAGCTACCTGCAGAGGATTCCCTTCTTGGGTAGGCGGAGACGAGGCATCTAGCCCCGCTCGGTGGGGCTGAGCCAGGCCGGGCCGGGCCGCGGTAGCGTTTGGAGCCGGGCGGGGCCGGTGCAGGCCCCGGCTGCGGGCCGCGGTAGCGCTTGGAGCCGGGCGGGGCCGGTGCAGGCCCCGGCTGCGGGCCGCGGTAGCGCTTGGAGCCGGGCGGGGCCGGTGCAGGCCCCGGCTGCGGGCCGCGGTAGCGCTTGGAGCCGGGCGGGGCCGGTGCAGGCCCCGGCTGCGGGCCGCGGTAGCGCTTGGAGCCGGGCGGGGCCGGTGCAGGCCCCGGCTGCGGGCCGCGGTAGCGCTTGGAGCCGGGCGGGGCCGGTGCAGGCCCCGGCTGCGGGCCGCGGTAGCGCTTGGAGCCGGGCGGGGCCGGTTCAGGCCCCGGCTGCGGGCCGCGGTAGCGTTTGGAGCCGGGCGGGCCCGGGTCAGGCCGCGGCGGGTACGGAGCCGGGCAGGGCCGGTCCAGGCCGCGGTGGCGGGAGGTGGATGCCGGAGCCGGCTGGGCCGCTGTAGCGAGCGGAGCTGGGCGGAGCCAGGCCAGGCCAAGGCGGCGTGAGGAGCCGGGCGGAGCCGGGCCTGCGGAGGGGTTTCTGTTTTGTTTTGTTTTTTTTTGTTTGTTTGTTTGTTTGTTTTTTTAATTTTACTTAAATTTTTTTTTTTTTTTTTTTGAGCATCTGCAGTACAGGGGAGTTCGTGGGCCCTGGGCGGCCTATTGGGGGTTTGTGGGAAGGGAGGTGCTTGCAGACCCATTTGGGCAGACAGACGGGGGGGTTTTAGGGCAAAGCGGGGGGAAGTTGTTGTTTTAGATAGTGTTGCAATTGTGACACGTGTGTACCTGTATCTCTCTTCTCCCTATCCGTTCCCCACCGTTTGCCCATCCTCTTTTTCTTTCTTCCTTTCTTCTTGCCTTTCTTTTTTCTCTATTATAATTAGTTTGTTTTTTTTTTTTGTTTTTTTTTCGGTTTTCTCTTTCCCTCTTGTCCCTCATCTTCCACTTATTTTTACTTTAATTCAAGTATACAATAGGTGCTACAGGGAACACCTCACATTTGCTGGGTTTTCCCATCCTCCACTGCCTCATTTCTGTGTGAACTGATTTAGGCTACCTACACTATCCCCCTTCCCCTGCATCTTGATATCCACTATCATCTACTGTCTCTCCTATATTCCACCCCCCACCTCCCGTTCTTTGATCCACAAAGTGTCTAACTCTTAATTTCTAATACCTTTGTTCTGTTTTCTATCTATTATCCACTCTTGAAACTATTACCTTTCTTTTCTTTTTCCCTCTCTCATGAAAACAATAGCTGTGTAGTTCATACCATATTCCTCCCAAATTTAGTCATCAACTTCATAAAAGGTACTCTACCTACAGCTATAACTCTATACAATCTACATGAATCTAACCTCCATCCTTCCAGATCTCATATTCCTGCTTTATTAACATACATCACCAATACAACTTTACACTTTTCCCTTGCTTACACAATTGCCTTTCCCCAACACTAATACTTTCCTCTAAAGTGAACTTAACCAACAACAAGTAACTAGAATAAGAAGAAAAAAGTGACAAAGAGAAGATATAACACCTGTGCAAAAATAACAACTAATTAACCTCCAAGAGCAGACAAAGAAGCTAAGGAACTGATTAAATTCGTCAAAATAAAGAGATGACCAGAAAGCAACAAAAATCTACGAACCAAACCAATAATCAGGAAAACATGGCTGAATCCAATCAACAAACCAATAATCACGAAGGGGAGCAAAACTTGGCACAAGCAATGAAAGATCTCAGAACATTTATCACCGACAAATTTGATGCAGTAATGAAAGAGGTTAACAACATGAAGACATCACTTGGAGGGGAAATTGCAGACATACGCAAAAACATAACAGATATGATGGGAATGAACACCACAGTTCAAGAAATCAAAAATACACTTGCAGCAAATATCAGCAGACTAGAAGAGACAGAGCAGAGAATTAGTGATGTGGAAGACAGTACATCAGAAATCAAACAGATAGTAGAAGGGGTCAATAAGAAGATAGAAAAAATCCAATTAGGATTTAGGGACCTGAATGACAATGCAAAACGCTCAAACATACGTATTATAGGCATTCCAGAAGGTGAAGAGAAGGGAAAGGGGTCAGAAAGAGTGTTGCAGGAAATAATGACTGAAAACTTCCCAAATCTACTGAAAGAGACAGATGTACATATCCAAGAAGCACAGCGCACTCCACAAGTCATAAACCCCAACAGGCCCACCCCAAGACATATACTTGTCAAATTATCCAATGCTCAAGACAAAGAGAAGATCCTAAAAGCAGCAAGAGAAAAGAAAACCATCACATACAAGGGAAGCTCAATTAGATTAAGTGCTGATTTCTCTTCTGAAACCATGGAGGCAAGAAGACAGTGGTATGATATAGTCAAGGTACTAAAGGGAAAAAATTTCCAACCAAGAATACTCTATCCAGCTAAACTAGCATTCAAACATGAGGGAGAGTTCAAAATATTCGCAGACAAACAGAAACTGAAAGAGTATACCAACAAGAAACCTCCCCTTCAAGAAATTCTAAAGGGAGTTCTGCAGGAAGAAAGGAAAAAACAGGAAAGGCAAAGTTGGAGGAGAGTATAAGACCAACAACAACAACAAAAAAGACAAAAAAAATATACAAACAAAATATGACAAACACAAATCCAATCAAAATATGGCTAACACAAATAATTCCTTGATAGTAATAACACTGAATGTCAATGGATTAAACTCACCTATCAAAAGATTCAGACTGGGACACTGGATAAGGAAATATGACCCATCCATATGCTGTCTACAAGAGACACATCTTAGACCCAGAGACGCATGGAGATTGAAAGTGAAAGGCTGGAAAACAATCATACAAGCTAACAATAACCAAAAAAAGGCAGGAGTAGCTATATTAATATCAGACAAAATAGACTTTAAATGTGAAACAATTGTGAGAGACAAAGAAGGATACTACATTTTAGTCAAAGGGAAAATCTGTCAAGAAGATCGAACAATCATAAATATCTATGCCCCTAACAAGGGTGCCTCTAAATACGTCAGGCAAACGCTGGAAAAACTAAGTGAAAGAATAGATACATCTACAATTATAGTGGGGGATTTTAATACACCACTATCAATTCTGGACAGAACATCTCAAAAGAGAATCACCAAAGACACAAAACATCTGAATAGTATATTAGAGGAGCTCGATCTAATAGACATATATAGATCGCTACACCCAAACACAGCAGGATATACATTTTTCTCAAGCGCACATGGATCATTCTCCAAGATAGATCATATGCTAGGCCACAAAGAAAGGCTGAACGAATTCAGAAAGATTGAAATCATACAAAACATTATCTCTGACCACAGTGGAGTCAAGCTGGAGATTTGCAAGGGAAAGAAGCCCAGATTTCACACCACGATTTGGAAATTAAACAACACACTCTTAGAAAAACAGTGGGTCAAAGAGGAAATCTCAAAAGAAATCAATGACTACCTTGAAACAAATGATAATGATAACACAACATACCAAAATTTATGGGATGCAGCAAAAGCAGTACTGAGAGGGAAGTTTATAGCCATAAATTCATATATCAAAAAAGAAGAAAGAGCAAAAATTGAAGAACTAACTGCACATTTGAAGGAATTAGAAAAACAACAACAAACTAACCCAACAGGAAGAAGAACGAAGGAAATAACAAAGATAAGAGCAGAACTAAATGAAATAGAAAATAAGAAAGCACTTGAACAGATAAACAAGACCAAGAGCTGGGTTTTTTTGAGATTAACAAAATTGACAAACCTTTAGCAACACTAACAAAGAAAAAAAGAGAGAAGATGCAAATACACAAAATAAGAAATGAGAAAGGCGATATCACCACTGACCCCACAGAAATAAAGACTATCATAAGAGGATATTTTGAAAAACTATATTCCAACAAAAATGACAATCTAGAGGAAATGGACAAATTCCTAGAAACACATAAACAGCCCATATTGACAAAAGAAGAAATTGATGATCTTAACAAACCAATCACAAGCAGAGAGATAGAATCAGTTATTAAAAATCTCCCAACTAAGAAGAGCCCAGGGCCAGATGGCTTCACAGGTGAATTCTATAAAACATTCCGGAAAGAACTGACACCAATCCTGCTGAAACTATTCCAAACCATCGAAACAGAAAGAACATTACCCAACTCCTTCTATGATGCCAACATTACCCTAGTACCAAAGCCAAACAAAGACATCACAAGAAAGGAAAATTACAGACCAATTTCTCTAATGAACCTAGACGCAAAAATACTTAACAAAATACTTGCTAATCGTATTCAACAACACATTAAACGAATTATACACCACGACCAAGTGGGATTCATCCCAGGTATGCAAGGATGGTTCAACATAAGAAAATCAATCAACGTAATACACCATATAAACAGATTGAAGGAAAAAAATCACATGATTATATCTATTGATGCAGAAAAAGCATTTGACAAAATACAGCACCCTTTCTTGATAAAAACACTCCAAATGATTGGAATACAAGGAAATTTTTTGAACATGATAAAGAGTATATATGAAAAACCTAAAGCCAATATTGTTTACAATGGAGAAATCCTAGACTCCTTCCCTCTAAACTCAGGAACAAGACAAGGATGCCCACTGTCGCCGCTCCTATTTAACATTGTCTTAGAAGTACTTGCTCGAGCACTGAGGCAAGAACCAGAAATAAAAGGCATTCAAATTGGAAAGGAAGAAGTCAAAATTTCATTATTTGCAGATGACATGATCCTATACATAGAAAACCCTGAGAGATCTACAACGAAGATTCTAGAACTCATAAATGAGTTTAGTAAAGTCGCAGGTTATAAGATCAATGCGCAAAAATCAGTAGCATTTCTGTACACCAATAATGAGCAAGATCAGGAGGAAATCAAGAAACAAATACCATTCACAATAGTAAATAAAAAAATCAAATACTTAGGAATAAATTTAACTAAAGAGGTAAAGAACTTATACACTGAGAACTATACAAGATTGTTCAAGGAAATCAAAGAAGACCTAAATAAATGGAAGACTATTCCTTGTTCATGGATAGGAAGAGTGAACATTATTAAGATGTCTATCCTACCAAAATTGATCTACACATTCAATGCAATCCCAATAAAAATCAATGCAGCCTTCTTTAAGGAACTAGAAAAACTAACTATGAAATTTATTTGGAAAGGAAAGAGTCCCCGAATAGCCAAAGACATACTGAAAAAGAAAAACGAAATTGGAGGAATCACACTACCTGACTTCAAAACATACTATAAAGCTACGGTGGTGAAAACAGCATGGTATTGGCATAAGGAGAGACATATAGACCAATGGAATCGAATTGAAAGCTCTGATATAGAACCTCACATATACAACCACATAATATTCGATAAAGCCACCAAACCCTCTCAACTGGGAGAGAGTGGCCTATTCAACAAATGGTGTCTGGAGAACTGGATAGCCATATGTAGAAGAATGAAAGAGGATTACCATCTCACACCTTATACAAAGATCAACTCAAGATGGATCAAAGACCTAAATATAAAAGCCAAGACCATAAAAACCTTAGAAAGCAGTGTAGGGAAACATCTACAGGACCTTGTAATAGGTAATGGATTTATGAATATCTCACCAAAAGCACGAGCAGCAAAAGAACTAATAGATAAATGGGACTTCCTCAAAATTAAAGCCTTCTGCACCTCAAAGGAGTTTGTCAAGAAAGTAAAAAGGGAGACCACACAGTGGGAGAAAATATTTGGCAATCAGATATGTGATAAGAAACTTATAACTTGCATATATAAAGAACTCCTACATCTTGAAAATAAAAAGATAAACAATCCATTTAAAAAATGGGAAAAAGACTTAAACAGACACTTCTCCGAAGAAGAAATACAAATGGCAAGAAAGCACATGAAAAAATGTTCCAAATCTCTAGCTATCAGGGAAATGCAAATCAAAACCACAATGAGATACCATCTTACACCCATAAGATTGGCAGCTATGAAAAAAACAGAAGAATACAAGTGCTGGAGAGGATGTGAAGGAAGGGGAACACTCATCCACTGCTGGTGGGAATGCAGAAGGATCCAACCATTCTGGAGAACAGTATGGCGGTTTCTCAAAAAACTAGCCATAGATTTGCCATATGACCCAGCAATACCACTGCTGGGAATATACCCAGCAGAACTGAAAACAAGAACACAAACCAATATATGTACACCAATGTTCATAGCAGCATTGTTCACTATTGCCAAAAGTTGGAATCAACCCAAATGCCCATCAACAGACGAGTGGATCAATAAAATGTGGTATATACACACAATGGAATACTACTCGGCTGTAAGAACAAACACACTACAAACACATGTGATAACATGGATGAATCTTGAGAACCTTATGTTGAGTGAAGCAACCCAGACATTGAAGGACAAATACTACATGACCTCAATGATATGAAATAAACAAGCTGCCCTAGATAGCAAGAGACTGAACGATAGGCTTGCAGGAAATCGGAGGGTGGAGGAAGGATATGAGCCGATGTCTGCAGGGGTGGAATTTAAGACGAGATGGTGGTAAGTATGAACACAAAGAAGAGATAAAAGGGGGGCAAGGGGTTGCCTTTGCTTGGGGCTTTGCGGGTTTGAGGGTGGCTGGGGAGGGACGGGTGGGTAACGTTGCCCAAAAGTGGGGGGAGGGAGGGGTAGCATACGAACCAGGAGAGGGTCAGGTGTTGGTGGAGAGTAAAATGCCGAGAAAATCATATCAAAATATAATAAAGAGGGTTACCTGTTTAGAATGCTCGGAGGGGAGGGTCTGATGCAGGACGGGCTCCTGGGGAATGTCTAAATGCTCATTCTGCCAGAGTGGGTGACACCATGGGGTAGAAACCCAAGTAGTGAGAGTGGGGGTGGACCCACATCCTGGGGAGGACTAATGCCATCCAATAGAGGGAACTGTATCCCTCGAGAGAAAGGGTGGCTCCCAGGGCATTGGGGCAGTTGAGCAAGTTAGGCCCTGAACACTATTCCATCTATCTCTGGAAGTGGCTCCTCAGGAAACGGAGGTTGGCTATCACTGAGGGCACTAAGGTGGAAGGGAAAATGGACGTTAAATGTGTGGAACCAAAGTAAATGGGGGGTAAGAGAGGAGTTTCTTGAGAGTACACAAGGATGGATATAAAACATGTAATATTACACCATAACATATAGGAGATGACAGACTGATAATGTAAACCATAATGTAAAACATAGGATAACTAAAAATGTAAAGAACTGTGTATCCTAAAGTATGCACCATAATGTAAATACAGATGTCACCTTGTTAGAAAGCTAATGTCTCAGACTCTGTACATCACTTTAAGTAAATATGATATGAATAGGGCGTAAGAGTATCACTGTGGAAGGGAAAAGGTTTTCTGGTGGATGTGTGGGAGTGCTGTATATTATATATATATACATTGCTGTGGTCTAGGACTCCTGTGAAGAAAAGCTGAATAATTAGGGGGGGGGGGAAAAAAAAAAAAGAAAAAATAGGATGTGGAATTTTTTCAAGTCAACATTCTTTATCTAAGTTCTTTATCTAACTTTATCCAAGTTCTTTATCTATCCTTTAAACTCATCGCTATATGCCATTCCCTAGTAAGGGACCATGACATTATATTGGGCTTCAAATTTCGGGGAGTTCTGGATCACAGAGTGTTTCAACAATGGCAATGGAGGGATACTGGTATGGGATACCAATGACAGATGATATATGACTGACAGGGAGCTGTACAGAACATATGTCCAGGGTGCATGGTAATGTTTGGATATACTCATAGTGGCAACAATTAAAAACCACAGTAGGGGGGGTACTGGGTTCCCGGCCAGTGGTGCTCTGTCGTGGTCCCTAGGGGAGCAGCGACAGTCTCCCAGGTACAGTGGTGGGGACCGGGAGGGAGTGAGGGTTCAACAGTGAGCCCCTGATACTAATGACTATGCTTGTGAGCTGATAAACCCAAAATAATAACAAGGCCTAGAGCAACTTTGTGCCTGGGAATTTCCTTCTGTCAGCCTTCATGTTACTCAAATGTGGCCAGTCTCGAAGCCAAACTCAGCATGTAAATGCAATGCCTTCCCCCCAGCGTGGGACATGACACCCGGGGATGAGCCTCCCTGGCAATGAGGGACCACTATCAACTACCAACTGATGATGCAACTGGAAAATGACCTTATACGGAAGGTTCAATGCGGATCAGCAGAATATCCATGTCTACATAAAATATCATGACTTTAAAATGCTGTTTGACCTAAAGTAAGGGGGAAATGGAAAGGAGAAATGAGTTTATATGGCTACGAGTTTCTAAAAAAGAGTCTGGAGGCTGGCAGAAGGTTTGCCCTCATGCACAACTGAGCAGAGTCAGAGAGACAGATAAAGCAGATACAACCCCCAGATATTGGTTCCTTTGAGGGCTAAAGAGACCCATGGGAGTTATGGTCATGGCCGATGGGGTTAACTACCAGGGCAGATGGCCCCTCTTTGGAAATGGTGTTTATGTGTGATGAATCTGGACTCAGATGGGATCTCCCTTCATAAGACTTTCATGCTAATGTGCTGGAGGTGCAGTTAATGTTGGGGTTTAAGATATATTTAGGGGATTTGAATCTCTGGACTGACAATGTGATAGCCAGATCCTGAGCCTCAACAGACTCCAGCACCTACAATCTGATTTATTGGACTTACCACACTCAGCTAAGATGGAGGTGAAGAAGGACAACCACCACACCATGGAGCCTAGAGTGATTACAACTGAAAATGGGAGGATTGCATCCAGCATCCAGGTGGAATCTGAGCCTCCTCTTGACATAAAGGTGCAATGGACACAACCAATCCAGTGTCCACATAGAAGAGGTGGCATTGGATTGGGAAAAGTGGACATAATGGACAAAGGGTATGGGGAAAGGCAGGAAGAGATGAGAGGTGGAGGCGTCTTCAGGACATGGAGCTGCCCTGGATGGTGCTTCAGAGGTAATCACCGGACATTGTAAATCCTCACAGGGCCTACATGATGGAATAGAGGAGAGTATGGGCCATGATGTGAACCAATGTATATGAGGTGCAGAGGTGCCCAAAGATGTACTTACCAAATCCAATGGATGTGTCATGATGATGGGAACGAGTGTTGTTGGGGGGGGGGGGGGAGAGGGGGGGGTGGGGGGGTGGGGTTGAATGGGACCTCACATATATATTTTTAATGTAATATTATTACAAAGTCAATAAAAAATAAAAAAATTAAAAAAAAAAAAGGCTTAATTACTGCATTCCTACGTTAAAAGCATAGCCATGAAAACAGCACATCTCTCTTTGTGACACCACTATGCCTCAGTTTCCAACAATGCAAGACAACTAACAAGAAAGTGAGGACAACTACCACACCAAGGAACCAAGAGAGTCTACAACTGTAATCAAGAGAGTCCCATCCATTTTAGCCATAGGGGATTGAAGTCCCCTCTCAATTAGAGGTGGAGTGGACATCACCATTCCAGAATCCTCAGGATTGGAGAATAAAATATGTACTAGAGTGGACTTACTGGTATTCTACTATTGAATTATTGGGAGTCTAGCAATGGAAGAAATTATATCATTGACATGGAGACAGTGGCTACTGGAGGCACTGAAGTCAGAGGGAAAAAGAGGTGTAATATGGGAGCATTTTCAGGACTTGGAATTGTCATGAATGACATTGCCAAGACAGATATAGGCCATTATGTATCCCACTATAACCTACAGAATGGAGTGGAAGAGAATGTAAAGTACAATGTCAAGCATAATCCATGCTGTGTGGCAATGCTCCAAAATGTGTTGATCAATTGCAATGAATGTATCACGCTAATGAAAGAATGTTAATGTGGGGAAACATGGGAGGTGTGGGGAGTGGGGCACATGGGAATCCCTTATATTTTGTAACATAACATTTTATGTAATTTAAGTATCTTTTAAAAATAAATTTTAAAAATATATTTTAAAGATTTATTTATTTATTTATTTCTCTCCCTCCGCTTCCCTTCCCCCCCACCCCTAAGTTGTCTGCTCTCTGTGTCCACTCGCTGTGTGTTCTTCTGTGACCACTTCT
This sequence comes from Dasypus novemcinctus, assembly GCF_030445035.2. Lineage (NCBI taxonomy): Eukaryota > Metazoa > Chordata > Mammalia > Cingulata > Dasypodidae > Dasypus > Dasypus novemcinctus. Next base: position 52,682,032 of record NC_080695.1, on the reverse strand, counting down.
ATCCTTATCAGTGGCACCAGGAATCTGTGTTTCTTTTTTTGTTGTTGCATCATCTTGTTGGGTCAGCTCTCCATGTGTGTGGCACCATTCTTGGGCAGGCTGCACTTTCTTTCACGCTGGAGGCTCTCAATACGGGGTGCACTCCTTGTGCATGGGCTCCCCTATGCAGTGAACACCCTGTGTGGCACAGCACTCCTTGCATGCATCAGCACTGTGCATGGGCCAGCTCCACATAGGTCAAGGAGACCCGGGGTTTGAACCATGGACCTCCCATGTAGTAGGCAGATGCCCTATCCATTGGGCCAAGTCCGCTTCCCAAAAATATATATATTTTTTAAAAGACAGCATGGTACTGGCACGAGGACAGATGTAGAGATGAATGGAATCATTTTGAGAGTTCAGAAATAAACCCTGACATCTATGACCAACTGGTTTTTGACAAGGGTGTCAAGTCCACTCAATTGGGAAAGAATTGTTTCTTCAACAAATGGTGCTGGGAAAACTGGATAGCCATATGGAAAAGAATGAAAGTGAACCCCTAACTCCCACCACATACTAAAATTAACTCAAAATAGATCAAGACCTAAATATAAGAATAAAAACTATAAAACTCCTACCAAAAATGTAGGGAAGCATCTTCAGGTCCTTATGTTCAGCACTGGTTTCTTAAATTTTATACCAAAAGCATGAACAACAAAGGAAAAAATAGATAAATGGGACATTATCAAAATTAAATTCTTTTTTTCAAGGACTTCATCATGAAAGCAAAATGAAAACCTACAGCATGGGAAAAAATATTTGGAAACTACATACCTGATAAGAGTTTACTATTCAGACTATATTAAGAAATCCTACTCAACAACAAAAAGACAAGCAACTCAGGATGTGCAGAAATAGGAACCTTAGTTCATTTTTGGTGGGAATGTAAAATCATGTAACCACTGTGGAAAAGTTCAGCGATTTCTCAGAAAGTTAAGTATAGAATTACTATATGGCTCAGCAATCCTGTTTCTAGGTATATACTCAAAAGAATTGAAAGCAGGGACTTGAACAGATATTTGCATACTGGTGTCTTTTGGCAAGTCACATTTGCCAAAAGACAGATGTAACTGTGTATCCATCAACAGATGAATGGGCAAACAAAATGGGATACACATACCATGGAAAAGTATTCAGCATGAAAAGGAATGAAGTCCTGATCCATGCGACAACATGGATGAACCTTGAAGGCATCATCTTGAGTGAAATAAGCCAAACATTAAAGGATAAATGTTGTTTGATCTCACTGATATGACATAATTGGAATGTGCAAATTAAACACATCAGAAACTAGAATACAGGTGGCCAGGGTATGGGTGGAGTATGACAATGGGGAGTTAATTCTTCATTGGTATAGACTTTCTATTTGTGGTGATAGAAAAGTTTTGGTAATGGATGGTGATGATGTTACCCCAAAATTGTGAATATAATTGACAACACTGACTTGTATATTTGAAGGTGGTTAAAGGGGGAAATTTTAGGTTGTCTCCCTATTTTACCAAAGTAAAAAAGATTTTAAACCATAAAACTATACAACATAGTGAACGTTAATGTAAACAATGGACTAGAGTTAACAGTACAATTATAATAATATTCTTTCATCAAGTGTAACAAAGGCACCATACTAATGCAGTGTTAAGAGGGAAAACTGTGGTGTGAGAGGTGGGAATATGGGAACTCTGTGTTTCTTCCATGATATTTCTGTAATCCTACAACTTCTCTAATAAAAAACAAAACAAAACCCAGAGTAAAACTCCAACTTTTCCACTTCCATACTCAGATCCACCAATTTTAATATTTTGCCACACTTACTGTATCATTTTATCTATCTATCCATCTATCTATTCATCTCTCTATCTATTTTCTAAACATTGGAGAGTCAACTGTATTCAACATGCTCCTTGAACACAATGCAGAAGAGGAGAGTTTTACATTCATTTTTGGGAGCCCTGATTTGGAGTCAGGAATTGGACAATGACAGATTCGGTTGTGAGCCGAATGAGGAGTGGACCCTGGCAGTGGGCAGTCAGGAGGCACATGAAGAGACCAGCCATTGGCAGCAGTGGCAAAACCAGCCAAGAGAAGTTGAAGAATGAGACCATCATTCAAGCTGAGAAACCCAATAGTAAGAGATATCAATAATAAGAGATAATAAGGGAGGGGGGAATGGGTTTATTGCTAAGAAAAATAAAAATAAAACAAAATATGATGCAATGAAATACTGAAACCATTCTCAAAAAAAGAGAGAGAAAGATCCTGGTGATAGAGAAACAGAGAACAGAGCGAATGCATCTATAATAATTACTATGATCACAGTGACATCACCTCAGGAACACCAAAAGAGGAGAAAGCAGAAAAGTAAAAGAAAAAGACACACTCTAAGGTCAAAGCCAAGAGGGAAACTTCCCCTGCAGATCTTCCCATTGACCTGAATGAACCAAAATGCTCTCTGTGCAAGAGGTCCCGTTTCTCTTGCCTGAGATATAATCATAAGCCAAAGGGCAAGAGGTGCTGTCCCAAATGTAGAAGGGAGAAAACAAAACAAACAAAAAACAATACAGAAAGCACTGGAGATACCCAAAAAAAGAGCTTCTAACAGGTAGTCTGGGGACATTCATTTAGCAGTGAGGGGGGAAAAACAGTGTATTGGGAAGTGGACTTGGCCCAATGGATGGGGCATCTGCCTACCACATGGGAGGTCCACGGTTCAAACCCTAGGCCTCCTTGATCCATGTGGAGATGGCCCATGCACAGTACTGATGCATACAAGGAGTGCTGTGCCATGCAGGGGTGTCCCCCATGTAGGGGAGCCCCACATGCAAGGAGTACACCCCATAAGGAGAGCCTCCCAGCATGAGAGAAAGTGCAGCCTGCCCAAGAATGGTGCTGCACACACGGAGAGCTGACACAAGATGTTGCAACAAAAAGAAATACAGATTCCAGGTGTCACTGATAAGGATAGAAGTGGTCACAGAAGAACACACAGTGAATGGACACAGAGGGCAGACAACCGGGGGGGAGGATGGGAAATAAAAACGAAACAAAACAGTATATTTATTACATTGCCACTTTGGTTGAGATGTAAGAATTGGAATATGTATATTTGGAAAGAATGTTAGAAAAGGAAACATTCCTTTGATAGGATAGCACTGATTTTTCTCTTTCATTTTCATTGTTATACAAATATGTATCACAAGAAAGTGGTCTGTGGCTCAACATTTTAGAAACTACAAATACATGTTTGATTTAAAAATATCCAAGTGATTTCTGATGTGTATGACTTGGAAGAAACATACCACATTAAAAAGTGGAAAGGAAAGATTTCATTTATGTTTTAAAAAAATATATTGACAAACTATTATATTATTAATAGAATATATTTTAATAAAAATCCTGTCATTGCTTTATGAATAATTTTCAAAATTTAGCCATGTTGATAAAAATAAAGCCCAATGCAAATTTGTTTCTTGCTACCATAATGTATATTCATATAATTGTTCAGTAACAAGGATTTAAAGTTAGAAGATTATTTTTCACAAGGTAAATGATTATATTTATTAACAAATATGTTATATTCTGCCCCAAACAGCTATTTTTAAAGCATGGAGTATATTTTATATTAAACCAGACAGAAATGGTTTAGTCTTGTGAAAGCATGCTTTTGCCATCACAGATCATAAGGCTGCAGTCTTTAATATAAGTTGTATAAATGTACATTTCCAAATGAATTTGCACTTGCTGTATTATTATTAGAAATGCAGCCAAATGCCATTGTGAAACCAAGGAGACTTTCCTTTTGTATGTGTGAGAGCTGTACATATGTAATACTAAAGAATAAATGCAACATGGCCAGTTTGTTCCTCTCGCAGAGATTTGTTTATGTTTTTGTTTTCTTTTTTCCTTTATTTATTTATTTATTTTTTGGGGGGTATACTTAATTTTGACATAAGTAATTTTAAGAATTCTGCAATTTATATAAAGCCTTAAGCAAAGTCTGTTATCCTTACTTTAGGTTAATAATAAAGTAGAAGTTACCTAATGGCCAAAAAATAAATATGTGTCAAAAAGAATATTTCTTTAAACTAGGGGTGAGAAAATTACAGCCCATAGACAAAATCTGGCCAACCTGATTTTGAATGGTGTGTGAGCTAAGAAGGCTCTTTATATTTGTAAATGATTTAAAAAATCTAAAGAAGAATATTTTGTGACACCTAGAAATTATATTCAATTCAAATTTTATCCATAAATAAAAGTTTTTTGGAACATAGCTATGCTTATTGGCTTTTTATACATTCTCTGACTCCTTTCATACAATGGCAGAGTTGAATACTTGCAACTGAGACCATGCAACCCCAAAAAAGAGAAAAATCATGTTTTAAACTAACTCACTCCTGTGGGACATTTTGTTTGGACCACGTCAGTGAGGCATGAGCCAGTTTGGGTCTCCGCCCTCTTGTTGGGTTTGATGCAGACACAAGAAAAGGGAGGTGCCCTGTTTAATTCTGCCATGGGAAAGAAAGGACTACAGGAAAACAGAAGCCCCCAAGAAGTTTGAAGAGCTGAGATGCAGGAAGAGACAACCCTATTGTTACCGGATTTTCATTAGCTTCTTGACTATGCTGCAGAAATGAATTTCAAGAACACGTCAGGTGAGTTAGGCCAGTAATTTATTCAGGTAAGGAGTGACAAGGAATGGGAGAAAATAACAGATCAGGGGTCCCAGGTAGAAAGGAAGGGACTGAAAAGTGGTAAAGAGGGCTGATTTACAGACTACAATTCCCCATTTTAGGTTACGAATTTCCAGGTCCACTTACTTGGCCAATTGACAGAAGAAAAATGGTGCACAGAGAGGTGCACAGAGGGCAGAACAGGGGTCCACAGGTGAGAAAGCAGGTGAGAGAGCGAGCTTGGGCCCTGGTGCCTGCCTTTTTGAACTATTGATTATCCCACCCCTTTGCGAATGGTAGGGGAGGAGTTCTAGCTGTATAATGTTTTGATTGCTTATTCCTCTCATCAGTGTCCCAGGAGGGCCCAATGATAAAGTCCTTGGCAAATATCCAGGGCTTCTCCTGACTTCTGAAAGAATTTTCTTCTGAGTAGCAGAATCTTGGAGAGGGTCTTCCAGCAGCCATCTTGGGATTATTGATGTCCATGTGGACTTCTTGCCAGGTTCCAGATCCATCTATTGATTCCCTATCTTACTAGCCAGCTTCACTATATCTGGTTGCTCACAGTTGAGCTCCAGGAGACAGTAGATTTGGAAGGAGAAGGCAGAACCTCCTCAGAGATCAGCAGCCATCTTGCTTCACCACGTGGCAATATTGCCAGATCAACAGGAGCTGACTTTGGTGAGAAAGCCTCTCTGCTGATGCCTTAAATGGACATTATGTGGCCTTGGAACTGTAAGCTTTTATCCCCAAATAAATCCCTGTTATAAAAGCCAACAGATTTCTGGTACTTTGCATCAACATCCTTTTGGCAAACTAAAACAAGGGGCTATTTGGTAGAGAAAGACAAATTATACTTGATCACACACTAAAATTTGAATGTTTTTTGTATACATACAAATAGGTATTTACTTTACAGCAAAACTCCTGATGAGGGCTCAGCTAGTGGGGGTGTGGAGTGCAGCAGGGACTGGGGCAGTGTGGGAGACTGCTTGAGGATCATCTCCCCACAGAGCAAACCTGCCCTCCAGGGCAAACCTGCCAAATGGCCACCCTCTCTCCCACAAGTCACCCCCTTCAGTGACAGATCCCCTGAGTGGACACAGCCAGTCCAGCCAAAGAGGGGGACCTGTATTTCTTACTGCAATGGTCCTTCTAGATCTTGGCCAAATGGACCTGAAAGCATCAGCACCCAGGACTCCCCAGTCCCTGATTCCATGGCCTTCCTGCCTTGCCCACACCTCCACTCTGCAGGACCCTCCCAGATCTCCAACCCAGGCCCATCACTCCCTCTCCCCATGCCCCACCTGCTCCCTCCATCCCCCCTTTGCTCCCTGTTGCTGCTTCTCTCTGCCTGTTTCTGTCTCCCTGCTTCTGTGTCTCTTTCCCTCCCACCTCCCTCTCTCTCTTCCCCCCAATTTCTTTGCCCTTGTTTCTCACCAACTCTAGCTGTTCCTCTATATTTCTGTCTCTTTCTGATTCTCTCTCCCTTCTGCTTGCTCTGGGTCCTTCTCCTGAATTGTCATGGCCTCTTCATCTCTGCCTCTATTCCTCTCCTTTATCTCTGTGTCTTTTTTTTTTAATTACTGTAATAGATATAGCTAATACATACTCTTTTTTTTAAAGATTTATTTTTAAATTATTTATCTCCCCCCTCCCCCAGTTGTCTGCTTCTGTGTCCATTTACTGTGTGCTCTTCTGTGACAACTTCTCTCTCTCAGTTCATCTCCGGATCTCTGCTTGTGTGTGTGATGCGCATGTCTCCTTTCCTCTCTCCCAAGCTATTACTTCTCTTTGGCTCTATCCATCTCCTCCCCACTCTCTCCCTGACTCTCTCTAGTGTTCTTTCATCCTTCCTTCCTTTATTTTTTCCCCTTCAGTACATCTTTGTTTCTTTCTCCCTCCGCATCTCAATATCCATGTATTTTTCTCCTCCATCTTTATCTCTCTCTCTCTGCCTCTCCCTGGCTGACTCCCTAAGGCCTGCTGCTCCTGCCCAGTCCAGAAGTCAAGGTCACCACATATCCTAGCCCTTGGCCAAGGTCCTGCTCACAGCAGAGGCAGCTCCAGATGTCTGCTCCTGCCTAGTTACTGACCCCCTGCTGTTGACAGCCTCTCCTGGAGCAGCCTGTGAATATCCAGGCCTAGATGCCTTGGTGTCTCACCCGGGAACCCAGGTTGCTGGCAAATGGGACCTCCCACAACTGGCAGGAGGGAAGGCCTTGTGGGTTCCCAGGGCTGCTAGGACAGAATGCAATGGATCATAGTACTTAGAGGGGAGCCAGACTTTTCCACCCAGCTCACTCCCCGTGGGAGGGGGTCATGACGACTGACTTTTGCTCTGTCCATCCCTCAGAAAGGAAATTGTAGGCAGATTGTGGGAGCTTGTGGGACTTGACAAGAAAACTCTGCTTCCAGCTCAGCTCCTGTCAGAGCCCCTCTGAACTGCTGCTACGGTGCTCTAACAAGGGCCTGGACCACTGTGGTGTCTTCTTACTGGTTTCTTTTGGCCACTTCTGGCCCCTCACACATTCCCCATCACAGAAATTGGCCCTCCACAGAGTCAAATACCTGTCTGTCTGTCTTATCATCTGGCACACTGTAACTGGCAGTCAGTGGGGCTCAGTGACCATTGACCAAAAGAGTTCACACCACCATCTCCCAGAGCAGGACATGGATGTTTCCTCCACTCAGGAAGCTTCCCTGGGACCCTCCCAGTCAGTAATGCCCCAGAGGGGAACCTTGCTTCTGCCTCATCACCTTGGTGTTGGCTTTTTCCTAGTAAAGAAATGTTAACCCCCCTTGGGGGTGCAGTGCCTGGGGGGGTGGTTGTTGGTCCTCCAGGAAGCAGACACTGGACAGGGGGTAGAATGATAGCAAGAGGTTTACTGGGAAAACACCTAGGAGATGAAGGAGGGTGAAAGCAGGATGGGACAGGGAAAGCCTTCAGAACTTAAGGCAGATCTGACACCTTTTCTAGCTTTCTAATGGCCACAGCCTACTGACCACTGCTGAGGGTCCTCTTCAAGTGTCAATATAATCGTCCTGTAAGGCAAAAGGGCCCTGGTTATTTCAATCTGATCTCATTTTTCCTTCATACATTTTGTCTTCTACAGTATGGCTGCAGCCCCTGGATGAATACTTCAGTGTGTTCTGCAGCTGTGGGTCTATATGTAATGCAACAACCTTCACCACATCTCAGATGGAGGCTCAGAATTTAACTGTGTACACATTCTCTTTTTTTATCTGGTAGGAGCTGAATTTTAATATAACACAGACTCAATGAAATGGGGATTGCGAGTCTCTGGGCCCAGACTCTGTCTAGCCATAGATTAGTGTAAAGTAATGTAATGTAATGAAGGTTGTGTGCAAATGTTTTCACTTCAACTATGAGAAGGGTGAAGGTCCAACATGGGCCAGATATTCTGGAAGATGCTCTCTTCATGTACTTTATCTCTTCATCTGTAAAACTGGCCTTATTATCCCTGTCTCAAACATGACAAAATTGAGGATCAGAATAGACCCCCCAGGAGGGTTGGTATTAGGAGCTGAGGCACAGGAGCACAGGCAAAGAATCAGGCTACAGCATGGTATGTTTGTGGATGTGAGGCTGTGAGTCAGGTGAGAACCCAGACGCTGCAGGGGATGTGGTAATGGAGGTCCAGCTGGGGATCGTGAATGCCCCACGGAGAGTCACGCTCATTCTGGAGGCCCACACAGCGCTCCTGTGAACCAGGTCTTGCCTTCACTTTGTTTCACTGGGGTGTAGGAAATTCAGGCAAACACAATTTCCTGATACAATCAAATTTCCCACCCCCTACTTGGGATTCTGTCATGCAGATCCAGAACCTTCATAATTCCAAAGGAAAAATATCATCTACATTTCAAATTATGGAGTAGGACATTATGGCAACAAGGACATTTTGATCAAGGTCATTCCCCTCTTGTGCCATCTCAACAACCTTGCTAGCAGCTCTGCCTGGACCTCACATTTGCTGTCAAACTGCAGGCTTAAGGTGCTGCCCCAATAGGAATGGCTTTCCAGGTTCACCTATTTGAATGTAAAAAAACATCCTTCTCATACCAATTTAACTCCTCCTTCTCTTCAAAATCCTCCTGATTATTTTAGAGGCCCTTCCCATCTACCTCTTTTGTACTCCAGGGCCCTCCACTGGTGCTTCCATTATAGGCAATCACATATTCTGTGCCATGTCATGGCAGTGCCACTTTCCTGTGGGGTATCTTAAGCTCTTAGAGTTAGGGGTGTGTCTTAGCCCTGACAGAGCCAGGCACAGGCTGTGGCTCTGAACACAGTGGCAGAACTGATCTTTCTGGCTGTCTATAATCAACCTTCTTCTTTGTCTCCAAGAGACAGCTCCTGGGGGGAGATGATGCAGCCCATCATGTGTCCTAAACACTTGAGGAGGGTTACAATGTCCTCAGCCAGGGTGGCCCTTGCATTGGAAAACCCAAGTAGCAACTGTGACCTTTGCTGTAAAGAATTCATACTGTTCAAATCCTCTTACTGAATGGTGGAGGGTGTGCTGGTGGGGGAGGTCCAAGAGGTCTCCAGGGTGGAGGAGGTGGCCAGCATCACAGCAGTGGGGGGGGGGGCATCCCATGGGGTAGTACATGAAGGGTGGTCCTGGGAAAGAGGGGGCCCCCTTGCAGCCATATTAACCTGCAGAGGAGAAGGATGTGAAGGTTGGAGATACTCTCATGTGAAAGATGAAACACTGAGAGCAACAGAAGCTGAAACCCGGTGAAGCAGGTCAGCACCTGGCACCTTCCCCTTGGCCAGGTTTCCAGAGAGCATCCGTGCTGGGAAACTGGACCCCCCTCATTCAGTCCCATGGACAGCTTAGAGGCAGGGGCTTTTGGGTGGCAGGGGAGAGAGGGACCTGTCCCAAAGCATTAAGAGAGGTCATTCTAAACTAAGGAAAAAGCACAATCCATGCAGACACTTGTCTATTTCCAGGGCCCTTCAGCAACACCACAGAAGCTCACTCTTCGCATATTGGAAACAGAAAGAATGAGAGGGGATGAGAGATCCATTCTCTATGCAAAGAATGAAAGCTACTCTTCAGATCCTTCCACAGGCCTCTCACATCTCACCTCCAATTCTTGAACTCTTGCTCTAATAATGATTGAAATGACAGATGAACAACTCTGTGATTATATCAAATAGCATTGACTGTACACTTTGGTTGGGTTTATGCTTTATTAATATGTATCAATAAAATTGATTTGTCTAAAAAAAAAAGTTAAATCTGACCATCCTGCTCTAAATGAAAGGGAACAGGGTCTCTGAGAGGAAGAGACAGAGCTGTGTCAACCCCCAGTCTGCCTGCCGGCCTCTGCTCACTGCCTCTGCCTGCCCCCCTGACAGAGGAGTCTTCTATCTCTGGAGCAGCTGCCCAGGGCCACAGAGCCCTCTGGGGAGATTGTATTCCTGGAGTCCTGCAGGGGACCTGGGAGAGTGTTTTCAGACAGAAACATTACCCATGAAAGTTAGAGCTGCTCAGCTATATTTATCTAAATTCACAGGTAATCCTGTATGTTAAGTATATTATGAGATGCAGATGAATTTCATCCTATGGAAAAGTGAGGTGGGAAGTCCCCATAACAGAACTAATTGTACTTTGACTTCAAGGCTGACAAATCTTGTGAGGCACGTTCAGAGAACTGACCAACTCTAACAGCTGCACAGGCCACACGAGAACCCCCACCATGTGAATGTCCCAGAGGGCCTTTGCTGGCAAAGCGCCCTCCAGGTCGTGGCTGTCTTTCATGTTTCACTATTTCACTCCTACTCGACATTTCTACTAAATTATGTAATGTCTGACAATTCAGATAATTTTTACCAAGGGTGTAAGTGGAGGGATTCTGCAATAGTACATTTCCAAACACAGATGGGGCAATGATAAATTATGGAATTTCAATGGACTCCCTTTGTCTAAGTGCACTCAAAATTGCCTGAAGCATACAATATAAGAGGGAAGGGGAACTTTTCATGTTTTTCAGTAATGAGGATGACAGCACAGGTTCTAAACAGGTAATCAGCTAGTCCAAGATGAGAGAAGGTATAAATAACAACAAAAACACATTTCAGGGGGAGCACGCATGGTTCAGTGGCTGAGCACCGCCTTCTCATGTATGAGGTCCCAGATTCAATTCCTGCTACCTCCTTAAAATAAAAAAAAGACATTTCAGTAATCTAGTGATAAAATTAAATAAAGCCCTGGGCCCCTGGGGCCCCTGAGAATGAAAAGACCTGTGCTCTCCTGCCTCTTTGAATTCCCTTGAGCTTCCTCTTAATATCTTTTGAAACAGGAAATCCCTACTAAGCTAACTGGCCTAGATAGCCAACCAAGCTCCTAGTTCCCTTTGTTTGACAAATACAAAACAAAACAAAGCCCATCTGCTCCAAACCAGCCTGTATAGGAAGGCAAACCCTCATCCAATCAATAGGAACCAAGTAAGTTTCCTTTTTACATCTATAAGTATCACCTGCTATCCCTAGAAACCCGATACTACCTCCATTCTTGGAAGTGATCTGGCTTCTTTTGCTGTAGCAAATCTCTGTGGTGTCCCTAAGACAATGCTGTAGTTTGCAAACTCCACGTAGAATTGTCTTTGCACACCAGCAAGTCAAGGAGATCCATAAAAAAATCAACTGCCCTGTGGTGGTCTGGAGCTAAGTACCCCCAGGAAAGACATGTTCTTAAACTTAATCCATTCCTGTGGGTGTGAACCCATTGTAAGTAGGACCTTTGGATAAGGTTATTTCAGTTAAGGTTCAGCCCACCTGAGAGAGGATGGGTCTTAATCCTATTACTGGAGTCCTATATATAAAACAGAATGAAATTCAGACAGACAGAAAGACACAAAGGAGTGGCCAGAAGCTGAAGTCAACAGAACTAGGAAGAGATGGCTTAAGAGGTCTGGAGAGGCTGTCTCATGCATTGCCATGTGACAGAAAAGCCAAGACAAAGGATGTCTTTGGGAAGTAAGTGCCACCTTGATGACACCTTCATTTGGACTTGTAGCCTCAAAACCATGAGCCAATAAATTCCCATTGCTGAAGTCAATCTATTGCAGGTACTCACTTTGGCAACCAGAAAACTAAAACATGGACCAGGAGAAGTAAAGTAGTGGAGAGAAGGGTCTTTCTCCTCCTGTTCCTCCCAGAAAGACCAAGCACACACACCCTTCAGGCCTCAGCCCTAAGGACTTACAGCTTCTCCAGGTGCTGCCCCAGGTGGTCTCCTGGGACTAGTGCTGCCATCAGGCCTCGGCAGAGGAGTTTGCTATTTGAAAAGGAAATGAGACAGTAGAGGGATCAGTGATCACACCAACCTGAGGCCAGAGAGGATTTGTACTAAGCTATCCAAGTTTCCTGAAATAGCTTCTTGCCATTGAAAGTGAGGCAGCACTTACCTTGCCCTCCTCTGTCCCCCCAGCAGGGAATGAGCTTCTGGAGCTGTTGCTCCACAGGGGAGCTGCACCAGGTCCTGGATCTAGGAAGACAGGAGAACTGCTGTGGGTTTCTTCAGATTTGCACATTGGGTGGGGAAGAATAACAAACCCTCCACCACCTTCCTCCATCTCTAGCTCTTTAACCCACTTGGGGCCCTCACCAGAAGCACAGAGTTACCCAGATGCTCAGATAATCCTGAGGAAGGAGGGGGTATCCCCTAACCCTTGAGGAGGACATGATGGGGCTCTGGCTGCAGGCCCAGTGTTTTCTCAGTGAGTCAAGCAATTGTGGACAGGTCAGGGCCCAGACTAGCATGAAAACCAGGGGTCTCCCAAGAGACACAGGAGAAGTCAAAGTCTAAATCAAGAGTAGAAATCAGAAGAAGAGCTTTGGATGGGAAAAATGTCAACAAACCCTACACAGTAAGATCCCAACTCCTGCTCTTCAAGCCCTGACACTTATATCTTGGTAATGAGGAAAAGAAAGAACTATAGGGGTATTAATCATGAAGTGTGAGGCTTACATTTATTAGGTTAGAGGAGCAAAATTTCCTGGAAATATATAGAGTATTGTAATTATCAATAAAAAGTTCAAATGAACAAAAAAATGTGATCACTAACAGTAATAAATATAAGCTTGATACCTTAAAGCAGCTCTTGTAGTAGACTACATATTCACTAAGACAAATCAAAAAAATTGCTTCTCCAGTTAAGTCATAGATGCCACATTCTAAGTTGTTTGGTGTGATTTTTCTCAAAAGAAGTTTACTACAAGGGAGGAACTGGGCACCTAACCAAAAACTTTCTGGTGACATCTCTTCAGTCAAGAGTAAACCCAAGGATGGGGTAGAGGGTGTTTGCTGACATTTGAGAGACACGAGCTGCCTCCATTTACAGGGGATAGACTCAAGAAGCCACTGTGGCTGGGGGAGCTGAGATGACAGCATCTGGCATCCTGTGAAGCAACTCACTCTCTTTGGCAAGGGTGTGGGATTGTTTTCAGGCTGCACAAGAACTGCCCACCAGAGCCAAAAGCATTTTATGTGGACTTTGCAGCAGAAATTATTTTACAACTTGTGACACTTTGAAGCTTTTGGTGGCTCCCAAAAATAACCATCTTGTTAGAGCTAATCCATTCCTGTGCATGTAAAACTATTGTACATGGGAACTCTTCATTAAATGTCTTCTGTTAAGGGCCTCTAAATAGGTTGCATGACCCAGGGTGGGTCTTAATCCTCTTTCTGTAAATCTTTTATAAATGGAGAACTAAATGCAGCAGAAACAGAGAAAAAAGCTGGGGAGACAAGAGAAATACTGAGAGGCCAAGGGAAATGTCCCAGAGGCTGGAGTCAGAAGAGACCAGAGTACTGGAGAGAGGCCCCCTGAGAAGGTGAAAGAGAGAGGAGTGATGAGCCTGATTACCCACAGCTGCCATCAGAGAGAAAGTAAGTCTGGAGGAGAAGGGAGAGACAAGGGAGCCACCATTATGTCTTGCCATGGGCCTGAGCACCCACAGCTGCAACCTGGTGAGAAGACATCTCTTAAGGAGGCCTTGATTTGGGCACTTGTACCACCTCAGAACTGGAAGCTTTAACCTACTAAATTCCCATTGTAAAAGCCAACCCATTTCCAGGAAACTGCTCCCAGCAGCTTTTGGCAAACTGAAAGATGGCTCTTCACAGGGTGCTGCCTACCTCTTGGTGGAGGGTAGTGCATATCAGGCCTTCACAGCACCCATGTCTTAATGCCACCCTCCTCTTGGGGCTTCCTATTTTGGGTTATTTCCAGTCTTCAATATAGAAAGAGAACAGAATTGAATAAAAATGAGAAAATCACACACTTTAGTAGCTACCACACAACTTGGAATTAAAAACTTGAAAACACTCTTTTAAAAATGGACATCAAAATGTCATACCTCTAAGTATGACTTTTTCAAGGAACATGATGTGGACAGACCTAGTCTCAAATATTTAAAACATGTATAGGGGGGTAGCGCTTCCACCTGGAGCCCCATCCCCACAGGTCCGGCTGCCGATCTGCAACGGAATTGGATTTTGGGCAATAAGGGGACACAATTGGGAGACTGTTGTAGGGTGCAGTGAGGGAGGAAGTCACGTCTGGAAGCTGATTGGGGAATATTTTGCGAAGTTTGGGATTTCGGATCTTAGAGTCTGTTTTCGGCGTTTCCAGCTGAAGCCCACCCCACCTGGCGGGGCTTGGGATCTGGGTCATTGAACTGGCTGTGGTGTAGAGGCGCCCTCAAGTGGCCGTTGCGTGGGAGGACAGGGAGGGAGCTGTCCAAAGGCTGAAACCCTGAGGAGTAGGTGAATTGCAGGGATCAGACATTCAATATAGAAATCGCGGACCTGGCTTCCCCCACGGGGCTGGCACCCAGCTACGGGGATCCCTGAGGGCTGTGTTGCACTGTGGGGCTCCTAAGCTTTCTGTGGACCAGATTTGAGGTTGCCAGGTCTGGGTCCCCTGGACTCTGGCGGTCCACACCCCAGACTCACACCTCTTGAGTCTTCAGTGTCTCAGACTTTCCACCCCTGAATCCATCACGCCCTGGGGTCTACCTGGGGTCCTTGAGTGCCCTGGACCTTAACGTTTGCATTTTATCTTTATTGGTTCATATTGTTTTGTTTTTTATTTTCACTTTATCTTATTTTTTACTCTTTTTGACACCCTGATTGCTAATATTGCATTATCCCCTAGTCTTTTCTCCTAGTGTGTCCCCCAAAGTCCTTTTCTTTTTATACAGTTATTTAGGGGTTTTTTGCTTGTTGTTTTAGATAGTGTTGCAATTGTGACACGTGTATACCTGTATCTCTCTTCCCCCTATCTGTTCCCCACCGTTTGCCCATCCTCTTTTTCTTTCTTCCTTTCTTCTTGTCTTTCTTTTTTTCTTTATTATAATTAGTTTTTTTTTCGGTTTTCTCTTTCCCTCTTGTCCCTCATTTTCCACTTATTTTATTTTAATTCAAGTACACAATAGGTGCTACAGGGAACACCTCACATTTGCTGGGTTTTCCCATCCTCCACTGCCTCATTTCTGTGTGAACTGATTTAGGCTACCTACACGATCCCCCTTCCCCTGCATCTTGATATCCACTATCATCTACTGTCTCTCCTATATTCCACCCCCCACCTCCCGTTCTTTGATCCACAAAGTGTCTAACTCTTAATTTCTAATACCTTTGTTCTGTTTTCTGTCTGGTATCCACTCTTGAAACTATTACCTTTCTTTTCTTTTTCCCTCTCTCATGAAAACAATAGCTTTGTAGTTCATACCATATTCCTCCCATATTCAGTCATCTACTTCATAAAAGGTACTCTACCTACAGCTATAACTCTATACAATCTACATGAATCTAACCTCCATCCTCCCAGATCTCATATTCTTGCTTTGTTAACATACATCACCAATACTACTTTACACTTTTCCCTTGCTTACACAATTGCCTTTCCCCAACACTAATACTTTCCTCTAAAGTGAACTTAACCAACAACAAGTAACTAGAATAAGAAGAAAAAAGTGACAAAGAGAAGATATAACACCTATGCAAAAATAACAACTAATTAACCTCCAAGAGCAGACAAAGAAGCTAAGGAACTGATTAAATTCGTCAAAATAAAGAGATGACCAGAAAGCAACAAAAATCTACAAACCAAACCAAACATCAGGAAAACATGGCTGAATCCAATCAACAAACCAATAATCACGAAGGGGAGCAAAACTTGGCACAAGCAATGAAAGATCTCAGAACATTTATCACCGAAAAATTTGATGCAGTAATGAAAGAGGTTAACAACATGAAGACATCACTTGGAGGGGAAATTGCAGACATACGCAAAAACATAACAGATATGATGGGAATGAACACCACAGTTCAAGAAATCAAAAATACACTTGCAGCAAATATCAGCAGACTAGAAGAGACAGAGCAGAGAATTAGTGATGTGGAAGACAGTACATCAGAAATCAAACAGATAGTAGAAGGGGTCAATAAGAAGATAGAAAAAATCCAATTAGGATTTAGGGACCTGAATGACAATGCAAAACGCTCAAACATACGTATTATAGGCATTCCAGAAGGTGAAGAGAAGGGAAAGGGGTCAGAAGGAGTGTTGCAGGAAATAATGGCTGAAAACTTCCCAAATCTACTGAAAGAGACAGATGTACATATCCAAGAAGCACAGCGCACTCCACAAGTCATAAACCCCAACAGGCCCACCCCAAGACATATACTTATCAAATTATCCAATGCTCAAGACAAAGAGAAAATCCTAAAAGCAGCAAGAGAAAAGAAAACCATCACATACAAGGGACGCGCCATAAGATTAAGTGCTGATTTCTCTTCTGAAACCATGGAGGCAAGAAGGCAGTGGTATGATATAGTCAAGGTACTAAAGGAAAAAAAATTCCCACCAAGAATACTCTATCCAGCTAAACTAGCATTAAAAAATGATGGAGAGTTCAAAATATTCGCAGATAAACAGAAACTGAAAGAGTATACCAACAAGAAACCTCCCCTTCAAAAAATTCTAAAGGGAGTTCTGCAGGAAGAAAGGAAAAAACAGGACAGGCAGAGTTGGAGGAGAGTGTAAGAGCAACAAAAAAGACAAAAATAGAAGGAAAAAATGCAAACAAAACATAACAAACACAAATCCAATCAAAATATGGCTAACACAAATAATTCCTTGAAAGTAATAACACTGAATGTCAACGGATTAAACTCACCTATCAAAAGATTTAGACTGGGACATTGGATAAGGAAATATGACCCATCCGTATGCTGTCTACAAGAGACACATCTTAGACCCAGAGACGCATGGAGATTGAAAGTGAATGGCTGGAAAACAATCATACAAGCTAACAATAACCAAAAAAAGGCAGGAGTAGCTATATTAATATCAGACAAAATAGACTTTAAATGTGAAACAATTGTGAGAGACAAAGAAGGATACTACATTTTAGTCCAAGGGAAAATCTGTCAAGAAGATCGAACAATCATAAATATCTATGCCCCTAACAAGGGTGCCTCTAAATACGTCAGGCAAACGTTGGAAAAACTAAGTGAAAGAATAGATACATCTACAATTATAGTGGGGGATTTTAATACACCACTATCAACTCTGGACAGAACATCTCAAAAGAGAATCACCAAAGAAACAAAACATCTGAATAGTATATTAGAGGAGCTGGATATAATAGACATATATAGATCGCTACACCCAAACACAGCAGGATATACATTTTTCTCAAACGCACATGGAACATTCTCCAAGATTGACCATATGCTAGGCCACAAAGAAAGGCTTAATGAATTCAGAAAGATCGAAATCATACAAAACAATATCTCTGACCACAGTGGAGTCAAGCTGGAAATTTGCAAGGGACAGAGACCCAGACTTCACACGACAATTTGGAAATTAAACAGCACACTCTTAGAAAAACAATGGGTCAAAAAGGAAATCTCAAAAGAAATCAATGACTACCTTGAAACAAATGATAATGATAACACAACATACCAAAATTTATGGGATGCAGCAAAAGCGGTACTGAGAGGGAAATTTATAGCCATAAATTCAGATATCAAAAAAGAAGAAAGAGCAGAAATTGAAGAATTAACTGCACATTTGAAGGAATTAGAAAAACAACAACAAAGTAACCCAACAGGAAGAAGAAGGAAGGAAATAACAAAGATAAGAGCAGAACTAAATGAAATAGAAAATAAGAAAGCACTTGAAAAGATAAACAAGACGAAGAGCTGGTTTTTTGAGAAGATCAACAAAATTGACAAACCTTTAGCGAGACTAACAAAAAAAAAGAGAAAAGATGCAAATACACAAAATAAGAAATGAGAAAGGTGATATCACCACTGACCCCACAGAAATAAAGACTATCATAAGAGGATACTTTGAAAAACTATATTCCAACAAAAATGACAATTTAGAGGAAATGGACAAATTCCTAGAAATACATAAGCAGCCCATACTGACGAAAGAAGAAATTGATGATCTTAACAAACCAATCACAAGCAAAGAGATAGAATCAGTCATTAAAAATCTCCCAACTAAGAAGAGCCCAGGGCCAGACGGCTTCACAGGGGAATTCTACAAAACATTCCGGAAAGAACTAACACCAATCCTGTTGAAACTATTCCAAAAAATCGAAACAGAAGGAACACTGCCTAATTCCTTCTATGATGCCAACATTACCCTAGTACCAAAGCCAAACAAAGACACCACAAGAAAGGAAAATTACAGACCAATTTCTCTAATGAACCTAGACGCAAAAATACTTAACAAAATACTTGCTAATCGTATTCAACAACATATTAAACGAATTATACACCATGACCAAGTGGGATTTATTCCAGGTATGCAAGGATGGTTCAACATAAGAAAATCAATCAATGTAATACACCATATAAACAGATTGAGAGAAAAAAACCACATGATTATATCTATAGATGCAGAAAAGTCATTTGACAAAATACAGCACCCCTTCCTGATAAAAACACTCCAAAAGATCGGAATACAAGGAAACTTTTTGAACATGATAAAGAGTATATATGAAAAACCTAAAGCCAACATTGTTTACAATGATGAAATCCTGAAATCCTTCCCTCTAAAATCAGGAACAAGACAAGGATGCCCATTGTCTCCGCTCCTATTTAACATTGTCTTGGAAGTACTGGCTCGAGCACTAAGACAAGAACCAGATATAAAAGGCATTCAAATTGGAAGGGAAGAAGTCAAAATTTCATTATTTGCAGATGACATGATCCTATATATAGAAAACCCTGAGAGATCTACAACAAAGATCCTAGAACTCATAAATGAGTTTAGCAAAGTCGCAGGTTATAAGATCAATGCGCAAAAATCAGTAGCATTTCTATACACCAATAATGAGCAAGATCAGGAGGAAATCAAGAAACAAATACCATTCACAATAGTAAATAAAAAAATCAAATACTTAGGAATAAATTTAACTAAAGAGGTAAAAAACTTATACATCGAGAACTATACAAGATTGTTCAAGGAAATCAAAGAAGACCTAAATAAATGGAAGAATATTCCCTGTTCATGGATAGGAAGACTGAATATTATTAAGATGTCTATCCTACCAAAACTGATCTACACATTCAATGCAATCCCAATAAAAATCAACACAGCCTTCTTTAAGGAACTAGAAAAACTAACTATGAAATTTATTTGGAATAAAAAGAGGCCCCGAATAGCCAAAGACATATTGAAAAAGAAAAACGAAATAGGAGGAATCACACTTCCTGACTTCAAAACATACTACAAAGCTACAGTAGTGAAAACAGCATGGTACTGGCATAAGGAGAGACACACAGACCAATGGAATCGAATTGAAAGTTCAGATACAGAACCTCATGTATATAGCCATATAATATTCAATAAAGCCACCAAACACTCACAAGTGGGAGAGAATGACCTATTCAACAAATGGTGCCTGGAGAACTGGATAGCTATATGTAGAAGAATGAAAGAGGATTACCATCTCACACCTTATACAAAGATCAACTCAAGATGGATCAAAGACCTAAATATAAGAGCCAAGACCATAAAGACCTTAGAAAGCAGTGTAGGGAAACATCTACAGGACCTTGTAATAGGAAATGGCTTCATGAATATCACACCAAAAGCACGAGCAGCAAAAGAACAAATAGATAAATGGGACTACCTCAAAATTAAAGCCTTCTGCACCTCAAAGGAGTTTGTCAAGAAAGTAAAAAGGGAACCCACACAATGGGAGAAAATATTTGGCAACCATATATCTGATAAGAGACTTATAACTTGCATATATAAAGAACTCATAGATCTCGAAAACAAAAAGATAAACAACCCATTTAAAAAATGGGAAAAAGATTTAAACAGACACTTCTCCAAAGAAGAAATACAAATGGCTAAAAAGCACATGAAAAAATGCTCCAAATCCCTAGCTATCAGGGAAATGCAAATCAAAACTACAATGAGATACCATCTTACTCCCATAAGATTGGCAGCCATGAAAAAAACAGTAGAATACAAATGCTGGAGAGGATGTGAAGAAAGGGGAACACTCATCCATTGCTGGTGGGAATGCAGAAGGATCCAACCATTCTGGAGGACAGTTTGGCAGTTTCTCAAAAAATTATCCATAGATTTGCCATATGACCCAGCAATACCACTGCTGGGTATATACCCATCAGATCTGAAAACAAGGACACAAACTGATATATGTACACCAATGTTCATAGCAGCATTGTTCACCATCGCCAAAAGTTGGAATCAATCCAAAAGTCCATCAACAGATGAGTGGATCAATAAAATGTGGTATATACACACAATGGAATACTACTCAGCTGTAAGAACCAATACACTACAATCGCACGTGATAACATGGATGAACCTTGAGAATCTTATGTTGAGTGAAGCAACCCAGGCATTGAAGGACAAATACTATATGACCTCAATGATATGAAATAAGTTAACTGCCTCAGAGAGCTAGAGTCTGGAAAAGTGGCTTACTGGAAATCGGGGGGTGGAGGAAGGCTGTGAGTTAATGTCTGTAGGGGTGGAATCTGTGATGAGCTGGGGGTAAGTATGAGCACAAAGAAGGGACAAAATGGGGGCAAGGGGTTACCTTCGGGTGGGGTTTTCTGGGTTTGAGGGGGGCTGGGGATGGGAAGAGGGGTAATATGGTCCAAGTCAACATTCTTTATCTAAGTTCTTTATCTAACTTTATCCAAGTTCTTTATCTATCCTTTAAACCCATCGCTATATGCCATTCCCTAGTAAAGGACCATGACATTATATTGGGCTTCAAATTTCGGGGAGTTCTGGATCACAGAGTGTTTCAACAATGGCAATGGAGGGATACTGGTATGGGATACCAATGACAGGTGATATATGGCTGACAGGGAGCTGTACAGAACATATGTCCAGGGTGCATGGTAATGTTTGGATATACTCATAGTGGCAACAATTAAAAACCACAGCAGGGGGGGTACTGGGTTCCTGGCCAGTGGTGCTCTGTCGTGGTCCCTAGGGGAGCAGCGACAGTCTCCCAGGTACAGCGGCGGGGACCGGGAGGGAGTGAGGGTTCAACAGTGAGCCCCTGATGCTAATGACTATGCTTGTGAGCTGATAAACCTAAAATAAGAACAAGGCCTAGAGCAACATTGTGCCTGGGAATTTCCTCCTGTCAGCCTTCATGTTACTCAAATGTGGCCAGTCTCGAAGCCAAACTCAGCATGTAAATGCAATGCCTTCCCCCCAGCGTGGGCCATGACACCCGGGGATGAGCCTCCCTGGCAACGAGGGACCACTATCAACTACCAACTGATGATGCAACTGGAAAAGGACCTTATACGGAAGGTTCAATGCGGATCAGCAGAATATCCATGTCTACATAAAATAACATGACTTTAAAATGCTGTTTGACCTAAAGTAAGGGGGAAATGGAAAGGAGAAATGAGTTTATATGGCTACGAGTTTCTAAAAAAGAGTCTGGAGGCTGGCAGAAGGATTGCCCTCATGCACAACTGAGCAGAGTCAGAGAGACAGATAAAGCAGATACAACCCCCAGATATTGGTTCCTTTGAGGGCTAAAGAGACCCATGGGAGTTATGGTCATGGCCGATGGGGTTAACTACCAGGGCAGATGGCCCCTCTTTGGAAATGGTGTTTATGTGTGATGAATCTGGACTCAGATGGGATCTCCCTTCAAAAGACTTTCATGCTAATGTGCTGGAGGTGCAGTTAATGTTGGGGTTTAAGATATATTTAGGGGATTTGAATCTCTGGACTGACAATGTGATAGCTAGGTCCTGAGCCTCAACAGACTCCAGCACCTACAATCTGATCTATTGGACTTACCACACTCAGCTAAGATGGAGTTGAAGAAGGACAACCACCACACCATGGAGCCTAGAGTGATTACAACTGAAAATGGGAGGATTGCATCCAGCATCCATGTGGAATCTGAGCCTCCTCTTGACATAGAGGTGCAATGGACACAACCAATCCAATGTCCACATAGAAGAGGTGGCATTGGATTGGGAAAAGTGGACATGGTGGACGATGGGTATGGGGAAAGGCAGGAAGAGATGAGAGGTGGAGGCATCTTTGGGACATGGTGCTGCCCTGGATGGTGCTTCAGAGGTAATCACCGGACATTGTAAATCCTCACAGGGCCCACTGGATGGAATGGAGGAGAGTATGGGCCATGATGTGGACCATTGTCTATGAGGTGCAGAGGTGCCCAAAGATGTACCTACCAAATCCAATGGATGTGTCATGATGATGGGAACGAGTGTTGTTGGGGGTGGAGAGGGGAGGTGGGGGGGTGGGGTTGAATGGGACCTCACATATATATTTTTAATGTAATATTATTACAAAGTCAATAAAAAAAAAAAAAGAAGACACACAGAAGAAGGCACAGGAAGAAAGAGAGCTCCATAGACACAGCAGAGGAGATAACTTTGATCCTGTGCCTTGGGAAGAGAGATGAGTCATTTGCCTGATAGCTTATACCTGAAAAGAACAGAGAAGTTGAGCTGAGGAAGCCCAGAAAGAAACAAGCCCTATGCCAGCCTATAGCTGAGATTGGAAGAAGCTGGATCCATGAAGCCTGAAGAAGAAGAAGAAAGGAGAGACCAGGTCCACCATCTTGCTTCAACATGTGGCAACTGACTTTGGTAAGAAAGAACCTCTTATGGTAACTTGAGTTGGACTCTTTAGGGCCTTGTAACCTGTAAGCTTTTTTTTTTTTGAATGTGCATCAGTAAATTTATTCCAAGAAAAATATGGAACTCTTCCCAAATTTGCGTGTCATCCTTGCGTGGGGGCCATGCTGGTCTTCTCTGTGTTGTTCCAATTTTGGTATATGTGCTGCCAAAGTGAGCACATGTAACCTGATAAGCTTTTATCCCAAGTAAATACTCTTTAGAAAAGCCAACAGAAAAACAAAAAACAAAAAAAAAATATTTAAAACATGTATAGATACAGTTAGATGATAGATAGATAGATAGATAGATAGATAGATAGATAGATAGATAGATGATAGATAGATAGACAGACATTAGAGAAAGACAAGTGGATAGAAAGAATGATGTGGAAAATGTGGCAAAATGTTAAAATTGGTGGAGTTAAGTATCTGGGGCAGGGCATGATGGAGTTCTATGAATGGATTTGCTATTCTTTTTGTAATCATTTAAATAAGTTTGAAATTATTTCAAAATAAAAAATATATATATTTTTAAAGCCCATACTTATATTTCAAGTAGTCATCCTCTCTGGTCTGTTCAACCAATTCTCTCTCCAAAGTAAGAACTTTTATCTGTAGATTAAAAAACATATCCACTTTCAGTTGTAGTAGATGGTACACAGAAGGAAGGAAAGAAAGAAACAACTTACCCAGTTGTCATGAGCTTTCTTCTCATGACAAGTGATCTGAAAAAAACAACAAATCAAAAATAAGTGTTTAGGGATCCTCAAGGCCATTATAATCATCTGCATGGGGTGCTGAAGAATCTGCAAGCATCTGGCTCTATCATTTGTTACCTGTTCTCTATATGAGCACTCTGCTGCCTGCAGCTTCTCTTCCATTTCCTTAATGTTTTGCCTGTGAGTGACAATGGCTTACATCAGTAAAAAGCACAATATTGGTGACAAATTTAAGGGATCTGCTCTGTTCCCATCACCCTAAAAACTGTCCCTTGGAGACATTATCCATACATGCGAAAGCTCATGGCACATGATTAGAAGGACACAACAGGATAAAAGCATTGCTCCATAGTTCCCTCACTTATTCTTTACAGCCTTGGAAGGTTCTGAGTGATGTGCTTTAATGTTCTTAGCCAGTCTCAGGATTTCCCTGATTATTCCTGCTAAGAATATCTTTCATCACAGCTTGAATCTTCCTTTACTTATGTTCTTAGCACATTGCCCAGGGCTGCAACAACTGGAGCTCTCAAATGGCACAATCATGTTTAGGGGTTGTGACTCATCCTACACCAAACTACTTTCCTAAGGAGTTTCATCATTTACACCACCCCCAGAAATGTTTGCATGAGCCAAGGTTCTGTACATTCTGACAAACAAGAAGGATTGGGAAATTTTTGAAAATATCATACTTTCCTTCATTTGTAAGCTTTTTTTCCTTGTGTGAATTTTCTAGGTCTTCTGACCATTTATTTCTGGTTCTATGCTATTTTTCTCTAAATAGTGTACAAAAGGACTGAAACAAAAACTTCCAACAGGGTTTCTCATAACCCATGGTGTTTGGTGGGGGAATTCACTTGTACTTCTGGACTTCCTTTGCAGCATGTTCACTTTCTCCTCTACCTCTGACAGCCGTGCCTGCCTTTCTTCCTGCTCATGAGCCTTCAGTTTGAGCATACTAAGATGGAACAGAAATACACACCACATCCAGTCACTCATGAAAAATATTTGCTGTTGAGAACACAGTCCACACAGAGGTAGAGAGGCTTCTGGGACCTGAGGCAGCTTCACAAAGGGGTGCAGCGGGTGTGCTTGGGAGGGGACTGCAGGAAAGGAACTGGGAGAGGCCACCAGAGACCCATGGAAGGGAGGGACTCTGCCCTGTGCAGGGGGCTGCATCAGCCCTGCAGGGAGTGGCATGTCCTCTCTAGACTGAGCCTGGAATAACATGAATGATGCATAGTCTAGAAAGTTCACCCCAGTAGCTCTAGCGAGGATAGATAAGATATTGCGATGGTCACAGAAGGGCAGGAAATTTGAATTAAGGAGAGTAGTTATGAGACTGGGGCAGGAAAGGGGATAAGGGCCAGAGCTAGGGAGGGGGCTTTGGAGGGAGACTAGGGCAGCAAACAGGGGGCTGAATGGATGTTGGAATTGCTGAATCCCTGTCAGGAAGAAAACAATAGATATTTATGGAACCATAGGGCCACTGTAGGGAGAGATTCATTCTTTAAAAAACAAGAAATGAAATCAGAAACGTTTCTCTAAAGAAGATCTGGTGAGCACAGAATGAAGGAAATAGTGGAAATAGTGGAAATAGCAAGTCGTGTGGTTTCACGGTTTGATGGCAGACAAGAGTAGTGGCTTTAACAATGAAAAATAACTAAATTGCATTAGCTCAACAAAACAGATCTTCTCAGAGTACCACATACTTGGAGAATAAAGTACAAGTGCAGTCACAAATGACAATAGCCACAGAAAGTCCATTTTCAGAGAAATTATTTTTATAGAGGAAGAACACAAAATGCACTGCAAGTGTTTTTTAGTTTTTTAAATTTTGTTTTGGTTTTGTGCATTTTTTAAAGTAACCTAATTCTAAATTGGAGAGGCACATTTATGAAGAGTAAGGGATTACTCAAGTCTAATTCTCCAAGAGTATACTCCTCACCAAATCAGTCTACAGCATTTGGTTGGAATATTAGCCTTATTTTATACCCAAAACAAATGACACTTTTTTTAAAATTATTTATTATTTTTTTAAATTACATTAAAAAAAAATATGAGGTCCCATTCAACCCCACCACCCCCGCTCCCCACTCCCCCCACAGCAACACTCTCTTCCATCATCATGACACATCCATTGCACCTGGTAAGTTCATCTCTGAGCATCACTGCACCCCATAGTCAATGGTCCACATCATAGCCCAAACTCTCCCACATTCCATCCAGTGGGCCCTGTGGGGATCTACAATGTCCCGTAATTGTCCGTGAAGCACTATCCAGGACAACTCCACGTCCCGAAAACGCTAGTTAAGATTCCTTAAAGACATCAAAGATTTTATTCTACTGAAACACACGCCCTACAAAATACTCAAGATTTGCAAGAGCTAATAGAACAAATGGAAGAGAAGATCTGAATCCAGTAACTTGGTCAAAGAGAAAGCAAGGATCAAGGAAGTGCTGGAGAACAAAGGAAAAGGATCATTAAAAAGACAGAAGTAGCTGAGCAGCAGTAACTGGTGGTAA
Organism: Dasypus novemcinctus; assembly: GCF_030445035.2. Classification (NCBI taxonomy): domain Eukaryota; kingdom Metazoa; phylum Chordata; class Mammalia; order Cingulata; family Dasypodidae; genus Dasypus; species Dasypus novemcinctus. The sequence continues at coordinate 52,655,861 of NC_080695.1, read as the reverse complement.
CAGTACCCCTTCTGCCCTCCCAGATAATACACAGGCAAGAATCTCTGACAACCATTTTGAATGCAAAGAAAAATACAGATTGTGGAAATCAAGGCAGTAAGAACAGAGCTAACTCTGTAGTGAAGGAAAGTGACAAACATATTCTGGGAACTATTCTAGAATATTACAGGTATCTGCATGGGCCCACACATTCCTTCCCACAGCATTATCCTAACCATGACAAGGAACATCTTACTCTTCGGCGGCCATCCTTTGCTTCTCAAAGATTTCATCAGAAATCTCTATTTTCAGCTTTAGGCTTTTACATTCTTCTTCTTTTGCAGCTTTTGCAGCCCTCAGTAAAGAACAACCATCTTCCAATTTCTTTTTATATTCTGTAAAGAAGAACACCTTTTTCCAATCTGTGTGAGCATGTGGGCCTGAGAGCTTGGTTGATGGGCAGAAGGAAGTACACCGCCACAGCAAGAAGCCACTCTTTACCTTTCTAGGGCAAAATCCTTTCCTCAAATGGGGATTTCTTTCCAACAAGCAACTTACCCTGCAGTTTACAGACAGCGGGCATCAAGTCACTCAGCTGAAATTTAAAAGGTTTCAGAGCATCCTCAGCTGCTGATATGGAAATATTTGCCTGCAAATTCCAAACAGAAATACAGTTAAAAGTGAGGGCTAATAAGAGCTCCCAGGCAGCACATAGGAAACTATGAAAAGATTTATACCTTGGAGACATCTATCATCTGGTGCATTTCAATTTTCATTCTTGGGTTGATGTCACCTAAAAAAACAGAAGAGTTAAGTTGCTTTGTAATCCTTTGCTTGCTAACTTTACCTTTTCTTGATTTTAGAGTTTTACAAGGAAGTAAACACTTCATTATGTTCAAACATTCAGAGAAAACCACAATTAGTAGCAAAATTAAGAGTAATTGGCTTTTTATATTTAGGTAATACACACCAAATTTACCCTTTTAAAGTAACCTTTCAGTGGATTCTAGTCTATTCATAAAATAAAAAAGTTGTGCAATCCTTACCACTATCCAATTCCAGAACATTTCCATCAGTCCCAAAGGAAAACCTGTACCTATTGATAGTCACTCCCCACTTAGTCAGACTCCTAATCCCTGGCAACCACTAATCTAATTTCCTTCTCTATGGATTTGCTTATTCTGGACATTTCATATAAACAGAATCGTATGTGTGTTGTCTTTAGCTTGAAAAATAGTTTTCAAAGTTTATCCATGTTGTAGCATGTATCTGCACTTCATTTTTTATTGCTAAATAACATTCCATTGTTCTGATACACCATATTTTATCTATTGATCATGGTCATTTAGTTTGTTTCCATTTTTTGGCTCCTATAAATAATGGAGCTCTGAATATTTGAGGGCAAGTTTAAGCATGGACATACATTTCTGTATGTCTTGAATATAAACTAGAAGTGAAACTTCTGGGTCATAAGGTAAAGCTGTTTCACTTTTTGAGTGACTGTGGTACTGTTTTTTCCAAGGGGCTGCACTATTGTACATTTCCAACTTTGATGTACAGGATCAGAATTTCTCCCCATCCTGGCCACACTTGTCATTGTCTGTCATTGAAATCATAGGCATCCTACTGGGTGTGAAGTGGTATCTCAGTGTTTTCCTTAAAGTAATACTGTAATTAGGATATCCTCCCCATGCAACACAGTTCACCTACTTCAAGTGTACAATTCAGGGAAATGACAAGTGAGGGTTATTTGTGTGCCCCTGCCCTGCCATGCCCAGCACCCACCTGGCTAGACATACACACACACATGGACACTGGTCCAGGGCTGGGATCCCACATGCCAGTACTTGAGAGGAGATGCAAGTGGTTAAAAGGGCATTTGAGTACTTAAATAAGAGGAAAGTGGTCTGGCCCCACTGAGGTTGATCTTACCTGCCAGTTCTCCACTCATGTCCTCAGATATGCATTCAGAGACACAATTCAGCTGAGAAGTGCAATCAGTCAAAGCCTGGGAAAAGAAAAAGTCAGAAAAAGCCTCTCAATTTTAGTTAAGCAAATTTCCACCTTTATTAATGTGGTGAACTTATGACAATATTATTATCTGTTTCACACAAAGCTTCTCCAAAATCTTTCTGTGTTTTCTAAGTCTTTGATTTGTTCCTGGAATTCAGACTGCTCTCTTATCTGGCATTCAAATTTTTGCTGTGCTGAAAACAAAAAAGAATGCATTAGATGGAGGGGATGTGGGCTCAAGCCATTGAGCACCTGCTTCCCACATGGGCGGTCCCAGCGCCACCTAAAAACAAAAACAAGCTATCAAAAAATACACCTCAGGGAAGCCAATGTGGCTCAATGGTTGAGCACAAACTTTGCCAATAAGAAGAGAACCCTGCACTCTCCTGCCCTGACTTTCAAGCAGATTCGAGAAAGGACAGTCAAGAAGGTAAGGTTTTGGGTTGTCTGATTGCCCAGTCTCTAGAAGTGACTTTTCTTTACCTTCTCCTCTTGGGCCTTCAGCTCAGCATTTTCCTTCCTCGCTTTGTCCTCTTCTGTCTTAGCTTTCACCAGAGTAATGCCAGATTCAAGAAGGGCATTTTTGACCTAAAGCAAAATATTCCCATTAAGGAATTAATTCCCAAGAACAAAATGATTTACTCAATTCCCACAAGACATCACATAATTTTAATTGTCTAAGACATGAAATATTTGTTCCTGAACAAAGCTAAGGTACACAGTGCATCCTGAAGGAAGCCTAGGCAACAATACCTCAGTCATATCTGCAGCAGTCTTTGAAATAGAGTCTTTCAAGCTGGCTATAATTTTTTCATTTTCTGAAATCTGCATGTAGGATAGAAACAAAACATATTGGGATTTCAAAAGAAACAACAGGCCATATGCTCAAAAGAACATCACAAGACATATCTCTTGAGCTACCCCTATAGCTCAAGTTAAATCAGTTGATCCAGTTTAAACCCTAGGAGAAAAGCACAGAAATGAGAAATGAAGAAAATCCTGGAAGGCATAAATAATCAGTGACCTCTACAACCTTCCAAAGAGAGGGTGGGAGATTCTAGTGGATGACAAGGTGAACAGAAAGAGAGTGGGGAATCTTTCAAGTCAAACAACTCTAATGAATGCTTTTTTTTAATGGTGAAAAACAAACCATCACTTTGTTGTTGTTGTTTTTTTATTATTTTTTTATTGACTTTGTAATAATATTACATTAAAAATATATATATATGAGGTCCCATTCAACCCCACCACCCCCACCCCACCTCTCCCCCCACCCAGCAACACTCATTCCCATCATCATGACACATCCATTGCATTTGGTAAGTACATCTTTGGGCACATCTGCACCTCATGGTCAATGGTCCACATCATGGCCCATACTCTCCCACATTCCATCCAGTGGGCCCTGTGAGGATTTACAATGTCCGGTGATTGCCCCTGGAGCATCCAGGACAGCTCCATGTCCCAAAGACGCCTCCACCTCTCATCTCTTCCTGCCTTTCCCCATACCCATCAGCCACCATGTCCATTTTTCCCAATCCAATGCCACCTTTTCTATGTGGACATTGGATTGGTTGTGTCCATTGCACCTCTATGTCAAGAGGAGGCTCAGATTCCACATGGATGCTGGATGCAATCCTCCCACTTTCAGTTGTAATCACTCTAGGCTCCATGGTGTGGTGGTTGTCCTTCTTCAACTCCATCTTAGCTGAGTGTGGTGAGTCCAATGAATCAGATTGTAGGTGCTGGAGTCTGTTGAGGCTCAGGACCTGGCTATCACATTGTCAGTCCAGAGATTCAAATCCCCTAAATATATCTTAAACCCCAACACTAACTGCAACTCCAGCACATTAGCAGGAAAGTCTTATGAAGAGAGATCCCATCTGAGTCCAGATTCATCACACATAAACACCAGTTCCAAAGAGGGGCCATCTGACCTGGTAGTTAACCCCATCTGCCATGACCATAACTCCCATGGGTCTCTTTAGCCCTCAAAGGAACCAATACCTGTGGGTTGTATCTGCTTTATCTGTATCTCAGACTCTGCTCAGTTGTGCATAAGGGCAATCCTTCTGACAGCCTCCAGACTCTTTTTTAGAGACTCGTAGCCATATAAACTCATTTCTCCTTTCCATTTTCCCCTTACATTAGGTCAAACAGCATTTTAAAGTCATATTATTTTATGTAGACAGGGATATTCTGCTGATCCGCATTGAACCTTCCATATAAGGTCATTTTCCAGTTGCATCATCAGTTGGTAGTTGATAGTGGTCCCTCGGTGCCAGGGAGGCTCATCCCTGGGTGTCATGTCCCATGCTGGGGGGAAGGCATTGCATTTACATGCTGAGTTTGGCTTCGAGACTGGCCACATTTGAGTAACATGAAGGCTGACAGGAGGAAATTCCCGGGCACAATGCTGCTCTAGGCCTTGTTCTTATTTTAGGCTTATCAGCTCACAAGCATAGTCATTAGTGTCACGGGCTCACTGTTGAACCCTCACTCCCTCCCAGTCCCCACCGCTGCACCTGGGAGACTGTTGCTGCTCCCCTAGGGACCATGACAGAGCACCACTGGCCAGGAACCCAGTACCCCCCTGCTGTGGTTTTTAATTGTTGCCACTATGAGTATATCCAAACATTACCATGCACTCTGGACATATGTTCTGTACAGCTCCCTGTCAGCCATATATCACCTGTCAATGGTATCCTATACCAGTATTCCTCCATTGCCATTGTTGAACCACTCTGTGATCCAGAACTCCCTGAAATTTGAAGCCCAATATAATGTCAGGGTCCCTTACTAGGAAATGGCATATAGCGATAGGTTTAAAGGTTAGATAAAGAATATGTGCTGACTTGGAAAAAATTCTACATCCTATCTTTTTCTTTTTTTTTTCCCCCCCCCCCTAATTATTGAGCTTCTCTTCACAGGAGCCCTAGACCACAAACCATCACTTTGAAAAGTCTCTGTTCTACATTAAGAGGGATGAGAACCCTCAAATTGGCATGAAAATCTGGGTCATCTCTCTCAGGCCCTCAGTTCTTCTACTTTTCAGGGACAGCATGCCAAATGATGAGAAAATTACCCATGGTTGTGAAAATCTATACTTCTTAAGTCCTAAAATACCAAAAGACTTAGGAATATTCCAGTTCAATGTTCAGAGGAAGGGTCAGCTTGCAGAACTCCTCTCACCTTTGGTGACAGCTCGGGAAAATAGGGGACTCTTTTCATCCCATGTACAGAGACTCGAAAGCCAACTGATAGTAACATTGAGTCCTAAAACTCTTACCAAGTCCTGATAGTTGGCATTCTGAAGTCTCTCTTTCTGTAGGGATGATTGTGTCTGCCCAAGGATGTCAGTCAGTGTTTCATTTTTCTCTTCCAGGGTTTTGATGTTAACCTTGAAGACAGCACATCGAAATCAGTAATAATTATTCACTCCTTTTACTTCTGTTTTTAGAAACTAATCCAGAAAAAAGGGATTTTTACCTCAAGTTTATTTATTCTATTAGACTATCATTGTTCCTCTTCCTTTCTTGAATCCATTCAATCAATTCACTGACCTGTACAGATATGCAATAAAAGATTCAGAATTCAAAAATATTAATGATAGGATTTGCAAAACATATCTCTAAGTGGGTGAATCCTCACAGTCATAAAGAAAGCATTACTCTGTACTCATGATGCTGTTTTGCATTTGCAGTTTATAGAACATGATGACGTAGAACTGGAACATGGAAGAAGAAAAACATGAATGACAAGAAGGTGGGAGAATTCAAGGAGAAGCCATAAGAAAAGAAAATGAAAAGGTAATTTTACCTTTTTTTCCCAACTGGATATTTTTTCTAGAATGTTAGTGTTTTCCTCCATGCAATTCTTGATTGTCAACATCACTTGCTGTACATTGGCTAAAAAGAGATAAAAATAATCTCTGAAATTATTAGGAAAATCCTATAAAATTGAATTACCCAATGCATTAACAAATAAAACACATTATCTGGCACTATGAACAAAAACTTCTTAGCATTAATGTCATGCCAAAAAAAAGAATAATTTTTAGTGAATGATATGTAAGTTTATTTTAAAATATGTAAAGAATCTTATTTCAATGAGATTCCTATTTAATTTTTTCAGAGATTGCAAAACAGTAAATTATCTTAGATTAATACATCTCCCTTCACTAAGCACCCTTCTTAAAAAATGGGAGCTCTTCAAATAGGTATACCATTGCCAGAGAAGAGAGAGAGAGAGAGAAATTGAGCATACTGTCCACTTACATGTCTGTCCTCTAATTATCAAGACAAATAAGTATGTCACTGCAGTGGCTTTACAGAGGAAAACCTCACGACTCCTCTCATAAAAACACCACAATCATTCCTTAGATTTCCTTCTGAAACATCACCTGCTGGACCTATTCAGAAGCCTCATGGGTCGTCCTGCAAGCCAATAGAACCCATGTCATGACCATCAGTGTGGGGTGGCCTGGAGAGCATTGGCTTGAGAATCAGATGCACCTGGTTGAAACTTGACTTTACCATGTGGTCTATGGAGGACCTTGGACAACTTCCAATATCTATAAGTCACAGATTTTTCACTTCCAAGATGAGAATGTTATCTCCCACCATACAGGTAAACAACAAATATCTACCTTCTTATTTGGTATAAACCATTTATATGCACCTCGAACATGGTGCAGGGAACCAGACTCCTCCAATTGGCATTTAGTTCTCTCATCTGACCCCAGGGAGCACTTTTCTTCTATTTGCCCAAACTGAGAGCTCTGGTGCCCTGAGGCCACACTTCTCATCACCCAAACACTGTCATCCCTGTAATAAACAGGAGCATTTGAGGGCCTGTGATGGGCCATGCAGCTGTCCTGCCTTACAGAGAGCTCCACTCAGTCCTCATCATCAACAAAGCACATACAGATTTCATCATCTCCACTTTACATCGTGTCCACTCTGTTCATTCTCCCCTGGAATCAATGGCCCTTCTCAAACCCCACAGCAAATGGTTTGAACCTCTATGATGACACATCTCTGCCTAGCAAGATCTGGATACCTCTGAGCTTTAACCTCTTGACAGGCATAGTCAATATCTTGCTCAGCTCACTTTGCTCCCACAGCCAGGTCTTGCCAAACACCTCCCTGCAGGCTCCAGACTCTTCTCATCAACAGCTTCCTAAACCTTTTCCTCCTCATCACCTCTCTCCTTTGGTGGCACCTCCATCCTCTCTGGCTTCCAGGCTGACAGCCCAGGAATAGTAAGATTTTGAGAGGTAAGAAGCCAACAAGACATCAGAAGTCATCATACATCCTTCTGGCTGAATTAGAACCCATGTCAACACTAGTATTTAAAATATATTACAAAGACAGTATAAGTCTAAAATCATACCTTGATATAGTTGATGTTTAACCTAGAAGAATGTGGGGGGGGATTAAATTTTATGTCAAAACATTTTCTTAAAAAAATTCTTTAGTTTCTGATAAATGGAATCATAATTCAATGAAATTAAAACAATCATTTCCTTAGTTCAAAGTGTATTCACTGAATTTAAAATTTGAAAAAACAGAATATCCTGTTTAAATGGTGATAATTCATAAATCATTCCTAGTAAGGAGTACTAGGTAAATGCCTTATCTTGATGGGTTAACATTCTATTTAAAAGAACACAATCTACCTAACTTTTTTAAATTAATTTTTTATTTTTAAAGAAGGTTTAGATTACATAAATGTTACATAAAAAATATAAGGGATTCCCATATGCCCTCTCCCTCCCCCTCCCAGTTTCCCACATCAAAAACATCCCTCTTGGAAATAGCACACATTTTTATCATTTATTTGCAAATAATTTTTTCAAATCCAATAGACATTGAAATCCAGAATCAGGGTTGACTAAAAAATCCCCAAGAAAACAAGTGAAAAAGTAAAATCTTTAAACTAAAATATGCTTCTTTTATTCACCATACAGAATCTAAAACATATTTTTCAGAGTTGACTATTTGTGAATCGATTTACAATGCCAGGAAAGAAGGTCCTGTGTTTTTATCAGAACACTTAAACACAGAGGTCAACAAATCAGAGATGGAGTGGGTTGAGGAGCAGAGAAAATGCCCAAACATAAGCAGAAATGAGAGCCCCCTGTGTGTGAAAGCACATATGTTCTAACTAAACTATACAGAAATCCCTGGTTTCTGCTTTTTTTCCACTTGACCTTTGATCAAGAATGCTGTCCATGTCCTGAAATACCTTTGGAACATATGAATTTTAAAAGCTGCCTAACACTGCAGCACTATAAGGATGTACAATGATTTAGCTCTTCTGTACTGTTGCCACATTTTCATTGTAATAAATACCATTGGATCAAATATATTCCTCCAAGATCACTGAAAGCATGTTTGGTTATTTCATTGGGGTAGAGTCTCATATGTAGATTTATAATGAATAAAAATGATATGAACATTTTAAAGGCTTCAGACACGTTATTAAACTGCTTTTCAGGTGAACCTACAATTCCACTAGCACTATATGAAGGGCTCAGAAAATGCTTAATAGTAGTACTACTTTATGATAAAAGGGATTTATAAATTAAGTGTTCCATCAAGAGTATACAGTTGTCTTGCTCAGAGCCCTTATTTCAAAGATTGGATTGTACAAGGTTAGCATCCATTTCAAACACACATTCATGTTAGTCATCTAAAAGCAAACTGGAAAAACCAAAAGAATACAGAATTTCCTGCTTATTTAAGAGACCAACACACCTAGAAAGCACTTTAATATACTCACAGCAAGCACATAGCTCCAGATTAAAATGACAAATGAAGCAATTCCCAAATAAGCAATAATGATGAGAGGTTTCCAAGGAATTTCATGAAAATCAGGACCAGGATGAAAATGATCAGGCAGATATTCAATCAGCTGGAATATAAATATTGGAAATAAGGAGGAGCTTCAAGGAAATCTATCATATAGCAGTGACAAACCATCAACCACAGAAACCCTAAACTGGCCTCTAAGAATGCCTGGGAGTTGGCACCTTGTGTTGCCCATGGCCGGCAGTGTTGCTGGATATTGTGTGTGTGTGTCCTTAAGTAGAAAACAATTTCCTGGTCACCATGGACCCTACCCATTCCTGTGTCTAAAGCTGGGCTGAAGTCCCTTTGATTCACACTTTTCTCTTGGATGAGTTAATTTTGATCAGCATGAGGCAATTCATTTTATAAAAACAATAGATACATTTACTCAGAAAGTCAACTTTTAGGGTTTAAATAAAATGTAAGTGGTGATAATGATGATGACATGAATAATGTGAGAATTCTCTAAGATTCTTGATTTTAATTCTATGACACTCTGATGTGAAGGAAGAAAAGTTGACAGTGCTCCTGATAAGTGGTCTAGATAGATAACTCAGAATTTAACAGTATGTTTTAAAAAACAACAACTTGATATCATTAATTCTAAATGCTTCCTTGAAGACAGAGCTTTTGACAAATGGGGATATTCATTCAACAGAACACAGAGTTCACAAGGGGAAAGAATGAATTACTGATGCAGGTGACAGCATGAATGAATCTCAGCAATGTTGTACTGAGCAGAAGACCCACAGAGTACACATGATAAGCATCTATTTATTTGAAATTCTACAACAAAGTATAATTAACCTATAATGAGAGTAGGGACAGATGGATAGAGAGATGGCTGGAGGATTGGTAGGTGGATGGATGAATGGATAGATGTGATAAATCAAGTTTAGTTGAATGCTAATGATTTAATATTGCTATCTCATTGAAAATTTTCATAAGATACTGGGTGAAATTAGCAAAACCAAAGGAGCGCAAATCAGTGATTGCTCTTTTAAATGAGAATCCAAATAATTATTAAAGGCCTAGGTGTTTGAACTCTTTCAGACACCATCCCATTTGGATTTTTTCTTCATGCAATTCAGCATTGAGTTGCAAAAGACAAGTATATCTCACAGAGGTGCTTCCTTGTGTTTTAATGGCCATGACCAAATGGTTAAAACCAGTCACAGGTGTCTTTCCAAGGTAAAAGATAAACAAATTGTAGTATATCCATACAAAGAATTCTATTTGGCAATGAAAATGAACAAACTATTAATACACAAAACAGAATTCATAAATCTCAAAATGATTACATTGTCTTAAAGAATCCAAATAAAAAATATACATCCTATAGGATTCCATTACATAAATTCTATCAACTGCAGATCAGTGGTTGAGGGAAGGTGGTAGCAATGGAGAGAGGGGATGGGAAGATGGATTATAAAGGAGCAAGAGGAAACTTCTGGGCTGTTGATAATGATTACTCTCTTGATAATAGTGATAGTTTCATGGCTGTATACATGTGTCAAAATCAACTGCTTATATACATTAAATAGGTGCTGTTTATTGTGCATCACATGACTAAACCAAGGTTTAGAAAAATAAGCCGATAGGCAAACTTAGTTTTTTATTTCCTGGCAAAAAGCCGCAAACATTTTCTAAATATTTCACAATTTAAATGATCGATTTAGAAGCCAATCTACAATTGACAGAAAATTGAAACTTACATTAAATGGGAAGAATAAGTTTTCTTTTGTATATTCATGAATTACCTGAATTAAATTCCTTGTCATATTCCCCAAAATACACTGAACATGCATAAATGAATGCAACAAAATAGCAATCAAATTTCTATATTAAAGATATAAATGAGAGAACTATATATATGATTACAGTATGGACATAACAGAGAGATAGGAAACTGCTTTATATTATATTAATATTACTATTCCAATAAAAATTTAGAACAGAATACTGTTAAGCCCACATTTCAAAAACCACTAAAGAATTCTTTCTACATTCATTTTCTCTCTAAATCAGGGCATGTCAAATTTTGGGAGTGCATATGTTTGCTAGTAGAGGAATCTTGTCTATCAATTAAAACTATGACAATTGTAGCTAATTCTAAAGAAAATTTCTTTTTTTTAAAAGATTTATTTATTTTATTTATTTCTCCTCTCCCCTCCACATTGTCTGCTCTCTGTGTCTATTTGCTGTGTGTTCTTCTTTGTCCACTTCTGTTGTTGTCAGTGGTACAAGAATCAGTATTTCTTTTTGTTGTGTCATCTTGTTGTGTCAGCTCTGTGTGTGTGTGGCACCATTCCTGGGGAGGCTGCACTTTCTTTCATGCTGGGTGGCTGTCCTTACGGGGTACACTCCTTGAGCATGGGACTGTCCTATGTCCTATACAGTGTACATCCCTGCATGGCACAGCACTCCTTGCACTCATCACACTGCATGTGGGCCAGCCCCACACGGGTCAAGGAGGCCTGGAGTTTGAACCATGGACCTCCCATGTGGTAGACAGATGCTCTAACCACTGGGCCAAGTCTGCTTCCCTAAAGAAAATTTCAGAGCCACTATCAAGACTTCACTTTCATATTGCATAGTATTGCACCTAAGCCAATCACTTATTACCATAAAAATTATGATGCAAAAAGAATGTAAAATTTCTGGCATGTATGGTAACCACACACAAAAAGCAAAGATATCATTTTTATAAAAACTGGATTGTAGAAGTGTTTTAGAAGAAAATACATTTGCAACCTAATTCATACTAATCCACAATTAAGTTTCAGTTTCCTGCACATTCAAACCTGTCTAGAAAATAGCCTCTGAGCTCTACAGCCCTTTCATCTTCAGCCCTCACAGCTGAGGGAGGTAAAGTATGTGCTCTGGGAAAACTTACGCTATCTCTAAGCAGCCACTCTCTGGAGGAGCTATAGCTCTAAGGGCAATCATTAAGGTAGGCAACAAATGCACAGAAAGAACAAAGGCCAACTAGTCCCTAACTGGCAAAGCCTCCCCAGTCAGGGCATTCTCATTACATCTGGACTCTGGTATCAGAAGTGTAACACTGGCTAGCCTTGATTAGAAAGAACAACTCAAAGCTGTGGTCCGACAGTGTCAGAAACCTTAAATAATCAAAAAGACCTGCATGATGAAATCTAAAACTCAGAAACAACCACATGGGAAGCCAAATGGAGAGAATTTTAAATTTCCTAAAGTACAAGGCTTGGCAATGAGAAGGGACCCTGAGGGAAATTACACTTTCCCTTTTGAGGAAAATCTGAATGAGAGAAAGGAGGAAAGAGAAAGAAATCAGAAATATATGAAGAAATGAAGATATTTATTTTTACTTAATCTTTGCCACTAAGACATGGGTGATATCAACTCTCCAGTTATATATGGGGTGGTGTCAAAGTTCTTATAATCTCACAGGTATTTTAGAGAATCATTTGCCTTCAACACAGGAAGCAATCTGTATGTCCCACCACCCATGTGATGCTTGAGTTTACTTTTCTGCACCATCCTTTGATTTTCAAAGCAGGTAGACTATTGCCTCTACAGAGCAAATTCTGCCTTAGTGATTCTCAGAATGCAGGCAAATGACTGTCACTGCCCTGTAGGTATTCTCTGGAAAGAGGTAGATGGGCCAGGCACAGCCTCTGCCCTTACATAGATGTGACTTTCCAGGGGATGCAAAGCCATGTAAACAAACTGCTGCAAGTCAGGGCAATGAACCCAACTACTTCATGAGAAAGGCAAGCAAAGCTCCCCTGAAACCTACTCTGGGTGCAAAGTTTCCCTCTGGCTGGTCCTAAGACCCTGCTTTGCAAAAGGGGGGTGATAAGATTTCACTTTAGTACTATCCCTAGGATGGAAAGGAAGGACATGGCTGTGAGCAAGGGTGGAGGTGGGATATGCAAGAAAGTAAGAGTTAATTCCTCCATGAAAGCTCAAAGCTGAAGCAGAAGACAACCTAACTTAACTGTTCTATGACAAATGCAGCCAAGGTATGGGGTGGGGGGAGAATTCCAGAATAAAGATGATCAAGAAATGAACCCCTGTAGTAGACTCAAAAGAAAGAGAATGGGCCCTCCTGGCATGGAGGAATTCAGCTGGGGTGATTTTGTCTCCATGCGAGGGGTAGGCCTGACCAGTGGACCTTCCCAGAGCCCTCTCCACAAACCTGGCACCTGTAGATCAAACAAACCTACTTATTGCTATGGAGTGTCTTGAGTCTCTCTCTCTCCGTCTCTTTTTGGGGGACTTTTGTTTTTTTTTCTTATGAGAGTGAAAGTGAAAGTGTTCACATTAGACCATCCTATGCTGGGACAATCATAAGGACATCAAGGACCGTATCTGTTTTGGGTGAAGCAGGAGTCCACCAAGACACCCCTAACAAAGGAAAGGGCAGCAATCTTCTGCCTCCTGCCATGTCCCTCCCAGGAGATCCACTCAGTAGCAACATCCCAGCAGGATGCAGCATGGATTTCTGGGCTCATGGGCTTCTCAGGGCTTCTGTGGAGGGGGGCAAACTCCAGGAGCAGAAGGAAAGGGATGCCCGAAAAGTGCTAAAGCCAAGGAAGAAACTGGAATGCACAGACTGCAGCTGGCATTTTGCTTTTTTAACAGACTAGTAATAACACCAATGAGTATGTATTATCACTCCCACGGCTGCCAAGCTTTCATAAATATGAATAAATACAGGGAAAATGAAGTGTACATGGGATGGACAACAAGAATGCAGAGCCTTGAGTAGGACGCTGCTTAGCAACAGCGATGCCCATGATGCCTATTAACTAAAAGGCCCTTACTTTTTAATTGAACAACATCATTGAGATAATTCCCATATCATACAATTCCCCCCTTAAGCCTACCATTTGATAGCTCTCAGTATGTCTACAGTTCTTTACTTTTTGAAGATACAGTTACTATTTTCAGGTTTTCACCATTTCAATCTTTTTTGTGTAGGGGACAAGCAGAGCCAGCAAGCCCCAGAGTTCCCTGTGGACAGTGGCTGCCAAAGTCCAGGCAGGCTGGTTAAGAATCCCCTGCGGCTTATGAACAATTTATCCATTTACCAAGATGCTCAGAAATGGTTTGCAAGTGGAGCGAGTGAAACTCAACGGTTGCGCGCCTGCTTCACATGGACGAGTTCCCGGGTTCAGTCCCCAGTACCTCCTAAAATTTTTTGACAAAGGAAAAAGAAAGAAAACCCTGAGGTCCTGGGTCCTCAGAGAGGGCAGTGGCCCCTCACAGACCCTAAGCAAAAGCTGTTCTTTAAACCACAGCAAGAAACGCCCCAGGGAAAAGGAGGACAGCACGGTGTAGGCAGCGTGTACTCACACTCGAGGCTGGGGAACCGGGACACCCCAGCAGGAGGAGCCAGAAAAGCAGCCGGGACGCCTCCATGTTCAGGTCTCCTAAGGGGGTGCCGGGAGCAGGCGGGGCGGGAATTGGGGGTGAGGATGGAGGTGGGGCCGAGCACCCAGGTCGGGGTGTGAGCTGGGAGGGAGGGGGCGTTTGGGTACCTAAGAGGGGGAGGGATGGGGGTAGGGAGAGGTGAGGGAGGGAATGGGGAGAAGGGAGGGGAGGAGGGGAGAAGGGGAGCCGACTGCACTGGGGAGAGATAGGAGGACGGTTCAGAGACAGGCCAGTAGGTTGAAGGGTCGGTAAAACAGCAGGACAGCAGGACGCAGGGCCACAGGCGCGGGGGAATGGACTCGCAGGAGCAGTGGGAGCAGGAGACCGAGGCTCTGTCTTCCTCGGTCCCTACTCCAGTTTGATCGCTGCCTTGGCAACCTGGACGCTTTATTTATTTTTTATTATTATTCATTTTTTTAAAAATATTACATTCAAAAAATATGAAGTCCCATTCAACCCCACTGCCCCCACCCCCCACTCCCCCCACAGCAACACTCTCTCCCATCATCATGACACATCCATTGCATTTGGTAAGTACATCTCTGGGCATTGCTGCACCTCGTGGTCAATGGTCCACATCATAGCCCATACTCTCCCACGTTCCATCCAGTGGGCCCTGGGGGGATCTACAATGTCCCATAACTGTCCGTGAAGCACCACCCAGGACAACTCCAAGTCCCAAAAGCGCCTCCACATCTCATCTCTTCCTCCCATTCCCCACATCCAGCAGCCACCATGGCCACTTTTCCCACACCAATGCCACATTTTCTCTGTGGACCTTGGATTGGTTGTGTCCATTGCACATCTATGTCAAGAGGGGGTTTAGATTCCTAATGGATACTGAATGCAATCCTCCTGCTTTCAGTTGTAGGCACTCTAGGCTCCATGGTGTGGTGGTTGACATTCTTCAACTCCATGTTAGCTGAGTGGGGTAAGTCCAATAAATCAGATTGTAGGAGTTGAAGTCTGTTGAGGTTCAGAGCGTGGCTATCATATTGTCAGTCCAGAGATTCAAATCCCCTAGATATATCTTAAACCCCAGCACCAACTACAATTCCAGTAAAGTAGCATGAAAGGCTTGTGAAAAGAGATCCCATCTGAGTCCAGTTCCATCATGCAGAAAGACCATCTCCAAAGAAGGGCCAACTGACATGGCAGTGAACCCCATCTGCCATGACCATAGAACCCGTGGGTCTCTTTAGCCCTCAAAAGAACCAATACCTGGGGTTGTATTTACTTTATCTGTCTCTAAGACTCTGCTCAGGTGTGCATAAGGGCAATCCTTCTGACAACCTCCAGACTCTTTTTTAGAGACTCATAGCCATATAAACTCATTTCTCCTTTCCATTTCCCCCTTACATTAGGTCAAACAGCATTTTAAACTCCTGTTATTATATGTAGACAGGGATATTCTGCTGGTCCACGTTGAACCCTTAATTCAAGGTCATTTTCTAGTTGCATCATCAGCTGGTATTTGGTACTGATCCCTTGGTGCCAGGGAGGCTCATCCCCAGGTGTCATGCCCCATGCTGGGGGAAATGCATTGCATCTACATGCTGAGTTTGGCTTTGAGACTCACCACGTTTGAGTAACATGAAGGCTGTCAGGAGGAAACTCCCAGGCACAGTGCTGCTCTAGGCCTTGTTCTTATTTCAGGTGTATAGGCTCACGAGCATAGTCATTAGTATCAGGGGCTCACTGTTGGACCCTCATTCCTTCCTGGTTGTTACCGTTGCACCTGGGGAACTGCTGCTGCTCCCCTAGGGACCATGACAGAGCACCCCTGGCCAGGAACCCAGTACCCCCCCAGCTGTTGTTTTTAATTGTTTCCACTATGAGTATATCCAAACATTACCCTGGACATATGCCCTGTATAACTCCCTGTCAACCATATATCACCTGTCAATAACATCCCATACCAGTATTCCTCCACTGCCATTGTTGAACCACTCTGTGATCCAAAACTTCCTGAAAAGTGAAGCCCAATATAATGTCAGGTTCCCTTACTAGTAAAATGGAATATAGCGATGAGTTTAATGGTTAGATCTAGAATACGTATTGATTTGGAAAAATTCTACATCCTATCTTTTTCTTTTCTTTTTTCCCAATTATTGAGCTTCTCTTCACAAGAGACTTAGATCACAGTAATTCATATATACAATATACAGTACTCCCACACATCCACCATAAAACCTCTTCCCTTCCACAGCGATAATCTTATAACTTATTCATATGATATTTACTTAAACTGATGTACAAACGCTGAGACAATAGCTTTCAAACAAGGTGATATCTGTGCTTACATTGTGGTCCATACTTTAGAATGTACAGTTATCTAAATTTTTAGTTATCCTATGTTTTACATTATGGTTTACATTATTAGTCTGTCATCCCCTATATGTTTTTAGTGTAATATTACATGTTTTATATCCATCCTTGTGTACTCTCGTGAAACTCCTCTCTTACCCCCACATTTACCTTGGTTCCATCCATTCAACATCCATTTTCACCTCCCCTTGGGGCCCACAGCGACAGCCAATCTCCATTTCCCAAGAAGCCACGTCCAGAGATACTTGCAACAGTGTTCAGGGCCTGACTTGCTCAACTGCCCTAATGCCCTGGGAGCCACCCTTTCTCTTGAGAGATACGGTTCCCTCTATTTGATGGCATTAGTCCTCCCCAGGATATGGGTCCACCCCCATTCTCACTACTTGGGTCTCTACCCAATGGTACAACTCACCCTGGCAAAATGAGCATTCAGACATTCCCCAGGAGTCCATCCCGTGTCAGACCATTCCCTCTGAGCATCCTAAACAGGTAACCCTCCTAATTATATTTTGATATGATTTTCTCAGCATTTTACTCTCAACCAACACCTGACACTCTCCTATGTTCATACGTTGCCCCTCCCTCCCCCCAATTTTTTGGGCAATATTACCCCTCCGCCCATCCGCAGCTCCCCTCAAACCCACAAAGCCCCACCCAAAGGCAACCCCTTGCCCCCATTTTATCTCTTCTTTGTGCTCATACTTACCGCCAGCTCATCATAGATTCCACCCCTGCAGATGTCGGCTCACATCCTTCCTCCACCCCCCGATTTCCTGTAAGCCTATCTTCCAGTCTCTAGCTCTCTGAGGCAGCTTGCTTATTTCATATCATTGAGGTCATGTAGTATTTGTCCTTCAATGCCTGGGTTGCTTCACTCAACATAAGGTTCTCAAGATTCATCCATGTTATCACGTGTGTTTGTAGTGTACTTGTTCTTACAGCCAAGTAGTATTCCATTGTATGTATATACCACATTTTGTTAATCCACTCATTTGTTGATGGGCATTTGGGCAGATTCCAACTTTTGGTGATAGTGAACAATGCTGCTATGAACATTGGTGTACATATATCGGTTTGTGTCCTTGTTTTCAGATCTGATGGGTATATACCCAGCAGTGGTATTGCTGGGTCATATGGCAAATCTATGGATAATTTTTTGAGAAACTGCCAAACTGTCCTCCAGAATGGTTGGATCCTTCTGCATTCCCACCAGCAATGGATGAGTGTTCCCCTTTCTTCACATCCTCTCCAGCATTTGTATTCTACTGTTTTTTTCATGGCTGCCAATCTTATGGGAGTAAGATGGTATCTCATTGTAGTTTTGATTTGCATTTCCCTGATAGCTAGGGATTTGGAGCATTTTTTCATGTGCTTTTTAGCCATTTGTATTTCTTCTTTGGAGAAGTGTCTGTTTAAATCTTTTTCCCATTTTTTAAATGGGTTGTTTATCTTTTTGTTTTCGAGATCTATGAGTTCTTTATATATGCAAGTTATAAGTCTCTTATCAGATATATGGTTGCCAAATATTTTCTCCCATTGTGTGGGTTCCCTTTTTACTTTCTTGACAAACTCCTTTGAGGTGCAGAAGGCTTTACTTTTGAGGAAGTCCCATTTATCTATTTGTTCTTTTGCCACTCATGCTTTTGGTGTGATATTCATGAAGTCATTTCCTATTACAAGGTCCTGTAGATGTTTCCCTACACTGCTTTCCAAGGTCTTTATGGTCTTGGCTCTTATATTTAGGTCTTTGATCCATCTTGAGTTGATCTTTGTATACAGTGTGAGACAGTAATCCTCTTTCATTCTTCTACATATGGATATCCAGTTCTCCAGGCACCATTTGTTGAATAACCTGGATGCTTTAGACCCTCCCTCAATCAATCCCCTGTCTTCACTCCTGGCCATCACAGTGGACCTCATGTGACCTCACACCTAGAACGCCTCCTCCTGCTAATGGATCCACTGTCATGAGCCATCCCAATCAACTGACAGGTCTTCTGTGGAACCATCACTACTGATTTCTAGTCCTTTCCAATCCATCTTGCCTACCCCCACCCCTTTTACCCCATTCTAGGACCCTCTCTTCTTTCCTGAAATCCCAGGGATTCCCTCAGATTGCAGAACTGTAAGGGGAAACAAAAAGACAAGCAGAGTGGGGTGTTTTCACACCCTTCTCCCAGCACTTAATAGAAGCAGGCAAGAAATGAGAAAAGATTAGATTTGTATAAGAAGCCATCTAAACCTTACAGACATAATAGAGACCATTATACTTAACAACTGTAAAAGATACATTATTTTCAAGCACGCATGGTACATTTACAAAATTTAATCCTATTCTGGCAATAAAAGCAACTTTCAATATATTTCAACAGAGAAATGAAATCAGAGCATGTTTTCTGATTATAATTGTAACTGTGCTAGAAATTAATGAGAAAATACTAACTAGAGATTCTCCTATGTTTGGAAATTGAGAATTATCCTTTTTCTTTTTTAGGGGGCAACAGGGATTGAACCTGGGACCTCATCCATGGGAAGCAGTGCTCATCCACTGAGCTACATCTGCTCCCTGAGAATTACCCTTCTTAATAAAATGAGCAGAAGAAATTAAAATAGAAAAGAGAATATAGTTGAGTGGAATGAAAATAATAATGAAAATATGGCATTAAAATACATCCCTTTCTGGCCTGGAAATTCCATTTTGGGTTGAAAAGATTTTATGATCTTGAAATCATTCCCCATATCCAAAAAAGATAAATAGCTGTGGACATGTCATTTAACCATGTCACCCTACTACCTGTTAATTTGGGCTAAGTTATGAGTACAAATGGTTCAAATATCCAAGCTGACTCATGCTTGATCTCTCTCAGATCTACAAGGAACTTATGCAATTTAACTAAGTTCATCAGTTTTTCTCCTGGGGGGATTACTGGGCAATACCCAGATTGCTTGGTAGCACCAGGGTGATAGGTGGTCCAGGTGGAGCAGGTAGATAGGGTCCAGGGACCCCAGTGCCTGGGAGAGATCCCACTACCACCTATTCTTCTTGGGCCCTGTCCTGAGCTCAGGCCCCTGGGGTGTTTATCTGTGAGACTGCACACCTTGTTTCCCAGACTCATTCAAGGCCACAGCAGCTTAAAGCTTATTGTTTAAAGTCTCATCACTTTTTACAATTAAATAAATTTAATGTAAACTGGAAACTTTCTATCACTACTGGATATGCAAAACCATTACCTCACTGTAAATATAAAGAAACCATGAAACCAAGCACAGGATTGGTTCAAAAAGCATCTTTTGAAATGAGGAGCCATCATACTCTTCCAATGAGAGAAAAGTCTTTCAGCTCTGGCTGCTGCCCACTGCCTGCCCAGGGGCTACTGAGGGTGGAAGCCTCTCTGTCCTCTGATTGCTCAGAGAATGGGGGGGCAGACAAACAGTTTCCTTGGAGGTCCCCCTGGAGGTGACCTGTACAGGCTGCTCTTTCCTTCTGCACATGCAAAGCTAAGGCAGTCTTTCTGAATGTTGATCTTGGGAAACTTACTAGGTATATGCTGGTGTCTTGGTCTTTTTTTTTTTTTTTTTTTAACAGGAGTTTCCAGTTATAATAGCAAACTATATTTTAGGAACAGGAACAAGGATAATTTTGCCAATCAGTTAAGCACCAGATTCCAAAAGGAAATAAAAACAGGGAAAAGTTTCGATTTAATGGATCAAGCAACTACCCTTTTAGAATTAATTGTTGAGAATTTTAAACACCATTTTTCAAAATTATATATCAAATCTTAGATTCTGCCAGAGTTAAGTCTCCTGCTCACTCGAAGTGCACATTAATATGTGTAGGCCAAGTAAATGGCACAATGTATCAGACAAATGACACCTGATGCCCAGGCATTTGCTCTTGGTGGATATTTAAAGAATAGGGGCTGAGCATAGACTGGGAGAGAAAATGTGTCTCATTTGATATGTAACTGACTTAGGGGTTTAGCTCAGTCTAAATGAGTGGTTCTCCAATTTGCTGAAAATGAAACCCCCAGGAGAGATCAGAAAGGATACTGATGCCTGGGTTCCAATCCCAGAGATTCTCTTTTAATTTTAGCATTGGAATTTCTTAAAATCCATAGGTGATAATAATATACAGTCATCCTTGAGAAATATTGGTCTGTTCTGTCAGAATATTTCAGATAGATGAGGCTGGCTTGAGTATTTGCCAGAAGTCCTGATTCAGAATTCAGATATAAGTTCAATTTAAATTTTTAAATCATTAGCATTTTAAGATTTTCCCCCCTCAGGATATAGATAGCACAGTTTTTACCATTTCTCCTTTGAGGTTAAACAACGATGACAATAAAATAAATGTACACAATGCCCCTCCCCCCACACACACACACACTGAAGATTTAAAGGTTTATTCATCAGATTGACTCTGGGCCCTTCTTCAGTCAGTGCTTTCTTTACCCATCTGACTTCTGTTGGATATTTACATTTTTTATACCTGGAATTATTTCTCCCCCTCCCCAACTCCATCCCTTCCTTATATTTTTTCTTTTTTCCAGACACTAAAGAAATATGTTTTTTGTTTTTGCATCTCAAGCAATCAGTGTCAAGCCAGGCACGGCTTCGTCCCATACTGGGAGCCTCTGGTGTCCAAGTCCAGTTATTTCTCTGGACCCTGGTCAGGGTTCTCTAGGGAAATAGAACTGACAGGTATAATCTGTAAATAGAATGAGATTTTATAAAACTGTCTCATGGAACAGTGGGGGTGCACTAGTCCAAATTCTGTGGGGCAGACTGCAAGCCAGGGGCTCAGATGAAGGTCCTTGTTGAATTCCCCAGGAACACACACTGGCTTTCTGAAGTAGAGATGGGGATTCTCTCTCTGAATGCTGAAATCACTTCTCCTTTTAAGGCCCTTGACTGATTGCATGGGACAACACTCATTGCTGATGCCAATCTCCTCAAATAATCCTAGATGTAATCAGCTCTCTATGCAATCAACTCATTGATTAAAGTCTATGATGTGCCACTGTATTACAATTAGCCCAGTGTTTGCTTCACCACCTTACTGGGTATCATTATCTGACCAAGTTGACACATTAACCTAATGGTGCCCCCTGATACACACACCTTGGTGAGCAGTAGGTGTAGACTGACTGAAATCCTTGCATTTGACCAGGGAGAAAGAGGAAGTCCCAAGCTGTGCAGGGTGACCCCACAAACACACAACCAATGAGACCCTGAACAGGGATTCCCAATCTTCTGAGCCCCAATCCAGTGCTCCTTCCTCCTCACCCAGAAAGAGCAGGGGTAGGAGACTTTGCCAGGGTGACAGAGTGGAGGGGCACCATGGAGGCCACTGATTGGGCTCAGGAGCCTCAAAAATCTGCCATGACCTGGGCCTACTAGAATCCCATCATAACTCCTCCTTCTGCTGCAGGCAATGAGTGCACACTCTGGCATTTGGTCAAAATGAGAGAAACACTTATGGTAAAGGGGTGCAATCACTTGAACACCCTGAACCAGGCTCTGTGCTAAAACATTTACAGGCATAATCTCAAGTCAATGTCACAGCCTCCTTGAGGGCAGCTATGATCTCATCTATGCATGGAGAGACTGAGATTAAGAGAGGTCAGAGGATGACAGGGAGCTGTACAGAACATATGTCCAGGGTGCATGGTAATGTTTGGATATACTCATAGTGGCAACAATTAAAAACCACAGTAGGGGGGGTACTGGGTTCCTGGCCAGTGGTGCTCTGTCGTGGTCCCTAGGGGAGCAGCGACAGTCTCCCAGGTACAGTGCTGGGGACCGGGAGGGAGTGAGGGCTCAACAGTGAGCCCCTGATACTAATGACTATGCTTGTGAGCTGATAAACCCAAAATAATAACAAGGCCTAGAGCAACTTTGTGCCTGGGAATTTCCTTCTGTCAGCCTTCATGTTACTTAAATGTGGCCAGTCTCGAAGCCAAACTCAGCATGTAAATGCAATGCCTTCCCCCCAGCGTGGGACATGATACCTGGGGATGAGCCTCCCTGGCAACGAGGGACCACTATCAACTACCAACTGATGATGCAACTGGAAAATGACCTTATACGGAAGGTTCAATGCGGATCAGCAGAATATCCATGTCTACATAAAATACCATGACTTTAAAATGCTGTTTGACCTAAAGTAAGGGGGAAATGGAAAGGAGAAATGAGTTTATATGGCTACGAGTTTCTAAAAAAGAGTCTGGAGGCTGGCAGAAGGTTTGCCCTCATGCACAACTGAGCAGAGTCAGAGAGACAGATAAAGCAGATACAACCCCCAGATATTGGTTCCTTTGAGGGCTAAAGAGACCCATGGGAGTTATGGTCATGGCCGATGGGGTTAACTACCAGGGCAGATGGCCCCTCTTTGGAAATGGTGTTTATGTGTGATGAATCTGGACTCAGATGGGATCTCCCTTCATAAGACTTTCATGCTAATGTGCTGGAGGTGCAGTTAACATTGGGGTTTAAGATATATTTAGGGGATTTGAATCTCTGGACTGACAATGTGATAGCCAGATCCTGAGCCTCAACAGACTCCAGCACCTACAATCTGATTTATTGGACTTACCACACTCAGCTAAGATGGAGGTGAAGAAGGACAACCACCACACCGTGGAGCCTAGAGTGTTACAACTGAAAATGGGAGGATTGCATCCAGCATCCAGGTGGAATCTGAGCCTCCTCTTGACATAAAGGTGCAATGGACACAACCAATCCAGTGTCCACATAGAAGAGGTGGCATTGGATTGGGAAAAGTGGACATAATGGACAAAGGGTATGGGGAAAGGCAGGAAGAGATGAGAGGTGGAGGCGTCTTAGGGACATGGAGCTGCCCTGGATGGTGCTTCAGAGGTAATCACCGGACATTGTAAATCCTCACAGGGCCTACATGATGGAATAGAGGAGAGTATGGGCCATGATGTGAACCAATGTATATGAGGTGCAGAGGTGCCCAAGGATGTACTTACCAAATCCAATGGATGTGTCAGGATGATGGGAACGAGTGTTGTTGGGGGGGGGGAGAGGGGGGGTGGGGGGGTGGGGTTGAATGGGACCTCACATATATATTTTTAATGTAATATTATTACAAAGTCAATAAAAAATAAAAAAAATTAAAAAAAAAAAAAAAAAAAGAGAGGTCAGAGGGCCTGCAAGAGCAGAAACTCAAGCCCAGGCCAGCCTGAATCCTGAGTCTATGCTTACAGCCACTCCAGGGATATGGTCTTGGGTCTTAGCTGGCTGATTTTTTTGGTATCTGAAGAGCCAGCAACTCTACCTCATCTCTTGGAGGTGGCCCAGTGTGTGGCAGCCACAACCTTCACCAGTGGACAGTTCTTCCTCATGGCAAATCTTAGTCCGTCCTACAGCCAGAGAAAGCCCTTTCATTTTTTCCCTATTCTGGAAAGGATTACTAGTATTTATAAACTAACCTTTCAAGTAGAAAAGAAAATCTCCCTCAACTCTTTATTTTGACAAATGTCAAACCTACACAACAGTTAAAAGAATAGAACAACAATCACCTTCACTTGGATTACCTCCTTATTATGAAAATTTTGCCATGTTTAGTTTTTCTAATTATCTATAATTTTTAAAATATTTATTTATTCATTTCTACCCCTTCCCTCCATTGTCTGCTCTCTACATCCATTTGCTGTGTATTCTTCTGTGCCTGCCTATATTCTCATTAGGTGGCTCTGTGTACCGATCCTGGGACCTTCTGGAGTGCAAGAGAGGTGATCATTCTCTTGTGCCACCTCATTTCCCTGGCCTGCTGCATCTCTTATTGTCTCTCCTCTGTGTCACTTTTTGTTGCATCGTATTGTTCAGCCAGTTCTCTGCATGGCACAGCACTCCTGCATCGGGCAGCACTCCTGTGCAGGTCAGTGCTCCATGCAGGCCAGCATTCCACATGGGCCAGCTCACCACACAGGCCAGCTTGCCACATGGGCCAGCTTGCCTTCACCAAGAGGCCCTGGGTATCAAACCCTGGACCTCCTATATGGTAGACGGTGGCCAGTTGTTTGAGCCACATCTGTTTCCCTTGATCTATAGTTCTTATTTGCTCTCTCTTTGAGAATAATTTCCAGACATCATGATCCATCACCCCTAAATTCCTCCAAAGGACTTTCTCCTACATAGCCACAAGACCATTATCACACCTGGAAAATTAGCAATAATTTCATAATATATTTTATAATGTCCATATTCACTTTTCCCCAATTCTCCCAAAATGTTTTTTTTATAGATATTTCTTTTTAAATTGGGGGTGCCAGTGAGATTTATGCATTGTATTTGGTTATCATGTCTCTTTTGTCTCCTTGCATCTAGGACAGGTTGTCATTACAAGGACTTTCTTGAAATGTTCAGACTAAAATGAAATCTCATTTTGTCCTTCTCTCCTCAGAGGAAAATATAGCACATTAGTGTCATAGAGCAGAAATGAATCACATTGAGAGAAAATGGAAAAATGTCTTTTGAGTTCAACATTCTACCTTCTTCTCTGGATGACAAGGCCTCACTCTCCCAGGAGAAGCAGAGTGCTTTTTTAAGCACCCTACCTAAAAAAAACAACTTCCATGGCTCCCAATGGCCTCCAGATGAAGCTCAGAGGCCTTTGCATGCTCAGAGAGGGAGCCAGCCCTGGCCACCTCCCCAGGGTCCCCTCTCAATGAATCCCCACATTGACTCTTCACTCAGTCACCCAGAATCACATCTTGTTCCCATCACATTCACACTTTCCAAGGAATCTCTTTGAGAATCCTCATGTGTTCCTATATACCCATGTTCATTTTTCTTAGCCATTGCTTCCTCTAGGAACCAGTCTTGCTTTTCTGGAATAAATCCAACTTTGTCATGGTATATCATCCTTTTAATATGCTTTTGGATTTACCATGCCAGTATTTGGTTCAGTGTTTCTACAACTATATTCATAAGTGGCATTGGTCTGTAATTTTCTCTTCTTGCAATGTCTTTATCTGGGTTTGGTATCAGGGTAATGCAGGCCTCATAGAAGAAGTTAGTTAAGAAGTATTCCCTCCTCTTCTATTTTTATCATCAATTTTGGGGGAAAGAGTTTGAGAAGGACCTGTAAGACATCTATTGAGTGAAATAAGCCAGACACAAAAGGACAAATATTTTACCATCTCACTTACATGAAAGACCTAGAATAAGCAAAACCATGGAGACAGAAAGTAGATTCCAGAGCCTGGGGGTGGGGCAGAGAAGATAGGCAGTGGTGGTCACAGGAGCTACTGCTTCAATGGAGCCTGAGGAGATGGAAAATATGGAATAATAGATGTTAGTGATGTCAGTGTAACATTGTGAATGCAATGAATACCAGTGAACTGAACACCAAAATTGGTTAAAACAGGAAATTTTTTGTTATATATGTTACTAAAATAAAAAGTTAAAAAAAGAAGAAGTTACACTTATCAAGAGAGTATGGTCATTACACAAGATCAGTCAAAAAGACTAATGGAATAGAACTGAGTTTTCATAAATCAACCCTCACATCCATGGCCAACTGATTTCTGACAAGGGTGCCAGGTCCATTCAGTGGGGAAAGAACAGTCTCTTCAACAAACAGTGCTGGGAAAACTGGATATCCACATGCAAAAGAATGAAAGTTGACCCCTAAAATGGATCCCTAACTCACACCATACACAACAATATTACCATTGGGAAAAACTGGGAACAGTCCAGGAGATCTCTTTTATATAATTTCTTATACCTGCATGTCAGTCTAAAATTATGTCAATAAAATTTTCAATCAAAAAATGTAAAAAACAAACACTTTCTAACAATTAGCTGACCAACTGGTTTCTTCAATAAACTGTGAGAAAATAAAAAGAGCAAAGGTTGACCAATGGATTAAGAGAGATGAAAGAAACATATTCATCTATTGCAATATGAACCTTATTTGATGCTGATTTGAAATAACTGTTAAAACGACACATCTATATGTCAGTTGGAAAAATGTGTGCACCATCAGAATATTTGATAATTAAGAAATTATTATTTACTTTAGATGTGCTAATGGTATTATTATGAGAAACATTCTGAAATATTAATGCTGGAAATGATATAGTGTCTGGGATTTGCTAAATAATATAGGTGGGGAGGTGAAGTGAGTGGATGAATAGATTAAATAAAATTGGTAACTATTGGGAAACGGACTTTGGCCCAGTGGTTAGGGCGTCCATCTACCATATGGGAGGTCCACGGTTCAAACCCCGGGCCTCCTTGACCCGTGTGGAGCTGGCCCATGTGCAGCGCTGATGCGCGCAAGGAGTGCCGTGCCACGCAAGGGTATCCCCCGTGTGGGGGAGCCCCACGTGCAAGGAGTGCGCCCGTGAGGAGAGCCACCCAGCGTGAAAAGAAAAGAGCAGCCTGCCCAGGAATGGCGCCGCCCACATTTCCTGTGCCACTGATGACAACAGAAGCAGACAAAGAAACAAGACGCAGCAAATAGACACTGAGAACAGACAACCAGGGGAGGGGGGGGGAATTAAATAAATAAATAAATCTTTAAAAAAAAATTTGGTAACTATTGAAACTGAGTGGCAGTTTTGTGGGGATTCATCATCTCCTCCTGCCTTCTAAGTGTAACTGTCACAGCAAGCCAAAAGCAAATCTGGCATGAATCAAAAGTAAAGTCATCCCTATTTAGAAACACATTTGGCACAACATTTTAAATGCTCAATGCAATTTATTGGCTTGCTTAACTGTAAGCTGCCAACACCACCAAAATGCAATAACCAGGACAAGGGCACACAAGATGTTTAAAGGTGGAGGACACCAGAGCCTCTAAAGTCATTAGCCTGAGGGCCCACAAGAAGGCAAACAGGTCTGATGCAGCATCATTGCAGAGCCCAAAGCCATGGTTGGAGGAGGGCGTGCTGGTTGCAGTGCTCCAGAGAGGGCGACAGCCAGCCTCACAGCACAGCGCAGGCATTGGAGTCAGGAGTAGAAGGACTGGGTGTCAGTCTGCCTGGGTATCAATCTGCTTCCACCTGACTGATGCTCACTAGAGTGGCATCTGCACTGGATTTTTATGTCTCTGAGGCCTGGTCATCAATGTCCTTATTGGGGCAGTGACCCTACAGTAGGCATCAAGTGAGTTTGTATCACATGTTCTCTTGAATGTCTGGTTATCACTTGTTACAAAGCATGTTTGTCTAAACTAAATTACGTTCTAATTGTGGTCAGCATATTTACAATATTTGGGGGAGTAAGATCATTAGTATTTCAATACACAGCACCTCCCTGTTTTGGCATATGTTTGAAATTTCCCATGGGGGAAAAATGTGAACAAATAAAGTTGGAAATAAAATGCCAACTTTCAAAATGGAAATAATCTTAATTCAGAAATGTGTTTTAAATTATAGGAACAACTACAAAAAGCCATTTATTCACCCTATTTATGGTTTTGAAGTATGTATAACAATGCATATAGGTGAATACATACTTTAAAATGGACAGGAAAACAATTCAAATCATAAGACTTATATTAAAAATATAAGAAAGTGACCTAGATGGCATCTGAGAAAGTACACCATCATCATCTCTCTTACAAAAGACCAGCTGTGTGGTGACGGAGTCCTGCCGGAGCAGGCTGTTTTGGGAACCTGCAGGGTGGGAGGTGTCTGGACATCAATCTGGCAAGATTGAAGCAGAATTGGTGCTTGCTCAAGATACACCTGTGCGTTTCTAACACTGAACTCGAAAGCTGTGGGAAGATAAATCCCTCCCCACCTAGGGCTAAGAACCAGGACATTCCCTGAGAACTGTTGGTCATGGAGCAGAGTTTCCAAGCCCTGTGTTTCCCAAATGTGTGAATCCCAAACCTGTGTCCCCTGAACACCTGCAGCCCACGTTTCAAAGACCTACATACCCTGATTCCACAATCTTCTGGTTCTCTGTTTCCCCAGCCCAGCACTCCTGGAAATCCAGCATTGCCCTACCCCTCCTGTAGCGGACTAACTCCAGGAGTGGGAGAGCTTAGGTGGGAGGTGCATAGGGGCCAAGCAACGCAGGTTCAGTTTTCTGGTCACCCCCTTTTATTGAGTTTGAAGAAGCATATTAGCTGACTTAGGGAGAGCCTAGGAGGAGAGAAGAGGTGAATCTGCTGAGAGAGCTGAATTTACCTAAACACCCTGGGATAGGAAACTTGTTGTGGGAGAAGGTGGAGTCAGAAAATTAACCAGCCTCTTTGTAGCACACCAAAGGGAGAGGGACAGTAAGAAGTGCTTTACAGGCTTCCAATAGCATATTTAGGGTTCCTGGCAAAGGG
Organism: Dasypus novemcinctus; assembly: GCF_030445035.2. NCBI lineage: Eukaryota > Metazoa > Chordata > Mammalia > Cingulata > Dasypodidae > Dasypus > Dasypus novemcinctus. Next base: position 52,626,950 of record NC_080695.1, on the reverse strand, counting down.
TGGGTGCTCTCTCAAGATATTAAGAGTTATTATTTTCACAGGTGAGTTGGTTCACCAGGGATACATTTGAATTTCCTACAGGAGCCCTCACACTGCCTTCCTGCTGCCTTGGGAGAGAGGGAAGTGAGGAAGGGAGAAATGGGAAGGGTCAGACTCCTAAGCCGTTTATTCAATTCCAAAGAGGAATCTTTGCCTGAGGCCTTGTTTTAATTTGTTTTCTTGTTTTTTCTTCCTCTTTAGCCCCACCAACACCCTATTTTTTTTCTTTTTCTTTTTCCCTTCTCTTTTTCTTGCTCCGCTTTTTTCCTCTTCTTCCTTTTTCCTTTTTTTCTTTTTTCTTTTATATTAGTGCTGCAGGCAACATTTCTTATTTGCTGTGCTTCCTCATCCTCAATTTTCTCTTTTCTCTGCATACTGATTTTGGCTACCAATGCTATCCCCTTTCCTTTACATCATTCTCTCCTCCATCATTTATTGTGTCTCTTACATTCCACCTCTCTCTGTTTAGCCCCCAATATTCCTGACCTTTTATCTCTAATATCTCTAATCTGTTTTCTATCATTTACTCACTCTTTATATTATTATTTTCTCTTTCCTTTTTCCCTCTCTCCTGACTACACTGACCTTTTAATTCATAGTATATTTCTCCCCATATTCAGTTTAATATCTCATTATAGGTACTCCACTTTCTTACAGTTATAACTACACAGTTTCCATGAGTTCTATATCCATTCTCCTAGATCATACATGGTTCTTCTGTTAACATTCACTATCAATACTACTATAATATTTTTCTTTTCTTACCCCATTTGCTTGCTTTGGGCCCAATATTTTCCTTCAAGGGAACTTAGCCAACAACAAGGAAATAGAATAAGAAAAAAGTGACAAATAAAAGACAACATACACACACAAAAAAACTAATTAAACCCCAAGACTAGAATAAGAAGATAATCAACAGAATAAACCCAACAAGATAAAATGATGACCAGACAGCAACAAAAAACTACAGACCATACCAATAATCAGGAAAACATGGTCCAATCCAATAAACAAACTAAAAACCAGGAAGAGAAGTGGAACATCAAACAAGTAATTAAAGATCTCAAAACATGTATTATGGACCAATTCAATGACATGAAGGAAGAGATTAAGCATATTAAGGAAACACTTGGAGGGCATACAGAATAAATTGTGATCATGCACAAAAAGATCACGGAGATGATGGGGATCAATACCACAAACCAAGAAATAAAAAATACACTCTCAGAAAATGACAGCAGATTTGAAGAGGTAGAGGAAAGAATTAGTGATGTGGAAGACAGTACGTCTGAAATCAGATAGTAGAATTAATCGATAAAAAGGTAGAAAAAATCCAGCAGGGACTTAGGGACTTAAATGACAATGCAAAATGCACAAATATATGCATTATAGGCATCCCAGAAGGAGAAGAGAATGTAAAGGGGACAAGAAGGGGTTTTGGAGGAAATACTGGCTGAAAACTTCCCAAACCTATTGAGGAGATGGATGTACATGTCCAGGAAGCAAAACACACCATGAACAGCATAAATCCCAACAGGCCTACCCCAAGACATATACTTGTCAAATTATCCAATGTGCGAGACAAAGACAAAATAATAAAAGTAGTCAGAGAAATGAGAACCATCACATACATGTGAGTCTCCATAAGATTAAGTGCTGATCTCTCATCTGAAACCATGGAAGCAAGAAGGCAGTGGTATGACATAGGCAAGGTAACTAAAAGAAAATAATTTCCAACCAAGAATACTTTATCCAGCAAAGCCGGCATTCAAAAATGATGGAGAGTTCAAAATATTCACAGAAAAACAGAAACTAAGAGTATGCCAACAAGAAACCTGCCCTTCAAGAAATACTAAAGGGAGTTCTGCAGGAGGGAAGAAAGAAACAGGAGAGACACAGTTGGAGGACAGTATAAGAACAACTAAAACTACAAAAAGAAAAAATCAAACATGTGACAAACAAAAATCCAAAGAAAATATGGCTAATATAAGTAATTCCTTGAAAGTTATAACACTAAATGTCAATGGATTAAATTGACCTGTTAAGAAACACAGAATGGAAGACTGGATAAGGAAATATGACCCATCTACATGTTGTCTACAAGAAACTCATCTTAGACCCAGGGATTCAAGGAGATTGAAAGTGAATGGCTGGAAAATAATCATACAGGCAAATAATAACAAAAAAAAGGGCAGGTGTAGCAATATTAATTTTAGACAAAATAGACTTTAAGTGCAAAACAATTGTGAGAGACAAAGATGGACACTATATATTAGTGAAAGGGATAATCTTTCAAGAAGAAAGAACAATCATAAACATTTATGCCCCTAACAAGGGCACCTCCAAATATGTGAGGCACACACTGGAAAAACTAAGTAAAGGAACAGTTGCCACTACAATTATAGTGGGGGACCATAACCCACCATTATCACCATTGGACAGAACATCTCAAAAGAGAATCAATAAAGAAACAAAAACTTTGAACAATATATTAGAGGAACTGGACCTAATAGACATATACAGTACGTTACACCCAAATACAGCAGGATATACATTTTTCTCAAGTGCATATGGATCATTCTCCAAGATAGACCTTATGCTAGGCCACGAAGAAAGTCTTAATGAATTCAGAAAGATCAAAATCATATAAAATAATTTCTCTGACCACAGTGGAGTGAAGCTGGCAATTTGCAAGGGCCAGAGACCCAGATCTGGCACCAAGAAATGGAAGTTAAACAACACACTCTTAGAAAAACAGTGGGTCAAGGAGGAAATCTCAACAGAAATAAAAAACTACCTTGAAACTAATGAAAATGATAACATAACATATCTAAACTTATGGGATACAACACAAGCTGTCCTGAAAGGGAAATTCATGGCCATAAATTCATACATCAAAAAAAGAAGAAAGAGCTAAAATTGAGGAACTAACTGAACAATTGGAGGAATTAGTAAAAAACAAGAAACTAACCCCAAAGAAAGAAGAAATAAAGAAATAACAAAGATCAGAGCAGAACTAAATGAAATAGAAAATAGGAAAACACTCAAAAAATAAACAAAACAAAGAGCTGGTAGTTTGAGAAGATTAAAACAAATTGACAAACCCTTAGATAGACTAACAAAGAAAAAAAGAAAGAAGAAGCAAATTCACAAAATAAGAAACGAGAAAGGAGATACCACCACTGACCCCACAGAAATAAAGACTATCATAAGAGGATAATTTGAAAAACTATATTCCAAAAAAAATGACAATTCAGAGGAAATGGACAAATTCCTAGAAACACATAAGCAGCCTATATTGATGAAAGAAGAAATTGGTGATCTCAACAAACCAATCACAAAAGATAGAATTAGTCATTAAAAACTTCCCAACTAAGATGACCCCTGCTCCAGATGGATTCTTCACCCATGAATTCTACCAAACATTCCAAAAAGAAATAACCAATTTTGCTTAAACTCTTCCAAAAAATTGAAATAGAAGGAACATTGCCTAATTCATTGTATGATGCCACCATTACCCTAATTACAAAGCCAAACAAAGACACCACAAGAAAGGAAAATTACAGACCAATCTCTCTAATGAAACTAGATGTGGAAATCCTCAACAAGGAGATACCATCTTACTCCCACAAGACTGGCAGCTATCAAAAAAACAGAAGACTACAAGTGCTGGAGAGGAGGTGGAGGAATGGGAACACTCGTCCACTGCTGGTGGGAATGCAGAAGGATCCAGCCGTTCTGGAGGACTGTTTGGTGATTTCTCAAAAAGTTAGCTTTAGATTTGCTGTATGACTCACCAATTCCACTGCTGGATATATGAAAATAAGGACACAAACCAATACATGCACGCCAATGTTCATAGCAGCAATATACACTATTGCCAAAAGATGGAATCAACCCAAATGCCCATCAAGAGAGGAATGGATAAATAAAATGTGGTATATACATACAATGGAATACTACTCAGCTATAAGAAGGAATACAGTACAAACACGTGATAACATGGATGAATCTTGAGGACCTTATGTTGTGTGAAGCAAGCCAGGCATTGAAGGACAAATACTACACGACCTCTCTGATATGAAACAAGCACACAGAGCTGTCTCAGAGAGCTAAAGTCTGGAAGATAGGCTTAAAGGAATCTGGGTGGATGAGGAAGGTTGCGATCTGATGCCTACCTGGGTGAAGACTATGACAAGCTGGAGATAAGTATTTGTACAGGGAAGGAATAAGATGGGGGCATAGGGATACCTTTGTGTGGGGCTTTGTGTGCTTGAGGGGGGCTAGGGTTGGGAGGATGGGTCAGATAACCCAAGGAAATGGGGGTAGGTCTGGGGGCAATCACTGAATATGGGAGAATGTCAGGTATATGGTTGAAACTATCCTGTTGAGGAAACTCTTTAGAAAATATAATAAGGAAGGGTCACATGTTAAAGGTGCTTAAGGGGGGACATCTGGTACAGGGGCAAGCTTCTAGGGAGCATGTGAGTGATCATTTTGTCATAATGTGCTATATCACTGGGTGGAGACGAATACAATGAGTGTGAAGGTGTACCCACATCCTGGGGAGACCTGATGTTCCTAAAGAGAGGGAATTGTGTCTCTCAAGAGGATTGTTGGCTCCCAATTAGTTAGGGCAGGCTACTATGCCAAGCCCTCAGCATTGTTGCAGGATCTTTAAATCTGGTTCCTCCAGTAGTGAAGATTGAGTGTCACTTTGTGGCCTGAGGGGAGGGGGAGAGAGGTATAGCATGAATGGAAACAGGGAACTGGGGGCAATGGAAGTGCTCCACAAGATCATGCAATGATGGACATGTCAACTTACATCTAAAGTGTGTAAAAGTCTATAAACCCAAATGTAAACTATAATGTAAATCATAAAGAAACTAAAAATTTAGAAATTTGTACAGTCTAAAATATAAATAATGTAAACCAAAATGGAACCATGTTTGATAGCTATGTTTCAAAATTTGTACATCACCTGCAGCAAATATAACATGAACATGTAAAGAGATCATTACTGGGGAAAAGGGAAAAGGGTTTGATGTTGGATAGCTGGGAGTTCCCTATACTGTGTATGTGAATTACTGTGATCTAAAACTTTTTCAAAGACAAAATTAAAAATTAGAATAAAAAAAGAGAAAGGAGGTGGACACTGAGGAAGAAATTAAAATGTCTTGCCACTGTACATACAGGGCTACACCTATGACATTGATGAAAGGCAAAATGTTAGAAACAAAGCTTTATAATATTTTTTGTTTTATTAATACACCAATTTATTTTTACTTTATTTTAGTCTTTCTAAATTAGTATGTATTATATTTCTGAACTTTAAACCTATCACTGTATTTCAATTTCCTATTAACTGAATTTGGCAATATATTAGGATTCATTGTTGAAGAAGTGTTGAATCACAGGGAGGTTCAACTATGACAGGGAGGAACTCTGGTGTGGGGTGTTATTGATGGGGGGCACATGGGTAGGGGGGAATTCTCCAGGGCAAGTATATAGGGAATATAAATATGTTAGGATGTATGTTGGGTATTTTTATAGTAGCTATGGTTACAAACGTCAACTGCAGGAGTGCCAAGTTCCCATCCGGGGGAATTCTGTCACATTCCCCAATGGAACAACAATAATCCCCCAAGTGCAACGGCAAAGATCAACAAGGAAGGATGGTCCAATAATGAGTCCTTGATACTGATGACTATGCTTAGGAGCCTGTATGCCTGAAAAATGAACTAGGTCTAGAGCTGTAGGGTGCCTAAAGGTTACCTCCTGAGAGCCTCCATGTTGCTCAAATTGGCTGCTCTCTAAGCCAAACTCAGTATGTAAATGCATTACCTTCCCCCGAATATGGGACATGACTCCTGGGGATGAGCCTCCCTAGTGCCGAGGGATTACTACCAATCACAGACTGGATAAGCAACTAGAAAGAGACCTCGAATAAAAGGGTCAACTCAGACCAGCAGAATATCTCAGCCTACACGTTGGATCAAGTGTTAAAAACTGCTCTTTGACCTTGAATAAAAGGGGGAAATGACAAAGACAAAATGAGTTGATATGGCTAAGCGTCTTCCAAAAAGAGTCAAGAGGTCATCAGAGGGGTTGCACTTATGCATATCTCAGCAGGAACCCAGAAAAAGCCAAAATAGATACAACCCTAGGTACTGGTTCTCCTGAAGTCTGTGGAGATCCACAGCGTATATAATCATGGCAGGTGGATTTGGAGCTCTGTGCCATGTCAGAGAGCCCTACTTTGGAATTTGTGCTCCTGAGTGTGACAGACCTGGACTCAGATGTGACTTTTCTACTCATGCCTCTTCTGCCACTTTTACTGAATCAGTGGTTGGTGCTAGGGTTGGTCCATACTCAGGAGACTTGAATCTCTGACCTGCCCATGTGACAACTGGGCCCTGGGCCTCAGCAGAGTGACGACTCCTACTCTCTGGTTCATTGGTCAGCTAACAGGGAGGTGAAGATGGTCAACCACCACATCAGGGAACCAAGAGTGCCAACAACTGCAAGTAGGAGAGTCACATCCATCAGCCATGTAGGATCTTAGCCCCCTCTCAATTTAGAGGTGGAGTGGACATCACCATTGCAGGGTCCACAGGATGGAGGAATAAAATATGGATTACAGTGGGCTTACTGGTATTCTACTATAGAGCTATTATGACTCTAGCAATGGAAGAAATTGTATCATTGATGTGGAGACAGTGGCCACGGTAGTTGCTGAGGGCAGGGAGATGGAAGAAGGGATGTGATGTGAGGGCATTTTTGAGACTTAGATTTGTCCTAAATACTATTGCAGGGTCATATGCTGGACATTATATATCCTGCCATAACCCACTGGATGGCCTGGGGGAGAGTGTAAACTACCATGTAAACTATAATTGGCGTGGTGCAGCAGTGCTCCAAAATGTATTCACCAAGTACAATGAATGTGGCACAATGATGAAAGAGGTCGTTGATGTGGGAGGAATGGGGGTGGGTGGTGGGCATTAGGGTATATGATAATCTCTTATATTTTTTAATGTAACATCTTTGTGGTTTATACCTTTTTTAAAAAGACAATTAAAAATAAATTTAAAAAAATAAAATTTACTGTTAAAAAAAACGCAAAAGCCACACAAACATCTCAATAGATACAGTAGCCACATAAGCATCTCAATGGGCACAGCAAAACCATTTAAGAAAATTCGACATTCCTTCATGTAAAAACAAAAACAAAAACACTCAACCAACTAGGAATACTAGGAAATTTCCTGAGCCTGATAGAATCATTTCCTCCTAATATCAGGAATAAGATAGGGTGCCTGACCTCATAATTTCTGTTAGACATTGTACTGAAGCTTCTAGTCAATGCAATTAGGTAAGAAAATAAAATAAAAGGCATTCAGATAAGAAAGAAAGAAGCAAAACAATTTGTATTTACATATGGTATTTTATTGCATGTAGAAAATTATAAGGAACCTACCAAAATCTATTAGGATTAATAAATACCCTCAGCAAGCATGCAAAATACAAGATTGAGATATAAAAATCAATTACCTATCTTGCCATAACCAACTGAATGTACTGGGAGAGAGTGTAAACTACAATGTAAACTATAATCCAAGTTGTGTCACAGTGCTCCAAGATGTACTCATTAAGTGCAATGAATGTACCACACTAATGAAAGAGGTTGTTGCTGTGGGAGAAGTGGGGGGTGTGGGGAGTGGGGTATATGGGAACTGCTTATGTCTTCTAATGTAACATTTTGCATGATCTATGTATCTTTAAAAAAAATAGATAATAAAAAAATAAAAATAAACGCACACATTTATGGTCAATTGGTTTTCAACAACATGCCAAGAACATTCAATACAGAAAGAATAATCTTTTTAACAATGGGTGCTGGGAAAACTGAACAGCCACATGGAGAAAAATGAAAGTGGACCCCTATCTCACACCATATACAAAAAAAAAAACACTCAAAATGGATCAAAGACCTAATAAAGGGGCTTAAACTATAAAACCCTTAGAAACAAACATAGGTACAAATCCTCATGACTTTGGTTTAGACAATGAATTCTTAGATAATGACACCCAAAACAAAAGCAATGTAAGAAAATAGATGAATAGATGAACTGGTCGTCACCAAAGTTAACAACAAAAAAAGGACCTCCCAGGACCATCAAGAAAATGAAAAGTTAAATCAGAGTGGGAGAGAAACATTTGCAAATCACATATCTGATAAGGGACTTGTACCTAGAATATATGAAGAATTATTAGAATTTAGTAATAAAAAAGACCAAAAAAACCCCCACATTTAACAGAGTTAAAAATGGGAATAGGGTATGAATAGATAGTTTTCCAAGGAAGATATACAAATAGAAATGCAAATCAAGATCACAATGAGATACCATTTTATACGCACTTGAATGGCTATAACCAAAAAAGTTAGAAAATAGCAAGTGTTATGGATGATGTAGAAAAACTGGGAACCTCATATTCTGCAATCAAGAATGCAAAACGATGTAGCCATTTTGGAAAACCATCTGGCAGATCTACAGTCGGCTGAACATAGTTACCATACGACTTAGCAATTCCACTCCTAGGAGAAAGATATTGAAAACATGTGAACACACAAAAACTTATACATGGGACATTCCCAGCAGCATTATTCAGAATACTCAAAAGGGGAAACAACCCAAATATCCATCAATTGATGAATTGATAAATAAAATGCACTATATCCATACAATGGAATATTATTTGACCATAAAAAGAAAGGAAGAAAAGAATTGCAACAACATGGATGAAACTTGAAAGTCTTATGCTAAGGGAAAGAAGCCAATCACTGATGACTATATGTCATATGATAACATTTAGATGAAATGCCCAGAATAGGCAAGTTAGTGGTTGCTTAGCACAGGAGTTAGGATGGGGTATTGGGGTGATGCCCAAAGGAAGCAGGGTTTCTTGCTGGGATAAATGAAATGGTCTAAAAGTGATTGTAGTGATGGATGCACAACTGTGAATATACTAAAACCATTGAATTGCACATTTAAATGGGTAAATTGTATTGTAGATGAATTATAATAATAAAACTTTTCCAAATAAAAGCCATGGTTGGGGAGATATATTAATACTGAAAAAACCCTCATGACACAAGAGCACTTCAGATCTCACAGGCTTATATATAAATCCCAGCTGGTCCATCACTACCTGTGAGCACAGGAATGATTGGCTCAGCCCCCCTGAGCCTCATTCTCCTTTTCTTTAAGATGGAGATTGGCTATGAGGCGCTAAAGAGATCATAGAAATTATGAGATCTGAAACATAGGAGATGCTTAATAACAGCAATAAGTACCATTTGTTGACATGTTATAACTTGAGGTCATGAAATTTTATAAATATTACCTAATTAAATAAATGTTAATTCTTTTCAATGATGTCCAGCCTTCTTCTGCCATTTAAATATCTCTCACCAACATTTGTCATTGCCCTAACTCAGCATTGCTGGCATAGACCATATTTATATTTCATTGCCTCTTCCCCTCAAAGTTCCCAGCATAATGCAAAGTACACAAATACCTAATTAGCACCTGCTGATTCCAAGGCATTATAACAGATACTTTGTGGGGCTTGGAGAAGCAAACACCACTGTACTTATTTTTTACAGAGCTTTGGCTCAGTTCATCAACAATAACAAAACAAATGAAAGAAGTAACTAATTAGCTTAATTTGTCCAAATTTCACTCCAACTAATGCCCCAATCTCACATGAAGATGTTTATTAAGAGTGCTTTGTATCTCATTATTAGTGAAGATCTCTTTAATGAACAGTTTAGTGCAAATCAGTACTTGGTTTGTTGGTTTGTTGCACTTGCCCATCTCAAAGTCACTGAACAATGACAACTCTGGAGACATAAATATTCAGTTCATTGAAAGTAAAAGAAATTTAGAAAATGCAATGATGCTGTGTAAGGGAAAGGACAAATGACTTTCGTATGGCACCTTCTGACACACTAAACCATGGCTGAATGTAATATTTTTGTGATCTATGTATCTTTTAAAAAATAACTTAAAAAATAAACTAAAAAAAAAGTGGGCATCAAAACTTGAAATGACATTTTAAAGAGGGATCTTGAGTGACCATTAAGGATGTGAAAATTATTGGGAAATACAAAGTAAAACCCAAGGAGGGTCCTTTTTAACCAGCAGATTGACAATCCAACACCAGCACTGGCCTCTGACGTTAACGGATGTGGAATGACTGATGCACCAAGGTGGGCTGTGGACACTAAGACACAGAAAAACTCTTTGTCATTCATCATAAATGTGCAGAGGCACACACCCACTGGCCCAGCCACTCTCCTAGGTGTTTCCCCGGGAAAATGCTTTACACTTGCAGCAAGAGGCATGGACAAGCATGTTAATTGCAGAACTGTGCAATAAATAGATGTGAAAACAACCCAATCCATAAAGAGTGGAATGAGAAATAACCCAGAGTGTACTTACACAGTGGGATATTGTACAACACTGGAAATGGAAGTTATGGCCTCAGGCAATCAAATAGATAAAGCCCAGGAATGGATTAATGGCAAGTGAAAAGGAAAAAAAGTGGTAAAAATACATATGGCATTATTCCATTTCTGTAATGTTCAAAGTGTGCAAAATGTAAACAAAACATGGGAAAGTTGAGAATATACTAATTGGGATACAAATGTGTGTGCTGAAGGTGTAAAGAAATGCAAGGAGACAATTAGCACAAAGTAGTGGTTTCTTTTGAGAAGGCAAGAGCTGGGAAGAGATGGAGAGGAGGGAGGATAGCTTCTGTGTCATCAAAATTCATAGTAATTTGTTTTCTCTTAAACTCTTTGCTGAGTTCTGGGGCACTCATTATTTTGAGAGTCTTTATAACTTACACTTAGATTATAGATATTCTTTTGTGCCTGCCTGTAACCTCTCTTCCCCAAATCTGTTCTTCAACAGCATACAGAATGTTCCTGTCAAAAGGAAGATTTGATCAGAACACTCCCTTTGATGAGATCTTCTTTTGGCACCACAAGGGACCCCCTTCATAGCTTCTCCTCCATGCCCCCACCAGGACGCTTTCCCCTTTGCATTCCAGCCATGCCCAGCCAGTGGCCCTGCCCCAACATCTCTAGTAATTTTACTTTCTTATCTGTCGGCTTGAAGTGTACACTGCCTCCCACTCTCTCCTAAAATTTCAGCTCAAACATGTCTCCTTTATGAAACTGTCTCTCGCTTTGCCTGACTGTACAGTTTGTATTGTAATGTGATTATATCGCTTCTCTAATGACATGTATCTAATTGTGTTCTTGGCACTGCCTCTTCAGCTCGTGAGTCTGGCAGCTACCAGGAGCCTGAGTGAACTGGAAAAACATTATTTCAGTTGAAATATGTCTGCCCACTCTCTGCCCATACTCGGAGCTGGTAGGTTACCCACATGTAGCCTGTGAACAAGTGTTAGATGGGCACTAAAGACTTTAATGCTGGACTGTGGCTTTCTCCTTGAGCAGTCAGTGGAAACTGTTATATAAAGCCCATACCTAGAGCACCCAAGTTAACCCTGGTACCACCTGCGCAGGTTTGGCTGCTTGCAGGAATCAGGAGTGTTTTTAAAAAAATTCCCGTGCATGAAGCCCATTCCTAGGCTTTCTCATTTCATTGCTGTGGGATGGCACCCAGGCATGGGGACATTTTCCAAAGCTCCTCCCTGAGTGCCTCTAACTGCCCTTCAATGTCTGTAATTTTGGGTATGTATGTGATAGTAATTGAAACTAACAGGTTCAGTGTGCAATAGAATTCTCCGTGTATTATCCAGTTTCAATCCATTCAGCAAGTGTTCCTTAAGAGTCTACTAGACACCTACAAGCCCCGACACTGGCATCCAATCAAAGATTACCAAACATGCAAAGAGGCAGGAAAAGATGATGTCTTTGATTGGATGCCAGGCATTGTGATTTTATCTTTTGGGATGCTGAATATTTTCATAATGCTAGTCATATTCTTTTTTTGTCTTTATTTATTTTTTAATGTTACATTCAAAAAATATGAGGTCCCCATATACTCCCCACCCCCCTCTAGTCATATTCTTAAGTGTCTTTTTTCTGGTGTGCAATTAAGTTACTTGGAAAAAGTTTGTTCCTTCTGGGGCTTGCTCCTAGGATTTGTTTGGCAACTCCAGAACAGTGTTCAGTCTAGGGCTCATATTTCCCCACCACTGACACAAAACTTTCCCGAGTCCTATATCTAATCTCCATAATCTGGCTGGGGGGCATGGGCACTGTCTCTCACCTTGTGTGAGCCCTGGTCACTGTTCACACTAATCTTTTCAGATCAGTGGAATGTTCAAGCAGACCCTCTGCACATCTCCAGAACACTGTCTCTTTGCATCTCTCTCCTCAAAAAAATATAAGAGGTTCCCATATACCCCACACCCCATTTCCCCCCCTCTTCCCACATCAACAACCTCTTTCATCACTGAGGCACATTCATTGCATTTGGTGAATACATTTGGAGCACTGCTGCACCACATGGATTATAGTTTACATTGTAGTTCAAGTAATGGCAGGATATATAATGTCCAGCATGTGTCCCTGCAATATCATTTAGGACAACTCCAAGTCCTACAAATGCCCCCCCATCACACTTCTTATTCCCTCTGACTTATCTTAGTTCTTCGTATATTTGGATACTTAACCCTTGTCAATTATGTGTGTTTTAAATATCTTCTCCCAGTTTAAGCTGGGTTTTTGTTTTTTGTTTTTTTTGGGGGGGTGGGTTTTTTATTTGTTTCTTTATAATTGTGCTTCAAACATTTTTCACATCATAATCCATAGAAAAAAATATCACCCAGAATTTAATGCTTCCCAGGCACATGCACTCAATAACCATAGAACAAAAATTCTTTTCGAAGACCCATAGAAGAAAAAGCTGGCAGGAGTAAAGCCAGGCTATGAGCCTACAGGACCGTCAAGTCACTAAGTCCCTGAAAATGGCTACAGCACATGGTACAATTAACACTGCTCCAACTAGGGCTGAGAACTTAGTTCTTAAATGTTAGAAATCACAATTTTTCTTTTTTCTTTTTACTTTTTTAGGACTATGGCAAAGAATCTCAGGCCAAGGATGTCATCAAAGAATATTTTAAATGCAAGAAATGAACAAATAAAAACCTTTGCTCTAAAAAAAAAAAGATCCATAGAACATTTCTAAAAGTTGACTACATAATAAGCCAAAAGCTAGTTTCAACATATTCCAAAGAACTGGTGTTCTAAAAATGAAGTTTTCTTCCTACAAATAAAAATCAATAATTTTTAAAAATCAGATAACTAAAAACTCATATGTTTGGATATTTTTGAAACTATTTATAAATCGCTCTAGGATCAAAGAAGAAATCATGTTAAAATTTAAATAGTATTTAGAACCAAAGGGTGACAAAAGCACTGCAAGTCAAAACTTGCAGGATGCAGCTAAAACTGTATTTAGAGGGAAATGTAGAGCCTTACATGCTAGAAGGGAAGGGAAGTTAAACATAAATGAGCTGCATATCTAAATTATCAAAAAGAATAAAGATTCAACCAAAGTTCAGTAAAAAGGAGGAAGAAATAATTCATTTAAGATCAGAAAATAATTAAATATGTAAAATAAGAACTTAGCATATAATAGAAAATATTAACAGGAAAAATACATAAAATAGGTTTGAAAACAAACATAAATGTTAATGTAAATAGACTCCACAGATAAATCAGATTTAAGAAAACTGTTTGTTAAGATGTCTAGGAAAATATATACCTCTACAAAATAATGCCATTTTAATATGCCAGGGCAAACAGAAACCAAGTTTTAAAACATATTAATTACAAAGGCAACAAAATGTTTTAAAAAGCTCTGATAAGAGTTCTGCAACAACTTAAACTATAATTTTAAAATTGTATTCATTCATTGAGAAAATCCAAATAAATGAAACATAACATCATATTAATGGATCTGAAGACTGAATGTTTTTTGAAATGCCAGTTCTCCACAAATTGATGCACAATTTCACTGCAATTCCAAGAATATCATATGCTAACATTTAAACGGACATGCAAAGGGACAAGAAGAGCCAATACATTTTAAGGAAAAACCAAGGTGAGAGGTCTTTCCTTCCCAAAGAGCTAAATTACTATAATGAAGGGCATCAAGAATAGACCAATAGACCATTAGAATAGAAGACAGAGCCTATAACCAGAACTACATGGCTTCATTTGTGACTCTGTTGCCAAGACAACATAGATGGAGGAAAGATGGAGTTTTCAGACCAGAGAGGGGGGCAGTGATGGCATTTTCAATAAACTATGCTGAATAATTGGATCCTTAAATAAGGAAAAAAAGCTAAATTATAGTTCTAATTTACATCATACACAAAAATCAAGTCAATGTGAGTTAAAGAAATAAATGTGAAAGGTAATTCTCGATGGATTATAGGAGAACACATGCAAATTATTGCTATTGAAAAGCCAATAAATTGCCTAATTGTTATAAACTTGTAAACCATCTGTCTTTTCTTTCTGGTTCCTTTAAGATTGCCTCTCATCTTTAGTTTTCTGCAGTACCACCGTATTCATCCCGATGTGAGTTTTTAAAAAGCTATTTATCCTGCTTAAGATTAATTGCACTTCCTGAATCTGTAAATTGGTGTCTCTCAACAATTCTGGAAATTTCTAGCCATTATATCTGCAAATATTGTCCCCCTGCTATTCTGGAACTTTGTCTTTTCTCAGTCCATGCTTCCAGTCTGTTTTCCTCTCTCATTTTTCATTTCTTTGTCTCTTTCGGTTGTATTTTGGACATTGTTTTCATATATGTATTTCAGCAAACAAATTCTCTTTTCAGTTGTATGTAATTTGCTGTTAGTTCAGCCCACCGGGTTTTTCATTGCAACCCTTATCTTTTTTTCCCTACATTTATAGTTGTTTTTTTTTTAATCTGGTGATTTTGTATTCTCTTGCCTTTCCTTGTAATTTTAACTCTTTTGTTTACTTCATAGGACTAAACAAGCAACTTATTTTATTTTCTGTTTCTCATCATCTTAATATTTGAATTTACACATTTATTTTTTTTTAAATATTTATTTATTATTATTATTTTTTAATTACATTAAAGAAAATATATGAGGTCCCATTCAACCCCACCGCCCCCGCCCCCCACTCCCCCCACAGCAACACTCTCTCCCATCATCGTGATACATCCATTGCACCTGGTAAGTTCATCTCTGAGCATCACTGCACCCCATAGTCATTGGTCCACATCATAGCCCAGACTCTCTCACGTTCCATCCAGTGGGCCCTGGGGGGATCTACAGTGTCCCGTAATTGTCCGTGAAGCACTATCCAGAACAACTCCACGTCCCGAAAATGCCTCCACATCTCATCTCTTCCTCCCGTTCCCCACACCCAGCAGCCCCCATGGCTACCGTTCCCACACCCATTTCACATTTCCTCTGTGGACATTGGATTGGTTGTGTCCATTGCACACCTATGTCAAGTGAGGGCTTAGATTCCACATGGCTACTGGATGCACTCTTCCCACTTCTAGTTGTAGACACTCTAGGCTCCATGTTGTGGTGGTTGACCTTCTTCAACTCCATGTTAGCTGAGTGGAGTAAGTCCAATAAGTCAAAGTGTAGGAGCTGAAGTCTGTTGAGGCTCTGGGCCTGCGTGTCATATTATCAGTCCAGAGATTCAAATCCTCTACATATATCTTAAACTCAGCACCAACTACAATTCCAATAAAGTAGCATGCAAGTCTTGTGAAAAGAGATCCCCTCTGAGTCCATTTCCATCATGCAGAAACACCAGCTCCAAAGAAGGGCCATCTGTCATGGCAGTGAACCCCTTCTGCCATGACCATAGAACCCGTGGGTCTCTTTATCCCTCAAAAGAACCAATACCTGGGGTTGTATCTACCTTATCTGTCTCTTAGACTCTGTTCAGTTGTACATAGGGGTATTCCTTCTGACAACCTCCAGACTCTTTTTTAGAGACTCACAGCCTTATAATCTCATTTCTCCTTTCCATTTCCCCCTTACATTAGGTCAAACCACTTCCCGAAGTCATGTTATTATATGTAGACAGGTATATTCTGCTGTTCCGCATTGAATCTTTAATTCAAGGTCATTTTCTAGTTGCTTCTTCAGCTGGTATGTGGTAGTGATCCCTCGGTGCCAGGGAGGCTCATCCCCGGGTGTCGTGTCCCACGCTGGGGGGAATGCATCACATCTACACGCTGAGTTTGGCTGTGAGAGTGGCCACATTTGAGTAACATGAAGGCTGTCAGGAGGAAACCCCCAGGCACAATGCTACTCTAGGCCTTGTTCTTATTGCAGGTGCATAGGCTCAAAAGTGTAGCCATTAGTATCAAGAGCCCACTGTTGGGCCCTCCTTCCTTCCTGGTTCTTGCCGTTGCACCTGGAGGATTGCCGCTGCTCTCCCAGGGCCCACAACAGTGACCCCCCGGCCAGGAGCCCAGTACCCCCCCAGCTGTTCTTTTTAATTGTTTCCACTAAGAGTATATATAGACATTACCATATACCCTGGGCATATGCCCTGTATAACTCCCTGTCAACCATATATATCCTGTCAATAACATCCCATATCAGTATTCCTCCGCTGCCATTGTTGAACCACTCTGTGATCCAAAACTTCCCGTAAAGTGAATCCCAACATAATGTCAGCTTCAGAAGAGTCTTAGATCACCAAAATTCATATATACAATATACAGTATTTCCCCAGATCCACCATAAAACCTTTTCCCTTCCACAGCAATAATCTTTTAACTTATTCATATCATATTTCCTGAAACTGATGTACAGATTCCGAAACTATAGTTTTCAAACAAGGTAACATTTGTGCTTACTATGTGGTCCATACTTTAGGTTGTACAGTTTTCTAAATTTTTTTTTAACGTTTTACAATTTAATTGGGGATTTAAGATATATAAAAAGCAAGAGAAAAAATGAAATGCTTGGAAATAGGATCAGTGTTTTCAAAGAGAATTACATTGTTTTAAGCTTTGTGTTAAAGACCCTGGTGGTCACAGATTTGGATTAAGGTAATGACAGCCATTGGCTCACTAAGGGCTACAAACTAAAGATGCTAAATAAGGAATGACATTCAGTGATTTCACAAATGCCCTCGCAATTTCCTGGACATTTCAGGAGACATCCTCCTCCCTGTAGAGTGTGTTTATGCCCCACGTAAAATTCCCGTTTGTGTCTTGGCTTTTTTTTTTTTTTTTTTTTTTATTTATTTTTTTAATTGACTTTGTAATAATATTACATTAAAAATATATATGTGAGGTCCCATTCAACCCCACCCCCCCACCCCACCTCTCCCCCCCCCCCCCAGCAACACTCGTTCCCATCATCATGACACATCCATTGCATTTGGTAAGTACGTCTTTGGGCACCTCTGCACCTCATAGTCAATGGTCCACATCATGGCCCATACTCTCCTCCATTCCATCCAGTGGGCCCTGTGAGGATTTACAATGTCCGGTGATTGCCTCTGAAGCACCATTCAGGGCAGCTCCATGTCCCAAAGCCTCCACCTCTCATCTCTTCCTGCCTTTCCCCATACCCATCAGCCACCATGTCCACTTTTCCCAATCCAATGCCACCTCTTCTATGTGGACATTGGATTGGTTGTGTCCATTGCACCTCTATGTCAAGAGGAGGCTCAGATTCCACATGGATGTTGGATGCAATCCTCCCACTTTCAGTTGTAATCACTCTAGGCTCCATGGTGTGGTGGTTGTCCTTCTTCAACTCCATCTTAGCTGAGTGTGGTAAGTCCAATAAATCATATTGTAGGTGCTGGAGTCTGTTGAGGCTCAGAACCTGGCTATCACATTGTCAGTCCAGAGATTCAAATCCCCTAAATATATCTTAAACCCCAACGTTAACTGCACCTCCAGCACATTAGCATGAAAGTCTTATGAAGGAAGATCCCATCTGAGTCCAGATTCATCACACATAAACACCAGTTCCAAAAAAGGGCCATCTGACCTGGTAGTTAACCCCATCGGCCATGACCATAACTCCCATGGGTCTCTTTAGCCCTCAAAGGAACCGATATCTGGGGGTTGTATCTGCTTTATCTGTCTCTCTGACTCTGCTCAGTTGTGCATGAGGGCAATCCTTCTGCCAGCCTCCAGACTCTTTTTTAGAAACTCGTAGCCATATAAACTCATTTCTCTTTTCCATTTCCCCCTTACTTTAGTTCAAACAGCATTTTAAAGTCATGTTATTTTATGTAGACAGGGATATTCTGCTGATCCACATTGAACCTTCCATATAAGGTCATTTTCCAGTTGCATCATCAGTTGGTAGTTGATAGTGGTCCCTCGGTGCCAGGGAGGCTCATCCCCGGGTGTCATGTCCCACGCTGGGGGGAAGGCATTGCATTTACATGCTGAGTTTGGCTTCGAGACTGGCCACATTTGAGTAACATGAAGGCTGACAGGAGGAAATTCCCAGGCACAATGTTGCTCTAGGCCTTGTTCTTATTTTAGGCTTATCAGCTCACAAGCATAGTCATTAGCATCAGGGGCTCACCGTTGAACCCTCACTCCCTCCCGGTCCCCGCCGCTGTACCTGGGAGACTGTCGCTGCTCCCCTAGGGACCACGACAGAGCACCACTGGCCAGGAACCCAGTACCCCCCCCTGCTGTGGTTTTTAATTGTTGCCACTATGAGTATACCCAAACATTACCATGCACCCTGGACATATGTTCTGTACAGCTCCCTGTCAGCCATATATCACCTGTCATTGGTATCCCATACCAGTATCCCTCCATTGCCATTGTTGAAACACTCTGTGATCCAGAACTCCCCGAAATTTGAAGCCCAATATAATGTCATGGTCCCTTACTAGGGAATGGCATATAGCGAGGGATTTAAAGGTTAGATAAAGAACTTGGATAAAGTTAGATAAAGAACTTAGATAAAGAATGTTGACTTGAAAAAATTCTACATCCTATCTTTTTTTTTTTTTCCCCCCCCCCCTAATTATTCAGCTTCTCTTCACAGGAGTCCTAGACCACAGCAATGCATATATATAATATACAGCACTCCCATACATCCCCCACAAAAACCTTTTTCCTTCCAGAGCAATACACTTACACCCTATTCACATCATATTTACTTAACGTGATGTACAGAGTCTGAGACATTAGGTTTCTAACAAGGTGACATCTGTGCTTACATTATGGTGCATACTTTAGGATACACAGTTCTTTACATTCTTAGTTATCCTATGTTTTACATTATGGTTTACATTATCAGTCTGTCATCTCCTATATTCTAAATTTTTTAGTTATCCTATGTTTTGTCTTATGGTTTTCATTATTAGTCTGTCGTCCCCTATATGTTTTTGGTGTAATATTAGCTGTTTTATATTCATCCTCGTGTACTCTCACATAACTCCTCTTTTGCCCCCTTATTTACCTTTGTTCTATCCATTGCACGTCCATTTTCCCCTCCCCTTAGGGCCCACAACGCCTGCCATACACATTTATTATTCTATGTTGTTTTTGTAAGTTCTTGCACAGGATGCCTAGCTTTCCCTTGAGCTTGTAATTTTTGAATGAGTTTATATTTACTAGGAATATCATCCAGAGGAATTTGTTGGGATCTGTATGAAAGGCAAGATTATTTCTTCTTGCTTCTAAAAATTTCCCAGGGAATTATGAGCCAAGACTACTTTACACTAAATTCTCAGTTAGAGGTTTTACTGACTAGGTGGTAATGTAAACTCAGCCTGCAAAGCCGAATTCTCAAGGTATAAGTTCTCAGAGTAGCTTTTCCCTCTCCTCAATCTACGTCTAAGTTTGAGACAGACAGTTCTTCCTTGCAGTCCCCTGAGGTGTGGATTTATTTTCCTACATCTTATGTTGAGGTAGAGCCCTTTGAGGGCCCAGTTTTATGTGCAAGCAACTCCTATTAAATGTACCACCCTGGCTGGATCCTGAGCCTCCCCATCTCTCCCCCACACCCCTCGAGGCTCCAAAAGTGAAGTTCAAATTTATTTGTATCACCAATTTCCCTCAAGGTAGAACTAGCTTTGCTCAGTAATAACCCATTCCTGGCCTCAAGTAGAACTGGCTTTC
Organism: Dasypus novemcinctus; assembly: GCF_030445035.2. Lineage (NCBI taxonomy): Eukaryota > Metazoa > Chordata > Mammalia > Cingulata > Dasypodidae > Dasypus > Dasypus novemcinctus. The sequence continues at coordinate 52,606,743 of NC_080695.1, read as the reverse complement.
TTGTCAGCGCATCATGCACTGATTTTTTTAATCCAGAAGCTTTGATTGCTCTCTGTGGGAAGGTTTCTAATAACTAGCCCCCCATTCTTCCAGAAGGCTTTCTTTTTAATAGCTGCATGAAGTTCCACATTATATCATTCGATGGATACTCAGGTTGTTTCTGGACAGTTTTCTTTGATTTTGATGCAGAAAGAGGCTTTGAGCACTCACCTCTAGGACAGGTGTCCTCATTTCCATAGGGTAGATTCTAAATGGCAGGATGACCATAGCCAAATGTGCATGGGTGAATACAGAAGGTAGAGCCAGAACCTCCCTGCAGTGCTGGACCATGTGCACACCTGATCCTTCTTTCTTCTCAAGTTTTTTATTGTGAAAAATTGAAACCTACACAATAACTGCAAGCCTGGTACACTGAACACACATGCACACAACACATACAGAGGCCTTTATCACTGCACTTCTAGTAGCTACTGCTTCACTGAGCCACTTGAATCCTGCTGCCACCAGGAAATTCACTCTAGAGGAATCAACCTCTATTTCCTAAGAACAAGAATCTTCTCATACATAACCAGATTATAGCTGTATACAATGACACAGTTTTATTATCTCAACTAGTATCCCTATATAAATTTCTCCAATTGTCCCCAAAGGGCCTTTTCCAACTGTTTTATTTTAAAATCTAGGAAGCATTGAAGATCATGAATTGCCTTCCTGTGTGAGATGTCTTTAATCCCCTTTCATCTGGAGCAGTACTCCCCAAGTTTATTTTTTACTTTTTGTCTTCCATGGCATTGAACTTTTTGGCAAAATATCCCCCAAATGTCAGTTTGGGGTAATCCTTTGCAGCACCTTCACCACATCATGAAGTTAGATCTGACCATTTGGACCTGGTAATGTCTGTTGGCTTCTCTGTTATAAGTTGTCCTTTGTCCTGACTAATCCATAAGTTATCACCATGTGCCACTTTGAGGGGAGGAGGGCATTTTTTCATTCCTCAATTTTTTCTTGTGGGCACTTTTTGGAAAGAGGACTGTTTCTCCCTATCCCCAAACTTAAACAGACATTGGTTTGTTTATACAGTATGGACTCATGGATTCTTTTGATTTTCTTATTGGGTGTGTTATGGTCTATCCCAATCATTTCTATTTTGAAGCTGAAACTGCCCTAGTATTAGTTGGAGGAGCATTGGGATGCCTCTGGTGTCCTTTCACCATGTCTGAAAATTTATGAGCATCTTCTCATTTCTGGGCAAACATGATGTTCTGGTCTCATCTTGCTCTTTCCTGCCCCAACTGCAGCATTCATGGGGCCATCCTTTTGGTGTGGACAGCTCGTCAGAGGCCCACTGTGAAGCTCCTGCTCTCTTGGGCTCTCCATGCTCCAGCCTCCCTCTCTGTGGCCTGGCCAGCTGTCCCCTCCTCCCCAATCAGTTGGCAGTTCCAGCCCCGCTGCCATTGCATACCCTCTGGTCATCGTGCTCCCTGGATGACCAAGGTGACAGTGCTCTCTGGGTCAGCTCCTTCCCTGCACCCACAACCTCCTTCTCACCTCATCAGAGGGCAAGGGCATCTCCACTGACTCAGGTGGCATGGTGTTTCCATTCTGATGAAGGTTTAGGGCAGATCTTAGCAGGATTGGGACTAGAATGAGGCATATGCTCTTGGGTGAACCCTGCACTTACACAAGCCCAAGAGTGAGGGTGGCCTTGCATTTATGCCCTGGTTGCCTCTGTTGCCTTGCCCTGGTCCTCGTGCTGGTTCTTCATCTTGCACTCATAGTGGGCTTTATTGAGACTGTTAGATTCATATGCACCCACATTCCCTGCTGGAGTGCCTGATAGCTCCCATGCCCAGCCCAGAAAGCTTTCTTAGGTGTGTACAGAGAAGCTGCATGGCCCCTGCAGTGAAGCTTGCCAGCCTCCTCTGCCAATGAAAGAGAAAGGCTGAGCTTCCAGGAGGCCTCCTCAAGTGAGGCTGGGCCTGGGAAAGGCTGTCAAACTTGGCCAAACCAGACATGGCCAGGCCAGCCAGGCCAAACCCAGGCCAACCCAGGCCAACCCAGGCCAACCCAGGTCAACCAACCCAAGTCAACCTACATCAGCCCAACCAAACCCAGGCCAACCCAGGCCAACTCAGGCCAATCCAGGCCAACCCAGGGCAACCAAGGCCAACCCGGGGCAACCGAGGCCAATTTAAGCTAAACCCAGGGCAACCCCAGGCTAACCCAGACTAATCCAGCCATATCTAGGCCAACGCCCATCACTCCATTTGCTCCGCTTGGGTTCCTGTCCTGTGAAGCCAGGGAAGCTTATGGTGCCGATGGGCTCCCGCCCAGCCAACTCCATCCTGCCAGAGGGCCTTCAAATGCTCTATCAAGGGAGCATCTTTCCCAATTAAATGCTGCACATTAAAAGGTCTTGATGGAGATCAGCATCCAGTAGCTGCCAAAACAAAGGCCCTGCCAGGTATGACACCAAACAGTTCAACTGTTTGACAGCACATCTGCTGACAAATCATTATGCTGCCAGCTACTTAACATCACTTTCAAACCACTTCTTTACTTCAATAATTATAAAGCTTCTTGGCCTCTGACAAATAAATGTGAAGCTTCCCATATGCTGACAGTGCAGGGGAGGTGACAGGAACAGAGCTGGGATTTACCCACCCCCCTGCATGGCTTCTGTTCTTCCTAATTTGTGTTTGCCCAGAGCGATGGAAAATCTAGCAGTTTGCAGCTTTGTTATTCACTTTCCACTCCTGTTAATCACAGTGAGGTTTTACATTATTGGACATGAGTTTGGGGTGAATTATTCAGGTTTCATATTTTGATGAATGGGAAAGAAAGCCTTTGGAGATCTGGGAATGGTGCGTGTTTCAGGAAAACAAACATTACCTTGGCAATCCCTGCTTCTGCGTCCAGTAAAGATTTTTCTGTAAATCTTTTGTCTGGCAAGTGAAGAGACATGCCCTGTCACTGGAGCCCCATTTTCCTCATCTGTAAACTGCAAGCCAAGCTATGCTCTCACTCACCACCCTGAGTTGTGGAAAGGTTATTTGCAAAGTGCACAGAAACAAGTACAGAATGGACAGGGCTACACCGCTCCTCTAGTCACTGGACAATGACCTACTGTTCCACAGCCTGGGAACGGGCTTCCAGACACGGGTGAGACTGAAGGGCACCCCTCCCTCATGCGCTGCTATCGACCAAAATCAGAGCACCTTCTGCACCTGCGTGGGCCCCACAGCCTCGTGGTGATTCTCGGGTGAAAGCTGAGGATGACCAACCCATTCCAGTATCACACCGATGAATTGGGGGGTTGCCCCCAATTCTGGGCCCCAGTTCCCCCAACTGTAACTAAGACAGAACCCACTTGTCTTGCCATAGGTGGCCTTGAACAGGAGAAGATGCACCAAGGACCGTGCAAACACGGTAACTGACGGATGTGATTTTGCCACACCTTCCCTTTCCTTCCAGGTGTATTTACTCACTAACCAACTGTGCATGACAGTTGTCTTTTCTGCTTATTTAGACAACCCGAGAGGCTGTCTGGGTCAATTGACCATGCATCTGTGGTTTGCTAGAAACTTCCTTCTCTTGAAAACCAACCTCTGATCTCCAGGCTTAGCTGGCCCCATGGTGGGTGATGACTACCCCTCCCACACATCATTTTACTAATTTCATTTAGAGCAAAACCAGTAACTCATATGGTCAAGGCAGTTTGTCATGCATACCTGCAAATAGATTGTAAGTTTACCGAAGCATGCTGGGTAAACACAACAGTGTGCCCATCTCTTGGAATGGCACCAAGTTCTTTAGATTCAGATGATGTTTCCCTCACTGCATATGAATTTATGCTCTAAAGTCAATCTCACCAACCCCACCACCCCACCGTCACCTCCAAAATTCCATTTAGTTTCAATTTTACTGCTCAAAAGCCACTCACTTTGAGCCTTGCCCTATGAAGGTGAAGCGACACTGCCATCATTTTTGTATTGATTTAGAAGCATCACTTGGATGTGCATTGACTGATGTGCAAGACTTCACTTTGCACAAAGGGAGTAAACCCAGTCATGGGGAGAGGGGTCCATGGCAGCCCCATTCCTCACCGCTTCCCATGCAACCTGGAATCAGCCCACCCAGAGGGATCCCATTGGGAAGTGTCTCTCTCCAGAGACTCATCCCCTCCCCCCTTTGCCTTTTGTAAGGTTATAGCCAAAGGAAATTAAATGGATGCCAATGAATTTTACAACATGTAACTTTTGACAACAATGCCGCTTGCGGAAATTTGACCCATAAATATCCACACATAAGTGCTCACAAATGACAGAGCTTCAAGGTACGGAGCACCCTCTGCTACTGCAGAAGAAGCACTGGTGCTAGACAGAGAGGCTTGGGGGCCCAGCACCCCTCATTTCCAGGTGGCCTGTGGCCCCTGCCCTCCTAGCTCACTCCCCTCCCTCTCCTGCAACCCCGCCTCCACCTGCATCAGCCGGTTCACTCCTCAGCACTGGACTCAATCCCAGGGCTGGACCGCGGTCATGTGACCCAGATGGAGCCACTCAGCCCCCGAATCACCCTGTCTTGGTGATGAGGTCAGAGATGGCTGTGGCGACCCAAGTTGGTCCAGTTGCACCATTTTCAGGACTTCCACTGGAAGATTGAGTAAGCCTCCCACTGCAGAGCTGCTGAGGTGTTAGGGTGTGATGGTGGGGTGCTGGTCACATCTTGCTACCAGGAGGGGAGGGCCTCTTTCAGAACGATGCTAGTAGGTGAGAAAACAGAGGAGGACAAAGCCCCAGGAGCAAGACAAACACACTGAGCACCTGGATCCAGCTGAGCCTGAAGCTCAGTACATCTTTTCTTTGGGGTTACCTGAGCCAGTATGCTCCTCTTTAAAGGCCTTCAGGCAGTATGAATTGTGATTCACTCTGGTCTGACTTAAAAGAAAATCCTGAAAACACACATGGAACCCAAATACCAGAGTCAGGGTCTTCCCAACTCTTCTTAAAACTGTTAAGCTTCTCCTACAACCAGGAGAGGCTGATTCTAAATCAGTAGTAACTCAGGATTCCTTCAAGGGCTGGTCTTTGTCAACCACCCTCTCAAGTTTTCAGGACACCAAGCAATCTGATTGTATGGTGGAAAGGTACCCTTTTAAAATGAAAAGGATCTCTTGTACCTGTGTGTTGCCCATTCCTGGGCGTCCCCATGGCCCCCCTTTCTCCTGCTTTGGAGGCAATCAGATCCTCCTCCGGCCTGTGGGTGTGTCTATCCCCAGCTCTCCCAAGCCCAGTCCTGGGATTCAGAGAACACGGCAGCCAACCGAGACCTCTGCCCAGGCGCTGCCCCTAGCTGCCCTCTCCCAGTGACCTTGAGGAACACATGTGAATCTTACACAGATCTATTAATTTTACTTTATTTTACATGCCCAGAGTCAATGGCATTTTGAACACAAGAGGAAAATCTATGTAAATGAATACCTATGACTGTGTAAGATTACATACAAGGTTGTGAAATTCAGGCTCTGGCTGTGGCAGAGTGGCCATGGGGCTTTCTACCTCAGGTGGCCCAGGTCCTGGCTTTGCTCTAAACCTGAGGAAAACAGCTCTGGCTCAGAAAAGACTTGGTTTTTTGATGACACTGAAAATCCCTGACTGGGTCAGAGGCCTCGCTCCTATTTTTGAAGCAGTTTTTTTTGGTTGTTTTTTTTGTTTTTTTTGCCCCAAGATGGCTCCCTCATCTGTTCATTGATTTTCTTGTCATCTGCTCATTGATTTTTCCTCATTGTCTGCTCATTGCTTTTCCTGTTCCCTGCTCATTGGTTTGGCTTTTTTTGGTTTGGTTGGTTGTTTTTTTGCTCTATGTCTGCCCACTGTCTGCTCACTCTCTGCTCATCATTTGTCTTCTTCAGGAGTCACCAGGAACTGAAGCTGGGACATCCCATGTGGGAGGGAGGCACTCAGCTGCCTGAGCCACCTCCACTCCCAGAAGCATTTCTTATTTCAGGTGATGCTGGAAGGTACAAAGCCCACATTAGGCCAACTGTTTGAAAAATCACAACTTAGCTTTTGATTCCACACAACTGTGGTTAAAACTTTCAGTCTACCCTCTGCCAAATGCCATTGCTCCTGTCACTCTTACGGCAGCAGGTGTGTGTGGCTCAAGCAGCCTGGGGGGGACCACCCAAAAACCCCAGTGGACCTGGACCTGGGTCCTTGCTGGCCTTTGCTGGAGCCCCTGAAAGCAGAGCCTGGCACAGGCATTTGGTTGCAGATGGCTTATTGTAAAGACCATCTGGGCTCAACCTGACTGGGACCTTGTCAGAACCTTCTGGAACATACTCAGCAGGGCCCTTTACAAAGGATGGGAGCTGAGCGGGGGGCAGGTCCACCAACTCCCTTCTACCACTGGTTGTAGATAGCCCCTGGGGAGTTACCTGTCTGCTCCCCCTACCCCCAGGACACACAGAAACTTCCAGGCTGGGCCCAGGGGCAAGCCAAGGAGACCCCGGAAGGAGGAGATGCTGTGGGGCTTTGTGTGGCTGCCAACTTGCACAAGAGCAGCCCCCCACTGCTGCACACCATGGCTGCAGTGGAAGTCAGAGGGGGCCCAGATGCCAAAATGCTGGCCCCAGCGTGCAGAGGCCCTCCTCGGCCATCCTTCTGAAGGAGGCCCTGTACCTCCCTGCCCTGTTGGCATGAGCCTGCCCTGGGGCCACCAAGCCCCTTCTCACCCAGGAATATGAAGTGCCACCCAGTCCACCTGGCCTGGACTTCAGGGGGTCACAGCCGTTTCGGGTCTGGGGACTGCATTTCCACCCACACATCGTTTGCCAGACAAGCTTGCAGGGCAAGTCCTGGCAGGCAGGGCCCCCTACTCCCTGCTCCGAGCAGGAGCCACCTCTGTGAGCGTGGCAGGGTCCTCAGCCTCAGGCATGTGCTGGTGCTCTCCCCCCTTTTCGGTGGGTTCTCTGTGTGCACGGGAGGAGGAGAGCACCCTGCATGGAGGCACCTTCCAGGGCAGGCAGCCTCCAGCAGGGCTCAGCCAGTGTTGCTATGTCTGGCTTCCAGCCACCAGGGGAGCCAGGCAAGAGCCCTCAATGGTGAAGCTCATCCCTGGCCTGCTGCCCATGTCAGCTCTCCTGGCCTTGGGCTCCTTGTCTGTGCTGGGAGCGATCATCACATGCAGTGCTCCCTACTTCCTGTCACTGGCTCCACTGGGCTTAGCTCACCAATGCCTCCAGAGAACCCAAGAGAGCTCAGGTCTGGCAGGACACATTCACCCCTGAGCCTCTGGAAATGCACAGCCTCCCTCCTCTTCTTGGCCTTTTCCCTCCTCTGCCCTGCATCTTTCTGTGGCTGGAGAAAAAATGAGTTGCAATGCAAGATTCCAAAAGCTTGCTTCTCTCCTGCACACAAGGGTGTGAGCACACTAATACCGTCCACGTGTGAGAAGGTGTGAAAAGGGTCCTCTCAGGAAGTGCCTGCTCCCTCACAGCTGTGAAAGTGAGTAAAACCTTCTGGGGTTGTGCCTGGATGTCCAAGGCTGAGCTCTGTTTTTTGAGGCTGCACTCAATCAACTTGCTCATTTTGGCTTTCCTGCCCCCACAGCGCTCTGGCGCAGCTGGTGAGCTCACGGGCATCAAAGGCACTGTGGGGGTGAGATAGGTTTCCTTCCTGTGTCTCAACCACAAGCTTGAGAGACATCTGTTTGTGTCTGAGTCAACTCTGTCTCTTACATTGGTGGTGTAAGAGTTATCTAATACTGTGTAACAAATCAGCCTGATACTTGGTGGCTTAAAAAGCCCACCATGTCTCCTGTCTAGTGGTTGGTGGGTCAGGAATTCAGATAAGGTTCTGCTGGATGATTCTTCTGACCTGGGTGGTGGCAGTGGGGTGGCTTGATGAACCCACCTGGCAGGTGGGCTGGCCTGGAAGGTCACTCACAAGTCTGGCAGCTTGAAATTTGGGCTCACTCATGTGGCCCCTCCAGCAGGATGTCACAGATGTCTTACATGGCAATGCAGGGTCCCAAGGGCCTGTCCTGAGAGGCCCTGTGGAAGCTGCAAGGCTTCTTATGGCCCAGCCTTGGAGGAGCCAGGGGTTCAAGACTCTCTTGTTGTATGGGCCACTATGGCCAGTCCAGACCTAAGAGGAGAGGATGTCACCTCCCGCTCCCCACAGGGAGAGCAGCTAAGAGCCAGCAGGCATCTTTAACCTACCACGGGCCAAGCATCTTGGTTTCTTTCCCCATAAATGGGGACAACAAACCCTACTGCAGAGAGTGGGTGTGGGAATAAAGCAGCAACCCATTCAATGTACTCAGTCTTTAGGCCTTGAACCGGTTCAAGGGGCTGCCAGCTCCTCGTCCCCTTGGCTCAGGCTGGACAGGAACTCCCTGGACACCCAGTTTCTCGGGGACCTCAGAAGGGTGTGCCCAGCTGCCGACCAGGGGCGCCAGCCACCCTCCAACCACGGGGCCTTGTCCATGCTCCCACAACTTTCCTTTGCATGTTGATGTGCAAGTGTGAAACTTTGGCCTTTGGGTGGGGGAGACTGTGGTGCTCAATGTAGGTCATTTTCTTTTAAGTGCAATGAGTATTTGTTGAGATGGCACCTTCCCTGGTAATAATTTATAAATGAAAGAGAGAAAAAGGATGATAGTCATTGAAATCCCAAAAAAGAGACTACTTATAAATGCAGAGAGCATCATCCTGGCCAATCCCCCAAGCTTCAGCACCTGAGTGGGAGGGAGGGAGGGAGGGCACCTTTGTTAACCAGCACCTGCAACAGGTACTCGCCACGACTCAGAACACAGGAGCAGCCTGCTCACCCATGACGTGGTGTCATCATCACGGAGGACACGGTGGCAGTGATGGGCAGCAGAAGTCACCGTCCTTTCAGGGCCACCCCCAAGCGCACACTGCCAGGGTCTGGGGAAGTAATGCACTCCAAGCAGCAGGTGAGAGGGAAGGATCAATGCATCAGGAAGGAAGCCACTGTCCTACCTGAAAGTCCACCTGGGGAAGGTGGCCAGGTGGGGCCCTCAGCTTCCACTCCTCACCACCCAGGCGTGTTGCTCCTCTTCTCCAGTCATAGAAAAGGGACCTGGAGCAGAGCTAAGGAGCCAGCCCAGGCTCCACCTGGAATGACTGACCGATGGCCCCAAAGGCCCCAGAATCCTGAGCATGGAGCTTCCCGGAGAGAGGGCAGCACCTGCTTTCCAATGTTTGTGTTTTCACACTTGTAAATTGAGGCTGATCTTGCAAGTCCCACTTTGGTTGTGGGGAGGCTGTGAGGATGAGCTGAAGTATCAGGTGTGAAAGTGCAAAGGCACGCACGTGCACGTGTGTCACTGGGTTCCTCCCCCTTCCCCAGCTTCCCCACTGGATGGAGAGGTCCCTGAGGACAGGTGCCACATCTCTCCTGTCCACAGCGGCACGTGGTCAGGGCCCTCAAGGACTGATGGGGCCTGATGTCTCAGCAGGGAGGGGAGAGGCAGCCAGGGGCCCTGGGCACAGGACCAGCACGGGGTCCACCCTCTGCAAGGTCAGCGTCTGGCCTCCCCCCATGCTGGGAGGAGCCGGGCCCTGCCGCTTCCCCTCGCCTCTTCCTGAGCCCCAGCAGTCACCTTCTGTGTTACAGCGGGAGGGGGGCAGGCTGGAGCCCCGGTACAGAGAAGCTGTGGGGTCAGTGGGCCTGTCCTCATGTCTGTCTGCTTCAGGTGGGCTATGAGACCCTCTCTCTGAGCCTTGGTTTTCTCTTCTGGAAATGGGGTAGCAGGAAATAGATGGAGAGGGGCCCGGGAAGCACTGAAGATGGTCCTGGTGGCCGGGGGCCAGGGGTGGCTTCCATGCCCTGCCGATGCCCCCCGCCTCCTGCAGGGCCTTCTGTGGCTGCTGGAGGTGGAGGAGGGCACCCACGCCTGCTGGCTGCTCGGCACCTCCTCGCGCCTCCTGCACCCCAAGCCCTCACCTGCCTAGCTCCTGCCTCCACTGCAGGGAGCAGGTGAGGGGCCTCTAGTCCCTTTCCCACAGGAGTCACCACCTTCAGGCCTCTTTCCTGTCTCACACCTGGGGTCCAGGAGCCTCGAGGCCCCCAGTGCTCCTAGAAACCCTTCACCACACCCAGCAAGTGGCACCCCAGCATCGCTTGGCCCCCTGCTCCATAACCCCCCCAACCAAGCCTTCCTTCTCCCAATCCACTGTCACCCCCTTGCTGGAAAAGCATCAAGATGGAATCATTTGGGAATGACGCGCTATACTGGAAGTTCTTGAACTCTGGCGACTGCCTAAGGTACCTGGGGTACCTGAGAGGAGAGCTGCCCAGGCCCGCCCAGAAATGCACAGAACTTGAGGCCTCGGGTCTGTGAGGGCCAGGCATCTGTTTTTCTATGAAGCCTGTCAGGTGGTCCCAAGGCTCAGCCAACGTCTGAGGATGCCGAGGACGCGAACCTCTAGTGGTGGACTGTTTTTGGGCAGGTGGCTTCTTCCTTCTGCCTCCAGGCTGCAGTTTCTTCTCCACTAGCGCTTCACCCTCAGACCCGAAAGCAAGTGGGTGTGGGCAGGCTCACGCTCTGGAAGGCTGAGGAAGGGGCTGCTTCTGGCCCCCTGCTTCGCAGCAGGCCCTTTGCGCAGTCAGTGCTCTGTAGGCAGTTGCTCGCTGAACCTGAACGGGCTGGGAAGTCCTGTCACCCACCCCAACCCTGGGGCTTGTGTTCTGGAGAACGATCAGGAGCCACCCCACAATTCCATCATGACATTGGCATCGATGCACCTCAAAAGGCCCGCACAAGTGGCTGCCCAGGGACGCCCAGGGTGGCCGAGCCAGCCTCCCTTCCCCTCAGCAGCCTCAGAAGGCCAGGCCAACTTCTGAACTTGTGCACCTCTGGCTCCCCCTCATTTCCTGGTGCCCCTCATTTGCCTGCCACTCAGTTTTCTGGCACCCCCCGTCTCTGGCCATCCCCTGCCTCCCTCACCGGGATACGCTCTATTTACTGTGGGCTTGGGTGGCCTCTACAAACGTGCTTGCCGTGACCTTCAGGCTCCTCCCCTTGCCTTGGGGGTCCCACTTTGGTGGGGCATCCTACCTCCCAGAGCCACCCTCCTTGGTCCCAGATGGAACTCTTCTGCCAGGGAACACCCCCCCAAGGGACAAGAAGAACCCCCTGGGGGCCTCCCCCATGGCCCTCCACTTGCCTCCACCTGCCAGGTGGGCTCCTGGGGGACCCCGCCTTGTCTCCACCACCCACGTCCCGGCCTGGGTTTCCTAAGCACCCGTGGATGCTGGCCTTGTCCTTGGTGCTGGCGGGAAACACTATGGGCAGAGTGGCCCTGCCAGCTGCCGGCTGCCTGGTGGGGGGGTGGGCAGCAGCCTCGTGGGCGGTCCGCAGGGCTTCTCCAGGCAGGACCTGCTGAGAATGAGGCAGCCCTGTGAAGATCCAGGAGAATATTCGAGGTAAGGTAAGAGCGGACCCAGATGCAGGGAACAGCTCTGGGGGAACAAGGCCAGAGCCTGGGAAGCTGGGGAGGGTGCAGGGGGGCTACAGTGTGGAATGGGTGGAGTTAGGGTCTACGGAGAGAGTCCTGCAGGGGCATGGGTTGCCAGCGGGTGGCTGTGATACCCTCTAACTGGGTTCTCAGTGGCCCTGCATCCCGGGTGGCAGAGAGCTCAGCAGGGGGTGGGGTTGTGGGGACCCAGGTAAGAGACTACAGCAGCTCAAATCATTTGGGGAAGAATCAAGGAAAAAAGGGAGCAGGAAGGAAAGGGGGGTAATCAGTTCTCTGTTCCCATCCTGATGGTACCAAGCTCCAGGGCTGGTGGAATGTGCTGGAACCAAGATGAAGATGGGACCAGCTGCACTGCAGCAAGGGCATCTCAGGCAATGGTGAGTGGGGGCGCGTCCCCTCAGCTGAGGCTCGCCTGCTCCCAGCCACACCTGTTGGTGGCCCTGTGTCAGTGGCTTCCAGACTGGCCAGGGAGACCATGGCTCCTGGGCTCCTTCTGTCAAGCTGCTTCAAAAAGCCAGTGAGCAACAAGCCAGGCACGAGGCAGGTCGAGGGGGAGGTTCTGTCACTGGCGGCCCCCGTCACGCATTTTCTGCTCCTACAGCTTGTCTTTCTCCCTTTCTCACAGCACACAGGAAATAAACAAGGAAAGCAACACGTGGAGCACAGCAGACACTCTGGGGCTTGAAAACTCCCACCTCTGCTGCCGGGATGAGCATCTCATCTCTCTCTAGCAGGTCTATGACCTCTACGAGGGGCCCACGAGTTCACCGTGGGTTTCGAATTCTCCCCCTTCTGAGCTGTATCTCCCACTCCACCAAAACTTCCAATGACCCCAAGTCCCCACCTCTCCTTCCCCGGAGTCCAGGGGTGCCAGGGTTCCCTGGGACCTAGATTCACCAGAACTCCACTCTTCTGGAAACCCCAGCACATGTCAGACCTCCTCCAGGCAGCATCACAGCTAAATAACTGGCCACTGGCCAGAGCAAGGTGAGATGCAGAGTAGAACTCACCCACTTGCACCCACTTGTGGAGATGGGCAGCAGCTTCCTGAAGGGACAGAAGCACGGACGGCTCCTTCAGGGTGCAGGGCCAGGCTTCGGGATCAGGGGACAGTGGGTGTGACTGAGAAAAAGGCTGGAAGGGAAGCTTGAGTTTAGGAGGGGAGGAAAGTTTGCATCCCCCCCCCTCCAGGTTTCTAAGTCACAGTCTAGTGTGGAGGCTCAGCCTGGCCTCAGACCAGCTGGCGTTCCCGGGCACCCCTGCCCCTCACTGGCCTGTTTTCTGCATGTGGAACAGGAGCAGCAGTTCCTTCTGTGAGGATGCAATGAGACCACACTTGAAACTCTTCAGTACGGGTGAATTTTGGAGGAGAAAGAGGATGCTGGCAGAGAGCCATAATCCCCTTGCCCAGCCCCTCCTTCAGCCCAGCGTGACTTGCCTTTGGTAGGGGAGTGTTATTGGAATTGAATGAGGTGAACTACTTGTTCTGGTCTCTCTTCCCTTTAAGGTTGTTTTCCTCTGTTCCATGCAGGGATGTTCTCTTGAGCTGAGTAGCAGGCTGATTTCATTAATTTTTATAATACCTTGAAAATCTTCAATGGTCCACAAAGATTTTGTTTTATTCTACCAAGAGACCTTTGCTAACAGCATTCTGCTTTCTACCAAATGGCTTTTTGTTTAACATTGAAGTGTCTAAAAATAATGATAAATGAGTGGGACTTTTCACATGAGTTGAAAGGCAGGGAGGTGTGGCATGGGTGCAGGCATCTGATTTGCTTCTAAAGATGGGCCCTCCAGGCTGGCACAACAAGGGGTAGATAAGAGAGAAGACAATCGCACTTAGCAAACTTCTGCAGCCCAGTTACCAGCGACAGTTTACAGGTGTTGGGAGACCAAAGGCAGCCTCAAGCCACCTTCCCCAGCACAGTTTCTTAAGCTCCCTTAAAAACAAAAGCATGCTTGTCTCCAGGGCTCTAGAAACTGGGTGCAGAGCTCACAGCTCCTCCTCCAGCCTGGGTGCTGGGTGGGAAGGTGCAGTGCTCCCCCAGGTGGCAGCCAGGTCGGCCTCTCCCCCATCTCTCATGCTGAGTCCCAGGCACTGCCCTGGGGGTCTAGATTCCCTGGCTCCAGGGTGGGTCCTGGGAAGTGGCGTTTTTGAAGAGGCTCCCAGCTTGGCTTGGTAGGTGGTAAGGAGTGTCTGGGATAGGCCAGCAGTTCTCAAACTACAGGCTGTGTGAATGAGAGTGGCAGAGGTTGTGAAAGGGGGACTTCCCAGGCCGCGTCCCCTAAGCTCCTGGTCCCGGGGCTCAAGTGGGGCCCAGGAATCTGTGTTTCCATGAGCCTCCCCACGACTCTCCTGCAGATGACCCGAGAACCCACGGCGTGTGTGTGGGGAAGGGGTGCAGATATCCTTGGAGTGTTGGGGTGGTTCCTGAGCTTATGTGTTCTTAATGAACTTCTGGGGGCAGCCCTGAGGCACTGGAGCATCCACTGAGGCCTCTGCTGATCATTTGCCATCATAGCCCACTCCTCTCCAAACCGGTCCTCACCAGTTCTCACGAAGTCCGGCCAAGCAGGGCTTCCTCCTGGACTCATGGCAGTCACTGCAGTGCTCCTGCAATGTGTCCATGAGCCACCTATGCTAGGCAAAGAGGCTTCCTCTGTCAGGTAGGTTTGGGGCATGGCACTCAGCCCACGGGCTCAGATCTGAGTTAGAATGCTGGTGCTGCCACCTCCACCTGGGCGGCCACCGCAGGTCAGCTCTCCTACCACGCTCCCCCTTGCCCGGCTGTGAAATGGGGACAGTAACAGGGTGCACCACGTGGAGGTTGGGGGAGCACAGGAGTTAACTCACATAAAGCTCCCAGCTCCCTGCCTGCTGGCTCCTTGAAGGGCTGCCTGCCAGAGCCATGCCCCTTCTCCAGGGCGCCAAGATGTTTGACAGCTGGGAGCCGTGTGTACCCACTGTTTGTACCTCAGGACAGTGTTTGTACCCAGACACCACTTCTCCCAGATTTGGCATGGTGCTTAGTACTTGCCGAGGTTCACGGAGTACATTTGAGCAAATGCTGGGTTATGGGGTACCTCTCTCCAAAACTCATCTGCCCCATGCATGGTTCTCCTGAAGGCAGGTGAGGCCCTTGCAATGGAAGTGTTGACACCAGAACGGAAGAGTGGTCTCGGGTGTTGCACGACCGCAGCGACATGACTCCTGGATGAGGAGGGAAGCAGAGGGGACTTGCACCCGGCGCTGCTTTTTGATGGACAAGTCCATGGAAACCTCACTCACTACGCAGGACCTTGAGCAGGTCTGGGCGTGATGACAGCCCAGCACATTAGGCCCTGGAAATCGGGGCTCTGATCTCCCACCAGGATAGGCAAGACGTGGCATAGGGGTGGCAGGTGGGTACCCAGCTGAGGTCCGTGAGTAGGACCACAGTTCCCAGGTGAGCAGCTCAGCCTGACCTTGTCCATTCTTGGATGTCGAGCACACCCCACTCCATCCCAGGACCTGCCATCTGATTTCCTGAAGGCCAGCTGGGAGCACCAAGCAACAGGCCACCCTGCCTGGAGGTGGGAGTGCTCTGGGAGGGGGAAGGGGGGCTGTTCTGTAGTCTTTCCTGCTCTCTTGCCCAAGTGGACAATGACCTTGGAGCTCAGTGGTTTCACTCAGTCGTCTTTCCCTCCTCTGCAGCGTATTTCTTGAATCAGAACAAATGTATTCCAGACACAAATCTACTCCAAACCAAGACGAAGAGAATTAGAAATACCTGAGCAAACAGACCACTTTTCTTTACATCGCCAAGCCTAAAGTAAAAGAGCGCATGCCCTGCCTCACTTTCCAAGTTGTACATATTTGTCACTTGACCCCCTAACACATTCCCCAGCCTGGAAGTCCCTCCTGCAGGGCCCAGGTAGCGCCTGGGCTGGGCTGTGGGCACTGTCCTCTGTCCCCCGCAGACAGCTCTTCCACCCAGGAGTTTCTCCTCGGCCTTTCCGGGGTAACCCTGCGTTTGGACACACAGGTGGCTTCAGGAAGGTCCCCAAACCTTTCCAGTTTTTCTGGATAGCACCCCAGCCTGGGGATAAGGTGCCATTTCCTAAAAGATAGCCAGGGCAGCGTGCAAGGGCCGCTTCTGGCCGCTAGCCAGGCTGGAATCTGGACAAAGCAGGCGGGGGCTCCTCACCCAGAGGGGCACTCTGGTGTGGGCGCGGCGACTTCGGGGTCTCCATGCTGCCCCGCTCCCCGTCCTGCCCATGGAGGCGGCGCGTCCTCGGTCTCCTTTGCTGGAGCCGGTTCCCGAAGACCCACGCCTCCCGCGCCCCGCGATGGGGGGGGCGAGAGCACGGGAGCGGCGCGCGGCCCCTTTAAGGCCGTACAGTGCAGCGCGAACTCAGGGGCAGGAAGGGGCGGGGCGAGGGGCTGGGCGGGGCTCCCACGTGGCTTCCCCAGCAGTTGGGAGCGCGTGGAACGGAGGCGCGGGCGGTTCCGAGGCCGGCCGATCAACCGCCAGAGGGAGCCCGCCTCCCGCCGCACTTGGCTTGACCGCGGAGCCCGGCGGCAGCGCGGCGGCCGGCCCCGCTCTATGCGCTGGGCTGGCGCTAGGGAGCGGCGGGGCCGGCGGCGACTGGGTCAGCGGCGGGGACCGGCTCGGGCTCCTGGCACGGGCGGGTGCCCGGGCGCGGCGGGGAAGATGCCCGCGGGCTCCGGCGTGCTCCTCGTGCTGCTCGCGCTCTCCGGCTCGCTCCGGGTAAGTTGCCGCTCCCGCGCCGGCCTCCCGGGAGCCCGAGCAGCGCGTCCACGCCCGCGGGGCTCGCCCGGGCTTCCCCGTCCCCCGCCGCGCGCTCCCCAGCCCGCTGCCCGGCGCCCGCGCTCCTCTCAGTCTCCCGCGGTCGGCATGAGTGGGAGGCGCCGGGGCGGCGCGGGGCGGTGGAGCTGAGCGGGGCGAGTGGGAGCGGCGGGCGGCGCTTGCGAGTTTCCTTCGCCGCTCCTGGCGTGTCGCCGCCGCCCGGGGCTCGGCTCGCCGGCGCCGGGACAGGCTGCCCGCTGGCGGAGCCCCCGCACCCTCCACCGCCCGAGAGCCGCGCGCCTTGGGAGTTGGCGGACGCGGGCCAGGCCTGCGGGAGCGGGCAGCCTGGCGCGGGCCGTCCGGGCGTGGGGCGGGGTCCGCGGCGCCTGCTCGCACTTCGGGGTGTCGACCTGGACCGTCGCGGTGGGTGGGTGGTGGATGTGGACCGCGGGGCACCCTCCCCGCAGAGCCCCGACGTGGCGCGGGCGGCAGCCACAACCCGCCGGTGCCCTCGCGCCTCGACGGGCAGACTGGGCCCCGGGCACCGGGGCAGGGAGCGCGCTTGGGCATGGGGAGCCGGCGCCCAGGCCTCGGCTGGTCTCCGAGCCTCGCGGGGTGTGGGGCCTGGGCGCGCGTGCGGGGCTGCTGGCGGGCGGGAGCCCTGGGCGGAGGTGGCAGGGCCGCGGGAGTTGCTGCAGGCACCCCCTCTAGTGGCCGATCGGCCTGGCTGCCTCCTCCCGGGCCGCACAGTTGTTAACCTCGGACATACGTGCCCACGGGCGAGGCCCACTCCCAGGCCGCGGGGGCGCGGAGCGGCCCTGGGCGCATGCCCAGGGTCGGCGGAAACTTTCCTGGAGGAGTTTCGCCTCCTCCCTGGACGCGGGTGGTCTTTGGAGCTGCGTTCCCCACGAGCAAAGCTGCATTCGGCAGCTTTTCCCAGCAGCCACTCCGCGCCCCGCTCTGCCTCTCCCGGGGTGCGTTTGGCAGGAGGTGTGCCCGCCTCCGGCACCGGCGTCAGGGTGCCAGGGACCTCCGAGCTTGGGGCGGCCTCTCCGAGCTGAAACTGGGCGCTTGGGACAGGAGGAGGCGGCCGGCAGGGAGGCGCGTTCCTCTCCCGCAGCTGGTGAAGGCGGTGGAGGGGTGCTGACGGCTGCGCTCAGGGCTCCGCTCTTTCCCTGGTCGCGGGCTGTCTCCCCGTGACACAGGTGGCTTTCTCTCCCGCCAGCCCCCAGCCCCTGCGCTTGCCCGTGGGGCCCACTTCCCGCAGCCAGGGAGGGGTCCTTTTGCCCATCCCCAAGCTCCCGTGCCATCTGGATGTCCTCTGAGGTAGGAGGGCCTAGGGAGCCTTTCCCGTCAGCTGGCGCAGCTGCTCTCCTGGTTGGCTGAAGATGGGGGACTCTCCTGGATGGCTGATGAGTGTCCCAGGCAGAGGGGAGAGGCCTGGAGCTGGAACCCCCATCCCTGGCCTCCTGACAGCCCCACTCAGAGCTGGTTTCTTGATTCTTGGAGACTCTTCCTGCTCTCCTAGGCCTTGCCTCCCTGTGGGGTGATCTGCGGGGAGCAGACTTCAGGAGCCTGCTCCTCCCCCTCCCCTGAAGTACGGTCTTGAGCCCACAGGGGAAAATGGCTCTGCAAAGGGTGGGCTGGACTCTGCGCTCCCAGCCCCTGGCCCCCTTCCTGAGCCCCAGCTCTCCTTAGCAGCTTCCTTGGCTGATGCTGGACTCCTCCTGCTGCTGCCATGTGGACACTTCCTCCCCTCCTTGTGGTCGCCTCCCTGGAGGCCCCTGATGAGCCCCCAGCCTTGCTGCCAGCCTGCCCTTGACTCCTGGTGGCGCATGCTCCAGGTCGCTGGGGGGCAAGGCACCCAGTCTTGCCTCCTGCTTCTGTAGGTGCCCAGCGGCCAGAGGGCAGCCAACACCGCACCTGGCAGGAGCCTGTGGCCATCAGGGCTTCGACCCCGTGCTGCCCTTGCACAGCTGACCACACCAGGTGGTGGGCTTTGGGGCTGTCAGCTTCGTTCTACTTTACTCTCTTTTCTCTTCTTAGGCACATACTGGGCATCTTACATCCAGACAGGCCTATAAGGCTGGGTTCTCAGAAGATTACAGGGCACTGATCTCCCAAAATGTTCTGGAAGGAGAGAAGCTGCTCAAAGGTAGGGACAGGGGTGTGGAGGGAGGAGTGAGTGAGAGGCCACGTTCTGGAGTGGGAGAAGCATTTAGACTGAAGTCAAGGTCTGGCTGGTCCTAGAGCTGTGCTAGCTCCAGCACGGAGGTTGGGGGTACAAATGGGTGCCCTGAATGGCGTTTGACTCTCAGGGGAATGATTGGGAATCCCCATGTTTTTGAGTGAGGCAAATTATTTCCTGGGCAACAAATTAGAACTGGTATGTAACGTCGCCCAAATAACATGCAGAGAGACTTCCTTACCAAGGATTTTTATGTATGAAATTCTGAATTCTTAAATTATCCCTGCTCTGAAATGCATGATAAAGCAGATGATGTTGTCCCAAATGTGGTAAGTAAGCCCACAGCTGTTCTGTTCACAAATGTGGCATTTATTTTCATTACTGCCCCACTGACAGCATGGAAACACACATACAGGAGGGAGCTGCCAATTAGTCAGATCGTAATTGCAGGATTATATCCACATGTGTGATGGGAATTGGTGACAGCTTCAAAACTCCGATGACAACAGATCATCCTGTGAATCAATCTGTTTCCTTTCAAGACAAACTAATTAAACTTTGTATTTGCATGGGAGGGAAAATAAATCAGTCTTTCCGGTTCTGAGGTTCTCATCTCATACAGCTACCTCCTGCCTCTGTGCCTTCCCTCTTTGCATAAGTTCCCCAGAAGTGGGAGCCTTTTAGCTGATTTCAAAGTGATGGGGGGAATGAACTTTAAATAAAGTATCAAAGTGAAATTTCAACATTGATGCCTAAATAATCCCCAACCTGCTGGCTCCCCCCAGTTATATTTTCCAGCTTTCTAGCACTTTGTGATGAGGTGGGAGCATAGAGTCTCCCTTCAGGAACTGGCAGCAGGGTGTGTGTGTTGTGTTGTGTGTGTGTGTGTGTGTGTGTGTGTGCACATGCCCATGGAGTGAGCTGACTTTTCAGATCCTCATCCGTTGTGATGGAGCTTGTTGGCCTGACCTGGCTATGTGAATCACAATTTTCATTTTACCTAGAATCCGCCTCCTTGTACTCACTTGTTTTTTTGTTTTTTCTTTTTAAGATTCCCCCCCCCACCCTCCACCCTCCACCCCCCCCCCCCCCCCCGTTGTCTGTTCTCTATATCTATTTGCTGAGTCTTCTTTGTTTGCTTTCTGTTGTTTTCAGCGGCATGGGCATCTGTGTCTCTTTTTGTTGCGTCATCTTGTTGTGTCAGCTCTCCGTGTGTGCTGCACCATTCCTGGGCAGGCTACACTTTCTTTCACGCTGGGCGGCTCTCCTTATGGGGCACACTCCTTGTGCGTGGGGCTCCCCTACGCGGGGGACACCCCTGCATGGCAGGGCACTCCTTGCTTGCATCAGCACTGCGCTTGGGCCAGCTCCACATGGGTCAAGGAGGCCCGGGGCTTGAACCGCAGACCTCCCATGTGGTAAATGGATGCCCTAACCACTGGGCCAAGTCCGCCACCCTGTACTCACTTGTTATATGAGCTGACTGCTGAGGCAGCTGTGTGATGATATCGATCCTCACATTGATCGCCAAAAAAACAAAACAACCCAACAACCACTACCACCTTCTAGCAGTTGGCCTAGAAGCAGAGTGGACATGCCGTGGAGGCAGGCATGTGGGATGGGGCCTTTGCAAAAGATGAGGCACTGATTGGGGCTGGTGTTTGGTGTCTTCAGCAGCCTTTCTGTGCCAAGCTTTTGCCTGGTCCCTCATTGAAAAGTTTAGAAGAGAATTTTACACACTTAGAAGTGGCTTCTGTTGGGCGAAAGGTAAGAACCGTGGAGAGAGAAGTGTAAAAGGCACAGCCCTCCCCTGTGGCCCGAGGCCACTCTCAGGCGACTGGTTAAATGAAACCAAACAGACCCCTGGCAGCTGATCGGGCCCCCTGCATGCCATGGCCTGGCCATCGTGTTCCGG
Source organism: Dasypus novemcinctus (assembly GCF_030445035.2). Taxonomy (NCBI): domain Eukaryota; kingdom Metazoa; phylum Chordata; class Mammalia; order Cingulata; family Dasypodidae; genus Dasypus; species Dasypus novemcinctus. Next base: position 52,586,341 of record NC_080695.1, on the reverse strand, counting down.
AATCGGGCTGCATGGCCCACGAGGAAACTGAGGTTCCAGGATGTGGCAGCAACTGCCCAAGTTTGGGCCCAAAGTTTCCAGAATCTTTTATCCTCTGCGGCCTCCAAAATCAACTGTCATTTAAAAAAAAGCACCCTCCATGGCCAAAGACAGTGCCCACGCCCCATATGGAGAGGCGACCCCATGGGCAGATGGACGTTTGTGGCTTAAAGATTCATTAAGTTGCTTATATTTTAGAAATATATATTTTAACTGAGTCTTAGGGTGAGGGGATGTGAGGCTTTGCGTCATAATAATAAGGTTATAGCAACATCAAGCTCAGGGCCAGGACAGGTGCTAGGCCTTCTGCACAGGACATGTGAGTTAACCCTTCCAGAAGCCTCCATGGGGGGAGAACTGTTCCCATTTGATGGATCAGAAACACAATGGGAGCAGCTCAGGATCAGCCCCCTGAGACATCTGACCGGCTTCCTTCCCGCCCTGTCCCCCTTCAGCTGCTCGTGTCTCCTGTATCCTTCTGAAGATGATGGTTTTGTAAGGGCTGTAGCTATGTGGGTGCAGGAGGACACCCGGAAGCGTGGGACCGTGGTCCTCTGTGAGCAGCCGTCCAGCGGAAGGACGTGGTTGCCTGCTGCTCGCAGACGTCTGTCGCAGGTGGGCGGGTGGTGCCAGTGGCGGGCAGGCTGCGGGTGTGCCTGGCCGGACGCGGGGTTCTGTGGTGCCCGCCCCACGTTTCCGCCCTGGACAGGAGCCTGCAGCCCCGAAGCTGCCTCCCCTCGGCTTTAGGCTGTGCCGGTGCTGGGGGAGGATGGAGAATGATGGCCAGGAGGAGCCAGTCCAGGCCACCTTGGCGTGAGCATGGGCTGTCCTACGCCACTCGCCGTGTGCCCGGGCACCAGCAGCGGGGTTGACAGCCACAGCACTGGGTCCCACGAGGCCACCCATCACCCAAGGGCGGGCACCCCGATGCTGCTTCCAGAGGGCCATGGGGGGGCTGGCTCACGCATCTCCGTGGGTGCCTGCCTGGGGTTTTGAGGGACCTCCTGTCCCACCATTGTTGCAGGCGCGTCCTGCGGCTCTAGAGCCTCTGGCAGCACAGTGTGCCCGGGTGCCTGTGGCGTCCTCAGCGGGTCCTCAGTCATGGCTGGCGGCCAAGCCCTGCACCTGCACCTCACGTCGGCTCTCCTGAGCTCACAGGCCGCTTGTGCTCCAGTGACTAAACAGCAACTTGGATTTTAGTATAAGCCGCCAGAGCATGTAGCTTTGTTTCTGAAATAGTAATTTTCTAATTCCATCCTTCAGGGTTATTTTATCGCAATGAAATTAATATGCAAGTTTAAACAAAATATATTTGCTATGTAGTTGACTGTTGTTTGCCTCATATGGATTTCACAGTGTGGATGTTTGTGAATTCTTTTAGGCTGTATGTGGAGGTGCTTAGAATGAGGCCAGGGCCTCCTCCCTCCCTCCCCCTTCCCCTCTCTCCCTCCATCCTTCCCTTTTTCCTTTTCTTCTCATCTCATTTCTTTTCTTTTCCTTTTCTTTTTCAAACCTAATTAAGTTGATACCAGAAGTTATCACAAACAGAGATGGAGCAAGCAAGCATTCATCTTTTCAAAGAACGTGTCTAATATTCTGACTTTTTGAAGAAACAGTTTTTCCTCCATGTGAAGTCCAGCTTACACAGTCCTGCAGGCTGGGTGAAGTTTCTTTTGTCAAGGGCAAAAAATTTGCTTTGTAAAAGCTGGAGGCACTTGTGAGTTCTTTTAAGCCCTGGGGGGAGAATGTGGCATGTGGCCAGCCAGGCTGGTTAAATTGTTTGCTTTCTGTCAAAATGGTCAGAATTTGAGGCCTGTGGGCTGCTCCTGGTGGCCCCCGGCCCTGCTCGCCTGTTTTCTGCTCTGTCTTTGTGCGTGTGTCTTCCCTCCAGTTTCAGAAGAAAACAGAACAGGACAAAACAAAGCCCCCTTAGTTACCTTTGACCAGCACGTGCTCCAACGACTAACTAGTTCCCTCTAAACTCCCATGATGGGCAAGGGAGAGGACTTACCAGCTGTAAATAATGCATCCCCCGCAAATGACGCCCAGGTCACAGGCTGTCTGCAGAGGGCGTGTTCCAGGTGACCTCTCATCTCCCCAAACTGCCTTTCCAGGGAGGAGCTGCTCCCTTCTTTCTTGTGTTAGTTTCCTGCTGGGTGGTAACAGATTTCCCCACCTCTGGGTCTTAAATCACACGCATCTAGCATCTCACACTTCTGGAGGTGTCCGACCAGGGTGTCAGCTGGGCTCCCTTCCTCTCTCCAGGGGAGACCCCTTCTGCTCCCCTCTCCAGCTCTAGAGGCTGCCCTGGTCCCTTGGCTCATGGCCTCTCCCTCCATGAGCAGAGCAGCAGCCAGCACCTGCCCCCTCCCTGCTCACCCCTCACCTCCTGCTCATCTCCTGTAATATCGCTCGTGCTTCCTCTGCCCCTCTTGGGCTGTCTCCCATCTCAGGGAACTTGACTTCATCCCCTCTGCAAAGCCCCCTTTGGCCGGGCCAGGGAGCCAGTGGCCTGGTCCTGGGTCCTGGGCTGGGACGTGGGTGTGTCGGGTGACAGAAGGTTCCGAGGGGCGCACGCAGCATTTCCCTCTTGGTGTCACTTACCAAGAACTTGCCATGCCGCAGGCCCCGTGCAGCAGACTTCAGTGAATTCTCCTGGTAACCTCAGCATTTGTGCTAGCAACCCCCTTCTACTGTTGGGGAAACTGAGGCCCAGAGCCTTCGAGGAACTGGCTGAGCGCCTGGGTCGGCAGGGTCTGTCTGGACTCTTGGTTCTCAGCGCCGCCTGCCGCCGGAGTCCAGCTCTGCCCGTTTCAGGAGCTCCCGCCCGGAGACCCCCTCCTTCCTCCACACTTGGGGCGCTGGCCGGCAGCTGCTTGGTGGGTGCTGGGTGGACGCCGTGCTTTCGAGGTTCTGAAACGGGGTGGGCTGGCAGCCGAAGTTGGGGCAACCTCAGCTGCTGTCCCTTGGCCCTTCCGCGTGTGCTGCATGTTCTTGCCAATGGTGTGTGGAGATGTAGGAAGGATGAAAGTGAGGCTTCAGCGACAGATGACCTCCTGAGGCCACGGCCTGCACCCCCGCCTCGCTCAGGGCCCACGGTCCTGGGGGCCTCCTCTGGGAGTGGTAGGGCAGCAGCTGCAGTCGAGGGGCACCTCGGTGCCTGTCCACATGGAGTCAGTCGAGTCATTTCAGATGCCAGGGCGCAGCAGTGGTGGGCACCCAGCCGGGCTGGGGGTTGGGCAGAGGCCCCTTCCAGGGCCGCGTGCACCTCGCTGCATCTGACTTGAGAAATGGCGGCTTTTCTGTTTTGCTGCACAAATGCAAGTGTGTCGCCACCCACCCCGATGGGGTTGGGGAACCCTGAGTCCCACGCTTGCTGAGCAGCAGGGCCCAGGCTCCCGCTTCCAGGGCACCAAGGGGGAAGCTCAGGTTGAGGCACGCAGCAGGGTGCAGGGGTGTGCAGAGCTCCTGCTGGGAGAGCAGGCCAGGTGGGTGGTGCCACAGGTCCCCATTGCAAAGTGATGGGGACCGGGAGCCCTGCGCCTCTGCACTGTCCCCGGTCCCAGCCCAGCCCAGCCCCCTGTGGAGGGCAGAGTGGCATCCACCTCAGATCCCCTGGCCTATGACCTGCAGAGGTGATGCATTAGGAAGCAGTGGGGGGGACATCCTGGCCCCCCAGGGGATCTGCATCCCACATAGAGGACAGGCTCAGAGCCAGGGCAGCCCTGTGGAGGTGGAGATGGGGCCACAGGGCAAGGACAGGCCCACACCCACTCCTCACCAGAGAATTCCTTTCCTTTTTTTTTCTCCTTATTTTAAAATGTTACATCCAAAAAATATAAGAGGTCCCCATATACCTCCCACCCTCTTCACACCCCTCCTCCCACATCAAAAACCTTGTTCATCATCGTGGGACATTTGTTGCATTTTGTGAATACATTTTGGAGCACTGCACCGCATGGATAGTGGTTTACATTGCAGTTTACACTCTCCCCCAGTCCACCCAGTGGGCCGTGGCAGGACATACATTATCCACATCTGTCCCTGCAGTACCACCCAGGACAACTCCAAGTCCTGAAAATGCCCCACATCATATCTCTTCTTCCCTCTCCCTACCCTCAGCAGCTACCATGTCCACTTTCTCCACCTCAATGCTACAATTTCTTCCATTACTAACCATAGTAGTTCCATAGGAGAATATCAGTAAGTCCACTCTAATCCGTACTCTATTCCTCCATCCTGTGCACCCTGGCATGGTTATGTCCACTCCACCTCTATCAAGCAGGGGCTTAGATTTCACTTGGTTGGTGGCTGGGATTCTCCTGCTTGCAGTTGTTGGCACTCTTGGCTCCCTGGTGTGGTGGTTGACTTTTTCACCTCCCTGTTAGCTGGCGGGGTAAGTCCAATAAACCAGAGTGTAGAAGTTGCAAGTGTTGTTCCTTCCCGCCCCGCCCTGAATTGGTGCTGATTTTCTCCACAGCCCTGGAAGCTGAGGTCTGCACTGGCACTGAGCAGGAATTTCCAGGGACTAGGCCTGCTGCAGCCAGCTCCAGGGAGAACCTGGCTTCCTTAAGCCCCAGGGTTTGGTGTTTAGAGGACCTGGAGCTTTGCAATTCCAAGGCTTGGCATCCTCTGGGAGAGCTTTGTTGTCCCCGTGTGTGTCCGCTGGCAGCGATCAGCCTTTGGGGCAGCCCCGGTGGGCGGTTGAGACCACATGTGAGGCATTTAGGGTAGGAAGAGAGTGTTTCATGGTATGAAGTGTGGCACAGGTGCCCTCATCTGAATTAAAGTGCATTCACAGCGTTTGTTCTCCTCCCATTGTCTTCTGGTTCAGCGAAACCTCGACAAAGATTACCGCACAGATAATATTGAGTAGAGGCTTTTGTAACTATTTTGTTACTCTAGAGGTCTGTGTTTGGGAGAGGATTGTTTAACGGAGGTGGCGCTGCTGCTGGGGAGGAAAAGGCTTGCTCTTGCTTCCCTCTGCTGACGAGGTGGGAGGCCGCCTGTGGCCCCTGGTGGGGGAGGCTCAGGCAGGGGCCTTTTGGAGAACATGTCTGCTCTGTCCCCAAAACTGCTTTCCTGTGGCCATGCTAAGGCCCTCCCTCTGGCTCTGGGCGGCTCGTTCCTGGGTCTCGGGCAGCCCGTTTTGGCTGCCGGGCCTCACTGAGGGCAGATGGCCAGCACAGCTGCGGGAGCTCCGTCCCCTGCCCTGTCGCTGCTCTGGGGCCTGTGGGGTGGGGGCTGTCACAGACAGGGCTGTGGTATGTTGCTGTGTTTCCTGAGACGGTGGTGGGAGGGGCCCTTGGGGTACCTGGCAGGGATGGGGGCTCTAGCACAGGCAGCCTGCTGCCTCGACTCTCTTCCTGGGAGAGCACAGGCAACCCCAGGGCCAGTGACGGGGATGGGGCTGGGCTCAGGCTATCCAGAGAACGTCCCCTGCAGCTGGGAGCCTGAGAGCCTCAGGCCTGGTGCTGCCTCTCCGGCAGGAGGCTGCGAAGAGCTGCCAAGCTCCTGAGAGAGGAAACAGCTCCCGATGCTGCTGTGTGTCTGGTCACTTGCATCTCAGGGTGGCTCGACCAGGAGCCAGGGGCAAAGTCCGCTGGCCAGGGCAAGGTGGGAGGCTTTGCAGCTAAGTTCTCATTTTTTTCCTCAGGTTCAGCTTGAGTTGTGTGTGAAGCCTTTTAAAGGGAAGGATACATTTCCCTCTGTCTTTTTACTGGAGTCTTCACAGGGTCTGACTGACTCATGTGGAGGGACCCCACCAGCATAAACTAATGGATTCTATAAACATGATGCACAGCATCACCTGGCAACCTTTGGCAGAGTCAAAGCCTGCCCCCTTGAAGTGTTGCTGAGCAGCTGTCACTGAGGGAGCCCGCCTCCTGCTGGTGGCATGGCTGGTGGCATGGGCACCCCACTACCCCACCTGGACTGCCCCTCCCACTGCCCTGTGATGTGGCAGCGTGGTCAGGCCCCTCTTAAAAAGCAGGAGAGGCTAGAGCTCTACTGAGTGGAGCCAGGTCACTGGCTGGATGAGTCCACTGACAGGGTGCCAAGTTCCTGGGGTTGTCTGCCTGGCCTGTAGTGTCTAGATGGCTCTGGAGACCTCAGGAGCTCCCCTGTTTGAGGCACTGTTTACTGTCAGTGAGATCTTCCTGAGATGTGCATAAGTGTAACCTCTGGCATGACCTCACAGCTCACTTTGAAATCTCATAGCCATAAAAACTCGTTTGTGTTTAATATTTGCCCCCTTTCATCTAGGTCTTTTTCCAAATGTCTCACTACTTGGCGCTTGATAATAATCCCTTGATGCCAGAGAGGCTCATCCCCGGGAGTATTGTCCCATGCTGCGGGGGACAGTATTGAGTTTATATGCTGAGTTCGGCTTAGAGAGAGGCCACAATTGATCAACAAGGAGGCTTTCAGGAGGTAAGTATTAGATAATATACATTTCTAGATTAAGTTTCAATTTCATAAGAACAAGGTTTGTAAGTATTAAATACAAGTATCAATATCAAGGCCCTGGCACATTGGTCTGTCCTCTTTCACTAGATACTGCGCATGTAGTCTAGGGACTCTCACTACTCTATTAGAGAATGTAGCAGGACTCCCCAGAAAGGAAACTCAATATTCTGTTGCTTATTGTGTGGGTTTCCACCTACCAAGACAACACCACATGACCACATGAACACATTCTTGTTCCATAGAGATTGCCCAGGAGCACCCCTCCCCACACATTCCCCCACCACTGACACTCTGCACCAGTGATCCACCCCTGCCACAGTTGTGACCCTTCTGCAATCCAAAACCTCCCCCATAAACAAAGCCAAAAAAAAAAAAAGTAATAATTTAAAAAATAATTTTTTTTTGCACTGTGCCTTTCATCACTGTAAGATCTGTTATCATTTATCTATATTGGCCATTTCTTCTGTGTGTTCCCCCAGTGTGCTATTTCTTTTTTACTTTATTTTCTAAGAAGTTTTAGGTTACAGAAAAGTCACATAGGAAATGCAGGGGATTCCCATATACCCACCCCCATCCTCCCCTACCAATAACATCCTAAGTGACTATGGTACATGTGTTACAATTGATGAACAAATATTGAAGCATTGCTACTAACCATGGTCAGTGGTTTATATTATGATTTGCATTTTGCATTGTACACATTTATAGGTTCTGAACAGTTGCAGTGCCCCAGAATTGCCCTGCGTTCCATCCATTCTTCCCTTCCCCTGCCCTCGGAACCTAGGCAACCCATAAGTTTCAGTTTTTGAAGAATAAGGTTCAGTTACGTCCATTAATAGTGAGGGCTTGACGTACTGGTCTATTTTCTTTTACTCCGCACTGCCAACTTACTCCAGACATTCTTGCCCTTCTGTTTGAGGAGGTGGAGGACTCCCCAGGATGGGGATGTTTATTGTGTGGGTCTCCACCCCGAGATGACACTCTGCCAAGATGAACACATTCATGTTCCATAGAAGTGTGCCCCTCTCCCACACGTCCCCCACCACTGGCATGCTGCACCTGGGACCTGCCCCTGCCTTATTTGCCAGAAGGACATTCCCACCATTGTGGCTTCAACCACAGACCTACAGATGCTCCAAGTCCCCTGTTCCTTGAGCTGGGCTTAAACAGGACAGCCCCCCTCCAGAGGCTGTCAGCCACTGCACCCCGCTCTCTCAGAACCAGGCTCTCCCTACATGCAGGCTGGTGCACCCCATGATCCAGAGTGCAGGCTGCAGAGTCTGGTGCACTCCTGGGGCTCCAGCCTCAGCCCCCAGTTACCAGCTACATGGCACTGGGTGCATCCTGTCATCCTGTCTTCTCGTGCTTCCCTTTAACTGAGTGGAGTGACAGTTCCCATTTCAGAGGGAGGTTTAGAGGATTCAGCAAGATGATGCACATAAAGCATGCCGTGCACCGCCCAGCTGTAGAAGCCCCGAATGGGCGGCTTATGCTGCTGGGTGTTGCTCTTGATACTTATTAATGTAAATCATGGGGTCCCTATCTGCTCAGCAGGAGGAAGCCAGCTGGGTGGAGCCCGAGTCTTCCCAGAGAGACTGCCAGGCTTCTTACCTGCTACTGGCTCTCGGGGAATCATCAGGCCCAGCACCCCACCCTCCCTCAGGCACTGTGCACAGGATTGACAGCCACCTGGGCCTGGAAACAGCACATTCCTGCTCCAGCAGGGCCGGAGCCACGAGGTGCCCTTCATTGCCACTCGGTCCCCATTGCCGATGTGTGACCCCAAGTTCCCCAGGCCATCCCACTCCAAGGTCCTGTCTCCCAGGATGTGGCTGGGAGCTGACCCCTGGGGCAGTGATTTTCCCATCAGATGGGGGGCTTGATATAACAGCTTTTTCCTTATTGGCCTTTCCATGTGACCGGAGGAATGTTTTTAAAACTGAATCAATAAATGACTGAGCAGCTTAGTTAAAGTTCTGTACGTGCCCGTGGCGGGGGTAGCACGTGAACGTAAGTTATTTACTAATGGGGTCTTGGTGTAATTGTATTGTATTGGGCCATATTTAATGCTTGAGCCTGGAGAGCTGAGAAGTCAGAAGAATGTTGTTCCAGGAGAGCTTCATCGGTGGGATCCAAGCTGTGGAAAGCTGTACTTCTTTGTTCTTTCCCACCTCCCTCCAGGTACAAAGATGGGATTATAAAACATGTCTTATTTAGTTCTCATATATTAAGATACACATGGAATACCAGGGAAGTGCTGAAGGCTATAAAATTGTGATCAAAAGTCCGTCAAATTATAGACCTTCAGTTTTCTGGAGAACAGAGCGGCTGCTGATGAAGGATGGCTGTGACTTGCCTTCTTTTTTCTTAAAGGAGCTGGACAGCTTGACTGATTGATCTGCACAAAAGTGTGAGATAAACTTCCACATGGAAGAGAGAATAGAGGCACGCACTTGAAAGGTTAATGGCTGGTAAAGGTCAGTTTTCTACAATCCTGGCTAATAAAAATAACTCATAAGACTTGCCATTCAATGACAGAGGCCTCTGTGCTGCGTCTTGAAGTTGCGAGTCCTTGGAACTGTACATGTGGAGGGCTTGGCTGAGTCACAGGCACTTTCTCTCCTGGGTGAGTGGTGCCTTCGGGGAAGGCAGGGGCATCTCCGAAGTGGAAGAGTGACTGCTGGGGTACTTTTGGTTTAAATTTCACAGATACTCTGAATTGGCTGTCCTAGAAACCACAGGCCCATTTTTATTTATTTATTTATTTATTTATTTATTTATTTATTGAAGTTCATCATTCATACATGAATACACAAACAGTAAGTGAATAGTAAAGATCACGAACTTACAAAATAAACATATATAACATCACACGGGGTCTCATACCTCACCCCTCCAGCAACTCTTTGCATTGGTGTGAAACACTGGTTACAAACTATGCAAGAGCATCATCAAAACATTACTACCAACTCTAGTCCTTTCCTTACATTTGGTGTATTTTTCCCCCAACCCATAGTTTATTTTTAAATATATTTTTGTTACAGATATTGTAAACTTGGAAAACAATCATACAGATGTGTAGATTTCCCATACAACTCCATACCATGGTGGAACATTAGTTACAGATTATGAGATAATATCAGACTATTACCACCAATCATGGTCCATAGCATATAGATGTACCTATCTCAATAAACCTTAATTACCTGTGACTCTATTACTAGGATTTACATTTTAAATACTATTATATAAAGCATGTCATTCTCTAAAAATCTAAAAAGCACGTCGTTCTCTAAAAATCTCAGGGTTTTAAAAGTGATGGCACTGATTTTGGTTGCAGCCCCCTGAAGCTAGAACGGGCTTATCTCCACTTTTTTAGGTTGAAATTCCAGGACACAGTATTTCTGGAACTCTCTAGGGTTTCTTACCGTTTTCCAGGGTTGGGTAATAAAGACGTCCTCATCTCGCTCTCCTGCCCCCACTTGCCCATCTTCTTTGCTCTACCTGGGATTGAGCGTGAGCGGGCAGAGAGAATGGCTGTGTGGGTAGTGGGAACATGTGGAGCCCGGCTTAGGAAGTGACCACCGGTGGCGTGGCCATTTCCCAGTGCTTGCCTGGCCCGGTGCCCTCCATTGTGTTAACTGTGGTCCATTGGCAATGATGCTCTTCCCACCTAAGTGGACACTGCACTCCCCCCCAGGCTCCCCACGGCAGCACCCACAGGTGGACAGCGTGGGGCTGGGCGATATGGTGGCCTGGGGGTGCCCATGCAGGAGGTCCCACAGCTCCTGTACGTTCCCTACACCTTTCCCGCTCACCTAATGTCCCACCTGACACTCCCACCTGTGATCCTCCATGAGCACTTAAAATCGGAATTGGGTTTCTCGGTGCTGCCCACCTGGAGCTTGTACTTTCCCCGCGGAGAATGAAAACACATGCCACAGACAAGACAATCCCATCACGCTGTGAGAGCACCTGGTTTCGCCTCTTGCCAGGTCACAAGTGAGAATTTAGGGTGGACCCGGTCTCCTCGCATGCCAGGTGCGTGCCCAGGATAGCCCCCGCCGTGTGGAAAGGGGGCGGTGGGCGCGTGGCATGGGGCAGGGCTGGGCTGCTGCTTTCTTTCTCTTAAAATTGTGGCATTAATGGCTTTTCACCCCCTTTCAAGAGGAGAGCTGGGAAGCCAGCTCCTCATCAAGCCAGGCCTCCGCTCTCCAGGGAACGCAGGGCTGTGTTCTGCTGGCACTCAGGATTGCTGGAGACTTGCCCCGTTGTTGGGCTCTGAAGGGAGGATTCTGGAAGGGTAGCATTCGATGTCCTGTGAGTCAAACATCACCCCATGGATTTCTGGGATTGGGGCTTCCAGGGGCTTCCTCCAACCTTGGAGTGGAGTGGCCATCAGCTCCTCTCCACTGGGCCGACAATCACATTGTTTCCTCACTCTGAAAGGTGGTTATTTTATAGGTAGTTTCCCTTCCACATGCTTATCTAGAAATTGTCTTATTGTATTGCTCCCTTATGGCTTTTGAAATAATATTTCCTTGTCACATAAATGCCATGCAAGACAAAAGTTTGTTTCTGGAAAATGGCATCATCAGTGAGGGCACCTTTGATTGTGAAAATTCCCAGTTTTCTCATGGATGGCAAGTGCCAGCGGTGAGGCCATGTACAATTCCAGAACTTGCTGTTCTTGCTGAGAGAGCCTGGGTTCTGAACACCAGCCAGTAGCTGTGGGGGCAAATGCTTATCAGTTTATTTCCTACCATATTGTGCATTAATCTAAACTCCCGTCGCCCAGTGGAATTGCTCTTCATGAGACTGTAGCTTCTCTCCAGGAAGTTATTTGATTTCTGATGTAAGGAGGAGGATAAGTGCAGCTGGATTTTGATAAGCCACTGTCTGGCATGCTGCAGACGCCCTCACCTGCTCTGTCATCCACGGTCACTTCCTGATGCAGCACTGCAGTGGCGATCCCAGGTGTGCAGAGGTGATTGTAGTTTTGCTGCTTAAAAAATACTTCTAGTGCTTTCCAGCATTAGCATGATAACCTGTTTAGGGAAACTTAACATGCCCTTCTTTCAGAACAGAAAAACCTCTTCTGGAGGCTTGCCTTGGATCCTGGTGATCTATTTTTATTTTCCTGAGCATCAATGAAAGTCTCATTTTTGTTTGAACTCTCAAGTGACAGTGAAAGACCAGAAGGGCATGTTCACAGTTTCTGGGGAACCCTATTTCCACATGTGTGTTCTGCTGCTGCTTTTGAGTCATCTTGAGCTTTGGGGTTGGATGTATTCTGTTAGACAGCTGTTGGAGCCCGATCGACCATGGACATTTCTGATCAAGGTGCTAATCTTGGGCTCTACCTGGGGACTGGGGAAGAGAGGGTTAGGAGGCCACACCTGAGCAGTGATTATAAGGCGCCGGGCCCTGCGTGGGTGTGGGGTGAGTGGGCATGCACTGCTGTCTCCCTGCTTGGCCAGACCAGGCCATGCCCGAGATGCCTGGTACCCTCCAGGGGCTGGCGTGCAGTGACTGACCCACGGGGCTGATCCATGGGCTGAGTCAGCTGCCCTGATAGGGTGGACCTACCTGGAGGCCCATCAACAGTCACCCTGGACACAGAGCCTGGACCTGTTACTCAAGGAATCTCTGGGTAACAGAGCCTTGACCCATTACTCCAGCATCCCCTGGATAACAGAGCTTGGCCCCTTTACTCTAGGACCCCCTGGGTACAGAGCCTCAGCCTGTTACTCCAGCACACTTGGGTAATAGTGCCTGGGCCTGTTACTCTAGGACTCCCTGGGTACAGAGCCTGGGCCTGTTACTCTAGCACCTCCTGGGTACAGAACCTGGGCCCTTTACTCTAGGACTCCCTGGGTACAGAGCCTTGGCCTGTTACTCCAGCACACTTGGGTAATAGTGCCTGGGCCTGTTACTCTAGGACAGCCTGAGTAATAGAGCCTGGGCCTGTTAACTTTTGCCTGGCCTGGGGAACAGAGCCTGGGCCCACTACTCTAGCATCCCCTGGCTACTTCGGCCAGGTGGAGGAGTGGGACCAGCAAGATGCCACAGGCTTTGTCCATGCATCAGGTCATGCGTTTTGCCTTTGCCCTTGCTGTTTTGGTGCCTGGACCCTTGGACTCTCAGATCTCCAAGTAGCTGCGGCCATCTTGGTGTGGTGGCTCCTCAGGCCCTTAGAACCCTCAGAAGCTTGGAAGACACAGATCAAGTCTAGCACGCGACGAGCCCTCTGTGGTCCCAGGGCACGTTCCTCATGCCCTGGGCCACGCCTGCCACTTCCAGCCTCCTCCCTGGCCCATCTGGGAAGGATCCCCCTCCTGCTCTTATTCCTTTGCTTTCGCTGCCCACTCCCACCTGTCCTGCATGTCTGTCTGTGGGAATCTTAGGCGCATGGACCCTCCTTGTTCAAATGTCCCTCCTCCGCCGAGCCCTGGTTTGCTGTCTTCTTCCTTCTCTTCTGCCTGGGCTAAATCCATTACCTCTAGCTCTGTTGTCCCCCATTTTACTAAGATATGTCTCTCCATGTCCACCCAACTTGTGGTCTTACTGTGAATGTGTGTGTATGTTCTGGGAAAGGCTAGAGGCGTGTGTGTGTGTGTGTGTGTGTGTGTTCGCATGGGCTGGTGGAGTGGGAGTGGGGACAGCTGTCCCAGTGCACCCCCATAGAACCTCCTTCCCAGGAAGGCTCCTTGCAAGGCAAAGATGTGCTTTCTCCCACCTCTTGAAGGGGGCAGAGCCTGGAACTGACAAGCAAGAAAATATGAAAGCCTGATAATTGGAGAAGGATGGGCATAAAATGGAGAAGCCCAAGTGTTTTTCATTTTGCACCTGCATCGTAGGGCTGACTCCCTTTATTTATTAAGCTGTTACTGAAACACAGGAAGACAAGCGGGTCTCAGTTTAATGAAACTGCCCCTGTGGCCGTGCTGGCTTCAGGTACCGGCATGTAACTGGATAACAACGATGATGGTAGAGGTGGGAGTATTCATACCAGGCAGGCTCTCCCTTCGTGTGCCTTCTGCTCAGGGCTCTGATGGGGTGTCGGGGGCTCACTTCTGACTGGGTGCTATGGGGGTGCTGGTCAGGCCGGTCCCGTCCCGGCCTTTCAGGAGCTGCTGCTGTTCTCTGGCTCACGCCCTGTGTTGGACCTGGGTGGAAACCCGCTGTCCCTTAGCACCTTCTGTCCAGCAGCCTTAGGGCTGATCCTGGTGTTTGAATGCTGGGCGGTGACCTGGCCAGGGGGCAAGGGGCCAAGGAGGCACTGTGCTGACTTCTGCTTCTTTTCTTTTAAGCATGTGACCTCCTTCCCAACCACGCCCACCCATCCCCAGACCTCGCTCCTGCCCTGTCCTTCCACTGCTGAGCATCGACCCCTCCATAAGCTCATCCTGAGCTGAGGCTGTGGAGGCCCGGAGGCTCCCCTGTGCTTGACCATGCAGGGTCGCATGCTCAGCTGGGGACATCTTCCTGATGTGCCTCCTTCCACTGCCTTGTCCAGCCGAGGCTGCCCCAGACGAGACGGCGATGGGAAGCGCTCGTTCTGGAAATCAAAGGGCGTGTTTGGGGGCTGAGAATGCGGTCCCTTGGCGTGTCTGCGGTGACTTTAGGTGGCGACTCGTGGGTGCCCTTCCTGGCCAGAGACCAGGGAGGCCCTTCTGCTCCGAGGCCCCAGGGGGACCCCGAGTGGATGGCGCGGCTTCTCTTGGTCTCACTGGAACATCCAAAATGACTGTCCTGAGGCGACTGTGCTCAAGACCCAGGTGAACAGGGGACAGGGGTGGGTGTGGCCTGGAAGTCACGCGGTCCTCAGAGCCAGGCCTTGGTCTTTGCCAGTGTCTCCAAATAACAAGCCTTTGGGCGCCAAAAGTCTCTGTGGAATAGCAGTGCCCTGGGTGGGGTGGGGTAAGCGACAAGGAAGGCCGAGTCTCCAGGAGATCCCTGGCCCTTTGCAGGAGCCAGGACACCCCTTCCTTAATCAGAAGTGACCATTGAGTACCTCTGGTGGATCCAGCAGTGACTGGGCGGAATTTGGTGCCTGCCCCTGGAGGCACTAACGGGGCCCCCAGGGATGACACCCACTGCGCAGTCCAGAGCCCGAGTGCCCAAGCAAAGGGTTGCCAAGCGCTTTCTTGATGGCGGGCAGCCCGGCCGACCCCAAGAGGGCTGAGGGGCAGATGGCCCCCAGGGTGGACAGACTGGGCTGGGAGACCGGGAGAGACTGCTGGACAGAGGGCAGGAGGCGCTGCCGGAACGTGCTCCACAAGGCAACGTGGCCCGGGGCTTCTCCCCCAGATTTTATGACAAAAATTTTCAAAGGTTCAAAGCCGAGTGAATGGACCAGTGAGCCGTACACCGTCCATGTAAACACCACAACCCACGGTCTCCCCGTCGGCCTGACCCCACCTCTCCCTCTCTAGCCATTCCTCTACCCGCTTACTTTGGAATATATTTCAGAATAAAGTCGCAGGCGCCTATATACTTGACTCTGAAACATGCCAGCATCTTCTCATTAGGTTCAGTGTTTACATTTTTGAGGCAAACTTTGATACAGAGAAAAGCAAACTTTTCAGTGTCTGTTCTCCTGGTTTTAACAAATGCCTGGATACCTATGTAACCAAAACTCTAATCAAGATATAGACTACTGTTACCATTCCAGAAAGTTCCCTCATGCCCTTTCCCAGCCCCTGCCTCCAGCTCCAGAGGCAGCCCCTGCTCTGGTTTTGCTCACCATCGTTAGTGGTGCCTGCCCTAGAACTGCATGTGAGCCTTCTTTCACTCAGCATGTTTCGAGATTTATACTTGTTGGTGCATCTCCGTGTTCTGGATGCCACAGGTTTGGTTTGTTCTTCCTTTGCTGCACGTGTGGAATCGCTGTTGTCCACTTGGTGCACTGTGGCTGGAGCAGTGACACGCATCTTGTCCAGATCTCGCTGTGAGCAGGTGCCTTGTTTTCCTCGGCGACGTCCTTCACCTCGAGGGCTCTAGTCTGATGCCAATAGCTGATGGGAATAAGCCCTTCACTCACTGTGTGGTCTTTATTTTTCCATCTTTGTGCTTTCCACCTCTCTCTCCATAGTTGTTTAGGAGGAACCAGCAATTGAACCTGGGAACTTGCACGTGGGAAGCAGCTGCTCAACCACTGAGCTCCACCCACTCCCCTCTCATATATACTTAAAGTGCATTTCTTGTGGACCTCATGTATTTGGATCTTGAGTTTTTCAAAATGCTTTGCCAATGCTGTCCACCATGTCATTGGAATGCTGTGGCCCCACCGGTCCTACTGTGGCTGATGAGATTGAATTGGGTCTGCCACTTGAATTTTTTTAGGAGGTAGCAGGGATTGTATGTGGGAGGCAGGCGTTCAGCCACTGAACTACATCTGCTCCCCAATGAGAGTAGGTTTTCATTTGTTTTTGTTTTTTAGGAGGTTCTGGGGATTGACCCCAGGCCTTTGTGCCTGGGAAGCAGGTGCTCAACCATTTGAGCTATGTCTGCTCCCTGCCATTTGGTTTTGTAAGTTTGTTTTTCCCCCAGTTTGCAGTTCCTCCTTTTCTCTCTTTTGAACATTAACTGAACTTGTAGAATTTTACTTTATCTATTGGATCTTTAGCTCTAACTCTTGATATTATGTTTTAAGAGTTGCTCCAGGGATGACAATATACATCTTTAGCTCATCATGGGCTACTAACTGATTCCTCTAAAAAAATACAAACCAAACCAGCAGCCTCCTGAAGTGCCCATGATGGGGTGACACTGGGTAAGAACCAGCTGGGCTCGGGTGATGCTGGGTAAGAGCCAGCTGGGCTGGGGTGACTCTGGGTAAGAGCCAGCTGGGATGGGGACACTGGGTAAGAGCCAGCTGGGAGAGCAGTGAGGTTGCCCTGTTACTGTTACAGTTAACTGGAAGAGGGCATTCAGGCAGTTCTGGCCAGGGTGACCCCAAATATATAAACTCAGGCTTTTCATCTGGAGTGAGTTCATCAATATCTTACTAATTAATGGCAAGCAGACCCAGGAAGCGCCATCGCTCCAGCTTTTAGTCACCTCTCTGTGAATAATTCAGAGGATCTGGTAACTGCTGGATAACCAAAATCCACCCTTCATGGGGAGCACTGAAAGCTCCGCTGTTTCTAGGAGCGACAGCAGGTGACCCCTCACCTGCATGCTCAGAAGGTGAGCCACAGGAGGTCGTGGAAGTCCTCACCCATCAGCGCCGTTTGCCACCTGGGTCTCCAGACTCTGTGTCCTCATCTGGCCTGCTCCTTTCTCTAACGGGGACGCAGCCTGGAGTCCAGCCCCCCAGGTTCTCGGTGATCAACCCCTGCCTCCCAGGTGGGCAGGCGCCACTGCCCCTAGGAGCCTCCTCCAGGGTGCGCTAGAGACCCAGCGTCCAGAGCCAGGAGCCCGGAGGGGAGCAGGGGCGTAGTGGAGAGCAAGGCTCTTGGGGAGCAGGGGGCTCAGCGCATGCCCGGGAAAGGAGGGGGGCGCTCCCCTTGGACATGCCAGTTCCCTGTAAACTTCCCTGAACTGCACCTCTATTGGCCGCACTGCTCGCTGTTGCCTGCTGTTACTTGCTGCCACTGCCCATTGTCACCTGCTGTCACTTGCTGCCTGGGGTCACTTGCCGCTGCCCTCTGTCACCCACTGTTGCCTGATGTCCCTTGCTGCCCGGGATCACTTGCTGCTGCTGCTCGCTGTCGTCCGCTGTCACTGCTCCTGGGGCCTTGGCGGCTGGCCTTGAAGAAGCTTCACATGCTCATCCCACCCATGGGGAAGTCAGGAGACGCCTCGGCCAGGAGCACAGGCTGGGCTGGGCTCACTCCAACTTTCTCACTCCACACTTTGGTCAGCCTGAACCCTCTGAGCCTCAGTTTCCCCACCTAGAAGAAGGAAAAGAATGTGCCCTGCTCCTGGACATGTCAAGGATTGCATGAGACCATGGAGGGGACCCTGCTTGGCATGGCCCCTCAGTGGTGCCTTGTCTAGAGAGGGGACATGATATTGACGTGCAGAAATGGCCCGTGTGCCCTGTGCCGGCTGTGCTGGGCAGTGATCCTGGGGTCACACAGCCAGTGCCCCCAGCACAGACATCACATCATGCCCGTCCCAGAAGACCTGGCCACCGCACCAGCTGCCATCGAGCGCATGGGACCCGGCGCCATTCCTCAGCCCCCATCCTTGTCTTCACTGATGGAGCAAGGCTGTGGGGGCCATAAGGGACCCGGGGGCAGGGGCTGCCTTGAGGCCATGGTCCCTGGAGCCAGAGGCCCCTGGCAGTCCTGGCCCCTCAGCATCTCTGCCCGTGCCGCTCCCCCACAGATTGTGGGGGCCGATTCCATGTGCTCCGAGGGGGTGGGGTGGGTAGATGGCAGAGCCACCCGAGGCCCTTTAGAAGAGCCGGGCCCTGTCCCCGGGGCCAGGGTGATGCTCATTAGTATCTATCACTTTCCTCTTTACTGTGCCCATGGCCACTGGCGTGAAGTTGGCCACTGCCTGTGGGACGTCTCAGCATTGACCACTGCCCATGGGACGTCCCCAGCATCAGCCACTGCCCATGGGACATCCCCGGCTTCAGCCACTGCCCGTGGGACACCCCCAGTGAATGGAGAGCCCAGCTGAACTCCCTCTGGGCTTCAGCGGGGGCATGGGTGCCAGTAATTTGTTTACAGCACTGTGGTGTTTGTCAAATAATGAGCATATTAGAGGCTTGGAGATGGAGGAGCGGGGCTGGGATGGCACAATGGTGTGCTCCCACGTGATAAGTACAAATCCTAATGCCGTCACCCACGCTCGCTGCTGGGGTGCCTGTGGGGGCCGAGCCTGCAGCCAAAATGAACTCATTTTGGGTTCATTTTGGGTTTGTCAATTGGTCAGAGGTGTCCATGGTTAAAGAAAATGTTAAGAACAATGAGCTGAAGTTGTTTACAGCTCACTGAAAGGGGACTCTGAGAGGCAGCATCCTCTGTCTGTGGTTGGGAAATGTTCCTTTACACCTGAGTTGAACGTGACAATATTACCTCAAGTCTTGCACTGTGGCATTCTCCTCTCCCCATAATTGTGAGCTTACTTATGCTGACTCCTTTTTCACAAGAAGTCAAGCCAGGCCATTTGGTATGCCCACAGCAAATGTTCATACATGCCTGCACCATGCCAAGACGGCTATTAGTAACAGAGAAGTGTTTAAAAAAAAAAAAATCAAAGGACAAGAGAATCCAGGGCCCCAAAGCCACAGTGTAGTTCTAGAAATGCACCAGAGTTGAGACACCCCAAAACCCCCAGGCTGTGCACTTTCTAAGCACTATAGCTTAGCTTCACTCTTGGCCATGAGCTTCCTGGCATCCAAAGAGTAAAGGGAAACATGACCATGTGAAATACTTCCAGACATCATAAAAGACAAACATTCTTTCTTTCTTTTTCCTGGCAGAAAATATTCTTACCAGAACTAACTTATAAAGGAATTATTCCATCTTATGTCTCCACTATTAGGACACATAATAGACAAATAGAGAAATCTTAAGATAGCCTACTAGCAAATCTTAATTTCCAAAGAAAACATGATAGAGAATGCCATGTCCTTGTATTGGGCCATTTTCTTCCATAAAGCAGTGGGCATGACACTGAAATACAACCCATTGAAAGCAGGTAGACTAAATAAACCTTCTTGAATTGTTGGGTTTGATCTAGGAGAGAATCTCAAATACCTGAAAAACAGATGAGGTATAAATACTGTGGCCAGTGCTCTGCCCAGAACACCTTAATAAGAATCAGACAAAAGGTGCCTTGCGGGCTTGCTCTCATGCGTGCTCTCTTGCAGGAGCCTCGACTGCAAATATTCTGGGTGCTGGTTATGAGTGGAGCAATTTGCTTTAAGCAGTTAGGCCCTAATGGTCAGGTTGAGCTCCTTCGGGGAAACTAAGAGCTTAACCGAGACTGAAGTAGAAGCAGGGCCATTCTGAGTCCTAAGCCTGACATGGTCAGACAGGCATGAGCAGCTTCTGAACTCACATGGCCCAGGGTGCAGATTGATTGCAGAGAAAGGACTTTCTTTAAAATAAGAACTAAAAAGTGCTGGGCAAAGTGAAGAAGCGGGCTGCCGCTTTTACTGAAATGGACATGACATTGCTTTGGAACACACGACCTGGGCGTTTTTCTTGCGTGAGTGCATGATCAGGGATCACGGATGCCAGAGAGCATCAGTCTTGAGCTGCAGATCCCCCTACTTGGAGGGACAGACACGGGCCACACTTTGCCATGAATTCAGGACAGAGCATTTGTCTTGAGATTCATGGACTCCAAGAGGTGGTGAGGCCCCTGCTTAGTAGACTGGTTCATTCTGATCAGTCCTTGGCTTAATGTCATCCAGCCTGGTGGGTGATCTGGGGCTAAAGTGGGCACTGGGGCTGCTTTCAGCTCACAGGGCATTGCTGTTCGTTCTCACAGTGAAAGGCATTTTGCTGTTTGAACGCTGAGCATCTTTGCTCACCCCGAGGGAAAGGAAACAAGCCGGCTGTGGATATTGCCACACTTGAGCTCCAGTGGGGCATGCCCCACCTGCTCGCCATCCTGGACATCCTCGTGCCAGTGTGGGCCCATGGTCTAGTTTCAGTGTCTCGGAGTCTCTGGCCCCAGGAAGCACCCACCAGGGTTGTCGAGGAAGTAGCCCTGCTCCCTGCGGCCAACTTGGGGAAGGACCCACTCTGGGGCTGTGGCCTGCGGCCTCTCTCCTGGGTGCTCGTGTCTTCTTTTGGCCTGAGGTGGGCTTTGGCCTAAGGTTCAGTAGGCCCCTCACTCGAAGGGCCCCCGTTCCACGTCAGACTTGAGACCTTGCCCTCTTCCCACTGTCTCCTGAGATGCTCTTATGGCTGAGATGGCACTTGGGGTCAGTCCCTCCCCCTGCCCTGAAGAGGTGTCCTACCCTGGTGACTGGCGACATGCAGAGCTGCGCGAGCCTGACTCAGGTTCTCAGCCAGGTGAGGCCATCCCTGTAGATGGGGGGCAATGAATGGAGACATTCTGGGTAGTCAGAACTGGGGGTTGTTGGCATCCAGTGAGTCAAGGTGAGGGAGGCTGCTGCACATCCCACAGGGCACAGGGCAGCCCCGCAACAAGGAGCCCCCCGGCCCCAAATGTCAGCGGGGCTTGGGGAAAGCCCTGCTCTAAGCGGTGTCGGAAACTTTCCAACTTAGGGAATGTAACACTGGCACCGGGTGCTGGTGACGGGCACAGCCCTCTCCTCCACCTTACGTCCACACATCCATTGCATCCATAAGGCATGATTGTCACCCTTGCTTTGCAGGGGAGTGAAGAGAGGCCCAGAGAGGTTAAGAAATTGCCCAGGATCACATAGCTACTCGTGGCAGAGCTATTCCGTCCAGGTCGCATAGCCAGAGCAGTGTCCCTTTGCTGCATTTTCCCAGCCCACTGTGAGCCCGTGTGGCACAGAGAGCAGGTCTAGCTCCTCCCAAGTGCAAACCCAAGGGTGGGCATGTGGCCTCAACTGGGACTCCTTCACCTTGGTGCCTTTGCAACGTGTAAGTCTGACAAATGACCTAAAGGGTCCCAGAGCCACAGCCATGGGGGGCCCTGCCTGCTGGCGATGGAGGGTGACTTTCCCCTTGATCTGGGCACAGAGGTGGTTGAAAGACACATGCCCATCTTCGATCCCGCGCGCAGCGCCCTAATAGCTCTTGCTACGTCCTCCCCAAGCACTTGGTTTAGGAGAAGTGTCTGATTTAATAGGACTAAAAAGGAAGACGCCACAGAGTGGGCCATTGAGCCCATTCCAAGGACCCTCATTGCCCGGTTCAGTGTTTGTTGTTGCACTTCTTAGCATTTTGCTTAAGCTGTAAGGCTGGGGCTGTTCTCCTGGAAGTTCTTTTTGAGTGTGTGTCTGCTCTCGTCCATGCGGGGAGGGCAGTCTTGGGATGGGAGGCTGACCACTCAGGCTTGACTCGGTGGGGCGCATTCCAAACCTTATGCCAAGGTAGTGTCCCAAAGAGCTGGATGGAGGGAGGAGCGGGAGGGTCAAAGTAGCACTGTCACCAACTGTGTCATTTTGTTACTGGACTGTCGAAAGGGTGGTTCAGAATGAATCTGAAACACACCAATAATGCTTTCCATCTCGGCCTTTGCCCTTGCAGGGTGCCTGTGGCTCCCGGCAGCGCCGTTTGGACTCCAGTCAGCAGGAACGTGACGCAAAGCCGAGGGAGTGAAAGGCTGCCAGGTGAGTCTCCTCTTCTGCTTTGCCTCTTGTGGTCCCAGAGAGCAGTCATGCTGCAGGGGGCCGGCCTTTCACTTTGGGGTGTGTGCACCTCGGCCGCCTCTGTGCACCCCATCGGGCCTAGCTGCGGGCCATGGGGCAGGGCTCAGGAAAAGAAACAGGAAAGAACGAACAAAGGAGCGTGTCTGTGCTCTCCAGAAGCTGCCAGCCCTATGGTACTGGGAAAACCTAGTCTTCACGTCGCTTGCTTGAAGATGAGTGTGTTTATTGATTGTTCCAAAACACCCCTGGGTCAGCACTGCAGCCCCAGGCTTTATTCAGTTTTCCTTAATAACACGGGGAACATTCTATTGAAACATTGAGAAAGAAATGCAGATGCACAGGACACGGGCGTCTGGAGATGGTATTGAAACCCAGAGCCTGAATTAGACAAATGCAGTTAAAGCATCGTGATGTAACTCAAGCTGCCCGGGATTTGAGAGCCGCGTGTTCCCTAGAAGAATGCCGAGTGGGAAAAACAGCAGAAAGATGAAGTGAGTTTATTATGAGTGTCCGATAGTTGCAGAGATGTGGAGGGGAGTGAGGAGAGAGCCTGGAAGGGAGTCTGCTCCAAAGTTATGTTAGCAACTTGCACGTTTGGGGGAGAGTGGAGAAGCTCAAGCATCTTATTTTCATATGTGGTGCAAGAAATAAAGCTCTAGATGATTCTCTGTCCTTATTAAAATACAATTACAGAATAGCACAGACTTAAACTTGGAGCACTGTGAATGCGGTGTAAAAGTTTAAACAGCGCATTGCACACGGCACTTCCTCCATTCACATTTCTCACCATGGATGATCGGGTCTCAGTGTGGAGCGGCTTTCTGGGGTTTATTTGGTGAAGGGAATTTGAAAGAACCAGCTGCTGAATACATTAAATTGCATCTTCATGATTTATTTCTTTTCCTCCTTAAGGAAAGTGCCTTGCTTTCGCAGTCCAGCAATTAATACTCCTTGAGCTGGGCCGAGGTGCATCCAAGGTTAACGCAGCGAGTGTGTGGCACTTACTGGGCATGTGTGATTTTGCTCTGAGTGATGTAAACATGACCCAGACCAGTAAAGTCAAGAAGGAAAGGGCCAGCAACCCCGCATGCTGGGAGGAGCAGTTTAAGAAAGGCTCTCTGGGGTGCCAGGGTGGGAAGTGGGGAGGAGGACGGAGGCCTGATGCTGGGAGGTGAAAAGTTCCGGAAAGGCCCAGAGGCTTCTGAACACTTAGAAAGCTTAGAGTGGAGAGGCAGCCAGACCCGACCACTCAGGCAAGTGGCAGAGCTGCTGGAAGAATCAAATGATTTCCCTCAAAAGGCACTTACCCCGCTCTGTTTTCCTATCATGTGGCTTTCGGGAAATATGCCGGCCAGGGTGGGAGAGACAGTAGCCAGGGAGGGAGAGACAGTAGCCAGGGAGGGGCAGCGGCCAGGGAAGGAGGAAGAGCAGCCCAGGGGGAAGTACAGTGGCCAGGGAGGGGAGGACAGTGGCCCTGGGGGGAGGGACAGTGGCCAGGGAGGGAGGGACAGTGGCCAGGGAGGGAGGGACAGCAGCCCACGGGGAAGTACAGCGGCCATGGGGGAGGGACAGCAGCCATGGGGGGAGAGACGGAGGCTGGGGAGGAGGGACAGCACCCAGGGGGAAAAGACAGCAGCCATTGGGAGAGGGACAGTGGCCAGGCAGGAAGGGACAGTGGCCATGGCAGGAAAGGACAGGAGCCAGGGAGAGAGGGACAGTGGTCAGGGAGGGAGGGACATCAGCCCAGGGGAAGGACAGCAGCCAGAGAGGGACAGCAGCCCTGGAGGGAGGAACTGGCTGAGCCAAGCTGGGAGGAGGCAAACGGGCCTCAGGTCCCTGCAGACGCCCCTCAGAGTCTGGCTGGCGTTAATGCCCTGGAAAGCTTTCCCTGGGAGGAGGGTCCAGGTGTCAGCCGAGGGAGGGGCTGAGTCTCCTGTGAACCATCCTGCCACTCGCGGGGAGTTGGCCTGGAGGAGGCTCCCCCCAGGGACAGCCTGGCCCATCCTGGAGGACAAGGTGGAGCGTTGCGGCAACCCCGCCCTTGGTGGGCTCCGCGTGGGGCCCCTGGTGCAGACGCCCAAGGAGGTCCCGGCCCTGCAGGAACCCGCGTCACTCAAGTCCAGGCCAGTGGCCCCAGGTGCTGAGTTCGTGGAGCTTTTCATGTGCGCTCTCCATGTGCCCTCAGGACGGCTCCATGACACGATCAAGGTCATCCCACTAATAGGTGCAGAGTGGGGGCCACTCAGCGCGGGTGGCCGTGGTCACAGTCAGTCTCTGTCAGGGGCTCTGGGCTGCTCTCCCTCTGCTCTCCCCCTTGCATCACACCTCGGTGGGCACACGGGTGCTTGTGAGCCCCCGGCCCAGCCAGAGGACCAGGACCTGCAGCCCTCGGGGATGCCTGCACCAACCAGCTGCTGGGCACGGGTGGGTGGCCAGAGGTGAGAGGGGCTGGTGGGAGGGCAGGGCGTGGGCTACGGGCCCCAGAGCCTCCCCAGCTGTTGCCCCATCACCACCTCTGGAGCACGAGTCCCTTTCCCCTCACAGAGCAGCTGTTTGGCCCAAGCCCACGCTGGCCCTGCTCTGCAGCCGCCGCGGGAAGTGAAAGGGTCTGATGGGACCGCAGGGTCCCTACACTGTGGGTCTGATGGCTTCAGGGTCCCCACACTGTGGGTCTCATGGGGCTCTCGGGGTCCCCACACTGTGGGTCTCCTGGGGCCCTTGGGGTCCCCACACTGAATCTCATGTGGGTCTTGGGGTCCCCACACTGTAGGTCTCCTGGGAGCCTCGGGGTCCCCACACTGTGGGTCTCCAGGGCCTTCGGGGTCCCCACCCTGGCCATGGACGAAGATGGGAACCTGATTCACCAAGTGTGCACAGGATAAGGTGGGGAAATAGTTGTGGAGGAGAAAACCAGGTCCTTCCTAATGCCAGCTGGAGCACAAGCATCCACCTGGGAGCCTCTGGTCCTGTGGGGGCAAGGCAGGTGCGCAGCGGGGGTCAGTCGGGTGGGTGCTCTGCTGCTTGCTCTAGAGGATGAGCTCTCGTGCTGCAGGTGTGCTAGGGAGGACAACCCCCTTCGGTCTTGGGAGCTGGGGGGCTGCAATGAGAAGGTAAGAGGGGTGGGGGCAGGTTTGTTCCCAGGGCTGCCATTCCCCAGATGCTTGAACATGGAGGTGTCTCCTCGCCAAGCAGGAGGCCACAGGGCTGTGGTCAAGGTGGGGGCAGGGCAGCTCCTTCTGGAAACTCAAGGGGGGGCTGCCCCGCACTCCCCTGCAGCCTCCCAGCATGGAGCTGTGAGCTCTGGTGTCTGCCTCAGTCTTCACACACATTCTTCCCTCCGAGTCTCTCCGACTCTGAATCCCCATCCTTCTGTCTTCTAAAGATGGGGGTTCCTGGGGTGCAGGGCCCATTGGTCACCCTGTTACCTCTGCAAAGGCCTGTTCCTGGCAGGGCCCCACTCGGAGGCACCGAGGGTTAGCACTTGAATGTGTCTTTTGAGGGACACGGTTCACCCCTCTGCAGAGGGTGAGGGGGCAGGATTCAGATGAGCAGATGAGCGTGGTGAGCTGAGGAGGGGACTGCAGGGGGCACTGCATGTGGAGGGCGGCAGCTGCTTGGGGAGGTGGAGGCTCCGGGATGGGGAGTGGGTGGGGACGGGGACCAGAGGGCACCACAGGCAGCAGGTGTGGGGGTGTGGCCCTTCTCACGGGGAGGGCGGGGGAGGCCTGGAGCCACGGACGGAGTGGCAGTGGCTGTGCCAGCAGAGGAAGGCGGCGGCGCAATCCAGTGTAGGGATGAGGCCCACAGGTGTGAGGCTCCCACAGGGAGCTCCACCAGCTCCTGGTGGCCAGTGGACTGTGGAGCGAAGCCCCCGAGAGAGGCTGGAGGAGGGGCCGCTCAGAGGAGGCCCGCCCCAGAGGAAGGAGGCGAGCCGGGCAAGATGGCGTGCTGGGGAACAGAGCGTGGCAGGGAACATGGCGTGGTGGGGAACATAGCGTGGCAGGGAATGTGTGGGGAATGTGGCATGGTGAGGAACATAGCGTGGCAGGGAACGTGGCGTGGTGGGGAGCATGGTATGGCAGGGAACGTGGCATGGCAGGAAACATGAGGTGGTGGGGAACATGCAGTGCTGAACCCTCGGGGGGCGAGTTTTGAGGGGTGAAGAGCAGTGGATACTGTGGGGCAGCTGGGGATGTGCTGACGAGATCCAATGATCGAGGAGGCCGTGGCGGGCACACCCAGTGTCTAGACCCCTGGCCAAGCTGCACAGCCCTGCTCCAGGGTGCCCTGGTGAGCCATGCTTGCACGGCTGCCCCCCTGGACAGTCCCCTCGTCCTTCCGGGTGGGAGCAGAGGGCCTGGGGGAGGTAGTCCTGCTGGAGGTCGGGCTTGACTTGTCCACGTCTGTCTGTCCTGGAAACCGAGGGTGACTGCTGGTCCTACAGATGGGGAGGGGGTTACTGGCAGTCCCCTCCTCTCTCATCACCAAGCAGCATCACAGGGTACTGGTGCAGGCCACCCCCTCTTCAGAGGGAATAAATCGGGTGCCGCAGGCCCTGTGCGCAGAGGCCTAATTACCCTCTTTTGGGGGGAGCGGACCTGCTGGAAAGC
This sequence comes from Dasypus novemcinctus, assembly GCF_030445035.2. NCBI lineage: Eukaryota > Metazoa > Chordata > Mammalia > Cingulata > Dasypodidae > Dasypus > Dasypus novemcinctus. The sequence continues at coordinate 52,559,941 of NC_080695.1, read as the reverse complement.
AGCAGCAGCAGTGGTTAGAGCTGCAGGGACCCAGCCAGGGGCTCCCGTAGGACAGGGGTGGAAACCTCCGGGCCTTGCGGTCCCCACACACACATCCGGCTGCACAGTCTTTCCCTGGAAAAGGGATTGGGGAGCTTTCCCTTTCGCTTTTTTGACCAGATCCCCCCCTCCTGCTTGGGGAGGGGAATTGATGGAATGAGAACCAATTCATTCTGTTTCCATCTGCAGCAGTGGGCATGGGGTGATGTAACTCAGTTTCTACCTTAGACCATTATTTTAATCTCATACTTGAGCACCATCATTTAATTTGTACATCCAACTGGAAACATTGATTTTCAGAGGCATTTATTCTGTGCATTATATAAAATCCTACTTGTACCGTACTGGAGCCGGGTTACTTGGAGGCTTCAAATAACCTCCAGCTGGCTCCCTTTTTTCCTTGTTTCCCATTTGTGCCCACGTGTCATGGCAGCTGTGACCCTCAGTGACTTCTCTGTGGAGCTGGGAAGTCCCCGTGGCTGTGGTGAGACACGTGTGCTGGTGGATGGTCTGGTGGAAGGCACAGAGCCTGGAAAGCAGCATTCACTTTGCTCGGTTTCCATGAGCCCAGACTTGGAGAATGTGATCTAGACTTGATGCGTTTTTTAAAAGCTGGTGAAATAGCAGAGTCACGGCTTGACCAGAGGTCAGGAATCCTGCCAGAGCCTCCAGGCACCTGTTTGCAGGCACCAGTTTGGGGAGAGCGGGCAGGCGAGAGCGGACGGTTGCGGGTTTGTTTGGATGCAGCAGCCCACAGGGGCTCCTGAGGTGCGGGGGCAGCTCCTCAGCCTCCGCACAAACCAGACTTGCTTCTGCCAGGGCACCCAAGCCTGCACCAGGACTGGGCCCCCGGGGCCCCTCTCAGGGACACAACAGAGGAAGCATGCTGCACCCTGATGGCAACCTCTGGAATGGCGGTGGCACAGGAGGCGCTTTCAGTCAGGTTCATTGAAAAGTTCTCCTACTCTTTTAGAGGCAATAAAGGAGATGACTGCCATCCTCCTGTTGCATGGAAATGAGCACGCAGGGATTGGGGAGCTTCTGCCCTTACACCTTAGCACTTCCTGTAAGGCGTATGGGTGGTTTTTGTGACCTGAGAGTCACCACAGTTCATCTCCCAGGAGTTGTCGACTTTTCCCATTGGGCAGATGAGGGTGTTGCGCTCCAAGGTGAGAGTTAGTGATTTCCCGACTTCAGTGGCAACTAGACGGGCAGTGGTCCCTGAGCCCACAGCGTGTCCTCGATCACCAGAGGGGGTTGGCAGGGGAGGGCCCCAGGAGGCTGCCTCCTGCTTACATGGAGGTCCTGTTTGGGAAGAGCATCTACTGCAGAGAGGGGAGAATGGGGCTTAAAATGACAGTAATAAGGCCAGGCTTGGGGCAAAGGCAACTTGCAGCTCCCTAGAAAAGGTTTCAAGTGAAACGCTTTGAGAAATAAATTATATGTGGGGAGTCAGAGCCAGCTGCATAGTTTATGGGGCCCAGGACAAAAGGAAGACATGGGGCCTCTTCCTAAAGAATGAGAAATCCCAGGATGCTGCGGCAGAGCATCGCCCAGCGTGGGCTCCCTGAGGGCGGGAGCCCCAATCCCAAGCACAGGGCTCCTAGAGTGTGGGACCCCCTTCATCCTGCTGTCCTCCAGAACAGACCCCATGCTCAGACCCCACAACCCAACCCCTGCCTGCCACCAGAAGCTGCCCTCAGCTCGAGGACAGCCCGGAGCTGACCCCGCTGGGGAATCTGTGCCGCTGACAGCAGCAGTCAGGGCTCAGTGTAACTGAGAACAGGGTTCCACCTTCCACCATAGGGTGCTGGGAGGAAGTGGGGCAGAGGGGGGAAGGCAGTGATGGGGGAGGGAAGGAGCAGAGGGAGGACCCAGGAGGGGGAGGGGGGAGGACAGGCAGTGGGAGGGAAGGAATGGGGAGGGGGGTCAGGGACAGCAAGGGAGGGGAGAAAAGAGAGGGAGAGGATGGGATGGGAGGAGGAAGGGAGGGCAGAAGAGAAGGTGGGAGGGATGGAAGAAGGAGACTGGGAGAGGGGAGGAGAGGGAGGGAAGGGAGAGGGAGGGAGAGAGGCAAAAAACTATGCACAAAAATTAAGATGGGCCCTGTCTTGAGCCCCTCTCCTCCCCTCCTGTGGGGTAGCATGCTGGGCCTTTCAAAGGAGAGCTTGAAAAGAGCCTCTTTGAGTTGGAGCCGGAAAGGCTCTGGAGCTCACTTTTGAAAGGACAGTCCCCGTCAAGTGACAGAAGCACTGTGGCCCCATGGCCTGACCCTGCATGGTGTACAGTCTGCCTGTCCCCACACAGCTTCTGGGGCAGCATCTGCTCACCTGGGAACCACCACCGGGTCTCCATCAGGTCGGCCCACCTAACTGCCTTCCTGGGAAGTCAGACTTGCAGGCCCTGGTTTAAACAATGGGGCATTTGCTTGTCCCCATCATTCTTAATGTCCCCAGGCTCCCATCTGAGAAGGAGGGGTGATGGCCCTGGGGCTGTCCTGAGTGGTGCAGGATCCAGTGAAGTCAGATGCTCACCGTCGCCAGGAGAAATGGTGAATCCATTGCCATTTCATGGGCACCCCACTTTCCTTGAAGCTTTCCTCTGGTGTCTTCTGGTTTCAAGAGCCCATTCTTTGGCAAGTCCGCCCTTCCAGCCCTTCAGCTGTCCCTGTCATGCAAGGGACAACACCATATAATTCTGTAGCTTAGCATTTAATACTTAATGTTTTTTTATTGTTTTTGTTGTTTTATTTTGGTTTTCCTTAGGAAATACTGGGCATCGAACCCGGGACCTCATACATGGAAAGCAGGCACTCAACCACTGAGCTACATCCATGCTCACTTAATGTTGATTTTGAGATCTCTCCTCATTGATACATATTAATCTGGTTCATTTTAAAGCAGCTGTCATTCAAATGAAATTGCAACAATATATTCTCTATCCTAAGGATTTTGGGTCTTGTACGGACATTTCTACTTCTCACAAATATTTAAACCTCTTTCTCCATCAGGGCATCTGAAAGGATTGTTCTGCCTTGCCTCTTAAAGCTAAGTATAGCCTGCAGCTTGCTTTGACCAATGAGATGGGAGTGGAAATGATATGTGCCACTTCATTTAATTAAATGCTGAAGCATTTGGTTCCCCATGTAAGCTTGCCCAGGACCCTCTTTCCCACAGGGAGACCCATAAAAGCAAGCAGCTTGCAACGCTGAGCCAACACCCTCAGGGCAACTGGTCTGGAATGTTGCCCAGACCTACACCAGACTTTATCTAAGCTGGAAGTAAACTTTTATTGAGTGATGCTTCTAAGATTTTTTTGGGTTGGTTGTTAGTGCAGCAAAACCCACCCTATCCTGACTAATCAAAGTTGGTTCCAATTTTTTGTTATTACGAAATGTGCAGTGCTAGGCTTTTGTGTGCTCCATGTGTTTATGTCTCTCTGGTGCTATTGGCTGGACACAGAGTTGTTGGGCCAAAGGGCAGCTGCATTTTCAACCAGCACTCCTGGTGTGGCTAGCGGGCTGCACTGGTTTATACTCACACTAGTGCAGGAAAGAGCTCAGCACTTGGTATTTTAGACTTTGAATTTCATTGATTTAATTTGCAATAGATAAACTCTTCAGCAGTACAGTGTAAGCTTGGGACCTCCAAAATATTAGAGTTTTCCATGTAATCAAAGTAATATATCTTTTAATGAGGAAAAATCATTTGGCACATAAAAAAGGACAACTCTTCATGTTGGAAAACAAGAGACACACAAACACCTAAGAACTGAGTAAAGTTTTGGAATATTTATAATTAGAAAAGCTTAAAAGTGTTTTTTTTTTATTCCTTTTAATAAATGACTTGCATTTTAAAAGTCATCAATGTGCTCTGTCCTTGTGATTACCAGATGAAAAAGTTGGAATGTCGCATTGGCCCTTCAGAAGCCTTTGGCAAGACTATAAATGATGTTCGAAGTTTACTGTGATTTGGAAAAGTGACAGTTTCTTTTGTTAGGTAAAGTTTGGATGGCAGCAGCCTTCAGTTAAGTGATGAAAATGTTCCTAAATTCACTAATGTCACTTAGCTCTGCTAATTTCACAACCTTAATAGGTTTCCTTTGTCACTTACAACATTGCCAAGCCAAGCAATATTTTCTAACTTCAGTCATAAAAATTAAAAGTAAAACACCAGAAAAGCTGACAACACATCTGTGATTTGTTGGGGCAGAGACAAACCAGTTGAAGGATTTTAAGTAAGGGTCAGTGGAATGGCCAAATTACCCATTCAGCAAAGCTGCTGTAAAAGCTCATGAAATAACAGCTTTAAAACAGTGCCTTCCTAAATACTCTGTGATTACCAGTGATCTTGCAAGTGTCAATTGGCCATTTGTAATGTTTACTTCACAGGGTCTGGTACCTTCCTAGCCCTAAAGCTGCCTTGGGGAGGGCAAACAGCCTTTTCTCCCAACTGGAGCTGAAAGAGCAGCAGGTTCTCGGTCCCCTTCTCTGTGGAAGCAGCAGGAGCCTGGCCTGCATTCCCTCCACCAGCAGGAGGGTGCACTTCTTTGAAAGAGCTGGAAGGAGCACGGTGGGCCACCTCAGAGCTGGCCACATGAGGGTAGCCAGGATCTGGGGTTTCCCGGCCCTCCCCATGCCCTGCACCTGGCCCCTGGTGGAATGGAAGGTCCCACGAGACATGGCATCATCCCGCTCAGTGGCAGTTTCCTTAGACCAGTGGTTCTCAATCCCCAAGGAACATTTGGCAGCGCCTGGGGACTGTTTGCTGTCACCAGTGGGTGGGTGGGGCTTGCTGCTGGCATCAGGTGGGGAGAGCCCAGGAGGCTGCACACTGTCCTTCAGGGCTCAGAATGACCCTGGCCCCAGACAGCAGCTCTCCTTGCATGCACCGCCCCAGGTCCCTGAGCTTTCAGTGAAAAACGGGCATCCATAAGCTTTAAGGTGCAATGGTTTTTACTTCTTAAACTGCTTGTGCGAGGTCACCATGGAAGGAGGAGGGGTGGCATCTCGGGGGACAATGGTGTGGCCATGCCTGGGAATTCGATGTACTGAAGGAATTCAATGAGCAGATAAACAGGGAACGCCAGCAGGCTCACTCAGCAGCCCCTCCTGCTGGCTCTGGGGACAGAAGCAGCCACCCCGCTGTCCTGGGTGAGAAGCCAGGGCTGCTGTGGATGGGGGAGCTCACGTGTATGGCGCCATCGGGTCCCATGCTCACGCCCAAAAAGGCTCTGCAAACAGAAGGCGCCTGGCAAGTGTCACGCTCTGCTGCATGACATCAGGGCCATGTGGCCATTGATTGCTCCCATGAGCTACTGCAGCTTTTTAGGAAGACCAAGCCATTTGTTGCCTTAAAAATTGTACTTAGAGTGCTAAAATGATGGCCATTTCCATCAGCTATACTTTGGGGAAAGGGCATCACTTCCATGAAATGCCCATTAACATTTCAAAATACTGCCAGAATGTAGATCACCGTCTTGGGTGACCTGTCCATGCTCAGTGTCATCTCTCCTGCTTTCTCACACCCACAGGGGCCGTGGCCATCCTCTCTTTCCTGGATGTCCACGGGAAGGACCTGGCAGGCCACTTGGTCTTCTCGTCCAGGGGCTTTCCCAGTGCTGGCACCTGATACGAGGTCACTGCCTGGTTGCCCACGTCTCCCCTAGGCAGGACCCCCATCGTCCTCCTTTCTGTAAAGGCCAGCTGGCCGAGCTGCTTTCCTTGTCATGGTCACTGGAAAAATTCTTTTCCCTTGTCAGCCTCCATTGTCTGGCTGTTGGAGCCCTTGGCAGAGGCAACAAGATTGAAATTCATCTTTGTAGACTTGTGCCATTCTGGCTTGGCACTAACAGGCAGACATGGGTTTTGTTCCACACATAAAGCCATGTGCGGGTGTGTTTGTGTGTGTGTGTGTGTGTGTGTGTGTGTCACAAGGAGATGTGAGCCTCGGACATTCACGCTTTGTGTGATCAGCACACAAAGGGCTCTGCATGCCGCTTCCCAGCATGAGTTCCAGCTCTCTGTGACAAGGCAAAGTCTCACACCACATAGCTGAGTCACCTAAAGTGCTCCAAAATTCTGCACAACTCCAAGGCAATTTTTTACCCCAAAATCTAGGTAGATGCCTGTGTGTGTGTGATAATCTAGGTACACGTGTGTGTGTTTTCTCTCTGTGCTGCAGTAGAGAAACTAGTAAATGTGTGAAAACTGAGCTGGTGGCATGATTTACATACTGCACCCAGTCTTGGGTATGAAATACAGGAAGAAATTCATCAACAGAACCCAGGGAAACTTTGCTTTAGGGGGATAAATATCTGATTGGGAAATGTCAGCTGGAATCTGCTGGAGGGGTGAGGTGGTGGTTGTTGTGCCCCAGGGAGTCCTTCTTTTCTGAAGTAAACACACAGAAAAGCAGATATGAGGAAGGGGAGAAGTGTCCATTAGACACAGTAGAGGCCCCAGAAAGAGAGACAAGCTAAAGAATTAAGATAATAATGGTTTTATGTAGGGGAGTAGCCATTTTGGTAAGGTTAGCATGATACTCCACAGCTGGTCTTGTGGAGAGAGTGGTAGGTCTCAGGGCACGGCTTTTATGGATAACCTGAGAGGGCATGAAGAAAACATCAACACAGAGTTAAGCAAACTCTCATTTATTATGTCTGCAGAGGTAAGGAGCCCAGGCCAGTTCAAAGTGATTCAGCCGGAACTCCCCGTGCTGTGATTTTACTCTTGCTTAAATACCTAAGTTACTACTTAGCATTTGCTTTGATTATGCATTAGCTTTTATTATATGGATGAACACACATTGCTTGTTATATGATTATATGATTAGAATGTTCAGGAAATCACACTGGCACATACATTGCATGATCAAAAAAGGGGTGGACAAGCCCACCCCTGGGTGGGAAATTTCCTACGTTATTTAAGCAAGTTGAACTAAGGAAAGCAAGGGGCTTCTTCTGTGCACGTCCTGCCAACTGCTTGAAGGTGCTTTGCATATTTCATTGCTTCAACAGGATATTCTTGACCACCAAAGAGAATTTGGCAGAAAGAGAAGGTTGCCTCTCATTACCTTTTGTTTCTGTTATTTTTTAAATTAATTTATTGAAGTATATCACTCATACATAAACATACATAAATGATAAGTTTGGAGTAACAATTGTGAACTTAAAAACGAGCATATATAACATCATACAGGACTCTTATGATTCACTCTACCACCAATACCTTGCATTGTTGTTATACCTTTTAAACTAATGATTAAAGAGCATTGCCAAAATATTACCATTAACCAGAGTATTTTCCCCTCAACCCACCCTATTATTATCTTTATATCATTTATATATGAATATATTTCAGCAATTAAGTGTATAGTAAAAGTTGTGAACTTATGAAGCAAACATGTATAACATCATACAGGAGTCCCACACATCAACCCTCCACTAACACCTTACATTGTCTTGAGAAGTTTGCTACAAATTATGACAAAATATTGTCAAAATCTTACTACCAATTATAGTCTTTATCTTACATTTGGAAGTGCTTTCCCCCAACCCACCCTATTATTATTTTTAAATATATTTTATGACATATTGTAAACTTATAAAACAATCATGTACATGTGCAGAATTCCCAAATAGCACCCCTCTATCAACATGCCACAGTGTGGTGAACATATGTTACAAAAAAGATAATATCATCTGATTGTTACCATGCCCATGGTGTACATTTGGCTCACATTTTCCATTATGCCTCATTATCAACACAGTACATCTTTGGCATAGATGCAAGAATATTATATTATTACTGCTAACCACAATCCATAGGTCACTACAGTTGGATTTTTCCCATGCTTCACATTCCGAACACCCTGCAGTAGTGATGTACATTTCCCCTAGCACACAAAGGATGCTTTTGCATCTGTACCATCAATCACAATTCTCATCCACCTGTTGGTTTACTGTGCTATTCAGTTCCTAGATTATTCTATAAAATTCTGTCATTTGGCATTTACGTACCTAGGCGACCATTTTCAGCCACATACCCATTTATAAACTAGCTGTTACTCACTGTTTGCTACCATTCACTCTACACATTTCCATACTTTTACAATAAAGTTAATTAAAACTTCTACATACATTAAACATCAGTAGTCCATGTTAGTCCTCCTCTTATCTCCTTTAAGAATCCACCACTTACCACCAGGGCTTGAAGATATTTTCCTACAATTTCTTCTAGAAGTGTTATGGTTCTTGCTTTTATTTTTAGTTTTTTGATCCATTTTGAGGTAATTTTTTAATAGGGTGTGAGGTAGGGTTTCTCTTTCCTTTGTTTAGCTATGGGTATCCAGTTATTCAGAACCGTTTCTTGAATGGACTGTTCTGCCTGAGCTGTGTGGGTCTGGCAGACTAGTCAAAAATCACTTGACTATATGTGTAAGGGTCTGTTTCTGAACCATCAGTTTGGTTCCATTGTTCTATGTGTCTGTCTTTATACCACTACCATGCTGTTTCTTACCACTATAGCTTCGGGATACTATTTAAAGTCTGGAGATGAGGGTTCACTTTCTCTTTTTTTTTTTTTTTTTTTTAATGTTTCTGACTACTCAGAACCCCTTACCCTTGCAAATAAACTTGATAATTGTGTTTTCAATTTTTTTTTAAAATGCTGGTAGAATTTCTATCAGGATTGCAATTTGAGTAGAATTGATATCTTTATGATATTTAGTCTTCCAGCCCATGAGCATGGAATGTTCTTTCAGTTATTTAGAACATTTTTTATTTTAATATTGAGTTGCAGTTTTCTGAATACAAGCACTTTATATAGTTGGTTAAATTTATTCCTATGTGAGTTTTGTCTGTCATATTTTATTTTTACCATTCTTTTGACACATTATTTACTTTTTTTGATACAATCTTCATTTCTAGATGCTCTTCCAGGCCTTTCTCTCCTGCCTTTTATTTTCAGGTTCTAGCACATCCTTTAGCATTTCCTGAAAATCTGCTCTCTTGCTTAGAAATTCTCTCAGTTTCTGCTTATCATTGAATACTCTAATTTGGCCCTGATTGTTGAAAAACAGTCTTCTGGATATAAGATTCTTGGCTTGAAGTTTTTCTCTTGTAGTATCTTAAATATATCATACCCCTGTCTTCTTGTCTCCATGGTTTCTGGTGAGAAATCAGCAGTTAATCTTGTTGGGTATCCCTTATATGTTATGCATTGCTTTTCTCTTGTTGTTCTCAGAATTCTGTCTTTGGCATTTGACATTCTGATTAATATGTGTCTCAAAGTTGGTCTATTCAGGTTTTTACAGATGGGAGTATGTTGTGCTTCTTGAACATGGATATCTACGTCCGTCAATAAGGTTGGGAAATTTTCTACCATTATTTCTTCAAATATTCCTTCTGCAACTTTTCCCTTCTCTTCTCCTTCAGGCGAACCCATCACACATATGTTTGCATGCCTTTTGCTGTCTTTAAGTTCTCTGAGACCTTGTTCAATTTTTCCATTCTTTTCTTCATCTGTTCTTTTGTATGTTCACTTTCAGAGGCCATTTCTTCAAGCTCACCAATCCTTTCTTCTGCCTCCTCAAATCTGCTATTATATGACTCCAATGTGTTTTTTTTTAATTTCATTTATTGTACCTTTCATTCCCATAAAATCTGCTATTTTTCTATGTATGCTTTCAAATTCTTCTTTGTGATCATTCAGTGTCTTCTTAACATCCTTAATCTCTTTAGCCACCTCACTGAATTTATTAAGGAGATTTGTTTGAACATCTATGACCAGTTGCCTCAACTCCTTTATGTCATCTGAAGGCTTAACTTGTTCCTTTAACTGGGCCCTAGCTTCCTGGTTCCTGGTGTGGATTGTAATTTTTTCTTGGTGTCTTGACATCTAACTTACTTGATGCAGTTCTGGGTGCAGTTTTTCTCTTTAGCTTAGGGCTCCCTGCCCTTTCTCCCTTGCTGGTTGTGCAGTAGCAGCCAAGGATGTAATTAGTGCTATAAACTGTGGAGGCTCAAGCTGCCTTCATTGCCCCAGAGACCAGTGAAGCTTCTCCCAACTTTCTCCTTTGCCCAGAGTAGGAACAGAGTCACAGCTGTGTGGAATAATCCAAGTTGTGCAGGCCTAGACTGTAGTTGCCCAGAGAGACTGATGAAGCTTCACTGCCTGGGGTAGGATTGGGGCTGCAGGTGTGGGGCCATCTATGCAGTATGGTTCAGGATGACCGCAGTTGCCCTGGTAGACTTCCAGTTATTCAGTCTGTGCCATCCAAAGGTACCTGCAGTTAACTGGATAGGCTGGTGCAGGACCTGCCAACCTCCTCCCTGCAGAGGTGGGGCTGAACCCTAGTTTATGGCTGCAGGTTGATCTGGGTGAAATAACTCAGTTCCTACCATTAATATGATTTTCAATGAGGCTGGCTTCCCTTCATGGTGGGGGTGGATCAAAATGGTAACCACTGACCTCTTTCTGACTAGGACAGATTCACACCCCAACTCTTCCCAGGCTTATACTTTAGCTAACTGATCCTACTAATCAGTAGCCAAAATCAGTAGCCACACATCTCCTCCTCCCATTTTTGGGAAATGGAACTTCCAATTCCAGCCACAGAATAGATCCTGGGGCAGTTTGCTCCACCAGAATATGATAATCACTGGTTTCTGTGGCTTGGCCGGTAACTTCCCAGAGGCTGGCACAGGTCTCCTCAGCTTCCTCCCTGGGGCTGGGGCCTAGGCTGGAGCTACAATCTGATCTGGTTGGAAAGAAGCCAGTCCCCACCCAACTCTGTGATTTTCAGTCCTCCCTGCTTTCCCTCATGCCAGGGGCAGTGTAAAGATGGTGGCTACCAGCCTCTTTCTCACTTGGACAGGCTCAAACTTTAGCTGTTCTTAGGATTATACTTTAGCCCGCTGAATTTACTCATCAGTAGCCTGAATTGGTTCCCAGCTGTCTCTTCCTTGCCCACTTTTGGGAAGTGGAGCTTTCAAGTCCAACCACAGGTCAGCTCCTGAGGCAGCTTGTGCCTCCAGTGGAGAATGTGCACTGGGCTCCATGGTGTGGAGCACTCTACTTATAAATCTGGTCTGAAGATGGGCAGTCTCATCCTTCCATTCCTTTAGGTATATTGCAGGATGCTCTTCTGGCCTCCCAAAGCCCCCAAACAGGTGCTTCAGCTAGCTCCAGATAGCCCTGGGTGTTTACTAACTGCCCTGTAGCAGGAGCTGACTCTAGGAGCTCCTTACTCTGCCACCATCTTGCTGATTGTCCCATCTCATTAACTTTTGATTTATATACACTGCTTTCCTCTGTATCCTAGCAGAAGGAAGAGAAGTTATTTTCAGGCATTCAGTCATCCTACAACTATCAATTCCCTCTTCTACTTTTTGGCAATATTCTTATTGCAGGGGAAAGGGAGAAAGCTTAGATCTTCTGTAACTACTTCCTGCTGACATGGGTGTTGATTTTTTAGGAAACTATTGTAAGAGAGTGGTCTGAGGAGGAAAAGTCAGTTTATAAATATTTGCAATTGCTTTTCAATAAAGCATTGTATGCATGATATAAGTACAGGTGAAAATGCTAAAAGTTTTATGTATGGGAGCAGCCATTTAGTAGGGTTAGATGGGTTCAAAAAAGGAAAATTTCTCTCGTGTTATGAGGTCATTGACTTTGTTCTTTAGTTTCTCAGTGCTTTCAAGGACTTGGCTTGATTCATTTACATAGTAATGGCATTTTTCTTTGAGGAATAAACATGTTCCTTTTTGTGCAGCTGCTGGCAAACTACATGCTCAAAGATTTTGCAGCACTAGTGCAGTTAAGGAATTTGTTTTTGGGCTGTTAAGATAGTGCCTGCTAGCTGAGCTATATTTGCTCCCAATTCCTTGGAGAGATCAGTAGCTAGGTACAGAGATGCACCTGCAGTTCCAGTGGATACTGCAATTTCTAAGAAGGTAAATAAGGGGATTAATGGGATTTCTCTCTTTGTTCTGGGGTGAAATCATGTTGTTACTGGGAAGGGTAAGATGGCGCTCATTCATTGTGAAAATCACAGGGAAAATTTATCTAAGACTACAAAGTCCTTTCCAATACAGTGGAAGGGAGGAGAAACAGGTTCCATGAAGAAAATATATTCCTAATTTTGGATTTAAGCTAGCAGTTAAAGTTATATAGTTGTATTTGTTACACCTTTTTTCCAGTTTCTCTTGCTTAACCACCAAGTGTAGTATGTGAAAAAGGGAAACTTATTGTGTTAGATCAGCACTGAGCAATGAGTCTATATTTGGGTGATGGGATTGTTTTCCACTAGGAGTTTAGAAAAAGAGCATGAATTTAGCTTCATTGTAAAACATGTTAGGGTGAGTTACATAGGAAGAGTTTAGTTGTTGCAAGTTTGATCATTTGTGGTAATGAGGATGTTGTACATGCTTTGGGGTCTACCTATACAAAAGTTTGTTGAATTTTGTTTTAAATTTCTTACAAAAGCATGAATATATGTGTTGTTGTTGTTTTTTTTAAAAGAATTTGAGACCTCAGTTGGGATGCAAAGTAAAATGATAATTTGTTGAGTTAGCAGTTCTGGTATACACATTTGCACTATTCTCATTAACATTTTGGGGGGATACCCAGGCAGTCAAATTACATTGATTTGAGCACAGTGAGCCAAGATGGGGTTCAGCCTTGTAGAATTGGCAAAAATTCAAATGCTATATCTATGATTACTGTTATCTACAGCAAACATTTCTCCAGTTATTGGAGGTTCTGCAGCAATTTGATATGTAACATTTAGGTGCTGCACAAGTGAGTTGAGTGAACTTTGTTTAAAAGGGCTTTCCTGACCACTGCTTTCAAGGTGCAAATTAACTGAAGCATTCCATAATATAGTTGGCCTAGGCACTAGTGGATATTGATGGTGCAGATTTACACAGTGCCAACACTTGGTTCTATTGTAGAGGTTTTGGATGATCTGCAAAATAGGTGTGAGGGATGATCAATATTTTCTCTCAGGCTAGTTACTGGCAGGTGCTGTAGAAGAAAGAACAAGATTAGTATTTGGTGGAGGTTTTTTCTTCTTGAACAAGAGCCCCACATCCTCAAATGGCTGCATTTCATATTTCACTTCATGCTCTCATGTGATCCCTGGCTTAGGGCCTCCTTTATCTCCTGGCTCTGATAAGTAGTAAGGTTTTGCTCTGGTTTGATGGACCCAGAGCTTGATTGCCTGTAACTTAAGAGAATGAGAAGTTGATAGTACTTTGTATGGTTCCTCCCATTTGGGTTTAAGCTGATCTTCAGGGTGTTTGTTTTTCTAAACTTTTAAAAGAACTTGATCTGAACTGAGAAGGGGTAGAAAGGCTGGTTAGTGGGTCTTTTAGGTGCATATTTGCATATGTGTGCATGGTGGTGAAGAGCTTTCCTAACTGCAAGGCCCAATTATGGAGGGCTTCCTCTAAGATTTTTGGTGAATTCGGTTTTTCCCTTGGGTTGTTTAGAGCATAAGTTCGGAAGAACTTAAGTTCTTTTTCAGGTACCACCTAACCCAAAGGAGAGCTAGGTTAATTGTTTCTGTCTTTTTTAACTGTGTTTCTTGACAAATTTTACTTAAAGTTGTCTTTAAAATATAGTTTATTTTTTCCACCTGATGACTCAGGTCTCCAGGCTGCATTTAATTTCCACTTAATTCTAAAACACTGGTTGACATTTTGCATGACAACTGAAATAAAAGCAGGTTCGTGTTTTTTTTGTTGTTTTTTTTTTTAAAAGATTTATTTATTTAATTAATTTCCCCCCTCCCCTGGTTGTCTGTTCTTGGTGTCTATTTGCTGCGTCTTGTTTCTTTGTCCGCTTCTGTTGTCGTCAGCGGCACGGGAAGCGTGGGCGGCGCCATTCCTGGGCAGGCTGCTCTTTCTTTTCACGCTGGGCGGCTTTCCTCACAGGCGCACTCCTTGCGCGTGGGGCTCCCCCACGCGGGGACACCCTTGCGTGGCACGGCACTCCTTGCGCGCATCAGCGCTGCACATGGCCAGCTCCACACGGGTCAAGGAGGCCTGGGGTTTGAACCGCGGACCTCCCATATGGTAGACGGATGCCCTAACCACTGGGCCAAAGTCCGTTTCCCAGCAGGTTCGTTATTTGACTGAAAGGTTTGGGGCAGCCAAAACCTGGGGATGATTTCCTAGAGCAAGAACTTCGTTATCATTGAATGCTGTTTTGTACAGCAGGGAAAGTCTTCCACCCCAGCCCCCCCCCCCCTCAAAAAGCTGTCTACAAATAGCAAAAGATTTTTAAACTTTTCTGTGGTTTTTGGCATTACTGTGAAGTTTATTTGCCAGTATTCAGCTGGAGCAGGTCTTTGACTTTCTGTCCCAAAAGAGCCCATGATGTTCCTTTTGGGTTATTTTTCTGGCAAGTAAGACAGTGGTTAGAGACTTCCTATACTGCTTGAGATCCCACCCCCAGTCAATTGAGGAAGGTGCAGGAGGGCTTGCTCTCCCAAATGTGTAATTTGGTGATAGTAAGAGCCTAGGGGATATACTAGATTTTTAGGCAGATAAAATTGTCCTTGGCCGTTTTTCAGCCACTTGTCCCCTCTTTCTAGTTTTTCTGAATTTTCTTGAAAATCCCATTCTCTTGCACTTTTGAGGTCTGCAGAGGTATGGGCCAGACAGAAAACTTCCTCTATATGTTGTGGAATCTGAGGTTTAATGGGTGCAGCTACATGACTGGGTGGTAGCCTTTTCTTGTGGGCTCTTTTGCTACTTGGTCTGCTTGCTTGTTCATTATGTTGTAGAAATTAATAGAGGTTCAGTTATTAGCGTATAGAAAGGCCAAGACTCGGGAATGATTTTGAGAAGGAATAAATGATTTATTGATGACTGGCCAGACTTGGGAGCTTTCTGTTTCAAACCTGAGCCCTGAACAAGATTTTTGAATTCCTTTTATACAGAGGAATGGCCAAATGGTTCTTTGTTTCAGTGCTCAATAGGCTTGAATTAGCATTTATCTTCCAGATCCTACGTAAGATTTTAGCATGGACTTGATACATTCTAGATAAGCTTTTAGCACATTTCTTTGCATTTTCCCTGAATATTTAACTTTATAAAGTTTGCATTGCAAAATTGCCTCCCAGGACTGGAGTCATTGCCATGGACACCAAGGGCAGGTTGCAGCCTCTTACTGTCCCACACCCATAAGTCATGACACATACAGCTTAGGTTATCTATGAAGGGATGAACAGCCTCCCACCCATCGCCCACATCAATTAGGGTTATATGGGAGTCTCCCTTTTGGTGTCCCCAGCAGTGCATTACAGTGGGTAGTTTCACTGCTTCCTGAAGTTCAGTGATTTGTGTGTCATGTTTAGTGTCTTTTTGCCTAGATGACAAAAGTCCTCTCTCCTTCCAAATGGCCCTATGTACATGCAAGATAAGAAAACCATACTTTGAGTCAGTACAAATGTTCACTCTTTTTCCATCTCCTCTTTGCAGGGCTCTAACGAGAGCAACAAGCTCAGCTTTTGGTGCAGAACTCCCTGGGGTTAGTGGTGCAGCTTCTAGTACTTCCCCAGCAGTTACAAGAGCATATCCAGCTTTTTGAACACCCCCTTCAGTGAAGCTGCTTCCCAGTGAAGATTTCTCAATGTAGAGTCAGTAGGGGAGGAGCCCACAAGTCCTTCCTGGAAGAGTAGACTTTTTTTTTAGCATTTCTATTCAATCATGAATAGGTATTTACTTAGTACTTGATGGGATTCACTCTATTTAAGGTTGCACAAACTTCTAATTTAACTTCTGTGTAGTCTAGGAGTGCTGCTTGATATTTCTGAAGCCTCCCTTGGGTTAGCCAAAGATTTCCTTTTCCTTCAAGCAATGTGAGTACTTGATGCATGAGGGACTATCCTAATGTCTATTTTTCAGCTTCTTGTAGTAAGACATGGGTTGCAGCAACAGCTCTTAAACATGCTGGCCCCCCTTTTGCAGTACTGTTTAGCAATTTAGAGGAGTACACTACCAAATGAGGCTCACTTCTCAATTTCTGGGTTAATACTCCAAGGTCTACAGTTTGTTTCACATGGACAAATTAAAAGGCTTTCTGAGATATAGTAATCCCAGGGCAGAAGCACTCATTAGCTCCCTCTTTAGTTGGCAAAAGGCTTGGTTCTATTCAGAAGTCTACTGGAGGGGCTCTGTATACCCACTAACCAAAGTTGCATGCAGGCGTTTAGCTATTACCTTAAAATTTGGAATCCAAATTTGACAGAACTCGGCCATGCCTAAAAATCCCTGCAGCTGGCAACAGCTCTTTGGGGTTTTTTGTTTCTAACATAGCTTTTACTCTAGCAGTTGTCAGGGTTCTTGTTCTTTTTAGTTCAAACCCAAGATAGCAGACAGATTTCTGGACTAACTGCCCTTTATCCTTCAAGACTTTGTAACCTAAATTTGCTAAGCTATTTAGTGTTTCAGTTGTATCTTTAATACATTTTTCTTGGGTTGGTTTGCAATTAGAATGTTGTCTACATACTGAAGGTATTGACCATTTAACATAACTCTCCAAGTCCCGATTAATTGTTTATTAAAAATGGTTGGGGAATTTTTCAACCCTTGGGGCAGCACGGTTCACCTATATTTTTGTTTATGTCCTGCACTTGGTTCTTCCCACTCAAAGGCAAAAATTTGTTGAGGATCTATCCAAGGGAATGCAAAAGAAGGCATCTTTTAAATTTAATACTGAATACTGTTCATTTTTTGCACTGAGAGTAGTAAGCAAGGTGGATGGGTTTTGCACAATCGGGTGAATATCTTCAACTGTTTTATTTATAGCCCTGAAATCTTGGACAAACCAATACTCTCCATTTGTACCAGACTTTAAAGTAGGTAGCACTAGAGTGTTATATGGTGATCTGCAAGTTTGGATCAGTCCCTTGGCCAATAGCCATTGAGTTATCAGAGCTAACCCCTTTTTTGCTTTAAAAGGAAGCGGGTATTGCTTGATGAGAATTGTCTGGGCATGAGGTTTTAACTATTTTTTACCAGATTTCCATGCACAGCCTGTCTGGAAAGTCCTGTTGCCCAAATCACTGCATTTACCTGAGTTTGTTTTTGAAGGCGGTAATTGTTATTATTCTCTTCATGCTCTCCTCCCGCTTCAGCTAAGAGGACAGCCTGGAGGACCCATGCTTGGTTTTGTTGGGACTCTCACATTTAGATATCCTTTTTAAAAAGTGATTTCTGCTTTAAGTTTAGCTAAAAGATCCCTTCCTAAAAGGGGAAATGGACACTCAGGCATGTAGAAGAATTGGTGAATACCAGGTCTTTCCCAATCTTGCAGTTTAAAGGGACTGAAAACCACGGTTGTGAAGTTTTTCCCATAGCCCCAGAAACAGTGTTTTTTGTTTGTTTGTTTGTTTTTTAGTAAGAGGGCCTAGTTGTTCATTAACTACCAGGTAAGTAGCTCCTGCATCCATGAGAAACTTGTCTTACTTCTCTCCCACTGTTGCTCTTACTCAGGGCTCTTGTTCTGAGATGAGGATACTGGGTGCGAGGCTTTAGTCCCTGAGCTCCAGGCTCTGTTATTTAGTTACTGTGGATTTCGCTGGCTACCATCATTTGGGGTTTTCTGCTGTTAGCTTGGGGCACTCCTTTTTCCAGTGGCCTTTCAGTTTGCAATAGGCACAATGCTGTGGTCCCCAAGTAGGGTGCTCAGAACCTTTCAACCTTCCTGGCTTTGTGTGCCCAAGATCGCCTATGTGCTTTGACCTCCCCTGAGCTGGTGCCACTGCCTGTAATGCTGCTTCTTTCATCTGCTTCTGTTATTTTTCCTCAGTGGCTTGGTCCCTCTTTGTGTACACTTTAAAGGTCATTTTCACTAATGGTGAGATGGGCATACCAAGACTTTCCATCTAACTTCTGTAATTTCCAGTGAATATCAGGCACTTTGACTAATAAAGGTTAAATTTACCATATGTGCATTTTCAGGCTTTTCTGGGTCTATGTCATATATCTGCAAAAAGCATTACAGATACGCTCCAGAGGAGCAGAGGGATTTTACTGCAGTTCTTGTTGGACCTCCTGTAATTTAGTGATTCATTTTTGCTTTGGAGCACCTTTCCATAGCCCAGCAAGAATGCAGACTTTAAAATGCACAAGGTGGTTCATATGACCTCGGTCATTAGAATTTCAATGAGTAACAGGGACTACCTTATTTGGGGGTATTGTAAATAGGGTTTTGAGGTGCCACCTGCTGCAGTGCCTCAGCTTCTTGTTGCACTTTCTCAAGGTCCATATATGCCTTTCCTCGGGGGTGATCAGGATATTTACACAAGCTCATATCAGTTCAGGTTGGGCTGTGTAGCAAAAATGTAAACAAACAGGGGTGTTACTTTCTTGGGATCTGCATGATAAGCTGTGGTGTTATTTTTCTAATTAAACAAATCAGAGGTGCTGAAAAGAGTGTGTACAGAAAGAAAGATTCAGGATCATCCTTGACCATCAATTCTATTTGGAACTTGCTGGAGTGGGAACTGACCTACAGTCTCATTTGGGTTACGGGGTCCTACCCTGGCTGAAAATATCTCTGCTCTGAGTGTGGGAGGGATATTGCAGGAATGACCCATGTGGGAGGGAAAAGGAGCCTGATACTTCTCAGGGAAGTGTGAGTTTTGGCAGTGGCCCTGTGAATGAGGAGGAAGGGACAGTCCAGAATAATGAATTGGTGGGGTTCTTAAGTCTAGGAGTTTATCAATGGGTTGTAACAGAGGGGACTGCAGGACCTCAACCCTTTATACAAACATGGCTGAAGGGGACCCACCCAACATTAACCCACAACTCTTTCTAGTTTCCTTTTCTTTCCACAACTCAAAGAAGACTTGGACATATGGGGCTTCTGCCCATTCTCTTGCTGTTTACAAAGCAAGTCCAATTGCAATATAGAAGTAAAATTCAAAGACCCATTTTCTGGCCAAATTTCTCTGTCATCTAATCTGTATGTAGGCCAAGCTTCATTACAAAAAATAGTTTATTTTTCTGTACCCTAGATCCCCCAAAGCTAGACCAATTTTTCAGGATGCATCTTGGTGGCGAGCACTCAGATACCAATGCCTTGTTCCTCATGGTGACACAAAGAGAGAAAAAGGACAGCCAAAACAGAGACACAAAGAGGCAGTGGGTTTCCCCTTTAAGGGAGCAAGGGAGTGAGACTCAAACCCACGAAACCTCTCGCACTACCGTCAAACCTTCACTACTTTAGAGAAGGTAAGCCAAGTGCTAACTCACAGGTAGCTAAAGCCAAACAGTGGGTTTCCCCTTAGGGGAGTGAGGGAGTGGGACTCAAACCCACCAAAACCTCTCTCACTATAACCAAACCTTCATTACTTTTGCAAAGGTAAACCAAATGCTAACTCACGGTCAGCTAGAAGAAAAAAGAGAAAATGAATAATGGAATGAATTCACAGGCCAAGGAAAGAGATGACCCTGTCCTCCATCCTAACCTCCTGAGCCTTGGTTCCTTTGGCAGCTGGAAAGGAGCTCTGCCCCAGGTAACTCCAGAGTCCTAGGGAAAATTCCCAGTGGCTGCTGGAGTCAGGGAAGACCCAGTGCAGACAACCCCCTCTGCAGTTCACCTTGGAAGCATTCCCTGGTTACCATCTTTATTTTATTTATTTTAGTCCTGGTGGAGTCACCAATTTGTTAGGCCTCAAGGCAGGGCCTTTATGGATAACCAGAGAAGGCATGCAGAAAACTTCAACATGAGAGTCAGGCAAATTCACATTTATTATGTCTGCAGAGGGAAGGAGCCAAGGTCAGTGCAAAGTGATTCGGACCCAACTCCCCATGCTGTGGTTTACTTTTGCTTAAATACCTGAGTTATTACTTAGCATTTGCTTTGATTATGCATTAGCTTTTATGCATGTAGATGAACACACATAGCTCGTTATATAATTGTGTGATTAGTATGTTCAGGAAATCACACTTGCACATACATTGCATGATCAAAAAAGGGATAGATAAGTCCACCCCTGGGTGGGAAATTTACTATGTTAATTAAGCAAGTTGAAGTAAGGACATAAAGGGGCTTCTTCTGTGTAGGTCTGGCAAACTGGTTAAAGCTGGTTTTCGTACTCCATTGCTTCAACAGGATATTTTTGACCACCAAAAGCAGAATTTGGCAGGAAGAGAGGGTTGCATCCATTGCCTTTTAATTTACATACAAGTCCTGCCTTTGTATTCTAGCAACAGGGAGAGAAAGAAGTAACTTGCAGGTGTTCCATCATCCTATAATGATCAAGAGAGCAGAGTGGCTTAGCCAAGAGATAAATGAGCCCTGGGAGAGATGAGGCTTATCCCAGCCTACAGCTGATATTGGAAGAAGCTGGGACCATGGAGCCTTAAAAGGAGGAGGAAGCTTGAACCCTTTCAAATGTCAGCAGCCATATTGTTCCAATATGGGCAACAGACTTTGGTGAGGGAAGTAACTTGTGCTTTATGGCCTAGTAACTATAAGCTTCTACCCAAATAAATACCCTTTATAAAAGCCAACAGATTTCTTGTATTTTGAATAAGTAGCCCTTAGGCTGACTAATATATAGGGATTGCATTAAATCTATAAATGAATGTGAGTAGGACAGACATCTAAATGATGTTTAGTCATCCAATCCTTGAACAAAGAATATTCTTCCATTTTTTTAGGTCTTCTCTTATTTCCTTTAATGATGTTGTGAAGCTTTCAGTGTACAAGTCCTTTACTTTTTTACTTAAGATTATTCCTAGATATTTAATTCTTTTAGTTGCTCTTGCAAATAGAATTTTTTCATTATGCATGTGCAGGAATATTACTAATTTTTGCATGTCGGTCTTATATCCTGCTACTTTACTGAACTCTTATCAACTCTAGAAGCTTTTTTGTAAATTATTCAGGGCTTTCTCCATATAGGACCATGTCATCTGTGAATAGTGAAATTTTACTTCTACCCAAGTACTTCTAACACAATGTTAAACAAGAGCCTTTACTGTGGGCATCCTTGTGTTGTTCCAGATCTCTGAGGGAAGACTTTAGCATTTCACCATTGAGTATGATGTTAGTTCTGGGTTTTTCATATATACCCTTTATCATGTTGAGGTATTTTCCTTCTATTCCTGTCTTTTCTAGTGTTTTTTAATCAGGAAAATATGCTGTGTTTTATCAAATGTTTTTTATGCACCGATAGAGATGATCAGGTGTTTTTTTCTTTTGATCCATTAATGTGGTATATTATATTGGTTGATTTTCTTACGTTGAGCCATCCTTGCATGAAACCCATGATCAATATGGTGTATAATTCACTTGATGTGTTGACAGATATGATTAGCAATCTTTTTAAATGACTTTAGCATCCAGGTTCATTAGAGAGATTGGACTGTAGTTTTCTTCTGGCATCTTTAAGTGGCTTTGATATTAGGGTGATGGCATCATAGAATGAAATAGGTAATGTTCCCTCCACTTCTACTTTCCTGGATGAGTTTAAGCAGGATTTGTGTTAGTTCTTTTCATAACTGTTGGATAAATTCACCTCTGAAGACATCTGGTCTTGGGTCTTACTCATTTGAGAAGTTTTTTGATGACTAATTCAGTCATAATCATCAAAGAATTTGTGGCTGTTCTGTTGTGTTCATCAATTTCTTCTTTGGTCAGTGTAGGTTGCCTGCATGTTTCTAGAAATTTGTCCCTTTCATCTAAGATATACATTTTTCAGGCAGCTAATTTTTCAACATCCTCTTATAATACTCTTTATTTCTGTGGGACCAGTGGTGATATCCCCTCTCTTTTTCTTTATTTTATTTATTCTTCTATGTTAGTCTAGCTAACATTTTGTCAATTTCATTAATCTTCTCAAAGAACCAGTTTTTGGTTTTGTTCATTTTCTCTACTGTTTTATTATATATTCACTCTTTCTTCTTTTTTGATATAGGCATTTATGGCTATAAATTTCCCTCTCAGCACTGCTTTTACTGCATTCCATAGGTTTTGCTATGTTGTGTTCTCCTTTTCATTCTTTTCAAACTAGTTAATAATTTCTTTCGCAATTTCCTCCTTGACCAATTGATAGTTTAAGAGTATATAGTATAATGTCCATATACATATCTCTAGTCTGATTCTCTGCCCCTTATTAATTTCTAGCTTCATTGTCATGTGGTCAGAGAAATGACTTTGTATACTTTTATTTTTTAATAATAATTTTTTAAAAGAAGCTTGAGATTACATAAATGTTAACATAAAACATATAAGGGATTCCCATATGTCCTACACCCTTCCCTCCCCACATTTTCCCACAGTAACACCATATATTGAAGCATGGCTATTAATGATGGACTACAGTTTGCATTATAATTTACACTTTGTCCCCCACAATTTTGTAAGTTTTGAAAAAATATGCAATGGCCTGTATCCGTTCCTGCAGTGTCATGCAGGACAAATCCAGTGTCTCCAAAACAGCCCCTTATTACACCTGTTCTTCCTCCCCCATCCCTCAGAACCTCTGGCAGCCAATGCCTTTACATTAATAAGAGTTCTTCCATTGCTAGAATAATAACAAGTCTATAGCAGAATAATAATAAGTCTACATTAGTCCATTGTTCATTTCCCCAATCTTCAGGATTTTGAAATGGCATTGCCCACTCTGCTTATAATTGAGAGGGGTCCTTAGATCCCATGGGGTAGATGGATGAAACTATCTTCCTTGCAATTATAGATATTCTCTGTTCCTTGGGATGGGCATTGTCTGTCATCATCTTGTTAATTGTCCTGGGTCAGTCCAATGAACCAGTGAGTAGGTGTTGTGACACTGCTGAAATTCAGGGATCAAATGGCACGTGGCCAAACCAAAGATTTAAGTCTCTGGGGCATATATTTATAAAGAATAGTGCCAATTATAGATTCAAATACAAGGGGCACAAGAGCCATGTGTAGTGAACTCACAAATGAGTATAACACATTACACGGGGGAGCATAAATTCCAAAGTAAGGCCCGTGACATGGTACTAAATTCCTGCACTGTCCGTCCTGTTTATAGTTTCTGGATATCTCTGTAGCCCTCAGGAGCTCCACAATTTGAGGCATTGTTTACTGTGGCAGTTAATGAGATCGTTCTGAGATATGCATAAGCATAACCTCTGGAATGATCTCCTCACTCACCTTATCCTCTTATGATACTCTTTATTTCTGTGGGGTGTGTGATGATATCCCCTCTCTTGTTCTTTATTTTATTTATTTTTCTATATTAGTCTAGCTAATATTTTGTCAATTTTGTTAATCTTCTCAAAGAACCAGTTTTTGGTTTTGTTAATTTTCTCTACTGTTTTATTATATTCACTATTTCTTCTTTTTTAATATAGGCATTTATGGCTATAAATTTCCCTCTCAGCACTGCTTTTACTGTATTCCATAGGTATAAAAACTAATTTTATTTATCATTTCCCCCTTTTGGTCAAAGTCTTTTTCCAAATGCAGTTCTAGTTGGTGCTTTATAATGATCCCTCAGTGCCAGGGAGTGTGGGCTCTTCCTTGGGAATCATGCCCCACCCTGGGGGAAAGGTAGTGAGTTTTATGTGCTGATTTTGGCTTAGAGAGATGCAACATTTGAGCAACAAGGAGGCTTTCAGAAGCTAACTCTTAGGCAGTGTATAATACTAGGCTAAGTTTCAATTTCACAAGTAAAGGTTCATAAGTGCAATCATCACTGCTAAGGACCTGGCAAAAGAGTCTGTCTTCCTTCACTAGACACTGACCTTCTGCTCTGCAGATTCTTGCTGCCCTATAGAGAATGTAGCAGAACTCCCCAGGATGGGAATTCAATATTCTTTGGTTATTGTGTGGCTCTCCACCTACCAAGATGATGTCCCGTGAATACTTGAACATATTCATATCTCTTAGAGACATGCCCCAAGTGAACCCCTTCTCATGTGTGCCCACATCACTGGCACCCTGCACCGGTAACCCTCTCATGCCACTGCTGTGACCCTTCTGTGATCCAAAACCTCTCCAAAAATGAGGCCAACAAAATAAGCAAATAAAATTAATAAGAAAATGAAATAATAGTTTTTAAAGTAACCAATAAAAATTTTAAAACAATTTGTAATAATAAAAACATATAAAGATTTTAGGCATTGTATCTTTCATGTCTGTAAAATCTGTTGTCTTGCATGTACAGTGACATTTTCTTCCATCTATTGCCCCAGTGTCTTATTTTTTTCATTTTATCTTCAAAGGAGCTTTAGGATACAGGAAAATAACATAGAGAATACAGGTAACTCCCTGTATATACCCAACACTCTTCCCCTTTCCCCCTCCCTCTTATTAATAACATTTTACATATGGGTGATACATTTGTTACAATAAATGTACAAATATTGAAGCATTGCTACTTACCATGGGCATTGGTTTACATTATGGTTTACATTTTGAGTTGTATTCTTTGATAAGTTTTGAGAAAATTTGAAGTGGCCTATACCCATTATTGCAAGATCATGCAGAACAATTCTAATGTCCTAAAAATGCCCTATGTTCCATCTCTTCTATTCTTCCTTTCCTTTCCCCTCAAAACCTAAAGTAATTGTTAAGTTTAAACTTTTATAGAATAAGATCCGTAGTTACTTGCAATAATATTGAGGGCTTGACATACTGGTTGGTTTCCTTTTATTTGGCACTTTCTGTGTTCTTAAGGGATACTAGTCCCTCAATAGAGATCACAGCAGAACTTCCTAAGATGGGAGTTTAATATTTTCTTGTTTATTATGTGGGTCTCCACCCACTGATATAACACCCTGTGACACAATGAAAACTTAGATATTTCATAGAGGCTGACCACAGGTGAACCCTAACCCATATACCCCCCCCACACACACACCCAACAACCTACACCAGTATCCCTCTCCTGCCAAATTTGCTGAAAAAACATTTCCAACATTATAGGTTTAACCACAGAGCTGCAAATCCCAGAGTTCATCTGCTTCTTCCCTCAACCCTCCCCCCAGTCCCATGGATATTCCAACCTAAACAACACCCTACTCCCCCTCACAAACCAGAACTGCCAGACCCAGTAATGATACTGCACACTGTCATGCCCATCCCGTGCCGAAACAAACACTTCAACCTTATCATAGATTTTGCCCTTATGGGCATTGGCTCACCAGACTCTACTCCTTTTCTGTTTCCTGTGAACCAATCTTCCAGACTCTTACATCTGGAATTTGTTTACTTCATTATTTGTTTAATTCATTATCAGTGAGGTCATGTAATATTTGACCTTCAGTGCCTGGCTTACTTCACCCAACATAAGGTCTTCAAGATTCATCCATGTTATCCGTGTGATAATACTACATTCCTTCTTACAGCTGAGTAATATTCCATTGTGTGTGTATACTACTTTGCTTATCCATTCATCTCTTGATGGACATTTGGGTTGCTTCCAACTTTTGCCAATAGTGAATAATGCCACTATGAACACTGGTGTGTGTATATTTGTGTCTCTGCTTTCAATTTCTGGGTATATACATAGCAGTGGGATTGCTGGATCATATGGCAATTCTATTTAGCTTCCTCAGAAACTGGCCAACTCTCCTCCACAATGGCTGTACAATTCTGTATTCCCACCAACAGTAGATAAGCATTCCCCTTGCTCCAAATCCTCTCCAACACTTGTAGTCCTCTATTTTTTTAATAGCCTCTAGTCTAATCGACTCAAGATGATATCTCATTGTACTTTTGATTTGCATTTCCCTAATAGCTAATGATGTTGAGCATCTTTTCATGTGCTTTTTAGCTATTTGCATTTCTTCTTTGGAGAATTGTCCATTCAAATCACTTGCCCTTTTATAAATGGGCTGTTTGTCCTTTTATTTTCAAGTTGTAAGATTTCTTTATATATAATGATAATAGGCCCCTATCACCTAGATGGTTACTAAAAATTTTCACCCACTGAGTAGGTTGCCTTTTCACTTTCTTGACAAACTTCTTTGAGGTATAAAAGTTTTTCATTGTGAGGAAGTGCCATTTATTTTTTCCTTTCATTGCTTGTGCTTTGTGTGTAAATTCATGAAACTATTTTCTAATACAAAAATCTGTAAATTCCCCTCCATTATCTTTCAAGATTTTTATGGTTTTGGCTGTTATATTTAGATCTTTGATCCACCTTGAGTTAATTTTTGTAAAAGTTGTGAGATAATGCTCATCTCTCATTCTTTTGACTGTGAATATATCCAGTTCTCCAAGCATTGTTTATTGAAGAGGCCTTTCTCTCCCTGTTGAATGGTCTTGGCCTTGTTGAATATCAATTGGCTTAATATGTGGAGATGTATATCAGAACACTCAGTTTGTTCCATTGGCCAGTATATCTATCCTGTGCCAATACCCTGCCATTTTGACCACTGTAGCTCTATAGCTTTGTAGTATATTTTATAGTCAGATAATGTGATTCCTCCAATTTCATTTTTTTAAATATGTCTTTGGCTATTTGGGGTATCTTGCCTTTCCAAATAAATTTCTCCACAAGGCCAGCTGTAGACTTTCAGGCAAATAGCTCATCTCTCTTACCAGGGCCTTCTCTATGTCTAATCTAGGTTTCTCTCTGCTTCTCTGTGTGCTTACTTACCAGGCTCCAGTAGTAAAACTCCTGTTTCAAAATTCCAGCTAACTCCTCTGCTCTGCTGTGTAGTTTAATCTGTGATTCCCCCCACCACCAAGGAGTGGGGACTCAATGTCCTACTGATGTGGCCTAGTCAAAGTCTTAGTCATTATTTAATCAAGTAAATGTGGAACCTCTGAATCCACCCTTTGCCAGAATTCTCTTCCTCCCACTCAGTTGACTTCTGAGAATCAGAGGATCCAGTGAGGCTATTTGCCTTGAGGGTGGGGCTTAGCTGCCCATTGTTTCCAGCCACAGGGGCAAGGAACTCATGGTTTTCCCCTGGGCTCTTTATCTCCTTCTTCAGTTTCCTCCAGATCAATGTTCTGAAGCTCCATGGGTTCCCAAAACAGCTCATTCAGGTAGGATTTTGCCCCTTCTCACCCATTTTTTTGTGAAAGAACAGGGCGGTGTCTCCCTACAATGATGCCATTTTTCCAGAACTCCTCTAATGCTTCTTAGAAGACAAAATGAAAAACGTAAGACACTGAGGGGATAAATGGAAGGAAATGTCACTGTACATACAGGACAACAGATCTTACAGTGATGAAAGACATATTGTCAAAAAATTTATTGAATTTTATATTTTTAAAATATTCTTATTCCAATTTTTTGTTATTTTTTTGTTATTTTTACAACTATCATTTTTTTTCCTTATTAATTGTAATTGGTTATTTTATTGGCTTCATTTTTTAAAGTTTTGGATAACAGAAGGGTTACAACTGTGGCAGCTGGGGATCATTGGTGTAGGGTACCAGTGATGGGGGATTCATGGGAGGAGGTTCACCTGGGGCATAACTATAAGGCATATCAATGTCTTCAAGTGTTCATGGGGCATTGTCACAGTGGGTAGAGATTCACACAATAACCAAAAGAATATTGAATTCCCATCCTAGGGAGGTCTGCCATCTTCTCTAGTGGGACAGCAAGAATCCCCCAAGTACAAGGGCAGTGGCTAGTGAAGTAGGATGGACCACTGACAGGCCCTTTAGATTGATGACTGTGCTTATGAGCCTTTACTTTTGACATTGAAACTTAGCCTAGTATTACAGGGTGCCTAAGTGTTACCTCCTAAGAGCCTCCTTATTGCTCAAATGTGGCCTTTCTCTAAGCCAAACTCAGCATGCCCCAGCATGGGACATAACTCACATGACTCACAGGGATGAGCTTCCCTGGCACAGAGGGATTACTACCAAACATCAACTAGCAATGCAAGTGGAAAAGAAAGCCTTGACCAAAAGGAATAAAGGGTAAAGAAAAATTAGTTTAAACAGCTAAGAGACTTCAAAGTGAGTCAGGAGGTCATTTCAAAAGTTACACTTAGGCACATTTCAGCAGGATCTCATTAACTGTCAGAGTAAATATTGCCTCCTGTAGCTGGACTCCTGAGGGCTCTGGAGACATCCAGACACTATAGCCAGGATGGACAGCTCAGGAGCTTGGTGCCCTGCCAGTGGGCACTACTTGGGAAGTTATGCTCCCCAGGTTGACAAAACTGGATTCAGTTGTGGTTTCCCTACACATTGCTCTTCTGCCCCTTCTACTTGAACCTATAGTTAGTACTAGAATTGATAGGTGTATGTCCAAGAGACTTAAATCTTTGGGCTGTCCATGTGCCAGCTGGTCCCTGAATCGCCACAGAGTTGTACCACCTATTCTCCAGTACAACACTCACCCAGCACAAATAACAATGAGATGACGATGGGCAATAACCATCCCAAGGAAAAGAGAGAGCCTGCAACTGCAGGCAAGATAGTCCCATCCACCTGCCTCATGGGCTCTAAGCCCACTCTCAATTAGAGGCAGACTGCATGTCCATCCCAGAATCCTTAGGACTGGGGAATGAATGGTGGACTAAAGTAGACTTACTGTGATTCTACTATAGACTTAATGTGATTCTAGGAATGGAAGAACTTTTATCACTGATGTGGAGGAAGTGGCCACTGGAGGTTCTGAGGGGAGGGAGTGGGAAAAACTGGTATAATATGGGGGCATTTGCAGGACTTAAGTATTGCCCTGAATGGCATTGCAATGACAGATACAGGCCAATATATATCTTGTCAAACTTACGAAGTTGTATGAAGACAGTGTAAACTACAATGTAAACTATAATCCATGGTTAGTGGCAATGCTCCAAAATCTGCTCATTAATTGTAACAAATGTACCACTTTAATGAAGGATGTTGTTAATTTGAGAAAATTTGGGAGGGGTACAGAGCATGGCATATGGGAATCCCCTATATTTTTTATGTAACATTTATTTAATCCAAGTATTTTGTTTTTAAAGTAAAAAAATATATATATATATATTAGTAAAAAAAGCTCAATGCATGTAAATCCACCCTTTAGGTTATGTTATTATAATTGGGTATCCTAAAAGAGCCAAAAGTTCAGAGCCCATGCTGGTCGTTAATTTAAAGGAGTTTAGTATAGTAGCTAGATTGCTGGTTCAGGCCAATTCTCTGTATAATATATCTGTGTGCTGAGCCTAGGCTGGTGCTATGGTTAGATTCTGTGAGTACCACCCAGCAACAACCACTGGGAATTTGGAGCAGTAATCTTCCATCTGAATGTCCATTACTAGCTGGATGTCAGACTTTGATTTAGACTGTCCTTATGACTGAATGGCATAAAATAATCTTGACACATGAAATACTCATAATATTTTTTTGATGGAGTGGGTGTTAGAGAAATACTGTAATAGGAATTGCAACCCCCAGAGGAGTTCCTTAATAAAATGAAAAGGTTTATTCAGGAACATGCTATCAAGGGAATGCAAGGAGATACTTATGAGTAAATAGGGTCTTTTACTCTAGGACCAGCTCTGGAAATACACGAGTAGTTGCCTAACCCCATTGCCATTTGAGTGGTGCACTTGTAGAGTAGTGGTCTGATAGAGAATTGGAATGGATCATTGAAACACTGGTTGTCTAAAAGGGAGGGAGTAGCAACGTGAAGAGTTGGCTCACATGCCTCCATGATGTATCTCCCATTTAACAACTCAACATCTCAACATGTCAACGTCAGGGAGTGGGAGTGACCTCAGTGGTTGAGCACTTGATTCACATGTATGAGGTTCCTGGTCCAATGCCTGGTACCTCCAAAGAATAAAAATAAAAACTAAAATTCACCATGGGAAGAGAGTACTGAAAAGGAGGGTCTCAATTGGATAGATTTAATTCATAGGGGCCCGATAGTGAGGTGTGTGCTTTCCTCCTGTCTGACAAAAATGGGTTTAACAGTAAATGCAGCAAAAGCAGTGGCATTGCCTCATGTAGAGATAAGTCACTAGTCCTGTGCCTGTGTAAATGTATATGAATGGGAGTGGACTGAGGAGGTAACATTTGCTAGAGTGGTATTGCTGCCTACACTCTGGAACAAAACAGTGGCCAAAGCTAAAGTTTTTTTCCCCACAAGTGGAAGATTTGGGGGTAAAAATAAATGGCAAATTGAGTGGAGAGATAGCTGAGAGTAGAGAAATGCATGAGTGGGTTCTGCAGTAAGATAATTTTGGCCAAAGACCAGAGGGTAGTCTGTAGTATAATAAAGAACTTCACTGGTGTATGTTCCTGGTCCTAAGAAGTACCCTCCCCATCTTTAGAATTTCCTGTAAGAGTGCCTCATGTTGTTCATATGCTAACAAGAAGAGAATATAGGGCCGGCCCTACCAGTAGTCTTGTGGTGGTCACACCAGAAAGACCAACCATGGATTTAGGGGTTTGGGGCTTTGATCCACTATGTCCCTGACTTCTGAAGAGGGATGGGGAGCTGGAGATTGCTTAAGTCTCAGGAGCATTAATTCCCTAAATTATGCCTTTGTAGAAACTTCATATAGATTATGGACACACTCTCTCTCTCTCTCTCTCACACACACATACTTGATATTAGGGAACTAAGAGCAGAACTAAACTCCTATACTCTGGGGCAGAATCAAAAATCTTTGGTTGCTTCACATGGCAATACCCTGTAATCTCACCCAGTACACCTTGGTGAACACAGCTTGTCAATGTAACTCTGGAGACCTGGGTCTGAGTAGTTTTCATCCATTTCCTGCTGCTTCTCACTTTCTTTCTTTTCCCATTTTCAATGCGGGCCATGAGTGTCTGCATTAGAAGGCCATACCATCACTTCCACAGTGATGGTATTTGCCAACCCACTCTTCTATGGCTTCAGGTGGGATTCCATGAGTATCTTGTTCTTGAGAACCCAGTGCATTTTTCATTGCTGCTGGCTGGGAAAATACCCTTCAGGATCTGCCTTCTTTGGAGTGAACTATTTCTTGCTTGGAAGCTTCTCCAGGGCAGAATCATAGCTTTCTTCTTTTCCAGACCCTACTTTTCCTAGAATCTGGGAGAGGGTTTGGCTTACAACAACATTAATAGAGGCTTGTTGAACTGAATCATGACTGCTTGACAAATGGCAGGACTCCTCCAGGTCACTCCTGTCTCTGCTTAGAGCCATGCAGAACTGCTGACATCCAGAAACTAGGATCCTCAAAGGGATTCATTTTTTATAACTTTAAGAATTAATGCCTACATCCACGAAGACTAGGCTATAAATTTAATCCCTGTAAAAATAAATCCATGGTATCTTGAGAATAAAGTGTAAGCTAAGTTTATAAAGGAAAGCTTATAAAGGAAAACTCAATTTATTTTTTGAGTTTTTGTTTTAAACAAGTGAATTATATTGAAGAAAAGAAAAGATCCAGAGACCCACCATCTGGTATCTGTGATGCTGGCTTTCCCTAACTCATCTCTTTCAGCCAAGCAGCTTTTAAGATGCCAATTGAAGAATTTCTGACCACAATTTCACAATTTCATGAGGGGGGGAAATGTTTATGCAGATCTCAAGTCAGAGAAAAGTGTGAGTGATAGAGCATGTGCTCTCAAGGCATAGTCTCTATAGATTGGAGTTTGACCCATGTTAGGTCTTCAGGATCCCATTCTGAGACATACTTCAACATAAATACACACACATATCAAAGATCAGGGAAAGATCGCCACATGAGGTGGAGAGAAAAGCTGCCTGAGGGGAAGAACCAGGGGACCCTGTTCTAGTCAAACTCCCTTCTCATAACATCACATCTCATAAACACAAACACAGCTGGACCCCAGCCCCTCTTTCTCCTCACCCATCCCACCCCACCACACAGCCCCCATAGAGCAAAGAGGATACCTTGGACTTACTTTTCCTACAGTGTCATAGAAGGCCATCCTGTCAAAGTTGCTTGAGTGTTGCCATTACTGAACAGCCCACCACGATCTGTTCTCCAGGGTCCTGCTAGGCTTCAGGTAGCCCAGGGATCAATGCACTGGGCTTAATCTCTCTTTCAGCAACATTCTAAAAGCACTTCCCTGTTCCAAGCCCTCCACTACACCTACCCCCACCCCTCATCACTTCTATCTTGCCTTCTATTCCATCATGTCCTCCACCCAATTTTCATTATCTCAGGAACTTTACCTTCAGGATACCTTTCACACAGTATCAAATAACAATTTTAGGAATCATATCTGTAAGGCCCATTATAGTGCATGGACTTTGTTTTGGCCTCCCTTTGAGTTCCTTTTGAGTACTCAATTTCATTGTGCATAGAATGCCCTGGGTGAGTGCATTAAAATACACATTCCATGGTTCCTTTCCCTGAATCCCAGGACTTTAATAACCAGTTCCTTGGGTCCCCATTGGGTGGGGAGACTGCAGTCCCAGAGATCCAGGGTGTGAAGAGCTCAAGTATGTTACCAGAACTAAGGGGTAATGTAACCCATGGCCATTAAGAGAATCTTGGACTGGATCAAGATTAGAAATAGGCTGCCTGATAGTATTTAAGACTGGTCCAAATGCAAATGCAGAAGTGATCAAGAATGCAGGGAAACCATTAGACTGAAACTAGGTCTTTGCAGGACCAATTTCAATTATTCACTGGGACAGTGGGATTCTTTTAAGAGTACAACCAAGGGAGCACAACGTGTAAGTGAAACAGTATCCTGTGCTCTGTAGAGGTTGGCCCATAAATTACTGAGGGGCCATACAGAATTGAGGGAGAAGGGTCATCTGGGTGTGAAAAGACAAAATTTCCAAGACCTCTAATGACTGCCTCACTCACATTCACAATACAATCGTGCAAGGACTGGGACTTCTTGACCATTTGCATATTCACTCTCTCTAGCAAAGGCAATCTGGCTTGCATGAGTTCTTTTGCACTCCCACATTGCTTTTTAAGAATGATAGAAATAGTGAAAATTATAACAGTTTTCATTTAATAAGGCGTACTGTGTGTCAGGCTCTTTGGTAAACACGTAATATTAGCACAGGTAATTTTCTCAGTAATCCCCTGAACTAAGTATAATTGTTTCTCCTATCAGACAAGGTAATCAAGGGTGAAGATATTAAATGGCCTGCTGAGGTTATCATCCAGTGAGGGGTAGCCCAAGCATGTCACCACTATGTATATTCCATGACCTTCCTATTCTAAAAGAAATTCTCCGGAACAGTGTGTGGGAATATCTCTAAAGTTCTGTCTGGTCCGCACACCTCTTATGCTTCCCTCTCCCCCGGAATCGATATCACCTTGGCTTAAGGCCTACATTGGAAGGTGAAGTACACTGGGAGGAGTGTGGTTTGTGTAGTCAGACACCTCAATTCAAATGGTTGATCCTCACTTCACAACAAGAAAACTTGTATGAAATTTATTATTAGCAATATGATACAAAATTTAAAACTTACTGAACTCGCAGGGGATGAGAGTCAATTCAAATAAATAAAGCAAATGAAATATGTTAGAAACTGCAAGATTGAGGATGCATCTTCTATGACATACCTCCTTGCCCTCGTGACCTAAATAGTCCAACTACTATTGTCAATCCCCAAACCTTCTTTACTTGAATGCTTCAGGAAAATCCAATGTCTCCTTATTAGGTAGTTGCTTACAAGAGAAAGCAGGGCACCAGGACTTTGGGGAATGTGCCTCCAGGTTAGAGACTCTGAACACTGTATGGCAGAAGTTCTCATAAATAGCCTTGGGGTTCAAGGAGAAATCATCCAGCCAGGGATGGACTGGTTGGTGGCCTGGTCTTCCTCCTGAGAAACCCCATGTAGAACTGGCCTAGTGATGACTGAAGGGATGACAAGGTCCAGCTAAGTAGGTGGTAGTGGACTTGAGGAGGAAGGTTTGGGGACCACCACCACTCAGTACCCTGGGTACCCCAAAAGATGGTGTTGGGTAAAATGACTTCACAACAGAAGTTACTAAGAATCAGTTTGGAGGACATTCAACACCCCTCATAAGGTCCCAGTTTCAACCCAAATGAGGGAGATCCTAGGAAAGACTAAAGGCTGGGTTTTGAGGGGAACAGCTGGGCCCCTTTCTGTTTTGACCTGGACAAACCACTTGTAAGTCCTATCCCATAACATCTGGTCCAACATACACTCCCATCTCCTAGCACTGCCCACCAAAACACTTACTAGCTGTCCAGCTTTAGGCCCCTCCTGCCCCTGCTGTTCAGTGATTACAACCACCACTCAGGAAATTGTTCCAGGGGGTTCATATGTGAACTACATGCTAAATTCCCCCAAGATTCTAGAACTTAACAACCAGGAAGGAATGGAGACTTAGAAGAATGGTCCTAGAAATGATGGAGGGGAAGGTGAATCAGGGGACAAGTGTTCCCACGCTTTAAGTAGGTGCTGGCCTTGTTAAATTTTATTGTTTTAATTAGAGAGGGCAGCAGCACCCAGGATGAGAAACAGTCCAGGACACAGAGAGTACACTGCTTCCAGCAGATTCTCAGGGTTGCAAGTAAAGGAGTGAAATATTGGTACCTAAACAGGAGTAGAATGTAGGAATGGGGAGAGTTGGAGGTCAGGTGGGGCTGGGTGGGGGAGGGGAGACATCCCATGAAAGAATCTCACAGGTAAGCAAAAAACCAGAAATTTCCTTCAAATTATGGTATGGTAACAGAATTTGAATGTATCCTTTCAGGGCAACTTGTCAATGATTTCTCAGATTCATAGCTCAAAAGCTTATTCCAAGTTCCCCATATTTCAATTCTTTATATAAAAAACTAGTTTTGTGGCCCTCAATCCATCAGGCTCTGCCACTATAGGGGTCAGTTTTTCATTTACTTCAATGAGAAATCCAGAGTCAAATGATGAATTTCTGTTCTCTCAGAAATCACAAACCTGGTCTGCTTATTATCCAAGACCTAAAAGCCAATACTTAACACATTTTGTCCAGTGTGTAGTTGTTTATAGGAGAAGGGCTTGCACCTCCATCATGGCTAGTTTATAGGAGGAGGGCTTGCACCTCCACCATATGGCCACAGTGGACTCCCTATCCAGCATGTGAAAGAAAAAAAAAATATATATATATATATATATATATGTATGTATGTATTTAGAACAGGTGAGGTTTTAGAGAAAAATCATGCTAACAGTAAGGAGTTCTCATATTATCCTCCTCACACATGCAGTTTTTCCTATTATTATTTTACTAAGAATGGTATCTTTGTTACAACTGATGAACAAATAAATTATAATTCTATTAACTATAGTCCATAGTTTACTTCAGGGTTCATTTTTTGTGGAATTAATTGCATTTAGTTATGTTCTTTAAAAAACATATTTTATATAACCAAGAATTTGAAGGACTTGTATACTGAAAAGTATAAACATGGCTGAAAGAAATGAAAACTGACTCACATATATGGAAAAATATCCTTTGTTCATGGGTAGGAAATATTGTTATATAGTTAAGATGTCATTACTACCCAAGGTTATTTACAGGTTCAACACAATACCTAGTAAAAGCCAAGCAGTCTTTTATTATTTTACAGAAATGGAGACGCTGATACTCAACTTCATTTGGCCATGCAAAGGGCCTCCAATAGAAAAATCAATGTTGTAGAAGATGAACAAAGTTTGAGGTCTCACACTTCCCAGTTAAAAACTTACTACAAGGCCACTATAATCACAACAGAATGGTATTAAAAGATAGATGTATAGATCAATGGAATAGAAATTAGCGATCAGAAGTTAACCCATACATGTTTGCCCAACTCATTTTTTACATTTTTTACAAGGGTGCCGTGATGGTTAAGCTCATGAGTCAACTTGGCCAGGGTTTGGTGTCCAATCATTCGGTCAGGCAAGCACTGGCCTGCTTGTTACCATGAGGATATTTCTTGGACTTAAATCATTAGTAAGTTGATTGCATCAATGGTTGATTTTATCTACAGTCAGCTAAAAAGATTGCCTTCAACAATGAGATATCTGATCCACTCATTGTAAGCCCTTAAAAGAGAAGCAGTCAGGAGAGAGAATTTCTATCTCTATTTCAGCTAGCCAGCTTCTCCTGGGGAATTCAGCAATGACCTTGATTGGAGTTCCCAGCTTGCAGGCTGTCCTAATGAATTTGAGCTTGCCCATCTCTACAGTTGCATGAAACCATTCTTACAAAGATCTCATAATATTTACAGATATATCTCCTATTTGTTCTGTCTCCCTAGAGAACGCTTAGTAATACAAGTGTAAAAGACATTAATTAGAGAGTCATCTCTTCAATAAATGGTACCAGAAATACTGAATACCCACAAGCAAAAGAATGAAGTTGGAACCCTATAACATTTCATGTATAAAAAGTAACTCTAAGTGGATCCAGGACCTAAATTTAAGAATTAAGACTACAAAACTTCTGGAAGAAAACATAGGGGAACATCTGGACCTTTTGTTTTATGCAATGGATTCCTGGACTTTGCACCCAAACACAAGCAACAAAAGGAAAAATAGTTAAATCGGGCTTCATCAAAATTAAAAAAACTTTTGTGCAAAAAGAACATTATCAAGAAAGTGAAAAGGAAAGCAACAGAATGGAAGAAAGTATTTTAAACCATATATCTAATAAAGATTAAATAGTTAGAATAAATATAGAATTCCAACAAATCAACAACAAAATGACAAATAATCTAACTTAAAACTGGGTGAATGACTTGAATAGGCAATTCTTCAATGAAGATATATGAATGGCCAATAAGTACTTGAAAAGATGCTCAACACCACTAGCCATTTGGAAATCAAAACCACAATGAGATGTCATTTCATATGCATTAGAATGTCTATTATTTTATAAAACAACAGAAAAAAGAGGTGTTTGAAAAGGTGTAAGGAAGGGTAATCATCATACATTGTTTTGAAAAATATATGTTGCAACCACTGTGGGTAACAATTTGGCAGATATTTTAAAAGTTTAATGTAGAACATATGACCTGGCAATCCATCTTCTGGGCATATCCCGAGGAGAAATGAAAGCAGGAACTCAGCCAGATATTCCAGTGTTCATTACTGCATTAGTCATAATAGCTGAAAGATGGACACAACCCAGATGTTCACTAATGGATGAGTAGAGTAAATATAATGAGATATATACACACAATTGTAAAAAAAAAAACTGAGATGTTCTGATACATGCTGCGATGGTTAGGCTCTTGTGTCAACTTAGCCAGGTAATGACATCTGGTAGTCTGGTCAAGCAAGATCTGGCCCACTTGTTACTGTGAGGACATTTTGTGGACTTAAATTGTTAGTAATTTGATTGCACCTATGGATGACTGCATCCACAATCAACTAAGCCGTTTGTCTTCAGGAATGAGAGATATTTTAACCAATCAGTTGAAGACTTTAAAAGGAGAAGTGATGATTTCAGCAGAAAGAAGAGAAAAAACTTTCATCGCTACTTCAACCAGCCAGCTTCTCTTGGGAAAATTATTGAGGATCTTCATTGGAGTTCCCGGATTGCAGCCTGCCCTATGGACTTTGGACTTGTGCATTCTCACAGTCATGTGAGACAATTTTATTAAAAATCTCGTAATATATACAGATCTCTCCTGTATGGTCTGTTTCCCTAGAGAACCCTGAGTAATACAGCTTGATACCAAGAGTGGGTGGTTCTTGAGAAAGAGAATCTTAAAAATGGGATTTCTGAATTGGTTCTGGGTTCTTTGTAATTGGCTCTCTACTGTGACTAGATTCAAAGTCAGTAATGGCTTTATTTCCAATGATCAAGATGCCAATGAGAGTTCATGGTGTGAGTCGGCAATAGGTTTGCAAAATATCACCACTGGATATGGCTAATTACATGTTTATAAGAGGCAAGGCTCTGGGTAAGAGTAGTGTTTTTGACACCTTAACAGAGTATTGTGGAATTGAAAGGTATAATGATGTTGACTGGTTGCTCCTAAATACACTTGATACAGTTAAAAAAGAAAGGATGAGTTGAAGGCTTCAGATTTTCAACTTAAGTGCTGATTGAAGGATATGAACGTTTCTATCTGTGCACTGAAAGAAAATCTCATTTCATGTAGTCACAGACTTAAGATGTCTGAAAAAGAGACCCAGAGTCTCACTGTGAGAGTAACAGAGTTGAAATGAAAACTAAAAATCTCAACCTTGCAGAGTGCCTGCTGTAAAGTGAAGGCATTGATTGGAAAGGAATGGGATCATGAAAATCAGAATGGAGATATATGGGTTGATAATGATGGCAATGGGGACAGTGAAACCCTAAATTCTGCTAAGTCCTTGCTAGATAAACCTGTAAAGTTTCCTGAGGAAACAGCAACTTGACCTATGGCTGAAGGAAACAATGCCAGACCTCCAGTCTACCTTAAAGAGTCTGCTGTTTTACCTCCACCTGAAGAGATTAATCCTTTCTCAGCTGATGAAACTGGAAAGGAATGTCCTGAGGTAATTGGCTTGCAAGAAACTTCTAATCTCTCTTGTTTACCACCCCTCTTTACTTCCAGGCCTATAACTAGAATAAAATCCCAAAATCCCAACAGACCCCAAAGAGTGAGGTACAAAGTTTGAACCATGAGGAAGTACACTATTGTCCAAAAGAACTACATGAGTTTTCTAATTTACATAGCATAAATCTGGAGAATATGTGTGGGAATGTATATTAAGGGTATGGGTAAATGATGGAAGAAATATAAAATTGTGTTAGGTTGAATTTATTGACATAGGACCACTACGCATAGATGCTGGATACAAAATTGTCGCTCATGGATTAGAAAGGATTCTAACACTTTGTTTGCCTTGCTGACTGAAACATGGATCACAAGATGGCTAACATTACTGCCCTGGTATACTGTAGATGAGGGGACCCAAAGGCTTAGAGAGATTGGAATACTAGAGTAGATGTAGCATGTAAGGCCTGCTCGCCCATGCCAGGAAGGTCCAGAAGATACACCTTTCACTAGGACTGTAAGTAATAAATTTGTGGAACTAGCTCCATCTTCCCTGAAGATCTTGGTGGTTGCTCTTCTCTGTTGTCAGATTTTGCCTTGGTACCAGCTGTCACTGAATTGGGATCCTTAAACACAATAGGAATGATCAGGTCTTGGGTTAGCAGAAGCCAACTGGCAGCACTTAATCACCAAGATGAATGTGGTAACCACAATGAACAGCAGACCGAAAGCAGTAATCAAAATAATCTTAGCTGCAGAGACCTATAACATTGTCTTGTAGATCATGGGATACCAAGACATAAAATATAAGACAATATACCAAATTCCTCCCGGATTTTTAAGAGCAAGAATTCTGGACCAAGTGAACAAAATTCTAATTTGAATTACAGAAATAGAGAGCCATGGCTCCTTAATCAATTCCCAGACTTGAGACAGTTTACTGACCCAGAGCCCCTTGAATGACACGAGGGCTGGGTCCCTTTGGGGAAGGACCATATTACACTGCCAAAAATGTATACTATGAATATGACTCCTAGTCTTCCCCAAAGAGACTTGTGGCCTTCTACCAGGGTAACTGTGCTTTAGGAAAAAGGAAAAGATAAGATGTTTTGGGGATTATTAGACACTGGCTCAGAAATGACATTCATCCCAGGAAACCCAAAACATCATGGTGATCCCCCAGTCAGAGAAGGGGTTTATGCAGGTCAGGTGATCAATGGAGTTTTAGCTCAGATCCATC
Organism: Dasypus novemcinctus; assembly: GCF_030445035.2. Classification (NCBI taxonomy): domain Eukaryota; kingdom Metazoa; phylum Chordata; class Mammalia; order Cingulata; family Dasypodidae; genus Dasypus; species Dasypus novemcinctus. Next base: position 52,520,276 of record NC_080695.1, on the reverse strand, counting down.
TCACAGTCGGTCCAGTGTGTTCCCATTCTGTGGTTGTGATCCCAGTTGTGGAATGCATAATTGCTATAGGCCCACTTAGCAACTCACAGAATCCCCTCATTGGTTCCTTGACTTGTGGAGTGAGGGCTCTTAAGACCAAGTGGAAACCACTAGAACTTTGCCTACCTAACAAATCAACAGCAATACCAGATCCCTGGAGGGGTTGCAGAGATCAGTGCCACCATCAGGTACTTAAAGGATGCAGGGGTGGTGATTCCCATCACATCCCCATTCAACTTTCCTATTTCACCTGTGCAGAAAATAAATGGAACTTGGAGGATGACAGTAGGTTATTGTAAAATTAATCAGATGCTGACCCCAGTTGCAGCTGCTGTTGCAGATGTGGTATCATTGTTTGAGCAAACTAACACATCCCCTACCTGGTATGCAGCTATTGATCTGGCAAATGCCTTTTCCCCAATTGCTGTTAGTAAAGATCACAAGAAACAGTTTGCTTTCAGCGGGAAAGACCAGCAGTATGCTTTCACTGTCCTACCTCAGGGGTGTATCAACTCTCCAGCCCTATGTTATAATATTGCCCAGAGGGACCTTGATCATCTCTCCTTCCCAGAAAACATCTCACTGTCCTGTTATATTGATGATATCATGTTGATTGGATCTAGTGAGCAATAAGTAGCAAGTACTCTAGACTTATTGGTAAGGTGTGTACATGTCAATGAATGAGAGCTAAGCCCAACAAAACTACAGAGGCCTCCCACCTTGGTGAAATGTCCAGTGGCGTGGGACATGTTGAGATATCCCTTATAATGTGAAGGATAATTGTTGCCTATGGCCCTTTCTATGACCGAAAAGAGGCACAATGCCTAGTTCACCTCTTTGGACTTTGGAGACAACATATTTGTTATTTGGATGTGCCTCTCCATTCCACTTACTGAGTGACCAGAAAAGCTATTAGTTCTGAGTGGGGACCAGAACACAAGGAGGCACTGCCACTGGTCGTTTGCTGTACAAGCTGCTTTGCCCCTTGGGCCATATGATCCAGCAGATCCAATGGTGTTGGGAATTTCAGTGGCAAATAAAGATGATGTCTGGAGCCTTTGGCAGGAACCCAAAGGAAAACCACAACACAGACCGTTAGAATTTTTGGAGCAAAGCCCTGCCATCCTCTGCAGATTACTGTTCTCCTTCTGAGAAACAGCTTTTGGCCTGCTTCTGAATCTTAGTAGAAACGAAACACTTAATCATGGGCCACCAAATTACCAGAAGACCTGAGTTTCCTGTCATGAGCTGGGTGTTGTCTGACCCACTAAAACCATGAAGTTGGGTATGCAGAGCAGCACTGCACCATCAAATGGAAGCGGTATATGCCAAGAAGGGCTTGAGCACATCCTGAAGACACACTTTTTTATGAGGAAGTGGCCCATATGCCCATGGCCTCCATCCTGCCACATTACGTTTCCTTTCCTAGTCCATAGCTATGACCTCTTGTGGAGTTCCTTACAATCAGTTTTCTAGGAAGATAAAACTCAGGCTTAGTTTACAGAGGGTTCTGCACCATATGCAGGTGCCACCCCCTTTCTGGAACATCCCTGAAGGGCAGTGGTGAGTGGAAATCCTGCCAGTGGGTAGAACACTGAGCCGTGTATCTGGTCGTTCATTTTGTTTGGAAGGAGAAATGGCTAGAAGTGAATTTGTAAACTTTTTCACAAGTTGTCTCCAAAGGCTTGGCTGGATAGTCAGGGACTTAGAAGTAATGTGATTGGAAAATTGGTGACAAACATGTCTGGGGAAGAATCATGTGGGTAGACATTCCAGTGTATGGAAAAAAAGCATCTACATCCCATGTGAATGCTCAGCAGAGGGTAACTTCAGCAGAGGAATATTTTAATAGCCAAGTAGTTAAGATGGCCCATTCTATGGATACCAGTCGGTCTCTTTCCCCAGCTACTCTCACTCCCCTCTACCACAGCTCAGCTGTGAGTTATAAGGAATATGGCCCATCTCTTTCTGGGTTTCATCTCTTCAACTTCAGGCTGCTCTGCTGCTTCCAGCCTCTGGTTTCTCTCTCATCCTCTCAGGGTTCCTCTGTCTTTCTGCAGCTGTTGGCAATCCTGGAGTCTTCTTTCACATAGCAGGGTAAAATGGCAGCTGTCTTTCTCTCTGTGGGTTGGTTTATATAAGACTCCAGTAAAATGATTAAGATCTACCCTGGATCCCATAATCTAATCAGAGGCCTTTAATTGATGTGACCTAACCAAAGGTGATCTAATCAAAAGGTCTCTTAACTGAATCTAACCAAAGGCCCCACATACAATAGGCTTCCATGCACAAGAATGGACTAGTTTAAGAATGTAATTTTATGAGGCCCACAAAAGACTAAAACCCAATGTATTAGTCAGCCAAACAGGGTGCTGATGAAGTACCAGGAATGTGTTGGCTTTTATGAAGGGTATTTCTTTAGGGTAAAAGCTTACAGTTGCAAGACCCTAAAGAGCTCAACTCAAGGTTAGTCCCTCACCTAAGTCTGTTGTCATGTGTTGAAGCAAGATGGCAGGCCACATCTACAAGGATTCAGCCCTCCTCTCTCCTCTTAAGTTTCCATGGGCCTCGCTTCTTCTGATCTCAACTGAAGGCTGGAGGGCTCATTTCTTTCCCAGCCTGCTCAGCTTCTCAGGCTCTGGTTTCTTCAGCTGCAAACTCTCAGGCGAATGGCTCATCTCTCTTCCTGGGGTCTCAGCTGTCTCTCTACCTCTGTGTATCTCTTTCTGTGGTCTCATTGAGTGAGTGTCCATTTATATAGCCCACTGAGGGGGCAGGGACTCAAACTGAGTCACCCTAATGATGTGATCAAATCAAAGCCTTAATCTTGATTTAATCAAGTAAACATAAAGCCTTTGAATTTGAACGAATCACAAAAGGGTATCATGCCCAGAGGAATGGACCAATTTACAAATATAATATCACTTTTGGAATTCATAAGTAATATCAAACTACCAAACCCAAACACTTACCACTGAACATGTCACTTCTGGCTTAGAGTCTACTGTGGATGCTCTACTGTCTATAGGGTGAGATCAGGGTTCCTGAGTAGTGTACAGGGTGCTTCCTCATGGTTGGTCACTTCCTGGCCCAGTTCATTCCCTGTTGTCCAGGGCCTCTGATCAATAACTTCCACAAAACCCTCAATCTATAGCCCATACAGGCCAATAATGGATATTGTCTGCAGGTTCTCCAATCTCTTAGCGCTACAGAACCTGGTTTACTGTCTACATATGGTGAAGACTCAGAACAATGCTCCCCAGTCCCACCCAATAAGCATATTATATCCATACTCACTCATACACTTACTCAGAAACACATACATCCCACAATGACCACACACCCACTGACCACATGCAAATGCTGACAACGTACACACATATTCCAAATGACTATATAGGTTTTACTACACACAAATAGAGTGACTGAAACTTGTCCCCAATCCCACACATCTATACATATTCTAACCATATCAAACCTAAAAAGCCACACATATCCTGAAATGATCATTTACTTTCTGATAAGAAACAAGCACTAAAATCATAAGCACACACTAACAAAATACTTTGCACTTGCTCATGTTCCACAATATCCATACACTCCTTGCATATACACAAACACTGTCAAAGCACACACACATTCACACAAAGAGTTACCAGGCTGTGTATGAGTGGGCCCTGATAATGGGGCCTCTCATACCTCAGCATCAACATAGAAATCCATAGATTGTGGGGGGAGGCATGTGGCACAAGGACAGAATGCAGGATGTGGTTAGTTTGCACTTGCATAAAGTGCATCTTAGCATTACTGAGCTGGTAGGTTCAGAGGTATGTGAAATAAGATGAATAGACAAGAGGATCTGGAATAATTCAGAAGTAACAGTTACACATCCACTTCCAAAAAGAATAGAAAGAATCTATTTAGACTCTGCGGGAAACATGTAAAGGATCCGATATGTTTCCATTTGAATGTAATGATGGAGAATTATTTCTAGAAGAATAGTCATTATTGCTGGTGAAATTCCTGTTTAATTGCCACTCTGTATAAACATAAATAAGTTATATATACCCAAAGAAGATGAAAATAAGGTCTCAAACAGTTAACCGAGACACACACTGGGACATTTCCAGGGGTTATGGTGGCATACCTTGGTTTACCAGAGGGCTGGCAATACAACAGACCAGAAATGTGTTTGCTTTTATAATGGGAAATTTATTAGGGTAAAAGCTTATGTTCAGAGGCCGTGAAATATCCAAATCAAGGCACCATCACAGATTCCTTCTCACCAAAGTCAGCAGGTGGTGATCCTGGCATTCTGCCCCATGACGATCTGGCATATGACAAGCAAGGCTTGTCTCCTCAGCCTTCAGCTGCTCTGTGGGCTCAGCCCACTGGGGGCCTCTTTTCTTGCTTCTGTGCTATGCTGTTTCTAGACTCTGGGACCTTTCTCAGCCTCTTGGGACTTCTCTACTTTTCTACGGCTGTAGGAAAACTTGGAATCTCTTTCTACTTTCTCCTTTCTCTCATATGGCAGGATGAAAGTGGCAGCTTCCTTTTTCTGTGTCTCTCTCTGTGTCTCCATTTGTATAAAGTCCCAGTAAGAGGGTAGAGACTCAACCTGAGACATACCTCACTGATGTAGTCCAATCAAAAGGGCTCCACACCCACGAGAATTTATTAGTTCAAAAACACGATCATTTTCTTTTGGGAACTCATAAAATAACTTCATACTCGCACATGAACTCACCATTTCTGACCCTTAGAAATAGGGACTGAATCCCTAGAAAGCTTAAAAGCACTGTCCCATGGCCAGGCAGGCCAGGTCTTGTGTTTCTACTCTGCTGCTCTGCAGGTCTCTGGCCTTGGTCGGGTATTGTTCTTTTACCTCTCTTAACCTCAGTCTCTCCATCTGTCAAGGGGTTAACAACTACATATGGGGAGGCCGTGATGTCGACATGAGATATTAGCAGTGATAGAAAATTTCCTTTTTGCAATATATTTACTTAATTCTAAAGCATGATGAAGTTTGAAACATTATTCTTGTAGCTTCCATGTGCCAGAGTGACTTTAGTAACCATGAGTGCAATCAAGCAGATAAATACACCTAGGCCGCTCAGAACAGGGTCCCAGAGAGATGATCAGCGGTGGAGTTATCCCTTGTCACCTTGGTCCCTGGGACCCTGTCTGCCTGTTCCACACCTGGCACCCCTCACTCCTGGTGTTGACAAGCAATTGGGGTATTATCTGGTTAAACCCCAAGGGGAGATGAGGAAGAACTTTCTGAGTAAGCTCTGAGTTGCTTGGTCTTCCAAGGGGCTTCAAGCACTAGAATAGCCTTGGATTTTCCCCCCATTCATGTTCATAACTTAAAGCCCAGGCTCATGGGCAGGAGGATCCGTGACATCTTCACAGTTGTTTAACATTTAGGTTAATAAGCAGAGATTTTAAGTCAAAATCTTTCCAAACCAAAGAATTCTCAGACAAGAAAGAGACAATGTTTCAGCCCTTATTATCATGATCATTTCCATTGAGATGAATTTTGCTCCCTTTTTCTTTGAAATTTCTTCTACAAGTCATGTTTTACTTAGAAGGGCACCTCTCAATTTCTAAACATATGTAATATTTCTAGTATTTTATCACTGATTTATACCACAACTACCTTATGAGGAGAGAGCATGTTTAATTTTATATCCCTGAAATGTATTGAGAGTAATTTTTGATGAAAATTAATTTTTTTAATGTTAATGTTTTAAAAATACTGGATTTTCCACAGTTGTTAGATATAATAGTCTGTCTCTCTCCCTCCCTCCCCCCCTTTATATATATATATACACAGACATATACATATTTCACTGTAAGGTTTAGATGTTTTGCATTGCATATCTCCTAAACCTTTCTGAATTTTTGACTGATTCTATCAATTGTTGGGCAAGGGTTGTGATAATCCTCCACTCTGCCTGTATATTTGCTGTCTTCTTGAAGTTTTGAAATCATTTGCTTTACAAGGTTTGCTAAGGTTTGCTGCTAAGACTGTCCATTGAAACAACGGGATTTCACAAAAGGAGGGAAGCAAAGAGAAGGGGACAAAGGGTGAAGTGGACAGCGAAGGGGCAGAAATCCAAAAGCCGGCCAATGTTCCAGAGAGGAGATATCAGTTGGAATGTCGTTAGGTAGGGGGAGGGGGAATCCTTAGAATGGGGTCGCGAGGGCGTCCACTATGATGGGCAAGGAGCAAAGGCAGGGGATTGGTCGAGGAGAGATGCAAAGCATCCAGGTTGCCAAGGCAGCAGCCACACAGGAGAAGGCAGGAAGGAGGACGGAGCCTAGTCCTTGTCCTTCACTTGCTCCTGGCAGTTTAAATTGGCCTGCACCTAGTGCCGGCAGAACTTGCGTACCTGCTGACTTACTGATACCCTCACCTACTGAGCTGAACCCTATTCCACTCTCCAGCTAGATCCCTCTCCTTCTACCCTCCCCTAAATCCCCCCAACCCTGTCTCTTCCTCCTCGGAGATATCCACCCACTCTGCCCTTTCCCATTTCTCACACCTCAACTCTGAGCCTGGCCACACCCTCACCCCATTCGCATTCTCGGGACCACCCCCACCCTAGACCCAGCCTTAGCCCCTCCCCTTCCCCTCTTGGTGGCACCAACACCGCCCCCCAGGGAGCCAGGACATGGGGTTATCCTGGCTACTCTTCTGGCTCATTCTGCTGGGATTTCCAAGTGACCCACCCATTACCGTGAGTAAATGTTGGGCATACCTGCTTCCTTCCGTTTTATTGGACTCTCTGTTTCATACTGATTTAAATCAGGTTCTTCTTGGGTGCTTTGAGTGGGCTCTCCTTACTCCTGTAGAAAGCTGCAGTTTCCTAACTAGCCTTATTAGACTGGCACCATCTGTCCAGGTGGGGTTCTGTGTCCTCCAGATCCTACTTATTTCACACACAGGAAATGATGAAATAGTTGAAATGTGAAGATAGTAACTTTATAACCTCAAAAGGCAAAGAACTGTACATGTTCTAAAAGCTGTTGAATTGTACAGTTTTAATGGGGGATCAAATGGTATGTGAATTATCTTAATGAGCCTGTTCTATGAAAAAGGAAGAACCTCGTATTTGATCAGACTCCTGCTCATTACACTTGATCTTGGAAGCTCTAGTAAGGTTCTCCTTCAAATCTACGGTTTAGATTCCATCCCATGTACATTTACTTTTTTCTTAAGTATATTATTCATATTTCTGAAAGCATGTCTGTGATGGGAACTGTTTTTCCTAATAACTGGTATTATTAACACTGTGTGAAAAAAATATCATTGACCTTTTGTGCTTTCTTGTTTCTTCCTTGGCTTTAACAACGTCTGAGTCATACCTTTCCTTCTGTGCCTGGGAGCTGCCCCAGGTGCATTTCAATATTTACTTCTGAAAGGAAGATGAAAAGAAATCCTGGTAAAGTCATTCTAGTTTTGAACATGATAGTTGATTATGTCCAACATACTGTCTAACTAAAAGCAACTGCAAAAGTTGAGAAAGTATGTAAAACAGTAGAGGGGAAGGCATTGGAGAACCAAACCAAAAGGACTTGAAGTACTACATCCCCGAAGGAAAGGAATCACCCTGATCTAAGCACCACATGCATACTCTCTTTCCCCTGAAGCACTTTCTAGTTTTGTAGGTGGAGAAATAGAATCCCAGCAGAAAATGACAGTCATGCTGGACTGAGAGGAGCTTGGCTTTTAATCCTGGAGAAGGGAATGGTACTTACACTTCCAGGGAGATGTAACAAGCAGAGGCATAACAGTAATAGGAAAAAAAAAGTGGTTACCTTACAAAACTTGCTTATTGGAAAACATCAGAGCCAACCAGGGGACTGAGAAAGTGAAGTAATATAACTAGATTAAAATTTCAGTAAGAGAAGAGCCATTACTAGATGAACTAGAGGAAACCAGTCATTTCCAACCTAAGGGAGTTTGATTAGTCTGTACCCTGAGGCTGAGACTGCTGTAGACAAAAAGCCCCTACTAAGGAAAAATAAGCCAGTAGAGCTTTAAATGTGGGTTGGAATCTGGGAGAATCCTAAACACATTCCTGGGTTTTCCTGTAGGGTATTTGCCGAGGACTGGGATGGTAAATGCAGCTGTAGGTTAATATTTTGTCCCAATCTGCTGCTGTTGGATTGTTCCCATAGGGTGTTTTACAACCATTCCAGCCACTTTCCAGTCCAGGGTGTGCACTGGAACAGGAGAGTCAGAGGTGAACATACTGTATGTGTTCTTTAAGATGCTACAGACAGTCTGGAAGGTGGACCCTGTTCTCTCCAGACCTAGGACCAGGAACCTGCAGAGGGAGCGTGAGCTGCCTCTGTACAAAACTGGGGGAAGGCTAGTAAAAGTGCTGTGAGGTTTTCCTGCTGTTCTTAAGTTGCCTTTTTCTTGATTCAGCATTCATTTGGCTGCTGTACACCTTTGACTGTTTCCCCAAAGTTCTCATTTATTTGTTTCAGCCAGTCTCTGCCTGTTTTCTAAGGTGCTGTGAGGAGACAGGGTTTTTAAACTTCTTACTCAACCATCTTGGTCAGGTAAACCCCTTCCTCAGATGCTTCTAATTGTTTTAGCATGGCACGTACTGCAACCTAGTCAGAAAAGATGAAAGATTCCACCCTATGTACATTTGAAAGCAATTATAAGTTTTGTCATGGCCATTTTGCCAGGATCTTTTCTTTCAGATTGAAGAAAATTTTCTGATATCATTTCAGTTATAAAGATGAAAAATTGCTGCTGAATTACACACACACACAAAAAAACTAAACTAAAGATTTTCACATATATTTCCATTTAGTTTTAGTCATTTTCATCTTCCCATAAGTATTCCATTTGTAATGTCTTAAATTTACTAAGGTAATGTTGCCTATACTATGTTTTTTATAGTTCTTTTAATCTGTATTTCTCTTTCTTTACTAACTCTTGATTTTGAAATGGTTTGTTAATTGTTTTAGAATGTGTTCTCAAATGTTTGATGTTATGTCTGCCTATTCTAATCACAGATGTTTACTTTTTTCTGTTATATGTCTGTAGTTTTTCTTTTTGGCCCTTGTCCATATATCCCTTTTTCCTAAAAGTCAATTCATGTACCATTTATATTGTAGCTTTAAGAAAGGAATTTAAGGTTTTTTCCTGAGAAGTAAAATGCTGAAGCAATCATAAAATAGAAATTGTCTGTTTCTCTAAAGGAAAAATGAATGTATATAGAGGCAAACAGTACAAGCAGAGATAAATACAGGGAGAAGTCATGAATGTGTGCCAGGAAATAAAACTGAAGACAAGAAAGAGGATGCCAAATGCTTAACTATGTCCAAACAGTTTAGTGTTTCCTCCTTCAAGTCTGCAATTTAGATTCCATCCCATGTGCACTTGCATTTTTGTTAAGCATATTACTCATATTTCTGAAAGCTTGGCCACCCTGGGAACTATGGTGTCTAATAATTGGTGTTATTACTACTATGTGAAAAAAAGCAAAATATCATTTGCATTCTGTGATATCTTGTTTCTTCTTTGGCTTTAACAACTTGCTTGTCATACCTTCCCTTCTGTTTCTGGGGACTCCCTCAGGGATTCTGTGTCCATATAGTTTAAGGGGAGCCCTCAAAAGTCTGTGACATGAAAATAAATGGCTGTTACTTGCTGGGATTGTTAAAAAATGAGTGAATTTATGGCATGGAGGACATGACAGGCAGGAAGATGAGTTCCTGTCCTCATGTGGTGTTCAGACTCCTGATACACCCAGAGCAGAAAGGGTCAGTGGCGACCTTAGTATCTTCTTTCTCTCTCTCTCTCTCTCTCTCTCTCTCTCTCTCTCTCTCTCTCTCTCTCTTTTAAGATATTTTGATTACATAAATGTTACAGAGAATATACAGGGGATTCACATATGCCTTAGTAGCTTCTAAGCATATAGAAATATCCAGTGTCAACTGGGAAGATTTCAAAGTAAGCCCTCCAAAAGAGGGAAAGAAGCAAAGGAAAGCAGAGAGAAAGATTGGAAACACACTTTGGAGATCATTAATTTTTCTTTCTTTTCTTGCATGCACCAGTTACCAAGGAAGGATCTAGAAAACTCCAGTGGGACCTTGTATTGACACAGAACCAAGACAATTGAACCACTCCAGGAAGAGAAAAATCTAATCTCTTCCTTGTGAGTCTAATATATGGTGTAATTTCATGATAGCCTTTATTCTTGCCTTTTTTTCCCCATTTAGGTTTCATTTTTCATAGCTCAGTTAAGCTCTCTTTCCCTAGTGCATCTGTGAGCATTTGGATAAGTTAACCCATTTTTCATTTCCCACCGCTACCCTTGTTCATGGCCATGTCCACCAGTAAAATCCTGAAGTCAAGTTATTTTATCCCACTTTAGTAAAACCAGCTTTAGGACCAGACAAAATATATCTTTGCTCTTTTAGTATGTGTCCATGATGCTTTGCTTCCCTTTATCAGAAGCATTTGTATTCATTGCTTTGTAAGACAGTTAATTTGTTTACATGGTTTTGTCTCACCTAGAAAGTCACAGCTCTGTACAGAAAGGGTCTTGTCTGGCCCATTCACCTGCATTCCGGGGTATTTCCATACAGGATCGTTGTGAAGGAGACCGGAACAACCCATAGGCTCATCCCTCGGTATGGCAGAATAGACAGGCACACCAAACTAGGCTGGGAAGGAAAAGGGGCTGTATTAGCTGGAGGAGGAGAGTAGACCTAATCAATCTCAAATCTGAAATCTGCCTCCCTGCCAAGGTTTTTTTTTGGTTTTATTTTAACAACTTTTATACAGGTTTGAAACAAAGAGAATTAATTGTAGCATGATTTGAAACAAAGAAAATTAATCATTGGGGAGGGGTTGGAGGAGCTTTTCTAATGTTTCTGCTCTGGTTAATATTTAAGATACATATTGTGCCTGTTGCCTCTAAATTTCACGGGGGTAAGAGTAGGGAATGAGTGAAGCATTACGAAGGTATATTTTTCTCTACAAAGAAAGAGAATTAAAATGTCTAGTTAATGTTCAACTCAACATGCAACAAAAGACACAAGAAGAAAAATCATGAGAGACACAACAAAGCAGGGAACGGAAATGACTCCAGCAATTAGGTGCCTCCCTCCCAGGTTGGAGGTCCTGGGCTCAGTTCCCAGTGCCTCCTAAAGACACAGCACACAGTAAGTGCAAACAAGGAGGGGATGGGGAGAGATAAATAAATAAAATAAATCTTTAAAAAAACACATTGAACTCGACAGAGCTATGTGCTTTTCTTTAGAGACTTTATGCCTATTCTAAGGTGCTTGCTAGGTTACAAGTATATTGTATTCTGTTCATGCTACAAATCCCCCCGGTTATTCTTGAGCTACAGATTCCCTTTGATTTTACTTTTATTTCCAATCGTGGAATTAATTTTGGGGGGACTCAGTTGTTCGTTCTGGCTGCTTCCTACTGAAATGGGTTGTAGTAGTTACGGGGTTTCTTGCTGGAAACATTGGTCCATGGTATGTAAGCAAAATTGATCATTGTTCAAAGGATTGGGGGTAATCTTGAAAGTAGCTCTAGGCGAGGACTCCTGACTTAGGGATTCACAGGTATATTTTTATGTTCAGGATCTTCAGGTGGGTTGCTGACAACAGCTGCTTTTTGGCGGAGTGGTAGAGAATCACTGTGCAAGATTGGTTGTAGCTTGACTCTAGTATGATGTATCCATGGTTTGATGCTGTAGTTTAAGAGAAGAGTGAGTGTGAAGCAACACCAGATATGCTCCTACCAATCTGGAACTTAGTTGTGTTTGGGGGTGTAAGTTTTTCCATGTTTGTAACCATATCCAATCTCCAGGATGGGAGTTGTGTAAAGGAGCACCTGCAGGGAACTTAAGATAGTTGGAAGCTTAGTTATTGATTTCAGTTAGAGTTCCTCCTAGGGGTTTTATAAGTTGAATAGTGGGTAATTCAAAACTAGGATGTATATTCCCAGCATATTCTACTTTTAGAAATGGCCTTCCACATGTCATTTCATAAGACTTAAACCTAATCCACTTTGGGGTTCTACTCATCCTCAGGAGTGCAACGGGCAGGGCTTTATCTCATTTTAACTGTATTTCCAAACAAATTTTTGCTAGATGTTCTTTTAATGTTCTGTTCATTCATTCTTTTTTTTCCCCCTGTGGATTGAGCTCGATAGGAGAAGTGAAGCCACCAATCAATACCCAGTAAATCGGAAACATCTTTGACTACATTAGAGACAAGGGCAGCACTATTATCACTTTGAATGGGCAGAGGGAGCCCAAACCCAGAAATAATTTCTTTTAGAAAACACTGAATAACTTCATGGATTTTCTCAGTTAGACAAGGGAAAGCTTCTACCCATCTAGTAAACTGTCAACAAATACTAGCAGAGATTTCAAATTTCCAGGTGCCTGAGGCATTATGGTAAAATCAATTTGCCAATCATCACCTCTGCCTGGTCACCGATAGTGTACTCCTTTTGTTAAAGCTGGTACTTTAGGGCGGGCCAAAGATTGACTAGAGTGCATGTTACGCATGGATTAGTTACAGCTTGACTAGTTCGGCTTAGGTTAGGTCTGCTTAGAAAATAAACCATTTGTAAAGGGTTTCTCGTCCATAGTGTGTGATTTGGTAAACGTGTGTTATGATGGGTTTGAGGAGGTTTTCTGGGACATGAGTTTTACTCATCTCCCTGCATTCATTTTCATTTTGTAAACATCCCTGTTTAATTAGACTTTGAAATCCCATTCTTTTGCCCTTGCTAAGTCTTTTTCTGAATACTGAGGTTTTCTAAATGTCTCTAGTTCAGGTCTTCACTCACTGTGAGGTAATAGTGTGTGGTTTGGGTAAAACTAAGCAAGGGTTGGAAGGGTAATTTCCCCTTTGGCCACCTCTCTTGCTGCTTTATCTGCCTGTCTATTGCCTTTAGCTTCTTTGCTATCAGTAGCTTGATGTCCCTTACAAGGAATAACTGCCAGTCTTTTGGCTGTAAAACTACAGTTAACAACTGCAAGATCAAGTCTACACGTTTTGATATTTTTATTGGCAGTGCTTAATAAACCACGTTCTTTCCAAATGGCTCCACATGCTTGTAGGACAACAGAAGCATGTCTGGACTCTGCATATATGTTTGCCTTTTGTCCTGTACTTAGCTGCAGGATGCTTACGAGAGCAACTAGTTTGGCTTTTGGTGCTGAAGTTCTTTGCTTCTAATATTCCAGTGAGAGTGACTACCGAATAGCCTGCTCTGCACTTTCCATGGTCCATGTAGCTGCTTCCATCTAATATTCCAATTTTATGGGAATATTAATCCCAGGATAATATAATAACTGCCACCTGTATCTCTCAGTTTGTCCATAACTGCAGATACTTCTTTAATTTATATCTTTAGTACAGAATTTTTTAAAAGACTAAATCCTTTTATTTATAATCAAATTATACCACCCATATGAACTTTGTAATTTGAAGGAGCATTTCCATTATCCAATGTTATTTTTTAAAATTTTAATTAGAGAAGTTGTTGGCCTACAGAAGCATCATACATAAAATACAGAGTTCCCATATACCACCCTATAATTAATATCTTGGATTAGCATAGAACATTAGTTGCAATTGATAAAAGAACATTGTATAATTGAAATATTAACTATAGTCCGTGGATTTACCTTAGGGTTCATAGTTTGTGTTGTACGTCTTATGTAATTTTTAAAAAATTTATTCTGGTATCATATATACATTCCAAAATTTCTCTTTTTAAATATATATTTCAGTGCTGTTTAATTATGTTCACAATCTCACAGTACCATCGCCACCATCCATTACCAAAATGTTTCCATCTTCCCAAATAAAACTTTGTACAATTTTAAACATTAACTCCCCACTTCCTACTCCCACCCTGGCTCCTGGTAACCTATATTCCAGTTTATGACTCTATGAATTTATTTATTCTAATTGTTTAATATTCATAGATCATATAATATCTGTCCTTTTCTGTCTGGCTTATTTCAGTCACCATGATGTCTTTAAGGCTGATCCATGTTGTCGCTTATATCAGAACTTTATTCCTTTTTACAGCCGAATAATATTCCAACGTGTGTCTATACTATATTTTATCTACTTCTTGATTGGTGGGTATGTGGTTGGCTTCCATCTTTTGACAGTTGTGACATATGCTGCTATGAGAATTTTGATTTCTGTTTCTCTGTTCATTCTACAGGTTGAGCGTACGTTTGGAAATGTTCCAAAAGATTTAGTCCAGTTAATTCATAAGTATATCAAAGAAGATCTATACTTTCCATTCCATGTAAGTCTGAATTTATATTATTTTGTCAATTACAAATCGATTTATAAAATGATAAATTAAATTAACAATATTTAAAAATTTGCTCTATTTTGATAGAAAAATAACAAAGTTAGTATATCCAATTTTTCCCCCTAATCCTTGAGTCATATGTAAGTGATGTAAACAGCACCTATTTAATATATAAAATATGTTGAATTTTGACATGTATATGTAACTATGAAATAATCACCACCGTGAAGATAATAATCATACCCAACAAGCCCAAAAGCTTTTCTGTGCTCCATTGTAATCCATCCATCCATCCCCTCCATCTTTCCTAATACCCCTTCCTCACAATTACGGAAGGACATGGAAAGTTTTCTATTATTGGAGCAAGATTCTTTTTAGTAACATAATCATTTTGACATTTACCCTTGTGGTTTTATATATTGATGGTTTTGTTCATTTCCATTCCTGGGTAGTATTCCATTTTATGGATATACTACAATTTGCTTATTGTTAATTCTTATCCTTGGTAAGAAATTTGGGGCTGATTCATCCATAAAAACATAAACCCAGAAATTAGCACCTCTGCAGAATTCTACCTGCGCATAGTTATAATTTGCAACTTATGCTGAATTGAGAGTGTACCTAAAAGCGTTTATATACCTAGCCATTTAATAGCAATTGCTTTTGAAAGGCTTGCTGAAAAACGCAGAACAGAAAAAGTCAAAGCACTGCTATGTGTTATTTTGGTTTTGCTCTTATTCTGACTTTTTTATTATGAAAATTTTCAGCCTTAAAGCAACATTTTCCATTAACAGTTCACTAAACATAATCACCTACCTTCCTATCCAACCATCTATTCATCATATTTTAGTGCATTTCAAAGTAAATTGGAGACATCAGAATATTTCCTCCTAAATACTTTACCATGCCTGTCATTAAGCATTGTTAAATATTTATTTACAGATTTTTCTTTTAATGTGCAATTTACATAGAGTAAATAAACAAATCTTAAGAGAACATCATGGAAGTTTGACATACATATACACATGCATAATACAAACCCCTTTCAAAACGTGTTTCTCTTGCACAGTAGAGGCCCAGATGGCCTGAGGGGGGTGGGAAACACCCCAGAAAGTGTCATTACCCTACTTTCATTCAATCTTTGCCTTCATTATAACAATTTTACTTGTTCTAGAATTTCATATAAATGGAAGCACGTTATATGTACTCTTCCGTGTGTGTCTTTCTCTGCTCAGTATAGTGTTTCTGAGATTTGTTCTTGTTTCTGCATGGATCAGTAATTTATTCTTTTTCATTCCTGATTCCTATTCTGTTGAATGAATCTCTCTTTTTTAATACTTTGTATTTTAAAATGTACAGTATTGTGAATTACTGTAAATTACTTTGAGGCTTCTCATTATTTCCGATATTGTTATTCTAGCTAGCTGATCTACTGCCTGACAGCTTTCCTTCTGGGTCTGACTTGTACAGATTTTTTTGGAATTGTATCATTACTACTGGCTACTTGGGAATTTCTTTATTTGCCATTTTCATCTGGAGCAAAGTCCTTGCTGTGAGTATATTAAAGTACCTTGTAGGTAAACTTTGACTCATAAATAATAAGTAGGCCATTTTTTAGTTGCTGGTTTTTTAACTTGTTTCCTTTATTGTATTTTATTTATTTATTTGTTTGTTTGTTTGTTTATTTATTTCCCCTGCTCCCCTGCTCTGGTTGTCTGTTCTCCGTGTCTATTTGCTGCATCTTCTTCTTTGTCCACTTCTGTTGTTGTCAGTGGCACGGGAATCTGTGTTTCTTTTTGTTGCGTCATCTTGTGTCAGCTCTCCGTGTGGGTGGTGCCATTCTTAGGCAGGCTGCACTTTCTTTCCCGCTGGGCAGCTCTCCTTACGGGGCACACTCCTTGCACGTGGGCCTCCCCTACGCGGGGGACACCCCTGCGTGCCATGGCATTCCTTGTGCGGATCAGCACTGTGCATGGGCCAGCTCTACATGGGTCAGGGTGTCCCAGGGTTTGAACCGCGGACCTCCCATGTGATAAACGGACGCCCTAACCACTGGGCCAAGTCCGCTTCCCAAGTTGTTTCCTTTAGATTGCTGAAATATGAATAGAAATTAATGTTTGAAATGGAAACTAACCTTGTAAAATAATCTAAATTTTAAATTAATATCTCAGTGAACACATGAACTATATAGCTTTGATGAGAATATTTTAATTTAGAAATCCTTTCTATCAAAAATAAATACTAACTATTAACTATTTATGGGCTTTTTCATGTACTGTTCATGAAATTGAAAATTCTCTTGAAAAATAGTTTAATATAATTTATCTGACACCTTTAACATGTTCGTATTATTTTTAATCACTGTATTTCCACTCCTTGTTATCTGCCCTAATGATATAAATGTTTTTGAAATCTTATATGAGGATTTTCAATAAAATAATATTTATTACAGCAAAAATATGGCAACTACCAAACTCATCCATGACGCGGGAAGTACTGCACATCCTTACAATGGAATAAACAAAGATCTTAAAATTCATTCTTTCAATGTCATTTCAAGAAAAACACAATGCTGTTGATCTAATGTCAATGAGAAAAAACAGAAACAGGCAGCTTCTATGTAGTCTGGTTTAAAATATATACACCTCTATACACACATAGAATAAAAGAATGCTGCATGAAAATACTATAAAATGGTTAGAAATACTAGTTTCTAAGGGATTTTTTTTTATTCCTATCCCTGATATAACATTATTTCTAAAAATTTCTAACTGAATTATATACTATTATATTCAGAAAATATATTTTGTTTGAAAATACAGAGTAGGTCATGCCTAAATTCTAAAAATTGGATTCCTTTGGGTACTTTTGTTTTCCGCAGTGGATCTTGCACATCGTTGTGATAATGTATTCCACAGTACTTAAAAAATAAAAGTCTTAGACTTTTTAAAAATGAAAATTGCTGACTGGTTTTCTGATTATATCTATAATATCCATCACCAAATACAAAATATGGTGCATTTTCATATACCACAAATAATCCCTTACACTTTTTGCAGTCTAATCCCTCAACTCCCACACAGGCCCAAGCACCAACTGATCTGCTCTCTGTCACTGTGCATTCCTTTTGCCTGTAATAGAATTTCACATACATGGAATTAATTACACAGTGTGTACTCTTCTGTGTCTGATTTCTCTTACCAGGCACAAAGATTTTGAGTTTCATATTGCAAGTATCAGTCATTTGCTCCTTTCTGCTGGTTAAAAAGTATGGTTTATCTACTCATTAACTGATGTTTCTCATGTGTCCTACTGAATCAGCAGCAGCACTCACCCTTAAAGGAGAAATGGGGTGACCCAGCTGGGATGGCCCCAAACTGCCCCAAAATGAGGCCTGTTGAGATTTTGAGGAAAAAGTCACTGAACACCAGGGTGATTAGTCCTTAAGCATTTATTAAGGGCATTTACAGAGAACTGCTGTTACCTGGAGATGGAAGGCAAGAAGTTCCTTCAAGTAATTAACATAGGGCTAGGCACCAAAGTTGGCTGAATGCCACAGGCTCAAATGCATATATTTCATTTTATTTTTTAAGGTTTATTTTTTTTTCCCCACCCCCCATTCCCCCCATTGTCTATTCTCTGTGTCCATTCACTGTGTGTTCTTCTCTGTTTGCTTGTATACTCATTAGAGGGCTCCAGGAACTGATCCTGGGACCTTCCGGAGTAGGAGAGAAGGGATTGCTCTCTTGCACCACCTCAACTCCCTGTTCTGCTACGCCTTCTTATTTTCTCGCCTCTGTGTCTCTTGTTGCATCATCTTACTGGGCCAGCTCTCAGCACTGGCCAGCACTCTTGCATGGGGCAACATTCCGGTGTGGGCTTGCACTCCATGTGGGCCAGCTCACTGCATGGGCCAGCTTGCCCTCACCAGGAAACCCTGGGCATCGAAGCCTAGACCTCCTACAGTAGATGGGAGCCCAATTGGTTGAGCCACATCTGTTTCTCTGAATATATTTTAAAAACATCTTGTACGTGCACTTTTCTCAAAACAAGATGTGCTCAGTATGGCAGCATTCAAGAGTATAGCAGACAAATCTCAGTGTGCATCCAAGGAGTTATGGGAAGAGATGACTTGTGGGTAAGAGTGGGTTGGGTGTTGGGTGGAACAGGGATGAGGACAATACTCAATCAGGCAGGAGATGCTATATGTATCATATATTTGCTGTAAAGTTTTTGCCCATGTATTTCACTTAAAAGTAATCCTCTGCATTCCTACAAACTCATATGTAATTTTCTCCTAAAATAAAGGTCTTTACTTATTTTTTTATTATGCCAATAATACATGCACCTTGAAAAATCAGTGTATAAGAGGAACAAAATTCAAGTCAAGTGTGATCCCTCCCTAAAAGTCCCCTTTTTAATTTGAGTTGGTTTACCCTTAAATTGAGTTGAACTTTCTGCTCAAACATATTCCCACATTTAAGTAAAAGAGAGTTTTTCTATGCGTACTCTTTTAACTTTTTAATTCATGTGCTAGTTTGAATCTTTTGTGGACCCCAGAAAATCATGTTCTTAAGGTAACCCATTCCTATGCATGTGAATCTATTGCATGTGGCAACTTTTAGTTAGACTCAGTTAAGGAATCTTTGGACTCGATCATTTTTTATTAGATCACTTCAGTTAAGGGCCTTGGATTAGACTGTGGAACTTCTAATCCTCTTTTGGGAGTCCTGTCTAAATGGAGGAGAAGGGAGAGAAAAGGAGCCATCATTTTACCCTGCCATGTGAGAGGACTCTAGTATCACCTGCAGCCCCAGAAAGGGAAATCCTGGGAGGCTGAGAGAGACCAGAGGCTGGACGCAAAGGAGCAGCCCAAAGGTGAAGCAATGAACCCTGCAGGAGCAGGAGAGTTGAGCCACGAGCCTGGTCACCCACAGCTGAGCCCTGGGAGAAAGTGTTCTGGAGGAGAAGGCAGAGATCACTTCCTGTTTTGTCTTACCATGTGGCAAAAGTCTAGGATCTCTGGCCGCTGACCTTTGGTGAGACAGTATCTCTAACAATGCCCTGATTTGGACAATTTCATAGTTTCAGAACTGTAAGCTTTTACCCTAATACATTCACATTATAAAAGCCATTCCATTTTTTTTATATTGGCAGCCTTTTGCAAACTAAAACAACTCAATATGTCAATATATGGATAAATGTATTAATGAATGCAAAATATTTTAACAGATGTTATACCAGTATTAGACCTTGAGACTTTTTCATTTGTTTTACTATTATAAATAACTCACCTGGCATGAGAAGAAAAATCTTAATCACTAAACTAAACCAAAATTTGAAAAATATCTATCTTTTTTGTCTGTTTGTGTGATTAAAATAATATCAAGACCACATTTCATTAGATAAATTTTATTAGGTTAAATATTCCAAATCTGCTTTGCTTTATTTTTTTATATATTTTTTCTCTGAATTAGAAAAATCCTTACAAAGTCCTAAAAAAATCTGGAAAACGAAGGTAAAATGCAAAAATAAAAATCATGCAATCATACCACCAAACTAATATTATCATTTTGATATGTTTCATTCACATTTTCTACCTTTATTCTTCCTTTCTCACCCTTGCCCCTAGAGAAACCTATAAACGTATTGTAGTGAGTATGTGCATATCGCTATGCTTTCTTCTCTGTGGTTTTCTATAATAAATTTAGAAGCGTATGATGTATACTTGTAAGTATATTTAAATAATAATTAAAATCTTTACAATACTCTGTTGGAATTAATGCATAATCTCTTATGGATATCTTGTAGTTTATCTTTCCATTTAACACTCTTTCCATATAGACAGCATTTAAGTTGTTTCTGCATTTATACTTTGAAGATGATTTAAGGAACAACTTTGTGTAAATCTCATCTGAGTATTTTAACTTTTGGGGGTATTATAAATTGGGTGTTTGCGTCAAAAAGAGGGTGCTGTAAGCAGATGTAGCTCAGTGGTTGAGCACCTATTTCCCATGTACAAGGTCCTGGGTTCAATCCCAGGTACTTCAAAAAAAAAAAAAAAAGAGAATGCTGGTACACAACTGAATGCATCATTCTCTTATGGTTTGTCTCATGTGCTGGGCAAAATCAATTGATTCTGTGTGTTCCCAGACCAGTAAAGTAATTTTATTTTCTATGTAGAAAATAATCCATTTCCGACTCATAGATGTAAGAAATAATTATACTCACCAAATATTTGTTGCATGGGTTTTCTTATGGTAGACCAGAATGAAAACTGAAGACCTGGATAGACTGAGGCCAACACTAGGGCACAATTAATTGAAACATAATGTGCCATTTAGAAATGAAATGATTTCTCATGCCAGGCAAAAAAAAAAAAAAAAAAAAGTGTGTTCTGCTCACATGTTCTGACATATCCCCTCATTTGTTCCACATTCAAGGAGGGACGTACCTTTGGATTTGATTTGTAATTTAGGTTCTTTTTAACTTCTTAATTGGGAAAAGAATAGGACATTAGTATATTTTTTGACAGTCCTAATTCCTCACTTATAAACATAATTTGCAGAACAGATCATTCTGTAAAAATGAGTTTGGCAGATGACTGAGGCTAGCATGATAAAGGGGCAGAAGTTTTGAATGCAAGTTTTCTAAAATTGAGAACAGTTTCCTGGTTTACTAAAGGGGCAGAAGTTTTGAATGCAAGTTTTCTAAAATTGAGAACAGTTTCCTGGTTTCTTAATTATAATGGACTTATCAACATAATTGAATGGTCCCCATGGCATAGCTATTGTAATAACCTTTTAAAGCAATGTCTTTCCCCCTGGATTTGTGCTTTGCCTTATCCCTTCCTTGCCTCTGGGATTGCCCTCAGAAAAAGGAAAAGCACAGAGTACAAAGGGAAATGGAGAGGAAGAATGAATGCATTTCATACTTACCACTACATTTCTCTGGTTCCAAGTCCCCAATCCCTGCTCTGATTTTTCAGTTGGCTCTGTGGCTACTTTCTCCTGTGCTGCAGAACTTTATTCTGGGCTTGCTTGTCCTCAGTCTCCTGTCCATCTCTCCTCTCAGCTTGCCCCTGGCTGTTGGGATGGGTGGCTGTTTGCAGAGGAAGCTCACTGGTCTTGTGAGCAAGTGCAACAATACTGGAAAATCCTTGTTCTGGTTGGACCTCTCTGGTTGCATTTTTACTGTAATGAAATTATTATGAATGGTGTTTAGATACTACAGTTAAATTCTCATCTCACAGCAAGATTTTTGGGTTTCCCTCAGCATCTGATCACCATTTATAATATTTGAACGGAGAAATATGTTCTGCATGACAAGGAAGTTTGTCTTCTCATGGGATATACATGGTGTACCGCCTGTGTTATATTGTGCGGTAATTCTTTAATGACTTCAGGAAAAGTTTGGGGTTAGGGAAACAGTTTTTGCCCTTTCCTGAAATGTTAACTGTCATTTCGCTTGTTGCTTGTGCATTTTCTCTGGCCCTGTCCTACTCTTTTTCTGATTTGAAGACATAAATTTTTAGTGGTCTGACAAAGTTAGAGCACCCGATTCCTTAGAATTGTTTCCCAATTCAGCAAATAACCATGCCTGAATAAGATGTCTAAGATGTATCTGATGAGAGAATGAGGTATATCTTAGTGCAAACCAAATATGCTAGAAGCTTACCTAGAATGCCTGAGGTCCATGCTAAAAGCTTACCTAAGATGTGGAAGATATATATGCTAATTCAAGCCTATTGAGAACTGAAACAAAAGGACCATTTGGCCTTTCCTCTCTGTATAAAAGGGACTCAAAAATCTTATTCGGGGCTCGGGATTGAAACAGAAAGCTCCCGAGTCCAGCCGATTGACTATGAGGTGCAGAGGTGCCCAAAGATGTACTTACCAAATCCAATGGATGTGTCATGATGATGGGAATGAGTGTTGCTGGGGGGGGGGGAGAGGTGGTGTGGGGGGGTGGGGTTGAATGGGACCTCACATATATATTTTTAATGTAATATTATTACAAAGTCAATAAAAAAAAAGGAAAAAAAAATAAACCATTTTTCCTTCTCAAAATCATTGCTGAGTCCTGGCCTCTCTATATGCAAATAATTGAACCTCTCAAATTCTACAACATTAGTGTGAATACTTAACATTTGTTTTGTATTCTCAGAGACTTCTAATACAATAAAGGGATTTAAACTTAATTATCTATATTGAGGCTGACAAAAATAATTTTAGGTTAATGATGCTTTAGAGCATATAAAAATTCTGTCATTAGCTTTTTAAAAATTAGGTAGATTTGTGTTCATTTAAAGTACTTTAGAGAGACTTCGGTCCAAAATAAAGTATTTACCTTAGTGCTTTGACTGGAAATGGCCTATAAGATATCACCATTTTAAAAAGGAAACTTTTATTTTTACTGGGATACATTTTTTACTATTTTCTTAGGAACTATAGGTTTCTGTTTAATATATTTGTCATATTTTAATTTTGTTTTCCATCTTCTAGGTAAAACCTCATACATATCAAGGTAAGCATTTAGGTTTCCATTAGTTTTGTAATATATTCTCCATACTGGTATTTCATGAGGATGCTAATTCAACTAAAGGGAATATGGTGACTTCTGATATCTGGTTGACTTCTTATTTCTTGGAGTTTCCCTGTTGCTGGGTTATTCCCCCGTATGACAGAGTAGATGGAGATGTAACCAACTGAGAAAGGAGACCAGGAAGAGGAAAATGTTGAGGAAACAAGTGATGATTTGAGTCTGAAATTTGCAAGGTTTGTCCATAACTTGGCTCTTGGGTAAAAGTAAAGATGAATCTGAAATTGTTTGTGCCTGCTAAAACCTCAAGGCTCAGAGAAAATTCTAGATAATACTGGATGTAGTATTTGTTATAAATGAGGTTTAAACAAAAGTTTGTGAGTGTTAAGTGGAGGGAGCCATTAATTTCAGTGGAGAATGAGTGGAAAGGAATATGATACAAAGTGGAGATAATAAACTCAGCGAATGTTTCATTGATTGTGATGAGTAAGTGCTTAAGTGGTGGTGTCTGTTGAGATCCAGGGAAGCTGCCTGCCTAAATTAAAGTCCCCCTGTTGCTGATGTTAGTTCCAGGATTGGTAGCATTTGTATGGTAAGAACAGTGATTTCAAGCAATAGAGCATTCGTGTTGGGTAAAGAGAAGGTAAGTGTGCAATTTGGGGTCAGGTGAGAGAATAAAATGCCAGGTGGAGGAGGAGGGAATACTGGACCCTGATCTAGATGATTTACATGTGTTATCCTTCTGTGAGGTACAGGTACTTTATGTATATTGTTTTCCTCGGCAGTAGGTGCTAGCATTCACATCTTGGAGATGAAAATCTTGAGTCTTAGTGGAATTTTGAATTGTCCAACATCTCTAATAGGCTAACTGGTAAAGCTAAAGATAGACCTGTGTGTACTCATTCCATTGTCCTTACCCTTCACATCCCCGCACTCTGATTCTTATGAAATGGAATCTGCTGGGCAGTAAGAAAATTAGAGTCCTGTGGCTAGGCCAATAATGTAACACTTTAGAAGGGACTTTAAGGAATTGTAAAATAAATAGCCTTAGAAGAGGGGAGAATCAGAGAGAATAATTTTTAAAACAATCGCAGTGACCTGTTTCTTTACCTTGATATTTAGAATTTGTAGTATGTATAGAGTGTGCAAATTTCTGTTTCATCACTGGTAATGATAAAGCTATTTAATGTACTTTCATTTTCTAAGAGTGATATAAATGAAAAGAGAGATAAGCTCTTTAGTTCTTTTTCTTATCACATGGGATGTTTATTTTTTGTTTATTAAAGAAGCTTTGCACCTCAGTTGTAGACTTTTTCACATAATTCACTTGTGTACACATAAAAAGAATAACAAGAGGGAGACAAATTGATAAAAAGTATTTCTACTACCTACATTCAAATTTCTACTCTCAGAGTGACTTTTCAACAAAAAGTCACTGATGTCTCTGTTTTTCCACACAAATAAAATCTTCAGGCCTGCTATCGATGCAACATTTTATAGAGAACCCTCCATTATTGAGAGATGAGTTCTTTTATTGATCTCCCCATCTTTGAAAAAAATAGGAATCTCATGGAAATAATGTTTTTCATTTTTATTTTTTTATAAACTTTTTAGAGAAGTGCTTAGCATTACAAGAAAATTACACTGAAAGTATAGGGAATTCCCATATAACATGCACACCCATGCACTGTTTTCCCTATTATTAACATCTTATATTAGTGTAGTACATTTGTTACAATTGATAAACCAATATTGAAGCATTGCAACTAACCAGAGTATTGTTTACATTATGTTTTACGCTTTGTACTGTACGGTTTTATCAGTTTTGGCAAAAGTATAATGCCATGTGTCCATCATTGCAGTATCGTACGGAAAAATGTTAGCATCTTAAATATGCCCTGTGTTCCACCTATTCATCCCACCCACTCCCTTCTAAAACCCTGCCATATCAATGCCACAATTTCTTCTCTTAACACTAGCTGAAAAAAAATAACTACTTTGATCTGGTTACACTTCCCCCTTATGTTGATATTTATTTATAAGTATAGAATGCCATGGAATTAAAAGATGCTGTTTTCATGCATGATGCTAATACTGTATAGATAATTTATGTCTAAAAGGAAGATAATGTACCTTTGCAGTTAATAAAATAGTGAATTCAATTTTGGGTTTTCCTAATAATCTTAGAGATTGTTTTTCTTTGTTTTTAGTCAATTTACAACAAATTTCTAACAAGATCAAGAATTTCATGGACGAAAATGCTGAAATTGCCCAAAAAATATCCATTTTGGAGCAGAAGGTATAATTTTCCTTTCACCATTTTTTCCCATGGCTTCACCTTGAATTGCTTCCCTTTTCCTGTAGTTCAGGTATTATGCTACTTTTTCTTTCATCTTGTAAATTTATGTCATCATGTTCTTTAGATAGTCCAAATTCAAAGCAAACACTATCTGTGCAAAGTAATGCTTTCAGTAAGATGGTTTTACTAGCACTATAATTAATGTTTTATCATGAATGGCTCTTTTATTATATAGACCAGTGAATTCAAGAAATGCATAAAAGAAACCAAGAGGGAATTTAATGTTCTTTCTGATGAGGCAAATAAATTTAAGGTAAATATCCCTTCTTTTCCTTAATTATATTTCTAAAACAGAAGAAAATAGTGAATATTACTGATCTTGATATGATTTATTGCAGGATAACATCAAAACACTTAACGGGAGTAATGAAATGCTGAATCAGAGCATTGAAATTACACGTGTGGCCTTGATTTTTAAGAGAAATGAGGAAATAAAAAATCAGATCTTGGTAAGAGTTTTGCTCTTAAGGTGTTACCATAATTTATACATTGTGTACGTTGTGTGGATTTCTATTGCTATTGATAGCAGTACGTGGGAGTCTGGGAATCTGAAAAATGTGAACAATTGTCTGGATTTTCAGGCACTAGTATTAAAAGACATTTGATTTCTTCAAGCCTAGGCAATATTTGTTTTCCCCAAACCCTGGTTAATTCTCACATCATTAGGTACTTCCCACCAAGTTTCATAAACTGAGAAACTGTGGGAGAGATGATTCTAAATGCCTATCCAAGGAGAATAGTCTTTGCCTTAACACAAAACAGAATTTTCTAGGTGATGAAGATTTTTATCTACCAGTAAGGAAAACCTTTCATTTGAGCTGCTTGACTTGGATGATATAAAACCTTCTGTGTGGTTACCTTGTCATTCAGTCATCAAGCATTATTTGAAAAGCATAAACGTTGTGGATGTAATCAAATATTTTTGCTTCCAGTATCTTTCCATTCCTCTTTTCTTTATGTGGTTGACTTACTCCTAAATCCAAATTAGAGCACCTTCTTTTATGTCAAAAAGCAGATCTAGAGGAGGGATATGTTCTTTTGACTTCCTCCTTTTTACCTTATTGCCTTTTGAAATCCGGAAATATGTTTTGTTTCTTTCCTATGTGCTGATACAGAGAGAAAATATTTCTCTTAGGAACAAGAAAGATGAGGTAAAAATAAATCCCATAGTTTATATAAAATAGAGAACTTAAAAAGCATACTTCCTGGATGACATTTTTCAAGTCAGTTTTAAAATCAGGAGATATGAGGACAAGTTTGTTTTAAAATCAGGAGATATGAGGACAAGTTTGTTTTCAGATTGGCAAAAATTTGAAATGTGACTCCAGGATTAGGGGTATTTGCTTACTTCTGCATTTCTTTTCCTTGGCACTATTTCTTGTGACCATCAGGATTTTTGCTTCTCCTGTCACACCACAATCAGTTTCTAACCTGAGTCACCCCAAGGGCTGATGACAAGATAATTAGAACAAAAGTCAGGTCTTTGATGACCCTGCTTGGGCAGTTACTGCTCCAGTGACCAAGTGAGGGTGGTTACGGTGGAGTTCAAGATATGGCACAGACTCTTACTGGGAGACACTGAGATAAGATCCTTCCACTCACATGGAAAATGGATCATGCGTATGAACTGTCTATCCCTTAAATATTGTTATTCAGGCACAAATGTGCTTTCTGAGGCATGTTCTAAACTCGACCAGCTTACTTAACAGCTAATTCTGGGGCCCAAACACGCAATTCTGTCTTCACTGTAGGGTTGATGGTGGGAGCACCTTCACTCCTTTCCTTCAAGGCTATAAGCTGAAATGTTTGGAATGTGAGGCCAACAAGGAGACATAGATTCCTTCTTCCTTGCTTCAGTCATATGATGCTAACATCTCTTGTGTAAAAATACTGAATTATTTCATACAGGTTTTATCTCTTTCCAGATGCAGCAACAAATTGAAGGTAGAAAGGAGCACTCTGAGCTCCTTGAAAAAATCAAGTACCTGGAAAACAAACAGAAAGACATGGAAAAAGCTATGACTGAGAAAGACAATACTATTGCTGTAAGTTCATCTCATGGATAAACTTTTAAATCTCCTTAACTAAAAGGGGGTCTTCATTCTAACGGTCTTTTTTCACTTTTTAGGCTTTGACTAATTGTATTGCACAGTTGAATGAGTCATATGAATCTGAATTTGAGGACAAAAATCTTGGCGTTAATGAAGTCCTGACAGGTAAGATGACTCTCAGGGAGGCTGGATCCCTTATGCTGTAGTTAAGGACAGAAGTACTTTCTTGATTAGGCTGCACCTCCTAACTATTTGCACGGTGGGGGCCTATTACTGGTTTTGTTATATGCTTGTTTCTGTCCAGCTCCGTTATATGAGTTATATGCTTGTTTCTGTCCAGCCTTTGCTTTCCTTTCCATTAAAAGCAAATTATACCTCAATTAAACTCTTGTTAAACACGTATCCCCACACAGTGTGATACCTCTTCATATCCTCTGGATGAATATAATTAAAAGGAGAGAGAATAAGAACTATTGACTAGGATCTAGAAATTGGAACCGCTCATACATCACTAGTGTGAATGTAAGAGGGCAATACTTTTGGAATCATCCTGGCAGTAACTCAAAAAGTTAAATATAGTTGTACCATCTGATCTTGGAATTCCACTTGTAAATATAACCCAGTGGAATGACAGCATATGTCTACAGAAAAACTTGTACGTGGGTACTAATTGCAGCAGTATTCATAATAGCCCAAATTGGAAATAAACCAAATGTCCATGAACTAGTTAATGGATAAATAAAATGTGATATTTCCATGTTTTAGCCAAAATTCTCTAGAAAAATAGAACTGACTGAATACATGTGTGTGTGTGTGTTTGTGTGTGTGTGAATTGGCTCACATGACCCAGGAATTTGGCAGACTTAAATTCCATAGGGCAGGATCCAAGTTGCAAACTCTGTAGTAACAATGAATTCCCTAGGAGAAGGAGAAGCTGAATGGCTTCAGTAGGCATAAAAATTCTTTTTTTCTGACTACTTAAATCCTAAATTCTCCCTTTAAGACCTCCAGCTGAGTAAATGAAAAGATTATTCATTCAGAAAGCAGTTAACTTTTTTGGTTGTAGGTATAATCTGCCATAAATACAAATGACTGGTCAATGTTTTAAATCTATGAAACACTCTCACAGTAAGAACTATGCCAGTACTTATTTGACCACACAACTGGACACCATAACCTAGCCAAGTGGGCCTGTGAAATTAACACTTACCATATAATGGAATGTAACCTGGCAATAAAAAAGGAGGTATCCATATATGCTATGTGTAGATAAACCATTGTAACATTATGCTATGGAGAAGAGCCAGATGCAAAAGATCACATTGTATAATTTCATAAAATTCAGGAATAGGCAAATCAAAAGAGAAAAAAAAGTAGATTCGTGGTTGCCAGGGGATAGAAGACAGAGTTTTGATGGAAGTGGCAAGAGATTGCTAATGGGTAATGGATGCTAATGGTTCCTTTGGGGGTGAAGGATAATGCTCTGAAGTTCGATAGTGGTGATTGTTTCATGACTATAAAGAAACTAATAACCACGGAATTGTACACGTTGAAAAGGTGCATTTGTGGTATGTGAATTATATTCCAATTTCTTAAAGTGCATTATAGTTGATCAGTTCTGCTGACTAACTCGTTTTTCCTTTCAATGTTTGAAAATGATAATGGAATAAGCCTCTATTTTCTTGGAAAACTTTAGAAGCATGAAAACTTAAAGTTACAAAACAAAGAAATATAAAGCAATTAAACTCTTCTGGTTTTTTAGATGTGAATAGAAAGATGGAAATTCCAGCGACACAGATGATGGATGTCTCCCAGGTATAACAATTTTTACAGAGTATTCTAGTACTACCTGGATTCTTATACGCCCTGAATTTTACAGTATTTCTCTTTCTGAAATTCTTAGACAAAAGCAGCAATATCAGCACCTGAGGATGACCTGGAAAAATTACAGTTTAGACTGGGATCCATGACGACTACTAAATGTAACCTGGAGGGTATGTTGCCTGTTTGGAAAATTCCCCACTTAGCAGAAATGATTTTACACTGGAAAGCTAAAAAATGGCTTCATGCTTTCAGGATGCCAATCTCTCTCCTCTCCCTACCTCAAACAGGTTCACTACTTTTAAGTCCATATGCAAACACATGGGGGGGAAATATTTTATCTTTTCAGAATATCTAAAGCAACTGGAAGATGAATGCAATGCTTTGAGGTCTGTGAAACATGCCAAGGAAGAGGAATGCAAAACCCTAAGCATGAAATTAGAGATTTTTGATGAAATCTATGCACAGAGAAAGATGTCTGCAGAAAAGTAAGGTTATTTTTGAACAGTGTAGATAATTGTTTTTTATATAATTAACCCAGTATTTTTGCTGTTTTCAATCTGTGCAGAATGAGCTTTATCCTTTCTGTCTTCAATTCCATATTCTATAGTTTATAAAATCCCTGCTCCTGTGTTTTTAATGATCCATGCCTTTTCTGTTGTGGAAATAAATGAAAAAACCCAAAGAAGAACAGACTAACTATAAATGGCTCTCTTTGGTAAGAGAGTCAACACCACCACTCATTTTATGCAGCAAGTCAAAGGCAGGCAGGGGAATGGAAAAGATTTAGTAGGAAAGGAAAAGGAAGATTCTACATATGTCCTGACTGTAGACTGTTGTCATGAGAAAGCTGAGATTGGCTAACTAGAAGTGGGGCATCCTACGTGGCTGGTTAAGCATATTTGGCCTCCCCCGTTGGGCATAATTTGGAAGCAGGGGCAAAAAAGTAGGGAAGTTGTCAGTTAATGTTCAGATTCTCACTATTTTTGTGTGATTGTTACAGGGTTTGTGGTTTGCCTTCCTCAACTGAAAGTGTAGATACTGCACTGATGGCTACAGTTAGTGGGCCAGAGTTTCCTGGTTAGTTACTGTAGCTAAAGGTGGTTTGCAGTTTGCTGGTACTTGTCCATTAATATGTTCAGGCTCTCACATTGTTCTACCAGTTAATTCATATTTGCTTTCTCTATGACCAAGTAGCCTAATTTGGACTTCTCTTCCCTTTGTTGTAGTACCTCTTACAATTGTTTTGTGTTTTTTAGTAGGATAAAATCTTTAAGGACTTGAAAAAACTTTAGGTATAAAAGGTGTCATATTATTTTTTACTCAATAAAAAGCAATTATCCAGACCAACTGCTATAAAATGTGGCTTGGCAAGAATGCTGGAGGTTTAGAACATAGAAAGAGCTCTTTGGTAAATCTACTTGGGTAATTCATTACTTCTCAGAAGAATACATCTCAAAATTTGGAGTTAGATAACATATCCTTGTACCAGGAGGATGATGCATTCTGTTTCCACGAGGAAAGAACACGGTAACTTGCATTTGAGAAGCCCTCGTATCCCTTCCAATGCATCATTTATTTTGGCTCTTTCTTATTTGTATCCTTTTCACTATAATAAGTACGTCACTTTCAGAGACATTTGTGTATCGTTCCGGCAACTTAGTGGACCCTTGATTATGGGAACCCATACAACTTTATAACCAGTTTCTCTGAAGCATGCATGGCCTATGCCCTTGAACTTGTGGTTGGTGTGGAGTGGAGGCAGTCTTACAGAAGCTTGCCCTTGATCTCTGAAGTCTTGAATAATTCTGTGTAGAGTCAGACTTGAATTGAATTGAGTTGCTGTTGAAAGTTTTATGTTATTTCAGTCTACATAAATTTTATAGTGCTATTTGAGATCTTCCATGAAAATACCAGACTTACTGTAAATGGGTTTCTTGTAGCTGTAGAAATTTAAACCTGTGGATATACTTTTTAATCCATCTATGTGGCTATCTCTGAGAAGACCTCTCTTGCTGAGCAAATACAGTTTAGTCTTTTTCATTGTCCAGGCCACTACTGTTTAATGCCATTAAACAACAAAACCAGGCAGTCACTTTTCTGTCATTTAGGGCTCATGTTTAATGGCTTTTCAAAAACAAATCTCTGCAACCTATAGATCTTTGGTTCCTCAACAACAATTTTTATTTTGCTGAGTTTTGGGGGGAGAGTCAAGCTTTTTATTAGAGAAGTAGTAGATTTACCGAAAAAGAATGCATAAAATACAGAGTTCACATATTCTACCCTATTATTAATAACATGCCTTATTGTGATACATTTGTTAGAATTCATGAAAGAACATTTTAGAAGTTTTTTATTCAAGCAACCTATATACAACTTAAAATGTCACCTTTTATCCACCTTCGCATATATAATTCAGTGCTATCAATTACATTCACAATGTTATGAATATATTGTCACCATTTATTACCCAAACTTCATAATCACCTGAAATAGC
The DNA here is from genome assembly GCF_030445035.2 of Dasypus novemcinctus. Classification (NCBI taxonomy): domain Eukaryota; kingdom Metazoa; phylum Chordata; class Mammalia; order Cingulata; family Dasypodidae; genus Dasypus; species Dasypus novemcinctus. The sequence goes on along the minus strand of NC_080695.1, from coordinate 52,488,627 downwards.
CACAATTGTTTTTAATCATGAAATGGATTCAGTTGCTCCTTCATCCATGACGGTCCCCTTGTTTGTTTGCTACCCTCTCTGTCTCAAAGCCACTGAGTTCAGACCCTGATCTTGTTTCTTGTCCTGGTATCCTAAATGATGTACTTATCTCCAATTTCTTGTCTTTACCTGCCTCTTCCAGGCTCTGATCCTTCCTCTTCAGAACTGCTAGTGTAAACTTGCTCAACTGTACATCATCCATGTCATTCCAAGCTTACATTCTAAGGAGGATGCTCTGCTCCCTCCAGAGTCAAATCCAGGTTTTTCAGCAGAATACAGGGTGTTTCTCCTCGTAGATCCCTGCTATCATATTCTTGCTGCTTATTCCCTCCAGTTTCCTCTCAAGTGTATAGTGCTGCAGCCCCCTCCCGAGCACTCTTGAGCCACCTAAAACTTTATTTGACTTAGTGCATACCATTAGCCCCACAACAAAAATGTTCTATTACATTCTTTCTGCGTGGCAACCTCCTGCCCACTGAGGTCTCTATGCTCTTCTAAGTATCTTCTAGAGGATGATGATGCAAGAACAGATGAAGAGACAAAAAGACAGGTCATTGTTTCAAATGTAATATGACCCCTGAAAAATGAGTTTGAATCTACACATAACGGGCTTTAAATTATCCTTTTCCTCTTCTTTCTTCCCATCTTTCACAGACTTATTTATTCTGAATTTTTCCCACTGTTTGAAAGACATATGACCTTTTACTCTTCTTTTTGTAATTACCCTAAAATGGTCTTCCTCTTGCCATATTCACGTCTTATATGTATTAATATTTTATCTCTTCCTAACTTTTAACTCTACTATCTTCCTGAAATATTTGATATTACAATAAATATATTTAAATCTATGTATGGTTTAACCCCACAAGACTTTAGTGTATTGGACATGTTCTATGGAAATTTCTTTTTAGATATGTTTCTTTTATCATTTTGCAATCTTCATTGTTTCCTACATCTTCAGACTTCTGTCAGATTTTTTCCATTTATCTGAAGAAAATACTTTAATAAACATCCCTATGGTTTATTATTTGAATGACAAAATGTTTATATTAACTCTTTTTTTAAAAAGATATTCCCTTTGACTTTGATTTTGCAGTTAGTTACCACAAAGAAAACCTATTGTCTTCAATGCCCATTGATTTTTTGAAGGAAAGAAATAAGAAATATTCTTATTTTTGATCTTCTGAAGCTGTCCCACCCAGCGCTCTTGCTTTCTTTTTGATTTATAATTGATTTTGTTTTCCATTGGTTTTTACTGAGATATACCTGGTTACTGATTATGTGTGTGTATTTATACTGTTATCATTAGCCTGCCTTGAAATTTTGTTGTAATGTCTTTCCTCGGTTTTGAATTAACTCAGCTATTATCTCACTGTATTAGTCAGCCAAAAGGATGCTGATGCAAAATACCAGAAATCTGCTGGCTTTTATAAAGGGTATTTATTTGGGGTAGTAGCTTACAGTTACCAGGCCTTAAAGCATAGGTTACTTCCCTCACCAAAGTCTTTTGCCACATGTTGGAGCAAGATGGCTGCCAATATCTGCCTGGGTTCAGGCTTCCTCTCTTCCCAGGGCTTGCTTCTCTTTCCTCACAACCAAGCCCCTCTGTGTGCTTACTTCCCGGGGCTCCAGTTCAAGACTCCAGCATCAAAACTCCAACATCAGATATCCAACTCTGTCCTTTTCCATGTCTTTTATCTGTGAGGCCCCACCCACCAAGGGTTGGACCTCAACACCCTACTGACATGGCCCAATCAAAGCCCCTAATCATAATTTAATCATGCCCAGGTACGGACCGGTTTACAAACATAATCCAATATCTCATCATATGATGCTTCTGTCTCACTCTTTCCTTCTGAGAGTCCCTTTAAACATTTTCCTGCTTCCACAGTGTCTCCTACTTCTCTTTCTAATTTTTAATCTCTTTTATTGCATTGACATCATGCCAGGTACTTTTTCCAAGAAATTTTCCTATGCCCTAAATCACTCATCTGTTGTGGTCAAACTTGCTGTTGAAACTATTCTTAGAGTTCTTAATTTGATGTACTTCATTTTTCAGTTTTATAGTTTCTAGTTCTTTGATAAAATTTGTCGTCTGACCTTTAAATTTCTTGAAAATTTAGGCAGTTATTTTAATGTGTGAGTGATGAAGCAAAAGAGTCCCTCATCTTCCAGCAAGCATCAGGTTTAGCTTTATCCCATCTCAAGTCTGAAGCAAGCGTTGCTCTGCCCTTACTGGCAACTTGTTTGAGGTAAACTGTGAGCCATATTAGGGCCAGAGCAGTGCTCTGTACCCCTTGACATCCTTACCTTACTGCACACCATCTCCATGATAGTGACTACAGAGAGCACTTGCTGAAGTACGCCCTGGGTGGCCAGAAACAAGTGCATAAATCTTACTTTCTGTGTGTGTGTGTGTGTGTGCGTGTGTCTTTTCCCTCATTCCTAGAGATTTTTTTAAATAATGTTCTTGATTTATAGAAAATCAAGAGTCATTTTGGGAAGTTTGAATGAGAACCCCCCCAAAAATTAACACAAGACAACATAGCAAATCAAGCATTCTTTGACCATTGTCCTTTGCCAACACTATCAGTGAACTGAATCCAGTTAAAGATTGATACCCTGAGCTTGAAGGTTGTACCTAAAATCTCTTTGGAGGGAAAATATTCAGACTCTGGGGAAGGGGAGATCATTTTTTAATTCCATAGATGTTGCCTTTACTAAGATTTGCCTTTTTTCTCAACCAGAAACTTCTGAAGGAGGTGTTAGACATTCCACTTCTGAGCTGTGGGAATGTCATGTAGCTAACTGCACATTTTTAATAATGCCAAATCCTGCAGTTATCTCTTTTTATCAGTGTTATTCATAAGATGTGCAATCAAAAACGTCTTCCCATAGAGAAATCAGACCAATAACCATCTCCTGTTTCATCCTAATCTGATTAGTTGTGACAAATTGGTCAATCCTCATTTCCCACATGGAATTAAAAGTTCCACCACAAATGACTTTCCCCCAAAGGTCATTTAGAATGTCTCATATGTACTATTTACATTTGCTAATTTTATTGACTATTGAGTAGGATCTAATGAAGGGAAGGTCCAAAAGTAGACAACTTGCCAGCAGTCCAGAGTTTGTCAAAAGGAGACTTGCATCTTTCCTCTAATCGTGTTTGTGAACGTATGCATTTATGTGGAAGAATGGAAAGGACATTTGAATGAAGGTCTTCAAAGTGATGGGAGGGAATAAACATGAATTTCACAAGTGAATGGACAGTGTTGTGTATTTATTTCTCATCTTAGGAAACTTGAGCATGAAGAGCACAAGCAGCAGAAAACCCAGAAGGAGCTGTCAGCTGCAGAGGAAAAAAACAGTTTGGCTATGGAGGAAGTAGAGAATTACAAGTGAGCTCACCTTCTCACCACCAGCAGTTTGTGTATCCAGTGTTGAATGTTTTTGAACTATTGTACATTATTTAGACCCAAGTAGTTCAGAAACATAAATATATGATGAGAAGAAATTGGGAATTTACACAAGGGAAAAAAGTTACTTTTATGAAAGAAGAAAAATGTTCAGTTACTAATACTTTATTGATTCCCAGCGCTAGCCAGAAATGGGGGTGATGTAATTGTTGGGATCCCTAAGGAAGTTTGGCATAGTGATAATACCATTTGACAGACCAAGTTGTCATAGCCATGGGAAATATGGACTGAACATAAGGAAAGTAAGAAAAACACATTAAAATGAAAGATACTCATTCTAGGATTGATTAGAGAAATTTTAAGAATGGGTCAAGACATGATGAAATGTAAGCTGAGATATTTCCAATTGGTAAGTAGTAAATAAACTGAGACAATATCTTTGATCCTACTGTACTCTTAAAATCATGTGAAGTATGTTTTAATTTGTATAGGTGAAGTCTATAAGGGTGCAGTTTATAGGGTCCTGGGAATATAGAAAGGATATTTGATTTTGTGGTCACTACTTTGCTTTATCTGATGAAAGTGATTGTAACTCATAGGAAAATAATTGAAGAAATGGAGAAAAAACTACAGCAAGCAGAGAGCTCATTCAAACAAGAGGTAACAGTCTTTCTATTGGCAATCCCAGCATTCTACAGCATCTAACTCATATATAAGTACTAGTCTTTAGAATCCCCAAACATATATATGTTTATATGTTGTGTTTTTCAGATTGCTCTTTATGAGAAGAAGGAACATGACAACTGGGTAGGATTTTGTTGTGGTGGTGGCTCCTTCCTTTTTTTCAGTTTCTACTACAAATGAATGTGCATGTATGTTTGTCCTCTATAGATCAGAATTCAGGATCTAGAGAGAGCGATGGTCGAGGAGACCAGAGCAGCTGCCTACTTGAGATGCAGGTACAGGATTTTTGGCATCCATTTTTTTCTCAGCATGTTTTTGAGTTTTTAAGGCCACATTATTTGGTATCAAATAAGGGATAGTTTTATCTTGTTCTAATGTTCATTCAATTCTATTCTTTCTTTGTGTTGAAGATTGGAAAAAAATCAAAATAAGAAGGCACAAGAAAAATGTGGCATTAAGGCCCCAATGCTGGGAAGAACTGACATGCAAAACCCTCCGTGCAGAGGTAGGAAGCATTTTGTGAAGAGCAGCAACTTAATTTCTGCTGGAAAATCCACATAGAGTGCTTTTTGTTCCACTTGGCTGTCCTCGTGCTGCCAGAAATTGTCCTACGAACTTAGTAAAGAAATCAGATTGTCTTACTGGGATGACAGGGTATTGTTGTCAAAGGGTCCCCCAGTCAGAATGTCTCCTTGTCTGTCTCCTGTGAATGGTGGAGCTCACACCTGTCCACTGAAAACGCACACCTGCTACAATGACCTCTTTGTTATTCTCAGATGATGATGAAGCATCCATAGAAGATCATTGGGTCAAAGTTCATTCCCCCCTTTAGGGTATATGGTTCAAGGAGTTTTTTCTCATTTCTTTTAGAATATGGACTAAATGTCCTGCCTCAGGAAGAAATTTTCCTGATTATTCTGAGAGGAATAATAGTGTACTGTAAGATCTTTTAAAATCAAACACTTATTTAAAATTTTTTGAGTTTCTTCTTTTTCTTCATGTGTTCTAATATTTCGTTATGAATTATAGTACTTTATCCATACATTAAATTTCCATGTAAATTTACTCATCCTACATCAAGTCTACTACCCTACAATTGTACTATTAAACCCAATAATTATCTTCTTATTACTATTAATGCCTCTAAGTCCATTTCTTTTTTATTATCTTTTTTTTAAAGATACATAAGTCACACAAAATGCTACAATAAAAAATATAAGAGGTTCCCATGTACCCCACACACCCCACTCCTCCCACACTGACAACTTCTTTCATTAGTGTGGTACATTCATTGCACTTGATGGGTACATTTTGGAGCATTGCTACACAGCCTGGATTATAGCTTATGTTGTAGCTTACACTCTCTCCCAGTCAGTTCAGTGGGTTATGGCAGGATATGTAACGTCCTGCATCTGTCCCTGCAATAACATTCAGGACCACGCCAAGTGCCAAAAATGCCCCCCATATCACACCTCCTTTTCCCTCTCCCTGCCTCCAGCAATTCCCATGGCCACTGTCTTCTCATCAATGAGATAGTTTCTTCCATTGCTAGAGTCACAATAATTCTATAGTAGAGTACCAATAAGCCCACTCTAATCCATATTTGATTCCTCCATCCTGATGTCCACTTCACCTCTAAATCAAGAAGGGGTGTAAGTCCATTTCTATGCATAAAATTTCTAAATTACCTGGCCAATATAGGAGTCAGGTTACACAGAGATAGAAAGATTTAAAAATATCCACCTGTGGTTTGAAGAACAGTTCCAGTGAGGTTAATGTGTAGGATTTAAAGATATTCTTCCTCTCCAAGGCTGTTCTTATTTTAATTTTCTAACTTGGCTTAGATTGCAAGGCATTTACACGATGTGTACGGGGAGATCCCTGGTTTTAATGTCCATTGCCAGCTAGTATGATCCCTAAACCATCCACTTTTCCTTGATTTGGTTTGAATACACCCATGTTCTGTGATGTCATTCTCAGTGGTCAGGGGATGTGCCTCCCCCTTGTCTTAAAGGGCCACCTGAGATATCTTAGGACTGGTGAGGGAACTAAGTGAGGTAAAGAGCCCAAGATGAATGGAGGAAAGGAGTGGGGGGTTTGTTATTCTTCTGTAAAGAAATATGCAAATCAGGGTAAACCTTGGCGCGGTCTCTGACCTTTGTCTGATTCAGGACCTGGTGCAGCTCCCGTGAAGAACAACAACTCCAGAAGCTCATTCCCTGCCAAGATGATGGAAGAAGGCAAGGTAAATGCTGCCATCCTTTTCATGCATAAGTAAATATTTCAGGAAAATTGGATCTTTTCATATAACACCCTCTTCTTGCCTCATTCTCTTCCTTGTTCATTGATATCTTTGCTGTCTCTTTACAAATAGAAAACTCTTCCCCCAAGTCCTGAAGCCTTCCCATTCCCAGCTTGCCATTTTGCTGGCACTTCCAGGAGCTTTAAGTCCTTAAGAGGGTATGTTAGCCAGCAAAGGGGGTGCTGATGCAACATACCAGAAATCAGTTGGTTTTTATAAAAGGTATTTATTCGAGGTAGCAGCTTACAGTTACCAGGCCATAGAGCATAAGTTTCTTTCCTCACCAAAGTCTCTTGCTCCGTGTTGGAGCAAGATGGCTGCCAATATCTTCTAGGATTCAGGCTTTCTTCTTTTCCCAGGGTTCATTTTCTCCAGGCTCAGCTCCTCTGCTTTCCCCACAAGGTCAGCTGTAGTCTATGAGGCTCTCTACCCTTTGCCTCACTCCACAAGGCCTGTAGACTAGTAGGCAAATGACTTGTTTCTCTTCCCGGGGCCTTCTGTCTTTCCTCACAACCAAGCTCCCTTTGTGTGCTTATTCCTGGGGCTCCAGCTCAAGACTTCAGCATCAAAATCTCCAACATCAAAACTCCAACCTCCCTTCTCTGCTCTGTGGTTTTACTGAGTCCTCACCCACCAAGGGGGTAGGATGCAACGCCTCATTGATGTGGCCCAATCAAAGCCTCAATCATTATTTAGTCAAGTAAAGTTAAACCAATACACTCTAATACGTCCGGAGGAAAAGACCAGTTTACAAACATAATCCAATATTCCATTTTGGAGTTCATCAACAATATCAAACTGCCACAGAGGGTGAGGAATTAAGGGCTAGCACTCCTCTATCTCTGGAAGGAACAGAATAAGAAAGGCACTTCCCTCCACTACTGGAAAATCATGGCACGCTTGATTCCTTACTAATCTCCTTTATTTGGAAATGTTGCTGGGTTACTGCATACTGGTTTTTGTTATTGTTATTACTTTATTCCATTCTTATATAAGATTATGAGATTATACATGTTTAGAACATCTTCTCTAATCCTCATATTTGAAAATGTGAAATGACATCCCTCCAACTTTGTTTGTAAGCTTCATGCAATTTGAATGCTCTTAGGGAAATCCATAATGAATAACATAATTCAGCATCGCGTCATCTCTATTGGAAAATGTGCTATAGCAGAATCCCAGCAGTCAGACATTAGGTAAATTCATCAAAATTATAAAAAATTACAAATTGGCAACACTGGAAGTGAAATAGTGAAGAGTGAAAATCAATTATTACCTGTATGGCCAATAAAGGTCTTGGAATACATTGGTGAAAGTATGTTCTTTATTGGTCTGTGTAAATGTTAATGTGGTAAATCCTCTTAACATATACTATGGGACTTCTCCACCTTGAAATCAGAATGCATTTATTTTAATTCTGTCATTTAGCATTCTCATCTGCAGCTCATGCAATACTTAAAATACAGTATAACCTATGAATTCAGACACATATAGCTGTGCCTATCTAACTTCTATTGGTAATAATGATTTTGTTTGAAAACATTTTCCCTGTTTCCACACTAGACTTCAGGAATATGCATCTCTCTAGTGCCCACGAGAGAGAAATTCCAGAGTAGAAGAACTATTTGTCAGGGAGAGAAGCAGATGGGGAAAAAACCGGGCTGGCAGGCAGACCCGGTGTCCATTCTGGCTGTGTCTCTTGCAAGCTGTGACCCTGGGCAAACGATCTAATTCTCCTCAGAGTCTCTATTCACCCAAATTTAGGTTGGTCCTTCTAACTTTCAGAGTTCTGTGAATGAGATATGACATGAAAGGCTTATCTAAGGTGTCTGAAGAGCAGCTATTTTTCTTTTGGTTTTCATTTTCTCTCGTTATGGTTTTAATGCAAATAGGTAGGTTTTGTGGTGATTGAAAGGGAGGTTTGAAAGGTGGTTTTGGGGAAAAAGTGTCATTTAGGAATATGCTCTTCTATTAATTGGAGTTACATCTATTACTTCCCTAGCATTTCCCTTGTCTTTCCTTACATGTTCTCACAGGGAGTGAAATAAGTGGCATGAGTGGTGACAGAAGTTCACCCTCTCGGCGTGTATTAACATCTCTAAGTAGCATGGGTGGGGCTGCGTGGGAGGGATGTGTTTTCCCACACTGGTACTCGTATGTATTGGATTTCAGTTTTCTTGATGTTGGTGGTTTTGTCTGTCAAATCAACATATTTCTTAACTTTGACTACTGCTTTGCAGGATAATATGGCTGCAAGTGGGCCCCCTCCTTTCCAAGGATCACCCTTCATGCCCTACCCCATGGGAGGCCCTCCACCACCACGAATGGGCTATTGGTGGCCTCCTCCACCCTGGTGGCTTCACCCACGGCCTCCACCTCCTCCATTTGGTAAGATGAAGTGAAAAGTCAGAGTCCAATTGTAAAGCACTTTCATTTACAACTCCTTTTTTTGTCTTTATTTTGTAATGTTACATTCAAAAAATATGAGGTCCCCATATACCCCCCACCCCCTTCACCCCACTCCTCCCCTCATAACAACAACCTCCTCCATCATCATGAGACATTCATTGCACTTGGTGCATACATCTCTGATCACCGCTGTACCTCATGGTCAGTGGTCCACACCATAGCCCACACTCTCCCACAGTCCACCCAGTGGGCCATGGGAGGGCATACAGTGTCCAGTAACTCCCTGCAGCACCATCTAGGACAGTTCTAACCCCCAAAAATGCCCCCATATCATATCTCTTCCTCCCACTCTGTACCCCCAGCAGCCACCATGGCCACTTTCTCCACAGCAATGCCACATTCTCTTTGATTACTCATCACAATAGTTCATGAATAGAATATCAGTAAGTCCACTCTAATCCATACTCTATTCCTCCATCCTGTGGACCTTAGAATGGTCGTGTCCACTCCACATCTCTATCAAGAGGGGGCTTAGATTCCACATGGATGCTGGATGCAATTCTCCTGCTTTCATACAACTCCTTCTTGTAAAGCCACACTTGCTTTGGCGCAGCTTTCCAATGCAAGTGTAATTCTGGTTGAGGACTTTGTAACTTTCCTCAAGTTACTTAGGATATATGATGGCCTTAATCATCTCCCCATACTGAGCTGGAAAGCAGATGTATCTTTTAGACAACAAAAGAGGCTGGTTTTAGAAAGCCAGAAATAAACAGTTCTGCAAATGTATATAGAACACTGATCTTGGCCTGACCGTGTAAGGGATAAGAAAAATTCCTACCTTCAAGAGCTTAAGATGTTTCTAGGAGAGAGATTAATACAATAAATGGCACAATGTTGACAATCACCCATAAGAGAAACACAAATGAAGGGCCCTGGAGGTCAAAAGAAAGGCCATATGAATCCCTGGATGCCCAGGGATACGTGAGTATGTTGCAGAAAAGGAAAAACTGAGTAGATGAAAAATGAATATTTCTTGAATCCAAGAACATGGACCTCAAAACAGTTCCTGCTGCGATAAGAGCTAGCTAGAGTTGGGAGTTGGAAGCCTAGCATGAGGCCCCAGCAGAACTGCTGCGTGAATGTTCAAAATGCCCAATAGTGGACAATGAAGTTATCTTCACCAGCATTTCTTTGTTGCCATAATACCCTGAGTTCATCGCCTGAAGTATATGTGGCTTTCCTCTTGGAGTCCTGACCTGAATGTAGTGAATTTGTTTGAAAAAAAAATTCTTTGTAGAATTTGGTAGTTTAATTCAGTTTTGACAGGATATTTTGCCTTACTATGCCCCAGTGAACCAAAATTGAAGACAGGATCTAGTCTTCTTTCAGGTATAGTCTAGGGGAACAACTCCCTTGGCCTCATAATAAGTCAGTCTTCTAGCAGAAAATTCATAACTTCATGATCTGCCTCAGCTCTACCTCTATCACCACATTCCAGCATTCCAATTCCTACCCCTGATACTTGTCTTCATGCCCACAAATACATCTTGCACTCTCCCAATAAAGTGCCTGTGTTCCTGCCTTTTACTCACAATACCAACTTTATCTGGATTCTACTCTTAATCTTAGCCCTTATATATATGAAACTGATATACTACTTGTTTTCTGAAGCCATTATGAGGACCAAACAATATACACATAAATAAAGAACCTTTCAAAATATCTAGTGCCTACTGCATACTTTTCCTACTCACGGTTTAAATGACATTACTTCCACACAGAAGATCTTCTAAAAGTTGTCCTGTGAGGTACATTAAATTGAACTAATACTACATCCAGTGAGTGTTCAGATTATTTGCAATTCCAATTTCAAAATTTAAGGCAAAGACTCCACCCCGCATTTATAAAAATTCAACTCCTACCAGATGAAAAAATGGTAATGGTCAGATTCTGTACAAAGTTCAATTCAGAGATGTATATCTGATATATGAAAGCAAGTTTGTTTCATTACATATAGACACCCAGATGCAGGCACACTAAAATATTCAACATGGGCCACAGAAATATCACAGAAGACAAAATGTATAAAGGGAAAATAAAGATCATAAAGATTGATCTAAATGTAATCCTTTGCCTTACAGGACCATCATTTTGATATTTGAAGAGGATCTTCAGCAGTAATCATCATGCTGCAGTTATTACAATCTTAGAAAATGTGACAGATCTACATTAATATCTGATGATTTCCCCTGTCCAAACCTGTTTCTTGTTCCCTTTATCTTTCATAGGTCGTCCCCTAATAAATTTCTTGCTATCAAACGCCCTCTAATTGTCTCCTTTCTGTAGGACTCACTAACACTAATCCCTGTCAGAGGAGTACAGACAGTGTGCTTTATTGTGTACGCTGTTCAAAAACAGGTAGGTCAACACGGCAATGTAAGACATCCCCTGAAAAAGCCTCCCTAGATATTCAGCAAATGTAAGGACAAATTTCACTCTTTTATAACTCTGGAGGACATAGAGACTGGAGACGGACTCCACAAACATTGAATCAAAGAAAGAGACAAATATCAGGTAGGAAACTTCAGTCCCAGACCAGCTAGTCCTCTCCCCTCTCCTCAATTTTCCCACATAGCTTGGAGTTTTCCAGAGGCAGCAGCATGGAGCCCTCCCACTGGGGACCCAGACTATAGAGGTATTCACAGCACTGAGTTAGAACCCAATGCATATATAGGCACAGGGACCCAAGTCCCCTGAGACTCCCAGGCAGAACACTAGCTTCTGAGGAATGCTGCATACAAAAGGACTTCTGGAGAGATCAGAGGGATACCTCAGAAAAGATCAACTACCAAAAAAAAAAAAAAAAAAAGAAGTTGCAACGAAGGACAAGAGATAAAAAAAATAGATATGACATATAAAAATCAAAGGACAAAATGACTGAAGTAAGTACTGTTTTTCCAGTACTAACACTGATTGTTAATGAATTAAACTCCCCAATCAAAAGACATAGATTGACAGAATGGATTAAAAACCATGATCCAACTGTATGGTTTTTACAGAGACTCACCTTAGAACAAAGATATAAAGAGGTTGAAAGGGAAAGTTTGGGAAAAGATAGTCCATGCAAATAGTAACCAAAAAGAGATGGGATAGCCACCTAACATTGGACAAAATATACTTCAGGTTAAAAGCTATTGTAAGGGACAAAGAAAGACACTATATATTAAAAAGGGGGAAACCATTAAAAAAAAAAAAAAAACCACGTAAATATTTATTCACCTAACCATGGTGCCCCAAAATACATAAGGCAAAACTGAAGGGAGAAATAGTCACCTCTACAATAGCAGTTGGAAACTTATCAACAGAAGTTCAATAAGGAAGCATAGAACTTGAATAATGTGATAAATGAACTAGATCTAACAGACATACACAGAATATTTCACCCCCAAAAAGCAGGATATGCATTCTTCTCAGATGCACATAGATCATCATCTAGGATAGAGTACATGTTGGGTCACAAAACAAGTCTCAGTAGATTTAAAAATCATTGAAATTATACAAAGCATCTTCTCTGACCATTAAGGAATGAAGCTGGAAATCAATAATAGGTGGAGAACTTGAAAATTCATAAATATGTGGAAGTTAAATAACACACCCTTAAACAATCAGTGGATATTTTCGTTTTCTACAAGCTCCTGAGAGCAATATACCAGAAATGTGCTGACTTTTAAAATATGGGTTTATTAGGTTAATGTTACCACACTGAGGCTATGAAAGTGTCCCAATCAAGGCATCATCAAGTGTTGCTTTCTCACTGAGCTGCAACTGTGGACATCAGGCACATGCTGGAATCATCAGAAGATACACAGTCATGAGGAATCAGGCCTATGGCCATATCCACTCTCTGCGCTCTCTTCCAAGCCTCATTGTTTTCATCTTCTGACTAAAGTGGCTTTATCTAAGCGTCTGTGTTCTGTGACTTCAGCTTCTGGGTTTTTGGCTCTCTCTGCAGTTTTTTTCCCCCATGTCTGTGACTTTTTATTCCTCTGTTTATAAAGGACTCTAGTAAGAAGATTAAGACATACCTTGAATCATACCATACTGAAGTGATCTAATCAAAAGGAAGGCACTTTATCAGAATTTAATCAAAAGATCCTATCTCAAATAGATTTACATGCACAGAAATGGATTATCTCTAAAGACATTATGTTCTGGGGTCCACACAATTTCAGCTGTCACAGTGGACCAAAGAAGAAATTGCAAGGGTAGTTAGCAAATATCTAGGGAGTAATAATAAAAGCATATCAAAACATATGGGATGCAGTGAAGGCAGTCCTGAAAGGGAAATTTATAGCCCTGAATGCATACATTTTTTAAAAAGGAGACAATTCCGGAATGATGAAGGCATAGAAACATACAGGGCTCACCTCTCTTCTAAAAAGAAATTGAGTGAACACAAAAAAGAATTTGAAAGTTTGAACAGAAAAATAATAAATTATGTGAAGGAAAGAAAATGGATGAAAATAAAATGCAGTACAGGCATGAAACAATACATTTGAACAGGCAGAAGAAAGGATCAGTGTCTTAGAGGAAAGGATATATAAAATTAAAAAGAAGAACAGAGAAAAGAATGAGCAGGGACTCAGGGAACTGAATGACCCCACGAAAAGCATACTAATGTACATGCCATGAGTGCTTCAGAAGAAGGTAAGGGAAAAAGGGCGGAAAGAATATTTGAGGAAATAATGACCGAAAATTTCCCAACTCTTATGAAAGACATGAAAATTCATGTCCAAGATGTGCAGTGTATTCCAAATAGAATAAACCCAAATAGACCTACCTTGAGAGACAAAGTAATCAGAATGTAAAATGCCACTGATAAAGAGAGAATCATGAAAGCAGCAAGACAAAAGAAATCCATTACATACAGGAGACATTTAAAAAGACAGTGTGAATTTCTCTACAGAAACCACAGAGATGAGAACACAGAGGTATAATATAGATATATAAGATACTGAAAGAGAAAATTTGACAGCCAAGTATTCTTTATCTGGCAAAAGTGTCCTTCAAAAATGAGAGTGAGGAGATGGAGCCAAGATGGTGTCAGAGTAAGGAACTCCTGGAGTCAGCTTGTGAAACAGGGTGGTTGGTGGTCGCCCAGGCTACCTAAAGCCCCTTTTGGAGGCCCCAGGAGACCAGAGTCGTATCCTGCAACATCCTTGACAGTGTGGAAGGAGGAAACTACCCATCTGCACAGAGGAATCATGAGTAGAGCAGTCCACACCACAGAGGTCGGTGCCTATGGCATGCAAGCCACCTCAGGAGCTATTCCATGGTTGGGGTTGGAAGTTTCATTTCCTCAAATAAAAACGGGAGGAAAACATGGTGTGGCTCTGACATCAGCTACTGATTAGTGGATTCAGCGGGCTAAAATAGAATCCTAGGAACAACTAAACTTTGAGACTGTCCAGGTCAGAAAGAAGCTGGTGGCCGCCATTCTGACCCCGCCCCAGGCACAAGGGGAAGTGGGCGCAGACTGAAAATCACTGCTTGTAAGGACCGGCTTCTTCCCACCCAGGTTGGATTGCAGGCCTGCCCTAAACCTGAATCCCACCTCCGGGGGGGAGGAAGCTGGGGGGACCTGTACCACCTTTCTGGGAAGCTGCAAGCCACACCACAAAGGCTGATGCCCATCCTACTCTAGGGACACAAACCACCTCAGGAGCTATTCCATGGCTGGAGTTAGAAGCTCCATTTCCCATAAATGGTGGAGGAAGAGACAGATGTCCACTGACCTCAGCTTCTGATTAATGGACTCAGCTGGTTAAAGTATAATCCTAGATCCAGCTAGGGTCTTAGCCTGTCCAAGTGGGAAAGAATCCAGTAGCTGCCATCTTGACTCTGCCCCCAGCATGAGGGGGAACCTGGCTGACTGAAATCCAGTGAAGTTAGGGACAGACTTCTTTCCACCAAGATCAGACTGCGACCCTAGCCTAGGCTCCAGCCCCACCTCCAGCAGAGAGGCAGCAGGTGGGGCCTGCCCCAGGCTCTCCAGGCAACTGCAAGTGCTCTCCACTGGCAGAGGCTGAATGGTCAGACACCTGGGGCTGCATCCCTGCACCCCAAGAGAATAGGTTAGGAGCTGGATCTCCTCAGCCACTCTGGGCAATGGCAGGGGTTTTCAGCCCTCACAGATTTGTTGAGTGCCTTTGAACCCATCTCCACTTCCGTCCTCCACAGGGTAGGAGGGGCCTGGTGTTGCCTCAAACTCTCAGGGCAACAGTTTTGGACTGCACAAATCTGACTCTTGGGCACCTGTGACTCCACCTCCTTCCCCAATAGGACAAGAGATGCACTCTGTTTGCCCAGCCTCTTTGGGTAACTGCAGGTGCTTCAGGCCCACACAGCCTGGTCTTGTGGTAGTTATGGATGCACCCTCACCCCCCAATAGGAAAGAATGGGGCTGGTCTTTCCACAGCCTTTTTGGGCAACAGCAGACCTTCAGCCTGCATGGACTGGACTATTGGATGCCTATGAATCCACCCCCACCCCCAATAGGATAGGAGGAGTTTGTTGTCTCCACAGCCTCTCTGGACAATGGTGGGTACTTACAGCCAAGAGGGATTGAACTCTTGGGTCCCTATGGATCCAACCCCATGCCTTAAGAGCATAGAAGGGGGCCGGTGTTTCCTCAACCTCTCTAGGCAATGGCAGGTATTCTGAGCCTAAAGGGACTGAACTGTTGAGTGCCCATAGAACCACCCCCACCACCCAATAGGGTAGGAGGGAGGTGGTGCTTCCTCAGCCTCTCTGGGCAATGGTGGGTACTTTCAGCCTACATGACTGAATTGTTGGGCATTTGTGGTTCTGTTCCCACCCCCTAAAGTGCAGAAGGGGCAGTACTCCCTAAGTCTCTCAAGGCAACTGCAGGCTAATATTTGGCCCACAGAGATTAGATTGTTGGGCACTCCAGAGGGTCCATTCCCTCTCCCAGTAGGGAGAGGGTCTGATGATACCCCAGTTTACCTGAGCAACTGTGGTCATTTTGGACCCACACAGCATAGATTGCTGACCAAAACTATAGCTCCATCCCTGCCTAAGGTAGGGGAGGAAGGGGTGTGAGGCTTCATCAGTGTATCTGGGTGACTACAGACAGTCTCGTGCCCAACTGGGATTATTATACACGATTACAGCTCTGTCCACCCCTGACAGAGGAGAAAGATGGGAGAAACTTCATCACTTCCTGGTGCAACATGGGCAGCTTCAGCCTTCATAGCTTACAGCACCAACTACATCCTTGGCTCCTACTACACAACCAGCAATGGAGAAAAGATAAGAAATCCCTAAACTAAAGAGAGAAACTGCACCCAGAATAAATACATCTGGCAAGCCAGATGCAGAAATTCCAACCAAAAATTACAATCCATACCAAGAAACAGGAAGAAATGGCCCAATTAAAGGAACAAGAGAAGCCTGCAGATGACATAAAGGAGTTGAGACAACAAATCTTAGATGTTCTAACAAATCTTAATAAATTCAATGAGATGGCTAAAGAGACTAAGGATATTAAGATACTGGATGAGCACAAAGAAGAATTTGAAAGCATACATAGAAAAATAGCAGACCTTATGGGAATGAAAGGTGCAATAAACGAAATAAAAAATACACTGGGGGCATATAACAGCAGATTTGAGGAACTAGAAGAAAGGACTGGCAAGCTCAAAGACATGGCCTCCAAAAGTGAACAAACAAAAGAGATGAAGAAAAGAATGGAAAAAATGAACGAGGTCTCAAGGAACTAAATGACAGCAAGAGATGTGCAAACATATGTGTCATGGATGTCCCAGAAGAAGAGAAGGGAAAAGGGGCAGAAAGAATATTTGAAGAAATAATGGCAGAAAATTTCCCCACCCTATTGAAGGGCATAGATGTCCATGTCCAAGAAGCACAATGTACTCCCACCCAAATAAATCCTAATAGACCAACTCTGAGACACCCGCTAATCAGGATGTCAAATGCCAGAACAAAGAGAGAATTCTGAGAGCAGCAAGAGAAAAGCGATGTATAACATATAAGGGATACCTAATAAGAAAAAGTGCCAATTTCTCATCAGAAACCATGGAGGCAAGAGAACAGTGGTATGATATATTTAAGATACTGCAGGAGAAAAACTGCCAGCCAAGGATTTTATACCCAGCAAGATTATCTTTTTAAAATGAGGGTGATTAGAATATTTACAGATATACAGAAACAGAGAGTTTATAGCAAAAAGACCAGCTCTTCAAGAAATACTAAAGGGAGTGTTACAGCCTGGAAAGAAAAGACAGGAGAGAGCGGCCTGGAAGAGGGTCTAGAAATGAGAATTGTATCAGTAAGTAAAAGTGTCAAATATAAAATGACAAAGTGCAAAAATCAAAATGGATGAAATAATAAATAACTGCCTTTACAGTAATAACACTGAATATTAATGGATTAAACTTCTCAATCAAAAGACACAGACTGGCAGAATGGATAAGAAAATATAAGCCATCTATATGTTGTCTGCAAAAGACTCACCTTAGACCCAAGAATACCAATAAATTGAAAGGGAAAGGTTGGAAAAAGTTATCCCATGCATGCAGTAACCGAAAAAAAAAAAAAAAAAAAAAAGCTGGGGGGTAGCTATAGTTATATCAGACGATATAAACTTTAAAAGAAAAACTGTTATTGGAGACAAGGAAGGACATTCCATATTAATAAAAGGGATGATTCGCCAGGAAGAAATAACAACCATAAATACACAAGCACCTATCCAGGATGCCCTAAAATACATGAGGCAAACACTGGCAAAACTGAAGGAAGAAATAGACATCTCTACAATAATAACTGGAGATTTCAATACACCATGGTCAGCGTTGGAGAAAGCATCTGGGCAGAAGATCAATAAAGAAACAGAGAGCTTGAATAATATGATAAATGGACTAAACCTAATGGACATATACAGAACATTGCACCCCAAAAGAGCAGGATATACATTCTTTTCAAGTGCTCATGGATCTTTCTCCAGGATAGTCTAATGTTGGGACACAAAGCAGATCTCAATAAATTCAGCAAAATTGAAATTATACAAGGCACTTTCTCTGATCATAATGGAGTAAAACTAGAAATCAACAAGCAGCAAATAAAGGGGAAATTCACATATATATGGAGATTAAACAACACACTCAAATAATCAGTGGGTCAAAGAAGAAATTTCAAGAGAAATCAATTAATATCTCGAGATGAATGACAATGAGAATACAACGTATCAGAACCTATGGGATGCTGCAAAGGCAATGTTGAGAGGAAAATTTATAGCCCTCAATGCTTACATTAAAAGAAGAAAGAGCCAAAATCAATGACCTAACTGCACAGCTGGAAGAACTAGAAAAAAACAGCAAGCTAATCCCAAAGCAAGTAGAAAGAATGAAATAACAAAGATCAGAGCAGAAATAAATGAAACTGAGAACAACAACAAAAGAAAACCTATAGAGAAAATTAACAAAAGCAAAAGTTGGTTCTTCAAGATTTACAAAATTGTCAAACCCTTAGCTAGACTGACTAAGAAAAATAGAGAGAAGATGCAAATAAATGAAATTAAAAATGAAAAGGGGAACCTTCCTACTGACCCCACAGAAATAAGGGAGATCATAAGAAGACACTATGAACAACTTTATGCTAAAAAAACAGACAATGTAGATGAAATGGAAAATTCCTAGGAATATACAAACAACCTACACTGACATTAGAAGAACTTGAAGACCTCAACAAACCAATCACAAATAAAGTGATTGAAACAGTCATCAGAAGCTCCCCAAAATGAAAAGCACAGGACCAGAGAGTTTCACAGGTGAGTTCTACCAAGCATTCAAAGATTTGAGCATTCACTCTTACTCAAGTTCTTCCAAAAAATTCAACAAGAAGGAATACTACCAAAAACATTCTAGGAAGCCAGTATCATCCTAATACCAAAGCCAAATAAAGATATAACAAAAAAAAGAAAAAGAAAGAAAGAAAGAAAGAAAGAAAGAAAGAAAGAAAGAAAGAAAGAAAGAAAGAAAGAAAGAAAGAAAGAAAGAAAATCAGAGAGACATTTCTCTAATGAATACAGATGCAAAAATCCTCAATAAAATACTTGCTAATTGAATCCAACAGCACATTAAAAGATTTTCCCATCATGATCAAGTGGGTTTTATACCAGACATGCAAGGCTGGTTCAACACAAGAAAATCCATGAGCATAAAACACAACATTAATAAATCAAAGAAGAAAAATCACATGATCTTATCAATTGATGCAGAAAAGGTATTTGGCAAAATATGCATCCTTTCTCTTTTTTTCATCTTTATTTATTTTTTTAGTGTTACATTAAAAAATATGAGGGCCCCATATACCCCCAACCCCTCACCCCACTCCTCCCCCCATAACAACAACCTTCTCTGTCATCATGAGACATTCATTGCACTTGGTGAATACATCTCTGAGCACCACTGCACCTCATGGTCAATGGTGCACACCATAGCCCACACTCTCCCACAGTCCACCCAGTGGGCCATGGGAGGACATACAGTGCTCAGTAACTATCCCCACAGCACCACACAGGACAACTCCAACCCCCAAAAATGCCCTCACATCACATCTCTTCCTCCCAGTCCCTACCCTCAACAGCCACCATGGCCACTTTCTTCACACCAGTGCCACATTTTCTTCGATTACTAATCACAATAGTTCATGAATAGAATATTAGTAAGGCCACTCTAATCCACACTCTGTTCCTCCATCCTGTGGACCTGAGAATGGTTGTGTCCACTCCACATCAATATCAAGTGGGGTCTTAGATTCCACATGGATGCTGGATGCAATCCTACTGCTTTCAGTTGTAGGCACTCTTGGCTCCCTGGTGGGGTGGTTGACCTTCTTCACCTCCATGTTAGCTGAGTGGGGTAAGTCCAATAAACCAGAGTGTAGGGGTTGCAAGTGTGTTCAGGCTCAGGGCCTGGCTATCACATGGTCAGTCCAGAGATTCAGGTCCCCTGGGTATACATTAAACCCCAGCACCAACTACAGTTCCGGTAAAAGTAACAGGAGAGGCTTGTGGACAGAGATCACATCTGAGTCCAGCTCCATCACAAAGAAACACAAACTCCAAAGTGGGGCCAACTGTCATGGCCCTGAAGTCCATCTGCCGTGACCACAGAACCTGTGGGTCTCTGTAGCCCTCAGAAGAACCAATACCTGGGGTTGTATCTACTTTAGCTGTCTCTGAGACTCTGCTGAGGTGTGCATAAGGGCAACCCCTCTGATAAACTCCTGGCTCTTTTTGGAGACTCATAGCCATATAAACTCATTTGCCCTTTCCATTTTCCCCTTTTATTCAGGTCAAAAAGCATTTTTAACTCTTGGTATTATATGTAGACTGAGATATTCTGCTAGTCCGAGTTGACTCTTTTATTCAAGGTCATTTTATAGTTAGATCATCAGCTGATACTTGGTAGTAGTCCCTCAGCACCAGGGAAGCTCATCCCCGGGAGTCATGTGCCAGAGAAGATGCAAATACACAAAATAAGAAATGAGAAAGGAGATATCACCACTGACCCCATAGAAATAAAGACTATCCAAAGAGGATACTTTGAAAAAGTATATTCCAAAAAAATACGACAATTTAGAGGAAATGGACAAATTGCTAGAAACACATAAGCAGCCTATATTGATGAAAGAAGAAATTGATGATCACAAGAAACCAATGACAAGTAAAGAGATAGAATCATTCATTAAAAGCCTCACAACTAAGAAGAGCACCGGGTCAGATTGCTTCACAGGTGAATTCTCCAAAACATTCCAGAAAGAACTAACACCAATCTTGCTGAAACTCTTCTAAAAAAATTGAAACAGAAGGAACATTACCTAACTCATTCTATAATGCCAACATTACCCTAGTACCAAAGCCAAACAAAGCCACCACAAGAAAGGAAAATTACAGTCCAATTTCTCTAATGAACCTAGACACAATAATCCTCAACAAAATACTTCCTAACTGTATTCAACAACACAACAAGCAATTCATATCCATGACCAAGGTGGATTTCTTCCAGGTATGCAAGGATGTTTCAACATAAGAAAATCAATCAATGTAATACACCATATAAACAGATTGAAGGAAAAAAATCACATGACTATATCTATAGATGCAGAAAAAGCATTTGGCAAAATACAGCACCCTTTCTTGATAAAAACACTCCAAAAGATTGGAATAAAAGGAAATTTTCTGAACACGATAAAGAGTATATATGAAAAACCCACAGCCAACATCATTTACAATGGTGACATCCTAAACTCTTTCCCTCTAAGTTCAGGATCAAGACAAGGATGCCCACTATCACCTCTTCTATTTAACATTGTCTTAGAAGTACTTGCTCGAGCACTGAGGCAAGAACCAGCTATAAAAGGCATTCAAATTGGAAAGGAAGAAGTCAAAATGTCATTATTTGCAGATGACATGATCCTTTATATAGAAAACCCTGAGAGGTCTACAACAAATCTTCTAGAACTCATAAATGAGTTTAGTAAAGTCGCAGGTTATAAGATCAATGTGCAAAAATCAGTAGCATTTCTGTACACCAATAATGAACAAGCTCAGGAGGAAATCAAGAAACAAATACAATTTACAATAGTAAATTTTAAAAAATCAAATACCTAGGAATAAATTTAACTAAAGATGTAAAAAACTTATACACAGAGAACTACACAACACTGTTCAAAGAAATCAAAGAAGACCTAAATAAATGGAAGAATAATCCCTGATCATGGATAGGAAGACTAAATATTATTAAGATGTCTATCCTGGGTGGTGCTGCAGGGACAATTACTGGACATTGTAGGTCCTCCCATGGCCCACTGGATGAAAGATGGGAGAGTATGGGCTATGATGTGGACCACTGACCATGAGGTGCAGCGATGCTCAGAGATGTATTCACCAAATGCAATGAACGTGTCATGATGATGGAGGAGAATGTTGCTATGGGGGGAGTAGTGGGGTGAGGGGGTGGGGGGTTCATCAGGACCTCATTTTTAAAAATGTAATATTGTAAAAAATGAATTAAAAATAATATTTAAAAAAATGTCTATCCTACCAAAACTGATCTACACATTCAATGCAATCCCAATAAAAATCAAGACAGCATTCTTAATAAACTAGAAAAGCTAGTGATGAAATTTATTTGGAAAGGAAAGAGGCATCAAATAGCCAAAGACATATTGAAAAAGAAAAATGACTTCAAAACATACTACAAAGCTACAGTAGTGAAAACAGCATGGTATGGGCACAAGGAGAGACACAGAGACCAATGGAACTGAATTGACAGTTCTGATATAGATTCCCATATATATAGTCATATAATATTTGATAAAGCCACCAAACCCTCTAAACTGGGAGAAAATGGCCTATTAAAAAAAATGGTGCCTGGCACATGACTCCCAGGGATGAGCTTCCCTGGTGCTGAGGGACTACTACCAAGTATCAGCTGATGATCTAACTATAAAATGACCTTGAATAAAAGAGTCAACTCGGACTAGCAGAATATCTCAGTCTACATATAATACCAAGAGTTAAAAATGCTTTTTGACCTGAATAAAAGGGGAAAATGGAAAGGGCAAATGAGTTTATATGGCTATGAGTCTCCAAAAAGAGCCAGGAGTTTATCAGAGGGGTTGCCCTTATGCACACCTCAGCAGAGTCTCAGAGACAGCTAAAGTAGATACAACCCCAGGTATTGGTTCTTCTGAGGGCTACAGAGACCCACAGGTTCTGTGGTCACGGCAGATGGACTTCAGGGCCATGACAGTTGGCCCCACTTTGGAGTTTGTGTTTCTTTGTGATGGAGCTGGACTCAGATGTGATCTCTGTCCACAAGCCTCTCCTGTTACTTTTACCGGAACTGTAGTTGGTGCTGGGGTTTAATGTATACCCAGGGGACCTGAATCTCTGGACTGACCATGTGATAGCCAGGCCCTGAGCCTGAACACACTTGCAACCCCTACACTCTGGTTTATTGGACTTACCCCACTCAGCTAACATGGAGGTGAAGAAGGTCAACCACCCCACCAGGGAGCCAAGAGTGCCTACAACTGAAAGCAGTAGGATTGCATCCAGCATCCATGTGGAATCTAAGACCCCACTTGATATTGATGTGGAGTGGACACAACCATTCTCAGGTCCACAGGATGGAGGAACAGAGTGTGGATTAGAGTGGCCTTACTAATATTCTATTCATGAACTATTGTGATTAGTAATCGAAGAAAATGTGGCACTGGTGTGAAGAAAGTGGCCATGGTGGCTGTTGAGGGTAGGGACTGGGAGGAAGAGATGTGATGTGAGGGCATTTTTGGGGGTTGGAGTTGTCCTGTGTGGTGCTGTGGGGATAGTTACTGAGCACTGTATGTCCTCCCATGGCCCACTGGGTGGACTGTGGGAGAGTGTGGGCTATGGTGTGCACCATTGACCATGAGGTGCAGTGGTGCTCAGAGATGTATTCACCAAGTGCAATGAATGTCTCATGATGACAGAGAAGGTTGTTGTTATGGGGGGAGGAGTGGGGTGAGGGGTTGGGGGTATATGGGGCCCTCATATTTTTTAATGTAACACTAAAAAAATAAATAAAGATGAAAAAAAGAGAAAGGATGCATATTTTGCCAAATACCTTTTCTGCATCAATTGATAAGATCATGTGATTTTTCTTCTTTGATTTATTAATGTTGTGTTTTATGCTCATGGATTTTCTTGTGTTGAACCAGCCTTGCATGTCTGGTATAAAACCCACTTGATCATGATGGGAAAATCTTTTAATGTGCTGTTGGATTCAATTAGCAAGTATTTTATTGAGGATTTTTGCATCTGTATTCATTAGAGAAATGTCTCTCTGATTTTCTTTCTTTCTTTCTTTCTTTCTTTCTTTCTTTCTTTCTTTCTTTCTTTCTTTCTTTCTTTCTTTCTTTCTTTCTTTTTCTTTTTTTTGTTATATCTTTATTTGGCTTTGGTATTAGGATGATACTGGCTTCCTAGAATGTTTTTGGTAGTATTCCTTCTTGTTGAATTTTTTGGAAGAACTTGAGTAAGAGTGAATGCTCAAATCTTTGAATGCTTGGTAGAACTCACCTGTGAAACTCTCTGGTCCTGTGCTTTTCATTTTGGGGAGCTTCTGATGACTGTTTCAATCACTTTATTTGTGATTGGTTTGTTGAGGTCTTCAAGTTCTTCTAATGTCAGTGTAGGTTGTTTGTATATTCCTAGGAATTTTCCATTTCATCTACATTGTCTGTTTTTTTAGCATAAAGTTGTTCATAGTGTCTTCTTATGATCTCCCTTATTTCTGTGGGGTCAGTAGGAAGGTTCCCCTTTTCATTTTTAATTTCATTTATTTGCATCTTCTCTCTATTTTTCTTAGTCAGTCTAGCTAAGGGTTTGACAATTTTGTAAATCTTGAAGAACCAACTTTTGCTTTTGTTAATTTTCTCTATAGGTTTTCTTTTGTTGTTGTTCTCAGTTTCATTTATTTCTGCTCTGATCTTTGTTATTTCATTCTTTCTACTTGCTTTGGGATTAGCTTGCTGTTTTTTTCTAGTTCTTCCAGCTGTGCAGTTAGGTCATTGATTTTGGCTCTTTCTTCTTTTAATGTAAGCATTGAGGGCTATAAATTTTCCTCTCAACATTGCCTTTGCAGCATCCCATAGGTTCTGATACGTTGTATTCTCATTGTCATTCATCTCGAGATATTAATTGATTTCTCTTGAAATTTCTTCTTTGACCCACTGATTATTTGAGTGTGTTGTTTAATCTCCATATATATGTGAATTTCCCCTTTATTTGCTGCTTGTTGATTTCTAGTTTTACTCCATTATGATCAGAGAAAGTGCCTTGTATAATTTCAATTTTGCTGAATTTATTGAGATCTGCTTTGTGTCCCAACATTAGACTATCCTGGAGAAAGATCCATGAGCACTTGAAAAGAATGTATATCCTGCTCTTTTGGGGTGCAATGTTCTGTATATGTCCATTAGGTTTAGTCCATTTATCATATTATTCAAGCTCTCTGTTTCTTTATTGATCTTCTGCCCAGATGCTTTCTCCAACGCTGACCATGGTGTATTGAAATCTCCAGTTATTATTGTAGAGATGTCTATTTCTTCCTTCAGTTTTGCCAGTGTTTGCCTCATGTATTTTAGGGCATCCTGGATAGGTGCTTGTGTATTTATGGTTGTTATTTCTTCCTGGCGAATCATCCCTTTTATTAATATGGAATGTCCTTCCTTGTCTCCAATAACAGTTTTTCTTTTAAAGTTTATATCGTCTGATATAACTATAGCTACCCCCCAGCTTTTTTTTTTTTTTTTTTTTTTCGGTTACTGCATGCATGGGATAACTTTTTCCAACCTTTCCCTTTCAATTTATTGGTATTCTTGGGTCTAAGGTGAGTCTTTTGCAGACAACATATAGATGGCTTATATTTTCTTATCCATTCTGCCAGTCTGTGTCTTTTGATTGAGAAGTTTAATCCATTAATATTCAGTGTTATTACTGTAAAGGCAGTTATTTATTATTTCATCCATTTTGATTTTTGCACTTTGTCATTTTATATTTGACACTTTTACTTACTGATACAATTCTCATTTCTAGACCCTCTTCCAGGCCGCTCTCTCCTGTCTTTTCTTTCCAGGCTGTAACACTCCCTTTAGTATTTCTTGAAGAGCTGGTCTTTTTGCTATAAACTCTCTGTTTCTGTATATCTGTAAATATTCTAATCACCCTCATTTTAAAAAGATAATCTTGCTGGGTATAAAATCCTTGGCTGGCAGTTTTTCTCCTGCAGTATCTTAAATATATCATACCACTGTTCTCTTGCCTCCATGGTTTCTGATGAGAAATTGGCACTTTTTCTTATTAGGTATCCCTTATATGTTATACATCGCTTTTCTCTTGCTGCTCTCAGAATTCTCTCTTTGTTCTGGCATTTGACATCCTGATTAGCGGGTGTCTCAGAGTTGGTCTATTAGGATTTATTTGGGTGGGAGTACATTGTGCTTCTTGGACATGGACATCTATGCCCTTCAATAGGGTGGGGAAATTTTCTGCCATTATTTCTTCAAATATTCTTTCTGCCCCTTTTCCCTTCTCTTCTTCTGGGACATCCATGACACATATGTTTGCACATCTCTTGCTGTCATTTAGTTCCTTGAG
This sequence comes from Dasypus novemcinctus, assembly GCF_030445035.2. Classification (NCBI taxonomy): domain Eukaryota; kingdom Metazoa; phylum Chordata; class Mammalia; order Cingulata; family Dasypodidae; genus Dasypus; species Dasypus novemcinctus. The sequence goes on along the minus strand of NC_080695.1, from coordinate 52,462,526 downwards.
ACCTCGTTCATTTTTTCCATTCTTTTCTTCATCTCTTTTGTTTGTTCACTTTTGGAGGCCATGTCTTTGAGCTTGCCAGTCCTTTCTTCTAGTTCCTCAAATCTGCTGTTATATGCCCCCAGTGTATTTTTTATTTCGTTTATTGCACCTTTCATTCCCATAAGGTCTGCTATTTTTCTATGTATGCTTTCAAATTCTTCTTTGTGCTCATCCAGTATCTTAATATCCTTAGTCTCTTTAGCCATCTCATTGAATTTATTAAGATTTGTTAGAACATCTAAGATTTGTTGTCTCAACTCCTTTATGTCATCTGCAGGCTTCTCTTGTTCCTTTAATTGGGCCATTTCTTCCTGTTTCTTGGTATGGATTGTAATTTTTGGTTGGAATTTCTGCATCTGGCTTGCCAGATGTATTTATTCTGGGTGCAGTTTCTCTCTTTAGTTTAGGGATTTCTTATCTTTTCTCCATTGCTGGTTGTGTAGTAGGAGCCAAGGATGTAGTTGGTGCTGTAAGCTATGAAGGCTGAAGCTGCCCATGTTGCACCAGGAAGTGATGAAGTTTCTCCCATCTTTCTCCTCTGTCAGGGGTGGACAGAGCTGTAATCGTGTATAATAATCCCAGTTGGGCACGAGACTGTCTGTAGTCACCCAGATACACTGATGAAGCCTCACACCCCTTCCTCCCCTACCTTAGGCAGGGATGGAGCTATAGTTTTGGTCAGCAATCTATGCTGTGTGGGTCCAAAATGACCACAGTTGCTCAGGTAAACTGGGGTATCATCAGACCCTCTCCCTACTGGGAGAGGGAATGGACCCTCTGGAGTGCCCAACAATCTAATCTCTGTGGGCCAAATATTAGCCTGCAGTTGCCTTGAGAGACTTAGGGAGTACTGCCCCTTCTGCACTTTAGGGGGTGGGAACAGAACCACAAATGCCCAACAATTCAGTCATGTAGGCTGAAAGTACCCACCATTGCCCAGAGAGGCTGAGGAAGCACCACCTCCCTCCTACCCTATTGGGTGGTGGGGGTGGTTCTATGGGCACTCAACAGTTCAGTCCCTTTAGGCTCAGAATACCTGCCATTGCCTAGAGAGGTTGAGGAAACACCGGCCCCCTTCTATGCTCTTAAGGCATGGGGTTGGATCCATAGGGACCCAAGAGTTCAATCCCTCTTGGCTGTAAGTACCCACCATTGTCCAGAGAGGCTGTGGAGACAACAAACTCCTCCTATCCTATTGGGGGTGGGGGTGGATTCATAGGCATCCAATAGTCCAGTCCATGCAGGCTGAAGGTCTGCTGTTGCCCAAAAAGGCTGTGGAAAGACCAGCCCCATTCTTTCCTATTGGGGGGTGAGGGTGCATCCATAACTACCACAAGACCAGGCTGTGTGGGCCTGAAGCACCTGCAGTTACCCAAAGAGGCTGGGCAAACAGAGTGCATCTCTTGTCCTATTGGGGAAGGAGGTGGAGTCACAGGTGCCCAAGAGTCAGATTTGTGCAGTCCAAAACTGTTGCCCTGAGAGTTTGAGGCAACACCAGGCCCCTCCTACCCTGTGGAGGACGGAAGTGGAGATGGGTTCAAAGGCACTCAACAAATCTGTGAGGGCTGAAAACCCCTGCCATTGCCCAGAGTGGCTGAGGAGATCCAGCTCCTAACCTATTCTCTTGGGGTGCAGGGATGCAGCCCCAGGTGTCTGACCATTCAGCCTCTGCCAGTGGAGAGCACTTGCAGTTGCCTGGAGAGCCTGGGGCAGGCCCCACCTGCTGCCTCTCTGCTGGAGGTGGGGCTGGAGCCTAGGCTAGGGTCGCAGTCTGATCTTGGTGGAAAGAAGTCTGTCCCTAACTTCACTGGATTTCAGTCAGCCAGGTTCCCCCTCATGCTGGGGGCAGAGTCAAGATGGCAGCTACTGGATTCTTTCCCACTTGGACAGGCTAAGACCCTAGCTGGATCTAGGATTATACTTTAACCAGCTGAGTCCATTAATCAGAAGCTGAGGTCAGTGGACATCTGTCTCTTCCTCCACCATTTATGGGAAATGGAGCTTCTAACTCCAGCCATGGAATAGCTCCTGAGGTGGTTTGTGTCCCTAGAGTAGGATGGGCATCAGCCTTTGTGGTGTGGCTTGCAGCTTCCCAGAAAGGTGGTACAGGTCCCCCCAGCTTCCTCCCCCCCGGAGGTGGGATTCAGGTTTAGGGCAGGCCTGCAATCCAACCTGGGTGGGAAGAAGCCGGTCCTTACAAGCAGTGATTTTCAGTCTGCGCCCACTTCCCCTTGTGCCTGGGGCGGGGTCAGAATGGCGGCCACCAGCTTCTTTCTGACCTGGACAGTCTCAAAGTTTAGTTGTTCCTAGGATTCTATTTTAGCCCGCTGAATCCACTAATCAGTAGCTGATGTCAGAGCCACACCATGTTTTCCTCCCGTTTTTATTTGAGGAAATGAAACTTCCAACCCCAACCATGGAATAGCTCCTGAGGTGGCTTGCATGCCATAGGCACCGACCTCTGTGGTGTGGACTGCTCTACTCATGATTCCTCTGTGCAGATGGGTAGTTTCCTCCTTCCACACTGTCAAGGATGTTGCAGGATACGACTCTGGTCTCCTGGGGCCTCCAAAAGGGGCTTTAGGTAGCCTGGGCGACCACCAACCACCCTGTTTCACAAGCTGACTCCAGGAGTTCCTTACTCTGACACCATCTTGGCTCCATCTCCTCACTCTCATTTTTGAAGGACACTTTTGCCAGATAAAGAATACTTGGCTGTCAAATTTTCTCTTTCAGTATCTTATATATCTATATTATACCTCTGTGTTCTCATCTCTGTGGTTTCTGTAGAGAAATTCACACTGTCTTTTTAAATGTCTCCTGTATGTAATGGATTTCTTTTGTCTTGCTGCTTTCATGATTCTCTCTTTATCAGTGGCATTTTACATTCTGATTACTTTGTCTCTCAAGGTAGGTCTATTTGGGTTTATTCTATTTGGAATACACTGCACATCTTGGACATGAATTTTCATGTCTTTCATAAGAGTTGGGAAATTTTCGGTCATTATTTCCTCAAATATTCTTTCCGCCCTTTTTCCCTTACCTTCTTCTGAAGCACTCATGGCATGTACATTAGTATGCTTTTCGTGGGGTCATTCAGTTCCCTGAGTCCCTGCTCATTCTTTTCTCTGTTCTTCTTTTTAATTTTATATATCCTTTCCTCTAAGACACTGATCCTTTCTTCTGCCTGTTCAAATGTATTGTTTCATGCCTGTACTGCATTTTATTTTCATCCATTTTCTTTCCTTCACATAATTTATTATTTTTCTGTTCAAACTTTCAAATTCTTTTTTGTGTTCACTCAATTTCTTTTTAGAAGAGAGGTGAGCCCTGTATGTTTCTATGCCTTCATCATTCCGGAATTGTCTCCTTTTTAAAAAATGTATGCATTCAGGGCTATAAATTTCCCTTTCAGGACTGCCTTCACTGCATCCCATATGTTTTGATATGCTTTTATTATTACTCCCTAGATATTTGCTAACTACCCTTGCAATTTCTTCTTTGGTCCACTGTGACAGCTGAAATTGTGTGGACCCCAGAACATAATGTCTTTAGAGATAATCCATTTCTGTGCATGTAAATCTATTTGAGATAGGATCTTTTGATTAAATTCTGATAAAGTGCCTTCCTTTTGATTAGATCACTTCAGTATGGTATGATTCAAGGTATGTCTTAATCTTCTTACTAGAGTCCTTTATAAACAGAGGAATAAAAAGTCACAGACATGGGGGAAAAAAACTGCAGAGAGAGCCAAAAACCCAGAAGCTGAAGTCACAGAACACAGACGCTTAGATAAAGCCACTTTAGTCAGAAGATGAAAACAATGAGGCTTGGAAGAGAGCGCAGAGAGTGGATATGGCCATAGGCCTGATTCCTCATGACTGTGTATCTTCTGATGATTCCAGCATGTGCCTGATGTCCACAGTTGCAGCTCAGTGAGAAAGCAACACTTGATGATGCCTTGATTGGGACACTTTCATAGCCTCAGTGTGGTAACATTAACCTAATAAACCCATATTTTAAAAGTCAGCACATTTCTGGTATATTGCTCTCAGGAGCTTGTAGAAAACGAAAATATCCACTGATTGTTTAAGGGTGTGTTATTTAACTTCCACATATTTATGAATTTTCAAGTTCTCCACCTATTATTGATTTCCAGCTTCATTCCTTAATGGTCAGAGAAGATGCTTTGTATAATTTCAATGATTTTTAAATCTACTGAGACTTGTTTTGTGACCCAACATGTACTCTATCCTAGATGATGATCTATGTGCATCTGAGAAGAATGCATATCCTGCTTTTTGGGGGTGAAATATTCTGTGTATGTCTGTTAGATCTAGTTCATTTATCACATTATTCAAGTTCTATGCTTCCTTATTGAACTTCTGTTGATAAGTTTCCAACTGCTATTGTAGAGGTGACTATTTCTCCCTTCAGTTTTGCCTTATGTATTTTGGGGCACCATGGTTAGGTGAATAAATATTTACGTGGTTTTTTTTTTTTTTTTAATGGTTTCCCCCTTTTTAATATATAGTGTCTTTCTTTGTCCCTTACAATAGCTTTTAACCTGAAGTATATTTTGTCCAATGTTAGGTGGCTATCCCATCTCTTTTTGGTTACTATTTGCATGGACTATCTTTTCCCAAACTTTCCCTTTCAACCTCTTTATATCTTTGTTCTAAGGTGAGTCTCTGTAAAAACCATACAGTTGGATCATGGTTTTTAATCCATTCTGTCAATCTATGTCTTTTGATTGGGGAGTTTAATTCATTAACAATCAGTGTTAGTACTGGAAAAACAGTACTTACTTCAGTCATTTTGTCCTTTGATTTTTATATGTCATATCTATTTTTTTTATCTCTTGTCCTTCGTTGCAACTTCTTTTTTTTTTTTTTTTTTTGGTAGTTGATCTTTTCTGAGGTATCCCTCTGATCTCTCCAGAAGTCCTTTTGTATGCAGCATTCCTCAGAAGCTAGTGTTCTGCCTGGGAGTCTCAGGGGACTTGGGTCCCTGTGCCTATATATGCATTGGGTTCTAACTCAGTGCTGTGAATACCTCTATAGTCTGGGTCCCCAGTGGGAGGGCTCCATGCTGCTGCCTCTGGAAAACTCCAAGCTATGTGGGAAAATTGAGGAGAGGGGAGAGGACTAGCTGGTCTGGGACTGAAGTTTCCTACCTGATATTTGTCTCTTTCTTTGATTCAATGTTTGTGGAGTCCGTCTCCAGTCTCTATGTCCTCCAGAGTTATAAAAGAGTGAAATTTGTCCTTACATTTGCTGAATATCTAGGGAGGCTTTTTCAGGGGATGTCTTACATTGCCGTGTTGACCTACCTGTTTTTGAACAGCGTACACAATAAAGCACACTGTCTGTACTCCTCTGACAGGGATTAGTGTTAGTGAGTCCTACAGAAAGGAGACAATTAGAGGGCGTTTGATAGCAAGAAATTTATTAGGGGACGACCTATGAAAGATAAAGGGAACAAGAAACAGGTTTGGACAGGGGAAATCATCAGATATTAATGTAGATCTGTCACATTTTCTAAGATTGTAATAACTGCAGCATGATGATTACTGCTGAAGATCCTCTTCAAATATCAAAATGATGGTCCTGTAAGGCAAAGGATTACATTTAGATCAATCTTTATGATCTTTATTTTCCCTTTATACATTTTGTCTTCTGTGATATTTCTGTGGCCCATGTTGAATATTTTAGTGTGCCTGCATCTGGGTGTCTATATGTAATGAAACAAACTTGCTTTCATATATCAGATATACATCTCTGAATTGAACTTTGTACAGAATCTGACCATTACCATTTTTTCATCTGGTAGGAGTTGAATTTTTATAAATGCGGGGTGGAGTCTTTGCCTTAAATTTTGAAATTGGAATTGCAAATAATCTGAACACTCACTGGATGTAGTATTAGTTCAATTTAATGTACCTCACAGGACAACTTTTAGAAGATCTTCTGTGTGGAAGTAATGTCATTTAAACCGTGAGTAGGAAAAGTATGCAGTAGGCACTAGATATTTTGAAAGGTTCTTTATTTATGTGTATATTGTTTGGTCCTCATAATGGCTTCAGAAAACAAGTAGTATATCAGTTTCATATATATAAGGGCTAAGATTAAGAGTAGAATCCAGATAAAGTTGGTATTGTGAGTAAAAGGCAGGAACACAGGCACTTTATTGGGAGAGTGCAAGATGTATTTGTGGGCATGAAGACAAGTATCAGGGGTAGGAATTGGAATGCTGGAATGTGGTGATAGAGGTAGAGCTGAGGCAGATCATGAAGTTATGAATTTTCTGCTAGAAGACTGACTTATTATGAGGCCAAGGGAGTTGTTCCCCTAGACTATACCTGAAAGAAGACTAGATCCTGTCTTCAATTTTGGTTCACTGGGGCATAGTAAGGCAAAATATCCTGTCAAAACTGAATTAAACTACCAAATTCTACAAAGAATTTTTTTTTCAAACAAATTCACTACATTCAGGTCAGGACTCCAAGAGGAAAGCCACATATACTTCAGGCGATGAACTCAGGGTATTATGGCAACAAAGAAATGCTGGTGAAGATAACTTCATTGTCCACTATTGGGCATTTTGAACATTCACGCAGCAGTTCTGCTGGGGCCTCATGCTAGGCTTCCAACTCCCAACTCTAGCTAGCTCTTATCGCAGCAGGAACTGTTTTGAGGTCCATGTTCTTGGATTCAAGAAATATTCATTTTTCATCTACTCAGTTTTTCCTTTTCTGCAACATACTCACGTATCCCTGGGCATCCAGGGATTCATATGGCCTTTCTTTTGACCTCCAGGGCCCTTCATTTGTGTTTCTCTTATGGGTGATTGTCAACATTGTGCCATTTATTGTATTAATCTCTCTCCTAGAAACATCTTAAGCTCTTGAAGGTAGGAATTTTTCTTATCCCTTACACGGTCAGGCCAAGATCAGTGTTCTATATACATTTGCAGAACTGTTTATTTCTGGCTTTCTAAAACCAGCCTCTTTTGTTGTCTAAAAGATACATCTGCTTTCCAGCTCAGTATGGGGAGATGATTAAGGCCATCATATATCCTAAGTAACTTGAGGAAAGTTACAAAGTCCTCAACCAGAATTACACTTGCATTGGAAAGCTGCGCCAAAGCAAGTGTGGCTTTACAAGAAGGAGTTGTATGAAAGCAGGAGAATTGCATCCAGCATCCATGTGGAATCTAAGCCCCCTCTTGATAGAGATGTGGAGTGGACACGACCATTCTAAGGTCCACAGGATGGAGGAATAGAGTATGGATTAGAGTGGACTTACTGATATTCTATTCATGAACTATTGTGATGAGTAATCAAAGAGAATGTGGCATTGCTGTGGAGAAAGTGGCCATGGTGGCTGCTGGGGGTACAGAGTGGGAGGAAGAGATATGATATGGGGGCATTTTTGGGGGTTAGAACTGTCCTAGATGGTGCTGCAGGGAGTTACTGGACACTGTATGCCCTCCCATGGCCCACTGGGTGGACTGTGGGAGAGTGTGGGCTATGGTGTGGACCACTGACCATGAGGTACAGCGGTGATCAGAGATGTATGCACCAAGTGCAATGAATGTCTCATGATGATGGAGGAGGTTGTTGTTATGAGGGGAGGAGTGGGGTGAAGGGGGTGGGGGGTATATGGGGACCTCATATTTTTTGAATGTAACATTACAAAATAAAGACAAAAAAAGGAGTTGTAAATGAAAGTGCTTTACAATTGGACTCTGACTTTTCACTTCATCTTACCAAATGGAGGAGGTGGAGGCCGTGGGTGAAGCCACCAGGGTGGAGGAGGCCACCAATAGCCCATTCGTGGTGGTGGAGGGCCTCCCATGGGGTAGGGCATGAAGGGTGATCCTTGGAAAGGAGGGGGCCCACTTGCAGCCATATTATCCTGCAAAGCAGTAGTCAAAGTTAAGAAATATGTTGATTTGACAGACAAAACCACCAACATCAAGAAAACTGAAATCCAATACATACGAGTACCAGTGTGGGAAAACACATCCCTCCCACGCAGCCCCACCCATGCTACTTAGAGATGTTAATACACGCCGAGAGGGTGAACTTCTGTCACCACTCATGCCACTTATTTCACTCCCTGTGAGAACATGTAAGGAAAGACAAGGGAAATGCTAGGGAAGTAATAGATGTAACTCCAATTAATAGAAGAGCATATTCCTAAATGACACTTTTTCCCCAAAACCACCTTTCAAACCTCCCTTTCAATCACCACAAAACCTACCTATTTGCATTAAAACCATAACGAGAGAAAATGAAAACCAAAAGAAAAATAGCTGCTCTTCAGACACCTTAGATAAGCCTTTCATGTCATATCTCATTCACAGAACTCTGAAAGTTAGAAGGACCAACCTAAATTTGGGTGAATAGAGACTCTGAGGAGAATTAGATCGTTTGCCCAGGGTCACAGCTTGCAAGAGACACAGCCAGAATGGACACCGGGTCTGCCTGCCAGCCCGGTTTTTTCCCCATCTGCTTCTCTCCCTGACAAATAGTTCTTCTACTCTGGAATTTCTCTCTCGTGGGCACTAGAGAGATGCATATTCCTGAAGTCTAGTGTGGAAACAGGGAAAATGTTTTCAAACAAAATCATTATTACCAATAGAAGTTAGATAGGCACAGCTATATGTGTCTGAATTCATAGGTTATACTGTATTTTAAGTATTGCATGAGCTGCAGATGAGAATGCTAAATGACAGAATTAAAATAAATGCATTCTGATTTCAAGGTGGAGAAGTCCCATAGTATATGTTAAGAGGATTTACCACATTAACATTTACACAGACCAATAAAGAACATACTTTCACCAATGTATTCCAAGACCTTTATTGGCCATACAGGTAATAATTGATTTTCACTCTTCACTATTTCACTTCCAGTGTTGCCAATTTGTAATTTTTTATAATTTTGATGAATTTACCTAATGTCTGACTGCTGGGATTCTGCTATAGCACATTTTCCAATAGAGATGACGCGATGCTGAATTATGTTATTCATTATGGATTTCCCTAAGAGCATTCAAATTGCATGAAGCTTACAAACAAAGTTGGAGGGATGTCATTTCACATTTTCAAATATGAGGATTAGAGAAGATGTTCTAAACATGTATAATCTCATAATCTTATATAAGAATGGAATAAAGTAATAACAATAACAAAAACCAGTATGCAGTAACCCAGCAACATTTCCAAATAAAGGAGATTAGTAAGGAATCAAGCGTGCCATGATTTTCCAGTAGTGGAGGGAAGTGCCTTTCTTATTCTGTTCCTTCCAGAGATAGAGGAGTGCTAGCCCTTAATTCCTCACCCTCTGTGGCAGTTTGATATTGTTGATGAACTCCAAAATGGAATATTGGATTATGTTTGTAAACTGGTCTTTTCCTCCGGACGTATTAGAGTGTATTGGTTTAACTTTACTTGACTAAATAATGATTGAGGCTTTGATTGGGCCACATCAATGAGGCGTTGCATCCTACCCCCTTGGTGGGTGAGGACTCAGTAAAACCACAGAGCAGAGAAGGGAGGTTGGAGTTTTGATGTTGGAGATTTTGATGCTGAAGTCTTGAGCTGGAGCCCCAGGAATAAGCACACAAAGGGAGCTTGGTTGTGAGGAAAGACAGAAGGCCCCGGGAAGAGAAACAAGTCATTTGCCTACTAGTCTACAGGCCTTGTGGAGTGAGGCAAAGGGTAGAGAGCCTCATAGACTACAGCTGACCTTGTGGGGAAAGCAGAGGAGCTGAGCCTGGAGAAAATGAACCCTGGGAAAAGAAGAAAGCCTGAATCCTAGAAGATATTGGCAGCCATCTTGCTCCAACACGGAGCAAGAGACTTTGGTGAGGAAAGAAACTTATGCTCTATGGCCTGGTAACTGTAAGCTGCTACCTCGAATAAATACCTTTTATAAAAACCAACTGATTTCTGGTATGTTGCATCAGCACCCCCTTTGCTGGCTAACATACCCTCTTAAGGACTTAAAGCTCCTGGAAGTGCCAGCAAAATGGCAAGCTGGGAATGGGAAGGCTTCAGGACTTGGGGGAAGAGTTTTCTATTTGTAAAGAGACAGCAAAGATATCAATGAACAAGGAAGAGAATGAGGCAAGAAGAGGGTGTTATATGAAAAGATCCAATTTTCCTGAAATATTTACTTATGCATGAAAAGGATGGCAGCATTTACCTTGCCTTCTTCCATCATCTTGGCAGGGAATGAGCTTCTGGAGTTGTTGTTCTTCACGGGAGCTGCACCAGGTCCTGAATCAGACAAAGGTCAGAGACCGCGCCAAGGTTTACCCTGATTTGCATATTTCTTTACAGAAGAATAACAAACCCCCCACTCCTTTCCTCCATTCATCTTGGGCTCTTTACCTCACTTAGTTCCCTCACCAGTCCTAAGATATCTCAGGTGGCCCTTTAAGACAAGGGGGAGGCACATCCCCTGACCACTGAGAATGACATCACAGAACATGGGTGTATTCAAACCAAATCAAGGAAAAGTGGATGGTTTAGGGATCATACTAGCTGGCAATGGACATTAAAACCAGGGATCTCCCCGTACACATCGTGTAAATGCCTTGCAATCTAAGCCAAGTTAGAAAATTAAAATAAGAACAGCCTTGGAGAGGAAGAATATCTTTAAATCCTACACATTAACCTCACTGGAACTGTTCTTCAAACCACAGGTGGATATTTTTAAATCTTTCTATCTCTGTGTAACCTGACTCCTATATTGGCCAGGTAATTTAGAAATTTTATGCATAGAAATGGACTTACACCCCTTCTTGATTTAGAGGTGAAGTGGACATCAGGATGGAGGAATCAAATATGGATTAGAGTGGGCTTATTGGTACTCTACTATAGAATTATTGTGACTCTAGCAATGGAAGAAACTATCTCATTGATGAGAAGACAGTGGCCATGGGAATTGCTGGAGGCAGGGAGAGGGAAAAGGAGGTGTGATATGGGGGGCATTTTTGGCACTTGGCGTGGTCCTGAATGTTATTGCAGGGACAGATGCAGGACGTTACATATCCTGCCATAACCCACTGAACTGACTGGGAGAGAGTGTAAGCTACAACATAAGCTATAATCCAGGCTGTGTAGCAATGCTCCAAAATGTACCCATCAAGTGCAATGAATGTACCACACTAATGAAAGAAGTTGTCAGTGTGGGAGGAGTGGGGTGTGTGGGGTACATGGGAACCTCTTATATTTTTTATTGTAGCATTTTGTGTGACTTATGTATCTTTAAAAAAAAGATAATAAAAAAGAAATGGACTTAGAGGCATTAATAGTAATAAGAAGATAATTATTGGGTTTAATAGTACAATTGTAGGGTAGTAGACTTGATGTAGGATGAGTAAATTTACATGGAAATTTAATGTATGGATAAAGTACTATAATTCATAACGAAATATTAGAACACATGAAGAAAAAGAAGAAACTCAAAAAATTTTAAATAAGTGTTTGATTTTAAAAGATCTTACAGTACACTATTATTCCTCTCAGAATAATCAGGAAAATTTCTTCCTGAGGCAGGACATTTAGTCCATATTCTAAAAGAAATGAGAAAAAACTCCTTGAACCATATACCCTAAAGGGGGGAATGAACTTTGACCCAATGATCTTCTATGGATGCTTCATCATCATCTGAGAATAACAAAGAGGTCATTGTAGCAGGTGTGCGTTTTCAGTGGACAGGTGTGAGCTCCACCATTCACAGGAGACAGACAAGGAGACATTCTGACTGGGGGACCCTTTGACAACAATACCCTGTCATCCCAGTAAGACAATCTGATTTCTTTACTAAGTTCGTAGGACAATTTCTGGCAGCACGAGGACAGCCAAGTGGAACAAAAAGCACTCTATGTGGATTTTCCAGCAGAAATTAAGTTGCTGCTCTTCACAAAATGCTTCCTACCTCTGCACGGAGGGTTTTGCATGTCAGTTCTTCCCAGCATTGGGGCCTTAATGCCACATTTTTCTTGTGCCTTCTTATTTTGATTTTTTTCCAATCTTCAACACAAAGAAAGAATAGAATTGAATGAACATTAGAACAAGATAAAACTATCCCTTATTTGATACCAAATAATGTGGCCTTAAAAACTCAAAAACATGCTGAGAAAAAAATGGATGCCAAAAATCCTGTACCTGCATCTCAAGTAGGCAGCTGCTCTGGTCTCCTCGACCATCGCTCTCTCTAGATCCTGAATTCTGATCTATAGAGGACAAACATACATGCACATTCATTTGTAGTAGAAACTGAAAAAAAGGAAGGAGCCACCACCACAACAAAATCCTACCCAGTTGTCATGTTCCTTCTTCTCATAAAGAGCAATCTGAAAAACACAACATATAAACATATATATGTTTGGGGATTCTAAAGACTAGTACTTATATATGAGTTAGATGCTGTAGAATGCTGGGATTGCCAATAGAAAGACTGTTACCTCTTGTTTGAATGAGCTCTCTGCTTGCTGTAGTTTTTTCTCCATTTCTTCAATTATTTTCCTATGAGTTACAATCACTTTCATCAGATAAAGCAAAGTAGTGACCACAAAATCAAATATCCTTTCTATATTCCCAGGACCCTATAAACTGCACCCTTATAGACTTCACCTATACAAATTAAAACATACTTCACATGATTTTAAGAGTACAGTAGGATCAAAGATATTGTCTCAGTTTATTTACTACTTACCAATTGGAAATATCTCAGCTTACATTTCATCATGTCTTGACCCATTCTTAAAATTTCTCTAATCAATCCTAGAATGAGTATCTTTCATTTTAATGTGTTTTTCTTACTTTCCTTATGTTCAGTCCATATTTCCCATGGCTATGACAACTTGGTCTGTCAAATGGTATTATCACTATGCCAAACTTCCTTAGGGATCCCAACAATTACATCACCCCCATTTCTGGCTAGCGCTGGGAATCAATAAAGTATTAGTAACTGAACATTTTTCTTCTTTCATAAAAGTAACTTTTTTCCCTTGTGTAAATTCCCAATTTCTTCTCATCATATATTTATGTTTCTGAACTACTTGGGTCTAAATAATGTACAATAGTTCAAAAACATTCAACACTGGATACACAAACTGCTGGTGGTGAGAAGGTGAGCTCACTTGTAATTCTCTACTTCCTCCATAGCCAAACTGTTTTTTTCCTCTGCAGCTGACAGCTCCTTCTGGGTTTTCTGCTGCTTGTGCTCTTCATGCTCAAGTTTCCTAAGATGAGAAATAAATACACAACACTGTCCATTCACTTGTGAAATTCATGTTTATTCCCTCCCATCACTTTGAAGACCTTCATTCAAATGTCCTTTCCATTCTTCCACATAAATGCATACGTTCACAAACACGATTAGAGGAAAGATGCAAGTCTCCTTTTGACAAACTCTGGACTGCTGGCAAGTTGTCTACTTTTGGACCTTCCCTTCATTAGATCCTACTCAATAGTCAATAAAATTAGCAAATGTAAATAGTACATATGAGACATTCTAAATGACCTTTGGGGGAAAGTCATTTGTGGTGGAACTTTTAATTCCATGTGGGAAATGAGGATTGACCAATTTGTCACAACTAATCAGATTAGGATGAAACAGGAGATGGTTATTGGTCTGATTTCTCTATGGGAAGACGTTTTTGATTGCACATCTTATGAATAACACTGATAAAAAGAGATAACTGCAGGATTTGGCATTATTAAAAATGTGCAGTTAGCTACATGACATTCCCACAGCTCAGAAGTGGAATGTCTAACACCTCCTTCAGAAGTTTCTGGTTGAGAAAAAAGGCAAATCTTAGTAAAGGCAACATCTATGGAATTAAAAAATGATCTCCCCTTCCCCAGAGTCTGAATATTTTCCCTCCAAAGAGATTTTAGGTACAACCTTCAAGCTCAGGGTATCAATCTTTAACTGGATTCAGTTCACTGATAGTGTTGGCAAAGGACAATGGTCAAAGAATGCTTGATTTGCTATGTTGTCTTGTGTTAATTTTTGGGGGGGTTCTCATTCAAACTTCCCAAAATGACTCTTGATTTTCTATAAATCAAGAACATTATTTAAAAAAATCTCTAGGAATGAGGGAAAAGACACACGCACACACACACACACACACAGAAAGTAAGATTTATGCACTTGTTTCTGGCCACCCAGGGCGTACTTCAGCAAGTGCTCTCTGTAGTCACTATCATGGAGATGGTGTGCAGTAAGGTAAGGATGTCAAGGGGTACAGAGCACTGCTCTGGCCCTAATATGGCTCACAGTTTACCTCAAACAAGTTGCCAGTAAGGGCAGAGCAACGCTTGCTTCAGACTTGAGATGGGATAAAGCTAAACCTGATGCTTGCTGGAAGATGAGGGACTCTTTTGCTTCATCACTCACACATTAAAATAACTGCCTAAATTTTCAAGAAATTTAAAGGTCAGACGACAAATTTTATCAAAGAACTAGAAACTATAAAACTGAAAAATGAAGTACATCAAATTAAGAACTCTAAGAATAGTTTCAACAGCAAGTTTGACCACAACAGATGAGTGATTTAGGGCATAGGAAAATTTCTTGGAAAAAGTACCTGGCATGATGTCAATGCAATAAAAGAGATTAAAAATTAGAAAGAGAAGTAGGAGACACTGTGGAAGCAGGAAAATGTTTAAAGGGACTCTCAGAAGGAAAGAGTGAGACAGAAGCATCATATGATGAGATATTGGATTATGTTTGTAAACCGGTCCGTACCTGGGCATGATTAAATTATGATTAGGGGCTTTGATTGGGCCATGTCAGTAGGGTGTTGAGGTCCAACCCTTGGTGGGTGGGGCCTCACAGATAAAAGACATGGAAAAGGACAGAGTTGGATATCTGATGTTGGAGTTTTGATGCTGGAGTCTTGAACTGGAGCCCCGGGAAGTAAGCACACAGAGGGGCTTGGTTGTGAGGAAAGAGAAGCAAGCCCTGGGAAGAGAGGAAGCCTGAACCCAGGCAGATATTGGCAGCCATCTTGCTCCAACATGTGGCAAAAGACTTTGGTGAGGGAAGTAACCTATGCTTTAAGGCCTGGTAACTGTAAGCTACTACCCCAAATAAATACCCTTTATAAAAGCCAGCAGATTTCTGGTATTTTGCATCAGCATCCTTTTGGCTGACTAATACAGTGAGATAATAGCTGAGTTAATTCAAAACCGAGGAAAGACATTACAACAAAATTTCAAGGCAGGCTAATGATAACAGTATAAATACACACACATAATCAGTAACCAGGTATATCTCAGTAAAAACCAATGGAAAACAAAATCAATTATAAATCAAAAAGAAAGCAAGAGCGCTGGGTGGGACAGCTTCAGAAGATCAAAAATAAGAATATTTCTTATTTCTTTCCTTCAAAAAATCAATGGGCATTGAAGACAATAGGTTTTCTTTGTGGTAACTAACTGCAAAATCAAAGTCAAAGGGAATATCTTTTTAAAAAAAGAGTTAATATAAACATTTTGTCATTCAAATAATAAACCATAGGGATGTTTATTAAAGTATTTTCTTCAGATAAATGGAAAAAATCTGACAGAAGTCTGAAGATGTAGGAAACAATGAAGATTGCAAAATGATAAAAGAAACATATCTAAAAAGAAATTTCCATAGAACATGTCCAATACACTAAAGTCTTGTGGGGTTAAACCATACATAGATTTAAATATATTTATTGTAATATCAAATATTTCAGGAAGATAGTAGAGTTAAAAGTTAGGAAGAGATAAAATATTAATACATATAAGACGTGAATATGGCAAGAGGAAGACCATTTTAGGGTAATTACAAAAAGAAGAGTAAAAGGTCATATGTCTTTCAAACAGTGGGAAAAATTCAGAATAAATAAGTCTGTGAAAGATGGGAAGAAAGAAGAGGAAAAGGATAATTTAAAGCCCGTTATGTGTAGATTCAAACTCATTTTTCAGGGGTCATATTACATTTGAAACAATGACCTGTCTTTTTGTCTCTTCATCTGTTCTTGCATCATCATCCTCTAGAAGATACTTAGAAGAGCATAGAGACCTCAGTGGGCAGGAGGTTGCCACGCAGAAAGAATGTAATAGAACATTTTTGTTGTGGGGCTAATGGTATGCACTAAGTCAAATAAAGTTTTAGGTGGCTCAAGAGTGCTCGGGAGGGGGCTGCAGCACTATACACTTGAGAGGAAACTGGAGGGAATAAGCAGCAAGAATATGATAGCAGGGATCTACGAGGAGAAACACCCTGTATTCTGCTGAAAAACCTGGATTTGACTCTGGAGGGAGCAGAGCATCCTCCTTAGAATGTAAGCTTGGAATGACATGGATGATGTACAGTTGAGCAAGTTTACACTAGCAGTTCTGAAGAGGAAGGATCAGAGCCTGGAAGAGGCAGGTAAAGACAAGAAATTGGAGATAAGTACATCATTTAGGATACCAGGACAAGAAACAAGATCAGGGTCTGAACTCAGTGGCTTTGAGACAGAGAGGGTAGCAAACAAACAAGGGGACCGTCATGGATGAAGGAGCAACTGAATCCATTTCATGATTAAAAACAATTGTGGCTATTTCAGGTGATTATGAAGTTTGGGTAATAAATGGTGACAATATATTCATAACATTGTGAATGTAATTGATAGCACTGAATTATATATGCGAAGGTGGATAAAAGGTGACATTTTAAGTTGTATATAGGTTGCTTGAATAAAAAACTTCTAAAATGTTCTTTCATGAATTCTAACAAATGTATCACAATAAGGCATGTTATTAATAATAGGGTAGAATATGTGAACTCTGTATTTTATGCATTCTTTTTCGGTAAATCTACTACTTCTCTAATAAAAAGCTTGACTCTCCCCCCAAAACTCAGCAAAATAAAAATTGTTGTTGAGGAACCAAAGATCTATAGGTTGCAGAGATTTGTTTTTGAAAAGCCATTAAACATGAGCCCTAAATGACAGAAAAGTGACTGCCTGGTTTTGTTGTTTAATGGCATTAAACAGTAGTGGCCTGGACAATGAAAAAGACTAAACTGTATTTGCTCAGCAAGAGAGGTCTTCTCAGAGATAGCCACATAGATGGATTAAAAAGTATATCCACAGGTTTAAATTTCTACAGCTACAAGAAACCCATTTACAGTAAGTCTGGTATTTTCATGGAAGATCTCAAATAGCACTATAAAATTTATGTAGACTGAAATAACATAAAACTTTCAACAGCAACTCAATTCAATTCAAGTCTGACTCTACACAGAATTATTCAAGACTTCAGAGATCAAGGGCAAGCTTCTGTAAGACTGCCTCCACTCCACACCAACCACAAGTTCAAGGGCATAGGCCATGCATGCTTCAGAGAAACTGGTTATAAAGTTGTATGGGTTCCCATAATCAAGGGTCCACTAAGTTGCCGGAACGATACACAAATGTCTCTGAAAGTGACGTACTTATTATAGTGAAAAGGATACAAATAAGAAAGAGCCAAAATAAATGATGCATTGGAAGGGATACGAGGGCTTCTCAAATGCAAGTTACCGTGTTCTTTCCTCGTGGAAACAGAATGCATCATCCTCCTGGTACAAGGATATGTTATCTAACTCCAAATTTTGAGATGTATTCTTCTGAGAAGTAATGAATTACCCAAGTAGATTTACCAAAGAGCTCTTTCTATGTTCTAAACCTCCAGCATTCTTGCCAAGCCACATTTTATAGCAGTTGGTCTGGATAATTGCTTTTTATTGAGTAAAAAATAATATGACACCTTTTATACCTAAAGTTTTTTCAAGTCCTTAAAGATTTTATCCTACTAAAAAACACAAAACAATTGTAAGAGGTACTACAACAAAGGGAAGAGAAGTCCAAATTAGGCTACTTGGTCATAGAGAAAGCAAATATGAATTAACTGGTAGAACAATGTGAGAGCCTGAACATATTAATGGACAAGTACCAGCAAACTGCAAACCACCTTTAGCTACAGTAACTAACCAGGAAACTCTGGCCCACTAACTGTAGCCATCAGTGCAGTATCTACACTTTCAGTTGAGGAAGGCAAACCACAAACCCTGTAACAATCACACAAAAATAGTGAGAATCTGAACATTAACTGACAACTTCCCTACTTTTTTGCCCCTGCTTCCAAATTATGCCCAACGGGGGAGGCCAAATATGCTTAACCAGCCACGTAGGATGCCCCACTTCTAGTTAGCCAATCTCAGCTTTCTCATGACAACAGTCTACAGTCAGGACATATGTAGAATCTTCCTTTTCCTTTCCTACTAAATCTTTTCCATTCCCCTGCCTGCCTTTGACTTGCTGCATAAAATGAGTGGTGGTGTTGACTCTCTTACCAAAGAGAGCCATTTATAGTTAGTCTGTTCTTCTTTGGGTTTTTTCATTTATTTCCACAACAGAAAAGGCATGGATCATTAAAAACACAGGAGCAGGGATTTTATAAACTATAGAATATGGAATTGAAGACAGAAAGGATAAAGCTCATTCTGCACAGATTGAAAACAGCAAAAATACTGGGTTAATTATATAAAAAACAATTATCTACACTGTTCAAAAATAACCTTACTTTTCTGCAGACATCTTTCTCTGTGCATAGATTTCATCAAAAATCTCTAATTTCATGCTTAGGGTTTTGCATTCCTCTTCCTTGGCATGTTTCACAGACCTCAAAGCATTGCATTCATCTTCCAGTTGCTTTAGATATTCTGAAAAGATAAAATATTTCCCCCCCATGTGTTTGCATATGGACTTAAAAGTAGTGAACCTGTTTGAGGTAGGGAGAGGAGAGAGATTGGCATCCTGAAAGCATGAAGCCATTTTTTAGCTTTCCAGTGTAAAATCATTTCTGCTAAGTGGGGAATTTTCCAAACAGGCAACATACCCTCCAGGTTACATTTAGTAGTCGTCATGGATCCCAGTCTAAACTGTAATTTTTCCAGGTCATCCTCAGGTGCTGATATTGCTGCTTTTGTCTAAGAATTTCAGAAAGAGAAATACTGTAAAATTCAGGGCGTATAAGAATCCAGGTAGTACTAGAATACTCTGTAAAAATTGTTATACCTGGGAGACATCCATCATCTGTGTCGCTGGAATTTCCATCTTTCTATTCACATCTAAAAAACCAGAAGAGTTTAATTGCTTTATATTTCTTTGTTTTGTAACTTTAAGTTTTCATGCTTCTAAAGTTTTCCAAGAAAATAGAGGCTTATTCCATTATCATTTTCAAACATTGAAAGGAAAAACGAGTTAGTCAGCAGAACTGATCAACTATAATGCACTTTAAGAAATTGGAATATAATTCACATACCACAAATGCACCTTTTCAACGTGTACAATTCCGTGGTTATTAGTTTCTTTATAGTCATGAAACAATCACCACTATCGAACTTCAGAGCATTATCCTTCACCCCCAAAGGAACCATTAGCATCCATTACCCATTAGCAATCTCTTGCCACTTCCATCAAAACTCTGTCTTCTATCCCCTGGCAACCACGAATCTACTTTTTTTTCTCTTTTGATTTGCCTATTCCTGAATTTTATGAAATTATACAATGTGATCTTTTGCATCTGGCTCTTCTCCATAGCATAATGTTACAATGGTTTATCTACACATAGCATATATGGATACCTCCTTTTTTATTGCCAGGTTACATTCCATTATATGGTAAGTGTTAATTTCACAGGCCCACTTGGCTAGGTTATGGTGTCCAGTTGTGTGGTCAAATAAGTACTGGCATAGTTCTTACTGTGAGAGTGTTTCATAGATTTAAAACATTGACCAGTCATTTGTATTTATGGCAGATTATACCTACAACCAAAAAAGTTAACTGCTTTCTGAATGAATAATCTTTTCATTTACTCAGCTGGAGGTCTTAAAGGGAGAATTTAGGATTTAAGTAGTCAGAAAAAAAGAATTTTTATGCCTACTGAAGCCATTCAGCTTCTCCTTCTCCTAGGGAATTCATTGTTACTACAGAGTTTGCAACTTGGATCCTGCCCTATGGAATTTAAGTCTGCCAAATTCCTGGGTCATGTGAGCCAATTCACACACACACAAACACACACACACACATGTATTCAGTCAGTTCTATTTTTCTAGAGAATTTTGGCTAAAACATGGAAATATCACATTTTATTTATCCATTAACTAGTTCATGGACATTTGGTTTATTTCCAATTTGGGCTATTATGAATACTGCTGCAATTAGTACCCACGTACAAGTTTTTCTGTAGACATATGCTGTCATTCCACTGGGTTATATTTACAAGTGGAATTCCAAGATCAGATGGTACAACTATATTTAACTTTTTGAGTTACTGCCAGGATGATTCCAAAAGTATTGCCCTCTTACATTCACACTAGTGATGTATGAGCGGTTCCAATTTCTAGATCCTAGTCAATAGTTCTTATTCTCTCTCCTTTTAATTATATTCATCCAGAGGATATGAAGAGGTATCACACTGTGTGGGGATACGTGTTTAACAAGAGTTTAATTGAGGTATAATTTGCTTTTAATGGAAAGGAAAGCAAAGGCTGGACAGAAACAAGCATATAACTCATATAACGGAGCTGGACAGAAACAAGCATATAACAAAACCAGTAATAGGCCCCCACCGTGCAAATAGTTAGGAGGTGCAGCCTAATCAAGAAAGTACTTCTGTCCTTAACTACAGCATAAGGGATCCAGCCTCCCTGAGAGTCATCTTACCTGTCAGGACTTCATTAACGCCAAGATTTTTGTCCTCAAATTCAGATTCATATGACTCATTCAACTGTGCAATACAATTAGTCAAAGCCTAAAAAGTGAAAAAAGACCGTTAGAATGAAGACCCCCTTTTAGTTAAGGAGATTTAAAAGTTTATCCATGAGATGAACTTACAGCAATAGTATTGTCTTTCTCAGTCATAGCTTTTTCCATGTCTTTCTGTTTGTTTTCCAGGTACTTGATTTTTTCAAGGAGCTCAGAGTGCTCCTTTCTACCTTCAATTTGTTGCTGCATCTGGAAAGAGATAAAACCTGTATGAAATAATTCAGTATTTTTACACAAGAGATGTTAGCATCATATGACTGAAGCAAGGAAGAAGGAATCTATGTCTCCTTGTTGGCCTCACATTCCAAACATTTCAGCTTATAGCCTTGAAGGAAAGGAGTGAAGGTGCTCCCACCATCAACCCTACAGTGAAGACAGAATTGCGTGTTTGGGCCCCAGAATTAGCTGTTAAGTAAGCTGGTCGAGTTTAGAACATGCCTCAGAAAGCACATTTGTGCCTGAATAACAATATTTAAGGGATAGACAGTTCATACGCATGATCCATTTTCCATGTGAGTGGAAGGATCTTATCTCAGTGTCTCCCAGTAAGAGTCTGTGCCATATCTTGAACTCCACCGTAACCACCCTCACTTGGTCACTGGAGCAGTAACTGCCCAAGCAGGGTCATCAAAGACCTGACTTTTGTTCTAATTATCTTGTCATCAGCCCTTGGGGTGACTCAGGTTAGAAACTGATTGTGGTGTGACAGGAGAAGCAAAAATCCTGATGGTCACAAGAAATAGTGCCAAGGAAAAGAAATGCAGAAGTAAGCAAATACCCCTAATCCTGGAGTCACATTTCAAATTTTTGCCAATCTGAAAACAAACTTGTCCTCATATCTCCTGATTTTAAAACAAACTTGTCCTCATATCTCCTGATTTTAAAACTGACTTGAAAAATGTCATCCAGGAAGTATGCTTTTTAAGTTCTCTATTTTATATAAACTATGGGATTTATTTTTACCTCATCTTTCTTGTTCCTAAGAGAAATATTTTCTCTCTGTATCAGCACATAGGAAAGAAACAAAACATATTTCCGGATTTCAAAAGGCAATAAGGTAAAAAGGAGGAAGTCAAAAGAACATATCCCTCCTCTAGATCTGCTTTTTGACATAAAAGAAGGTGCTCTAATTTGGATTTAGGAGTAAGTCAACCACATAAAGAAAAGAGGAATGGAAAGATACTGGAAGCAAAAATATTTGATTACATCCACAACGTTTATGCTTTTCAAATAATGCTTGATGACTGAATGACAAGGTAACCACACAGAAGGTTTTATATCATCCAAGTCAAGCAGCTCAAATGAAAGGTTTTCCTTACTGGTAGATAAAAATCTTCATCACCTAGAAAATTCTGTTTTGTGTTAAGGCAAAGACTATTCTCCTTGGATAGGCATTTAGAATCATCTCTCCCACAGTTTCTCAGTTTATGAAACTTGGTGGGAAGTACCTAATGATGTGAGAATTAACCAGGGTTTGGGGAAAACAAATATTGCCTAGGCTTGAAGAAATCAAATGTCTTTTAATACTAGTGCCTGAAAATCCAGACAATTGTTCACATTTTTCAGATTCCCAGACTCCCACGTACTGCTATCAATAGCAATAGAAATCCACACAACGTACACAATGTATAAATTATGGTAACACCTTAAGAGCAAAACTCTTACCAAGATCTGATTTTTTATTTCCTCATTTCTCTTAAAAATCAAGGCCACACGTGTAATTTCAATGCTCTGATTCAGCATTTCATTACTCCCGTTAAGTGTTTTGATGTTATCCTGCAATAAATCATATCAAGATCAGTAATATTCACTATTTTCTTCTGTTTTAGAAATATAATTAAGGAAAAGAAGGGATATTTACCTTAAATTTATTTGCCTCATCAGAAAGAACATTAAATTCCCTCTTGGTTTCTTTTATGCATTTCTTGAATTCACTGGTCTATATAATAAAAGAGCCATTCATGATAAAACATTAATTATAGTGCTAGTAAAACCATCTTACTGAAAGCATTACTTTGCACAGATAGTGTTTGCTTTGAATTTGGACTATCTAAAGAACATGATGACATAAATTTACAAGATGAAAGAAAAAGTAGCATAATACCTGAACTACAGGAAAAGGGAAGCAATTCAAGGTGAAGCCATGGGAAAAAATGGTGAAAGGAAAATTATACCTTCTGCTCCAAAATGGATATTTTTTGGGCAATTTCAGCATTTTCGTCCATGAAATTCTTGATCTTGTTAGAAATTTGTTGTAAATTGACTAAAAACAAAGAAAAACAATCTCTAAGATTATTAGGAAAACCCAAAATTGAATTCACTATTTTATTAACTGCAAAGGTACATTATCTTCCTTTTAGACATAAATTATCTATACAGTATTAGCATCATGCATGAAAACAGCATCTTTTAATTCCATGGCATTCTATACTTATAAATAAATATCAACATAAGGGGGAAGTGTAACCAGATCAAAGTAGTTATTTTTTTTCAGCTAGTGTTAAGAGAAGAAATTGTGGCATTGATATGGCAGGGTTTTAGAAGGGAGTGGGTGGGATGAATAGGTGGAACACAGGGCATATTTAAGATGCTAACATTTTTCCGTACGATACTGCAATGATGGACACATGGCATTATACTTTTGCCAAAACTGATAAAACCGTACAGTACAAAGCGTAAAACATAATGTAAACAATACTCTGGTTAGTTGCAATGCTTCAATATTGGTTTATCAATTGTAACAAATGTACTACACTAATATAAGATGTTAATAATAGGGAAAACAGTGCATGGGTGTGCATGTTATATGGGAATTCCCTATACTTTCAGTGTAATTTTCTTGTAATGCTAAGCACTTCTCTAAAAAGTTTATAAAAAAATAAAAATGAAAAACATTATTTCCATGAGATTCCTATTTTTTTCAAAGATGGGGAGATCAATAAAAGAACTCATCTCTCAATAATGGAGGGTTCTCTATAAAATGTTGCATCGATAGCAGGCCTGAAGATTTTATTTGTGTGGAAAAACAGAGACATCAGTGACTTTTTGTTGAAAAGTCACTCTGAGAGTAGAAATTTGAATGTAGGTAGTAGAAATACTTTTTATCAATTTGTCTCCCTCTTGTTATTCTTTTTATGTGTACACAAGTGAATTATGTGAAAAAGTCTACAACTGAGGTGCAAAGCTTCTTTAATAAACAAAAAATAAACATCCCATGTGATAAGAAAAAGAACTAAAGAGCTTATCTCTCTTTTCATTTATATCACTCTTAGAAAATGAAAGTACATTAAATAGCTTTATCATTACCAGTGATGAAACAGAAATTTGCACACTCTATACATACTACAAATTCTAAATATCAAGGTAAAGAAACAGGTCACTGCGATTGTTTTAAAAATTATTCTCTCTGATTCTCCCCTCTTCTAAGGCTATTTATTTTACAATTCCTTAAAGTCCCTTCTAAAGTGTTACATTATTGGCCTAGCCACAGGACTCTAATTTTCTTACTGCCCAGCAGATTCCATTTCATAAGAATCAGAGTGCGGGGATGTGAAGGGTAAGGACAATGGAATGAGTACACACAGGTCTATCTTTAGCTTTACCAGTTAGCCTATTAGAGATGTTGGACAATTCAAAATTCCACTAAGACTCAAGATTTTCATCTCCAAGATGTGAATGCTAGCACCTACTGCCGAGGAAAACAATATACATAAAGTACCTGTACCTCACAGAAGGATAACACATGTAAATCATCTAGATCAGGGTCCAGTATTCCCTCCTCCTCCACCTGGCATTTTATTCTCTCACCTGACCCCAAATTGCACACTTACCTTCTCTTTACCCAACACGAATGCTCTATTGCTTGAAATCACTGTTCTTACCATACAAATGCTACCAATCCTGGAACTAACATCAGCAACAGGGGGACTTTAATTTAGGCAGGCAGCTTCCCTGGATCTCAACAGACACCACCACTTAAGCACTTACTCATCACAATCAATGAAACATTCGCTGAGTTTATTATCTCCACTTTGTATCATATTCCTTTCCACTCATTCTCCACTGAAATTAATGGCTCCCTCCACTTAACACTCACAAACTTTTGTTTAAACCTCATTTATAACAAATACTACATCCAGTATTATCTAGAATTTTCTCTGAGCCTTGAGGTTTTAGCAGGCACAAACAATTTCAGATTCATCTTTACTTTTACCCAAGAGCCAAGTTATGGACAAACCTTGCAAATTTCAGACTCAAATCATCACTTGTTTCCTCAACATTTTCCTCTTCCTGGTCTCCTTTCTCAGTTGGTTACATCTCCATCTACTCTGTCATACGGGGGAATAACCCAGCAACAGGGAAACTCCAAGAAATAAGAAGTCAACCAGATATCAGAAGTCACCATATTCCCTTTAGTTGAATTAGCATCCTCATGAAATACCAGTATGGAGAATATATTACAAAACTAATGGAAACCTAAATGCTTACCTTGATATGTATGAGGTTTTACCTAGAAGATGGAAAACAAAATTAAAATATGACAAATATATTAAACAGAAACCTATAGTTCCTAAGAAAATAGTAAAAAATGTATCCCAGTAAAAATAAAAGTTTCCTTTTTAAAATGGTGATATCTTATAGGCCATTTCCAGTCAAAGCACTAAGGTAAATACTTTATTTTGGACCGAAGTCTCTCTAAAGTACTTTAAATGAACACAAATCTACCTAATTTTTAAAAAGCTAATGACAGAATTTTTATATGCTCTAAAGCATCATTAACCTAAAATTATTTTTGTCAGCCTCAATATAGATAATTAAGTTTAAATCCCTTTATTGTATTAGAAGTCTCTGAGAATACAAAACAAATGTTAAGTATTCACACTAATGTTGTAGAATTTGAGAGGTTCAATTATTTGCATATAGAGAGGCCAGGACTCAGCAATGATTTTGAGAAGGAAAAATGGTTTATTTTTTTTTCCTTTTTTTTTATTGACTTTGTAATAATATTACATTAAAAATATATATGTGAGGTCCCATTCAACCCCACCCCCCCACACCACCTCTCCCCCCCCCCCAGCAACACTCATTCCCATCATCATGACACATCCATTGGATTTGGTAAGTACATCTTTGGGCACCTCTGCACCTCATAGTCAATCGGCTGGACTCGGGAGCTTTCTGTTTCAATCCCGAGCCCCGAATAAGATTTTTGAGTCCCTTTTATACAGAGAGGAAAGGCCAAATGGTCCTTTTGTTTCAGTTCTCAATAGGCTTGAATTAGCATATATATCTTCCACATCTTAGGTAAGCTTTTAGCATGGACCTCAGGCATTCTAGGTAAGCTTCTAGCATATTTGGTTTGCACTAAGATATACCTCATTCTCTCATCAGATACATCTTAGACATCTTATTCAGGCATGGTTATTTGCTGAATTGGGAAACAATTCTAAGGAATCGGGTGCTCTAACTTTGTCAGACCACTAAAAATTTATGTCTTCAAATCAGAAAAAGAGTAGGACAGGGCCAGAGAAAATGCACAAGCAACAAGCGAAATGACAGTTAACATTTCAGGAAAGGGCAAAAACTGTTTCCCTAACCCCAAACTTTTCCTGAAGTCATTAAAGAATTACCGCACAATATAACACAGGCGGTACACCATGTATATCCCATGAGAAGACAAACTTCCTTGTCATGCAGAACATATTTCTCCGTTCAAATATTATAAATGGTGATCAGATGCTGAGGGAAACCCAAAAATCTTGCTGTGAGATGAGAATTTAACTGTAGTATCTAAACACCATTCATAATAATTTCATTACAGTAAAAATGCAACCAGAGAGGTCCAACCAGAACAAGGATTTTCCAGTATTGTTGCACTTGCTCACAAGACCAGTGAGCTTCCTCTGCAAACAGCCACCCATCCCAACAGCCAGGGGCAAGCTGAGAGGAGAGATGGACAGGAGACTGAGGACAAGCAAGCCCAGAATAAAGTTCTGCAGCACAGGAGAAAGTAGCCACAGAGCCAACTGAAAAATCAGAGCAGGGATTGGGGACTTGGAACCAGAGAAATGTAGTGGTAAGTATGAAATGCATTCATTCTTCCTCTCCATTTCCCTTTGTACTCTGTGCTTTTCCTTTTTCTGAGGGCAATCCCAGAGGCAAGGAAGGGATAAGGCAAAGCACAAATCCAGGGGGAAAGACATTGCTTTAAAAGGTTATTACAATAGCTATGCCATGGGGACCATTCAATTATGTTGATAAGTCCATTATAATTAAGAAACCAGGAAACTGTTCTCAATTTTAGAAAACTTGCATTCAAAACTTCTGCCCCTTTAGTAAACCAGGAAACTGTTCTCAATTTTAGAAAACTTGCATTCAAAACTTCTGCCCCTTTATCATGCTAGCCTCAGTCATCTGCCAAACTCATTTTTACAGAATGATCTGTTCTGCAAATTATGTTTATAAGTGAGGAATTAGGACTGTCAAAAAATATACTAATGTCCTATTCTTTTCCCAATTAAGAAGTTAAAAAGAACCTAAATTACAAATCAAATCCAAAGGTACGTCCCTCCTTGAATGTGGAACAAATGAGGGGATATGTCAGAACATGTGAGCAGAACACACTTTTTTTTTTTTTTTTTTTTGCCTGGCATGAGAAATCATTTCATTTCTAAATGGCACATTATGTTTCAATTAATTGTGCCCTAGTGTTGGCCTCAGTCTATCCAGGTCTTCAGTTTTCATTCTGGTCTACCATAAGAAAACCCATGCAACAAATATTTGGTGAGTATAATTATTTCTTACATCTATGAGTCGGAAATGGATTATTTTCTACATAGAAAATAAAATTACTTTACTGGTCTGGGAACACACAGAATCAATTGATTTTGCCCAGCACATGAGACAAACCATAAGAGAATGATGCATTCAGTTGTGTACCAGCATTCTCTTTTTTTTTTTTTTTTGAAGTACCTGGGATTGAACCCAGGACCTTGTACATGGGAAATAGGTGCTCAACCACTGAGCTACATCTGCTTACAGCACCCTCTTTTTGACGCAAACACCCAATTTATAATACCCCCAAAAGTTAAAATACTCAGATGAGATTTACACAAAGTTGTTCCTTAAATCATCTTCAAAGTATAAATGCAGAAACAACTTAAATGCTGTCTATATGGAAAGAGTGTTAAATGGAAAGATAAACTACAAGATATCCATAAGAGATTATGCATTAATTCCAACAGAGTATTGTAAAGATTTTAATTATTATTTAAATATACTTACAAGTATACATCATACGCTTCTAAATTTATTATAGAAAACCACAGAGAAGAAAGCATAGCGATATGCACATACTCACTACAATACGTTTATAGGTTTCTCTAGGGGCAAGGGTGAGAAAGGAAGAATAAAGGTAGAAAATGTGAATGAAACATATCAAAATGATAATATTAGTTTGGTGGTATGATTGCATGATTTTTATTTTTGCATTTTACCTTCGTTTTCCAGATTTTTTTAGGACTTTGTAAGGATTTTTCTAATTCAGAGAAAAAATATATAAAAAAATAAAGCAAAGCAGATTTGGAATATTTAACCTAATAAAATTTATCTAATGAAATGTGGTCTTGATATTATTTTAATCACACAAACAGACAAAAAAGATAGATATTTTTCAAATTTTGGTTTAGTTTAGTGATTAAGATTTTTCTTCTCATGCCAGGTGAGTTATTTATAATAGTAAAACAAATGAAAAAGTCTCAAGGTCTAATACTGGTATAACATCTGTTAAAATATTTTGCATTCATTAATACATTTATCCATATATTGACATATTGAGTTGTTTTAGTTTGCAAAAGGCTGCCAATATAAAAAAAATGGAATGGCTTTTATAATGTGAATGTATTAGGGTAAAAGCTTACAGTTCTGAAACTATGAAATTGTCCAAATCAGGGCATTGTTAGAGATACTGTCTCACCAAAGGTCAGCGGCCAGAGATCCTAGACTTTTGCCACATGGTAAGACAAAACAGGAAGTGATCTCTGCCTTCTCCTCCAGAACACTTTCTCCCAGGGCTCAGCTGTGGGTGACCAGGCTCGTGGCTCAACTCTCCTGCTCCTGCAGGGTTCATTGCTTCACCTTTGGGCTGCTCCTTTGCGTCCAGCCTCTGGTCTCTCTCAGCCTCCCAGGATTTCCCTTTCTGGGGCTGCAGGTGATACTAGAGTCCTCTCACATGGCAGGGTAAAATGATGGCTCCTTTTCTCTCCCTTCTCCTCCATTTAGACAGGACTCCCAAAAGAGGATTAGAAGTTCCACAGTCTAATCCAAGGCCCTTAACTGAAGTGATCTAATAAAAAATGATCGAGTCCAAAGATTCCTTAACTGAGTCTAACTAAAAGTTGCCACATGCAATAGATTCACATGCATAGGAATGGGTTACCTTAAGAACATGATTTTCTGGGGTCCACAAAAGATTCAAACTAGCACATGAATTAAAAAGTTAAAAGAGTACGCATAGAAAAACTCTCTTTTACTTAAATGTGGGAATATGTTTGAGCAGAAAGTTCAACTCAATTTAAGGGTAAACCAACTCAAATTAAAAAGGGGACTTTTAGGGAGGGATCACACTTGACTTGAATTTTGTTCCTCTTATACACTGATTTTTCAAGGTGCATGTATTATTGGCATAATAAAAAAATAAGTAAAGACCTTTATTTTAGGAGAAAATTACATATGAGTTTGTAGGAATGCAGAGGATTACTTTTAAGTGAAATACATGGGCAAAAACTTTACAGCAAATATATGATACATATAGCATCTCCTGCCTGATTGAGTATTGTCCTCATCCCTGTTCCACCCAACACCCAACCCACTCTTACCCACAAGTCATCTCTTCCCATAACTCCTTGGATGCACACTGAGATTTGTCTGCTATACTCTTGAATGCTGCCATACTGAGCACATCTTGTTTTGAGAAAAGTGCACGTACAAGATGTTTTTAAAATATATTCAGAGAAACAGATGTGGCTCAACCAATTGGGCTCCCATCTACTGTAGGAGGTCTAGGCTTCGATGCCCAGGGTTTCCTGGTGAGGGCAAGCTGGCCCATGCAGTGAGCTGGCCCACATGGAGTGCAAGCCCACACCGGAATGTTGCCCCATGCAAGAGTGCTGGCCAGTGCTGAGAGCTGGCCCAGTAAGATGATGCAACAAGAGACACAGAGGCGAGAAAATAAGAAGGCGTAGCAGAACAGGGAGTTGAGGTGGTGCAAGAGAGCAATCCCTTCTCTCCTACTCCGGAAGGTCCCAGGATCAGTTCCTGGAGCCCTCTAATGAGTATACAAGCAAACAGAGAAGAACACACAGTGAATGGACACAGAGAATAGACAATGGGGGGAATGGGGGGTGGGGAAAAAAAAATAAACCTTAAAAAATAAAATGAAATATATGCATTTGAGCCTGTGGCATTCAGCCAACTTTGGTGCCTAGCCCTATGTTAATTACTTGAAGGAACTTCTTGCCTTCCATCTCCAGGTAACAGCAGTTCTCTGTAAATGCCCTTAATAAATGCTTAAGGACTAATCACCCTGGTGTTCAGTGACTTTTTCCTCAAAATCTCAACAGGCCTCATTTTGGGGCAGTTTGGGGCCATCCCAGCTGGGTCACCCCATTTCTCCTTTAAGGGTGAGTGCTGCTGCTGATTCAGTAGGACACATGAGAAACATCAGTTAATGAGTAGATAAACCATACTTTTTAACCAGCAGAAAGGAGCAAATGACTGATACTTGCAATATGAAACTCAAAATCTTTGTGCCTGGTAAGAGAAATCAGACACAGAAGAGTACACACTGTGTAATTAATTCCATGTATGTGAAATTCTATTACAGGCAAAAGGAATGCACAGTGACAGAGAGCAGATCAGTTGGTGCTTGGGCCTGTGTGGGAGTTGAGGGATTAGACTGCAAAAAGTGTAAGGGATTATTTGTGGTATATGAAAATGCACCATATTTTGTATTTGGTGATGGATATTATAGATATAATCAGAAAACCAGTCAGCAATTTTCATTTTTAAAAAGTCTAAGACTTTTATTTTTTAAGTACTGTGGAATACATTATCACAACGATGTGCAAGATCCACTGCGGAAAACAAAAGTACCCAAAGGAATCCAATTTTTAGAATTTAGGCATGACCTACTCTGTATTTTCAAACAAAATATATTTTCTGAATATAATAGTATATAATTCAGTTAGAAATTTTTAGAAATAATGTTATATCAGGGATAGGAATAAAAAAAAATCCCTTAGAAACTAGTATTTCTAACCATTTTATAGTATTTTCATGCAGCATTCTTTTATTCTATGTGTGTATAGAGGTGTATATATTTTAAACCAGACTACATAGAAGCTGCCTGTTTCTGTTTTTTCTCATTGACATTAGATCAACAGCATTGTGTTTTTCTTGAAATGACATTGAAAGAATGAATTTTAAGATCTTTGTTTATTCCATTGTAAGGATGTGCAGTACTTCCCGCGTCATGGATGAGTTTGGTAGTTGCCATATTTTTGCTGTAATAAATATTATTTTATTGAAAATCCTCATATAAGATTTCAAAAACATTTATATCATTAGGGCAGATAACAAGGAGTGGAAATACAGTGATTAAAAATAATACGAACATGTTAAAGGTGTCAGATAAATTATATTAAACTATTTTTCAAGAGAATTTTCAATTTCATGAACAGTACATGAAAAAGCCCATAAATAGTTAATAGTTAGTATTTATTTTTGATAGAAAGGATTTCTAAATTAAAATATTCTCATCAAAGCTATATAGTTCATGTGTTCACTGAGATATTAATTTAAAATTTAGATTATTTTACAAGGTTAGTTTCCATTTCAAACATTAATTTCTATTCATATTTCAGCAATCTAAAGGAAACAACTTGGGAAGCGGACTTGGCCCAGTGGTTAGGGCGTCCGTTTATCACATGGGAGGTCCGCGGTTCAAACCCTGGGACACCCTGACCCATGTAGAGCTGGCCCATGCACAGTGCTGATCCGCACAAGGAATGCCATGGCACGCAGGGGTGTCCCCCGCGTAGGGGAGGCCCACGTGCAAGGAGTGTGCCCCGTAAGGAGAGCTGCCCAGCGGGAAAGAAAGTGCAGCCTGCCTAAGAATGGCACCACCCACACGGAGAGCTGACACAAGATGACGCAACAAAAAGAAACACAGATTCCCGTGCCACTGACAACAACAGAAGTGGACAAAGAAGAAGATGCAGCAAATAGACACGGAGAACAGACAACCAGAGCAGGGGAGCAGGGGAAATAAATAAACAAACAAACAAACAAATAAATAAATAAAATACAATAAAGGAAACAAGTTAAAAAACCAGCAACTAAAAAATGGCCTACTTATTATTTATGAGTCAAAGTTTACCTACAAGGTACTTTAATATACTCACAGCAAGGACTTTGCTCCAGATGAAAATGGCAAATAAAGAAATTCCCAAGTAGCCAGTAGTAATGATACAATTCCAAAAAAATCTGTACAAGTCAGACCCAGAAGGAAAGCTGTCAGGCAGTAGATCAGCTAGCTAGAATAACAATATCGGAAATAATGAGAAGCCTCAAAGTAATTTACAGTAATTCACAATACTGTACATTTTAAAATACAAAGTATTAAAAAAGAGAGATTCATTCAACAGAATAGGAATCAGGAATGAAAAAGAATAAATTACTGATCCATGCAGAAACAAGAACAAATCTCAGAAACACTATACTGAGCAGAGAAAGACACACACGGAAGAGTACATATAACGTGCTTCCATTTATATGAAATTCTAGAACAAGTAAAATTGTTATAATGAAGGCAAAGATTGAATGAAAGTAGGGTAATGACACTTTCTGGGGTGTTTCCCACCCCCCTCAGGCCATCTGGGCCTCTACTGTGCAAGAGAAACACGTTTTGAAAGGGGTTTGTATTATGCATGTGTATATGTATGTCAAACTTCCATGATGTTCTCTTAAGATTTGTTTATTTACTCTATGTAAATTGCACATTAAAAGAAAAATCTGTAAATAAATATTTAACAATGCTTAATGACAGGCATGGTAAAGTATTTAGGAGGAAATATTCTGATGTCTCCAATTTACTTTGAAATGCACTAAAATATGATGAATAGATGGTTGGATAGGAAGGTAGGTGATTATGTTTAGTGAACTGTTAATGGAAAATGTTGCTTTAAGGCTGAAAATTTTCATAATAAAAAAGTCAGAATAAGAGCAAAACCAAAATAACACATAGCAGTGCTTTGACTTTTTCTGTTCTGCGTTTTTCAGCAAGCCTTTCAAAAGCAATTGCTATTAAATGGCTAGGTATATAAACGCTTTTAGGTACACTCTCAATTCAGCATAAGTTGCAAATTATAACTATGCGCAGGTAGAATTCTGCAGAGGTGCTAATTTCTGGGTTTATGTTTTTATGGATGAATCAGCCCCAAATTTCTTACCAAGGATAAGAATTAACAATAAGCAAATTGTAGTATATCCATAAAATGGAATACTACCCAGGAATGGAAATGAACAAAACCATCAATATATAAAACCACAAGGGTAAATGTCAAAATGATTATGTTACTAAAAAGAATCTTGCTCCAATAATAGAAAACTTTCCATGTCCTTCCGTAATTGTGAGGAAGGGGTATTAGGAAAGATGGAGGGGATGGATGGATGGATTACAATGGAGCACAGAAAAGCTTTTGGGCTTGTTGGGTATGATTATTATCTTCACGGTGGTGATTATTTCATAGTTACATATACATGTCAAAATTCAACATATTTTATATATTAAATAGGTGCTGTTTACATCACTTACATATGACTCAAGGATTAGGGGGAAAAATTGGATATACTAACTTTGTTATTTTTCTATCAAAATAGAGCAAATTTTTAAATATTGTTAATTTAATTTATCATTTTATAAATCGATTTGTAATTGACAAAATAATATAAATTCAGACTTACATGGAATGGAAAGTATAGATCTTCTTTGATATACTTATGAATTAACTGGACTAAATCTTTTGGAACATTTCCAAACGTACGCTCAACCTGTAGAATGAACAGAGAAACAGAAATCAAAATTCTCATAGCAGCATATGTCACAACTGTCAAAAGATGGAAGCCAACCACATACCCACCAATCAAGAAGTAGATAAAATATAGTATAGACACACGTTGGAATATTATTCGGCTGTAAAAAGGAATAAAGTTCTGATATAAGCGACAACATGGATCAGCCTTAAAGACATCATGGTGACTGAAATAAGCCAGACAGAAAAGGACAGATATTATATGATCTATGAATATTAAACAATTAGAATAAATAAATTCATAGAGTCATAAACTGGAATATAGGTTACCAGGAGCCAGGGTGGGAGTAGGAAGTGGGGAGTTAATGTTTAAAATTGTACAAAGTTTTATTTGGGAAGATGGAAACATTTTGGTAATGGATGGTGGCGATGGTACTGTGAGATTGTGAACATAATTAAACAGCACTGAAATATATATTTAAAAAGAGAAATTTTGGAATGTATATATGATACCAGAATAAATTTTTTAAAAATTACATAAGACGTACAACACAAACTATGAACCCTAAGGTAAATCCACGGACTATAGTTAATATTTCAATTATACAATGTTCTTTTATCAATTGCAACTAATGTTCTATGCTAATCCAAGATATTAATTATAGGGTGGTATATGGGAACTCTGTATTTTATGTATGATGCTTCTGTAGGCCAACAACTTCTCTAATTAAAATTTTAAAAAATAACATTGGATAATGGAAATGCTCCTTCAAATTACAAAGTTCATATGGGTGGTATAATTTGATTATAAATAAAAGGATTTAGTCTTTTAAAAAATTCTGTACTAAAGATATAAATTAAAGAAGTATCTGCAGTTATGGACAAACTGAGAGATACAGGTGGCAGTTATTATATTATCCTGGGATTAATATTCCCATAAAATTGGAATATTAGATGGAAGCAGCTACATGGACCATGGAAAGTGCAGAGCAGGCTATTCGGTAGTCACTCTCACTGGAATATTAGAAGCAAAGAACTTCAGCACCAAAAGCCAAACTAGTTGCTCTCGTAAGCATCCTGCAGCTAAGTACAGGACAAAAGGCAAACATATATGCAGAGTCCAGACATGCTTCTGTTGTCCTACAAGCATGTGGAGCCATTTGGAAAGAACGTGGTTTATTAAGCACTGCCAATAAAAATATCAAAACGTGTAGACTTGATCTTGCAGTTGTTAACTGTAGTTTTACAGCCAAAAGACTGGCAGTTATTCCTTGTAAGGGACATCAAGCTACTGATAGCAAAGAAGCTAAAGGCAATAGACAGGCAGATAAAGCAGCAAGAGAGGTGGCCAAAGGGGAAATTACCCTTCCAACCCTTGCTTAGTTTTACCCAAACCACACACTATTACCTCACAGTGAGTGAAGACCTGAACTAGAGACATTTAGAAAACCTCAGTATTCAGAAAAAGACTTAGCAAGGGCAAAAGAATGGGATTTCAAAGTCTAATTAAACAGGGATGTTTACAAAATGAAAATGAATGCAGGGAGATGAGTAAAACTCATGTCCCAGAAAACCTCCTCAAACCCATCATAACACACGTTTACCAAATCACACACTATGGACGAGAAACCCTTTACAAATGGTTTATTTTCTAAGCAGACCTAACCTAAGCCGAACTAGTCAAGCTGTAACTAATCCATGCGTAACATGCACTCTAGTCAATCTTTGGCCCGCCCTAAAGTACCAGCTTTAACAAAAGGAGTACACTATCGGTGACCAGGCAGAGGTGATGATTGGCAAATTGATTTTACCATAATGCCTCAGGCACCTGGAAATTTGAAATCTCTGCTAGTATTTGTTGACAGTTTACTAGATGGGTAGAAGCTTTCCCTTGTCTAACTGAGAAAATCCATGAAGTTATTCAGTGTTTTCTAAAAGAAATTATTTCTGGGTTTGGGCTCCCTCTGCCCATTCAAAGTGATAATAGTGCTGCCCTTGTCTCTAATGTAGTCAAAGATGTTTCCGATTTACTGGGTATTGATTGGTGGCTTCACTTCTCCTATCGAGCTCAATCCACAGGGGGAAAAAAAAGAATGAATGAACAGAACATTAAAAGAACATCTAGCAAAAATTTGTTTGGAAATACAGTTAAAATGAGATAAAGCCCTGCCCGTTGCACTCCTGAGGATGAGTAGAACCCCAAAGTGGATTAGGTTTAAGTCTTATGAAATGACATGTGGAAGGCCATTTCTAAAAGTAGAATATGCTGGGAATATACATCCTAGTTTTGAATTACCCACTATTCAACTTATAAAACCCCTAGGAGGAACTCTAACTGAAATCAATAACTAAGCTTCCAACTATCTTAAGTTCCCTGCAGGTGCTCCTTTACACAACTCCCATCCTGGAGATTGGATATGGTTACAAACATGGAAAAACTTACACCCCCAAACACAACTAAGTTCCAGATTGGTAGGAGCATATCTGGTGTTGCTTCACACTCACTCTTCTCTTAAACTACAGCATCAAACCATGGATACATCATACTAGAGTCAAGCTACAACCAATCTTGCACAGTGATTCTCTACCACTCCGCCAAAAAGCAGCTGTTGTCAGCAACCCACCTGAAGATCCTGAACATAAAAATATACCTGTGAATCCCTAAGTCAGGAGTCCTCGCCTAGAGCTACTTTCAAGATTACCCCCAATCCTTTGAACAATGATCAATTTTGCTTACATACCATGGACCAATGTTTCCAGCAAGAAACCCCGTAACTACTACAACCCATTTCAGTAGGAAGCAGCCAGAACGAACAACTGAGTCCCCCCAAAATTAATTCCACGATTGGAAATAAAAGTAAAATCAAAGGGAATCTGTAGCTCAAGAATAACCGGGGGGATTTGTAGCATGAACAGAATACAATATACTTGTAACCTAGCAAGCACCTTAGAATAGGCATAAAGTCTCTAAAGAAAAGCACATAGCTCTGTCGAGTTCAATGTGTTTTTTTAAAGATTTATTTTATTTATTTATCTCTCCCCATCCCCTCCTTGTTTGCACTTACTGTGTGCTGTGTCTTTAGGAGGCACTGGGAACTGAGCCCAGGACCTCCAACCTGGGAGGGAGGCACCTAATTGCTGGAGTCATTTCCGTTCCCTGCTTTGTTGTGTCTCTCATGATTTTTCTTCTTGTGTCTTTTGTTGCATGTTGAGTTGAACATTAACTAGACATTTTAATTCTCTTTCTTTGTAGAGAAAAATATACCTTCGTAATGCTTCACTCATTCCCTACTCTTACCCCCGTGAAATTTAGAGGCAACAGGCACAATATGTATCTTAAATATTAACCAGAGCAGAAACATTAGAAAAGCTCCTCCAACCCCTCCCCAATGATTAATTTTCTTTGTTTCAAATCATGCTACAATTAATTCTCTTTGTTTCAAACCTGTATAAAAGTTGTTAAAATAAAACCAAAAAAAAACCTTGGCAGGGAGGCAGATTTCAGATTTGAGATTGATTAGGTCTACTCTCCTCCTCCAGCTAATACAGCCCCTTTTCCTTCCCAGCCTAGTTTGGTGTGCCTGTCTATTCTGCCATACCGAGGGATGAGCCTATGGGTTGTTCCGGTCTCCTTCACAACGATCCTGTATGGAAATACCCCGGAATGCAGGTGAATGGGCCAGACAAGACCCTTTCTGTACAGAGCTGTGACTTTCTAGGTGAGACAAAACCATGTAAACAAATTAACTGTCTTACAAAGCAATGAATACAAATGCTTCTGATAAAGGGAAGCAAAGCATCATGGACACATACTAAAAGAGCAAAGATATATTTTGTCTGGTCCTAAAGCTGGTTTTACTAAAGTGGGATAAAATAACTTGACTTCAGGATTTTACTGGTGGACATGGCCATGAACAAGGGTAGCGGTGGGAAATGAAAAATGGGTTAACTTATCCAAATGCTCACAGATGCACTAGGGAAAGAGAGCTTAACTGAGCTATGAAAAATGAAACCTAAATGGGGAAAAAAAGGCAAGAATAAAGGCTATCATGAAATTACACCATATATTAGACTCACAAGGAAGAGATTAGATTTTTCTCTTCCTGGAGTGGTTCAATTGTCTTGGTTCTGTGTCAATACAAGGTCCCACTGGAGTTTTCTAGATCCTTCCTTGGTAACTGGTGCATGCAAGAAAAGAAAGAAAAATTAATGATCTCCAAAGTGTGTTTCCAATCTTTCTCTCTGCTTTCCTTTGCTTCTTTCCCTCTTTTGGAGGGCTTACTTTGAAATCTTCCCAGTTGACACTGGATATTTCTATATGCTTAGAAGCTACTAAGGCATATGTGAATCCCCTGTATATTCTCTGTAACATTTATGTAATCAAAATATCTTAAAAAGAGAGAGAGAGAGAGAGAGAGAGAGAGAGAGAGAGAGAGAGAGAGAAAGAAGATACTAAGGTCGCCACTGACCCTTTCTGCTCTGGGTGTATCAGGAGTCTGAACACCACATGAGGACAGGAACTCATCTTCCTGCCTGTCATGTCCTCCATGCCATAAATCCACTCATTTTTTAACAATCCCAGCAAGTAACAGCCATTTATTTTCATGTCACAGACTTTTGAGGGCTCCCCTTAAACTATATGGACACAGAATCCCTGAGGGAGTCCCCAGAAACAGAAGGGAAGGTATGACAAGCAAGTTGTTAAAGCCAAAGAAGAAACAAGATATCACAGAATGCAAATGATATTTTGCTTTTTTTCACATAGTAGTAATAACACCAATTATTAGACACCATAGTTCCCAGGGTGGCCAAGCTTTCAGAAATATGAGTAATATGCTTAACAAAAATGCAAGTGCACATGGCATGGAATCTAAATTGCAGACTTGAAGGAGGAAACACTAAACTGTTTGGACATAGTTAAGCATTTGGCATCCTCTTTCTTGTCTTCAGTTTTATTTCCTGGCACACATTCATGACTTCTCCCTGTATTTATCTCTGCTTGTACTGTTTGCCTCTATATACATTCATTTTTCCTTTAGAGAAACAGACAATTTCTATTTTATGATTGCTTCAGCATTTTACTTCTCAGGAAAAAACCTTAAATTCCTTTCTTAAAGCTACAATATAAATGGTACATGAATTGACTTTTAGGAAAAAGGGATATATGGACAAGGGCCAAAAAGAAAAACTACAGACATATAACAGAAAAAAGTAAACATCTGTGATTAGAATAGGCAGACATAACATCAAACATTTGAGAACACATTCTAAAACAATTAACAAACCATTTCAAAATCAAGAGTTAGTAAAGAAAGAGAAATACAGATTAAAAGAACTATAAAAAACATAGTATAGGCAACATTACCTTAGTAAATTTAAGACATTACAAATGGAATACTTATGGGAAGATAAAAATGACTAAAACTAAATGGAAATATATGTGAAAATCTTTAGTTTAGTTTTTTTGTGTGTGTGTAATTCAGCAGCAATTTTTCATCTTTATAACTGAAATGATATCAGAAAATTTTCTTCAATCTGAAAGAAAAGATCCTGGCAAAATGGCCATGACAAAACTTATAATTGCTTTCAAATGTACATAGGGTGGAATCTTTCATCTTTTCTGACTAGGTTGCAGTACGTGCCATGCTAAAACAATTAGAAGCATCTGAGGAAGGGGTTTACCTGACCAAGATGGTTGAGTAAGAAGTTTAAAAACCCTGTCTCCTCACAGCACCTTAGAAAACAGGCAGAGACTGGCTGAAACAAATAAATGAGAACTTTGGGGAAACAGTCAAAGGTGTACAGCAACCAAATGAATGCTGAATCAAGAAAAAGGCAACTTAAGAACAGCAGGAAAACCTCACAGCACTTTTACTAGCCTTCCCCCAGTTTTGTACAGAGGCAGCTCACGCTCCCTCTGCAGGTTCCTGGTCCTAGGTCTGGAGAGAACAGGGTCCACCTTCCAGACTGTCTGTAGCATCTTAAAGAACACATACAGTATGTTCACCTCTGACTCTCCTGTTCCAGCGCACACCCTGGACTGGAAAGTGGCTGGAATGGTTGTAAAACACCCTATGGGAACAATCCAACAGCAGCAGATGGGGCCAAAATATTAACCTACAGCTGCATTTACCATCCCAGTCCTCGGCAAATACCCTACAGGAAAACCCAGGAATGTGTTTAGGACTCTCCCAGATTCCAACCCACATTTAAAGCTCTACTGGCTTATTTTTCCTTAGTAGGGGCTTTTTGTCTACAGCAGTCTCAGCCTCAGGGTACAGACTAATCAAACTCCCTTAGGTAGGAAATGACTGGTTTCCTCTAGTTCATCTAGTAATGGCTCTTCTCTTACTGAAATTTTAATCTAGTTATATTACTTCACTTTCTCAGTCCCCTGGTTGGCTCTGATGTTTTCCAATAAGCAAGTTTTGTAAGGTAACCACTTTTTTTTTCCTATTACTGTTATGCCTCTGCTTGTTACATCTCCCTGGAAGTGTAAGTACCATTCCCTTCTCCAGGATTAAAAGCCAAGCTCCTCTCAGTCCAGCATGACTGTCATTTTCTGCTGGGATTCTATTTCTCCACCTACAAAACTAGAAAGTGCTTCAGGGGAAAGAGAGTATGCATGTGGTGCTTAGATCAGGGTGATTCCTTTCCTTCGGGGATGTAGTACTTCAAGTCCTTTTGGTTTGGTTCTCCAATGCCTTCCCCTCTACTGTTTTACATACTTTCTCAACTTTTGCAGTTGCTTTTAGTTAGACAGTATGTTGGACATAATCAACTATCATGTTCAAAACTAGAATGACTTTACCAGGATTTCTTTTCATCTTCCTTTCAGAAGTAAATATTGAAATGCACCTGGGGCAGCTCCCAGGCACAGAAGGAAAGGTATGACTCAGACGTTGTTAAAGCCAAGGAAGAAACAAGAAAGCACAAAAGGTCAATGATATTTTTTTCACACAGTGTTAATAATACCAGTTATTAGGAAAAACAGTTCCCATCACAGACATGCTTTCAGAAATATGAATAATATACTTAAGAAAAAAGTAAATGTACATGGGATGGAATCTAAACCATAGATTTGAAGGAGAACCTTACTAGAGCTTCCAAGATCAAGTGTAATGAGCAGGAGTCTGATCAAATACGAGGTTCTTCCTTTTTCATAGAACAGGCTCATTAAGATAATTCACATACCATTTGATCCCCCATTAAAACTGTACAATTCAACAGCTTTTAGAACATGTACAGTTCTTTGCCTTTTGAGGTTATAAAGTTACTATCTTCACATTTCAACTATTTCATCATTTCCTGTGTGTGAAATAAGTAGGATCTGGAGGACACAGAACCCCACCTGGACAGATGGTGCCAGTCTAATAAGGCTAGTTAGGAAACTGCAGCTTTCTACAGGAGTAAGGAGAGCCCACTCAAAGCACCCAAGAAGAACCTGGTTTAAATCAGTATGAAACAGAGAGTCCAATAAAACGGAAGGAAGCAGGTATGCCCAACATTTACTCACGGTAATGGGTGGGTCACTTGGAAATCCCAGCAGAATGAGCCAGAAGAGTAGCCAGGATAACCCCATGTCCTGGCTCCCTGGGGGGCGGTGTTGGCGCCACCAAGAGGGGAAGGGGAGGGGCTAAGGCTGGGTCTAGGGTGGGGGTGGTCCCGATAATGCAAATGGGGTGAGGGTGTGGCCAGGCTCAGAGTTGAGGTGTGAGAAATGGGAAAGGGCAGAGTGGGTGGATATCTCTGAGGAGGAAGAGACAGGGTTGGGGGGATTTAGGGGAGGGTAGAAGGAGAGGGATCTAGCTGGAGAGTGGAATAGGGTTCAGCTCAGTAGGTGAGGGTATCAGTAAGTCAGCAGGTACGCAAGTTCTGCCGGCACTAGGTGCAGGCCAATTTAAACTGCCAGGAGCAAGTGAAGGACAAGGACTAGGCTCCGTCCTCCTTCCTGCCTTCTCCTGTGTGGCTGCTGCCTTGGCAACCTGGATGCTTTGCATCTCTCCTCGACCAATCCCCTGCCTTTGCTCCTTGCCCATCATAGTGGACGCCCTCGCGACCCCATTCTAAGGATTCCCCCTCCCCCTACCTAACGACATTCCAACTGATATCTCCTCTCTGGAACATTGGCCGGCTTTTGGATTTCTGCCCCTTCGCTGTCCACTTCACCCTTTGTCCCCTTCTCTTTGCTTCCCTCCTTTTGTGAAATCCCGTTGTTTCAATGGACAGTCTTAGCAGCAAACCTTAGCAAACCTTGTAAAGCAAATGATTTCAAAACTTCAAGAAGACAGCAAATATACAGGCAGAGTGGAGGATTATCACAACCCTTGCCCAACAATTGATAGAATCAGTCAAAAATTCAGAAAGGTTTAGGAGATATGCAATGCAAAACATCTAAACCTTACAGTGAAATATGTATATGTCTGTGTATATATATATAAAGAGGGGGGGAGGGAGGGAGAGAGACAGACTATTATATCTAACAACTGTGGAAAATCCAGTATTTTTAAAACATTAACATTAAAAAAATTAATTTTCATCAAAAATTACTCTCAATACATTTCAGGGATATAAAATTAAACATGCTCTCTCCTCATAAGGTAGTTGTGGTATAAATCAGTGATAAAATACTAGAAATATTACATATGTTTAGAAATTGAGAGGTGCCCTTCTAAGTAAAACATGACTTGTAGAAGAAATTTCAAAGAAAAAGGGAGCAAAATTCATCTCAATGGAAATGATCATGATAATAAGGGCTGAAACATTGTCTCTTTCTTGTCTGAGAATTCTTTGGTTTGGAAAGATTTTGACTTAAAATCTCTGCTTATTAACCTAAATGTTAAACAACTGTGAAGATGTCACGGATCCTCCTGCCCATGAGCCTGGGCTTTAAGTTATGAACATGAATGGGGGGAAAATCCAAGGCTATTCTAGTGCTTGAAGCCCCTTGGAAGACCAAGCAACTCAGAGCTTACTCAGAAAGTTCTTCCTCATCTCCCCTTGGGGTTTAACCAGATAATACCCCAATTGCTTGTCAACACCAGGAGTGAGGGGTGCCAGGTGTGGAACAGGCAGACAGGGTCCCAGGGACCAAGGTGACAAGGGATAACTCCACCGCTGATCATCTCTCTGGGACCCTGTTCTGAGCGGCCTAGGTGTATTTATCTGCTTGATTGCACTCATGGTTACTAAAGTCACTCTGGCACATGGAAGCTACAAGAATAATGTTTCAAACTTCATCATGCTTTAGAATTAAGTAAATATATTGCAAAAAGGAAATTTTCTATCACTGCTAATATCTCATGTCGACATCACGGCCTCCCCATATGTAGTTGTTAACCCCTTGACAGATGGAGAGACTGAGGTTAAGAGAGGTAAAAGAACAATACCCGACCAAGGCCAGAGACCTGCAGAGCAGCAGAGTAGAAACACAAGACCTGGCCTGCCTGGCCATGGGACAGTGCTTTTAAGCTTTCTAGGGATTCAGTCCCTATTTCTAAGGGTCAGAAATGGTGAGTTCATGTGCGAGTATGAAGTTATTTTATGAGTTCCCAAAAGAAAATGATCGTGTTTTTGAACTAATAAATTCTCGTGGGTGTGGAGCCCTTTTGATTGGACTACATCAGTGAGGTATGTCTCAGGTTGAGTCTCTACCCTCTTACTGGGACTTTATACAAATGGAGACACAGAGAGAGACACAGAAAAAGGAAGCTGCCACTTTCATCCTGCCATATGAGAGAAAGGAGAAAGTAGAAAGAGATTCCAAGTTTTCCTACAGCCGTAGAAAAGTAGAGAAGTCCCAAGAGGCTGAGAAAGGTCCCAGAGTCTAGAAACAGCATAGCACAGAAGCAAGAAAAGAGGCCCCCAGTGGGCTGAGCCCACAGAGCAGCTGAAGGCTGAGGAGACAAGCCTTGCTTGTCATATGCCAGATCGTCATGGGGCAGAATGCCAGGATCACCACCTGCTGACTTTGGTGAGAAGGAATCTGTGATGGTGCCTTGATTTGGATATTTCACGGCCTCT
Source organism: Dasypus novemcinctus (assembly GCF_030445035.2). Classification (NCBI taxonomy): domain Eukaryota; kingdom Metazoa; phylum Chordata; class Mammalia; order Cingulata; family Dasypodidae; genus Dasypus; species Dasypus novemcinctus. The sequence goes on along the minus strand of NC_080695.1, from coordinate 52,418,515 downwards.
GAACATAAGCTTTTACCCTAATAAATTTCCCATTATAAAAGCAAACACATTTCTGGTCTGTTGTATTGCCAGCCCTCTGGTAAACCAAGGTATGCCACCATAACCCCTGGAAATGTCCCAGTGTGTGTCTCGGTTAACTGTTTGAGACCTTATTTTCATCTTCTTTGGGTATATATAACTTATTTATGTTTATACAGAGTGGCAATTAAACAGGAATTTCACCAGCAATAATGACTATTCTTCTAGAAATAATTCTCCATCATTACATTCAAATGGAAACATATCGGATCCTTTACATGTTTCCCGCAGAGTCTAAATAGATTCTTTCTATTCTTTTTGGAAGTGGATGTGTAACTGTTACTTCTGAATTATTCCAGATCCTCTTGTCTATTCATCTTATTTCACATACCTCTGAACCTACCAGCTCAGTAATGCTAAGATGCACTTTATGCAAGTGCAAACTAACCACATCCTGCATTCTGTCCTTGTGCCACATGCCTCCCCCCACAATCTATGGATTTCTATGTTGATGCTGAGGTATGAGAGGCCCCATTATCAGGGCCCACTCATACACAGCCTGGTAACTCTTTGTGTGAATGTGTGTGTGCTTTGACAGTGTTTGTGTATATGCAAGGAGTGTATGGATATTGTAGAACATGAGCAAGTGCAAAGTATTTTGTTAGTGTGTGCTTATGATTTTAGTGCTTGTTTCTTATCAGAAAGTAAATGATCATTTCAGGATATGTGTGGCTTTTTAGGTTTGATATGGTTAGAATATGTATAGATGTGTGGGACTGGGGACAAGTTTCAGTCACTCTATTTGTGTGTAGTAAAACCTATATAGTCATTTGGAATATGTGTGTACGTTGTCAGCATTTGCATGTGGTCAGTGGGTGTGTGGTCATTGTGGGATGTATGTGTTTCTGAGTAAGTGTATGAGTGAGTATGGATATAATATGCTTATTGGGTGGGACTGGGGAGCATTGTTCTGAGTCTTCACCATATGTAGACAGTAAACCAGGTTCTGTAGCGCTAAGAGATTGGAGAACCTGCAGACAATATCCATTATTGGCCTGTATGGGCTATAGATTGAGGGTTTTGTGGAAGTTATTGATCAGAGGCCCTGGACAACAGGGAATGAACTGGGCCAGGAAGTGACCAACCATGAGGAAGCACCCTGTACACTACTCAGGAACCCTGATCTCACCCTATAGACAGTAGAGCATCCACAGTAGACTCTAAGCCAGAAGTGACATGTTCAGTGGCAAGTGTTTGGGTTTGGTAGTTTGATATTACTTATGAATTCCAAAAGTGATATTATATTTGTAAATTGGTCCATTCCTCTGGGCATGATACCCTTTTGTGATTCATTCAAATTCAAAGGCTTTATGTTTACTTGATTAAATCAAGATTAAGGCTTTGATTTGATCACATCATTAGGGTGACTCAGTTTGAGTCCCTGCCCCCTCAGTGGGCTATATAAATGGACACTCACTCAATGAGACCACAGAAAGAGATACACAGAGGTAGAGAGACAGCTGAGACCCCAGGAAGAGAGATGAGCCATTCGCCTGAGAGTTTGCAGCTGAAGAAACCAGAGCCTGAGAAGCTGAGCAGGCTGGGAAAGAAATGAGCCCTCCAGCCTTCAGTTGAGATCAGAAGAAGCGAGGCCCATGGAAACTTAAGAGGAGAGAGGAGGGCTGAATCCTTGTAGATGTGGCCTGCCATCTTGCTTCAACACATGACAACAGACTTAGGTGAGGGACTAACCTTGAGTTGAGCTCTTTAGGGTCTTGCAACTGTAAGCTTTTACCCTAAAGAAATACCCTTCATAAAAGCCAACACATTCCTGGTACTTCATCAGCACCCTGTTTGGCTGACTAATACATTGGGTTTTAGTCTTTTGTGGGCCTCATAAAATTACATTCTTAAACTAGTCCATTCTTGTGCATGGAAGCCTATTGTATGTGGGGCCTTTGGTTAGATTCAGTTAAGAGACCTTTTGATTAGATCACCTTTGGTTAGGCCACATCAATTAAAGGCCTCTGATTAGATTATGGGATCCAGGGTAGATCTTAATCATTTTACTGGAGTCTTATATAAACCAACCCACAGAGAGAAAGACAGCTGCCATTTTACCCTGCTATGTGAAAGAAGACTCCAGGATTGCCAACAGCTGCAGAAAGACAGAGGAACCCTGAGAGGATGAGAGAGAAACCAGAGGCTGGAAGCAGCAGAGCAGCCTGAAGTTGAAGAGATGAAACCCAGAAAGAGATGGGCCATATTCCTTATAACTCACAGCTGAGTTGTGGTAGAGGGGAGTGAGAGTAGCTGGGGAAAGAGACCGACTGGTATCCATAGAATGGGCCATCTTAACTACTTGGCTATTAAAATATTCCTCTGCTGAAGTTACTCTCTGCTGAGCATTCACATGGGATGTAGATGCTTTTTTTCCATACACTGGAATGTCTACCCATATGATTCTTCCCCGGACATGTTTGTCACCAATTTTCCAATCACATTACTTCTAAGTCCCTGACTATCCAGCCAAGCCTTTGGAGACAACTTGTGAAAAAGTTTACAAATTCACTTCTAGCCATTTCTCCTTCCAAACAAAATGAACGACCAGATACACGGCTCAGTGTTCTACCCACTGGCAGGATTTCCACTCACCACTGCCCTTCAGGGATGTTCCAGAAAGGGGGTGGCACCTGCATATGGTGCAGAACCCTCTGTAAACTAAGCCTGAGTTTTATCTTCCTAGAAAACTGATTGTAAGGAACTCCACAAGAGGTCATAGCTATGGACTAGGAAAGGAAACGTAATGTGGCAGGATGGAGGCCATGGGCATATGGGCCACTTCCTCATAAAAAAGTGTGTCTTCAGGATGTGCTCAAGCCCTTCTTGGCATATACCGCTTCCATTTGATGGTGCAGTGCTGCTCTGCATACCCAACTTCATGGTTTTAGTGGGTCAGACAACACCCAGCTCATGACAGGAAACTCAGGTCTTCTGGTAATTTGGTGGCCCATGATTAAGTGTTTCGTTTCTACTAAGATTCAGAAGCAGGCCAAAAGCTGTTTCTCAGAAGGAGAACAGTAATCTGCAGAGGATGGCAGGGCTTTGCTCCAAAAATTCTAACGGTCTGTGTTGTGGTTTTCCTTTGGGTTCCTGCCAAAGGCTCCAGACATCATCTTTATTTGCCACTGAAATTCCCAACACCATTGGATCTGCTGGATCATATGGCCCAAGGGGCAAAGCAGCTTGTACAGCAAACGACCAGTGGCAGTGCCTCCTTGTGTTCTGGTCCCCACTCAGAACTAATAGCTTTTCTGGTCACTCAGTAAGTGGAATGGAGAGGCACATCCAAATAACAAATATGTTGTCTCCAAAGTCCAAAGAGGTGAACTAGGCATTGTGCCTCTTTTTGGTCATAGAAAGGGCCATAGGCAACACTTATCCTTCACATTATAAGGGATATCTCAACATGTCCCATGCCACTGGACATTTCACCAAGGTGGGAGGCCTCTGTAGTTTTGTTGGGCTTAGCTCTCATTCATTGACATGTACACACCTTACCAATAAGTCTAGAGTACTTGCTACTTATTGCTCACTAGATCCAATCAACATGATATCATCAATATAACAGGACAGTGAGATGTTTTCTGGGAAGGAGAGATGATCAAGGTCCCTCTGGGCAATATTATAACACAGGGGTGGAGAGTTGATACACCCCTGAGGTAGGACAGTGAAAGCATACTGCTGGTCTTTCCCGCTGAAAGCAAACTGTTTCTTGTGATCTTTACTAACAGCAATTGGGGAAAAGGCATTTGCCAGATCAATAGCTGCATACCAGGTGGGGGATGTGTTAGTTTGCTCAAACAATGATACCACATCTGCAACAGAAGCTGCAACTGGGGTCAGCATCTGATTAATTTTACAATAACCCACTGTCATCCTCCAAGTTCCATTTATTTTCTGCACAGGTGAAATAGGAAAGTTGAATGGGGATGTGATGGGAATCACCACCCCTGCATCCTTTAAGTACCTGATGGTGGCACTGATCTCTGCAACCCCTCCAGGGATCTGGTATTGCTGTTGATTTGTTAGGTAGGCACAGTTCTAGTGGTTTCCACTTGGTCTTAAGGGCCATCACTCCACAAGTCAAGGAACCAATGAGGGGATTCGGTGAGTTGCTAAGTGGGCCTATAGCAATTATGCATTCCACAACTGGGATCACAACCACAGAATGGGAACACACTGGACCGACTGTGAGATGGATCTGAGCTAAAACTCCATTGATCACCTGACCTGCATAAACCCCTTCTCTGACTGGGGGATCACCATGATGTTTTGGGTTTCCTGGGATGAATGTCATTTCTGAGCCAGTGTCTAATAATCCCCAAAACATCTTATCTTTTCCTTTTTCCCAAAGCACAGTTACCCTGGTAGAAGGCCACAAGTCTCTTTGGGGAAGACTAGGAGTCATATTCATAGTATATATTTTTGGCAGTGTAATATGGTCCTTCCCCAAAGGGACCCAGCCCTCGTGTCATTCAAGGGGCTCTGGGTCAGTAAACTGTCTCAAGTCTGGGAATTGATTAAGGAGCCATGGTTCTCTATTTCTGTAATTCAAATTAGAATTTTGTTCACTTGGTCCAGAATTCTTGCTCTTAAAAATCCGGGAGGAATTTGGTATATTGTCTTATATTTTATGTCTTGGTATCCCATGATCTACAAGACAATGTTATAGGTCTCTGCAGCTAAGATTATTTTGATTACTGCTTTCGGTCTGCTGTTCATTGTGGTTATCACATTCATCTTGGTGATTAAGTGCTGCCAGTTGGCTTCTGCTAACCCAAGACCTGATCATTCCTATTGTGTTTAAGGATCCCAATTCAGTGACAGCTGGTACCAAGGCAAAATCTGACAACAGAGAAGAGTAACCACCAAGATCTTCAGGGAAGATGGAGCTAGTTCCACAAATTTATTACTTACAGTCCTAGTGAAAGGTGTATCTTCTGGACCTTCCTGGCATGGGCGAGCAGGCCTTACATGCTACATCTACTCTAGTATTCCAATCTCTCTAAGCCTTTGGGTCCCCTCATCTACAGTATACCAGGGCAGTAATGTTAGCCATCTTGTGATCCATGTTTCAGTCAGCCAGGCAAACAAACTGTTAGAATCCTTTCTAATCCATGAGCGACAATTTTGTATCCAGCATCTATGCGTAGTGGTCCTATGTCAATAAATTCAACCTAACACAATTTTATATTTCTTCCATCATTTATCCATACCCTTAATATACATTCCCACACATATTCTCCAGATTTATGCTATGTAAATTAGAAAACTCATGTAGTTCTTTTGGACAATAGTGTACTTCCTCATGGTTCAAACTTTGTACCTCACTCTTTGGGGTCTGTTGGGATTTTGGGATTTTATTCTAGTTATAGGCCTGGAAGTAAAGAGGGGTGGTAAACAAGAGAGATTAGAAGTTTCTTGCAAGCCAATTACCTCAGGACATTCCTTTCCAGTTTCATCAGCTGAGAAAGGATTAATCTCTTCAGGTGGAGGTAAAACAGCAGACTCTTTAAGGTAGACTGGAGGTCTGGCATTGTTTCCTTCAGCCATAGGTCAAGTTGCTGTTTCCTCAGGAAACATTACAGGTTTATCTAGCAAGGACTTAGCAGAATTTAGGGTTTCACTGTCCCCATTGCCATCATTATCAACCCATATATCTCCATTCTGATTTTCATGATCCCATTCCTTTCCAATCAATGCCTTCACTTTACAGCAGGCACTCTGCAAGGTTGAGATTTTTAGTTTTCATTTCAACTCTGTTACTCTCACAGTGAGACTCTGGGTCTCTTTTTCAGACATCTTAAGTCTGTGACTACATGAAATGAGATTTTCTTTCAGTGCACAGATAGAAACGTTCATATCCTTCAATCAGCACTTAAGTTGAAAATCTGAAGCCTTCAACTCATCCTTTCTTTTTTAACTGTATCAAGTGTATTTAGGAGCAACCAGTCAACATCATTATACCTTTCAATTCCACAATACTCTGTTAAGGTGTCAAAAACACTACTCTTACCCAGAGCCTTGCCTCTTATAAACATGTAATTAGCCATATCCAGTGGTGATATTTTGCAAACCTATTGCCGACTCACACCATGAACTCTCATTGGCATCTTGATCATTGGAAATAAAGCCATTACTGACTTTGAATCTAGTCACAGTAGAGAGCCAATTACAAAGAACCCAGAACCAATTCAGAAATCCCATTTTTAAGATTCTCTTTCTCAAGAACCACCCACTCTTGGTATCAAGCTGTATTACTCAGGGTTCTCTAGGGAAACAGACCATACAGGAGAGATCTGTATATATTATGAGATTTTTAATAAAATTGTCTCACATGACTGTGAGAATGCACAAGTCCAAAGTCCATAGGGCAGGCTGCAATCCGGGAACTCCAATGAAGATCCTCAATAATTTTCCCAAGAGAAGCTGGCTGGTTGAAGTAGCGATGAAAGTTTTTTCTCTTCTTTCTGCTGAAATCATCACTTCTCCTTTTAAAGTCTTCAACTGATTGGTTAAAATATCTCTCATTCCTGAAGACAAACGGCTTAGTTGATTGTGGATGCAGTCATCCGTAGGTGCAATCAAATTACTAACAATTTAAGTCCACAAAATGTCCTCACAGTAACAAGTGGGCCAGATCTTGCTTGACCAGACTACCAGATGTCATTACCTGGCTAAGTTGACACAAGAGCCTAACCATCGCAGCATGTATCAGAACATCTCAGTTTTTTTTTTTTTACAATTGTGTGTATATATCTCATTATATTTACTCTACTCATCCATTAGTGAACATCTGGGTTGTGTCCATCTTTCAGCTATTATGACTAATGCAGTAATGAACACTGGAATATCTGGCTGAGTTCCTGCTTTCATTTCTCCTCGGGATATGCCCAGAAGATGGATTGCCAGGTCATATGTTCTACATTAAACTTTTAAAATATCTGCCAAATTGTTACCCACAGTGGTTGCAACATATATTTTTCAAAACAATGTATGATGATTACCCTTTCTTACACCTTTTCAAACACCTCTTTTTTCTGTTGTTTTATAAAATAATAGACATTCTAATGCATATGAAATGACATCTCACTGTGGTTTTGATTTCCAAATGGCTAGTGGTGTTGAGCATCTTTTCAAGTACTTATTGGCCATTCATATATCTTCATTGAAGAATTGTCTATTCAAGTCATTCACCCAGTTTTAAGTTAGATTATTTGTCATTTTGTTGTTGATTTGTTGGAATTCTATATTTATTCTAACTATTTAATCTTTATTAGATATATGGTTTAAAATACTTTCTTCCATTCTGTTGCTTTCCTTTTCACTTTCTTGATAATGTTCTTTTTGCACAAAAGTTTTTTTAATTTTGATGAAGCCCGAGTTAACTATTTTTCCTTTTGTTGCTTGTGTTTGGGTGCAAAGTCCAGGAATCCATTGCATAAAACAAAAGGTCCAGATGTTCCCCTATGTTTTCTTCCAGAAGTTTTGTATTCTTAATTCTTAAATTTAGGTCCTGGATCCACTTAGAGTTACTTTTTATACATGAAATGTTATAGGGTTCCAACTTCATTCTTTTGCTTGTGAGTATTCAGTATTTCTGGTACCATTTATTGAAGAGATGACTCTCTAATTAATGTCTTTTACACTTGTATTACTAAGCGTTCTCTAGGGAGACAGAACAAATAGGAGATATATCTGTAAATATTATGAGATCTTTGTAAGAATGGTTTCATGCAACTGTAGAGATGGGCAAGCTCAAATTCATTAGGACAGCCTGCAAGCTGGGAACTCCAATGAAGGTCATTGCTGAATTCCCCAGGAGAAGCTGGCTAGCTGAAATAGAGATAGAAATTCTCTCTCCTGACTGCTTCTCTTTTAAGGGCTTACAATGAGTGGATCAGATATCTCATTGTTGAAGGCAATCTTTTTAGCTGACTGTAGATAAAATCAACCATTGATGCAATCAACTTACTAATGATTTAAGTCCAAGAAATATCCTCATGGTAACAAGCAGGCCAGTGCTTGCCTGACCGAATGACTGGACACCAAACCCTGGCCAAGTTGACACATGAGCTTAACCATCACGGCACCCTTGTAAAAAATGTAAAAAATGAGTTGGGCAAACATGTATGGGTTAACTTCTGATCGCTAATTTCTATTCCATTGATCTATACATCTATCTTTTAATACCATTCTGTTGTGATTATAGTGGCCTTGTAGTAAGTTTTTAACTGGGAAGTGTGAGACCTCAAACTTTGTTCATCTTCTACAACATTGATTTTTCTATTGGAGGCCCTTTGCATGGCCAAATGAAGTTGAGTATCAGCGTCTCCATTTCTGTAAAATAATAAAAGACTGCTTGCCTTTTACTAGGTATTGTGTTGAACCTGTAAATAACCTTGGGTAGTAATGACATCTTAACTATATAACAATATTTCCTACCCATGAACAAAGGATATTTTTCCATATATGTGAGTCAGTTTTCATTTCTTTCAGCCATGTTTATACTTTTCAGTATACAAGTCCTTCAAATTCTTGGTTATATAAAATATGTTTTTTAAAGAACATAATTAAATGCAATTAATTCCACAAAAAATGAACCCTGAAGTAAACTATGGACTATAGTTAATAGAATTATAATTTATTTGTTCATCAGTTGTAACAAAGATACCATTCTTAGTAAAATAATAATAGGAAAAACTGCATGTGTGAGAAGGATAATATGAGAACTCCTTACTGTTAGCATGATTTTTCTCTAAAACCTCACCTGTTCTAAATACATACATACATACATATATATATATATATATATATATTTTTTTTTTTTTTCACATGCTGGATAGGGAGTCCACTGTGGCCATATGGTGGAGGTGCAAGCCCTCCTCCTATAAACTAGCCATGATGGAGGTGCAAGCCCTTCTCCTATAAACAACTACACACTGGACAAAATGTGTTAAGTATTGGCTTTTAGGTCTTGGATAATAAGCAGACCAGGTTTGTGATTTCTGAGAGAACAGAAACTCATCATTTGACTCTGGATTTCTCATTGAAGTAAATGAAAAACTGACCCCTATAGTGGCAGAGCCTGATGGATTGAGGGCCACAAAACTAGTTTTTTATATAAAGAATTGAAATATGGGGAACTTGGAATAAGCTTTTGAGCTATAAATCTGAGAAATCATTGACAAGTTGCCCTGAAAGGATACATTCAAATTCTGTTACCATACCATAATTTGAAGGAAATTTCTGGTTTTTTGCCTACCTGTGAGATTCTTTCATGGGATGTCTCCCCTTCCCCACCCAGCCCCACCTGACCTCCAACTCTCCCCATTCCTACATTCTACTCCTGTTTAGGTACCAATATTTCACTCCTTTACTTGCAACCCTAAGAATCTGCTGGAAGCAGTGTACTCTCTGTGTCCTGGACTGTTTCTCATCCTGGGTGCTGCTGCCCTCTCTAATTAAAACAATAAAATTTAACAAGGCCAGCACCTACTTAAAGCGTGGGAACACTTGTCCCCTGATTCACCTTCCCCTCCATCATTTCTAGGACCATTCTTCTAAGTCTCCATTCCTTCCTGGTTGTTAAGTTCTAGAATCTTGGGGGAATTTAGCATGTAGTTCACATATGAACCCCCTGGAACAATTTCCTGAGTGGTGGTTGTAATCACTGAACAGCAGGGGCAGGAGGGGCCTAAAGCTGGACCGCTAGTAAGTGTTTTGGTGGGCAGTGCTAGGAGATGGGAGTGTATGTTGGACCAGATGTTATGGGATAGGACTTACAAGTTGTTTGTCCAGGTCAAAACAGAAAGGGGCCCAGCTGTTCCCCTCAAAACCCAGCCTTTAGTCTTTCCTAGGATCTCCCTCATTTGGGTTGAAACTGGGACCTTATGAGGGGTGTTGAATGTCCTCCAAACTGATTCTTAGTAACTTCTGTTGTGAAGTCATTTTACCCAACACCATCTTTTGGGGTACCCAGGGTACTGAGTGGTGGTGGTCCCCAAACCTTCCTCCTAAGTCCACTACCACCTACTTAGCTGGACCTTGTCATCCCTTCAGTCATCACTAGGCCAGTTCTACATGGGGTTTCGCAGGAGGAAGACCAGGCCACCAACCAGTCCATCCCTGGCTGGATGATTTCTCCTTGAACCCCAAGGCTATTTATGAGAACTTCTGCCATACAGTGTTCAGAGTCTCTAACCTGGAGGCACATTCCCCAAAGTCCTGGTGCCCTGCTTTCTCTTGTAAGCAACTACCTAATAAGGAGACATTGGATTTTCCTGAAGCATTCAAGTAAAGAAGGTTTGGGGATTGACAATAGTAGTTGGACTATTTAGGTCACGAGGGCAAGGAGGTATGTCATAGAAGATGCATCCTCAATCTTGCAGTTTCTAACATATTTCATTTGCTTTATTTATTTGAATTGACTCTCATCCCCTGCGAGTTCAGTAAGTTTTAAATTTTGTATCATATTGCTAATAATAAATTTCATACAAGTTTTCTTGTTGTGAAGTGAGGATCAACCATTTGAATTGAGGTGTCTGACTACACAAACCACACTCCTCCCAGTGTACTTCACCTTCCAATGTAGGCCTTAAGCCAAGGTGATATCGATTCCGGGGGAGAGGGAAGCATAAGAGGTGTGCGGACCAGACAGAACTTTAGAGATATTCCCACACACTGTTCCGGAGAATTTCTTTTAGAATAGGAAGGTCATGGAATATACATAGTGGTGACATGCTTGGGCTACCCCTCACTGGATGATAACCTCAGCAGGCCATTTAATATCTTCACCCTTGATTACCTTGTCTGATAGGAGAAACAATTATACTTAGTTCAGGGGATTACTGAGAAAATTACCTGTGCTAATATTACGTGTTTACCAAAGAGCCTGACACACAGTACGCCTTATTAAATGAAAACTGTTATAATTTTCACTATTTCTATCATTCTTAAAAAGCAATGTGGGAGTGCAAAAGAACTCATGCAAGCCAGATTGCCTTTGCTAGAGAGAGTGAATATGCAAATGGTCAAGAAGTCCCAGTCCTTGCACGATTGTATTGTGAATGTGAGTGAGGCAGTCATTAGAGGTCTTGGAAATTTTGTCTTTTCACACCCAGATGACCCTTCTCCCTCAATTCTGTATGGCCCCTCAGTAATTTATGGGCCAACCTCTATAGAGCACAGGATACTCTTTCACTTACACGTTGTGCTCCCTTGGTTGTACTCTTAAAAGAATCCCACTGTCCCAGTGAATAATTGAAATTGGTCCTGCAAAGACCTAGTTTCAGTCTAATGGTTTCCCTGCATTCTTGATCACTTCTGCATTTGCATTTGGACCAGTCTTAAATACTATCAGGCAGCCTATTTCTAATCTTGATCCAGTCCAAGATTCTCTTAATGGCCATGGGTTACATTACCCCTTAGTTCTGGTAACATACTTGAGCTCTTCACACCCTGGATCTCTGGGACTGCAGTCTCCCCACCCAATGGGGACCCAAGGAACTGGTTATTAAAGTCCTGGGATTCAGGGAAAGGAACCATGGAATGTGTATTTTAATGCACTCACCCAGGGCATTCTATGCACAATGAAATTGAGTACTCAAAAGGAACTCAAAGGGAGGCCAAAACAAAGTCCATGCACTATAATGGGCCTTACAGATATGATTCCTAAAATTGTTATTTGATACTGTGTGAAAGGTATCCTGAAGGTAAAGTTCCTGAGATAATGAAAATTGGGTGGAGGACATGATGGAATAGAAGGCAAGATAGAAGTGATGAGGGGTGGGGGTAGGCGTAGTGGAGGGCTTGGAACAGGGAAGTGCTTTTAGAATGTTGCTGAAAGAGAGATTAAGCCCAGTGCATTGATCCCTGGGCTACCTGAAGCCTAGCAGGACCCTGGAGAACAGATCGTGGTGGGCTGTTCAGTAATGGCAACACTCAAGCAACTTTGACAGGATGGTCTTCTATGACACTGTAGGAAAAGTAAGTCCAAGGTATCCTCTTTGCTCTATGGGGGCTGTGTGGTGGGGTGGGATGGGTGAGGAGAAAGAGGGGCTGGGGTCCAGCTGTGTTTGTGTTTATGAGATGTGATGTTATGAGAAGGGAGTTTGACTAGAACAGGGTCCCCTGGTTCTTCCCCTCAGGCAGCTTTTCTCTCCACCTCATGTGGCGATCTTTCCCTGATCTTTGATATGTGTGTGTATTTATGTTGAAGTATGTCTCAGAATGGGATCCTGAAGACCTAACATGGGTCAAACTCCAATCTATAGAGACTATGCCTTGAGAGCACATGCTCTATCACTCACACTTTTCTCTGACTTGAGGTCTGCATAAACATTTCCCCCCCTCATGAAATTGTGAAATTGTGGTCAGAAATTCTTCAATTGGCATCTTAAAAGCTGCTTGGCTGAAAGAGATGAGTTAGGGAAAGCCAGCATCACAGATACCAGATGGTGGGATCTTTTCTTTTCTTCACTATAATTCACTTGTTTAAAACAAAAACTCAAAAAATAAATTGAGTTTTCCTTTATAAGCTTTCCTTTATAAACTTAGCTTACACTTTATTCTCAAGATACCATGGATTTATTTTTACAGGGATTAAATTTCTAGCCTAGTCTTCGTGGATGTAGGCATTAATCCTTAAAGTTATAAAAAATGAATCCCTTTGAGGATCCTAGTTTCTGGATGTCAGCAGTTCTGCATGGCTCTAAGCAGAGACAGGAGTGACCTGGAGGAGTCCTGCCATTTGTCAAGCAGTCATGATTCAGTTCAACAAGCCTCTATTAATGTTGTTGTAAGCCAAACCCTCTCCCAGATTCTAGGAAAAGTAGGGTCTGGAAAAGAAGAAAGCTATGATTCTGCCCTGGAGAAGCTTCCAAGCAAGAAATAGTTCACTCCAAAGAAGGCAGATCCTGAAGGGTATTTTCCCAGCCAGCAGCAATGAAAAATGCACTGGGTTCTCAAGAACAAGATACTCATGGAATCCCACCTGAAGCCATAGAAGAGTGGGTTGGCAAATACCATCACTGTGGAAGTGATGGTATGGCCTTCTAATGCAGACACTCATGGCCCGCATTGAAAATGGGAAAAGAAAGAAAGTGAGAAGCAGCAGGAAATGGATGAAAACTACTCAGACCCAGGTCTCCAGAGTTACATTGACAAGCTGTGTTCACCAAGGTGTACTGGGTGAGATTACAGGGTATTGCCATGTGAAGCAACCAAAGATTTTTGATTCTGCCCCAGAGTATAGGAGTTTAGTTCTGCTCTTAGTTCCCTAATATCAAGTATGTGTGTGTGAGAGAGAGAGAGAGAGAGTGTGTCCATAATCTATATGAAGTTTCTACAAAGGCATAATTTAGGGAATTAATGCTCCTGAGACTTAAGCAATCTCCAGCTCCCCATCCCTCTTCAGAAGTCAGGGACATAGTGGATCAAAGCCCCAAACCCCTAAATCCATGGTTGGTCTTTCTGGTGTGACCACCACAAGACTACTGGTAGGGCCGGCCCTATATTCTCTTCTTGTTAGCATATGAACAACATGAGGCACTCTTACAGGAAATTCTAAAGATGGGGAGGGTACTTCTTAGGACCAGGAACATACACCAGTGAAGTTCTTTATTATACTACAGACTACCCTCTGGTCTTTGGCCAAAATTATCTTACTGCAGAACCCACTCATGCATTTCTCTACTCTCAGCTATCTCTCCACTCAATTTGCCATTTATTTTTACCCCCAAATCTTCCACTTGTGGGGAAAAAAACTTTAGCTTTGGCCACTGTTTTGTTCCAGAGTGTAGGCAGCAATACCACTCTAGCAAATGTTACCTCCTCAGTCCACTCCCATTCATATACATTTACACAGGCACAGGACTAGTGACTTATCTCTACATGAGGCAATGCCACTGCTTTTGCTGCATTTACTGTTAAACCCATTTTTGTCAGACAGGAGGAAAGCACACACCTCACTATCGGGCCCCTATGAATTAAATCTATCCAATTGAGACCCTCCTTTTCAGTACTCTCTTCCCATGGTGAATTTTAGTTTTTATTTTTATTCTTTGGAGGTACCAGGCATTGGACCAGGAACCTCATACATGTGAATCAAGTGCTCAACCACTGAGGTCACTCCCACTCCCTGACGTTGACATGTTGAGATGTTGAGTTGTTAAATGGGAGATACATCATGGAGGCATGTGAGCCAACTCTTCACGTTGCTACTCCCTCCCTTTTAGACAACCAGTGTTTCAATGATCCATTCCAATTCTCTATCAGACCACTACTCTACAAGTGCACCACTCAAATGGCAATGGGGTTAGGCAACTACTCGTGTATTTCCAGAGCTGGTCCTAGAGTAAAAGACCCTATTTACTCATAAGTATCTCCTTGCATTCCCTTGATAGCATGTTCCTGAATAAACCTTTTCATTTTATTAAGGAACTCCTCTGGGGGTTGCAATTCCTATTACAGTATTTCTCTAACACCCACTCCATCAAAAAAATATTATGAGTATTTCATGTGTCAAGATTATTTTATGCCATTCAGTCATAAGGACAGTCTAAATCAAAGTCTGACATCCAGCTAGTAATGGACATTCAGATGGAAGATTACTGCTCCAAATTCCCAGTGGTTGTTGCTGGGTGGTACTCACAGAATCTAACCATAGCACCAGCCTAGGCTCAGCACACAGATATATTATACAGAGAATTGGCCTGAACCAGCAATCTAGCTACTATACTAAACTCCTTTAAATTAACGACCAGCATGGGCTCTGAACTTTTGGCTCTTTTAGGATACCCAATTATAATAACATAACCTAAAGGGTGGATTTACATGCATTGAGCTTTTTTTACTAATATATATATATATTTTTTTTTACTTTAAAAACAAAATACTTGGATTAAATAAATGTTACATAAAAAATATAGGGGATTCCCATATGCCATGCTCTGTACCCCTCCCAAATTTTCTCAAATTAACAACATCCTTCATTAATGTGGTACATTTGTTACAATTAATGAGCAGATTTTGGAGCATTGCCACTAACCATGGATTATAGTTTACATTGTAGTTTACACTGTCTTCATACAACTTCGTAAGTTTGACAAGATATATATTGGCCTGTATCTGTCATTGCAATGCCATTCAGGGCAATACTTAAGTCCTGCAAATGCCCCCATATTATACCAGTTTTTCCCACTCCCTCCCCTCAGAACCTCCAGTGGCCACTTCCTCCACATCAGTGATAAAAGTTCTTCCATTCCTAGAATCACATTAAGTCTATAGTAGAATCACAGTAAGTCTACTTTAGTCCACCATTCATTCCCCAGTCCTAAGGATTCTGGGATGGACATGCAGTCTGCCTCTAATTGAGAGTGGGCTTAGAGCCCATGAGGCAGGTGGATGGGACTATCTTGCCTGCAGTTGCAGGCTCTCTCTTTTCCTTGGGATGGTTATTGCCCATCGTCATCTCATTGTTATTTGTGCTGGGTGAGTGTTGTACTGGAGAATAGGTGGTACAACTCTGTGGCGATTCAGGGACCAGCTGGCACATGGACAGCCCAAAGATTTAAGTCTCTTGGACATACACCTATCAATTCTAGTACTAACTATAGGTTCAAGTAGAAGGGGCAGAAGAGCAATGTGTAGGGAAACCACAACTGAATCCAGTTTTGTCAACCTGGGGAGCATAACTTCCCAAGTAGTGCCCACTGGCAGGGCACCAAGCTCCTGAGCTGTCCATCCGGGCTATAGTGTCTGGATGTCTCCAGAGCCCTCAGGAGTCCAGCTACAGGAGGCAATATTTACTCTGACAGTTAATGAGATCCTGCTGAAATGTGCCTAAGTGTAACTTTTGAAATGACCTCCTGACTCACTTTGAAGTCTCTTAGCTGTTTAAACTAATTTTTCTTTACCCTTTATTCCTTTTGGTCAAGGCTTTCTTTTCCACTTGCATTGCTAGTTGATGTTTGGTAGTAATCCCTCTGTGCCAGGGAAGCTCATCCCTGTGAGTCATGTGAGTTATGTCCCATGCTGGGGCATGCTGAGTTTGGCTTAGAGAAAGGCCACATTTGAGCAATAAGGAGGCTTTTAGGAGGTAACACTTAGGCACCCTGTAATACTAGGCTAAGTTTCAATGTCAAAAGTAAAGGCTCATAAGCACAGTCATCAATCTAAAGGGCCTGTCAGTGGTCCATCCTACTTCACTAGCCACTGCCCTTGTACTTGGGGGATTCTTGCTATCCCACTAGAGAAGATGGCAGACCTCCCTAGGATGGGAATTCAATATTCTTTTGGTTATTGTGTGAATCTCTACCCACTGTGACAATGCCCCATGAACACTTGAAGACATTGATATGCCTTATAGTTATGCCCCAGGTGAACCTCCTCCCATGAATCCCCCATCACTGGTACCCTACACCAATGATCCCCAGCTGCCACAGTTGTAACCCTTCTGTTATCCAAAACTTTAAAAAATGAAGCCAATAAAATAACCAATTACAATTAATAAGGAAAAAAATGATAGTTGTAAAAATAACAAAAAATTGGAATAAGAATATTTTAAAAATATAAAATTCAATGAATTTTTTGACAGTATGTCTTTCATCACTGTAAGATCTGTTGTCCTGTATGTACAGTGACATTTTCTTCCATTTATCCCCTCAGTGTCTTACGTTTTTCATTTTGTCTTCTAAGAAGCGTTAGAGGAGTTCTGGAAAAATGGCATCATTGTAGGGAGACACCGCCCTGTTCTTTCACAAAAAAATGGGTGAGAAGGGGCAAAATCCTACCTGAATGAGCTGTTTTGGGAACCCACAGAGCTTCAGAGCATTGATCTGGAGGAAACTGGAGAAGGAGATAAAGAGCCCAGGGGAAAACCATGAGTTCCTTGCCCCTGTGGCTGGAAACAATGGGCAGCTAAGCCCCACCCTCAAGGCAAATAGCCTCACTGGATCCCCTGATTCTCAGAAGTCAACTGAGTGGGAGGAAGAGAGTTCTGGCA
Source organism: Dasypus novemcinctus (assembly GCF_030445035.2). Lineage (NCBI taxonomy): Eukaryota > Metazoa > Chordata > Mammalia > Cingulata > Dasypodidae > Dasypus > Dasypus novemcinctus. Next base: position 52,401,429 of record NC_080695.1, on the reverse strand, counting down.
AAGGGTGGGGAGTGGTTTCCTTTCTGTGGGTTTGGACACCTGAGCCCTCTTTGTTTTTTGTTTTTTTTTTGTTTGTTTGTTTGTTTTTATTTATTTATTTATTTATTTATTTTTTCTTTTTTTAATTGACTTTGTAATAATATTACATTAAAAATATATATATGAGGTCCCATTCAACCCCATCCCCCCAAGCCACCTCCTGAGCCCTCTTTGAATCCCAGGGAAGATACCAACCAGCACAGAGGTGGTTCAGGGGGGAGAAGGGAAAGGCAAATCTGCTCAGGTCACCTATTACACCCAGCTGCCCTGGGAGAGAGGAACTTGGGCAGGGCCTAGGGGGCAGAGACAGGCCACTAATTAGCTCAGGCACTGAAAACTGTTAAAAGCCCAACTCGCTTAAGGGAAACAGACAGTAGGAAGAGCTCAATAAATTTCCAAAAGCCTGTTTAGGGTTCTCTGGGAGGAAGAAGGGTGTGGCAGAGAGTTGACAGTGGTTTCTTTGTGGTGATTTTGGCCAGTTGAGACTCCTTTGAATCTCAGAAGGGACCTGGACCTGACTAGGATAGGGAGGGGAATCTGCTCGGGCAGGCTGTCATGCCCAGCTACCCTGGGAGAGAAAGCAATTAGACTAGAGAACGGGCAGGGACAGACAGGCACTTAAGCAGGAGGACTCTGACAAACTGCTAAGAATCTAACCTGCCCTGGAGAGTAAAGGGGGCAGATAGCTTTCTGAAACGCCAACTAACCTAAGGAGAAAGTTTAGCTCGGTGGAGGAATTCCTGCCTTGCATATATATGAGGTCTCTGGGTCGATTCCTAGCTCTTCTTAGAGAAGTGACCCACTAGGTTATCAGGCCTCGCTGGTACTTTATGACAGGGAACATATAGACATTCTTTTCGTATTAGCTTCTCTTGGATCTCTCATTTTTCAAATAAAAGTTCTTTTCCTTAATTTAACTTCATTTACTCACCAAAAACTGGTTCAAAACCTGCAGAGGGTAGGCTGCAGGGAGTTTAACTGATGAACACCAACAGCCTGAGAAGCTTTGTAGGGACCTAAGAGAGAAGGATGTTTTTCATTGTTTGTTTTTTGCTTGTTTGTCTGTTTTACTTTTATTCTCTTTCTTTCTCCTTTTTAAAAAAATTAGTTCCCACTTTCTTGTTTCTTGTTTGTTGTGATTACCCTTCCTTTGTTTCCCTTTTTTCCTTTTACTGGTTTTTTTCTACCTATACAATTTCTTTTTTTTTCCCCTTCATTTTTCTATGTTCTGTATTCTGTCATTCTTTCATCTTTTTTGTTTGGTCTTCAATTTTTTTCCTTTTATTTCTCTTTTTTTTTCTAATTTACTTTTTCTCTTTTTCTTTTCCTTTCTTCTCATAATTCTGGCCTTTTTAATGCATTCCATATGTGTTTCTCTATTCTGCCTTTCATTTCATTGTTTCTCTTCCATTTTTTAATTCTTATTCCTCTCTACTTCCTATGTGTGTTAATTATTCATTTTGTTGGGTCTTACACGGTTCATCCTCTACATTTAATATTCTTTTTACTATTGTGCTTTTTCTCCTCTTACCTCTTTCCTTTTCTCTGCTCCTAAATTTCTTCTTCAAAGGAACACAGACGAGAGCAAGGAAATAGAATAAGAGGAATGATTGTGCTGATGTGGGCTATGGGTGGAAGGCTCTTTGTCTCTTCAGAGATAACCTAAGCTGAAGGCTGTGGGTGTGGAACGGTAAGAGGCTGCAGTCCTGCCCTTAGGGACAATGGCAACGGGCTCCAGTCCCAGCAAACAGTTTAACAATGCAAGGGCTATAAACTTTAATTATTTAGGGGAAATGCAAAAAAAAAATATGCTAAAAGCTTATCTAGAATATCTGGAGTCCATGCTAAAAGCTTACCTAAGATGTGGAAGATATATATGCTAATTGAAGCCTATTGAAAACTAAAACAAAGGAACCATTTGGCCTTTCCTCTCTGTATAAAAGACGTTTGAAAATCTTGTTCAGGGCTCGGGATTCAAACAGAAAGCTCCCGAGTCCGGCCGGCCGTCAATAAACCATTTTTCCTTCTCAAAATCATTCCTGAGTCCTGGCCTCTCCATACTCAAACAGTTGAACTTCTCTCAAATTCTACAACAGTGCCACAGTGAAAACTTATCACACACACACAGAAACAAAAAAATGAATCCCTAGAGTAGAAAGAGAAGCTAATCAACTGAGTAAACCCTCCAAGATAAACTGATCCCTAGACACCAACAAAAAATTACAAGCCATACTAAGAAAAACAAAGACATGGTTGAGTCTAACTTGCAAACAAAAAATAGGAGATGCACAATATGGAACAAATAATCAGAGATGTCCAAACAAATATGAATCAACATAATGAGGTGAAGGAAGAGATTAAGGACATTAAGAAGACATTGGGAGAGTGTAAACATACATAAAAAGATAACAGATATGATGGTGATGAATGGTACAATGCAAGATATAAAAAATAACAGCAGATTTGAACATGCAGAGGAAAGAATCAGCAATGTGGAAGACAGTACAGCTGAAATCAGGCAGATAGTAGAACAGATAGATAAAAAGATTGAAAAAAATCTAGCAGGGACTTAAGGATTTAAATGATAACAGGAAATGCACAAACATATGTGTTATAGGGATCCCAGTGGGAGAAGAGAAGGGAAAGGGGACAGAAGGAGTGTTGGAGAAAATAATGGCTGAAAACTTCCCAACCCTATTGAGGGACATGGATATATATGTCCAGGAAGTGCAGGACACCCAAAACACTATAAATCTTAAAAGGCCTACTCCAAGACAAATACTTGAAAAATTGTCCATACTCAAGAAAAAGAGAGAATATTGAAAGCAGCAAGACAAAAGAGATCCATAACATACAAGGAAGCTCAATAAGATTAAGTGCTGATTTCTCATCTGAAACCATAAAGGCAAGAAAGCAGTGGTATGACATAGTTAAGATGCTGAAAGAAAAAATTTCCAGCCAAGACTTCTCTGTCCAGCAAAGCTGACATTCAAAAGGAGGGAGAATTCAAAATATTCACAGATAAACAGAAATTATGAGAGTTTGTCAATAAGAAACCTGCACTTCAAGAAATACTCAAAGGACTTCTAAAGGTTGAAAGGAAAAAAGAGGTGAAAGAGACTTGGAGGAGAGTGTAAGAACAACTAAAAAGATAAGAGAAATAAAAACAACATATGGCATTCACAAGCCTAAAGAAAATAAGGCCAGTGTAAGTAAATGCTTGGCAGAAATAACACTGAATGTTAACGGATTATACTCTCCAGTCAAGAAACACAGATTGGCAAAATGGATAAAGAAATATGACCCATCTATATGCTGTCTACAAGAAACTCACCTTAGCTCCAGGGACTCAAGGAAGCTGAAAGTGAGTGGTTGGAAAAAAGTACATGCAAACAATAACCAAAAACAGGGAAATAGCTATCCTAATATTGGACAAAATAGACTTTAAATGGAAAATTATTTTATGAGACAAAGAAGGTCACTGTATACTAATAAAAGGGATAATCTGTCAAGAAGAAAGAACAATCATAAGCATTTATGCACCTAACCAGGGCACCTCAAAATACATGTGGCCAACACTGGAAAAACTAAGTGTAGAAATAGATGTCTCTACAATTATGGGGAGGGGGTGGAATTTAATACACAGCTATCACCTTTAGATAGAACATCTCTACAGAGAATCAATGAAGAAACAAAGACCTTGAATAATACATTAGAGGATTTGGCCCGTATAGACATACAGAACATTACACATAAAAACAGCAGGATATACATTCTTCTCAAGGGCATATGGAACATTCTGCAGGTAGGATGACATGCTAGGCCACAGAAACACTCTCAATGATTCAGAAAGATTGAAATCATACAGAGTAATTTCTCTGACCACAATGGAATAAAGCTGGAGATCTGTAAGGGGTAAAGAAGCAGATTAGGCACTAAGATATGGAAGTTAAGCAACACGCTCTCAGCCGATCATTGGGTTGAGGATGACATTGCAAAAGAAATGAGTAGCAACCTTCAAACTAATGAAAATGACAACACCACATATCAAAACCTGTGGGTTGCAGTAAAGCTGTACTGAGAAGGAAACTCACAGCCAAAAATGCCTATATTAAAAAAGAAGAAAGAGTTAAAATCAAAGACCTAACTGCATACCTGGAGAAGTAGAAAAAGAACAACAAACTAACCCCAAAGGTAGTAGAAAGAATAAAAAATTAGAGCAAAATTAAATTACACTGAATATAAGAAAGCACTAGAAAAAATAAAACCAAAAGCTGGTTCTTTGAGAAGATTAATAAAATTGACAAACCCTTAGCTAGACTAATGAAGGTAAAAAGAGAGAAGATGCAAACACATACAATAAGAAAAGAGGAAGAAGATATCACCACTGACCCCACTGAAATAAAGAGTATCATTAAGGGGATACTTAAAAAATTGTGTGCCAATAAATGGAAAATTTAGAGGAAATGGGCAAATTCCTAGAAATACATAAACAATCTACACTGACAAAAGAAGAAATTAATGAACTCAACAGACCAATCAGAAGTAACAGGATTGAATTAGTCATCAAAAACCTTCTATTAAGAAGAGCCCAGAACCAGATGTCTTCACAGGTGAATTCTACCAAGCATTCTGGAAAGAACTAACACCAATCCTGCCTAAACTCTTCTAAAACATAGAAGTGGAGGGAATATTGCCTAACTCATTCTATTTTGCCAACATCACCCTAATACCAAAGTCGAACAAAGACACCACAAGAAAGGAAAACTATAGACCAATTTCTTTAATGAATCTAGATGGTAAAATCTTCAGTAAACTATTTGCTAATCATATTCAACAACCCATCAATTGAATTATACACAATGACCAAGTGGGTTTCATCCTTGGTATGTTAGGATGTTTCAATGTAAGAAAAACCATCAAAATACTACACCACATAAACAGATTAAAAGAAAAAAAATCACACGATCATTTTATAGATGCAGAAAAAGCATTTGACAAAATACAGCACATTATTCTGATAAAAACACTTCAAACGATAGGAAAACAAGGAAAGTTCCTCAGTGTGATAAAGGGTATAAATGAAAAACCCACTGCTAACAACATGTTCAAAGGTAAAATATTAAAAGCTTTCCTTCTAAATCTGAAACAAGACAAGGATGCCCACTATCATCACACTTATTTAACACTGTGTGAGAAGTACTTGCTCAAGCACTTAGGCAAGAAAAAGATATAAAAGGCATCCAAATTGGGAAGGAAGAGGTAAAGATTTCACTATTTGCAGAGACATGGTCTTATACCTCAAAAGTCCTGAGAAATCTACATCAGAGCTTCTAGGGCTTATAAATGAGTTCAGTAAAATGGCAGGTTATAAGATTTTTGTGCAAAAATCAATAGCATATCTGTACGCCAATAATGAGCAATCTGAGGGGAAACCAAGAAAAAATCCCATTTACAATAGCAACTAAAGATGTAAACAACTAGTGCACACAAACTACATGACACTCTTAATGGAAATCATAAGGGACCTAAATAAGTGGAGGAATATTCCCTGTTCATGGACGGAAGACTAAACATCATTAAGATGTCTATCCCACCCAAACCGATTCTCAGATTTAAGGCAATCCACCCCCCACCCCCCAAATTACCACGTTTTACTGAATTGGAAAATCTATCTATGAAATTTATTGGAAGGCAAGAGGCCCCCAAAAGCCAAAGACATATTGAAAAAGAAAAGTGAAGCCAGAGGAAAAACTACCTGACTTTAAGCCATACTACAATGCTACAGTGGTGAAAAGTGCATGGTATTGGCATGAGGATAGACTTACTCACCAATGGAACCAAATTAAAGAGTTCTGATATAGGCCCTTGCATATATAGTCAACTGATATTTGATAAGGTCACCAAGCCCATCCAACTGGGAGAGAATGACCTCCCCAAGAAATGGTGCTTGGAGAGCTGGATATCCATATCCAAATAATGAGAGAGGAACACCATCTCACACCTTATACAAAAATTAATTCAAGGTGGATTAAAGATTTAAATATAAGAGCCAAGACCATAAGATCTTGGAAGACAATGTAGGGAAGCATTAACTGGATCTTGTATTAGGGCTGGTTTCATGAACTTTACACCCAAAGCATAAGCAATTAAAGAAAAATAAATTGAACCTCCTTAAAAGTAAATCTTTTGCACCTCAAAGAAGTTTGTCATGAAATTGTAGCTTAAACAATGGGAGAAAATATTTGGTAACCATATATTTGATAGGGGCCTAATATCCAGCATGTATAAAGAGATCCTGCACCTCAAAAGAAAAAGAAAAAGAACCTATTAAAAAAATGGGCAAATGAATTGAAAAGACACTTCTCCAAAGAAGAAATAAAAATGGATAAAAGCACAGGAAATGATGCTCAACGTCACTAGCTGTAAGGGAAAGGCAAACCAAAACTACAATGAGGTATCATCTTACACCCATTAGATTGGAGCCTGCTAAAAAAAAGAGGACTGCCAATTTTGGGAAGGATGTGCAGGAATGGGAAAGCTCATCCACTGCTGTTGGGAAGGTAGAATGGTGCAGCCGTTGTGGAGGACAGTTCAGTGGTTCCTCAGGAAACTAACTATACAAGTACCGTATAATCCAGCAATCACACTGCTGGGTATATACCCAGAAGAATTGAAAGCAAGGACACCAACACTATATATGCACACCAACGTTTAGAGTGGCATTATTCATTATTACCAAAAGTTGGAAACAAGCCAAATGTCCATCAACAGATGAATGGATAAGCAAATTGTGGTATGCACATACAATGAAATTATGACTCAACTGGAAGAAGGAATGCAGTATTACCACATGGGCTAACATGGATGAATCTTGAAGACCTTATGTTGAGTGAGGCAAGCCAGGCACTTAAGGACAAATATTATATGACCTCACTGATATGAATTAAGCAAATTGAGCAGAACTACAGAGTTAGAGTCTTGAAGATAAGTTTAGAAGAGATAGGGAGGAGAAGGTTGTGAGGCATGTCCATACGGGTAAAATCTATAAGATGGAAGTGTGACGTTGTGAAGTGGATGGGCACGACAGTGGTACAGTGATACTAATGAGTTGGGTGGTGCTGGTTTTTCAGGGGTATAGGGTGGGGGAGTGTGGTTTGGAATGTCCACGGAACTGGGAGGAAGGATGGGGGAGGGAGAAGGTGAACTCTGGAGACTTGTGGATACGTGGTTGGAAGTACAATGTTGGGAGTGTTCCTTTGGCAATATGGCAGGGAGAGTCACATTTTAGGGTGTTGGATGTGGGAGGCATTAGGGATGAGGTGCACCTGGGGCAGGCTTCTAGGGAGTCTGCGAATGTTCTTCTTGTCATAGTGTGTTGTATCAGTGGGTGGAGACTCACACAATGACCAGGAAAGTATGGGACTCTATGTTTTCAAATAGAGGGGTGGGAGTCTCTTGAGAGCATAGGCAGTGCCTAATAGGGGTGGACAAACCAGTATGTCAAGCCCTCAATGTTGTTGCATGTAACTGTAACTATGACTCTTGTTCTTCAAAGATTGAAGCTTTGTAGTTGCAGTGGGTCCCAAAGGCAGAGGGAGGGAAGAATAGAACAGATGGAAAATGGGCCATTTAGGGGCAATGGAAGTGTTCTACATGATTTTGCAGTGATAGATACAGGCCATGTTAAATTCCATCAAAATTTCTAGAGTGTATGGTCCAAAATCTAAACCATAACATAAATCACTGATGATGGTTGGGAGCTATGTTTCAATATTTGTACATCAATTTTAACAAATATACTATCCTCATATAAAATGTTATTAACAGGGGAAAGGGGGGAGGATGTTGGTTATATGGAATCCCCTATATTCTGTACATGACTTTTCTGTAACCCAAAACTTCTTTGAAGACAAAATGGAAAAAATAAGACACTGGGGGTATAATTAGAAGAAAATGTCACTGTACCTACAAGATAAAAGATATTACAGAGATGAGAGACAATGTCAAAAAATTCTTTTTAGTTTTCTATTTTTTATTATTCCAATTTTTAACTTTTTTTGGTATTTTATTTGTTATGTTTTAAAAACTATCATTATTATTTCATTTTCTTGTGTCTGGTTATTTTGTTGGCTTCATTTTTGAAGAAATGTTCTATCTCAGAAGGGTTATAACTTTGGCAGGGGAGGATCATTGGTGTTGGGGGTCAGTGATGGGAGGAGGCTCACCTGGGGCATACCTATAAGGCATACAATTGTGTTCAAGTATTCATGGGGCATTATCATGGTACTCCAAAATGTGTTCATCAATTGTAATGAATGTACCACACTAATGAAAGATGCTAGTAATGTGGGAAAATGTGGGAGAGGTTGGGAGCACGGCATATGGGAATTCTCTGTATTTTTTTTTTAGTGTTTATCTTTATATATTTTTAATGTTATATTAAAAAATATGAGGTTCACATATACCCACCCCTCTCACCCCACTCCTCCTATAAAAACAACCTCCTCCATCATCATGGAACATTCACCGCACTTGGTGACTACATCTCTGAGCACTGGCTGCACCACATGGTCAATGGTCCACATTATAGTTTACACTCTCCCCCAGTCCACCCAGTGGGCCATGGAAGGACATACAATGTCCAGTAACTGTCCCTGCAGTACCACTCAGGACAACTCCAAGTCCTGAAAATGCCCCATCACATCTCTTCTTCCCACTCCCTACCCTCAGCAGTTACCGTGGCCATTTTCTCCACATCAGTGCTACATTTACTTCCATTACTAATCACAATAGTTCCAGCATAGAATATCAGTAAGTCCATTCTAATCCATACTCTATTCCTCCAGCCTGTGGACCTTGGGATGGTTATGTCCACTCCACCTCTATATCGAGAGGGTACTTAGATTCCACTTGGATGATGGATGCAATTCTCTTGCTTGCAGTTGCAGGCACTCTTGGCTACCTCGTGTGGTGGTTGACCTTCTTCACCTCCCTGTTAGCTGGCTGGGGTAAGTCCAGTAAATCAGAGAGTAGGAGTTGCAAGCCTGTTGAGGCTCAGGGTCTGGCTATCATATGGACAGTCCAGAGATTCAGGTCCCCTGAGTATACATTAAACCCCAACACCAACCACAGGTGTATTTTTAATGTAACATTTATGTAATACAAGTATCTTTTTTAAAAAAAGTATATTAAAAAAAAAAAAAGAACCCAGAATATAGGGAATTTTCATACACCCAACATCCTCCCCCTTGCCTCCTTTCCCCTATTAATAACATTTTACATGTGAATGGTACATTTCTTACAGTTGATATACAAATATTGAAACATTGTTATTAACCATGGTCAATGATTTACATTATGGTTCACATTTTGGATTACAACCTTTTGAAAATTTTGATAAAATTTAACATGGCCAATATGCATCATTGCAGATTATGTAGAACAATTCCATTGCCCCTAAAATGCCCCATGTCCCACTTTTCTATTCCTCCCTCCCCCTCCCCTCTGGACCCACTGTAACCATCAAGCCCCACTCCTTGAAGAACAAGATTCATAGATACATGCAACAACATTGAGAGTTTAACATATTGGCCTGTCCTCCCCTATCGGGCACTTCATATGCTCTCAAGAGACTACCACCCCTCTGTTTGAGAACACAGCAGCACTCCCCAGGATGAGAGTCCAACACCTTTCAGCTCATTATGTGGGTCTCCACATCTTGATATGACACACTATGGCAAGAGAGTCTCACACACTCCCTAGAAACCTGCCCAATGTGTGCCCTCTCCTGCCTGCTCCCACATCAACACCCTAAACCAGTAACCCTTCACTGCCATATTTGCCAAAAGAAATTCCCAACACTGAAGCTTCAATGACAGACCTGCAATTGCCCAGAGTTCACCTGCTCCAGCCCCCAATCCTCCCTGCAGTTCGTTGGTCAGTCCAACCCTCATTCCTCACCCTACCCCCTCACAAACCAGCACTGCCCAACCCAATATCATCACTGCAAATCTGTCATACCCACCCACTGCACAACTACATCCTTCCACTTTATCATAGATTTTGCCCATATGGGCATTGGCTCACAACTTTCTTCTCCCTTTCAGTCTCCTGTAAACTTACCTTCCAGATTTTAGTTCTGTGATTTTGCTTACTTTGCTTAATTTACATCATTGAGGCCACATAATATTTGTCCTGAAGTGCTTGGCTTGATTCGCTCAACATAAGGTCTTCAATATTGATCCATATTATCCCATGTGTTAATACTGCATTCCTTTTTAAAGTTAAGTAATACTCCATTGTATGTATATGCCACAATTTGTACATTAATTCATCTGTTGATGGACATTTGGCTTGTCATAATGTCACTATGAACATCGGCCTGCGTATATCTGTTTATGCCTGTTTTCAATTGTTTTGGGTGGGATTGATGGATCATATGGCAGTTTATCATGAGCTTTCTGAGGAATCATGAAACTGTCCTCTACAATGGCTGAATAATTCTACATTTCCAATAGCAGTGGATAAGAGTTTGCATTCTTCCACATCCTAACACTGGCAGGTCTAATTTTTTTTAAATAGCTACCAGTCTAATGTGCGTAAGATGATACCTCATTCTACGTTTGATTTGCATTTCACTAAAAGCTGGTGATGTCGAGCATCTTTTCATGTGCTTTTTAGCCATTTCTATTTCTTTTCTGGAGAAATGTCTATTAAAATCACTTGCCTATTTAAAAAAAAATTTTTCCCCCAAAGGTATAGGACTTCTTTATATATGCTGGATATTAGGGCCCTATCAAATATATGTTTACCGAATATTTTCTTCCATTGAGTTGACTGCCATTTCCCGTTCTTGACAAACTCCTTTGAGGTGCAAAAGTTTTTAATTTTGAGAAGGTCCCATTTATCTATTTTTTTCTTTCGTTGCTCATGCTTTGTGTGTAAAGTTCATGAAACCAGTCCTAATACAAGATCCAGCAGATGCTTCCTTATATTATTTTCCAAGATCTTATAGTCTTGGCTCTTACATTTAGATCTTTGATTCATCTTGAGTTAATTTTTGTATATGGTGTGAGATGGTGTTCCTCTCTTGTTCTTTTGGATATGGATATCCAGCTCTCCAAGGACCATTTCTTGAAAAGGCCATTCTCTCCCAGTTGAGTAGGCTTGGTGGCCTTGTTGAAAATCAGTTGACTCTATATGCAAGGATCTATATCAAAACTCTCAACTTGGTTCCATTGGTCAATATGTGTGTCCTTGTGCCAATACCATGCAGTTTTGACCACTGCAGTCTTGTAGGATGTTTTAAAGTCAAGTAGTGTGATTCCTCCAATTTCTCTTTTCTTCTTCAATATGTCTTTGGCTCTTCAGGGCCCCTTGTCCCTCCAAATAAATTTCAGAGTTAGCTTTTCCAATTCTGTAAATTATGCTGTGGTAATTTTTATTGGGGTTGCTTTAAATATGCAAATCAGTTTGGGTAGGATAGACATCTTAAGATGTTTATTCTTATCCATGAGCAGGGAATATTCTTCCATTTCTTTAGGTGTTCTTTGATTTCCTTTACCAGTGTCATGTAATTTTCTGCATACAAGTTGCTTACATCTTTAATTTTATCCCTAGGTATTTGATTCATTTAGTCGCTATTGTAAATCGGATTTTTTTTTCTTGAATTCCTCCTCAGATTCCTCATTATCAGTGTACAGAAATGCTACTGATTTTTCCACAGTGATCTTATAACCTGTCACTTTACTGAACTGATTTATAAGCTCTAGAATCTTTGTTGTAGATTTCTCAGGCCTTTCTATGGATAGGATCATGCCATTTGCAAACAGTGAAATTTTTACTTCTTCCTTTCCAACTTGGATAGCTTTTATACCTTTTTCTTGCCTAAGTCCTCAAGCAAGTACTTCTAACATAATGTTAAATGAGAGTGGTGTCATTGGGCATCCTTGCGTGGTTTCCGATCTTAAAGAGAAAGCTTTTAGGATTTCACCATTAAATATGATGTTAACTCTGGGTTTCTCACAAATACTTTTTTATCATATTGAGGAAGTTTCCTGTTATTCCCAACTTTTGAAGTGTTTCTTTAATCAGGAAAGTGTGCTGTAATTTGTTGAATGATTTTTCTGGATGTATAGATATGATCATGTGACTTTTCCTTTTGATCTGTTTGTGTAGTGTATTACATTGATTGATTTTCTTATGTTGAATCATCCCTGCATACCAGGGATGAAATACCTATGGTCATGGTGTTTAATTTGTTTCATGTGTTGTTGAATATGATTAGCAAGTATTTTGGTGAGGATTTTAAAATCTATGTTCATTAGAGAGTTTGGTCTGTATTTTCCTTTCTCATGGCTTCTTTGTTTGACTTTGGTATTAAGGTGATGTTGGCATCACAGAATGAATTGGGCAATGTTCCCTCCACTTTTATTTTTGAAAGAGTTTAATCAGGATTGGTGTTAGTTCTTTCTGGAATATTTGGTAGAATTCACCTGTGATGCCATCTGGTCCTGTTTCTTCACTGGGAGGTTTTTGATGACTAATTCAATCTTGTTACTTGGATTGGTCTGTTGAGTTCATCAAATTCTTCTTTTGTCATTGTAGACTCCTTGTGCATTTCTAGGAATCTGTCCATTTCTCCCAAATTATTTATGTTGTTGGCATGCAATTTTTCAAAGTATCCTCTTTTGATACTGTTTATTTCAGTGTTGCTGGTAGCGATTCGCCCTTCCTCATTTCTTATTGTATGTATTTGAATCTTCTCTCTTTTTTTCTTTGTCTAGCTAAGGTTTGTCAATTTCATTAATCTTCTTAAAGAATGAGTGCTTAGTTTTGTTTTGTTTTTTTTTTTTTTTTGTAGTTATTTCTTCTTTCCAATTTTGTTTAGCCCTGCTCTAATCTTTTGGCTCTGAATTTCCCTGCCAGTACAGGTTTTGCTGCATCCCATATGCTTTCATATGTTGTGTTGTCATTTTCATTAGTTTGAAGGTTACTACTCCTTTTTTTTTTTTTGGTGGTTTCCTCCTTGACCTACTGTTTGTCTAAGAGTGTGTTGTTTAGCTTCCATATCTTCATGCCTAATCTGCTTCTCTTCCTCTTACAGATTTCGAGCTTCATTCCATTGTGGTCAGAGAAATTACTTGGTATAATCTCAATCTTTATGAATTCATTTAGAGTTTCTGTGACCTAGAATGTGGTCCTCTACTGGAGAAAGATCCATGTGCAATCAAGAAGAATGTTGTATTTAGTTAACCAAAGGGATGCTGATGCAAAATATCAGAAATCTGCTGGGTGTTATAAAGGGTATTTATTTGGGGTAGGTGCTTACAGATACCAGGCCATAAAGCATAAGTTACTTGCCTCACCAAAGTCTAATTGGAACAAGATGGCTGCCAAAGTCTAAGGGTTCAGGCTTCCTGGGTTCCTAAGTCCTGGGGCTTGCTTTTCTCTGGGTTCAAGTTTCCTTCCTTCCTGGGGCTGGCTTCTCTTTCCTCTGTGAGTTTACTTCCTGGAGCTCCAGCTTAAGTTTTCAGCATCAAACTCCAATATCGAAACTTCAACATCAGAAACCCTCAACTCTGTTCTTTGCCATGCTTTTTATCTGTGAATCCCCACCCACCAAGGGGTGGGGAATGGATGGGGACTCAACGCCCTAATCATAACTCAATTATGCCCAGGTACAGGTCAGATTACTAGCATAATCCAATATTTCTTTTTGGAATTCATCAATTATATCAAACTGCTACAAATGTACATCCCACTTTATTTGTGTATATTTTTCTGTATTTGTCTACTAGGTCAGGTTCCTCCATTATATTATTTAGAGTCTTTGTTTCTTTATTCTCTGTCAAGATATTCTGTCTAATGATGATAACGGTGTATTAAAGTCCCCCACTATTTCTCCACTTAGTTTTGTAGAGACATTTTTTCTCCACTTAGTTTTTTCAGTGTTTGTCTCAAGTATTTTGAGGTGCCCTGGTAAGATGCATATATGTTTATGCTTGTTCTTCCTTCTTGACAGATTATTTTATTAATATACAGTGGCCACCTTTGTCTCTTACCATAGTTTTGCATTTAAAGTCTATTTTCTATGATGTTAATACAGCTACTCCTGCTCTTTTCTGATTGTTTGCATGTAAAATTGTTTTCCAGCCATTCAGTTTCAGCTTCCTTGCTTCCCTGTGTCTAAGGTGAGTTTCCTGTAGACAACATATAGATGTGTCATATTTCTTCATCCATTCTGCCAATCTGTGTCTCTTGACTTGAAAGTTTAATCCATTAACATTCAATGTTGTTATTGACAAGGAATTACTTAGTCATATTTTCTTTAGTTTTATTTATGCCACATGTTATTTTTATTTCCTTTTGTATCTTTTTAGTTATTCTTACACCCTCCATCTCTCTCCTCTTTTTTCCTTTCAACCTGTAGAACTCCTTTTAGTATTTCTTGAAGGGGCAGTTTCTTGTAGACAAACTCTCAATTTCTGTATATCTGTGAGTATTTTGAAATTTCCCTCATTTTAATGATTTTTAATTATCTTTTTTAAAAAGATACATAGATCACACAAAACTTTACATTAAAAATCCCACTCCCCACACCACCCACTCCTGCCACATTGACTACTTATTTCATTGTATTTAATGACTACATTTTGGAGCACTGCGACACAGCATGGGTTATAGTTTCCCTCATTTTTGAATGCCAGGTTTGCTAGATAGAGAATCTTGGCTGGAACGTTTTACTTTTACCACCTTAACTATGTCCTATTGCTGCCTTCTTTCCTCCAAGGTTTCTGATGAGAAATCAGTACTTAATCTTATTGAGTTTCCCTTGTATGTGATGGATCTCTTTTCTGTTGCTGTCAGTATTCTCTGTCATGAACATTGAACTATTTAACAACCATATATCTTAGAGTAGGCCTGTTAGCATAGTTTTTTGGGTTGTGCTGCACTTCCTGGACATGTATGTCCACACTCTTCAGTAGAGTCGGGAATTTTTCAGCCATTATTTCCTCCATACTTCTGTCCCCTTTCCGTTCTCTTCTCCCTCTGGGATGCCTATAATGCATAGGTTTGTGCATTTTGTGTTGCCATTGAAATCTCTACATCCATTTTGGATGTTTTCTATCTTTTTATCTATCTTTCTACTATTTATCTGATTTCAGTTATACTATCTCCTACATCACTGATTCTTTCCATTTTCAAATTTGCTGTTATGTGCTTTAAGCGTATCTTTTATTTCTTTTATTTTGCTATTCATCACCTTCATATGTTATCTTTTTAAGTATGTTTATAATTTCTTCATTATGTTCTCTCAGTGTCTTCTTAATCTCTTCCTTCATTTCATTAAGTTCATTCATGATATTTTGTTTGGACATCTCTGATTAGTTTTTCCATGTCTGCATCTCCTCCTGTTTTTTAGTTTGTTTGCTGGATTGGATCTTGCCTTCCTATTTCTTAGTATGGTTTGTAATTTTTTGTTGGTATCTAGGCATCTATTTATCTTGATGGGTGTATTGGTTTGTTAACTTCTCTTTCTACTCTAGGGTTTTATTTCATTGTTTTTGTTTCTGTGTAGGATTTCAGTTTGGCACTTCTTTCCTCTTATTCTTTTTCCTTGCTTTTTTCTATGTTCCCTCAAAAAGAAATTAGGGACAGAGAAAAGGAAAGACATAAGAGAAAAAGAATAATAATAGTAATAATAATAAAAGGTAGACAAGGAACCATACAAGAGATAGGAAAAGAAGTAACATGAGTAAGAAGTGCAGAGGAATAAGAATAAAAATGTGGCATAGAAATAATGAGATAAGAAACAAAATAGAGAAAAATATATAGAATGAATTAAAAGACCATAATGATAAGAAGAGAGAAAAGAAAAATGAAAAAGGAATGAAAAATTTAAAAAGAACAAAAACAGAAAAGAGAGAGAAATAAAGCAAGAAAAATTGAAGGCCAAACAAAAAGAGGTGGAATGAAAGAACAATGAAAGAAAACAGAAGATAGAGAAATGACAGAAAGAATGGAAATAGCATAGGTAGAAAAATTGGTATGAGAAAAAAGAAAAACAAAGAAAGGGGAAACACAACAAACAAGAAACAAGACAGCAGCAACAAATAAACATTTTAAAAAAGGATAGAATGAAAAAACAAAAGAAAACAAAGAAACACAAAGAAAAACAGCCTTTCCTCTTAGGTCCATAAGGGGCTTCTCAGGTTGCTGGTATTTCATCAATCAATCATCCTGCAGCTTGCCCTCTGCATGTTTTCAACCAGGTTTTAGTGAGTAAAATTAGGGAGGGAAAAGTAACCTTTCTTAAAAAAAGAAGAGATCCAAGAAAAACTCATACCAAAAGAATGTTCTTTATGTTCTCTGTCATAAAGTATCAGCTGGATGCTTGACAACCAGTGGGTCATTTCTAAGAAGAGCCAGGAATTGAACCAGGGATCTTGTATATACAAGACAAGAATTCTTACACTGAACTAAACTGTCTCTTTAGGACAGTTAGCCTTTCAGAAACCTATCCACCCCTCTTTCCCTCTGGCAGGGCATATTCCTAGTAGTCTGCCAGATCAATGCTGATTAGTTGCCTGCTTGTCTCTAGTGCCTCTCTAATTCTGCTCTTTACAGGGGTGGGTAGCTAGGCTTGACTGCCTGCCTGATGAGATAGTCCCTCCCCTCTCTCCACTTGACTGGGGTCCCTTTTGAGATTCAGAGGGGGCTCAGCTGGCCAAACTCACTGCAAATAAACAACTCTCCACCCTCCCAGACCCCTCTTCCTCCCAAGGAATGCTCTCACACTCCACTCGAAGTAGTGGTCCTGGGGCTCCACCCAGGCTCCTTGTCCTGAGGGTGGGGTGTATGTGCCTTTTCCAGCCACAGGGGTGAGCAATTCCTGGTTTTCCTTTGGCTTCTTTATATTGCCAGCACCCCCCTAGATGGCTCAGAGCACTGTCCCATTCTCTATATAAAAGCAGCTCTTCTGGGTAGGTCTCAGCCTGCTCTCTGCTCCTTTTTTCCAATAGAGTCAGTCTCTGACCAGCCAACTCAGCACCATTTTCCTGGAGCTCCCTTGTGCTTTTCAATACCAGGTAGGGGAAATGCTCCCAGGTCAGAAATAATATCCATTCCCAAAATACATTCAAGTAAGGGAGAAACTCTCACCTGACATAAAGTCTGCTGAAACATTCTAAAAACAGGTTTCAGGATCATAATAATATATGGCAAGTATTCTTCAGTCAGATCTAATGTTCAATCCCACAAAACTTTCAGGCAAAGGAGACACAAACACTTTACAGTCTTTTCAAGCATAACAATTTTCATAATCCCATTAACTCTTGCATTTTCATATCCTCCCAATCTAATCATGACCCCCATTTGGATTTCCCTTATAAGTTTTGAAATCACAGAGCATGGGACTACTGTGTCAGAGAATCCCCAAAACTTCTCTTACCTCTCATCATTTTACCCTTTCATGTACATATGGCCTTGGGTCCCCAGCTGGAGTCTGGGCTACGGGACCCTGGCTAGTCACATTTCATCTTTTTAAAAAATACATTTTATTTTTGAAATGATACGTTAGATTACATAATTGTTACATGAAAATATAGGGGATTCCCATGTGTCCCATTCCCTCTTCATCCCATGCTTTCCACATTAACAATGTCCTTCATTAGTGTGATATATTTGTTACAATTGATGAACACATAATGAAGCATTGCCAGTAACCATGGATTATAACTTACGTTATAGTTTACAGTCTGTCCCACAAAGTTTTGTAAACCTTGCCAAAATATATAATGGCCTATATCCATCACTGCAACATCATCCAGGACAATTTCAAATTGTCCAATTGTCCAAAAATGCCCCCATATTATACCTATCCTTCCCTCTCTCTTCCCTCAGAGCCTCTGGTGGTCATTGCCTTTGTATCAATGATACAAGTTCTGCCACTCCAAGAATAAAAATAAGTTCACAATAGAGAAATAACAAGTCTACTTTGGTCCATTGTTCATTCCCCAATCTTGAGGATTTTGGGTTGGCAATGAAAGACAATGCCTAAAAATTTTATTATTTCAATTTTTAAAAACTTTTCTCTCTTTTATTTATTGTAAAAACTATCATTATTATTTCATTTTCTTTTAATTGTATTTGTTTACTTTGCTGGCTTCAGTTTTGGAGAGATTTTGGATCACAGAAGGGTCACAGTAGTGGCAGGGGATGATCATTGGTGCAGGTTGTCAGTAATGATGGGATGCATGGGAGGGGGTTCAGCTGGAGCATACCTCTAAGGCATATGAATGTGTTCAAGTGTTCATGGGGTTTTGTCACAGTGGGTGGAGGTCCACACAATAACAAAAAGAATACTGAATCCCCATCATGGGGAGCTCTGCTACATTCTCTAATTGGACAGCAAGAATCCCCCAAATACAGGGGTGATGCCTAGAGGAGGACAGACCATTGTGATGGTCCCTTGATATTGACGATTGTACTTATGATCCTTTTCTTTTGAAACTGATACTTAGCTTAGTATTATATGTTGCCCAAAAGTTACCTCTTCAGGGCCTCTTTGTTGCTCAAATGTGGCCAAACACATTCCCTCTTGATTAACTGCCAGGCTGCTGCCTGAGGCAATTTCAGGTTAGAGTTCTGCCATCATCTTTTACTTCCTCTTTTTAAAATTTCTCCATATTAGGATAAAGTGAGCAGATTTGTTTAAGGGACTCTATGTTTGTCTGTTAACCTATGATAGTCTTGCTTCATTTCAACCCCATCAATATTGCTTTATCCATTCTATTTATTAATAACCACCTAAATAGTTCCACCCTGTTGGGACAAGCCCTTTGACTCATCTTCGTCTTCATCCATTTTCCTGTGAAATACTCTAATATTTTTTTAGCATCTATAAGAGCCATAAACTCCTCTATACTTTATATAACATTTATGTGATCTATGTATCTTTTTAAAAAAGAAAAAGAAAAGACCCATCAGGGGATGTTGAGGAAGCAAATTCATTAATGTTTTTCAAACCAATGCCAGACTTTGCAGCAGTAACTTACATAGCGTTCCCATGCAAAAGGGCCATCTTAATCACAGAATTTACTATTACCTCAGTAATGGGCACAGTCAATGTGTAAGAAACATATCAGCTGCTTCATCAGCAGTGTTTCACTTCATCTGCAGTGTTTCATGTGGGATTCATAGGAGGAACAGGACAATTTCCCTTCCCAGGATAAACAAAATTTTCAACACCTTTTTTTCCCCCCAACTACCAGGCTATTTGGCCCATCAGGAAGGACATGTCATGGGCCTGGATTATGTTCAGCCATCTGTGACTGTTCACATTGAGCTTTGGGTGTTGCATGGCCTTAAACATGCCCTTCCACTCTGAAACATTCAGGCAAATCAAGAAGTTAAGGAGAGGAGCTGCAAGATGGAGGAGTAGGGAATGGCAGGCTTCAATCCTCCTCCAGAAACTTTGGGAATATAAGCAGGTTTAGCTAGCAGAAAGGAAGCTGCAGGAGTGTGGGGGCAATTGGAGAGGGAGGACCCAGTTGGCCAGAGGAAAGTGACCCAAAAGAGATAGGGCACTCAAGCTGCCTCAGAGGGTGGAGGAAGCCAGGGAATTGACTTGGCTGGAATATCAGCCCTCCATGGGCTCCAAGATGGAGTTAAATCTGTCTCCCAGGTGACCAGTGGAGTGCCCTGATACCCAGCTGGCTTTTGAGGTGGGTGAGCTTCAGTACAAAAAGGTGTGGGGGATCATCACACAGCCAAGTCAGGGGGAGAGAGGTGTAGGAAAGGAGGGGAGATAGGGTGGGTGGACCAGAAACAGAAACAATGCCAGCAGGTGCTGAAGCAGCTGCAGCAGGGAGATGGGAGGAGTGAGCTTATCATGCAGGCTCTCATACCTACTTGCCCTGGGAGAAGGAGGAACCAGGTCAGTGAGGGGGTGCACTGGCAACCTGAGAGAGTGGAAAGCCTGGAGAAGCAATGGCAAATCAGAAGCCTACCTGGTATGAGGTAAAAAGGGGAGGCAGAGGCAGATGACAAGTCTTCAGAAGCCTTCAGAAGCTGAAGCTAACAGGTGGAGTGGGTGTATCTCAGTGGTTAAACTCCTGCTTCACATACGTAAGGGTTCAATCCTTGGTACCTGCTAACATATAAAAGAGCCTTGGTACCTTAGTTCAATCCTTGGTACCTCTTAAAAAATAAAAGAGCCTAATTGTCCTGAGTAATGAAAGGAGTGGAGAGACACAGAGAGGTACCCCAGGAACTGCAGGGAGCAGGAGTTAAAGAAAAGCAACCTGGGGGCAGGGAACTTAAACTGAAAAGTTTTTAAACTTATTTATTTTTTTAATGTTATTCCTTATTCTTTTCTCTACACCTGGGTACTGTCAGGGCAGGCTGCAAGGTGAGTGACTGGTCAGCACTGGCAGCCAGGAATGGTTGCTAGTGGTTTGAGAGGGAAGCCTGTTTCTTCCTGGATTTTTGTTTTGTTGTTTTTTCCCCATCTTTGACCTCTCTTTTCTCCTTAGTTTATTTCTTTTCTTTTGTTCATTTTCTCCTCCTCCATTGCTTTTCTTTCATTCCACCTTCTCTTGTTTGACACTCATTTTCTTTCTTCTTTTGTCTTTCCATTTTTAAAAATTTTGTTCTATTTTTTCCTGTTTAATTTCTTCTTTTATTCCACATTTTTATTCTCATTTTTTTTTACTTTTTATGATTTTTCATTCTTATTACTTAATTTTTCTTCTTGGTTCTTTTAAGGTCCATTTTCCATCTTTATCTTTTTATATACTTTTTCTCTTCTTTTTTTTTTTTTTACTTTTCTATGGACTTAATAATTTTGGGGGCACATGGACAATGGACAACTACAAGGATATAAAATAAGGGGAACCAAGCATCAAAGAGAAAACCTTAAAAGAAAACCATATAAAACACCAGAAAAGAAAGACAAGTTAACCATTTGAATAAGTCCATCAATAAAAAACAGATGCACAGATACTAGCAAAAAATTACAAGCCATACTAAGAAACAGGAAAACATGAAACATGGACCAGTCTAATAAACTGAAAAAGAGGAGATGCAGAATGTGAAAAAACTAATGAAGGATGTTCAAACAAATATCATGAATCAAATTAATGAAGTGAAGGAAGAGATAAAGGATATTAAGAAGACATTGGGAACATACTGAAGAAACTGTAAACATACATAAAAAGATAACAGACCTGAAGGTGATGAATGGCACAATGCAGGAAATAAAAAATATGCTGGAAGAATATAACAGCAGATTTGGACAGGCAGGGAAAGAATTAATGACACTGAAGATTGTACACATGAAATTGTACAGAGAACAGTTAGATAAAAAGAAAAAAATCAGCAGCGACTCAGGGCGTTGAATGACTACATGAAACACAGAAACATATGCATTATAGGCTACTCAGAGGGAGAAGAGAAGGGAAAGGGGGCAGAAGGAGTGCTGGAAGACATAATGGTGGAAAATTTCTCAACTTTATTGAGGGGTATGGATGTACATGTTCAGGAAAGTGCAGTGCGCTCCAAAGAGTATAAATCCTAACAGGCCTACCCTGAGACATATACTTATCATATTGTCAAATGCTCAAGACAAAGACAGAACACTGAAAGCAGCAAGAGAAAAGAGATACATCACACACAAGGGAAGCTTGATAAGATTAATAGGTGAGAAGGCAGTGGTATGACATAGTTAAGAATGCTAAAAGAAAAAAAAAAAACAAAACTGCCAGCCAAGAATTTTGTGCAATGATAACATTCATAAATGAGGGGTAGTTCTAAGTATTCCCAGATAAACAGACATTTCTTATTCTTGTAAACAAGAAACCTGCCAATCAAGAAATAATAAAGGGAGTTCTGCAGGTTGAAAGGAAAAAAAAAAAAACAGGAGAGAGCATTGGAAAAGAGTGTAGAAATGAATATTATTAGTAAGAATAATTAAAAAATAAAAAGAAATGAAAACAAATTATGACATATAAAACCCTAAAGAAAAAATGACTAATGTAAGGACAGCCTTGAAAGTAATAACAGTGAATATGTTCATGTATTCAACTCTCCAAACAAAAGACACAATAGCAAAATGGATAAGGAAATGTGACTTATTTACACTTGTCTACATGAAACTCATCTTAGACACAGGGACACCAGGAGTTTGCAAATGAATGGTTGGAAAATGGTTTGACATGCAAACAATAAGCAAAAAAGCTGGGAGTAGCAATATCAGACAAAATAGACTTTAAATGCAAAACTACTGTAAGAGAAAGGACACTATATATAAATAAAAGGGGTTCTCTATCAAGAAGAGCAATCATAAGCATTTATGCACCTACCTGAACAGGGTGTCCCACATGAGGTAAACAATAGAAAATCTAAATGGAGAAATAGATGCCTCTACAATTATAGTGGGGGACTTTAATACACCATTATCACCATTAGATAGAACATCTTGACAGAGGGTCAATAAAGAAACAAAGACCTTGAGCAATACATTAGAGGATGTATAGGGAATAGACATACACAGAACATTACACCAAAATAGAGCAGAATATACATCCTTCTTGAGCACACATTGATCATTCTTCAGGATACACCACACGTTAGTTACAGAACAGATCACCATAAATTTCAAAAGATTTAAAGTATACAAAGGAAAGACAAGACACTTCTGGGAAAATGGCATCAATATAGGTAGGCATTGCTCAACTCTCTTGTGAAAAACAGCAGAGAAAGGGCAAAACCTACTTGAGGGAGCTGCTTTGGGAATCTACAGAAGAGGAGGCTGCAGAGCATCATCCAGGAGAGAGTGGGACAAAGAGAAAAAGAAGCCAAAGGAAAAATTTTCCTAGATCTTGGACAGTTCCTCTTCTACCATTTAAAAATAATTACTATTATTCTTTTTCTCTTATTTCTTTCCTTTCTCTGGTCCTAAAACTCTTTTGCAAGGGAACAGAGACAACTGCAAGGACACAGAATAATGGAATAATGGTGGAAAATTGCCCAAGTATCAAAAAGGAATCTTACCACACACAAAGGAACAGCAAAATAAAATCTTAGAATAGAAAGAGAGCTAACCAATCAAATAAGCCCATCAAGATAAATAGATGCTTACACACCACCAAAAATTACAGGCCATACTAAGAAACAGGAAGACACAGTTGAGTCTAATGAACAAACTAAAGAATAGGAGGAAATGCAAAACATAGAACAACCTATCAAGGATGTCCAAACAGATATCATGAATCAACTTAATGAAGTAAAGGATGATATGAAGGAAATTAAGAAGACACTGAGGGAAAATACTGAAGAAATTGTAAACATGCATAAAAAAATAAAAAATCTGATGGTGATAAATGGCACAATTCAAGAAATAAAATACACTGGATGCGCATCACAGCAGATTTGAATGGGCAGAGGCAAGAATCAGTGAGGTTGAAGACCATACATCTGAAATCAGACAGATAGATGAACAGATAGATAAAAAAGAAAAAATACTGCAGGGCCCTAGGGATTTGAATGACAACAAAAAATGCACAAACTTATGCATTATAGGCATCTAGAGGGAGAAGAGAAGGGAAAGGGAGCAGAAGGAGTGTTCGAGGAAACAATGGCTAAATATTTCCCAACTCTTTTGAGGGACATGGATGTATATGTCCAGGAATCATGAAATACCCCAAACAGTATAAATTCTAACAGACCTACCACAAGACATATACTTATCAAATAGTCCAATGCTTAAGACAAAGGGAGAATACTGAAAACAGTAAAAGAAAAGAGATCCATCACATACAATGGAAGCTGAATAAGATTACATGTTGATTTCTCATCTGAAACCATGAAGACAAGAGGGAATTTACCTGGGAAAGAGGAAGGTGTAAGCTGCATATGATGTGTAAGTAAATAAACTCAGATGCCATCAAAATAAACAATTAAGCAGAACAACACTGGTACTAGAATAAACATAGGTAAGGTTTGCCAATAACAGCAAAACTGGAACTGACAACCAAGAGATAATTTATATTGGACCATGATTTTTCCCACCCAATTCAGTTTGAGACAGACCAACAGAGGCACTGTAAGAGGCTATGGCTGACTTCCTTGATAGTCAGACATCCTAGTTTTCAATAATTTATTATGGACCTATTACCCAAGAATCAATAGGAACCTAATCATATTTAAGAGCTAATTTCCACAAATACAAAGTTGAATTTCCCTTAATTTGTCCTAAAGTGCCTACTTTCAAACTTGAAGGGACTTCAATTATTCCATGTAGTTTTTTATAACATTCTTTTATCTTTTCAGATCAGCATCAAAATATTTGTATAGTGTTTAAACTGCAGCCCTTCTACCAACTCTTTGTTCACTTGAACTACCCTTCTTTGGTTCTTTTAACACTTTCTCAGATATTTCTTGAAGTGTAGTAAGCAGAACTATACTGGGTATTCCAGTTGTAGTTTGGGCTATCATTTTCAGAATGGCTTCTGTTATGCTGTGGTCTTCTAGTCAGTCTATTTCTAGGACTATAAGATCTTCTATAGTTGTAATCAAAAGACTGACTTCTTGATACACTGCTTTCAGAACTCCAGCTTCTAGGACATCCATATCTGTTATAATCATCATAGCATGAAGAACTGTATACATTCCACTCTTCCTTAGCTTTCATCTGATTTGGTGTCTTCTGATCCCCCTGTACAAAATGGATTTCAATTTGATGTCCACAAATCCATTTTCTGTCCAAAGTATGTAATCCATCTTCAGCACAAAGAACATCCTCACATTGAATAAAAGCAAATCCTTTTGAATGACAAGTGTAGAAATGAAGTGGAATGCACACATGAATTATAGGACCATATCTAAAGCTAATATATATAAATCATTTTACCCAAATACAGCAGGATATACATTCTTCTTGAGTGTACATGGATCATTCTCCAGGATACCCCATATGCTAGGTGACAGGACAACAATCAACAAATTCGGAAGACTGAAATTACACAAAGAAATTTTTATGACCACAATGGAATGAAGCTAGAAATCTGTAAGGGGCAGAGAACCAGATTAGGCACAATGATATGGAAGTTAATCAACACACTCTTAGACAAACAGTGGGTCAAAGAGGGGGAATCACAAAACAAAGCAGTAACTACCTTGAAACAAATGAAAATGACAACACAACATCAGAACCTATGAGATGCAGCAAAAGTAGTGCTGAAAAGGAAATTTATAGTCATAAAAGCCTATATTAAAAAAGAAGAAAGAGCTAAAATCAAAGACCTAACTGAACACCTGGAGGAATTAGGAAATGAACAACAAAGTGAGCCAAAAAGAGTAGAAAGGAAGGAAATAGCAAAGATAAGAGCAGGGCTAAATGAAATTGAAAATAAGAAAGAACTAGAAAAAATTAACAAAACCAAAAGCTTCTTTGAGAAGTTTCCTAAAATTGTCCAACCCTTAGCTAGACTAATAAAGAAAAAAAGAGAAAAGATACAAACACATCAAGTAAGAGACAAGAAAGGGGATATCACAACTGACCCTACTGAAATAAAGAGTACCAAAAGAGAATACTTTGAAAAATTGTATGCCAACAAGATGGTTAATTTAGATGATCAGGACAAATTTCTAGAAACATACAGCCTACATTGACAAAAGAAGAAAATAATGAACTCAACAGACAAATCACAAGTAACGAGATTGAATGAGTCATCAAAAAACTTCCCAACTAAGGAGTCCAGGACCAGATGGCTTTAGAGGTGAATTTTACCAAACATCCTGGAAACATCTAACACCAATCCTGCTTACACTCTTCCAAAAAATAGAAGTGGAGGGAATATTGCCTAGCTCTTTCTAATCATCACCCTAATGCCAAAGCCAAATAAAGACATCATAAGAGAGGAAAACTACAGACCAGTCTCTCTGATGAAGCTGGATGCTAAAGGCCTCAATAAAATATTTGGCAATTGTATTCAACAACACATCATATGGATTATACATCATGACCAAGTGGATTTAATCCCTGGTATGCAAGGATGGTGTAGTAGTTTGGTATTATTTATGAATTCCAAAAATAGATATCGGATTATGTTTGCATACTGGCCTGCATGCACATTAGATTGTATTGGATTCAGAGGTTTCACTTTTACTTGATTAACGACTAAGACTTTGATTAGGCCATGTCAGTAGGACATTGAGTCCCCACTCCCTTGGTGGTAGGGGAAATCACAGATAAAACTACACAGCAGAGCAGAGGAGTTAGCTGGAATTTTGAAACTGGAGTTTTAATACTGGAGCCTGGTAAGTAAGCACACAGAGAAGCAGAGAAAAACCTAGATTAGACATGGAGGAGGCCCTGGTAAGAGAGATGAGCCATTTGCCTGAAAATCTACAGCTGGCCTCGTGGAGAAATTTATTTGGAAAGGCAAGATACCCCAAATAGCCAAAGACATATTTAAAAAAATGAAATTGGAGGAATCACATTATCTGACTATAAAATATACTACAAAGCTATAGAGCTATAATGGTCAAAACTGCATGGTATTGGCATAGGGTTGATATACTGGCCAACAGAACAAACTGAGTGTTCTGATATACATCTTCACATATTAAGCCAATTGATATTCAACAAGGCCATCAAGACCATTCAACAGGGAGAGGAAGGCCTCTTCAATAAACAGTGCTTGGAGAACTGGATATATCCACTGTCAAAAGAATGAGAGATGGGCATTATCTCACAACTTTTATAAAAATTAACTCAAGATGGATCAAAGATCTAAATATAACAGCCAAGACCATAAAAATCTTGAAAGATAATGAAGGGAAATTTCTACAGATTTTTGTATTAGAAAATGGTTTCATGAATTTACATGCAAAGCACAAGCAATGAAAGAAAAAAACAAGTGGCACTTCCTCATAATGAAAAACTTTTATACATCAAAGAAGTTTGTCAAGAAAGTGAAAAGGCCACTTACTCAGTGGGTGAAAATTTTTAGTAACCATCTAGGTGATAGGGGGCCTATTATCATTATATATGAAGAAATCTTACAACTTGAAAATAAAAGGACAGACCATTTAAAAAAGGGCAAGTGATTTGAATAGACAATTCTCCAAAGAAGAAATGCAAATAGCTAAAAAGCACATGAAAAGATGCTCAACATCATTAGCTAATAGGGAAATGCTAATCAAAACTAAATGAGATATCATCTTATGATGATTAGACTAGAGGCTATTAAAAAAATAGAGGACTTCAAGAGTTGGAGAGGATTTGGAGCAAGGGGAATGCTTATCTACCATTGGTGGGAATACAGAATGGTACAGCCATTGTAGAGGACAGTTGGGCGGTTCCTGAGGAAGCTAAATAGAATTGCCATATGATCCAGCAATCCCACTGCTATGTATACACCCAGAAATTGAAAGCAGGGACACAAATATACACACACCAGTGTTCATAGTGGCATTATTCACTATTGGCAAAAGTTGGAAGCAACCCAAATGTCCATCAAGATATGAATGGATAAGCAAAGTAGTATACACACACAATGGACTATTACTCAGATGTAAGAAGGAATGCAGTATTATCACACGGATAACATGGATGAATCTTGAAGACCTTATGTTGGGTGAAGAAGCCAGGCACTGAAGGTCAAATATTGCATGACCTTACTGATAATGAATTAAACAAATAATGAATTAAACAAATTCCAGATGTAAGAGTCTGGAAGACTGGTTCACAGGAAACAGAAAGGGAGTAGAGTCTGGTGAGCCAATGCCCATAAGGGCAAAATCTATGATAAGATGGAAGTGTTTGTTTGGGCACGGGATGGGCATGACAGTGTGCAGTATCGTTACTGGGTTTGGCAGTGCTGGTTTGTGAGGAGGAGTAGGGTGGGGTTTCGGTTGGAATATCCATGGGACTGGAGGGAGGGTTGAGGGAAGAAGCAGATGAACTCTGGGATTTGCAGCTCTGTGGTTACTAAACCTATCATGTTGGAAATGTTCTTTGGGCAAATTTGGCAGGATAGCGATACTGGTGTAGGTTGTTGGGGGTGTGTGTGTGTGGGGGTATATGGGTTAGTTAGGGTGCACCTGTGGCTGGATTCGATAGAATATCTAAGTTTTCATTGTGTCAGAGGGTGTTATATCAATGGGTGGAGACCCACATAATAAACAAGAAAATATTAAACTCCCATCCTAGGAAGTTCTGCTGTGATCTCTTTTGAGGGACTAGTATCCCTTGAGAACATAGGCAGTGCAAAATAAAAGGAAACCAACCAATATGTCAAGTCCTCAATATTATTGCAAGTAACAATGGATCTTATCCTATAAAAGTTTAAACTTAACATTACTTTAGGTTTTGGGGGAAACGGACTTTGGCCCAGTGGTTAGGGCGTCCGTCTACCATATGGGAGGTCCGCGGTTCAAACCCCGGGCCTCCTTGACCCGTGTGGAGCTGGCCCATGCGCAATGCTGATGCACGCAAGGAGTGCCGTGCCACGCAAGGGTGTCCCCCGCGTGGGGGAGCCCCACGCGCAAGGAGTGCGCCCCGTAAGGAGAGCCGCCCAGCGTGAAAAGAAAGAGCAGCCTGCCCAGGAATGGCGCCGCCCACACTTCCCGTGCCGCTGACGACAACAGAAGCGGACAAAGAAACAAGACGCAGCAAATAGACACCAAGAACAGACAACCAGGGGAGGGGGGGAAATTAAATAAATAAATAAATCTTAAAAAAAAAAAAAAAACAAAAAAACTTTAGGTTTTGGGGGAAAGGAAAGGAAGAATAGAAGAGATGGAATGTAGGGCATTTTTAGGACATTAGAACTGTTGCATGATCTAGCAATAATGGGTATAGGCCACTTCAAATTTTCTCAAAACTTATAACAGTATATAACTCAAAATGTAAGCCATAATGTAAACCACTACCCATGGTAAGTAGCAATGCTTCAATATTTGTACATTGATTGTAACAAATATATCACCCATATGTAAAATGTTATTAATTAGGGGGAGGGGGAAAGGGGGAGAATGTTGGGTATATACAGGGAGTCACCTGTATTCTCTATGTTACTTTCCTTTATCCTAAATCTCCTTTGAAGATAAAATGTAAAAAATAAGACACTGGGAGAATAGATGGAAGAAAATGTCACTGTACATGCACGACAACAGATTTTACAGTGATGAAAGATACAATGCCTAAAATTTTTGTATTTTTTTATTATTACAAATAGTTTTAAAATTTTTATTGGTTATTTTTAAAACTATTATTTCATTTTCTTATGAATTATTTGCTTATTTTGTTGATCTCATTTTTGGAGAGGTTTTGGATCACAGAAGGGTCACAGCAGTGGCATGAGAGGGTTACCAGTGCAGGGTACCAGTGATGTGGGCACACATGGGAAGGGGTTCACTTGGGGCATGTCTAATATGTTCAAGTGTTCACGGGACATCATCTTGGTAGGTGGAGAGCCACACAATAACCAAAGAATATTGAATTCCCATCCTGGGGAGTTCTGCTACATTCTCTATAGGGCAGCAAGAATCTGCAGAGCAGAAGATCAATGTCTAGTGAAGGAAGACAGACTCTTTTACCAGGTCCTTGGCAGTGATGATTGTACTTATGAACCTTTTCTTGTGAAACTGAAACTAAGCCTAGTATTATATACTGCCTAAGAGTGTTTCTGAAAGCCTCCTTGTTGCTCAAATGTTGCATCTCTCTAAGCCAAAATCAGCACATAAAACTCACTACCTTTCCCCCACTGTGGGGCATGATTCCCGAGGAAGAACCCCACACTCCCTGGCACTGAGGGATCATTATCAAGCACCAACTAGAACTGCATTTGGAAAAAAACTTTGACCAAAAGGGGGAAATGGTAAATACAAATGAGTTTTTATACCTATGGAATGCAGTAAAAGCAGTGCTGAGAGGGAAATTTATAGCCATAAATGCCTATATTAACAAAGAAGAAAGAGTGAATATAATAAAACAGTAGAGAAAATTAACAAAACCAAAAAGTGATTATTTGAGAACACTAATGAAATTGACAAAACATTAACTAGGCTAATATAGAAAAATAAATAAAATAAAGAACAAGAGAGGGGATATCACCACTCACCCCACAGAAATAAAGAGTATCATAAGAGGATAAGGTGAGTGAGGAGATCATTCCAGAGGTTATGCTTATGCATATCTCAGAAGGATCTCATTGACTGCCACAGTAAACAGTGCCTCAAATTGTGGAGCTCCTGAGGGCTACAGAGATATCCAGAAACTATAAGCAGGACAGACAGTGCAGGAATTTAGTACCATGTCACGGGCCTTACTTTGGAATTTATGCTACCCCGTGTAATGTGTTATACTCATTTGTGAGTTCACTACACATGGCTCTTGTGTCCCTTGTATTTGAACCTATAATCAGCACTATATTTTATAAATATATGTCCCAGAGACTTAAATCTTTGGTCTGGTCATGTGCCATTTGAACCCTGAATTTCAGCAATGTTGCAACATCTACTCACCAGTTCATTGGACTGACCCGGGATGACTAACAAGAGGATGACAGACAATGCCCATCCCAAGGAACAGAGAATATCTATAATTGCAAGGAAGATAGCTTCATCCATCTACCCCATGAGATCTAAGGACCCCTCTCAATTATAAGCAGAGCGTGCAATGCCATCTCAAAATCCTAAAGATTGGGGAAGTGAACAATGGACTAATATAGACTTATTATTATTCTACTATAGACTTGTTATTATTCTAGCAATGGAAGAACTCTTATTGATGTAAAAGCATTGGTTGCCAGAGGTTCTGAGGGATGAGGGAGGGAAGAACAGGTGTAATATGGGGGAGTTTTGGGGACATTGGATTTCTCCTGCATGACACTGCAGGAACAGATACAGACCATTGCATATTTTTTCAAAACTTACAAAATTCTGTGGGACAAAGTGTAAACTATAATGCAAACTGTAGTCCATCATTAATAGCCATGATTCAATATATGGTGTTATTGTGGGAAAATGTGGGGAGGGAAGGGTGTAGGGCCTATGGGAATCCCTTATATGTTTTATGTAACATTTATGTAATCTGAAGCTTCTTTAAAAATAATTATTAAAAAATAAAAGTATACAAAGTCATTTCTCTGACCACATGACAATGAAGCTAGAAGTTAATAAGGGGCAGAGAATCAGACTAGAGATATGTATATGGGCATTATATTATATACTCTTAGACTATCAATTGGTCAAGAGGAAATTGCAAAAGAAATTATTAAGTAGTTTGAAAAGAATGAAAAGGAGAACGCAACATAGCAAAACCTATGGAATGCAGTAAAAGCAGTGCTGAGAGGGAAATTTATAGCCATAAATGCCTATATTAAAAAAGAAGAAAGAGTGAATATATAACAGAACAGTAGAGAAAATGAACAAAACCAAAAGCTGGTTCTTTGAGAAGATTAATGAAATTGACAAAATGTTAGCTAGACTAACATAGAAAAATAAATAAAATAAAGAACAAGAGAGGGGATATCACCACTGACCCCACAGAAATAAAGAGTATCATAAAAGGATAAGTTGAAAAATTGCATGCCTGTAAGATGTATATCTTAGATGAAAGGGACAAATTTCTAGAAACAAGCAGGTAACCTACATTGACCAAAGAAGAAATTGATGAACTCAACAGAACAACCACAAATTCTTTGATGATTATGACTGAATTAGTCATCAAAAAACTTCTCAACTAAGTAAAGCCCAAGACCAGATGTCTTCAGAGGTGAATTTATCCAACGGTTATGAAAAGAACTAACACCAATCCTGCTTAAACTCTTCCAAGAAAGTAGAAGTGGAGGGAACATTACCTATTTCATTCTATGATGCCGTCACCCTAATATCAAAGCCACTTAAAGATGCCAGAAGAAAACTACAGTCCAATCTCTCTAATGAACCTGGATGCTCAAGTCATTTAAAAAAACTTGCTAATCATATCCGTCAACACATCAAGTGAATTATACACCATATTGATCATGGGTTTCATGCAAGAGTGACTCAACATAAGAAAATCAACCAATATAATACACCACATTAATGGATAAAAAGAAAAAAATCACCTGATCATCTCTATTGGTGCAGAAAAAAACATTTGATAAAACACAGCATCTTTTCTTGATTAAAAAAACACTTGAAAAGACAGGAATAGAAGGAAAATTCCTCAACAAGATAAAGGGTATATATGAAAAACCCACAACTAACATCATACTCAATGGTGAAATGCTAAAGCCTTCCCTCAGAGATCTGGAACAAGACAAGGATGCCCACAGTAAAGCTCTTGTTTAACATTGTGTTAGATGTACTTGGGTAGAAGTAAAATTTCACTATTTGCAGATGACATGGTCCTATATGGAGAATGCCCTGAATAATTTACAAAAAAGCTTCTAGAGTTGATAAGAGTTCAGTAAAGTAGCAGGATATAAGACCAACATGCAAAAATTAGTAATATTCCTGCACATGAATAATGAAAAAATTCTATTTGCAAGAGCAACTAAAAGAATTAAATATCTAGGAATAATCTTAAGTAAAAAAGTAAAGGACTTGTACCCTGAAAGCTTCACAACATCATTAAAGGAAATCAAAGAAGACCTAAATAAATGGAAGAATATTCTTTGTTCAAGGATCGGATGACTAAACATCATTAAGATGCCTGTCTTACTCAAATTCATTTACAGATTTAATGCAATCCCTATATATTAGTCAGCCAAAGGACTAATGATGCAAAATACCAGAAATCTGTTGGCTTTTATAAAGGGTATTTATTTGGGGAAAAGGCTTATAGTTACTAGGCCATAAAGCACAAGTTACTTCCCTCACCAAAGTCTGTTGCCCATGTTGGAACAACATGGCTGCTGACATCTGCAAGGGTTTAAGCTTCCTCCTCCTCTTAAGGCTCCATGGTCCCAGCTTCTTCCAATATCAGCCGTAGGCTGGGATAAGCCTCATCTCTCCCAGGGCTCATTTATCTCTTGGCTCAGCTCCTCTGCTCTCTTGATGGTTATAATATGATGAAAGACCTGCAAATAACTTCTTTCTCTCCCTGTTGCTAGAATACAAAGGCAGGACTTGTATGTAAATTAAAAGGCAATGGATGCAACCCTCTCTTCTTGCCAAATTCTGCTTTTGGTGGTCAAAATATCCTGTTGAAGCAATGGAGTATGAAAACCAGCTTTAACTGGTTTGCCAGACCTACACAGAAGAGGCCCCTTTATGTCCTTACTTCAACTTGCTTAATTAACATAGTAAATTTCCCACCCAGCGGTGGACTTATCTATCCCTTTTTGATCATGCAATGTATGTGCAAGTGTGATTTCCTAAACATACTAATCACACAATTATATAACCAGCTATGTGTGTTCATCTACATGCATAATCTACATGCATGCTAATGCATGCTAATGCATAATCAAAGCAAATGCTAAGTGATAACTCAGGTATTTAAGCAAAAGTCAGACCACAGCATGGGGAGTTGGGTCCGAATCACTTTGCACTGACCTTGGCTCCTTCCCTCTGCAGACATAATAAATGTGAATTTGCCTGACTCTCATGTTGAAGTTTTCTACATGCCTTCTCTGGTTATCCATAAAGGCCCTGCCTTGAGGCCTAAATTGGTGACTCCACCAGGACTAAAATAAATAAAATAAAGGTAGTAACCAGAGAATGCGTCCAAGGTGAACTGCAGAGGGGGTTGTCTGCACTGGGTCTTCCCTGACTCCAGCAGCCACTGGGAATTTTCCCTAGGACTCTGGAGTTACCTGGGGCAGAGCTCCTTTCCAGCTGCCAAAGGACCCAAGGCTCAGGAGGCTAGGATGGACGACAGGGTCATCTCCTTCCCTGGCCTGTGAATTCATTCCATTATTCATATCCTCTTTTTTCTTCTAGCTGACCGCGAGTTAGCATTTGGTTTACCTTTGCTAAAGTAGCGAAGGTTTGGTTACAGTGAGAGAGGTTTTGGTGGGTTTCAGTCCCACTCCCTCACTCCCCTAAAGGGAAACCCACTGTTTGGCTTTAGCTACCTGTGAGTTAGCACTTGGCTTACCTTCTCTAAAGTAGTGAATGTTTGATGGTAGTTCAAGAGGTTTCGTGGGTTTGAGTCTCACTCCCTTGCTCCCTTAAAGGGGAAGCTCACTGCCTCTTTGTGTCTCTGTTTTGTCTGTCCTTTTTCTCTCTGTGTCACCATGAGGAACAAGGCATTGGTATCCAAGTGCTCAGCACCAAGATGCATCCTGAAAAACTGGTCTAACTTTGAGGGATCTAGGTTACAGAAAAATAAACTATTTTTTGTAATGAAGCTTGGCCTACATACAGATTAGATGACAGAGAAATTTGGCCAGAAAATGGGTCTTTGAATTTTAATTCTAGATTGCAATTGGACTTGTTTTGTAAACAGCAAGAGAATGGGCAGAAGCCCCATATGCCCAAGTCTTCTTTGAGTTGTGGAAAGAAAAGGAAACTAGAAAGAGTTGTGGGTTAATGTTGTGTGGGTCCCCTTCAGCCCTGTTTGTATAAAGGGTTGAGGTCCTGAAGTTTACCTCTGTTACAACCCATTGATAAACTCCTAGACTTAAGAACCCCACCACCTCATTATTCTGGACTGTCCCTGCCTCCTCATCCACAGGGCCACTGCCAAAACTCACACTTCCCTTAGGCCCCTTTTCTCTCCCACAAGGGCCATTCCTCCAATATCCCTCCCACACTCAGAGCAGAGATATTTTCAGCCAGGGTAGAACCCCCAACCCAAATGAGGCTGTAGGTCAGTTCCCACTCCAGCAAGTTCCAAATAGAATTGATGGTCAGGGATGACCCTGAATCTTTCTTTTTGTACACACTCTTTTCAGCACCTGCGATTTGTTTAATTAGAAAAATAACACCACAGCTTATCGTGCAGATCCCAAGAAAGTAACATCCCTGTTTGTTTACATTTTTGCTACACACAGCCCAACCTGAACTGATATACAAGCTTGTGTAAATATCCTGATCGCCCCCGAGGAAAGGCATATATGGACCTCGAGAAAGTGCAACAAGAAGCTGAGGCATTGCAGCAGGTGGCACCTCAAAACCCTATTTACAACACCCCCAAATAAGGTAGTCCCTGTTCCTCATTGAAATTCTAATGACCGAGGCCATATGAACCACCTTGTGCATTTTAAAGTCTGCATTCTTGCTGGGCTATGGAAAGGTGCTCCAAAGCAAAAATCAATCACTAAATTACAGGAGGTCCAACAAGAACTGCAGTAAAATCCCTCTGCTCCTCTTGAGCGTATCTGTAATGCTTTTTGCAGATATATGACATAGACCCAGAAAAGCCTGAAAATGCACATATGGTAAATTTAACCTTTATTAGTCAAAGTGCTTGATATTCACTGGAAATTGCAACAGTTAGATGGAAGGCTTGGTATGCCTATCTCACCATTAGTGAAAGTGACCTTTAAAGTGTACACAAAGAGGCA
Organism: Dasypus novemcinctus; assembly: GCF_030445035.2. Lineage (NCBI taxonomy): Eukaryota > Metazoa > Chordata > Mammalia > Cingulata > Dasypodidae > Dasypus > Dasypus novemcinctus. The sequence goes on along the minus strand of NC_080695.1, from coordinate 52,365,877 downwards.
CCAAGCCACTGAGGAAAAATAACAGAAGCAGATGAAAGAAGCAGCATTACAGGCAGTGGCACCAGCTCAGGGGAGGTCAAAGCAATAGGCAATCTTGGGCACACAAAGCCAGGAAGGTTGAAGGGTTCTGAGCACCCTACCTGAGGACCACAGCAGTGTGCCTATTGCAAAGTGAAAGGCCACTGGAAAAAGGAGTGCCCCAAGCTAACAGCAGAAAACCCCAAATGATGGTAGCCAGCGAAACCCACAGTAACTAAATAACAGAGCCTGGAGCTCAGGGACTAAAGCCTCGCACCCAGTATCCTCATCTTGGAACAATGGCCCCGAGTAAGAGCAACAGTGGGAGAGAAGTAAGACAAGTTTCTCATGGATGCAGGAGCTACTTTCCTGGTAGTTAATGAACAACTAGGCCCTCTTACTAAAAAACAAACAAACAAACAAAAAACAAAAAACACTGTTTCTGGGGCTATGGGAAAAACTTCACAACCGTGGTTTTCAGTCCCTTTAAACTGCCAGATTGGGAAAGACCTGGTCTTCACCAATTCCTCTACATGCCTTGAGTGTCCAATTCCCCTTTTAGGAAGGGATCTCTTTGCTAAACTTCAAGCAGAAATCACTTTTTAAAAAGGATATCTAAATGTGAGAGTCCCAACAAACCAAGCATGGGTCCTCCAGGCTGTCCTCTTAGCAGAAGCGGGAGGAGAGCATGAAGAGAATAATAACTACCCCCTGCAAAAAAAAACTCAGGTAAATGCAGTATTTGGGCAACAGGAATTTCCAGCCCGGCTGTGCATGGAAATCTGATAAAAATACAGTTAAAATCTCATGCCTAGACAATTCTGATCAAGCTATAACCGCTTCCTTTTAAAGCAAAAAAGGGGTTAGCTCTGATAATTCAATGGCTATTGAACTTGCAGATCACCATATAACACTCTAGTGTTAAAGTCTGGAACAAATGGAGAGTATTGGTTTCTCCAAGATTTAAGGGCTATAAATAAAAGAGTTGAAGTTATTCACCCGATTGTGCGAAACCCACCCACCTTGCTTACTATTCTCAGTGCAAAAAATGAATAGCATTCAGTATTAAATTTAAAAGATGCCTTCTTTTGCATTCCTCTGGATAGATCCTCAACAAATTTTTGCCTTTGAGTGGGAAGAACCAAGTGCAGGACATAAACAAAAATATAGGTGAACCGTGCTGCTCCAAGGGTTCAAAAATTCCCCAACCATTTATAATAAACAATTAATCCGGACTTGTGAGAGTTATGTTAAATGGGCAATACCTTCAGTATGTAGAAAACATTCTAATTGCAAGCCCAATCCAAGAAAAATGTATTAAAGATACAACTGAAACACTAAATAGCTTAGCAAACTTAGGGTACAAAGTCTTGAAGGATAAAGGGCAGTTAGTCCAGAAATCTGTCTGCTATCTTGGGTTTGAACTAAAAAGAACAAGAACCCTGACAACTGCTAGAGTAAAAGGTATTTTAGAAACAAAAAAGCCCAAAAAGCTGTTGCCATCTGCAGGGATTTTTAGGCATGGCCGAATTCTGTCAAATTTGGATTCCAAATCTTAAGGTAATAGCTAAACGCCTACATGCAACTTTGGTTAGTGGGTATGCAGAGCCCCTCCAATAGACCTCTGAATATAAGCAAGCCTTTTGCCTACTAAAGAGGGAGCTAATGAGTGCTTCTGCCCTGGAATTACTATATCTCAGAAAGCCTTTTAATTTGTCCATGTGAAGCAAACTGTAGACCTTGGAGTATTAACCCAGAAATTGAGAAGTGAGCCTCGTTCGGGAGTGTACTCCTCTAAATTGCTAAACAGTACTGCAAAAGGGGAGCCAGCATGTTTAAGATCTGTTGCTGCAATCTGTGTCTTACTACAAGAAGCTGAAAAATAGACATTAGGATAGTCCCTCACGCATCCAGTACTCACATTGCTTGAAGGAAAAGGAAATCTTTGGCTAACCCAAGGGAGGCTTCAGAAATATCAAGCAGCACTCCTAGACTACACAGAAGTTAAATTAGAAGTTTGTGCAACCTTAAATAGAGTGAATCCCATCAAGCACTAAGTAAATGCCTATTCATGATTGTATAGAAATGCTAAAAAAAAGAGTCTACTCTTCCAGGAAGGACTTGTGGGCTCCTCCCCTACTGACTCTACATTGACAAATCTTCACTGGGAAGCGGCTTCACTGAAGGGGGTGTTCAAAAAGCTGGATATGCTCTTGTAACAGCTGGGGAAGTACTAGAAGCTGCACCCCTAACCCCAGGGAGTTCTGCTCCAAAAGCTGAGATTGTTGCTCTTCTTAGAGCCCTGCAAAGAGAAGATGGAAAAAGAGTGAACATTTGTACTGACTCAAAATATGGTTTTCTTATCTTGCATGTACATAGGGCCATTTGGAAGGAAACAGGACTTTTGTCATCTAGGCAAAAAGACACAAAACATGACACACAAATCACTGAACTTCAGGAAGCAGTGAAACTACCCACTGTAATGCACTGCTGGGGACACCAAAAGGGAGACTCCTATATAACCCTAATTGATGTGGGCTATGGGTGGGAGGTTGTTCATCTCTTCATAGATAACCTAAGCTGTATGTGTCATGACTTATGGGTGTGGGACAGTAAGAGGCTGCAACCTGCCCTTGGTGTCCACGGCAATGACTCCAGTCCTGGGAGGCAATTTTGCAATGCAAACTTTATAAACTTTAAATATTCAGGGAAAATGCAAAGAAATGTGCTAAAAGCTTATCTAGAATGTATGAAGTCCATGCTAAAATCTTATGTAGGATCTGGAAGATAAATGCTAATTCAAGCCTATTGAGCACTGAAACAAAGAACCATTTGGCCGTTCCTCCGTATAAAAGGAATTCAAAAATCTTGTTGGGGGCTCAGGTTTGAAACAGAAAGCTCCCAAGTCTGGCCAGTCATCAATAAATAATTTATTCATTCTCAAAATCATTCCTGAGTCCTGGCCTTTCTATATGCTAATAACTTAACCTCTATTGACTTCTACAACATAATGAACAAGCAAGCAGACCAAGTAGCAAAAGAGCCCACAAGAAAAGGCTACCCCCCTAGTCATGTAGCTGCACTCATTAAACCTCAGATTCCACAACATACAGAGGAAGTTTTCTGTCTGGCCCATACCTCTGCAGACCTCAAAAGTACAAGAGAATAGGATTTTCAAGAAAATTCAGAAAAACTAGAAAGAGGGGACAAGTGGCTGAAAAACGGCCAAAGACAATTTTATCTGCCTAAAAATCTAGTATATCCCCTAGTCTCTTACTATCACCAAACCACACATTTGGGAGAGCAAGCCCTCCTGCACCTTCTTCAATTGACTGGGGGTGGGATCTCACCTTTTTCAAGCAGTACGGGAAGTCTCTAACCACTGTCTTACTTGCTAGAAAAATAACCCAAAAGGAACATCATGGACTCTTTTGGGACACAAAGTCAAAGACCTGCTCCAACTGAAGACTGGCAAATAAACTACACAGTAATGCCAAAAACCACAGAAAAGTTTAAACATCTTTTGGTATTTGTAGACAGCTTTTCGGGGGGGAGGGGGAGTGGAAGACTTTCCCTGCTGTACAGAACAGCATTCAATGATAACGAAGTTCTTGCTCTAGGAAATCATCCCCAGGTTTGGGCTGCCCCAAACCTTTCAGTCAAATAATGAACCTGCTTTTATTTCAGTTGTCATGCAAAATGTCAACCAGTGTTTTAGAATTAAGTGGAAATTAAATGCAGCCTGGAGACCTGAGTCATCAGGTGGAAAAATAAACTATATTTTAAAGACAACTTTAAGTAAAATTTGTCAAGAAACACAGTTTAAAAAGACAGAAACACTTAACCTAGCTCTCCTTTGGGTTAGGTGGTGCCTGAAAAATAACTTGAGTTAAGTTCTTTCGAACTTATGCTCTAAACAACCCAAGGGAAAAACCGAATTCACCAAAAATCTTAGAGGAAGCCCTCCATAATTGGGCCTTGCAGTTAGGAAAGCTCTTCACCACCATGCACACATATGCAAATATGCACCTAAAAGACCCACTAACCAGCCTTTCTACCCCTTCTCAGTTCAGATCAAGTTCTTTTAAAAGTTTAGAAAAACAAACACCCTGAAGATCAGCTTAAACCCAAATGGGAGGAACCATACAAAGTACTATCAACTTCTCATTCTCTTAAGTTACAGGCAATCAAGCTCTGGGTCCATCAAACCAGAGCAAAACCTTACTACTTATCAGAGCCAGGAGATAAAGGAGGCCCTAAGCCAGGGATCACATGAGAGCATGAAGTGAAATATGAAATGCAGCCATTTCAGGATGTGGGCTCTTGTTCAAGAAGAAAAAACCTCCACCAAATACTAATCTTGTTCTTTCTTCTACAGGACCTGCCAGTAACTAGCCTGAGAGAAAATATTGATCATCCCTCACACCTATTTTGCAGATCATCCAAAACCTCTACAATAGAACCAAGTGTTGGCACTGTGTAAATTTGCACCATCAATATCCACTGTTGCCTAGGCCAACTATATTATGGAATGCTTCAGTTAATCTGCACCTCGAAAGCAGTGGTCAGGAAAACCCGTTTAAACAAAGTTCACTCAACTCACTTGTGCAGCACCTAAATGCTACATATCAAATCGCTGCAGAACCTCCAATAACTGGAGAAATGTTTGCTGTAGATAACAGTAATCATAGATATAGCATTTGAATTTTTGCCAGTTCTACAAGGCTGAACCCCATCTTGGCTCACTGTGCCCAAATCAATGTAATTTGACTGCCTGGGTATCCCCACAAAACGTTAATGAGAATAGTGCAAATGTGTATACTGCTAACTCAACAAATTACCATTTTACTTTGCATCCCAACTGAGGTCGCAAATTCTTTAAAAAAAAAAAAAACATATATTCGTGCTTTTGTAAGAAATTTAAAACAAAATTCAACAAACTTTTGTACAGGTAGACCCCAAAGCATGTATAACATCCTCATTACCAAAAATGATCAAACTTGCAACAACTAAACTTTTCCTATGTAACTCATCCTAACATGTTTTACAATGAAGCTAAATCCATGTTCTTTTTTTAAACTCCTAGTGGAAAACAATCCCATCACCCAAATATAGACCCATTGCTCAGTGCTGACTTAACACAATAAGTTTCCCTTTTTCACATACTACAATTGGCGGTTAAGCAAGAGAAACTGGAAAAAAGGTGTAGCAAATATAACTTTTACTGCTAGCTTAAATCCAAAATTAGGAATATATTTTCTTCATGGAACCTCTGTTTCTCCTCCCTTCCACTGTATTGGAAAGGACTTTGTAGTCTTAGATAAATTTTCCCTGTGTTTTCACAATGAATGACAGCATCATCTTACCCTTCCCAGTAACAACATGATTTCGCCCCAGAACAAAGAGAGAAATCCTATTAATCCCCTTATTTACCTTCTTAGAAATTGCAGTATCCACTGGAACTGCAGGTGCATCTCTGTACCTAGCTACTGATCTCTCCAAGGAATTGGGAGCAAATATAGCTCAGCTAGCAGGCACTATCTTAAAAGTCCAAAAACAAACTCCTTAACTGCACTAGTGCTGCAAAACCTTTGAGCATGTAATTTGCTAGCAGCCGCACAAAAAGGAACATGTTTATTCCTCAAAGAAAAATGCCATTACTATGTAAAGGAATCAAACCAAGTCCTTGAAAGCACTGAGAAACTAAAGAACAAAGTCAATGACCTCATAACACGAGAGAAATTTTCCTTTTTTGAACCCATCTAACCCTACTAAATGGCTGCTCCCATACATAAAACTTAGCATTTTCACCTGTACTTATATCATGCATACAATGCTTTATTGAAAAGCAATTGCGAATATTTATAAACTGACTTTTACTCCTCAGACCACTCTCTTACAATAGTTTCCTAAAAAATCAACACCCATGTCAGCAGGAAGTAGTTACAGAAGATCTAAGCTTTCTCCCTTTCCCCTGCAATAAGAATATTGCCAAAAAGTAGAAGAGGGAATCGATAGTTGTAGGATGACTGAATGCCTGAAAATAACTTCTCTTCCTTCTGCTAGGATACAGAGGAAAGCAGTGTATATAAATCAAAAGTTAATGAGATGGGACAATCAGCAAGATGGTGGCAGAGTAAGGAGCTCCTAGAGTCAGCTCCTGCTACAGGGCAGTTAGTAAACACCCAGAGTTATCTGGAGCTAGCTGAAGCACCTGATTGGGGGCTTTGGGAGGCCAGAAGAGCATCCTGCAACATACCTAAAGGAATGGAAGGAGGAGACTGCCCATCTTCAGACCAGATTCATAAGTAGAGTGCTCCACACCATGGAGCCCAGTGTACACCCTCCACTGGAGGCACAAGCTGCCTCAGGAGCTGTTCTGTGGCTGGACTTGAAAGCTCCACTTCCCAAAAGTGGGCAAGGAAGAGACAGCTGGGAACCAATTCAGGCTACTGATGAGTAAATTCAGCAGGCTAAAGTATAATCCTAAGAACAGCTAAAGTTTGAGCCTGTCCAAGTGAGAAAGAGGCTGGTAGCCACCATCTTTACACTGCCCCTGGCATGAGGGAAAGCAGGGAGGACTGAAAATCACAGAGCTGGTGGGGACCGGCTTCTTTCCAACCAGATCAGATTGTAGCTCCAGTCTAGGCTCCAGCCCCACCTCCAGCAGGGAGGAAGCTGAGGAGACCTGTGCCAGCCTCTGGGAAGTTACCGGCCAAGCCATAGAAACCAGTGATTATCATACTCTGGTGGAGCAAACTGCCCCAGGATCTATTCTGTGGCTGGAATTAGAAGTTCCATTTCCCAAAAATGGAAGGAGGAGATGGGTGGCTACTGATTTTGGCTACTGATTAGTAGGATCAGCTAGCTAAGGTATAAGCCTGGGAAGAGTTGGGGTGTGAATCTGTCCTAGTCAGAAAGAGGTCAGTGCTTACCATTTTGATCCACCCCCACCATGAAGGGAAGCCAGCCTCACTGAAAATCATAGTGATGGTAGGAACTGGGTTCTTTCACCCAGATCAACCTGCAGCCATAAACTAGGGTTCAGCCCCACCTCTGCAGGGAGGAGGTTGGCAGGTCCTGCACCAGCCTATCCAGTTAACTGCAGGTACCTTTGGATGGAACAGACTGAATAACTGGAAGTCTACCAGGGCAACTGCGGTCATCCTGAACCATACTGCATAGATGGCCCCACACCTGCAGCCCCAATCCTACCCCAGGCAGTGAAGCTTCATCAATCTCTCTGGGCAACTACAGTCTAGGCATGCACAACTTGGATTATTCCACACAGCTGTGACTCTGTTCCTACTCTGGGCAAAGGAGAAAGTTGAGAGAAGTTTCACTGGTCTCTGGGGCAATGAAGGCAGCTTGAGCCTCCACAGTTTATAGCACCAATTACATCCTTGGCTGCTACTGCACAACCAGCAAGGGAGAAAGGGCAGGGAGCCCTAAGCTAAAGAGAAAAACTGCACCCAGAACTGCATCTAGTAAGTTAGATGTCAAGACACCAAGAAAAAATTACAATCCACACCAGGAACCAGGAAGCTAGGGCCCAGTTAAAGGAACAAGATAAGCCTTCAGATGACATAAAGGAATTGAGGCAACTGGTCATAGATGTTCAAAGAAATCTCCTTAATAAATTCAGTGAGGTGGCTAAAGAGATTAAGGATGTTAAGATGACACTGAATGATCACAAAGAAGAATTTGAAAGCATACATAGAAAAATAGCAGATTTTATGGGAATGAAAGGTACAATAAATGAAATAAAAAAAACACATTGGAGTCATATAATAGCAGATTTGAGGAGGCAGAAGAAAGGATTGGTGAGCTTGAAGAAATGGCCTCTGAAAGTGAACATACAAAAGAACAGATGAAGAAAAGAATGCAAAAATTGAACAAGGTCTCAGAGAACTTAAAGACAGCAAAAGGCATGCAAACATATGTGTGATGGGTTCGCCTGAAGGAGAAGAGAAGGGAAAAGTTGCAGAAGGAATATTTGAAGAAATAATGGTAGAAAATTTCCCAACCTTATTGACAGATGTAGATTGCGGTCACCCCTCGGGCTGAAGTGTGGTTTGCTGACCTGGCGGGGGGCGGCAGCCGTGGTAGACCTATTCCAAACCATTGCCCCCATAATAGGGTGGTTGGTCGGGCCCACCGCCACCCCTGAAGGAAACTCGGCATGGGCGCAGAGTGCCCTCAGGTCTCCCCTTCTTGGCAGCCATGCTTCCGCAGCCGCCCCTCCTCCCAGATAGCACCACATTATGCCTTATGAGGCAACACCCTTCTTCTTCTTTCTCCCTGCGCAGGCGCAGGGCGGAAAAATCCAGTCTGCCTTTTCCCCTCCCCCCGACAGCAGCAACAGCCAGGCGTGGGCGGGAAACTCAAGTCTGCCCTCTACCCCAGCAACAGCAGCCACCAAACCCTAAACCCTGCCACTTCCCCCAGCAACAACAACAGCCAATCCCTAACCACCACCCCTCCCCCTTCCAGTACCTCCCACTGACCTTTCTCCGGCAACCAATCAGAACAGGGCATGGCTTCGACCAATCAGCCTTCCCCAGCCCCTATAAAACTGTTGCCTCTCCCTCAATAAAGTTGGACTTGTGTGTTTACCTTGTCTCCGCGGTAGTTCTTCTGCCATGCACCCTCCAGTCCTGAGAGCCCCCGACAAGGGCCTGGACTCCCTTGTCTCCAGTTCATCGCCGGCTTCGCCGGGCGACCCCATCAGCCGAACTGCGCAACCCCTGTGAGACCGACCCCTCGTCTGCTGCCGGACCGACCCCTCGTCCCAAGTGGGACCGACCCCTCGTCCTAAGCTGGACCGACCCCTCGTCTGCAGCCAAACCCCACCTCTACCGACCGAGCAAGCTGCCGCAGTAGATATCCATGTTCAAGAAGCACAACATACTCCCATCTGTAAAAACCTGAATAGACCAACTTTGAGACACATATTAATCAGAATGTCAAATGCCAAAGACAAAGAGAATTCTGAGAACAACAAGAGAAAAGCAATGCATAATATATTAGGGATACCCAACAAGATTAACTGCTGATTTCTCACCAGAAACCATGGAGGCAAGAAGACAGGAGTATGATATATTTAAGATACTACAAGAGAAAAACTTCAAGCCAAGAATCTTATATCCAGCAAGACTGTTTTTCAACAATCAGGGCCAAATTAGAGTATTCAATGATAAACAGAAACTGAGAGAATTTCTAAGCAAGAGAGCAGATTTTCAGGAAATGCTAAAGGATGTGCTAGAACCTGAAAATAAAAGGCAGGAGAGAAAGGCCTGGAAGAGCATCTAGAAATAAAGATTGTATCAATAAAAGTAAATAATGTGTCAAAAGAATGGTAAAAATAAAATACGACAGATAAAACTCAAATAGGAATAAATGTAACCAACTATATAAAGTGCTTGTATTCAGAAAACTGCAGCTCAATATTAAAATAAAAAAAAGTTCTAAATAACTGGAAGAACATTCCATGCTCATGGGCTGGAAGACTAAATATCATAAAGATGTCAATTCTACTCAAATTGCAATCCCGATAGAAATTCTACCAGCATTTTTAAAAAAAAGATTGAAAACACAATTATCAAGTTTATTTGCAAGGGTAAGGGGTTCTGAGTAGTCAGAAACATAAAAAATAAAAAAATAAAAAAATAAAAAAATTAAAAAAAAGAGAAAGTGAACCCTCATCTCCAGACTTTAAATAGTATCCTGAAGCTATAGTGGTAAGAAACAGCATGGTAGTGGCATAAAGACAGACACACAGACCAATGGAACCAAACTGATGGTTCAGAAACAGACCCTTACACGTATAGTCAAGTGATTTTTGACTAGTCTGCCAAACCCACATAGCTCTGACAGAACAGTCCATTCAAGAAATGGTGCTGAATAAATGGATACCCATAGCCAAAAAAAGGAAAGAGAAACCCTACCTCACACCCTGTCCAAAAATTACCTCAAAATGGATCAAAAAACTAAAAATAAAAGCAAGAACCATAACACTTCTAGAAGAAATTGTAGGAAAATATCTTCAAGCCCTGGTGGTAAGTGGTGGATTCTTAAAGGAGATAAGAGGAGGACTAACATGGACTACTGATGTTTAATGTATGTAGACGTTTTAATTAACTTTATTGTAAAAGTATGGAAATGTGTAGAGTGAATGGTAGCAAACAGTGAGTAACAGCTAGTTTGTAAATGGGTATGTGACTGAAAATGGTCATCTAGGTACGTAAATGGCAAATGCCAGAATTTTATAGAATAATCTAGGAACTGAATACCTCAGTAAACCAACAGGTGGATGAGAATTGTGATTGATGGTACAGATGCAAAAGTGTCCTTTGTGTGCTAGGGGAAATGTACATCACTACTGCAGGGTGTTGGGAATACGAAGCATGGGAAAAATCCAACTGTAGTGACCTATGGACTGTGGTTAGCAGTAAAAATATTCTTGCATCTATGCCAAAGATGTACTGTGTTGATAATGAGGCATAATGGAAAATGTGAGCCAAATGTACACCATGGGCATGGTAACAATCAGATGATATTATCTTTTTTGTAACATATGTTCACCACACTGTGGCATGTTGATAGAGGGGTGCTATTTGGGAATTCTGCACATGTACATGATTGTTTTATAAGTTTACAATATGTCATAAAATATATTTAAAAATAATAGGGTGGGTTGGGGGAAAACACTTCCAAATGTAAGATAAAGACTATAATTGGTAGTAAGATTCTGACAATATTTTGTCATAATTTGTAGCAAACTTCTCAAGACAATGCAAGGTGTTAGTGGAGGGTTGATGTGTGGGACTCCTGTATGATGTTACACATGTTTGCTTCATAAGTTCACAACTTTTACTATACACTTAATTGCTGAAATATATTCATATATAAATGATATAAAGATAATAATAGGGTGGGTTGAGGGGAAAATACTTTGGTTAATGGTAATATTTTGGCAATGCTCTTTAATCATTAGTTTAAAAGGTATAACAACAATGCAAGGTATTGGTGGTAGAGTGAATCATAAGAGTCCTGTATGATGTTATATATGCTCGTTTTTAAGTTCACAATTGTTACTCCAAACTTATCATTTATGTATGTTTATGTATGAGTGATATACTTCAATAAATTAATTTAAAAAATAACAGAAACAAAAGGTAATGAGAGGCAACCTTCTCTTTCTGCCAAATTCTCTTTGGTGGTCAAGAATATCCTGTTGAAGCAATGAAATATGCAAAGCACCTTCAAGCAGTTGGCGGGACCTGCACAGAAGAAGCCCCTTGCTTTCCTTAGTTCAACTTGCTTAAATAACGTAGGAAATTTCCCACCCAGGGGTGGGCTTGTCCACCCCTTTTTTGACCATGCAATGTATGTGCCAGTGTGATTTCCTGAACATTCTAATCATATAATCATATAACAAGCAATGTGTGTTCATCCATATAATAAAAGCTAATGCATAATCAAAGCAAATGCTAAGTAGTAACTTAGGTATTTAAGCAAGAGTAAAATCACAGCACAGGGAGTTCCGGCTGAATCACTTTGAACTGGCCTGGGCTCCTTACCTCTGCAGACATAATAAATGAGAGTTTGCTTAACTCTGTGTTGAAGTTTTCTTCATGCCCTCTCAGTTTATCCATAAAAGCCGTGCCCTGAGACCTACCACTCTCTCCACAAGACCAGCTGTGGAGTATCATGCTAACCTTACCAAAATGGCTGCTCCCCTACATAAAACCATTATTATCTTAATTCTTTAGCTTGTCTCTCTTTCTGGGGCCTCTACTGTGTCTAATGGACACTTCTCCCTTTCCTCATATCTGCTTTTCTGCGTGTTTACTTCAGAAAAGAAGGACTCCCTGGGGCACGACAACCACCACCTCACCCCTCCAGCAGATTCCAGCTGACATTTCCCAATCGGATATTTATCCCCCTAAAGCAAAGTTTCCCTGGGTTTTATTGATGAATTTCTTCCTGTATTTCATACCCAAGACTGGGTGCAGTATGTAAATCATGTCACCAGCTCTGTTTTCACACATTTACTAGTTTCTCTACTGCAGCACAGAGAGAAAACACACACATGTGTACCTAGATTATCACACACACACAGGAATCTACCTAGATTTTGGGGTAAAAAATTGCCTTGGAGTTGTGCAGAATTTTGGAGCACTTTAGGTGACTCAGCTATGTGGTGAGAGACTTTGCTTTGTCACCGAAAGCTGGAACTCATGCTGGGAAGCGGCATGCAGAGCCCTTTGCATGCTGATCACACAAAGCGTGAATGTCCAAGGCTCACATCTCCTTGTGACACACACACACACACAAACACACCCGCACACGACTTTATGTGTGGAACAAAGCCCACGTCTCCCTGCCTGTTAGTGCCAAGCCAGAATGCCACAAGTCTACAAAGATGAGTTTTAATCTTGCTGCCTCTGCCAAGGGCTCCAACAGCCAGACAATGGAGGCTGACAAGGGAAAAGAATTTTTCCAGTGACCATGACAAGGAAAGCAGCTGGCCTTTACAAAAAGGATGGGGGTCCTGCCTGGGGGAGATTTGGGCACCCAGGCAGTGACCTCGTATCAGGTGCCAGCACTAGGAAAGCCCCTGGATGTGAAGACCAAGTGGCCTGCCAGGTCCTTCCCATGGACATCCAGGAAACAGGATGGTCACAGCCCCTGTGGGTGTGAGAAAGCAGGAGAGATGACACTGAGCGTGGACAGGTCACCCAAGACGGTGATCTACATCCCGGCAGTATTTTGAAATGTTAATGGGCATTTCATGGAATTGATGCCCTTTCCTGAAAGTGTACTTGATGAAAATGGCCATCATTTTAGCACTCTAAGTACAATTTTTAAGGCGACAAATGGCTTGGTCTTCCTAAAAAGCCACAGGAGCTCATGGGAGCAATCAATGGCCACATGGCCCTGATGTCGCGCAGCAGAGCACAACACTTGCCAGGCGCCTTCTCTTTGCAGAGCCTCATTGGGCATGAGCATGGGACCCGATGGCACTGTACACATGGGCTCCCCCTTCCACAGCAGCACCGGCTTCTCACCCAGGACAGCGGGGTGGTTGCTTCTGTCCCCAGAGCCAGCAGCAGGGGCTCCTGAGTGAGCCTGCTGGCATTCCCTGTTTATCTGCTCATTGAATTCCTTCAGCACATTGAATTCCCAGACATGGCCGCACCACTGTCCCCCGAGATGCCGCCCCTCCTCCTTCCGTGTTGACCTCACATGAGCCGTTTAAGAAGTAAAAACCATTGCACCTTAAAGCTTCTGGATGCCCCCTTTCACAGAAAGCTCAGGGACCTGGGGAGGCGCACGCCAGGGGAGCTGCTGTCTGGGGCCAGGGTCATTCTGAGCCCTGAAGGACAGTGTGCAGCCTCCTGGGCTCTCCCCACCTGATGCCAGCAGCAAGCCCCACCCACCCAGGGGTGACAGCAAACAGTCCCCAGGTGGTGCCAAATGTCCCTCGGGGACTGAGAACCACTGGTCTAAGGAAACCGCCACTGAGCAGGATGATGCCCTGTCTCGTGGGACCTTCCATTCCACCAGGGGCCAGGTGCAGGGCATGGGGAGGGCCAGGAAACCCCAGATCCTGGCTACCCTCATGTGGCCAGCTCCGAGGTGGCCCACCGTGCTCCTTCCAGCTCTTTCAAAGAAGTGCACCCTCCTGCTGGTGGAGGGAATGCAGGCCAGGCTCCTGCTGCTTCCACAGAGAAGGGGACCGAGAACCTGCTGCTCTTTCAGCTCCAGTTGGGAGAAAAGGCTGTTTGCCCTCCCCAAGGCAGCTTTAGGGCTAGGAAGGTACCAGACCCTGTGAAGTAAACATTACAAATGGCCAATTGACACTTGCAAGATCACTGGTAATCACAGAGTATTTAGGAAGGCACTGTTTTAAAGCTGTTATTCCATGAGCTTTTACAGCAGCTTTGCTGAGTGGGTAATTTGGCCATTCCACTTACCCGTACTTAAAATCCTTCAACTGGTTTGTCTCTGCCCCAACAAATCACAGATGTGTTGTCAGCTTTTTTGTTGTTTTATTTTTATTTAATTTTTATGACTGAAGTTAGAAAATATTGCTTGGCTTGGTAATGTTGTAAGTGACAAAGGAAACCTATTAAGGTTGCGAAATTAGCAGAGCTAAGCGACATTAGTGAATTTAGGAACATTTTCATCACTTAACCAAAGGCTGCTGCCATCCAAACTTTACCTAACAAAAGAAACTGTCACTTTTCCAAATCACAGTGAACTTCGAACATCATTTATAGTCTTGTCAAAGGCTTCTGAAGGGCCAATGCGACATTCCAACTTTTTCATCTGGTAATCACAAGGACAGAGCACCTTGATGACTTTTAAAATGCAAGTCATTTATTAAAAGGAATAAAAAAAACAATACTTTTAAGCTTTTCTAATTATAAATATTCCAAAACTTTACTCAGTTCTTAGGTATTTGTGCGTCTCTTGTTTTCCAACATAAAGAGTTGTCCTTTTTTGTGTGCCAAATGATTTTTCCTCATTAAAAGATATATTACTTTGATTACATGGAAAACTCTAATATTTTGGAGGTCCCAAGCTTACACTGTACTGCTGAAGAGTTTATCTATTGCAAAGTAAATCAATGAAATTCAAAGTCTAAAATACCAAGTGCTGAGCTCTTTCCTGCACTAGTGTGAGTATAAACCAGTGCAGCCCGTTAGCCACACGAGGAGTGCTGGTTGAAAATGCAGCTGCCCTTTGGCCCAACAACTCTGTGTCCAGCCAATAGCACCAGAGAGACATAAACACATGGAGCACACAAAAGCCTAGCACTGCACATTTCATAATAACAAAAAATTGGAACCAACTTTGGTTAGTCAGGATAGGGTGGGTTTTCTGCACTAACAACCAACCCAAAATATCTTGGAAGCATCACTCAATAAAAGTTTATTTCCAGCTTAGATAAAGTCTGGTGTAGGTCTGGGCAACATTCCAGACCAGCTGTCCTGAGGGTGTTGGCTCAGCGTTGCAAGCTGCTTGCTTTTATGGGTCTCCCTGTGGGAAAGAGGGTCCTGGGCAAGCTTACATGGGGAACCAAATGCTTCAGCATTTAATTAAATAAAGTGGCACATATCATTTCCACTCCCATCTCATTGGTCAAAGCAAGCTGCAGGCTATACTTAGCTTTAAGAGGCAAGGCAGAACAATCCTTTCAGATGCCCTGATGGAGAAAGAGGTTTAAATATTGGTGAAAAGTAGAAATGTCCATACAAGACCCAAAATCCTTAGGATAGAGAATATATTGTTGCAATTTCATTTGAATGACAGCTGCTTTAAAACGAACCAGATTAATATGTATCAATGAGGAGAGATCTCAAAATCAACATTAAGTGGGCATGGATGTAGCTCAGTGGTTGAGCGCCTGCTTTCCATGTATGAGGTCCTGGGTTCGATCCCCAGTATTTCCCAAGGAAAACCAAAACAAAACAACACAAACAATAAAAAACATTAAGTATTAAATGCTAAGCTACAGAATTATATGGTGTTTTCCCTTGCATGACAGGGACAGTTGAAGGGCTGGAAGGGTTTACTTGCCAAAGAAAGGGCTCTTGAAACCAGGAGACACCAGAGGAAAGCTTCAAGGAAAGTGGGGTGCCCATGAAATGGCAATGGATTCACCATTTCTCCTGGCGAAGGCGAGCATCTGACTTCACTGGATTCTATGCCACTCAGGACAGCCCCAGGGCCATCAACCCTCCTTCTCCTCAGACGGGAGCCTGGGGACATTAAGAATGACGGGGACGAGCAAATGCCCCATTGTTTAAACCAGGGCCTGTAAGTCTGACTTCCCAGGAAGGCGGTTAGGTGGGCCGACCCGATGGAGGTTCCCAGGTGAGCAGACACTGCCCCAGAAGCTGTGTGGGGACAGGCAGACCATACACCATGCAGCGCCAGGTCATGGGGCCACAGTGCTTCTGTCACTTGACGGGGACTGTCCTTTCAAAATTGAACTCCAGAGCCTTTCCGGCTCCAACTCAAAGAGGCTCTTTTCAAGCTCTCCTTTGAAAGGCCCAGTGTGCTACCCCACAGGAGGGGAGGAGAGGGGCTCAAGACAGGGCCTGTCTTAATTTTTGTGCATAGTTTTTTGCCTCTCTCCCTCCCTCTCCCTTCCCTCCCTCCCTACTTCCCTCTCCTCCCCTCTCCCAGTCCCCTTCCTCCATCCCTCCCACTTTCTCTTCTCCCCTCCCTTCCTCCTCCCATCCCATCCTCTCCCTCTCTTCTTTTCTCCCCTCCCTTGCTGTCTCTGCCCCCCTCCCCATTCCTTCCCTCCCACTGCCTGTCCTCCCTCCTCCCCCTCCTGGGTCCTCCCTCTGCTCCTTCCCTCCCCCATTGCTCCCTTCCCCCCTCTGACCCCCTTCCTCTCAGCACCCTATGGTGGAAGGTGGAACCCTGTTCTCAGTTACACTGAGCCCTGACTGCTGCTGTCAGCGGCACAGATTCCCCAGCGGGGTCAGCTCCGGGCTGTCCTCAAGCTGAGGGCTGCTCCTGGTGGCAGGCAGGGGTTGGGTTGTAGGGTCTGAGCATGGGGTCTGTTCTAGAGGACAGCAGGATGAAGGGGGTCCCACACTCTAGTAGCCCTGTGCTTGGGATTGGGGCTCCCGCCCTCAGGGAGCCCACGCTGGGCAATGCTCTGCCGCAGCGTCCTGGGATTCCTATTTCTTTAGGAAGAGGCCCCGTGTCTTCCTTTTGTCCTGGGCCCCATAAACTATGCAGCTGGCTCTGACTCCCCACATATAATTTATTTCTAAAAGCGTTTCACTTGAAACCTTTTCTAGGGAACTGCAATTTGCCTTTGCCCCAAGCCTGGCCTTATTACTATCATTTTAAGCCCCGTTCTCCCCTCACTGCAGTAGATGCTCTTCCCAAATGGGACCCCCATGTAAGCAGGAGGCAGCCTCCTGGGGCCCTCCCCCGCCAACCCCCTCTGGTGATCGAGGACACGCTGTGGGCTCAGGGACCACTGCCCATCTAGTTGCCACTGAAGTCAGGAAATCACTAACTCTCACCTTGGAGCGCAACACCCTCATCTGCCCGATGGGAAAAGTCGACACCTCCTGGGAGATGAACTGTGGTGACTCTCAGGTCACAAAACCCACCCATGCGCCTTGCAGGAAGTGCTCAGGTATAAGGGCAGAAGCTCTCCAATCCCTGCGTGCTCATTTCCCTGCAACAGGAGGACGGCAGTCATCTCCTTTATTGCCTCTAAAAGAGTAGGAGGACTTTTCAATGAACCTGACTGAAAGTGCCTTCTGTGCCACCGCCATGCCAGAGGTTGCCCCAGGGAGTGGCATGCTTCCTCTGTTGTGTCCCTGAGAGGGGCCCCGGGGGCCCAGCCCTGGTGCAGGCTTGGACGCCCTCGCAGAAGCAAGTCTGGTTTGTGCAGCACCTCAGGAGCCTCTGTGGGCTGCTGCATCCAAACAAACCCGCAGCCGTCTGCTCCTGCCTGCCTGCTCTCCCCAAGCTGGTGCCTAGAGGCTCTGGCAGGATTCCTGACCTCTGGTCAAGCCGTGACTCTGCTATTTCACCAGCTTTTAAAAAACACATTGAGTCTAGATCTCATTCTCCAAGTCTGGGATCATGGAAACTGAGCAAAGTGAATGCTGCTTCCCAGGCTCTGTGCCTTCCACCAGATCATCTGCCAGCACCACGTTTCTCACCACAGCCACGGGGACCTCCCAGTTCCACAGAGAAGTCACTGAGGGTCACAGCTGCCACGACACGTGGGCACAAATGGGAAACAAGGAAAAAAGGGAGCCAGCTGGAGGTTATTGAAGCCTCCAAGTAACCCGGCTCCAGTACGGTACAAGTAGGATTTTATATAATGCACAGAATAAATGCCTCTGAAAATCAATGTTTCCAGTTGGATGTGCAAATTAAATGATGGTGCTCAAGTACGAGATTAAAACAATGATCTAAGGTAGAAACTGAGTTACATCACCCCATGACCACTGCTGCAGATGGAAACAGAATGAATCGGTTCTCATTCCATCAATTCCCCTCCCCAAGCAGGAGGGGGGGTCTGTTCACAAAAGCGAAAGGGAAAGCTCCCAATCCCTTTTCCAGGCAAAGACTGTGCAGCCGGATGTGTGTGTGGGGACCGCAAGGCCCGGAGGTTTCCTCACCCTGCCCCCCATCCTGTGGGAGCCCCTGGCTGGGTCCCTGCAGCTCTAACCACTGCTGCTGTTGCTGCTTTCCATCAGGTCCGCTCCCCCCAACAGAGGATAATTAGGCCTCTGCGCACAGGGTCTGCGGCACAAGGAGCCCCCCAGCCAGGCACCCGATTTATTCCCTCTGAAGAGGGGGTGGCCTGCACCAGTGCCCTGAGATGCTGCTTGGTGATGAGAGAGGAGGGGACTGCCAGTAACCGCCCCCCCGACTGTAGGACCAGCAGTCACCCACGGTTTCCAGGACAGACAGACATGGACAAGTCAAGCCCGACCTCCAGCAGGACTACCTCCCCCAGGCCCTCTGCTCCCACCTGGAAGGACGAGGGGACTGTCCAGGGGGGCAGCCGTGCAAGCATGGCTCACCAGGGCACCCTGGAGCAGGGCTGTACGGCTCAGCCAGGGGTCTAGTCACTGGGCGTGCCCGCCACGGCCTCCTCACTCACTGGATCTCATCAGCGCATCCCCAGCTGCCCCACAGTATCCACTGCTCTTCACCCCTCAAAACTCGCCCCCCGAGGGCTCAGCACTGCATGTTCCCCACCACCTCATATTTCCCGCCATGCCACGTTCCCTGCCACACCATGCTCCCCACCACGCCTCGTTCCCTGCCACTCTATGTTCCCCGCCATGCCACATTCCCCACACATTCCCTGCCACTCTATGTTCCCCACCACGCCATGTTCCCTGCCTCTCTATGTTCCCCGCCATGCCACATTCTCCACACATTCCCTGCCACGCTATGTTCCCCACCACGCCATGTTCCCTGCCACGCTCTGTTCCCCAGCACACCATCTTGCCCGGCTCGCCTCCTTCCTCTGGGGCGGGCCTCCTCTGAGCGGCCCCTCCTCCGGCCTCTCTTGGGGGCTTCGCTCCACAGTCCACTGGCCACCAGGAGCTAGTGGAGCTCCCTGTGGGAGCCTCACAGCTGTGGGCCTCGCCCCTACACTGGATTGTGCCGCCGCCTTCCTCTGCTGGCACAGCCACTGCCACTCCATCCATGGCTCCAGGCCTCCCCCGCCCTCCCCGTGAGAAGGGCCACACCCCCGCAGCTGCTGCCTGTGGTGCCCTCTGGTCCCTGTCCCCACCCACTCCCCATCCCGGAGCCTCCACCTCCCCAAGCAGCTGCCGCCCTCAGCATGCAGTGCCACCCTGCAGTCCCCTCTTCAGCCCACCGTGCTCATCTGAATCCTGCCCCCTCGCCCTCTGCAGAGGGGTGAACCGTGTCCCTCAAAAGACACGTTCAAGTACTAACCCTCGGTGCCTCCGAGTGGGGCCCTGCCAGGAACAGGCCTTTGCAGAGGTAACAGGGTGACCAATGGGCCCTGCACCCCAGGAACCCCCATCTTTGGAAGACAGAGGGATGGAGATTCAGACTCGGAGAGACTTGGAGGGAAGAAGGCGTGTGAAGACCGAGGCAGACGCCAGAGCTTGCAGCTCCATGCTGGGAGGCTGCAGGGGAGCACGGGGCGGTCCCCCCTTGAGCTTCCAGAAGGAGCCGCCCTGCCCCCGCCTTGACCACAGCCCTGTGGCCTCCTGCTTGGTGAGGAGACACCTCCACGTTCAAGCATCTGGGGGATGGCAGCCTTGGGAACAAACCTGCCCCCATCCCTCTTACCTTCTCATTGCAGCCCCCCAGCTCCCGAGACCACAGCGGGTTGTCCTCCCTAGCACACCTGCAGCACGAGAGCTCATCCTCTAGAGCAAGCAGCAGAGCACCCACCTGACCGACCCCCGCTGTGCACCTGCCTTGCCCCCACAGGACCAGAGGCTCCCAGGTGGATGCTTTTGCTCCAGCTGGCATCAGGAATGACCTGGTTTTCTCCTCCAGAACTATTTCCCCACCTTATTCTGTGCACACTTGGTGAGTCAGGTTCCCATCTTCCTCCATGGCCAGGGTGGGGACCCCGAGGGCCCCAGGAGACCCACAGTGTGGGGACCCCGAGGGCCCCAGGAGACCCACAGTGTGGGGACCCTGAAGCCATCAGACCCACAGTGTAGGGACCCTGCAGTGCCATCAGACCCTTTCACTTCCCGCGGTGGCTGCAGAGCAGGGCCAGCGTGGGCTCGGGCCAAACAGCTGCTCTGTGAGGGGAAAGGGACTCGTGCTCCAGAGGTGGTGATGGGGCAACAGCTGGGGAGGCTCTGGGGCCCGTAGTCCATGCCATGCCCTCCCACCAGCCCGTCTCACCTCTGGCCACCCACCCGTGCCCAGCGGCTGGTTGGTGCAGGCATCCCCGAGGGCTGCAGGTCCTGGTCCTCTGGCTAGGCTGGGGCTCACAAGCACCCTTGTGTCCTCCGAGGTGTGATGCAAGGGGGAGAGCAGAGGGAGAGCAGCCCAGAGCCCCTGACAGAGACCGACCATGACCGCAGCCGCCCGCGCCGAGCAGCCCCCACTCTGCACCTGTCAGTGGGATGACCTTGATCGTGTTGTGGAGCCGTCCTGGGGGCACGTGGAGAGCGCACATGAAGAGCTCCAAGAACTCAGCACCTGGGGCCGCTGGCCTGGACTTGAGTGACGCGGGACCCTGCAGGGCTGGGACCTCCTTGGGCATCTGCACCAGGGGCCCCACGCGGAGCTCACCACGGATGGGGTTGCCGCAACGCTCCACCTTGTCCTCCAGGATGGGCCAGGCTGTCCCTGGGGGGAGCCTCCTCCAGGCCAACTCCCCGCGAGTGGCAGGATGGTTCACAGGAGACTCAGCCCTTCCCTAGGCTGACATCTGGACCCTCTTCCCAGGGAAAGCTTTCCAGGGCGTTAATGCCAAGCCAGACTCTGAGGGGCGTCTGCAGGGACCTGAGGCCCGTTTGCCTCCTCCCAGCTTGGCTCAGCCGGCTCCTCCCTCCAGGGCTGCTGTCCCTCTCTGGCTGCTGACCTTCCCCTGGGCTGATGGCCCTCCCTCCCTGACCACTGTCCCTCTCTCCCTGGCTCCTGTCCCTCCCCCCAGCCACTGTCCCCCCTCCCTGGCCACTGTCCCTCTCCCCATGGCTGCTGTCTTTTCCCCCTGGCTGATGTCCCTCCTCCCCAGCCTCTGTCTCTCCCCCCATGGCTGCTGTCCCTCCCCTATGGCCGCTGTACTTCCCTGTGGGCTGCTGTCCCTCCTTTCCTGGCCACTGTCCCTCCCCCCAAAGCTGCTGTCCCTCTCTCCAAGGCCACTGTTCTTCCCTGGCCACTGTCCCTCCCCCCAGGGCCACTGTCCTTCCCTCCCTGGCCACTGTACTTCCCCCTGGGCTGCTGTACCTCCTTCCCTGGCCGCTGTCCTTCCCTGGCTGCTGTCTCTCCCTCCCTGGCCTGCATATTTCCCTAAAGCCACATGATAGGAAAACAGCGGGGTAAATGCCTTTTGAGGGAAATCATTTGATTCTTCCAGCAGCTCTGCCACTTGCCTGAGTGGTCGGGTCTGGCTGCCTCTCCATTCTAAGCTTTCTAAGTGTTCAGAAGCCTCTGAACTTTTCGCCTCCAAGCATCAGGCCTCCGTCCTCCTCCCCACTTCCCACCCTGGCACCCCAGAGAGCCTTTCTTAAACTGCTTCTCCCAGCACGCAGGGTTGCTGGCCCTTTCCTTCTTGACTTTACTGGTCTGGGTCATGTTTACATCACTCAGAGCAAAATTACACATGCCCAGTAAGTGCCACACACTTGCTGCGTTAACCTTGGATGCAGCTCGGCCCAGCTCAAGGAGTATTAATTGCTGGACTGCGAAAGCAAGGCACTTTCCTTAAGGAGGAAAAGAAATAAATCATGAAGATGCAATTTAATGTATTCAGCAGCTGGTTCTTTCAAATTCCCTTCACCAAATAAACCCCAGAAAGTTGCTCCACATTGAGACCCGATCATCCATGGTGAGAAACGTGAATGGAGGAAGTGCCGTGTGAAATGCGCTGTTTAAACTTTTACACCGCATTCACAGTGCTCCAAGTTTAAGTCTGAGCTATTCTGTAATTGGATTTTAATAAGGACAGAGAATCATCTAGAGCTTTATTTCTTGCACCACATATGAAAATAAGATGCTTGAGCTTCTCCACTCTCCCCCAAACGTGCAAGTTGCTAACATAACTTTGGAGAAGACTCCCTTCCAGGCCCTCTCCTCACTCCCCTCCACATCTCGGCAACTATCGGACACTCATAATAAACTCACTTCATCTTTCTGATGTTTTTCCCACTCGGCATTCTTCTAGGAACACGCGGCTCTCAAATCCCGGGCAGCATGAGTTACATCACGATGCTTTAACTGCATTTGTCTAATTCAGGCTCTGGGTTTCAATACCATCTCCAGACGCCCGTGTCCCGTGCATCTGCATTTCTTTCTCAATGTTTCAATAGAATGTTCCCCGTGTTATTAAGGAAAACTGAATAAAGCCTGGGGCTGCAGCGCTGACCCGGGGGTGTTTTGGAACAATCAATAAACACACTCACTTCAAGCAAGCGACGTGAAGACTAGGCTTTCCTCAGTACCATGGGGCTGGCAGCTTCTGGAGAGCACAGACATGCTCCTTTGTTCATTCTTTCCTGTTTCTTTTCCTGAGCCCTGCCCCATGGCCCGCAGCTAGGCCCGATGGGGCACGCAGAGACAGCCGAGGTGCACACACCCCAAAGGGAAAGGCCGGCCCCCTGCAGCGTGACTGCTCTCTGGGACTACAAGAGGCAAAGCAGAAGAGGAGACTCACCTGGCAGCCTTTCACTCCCTCGGCTTTGCGTCACGTTCCTGCTGACTGGAGTCCAAACGGCGCAGCTGGGAGCCACAGGCACCCTGCAAGGGCAAAGGCCGAGATGGAAAGCATTATTGGTGTGTTTCAGATTCATTTTGAACCACCCTTTCGACAGTCCAGTAACAAAATGACACAGTTGGTGACAGTGCTACTTTCACCCTCCCGCTCCTCCCTCTGTCCAGCTCTTTGGGACACTACCTTGGCATAAGATTTGGAATGCGCCCCACTGAGTCGAGCCTGAGTGGTCAGCCTCCCATCCCAAGACTGCCCTCCCCGCATGGACAAGAGCAGACACACACTCAAAAAGAACTTCCAGGAGAACAGCCCCGGCCTTACAGCTTAAGCAAAATGCTAAGAAGTGCAACAACAAACACTGAACCGGGCAATGAGGGTCCTTGGAATGGGCTCAATGGCCCACTCTGTGGCATCTTCCTTTTTATTCCCATTAAATCAGACACTTCTCCTAAACCAAGTGCTTGGGGAGGACGTGGCACGAGCTATTAGGGCGCCATGCGAGGGATCGAAGATGGGCATGTGTCTTTCAACCACCTCTGTGCCCAGATCAAGGGGAAAGTCACCCTCCATTGCCAGCAGGCAGGGCCCCCCATGGCTGTGGCTCTGGGACCCTTTAGGTCATTTGTCAGACTTACACGTTGCAAAGGCACCAAGGTGAAGGAGTCCCAGTTGAGGCCACATGCCCACCCTTGGGTTTGCACTTGGGAGGAGCTAGACCTGCTCTCTGTGCCACACGGGCTCACAGTGGGCTGGGAAAATGCAGCAAAGGGACACTGCTCTGGCTATGCGACCTGGACGGAATAGCTCTGCCACAAGTAGCTATGTGATCCTGGGCAATTTCTTAACCTCTCTGGGCCTCCCTTCACTCCCCTGCAAAGCAAGGGTGACAATCACGCCTTATGGATGCAATGGGTGTGTGGACGTAAGGTGGAGGAGAGGGCTGTGCCCGTCACCAGCACCCAGTGCCAGTGTTACATTCCCTAAGTTGGAAAGTTTCCGACACCGCTTAGAGCAGGGTTTTCTCTGAACCCCGCTGATGTTTGGGGCTGGGGCGCTCCTTGTTGTGGGGCTGCCCTGTGCCCTGTGGGATGTGCAGCAGCCTCCCTCACCTTGACTCACTGGATGCCAACAACCCACAGTTGTGACTACCCAGAATGTCTCCATTCATTGCCCCCCATCTACAGGGATGGCTTCACCTGGCTGAGAACCTGAGTCAGGCTCACGCAGCTCTGCATGTCGCCAGTCACCAGGGCAGGACACCTCTTCAGGGCAGGGGGAGGGACTGACCCCAAGTGCCATCTCAGCCATAAGAGCATCTCAGGAGACAGTGGGAAGAGGGCAAAGTCTCAAGTCTGACATGGAACGGGGGCCCTTCGAGTGAGGGGCCTACTGAACCTCAGGCCAAAGCCCACCTTAGGCCAAAAGAAGACACGAGCACCCAGGAGAGAGGTCGCAGGCCACAGCCCCAGAGTGGGTCCTTCCCCAAGTCAGCCGCAGGGAGCAGGGCTACTTCCTCGGCGACCCTGGTGGGTGCTTCCTGGGGCCAGAGACTCTGAGACACTGAAACTAGACCACGGGCCCACACTGGACACGAGGACATCCAGGATGGCGAGCAGGCAGGGCATGCCCCACTGGAGCTCAAGTGCGGCAATATCCACAGCCGGCTTGTTTCCTTTCCCTCGGGGTGAGCAAAGATGCTCAGCGTTCAAACAGCAAAATGCCTTTCACTGTGAGAACTAACAGCAATGCCCTGTGAGCTGAAAGCAGCACCAGTGCCCACTTTAGCCCCAGATCACCCGCCAGGCTGGATGACATTAAGCCAAGGACTGATCAGAATGAACCAGTCTACTGAGCAGGGGCCTCACCACCTCTTGGAGTCAATGAATCTCAAGACAAATGCTCTGTCCTGAATTCATGGCAAAGTGTGGCCCATGTCTGTCCCTCCAAGTAGGGGGGTCTGCCGCTCAAGACTGATGCTCTCTGGCACCCGTGATCCCTGATCATGCACTCACGCAAGAAAAACGCCCAGGTCGCATGTTCCAAAGCAATGTCATGTCCATTTCAGTAACAGCGGCAGCCCGCTTCTTCACTTTGCCCAGCACTTTTTAGTTCTTATTTTAAAGAAAGTCCTTTCTCTGCAATCAATCTGCACCCTGGGCCATGTGAGTTCAGAAGCTGCTCATGCCTGTCTGACCATGTCAGGCTTAGGACTCAGAATGACCCTGCTTCTACTTCAGTCTCGGTTAAGCTCTTAGTTTCCCCGAAGGAGCTCAACCTGACCACTAGGGCCTAACTGCTTAAAGCAAATTGCTCCACTCATAGCCAGCACCCAGAATATTTGCAGTCGAGGCTCCTGCAAGAGAGCACGCATGAGAGCAAGCCCTCAAGGCACCTTTTGTCTGATTCTTATTAAGGTGTTCTGGGCAGAGCACTGGCCACAGTATTTATACCTCATCTGTTTTTCCAGGTATTTGAGATTCTCTCCTAGATCAAACCCAACCATTCAAGAAGGTTTATTTAGTCTACCTGCTTTCAATGGGTTGTATTTCAGTGTCATGCCCACTGCTTTATGAAAGAAAATGGCCCAATACAAGGACATGGCATTCTCTATCATGTTTTCTTTGGAAATTAAGATTTGCTAGTAGGCTATCTTAAGATTTCTCTATTTGTCTATGATGTGTCCTAATAGTGGAGACATAAGATGGAATAATTCCTTTATAAGTTAGTTCTGGTAAGAATATTTTCTGCCAAGAAAAAGAAAGAAAGAATTTTTGTCTTTTATGATGTCTGGAAGTATTTCACATGGTCATGTTTCCCTTTACTCTCTGGATGCCAGGAAGCTCATGGCCAAGAGTGAAGCTCAGCTATAGTGCTTAGAAAGTGCACAGCCTGGGGGTTTTGGGGTGTCTCAACTCTGGTGCATTTCTAGAACTACACTGTGGCTTTGGGGCCCTGGATTCTCTTGTCCTTTGATTTTTTTTTTTTTTTAAACACTTCTCTGTTACTAATAGCCGTCTTGGCACGGTGCAGGCATGTATGAACATTTGCTGTGGGCATACCAAATGGCCTGGCTTGACTTCTTGTGAAAAAGGAGTCAGCATGAGTGAGCTCACAATTATGGGGAGAGGAGAATGCCACAGTGCAAGACTTGAGGTAATATTGTCACGTTCAACTCAGGTGTAAAGGAACATTTCCCAACCACAGACAGAGGATGCTGCCTCTCAGAGTCCCCTTTCAGTGAGCTGTAAACAACTTCAGCTCATTGTTCTTAACATTTTCTTTAACCATGGACACCTCTGACCAATTGATAAACCCAAAATGAACCCAAAATGAGTTCATTTTTGCTACAGGCTCGGCCCCCACAGGCACCCCAGCAGCGAGCGTGGGTGACGGCATTAGGATTTGTACTTATCACATGGGAGCACACCATTGTGCCATCCCAGCCCCGCTCCTCCATCTCCAAGCCCCTAATATGCTCATTATTTGACAAACACCACAGTGCTGTAAACAAATTACTGGCACCCATGCCCCCGATAAAGCCCAGAGGGAGTTCAGCTGGGCTCTCCATTCACTGGGGGTATCCCACGGGCAGTGGCTGAAGCCGGGGATGTCCCATGGGCAGTGGCTGATGCTGGGGACTTGGCCAGTGCCAATGCTGAGACGTCCCACAGGTAGTGGCCAACTTCATGCCAATGGCCATGGGCACAGTAAAGAGGAAAGTGACGGATACTAATGAGCATCACCCTGGCCTCGGGGACAGGGCCCGGCTCTTCTAAAGGGCCTCAGGTGGCTCTGCCATCTGACCCACCCCACCCCCTTGGAGCACATGGAATCAGCCCCCAAAATCTGTGGGGGAGTGGCATGGGCAGAGATGCCATGGGGCCAGGACCACCAGGGGCCTCTGGCTCCAGGGACCGTGGCCTCACAGCAGCCCCTGCCCCCGGGTCCCTTACGGCCCCCACAGCCTTACTACATTGGGGAAGACAAGGATGAGGACTGAGGAATGGCGCCGGGTCCCATGCACTCAATGGCAGCTGGTGCGGTGGCCAGGTCTTCTGGGACAGACATGATGTGATGTCTGTGCTGGGGGCACTGGCCGTGTGACCCCGGAATCACTGCCCAGCACAGCTGGCACAGGGCACACGGGCCATTTCTGCACGTCAATATCATGTCCCCTCTCTAGACAAGGCACCACTGAGGGGCCATGCCAAGCAGGGTCCCCTCCATGGTCTCATGCAATCCTTGACATGTCCAGGAGCAGGGCGCATTATTTTTCTTCTTCTAGGTGGGGAAACTGAGGCTCAGAGGGTTCAGGATGACCAAAGTGTGGAGTGAGAAAGTTTGGGGTGAGCCCAGCCCAGCCTGTGCTCCTGGCCGAGGTGTCTCCTGACTTCCCCACGGGCGGGATGAGCACGTGAAGCTTCTTCAAGGCCAGCCACCAAGGCCCCAGGAGCAGTGACAGCGGACGACAGCGAGCCGCAGCAGCAAGCGACCCCAGGCAGCAAGGGACATCAGGCGACAGCGGGTGACAGCGGGCAGCGGCAGCAAGTGACCCCAGGCAGCAAGTGACAGCGGGTGACAGTGGGCAGTGGCAGCAAGTAACAGCAGGCAACAGCGAGCAGTGCGGCCAATAGAGCTGCAGTTCAAGGAAGTTTACAGGGAACTGGCATGTCCAAGGGGAGCGCCCCCCTCCTTTCCCGGGCATGCGCTGAGCCCCCTGCTCCCCAAGAGCCTTGCTCTCCACTATGCCCCTGCTCCCCTCAGGCTCCTGGCTCTGGGTGCTGGGTCTGTAGCGCACCCTGGAGGAGGCTCCTAGGGGCAGTGGCGCCTGCCCGGCTGGGAGGCAGGGGTTGATCACCGAGAACCCGGGGGGCTGGATTCCAGGCTGCGTCCCCGTTAGAGAAAGGAGCAGGCCGGATGAGGACACAGAGTCTGGAGACCCAGGTGGCAAACGGCGCCGATGGGTGAGGACTTCCATGACCTCCTGTGGCTCACCTTCTGAGCATGCAGGTGAGGGGTCCCCTGCTGTCGCACCTGGAAACAGCGGAGCTTTCAGTGCTCCCCATGAAGGGTGGTATCCAGCAGTTACCAGATCCTCTGAATTCTTCACAGAGGTGACTAAAAGCTGGAGCGACGGAACTTCCTGGGACTGCTTGCCATTAATTAGTAAGATATTGATGAACTCACTCTGGATGAAAAGCCTGAGTTTATATATTTGGGGTCACCCTGGCCAGAACTGCCTGAATGCCCTCTTCCAGTTAACTGTAACAGTAACAGGGCAACCTCACTGTTCTCCCAGCTGGCTCTTACCCAGTGTCCCCATACCAGCTGGCTCTTACCCAGAGTCACCCCAGCCCAGCTGGCTCTTACCCAGTGTCACCCCATCATGGGCACTTCAGGAGGCTGCTGGTTTGGTTTGTATTTTTTTAGAGGAATCAGTTAGTAGTCCATGATGAGCTAAAGATGTATATTGTCATCCCTGGAGCAACTCTTAAAACATAATGCCAAGAGTTAGAGCTAAACATCCAATAGATAAAGTAAAATTCTACAAGTTCAGTTAATGTTCAAAAGGGAGAAAAGGAGGAACTGCAAACTGGGGGAAAAACAAACTTACAAAACCAAATGGCAGGGAGCAGACATAGCTCAAATGGTTGAGCACCTGCTTCCCAGGCACAAAGGCCTGGGGTCAAGCCCCAGAACCTCCTAAAAAATCAAAAACAAATGAAAACCTACTCTTATTGGGGAGCAGATGTAGTTCAGTGGCTGAAAGCCTGCCTCCCACATACAATCCCTGCTACCTCCTAAAAAAAATCAAGTGGCAGACCCAATTCAACCTCATCAGCCACAGTAGGACAGATGGGGCCACAGCATTCCAATGACACGGTGGACAGCATTGGCAAAGCGTTTTGAAAAACTCAAGATCCAAATACATGAGGTCCACAAGAAATGCACTTTAAGTATATATGAGAGGGGAGTGGGTGGAGCTCAGTGGTTGAGCAGCTGCTTCCCACGTGCAAGTTCCCAGGTTCAATTGCTGGTACCTCCTAAACAACTATGGAGAGAGAGGTGGAAAGCACAAAGATGGAAAAATAAAGACCACACAGTGAGTGAAGGGCTTATTCCCATCAGCTATTGGCATCAGACTAGAGCCCTCGAGGTGAAGGACGTCGCTGAGGAAAACAAGGCACCTGCTCACAGCGAGATCTGGACAAGATGCCTGTCGCTGCTCCAGCCACAGTGCCCCAAGTGGACAACAGCGATTCCACACGTGCAGCAAAGGAAGAACAAACCAAACCTGTGGCATCCAGAACACGGAGATGCACCAACAAGTATAAATCTTGAAACATGCTGAGTGAAAGAAGGCTCACATGCAGTTCTAGGGCAGGCACCACTAACGATGGTGAGCAAAACCAGAGCAGGGGCTGCCTCTGGAGCTGGAGGCAGGGGCTGGGAAAGGGCATGAGGGAACTTTCTGGAATGGTAAGAGTAGTCTATATCTTGATTGGAGTTTTGGTTACATAGGTATCCAGGCATTTGTTAAAACCAGGAGAACAGACACTGAAAAGTTTGCTTTTCTCTGTATCAAAGTTTGCCTCAAAAATGTAAACACTGAACCTAATGAGAAGATGCTGGCATGTTTCAGAGTCAAGTATATAGGCGCCTGCGACTTTATTCTGAAATATATTCCAAAGTAAGCGGGTAGAGGAATGGCTAGAGAGGGAGAGGTGGGGTCAGGCCGACGGGGAGACTGTGGGTTGTGGTGTTTACATGGACGGTGTACGGCTCACTGGTCCATTCACTCAGCTTTGAACCTTTGAAAATGTTTGTCATAAAATCTGGGGGAGAAGCCCCGGGCCACTTTCCCTTGTGGAGCACATTCTGGGAGTGCCTCCTGCCCTCTGTCCAGCAGTCTCTCCTGGGCTCCCAGCCCAGGCTGTGCACCCCAGGGGCCGCCTGCCCCTCAGCCCTCTTGGGGTCGGCCGGGCTGCCTGCCGTCAAGGAAGCACTTGGCGACCCTTTGCTTGGGCACTCGGGCTCTGGACTGAGCAGTGGGTGTCATCCCTGGGGGCCCTATCAGGGCCTGTACTCCAGGGGCAGGCGCCTCATTCTGCCCAGTCACTCCTGGATCCACCAGAGGCACTCAACGGTCACTTCTGATTAAGGAAGGGGTGTCCTGGCTCCTCACGGTGAGGACAGGCCTCTCCACCTGGCCTCAGCCCCGAACGACAGGGCTGATCCTCGGGAATCAACATCCCTCGACTGCGCTGTGCCTTAGCCAGCACCCCCACCCCCTGTGCCTGGACCTTCTGTCCATTGCCAGGGACTGGGCCCCTTCCTGTCTCCAGGTCCCCAGAGCACAGCTTCCTGCCCAAAGTGCGGGTGCCAACTCCTGCTTCTTGGTGGTCGATGGATGAGACGTGTGCGGCAGGTGCCTCCAGCCTTTAGCCTCCAGCCACCACCTCCAGACGGAAAGGCTGGCCCGAGAAAGCAGACGGAATCATGGAAGAGGGAACGGGGCCAATTTTTCATGAGTTCCTTTCTCTTCAGTGCTTTGTCACCCAAAATTAACATCTTTGAGTAGACGTCTCTTGGAAAAATTCTTACCTGCTCTGTAATAAAATCTATTAGAGAATAATTCAAGTTCTCCCACATATAGATTTTTGTAGATACAGAATGTTTCGGAAGAATTATTCTCTCAAGCCTACTTTCTTAAAAGGCCTGATGTTAAACATTCTTCTTAAAACAAAATTACTACCTACAAGGAAATAGCTGTGTTTGAAAGAAAGAGGGGGAAAAAGCCCTCCCAATCGAGCCCTTTCGTATTTCATTATGAGTTGTTTGTTAAGTAGTGAAAGGATAATGGGTAACAACGCATTTGTTAAGTGGCAAAACTTCAAATATAAAGATTCATTTACAGTTTTCTTTCATTGCAGCGTATGACTTTCTGAATCTATTCAAGTTTTATAGATTTTCATGATTTGCACACAGCAGTTAAGGGTGGAGATGGAGATTTCTTTATCAAGTTAAGAAAAAACGAGGAAGACAAGGTGACGCTTCCCACGAAACTCAGAGGGTGACCTGACGAGGTCCTAAGTGCAGCCTCCAGGACTCCTCTGGACTTACCCGCAGGTGCACCCTGGGAACCGCGACTGCTGGGCCCAGCTCCCGACTGGAGTGTGCTCTCTCCGGCCCTGGACTCAGAGTTAGAAGCAGCGAAACCACAAGCCAATGGCCTTTCCTTCCCACCCCTCCGTGTTCTTGGGTGATTTAACCCATGAACTCTCTTCACCACACAAAGCCAGAAGGTCTCGCTTCATTGATTTTTTAGGTCTTGCTGCAAGGGGAGCACGAGGGTCACAGAAAATGGCGCAGGCTGCCCATTCTCCCAGGACCCGGGTGGGCAGCCCCACAGAGGGGATGCAGATGGGCTCTGTACTCCTTTTAGAGGGGGAGGCTGTCATGAGTCTGACCAAAACCAGGAGGGCTGGCTAAGAAGGTGGGCCTGCTGGGGCCCAGGAGCCACCAGCTGCCCTCTGGGGCCGGAGAACGTATCCTCCCTTGGAGCCACTGTGGCCTGGGGAACCTGCCACATGGGGAGGCTCATCTGGGCCACTCACCCTTCTGCCTGCATTGGCTGCTGCCATAAAGGAGAAGGGACAGAATGCTACAGACATTGAGACTCGTCAACAGGACCCTGTGTCCAAAGCCTTGTTTTATGGCATCAGAGTCAATGGCCCGTGTCAGGAAAACATTGCTCTGTAAGAACCAAAACATTTGCAGAAGCAAAGGTTACTCCTGGTTATTATCTGGGGGCAGGGGGCCAAGACCTACAAGCTGGAAGGGCGCGTGGGGGCACACGGCTCAGGGTCCTGCAGAGCTCCACGTTGTGTGGACACTGCACAGTGGAGAGTTGCCACCGTCCGCAGATTCTGGGCCCTGGAGAACTTTGCTAGCAGTGGATGCTTTGAAAGGTACTCTGTGTAAAGACAGAAGAATAACGCTTAAATGTACTGTGTGTTCAGAGCAGCACGAGTCACAAGAGCCCCAAACTGGGAACCGCCAAGTGTCCATCCACCGATGACAGGAGACCAGGCATGCCCTCCGGGAGTGGAAGGCTATTTGGCTGTAAGAGCAGTGGAAACCTGACCCACGCTGCCACAGGCACCAACCTCAAAATCCCAGCCTACGTGAACTAAGCTAGACACAAAAGCGCACAGACTGTCGATTCCACGGACACGGATGCCCCAAAGGCGCAGACCACATGGGGAGAGCCAGGGAGCGGCAGCCCACAGCAGGGCTGTTTCAAGTCTGCTTGTCCCTCTCCCTCTCACTGCCTGCTTCCCACTAGCCCTCGGGGGTGACTTGTCGCAACTTTGCCAGCCACTCCCAGTCTGTGTAGACACCAGCTCTTCGGAAGGCTGGGGGCAGGAGCTCTGGAAGCTCTGCCCTGATGTGCAGGTGTGTCAGGGCCACATGCACACATGCACGGGGCTGCGCACACTGCTTCAAGCTGCACGGCCCGACTTGCCACATGGAAAACTCAGGAGACGCATTGTGCAGTCTCCAGTCTCATTGCAGGATGCACAAGTGTGATCTGAAAACGCAGGGTCAAATGTTTTGCCCTGATGTGGGATTGATGACACCACATGCCACCTGTTGCGCTGCAATGGAGGCAGCTATAAAATTAATATCATTCTTCCATAAGGGACTTCTTTCCCAAGTGTTTGAAGCAGCAGAAGTTTAGTAAACTGTTACTCAAGGTGGGTGAAGAAACCTGATGAGTCAAACCTACTCTGTGGACATACAAATCTCACAGGGACGGTCTCCTGTCAGGGAATTCAAGCACAACCACCCATCCTGGGGATCACTGTGATTATGCTGAATGTGACTTTATATGTCTTTAATGATCCTGGAGGTATTTTAAGATCCTTGCCTTGGAAACACCTCTGGCTAATTATGTAGCTATGGACTATACATGCATCCAATGGCCCGACAGCGTGGTCTCAATTCTGCAAATGCATGGCAATGCTACCCAAAACTGTTAAAAAATGAACGCCCTAGAACTCCCGCTGTACTCTTCTCTTCATGATGATGATGACGCCCAGCCCAGAGTTCTCCATCTGGACCAGGCAGCTTTCCTCTCGCCAGGAGCCTCGGGCTCTTTCTCTGACAAATCAAGGACTCCGCCCAAGGCCTGTCTCTCCAACATAACGCCCTCTGATGTGGTCTTGTATGGTGTCCTGAACTGTCACCAGCTGGGAGCCTTATTAGATATACTTTGTAGACTTAGTGGACACCAGAAAGTGAGGGGAGGTGACAATCTGGCAGCCCTGATGGGAACTGGGCACCAACAGGGCTTTGGTGTAGCCCAGCGCTGGCTGTAGGTGTGCAGAGCAAGCTGGAGCACCAAATCCACAGAGGGTGCAAGAGGAAAGCAAAACATTTTCAGGACAGGCACACGGCAATATGGTACCACCTTACGGTGGCCTGTTAAAACTGAGGTGCATTCGCCGTTTGTTAACACTGGCTCTGTTAAAAAAAGACAGCAGCTCTCAGCAGACAGCAGCTGGAGCCATGCTGGACCCCAAGTGCACTCAGTGAACTCGAGTTCGTGCCAACGGCAATGTCCTGCCTGCCACCTCTTTAAGGCAAGTCCAAGTCTCAATCCTCAAACAGACTCTACAGCGCTGCCCAAGGGGTCTCCCCACTCAGAAGGAAACCATGCTGGAGGCACCCCTTCGGTTTCATGTACAGCCTTGCCTCAGTGCTCCCAAAGGAGCCTCAGTGCCACTCACAGGCTGCTTTTCAGGGCCAGCTTGCTGCACTGACCCAACTGGAAGCCCAGGCACCGGGGTTCTCCACCCCACCCCCCGACTCCCACCATGAGCTTCTCCCTCCAGTGCCTGCCACGTGGATCTGGGAGAATTCCAAGCCTATCTGCCAATTCCAGCTTCCAGCCTGAACCAAAGCCTGGGCTCCGAGAGGAAGGCAGGCAGCCACGCCTCTGAGCCAGCCTTACCAGGGACCCGGTGCTACTCGGATCCCCATGTGGCTCCTTGGAGCCCAGTGATGGGCTGGAAACTGCAGAAGAGGAGCCCTTGGTGAACAAGCGTCCCCAACACCACCAAATAGCCAATCAGGAGTTGGAGGTCTGACCTCAGAGCAGTGCAACGAGAGGAGCAGGCCATCCCCTGCAGCCTTTCCCCAACATTACATGATTTGGGATTCTCAGACATCAGCTGGGTCAGCACCGCTGCTGGTCAAAGTCAACACCGAGCAGACAAGTCCTGGTCACGGCAGAGCCAGGGCATCCGCTGCAGACCCGGGTCCAGCCGAGTGGGCATGCTTGCTTCATGGCGTGGGCACAGCAGCTCAGCCAGAGCATGCAGCCACCCTTCCCCGAGAGAGGAGCCCCGTGGACGCCCTCACCACCTCCTCAGCGAGTCTTTCCATTTGGAATAAAGAGGGCATTTGGGGAAGTGGATTTGGCTCAATGGATAGAGCATCCACCTACATTAGGGAGGCCCAGGGTTCAAACCCAGGGCCTCCTGACATGTGTGGAGCTGGCCCAGCACAGTGCTGATGTGCACAGGAGTGCTGTGCCACACAGGGGAGGCCCATGTGCAAGGAGGGCACCGCCTAAGGAGAGCCGCCCTGCGCAAAAATTGAGCAGCCTGCCCAGGAGTGGCACTGCACACACAGACAGCTGATGCAGCAAGATGATGCAACAAAGAGACATAGATCCTTGGTGCTGCTGACAAGAATACAAGTGGACACAGAAGAACACACAGCAAATGGACACAGAGAGCAGACAGCTGGAGCAGGGGGAGAAAGGGGAGAGACATTTAAAAAATTAAAAAAAAAAAAGAGGACGTTGCGGCACAGAGCACAGCAGTGGAGAGGGTCTGGTGGGCTGTTCTGGAAGGCATGTGGCCATTCTGGGAACATCCAAGGCCAGGATGCCACATCATGCCAAAGCAGGACACCGGTGGCAGAACCACATGCTCAGGTCACAGCGGGGTCCTTGAGTGCCTTGATTCATTTATTTGTTCAACCATTTTATTACAACAATTTTCAAGCAGAAACTTTGAAAGAACTGCCCACTGTACACCTCTTCTCCCTGGCCTACTTGTCCCATCGCCTCTGTGACCCTCTGTCCACGCAGCTCGTGTCTGGACACACATCAGAGTAAACTGCAGACCTCAGAAACACGTCACCCCTCAACATTCAGGCACGCATGTCATGAACACGAGTTTGGGGATCCTTCATCATTCTTTTCCTTTGGGCGTGAAACTCAAGGTCTCACGTGGACCTTTTGAAGGGCCGGGGCCCTTGCCTGGGGCAGCCCCCATCAAGACACCGGGCACTGCTGTCACCCCAGAGAGCTCCCTCGTGTCCCAGCCAATCCGACACATCAGAGCTGAGGAGACTGCCATGCTGATTTTCTAAGCCTTAGATTGGCGTGGCTTGTTCTAGAATGCCATCTACATGGCATCGAGCAGCAAGTGCCCTATCCTGCAGGGCCCCTTCCACCCCACCTTTCCGAGCTTTTCCAGTGTTGGCATGTGTGCTGGCCATGTGGCCCTCAGCACTTCTGCACCGGGCAAGTGTCTTGAGGTCGTGGCCCTCCGTGGCCCAACCCCCTTGGACTGGCAGCCACCACAAACTGAGGGCCCAAAACTCAGTCGACATGCTGCTGTAACCTAAAAGGCTCAGGTGGAAATGCAGCGCAGCCAGAGACCCCCTTAGCACAAGTGGAGCCCAAGGTTTGAATCCATGCCAGGTGTGCCCATCAACATTTCTCTGCATCTCTGGGGACTGAACAGCCAGCATGAGATGCCTGCGGGGCCTCCACCTTCCCATGCAATTGCTGTTTCACAGCAACACGATGACAAGAGATGTGGCACCGCCCAGGGACCCAGTGGGGGAGCCAGGCACACAGGCAGCTCCCCACTTTCAGGAGTGTCTCGGGGGCAAGGGACAACCTGCTGCGGCCGAAGGACCCCATGGAAAGCCAAGTGGAGGGCCGCTTTCTTTCTTTGCCAAACTGTACCCTCTGAGTATGAGAGCCTGAGGGTGGCTGGCACAGCCTGGGGCCAAGGCTGCCCTGCTCAGGACGCTGGAAGAAATTCAAGCCCCCGGCTGCGCCTTTGGACTTGGGCTTTCTGGAAAATTCAGACTTTGGCCTCAGGGACCATGTTGCCACCTGGAGGTGCCCTCTCTGCCACCCCTCCTTGCAGCATCTGTCTCCAGGCTGCAAGCATAAAGTACGTGCAGATTTCAAAGGCTTAGCACAAAATAATAATTTTTAAAAAGACTGAGAAATATCTATAATAATGTTCTGTATTGATCACATCCTGAAATGCTATTTTGGATATAGTTTTAGTTTCCTAAAAGCTGCCAGAATCAAGATGCCTGAACTGGGTTGGCTTTTACATTGGGGGTTTATCGGCTTGCAGGCTTACAGTTCTGAGGCTGAGGAAAGTGTCCAAATCAAGGCATCACTTGGCGATACCCTCTCCTCAAGACAGGCTGCCAGCATCCTGGACCCCTGTCACATGGTGTTGTCGGGTCCCTGCCTTCTCCTGTGGGTTCTCTCTGAACTCCTGTGACATTTCTCTGTCGCTCCATATCTATCCCATTTATAAAGCACTCCAGTCAGAGGGTCAGGACCCACCCTGGGCCGCACCTTACTGGCAGGACCTGATCTAAAGGTCCTTAACTGAAGCGACCTAATCAAAAGGTCCTTAACTGAAGCGACCTAATCAAAAGGTCCTTACTGAAGTGACCTGATCAAAAGGTCCCACCTACCCTAGGTGCACACCCACAGGAATGGATTAGTTCTGGGGACATGATTTTCTGGGGTCCACTCAGTTTCAGACAGTCATAAATATACTGAGCTGAATAAAAGCATTTTAAAACTTCATTTCAACTGTTTCTTTTTAGTTTCTTTACTGTGGAATGTGGCTCTCATTCTATTTCTATTGGATAGCGTTGAGGGACTGGTTGAATACAAGTTGCTGAGCTCCTTCCCAGAGAGTCAGACTTAACAGGTCTGGGGTGGGGCTGAGAATGTGGATTTCTAACATCTTCCCTGGGGTCCCCACATAGAGAACCACTGTTGCAGGGGATTTTGAATACCACCCACTATTGAGCTGGGAGGTAGAAAAATCCAACCCAGCAGCTCTGAAACTTCCAGTTGGCAGAAACCTCAGCCTCGGTCTCAGGCTGGTGGAGCCGGTGGCTCTCCAACGGCAGAAGCTGTCATCCATCACCCACTTGACCCTCGGCTGACAGAGGGTCACACACACTCCATACCCCAGTGCTCTGCACGCTTTCTCCCTCTCCCTCACGAGCATCGTACTGACAGGGAGATCGTTCCAGACTGGCTGCTTCCCCAGATTTGCAGGAAAGAGGCTGGCTTCAGCAAGAGACCACAGCATGGCTTTTCTAAGATGGCAGACAAAGTACTCTCCCACCTGGGGAAACACCCCAAGCCTGATGCCATTGGAATTCTGATTCTGAGAAGTGAAATCAGCTTCTGCTCTAACAACAGGACACGCTACTGTGCCTGGTGGGCCTCCCTTCCACCTTGTGTGGCCGCACTGGCCCGGCAGCTGTGGTGAGCAATGTCGAGCTTCCTGTGCACAGAACCAGGACACATGGTGAGAGAATATGGCGCTGCTGCGTACTTGTCAATGAGAGCGTTTGCAGTGAGATGGCACTCAAGTGGCTAAATGGCCCCTCTGCTTTGGAGAGGTCAGGCACCTGGGGCTCCCCCCAGTCTCTCTCTCTCTCTCTCTGAGACAGTGTCACATGATCAGACTAAGCAGAAAGGGGCCCTGGCCAACCGAGAGCGAGGTCATGCATTCATGCCCTCCACCTGCGTTTGCCTATTGCCCCCTTGTTCAGGGCCAAGCCAGGCACTGGGCTGCAGTGGTGCCCACCCCCAGGGTGTCTATGTGCATCAAGTAGGTGGATGGGACATCTCTGCTGTAACCCTACTAAGTGCCGTGCATGGGGTACAAGAACTGGCTGGGATCTAACCATGTGGTTTCCAAGAAACTGTGTTTAATTGCTTTTTGCAAATCAGTATCATCAGTGAGAAGTTCCCGGGGACCGGTCAGTGAATACCTGAGAACCTACTAAGCACCAGGCCCTGCCGGTCCTCAGGCACCAGGCCATGACCCGTGAGTGTCATCCAACAATGGTGACAGTGGCGGAGCCACTGGCGCTGCCTAATTTGCAGACACACAGCATCCAAACGTGTGGAGACAGCTCTCACCGTCAGAGGCCAGCAGGCGCGTAAGCTGCACAGCACCTCCTCCCTGATGCCCACCATATGAAGTGGAATGGAGCCCAGGGGAGTTGGGCTCACAAGAGGAGAGGGGAGCCGCCCTCTGCTCTGCCCCAGACCCCTCCCCACCCCACCCCGCATGCTGCCAGCTATGGCTGTTCTGCAGACACTGGCAGGGGTGCCACAAAGGGTTTTGGCAGCACTCAGAGGCCGGCTTCTGCAGGGAGGAGGAGCTCCACATTTTCTTCTATTTTTTGGAAGATTTATTTTTAATTTATTTCTCTCCCCAGCCCCACCCCCCGCAGTTGTCTGCTCTCTGTGTCCATTCATTGTGTGTTCTTCTGTATCCATTTGAATTCTTGTCAGCAGCACCAGGAATCTGTCTCGTTTTGTTGCATCGTCTTGCTGTGTCAGCTCTCCTTTGTGCAGTACCACCCTGGGTAGGCTGTGCTTTTGTTGTGCTGGGAGGCTCTCCTCACGGGGTGCACTCCTTGTGCGTGGGGCTCCCCTACATGGGGGTGCCCCCGTGTGACATGACACTCCTTGTGCACATCAGCACTGCATGTGGGCCAGCTCCACACGGGTCAGGAGACCCTGGGTTTGAACCCTGGACCTCCCATGTGGTAGGTGAATGCTCTATCCATTGAGTCAAATTTGCTTCCCATTTTTTTTCTTCTGTTTTTTTTTTTTTTTTTTTTTTTTTTTTTTTTTTATTATTTATTTATTTAATTTCCCCCCCCTCCCCTGGTTGTCTGTTCTTGGTGTCTATTTGCTGCGTCTTGTTTCTTTGTCTGCTTCTGTTGTCGTCAGCGGCACGGGAAGTGTGGGCGGCGCCATTCCTGGGCAGGCTGCTCTTTCTTTTCACGCTGGGCGGCTTTTCCTCAGGGTCGCACTCCTTGCGCGTGGGCTCCCCCACGCGGGGGACACCCTTGCGTGGCACGGCACTCCTTGCGCGCATCAGCACTGCGCACGGCCAGCTCCACACGGGTCAAGGAGGCCCGGGGTTTGAACCGCGGACCTCCCATATGGTAGACGGACGCCCTAACCACTGGGCCAAAGTCCGTTTCCCTTTTCTTCTGTTTTTAACCCACTGGAGTGTGGCCTGAGGGAGGAGCCAGCAAAGGGCCCTGGCTTTCAGGCTGTGGCCCAATGGGTTCTTATAGACGCCTGCACTGAGGCAGCCAGCACCCTGACAGAGACCTAGAACATACCAGCTGTGCTCAAGGTCTCTCGTGCCCATTCCTGGTCACCACCCCCCAGGGCAGCCCGCTCCTCATGTCAGCAGTCAGCGTGGAGAGGAAAGAACCACACCGCATCCACGGACCTTTGATGACAGAGGGACACTGTGGGTGCCGTAGAGGGAAGGCCCCTCAAGGGAGAGCACCCTGGACCAGACAGCACAGGAGGGAAGGGGCGGGGTGGGGGAGCACAGGTTGGGGAGGGGAGAAGTGCGGCCACGGGCCACAGGCAGCCTCTAGAAGGAGCCCACACAGACTCTGACCTCCCACACATGAGGTGCTGTGGGCTGCTGAGCCGGGGAACCAGCTCCAGCTGCAGGAGACACATGGTCTGGCTTGTCCACTCTCTAGCCTCATGTGTGGGGCAGCACAGCATGTGCTCTTCCAGGCCAGGCTCCTTCCATAGCGTCCTGTCTGTGGGAGCCACAGCTCCGTCCTCCCATGGCTGAGCTGTGCTCCACGGCCCTTCACCCGTCCACCTGCAGACATGCACTTGGTGTCCCACAGTTTGGGGCTCTCCTGGATGTTTAAGGTGACTAATGCACTCATTTCTCTTGGAAAACACCCAGGTGTAGAATCTCTGGGTTCCTGAGAACCCCCCTCAGCTTTCCAAGGGTAGGACCACTCTTTGTGCCCCGGAGGTGTGAGCGAGCGGCTGGGGGCCCCGTGTTGGGGAGGGAATAAGGTTTTGCCACATTTTACCATGGATCCTCCGCAGGCCCACCCACCCGCTGTGCTCCAGCTTCCGGGGCAGCAGCAGAGTCGGGGGCAGCCTTCCTGGATGCTGTGCCCTGGCAGGGGGCTGGGGTCGGTGTTCAAGATGAGTCGGAATGCCCCCGGTGAGGCTCTGTTCCAGGCCGTCACTACCCCTTCTGAGGGCAGAACACAGCCCCCCCATGGACACGTGCCCCGTCTGGCTCCCTGCCAGCTTCCAGTCACTTGCTCCTTGTCTGGGAGGCCACCACGGCGCCCACCCCACCGTCCCACCCAGCTCCCCTGCACGGCCGTCTTCCCAGCACCTCCTTACTGGGGACGCTCGTCTCCTAACACCCAGGGAGGACCACAGCTCCAGACGGGAGGGCATCTTGTGCAGCTTAACCACCAACCCCGGGGCCGGCCCAACAGACGTCTGCGCCGTGCACGGGCCCATTGGCAGCCATCAGCGGGGACTGCCCAGCCTCCATGCGCTCTCGGTGGTGATGACCACATCCCAACACTGGGGGCGGGGAACCAAAAACACAGCAGAGAACTCGGAACCCTGGAAGGAGGCACAAATCCCCAGAGGCGGCGTGGACCACGTGATCCCAACTGCAGGCAGAGCTTAGGGGACAGACCCGGTCACTGTCCATGTGGCAGGATGGCTCAGTGCCACCGCTTCACAGTTTTCCAGAATTTGTCGATCACGGAGCAAATCCAGCAAGGAGCTGAGGCCTGGGGTTGTGACACGTGTTTACACACACACACACATACACTTGCTCTTCTGCCTTGGGTTTCTTCTCCCCTTTGTTGCACACGCGGGAATAGGAACTAGTTTACGAAGAGGAACACGGGATTAGGGTCGCGGTCACGAAGCACGCAGCCACCACTCCGCTAGGAGCCATTTTCCTGCTTCCATCTCTGC
This sequence comes from Dasypus novemcinctus, assembly GCF_030445035.2. Classification (NCBI taxonomy): domain Eukaryota; kingdom Metazoa; phylum Chordata; class Mammalia; order Cingulata; family Dasypodidae; genus Dasypus; species Dasypus novemcinctus. Next base: position 52,324,757 of record NC_080695.1, on the reverse strand, counting down.
TTACAGGGGGGAGAGGGCCATGCCTCAGTGTGGTAACCGGGCCCCAGGCCTCACAGGGCAGCAGAGCGCCCCCTCCATGCTGACGGTCATCTCGGCAGCCCTCGCTAAGGGTGGACGAAGCTGCTGTCTCAAGGACCAGGAAGGCAGCGGAAATAGAGGGGGGAGCCGGCAGAGGGTCACGGGTGAGGCTGGAGGGGACTTCAGATTCGGTGGTGTGGCCCCGAACAAACCCAGCCAGGAGAGGCGACATGCACCATCTATTAACGGCCACAGGAGCTCAGCGTTTTCTTCAGCAATATCCCCCCAGGAAGAACAAAGTGGCCCCAGATGTCAGTCGCCAACACCCCAGATGCTTGGTGTTTCCCCTACAGAAAGGACTCACGTTCATGGGAAATGTGGCCTTGGGGAAGCACCGCCCTGCCTCGGCGGTCGCCCTCCACCGTCGGCGCAGTCGAGGGTCATTGCGCCGCCTCCTCCCACTGGCACAGTCGCCACGACGCCCGCAGCCCCAGGTGTGAGCCGGGTACGCTGGGTACCTTTAATGTCACTGGATACTTCAGAAAAGGCAAGAAGTGTGAAATCTGCTGGGTGCTTCGACGCGAAACCACCACCACTGTGGAGGAGGGTGAAGGGTGAGAAAATTAAATGAGTTAACCAACTTCCCAGAGATGAGCTGGTGTTCAAGACTTCATTAGCCATCCTTGCTGTTTTGGAAATTTGAAAAAAAAGAAAGGAAAGCCGAGGAGTGGGGCAACAACGGCCAGGAGCAACTTCTTCTCAGAAGCAAGAAGCAATGTAGTGTGGCACCGGGGGGGACATGGGGCCAGGCCAGGGCCCCCCGGCCTGACTCCTCCATGCGCCCCTCTCCTGCTGGCCCCCACCCCTGGGCCTCTGAGCTGTGCCTCCTGGTCCACCATGGATGAAAAGACACGGACCTTTCATTAGGACTTAACTGGGGTTCTCAGTTACCTAATTGCTTCGATAAGGTATAATTAAGTATAACGTGGAGATATTTACAGAAATGCTGGACCACATGCTACCAGTTTTAGTTTTTGTCCTTCTGATAAACTCTCCTGCCAGACATTCTCATTGTGCTTAGAGAAGGGACAAGCTAGTCCACGGTTAATGATGTTTGTTAATCTTTCCCCTGCCCTTTGGGTTTAGGCATAAGGACCATTTAAATCGCTTATTTACCAGCACACAAATAGCCTATCCTGCCAAAGCAGGGGCATAAGCTGAAGCTACTGGAGGAGGGAAGCTGCTGACGCAGGAAGTTGGGAGCTGAGCGCAGGTGAGGGCTTGTGCATCTGGAGAACACGTGGGGGACGGCACGCCCTGGGGCTGGGCAGCCCGGGTGGCAGGGAAAAGACCCTTCCCACGCTCTGACACGCCTCACGCAGGGGGCATACAATTACATGGTGGGGGTCCACGCAACCACAGGGGGCCAGGGAGTGGTCACTGTCCAGAGTGTTCTGCCTCCAGAGAGGTGACCACAGGCCTCTGAACATGATGGTGAAGCAACAACTGGGGCCAAGACCCCTGCCCCCCAATACTCATTCTGTCCAGAAATAAAAAGTTATGGAGTGTTAAGAGCTGCATTAGGCTTAGGTTCAACAGCTCAGAAACTCCTCCAGACCAGTGGCTTAAATCCATGAACATGTATTTGCTCATGTAAAGGAAGTCAGAGGATGGCAATCCTGGAGGGCTCTGGGGGCCAGGGATGCTGTGGACCTGCCTCCTTTGATTTTTCTGCTCTGTGTATACATGCCATTTATCTTCAAGGACAACTCATAGTTCAAAGTGGCTGCTCAAACACCAGCCATCACCTTATGTTCCACATAGAAAAACTGAGAAAGAGAAAAAGGAGTAGATGGAGGCAGAAGAGAAAAGTTGCAAAAGCAATGTTGCAGAAGGCCCACACAATGTTTCTGCTTAAATTGCAGAACTTGGACGTTCTTAATTGGCCTGCAGTAGGTCACCTGGCCACACCTGGCTGCAGGAGAGCCTGGGAAGCATAGGCTTTTGCCTGGTAGATCACTGTTCCCTGCACATCTGTACATAAGGAATAAGTGGAAGCAGGGATTTTCTCCCATGGCCTCCATCCAGGTAACCAATGGGAAAGCCAGAGCACTCATGGCAGGGGCTGGGGCCTCCATGCACCACCATTCCTTCTCCCTCTCCCACATGCCTCCATTCCAGCAGGTGGAGGCGGGGATGCCTTTTCACCCATACTTTGGCCCCAGAGCCCACATCTCTCCCCTGGCCCCAAAATCACCACAAGTCCAGCATTCCACCCTAAGTGGGAACAGAGTGCTTGTGGGGCATTGTTGCTGCTGTAGGAGGAGGAGGCTGGGAATCCAAATGGTCAGGAGAGGCCAAGCACTGGAGAGCATCTGCCCAACAGATGGGGGAGACACTGTGCCCCACGCACAGCATCTGTGCACCTGGATCAAACCGTCCCTGAAGCTCCTGTATATGTGTACACATCAAGGTATGTGAGGGGACCATTCTTTCTCTGGGTTACACTAATGTGAGTTGGGTTTCTCTCTTTTGCAAGCAAAAGAGATGTGGTACAGAGCTCAGGGGTGGCCCCGTGATGGGATGGGGCTTGATGTGAGCTTGTGGTTTTTGGCACTGGCTGATTTCAGGTCAGGTCAAGACACCAGCTGTGACGGAGGCCTGGAAAAGGGCAGGGCACAGTGAAAAGTCCAGGGTCACCTCTTTCCAGACCCGCTTCCTGCCTTCCTCCCTCTCCCCAAAGGAACCACTGCCTTGAAAAGGCCTCATTTTTCAACACTTGATAGTTTCTCCACATCAATGCTACATGGGAGGAGTGGGGTGAGGGCTTGGGGGGTATATAGGGTCCTCATATTTTTTTAATGTAATATTTAAAAAAATAAAGAGAAAAAAGCAAAATACATATATACTGGGGGAGAGTATAAATTACAATGTAAACTATAATCCATGCGGTACAGCAGTGCTCCAAAATGTATTCACCAAATGCAATGAATGTGCCACAATGATGAAAGAGGTTGATGACGTGGGAGGACTGGGGGAGCTGGGGTTTGGGGTGTATGGGAACCTCATATTTTTTAATGTAACATTTTTTGTGAGCAATGTTATCTTTTTTAAAAAAAGACAAAACATTAAATAAAAAAAAAAAGAAAAGTAACACTTGCTAGTGTCTGTCTCCTTCAAACCAAACTTGGCCTTTATCCAAACCATCCCTCACAGTTGAAGGACTGAAGCACCACAAAGGCCCCCTTCCACCCCACTCCCCAGCTGGCTCCCCCACCCAGGGCCCTGGGATATGGCCGGTTGGGGGCTGAGCGAGGTCTGCAGCTGAAAAGCCTGGAAAGCTGCAGCCACAGCAGAGAACGTCACCACACACGGCGAGATGCGGATTGGGGCTAAAATCAGGGTATTTGGTTCCAAGGTGGATACTGAACAGACACAGACGCAAACCCCCATCCTGTGCAGCTGTTCGAGGCCCCCTGCGCCAGCACCTTGGCAGGTCTGGGGGGCAGGGGACACCCTGTGGCTGGGCTGGCTCCCACGTCCCGGACTCAGGCCCTGGCACCTGTGCTCCACGCCTGCTTGCGCTAGCCCCTGCCTCAGCCCTCCGCCCTCGCTGGGATGTTCCCAGCACAGCCCAGAGCATTTTCCAGAGGCGGGGTCTCCCCAAGACGCCACTGCCCATCGCACGACCTGAGGACTTGGGAAAAGACGACTCGGGGGCTCCCAGATGCCTGGGTCTCCCAGGAGGGTTCGTTGGACTCGAGCCTTGGTGAGGACCCCTGAGACCCGGGGGCTGGCACGTGTTCAGGGCTCATTCTCTCTAGATCAGGGGACCGATCTGTCAAGGGCAGAACTAAATCCTTCAGGTTCCGCAGCTACACCGTCTCTGTCTCAATAACTCAATTCTGCTGTTTTTGCACAAAAGCAGCTGCAGAAAATACATCCCGAAAGTGTGGCACGTTGAGAACATCGCTGTCCTGGTTTGTGTCTTCTGTGGACCTGGACATCACGACGGCCGTCGTGGAGCTGGGCCGTCCCTGGGTCAGAGGTCCCTCTGGCTGGACTGGACTCAGGCGGGGCCTGTGACTAGCAGTCAGGGAGGTGTGGCCCAGGATGGGTCTCAGCCCCCTCGCTGGGGCCCTTTATAAAGGGGAGAACCCTTCAGATGCACACGAGGAGAGCCACCACTTTCACCCTGCCCGTGACAGGGGCCTCCAGGACCGCCCCCCCCCCCCAGCCACAGGAGAGAGGCCGAGGGGCCGAGGGAGGCCAGAGCCCGGGTCACGGAGGCTGCAGCGATGAGGCCAGGAGGCTGGGGCCAGACAGCACAGAGCGGAAGAGGCAGGCCCGGGCCAGGGAGCGAGATGCACGGGCGCCACTGTGCCCTGCCGGGGGCTTCGCTGCTCACGGCTGAGCTACACAGAGCCTCAGTCAATGACGTCCCCACACCTGGTTGTCCTCACGGTGTTTCGGGGAGGCAGCATTGCCAAAGGGGCCTTTTATTTTCTTCCCCTCCCCCTCCTGCTCCCCTCCCTTTCCCAGATGTTTTTTTGCTGTCTGTGTCCATTCGCTGTGTGATCTTCTGTTTCTATTTCTCTTTTTGTCTTCTTGTCTTTCTCCTCTAGGATTCACTGGGATTCGATCCTGGGGACCTCTGATGTGGAGAGAGGTTCCTAGTCAATTGTGCCACCTCAGTTCCCGGTTTCTGCTGCACTTCATCTTGACTCTCCCCTTTGTCTCCATTTTTGTTGAGTCACCATCTTGCTGGGTGACTCACTTGTGCCAGCACTGGCTCACTGTGTGGGCACTTGGTTCACCAAGCAGGCACTCGGCTTGCTGCATGGGCACTCAGCTCATCACATGGGTATTCAGCTCACTGCAAGGGCACTGGTTGCTGTGCAGGCACGCTTTCTCTTCTTTTTCACCAGGAGGCCGCAGGGATTGAACCCAGGTCATCCCATATGGTAGGCAGAAGCTCTATCACTTGAGCCACATCTGCTTTGCTCCACTGATGCCTCGGAACTGAGAGCTTTTATCCTAATAAATTCCTATTTTAAAAGCCACCCCACTTCTGGTATACTGCACTGGCTGGCTTTAGCAGACTAAAACGATTACTCACGTATTAATAAAGGTAAATATATATACATACTCACGAGAGGGCAAAAACGTTTTTGTACTGTTAACAAATTAAGTAAAATTTAGCTTTTTCTCATCCCTTATTTTCAGTTCTATCATATTTTTCAACTAAAGAACAGTTAATGTGGTCACGCTTGTACAGGAATTATAAAATCAGAAGCACACGTGGGGTTAAGTGGTCAAACCTGTCCTCTCTGGGGTTTGGAAGTCCTGAATTTGGTGATGGGTTCCCCAGCACTTTCTCTTTTCACAAAACCTTGAGGTTCCAGGCCAAGGGTGGCCCCCGTACCAGGCCCCCCAGTGAGGGCCCCTGGGTCTCCCGGCTGAGGGGCCATGGGCGGGGACACCAGCACAACTGCCCTGAGCTCAGGGCCCACAGAGAAGGGCAACAGCGAGGACCAGGGGCAGGCCATCTTGCTGGAGATGAAGACTCCTCTGCACTGGCCGCTGTCCTTGTCTGCCCACCACTCGGCCTCTGGGTGGGGAGCTGGGTCCTGTCCAAGAGTGGCCTTCGAGGAGAGACTTGACGCAGCAAAGCAAGGTGTCTGGGGAGAAGGGACACAGCCTTCCCAGGGTTACCTGAGAAGTGGGGAGGAACCTGTGCTCTGGTTCAGCTGGCCATCCCATAAACCCTGGCATTTGAAAAAGAGGAAGAAACACAAACCCAGGGAAAGGGAAAGGAAAGAATTTTACCGGTTCCTTTGATGACCAAATTTATCTAGATAGTATAGGAGTTCCCTAGGGAGCCCCTAATGAATTCAAAGTGAGAAATCAGGTAGCTGCAGGATTTGAGTCTTTCTTGGTCTGATGGGTCACCATTAACAAAAATGTGGTTTGGATTAACTATATATATTATAATCAACAAATATTTATCTATTACACTAGGGATGCGGTTAAGGGACTAGCAGAACAGTAGGATGCTACTAGTCAAATGGCCTGGGAAAATAGGATAGCCCTAGACGTGATGCTAGCAGAAAAAGGAGGCATCTGTGTTATGATTGGAGGTAATTGCTGTACCTTCATCACCAATAATGTGGCCCCAGACAGGACTATCTCCAAGGCCTTGCAAGGCTTAATAGCCTTATCTGAAGGGTTGGGAGAAAATTCTGGCATTGACAACCCACTCACGGATGGTTAGAGAGTGGGTTTGGAAAATGGAAAGGAGTGGCACTTCTGTCCTGACCTCCCTTATTGTAGTGGCTGGGGTACTCGCAGAAGTTGGATGTTGCATCATCCCGTGTGGCCAAGGGTTAGCTCAAAAACTCATTGAAACAGCCCTAACCAAACAGATGCCCACACAGCACAAGCTAAACCACCTGTACCCCCTAAAGAGGAAGATCTCTATGATGAAGAACGTGAGGACGCTCTTAGCAGATCTGAGAAACTAAATTGTGAAAACTAAAAAGAGTCTAAAAGAAAGAGGGGGGACTTCTGGGAAAGGGCTAAGTTTAATGTTCACAAAGCGGAAGCCAGAGCCGAGGAGTGAGAGAAAGGGGTTCCAGCAGCTTTGGTGCACCTGGAATCTGAAAAGTGGCACCAGAGTGCTGGGGGCGGGGTTAAAGTGAGAAGGGTGAATGGTGAGAAGTGGGGGCAGGGCCAATAGTGAAAGGCCGCCAAATTTGAAAAGCACACCAGGACTGAAAGCAGTGCCAAGCCCACCCAGCCCACCTGGGTGAAGAGACTGCGGGAGCAGTGACTGAGAGCAGAACAGGGAACTCAGATGTCTCAGATAGGCTGTAACCCCTGAAGTACCCAAACAATGGGGAACAGGGGAGGCACCTGCGTGTTAGGTTCAGGGTATAAAACAGGGTTTCTTGCTGTTTGGTGCACCAGCCATTTTATCCAGGTCGTGCGCCCATTCTTGCAAGACAGTTAATAAAATTCTTTTCTCCTCCGCAATCGGGTGAGCTTTTGTTTTTTACAGGTTCAGCTTTCTTTCTAACAGGCTGCACTCCCATATGTCCTGGTATGACAGAGGAGTAAGAGGGCAGTGCCCATGGCCACAGGGTCCCAGTCATCAGGCAGGCTCAGCTCGCGGCAGGTGCTTGACAAATGTCTGCGAACTCACCAACCGGCTTCTGGGCTGGGCTTCATTCAGAATCACTTGCTGAGAAAGCCTTTTCGCACGCTATCATTTTTGGATTCAGATGAAAGCTGTGAGGCTTCCTTTTATTCTTTTTCTTTATTGCTTTCTCTTGTTTTTTGTCCATGTGGCTTACTTTTGCCAATACCTGGTTGCATGGGCATCAGAGGCCAGTGGTCGTTTACCTCTGCTTCGGCCATGGGAAAGAGGGAAGGGGCCCCTGCCCACTGCCCCCACCAGGCCACTCGGCTTCCTCTTCTCCCCCTGAACACAGGAGACCCAGCAGCTTTCTTCATGTCAAATGGAAGGCACATTCACGCTGCCCGGGGAAAGCCCCATGAGGCCCAACTACACAAAGGCTGCTGTTCTGCAGAAAGTGAGCGTAGGCCTTGGGTCAAGTAAGATAATAAAAAGGATAGTCCCACAGAGATTCAGCAGGAACCGAATCACTGAGAAATTAAAGCAAAAGAAATGGCAATGATCACAGTCTGAGCCCAGCAGGTGGCAAAACGTGGTGCTGTGCCCGTGCTCTCCACCCCATTGGGCCTGCCTGGCTTGGCGCATGCGTGGCCTGCAGGTGCAGCTGCACCTGGCATTGTCTTCCCCAACCGGGCACCTCCATGATTGTCAACCAGCTGCTATGTGGGAGAGGGGCACAGTACGACGGCGGCGGGGACAGAGCAGACCAGTGTGCTGACATTTCCAGGGAACCACGGGGGGCTGGGGCTTCTTCCAACTTGTGGAGTAAATGTGCAATCTCAGGTTTCTGGCGAATGCGGTGAGAACCAGTCTGAGGTGCTGAGAAAATGTCAAATTTAGCAGCACGGGAAAATGTCTTCTGAATCAGAAGATGGAACTGAGGGGAGTGAAATGAACAGCACAGCACACCATTTTACCAAGTAATAGGTAGGTCCCCTTTACGGGACACTGCTCGGGGCAATATTTTAAAACTACCCAATAAAAACCTGCAGTCATGACAAGCACTGTCAGGAGACAAATCCAATGGCACTTCAATGGACTCTTGTCATTTTTGTTATTTAAAAAAAGGTTAATTTTAATATTCAAGGAGCTGGGTTCTCTGGAAAATAATCAGGTCTCATGTGTATGGTGGCAGCAGACGCCTGCGATGGCGTGTCCAAAGGGGAGCGGATTTGGGGTCTGGGTGGGCTGAGTGTCCACTTCCACATGAGTCTGGATCTAGCAGGCAAACACCCGCTGGACGAGGGAACCTGCACAGCCCACGTCACCCCACATGGAGGCGCAGCTGAGTTTGCCAACGTGAGGCCAAACTCTGCATCAAACAAGGGCAGAAAGTGACTGGAAATTGTGTTTTGTGTCCCAGGGCCACTGAACAAAGTGCCACCAACTGGGCAGCATGAAACCGCAGAAGTAATTCATTCTCTTGTGGTTCTGGAGCCAAAGTCCAGGGCAGGTGTACCTGGGCAGGGCCCGCGCCACCCTCCAGGCCGCTGGCAGCTCCCTGGCCATGGCCGTGCCCCTGCTCCGGCCTCCCTGCCCACCGTGTGTCCCTTTCTCCTTCTCTGAAGGACAGCTGTGAGAGGACGCGGGCCTGCCTCAATCCAGCATGGCCTGGGCCTGCACTGACGGTCTCTGCAGTCGCTGCTCCCACAGGAGACATGGTCATGCGTTCTGAGGGATGCGCACTTCGGGGCTGCTGTCCCACCCAGAAGAGAGGTGCAGAGTAGACCTCGCCTCCCACGCTGGGGCCCTGGCCCCAAGGCATCATGTGGCCCAGGTGACCGCCCTAAGGAAACGGGCTCCGCAAAGTGCTTGGGCATGTGGCAAAAGTGCATGGCTGCGTCGGAAGCATGCCCGCCCATGGCACAGTGTGAACTCAGAGCATATGAAAAACCCTAATCACAGGCGCTGCCTGTTAGGCAGGAGGAGGCCCAGGAAGTGGCCAGCACTTCCCAGCACCACGCCGGCCTCCATGCACTGCATGGCCAGGGCAGAGGCCCCACTGCCCGGCATGAGTTCTGCAGGGGCAGGGAGGCCCACTTGCCATTCCACGTCCATGTCCCAGACCTCAGCACCCAGCGCATGCCCCTGGAGTATTGCCCACCCTGTCAAACTGGACACCGGGCCGGCAATTAGGAGCAATGTGCTCCCCTTTATCTCATCCAACAGCTCAGAAGATAGGTCATCAACCCAAAAGACTGTCCCCCGGCTTTTTTCACTGAGGCTCATTCTCGTTTACATTCCCGGGGGGGAGGGCAAGGACAGTTCAGATGGCTGATCTTATTAAACAAGCACAAATACGTGCAGGCCAGGAAACGTTCCTGCAGGAAATGAAATGTACAGACATTATGTTGCCTTCTTCTCTGACCAAAGGTTGCTACTTGGTGGCAGCCATGCCCCATGTGGGAGGACTGTAGGCCTGAAAGGCACTGAGGAGGCTACCACAGGAGACAGGGTGCAGCTTGTCGGTCACCAATGGAGACTGGGCCCGGGTTGGGGGCTGCTGGACCAGCCCCAGAGCTCCTCTCCGGCCGCAGGTGCCCTGGCTGCCTGGACCCCGTCGGGCAGCAGCCCAGCCCCATACTCTCCCTAAATGAGGCTGAATCTATTTGCATAAATCATGGCTTTACTTTCTCAGCAGATCACCGAGTGGGCACAGATCAGGGATGTGTTTGAAGAATGTTCTTTGAGCTTCCAAGTACCGTGAGGCCTGAGGGCAGGCACAACATGCAAGCTGGACCCCAACATCCCCCCAGGAAGGACAACAGCTAGCAGACAGAAGTGAGCTGCCATCAGGGTGCTACAGAGCCACTGCTACTTTCCCCACTCTGGTTAATTAATAATACCACTATAATTAGTGATCTTTAATAAAAAAATTATGTCAGGGAATTTGGGAAGCTGAAACAATGAGGAGGAAAGGTTACCCATGACCTCTAACTTGACCCTTTGGACATGTGGGGCAGGATAGGTAAGTCTTCACAGTGGGCATCCGGGGCACTGCGCAATGCTCAGCCACATCCTCAGCCTCCACCCACTGACCACCAAAGCTGCCCCCAGGGGTGAGGTAAGGACCACGCTCATGTATTAGAGGCTGCTCCTCAATGCTTCCCTACATATTTACCAAATCAGGTCAAGCAACTGTTCACCCGATGCAGGAGGCACGTCCTCTGCCAGGCACTGAGACTGGGTGTGAGGACCACCGTGGGAACAAGAGAGGGCGGCCACCTTCTCCCGGGCTGGAGATGGCACCAGGGAAATGAAACATACAAACTGTGCAAAGTGATAGGCAGGACCAGGGAGGACCCAGTGACAAGGAGTGACAGGGACAGCCCGGCATGGCCAGGTAGAAGGTGTGGCCCAAGGGAGCTGCCAGCATCAGCAGAGCCCGCCTCTGCCCTCCCACCGTCCACCCACAACAGGTCCTCAGGCACAGGCCGCGCTTGACCATTAGGCCCAGGCAGACTTCTGCCCACTTCAGACCAACCTGTGGCTATTTTCTTTCCCAGTAAACAAAAGCCAGAGAACAACAACCCTAAAAGGTGCACCATCAGTTCAGCCAGACGTATCTGAAAGCGTTTGAAAGGAGCGTGCCTTTTGACTCAAGAATTCTACCACCTGAAGTATCTCCTAAAGGGAGGAAAATTCAAATGGGATTTAACTTGAAGTCTATTTAGCCCAAACCTATTTGTAATTGTGAAACACTGGAACAACTTCCATGGCCAAATATAAGGGATAAGGTAAATTTAGTATGTTATGCTCACACAATATAAAGTTACATTTTGTACATATTTTAGTTTTACGGGACAGCCCCAGGATATACTGTTAAATGAAAAACACAAACTAGAAAAGTGTAAAATAGATATGTGCATGTGTCTGTGATGTATGAACAAATCAAGGTGCAGTACCTTCCATATAGCACCAACTCCTGTGTTATAATGATGACAACATGGGAATTCCACAGGTGACACAGATAGTCAAAAATCAGGTGGAGAGCTGGTAAAGCTTATCTGCCACCAGGAAAATGCAAGTCCCAGTCACAACATCCATCTACACCTACCCCAGGTCACAAGTGAGGAAGCCTGGGAGAAGCTCAAGGGAGAGAACAAGGACCACGACCTCCTCGCAGCCACTGGTGGGAGGAGGAAAAATCACCACAGCTGTTCTGGAGATCAATCTGGCAAAATCTCGATATGGGAAACTCTCTCATGCCCCTGGTGCGGAAATCCCACCCCTCGGCCTCTGTCCAAGGGGAACTCCCACCTCGTGGCCGACGGACCCTTGGACAAGCAGGTTCCATGGCCACAATAGTGCAGAAACATTCGTGACGCCCGCACGCTGCAGGAGGGCTAACCGTGGAATCACACCCTGGAGCGCTAGGTGGGGGCCAAACGTGCTTTATGAGTCACACCTAGAGAGGTTCCAGTGAAAAGCGGTAAGTGCCCAAAAGAGTACATCCATCACGATACCCCTTTATTAAAGTTATAGCAATGGAAACCAAAAGAAACACACATTTTAGTTAAACATGCAGATGTGATGAAATGATATAAAAAAGAAAAGCGGGGGAAAAAAGCATGATGCAGGGTGATGGTTACCTGCGGAGGGGCCAGAGGGCCAAGGGGCCAGGGGTGGGTGGGGAGGGGTTGCCTGGGAGGATGGGTCACTGTGCTGCACGGCCGTCCCACGGGGTTATTACTAAACATAAATCTATAAAAGAGGGGCTGGCATGGCCCCATGGCAGGAAGGGGCCACGAGCCCAGTGTACTGATTACTCTCATCATGAACTGGTCCCCCAGAGAAGGGGTGCTGCAGGCTTTATATTGGGATTCCACTAGCAGCTCTCAGAGCTGAGGACTTGTGCCTTTTACTGCCCATAATCTCAATAGCAAAAACATTTTCCCCCTCTTACCATGGACACATTTTACTGCTTGACTTCTATTTTCAAAAATAGCAAACTTGCAAAAGATGCCAACCCTGTAACATGAACTCAAATGAGACATGGAGAGCCCGTGGCATGTGGTCTGGGGAGGCACCACCTTTGCCCGGCTCACCAGACACGTGGACGCACAGAGACCTTGCGACAGTCCTCCACCTCCTCTGTGCACCACGGGGCCATGCCTTGTGCAGCCCCCACCCTCAACCACCAAAGAACTCAGGCTTCAAGACAGGGCCCCTGTCCCGGCCAACACCAAGGCTGATTTAGGTATGGAGTACCCTGTGTGGCCATGCCCCTGACCTCCTGGAGCTCAGAGCCAGGCATTAAAATACCACCACACGGGATGCTCAGTTTGGTTATGATACATGCGGGAGCCAGGGAGAACCAGGGGCGCTGGGGTGTCTGGGCAGTCAGGGGACCTCTGAGGAAACGGCTCTTACATAGCTTTAAAGGGATAGTGGGAGGGGGGTAAGCAGGTGAGGAGGGGGAGAAGATGCTTTCAGGTATAGAAACAGTAACTATGAAATTCCCAAGGCCTGAGCCAGGCAGGTGGCAAGGTAAGGCCAGTGTGGCCAGAGTGGACAGCAGCAGAGGGGCAGCCAGGAGGTGTGTCCGGGGAGAGCAGAGAAGCCCATGGCACATTCTGGAATATGACAGGACAGGAATTTGGAGCAGCGCAGCCACTGTCAGCTGAGCATGTCCCAGTTAAGGTGAAAGTGAGCTGATGAGACAGGGAAAACACATTAGGCCAAAACCTAAGTGGACGTGGGGATTCAGACAGGCCAGGGCACAGCAGGCCCAGGCAGGGCTGCCCTGAAGGGAGTTTCCAGCCTGGTGATCTGAGCACTGGGAAGGAAGGGAAGGTGACTGACTGTGGGGAGAGGAGGAAAAAGGTCAGGGCCCACTAAGATGGGAGTCTCAGCCCAGACAGCTGGGACTTCCACGTACACGCCCATGGCAATGGCTGAACCAAATATAAACCCCTCCTCTCATCACCTCCAGAAGGCTCCAGGGAAAGGCGGCTTGGTGGGATGGGTGTAATGCAGGATGCAAATTCAATACATCTTGGTGGTTCAAACAAAAATCCAAGTTATGAATTTTGTTTAAAGTGTGTTGGAGCTGGTAGTGCCTCTGATGCCCGGTAAAAATCAATGCAAATCCTCTCTGGAGCCCAAAACTTTATTCTTGGCTTCAAAAGAGTCTTAGCAGCAATACCCCAAGGAAAAAGAACAGCTTAGAGATAAATACAGCTACATATAAACCAGAGATCAATATAACTAAATCTGAGCACACAAGGAGCAAGGCATTATGCACTAGAACAAATAGTAATCACAGAAAATAGAAACATAAGTACACACATCACAATTGAAAATTATCATATTTGGGTTCTGAGATAACTATGCCTATTACATTCAAAGAGATTTTTTTTTAAACTTTAAATTATCTGCAATGAACAGAAAACTATAAAAATAACAAAGTATTTGAAAATGAATCAAATATAACCCCCAAAAATGAAAAGCACACAAACGGCTATTAAAAACTCAATAGGTGGGGAAAAGGGCAATGTAGATACTACTGAAGAGAGAATAGGTCAATTGGAAGACAGAAGAGTATTTAGACTACAGTACAGACAAAGAGATTGGAAAGAAAATGTTAAGAGAGATACAGGATAGAATGAGAAATCCAGATACCTTGAGAGTAGTTCAGAGAACACTGCAGATTGAAGGCCCCATATGTTCTCTGGTCACCCCCAGATTTCCAGTTCCCAGATATGACATGGAAATGAATGGCAGAAGCTCATGAGGGATGGTGCAGCACCCCCCCCCCCCATCCTGATCAGTCTGAATGAGATGCCGGGTCTTGAGCAACACCAGCCCAGCCTAATACCTGCTGCCCCCTTCCTTTGGCTTCCATTCACTTCACCTCTAGGTGGGGCAAGAATGGACACCACTAACACACTGACCTTGGGGCAAGTCCGCTCCCCAGGTGACTGGCCTTCTTTCAACACCAGGAATTTCTGTTCACTTGCTTGCTTTTCCTTTCAGCATATGAATCACTCAATCTTCTTATAATCCTGATGGAATAATGACCTCTACCTCCTATCCCGTCTTTTGCACAATAAGCTATTAGTAGATACATTGAGTTTGAAAAATTCCATTAAGTATCTAAGTAGTTAATCATCAAGTAAAATATGCTTTGAATTCTTGCTTTTCTTTCTTTCCTTTTTTTCTTTCTCTTATTTATCTTTTTGTTACATTTAAGCATCCAATGAAATGAAATATTTTGCCAAAGGTATTATATATCATTTCTATTAGAAATTTCTGCTTACAACAGTGCTCTTTAAAAATAGCTCTCTGAAAGACAGTATCTGATTAAGGTTTTTCCCTGCTACTCAAGTCTGTAAAGGCAAAAAAAAAAAAAAAAAAAAAAAAGTAAATTCTCCCACATTCCTTTGGGTGGGGGGATGGCTGGCTCAAATTTCCAAAGCAGGGCTTCTCTGAGGCTGCGGGCCCACTGGACTCTGTAGCAAAAGCCTCGGTAACTTGTGCCATTTTTGCCCCATGCTTTAAGCCATACTGTAAAGGAGGCTGGCATGTTCTTTCCTCATTTTATTTCTTCTCTTCCAAAACCAAAACTCTTCTCCTTAAGTGGATGTTTTTGTTTATCTTAAACAGCTGGGTTGTGTGTGATGGACTAATTATTTCCTCACAGTCCAAAACAAGCCCAAAGTAATTATCTACAATTGTCTGCACTTGCTTTCTCCCAAAGAATGCATTTTTTTCTCTCTCAAATTTCAAAATCTGAGATCCTGATTGGCCCGTGATGATGTCATCTATAAAAATAAGCAGGAGCTCATATTAGGTCCCCATCACCAAGACTTTGGGACCTTTCAGTGCAGAATGTACAGCTGCTTCTTTGAAAGATAAATTAGGGAGGGGTCAAGAATCCCAGTCTCCAGTCATGACCACTGTTTCGCAAGGGCATGCACCCTCCCTCCCTCCTTCCTCTCCAAGTGTAAGAGGCTCCTTCCTGAAAGCCCACCTACCCCTTGCAAAGTAAGGCTCTGATTTCCCACCTGCCATGTTCAGGCAGCCAGAGTGTGGTTTTCACATGTTTGCTAGATTATCGAGTATGATACTCCAGTGTTTTCATTTCATCTAAATTTGCCCACTTCCTTCCTTGCTCTGGGTGAGAATTTCTGGTGACCTCTTCAGCAGGTGGGGGACAAATAATGCAGACACAACCTAGCACAGGTGCCTTATTTCTTCCTATAACCAAAAACCTTTCACTTGCCGAAGCTGCGATGGGCCCACACCTCCTTTGTGATGCTGTTAAAAATCTCCAAGGTGTACTAACCATGCTGGCTGCCCAGACTGAGCCCTCTAACAGTTCAGATGGTTTTTACAATGTAGACTGTGGGAAAGCGGATCTGGACTGTGAATGACAGCTTTTTATTACAACTGCCTCCCAGCCTCCCAAAGATATTATCTTCCTGTTGTTGCCTCTTGCCAACAACATCCTGAAGGAGCTGGAGCAGGGGATGAACAAGTGGGAGGAGAAAGCAGGGTTTTGCAGAATGGCAGTTGTTTCTGGAAGGTGCCAGAGAAGGCAGAGCGGTCCGTGGATCAGCAGCCCCTGAACTGCGTGACTTTATACCAGTTGGAAAATGCATCTGCCATGGAGACCGATCAGGGGAGATCATCACAGCTCTATCAAGAAGTGGTTGTGAAAGTGGGATGACACTGAGACAAGTGTGATTAATCTGCAACCAGTGTCTATTCAACTACTGAGGCAATGATAAAGGTATTAATTTAGCTGCAAACATTAAATTGTGTACAGTGAGATGGATTTTTTAACAGTTCAGTGTGGCATAACTTTAATGCAGTACATTAAAATCATTCATTACAATGAATAGCTTAATGAGATCTGAAGCATCGAGCAGGTTCCCTATAAATGTGTGATGAAGTGAAGCAGCCATTGCCATCACTGAGCATAAATTATGCAAAAATAATATTCTTAATACGTCTCATCCTGTGCATTGTTGCTTTTGTTGAATATTCAAAGGGATGGCTTTCCAGAACAATATCAAATTAATCTGTGAAATAAAAAAAAGTCCTTGGAAAACTGATAATCTCTTTAATGTAGGGTTACCTTCTCATTCCTCCCCACGTTGGATTAGCCAAAATCCCATACTGCAAAATCCCAACTATTGTGTTGTGGATTTCCAAAAGATTCTGAAGGCTCTCATCATGCCTGATAGAAGATCATGTATTTCACAAGGAAAACACTTTTCCTCCTAAGCCAGCTTCCCATCATACCTGCTATTGTGTATCAATGAGCCCAAACAGCTCAAAACATGTCACTCTCATTCATTTAATGTATAGGCACAGACAGCTACTGCATGCAAAGCTTTCAACAAGGCCCTTTCTAAAATAAATCATTTAAGTGAAAAGTCTGTGGAAGGTAACGTATCAATTATCTGCCTAAATATAGATTCCAGGGAGCCTCTCAGAGGCGTTCCTGTGCTCCCTCTTTATTCCCACCACCTGAAGCCAGTGGCTGAGCACAGAAGGGAAAATGCAGTTACTGCCAGTTCCCCTCACTGGCTTCACGGGAACGTTGACCGCTCCCCTCTGGTGTCGTGGTGACAGTTCCTCACTTGCTGGCGGATCTGGAATGCCCTTGTATTTCCCAGTGAGCAAGCATGGAACACAGCTTTACACTGATGAGGCTCAGTGGGTGGGTTCTGCCAGGAAACGGAGGCAAACTTTGGATTAAGCACCTGTGCTGAGAGCCACAAAGTGTGTCCAGGTCGTTGGAGAGAGCTCTCCAGAGCTGTGGTCATGGAACTCGCTACAGAAAGAAATGCCTTCTTAAAAAATAAACCCACAACTCCACTGTCGACAAAAGCAACGCAGTCAAGCCTGCCTATCGAGGTCCGTCTCCTCACCACCTATGACCAGTGCTCCTGGACATCCACCTTCTCCAAGGGCTCAAGTCCATTCTGCTCCTTTGCTCCCAGGACCCAACAGGCCGGGAGAGGCAACTTCCTGTGTGAATTTTCCTCTTTCCTCCAAAACAAACACCTCCTCACTGTGACAACCTTCAGAGAGAGGCATAATCTTTACTTCATCTTTTTTTACCTTATGCCAGAATACAAGGTAAGAGAACATTAACAGAATTTAAAGCAGCAACATCACCCCAGAAAGGGAAGGCTGCTGACGGAACAAAACCTGGGGCACTGGGTTCCTCAGAACGTCTTCAAGAGATGCTCCACATGACAGAATTTAAAACCCAAACCGTGTTCCCTGCCTCCTCCCGCAGCCACTTGGCCATTCACGACCCACACACGAACGTGAAGAGTAAAACTACAGGTGCCAACGAAAAGAACACCAAACACCGTCGCTGGCCGGCTGTGACCAGGCCTGTGCAGAACACCTCACTGACGGCCACCAGAGTCCTGGCAGAAGGCGGCATCTCAGGACAGAGAAAACCGAGGCTCTGGCAGTGACCTAGATTGCCAGGCTGCCCAGAGCAAGACACCAGGAGCTGGGACTTGACCCAATTACACGCTTACACGCTGAGGCCGTGGAAAACATTCAAGTCAAGGCGCCATCAGGTGACGCTTCCTCCCCGAGGACGGGCTGCCGGTGACCCCGGGCTCCTCTGTCACAAAGCAAGGCATGTGGTGGCATCTGCCAGGCTCTCCCTTCTCTCGGGGTTCTTTCACTTCGGCTTCTTGTTCTGCTTCCTCTCCACTTCCATGGCTATCTCTTTGCATTTCATTCTTCTATAAAGGGCTCAAGGCCCACCCTGAAGGAGGTGAGCCGCGTCTTCACTTACGGCCCTGCTCACCTTCAGAGCCCCCTTACAATAGGTCCACACCCCAGGAACGGGCTAACTAGAGAACACACTTTGCTGGGGTCATCCAGCTTCCAACCATCACAGGAGGTGCCATGACTTGCTCCGCATCATGAGGACGGATGGTGGGAAAGCAGATTCACACCAGGTAAGACTCCAAGCTCACCCTCCAAGCTAAGGAGGAAGGCTTGACGGGGTCTGAACACCTGCTGTTCCTTCTACTACTTCCTTGACATCCCGCAGAAAGTTCCATATCCCCACTGCGCAGAAAGCTCCACATCTCAATGCACAGAAGTTCCATATTCCAATGCGCAGAATATTCCATATTCCTGATGTGCAGAAAGTTCCATATCCTGATGATCTCCCAGCATCCATGTCCTCATGCTAACACCCTGGCTAGTCAGTCAGTTGGAAGGCGGGGAATAGCCGGGGGCTCATGTGAGGGACAGAAAGCACCTTTGCGTCCCCCTGCCAGGTGCCAGCAGCTCTCCTACTCTGGGCTCATGTTCCGCCTGCCAGAAGGGCCCCTTGGCACTTCCGACCAAGCCTGGCACCCTTCAACACCTGGAGGTGAGGACAACACCGGGCATCTCGGACCTGACCTGCACCCAGTGCATCTCACGTGATCGGCTGCTGCTGAGGACTAACGGATGGGTCTTTCCACAAGGGTGACAGTGTCACTGCCAAGCAAAGTCCAGCTGAACGGAAACCAGATGTGGCTCTCGCCTCAGGTGTCCTGGCATTGGAGCCCAAAAGTCCCACCACGCCAGGGACAAAGGCTTTGCTTCGAGTTAGAACGACAACCTCTTCCCATCGACTCTGACCCCTGCAGTGTGACTTCATTCTCTGCCCAGCAGAGACACGTCCACGGCAGCCAGGCCCCGTTGAGAGGCTATGAGACCTGCAGCAAATGCATGTCCCCCCGTGGAACGTTCCAACACCCACCACACACCTGCTCCTCGGACTTCTCCTCTCCAACCAAGGCCCTTCAGAGAACTTGAGCAACACAGCCGCAGCCCAACGTGGCCCAGGAATCCTCTCAAGACCCCAAGTGCACTAGGGGCTTCAGGAAGGTTAGCACCAAGGGCATCTGCGTCACTGGCCATCGTGGTAAATTCCCACCACCAGGGAACATGGGGACAGCGCAGGCCGCGGGCACCTGGGCAAACAGCGACAGGAGCTGGCTTCCCCAGCTCCGATTTCAGGAGTTTGAAATTCCTCTCTGTGGCCTCGGTGCCGTCATCCATGGTGTTATTCTCTCCTGGTGCATGGATTCCATGAACTGGGCTGAACTTTCCAGGCGACTCCACGAGAGCATTGGGCTTTGGGGCAGAGCACAGGGTGAGGAAACGAGGTGCTTCCCACACCTACTGTCCCATCAGGCCCACGGGTGAACGTGGGACGCGCTCGATGATGAGAAGCTTCCTGAACCTGCAGGAGATGCATGGGGAAGTCACATATTCTCTGGCAGTGCAGCCTTGCTGGGGCCTCTTGTCCCTTCCCAGTGTCCACTGTCAGTATTGACACCCGAGCCAGGAGGTGACGGGCCCATCGGGCAGCGCAGGGGTATAGACTTGCTTGGGCTCCCTCGCCGCCGGGGGCCACGGTGAGGTCCCCAAACTTGTGTCCCTAAATGTGAGCTGGAGGGGATAAGGCGCCCTCGCTGCATTGCTGGGGCCATGGATTGACACAGGATGTGGAGCACGTGGCCCGATGCCTGCCCAGGGCCTGCAGAAGCCACCCTGGCCTGCTCTGTGCACACAGGGGAGCTCAGATGGAGCCCCCCATGGCCACCCGCTCCCCCAACAGCCATTACAGTCCCAGTGCCCACCCCGGGCTGCGTCTCAGTGGTGGGTGGAATGAGCAGCATCTTAACCACTGCCGCAGCAGGCGCTGCACTAGGGAGGGGACGGGAGCGGAGGCTGCAGCCCCCCAGGCTCACCCTGAGTTCCAGAGGAAAAGAGAGCAGCCCCTGGCCCCCTCCCTCCATGCACAGCCAGGCAGGGCAGGAGAGGGGGGTCTTCTCTGCAGATGCTGCCACTCCCCTCTGCTCAGCCTCTGCACCTGTCACCTGGCTGAGGACACAGGCAACCCCTGGGGCTGAGCAGGGCTGGATGAAGTCTCCGGTGTGAGGGGCTGTGCCCCCCCCCCCCGTTTGCAGATGTAAAGGCCGAACCACACCCAGGGAGAGAGGAGCCCACGGAGGCCAGGACGCCACACTGGTGCCTGAATGAGCGCGTGCTCTTGAACGCGGGACCTGTGAGATGTTTGGGGACGAACTCCTTGGCTGGTATCCCAAGTCACCCTCTTCCCAGCCAGGGATGCTTAAGCAAGTTGCTTGACATCTCTACACGTCAGTTTCCCTATCCATAAAGTGGGATGATGCTGCTGACAATGATGAGGAGAGCATAATACCCACAAGGGCTGCGGACGGGACTGTGTGACACATGGGGAGCATCTTGTGAGGTGCTGTGCAAGTGTTCAGAATGTCCTCTGATTACCAAGCTACAGCATCTGTTTATCACTCACCATGCAGAACTTAATTCAGAACAGCAGTTCCCAAAGTTCCTACACCAAATCTGTAGGAATTCCCCAGACAGGGAAGGGCTGAAGTCAATAAAGCAGAAACTGCTTGCTGTGGGACTTGTCAGGGCCTTTACCTAGTATATTTAATGTTCTGGTATGCATGTCACATTCCCAAAGAGGTGAGATTATACAGTGCTCGCAAACCCTAGGCAAGCCTCTGTATTCATCCTCACACACACAAATACACACATGTAACTGCACGTTTTTTTAAAAGGAGACTGAACCACGGTGGCATCCCAAGGAACATGTTTTAAGAGTCATCAGCAAATGGAACAAGGAAAGAACAATAACACAGAAGCAAAGACGGTGAAGGTTCTCTTTGCCAAGGGGTGACTGTGCCTTCAGAATCCACAAAATCGGCCTCACCTCCCTCTGGGCTCCTAAGGTGAGGCCCGCAGGTCCCAGGTCCTGAGACCAAGGTGAGGAAGACACTTGTTTCCCAGGAAACCAGCTGCCCTGAAGTGCAGGTGAAATAAAGGGCAGCTCCCTGGTCTGCATCCAGTGCTCATGAGGCCAAGGAGCCCATCCTCCCCCTCCCCCTCACCTTCCCCCCTCCTCCCTTCCCTCCCCCTCTCCTCCAACACCCTGCCCCTCATTCCCTCTCCCTCTCTCTCTTACCCTCTCCTTCCTCCTCATCTCCCTCTCCCCCTTTCTATCCCCTCCCCACTCCTTCTCACATCTTGTGCTTTCAAACAGCAGAAACACAAGTTTCAGGCCCTCTGCTACTGCCTAAAAGTTTAAGTTGGCTCCATATTTCACAAAAGTCAACGCATTCCTAAGGGACCACCATGTCATCACCATAACACTGTGCTTATAAATCAACGCAGCAAAACCAAAATAGCACTGCTGCGCCCCACTCTCTCCTTGTGAAGAGAGAAAGCAAAATCAACACGAGGAAGAGACCCTGGCACCCACCGAGAATGGAAAGGGGGATCCTTCACACTTGGACCTCTGCACCATGGGAAAACCCTAGAGTTCTTCTCATCACAAGCCCCCGCTTTGGGAAGCCAAAACCAAAGAGTGTGGACATAACATGGTCTGAATCCACCTTTGCCACCCTTCTGGCCATCCCAGGTCAAACTCAGCTTCTTTCCTACACCAGCCACCTCCCCCGATGCCCCTGCTCATTGGCTGCACCAAGCTCTCACCCTCACCCCTCACCAGAGACCATGCCCACCCACCCAGTCACCCAGGCCCCAGCGATGCAGCCCCGCAACCCATCCCCATGCACCTCACCCACGATCTGCATGTTCGGCTGTGGAGCTGTCTTCTAGCAACTTCCATACCAGGGCCCAGGTTTAAGTCTCCGCAGCTTGAGTAAGTTGCAACCCTCCTCCCTGCAGCAGGCGGTGCCCATGACAAGAGCCGCTGCTTTCCAGCGATGCACCTTCAAGGGGGCTGCCAGGCCCCCATCCCCAGCATCTGCCACACCCATGCCTGGCTACTCCCAGCAGATTCTAAGTCACAAACTGGCAGCTTCCAGGCCAGATTTTCAGCCCAGAGATGTGCTGTTTGGCTCAGAGAATGTTAAAAAATAAACCAGGAATTTTTACATCAAAATCCAGATTGCCCCATTTTCTTGGAAAGTGGAGGTGCCAGGAAAGTCTACATCTTGGGAGGCGACAGGTGACGGCGCCACTGTGGAGGTAGCATGTGGATTCCCAGCCTGGCCGCAGGGCGCTGAACTGTCCTTCCAGCTCAGTCCTTGGCCGCCTGGCCTGGAGGCACGGACATCCTGCTGCTTTGGATTCTGGGTGTGGGAACCTCGTGCCACAGAGACAAAGAGCCTGGGGGTGAGCGGTCCATGCCAGGTACAGGGGGAGCTGGAGGAGCCTGTCCCCACCGCTGGGAGCTGGGTCTCCCAGGAGCCACCGACAGCCAAATGCATCCCCTGAGAAAGGAGGGTGGAAGAGGCTGGGGGCCTGGTACCCCCTGCGAGAGGCCAGGGACATCCTGGAGACTTGGCCTTCCTTGTCACTTACCCCACCGCACCCGGGGCACTGCTATTCTGCAGAGACTTTTGGCACCCAAAGGCTTGTTATTTGGAGACACTGGTGAAGTCCAAGGCCTGGCTCTGAGGACCACGTGACTTCCAGACCACACCCACCCCAGTCCCCTGTTCACCTGGGTCTTGAGCACAGTCGCCTCAGGACAGTCATTTTGGACGCTCCAGTGAGACCAAGAGAAGCTGCGCCGTCCACTCGGGGGCCCCCCTGGGCCTCGGAGCAGAAGGGCCTCCCTGGTCTCCGGCCAGGAAGGGCGCCTGCAAGCTGCAGCCTGAAATCACCACAGACACACCAAAGGACCGCGTTCTGAGCCCCCAAACACGTCCTTCGATTTCCAGAACGAGCCCTTTCCATCGCCGTCTCATCTGGGGCAGCCTTGGCTGGACAAGGCAGCAGAAGGAGGTGCATCAGGAAGATGTCCCCAGCCGAGCGTGCAGCCCTGCATAGTCAAGCACAGGGGAGCCTTCGGGTCTCCACAGCCTCAGCTCAGGACGAGCTTACGGAGGGGTCGATGCTCAGAAGTGGAAGGACAGGGCAGGAGCGAGGTCTGGGGATGGGCAGGTGTGGTTGGGGGGGAGGTCACATGCTTAAAAGAAATGAAGCAGAAGTCAGCATGGTGCCTCCGTGGCCCCCTGCCCCCTGGCCAGGTCACCGCCCAGCGTTCAAACACCAGGACCAGCCCTAAGGCCGCTGGACAGAAGGTGCTAAGGGACAGCGGGTTTCCACCCAGGTCCAACACAGGGCGTGAGCCAGAGAACAGCAGCAGCTCCCGAAAGGCCGGGATGCGATCAGCCTGACCAGCACCCCCATAGCACCCAGTCAGAAGTGAGCCCCCGACACCCCATCAGAGCCCTGAGCAGAAGGCACACGAAGGGAGAACCTGCCTGGTGTGAATACTCCCACCGCCGCCACCGTCGTCGTCATCAAGTTACACGCGGGTACCTGAAGCCAGCACGGCCACAGGGGCAGTTTGATTAAACTGAGACCTGCTTATCTTCCTGTGCTTCAGTAACAGCTTAATAAATAAAGGGAGTCAGCCCTAAGATGCAGGTGCAAAATGGAAAACACCTGGGCTTCTCCATTTTATGCCCATCCTTCTTCAATTATCAGGCTTTCATATTTTCTTGCTTGTCAGTTCCAGGCTCTGCCCCCTCCAAGAGGTGGGAGAAAGCACATCTTTGCCATGAAAGGAGCCTTTCTGGGAAGGAGGTTCTAGGGGGGTGCACTGGGACAGCTGTCCCCACTCCCACTCCACCAGCCCACACGAACACACACACACACACCTCTAGCCTTTCCCAGAACATACACACACATTCACAGTAAGACCACAAGTTGGGTGGACATGGAGAGACATATCTTAGTAAAATGGGGGACAACAGAGCTAGAGGTAATGGATTTAGCCCAGGCAAAACAGAAGGAAGAAGACAGCAAACCAGGGCTCGGCGGAGGAGGGACATTTGAACGAGGAGGGCCCATGCGCCTAAGATTCCCACAGGCAGATGCGCAGGACAGGCGGGGGTGGACAGCGAAAGCAAAGGAACAAGAGCAGGAGGGGGGTCCCTCCCAGATGGGCCAGGGAGGAGGCTGGAAGTGGCAGGCGTGGCCCAGGGCATGAGGAACGTGCCCTGGGACCACAGAAGGCTCGTGGCATGCTAGACTTGATCTGTGTCTTCCAAGCTTCTGAGGGTTCTAAGGGCCTCACAGGCCACTGTGCCAAGATGGCCGCAGCTACTTGGAGATCTGAGAGTCCAAAGGTCCAGGCACCAAAACAGCAAGGGAAAAGGCAAAAAGCACGACTGATCCATGGAAAAAGCCTGTGGCATCTTGCTGGTCCCACTCCTCCACCTGGCCAAAGTCCCCTTACCCTGTGCCTAGTACCCAGGGGATGCTGGAGTAACAGGCCCAGGCTCCATACCCAGGGGATGCTGGAGAAATGGGCCCAGGCTCTGTACCCAGGGGATGCTGGAGTAACAGGCACAGGCACTATTGCCCAAGTGTGCCGGAGTAACAGTCCCTGGCTCTATACAAAGGGGTTCCTAGAGTAAAAGGTCCAGGCTCTGTGCCCAGGGGATGGTGGAGTAACAGGCACAGGGTCTGTACCCAGGGGATGCTAGCATAATGGGCCCAGGCTCTGTTACCCAGGCCAAGCAAAAGTTAACAGGCCCAGGCTCTATTACTCAGGCTGTCCTAGAGTAACAGGCCTAGGCACTATTACCCAAGTGTGCTGGAGTAACAGGCCAAGGCTCTGTACCCAGGGAGTCCTAGAGTAAAGGGCCCAGGTTCTGTACCCAGGAGGTGCTAGAGTAACAGGCCCAGGCTCTGTATCCAGGGAGTCCTAGAGTAACAGGCCCAGGCACTATTACCCAAGTGTGCTGGAGTAACAGGCCAAGGCTCTGTACCCAGGTGGTCCTAGAATAAAGGGGCCAAGCTCTGTTATCCAGGGGATGCTGGAGTAATGAGTCAAGGCTCTGTTACCCAGAGGTTCCTTGAGTAACAGGTCCAGGCTCTGCGTCCAGGGCGACTGTTGATGGGCCTCCAGGTAGGTCCACCCCATCAGGGCAGCTGACTCGGCCCCAAGGACCAGCCCCGTGAGTCAGTCACTGCACGCCAGCCCCTGGAGGGTGCCAGGCATCTCGGGCATGGCCTGGCCTGGCCTGGCCAAGCAGGGAGACAGCAGTGCATGCCCACTCACCCCACACCCACGCAGGGCCCGGCGCCTTATAATCACTGCTCAGGTGTGGCCTCCTAACCCTCTCCTCCCCAGTCCCCAGGTAGAGCCCAAGATTAGCACCTTGATCAGAAATGCCCATGGTCAACCGGGCTCCAACAGCTGTCTAACAGAATACACCCAACCCCAAAGCTCAAGATGACTCAAAAGCAGCAGCAGAACACACACGTGGAAACAGGGTTCCCCAGAAACTGTGAACATGCCCTTCTGGCCTTTCACTGTCACTTGAGAGTTCAAACAAAAATGAGACTTTCATTGATGCTCAGGAAAATAAAAATAGATCACCAGGATCCAAGGCAAGCCTCCAGAAGAGGTTTTTCTGTTCTGAAAGATGGGAAAGGAAAGTTTCCCTAAACAGGTTATCATGCTAACGCTGGAAAGCACTAGACTTATTTTTTAAATAGCAAAACTACAATTACCTCTGCACGCCTGGAATCACCACTGCAGTGCTGCATCAGGAAGTGGTCATGGATGACAAAGCAGGTAAGGGCATCTGCAGCATGCCAGACAGCAGCTTATAGAAATCCAGCTGCACTAATCTTCCTCCTTACATCAGAAATCAAATAACTTCCTGGAGAGAAGCTACAGTCTCATGAAGAGCAATTCCACTGGGAGACAGGAGTTTAGATTAATGCACAATATGGTAGGAAATAAACTGATAAGCATTTGCCCCCACAGCTACTGGCTGGTGTTCAGAACCCAGGCTCTCTCAGCAAGAACAGCAAGTTCTGGAATTGCACACAGTCTCACCACTGGCACTTGCCATCCACCAGAAAACTGGGAATTTTCGCAATCAAAGGTGCCCTCGCTGATGATGCCATTTTCCAGAAACAAACTTTTGTCCTGCATGGCATTTATGTGACAAGGAAATAATATTATTTCAAAAGCCATAAGGGAGCAATACATTAAGACAATTTCTAGATAAGCACATGGAAGGGAAACTACCTATAAAATAACCACCTTTCAGAGTGAGAAAACAATGTGATTGTCGGCCCAGTGGAGAGGAGCCAACGGCCCCTCCACTCCAAGGCTGGAGGAAGTAATTCGTCAGTGGCCCCTGGAAGCCCCAACCCCAGAAATCCATGGGGTGATGTTTGACTCACAGGACATCGAATGCTACCCTTCCAGAATCCTCCCTTCAGAGCCCAACAACGGGGCAAGTCTCCAGCAATCCTGAGTGCCAGCAGACCACAGCCCTGCGTTCCCTGGAGAGCAGAGGCCTGGCTTGATGAGGAGCTGGCTTCCCAGCTCTCCTCTTGAAAGGGGGTGAAAAGCCATTAATGCCACAATTTTAAGAGAAAGAAAGCAGCAGCCCAGCCCTGCCCCACGCCCACCGCCCCCTTTCCACACGGCGGGGGCTATCCTGGGCACACACCTGGCAGGCGAGGAGACCGGGTCCACCCTAAATTCTCACTTGTGACCTGGCAAGAGGCGAAACCAGGTGCTCTCACAGCGTGATGGGATTGTCTTGTCTGTGGCACGTGTTTTCATGCTCCACGGGGAAAGTTCAAGCTCCAGATGGGCAGCACCAAGAAACCCAATTCTGATTTTAAGTTCACATGGAGGATCACAGGTGGGAGTGCCAGGTGGGACATTAGGTGAGCGGGGAAGGTGTGGGGAATGTACAGGAGCTGTGGGACCTCCTGCGTGGGCACCCCCAGGCCACCATGTCGCCCAGCCCCACCCTGTCCACCTGTGGGCACTGCCACGGGGAGCCTGGGGGGAAGTGCAGTGTCCACGTAGGTGGGAAGAGCATCATTGCCAATGGACCACAGTTAACACAATGGAGGGTGCCCGGCCAGGCAAGCACTGGGAAATGGCCACGCCACCGGTGGTCACTTCCTAAGCTGGGCTCTACATGTTCCCACTACCCACACAGCCATTCTCTCTGCCCGCTCACACTCAATCCCAGGTAGAGCAAAGAAGATGGGCAAGTGGGGGCAGGAGAGCGAGATGAGGACGTCTTTATTACCCAACCCTGGAAAACCGTAAGAAACCCTAGAGAGTTCCAGAAATACCGTGTCCTGGAATTTCAACCTAAAAAAGTGGAGATAAGCCTGTTCTAGCTTCAAGGGGCTGCAACCAAAATCAGTGCCATCACTTTTAAAACCCTGAGATTTTTAGAGAACGTGCTTTCTAGATTTTTAGAGAATGACATGCTTTATATAATAGTATTTAAAATGTAAATCCTAGTGATAGAGTCACAGGTAATTAAGGTTTATTGAGATAGGTACATCTATATGCTATGGACCATGATTGGTGGTAATAGTCTGATGATATTATCTCATAATCTGTAAATAATGTTCCACCATGGTATGGAGTTGTATGGGAAATCTACACATCTGTATGATTGTTTTCCAAGTTCACAATATCTGTAACAAAAATATATTTAAAAATAAATTATAGGTTGGGGGAAAAATACACCAAATGTAAGGGAAGGACTAGAGTTGGTAGTAATGTTTTGACGATGCTCTTGCATAGTTTGTAAACAGTGTTTCACACCAATGCAAAGAGTTGCTGGAGGGGTGATGTATGAGACCCCGTGTGATGTTATGTATGTTTATTTTGTAAGTTCATGATCTTTACTATTCACTTACTGTTTGTGTGTTCATGTATGAATGATAAACTTCAATAAAAAAATAAATAAAAATGGGCTTGTGGTTTCTAGGACAGCCAATTCAGAGTATCTGTGAAATTTAAACCAAAAGTACCCCAGCAGTCACTCTTCCACTTCAGAGATGCCCCTGCCTTCCCCGAAGGCACCACTCGCCCAGGAGAAAAAGTACCTGCGACTCAGCCAAGACCTCCACACATACAGTTCCAAGGACACGCAACTTCAAGACACATCAGAGGCCTCTGTCGTTGAGCGGCAAGTCTTATGAGCTATTTTTATTAGCCAGGATTCAATAGAAAACTGACCTTTACCAGCCATTAACCTTTCGAGTGCATGCCTCTATTCTCTCCCCCATGTGGAAGTTTATCTCACACTTTTGTGCAGATCAATGGTCAAGCTGTCAGGCTCCTTTAGGAAAAAAGAAGGCAAGTCGCAGCCATCCTTCATCAGCAGCCGCTCTGTTCTCCAGAAAACTGAAGATCTATAATTTGATGGACTTTTGATCACAATTTTATAGCCTTCAGCACCTCCCTGGTATTCCATTTGTATCTTAATATATGAGAACTAAATAAGACAAGTTTTATAATCCCATCTTTGTACCTGGAGGGAGGTGGGAAAGAACAAAGAAGTACAGCTTTCTACAGCTTGGATCCCACCGATGAAGCTCTCCTGGGAACAACATTTTTCTGACTTCTCAGCTTTCCAGGCTCAAGCATTAAATATGGCCCAATACAATCCAATTATATCAAGACCCCATTAATAAATAACTTACGTTAACGTGCTGCCCCCGCCACGGGCACGTACAGAACTTTAACGAAGCTGCTCGGTCATTTATTTATTCAGTTTTAAAAACATGCCTCTGGTCACACATTCCACATGGAAAGGCCAATAAGGAAAAAGCTATTAGATCAAGCCCCCCATCTGATGGGAAAATCACTGCCCCAGGGGTCAGCTCCCAGCCACATCCTGGGAGACAGGACCTTGGAGTGGGATGGCCTGGGGAACTTGGGGTCACACATCGGCAATGGGGGCCGAGTGGCAATGAAGGGCACCTCGTGGCTCTGGCCCTGCTGGAGCAGGAATGTGCCGTTTCCAGGCCCAGGTGGCTGTCAATCCTGTGCACAGTGCCTGAGGGAGAGTGGGGTGCTGGGCCTGATGATTCCCCGAGAGCCAGTAGCAGGTAAGAAGCCTGGCAGTCTCTCTGGGAAGACCCGGGCTCCACCCAGCTGGCTTCCTCCTGCTGAGTGGATAGGGACCCCATGATTTACATTAATAAGTATCAAGAGCGACACCCAGCAGCATAAGCCGCCCATTCGGGGCTTCTACGGCTGGGCGGTGCACGGCATGCTTTATGTGCATCATCCTGCTGAATCCTCTAAACCTCCCTCTGAAATGGGAACTGTCACTCCACTCAGTCAAAGGGAAGCACGAGAAGACAGGATGACAGGATGCACCCAGTGCCATTAGCTGGTAACTGGGGGCTGAGGTTGGAGCCCCAGGAGTGCACCAGACTCTGCAGCCTGCACTCTGGATCATGGGGTGCACCAGCCTGCAAGCGGGGAGAGCCTGGTTCTGAGAGACCGGGGTGCAGTGGCTGACAGCCTCTGGAGGGGGGCTGTCCTGTTTAAGCCCAGCTCAAGGAACAGGGGACTCAGAGCATCTGTAGGTCTGTGGTTGAAGCCACAATGGTGGGAATGTCCTTCTGGCAAATAAGGCAGGGGCAGGTCCCAGGTGCAGCATGCCAGTGGTGGGGGACGTGTGGGAGAGGGGCACACTTCTATGGAACATGAATGTGTTCACCTTGGCAGAGTGTCATCTCGGGGTGGAGACCCATACAATAAACATCCCCATCCTGGGGAGTTCTCTACCTCCTCAAACAGAAGGGCAAGAATGTCTGGAGTAAGTTGGCAGTGTGGAGTAAAAGAAAATAGACCAGTACGTCAAGCCCTCACTATTAATGGACGTAACTGAACCTTATTCTTCAAAAACTGAAACTTATGGGTTGCCTAGGTTCCGAGGGCAGGGGAAGGGAAGAATGGATGGAACGCAGGGCAATTCTGGGGCACTGCAACTGTTCAGAACCTATAAATGTGTACAATGCAAAATGCAAATCATAATATAAACCACTGACCATGGTTAGTAGCAATGCTTCAATATTTGTTCATCAATTGTAACACATGTACCCTAGTCACTTAGGATGTTATTGGTAGGAGAGGATGGGGGTAGGTATATGGGAATCCCCTGCATTTCCTATGTGACTTTTCTGTAACCCAAAACTTCTTAGAAAATAAAGTAAAAAAAAACAAAACACACTGGGGGAACACACAGCAGAAATTGCCAATATACATAAATGATGACAGATCTTACAGTGATGAAAGGCACAGTGCAAAAAAAATTTTTTTTAATTATTATTTTTTTTGTTTTTTGGGTTTATGGGGTAGGTTTTGGATTGCAGAAGGGTCACAACTGTGGCAGGGGTGGATCACTGGTGCAGAGTGTCAGTGGTGGGGGAATGTGTGGGGAGGGGTGCTCCTGGGCAATCTCTATGGAACAAGAATGTGTTCATGTGGTCATGTGGTGTTGTCTTGATAGGTGGAAACCCACACAATAACCTACAGAATATTGAGTTTCCTTTCTGGGGAGTCCTGCTACATTCTCTAATAGAGTAGTGAGAGTCCCTAGACTACATGCGCAGTATCTAGTGAAAGAGGACAGACCAATGTGCCAGGGCCTTGATATTGATACTTGTATTTAATACTTACAAACCTTGTTCTTATGAAATTGAAACTCAGTCTAGAAATGTATATTATCTAATACTTACCTGCTGAAAGCCTCCTTGTTGATCAATTGTGGCCTCTCTCTAAGCCAAACTCAGCATATAAACTCAATACTGTCCCCCGCAGCATGGGACAATACTCCCGGGGATGAGCCTCTCTGGCATCAAGGGATTATTATCAAGCACCAAGTACTGAGACATTTGGAAAAAGACCTAGATGAAAGGGGGCAAATATTAAACACAAACGAGTTTTTATGGCTATGATATTTCAAAGTGAGTCGTGAGGTCATGCCAGAGGTTACACTAATGCACATCTCAGGAAGATCTCACTGACAGTAAACAGTGCCTCAAACAGGGGAGCTCCTGAGGTCTCCAGAGCCATCTAGACGCTACAGGCCAGGCAGACAACCCCAGGAACTTGGCACCCTGTCAGTGGGCTCATCCAGCCAGTGACTTGGCTCCACTCGGTAGAGCTCCTGCCTCTCCTGCTTTGTAAGAGGGGCTTGACCACGCTGCCACATCACAGGGCAGTGGGAGGGGCAGTCCAGGTGGGGCAGTGGGGTGCCCATGCCACCAGCAGGAGGAGGGCTCCCTCAGTGACAACTTCTCAGCAACACTTCAAGGGGGCAGGCCTTGACTCTGACAAAGGTTTCCAGGTGATGCTGTGCATCATGTTTATAGAATCCATTAGTTTAGGCTGGTGGGGTCCATCCACATGAGTCAGCCAGACCCCGTGAAGACTCCAGTAAAAAGACAGAGAGAGGGAAATGTATCCTTCCCTTTAAAAGGCTCCACACACAACTCAAGCTGAACATCAGGAAAAAAACGAGAACTTAGCTGCAAAACCTCCCGCCTTGCCCTGGCCAGCGGGCTTTGCCCCTGGCTCCTGGTCGAGCCACCCTGAGATGCAAGTGACCAGACACATAGCAGCATCGGGAGCCTTATCCTCTCTCCGGAGCTTGGCGGCTCTTTGCAGCCTCCTGCCGGAGAGGCAGCACCAGGCCTGAGGCTCTCAGGCTCCCAGCTGCAGGGGACGTTCTCTGGATGGCCTGAGCCCAGCCCCATCCCCATCACTGGCCCTGGGGTTCCCTGTGCTCCCCCAGGAAGAGAGTCGAGGCAGCAGGCTGCCTGTGCTAGAGCCCCCATCCCTGCCAGGTACCCCGAGGGACCCTCCCACCACCGTCTCAGGAAACACAGCAACATGCTACAGCCCTGTCTGTGACAGCCCCCACCCCACAGGCCCCGGAGCAGCGACGGGGCAGGAGACGGAGCTCCAGCAGCTGTGCTGGCCATCTGCCCTCAGTGAGGCCTGGTAGCCGAAACAGGTTGCCCGAGACCCAGGAACGAGCCGCCCAGAGGCAGAGAGAGGGCCTTAGCGTGGCCACAGGAAAGCAGTTTTGGGGAGAGAGCAGACATGTTCTCCAAAAGGCCCCTACCTGAGCCTCCCCCACCAGGGGCCACAGGCGGCCTCCCACCTCGTCAGCAGAGGGAAGCAAGAGCAAGCCTTTTCCTGCCCAGCAGCAGCGCCGCCTCCGTTAAACAATCCTCTCCCAAACACAGACCTCTAGGGTAACAAAATAGTTACAAAAGACTCTACTCCATCTTATCTGCGTGGTAATCTTTGTCTAGATTTCGCTAGACCAGAAGACAATGGGAGGAGAACAAACGCTGTGAATGCACTTTAATTCCGATGAGGGTGCCTGTGCCACACTTTATACCATGAAACACTCTCTTCCTACCCTAAATGCCTCACATGTGGTCTCAACCGCCCACCGGGGCTGCCCCAAAGGCTGGTCGCTGCCAGCGGACACACACGGGGACAGCAAAGCTCTCCCAGAGGATGCCAAGCCTTGGAATTGCAAAGCTCCAGGTCCTCTAAACACCAAGCCCTGGGGCTTAAGGAAGCCAGGCTCTCCCTGGAGCTGGCTGCAGCAGGCCTAGTCCCCGGAAATTCCTGCTCAGTGCCAGTGCAGACCTCAACTTCCAGGGCTGTGGAGAAAATCAGCACCAATTCAGGGCGGGGCCGGGCGGGAAGGAACAACACTTGCAACTCCTACACTCTGGTTTATTGGACTTGCCCCACCAGCTAACAGGGAGGTGAAAAAGTCAACCACCACACCAGGGAGCCAAGAGTGCCAACAACTGCAAGCAGGAGAATCCCAGCCACCAACCAAGTGAAATCTAAGCCCCCGCTTGATAGAGGTGGAGTGGACATAACCATGCCAGGGTGCACAGGATGGAGGAATAGAGTACGGATTAGAGTGGACTTACTGATATTCTACTATGCAACTACTATGGTTAGTAATGGAAGAAATTATAGCATTGAGATGGAGAAAGTGGACACAGTAGCTGCTGAGGGTAGGGAGAGGGAAGAAGAGATATGATGTGGGGCATTTTCAGGACTTGGAGTTGTCCTGGGTGGTACTGCAGGGACAGATGTGGATAATGTATGTCCTGCCACGGCCCACTGGGTGGACTGGGGGAGAGTGTAAACTGCAATGTAAACCACTATCCATGCGGTGCAGTGCTCCAAAATGTATTCACCAAATGCAACAAATGTCCCATGATGATGAACAAGGTTTTTGATGTGGGAGGAGGGGTGTGAAGAGGGTGGGGGGTATATGGGGACCTCTTATATTTTTTGTATGTAGCATTTTAAAAAATAAAGAGAAAAAAAAGGAAAGGAATTCTCTGGTGAGGAGTGGGTGTGGGCCTGTCCTTGACCTGTGGCCCCATCTCCACCTCCACAGGGCTGCCCTGGCTCTGAGCCTCTCCTCTATGTGGGATGTAGATCCCCTGGGGGGCCAGGATGTCCCCCACACTGCTTCCTAATGAATCACCTCTGCAGGTCATAGGCCGGGGGATCTGAGATGGATGCCACTCTGCCCTCCACAGGGGGCTGGGCTGGGACCAGGGACAGTGCAGAGGCGCAGGGCTCCCGGTCCCCATCACTTTGCAATGGGGACCTGTGGCACCACCCACCTGGCCCGCTCTCCCAGCAGGAGCTCTGCACACCCCTGCACCCTGCTGCGTGCCTCAACCTGAGCTTCCCCCTTGGTGCCCTGGAAGCAGGAGCCTGGGCCCTGCTGCTCAGCAAGCGTGGGACTCAGGGTTCCCCAACCCCATCGGGGTGGGTGGCGACACACTTGCATTTGTGCAGCAAAACAGAAAAGCCGCCATTTCTCAAGTCAGATGCAGCGAGGTGCACGCGGCCCTGGAAGGGGCCTCTGCCCAACCCCCAGCCCGGCTGGGTGCCCACCACTGCTGCGCCCTGGCGTCTGAAATGACTCGACTGACTCCATGTGGACAGGCAACGTGGTGCCCCTCGACCGCAGCTGCTGCCCTACCACTCCCAGAGGAGGCCCCCAGGACCGTGGGCCGTGAGCGAGGCGGGGGTGCAGGCCGTGGCCTCAGGAGGTC
Organism: Dasypus novemcinctus; assembly: GCF_030445035.2. NCBI lineage: Eukaryota > Metazoa > Chordata > Mammalia > Cingulata > Dasypodidae > Dasypus > Dasypus novemcinctus. The sequence continues at coordinate 52,290,616 of NC_080695.1, read as the reverse complement.
ATCTGTCGCTGAATCCTAACTTTCATTCTTCCTACATCTCCACGTGCCATCGGCAAGAACACGCAGTGCACGCGGAAGGGCCAAGGGAGAGCAGCCGAGGTGGCCCCGACATCGGCTTCCAGCCTGCCCTGTTTCAGCACCTCGAAAGCACGGTGTCCCACCAGCACCCACCAAGCAGCTGCCAGCCAGCGCCCCAAGTGCAGAGGAAGGAGGGGTCTCAGGGCGGGAGCTCCTGAAACAGGCAGAGCTGGACTCTGGCAGCAGGCGGCACTGAGAACCACGAGTCCAGACAGACCCTGCTGACCCAGGCCCTGAGCCAGTTCCTCGACAGCTCTGGGCCTCAGTTTCCCCACCAGTAGAAGGGGGTTGCTAGCACAAATGCTGAGGTTACCAGGAGAATTCACTGAAGTCCGCTGCACGGGGCCTGCCACAGGCAAGTTCTTGGTAAGCAACACCAAGAGGGAAATGCTTCATGTGCCCCTCGGAACCTTCCGTCACCCGACACGCCCACGTCCCAGCCCAGGACCCAGGACCAGGCCACCGGCTCCCTGGCCCGGCTAAAGGGGCTTTGCGGAACAGATGAAGCCAAGTTCCCTGAGATGGGAGACGGCCCGAGAGGGGCCGAGGAAGCATGAGTGTTACTACAGGAGATGAGCAGGAGGTGAGGGGCGAGTGGGGAGGAGCAGGCGCTGGCTGCTGCTCTGAGGATGGAGGGAGGGAGGGGCCATGAGCCAAGGGACCAGGGCGGCCTCTGGAGCTGGAGAGGGGAGCAGAAGGAGTCTCCCCTGGAGAGAGGAAGGGAGCCCAGCTGACACCCTGGTCGGACACCTGGTGGGACTTCCAACCTCCAGAAGTGTGAGAGGCTAGATGCGTGTGATTTAAGACCTGGATGTGGGGAAATCTGTTACCGCCCAGCAGGAAACTAACACAAGCAAGAAGGGAGCAGCTCCTCCCTGGAAAGGCAGTTAGGGGAGGCGAGAGGTCACCTGGAACACGCCCTCTGCAGACAGCCTGTGACATGGGCGTCATTTGCGGGGGATGCATTATTTACAGCTGGTAAGTCCTCTCCCTTGCCCATCATGGGAGTTTAGAGGGAACTAGTTAGTCCTTGGAGCACATGCTGGTCAAAGGTAACTAAGGGGGCTTTGTTTTGTCCTGTTCTGTTTTCTTCTGAAACTGGAGGGAAGACACACGCACAAAGACAGAGCAGAAAACAGGCGAGCAGGGCTGGGGGCCACCAGGAGCAGCCCACAGGCCTCGAATTCTGACCATTTTGACAGAAAGCAAACAATTTGACCGGCCTGGCTGGCCACATGCCACATTCTCCCCCCAGGGCTTAAAAGAACTCACAAGTGCCTCCAGCTTTTACAAAGCAAGAAATTTTTTGCCCTTGACAAAAGAAACTTCACCCAGCCTGCAGGACTGTGTAAGCTGGACTTCACGTGGAGGAAAAACTGTTTTTTCAAAAAATCAGAATATTAGGCACGTTCTTTGAAAAGATGAACGCTTGCTTGCTCCATCTCTGTTTGTGATAACTTCTGGTATCAACTTAATTAGGCTTGAAAAAGAAAAGGAAAAGAAAAGAAAGAAAAGAAATGAGATGAGAAGAAAAGGAAAGAGGGAAGGATGGAGGGAGGGAGAGGAAGGGGGAGGGAGGGAGGAGGCCCTGGCCTCATTCTAAGCACCTCCACATACGGCCTAAAAGAATTCACAAACATCCACACTGTGAAATCCATATGAGGCAAACAACAGTCAACTACATAGCAAATATATTTTGTTTAAACTTGCATATTAATTTCATTGAGCTAAAATAACCCTGAAGGATGGAATTAGAAAATTACTATTTGAGAAACGAAAGAAGCTACATGCTCTGGCGGCTTGTACTAAAATTCAAGTTGCTGTTTAGTCACCGGAGCACAAGCAGCCTGTGAGCTCAGGAGAGCCGACGTGAGGTGCAGGTGCAGGGCTTGGCCGCCAGCCATGACTGAGGACCCGCTGAGGACGCCACAGGCACCCGGGCACACTGTGCTGCCAGAGGCTCTAGAGCCGCAGGACGCGCCTGCAACAATGGTGGGACAGGAGGTCCCTCAAAACCCCAGGCAGGCACCCACGGAGATGCGTGAGCCAGCCCCCCCATGGCCCTCTGGAAGCAGCATCGGGGTGCCCGCCCTTGGGTGATGGGTGGCCTCGTGGGACCCAGTGCTGTGGCTGTCAACCCCGCTGCTGGTGCCCGGGCACACGGCGAGTGGCGTAGGACAGCCCATGCTCACGCCAAGGTGGCCTGGACTGGCTCCTCCTGGCGATCGTTCTCCATCCTCCCCCAGCGCCAGCACAGCCTAAAGCCGAGGGGAGGCAGCTCCGAGGCTGCAGGCTCCTGTCCAGGGCAGAAACATGGGGTGGGCACTACAGAACCCCGTGTCCGGCCGGGCGCACCCGCAGGCTGCCCGCCACTGGCACCGCCCGCCCGCCTGCCCACGGGGCCTCTGCTGACGACAGACATCCGCGAGCAGCAGGCACCACGTCCTTCTGCTGGACGGCTGCTCACAGAGGACCATGGTCCCACGCTTCTGGGTGTCCTCCTGCACCCACATAGCTTCAGCCCTTACAAAACCATCATCTTCAGAGGGATACAGGAGACACGAGCAGCTGAAGGGGAAAAGGGCGGGAGGGAAGCCGGTCAGATGGCTCAGGGGGCTGATCCTGAGCTGCTCCCATCATGTTTCTGATCCATCAAATGGGAACAGTTCCCCCCCCCCCCCCCCCCGTGGAGGCTTCTGGAAGGGTTAACTCACATGTCCTGTGCAGAAGGCCCAGCACCTGTCCTGGCCCTGAACTTGATGTTGCTATAACCTTATTATTATGACGCAAAGCCTCACATCCCCTCACCCTAAGACTCGGTTAAAATATATATTTCTAAAATGTAAGCAACTTAATCAATCTTTAAGCCACAAACATCCATCTGCCCGTGGGGTCGCCTCTCTGTATGGGGTGTGGGCACTGTCTTTGGCCATGGAGGGTGCTTTTTTTTAAAATGACAGTTGATTTTGGAGGCCACAGAGGATAGAAGATTCTGGAAACTTTGGGCCCAAACTTGGGCAGTTGCTGCCACATCCTGGAACCTCAGTTTCCTCGTGGGCCATGCAGCCCGATTCCGGAACACGCTGGCCAGGCCATGGCATGCAGGGGGCCCGATCAGCTGCCGGGGGGCTGTTTGGTTTCATTTAACCAGTCGCCTGAGAGTGGCCTCGGGCCACAGGGGAGGGCTGTGCCTTTTACACTTCTCTCTCCACGGTTCTTACCTTTCGCCCAACAGAAGCCACTACTCTTCTAAACTTTTCGATGAGGGACCAGGCAAAAGCTTGGCACAGAAAGGCTGCTGAAGACACCAAACACCAACCCCAATCAGTGCCTCATCTTTTGCAAAGGCCCCATCCCACATGCCTGCCTCCACGGCATGTCCACTCTGCTTCTAGGCCAACTGCTAGAAGGTGGTGGTGGTTGTTGGGTTGTTTTGTTTTTTTGGCGATCAATGTGAGGATTGATATCATCACACAGCAGCCTTAGCAGTCAGTTCAGATAACAAGTGAGTACAGGACAGTGGACTTGGCCCTGTGGTTAGGGCGTCCGTCTACCACATGGGAGGTCTGCGGTTCAAACCCCGGGCCTCCTTGACCCATGTGGAGCTGGCCCAAGAGCAGTGCTGATGCGCACAAGGAGTGCCCTGCCATGCAGGGGTGTCCCCGCGTAGGGGAGCCTCACGCACAAGCAGTGCGCCCCGTAAGGAGAGCAACCCAGCGCGAAAGAAAGTGTAGCCTGCCCAGGAATGGCGCCGCACACACGGAGAGCTGACACAACAAGATGACGCAACAAAAAGAGACACAGATTCCCGTGCCGCTGACAACAACAGAAAGCGAACAAAGAAGACTCAGCAAATAGATACAGAGAACAGACAACAGGGGGGGAGAAATAAATAAATCTTAAAAAGAAAAAACCAAAAAACGGGTGAGTATAAGGAGGCGGATTCTAGATAAAATTAAAATTGTGATTCACATAGCCAGGTCAGGCCAACAAGCTCCCTCACAAGGGATGAGGATCTGAAAAGTCAGCTCACTCCATGGGCATGTACACACACACACACACACACACACCCTGCTGCCAGTTCCTGAAGGCATGTACACACACACACACACACACACACACACACACACACACACACAAACAACCCCCCCCCCCCCAGTTCCTGAAGGGAGACTCTATGCTCCCACCTCATCACAAAGTGCTAGAAAGCTGGAAAATATAACTGGGGGGAGCCAGCAGGTTGGGGATTATTTAGGCATCAATGTTGAAATTTCACTTTGATACTTTATTTTAAGTTCATTCCCCCCATCACTTTGAAATCAGCTAAAGGCTCCCACTTCTGGGGAACTTATGCAAAGAGGGAAGGCAGAGAGGCAGGAGGTAGCTGTATGAGATGAGAACCTCGGAACCGGAAAGACTGATTTATTTTCCCTCCCATGCAAATACAAAGTTTAATTAGTTTGTCTTGAAAGGAAACAGATTGATTCGCAGGATGATCTGTTGTCATCGGAGTTTTGAAGCTGTCACCGAGATTCCCATCACACATGTGGATATAAACCTGCAATTACGATCTGACTAATTGGCAGCTCCCCCCTGCATGTGTGTTTCCATGCTGTCAGTGGGGCAGTAATGAAAATAAATGCCACATTTGTGAACAGAACAGCTGTGGGCTTGCTTACCACATTTGGGACAACATCATCTGCCTTATCATGCATTTCAGAGCAGGGATAATTTAAGAATCCAGAATTTCATACATAAAAATCCTTGGTAAGAAAGTCTCTCTGCATGTTATTTGGGTGACGTTACATACCAGTTCTAATTTGTTGCCCAGGAAATAATTTGCCTCATTCTAAAACATGGGGATTCCCAATCATTCCCCTGAGAGTCAAACACCGTTCAGGGCACCCATTTGTACCCCCAACCTCCGTGCTGGAGCCAGCACAGCTCTAGGACCAGCCAGACCTTGACTTCAGTCTAAATGCTTCTCCCACTCCAGAACGTGGCCTCTCACTCATTCCCCCCTCCACACCCCTGTCCCTACCTTTGAGCAGCTTCTCTCCTTCCAGAACATTTTGGGAGATCAGTGCCCTGTAATCTTCTGAGAACCCAGACTTATAGGCCTGTCTGGATGTAAGATGCCCAGTATGTGCCTAAGAAGAGAAAGGAGAGTAAAGTAGAATGAAGCTGACAGCCCCAAAGCCCACCACCTGGTGTGGTCAGCTGTGCAAGGGCAGCATGGGGGTCGAAGCCCTGACGGCCACAGGCTCCTGCCAGGTGCGGTGTTGGCTGCCCTCTGGCCCCTGGGCACCTACAGGAGCAGGAGGCAAGACTGGGTGCCTTGCCCCCCAGTGACCTGGAGCATGCGCCACCAGGAGTCAAGGGCAGGCTGGCAGCAAGGCTGGGGGCTCATCAGGGGCCTCCAGGGAGGCGACCACAAGGAGGGGAGGAAGTGTCCACATGGCAGCAGCAGGAGGAGTCCAGCATCAGCCAAGGAAGCTGCTAAGGAGAGCTGGGGCTCAGGAAGGGGGCCAGGGGCTGGGAGCACAGAGTCCAGCCCACCCTTTGCAGAGCCATTTTCCCCTGTGGGCTCAAGACTGTGCTTCAGGGGAGGGGGAGGAGCAGGTTACTGAAGTCTGCTCCCCGCAGATCACCCCACAGGGAGGCAAGGCCTAGGAGAGCAGGAAGAGTCTCCAAGAATCAAGAAACCAGCTCTGAGTGGGGCTGCCAAGAGGTCAGGGATAGGGGGTCCAGCTCCAGGCCTGTACCCTCTTCCTGTGACACTCATCAGCCATCCAGGAGAGCCCCCCATCTCAGCCAACCAGGAGAGCAGCTGCGCCAGCTGACGGGAAAGGCTCGCTCGGCTCTCCTGCCTCAGAGGACATCCAGATGGCAGGGAGGGGGTACGGGAGCTTGGGGATGGGCAAAAGGACCCCTCCCTGGCTGCGGGAAGTGGGCCCCACGGGCAAGCACAGGGGCTGGGGGCTAGCGGGAGAGAAAGCCACCTGTGTCACGGGGAGACAGCCCGCGACCAAGGAAAGAGCGCGGAGCCCTGAGCGCAGTCGCCAACACCCCTCCACCGCTCCTTCACCAGCTGCGGGAGAGGAACTGGCCTCCCTGCCGGCCGCCTCCTCCTGTCCCAAGCGCCCAGTTTCGGCTCGGAGAGGCCGCCCCAAGCTCGGAGGTCCCTGGCACCCTGACTCCAGTGCCGGAGGCAGGCACACCTCCTGCCAAACGCACCCCGGTAGAGGCAGAGCGGGGCGCGGAGTGGCTGCTGGGAAAAGCTGCCGAATGCGGCTTTGCTTGTGGGGAACGCAGCTCCAAAGACCACCCGCGTCCCGGGAGGAGGCGAAACTCCTCCAGGAAAGTTTCTGCCCGACCCTGGGCATGCGCCCAGGGCCGCTCTGCGCCCCCGAGGCTTGGGAGCGGGCCTCGCCCGTGGGCACTTATGTCCGAGGTTACAACAGCGCGGCCCAGGAGGAGGCAGCCAGGCCGATCGGCCAGTAGAGGGAGTGCCTGCAGCAACTCCCGCGGCCCTGCCACCTCCGCCCAGGGCTCCTGCCAGCCAGCAGCCCCGCACGCGCGCCCAGGCCCCACACCCCGCGAGGCTCCGAGACCAGCTGAGGCCTGGGCGCCGGCTCCCCATGCTCGAGCGCGCTCCCCGCTCCGGTGCCCCGGGCCCAGTCCGCCCGTCGAGGAGCGAGGGCACCGGCGGGTTGTGGCTGCCGCCCGCGCCACGGCGGGGCTCTGCGGGGAGGGTGCCCCGCGGTCCACATCCACCACCCACCCACCCCGATGGTCCAGGTCGGCACCCCGAAGTGCGAGCAGGCGCCGCGGACCCCGCCCCACGCCTCGACGGCCCGCGCCAGGCTCGCCTGGCCCGCGTGCGCCAACGCCAAAGGCGCGCGGCTCTCGGGCGGTGGAGGGCGCGGGGCTCCGCCAGCGGGCAGCCTGTCCCGGCGCGGCGAGCCGAGCCTCGGGTGGCGGCCGCAGGCCCCGAGCTAGGAAGGAAACTCGCAAGCCCCGCCCGCCGCTCCCACTCGCCCCGCTCAGCTCCACCGCCCCACGCCGCCCCGGCGCCTCCCACTCATGCCGACCGCGGGAGACCGAGAGGAGCGCGGGCGCCGGGCAGCGGGGCGGGGAGCGCGCTGCTCGGGCTCCCGGGAGCCCGGCGCGGGGGCGGCAACTTACCCGGAGCGAGCGGGAGAGCGAGAGCAGCACGAGGAGCACGCCGGAGCCCGCGGGCATCTTCCCCGCCGCTCCCGGGCACCTGCCCGTGCCAGGAGCCCGAGCCGGTCCCCGCCGCTGATCCGGTCACCGCCGTCCCCGGCGCTCCCTAGCGCCAGCCCCCGGCGCCTCGAGCCGGCTGTCTGCCGCGCTGCCGCCAGGCTCCGCTGTCAAGCCCAGTGCGGCGGGAGGCGGGCTCCCTCTGGCGGTTGATCTGGCGGCGCCTCATCTGGCGGCGCCTCCGTTCCACCCGCTCCCAACTGCAAGAGAAGACACATGGGAGCCCCGCCCCGCCCCTGAGCTAGCTGGGCTCCAACGGCCTTAAAGGGACCGCGCACCGCTCGCGCGCTCTCGCCCCCTATCGCCCGGCGCAGGAGGCGCGGGTCTTCGGGAACCAGCTCGGGCAAAGGAGACCGAGGACGCGCCGCCTCCATGGGCAAGACGGGGAGCGGGGCAGCGTGGAGACCCCGAAGTCGCCGCGCCCACACCGGAGTGCCCCTCTGGGTGAGGAGCCCCCGCCTGCTTTGTCCAGATTCCAGGCCTGGCCAGCGGCGGGAGGCAGCACTTGCACGCTGCCCTGGCTTTCTTTTAGGAAATGGCACCTTACCCCCAGGCTCAGGGTGCTATCCAGAAAAACTGGAAAGGTTTGGGGACCTTCCTGAAGCCACCTGTGTGTCCAAACGCAGGGTTACCCCGGAAAGGCCGAGGAGAAACTCCTGGGTGGAAGAGTTGTCTGCGGGGGACAGAGGACAGTGCCCACAGCCCAAGCCAGGGGCTCCCTGGGCCCTGCAGGAGGGACTTCCAGGCTGGGGAATGTGTTAGGGGGTCAAGTGACAAATATGTACAACTTGGAAAGTGAGGCAGGGCATGTGCTCTTTTACTTTAGGCTTGGCGACGTAAAGAAAAGTGGTCTGTTTGCTCAGATATTTCTAATTTTCTTTGTCTTGGTTTGGAGTAGATTTGTGTCTGGAATACATTCGTTCTGATTTAAGAAATATGCTGCAGAGGCGGGAAAGACGACTGAGTGAAACCGCTGAGCTCCAAGGTCATTGTCCACTTGGGCAAGAGAGCAGGAAAGACTACAGAACAGCCCCCCTTCCCCCTCCCAGAGCACTCCTGCCTCCAGGCAGAGTGGCCTGCTGCTTGGTGCTCCCAACTGGCCTTCAGGAAATCAGATGGCAGGTCCCGGGATGGAGTAGGGTATGCTCGACATCCAAGAATGGACAAGGTCAGGCTGAGCTGCTCACCTCGGAACTGTGGTCCTACTCATGGGACCTCAGCTGGGTACCCACCTGCCACCCCTACGCCACGTCTTGCCCATCCTGGTGGGAGATCAGGGCCCCGATTTCCAGGGCCTAATGTGCTGGGCTGTCATCACGCCCAGACCTGCTCAAGGTCCTGCGTAGTGAGTGAGGTTTCATGGACTTGTCCATCAAAAAGCAGCGCCGGGTGCAAGTCCCCTCCGCTTCCCTCCTCATCCAGGAGTCATGTCGCTGCGGTCGTGCAACACCCGAGACCACTCTTCCGTTCTGGTGTCAACACGTCCATCGCAAGGGCCTCACCTGCCTTCAGGAGAACCATGCATGGGGCAGATGAGTTTTGGGGAGAGGTACCCCATAACCCAGCATTTGCTCAAATGTGCTCCGTGAACCTCGGCAAGTACTAAGCACCATGCCAAATCTGGGAGAAGTGGTGTCTGGGTATAAACACTGTCCTGAGGTACAAACAGTGGGTACACGTGGCTCCCAGCTGTCAAACATCTTGGCGCCCTGGAGAAGGGGCATGGCTCTGGCAGGCAGCCCTTCAAGGAGCCAGCAGGCAGGGAGCTGGGAGCTTTATGTGAGTTAACTCCTGTGCTCCCCCAACCTCCACGTGGTGCACCCTGTTACTGTCCCCATTTCACAGCCGGGCAAGGGGAAGCGTGGTAGGAGAGCTGACCTGCAGCAGCCGCCCAGGTGGAGGTGGCAGCACCAGCATTCTAACTCAGATCTGAGTCCCTGGGCTCAGTGCCACGCCCCAAACCTACCTGACAGAGGAAGCCTCTTTGCCTAGCATACGTGGCTCGTGGACACATTGCAGGAGCACTGCAGTGACTGCCATGAGTCCAGAAGGAAGCCTTGCTTGGCCAGACTTCCTGAGAACCGGTGAGGACCGGTTTGGAGAGGAGGGGGCTATGATGGCAAATGATCAGCAGAGGCCTCAGAGGATGCTCCAGTGCCTCAGGGCTGCCCCCAGGAGTTCATTAAGAACGCATAAGCTCAGGAACCACCCCCGATGCCCCGAGGATATCTGCACCCCTTCCCCACACACACGCCGTGGGTCCTCGGATCATATGCAGGAGAGTCGTGGGGAGGCTCGTGGAAACACAGTATTCCTGGGCCCCACCTGAGCCCCGGGACCAGGAGCTTAGGGGATAGGGCCTGGGAAGCCCCCCTTTCATAACCTCTGCCACTCTCATTCACACAGCCTGGAGTTTGAGAACTACTAGCCTATCCCAGACACTCCTTACCACCTACCAAGCCAAGCTGGGAGCCTCTTGGAAAATGCTACTTCCCAGGACCCACCCTGGAGCCAGGGAATCTAGAACCCCAGGTCAGTGCCTGGGACTCAGCATGAGAGATGGGGGAGAGACCGACCTGGCTGCCACCTGGGGGAGCACTGCACCTTCTCACCCAGCACCCAGGCTGGAGGAGGAGCTGTGAGCTCTGCACCCAGTTTCTAGAGCCCTGGAGACAAGCACGCTTTTGTTTTTAAGGGAGCTTAAGAAACTGCGCTGGGGAAGGTGGCTTGAGGCTGCCTCTGGTCTCCCAACACCTGTAAACTGTCGCTGGTAACTGGGCTGCAGAAGTGTGCTAAGTGTGATTGTCTTCTCTCTCATCTACCCCTTGTTGTGCCAGCCTGGAGGGCCCATCTTTAGAAGCAAATCAGAGGCCTGCGCCCATGCCACACCTCCCTGCCTTTCAGCTCATGTGAAAAGTCCCCCTCATTTATCATTATTTTTAGACATTTCAATGTTAAACAAAAAGCCATTTGGTAGAAAGCAGAATGCTGTTAGCAAAGGTCTCTTGGTAGAATAAAACAAAATCTTTGTGGACCATTGAAGATTTTCAAGGTATTATAAAAATGAATGAAATCAGACTGCTACCCAGCTCAAGAGAACATCCCTGCATGGAACAGAGGAAAACAACCTTAAAGGGAAGAGGGAAAAAAGAGAGACCAGAACAAGTAGTTCACCTCCTTCAACTCCAATAACACTCCCCTTCTGGGCTGAAGGAGGGGCTGGGCAAGGCGATTATGGCTCTCTCTGCCAGCATCCTCTTTCTCCTCCAAAATTCACCCGTACTGAAGAGTTTCAAGCGTGGTCTCATTGCATCCTCGCAGAAGGAACTGCTGCACCTGTTCTACATGCAGAAAACAGGTCAGTGAGGAGCAGGGGTGCCCGGGAACGCCTGCTGGTCTGAGGCCAGGCTGAGCCTCCACACTAGACTGTGACTTAGAAACCTGGAGGGGTGGATGCAAACTTTCCTCCCCTCCTAAACTCAAGCTTCCCTTCCAGCCTTTTTCTCAGTCACACCCACTGTCCCCTGATCCCGAAGCCTGGCCCTGCACCCTGAAGGAGCCGTCCGTGCTTCTGTCCCTTCAGGAAGCTGCTGCCCGTCTCCACAAGTGGGTGCAAGTGGGTGAGTTCTACTCTGCATCTCACCTTGCCCTGGCCAGTGGCCAGTTATTTAGCTGTGATGCTGCCTGGAGGAGGTCTGGCACGTGCTGGGGTTTCTGGAAGATCTGGTGAATCTAGGTCCCGGGGTACCATGGCATCCCTGGATTCCGGGGAAGGAGAGGTGGGGACTTGGGGTCATTGGAAATTTTGGTGGAGTGGGAGATACTGCTCAGAAGGGGCAAAATTTGGAACCCATCGTGAACTCATGGGCCCCTCACATAGGTCACAGACCTTCTAGAGAGAGACGAGACGCTCATCCCGGCAGCAGAGGTGGGAGTTTTCAAGCCCCAGAGTGTCTGCTGTGCTCTGCGTGTTGCTTTCCCTGTTTGTTTGCTGTCTGCTATGAGAAAGGGGGAAAGACAAGCTGTCAGAGCAGGAGACTGGTGTCCAAGGCCACCAGTGACAGAACCTCCCCCTCGACCTATGGAAGTTAAACAACACACTCTTAGAAAAACAGTGGGTCAAGGAGGAAATCTCAACACAAATCAATATCTACCTTGAAACTAATGAAAATGATAACACAACATATCAAAACTTATGGGATATGGCAAAAGCTGTACTGAGAAGGAAATTCATAGCCTTAAATTCATATATCAAAAAAAGAAGAAAGAGGTAAAATTGAAGAACTGAATAATTGGAGGAATTGGTAAAAAACAACAAACTAACCCCAAAGAAAAAAGAAATGAAGAAATAACAAAGATCAGAGCAGAACTAAATGAAGTAGAAAATAGGAAAACACCCAAAAAATAAACAAAACAAAGAGCTGGTAGTTTGAGAAGATGAATAAAATTGACAAACCCTTAGCTAGACTAACAAAGAAAAAAAGAAAGAAGATGCAAATACACAAAATAAGAAATGAGAAAGGAGATACCACCACTGACCCCAGAGAAATAAAGACTATCATAAGAGGGTGCTTTGAAAAACTATATTCCAACAAAAATGACAATTCAGAGGAAATGGACAAATTCCTAGAAACACATAAGCAGCCTATATTGATGAAAGAAGAAATTGATGATCTCAACAAACCAATCACAAGTAAAGAGATAGGATCAGTCATTAAAACCCTCCCAACTAAGAAGAGCCCAGGGCCAGATAGATCCTTCACCCGTGAATTCTACCAAGCATTCCAAAAAGAAATAACACCAATTTTGCTTAAACTCTTCCAAAAAATTGAAATAGAAGGAACATTGCCTAATTCATTGTATGATGCCACCATTACCCTAATACCAAAGCCAAACAAAGACACCACAAGAAAGGAAAATTACAGACCAATCTCTCTAATGAACCTAGTTGTGAAAATCCTCAACAAAATACTTGCTAATCATATTCAACAACACATTAAACAAATTATACACCATGACCAAGTGGGCTTCATTCCTCATATGCAAGGATGGTTCAACATAAGAAAAGCAATTAATGTAATACACCACATAAACAGATTGAGGGGGAAAAAATCACATGATCTTATCTATAGATGCAGAAAAAGCATTTGACAAAATACAGCACCCTTTCTTGATAAAAACATGGCAAAATATAGGAATAAAAGGAAACTTTCTGAACATAATAAAGGGTATATATGAGAAACTCACAGCTAACATAATTTACAATGGTGAAATCCTAAAATCGTTCCCTCTAAGATCAGGAACAAGTCAAGGATGCCCACTATCACCCCTTCTTTTTAATATTGTGTTACAAGTACTTGCTTAAGCACTGAGGCAAGACCCAGATATACAAGAAAATGAAACAGGAAAGGAAGAAGTCAAAATTTCACGATTTGCAGATGACATGATCCTATACATAGAAAGCTCTGAGAAGTCTACAACAAAGCTTGAAGAACTTATAAATGAGTTCAGTAATGTTGCAGGGTATATGGTCAATGTACAAAAATCAGTAGCATTTCTATACACCAATGATGGGCAATATGAGGAGGAAATCAAGAAACAAATACCATTTACAATAGTAAATAAAAAAATCAAATACCTAGGAATAAATTTAACCAAAGATGTAAAAGACTTATACATAGAAAATTACACAAAATTGTTCAAGGAAATCAAGGAAGACCTAAACAAATGGCAGAATATTCCCTATTCATGGATAGGAAAACTAAATATTATTAAGATGTCTATCCTACCAAAACTGATCTACAGATTCAATGCAATCCCAATAAAAATCAACACAGCATTTTTAGTGAGCTAGAAAAACTAACTCTGAAATTTATTTGGAAAGGAAAGCGACCCCGAATAGCCAAAGACATATTGAAAAAGAAAAATGAAACTGGAGGAATCACACTACCAGACTTCAAAACATACTACAAAGCTACAGTAGTGAAAACAGCATGGTATTGGCACAAGAATATACACACTGACCAATGAAACGGAACAGAGAGTTCTGATATAGATCCTCATATATACCGTCACCTGATATTCGACAAGACCACCAAACCCCCTCAACTGGGAGAGAACCGCTTCTTCAACAAATGGTGCCTAGAGACTTGGATATCCATACGCAAAAGAAGGAAAGAGGATTACCATCTCACACCTTATACAAAAATCAACTCAAGATGGATCAAAGACCTAAATGTAAGAACCAAAACCATAAAGACCTTGGAAAACAATGTAGGGAAGCATCTACAGGACCTTGTAACAGGAAATGGCTTCATGAATTTCACACCCAAACTACAAGCAGCAAAAGAACAAATAGATAAATGGGACTTCCTCAAAGTTAAAGCCTTTTCCACCTCAAAGGAGTTTGTCATTAAAGTGAAAAGAGAGCCTACCCAATGGGAGAAAATATTTGGTAACCATATATCTGATCAGAGACTTATATCCTGCATATACAAAGAACTCCTATATCTTGAAAATGAAAAGACAAACAACCAATTTAAAAAATGGGAAAAAGACTTGAACAGGTGATTCTCCAAAGAAGAAATACAAACGGCTAAAAAGCACCTGAAGGGCGGTGGACTTAGCCCAGTGGTTAGGGCGTCCGTCTACCACATGGGAGGTCGGCGGTTCAAACCCCAGGCCTCCTTGACCCGTGTGGAGCTGGCCCATGTGCAGTGCTGATGAGTGCGCAAGGAATGCCGTGCCATGAAGGGGTGTCCCCCACGTAGGGGAGCCCCACGCGCAAGGAGTGCGCCCCATAAGGAGAGCCACCCAGTGTGAAAGAAAGTGCAGTCTGCCCAGGAATGGTGCCGCACACATAGAGAGCTGACTCAACAAGATGATGCAACAAAAAGAAACACAGATTCCCATGCCGCTGACAACAACAGAAGCGGACAAAGAAGACGCAGCAAATAGACACAGAGAACAGACAACCGGGGTGGGGAGGCGGGGGGGGGGGGGGGGAAGAGGAGAGAAATAACAAATAAAAAATCTTTAAAAAAAAAAGAAAACTCTTAAAAAAAAAGCACATGAAAAAATGCTCAAAATGACTAGATATTAGGGAAATGCAAAACTACAATGAGATACCATCTTACTCCATTAAGATTAGCAGCTTTCAAAAAAAACAGAAGACTACAAGTGCTAGAGAGGATGTGGAGGAATGGGAACACTCATCCACTGCTGGTGGGAATGCAGAAGGATCCAGCCATTCTGGCAGGTTGTTTGGTGAATTCTCAAAAAGTTAGCTATAGATTTGCCATATGACCCAGCAATTCCACTGCTGGGTATATACACAGAAGATCTGAAAATAAGGACACAAACCGATATATGCACATCAATGTTCATAGCAGCATTATACACTATTGCCAAAAGATGGAATCAACCCAAATGCCCATCGATGGAGGAATGGATAAATACAATGTGGTATATACATACAATGGAATACTACTCAGCTATAAGAAGGAATACAGTACAAACACATGTGATAACATGGATGAATCTTGAGGACTTTATGTTGAGTGAAGCAAGCCAGGCATTGAAGGACAAATACTACATGACCTCTCTGATATGAAACAAGCACACAGAGCTGTCTCAGAGGGCTAAAGTCTGGAAGATAGGCTTAAAGGAATCTGGGTGGATGAGGAAGGTTGCAAGCTGATGCCTACATGGGTGAAGACTATGACAAGCTGGAGGTAAGTATTTGTACAGGGAAGGAATAAGATGGGGGCATAGGGATAACTTTGGGTGGGGCTTCGTGGACTTGAGGGGGGCTAGGGTTGGGAGGATGGGTCAGATAACCCAAGGAAATGGCCTGGGGGGAACCACTGAATATGGGAGAATGTCAGGTATATGGTTGAAACTATACTGTTGAGAAAAATCTTTAGAAAATATAATAAGGAAGGATCACATGTTAAAAGTGCTTAAGGTACGGGGGCAAGCTTCTAGGGAGTATGTGAGTGATCATTTTGTCATAGTGTGTTATATCAGTGGGTGGAGACCCATACAATGAGTGTGAAGGTGTACCCACATCCTGGGGAGACCTGATGTTCCTAAAGAGAGGGAATTGTGTCTCCCAAGAGGATTGCTGGCTGCTAGTTAGTTAGGGCAGGTTACTATGTCAAGCCCTCAGCATTGTTGCAGGATCTTTAAATCTGGTTCCTCAAGTAGTGAAGATTGAGTGTCATGTTGTGCCCTGAGGGGAGGGGCAGAGAGGTATAGCATGAATGGAAACAGGGAACTGGGGGCAATGGAAGTGCTCCACAAGATCATGCAATGATGGACATGTCAACTTACATCTAAAGTGTATAAAAGTCTATAAACTAAAATTTAAACTATAATGGAAATCATAAGGAAACAAAATTTAGAAATTTGTACAGTCTAAAATATAAACAATAATGTAAACCAAAATGGAACCATGTTTGATAACTATGTTTCAAAATTTGTACATCACCTGCAGCAAATATAACATGAATATGTAAAGAGATCATTGTTGTGCAAAGGGGAAAAGGGTTTGATGTTGGATATCTGGGAGTCCCCTATACTGTGTATGTGAATTACTGTGATCTAAAACTTTTTCGAAGACAAAATTAAAAATTAGAATAAAAAAAGAGAAAGGAGGTAGACACTGAGGAAGAAATTAAAATGGCTTGTCATTGTACATACAGGGCAACACCTATTACATTGATGAAAGGCAAAATGTTAGAAACAAAGCTTTATAATATTTTTTGTTTTATTAATATACCAATTTATTTTTTCTTTATTTTAGTCTTTTCTAAATTAGTATGTATTCTATTTCTAAACTTTAAACCTATCACTGTATTTCAATTTCCTATTAACTGAATTTCACAATATATTAGGATTCATTGTTGAACAAGTGTTGGATCACAGAGAGGTTCAACTATGGCAGGGGAGGAACTCTAGTGTGGGGTGTTAATGATGGGGGGCACATGGGTATGGCAGAGTTCTCCAGGGCAAGTATATAGGGAACATAAATATGTTAGGATGTATGTTGGGTATTTTTATAGTAGCCACGGTTACAAACGTCAACTGTGGGAGTGCTGAGTTCCCACCCAGGGGAGCTCTGTCACATTCCCCAATGGAACAACAATAATCCCCCAAGTACAACGGCAAAGATTAACAAGGAAGGATGGTTCAATAATGAGTCCTTGATACTGATGACTATGCTTAGGAGCCTGTGTGCCTGAAAAATGAACTAGGTCTAGAGCTGTAGGGTGCCTAAGGGTTACCTCCTGAGAGCCTCCATGTTGCTCAAATGTGGGCACTCTCTAAGCCAAACTCAGTATGTAAATGCATTACCTTCCCCCCAACGTGGGACATGACTCCTGGGGATGAGCCTCCCTAGCACCCAGGGATTACTACCAATCACTGACTGGAGAAGTAACTAGAAAGAGACCTCAAATAAAAGGGTCAACTCAGACCAGCAGAATATCTCAGCCTACATGTTGGATCAAGTGTTAAAAACTGCTCTTTGACCTTGAATAAAAGGGGGAAATGACAAGGACAAATGAGTTGATATGGCTAAGCGTCTTCCAAAAAGAGTCAAGAGGTCATCAGAGGGGTCGCACTTATGCATATGTCAGCAGGAACCCAGAAAAAGCCAAAATAGATACAATCTTAGGTACTGGTTCTCCTGAAGTCTATGGAGATCCACAGTGTATATAATCATGGCAGATGGATTTGGAGCTCTGTGCCATGTCAGAGAGCCCTACTTTGGAATTTGTGCTCCTGAGTGTGACAGAGCTGGACTCAGATATGTCTTTTCTACATATGCCTCTTCTGTCACTTTTACTGAACCTGTGGTTGGTGCTAGGGATGGTCCATACTCAGGAGACTTGAATCTCTGGACTGCCCGTGTGACAGCTGGGCCCTGAGCCTCAGCAGAGTGACAATACCTACTCTCTGGTTCATTGGTCTGCTAACAGGGAGGTGAAGATGGTCAACCACCACACAAGGGACCCAAGAGTGCTGACAACTCCAAGTAGGAGAATCACATCCATCAGCCATGTAGGATCTTAGCCCCCTCTCAATTTAGAGGTGGAGTGGACATCACCATTGGAGGGTCCACAGGATGGAGGAATAAAATATGGATTAGAGTGGACTTACTGGTATTCTACCAAAGAGCTATTATGACTCTAGCAATGGAAGAAATTGTATCATTGATGTGGAGACAGTGGCCATGGTAGTTGCTGAGGGCAGGGAGATGGAAGAAGAGATGTGTTGTGAGGGCATTTTTGGGACTTGGAGTTGTCCTAAATACTATTGCAGGGTCAGACGCTGGATATTATATATCCTGCCATAACCCACTGGATGGCCTAGGGGAGAGTGTAAACTACAATGTAAACTATAATTGGTGTGTTGCAGCAGTGCTCCAAAATGTATTCATCAAATGCAATGAATGTGCCACAATGAAGAAAGGTTGTGGATGTGGGAGGAATGGGGGTGGCCGGTGGGCATTAGGGTATATGATAATCTCTTATATTTTTTAATGTAACATCTTGTGTGGTTTATACCTTTTTTAAAAAGGCAATTAAAAATAAATTTTTAAAAAATAAAATTTACTGTTAAAAAAAACAAAAGCCACAAAAGCATCTCAATAGATACAGTAGCCACATAAGCATCTCAATGCGCATAGCAAAACCATTTAAGAAAATTCAACATTCCTTCATGGTAAAAAAAACAAAAACAAACAATCACTCAACCAACTAGGAATACCAGGAAATTTCCTGAACCTGATAGAATGATTTCCTCCTAAGATCAGGAATAAGACAGGGTGCCTGACCTCATCATTTCTATTAGATATTGTACTGAAGCTCCTAGTCAACGCAATTAGGTAAGAAAATAAAATAAAAGGCATTCAGATAAGAAAGAAAGAAGCAAAACAATTTGTATTTGCATATGGTATTTTATTGCATGTAGAAAATTATAAGGAAACTACTAAAATCTATTAGGATTAATAAATACCCTCAGCAAGCATGCAAAATACAAGATTGATATATAAAAATCAGTTATCTATCCTGCCATAACCAACTGAATATACTGGGAGAGTGTGTAAACTACAATGTAAACTATAATCCATATTGTGTCACAGTGCTCCAAAATGTACTCATTAAATGCAATGAATGTACCACACTGATGAAAGAGGTTGTTGCTGTGGGAGAAGTGGGGGGTGTGGGGTGTGAGATACATGGGAACTGCTTATGTCTTTTAATGTAACATTTTGTGTGATCTATGTATCTTTAAAAAAATAGATAATAAAAAAATAAAAATAAACGCACACATTTATGGTCAATTGGTTTTCAACAACGTGCCAAGAACATTCAATACAGAAAGAATAATCTTTTTAACAATGGGTGCTGGGAAAACTGAACAGCCACATGCAGAAGAATGAAGTTGGACCCCTACCTCACACCATATACAAAAAAAACCACAACAACTCAAAATAGATCAAAGACCTAATAAATGGGCTTAAACTATAAAACTCTTAGAAGGAAACATAGGTACAAATCCTCATGACTTTGGTTTAGACAATGAATTCTTAGATAATGACACCCAAAGCAAAAGCAACATAAGAAAATAGATGAATAGATGAACTGGTCATCACCAAAGTCAACAACAACAAAAGGACCTCCCAGGACCATCAAGAAAATGAAAAGGTAAATCAGAGTGGGATAGAAACATTTGCAAATCACGTATCTGATAAGGGACTTGTACCTAGAATATATGAAGAATTATTAGAATTTAGTAATAAAAAAGACCAAAAAAAAAAAACATTTAACACAGTTAAAAATGGGCATAGGATATGAATAGTTTTCCAAGGAAGATATACAAATAGAAATGCAAATCAAAATCACAATGAGATACGATTTTATACCCACTTGAATGGCTATAACCAAGAAAGTTAGAAAATAGCAAGTGTTAGGGATGATGTAGAAAAACTGGGAACCCCATATTCTGCAATTGAGAATGCACAATGGTGTAGCCATTTTGGAAAACCGTCTGGCAGATTCACAGTTGGCTGAACATAGTTACCATATGACTTAGCAATTCCACTCCTAGGAGAAAGATATTGAAAACATGTGAACACACAAAAACTTATACATGGGACGTTCCCAGCAGCATTATTCAGAATATTCAAAAGGGGAAACAACCCAAATATCCATCAATTGATGAATTGATAAATAAAATGCATTATATCCATACAATGGAATATTATTTGACTGTAAAAAGAAAGGAAGGAAAGAATTGCAACAACATGGATGAAACTTGAAAATCTTATGCTAAGGGAAAGAAGCTAATCACTGATGACTACATGTCATATGATAACATTTAGATGAAATGCCCAGAATAGGCAAGTTAGTGGTTGCCTAGCACAGGAGTTAGGATGGGGTACTGGCGTGATGCCCAAAGGAAGCAGGGTTTCTTGCTGGGATAAGTGAAATGGTCTAAAAGTGATTGTGGTGATGGATGCACAATTGTGAATACACTAAGACCATTGAATTGCACATTTAAATGGGTAAATTGTATTGTAGATGAATTATAATAATAAAACCTTTCCAAGTAAAAGCCATGGTTGGGGAGATATATTAATACTGAAAAAACACTCATGACACGAGAGCACTTCAGGTCTCACAGCCTTGTATATAAATCCCAGCTGGTCCATCACTACCTGTGAGCACAGGAATGATTGGCTCAGTCCTCCTGAGCCTCATTCTCCTTTTCTTTAAGATGGAGATTGGCTATGAGGCTCTAAAGAGATCATAGAAATTATGAGATCTGAAACATAAGAGATGCTTAATAATAGCAATAGGTACCATTTGTTGACATGTTTTAACTTGAGGTCATGGATTTATAAATATTACCTAATTAAATAAATGTTAGTTCCTTTCAATGATGTCCAGCCTTCTTCTGCCATTTTAATATCTCACACCAACATCTGTCATTGCCCTAGCTTAGCACTGCTGGCATAGAACATATTTATATTACATTGCCTCTTTCCCTCAAAGTTCCCAGCATAATGCAAAGTACACAAATACCTAATTACTGCCTGCTGATTCCAAGGCATTATAATAGATACTTTGTGGGGATTGGAGAGGCAAACACCACTGTAGTTATTTTTTACAGAGCTTTGGCTCAGTTCATCAACAACAACAAAACAAATGAAAGAACTAATTAGCTTAATTTGCCCAAATTTCACTCCAACTAATGCCCCAATCTCAGATGAAGACTTTTATTAAGAGTGCTTTGTATCTCATTATTAGGGAAGATCTCTTTAATGAATAGTTAAGTGCAAATCAGTATTTGGCTTGTTGGTTTGTTGCGCTTGCCCATTTCAAAGTCACTCAACATTGACAACTCTGGAGAGATAAATATTCAGTTCATTTAAAGTAAAAGAAATTTAGAAAACGAAATGATGCTGTGGAAGGGAAAGGACAAATGACTTTTGTATGGCACCTTCTGACACACTAAACCATGGCTGAATGTAATATTTTTGTGATCTATGTATCTTTTAAAAAATAACTTAAAAAATAAACAAAAAAAAAAGTGGGCACCAAAACTTGAAATGACATTTTAAAGAGGAATCTTGAGTGACCATTAAGGATGTGAAAATTATTGGGAAATACAAAGTAAAACCCAAGCTGGGTCTTTTTAACCCACAAATTGACAATCCAACACCAGCACTGGCCTCTGATATTAATGGATGTGGAGAGACTGACGCACCAAGGTGGACTGTGGACATTAAGACACGGAAAAACTCTCAGTCATTCATCATAAATGTGCAGAGGCACACACCCACTGGCCCAGCCACTCCACTCCTAGGTGTTTCCCCAGGAAAATGCTTTACACTTGCAGCAAGAGGTATGGACAAGCATGTTAACTGCACAACTGTGTGATAAATAAATGTGAAAACAACCCAATCCATAAAGAGTGAAATGGAAAGTAACCCAGAGTGTACTTACACAGTGGGATATTGTACAACACTGGAAATGGAAGTTATGGCCTCAGGCAATCAAATAGATAAAGCCCAGGAACGGATTAATGGCAAGTGAAAAGGAACAAAAGTGGTAAGAATACATACAGCATTATTCCATTTCTGTAAATTTCAAATTGTGCAAAATGTAAATAAAACATGGGAAAGTTGAGAATATACTAATTGGGATACAAATGTGTGTGCTGTAAAGAAATGTAAGGAGACAATTAGCACAAAGTAGTGGTTACTTCTGAGAAGGCAAGAGCTGGGAAGAGATGGAGAGGAGGGAGGATATCTCCTGTGTCATCAAAATTCATAGTAATTTGTTTTCTCTTAAACTGTTTGCTGAGTTCTGGGGCATTCATTATTTTGAGAGTCTTCATAACTTACGCTTAGATTATAGATATTCTTTTGTGCCTGCCTGTAACCTCTCTTCCCCAAATCTGTTCTTCAGCAGCATACAGAATGTTCCTGCCAAAAGGAAGATTTGATCAGGACACTCCCTTTGATGAGATATTCTTTTGGCACCACAAGGAACCCCCTTCATAGCTTCTCCTCCATGCCCCCACCAGGACGCTTTTCCCTCTGCATTCCAGCCATTCCCAGTCAGTGGCCCTGTCCCAACATCTCCTGTAATTTTACTTTCTTATCTGTTGGCTTGAAGTGTACCCTGCCTCCCACTCTCTCCTAAACTTTCAGCTTAAACATGTCTCCTTTATGAAACTGTCTCTTGCTTTGCCAGACTGTACAGTTTGCATTGTAATGTGATTATATTACTTCTCTAATGACAATAGTATTCCTTCTTCTTCCCCCAATTTTTTAAGTTATAGAATCCTGATTTTGAATGGGAATGGAACACTTCAATTTTTTTTTCCTGCACCCGAATTCACCATGTTTTGTTTTGTTCCTCCAGTCAAATAAATTCACGACTCAGGACCAGTCCTTTGGTTTATATTTTCTTTAAATATCTCTTGGTCAGCTTCCCAGTAGATTTTTTAAAAATGAATTTTTGAAGCCTATTAGTGGTCCTGCCATATGACTTGGAGTTGTCTCTTCTCAATCCTTGAATATTCAAGTCTCCTTTATTATGTAAATTTAAAAAAATTAATTTTACTTACAAATATTGGTTCTGGTTTTTGCTTTCAGTTTTCCATGGGACTCCAAATTGACAAAGGTAGACAATCGGGGTCTGTGATGGCTTGGTGCTGTCACATCAGCCCCTACCTGTTTATTTCTAGATGAGTCTGTGCTACAGAAATTCATTTTATTTCAAGTCATTATTTTCCAGGTCTGCATTGCTCCCAGACAGCCCTAATTCTTACTGCTCGTTTTTGTTATTTCTTTCATATTCAAATAGCTTTGCTTAGCTATGAGCTACTTCTTTTCTATAAATACTTATCCTAGCTGGCAGTCATATTTTATGAGACCATCAGAAGATCTTTCACGGATCGGCTGAGGGCTGTTTTCCAGGAGAGCTTGAACTGTTCCTACAATCACAGGGTTTCTGTGTGTGATTAGCTGCCATTTCAAATTTGGAAAAAAAGGAAACAAAACTGGGCCTTCCTTTGCCCAAGTAAGAGACTCCAATTCTGTCCACTGCCTCACAGTCGGAATGCTTCCCGCCAGTGGTCATTTTGCTTGTGACTCCTCACTGAGTACCACTTCTCCAATATTGCTATCACACCACATCTCTCTCATCACTGTTGGAAAAATGGGATTCGCTATGGGCACAAAATGGTGGCCCCCATCTTGAAGATGTGTGTATTTTTTGGACTCAACCAAAACTGCTCAGCTGCAGATTCCTTTAGTCAGGGTGCTACAACCTGGCTACATCAGCACCACATTTGCCCTTTTTTCTTTTTCTCTCATTTTTGTGTCTTGGGTTTAGCTATCTCTTATTTTCATCTAAAATTAAGTAATTTGAGTTTCTCTTTTTTGCTGCTTTGTAAGTTACTTCCAGAAATAAAAGAAACGCTGATTTTTGCAATCATGATCAAGATTATAAACTGGAAACTGGTACCACAGAGTTATAGTAAATTAGATTATACTCTTACGACTTTATGAAAGGCATTTAGATTATAGGTGCCTGAATGCTAATACATACAAACTTTCAATTATTTGTAAATAGTTTATTTATGGGTAAAATCAGTAGCTCACAAAACTTTTATTATAGCCAACTTCATAATTAGCCATGGCCTGCTTCCTGACATACAGGAACATTCAATCTTTTCAAATGACTGAGAGAAGGAAGGAAGGGAATATTTGTGTCCAGATTCCCACTCTTTCCCATGGTAATTTAACTTTGTAGAAGTTAGATTTTTAAACTGCATACAGGAACTGACTGACAATTGTTTTTCCATGCAGAGAGTTTTAAATCTTAGATAGCTGTCTTTTTAGCTGCCTGGTTTGGTCTGCTTGTTTTTTTCTGCATGTTGTTGTTTATTTCTGTATACACTTAAGTTCATATTTCTGGGTAAAGGTCTATACAGTTTTAAGTTTTCCATATTAAATGCTCGATTTTTACTGATTTCATGCAGATCACTAATATAATTTCAAAAGCGTAATGCTTTGTTCACTTAATTAGGTCCTTTCATTTGAACTAAATGCAGTTTTAAAAAGGTATTAAAGGAGAAATAGGAAATTAAAACCACAAAAATAAAAGAGCAAACGTGAGCATTACAAGAACTAAGATTTTAGGTAAACAATTTTGCTCCTAGTTTTTGCCTTTTAAAACAAATAAAATAGGATAATACCACCAATGGCACCAATAACACCACTAACTGCACTGTTATCTACTAATTGAGAAAGGTATATATCTAGCATATCAGTTGTTCAAACATTCCATTTCTTCATGTGACTTATCTCTAAAAAAAAGAATACTTAATAAAACTGATTCAAAATGCAAGTTACATAACATTAAACACAGATTGCAATAGTAAGAAAGTACTCTGTAATTAGAATGGTCTCACAGTTTCATTTAATCCTGAAAATGATTCCCAGATGCTTTCTAACTGATGTCAAATTACCTGTCTGGGTCTCTAGCAATAAAATGTGACTAATTGATTTTTCTTGGTAAATTTTACATATTGAAGGTATTCCTTTCTTTTCAATTAGTATGTGTGTTCAGAGGTTCCCATGTGTCACACAATTCTTTTATACTCAGTGTACTGAATACAATACTTCTTGCCTTCTACCTTCCTGAAGGCATAGCCTTCTAGTCACATCCATGAAGGCTGCTTTCTTTGCAAAAGCAACACCTGCTGTTTATCAAAGTGGCTGCAATTTCTCTTCTCTCTCTTTTATATTTTAATTTTTGCTAGAGAAGTTGTAGGTTTATGAAGTGGTCACAATTTTACTTGCTACCTTCTCTGCTCCCAAAATGTAACTATCTATTTTTTGTTCCTAAGAGAGAAAGAAAAGGTAGAGAGAATATTTTAGAGGTATAATTTACTGAAGGACAGCTTCATGTATGTATTGTAAGGGACTTTTTTATTTCACTATATTCAAATAAAACAAATCTTATGTCTATTCAGAAAATTGATGTTTCATTTTATGTTTCAGCATGACTGTCTAATGTTATTCATGGATTTTTGGAATTATTTTCATCAAAATTAAAATAGTTTGAACAAACTGGAAATTTCATTACACAAAAGTTTCACTTCTAATGAATAATCAATTATATATAAATATTCAATAGCTGAAGGAACCATTGTTTTAAATGTCAAACACGTAATTTATCTCAACATTGAAAATAAAAGATAAGACTACTTTGCTTTAAGAAATATAAATGATTGAAATGTTTTCATCGATTTTACAAAACGACCTGGCTTTGTATATACAATTTTAAAAAAATCACTCATTCCCATTTAACGTAACTGCCAATTGCTTGTACATCAAAGCTGTCAAATAGGAATTTTCAGTGTTTTACCTCAGCTTAACATTTCATCCATCTTCCTGATGGGCTTAGAAAGATTTATACGTGGAACTGTCTGTGCAATGAGAAATGGAAAAAAACCTAACGCTGTTAAACAAAAGAAATGCTAATAATATACAGAAACTTCTAACACCTATCATGTTGAATTGTGGTATGTGTCTATGTATCGATTAAAATATTTCTGGGAGATATATTGAGATAATAAAAAGAGAAAAGATGTATTTATATGATAAACAATATAAAATTAGCATACCTTACATAAATGATACCTTAAGTTACATTTCAAAAGAAGTCATATCAAAACTTTTGCTATCGCAACTGAGAAATAATGTTAACTCTAATGGATTGCATAAAAGTGTTTTGAAATTAAGGCAAGATCCACACCCTCTCTTTATATTACAGAGAGAAAACTGATATAAACAGAAAGCTTTTTTATTTTTCTTTTAAGGCCAAACAAAATATCTGTAATAAGTGAAAGTATCAATGTAAAGGAAGGGCATGAGATACTTCATACGTTCTGCTATCACTGTATCCGGGTCTGGCAAATTTAGGTACATTATAATGATGAAGGTTCTAGGTTAAAAAGAGAGCACAGTCAAAATTAGTTTCCAAGATCTGGCAGAACCTGGGTACTTTGAGATTTTTAATGTTAGGTGAGGATGTCTTA
This sequence comes from Dasypus novemcinctus, assembly GCF_030445035.2. Taxonomy (NCBI): domain Eukaryota; kingdom Metazoa; phylum Chordata; class Mammalia; order Cingulata; family Dasypodidae; genus Dasypus; species Dasypus novemcinctus. The sequence goes on along the minus strand of NC_080695.1, from coordinate 52,264,624 downwards.
AAGTGGAACTCTTTCTGGAAATGATGGGTAAAAACTAATCAGTGTTGCAATGTAGTTTTATGGCAACCTGGAATGCCATCTTTAGCTAATTTTAAAAATAAATTAGACAAAACACTGAAACAAAATGAATGAAATATCATGTCATTTTAAAACACCTCTATTGGGTCTTCAAAAGTTTTTTCTTTTACTCTAAGTAAAAAAATATTTGCTATTTTTTTTTTTTTTTGAGCCACATCCGCTTCCCATATTTCTGGCTACTCTTATACATTTATTATTTATTAATTTTTTGAACTTTATCATCATATATAAACATACATAAACAATAAGTGTATAATAACAGTTATGAAGTTAACAAAACAAACATATATAACATCATACAGGACTCTCATAACTCACCCTACCACAATAACTTGCATTGTGTTAAACCTTTTTAACTAATGATTAAAGAGCATTGTCAAAACATTACTACTAACCAAAGTATTTTCCCCCAACCAACCCTATTATTATTATTATCTTTATATCATTTATACATGAATATACTAAACAATTATGTGTATAATAAAAGTTGTGAACTTACAAAGCAAATATGCATATCATACATGGGTTGCATGCATCAACCCTACACCAACACCTTGCATTGTCGTGAGATGTCTGTTACAAATTATGAAAGAATATTGTCAAAATCTTACTACTAGTCATAGTCCTTATCTTACATTTGGTGTGTTTTTCTCCCAACCCATGCTATTATTATTTTTAAAATATATATTTTTATGACAGAAGTTGTTTATCAGTAACAATCATGCACATGTGCAGAATTCCCAAACAACACCCCCCCATCCACATACCACAGTGTGTCATTTGCTACTAAGATAATATCATTTGACTGTTACCATGTCCATAGTGTACATTTGGCACACATTTTCCGTTCTGCCCCATTATCAACACAGTACATCTTTGGCATAGATGCAAGCATATTACATTACTACTACTAACCACAGTCCATAGGTCGCTCCAGTTGTATTTTTCCCGTCCTTCACCACATTCCCAACACCCTGCAGTAGTGATGTACATTTGCTCTAGCTCACAAAGGACACTCCTGCATCTGTACCGTCAACCACAATTGTCATCCACCTCTTCGTTTACTGTGCTATTCGGTTCTTAGATTATTCACTGGCATTCTGTCAAATGGAATTTACATACATAGGCTAACATTTTCAGTCACATCCCCATTTATAAACTAACTGGTACTCACTATGTGTTACCATCTACTCTATACATTTCCACTTTTACAGTAAAGCTAATTAAAACTTTACATAGAGTAAACATCAGTAGTCCACCTCAGTCCTCCTATCTCCCTTAAGAATAGAGTAGGTCTTGAAGATATTTTCCTACAATTCCTTCTAGAAGTTTTATGGTTCTTGCTTTTATTTTTAGTTTTTTGATCCATTTTGAGTTAATTTTTTGATAATGTGTGAAATAGGGGGTCCTCTTTCCTTCTTTCGGCTATGGATATCCAATTCTTACAGCACTATTTGTTGAACGGATTTTTGTGCCTGAGCTGAGTGGGTCTGACAGGCTAGTAAAAAATCACTTGACCATACATGTGAAGGTATGTTTCTGAACCATCAATGTGGTTCCATTGTTCTCTAGGATAGTACCATGCTGTTTTTACACTATAGCTAGGTAATATGATTTCAAGTCTGGAGATGAGGGTTTGCTTTTCCTTTTTATGATGTTTCTGGGTATTCAGGACCCCTTACCCTTCCAAATAAATTTGATGATTGTGTTTTCAATTTTTTTTTTTATGCTAGTGGAATTTTTATCAGGATTGCACTGAATCTGTATATCAATTTCAGTAGAATTGACATCTTAATGATATTTAGTCTTCCAATCCATGATCATGGAATGTTCTTCCATACACCTTTTAATATTTCCTGAAAATCTGGTCTCTGGCTTAGAAATTCTCCCAGTTTCTGTTTATCTTTGAATATTCTAAATTCACTCTGATTTTTGAAAGACAATCTTGCAGGATAGATTGTGGCTGAAAGTCTTTCTCTTGTAGTATCTTAAATATATCACACCACCGTCTTCTTGCTTCCATGATTTCTGGAGAGAAATCAGCACAATCTTATTAGATATCCCTTATATATAATGCATTGTTTTTCTCTTGCTGTTCTCAGAATTCTCTGTCTTTGGCATTTGACATTCCGATGAGTATGTGTCTTTCAGTTGGTCTATTGGGATTTTTTTGGATAGGAGTATGTTATGCTTCTTGGACATGAATACATGTGTCCTTCAATAAAGTTAGGAAATTTTCAACCACTTTGTCTTTAAATATTCCTTCTGCCTCTTTTCCCTTCTCTTCTCCTTCTGGGAAACCCATGACACATATATTTGAATGCTTTTTTTTTTTTTTTTTGTCAATTATTTCTGAGACCTTGTTCAATTTTTTCCATTCTTTCTGTCATCTGTTCTTTTGTATATTCACTTTCAGAGGCCATTTCTTCAAGCTCACCAATCATTTCTTCTGCCTCCTCAAATCTGCACTTAGATGATTCCAATTTTTAAAAACTTCATTGATTGCAACTTTCATTCCCATAAGATCTGCTATTTTTCTATGTATGCTTTCAAAGTCTTCTTTAATATCCTCAGTGTCTTCTTAATATCCTTAATCTCTTCAGTCATCTCATTGAATTTATTAAGGAGATTTGTTTGACATCTATGATTAGTTGTCTCAACTTCTTTAAGTCATCTGGAAGTTTTTCCTGTTCCTTTAACTGGGCCATATCATCCTGTTTCTTGGTGTGGATTGTAATTTTTTGTTGGTGTCTTAGCATCCGTCTTACTAAATATGTATTCTGGGTGCAATTTTTCTTCTTTAGTTTAGGGCTTCTTGCCTTTTCTCCCTTGCCAGGAAGCTTCTTCCAACTTTTTCCTTTGCCAGGGTTAGGGACAGAGTCACAGCTGTGTGGAATAATTCAAGTCATGTAGGCCTAGACTCTAGTTGCCCAGAGAGACTAATGAAGCTTCATGCCCCTTTCTCCCCTGCCTGGGGCAGGTAGGAGCTGCAGGTGTGGGCAGCAATCTGTGAAGCATGGGTCCAAAGTGACCACAATTGCCCCAGTAGACTTCTGACTTTCAGTCTGTGTCAGCCTAAGGTAACTGCAGTTACCTGGATAGGCTGGTGCAGGGCCTGCCACAGGTGGGGCTGAAGCCTAGGTGGGTTGCAGGCTGACCTGGGTGAAGGGAACTGGTTCTAACCATCACTGTGATTTTTGGTCAGCTCAGCTTCCCCTCAGGCTGGGGGCAGAGTCAAAATGGTGGCCACCAGCCTCTTTCCAACTTGGGCAGATTCACATCCCAGCTGTTCCCAGAGTTATATCTTAGCCAGCCAAGTCTACCAATCAGTAGCTGAATTCGGCAGTCAACCATCTCTCCTCCCATTTGTGGGAAATGGCATTTCCAATTCCAGCCACAGGACAGCTCCTGGGGTGGCTCGTGCCTCCAGAGCAGGACAATCACTGGCCTCCACAGCTTGGTCGGTATTTTCCCAGAGAGGCTGGCACAGGTCCCTACAGCTTCCTCCCTGCTGGAGGTGGCCCTGGGGCCCAGGCTAGAGCTGCAATCTGACCTGGATGGAAAGAAACCTGCCCCCCCAGCATTGGGATTTTCAGTCCACACCGCTTCCCCTTGTACCAGGCACAGAGTTAAGATGGCAGCTCCCGGCCTCTTTCTGACCTGGACAGGCTCAAACTTAAGCTGTTCTCAGGATTATACTATAGCCCACTGAATTTACTCATCAGTAGCTGAAGCTGGTGCCCAACCGTCTCTTCTTCCCCTGTTTCTGGGAAGTGGAGCTTTCACTTCCAGCCACAGAACAGCACTCAAGGTAGCTTGTACCTCCGGTGGAGGATGGGCATCAGCCTCTGGGCATGGAGCGCTCTACTTATGAATCTTCTCTGCAGACAGGCAGTCTCCTCCTTCCATTCCTTCAAGGATGTTGCAGGATGCTCTTCTGGCCTCCTGGAACCCCCAAACAGGTGCTTCAGCTAGCTCAGATAGCTCTGGGTGTTTGCTAACTGACCTGTAGCAGGAGCTGACTCTAGGAGCTCCTTAGTCTGCAACCATCTTGCTGGTTCTCTCTCTATATATTTTCATAACTTGACGATGTGATAACTACCTGGTGTAATGAGTGTTAATGAGAGGGAGAACAGCGACAGAGGGATTATTAAATATATGTACTAATGCCAACTTGACAGGTCAGAAATACTTCTAATGGATGTAAGACTTTTTGTATATTGTATTTCAAGAGGTATAGTCTGCCTCTGCTTCAGATGATGTTTTGTTTCAAACTGGCCTACTGTTTAATGTTCATATTTAAATGTCAGAATTCCCCAAAGTGGTGTTGAAGGATTACTGTGTCTCTAAGTATTCATCATGCATGAAATTTAAACACACAAAATATGCATAGCCTTGCAAAGGATCATTCCCACTTATCTTAATAAATAAAATGAAATGTCAAGTCAATTAATAGCAACAGAAGGTTTTTGTATCAAGATTTTACTGCATAGTCATGCTCATGCTTAACAAACATAAGCAGTGAGTATAAGTAAATTGTGTCCATTATAACTAGAAATAATTTTGCTTGTTCAATGCATAACCCAAACTTGTGAATGTTCTTCAATATCTTAATGACACATTTCATTACAAGTAAAAAATAAATTTTACTTTTCCACGTGGACGTCTAATGTACTCACAATACAATGCCAAATTATCATTAAAGCTCGTGTTACATGATTTTAGTGTCTGCCAAAAATCCAAAAACGGTGGGATGAAAATCAGATGTCTACAGTCCTCATGTCTCTGCCTGCCATTGTCTCCTGGACCTGCCTGCAGCCTGTGACAACTCTCCTGCATAAGGCTAGCTCTTCTCCATACCGCTCAATTATTAGATAGCGGATAAGATTTAACTTCAGAAAAAGAAAATGGTGAAGACGGGAATAGAGCAGACACACAGCTCATTTTTCAGAGATGAAAATATGTTGCTCTTGGTAAAGAATGGGCGCGTTAGTTGTATGAGGTGACCGTTCATGCGTGATGTGTGAGTGGGGGTGGTGACAGTTGTGAAGGAAACAATCACGGAGGAGGAGGCAAAAGGAAATATTAAAAATGAATCTCTGATATTGAATCTCCATGATTAGATTAATAGAATTGGTTCTGTTTACATACATGCCAAATCAAGGGACAAATAGTAAATTAGGCTTTAGATAAATAATTCTTGAGCAGTCCCCAGAGATGCTTAAGGAACAAATACACTGGCCCTGTTTCTGTTTATTTAATTAAGCTAGAAATACAACTTGGTACAACTGCTTATACCTGCAGAACAGGAGACACTGGGGAGAATTTTGAGAGTCGGCACTATGGAAATACTTGAGATCCTCAAGGATCTCCTAGAGATCTCCTAGATCTCCTAGAGAGCTAGAGAAGAACACAAATGGTGTTTCTGAGGAAACAGGAAGAAGAAAAAGAATTAGAAGTAGAAGCATCACCAGAGGCCAAGGAAGGAACTCAAAGGAAGTTTAGAGGAGGACTTTAAAACACAAAGTCCTTAAATAAAACTGCATGTATTAGCATATGGTTCCTAGAATCTATTGAAAAAGATTACTTCATTCATTAAACAAAAGCTTATTGAGTGTTAACTGTGTGACAGTCATGGTACTATTGCTAGGAATTCAGTGGTACATAACAGAGAAAGAATCTGTCTCATAGAGATAATGTTTCAGTAGGGAAAGAAAGACAATATAAAAAAATGATATGATAATCTCAGAGCAGGATTTTAAAAATTATTTTAGTAGAAAAATGTAATGTCAGCAAAAACTGCAATTACATTTATCAAACCATTGCATGAAAAAGTATAAAATATCCAACAAAGAGGTAGGCACGGCAGCCCCTGACAGGCTTGCCATTGAACTTGAGGTATTTGGGAACTATTCATATGGAAATATACAGCAGACTATAAACTACAGAGTTCTAAAGCTAAAGAGCCATACTGGGATTGGGGGTAAAAAACTGAGTCATCAATATATAGAGAGTAATAGCAGCTATAAAGGGATGACCTCATCTACAGAGTGTAGCACTCCACAGCCAGATTCAGACTCAAATGCCTCCTGGCTTTGAAACTTTGTAAATTAAATGTTTAGAAAACAGGGCAGACCATACAACTCTGAAAACGTAAGAGTTCAAGTGATGTTCAGGTGGAGAGAATGCAGCTACTGGGACTTAGAAGAATGTGCCCAAAAAGTAGAAGGAAAACCATGAGTGTGTCTTCTCATAAAAGTCATGGAAAGAGAGTCAGTCATAAAAGAGGGAGTGGGACAGCAGATGTCACATGCTTCAGGTAAAGCAAGGAGGTGGGGCGGATAGGTACACACTGACTCCAACGTGAAGGAGAGCATGGGTTACACCGGCAAGGACAGCCTCTCTGGAGTAGTGAAGGCAGAAGCGAGGTGCATTTTGTTAATGTCTGAATGGAAAACGAGGAGGCTAGTCTGGACTGTACCAGAGCCCATCAATTCAAAGATCAATTAGAGTGAAAACCTGAATTTTGAAAAGGTTAAAATGATCATAACTGACAGGAATGAAGAATTTTAGTACATTTTACTGGGGAAATACAGCTGTATTTTCCATAGTGTACAATGCATTCTGAGTAGGACCGTTTCTCTTGATATTTAGTAGCAACTTTCCACACTCAGACCAGAACCAAGTCTTAGCAAGATTTCTTCAGTATCCCTTCCCCGCCCCCACTGGCCACCCAGGAAGTACTAAAATCCCACGGGCAGCAGTTGGCGCTTGTTGACACCAGAGATTTGGGAAAAGAACTCGTCCTGCTAATATTTATAGCCCAACTACTATTTTACTGTCCTGACTGCCATACCCCTGAATACGAAGAATTCAGAAAAGACACAAATGAGATTAATTAGAAGACCATTAGGTTATTCAACTGTTGTAGAAAGTTTCTACTGAAGCTGTTAATGAGATTGCCTAATAAAAAGACTTTAACTAACAAAGGGCTTAATCTCTTTACAGAAATCTTTTCCCAAAAAATCACTGACATGTTAAATTACCATCTTTAGAGCAGGTCATAGCTAATGAATAAGAAGCACTCAGACTTATTTTCCATTTTCTTCCCTGTATACAAGAAGGGGAAGAAATTTCTGAAGCAGAATCCAATTTCGAACACAAAAATGAAATTATCTGAATCAGAGCCTGATCTTTATTTTCCATTATGTAGGTTAATTAATTATAGGCTAGTTTTACTATTTGGATTGCTCCTTATATCACTTGACTTTACAGTGTAAACAGATAAAAAATTCTGTTTAAGGGTCTATATGTATACGATATGTCATAGAAGACTATTGAAAGTGACAAAATGTATTTTGTATGCAAATGGTGGAATTTTTACCTTAGTGATACAATTTCAAAGCAAGAATTTCCAAACTGAAATTGATAGAAATTTAAATAATACATTTGTTCCAATAAAGCAGATAAAACCTTAAATTCATTCTCAACCCGAATGTATTGGGAATTCCCTCATGAATTAATATACTATTTACATGGCTATTTACCTAGAAATAATTTACCATATATTATATTCAATTCCTAAACTAATATGTTTAAACTTCTCTAAAGAGTGTCCTTATTAATGCAAAGATGTTTCTCCATTCACTCACATCATGGAATACTCTTGGAAAATGGTTTTAAATGCCAGAACATATTCAGTAATTCCAAAAACCATTCTTTCCTCTTGCTGAAAATAAATGGAATTAATAAGTTGTGACAAGTATTGCTAAAACAAGGTACAACAAAACACTATACAGCCCTTTCCCAAAAATACATAGACCTACTCCAAGAAGAAAAATTAATGTAGATGACTGCAAAATATGTCAGAAAAGTCACTCTCTACAAATATTACTTATTTGCTGTTTAATGTGTCTATGAGAAAACAGAGGAATCTGATCTTCAGTGGTTCAAATGAGGTACGAACCACGTGATTAGATGCCACTGCTGAGAATGCACATACCCTGGGACATTGGATTTCTGCCCCAGGAAAAGTAATATAAAGGGTCAGAGCACATTGTCTTTGAAAAAGCTGCACCATTACCCTTGGAGACTGTGCACTGGGCTCTGGTCAAAGCCCCCTGACAAGGTCTCCATCTAGTTGAGCCCGGCCACCCTACAGGCTGAGACTGCTCCGACCACCCAGTGACCCCGCCTTTGGCAGCAGACCAGGAATTGTGGCAGAATGGTTCTCCATGTTGTTTTGGATAGGGAATGAAAGAACAGTTAAAATTCATGAAACTTAACTTATTGCTATAGTTAAATGTGGGGGTGGAGGTAAACAAGGTAATAATAGGCTTATTTGAAGAAAAGTCCAAGCTTGCATGTAAAAATACAATTGTTTTATGATAGAGTTGTGCTGGTTACTAAAGCTATATTTGACTGAACTATTCCATTTTGTAATTACTTTCAAATATTTCAGAGACTATGTACATAGCCCTGATAAATTATGTGCAAAGTCCAGGTCCTGATAAATTATTAATAAGCCTTAAAGCACCATCTTTCCAAGTCTTGAGAAAATTGGCTGACCAAATGTTGGACATCTGTATCTCTGGCTCAAATTATATAATAAAAAGAAATGTGCAACAAACTACTCTGATCCTTGCAGATTTTACTTTACAAAGCCTTGCACAACATTGAAATTAAAGTCTTACTGGAAACAACACGACATACATATTCTTGGAGTTATTATATTGAAATTAAGACTATTTCAAGACAAAGGGCTATAATGATCACCCAAGAATTTGAGGTTCACTGAGCAGTTTCCAAACACGGACAAGGGATCCAGAAGTCCTCCATTTCTAACTCTCCCCTGTTCCAGTTTTCCTCAGTATCTGAACATATAGTTCAATTCAGCCTTGATAAGATCAATAACAGGATATTTAGTTTGCAGTATTATTGATAAAGATGGAATGAATGCACTTAAAATGTAAACTTTCATTATGAGCTTTTAAAATAAGTTAAATGTATAAAATAGTTCTGTTGGAATAAACAGTAATACTTTGTATATTCACTCAGCCCAAAATCTTGTGTATCATATGTGTAAGATACTTAAGTTGTATAGTGTATTTATTTTTCCTATGTGTTTGGAGCATTCAAAACAATACAACTAATGAAATTTGTAGACTACAGTTCACAACAGTATTGTACTGGTTTTATAGCAAAAACAAAGAAGGTATTATATCAATACTAAAGGTCAAAAAATATGGGGTTTGGTTTTGTGAGCTATGAATATGGTAAAGCATTTTTTCCCCTATCTTCTTCATTAACAAGGAAAACTTTACTATGTCATTTAACTCACCACAGTCCATCTGTGTGTGTTCCTGAACACAGGTGGGACAACTGAGCATGCTGTTAGGGTTAGGTGAGATAAACGTGCCTGGACAGAGTATTTTAGGAGCAACCCTTCCACAACTTTTTGAGCTGCCTTTTGTCTGTTATTTTATTTTTTGACTTTGAAATAAAGTTTGAAAATAAAAAGAACAAACTTCTTTTTCAGTTCTCGTATTTCCATATCTTAGGTATTTTTAAGAAAATGTAATTTCATAAGGTTTAATTAGGGAGTCATGCTTTGGATTATTGTTTCATGAATTCTTTTCAAATGTATTCCTTTAAGAAAATGATATTATGTATTCTTTCCATATATTCTCAGAAGAATGCTGAAGTGGTATGCTCAAGATAATCCTTAGACTACGACTAATTAACCAAATGGAAGCACAATCCAATAAAGACCAGAGTGTATGTGAAATAGTCATCTAAATTCCCTAATCACCACTCAATGAGAACTCATTAAAGTGCTGTTAAATTTAAGCCAAAAGCATTAGGAGAATGGAAAAGCAAGCCACAGGTAACCAAATGCCCAACAAACATAAAAAGCATCTAAATTTTATTAATCATCATAAATGTAAAATAAAACCACACTGGAATACCAAAGCGTACCTACTAGAATGTTAAAAATGAAAAGGACCAAGGATTGGAGAGGATTTGGGGAAAGAACTATTCTCATGTACTAGTGTGAGCATGTAAATTGGTACAACAAGATTTTTTAAAAACTGTCTCGAAAGATCTACTAAAGCTGAACATATAACTACTCTCTGACTGACAGAGGCCACTCCTATGAATATTCCTAACAATAAAAAGTTACACTTTTCCCAAAAGATATGTAAAAAGTAACACTCTTCCTAATGGTGTCACACTTATATCTACTCCGCGGCAATAGAAATGATACATAAAACGATGATAGTGACACGAAAATAATATTCAGCAATGAGAAAGAACAAACTATAACTAACTGCAATGTCATAAATAAATCTCAAAATTATAATATTGAGCAAAAGAAATTATATGCAAAAAGTATGCATTTTTATAATAAACTATATAACTCCCATTATGTAAAGTTCGAAAACTGGATAAACACACATCTATGGCATTAGAGGTTAGGACAGTAGTTATTTTTGGGTGGGATGATGACCACAAGGGGGTACAAATGAGGCCATATAGATGGTGGCAATGTTCTGTTTCTTAATCTGTGCACTGGTAGGATGAGTGTTCAGTGTGTGAAAATACACTTAGGACTTGTGCACTTTCCTATATGCTATAAATAGTTCAAAATTTTAATTTAGTGGAAAAAGAAACGCACACTAGTACTCTTTCTTCCAAGAGTTCACCTTTCTCAAACTTTCAGGAGCATTTTGTAGTGAACTAGTTCTTCTTGAAATCCTCTCTAGGCATCTGGGATACAATTATTTCCTGGCTGTCCTGCTACCTCAGGCCATTTGATATCTCTATTCCTGAGTGCTCTTCTTTAACTCAACTTTTAAATGTTGAGGTACCCCCATATCAAATTAGCATATCAAATTCCTATAAGTTTAAAGAGCATCTTCATGCTGCCGATTCACAAATTATATCCTCAAATCTATACCTCTCTACTTGGATATTCCATGCATAATTAAAACTCCACAGGTCCCAAATGGAACTCCTGATTCTTCTATCCAAATGTCCTCACTCACTTCCCAAACATGCCAACCCCTTTGTTTTCCCTTCTCAGTAAAAGACACTACCATCACCATCGGCCCGGTTGCTCAAGAGAACTATCATTTCAAACATCAACAAAATAATATTGTAAAATCATAAACCAGATCATGTTACTCCAATATATGAATCTGTTTGGGACAGAGAGAGTATCTATTTTGTGAGATCACTGTATATGTACTGCCTAGAACAAAATCTCATGATAGGAAATCTATGTACAACCATTTTAAAATAATGGAGGGAAATGTGAATGATACCACTAAGCATATGGAAAAGCTGATTTAAGTACAAATATCTCCAAGATGAAAGGTTAGTGCCAGGTTTTAACTTAAGGAGATTTTCAGATGATTCTCCCTATTGTGAATCCATTCTTCACAATGGTAAGTATATAGAAAAATTTGTGGAAAATACCAAAATAAAAATATAGGGAAAGGCTACAAGTAGTAAATTCATAAAAGACATGGAAATGGACAGTGAACCCATGAAAAATTTCAACTTGCCTAGCAATCAAAGAAAAACTAATTGAAACAATAAAAGCAAGTATTTGCAATTTGTTATTGTAATATTGTGAAGATTTCAGGAACAAAGAATCTCACTCTAGGTTGAAAATTCGTAAATGCTTCTGAAGGCAAAGTTGACCATATGTATTTAAAGGTTAACAATATCCAATATAGTACAATGCAATGGTTCTCAAAGTTGATCATTTTCAGAAACATTTTCCACACCACACCTCTTTCACAAATGAGCCAATTTTAAAGGCATTTTGTTCAAAAACTTCCCCTCCAGTTTCAACAATTATATTTGCTCATTTCTTCTGATTAAGTACTAGATGTGTCTCCTTCCTTGGTTTTCTTCTCTCTGTCTACTTTTACTGGACTGGTGCATTCCATCTTTTCTAAGAGCAATAGGCTGCTCAATAGTCAGCACTGGTATCTGATTTACATATGGCCTCTGACTGTCTCAAACACACACTGCATGAAAGGCACCGGGCTAAGGATATCCTTCTATCATTACAGGATGTGGTTATGAAGTTGTTGTTATGCTTATTTACAAATGAAGAAAGGAAGCTCAATTATTAGTCTTTTTCCAAAAATCACATAATCTACTAATTTCAGGGAGAATCAGAATCTAACCACAGTCTGAGATTCAGTCTCTACTACTTGGTCTTGTACACACTCAGGGAATGCTTGAAATGAAAACTCATTAGAAACAAAACTGGATTTTTCCAAGTACTCTAACAATTAATAAATAGTACTTGATGACTACTATATGCAAAGTAACATGTTTTGTTATTTCAAAAAGAGGATGGAGTTAATAAGCATGGCCATAATTCAAACATTTGTTTATTTCTTATTCAATGCTTTTTGATTTGAAAATGGTACTACATTGTTTCAGGGCTTTATTATTTTTCTTAGATACTCCAAAAATAGGGGGCGGGGGGGAACACAAACCCTTGTTATCTATTGAAGAAAGACACCAAAAGATACTGACCCACTATATCAATAAGTAAAAATTTTAAAAAAGAATCTTGGGTTTACCTAAAGGTTATTAGGACCATGATGTAACACTTCCATCCCCCTCCCCATGACACTTGTGACCAATGGTCACTACATCTCTAGAATGATAGAACAGCGGTGCAAAAGCTCCAAATAAGAAGACAAATTAACACAGCTTCCAGATGATGTAAAACAAAGTATCACTGCATTGTCTGGAAAGACAAGGGATAAAGAGCGCTGAGATCAAAATGCATAGTAATATCATGAAGGTGCTTTGCTCATTCAACTCAGTAAGAGTTCCAAAGCATCACCTTTTGGACATAAAAGCTACAAATAAAATAAGTCCCTCTATTAAAGGATCATTAAATCTAATATAAAAGTTAAAAAAATATACAAGTAACTATATAAAAGGTAAATGGAGATTATAAGAAGGATGCTCAAAATGCTGTGCGGCCTCCTTAGGGGGTTTCAGAATATAAAATAAAAACTAAAACTAAGTATTCTAGGATTTATATTCCAAGCAGACACTTAATTTTAGAAATCACAGAGGAATAATTCTTTATATAACTTATGAATTTATTGAAAACATCTATTTTCCAAAGAGTTACCGCAGCCATTGCCCCGTACAGGTCCCTTCGTCTCCCTGTGATTTCAGCTGCAGTTTTGGGGGGCACTCTCAGGTGAGCTGGCAACACTTCCCATCAAGGACAGAAGGCTGCCAGGAACAAGGGAGCTAATCCAAGAACAGCTTCAACCAAAGGTACCAGCAGCTCCTGGAGAAATGCTTCAGCCTCCTCTTTCCTAACAAACAATTCTGAAATACATTGTATGTAGTGCCTCAGATGTCTCCCATCAGGGTTTAATCCCTGCTGCAGTGGTAACCAAGCCATCACCCATTCTTTACTCTTTTCTCTCTCGTCTTACTTTCCCCACTCCCTCAAACAAGTTTTCTATAATTTTCTGTTAAATAAATACACTGCAGTCAAGATGTTTGCCTCACGTCTCACCTTCAAGGCTACTCATACAAATACAGGTAGTGAAGGTATAATCGAGCTTCAAGGAGGATTTAGATACATTAAGGGATAATAAAACTACTTAATCCACCAAGAATGAAGATTGAGCAATAGATTGCTGGTTTAACGACATGTGAAACATAACTGTTATCTGCAAAATACACAATTTGTAAGTTTGATGACACAATATTACTATATGATGGATTATTTTAGATAACAGTTTTTCCCTCCCGAATACAGGAATATCTATTAATATGGCTTCTTGTCATGTGATTATTAAAGCAAGTTTGATATTTGGCTTTATCACTGGCAGTTTTACAACTTTCATGTAATGTCTCGTGCAATCCTCTTCCATTTTTAAAGAGAAATAAGGGAAAAGGGGTAGAAAGAGAATGCATGTTCAGAAGCTTCTTACACCTTACTTGAAAATCAATGGGAGAGAAAATTTTGGTGGTGACCATCTGTTGAACATTGCTAAGCCACTATTTAAAAAATTCAGTGCAAAAATAAAATACCCTCGTACAGTTCAGTGCTGTGGCTTCAATATTGCTTCTGCACTATTGAAATCAGCTTGGGTTTAGATCCCCGAGGGTACTTGAACATAACTTGCTTAGCTGTCTCCCTCAAGACTCACTATCAGTCACGGGTTTTAAAGCATTCAGGCAAGTGACAAATGCATTATGTCTACAAATACCTTAGTCAATCCTCACACTCACAAAAGAAGCTCATGCACTCGGAACCTAGCCTTCCTTGAGAATGTTCCCTCTAATAGGAAAGTCTTATTATTTTTATTTTAATAAACCCATGTCTTGATACCTTCAATCAGAATTGTGAGAGTAATGTCCAGGTACCTCTATTCATGGCAAAAAATGTTCTCTCCATGGGGAAAAACATATGTCAGATTATGATTATGATATAAAATTTTTGACATCAGGAATCCCTTATTTATTTTTCTGTTAAAATCTGTGAAGTTTCCTTTAGAGACCTGGTGTATCACAGGTATTGGTAAATAATTGATTAAAATAAGTTAATTTACAGACTATAATAACCCAAAGGAATAGCATACAATTCAGTGTGATGTTGAAATCTTTTTTATAACGTATGTCTTTTCTACTTTGTTGAACATTAATTGTATGTTTTATTAAGTTCAGTTCTTATTAAAGCATTTTAGACTTTATTAAATATAATTTTCATGTAGAAAATTAATTCTATTAAAAATGTTTGATTCCTTCTTTGTGAAAGAAAGCTGAGTTAAGGGATTCTGCTGTATTAATATAAGAAACATACAAGATTATATGCCAAGTGAATGGAACAGCTGAACATTTTTGCCAGTGAACTTTTTTTAACATGATTGTAGGCATGTTAACTCAATTACAAGAATAAAAGTATTACTAATCAGAATAAATAATTGGGAAAATATTGCAAAATATATTAGTCATGGTATTCAAGAGCTTAGTAGGCTATGGTACTTTTCCTATTTTTATCCAAAAATATATGGATATTATCACCACATGCATTTATTAATATACAACATAGTTCTTTTCTGATGTTTAACAAGAACTCAAGGTTCAACTTGTAAAGTGGATGTCTAACATGCTAATCCATCAGAAGCAGCCTAAACTGAATTACTGCATTTCAGCATCATTAGCTCACTGCTTTGCACTCTCAGTGACTTCCTAATTTTCTTTATTCCTTAAGTCCCAAACTCCAACATCACCCCAAAAGAAAAAAAGGATTATTAAAGTTCAACAGAAATTACTGACACCCATGTTATCAGGAAATAGAGGAAAACACTTCAAATGTTCTCCTCACTTTTAAAAGGAACGAAAACCAGGACAGGAATGAACAATACTTACCTTTTCCTAAATTTCTTGGCTACCCAACTCACATGCCCCACATCAGCCAACAAATTTATATACAAGCATTGTCTTTCCCCTATACCTTATAGATGAAGGGCCAATTTCTGAAGACCTGAGGCAACCCAAGGGGCAAGCAGCTTAAAACGATGAAAACAAATGTCTAGTTCTGGGTCACACTATATACCATCATAAAGGAGCTGGTTACTCAGAGTCCTATTGGTTCTAATTTCTATTTTTAAAATATTTTTAATCATTCATAGTGAGATTTGGGAGAGCAAGCTTTCTCCCCTTCATACTTCCTATGCCCTGTGCCTCAATATGCTAGCGTTCCCTTCCCCTCACCTTGACGACCCCACTCATTTTATGTGGACACTGCCTGGCACAGGTTTCAACTCAAAGGTTCCTTCTCCAGGGAAGTCCCTGGGTGAGGCACTCCTACAAGTTTCAGACCAAGCCCTGCGATCCCAACTATGGCACACATTTCTGAGAGATCCCAGTTGTTCACATACTTGCCTGACGTTCTCAGGAGACTATAAGTTCTGAGGGCAGAGGGATCTGAGTATTTTACCATTAAATAGCCTGCACCTAGTACAAGGAATATTATTGGATTGTATTAAATTGATCAACATATTATCTTAAGAATTAATAGAATAAAAGGCAATTTATAATATGAAACTAGTAGTAGCCATTATTTTATGTAATTCTATAGGTTCCCATGTATATAGAGGTTTTGCTTTAACTGAAAGGAAACTGGAGTTGTTTACGGCTGCTTTTATTTATTACACATAAGCAGTGCGGACCATCCTTTCCTGGAAGCCATTATGCCCAGGGAAGCAATATCCAGCAGGGGCTTGGAAAGAAACTGATAATTCAACTGTAAATGATTCCAGTATCTGTTTCTAACATGGTCTACAGTTACCTGCAATTATTTGGTATTCTTCAGGCACATTTTGCTTCTTTTAAAAACAAGAATGATGGAAATAATATACATGGATAAAATTTTTAAAAAAGCATTTCTGGTACAAAGAGGCAGTTGCAAGTTTTGAATCTGTCATTGAAACCTTGGAAATTTCCTGATGTAACCTCACTTTTAGTTTCTTATTCTGCAAAATAAATAAAATAACATCTATCCCATAAGGATATTTGTGAGTACCAGAAAGGAAAATGTACAAGGACATAATTTGTAAACTACTAAGAGTTATATACAAATAAAAATTTTTAAAATTGCTTAAAATATAGTAAACTACCAAAAATTGCCTTACTCACTGAATATATATTACTGTCTCCAGGAATATGAAAGACATTATAGTGAATTAATATGCATTATATAGGATTGATATACATGGATAGTTACACACACACAAGTATAAATATCATACTTTTGGAAACATATACTGAAAGAAAAAGACCAAAGAATATGTATACATACTTTCATACACACATACATCTGACAATTTATTTGAAGCTAGATGTATAATAATTGCTTTGGATAATGATTATGGTGATATTGAAAATTACTCATTTTTTTGGTAAGTAACTGAATTTACTTATTAGTTGATGTAATTCTGAAGATACTTTTACTACTACCAAAATTATGTATAATCATTTGAAGTTCTCAGAAAGCAACAAAATAATGCAAACATGAGTTAATTTTCTCATCACACTTTCCATTTCCCATTAATTTAACATCAAAGCTGAATTTCTGATTTTTGCCTTTTTATATTAAAAAAGTAGACAATAACTTAAAAATAAAGCTTAGCTCTAGAATCAGAATAAAAAAATTTTACTGAAGTCAAGCAAATTATTTTAAATCTATGAAAAGCAAAATAAGCATAAAGCATTTAATATTTCCATATTACATATACCTTTGAGGGAATTTTAGATATTTTCCTAGGCAATTAACAAGTCTTAATTTATAGCATCATGCTATAAATATCTTTTAAAAATGGCCAGGAATCAGCACCTGCCACCCCTCTAGCAGCTCCTTCAAGCAACTCCCTACCCAGAGCTCCAGCCCCAGGGGCCTCCCTCCCTCTCTTGCTTATCACCTTAGTGCACACCAGTTGTAAACCTTCCTCAGGCTGTGTCTCATAAAATAATTAAGAAGAGCAACTTGCTTTCTGTTGTGCCAACGTGGAATTTTATCCCAGAGAGAGGGTTTTTTGGCTATGAATCAAATCTAAACCAGCCTAGAATTTCAACATGTGCTTCCGGCATTATAGCAACTTTAAAGACAGTTTTCCTTTTAGTGAGAAGTAAATTTTTACAAGACATTTTCTATAACAATTCTAACCAATTTTAATCTCCTTTGCAGCTTTTCTCCCTTCCAGGTCATCTATAAGCAAACACTACACAACTGAAGAATTGCCTTTATGATCTGAATTCATAAGGAAATGAGACTTCCTAAAAAGGGATATAAGTATCAATGAAGTATACTCTCTCCATTCTGCTAAGTATCACCAAATTCCTTTGTCTCCAGATAAACATCTTCACACTGATTTCAAGATTTATTTTGCCCTGGGTTTTTTCATGTTATGTAAGTTCTAATCTGATTACAGCTATTAATGTTTTACTTTCAAATATTTCCAAGGGAATCAGAAGTTAATTTCTTCAAAGCCTGCAAACTACGGAGAAATAACGCAGCATAATTATTTATTAACCACATAAAGACTGAACCTTAAACAGAGATAGGACATGGAATTTTAAAAGGCAATTCCAAGAACATTGGAGGGTTCAGATATGTTTTCTAGTGAAAATTCTAGTAGAAGAAAACCCAACAGGTTATTTCAATATTAATTTTGTCTAAAACTGTCCATACACTAGATATACTTAACGATAATCATGTATGCATGGATGTATATATGGATGCATCATTTTATTTCGGTAGTACCATCAGTTCTATTGAACAAGATTGTAACATATTTCTCTTTTATTATTGTTCAGCATGAGAGAGACATCATTTTCCAGTATCCCTTGTATATTTTATAAAAATCTATGTAGTTTTATGAGTTATAAGAGGGTCATGTATGATAAAAATGGGAAACATCATAGCGACCTCCTTTTTAATAACAGAAATAATTTTGGATATTATTTTCTAAGGTGATGTTTTTGTACTCCAGTTGAGGTTTATAAATTTCTGCTTTTTATCATCCTTCCTCAGTGTCTTTTGGTCTTGTAGCCGATGTTAAAAAAAAAATGCCAATAAAAAGTAATTATAGTTATTTAAGAATGAAATAAAATATTTTTTTAAAAAATAAGGCATACACAAATGAGTCTATGATTTTCACTGGAAAATTTACATACACCTCATTATGTATTTTAGTGGATATATACAGAGTGCTTCCTGGAGGAAGCATACATGCTCATGGTCATGTTGTGATCTCAATGCTAGTTTATGCTGTTTGTAGTTATGAAGTAAAAATACATAATAACTAGCTTCTCTAGCAATACACATATTCCATGTTTTCAATAATGCCACATATTTCAGATAAATAATTCAATCACACAGAAGTCAAGTCTTGAATCACTATTTAATATTGTAAATATGTGTTAGTTCATTTCTGGTCACTTACATTGTGCAGTGTTTGTGTGGCGTGTCTGTCTTATGCCATAACAAATGACATCCACACATATTCCTGTACTATCCAAACTTCCTCATACTAAGGCCCTACATGTTATCTAATGTTCACCATAATTTTGTAGACGTGTAAAATATTCTCAGTCCTGTGGTATGTGATAAAGTTAGTCACACACTAATAATTCTTTTTAGAACACTGCACATAACTCCTAATGGCCAAACACTGAACATATACTCTGTTCAGTGTGATTAAAATATAAATTCAAGCATAAATATAAAATGAAAGGCATGTCAGTTGTGGCTCACACCTTATTTTCTCTGCACCTATTACTCTACACTCATACTATTTCTGCCTATTTTCCTTTCTGTTAGAGTCCATTGTTTTTCATCAGATTCAAGGGTTACATCACTATATCTCAGTCTCTCTCCTAATTAATTGCATTTTTTTACCAAAAATTAAAACCCTGCATTTCAAATGTACTCTCAAGGGAAGTTTTCCTTTGACAACAGTTTTCCTTTTTCAGGCTATTTTCTAAAGACCTAATAGAGAACTGTTTCTCTAAGGCCAGAAAATATGCAGATCCCAAATACTTTACAATGTTTTTTCAGTAGGTTTTTCAAGTATGATTAAAAGTAAGACAGTAAAAATGCTCTTTCTTACAGCAAAAATGTTTGGAAGCTTCAAACAGGGCCAATTATTTTCTGTCCAAGTCTATGAAAACTTGGAAAGTGTTAGCACACACCAAATTAATTCTGAGGCTATCCTCAGATTACAGCCTTGCACATGCTACTAAGGTTCCTCCTCTCATTAATTCTAGATTTTTGTGCTAATATGTCCCCAAGCACCTTCTGAATTACATTTTCCAAGATCCCAAATCTACACTTCTTCCCTCATGACTGCTACTACTATGGAGGTGGGCCCTTGGTTTCCACTTACCAAAAACACAGTAGCAAAATGATATTCTTGTCTCTCTCAGGTTTGAAGTATGGAAAGTAGACTTGAGAAATATCTTAAAGCATCTCACAAGGTCTATCATGAGACACTCAGGAAGAGCTGCCATATTAGATGCTACACATATGCTATAGGTATATCATGCTACAGGTGTGTATCAAGTCAAGATGATGTGAAATTTGCTTAAATAGCATGAAACACAATATTGTTCAAAATATTTATTTTTGCTAACACAGTTCAACCCACTTAAAAAGTCCACAACACCGCATGGTCTCTGCACTTAATAGGAACTCAAAGGATTTTTTAAAAACTTAAATGAAGCTTTGGTTTCTAGAGAAGAGGACCCTTATCATCTCTAATTTTTCAATACTCATGGCTACAACTGAGCACTTTTCAGAGACTGTGCTAAACACTTTACACATTAATCTCAGGCAGCTGCAAGAATTCTGTAAGGTCAGTATATTCATTAATAAAATTTACAGACAAGAAAACTGAGATCTTAAATGGAGTCTAAAGATACAAAATGAGTAAGTAACAACGTCTAGATTTGATTCCCATCTCTCTACCTACCTCCCCACAAAACTGTCTATGGACTAATGATGAAGAAAAAAGCAGATTAGATAATCATGGGATCAGCAGCATAATTTATTTTAGGTTAGGGCAGTGGATCTTAGTCCAGAGTAATTTGCCCCCCAGGGAACATTTAGCAACGGTGTTTATTCTGTCTTCATTTAAGTATTTTATATTTTATCATTTTTGCATTACTTTCAAGTTTTAAAATATTATTTATCTTGATTCCTGAGATTGTTTTTGGTAACCCCTTACCTGCTAAGCCTATCACGAGGGCTTCATTCACTCTCCCAATTCCTGGCCTCCAGGGGGCATCGCTGGTTGTCAAAACGAGGAGGCTGCTACTGCCTTCCAATGGGGAGAGGCCAGGGATACTGCCAAACACCCTGAAGTTCACGGGGGGCCCGCACACACCATAGAATTACCCAGTGCAAAATGTCCAAAGTGCTGCTGTTGAGAAACCCAGATTAGCAAGGACTTTATGAATTACAAAGGATGATGGCGATGGTTAATTTATGGGATCCAACCACCAGGTCAGATAGTCTTAAGACTACATTCAGTCCTACTTCTAATTCTGTTTTTCTTCTCTCCACATTTGCTCAGTAGGTTGTTTGTGAATATTTCTTTAATCCACTGGGATATGTGGATTAGTACAAAATGCCTTCAATTTTCTCTTGGCCCATACTATAAGACTCATGCTAAATGGAGGTAATGGAAGAAATTTTGTTAACAGCCAGGTAGAATATGCTGAATACATAAGAAGGCGATCCTAAAGAAGCATTTGAAGGATTAAAATTAGTCTCAATGTTTTGACCTGTGGAAGAAGATATAAATGTTTCAAGGATGGTGACAGCCTGGCATAGGGACAGGGAGAGAACTAATATTTACGGGATGCCAATTTGTCACCTAGTTCTGTGCTATTTTCTCCAAATATATGATACCATTTAATTCTGGACGTAAGTGGCTATCAACAAGTTTTGTTCCTTCCAAAGCAATATAGAAGTATCTCACATTAATTTTCATTCCTTTAGCAAAAGTCATATAAGAAATGTATTCCAGTGCACTTCTAGAATGACTCCATTTACATTAGAGAAAATACTGCATTTCTCATCCCTAAATGCATTTTCTCGTATTTAATGTGTTAGTTTATATTTTATGTATTTGGTCAATATATTTGCAAGTAGGTGAGGTTTTACTTCATGTTTCCCTTCAGATTAGGTCTTATTTGAACTAATGTTCATAGAGACTTTACAATATGTTTTGGAGAAATAATCTTTGCTCAAGATAATTTACATTTTCCTGTCATTTAATTTTGGTATGAGCATGAGAGATGGATTGCATTTTGTTCTTTATTTGCTTCAGCCCTTAAGACCTTGTTGAATAACTTATATAATGTAACAAATAAGTAATTAATAAAAGACAATAAATTTCATCCTAAAACATATTCAAATATCCTTCTCTGATTTCATTATTTTTAACTGAAAATGATATTTTACAGTGTAGGATACAAAAAGAAAGAGCATAAAACATAATATATTTAGCATTTATAGGATGCATAAACCCCACAGTCAAACGAATGGTCATTTATTTAATCTTTATGACAGATGAACTTCAGAAATGGTGCTCTTGTAATCCATTTGATTCCTTATCTTGGGGTTCCTTACCACTCAATTACTATTTTCTATCTATAATTTTCCTTGGAAACAGGCTAGCATGAAAAAGAAAATAAAACAGAAGCCTCCACTCTACACATAGTAAACGTCTTCAGTTAGAAAGACTGCAGGTTTCTCTCTTTAATCATACTGCTTGCAGGTCATAAATGTACCTGAAAACGCATTCATTGCTTCTGTCACTGATTTACAAACTTTTATTTCTAAATGTGCTATCTGATTTGATTGTTTTTAACTCAAATATGTTCTTTCTTAAAAAATTATGAATTTCCAGGATAGCAAAATAAAAGTTCATTTCACTATGAAATAATGAAATACAACTTCAATGACAGCTGTCTCGATTTGCTATTTATTTTTCTTTCAAGAAACTGCATTTTGAGCTCAGGTGACATGAATAAAAATGGCCTCTTATTTAGAACATGGGGATAAGAACAGCAACACTAACTGCTAATCCTCAGAGCCTGCTGATGAAATGCCAGGTTGTTTCCAAGGGACTCACAGGTACCGAGTCCTCCATCTTCACCTCACCCACGAATGAGGGACCATTATTCTCCCCATTTTACACAGCAAAACAACAAACACAGGGCATCTAGATGTTAAATAACTTTATCAAGGAAAAGTGGATTTGAACCTTGAGCCAGACACTTAACTGTCATATAAAACCACTACACTCCAGTGCATCTGCAAGACGGTGCCTTCAGAAATGGGATGTGTGTATGTGTATGTGGGTGCATGTTAAAGGGCCTAGAGGGGAGGGAGGGGTGGGGACTCTAACAGGACAGACATTCCACCCATAGTGTCTTTAAATTATTTATGTTCATAAAGGCTGCTCTTTAAAGCTGCCATAGAAAATGCCCAAACATCAATTAGTAGCCAGGCATTTTGAATTTGGAATAAAGAGAACTATGGCTTTCAGGCTGAAGATGATAGAGGAGAGTCAGGGACCATAAATCTGTAGGCCTGGAAACATTTTTTTAGCAGAATTTGCTTTTACAGCGATAGCTTTCAGGTGATTCCCGTATGTGCTTTTCCCTACTACAGAAAGTGGCGCTTATTCTTTTAAGAGTAAACCCACCAGATAAATGCCTTCCCTACCAAAATCTCCTTTTGATATGATATATCTGCTACTTTCTTGCTTTTCTGTGCAATGTGTCACCCACAAGTCCTATTCGCTAAAGTTCACAGCTGGTCCATGCAAAATAAGCCATTTTGCGGAAGAGATTTGTAACAGTGCACAGCTTAGGCCAGCACTGCCTTAGCACTAGAGTTGCAGTTTCTAAATAGATTTCAAAAATAATGATATTCAGTTTCTACTTTTAGATACCAGTAAGATAACACCTGTCTAGACAGATGGTCTCTGGACTGTGAAACTAAAGACAGCTGAGAAGCAGAAAAAAGTCAAGTCGGTGACTAGTGCGAAACCATTAGTATCTCTTACGGAAACTTTTTATTCCCTGAACAAAACTTTCTATTAAAGACCTCTGGGAAATTTGAGCATGCTATGAAAATGAGTTAAGGGCTACAGTAATTGAAAGAAAAATGTGCCTGAAAGATTAAAAGCAAGTGGCATTCTTGTATTTAGACAGACTTCGTAGACAATCTACCTCTCCTATGGACCAACCCAGAACAACAGCTTTCTCCCTTCAGAGGAAACCAGCAGTTACTAGTCATTTTCATTTGGCCACCAAACAAAAACATTATGGCAGAGAGCTTCTTCTGCCCTCCTCACTTGGCTGTCACATGGAGTTTGGGTGACCTGATCCTACAGTCTTTAGCTCTTCGGGTCCCCAGAGGTCCTGTCTATGCAAGCAGGAAATTAGTTCTGGAACCGCAATGGAATAAAGCAGACTTACAGGCTGCACTGCTCTGATGATAATCTTACACAGCCTATTCAAATATGCCATCCTCCAAGGTTAATACCTGCTTCTTCAGGGATAATATCATATGCATGATGAAAACTCATCTGCCCCAAACCAGTTTACAAACCTAACCATTCATCAGCATAGAAGTCAGGGAGTATTTTTTATGATCAAAAAGTCGAACAATCTGGATATGACCAAAGCCATGGGATGATTAAGATATTGGATGTGGCCTGGAAAAGGCTGCTTGATTATTTACCTGAAGAAGGAATCCTTTCCTTTCCCCTGACAGTTACCTATAGGATAAATGAGGTTAATAGGATTCCTAAATTTCTAACAGAATCCTAAAACATCAAATTTTACTGTATCTTACAAATAAGACTTTTTTACAGAGTAATTCCTTAGAAATTGTTGCCTTGTAGTTAATGTAAGGCTGTATTGATTTTTTAAAATTCCATCTTCTTCCTTTTCTTAATTCTACTTAATATGAAATCTAACCTTTTATCCTCACTTTACACAGGAAGATATCACCCAAATTTCATTATAAACTATAATTTTTTAATATGGGGATGGAATTAGCATCTAAAGGTAAGGAATTAAGGAAATAGTTTTCATAAAAATAACAAAAGTCCATTTTTCCCTTTTAATCATTATTATATTAATTATATTAATATTGGATTAAATTTTTAAAAATAAACAAGTCAAGATTTCTTTAGGCACTCTAGTATCAATTTACACAAAGTATATGCTCTGGGTAAAGGTAGTTTTATAAATTTCAATTATTTAGAAATGTATTTCTTCTATATAGACATGCAGACATCATAAAATGCTACCATATATGATATGCTATTAATTTGCTTTCAGAGCTATGCAAATATCCTAGAATCATTTCTCCTTATACTGTTGGCCCCAAGTAAATCCATGTAAAAGTGCATAAGGAAATGAGATAAACCCTATCTTGGAGATTATTTTCCTGTATTAAATTAGTTGGTGATAATACAGTCATTTCTGTTTTGTTCCTCTCTCTCTTTTCCTGTGGAACATAAATAATCTCCAAGCCCATCTCATTTCTTTCCCATATTGCCTAAGAGTCAATGATTCTGACATATTTTTCTGTCTCCCCAAAAGTAAAAATGTTACCAGGGTATATGTTCACGGGGTGCTGAATCAAAATGCAGGAGACATCTGGATGCAAGGATATGCCAAGGGTTTTCTCTGTTTCTCTGAACAAATTCTCAGATCATCAGAAAATTGAACTTAACCCCTTTCGAGTGTCTGAAGGATGTTTTAATGCCAACACTGTACTTGCAAATATGCATAGGATATAGTGATATTTAATGATGAGTGGCAGTGTACATGCACATGCAACAAATATAACTGTGGTTTTATCATTCTTACAACACCTCCAGAACATTCCTCCTGATTAAGTTTCTGAATTGAAAACTATAATGCTTTAGGTCTTGCAATCATTACCTGCAAAGTATAGTGGAGAGGAAACTGAAGTCTGTCACTACTCAACTCAGTTCTAAATGCATACCCTGGTTCAGCATCAAGACTGTGAGAAATCAGACAAGTCATTTGTATAAACTCAGTTGACAGGGCTTTTGAATGGCCAGACTGAGCAAACTGGTGAAATATTTAGGTGCCAAAAAAAAAAAAAAAATGTATAATGAAAGCTTAATCCCAGGAAAGAAGAAGACAAGAAGAAAAACAGAATGTACACTATTTATAACCCTAAGACTTCAGGCAAGTCACTAAAGTAGCACTAGCTGCACCACTTCCTCTTCAGAGATTCCTATAAAAAACTAGACACCCCGGAAGTACTATTGTATTCTACATGTTTCTAGTTAAATGGAAACTCTTATTTGAATATTCCTTCTATCTTGAATGCTCATTTTAAATAGCTGATCCATGAAATTCATGAATCTCATCCATTTCATTTTTCCTAAAACAGACAAAGCATTATTTATTGTCACCAAAATCACATTATTGTTTCCTCACCAATACATTCTATTATAACCAAAAGTAACTGCAAAGAAATGGAAGAATTTATTCTAAATTAGGCATTTTTACTAATTCTAATAGCTTTTTATCTAAAACCAATTATTTTTCAAAAGCAATGAACTTTAATGTATATTAAGATATTTTTATCACATTATTTTCACAGTTGGATACATTTATTTAACTAGTAGGTATGTTTCAAAGGAACAAAAGTATTTCCACTACAGTTATTGCAGTTGTTAATTCAGCTAAAACATTCCTGTTTAACCATTCATGTAAATTAAAGACAATTTAAATACTGATGCTTATTTGAATAAAAATGATTGAATAACAATATACCATATTTAAAACCAATGCATTTAACTAGACTAAATGAGAAAAAAATGGTATGTTTCTAAGTTGAAGGATAATGAATACCTAATACATTTGAAAAAGTCACATCATATCTCTGAGTAAAAGTTATCTTATCTTGCCACTCCTCTGAATAGCATTTGATACTAACTCTTTACAGAATAAAGCCCCAAATCCTTACTCTGGCACCCAATTCTTTCCTTATACTGTTCCAACCTTGTCAGCTCACCCCTCACCCTCAACCTTTACCCTGATACAACTCACATACAATGAATCTCAGCTTCCACCACTACACACACACCCTTTAGTTTGATGCACTCTACTGAACTAGTTTGATGCTAGTGTACTTTGTCTCATTTCCTTTGTTTATCTTCATAGTAGCTTTCTGTCCTTACTCTTCCTTAATTGACTTTCCTCCCATCACTCAAGGTCCACAACAAATGCTAGTCTTACCCAATGCCCAGATAAAATGAATTATTAATGGTGTTTATGCGCCTTTCCATTGTGGTGAGTTGGATACACCCTCTCAGGGCCATGTTTTCTCAAGGAGAAAGTATACAGCCTCTCCTTTATAGACATGAGAATAAAAGACTGAAAGAGTTCACTTCAGGGACAGCGGAGGGTAAAGTAAGCAGACTCTAAATAACCACTATGCACTAGATAAACATTTTCCTGGAACACAGTGAGGCCATGTTTGTTCATTTACTTTACTTTTTAATCATCTTTTGATGAAATTTGCTTTAAAGTGCCTTCTTAAATTAGTATAGAGAACACTTAAGTTAATAATGAGCATCATTGCAAGGATTATATAGGACAAATATGGTGGAAAATATACTTTAGTGATATATTTTTACTTACCATGAATCCGCTTCCTCACATTGAAGTTTGCTAAATGGCATGATCATACCTGATTTTAATGTACTGATATAAGGAAGATCTTAATACCCATGGCAAGGAAGGGGGGGATAAAAACGCTGCCTTTATCCCCTATTTGTAGTCCACCCATTCTTCACAAGCAACTACTAATTCCTTTACTATGTATAATGCTGTCACTACTGTTTCTCCTCTTGGGTGAATTCTTGTCATGCTTGTCTTCTATTCTATCTGTCACATGCTCAGCCGTTTTGTCTTCTAAAGGTATTAAAAGACATTTCTATCCTTCTCAGCAGAGCAGTGCTTTTATCATTAGAATTTTATTTCTTATTAAAAATGGTCACTGGTTCAGAAACTAATTCTCTGATACAAAAAAGGGTCACTGCATTTGTTTGTTTCTTTGGAGTCTACAGATTTCTCAATCTCTTTCAAAAGTCTAAGTTGTGACTGATGAGATTTCATAATTGCTTATAATTAGAATTTCAAGTTCCCCCAAACTGTATCAACATTTTTGATACAGATTAATTTAAGTTATACATAGGTAGTACCACTAAAAACAACTATATAAGATTAATGAGATTATATTGGCAACAACATATTGCAATTATTACTCTTACAATTATAGATATTAATGAACACAAACTACTTATATCTGTAAGATATACAATAGATAGTAACAAAAGACAGAATCTTTTGTTTGTCTAGAATTAAAGCTGTATTCTTTAATTATAAATAGATATACTGAAGTATTGCAGTGGGTATAAACCATTAAGGTCAGAAATGTGGCCACTAAATATTGTTAATTATCTCACTTTATATACCGATAATGTATTTCTAAATGGGATGCTATGTACCAAATACTTTCATGAAGTGATCTTATGGAGCCCTGTAGTATGAAATCCATAAAACACAGCAGAAATGGCACAGGTTGGAAGGTTAGAGATTCAGACAAGTTATTACGTTCTGAGCCTCAGGTTCCTTAGGAAAAGAACCACTCATCCTGACCTGCATTTCACTAACTTACCTCACTGGTGACATGAAATAACAATATAATGATATATTATGCTGGACACAACATAACGTGCTGTAAAATCATGGGTTGCTATAACAAACTGTCTCCCCTTTTGTCACTTCAATTTCATGAAAACTCTCGTTTGACACTGCCTTTTGAGTCTTACATTTGTCCACTTCATGGCCTCACAGGCTGATCTCCCACACTGTGATTTAACTGGCGTTTGGCCTTCCCATGAAGGTCACGTTTAATGGCAAAAGACGACAGGTGATTATATACTAATTAAATAGCTGCATATAAAAAGCAAGGAAAGGTGGCAGGTGTGGCTCAGACAAGTGGGTTCCCACCTGCCACACAGGAGGCCCCTGGTTCTGTTTTCAGCACCTCCTGGAGACAATGAGCAAGACAGCGAGCTGACCCAACAGGCAGGCATGGCAAGCTGATGCAACAGTATGATGTAACAGGGTGACACAACAAGAGGCACAAGAAGAAAAACACAGTGAGAGACACAACAAAGCAGGGAGCAGAGGTGGCTCAAGGGATTGCAGACAACAAAGAGTAGAGAGAGATGAACAGATCTTTAAAAAAACATAAAATGAAAACAAAAACAATAGCAACACAGTTTCCACTTCCTGCTGCACTTCACAGCACACACCAGAGGCTGCCATATTTGACTTACACTTTTCTTTCCTTCAGGGTCCCCTGCCTGGTGCCTGGCAACAGGGTAAATGGGAAAGCATTTTTAAGGTTTAAAGTTTACTATTATCTATCAAAACTAAGTTTCAGGGAAGCGGACTTAGCCCAGTGAATAGGTTGTCTGCCTACCACACGGGAGGTTCACGGTTCAAACCCCAGGCCTCCTTGACCTGTGTGGAGCTGGCCTCCTTGACCTGTGTGGAGCTGGCCCATGTGCAGTGCTGATGCGCACAAGGAGTGCCGAGCACGCAGGGGTGTCCCCCACATAGGGGAGCCCCACACACAAGGAGTGTGCCCTGTAAGGAGAGCCGCCCAGCGCAAAAGAAGTGCACCCTGCCCAGGAATGGCGCCGCACACACGGAGAACTGACACAACAAGATGACGCAACAAAAAGAAAGACAGATTAAATAAATAAATAAATAAATAAATAAATAAATAAATAAATAAATTCGTCTTTAAAAAAAAAAAAAAGACTAAGTTCCAAAACAACCATGCCTTGGAAAAAGTAAATCTGATTTTGGCTCTTATGTCTATCTTTCCAACATTAAATGATAGAAAAGTTGTTATTATTTGTCTGTAAGCCAGGTTTCAGTGTATATGGCACCTAAGACTCCTCTTGAAGTAATTATTCAATTACTACTGTTTATTTTATGACTTGTAATGAAATTCTATAAATTTTATGACTTCTAATGAAATTCTTAAAACACTGCAGATAAGAAAAGAAAAAAATTTTTTTAAATAAAAATGTACATTTCCTTAAAAACGTGAAATAAGTATAAACAAAATTAAAAATAAAAAACAAAAACAAAAATTTTTTAAAGTTTAGAAAGTAATGAAATAAATAAGGGAAAAAGTGAAAATCACCCATAATAACACCATGTAGACATAACTCTTTATCATTAAATTTTGCATAGATTTTTCTGCACATAAATACAAACACATCTGTAAGAAAAATGGCCCCACACTATTTTGTGATATGCTTATTTTGCTCAATTATATATCATATGCATCTTTCTATATTTGTAAATATATGTAAGTACCATCTATCATTTTAATGACTTCATGAAACTGCATGTTAAACAGTACCATAATGTATTTGATCAATTTCCTAGTGAGAGATACTCAGATTGTTTCCAATTTTTAAAATATTGTAAACAAAGATTCAATGAGCATACTTGTATATAATCTTCTCAATCTGGCCAGTTTTTGAGCTTATTTCCTAAAAATCATATTTATCAAATCAAATTTTAAAACTGCTTTAATTTGTACTATGAAAAAATATTTTATTTTTATACCTTTACATGCATATGAGAAATTAAAGAAGACTGTTTTCTTCCATAAAAAAGATGAACAAATAAACTTGTCATTTATAAACTCACTTATTGAGGGGATATATGGAGCACTTTTATATGAAACACTCCCACTTTTTTTTGAGAGTCATTGAACCTTTATATTCTATTCAGGAGTGGACTAATTACATATAAAATGTATATATATATATATATATAAAGCTTTTTCACAAAAACCCTAAAATAAGTCAGATTAAAATTACTTTTTAAAATTGTACATTAAATGTTGAAGAAGGGTTTAATGTAAGGTTTATACTTTATAGTATTCACTGAGCCAGACTTTGTAAAGAAATGTCTTTTGTGTCTTCTGCATTTGCTCCAGTTGCTGAGTTTTGATAAAATTGAGGAAGAAAATTACTATTGATATACCATCAAATATGTTGCATGCACATTATATTTTATGGATTTTATTTCATTAGTCTTAATAAAAGTTCCATGTGATGGATAGCGTTACCCCATCTTAGAGAAGAAATTGAGATTTAGATCGTTTAAGCTACTTGACCAGGACCATGAAGCTAGCTGCGTTGGTTATTTGCCTTTTTCTTCTCATATCCATTCTGTCTTCCCCTGATCTGTTGGTTATCACACAGGGAAGACCCCTAAAACCACTGTTCTCAGGATCTGTTTCCAATAGGCCTTTAGCCAATACAGTGCCTGGCAGGAGATGGAGGCACACAAAGATGGAGGACACCAAGGTAAATCTTCCACCCTCTCTCTGCTCTGAGCAGTTGTCTCCAGTCAGGTCTATGCCTCTTTCCCTTATATGTTCCCCTTAGTGGCTACAGCCCCCACTCTGCTTTCAGCCCGATCTGGTGCCCCTACTCCTGGACTCCGTGACACCCCTCATCTCTCCGACCTCTAGCCCTGGGGTAATAGCAGTTTCATGCGTGGTTCATCTCTGGGCTGCTTCTTTGTTCCTTTCACCTTTCAGGTCTTCCAATAACTGTGCAGCTGGGTCCCAGTATGAAATTGTACCAGAGCACTATTTGACGTGGGCTCTGCTTTCCCAACCAGATCCAACAATGCAGCCAGCAATCAAATGCAGGTCTACCTGCCTTCAAGGCATGGACTCTCTCTAGCTCCACATGGAAGAACTTCTGTGCAGGTGCTCATCAGAGAGCAAGGGTGACACTGGAAATGGTGGGTGGGGAGGACACAGTGGGAGTCAAAGGAGCAGCACCAGGACCACAAAAATGGGGAGGGATTATTTGTTCCGCCTGCAAGTCTTTCGGCATAGAGAAGGCAGCTAATCGTAGAAAACAAATTTTACATCCTTATCACTTCTTTTGTTTTAGGCGTTCTCAATTTCATTTCTTCCATTTCTGTATAATTAAGACTCTTCCAAGAACAGCTTAACATATTAGAAATCACCTTCCAATAGTAGCTAAGAGTTTCTTTGTCCTCTGGAGTATTTCTTAAGCTGTAGATTTTGTTTCCTGTAGCTAAGACTTTTTTATATACAGACGAAACACAGAAGTTACAGTTTGTGGATTTTGTTGTTGTTAGTTCAGTTGTCTTTATTGCCTGGTTTCCATGAAAAAAAAAATCTACCGATATACCCACTGCAAATAATTTTAGAACCTCATAAAATATTTTATTGGGCTCATGTTGTTTAAAAATTACTAGGTTATATACGTCATTTACAACTATGTGCAGAGTTAGCCCTGAGAAAATTGTAAATTCGAATGAATCTTTTACATTTCAACTTTCTCCTTCCATGCCTCTTCCCACCTTTCAGCTCTTTAACTCCAACAGCACACACTAATTTCATGGGTTTTATTTAAGAAGCCTTCCCATCTAAACCATCAGAAAATTGTATTTGCATTAAAGGAAAAGGTGCTTCTTAATGCAAATAAACAACTCTACTGCCCCGGTTACCTAACGTTTTACACATGGTCCCATCATTTGGCTCCTGGCTGCCCAGATTCTCAGGGATGGCTGGATGTGCAATTAGCATGTAAAATTAGCATTCTCCACTCTTCTCTCAAGAGCAGCTTTTTCTAAGCTTCTATGGTTGCCCCTATTGCATTTCTCCTACCTTCTACTTTTCATTACCCTTTTGTTAAACTTTTATTGCAAATTACATCCTTTCCATGAAGTCAGCATACTATCTCAAGATTCACATTTGGGTGTTTTTTTTCCCCCTTTTGGTCAGGCAAGTGGTGAGGAAAGTCTCAGAATTTCATTTGCTAGTAAGAATCACAACCTTGGTCTCAAGGCCACAGGAGCAATTTTTTAACAGGTCATGTTCCAGAGTCTCCCTAACATCCCCTAAGCATATGACCAGCCGCTGTACTACTGGCCACTGTTCGATGAGATGCCCATCGCCATCATGACCAGAGCATGAAGGGGCACATATCTTAAGCCTGCCGCAAAGCAAAGGGCGGAGGCACAAAGATGGCCTAAAGGAGGGGCCCTGACCCCAGCGTGATGGGCTTCGGTGTGCCTGAACGGGGGGCTAGTTTTTCCTTAATCTTGGATCTCAGCTCCCTTCCTCCAGCAGGGCTATCCATACCAGCTCACTCTTTTAGGTAGAAAGAGTAGGGCCTGCTACGTAATTTGTAGCATCCACTACAAAATAAAAATGAGCGACTAGTAGTACAATTAAAAGTTTCAAGACATTGACAGCCTAACACTTCTGGTGAGGAAGAAGAGTAAACATCAGGAAAAGTAAGATTCCTCTACTCAATTTTCTTATTTCAATTGCAAAAGCCCTTGTTTTTCTGAAGATTTGGGCAATTAGTACTACACTTTAAATGGTACGGCATGCATTGAATTGAACTGCCTTCCACTAATATTTATGCAGCAGTTACTTTGTACGGGGAACAACATTTATTATTGGAGAAGACACAGGCATACTCTGTGCCCTAAAGGAGAACAAACAGTCCTACGAAGAGAATGCTATACAACCTGTGAAATAATCATTAGACTGCGGTAAGTGCAGGAGTGAGCTATGAATGTTGGGGTCCCTTCCACTCACACCACAACACTGCAATTCCTCATTTCCTTATGTGTCACTCAAGAGTCGACAAGCCTTGCTCATCCCTGTAATCTCAGTGCTTAGCATTGTGTCTGGTGTATAACTTTAAATACTTTATTTTCTGAGAAAATAAATGGTCCAGAAAAGAAATCCTACAAGATTTCGATCTTTATGTTGCTTTGGAGGGAAGGAAAAGCAGGGTCTTCTGAACCACTTGCCATTGATTTTGAGTTCCAGCTCTGACTTCTACAATTTTCCAGCCTAGACAAGCCATAGATCCTCTCTCCTTTGATTGGATAAGTCTTGATCAATGTCAGGGATGCTGTGAGAATTAGGAAGGATGGATGGTCAGTGCTAAGTTCCAAATTCTGTACAAAATTTAATTCCTCTTTGATCTATTTTTCCATTTAGTGTCATGTGAAAGAACATAGACTCTGCAACCAGAGTCACTGGGTTCAAAACCGAGCCTTACCACTTACTGGCTGTGTGGTCATGGGCAGGTTACTTAACATTCTGGGGCTCAGTTTTCTTCCTCTGTGGAATGGGAACAAAAACAGCACCACCACGTTGTTGTGAGGATTTTATTAGTTTATATATTTAAAGCACTGGGAAGCTATCTCAGGCCTATGGCAATTAGTATACAGAGACTTTTCTTTAATTATTAGTCTAATAACATTTTTTAATTGTGTCCAGGATCAAAACTGCAAATTCATATTAGGCACCTCCTTTATAACTCACACACATACCCCTTCCATTCCATGCCAATGACTTCACTCAAGGTCATATGAATTTTTTTCCTGGATGAAGAACTACACTATTTCTCCTGACATATAAGCACATTTATTGGTGTACCCTTTAATAAAAGAATAAGGTTTATCATTCCCAAATCATCACTACCTTTTCTGATTCTGATAGCTCTTTTGTCAATAATTCAGATTTGGATTTAATACTCATTTTCTTATTTGTCCATTTATTTCCCTTTCTCCCTATGTGGATACAATCAAAACCTAATACTTTTGTCTCCTCCTTTATCTTTTCCTATTTTCCATGTAAAAAGTGTTAATAAATTTAAAACAACCCACCATTTAACAGATAAATATACCCTAAACCCATTGTAAAACCAATTAAAAATACTCTTATATTACATAGCAAGTGATTGTTAGCAGAATCAGACTTGGTGAAAGTAACTGGGACAAGGGATGGAGAGATTTTGTATTAGGGATATGCTTTTGCCCATTTTGAGACTGGTTTAATTACTCAAAATTTCAGTTCTCAATTTCTTTATTAATTAAGAGAAAAGTCTACCTGCCCTACCTAATATATAGGAACATTGGGAGGAAACAAAATGTGCAGATAAATATGAATGAACTTATAAATATTAAAAGTTTCCCAATATCAAAATAATATTTAATTCCACTTACCATGTTTTGCTTTCCTGAATAAGCTAATGCATATTTGATTACTCCCAGAAAAACTCATAAGGCACTAGAACAAAAATATGAATCAATCCTATTTATGATGATGATCCTCAATTTTTACAAATGATGAAAACTCAGAAACACAAGTTGTAATCTAATTTTGGGGCTAGATCTTTGATTTAATGACAGTTATATACGAAATCATTATTTCTACATTACGTTTGATATGTAACTTACTAAGTAACAAATCTTTTAAGTGCTAATTTGCAAATGAAGATCAGCATTTGCCACAGGTGCAAAATCCTAAATACTTGATCTACTACTGAAGACATTTATATTAACCTGAGAAACCATACCTTAGAAGAAAAGGTGAAGATTTGTAGTGATTAGCAGAATTTGTATACTTGAATTGTTTGAGAGAAAATTTGGAAATTCTATGTTAAGTAATGAGTGATAAACAGATGAAAGCAGATCTTACAAAGTTCTTAAGTTCTTTATGCCAAAAAGTATCTTACGATGCTGCCTAAAATTTAGGGAATATTTTCCTATTCTTTAAACATCAGATTTTTAGCACAACATTGGCAACTCACTAAAAAATCAGAAGAATTTTTCTGGGAGAGTTAAAGATAGGTAATGTCAATTGCTTGGAAAAGGGAAACCTAGAAGTAGAAGGCAATAAAAATAAAAATAAGCTAAAAATACAGGTAAATTTAATAAGAAAATCTCAACCCTCTAAAGAAAACGATATTATATAAAGGTAAAGTCATTTAAAGTTAACAATGGTTTGGGAAACACAAATATTTTCAACTCTATTTGTGGATTCGGTAAATGCATTTTCAGTAAGCCCTTACTATGTACAAGGCAATGATCTATGCTGAGACATTAAAAATGATCACTCAGAGATCTGTCCTTAAATTGCCTAGAGCCCAGTGGAATTTCTAATATCTAAACATAAATAACCATAATGCAAGCAGAGAGAAACAGTACTTGCAACACATAGCAAACTAGTCGCTCCACTGTTGGAGTCAATAATTGCTGCACGTGGCAGGCAGTTTTTGTGTTGGGGAGACTGTTTTACAGATAAAAGAAGTTGAATATGGCCTGATAAAAATAACGCAGGTACATATGAGAAAGAGTAATTTCATTTCAGCTCAAGTGGAGCGCATCCATTAAGTAGTTGGTGAGAGGGACAAGAAAAGTAAACCTCAAAGGATTTTTTTAGCTCTTGGAATGAGGGGAAGGTCTTTATTTTGTTGGTAGAGTAGAGCAATTGTAGCTATTTTTTTCTGAAGAAAGGTATAATGTCACTTCCTAAACTCATAACAGAGTAAAGGAAAAACACAATAGCTGAGATGTGATGCTGGAGAGCTAAGGGATACTCAGGTCTCCCTGGTGGTCGATGCCAGGACCCAGCAGGTGCTCACACACCATGCAGACCACCTGCCCCCAATGGAGCTGATCAGGTAAGGGCTTCTCATACTACATCAACACAGCCTTCCTTCTCCCCACAAGGTTTCCACCCCTACATTTTCTTGACCTAGAAATTCCAGGGCCACAGCTGGTGAAGGCTTTTGTGGAGACTCAAAATGAGGAGTGTGATCACCAAGAGGGTGTAAGGCTCGCTGGAGGGCACCCCCTTTGGAAACGGTGAAGCATGGGCAGAACTAACTTTCTCAGACCTCTGAAGACAACTGAGACCACAAAACAACTCAGTGAATGGTGAATTAGGGGGTGCTAAAAATGGGGGGAGTCCAGGACACTCACCCTCCTGGGGTGTCTGGCAGCCAGAGCACATGCCCAGGGTGGGTCCCAAAGCCTGGCCACTGGTGCACGCCAATGAAGAGTCTGGGTACTTTTTATGTCGACCCCAGCTGGCTGCATGGACCTGTGTCTCCTAACCAGAAGAAGCAGGTCAGAAGAGCACGTCCACTACCGCTGGGCGGACCTGGCCCAAGAACTGGAAGCAAAAGGCAGGTTGGAGAGCAGGCCTGAGCCACCCGGCTGCAGCTGTCAGCAATGGGCACCTTTAGAGGAAACAAAGCGCTCAGCACAGGGCCCCAGGAGGAGCTGGGCACACGGACTTCTCTTCTGGAGGGAAAAAAATGCCAGGCAAGAATTCTGTATGGGACAAAGCTGTCCTTAAAAATGAGGGAGTTTAGAACATTCCCAGTGGAACAAAGGCTGGGGAAGTCCAACTCCTAGAGACCTGCCCTATAGGAAATGCCAAAGGAGCCTTAGGTTGACAAGAAAGGACAGGACACAGTAACCTGGAGTCCTGTGAGGAATCAAGGGAACTACACTGGTAAATGCAAATGCCAGTATTATAGTATTCTCGGGAAGTAACACTACCTTTAGTTTCAACAAGATTCAGAATACAGCTTGGTAAAGAATAAATGTATTTTTGTTATGGACATGCAAAATATAAAGAGGTAAAGTGTGACAAAAACAACATAAAGAGGTGGGGGAAGATGGGTATAGGAGAGGAGATTGTGTTTACTACAGAAGTTAAGTTGGTATAATTTCAAATGTTAGTTATAGATTTAGGAAATGACTATAAAGAAAGAATTTTAAATAAATACAGGAAAGGAAATGAAAAGAGGATCAAGTGGTTTCACTACCAAATATCAACTCTTCACAAAAGAAGGCTGCACTGGAGGAAATGAGGGAGAAAGGCTACAGGCACACGTCAGAGATGGAGCAGGTTTGCTTCCAGACCACTACAATAAAGTATAAATTGCAATAAAGTGAGTCACACAAATTATTTGGTTTTCCAGTGCATATAAAAGTTATGTTCACACTGTACTGCAGTCTATTAAGTATGCAGTAGCATTATGTCTAAAAACATGTACATACCATAATTTAAAAATTACTTTATTACTTTAAAAAATGCTAACCATCATCTGACCCTTCGGCAAGTCGTAATCTTTTTGCTGGTGCAGGGGTGTGCCTGGCCATGATGGCTGCTGGCTGTCAGGGTGGTGGGTGCGGAAGGCTGGGGTGGCCGGAGCAATTTCTTAAAATAAGACAAAGAAATTTGCCACATCAATTTACTCCTTTCACGAAAGTTTTCTCTGTAAGGTGCAATGTTGTTTGATTACATTGCATAGAAAAACGTCTTACAAATTTGGAATCAATTCTCTCAAACCCTGTTGCTGCTTTATCAAGTAAGTTTATGTAACATTCTAAATCCCTTGTTATCATTTCAACACTGTTCACAGCATCTTCACCATGAGTAGATTCCACCTTAAGAAAACATCTGTGTTCATCTGTATTATCATGAGTTTGCAGCAATTCAGGCACATCCTCAGGCTCCACATCTAATTCTAGTTCTCTTAGATATTTCCACCACATCTTCCTTACGTCCTCCCCTTAAGTCTTGAACCATTCACTTGTCCATGAGAGTTAGAATCAACCTCTCCAAAGCTCCTGTTGATGATGATATTTTGACCTGCTTCTATGAATCACAAATGTTCTTAATGGCATCCAGAACGGTGACTTCTATCCAGAATGTTTTTCATTAACTTTGTCCAAGTAAATCAGAGAAATAACTATCTATGTGATTGTATTTCTTAAATAATGAGACTTGAAAGTACAAACGACTCCTTTATCCATCTGCCACAGGATGGAGGGTGTGTTAGCAGGAAGGAAAACCACATTAATCTCTTTGTTCATCTCTATCAGAGCTCTTGGATGGCCAGGTACATTATCAATGAGAAGCAATATTTGAAAGGAATCTTTTTTTCTGGGCAGTAGTCTTAACAATGGGTTTAAAATATTCAGTAGACCATGTCATAAAGAGATGTATGGTCTCCTAGACTTTGTTGTGCCATTCATAGAGCACAGGCAAAATCGACTTAGATCATTCTCAAGGGCACTAGGAACTTCCGAATGGTGAATGAGCATTGGCTCCAACTCAAAGTCAGCAGCTCATTCCCTAACAGGAGAGCCAGCCTGTCCTCCCAAGCTTGAAGCCAGGCCTTGACTTCTCTCTAGCGATGAAAGTCCTAGATGGCCTCTTCTTCCAATGGAAGGCTGTTTTGTCTCCTTTGAAAATCTGTTGTTTAGTGTAATCACCTTCATCGTTGATCTTAGCTAGAGCTTCTGGGTAACTTCCTGCAGCTGCTATATCAGCACTTGCTGCTTCACCTTGTAATTCCATGTGAAGGAGATGGCGTCTTTCCTTAAACCTCATGAACAAATTTCTGCTAGCTTCAAACATGTCTTTGGCAGCTTCTGCACTTGAAAGAATTGAAATCCCTTGCTCTGGATTAGGCCTTGGCTTAAGAGAATGTTGTGGCTTGTGTGATCTTCTATCCAAAACACTAAACCTTTCTCCATATCAGCAATGAGGCTGTTCCACTTTAT
The DNA here is from genome assembly GCF_030445035.2 of Dasypus novemcinctus. Classification (NCBI taxonomy): domain Eukaryota; kingdom Metazoa; phylum Chordata; class Mammalia; order Cingulata; family Dasypodidae; genus Dasypus; species Dasypus novemcinctus. The sequence continues at coordinate 52,225,435 of NC_080695.1, read as the reverse complement.
CATTCCTGTGTTCACAGCACTTTTAATTTCAGTCAAGAACTTCTCCTTTGCAGTCACACTTGGCCAATTGTTTGGCGCAGGATGCCTAGCTTTCAGCCTATCTTGGGTTTCAACATGCCTTCCTCACTAAGTTTAACTATTTCCAGCTCAGGACATGAGTATATACTGTTGGAAAAATGGCACCCATAGACTTTCTCAATGCCGGGTTGCCACAAACCTTCAATTGTTAAAAAAAAAAAAAAAAAAAAAACACTATCTGTGAAGCATAATGTAGTGACGCTCAATAGAACAAAGTGTGCTGTGTATACACACAAGAAACAAAAGACAAAATGGCTGATGTAAGACTTGCCTTATTAGTAATTACTTTGGTGTAAATGCACTAAACTCTCCATTCAAAAGACACAGATTGACAAATTAGATTAAAACAGCATGCTCTAACTATAAATTGTATACAAGAGACTCACCTTAAACTCAAAGACACAAATAGGCTGAAAGTGAGATGATGGGGGAAAATATTAATCAAAAGAGAGCTGTTGTGGCTATACTAATATGAGACAAAATAGACTTTTAGTTAAAAGATGTTACAAGAGACAGAGAATGACACCATATATTAATAAATGTGCCAATCCATCAAGAAGTTGTAACAATTACAAACATGTATACACTTAATCAGAGAGTTCCAAAATACAAGAGGCAAACACTGACAAAACTGAAGGATGAAGTAGAGTTCTACATTAATAGTAGAAGGCTTTAATACAGTACTTTCAATAGTGGTTAGAACATCTATAGAGAAGATCAATAGGAAAACAGAGCACTTGAACAATACTATAAATAAAGCAGACCTAACAATAATTTTTTTGAACACTTCATCTAACCATAGCAAAATGCATATTCTTCTCAAGTGCACATGGATCATTCTCCAGGGTAGAACAGAGGTCAGGTCACAAAACAACTCTCAGTAAATTTAAAAATATTGAAATTTTACAGAGCCATTTCTCAAACCACAATGGAATGAAATTAGAAATCAATAGAAAGAAAACTGGAAAATTCTCAAATTTGTGGAAATTAAACAGCATAGTATTAAATAACTAACTGTTCAAAGATATACCAGTATGGGAGAATAAAGACAAGGAAAGAAAAAAGAAGCTGGAGTAGTAACCCTCGGTAATCACAGAAGTAATGTAGGAAATGCACTAAGGAGAAGGAAAAACTGATGACTAGAAGGGATTAAAAAAGTAAAAATCACCCATAATCTTAAAATCCTGAATCAACCACTTAAATTTTGGCATATTTCCTTCTATACTATTTAAGAGTACATTTCCATATACGAAAACATACTAAATACACAATGTTATAGTCTAGTTTATTTTTTATTTCTTAAGCATTGCTTTTATTGTACATATAACAGTCACCCATTCTCTATCATAATTTAGATAATAATTTCCATTCTCTCATAAACTGCATTTTAAATAAATCCCTTCTGCTTCTTTTAGATGAACAATTGGAAGCATTTTTTCCCCTTTGTACCTAAAAGAGACCAACCATCCAACTCCCCAGGCCAAAGAAATGGACATGTAAATTAAAGGTTGTTTTTCAATTTGGTATTCATTCCCAGATTACACCATTCTTTATCCTGAAGGCAAAGGGGCCTCAGTCCAGGGCAGTGATTCCCATGAAGGACAGATTCTGAAAACCTGTGTCTTGGGATTACCAGACCTAAGGAAGATTGGGCAGCATTGGCTTTGCCAACTGCAGAGCCCGTGGTGATTCTTCATACAGGAAAAAACTTCCAACTTCTTCATTATGTCATCTCACAGAGGCCAGCCCAACATCTCTATATTGAAATGAATGTTGACTTAGAATTGCATTCATTTATTGCTCCTATATTGATTTCTTTAAATTTTATGGGCAAGTGGGTTATATTACATATAAATTCCATTTTAGCCTAATTAAAATGATATTGGTAGCAGATGTGGCTCAAGCAGTTGAGTGCCTGTTTCCCACATGGGAGGTCCCAGTGGGACAACAACAAGCAAAACAAATGAAATAACCAACTCAGGGAAGGAAAAAAATGGATATTACAAAAATTTTTTATAAAAGGGAACATTAGCTCTGATAGGTGACAACTATTGTCTATTAGTTGTATGGTTCTACTTAATAATTGATAAGAACTCTAACTGCTTGCTACCCTAGTGGAAGACTCGGTGTGCTTATGTTTACACTTACACTAAATCCTATGCATTAAAAGTTTTGTGTTTATTAATACTTGCCGTTAAGATGGATGGTAAATATAAGAGTAGAAAGAAACTTGATTTAGTGAAAACTGGTCATTTGAATGCAAGTAGCAAGGACTCAGATATCAATGTAATACCTAACAGTGATTTATTTCAATTTGTTGGTGTGAGAAGGATCAATAAGTAGAAATAATATCATCTTGAGATCATTGTTTAGAACGATGATAAAAACAGCTAAGAAATGAATCTGTGACTTATTTTGTGTCCTAAATTGCAGGTTAATTGCATTTGGAATATGTACTTGGCCAAGTTTCATGGGCAAAACATCACTAAAGCTTGTGACTTTGGGTGGACAAAATCTAAGGACATTCTATACACACCTACTTATGCTTTATGTTTATTGAAGTAAGGATATTTCTTAGTTAAATTAATGAGGTTGCAGATTCAGTTAATTCTGAAGAGTTCCACTCAATAAAAAGTACTAAACATATCAAAGAGTTTGCAAGAGCGGATTTATTTATTTGACAAGTCAGCCTTCCATTATATGGAGAAATGGAGAACAGATATTAGAACAATTTAAAAAGCAAAGTGCAATCAACTGTTCATGCACAAATACTAAAAATCATTTCATAAATTTATATATCAGAGATTGCATGTACATTTGGCAAGTAAAATATTTTTCACTATATACTCCATAGCTCCATGACAACAGTATTTTTCTTCTGAAAGAGTTGATTTCCCAAAAGGCTGAGAAAAATTTGGAGTGAGTCATAAAGAAAGAGATGACGCAGCAGTCGCCAAAGAAAAGCTGCCTGAATAGAAGTCATACCCATTATCTAAAACTATCAATGGCTTCCTTTTTAATACTGCATCAAGTCTAAATTATTCCCTAAATAGTTCTCAGCACACACATACAAACCTATATCCTAGTTTTTTTTCTCAAAACACAATGTCAGAAACTGCTGGTTGCCTGTAGCCATACTACCCTTTTTCTTTTCTAACATTTTTCTTCCCTGTCCACTGACAAAGGGATAAATAATAAATATAAACCAATTATGTCCAGGTATTCCCAATTCTGAAAATGGCTGTGATGTGGTTTTCATCAGTAAAGGGGATCTGATAAGGTAAATGTGTCCAAATATTTCCTTACACTGGAAAAGAGTCAAACTGGAAAATCTGTCCCTTTTCTTCTACTGGATGAGGTAATGTCTGCCTGGGCATGGCGGAAATCTTGGAATCTCTAAAATATTGCAAGATAAACTGAGGGCTAAGCCAACATATCATTGGGAATCTGATGCCACAGTTCCCAGAAGCTTGACGCCATACCGTTTTCAAACTACCCTATTTTGCGTATGTTGTGGTGGCGATTGTCAGATGTGATATGTTCCCTAATGTTTATACCTTCCCTGTTGTTTGTTTTAAGGAGCCTCGTAGCTGATGCAAAATACAGTATTATATTTATTATATTATCATTATAATCTTGTTCTCTTTGCCTTGAAAGCCCTAGGTTTTCTTTTAATCACATTAAAATTCTTAATTCACTGAAAAAATAACATGAACCCCACCTCCTCTGTAATCTTATCCTAAATGCAACTGCCTTGCTTACCTCTCTTTCTATACCACTTATGATCCCTAACACAAAATTTAGCATATAATATAAAAAATGTTTGTTTTACGCATAGGCTTATTCATCTGTAATGCATCATGCCCCACATACAGCCATGAGATACAAAGCACAATAGTACTACAGAGAGTTCAAGGCTAGAAGACAACTCAAATAGAAATAAAAGCAATCTCTTTATTATAGCAAAGGCTAGAAGACAGGTATGTACAAGGGACAGTGGGAGCAGAAAAGATAACCCGATCTGGGGCAGTCACTACTCTGAGCTACATCGTACAGGAGGAATTAGAGTTTACCAGGTTGACAAGCAAGATTAAGGGCTTTAGCTTTAGAAGGGATTGGAAGTAGGAAGGCAAAGGAGTGTGAAAGAGTATGACACATTCAAGGACCTGCAGTTAATTTGTTTGGGCTCCAGAATAAAGTGCAAGAAGGAAAGGGCTCATAAATTAGTGGGAACGGTCGGCCATGAATACACCATAAAAGATTTGTTTTCTGTGTTCTCTAATTACACTGTGAGGTCACTATGCTCTCAGGGAGTATATTCAAGAATTGGTAAGATCAGGCAGATTTCAAGTGCTCTGCACTTTCGGCCTAGACACATACCTGAGCACGCCTGACGGTGCATATCGATCTTGGGATAGGCGGCAGGGTCATTATATACTTCCCTCTGTTTATAACCAAGGCACCTGGAAAACTGCACAGCTCACAACACAGGCACCACTGCTTCTTTAAGGATTTGCTGGGCTCTTACCTAGATAGTCAAAAAGCTTGCAGTGAAGGCTTCATACGGTATGTCCTCCTAACTCATGGTTTAATTTTCTGTTGTTAAAGTGAATCATAGGTCTGTGTCTCCATATCTGTACCATAAAAAGGCTCCAAAGAAGCTGGTGTTTCTACATGATGGAATTGGACTCAGAGGGGATCTCTTCCCACAAGACTTGCATGCTACTTTATTGGAATTGTAGTTGGTGCTGGGGTTTAAGCTATTTTTAGGGGATTTGAATCTCTGGACTGATAATAAGACACCCAGGCCCAGAGCCTCAATAGACTTCAGCTCCTACACTTTGATTTATTGGACTGACCCCACTCAGCTAACATGGAGTTGAAGAAGGTCAACCACCACACCATGGAGCCTAGAGTGTCTACAACTGAAAGCAGGAGGAGTGCATCCAGTATCCATGTGGAATCTAAGCCCCCTCTTGACATAGAAGTGCAATGGACACAACCAATCCAATGTCCACAGAGAAAATGTGGAATGGGTGTGGGAAGGGTAGCCATGGTGGCTGCTGGGTTTGGGGAATGGGAGGAAGAGATGCGATGTGGAGGTGTTTTTGGGACATGGAATTGTCCTAGGTGGTGCTTCACGGACAATTACAGGACATTGTAGATCCCCCCAGGGCCCACTGGATGGAACATGGGAGAGTGTGGGCTATGATGTGGACCATTGACTACGGGATGCAGTGATGTTCAGAGATGTACTTACTGGGTGCAATGGATGTCTCACAATGATGGGAGAGAGTGTTGCTGTGGGAGGAGTGGGGGGTGGGGGCGGTGGGGTTGATTGGGACCTCGTATTTTTTTAATGTAATTTGTAAAAATAAATAATTTTAATAAAAATAAATAAAAAAAAAAAAGGCTCCAAAGAGAAATCAATCAAAAGTTCTCCTGGAAGAGAATGTCTTTAAGTTTATGGTCATGCAACAAAGTCGTAAAAGTATTTTGGAAAAGTCACTATACATACCTCACAAGTCAGGCCTTTTCACTTGATGATCTCCATAATTATACTGAAGTTTAAAAACTGGCCATTATTCTGCATTTATATTGTCTACTGCAGAATGTCAAATGTTAGAGAGAAATTACTAGGTCTAGGTTTAATTTAGTAGGGCACAGTACAGTATCATGTACTAAAATATAAGGTAATCTTATTTTTGATCTATAGCTTGATACTCTGAAGCATTCAATGCAGTTTTGAAGTTTTATTTATATATAATTTAACAGCTAAATAATGGGTGTTATCTAGTTTCACACTTAGGCCCATTAGTAAATAGGCTTCTGATTTTAGGTAAATTTAATACCTGTGCCTTGTTTTCCTCATCGTTCAGACAAGAAAAATGTCTTTACCTAAAAAGTGTAAAACCAAAATATGTCTCATATTGTTGTCTTAATAATTAAAGGAAACAAGCATGTTAAACACATATCACAGCACCTGATATAGAACTGTTAGCGGTTATTGTTATTCAATAAGAAATATCTATCAACACTATTTCTTGAAACAGCATGTTCAGTGTCAGAAGGAATTGAAATTTCTAAGTTTAGTTACTCATCTAAAAATCATCTTTCCTTCTTAAAAACAAAAAGCATATTTAGTTTCAGAAGAATGACTTTAAATCACTAGAAACTAAAAATTGAGTTAAAACTTGTTATTAGCAAAAAGCAGGAAGCAAACATTGAGCACATTTAAGATTTACTGAAGAGGCAGAGAAACGGTGGGCAACCCTAGTGATGCTTTAGTACCACAGTGTGATTGTGATTCACAGTCACCAAAACTGTAGGTAAGAATTTGGTCACGCCCTGTCTCCACAGAATCTTAGACATTTCAGATGTGTATAATTAAGGACCACTGAGAAAAATAATACACAAATTGTGTCCAGAATTTCTGGAGTAGTGTGGAATGTGTGCTGGCTCCCACCATAAGTAATTATTTGCCTGCAGTTGTGCTCTTAAATATGCTCAGTGCAATGCTTTTACAAAGAATGTGTCAGCCCTTCTACTAGATAAATGTCACTAGAATTGAGTTTATAAATTTGTTGTGTCCCTGGAGCAATACATCACATAAGTTTTATTTTAAAATTTGATTACTGAAACTTGTATTCGGTAACAATGTAAGGAATAGCTACATATCCCAGGTGCCTTCTCTAAAATACCTGAATTTGAGGGCTGGGTCTACCACAGACGAAGTAAACTCAATATCAGCACTTAGTTTCATGAAATGCAATCTGCTAACACAGTTTATTCTATGTCTCCTGAGTTTCAAAGGAAAGCAAATTGTACATGGCACTACAAAAGCCATTGTGCTACTCAATTCTAATCAGTAACACTTAAAAAATGTGTAACTGTATTGGTTGGAAATTGAAAAATAGTAAAATAAGCAATCCTTTGAGAGGAGAAAAAATTTGCAGGTGATTCAAAGACACAAAACGCATGTTGAGCTCCAATTTCACTGGGAAGCAGAAAGGCATTGCTTTCCCCGATGCCTCTCCATCAGACCCTTTCTTTCTTTAAACTCCTACGAACACCATGAAAAACTCCATCACACAAATAGATTCATTTTCCAAATGCCAAAAAACAATGTTGACTTTTCCATGGAAAATATCAGAATTATTTTCTCAAATCATGTATGCAAGTGTAGATATAAAAGTCCATTTAAATAGGTATTTGTGGCTATATCTACAGGATGGCAAGCATTGACGTAACTTCAGTCTGCTTCTTTTTTAAACCTAAACGTTTCGCTTCTTGTGAGAATAAATATCTTGGAATTTGCATACATTGAAGTCATGTGGCTTCTCATATTCAACTTCTGTCTGACATTTTGCATTCTCTAGGTAAAGTGCATGCATGTGTGTATTTGTGTTTTGCATGCTTCAATCTAAATTCTTGGGAATGTTAAATGAGTACTTTTTCTACAAATAGGAAACTCCTCTTCAAAACTAAAGTACTTTCATATGGAATAAATAAGTGGCTTCAATTCATAAAAATAAAGTCAAGTATATGATAGTAATAGTCCACCAAGTGATACATTACATAACTTTAAATGCGAGGATATATCAGCAGTAAAAGTTTGTATTTTTGTTGAAATCAAGTTTTTATATGATTATACCTATTTAAGATATTTTGAAAACAGAAAATGCTTAAAAGCAAATGTTTCATTCATGTAACATGCATAAACTTTGTTAACTTGAATTTCGTGAACAAATTAACAACATACTGATACTACCATAATACACTTCCACTCCCAAATCAGAGTTATAGCTTCTGATCATGTCGTATTTTACAGAAATTCCCTTAGTAACTGTCAGTGTGCATTAAGGAAAAAGAAGGTAATTAAGCTGTTAAAAATACTATTTATAGTATAGGAAAGATAAAAATATGAAAAGTTTCTTTGGTAAATGGAAAATTGAATATTATTGCAATTTTTATTTTATATTCACACAGCTTTGGGCTATTCTCTGGTTGAAATGTTGCTTTTAATCTTACCTTTCTTTTGAATTGTTTTACCCACATTTATTTTAAAGTTTAAATAATGATCAACTCTACCTTCACTTAAGAAAAATTTTTAAAAAAGTGTTTACCTTATTTGTGTATTCGATTGGTTAATATGTATTTAAGCTAACAATTCTTTCTGGTATTCACATTTAAACTTTTAAAAAGTCTTCTTAATAGATATTTTAAAAGTGTTATTTTTTCCTTAGATTTCATGATTTTCTTTGGTCACAGAAACAAGACACAATTTTCAAGAATGTTATTGGAGAAACTTAAATCTTTGCAGTTTATTGATATTACTAGAAATGTAAAAACAATGAGTAATTCAAGAAAGTGAAGAACCTTTAAGCATGTTTTTTTCACATGCGTCTTTCTCTTAAATATAGAGGATTGGTTCTTTGTTGTTATGAATATTTCACGTGGCACAGTAAAAAGATTACATCTTTGGTGTGTTTTTCAGCACAATGTAAATTTCACATCATCCCAATTATTTTTTCCCACAGAAGGACACTGTCTCACTGCTGGTACATGTTCTAATTTAAGAACATTGTGCCTTGAGGCATGTGTCTGCTTGTTTTTTGTTTTGTCTTGGGTTTTTTTTGTTTGTTTTTTAATCGACTAAGCCTTTCCTGGCACAGAGTAGACAATCAATAAATGTTTGTTAGAGTGAACTGTACTAGCTGCCATACTTGAAAAACAGCTAAAATGTATACAAGCTTCTGAAGATGGACTCTTTTTTATAAATAATAATAGTAGAGAAAGCATACATTTAACTTCAGTGACATTAAGTTTTAATTAAAATTGACTCATAAGCATTTAAACATCAGCAATGTGAGAAATATTATTTTACTCTGTAAGAATCAACACTTGGTTTAAGAAACATGGCAAAACCCTGAATGTGGAAAATCTAGAGATAAACTGAAAATCTATAAACCGAAAATGCATAAATTTTAACCAAGTAAAATGGGACTTTTATATCCAATATGCATTATCCCTGTCAATGTAATCATCTTAGAAAACAAGATACTTCTGCCATCATAATCTCATGGTTGCTAACATTTTTTTTCACATTCTGATTTTATATAATTTGATTGAGTATCCTCAGGGAAAGCATTTTTTTTCCAAAACTGTTGTAGAATTTGAGAGAGGTTCAATTATTTGCGTATAGAGAGGCCAGGACTCAGCAATGATTTTGAGAAGGAAAAATGGTTATTGATGGCCGGCCAGACTCGGGAGCTTTCTGTTTCAATTCCGAGCCCGGAACAAGATTTTTGAGTCCCTTTTATACAGAGAGGAAAGGCCAAATGTTTCAGTTCTCAATAGGCTTGAATTAGCATATATATCTTCCACATCTTAGGTAAGCTTTTAGCATGGACCTCAGGCATTCTAGATAAGCTTTTAGCATATTTTGTTTGCATTTCCCCTGAATACTTAAAAGTATATAGACCTTGCATTGTTAAACTGTTTCCTGGGACTGGAGTCCTTCACATGGTCACCAAGGGCAGGACTGCAGCCTTTTATCACTCCACACCCACAAGTCACAGATAGTTTAGGTTATCTCTGAAGAGATAAAGAGCCTCCCACCCATAGCCCACATCATTTCCCCCCTTTGCCAAAGTTTAGCTTGCTAAGCTTTGGCATAATTATTGTTGGAGCTATGAGGTAGATAGCTGTTTGTTCGTTTGATTGATTACTTATCAATCTTCAGTGTAGCATCCAGGACTGTTTTTAAAAGTTTAGAAGTTTTTATTCTGGACAGCAGAATCCTGGGGCTGGGGCCCCCTGCAGTCATCCTGGGACCACTGGTGCTCACATGGATTTCTGGTCAGGTTCCAGATCCATCTATTAATTTTGTTTTGCCGTTAAAGAGTTTACACCTTTAATCTAAAAGGGATGCTGAAGGGAGATGATCTCTTTTCTGTAACTGCTTCCTGCTGGCCATGGGCTGTAGTCATTGCCTAACAAGGTGTAAACTTCTTATTTTAACTGGAGGAAGATGGATCCGGCATTCTGTATGAAGTTGGATGAAGTTTTCATATGGTTAATAAGATGTTCACTCTAAAAGAAAGAAACTTAATTAAAAATTTGGAATACCTGTTTTTAAAAGAGGACATTGGATTCCAGAGGTAGACAAGGTTAGGTGCCTATAAAGATGGTGCTCCTTCTTAAAAGCTGGTGGGAACAGCATATATATTGTTTTTTAAGTTATTTATCTTTAGAGAGAAATTGCAACAGACACTTAGCTTTGTCTGAAGACACATTCCAAGCTGTTCAATGATTGGCACTCATTCTCTCCGTCAGATGCTCCTGGTGAACTGGCACTCCTTGGGCAATTGGCTTCATTCAAGATTAGAACACTAAGTTGGAAATTCTCTTAGTTTTCAGCTGTGGGAGTGATCAGAACTACAAAATAAAGGTTTTTTACACCTTGGTTTTAATTTTACAATTTCTAGCAATTTTGGCTTGTTCAATAGGTGACTCACCATCCGCAAGCAAGCCTCACCTTTGCTACACAGTAGAGTACAGTAGAATATAGTAAGTTGACTGAGCCTGGCTGAGACTGCCACCTTATTCTATAGACATGTTTATTAACTGTTTAGAAAATGAATTTACTAGGAATTTAACATGTCCAATATACTCTCGTACTTGATCCAAAATAGAAAAGATAATGTTATAATTATTAGGCATATATTTAGTATAGGATATGAGTACAGCACTTAATATTAACTAATGTATTACTTAATGCAAAAGGATTCAGAGTTGCAATTATTAGTTTTAAGTTTCAGGTCTGTAATACTTTACATGTTATCTCTCCATGAGAGCAGGCCATAATGCCAATTGAGTTGAAGTTTTACTTACAGTATCCTGGTATCATGGCTCCACTTAGCATTTTCTTCACGCAGTGAGCAAGTGGCAGCATTATTGATCCTGCAGAGATTTTCCAGTATTCTACTAGCCTGGTGCATAGTGCTCTCTGGCAATATGGAACAGTGCCAGTCTGGAGGCGATGTCCATTGTACACTTGGCTGTACCGAGTCATCATTGGCTGCTGCAGGAGCTTGAAACTGCAACGTAGTTTCCATCGATTTTAGGAGCAGAACCAGAGGCTGATACAGCAAATATTTTAATTGAGGGGTCAGTGACCAGCCTAGCCAATAACTCACATGGAGAGGCAAAATGCAATGTATACAAGGCCTGGTTTGAATGCACAAACTGTTAAAGTTTATTCCTTGTTTTTATATATATATTTTAAACAATTTAATGCAATACATCATATATCAAATGACTGTTTACTTACACAATTTTACCATGAAGGGAACAGTAGGTACTTTAGTAATAGAGGAAAAAAAATTATTTTTCATTGTTAAAATGAAAACAGAGTATTTCCAATAGAATCAAGATAACTTTTTATTACCATTTACTTAAATATGTACTTTGCGGTGACCTTCAGACAGCTTTTATTATCACGAAGTTATTTCTGCTACTAATACCAATAATAAGTTTTTAGTTAACAATGACTTTTAGAACTATTTAAACATTTTCAGTTTGGAAGATGTTTTACAAACTCTTTATAATTGACTATAACCACATTGACTAGCCACCTCATGTTTAAATAAACTTATTAAATTACAATTACCAACCAAAGAAATTTACTCTATTTATTTAAGAGATCATATCTACAATCTTTTTTCTTTAGCCTAATTTCACCAATGTGAACTTATATTTTTCATTACTCTAAAGATTTCATACATGTTAATTTAATTTATAACTTAACTATGGGAGATTAAACTCAAGTTAAATAAAATTGAAACCATTATAGTTTATGCAAGGAATGTTCTCTTTTTCCCTTATAGGAAGCTAAAAACTTCTTTTCTTTGTTTAAGTTATGAAAATGAATAATTAAAAAGCATACTGACTACCAGGTTTTAAAACACATTACACAATTACTTAATTTGTTTAATCATAATCCAGGAAAGATCTCTCCATAGTTTTTATGGACTTTTCTTTACTTACTGAAATTTGTTAATAGAGCCACTAATTACCATTATTTTGTTGGAAAGAAATCTTCTGGAAGAAAATAAGGCTCACCAGATTGTGGAGAAGAAGAAAATAATTTATTCTCAATCTTGCAAGAAGGGGTGCAGAGCCAGGAACGAAGAAAAATGACACAATTTATACCCCTAAGCCTAGCATGCAAACTCTTTCTCTGTTTCTCCATAAACTGGATACTTCAGAAGTTACAACTTATCCGAGGAGATCTAACTTTCCGGCACAAAAGTTTGTGATTTAACTGCTTCCTCTATCACATTCTAACCATTTTAGTTTTTACCTGTTCCCCTTTGTTAAGTAAGGAATAGAATTTAGTGCTGAAATGGCACCGACCTAGCTCCTTCTTGGGCATCCTTCCACTGCCCATAGGACTAGCCTAAACTGGTCTCCTCCACTGCTGTCCAACCCAGGAGTGGGAGACTGAGGCAACAGACCACCAGGTTACACCATTCAACTTTTTTTTTTCCTTTATGTGAAAACTAACCTAATCTTTGTTTTTTTTACATTTTATGGCTGGCAAAAGGTTTAAACTGGGAAATTACTGGGCAAACGGATTCTTAATTACCTAGCCTAGTAGATAGGTTTAATCCGCCACACCTAGTCTTGCCTTTAAAGCTCTTGCAAAGAGGAGGCCTTTCCCAATTGTTTCGATAATCAGATTTCTATATGACTTTTTCATCCTGCTTAGTTTAATTTAGGCTTTAAGAGTATTTACATATATAACTGCATATTTAATTTTTAACAATTTGAATACAGCTCTTTTAAGAATTTTCATTTGTTAATTTGCTATTATTATCCTGATGTATGAAAACATACACTGAGCAAATGGGCAAACACAGAGTTAGACAAAGAAACACAACTCATTGATATTATTTATAATTTGCATTATTTTATATACTATTTAGCTTAGTTTGGGGTCCAGAAATATATTTTACTTATATAACTGCATATTTAACCACAACAATTTAAGCAAATAGGCAGACATGAATAGTTTGACACAAAAACGTAACTTTACTTTAAACTTCTAATTTTTACAAAACAAGTGTGACTGCAAAACATTTCAAAGACTCCTGAAACTTTTCTTAATTTGCACTATGACTGTGCAGTTTTACACTATGACCATGCAGTTTTACACAAGAATTTTCTTTCTTAATTAATGGATTATAACTAAAATGTTCTCAATGCTTTAGCACCATTTTGTTTATAACTTTATATTTTACTTTGAAATTAGCAGAATTTTGGATAAGCAACACGATTAATTTTATATATATTTACTGAGGCTATTTGAAGCCTCAGGGAGACAGACTGGCTTCTCTCATGAATTGCCACTCTTAGGAACACTGACCGTCAAGGCTGGAGACTTCTTCCCCTCCACCCCCCTTTTTGATTTTATAGATAATAAAACTCCAGTGGTTGTTTAACCTTATTCCATCAGGCAGCAATTTATTTAGTTTACACTTGAATTCATGAGAGAAAGGGTTACTAATACCAGGACAGGAGACAGTGATGTCCCAGCTCTTCTCTGGCCTGTAGGGACAGAAGCTATTATGAAATAACCATAGGCAAAGGCAAGGGGTGAGGTTAGGCTTGAAGTAACCATAAAAAAAGGAAAGGTTAGTTTAGAATTTACACTTAAATAATAGTTTCAGGCTAAATTCACTCAGCTATAATTTCAGTTATTATCTTTTCACTGTTTTATAATATAAGTGCATTTATAAATGATTTTAACTCTTAGTTACAGTTTTTATTAATTTTTAAAAAACCTGTTAATTTTATAACACCTTTAAACACCTTTCATTTGACTTATAACATATTAAATGAACTTAACCATTACTTTAATTTTTCTTTTAAGGTAAAATAATAAATCTCCTACAGTTAGTTTGAAATTAAAAGCTACTTTTCAGGATTTGATTTCTAGAACATAATGTTCTTTTTAAAAAAAAGAGGTAAGACCCTTTCTTCTTCAAACAACTGAGGAAGTGATGAGGTTAAAGCACAAGAAATTATTTTGATAAAAGATTATTTGTATATTGATCTTACTCAATTTTAATCATAAAAATTTGCCTTCCACAAACCTTCTACACTTTCAGTATTCATTCAGGTTTTGTCCCACACTCTGCTCTTTCCGATAATCAATCATTTTATCTTAGGACAAAATCATCTTCTGTTTCCTCAACAATAAAAACACATTCCATATATCCCACATACTAAGTTACCAGGCAAACTTCTTACAACATATAATTGCCATTAATACTAAACAAGCTTGTTAAAACAATGAACTTTTCTTCACTTTAAATACTTAGTAGCATGTAATACCAGAAACAGTTTTTTTGGAAGCAAGTTGGCAGGGGAGGCTGGCTGCCGAAGAAAAGTTTTCTTGTTATAAAATTATCTTTTATTATTATTATTAATTCAGTTTTTGTTTAATAATGACTTTCTGCAATTAGCCATTTAAATACGTTAATTTAAACAATGCTTTGTTAAACTTTTATAATTATTTATACCTTTAAGACAAATTTTACCTTCACAGAACACATTCTCTTACTTAAAGCTACTACAATACCTTCTAAGAACCTGGGCAGAATGCAAACTTATTTTGCCTTTGACACCCTAGGGAGGGAACTTTACTCCATTTATTTTGATTCTGCTTTTCACCCTCTTCACTTCCCCCTCTTCCACGCAATGCACAACAATCAAATAGGAATGTGGCTTATGAATAGAAGGTGTGGACTCACTGGAAAGGGGCAAAGCCGCCTCCTCCTTTTCAGCTTTCAGGTCAAAATGGGCAGACAGAACCTATTCAAATTTGGCAACTCTCCCAGGGACCGGACCCAGCCACCCTGACTGGGGCAGCCCCAACAAACTTGGGTGTGTGGTGGGGACACAGATGGCCTTCAAGCCCCGGCAAAGGGACAGCAGAACATGCACAAACATCTAGACTCCACAAAATCCAGACTCCTCAGTTTTGCCCCATAATCATTTCACCCCCTTGCCAATGGCAAGGGAGGGCTCCAGCTCAACTGCATTCTACTTTACATAACCACACAACTCCAACACTAGCATTGAGCTGACACAGACAGAAGCACAAAGGTCACTAATCTAAACCACAAGTTCTATATATTTTTTTCAGCATGGCTGCCGGCACAGCCATCACAAACCTTAGAACACTTAACATTTGGTATAAAGCAAATTCATTCACAATTTAGCACCATAACAAAAGATTTCAGCTAGACTTTTTCCACTGTTTAACTTTACACCCAGACCAAGCTCCACTAGAAAAGCCAATCCATTTTCCTGTAACCAAGTTTTTTTTTTTTTTGTAAATCCAGACCAGTTTCCAGGACATTAGGACTCGAACCTATAAACAACCCCTCCTATTAAAATCAAGCCTCCACTCCTTTAGTGGATATAAGACTAGTACCAGATGCTAACATGCAGTTAGACAAATCCAAAACACTAGGGCTTTTTCCTGGTTTTTCTCCAGGACATTAGGACTCCAACCTATAAATAGCCCTTCCTATTAAAATCAAGACTCCACTCCTTCAGTGGATGTGAGATGAGTACCACCTTTTAACATGCAGTCAGACAAACCTAAAATACCAGGGCTTTTCCCCAGTTTTTCTCCTTTTCCCAGGCCTAGAGAGAACGGCTTCCCCCCAATTTTCTGGGGCTACTAGGGTTCTCTCAGGAGATGATCAGCTTCCCCTTCCTAGCAATTAAAGCTAGGGCTTTCCAGACTGTGCTCACCTGGGGAGTCTTACCTTCTTCCATGTTCAGAGTTCTTTTTCGTTCCCAGAATCCTTCGCTTCAGACCTTCCATTGCCCTAGATTTTTGTTGGGAAGACTCCAGTGGAGCCCACATCTTTTCTGGATTAAATTTAATCCAGGGGCGCCCAGATTTGGGGTTCACCCGAGGCCTCCCGGCTTCCTCGGGGATTTGGAAGGGGCAGCAAAATGCTTCCGTCTCTGGCCTTCGTTTGCAATCCCGGCGGAGTCGCCAAAAATGTTGTAGAATTTGAGAGAGGTTCAATTATTTGCGTATAGAGAGGCCAGGACTCAGCAATGATTTTGAGAAGGAAAAATGGTTTATTGACGGCTGGCCAGACTCGGGAGCTTTCTGTTTCAATCCCAGGCCCAGAACAAGATTTTTGAGTCCCTTTTATACAGAGAGGAAAGGCCAAATGGTCCTTTTGTTTCAGTTCTCAATAGGCTTGAATTAGGATATATATCTTCCACATCTTAGATAAGCTTTTAGCATGGACCTCAGGCATTCTAGATAAGCTTTTAGCATATTTTGTTTGCATTTCCCCTGAATACTTAAAGTTTATAGACCTTGCATTGTTAAACTGTTTCCTGGGACTGGAGTCCTTGCCATGGTCACCAAGGGCAGGACTGCAGCCTTTTATCACCCCACACCCACAAGTTGCAGATAGTTTAGGTTATCTCTGAAGAGACAAAGAGCCTCCCACCCATAGCCCACATCAAAACCTCATACAAGTTCATTAATTTATTCTGAAAAAGGTCTGGCTTGTGAACTAGGAACAATAAAAATAAAAAGGTCTGTGAATTCACAAAACTTAAATGTACAATCTGTGAGTTCTGGAGTTAGGATATGTAACATTTCCATCGTCAAGAACAATTCCCTCTTACCAATTCCTATTCCCTCCCAGCCCATAGAGCACAGAGGTACCATTCATTGCTCTTATTGCTATTGCTATTGATTGGTCCCCCTCTTCTTCAGCTTCATTTAAGTGGAGAAATTCAATGGCTTTGTTTTTCTCAATAGAATGTTCTGAAATTTACGCATGTTGCTAAGTATTTTCTAAAAGAGCATAGAATTCACCAATAAAACCTTCTTAATGTGAAATTTTCTTTATGGAAAGGTTTGATGAGTTCAGATACAGATCTATTCAGATTTCCTACTTCTTTCCATTTCCTATTTCTTCATTTTTGATAATTGGATTTTTTCAAGGAATTTGTTCATTTCATTTAAATTGTAGATAATGAGCACAAAATTAATTTTTAAAAGTTGATTTCATTTTCTGGTAATACTGAAAAGTTCTTCAGTGTGAAACCTGGCACATAAAAAAGATCAGTTATTTGGGTAATAGCTCTTTTAGACAGTATGAAGTAATAATGGCAATGATAATATTTTGAAAGAAGGTATAGGTGATGTTTGAGGCTTATTTATTGGTTCTAAAAGTGTTCTGATATTAGACTTTGGGATTTGATATGTTCCAGTTTTTCCTAATTGCAATTTATGATGCAGTCTTCCAGAAATCTGCAAAAATCCCTTTTAAAGTCTTCCTTATAACCATATATTTGTGCAAAATTTCATTGATTTGCTCTTTCTTTTTAACTTGCTTAAGTCTGCTGTTATTGTTGTTGCTGTTTTAGGGCAATGCTTTAAACTAGTTTAATGTCCCCTTGTGACTTTATTTCACTTTATGCATAATTTAATGTTAGAGATTTTAATCCTAATCACTCTCAGCAATTGGTTTTCCTGAATGAAGCATTAGAGTTGTTTGTATAAGAACAAGAAATCAATGTGGAGACAGGCCTAGATTCAAATACTAACTGGAGCCAACTAGTGAGGGAGCTTAGGTAAATATGTTATGTTCTTTGAGCCTCAGTCCACACCTCTACATACAGTCGTTACAGGTCTTGGGGATACTCATGAGATTGGGACTACAACCCTGAAGGGTGAGCCTGTGCACAGTGCCTGACGGCTACTCGATCCCTTGCCTGGACCGGTGGGTGGTCCTCTGCTGGCAGCACAAGCATCTCCTGAGAGCTTGCAGCATCTCAGGTCCCATCCCAGGCCGCCCGAACCAGAATCAGTGTTTTCATGAGATCTCCCAGATGCTGTGCACGCACCTTCAAGTTTCAGAATCAGTATCTCAATACTAGTAAGTAGTTCCCTAGTTTGTACTGTGATTCATTTTGCTACCTGAGCACCTCCTTTGGACATTCTCTAAGTCAATTACATTCATATTGAAATCTGACAACCAGAAGTACACGTATCTGAGTGAGGTCTACTAGGGTGGGTTTGAAAAAGTATTGTATTAAAAGCATTGGTATACTTTGATCTATATATGCAAAATATATTTAAAGTTTAAAAATAATCACCCTTTCTTGATATATAGAAAACATAAAATAATAGTTTTTAAAATTAGAAAAGCATACAAAGAGTTCATTTGTCATAAAGTATACTTGCCTATTCCTTGTTCAATCCATCCATAGTTCTAACTTCAATTCTAATGCAAAATTTGAAATACCTGCCATGGGATTTCCAAATGTCAGAAATGGTTCTATCTGAACGTAGAAGTTTGGGAGGAGTTTTCTTGACTTTCTCCTCTTTGCTTTTTTATTATCAAAAACATTGATTTCAGGAAAAATCATTATTCTTTAGCAGAACTAAAATTTAAAAGAAGAAAAAAAACAAACAAAAAACACTAAATCAAAACTCCCTTTGCATGCAAATATCTTTGAGAGAAGGGAAGGGAAGACCAGAGCAAAAAGTGGAGGGAGACGAGAAGATTCATCACTCAGTAAAGAACAGTCAGTGACAGGAGAGAAGTTCTCAAGTTAGAATCAGTCTAAAGATGTTGGGGAGAAGGTTGAGTTACAATCAGTCTGAAGAAATTGGTGGGAGGCTGAGTTAGAATCAGTCTGAAGATGTTGGGCAAAGGCTGAGTTAGAATCAGTCTGAAGATGTTGGGGAGAAGGCCCAGCCAGGGCGCCCAGTCCTCTCCTGCAATGGTAGAGAGCTGTGGGCCAGCAGCTCACAGGCTGTGTGGGAGTCCCCTGAAGAGAGAAACCAGGGCAGGCTGGCAGCGCAGCCCTCATGAGCAGAAGAGGGCGCGCCCTAGGTTGTTAAGTGCTGACTAAATCCTCCCCACCCAGCCAGCAAGCAGCCTGAGGGGTGCCCCTGAACCCCGAGGCGAGGCGGTAAGTGGGGGCATTGGTGTGCACAGAGCTGGAAGAACAGGGAGCTGGTGAAGTGTGCAGGTTTAGTAGGGGAATTCCTGGGAGATAAGGAAGAGAAGGGAAAAGAAGCTGATTTGTATGTTATTTTCTAGGTATCCCTTTTTTAAAAAATAATAGCCAAACAGATTGTGTCTTCTTAAAACAAATATTTACTAAGTACCTGATGTAGATGAGGTACTGATGCAAGACGCCAGGGTGAACAGGTAAAAACATCCCTGACCTGCTCTCCTCGCTTAGGGTGCGACGGGAGGGACTGACTCATAAACTAATAACCACAGGACAATGCAATCGCTGTACCAGAGATATCTGCAAACAAACGGGGAAGAGATATAAACAAATAAATGCTGCCATGACATCCACTAGTCTAACTACCCCTCTAGAAAAAACTCTGAGGAAAAAATGAAGCAGGGTATATTTTACCTTGATCACTCTCTTCAAAGCGTCCCTATTTTTCCCTAATCCTCACTTAATGGCCATCTGACCTTCACCAGCCCCATTACTCTAAACCTGGTTTTCATCTAGTGATAAACAATTACAGTGAAAATTTCAGATTAATATGCATTAAGTAATTCCTGAGAGGTGGAGGAACATTTATAGTCAGACAAAATTTGGGGAGAGGGAGCATTTTCTAAAAGATCATTGCTGAAATGCTCCACTTTCCATCTAATTACTACCGTGGCAGTAACTCTGCACCATGTTAGCTCCCTTTTGCTACTTTCAAATTATTTCAAACAGCCAGGACTGATGCTGGCTGAGGTGGGCAGGAGCTGCTGAACTGCCGCTGACAGGAGAGAATCCAGGACAATAATCCAGGGAGATTCTCGCTTTCAATCTAGAATCGAACACCTTATGCCCTTTTCCCACTTTTTTCTATTTATCTTAACAAAAGTATTTATATTCCCCTAACCTCTTAATTAATCATGTTATAAATGACATCATTTTGTATAGACCTTATAATGGATTTCCCTGCCTTGTCTCCAAATCTATATATGTACTTGTCATCTGCTACATTCAAAGGTACTTTCTAAAAGCTAAACATAACAATGGAACTTTTTCTTTTTCAATCCAAAAGCACCCTCCCGTCCCATAGCTCCCTCGTCTGTTTGCTTGTTGCTTTTGCTCCTGGTCTGCTCATTGGTTTTTCTTTATTAGGCACCAGAAACAGAACCTAGGACCTCCCAGTGGGAGGCAGGTGTTCACCTGCTCAGGCCACATCTGCTCCCCTATAACTTCTTTTAGTTAAATTCTTCCACCACTCTTCATGGCTTTCAGGATAAAATCCATCATTTCCCAGGAACTTGTTTCCCACCTCACTCACAGTGCCCCTCACATGCATCTTTTGCTCAAGACATGCTGTTCTCTTTTAATGTCTCTAAATAGGTGGTATCCTTTGATGCTCTAATACCTTTAAACAAGGTGTTCTCTAGATGCATGTATCTCTGCTCTATACTATCTAGGAACTGAAGCCAGGTTTTAGACTCTACTCATGCATTCTTTCATCTGAAATGCTTTCCTGACTCTTCTCACCTGACTGAATTCAATTCCTCTATCTTAAATCTCATACATCCTAAGCATACTTTTTTCACAGCATTCATCACACTATACTGCAACTGATGCCTACTTGTCTTCTTTGTCTGAGGTCTGTGATTATTGCCCTGCAAAATGTAGGTATATAGTGGGCATTGCATAAAAACAACGAATCAATCAATGAATGAGTCATAGAATATCAGTGGTTGACCTCATATTCAAACATTCAAGATCATCTAATAATTCCTTCTACAGAGGTAGAAACTGAAGTCTTCAAATTAGTATGATTTTCTAAAATATTGAATAAAATTCATCTTGTCCTCTAAAATGTTTAATTTTACTTTCCCCCTTCTGAATCATCAAAAATATTTCCTTTGTCTGCCATTCCTGTGAATGGCACTTTCCCACCAGGAATGGCACTTTCCCACATCCCTCTCCACATCTCATGTATGTTCTTGCATTTCAGTGGCGAAGATGACACCTCAGTCAATTTCCCTCTTCCCAGTCTTCTCTGGGAATCTTTTTCAGCTTTTGTTTAGTCAACATTGATTGCCTGCTCTCGGGCACCTCTCTCCCATGGCAGAACTGCCAATATTTATTTTAGGAGAACAATAGGCTCTTTAAAGAGAAAGATAAAAACGTTGGGCAGCCTGGAGCTGCATGAACATCTGGTCACCATGCTGCTGTTGCCACATTTCCTATGTTTGCCATTAGTATCTCAAGGACGGAAGAATTCTTCTTAGTGTTAAATAAAAAATCTAGAGAGACAGTTCTGAGTAGTTTTTCTCCTGTGAGAAAGATCAGAGATACGTGTTTCAGTCAGGGTCCTCGAAGAAGCAATTGCCAAGATGGAATGAGATGTGCAAGGGAGTTTTGAGGGAAAATGGGTGTAAGCTCCCGGTAGCAGAGCAGTTCCAAGCTTGGCGAGGCCCACGAGGGGTCCTGGGTCAGTCACACCTGTGGATTCCATGTCTCCCAGGTACAGGCACAGGCTTGACTTAGTTGTGCTCAGTGATTCTAGCTGTGCTCAATAAGGGACAGAAATGTAATCATCAAGAGGTAAGAATTAACAAATGATTATGGCCACTGAATCATTACATAGATGCCTTTTTTATTTTGTAACATACTATAGAATAACCAAAAGTAAATACCTGAAACTACTTTAACTCACTGAGCCGGAACCAGGTGCTTGGATCTTTCAAAATGACCGTAAAGCTCTGTAACCTTCAGCTTGTGACTGTGAGAACCTGGTGAAGCCCCTGCTTGTGCCCTCCCCCCGTCTGTTTTATAACTTTGAAGTCTTACGATCACTAGACGGTCCCCCAATGTTTATTAATGGAGAAACTTGACTCAACCCAGAACTAACCCACCCCAATTCCTAAACTATCTTACTAGGCGAAGCTAGATGTAACCACATTGGCCTGCCTGACTGCTCAGTAGCTTCATGCAGTCAAGCTGTGCATGCTCAATAATGAGATCACCTCTAACTTCCTCTGCTGCAGCTGCTAGGCTCACCTGCCTGTCCTTGGACACTATAAAACTATCAGAATTACTCAAGTGTGGGGAGATATAGACTTTTTAGACCCATAGGCCATCTGATCTCCTGCTTCACTCTCAGCAATAAACTCTTCCTCCCTTTGAAACCGTGCTGAGGAATTGCTCATTTGACCGCATCTGGCAGAGCACCCCTCTTTTTCGCTTGAAACAGGAGGAGCCCATAGGAAGTGAGTTCTCAGCAGAAATGTACTGATGGGCTTCTGAGTGCAATAGTTCAGACCATCAGTTGAGTTTTCTCCTCTGGTCAGGTCTGAGAGGCACATGCCCATGCCTGCCATGGTAAGTTTTACATTGCATAGCTTGGGTCACTGTGAAATTTGCTTGATCCAACAGTAATTCATGCTTCATGCATATTTGATATACAACTTATTTACTGAAGACGGGCTTTTTATTATACTGTTGCAGCTAGATAGGATAGCTAATTTTCACAGGTATTCAATAGAAAAACTTTTGTTGATCATAATCTTGTCTCTTTAGCAATTCTCTCATTAATAACTTAGATAATATCAGCAACAACGGCCATTAAAATAAAAATGAGCAAAAATGATGTTTGTGTGATTAGAAGCATGCATATCGATATTTAATGAACAATGTCTGCCTATCTTCCTTTATGTATGCTCACTTGTAGAATCTGACACTTCCTTAAAAGGCAGTTGAGAATAGGATGGCAGTGACGATGTACTGAGTTCAAAACCATGAGTTCAAAATTATATGCCAAACACATGCTGTGTTTTAAAATGTGGTTCATATGCTTCTTTATATTTTAACTTCAACTTAAAAAGAAATCAAAGTTTCCTTTTCACTCAGCCTTTTTACCACACAGAGTATGAAATTAGCCCCTACAAGGCTACTGTGTATGTGCCATGTGTGTAGGTGGTATGGCTTCAAAAGTGTGTAAGACCTTCAGAACTTCCTGATAAGATGACAGACTTTAAATCACGACTACATTGTTTAAAGTAGTGTATTAGTCAGCCAAAGGGATGCTGATGCAAAATACCAGAAATTGGCTGCTTCTTATAAAGGGTATCTAGTTGGGGTAGGAGCTTACAGATACCAGGCCATAACGCACAAGTTACTTCCCTCACCAAAGTCTACTTTCACATGTTGGAGCAAGATGGCTGCTGACATCTGTGAGGGTTCAGGCTTCCTGGGTTCCTCCTTTCCAGGGTATTGCTTCTCTCTGGATTCAAGATTCCTCTCTTCCCAGGCCTTGCTTCTTCCTGGGCTCAGGGTTCCTCCCTTCCTGGAGCTTGCTTCTCTTTCCTCTGTGAGCTTACTTCCTGGCGCTCCAGCTTAAGATTTCAGCATCAAACTCCAACATCAAAAGCACTCAACTCTGTCGTCTGCCATGCCTTTTATCTGTCAGTGTCCTAATGACATGGCCCAATCAAAGCCCTAATCATAATTTAATCATGCCACTAATAGAACAGATTACAAACATAATCCAATATCTATTTTTGGAATTCATAACTATATCAAACTGCTACAGGTAGTTAATGTAACCTTGCTGTCATGCTTGCAACAACAGCACAAGGAGATGGATACCTGGAAACTGCTTATCTCCTTTACAGATGGGGAAAGTGATAGAGGAGAAATGCATTTGTGTTCTACCACTGGTTGATGGTTTTAAGATTAACTGCCTCAGGGCATGGGTTTGTCCCTGGTCTGCAGACTGCTTTCTGAATTTCACAGTTCTTCTTCTGTCTCCTTCATCCTTGTTTAAGAGAACTGTCACTGTGGTTTCCAGCTGAAAAAGAGGCCTTATTGACGTCTGTTTCACATATCCCAGGTTTGCCTCTCATATGGGAAGATTTTCATGTTCATCGTGAATGTGATTTTCCATTAACTTGTATGCTTCCTGTTCTTACAGGTCTCTTTGCTTTGAAATTATATTTTCATTTATAATGGGAAACATAGACTTTAACCAGTATTTAATTGAAAAATGGAAATACTTTTATTTTGGTATATGCTGCTTTTATATTTTATTAAGGAAATTATTGCTAATGTTTTCATTATAGAAAGCAAATTAAAAAAGCAACTGTTTTCTTTGATTAGAAACTGCAATTAAGTTTTAAATCTTAAGTCAGATTATTTTTATTAAAAGTTGGAAAATATGAATAATTTTTATTCTACATGAAACAAATTTTTATATTATCAAATTAACGTATATATTATTTAATTTGAATATAACTTTGGTAATAAAAACACTTCTCACAAATTGTAAGATAATTTTTTAATTAAAATAATACTGTTTTAAAATACTGATATTTTACAAGAATTTTATGAGTGTAAATTTCCTTCTCTCTTTTTGACATCATATACTTTGTGGATAGCATGAAATCATTTTACCACATTGAAAATAAAACAGAATTTACTATCAAGGGTCATGATATTTTTAGACAAATTTTATTTTTAAATAGTTGAAGCTCTGCTCAAGACTAGAAGACAAGAACTTGTACTCACAGATTTTATTTGTATGGACTTGATGGATGGAGATGTCCATGAGCATGACTAACTTCTCTTTTATATATACACACATACACACAGAAACAGAACTTTCATTTTGCTGATCTATCCTAACTTCTGGACCAATAGATGGCTATTGACAACACTTTCCGGCAAAATCCCTATACTCTTTTCTCAAAATAAAAAGCCCTTCAAATGATCTATCCATTTTTCTAGTTTAGGCTATTCCTCTCCTACATGTTGCACAGAAAAGAATCTAACATACCAGGACATGTTGCCAATAGAGTCACACGTGTGTGCACAGAATGGATTAGTGCAAAATGCTCAAGCAAATGATACGCTGACAAGGGAAGTCAAGTGCTCCTGCAGGGTCAAGGCAGGCAAGTTCTGAGAGCACACTGGTAGAAAAGGTCAAAGGGTGTCACCTGGTTACAAAAGCTGCAAAGTAACAGGAGCATGCAGGCTAACTCTTTGAACAAACGTGTGATTCATTTTAAACAAAGCGGTTTGCCTTTCAGGAGGTGGTGCTCTAAGCTATTGTGAGGTATGCATATACCATACAGTCCATCAGTGGGTTTTGGTATAATCACAAGAATTGTGAATTCATTACTACAATCAATATTAGAGCATTTTCATTACTCCAAAAAGAAAAACCTTCCACCCCTTAGCAGTTACCTTCCAATCCCTCTAGCCATTTCCCGCCATACATACACAATCCTAAACTTTCTCTTGCAACCACAATCATACCCCAATACTGGCTCTGCTAATTACATTTTCTAATATGCTATCATCATCACCTCTATCCAATTCCAAGCATATGCAATCAAACTTATTACCAATTCTGCACAAATTAAGCCTCAGCTTCCCCATTCTCTCCTCATTCTACCTTCTGGTGACCAGACTGCTAGCTATTAACTCTGTTACTCTGCTCATTATATTTACTTCCTATTAGTGAGATTACAGAGTATTTGTCCTTTTGTGTCTGGTTTGCTTCACTCAATATAATATCCTCAAGTTGCATCCATGTTGTGACATGCAACACGACTTCAGTTCTTACAGCGACATAGTATTCTGTGTCGTGGGTATACACCACCTTTTGTTCATCCATTCATCGGTTGATGGACACCTGAGTTGTTTCCATCTTTTGGCAAACGTGAATAATGCCGCTATGAACATTGGTGTGCAGATGCCTGTTCGTATTCCTACTTTCAGTACTTCTGAGAGTATATGGAGCGGTATTCAGCACTAGTCAATGTGTCCTAATTAAATGGGTCAATCAGCGAGGGGCAGTAACAATACCCCCCCCCCCACACACATGCACAACTAATTATACAATGTGTCAGTCAAGAATGTAAAAGAAAAAAAAATTTTTCATCTATTTAGTAATGCTCATGTGTATACACTGCAACATGTTGCCAGGATAAGCTACTTTCTCCATTTATGATATTTTTATTGGATGGGCTCTAAAGCAACACCATCCAATGAAACTATAACGTGAGCAACAATTGAGAGCCACATACCCAGTTTAACATTTTCTAGGAGCCACATTAAAATAGCAAAAAGAAACCACCCACTGAAATTTATTTTTATAATATATTTGATTTAAACCAATATATCCAAAATATTATTTCCTAAGTAACCAATGTTAATGTGGCATCTAACATTCTCTTTTTTCACATTGTCATTGATATCAGATGTGTATTTTACATTTTCAGCTCATCTCAACTCTGAGTAGTCACATTTCAATTGCTCAAGAGCCACATGTGACTGGTGGCTGCTATGGTGGACCATGCAGGCGTAGAGATTCCAGGAGAGGGTTGGTTCCTGGATCTTCTGTTGCCCACACAAAATCTGTGATGTCCTGCAGACAATGCTGGCCTATTTGTTTTTAAAACTTGTTGACAAATCAAATGACATCAAAGAGCGCTTTTGTTGTTGCTGTTTTCAATGTGATATTCACAATGCCAGGGGTGTGAAAATAAGAAGTAATTTTGCTTTTAATAAAGAGAATACTCAGAAAATGGCTCTAGAGGTTATCTGTCTTGTATAGTGAGTAGACACCACACAGGTAACAGAGATGAGATGGGACCAAGGTTTGAAAGTAGGCCATGTGATCTATGGCTGGCATTCTAATTTTTAAAATTTCTACCTAATTTCAGTTGGTAACTTTCACTGGCCCAATTTGCTCTCGTTATAGCTCACTTGATCCACTGCAGGGGTCCTAAGAATAAGAGAACGATTATCCAGTGATGAGGACATGGGCACGAGAGCTCATCTCCCTGGCTCTGGATCTCAGCTTTCATGCTCTTAAGCAGCATAATTTTGGCCAATTAGTGTTTCTGGCCTCGGCTTTTTAAAATTGGAGACAGGTAGAAAAAACAGTGCTCCCTAACACAGGTTATTTACCTTTGCAAAAAAAAATTGTACATAGTAGCTAATCAATAAATAGCCATTATCACTCCTAGACAGTTCCTGGCATTGCAATATCATATGTTACTCCCAATACTTTCTGGTAGACAACTTTTTGAGAATCGTATGTAGAGAGTTAAATACAGGTTGTTATGTAAGTTTCTTTTCATGCATAGTTCTTCTGGTACCTGGTACAAAACATCCCTGCCTCTTTCTTCCATGACTGCTAAATGGGTTCCCTAATACTTCCTTCCCCCATTGCTGCCATATTCACAAAGGCACTTTTAATGAACGCTTTTCTTGAAAGAATGAAAATAAGTTTCATATGCAATTGATAATCAGGGACAAAAATGCAGCTATCTATAGCCTTTCCTTCATTGTGTTGGCTACTTTCATGTGTCAACTTGGCTAGGCTATGTTGTCCAGTTGTTTGGTCCAGCAGGCACTGGTTACTACTGTGAGGGTATTTTGTAGATGGATTTAAATCTTTAGTGAGTTGTTTGTACATACAGCTGATGACAGCCGCAATCAGTAAAGGGGAGTATCTTCAGCAATGAGGGGAATCTTCTCATTCAATCAGTTGCAGGTCTTAAAGTGAGAATTGAGTATTTCAGTAGTTTTCAGAAAGAAGAATTTCTGCCTTTTCTTCAGCCAGATAGCTTCTCCTAGGAAAGACAACTTCATCTTCATCACAGTCTCCAGCCTGCAGCCTGCCCTACAGAAGTCAGAGGTGCCAGATTCCAGAATTGCCTTTCTTGAAGTTTCCAGCTTGCAGCCTGGCCTTACAGAATTTAAACTTGCCAACCCCCATGGGTGCACCGGCCAATTCCTATAGCACACGCATATGTTCTCTAAAGACCCCTGGTGGATCCAGCTGCCTCCCTGCCATCAGAGAGGCATTTATGGCTGCCACCTTCCTGATCACAGGCTTTGCTGAGCAGGTGAGGGGAATGGGCGAGCGATTAATTAGAAGATCCCTGATTTGAATCATTTGGAAGGTGTAGTGTGGCAGATGACAGTGGGGAAGAAGGAAAATAAGAGGGGTGACAGTTCGCCATTTGGAAACGCAATCAGAATCAGAGTGAGAGCAGCAGCCGTATCACCAAGGTAAAGCAGAGCACTTTGAGGACACTGTGATGTGCACTCAGTGATAATCCACTTCCTTTGCCTCCTTTTAAAGTCTTCACTGATGACAGAGCATTTTACAGAACTTTTTAGTCAAATGTCTGTTCTTTTAAATAGAAAACTATCTGGAGGTAGGTCTTATGTAAGAACAAAAAGTTCCAGGTTTATTCTGGTTATATATCTTTAACAACAAACACACCAATATTCTAATCCAATTAATGGAAAACAATGCATTCTTTGAGCTGGTTTTCTTCCTTTTAGGTCTATGAGTAAATTTCTAGTATTGTATCTCTATAGTGAAAAAACATCATTGTATGTATCTAAGCTCATTGTTTTCCTTCCTGTCAGTGACCAGTGAAGTCTTCTATCCCTACATCATCTTAATATCAAGGATCAACCTGGTTATAAGGCAGTTCATCATTAGGCAGAACATGACCATGTTTCCAACCAAGATAGTTAGAGAGGCATTTGTTTTTCAGTTCTGTAACTCGAGGACTTTGTATTTCCTTCATAAATATGGATTTTTTTAAAGTGAACTTTCTCACATATATGTTCTATGCATATATATGCATATAATATAGTACACATTTCTTATCTAAAAGATTTCTATTTGCTTTATTTTTCTTGGGAAAAACCCCCACTGTATTGTGGTTTTCAGCTGTTATAATCTAGTATTTGATTTGTTATTGTCACTGATGCTCTTGTTAATAAAAGTCTTTTTGTCCTAACAAAAAACATATCTACAGGTCTGCACATATCCATATTTACTGAAGATTTCAAATCAATCTCTTTCTGAATTTAACCAACTTTAAAATAACCAAAAGAGTAGACTGTTTTAATGTTAACTTTCATTATTTTAATGGAAATTCAAATCAGTATATGGACAATATATATAAACATATCTCTTCCTATGAAATTGCATTTGAATTATATTTGTGAGTTTCATATTTTATAAGCCACTGATTTTTTTATTTAGTTGGATTTATGAGCATATTTCATAATCTCAGGTTGCATCCACATAACTAGTTGTGGTATGGAAATAAGCTGCAAACTTGATATATCATGTATGCACAAAAGAAAGCCGGGGGATATGTAGACTTTCTTTAATGAGAAAAGAAAATAAGCACATGGAAACTGATACAGAAGACATTATTATTAATGAGAGGAGATAAAACAGTATAGGGATATTAATAGAAATATTAATAGAGAGACTGGAAACTCAGGGCACAAAATGTAAATAGGATGATACAGGAAAGTCAATACTATTTGGCAGTGCTCTTCTAATGCTTCTAATGAGAATGTGAAAAGTGTGTGAATTCCACAGGGTAATTCTGAGTGGGCTGAAAGGGTTCTGTTGATGTTCTCAGAGTAGAAAACCTACTGGTCATTTGGACCCATACTTGACTAAACATAATTATTTATCATATCCTGTGTACATTCAGCTGCTGGAACACTCAAATGCCTGGAATAAATTACATTAAATTTAACTCTATGTTTTCATGCTGACAGCAGGCACTGAAGAGGCAATCTCCACTGGGGGGCACTGACCATCAAAAAGGAACCATGAAGTCTCCCTGTCTACTGCAATGGTCCCTGCTGTTTGAAAATAATAGTCTACACCTAGTTTCTATGGCACTGGAGACCAGGACACCTAAGAAAAAATTCATTAACAGGGCCTACCCCCTAGTCTAATAAAAAGAATCCTACCACTCTTCCTAGATACATGCTCTCAAATTAAGAGGCTACCCTGCCCAACTACTTAGCTCAAAATGACCACTGTAAATGCTATATTTCTGAAATAAAAGAGTATGGATGGGAAGGAGGGAGGGAGGGAGGGAGGGAGGGAGGGAGGGAGGAAGGAAGGAAGGAAGGAAGGAAGGAAGGAAGGAAGGAAGATGGAGGAGGAAACCTTTCTCCAGACGGTTAGTTTTAATTCTCCACTTTAGCCAGGATGGACTAAATAGATAAGCAGAATCTATTACTTATTATTTTTCTGTTTTGTTTTGTTTGCTTGCTTGCTTTGGTTTTGGTAAACTGGAGGTAATAACACATGGGCAAACACAGTGGAAGCACCTTGCTAACTGAACACAGCATTATAAAATACTTGTGAAGGGAAAGTACTTAAAAGGTATGCCCCGGCCCTCATCCCATTAGTACTCTTCACTCTTTTAAAGTAGAGAAAATCCAAATCAATAGAAAGCGCAAACTTGTATATCCTACGGAAATTGGGGGAATGGGCAGATAAGCTCGGCATCCATGAAAAGGTATGAAACACTAAAAAGATATATTTATGTTGGCTAAGTCAGTGAACCAGAAAAAAAAAACTTTGGCAGGAAATATCTGCTCAAGGTCACCACACACCCCACCACTTCCTATCACTACACCTGGTCTCTGGATTTTAACATTTATTTTAGCTTATTGCTAAGCCCGCCCCAATATTTTTAGTTTGTGACTCTCGCAGCATATCAAGAAAAAAATAATTTAATGGGATGGAGAAATCCTAGAATAAATTCTTGGAGTTGGGGACTAAATGAGCAAGTGGGAAAATAGAGGATGGGAGAAGATATAGGAAGTAAGAGTACGTCTTAAAAACATTTCTCTTTATCTTCAGTGTCACGACGATAAATTCTAAAACCTTATGATGAGAATTAATCAATATATTGCAAGGTTAAGAGAAATTAACAAGGTGCCAGGCCCTGTCCCTTTACATTGATGTGTCCGTTTTATACTCCTGTGCCCCAGCTTTCTCACCTGAATAATTTTCATGAGTATCGAGTGAGATAATACATAATGAAGTGCTTTGAAAAGTTTAAAGATAATAAAGGATAATTAAAACAAGATAGCGACAGCAAATGGATGGGAAAATGGAAGACTAGGAGGCAATATCTTATTTTATCTTTAAAAATCATATACTGCAAAATGCATTTTATCTCTTCAGACACTCGAAGGAAAGTTTGCTGCAATTTCATTAATGAATCATCATGGGCAAATGGAAAAGGAACAAAATAATTGACTGTATTCCTAAATAAGATTTCAAAAAAACCCAAAATACCCGATCAGCCATCACGTGTCCCTTCTCCCCAGTCTCCACTCAATCCTCATCCCTTAGCAGCGTCTAAAGGGTCTGCCGCTCATTCTCTCTCAGCTCTGTGGCACCTGGCCCATTCTTCTATTTTGCTTTCCTTCCTGCTCAGTTGATTGGAAGAATGCCAGTCTTTGATTAATGACAATGAAGAGAGCATTTAGGCAGAAAAGCGTAGCTGGCCAACTGGGAGAAGCAGAGATGGACACTCAGCAGACCGGTGAGGGCTGTGGAAAGATCAGTCTGTTTAGAGAAGATGCTAAGAATGCAGAGCTGTGCAATGGAAGGAGTTGGGTCTTTAGAAGCAAAGAGCTCTGAAACTAAACTCTAACATATCACTTCGTATGTGTGTGTGGTCAAGCCATATAGCTCTCCAAGTTTCAGTTTCCACCTCTCTAAAGCTGGGAGAAAGTAATTTTTTGTGGTTGAAGCAGCTAGTTTGGGGGATAACTTTGTTATGCAGCCACAGCACATAGCTTTGTCTAGTACATGAATTACTGCAGTCGCCTTCTAAATACCCTGCAGCTTCCTGCGCCTGTCTATTCCCTTATCATCTATGCTCCACCTAGTACAAGAGTTGTGCTGTTAAGATGTCAGCAAACAAATCTTATTTATTCAAAACCCCTGGGGTTTCCCATCTTGCTCTGAGTAAAACCCAAAGTTTTATCAATGGCCTCCAAGTTTTCTTTCTGATTTCCTCCTCTAAACTCCCCCTAAACCTTCACTCTTCTTCAACCAAACCTGCATCCTTTATCTTCCTAGGAAAAACTAGGAAGGTTCTTGCCTCTGATCTTTCACACGTTGCTTCTCCTGCGGGAATGGTGCTACTATATCCACGTGGTTTGTTCCTGTTGTCTTAAATGTCACCTCCCCTGGACACTCATCTACAACTCTAATCATCTGCTCTACCCCACTCAATTCTGCCAACTCCCTTCCATACTTATTTACCTCCTCAGCATTTATAAGCACACAAATACACTTTATATGTATTCTTATTTGTCACGCATATATCTGGCAGTCCTAAGCAATGTGTGAGCTCTGGTAGAGGGGCCTTTTTCCTTCTTCTTTGCTCAATATTTTATTCTTGGTATTGAGAATAGGGCTTGGTACATAACAGGCACTCACATGTTCACTGGATGAAGAAAAGGAACCTAATTAAAAGTTTTATTTAAAGAATATGTTCAATAAAATATATAATCAAATCAACCCATCCTCTGGGTGGCCTTTAATCACCTAGACAGGCTCATGATTGCAACCATGTTTTTTCTTTTCTCTCCTAGACATACTGTCCTCTTGTCCTCAAAAACATACTTAGGAAGGGTCATAAAGAATCACAATCTTTCTGACTGAAATAAGCAAATGATAGTATTTCATATGGTCAACATTTTAACATGTTTGTGAAAACACCTAAGCCAGCATTCTGTCGGTAATATGTGGACCTTGGGATGGACATAGCTCAGAAACATATGAAAGCCAAGGAAGTGGAGGAAGAGAGAAACGACACTTACAGAGAATCTACAGGATAGACCAGGCTCACAGACAGCCACCTAAGAGCAGACAGAAAAGTGTGGAATTCTCCAGGCATTTCAAAGCAACACTACCATTTATCCCAAGAGACAGCATCATTTAAATTCGCTGTGACCAGATGAAATTGTACTGCTCATACTTGTCTCTTTAGGGCTAAGCTGAAACTTGGCCTACAGGTAGTGTCCATAACTTAACTTCTATTCCAGGAGACTTGAGAATTAAGAGAAAAATGGTGTCAGGAAGGGGAAAAAGTGTTCATTCCTACTGAATGAAAAGCTAAATTCAAAAATGGGAACTTGCCAAAGCACATACAGGGCATTATTTTTATATATAAGGCAATGATCTTGTAAATACCTTCCATTGTCTAGTGTCCTGTTTGACACAACATCTGAATCACTTCCCATTATCGGGATAGCCACTCTGTGAGCGTGATGACCCCAGATGACCTCTCCGATTCTGCAAGCCAATGAGGTCAGAACGTCTTGAATTTGGAAGGCTGGACCTGGTGGGAGGGGCTTAGTTCAGCCAATCTCAAATCCTGGCTGGGCCCTTGAACCTGTTGCAGTGACTCACACGGAGGTGTGTTTAGCACTCATTTCAAGGTAATGGTGACATGGTGACGGCAAGCAGCATCCACTGGCAGCAGTGCCGGTGGTGGCATGGGTGCCTGAAGCTGCCCCGGTGACCCTGACGAGCTGCTCTCCTGCCGTGGCCTGGGCTGTGTTTACAACCGCCTGGTTTCCCGCGCCTCCTTTGACCTCCCTTTCCTTGGTTTCCACAGCATGGCTCTCAGCTTCCTGTTCTTTCCGAGATTCTGTGAGTGCTTTCCAAAACACCTGCTTCTGCTTAAGCAAAAATAGGTACATTTCTTTCATTTATTCCCAACAACTTGACTGGATATGATGGTGCAGGTGTGCAAATTATTTCCTCTCATAGGAAACATGTACTTAGTGAGATGCTTGATCACAGTGACACAGCTGACCACTGAATGTTTAAATTTTGAAATAAAGTGTAATATTAAAAAATAAATAAGAAGAGCATTGGCAGTCTTAAGAGGGAGCATCAGATCAATGAAATACCAGTCCACATTCATATTACCAGAGCATGATAAAAGGAAGATATTAAAAAGAGAAAGTGTTTAAAAGCCAGACTTTTAAAACCTAGCATAGAAACGGAAAAGGAAAAACCTGAGGCACCAAAGCCCTAAACTGAAGGAGACAACCCAAAGGCAACTTTCACTGGAGCCAGGCTGATCAGCAGGAAGGAACAGAGAGCCTGGGGGCAAAATAGCTTCCCTGCCTGACAGTGCCTTTGAAAGAAAACAGGGCAGGACTTCTCCTCCTCTAACAATAGGCAAGAATGGCCAGTGCTCAGGGGAAGCTTGCATTAAGGTCCAGGAGCTGAAAAAGTCTGCAGCTAACTAGGGGCAGGTCTTTTTTAGAAAATGATAATGCGTCTGATTTGCAAAAGCTGGGATGTGGCAAGCATTGAAATGTGCACCACAGAACTTATGAGAAAATGAGAAATTGAAGGAGAATAAGAAAATGGAAGTGGCAGGAGGTAGCACTTATTGATAAAACCTGTACCGAGTATAATATCGTGAGCAGGCGCCACTGCACCTATCTCCTCGATGAGGATATTTTAACACTATTGATTGATCTAGTTTCACAATATAAAACATCTCTTGGAAATCAGAATAAACTGCACTCTGCAATTGATGTTGATAGTAATTAAAGAAATGCCTTGCCTATTGAGAGGAATGATATAAAATTGGCATATAGTAGAATTAGTTACGCAAAACAGAAAAATTCCAATACTCTCTCTTAAGTAAAAAACATCTTCAAGAGTATAAACTGACAAATATTAGACAGAGCTGTGTTAAAACAGTTTTCTTGGCACGCATACTTATTTTTAGGCCTCTTAAACCATCTCTAGCCGCACAGTTTAATAGGATTAGTGAGTGGGACTGCTTGAGTTAGTGGTTCTCAAGGAAGGGGGAGCAGATCAACAACATCACTATCACCTGGGAACTTGTTAAGATACAGATTCTAGGACCCTGGACCAGATATACTGACTTCTGGGAATGGGACTCATCAATATGTGTTTTAATATAAGCCTTCTGGTGACTGCAACATAAAGCGATGTTTTGGAATCACTGGTTTACGTTATCATTAACATGGCAACTATTCTGAAAAAGTTTAACCCAGGAAGGTGAACTTACAGGTAACTATTTTTCTCAGGAAATTCCTGAGTATTTATCTAAACAATGGACACTGCAGTTTACCCTCATCTGAGTCCTAGACCCCTTCTGAGAGAAAGAGATCAGTCCCTCTTTTAGCTTCCTAGGAAACATCCAGGAAAATGCCACCCCGTGAGCATTCCACTTGTGGGGTCTGACTACGATGATGCTGTATTGATTTGAGCTCTACTTCTTTTTCCCACCTTCCAAAATGCTATAAAGAATGAAGAAATCTTTTTAGGAATACTTCAATTATCAGACTATTTTTCAAAGCTTTTCTCCTAGGGAGAAATATACTTTGTTACTACAAACTCCTATTTGTCTCTGCTTTTTTTATCTTTACGAATCTTTAAGAAGTTCACTGAGAACAGGACATGCTCAGGCCCCTATAAAGTTGTCCTTGAGCCAGCTCTAAAGGGCCTGTGTGTTCAGAAGATCTCCTGCAGCAGCGACTTGATCAAACTCAGCTAATTTAGATCCCACATCAAGACCTTAGGAGGATTTTCCACAGATGTGTCTTGCTTTGTCCATGAAAATCTGGTTCTGGGAGAGATCACCTTTCCATCCATGCATCCATCCCCAAGGAACGAAAAGATTGCTAGAACTGTGAATGGACAGGCAATTGTTAGGGTGAGGGAACAGGACACAAGCTGCACAGACCAGTTTGACTCAGTGTTGCCAGACCCTCTTGGTTTTTCCACAGCTGGATCAATTAGTTCATATGTTAGTTGGAATTAAAAAAAAAAAGAAGGAAAGGTAGCTTGGAAGGATCCTGAGGTTGACTTAAAAGACCTCAAACTACAAAAGGAAACCAGAAGGTCTTAGAAAAGATGTACATGTTAAATATGGTCTTTGAGAGGTTATCTCTGATTTGTCCCTCTGAACATAGATTGGACTCAAATTCAGCCTATAAACAAAGAATTAGTTCATTGGAGACTTTAGGAAGAGGCTCTTTAAAAATGAAGACAACATTTAGGAGTACCTCTGAAGGAGATGTTTTCCCAGCTCTCTCCTCACTTTCTGTATATTATCTTAAGCCAAAATCAAAAGTTTTCTAAAAAATTTTGATTTACAAGTAGAAAGATCACTTTCTGTATTTGTCAATGGCTGAATTGGAGGTAGGAGACACCGTGGAAATTATGCCTAAAAGAAGATGGAGTGCCTTGTATGTCACGCTCAGAAGATGGGATCCAAACCAAGTGTTGAGAATTAACTAATAACAGAATCACTGAATTAATTATTATATGAGTGTTTTCGTACTTTTAGTAGAATGATTCACTCATTGCAATCATGGCCTTGACGTATGTTAGTTTTAAAGTGGCTAGAAACAAGTATCGGAAATGTATTTATTTTATTCTAATACTATGTTTTGTAAGTGCTAGTCTCTTTAACTCACAGCTAGCCCCCACTGTATTCCCCGATCTTACCATGCATAGATTTTGTCAATCCCTAACAGTTCCATGGTGGCCTGCTTTACCTTAGTCATGTTAATTAGGTATTTATAATTCACTCTAGTTTATGTGGATTGAACTATTTTCAACTTTATGTATTACTACCCCAGCCAGGCTTTGTTTAGTTCACCATTACCTTAGGAGGAATGAACTATTTACAATTTAATATAGTACCTAGCTGGACTTTGTCAGTTCCTAATGGATGTTAATTAAGCAATTTATAACCCAGTTTGTAACCTGTAACCTGATGCCTCCAGGGCCTGTGCTTACACACTTCCAATTAAACAAATCAATCAATATCCCCTAGCATCCCAAGGTCGCTATCTCCACACTCCTTTGTTTGATTTTCAGAAACGTCCAAAGTTTTTCCCATTGCGAGAGAATAGATCTGAGAATTTTCTCCTATTCTCATGCCTTGTGCAATGCAATAAAGACTGTCTCTCTTTGAAATCCTGATGTCTCAAGATTGGTCTTTGAGTGCATCAGGCTGATGACATAGGTGTTTTGTCCAGCCACAGGATTCCACCATTTCATTGAGTGCAACTTTTAAGAGGTTTAACTTGTAGCTGGGTATCATGCTATAGCTGTGGTATATAAGAAATTCATATTTAAGAATCAAAGTCTCTCTGGTGATAGTATTAAGGGTAGATTGAGGGGAAAAGTATAAGATGAGATTTACACAGGAAATAGAATCAACACGACTTAGGAACATTCGTTGTAAAATCAAAGTATGTCTATCTCATGTATCAAAACTCTCTGTCTTCATCCAATTCAACTGATCTAAAATGCAGCCATTTTACATGTTCCACAGGTGAGAACTTGACCACATTATTAACTACTCCTCCAGAAACTTTTGGCAATCTGTTAGCTCTTTAACTAAATTAAAACTTCTAATAACTGTTTTCAAAGTTTTTCACCCATTTTTCCCAACAAACCTTACCCACTCATATTGCACATATACTACTATATATCCAAACATCACTGGTGTTGACCGCCTCCTCGGTATCACAACTTTGTTCTGCCAGGTTAAACTACTATTTGCAATTTCAAAATTGCCTTAACTGCTCTTGTTAAATGCTGTTCATGGTATTTTCTCTACTAAATTATGTTTTCTCCCATCTCCAATAGTGAAAATTGAACCCGCCCTTCAAGACCACAATCAGCAGGCAGTTTTTCCATTCTGCTTCCCTAAGCTTCCTTACAATAACATATTGTCCCCTTCCTTAGCACTCCCTTATTATTCTAGGGGTACTTATATCATGGGTTGCCTGGCTACTGTGAGTTTTGTGGGGCATAAACACTTTATGTATTTATATAAACTCCAATGCCTAAACGAAACACCCACAAAGGTTGGTACACATAAGACATGTCAATAACTTACATGAATAAATGAATGAGCAAAAGGATGAATTGACTGATACCTAATCATTTGTGTAAAGTTTTCTTTCTCTCCTTCATTAGATCATAAGTAAGTGATTCTCAGAGCAAATATTTTGCTTCCTTTTTAATGGCTGCCTCTCAATACACAGTACAATGCTCTCGACACAGTAGGTAATCAATACCTACTGTTGAAGTAAAATAAATTTACAAAAATAAGCCAGACTTGTTCCTAGAAAAGGAACTCCCCTTGGTGACTTTTGGAATGCTAAATGAAATCACCACAGGAAAGACGATGAATAATACATGGCATATTCCAAATGAATGCCATACTTTCATATACAGCACCAAGGATTGCTGTCTTTATAGATACTGAAAATTAAGCAAGTTCAAAAAGGAGAAAATTCTGGATGACATTAATGATTCAGTTAAGTGTCTGTTTCCCATTGAGACAAGCTACAAGAATGTCATTACATTATGTTAAAGGAAATTGTACTTACTATAGACAATGCCTTTTTTCCAAATACATTATAAAAAAGAGATCTGGTTTGTAGTTGGTAAGAAAGGTATGATGCAGGACAAAAGTATGCAAGCCTCTTGAAACAGCTTCCACTAACATAAAGTTAGTAAATTATTTTTTTTGTTATATTTTTAGAGATCGCCTTCACACCGTCCTCCTACAATTACTTTGGCTATGTTAAATGAAGCTTTTCTGAACTTGAGCTTTGATGTGATACTCAAGAATGATATTAATATCCATATATACATAAACGCATGACACGAATACATTTACATGATCACATGCATGTATATATACATGTATGGTATCAGTAGGTACCCATGTATATATAGGATTTTGACATACACATATATGATGCAAGTAATTACACACTGAGTTTCATTTCAGGGAAAAAACTGCAACTTAAAATATGTTGTAATGAGCATATTACATGGAAAAATCATTGTTAAATAAATGTAAATATTCATTTTTATTCCATGATTATTTCTTGTGGAATAAGTGAAAGTTTTTAAACTTTAAGAAACTGGTGTAATTCATAAACTGCTAAGGATATGGTAAGTGCTAATAATAGTTATGTGCCCAACACTTAGAAATGTATTGGTTTACCATTCAAGAGAGTCTGTTTTTTACCAGAAAAACCTAAGTATCTTAACCCAAAAATGTATCCTTGTATAGACATTTGAATTTATTCCTTCAAGTTTAAAAAGAGTTATCTCTTTAAGGTACAACATTCTTATTCTTCAACGTTTTCTATTTGAAATAATAACCCTGATATAGGAGAGCTCTTTTCTTCTTACAGATAGGTATAGTTATGCTAATCTAAATAAGGAATATGATGCCCTCCACCAAATTAAAATTTAAAAGTTCATATAATTCAAATGATAAACCTATTATAAATTTATTTTTCAACATCTTTCTTCTATACTCTAGTAATCATTTAAAAATCCATAAATTGCATTAGTCTTTCCAATCATACTTTCCAAAGTGCATATTCTTCTCCTGTTCTCATTTTCTACTTCTCTTTGTATGGAGTGTCAGTCAGTGCATCTCATCTGAGAGAGATGATTGTTTTGTTTGGCAGTAATTCTTCATACTCAATCATTTTGGAGGTAATCATGCTCTGAGAGAATGTTTTTCTACCAGCTCTACCACAGTGGGCCTCAGATTTCCAATTTACAAGTTTTAAATTAACGACCCTTTACTCTGCTATACAACAAAAAATAGTTATCACAGAAACTAATTCATTGCATAATATTCTCACCATCTCCTAGATTTAAAACAGTGTCCACTTTTGGGGAAAAAACTAAGAAATAGAACAAGCAAGGTTTTATTCTTTTCTTTTTAAAATGGACATGGAAAAAAGAGATGATCCAAGTCAGGTAGGGCTGTGACAAAATAAAGATGCAAATTCTTTGATTTTTGGCCTTTCTCTATCAGTGTTACTTAGAGTGACGGTAGATATCACAGGGGTCTATGAAGATTGGAAGGATACATACTGAGACCTGAAGAAAAACATTACTGTAATTTGCATCTTCTCTCTCTCTGTTGCTTATTTACCTGGAGAATTTTTAAAAAATATATTTCATGTAGCTTTTCAGGTTGTGGTGATGAATAGCTTTTGCTCTACTGGTGGAGTAAATGGCTCACAAAGGAATCAGAGTGAACACAAGAGGATGTTCATTTAAGTAATCATTCGAAAGGTTTGGGGTCATTTCGTGAAAATCTACTACCTTAGGCACTTACTCGTCTGTTACCTCTCCACCCAGCTGAGGTAGCTATACACATAAATCTAAGTCAGTTGATAAAGAAAGGTTAATTGTGTAAGCCACATTCGATTTACTAGTTGAGATCATCACAAATGAGGCACAGAGAACAGAACTTGTTCAAGTGGAAGCATTGAGATTTGAATCCAGGCTCGGGCCTTACTGTTCTTTTTTTTTTTCAATTTTTCAAATTATTTATTTATTTATCTTCCCTCCCCCCTCCCATCCCAGTTGTCTGTTCTCTGTATTCATTCGCTGTGTGTTCTTTTGTGCCTGCTTGTATTTTTGTCAGCAGCACGGGGAATCTGTGTTTCTTTTTGTTGCGTCATCTTGCTGTGTCAGCTCTCCATGTGTGCGGCACCATTCCTGGGCAGGCTGCACTTTCTTTCACGCTGGGCGGCTCGCCTTACGGGGCACACTCCTTGCACGTGGGTCTCCCCTATGCCGGGGACACCCCTGCGTGGCACAGCACTCCTTGCGCGCATCAGCACTGCATGTGGGCCAGCTCCACACCGGTCAAGGAGGCCCGGGGTTTGAACCACAGACCTCCCATGTGGTAGGCGGACACCCTAACCACTGGGCCAAGCCTGCTTCCCATGGCCTTATATTCTTAACCAATACGCTCTACCACATAGAAAAGTCGTGATTATGCTATTACTGTGGTCACCGAATCTCTTCCAAAAAGCAGAGGATGTGGTGGGGAGAGCAAGGATTGAAGCAGCAGAAAAGACAGCAGCAAAACATTAAAATTAATCATGAATTTGCATAAAATTGGTAAGGAAGTTACTCTGGCTTTTGAGTCCAACTTTGCACAGTGAACGCAAATGAAGGGAATGGAAGTCCGAGCCAGTTCTGGTGGCTTTCAGCAGAATAATGTCGTTCTGCACTGATGCGGCATTGGGTGTAACCACTGCCACAGGAGCAGGACTCATTCCGTCAAATTCCTCCTATTTCTTATCTAAATGACAGCAAACTTCATGGCATCCCATCCATTAGCCAGAAACCAGCTTTGCCAAGCTTAAAGTTTCAGGACAATGAGTTCCTGTAACTGAAAAACGGTTAGAGTCATGTGATGCCCTATAATTTAGGAAGAAGCCAATACAGCACGGATAGTGTAAAGAATATGAATAATCAGCTGCATTTGTTTACTAGCCAGTAATTCCCCATGTAACTAACTAATGGAAAAAGTTTAAAATGAGAATCTCGGGTAAGGTTTTCATTGAGACCATTTATGTGGAGTAATTCCTAAAAATTGAGAACTATATGAAATGAGTCGCGCTGATACTGATTCTGTGTAAAGCTGGTGAATGTGACTTGTGCTGTTTGGAACGACTGGCCGCGAGGTGAGAAGTGACAGGGCTGGGCGATGCACAGGCAGGTGGCTGCCCGGGCAGGTGGCTCCTGTCTTTACAGGAACAACGCTGGCAGCCCAGAGTGTGTGCAATCTCACCCCAGCGGCTCCTTTAGCGTCACCTGACGTCATTCGTCTTGGACCTGGCAGTCATAGGGAGGGTCCCTGCCTGGCTTTTCTCCAGCCCTGCCCCCCTTTTAAAGGCTTTTGGCAGCCAAGATCTGTCGACGCAGAGCTCGTGCCCAGGCCCTGCTCTAGAGCACACTCAGGGTACCTGGAACCCTGCAACCCTGAGGAAATGACCCAAAGCCTGGGCCCACTGCTGTGGGGAGTCAGTAGGCGCACCCCCAGGTGCGAGAGGTGGCCCAGAGGGGGAGGCCTGGGCCTGGCCATGCACCTGTGCCTGCAGAGCCCCTGGGGATGCGGCTAGCACGGGGCCGGCAGCCGGCCGCCTCCAGACTCAAGGCCTTGTGCCCAACCCACACCTGGCTTTTCAGGCATTGTGGAGACGCATTTGTCAAGTTGTCAGGTTCATTTATAACGCTGAGCCTGTAGGCGAATGCTGGGTGGGCCACTACCCATTCTCGTCCTAGACTCCACCATGCCGAGGACGGCCGGGTTCCCCTGCGTCTCTAACGCATCGGCTCTGACTGTGGCATTTGACTGTGACTTTGGATCCTTTACCTGCTAGGTCTGAGGCCATTTCTTCTCTGCAATGGATGCTACTGAATTGACACTTCAGTGGCAAGCATGGCTACTAGTAGGAACTTAGTTCATTTCTGTATGGTGAATAACTGGTGAATGCTATGTAGTCTCATTTATCATCAGACCATCCCCAGAGTCCAGAAATCTTAGGAAAAACAGCACATTCTAGAGAATAGCCAGTCCAGGTAGAATCCCAGTCACTCACCCTTATTGAAGCTGCCTGATAGCTGTGCGCTCACCGCATCAGTCATTAGTAGATCACTTTCATCATTTCAATGACAATAATAATAGACAAAAAACAAACAAGAAAATTCCTCCCCTCTCATCTATATCTTCCCTGCCGTACATAGCTACAATTTTGGGCTCTTCTTGCACAACTATGTGGTTATACCAAGTACCACTGATTGCACACTTTGGATAAATTGTATACTTTATTAATAGCTATCAGTAAAACTGCTTTTTTAAAAGCTGTCTAATAGCCTAAACTCTAGTATCTTTTTGTTATTAAACAAAGACTGCCTTAATTTTATCACAGCCAGTGGTGTGAGTAGAAAATCATGAATGTGAATAGTACTTAATATTAGCAATTTATAAGGTTTTAGTCAATGACCACAAAGAAAATTGAAGTATTAGTTTAAAAGCACGAAAGAATGAAACACTAAACATATTTTAGCTTTCTCTAACAGAAGTCTCTCCATATTCTATTTTCATTAGCATCAAATGGCCATTCTTTAATTAAAGGTCATTACACATTCCTACTGTTTTTTGGCCAACCATATCACACCTGATCTTTGACTGTGCAATTTCTAATTGTTTTAATAAAATAATGAAACTTAGATGTTAATTTCTGTAAGTTTTAGTCCTATAATTCTTAACGTTTTAGGAAATGAGATTTGCAAATCTTGTTTAAAAAACATACACATTTTCTTTCCAACTTCTTTCCTAAAATTTATTCTCCATTCTCTCATCAAGCAGAAGGACTTGGGTCAGATTATTTCAGGATCTCAGGAGACCCCTCTATGGGGGAATGAAAGGTGTGTGGCTGAAATGGTTCTGGGCCTGACTACACAGAGAACTAACTATAGCTCTTAGAAATTTAAATTATAATTAAATGTTTGAAAAAGAACTGCAGCTCCCTGGGACTTAGTGCAGATGATGAAGAGGTCAATCAGAACACTAAACCCTCACTTCTCAGAAGTGTGCATTAAACAACTATCCCAGCCTGTATCTGTGTTCATTCATTCATTCATTCACTCATTCGTAAGTCTTTATCGAGAGTCCACTGTGTTTCAGGCATTATGCTGCTTGCTGGGCACAGGAAGCAAGGTTTGAATCCTCCCAGGGCCTGAAGAGTAGAGGAAGATGTAGTTATCAAACGAATGCACAGATAATTCTATTGCGAATTATGACGGAGGCTCGGAAGGAGCAATCTGGCTAAGAAAGAAAACGTGGGAGACTTGAATGATCTGGCTGTCCATCTGAGGAAGTCATCTTACAGACCTGAGAGATGGGTGGAGGCCGCTGAGGCAGAGACAAGGAAAGAGCAGTGTCACGGGAGAACCATACCGCACTGTACGGACCCACTGCACCGGATGCAAATGCCGCGTCTGTGGCCTCACCGCTCACCACACCCGGTCACTGCCACGGCCACGTGAGGGTTTGTTAATCCACAAACCACTTCCACAGGAGCCATCACAATTAGATTATGGACTCAGACAACTGCGTAGTCCTCAGTACTATCGCCCGGCCCTTACTACTTGGAGAGTGCTACGTGTAAGGTGTTGTGTGGGGATGGGAGTAAGGGTGCAATCATACTTAGCCATGCACAGCAGAAGGCGCAAGGTGAGGAAGCAAGCAGATGTGATGGAGGAGAACGTGTGGGACAGTCGCTTGAGTAGAAGCAGAACTGGAAGGCCTACTTTTATTTTTAAGACTGGACCAGATTGAATGGGTTTTAAGCCAAAAAGGGACGACCATAGGAAAGGAAGGCTGGAGACACTAGAGAGTCACAAACCTCTGATGGGTGGAGGTCCTAAAATGAGGGAATGATGTGAACCAAAGCAGACGTAAAAAGAAAGGACTAGAAAAGGAACAGCAGCCCTTCTTAAACTGAGACAGAGTAATAA
Source organism: Dasypus novemcinctus (assembly GCF_030445035.2). Taxonomy (NCBI): domain Eukaryota; kingdom Metazoa; phylum Chordata; class Mammalia; order Cingulata; family Dasypodidae; genus Dasypus; species Dasypus novemcinctus. The sequence continues at coordinate 52,181,055 of NC_080695.1, read as the reverse complement.
TAAGAGAAAGAAGTAGGTTAATAGGAAGGTAAGTTTTGGAAAAATGGGAAGTTCATGAGGTTCGTTCCTGAGGGTGGACCTCTCCCAGTGAGGTATAAAGCAGTGTACTGAAGTGCCAAGGCCAGGGCAGGCCCATATCTCAGTTTTGTGTTCTCAGTGAAAAAATGATAAATAATTCCAGGTTTGAGGAAAATAGCACAAGTTAAAAAAAAGTTACATTTCCTTCTGTTTACAGAGTAGGTTTAGCTTCTCCCATGTTCTGCTGCTGTTGTTACCGGCCCCCCTGCCCATCTTGCTGCTGCTACTTCTTTTCCTTCTCCTTCTTTACCTTCCTCTCATCATTTTGTTATTGTTACTGTTATTGTTGTTGTTGCTGTTATTATTCTCTGAAGGGCTTTCATTATATTCTGCATGTTTTTAAAATCTTATTTTACAGTAAATCCTAAAATTGTGACCAAAGAAATTTGAATGCTAACTACTTCAGATTTCTGATGGCTCTTTCTTCTTTTACCATAAAAGGTGGTTAAAAGCATATATAAATATGCAATTTAGTATCTCTATATATGCATCAGCCAAAGCCATTTAAATAATGGATATTGTGATGCTTTGCTCCATGCATAAAACGTTCAGACTAAACTGGACACACTGCTAGTATTTAAAAACATGTTTGTGCCATCCAAATGTCACCTTCTCTTTTAAATAGTAAGTAGCAACTAGCCTAGCCTGAATTGAATTGTATTCGTTTTTCCACTTTCATTTCTCTTTTCTTTGAATTAATTTTAAGCATTGAATATAATTTTAAGCATTTAAATCTTAAAAGCAAATGCAAAGACCATCAAGAAATTCAATGAAATGGTAAACACAGAGCCTACAATCCTGTGCATCAAATAATAGCAAATAATTAATAATAATCAGGCAGATACAACATTTATTTTATAAAGACATTACATACTAATGTCTTTAGTACATATGATTATTTTTGTGAAGAAGCTTTGGTATAAGAGTCTTTGCCATAACTAACAGTTTAAGCTATGTGCTGCTCTGTCTTTGACAATCTTTAAATGTAGTATTTAGATTTAAAAAAATCCAGAAACAAATAAAATGGTTGTGGTCTAGTCATTACATTACTTTTTCTTATATCTCTCTCTAAAGCTGCATGTATTTTCGTCACTTTATTATATTTTGCCACTTTCCCCCGTGTTTTTTCCCCTCTATTTGGCATGTTAGTAACAATATCCGTAAGTGTCCGAACCACATCTTTCTGGTACCAAGCAGATACCTACTGGATGACTGTTTTGTTTTTTATCAGTTTTATGCCTTGTGAAGCACTGCCTCACCTCCCTCATCCAATAATCCATGGCCTAAAATTACTGAACAAATGTAGATGGACATACGAAACCTGATGTTTTTGGTTTTATTTTTCTGGATACTCTGAGATGCTACATGTTTTTTAAGTATAAAAAGTCTCAGAGGGAAGCAAATTAGACTCAACTGATAGTGTCCACCTACCACATGGGAGGTCCAGGGTTCAAACCCAGGGCCTCCTGACTCGTGTGGTAAGCTGGCCCATGTGCAGTGCTGATGCGTGCAAGGAGTGCTGTGCACGAAGGGGTGTCCCCCACGTAGGGGAGCCCCACGCGCAACGATTGGGCCCCATAAGGAGAGGTTCCCCACATGAAAAAAAATGCAGCCTGCCCAGGAGTGGTGCCGCACACACAGAGAGCTGACACAGCAAGATAATATAAAAAAAGACACGGATTCCCACTGACAAGAATACAAGCGGACACAGAAGAACACACAGCGAACGGACTCAAAGAGCAGACAATAGTGGGGGAAGGGAAGGGAAGAGAAATAAATTAAAATAAAATAAAATAAAATAAAAAGTCTCTGAAATTTTTTTCATAGAAGTTTAGGAATGCTAAGGAACATTCCCTCACAGTGTTTAAGAGGATACTGTGGATTGCTTCGGGTTGCCTATTTCTCCATGGAAGCTAATGTAACAATTATTTTGTTTGGTTTCTGCTTCTGGATTCAGTGCTCAGCAGCAGTTCCATGCACTAATTAGTCCTTTCCCTTGTTTGGGAACCACCCACCGTTCTGTAAAATCGAAGACATTAGAAGGTACTTTTAAATGCATAATGCAGGAATGAATGTGACTTTCATCAGTGCCTGGAGTTGACATCAGCAAGCGCTCTATTATCTCCAATCTCAAAAGGAAGCCTTGTTCTTCCATTTCTTTTGTACTTTTAGTGTTTTCTACTGAGGCAAAAAAGACAGAAGACAATAAACAGCAGTAGAGCTTTTCTGAGCTGTCCTGTGATGGAGAAAATAAGAATGGGGATCCCTTACACAGCTCAATAGTGTTTTCTATTGATGGCCCAGAGCTCTTGTTCAGAAAATTGGTTAAAAAAAAATGGTATCTCAAAATACAGAGGAGAGAAGCAAATAAATAAATAAATAAATAAAGTAGGTAATAGTGTGTCCCCAGACTTAAGTACAGTCAATGTCCTGAAAAGTGGGAAACGTCTTCAGGCTTGTTCTCCAGGTGCTTTCTTTTTTCTGCTAAAACACACATTTAGTACTTCTTTATTGCTGGCATTTCTTTATGAATTTATGATATTGACTTGATGAATCCTAGTTTTATTCCAGTTATCAAAACACACACCAGAACGGGGAAAACATGATTTTTTTATGAACTTGATAGCCACACTTGATTTTGAACTAGACCCCAAGACAGCTGAGAAGATTAAATTGAAAAGATACAAGAAGTACCTTTTTAGTTTTCAATTAATCTACCTATGATTACTTTCGTATCTGATGGAGAAAGATGACATTTTATTCAGTTGTTAATTTGTTGGTATGAAGCAGAACTCTATGGTAACTGGAAATAAAAATTAAGGTTATTTAGTTGAGGTTATTATTTTAGTTATAGTTATTAGTTATTTAATTAAGGTTATTTTAGTTACAGATAATTTACTTAATGCTGCTTGTGATTTGGTGTAATCTGTGGTGAACTTCAAACATAATGTATGACATGTCATCTTTTATTATAAACTTTTCCAATAGGTTTCTTCTAATGGATTATAAAATAATATACAACTGTCTTTTTGTGTGTATGTGTTAAGCTGTGGCTTTGTAGAACCACTGCACAAATGACGTATAAAATGAAAAATATTTCCCATGTTTCAACAGTGCTAAGGTAAGTGTTGGTCTACTACTCAGGTTGTAACTAGTAATGTCCTATCCAGATGTCGCAAAATACAGCAAGAAATGGGTTATTTTAAATAAAAGTGAAACGTTCACAATTTCTTCAAGAAAGTGCACGATTGGTTTCTTCATTATGATTGTGGAAAGGCAATTTGGACAAATAATTAGATTTAGTGATGATGAAAGATCAAGGACCAGAGTCCAACCTGCGCAGAGGTGTAATAACATGGCTAACGTGCTATGCTATACTAATGGTGCTTCTATTGCAGTATTTCTCAGTGTCAATATCTTTAAAGCAGTATATAATTTAGAGCATTATGTATTAGGACAAAGGGTCAATTAAATTAAACATTTTGGTGATTATAATATGCAAGGCATTTTATATAAAGGTCAAAATGCTTGCTTATTCTGAGGTATCTTGCACTCTCCTGGTGAGAAAAGTAATATCTGCGCAGAGATATAGGTGAGGATTATTTATTTTTGGCAGAAGAAATAATGTGAGAAAAATCATTGACCTGGGGAATTTGATGATAAGTCTTGGTAGTGGAGCAGCTCAATCTAAAATGTGTGCATTGATGTAGAAGAGTCTAGAAAGGGTTCCTAAAGGGCAGTTACGGAGCTTCTTAATGACACACTGCAGAATCTGAAATGTGTGCTTCAAACAGTAGAAACTAATAAAGCATCTAGAGCAAACAGATGACATGACAAGACTGTCTATGGGACATTATTCCAACGGAATGATTGGATTGGCATGTTAAAAGTGTGGTGAGAGAGAAAATTCTGACGATGTTATTCCAGGAAAAGATACCCTGAACCGGTGTTGTGTGATTGAGATTTGGGAGACTGAGTCAAATATGGGAGGATTCATTTGCCCAAAATTTTGCCCCTCAAGTAGTTTTTGTTCTACTTAGGGAGAAGTGCCTCTTCATTGTGCCTCCACCGGAGCTTATGCATGGGGTGGAGAGGGAAAGGCAACTCTGCCTTTTCACAGCAGTGCATTTTATGTCATAGAAAATTTAGCAATGCCACAAAGCATTTTTTTTTAAATTTGCCAGACCTTTCTTTTTTTCTCTCTCTCCCCTTCCCATTTTTTAAAAATTTATTTCTCTTCCCTTTCCCCAACCCCCCACCCCAGTTGTCTCTTCTCTGTGTCCATTTGCTGCATGTTCTTCTTTTTGTCCACTTCTGTTGTCAGCAGCATGGGAATCTGTTTCTTTTTGTTGCGTCATCTTGCTGCATCAGGTCTCCGTGTGTGCGGCACCATTCCTGGGCAGGCTGCACTTTCTTTCCCGCTGGGCAGCTCTCCTTATGAGCCGCACTCCTTGCGCATGGGGCTCCCCTACACGGGGGGGCATCCCTGCATGGCACAGCACTCCTTGTGCCCATCAGCACTGCGCATGGTCCAGCTCCACATGGCTCAAGGAGGCCTGGGGTTTGAACCATGGACCTCCCATGTGGTAGACGGACGCCCTATCCGCTGGGCCAAGTCCGCTTCCCTTAAAGCATTTTTAATCAAATTATTGCTGCTGTTTGTTTCTTGGTTTGTGTTACTGTGTAATGAAGGTAGGGAAAAGATCTACAAAATAGAGTGAAACTGGGGAAAGGGCAGGAATAACAAGTTAAAGAGAAAAAAGGTTTATAAACATAAAAAGATGCTCAAAATGTTAAACATAAATTGAAACAAAAATAAGACCCTGTTTTTCATGTATTCAGATGGGCATGGAACAAGAAGTCTGGTACGACACCATGTTGGTCCCTGGACTAAGAGGTGGGCATCCTAACACACTGCTGGAGGGATGTTAAATGGTGCCAGTCCTAGGAGGGCAGTTTGGCAGCATAAACTAAAACTTAAAATGCACCTTCTTGCTGACTTAGCAATTCTATTTCTAGACCAACTCATACTTACATAAAAAATACATCTTTAAGAATTTTCATTCGATATTTATTGCTATTAACATATGAAAACTAGATTGATTATTGTGTAGGTGGGGCTCTGTTTAAATAAACTTGTTATATCCTTATCATAGAATACTCTGCAGTATTAAAAAGTAAATATCTGTATTTCATTCTTATGCAGATAGCCAAAAGTTATATTAAGAAAAACAAAATGGAACAATATTTTCTGGAAGACTGCATGTACAAAAATCCATCAATGGTGGATACTACAGGTGGAACGGGGAGCTCTGGTCACCTTTCACTGTATTCTTTTTATACTTCTCATTTTCAATTCTATAATAATAGCATTAAGAAAGAGAGGAAAACAACAGCAATGCTCCATGAAGATTCTTACTTGTGAGAGCTGCTTTATCGTATGGGCTCCAGGCTTCTACTGGATAGTAGAGCAGATCATTTGTACTCTCACCAAAAGGTCCCAGCAATGATACCTGAAGTCATCCTTAGACATGCCGCTCCTCATAAGTGAGGGGTTAGGAAAAACGTTATACTTATTATTTTTATCACTGTAAAGCAGTTCCTCTATGAAACACAGCCTTTTAAAATCACTCTGTAAAAGAATGTGATTTTGTCATATTGGTGCCTATTGTTTCTGCTTAGGTAAGTCAGATTGATAAGATGTGTGTGTTTATATTTGAGTTTTCTTTTTTCCTCATGAGAAAACTTGAATTCCCCTGGTGTATTTTAAATGGAAAGATAAAAGAAGCTAATGATTGAATAATTTCTTCAGATAAAAAAAAGGCCACGTGTCTGAGATTGACACTTTACCTAAATATTAGCCAAAGGCAAATGTTAATCAGATTTAGATGAACATTTAGAAAAGGTAGTTAATTTAAAGAATAAATCACAAGAATGTCTTAACTTTGCAACATCTATTAAGGTTCTGCTATATAGGAGATATCTGATCATACATAATTCCTAGAGAAGTAACAGGAATGAGAAATGAGAACACGAAGTCATTTTCTTTCTTCTAAATTCATATTTACCCCACCGACCGCATGATATTTCTGAATCGATGGCATTTCAATATTCAACCTGGAAAGGTCTGTCATATACTTATATCTTAAAGACTATTATCTTTTAGGACATATACTTGCAGAACAAAGATGCCCTTATTTCAGGTATTTACCTAAATAAAATGCCCTTATTTAGGTAACTCATAATCTGAATATATTTAATCATTTCATCAAAACTGCTTTCTCTCAGCTCCCTCTCCTGTCTGCTTTGTCACTTTCTTCACCTTTCTTTTGTAACCAATACCTCTAGACCCAGTGTATTTGCATCTCTTTTTTTCGAAAGAGACTGTTGTTTGTGATATTTCTCCTTATCATTCTACTGCATTGCATCTTGCACAACAGTAGAAAAATTAGTAAACATTTGCACAAGAGGTTGATTGGTAGTATAAATACGATATGTATACTATTGAAAGTGCCACATGCTTTACCCAATAAATCATAACATATTTATTTTATAACAACTCTTATTGCCAAAGCAGTCAAGTCAAAGAAACTACCAGGGTACTATTTCCAAATAACTCTTCATAAAAGAACACTTGTACAAATTTTACAGACTGATATTAATCTTTTATTTCCTGTTCTAAAATTTAATGACAATTCACAAGTTAAAAGATTTTGGTTTTCATTTTTTTTTTATGAATAACATTCCATACTATATTTGCAACAAAAGTCTCTTCCACAGGATAACTTTATCTGTCAAGCTGGCAAAGCTTATAATAAAAGTGAAAGACAAACTTATGGGTCTTCAGAAGAATTTCAAAGAGAATACTTACATAACTTCAGTGTCAAGGCTCTACAGAGATCAAGATGATAATGGTGATCAAGACAGAGATGTTTCAACAAAGCATTTACAAATAGAGAAGTCAAAATTTATCAAGAGAAATTGGGAAATCAGGGGCTATTAGCGAATAGCTGATGGTTCTCATGTACCTTTCTGTCTCTTTGCTGAAAATGTAGCTCTGGCAACTGGAACATTAGATTCTCCTGCCCAACTGGAAATTGAAGGAGAAGATTTTCCTTTTGTGTTTCATTCAATGCCTGAATTTGGAGCTGCTATAAGTAAAGGAAAGTTCCGCGGCAAAGTGGATCCAGTGTTAATTATAGGTTCTGGGCTTACTGTAGCCGATGCAGTACTGTGTGCTTACGACAATAATATCCCAGTGATCCACGTATTTCGCAGACGAGTAACTGATCCAAGCTTAATTTTCAAACAGCTTCCCAAAAAGCTTTATCCCGAATACCATAAAGTATATCATATGATGTGTACTCAGTCTTATTCTGTAGACTCGAATCTTTTATCTGATTATACCAGTTTTCCTGAGCACCATGTGCTTTCCTTTAAGTCGGACATGAAATGCATTTTTCAAAGTATCTCTGGATTGAAGAAAATATTTAAGCTCTCTGCAGCAGTAGTGCTGATAGGTTCTCATCCTAATCTATCTTTTCTGAAGGAGCAAGGGTGTTACCTAGGCCATAACTCAAGCCAGCCAATCACGTGTAAGGGTAATCCTGTGGAAATAGATGCATATACCTATGAGTGCATTAAAGAAGCCAACCTTTTTGCATTGGGTCCGTTGGTCGGAGACAATTTTGTTCGATTTTTAAAAGGAGGGGCACTGGGTGTTACACACTGTTTAGCTACGAGGCAGAAGAAAAAGCAGCATTTATTCGTTGAAAGAGGAGGAGGAGATGGGATAGCTTAAAGCAAGTATACAAGTAATTTTATATGGACAGTTTACCATTAAAAATTTTTAAATAGTGGTTTTGCAGTGTACTGGCTTGAATTTTTTGGACTTGAATTAACTGGAGGAGAGCCTCAAACTATATAGTATACTCTTTTAAAAGTTACAAGAATGTAGTATCCTGATTTATACTGTAATATATCAAAGGTGTCACTGTCAGACAAGTAGAAACACTGCCAATTTGTTTGGTATACTTAAAGCTGTCACTTAACTAAAACATTCTTTTTTTCCAAGGCTTACATTTTTGTGATCCTTTTTTGTTATCTTTTATGTTTGATTTAAAAATATTACAATCTTGAATCTATTAAAAACCACAGTCATTAGGCCAGAAATTGTCCTCACTATATGATATTGGGTCACCTTGCTGCTCAAAGGGTGTGCAAGGATCAGAAGTGACTACTTCACATGTAGCTGGACACGCAGACTTTCAGACCCCACAATAGACTTCCAGAATCAGAATGTTCATTTTAACAAGATCTCCTGGGGATTTGTATGCCTATTAAAGTATGAGACACATCAGTCTAGAAGAAAATGTGTGTAAGGTATTTATGCTGGCATGGGGCAGGATAAGTAAGAAGCATTTAAAACTCAGGTATTATTTATTTCGCAATTATCAATTGTATAAATCTAATTTATTATCAGATGGTCATTTAAAAGAAAAGATTTTTACCTTGACAGGCACTTCCTTTCTTAGCTTCTCATAATTTAAATAGTCTAATAATGCTGGCATACCAGAACCAGCCAAGATATTTTATGGAGATTTATTCTCTACTTTCAATTACCATAACACTTAATTTCTCTAATGTGCAATTCAATAAATTGCTAATGAAACCGTTTATCCCTGTGTCAATATTGAGTTAATTTCTATAACTGACACTAAGATATTGGAAATGGTAAATATTTTTAATATCATATACTACTTGGATATTGCTAGAATTATTAAATTTGAATAAAACTTATTTTTTCCATTCTCAAGGTAGATTATTACTTTGAAATTCTAACCTTCATGCTTGGTTGTTGGAGATGACATAGCAATTCATACTGTGGTTACTTATTGATTTTACTTACTCTTCTTTTATATTTAGATTTATTTAGGTGTGCTTAATATGTCTGTATTTTCACATAAACACTCAAAATTTTTAGTTAAGTCTCAAGTTTTCCATGGCAAATTGAATTTCTCCGTCTTTTCTTGGTAAAATTTATTTCATTTGTGATTTGTTCATGGAATCTCTAATTTTTCTGGTTTTCCTAGAATTAAAAAAGTGGACTAAAGTGTCAATAAAAAAAAAAAGTGAAAGAAGAAAGTAATTGGGGGCAATAGTTATTTTCAAGTGAATACAGTCGATATCATTTTGCTGTTATACAGGATACAAAAGCAATATCTGTTACCTCTATTACCAAATACAATCTATGCTCTAAACAATTTTGTAATGGGGCATTAAGACTTCCTTTTTTTAGGCAATGGCAACAACAACCCAACAAAAACAAAAACGAAAAAACAAAGAACCAAATAGAACCAAAAGAGGCAATCTCTTTGACTACATGCAAGTAAAATTAAACCCAGGAAAAGAAATATGTCACTATCAACAAATGTACAGGAATATACAGGTTTGTGCCAAAAAAAGAAGTGGTTTCCTTCATTTTGAATTTTGAGTGACTGTACTCATCGATGAGTATGCAAAATTCAAATGCTTTTTCTGCCTTAAAACATTTCTCAAACCTAAGGATAAAAGAGCTTTTTATGAGCATCACATCTATACTTAAAAATATGAAGGGATTAATTTTGATTCCTTAGGTCTACATAGTCTCAATTTCCTTCCCAAAAAGGAAAAAAAATATTTATGATATGGTCATTAATATCATCCTTTTTACAGCAGAATAAACAGAAGCTCAGAAAGATTATGATTTGCTCAGGGAAACCCATGGAGAAGCTTTTGAATCAGGATTAGTCTGGTCTACAAATCCCTGCTCTTTCTGGGGAAACCCCACACGCCAATGATGCCTCTCTTCTCTCACTGCATCTATTGGGTGACGTCCATCCCAGGCCCAGCACCAACCCATGAAACCCTGTTTCTTTCTATTCTCCTCTTCATCCAAACCTCCTAACTCACAAATCATCAAATCACAATGGATCAAAGCCTGCAAAGTCCTTTAAATTCACTGGTTTTAACTACCTTCCATGACAGATGACTAAAGGAGAGAAGGAAAGTAGCTTTTCCAAGTCACAGGAAGATGGAAAACTAGGATTGAATTGTCCATCTCCTGCTTCCAAACCAACAGTTTTCTTTCATCTTTATTTTCCATATCATCTTTTCTTGAAGTAAATTTTAATTATCCTCTTGCTTTTGAACAAAATCCCAATTCCTCAGTCTCTCAAAATTGTCCAATTTTTCTCATTTTACACGTTATAACTTATTTGAATTATGAAGGGTTCTTTCTTCGCAGCTCCTCATTTCCTACTTTCTTCTACACAGCTGGCTCTTTTCTGTCCTCTCCTTAATGCTTCAATGGAAGCACTGAAGGAAGGAGTCTTTGCAAAGCATTCACTGAAACTTCAAGTCCTGTTGCTTCGCGTTCTGCAAAGCATTCACTGAAACTTCAAGTCCTGTTGCTTCGCGTTCGAATAGGAATCAGTATGTCCATCCCCCAAATAACTTTCTCTTCTTCCAAGAGCCTCAGAAGTTTCTTATTCAATTTTGTCCCAACTAATGGACAATTTTCCATCTCTCCATCATCAGGGATTAAACCTCTCACTTCTTTTGATATCCAAAAGTGAGCAGTTCTGCAACTAGTTTTGTGTACTGATCCAAGTGAATTAATTAAGGAAAGAGCAGATACAGAGAATAATCTTTAAATACTCATGTTCTATAGCTTTCAATATCCCTTTCCACAAACAGGACAGCACTGTGTCTCGTGCAAAAAAGGATATTTTGGTACATAGATAATTTAAGGCTTACAAATTAGAAGGAGAATTGGCATAAAACCAAAATTTCCTCCCACACCTTATTTTTGGATGTTTCTGTCATGATAAAGTGCAATATATTTCTTATATATTACCACAGCTGCATGAGAGTTTTACCCTAATTTCGCATGTAAAGAAACTGCCAGCACAGAAAGTTTAAGTAACTTGTCTAAAGTTACACAGTTATTAAGGTATAGAGACAATTGAACCTTTAAATTCAAACACCAAATCTCCTAATCCATGCCATCTCCCTATGAGAGTTATATTATTATAATTATGATAATGTTTACTACTACTTCTGCTACTACTGTAACTATTACTATCTGGAAGAGGCTGTGTAAGCAAATCCCTGTAAAATAATCTTCACCAGCCCCATATGGTGAATATGCTAAACTTAACACTGAGAGCAAACCAAGATTATTTACAATGATACATAGGAATTCTGTTTATCACAGCATCTAAGCCATGTTCATTTTACCTCAGATTTGGCTGGATCAGGAGTCTAGGTGACTGTAAGACACTGAAATTAGGGCTATAACAAGATGTAGAAAAACAGAACATTCATTTAAGGTGGCTGGGTGACTATCAGAGATGAAGTTACCAAAAGGTGACTTAGCCACTGGGAAGTAAACATAACAATTGATCAGCCAATGCTAGCACAAAATAGTTCAAGCTGCAAAGAATCAGTAGGAGAATGTAAAAGAAGTTTCAGAAGGAGGACACTGACCACGAGCATCTCAGCTGTCTACAACTCTTCCAGTTCACACCGAATTCCACTCCCCCCATGTGTGTAGTTCCTCCACCAGGCCAGGAGCTACTGAGTCCCCTTTAAACTCTTACTTAGAACTGCAACCACCCACAGTAGGCTACTGGAGAGAAAGTAGTGATATACAACTAGTTTTAAATGAGAAAGGGATTACTTTTAAGTTTAGTCTTTAAGATAGAGACTAATATCACATTTGAGAACAGAAAAACAAATGTACATTTTTTAAAAAACAGTTTATATGGTAAATTTTCATAAAATTAATTCCATGTCATTTAACTTAAAACCCAAGTGACCGTCCTTTCCTATTAAGATTATGGTTCTTTGGAAATACTGAAGAATTCAGAGTCAGTAATATTAAGGATCATTTACTCATTGGGCATGGAGAATTTCTTTTACATTTGCTACTAGAGATTTGCACATTTTCACTAATTGCTTATAGTGAAAAAGATCTCAGGTTAGACAGTGACCTTTTAGCCGCAGTCTTTTACCTCTTCTTTTCTACACAGGTACGGTCACCTTGAAATAGTCAGTACATAAAGGGAAAGAGTTTTACATTTTGAATTTATCCCACAAAACAAAAAGAATCCTTGTCATACTCTGACAATTAAACCTTTGAGAGAAGACACCTAGAAAAATAATTTTATACCAGAAACCTCAGCAATATATGAAACAACTTCCCCCTGAGTTGCACTATGCCTATTTAGGTTATATTCAGGCACGCAGATAATTCTCAGCTACCTTGGTTATCTTTCTATGTGACACAATCTCAACCAAAGGATTTCAGTTTTAAATTAGTTCTTAGGGTAAGAAAGACCTACTAGTTAATCATTTTAACGACCATGTTCTATACAGTTGTCACATGTTACGTAATTAGGAAATAATTTGAACTTTCTATTTTGTGATTGAAAAAATATTTAACATATACATTCATTCTAGAGTAATGAATGTCACATTATTCAAACTAAGCATAGGTGAGCTTTGGTTTGGAAACGTTGATGACTAAACCCTATTACAGAATCTATTTTATTCTCTATCAGAGAATGATAGTAAAACTATCATGTATAAACACATGGATTTATTTAAACTTGAAGACTTAGAAAATCAGTGCCTATTTCTAGAGACTTATTCTTTGTTATCCAATGCTTTAAAATTCTTATTTCTCTAAAGAAGCTCATGATATACATTTTATCCAAACTTGCCAATGCACTGTAATATTTTCTCATCCAGTTTTTTCAAGCTGTGTTTCTATTTCATTAAGCATTATTACTGAAACAAAACTGTCAATCTGAGGGAAAAAAGTATTAACAAAGGAAATGGATGGTTCCTTAAAAATATACCATAAAGCGGGAAACGGACTTGGCCCAGTGGTTAGGGCGTCCGTCTACCACATGGGAGGTCCGCGGTTCAAACCCTGGGCCTCCTTGACCCATGTGGAGCTGGCCCATGCGCAGTGCTGATGCGCGCAAGGAGTGCCGCACCACCCAGGGGTGTCCCCCGCATAGGGGAGCCCCACGCGCAAGGAATGCACCCATAAGGAGAGTCGCCCAGCACGAAAGAAAGTGCAGCCTGCCCAGGAATGGCACCGCCCACACTTCCCGCGCCGCCTACACTTCCCGTGCTGGGAACAGGGAACAGAAGTGGACAACAGAAGCAGACAAAGAAACAAGACACAGCAAATAGACACAGAGAACAGACAACGGGGGAGGGGGGGAATTAAATAAATAAAAATAAATCTTAAAAAAATATAGGGGTTTCCGGCAAGATGGTGGCAGCGTGAGCTTGCCTGGTAGTGTCTCTGCAGGGGGCGGCTGGGCAGCGTTGAAGGCTCTTTGGGACCGCGCTGTTTCGGGGATTTTTGCTGGTTGGAAGGTGTCTGGACGTCAATTCGGTGGGAAGGTAACAGAGAGGATACATCTATAATATATAAACGGAGGTCCCAGCTGGGCGCGGGAAGTTCCCTCCTTGGGTGGGCGGAGCCGCGGTAGCGGGTGCTCCGGCAGCTCCGGAGCCGCGGCGGCCAGGGTTTCTGTTTTTTTTTTTTCCTTATTCTAGAGGCTTTGTGGTGCTGAAAAATTCGCGGATACTGGGCTGGCTGGTGAGGGATTGTTGGGACAAGACTCCTTTGCAGATTGATTTGCGGAGACAGACGGTGTTTCCCTGTGAAGCGGGGGACGTTTTAGCCTCCGGACAGGGGGGCTTCCGCCTGGAGCCCCATCCCCACAGGTCCGGCTGCCGATCTGCAACGGAATTGGATTTTGGACAATAAGGGGACACAATTGGGAGACTGTTGTAGGGTGCAGTGAGGGAGGAGGACACGTCTGGAAGCAGATTGGGGAATATTTTGCGAAGTTTGGGATTTAGGATCTTAGAGTCTGTTTTCGGCGTTTCCAGCTGAAGCCCACCCCACCCGGCGGGGCTTGGGATCTGGGTCATTGAACTGGCCGTGGTGTAGAGGCGCCCTCAAGTGGCCGTTGCGTGTGAGCACAGGGAGGGAGCTGTCCAAAGGCTGATACCCTGAGGAGTTAGGTGAATTTCAGAGATCAGACATTCAATATAGAATTCGCCGATCTGGCTTCCCCCACGGGGCTGGCACCCAGCTACGGGGATCCCTGAGGGCTGTGTTGCACTGCGGGGCTCCTAAGCTTTCTGTGGACCAGATTTGAGGTTGCCAGGTCTGGGTCCCCTGGACTCTGGCGGTCCACACCCCAGACTCACACCTCTTGAGTCTTCAGTGTCTCAGACTTTCCACCCCCGAATCCATCACACCCTGGGGTCTACCTGGGGTCCTTGAGTGCTCTGGACCTTAACGTTGGCGTTTTATCTTTATTGGTTCATATTGTTTTGTTTTTATTTTCACTTTATCTTATTTTCTACTCTTTTTGACGCCCTGATTGCTAATATTGCATTATCCTCTAGTCTTTTCTCCTAGCGTGCCCCCCAAAGTCCTTTTTTTTTTATATATATATACAGTTATTTAGGGGTTTCTTTGCTTGTTGTTTTAGATAGTGTTGTAATTGTGACACGTGTATACCTGAATCTCTCTTCGCCCTATCTGTTCCCCACCGTGTGCCTATCCTCTTTTTCTTTCTTTTTTTTCTTTATTATAATTACTGTTTTTTTTTTCCGGTTTTCTCTTTCCCTCTTGTCCCTCATTTTCCACTTATTTTATTTTAATTCAAGTACACAATAGGTGCTACAGGGAACACCTCATATTTACTGGGTTTTCCCATCCTCCACTACCTCATTTCTGTGTGAACTGATTTAGGCTACCTACACTATCCCCCTTCCCCTGCGTCTTCATATCCACTATCATCTACTGTCTCTCCTATATTCCACCCCCCACCTCCCATTCTTTGACCCACAAACTGTCTAACTCTTAATTTCTAATACCTTTGTCCTGTTTTCTGTCTGTTATCCACTCTTGAAACTATTACCTTTCTTTTCTTTTTCCCTCTCTCATGAAAACAATAGCTTTGTAGTTCATACCATATTCTGCCTATATTCAGTCATCTACTTCATAAAAGGTACTCTACCTACAGCTATAACTCTATACAATCTACATGAATCTAACCTCCATCCTCCCAGATCTCATATTCTTGCTTTGTTAACATACATTACTAATACTACTTTACACTTTTCCCTTGCTGACACAATTGCCTTTCCCCAACACTAATACTTTCTTCTAAAGTGAACTTAACCAACAACAAGTAACTTGAATAAGAAGAAAAAAGTGACAAAGAGAAGATATAACACCTATGCAAAAATAACAACTAATTAACCTCCAAAAGTAGACAAAGAAGCTAAGGAACTGATTAAATTCGACAAAATAAAGAGATGACCAGAAAGCAACAAAAATCTACAAAACAAACCAATAATCAGGAAAACATGACTGAATCCAATCAACAAACCAATAATCACGAAGGGGAGCAAAACTTGGCACAAGCAATGAAAGAACTCAGAACATTTATCACCGACAAATTTGATGCAGTAATGAAAGAGGTTAACAACATGAAGACATCACTTGGAGGGGAAATTGCAGACATACGCAAAAACACAACAGATATGATGGGAATGAACACCACAGTTCAAGAAATCAAAAATACACTTGCAGCAAATATCAGCAGGCTAGAAGAGACAGAGCAGAGAATTAGTGATGTGGAAGACAGTACATCAGAAATCAAACAGATAGTAGAAGGGGTCAATAAGAAGATAGAAAAAATCCAATTAGGATTTAGGGACCTGAATGACAATGCAAAACGCTCAAACATACGTATTATAGGCATTCCAGAAGGTGAAGAGAAGGGAAAGGGGTCAGAAGGAGTGTTGCAGGAAATAATGGCTGAAAACTTCCCAAATCTACTGAAAGAGACAGATGTCCATATCCAAGAAGCACAGCGCACTCCACAAGTCATAAACCCCAACAGGCCCACCCCAAGACATATACTTATCAAAGTATCCAAGGCTCAAGACAAAGAGAAAATCCTAAAAGCAGCAAGAGAAAAGAAAACCATCACATACAAGGGAAGCTCAATTAGATTAAGTGCTGATTTCTCTTCTGAAACCATGGAGGCAAGAAGACAGTGGTATGATATAGTCAAGGTACTAAAGGAAAAGAACTTCCAACCAAGAATACTCTATCCAGCTAAACTAGCATTCAAACATGATGGAGAGTTCAAAATATTCACAGACAAACAGAAACTGAAAGAGTATACCAACAAGAAACCTCCCCTTCAAGAAATTCTAAAGGGAGTTCTGCAGGAAGAAAGGAAAAAACAGGAAAGGCAAAGTTGGAGGAGAGTATAAGACCAACAACAACAACAAAAAAGACAAAAAAATATATACAAACAAAATATGACAAACACAAATCCAATCAAAATATGGCTAACACAAATAATTCCTTCATAATAATAACACTGAATGTCAACGGATTAAACTCACCTATCAAAAGATTCAGACTGGGACATTGGATAAGGAAATATGACCCATCCATATGCTGTCTACAAGAGACACATCTTAGACCCAGAGACGCATGGAGACTGAAAGTGAATGGCTGGAAAACAATCATACAAGCTAACAATAACCAAAAAAAGGCAGGAGTAGCTATATTAATATCAGACAAAATAGACTTTAAATGTGAAACAATTGTGAGAGACAAAGAAGGATACTACATTTTAGTGAAAGGGAAAATCTGTCAAGAAGATCGAACAATCATAAATATCTATGCCCCTAACAAGGGTGCCTCTAAATACGTCAGGCAAACGCTGGAAAAACTAAGTGAAAGTATAGATACATCTACAATTATAGTGGGGGATTTCAATACACCACTATCAAATCAGGTCAGAACATCTCAAAAGAGAATCACCAAAGAAACAAAACATCTGAATAGTATATTAGAGGAGCTCGATCTAATAGACATATATAGATCGCTACACCCAAACACAGCAGGATATACATTTTTCTCAAGCGCACATGGATCATTCTCCAAGATAGATCATATGCTAGGCCACAAAGAAAGGCTGAACGAATTCAGAAAGATTGAAATCATACAAAACATTATCTCTGACCACAGTGGAGTCAAGCTGGAGATTTGCAAGGGACAGAAGCCCAGATTTCACACCACGATTTGGAAATTAAACAGCACACTCTTAGAAAAACAGTGGGTCAAAGAGGAAATCTCAAAAGAAATCAATGACTACCTTGAAACAAATGATAATGACAACACAACATACCAAAATTTATGGGATGCAGCAAAAGCAGTACTGAGAGGGAAGTTTATAGCCATAAATTCATATATCAAAAAAGAAGAAAGAGCAAAAATTGAAGAACTAACTGCACATTTGAAGGAACTAGAAAAACAACAACAAAGTAACCCAACAGGAAGAAGAAGGAAGGAAATAACAAAGATAAGAGCAGAACTAAATGAAATAGAAAATAAGAAAGCACTTGAACAGATAAACAAAACCAAGAGCTGGTTTTTTGAGAAGATTAACAAAATTGACAAACCTTTAGCAACACTAACAAAGAAAAAAAGAGAGAAGATGCAAATACACAAAATAAGAAATGAGAAAGGCGATATCACCACTGACCCCACAGAAATAAAGACTATCATAAGAGGATATTTTGAAAAACTATATTCCAACAAAAATGACAATTTAGAGGAAATGGACAAATTCCTAGAAACACATAAGCAGCCCATATTGACGAAAGAAGAAATTGATGATCTTAACAAACCAATCACAAGCAGAGAGATAGAATCAGTTATCAAAAATCTCCCAACTAAGAAGAGCCCAGGGCCAGATGGTTTCACAGGTGAATTCTACAAAACATTCCGGAAAGAACTGACACCAATCCTGCTGAAACTATTCCAAAACATCGAAACGGAAAGAACATTACCCAACTCCTTCTATGATGCCAACATTACCCTAGTACCAAAGCCAAACAAAGACATCACAAGAAAGGAAAATTACAGACCAATTTCTCTAATGAACCTAGACGCAAAAATACTCAACAAAATACTTGCTAATCGTATTCAACAACACATTAAACGTATTATACACCACGACCAAGTGGGATTCATCCCAGGTATGCAAGGATGGTTCAACATAAGAAAATCAATCAACGTAATACACCATATAAACAGATTGAAGGAAAAAAATCACATGATTATATCTATTGATGCAGAAAAAGCATTTGACAAAATACAGCACCCTTTCTTGATAAAAACACTCCAAAAGATTGGAATACAAGGGAATTTTTTGAACATGATAAAGAGTATATATGAAAAACCTAAAGCCAATATTGTTTACAATGGAGAAATCCTAGACTCCTTCCCTCTAAACTCAGGAACAAGACAAGGATGCCCACTGTCTCCGCTCCTATTTAACATTGTCTTAGAAGTACTTGCACGAGCACTGAGGCAAGAACCAGAAATAAAAGGCATTCAAATTGGAAAGGAAGAAGTCAAAATTTCATTATTTGCAGATGACATGATCCTATACATAGAAAACCCTGAGAGATCTACAACGAAGATTCTAGAACTCATAAATGAGTTTAGTAAAGTCGCAGGTTATAAGATCAATGCGCAAAAATCAGTAGCATTTCTGTACACCAATAATGAGCAAGATCAGGAGGAAATCAAGAAACAAATACCATTCACAATAGTAAATAAAAAAATCAAATACTTAGGAATAAATTTAACTAAAGAGGTAAAGAACTTATACAACGAGAATTATACAAGATTGTTCAAGGAAATCAAAGAAGACCTAAATAAATGGAAGACTATTCCTTGTTCATGGATAGGAAGACTGAACATTATTAAGATGTCTATCCTACCAAAACTGAT
Source organism: Dasypus novemcinctus (assembly GCF_030445035.2). Lineage (NCBI taxonomy): Eukaryota > Metazoa > Chordata > Mammalia > Cingulata > Dasypodidae > Dasypus > Dasypus novemcinctus. Next base: position 52,162,067 of record NC_080695.1, on the reverse strand, counting down.
CTACACATTCAATGCAATCCCAATAAAAATCAACGCAGCATTCTTTAAGGAACTAGAAAAACTAACTATGAAATTTATTTGGAAAGGAAAGAGACCCCGAATAGCCAAAGACATACTGAAAAAGAAAAACGAAATTGGAGGAATCACACTACCTGACTTCAAAACATACTATAAAGCTACGGTGGTGAAAACAGCATGGTATTGGCATAAAGAGAGACACATAGACCAATGGAATCGAATTGAAACCTCTGATATAGAACCTCACATATACAGCCACATAATATTCGATAAACCCACCAAACCCTCTCAATTGGGAGAGAGTGGCCTATTCAACAAATGGTGTCTGGAGAACTGGATAGCCATATGTAGAAGAATGAAAGAGGATTACCATCTCACACCTTATACAAAGATCAACTCAAGATGGATCAAAGACCTAAATATAAGAGCCAAGACCATAAAAACCTTAGAAAGCAGTGTAGGGAAACATCTACAGGACCTAGTAATAGGAAATGGATTTATGAATATCTCACCAAAAGCACGAGCAGCAAAAGAACTAATAGATAAATGGGACTTCCTCAAAATTAAAGCCTTCTGCACCTCAAAGGAGTTTGTCAAGAAAGTAAAAAGGGAGCCCACACAGTGGGAGAAAATATTTGGCAATCATATATCTGATAAGAAACTTATAACTTGCATATATAAAGAACTCCTATATCTTGAAAATAAAAAGATAAACAACCCATTTAAAAAATGGGAAAAAGACTTAAACAGACACTTCTCCGAAGAAGAAATACAAATGGCAAGAAAGCACATGAAAAAATGTTCCAAATCTCTAGCTATCAGGGAAATGCAAATCAAAACTACAATGAGATACCATCTTACACCCATAAGATTGGCAGCTATGAAAAAAACAGAAGAATACAAGTGCTGGAGAGGATGTGAAGGAAGGGGAACACTCATCCACTGCTGGTGGGAATGCAGAAGGATCCAACCATTCTGGAGGACAGTATGGCGGTTTCTCAAAAAACTAGCCATAGATTTGCCATATGACCCAGCAATACCACTACTGGGTATATACCCAGCAGAACTGAAAACAAGGACACAAACCGATATATGTACACCAATGTTCATAGCAGCATTGTTCACTATTGCCAAAAGTTGGAATCAACCCAAATGCCCATCAACAGATGAGTGGATCAATAAAATGTGGTATATACACACAATGGAATACTACTCGGCTGTAAGAACAAACACACTAGAAACACATGTGATAACATGGATGAATCTTGAGAACCTTATGTTGAGTGAAGCAACCCAGACATTGAAGGACAAATACTACATGACCTCAATGATATGAAATAACCAAGCTGCCCTAGATAGCAAGAGACTGAACGATAGGCTTACAGGAAATCGGAGGGTGGAGGAAGGATATGAGCCGATGTCTGCAGGGGTGCAATTTAAGACGAGAGGGTGGTAAGTATGAACACAAAGAAGAGATAAAATGGGGGCAAGGGGTTACCTTTTGTTGGGGCTTTACGGGTTTGAGGGTGGCTGGGGAGGGACGGTTGGGTAACGGTGCCCAAAAGTGGGGGGAGGGAGGGGTAGCATACGAACACAGGAGAGGGACAGGAGGTGGTGGAGAGTAAAATGCCGAGAAAATCATAACAAAATATAATAAAGAGGGTTACCTGTTTAGAATGCTCGGAGGGGAGGGTCTGAAGCAGGACGGGCTCCTGGGGAATGTCTAAATGCTCATTCTGCCAGAGTGGGTGACACCATGGGGTAGAATCCCAAGTAGTGAGAGTGGGGGTGGACCCACATCCTGGGGAGGACTGATGCCACCAAATAGAGGGAACTCTATCCCTCGAGAGAAAGGGTGGCCCCCAGGGCATTGGGGCAGTTGAGCAGGTTAGGCCCTGAACACTATTCCATCTATCTCTGGAAGTGGCTCCTCAGGAAACGGAGGTTGGCTGTCACTGTGGGCACCAAGGTGGAAGGGAAAATGGACGCTAAATGTGTGGAACCAAAGTAAATGGGGGGCAAGAGAGGAGTTTCTTGAGAGTACACAAGGATGGATATAAAACATGTAATATTACACCATAACATATAGGAGATGATAGACTGATAATGTAAACCATAATGTAAAACATAGGATAACTAAAAATGTAAAGAACTGTGTATCCTAAAGTATGCACCATAATGTAAGCACAGATATTACCTTGTTAGAAAGCTAATGTCTCAGACTCTGTACATCACTTTAAGTAAATATGATGTGAATAGGGTGTAAGAGTATCGCTGTGGAAGGGAAAAGGTTTTGTGATGGATGTATGGGAGTGCTGTATATTGTATATACGCATTGCTGTGGTCTAGGACTCCTATGAAGAAATGCTGAATAATTGGGGGGGGGGGGGGGGGAAAAAAAAAGGATAGGATGTGGAAATTTTTTCAAGTCAACATTCTTTATCTAAGTTCTTTATTTAACTTTATCCAAGTTCTTTATCTATCCTTTAAACCCATCGCTATATGCCATTCCCTAGTAAGGGACCATGACATTATATTGGGCCTCAAATTTCGGGGAGTTCTGGATCACAGAGTGTTTCAACAATGGCAAAGGAGGAATACTGGTATGGGATACCAATGACAGGTGATATATGGCTGACAGGGAGCTATACAGAACATATGTCCAGGGTGCATGGTAATGATTGGATATACTCATGGTGGCAACAATTGGAAACCACAGCAGGGGGGGTACTGGGTTCCTGGCCAGTGGTGCTCTGTCGTGGTCCCTAGGGGAGCAGCGACAGTCTCCCAGGTACAGCGGCGGGGACCGGGAGGGAGTGAGGGTTCAACGGTGAGCCCCTGATGCTAATGACTATGCTTGTGAGCTGATAAACCTAAAATAAGAACAAGGCCTAGAGCAACATTGTGCCTGGGAATTTCCTCCTGTCAGCCTTCATGTTACTCAAATGTGGCCAGTCTCGAAGCCAAACTCAGCATGTAAATGCAATGCCTTCCCTCCAGCGTGGGACATGACACCCGGGGATGAGCCTCCCTGGCAACGAGGGACCACTATCAAATACCAACTGATGATGCAACTGGAAAAGGACCTTATACGGAAGGTTCAATGCGGATCAGCAGAATATCCATGTCTACATAAAATACCATGACTTTAAAATGCTGTTTGACCTAAAGTAAGGGGGAAATGGAAAGGAGAAATGAGTTTATATGGCTACGAGTTTCTAAAAAAGAGTCTGGAGGCTGGCAGAAGGATTGCCCTCATGCACAACTGAGCAGAGTCAGAGAGACAGATAAAGCAGATACAACCCCCAGATAATGGTTCCTTTGAAGGCTAAAGAGACCCATGAGAGTTATGGTCATGGCCGATGGGGTTAACTATCAGGGCAGATGGCCCCTCTTTGGAAATGGTGTGTATGTGTGATGAATCTGGACTCAGATGGGATCTCCCTTCATAAGTCTTTCATGCTAATGTGCCGGAGGTGCAGTTAACGTTGGGGTTTAAGATATATTTAGGGGATTTGAATCTCTGGACCGACAATGTGATAGCCAGGTCCTGAGCCTCAACAGACTCCAGCACCTACAATCTGATTTATTGGACTTACCACACTCAGCTAAGATGGAGTTGAAGAAGGACAATCACCACACCGTGGAGCCTAGAGTGATTACAACTGAAAATGGGAGGACTGCATCCAGCATCCATGTGGAATCTGAGCCTCCTCTTGACATAGAGGTGCAATGGACACAACCAATCCAATGTCCACATAGAAGAGATGGCATGGAATTGGGAAAAGTGGACATGGTGGACGATGGGTATGGGGAAGGGCAGGAGGAGATGAGAGATGGAGGCGTCTTTGGGACATGGAGCTGCCCTGGATGGTGCCTCAGAGGTAATCACCGGACATTGTAAATCCTCACAGGGCCCACTGGATGGAATGGAGGAGAGTATGGGCCATGATGTGGACCATTGTCTATGAGGTGCAGAGGTGCCCAAAGATGTACTTACCAAATCCAATGGATGTGTCATGATGATGGAAACGAGTGTTGTTGGGGGGGGAGAGGGGGGGTGGGGGGGGTGGGGATGAATGGGACCTCACATATATATTTTTAATGTAACATTATTACAAAGTCAATAAAAAAAAATTAATTAAAAAAAAATATATATATATATACCATAAAGTGGAAAAGATCACTTATGTTCCTTTTCCTACTTGACTGTGATATGACAAAAGATACTCAGGTTTCCTACCTGAAACTTAAGTCTAAAAACTTTTCTTATTTCATTTAGCTACTGAGTACAGAGTACACACTAAGTTGACCATGAAAATTTTCATTTTCCCATCAGTTAAATTGTCTAGACTTTCCATTCTTAGTAAAAAGGATTTGGGGTATGGCTCTTTCTTCTGGGTTAATATAATTGGATTGTAAATTTTCTAACATTAAAGGATAAGGTTTTACTGGTATTTGATTATTAACGTAAATGGTAACAAGGGAATCACACAAATTTATTTCTCAATCTATTTTAAAAGATATAAAATAAAGATTTTCATAGTAAAAAAGGATACATAAACTATAAATCTGAACTAGAAATTTAAGAGAAGAGGGTTCAAATTCTGTCTTTTTCATTATGGGCAATCTTGAATACTACTTTGCATCTTGGTTTATTAGTCTTTATATAAATATTTGAAAATAGGAACTCTGTAAGGTTCTTCCAGTGCTAAATGGTTTTATCTGTTACTTTGTTCAGATTACATCCTCAAAATTTATTTATATCAATAACTTATGAAGTTTATGCTGATTGTTAATGAGATGGTTGTTTTAGCACCAGGAATTCTCATTCACTACCTCATACAGTACTATGTGGGTAACTGCATTGAAAGAGGCAGAAAAGAATGTTGATTTAACCAATGAAGTTTAAGGTTTTAAATCTACTGTAAATGTTATAACTTAAGTTCTTATAATTGAAAATACTCAAAATTAGGAAAATCAATGGTCATGAACTTATCTGTTTTATAAACTTGCATCATGGGAGATGAGATCAGTCAGTCAATTATATTTTAGAGAAGGATACAGAGGACAGATGTGAAATAATTTAACCTAAAAAGGCAAAAATAAAAACCTTAGATCAAATATGAGATTTTCCATAATTTACTCAGAAATATTTTTGGGCACATTAGTTTGTTCAAGTTTCCAAGAAAACTTCTCATCATACTTAATAAATGAGGAATGCCATTTAAGTTAAAAAAAATTCCTTCTAGAAAAACTAGAATTCTTTGTAAAATATCTACTGTCACTCATCTCTGCCTTCTAATTAGTCCTCTTTTTAATCACCAGGGATTTAATCTTATTCTGGACTTCATAGACGCTAAGTACAATAGTGTCTCAGGAAGTGTTTCATCATTGAAATGTAAATTGTATATAATTCTTAAACGGAAAAAAATCTATGAAGATAAAAATATCTGTTCTAACCTTTTTGAATATTACCTTTATATTTGATTGTTTCAGAAAAGTTCTTTAATACCTTTAATTATGAAATTAATTACTAAAAAATAAAGATGCAACTTTATATACTTAAAAGTAAATGTTTCACCAGATCAGTATACCATTTCTCTATCTTTCATATCATAAATACAAATTCCCACAACTAAGGAACTTTGGGAAATCCATTAAAAGATCTGGTCATGGACCTAGACACATTATTCATATTGTTATCCTATTAAGAGTATTGCCCTCAATAAGAACGCTTTATTAATTTTTCCCCATGGTACTGTTTCAGGCAATACTTTAACTATCAAAAGGAAGAGAATTTCAGCCCACAACTTATTACCTAAGTGGTCAGCAAAACTCCTCTTCCTAAGCTTCCCACGCTGTAGCTACTACTGGATCATAATGAAGATGAGACGCTTCCTTCCTCAGGATCCAACAACTGTAAGAATGATAGCGTCCATTCCTGCTCTCCTCAAAATGTTTATGTAGATAATTACACTTTTCCAGTCAATGGTCACAAAAGAGAGTTTTTGGTCATTCAGTTAAATGAAATACTTTCATTTTTCTATTAGCCCCAAACACAGTTGCTTAAAATTGCAATAATGCTCAGATTAGACCTGTTTCTGAACCAGGTCCATGTTTGAGAGTGAAGTCACAAACTACAGCAAGATGAGTGGTGGAAGGCTCATACAAAAGCAGGAGCTCCTTGCTTTCAGGGAAAATCTCACCTTTTTTAGTCTATGCAAATGAGTGTATGAAATATTTGGAACCATGATTGACATAAGAGGAAAAGCGCAATTCCTGTCAGACCTGTTAGGAAGGTGCATTTGCTAAAAAATAAATGTAACAACAGTATCCATAGGGAAGCCAGTTATTGAGGTCATTTTGGACTTCTAAGGCATTGCTGAAAAGGATAAGAGAAATTTACTTTGCACGTGTGTGGTGAAATGTATCTAATGTTTAAAAATGACTGAGCTAAGAAGGAATTCCAGCTTAAGGAACACATGGGAAAAGAACATGAGTATAATTTTAATAATATATTTATTAGATAAAGAAATAGTGGATTAGCTGTTGCTTTTTTTTAAATTCCATAAAACACACAGAAATTTTATTTAGTTTTTGGAATTACTTCATGAGCTATTTTAGAGTTCTATTTCCTTGCACTGGAGAAAAATGGAACATCCATATTTTGACATGGTTTTAAGTTTTATGACGTGGTGTTTAAGGCAGCTTTAATGCAAAAATTACATTACGCAATACTCTGAAATATATGATAGGAATGAAAACGTCTACATTTATCTTATGCAAATATTTTTAGTAGCTAGTACATAAATGCACTTAAATACATAGTCTTATTATACCAAGGTCAAAGGATATAATTTAATACTGCACAATCTCACGGATGAAATAATTAAAAATTGTAAAACCATATCTTTTAAAGAAGTAAATATATAATAAACCCTTTAAATATTCACCTTCTATCCATTGTATCAAAGAATCACTACCAAACTTATCCTCATTTTCGATGAAAATAATTAACTAAAAAATACAATTCAAGGGTCTGGGGAAGAATAAACTGATAATGTTCCATTGATCAAATTCTTCAAACCATATGACAGTGGATATTCAAAACTCACAAAGGAGGAAAAATTTAATTGAAAGAAGATGGATAGCAAGACCGGATAACAATCACAATAGATTTTAATCCTAAATCTTAACTGTTACGATGACTTATACACTTCATCACTTCTTAAAATGTACCAATCTCTAATACAGAATTATTGATCACAGATGCTCAGAAAATAGACCTCTGCAGGGATTCTACTGCTCTGAGCTTCCGACCAGCCTCTTTTCTGCCATATAGTGCTAAGAAGTTCATGTAACATATTAGCAAAGCCGTATAGCCTCAAACAGGACTAAAAAAACCTCTTGCTGGAAACACTCAACTCTTTCACTTAATGTTTTTATCTTCAGCAATAAGAGAGAGATGTATAAACTTGAGTTCTTGAAGTCAGAATTTGCAGAGACCAAACTACACAAGTGTATGGATCTATTTAAATTAGGAGACATGAACTCTGAACTCAGCAAACCACAGTATTTTAAACATCTCAGCCTCATAAAATTCTACATTAGCTTTTGAAGGATTAGGGAGATACTAGGCTCTGCTATAGAACATTTTCGTCAATTCAGCCTTAAATACAGTCAGATCATCTTTACATTATTAAAGCCATTTGGCAATTAAAAAAAAATGACAAAAGTATACTTTTTTTTTTAAATCTAGGAGAAGTAAGACAAACTCCACGACGACTCAGGCAGCCAAGCATACCCTGGCTTTCCTCTTTGGAGTACCTTCTTCCCTTTACTGACACCCTCTGGTTCTTGGTGCTACCTCAGCTTTAATGCTGAACCACACGTTCCTAAAACCTTGACACTGACGGTGGTGAATGCTTTCTGAACCATTAAATAAAAAGACATCTCAATAAACATATATTAGTCAAACCTGTTAACGTTTCTAATAGATAGTGTTACTTAACCTGAAACATGAACTTGAGTAAATTTTCAAGAGCAACTCATTCTTTCTAAATAAACATATCTTATACTTATATTCTTGCTTTAAGTTAAAAGGTAGGCTTTCTAACTTAATAAAGAGGTTAGACCACCTAACAGTTGAAGTGTTGGTCACCTCAGCCAGACATTAAAATATTCCACAACTGTAGCTTTTCTGAATCTATTTCCAAAAGCACCTTGATATACAGGTGCCTTGCAACTTAGAAACAAAGTCTGGCATTTTAGTTCATCACAGCAGTGGCAATGTTCTCTTTTTATAACTTTTAATAATTCTACTTTCTTTTCATTTAATTGTCTATGGATTCAAAGAGAAATTAAAATTAGTAATTTTCCTCCTTCAAACCTTAAATTTTCAGAAGTTTTAAATAAGAACAATTTAAGGGCTTTTCCCAGCCCCTGGCACAAAAACAATGGCATTCACATTATAATAAACATTTCGCTGATTTTATTTTTTCAAAAAGGCTTAAATATCATCCCAACACACTTCACCTAAGCTACTTTTTGAAATCACTTTCAGTTTTTATATCACATTTCTTTTTAACCTTTAACTTTGAGTTTTGTGCTTTGTGTCCTTCACTAGATTTAGTTGGTTTTCATATGCAATATGTTTTTTATTATTTGTTTTAATTGCCATATTTTTACATAGTCATGTTGCTTTGACTATTTGAATTAGAGCAAACATATACCTGTCCAGTTTGAAAGGCAATATAGTGGTCCACACAGTACTTTTAATAAGAATGATTTTGGACATGAAATAAGAAAATGTGCAAAGAAACATGCAGAAGTTGCTTAAAATTGATGATAGTTACTTTGAAAACGTAATGGCCTAATCATTACTAATTCTTTTATATTCAGGGTCATGATGATAATACATCATGAATTCCTCTAAGGTCACTATGATGGTCATAAGCATATCTGGAGTTCTTCTGTAATTCAATAGGAAATCAATAATACCTCCTCCACTCACTTTAAAATTTTTTAAAATTTTCAATATTTATTTTTTCTGTATTTTTGAATGCTGATAACTCAGTAAACATCTACTTTCTTCATCCTTATTTCCAGAGTCAAATTTGAGAATCCAGGTAGAAGCATGGCATCTCTAAAATATTTTCCTTTACTAAAATAAGCAACAAATAGATGAATTGATTGTAGGTAAAACACTGCACAGTTTAAAAGTTTTCTGCTTCCAGATCGGTATTTCAATTGCCACAATGAACCGTATTTTTTATGCTGAAACAGTTGTAAAACTTAAAAACACGATATTTGTAAAACATTTAATGGCTTCTCATTCTTTCCAAAATAAAATGAGTGAAAACAAAAATTTTCAGGCTGTCAGAATAATTCCTAATTTATTATACACTGTGTTCATACGCATGCAAATTAATATTCTCTCGCACTTGTTTCAATAAAAACTCAATAAAGATGTCTGAACACATTTCTATATTCCTTTTTTGATCTATCACATTCCTATGCATCATTCAACCAAAAGCAGAGCATAATCCAAGACACTGTGTTCTCAGTATCTCCAACTTTGTCGAACTCCACTTACAGAGCGTATAGCTGCTGAATTAAAACAAGTTTTAGCTCTGCCAGATGCCCACAGCTATGTGGACTCTATTTTCGAATATGCGCTGCTTAATCCACTCAGGACCTGACAACAGCAGCCTGTTCTCCGAAAACCTTGACCCTCTCCTGGCATGCATCACCTCACGGTTTAGTTGTAGGAATTGGTGGCTCTTATTGGGGTGAGATTATGAGATGCACCATTAGGTTCTATTTGGTCTTCTGCTTCAACTTTCTGACATAAAATCCCAGCAGAGAAAAATAACTTGTTAAAGAAGAAGAAAAAGAGCTTTATCTTAGAGTTTTTACGCTCTGGCAACATGGCCAGAAAGGACGGCTGTGCAGAAGCCCCGTGTCCCGCATCGTGGCGGCTGGGAGACAGCGCAGCCACCGGCCCGCGCGACCACTTACCGCCTCCGCCGCCTCGCGTGCTCGCCGCGGCTCAGTCCCTGCCCGCCATTCCGCTCCGGGCGGCCCGCGTCCGCGCGCCGCAGGTCCTTCCCCGCCTGTGGCAGGAGAGAAGTGTGCGGGGGCGATCTTTCAGGGCCAGCCCCCCGGCCGCCCCCGCCCCGCCCTCCGGAGGGGGCCCCGGGAACGCATTCTCCCCGCGCCGGCTCAGGGCGCCCGGCCGCCGCCTTGTCGCGCCTGAGCTCCCCGCTCCGCAGTCGGGAGGTGCGGGGCCCGCATGGCGTCACCCGCGGCCGGCGGCGTGGCTAGTGCGCGGGCTCGGGCGGCGCGGGGCTCGGCCAATGCGCCCGCGCGCCCCGCGCCGCGCGCTCTCACTGGCTGCGCCCCGGCCGGCCCCGCGCCCCTCCCCGGCTGTCGCCGTCGCCGCGCCCGGGAGGCTCCGCGGGCAGCACGTCCCCGGGCTGCGGGAGCGCCGGCCGGGAGGCTCTCCCGACCCCCTGGTCACCTGGGGCTCCCCTTCTGCCCCGCGCCGGCCCGCGCTGGCGCCCGGGGTGCCGCCCGCCCAGCGTGCGGGAAGCGCCTTCTGCAGCCGCCTCGCCGCTCAGCCCAGGCGCGTCTGCGCTTCTTATCCCTCCGACAGCGGCACCGAGGCTGCCTTCACTTCGGTCCGCTGAGGGGTGGCGTTCTCACCTGGGAGGGCGCTGCGCCCCGGCTCCTCGCGCGCCGGCGGGCTCCGGCCACGACCGCCTGGCTCTGGCGCCCGCCTCTTCAGTCCTGCCGCCCCTGAGGCAGCTCCCCAGAGGCGGAGGCTACGCGCGCCGGCTCTCAGGCGGCCGCCCCGCTCTCGTCTCAGCCGCGACGCCTGGAAGAGGCGACCTCACCCGGGGGTAGAGCCGGCGCGGCCCTCGAGCCGCGGCTCGGCCGCCCTCTCCGCCTCCCCGCCGTCCCGAGCCCCCCGTCCCCCGCCGGATCCGCCTGCCGCCCCGCGAGGGTCTGTGGAAACGCTCCGAGCGCCTCTCCCTCGCCGAGCGTTTCCACAGACTACGCGGGAGCCCGGCGGGAGCGCGGGGCCGTCCCGCGCGCCGGCATCGACCTCCGCGGGGCTGTGCTGAGGGACGCGCACGGGGCTCGGCTGGTGTCCCGTGGGATCCGGCGGGCAGCGCGTGGACCCTGCTTCCCCGCCCGCCCTCACCGCCCCCCGGGGGTCCTGGCGCCAACGGGCGGGTGCGCAGGGGCCCGGGGCCGGCTAGGGTCCCTCCCTCAAGCCCTGCTGGCCACTACAATGGGTCTTTTCCCGGTTTCCCGCCCTCTCCTCCCCCACGGAGGCTGGACAGACAGGCGGCCTCGGCCCTGACGGCAGCGCTCAGGAGAGGGCTCGCTTCTCGTGCCACACAAAGCCGCAGTGGTGCGTTCACCTCTAACGCTTCCCTGCCCTGCCGTACTTTTCACTTGGCCCCTGCTCTCCAGGGCTCGGGCCGTGTTCTCGAGGAGGGAACTGAGGGGGCTGCGGCCCAGCTTCTCGGGGCTCCTCTCTGCTCCGCGGGCTGCACGCCCGCACTGCGCGGAGGCTGGTGGAACGCGGGAGTCTCCAGGACTTTCACAACCTCTTCAAATCATCGCGAAACAGAGTCAGCGCCTAGGCGCTTTCAAGCTTCTGTGGGTGTGCAGTCCTTTTTCTTTTTCTGCCTTCCAGTGTTTGTTACAGGAGAGCACACCAGCCTTCAGGGAAGGCGTGAGGGTGAACCGCTGAGGCTCGCTCGCTTCCTAGAACCCCTTTATATTACCGCTGATTTCATAATTCTGATCTTTTCAGTCATTATCTCTTACATTTCATGTGTTTTCTTTCGATTAGCCTTATTCCAGACATGACTTAATTCGGCTTATAGAAATTAATTTTTTTTTAAATTTCCAAAAAATGTAGGTCAATAAAAACAAGACATAAATAAAACAAAATGGATAGTAGGACAGATAACAAGAAGCCAGGTATTTGGTCTACTGAGAAAAATTCATTTACGTTTTGTTAGAAAATGCCCTCGGTTTGCCATTAAGATTGTTAGAAGCCAATGTACAGAGGGAGACAGTAGTCACATGACTGGCAGCTCCCGCCCACAATTAGCATAAAGGAAAAGCACGGTTTAGAGGCTGCAGGTAGATAAAATCTTCTTAAATCAAAGAATGTAAAAGCTTAGATGCCTTACCTTTTTATCAAGGAAGCAATCTGATCACAGGAAGAGGGCTTGAACTTATTTTTAAACAAGTCGGTAATGCCATTGTATTTTTACTTTAGAGCTTTTCTGATGATTTCGAAGGAGAAGAAGGAGATGTTGAGCCTGGTTAAGTGGGATAAGTTCAAATTCAGAATGCGAGCCTCAGGTCATTTGGGGGTGGCTGGTTTACACGGCCGCTTTTGAGTCAAGCACCATGCAGCTTCGTCACAACCAGAAGGACTGGGCATGTTGATTCTCATCTTTTTTAGAGCATACTGTTCCATTTTGTAGTATTGTACAGTTAGATATTCCATATCCACATATATTATATACTGATATCTAAATATATATGTAACATACATAATATTAGCATGCCTGCTTGTGCATCTTCCTGAGACTCTAGAATTTTGCAGTTATGGCGTTTTATTTTGGGGGTGTCCATTCTTTAAATGTTGACTTTGGAAAATGAGGCGTCTATACAGATCATGCAGACTTCTGTATCCTATTATATCCATGGGTTCAGGTATAAGTAGGTCAGCTTCTGAAATTAGAGAGGAAAACAGCAGTGTATAAAAGAGTAAGAAGAAAAAAATCCCCTTGTAGTAGGTCTGCCAAGAAGCAACAAACTACCTCATGGTTTCCAAGTACCCATCATATCTTTTCATATGTATCATATCTAAGGATTTCCATTATTCTCAGGTTAAAAAGGGATTTAAAAGTATTGCCCTGACTTAGAATTATCTTTCAAAAAGCAACAACAAAAAGGCACTATTATAAAATTCCTATGCTGTTTACTTTTGTTAAAAATCAGTTTTAAAAGATCATGTGTTTCTATTTCACAACTTTAGGGACATTTTGAATTGGCCAGCTTGTTCTCTACCATGATAAACTATCTTTTGAATATTAAATGAATTATGCATAATGCTTTTCCATGGGTTACGTGGCATAGTGGGTCATATTCTGTGTGGGGTACCTGAGGCTAGACGTCCTGTTGCACATCTGCTCTTGCTATCTAGCCATCTTTGTATCACTATCCTGATCTCTGTATCTCCTATTCCCCAGTAGGCAAATGAGCAGATGCAGCACATCTGTAGAGCTGAGTTGCATCTAAGCTCTTGTCTTATTTGTATTACAAATTTTTCCCTTTAAATCATGCCCTCCTTCCTCTTTCCCTTCATTCGACTCATGTAAGGTTCTAGGTTCTAGTTATTATTATCATACCCTACCGAATTGTGGCATAAAAGGGAAACAGGGAGCAATACTCAGTTCAAGACTGGATGCGTCTTCCCTGGATCACCTGCTCTGCCTGTTGGAGCTACGTTCAGCATTTACGCTTTCTGTTTTGATGTTTAATCCTCTATGTATATGTCATATGCTAATAAGAATGGTCAACTTCAAAGGACTTAAGTAGAAATAAATTCAAGGAAATCAAAATCTTGCAATGCTAACTTGAGGGATGTTCCCTATGAATATAAATAAAGCATGAAAACCCCAAAGCAGATTTTTACTTGACTGGACAAAAAAACGATGATTTTAATTTTATTTTGGGTTGTTAGAACATCAGTTTTAGTACTTATGCCACAACTGTTTTGTGAAAGCAGAAATAAACATATCTTAATCAGAGTTGGAAAGTACACTGACTTCATTAACTTAACAGCTGCTTCAGTAACCAACCCTAAAAACACAGCCTATTTTGTGGATGCCTTGATCACACCTGGAACCCAAACCATAAAGAGGTATGACAGAGGAGTTCTCACTCCATGTTTGGGTGGAGCTGGAACCAACTCTCCCACAGCAGCTGTGAACAAGCCTGATGGCCTCTACTCTATTACCCTCCCCTGATGCAAAGCTATTGTCCAACCAAAAGATTCTTCCTCGGGAAAGAAGAAAAAGCACTGGCAGTTAAACTAGATTGTAGAAAACAGGACACGGTTGAAATCTTACTAACTTAAAAGTAAAGTTGACGTACTATTAATTTTTGTTCAGTAGCTCCCTTCAGATTAGCATTTGTATTTTTAGATACCTCTTCCGTCTAAGGAATCCTAGGGACTTAAGGAGCTCACTTTAATAGATCCCTTTCCGCTATTTTGAATACCTTCCTCTCACCACAATCTTGTCCTATCAAGTTGTTTCTGTGAAGAAACAAAACCTGTAAGATTTTGTTCTTCCACATCTCTTCATGACCAGAGTATTCTCTACATAGTCTCTGTTTATGAACAAATCTTTTCATTCTGGCAACTCTCCTGAATGGCTTCTTACATTCAGTCTAATTTGCTCTATCTGATTTTAAAGATTGTTACATCTTGCACATTTCCCATCTCTTCTTTGTCTTCCAAGCCTGTCAGGCACAGTAGCTTGACTTGCATTGGACTTTTTGCCATGAACCAAAATTATTTTCCTTAAAAAATATATGCTATCAGTTATTATACTCTGTCATTCTTTTCCAGCCTGCCCTGGTCTCCTTTACATTTGAGCTTAATATTTCTAATTTGTATTCATAATTCAGCTTGAATTTTTTTACTTGTCTGTACAAATAAAACTAGTATGCCTCCTGTGGACCAAGGACTTTCCCCACACTCAGTCACATTTTTGCTTTTAAATATATTTCTTGGTTGAGTAGAATATATATACGAAGCCTCATTTGTTTGTCTAAGATTCATTTCAAGGAATTGGCTGATTACAAAGCAGAAACAACATCTTGCCACCTCCTTTTTTTCCACATGTAAGCCAATAGGTACTCCTTTTGACCACGAGATGACAGACATGTTCTAAATAGGCCTGCCATTTCAGTTCTAAGGATTTTTCTGAATTTTTAGGGAATGGAGAGTAACCCCAAATTACCAATTGAGGCTGAAGGAAGTGTTATTATATAGTGATGATTTAATATGCAGCATCTAATAAACACATAAGAAACTTGCAAACTGCTAAAGTGTTTTACAGGCTGTCTTAAACTTAGTGGCACAACAAGAGCCATTAACATTTGTGAGTTAACTATGCACTAGGTGTTGAATTAGACTTTAGATGAAGTCTTCTATTTTCTACTAATGATCTATCTGAAACTCAAACCCAAGTAGACTGCCTTCACTGAAGTGTTCTCAACCAGTTCCCTAGATTCTCATTTTGATTAAAACAAGAACAACAATTAAGTCAGCACAATAGTTGTTGACTAGATATAGAGAACAGATATCACGAATAGAGAATACATTAAATGAAAAATAATTTTAGCATAATTGCATAACAAGCTAAAATGCCAGATGAAACCTATTACTTGGCAGTTTATGGCCTTTTTATATATTCTCAGGCACTTCTGGTTCATTCAATCAACATTTCTTAGGAACCTATTCCTCTAAGCACTGTACAGAAATGAGTAAGTTTAAATATGAGGCTTGAGCAAAACTTTTTTCATACACTTCAAAAAGTGAATAACTATATATTTCTCATTCTAGTGTTTTGCCTGCATAACACCTGACTTAACATGCCAATTGGCATATAACAGCACACAATTTTGAAGGATAATACAGATTTTAACAATAAGTGCTGCTTTGTTCAGAAGAGATTACATTTGGGTGTTTCAAATTTCTTTGCCATCAATCACGTTTATATCTAGTTTGTCTGTGTTAAGAAAATCAGTGTCCTGTCATCAGGTCATATGCAGCCTGGCCCCTGTACTGGGCTGCATTCTTTCTACCTGGCCCGCTGCAAGCCGCTGCTCACAGTAACCGGCAGGGCAAGGAAGGGAGCCCGGCTCAGGTGTCCAGCGTTCTGATGACACAGCCGGCTCCTTCAGGAACAGCCACATTAGCTTTGCTTGCTGACAATGGTCAAAACTTGCTTTGTGTCTCTGGAATCTCCAGATACAATTTATAAGCTGTGCAAGGAGAGCTACAACACCAATATTTTATGCTCAAAATAGCACCTTTCTTATAAGTATCTCAAGCATATTTAACATAGCAACAAAAATCAATCTCTTGTAGCGCTGTGACTCGTCTTTCACACACCGCGCATGTCCTGTGCCCGGTCATCTGCATGCTGCAAAAACTTCACATGAAAGGAGGAGTCACACTAGTGCAATGAAAAGAAATGGCATTTGGGGCCAAAATACAATAAGTGTGATTTAATTAGCACACTAGTTGATTAGTAATGATTAGTTCACAAAGGACTGACAGTCTTGCTGTAGGGAAGAAAAAGAGGGCTACGAGGGACGGTCCCAAGGGCAGCGAAAGGCTGAACAAGGTGGCCTCGGGAAGGCTCAGCGGCTGTGTTAAGTGATGCTGATTAATGAGGCCGTGGGAACTGATAAAAACCCAGCAGAAGGTGAAATCATATCAGCACCCACTGGAGAACAAGAGGAGATAAGACAAAATGGACAGCGTTGGCTGAAAACTGGCAGCAGTGAGTGTTCCGTACTTAGTGTCCACTGGCAGTGATGGGCCCTGAAGGCCTGGGGAATCGGCACAAGTAATGTGCAGTGAGTTATTAGTATTAGTGAACATGTACATTCAACCAAGCGAGGTTTGAAAATTTTAGGAGAGAAGTCATAATTACAGAGCTTTGGGGATATTAGATGAATAATGAGGGGGAAAACACACCTTCAGATTTCTGGCCAGAGAATTACTCATTGTATAGCAACAAAAAGGTATCCTATTGGCAGATTCATGGAGGACTAACGCTGAAGGCTGGGGCACTCCAGCTAGTTTCCACTGGGTCCCTTCTCCTCATGGGTCCCTTGTTAAGAATCCCTGCCTTAAGTCATACCTTCAGAGCTCCTGTTTACAAATGGGTTCTCACCCACAGGTCCAGGGGTTGTGGCCTGAACTTGCCTTTAGGGGGAACGTGGTTCAATCCCCAGCACTTATGATTTCACAGATTCACATATCAAATATATATATATATATATATATATATATATAACAAAAGAGATATTTCAAGCAGTCCTCCAATTATACTTTTTGTAAGTAGATATTTATTCCTTCTATTTCCTAATTTGAGGGATTTTTTGTGTCACTGCTACTTGGATAGGTATAGTTAAAATTAAGTCTTTCTTCTTTTAATCTATTCTTTTTTACTGCTGATTATAAGTTACATAAAAAGATACACTGTCTCTACTCTCAAGGAGCTCATAGTTGAGTCATGAAAATAAATCTCTGCCATGCAGTATCTGAATTAACAGATATCCTGGGAGTCCACTTGCCTGGGCATGGAATGGAGGACTTCCTGAAGGACATAGAAGATTGCATAGAAGTATTGGCCTGGGGGATGAAAAAGATCTCCATCTATAGTTATATCTACATCTGTCCCATATCATCACAGCAGAGTATACTATCTCAAAGTCAGGTGTGTTCACGAAACTTAAAATTAGCAAATATAGGTAGATTCCATAGTACCTGGAGATTGCAGAGCAGGAAATGATATTGGGGTAAGTAGCAGCTGCATTAAGAAGGAACTGGAATCATTAAAGAATTTTTATCAGTTGTAGACAACTTTGGAGAAAAATAGGACTGAGGCAGAGAAATCAGTTAGGAGGTATATTATTCAGGGTTCTTTAGGGAAGCAGAATTGACAGAAGATACCTGTAAATATTATGTTATTTTATAAAATCATCTCACACCACAATGGGGATGCACGAATCTAAATTCCATAAGGCAAGCTGCAAACCAGGGGTTCCAACGAAGGTCCTCGATGCGTTCCCAGGAGATACTGTCTGTCTGAAGTTGAGATCAGAATTCTCTCTACTGAAACCACTTCTGTTAAGGCCTTCAACTTCCCGATGGCCATCTCCTCAGCTGATTATTGGTGTAATCAGCCATAGATGCAAGCAACTCACTGATACTTAAGTCAGCAAAATGTCCTCACAGTAACAATTAGGCCAGTGCTTTCTGGACAAACAAGGGGACATCATTACCTGGCCAAGTTGACACATAAGCCAAAATGTCACAGCAAGATATAAGACTTTTGGCAGGACAATGGATTCCAGAGACTTTCAGGATGGGAAATCAGGAGGACTTGGGCACTAGCCAGGTGTGTGTGTGTGGGGGTGACAGCGAAGAGTCACTGCGCATTACCTCTTTTCCTCTAGGGCAGTAGGACTAGGTGTACCAAGTCAACAATACTTTATCCATTGTGCTAAGTGGAGTACAAGAGGAACTCTGCTGCACGATAGTGGGTTTAGCGGCACTGGAGAATACAGGTGCAGCAGAAAGATAATTGGGTTAACTTTTGGAGATGGCAACACAGCACTTAAATAAAGTTGTATAGAATAGTATATCACAGCTATGTTTTCAATGCAGAGATCTTGATTTTAAAGTAATCAGGGGAAGCAGATGTGGCTCAAGCAATTGAACTCCCACCAACCACATGGGAGGTCTGTGGTTCAGTTCCCGGTGCCTCCTGGAGAACACAGCAAGTTGCTGCGACAGTCAGGCACAGCAAGCTGACACAACAAGAAACACGAGAAGAAAAAACATGATGAGAGACAAAACAAAGCAGGGAATGGAGGTGGCTTAAGGGATTAGGCACCTCTCTCCCACATCAGAGGTCCTGGGTTAGGTTCCCAGTGCCTCCTAAAGAAACAAAGAAGATGAACTGACACAGCAAGTGCAAATTACAATGTGGTAAGGAGAGATAAGTCAATAAAATCTTTAAAAAATAATGTAATCAGCTATAGACAGTGGCTGGGGCATAGACTAGATGAGATTCATCTTCTGGGAATGATGGCTGAGAAGTCCAGACACTTGAGGAAAACCATATTTTATAGCCATAAAGAAATAAGAACCAGCAGTGCACACTGAGAAGGCAACTAGAGTGTAGGTCAGAGGAGAAGCAGTTAAGAGAATGTCAAGGACATCCAACGGGAGAGAATTCCCAGAAGAAGGGCATGGGTAAAAGGTCAAGTTCAAAGAGGTTGACTAGATAAGAATGAAAAACTGATCCTTAATTTGGTAGTTAAAGTTGGCTGAAATTAAGTTGAGATCAATAGTACTAAGAGTTTTGAGGATTTTTCTTTATTTTTTTGGCAGGAGAAGGGGAGTTGTTTCTCAAACAGGTCATCTTATTACACTTTTCTGTGTGTTGTTATTATAAATAATACTAGAACTCAGGAATCCAATTTCTGGTACTTTATCCATATATAAATATAAAGAAATATTTGTGTGTGTGTATATATGCATATACAATGTATAAGTAACATTTACATATACATGTGAACATATATATATAAACATTGTATTCTTACTTTTAAGAATAACTTATTCTTAAAACATAAAGCACATTACAGAGCCCTCGCCCTTTCACTTTTTAAAATTAAAGTCATCTTACCTATACTGAGTTCACATTTGGATTAACAAAAAACCAACCTTTTTTCTTCTGGATTAACAAAAACCAACATTTTTATTCTTATTTGATCCTTTTAGGTAGTCTTACTTACTGACATTAGTATAAAAAAACTGTGTTAGCTACATTCTTCTGATGGCATATGCCCTGCATAGTATGTTATCTCAAGACAACACTTACCAATTCACAATTGAGATAGTCTAGGCAGGTTGAATACTAAAGAAATAAATTGAAAGCATTAGCAAGACTTCTCATTTCAGTTTGGCCCCAGTATCACTCTCCTTAAATAAAAGCCAGTTAAGATTAGTCATATTAACATCTTAATTTCTTTGTTAATAACACAACTGAAAGTAGCTAAAATTACTGTGACTTTCCTACTTGTAAAATACTACCCAGTATATATTCATTGCTACTAATGATTACAGTGGCAAATAATAAAACTTTAAAACTCAGATCACTGTTGCTGAATGCAGGTACAATATTATATACCATTTTCCTCTTGCACACAGGAAGCAAAGCAGAAGAGGCCACTGCTCAGGACTGAATCTATTCCATTGTATTCAAACAGTAAAAACAGATTTAAAAGAAAATGTATTTCAGGTTGCCTTTGGGGACTGCAAAACAATTCATAAGATATCTTAGCTGATTTCAGATAAAAAGTATCTCAGAGAAGTCTTTTGGGGTATGTTCCTTCAATCAAAGAATGAACAATGAATTTTTAAAAAATTGTGTTTTCAGCCCAAAAGAATGGACTGATGTCATTCTTAACTATTATCTTATTGTCATAATTACTTTGCAACTTCTTTGGACCTTGCCATACATTAATTTTATTTATTCCTCTTTCTTACTAGGCTTATACCTTCTGGGGAATTTAATGAAACTTTAATTTGGCCTTTCTTTTTCTAATTAAGATATAAAAAGCTGATCAGAATACATATTTGTATTTTGGTCTATGCTTATAGATATGAATTTTAATTAACTCAGTAGCTGATAATAAAATTATTAGCATGTATGAACTGTACGGTTACTAGAAGCAGAACTAGAGACAATTAGTGGAATTGGGCATTTTCTTCCTACTGATAAACAGTATCCTCAATACAAATTGATTATGGCAGTCAAATCACTGCAAATATCACTAGCAGTGTTGATAAACCTTATAAGAACTAAATAGGCTTACTGATTTGGTCTAAGATTTACACAGTGATGAGCTTATTGACATTTTTCCTGACTCATGTATACAGCAGGGCAGCTTGGTTGTGTAATCAAGATTTCTTTTTGTATATTTTTAAGAGGTAAAATTATGCTTACTCTACCAAAGGTACAGTGCCTCTACTCATGTCACAGTCTTAAATTCTCTGGGGACTGAAGTGGTGGAAAGACTATGAAAACCTGCAGTATTTATTTTTGTTCATTTTTTTCTCTATTTTTAAAAAATGCTACTTTCAAAAAATATAACAGGTCTCCATATACCCTCCTACCCCCTCACCCCACTCCTTCCACATCAACAACCTCTTTCATCATCATGGGACATTCATTGCATTTGGTGAATACATTTTGGAGCACTGCTGCACTACATGGATAATGGTTTACATTGTAGTTTACACTCTCAACCAGTCCACCCAGTGGGCCATGGGAGGACATACAATGTCCAGTGTCTGTCCCTGCAGTACCACCCAGGACAACTCCAAGTCCTGAAAATGCCCCACATCATATCTCTTCTTCCCTTTCCCTACCCTCAGCATCTACTGTGGCCATTTTCTCCACATCAATGCTACAATTTCTTCCATTACTAATCACAATAGTTCCATAGTAGAATATCAGTAAGTCCACTCTAATCCGTACTCTATTCCTCCATCCTGTGGACCCTGGGATGGTTATGTCCACTCCACCTCTCTATTGAGAGAGAGCTTAGATTCCACATAGATGATGGATGTAATTCTCCTACTTGCAGTTGTAGGCACTCTTGGCTCCCTGGTGTAGTGCTTGACCTTCTTCACCTCCCTGTTAGATGGCCAGGGTAAGTCCAATAAACCAGAGGGTAGGAGTTGTAAGTCTGCTGAGGTTCAGGGCCGGGCTATCACATGGACAGTCAAGAGATTCAAGTCTCCTGAGTATACACCAACCCCAGCGCCAACCACAGTTTCAGTAAAACTGACAAAAGAGGCATGTGTAGAGTCCAGCTCCATCACACTCAGGAACACAAACTCCAAAGAGGGCCAACTGACATGGCACTGAACTCCAGAGTCATCTACCATGACTATAGAACCTGTGGGTCTCTGTAGCCCTCAGGAGAACCAATAGTTGGGGTTGTATCTGCTTTGGCTCTCTCTGAGACCCTGCTGAGGCGTGCATAAGCACAACCCCTCTGATGACATCCTGACTCTTTTTGGAGACTCACAGCCATATAAACTCATTTGTCCTTTCCATTTCCCCCTTTTACTCAAGGTAAAAAAACAGTTTTTAACACCTGATATTACATGAAGGCTGAGATATTCTGCTGGTCTGAAATGACACTTTCATACAAGGTCTTCTTTTAGTTACATCATCAGCTGGTGCTTGGTAGTAATCCCTCAGTGCCAGGGAAGCTCATCCCTGGGAGTCATGTCCCACACCTGGGGGAAGGTAATGCATTTACATGCTGAGTTTGGCTTAGAGAGTGGCCACATCTGAGCAACATGGAGGCTTTCAGGAGGTAAGTCTTAGGCACCCTGTAAGCTTTAGGCCTAGTTCATATATCAGGCACACAGGTTCATGAGCATACTCATCAGTATCAAGGGCTCATTGTTGGACCATCCTTCTTTATTGTTCTTTGCCATTGCACTTGGGAGATTGTTGTTGTTCCATTGGGGAATGTGATAGAGCTCCCCTGGCTTAGAATTCTGCACTCCCTCAGTTGTCATTTTTAACTGTAACCACTATGAAAATATCCAAACATTTTTATGTACCCTGTGTACATGTCCTGGAGAACTCCCTCCCAACCATGTGCCCCCCATCAATAACACCCACACCAGTGTTCCTCCCCTGCCATAGTTGAACGTTCAATAATGAAGCCTAATATATTGCCAGGTTCCATTAAAGTAAAGTGGAATATAGTGATGGGTTTAAAGGTTAGATATGGAATACATACTAATTTAGAGAAATTAAATAAAGTAAAAATAAATTGGGGTACCTAAAACTGAAAAAATGAAAAAGCTTTGTTTTTGATGTTTTACCTTTCATCACTGCAATAGGTGTTGCCCTGTATGTACTGTTGCAAGGCAATTTCTTTCATTTCTTCTTCAGTGTCTATAGCCTTTTTTTTTTTCTAATTATTAGTTTTGTCTTAAAAAAGTTTTAGATCACAGTATTTCACATATACAACTCCCACATATCCAACATCAAATACTTTGTCCCTTCCCCAGCGATGATATTTTTACATGTTCATATTATATTTGCTGCAGCTGATGTACAGATATTGAAACATAGCTTTCAACCAAGGTTCCATTTTCATTTACATTATGGTGTATATTTTAGACTATACAATTTTCTAAATTTTTAGTTATCTTATATTTTACATTGTGCTTTACATTTTAGCCAATAGACTCTTATACATTTTTGGTGTATTTCATTATATCCTATATGCATCATTGCATGATCTTGTGGAACACTTCCATTGCCCCACACTTAACCTGATTCCATCTATTCAATACCTCTCTCCCCCTCCCCATAGCACCCACAGTGACAATCTTCATTACTTTGAAGGGCCATTATTCACAGATACTTGCAACAATGTTGAGGGCTTGACATACTCAACTCTCCTAATCCATTGAGAGCCACCAATTCTCTAGTCTTTTTTTTTCTTGTTGTAAAAGCATAATAATGAATTCCAAGTTGTAAAATGAAAGATGTTAATTCAACTTTACTTCTGTCCATGGAATAAAACACATGCTGTGGTTTCAACACTTTCTAGTAATATTTTTACTTAATTCTGGCTTCCTACCCTCCTGCAAGAGTGATCAGTGTATAGACTGCAGGTACATTAACCAGTATCCGAGCCTCTCACTCAGTCCCAAGGTGCTGCATGCACAAGAGTGGGGACTGAAGGTCCTTAGTGCTATTACCAGGACAAGATGTGGCATCTCTCTTTCTGTTAATTGGGGAAAGTTTGATTTTAGTTAATTCCTACGTCAGAAAATTACTCTTTTCTAGGAAAAAGAAATTTGAAGGGTATTTCCCT
Source organism: Dasypus novemcinctus (assembly GCF_030445035.2). NCBI lineage: Eukaryota > Metazoa > Chordata > Mammalia > Cingulata > Dasypodidae > Dasypus > Dasypus novemcinctus. Next base: position 52,138,277 of record NC_080695.1, on the reverse strand, counting down.
TCTCTAAGGGTCAACAATGGTGGAACATAGAGAATGCAGTGAAATCATCCTCCGTTTTGAGGGGAGGGATAGTCCAATGTGTCCAATTACAGATTATTAAGCAAAGATGTTAACCAGCAAAATATCACAGAGCATAAATAGGATGAAAGCAAAGTCTTCTTATTGATACCATTCATCACAAACCAACCAACCAACCCTGAATTATTCAACACACTTTAAATAAACTTCATAGGCAAATATCTGAAAATGCAATAACACACCATGATGCCATAAAGGAAGTAAAAATATCCTATGGCATAAAATACACAGTCACATTATTGTTGAGCAGAGGAAAGCGGTCATTGTGATTTGTGTTTTATTCAAAGTCACAATATTAAGGGCTCATTAAGAGTTTCTCACAGGTAAAAATATGAAGATAAATGAAGAAAAAGTGAGAGTCTCTTTCTCTACCAAAAGCTAGAGAAATATTTTTGAATAAGACCAAAAAAAAATTCAAACTATAATCATTGACTTATGATTCCTATTCAATAGATATTAAATCATGTTAAGAGACAAAAGTGATTGAAAGAAAGGGTTTATAAATATCCAAAATGGCAAAGGTGTTAATAACTTAAAAATACTAAGAACTTCTAAATTAAATAAAATAACTAGGAAAACCAATGCAAAACTGCCACAGGATATGAATGAGCAGACAGAAATATAAGCTTGAATGGCTAATAAGTATATGAAGAGATAATCTAATGTACTAGACTTTAGAAAAATTCAGATTAAAAAACAATTGCAGGGAAATGGACTTGGCCCAGTGGTTAGGGCGCCCGTCTACTACATGGGAGGCCCAAGGTTCAAACCCTGGGCCTCCTTGACCCGTGTGGAGCTGGCCCATGCACAGTGCCGATGCGTGCAAGGAGTGCCATGTCACACAGGGCTGTCCCCCGCGTAGGGGAGCCCCACGTGCAAGGAGTGCACCCCGTAAGGAGATGTGCCCAGTGCGAAGGAAAGTGCAGCCTGCCCAGGAATGGCACCGCGCACATGGAGAGCTGACCCAGCAAGATGACGCAACAAAAAGAGACACAAATTCCCCATGCCACTGACAGCAATAGAAGTGAACAAAGAAGACGCAGCAAATAGACACAGAGAACAGACAACCAGGGTGGAGGCAGGGAGGAGAGAAATAAATAAATAAATACATCTTAAAAAAAAAAATTGCAAGGTCTTACTCTAACCCTCCCTGGAATGGCAGAAATATGTACCATTTCAAGGAATGGAAAGGATATAAGAGGTGAATTTTAGCACTACTATGAGTGTATCATTTATAGAATTTATAGAATTCAATTATTGAACATTTATCTAAATTAGTCAAACTTAAGCACAATACGCTAGATATTGATTTTAGGAAATTAGCTTTGATCTTCACTATCCTCTATATTCATCCCCATATCACAGAAAATAGAAGTGCAAGAATAAATTTTCCAAAATTTATTGCCATCCTTGCTCTGGTTTAGATTCCTCCAACCAGAAGCTCTCACGTGGGATTTGCCAGGTAGAAGGGGCACAGGTGACTGCAGCAGGCAATGGTGGTTGTCAGCAGATGTGAGGTTTCAGCAACCTCCAGATGTGTTCCTCTGAGTCACCTACCCATGGACAGTGATGGGATTTGTATCTCCCCCAGGTCCTGCCCTTCCAGGAGACTTGAGAGTTAGCAGTCTTCTTTACACTAGTCCTCAAACCCTTCCAAGGGTTTTATTAATGTCTAATTCCCTCGGTTAAACCCCGTACCCCTCTAAATACCTAGAGTGGCTTCTGTTTTCCCAACGTATCCTGACTGATATATACATTGACCCCAATTATGAGTATGTTATCCCATCATTCTTTATTACAGTGAGTAGTTACAGGCTTCCTAATAGCATTATATGGAGAACACGTAAGTAAAATGGAGTCAATGGAATATAGCAGAAACAATGAACTTACAAACATTTCATAGAACTAGATGAATCACAAAAATTTAGCCTTGAAAATAACAGAGGAAAGGAATATGATTCATATTTAAATATGTCTGTACAATGAATAAAATAAAGATAAATGCAGAAGGAAGAGCACTGAGTAGACTTATGAATATACTGTGTGAGCTAAGGAGTTGCAAGAAAATCTCTCTGCACCTACGGATTGCAAAAACAACCATAAACATAATACAGGCAATTATTCCTGATGTCAGTACCTATTCATCTAAGATAACAGGAGAATTTCCAAGTTTTATTTTTCATTACACTTCTTCATTAGTTGGTACTAAGAATTAAGATTTCCAAAGCTCTGTTTTGCTCCAAAGATATGCATCTCTCTTCTTGAAACGTTTCCCTCTTATCTATATCCGCACTCTCCAAATACCAATGCACTATAATACAATTATTGAATGAATTAAAAACAGGAGCTTCTGAAGAGTTGCATATAGTTTTCTGTCTTTCAACTTGATTTTACAAATGTTGTTTTTATTGAATTCAGGTTTTTAAATGAATTAACATTTAAGCATTTAAAGATATAAAACATGTTAAAAATGTTAGCATTTAAAGATAATAGGAGAAAGGCAATGTGAAGCAGTAATATTTTTCAAATGCCAGATCTCCCCTGACCTTATACACTAACGTATGGAAAACTTATCACTTAGCGAGGGGTACACATAAGACTTCCCCTCTCTCCCACATGCCAACATCATTGCTACTGCAGATAACTGACCACTCTGTTTTTCCTTGTTATCCAAAAACCCCAATTTTGTTTGTGAAGGAGTGTGCCTAGCTTCAGTGCCATGTCATGATTTTCCTGGACATGGCACTCTGTTCTGGCCCATGACATGTGAGTAACGTTGCTGTGGAGATTTGATAAGAGATCTTCCCTGGTGATAAAGAGGATACCCTTGGACATCCTTTCCTATTTCAGACCATAGCTAGATGACAAAGCCAAAATGCTCAAGATGGCAAAGTACTTAACATGGTGAAAGAAAAAGTTGGTAAGATAAAAATCTCAAATAGTGTGCTTGGCTGCTTGCATACAGACTCTAAGATATTACCAAAATCTTATAATAAAGCGGGGTGTCTACGAAATATAAAAGCAAATTAACATTAAGAAATTAGAGGAAATAATTGTATTGATTTTTATGATTAAGGAAAACAAAAGAAGCCACTAATTATGTCATTTTCTTTATCCATAAAGTCTATCTGGAGCTCCACCGGGAGGGGGTTTGTCTTGAGCTTTATAAGTTGATAGAGATGCCTCATAGTTTCAAAATAAAAATTTAAAAATAATACAAATCTTAATAGACTTATTCAAGAAAACCTATTAAATGCAATACTTTGAAAAATTGTCACTTGAATCATTAAAATTATTACTAATTACATAATTGGTTTATTTTGTACTAGGGTGAAAAATCCTTCAGGCCATAACTCATCAATTAAAATTCTTAAATTAGTTACGAGGCTCTAACCAAATAATTTATTTTTGGAAAACAAGAACATGATTAAAAACTGCTTCAGGGATTTTTCATTACTTCTGTTACATAATAATATAATTTTATAATTAGTAATAAAATGCTTGCAATTTTATTAAGGCTTTAAGTTGAAAAAGGTAATACTGCTTTTATACTAACAATTGTTAAGTTTTTCATTTTTTAAACTTTGCTCTTCACTGTGATGCTGACAATTATCTCTTCTCTTGCCCTTTTCTTTATCCCTGTCGCTGCCTCCTATTTTCTTTATGACTATAAATCTGATATGTCACTCTCTCCTTAAAATGCTTGAACTGCCCCGCATTGCCTTGGATAAAACCCAATGTCATCCAAGGCCTACGAAGGCCACTACTTCTCTTTGCCAGCCTTACCACTGCATCCAGAGAAGCACTGTACCCTCTACACACAGTGAACTAACCATGTGTCGTGAGTGTCCATGCTTAAAGGGTTTCCTTATTCTATATTTTTTGCTAAATTTGGCAGCATTAACCTTCTTCATTTTTGCAAATTACTGAGTATGAAATAATATGTCATCATAGTTTCGTTTTGTATTTTCTAATTAGGAAAGAGGTTGAGCTTCTTTTCATATTATTAGCCATCCACATAACCTAACAAGAGAGAAGCAGGTCCATGTTTTTGCCCTCTTTTCTTTAGGTTTGCCCTGCATAGACTATCTTTACATTTCTAGATGCAGACTGTCAAATATATGCATTACAAATACTTTCTTTTAGAAAATGTGGTTTTTCATTTTTGTTCTCTAGTGTTTTGGATAAACCAAATTCCTGAATTTTAATGTAATTTAATTTCATACTTTCCTTTATCGTTAGTGTTTTAAAAATCTATTCATTGAGAAATGTTTCCCTATACTGAAATGATAAAGTGTTCTTTCTTATGCTATTCTCTAAAAATTTTTCAATGTTCTTTTGTTTTGTTCTATTTTGGCTTTCACATTCAGGTTGTATTCCAACCAGAGGCAATGCTTTATCTTTCACACAGAGAAAGAATCAACCTGTTCCAGTCTAGTTATTTAAGTAGTCCTCCATTTCTCCATTGTTCCTAAAACCATTTCTGACATACAGCAAATGCACATACCTGTTTGTGTAACTATTTCCAGGGTCTCCAGACTAGTCTACCAATTAATTGGTCATTCTCTGAAGCAGCACCACACTGTCTCAACTGTTCTTGCATTGTAAGTCATTTTGATACCTGGTAGGCAAGTCTCTGCACATTTTTATTTGTTTTTATCATGTGTGTCTTGGTGATCTTTATCTTTTGTACTTCAAACACACTGTGGATTCATTTGTCAAGTTCCTCAAAAAAACTTGGGGTGGATTAATCAGATTGAATCTATCATTAGAGTGGAGGAGAAGGAGCATCTTGATGAAATAAATCTAACATTCCATGCAGTTGGTATAGTCCTCTATTTAACATATTTCAAAAGGTTTAATGTATTCTTCTTGAAAGCATTGAGCAAATGTTGTTTGATTTTTTCTGATCATTCTATTTTGATTGCTCTTAAAATTAATTTTTTAAACTATGCTTCTCTAGTGTATAAATTGCATTGATTTTTTTTTTTTGGTAAATTGATATTTTTTATATCCCAGGTTGGTAAAATCTCTTACTAATTACATTACTTTTCTGGGTTTTCTGTGTAAAAATTTCAAGTTATCTCCAAATAGTTAAGGTTTCATTTCTTTCTGTTCCATTATTTTCTGTGTTAACCTCTGTTGTTATTGTTCTTACTGTCTTCTTCATATGAAACTGCCAGGGGAGGAAACATCAAAAACAAAAATGGGGAATAGGGAGGTGGAGGAAAGAAGCCAGGCCCACGTTTTTAAAAAAAATCATTAAGTTCTTTTCAGTAGAACCTTTGCTTTTGAGCAATAGTTGGAAATGTGTGGTAATTTCCTGAACATGGTCAAACTATGAAGTGGTTTCTATGGCTTGAGATAAGGGTGTCCTAGTTATTCCTGAATTTATTCATGGGATGGGGGATCGTGACAGAGACCAGTTTCTCAACAGCTGTATCTACCCAGCTTAAGGGAAAGCTTTCCTGTCTTGGGAAAGCCTGTTCTCTTCTGCCACATTGTCCTCTGCATTTCATTCCTCTCTTCCCTCCACACTTATCGATGCCCAGTGTCAACAAAAGAGTTGCCTGATGTGAGACTTTGCAGAGAGAAGGCAGTTATGCCTACAACAGAGCCCTGCTGGGAGTCAGGAACATCCAGGAATGTAAAAGTGCTTACACATTGCTGTCCTCACCAGATGATTTTTTTTCAGACTTTCTTTTCTTTTTAAACCACATCCACATATATAAGTCAGTGGTGTTAATTACATTCACAATGTTGTGCGACCACACTACTATCCATTAACAAAACTTTATAAGTAACCCCAACAGAAATTCTGTACAATTTAAGCCTTAACTCCCCACCCCCTACCCTCCCCCCTGCCCCTGGTAGCCTACATTCTAGATTCTGACTCTATGAGTTTGCTTATTTTAATTATTTCATATCAGTGAGACCATACAATATTTTCCCGTTGAGTCTGGCTTATTTCACTCAATATGGTATCTTCAAGGTTCATCTATGAATCAGATCTTTTTTAATGCTGAATAGTATTCCATTGTAAGTACATACTACATTTTGTTTATCTATTCATTGGTTGATAGATACTTGGGTTGCTTCCATCTTTTGGCAATTGTGACTAATGCCTCTAGGGATATTGGTGTGTCTATCTGTTTGATATACACAAGTAATGGGATCCTTGGGTCATAGGTAACTCTACACTTGGCTTTCTGAGGAACTGACAACAAACTGTCTTCCACAGCAGCTGTACAATATTACATTCCCACCAGCTATGAATGAGTGTTTCTATTTCTCCACACCCTATTCAACACCTGCAGTTTTATGTTTTCTTTATAATAACAATTCCAGTGGGTGTAAAATGGTACCTCATTGAGGTTTTGACTTGCGTTTCCTTAATAGCTAATTGTATTGAGCATCTTCTCCTGTGCTCTTTATCCATTTGTAAAACCATTCCATGTTTAAGTCCTTCACAGCTTTGGTAAAATCTATTCTTAGATATTTGATTCTTTTAGTTGCTATTGTAAATGGATGTTTTCTTGATTTCCTATGTAGATTGCTCATTACTAGTGTATAGAAACACTGATTTTTTTTCATGTTGACCTTCTACTCCACCACTTTGCTGAATGTGTTTATTACTTCTAGTAACTTTGCTATAGATTTATCATGAAATCTTATATATAGGTTTTACATATCTGCAAATAGTGAAACTTTTTTACTTCTTCCTTTCCAATTTGGATGTTTCTTTTTTTTTGACTAATTGCCCTGGCTAGAACTTCCAGCACAATCTTGAATAACAGTGATGACTGTGGGCATCCTTGTCTTGTTCTAAATCTTAGAGGGAAAGCTTTCATTCTTTCACCATTGAGAATGATGTTAGCAGATTTTTAATGTGTGACCTTTATTGTGTTGAGGAAATTCTTATTTTAAGTGTTTTTATTAAGAAATTATGCTGAATTTTGTCAAATGCATTATTTGCATCAATTAAGATGTCCCTGTGTTTTTTCCCTTTATTTTTACAATGCAGTTTGTGACATTAATTGATTTTTATCTTAAACAACCCTGGCATACATGGAACAAATCCCCCTTGATCATGGTATGTAATTCTTTTCATGTGCTATTGGATTCGGTTAGCTGGTATGTTACTGAAGAGTTCTGTATCTAAATTCATAAGAGTAATTGGTTGATAATATTCTTTTCTCACAGAATCTTTATCTGGCTTTGATATTAGGGTGATGGTGGTCTCATAGAATGAGTTAAGACAGTGTTCCCTCCTCTTCAAGTTTTTGGAAGAGTTTGAGCAGGATTGCTATTAATTATTCCTAGAATATTTGGTAGAATTAGACTGTTAAACCATTTGGTCCCAGCCTTTTCTTTGTTGAGAGTTTTGGATGACCGAATAAATCTCTTTACTTGTAATTCATCTGTTGAGATCTTCTATTTCTTCTATATCTTCATTTTTCTTAGTATCACATAGCTCTTTGCTGACGTTTGGGCATCTGATTATTTTGATATGTTAACTCTAAAGGTCAGTTGCTTCCTCTTGCTAGGGTTTTATTGATGAATGGCTTTGTGTTAAGACTCTTCTTTGATATTTGGTCGAATTAATTCTGGTCTTTTAGAGTAGCCTATATTTTACTGTCCAGAATTTCTCAGTTCTTGTGCACCTAATTTTTGCACTGGATATGTGGTAAAGTTTTAAGATTCTCTTTTTACATGCAATTGTTTCACCTCCAGTAGAAAGGTTCCTTTCCTTTGTTCATTCTACTGGAATTTTGATCTGTTCTGTTTGTTTTTATACAGAATTTTCTCCCTAGCTCTATGATTTGCTTAAGTAATTTCCCTTACTCAGTTCCACTTTTCATTACCCTGGTCAGTTCTAGGACTCATCCTGTCTTACAGCAGTTCAGACCCACCCTCCCTTTTTTTCCTGTGAGATTTTTCTGTCTCTGTTTCTTCTGCATTAAGGTAATACACCCCAGGGAGCCAGATGGAGTCAATCTATAAACAGAGACTAGATTGAGTTTATGCACCTCTTGCCAACAGTTCTACATAGTCTTTTTTTTCCAGGGGTACTTTTGTATGAGATACTTGGCCACACATATTCTGCCCTGGATCTCTGCAGACTTGGGACCCTTGTGCTGGATATACATGGTGCTCAATTAATAACTTGCTGCTGTGAGTGCTGTGAGATTTGTTCTAACTGAAATAGACCCATACTCTGGATATGGACCTTCCCTAGATGCAATGTTTCTGCCAAAATGACCACCCAAGGACTTGCAGAATGCCTTATCCACTGTCATTTTCTATAAATGTTTGCATATGAAATCCACACAGATAACCTTTCAGTTGTGCTCCTGAAGTGACAAGAAATCTGTTTTTAAACATTTCAAGATATTACTTTTCCCTTAATTCTCATTTTTGAAAAAATGAATAACATATACCCATGGTGTTTGTTGAATCTTAATAGGTTTTTAAAATATATTTAAGTGTTAGAGTTTCCTGCCCTTGTACATTTTTATTATGTCCCTAAACACAGACGGTAAATTTCTGTATTGAGGCATAGTCATGGACACCAGTAGAAATGAAATGGGCATTGGCAAATCATGGTCCCTAGTATGTCAGGATTGGTTGGTATTTCACAGCCCAGTTGTTTTGACAAAGAATGGAAGCTTTAGAGTACTTAAGAATGGGTATCTTATGACAACTTACGGGCAGTATAGATCCCTGCAGTAGACCTTGCTAAAGTAAGACCTAAGTAAGAAAATAATAGATGAAAAGTGAGCTGATGGGACTTTTTTAACATGACAAGAACACCATGGATGACTGGATGTACCTTGCAGGAATTGGAGTGGAGAATACTACATAGGGTTGGTTCTACTTTAATTGCATGTGAAAACTAGAGCTTCAGAAATAATTGTTGTATTTGTAATTTTCGTTATAATCCATTCCATCTCCACTCCCTCAGTCTTATAAAACCTCAAGAAATGTTTACTACATTAACCTTCCAGTTAAAACTGTGTGTGTGTGTGCATGCATGCATACCAATTGTAAAATTATCATCTCCATAACATTTATACAACAGCAAACATTTTGGGATGAAATACAATAAGGCTTGACATTTAGAGTCAGCCCCTGAAAGAAATTTTTGTGAATGACGATCTTGAATAAGGGTTAGTTTGGGTGGAAAGGCTTAGAATGAAAATTTTTTTCTTGATTTGGTTTTGATCTATTTATTAGATATATAATACACAGAGAACATAAAAAATACAAAGGATAAGTGCATAATCTAATGACTTTTAAATAAGTAAACACTTATAAAATCTACCTGTAATCACAGGAGATTGAAAAATAGAACATTATTCAAACTCCAGAATCCCCATTATGCTTTCTTTCAGTGACCAATCAACACACCAAGGGTAATGACTCCCACATTTCCTAACACAGTTTCATTTCACCTTTATTTGAACTTCTGATGAATGGAATCTTATAGTATGTGCATTTTTGTGCCTGGATTATTTTGTGTAATATACATCTGAGATTCAATTATGTTGTGGCATGCATAAGTGGTTGTTTTTTTCTCATTATTATACATTGTTTGGATATACTTTTTTTGTGTGACGGTGTCAGTTTTTTTTCACAGATTTGTAAAATTCCTTTATTCTGTATGTGAATCCTTTGACAGATTTATATATTTTGAATCTCTTCTTCCTGTCTATGTCTTTAAATTTAACTGTCTTAATAATGGTTGTTTGGGAAGCAGATGTGGCTCAAGTGATTGGGCTTCCATTTACCATACAGCAGGACCTGGGTTTGATCCTCAGGGCCTCCTGGTAAAGGTGTGCCCTGTGCAGCAAGCCACTGCAGTAAGATGATGCAAGAAAAGAGACTCAGGGGAGAGTCAAGGCAAGGCACAACAGAAACCTGGAACAGAGGTGGGGCAAGTGTCAGGGATCCTCTCTCCCACATCGGAGGTCCCTGGGATCAAATCCTGGTGAAGCCTAGATGAGAAAAATGAGAAGGGAAGACAAAAAGCAACAGACACAGAAGATTGCACAGTGAATGGACACAGCAAAAAAACACCCAGGGGGGAGAAAGTTTTAAAAAATGGTTGTTTAATTAAGAGAAGGATTTAAATTTAATATCTCCAAATTTTCAAAATCTTCCTTTGTGTTTGGTGGTTTTGTGTATGTGTCCAGTTTAAGAAATCATTACACACACATGCATATATATCTATTTAATATATTTTGACTTTCATTGATATACAATCCATCCGGAAAAGATTTTGTATATGGTGTGAGGTAGAGGTCAACAGTTCTATCTTTCCATATGGATACAATTTAAAAATTTCATTATTCTATTGAAAAGAACATTTCTTCATTGCTCTGAAGTATCACTTTTTCATAAATCAGATGTATATATATGGTATGTTCATGGGCACTATTCTGATCTATTGACCTATGTTTGCTAAAAGCTGCTGGAAGCAATATACCAGAAATGGGTTGGCTTTTAAATTGGGGTTATTAAGTTAAAAGCTTGTAGTTACAAGGCTAAGAAAAATGTCCAAATTAGACAAAGCTCTTTTCCCTAAAAGTCAACTGCTGGCAATCTTGGACTCATGCTGGTCTCTGCCTTTTCCTCCAGGCTCACAATGACACCTCTTCTGGTCTCTGCCTTCTCCTCCAGGCTCACTTTCTCCCTGAGTTCAGCTGTGATTCAAAGAGGCACATGGCAGGACATAATGATGGTGGTGACTTTTCTCTCCCCCTCCTGTAGGTCTCCTTGTTAGTTCTATTTTGGGCTGCTCTGTCTGGTTTTCTCTCTCCCAGGTTTGTCAACTTCTGGAGGCTTTTGTCTCTGAAGCATTTTCTCTGTGTCTGTGGCTTTCCGTCCCCCTCCAGTTATAAAGGACACCAGCGAGAGGATTAAGACCTACCCTGAGTTCCACAATCTAATCAAAGACCCTTCACTGAAGTGATTTAATGAAAAGGTCCCACCTACAATAGGTTTATGTATACATCAATGGATTAGCTTTAAGAGCAAGATTTTCTGGGATTTACCCAGCTTCAAACAACCTATGTACCTATCCTCTTATTAATACTACAATAGCTAAAACATAGTTAACTCAGAGTAAGCACTGAGATCTGGTAGAGTAAATTTCCCATTTTCTACATACTTTCTAAAAATTGTCTTTGTTATTCCTAGTCCTTTACTGTTCCATACAAACTTTAGAATGAGCTTATCAATTTCTCCAAATTCTACCCAGAGCTCTGTTTTTTAAATGAATCTATAGATCAGTTTAAGGATAATTATCCTTTAAAAGATTGATTCTTCTGTTACTGAGCAAGGGTTTACTACCCAATGTGCTGAAAGTGAGGCAGGTTAATTTAAGGAGAGGGAAAATGACTTGCAGCTGAGACCCGGCAGGAAACATGGTTGTGATGCATGTGGCCATGAAACCCTGCCTGGAAATCCCCTGAGGGAAAGAACACCACCAAGAAGGCTACAGGAAGGACCCTGTGAGGCCCCAGTATGAGGACCCCATTTGGAATGAGATTGGGACAAGATCCCTTTCAGGGTCAAGGAAAAACCCCAGATCCTTAACAGGTCTCAGCATTGGCCCCCTGAGAACTGACAGGTGGGGAAACCAGTCAGAACAGCAGACAGCTGGGGCCCCTCTCCAACATTATGCATGGGGAGGAAACAAGTCTTAAAAGGTTTAACCTGGGGCCCCATGCATGTCTCATTCTTCAACATGCCTGTGGTCCATGCCTTTTCTTGTTTTCTTGTTTCTTAATGCATTTTTTGCTCCCTTGCTTACCCTGTGGCATATTTTTAAATTCTTTTATGCAGCATAGTCAAGAATCTAGAAGGTCAGAAACCAGAGTACTCTGCCAGCAAAAGGCCAATACAATGGTATTGAGATTCTGAGAAAAGAAAGAGCTTTAATGCAAGGTCAACCATCCCTTGATGGTTGAGGCCAGGCTCAAATTTATCTCCCAATCTGAGAGTTAAGGGGGATTTTATGAGAATGGGAGAGGAGAAGAGGGGAGAGAGAGGAGAGGTTTGACTTGGCATAGTCCAATTGGTTAATTATCGAGCTGTTCATATGTGGTAGAGGGGATTTGAGGCTGGCTCTTCCTTACTGAAGGACCTCTCAGCTTTGATTTGCTTCTCTTGTCTCCCTGTCCTTGTAATCTTGGTTTCCAGGGAAGTGACCTCTGTTCCTGATACCTCAAAGGCATCGAAAGGACAAAAGTCAGTGTTCTCTGTGCATGCTCAGGTTATATGCCCTGTAGTAAACAAGCTCAGGAGAAAAGGTTATAGAAATTGAGGATATCTCCACAAACTGGTTTTTTCTGCCCATGGTTTCACTTCCAACTTATAAACAAAGTCTATAGTATCTTTCCTTTAGGATTTTAATTTCTTGCAATGTTGTTTTGTACTTTTCACTTTAGTGGTCTTGAACACCTTTCATTAGAATCATTTCTAGGTATTTGATGTTTTTGAAATTATTGTAAGTATTAATTTTTAAAATAGTTAATTATCTAGATTTAGGGGCTTATTTATAGAAATGCAACTGACATTTGTATATCAACTTTATAGCCTGTGAATATGAATAGAACTATTATATTTTCTATGTCAATTATTTTGGGTTTTCCACCTATAAAATCATATTTTGTGCAGCTAATGACAGATTTTATTGACTTTAACTATATTCACATGTTTTATTTATTTATTTTTCATCAATTACAATCCCTAGGATCTCCAGGGAAAGTGATCTCCTGTAAAACTGGTGATGATAGCCTTCTAGTTTTCTTCTCAATCTTAGGAATAAAACTCCAACAATTATGATTAATCATAATTGTTGAAGTTGGTACAGTTATTCTTTAATAGATACTTGGGTTAGTTATCAATTGCTTCATTAAAAAATATTAAGCCATATCTCAGTGGCTTGAAAAAATCAAATGTTTATTGTCTACAGGGGATGCGGGTATGACTTAGCTGAGTCTTGTTCAATTCTCTAAAAAGTTTACATGAAAGAAAGCAGTATCAGCAGGTTCCACCTTCAGGCTGTGTCTGTTGGCAAGTTTCATTTCCTCCTGGGTGGTTGTGTGAAGGATCTCAGTTCCTTGCTGAATGTTGTCTGGAGGACATTCTCATTTCTTTCTACAGGGCCCTCACCAAAAAATAACTGCTGAACTCAGCAAGACCATGCAACAGAGCAGGAGAGAGAGAAAGCTGGAAATCCCAGTTTTTCATGACTTCACCTTGGAAGTAGCATTCCCCAAATTTATCATTTTCTATTCATTTGAAGTGAGGCTGTAGGTCTAGCTCACACCCTTGGGGAGACGACTGCATGAGAATGTGAATATAGGGAAGCAGGGATCATTAGGAGCTCTTTTGAAACAGCCTAACACAAAAGTTTAAGATAGGGAAGTTCCTTTCCAAATCTATATTCCTGATAGGTTTCAGCTTAAATAAGTGTTGATTCATCAACATGTTCTCAGGAAGACAGAGCAGAGACTAATCACCTTTTTCAGTCAGGGCCTGAAATGGCTCCCATCTCCTTGAAGCAGGCAAAGTTCCCTCTGCCTCTGGATCTGCCGGTCCTACTAGGGCAGATCCAGGGGCTTGCAGTTTGGGAGGATAACTGGTGAGTCCCTCCCACTGGCAGTTCCTAAAAAGGAATCCTTTTCTCTTCAAGCCCCAAATCTGTTGAAATATCTGTTTGTTTTAAGAAAATTTGTGCCTGGGGTGTTAACCTACTGCTGGGAAACTTGGACATCAAACAAATGCCTTGAGGGAAAAACTGATGGGAGTGTTGAGCTCAAGTCCCCCACTGAACTGGAGTGCTGGCCTTCCCAGCCACTGTCTCACTAGCAGGGAGAGCGGCTGACCTAGGCTCTTAGTAGCTGCTCTGTGCTGGGTCCTTACCTGAGCCTCTCAGCAACCACAGGGAATTGGCTAGTGTCCTGTAGTGAAAAGGAGCCACACAGAGTCAGCTCTTTTTTCAAAAATTTTGAGTTGTTTCCTCCTTTTCCCCCCATTTTATCCCTGTTAAGTCTCCCTTACATTGGCTGCTTGCCATTTTTTAAAACATTTTTTTAACAAAACTTTCACCTTTTAAAAATTGTTCTTGGTGGGAAAATTGTTATCCTACAAACATTATAATTAATTACATGGCTCGTTTTATTTTTTTAATTAAAACATTTAAAAAAATATATTTTTATATTATCGAAATATATCATTCATACATGAACAAAAAAGATTGTGAATTTACAAAATAAACGTACATAACATCATGAAGAGGTCTCATACATCACCCCTCCACCAACACTTTCTATTGTTGAGAAATGTTTGTTACAAACTATGCAGGAGCACCATCAAAATATTACTGCTAACTATAGTCTCTATCTTTCATTTGGTGTATTTTTCCCCAGATCCACCTTATATTTAAATTTTTTTTTTTTATTACTGAGGTTGTGAACTTGCAAAACAACAATACACATGCATGGAATTCCATACAACACCCCTTCACCAACACACCACCCTGTGGTAGAATATTTGTTATGAGATAATATCATTAGACATTTACCACCAATAATCTAATGAGGTTATTTATCTTTTAGACATTATACTCACAATTTCTGTGGCAAATAATGGGTGTGGAAAATTAGGTGATAATGACTCTAAATCCCTGCATGAGCGACTACCACGTTAGTCTGCATTTGCCTCTGTTTCAGTGGTGGCGCTATGTGTCTGAAAGAGTAAGAACGGGCAATGCACCAAGACGCGGGCTGACTTGTGGCTCCACGTCCTGCAGCGCTGGCCCTGCGAGGGGCGCATCCGTAGTGGGTGTTTACCTTTAGACTCTTTCTCAGCAACAAGTTCCCAATCACAAAAGGTCTGGTATTATTAAGGTCACAAGAATTACATGTAATCATTAATGAGAATTTGGAGCCAAACACATTTCTTAGTTTCTTTTTCCTTAGTGTCTTTCTGTCACTTCCTCTTGAGAGCTACCCTTTTTAGGAACACAGAGAATGAACACTGTGGTATGTGGCTATATAAATTATGGTATTTAAGCTGCCAAATTGATATTGCTGATCAATCAATATTCCATCCCCATCATTAATTTCACATAAATTATTTCATTATTCATTCATTTAGCAACCATAAAACAGTAGAGAAGACAAGTAAAAGGCAAGTAAACAGTACTGTGTTAGAGCATGGAAAGTAGGAAGGTAATATAACTCAGGTGATAAGTCTTCATGACCTCATTCTTGAAAGATTACCCTAATTTAGAATTATATTATTTTTTGCTTTCAACTGCAATTTGTCTTTTAAGTTAACTATAGGGAATAAAGAAAACATATTTATCTTCTTTTTTGCTATTATTCTTATCCATGTTCATTTCTTCCCATAGATCTTAGTTTCCATTTGGTTTCATTTCTCCTCATCCAGAAGGGCATTCTTTGCATTTCCTTTACTGCATGTGCATTGTTTAAAAGTTATCTCACATTATGTTTCTAGAAAACATATTTAATTTACCTGCATTTTCAAAGCATATTTTCACTAAACATAGAATTCTGGGTTGGAAGTTGCTGTCGCTGTTGTTTTTCCCCAGCACATTTAAAGTGTCATTTGACTGTCTTCTGCCTCACATTGTTTCAACAAAAGATGAGAAAATTCTTATTCTTTTCCAGTTTGTAACAAGCTTTTTTCCTCTGGCTGCTCTAAAGAATTTCTTTTTTTTTTTTTTCAAAGATTTGCATCTGATGTGACTAAGTGTTTTTCTTGTTTTTCCCCCATTTTGTCAGAGTTGTAGGCCCCATGTTTTATTTTTACCAGTGGTATAAAAGTCATGTGTCTTACAATTGAGGACCTTTTATACTCTAGGAAAACCAGTAAAATATTGACAAGAACTTCTTTATCATCATCGTCATCATCTTCATAACATTATGATAACAATGCCATCCATTGAGTGTTTGTTCATATGATGGGCAGGTACTGCATTCAGGTATCTCATTCTATTCCTCTCAGTATCCCATTAGGCAGCTGTTAATACCTTCATTTTACACATGAAGAAATTGAGGCATAAAAGGTGAAATAATTTGTCAAAAATAATATATTAATAGCTAGTTTATAGCAACATTGAGTTCTATTTTTATTTTTATTTTAAAGCAATTTTAAAAAATAGAAGGTGTTAATGGAACTCCCATAGACCCTTAACCCAGAGACCCCATTTGTATTTCACTAATTATGTCAGTGATTTATTTTATTGCAAAAGATCCAATCCAGAACCACATATTGTTTTTCGTTGTTGTGTGTCTCCAGTTTCCTTTAATTTCGAATGGACACCTCAGTTTTCTTTGACATCTTTGAAGATTATAAGACAATCATTTTACAGAATGTCCCTTGATTTGGGTTTGTCTGATATTTCCTCAGGAAAATATATACTCTACTTGAATCTTGCTGATATTTTAAGTCACTATTTTAAATCACATTAGGAAGATTTTTTATTTTTTATTTTTTTCCCTTCTTTATTTTCTTTTAAATGTTACATTAAAAAAATATGAGCTCCCTATATACCCCCCACCCTACCCACCCCACCCTTCCACAAGATTTTGAATGCTATTTCTTTAAAAAATTTTTGCTCAAATCACTGATTACACATATGATCGACTCTATGATATTGTGACACAGGTCTCAGAGATTGTTTCTTTTCAACTGAAAAAAATGTGAACATTTTTCTATTGTATTATTATTATTGGTTTATTTTCAAGTTCATTAATCTTTTCTTTTACCATCTTTCTACTGCTGCCAGTCTAATCAGTGACTTTTTCATTTCCATTACTGTATTTTTCAGTTTTGGAATTTCTTTTTTTTTTTCTGTCATGATTCCCTATGTTTTCACACTACCATATTTTCTTTTAATTATTTAAATGTAATTATTACAGTTAGTCTAAAATCTTTGTGTTCTAAGTACTACATCTGTTCCATCTGCATTTTATTCTTACTAAATTTTTTCCCCCTTTCTTGGTTAGAGAGCACATTTTCTTGCTTATTTATACGTCTGGTGATTTTTTAATTAAATATGAGATGTGAACAATACATTGGAGAAACTCTGGATTCTGTTTCCTTCCTTTGAAGAATATTGATTCTAGCTTGATATTGGCTGATCATCCTGACCTTTTTCAATTAATAGCTGAAAATACCCTTGAACTTGTTTATGCTCAATTTTACACTTTGTTAAGTATAGCTCTTGGAAAGCCCAGGATATTCCATAAGGCCTATAACTTAATAGCCAAACTCTCTCTCTCCCTTAATAATCTTTCAGTCTTGGTTTTAGGCTTTGCTAAGGAGAGTCAAGGATAGGGCTTATTCTAGGGCATGGTCCTCACTCTTAAGTCTTTTCAGATGATCTCAGTTTAAATAACAGACTAACAGGATCTCTTCACTCTGGAATAGACAGAATTTTTACTATCCTCTTTGCCCAATATTGTAAAACTTCTAATATCTTTGTTCCACTCCCACCCTATATTAATTGCTACCTGATAAGCCTTGGGTGATCTTGACTGAACATTTCAACCTCTCTTCAACCACTAAGTTTAGATAGAGTCCCACATGGAATCCTGAATCCCTGTCTCCTCAAAAATCCCTCTTCTTCAAATCCTCATCTCATAGATCCCATTCCCATCAGCCATCTCAGTATGTGATCACTGCTCTGCAGAAAGCAAGATCAGTGTTCTCTTTTATAACTCAGTTCCCTTGCATGCAAATTAGCTAATTATCCCAGGTCAAAGAGGTGAATGATCTTGGGTCTTAAATTATGAGCTTCCCTTCTCCCAGAGAATCAGTTTTGTGTTCTCTATTTTCCATACCTGATCACATTTGTTTACACATTTTCTCTAATAGTATTTTTTATTGGTTAGAGTGATAGCCTGGCACCATTTACTTTATAATGGCTAACATATACATGTATTTAAAATGTGTTTGAATCAGAATTCAGATGAGCACTAAACATTGTAATTGGCTCACATTTTTGTAAATATTAATTTAAAGATATTTTCCTTCTTATAATATAATTATTTAAGAAAATTAGAGATTTACCCTATGTCCTGCAGCTTAGGAAATGTATATGGTGTGGTATAGTTTATATCATCCTCTGTACTCTGCATTTCCTATAAATTAGGAGTTGGATATTGAGGATTGATTAAATTCAGAGCTGATATTTGTGGAAAAACTGCATCATGGGTGTTACTTTGTTTTTCCACGAGGCAAGTAATGTCTAGTTGTTTCTCTTTTAAGATGTTAATAGCCTTTGATACTCAATACCTAGATCCATTAATTTTTTAGTGGTTGCACAATGATGCTATTTTAATATTATCCTTCCTTTTTCATTTCATGCTAGAATATTTTTTATATGAAAAACTTCCCCTGATCTACTATTTTATTACCCATTAGTATAATTTGTACAGGAAATGCAATACGAATGCTCCCTTCTTTCCCTCTATTTGCCAGGTTTTCAAAATAATGAATCTGTTCAACAACATGCAACCATTTCTGAAAGTTCTCCCTAAGTAGCATAATGCCCTTCTAATGCCACAGTTAATTCAGAGACATCTCTTAGGCTCTTGCAGTGGTTGTCATTAGAATGAAGGGTAAACTATTGTGCTCTGGGTATTTACAGAAATTCAATATACCCCTTAAATGTTTTTATATCAAGGGGCAAGTCAGAAGTCCAAATTTTGTACACCTGTGTGGCCCTTCCCCAAGTTTACACCCTGTATGGCCCTTTCCCATCTTGTACATTCTGTATGGCCCTTTCCCATCTTCGTCCATCTGCCTTCCTACTCTCATCTTCACTGTTGCAAAGAAAAGAGCCCTTCGTGCTGGATGGCAATTTTGTGAAATCATGTAATCCTGGAGCTAATTGTACAGTCCTATGTTTAAGACCATCAGATCTGTTTTTTGGTAATAAAATGGCAATTCTGGAATTTGATATGTTGTCTTATTATTTCAAGAAAAATGAGTTTTTAAATGCAAACAAAACATTCTCTTTGTGAATTCAACGTTTGGGATACTATGGAGCCATCTGATTGACATGGCAAGAAAATATTTTAAATTATCTATCCTTTAATCAGGCTGAACAAAGAACCCCACTATATGCACCTGAATCTTCTGCAAATTAGACGTTGCTAACCAGTCTTTGACCATAGAGACATGGTAGCACGGAAACAAGAACTCAGTGAGGACTCAGGTGAGTCAGATGCCAGACATGGTTTGTTGACTGCTCTGCTACCACTTAGTGGGATGTTTAACAAGTGCAAGGGAAAATATTAACAATTGTCTCATTCCCTTTTATCTGATGTCATTTTTATATCTGAAGAGAAAATATTTGAAACAGATGAGTTCTACCGTGCTCTCTCTAAAATTCTGTTTCTACAACCCAGATAGGCAGTTTTACGGTTTTAATTTTGAAAGCTCTAATATCAGACAGTCTATTCATCTTGAATTTATACTCAAGAGTTTTTAAAGCATAGCCTAAAACAGATTGTTCCTTGCATTCTAAACGTGCATAGTTTCTAAGATGTAAATAACTAGAGGAGCATTGTGAAGATATACTTCCTTAATTTTGAAAAAACTACTTCAAACACTACAATAAATTACCTGCAGACTTATTTTACAAGTTTACTTTTCCTTGTTGAAGAGTATATTAAAAGTCTTACTGATCACGGAAGGATTAAAAATATCTTCTATGTGTCTGTGATTGAAAAATTTTGAACAAAATTTTCTAACCAAAGGATTTAGACGGATATATTTTTACCAGTATTTCTTTTATATCTTTTTTTCTACAATTACAGCCTATTTTATTAAGCTTTTCTTATTATTGCTTTTTGGATTTGAAAAATCTGAGGAATTTTTAAAAAAATTTTCCCTCTGTCTTGGGTGTTCATTTTTATAGATATAGCACTTAGAAGTTTTTGTTGCTTTTTTTTTAAGTGAAAGACTGATTGATAAACCTTGTTATTGATTCACATAAATTTGAAATTGAAAAGTCCATACCATTTCAGAACATCATCTTACCTTTGTGATGTTTTAAGTTAAAGATAAATATTTCTCACTGTGATTCCAGTAGTTTCAATGGTATCTGTGATCCTTTCCTTGCTGATAGAGAACCTTAGAAAGAAATAGAAGGGATGTTTAATGACGAAGGAAGGGATTCTGAAGGAAAATCCGATAGGAGATAAGGCAATAATTCTTGAGAATATGTGAGTTCTTGAAGTCTCATTATAAAAGCAGCAGTGTTCAGAGTGCGATGAAGAAACCCTGCAGGCACTCTATTGTGGTAAAGGGGAAGGGGTCGAGAATGTTCAGGACATTTAGATGGGCTTAAACCATGGAACTCTTCAAATGAGGTCAAAATGAACAGCTAAGTGTGGTACTGAATCATGCCATTTAACTTTAAAATCATGTCCTTAGAGCTAACTCTAAGGACATGATTTTTTAAAACTTACATTTTTTTTTCCATTTTGAGAGTTGCAGTGAACATCATAAATCTGCGTTAAACAAATGCATCTTTTCCAGGATATCCAGAGGACAATTTTTGCTCCTGAAGATGAACAATTCCCATGCAATTTAGCTCAGGACAAGATATGTAGGTAGATAATCTGTTTTCAAGCCTCCCATATTACTTTAGATTATGAGAGAGAATGACTCGGGCATTATTTTATGAATACTCCACTTACATAAATCCAGTTTTGAGTTTACATTTCTAGAATACCTGAAAGCATTACACTACTGCTATAAAAATAAAATGTATTCATAACATACACTGTATTTTCAATATTTTGAAGATGCATTTTTATGCATTCCTAATATAAGACTAATATTTTCAATATACATCTCAAATAGTCATTAATAGATAGCAACAATCCTCTGAATATATGATCATAGATACTTAGGGTTTACTATTTTATTTCTTGTTATCTTTTCAGTTAACATAATTAGTTATGATGAAATGTACATTCTCATACTATTTCCCTTCAGCTGCCCATGGTATTTTGTTTTCCACTCTATACAATAATAAGCAAAAAGTGGAATTTGATAAAAACTGCAGAAGTTATATCTGTGAGGAAGTCTTCAGATAATGCTATTGATTTTGCATGGCTTTGAAAAATTAAGGGGAAGCCCACATAAGTTTAGATGAAGGAGAAATAAATTAGTACATGGATTATCAGACCATGTAAAGCCCAAGTAACTTCTCCTCTTAGCATCATGCTTTGAATAAAACACCCCTTTTCCCCCTTAATTATGTCTGCAAAGACCCACTTTCCAAAAGACCATATTTTTAATCTTAACTTTAACTTTGAATTTATATTTTATTGTGGTAACACATATAAATATATAACTTAAATTTTGCCATTCTAACCACTTTTTCAGTATACAGTTTAGTGGCATTAATTACATTTACATTGTTATGCTAATGCACCATCCATTACCTAAACATTTTTATCACCTAAAGCAAATACTCTATGCCCATTAAGCAAGAATTTCTGATTCCCACTTCCTCCTGGCCCCTGGCCACTTCTTTTTTTTTTTTTTTTTTTTTAATTTTTTTTCTTTTTTTTTTTTATTGACTTTGTAATAATATTACATCAAAAATATATATGTGAGGTCCCATTCAACCCCACCCCCCCACCCCACCTCTCCCCCCCCAACAACACTCGTTCCCATCATCATGACACATCCATTGGATTTGGGCACCTCTGCACCTCATAGTCAATGGTCCACATCATGGCCCATACTCTCCCCCATTCCATCCAGTGGGCCCTGTGAGGATTTACAATGTCCGGTGATTGCCTCTGAAGCACCATCCAGGGCAGCTCCATGTCCCAAAGACACCTCCACCTCTCATCTCTTCCTGCCTTTCCCCATACCCATCGTCCACCATGTCCACTTTTCTCAATCCAATACCACCTCTTCTATGTGGACATTGGATTGGTTGTGTCCATTGCACCTCTATGTCAAGAGGAGGCTCAAATTCCACATGGATGCTGGATGCAATCCTCCCATTTTCAGTTGTAATCACTCTAGGCTCAATGGTGTGGTGATTGTCCTTCTTCAACTCCATCTTAGCTGAGTGTGGTAAGTCCAATAAATCAGATTGTAGGTGCTGGAGTCTGTTGAGGCTCAGGACCTGGCTATCACATTGTCAGTCCAGAGATTCAAATCCCCTAAATATATCTTAAATCCCAACGTTAACTGCACCTCCAGCACATTAGCATGAAAGTCTTATGAAGGGAGATCCCATCTGAGTCCAGATTCATCACACATAAACACCATTTCCAAAGAGGGGCCATCTGCCCTGGTAGTTAGCCCCATTGGCCATGGCCATAACTCTCATGGGTCTCTTTAGCCTTCAAAGGAACCAATATCTGGGGGTTGTATCTGCTTTATCTGTCTCTCTGACTCTGCTCAGTTGTGCATGAGGGCAATCCTTCTGCCAGCCTCCAGACTCTTTTTTAGAAACTCGTAGCCATATAAACTCATTTCTCCTTTCCATTTCCCCCTTACTTTAGGTCAAACAGCATTTTAAAGTCATGTTATTTTATGTAGACATGGATATTCTGCTGATCCGCATTGAACCTTCCGTATAAGGTCCTTTTCCAGTTGCATCATCAGTTGGTATTTGATAGTGGTCCCTCGTTGCCAGGGAGGCTCATCCCCGGGTGTCATGTCCCACGCTGGAGGGAAGGCATTGCATTTACATGCTGAGTTTGGCTTCGAGACTGGCCACATTTGAGTAACATGAAGGCTGACAGGAGGAAATTCCCAGGCACAATGTTGCTCTAGGCCTTGTTCTTATTTTAGGTTTATCAGCTCACAAGCATAGTCATTAGCATCAGGGGCTCACTGTTGAACCCTCACTCCCTCCAGGTCCCCGCCGCTGTACCTGGGAGACTGTCACTGCTCCCCTAGGGACCGCGGCAGAGCACCACTGGCCAGGAACCCAGTACCCCCCCTGCTGTGGTTTTTAATTGTTGCCACTATGAGTATATCCAATCATTACCATGCCCCCTGGACATATGTTCTGTACAGCTCCCTGTCAGCCATATATCACCTGTCATTGGTATCCCATACCAGTATCCCTCCATTGCCATTGTTGAAACACTCTGTGGTCCAGAACTCCCCGAAATTTGAGGCCCAATATAATGTCATGGTCCCTTACTAGGGAATGGTATATAGCGATGGGTTTAAAGGATGGATAAAGAACTTGGATAAAGTTAGATAAAGAACTTAGATAAAGAATGTTGACTTGAAAAAATTCCACATCCTATCCTTTTTTTTTTTTTTTTTTTTTTTCTTCCCCCCCCCCCTAATTATTCAGCATTTCTTCACAGGAGTCCTAGACCACAGCAATGCATATATATAATATACAGCACTCCCATACATCCACCACAAAACCTTTTTCCTTCCACAGCGATACTCTTACACCCTTTTCACATCATATTTACTTAAGGTGATGTACAGAGTCTGAGATACTAGCTTTCTAACAAGGTAATATCTGTGCTTACATTATGGTGCATACTTTAGGATACACAGTTCTTTACATTTTTAGTTATCCTATGTTTTACATTATGGTTTACATTATCAGTCTGTCATCTCCTATATGTTATGGTGTAATATTACATGTTTTATATCCATCCTTGTGTACTCTCAAAAAACTCCTCTCTTGCCCCCCTTTTACTTTGGTTCCACACATTTAACGTCCATTTTCCCTTCCACCTTGGTGCCCACAGTGACAGCCAACCTTCGTTTCCTGAGGAGCCACTTCCAGAAACAGATGGAATAGTGTTCAGGGCCTAACTTGCTCAACTGCCCCAATGCCCTGGGAGCCACCCTTTCTCTCGAGGGATACAGTTCCCTCTATTTGGTGGCATTAGTCCTCCCCAGGATGTGGGTCCACCCCCACTCTCACTACTTGGGATTTTACCCCATGGTGTCACCCACTCTGGCAGAATGAGCATTTAGGCATTCCCCAGGAGCCCATCCTGCATCAGACCCTCCCCTCCGAGCATTCTAAACAGGTAACCCTCTTTATTATATTTTGATATGATTTTCTCGGCATTTTACTCTCCACCACCTCCTGACCCTCTCCTGTGTTCGTATGCTCCCCTTCCCTCCCCCCACTTTTGGGCAACGTTACCCAACCATCCCTCCCCAGCCACCCTCAAACCCGTAAAGCCCCAACCAAAGGCAACCCCTTGCCCCCATTTTATCTCTTCTTTGTGTTCATACTTACCACCATCTCGTCTTAAATTCCCCCCCCTGCAGACATCGGCTCATATCCTTCCTCCACCCTCCGATTTCCTGTAAGCCTATCGTTCAGTCTCTTGCTATCTAGGGCAGCTTGTTTATTTCATATCATTGAGGTCATGTAGTATTTGTCCTTCAATGTCTGGGTTGCTTCACTCAACATAAGGTTCTCAAGATTCATCCATGTTATCACATGTGTTTGTAGTGTGTTTGTTCTTACAGCCGAGTAGTATTCCATTGTGTGTATATACCACATTTTATTGATCCACTCATCTGTTGATGGGCATTTGGGTTGATTCCAACTTTTGGCAATAGTGAACAATGCTGCTATGAACATTGGTGTACATATATCGGTTTGTGTCCTTGTTTTCAGTTCTGCTGGGTATATACCCAGCAGTGGTATTGCTGGGTCATATGGCAAATCTATGGCTAGTTTTTTGAGAAACCGCCATACTGTCCTCCAGAATGGTTGGATCCTTCCGCATTCCCACCAGCAGTGGATGAGTGTTCCCCTTCCTTCACATCCTCTCCAGCACTTGTATTCTTCTGTTTTTTTCATAGCTGCCTGGCCACTTCTAATCTACCTTCTGTCTCTATGCATTTCCTTTTCTAAATACTTCATATAAGTTGAGTCATACAATATTTGTCTTTTTTAGTATCTGGCTTATTTTACTCAACATGATGTCTTTAAGTTTCAACCATGCTATTACATATATCAGAGTTTCATTACTTTTTAAGGCTGAATAATATTCCATTGTAAGCACATACCACATTTTGTTAATTCATCCATCTATTGGTGGACATTTGGGTTGTCCCCACCCCCAAAGACAAAAAATCCAATTAAAAAGTGGGCAGAAGATTTGAAGAACATTTCTCCAAAGAAGATATACAAATGGCTACTTAGCATATGAAAAAGTGTTCAGCATCTTGAGTTACGATGGAAAATCAAATCAAAGTCACAATGAGATATCACTTCACACCCACAAGGTTGGCTGTTATTAAAAAATAAATAGAAAATAACAAGTGTGAGAAGGATGCAGAGAATTGGAACCCTCGTGCATTGTTGGTGGAATGTGAAATGGTGCAGCTGCTATGGAAAACAACTTAGTGGTCCTCAAGTACTTAAGCATAAATTACCACATGACCCAGCAATTCTGCTCCTAGATACATCCGCAAAGGAGCTGAAGACAGGGTCTCTAAGAGAGAGGCTCTGAGCCATAGAAACAGGAAGTTTAGGGCCTTGGTATCACTTCTCAAGTCTACAGTAAGTAGTTCATTAGGGCACAAGACTGTTAGGGAAAACTCAGTGTAGAAGCTCACTCATGCACAAGTGCTCTTATTATATTAACTCAACCTCCAAATCTATTTATTAAAACAGTAGTAAGCCTTATCGTTTTTAATAAAATAGAACATATTTTATTTTGTGATATCACTTTTGGTTATTTTTGAAAATTTGTAGGTTTTATTATTGAACAAAGAAATATAATTTGCTTCTGTTATTCTTATTGCAAAGCAGATATCTTTTTTCATTAGCATTGAAAAAACTGCAATTAATTGACAGTACAACACCTTAAGTACAAATCATGGCTCAAGGGATTCATTAAGAAATGATCATGACACATATACGTGTCCTGAAATACAGAATTTTTGTTTCATTTTCTAGGTAAGTCTTTTTAGGATTTTTTAATCTATTAAAGTCAAACTAATAGGCAGTGATTTGGAAATCAGTGCTTGAACTGCTAGCTTAAATATGAGATTGTACACTGCATGCCTAAATATATTGCAATATCTGTTTCTTAACCTCTGTAGACATGATTATCCATCATCAGGAGCACATTTAAAAACTACTACTCTTATGTCTTCATATGAATACATTGCCATTAACTCATTTTTCACTTGCTGAAAGACACAGAATATATAATTAAAAACAACCTTATCCACCACAGCTGCATTTATGTCAGACAGAAAGCTGGTGGAAAGATTTGGCAGTTATATAAATAAGATATACTCTAGGAATTGTGCTTCTTTTTTAATCCCTTTTCTATACAAACTCTTTAAAGAAATATGTGTACTTCATTGTTTTATTAGTGTATAAGAGAAGAAAACCCTTTCTCTTGGAAATTCCACAGTCACACATAGTGCTATTTTTTTATTACCTTAATAAAACCCAGGAGATTTGTTTTAAAGGCCACATCACCATGGCTTTTTCTTTAAGAAAATGCAACAGTGAGCTTTAGTTAAAGAATTATGCCTCTTCATTTCAAATGAATTTAGATCAAACATAGCAATGTGAAGTATAAGATTAGGCAGAATTTTAATTAACTTATAAGCCTTGGAATGTACGTTTCAGTAACAGTGAGTATTTTAAGTCTAGACTTTCAGGCACATTCATTATTAATTTTAGTATAATAAGCAATCTTGCCCTTCATGTATTATAAAGTCAAAGAAATAAAGTCCTTGGTGAATCTCATCA
The DNA here is from genome assembly GCF_030445035.2 of Dasypus novemcinctus. Taxonomy (NCBI): domain Eukaryota; kingdom Metazoa; phylum Chordata; class Mammalia; order Cingulata; family Dasypodidae; genus Dasypus; species Dasypus novemcinctus. The sequence continues at coordinate 52,111,402 of NC_080695.1, read as the reverse complement.
TTTTATATTTACTTGACATTGCTTTGATATTATGAATTGATCCACAAGTTAAAGAAGATCCACATCACATCTGACAAAGTTCCAAATTAAAAAAGAAGTAGAACATTGAATTGCTAAGAGACAAGTTGATTTCTTGGCCAACAGATTTCTGTATCCAGGGAGAGTTAAGATATTAAGCATCGCTTTTATTTAAGTTTATATGGCACATTCAAAAGACATGGTATTAGGAAATATACTAGCAGATCTATTAATAACATAATATACCAATAATTACTAACATTTATTGAGTGTCCTTTATATGCTTGGCAATGTGCTAAATCTTTACATGTACTTTCTTATCATGTACTTATGGTTTAGTACTTCTTAGAGTGAAGAAAATGTGTCTTAGATTTCTTAAGAAATGTGCCTCAACACTACTGAGCTAAGAGGTGACACAATAAAGATTCTGATACAAGCTTTTCTCTGTCTACAGTCAAATACTGAATCCATTTACTATATTGTTAAATGCTATTTATTCTCATAATTCCAACTACTACTACTATACTACTAGATAACATTTATTTAACATTTACCTGACACTCTTATAAATGAGTTACATTAATTTGCCTATAGATTCTATTACCCTACCATCTACTGTCAATAGGACTTATGAAGCTTATTTTATCTAATATACAACCATGATATAGGTGTAACAGAAGTATATGCACATATATACATATACACACACACACACACATAAATATGTGCTACAGTGTTTGTCATGGCCCTATGGACAACTGCCAGAAGCTGGAAACTAACCAAATATCCATCAAAGGTAAAATGGATAAATGGATTGTGGAATATTAAAAATTAGAATACTATAAAAAAATAGTATGTTGAATCTCAAAAAACAAAGTGCTAAATGAAAGTTGCCAGACTCAAAAAAGAATATACTAGTACTAGTTTATGAAAAACTTTAAAAGAGCAAAACTAACGTATGCTTTTAAAAATCAAGATAATGATTATTCTTTAGGATGGGGAAAGTGAAGCAAAGGGAGGATTTGGTGATTCTAATTATGTTCTTTTTTTAATGGCTGTGGATATGTAAGCATATTCAGTATGTAAGTATTCATTAAGCTGTATACTTAATATATATACACACATATATTATACTATAATAAAATATAAGAATATATGTTTTCTCAAAAGACAAACTTGAAAGGTGGCAAACAACAGGATCTTCTCCCCAGAAGGAGAACAATACAATTTAACTACTACTACTACAAGCGTGTAAACAAAACAGATCATTGCAAAGGAAAGGGCTTTTAGTTAGATTCAGTTACTTCTTTCCCCAAAGACGTGATACGGCCTCCTGATAGTGGTTTTATGTTTAATGGGCTTCCTTTTCTAGGTCTGCTTTTCCTACCAGTATCATTTCCTCATTTCACTGTTACTCTCTGTGTTTCTTTGTTCAGTTTAAGTGTAAACTGCAGCTTATCTTCAGCATTTAGAAAATGTCATGCCTTTCTGATTGTGAGGATAACCGTGGGATTTGGAGAAAAATTTCACAAACACAAGAGGGTTAAAATATTCCAAATAACTTGAAAGTTAGAGACATTTAGATTTATATTTGCTTAATATACTATACAGGTCTTCAAAACCACTTTTACCTTTTAGCCACTCTTATCAGTTTCCTTTCCAAATTAAAGTCCATTTACTTTTTTCACTCCCTGGCCATGCTTTCTTTCACCTTAACTATAATACCAAAATAAAATTTTAAAAAAATTATCAACTTTCAGGAATTTATCAGATAACCCCAGCTCCAAAATAGCTTTAGAAACACATATGCATTTATACTAATAAATGACAGAATTTTAATAATTATGCTTTTAATCTCACCAATTTGACAAAAGGCTGACATCACCATGTAGTTTACTGTTCTACCTGCCATACTGTAAGTATTTATGACAGGATATATGACCTTCCTCTTATTTTTGGAAATTATTAATTCAAAATATTTATGGCATGCATACCATGTGTCAGGCTCTCTTCTAGTCAGCGGTGGCGCAGGAGTGAATAAAATATACAAAGATCCCTGCCCTCAAGGGCCTTGCAGTACAATATGTGAGAAAGCGCATACTATTTCAGATATTAATAAGTGCCCTGGATAAAAATCTGTAGCAGGGTGAGGAAGGACTGCTATTTTAATTTGGCATTTAAGAAAGGCCTTTTAATAAGGTGGGAGTTTGGGCAGAGACCAGGAGCAAGCGAGGCCGGAGCCAAGCACATGTGTGAGAGAAGAGAAATCCAGAAGGACGGAAGAACAAGGCAAAAGCTTCCATTTGGGAGTGAAGCTGCGAGTTTAGGAACGTGGAGCCAGGGCGGCCACGCCTTGTAAGGCCTCACGGCAATTAAAAGGACTTCGCCTTTTGTTCTGAATCAGACAGGATGCCACTGGTGGGTTTGACCTGTAGATTGGCATGATTTTTTGTAATATTTTAAAAGGACCACTCAGGCTTTAATCTGAGAATAGACCGTGTGTGGGGGAGGCAGGATATTGTAGGCACAAAGCATGGAGGTAAATTAACACGATTCTTGCAACCCAATAGAGAAGAAATGGCGGATGACTGCGGCCCGCACATTTTAACAGTAAAGGAGGGAAGTGGTCAGATAGTGAATGCATTTCAAAAGCACACTTGGCTAAATTAATCTGTGTATACCCAGCATCTTATGTCATACTCAAATGGAAAAATAACCTTTCACACAATTTAGTTGTCCCTCGTTGCGCTCTCAGGTCATTGTCAATTTTGGAAATTCCCTTGCTGTTACTCTGAGCTAGTGTTCCTTGTGTGTGTATCTTTAGGACCCTGTGCGTACTCCTATCACGGTTCTTAATGTTATATCCTGGGTACTGAGTATATGGTTAGAGGATCTAGGGCAGGCACGTCCCACAGAAATACAATGCAAGGCTTGTATGCAATTTAAAATGTTCTGGAAGCCACATTAAAGAACAAGTAGAAAGAAACAGGTGAAACTAATTGTATATTTTACTTACTCCAATCCAAAATATTTTTTCTAAAATGTAATCAATAGAAAAATTATCAATGCTGTATTTTTTTGTACTGTCTTCCAAACCCACTGTGTATTTTGTACTTAGAGCATACTTCAATTCAAATGCTAAATTTTTACCAGAAATACTTGATTTTACTTAGATTTAATAGAGGTTTCAGTTGAAAAAAAGCAGATTTCCATAATCAGGTTGTTATGAGCACACTTATAATTTTCCAATAACTAGAGAATCAGTTTTTAAATTCAAATTTAATAAGATTAAGTTGCAGCAAAATTTACAGTTTGGTTCCTCAGACCCTCTAGCCACATGTGACTGGTGGCTACCACGTAAGTGAGTACAGATCTAAAGAATCAGCTCATTCGCCTTCACACACACTGACGGCATAGCAGAAGGAATTGCAGAAATGTATGTGTGACGCATGGGATAATGGAACACCTGTGAGCATGGTCAGCCCAATGTTGTTTTATTTATTGCGATCAAATGAAGTCATGCAGTTGGTAGAAAGGTGGTTTTAAGGAGCACTCGTGTTCTGTCTGGGGAGTGAGGTAGAAAAGAGAATCAGAATTTTAGAGAAAGCACTGCAGACCACAGCAGTTACACTGGATAAATGTGTCATATTCCTGCCAAAGTTATGCAATCTAATGAGAAATCAAGAGACCTGTCCAATTCAGAGGACATTTGACAAAATAACTATCTTATGCCTTTCAAAACTAAAAGTGATAGAAGGCAAAGAAAATCACATGTGCCACAGTGGAGGACACTAAGAAGACATGACATCTAAATGTGACATGTGATCATAGATTGCTTCGTGGATTGGGGAAAAGTGGGGGGGAAATGAATACCTTTAGTTGATTGGGTAAGAGTACTGAATCAATTGTAAATCTCCCGATATTGATCATTGTACTGCAATTGTATAGAAGAATCTCTTTGTTCTTAAAAAGTACATACTGACATACTTGGAACAAAAGAACACAACGTCTACAATTACTCCCAAATGGTTCAGAAAGAAAATGGAGCAAACAAGAGAATGGTAGAGACAGCAAGATTACAAAACAAATGACAACAGAAATGGGGGAACTTGTTAATAATAGTTGATCTAGTTAAAGAGTATACGGGAATGGTTTGTAATATTTTTGTACACTTGAAAATTATATTAAATAAAATCTTATAAAAGTTCAGAATGAGCATCATTCATTCATTCATTTATTCATTCAAGATACTTTTACCAGGTACCTGGTTTGTGTCTGGCTCTGCTATGAACAGGGATACTAAGGCCCAGCAGATAGATACAGTTCATTTTCTTACAGCTTTTATGGTACTCTTTCAATGGGTCTTTTAAACCATTATTTAGGATTTTTCATTTAAAAAAATCATGTGAAAATCATGATAGCCCAACAGAAAAAAAATATTAAGGTGCTGTAAGACTTAAATGCTTATAATAATGCTTATGAATAGAATGAAATTAATGTTAGGCAATAAAAAACCACCTTTTAGATTAGGTACTTTTATGCTTTTAATATAATATTGATGTGGTTGTTGTTTTCCTTTTACTCAAGTGTTTCCATAGTATCTGCAAATATATCACGCATACTACAGACTTCCTAACAGAACGCAGTAAAATGGACAACCTGGGGCTTCTGCGCTATTGTTCACACATTGGATAGAAAAAACAATTTAGCCTTAATATAACACATATTCTGTACATGTATATGTGTCTGGTATTAGACACGTTAGGCAATGCTTTTAGCTCAGGATCCTGGTTTATAAAATATAAATGATACTGATCTTGCAGGACCGTGTAAGGGTTCAGTAGCTTCTGCATATGACCCAGCCTGTCTGTCATGGGGCAGCTCTTTATTATGTGGTAGACCTTGTGCTATCATGGTGGTGAAGAAGGGCCTGTGTGACAGAATTACATAGCTAGACTCTTAAGTCCCTAAAAGTGTGTCCTGTGAAACACTAATCCCACTGGGGAAACAAGATTGGGAAATGCTGTGCATTACTTTATTTGAGATTGATGGTGAACATTCTCTTGATAAAGCTAATCAAAAGGCCTGCAGTAAAGAAAGCTGTTTGACTTTGCTCAGAGCATCATGCTTTAAGCATTTGGCCAAAGAATCCCATTTTATATAGTTTTTCTAGCGCTTCATCCATGTATAACTTCATTGAGGAAGTTTCCTCTCCAATTCGTGATTGAATTTTTAATTATTTTGAAAAGTTTTGTAATTAGTAAACATGTGCCTTTTTCTCAGGACGGGAATTACTTACTTCCAACATTTCATTAACATTGCCCACAAAATTGGAAAAAATTATCACAGTTTTATCTTCTGTTCTTTCAGCAAAAATCCTGGGTTAATTTAATGATAAAGGAACATGTAAAAATAAGCTTTCTTTGATTATTATTAGATTACTTGGCCTACTTTTACTATTTATGATTACACTAGCAAATTTCTTGAATATAGAAAGAATGAATTAGAATTTTCTTTGTTAATAAGAGAAAATATACATTCAAACATAAATGTATGTATGTGCACATGAACATATCTGTGTATATATTTCTGCTGAATTAATATAGTCTTTATCTTCTGATTAAATTGAGTACATTTTAAAGAGTTTGAATATGAATCATCTAATACCTCTATAGTAGATTATTTTGTCACCTAAGCAATTGTTTATCTATAAATAATCAGTAATTGAATCCTATCTTTACTAACTTTTCTTAATAATCTAAATTCCTAAATTGTCTACTGGCACTTGAGTGAATCTGATGATGAGACTTTTGCACATCATTACCTTCTCAAATTTTTAAGGAGGTTATAATGTATATTTTTGCCATTTATAGTAAGTAAATTTTTAAAATTCCTCAAGTAAATTAATAAAACCAATAATTAAATTAAATCTGATTAAATAACACACAATACAGAAATGCATTATTGCATTCCTCACAAAAAGCTTTGAAACAGGAATATTAAAAAAATGCCCAGTTTCTAATTAGAGATGAGTATTTTAAAAATTCTTTCTTAAGAGAAATAAAAATAATTTAACCAGTTTTTCATGAAAACTTGCAATATATATTCTTGCAATATAATATTTAGGCATTGACTTGAGGCATTTAATATATTAAACACACTGTACAGGTACTCGAGGCATCAAATGGTCTATCCATGCAACCTAAAACAGATGAGCAATACCATTCCACACACCAAATAATCAAAGTCTAAACAGAGGGTGTGTGAGGTTACCCAGACTACTGATGATAATAGAAGATCAACCAGGAGCAGAACCTGAAACAAGGATTCGAGTGCAAGCAATTAATTTGGGAGGTGAAGAATGGAGGGTAGAGGAGAGGGACAGCGAGACTGGTAAAGGAGCCAGTATAAGCGCATCTTTGAGTCCATTATCCCTGTGGTCACTGGGCTTACCCACACAGTGCAACCCCACGGCATGTGCAGAACATACACTCCAGATCTACCCTCCCTGCAGACCGAGAGGGTCGGGTTGGCATGTCAACTCCCCTTAGTACCTGGCAAGGGCTGCTCTCAGCTGGCATTGATTCCCTAGCACTTCTTACCTGGAACACAGGATGGCAGAGGCTGTTCCAGTGGGTGTGGAAAGGATTCAGACAAAACATACAGATCCTAGTGGAAGAATTTTGGGTTGTGTGACTGAAGTGATAAGAACAAACAGATTTTTGGATGCCACCATCGTCCGCTACAAATATTAACATCTTATAATGTTGGCAAATTATCATTGTCATTGATTCTGTTGTTGTTTGCATCATTATCATTAGAGTTTAGTATATATTATGTAGCAGAGAAGTAGACTGGAGAGAGGACATTTATTTCTGCTGTTAGAAGAAAGCCAGTAGCAATAGCGTGCATTAGACAAAAAAAAAAAAAGTATTTTAAAGCTTTATTGAAACATTAAGGAGTTTAACAATTTTACTTGAGAGTATTAACTTTCCTTAAAGAGGCTCAAAAGTCAAACAAGAGGAGAGCCAGTAAGATGGTGGCAGAGTAAGGAGCTCCTAGAGTCAGGTCCTGCTACACGGCAGTTAGCAAACACTCAGAGCTATCTGAGCTAGCTGAAGCACTGTTTGGGGACTTCAAGAAGCCAGAAGGGCATCCTGCAACATCCTTGAAAGAATGGAAGGAGGAGGCTGCCCATCTTCAGAGAAGATCATAAGTAGAGCACTCCATGGCACAGAGGCTGGTGCCATCCTCCACTGGAGGCACAAGCCACCTTGGGACCTGTTTCACAGCTGGAATTGAAAGCACCACTTCCCAAATATGGGGGAGGAAGAGATGGTTGGGCATGAACTTCAGCTACTGATGAGTAAAATTCAGCAGGTTACAGTATAATCCTGAGAACAGCTAAAGTTTGAACCTGTCCAAGTCAGAAAAAGGCTGGGAGCTGCTATCTTAACTCCGCACCTGGCACAAGGGGAAGCAGGGTGGACTGAAAATCCCAGTGCCGGTGGGGACTGGCTTCTTTCCATCCAGGTCAGATTGCAGGTCAAGCCTAAGACCCAGTGCCACCTCTGACAGGGAGGAAGCTGCGGGGACCTGCGCCAGCCCCTCTGGGAAATTACCAGCCAAACTGTGAAGGTCAGTGATTGCTCTACTCTGGTGGCATGAGCCGCCCCAGAAGCTGTCCTGTGGCTGGAATTGGAAGCTCCATTTCCCAAAAGCAGGGGAAGAGGAGATGGTTGGCTGCCAATTTTGGCTACTGATTGGTAGTCTCGGCTGGCTAAGGTATAACCCTAGGAAGCACTGGGGTGTGAATCAGCCCAAGTTGGAAAGAGGCAGTGGCTGCCATTTTGACTTCACCCCCAGCCTGAGGGGAAGCCAGGACCAGAAATTACAGTGACAGTAGGAACTGTTTTCTTTCACCAAGATCAACCTGCAGCCCTAGCCTAGGCTTCAGCCACACTTCTGGCAGGGAGGAGGCTGGTGGGCCTTGACCAGCCTATCCAGGTAACTGCAGGTAATTTTGGCTGGCACAGACTGAAAATCGAAAGTGTACTGGGGCAACTGCAGTCACCTTGGACACGCACTGCATAGATTGCTGCCCACACCTGCAGCTCCATCTCTGCCCTAGTCAGGGGAGAAAGGGGTATGAAGCTCCAACAGTCTCTCTGTGTAACTACAGTCTAGGTCTGCATGACTTCGATTATTCCACACAGCTGTGACTCTTTCCCTAACCCCTGACAAAGGAGAAAGCTGGAAGAAGTTTCACTGGTCCCTGGTGCAATGAGGGCAGCTTGAGCCTCCACAGCTTACAGCACCAACTACATGCTTGATTTCCACTGCACAACCAGCAAGGGAGAAAGGGCAGGAAGCCCTAAACTAAAGAGAAAACTGCACCCAGAATAAATACTCTAGCAAGCCAGATTCCAAGACACCAACAAAAAATTACAATCCACACCAAGAAACAGGAAGATATGGCCCAGTTAAAGGAATAAGATAAACCTCGAGATGACATGAAGGAGTTGAGACAATTAATTATAGATGTTCAAACAAATCTCCTTAATAAATTCAATGAGATGGCTAAAGAGAGTAAGGATATTAAGAAAACACTGGATGAGCACAAAGAAGAATTTGAAAGCATACATAGAAAAATAGCAGATCTTATGGGAATGAAAGTTGCAATAAATGAAATTTAAAAAACATTGGAATCATATAATAGCAGATTTGAGGAGGGAAGAGAAAGGGTAAGTGAGCTTGAATAAATGGCCTCTGATAGTGAACATACAAAAGAACAGATGAAGAAAAGAAGGGAAAAAATTGAACAAGATCTCAGGGAACTAAATGACAGCAAAGGGCGTGCAAACATACGTGTCATGGAAGAAGAGAAGGGAAAAGGGGCAGAAGGAATATTTGAAGAAATAGTGGTAGAAAATTTCCCAATCCTATTGAAGGACATAGATGTCCAAGAAGCACAACATGCCCCCATCCGAAAAAATCCAAATAGACCAACTCCAAGACACATACTCATTACAATGTCAAATGCCAAAGACAAAGAGAGAATTCTGAGAACAGCAAGAGAAAAGCAATGCGTAACATATAAGGGATATCCAATAAGAGTAAGAGCTGATTTCTCACCAGAAACTGTGGAGGCAAGAAGACAGTGGTCTGATATATTTAAGGTACTACAAGAGGAAAACTTTCTGTTAAGAATCTTATATCCAGCAAGAGAGTCTTTCAAAAATGAGGGCAAGATTAGAGTATTTACAGATAAACAGAAAGTGAGAGAATTTCTAAGCAAGAGACCAGATTTTCAGGAAACACTAAAGGGTGTGCTAGAGCCTGAAAAGAAAAGACAGAGGAGAGAGTCCTGGAAGTGAATCTAGAAATGAAGATATTATCAATAAAAGTAACTAAAAGTATCAAAAGAGTGGTGAAAATAAAATATGACAGATAAAACTCAAATAGTCAGGAATAAACTTAACCAATGATGTAAAGCACTTGCATTCAGAAAACTGCAACTCAATGTTAAAAGAAATTTTAAAAAGGCCTAAATAAATAGAAGAACATACCATGCTCAGTGGTTGAAAGAGTAAATATAATTATCATTAGGATGTCACTTCTACTCAAATTGATATACAGATTCAATACAATCTTGATAAAAATTCTACCAGTATTAAAAAGAAAAATTGAAAACACGATCATCAAATTTATTTGGAAGGGTAAGGGATTCTGTACAGCCAGAAACATAAAAAGGAAAAGCAAACCCCCATCTCCAGACTTCACATCATATTACCTAGCTATAGTGGTAAAAACAGCACAGTATTGGCATAAAGACAGACCCACAGACCAATGCAACCAAATTGATGGTTCAGAAACAGACCCTAACAGGTATGGTCAAGTGATTTCTGGCAAGCCTGTCAAACACACAACTTGGGCAGGACAATCCATTCAACAAATGGTGCTGAGAGAATTGGATATCCATAGCTGTAAGAAGAAAAGAGGACCCTATCTCACATCTTATCTAAAAATTAACTCGGATCAAAAACCTAAAAATAAAAGCAAGAACCATAAAACTTCTAGAAGAAATTGTAATAAAATATCTTCAGGACCTGGTGGTATGTGGTGGATTCTTCAAGGAGATAAGAGGACTGAGATGGACTACTGATGTTTAATGTATCTAGACGTTTTAATTAACTTTACTGTTAAAGTGTGGAAATGTATAGAGTGGATGGTAACACATAGTGAGTAACAGCTAGTTTATAGATGGGAATGTGACTGAAAGTGGTAGTCTAGGTATGTAAATGCCAATTGACAGAATGCTAGAGAATAATCTGGGAACTGAACAGCATGGTAAACCAAGAGGTGGATGAGAATTGTGGTTGATGGTACAGAATCAAAAATGGCCTTTGTGAGCTAGAGCAAAAGTACATCACTACTGCAGGGTATTGGGAATGTGAAGAAGCATGGGGAAAATACAGCTGGAGGGACCTATGGACTATGTTAGTAGTAATAATATAATATTCTTGCATCTAAGCAAAAGATGGACTGTGTTGATAATGAGACAGTATAGAAAATGTGAACCAAATGTACACTGTGGACATGGGACCAATCAGATGATATTGTCTTATCTGTAGCAAATGTTCCACCACAGTGTGGTGTGTTGATGGAGGGGTGTTGTTTGGGAATTCTGCACATGTGCATGATTGTTTTATAAGTTTACAACTTCTGTCATAAAAAATATAATTAAAAATAATAATAGGGTGTGTTGGGGGTAAAACACAGCAAATTTAAGATGAGTATGATTAGTAGTAAGATTTGGACAATATTCTTTCATAATTTGTAACCAACGTTTCACGACAATGCAAGGTGTTGGTGGAGGGTTGATGTATGGGACCCCTGTATGAGGCTATGCATGTTTGCTTTGTAAGTTCACAACTTTTACTATGCACTTAATTGTTTATGTATGTTCATATATAAATGATACAAAGATAATAATAATAGGTTTGGTTGAGGGAAAATTACTTTGGTTAGTAATATTTTGACAATCATTAGTTAAAAAAGTTTAACAACAATGCAAGTTATTGGTGGTAAGGTGAGTTATGAGAGTCCTATATGATATTATATATGTTTGTTTTGTAAGTTCACAACCATTATTATACACTTATTGTTTATGTATATTTATGTATAAGTGATATACTTCAATAAATTAATTTTTAAAAATTCAAACAAGAATTGTTCTGTCTGTCAATGAGAGAGATGACAGTTGGCTCTGTGGCATTCTCCCTGGGGTGGAGGCCCCACGGGGAGCTAGCAGGTCATACTGACGTGCTTGGTCTCTGAGGGCTGAGAGCAGATGACAGTATAATTAGACAATCCATGAGATAAAAAAGGAAATGTTAATTTTTCATGATTACTGGACTAGAAATTCATACAAATTTGTATTCTTATATTCTATCAAATAACAAGATAGCAAGTTCTATTGTAAAGATATTTTATTGGCTAACTATTGATACAAAATATCATGTAATAAGCATACAAACAGTATACATGATTACAATATAATCATTTAATTAGCTTTTACATCTATCTGTCTGCTAGCCTTGTTTGGGTAGTTCTGTTGATTTTGGCACAGCTCATTCATGTATCTATGGGTCTAATACCTTTCGTACTATTCCACACTGCAATTTCTTTTTAACTTTTTGATTGAAGTTTATTGTTCATACTACATGAACATCTATAGATGAAAAGTGTATAGTATAAGATGCGAACTTACAAAACAAACATGCATATCATCATTCAGGGCTCCCATGCGTTACTCTACCACCAGCACCTTGTGTTGCTGTGCAACAATTGTTATAAATTATGAAAGACCATCATCAAAACAATTACTATTAATATTAACTTTAGCCCATATCTTACATTTGGCGTATTTTCCCCCCAACTCACCTGGTTAACGACACCTGGTACTAGTATTATAGATCTGTTATTGTTCATGAGAGAATGTTCCCATATTTGTTCTGTTAGCCACAATCCATCTCCCACTACAGGGTTCATTGTATTATACAGTCCATGCTTTGTACAATTCATTCAATGTGTACACTCAGTGGCTCTCATTTCCATCAGAGTTGTGCTATCATCACTTCAGTTCATTTAAGAATGTTTTCTTTACGTCAACAGGAAAAATTCCATACCCTTTATACCAGTCTATTGTTGTCCCGTGGAATTGATATAATATCTTTTTTTTTGTGATTGCCACAAAAATATTACGATATTACTGCTAACTATAATCCATGAGTTGCATTAGTTGTAATATTCCCATGTATCACCACATAGTTACCACTTTGTAAAGGAAGAACATTCTTATACTATTAACCAAATCTTCATCCGCCACCAAAATCACTGCTTTATAATCGCTACATTATTCTCTAGGTTCATTTCAATTGAAATGTTAATCCACAAACCACCCCTTTCAACCACAATCACATTTATAACTCAGCAGTGTTAGTTATACACTATAATGTATTACCACCAAACCTATTCATTTCCACACATTTACAAAAAACCTTATTAAAAATTCTATGTGCATTAAGCATGAACCTCCATTCTCAACCCACATTCTATTTCTTAGTAACCTATAGTCTAGAGTTTATCTCCATGAGTTTACTCATCATTTTAGTTTATATTAGTGAGACCATCTGATATTTGAGCTTCTGTGTCTGACTTATTTCACTCAACATAATGTTCTCAAGGTTCATCCATGTTTTCATATGCGTATGATTTCATTTCTTCTTACAGCTGATTCATATTCCATTGTTTTGTTTATCCATATTTTATCCATAGTTTATCCATATTTTGTTTATCCATTCATTGACTGATGGACACTTGTGTTGTTTCCATATTTTAGCAATTGTGGATAATGCTGCTCTGAACATCAGTGTGCAAATGTCATTTCACATCCTTGCTTTTAGTACTTCTGAATATATTCCTGTAATGGGAATGCTGCATCACACAGCAGTTCTATATTTAGTTTCTTGAAGAACCACCAAACTGTCTTCGACAAAGGCTGCACCATTCTACATTCCCTCCAATGTGAAGGAGTGTTCTCATTTCTCCACATCCTCTCCAGATTTCTGTTTTTGTAGACCATTCGATAAGGTGCAAAAATGTTATCACAGTGTCATTTTGATCTGCATTTCCCAAATAACTAGTGATGTCGAACAATTTTTTCCTGTGTTTTCTGGTCATTTGTATTTTCTCTTTGGAAAAATGTCTATTCCTGTCTTTGGCCCATTTGTTTAATTGGGTTGCTTATCTTTTTATTGTTGAGCTATATAATCTCTTTTTTAAAAATTAAAAAAAATTTTTTTATTAAATTCTTTTTTTTAAAGATTCATAGGTCACAAAAATGTTATATTAAAAAATATGAGGTTCCCACATACCCTACAGTAAACCCCCCCACTTCTCCCACATCAACAACCTCTTTCATCACTGTTGCACATTCATTGCATTTAGTGAATACACTTTGGAGTACTAATACACCACATGGATTATAGTTTACATTGTAGTTTACACTCACCCCCAGTCCATTAAGTGGGTATGGCAGGATATATAATTCTAGCATCTGTCCCTGCAATATCATTTAGGACAACTCCAAGTCTGAAAATGCCCCCCTATCTCATCTTTTCTTCCCTCTCCCTGCCCACAGTAACTACCATGGCCACTTTCTCCAGATCAATGCTACAATTTCTTCCATTACTAGTTACAATAGTTCTACAGTAGAATACCAGTAAGTTCACTCTAATCCATATTTTATTCCTCCATCCTGTGGACCCTGGGCTTGTGATGTCCACTCCACCTCTATATCAAGAAGGGGCTTAGATTCCACATGGTTGATGGATGCAATTCTCCTGCTTGGAGTTATAGGTAGTCTCAGTTCCCTGGTGTGGTGGTTGACCATCTTCACCAACCTGTTAGCTGACATGGGTAAGTCCAACAAAGCAGAGAGCAGGAGTTGCAACTCTGCTGAGGCTCAGGGCCCAGCTGGCACATGGTCAGTCCAGAGATTGAAGTCTCTTGGGTATACACCAACCCCAGCGCCAACCACAGGTTCAGTAAAAGTGACAGAAGAGGCATGTGTAGAGAGGTCACATCTGAGTTCAACACCATCACATTCAGGAGCACAAATTCCAAAGTAGGGCCCACCAACAAGGCACTGAACTCCAGAGCCAACTGCCATGATCGTAGCCCTCAGGAACCCCAGTACCTGGGGTTGTATCTATTTTGGCTGCCTCTGGGATACTGCTGAGGCATACGTAAGCCTGACCCCTGATGACCTTCTGACTCTTTTTTGGAGACTCTTAGCCATATAAACTCATTTGTCTTCACCATTTTCCCCTTTTATGCAAGATCTTTTTCTAGTTGCATCACCAGTTAGTTATTGGTAGTAATCCCTCTGCCCCAGAGAGGCTCATCCTTGGGAGTCACATCCCATGTTGGGGGAAGGTAATGCATTTATATGCTGAGGTTGACTTAGAGAGTGGCCACATTTGAGCAACATGGAGGCTCTCAGGAGGTAACTCTTACGTACCCAGCAGCTCTAGGCCTAGCTCAAATTTCAGGCACACAGACTCATAAACATAGTCATCAGTATCAAGGGCTCATCATTGGAGCATCTTTCTTCACTGGTCTTTGCCCTTGCACTTGGGGGATTGTTGCTGTTCCATTGGGGAATGTATATAACCTCTTTATATAACATGTATGTCTAACCCGTATTGAACCCTTATCAGATATGGTTTCCAAATATGTGGTTTCCAAATATTTTCCCGCGCTGAGTAGGCTGCTTTTCACTTTCTTGACAAAATCCTTTGAAGCACAAAAGTGTTTAAGTTTGAGGAAGTCCCATTTATCTAGTTTTTCTTTCATTGGTCATGGTTTGGATTAAGGTTTAAGAAACCACTTCCTATTACAAGATCTTGTCGATGTTTTCCTACATTTTCTTCTATGAGTTTAATGATTATAGTTTTATATTTAGGTCTTTGATCAATTTAATGTTTGGATAAAGTGTGAGATAGGAGTCCTCCTTCTTTCTTTTGGGTATGGATATGTAGTTCTCCCAGCACTATTTTTTAATAGACTGCTCTGCCCCAGCTGGCTAGGCTTGACAACTTTGTCAAAAATCACTTTGTTATAAATTGAATAGAACATTCAATCCCATTCCATTGGTCAACATATCTTTATGCCAGTGCCATGCTATTTTTATCACTGTAGCTAAGTAACATGTTTTACAGTCAGGAAGTGAGAGTTCTTCAACTTCATTTTTAAAATACATTTTTGTCTATTCAAGGCCCCTTACCTATCCAAACAAATCTGATAATTGACTTTTCTATTTCTGCAAAAAGTACTTGTGGGTTTTTATGAGGATTGAATTGAATCTGTAAATCATTTTGGGTAGAATTGACATTTTACTGATGTTGAGTCTTCCAATCCATGAGCATGGAATGTCCTTCCATTTTTTTAATGTCTTCTTTGGTTTCTTTTAGCAATGTTTTGTGGTTTTCCAAATATAATTTCTTTTAATCCTTGGTTAAGTATATTCCTAGATATTTGATTGTTTTTGTCTTTATTGTAATGGGATTTCCCCCCTACTTTTTCCTCAGATAGCTCATTATTAGTTTATTTAAAGGCTACTGGTTTTTGTATGTTAATTTGTATCTTGCCACTTTGCTGTAGTCATGTATTAGTTATATAAGATTTTTTGTGTATTTTTCCAGGATTGTCTATATATATACTTTCATGTCTTTAGTAAGTAGTGAAAGTTTTACTTCTTTCCTTTCTTTTTCTCTTTCTTGCCTAATTACTGTACCTGGAAATTTTAGCACAATATTGAAGAACAATGGTTACACTGGACGCCTGATTTTGTTCCTGCTCTTAGTAGGAATGCTTTCAATCTCTCCCCTGAGTACAGTGTTAGCTGTGGGTTTTGTTTTGTTTTGCTTTTATCTTTTTTTTTTAAAGATACATAGATCACACAAAATGTTACATTAAAAAATATAAGAGACTCCCATATACCCCACTCCCCACACCCCCTACTCCTCCCACATCAACAACTTTTTTTATGTGGTACATTCATTGCATTTGATGAATACATTTTGGAGCATTGCTGCACTGCATGGATTATTGTAGTTTATACTGTCTCCCAGTTCATTCAGGGGGTTATAGCAGGATATATAATGTCCTGCATCTGTCTCTGCAATATGATTCAGGACAACGTCGAGTCCTGACAATGCCCCCATAACACACCTCTTTTTCCCTCTCCCTGCCTTCAGCAACTCCTGTGGCTGCTGTCTCCACATTCTCATATATGCAGTTTATCTTGTTGAGAAAATTTCCTTCTATTCTGATCTTTTGGAGAAATTTCATCAAGAATGATGTTGGATTTTGTCAAATGCCTTTTCTTGGTCAGTCGAAAGATCGTGCAATTTTTCTTCCTCAATTAAGTAATGTGATGAGTTACATTGATTGATTTTTGAGTTGAATCATCATTACATACCTTAGATAAAACCCACTTGATAATGATGTTTAATTCTTTTAATGCGCTGTTAGGTTCACTTAGCTAATATTTTGCTGAGGATTCTTGCATTCATTAGAATTTCATTAGAGAAATTTATCTACAATCTTATTTTTTTCATGTTACCTTTATTTAGCTTTGGTATTAGGGTGATGTTGGCTTCATAGAATGAGTTTGGTAGCATTTTCTTCCTGCTCTATTTTTTGGAAAAGTTTGAGCAAGATTGTATTAATTATTCTTTGAATTATTGAATGTTTGGTAGAATTCACCTGTGAAGCCATTTGGTCATGGTTGAATCTGAGGTTGTCTGCCTATTGTAACTCCAACATTAGAGGAAAATCCTCTGAACACAAAGAGTAATTCTAAAGACTCTTCCCTTGATATGATAAAATATACAACGTTTTCACTTTGACTATATGACTTGTATTTCCAAACCAAAATATATAAAATCATATAAACTCTTCTTGAGTCTGCATAAAAGTAGGAAATATTAACGTTTCTTAAGAATGGAAATATAAAAATAGTAACCCATAGAGGTTGCAGTTAAGACTGTATGTACCCCAGAAAATCATGTTCTTAAAGCTGGCCCATTTCTGTGGGTGTGAACATATTGTGGCTGGGACTTCAATTAGAGCAAGGCCTAGGGGAAGCGGACTTGGCCCAGTGGATAGGGCGCCCGTCTACCACATGGGAGGTCCACGGTTCAAACACCGGGCCTCTTTGACCCATGTGGAGCTGGCCCATGTGCAGTGCTGATGTGCTCAAGGAGTGCTGTGCCACGCAGGGGGTGTCCCCCGTGTAGGGGAGCCCGACTCGCAAGGAGTGAGCCCCGCAAGGAGAGCCACCCAGCACGAAAGATAGTGCAGCCTGCCCAGGAATGGTGCCGCACACGTGGAGGGCTGACACAACAAGATGACGCAACAAAAAGAAACACAGATTCCCATGCCGCTGACAACAACAGAAGCGGACAAAGAAGAAGACGCAGCAAATAGAGAACAGACAACCGGGGGGGGGGGGGGGCAGGGGAAGGGGAGATAAATAAATAAAAATAAATAAATCTTAAAAAAGCAAGACCTAGGGTGGATCTTAATCCTCTTACTAAAGTCCATTATAAATAATATGAATATGAAGAGACAGAGAGAAAGTCACCAAAACAGAGAGAAAGCCATGAAAACCAGAAGCTGAAAGCAACTAAACCTGGAAGATAAGGGAGAACCAGCAGGAGCCTTGTCCTGTGACAGAGGAGTCTAGGGTCACTGGCAGCTGGTCTTTAGGGAAAGAGCTTGTCTGATGATGCTTTGACTAGGACATTTTCACGGTCTCAGAACTGTAAGCTTGTAAGCTTATATGTACCCATTATAAAAGCCAACTCATTTCTGATACATTGCTTTCCAGTGGCCTAGTAGACTAAAACAGATTTTGGTACCAGGAAAGTGGAGTGCTGCTATTGCAAACAACAAACCTGTAGAAATGACTTATTAATTGGGTATGTGGGAAGAATTATGAGGCGAGTGATACAAAAGGCCTAGATTGCTTCGAGGAGACTCTTAGTAGATGACTGATGAGGCCTTAGAAATGAGGAATATGTCATGGCAAGCTGCAAGAAAGGCAAGCCTTGTTTTAAAATGGCAAAAAATTTGGCAAAGAATTTGGCAAAACTTGAGATGGAAGGCAGAATTTGAAAGTGATGTGCTTGGATATTTATCTGAGGAGATTTCCAAACTAAATATGGAACGTGCATTCAGTTTCTCCTTGCAGCTTCTAGTGAAATGCGAAAGGAAAGGGAAAGCTGAGAACTGAACTCTTGGGCACAAAGAATCCAGAAACTGATGGTTTGGAAAATTCTGAGCTTCCCGAATGCAAGTCTCCAGAGAATGGTGCCTCATGTGAGGACTTAACCAAACAGGGACCCAGTCAGACATTTCTGTGCAAGTCAGGACTGGAAACGCAGTCATCCAGGAAGGAGCTGTGGAAGGCCTTACTTCCTGTCAGCTGGGACCCTGTGTGCTACCCGTGAAACTGGCAAGGTTTATTGCAACATCTGTATGAACAGAACCACTGCCAAACTGGAGTAAAAGGGACAGAAAAGGCACAGATTGAAGGAAAAATGAATTCAAAGGACAAACCATGGAAGCTGAGGTCTGGGCTGAGGACATCTTGGGCCAAGACAGTGAGCCCGCCAATGTGTGTGGAAAGGGCGAGTGTGCCCCAGGCATTGGGGAAGGCCCTATTGTTCAGAAAGAGTGCTGGTGCCCAGGCTCAGAAAGGGCAGTGCCCAGTCTCTGGGGACTGTGGAGAGGCTGGGGGCCACCTCACTGTTACATGGGGGTTGAGCCTGTGCCCCTGAGATTGTGCAGAGTCTGGCCTCAACCCCGGTGTTCTCAGAGAGTGAAGCCTAGACTTTGGCCACCATCCAAGTCTTGATGAGGGTCGAGCTGAGAGCGTGCACATCACCTAATACTTGGAGATGTTGGAGCCCTCACCCCAGTGTTTGGGGAAAGCAGGGCCACTGCACAAGCCCTTGGAAAAGGTGAGACAGCCACTCCATCAGCCCCAGAAGGCAGGGCATCCTTTTACAGATGACCTTCAGACCCTGAAATCTAGTGGAATGTGCCCTACAGGGTTTCAGAATTGTTTAGGACCCATGACCCATTTCCCTTTCAAATTCTCCCTATGGAAATGGAAAAGTTTATCCTGTGACTGTTCTTCCTGTGTATGTTGGAAGCAGAAGACTTTTTCTAAGGTTCACAGGTCCACAGCTGGAGGGAGAATCCTGTGCCACAGGATAGACCACACCTGTAACTGATTTTGAAGAGACTTTGTACTTAATGCTGTTCGTGAAATTATTTAGGGCTTTGGAAATATTGGGATGGAATGAATGTATTTGAATATGGAAAGAACATGTCTTTTTGGTGTCCAGAGGGTAGATTTTGGTAGTTTGAGACTGTATGTACCCTCTGAAAATCATGTTCTTAAAGCTAGTCCCTTCCTGTGGGTGTGACTCTGTTGTAGGTGAGACATTTTGATTAGGCGACTTCAATTAAGGTGCAACCCAGGATGGGTCTTATTCCTCTTAAGGAGTCCTTTATAAAGAGATGAATAAGGAGAGAGAGAGAGAGCCACAGAAGCAGAAAGCCATGGAAGCAGAGGCTGAAAGCAATGAAAACCAGAAGAGAAAAGACCAGCAGATGCTGCCATGTGCCTTGCCATGTGACAGAGGAATCCAGGATCACCAGCAGCATCTTCACCTGCTGATGGCTTGACTAGGACATTTTCATTGCCTCAGAAATGTAAGTTTGTAAGCTAGTAAATCTCCACTGTAAGAGCAAATCATTTCTGGTATATGACATCCTGGCAGCCTAGTAAACTAAAACATTGGTTAATTTCCCTTTCACAATTTGTATATATATATTTTTTATATTTATTTATTATTATTATTATTTTTTAATTACATTAAAAAAATATATATGAGGTCCCATTCAACCCCACCGCCCCCGCCCCCCACTCCCCCCACAGCAACACTCTCTCCCATCATCGTGATACATCCATTGCACCTGGTAAGTTCATCTCTGAGCATCACTGCACCCCATAGTCAATGGTCCACATCATAGCCCAGACTCTCTCACGTTTATTTTTAAGAATTCCTTAACAATGATAAAACAAAATACTTTCAAATTTTACTTATGAAATTAAAATTCTGAAAGATACGTTATGATCAATGGTGAAACATTATGACTTTTTTGTATAAGTAAAATTAAAGAGCCAAAGAATGCCCTATCTCCACTTTCTGAATAATATAAGTGGTAAAGGGCATAAATTATCTCTGGTTAACTGAAAGTTTGGTGAAGAGGGATATATTATTTGTTATCCACTGACAAAAATATTCACTGGGAAAGGAAAATCAATTGACAAACATGAAAAGATACATCAATTCTCCAGATTATTGTTTTATTAGGATGGATCTGGGCTTTGTGACAACCATTAGAAATAATTTGTGAAAGTTTTTCTAATGTCATAGTTAATCATATATGAATTTTCAAGGCTCCTAGTCTTAATATAAATGGTTTCTTAAGATAGTGCTAAAGGGAAATTTCCTTACTGTTTATAATAATGCTCTCAGTCAAGTTGAAGGTGATGAGAAAGATAAAGGGACCTAAAAAGATTAACATGTCAAGATAAGGGACCTAAAAAGAATAACTAAGAAATACATCTCTTAGACATCCATAGAGTGCTTTGCCAGAGATTGATGATTATCTCTGTAATTTATGTCAGTATAAATTCTCAGCTCTTTAATTTTGAGTATATTTTGACCTTAAGGAATAGAGAAAAGCAAAGATGTTATCTGTTTTTCCTATATTCTTAAAATTTAACTCTCTTCAAAAGTATTTTCTTTCATTTACAAATGCCATCATACTTATTTTATAGATTTTTTAATGATTCCTTAAATTGTGTCATATATTGCAGCTTATATGACAAAAAACCTAGAATCATTTTCTATATTTTGTAGCACAGGTATTCTTAAAATACCACTGTAAATAAAGTTTTAAATATAGTATCAAAACTTACTATTAAAAAGTATTAGTAGACTTTTTAAAAGTGAAAGCTACTCTGTTACATAATCTGCTAGTGTGTCTTTAACACTGAAAGTATGATAATATAGCTATGTTTAGAGTGCTATTAATAAGATGCAACATCAGTAAGCACAGCTCTGTTGAGTTGAGGGACTTGAATTTGAATTTGGGGTATTTCGCTTTTCAGTTGAATAATTTGGATGATCAAATTAGATTCACCAAGTTTTATTTTGAAATGTGGATGTTTAACTGGTACTGGCCTTTTTTGGGGGATATGATAAAAATTCTAAAACAGAACATAGTTGTATACCTCTGTGAATATACAGTGAATACACTAAAAATCATTGAATTCTGTACTTAAAATGTGTGAATTGTATGGTATGTGAATTATATTTCAATAAAGTTATTACATAAAATATGTATGCTATTAATACCAACTTATTAGTACTAATGTAAAAAATTAAGTGAAGTAATGCTCGACATAATTTTTCCTTTTTAAAAATTTACTGTAAAAAGTTCAAGGACATGATCCCAATTTCATTTCTGGGAATCCTGTGGTCATTTTTCAGATAGCCCTACCAATGTTGACCTATTAAGAAAATCTTAAATTCTTGAGAAGTTCAGTGCCATCCTCCTCACGCATCTTTTTTCTCATTCCAACTTTTCCTTTAATATATGAAATTTTCCGTTGCATGCACAAACATTACAACAAGTAGATGAACATTCAGCCAAAATTCTTTGTAGATAGGAGTCAGGATTTGAAGCCTGGTTAGCTGTTGGCAAAGCCTGTGCTCTTAGGTATGGCGCCCCGCCTCTCAGGGAGGGAGGCGTGCGGAGCAGCTGGGAAGAGAAGAGCTTGAAGGAAGAACAGAGGTGCAGCTGTGAGGAGCTTCACTGCTGGTTTCTCCTACCTGTGCTGTCTTGCTTTAACTACTGTGATTCTTTTCTCCATATCCCTTCATTTTAGAGCTTGATGCTCCTATCAGCTGAAAAGACTGCATTAATCTTTTTCCTACTGGATATACATTTAACAAAGAGTAATTTATTCTTCAAATCACTGTCAAACATTTAACCGTACTTTAAGGTACAAACAGTTAAAAATATATATATATCCAGAAACATAGTTTTTTCTTCTTAGCAACAACACTATATTTCTCACTAGTCTGAGTTGACAAGATGGGAGGATTAGATCTTCATTTTCAAGTTATGGCTGTCTGCCTACCTACCTACCTAATTATCTATCTATCTAATCACTTCCTACCTACCTATCATCTATCAATCTATCCATAAATCTATCTGGATATATAATGAGAAAATTCATTGCAGCTGTAGATAATGGAGTCCTAAAATTGTTAAATTCATAGTAAGTCAAGAAGTAACATAGCATGCTCAAATGTATAAATATATGTTAACAATTTTCTCATTATTATATCATTTTATGATTTTAACATTTAGCTCGTCTGTTCAGAAATTTATTGATATTGCAGTTATGTCACAATGTGAGCCTCTTTAATTTTGAAATTACTATTCTTAAGATACAGGCTTTGTCTTGCTTAATCATACTGTTAGATATTTTCCTTTATAATAAATCTCACTTCTACTTTTATTCTCAAATCCAAGTGATTAAAACAAGAAGTATTTACTTAAAAACTTCTTTTAATTCCTCTATGATAATAAACACTCTCTTCGACAAGCTTATTATAACTTTTAGAAGACAATTTTATGAAGATACCATTAATAGATTACTTAGTCTGAAAGTTTGCATTAGCAAAGTAACACGTTAGGATTTGTCTCTGGATCATTTGGAAACTATTGGCATTCATTTTTTAAAGATGACCTGCCAAGAAAGTTGTACCTCAAGTCATGGTGCATGACATATCTAATATAACATATATTCAATCAATATGGCATCAGCAACAGATTGATGCCTTGTTTTACGTCACTGGAAATTAATTTATTTTAGTTTTACTACTAATGTGAACCTAGATATTTTTTATTCTGGGGCTTTGTAAATAAATTATGGCTACTGGATTACTCCGGAATTTATGCTAGTTCTTTGTAAACCTTTTCCAAGTAATAGCATGGCACTGTCTCCCCCACCCCTCCCCGAATTAACATGGAACATTTTTAACACCATGAAGCTTGAAATGAATAAACTACAGTTTAATTTTAATTTATTAGGTTATGTTTTGTGATAAAACATATTTGCCAAGGTTTTTATGCATTTCCTATAATTGTCTGCCTTTATGCTATTTGGCTATATCAATTCATATATATTACTTGAGCCACACAACAATTTTTGTGTGGTAAGAAGAAAGTACTATTATATTAATTTAACCAATAGTTGCTTGGAAAATCCCAGGTTCCATAGTATAGTATAAATTTGTTTTCTTCTTTATTTTCTTTTAAATGTCACATTAAAAAAATATGAGGTCCCCACATCAACAACCTCTTCCATCATTGCAGCACACCCACTGCACCTGGCGAATACACTCTGGAGAACCACTGCAGCACATGGACAGTGGTCCACATTGTAGTCCACACTCTCCCCCAGTCCACCCAGTGGGCCACGATAGGCACACAACATTCAGCATTCATCCCTGCAGCACCACCAAGGATAACTCCAACTCCTGAAAATACCCCCACACCATATCTCTTCTTCCCTCTCCCGACCATCAGCAGCCACCGTGGCCACCCTCTCCACATCACTACTACAATTTCTTCCCTTACTAATCACAGTAGTTCCCCAGCAGAACACCAGTAAGTCCACTCTAATCCATACTCTATTCCTCCATCCTGCGGACCCTGGGATGGTGATGTCCAGTCCCCCTCTACATCAAGAGGGGCCTTAGATTCCACATGGATGATGGATGCAACTCTCCTGCTTGCAGCTGTAGGCACTCTTGGCTCCCTGGTGTGGTGGTTGACCCTCTACACCTCCCTGTCAGCTGGCCGGGGTAAGTCCAATAAACCAGAGGGTAGGAACTGTAAGTCTGCTGAAGCCCAGGGCCTGGCCGTCACATGGACAGTTCAGAGATTCAGATCTCCTGAGTACACACCAATCCAAATGCCAACCACAGGCCTGGTAAAAGTAACAGATGAGGCATGTGTAGAAAGGTCATATCTGAGTCCAATTCCATCACACTCAGGAACACGAACTCCAAAGTAGGGCCAAATGACATGGCCCTGAACTCCAGAGCCATCTGCCATGACCGTAGAACCTGTGGGTCTCTGTAGCCCTCAGGAGAACCAGCATCTGGGTTTCCATCTATCTTGGCTGTCTCTGGTACCCTGCTGAGGCGTGCATAAGCATCACCCCTCTGATGAATTGAAAATGACTTAAATTCACATCGAACCTATGGTGGTTAAACCCATTGCCTCTTTTCTCCAGTACTTCCCAGAATTCTCAAAATGTTGAAATGGGTCCTAGTTACTGCCCTCCCAAATTTGTAACCTCCACCAAATACTTGGTTTTATTGTAGCTCATGTCCTGTGGTTAGTTCTCTCTGCCCTAATTCTGAAGGAGGAATGCAGGTTGGTTGGGTTTGGCTGACTTATTGAAGTTTTGAGGACAATGGTTATAAAGCATCTTTACACAGCAGCGACATACCATGGAATATTCGACATCCTGGATGTAAACACTCCTTTGGTCTTTATTGTTCTGTTAACTGCATTTTTCCTTTTTGCCCATGTTGTCCAGGGACCTTGTCCTCATCGTCTTTCTCTTTTCACCTTTTCCTCTCCTCTCCCGTTTACCTCTTTTGCCTTAAACACATTCCTTTGCAAACCCAAAGTTTTATTTTTTGATGAGGAAATATTAAGCTTCCATTTCTTTTGGTTCCAACCTTTCTTTGCCTATCAAGGGATGAACGAATATACTTTGGAGAACAGATAGCCATTTTTTGGGTCTGACAGCTCAGCACACTGAAAAGCTGGCAAAGATTTTGGAATTATGATCTTTACTTTCTCCTCCTCCACCAATAAGTGGAATGGAACAATACAGAGTTTTATTTTTTCACTGATATTAAGTATGCCCCTTCTGTTAGCAAATAGGGAAAAAGATAATAATTTAACTAATAGTTTTTCCCTTGCAGCTATATTCCTCAATTTCACTTTGAAGAAACTGAGGATCAGAAATGATGGAACTAGCTTAATTGAAAGACATTTAAAAAGTATCTGAATATGAATTTTAGTACCTTTCCCACTGGAGCTTTCTTCCTGTTTTATGTCTTTAAACTGAATTTCAGTTATATTAGTGGAGACAGAAAAGTGTCATGCATATTCAGACCCACATAAATACAACATACATGAGTATACTTTTAAATGTATGTGAGAAAGTGTACTCTTATGTATAACTGCTTAAAAATTATGTGGAAAATGCTTGAAATTGCTCCAGAGCAGCTATTGTCCATTTTAAAAGAAACTCCTGTCAAACCACCATCAGTTGGGTGGGCGGTGCCAGTGCTTCTTCACAGAATCAGAAGGAAATAAGTGGTTTTCATGACGTGTGAAACCAACTTAGAGTGCTGACAGAACGAAGCGCCTGGGGACTGTTTCCTCTAGGGAGGCATCGTAAATAAGGGACATGGAGATGGGCCAGAGGGGCAGGACATTTGCACATTCTCTTTCGGTTCAGAGAATGATTGGCAAAGATTTGGTGGCAAAGATCACCTCCATTTGTGCTGACCCCTGGAAAGATGGAACCACTGTGGAGATTCTTCCTTCTGATCCTGACTCGTGTACTCCACAGGAAACACACCTGGGACTCGAGGGAAGATGAGATGAGGGAGGTGAGCTCCCGGAGGGGGCTCGACTCACAGAAGTGGGGACAGGGAGGTCTGACCGAGGCTGGCGGCAGTGGTCTAGACTATGGTGGTGGGACAAGGGACTCCTCGTATTTTCAAAGAGGAACCTGGGACTTTTTATATCATAGGACTTGGAAGATTTAAAAAATGTGTACTTCTGGCTCAGATATAAGACTTTCTAAGCCAGAATCTCTGAACACAAGTACTCTACACTTTTAGAACAATTTTTACACACAAAAATGTGAGAAAGACTGACATGAGTAAAGGTTTCTGAACTAAAGTAGAGTGGAGCTGGAGAAGCAAGAAAGCAAATTGTAACTTCAGAGAGAAGTAAAGTATTTCAGTAAATAACTGAAAGTCTAACAAAGTTAAGGCAGCTGGGCTAGCAGACTAACACCATTAGAATTCCTGAGCATAAGAAACCAGAGGGTTCCTAAATTAAAACATTATATATGAGCAAATTTAAAAATAAAAATCAAATATTTGATTTTGAGAGATAATGAATATTATATATATATGATTATGTGGACCCATTCATGTATAGATGAGATGTGTTAAGAAATTCCTCAACCAGAAATTTGTTGTTTTATTGTCAAAACCATAGCATTTTCCCACACTTCAACCCTATGCTTCCCATATAAAAATTTGAGGACAAAGACAGAACTTCTCTGCTTTCTGATGAAGAGAAGAATGTTGTCTCCAGCAGAGAGGAAGTCTGAAATTTTACCATATGGGATAGAAAAAAATGCTAGAACTAGTTGTTGAGAATAATAATATGGGGTCAAATGGCAGAAAAGTAAGTGGCTTTTTTAGATTAAATCTTGGGAAAAATAAGTGAAGATGACTGCAAGTTAACCCAGAGACACTGTGTAAATACTGTTAGTGAATACATATTTAATTATAAACACTCCCATTTTTCCAGAGGGAAAATAAGTAATGTCCATCAGAAGAATTGCCTATCTTTTGAAAAGCTGCAGTTAGAATGGATTCTTATTATGTTACTTAATAACGCATATACAATCTGCATGCTCAGACATGCTAAAATTGGTGTCAGAGAAAAGAATATCCTTCCAGAAAAAATTGTGATGGTTTATTCTTTGGACAATGATAGTAATATATACCTTGATATTTCTTTTTTTACCTTAGTTCACTGGAACTAAGAATTAAGTATTAAGTATTAAGTAACTGTAACTTAAGAATTAAGTGGTATAGAATATTATTTGTATTTGCTTTTTTCATAAATATTTGAATACATTTTAACTTAAATTTAATATTGATTTCGACATAGATCTCCAGTATTTTCGAGTTAAAAGTGAATCACTTTATTTTTAAATTAATGATAATCAATTAAGATCTTCCTCTTTTTAAAGCACATTTAGTCACCATGTCATTCAAGCATGTCCTCTGAAGAAAACAGACTCTTACAGGACTCTTCTGTTTCAACTGCTTGGTTCATGATGAAGAGTAACTGGTCTGAGCCTTGGCTCAGAGCCACTCTGATTGAATACAAAACCAGTGATGAGCGCCACTGAAAACTTATATAGTTCAAATCTCAATTTGGGAAACTATAAATCTGTTGGCAAGTTTTGTGTTCTAGAAGGACAAAGGCACTGCAATTAGATTTTCTGCATTTGGTCCTGGCTCCAATAATTATTTGTGTATGAGATTTACGTAACCTCTCCAAACCTGTTTCCCCTTCTGAAATGGGTAACATAACCTTAGCACCTGCCACCAAAGGCTGTTGTGAGAATTAAGTATAAATCCACGCAAAACACTTAGCACAATGTCTGGCTTACCAGCTCAGGAAAATTATCGGGAGCGCCCACAAAGTGGTCAGTGAAAATATCCCAGTGAGGTCTCTCTGCAATTGCAAATCGTATTTAACTTCTTAATGTAACCACATTTCATTTCTAAATTGAACTTTTTGAGGGTAAGACTACTATCCTTCTGATTTAAAAGTATTTGTTTCAGTAGGCAAAATTTGCAAAATATAGAAGAACAAAGTTGCCAATAATAATTATCATTTCCAACGCTCTGAGAAAATTGCTGTTACTATTTGGTGTTTTTACTTAATTTTCTTTTCCATGTAAATTGAAGAATAAAAAATACGTACTTGAAAAACCTACTTTGTAAATGAAAGGGCAGGCAGAGGCCCTGGCGCCCCTGCTGCTTACCAACCTAGAGCTCGTCTTCATCCAGTCCAGAAGGAACTTAACGCCTGAGCCTTGCGCACCTCTACGGTCCTCGCTGCATTTTCCCTGCAACACACCCACAAACACACACATGCACACAAACAACTTTCAAGCATAACAGCATCTGCCATTTTGTTTCCTTATTGTGTCCTATTGTTTCACTTTTTGTGTCTATCTACGTGCTGTTTTTCTTACCCAGAATTTCCTTCCCACTCTTCTCTACTTACACTTTCTATACTGTGGACTTTCTTAAATATTTCATAACTTTTCTGATTAAGATACCCTCAGCCTCTTATAGCTTCCATTAAATTCCATGTGTATGCTTATCATGATATCTGTTACACTGCATTGTAATTATCTATAGTTTGGGTTAATATATGAAAGGGGGACATATAAAATACTTCTAAAGAATTCTATTTTTGGCAGATTAGATATCCTGAAAGTTCCTCCAGATACAAATTATGTAAAACCCTGAATTAAATTGCAAGATTATGGAAGTGGGTGTCAGTTTCAGACTGTCAAAGGAACTGATTAGATGCAAAGGGTTGTACTTAGCCAGTGGGCTTACTTAGCACTATGGTTGCTTAGCATTAAGAAAAGATACAAAAAAGGAGTGTGGGAGCAGAATAACAACTGAATCAAGAAGCTTTCAGCATCTTAATTACTACATAGTATAAAATTCGGAATTGAAAGATGAAAATTGAAGTGCATGCAGATCGTGTCAACCCAAGTAAATGCCTACATACAGGAAGACAGCTTAAATATGGAGCTAGTTTTACAGCATTTGGAAGGGAGCATGCCTAGTTCTCATTGTTTAACATAATTATGGTCCACTTATTAGAAGTTTTCCAATATATACTCATCATTTTATAACCTTATCTTAAAAAATTCTTAAAAACCATCCATCAGTGTATAGGGGTCCTAGCGAGACCTTCATTAATTCCAATGGATACGATCTTTGAAATGATATTGTAAGAAGTTCAGTTTAACAGTCATACTTTCCTCAGTTATCAATGGGTGGGAAAAAGAAGACTTAAAATCCAGAAGTCAGTCCTTTTCTTCCAAAACGATTCATATACTCAGATGCCAAAACTGAAATAAAAATTGGTTTGAGGAAACAGACGTGGCTCAAACAGTTGAGTGTCCGTATCCTACATGGGAAGCCCTGGGTTTGGTTCCCGTGCCTCCTAAAGACAACCAGCAAACCATAAGCAAACAGACGAGGGAGCCGACACAGAGG
The DNA here is from genome assembly GCF_030445035.2 of Dasypus novemcinctus. Classification (NCBI taxonomy): domain Eukaryota; kingdom Metazoa; phylum Chordata; class Mammalia; order Cingulata; family Dasypodidae; genus Dasypus; species Dasypus novemcinctus. The sequence continues at coordinate 52,082,009 of NC_080695.1, read as the reverse complement.
AGCCAACTGTGGCTTAGTGGTTGAGTGCCAGCCTCCTGCATATGAGTTACTGGGTTCAATCCTTGGTCCTGGTATCTCACCAAAAAAAAAAAAAAAAACCAGATTAAGGTGGGTAAATGGGCAAGGAAGGTAGAGACAGTGCTAGGGGAATTTGCCCATACCCATTGACTAGCTTAAGTTTTAAAGGCAATGGATGGAGCAGATGGAAATGCTAGCAGGTGCTGCACCAAGTGAGAAGTTTGATCAGGGACCTCCTCACAAAACTAGGGCTCCTGACAATCTATGCTATTGATGTCAGAGAGGAGAGAAAATGCCGTGGCAGTTCAGATAATCTGATACTGAAAGACAGTCCTAAGCAACTTCTGTTCTGAATTTATATTAACCCGAACCACCCAAAATAACAGAAGTTGGGAAAGTAAATTAAAGTTTTGCCTGAAAAATTCAAATGCTCTTAGGAATGCACCATCAGATCAGGCATCACAAAAATATCACACGTAATGCTGAATGAATAAATGAACAAATGATTAATACATATATTTTAATAAATGAACATATAAATAAATATAATTTTAGTATAAAACCAGAACCAAATGAAACATGGGCCTTTATGTGAGAATCAGTGGAAATCGCAGCAGAGTAAAAAAAGTGAAACTATATGTACTTTAATAATTATAGGAAGAAAAGTGAAATAATTTTGTTGAATGTGTTTAATGAAATAAAAGAATCTAGGGAATGAACAATTAAAAAGTCAAGCAAAAATCATTAAGTATATTGTAAAAGAACCAAAGTTAATAGAACTAATAGCATAGTTTTACACTCACACGATTTGACATTCTCAGCTATCTACTCTTTTTTGTGGTTATTCTATAAATTTTAATATGAACTTATTATTTGACAGGTCTAAACTTACCCACTATCACAACCCACCTTTTAGCAATGCACTGGTAGAAGACGCACACACTTCAATTCCAGAATTTCATTATTTCTCAAGCAAAAATAAATCCACACTTAGAAATGCATAATAAAATTGAAGAACACATGCACACACACACATATACATTATCAGCCATTTTTAAAGTATCCAAAGAGAAAAGATAGATTATTGACAATGAAGTAATTTGACCAATGGGCTGATTCACAACAGCAAAAACAGAAGATAAAAGATAAGATAAACATTGCTTTACAGTTTTGAAAATCAAAATAATGTTGTACAAAATGTAATTATATTTCAACGAAAAGGGAGCTATCAAAATATTTTCAGACAAACCTAAAACTGAATATGTTTAAGACATGTAGATTCCAAATAGAAGCAACTGTAAAAGGTGTATTTGCAGATAAAGAGATATTCTCCATGGAAGCTCTGAGATATAAAAATAAATGAAGAGCTGAGAAAGTGATAAATTCCCATGAAAAAACAAGCAAAACATATACTATTTAAAATAATAATCATAAAAACTATTTTGTGGAGTTAGATGAAAGATGATAGTACTAAAATTTGAAAAATAGTATTGTATAAGTTGCATTTTTTTGGTAGGAGGAAGATGATGTTACATTTAAACTTTTATAATTTCATGTTAAAATTTCACAGTAACTACTAAAAGAGTAGATAAATACTGAAAAATGAATGCAAGTTTAAAAAAAGAATGAAATCGTATGCATTTAACAAATAGGGAAGAAAGAGAAAAAAAAGGGAGAGGAAAAGGTGGCAAATTTTGAAAACACAAAATGTTGGTACTAAAAAATTAATATATATTACAATCATATATTTTAATTGGTCCTGAGTCCCAGCTGCACATTTTGCCAGATTACATACTTGATATTTCAGCCATAATATTGTTAAGTCCAGTTCACATTTGAGAGGCCTAAGATGTTTTCCTATAAGCAAGTAAGCTAACAAGTTGGCCTCCTTATAGACACACATATTATTAGATATTAACCTACTTCTAACATGTATTTTAGAAAGTTATATAGAAGTCTAACTTATATAAAACATACAATTATAGAACATTATACAATTATAATTTACATTATCTATTCAACAGGAGCCTCGGACCACTGACGCACAGCACACACCTATTTCCTCACCCAACAATCTCACGAGTTCTGGCTCCCAATGATAGTTCACGCAGAGGGAGGTGCTGAGTGTTTCACCTGTCCACCCAGCAGTGCTTGAGCCACGGGAGAGGAGTCCCCAAAGCATGGCACTGGGAGCTTACACAGGACAGCTGTCACTCTGCTCCTCCATCCAGAGAAAGAGGGCACGAGTTAAGGAGACTGAAGGAAACACAGGAAGGAAGGAAAGAAGGGGGGAAGAAGGGAAGGAAAGAAGGGAGGAGGGAAGGAGGGAGAGAGAGGGCCAGAGGGAGGGAGGGAAGGAGGGAAGGAAGGAAAAGGAAAAAAAACCTTAGTTTGGAATGTAAATAAATCCTCTCCAGGGAGAGGAAAAGAAAGTCCCGGGTTTTTATTATCTTTCATCTGCAGACAATAGTTCCAAGGTAGAGGGGGAAGTTCTCCTCTAGGTTTATGTTTTCTGGAGTATAAGCAAATGCTTTCGGGGAAGATAAAACTTTAAATCTCTCTCAAACAACACACTACCTCCATCTTTCAAGCTGTGTTTGCCACTCAAGCTTCCTTTAAACCAGGTGACAATGTTCTTTGCTCAGAGAGCCCTTACTGGGAAGAAACGTAAATATTCATGGCACATTTTCTCCTGACAATAGGTTGAAAGTAAAAGACAGAAAATATTTGCCAAGAAAATACTAATCAACATAAAACCGGCATAATGATATTAAAATAAGACCACAAAGACTTTAAGGAAAATAAGAGTACACACTGGCAAAAGGTTAAAATTAAGAGAAAGCTAGAAATAAATATTTATGCAATGAGAAACTAACTTCAAAATATATAAAGCAAATATTGCCCGACCTACAATTCTGTCAGACATGAAGTATTTTACTATGGATATTTCTGCAATTCATCAAACAGACCAAATCCCAGTTAAAGATAGAGAATAGTCAATAAATTTAAGATAAAAAATGAACTCATTTTTATAAAAGTTTTACAATCTACATAAAATATCAAAAGAATCAACAAAAAGATATTAGAATTAACAAGGAACAATAGCAATTTCAGAAGCTATAGATCTAAAAATTGCATCAATTCCACTTCTGTGCACTAGAATCATGAAGATTAAATGTGATTTTTATAAGAATCACAAAAACGTAAAATATCTAGGAATAAAATTTATTATGTGAATCCTGTATGCAAAACTTATTATCTGAATTGAAATATAAAATATATTATCTGCCTATTAAATATAGTTACATATAAATATATTTATAGACACCCTAAATAAATGAATACAAATGTATGCATGTGCGTATGTGTCTGGGTATATGCCATATTCATTGATAAGAAGATTCAGTAGAAGATTGTTTATCTACAAATTGACCTATAAATTGAATGCAAGCACATTGAAATTATAGTAAAAATAATCCTAACCAGGTATTATAAGGAATTTTAGCATTTTCATTCTAAAATTTAGAGCTGAGAAACTCTTACTAATAGTTCGGATGGGATAGCGTGGACGGGACAATGCCACCACCACGAAACAAAACAAAACAAAACAAAAAAACAATTCAGACACAATTTTAAAGAAAGACTTAGAAGCATCGGAGAAGCAGAAGGTCTAAGGCAATGAGAACTGCAGGGCGTCTTCCAGAGGCAGAGCTTTGGACAGGTTGACTCCTGCAGCTGCGTTTACCTCGGGATGTTCCTGAACGGGAGCCTTTGCGCCGAAGGTGGGAGAAACAGAGTCAGAGGCTGGGGCTGGCCGAGGAGGGTCGCTAGCTGCTCATTCCCTGAGGTCGCTTGTCAAATCCTGACACTGTCCAGAACGCCAGCGGCAACCCCAAGACCAGGGCTTCTGGGAGGCAGAGGGAGTTCTCGACAGTTTCACAATTCCAAGTTAGGCTGTAACATCTAGAACCGCGGCGGGCAGTGCCTTCCAGGGGAGGCGGCGCTGGTAGTTCACGCTCTGCGTGCAGGTGTCCAGCCGCAGGCGGTTTAGCAGCGCTGTAACCCGGGCCAACTCAGCAGGCACCTGATGAAACCGGAGGTCACTGGTGGTTTCCCTGACTTCCCTTTTTTTTTAGCTATTTCAGGTGAGAGGATAAATGCAGGCCCTGTTATTCCATCTTGGCCCAAAGTGGAGCCCCATGGCAGCACTCTCGGTGATAGCCTGTTTTTAAAATGTCTGCGAACAATTTATTTTTTCATCAGTTGTAGAAAGGATGAGTTGTGATGTGGTCATACCATAGCATTCTGTATGGCAATGAGAAAGAACCAAATTACACCCAGAGACAAACACAGGCATAAATCGCAGAAATGTAGTGCCAAATACAAAAAGCGAACTCAAAAACATTACATGGTCTATGGTACAATGTATATAAATTTCAAAACTTATCTATGGTGTTAGAAGTCCAATAGTTGTTACTCCCAGATGGGGTTAGTGGCAAGAATGGGACTTAATGGTACTCCTAGGCTTCTGGAATCTTATTTTTCATGATTTTGGCATTGGTATATGGTTATGTTACTTACGTGGAAACATAAAACTGTAGAATTTAGCTTGGATGACCTTCTGTTATCCTTTTACCCAAGTGAAAAGTTTTATAAAATTATATATAAGTGCAGGCATGGAATAAGGCTAAAACGGATTATTTTTGTAAAAAAATTGTTTAAATTGCTAATGGCAGGTTCTACCAGATCTCAATACTTATTTTAAAGGTCTAGTAATTGAGAGAGTACTACATTAGCATAGAGTTAGAAACAGATATCAAGGGTTCAGAAGAGAAAGTCCACTCAGACATGAATATCTGGTAAATAACATAAAGGAAACAAGTTACTGCATATCCTTGGGGAAATTTTTGACTACCTGAGAAAGTGTTTGAAGCAATTGGTCCTTCATATGAGCATTAAAAAAAGGAGAAAAATTAAATTTTAACTTTTACAAAGTTTGACAATTTCTATTTTAAGTGTGTTAAGGAATTAAAAATGAAAGGCAAACTTTAAAAGCTTAAAGAAAACATGGTTGAGTAGCTTTTTAATATTTGATTTGGCAAATATTAATAAGAATTAAAGTGTTCAAAATGTAAATGAAAGTATTTTTTAATTTATCTGTATTAAAATTAAAAGCTGCTGTTCCCTAAAAGATTCCAAAAGGAAAGTAAATAAAATTTACAAATTAGGAGAATATATTTGTTACATATTACAGAAAAGGATTCGTTCCAGAAATATATTTTAAAAACACTGTTAATAATAAGTTAAAAACAGTAAAAAATTGGCCAAAATATTTGAATAGATATTTCACATTAGAGGAATTAGAAATAACTAAAAGAACATGGTGCTGTTACTTAACCTCATTAATAAGTGGTATTCATTAGTGAGGAAATATCATTTAATAACCAAGAATCTGCCAAAAATTAAAATTTTGGGGAAGCAGATGTGGCTCAACTGAGAGAGCGACCGCCTAGCATATAGGAGGTACAGGGTTTGAACCCAGGGCCTCCTGGCCCATGTGGTGAGCTGGCCCATGCGCAGTGGTGCTTCATGCAAGGAGTGCAATGCAGCGCAGGAGCGTTCCCTGCGTAGGGGAGCCCTTTGCGCAAGGAGTGCGCCCTGCAAGGAGAGCCACCCCCGTGTGAAAAAAAAAAAAAAAGCACAGCCTGCCCAGAGTGGTGCTGCACACACAGAGAGCTGATGCTGCAAGATTATGCAACAAAAAGAGACAGATTTCCAGTGCCGCCGAGAATGCAAGCGGACACAGAAGAACACAGCAAATAGATACAAGAGAGCAGACAATGTGGGGGTGGGGGTGGGGGGAGAAATAAAATTAAAAAAAACCTTTCTAAAAAAAATTTTTCTGGACAATAGCAAACATTGTAGAGGATATGTATAAACCAGAACTATGATAGTCTGCTAAAGGGAGAATGATTTTTTTTCCAAATAATTTAGATTACAATGTGGTGCTATCTAAGCTGAAAAGGTATATAACCTAATACTCAAAAATTCCACTCAAAGTATATCCCTTTGGGATAACTTTTCACCTGTATATGTACCATAAGATATATAGCACACAAAACAAAACTGTTTGTGATGAAAAAAAAAATACCTGGTAACAATTTACATATTTATTGGGAAGAAAAAAACTATATAAATTTGATTTTTTCATACCATGCAATATTATACATCAAATGGCGGTAAAAGTTCAGGTTCATATTTAATACGGTAAATCAAGAAAACCTAAAATGAGTAAAAATGCAAGGTACAGAAGAATACAGCATATCTTCTTGCCTCACTTAAAGTTCAAACGTTTTAAAAATTAAACAATATATACCTTTAGGACTACATGTAATGATGAAGCAACATTGTTTTTAAAGTCGGAAGAAAAAACTCAAATTTTAGGCAGGTCAGAGAAGAGTAAGGGGGACATGTTCACGCAGGGTCAAATAAGAACCGCGGGATTTACTGATAATTGTTTTCTTCAGCTAGTTAGTAGGTGTGTGGACACTCACACAAAACATGCAGACTTGTGCTTAACCTATGAGACCTTTTGGCTTTTTGTAGAAGACTTTCACAGAAGGCTATGGAGAAAGCTTTAAAGACCTTGAGATATACAAAGCTCCTATTTGGATTTTTATTCCCCTTTCTGGCTTAAATGTAGTGAAGAACACACACGTCTTTACCTATATTCCATTATCACATTGTAGGGGGATAAACATATTATATAAATAGACAATGGGAGGCCAGCCAAACTTAGAAAAGCCAATTAAAATTCAGAGGCATTTTTGTCATAAACATTTCAAAAATAAACTTACTCATACAGGAAAGCAATCAGCAATTTACTTCATTAGGGCAAGTTGTTTTATTCTTCAAGTTACAATTTTTGATTTTCCTATTTAAAGACACATTTAATAGCTTTGTCAATTATTTGGTCATAAGAAATCAGAATTCCCAGTATCCATTTCAACACACACCACACTTTGTTCCCAGGTTTATCCAGAGGATTGGTTTACTTTTCACTGAAACTCCATTTGATTGAAACATACTAACATGTTCTATTACAGTCAAACACCCCTTCGGGATATTAATCAGCATAGGGGAATTAGAATACTGATTCTGGGGTGTCCTAAGAAGATTATTGTGACACTATGAAGAATTATTCACTGCCCTGTGATCAATGTTCTCTTCCTTCAATGATGTGATTATGATACATAGGAACCTAAAATAATTTTAAGAAAATTCAGAAAACTTTAAGCATGAAGAAAATTTTGGATTTCTCTCAGGAACTTAGATTTTTGTTTGCCTCTTAAACTTACTCTCCTCTTCAGGGTTCCAAAGGAAGTTTGGCAAAACTTCTTACATCTTATATATTGTCTATTAAATTGTTAGAATTTCTGTCTGACAGAAAAAATATGTGAACAATTCAATATATAACTACTATACTTTTAGCTCAGCCCTATTATTCTATTTCTAGAGTTGATCTCTAATTCATTGGTTGAATTGACAAACATGAATTGTATAAAAGTTGTATTGGTTGTTGTTTTTTTTTCTAACAGTAAACACTCTGCTATTTACAAAGCTAAAAATTTATGTTCTGAACCAGAAATTGAAGCTTCCGTTCATCATTTCCTTAACAAATATGCCTTTTAGCATATTTGCTCTGTGAGTACTCCTAGCATCTTCTTTGACAAGTGTCTGCATTTGTTTTGGACAGGCATTGGCCTTATTAGAGAAACCATCCATTTAGATCAATATACCTCCTAAAACAATTGTCAACTCAGCCAATATTCTCTCCTTTAACTCTGGAATACTATGCAATTGCTGAATAATTTTACCACCCAGTATTTAAATTTTCTCTATTTTAAACCAATTTCTGCCACCTTGGGGAATATTTGCCACTATAAGTTGTTGCTTTAAATATCAGAGTTAAAAAGGATACTTTTTTTTTTTTGAAAAGCCAATTATCAAATTCATTTGGAAGGGTGAGGTTCCAAATAGCAAAAAATGTCTTAAAAAAGAATGACGTTGGAGGTCTCTTTTCCTGATTTTAAAGCATATTACTTAGTAATAGTGGTAAAACAAACAAACAAATGAAACAAACAAAAAAAACCAACAAAAAAACCCCAAAACCCTCCATGAAACTGGCATATAGACAGGTTGACCAATGGAACTGAATTGAGAACTCAGAAATAGACCCTCACATCTACGGTCAAGTGAGTTTTGGTAAGGCTGTCAAGACCACCCACCTGGAGCAGAACATTCTGTTCACCAAATGATGCTGGGAGAACCGGATAGCCATATTCAAAAGAAAGGAAGAGGACCCCAATCTCATACCTGATACAAAAATTAAATCAAAATGAATCAAGGTCCTAAATATAAAAGTTCAATCATAAAATTACTAGAAGAAAATGTAAGAAAATATCTTCGAGATCTTGTGGTAAGTGGTAGTTTCCTAAACCTTACACCCAAAGCATGAGCAAAAACAAATAGATAAGTGTGACCTCCTCAAAATTAAACACCTTTGCAACTCAAAGGACTCTGTCAAAAGGGTGAAAAGGCAGCCGACGCAATGGGAGAATGTATTTGGAAATCACATATCCAATAAGAGTTTACAATCCATGATATATAAAGAGATACTACAAATCAACAACAAAAAGACAAACAACCTGAATAAAAAATGGACAAAAGATCTGAACTGCCAATTGTCCAAAGAAGAAATACAAATGGCAAAAAAACACATGAAAAAATATTCAACATCACAGCGATTAGGGAAATGCAAATCAAAACTACAGTGAGATATCATTTCACACCTATTAGAATGGCCACTATTAAAAAGTCAAAAAACTATGAGTGTTGGCGAGAATGTGGAGAGATAGGAATGCTTATTCACTGTTGGTGAGAATGTAGAATGGTACAGCCACTGTGGAGAACTGTTTGGCAGTTCCTAAGAAGTCAAATATAGAGTTGCCATGTGGCCCTGCAATACCACTACTTGGTATATACCTGGAAGAACTAAGAACAGTGACACAAACAGACATCTGCACACGATTGTTCATAGTGGCATTATTCACAATTGCCAAAAGGTGGAAACAACCCAGATGTCATCAACTGATGAATGGATGAACAAATTGAAGTCTATTGACACGATGAAATATTATACAGCTGTATGAAGAAAGGAAGTTGTGACGCATATGTCAACAAGAATGAACCTGGAGGACATTATGTTGAGTGAAGCAAGCCAGACACAAAAGGACAAGTGCTGCATGATTGTGCTATTATGAACTAAATATATTGTATAAATTTATGAGTTGATAATTAGAATACAGGTCACCAGAAAATAGAAGGAGGGTAGAGAATGGAAAGCTGAGGGTTAATCTGTGCAGATTGGTAAAAAATTTGTTTGTAAATCTTTGTAAATAAATAGAACAGTGAAAGCATATCATGATGTTCTTAACTAGCAGAGCTATTATATGGGCATGACAGTGGTTGAAAGGGAAAATCTAAGGTCATCTATACTACTAGAAGGAAAGCCGAAAAACATAACATGGTACTTAGGACAGAGTGAAACCGCATGTGAAATACAAAGCAGGTAATATTGCATCTATAAGACAGTTTTTACAAAATATAACTATAAATAAACTCCTGAGATGGAAAGAGCATAGTAGATATGTATGGAAGGGGAAGTAGAGATATTGAGAGGTGATGAGTTTGTTTGTTTCTTGTCATTATTATTGGAATAATGAAAATGCTCTAATAATGAATGAAGTGATGAATGCACAACTATGTGACTGATTATACATTTTGGATGGATTTATGTTTTATTAATATGTATCAATAAAATTGATTTGCTAAATAAGGGGTACGTTTTTTAAAAGCACATTCGCAATATGTCCCAAATAGTCCATTCTTAAAATTCTCACTATTGAGAAATGTTTGTATTAATGTATGCCGAACGGTTTTATCAAACCCAGGATGCCTCTTAAACTCTCTGGCTCCTTCATAAACATCTCAGCACATGACGATTCACTACATGTAGCGTCCCTAAAAATACCCCTGTGACCTGTATCATTATCTTCTTTCTCATAGCCACTTTTGCTGTAGCATACTGCTGTCATGCTCTGTCACTTGGACTGCTGAAAACGGTCTCCAAACTACTCTTTGTGTTGCAATTCTTGACCTGATTCAATCTGTTCTGTAAAGTACTATTAAAATGAGTTTCCTAAAGATAAATCATTGGGTGCCTTTTCCCTAAGTATGTGTCCTTAGTGTGGCATAAAACACACTCATGCCCCAGAACATGCCTGTTTCTTCACTCCATTCTTCTCACATTTTGATGCATCTTTCAGTTTAAGTCATTATCATCATCAAATATTGACAATATTTATTTAGCCCAGACTAAGTGCTACATGTCAAGATATCCTTTTTGTTTTAATTAACTTATGCAATTATTACAATAATCTAAGGGATGCATATTTTAAACCCTTTTAATAGACGCATAAATTCAGACTTAAGAGACCACATTAACTTACCCAAAGCTACAGCCAGAGTCAGTAATGAACCTCACGTGATTCAAAAGGGGAGGGAGAGGGAAAAATGTTGTAACATGGGGACATTTTCAGGGCATTGGAATTATCCTGCATGACGTTGCAATGACAGATACAGGCCATCATATATTTTGTAATAACCTATAAAATTGTGTGGGGCAGAGTGTAAACTCTAAACTATGGTCCATGGTTAGTAGCAATGCTTCAATATGTGTTCATCAATTCTAACAAATGTACCACATTAACGAAGGATGTTGTTAATGTGGGAAAGTGTGGGAGGGGGAAGGGTTGGGTATATGGGAATTCCCTTATACATTTTCTTTTTCCTTATTCCCTCTCCCCCCACATTGTCTGCTCTCTGTGTCCGTTTGCTGTGTGTTCTTCTGTGTCTGTTATGCTTTCATTGGGTGGCTCTGGGAACCCATCCTGGAACCTTCCGGAGTGGGAGAGAGGCGATCATTCTTTTGCTCCACCTCAGCTTCCTAGTTCCTTGCATCTCAAATTGTCTCTTCTCTGTGTCTCTCATTTGTTGCATCATCTTGCTGCGTCAGCTTTCCATGTGGGTGGCTCCACTCCCGGGCAGTCTGCTTTCCTGCAGGGGGCTGCACCCCTTGCACGGGGTACACTCCTTGTGCGGGGGGCACTCCTGTCTGGGCGACACTCCTTGCGTACGGCAGCACTCCACATGGGCCAGCACTCCACATGGGCCAGCTCGCCACACAGCTGGGTATCGAACTCTGGACCTCCTATATGGTAGGTGGAAGCTCTTTCCATTGAGCCATATCTGCTTTCCTCCCTATATTTTTTATGTAACATTTATGTAATCTAAAGCTTCTTTAAAAATAAAAAAAATTTTTTAAAAAGCCAACACTCTTACTAATGGCAATGCTATACTATTTATAGATTTACAATTTTGACCCATCCTCTATTATTTTACATCTTCCAGGATTCAGCTTGTGAGAAACTTCTTTCAAGAATCCTTTTCTAATTTATTATTAAGCTAATTGTTTGGAAAAATATTGAGCACACACCTTTTGTAATCTCACTGTATTTTGCACCTCTTTTGGTTTTCCAAACTTCATTATATGAACTGTGTTTTCTTATGGATAACTTTTCCCAATTCTATGGTAAAATGATAATGAATAAAGTCAATGATTATGTATATATATATTGTTGCTAAGCTGAAAATATACTTTCATGGCAAAGATTATCATTTGCTGTAGGTAATAACCTTCCTTTCTTTAAGATATTAAATTTTCCTTTGTTGTGTGAAATGGTGATAAAATTTTAAATATTCTTAAAAATAAAACTATACACTTATACACTATGAATTCCCCAAATAAATTATGATTAAGTTGTGAATTCTAATAATCTGAAAATTCCCATTCTACATAAAAGTATTTTTAATTTAAAATATGAGTTTATTTTAATTATTTTAAAATTTATATTAATTTAAAAATTTAAGGTATATTTTAATCTAATTTTGTTATCTAGAAACGTATTACAGTTAAAATGTTTAATTAGATTGATTTGTATCTCCTTTAATTTTGGTTTTATTAAATCGAATTTTATTAGAGAAGTTGCAGGCTTACAGAAAAATCATGCAAAAAATAGAGTTCCCATATACTCCCATTATTAACACCTTACAATAGTGTGGTTCATCTGTTACAAATGAGGAAAGAATATTATTATAACTGTACTATTAACTGTAGTCCATGGTTTATATTAGTGTTTCTTGTTGTTTTTTTTAAATTTTCCCTTAGTAACACATATATAGCTTCATAGTTCCCCATTTAATCATATTCAAATATATATTTCAGTGTTAATTGCATTCACAATGTTGTGCTGCCATCAGCATTCTCCATTGTCGAAACTTTTCTATCACCCCAAATAAAAACTCTGTGTATTTTAAGAACTGACTCCCGTGCACTACCTCTACCCTGACCCCTGGTAACCTATATTCTAGTTTTTGACTCTACAAGTTTGCTTATTCTAATTATTTCACATCAGTGAGCTCATACAATATTAGTCCTTTTGTGCCTGGCTTATTTCACTCCACCTGATGTCATTTTGCTTTTTAAAATTACCCTTTGGTCAATGACAATGGTGTGGCTGGTTAACAAAATAAATGTTTTAAAATTTCTCATTGAAAATTAAATATGAAATATTCTTTTAACTAAAAGCATGAATGAATGCATTTAATCTGAAAATTTCACTATAACATGCATGTAAATATAGTCCCCTTTTCACTTATGTTCTATTTAAAAAGGTGACATTGTAATTTATAATTAATTTGTTAGTTGAGACTATGGCTCTAATATGACTATGAATATATTGGGATATATCTTGAATTATAAAATACTTATTGGTTAAGGTTTAAAATTAATTAGGATAGAAATGTTTGTGGAAACAGAATTAAGATCTGAATACACTGAATTATTTTTTGTAGAATCTTATATTTATCTATGTATAGTTTATTTACTAGAGTGAAAGTTCTTATAACCCTGGGGTCAGTATTTCTATCTTGCAGCACCTTTTTAAGTAACGTTGCCTTGAATGGAAAGACATAAGATTTCTTTCAAAATCCAAATATTCTGTAAAATGTTGGAAAACTCTGTTTCCTTGCATAGAGGACTTTTAAAAACTTAACACTACGGCTATTATTTCTACAATTACTAATACTTGTCTTTTACATTACCATGTAATGTTTTGTATGTAATATGCCTCCTTTCTTGCCATAAACACATGTTGCAACAGATGGGGCAGGCTTAATTATTTCACTTTAAGAGCAGAAGAAAGTGAAGCTGAAGGAGATAAAACACTTGGTAAGAATTCAATTACGAAGTTAAGGAATCAGAATACTGGAAATGGAAAATAACTATTTTGTCAGCCTGGCTATTCTATATGCATAGCACCGTTATATAAGTGCTTCCTTCTAGTTCTACTATTTTCACACAGCAGGAGTATGAGTGCCCTACACATAGAGCTTGGTTTTGCTTTATGTTTGTTTGTTTTTAATGATAATCAAGGAAAGTTAGCTTAAGCAGACCAGACTGCAGTTTATTTTTGGAGAGGCCCAAATCAGAATCCTTTTCCAAACTTATCAGATAACTGTTACTTTGGTAAATATGATAACAAATAGCTAGAATAGTTTCATTTAGAAGTAAAATTTACTGGCAACTCTTTTATCATTACCCAGAGCTTAATGCATGGACATTCTGAGCGTATTTTGGGTTTCTAATTACCCTTTTTTTAGGGCTAACTGAAGATCAGCTCAGAATGAAAAACAAATGCTTGTCAGGACTTCATTCTTCTCAAGGAAACAGAGATTCTATTTAAAACCTACAGATGTTCTTTAACTGCTGAGGCAACATAACATGTGAACAAGTGAGAGAGGACCAGACCTTTCTAGAAATTGCAGAACACCTGTATGTTTCTCTAAATATATTTTGCCATCTTAGAAAATAGATATTTTCAAAATTTGGACCCTTCCCATGTCCAAATGGGCCCCCAAACAGTAAAAAGATATAAAATGAAAACAGCTTTTAGAGATCATCAGAGAGATGAAACTGTTTTGAGTTGGCGTTCCCCTAATCACAAAATTAAGATCTAGGACTAGAGCTCAAAAAGTCTGACATCACTTTATGATCATATATTATTCAACCCAGATGTTTCTCCTGAGATTCCTTCTTATCCTTTCTTCCCTCACCTGCTTTTCACTTAACCAGTAGGAATTGTGATGTTTTTAGTCATACAGGATTAGCTCAGTGGGAAACTAAATAAGAACCCCAAAGAGCAGGTGAGTTAAAAAAAAAAAAAGAAAGAAAAAGTACAGGTTTACGTGCAAGAATTCCAGAGAGGCATCACGGCTGGAGGTTCCCACGGGCCACTACTAATCTTTACATATTTGGTTTCATATTATGACTTACACTGGCCTGGGATCTTGAGCCTTCAAAGGCCCCTTCCTTCATTAGAATAAAGAGTTAACAGTTATATTTTAGTATGGCCGTGGTATAAAGATGAATATAATCCAGGCTGGCTTTATTATTACTTATTAATTATTTTTCTATTTATGTTTTATTTCTGATTTTAAAAGAAGCTAAATGGAAAAATTTTTGTGGGTCTATAAAATTATCATGGAACTTAGATCCTGTGGCTAATGTATAAACTGCCCCTTTGAGTACTAATACATTTTACTCATTAGGGTTAGGGATTTTATTCTTTAAAATTTTGTTTTGAAAATTCACTACTTTCCCTTTGATTAGGAAGCTGAAATGACTAAAACATTAACAGCATTTTTGCACAGATGTTTAACCTGCACTCTACATTGCTGTGGAAAAAGTCCAAGTCCTTTTATGCATGTTAAGTTATTTAATTCTTTTACAAGCATAAGAGGAGGGCCTCATTTCATTGTATCTCTTCTGGCTACTTCTGCTGCATAACACATTTCCCCAGAGGTAAACATTGTTTAACAAAACGTTGTTTGACAACACCTCTTTTAATTTGGTCACACCTTTGTCAGTTAGCAATTTGGGAAAGGCTGGCCTGGCAGCCCTTGCTTGTGGTGATGCACGCAGTCAGTCAGCTAGCAGGCAGGCCTGAAGCCTCTGATGCTCCGACTGGACGCATTTCCAGAACGGCTCCCAATCATGGCTGGCAGCTGACGCTGGCTGTGGGCTGGGGTGCAGGTGAAGCGGACTGGAGTGACAGCAGGTGACTCTCAGGGGAGTTGGGTTTCTTACACGTGGGCAGGTTTCTGCCAGAGCAGGCAGAGAAAAACAGGTAGAAGCACTGTGACTTTTCTGAAATACCCTTGCAAAGTGGAAAGTATCACTTCTGGTTACAAGGAAATTATTAAAGCCAGATCAGAGTCAAGACAAGGCATGTGGGCGGAGAGCTAAAGAATTCATTGACCTGTTTTAAACGGTCACAATTCCCACCTGATGGTTGAGAAATCTGGCAGAGAGAGGTAAAGAACTTTCTAACCATTGCACAAGGCAAAGAAAGAACGATGGCAGAGTTGAGTAGTTGTGTCAGAGAAAGACTGGTTCCCCAAGCCCGCAATATTTACTGTCAGTTCTTTGAGGAAAGCTTGCTGAGCCCTAGCTTAAAGGAACAGGTGTTACGAGAGAAAATAAGGCATTACAATAAGAGAGGTGAAGTAACTCGCCCAATGTTACCAAGTGAATTAGGGTAAGAGCTGGAAAGAGAATAAAAGCAATTTTCCTAAACTGAGCATTCATTCCCCTTTTGTATTTTCTGTATAGCTTTATTCTACTGATAGTTGCATTGTGTTGGACAAGGGTCATCGCATAGAACAGATAAAAATTACAGAAGCATCATGCTGTGGTGGAAAGACCATACATTTGAAATAAAAAACAAAACAGAAAATACCTTCTATCGGTAATTATCAGAAATTTATGAGTGATTCCTCATTTGTCAGATAAGAATTTTCATTCTTAATTACTGCATCTAAAGTATATTGGATCTTAATGCATGTTAGTTTTCTTTTTAGAAATTAATGTGGCCTCGTTTATGTTTTATGCAGAATTGGTGGATTAACTATATCGAAATGATCAAAATAATATAATACGATACTGAAAACCCAGGTTTTGACTTTGTAGACACAAATAATTCAAATGACCAAAGTAATAAATAAGAGGCAGTTTTTAATATTCAGATCTCATTGAGGTCAATCTTTAGACTTACAAATAGTGAACTTTTGAGGAATCCAGGGAAACAATCAGCATAATTATTTACTTCAAGTGAAGCATCAGAATAAAATGACTAAGAGACATGAAAAGGAAACTAGATTTGAAAATCCCAAAGTTAACAAAAATCATGGGACAATCACTCATAATTTAATTTTATCTACTGAAAACATACAGTGTTCAATCAATGATAAGCAATTCTGGAGAAATAAGGAACACTCTCCAGACTGGTTCTTGTTGTTCTCACATTGAAGAATGGATGTGGTTTTGAGAAATTGAGCTAAACAAATTATACATGGAGTATAAAGTAACCTTGTTATCATGTATGTATTGAATTGGATATTTTGTAATTGGTGAAATTATACTTAATAAGAGCATTATATAGCATGTTGATTGTTTAAAAAAATGAATTTTTTTCTTTGAATGAGAAAACCTTTTCTGGATGAAGTAGCAAATTAACCATATGTATGTATATGTACATATTATATAAATTGTGTATATATAGGTATATATATATATGCATATCTATGAAAACACTGACACCTTTTCTTTACTCTTCTTAACTTGTTTAGAGTTTTTAAATTCTTCTCTATGTTATTTTCTTTCCTTACCCTTTCTAAACCCCTATCTTATTTTGTCAGGCTGCTATGACAAATACTACAAACTTGTTTTGGCGTAAGCCTCAAGAATTTCTGTACTCATGGTTTCCGAGGCCAGAAGTCCAGATCAAGGCATGTTGGCAAGACCACACTTTTTTTTGTGAGACCGGCAGAGCTCTGGCACTGGCTCAACAGCAATCCTTGGGGATTCTTGGCTTGTATCCAAGCCTTGCCTCACATGGTGATGTCCTCTTTTGGTTCTGTTGACTTCCGGCTTCTTGGCCAAAGTAAAAAGATGCATATGGGTGAGTCCATACACATAGAAACAAATGATTGGATAAATAAGTAAATGGTGAAGAAGAGACACGTTTCCTAGGCATTATAATTAAAGATAATTTATGTAACTATTCTGCCTTCATAGAGAGGGCACATAATCCCCCCTTCTTGGAGTGTGGTCTGCAGTTGCTTGCACTGTGACTTCCATCCAAAGAGTAAGGTATGGAGGAGGGGAAACAGTAACTTCACAGGGGGGATACCATGACACACGCTAGCTCACCGGGTGATGGAGGTCGACATCAACAATGGTAGGTCATGCTGATATGATGTGGTGCAACAACACTCTACTTCTGTAAAACACACAATCCCAATTTAACCATGAGGAAGACACCAGGAAAATTACAGCTGAGGGACACCTTGCAATTCATGTGCCCAGTACAGTATTCATCAATTGTCAAGGTCCTAGTAATCAAGGAAAGTCTGGGAAACCATCACAGCCAAGAACAGCTGAGGAGACAAGACAACTGAAAGTAATTGTCTGGATGGGATCAGGAACAGACAAAGGATAATAGATGAAACCACAGGAAATCTAAATAAAGTATAGATTTTAGTTAATAACAATGTGCCATTTTTGGTTTATTAATTTTAACAAATGTGCCATACTAATGTAAGAGGCTATTACTTGGAGAAACTTGGTATAGATGATATGGCAACTTTCAGTACTAGCTTCACAATTTTTCTGTAGATATAAAACAGTTCTAAAAAATAAGGTTTATGTTTTGAAGGCTTAGAGGCTGTTCACTGGATCTTTCAACAGAAATCCAGAGATTCAAGTGGTTAGATTTCTGGACTTTAGTTACATTGAAGATGGCATGTTTGTGGTTTGGAGGCTACTTCTCATGAAAAAGTTTTAAAGTTGCTTGTAAAATGTAAGGCATAAGAGTGTCTTAAAAGGAGACTTACCATGTAAATAAAATGGTAATAAGCATAATAATAGAAACGTTTGACCATTTGACTAAACTTCTGATATATACCAAACCACATACTTTGATAGACTTTTATCCATGGAGAATTACCTCCTTTTGTTTAAATCATGATAAAATATAGGGGATTTATTATTAGTACATTGCATAGGATATTCATACAGAATAGCTTCTACTAGCTATTGTATGTCATTTTTTATTTGTAATGTGTCATATTTCAGTGTTGGGATGTTTAGTTTTTTTCCTGAAATGCCATGGGGAAGAACATTATAATGAAAACATTCTTCGTTTTTCAAAACGTGTTTATTATTTTACTCCTATTTTTGCTATTGATTTGAGTTATGAAAAGCAATTTGAATTGTCAGTAACTGTCTGGGCACCGTTTAAATGATGAATTTTGCTTAGAAGAATATGAACTAAACAAGTTTATTTTCAAAAAAGAGTTCTCTCCTGCAAATTTTACAAATAATACAAGTTTCCAAAAGATTTTAAGTCATCAAAGAAAAAATGTGACAGTATTATTTCAATTTCTAAAATATACATGCCTTTGAAAGACTGCTTATTTTCACTGGAGTGGAAATAATATTTTATTACTTTCTTATAGCAAAATCAATTTGAACCCATGGCTTTTCACTAAGAGATTGAACCAAAACTGAGCTTTTAAAAAATCTGTCTTGATAGTTAGGCCTGCAAATAGGCATGACTAATTATTTAACAAACTATTTTATGTACCAGAAAGTAGACTATTTCAAAAGTAAATGAGGGAAAATTTTGAAAATATTACTATCAGCTGAGTATATAGATATATTTGGGTATTATGAAATAATACATTTAATTCTCATCCTGCAGCATTACATATATTCAGATTTTGTCTTGTTTTCCCTATTACACTTCCATGCCATTACATCTGAAATAAATTCTTTACTGTTATTTTTTATTTTTTAACATATTTTTATTTAAAAATATGGAGCACTTCATGGATTTGTGTGTCATTCTTGTGCAGGGGTCATGCTAACCATCTCTGTATCATTCCAATTTTTGTATATGTGCTGCCAAAACAATCACTTCACTGCTTTTTCAGTTAGTTTGTTTTTTAGGGGATACCAGGGATTGATCCTGGGACCTCATATATGGGAAGCAGGCGGTCAACCACTGAGCTACACCCATCCTTTTAATTTTCACTGTGTTTATTCTCTTATCTTAGGTGTCATGGAGGAGTTATGTACACTTGGTGGTATAGTTTATGACCATGGAATCAACCCCCTGACATCAGCTAATTCTTCTGGGAACTCTCTCTTTCCATCCTTACCTTCGCTGTTCTTGTAGGGTTTGGCATATTCCTAAAAACCACCCTGGGCCTGAGGTGAGTCAAAGATGATGGCCAAAAATGGGCACTTGAAAGACGAGGACAATGAGTCCTTCCCTGGGAGTTCTGGACTTGGGCTAAGAAGAGTGTGCCTCTCTCCGTTGGCCGAACTTGATGTATTAACACCCAGGAGTTGTGCTTGTTTACATCATAGAGGAAGCTATTCTGAAGGCAGAGAGGAATGAACTCAGCACGCCGTGGAGCTGGGAGACTCCCTCGCCACGCAAAACGTCCAAGGCTACAAGCCACAGTTGTTTTTAAGGCTCAGCTGCGCCCTTCTGTGGAGCCGACACCGCTGGCTACCACCCAGCCGCCCTGGGGTCACTGTCAGCTTCAGGGGCTTTTCTGCTAGTTGTTCATACTTGCAACCTTCTTCAGGGACAGACTCCTGCCCATTGGGAGAGCTTGGAGTGCTGGGATCACACGGAAGATGCCTGTTGTCGCCCCTTCCTGACCAACGTCCATGAGGAAGCTCAGCTCATCTGCCTCCACGGAAGAAAAACTCGGTTAATTTCCACCCCAGATCTCTCGGAGAGATGAGCCTGAGCCTGGGGTCACCTGAGGTGCTCCTCCCCGCCCCCCCCGCGTTTAGTTTCCTCCCTGGCCCCATTCTGCTCTCCCCACCCCCTAACTGGTTTCCTGGAAGTGGTTATAAATCACTTGCACCCAAATTCCTGGCCCAGAGTCCCCTTCTAGGAAAACCTGCCTGGTTGCTTGGAGGTGGTTCATGGTCTGCCAATAGATTACCCTTCCACTTATATTAATTTACATTGCGTTTCTGTCATTTGCTTGCAATAAAAATTAAGTAGAGCAAAATACCACCAGAATACTGTAGGTAGGGTCTAAAATAATCAAAGGAGTTGAATGCGGGGGTTGTATTATTATTTGATTAATGAAAGGGCCTGCGTCAGCACTGCCACAGCAGACTGGACTAATGTCCAAACTCTTAATATAAAAATTTGGATTATTTTTCTGTAGTCCTTGGTTAGTAGCAATGCTTCAATATGTGTTCCTCAATTGTCACAAATATAAGATATTTTTAATGGGGGGAAGTGTGTTGGGAGTGGGATACGGGAATCCCCTCTCTTTCTGATATAACATTTATCTAATCTAAAGCTCCTTTAAACATTTTTGGTGTTGTTTTTAAAAGTTCTATAATAAGTTTTCACTTTAGTATTGATAGTTACACCCCTAGCCCTACTCCAATTTATCCTGTAATATTGGAAAAGGCATTGAGGTAGATTTCATTTTCAGAGAAAAAATGTTAGAATATTATGTATATACTTGAAATTTAGATGATGGTGTAAAATATTTCTTATCTGATGAAGTTTAATCTATACAGAGTCACCATGATATTGGGTATTTAGATGTCATGGTCATCATCCATAAATTAGAGGCTGTGAAGATTAAAAGATATAATGCCTGTGAATATTGGCACATAGCATGCAATTAATACATGCTTGTTCCTTTCTCTTTTACCCCTATTCTCTTCCTTTTATGATCATTTATTTTAATGATCTGTTTTCTATTAATAAATGTATATTGAAATTCTCTCGTTTTCTGTTCTATCTTTAAAAAGGCAGTGATTTCATAAGAATTTCTATTTTATTTCAGTTTAGTTACTATTATATTTCAGTTTAATTTTTCCTTCAGACAATCATTACTTTATTCCTTTCTTGTCAAAGTTGGAAAAGTCACCTAAATTTTCCAACAGTTTAGCTTTCTCTTTGACTTTGGAACCAACCGTTCTCAAAGGAGAATGTATCAGAATCATCTGAAGGGGCTGCTTAGAACACAGATTACTGGATCCCTGCCCCCGGAGTTTCTGATCCCATAGGTCTGAACTGGAGCCTAGCATTTGCATTCAAGCAAGTCCCCGCTGGTATGGACACAATAAATCTGGAGATCACACTTTAAGGGCCACTACTGGACTGGTCCACTGAACATGACCTAGGGTACATTTATATTCTTCTGCTCTTTTGTGACCTTTCAGACCTTCTCCTTACAGGTTGTAGAAAGCCCATTTCTTGCAAGAGAACTGCGACACTTTTCAAACAGCAAAATTTGCTGTGAGTTGTTACATTGAGCCAGAGCTTTGACTGTTACAGAACATCAGTGTGAAGTAAGTTGCTATGTTGTACACTGTGGGAACACATGCTCAGGCACAACAGAGACTTTTAGGAAATGACTGCTCTATGATTTACACTGCACAAAGCATCCAAAAGAGGAGAGAAGAGTCCCATCATGGCTAGTTTCTCTGGGAGGCCCACAGCTTGTGACAGGGCCAGTTAATGACAGCTCTGCATGCTCTGCTTCACGTTGGAGATGAGGGACACTTGTGCCACTCAGGTGGTGGGCTTTTATACACCCGAGGGGCAGGCACCCCCGTCAAATGAGGATAAAGCATTTATCAAGCAACATGTGTGCCCAGGTTGAGATTTAACACCCCTCTCCCCTGCCTGCTGTATGGTCTTTTGAGGAATGGAAATATACTGAATACCTGTATCCTAACAAGCAAAAATGGAAACATATCAAACACCTGCATGCCAACAAGCAAGGTGGGGAAAGGAGGGGGTTAGGCAAGGGCTGGGAGATGGCCATTGAGTATGTCTGTGACTCCCAAGCAATTGATCACAATTATGACTGTCCTCACTGGTTCTAGAAATAGTCTATTTGTTCAAATGCTCCCTCATTTAATTATCACTTATTATGTGCTAGCTATAAAAATAATACACAAATCAGGGAAGTGATGTCATTGAATTAATGCATGTGACAGCTTAAAAGAGTAGGTGATCAAACAATTTATTTATTATTTTGCTCTTGATCTTCCTCTTATTCTTCCTTCTCTTTTGCTTGTTTCCTTTCTCTTCCTCCTCTTTTTTCTGTACCTCTTTTTACTTCCCTCCTTCCCTCTCCTTTTCCCTCGTCTCCCCTTCTTCCTTTTTCTTCAGAGAATATTATTTCTCCATTTTAGAGTAAAGGAGGGAACAAACTTCTTGAAATGTTTATAGGACAGCCTTTACTTCCTGAAATTTCAATTAATATAAAGAAAGTACCCTGAACTATAGGATCCCAGTAAGCATTTGCTGAGTGGTGAATAAACCAATCTCCTCACCTTTGGAAGCCACATATGTCCATGTTTTGGCTGCTTCTTCAGTAGCTTATGTATAAAACAAATAAAACAACATTCACATTTGCCTTTTTCCTTTCTTCATTCGGTATAAATCATTCCATTATTTTTACGAAATTATAAGGGCACTCAAGTTTTTCACAGGTGCTTCCTGAATACATTTCTGCTCCGCACCCCTGTTGTCTCTTCCATTCAATACCTTGATGAATTACAAGAGGTTATTTTGAATCAAATTGGTTTTATCCTATAGAAGTAAATTATAGCCATTAGAGATTTTGGGAAGTGGGTTAGAGAAAATTATTTAAAGAGAAATTTAAATTCCAAAATCAGTTTTTAACACTTTGGTATATTTCCTTCCATTTAAATTTTTTCTTTTGTTTTGTTTTTAGCATATAGACTTTGCATTTTGACAGAAGAGAAATCCTTTAAGAAAATTCAGGTATAGAATTTCAAGCTTCAGTAAACTGGACCTAGGTATATTTTTTCATTGAGACCACTATGCAATCTGCCCCTTTTCTTTACCCTGTTAAATTTTACAACTGTCGTTTTTGCAGTTCTTTCATTCTGTATCTTTGAAGTGGAAGCAGATACTCATTGCCTTTATGCAAATAAAGTTTTGAAGGGTGGATCTCTAAACTGTCAGATCTGGGTGTCTGGATAGTAAATTTTATCAAATCAATTTTATTGAAACATACTAATACAGCATAAATCCACCCAAAGTATACAATCAATGGTATTCAGAATAATCACATAGATGTGCATTCATCACTTCAATCATTTTTAGAGCACTTTCATTATTCCAGTGATAATGAAAACCAAACAAACAAATAAAACTCATTACCTCTCACTCTCTCTATGCTGCCCCTGCTGCACTCTGTTTCCATCTCTCTAGTTTATTTGTATTTATATTTTTAAAAAACTGCCTTATATATGTAATATCACCCATATTCCTATTTTATTTAAGGTTTCACTATATTATACAGTCTGGATAGTATTTTAGTCCCCACAGTACTCCTTTCTCTTCCTCCTATTTTTCATAATCTGTATCAATCAGCAGGTTGTTGCTGAACATGTTGTAATTGTTAAACAGCATTCTATAAATGGGTATACCTTTCAAATACTACACAGATAAATATGAGATTGAATTTCAATTATGAAGTTTTTTAGCTATGTGACCTAGGTCAAGGTACTCAACCTCTATAAAGTCTATCTATAAAATATAAACAATAGGACATCATTCACAATATGGCTATGAAGATTGAATGACATTATTATACAAAATACTGAGTATGGTACACACGCCAAAAGTCATATAACAGCTCCCTCAGCCTGAACTGCATGTATTGCACCAACAGAAGTTCCTTAAATACTTAAACTCTGACTCAATATTTCAGCAGATCCTTCTACAGCCGTCTTCTCATTATCAACATCACAGATGACCATGTCCTCTCTTTAACATACTCTGTCCGTGTAATATCACCACCATATTGCTATTGCTCCTCTGAAATCCCTTAAGGGCAGGTTTTGATCTCCCATTGTGGTGCGGTTTTTTTCTTTTTGTCTAAGATAAAATGCAAAGATCAATAATGAGACACATATGATTTGAGTCCACATGAAATGCTTGACAATGAAAAATAATATTTAGTAGTAAAGAAGCCATTTCAGAAATACCTGGATAAAATAAGCTATACTCAATAGATGTCAATCCAGAGATGACATAAGTTTTAGAATTAGCAGAAAAAAATATTAAAACAGCAACCACAAAATTGCTTCAACAAGCAATTATAAATTCAATTGAAACAAATAAAAAAAAAAAGAAAACCTCAACAAAGTAGCAAAAGATATAATGAGGAACAGAATTAATATTTTGGAATTGAAAAATAAAATATCCAAAATAAAAATATCATTGGATGGGTTCAACAGCAGAATGGAGAGCACAGAAGAAAGAATCAGCAAGTTTAAAGATAAAGTAAGAGAAATTGCCTAATCTGAACAACAGATAGAAAATAGACTGAAAATAAAATGAACAGAAACTCAGGAACCCATGGGATCATAGCAAAATGTTTAAAATTCATTTCATCAGAGTTCCAGAAGGAAAGGAGAAAAAGGGTGGGGCTAATAAAGTATTTAAAGAAATAATGATGGAAAAATCCCAATGTTTGGCAAAAGACATAAACATTCCAATTCAGGAGATGAGAAAATTCTGAACAGGATATATCCAAGAAATCCACACTAAGACACATCATAATCAGACTTCTGGAAACTAAAGACAAAGAAAAATTTCTGAAAACAGCAGGAGAGAATGATAACCTTACTTATTAGGGAAAAATCATGGATATCTTATTAAAAATAATGGAAGTCAGAAGAAAGTGTCACAAGCATATTCAAGTGCTGAAAGAAAAGAACTGTCAAACTTGAGTTCCATAATTGTTAAAATTATGAAATGAAGGGGAAATTAATAAATCTCTGATTAAGGAAAATTAAGAGTTTTTCTTGCCAGCAGTACTAGTCTACAAGGATGACCAAATGCAGTTCTTGAAACAGAAAGAAAACAATAAAAGAAGGAATCTTGGAACATCAGAAAGGAAGAAAGCACAAAAGAAAGAGCGAAACTATGTGCAAATATAGTGGATTTTCTTTTTTCTCTTGAGTTTTCTAAATTATGCTTTGTAGCTGAGCAGAAAATGTGTTACTTTGTTTGATGTATTTTCAATCTATGTAGAATAACGCTTTAAGACAATTATATTGTGAATGAAAGTTGGTAAAGGTACCTAAAACAAGAAAAGTTTTCTATATGTCATTGAACGGGAAAATGTCAACATCAGTTGACCATGACAATTTGCTTTGTATAATGTAATAACTAGAACAATCTAAGAGATAAATGCAAAACACTACAGATACTGGGATAGGATTCTACCATGTTCCAAGTAAACCACAGAAAGGCAAGAAAAAGAAAACCAAGAAATAAAAATAGAGGGAGCAAACAGAAAACAAAAAGTAATATGGTAGACAAACACAAATTCGTGTGAATACAGTAGTCTAAATACATCTACTAAACAACAGGGATTGATAGAGTGGATAAAAAAATTCTGATCTAGCTATATGGAATGATATTATCCTGAAATAAAAATAGCCAATCTCCAAAGGTGACATTTACTTGATTCTATTTATATGACATACTGAAAATGACAAAATTATTGAGAGGGAGATCAGATTAGTGCTACTCAGGTTGGAAGTTGGAGGGATAAGAAGGATGATGTGACTATGAAGTGTTTGAACCAAGAATACCTACCTATGTGGTGAGACAATAGTTCTGTTTCTTAACTGTGGTGGTGGCTACACAAATGTACATGTGGTAAAATGGCATATAAGTATACACACAATGTACCAATGTCACTTTACTTGTTTTGATATAATGAAATAGTTACATAAGATGTAACCATTAGGGGAAAGTGGGTGAAAGGAACATGGCAAAAATCTCATGAGATACTATCTCTGCAGCTTCCTATGAATCTCTGATATCTTTTAAAAATACATGTATTTTTTATTAGAGAAGTTATGAACTTACAAAGCAATCATGCATAATGTGCAGAATTCCCATACAACACCCCTCCATGAACACCTTATATTGTTGTGGAAAATTTGTTAAAGACTATGAAAGAACATCATCAGACTATTACAACTAACTATGGTCTATAGTGTACATTTGGTACCTTTTCCCATATACCCCAAATAATTATCACCATGTGTTAATATTGCACATTTTTCATAGCTCATGAGAGTATACTCTCACTTTGTACTGTTAACCACCATCCATCTTCCGTTACATGGTTCCTTGTGTTATAGAGTCCCAGGCCTTGTATATTCCATCCCAAGTGCACACTCAGTGGCTCTCACTTTCCTCACAGAGTTGTCCAATCATTGCCTCAGTAAATTTTGAAATTTTCCTTCGTCTAAAAGAAAAATTCCCATAGCCCCCTATTACTGAATTTTAGCATTGATACAGTACCTTCTTCGAAAATGATGCAAGAATATTACAATATTGCTGTTAACGGTAGTCTGTAAGTTAAATTTATTGTGTTTTTCCCATGCATCACCATATCCTTATCACCTTGTAATAGTGATATACATTTGTTCTAATTCACAGAAGAACATTATTGAATTTGTATTTTATGAAATTAGGACACATATAAAATGGATGAACCTTAAAGACATTATGCTGAGTGAAATAAGCCAGACACAAAAGGGTGAATATTGTATGGACTCACCAATATGTACTAAACATGAAGAATAAGCACATAGAGATAAAAGCTGGAGTAAAGGTTACTAAGAGATAAGATGAGAGATTAGAAGGGGTTCTGATGCATACTGTATGTAGAATTTTTAATTAGCCTGACTATAAAAGTGTAGAAATGGTTGGGGGTGATAGTAACGCATTATAGTGAGTATACGTAACACAGCTGGTTTATAAAAGGGATTGTGGCTGAAAGGGGTCATTTTGGGATGTGAATATCAATCGAAAGAAATCTAGAGAACAATGTAGGGACTGGATAGCAGCGAAACCAGAGTTGGATGAAGAGTGTGGTTAATAGTACAAATAGACCATAGCTGGTGGTAATAGTCTGATGATGTTCTTTAATAACCTGTAACAAATGTTCCACAATGATGTAAGATATTGGCGAAGGGGTGTTGTATGGGAATTCTATTCATTACATATGACTGCAAGTCATAGTTTCTGTAATCAAATATATACATATATATAAATGATAAGATGTAGACTCTAGAACTTTAAATTAAAATAGCTTAATGAAATTTTTCACTAAATGAGCTTAATAGCAGCAGATTGAAGATAGAGAAGAAAGAATCAGTGAAGAAAATGCAATAAAAATGACAGAATTTGAAGATAAGGAAAAATTTAAAGAAATAAACAGTGCTCTAGTCTCTAAAACAATGACTGGGTGATCTAACATTGGTGCCCTTAGAGTCATGGAAGGAGAAGAGAGAGAGAATTCATTATAAAAATAGTTGAAAATGTAGGAAACAATAATTCCTCACATTTGATAAAAACATCAGCTTATAGAGCCAAGTAGTATGGCAAACATAAGAAGGGATAAATATGAATAAAACCATCCCAAGCATAGCTACACAAATTACTGGAAATCAAATACAAGAAGAAATATTTGAAAACAGAGAAAAAAACACCATACTACAAAAAATGGAAACATGCCCCCTCATTGGATATGAAGCCCAGAATATACAAAACAACATTTTTAAGGTACTGAAAAAACAAAACAAAACACAGAATTCTATATTCAGAAAAGATATCATTTAATAATGGACACAAAATGAAAATATTTTAAGATAAACAAAATCTGAGGTAACTTGTTGCTAAGGGAATTGACACCAGATGGAAACTCAGTTCTACTGAAGGAAATGAAGAACACCAGAAAAATGATAACTTTGTGGGGACTGAATAAAAATTATGACTGTGTTTTCACATTTATTTTTAAGGGGTAAGAAATTGCTTCAACACAAAAATAGAACCTTACTTAATGGGGATTAAAATATATGCAGATGTAAAAATATATGGCAACAATTAACACAAAAGTTGGGATTTAAATGCAAATTTATTGTTAAAAGTTTTCATATTTCATTTTTAGTGATAAAAATTATCTCTAGGTAAGAACACATATTGTCTTACCTAGAACAGCCCTTAAAACACAGTGTGGTTAAAACCAAAAGAGGAATTAATATATATTATTATTTTGTTGTCGTTGTTGTTGCATCATCTTACTGCATCAGTTCTCTGTGTGTGTGGCACCATTCTTGGGCAGGCTGCTCTTTCTTTCACGCTGGGTGGCTCTCCTTGCAGGGTGCACTCCTTGTGCGTGGAGCTCCCCGATGCAGGGGACATGCCTGCATGGCATGGTACTCCTTGCATGAATTAGCACTGCACATAGGCCAGCTCCATATTATTTTAAAATGTTTTATTAACCCAAAATAAGGCAGAAAAAGAAATAAGAAAAAAATAGAGACAAGTAAAAATCAAGTAGAAAAATCAAACCCTATACCTATCTAATTGTGTCTACTATTACAATAAATATAAATGGATTAAATACAGCAGCTAAAGACAATGTTTGGCAAAATGGATTAAAGAGATTGACAATGCCATATACTTCATAAAAGAGTGTTTTACATATACATCGACAGATAAGTTAAAGGTGTAAAGATGGAAAAATATATTTCATGCATGCCTATGAAAGCTGGTATGTTTATAACATCAGACAAAGTCAATTTCCAAACAGAGTATTTGTCACTAAAAGGATCATCTCAGAATGATGAGAAGGTTAATTAATTAGGAAGACATAATGATCATAATCGTTCATATATAGAACATAAATTGACAGAAATAAATGAGGAAATAGAGAAATCTGTAAGCATAGTTTGGAAATTTATGACATCTTGTCTTAGTTTTCTGACTGTGATTATGAATACCATGGAATGTATTGGTTTAAACAATTGAAATTTATTGGATCATGGTTTTGGGGCTAGGGGAAGTCCAAATTCAGAGCATCAGAAGGCAACCCTTTCTCTCTGAAAACAGTGTTGCTCTAGCACTGGCTGCTAGTGGTCTTTGGGTCCTTGGCTTTTCCATCTCATAACAATGCACATGGCAACATTTTCTCCTTTCTCTTCTGGGTTCCATTAGACTTCCAGCTTTTGGATGCTCTCTGTAGCTTTGTTTTCTGTGTCCAATTTCCTTTGCTTTTAAGGACTTCCAGCTTTTGGCTGCTCTCTTTGCTTTGGTTTCTGTGTCCAGTTTTCTTTGCTTTTAAGTACTTCAGCCATATTGGAGTAAAGCCCATCCTCATTCAGTGTGGGCATACCTTAACTAATAACGTCTTCAAAATTCTTAGTTACAGATGGGTTCATACCCACAGGACAAGGGGTTGAGACCTGAACCTGCTCTTTGTAGGGGACATGATTCAATCCCCAACACTACTCTACAATGAGATACTGATAGACACTCTCTAGTATGGCTAAAATGGAAAAGTCTGAAAACACCAAATGTTGATGCAGAGAAGTTGGAACTCATACAATGTTACTGAAAATGATAAATGACACAATCACTTCCCACACAAAAACTCTTTGGCAATTTCTCTTAAAATCAAGCAGCCACCCATCCTACAATCCAGCAAATTTCACTTTCCTCAAGAGAAATAAAAATAGAAAAATAATCTGTATAAGAATGTTTATAGCAGCTTTATTCATAAACGCCCAAAATAGAAACAACCCACATCTTCATCAGCAGGAGAATGGTAATGTATTGTCATGTGTTCATACAATGGGAAACTGATCACCAATAAAAGAGGATGAGCTACAGGTTATCCATAAGCAATGTGAATTACCTCAGTAGAATTAATTAGAGCTATAGAAGCCAGGTACAAAAGAGTGCAGGCGATATGGTTCACAAGGAGTTCATATAAAGGTAAAGAACAGAAACAGAATTTCTGTGGATAGAAATCAGAACCCTTGTTGCTTATGAGGGAACTGATTTTATGATCACATAAGGGACCATTTGAGGGTGATGGAAATGTCCTGTTTGCTGATTTGGATGATGGTTACATGGTGTATACATTCACCAAAACTCACTTAAGAACTGGGTATTTCTTGTATTTGAAATATACTCTAAAAAAACAAAAATAATTAATAGATACATTAGATAAAATAATTACCCCACTTTACTAATGAGAAAACTGTGAGACATTGAGAATTTAAACTATTTGCTGAAGTTCACTCATTTATTAAATATGGAGTCATAATCAATTCCAGATAATTCCTCACAGAGATATTTGACAACAAACTTGAGTAGAATGTTTAAGACAGTTAATTCAGGTGTCTTAGTGTCTTGGAACAAGAGTTTTGACAGCTTCATTTTCAACCCTTGACATGGAAAGTGCTAGTCAACTCAATTTATAAGACAGAAATTCTAAGATAAAGTTTGTCTGTCTATTAATTGGACTGGACATATAATTCATTGTCCAAACTTCAAAACTGTTGAATATGAAAATGGATTATATTAATTGTTATTTGGGTCAACAGGTATAAATTTGTATTGTTCCAGGCAAAACAGGACATATGGTCTTCCCCCTACAGGAAGTTTCTGTTTTTGAAGCACAAACACACATTCCGCCATCCTCAGATATTAGGCGAATTCAGCTCTTAGAAACAAACAGCCTTGTCATCATCCCTGGGGCAGAATGCGTGGTAGCTTACGAAGTTTACACTTGTCGTGAGCCGTCCCCCACCCTTCCATGAGAACAAAATGACATCTAGTGCTTCTCTTCTTAAAAAACACAAAGTTAGCTTTTTTGTAAGACACCCTGCCCTGTTTTAAAGACAAACTTTATTGATGCTTTACTATATGTCAGAGATCTAAGCTCTGAAGTGACAAAGATAAATACAATCCCTTTCTTTTCATTTTGCTGATCACTATTTCTAAAGCAAAATATAACAATCACAAATATGGCTGAGAAGACTTAGCATGTAAGATAACAAATGCATTTCGAAGTAGATTTCCTAGCTAATATTCTGTGCTTAAATATGTTTACTGTTTAATAGAGTTTTATAAAAAGTTAAGCCAGTACTTACAAACACACACATATTCCAAACTGTGCAGAATAATACAAAATGAAAGTTAAAAATATTTCTTTCCCTTTCGTTAAAGTCCCATTGATATTTCATGTATGTATCTTTCTAGAGAAAGTTCCTTTCGTATATGGACATGTGTAAAAATGATGGTGATGATGGGGATGATAATGTAGCTGATAATAAGAGCTCACAATGTTGGAGGAAGCATTTTAAATGTGCACATATTCCAAGCTCACATAGTGTCCCTTCTGGTTCTTGTATATATATATATATATATTTGACTGTATTTTATATTATAAAACAAATACACATAAATTCTTAAAGTATACATATGTGTATTTTAAATGTAGGTAATTATGATTGCATTGTACAGAAAATATTACATTATGCTTTGCTTTAACCATGTAATAAAGATATTTCCATATCAGCATATGGAATTTTACCTCATTTTTAAAGACAGTGCATTGTATTTCACACTTTATATGTACTATATTTCATTTAAATCTTTACATAATTGATGATCATTCAGCTTTTTAAAGCAGTTTTTCCTATTAAACCAATGCTACAATGAATATTATGGTATATATCACATTTTAAATTTTATTTATTTAATTTTTCTGTGGAAAAAAGCAGTGGAATTGCTGTGCTAAGGGTATATGCGTATAGCTTTAGATTGGTGCTGCTACATCTCCCTTTAAAATCTTGAAACAATCTGCAATCATTTCTTTTCCCAAGGTGAAGAATGTTAAATATTAAGTTTAGATGATGATTTTCACACTGAGGGTATTTAAATGATTTATTAGGACAATATTTGAGAAGTACGCTAAGCAATACAGAACACGAGGGGTCTTGTTGATTACTTGTAGTAATTCTATTATCAGAAGATTTTGCTTTAATTATTGTAATGTTAATAGCTTTTCCTCCAGTCTTGATTATTGTAAGAAAACTCTAACCTTCATCCCCTTTCTGCATATGGCAAAAAATGATCCAATATAACCTATAATTAAATCGTATTCACAATCATGACTCTTTTCTAGTACTATTATATTCTTTTGTATATGTAATTTTAATATGGATACAGATCTTCATTTTCTCCATGAAATACATTTTGGCAGCATATTCTAATGTCTTGGCCCATTTTGCATTTACACTTTGATTCAATCTCCTCTGTACTCATAACCTTGATCCCAATTATTTTTTTCAGGATTCCTTCTTATTGCCAAGGCACAGACTGAAATATCACTGGCCTTGTTAGTATAATACCCCTTCCTTCTGGAATCCCAGGCCTTATTTTGTTTGGATGTGCATGTTTGAATAATATTTATGTGATGGTGTTTTCTCAGGAACTATAGAGCCAACAAAACAGTAAATGCAAGTCTTTTCCCCTGACAAACCGCACTTGAATTTTAGTTAAGCTGATGCACAAAACCATAAATAGCAACGCTTCTGAAGCAATGTTTTATGCTAATGACTATTGTTTCATAATCAAGGTTAAATGTAGAAATAGTAAACAGGTATGAGTGGTCACCGTGTCACATTTATCAGCTGGGAGATCACAGATGGCAGTGCTCTGAATAACAGGCTGGCTCTATTTATTTCAGTGAAGATTTATTGAATATGCTGTGAAAGAATCTCTGCAAAGCTGCGTGGGAAGATCTCCATAGAACCCATAGTTTCCTGTCTTCCTTTCAGCAAGGCCCTTACACCAATTACAAGTCTACCTACAGGTGCTAAATTTCAAATGCCTCAGTCAAACGAAAGGCAACATTCATATACAATAAAGAAATTTCAAATAAACCAAAGTAAGATGGCTTATTATGACTGCCTTAACATTCCACTGGTAAGAGGGCTGCAGGGTATTTGCCTTCAGTTTCTTTACTCAGAGTGGCAGGGACAGCCTTGGAGGCCTGATGGCATAGTTGTGCCATGATATCGTCTACACTTTAAAAGGAACACTTGGGCTGTTGTGTTGGAAATAGATAGCAGAGGGAAGAGCAAGAGTGGAGACGCGGGAGAGATTTCTGGCTTGGACTTGAGAGGTAGCAGTGGAAGGGACCTGATTACAGTCGTGTCCTGAAAGCAAAACTTTGGTTTTAGATGAGTGGCTGTGAAAGAAGTGCCAGGATGCCTCCAGTTTTTGACCTGAGTAAATGAAAGATACAGTTGCCATTGGATGTGATAGCTCATCCTGACAGTTGAATCGATCATCTCCTCCGTAAAAGGAGATGACGTGAAGTCCATGAACAAACAACTCTTCCCATGCCTCAACCCTTTTATAAGAGATGATATTGGGCATCAGGGTGAAAATAAGCCAGTGGCTTACGGGAGTGTTCCTGGCTCAGCCAGACTGTGTGGTTCCTGTGGGCTAACACCTAGCAGCTTGACACTGAGTTAGGGGTCTAAATACCTGGCACTCCTCTCCAGCCTTACCTCCTCATGAAGGCAATGCTGGCGGCGGACTTGGCCCAGTGGTTAGGGTGCCCATCTGCCACATGGGAGGTTCGTGGTTCAAACCCCGGGCCTCCTTGACCCGTGTGCAGCCGGCCAATGCTCAGTGCTGATGTGGGCGGGGAGTGCCCTGCCACACGGGGGTGTCCCCCACGTGGGGGAGCCCCACGCGCAGGGAGTGAGCCCCGTAGGCAGAGCCACCCAGCTCGAGGGAGAGTGCAGCCTGCCCAGGAATGGCGCTGCACACACGAAGAGCTAACACAAGATGACACAACAAAAAGTAGCACAGATTCCCCTGCCCCTGACAAACAACAGAAGCGGGCGAAGAAGAAGACGCGGCGGATAGACACAGAGAACAGACAACGGGGTGGGGAGAGGAGAGAAATAAATAAATAAATCTTTTTTTAAAAAAATGAAGGCAATGCTGAATAAAATCAGTGCAGTGTGGTACAAACTAAGTAGCACCAGGGCTGTTATTCCATTTTATCAAGTCATAATTTACACCTTCTTCCCTGCTGCAGTCTGTCCAAAAAAGAAGAGCTTATCTCAAAGAGTTAATACACATTTCATACTTTATTAAAACAATGGGGTCTTAATTCCCTTAAGGCTTTAATAATCAAACAATGCGGGAAAATGCATGTATATAGCAGTGCCTTTTGATGAGGCATTGTAATAGAACATAGCAGTAAATAGCAACAAGGGTCCAAATGACTCTTCCCTTATTAGTAATGTGAAAAACAATCCTTCTTATCACTAATACATCATATTCTGTTATGAACTGAGACAACTTCAAAAAAGTACCTGATAGACATCATGCGTTAGGGTCGTTTCTGCACCTGTCCAACATAAACACTGCCACTTAATGACCTCTAAGGCAATGATGGATTTCATTCATACAAGATTCAAATTTAAGAGGAACCAAAAGGAAAACCACTCTGAAAATGCCAAAGAAAAAATGACTAATCATAGCCAAAAAGAAGTGTATCTGAGAAACCGAGGATGTTTTCTTCTCTAAAGAGTAAAACATGCCCTAATTTTTTACATGTTTACTCTACATATCCAGACTTAAATTTCTATACTAAAAGTAGTACCTTTTACAAATAAGATTTTTATCTCTAGTACAAACAATTTACTTTAAGCAATAATAAAATGTTTTATTAAAAGTTTAACTTCAAAAATTAAATATAAGGTCTTTTCCAGCAGGAAATTCATTGCAGCTGAGGTTAACATATAAATTCTGTGCTGGCACAGAATTGAGGGAAGCTACTTATATTAACTTACATTAATACACTAATTATAAAATTCTAAGCTCATATCTGATATACCAGTGATTGGGTCAGAACTTCACGTATGAAAATTGCATCCTGGTCCTATTTCTTGATGAAACTCTTCCCTGCATGATTTGAAATACAATCAAAACTTTCTGAAACGATGTTACATATTGTCAATATTATTCATTCTGTTTCAAACAGAAATACTAATCTTATTGTTGCAGGTGTTCTGCGGCAACTTCAGCCCCTGTGCTGAAGAACTGAAGAATGAGCTTGTGTGGTGCCGGGGCCACACATGTGTGGCATCTGCTTGGAAGAACCCTCTGTGTGCTGAGAGTCATTCTGGTGAGCTGCTGAAGAGCATCCGTAGACAACGTGCCTGGGCAAAGCGAGGGGGTTGGAAAGGCATCTCTTCCCCCTGAAGCGCTCAGGACGACTTCCGACCAGGTGGGCGTGGGCTCCGTGTTTAAAGACCCGTGGGAGGGAGCCCCGCGGCAGCTCTTTAGGAAGGGGACAATGCGAGAGCTCAGGCAGAGGTGAGAAAGAGCCTGGCGAGTGTGGTGAGCTAAAAGCAGTGCTCTGCGGGGGCAGGTAGGATTTATTGCAGATGATGAGAGAGGAGGAGGAGGCTGGAGACACAGGCAAGGGGCCTGTTAGAAGGCATCTGATTTGGCATGTTGAGAGTCTGACTATTGCAGTAAATAAAAGAGGACTTCAAAAAACTTTGAGGAGGACAAAAATGCGTTCATTTTAGGAAAAACTTTGAAAGCTTTAAACCTAAAGAGAGAAGACTAGTGATAAAACCATTGTATTAGTTCAGGTGAAGTTGTCGAGGACAGCGGCACTATCACTGGAGAGGCAGAAGCGGATGTGAGTTATTTCCATAAAGCTTGTTGGAGGGAGGTGGAACAAGCAGGCAGGTTTGGGGATACTAGTTTGGGAATCATGTGCATAAAGGTGGTAAGGGCAATGCGGAATGTCACTGGGATCATCTAAGGAAAATATGCAGCTCAAGAGCAGTAGGGTGGTAAAATGAATCTTGGGAAATATTAATATTTAAGAAGCAGGGAGAAGAAGAATAGGCATAGTGGTCCTGGGCAGAGAGGAAGTAGTGTGAATGAGCATCATGTGGCTTCAGGGAATCAAAGAGATCAAATTAAGGAAGGAATAATAAAGAGTTTCAAAAGAAGGGGAGTCTAAGAAGATAAAGACTGAAATGCTTGACATTGGCAAATACGGCTCTTCAGCGACTTAGTGAGCACAATTGCATACTCTAGTGAGGGCAGGACCTTAACTGCAGTGGTTTATGGGGTGTATTGAATGAGCAACGTGAGCACTTATCACCTAAATCAGAACTCGTTGAGCGTGAAAGCCAGTATTAGCCACAACGCCAGCAGGTGAACAGATATAATCCAGAACTAGCTCAGCCAACCCAGGACATAAAGTTGCTCTAAATATGAGGAAGTGGAGTCTACGATGTTGAAAATGTGGATGCTGTAGAGAGAGAGAATAGATAGTAGCTAGACAGAGGGAGCCATGAGAAACCTTATCCAACGTTACTGACTTGCGCATGCAATGGTATCGGGGCCATTAAACAAGAAATTCACAATCTTACAGGCAAACGACATTTGGTCGCAAAATTCGTGAAGACAGACATGTGAAAATTCATTCCGGCAGAGAGTGAGTGGCGATAAGGGTGTATTGGCAGCAGATAAGAGCTTTGCTCTCTCTCGTCTTCAAAGAGCGACAGCACTGGAGCGTCCAGGAGCCAGGCAGTGCTCCTACCTGCTGAGGTGGATGTGCTTTAAAACAGGAGGCGTTATACTGACTTTATGCGAGACACCAGAGAGATTTATGGACTAGAACTTTCTCTCCTTTGGGCCAAGGTAAACGCAGCAGACCAGAGTCCCAGACAGTAGAGAATAGACGGATTCCACTACCAGAGTGAGGATGTGTGCCCAAAACCACAGAGCACCGCAGGTAATGGGGAAGTAGGGTGCTGTCACAGGGCAGCTCACCGGAGGCTGGAGACCCAGAAATCTGCGACAGAGGTATAGATGATGGCATTTTATTTCCTTAGCACCGAGGCCAGTCATAATCAATGTTGAACAACGTTGGTATTGATTATCAGAATAGATTAGTGCCAAGGAATTGTAGTTATTCAATTTATTTATCAGAAAAGCACTTTGCTGTAGGAATTGATTTTTACAGATGCATGATTTTAGGAATCTGGGAAAAGAATAATCTCTCTCACAGTGCTTTTTAGACTCTTTTTTGACATAAACAAATGAGAATTAATGCAGGACTATTGAGAATCATAAGCTCATATCCCAGAATGGGTGCAGCATGGGTGCATGTGAAATTCATCCATAATTTTACAAAATTAGGTAATGTTTACTCAGGTATTCTTATCTAAACACCTGTCTGTGGCAGACAGATGGGGTTTCAGCTCCAGTCCGTTGAATCTCAAAGTCTGAGCCCTTAAGCCCTTGTTTTTTAACCTCAAAGGAAATTCTTGTTCGCGGCTTTATACTTTTCGCCTTATCTTCCCCTCATCTGCCTTTCCTAGGTCCATAGATCTACTCCAAACCACTCTCTGGTTCTTGCATTGCCTTGCTGCAAATACGAATGGCGCAGAAGTGTCTTTGTGCCACTGGGCAATGGCAGCTGTCCCTCAGTGGAAGCCAGTCTTCCAGCCAGAAAGATTACCTTCTTCCCCCGCCCCACCATCCCCCAAAATTACAGCCCACGAGGAGACAAAATTCAACAACAAAAGAGACACCTTGAAGCTATCGAATTCAGGATACAAAATTTGTGTGGGCAATCAGCAATGTTCTTTTATTTTGCTTTGGCACCTGCTCAACAAACCACACACTTCCCTGTGCTTTAAATGAAAAGAATGTACAATAGCCCCCCTTTTTAAAAGAAACTTTTCCAATTGGCAAACAGCCATTTTGAGTGCCAGGTACCTTCCGGCCACTCTCCGTTGACATGAGGTTGGTACGTGTCCAGCAAAGAAGCAGTAAATCTGCATTTTCTACAGAACCGTGGAAAGTGCAATCTTTTCCAAGCAAATCTATCTTTGTAGCCAAATAATTAGCCTTGAAATCTCTAGTTTAAGACAGAACTCCAAGATTTATTGGTTTACAATGCTAATAATGCTTGGCATAAGTTTCAATCATGTCCTTTTAATTGAAATTAGTAAGTAGACAGATTAATTGCCAGGTGAGTATTAAAATAATTACGATGAACATTTTAGGCAAACTTTGATATGTGCAATAAAGGTAGATGGGCTTTTCCTTTCTTGTGCATTACAGCCACTCATGGCTTAAAGGTCTGTCTGCCAGGCCCGTAGTGCTCCACAGCTATGGGCAAACACACACACACTCACACACACACATGCTCACACACACACACACACTCATGCACGCACGCTCACAGGTCATTGCTAAGTCACTGTGAAAACAAAATGCCAAAGTTCTTCCGCATGCCTGCTATATATACTGTTCTTGACCCTTGATTTCTTTTGTACAAATTTGATACCAGTCCTACATAAAAATATTAATAGATACGTGGACTTTTTTAGAAGATAATTAGTCTAAAAGCTACAATTTCCTAAACTCTAATTATCCTCAATTCCCCATATTTATCTAAAGTTTATTTAAGGAAATGTTACTGTTGGATCAAAGGATGTGCAATATCTTATGTTATCAAATTGCTTTACAATACCTATTTTGTATCTATTTAATATGTATACATTGTCAAATTGCTTTACAAAATGTATATTATATGGTTTATATGGTATATAAATATACAAATATCATCATTACTTTAAATAGTGTATAATATCTCCTTTAGGTATATAATATATATGTTATCAAATATCAAAATATATTTATTACTGCTATATTTATTTTGAAAATATATTATTGAATGCATTTATTTATTATTTTAATATATTATGAAATATAATATAGTATGTAAATAATATACATTTATCATCAAATTTCTTCACAAAACAATGCAAAATCTCCCCTTTGCATCCCCCAAAATCAGGGATGCAATTGCTGGTTTGCCCACATTCTCTGTAACACTTGATAACACTTGATATTTTCAATCTTCTTATTTGTTTCCTATTTGATAGGTAAAATATTTTCTAATATTTTCATAATTAGCATTTCCTTCATAACTATTGAGAATAAATACATTTTCCTATGCTTATTGTGATTTTAAATGTTTTCTATATTAGTTACATGCTCATAAACTTTGCCAATGTTTTTCTTTCATCTTGTATTTGTTTCCTTTTTGGATATTAAAATTTTGTTTTATATCTTTTTCAAGTATATTCTAGCATTTGCTTTTTTCCTTTGCAGTGTCTTTTTGTTGTCAGGTTTTGTTCTTTTTTTGCTATGATATCACACAGTCGATGTTCTCCTTCATATATTCTCACTTTCTTTTTTTTTTTTTTTTTTTTAAAGATTTATTTTTTATTTATTTAATTCCCCTCCCCTCCCCGGGTTGTCTGTTTTCTGTGTCTTTTTGCTGCGTCTTGTTTCTTTGTCCGCTTCTGTTGTCGTCAGCGGCACGGGAAGTGTGGGTGGCGCCATTCCTCGGCAGGCTGCTCCCTCCTTCACGCTGGGTGGCTCTCCTTATGGGTGCACTCCTTGCGCGTGGGGCTCCCCTACGCGTGGGACACCCCTGTGTGGCACGGCACTCTTGCGCGCATCAGCACTGCGCATGGGCTAGCTCCACACGGGTCAAGGAGGCGCGGGGCTTGAACCGCGGGCCTCCCATGTGGTAGACGGACGCCCTAACCACTGGGCCAAAGTCCGTTTCCCTATTCTCACTTTCATGTCATGCTGAGGAGTGCTTTTTGAATTGACTATTAAAACTATTCTCCTGTATTTCCTTTTACTACATTTATTTTTTAAAAATATGTATTTAACTTTATGGTTCATTTAATTTTGTACATGATATGAAGCAAGATGCTTGATTTTAACTGTTTTTTTACTAAATGAATATCAACTGCTCCAATATTTCTTGAACGTTCCAAATATTTTCCATAGTTGAAATATGATATTTAACATGAACTTAATTCTAATGCATTAATGCATTTCTATTTTGGGATTATTTACTCTGTTTTGAGAGTTGTAAGTTTCTGCAATGATGCCAAACTCTTTTAATTATGATTCTTTTAATTTAATCAACTAATAGGGTCAACTATCCTTACAGTTTTTATTTCAAAATTTTCTTGTCTTTTCTTATACCTTTACAGGTCTAGGTTCAATAAATCCTCTGACCTGTGTGGAGCTGGCCCACAAGCAGTGCCGATGCGCACAAGGAGTGCCCTGCCACGCAGGGGTGTCCCCGCGTAGGGGAGACCCACGCGCAAGGAGTGCATCCCATAGGGAGAGCTGCCCAGCGCAAAAGAAAGTTCAGCTTGCCCAGGAATGGCACCACACACATGGAGAGCTGACACAACAACATGACACAACAAAAGGAAACACAGATTCCCGTGCCGCTGACAACAATAGAAGTGGACAAAGAAGAACACGCAGCAAATAGACACAGAGAACAGACAACTGGGGTGGGGTGGGGGAGAGAAGGGGAGAGAAATAAAAAAACAAAACAAAACAAAAAAGCCTACTTGAAAAAAAAATCCTCTGAGTTCAATATTAAAGCTTGTAATTTCTGTACACGGTACATAGCATTCACTGTATCTTCACCTCTGGATATCCTATTTTAAAAATATTATCTAAAACTTTTAACCATATAGTTACTATAAAATTCACAGAAATTGTATTTTTCTCTCATAGAAACAAACTGCCTGCTAAAAAACTAACTAGGATTTCCCTGTTCAAGTCAAATGTCTCTAAGGTTCTCAAAAGGTAGGATAAGGAAACTAGGCCAGAAAGGTTTTACATATTTTTCAGGGCAGTACATCATTTTATATTCTACTTAAAATTTCTCATATCATTAGTAGTAAAATATCATTAGTGTGATCAGTAAAAGAAATACTCTTTGAATAAATGCCAGAATTTATTATCTTAATCATAATATTATTTAAGGAGTCCATATTGAGTGCTTACTGGTGTCATTTAAAAAAATAAATGATATCAGTAATACAAAGAAAGGCATGATATACAATCCCTTACTGTAGGGAACCCAAGGGAAAAGTGGGTTGAAGGAATACGGAGACCTAAAGAGATAATTACACCGCAGGGTAATATGTGTCATTGAGTCAGAAACAGAAAGACTGCTGGAGAACAGGCCATGCAGAGAACATCTCACGTGCTGGGAATTAAGTTATTGATGTGGCTTCAGCAAATGTGTACACACAGGATCCATCCCAGGCAGAAGGGTCGGCGTCAGGAGGCACATGTAGCCATATACATGTGGGGAAAAATCAGATAAGCATTGAGTGCTGAAGGAGCTGGGAACAGGTGTAGCTGAAATATCCACTGCTGGCAGTTGTGCTCAGTCCATGGTGCGAGATGCCTTTCAGTGCTTCATTCATTGGAATTAGAAAAATGCCTAACTCAATAAAACGAAACTGTTTCAAGGCTCTTTATTTAGAGCATGTTCAAAAATATTCTTTAAAGGAAAAGACGATTCATGACTTTCCAACTTACTCGTTCAGTTTGCTTGATCCTGGTTGAAGGTGTTTCCCAGCGTTCTTCCAGATAAGTTTTAACTCCAGTTTTGGCTCATTTGACAGTTGTCATTGACAGTTATTACATAAATTTGAGAACATCTTCCACATTCTGATCTGATTTTAATTCTACCTTTTATGTAATTCTATTGAATATCAAGTATTTTACAAATGTATTATTTCCAATACTTAAGCCAATCATGAGAAGTCAATGGAATTATCATGACAGGAACTCTTGTTCCTTGCATCGAAGTATCTTAATTGGGCTTTGAAGAAAAACTGTACTATTTGTAGCGTGTCATGTTATCTTTTACTTTTCTTTGGGATACAGGAAGGGACGGGGCAGAACATGTCATTATTTTAATTAGCGTACAGAATGAATATGCCATTTACATGTTTCTTTGAAATGTATACCCTGTTCAAAACACTGTCAAAATAAAATTTATAAAGCCTGCAGAAGAGGCCTTAGGATATTATAACCCAAAGAAAAACTTTACTGTAGCTATAATACCAGCTAATTCATAGTCAGAAAATACCGAAGAGCAGACTGAATAATTATAAATATTAGGAAATCGACAAATTGTTTAAACATAATTTGCATTTATTTTTCTCTAGATTTTAACATTTTACTTTATGCAATGAAAGGTTTCAGGCATATTGAAATAAACAGAAAAAGTAATAGAGCTGAAATTGACAATAGAAGTCAACCCAGTTAACCCCTCAATTTAAGAATGAAAAAAAAAATGACACTCAGGCAAGAAGTTAAATTTAAATTAAATAGCAAAAAAATTCCACTAAAAGTACAATGCTTATTTTATCCAAGAAATTCTGTCTTCTGGCTCCAGTTTTAGAGCTCTTTTCCTCATGCAACAGTGATTGTAGTTTTAGAGAACAACCAGAAAACAAAGTGTGCCAAGTACAGTGTTTTGTTTAAACAGAAAGAATCAAGAAAAATAACATGAAACACAGAAGGAAATTAAAATCTGTCATACAAGATATGTCAAAACATCTGATTATTTGGAGTAAGTAGCTTACCATATGGCATATTCTTAATAAATGTTTAAGCACACTAAGAATTACAACAATAGGCATAACAAATAACAATAATTAAAGCAATCTGCCACTGACTGAGTGAGTTGCCTACCCTGAAATTTAAAATAACAGACGCTGGCTCTGAAGAAGGGTTGAGGAAGGGTGTGGCAAAATATTAGCATTCATGAGAGACAGCCACTTGATAAATAGTCATTAAAAGCCCCACGTGCAAGGAGTGCGCCCGTGAGGAAAGCCGCCCAGCGTGAAAAGAAAGTGCAGCCTGCCCAGGAATGGCGCCGCCCACACTTCCCGTGCCGCTGACGACAACAGAAGCGGACAAAGAAACAAGACGCAGCAAATAGACACCAAGAACGGACAACCAGGGGAGGGGGGGAAATTAAATAAATAAATAAATCTTTAAAAAAAAATAAAATAAAATAAAAGCCTTTCTACCAAGTATATCATTATACTTGTATAAAAATATGCCATTTGATTTGAAAATCAACTCCTTATAGAATGACAACTATATGTACACCACTTTTTTCTTCCATGTTCCATAATTTACCCCATGTAGTGTATAAGTTAAAGGCTTCGACAATCAACTCCTGAAAATGGGGGTGTTTGCAGTTAAGTTTCTGACCCGGTTCCCACGGGTGTTTTTCTTGGATGCAGATCGTAGAAGAGTGTGGGGTTTGGGCAGGACAGTTGGTAGCAAAAAAAATGATCTCAAAAGGCAAATTAAGCAACTCTGAGCTCTAAAAAGAGATAAAGTCTATGAAACTCAAGTCATAGACATAACAAGGATTTGTCGGGGAAGGGTGTGTGGGGGCGGTACTGTCTGGGGGAGTGGATAGGCCCCGGAAAGCTACCAAATATTGAAAGAAAGAAAGACTGAAATTCAAAGTGTATGGAATAGAGACACATCCTAATGGCAGTTTCTTCCTCTCGCATGCCCCAATTTTTTCCAAAATATTATTATGGAAATGTTCACAAATGTAATAAAGTTCAAAGAATTTTATAATTAGCACCCATTTACCCACCACCTAGATTCTACTATTAACATACTGCTACGATTGTTTGTCTCATATAAAGCCATCTATTCATCCTTCTACCCGTCCATCAATCTTTCTTGTTTTTCATGGACTCAAAATGAATTGAAGATATAAATATACTTCCCTTTAAAAACCGCTGCTGCATGCCTCCTTCCAAAGGTCAGGTTTGCTTTCTAGTGGCAAAATCTTTTCTCACTTAAAGTTCTTTGACTATTTGAGGTTTTGACATTATATGCAAACATAGGGCAAAATCCTTTGCTGTGGGGTGTGCTATTTTTCTTGAAGAGTTTCATGAGAAGATCGCAAGACTATTTTAGTTAGAGTTAACTCTCTTGGAAGCTAAGAATTAAATACATGCATGGTATTGGAAGTTCAATAAAAAATTACTTTAATACCACCAAATATAATGGATGCATTCCCACAAAATTTCTGTGAATGAAGTTGGGCAGAAAACCTCAACTCAATTTTACATGTAAGAAAATAGAGATAGAGTGGGATATTATAGCTGGAGAACTCTAAATCTGAGACTAGAATCTATATGTACTAATTAAT
This sequence comes from Dasypus novemcinctus, assembly GCF_030445035.2. Classification (NCBI taxonomy): domain Eukaryota; kingdom Metazoa; phylum Chordata; class Mammalia; order Cingulata; family Dasypodidae; genus Dasypus; species Dasypus novemcinctus. The sequence goes on along the minus strand of NC_080695.1, from coordinate 52,037,681 downwards.
TGGAAATATGGAATTTATTCCTGATGTGTATAGTAGGCAGAATGAAGTGTGGCTGTAAAAAGAAAAAAAAAAAAAAACTAACCAAACACTTCAGTAGAATAAAGGAATACTCTGTGGCTGTAGAAAGCAGACACTCCTTAACTGAAGCTAGCTTTCAAAACATCTCTCACAGTTTTTAAAGCGTTATTTACATTGCTTCTGAAATTGAGCTATTTAAGTATATCTTCCTTATTAGACCATGTGTTCCCCCAAGTGAGAAGAGTGCAAGAACTAGTTGTTATCGGTCCCCTGGTTTTAATAGATGATTAATATAGCTTATAATAATTTGAGTTTGTGTGAAAATGGTTATTATAACTTTTGCCCCTAAATGTTTACTTTATTGTTCAAAGTGGTTAAGTAATATGGTCAAATTAGGTATACAGTAAGATACAGAGTCAGCATTTAAGTGAAGTTCAGTCTAATTCACAGTCCTAACATTTGTGCCACTTATTGGTATTTTCCTATGATCTCCTCAGTCAAGCCCTAAGTTTTGTTTTGCTTTCTTTTAGCCCTTCTATGCCCCATAGAACATATACAACTTCGCACCATTAAGTGCGGATTAGTAAAACTTTTAATTAAAATCAGAATTTATCTAATACTCTATCATTGTTTTGTTTGCTTTTTTTGAAACTTGTGTTCCTCTTGCTGATAATTTTCTGAAATGAGAGTCTTTTGGAATTTGGAATTTGTGTTTCGTGAGTTTGTTGGAGTTTGTTGGAGTGAACTTTCTACACATGCCTCTTCTGTCACTTTTACTGCACGGTGGTTGGTGCTGGGGTTGGTGTATACCCAGGAGACTTCAGTCTCTGGACTGGCCATGTGCCAGCTGGGCCCTGAGCTTCAGCAGAGTTGCAGCTCCTACTCCCAGTTTGTTGCAGTTGCACAGGTTGGTTAAGAGGAAGGTGAAGATGGTCAACCACCACACCAGGGAATCAAGAGTGCCTACAGTTGCAAGCCAGAGAATCCCACCCATCAGCCATGTGGGATCTAAGCCTCCTCTTGACATAGAGGTGGAGTGGGCATCACCATCCTTCACAGGATGAAGGAATAAAATATGGATTAGAGTGGACTTACTGGCATTCTACTACAGAACTATTGTGACTAGTAATAGAAGAAACTGTAGCACTGATCTGAAGAAAGTTGCCATGGTAGTTGCTGAGGGCAGGGAGAGGGAAGAAGAGATGAGATGTGGGGGGCATTTTCAGGACTTGGTGTTGTCTTAAATATTGCAGGGACAGATGCTGGACATTATATATCCTGCCATAACCCACTGAATGGACCGGGGGAGAGTGTAAACTACAATGTAAACTATAATCCATGTGGTGCAGCAATGCTCCAAAATGTAATCACTAAATTCAATGAATGTGCTGCAATGATGAAAGAGGTTGTTGATGCAGGCGGAGTGGGCAGAGTGGGGTGAGGGGATGTAGGCACCTCTTATATTTTTTAATGTAAAATTTTTGTGATCTATGTACTTTTTTTAAAAGACAGTTTGATAAAAATAAAATAATAAAAAAATTTTTTAAAAAGTTGAAAAGGAGAAAATAAAATAAAATAAAAGCCTCTGTAACCCCAAAGGTTGGTGTGCGATATTCAGGTAACTGCTCAGTACACATCAGTCTTGAAAGACGCAACCCTACAGCTGCCATGTGATGGTCAGTGGCATAATCCCATTTTGTGAGTTGGTTATGTAACTCAAGAACACTGGAAGGAGCAAGAGAAATAGCTTAAAACGAGAGGTAGCTGCAGAGATAGCCATGCTAGGTTTGTTAGGCTAGTTAGTTATAAAGCAATGCATATGTCATGAAGAAATGTGTGGAAAAGCAAAGTGGACAGCGTCCCACTTTGAGATCCCAGAACCAGCTAATCAAGGTTGGCCAGGGGCAGAGGCATGGGGTGTGAGAGGAGAGCTGGCCTGAGGTCCCAACAGTGAGAACTCACGCAATACGGATTCTAAAGAAAATGGAATCTACGGAGCACACTTACCAACTTTGGTAACCTATTACTTAAAGGAACATTTTGAACCCTTAAATACTTAAATCATATTTCTGTGCACATAAGCACTTTATCCAATCTTCCTCCTTATGATAATCTTTTGTAATAACACGACTTTGTAATACTGAACTATATCTTCTACCTCATTATATCTATAATGGGTTTTCCTGTTTCTGGCATGAAATGTCTATTAAGATCAAAATTTCCCTTTGTGCAAATGTGGCCAGTCTCGAAGCCAAACTCAGCATGTAAATGCAATGCCTTCCCCCCAGCGTGGGACATGACACCCGGGGATGAGCCTCCCTGGCAACGAGGGACCACTATCAACTACCAACTGATGATGCAACTGGAAAATGACCTTATACGGAAGGTTCAATGCGGATCACCAGAATATCCATGTCTACATAAAATACCATGACTTTAAAATGCTGTTTGACCTAAAGTAAGGGGGAAATGGAAAGGAGAAATGAGTTTATATGGCTACGAGTTTCTAAAAAAGAGTCTGGAGGCTGGCAGAAGGTTTGCCCTCATGCACAACTGAGCAGAGTCAGAGAGACAGATAAAGCAGATACAACCCCCAGATATTGGTTCCTTTGAGGGCTAAAGAGACCCATGGGAGTTATGGTCATGGCCGATGGGGTTAACTACCAGGGCAGATGGCCCCTCTTTGGAAATGGTGTTTATGTGTGATGAATCTGGACTCAGATGGGATCTCCCTTCATAAGACTTTCGTGCCAATGTGCTGGAGGTGCAGTTAATGTTGGGGTTTAAGATATATTTAGGGGATTTGAATCTCTGGACTGATAATGTGATAGCCAGATCCTGAGCCTCAACAGACTCCAGCACCTACAATCTGATTTATTGGACTTACCACACTCAGCTAAGATGGAGTTGAAGAAGGACAACCACCACACCATGGAGCCTAGAGTGATTACAACTGAAAATGGGAGGATTGCATCCAGCATCCAGGTGGAATCTGACCCTCCTCTTGACATAGAGGTGCAATGGACACAACCAATCCAATGTCCACATAGAAGAGGTGGCATTGGAATGGGAAAAGTAGACATAGTGGACGAAGGGTATGGGGAAAGGCAGGAAGAGATGAGAGGTGGAGGCATCTTTGGGACATGGAGCTGCCCTGGATGGTACTTCAGAGGCAATCACCGGACATTGTAAATCCTCACAGGGCCCACTGGATGGAATGGAGGAGAGTATGGGCTATGATGTGAACCAATGTATATGAGGTGCAGAGGTGCCCAAAGATGTACTTACCAAATCCAATGGATGTGTCATGATGATGGGAACGAGTGTTGTTGGGGGGGGAGAGGGGGGGTGAGGGGATGGGGTTGAATGGGACCTCACATATATATTTTTAATGTAATATTATTACAAAGTCAATAAAAAATAAAAAAATTTTTAAAAAAAATTTCCCTTTGTGCAAATAGCAAATAGGAAATGGCATACATGGTGGAATGTGACAGACTCGAAAACTTATCTTTGTAAATTGAAAATATCACTTCATAACAGCTTTCCTTGGTGTGTGGAATTCCTTTGGTTATCCTCTACTTATTGTTAAGATCTTAAATATTTAAGTTTCTGTATTATATGGGGGTAGGAGAGTAACCAGTCATTAATAATTTAGGGTAAATATCAGATGAAATCTCCCAGGTTGCAACATTATTTGCCTTGCCATAACACGCTATGCATGCCTCCGTCTTTACACATGCACACCTTGTGACTGTAGGTGTCCTTCCAAATGTTTCAGTGAAGACTTATGACCCCAGACTCTGGCTTGATCATATTGAATGCTCGGTGCCTGGCATTGTTTTTGGCATGATGAGTCCTCAATCAATAATTGTTGGGATGAACGGGACTAAGAGAGTAAGAAATAAGGTAGATTTGTCCCTTGTTTTGGGAATGAAGACAAAGAACAACCTCACAAGGGTAGTGAAATCAAAGTAGGTGCGTCTATAGTAGAATGCGAGTAAGTTCACTAAATGGCCATGGCAGTTGCTGAGGGCAGGGAGAGGGAAGAAGAGATGAGATGTGGGGGCATTTTCCATTCTTGGAGTTGTTCTAAACGATATTGCAGGGACAGATGCAGGACATTACATATCCTGCCACAACCCACTGAATGGACTGGGGGAGAGTGTAAACTGCTATGTAAACTCTAATCCATGCAGTGCAGCAATGCTCCAAAATGTATTCACCAAATGCAATGAATGTGCCACAATGACGAAAGAGGTTGTTGATGTGGGAGGAGTGGGAGGGTGGGGTGAGGGGTATATGGGAACCTCTTATGTTTTTTGTTTTTTTTTTTAAAGATTTATTTATTTATTTAATTCCCCCCCCCTCCCCTGGTTGTCTGTTCTTGGTGTCTATTTGCTGCGTCTTGTTTCTTTGTCCGCTTCTGTTGTCGTCAGCGGCACCGGAAGTGTGGGCGGCGCCATTCCTGGGCAGGCTGCTCTTTCTTTTCACGCTGGGCTGCTTTCCTCACGGGCGCACTCCTTGCGCGTGGGGCTCCCCCACGCAGGGGACAGCCTTGCGTGGCACGGCACTCCTTGCGAGCATCAGCGCTGTGCATGGCCAGCTCCACACGGGTCAAGGAGGCCCGGGGTTTGAACCGCGGACCTCCCATATGGTAGACGGACACCCTAACCACTGGGCCAAAGTCCGTTTCCCCTCTTATGTTTTTTAATGTAACATTTTTTGTGATTTATGTATCTTTAAAAAATAAAGACAATTTAATAAAAGTAAAGAAAGAAAGAAAACAAAAAAAGTAGGTGTTTCTGTGTAAGCATTAAGGAGGATGGAATTTGAAGTAAGTTTTGATATGCTATCAAAAATTTCCCTTCTCTTACACCTACATAGTTAGAACATCATTTATGAATATGAAAAAGAGCAATACGTGCTATCATCTCCTCGAATGCCATTGTACTTTCAGTGAAAAACCCTGTCAACAATTTTAAAGGCCCTTTAAGCTCAAGCAAGTTAATTAAGAGCATTTCAGCCTGAGACTACCTATTTGTAAGAAGCTTGCTGTTCATAATAAACACCTATAAAATGAAAGCTTGTATTTCACAGGAGACTTTAGATTTCAATGTGTTTGTTTATCTCCATATCCCCATGATGTAAACACAACCTGTTTTGAAGATGTCAAAAACCCATTATGATCAACAGCGCTATGTGCATTAAAACACTTAGTTTCCACAGACCTTAAATAATATATTGTTACAAGGCAGAAAATGTTCATACTATAGAATTTTATTAGCTCTATTACATTTTTCCAATATATGGCTTTACAAATACATTTTAACATTGATTTAACCATGTAATAGATTCTCCTTTGCTTTAAATACAAGTACACTTTTGTTCAAAGCAACTTTAAGTACATATGTCATTTTTGTGAGTGCGATTGTCTATGGAAGTATAATTCTAGTGTTGATTTTGCATTTGTCTTAGGATGCTGCATACTTATAAATATTTTGATAGTTATTAAAATCATAAGATGATAAAATATGGTTGAACCTATAAAGAATATCATGGTAGGGAAAATATTTGAGGCAGAGAGTCATATATCTCTTTGTCAACTATTTTCAGCCTTGAATTTTTCACCTAAAATATACTTTTGGAGTTCACATGGTTTGGGAACAAATTGTTTTGCATGCTGGAAACATTAGAGGAGACTCTAAAACTCATAACTCTCTACTAATTCCCTTTGCTTACCGCATCCATATTTTTAAAAAGAAAAAGAGAAACCTTAGCTGAGAAGTAACTTCACCAGGACAAGGAAAGGAGAACAAGCAAATCTCAGCCCATCTTCCTGTCAAAGCAGCAACAGTGACTCAATTTCCCCAATGTCAGCTGTGCCAAGGGCAATGGGATTAGCTAAGGAAGAGCATGTTGTTGCAGCAATGCAATGGAGAATATATATACCATAATATACATGTCCTGAGCAAGCAAAATTAATTTGTATATTACATATATATGTTCATGATGTAATAAAGAATTTATTAGGTAAATGTTCATGTGCAATTATAACCTGAGATAAGATAATAAAGAAAGCACTTAAAAGATCTGTACCTCAATTAAACTTTTAATAATCATTAAATGATATCATTTCAGTTGTTCAGCTAAAACCTATTAATGCTACCCATTAAAGAATTAATAAATAGGATGAGAAAAAGTGATTTGCTGGGTGAATAAATTCAGATACTTTTATTTGAACATAACAGGAAATATCTAGTTAATGTATGAAAGAAAAAGGATTTATTGAAAATGCTCAGGGGAGGCTCATAAAATTAAATAATAAACTGGATAAAATTTGAATCTTGTTCCTTATCATGGACAATCAGCCCCCACATGGCAGTAGCCATAAGATTGAACTTTTCACAGCCTGTCTCAGTTGCTTTCTCTTCTACTTAAGATCTTCATGTAGCTTTCTGTTAAAATGGTAATAAACTTCAAATTCCCTACATAGCTAATGCCAGCTCAGTTGACTCTGTCAATCTCCCTTCCAGGGCGTTCAACATGGCTCCTACACTCTTTTGTTCCCTGGAAAATTCCTTTCTCATTCCCATTTAAGGGCCTCCTAAATTTTGTGCCATTTTCCTTGAATACTCTTCTCATAGAGCTTCATTAAAGAGTTATTTCTCTTTACCTAGAGAGGCCTGTCTGCTCACCAAGTAATGATAGCGCACCCATTCCACACTCTATCTCATTATTAGTTTATTTTCTGTGTAGCTCAGGCTTGTTTCTGACATTATCTGTTCCTAGGTTTATCATTTTATCTAGTGGACTCTAAGCTTCAGGGTGCAGGCACATTCTTTAGTTTTTTCATCGTCTAATTCCTAGGACTTACACTAATGGTTCTACTGGTTATTTAATAAATATTTATTTATTAACTCATTCAACACATATTTATTAAATATCTGTTATGTGCCCGGTTCTGTTTTAAGTGCTTGGTATGCAGACATTGAAAAACAGGAAAAATATCCTGCCTTCATGAAATTTATATTCTAAAAGTGAAGACAGCGCATTTGTTGAACTAGTGACTCTACACAGCTTCAGTGAGGATAAGAGCTAACGGTTTGGAGTTCTTGTATGTCGCCACTTAATTTTCAGATCTTATACAAGGCAATTAAATGCCTTGAGCAATGTGCTTCTAAATTAGGATCAAGTATCCACACCCCAGGCAGACTGGGAAGGCCTCCTGATTTGTAACTATTATAATTTCCACCCTGGCTGGGTGGCAGGTATGGATAGCAGGTACCCTTCTTCCATAGAGCCAAAGATGCTCCACACAACACGACTATGACAACTGCCACAGCCAACACAATCACACGGTCTCCAGTGAGAGGCAGGCCAAATCACCTCAAGCCGTTGCATCGAGATATGATGGAACGGTCATTGTTTTTTCAATCCAGATTCCAAGGATATTTTCCACGGAGTGGTTTTCATCTACCTAGCTTTCATCGCCTACCTATTCTGCAATATGACTATTATTCAAACTATGGCTCCACTAATGAATATAACACTACTGTTTCATCCCAGAAATAATTTTACAAGGAAGGAGGACAGTAGTTAATAGTCACCAAGAGGGGAATGAGTTTAAGGTAAAATATCTTGAAGTTCAGCAAGTACTTTTATTTGTTAGAAAGAGGACAAGGGGTGATGATCTAGATGAGTCAATGAAGAATAGGGAGAAAATCAACATAGTCTACTTAACTACTCCAACTTCAAATACTTTCTCTCAGCTAGCAAAAGCATCTGGGTCTCCCTCGTTAATAATTATCATAAATCATGAAACATCTCAATACTACAGAGAATTATAAAAAATAATGTGAAGAGCAGCTAGGCTTTCTTCATAGACTTTAAGCACATGTAAACTATTTTTGCCTTGCTTATTTTAATGAAATAGTGGTTTGAGTGGTGGCCCTCAAGAAGATGTACATGCCCTAAACCCCAGAGACAGAATGTGACCTTGTTTTGAAAAAAGGGTCTTTGCAGATGCAGTAAAGTTAAGGCTATCAAGATTGGACCACCCTGGATATAGGGTGGGCTCTAATCCAATGACAGGTGTCCTTTTGAGAGAAAGGCAGAAGGAAATGGGACCCAGAGAAAGTCATGCAAAGAGTCACGTGAAGACGGACAGAGATGAGAATGCTGTGTCTACGAGCCAAGGCTGTGAAGATTTCCACCAGCCCAGAAGCTGGCAGAAGCAAGGAGGGATTCTCCTGTGGCCTTCTGAGGGTGTGACCCTGCCAGCACCGAGATTTCAGACTTTGGTCTCCAGATCTCCGAAAGGTTCGTTTCTGTTGCTTTACTCCAGCCATTTGTTACGGCAGCCCTAGGAAGCTTATCCGGAGGGCTTTCTTTTATCCTCAAGAAGCACACTTTAAATATGTCACTGGATTGTCTTTCTCCCCCTTTCTAACTGAGTATGAATTATTAACCTGAAAAGCTTGTGACTAATGCATGTTTTTGAATTTTCCCCTATATGCATATATCTATGAACAATATAGACTTTCATGTTGAATCTTTTAAATGTATAGAAATGCCATAAACTTGTACACTGCATTTTATCACCTGCTTTTCCCCCTCAGCATTAGATATGAAAAGCTTGCTTGCATATGTCATCACCTGTGGCAACTGCTCTTTTTTTTTTCACACTTTTTAAATTAAAGTTAATAGATCACAAAGAATGTTACATTAAAAACATAAAAACAGGGGGAAGGGGGCAAGATGGTGGCTGAGTGAGCTTGCCTGGTAATGTCTCTGCAGGGGGCAGCTGGACAGCATTGAAGGCTCTTTGGGACCGCACTGTTTGGGGATTTTTGCTGGTTGGAAGGTGTCTGGACGTCAATTTGGTGGGAAGGTAACAGAGAGGATACGTCTATAATATATAAACGGAGGTCCCAGCTGGGCGCGGAAAGTTCCCTCCTTAGGTGGGCGGAGCCGCGGTATGGGGCGCTGCTGCAGCTCGGGGAGCCTCCGCGGCCAGGGTTTTTTTTTTTTTTTTTTCCTTTTTCTGGAGGCTTTACGGTGCTGAGGAATTCGCGGATACTGGGCCGGCTGGTGAGGGGTTGATGGGACAGGACTCCTTTGCAGATCGATTTGGGGAGACAGACGGTGTTTTGTTGTGAAGCGTGGGACGTTTTGGTCACCGGACAGGGCAGGTAGCGCTTCCGCCTGGAGCTCCATCCCCACAGGTCCGGCTGCCGATCTGCAACGGAATTGGATTTTTGGCAATAAGGGGACACAATTGGGAGACTGTTGTAGGGTGCAGTGAGGGAGGGGGACACGTCTGGAAGCCGATTGGTGGAATATTTTGCCAAGTTTGGGACTTCTGGTCTTGGAGTCTGTTTTCCGCCGTTTCCAGCTGAAGCCCAGCCCACCTGGCGGGGCTTGGGATCTGGGTCATTGAACTGGCTGTGGTGTGGAGGCGCCCTCTAGTGGCCGTTGTGTGGGAGCACAGGGAGGGAGCTGTCCAAAGGCTGAAACCCTGAGGAGTAGGTGAATTACAGGGAACAGACATTAAATATAGAGTTTGCGGACCTGGCTTCCCCCACGGGGCTGGCACCCAGCTACGGGGATCCCTGAGGGCTGTGTTGCACTCTGGGGCTCCTAAGCTTCCTTGTGGACCAGATTTGAGGCTGCCAGGTCTGGGTCCCCTGGACTCTGGCGGTCCACACCCCAGATTCACACCTCTTGAGTCTTCAGTGTCTCAGACTTTCCACCCCTGAATCCATCACGCCCTGGCATCTACCTGGGGTCCTTGAGTGCCCTGGACCTTACCGTTTGCGTTTTATCTTTATTGGTCCATATTGTTTTGTTTTTATTTTCACTTTATCTTATTTTTTACTCTTTTTGACGCCCTGATTGCTAATATTGCATTATCCCCTAGTCTTTTCTCCTAGCGTGTCCCCCAAAGTCCTTTTTTAAATACAGTTATTTAGGGGGTTTTTTCGTTGTTGTTTTAGATAGTGTTGCAATTGTGGCACGTGTATACCTGTATCTCTCTTCCCCCTACCTGTTCCCCACTGTTTGCCCACCCTCAGCATGTAAATGCAATGCATTCCCCCTAGTGTGGGACATGGCACCCGGGGATGAGCCTCCCTGGCACCGAGGGATCACTACCAAGTACCAGCTGATGATGCAACTAGAAAATGACCTTGAATTAAAGGTTCAACGTGGACCAGCAGAATATCCCTATCTTCATCTAATAACAGGAGTTTAAAATGCTGTTTGACCTAATGTAAGGGTAAATGGGAAGGAGAAATGAGTTTATATGTCTATGAGTCTCTAAAAAAGAGTCTGGAGGTTGTCAGAAGGGTTGCCTTTATGCACACCTGAGCAGAGTCTCAGAGACAGATAAAATAGATACAACCCAAGGTATTGGTTCTTTTGAGGGCTAAAGAGACCCACAGGTTCTATGGTCATGGCAGATGGGGTTCACATCCATGTCAGTTGGCCCTTCTTTGGAGCTGGTGTTTCTGCGTGATAGAGCTGGACACAGATGGGATCTCTTTTCACAAGGCTTTCATGCTACTTTACTGTAATTGTAGTTGGTGCTGGGGTTTAAGATATATCTAGGGGATTTGAATATCTGGACTGACAATATGATAGCCAGGCCCTGAGCCTCAACAGACATCAACTCCTACACTCTGATTTATTGGACTTACCCCACTCAGCTAACATGGAGTTGAAGAATGTCAACCACCACACCATGTAGCCTAAAGTGCCTACAACTGAAAGCAAGAGGATTGCATCCAGTATCCATGTGGAATCTAAGCCTCCTCTTGACATAGATGTGCAATGGACACAACCAATCCAAGGTCCACAGAGAAAATGTGGCATTGGTGTGGGAAAAGTGGCCATGGTGGCTGCTGGGTGTGGGGAATGGGAGGAAGAGATGAGATGCGGAGTTGTATTCGGGACTTGGAGTTGTCCTGGGTGGTGCTTCAGGGACAATTACCGGACATTATAGATCCTCCCAGGGCCCACTGGATGGAACGTGGGAGAGTATGGGCTATGATGTGGACCAATGACCATGAGGTGCAGCGATGCCCAGAAATATACTTACCAAATGCAATGGATGGGTCATGATGATGGGAGAGAGTGTTGCTGTGGGGGGAGTGGTGGGGTGGGGGCGGTGGGGTTGAATGGGACCTCATATTTTTTTAATGTAATATTTTTTAAAAATAAATTTTAAAAATTAAAATAAAATAAAGTAAAATAAGTTCATTTATTTAATCAGAAGCAGAAATCATATATTCATTTATTGACAACTTCCAGACCTTTAGACATATTCAGTAAAATCTATTTTTAAAACACTGCAGATAAAACAGAATAATATTTTGCCTAAATATTCAGTTTGTTTCTACAGTGACTATTTTCTAAATGCTAATTTAGGCACTAAAATAGTACTAAATAAACTTATGACACCTCAATAATTTAGACATTCTCATTTGAAAGTCTTTTCAGATTAAGTTTCACTTCCTTCAGACTTTCTGCTCCTCTCCTTCCTCAAAAATTTTGCAAATTTGGTATCAAAACTGTCATCTTTGTGGTCTTGAGGTAGCACATTAGAGGGTACCTGCTTCCCAAACACACATGTACTGCCACTTGATCTTCTGGTCTATAAGATTTCACTATTACTCTGCTGTGTACCCTGCTAAGTGCCCAAAGCTAAATCTGGCAAGGTTGAACCTTGTGTGTGTATTATTGTGGTTATCCTCTCTTTTGTCAAAAACTGTGGTTTTGGTCCCACTCTAACTCTTGTTATGATGAGAAACCATGGAATGTATTTCTGACACCTCTTTTTTTTCCGATGATGTGTTTATTAATACTTAACAGGTGAATGGTAACTAAACCCATATAATATCAATCTTCCTAATCAAAGTATGAGAAATTTATGAGTCCAACAATACCGAGTTTTGGGACAAAATGTGGTCATCTGAGTTCTTATACTTCACTAGTGTGGGTGTGAACTGGAGCCGTGAATAGGGAACTAGAGGATACTAATAAGTTAAAGGATACTCATTCTTTTCAATTCAGAAATTCCATACCCAGGCATCTGCTCCAGAGAGGCACTTGCAACTGAACACAAGGAAACATTCTCAAGGATGATTTATTGCAGTCACATTGTTTATAATAGTAAAGATATCAAAAATCTGAGTTTTTCACTTCAGAATACCATTGGCAATTAAATTTTGAAAAGTAAGTTTGCATGCACCAACACAGACTCTCAAACCGACTCCTACTCTCTGGTTATTGAACTTACCCAGGTCAGCTAACAGGGAGGTGAAGATGGTTAACCACCACACCAGGGAATCAAGAGTGCCAACAACTGCAAGCAGAGGAATTGCATCCCTCATCCATGTGGAATTTAAGCTCCCTCTTGATCTAGAGGTGGAGAGGACATCGCCATCCCAGCGTCCACAGAATGGAGGAATAAAATATGGATTAGAGTGGACTCACTGATATTCCATTATAAAACTATTGTGACAACCAACAGAATAAATTGTATCATTGACGGGGAGAAAGTGGCCACAAGTAGTTGTTGAGGGCAGGGAGAGAGAAGGAGAGATGTGATGTGGGGGCATTTTTGGGACTTTGAGTTGTCCTAAATGATATTGCAGGGTCAGATGCTAGGCTTTACATATCCTGCCATAAGTCACTGAATGTACTGGGGGAGAGTGAATTACAGGGTAAACTATTATCCATGTGGTGCAGCAGTGTTCACCAAGTGCGATGAGTGTGCCGCAATGGTGAGGGAGGTTGTCGGTGTGGGAGGAGTGGGGCGGGGGGATGGGGGGTGTATGGGAAACTCATATTTTTTAATGTAACTTTTTTGTGTGATGTATATATCTTCAAAAAATACAATTTACAAAAATGATGGGGTGGGGGGTTGGGGAGTGCGGTATATGGGAACATCTTATGTGTTTTTATGTTTTTATGTTTTTTTAAAATTGATTTTGTAAAAATATTACATTAAAAAAATATGAGGTCCCATTCGACTCCACCACCCCCACCGCACCCCTCCCCCCCCCCCGCAACACTCACTCCCATCATCATGACACATCCATTGCATTTGGTAAGTACATCTCTGGGTATCTCTGCACCTCATGGTCATTGGTCCACATCATGGCCCATACTCTCCCACATTCCATCCAGTGAGCCCTGGGAGGATTTACAATGTCCGGTGATTGCCCCTGAAGCACCATCCAGGGCAACTCCAAGTCCCAAAGGCGCCTCCACATCTCATCTCTTCCTGCCATTCCCCATACCCATCAGCCACCATGTCCACTTTTCCCACTCCATTGCCACCTTTTCTCTGAGGTCCTTGGATTTGTTGTGTCCGTTGCACCTCTATGTCAAGAGGAGGCTCAGATTCCACATGGTTACTGGATGCAATCCTCCCGCTTTCAGTTGTAGGCACTCTAGGCTCCATGGTGTGGTGGTTGCCCTTCTTCAACTCCATCTTAGCTGAGTGAGGTGAGTCCAATAATTCAGATTGTAGGAGCTGGAGTCTGTTGAGGCTCAGGGCCTGGCTATCATATTGTCAGGAAAAAGATTCAATCCCCTAAATATATCTTAAACCCCAATACCAACTACAATTCCAGTAAAGTAGCATGATAGTCTTATGAAAAGAGATCCCCTCTGGGTCCAGTTTCATCACGCAGAAACACCAGCTCCATAGAAGGGCCATCTGACATGGCAGTGAACCCTATCTGCCATGACCGTAGAACCCGTGGGTCCCTTTAGCCCTCAAAGGAACCAATACCTGGGGATTGTATCTACTTTATCTGTCTCTTAGACTCTGCTCAGTTGTGCATAAGGGAAATCCTTCTGACAGCCTCCAGACTCTTTTTTTTTTTAGAGACTCATAGACATATAAACTCATTTCTCCTTTCGAGACTGGCCACATTTGAGTAACATGAAGGCTGTCAGGAGGAAATTCCCAGGCACAGTGCTACTCTAGGCCTTGTTCTTATTTCAGGCCTATAGGCTCACAAGCATAGTCATTAGTATCAGGGGCTCACTGTTGGACCCTCATTCCTTCCTGGTCCTTACCATTGCACCTGGGGGACTGCCGCTGCTCCCCTAGGGACCATGGCACAGCACCCCCAGCCAGGAACCCAGTAACCCCCCCAGCTGTTGTTTTTAATTGTTGCCACTATGAGTATATCCAAACATTACCATGCACCCTGGACATATGCCCTGTATAACTCCCTGTCACCATATATCACCTGTCAATAACATCCTATGCCAGTATTCCTCCACTGCCATTGTTGAACCACTCTGTGATCCAAAACTTCCTGTAAAGTGAAGCCCAATATAATGTCAGGATCCCTTACTAGTAAAATGGAATACAGCGATGGGTTTAAAGGTTAGAGCTAGAATACGTATTGACTTGGAAAAATTCTACATCCTATCTTTTTCTTTTCTTTTTTCCTAATTATTGAGCCTCTCTTCACAAGAGCCTTAGATCACAGTAATTCATATATACAATATACAGTACTCCCACACATCCACACACCTTTTCCCTTCCACAGCGATAGTCTTATAACTTATTCATATCATATTTATTTAAACTGATGTACAGACTCTGAGACAATAGCTTTAAAACAAGGTGACATCTGTGCTTACATTGTGGTCCATACTTTAGGATATACAGTTTTCTAAATTTTTAGTTATCCTATGTTTTACATTATGGTTTAGGTTTACATTATTAGTCTATCGTACCCTATATGTTTTTGGTGTAATATTATATGTTTTATATCCATCCTTGTGTACTCTCGTGAAACTCCTCTCTTACCCCCACATTTACCTTGGTTCCATCCATTCAACATCCATTTCCCCCTCCTCTTGGGGCCCACAGTGACAGCCAATCTCCATTTCCCGAGGAGCCACGTCCAGAGATACTTGCAACAGTGTTCAGGTCCTAAATTGCTCAACTGCCCTAATGCCCTGGGAGCCACCCTTTCTCTCAAGAGATACAGTTCCCTCTATTTGATGGCATTAGTCCTCCCCAGGATGTGGGGCCACCCCCACTCTCACTACTTGTGTCTCTATCCAATGGTACAACCCACCCTGGCAAAATGAGCATTCAGACATTCCCCAGGAGTCCATCCCGCATCAGACCATCCCCACTGAGCATCCTAAACAGGTAACCCTCCTAATTATATTTTGATATGATTTTCTCAGCATTTTGCTCTCAACCAACACCTGACACTCTCCTATGTTCGTATGTTGCCCCTCCCTCCCCCCAATTTTTTGGGTAATATTACCCATCCGCCCTTCCCCAGCCCCCTCAACCACACAAATCCCCACCCAAAGGCAACCCCTTGCCCCCATTTTATCTCTTCTTTGTGCTTATACTTACCGCCAGCTCATCATAGATTCCACCCCTGCAGACGTCGGCTCACACCCTTCCTCCACGCCCTGATTTCCTGTAAGCCTATCTTCCAGTCTCTAGCTCTCTGAGGCAGCTTGCTTATTTCATATCATTGAGGTCATGTAGTATTTGTCCTTCAATGCCTGGGTTGCTTCACTCAACATAAGGTTCTCAAGATTCATCCATGTTATCATGTGTGTTTGTAGTGTATTTGTTCTTACAGCCGCGTAGTATTCCATTGTATGTATATACCACATTTTATTGATCCACTCATCTGTTGATGGGCATTTGGGTTGATTCCAACTTTTGGCAATAGTGAACAATGCTGCTATGAACATTAGTGTACATATATCGGTTTGTGTCCTTGCTTTCAGTTCTGCTGGGTATAAACCCAGCAGTGGTATTGCTGGGTCATATGGCAAATCTATGGTTAGTTTTTTGAGAAACCACCAAACTGTCCTCCAGAATGGTTGGATCCTTCTGCATTCCCATCAGCAGTTCCCCTTTCTTCACATCCTCTCCAGTATTTGTATTCTTCTGTTTTTTTTCATAGCTGCCAATCTTATGGGAGTAAGATGGTATCTCATTGTAGTTTTGATTTGCATTTCCCTGATAGCTAGAGATTTGGAGCTTTTTATCATGTGCTTTTTAGCCATTTGTATTTCTTCTCTGGAGAAGTGTCTGTTTAAATCTTTTTCCCATTTTTTAAATGGGTTGTTTATCTTTTTATTTTCAAGATATAGGAGTTCTTTATCTATGCAAGTTATAAGTGTCTTATCAGATATATGGTTGCCAAATATTTTCTCCCATTGTCTGGGTTCCGTTTTTACTTTCTTGACAAACTCCTTTGAGGTGCAGAAGGCTTTAATTTTGAGGAAGTCCCATGTATCTATTTGTTCTTTTGCTGCTCGTGCTTTTGGTGTGATATTCATGAAGCCATTTCCTATTACAAGATCCTGTAGATGTTTCCCTACACTGCTTTCCAAGGTCTTTATGGTCTTGGCTTTTATATTTAGGTCTTTGATCCATCTTGAGTTGATCTTTGTATAACGTGTGAGATGGTAGTTCTCTTTCATTCTTCAACATATGGATATCCAGTTCTCCAGGCACCATTTGTTGAATAGGCCATTCTCTCCCAGTTGAGAGGGTTTGGTGGCTTTATTGAACATTATATGGCTATATATATGAGGTTCTATATCAGAACTTTCAATTCGATTCCATTGGTCTGTGTGTCTCTCCTTATGCCAATACCATGCTGTTTTCACTACTGTAGCTTTGTAGTATATTTTGAAGTCAGGTAGTGTGATTCCTCCAATTTCGTTTTTCTTTTTCAATATGTCTTTGGCTATTCAGGGCCTCTTTCCTTTCCAAATAAATTTCATAGTTAGTTTTTCTAGTTCCTTAAAGAAGGCTGTGTTGATTTTTATTGGGATTGCATTGAATGTGTAGATCAGCTTTGGTAGGATAGACATCTTAATAATATTTATTCTTCCTATGCATGAACAGGGAATATTCTTCCATTTACTTAGGTCTTCTTTGATTTCCTTGAAGAGTCTTGTATAGTTCCTGGTGTATAAGTTTTTTATATCTTTAGTTAAATTTATTCCTAAGTATTTGATTTTTTAATTTACTATTGTGAATGGTATTTGTTTCTTGATTTCCTCCTGATCTTGCTCATTATTGGTGTACAGAAATGCTACTGATTTTTGCGCATTGATCTTATAACCTGCAACTTTACTAAACTCATTTATGAGTTCTAGAAGCTTTGTTGTAGATCTCTCAGGGTTTTCTATGTATAGGATCATGTCATCTGCAAATAATGAAATTTTGACTTCTTCCTTTCCAATTTGAATGCCTTTTATATCTGGTTCTTGCCTCAGTGCTCGAGCAAGTACTTCTAAGACAATGTTAAACAGGAGTGGAGACAACGGGCATCCTTGTCTTGTTCCTGAGTTTAGAGGGAAGGATTTTAGGATTTCTCCATTGTAAACAATGTTGTCTGTAGGTTTTTCATATATACTCTTTATCATGTTCAAAAAATTTCCTTGTTTTCCAATCTTTTGGAGTGTTTTTATTAAGAAAGGGTGCTGTATTTTGTCAAATGCTTTTTCTGCATCTATAGATATAATCAAGTGATTTTTTTCCTTCAATCTGTTTATATGGTGTAATACATTGATAGATTTTCTTATGTTGAACCATCCTTGCATACCCGGAATAAATCCCACATGGTTGTGGTGTATAATTCGTTCAATGTGTTGTTGAATACGATTAGCAAGTATTTTGTTAAGTATTTTTGTGTCTAGGTTCATTAGAGAAATTGGTCTGTAATTTTCCTTTCTTCGGTGTCTTTGTTTGGCTTTGGTACTAGGGTAATGTTGGCATCATAGAAGGAGTTAGGCAATGTTCCTTCTGTTTTGATTTTTTGGAAGAGTTTCAGCAGGATTGGTGTTAGTTCTTTCTGGAATGTTTTGTAGAATTCACCTGTGAAGCCATCTGGCCCTGGGCTCTTCTTAGTTGGGAGGTTTTTAATGACAGATTCTATCTCTTTACTTGTGATTGGTTTGTTGAGATCATCAATTTCTTCTTTCATCTATATGGGCTGCTTATGTGTTTCTAGGAATTTGTCCATTTCCTCTGAATTGTCATTTTTGTTGGAATACAGTTTTTCAAAGTATCCTCTTATGATAGACTTTATTTCAGTGGGGTCAGTGGTGATATCTCCTTTCTCATTTCTTAGTTTGTGTATTTGCTTCATCTCTCTTTTTTTCTTTGTTAGTCTCACTAAAGGTTTCTCAATTTTGTTGATCTTCTCAAAAAACCAGCTCTTGGTCTTGTTTATCTTTTCAAGTGCTTTCTTATTTTCTATTTCATTTAGTTCTGCTCTTATCTTTGTTATTTCCTTCCTTCTTCTTCCTGTTGGATTACTTTGTTGTTTTTTTCTAATTCCTTCAAATGTGCAGTTAGTTCTTCAATTTTTGCTTTCTTCTTTTTTGATATATGAATTTATGGCTATAAATTTCCCTCTCAGTACTGCTTTTCCTGCATACCATAAATTTTGGTATGTTGTGTTATCATTATCATTTGTTTCAAGGTAGTGATTGATTTCTTTTGAGATTTCCTCTTTGACCCACTGTTTTTCTAAGAGTGTGCTGTTTAATTTCCAAATCGTGGTGTGAAATCTGGGCTTCTGTCCCTTGCAAATTTCCAGCTTCACTCCTCTGTGGTCAGAGATATTGTTTTGTATGATTTCAATCTTTCTGAATTCATTCAGCCTTTCTTTGTGGCCTAGCATATGGTCTATCTTGGAGAATGATCCATGTGCGCTTGAGAAAAATGTATATCCTGCTGTGTTTGGGTGTAATGATCTATATATGTCTATTAGAGCCAGCTCCTCTAATATACTGTTCAAAGGTTTTGTTTCCTTAGTGATTCTCTTTTGAGATGTTCTGTCCAGAGTTGATAGTGGTGTATTAAAATCCCCCACTATAATTGTAGATGCATCTATTCTTTCTCTTAGTGTTTCCAGCATTTGCCTCATGTATTTAGAGGCGCCCTTGTTAGGAGCATAAATATTTATGATTGTTTGAGCTTCTTGACTGATTGTCCCTTTCACTAAAATGTAGTATCCTTCTTTGTTTCTCACAATTGTTTTTCATTTAAAGTCTATTTTGTCTGATATTAATATAGCTACTCCTGCCTTTTTTTGGTTATTGTTTGCTTGTATGATTGTTTTCCAGCCATTCATTTTCAACCCCCATGAGTCTCTGGGTCTAAGATGTGTCTCTTGTAGACATCATATAGATGGGTCATATTTCCTTATCCAATGTCTCAGTCTGAATCTTTTGATAGGTGAGTTTAATCCGTTGACATTCAGAGTTATTACTTTCAAGGAATTATTTGTGTTAGCCATAATTTGATTGGAGTTGTGTTTGTCATATTTTGTTTGCTTTTTTTTTCTTCTCTTTTTGTCTTTTTTGTTGCTCTTACACTCTCCTCCAACTCTGCCTGTCCTGTTTTTTCCTTTCTTCCTGCAGAACTCCCTTTAGAATTTCTTGAAGGGGAGGTTTCTTGTTGGCATACTCTTTCAGTTTCTGTTTATCTGTGAATATTTTGAACTCTCCATCATTTTTGAATGCTAGTTTAGCTGGATAGAGTATTCTTGGTTGGAAATATTTTTCCTTTAGTACCTTGACTTTATCATACCACTGCCTTCTTGCCTCCATGATTTCAGATGAGAAATCAGCACTTAATCTTATGAAGCTTCCCCTGAATGTGATGTTTTTCTTTTCCCTTGATGCTTTTAGAATTTTCTCTTTGTCTTTAGCATTGGATAATTTGACAAGTATATGTCTTGGGGTGGGCCTGATAGGGTTTATGACAAGTGGGGTGCACTGTGCTTCTTGGATATGTACATCTGTCTCTTTCATTAGATTTGGGAAGTTTTCTGCCATTATTTCCTGCAACACTCCTTCTGACCCCTTTCCCTTCTCTTCTCCTTCTGGAATGCCTATAATATGTATGTTTGAGCATTTTGCATTATCATTCAGTTCCCTAAGTCTTAGCTGGATTTTTTCTATCTTTTTATCGACCAATTCTACTATCTGTTTGATTTCTGATGTACTGTCTTCCACATCAGTAATTCTCTGCTCTGCCTCTTCTAGTCTGCTGATGTTTGCTGCAAGTGTATTTTTGATTTCTTGAACTGTGGTGTTCATTCCCATCATATCTGTTATCTTTTTGCATATGTCTGCAGTTTCCCCTCCAAGTGTTGTCTTCATGTTGTTAACCTCTTCCTTTACTTCATTAAATTTGTTGGTGATAAATGTGCTGAGATCTTTCATTACTTGTGTGAAGTTCTGCTCCCCTTCCTGATTTTTAGTTTCTTGATTGGATTCAGCCATGTTTTCCTGATTACTGGTTTGGTTTGTAGGTTTTTGTTGCTGTCTGGTCATCACTTTATCTTGACGGGTTTAATCAGTTCCTTAGCTTCTTTGTCTAGTCTTGGAGATTAATTAGCTCTTGTTTTTGCGTGTTATATCTTCTCTTTGTCACTTTGTTCTTCTTATTTTAATTTCTTATTGCTGGTTGAGTTCATTTAAAAGGAAAGTATTAGGGCCGGGGAAAGGCAATTGTGTAAGCAAGGAAAAAATGTAAAGTAGTATTGGTGATAAATGTTAATAGAGCAACAATATGAGATCTGGGAGGATGGATGTTAGATTCATGTAAGTTGTGTAGAGTTATAGCAGTAGGTAGAGTACCTATAATGAGGTAGTCAACTGAATATTGGAGGAATATGGTATGAATTAAAAAGCTATTGTTTTCGTGAGAGAGGGAAAGAGAAAAGAAAGGCAATAGTTTCAAGAGTGGATAACAGACAGAAAACAAAACAAAGGTATTAGAAATTAAGAGTTAGACACTTTGTGGATCAAATAAAGGGAGGTGGAATATTGGAGAGACAGTAGATGATGGAGGCTATCAAGATGTAGGCGAAAGGAGATAGTGTAGGTAGCCAAATGTATCAAACAGAAATGAGGCAGTGGAGGATGAGGAAACCCAGCAAATGAGAGGTGTTCCCTGCAGCACCTATTGTATAGTTAAGATAAAATAAAATAACAAGAAAATGAGGGATGAGAGAGAGAGAAAAAATAAAGAGAAGAAAGGAAGAAAGAAAAAGGGGGGTGGATAAAGGGTGGGGAACAGGTAGGTAAAAGAAAAAAAAGATATACACCTACCACAACAGCCACAAGAATAACAATTAAAAAAAAAACCCTAAAAACTGAAAAAAAAAAGAGTTTGGGGGATACGCTGGGAGAAAAGACTAGGGGATAATGCAATGTTAGCAATCAGGACATTAAAAAAAATAAAAAATAAAATAGAATAAAAATAAAATCAAAACAAAACAAAAAAGAAAAAACGCAAACATTGAGGACTAGGACATTCAAGGACCTCAGATGAACCTCAGGCTGTGATGGATTCAGGGATGGAAAGTCTGAGATATTGAAGACTCAAGAGGTGTGAGTCTCTGGGGTTTGGGCCACCAGGGTTTAGGGGACTCAGACCTGGCAACCTCAAGTCCGGTTAGCAGGGAGCCTGGGAGCACCGCAGTGCATCACAGCCTTCAGGGATCCCTGCAGCTGGGTGCCAGGCCTATGGGTGAGGTCACATCCACAACCTCTATCCTGTGTGCCTGTACCCCACAATTCACTCACTCACTGGGGTCTATTCTGTGGATGTATCACCAGTTCAACTTCAGGACCTCTCCCACCCTGTGATCCCCCGGAATGGCCACCTGGGGGCGCCTCTACACTGCAGCCAACTTAATGATGCAGATCAATAGCCAGGCCTGGGGATGGGGCTCCAGCCGGAAACACTAATAACAGAGTCCAAACCCAAAATTTCCACGCTTTGCAAAATATTCCCCTAATTGGCTTCCAAATGTCTCCCACCCTGCCAGACCCTGATGGAGTCTCTTTATTGCTATCAATTTAAGTCCACTGTAGATCAGCAGCCTAACTTGGGGGGGGGGCGGGCTCTAGGCGGAAGCGCTATTGTTTGTGTCGGCAATCAAAAATTCCCCTGCTTTGCAATAAAACTCCCGTTTGTCTCCCCAAATCGGTCTGCAAGCACCTCCTGTCCTATTAACCTCCCAATAGGCCACTCAGGGCTTATGAATTCCCCAGTACTGCAGAGCCTCAAAAAAAAAAAAAGAAAAAAGAAAAAATGCCGCGGTGGCTCCTGGCGCTGTGGCTCCGCCCACCTTAGGAGGCAGCGTTCCGCGCACAGCCCGGACTTCCTTGTAAAGAGTCTCAATTATATTTTATAGACATATTTTCTCTGTTATCTTCCCACCAAATCGATGTCCAGACACCTCCTGTCTTGCAAAAATCCTGGAACAGCCTGGTCCCGAAGAACCTCCAACGCTGCCCAGTCACTTCTTTGCAGGAGATATTATCAGGTAAGCTCACTCAGCCACCATCTTGCCCCCCTCCCTTCTGTTGTGTCTTTCATTCCTATAAGCTCTGTTACTTTTTGAGCAGACTTTCAAGTTGTTCTTTATGCTTGCCCAGTTTGTTTAATATCCTTTATCTCTTATGTCATATTTTCCTTCAACTATTCAACTTGACTTTGAAATTTGTGTGATTTTCAGTGATTAGTTGTTTAAATCCTGTGTCTTATCAGGATTTGTGGTTTGTTCCCTTAGCTGTTCAATATCTTCCTGTTTATTAGCAAGGCTTGTAATTTTTTGCTGATGTCTCAGCATATGATTCTATTGGTGGATTTACTCTGACAGTCAATTTCTTGCTCTTGTCTTGTGGTTTTGTTTCATGGTTCTTCTTTGATATTTTGGTTCAACTTATTCTAGATCTTTAAAATTGCCCAACATATAAGTTATCAAAATAGGGCCAGGGACCCACTAATAGGTGCAGATTTGATCCAAGGGGTCTGAAATGAAAGACTCCAAAAAGCATTTTTTTTCTCTTTGCAGTTCCCAGACAGCCAGTGAGATGGCACTTGTCAGAAAATCTTTCCACAGAGGTGTGTCTTCTGATCTCCACTTGCTGTGATTCTGATGTGTCCAGAACCAAGATTCAAAGAAGGCTTTGCTGCCCAAACTCATTAAGAGAAACCACTCTCCACCCTTTGCTGCACCCTCCCTCTTCCCAGGGATGAAGAAGTCTGTTCTCCTCTCATTTGACTACAGGGAGCCAAGGGTTTTATCTAAAACATTCCTTTAAGTTTGGGGGATAGGCCCATTCCCAACTGTGGAGACCAGTAACACATGATTTTCATTTTGACTTCTTTGTCTCTCTGTCCCTCAACTTTCTGGAGGATGTGCAGCACTTTCCTGGTCTGCTGATCCCCAAAGCATCTTCCTTGGACAGCCTTCTGCCCTTCCTCCATTGTTTTTATGAGATAGTTGAGATATGACTACCTACTCTGACACCATCTTCCTGAAAGTCCCCTCTAGTGTGTTTTTATCTTTTGGAATTTTCAATAACCAAAATCTCACAAGGTGTTCAGCTCCTAAAGGAATTCTCTGACCCTATACCAAATTATTCATACACACACACACATATCCTTTTAAACTTCCTTTTATTATGTTTGATTACAAAATTACTAAAGTAAATAAAAAATATGTTATCTCTTTGCTGTCATTATATTCTTTTGTTTCTTCAATTATAGTTTAAATCCTACAAATACTACATATTTGAACATTCCTAAAATATTGAATATGATATGTTAAAAAATGTTGATTGAAATTGACAGTTGAAAATAAATTAATTAAATGACAAAATCATCATGTAATCCTCCCCATTTTTACCATTCCTTAGTTATTTGACCAACTACCAACTTGATTAGTTTGAAATTGTAAAATTTGTTAATGGAAGGAAGTTAACATTTGTATTGATTTGCTTCAAGTGTAAACATGTATACTGGAATGTGAAATAGTAATGATTACTTGGGAATGCATTAACAGAGCAAACTAATAAATCCTTGATAGAACAGGATTCGTTTATAAGATGTAGAATACAACAGTCAAAGAGAGAGAGGAGGGTAAGGGAAAGGAGAAAGAGCAGCAAGCCTAAAAATCAGAATAATAAGAAAATGTGATGGAAACATTCTATATGCCATAAATTGTTTTAAATGCCATATATGGATTATTTCTTTTCTTCTCCAAACAACTTTGGGATGTAAGAACCATTGTTATTCTATTTTTACAGTTGATGAGATTTAATAATGTAAAAATTGAATAACTTGCCACAATTTGCATGGAGAGAAAATGGTAGAATTTGTACTTTGAAAGAAGAAATATCTGCAGCTTACCAACAATGAATCAGAAATCTTAGGGCCAAATTTGTTTCAGAATTCTGAATTTTCATTTTTATAATAAAGTAGTACTATGCATAGACCTCATATTTGTAATACCAGTGGAGTATATAACACCTTATCATTGAACACATTATGATTTTTTGTATCAAAATATGAATATCCATCCTAAATTTTAAAAATTAAGAAAATATATCATTTATTTTCATATTAGTTTTTTCTGTTAAATGAGTTTTGGGGATAAACTTAAGGGAAAATTTTGTGTTTTCAAACATCATTTGCATTTTTAAATGAAAATAGGTGATTTTAAACTTGCATCAACTGCACAAGATGTATGATTTGAAAAGATAAACTTTTGTGCAAGATATGAATTTTACTGATAAAGCAGTTTAAGTTATTAAAATAATTTAAGGCAGATGCCACATGCATAATGCCAAAAATACATGCTCTCTACTCAGTACTGTGTTTGATAATTATAAAGAAATATATGTCAACACTTCTATCTAATCAGTAGGCATGGAATGATACAGAATGATTATGTTAAATTTGGGATTTGGGTATAAAGGAAGATTGAGCAAACTCATTAAGATTTCATGCACAAAATGTGAACAGAAGCTGATGAGAAAATCACTAGAGTCAATGTGGTTCCAGTGATCCTGACAGCCTGAACCAAGGATGGCAACTTCAGCAATGGAAACTGGCAGCAGAAGCAGCCCTGAGAGAAAGAGGGCCCTATGTGCTACGTAGACATGGAAAAGGAATTCTTTCAGCTATTAATATCTGTGTTTTTGCAAACTGAGTGGGTCAAGTGTAGTTTGCATTTATATTTGCATGTATTTGTTTCTCTCTTATTTGAAAACAATTTCCTACAAAATCAAGAACTCTTCTCAAAACAAATATAAGTCTAAAAGTATGAAACTATATTTGACTACACAATAATAACAATGTAACTTTAAATTACAGTTTTTTTTTTGGGCCAGTCACTTTGGTAAAGGGCTATAAAACTTATTATCCAGAAAATCAGCAACTTTCATTTGAATAATTCTTTCAACATACAATACCAAACTTTGGGTGATACACATAAAGCAGTGCTTAAAAACACAACGCAGCACATAAAGCAATGCTTAAAAGCACAATGCAATTATTAGAAAAGTAGAAGAGAAGAAAGAAGAGGAAAAAAGATTAGACTAGAAGTTAATTATATAAAAAATTAAGCGTAAAGTTGGTTCTTTGCAAATATTAACATACAGCAATGTTGGTGAAGAAAACACATATACAGCATACATGCATGCACAGATAAGAAAATCATTTTTAAAATAGCTGATATTAAACCTAATGTCTTATAAATAAATAAAACAAACATTTAATTCCAATATTAGAACTAAATACTAGTAAACAATACAAAAGATGAATGAGATGATGAGATAATTTGAGTAAATTATTCTAGTATTCTTTTGTTTTTCTGTAGGAACATGAAAATATTGATTAAATCTACAATGCTTTTAAATATTAAATTTAAAAGCAAAATAGACTTATAAATTATAATCTGATAATAATATATGAGAAATCCAATAAAAAATATGTGCTCAATCTTATCGAAAACAAATGAGAAGAAAATATATACATATGAAAGGCAGGATCAAGAAAAAACTCAAAATAAGGTCATAGTAATAATTTCAAGTATTTCAGTAATGGTAATACAGTAAATGGACTAAACGCAGCAGTTAAAGGACAGGGATTGCCAAATTTGATATAAAATCTGCTCTATTTCAACTGATCAACTCAAACACAGAGAATTATAGATTAATAAAGACAATCTACCACTTGAGACAAAACGAGCAAATTATTTTAGTATCTGGTTCTATGTTCCATTTTAACTCACTGAAAAATATACATATATAATATAAAATTTCCTCCAACATCTCTTAATTTGAACTCATTGCTATCCAATGTACAAATATTAATCATTAATTTCTTTGGTATTCATTGTAATACCCTAATTATCATAAAAATTATTCTTTCTTGCATTAGCCTTGATCATGAAAAATTCATGCTACATTTGTGAGAGTATCATATGCATCACATGTAATTTCTGTGCACAAAATTGTAATTTAGCACCTGTTAAAAATTACTTAATGATAACATAAAATCAAATATTACTCAGGTTAAGAAATCTGTCTATACTACGAATTCAGGAGGTGACATATTAACCAAATTACAGGGCACTGTAAACCAAACTACAGTCCCCAGAACTTTTTATATTATCTTCAGAAAAAATATAATCAGGTTTTGATAATAGCACAATCCAAGCTTTATCTTTATAAAAAATTTTAACATGTTTACATCTATATCTAGAAGAACTCTAAAAATTTGTGTGTAATAATTCATTTTCAAAATATAGGCTAACTCCATTTGAGTTAAACACCTTTAAATATTATAGCTTTTTAAAAAAAATTTTTGGTGGGACACTGGTTAACATTAATGAAGAAATTGAGAACATTTAAAGTTGTGTTTTATATTATTAATCCATATACATTTTAACTATTTTCAATTACTATCATAATACTTGCATTGATGAATGCTATATAGCATCATTAACTTCAATTGTGCAAACTTCTATTTTTTGAAAAATCCTTCCCTTGGAAATGTAAGTCAATAATCCTGAGTCCCACGGCTCCTAAAATTGTGCATTAACATCTCTTGCATAATTCAGAAAAAGATGAAACTGATTTCCAACTTGAATCCATTTTATTGTTATAAGGAGTTATTTATCTTTTTCTATTAAACTTTTAGAAAAATCACCCACTTAATAGAATTTCATATTGAAAGTGTGATGGTTAGGCTAAGGTCTCAACCTGGCCTGGTAATTGTGCCCAGTTGTTTGGTCAAGCAAACACTGGGCTAATTATAATACAAGGACATTTATGGACTTTAATCATCAGTTTGCATAGATGGCTGATTACATCTACAATCAACCAAGGAGATTGCCTTCAGCAATGAGTGACATTTTGTCCAATCAGTTGAAGCCTTAAAAGGGGGTGTAATTTCAGCATTAAGAGACAACTTTCCAGCTCAGCTTCGGACAGCCAGGGCCTCTCCTGGGAACTCATCAAGGACCTTCATCAGAGCCCCTGCGGGATTTGGACTTCTGCATCCCCACGGTCATGTGGGAGAACTTTCTAAAATCTCATGCTAATTATAGACATCTCCTGTCACTTCTGGTCCCCTAGGAAACTCCGACGAATACAGCTTGGTACTGGGCTGCATTAATACAGACTTAAAAATGGGATTTCTGAATTGACTCGGGATTTGCAGGTATCTTCTGTCAATTCAGTTTCCCTAGAGAAAGCTGACTAATACAAAAAGTTACTACTGAGCTTTACATCATTTATGTTTTCATAAATTGCTAACTTTCTTTATTTAGTGCTCTTTTTCTATGGGTGAAATTCATATTTTCCTAGATGAATACTTAATACTACTTGATTAAAATTTCTAAAACTTCAGTATACCAAGACCTCTGATTTCCATATTCCAAAGAAAGTCCTTGGCAAGGGTGAGGTTTGTTCTGGCTCATTTGCCTTATCTATAAAGTGGGTATAGTAATATTTACTGCTCCTCTTATTTGCCATGTATCTACTTGCATTTTTAGTGGTGGAGTCACTGTGTGCCGATGGTCATTCACCTCACTTTTCCCCCTTCCTTCTCTGTATACAAGGTGGGAAGTTGAGCCACCGCCTATATTCCCTGGCAAGCTGTTTCCTTGCAGCCTCCCTTTTCTGGACCCTGCCTCCATGTGGTCGCTACCAAACTATTATTATTATTATTGTCTCAAGTTAAAGATAGGTATAATATTGCTTTACTAGGTTTCATTCTTCAAGGCATTTATCTAATTTATCCTATGAAAATTTAGAAGTGCTATGCTTCCCTTAAACAGTTGGTCCTATTTCCTGTCGTAGGATCCTCATTCTTAATAGGTTTAACTCTTTTAGCCACTTGGATGGAAAACCATATTAAAATTGCTTTTGCCTGTGAAGCTTGAAAAATTATATATCAGACTCAGGAAGGGGCAGGCACTGGGATAAAATGTAAAGACTATAAACTGAAGTCATTCCAGTTTGCATCAATATCCAGAGTTCTAATCTTTCACCTGAGAACTGACTTCAGGAAATTCTAGGCAGAAGCCATAACCTACACTTGTAATAATCCCTGTGTATATACAGACATCCATCCCAGCCAGCAAATGAGTTCAGGGGTTAAGACAAAGGGCCTCAGGGAAATGAAAGGGGGCACACATCAGGGTTCTAACCAAGATGCCTCGAGTTCAATCAGGAATCCAGCTACATAAAGAAATTGGAATGCTCACCAGACAGTATGGCAGAAACCCTGTAGTATGGAAGGAGCAAGGTGGCAGGAATGAAGCACAGACATACCTGTGGCATCATGCCAAATACACATCCACGACACAATGGATAATTCTAGACAAAACCCACCCATGTATCTGGGTCTTTGAAGATACTCATAATCCAGACTCAGCTGACATGAAAATGGACATGATGACTACAAGCAAAGCTTGAGAAGAAAACAGCTGATGCCAGAGCTCTGGAACTGTTCAGTCCAACTCTATCACCTTGTCCACAATATGTAACCCAACACTTTAGGTCAAAATCATGAACAAAATAAACAACCATAATTTATTCCATTAATCTGTCAAAATACTCAGTGTTTGATTCTTCAGCAGGGAGACTATAAGAATAATTCCTTCCTGGAATTTTTTATTCCAGAGCCAGACCCTCCATGGGTTTCACATGTCCTTTATCCCATGCAGTCTGCAAATCTTTGGGGTTTCAGAGCTTTGACTACATATGTCCTGGTATTGATTAAACAATTACCTGAACTAAAATCTTTAAGTGTTGAGGTCATCTTATTTTTTTGCCTATAGAAAGAATTACTTTTCTACGTAATGCAACAAACAGGCAAAAGTTCTACTTTGCTTGTCAGGCTGCTATGGCTTCTACTGCACAATGGGTTGGCTCAAACAACAACAATTTTTTGGCTCACAGTTTTAGGGGCCAGAAGTCCAATCAAGGCATTGGCGAGGAGGCTTGCTTCCTCCCAGAGCCCATGGTGCCCCAGGTGACCAGGAAGAGGTGGGTTCCTGGCTGTCCCGATGCGTGGCGATGCCCTCTCCTTTCTAAAGAGAGGTTCAGTTGGCTCCACCTTCCGGCTCCTCTCCCCAGCGACCTCTGACACTGGTTTCTGGTTTCCTTCTCTTTATAAGACCTCCTGGAATCCACAGGACAACCCACCTCATTCAGTGTGCCACACCCAATTAAAAGTAACACCTTTAGTTGTCACATGATGGTTTTGTTTTTTAGATTATCACTGCAGGTAGGTCAGTCCTTACCACAAGTTGGTCATTATTTTTAATTGAGTGGATTTTACAGATACATCATGATAAATTGTATTGCTACATTTTTGAAAAATAGGGGATGATGTAGGACAAGGAGGGGGGTACACAGGAATCCCTCATAAATTCTATGTAATTTTTCTGTAATCCAAAACCTCTTTAAAAAGAAAGTTTATTAATTTTTTTAAAAAGTAACAGGTCTTCAAGATGTTACTTTTCCACCCCCACTCAGTGTGTGTGTGTGTTTAACACAGTGACACACTCTCATGTTGCATCTCAGCCAGGGAATTGTGTACCCAGCCCTGATTTCAGGCCTTTCTGTAATGGGTCAAGGCCAGGACTATGTTAAGAAATGTTCCAAAGGATTCAGATGAGCAGTCTGGTTATGCACTACTCACATATATAATTTCAAACTACCTGTGTTGTAGAATTTGAGAGAGGTTCAATTATTTGCGTATAGAGAGGCCAGGACTCAGGAATGATTTTGAGAAGGAAAAATGGTTTATTGACAGCTGGCTGGACTCGGGAGCTTTCTGTTTCAATCCCAAGCCCCGAACAAGATTTTTGAATATTTTTTATACAGAGAGGAAAGGCCAAATGGTCCCTTTGTTTCAGTTCCCAATAGGCTACAATTAGCATATATATCTTTCACATCTTAGGTAAGCTTTTAGCATGGACTTCATACATTCTAGATAAGCTTTTAGCATATTTGGTTTGCATTTCCCCTAAATACTTAAAGTTTATAGACCTTGCATTGTTAAACTGTTTCCTGGGACTGGAGTCCTTGCCATTGTTACCAAGGGCAGGACAGCAGCCTCTTACCATCCCACCCACAGGTCAGAGAGCTTAGGTTATCTCTGAAGAGACAAAGAGCCTCCCACCCATAGCCCACATCATTTCCCCCCTTTGCCAAAGTTTAACTTGCTAAGCTTTGGCATAATTATTGTTGGAGCTATGAGATGGATGGCTGTTTGTTGTTTTGATTGATTATTTATCAATCTTTAGTGTAACATCCGGGACTGTTTTTAGAAGTTTAGAACTTTTCATTCTGGACAGCAGAATCTTGGGGCAGGGGTCTCCTGCAGTCATCCTGCGGCCACCGGCACCCACATGGATTTCCAGTCAGGTTCCAGATCCATCCATTAATTTTATTTTACCCTTAAAGAGTTTACACCTTTAATTTAAAAGGGGTGCTGAAGGGAGATGATCTCTTTTCTGTAACTGCTTCCTACTGGCCATGGGCTGTAGTCATTGCCTAATAAGGTGTAAAACTCTTATTTTAACTGGAGGAAGATGGATCCAGCATTCTGTACAAAGTTGGATGAAGTCTTCATATGGTTAATAAGATGTTCATTCTGAAAGAAACAAACTTCATAAAAAATTTGGAATACCCGTTTTTAAAAGAGGACATTGGATTACAGAGGTAGACAACGTTAGGTGCCTATAAAAGATGGCACTCCTTCTTAAAAGCTGGTGGGAACAGCATATATACTTTAAGTTATTTATCTTTAGAGAGAAATTGCAACAGACACTTAGCTTTGTCTGAAGACACATTCCAAGCTGTTCAATGATTGGCACTCATTTGCTCCGTCAGATGCTTCTGGTGAACTGGCATTCGTTGGGCTACTGGCTCCATTCAGGATTAGAACACTAAGTTGGAAATTCTCTTAGTTTTCAGCTGTGGGAGTGATCAGAACTACAAAATAAAGGGTTTTTACACCTTGGTTTTAATTTTACAATTTCTAGCAATTTTGGCTTGTTCAATAGGTGACTCACCATCCGCAAGCAAGCCTCACCTTTGCTACACAGTAGAGTACAGTAGAATATAGTAAGTTGACTGAGCCTGGCTGAGACTCCCACCTTATTCTATAGACATGTTTATTAACTGTTTAGAAAATGAATTTACTAGGAATTTATCATGTCTAATATACTTCTGCACTTGATCCAAAATAGAAAAGATAACATTATAATTATTAGGCATATATTTAGTACAGGATAAAAGTACAGCACTTAATATTAACTAATGTATTACTTAATGCATAAGGATTCAGAGTTGCAATTATTAGTTTTAAGTTTCAGGTTTGTAATACTTTACATGTTATCTCTCCATGAGAGCAGGCCATAATGTCAATTGTGTTTAAGTTTCATTTACAGTAGTATCCTGGTACCATGGCTCCACTTAGCATGTTCTTCACACAGTGAGCAAGTGGCAGCATTGATGATTCTAGAGAGTTTCCAGTGTTCTACTAGCCTGGTGTATAGTGCTCTCTGGCATTACGGAACAGTGCCAGTCTGGAGGTGATATCCATTGTACACTTGGCTGTACCGAGTCATTATTGGCTGCTGCAGGAGCTTGAAACTGCAACATAGTTTCCATCGACTTCAGGAGCAGAACCAGAGTTTGATATAGCAAATATTTTCAATGGAGGAGTTAGTGACCAACCTAGCCAATAACTCACATGGAGAGGCCACCTGTAATGTATTCAATGCCTGGTTTGAATGCACAACAGTTTGACAATGTTAACGTTTATTCCTTGTTTTTATATATATTTTTTAAACAATTTAATGCAACACATCATATATCAAATGACTGTTTACTTACAGAGTTTTACCATGAAGATAACAGTAGGTACTTTAGTAATAGAGGAAAAAAAAATTATTTTTCATTGTTAAAATGAAAACAGAATATTGCCAATAGAATCAAGATAACTTTTTTTTTTAAGATTTATTTATTTATTTAATTCCCCCCCTCCCCTGGTTGTCTGTTCTTGGTGTCTATTTGCTGCGTCTTGTTTCTTTGTCCGCTTCTGTTGTCGTCAGCGGCACGGGAAGTGTGGGCGGCGCCATTCCTGGGCAGGCTGCTCCCTCCTTCGCGCTGGGCGGCTCTCCTTATGGGCGCACTCCTTGTTCGTGGGGCTCCCCCACGCGGGGGACACCCTTGCGTGGCACGGCACTCCTTGCGCGCATCAGCACTGCGCATGGGCCAGCTCCACACGGGTCAAGGAGGCCTGGGGTTTGAACCGCGGACCTCCATGTGGTAGACGGACGCCCTAACCACTGGGCCAAAGTCCATTTCCTCAAGATAAATTTTTATTACCATTTACTTAAATATGTACTTTGCGGTGGCCTTCAGACAGGTTTTATTATTACGAAGTTATTTTTTTTTGCAACCAATCTAAGTTTTAGTTAACAATGACTTTTAGAACTAGAACTATTTAAATGTTTTTAGTTTGGAAGATGTTTTACAAACTCTTTATAATTGACTATAACCACATTGACTAGCCACCTCATGTTTAAATAAACTTATTAAATTACAATTACCAACTAAAGAAATTTACTCTATTTAAGAGAGCACATCTACAATTTTTCTTTTAGCCTAATTTTACCAATGTGAACTTACAATTTTCATTACTCTAAAGATTTTGTACATATAATGTTAATTTAGTTTATAAATTAACTATGGGGGATTACACTCAAGTTAAATAAAATTGAAACCATTATAGTTTATGCAAGGAATGTTCTCTTTTTCCCTTACAGGAAGCTAAACGCTTCTTTTCTTTGTTTAAGTTATG
Organism: Dasypus novemcinctus; assembly: GCF_030445035.2. Classification (NCBI taxonomy): domain Eukaryota; kingdom Metazoa; phylum Chordata; class Mammalia; order Cingulata; family Dasypodidae; genus Dasypus; species Dasypus novemcinctus. The sequence goes on along the minus strand of NC_080695.1, from coordinate 52,004,437 downwards.
AAAATGAATAATTTAAATGCATACTGACTACCAGGTTTTAAAACACATTACACAATTACTTAATTTGTTTAATCACAACCCAGGAAAGATCTTTCCATAGTTTCTATGGACTTTTCTTTATTTACTGAAGTTTGTTAATAGAGCCATTAATTACCTTTATTTTGTTGGAAAGAAATCTTCTGGAAGAAAATAAGGCTCACCAGATCGTGGAGAAGAAAATAATTTGTTCTCAATCTTTCAAGAAGGGGTGCAGAGCCAGATATGGCTGGCGCCCTGAACAAAGAAAAATGACACAATTTATACCCCTAAGCCTAGCACGCAAGCTCTTCCTCTGTTTCTGTATAGATTGGATACTTCAGAAGTTACAGCTTATCTGAGATCTAACTTTCCCACGCAAAAGTTTGTGATTTATCTGCTTCCTCTATCACATTCCAACCATCTTAGTTTTTACCTGCTCCCCTTTGTCAAAATAAGGAATAGAATTTAGTGCTGAAATGGCACCGACTTAGCTCCTTCTTGGGCATCCTTCCACTGCCCATAGGACTGGCCTAAGCTGGTTTCCTCCACTGCTGTCCAACCCGGGAGTGGGAGACTGAGGCAGCAGGCTGCCAGGTTACACCAATCAACATTTTTTTTCCTTTATGTGAAAACTAACCTAATCTTTGTTTTTTTACATTTTATGGCTGACAACAGGTTTAAATTGGGAAATTACTGGGCAAACTGATTCTTAATTCCCTATCTTAGTAGATAGGTTTAATCTGCCACACCTAGTCTTGCCTTTAAAGCTCTTGCAAAGAGGAGGCCCTTTCCCAATTGTTTCTATAATCAGATTTCTATATGACTTTTTTGTCCTGCTTAGTTTGATTTGGACTTTAAGAATATTTACATATATTACTGCATATTTAATTTTTAACAATTTGAATAGAGCTCTTTTAAGAATTTTCATTTGTTAATTTGATATTATTATCCTGATGTATGAAGACATACACTGAGCAAATGGGCAGACACAAAGAGTTAGACACAGAAACACAACTCATTGATGTTACTTATAATCTGCATTATTTTATATACTGTTTAGCTTAATTTGGGGTCCAGAAATATATATTACTTATAACTGCATATTTAACCTCAACAATTTGAGCAAATAGGCAGACATGAATAGTTTGACACAAAAACATAACTTTAGTTCCTTTAAACTTCTAAATTTTTACAAAACATTTCAAAGACTCCTGGAACTTTTCTTAATTTGCACTATGGCTGTGCAGTTTTACACTATGACTATGCAGTTTTACATAAGAATTTTCTTTCTTAATTAATGGATTGTAACTAAAATGTTCTCAATGCTTTAGCATTATTTTTTGTTTCAGAACTTTATATTTTACTTTGAATTTAGCAGAATTTTGGATAAGCAACAAGATTAATTTTATATATATTTACTGAGGCTATTTGAAGCCTCAAGGAGACAGACTGGTTTCTCTCATGAATTGCCACTCTTAGGAACACTGACCATCAAGGCAGGAGACTTCTCCCCCTCCACCCCCCTTTTTGATTTTGGAGATAATAAAACTCCAGTGGTCATTTAACCTTATTCCATCAGGCAGCAATTTATTTAGTTTACACTTGAATTCATGAGAGAAAGGGTTACTAATACCAGGACAGGAGACAGTGATGTCCCAGCTCTTCTCTGGCCTGTAGGGGCAGAAGCTATTATGAAATAACATAGGCAAAGGCAAGGGGTGAGGTTAGGCTTGAAGTAACCATAAACAAAGGAAAGGTTAGTTTAGAATTTACACTTAAATAATAGTTTCAGGCTAAATTCACTGCTATAATTTCAATTATTATTTTTTCGCTGTTTTATAATATAAATGCATTTATAAATGATTTTAACTCTTACAGTTTTTATTAATTTTTTAAAACCTATTAATTTTATAACACTTTTAAACACCTTTCATTCGACATAACATATTAAATGAACTTAACCATTACTTTAATTTTTCTTTTAAGGTAAAAGAATAAATCTCTTGCAGTTAGTTTGAAATAAAAAGCTACTTTTCAGGATTTGATTTCTAGAACATAATGTTCTTTTAAAAGAGGTAAGGCTTCTTCAAACACTGAGGAAATGATGAGGTTAAAACACAAGAAGCTATTTTGATAAAACGGTTTTTCTTTGTATACTGATTTTACTCAATTTTAATCATAAAAATTTTCCTTCCACAAACCTTCTACACTTTCAGTATTCATTCGGGTTTTGTCCCACATTCTACCCTTTCCAATAATCAATCATTTTATCTTAGGACAAAATCATCTTCTGTTCTCTTAACAATAAAAACACATTCCATATATCCCACATACTAAGTTACCAGGCAAACTTCTTACAACATATAATTGCCATTAATACTAAACAAGTTTGTTAAAATAATGAACTTTTCTTCACTTTAAATACTTAGTAGCATGTAATACCAGAAACAGGTTTTTGGAAGCAAGTTGGCAGGGGCTGCTGAAGAAAAGTTTTCTTGTTATAAAATTACCTTTTATTATTATTATCAATTCGGTTTTTGTTTAATAATGACTTTCTGCAATTAGCCATTTAAATACCTTAATTTAAACAATGCTTTGTTAAACTTTTATAATTATTTATACCTTTAAGACAAATTTTACCTTTACAGAACACATTCTCTTAAAGTTACTACAATACCTTCTAAGAACCTGGGCAGGATGCAAACGTATTTTGGCTTTGACACCCTAGGGAGGGAACTTTACTGCATTTATTCTGATTCTACTTTTCACCCCCTTCACTTTCCCCCCCTTCCAGGCAGTCAGGTGCACAACAATCAAACAGGAAAGTGGCTTATGAATAGAAGGTGTGGACTCACTGGAAAGGGACAAGCCACTCCCCCCTTTCCAGCTTTCAGCTAAAATGGGCAGACAGAACCTACTCAAATTCGGCAACTCTCCCAGGGACCCAGTCACCCTGACTGGGGCAGCCTCAGCAAACTTGGGTGTGTGGTGGGGACACAGATGGCCTTCAAGCCCCGGCAAAGGGGCAGACCAGAGACAAGACAGCAGAGCATGCACAAACATCTAGACTTCGCAAACATCCAGACTCCTCAGTTTTGCCCCATAATCATTTCACCCCCTTGCCAATGACAAGGGAGTGTTCTAGCTTTACTGTATTCTGCTTTACATAATGACACAGCTCCAACACTAGCATTGAGCTGACACAGACAGAAGCACAAAGGTCACTAATCTGACCCACAAGTTCTATATATTTTTTTCAGCATGGCTGTCCCCACAGCCATCACAAACCTTAGAACACTTAACATTTGGTATAAAGAGAATTCATTCACAATTTAGCACCATAACAAAAGATTTCAGCTAGACTTTTTCCACTGTTTAACTTTACACCCAGACCAAGCTCCACTAAAAAGCCAATCCATTTTCCTGTAACCAAGTTTTTTTTTTTTTTTAAATCCAGACCAATTTCCAGGACATTAGGACTCGAACCTATAAACAACCCTCCCTGTTAAAATCAAGCCTCCACTCCTATAGTGGCTATAAGACTAGCACCAGATTCTAACATGCAGTTAAACAAACCCAAAACACCAGGGCTTTTTCCTGGTTTTTCCCCAGGACATTAGGACTCAAACCTATAAACATCCCTTCCTATTAAAATCAAGACTCCACTCCTTCAATGGATGTGAGACCAGTACCAGCTTTTAACATGCAGTTAGACAAACCTAAAACACCAGGACTTTTCCCCAGTTTTTCTTGTTTTCCCAGGCCTAGAGAGAACGACTTCCCCCCAGTTTTCTGGGGCTACTAGGGTTCTCTTGGGAGGTGATCAGCCTCCCGTTCCTAGCAATTAAAGCTAGGGCTTTCCAGACTGTGCTCACCTGGGGAGTCTTACCTTCTTCCATGTTCAGAGTTCTTTTTTGTTCCCAGAATCTTTCTCTTCAGATCTTCCATTGCCCTCGATTTTTGTCGGGAAGATTCCGGTGGAGCCCACATCTTTTCTGGATTAAATTTAATCCAGGGGCACCCAGATTTGGGGTTCACCCGAGTCCTCCCGGCTTCCTCAGGGATTTGGAAGGGGCAGTAAAATGCTGTCATCTCTAGCCTGCATTTGCTGTCCCTTCGTGGTTGCCAAAAATGTTGTAGAATTTGAGAGAGGTTCAATTATTTGTGTATAGAGAGGCCAGGACTCAGGAATGATTTTGAGAAGGAAAAATGGTTTATTGACAGCTGGCTGGACTCGGGAGCTTTCTGTTTCAATCCCAAGCCCCGAGCAAGATTTTTGAATATCTTTTATACAGAGAGGAAAGGCCAAATGGTCCCTTTGTTTCAGTTCCCAATAGGCTTCAATTAGCCTATATATCTTTCACATCTTAGGTAAGCTTTTAGCATGGACTTCATACATTCTAGATAAGCTTTTAGCATATTTTGTTTGCATTTCCCCTAAATACTTAAAGTTTATAGACCTCGCATTGTTAAACTGTTTCCTGGGACTGGAGTCCTTGCCATTGTTACCAAGGGCAGGACGGCAGCCTCTTACCATCCCACCCACAGGTCAGAGAGCTTAGGTTATCTCTGAAGAGACAAAGAGCCTCCCACCCATAGCCCACATCACCTGTAGGTGTGAGTGCAAAAGTGCACCCACAGGGAATCCCATGCTATGAAAGGAAAGAAGTGCTATACTACAAATGTAAAATAATCATCTATGAAAAAATGGAAAAATATAGAATGTTGGCATCCGTTGACCAGAAATTTTTGAGAAGTGCCTGAAGGATGAAAGGAATGAAGGAACAATACCAGAAAGGTCTGCAAATCAAAGCCTATTCAGGTGCAAATGGCTGCTGGAGTGGAAACTCCAGGGCCCTCAAGTCAAGATTCCAGGAAAAGAAAGAGAAGGCCTTTTCTGGCTGGGGAGAAAAAGCGCTTTCCCAGGCATGGCAGTCATGAAAATTTGCTGCTCAATCTCCTGTTGTGGGGAGCACTGTGGACTGACAGCACCAGCTCCTGCCCCCTGGACCTTCATGTTTGTGCCAAGGCCACATTTTCTGTCACTGGTTCCAGTCCGTATCCGAACAGCAGTGACTCTAATGCAGTCCAGTTCCTGCCTGAAGCAGATCTCCTCCTGCAGCTACATTAACCCAAAGATTTTCCATCCATCTGGCAGAACCTTTCTTAGAACTCTACTGTAATCCGTGACTCTGTGACCACTTCCATGTCTCTTTCCTAAACTGGTGTTAGATCTGTGCTGTGATGTGAAGGCTCTCCCTGCCTTCCCTGATTCCTTCACAGGGGTTACCTCCAGTAAATTCCTTGCACATCTCATCCAATCTTAGCATCTGCTCCCCTGAGAGAGCTTATAGTTGAACTCTAAGAGGCACTGGGAATGCCTCTCCCCCAAAAGGGCAGCCCAATTCTTAAATCATTAGATCAACATTAAAACAAAAAGAGACCATAATTCAGGTATTAAGATGACAAGGAATTACTATGGTGGATTGAATTGTGTCCCCCAGTTTGGACATATTCTCAGCCTTGGTCCACTTTCTGGTGGGTGTGCCCCATTAAAAATAAGATCTCCTCTACATGTCAGTTCAGTTAAGGTGAGACCCTGGTGGATCAGGCTGGGTTTGATCTAGATTACCGGAATCCTTTCTAAACAGTGTAAAATCAGACCAAAAGAGAAGCCACAGGAGTAGCCAGAAGCTGGAAGTCAGTTAAAGCCAGAAAGAAAAGAGAAGATGGCTGCCATGTGCACTGCTGTGTGGCAGAAACGCAATGACCAAGGGTCACTGACCGTGAGCCGTAGGATGCTACTGTCGTTGGGGAGGAAACACCACCTTGCTGGTGCCTCAATTTTTTTATTTCTATTAGCCTCAAGATGTGAGCCAATAAATTTCCATTCTTAAGCCAACTTGTATGGCATTTGCTTTAGCAGCTAGGAAACTAAAACGATTGCCATGCTAGGAAAATCAATATGTGAAACTATCCCAATACACCAAATTTTCAAAATCTATAACCAAGAACACAGAGAAAATATAAAAGAAGAAAGTTTTAGAAAATGTAAAATTAAAAGCTCATAGAGATTTGGGAAATTATATTACTTATAAAATAATAAGAAATCTTAAAAATCAAAACATCTGATTGCCAAATGTATCAAAATTATCACTTCTAAAGATGACCTGATGAACATAGTCAAGAAAAAATAATAGAAATAGTGGATAGAAAAGAAAGAAGGAAAAAAACCAGCAGAGGAAATCTCCCATTGGGGGAGAAGAGATTCTTAATATAGAGTGTAGCCCACGAGTTATAAGAAAAACAAATTAAAAATAAAACAGACTCAACAAATTTCAGAACACTTTCTTTTTAAAAAAAGAAAAATTCCAAATTCTGAAAGAAAAACAAAGAAAATAAGTATCATATTGACATTAGGATGGACGCTGGTAGCACTGGATAATAGAAAATAATATAGCAGCTTCTGAGGGTAGATGAATTTGATCTAGAAAATTACATCCAACCAAAATGGAATTTAAATTAAGGACTCAGAAAATTTATCATCCATACACTCTCCTCTTCAAGAGTTATCTCAGAATGTACTCTCAGTAAAGGAATAATTAATTAAAGAGAATAAAACTCTACAGGAAGTAGTGACGAGCAAAAGAACTGAAATCTTAGAGTTAATTCTACATAATCATTAATCCATAATACAAAAAATGTAAACCCTAATCACCATAGAAAAAAGAGAAAATGTTCTACAGCTCTTAATTATCTATAGATATCTATATAAATTAATACTTGCTTTACTACAGAGTTTAAACTTTCTTATGTCTCAGCATTGATCCCTGCTCTTGGGGGGATGTATTTTTGTGCTGTCTATGTCTGTGTACTTGTGTTTTCACGAGTGTCTGGATTTTATTATTAGGGCAATTTGTCACTGTAATTGAAGAACAAAAATATATGACACCAGACTGATCTCCCTTTTTGTCCTTGTCGGACACATATTACTGCTTTTGTCATGGAATAAATCAGAACTTGGAAACATGTGTTATCTGAATACTATGTTCTGCAGTATTTTTGAGGTCACAAAGGAAGATAACAGATCTGTAAATAGATTTATTTTAAGAAAATGAGTTCGAGATTCTAATCTGAGGCAAGAAATAAGGATTTAGGAAAGTATTTTTTCTCCTTCTAACCCTCCTAATAGTTTTCTTGGATCCTGGGAACAGAAATGCCTGAAATTCTTCCATTCTTTAGGTGTAAATTGGCATTGCCACTGCTGCACATCAGGAGATAGGTAGGAAAGGAATTCTGACACCAAGGTTGGGAAAATGTGATTATGAGAGTCACACAGAGTACTTCCAGTTTTGCTTATTTTCCTTCTACTTTTATATACATATCAATATATTCTTGGGAAAGTTATATACTAGTCATTGTTGACTTGTGGGGAGAAAAATTCCATATTACGCTTGAGATGGCATGGCAATTCATTCACCTAAAACCATTTTCAATGTGAAAAAAAAATGACAGGTACTCTTCAGACTATTTCTCTCAACTTACAAGACATTGAGTAATCTGCTATTTGGTTCATTTTTTCATTTTTATTTTAATACATCATGTTTTCCATCGTTTTTGTCAGCAACTCCCTAATTGATTGTGAACACCTTGATGATAGTAATAGAAAATTTTCAATTTTGTATTTCTGATACCCTGCAAGAATCTCAGCACATCTACAGAAACTAAAATGGATATTCTTTGAATGGTTAAAGAGACGCGATTGGGCTAATAAGGTACAAAATAAATATTCTCCAAATGGAAACACTGACAGTTGAGCAAAGAATATACTTTGTCGGCATGGCTTTGTGGAACACTCATGGATATAAAAACATTAACAAGTGTGATAATCCCCTGTTCTCAGCATGTTCTGAAATAATACACAGGAATCTAGGAAAGAGAGATGGGAAAGTCTGGGAAAGAGTCCTTAACTCTTGGTTTTGTAGGATTTGTGTTGCACGATGAGGAGAATACCAGCACTTCCACTGGCATAATGAGGGACTGGCAAAACACTGGCCAAAAGCCCTAGTCTATCCCTGCACATTTCAACTCCTCTGAATATCAACTCCTCTGCTGATGTGACTGAAGGTGAGTGGGCAGAGCCAAGACTTGTGTTGGCAATAGGACAATACGGTAGAGACTTGGCTTCCAGTCTTGGGAGTATCAGTCATTCCTCGATGATCAGGAGATTAATGTACAATTGTTGTGATGACAGCTATGTAGCACTATGGATTAACTCCCTCTCTGGAGGGTCAGCAGGCTGGATATAAATCTTTGATAGTTAATGTATTAGTCAGGGTTCTCTAGGGAAACAGACTCAACAAGAGATATCTGTCAATAGTATGTGATTCTGTAAGAGTCTCTCATGCAGCTGTGGGGATACACAAGTCCAGGTTCCACAGGCAGGCTGCAACCAGGAGCTGTAATGAAAGTCCAGTGAAGGCTCTTGATGAGGTCTGGGAAATGCTGGCTGTCCAAGATGAGCTGGGAAATTCTCTCTCAATGCTGGAATCACTTCCCCTTCTAAGGCATTCAACTGATTGGGTTAAGCGTCACTCATTGCTGATGGCAGTCTCCCTGAATGATGTAATTATAACCAACTACCTAGGATTTACCACTGCAGTAAATCAATGGTGACTAAAGTCCATTAATGCCCATGTATTGCCGTTAGCCCAGTGCTTGCTTGACCAAACAACTGGGCAAAATTACCTAAATTGACACAATAGCCTAACCATTGCAGTCCACCCCTTGTCAATTCGGCAACTACACACATTACCTTAAACCATACGTAATCTCTAAATAGAAACAATGACAGGCATGCATATATATATATATGTATATATATATATTTTTGTCTAACAATGTTCAGCTCTCCTGTGTACAACTGGAAATGCATTAATTCCATACAGAATAGGGTACAAGTTCTTGGAAAATTTTCACTCTCAAACTTGATATCCTCAAATATCATGACATGAAATGGATACAACTTGTTATATGATAAGGGAAAAATTGGGGGAGGAAGACAAAGAAATTGATTTTGTGTGCATATACAATCATCATAATAATGAAACAAGGAAGTAAGATTCATGACCATTATAGTCCTAGTCTCTGTAACTGGTCATGTGATCGAAGTTCATATTTATGACTACCTTCTTCCACTACCCATTCCATGTTTCCATTACCCTCAGCAAGCACTTCAGCTGGCCATGGTTCTTTGCCTGGGGGGGTAACCCAACTTTCATTCCTGAAGATTCTGGGCCATGTTAGTCCTGCTTGGATTGGGTTGTTGCAGTTTTCCACTGACTTTAATCATAGGACATGGCAGTACTAGGAGATCCCCTAGGGGATATCCTGTATTCCAGGCAAACTCTTCTTTACCCCCATTATGTAGATGCAGTCCTATTTCCTCTTGATAGGATCAATCACCCCAGCCAGTATAGTAATTCCCTTCTTTGTTGGTTCAGAGGTAAGAAGAGCCCAAAGTGGCCAGGTGGCAGTTTTAACTTCCAGTTCAGTGGAATCATTGTTGTGTTCCCTGGTGACTGCACTCCTCCTTTTGGGACTAAAACCTGTAGACCAGCAGAGTTTGAGGTTGCAGGGACAGGAAGCAAAAATTTTCCTAATGGGTCACTAGGGGTAATAGTGAGTGGTGCCACTCCCATTTCCACCCCTTGATCCTTGGACCAATGGATCCTGGTTATGAGAGAAACAGCACCATAGAGTGGATGCTGGTGTAGAGCATACACAGCCTCCTGGAGAACATTGTCCCAGCCTTGTAAGTATTGCCACCTATTTGACTCTTTAAAAAGTCATTCCACCCTTCTATCAATCCAGCTGATTCCGGATGATGGGGAAATGGGAAGACCAGTGAATTCCATGGGCATGTGCCTATTCCTGCATGTCATTTGTTATGAAATGGGTTCCTTGATTGGAAGTAATGCTTTGTGGAATGCCATGGTGGTAGGTAAGACATTCAGTAAGTCCATGGATGGTAGTTTTGGAAGAAGCATTGCATGCAGGAAATGCAAACCCATATCCAGAGTATGTGTCTATTCCAGTTAAAACAAATCACTTCCCCTTCTGTGGTGGAAGTGGTCCTAATGTTAGTCAACCAGTCACCAGGTAGCAGGCTGGTCACCTCAAAGAATGATGCCATATTGGGGGCTGAGTGTGGGTCTCTGTTGCTGGCAGATTGGGCACTCAGCAGTGGCTGTAGCCAAGTCAGTCTTGGTGAGGGGAAGCCCATGTTGCTGAGCCCAAGCATAACCTCCATCCCTACCTCCATGGCCACTTTGTTCATAAGCCCACTGAGCAATGACAGGAGTAGCTGGGGAAAGAGGCTGAGCATTAGCCAGAGAGTGGGTCATCTTATCCACTTGATTATTAAAATAATCCACTGCTGAATTTACCCACTGATGAGCATTCACATGGGACACAAAAATTTTCATGTATTTTGTCCATTCAAAAAGATCAATCCACATACCTCTTCCCCAGACCGCTTTGTCACCAATTCTCCAATCATATTCCTTCTAAGTCCCTGACCATCCAGCCAAACCATTGGCAAAAACCCATGAATCAGTGTACAAGCGCACCTCTGGCCATTTCTTCTTACAAGCAAAATGAACAACCAGGTGCACTGCTCGAAGTTCTGCCAACTGGGAGAATTTGCTCTCACCACTCTTCTTCAGGGATATCCCAGAAAGGTGCTGCTCTGCTGCAGCTGTCCATTTTGGGGTGGTACCTGCATATTGTGCAGAACTATCTGTAAACCAGGCCTTAGTATTCTCTTCCTCAGTCAACTGATTGTAAGGGACTCTCCAAGAGACCAAAGATGTGGACTGGGAAAGAGAAGATAACATGGGGGGGGGTGACCATGGGTATTTGGGCTTCTTCCTCATGTTACTTACTCATGCCTTCAGGATACACTCGAGCCCTATCTCATAAATACCACTTCCACTTTATTATTGAGTGCTGCTGTGCACACCCACTTTGTGGCTTGGTGGGTCAGACAATACCCAGCTCATGATAGGCAACTCATGTCTCATGGTAAATTGATGGCCCATGGTTAAGCATTCAGTCTCTACTAAGGCCCAATCACAGGCCAAAAGCTGTTTCAAAAAAGGGGAAACAGCTATCTACAGAGGATGGCAGGGCTTTGCTCTGAATTCCTAAGGGTCTGCAAGGTGATTCTCCTACAGGAGCCTGCCAAAGGCTCCAGACAGCATCTCTATTTGCCATGGAAACTTCCAGTACCATCAGATCTGCTGGATCATACGGCCCAAGTGGTAGTGCAGCTTGCACAGCAGCCTGGACCTGACACAGAGTCTCTTCTTGTTCTGGTCCCCAATCAAAACTAGCAGCTTTTCTGTTCACACAGTAAATGGGCCAGAGTAGCACACCCAAATGAGGAATGTGTTGTCTCCAAAATCCAAAGAGACCAACCAAGTGTTGTGCCTCCTTTTTGGTCATAGGAGGAGCCAGATTTAGTGATATCTAAAGATATCACTTTAGAAGTGATATCTTGACATGTTCCACACCACTGGACACCTAGAAAATTCACTGAGGTGGAAGGACCTTGTATTTTAGTTGGATTTATTCCCCATCCTCTCTCATGCAAATGCCTTACTAGTAAGCCTAGAGTCTTTGCTACTTCTTGCTCATTAGGTCCTATCAACATGATATCATCAATATAACAGGCCAGTGTTATGTCTTCTGGGAGGGAGAGACGATCAAGATCCCTGCGGACAATATTAAGACAGGGCTGGAGAGTTGATATACCCTTGAGGCAGGACAATGAACGTATACTGCTGGCCTTGCCAGCTAAAAGCAAACTGTTTCTGGTGGTCCTTATTAATAGCAATTGAGAAAAAAGCATTCACCAAATCAACAGCTGCATACCAGATACCAGGGGATATGTTGATTTGCTCAAGCAATTATACCACATCTGGGACAGCAGCTGCAATTGGAGTTACCACCTGGTTAAGTTTATGATAATCTACTGTCATCCTCCAAGATCCACCTGTTTTCTGTACAGGTGAAATAGGGAAGTTGAATGGGGATGTGGTCGGAATCATCACCCCTGCATCTTTCAAATCCTTGATGGTGGCACTAATTTCTGCAATCCCTCCAGGAATCCAGTATTGCTTTTGGTTTACTATTTTGCTAGGTAGGGGCAGTTCTAGTGGCTTCCACTTGGCCTTTCCAACCATAATAGCCTTCACTCCACAAGTCAGGGATCCAACATGGGGATTCTGCCAGTTTCTGAGTAAGTCTATTCCAATTATGCATTCTGGAATTGGGGAAATAACCACAGAATGGGTCTGGGGACACACTAGACCAACTGTGAGATGGACCTGAGCTAAAATTCCATTAATCACCTGGCCTCCATAAGCCCCTACTCTGACTGGTGTACCACAGTGATGTTTTGGGTCTCCTGGAATTAATGTCACTTCTGAGCCTGTATCTAATAATCCTGGTCATTTCTTTTTCCCCAGTGCACAGTTACTGAATTTCCTTTGTAACTCTGCTACTCATACAATGAAAGTCTGAGTTTGTTTCTCAGATATTTCAAGCTTGTGGCTACAGGAGACAAGATTTTCTTTCAGAGAACACATAGAAACATTTGCATCATCCATTCGGTGTTTAAATTTCACATTTGAAGCCTTTAACTCATCTCTTTCTTTTGTAACATTATCCAGAGTATCTAGGAGAAGCTGACCAATATTATTATACCGTTTGACTCTGCAAAACTCTGTTAAGGTGTTGAAAACACTCTCACCCAGATCCTTGCTTCTTATAAGCATGGAATTAGGGGAATCCAGTGATGCTATTTTGTGTATCTCAATTGCCAATACACGCCATGGACTGTTAGCAGCCTCTTCGTTATTGGAAAGTGAGTTGTCAGTACCCTTGAGTCCAATTAGGGTAGAGAGACAATTGCAAAACTCCCAGAGCCACCTCAGACACCCCATGTTTAAGATTCTGTTCTTCAAGAACCACTCCTGGTACCAAAATTCAGGGTTCTCTAGGGAAACAATTAATAAGAGATATCTGTTACTAGTATGTGATTCTATAAGAGTCTCTCACACAGCCATGGGGCTGCACAAGTCCAGGTTCTGCAGGCAGGCTGCAACCAGGAGCTGCAATGAAAGTCCAGTGAAGGTTCTTGATGAGTTCTGGGATATGTTGGCTGTCCAAAGACAAGCTGGGAAATTTTCTCTTAATGCTGGAATCACTCCCCCCCCCCTTTTTTTAAATATATTTTTATTACAGAAGTTGTGACCTTACAAAACAATCATGCACATGTGTGGAATTCCCATACAACAACCCTTCACCAACCCACCACACTGCTGTGGAACATTTGTTACAGACTATGAGATAATATCATCAGATGTTACCACTAACTATGGTCAATAGTGTACATTTGGCATATTTTCCCATACTCCCCTATTATTAAGCCAGTACATCTTTCACATTGATGTAAGAATATTACAATATTGTTGTTAACTATAGTCCATACTTCCCCTTTTTAAGCATTCAACTGATTGGGTTAAGCATCACTCCTTGCTGATGGCAATCTCCCTGATTAATGCAACTATAATCAGCTACCTTTGATTTACCACTGCAGTAAAGCCAATGGTGACTAAAGTCCATAAATGTCCCTGTATTACAGTTAGCCCAGTGCTTGCTTGACCAAACAACTGGGCACAATTACCTGGCCAAGTTGACACAATAGCCTAACCATCACAGTTAACTTCTATCACTCAGATGTTTACAATCTTTTTTATGGAGAATCAGGAACTAACATGGTTACCTTGTAGCAAAGAAAAAAAAATTCTGGAAAATTGTTAGGAAAATCAAATTTGACTGTTTATATTGTAGGCAGGATGATGATATAAATCCAGTTAAATTAATTGTTAGGAAAATCAAATTTGGCTATTTATATTGTAGGCAGGATGATGATATAAATCCAGTTAAATTGAGAATGCACCTTAAAAATCTGGAAAGGAAACTGGCATAAAAGTGAAGGAATTATGAATCCCAAAAAGGAACTAGAAAATATTTCCCAAGGTATGTCAAGGCTTTGGCAGTTTCAAAGAAATCATTTGTTTAATCCTTACTGATCATTAACTTCCTCAGAAAATTGCCATTCAAAAAATAGGACAATATGCATACAGATCACATGGGAAATTTATTAAAATGTCTGGGGACAGAGCCGTGGCATTTATAATGGAATCCCAGGTGATATCAATGCTATTGGTACTCAGAGCACAGCAGCAATAAGGACAGGAAAAATGGTGATCTATATTTCTACAGTCACTCATCTATTGTAGTTATGGTGAGTTTAGAAATGACCTCTAAGATAACAATATATTGTGATGTTTAAATTATATATATACAGGTAATATATATGACAGCAGAAGCACAAAGGATGGGAGTGGGAAATGGCAGTATATTGTTAGAAGTCCCTTATGTTATACATTATATTTAGTATAAGAGTATTTGAAGATAGACTCTAGCAAGTTAAAGATGCATATTGTAAATCATACCGCTAAAATGAAAAAAAAATTTTTTTAATAAGTTGAGGTAGATTTAAGCTGTAAGTACCCCAGAAAAACATGTTAAATCTAATCCATTCCTGTGGGTATAAACCCATTGCAAGCAGGCCCTTTTGAGGAGGCTACTTCAGTTAAGGTATGACTCACTTGATTCAGGATGGGTCATAATCTTATCATTGCAGTTCTTTATGAATAGAAAAAAATACGAAGAGAGAGAAAGGCATGGAAGCAAGAAGATGAAATCAACAAAACCCACAGAGAAGGGAGACACTAGCAAATGCTGCCACGTGCCTTGCAGAGCAGCCAAGGATCACTGGCAGATGGTTTTTGGGAAGAAAGAATCTCCTTGATGAAACCTTTATTTGGACATTTTCTCAGTCTCAAAACTATAAGCTATTAAATTCTCTTGTTCAAATCCAACCATTTCATGGTATTTGTTTTAAGTACCCTAGGAAACTAAAACAGAGGTATAAGAAATAATCCAATAGAGGAATAAAATTGTGATATTAAACAATACTCAATTCAAAATAAATCATGAAGATGGAAAAAAAGAATATAGAAAAAATTAGACATACAGAAAATAAATAGCAAGATGGTAATATTAATAACACTGTAGACATAACTAGACATCTAGATAACTCCCTAAGGAAAAGAATAAAAATAATCAGGCAGAATAAAAATATAAGATCCAACAATATGCTTTCTCAAAGAAAGATACTTTAAAAGACAGACATGTATAAGTAAAACAAAAGGATGGAAAAAGATTTACCATGTAGACTCCAATTTTAAGAAAACTGTCATGGTTATATTAACACAGGAGATAAAAATCAGAATAAGCAATTTACCAAAGATGCACAGGGTATCTCATAATGATGAAAGGATCATTTCAATAATAAGACATAACAATTCTGAATGTATATGCACCTAATTATCAGAAGTCAAAATATGTAAAGCAAATAATGACAGAATTAGAGAAGGAGCAAATCTATAAATATAGTTGGATATTTCAATGTTCTTCTCTCAGGAATTGATAAAATAGTAGACAATATACCAATAAGTATAACCCTGGCCACTAACAAACAAATTGGCCTAACTGATCTTTATATAACATTATGCACATCAATAGCAGAACATGTTATTTTAAGATGTATATTGAACATTCACTAATGGTCATAATATACTAAACCATGAAACAAGTCTCAGGAAATTTGTAAATATTAAAATCATATGTAGTATTTTCTTTAACCAAAACAAATTTAAAGTAGGAAACACTTAGAAATCATGAAGAAAACTAGAATACGTTTAAGAAAGGGTAATGAGGCACAACTTATCAAAATTGCAGGATGCATCTAGAGCAGTTCTTAGAGGCAAATGGGCACTTTTTAATGTTTATATGAGAGCAAAGGAAAGACTTAAGTCAAATAGCCAAACTTCTACCTTAAGAAGCCAGAAAAAGAACAAATTTAAGTCATGTGAAAACAAGTAAATAATAAAAAATAAGAGTAGAAATCAATAAATAGAAAATAAGCCCATTTTTTTAGTCCAGTGGTAGCTTTACAGAAAAATCATACAGAAATTAAAAGTTTCCATATACCCCCCACATGAAGTTTTCCCTATTATTAATACTTTTCATTAGTGTGTTAACATTGTCACTATTGATGAAACATTATTGCAATTATACTACTATCTATAGGCCATAATTCACATTGCACTTCACTCCTTGTGTTTTTAGCTAGTATTTTATCAATTGCATATTTGTTTGGACTAAATAATAGAATGATTCTTGAATTCATATGTCCTTTCCTTTTCTATTTTTATGGAACACTAACATAATCCCTTTGACAAACAGGGTTAAAACTTCCTCTCATTAAATATAGCATATTTCCTTATGGAAAGTAACAAATCAGGCACATTATTCAGGTCAATAAATATAAGGCATTGAACTTAAAATAATATTTCATTGATCCAATAGTAAATAACATTTTATACCTTTCAATCAGTGCAAAAAATGGTAAGCAGCTCTTCATCATGCTCCTGTGTAAGGAAATGTCACCAGATTCAATGTTCTTGTTTGTGGCAAAGGAAAGCAGAAAAACCCAGCACATGTCAAAAGTTTATTGGTATCATTTAAACAAATTCACACAAGAAAATTAGCTCTTATAAGGAAAAATTATCCTAAGTAGTATCATACACAGTCAATAACTGTAGGCGAACATATTAATGGAAAGAGCTTATTGCCTTGGCATCTTGCTGTAAATTTCTTCACTCTGGTGTATAACTTCAGAGACTGGGCAAGGAGGAAAGTTTCATAAATTACAACCAGATGTTAGAGAATAGTTTCATTATGCGATGTTAGAAACCCAAGTTAATGTATATCTCCTCACTGTTAGCAGATCTTTTCTTGCACTGCATATGTTAAAAACATCTGGCAAACTGATGAAGATTTTTCAGGGTACCC
The DNA here is from genome assembly GCF_030445035.2 of Dasypus novemcinctus. Classification (NCBI taxonomy): domain Eukaryota; kingdom Metazoa; phylum Chordata; class Mammalia; order Cingulata; family Dasypodidae; genus Dasypus; species Dasypus novemcinctus. The sequence goes on along the minus strand of NC_080695.1, from coordinate 51,987,364 downwards.
ATATTATTTTCTTATTGCAAATTATAAAGAATGTTTGCTGTGTGCTAAAAGCCTTATAAAATGTACAAATGCATGTGTGGTGTCATAATGTTGAAAAGGTAAGAAAGAGAGAGGTGATATAAAACATCCTCTGGAGAAATCGCTAATAAAGGAACAAATATCACTTGCTTAGAACTTCAGAAGGAACTAAAAACCGGAAAAGGTCTCCACAAAGGCAGAATCAAAGAAAAAGAAAAGTCATCTCCTGTGCAGGTAGGAAATTTCTATGCTGGAGCCACTGGTCCACGCCCCTCCTGCTCATCGGTCCCACAGAGCTTGGGAGTTGCTGGGCCGCGGCAGGGTGGCCTGGCTCACTCCCACCATGGAGGGAGACTAGGAGGACACAGCAGTCAGTCACAGCCCTGCGCATTTCCAGGTTCAGGGCTGAGACCCAGAGTGAAGAGAAGCTGGGAAGCCAGACTGCATACAAAGGGTTCCCAGGGGAAAAGGAAGGAAAGAGACCTCAGCAGACCTGTTGGCAGAGGTGTGTTCATGTAGCTCATCTTCTATGGCTGCAACACCTAAACACAAAAGCCACTTTCTGGATGAACCCGGTCTGGCTCCCTGTGTGGGATATACTAAGGGGGAAAAAAAAGATGCAGAAAAGGCTCATGGGGAAAAAAAAGGGAGTATAGTTAAACTGAACTTCTGTAAGACAGCACAGGTCCCACAACTGAAAAGTACAGGAAAATGGGGCATGAAAGAGGGAGAGAGTTTAAACAAATCAGTTGAAAAAGAGCTGAAAAACCTGAACAGTTAAAAATGGGCAATCCTCAAGGTTTAAGACATGTTGGACCAAGCATCAAAGAAGACTTTTGAGGATCTGAATCCCTGGACTGACAATGTGATAGCCAGGCCCTGAGCCTCAACAGACTCCAGCACCTACAATCTGATTTATTGGACTCACCTCACTCAACTAAAATGGAGTTGAAGAAGGACAACCACCACACCACGGAGCCTAGAGTGCCTACAACTGAAAACGAGAGGATTGCATCCAGTATCCATGAGGAATCTGAGCCTCCTCTTGACATAGAGGTGCAATGGACACAACCAATCCAATGTCCACAGAGAAAAGGTGGCATTGGAGTGGGAAAAGTGGACATGGTGGCTAATGGGTATGGGGAATGGCAGGAAGAGACGATATGTGGAGGTGTCTTAGGGACTTGGAGCTGCCCTGGATGGTGCTTCAGGGGCAATCACCGGACATTATAAATCCTCACAGGGCCCACTGGATGGAATGGGGGAGAGTATGGGCCATGATGTGGACCATTGACCATGAGGTGCAGAGGTGCCCAGAGACGTACTTACCAAATGCAATGGATGTGTCATGATGATGGGAATGAGTGTTGCTGGGGGGGGGGGGGGAGTGGTGGGGTGGGGGTGATGGGGTTGAAGGGGTCCTCATATATTTTTTTGTAATGTAATATTTTTACAAAATCAATTAAAAAAATTAAAAAAAAAAGAAGACCTTTGACATAACGTAAAGCCAAGTAGTAATAAAACCCTAAAGCAGGGAGAGATTGGCCATCAGGGGTAATGCATCAAGCTCACTAGATGCCCAGACATCAGGAAAAAATCACTATACTAAGAAATAGGAAGATATGGTTTAGTCAAGGGAGCAAATTAACACATCAGCCATCAGCGAAGACTCAGAATTTCAACACTAATCAAAGAAATTCAAACAAATCTAAATCAATTCAAGGAGTTGTAGGAAAATATGGATAAAGGGATAAAGGATATTAAGAAGACATTTTTTAGCATAAAGAAGAACTTGTAAGTATAAAAAGAAACAGAAATCATGGGGATGAACAAGACAATGATAGTGGTTAAACATACACTAGAGATTAAAAATACATAAGACAAAAGGACAGTTGAAATCGCGCAATCAGAAGAGCAGATACAAAAAATAATAGAAAAAAATGAGCAGTATCTCTGGGATTTGAGTGACAAAATGAAGCACACAAAAATATATGGCATGGGTGTCCCAGAAGGAGGATAGAAAGGAAAAAGGGGAAGAGAGACTATTTGAGGAAATAATGGCCAAAAATGTCCCACTCCTGTAAAAGAAATAAAGATACATATCAAAAAAGCACAATGTACTCCAAACAGAATAAATTGTGATAGATCTACATCAAGACATGCACTAACCAAAATTTCAAATACCAAAGGTACAGAGAGAATTGTGAAACGAGCAAGAGAAAAGTGATTTGTCACATATAAGATCCCCAATAAGACTAAGTGCTGATTTCTCATCAGAAACCAGGCAGGTGAGAAGAGTGACATGATAGTTTTTGGCTCTCTCAGACTCTAAAACATCAGGAGTGGGGAATGAACTATGCATTAGAGTGGACTTACTGGTATTCTACTATAGTCTTTTGTTTTTGTTTTTGTTTTGTTTTGTTTTGTTTTTGTTTTTTCTCTTTTTTAAATGTTACATTTAAAAATATGAGGTCCCCATATACCCCCCAACCCCCTCACCCCACTCCTCCCACATCAACAACCTCTTTCATAATCATGAGACATTCATTGCATTTGGTGAATACATTTTGGAGCACTGCTGCACCACATGGATAGTGGTTTACATTGTAGTCTACACTCTCCCCCAGTCCACCCATTGGCCATGGGAAGACATACAATGTCCCAGCATCTGTCCCTGTAGTACCACCCAGGACAACTCCAAGTCCTGAAAACGCCCCCCTGTCATATCTCTTCTTCCCTCTCCCTACCATCAGCAGCTACTATGACCACTTTCTCCACATCAGTGCTACAATTTCTTCAATTACTAATCACATAGTGGGTTATCAGTAAGTCTACTCTACTCCATATTCTATTCCTCCATTCTGTGGACCCTGGGATGGTTATGTCCACTCCACCTCTATATCTAGAGGGGGCTTAGATTCCACATGGATGATGGATGCAATTCTCCTGCTTACAGTTGTAGGCACTCTTGGCTCCCTGGTGTGGTGGTTGACCTTCTTCACCTCCCTGTTAGCTGGCTGGGGTATGCCCAATAATCCAAAGAGTAGGAGTTGCAAGTCTGCTGAGGCTTAGGGCCTGGCTGTCACATGGACAGTCCAGAGACGCAGGTCTCCTGAGTACACAACCCCAGCGCCAAGCACAGGTCATGGGACTTGACTCACAGGATGATCCTCCCTGGCACTGAGGGATTACTACCAAGCACCAGATGATGATGTAACAAGAAAAAGGCCTTGAATAAAAGGGCCAACTCAGACTAGCAGGATATCTCAGCCTACATGTAATATCAGGTGTTAAAAACTGCTTTTTGACCTTGAATAAAAGTAGGAAATGGAAAGGACAAATGAGTTTATATGGCTATGAGTCTCCAAAAAAGAGTTGGGAGGTCATCAGAGGAGTCATGCTTATGCACACCTCAGCAGGGTTCCAGAGACAGCCAAAGTATATACAACCACAGGTACTGGTTCTCCTGAGGGCTACAGAGACCCACAAGTTCTATGTCATGGCAGATGGCTCTGGAGTTCAGTGCCACGTCAGTTGGTCTGACTTTGGAGTTTGTGTTCCTGAGTGTGATGGAGTTGCACTCAGATGTGACCTTTCTGTCACTTTTACTGGATCTACTAAAGTCTTATTGTGATTCTAGCAATGAAAGAATTTATATCATTGATGTGGAGGCAGTGGCCACTGGAGGTTCTATGATCAGGAAGAGGGAAAACAGGTGTAATATGGGGGCATTTGGGGGACTTGGGAATTGTCCTGAATGACATTGCAATGATGGATTCAGGTCATTATATATCTTGCCATAACCTACAGAATTGTGTGGAAGAGTGTAACTACAATGTAAACTATAATCCATACCTAATAACAATGCTCCAAAATATGTTTATGAATTACAATGAATATACCACACTAATGAAGGATGTTGTTACTGGGGGCAAATGTGGGTGGTGTGGGGAGCAGGACATATGGGAATCCCCTATATTTTTTATGTAACATTTATGTATTCTGAATGTCTTTAAAAAAACATTAAAAAATTTTAAAAACCTAATGGTACAGTATCCTCTCACAATACTCTTTTATTCCTATAAGAGTCAGAATACAATTGAACACACAAAAAAGCATATGTCATGACAATGGACATGAAAATGTAATGTGATAAATTGGAACAAAAACAAGATAAATAGGGGAAAGAGGAATATAGGAGCATAGAATGGGTATGCTATTGAAACTAAGTTGGTATCTCTTCAAATTAATAGATTATAGATGTAGTTTGTATAATACAACCATAGGATGATTATATTATATTATTATAACAACAATGAGAGTATTTTAAAAATATACAAAAACAGAAATGATAAAGGTATCAGTCAGATAGATCACAAAGTTAAACTATACAGAAAAAGAGGTTGAAATAAAGGAAAAGAGAGACGAAAAAAAAAAAGTATGACATATAAAAACCAAAGGTCAAAATGGCTGAAGTAAATGTTTACAATAATAACACAGAAAGTTAATGGATTAAATTCCTCAATCAAAAGACACAGATTCACAGAATGAATGAAAAAAAAAAAGCCTGATCAAACTAATGTTGTTTACAAGAGACTCATCATAGACACAAAGATGCAAATAGGTTGAAAGTGAAAGAATGGAAAAATATATTACATGTAAATAGTAAACAGGAAAGAGCTGGTGTAGCTACAATCATATTGGACAAATAGACTTTAAATCATGGAGACAGTGGCCACAAGAGTTGGTGAGGGCAGGGAGAGGGAAGAAGAGGTGTGCTATGGGGGCATTTTTGGGACTTGGAGTTGTCCTGAATGATATTGCAGGGACAGATGCAGGACATTATATAACCTGCCATAACCCAATGAATGGACTGAGAGTGTAAACTACAACATAAACTATGATCCATGCTGTGTAGCAGTGCTCCAAAATGTATTCACCAAATGCAGTGCATGTGCCACATTGATGAAAGAAGTTGTTGATGTGGGAGGAGTGGGGGGTGGGGGGTAGGGGTATATGGGAACCTCATATTCTTTAATGTAACATTTTGTGTGATCTATGTATTTTTTAAAAAGGTAATAATATAAAATAATACAAAAATTTTTAAAAGCTGTTGTAAGAAACAAAGAAGAAAACTATGTATTAACAAAAGTGCCAATCCACCAAGAAGAAATAATAATCATAAATAATTATGCTCCTAACCATGGCACCTGAAAATACATGAGGCAAACAATGGTAAAACTTGAGAGAAATAAACATCTCTGCAAAAATGGTTGGAGAATTCAATACATCACACTAATCAAGAGATAGAACATGTAGACAGAAGAACTTGAATAATGTGATAAATGAACTAGACTTTAATGTACACTGCACAGAAAACAGAGGGATTTACACTCTTCTCAAGTGTGCTGGGATAATTCTCAAGGATAGACCACATGCTGATTTACAGGACAAGTCTCAATAAATTTAAAAAGATTGCGATTATGCAAAACATTTTCACTGACCATAATGGAATGAGGCTGGAAATCAAAAACAGGAAGAGAACAGGACAATTAATAAATATATGGTAGTTAAATTACACATACTTAAGCAAACAATCAGTCAAGGAAAAAATTGTAGGGGAAATCTTGAGACAAATGAAAACAAGAACACAATATATCAGAACTTATGGGATGCAGTGAAGGCAGTGCTGACAGGGAAATTTATAGCCCTAAATGCTTAAATTTAAAAAGAAGGAAGATCTAAAATCAAAGACCTAACTGCACACTTGGAAGAACTGGAAAAAGAAGAGCAAACTAATCCCAAAGCAAAGAAAAAGAGTTATCAAAGATTAGAGCAGAAATAAATTAAATTGGGAATTAAAAGATAATAGAGAAAATTAATAAAACCAAATGTTTGTTATGTTATTTGAACAATCATTAAAATTGACAATCTCATGGCTAGCTAACAAAGAAAAAAAAACAGAAACTGCAAATAAATACAATCAGAAATGAGAGGAGACATTACTACTGACCCCACAGATTTACAAAGGATCATAAGAGGATACTATGAACAAATGCAGGCCAACAAATTAGAAAACCTGGGTGAAATGGGCAAATTCTTAGAAACACATGAACAAACTACACTGACTCTAAAAGAAGATCTCAACAGAGCAATGACAAGTAAAGAGATTGTATCAGTCATCAAAAACCTCCCAACACAGAAAATCCCAGGGCCAGATGACTTCACAGGTGTATTTCATAATCATTCCAAGAAGAATATCAATCCTGCTCAACCTCTTTCAAAAAATTAGGGAAGGAAAACTACCTAACTGGTTCTATCAGGCAAACATCACCCTAATACCAAAGTCATATAAAGATACTACAAGAAATAGATTTCAAATTTCTCTTAAATATAGATGCAAAAATCCTCAACAAAATGCTAGTGAATGGAACCAACAGCACATTAAAAGAATTATACACTGTGATCAAGTGGGTTTTATCCCAGGTATACAAGGGAGATTCAACATTAAAAAAGCAATTAATGTAATACACCATATTAACAAAATGAAGGGAAAGAATCACATGATCATCTCGATTGATGCAGAAAAGGCATTTGACAAAATCCAGCATCCTTTCTTGATAAATACACTTGGAACACTAGGAAGAGAAGGAAAATTCCTCAGCATGATAAAGGGCACATATGAAAAACCCACTGCTAACATCATCACACTCAATTTATAAAAGATTCAAAGTGTTTCCTCTAAGATATGGAAGAAGACAAGGATGTTCCCTGTTATAACTCTTACTCAACATTGTGAAAGTTGTAGCCAGAGCAGTGATAGGAGAAAAAGAAAAGCCATCCAAATCAGAAAGGAAGAAGTAAACTTTCACTCTTTGCAGATGACATGATCCTGTATATAGAAAGTCCTGAAAAAACTACAATGAAGCAACTAGAGTTTATAAATGAATTTAACAAAGTGTCAGGGTACAAGATCAACACACAAAAGCAGGATTGTTTCTATACACTAGTAATGAGCCATCTGAGGAGGAAATCAAGAAAAACTTCCATTACAATAGAAACTAAAAGAATCAAATATCAAGGAATAAATTTAGCTAAGGATGTAAAGGACTTGTACACAGGAAACTACAAAACATTGCTTAAAGACATCAAAGTGTAAACTATAATGTAAACTATAGACCATGGTTAGTAGCAATGCTTCCATATGTGTTAATTAATTGTAACAAATGTACCACACTAATGAAAGATGTTGGTGGTGGGGGAAAGTGGGAGAGGGGGAATGCTTGGGGTATATGGGACTCCCCCTATATTTTCACTGTAGTATTTATGTAATCTTAAGTTTCCTTCAAAATAATTTTTTAGAAAAAGTATGTGCATCAAAGGGCATTATAATGAAAGCAATAAGACAACCTATTCAATGGGAGAAAATATTTGTTAACTGTGTGTGCAACAAGGGATTAATATCCAGAATATATACAGAAATCCTAAACTCATTAATAAAAAGACAAACAGTACAACTAAAAAATCCAAAAAAGACTTGACTAGACATTTCTCCCAAGAGGATATACAAATGACTAAAAAACACATGAAAGATGCTCAATGTCACTAGCTATTAGGGAAATGCAAATCAAAACCACAATTTGATCCCATTTCATACCCAATAGAATGGCTCCTATTACAAATACAGTAGAGGATGTAGAGAAATAGGAACATTCATTCATTACTAGGGGAAAGGTAAAATGGTGCTGCCACTATGAAAGACAGTTTGGCAGGTCCTCAAAAAGCTAACTCTGGAATTACTATATAACCTGAAAATCCCTCTACTGCATATGCACCCAAAAAATTTGAAAGTATGGAAATGAACAGATATTTGCACACCAATGCCTGTAGTGGCATTGTTTACAATTGACAAATGATGGAAATAACCCAATTGTCCATCAACTGATGAATGGATAAACAATATGTAGTTTATACATATTTGGAATTTTTTCAGCTGTAAAAAGGAATAAAGTCCTGATACCTGTGATACATGAATGAACTTTGAAGACATTATGCTGAGTGAAATAAGTTGAACACAAAAGGACAAATATTGTATGATCTCCCTGATATGAAATATTTAGAATAAGCAAACTCATAGAGTTAAATTTAGATTATAGATTACCAGGGGTTGGGTTTTGGGTAAGACACAGGGAGAGAGTGCTCAAATGCACAGCATTTATTTTTAGGTTGATTGTAAAATTTTGGAAAAGGATGGTGTTTATGGTAGCACATTATTGTGAGTGTAATTAACAACACTGAATCATAGATGTGAATGTTGTTAAAAGGGACATTTTAGGTCATATATATGTTAATACTATAAAAATTAAAACATAAAATATAGGACTGGATACACAATGAACCCTCCTGTAGATGAGGGTGTATAGCTAGTACAATTTTTATATTTTTTCATCAATTGTAGCAAAGATACCACACTAATGCACAATATCAACAATGAGGGGATGTACAGGAATGCTGTACTTTTTACATGATTTGCCTGTAAACCTACTTCTCTAATTAAAATTTTTAATATAAAAGAAAAATAAAAAAATAAATAGGTGAACAAAGCACAATATAGAAATCATAAATCCTACACAAAAAATATTACCGACACTTAACATGTTCTGCAAGTATCCCCTTGGTAACTGGTTTCCTTATTAAAGTAGCCATGATTCTGTCCATGACATTTTCTGGATGAGCTTGTGAATGCATCATCACTTTTGCTGCATTCTACTCATCCAAGTAAATCACAAATCTCTGCCAGATTTATTTTAGGGTTTGATGGTAGGAGATGCAAAGCCACATTGCAATGGACATGAATACAGAAGGGATGATTGGTACCATTTTTTGCAAGCAAGCTATCAAGTCCAATCTCCATTCCCAATTATTCCTGAATACTCCACATCTAAACATGCTCACTCCCATCTCAGGATTCCCCAAAGTCCCTCCCATTTGTGATGATAATCTCAGCATACCAGCATGTCGTGATCTATATCAGATCTTGATGTAGATCTTTAGATATGGCTTCTTTTGATTTTGAGAAGTGGGAATTGAAAAAATGCATTATATTTCTTACACACACTTAAAATTGTGAAACCTATGGCTATTTGACAGCAAATTGATTCATCACACTTATTCCAATCCATATCAGAATGGACAGCTATTCCTGAACTCAGTGCCTCTACCAGTACCCCCATGCCAGTACATTATCTAATTAACTTACTGACGTGCCAGTGAAAATGGTGAATGGAAAATTACAGCAACTGTGGAGTAAAAAGGAGAAGACAAGCAAGGACAGTCCCTATAGGCATGAGGGTTCAGATCACATAACCAGATGACCATTTCCAGCTGCAGCCCTAGTTGAGAGGGATGCAAATATTGAATGGATGGCACAAGAGGAAGGTGACTATCGATTACAGTAGCAGCGATTGGATTCTGTAGCATGTTTCACTAATCCTTGTGTATCAAGTCTTTTGTAGAGATTTAACCCCTTTAAAGACTTTGACATAGGAGAATTCATATAAAACATGAACAGCTCAGCATGGTACAAGAAGTAGACAGCTTCAGACATTTGTGGTGCCTGGAATCACATCTTCTTAATCCCAACACGTAAGCATTTATAGACAGTTCTTTGGAGGCTTACATTCACTTTCCTCTTTGGTTTGACAGCATCTTGTCTTTAGTGCATGAGGCTTCAACTCTCTTAAGGATCTTCAGACGTGAAACATGCTAGTAAAACGTGCTCATACCACTTGCAGAGAAATAACATCCCGTGCAAAGACTCAACCAACGGGGATTGATAGTTAAGGGATAAATTCCCCCGCCTGCACTATTTAGACAGAAAATTCTGAGGTGTTACGAACGTCCCAGAGGATACTACACACAAAGCCAACTGCATGACCCCTTTTAATACCAAAGTCTGTATTAAGGGGCCCATAGTGAAAATATTTGTGTGTGGGGGGAGTTTGCTAATCCTAGCAATCTGAAAGCTATGTTTTTGTGAGTTTGGGACTGAATCTAATTTTATTGCCTTGTAATACTGGAAAATTCTGAACTTGCTGCTACTTAAGTATAAAGACATGCTTTTTCCTCTACTTCTTGTGTGAGAATTTCATTCACTCAAGTACGTCCTTAGTCTCTTTCTCAATATCCTGCCCTCTGGTCTTAAGTCTGCCATTGAAGCCAAGAGACCACTTTGAAGACTGAGTTCTCTGGAAGGTGAAAAATTTCTAATTTTCAGCCCATGTGCTGAACTCACAGCCTTCTGTACTCATCTATATGCCTGCATCACAAAGAGCACTCATTGAGTTCAAAGAAAGCAATGCCACAAGGATAAATAAAAGCAGAATGCAGAAAGCGTCAGAGAATGAGACTCAAGCAGATGTCCCTGCTGCTCTTTTTCTTATTTCTTCTCTTCTTGAGATATCAGTGGAAACTTTTTCATTCAGTAAACAGCACACATTAAAAAAGAGCCAGCCTAAAAAGAAATTAAGAAAATTCTCTGGCAATTTTAAATCTCATCAAAACCATTAAGTTATGCCATTTAAAATAAGTTCATTTGAAAAAGTGAGAGGGGCAGGGAAAGATGGTGGCTGAGTGAGCTTACCTGAGGGTCTCTCCTACAAAGAAGCAGCTGGGCAGTGTTGGAGGTTCTCCAGGACCAGGCTGTTTTGGGATTTTTGCAGGGCAGGAAGTGTCTGGACATCGATTTGGTGGGAAGGTAATGGAGAGGATTAGTCTATAAGATATAATTGAAACTCTATTGCACAGAGGTGAGAGCTGTGCGCCGGTCGCTCCCTCCTGGGGTGGGTGGAGCTGCAGAACTGGTGCTGCAGGCCTGCTTTTTGGAGGCTCTGTGGTACTGGGGAATTCGCAAGCCCTGAGCGGGCTGTTAGGGGTTTGACAGGATGGGACGTCTTTGCAGACCGATTTGGGGAGACAAACGGGGGTTTTGTTGTGAAGCAGGGAATTTTTGGTTGTGGACACAAGTAATAGCGCTTCTGCCTGGAGCCCACCCCCACAAGCCCGGCTGCTGATCACCAGTGGACTTAGATTGCTGGCAATAAAGGGATGTAAACAGGAGGCTGTTACAGGGTGTGGTGGGGGGAGGACACGTCTGGAAGCCAATTGGGGGAATATTTTGTGAAGCTTAGGAATTTCAGGTTTGGACTCTGTTGTCAGTGTTTACCACTGGAGCCCCACCCCCGGGCCTGGCTTCTTTTCTGTGTCATTAAATTGGCTGCAGTGTAGAGGCGCCCTCAGGTGGCCCTTCCAGGGGCTTACAGGGTGGGAGCTGTCCTGAAGCCAAATTGATGATACATCCACAGAATAGACTCCAGTGAGTGAGTGAATTGTAGGGTTCAGACACATAAGATAGAGTTTGCAGATCTGACTACCCCAATAGGGCTGGTACCCAGCTGCGGGGATCCCTGAAGGCTGTATTACACTGTGGTGCTCCCAGGCTCCCTGTTGACCAGATTTGAGGTTGCCAGGTGTGAGTCCCCTAAACGCTGGTGGCCCACACCCCAGAGACTCACACCTCTTGAGTCTTCAATATCTCACAATTTCCATCCCTGAATCCATCATGCCCTAGGGTCCATCTGAGGTCCTTGAATGTCCTAGCCCTCAACGTTTGTTTTTTCTTTTTTGTTTCATTTTGTTTTGTTTTTATTTTCATTTTATCTTATTTTTTATTTTTTATTTTTTTAATGTCCTGATTGCTAACATAGTATTATCCCCTAGTCTTTTCTCCCAGCATATCCCCCAAAGTCTTTTTTTTTTCAGTTATTTAGGGTTTTTTGTTGTTGTTGTTGTTGTTGCTGTTGTGGTTGGTGTATATCTTTTTTTTCTTTCCCCTACCTGTTCCCCGCCCTTTACCCACCCCCTTTTTCTTTCTTCGTTTCATCCCTTTTTTTTTTTTTCTGTTTTTTTCTCTCTCTTGTCCGTCATTTTCTTCTTATTTTATTTTATCTTAATTATACAATAGGTGCTGCAGGGAACACCTCACATGTACTGGGTTTCCTCATCCTCCACTGCCTCACCTCTGTGTGAATTGATTTTGACTACCTACACTATCCCCTTTCCCCTACATCTTGATATCCTCCATCATCTACTGTCTCTCCTATATTCCACCTCCCTTTATTTGATCCACAAAGTGTCTAACTCTTAATTTCTAATACCTTTGTTTTGTTTTCTGTCTGTTATCCACTCTTGAAACTATTGCCTTTCTTTTCTCTTTCCCTCTCTCATGAAAATACTAGCTTTTTAATTCATACCATATTCCTCCCATATTCAGTCCACTACCTCATTATAGGTACTCTACCTATTACTATAACTCTACACAACTTACATGAATCTAATATCCATCCTCCCAGATCTCATATTGTTGCTCTGTTAACATTTATCTCCAAGACTACTTTACACTTTTTCCTTGCTTACACAATTGCCTTTCCCTGGCCCTAATATTTTCCTTTAAAGTGAACTCAACCAGCAATAAGAAATTAGAATAAGGAGAACAAAGTGACAAAGATAAGATATAACACTTACGCAAAAACAACAGCTAATTAATCCCCAAGACTAGACAAAGAAGGTAAGGAACTGATTAAACCCGTCAAGATAAAATGATGACCACACAGAAACAAAAATCTACAAACCAAACCAGTAATCAGGAAAACATGGCTGAATCCAATCAAGAAACTAAAAATCAGGAAGGGGAGCAGAACTTCACAGAAGTAATGAAAGGTCTGAGAACATTTATCACCGATAAATTTAATGAAGTAAAGGGAGAGGTTAACAACATGAAGGCAACACTTGGAAGGGAAATTGCACACATATGCAAAAAGATAACAGATATGATGGGAATGAACACCACAGTTCAAGAAATCAAAAATACACTTGCAGCGAATATCAGCAGACTAGAAGAGGCAGAGCAGAGAATTAGTGATGTGGAAGACAGTACATCGGAAATCAAACAGATAGTAGAATTGGTCGATAAAAAGATAGAAAAAATCCAGCTAGGACTTAGGGAACTGAATGATAATGCAAAACGCTCAAACATACGTATTATAGGCATTCCAGAAGGAGAAGAGAAGGGAAAGGGGTCAGAAGGAGTGTTGCAGGAAATAATGGCTGAAAACTTCCCAAATCTAATGAAAGAGACAGAAGTACATATCCAAGAAGCACAGCACACCCCAATCAATATAAACCCCAATAGGCCCACCCCAAGACATATGCTTGGCAAATTATCCAACACTCAAGACAAAGAGAATATTCTAAAAGCAGCAAGAGAAAAGAAAACCATCACATACAAGGGAAGCTCCATAAGACTAAGTGCTGATTTCTCTGAAACTATGGAGACAAGAAGGCAGTGGTATGATATAGTCAAGGTACTAAAGGAAAAATATTTCCAACCAAGAATACTCTATCCAGCTAAACTAGCATTCAAACATGATGGAGAGTTCAAAATATTCACAGACAAACAGAAACTGAAAGAGTATACCAACAAGAAACCTCCCCTTCAAGAAATTCTAAAGGGAGTTCTGCAGGAAGAAAGGAAAAAACAGGACAGGCAGAGTTGGAGGAGAGTGTAAGAGCAACAAAAAAGTCAAAAAGAGAAGGGAAAAAAAAAGCAAACAAAGTATGACAAACACAAGTCCAATCAAAATACGGCTAACACAAATAATTCCTTGAAAGTAATAACACTGAATGTCAACGGATTAAACTCACCTATCAAAAGATTCAGACTGGGACATTGGATAAGGAAATATGACCCATCTATATGCTGTCTGCAAGAGACACATCTTAGACCCAGAGACTCATGGAGGCTGAAAGTGAATGGTTGGAAAACAATCATACAAGCAAACAATAACCAAAAAAAAAGGCAGGAGTACCTATATTAATATCAGACAAAATAGACTTTAAATGTGAAACAATTGTGAGAGACAAAGAAGGATACTACATTTTAGTGAAAGGGACAATCTGTCAAGAAGATCGAACAATCATAAATATTTATGCTTCTAACAAGGGTGCCTCTAAATACGTGAGGCAAACACTGGAAAAACTAAGTGAAAGAACAGATGCATCTACAATTAAAGTGGGGGATTTTAATACACCACTATCAACTCTTGACAGAACATCTCAAAAGAGCATCACTAAGGAAACAAAACATTTGAACAGTATCTTAGAGGAGCTGGCTCTAATAGACATATAAAGATCATTATACCCAAACACAGCAGGATATACATTTTTCTCAAGCACTCATGCATCATTCTCCAAGATAGACCATATGCTAGGCCACAAAGAAAGGCTTAATGAATTCAGAAAGGTCGAAATCATACAAAATAATATCTCTGACCACAGTGGAGTGAGCTGGGAATTTGCAAGGGTCAGAGGCCCAGATTTCACACCATGATTTGGAAATTAAACAGCACACTCTTAGAAAAACAGTGGGTCAAAGAGGAAATCTCAAAAGAAATCAATGACTACCTTGAAACAAATGATAATGATAACACAACATACCAAAACTTATGGGATGCAGGAAAAGCAGTACTGAGAGGGAAATTTATACCCATAAATTCATATATCAAAAAAGAAGAAAGAGCAAAAATTGAAGAACTAACTGCACATTTGGAAGAATTAGAAAAAAACAACGAAGTAATCCAACAGGAAGAAGAAGGAAGGATGGGAAACAGACTTTGGCCCAGTGGTTAGGGCGTCCGTCTACCATATGGGAGGTCCGCGGTTCAAACCCCGGACCTTCTTGACCCGTGTGGAGCTGGCCATGCGCAGTGCTGATGCACGCAAGGAGTGCCGTGCCACGCAAGGGTGTCCCCCGCATAGGGGAGCCCCACGCGCAAGGAGTACGCCCGTGAGGAAAGCCGCCCAGCGTGAAAAGAAAGAGCAGCCTGCCCAGGAATGACGCTGCCCACACTTCCCGTGCCGCTGATGACAACAGAAGCGGACAAAGAAACAAAACGCAGCAAATAGACACCAAGAACAGACAACCAGGTGAGGGGGGGGGGAATTAAATAAATAAATAAATCTTTAAAAAAAAAAAAGAAGAAGGAAGGAAATAACAAAGATAAGAGCAGAACTAAATGAAATAGAAAATAAGAAAGCACTTGAAAAGATAAACAAGACCAAGAACTGGTTTTTTTTAGAAGATCAACAAAAATGACGAACTTTTAGTGAGACTACCAAAGAAAAAAAGAGAGAAGATGCAAATACACAAAATAAGAAATGAGAAAGGAGATATCATCACTGACCCCACAGAAATAAAGACTATCATAAGAGGATACTTTGAAAAACTGTATTCCAACAAAAATGAAAATTCAGAGGAAATGGACAAATTCCTAGAAACACATAAGCAGCCCATATAGATGAAAGAAGAAATTGATGATCTCAACAAACCAATCACAAGTAAAGAGATAGAATCCGTCATTAAAAACCTCCCAACTAAGAAGAGCCCAGGGCCAGATGGCTTCACAGGTGAATTCTACAAAATATTCCAGAAAGAACTAACACCAATCCTGCTGAAACTCTTCCAAAAAATCGAAACTGAAGGAACATTGCCTAACTCCTTCTATGATGCCAACATTACCCTAGTACCAAAGCCAAACAAAGACACTGAAGAAAGGAAAATTACAGACCAATTTCTCTAATGAACCTAGACGCAAAAACACTTAACAAAATACTTGCTAATCGTATTCAACAACACATTGAACGAATTATGCACCACAACCAAGTGGGATTTATTCCGGGTCTGCAAGGATGGTTCAACATAAAATCAATCAATGTATTACACCATATAAACAGATTGAAGGGAAAAAATCACTTGATTATATCTATAGATGCAGAAAAAGCATTTGACAAAATACAGCACCCTTTCTTACTAAAAACTCTCCAAAAGATTGGAAAACAAGGAAATATTTTGAGCATGATAAAGAGTATATATGAAAAACCTACAGACAACATTGTTTACAATGGAGAAATCCTAAAATCCTTCCCTCTAAAGTCAGGAACAAGACAAGGATGCCCATTGTCTTCCCTTCTATTTAACATTGTCTTAGAAGTACTTGCTCGAGCACTGAGACAAGAACCAGATATAAAAGGCATTCAAATTGGAAAGGAAGAAGTCAAAATTTCATTATTTGCAGACGACATGATCCTATACATAGAAGACCCTGAGAGGTCTACAACAAAGCTTCTAGAACTCATAAATGAGTTTAGTAAAGTCGCAGGTTATAAGATCAATGTGCAAAAATCAGTAGCATTTCTGTACACCAAAAATGAGCAAGATTAGGAGGAAATCAAGAAACAAATACCATTCACAATAGTAAATAAAAAAATCAAATACTTAGGAATAAATTTAACTAAAGATGTAAAAAACTTATACACCAGGAACTATACAAGACTCTTCAAGGAAATCAAAGAAGACCTAAATAAATGGAAGAATATTCCCTGTTCATGGATAGGAAGACTAAATATTATTAAGATGTCTATCCTACCAAAGCTGATCTACACATTCAATGCAATCCCAATAAAAATCAACACAGCCTTCTTTAAGGAACTCGAAAAACTAACTATGAAATTTATTTGGAAAGGAAAGAGGCCCCGAATAGCCAAAGACATATTGAAAAAGAAAAACGAAATTGGAGGAATCACACTACCTGACTTCAAAACATACTACAAAGCTACAGTAGTGAAAACAGCATGGTATTGGCATAAGGAGAGACACACAGACCAATGGAATCAAATTGAAAATTCTGATATAGAACCTCATATATATAGCCATATAATGTTCGATAAAGCCACCAAACCCTCTCAACTAGGAGAGAATGGCCTATTCAACAAATGGTGCCTGGAGAACTGGATATCCATATGTAGAAGAATGAAAGAGTACTACCATCTCACATGTTATACAAAGATCAACTCAAGGTGGATCAAAGACCTAAATATAAGAGCCAAGACCATAAAGACCTTGGAAAGCAGTGTAGGGAAACATCTACAGGATCTTGTAATAGGAAATGGCTTCATGAATATCACACCAAAAGCACGAGCAGCAAAAGAACAAATAGATACATGGGACTTCCTCAAAATTAAAGCCTTCTGCACCTCAAAGGAGTTTGTCAAGAAAGTAAAAAGGGAACCCACACAATGGGAGAAAATATTTGGCAACCATATATCTGATAAGAGACTTATAACTTGCATATATAAAGAACTCCTATATCTTGAAAATAAAAAGATAAACAACTCATTTAAAAAATGGGAAAAAGATTTAAACAGACACTTCTCCAGAGAAGAAATACAAATGGCTAAAAAGCACATGAAAAAATGCTCCAAATCTCTAGCTATCAGGGAAATGCAAATCAAAACTACAATGAGATACCATCTTACTCCCATAAGATTGGCAGCTATGAAAAAAACAGAAGAATACAGATACTGGAGAGGATGTGAAGAAAGGGGAACTGCTGATGGGAATGCAGAAGGATCCAACCATTCTGGAGGACAGTTTGGCGGTTTCTCAAAAAACTAACCATAGATTTGCCATATGACCCAGCAATACCACTGCTGGGTTTATACCCAGCAGAACTGAAAGCAAGGACACAAACCGATATATGTACACTAATGTTCATAGCAGCATTGTTCACTATTGCCAAAAGTTGGAATCAACCCAAATGCCCATCAACAGATGAGTGGATCAATAAAATGTGGTATATACATACAATGGAATACTACGCGGCTGTAAGAACAAATACACTACAAACACACATGATAACATGGATGAATCTTGAGAACCTTATGTTGAGTGAAGCAACCCAGGCATTGAAGGACAAATACTACATGACCTCAATGATATGAAATAAGCAAGCTGCCTCAGAGAGCTAGAGACTGGAAGATAGGCTTACAGGAAATCGGGGGTGGAGGAAGGATATGAGCCGACGTCTGCAGGGGTGGAATCTATGATGAGCTGGCGGTAAGTATGAGCACAAAGAAGAGATAAAATGGGGGCAAGGGGTTGCCTTTGGGTGGGGATTTGCGTGGTTGAGGGGGCTGGGGAAGGGCAGATGGGTAATATTACCCAAAAAATTGGGGGGAGGGAGGGGCAACATACGAACATAGGAGAGTGTCAGGTGTTGGTTGAGAGTAAAATGCTGAGAAAATCGTATCAAAATATAATTAGGAGGGTTACCTGTTTAGGATGCTCAGTGGGGATGGTCTGATGCGGGATGGACTCCTGGGGAATGTCTGAATGCTCATTTTGCCAGGGTGGGTTGGACCATTGGATAGAGACACACGTAGTGAGAGTGGGGGTGGCCCCACATCCTGGGGAGGACTAATGCCATCAAATAGAGGGAACTGTATCTCTTGAGAGAAAGGGTGGCTCCCAGGGCATTAGGGCAGTTGAGCAAGTCAGGCCCTGAACACTGTTGCAAGTATCTCTGGACGTGGCTCCTCGGGAAATGGAGATTGGCTGTCGCTGTGGGCCCCAAGAGGAGGGGAAAATGGATGTTGAATGGATGGAACCAAGGTAAATGTGGGGGTAAGAGAGGAGTTTCATGAGAGTACACAAGGATGGATATAAAACATGTAATATTACACCAAAAACATATAGGGTATGACAGACTAATAATGTAAACCATAATGTAAAACATAGGATAACTAAAAATTTAGAAAACTGTATATCCTAAAGTATGGACCACAATGTAAGCACAGATGTCACCTTGTTTGAAAGCTATTGTCTCAGAGTCTGTACATTAGTTTAAATAAATATGATATGAATAAGTTATAAGACTATCGCTGTGGAAGGGAAAAGGTGTGTGGATGTGTGGGAGTACTGTATATTTTATATATGAATTACTGTGATCTAAGGCTCTTGTGAAGATAAGTTCAATAATTAGGAAAAAAGAAAAGAAAAAGATAGGATGCAGAATTTTTCCAAATCAATACGTATTCTAGATCTAAACTTTAAACTCATGGCTATATTCCATTTTACTAGTAAGGGAACCTGACATTATACTGGGCTTTGCTTTTCAGGAAGTTTTGGATCACAGAGTGGTTCAACAATGGTGGCGGAGGAACATGGACAGGCGATATATGGTTGACAGGGAGTTATACAGGGCATATGTCCAGGGTGCATGGTAATGTTTGGATATACTCATAGTGGAAACAATTAAAAACAACAGCTGGGGGGGGGATATGGGTTCCTGGCCAGGGTTGCTCTGTCGTGGTCCCTAGGGGAGCAGCATCAGTCCCCCAGGTGCAACGGTAAGAACCAGGAAGGAATTAGGGTCCAACAGTGAGCCCCTGATACTAATGACTATGCTTGTGAGCCTATACACCTGAAATAAGAACAAGGCCTAGAGCAGCACTGTGCCTGGGAGTTTCCTCCTGACAGCCTTCATGTTACTAAAATGTGGCCAGTCTCAAAGCCAAATTCAGCATGTAGATGCAGTGCATTCCCCCCAGCGTGGGACATGACACCCGAGGATGAGCCTCCCTCGCACCGAGGGATCACTACCAAATACCAGCTGATGATGCAACTAGAAAATGACCTTGAATTAAAGGTTCAACACAGACCAGCAGAATGTCTCTGTGTACATATAATAACAGGACTTTAAAATGCTGTTTGACCTAATGTAAGGGGGAAATGGAAAGGAGAAATGAGTTTATATGGCTATGAGTCTCTAAAAAAGAGTCTGGAGGTTGTCAGAAGGATTGCCCTTATGCACACCTGAGCAGAGTCTCAGAGACAGATAAAGTAGATACAACCCCATGTATTGGTTCTTTTGAGGGCTAAAGAGACCCACGGATTCTATGGTCATGGGAGATGGGGTTCACTGCCATGACAGTTGGCCCTTCTTTGGAGCTGGTGTTTCTGTGTGATGGAACTGGACTCAGATGGGATCTCTTTTCACAAGACTTTCATGCTACTTTATTGGAATTGTAGTTGGTGCTGGGGTTTAAGATATATCTAGGGGATTTGAATCTCTGGACTGACAATATGATAGCCAGGCCCTGAGCCTCAACAGACTTCAACTTCTACACTCTGATTTATTGGACTTACCCCACTCAGCTAACATGGAGTTGAAGAATGTCAACCACCACACCATGGAGCCTAGAGTGCCTACAACTGAAAGCAGGAGGATTGCATCCAGTATCCATGTGGAATCTAAGCCCCCTCTTGACATAGTAGTGCAATGAACACAACCAATCCAATGACCACAGGGAAAATGTGGCATTGGTGTGGGAAAAGTGGCCATGGTGGCTGCTGGGTGCGGGGAATAGGAGGAAGAGATGAGATGTGGAGTCGTTTTCCGGACTTGGAGTTTCCTGGGTGGTGCTTAACGGACAATTATGGGACATTGTAGATCCCCCCAGGGCCCTACTGGATGGAACATGGGAGAGTATGGGCTATGATGTGGACCATTGACCATGTGGTGCAGCGATGCCCAGAGATGTACTTACCAAATGCAATGGATGTGTCATGATGTTGGGAAAGACTATTGCTGTGGGGGGAGTGCGGGGTGGGGGCAGTGGGGTTGAATGGGACTTCATATTTTTTGAATGTAATATTTTTAAAGAAATGAATATAAAAAGACACAATGGATGAGGTTAAAAATATATCTGAGGCATAGAACAGCCAATTTGAAGTGGTAGAAGAATGAATAAGTGAATCTGAGAAGAGAAAATCTGAACTTTAGAAGACAGAACAGATAGAAAATTGAACGGAAAAAACTGAACAGGAACTCAGGAAATTGAATGATGACATGAAATGCAGAAACATAGATATTATTGGTGGCCCAGAAGGAAAGAAAAAAGGAAAGAAGCAGGAAGAATATTTAAGGAAATAATGACAAAAGACTTTCCAACCCTTATGAAAGATATAAATATCAATATCCAAGAAAGAAAACATACTGTAAACAGAAAAAATTCAAATAGACATGCACTGAGACACATATTATTCAGAATGACAAATACTAGAGATAAAGAGAGAATTCTGAAAGCAGCAAGAGAGAAGCAAAGCATCACATACAAAGGAAGCTCAATAAGACTAAGTGCCTATGTCTCATCAGAAACCATGGAGGTGAGAAGAAGGTACTATGATGTATTTAAGGTACTGAAAGAGAAAACCTGCCAGCCAAGAAATCTTTATCCAGAATTACTGTCCTTCAAAAATGAGGGTGAGTTTAAAATCTTCAAAGATGAATAAAAACTGAGGGAATATCTTACCGAAAGACCAGATTTACAAGAGGTACTAAAGGATGCTACAGCCTGAAAGGAAAAGACAAGGCAGAGAGACTTGGAGAAGATTGTAGAAATGAAGACTATTTGGAAGGATAAATTAAAGGGTAAAAAGACAAACAATAGTCAGATATGACAACAGAAAGTCAAAGGATAAAATGGATGAAGTTAAGTAATGTCTTTATTATAATAACATTGAACATTAATGGATTGAAATCCCCAATCAAAAGACATAGACTCACAGAAATGATAAAAAAGACCCATGGGACTCACCTCACATGTAAAAACACAATCAGGTTGAAAGTGAACGGTTGGAAAAAGATATTCCATAGAAATAGTAATAAAAAAAAAAAAGATCTGGATTAGTGATAGTAATATTTGACAAAATTTGAATTACAAAACTGGTATAAGAGAATATTTGACAAAATATTAAATGCAAAACTGTTATAAGAGATGAAGAAGATCACTATATATTAATAAAAGGATCAATTCACCAAGAAGAAATAACTATAATACATATTTATGCACCTAACCTGGGTGCCCCAAGAGGCATGAAATGCACTCTGGCAAAACTGAAGGGAGAAATACATATTTCTAAAATAATAGTTGGAGACGTCAATACACTATTATTGGCATTGGATAGAAAGTCTGAACAGAGGATAAATAAGGAAACTGAAAGCTAGAATACTGTGATAAATGAACTTGACCTAACAGACATTTACAGAGCATTACGTCTCAAACAGTAGGATATATGTTCTTTGCAAATACTCATGGATCTTTCTCCTTGATAGACCATTTGATGGCTTACAAGACAGGCCTCAATAAACTTAAAAAGATTGAAATTATACAAAACACTTTCTCTGATCATAGTGGAATGATGCTGGAAATCAATAGTGGATAGAAACAGGGAAAATTCATAAATATATGGAAATTAAACAACAAACTTTTAAATAATCAGTGAGTCAAAGAAGAAATTGCAAGAAAACTCAGTAAATATCTCAAGATGAATAAAAAATGGGAACAGAGCATATCAAAACCTATGGGATAGAGCAAAATAGTGCTGAGAGGGAAATTTACAGGATTTAATGCTTACATTAAAGAAGAAAGAGCTGAAATGAAGTCCTAATTCTACACTTTTAGGAACTAAAAAAAAGAACAAAGTCAAAGGAAATAAACAATAAAGACCAAAGCAGAAATAAATTAAATTAAAAAAACAAACAAAACAAGAGAGAATCAACAAATCCAAATGGTTCTTCTATAAGATAAACAAAATTGACAAACCATTAGCTAGAATGACAAAGAAAAAGAGAGAGAAGATGCATTGACATGGCAGTAATAAGAGAGATCATGAAAGGATACTATGAACAACTAAATACCAACAGACAATGGAGATGAAATGGACAAGTTCCTAGATATACAGGAACAAACTACTCAGATCCTAGAAGACACAGAAGACCTCAAAAAACAAATCACAAGAGACTGAAACAGCCATCTAAAACCTCTCCAAACTGAAGTGTTCAGGACAAGATGACTTCACAGGTGAATTTTACCAATCACCCAAAGATGAACTAGTACCAATTCTGCTCAAGCTCTCCCAAAAAATTGAATAGGAAAGTATACTTATCAGACTAATTCTATGAAACCACCATCACCTTAATAACCAAACCAGATAAAGTTAATACAAAAAAAATGGAATTTATAGACCAATTTCTCTAATGTGTTTAGATGCAAAAATCCTCAAAAAAATACTTGCAAACCAAATCCAAAAGCACATTACCACCATTATATACCACCTTCAAGTGGTTTTTATTCCAGGCATGCAAGGGTGGTTCAACACAAGAAAATCAATTAGCATAAAAAACCACATTAATAAATTGAAGAAAAATCACATAATCCTTTTCAATGATGCAGAGAAGGCATTTGACAAAATACAGCATCCTTTCTTGACAAATCTCTCCAAAAGATAGGAATAGAAGGAAGCCTTCTCAATATGATATAGTGCATATATGAAAAACTCACAGCTAGCTTGAGCTCAATGATGAAGGAGCACTTTCTTGCTGAGATTGGGAACAAGACAAGGATGCTCACTATCATGACTGTTATTCAATATTTTGCTAGACGTTCTACCTAGAACTATTAGGCAAGATGAAGAAATAAAAGGCACCCATATAAGAAGGAAGAAGTAAAATTTTCACTATTTATTGATGATAGGCTCCTATATAAATCCTCAGCATATGCATTCAATTTAATAGCAAGTTCAGCAAAGTAGTGGGATACGAGATTAATATGCAAAAATTAGAAGTCTTTCTATATGCTGCTGCTGAGCAATGTGAGGAAGAAGTCAGAAAAAATCCATTTATAACAAGTAAAAGAATCAAATATTTCAAATAAACTTAACTAAGGACATAAAGGACCTGTATTCAGAAAACTACAAAGCATTGCTAAAAGAAACCAAAGAACTAAATTAAAGGAAGCACATTCTTTGTTCATGTGTTGGAAGACTAAATATCGTGAAGATGGCAATTTGACCCAAACTGATTTACAGAGATAATGTAATCCCAATCAAAATACCAATAGGCCCCACTTTTTTTTTTACAGAAGTGGAAAGGCCAATTAGCTAATTTATTTGGAATAAGGGGCCCTGAGTAGTCAAAAATGTCTTAAAACAGAACAAAGTTGGAGAACTCTTATATGCTCACTTTAATTCACATTATTTGGCTACAATGGAAAAAACAGCATCATACGGGCAGAAAGATAGACATTTTGACCAACAGAACCCAAATAAGAACTTAGAAATAGATCGTTACATCTATGGTCAAGAGATATTTGAGAAGGCTGCCAAGCACACCCAACTGGGCCAAAACAGTCTATTCAGAAAATGGTGCTGGGACAACTGGATATCCATATCCAAAAGAAAGAAAGAGCATCCCTATCTCATACCTTGAGAAGAATTAATGAAAATTTATCAAGGACTTAAATATTGAGGTTGCAACCATAAAAGTCCCAGAAAAAGATCTCATGGTAGGTGGTAGTTTCTTAAACATTACACCCAAAGCACAATCAACAAATGAAAAACTAGAGAAGTAGGACCTCCTCAAAATTAAATACTTTTGTTCTTCAAAAGAGTCAAGAAAGTAAAAAGGTAGCCTATTCAATGGGAGAAAATATTTGGAAACCATATACCTGATAAGGGTTTGATAGCCATGTTATATAGAGAGATGACAAAATTCAACAATAAAAAAGAAATATAACCTAAACAAATAAAAGGCAAAAGACTTGAATAGAAATTTTTCCAAAGAGGGAATAAATACATTAAAAAGTACATGAAAAAAATGTTCAACCTCACTAGCTATTAGGGAAATGCTGACCAAGACTACAACGAAATAACATTTTACACCTTATAGAGTGACCATTTGAAAAAAGTCAGAGAAGTACAAGTGCTGGAAAGGATGTAGAGTATTAGGAACATTCCTTTACTGTTGGTGGGAATGTGTAATGGTGCAGTCTCTGGAAGACTGGGGAAACCTCAAGAAGCTAAATGTAGAGCTGCCATATGATCCAGCAATTCCATTACTAGGAATATATTCAGAAGAACTGAAAGCATGGATGTAAACTGACACTTGCACAATGATGTTCATAGCAGCATTACTCAAAATTCCTAAAATATGGAATTAGCCCAATTGCCCATCAACTGATGAATGGATAAGAAAATGTGGTGTATCCATACAAAGGAATACTATTCAACAATAAGAAGAAATGAAATCAATATGTATATGACAACATGAATGAACCTTGTGGACATTATATTGAGTGAAATAAGCCAGACACAAAAGGACAAATATTGTATGGTATCACTAATATGAACTAAATATGATGCACAAACTCATGGAGGGAAACTTTAGACTATAGGTTACCAGGAAATAGAATGTTGGTTAAGAATGGGAGCTGATGCTTATGTGTGTAGAATTTTTAATAAGGTTTATTGTAAAAGTGAGGAAATGAATAGAGTTGATCAGAACACATTATAGCTAGTATAACAAACACTGCTGATTTATAAATGTGATTGTGCCTGTAAGAGGTCTTCTTTGGACATAAATGTCAAAAGAAAATAATTTAGGTGATAATCCAAGGAATGTATAAATGATTTGGTGGTGGATGAAGATTAGTTTTAATAATATAAATATAAGAATGCTCTTTTACAAAGTGTTAAAAATATGGTGAAACACAGGAAAATTACAACTAATATAACCTATGAACAATAGCTAAGTGTAATGTGTTATTTTACAGCAATGGTAAGAAGATATTATTTCAATTCTAAGGGACAACTATAGGGGTTATAAGGGGGTCTTGTGAGCCTTCCTTTTGGAGTTATGAAAATGTTCAAAAATTGGCTGAGGTAATGACAGCACAACTCTGTGAGGAAAATGAGATCCTCTGAGGGTACACTTTGAATGGATTGTACAAAGCATGGGACTGTGTAACACAATGAATACTGTGGTGGAAGATGGACTGTAGTTAACAGAACAAATATAACAATGTTTCCTCATGAACTATAACAGATAATGCTAATACAGGGTGTTAATAAACAGGTGGGTTGGGGGGAAATATACCAAATGTAAGAAATGGGCTATAAGAATTATTTTGACAATACTCTTTCATAGTTCATTGTGAAATGAATGTTACACAACAATGCAAGCTCCTGGGGGTGGGCTGATTTATGGGAGCCCTTTATGATGATACACTTGTTTTTATTGTAAGTTCACAACTGTTCCTATACACTTACTGTTTACGTATGCTCATTATGAATGTTATACTTCAATAAATTTTAAATAAAAAAAGAAAATATCTGTGCAACAAATTATAGAGATAAATGCAGGTATTAAGGACTTTTTAAAAAAGCACAATAGAGAAAAACCCTTCTATTAATTCATAAATCAATAGCTGTGATAGAAATACCAAAAAGAGATTCTTTCCAATTGTCTGGGGGAACATTTACATCAATTGATAGAATTTACAAGGCCAAATAATAACTAAACTAAAAAAATTATGGTAATGCTTTCTATAATTATAAAGATTAGCACCAGAACAAATTGATCAGAAAGCAATATGCCTTTGCGATAGATTAGCTATTACAGTTAAAGATTCTTAATATTATGCAAGTGAATAGTCACAGAAAGATGGAGAGAAATAATTAAAGGAGAAAAAAGAGAATGCTTATTTGTAACTCAAGTCATTACTGATTTTTGAAAAAGATACTTAAAAGGATAAATGAGAAGTGTGTGGTGATATGGTATTGGACTTCCACTGAACTGATTTTTTTAAAAGCATTCTTTTTTCCCAAAGGCAGCATTCCTTAAAAAGAAATAGTCCTCCTTTACATGATAAACCACCCCAAAGAAGCACCAGCTTAAAACAACAACCTCTTTGGAATTTATGCTTCTCAGTTCCATTTGCTGCAACTTGAACTGAATCTCTCTTGAAGGAGTTTTTATGGAAAAATTACATCATCTTTACATCGTAGACTTAGATGTAATTGCTAGCAGAAGTGCAAGGCCACTAGACTCATGCTGGGCAAAGGACCATATACATAATTTCCAGGGCCCAGTGAAAAATTAAAATGCATGGCACCTTGATAAAAAAGAAGTTATGAACTTCAGGATAGAGACAGCAGAGTATTAAGCTACACTCAAGTGTCCTTAGAGGACAGAACCTGGCATGAGCACACAGATTGGATGCTCATCCCCAGTCAGGAGAAAAAATACTCCCTGACCTTGGGAGTGCATTTGAAAGCATGCATAGCTGCACCAATCATGGGGTAGACCCCAGCTTCGTGTGACTACTGAGCACTTGGCATGAAGCTGGTGTAACTAGGAATTTAGGTTTTAATTTAATTTTAACCTTAAATTTAGAAACTGAAGCAATATAAGATATGTTTGTTCTTTTTAACCCCATTTTATTGCTTTGACAGGACTATATAACTGCAGGGTGCCTAAGAGTTACCTCCTGAGAGCCTCCATGTTGCTCAAAATGTGGCTACTCTCTAAGCCAAACTCAGCATGTAAATGCATTACCTTTCCCCTAGGGTGGGACATGACTCCAGGGGATGAGCCTCCCTGGTCCCGAGGGATTACTACCAAGCATCAGCTGATGACATAACTAGAAAAGGACCTTGAATAAAAGGGTCAACTCAGAACAGCAGAATATCTCAGCCTTCATTAAGATCAGGTGTTAAAAACTGCTTTTTGACTTTGGATAAAAGGGGAAAATGGAAAGGGCAAATGAGTTTATATGACTGTGAATCTCCAAAAAAGAGTCAGGAAGTCATCAGAGGGGTAATGCTTATGCATGCCTCAGCAGGGTACCAGAGACAGCCAAAGTAGATAGAAACCCAGGTACTGGTTGAGGGCTACAGAGACCTACAGGTTCTGTGGTCATGGCAGATGGCTCTGGAGTTCAGTGCCATGTCAGTTGGTCCTACTTTGGAGTTTGTGTTCCTGAGTGTGATGGAGTTGGACTCAGATATGAACTTTCTACACATGCGTCTTCTGTGACTTTTATCAGACCTGTGGTTGGCGTTTGGGTTGGTGTATACTCAGGACACCTGAATCTCTGGACTGTCCATGTGACAGCCAGGCCCTGAACTTCAGCAGACTTGCAACTCCTACCCTCTGGTTTATTGGGCTTACCCTGGCCAGCTAACAGGGAGGTGAAGAAGGTCAACCACCACAGCAGGGAACCAAGAGTGCCTACAACTGCAAGCAGGAGAATTGCATCCATCATCCATATGGAATCTAAGCCCACTCTTGATGTAGAGGGGGACTGAACATAACCATCCCAGGGTCCACAGGATGGAGAAATAGAGTATGGATTAGAGTGGACTTAATGGTGTTCTGCTGGGGAACTATCGTGATTAGTAAGGGAAGAAATTGTAGTATTGATGTGGAGAAAGTGGCCACAGTAGCTGCTGATGGTAGGGAGAGACAAGAAGAGATATGATGTGGGGGCATTTTCAGGATTTGGAGTTGTCCTGGGTGGTGCTGTAGGGGCAGATGCTGGACATTGTGTGTCCTGCCATGGCCCACTGGGTGGACTGGGGGAGAGTGTAGACTACAATGGAGACTACTTTCCATGTGGAGCAGCAGTGCTCCAAAATGATTCACCAGGTGCAGTGAATGTGCCACAATGATGGAAGAGGTTGTTGATGTGGGAGGAGTGGATGGGGGGGTGGGGGTATATGGGGAACTCATATTTTTTTAATATAGCATTTAAAAAGAAAATAAAGAAGAAAAAAATGTTAATGCTTGAATTAAAATGTAAGTCTAAATACATAAGAAAGTTCAATGACATGAAGTTGAGAAGTTAAAATTTCTCAATACATGTTCAATATTAATCAGAGATGGAGAGGACACTATTTTGCATACATGGGATTAAACAAAATATATTATTAATATTAATCTCACTTCTTTTTTAAATTCTTTCTTAAATTAAAAAAATTTAAAACATACTCCTTCCTTTCTCTCCTGTCAATATGCCCCTCTCCCCCTTCCCCAGTAACCTGTAATTTGCTTGCTATCTCTGCGAATTTGTTACTTTTAGACATGATGTGGCAGTGATACCACACAATTTTTGTGCTCATGAGCCTTACTTATTTCACTGAACATAATGTTTTCAAGGTTCTTCTGTAGGAAAGAATATTTCATAACTTCATTTTTCTATGGCTTTCCATCAACAAATATATCAATTAAGAATTTTTTTTCTACTAGTCCATGTAATACTGCTAAATGTTTCAAGTGGAGCATACTGTAATAACTGGGGCGGGAGCGGAAGGCTGGCGGCTGGCAGCGCTGCGGGACACAGCAGGCTCTTGAGGCTGCCACTGGGGGCAGCCAGCATCTACGGCCATACCACCCTGAACGCGCCCCATCTCGTCTGATCTTGGAAGCTAAGCAGGGTCGGGCCTGCTTAGTGCTTGCATGGGAGACCGCCTGGGAATACCCGGTGCTCTGGCTTTTGCCACGCACCGTCCCCTCCCTCTCGCTTGCGCTCCTTTTGCCCGCCCCGAGCCCGGCTCCCCGCAGCCCTCAGCGCCAGGTATGCAGGCCCCCGGACCCCGGCCCCAACCCCAACCTGCGCGCGCCCTTCCCTGGCGGCGCAGCCACGCAGGCTGCGGCCACCCAGCCCTTCCTTGGAGCTCGCAGCCCCGCACCAACCCACACGTGGCTGGGGCCCGCGGGGGCCCGCGCCCACTGCACCTGGGCCCAAGAACCCAGGACCGCTAGACCTGTCGGCGGCCGGCCGGCCCTTCCTCCGGCCCGTGCCCTGTAACCGTGCACACAGGGCCTGCCCCTTCTCGCCTTTCCCCGCCTTGCTTTGGCACCACGCCCATGGGCCCCATGCCACAGACTTCCCGTGGCCCCCTGAGCCCAGGAGACAGGCCCCACCTAACCAGCCACCCACATCCCCTGGCCCCTTGGGCAGCGGGAAAGCGGGCGGCGCTCTCCCTCAGCCAGTGCGGTCGGTACCCCTGTGCCGACCAACGGGACACGGTCCGGAGCCCGCGAAGCAGACACACAGGCGCACGCACGCACGCACACCGGCACGTGTAGCCGCGGCCCATCGCTCCTCCTGCACGGGGCTGGCGGCATTCAGAGCCCAAGGTGCCTGGACACACCGCCGGCGGCGGCGGAGGCAGACCGGGGGCCACCTGGCTGATCCCGGGACCCACCTGGCTGAGCCCGGGTCCCGAGCCGGTGCCTTCCCCACCTGGTCCAGCCCAAGCACCAGCACCCGACACCCGGGCCCTCTCGGGCCAGAGCTCCCTGCCCTGCCCGGCGGACAGCCGCCGGTCAGCTGCCCGCGAGGCCTCTGGCCCGTGCCCCTCTGGCCCCAGCAGCAGCCCGGGGCCTGGCCCGTGGGCCGGGATCTGTGCTCGGGGCACGAGGGCACACGAGGGCACGGCGAGCAGAGGCGCTGGTCCTGGCAGCCCGGCTCCGCGGCCAGTTGGGCTCGCGGCTGGGAGACCGAGGCCCAGCGGTGCAGGGTGTCACTGGCGGCGGGCAGGTGTGCGGAGGCCGGGTTTCGCTAGCGGGAGACCTGAAGGAAGCGGCCTCCCGAGGGCATCTCCCCCACGGGGCGCGCGGCGCGGGTTGCAAGGGTCCCTCCCGCCGGCGGCAAGCGCCCAGGCGCCTTCTGGAAGGTCTGGCCGAGCGGGCGGCCGTGTCGCCCTCGACTCCCGCCAGGCGCATCTGCAGGAGCCGGGCGAGCTCCGCCGTCAGCAGGCGCTGGCGACAGCGAGGCCTAGGCCGGCGGAGGCCGGGACGCCTGCAGGGGCTCGGGGTGGCAGGGCAGCGGGCCCGGGGCCCCAGCTCTGCGGCCCAGGGCCTCTGCGAGGAGAGGCCCGTGCCCACGGCAGCCCGGCAGGGCCCAGGCGCAGGTGCTCGGGGACCGAGGCCACGCCCACCGCCGCGGCCCGGGGGCGCTTCCGCTGCGTGCGCCTCGGGGCCTCCCGCTGCGGCTGGGCAGCCCCCGGTGCCAGGTGCAAGGGCCTCTGCTCTGGCCCCAGCAGCGCAGGCCTGCGGACAGCCTGGCCCCGATCCGGCCACCTGCCGCTCTCCACCTGGCTCCACGGTGGGCGTTTGCAGCCAGCTCGGCCGCCCGCATCCGACGCCGGCTCGTGGCCGCCGCTCCAAGGGAGAGCGGCCGCTCCCGCGCACTGCGCGGCTGTGGGGCGTGAAGGCCGGGCGGCGTGCGGGGCGACCCCCGCCCTCCGGGTGGGCGTGGCTCCTGGGGGCGGCCCCGGCTGCCGAGGGCAGAGCCCGGGGCGAGGCCGGGAGCGCGAGGTCTGGATGCGAGGACCCGCTGCGACGGCCGAGGGCCCAGGGCCCGAGCTCCGGGGGTAAGGAGTGCGGGGTGGGGGCGTGTGTGTGGGGGGGGGGCCGGGGGCGTGCGGGCGCGTGGGCGGCAGGCCGGGACTGGGGCTGGCCCCCGCCTCCTGGGCCGGGGCGGTACCGGCTCAGGGGCGCCGGCTGGGCGTGGTGGCAGGTGCTTGGCCCGGGCGCGGGGTGGTGAGGCAGGGCCGGCCGGCAGGGGGCGCCGGCGCTCGCGCCTGAGCGGTCGCTGCGGGAGAGTCGGGGGCCGGTTGGCCTGGCACCAGGGGTGCGCGTGGCGGTCGGGGGTCCGCAGGGCGCCGTCCACCGACTGAGCCGTCGGTGGCGCGGGGGCCGCGCCGTGGGCCCGAGGGCGGAGCAGGTGCCGGTGACGTGTGGGCAGGCGAGCGGCGGGGGTCCCGGGAGCCAGTGGCGTGCGGGGGAGGGGGGGCTCGAGGCCAGAGCGGCGGGCGGTGGCGGCGGGCTGAAAGGCTGGCCCAGGCCTTTTTTGCATGTACGGACCACATTTTGTTTATCCATTCATTTGTTGATGGATTCGGGTTGATTCCAGCCTTTGGCTATTGTGACTAATGCTGCTGTAAACCACTGGTGCACAAATTTGCAACCCTGTTTTCACTCTATTTGTGTTTATAACTAAAAGTACCTAGAAGTGGGATTGTCAGGTCAAATGGTGATTGTGTGTATATTTACCTTTTTGAGAAACTACCATATTGCTTTCTACAGTGGTTGCACATTTTACATTCCCACCAGCAAGGAACCAGGATTCCAATTTCTCTGCATCCTCTCCAACACTTATTTTCAGTTTTTAAAATAATAAATGGTGTCAAGTGGCACTTCACTTTGATTTTAATTTGCATTTTCCTAAAGGCTAATATTTTGAGCATTTTTTCTTGTGTTTATTGGACATTTATATATCCTCTTTGGAAAAATAACTATTCAAGTCTTTTGCCCATTTTAAATTGCAGTTTGTCTTTTTGTTATTGCATGGCAACCATTCTATATATTTTTGTGATATTAAGCCTTTATCCAATATATGGTTTGCAATTATTTTCTCCCATTCTGTAGGTTGTCTTTTCACTTTCTTGATAACTTCCTTTGATGTGCAAAAGCTTTTAACTTTGATGAAATCACATTATCTATTTTTCCTTCTGTTTCATGTGCTTTATGGTATCATATCTAAGAATCCATTGCCAAATTCCATTTCATAAAGATTTGCATCTAATTTATCTTCTATGAGTTTTATAGTTTTAGTCCTCATATTTAGGTCTTTGATCCAGTTTGAATTGATTTTTTTAAATGGTGTGAGGTAGGGGTCTAATTACAGGCATCTGCATGTGGATATCCAAATTTCCCCATACCATATGTTGAAGATAATATTCTTTTCCCACTACATGTATCTGGCATCCTGGTCAAAAATCAAATTATGATAGATATATGTGTCTACTTTCAGACTTAAATTCTGTTCACTGATTTGTCTATCTTTGTACCATTACCATACTTTTTTGATTACTGTCATTTTGTCATACTATTTGACTGTTTTGACTATTCCAGGTCTCTTGCAGTTCCATATAAATTGAGGATCACTTTTTCTATTTCTACATAAAATGCTGTTGGAATTTTAGTAGGTATTTCATTGGGTAACAATTGACACATTATCAATGTGTTAATTCCTCCAATCCATGGGATGTCTTGCCATTTAATTAGGTCCTTGTTAATTTGGGAGTATTTATAGTTTTCAGTATACAAATTGTTAGTGTCCTTAGTTAAATTTATTCCTAGATATAATATTCTTTTAGATTAGGGGTTTGTAAACTTTTTGTTCCATGGACCCCTTTGCCAGTCAGGTGAAAACTATAGATCCCTTACTAAACCTATACTATACTGTGTATTATTGAATAAAAATATCACACCCACACCAACATGTCCCCACAAGAATTATGTTTTTTTTTTTGAATTTCAATTCAAGCTCATGGACCTCTGGTTAAGAACTCCAGGTTTAGGTATTATTATAAAGGGAATTAATTTCTTATTTTCCTTTTCAGATTATTCATTGCTAGTGTTTAGGGACATAATTTTTGCATGTTGCTGAATTCATTTATTAGTTCTAGTAGTTGTCTTGTGGATTCCTTTGGAATATCAGATCATGTCATATGCAAATAGGGATAGTTTTGTTTCAACCTTCCAATTTTATTTTTTAGCTTCTTTTTCTTGTCTAATTGCTCAGGCCAGAACTTCTAACAGACTATGGAAGAACAGTGGTGAATTAAGACAAGTGGGCATACTTGTCTTGTTCCTTATCTTAGAGGGAAAGTTTTCAATCTTTTACTATCGAGTATGATGTTCGTTGTAGTTTTTTCACAAATGGCCTTTATCATGTTGAAAAATTTCCTTCTCTTCCTACATTTCTGAATTTTTGTTGTTGTTGTTGTTATGAAAGGGAGCTGTATTTGGTTGAATGATTTTTCAGCAACTATTGCCACAATTGTGTGGATTTTTTTCCTTCATTCTATTTATGTAATGTGTTAAAATGATTGGTTATTATATGTTGAACAAGACTTGCATTGCATTCTTGGCATGACTCCCACTTAATATGCTTTTGGATTTGTTTTGCTAGTATTTTTAAGGATATTTCATCTCTATTCATAAGGAAAAGTAGTCTATAATTTTTTTTTCTGGTGATGCCTTTTGATCCTCTACTTGTTTACTTTGCTCTTGTTTTTCTGTTTCCTCAAGATGTAAATTAAGATTGTTAATCTGAGATCTTTGTCTTTTTTAAAACACACATTAATAGCCACACATTCACCCTGAGTATTGCTTTTATTGCATCCCAAAGTTTTGGTATTTTGAGTTTTTGTTTTTTTATTTTCTAAATCTTGAAATTTTTTAAACCCATGATTATTTTAAGAGTGTGCGGTTTAATTTCCACATATTTGAAATTTTTGCAGTTTTCCTTCTATTATTGATTTCTAATTTTATTGCATTGTGGTCAGAGAGGTTTCTTTTTTATAGTTCCAATATTTAAAATTTGTTTGGACTTCTCTTGAGCCCTAGAACAGGGTCTATCCTGGAGAATGACCTGTGAGTGAGGGCGCGGATTTCCGCGGAGGAGTAGAGCAGGAGCCGAGGACGCACAGCGACGCGAGGGACGACTGCGGAGACTCTGAGGATGGTGCGAACAGGTCTACTTTATTGGGGGATACAGCGCTTATATATGCGCAGGGTAACACCAAATAAGGCAAGGAGTGAGGGGAGAGTTGCTGATTGGCTGGGGGAAGGCGGGAAGGAGCTGGGTGGGGAGGGCTGATGTATCGGATGCCGATTGGCTGAAACTGCTGACGCGGCCGTTGCTGGGCAGGGGAGCCGCGGAGAGGTTATACTTTGGGGAGTAGGCGGGAAGTTCTGGGAGGCAGGGCAGAGGCTGGCTGATTGCTGCAGGGCACCTTCCCAGTGGTCCAAATGGTGGATGAAGATAGAGGGCCAGTGCTCAGGCAGGGCACCTTGGGGGCACTAATCAACCCGCACCAAGCACCCACCCAATGGGAGACAGTGCTTATCTCAACTCACCCGGCTTGCCCAATGGCGACGGGCCTCCCCTTCATGTGTGCCCTTGAAAAGAATGAGTATTCCATTATTATTGGGTGAAGTGTACTGTATGTAGGGTAGATATAGTTGGTTTATAGTGTTGTTAGGTCCTCTACTTCCTTATTGATCTTCCATTTAGATGTTCTACACAGTGTTGAAAGTAGTGCATTGAAATCTTCATATATTATTGTACCACTGTCTATTTCTTTCTTCAATTCTGTCAGTGTTGGCTTCATGTATTTTGGCACTCTACTGTTAGGTGTATATTTATTATAATTATTAAAACTTCTTATTGAAGTGAACCTTTTATAGTCATATAATATCTCTTTTAACAATTTTTAACTTTGTCTTGGTATTAATATAGCCACCCCTTCTCTTTTTGATGACTATTTGCATGAAATATTTCTTCCATCCTTTCACTTTCAAACTTATTTGTACCTATGGTTCTAAGATGGATTTCTTGTAAACAGCATACAGTTGGGTCATGTTTATTTATCCATTCTGCCAGTCTCTGCCTTTTGATTGGAGAATTTAATCTGTTCACTCTTAAGGAAATTACTAATAAGGCAAGATTTACTTCTGTTACCACAGTAATTGATTTATTATGTCATACATTTTGTGCCCACTTTTCCCCATTACTGCCTTCCTTTTCAGGATGACCTTCCATAAAGCCATTCCAAGTCACTTATCTTTTCTATTGTTTAGACATTTTTAGACATTTTCTTTATGGTTATTCTGGGGATTATGTTTAGCATACTAAATCTATTAAAATTTATCTGTGTTGATTCCAATTTCACCTCAATAGCCTGCACACACGTAGTACCTCCATCCCTCCATCCCTCCATTTTATGTTGCTCTTGCCACAAATTACACCTTTATGCATTATGAGCTCAGTAATAAACATTATTCTTTATTTATGCATGTGAATGCTAAACCTTATTAGAAGTAAAACACAGCTTTACAAATGAAAAATGATATAATATTGGTTTAATATTTATTCATGTTGCTACTTATACTGGAGATACTTACTTCTTAAGCCAGCATTGAGATACTTTCTCGTGTTACTTCGGTTCAACATGAAGGGCTCCATTTAGGCAGCCTGGTGGTGATGAATTCCCTCAATTTCTGTTTGTCTGGAAATATCTTAATTTCACTCTTATTTCTGAAGCACAACTTTGCTTGGTATATTATTCTTGGGTTACTGTTTTTGTTTTTTTCTTTCTTTCTTGCAGCACTTAAATATGTCCCTTAACTGCCTTCTCACCTCCATGGTTTCTCTTGAGAAATTAGATGTTGAACTTATTAGAGTTCCCTTATAGGTGACACATGGCTTCTCTCATTGTTTTTAAGATTCTGTCTTTGTCCTTGGCATCTGTCAGTTGATCATAATGTATCTCTGTGTAGATCTATTGGAGTTAATCCTGCACAGCATTGGTTGAGCATCTGGGATTTGTATAGTTATATCTTTCATCAGATTTGGGAAGTTTTTGCCATTATTTCTTCAAATAATTTCTCTGGACCTTTATCTCTGGCTTCTCCTTCTGGGATTCCTTATGATATGCCTATTGTGATTGACTGTGTGCCACAGATTCCACAGGCTCTCTTCATTTTTTTCTTCATTCTTTTTCCTTTCTGCTGTTCAGCCTGAACAGATTTGATTGTTTTGCCTTTGAGTTCACTGATCATTTCTTCTGCTTCCTCTATTCTGCTCATGAATCCTATATTGAATTTTTCACTTCTGTTATTATAATTTTTTATTACAGAATTTCCATTTGGTTCTTCTTTATAATTTCTGTCTCATTATTGGAATTCTCATTTTGTTCATATACTGTTTTCTTGAGTTCCTTTAGTTCTTTGTTCATGTTTCCATTTAGCTCATTGATCCTATTTATTAGAGTTCTAAGATCTTTAATTTAATTCTGGATACTGCTCTTCCTCTGGCATATTTTCCATTAAAATCCTTTTTCTTTCCTGTGACTGGCCATACTTTCCTGCCTCATTGTATGCTTTGTCATTTTTTTGTTGTTGTTGAGTTCTGGACATTCTGAGTTTTCCATTGTAGTCACTTTGGAAAACTAGTTCTCCCATTTATCAGTCCACCAGACTAAGAAAAAGAAGAAAGAAAAAAAGAAAGAAAGAGAGGGGGAGGGGGAGAGGGAGGGGGAGGCAGAGAAAGGAAGGAGGGAAGGAAGATAAAAAGAAAAGAAGGGAGGGAGGAAGGAAGGAGGGAAGGGAGGAAGATAAAAAGAGAGAGAAAGGGCCAAAAGTGGAAGGAAGAAGGAAAGAGTTAAAAAATACTAACAAGCAACAAAACATTCACAAAAAATAACATGAAAAAAAAAATGAAGTGCAATGCCGCCTCAAGTTTCTTGTTATGTGTTTGTGGGAGGCCAGAAGCTGCTGCTTTCAAGGCCCAATCCTAGGCCAGCATCTCTGGTTTTCCTTCAGGGCTCCTCCAGATCCAGAAATATAAACAGAGAAGAAAAAAGTCAACCAACTGAAAATCAAAGTAAAAGAAAAAGAGGGGCTTTGGCTCCGTATGTCACTGTAGATGCTGGTGAAAGGCCAGGAGACACAGCTTCTGAGAGGAACTGAGACCAGCACCTGCCCCAGGCCCTCAGGGATCTGTGAGACTAGAAGGCATGAGAAGGAGTCAGAAGGAACCCAGCCAACCAAGAAGTGCACTGGGGCCTTACGTCTGGTGAATGCTGGGGTGAGGCCAGAAGACTTGCTGTCGAGAGGGCTGAAACTAGACCATAGTCTCTACAGTGTCCTCAGGGATCTGCCAAACCAGGAAGTGTCCACAAAGAGAAGGGGAAACAGCTAAGAAGGTAACTAGCTCTTTACATCCAGGCAGATGCCTGTGAGAGAGTGGATGCCCTGCTGCCCCGAAGGTGGAAACTGAGGCCAGCTTTCACCCTGGCCCGCCAGCAATTCCCCAGAATGTTTTCAACCTCAATCCCAACTTTTGGAGGAAGAGGTTTCCTTGGCCAACACTGGCCCCAGATGGACATTCCCAGAACCCAGGTGCATTGCTCAGCCACAGTCTAGCCCTTTCTGCAGTTGCTAAGTCAGAAGGCCTGGCCCACAGCTCAGGCATTCATTTACAAAGGCTGAACACAGCAGCCTCTCAATTCCTCTGGCACTCGCAAAGTTGTTCTAAAGGGCCATTCTGGTTCCAGGGTGACCACCTTGTTAAGTCCAGTATCTTCTACCAGCTCTTTCACTTTTCTAGAGGAGGGAGTGATTTGTAAAACTTCCTACTCTGTCATTTTGTGCTTGTGCTCCACTGCTTTTTTTGTGTTTAAAATATTACTACTAGAAAATTTTAAATTACTCATATGTCATGCATTATATTTCTAATGCTGACCTAAAAATTTAAAGACCTAAGTAAAATTGTCTTTTGGAGCTGAAAATCTTAAACTATATATTTTGGTCTTCCATGTTTCTAAGCAATCGTATAAATCAGAGGGCAGCAGGTCCAAATTCTAAATACACTAAATCTCACTGGACATGAAATCCAGAGTTTACTTTGCAACATAGCTGATCCACTAGAATGTCTGCGTATATCCCAGTGCTTGACTTAAATGTATATTAATCAGAAAAAAAGAAATCACTGGCTTTATATTTTGTTAACTCAGATTGCAGGTGTCAGAAAAGCTGGAATCCAAGGGTAAAACTTTGAGATATGTACATTCTTGGTATTCTGATGAAATGATTAAGTGTGTATAGAGAAAAATGAAGAGGAGTGAATTTCACAGAGTGTGGGCATGAAGAGAAATTATGAGAGCATAGGGAAAGAAGAAGAGAAGTGGAAAAATGTGGAACAGTTGATTTCCTGAAGCTGGACAGTTTCCAGAAAAAGCTTCACCTGAATTAGTAAAGTGAATTCCACACAAGACTTGGATTTCCTTTGCCTGCTTTTTCAGGCTGGCACAGTATAATAACTTAGTCCATTGAGAGAGCAAGTGCCTAATGAGAGTAATGGCTTCTCTATTATTCACTGGATGTGACCTAATTACTAGGGAGCCAGACGGTACTTGATATGTATGATACCTAAGGCACTTTTAGGACTGGAGCCTGGTGTAAACTGAAATGCAGGGCTGGGTCAGACTACAGGGCACATCTCAATCAATGTCGATCTTTAAAAGAAATATCTGCATTCACCATTTGCAAACGACAGGTGGTGGCGGGGAACCAGTTCTCCCTGACAGCACCCCTGGATTTAACATCAGAAGTTATGTTATTCCCACTGAAAGTGCAAACTGATACATATTTTTAAAAACCCTTTTGATCCTTGCCAGTTCAAATCCTCAGAGAGAATTTTTGTCGTGTAATTATAATTATCTGTCCAGGCAGTTGCAGATTAGTACTAGCTATATGAATCTTGACCTGTCAAATGAGGACAGATTTGTAAATAGTTTCGTAAAGTGTCCATAGCCTTTATTGTTATTGTGTTATTGTGTTCATTATCCTCATCACCATTGGTATTATCATTTTCTAAGCTTTTAATGGCCAAACAATGGCACCGATATCAATAGTTGATAACCACAAAAATGTGAATGTTAGGTATTTGGCTTCCTTCTCCCTCCACCAACATACTAACCTAAACCTTCTAAATTACACTTTGTTTGGCACATTAAAACATTTGATTTTACATTAAAGCATTAAGTGAATAAAATAACATGCATATTTCAGTGTTGTAGAATTACATTTATCCCCTTTTTATATAATGCCCAACTCTTTAGCACTGGCTTAGTTTGTAAAATTTCTCCTATACCATAATTCCTATTTTTTTGCTTAAAAAAATTTTTTTTTGCATGTTCCTGAAAAAAACTGAGTAAGAAACATAACCCAGTTAATTTTGTCTGGTATCACTTCATAAATAAATCAATGTAGATGAAATTTTAAATTCCTGGATATAAACCTGTGCCATTTCCGATTATCTCAAATTTTAATTATGAGTAAACCTTCTGACACAAAATAAAGTGCAATTGGATATTATGAATCCTCATGCCATCTCCTTTGAGATAAAAGACATGGCTCCAGACTGCTGCCACCCCTGCCCCACACACCATATTCAGGTGGTCCTTCAAAAGGGAATAACCTAAGTATTGGGGATTCTGTTATTTTGAATTTGTACATACCTAAAAGAACTCATTAAAAAAAAAACACCCAGATTTCAGTATTACCTTTTATTAACTTAAGTAAGGATAAATTTATTGCTTTTGTTTAATCCTTCAAATTAGTTAATGTTCTGTTTTAAACTTCCTTATTTCTAGTAAAAATTATCACATGCCAACCTTTGAAATGCACAAAGAATTTTGATATAGAGAATTTGAATGCAAGAATATATAGCAAGAATAGTGCTGAGTCAGTGTAATTTAAATTCATTAGAATACATGCCAGGAGATGCACTGCTTTGAGATTAAGTATGAATAGAAAAATCTGAAGATTACAGTAGTATTTAATATTAGAAGTTAGGAAAGGGCGACATATCATTGCATCGTCATATATTTATCACAACATGTCATCTCACCATGGATCTGAAGCAAGCTTTCAGAAAGGGAACAAGGCTTATTGAATAGGGAGAACATTGCAAAAACACTGAACTCACAAGAAAATTCCACAATTAGCACTTGATTTTCAATGTATAAATAGATTCTGATAAACCTTTTAGTTTCAGTGTAGATTCACATATCACCTAATATTTTATGTGGCTTTCCTTCTTTATGACTCTCACAGTAAGGTAAACTTAATTTTAAACTCCAAACATACTTAGGGCAAGTATCTATTATCTGCAAATAAAATATAAAAACTGTATATAAAACAAAATATAAGCCAATTGTGCATGATTCCCTGTTTGGGACTATTTCATTACAATAATGCTGAAACATTTATGAAAGCATAAACTGTGACTCCTTTTCAGCACTTTAATCTCAGTATTAGCCACCAAACAAAGTAGCTAGCCAATGAGTATATGTTTACCAACTAGAAGTCATGATATAACAATACCTATAAAACTAAAGAAAGTTTACATGCTATCTGTTTAATTAAGGGAGAATGGGGGATGGATGCAAATTAGTTTTGTTTGGCCAAGCTATTCCTTTCTTTGTAATTTTCATTTGGAAAAGCTTATACTTTATTTGCATGAACATAAAAAGAGAAGTTCCTGACTTTTGTATATTTCCTGGCAAAAACTCTAAAATATTACCAATTTTTGGGTATTCATTATCTTCAATAACTCAGTGACTTGTACGGGATTTTGTCTCACAGGGAGGAAGAGGTAACCCAAGACTAATGCTCCTCAGAAATTATTTAATACAAATTGCTTATGAACCTGAGGAATAATAAAATAACTGGAATACTTCAGTCCAATGCAGAAATATATCACTCTCGGATACACACATCCACATACATATTTGTGTGTATACACTCACATATGTATATATAAATATATATGTATACAAACTTGCTTATTATTAAACATACTTATTATCCATAAACAGAAGGGAAATCTTAGAATGCTACAATGCTACAATTTTAAAAATTACTCAGGATTTTCTTCAATAAGTGTTCATCAGTTGTAACAAATGTACCACACGAATCAACACTTAATCAAAGATGTTGTTAATGGGGAAGAGTGGGGGGTAGGGATGGAGCTTATGGAAATCCCCTATATTTCTGATATAACATTTATGTAATCTAAAGCTTGTATGAAAGTATTAATAAAACTCTGAATTAGGTTTTCCATTGTTTATCTTTGCATCTAAAGTGTTCTGATTTATAGGATATGTACAGTACCTCACTATTTCTTTCCATTGCTTTCCACTAACATCAAATAGGTCAGGTAATTAAAAAAAATAAGCCCATAGGATTTTATAGAAAATACTTTTAAAGGATAAGCAACTCCTGAATATATCTTTATTTCAAATAAGAATGGGGATGGTAAAGAGTTTCTTTTATTTCTCCATGAAATTTTTAAGAACTATTTGTATATAGGAGTATCAGAATATTCTGTGGAGGCTATAAGGGAAGTAAATTTAGTAAATTATTTACCCCTTATTATGTTGCTGAATTTTATCTTATATCCTACTTGGAGATTACTCTGAGGATTGGACAGTTGTTCAAAAAAGTGTGTCTCAGTTGTTTTTTTAATTATCTCAAACTCTTCACACTATTAAAAATATATTGAGGACTCCAAAGCCCTGTTGTTTGGACATTATTTACCATATTTTATATTCACACAGAAAATTTAAATTGTTTATTATTTCATTTAAAAGAATAAAGATGTTAATATAAATAATGTATCTCTGATGAAAAATAATTACATT
Organism: Dasypus novemcinctus; assembly: GCF_030445035.2. Lineage (NCBI taxonomy): Eukaryota > Metazoa > Chordata > Mammalia > Cingulata > Dasypodidae > Dasypus > Dasypus novemcinctus. The sequence continues at coordinate 51,945,264 of NC_080695.1, read as the reverse complement.
TTCTAAAACAAAAAGTGGTAAGAGTGGCATCGTTTTACATTTTATATAAATTCTTTAACTCTGTGGCTTAATATATGGTAATTAGATTCCCATGTCTGTTTCTGAATTTAGCCTATTATAGTAATGTTTTGACTTAAAATATTGAGGTAACTCTGGCCTCACAATTAAATGAAGTTGGAAAAGGGAAAATTATTTTAATAACCTTTGCAATTAATGGGGGTATACTTCTTTGATATTACATCAAAATTTGACAAGTGGTAGTCTCATATATTAGTTGCACTGTGAAATCTGAAAACATATTGATCAATTTTTGCGTACTATGTTACAATCAAATCCATTGCTGTACCTCACTCTTGAATGGCTCTTCAACTACAAATTTTTTAGGAGTACCGGGGATTGCATCTAGGACCTTATACATGGGAAGAAGATGCTCAACCACTGAGCTATACCTGCTTCCCTTGAATGGATCTTCTACACACAAAATGCTTTTGTAGTATTATGCATTGGTCATTTTGAAAAATATTGGTTTTCTGAGTTTTGATGATCCTATAAATGTTAACACATTCAATTATAAAAATTTCCAAAAATAGCAGTTATTAGTATCACCACCATTCTTATTAGAAAAGTGGTTAAGCATTGAGAAGCTATCAAGAGTCCAGAGGTGAATAAAAATCTCAATTGTAAATTTTGCATGTAAGTTCAACAAATTTTCAACACATACCCTTAGTCATCTTCACTGAAGTGATAGGCATACACTTCAAATTTTGAAAAAAATTTGTCTACTATATATATCCAGGTCCAAATTAGCATAGATTGTCTGTCACCCAAAATTTCAAGTAAAAATAATGTTCGGTGGAAAAAAGCACCAGGCTCAGCTTGCAACTCAAATCATCGAACAACAGATCATACTCTGGTATGTATCTGGAGTGTACTATGTACGCTTGTCATTTTGTCACACAGAATATTAAAATGTGTGGGATTGCGGGAAGATGGCAGAGTAGGAAGTTTCAGGAAGAAGTTCCTCCATCAGAACAATGATTAAACATGCGTAACTTTCTGAATCAACTATTTTCAAACTCTGGAATCTAGAACACTCTGTTCTTCCAGGGAAGATCTGAAGAAGATGCCAGGAAATCACACTAAACACTAGTGAGTTGCACTCTCCAGGCAGTGGCTACTGTCACCCATCTCTCAGACTCATGGCAGGTAGCAGTAAGGTACACGACCCCGGCACTTTGTGCAATTTTCTGGTGCCCGGGTGGGATAAAAGACCAAGTTCCCCAAGATCTAATGGTGTACAGTCTGATAGCTGATCACTGCTTTTGATTAGCTACTCCAGATCACTGGGGTGCCTAATTCTGATGGCAGCCATTTTTCCAACCTTCCCAGGCAAGAGCTGAATGAGTATTAAAGAGCCTTCTTCAAAACTACAGAAAGGAGTCAAAGGGCTGCATTTACCAGGGCAAGTGTTAAATCAAGAAAATACAACGTTTAAACCATGGGAGGAACTCCTGGTGATGGCCCCTCCCTCACACTCTCCATAGGGCAGTGTGAAGCTCTCCAGCATTCCTTTTATGTGTTGCCAGTCTCCTTGCAGATGAGAAAGACTGACCTGGGAAACTCCTCTCCAGCTCGTCCCTCCTCCCAGCATCTGCTCTCCATGCAAAAGCAGCTTAGACAACAAAAGCAGAATAAGAAACAATTAAGTCTGGCAGCCTGGGGCAAAGGCTTACCTGCCCTAAGTCCTGAGGTGAATCCCTGGGAGGGAAAGGATTGTTTTCTGGGGCAAAGAAGGGGCATTCAAATTCCTGTAAACAGGGATCTCCTAAGGACACTACAAACAAGCCAAGAACAAGACCAGGCCCAAAAAAGACAGGGAGGACCCTGCACCTTGCATTTACCTTGGGCAGACCTTCTTGAATGTTCAAAGAAAATACAGGCCATCACAAAGTCAATTTGCAGCACTGTGGTAGGTGACTTTTTTACATTGGTTTATTTGGTTTTTATTAGTTCTTGGCCCTCAAGAAAATATATTTCATATCACTAACTAGATAGGAGGTACTCAAGAAACAGCTTAGGAACTAAATTTCAGAATTAACATTTTAAAATATTAAAATGTACATTGTACAACAAAAGATTACAATATAAAGAAATAGGAAATGTCAGCCCATCCAAAGGAAGAGGATCAAAATAGAAAATATCAAAGAAGACCTGCCTGTGGAATTACCAAAGAGTAAAAAAAAAAAAAATCCTCAGTATGTTCATGAAAATGAAGTAAAATACAGTAGACTAACTAAAGAATATCAGAAAAACTCTAAAGGAACAATATGAGAAACTCAAAAGGGAGATAGAAACTTTAAAAAGGAACTGAACAGAACTACTGGTTGAACACCTGGTAAATGAAAAATTACCAGGATGATTTCAACAGCAGATTGGAACTGGCAGAAGAAAGAAACAGTGAACTGAAAGACAACTGAAATGCATCATGCGAGAAAGAAAAAAGAAAGCAAAAATAGCCTGAGAGATCCCTGGGACATCATTAAGTGTACCAATACATGCATTGTAAGTATCCCAGAAGAAGAAGAAAGAACAAAAGGAATAGTCAAAGAAACCATGACAGAGAACTTCTAAAACTTAGCAAACAATGGGAATACACACATTCAAGGATCCCAGAGAACATCAAATAACATAAGCTTGGAAGAAACATAATGTCCCATTCCATAATGATCATAATGTTGAATGCAAAGGACAAGGAGAATGTAGTAAAAGCTGCAAGAGAAAAGCATATCGAAAGATGACTAACATCATTCATTAAGGCAATTCAAATCAAAACCAAAAGAAGGTGCCATTTCACACCCACTAGAATGGCTACTATTAAGAAAAGTAGAAATTTACAAGTGTGGGAGAGGATGTGCAGAAATAGTGAATGTTCATTAATTGTTGGTGGAATGTAAAATGGTGCAGTTACTGTGGAAACAGTTTGGCAATTCCTCAGAAATTTAAGTACAGAATTACTATTTGATTCAGCAATCCTACTTCTAAATATATATCCAAAAGAACTTAAAGCAGGGATGCAAACCAGTATTTGCACTCTGATGTTCATATAGGAATTATTCACAACTGCAAAGGATGGAAACAACTTAAGTGTTCATCAAATGATGAATAAAGTGTGATATATACATACAATGGGATATTAATCAGCCACAAATATTAATGAAGTCCTAATAAACGCAACAATATGTTGAGTATAATAAACCAGACGCAAAAGGACAAATATTGTGTTCTCTCACTAATATGAAATAATTAGCGTAAACAAATTCATAGAGTCAGACGCTAGAATATAGATTACCAGGAGCCAGGGTGGTGGTGGAAAACGGAGATTTAATCCTGACATTCCACATTGTTTCTATTTGGAAGACTGGAAAAATTTTTGTAATGAATGGTGGTGATTGTAGCAAAACATTGTGAAAATAATTAACAGCACTGATATGTATATATAAAGGTGGTTTTACATTTTAAGTTGTATATATGTTACTAGAATAAATATAAAATAATATCCATAGCACTGTACAACACATTGAACCCTATTATATTTATAATATGTAATTATAATAGTATAATTATAAAAATGCTGTTTCATTATTTGCAGCAAAAATACCACACTAAAAGCAAGGTGTTAATAATAGGGTAGTTTATGGGATTCCTGTATTTTCTGTATGCTTTTTCTGCAAACTTACAACTACTCTTATAAAAAAAGGAAAAAATGTAAGAACACATGCAAATAAATATGCTGATTCCCAAGTATTAGTAGTTCATTTCTGAGTTTGTGTAACATTTCAAGACTCAAAACCAAGTGAAAACAAATTTTTGTCTTTGAACATTTTCTTAATAATACCATTACTTTTAAAATAAGTTTGAATGCATGCTTTAAACATACAAATATATATACTCATGGGTCAATATTTAATAATATTAATAATTTTTACTTTCTTATAAAGGATATTTTTAAGTGAGACTGTCTTTTGTTTCTTCCAAGATTGTGTAGCAGTGCAGAATAGAAGTCCTAGTAATAGTTGGTACTTGATTCTTTGGAAGGCACCCCAGTTTTACCCACCATTGCTTTTGCAACATCAGTGAAAATGTCAGCAAGCACCATGAAAAGGGCAAGTGTCATTATTACTTATTTTTGTATTTTTATGAAATAAAATTATTATGAGAATTATTGTAAAAATAGATTTGGCCTCAACAGGCTACACTTACATTACCTAGGGAATCCCCAATGGTACATAAGCCATAGACAGAATGGCTAGTTTATGGTATTCTGTTTAGCACTTGTGCTTTAATACAAGGTATTAAATCTGGAACTGAAAAATATTATAAGAAATAATTTTCTGGCTGTGTAGGTGATCACTCCTTTTTATTTTCTCCTAATACATCCAATAAATAATTATAAAACTGAACCATTAACACTTTGTAGACTTTTATGTATCTGCCTCTCATCATGAAATCATAAACCCAAGTGAAGAGAAAATTGCATTTCAAATGACAGTATCCCAGCACATTGCCAGGCATTTAGAATATATTTAATAAGCAATTATTTGAATGAATTGATAAATAAATGACTAACAATAGTAGAATAAACATGATTTAGAGTCATTAATCTGCATTCTTTATTTCACCACATTTCAGCTTCTTGATATAGACATCACATCTTTTTATTTTTGAGATGAAAATTTAACAGACTCAAGTATACATAATGACTCTCAAAGATACTTGCTCTCTGATGAAAACCAGCATTAATTCCTTAATTCATTCCACTAAAAGCAATTATCTACCAAGAAATCCAAATCAGCATCCATTTATTTGTCATTATTTACTTTAATTTAGATATTCTGGTGTTGTTAAATCTCCTACAATAGTGGCAGGGTTAAAAAATGTGAATGATATCCAGGCAGTTATCTAAAATCTTTCTTACTCTGCAATGTGGTAGATAGTGATAAGCAGATTAATGGATTAATTCAATAGTCAAACATATAAAACATTTTTCCTTCAGCATTAAAGTGGTCAACTTTAGTTTTTTATTTGTAAACTGAATTATCACAGCTAACATTCTAAAGACAGGAAACATGATAAGATAGCATCTAATACTGTAGAATAGTTGAAATGAGATATCCCTTCTATATTAATGATGGGGAAAATATAGCAATATGTCATAAGTAAGGAAAATGAGTTGCTGTTAATAAGAAAAATGTTAAAATTGGTAATAAAACTAGAAATTTTAAAGAATAGAAATTGAAAATCAAATAAATAAATATTCAGAAAAAGCAAATTAAGATAGTAATAGATAAAAATAAATATTGAATGCACTGAGTATTTAATGAATGCCAGGTATGTAGAATTTTTTCTCAGCACACTTATACTATATAAAAAATTAAAAGATGTCCCTCACACTGAAAGAAAATGATACCAGATGAAAAAGAGATTATGAAAAGGAAAGAAGAAGGCCAGAAATGATAAATTCATAGGTAAAGGTAAAATATCTTTCATATTATTAAAATCTCTTCAAGACAATTCACCGTTTAAATAAATATTAAATAAGTGGAGTGTGGCATTTATAATACACATTGAAAATAAAATAGTTGAAAACAATGACAAAATAGCTGGGAGGAGAGGAAATGGAATAAAAGTATACTATTTTAAGTGGACATTTAATTATGTACTATCTCTTGAATGTAGATTGTGATAAGTAAAACATGTATATCATAAACCTAAAACTGCCATAAATCCACCAAACAAAGGGCCACAAAGAGATGATAAAGTGAATCACAATTAATGTAAAGACAGAAAGATACAAAACTAACAGATAGGAAAAATAGAAAACAAATAGAATATTATATTTTAAATCTTACATATCAATAATAACACTAAATATAAATTGTCTAGACATCCCAATTAAAAGGCAAGGATTCTTTAGATAAAAATTGGAAAACCCAAAAATATGTTCCATACAGGAAAAACTCATTAAATACAAAAACAGCATAAATACTAAAAGAAAAATAATTGAAAAATATACACCCCCTGAATCAGTCAGGGTGCTCCAGAGAAAGAGAACTAATCATATATAGATATGGAGGGAGATAGAAATAAAAAGATAAATAGATATAGAGACTTATATATAGACACATAGGTTTATTTTAAATAATTGGCTCATACAAGTGAGGACTGAACTTTTAACATTTGTATGGCAGGCCAGCTGGATGGAAACTTAAGCAAGATTTTATGTTGCAGTCTCAAGACAATCTTTGTAAAACCTGAGTTTTGCTTTTAATTAAGCCTTTCAACTTATTAAATGAGACTACCCACGTTATTGAATCACCTTTATTTAAAGTCAACTGATTTTAGATGTTAACTACATCTACAAAATACCTTAACAACACCTAAGTTGTTTCAGTGCATACAATTATCACACCATGATAGCATTCAACAACAGAACACAGAAGTGGTTTAATACATACCAGATTACGTAGACTAGAGAGCAAAATCTATTACAAGATGTAAAATGGTAAATTTATAATGACAAAAGGACAAAGGTATCAATTTATCCAGAAGAAATAACAATTCTAAATATTTCTGAATCTAATAATAGAAGTTTAAAATACATGAAGCAAAAACAGAGAGGATATAAAGGAGATTTACACAATTCCTCAATTATAGTGAGAGATTTCAATATCCTTACCTCACTAATTGATAATACAAGTAGGAGATTTATCAGGAAATATAGACAGTCTTCACATTGCACACTTTCAATACACAAGTATTTCAGGTTCCATGGTTTAGTGAAATAATGAGTTCTTCAACAACTCAGTTCACAGTTAAGTTACTATGGCTTTTTAACTGTGAGTTATTTAGTAAACTCAAATTTTACTAATACTAACTCTTGAGTTCACAAATCACTATATGGATAACAGAGACCCATCATGACCTGTGACAAGTCACATCACTTCTTTCAAAGTCTGTCAGTGACATGTCATGGTTCCTATGTTTTCAGTTCCTACACTGACAGCAAAGAATGTACATGTATTGCTTCCTTATCGCCCAGTGAAACACATTTGACAGTTTACAAAAATAAATAGGTAAAGTGGGAGTTGGCAAAGATGGAAGAACAACAAAGAATCAAAAGTTGATTATGCAGGAAGTAGAACGTGACTTTGAAAATGGCAATATTAAGCAAAGATAGAACTAAACTTTGACCTGCATGAAGATATAGTATGAAACTTATTGAAAAGCATGACAGATATTAAATAAAAAGGAAATGTCATTTCAACATATTTCAATTTAAATTACTGGAGGGTAGGAAAGCTTTTTATGGTTGAAGTGAAATGCAGTTACTTTTTTGTACTGATCATCATAATTTTGGCTAGCATCCGTAGAGAAGTATCAAATTATTTGCCACATTGCAAGAAAACAGTAATTACAAAGAGACCAAAGAAGAACATTTTACTTCCAATAGAGACTGGGTTCATTAATTCAGAAGTTGACACAAATTGATTAATGTTTAATACCTGGTAAACCTACTAGGGCAGATAAGGATGCTGCAGTGAACTGTGCCCTAGATTCTAAGGTGTTATAGAAGAAAGAGCTGACCATGAGAATACTGACTTTGCTGCCATTCGAGAGATTCTAGAGACACAGCTAGAAGAAGTTAGTGATGGAAAACTTCTTGAAATAAATGAGGAGAGTGATTGTGATAACTGATGTGAGAAAGTGTTTAAGGTTTTGACAAAAAGTTTAAAATGTTGTGGCACAATTGCATGTTTTTGCCCTTAAGATCTCTTTGCACTACTTCAGCTTGCAAGGTGATTTGTGTGGACCTGCACTGAAGTTTAGAGTGAAGACGTGTATTAGCAGATATGAACCACGTAATTAATCAACCTGAACTAACCAACATCAACAACACAAAACACATCCGGTTCAAGTGCACTCTCAGGATTTACCAGAAAGACATATCCTGGGTCATAACACAAGTCTTAACATATTTGAAAGGATTCACATTATTCTAAGTATATTATCTGAGTACAATGGAATTAGATGAGATGTTCCTAACAGAAATAGCTAACATTTTTTCTAATATTAAGAAGCAGTATAGCATATTATGGGACAAAGAAGAAATTAAAAGAGAAATTAGAAAATACGTTGAGGATATGGAGGGCTAGAATGATCATAGAATTCTTGTGGGAATTAAAGATGGTATAACTACTTTGGAACCTTTTGGCAGTTTCTTAAAAACTGACATGTATATCTCCCTAAGATCTAGCCATTCTGCACATCAGTGATAACACAAGATAAAGAAAATAATAGTAATCATGTGTTCATACAAAGAACCCAAATATTCATCAGCAAGTAAATGGATAAACAGATTGTGGTATATCATTTAATTGAAATTGGTCACCAATAAAAAGGAATGAACTGTTGATGGAGAAAACACCACTAATGAATCTCTAAATTATTATCAATGAAAGAAGCCAATAACAGAGCATGTGCTCCATGATTTTATTTATATAAAATTCTAGAAATTGCAAATTAATATATAGTGACAGATAGCAGATTGGGGTGCTTGAGATTGTTGGAAGGTAAATAAATGGGTGAGTGGAGTGGGTAACATAAAGAGATTATCAAGGGGTAGAGGAGCAGAGGGAAACTTCTGAAAATGTTTATGTTCACTATCTTGATTGTAGAGATGATTTTATGAAAAAATGTAAAAATGTATCACATTATACACTTTAAATATGTGCAGCTTTTATATGTCTTTTACCCTGCAAAACAGTCTTTAAAAATCAAAATACACTTAAGATTTTCTGTTTGCTATGTCTTCTACCTTAGGACCACACGCAAGATACTAAGCAACCCAAAAAAGCTATGCTTAACTCTTTGGATATCACAAGGAAATTTCACAGGAAAAAAAATGCCTGACATGATTTTTGAAGGGCTAGAAATAATATACAATGTGGTACAACCCAGAAATGAGGGGAGCCATGGTTAGGTAATGGAAATTTAAAAGTGGGAACTAGACAAAGAATGTGAGAAGACTTGTGTTTATGGAGACCACCCAAAATGGAAAAAAATCAAAGTAGTAACCAATAACTGGAGATAAATTCTAGATATAATCATTCAGAAAAAGGCAGCATTTTTTCACTGCTTTCCCTTCACTCCAAGGCTATGGACAGAATATTTAAAAATACTCAAAGACACCAACCTGATGATGATTTTTCATCGAAAATTGAGATATTTCTAGAGAAACTGAAATGTGTCTATTACTAAAATCCTTGGAGGATTTTACCAAGAGGATATGGGTGCTTTAGCAAAATAAGAAAGTAAGTCTAAAGACAGGGACCTTCGTTAGCATCATGAAGATTTTTGAGATGCATACTAAACTTGTGAACATTTATCTGGATGTTGCCTGCTGCCTTAGCTTTTTGGGCTGATATGAGAAATGCCATGCAGTGTGTTAGCTTAGCAACATGGCTCCTGGTTTCAGCAGCAAGAAGGCTTGCCTCCTTTCAGGTCTGCAGTGCTCTGGATGGCTGTGGTTCTTGGGTTCCTTGGCTTTCCCATCTCAAGAAAACAGCTTCTTCTCTCTCCCTCAGCTTCCAGTGACTTCCAGCTTCTGTCCTCCCAGAGCCTTCTCACTATACCTGCATTTCCTCTGCTTATGAAGGACTCCAGTAATCTGGAGTAAGACCAAACCTCTTAACAACATAAATGAAAGAATGCTCTTCTTTCACAAAGTGCTAAGACTATGCTGACACAAGGGAAAAATTACAACTAATGCAGCTTATGAATTATATTTAACAGGGAGAAGATATTTCATTTTGAAGGAACAATAGGGGGCATAAGGGTATGGGATTTTTCCTTTTGGAGTAATGAAAATGTTCTAAAATTGACTGAGGTGATGACAGCACAACTCTGTGAGGAAAATGTGAATCACTGAGTGTACACTTTGAATGGATTGTACAAAGCACGGGACTATATGTGAATCCTGTGGTGGATGATGGACTGTGGTTAACAGAACAAATATGAGAATGTTCTCTCATGAATGATAGCAAATATATAATATTAATACAAGGTGTTAATAATTGGGTGGGCAGGTAGATAATACACCAAATATAAGATATGGGCTACAGCTAGTAGTAGTATTTTTACTTAAAAAATTTTAAAGTACATTTAAACATTACATAAATGTTGTATAAAAAATACAAGGGATTCCCGTATGCTCCACTCTCTCCCCCTCCCATAATTTCCCACATCAACAACATCCCTCATTAGTGTAGTACACCCGTTACAATTGATGAATACAAGTTGAAGCATTGCTACTAACGATGGATTACAGTTTACATTACCGTTTACACTCTCTTTCATAGTTTGTAACAAATGTTTCACAACAATGCCAGGTATTGGAGGTGGGTAGCTCTATGGGAGCCTTGTAGGATGATATGTGTGTTTTATTTGTAAGTTCACAACTTTTAATATATATTATCCTTTATGTATGTTCTTATATGAATGATATCCTTCAATAAAATTTTATTTAAAAAATAAAAATAAGACTCTATCTCATTCAAATTGTCCACAACCTAACTAGGAATAACTTCTTGAAGAGATCCTTTTTATAATGAGTTCAAACTGATAGGAATGCAGACCAAGTTCAAGAACATATCTAACTGGTGTAGACAATTCAATCCACCAAAACTACTGTCAAATCTTTCATCTCTCTGGTAAGATTGCTTCTCTTTTAAATGTTTTCATGAATAGAAATGTTTATTACTTTTCTCATTAATACTGGGATGAAAATACTTGTATCATACATTAAAATTTCCTGTAAGAATATATATAAACATACAATCATAATATAAATAATATAAAATAAACCTATAATTTAAAAATCTTATATATGCTCTAAGACATATATGTGTATTTTTATAGATTTCCATATGCATTTGCAAAATATAGTTTTAGTATATGAACTCAGATATGTGTGTGCATATTTGTACAACTTATTAAGAATATTCAGCCAGCCAGAAGAAAAATAAAACAAGTTATCAAAACCATGAAATGAACAGACAACTATAGCAATAAAATAAGCACATTTTAATCACGATTGCAGTCTAAGGATAATACTGGGAATCATTAACTGATGAGTCTACTCATTCAAATTTTTTATTGTCTATTTCAAAATCTCATTTGCATGTATTTAATTAAGAAGTAGTATATTTTGTATTAATCTTGAGAGCCCCAAAGAAGAATATTCATATATTAGTGAGCTCCAAGGAAGGGATAAAAAGAAATGTGAAACAAACAGCAACAACAGAAGAAAATTTTAAAAAACCCTTTCCTTCAATATCTTACTTGCTCTCATAGTTCGTCTTGGTAGGCAACCTGTTTCCCACAGTATCAGGAAGGGTCACCTAGAGCTCTTGTCTCAACACAGAAGGCTATGTGACCTTGGGATCAGCCTAGGGACAGAGATTGGAGGTGACTAGTTAGGTCCACCACTAGTGGGTTGAGAAACCTTGACCAGTTCAATGTTACAGAAACACAGACACCTGAGAAAACTTCGGGGTATTTGCCTGTAAGCAAAACTCCACATAAAGTGTTCTACCTAAATGAACATTAATTTTTGTAATTGAAGCCACTAAAAGCAAGTATATAGCTTCTCTAGAACTAGGTGGTTTTCTGTTACTTTGATGTTCCCTGCTTCCAGAATTTTAAAAAAGATCACCATTTTTCAATAGTGAAAAAGTCAGCATATTTTGAGTTTTGCTTGGGTGGAGGTGAATACAAAGTGCATATTCTCAAGCAAGTGTAATTTATTTTTATATTACATTGGTTTCAATGACATTGTTAAAATCCTAATTAGAGAATGTGCTATTTCCCAATATATTCTTTTTAAGTTCTTTCCAATCATTATCTGACTACAAAAATGGGATGCCATTCAATATCTGCATTGGCATAAGCTTGTTAAATTTTCAGATCATTTATTCACATACAGTAAATGAGGGATCAGAGTTGAATCCTACCAGATGTCTTAAAACTAAATTATTTTTTATGTATTTATATATTCCCTGGGATTGATAATGGCAGGCATTAAACTTTTTAATGTATTACACTACATGAACAAGTGATAAGGTTGTGACTCAGAGCTGTTATAATTGTGTTATCAACAACAGTGATTCGCTGGATTAACTAAGGGATAGTCTTAAATTTTTTGTGAATATATGCCATACGGATGGACACAAATGTTGGCATCTTATTTACTTTGTTACTGGTGCTGTTTGACATCCTACCCCATCAAACCTTGCTTTCTCCTTTATTCCACCTTTCTGACCCTGACGAGCCCACTCTGCACTTACATGGCATTGCTCATGCTTCTCCAAATGTGTGGAATTCTCTTATCTCAGTTGATGGTTCCAAATCTATTCATACTTCAATCCCAGCACAAACGTGGCCTCCCATATGAAGCTTTCACCAGTTCTGCTGGTATAGACTTGATCCCCTTCCATGTCTGTATGTTTATAGTGCATGGCATTTGCTTATAAACCCACTGTAATTCTCACATACATACTACACATAGTACACATACTACACATACTACACATAGTTGTTAACTTTAGATTTAAAATTACATTAAATTTGCCATAAATAAAAAAAGATGCTTTTAATAAAGTTTATTTTTCTTTCTTATTTTGTTCCTTGTGTCAAAGGAAACTAGTTTGTTTGTATTTCATAAATCCAGACTTTAAATTGCTAGATCCTGGAGTAAGACAAAAAGAGGAAGAAAAAAATCCTAGCCTGATATTTGTTGATTCAACCAAACTTTAGTGAGTATATATTCCAACTGCTTTCACGTACTATTTACTTTTTAAAATCCTCACAAACCTATTAAACCTTTTGATCTCCAGTTTCCAGAGGACAGACACATGACCTTAAAAGATGTGGCTAAGGTTACTACTCAGCTGGGAAGTGACAGAGCGAAGATTCAAAGAGATCTTCAGTAAATCACAACTGGCCTCACAACGCGTCACCATGGAGTAGTGAATGAGATTTGCCATTGTAAGACTACTGTGTCCAACTATCATATCATCCTTTTACGGGTAAAGTGGAGGGTTTTGTTTATTTGATTGTGTTTACCTTACCTCAAAACTAGCATTTGCTAAGAGGGAAAAAAAAACAGTTTTTCCTACTCAAGTAATGTATAGTCTTTCCACATACATATATAAGTAAACTGTGATACTTCAACATAGTTCCCTAGAACATATCTAGGAGAACTCCCTGTCCTCTCATCTGGATTTCCTGAAGTCAATACCATTTGATAATATGTGCTATGACAGAACATAAAGAGTTAAAGCATGTCCTGCTATTACAATTTGTTTTTATCAAATCTTTATTAAATGCTATACATGCCATGTTTAATCACTGTCCAAGTGGAAATTAGTTACATATATTCAAGTGAGGTTTTCAGGTTTCTCTAGGGAGTAATTATCAATAGTCTCTAAGTTACTACCTTACAGGAATTCAAAGTTATAATTCCAAACAATCTAGGTATACTGGTAAGTATGAAGATATTTTTTCTGGTCAGAAATAGTTATGTTTGACATAGCGTTCCCCATGGCATCTTATCATGCTGTAAAAGCATAGATATGTTTACAAGTGCCTCTGACAATTTAGCCAAAGTTGAGCTAAGAAAACAAGAGTGTAAAAGCTAGAATTAGTTATAAATTCCATGGACCAATTGCACATTAACATGGGATAAATTCACACTAAAATTGAGTGCCTATTTATCATGTGAATTCAATAAGATATGGGTTCTCCCTGAAGCACCAGTCTCTGAGTGCAGAAACCATGGAAGAAAATGAATATGATGGGAAGACTGTTCCTCCCAGCACCAGCAAGGAAACTGAAAAGAAAAGGTCTGTTTTTGAGCTTTTTTTAATTGTGTCTTTTAAAATTGTATATGGTTTTATAAATAATTCCTGGGTCATAACCATCTTTATCCTGAACTGAGATTTAAAATCAGTTTGTTCTAAATTTTTAGCCTCATGAAAATACTTAAGCCATTACAAATCCTTCCATTAAGTTAGAAATTAGTTTCTCCATTGATGGGACAAGCTGGTGAAATGTAGGAATTTTGTAACTACAAATTATATTGAATACAGAGCCCCTTGAAAGCAGATAAACCTCTCTGGGGAACTCAAAATCTTTCAGTGATTAAGGAGATGAAGGAAGATTTAAAATTTTCAGTTTAATAGCAGGAAGAAATCACAGGACTAGAAAAATATCCCAGTGACCCCAAAATTCATAATTCTGAATATTTCAGTAAAACTCTGTACAAGTGCATCATCCTGGGGATCAAACAAATATACCAGGCAAATTAGGATATGATTCTAAATAGACTAAGCACTAACTTATTCACATAATGAGGATTATAGGTATAAATACTGCAAGTGTACAATCCATACAATTCATGTTTCTGAAATTAATTACATGAATTAGCCATGTCCAAATTCAGTCTTTGATCTCCATTGAATAGCAAATTCAATGTTTTCTAAGGAATCACAAATGCACATGAGTGGAATAAAAATAGCAGTTGTTTCTATATTGACATTCCAGCCAATTACATGGGAAATCATTTGCCTATTTAATATAACCCCTGGAATCCAATCATCTTACCCCTCAAACCTCTAGATCTCATTTTGTTTGCTTTAGTGTTCCCTGAAACTCCCTTTCTTTTGTTTCATTTTCATATCAAAGTTACCAAAAGATACATTCTTTTCTTTGCATGTTAAAGTGTAAAGGGGATTTGGCAAAATATAATGGCTTAGTCTGATTCTAGTTTATTTTTTATTTTTAAATGAAGCAGAACAGGGCTTTGAAAATGTAACTACTATTTGCTAAATGTCACCCACTTTCAGAGGATCTTTGAACATTTGACAGCTGACATGAAATGCATATTGGTCCTCAGAGACAAAATAAAAGAAGCAAATTATATGCAAAAGTTAACAAAGAAAGAATTTATGCTTCCATATTTTGGTAAGGAAAGAACAGATGGGTTGTGGAGAACTCTGGAAATGTGAAAATGCTGTGCTATTTAATAGATTAGGAAGAATCAGAAGAATGGGAGGTAATGATGTAAAAAGGGACTTCTAATATCGAAGCTTATGAAACCATATACTTCTTCAAATTCTTCATAATTATGATAGTACAACAAATTTCTTAGGGTAAATAAGAGGGAAAAATAAGTGTCTGAAGTTTCTGTATTGGGGATCCTCCCTTTAAAGGGCTTATGTTAAAAAGCTGAGTCTCTAGCTGCCCTGGATTTACCTGACCATACTCTATGGCATTTTGCACCTTGTATGCCTTCCTTAAAATAGCCTAAATACACAGCATTACCCAGCTGGCGCTTTGCAGGTTTATAGGGGCCTGTTGACAACTGGAAAGTCTGCCCAGCAAAGACTGCATTGAGAGCTAGAAAGAAGAAGAGAAATCCGATCAGTACATTTCCTCCCTAGAGGCTTTTATCAAAATCTGCACTTGGCAGTTAATATCCACCCAACGCTGAATCAATCTGAGAACTGTATAACCTTTAACAAAAAGTATTGTACATTCCCCACAATAACCAAAGGGTTTTATTCTTTCCCTTGGAACTGGAAGAATTAGAAAATAAAAAGTAGGGGAAAGAGTTCTGTGGAATCATGCAAATGCCTTTTATGTCTAGTTTCATGGTATTTTTACTCATTTTACTGCTCAGTAGCATTGTGGTGGCAATACGTCATGCATACCCTAATCCTCTTCCTCATAGGGTTAGCCAATCATTCATCAATCGTGCATATTGAATACTGGGAAAGAGTTTGAACTCACTTGGCATATTCATGATGGTTTTAATCAAGTGACTTCTTACAAAACTATATAGATATGATGATGTTTTTCCTTCTTACCTGGTAGCAGCTGTTTAGCCCACAAAATTTAAAATAGTGAAGAAAAAAAATTCTTAGCTTTCACTTCAGCTTCATGTTAAGTTAAGTGGCCATGAGCTACACTGGACAACACAATCCTGAGGAGCAGTGACTGACAGCAGCTGATAATGACATGGACTCCCCATCTGCCATGCATGTTAATAGAAGGTGGACAGGACACAAAGAACAAAGAATGTGTGCTGAAAAATTGTGCTAAAACTCTGGTAAAATGCCATAACTTCCAATGGAAAGGTTTTATCTCTAAGAGGCCCTTTAGCAGAAATTTTCAACAGTGAGCATTTGGAGAGAGACTTCCTGGATCTGCTGCCTCCTCATCACCTGCGGAGGAAATTTTTTAACCTTTCTGTGCCAGATGTCACCCTCTATAAAAAAGACAAATAGAAGTACCTTTGTTTTGGGTCAATATAAGGACTAAGTGGGTTAACATATAAAATGGTTATACTGCAGTCTGGGGCCTATTGAGCACAATGTAAACATTAGTTAAATAAAGAAATAAATTTGTTAAAGATGGGATTTTCCAAAGTAAAGCAACAAATTGGTGTGCATGTGTGTGTGTATCGTTTAACCATAAAAGATAGGATTATTGTGAAAAAGTGTATATCCAATACAAGATATAATAATTTGTAAAATGATTCAGTCAGAGACAATGGCATTTAGTAGTGCGTGCCCTGGAAGAAGCACTTATTTATTTCATTCTTTAGATCTGCAAAATGGTCATAAAAATACCTATTTTCTAGGCTTATTGAAAGTATAAGACCAACATTTATGAAACATCTGACCCATTCGAAGTTCTTAATGGCTGACCATCATGTTTTTGCTGAATAAATCTTAGCTTACAATTAAAATATGGATAGTAAAGCACATTTGGGAATTTAGGTGGGTGATGGATGGCATTTCTTTTCAGAAACCCATGTGTAATACAATAATAATTGACTACTTACATGGACCAGTTACCTTATTAAGTACTTTGGAAGTCTTGCTTCATTTGATCTGGAAAGAAACCCCAAAGGTAGGTACTCTGATGAGCTACATTGTACATGTGAGGAAACGGGGGTAAAAAAGGTTAAGTAACTTGCAAAGGTTTCACATCTTGTGGGAAGAAGGATGGCAGATGAGTGCCCGCTCTGGGCCCCTGAGCACTGCTCACAGGGCTGCCTTAGCAGAAGTGAGGGAGGCAGGGGGTGCAGCGCTCAAATAGCTCTCCTTTAAACCAGTGACTCCAGCCCAGGACTGCCAACCGCAGGCATCATTCCAAAGTGTCTGTGAGGGAGGAAGAACCCTGACATCTTGGTGACTGCCAGTCCCCCTGTTAATTGGTTCATGTAGATTTGACCGAACCTTTCACAAATGACTCAGTTCAGAATTCTGACATTACAAAATTAATTGGCTCTGCTCAGTTTGAAGTGTAGCATCATCCTGAGGGAGTTTGCGCTGTGCTCTGAATTTAAAACAAACAGAAAAAATTCACCCTAAAATCTGGAAATCTGCCAACTTTGTGTGAAAATAAAACATGAAATTGTGTGTTTCTAAAACTGTTGAGTGTTTTCTCCTCAATAATTTACTCTCTGATAATGTTAGGCACAATTAGGGACCCTTCATTCCTGTAATTCCCAATCTATTTGTCTATAAAGATGTATCTTCCCCTATGCTATGTAATAGTGACAAATGCCCTTTCTAACATTTTATGTTTTCTCTTATTTATAACACTGTGCAGTACCATTGGCCACATGTCAAGGAATTTCTCTCCAATACCATTGCAGAATTGATAATGAATTTGTATAGATTAACCTGAAAACTTTATAAGATAAAAGTAAATATTCTGCTGAGAATGGGGAAGTAATCTGGAATAGATGATATCAGTAATTTCAGCTAATTCTATTAGTCACTCTTAGGTGGCTATTCCAACATCAACTTTTCCAAATTTTTACATGGTGGGGGCAAAAGCTGTTTAGATAGACATAGAAAGTTGACATTAGGGCACTATGTGTGACAAGTTATGACCAGGCCAGAAAGGGAGTAGCTATTTTCACTGGCCATAAGGAAGATGGGCCAAACAGCATCATGTTTCTTAGCATGTGGGTAACTTATTTCCTTTGTCTGCTGTTAAATTTCTAGAAATACGACACCGTGTTCTTACTGGAGATGAGGATCAAAAAGTGGTCCATTTCTTTATGAATTAAGTATTCTTCCTGTGCAGTGAAGCCTGTGGTAAAGGATGTAGAGAGTTTTCATTGTGGATGCACTCACAAAAAGGAGCGCTCAGCTCAACACCGAGAAGAGTTGTGCTGCTGAAAACACGGAGGCTTGGCTGTGCCCTGTGTGAAACCAAGAGTGTTGTCTGCGGATTGGGTGCAGCTGCTCAGAGGTGCTAGGAATTAACCGAGCACAAGCACTTGGATGTGACCCCACTGGCCTTGTTGTTCTGATTACGTCACCCAAATCAAAGAAGACCTGCATTTATGAAGCCTATTAGGGAGTAACTCATCTACCGTATATACATACATGTTAATTTTAAACAGAACTATTTGAGACTGTATTCCTTTAATAGAAACTTCCTCTGATAGCCTACTCATCCACACATGCACATACACAGATATTAAGGAATATACCAGCAGTTGAGTTTCACACATGAATTATTATGAAAAGAATTGACAAATAGGACCAACCACATTTTTCAGTTCAATCAAGAAGATGAATCCTTTGATTCTAATTTGGGTGTTTGCACTGATTTTATTTTTACAATATCTATATATTTGCTATCATTTTTGGGTTATTCCTCCTCCAAGAGTGGCTGAAGCTGCTGACATGGGTATTTTTCAGAATTTAGGCCTTTGTTAATTACATTTATTCTTTGACTTAAGCTCCCAAACAAGTTTACATGTTGTCATTAAGGCAAAATTTCAGCATTAAAAGAAAAAATTTTAACTTGCCATTTTTCACTAACATCACCTCAGAAAATTTATTTTAAAAATATTCTCTTGCCTCTGTTAGTAACTCTCAGCCACATTTCTTTAGAGGGAATGGTTTACTTGCTGTAGCAGTTTGATATGTTTATGAATTCCAAAAATAGATATTGGATTGTGTGTGTAATCTGGTCTGTACCTGGGCATGATTAAGTTATGATTAGGGCTTTGATTGGGTCATGTCATTAGGGTGTTGAGTCCATGCCCCTTTGTGGGTGGGGATCACAGATAAAAGACATGACAAAGGACAGAGTTGAGGGGTTTTGATGTTGGAATTTGATGCTGCAGTTTTAAGCTGGAGCCCAGGGAAGTAAACTCACAGAAGAGAGGAAACCTAAGCCCAGAAAGAAGCAAGCCCTGGGTAGAAAGGAACCTTGAACCTGGAGAGCAGCAAGACCCTGTAAGAGAGGAACCTAGGAAGCCTGAACCGTTGCAGCAGTCAGCAGCCATCTTGCTCCAACACATGGAAATAGACTTTGGGGAGGGAAATAACTTATGCTTTATGGCCTGGTAACTGCAAGCTCCTACCCCCCAAATGAATATTCTTTATAAAAACCAACCAATTTCTGGTATTTTGCATCAGCACCCCTTTTGCTGACTAATAAATTTGCTTTTCTGATACTAGAACTTGAAATTATAGTAATTTTTGTGACTTGCATTTAGCACTGCCACACAACTAGCTTTTATTACCACCTAGATTCTATCTCTTCATGAAAGTTTATCTCATTTACCTTAAGTCAGTATTCTATAAGGAGGTGTCTTCCAGGTTGCTTTGTCCTGCCAGCTTGTGGTGGGCTTGTGATGGGGTCCTCCGTACTGCAATGGACAGAGCAGCTAATCAGCACTTGGAGGCTTTCAGCAGAGAGATTGACCCAAAATATGGCAGAGTACCGGGGTCTATACCAGGGTATCCAAAGACAGCTGAAAACCAGTGAAAGAGTCAGTGACTGTGGCAACAAGCTTCTGTACCAGAAAATGACACACCAAGTAAGTAGAGAGCACAATCAAGAGGGGAGCACATCTTTTGGAAACGACCAGAGAGCAGCATCCGCACTCAGAAGTGGAATGGGACATGCTAACCTCTTCTCACACCAGCCTCACTACATTTTGCTCCTTTATAAATATAACAGGCATTTTAGAATGCTCACATCTCATCCCATTTTATTTTTCTTTAAATGCATTAAAAAAATAAACTCTAGCTAACAGACAACTATTGTGACATAGGTTTTATTTCATTAAAATGTAAACAGGACCAAATGAGGGTAACATTCTTCCCAGGCATGGTTCTAGTTTCTATAGCAGGGAATTAACAAGTTATTGTTGATATCCTTGGTGTGAAAAAACTCAGCTCAAGAACTGCTTCTTCTCAAGCAGGTGTTTCAGTGTATAAAATACAGAATCACATCTCATGGCCATATACCAATATAAGTCTTTTTTTTGTTGGACAGTTGTAAGGATAATAATGCCAGGCAAAGACAGCTGCTGAGCTGTTTTCCTTAAAAGCTCACCCACCCCTGGTTTAGGCCATGGAGACTGAATTTGTTGCCTGTAACATACACAGATAAATATTTCTGGTCAGGATGATGTCCTCAGGAGGGCTGCTGTGCTGCTACCCACTGGAGCTCCGTGTCTACCTGTCTGAATATTGTGTCTCATCAGCCTCTTAACTCTCTTCATAAAATATTCAATTGAATATCTGTGATTCTATGCTAATGCCAGACTTCTCCACTAAATTTCAGGCTCTATGAGAATAGGTACCACGATTGGCTTATTCCTCACAGCAGCCCCATAATTTTCAGGGGGCCAGACGTCTATCAGAATTTAAAGGAAAATATATTATCTGATTAATGCACTAATACATAAGAGAAATTCTTTGTCTTGGGTAATTGCAAAAATTACACAAGGTTTGTTGAGAATGACTATGTCCCACCCACTTTAATAAAAACCATATTCATTTCATTGTGGTGTTTATATTGAAAATACCACAAAGAATGGAAAGTTTGATTCAGATATCAGTGGCCAGGTCATCCTCATCAAGGAAATGGTGAGGTAGTGGTTTTGAATTATTCTCTTTGGCTCTCTTTCTGTGTGTCCTCCCTGTTTCCTACGACCCACAGTTGTGGAGTCCTATTTATTACAGACACGTATTATCCGCTACAGAGGACACTTGAACATTGCTAACATGCTCAATAAATTATACAGGCTTCAAGTACTATAATTGACTTTGGTGTTGGATTTTTTTTCCATTCCTATAAAATATTCTTGAGCTCTTTTCTGGGATGCAGATAAATTACTCGAATACACTTTGATCCTTTTGGTCCTTTTTTTAAGATTTGTTAGGTAGAACGTCAGTTTGCAGTCTATTGGTAATTGTTCTCCACTATTTAGGTGCAACCTCTGAATCAAGAGGCTTCGCTAGCCTGGGAGGTGGTAGTGGGCGCTGCACTCAGTGCTGTGTGTGAGGTGGCCACTGCTATCTTTGATCCCTTCAGGTGGTTCTTTTCTTGGAGAGTTTCATCATGTGCATGTGTTCATCAGACCAAGCCTTTTTAAAGTGCCAAGTATGGTAAAATGTCCCAAAGGGGGAAATGGCTGAAAAATGTCCACTATAATCTGTGGTTCACTTTTTCCAAAATGTTAGACTTACAGTCATTGCTGCTTCTGTGGCTCTGATATTTTTAAAGAAGTGATTTTTAATTTTATCTGGTTTATCTAATTCTTTTCCATAGGAACATTGTTTGGCCATAGATTATTCTGTTTTCTCTAAAACAGTCTATCTGCAGAAATTCATATGATTCATAATTTATAAAACTTATTGGTAGATAATAAATGTATATGATTTACCGATGATATAGTCTCAAATTTATTTTATAGATTGTGTGGGCAATATAAAATTTTGTTTAACCAGGGCTTTTGCAGTAGCCAGATAAGAAATAGCTTTTGATTTGACCAGAGAAATAAAAGTGAAGGTCATAAAAAGCAAGGAATTTAGAAGATATTTTGAAGAGAGTGATAACAGGACTAGTTCATGGATTGATCTGGACCCAGAATAATAAAAGCAACATTCTGGTTTAAGTCTAGGCAACCGGGTTGATGGCTATGCCAATAATAGAATATAAAATATTATGGGAAGAATTGGGTTGAATATATGTTCTTACAAGAATTCCTTTAATAGCTACAAATTTTAGACATTACCTAAAAATATTTTCTGTTAATTTTAACACTGTGGATATGTTAATGTACTTTATCAGTACTGTCCTAGTTTCCTATCTGCTAAAAGGAATATCATGCAATGGGTTGGTATTTTAGTTTCCTAGGCTGCTTAAGCAAGTACCATAAAATGGGTTGGTTTAAGCGATGGTCATTTATTAGCTTTTGGTTTTTAGGTTAAAAGACAGTCCAAATCAGGGCATCCTCAAGGCGGTGCTTTCTTCCTGAAGGCTGTGGTGTTCTGTGCTGGCTGCCCACTTCCTTGGCTCCTGTGTCACTTGGCAAGGCACATGGCGGTATCTCCTGGTCTCTCCCTTCTCATCTGGGTGCCTCTAATGTGGTCCTTGCTTCCTTTGACTTTCTCTCTCTCTGAACTTCATTCTCTTATAAAGAACTCTAGTAACAGGATAAGACCCATCCTGATTGAGGTGGGCCACACCTTACCTGATGTATCCTCACCAAGAGGTCCTACTTACAATGAGTTCAGAACTGGAATGGATTAAATTTAAGAACACGTTTTTCTGGAGTACATACAGCCTCTTACCACCACAGGTGCCTTAAACAATGGGAATTTATTGGCTCATGGCTTTGAAGCCAGGAGAAGCCCCAAATCGAGGCATGAGCAAGAGGAGGCTTTTGCCTTAACAACTGTGGTATTCTGGGACTGCCTCTAGGTGACCTTGGTCATTGGCTTTTTCTTGGACCTTAGATTTTCCACACATGGCAGCATCTTCCTCTTTCTCTTCCAGGTTTTATTGACTTCACCTTCTTTTTGCTCTCCATGGCTGCTGCTTCTCTGTCCAATTTCCTTTGCATATAAGGACTTCTGCCATATTGGATTGAGGCCCAGCCTGATTCAGCTGGCCACACCTTAACAAGAAAAGACCTCATCAAAAGGTCCCACGTACAATGGGCTTACACCCACAGGACCAGGGTTAAGACCCGAACTCACCTTTTGTGGGGGACATGATTCAATCCACAATTACCTAAAACATGATATAGGAAATATTACCTCCATTTTCAGAAGAAAACGGTTTGATATGGGATATATTAAGTAACTTTCTCTAAGTCACATAGAAAATAAGTGGTAGAGCTAATATGATATGCTAGCTCCTAATTCTAATATATATCACGTAAGTGGAAAATGTTAACTAAATAGTTGGATAAATATGTCTGCTTCCCAAGGGAGTAGTCAGGGTTGGAGACATAGATTTGAAAATCATGAGTGCATATATGAGAATTAAATCCATGAGATAGGATCAGACCAGTAAGGAAGAAAAGTATAAAAGAATTTGTTGTACAATGTTAACTTCATAGTATGTAAAAAAACATTGAGTTCTGCTATCTGGATCTTCCAATGGGATATTCATCTCCATTTTATTGTGTATTTCATCTCTTTCATATATTACCATCTATTGTTCCTTAAATTAAAAATCTATGCAGGAAAGAAGTGACTATGTAAGATAAGGAAAAATGAAAAAAAAATAAAAAAGAACACTGAATGCATAGGATTTTAGCCTCAAGCATAAATGAAAGGGTAAAATACACTCATTATGCTATCCCATCAGCAAGAGTCAGGCAGTCATTTGAGCTCAGGGTTGTTGTGTACTAGTAGTAAAAGTCATTCAATTGTGTATGCTTGTCATTAGAAATTAAATTTTTAATCTGTTTCTAAACACAGCACTAAATATTAATAATTTTACTTTTATTAGTTATGAGTTATACCACTATGTCCTTATAATACCTATTACAAACTTTCATCCTACTTTGCAAGTTCTCTATACATCTCTAGCTCCCTGTCCCAGCAGATAACTTTCCCTATAAATTCAGTTTAAAACTTAGGTAAAAGTGTCCAATTCCTGATCCTCTAGTCTATTTCTTACTGCCTTTTCCACCTAAATTGAATCTTTTAATTTTATTAATATTCCCTAGTTTATGCTCAATAACATTGATTCATCTATTAATCCATTGTCAATTTGTTTTTTCCAGTAGTTCATGCTTCTCTGTTTTCCCTCAGTATATACTGGAATTTCTTACAACTGGTAAATGGGAGAGGATATAACAAAAGAAAAACCTCCCTCAATCCAACAACTCCTTTTTACCAGTCTTTCTTATTGTATTTCTCACTTCAACAGTCAAGCTTCTTGAAAAAGTAGTTTATAAATTTTTTTCAGTTTACTTATTTTCTTACCTTCACACATCAAACATCAACTTATTCCCTCTTAAAATGTGCATGGCATGTCCCCCAGCTGCAGGTATAATCTATATTTTCTTTCTCTTGAATCTGGGCTGGCTTTAGGACTTGATTAACCAATTGAATGCTAAGGGTATGTTGGCATTTTCAAGGGTAGTATATAAGGAACCTTGCAGTTTCCAGCGAGGCTTGTGGGAACACTTCTGTGTGGAGCTAGCTACCATGTCTGAAGTCAGACAACCCTGAGACTTTTAGGCTGTGACAAGCCAAACCACTTGGAGAGGCCATGAAGGATAAGAGGCTATGCCCAGAGAAAGAGGGTGGTCAGAAGGGCCAG
This sequence comes from Dasypus novemcinctus, assembly GCF_030445035.2. Classification (NCBI taxonomy): domain Eukaryota; kingdom Metazoa; phylum Chordata; class Mammalia; order Cingulata; family Dasypodidae; genus Dasypus; species Dasypus novemcinctus. Next base: position 51,920,535 of record NC_080695.1, on the reverse strand, counting down.
GCATGTGAGTGAGGTGGCCAGCTAGAAGATCCACCAGATCCAGCTACCTCTACATGAACAAAAAACAAAGTGCACAGCAGAGTCCTCCTCAAATCCTGACCTCAAACTCTTGAGCAAGTTTCTTAAGTGTTCCAGGTGACTTACATTTAAATGTAAATCAGACTGACTTCTCTTCAAACTGCACTTAAATGTAACAAACAAACCAAAAGAAGGTTGTTTGTCCTAACTTAATGTGAGTAGCTAGTTAAGGTCTTTGGAAAATTTTCTGAATCTAGGAAGCACATTTCCAGTTGTAAAAAAGGAGACAATTATAAATAAGATCTAGTCAGGGAATGTGAACAATTCAAGGTAAAAAACATGAACAAATATAAGGCTCTTAATAGTTGCCCAAAAGCTTCATGGACACAAACCAAGAGGAAAACTAAAAGGGTGGCCAAAATTGAGGTGAACACTCTGGAACCCAGCTATCTTCAAACAATGTGGGAATTTGTGAAAGGCACTGATGACAATAAGAGACTTGTAAGTAAGGCAAGAGTTTTACAGATAGTTGCTTTTTGGGAAGGCAAAGAGCCAAATTCCAGGAATGAAATGATTGAAGTTTACAGGTGGAGCTAATTAAGAACACCTGGTTGGAATAGACACTAAGAAGCTAGAGAGGGAAGGTAGTTCCTGACACCTGCATTTAGTTCTGTGGACATTTTAGAATTTTATAAACCACTATCAAGGATGTGAGGCATACACTGAGGCCGTGTTTTAGCGGACTGTCCCACTTACATTAGTATATCATTAAAATAAGTAATTTTCATAGTAAATCTACTTCTTTGTTACACGCTATTTCCAAAATGTTTAGACTATGTTTTAAAGCGAAGTACAACTGACAATTTTGCTAAAACCCCTTCTCTGTGTTTTAAAGATTTTTTGAGATTTCTACTCATAAAAAAGCACCTGGCGTTGTAAATTGTTAGCATGTTATAAAATGTACTTGTTTCACTGCAGTTCCTTTTGCTAATTGTCCACCAAGGGCTGATGGAAGCCTTTGGAAACTTTTCTGCAATTCAGCAGTTAAGCAAGATTTCCCACAGGCTCGGCCAATAAGGGGTCCCCTGCCTTCAACACCAAAATCCATATTGACAACTTGCCATCGGCCTCAGGGCTAAACCTAAATAGCAGAGCTTCATTTCCCAAAATAAATTCATGCAATCTAAACTTGGCTTAAAATGACTGAACTCTTAAAGAACACATTTTTAGAAATTCTTATTACAAAGTGAGTGGCTTTGATTATGTACTCTTATCAGGTTTTCTTGTACTTAGGAACTATCCAAGTAAAGCTTCTGTTGAGATACTGACAACCCAACTCTCCCTTACCCTGACACACAAGACTCTTCAAATTCTGATCACTACCTCCTTGTCCAGACACATCCCGCGCTTCCCTACACACGTCAAAACTGAAGGACCTACATGCCTTGAGAGTATATAAATAAGCATATGTGTGCATGTCTACCTGATTACACACCAGTGTGTCCATTTGAAATGCTCTCTCCTCACTAATACATCTGTGAGCCTCCCATAATGTAATAATTAGACCAAAAGCTGTAAAGAAACAAATATTTAGGCAACACATTCCACGTGAGGATGTTATGTACTTCTAATAGTTTGCCCCACTTCAATCCTTCAGAACCACCTTGAAGTAGATATTTTTTCCATCACGTCTGAGGAAGTGGGGGCTTAGGGCAATTAAGGAACTACTCAGGGTTAGACATACACTAAGTAACAGAACTGGAACATGAATCCAACCTATCTGACTTTTTGCCATAGCTTCCCAATATTCTTTATCTTTTTCTACAGTCTTCATTTAATGCTAACAGCAACGAAATAGGTTTAAACAGAATGGAAGTCCAATCTTGATATAACTGCACCATTCTCATTTTCACACTTTAGATTCTTATGTAAGACAAAGATAAAAATTCAATTTGCCTTGAATTCTTGCAAGAGTTGAGTCATTTTCATATGTGAAGAGTACTTTCCTAAAATAAGAAACAAGTGCCCATTCCTTTTGTGACTCTTTTCTGGTGTCCCAGACTTGCTAATTAGCTCTACCAAGTCTTGTGGCATTTTCTTCTCACAGGGCCACAATGACTCATACACAAAATTCTCTGATTAAAATGGTGATGCACGGAAGGACAGACATTAATGAAATATAATTTTTCAAAATAACTGAATACTGTAATTCTATCTGCATTAATATTCTAGTGCTATTATCTTTAGAAGGAATCACCTGTCATGGCACATGTATTAAAATTGGCTCTTTTACTGTAAGCCACATTCACCTGTAACATTGCTCATGCAGTAAACATTGAATAGAGGCATCAAAAGTTATACATATCCACTAAATCATACATATTTTGTTGGCAAGAACAAAAATAATAGGGGCTGCTATTTATCAGATATTTTCAATATGCCAGTATTGATGGTGTATGTGTGCCTTCTAATTTTATTCTTACAATATACCTAAATTTTATTTTAGCAAGTAAGGAAAAGGAAAAAATAAAACAGGAGTTAAGTAATTAGCCAAAGGCTATAGGATTCTAAGTTACGTGGCTGAATTCAAACCTAGTTTCTTCTGACTCTAAACATATGGTAAATATATTGCTGCCTTTCTGAAAATTGCATAAGCCTCTTTCTTCTTAGGCGATTGGTCAAAGTGCAGATTTCCTCTAGGTAGTTATCATGGAAAGTAACTCGACTATGTCTGTTAGAACAGTAATTTCCAAAGCTTGGTCTGCTGACCCCTAGGCATCCCAGAAATCCTTAAAGGGAGCCTGAAATGTCAGTGAAATTTTCTTAATAATACTAGGACATTTTTGGCCTTTTTCACTGCGCTGACATTTGCAATGATGGTATACAAGCAATTGCAGTGAAACTGTTGGCGTCTTAGCATGAATCAAGGCACTAGAATCAAGTTATTATTTTCATATCCCTCACTTCTGTGTACTTGCAATAAAAATAAACAAATACAAGCAAAACCAGTTTTGCCTAAGAATGTTCTTGGTAAAGCAGGAAAAATGTATAAATTTCATTAGTTATCAATCCATGAGCACACATTTTTAAACATCCATTGTGACAAAATGGAAGTATGTGTAAAGCACTTCTGCTGCATACCAGAGTACAAGGTTATATCCAGGAAAAGCACGTGCAGCACGATTGCTATGAGTTGTGGGATGATCTAGTAGCTTTATTCATAGAACAACATTTTTATTTAAAAGAATAACTGGGAGACCATGGACTCTCAGAACAAGTTATCTGGAAGCTATGTTCTTAAAAGAAATCAGGTGAACCTGTCATTTTAAGGGAAACAACTGACAATATTTGTGGCTAATTGATGAGATGCAGGCTTTTGAGAAAATTATAATTTTGGAAAATTTGTTTTTGCCATCATGAGTTTAATAGTTTCCTGAGAGAGGCCATTTGTTTTAAAGTAAGAGCACAAAAAATTAATTGATGAGGTTTCAGATTTCATGTTTTAACTAACCATTAGAAACCGTTATTTAAGGAAAGTTGAATGTTGGTGTAGTATCAAAGAAAAATATTCATCATGATCTGGAAAGTTTGTCAAAATATTCCTTTCTTTTCCAAATACATATCTGATTGAAACTTGATTTTCTTCATGTACTTCAATCAAGGCAGCATAGTAAAACAGATTGAAAGAAGCAGCAGATATGAGAATCCAGGTATTTTCTATTGAATCAGACATTAAAGACCTTTGTAAGGATATGAAAAATCATTGTCACTCTTACCACTAATTTTTTGGAAAATATAATATTTTAAGATATTAAACATACATGTATTTTGACAGACTGTGTATTTTACCATTTTTAATTAATATTTTCAGATAAGTTGTAGATATACAGAAATGTACTACATAAAATATATAAAACAAAGGTTCCAATATACCAACCACCCTATTATTAACACCTTGTGTTAGAGAGGTACATTTGGTATAATTAATGGATGGACGTTTTTAGAGATGTATTATTAACTCTAGTCCATTGTTTACAATAGGGTTCATTGTGTTATTGAAGTTGGGTAGGGCCTGTCCCCTGCGCTCAGGGGGCCACGGGAAGTCTGTGGCCTGGGGCCCATCGGCGTGGCTCAAGGCAAGGCAGGGAAAGGCGAGAAGGGGCAGGCCCGGTGTGCACGGTTCCAGGGCACGGGCCAGAGGCAGGGCCCGCCCGACGCCGACAGGTCTAGCGGTCCTGGGTTCTTGGGCCCAGGCGCAGTGGGCGCGGGCCCCCGCGGGCCCCAGCCAGGTGTGGGTTGGTGCGGGGCTGCGAGCTCCAAGGAAGGGCTGGGTGGCCGCCGCCTGCGTGGCTGCCTGCGTGGCTGGGCCGCCAGGGAAGGGCGCGCGCGGGTTGGGGTTGGGGCCGGGGGCCTGCATACCTGGCCCTGAGGGCTACGGGGAGCCGGGCTCGGGGCGGGCAAAAGGAGCGCGAGCAAGAGGGAGGGGACGGCGCGTGGCAAGAGCCAGAGCACCGGGTATTCCCAGGCGGTCTCCCATGCAAGCACTAAGCAGGCCCGACCCTGCTTAGCTTCCAAGATCAGACGAGATGGGGCGCGTTCAGGGTGCTATGGCCGTCGACGCTGGCTGCGGCCGGCGGCAGCCTCAACAGCCCGCTGCGCGCCGCCGCGCTGCCAGCCGCCAGGCTTCCGCTCCCGCCCCGCCCCCGGAGGCTGAGGGCGGCCGCTTCCGCCCTCCGCTCTGGCCCTACCTGGCCTCGAGCCCCCCCTCCCCCGCACGCCACTGGCTCCCGGGACCCCCGCCGCTCGCCTGCCCACACGTCACCGGCCCCTGCTCCGCCCTCGGGCCCACGGCGCGGCACCCGCGCCACCGACGGCTCAGTCGGTGGACGGCGCCCTGCGGACCCCCGACCGCCACGCGCACCCCTGGTGCCAGGCCGGCCCCCGACTCTCCCGCAGCGACCGCCTCAGGCGCGAGCGCCGGCGCCCCCTGCCGGCCGGCCCTGCCTCACCACCCCGCGCCCGGGCCAAGCACCTGCCACCACGCCCAGCCGGCGCCCCTGAGCCAGGACCGCCCCGGCCCAGGAGGCGGGGCCAACCCCAGCCCCGGCCTGCCGCCCACGCGCCCGCACGCCCCCGGCCCCCCCCCACACACACACGCCCCCACCCCGCACGCCTTGCCCCCGGAGCTCGGGCCCTGGGCCCTCGGCCGTCGCAGCGGGTCCTCGCGTCCAGACCTCGCGCTCCCGGCCTCGCGCCGGGCTCTGCCCTCGGCCGCCGGGGCCGCCCCCAGGAGCCACGCCCACCCGGAGGGCGGGGGTCGCCCCGCACGCCGCCCGGCCTTCACGCCACACAGCCGCGCCCTGCGCGGGAGCGGCCCCTCTCCCTTGGAGCGGCGGCCACGAGCCGGCGTCGGATGCGGGCGGCCGCGCTGGCTGCAAACGCCCACCGTGGAGCCAGGTGGACAGCGGCAGGTGGCCGGATCGGGGCCAGGCTGTCCGCAGGCCTGCGCAGCTGGGGCCAGAGCAGAGGCCCTTGGACCTGGCACCGGGGGCTGCCCAGCCGCAGCGGGAGGCCCCGAGGCGCACGCAGCGGAAGCGCCCCCGGGCCGCGGCGGTGGGCGTGGCCTCGGTGCCCGCGCACCTGCGCCTGGGCCCTGCCGGGCTGCCGTGGGCACGGGTCTCTCCTCGCAGAGGCCCTGGGCCGCAGAGCTGGGGCCCCGGCCCCCTGCCTTGCCACCCCGAGCCCCTCCAGGCGTCCCGGCCTCAACTGGCCTAGGCCTCGCTGTCGCCAGCGCCTGCTGACGGCGGAGCTCGCCCAGCTCCTGCAGATGCGCCTGGCGGGAGGCGAGGGCGACACGGCCGCCCGCTCGGCCAGACCTTCCAGAAGGCGCCTGAGCGCTTGCCGCCGGCGGGAGGGACCCTTGCAACCCGCGCCGCGCGCCCCGTGGGGGAGATGCCCTCGGGAGGCCGCTTCCTTCAGGTCTCCCGCTAGCGAGACCCGGCCTCCGCACACCTGCCGGCCGCCAGTGACACCCTGGACCGCGGGGCCTCGGTCTCCCAGCCGCGAGCCCAACTGGCCGCGGAGCCGGGCTGCCAGGACCAGCGCCTCTGCTCGCCGTGCCCTCATGTGCCCTCGTGCCCCGAGCACAGATCCACGGGCCCTGCCGTCCCCCCCGGGGGAAGGAGGCACCGGGCTGCAGCTGTGGCCAGAGGGGCAGGGGCCAGAGGCCTCGCGGGCAGCGGACCGTCGGGTGTCCACCGGGCAGGGCAGGGAGCTCTGGTCCCAGCGGGCCCGCGTGGCGGGTGCTGGTGCTTGGCCTGGACCCGGCGGGGAAGGCACGGGCCCGAGACCCGGGCTCAGCCAGGGGAGACCCCCATTTCCATTAGTATGTACACTTTAAATGTTTTATGTAATTCTGTAATAAAATTCATTAACATCCACTTCCTTCCTAGTGACACAATTCAAATGCCGAAGAACTGAAGCAAGATTAAGTTGAAACTGGTAGGTCCCTTATAGGATTATGAGCTCAGAATTCTGGCTAGCTACATGGACTGAAAAGTTAACTAAAAACAGGGATGGATGCAAACCATCTTTTCTTTTTTTTCCCCATTCTTTGATTTGCCAAACTGCCTCAGTTCAGTGAATATTCTGTGATGCAATACAGGTCTTAATATTGATTTCTGTATATGTATGACACATAGAGTCAAATAATGTTCTATTATATTTGAAGCACATTCATTAGCTTCAAGCAGCTTGCAGCCAGCCTCATGGTGGAAATGCTTGACGAGTTGCTATAGAAACACAAATCAGAATAAGGTATAAAAGAGAGTTTCTTAGAAGAGATGACATAATTTGAGTTTTGTAGAAGATAAGTTAAGGATATAAAGGAAAGTTCATTCCCATCAGAGGCCTAACAGGATAGGAATATATACCTTGACTGGAGTTTTTCAGAGGAAAAATGTGGCGACAGGCATGGGAGGTAGTTTAAGAGGAACTACATATTATGCTAATGTGGTTGAATATTACTTTGAATAGTATGGGGAGATTGAAGAAATTTAAGCCAGAATGAATATATCACATATGGAGGTTAAAATAATTCCTTTGGGAGAAATATGGAATATATATTGCAGGTGAGAAAAATGTCAGGATAGCAGGAGAAAAAACCATTTAGTAATAGTCAGGGGGAAAGGGTTGCATTTTATAGAAGGCAAGAGATAGACTCAAGCTATTCCTTGTCAGTCTCATAGGAATTTCTTCATGAAATGCTCTCCATTCCCTGACATTTCTCTCCCAGGATGTCTCTTCACTCTATTTGATATCTAGGGTTAAATGATGTGAGCTGCCTCACAGGACAATCAGAATTTGTGTGTACTGTCATTACTCTGCATAGTCCTTATAGAAAGGTTTTGCTGTTACATTCATTCACATTCTATGTACTGACTTCTAGGCAAGGCTCTATGTATTAAGAATTATGGTATAAAAACCAAAGTTATAGTCATGATAGGGCATGATGCTTGCCCTTGTGGTTCTCAAAATAAAAGAGAGATAAGGCATGTGGAAAACGTGTGTTAAGAGTGTGGACTACATTTAAGGAGAAAATTCACAACAGTAGGTGATCTCTTCCCTGGGGAGTGAATAGGAATCCACCTGAGATGTTCGGTTTGAACAACAGTTAAAAAGTGAACATGATAACCAGGGAAGAGAAAGACTTCTTCTATAAACAGAGGTAGAGTAATATACAGGGGAAAGAAGTATAGCACAATGGATTGTTTGGGCACCGGGTTTGTGTTAGGAGTACCGAGTTTTAATGTACATTTCTCCTCTGGATTGTCACTTCATGTTATAGAAGAACTGATGCTTCAATCTCAGCCTCGTTCATTAGCATCTAATGTGTCATCAAATGCCTATACATCTGTCCTTACATCCAACAAAACATCATTTCAGTGTCCGGAATGAGAAGAAAGTACTATCGATAGTCGCACGTCTACCTACCTGACGGCTCTGCTCCGGCAGCAAGTGAAACACTGGCCTGCTGAAAATATCAATCTGCGCATTTATGCACTTCCAGAACAAACCTACCTCAGTTTGGAAGATCACAGCCCTTCAAGGTTATCCAGAAGACCCTGTGTTTCTCTAACTCCAGCTTCAGAGGGTGAGGGGCAGGATTGGAGGACAGGAAAAAAGGTGATTATTGTCATTCCCTTGCCTAAGGACATCTAAGTACAAGGGATGAAGAAATCGGGCTTGCTCTATGTTGTTTATATAGCATTTAAAAGCTGTTCATAAAAAATCCATTGAGGAACCAATTAGTTTGCAGCTCATTTCATGTTTAAATACTTTGCCAACAATTTACCCCATATTTCATTTAAGCTGAAGTTGAATATCAAAAAGAAAATCACTTCGGCATGGGTTTGATGCTAATTAACATCATTATGTTTCTTTCCTCGTTCTTTTAGCTAAAGGGTTCAGAGGTGCTAGGTGCATACAAAGTCAGTCAGACACCGTAATACCATTTGTTTTTGAACAACAATTTGCTCTAGCTTTAAAAAGAACATATTGTGAATGGGCTTTGCCAGTACTGCTTTCGGATGTGATTAGGTTTACATGGGTTATGGCAAGACGGATAATGGAAGAGTATATTTGGATTAAAAAACAACTCGAATGTATCATCATTTCTCCACATCCATGTTTCTAACTAAATATTCCCTTTACCATAATAACGAATTGACAATGCATTTCAATTTAAAAGCAGCTTTGGAGTTGATACAGTTATAGTGGTGAAAACAAAGATAACAGCAGGCTAAAAGCTTTGTGGAAATTGAAATGCTGGCAACCCCATTTAAATAATTTTGGTTCTACCCTGATTTGTCTTCCTTATATTCGAATAAGACTTATTCACCTTAACTGTTGCCGATTTGGAAAGTTTAGCTGCTCTTTTTTTTTTTTCCTTCTTTTTTTTTTTTTTATTGAACAGTTATTATGTGCCAGACACTGGATGAAATGCTTGCTTTCATTTTTATTTTATTTTTAGTTTTTTAAAGATTTATTTTATTTATTTCTCTCCCCTTCCTCCCCCGCCCCAGTTGTCTGTTCTCTGTGTCTATTTGCTGCGTCTTCTTTGTCAGCTTCTGTTGTTGTCAGCAGCAAGGGAATCTGTGTTTCTTTTTGTTGAGTCATCTTTGTGGATGTCAGCTCTCCATGTGTACAGCGCCATTCTTTGGCAGGCTGCACTTTCTTTCATGCTGGGCGGCTCTCCTTATGGGGCGCACTCCTTGCTCATGGGGCTCCCCTACACGGGGACACCCCTGCGTAGCACGGCACTCCCTGCGCGCATCAGCACTGCATGTGGGCAGCTCCACATGGGTCAAGGAGGCCCGGGGTTTGAACCGCGGACCTCCCATGTGGTAGGCAGACACCCTATCCATTGGACCAAGTCTGCTTCCCCAGCTGCTCTCTTTTGATGCCAAAAAAAATGCTTAGGGAAATCCCCAGGACTTAGTAAATATTAATTTAACAACAACAAAGAAAAATAATATTTTTTCTGAACCAAAGAACCAAGTTATGCTTTATCATTGTTATTTTCGAGAATGTTTCAAACCCAATAAGTGTGCTATAGAAGAAGTTTATGAAAAATACTACTGTACAAATACATATAGAAATAAGATTACTGTAAGAACAAATTCTATTTTTATGACATTTAATAATCTAAGTATAAAACGAAGGGAAAAAACTTATTTCAGGTGTGTATTTAAATACCAACTGAATGTGATGAAAATCAGGTGTTAAACATCCTTTAAATGAAGTGATGTCTTATATTTTAATTTGAGCTCATTTTGAACAAGTGTTTTAATATCTGATGCCTAGTAGACTCCATCAAGTAGTTAATTATGGACATCTAGCCCTGAGAACACAGGCACTCCAGCTATATACTTATTAGTTATATGGAAAATACAAACAGTAACCAGTGAACCAAGTCAACTCAAAACTGGAGGACAGCAGTTTTAACCAGAGCCATAAAGATGATTTAGTGAAACCTCCACATATGTAGGATGATAATCTATGTATTTTGGCTTTTAGATCATGTTTCCTTTCACACTGTATCATAATACTAGCCAAATTTGTCTCTTGTTGAGATCCCTGATTTACTGTTTTGCCCACATACTCTCTCGGCTTCTCTAAATATTACTTTATTCTCTCCTCCTATCAAAGTCTACTCTCAGGAACAGAGTACCTTCATTTATATAAAGAGTCTATTCTAGTTTTTCTCCTGAATCATTTTTTTAAGAGAAAATATTCAAATTAAAGAAGAGTTCTGTTTCCAGGTAAGTTAGAGAAACTATTTGAGGATTCTGGGGGAATAAAAACAGATTCTGGATTGAGGGAAAATACAGAATTCAACTATAGAATTCAAGAGGAGTTCTGTTTCCAGGTAATTTAGAGAAACTATTTGAGGATTCTGGGGGGGGGGGGGCGGGAAAGCAGATTCTGGATTGAGGACAAATACAGAATTTAACTATAGACTATGACTACCAGGGTAGGGATTGGACAATGACTATGACTACCAGGGTAGTGATTTTAAGGGAATACAGTATTAGAGGTTTTTGTGATGATGGAACTTTTCCTGGATGCTGATTGTGATGATAGTTACATAAATCTAAAATTCATAGAGGGGAAGTACCAACAAAATCAATTTTACGTATGCTGACTTAATATTTTAAGTGTAGTAAAAACATGGGAAAAATACGAATGAGGGAACTGAAGTCCCAAGTAATGAAAGAGCACTTCATCCTTAAATTAATTCAGTTTTTAGGTCAACCATATCCAGGCAATAATAAAAATTGTTAGAGGTATAAGAATTTTCAAAGAAGACTGCAGCCATATAAAAGTGGCCCACATTTTTTTTTGAATTGGGTATACATGGTACCGATAATTAGAGACTGGTAAACTTGATATTGTTGCAGTGTGATCTTAGGAGAAAAAAGTAAAATAACAGTAAATTGTGATTGATTACAAAAGGAAACTATCAGTGGTATTCTTTTATCTAGTTAGAACTATATTTCATATCAGAATAGTCTCAATTTCTTTTTTGATTTCTGGGCTGATAGGTCTGGGAACAACCATAGACAATGTCTATTGATTTAGCCTTCATAATAGATGTAAAGCTCACAGAAACCTACAGCATTCTACCATGGACAGAGATTCCTAGAGCATGAGGTCCAGGTCTCAGCACCACATTTTAAACAGAATAAATAAAGGCATGGGTACATTTAGAGTGATGGATTTGGAGAATTAGCAAAATCAAAATAAACCCAATAACAATTACCAATTAATAAGACTGTGGTAGGAGTAAACTCATTACCTGATGTCAGGTACGCAATATTGTTGACGTGTTCATAGAACTTTATAGCTCGCAGCACTCTCAAGACTTTGAGGACTGTTAATAACTTGCTCTAGGTTATAAAGTAAGTTTCCAAGTTAAACTAAACTGTTTTTTCCCATGACCATTCTACTAAATCTCGCTTAAAATAGGGATGATTAAGTAAATGGGTGTATTTAAACTATGGGAGGTGGTATTTACGGAGAGAAGATGAGGGCGTAAGAAAGCTGTCTTCAGGTATTTGCAGCACCTGAACATGGAGATGGATTTAGTTCTTCAAATCCTGATTCACTGAGAGGATGATTACCAAGTGACTTCATTATGTTAGCATTGGAAGCAGTAGGAATGAAATGAGAAATAATGTAGCAGCCTAATTCCAAGGGGGCAAAAAGAGGATAAAAACACAAGTTTTCTGAAATAGATCTACTAATATCAGGATTTACTTTTCCAAAAACTAAGATTACACAAAAACTAAGATTACACAAAAACAGATTTATCTACCTTTAAAAATTACTGGATTACCTACTGCTAGAAATGTAGATTTAAAAGGAAAGAATAAAAGCTACTTCCTTCCTTTTGAAGGTGAAAATAACTTTTTCATGGTTGTATAGTTTTTTAAGATGATACTAGTTGTGAAAGAGAGTGAGCACACCTAGCAGACCTAGAATTAGAATGCTAATCTTCATATTTATTTATTTCAAAAATACTCCTAAGAGACCTATTCTCTGCTAATAATTCATCGAAAGCCATGGACTGGATTAAATAAAATGAAGTGTCCCTGTAAATTACCTACGATTGCCCATGACAAAATAAAAGTTTGTAGTGTAGTTATCATTGTTTATAGTTTTAGAAAATGATAAGCCAAAAAATGCAAGAAAAAGTAATAAAACCACCACCAGTAGATCCTCAGGTACCCTGTATTCAAATTTTTAATAGCCTTATGTGAATAAATGTGAGAATATGAATCCAAATAATTAAATAATATCTGTATCACTGGAATTCAAAGTTGTTTAGATCATACATTTGTAAAGAATTTGTAAACAAAGTAGCCAATGGACCAAATAGAGTCAACACGTCTGTTCCCTAACATAGACCTATATTTGGAGAAGTCCGTTGAAAAGACCGTGTCACATTCCACTCTCACCCCAGGTCAGGACCCCATGGTGTCCTGAGCACTGTCATCAGCCAACAGTTCACTACGGTTATACCAGCTGCTACTGAAAGGAACTGCCTGTGGCCACCACAAGCCTCTTCACCTACCACCACAATGAATCCCAAAGCTTCAGGAGGGGGACACGCGAGCAGACCCTGGAAACGCCAGTCATTTATTCAAACTAGAAGTGCGCATCCATTTTTTACCTGAGCAGATATTAGGGGATCTTAAATGCTTGCCACTTCCATTCGCTGGAAACCTCCTGAGAATTTTAGTATCAGTGTGAACTCCTCCCTGAAAGCACATTTAAATTCAGCTCTTAATCTTAGCTCACAAAACCACATCCCTAATGGGTCATTTTGGCAGACAGGTGACCCTGCATCCTACTTCCCAAAACATACTTCAGAAGGCAGGAGGTTTCTAGATCTTGAATTCGTTGCCATCCCTCCTTCCTGGTTCCTTGAGGTATACTGCCCTGGCTCCTGGAGCCCTGGGCTCAGTGCCAGCACTGACCCAACCCGACATCTGTGCCCCAGGCGGGCGCAGTGCCAGGAGCAGGAGCAGGAGCTGAGCCTGGACAAACCGCTGTGCCCGTTGTCACAGAACTGATGGTCTAAGAGGGAAGGCAGTAAGCAAATAAATGTGCACGTAAATAACTGCAGATTGAAATACGTATGCCAAAGGAAAGGAGTAGCTTGTCCAATGGGAGAATCTAAGAAAAAAAAACTAAAAAGCTGATAGCTCTGTGTTTTCAGCAGTTAACTAGGTGAGGTGTTCATCTGGTTAGGGAGGTAGGGTTGGTTCTGACCCAGCAGAAAACCTGAGCAGAGGATTCATGGAAGGAGGGAAGATTTTTTTAATTCTAAAAAAATTAAGTATTTAAAAATGTTTTAAAAATATATATGGGTTAGAGTGGACTTACTGATATTCTACTATAAAGCTATTGTGACTAGTAATAGAAGAAATTATAGCATTGAGGAGGAAAAAGTGGCCACAGTAGGTGCTAAGGGCCGGGAGAGGGAAGAGATGTGATGAGGGGGCATTTTGGGGACTTTGAGTTGTCATAAATGATTTTGGAGGGTCAGGTGCTGGACTTTACATATCCTGCCTTAACCCACTGAATGTACTGGGGGAGAGTGTGAACTACAGGGTGAACTATTATCTATGCGGTGCAGCAGTGCTCCAAAATGCATTCACCGAGTGCGATGAGTGTGCCGCAATGATGGGGGAGGTTGGTTGGTGTGGGAGCAGTACGGTGAGGGGGTGGGGGAGGGGGTAACGGGAACCTGTTACATTTTTTAATGTAACATTGTTCTGTGTGTGATGTATATATCTTCCAAAAAATACAATTTACAAAAATGATGGGGTAGGGGTGGGGAAAGGAGTATATGGGAACTTCTTATGTGTTTTATGTTTTTTAATGTAACATTCTTTGTGATCTATTAACTTTAATTTAAAAAGTGTAAAAATAAAAAAAATAAAAATAAACCTGAAAAAGAAAGAAGGAAATGAAGGAAACGTCATGGCTGCAGCTCGAGAAGGAGGCGGCCGGCTGCAGTCCTGCAGGCCCTGGTGGACTCTCGAAGGACACAGCCCCTCTCATCAGAGTGGGGAGTTGTCGAAGGGCTTCAAGGTACAAGTGGCTGACAGTCTGTCCTTTGCCTTTTTCCACCAGATACGCAGAAGATGTTGGAAGCTTGTCATGGGAGGCTGTGGGTATGGGAAGGAGTAAGCATGACAAAGAATACTATGTAAATATGTAGGAGTACAATTTGTGTAAATACATTTATTAACAAGCAAATAAAGTAATCCTTACTCTCAAAAACATCTGCTGCTTCAAAATCTGAGTGCCCATGGACTCTACAAAAAGTGTATTTGCATAATCTGAAGAAGCGCGTTGATGTATTACATTTCTGGAGCCCTCGAGGGCCCTTCCCAGGGGTCTAGCTAATGGCACCAGTTGCTTCTTTCCAACCAGGCACACTCCATAAACACTGTGGCTAATATGTCTGCCCAAGGTCTAAATATCTGAAGAGTGAAGCTGAAATTTTGCCAGTATTCCTGTGGCTCTAAGGCTGCCTGAAGTTAACTGTGACAAACTAGCCATTTTAGTGAATCATCTGAGCAGTAGCCTCAGCAGCACTGGTGCAAATTTTTTCAAATTGACATGAAGGAAGTCATAGATCTCTGAGCTGAAACATGCTATTGTAGTTTTCTGTGTGCCAAGAAAGCTAAAGAAAATAAGTGTAGCAAGCCAGCGTGAATGCAGAATTCACAGCAGAGCATGAATATACGAGCTTCGCTTGCAGGATGGAGGATGGATATATCTACATTTACAGGAGGCTGGATTCTTGCAATGGGTTTTAAGTAATCTTAAAATCTATGGTTCATACTGGGAAATGGTAAGAAAACTTCAGGAAACAAAACAGGAGGAATGTTCATACTAAATGTACAAAGGGCAAGTGACAGAAGTGACCTAAAAGCTAAATTGTCTGCAGTGTCGCATGAATTACCTCAGTTAATAGTCATACCAGTTCTTGAAAGAGGTGGTACTATTATCTCTGTTTTACAAATGAGGCTATTGAAGAAGTAAAGTAATTTGCCCAAGTAACAGAATTAGCAATTTATTCAGTTAGAGTCTGAGTTATGAATTAAGCTTAACCACAGTTAAAGTTGGACCCCGACTGCAGAAAGTGACCCCAAAAAAGGGAGACTCCCTTTCTGGAATATAGGAGACTTTCGGTTTAAAAAGATAGATTAAATACTGCAATTTGTTAAATTAGAAGTATCTACATTTAAGTAGCCTCCTCCTAAAACTTATTTACAGACTCAAAGTAACTGCAAAACCTGTTGTCAGTGAGAAAATGAGGGGAGACCTTGGACTGCCTACTGCCGATTGCACTCAGATACTAGGCCCCTAAGGCAGCATTTAGTAATGCACATTTTTCAGGGAAAGGCAAAAATCCAAGGATGGCGCTATGCTGTACCTAAAAAAAATAAAGGATTTTGACAGTGTTACTTGACAAAAGCTAAAAATAAAAAACAAAAAAAAAGAGGGAGTTTTTTGCCACAGGAGGCACTTATTAAATATTTGGCTAAAGCACCACAAATTTAAAGTTCCGACGAAGTAAGTATGGGTCAAATTCTAAGGTCTGTCTTTTTCACCAAGTGAAAGACCTCCATTATCTGCTTGTTTTCCACAGAAATCGTGCCTCACCCTCAATCTGACTCCTACTGGCTAAGTTTATCTATTTGCCCTTTATAACCTTTCTTGATTCTCTTTGTCTTTGTTATTCTCCACTTGCCTCCCATTCCCCAGCTTCCACATGTACCCAAATACATGCTTAGTTTACTTAATCTTTAATATGATTTGTTAATTCCATTACATGCATGCTGCATATTTTCTCTCCTTAGATTTGAGTGTTTACCACTCTTCTACCCACCCCTGCCTCTCTCACTCTTCCCATTTGTAGCAGTTTGATATTACTGGTGAATTCCAAAAAGAAATATTGGATTGTGTTTGTAAACTATTCTTGTCTTCTGGGTGTATAGATATATTAGGGTGTGTTGGATTTGGAGGTTTTACTTTACTTGATGAAATAATGACTAAGCCTTTGATTGGGCCACTTCAGTAGATGTTGAGTCCCCGCCCCCTCGGTGGATGGGAACTCACAGAGAAACTGCACCGCAGAGAAGGGAGGTTGGAGTTTTCATATTGGAGCCCGGGAAGTAAGCACACAGAGGAGCAGAACAGCTGAGCCCAGAGAGAATCTAGCCACGGGGAGAGAGACAGAGCCGGTATCTGATAGTCAACAGCTGGCCTTGTGGAGCAAGCAGGGCAGCTGAGCCTGGAGAGAAACAAGCTCCAGAAAGCGTGGAACCCAGGAAGCCTGAACCCTCACAGATGTCAGCAGCCATCTTGCTCCAACACTTGGCGACAGACTTTGGTAAGGGAAGTAACTTATGCTTCATGGCCTGGTAACTGTAAGCTTCTACCCCAAATAAATACCCTTCATAAAAGCCAGCTGATTTCTGGTATTTTGCAGCAGCATCCCTTCGTCTGACTAATACACCATTATGCCGATAACTTACCATTTCAAGAAAGTCTTCCTGGACCAATCTGAAGGAATCTGTTGTAACTATTCTAGTAGAGGGTTGTAGAGAAGAAATAAATCAGGCCAATAAATATATTTCTTCTTTCTCCTTTCAGTAGGCCTCTGAAATAGAGAAAATTAGAATATCTGTGTACCAGTACTTGCATTCAGGTACACTACACACAAGCCAGTCACACACAGACATGAGCCAGAGAGAAGCATCCTGTTTAATTATACAAGTTGGGTTTTTTTATTTTTTATTTTTGGTGTTTTTAACCAACTATTAATTAACTGATATGAATGGAAAATGTGTCATTAATAATTTAACACAAGTATTAGTTATTGGGGTTCTGGAAAACTAGTGAAACAGTTGTGCAAATATGTCCCTCAGAGAACGTGTAGACCTGCCGGAGGTAAAGAAAATGCAGCAAAGGGCTAATTTGGGGTCACACTCAAAACTTATTTATGATAGAAGTTAGAAGAGCAACGACCTCTGGGGGTGAGCAATTCCTGTGAAAACGGACTGGGAAGCCAGGGAAGGCCTTGTGCAGGTTGGGTCTCCTGACCTTGGCAGTTGTGTGTGTGCCTGTGTAACTTCCTCGAGTTTTGCACTTAAGATACGTGTGCTTTACGGTATGTAAGTTATTTTTCAAGAAACATTTTTTAAGTTATCAAAAATAAAGACCCATAAGGTAGGTTTACTATCAGGTATTAATTTCCTACTATGTCAGGTAATCTACATATTTTTCTTAAGCTCTTTGATGTTCTGGAAAAGTATATATAGTCCTTCTCTCTCTCTTTTTTTTTTTTTTGAGGTACCAGGGCCAAGGATTGAACCTGGGACCTCATAAGTGGGAAGCCAGCACTCAACCACTGAGCCACATCGGCTCCCCTGAGCTGGTCTTCCCATTTGTTTGCTTGTTGTTTTGTTGTTGTTGCTGTTGTTTGTATCTAGGAGGCATCAGGAACTGCACCTAGGACCTCCCATGTGAGGAGTAGGAGCTCAACCACTTGAGCCACATCCACTCCTTGTCCTCTTCTTTTAATGAGAAATTATTGTTTAAAAAAAAGCTCATTTTATAAAGTCAACATGGAAAGAGCTAGTTGTTAATGTATTAAAATCTCAAAAATAAAAAGATAACCAAGGTTGCTCCCACCAGTAAAGCATGGTGAAGGAAATTATGCCCATCAATTTCTCTCCCATTCTTTTACCCCAAGCCTCAGGCACAAGCTGAGAGCAGTTCATTTGTATCTAAGAAGGAAGATATCCCTTGTAGGAAATTAGGTATATATTCAAATATTCACTGACTATCTACTATAAGCAAAGGTAAATCCAAATTTAGGGACTTATAGTTAATAGAAGTACAGATGACTATTTAAAATAAAATGAATACATTTATGAATGCACAATTATTTACAGTCTATACTTATTTATGAGAGGGGAGATTATAATAAATTATAGAATTTAGCAATATTAAAAAACATCACAAATCTGGGGAAAAATTAATTAATTGCCTGACAACACCTCTAACATATATATTTGTCTGGATTTTCATCTGCATACTCTTTGCCAAAACTATTATGATATCTTTTGTAGAAAAATAAAAGATAATTCTTGCCTCCAACATTGTTGTCTGAAATGTGTTATTTATCAATAAATGCTTAGCACTGTTTTTTGTTCTTCATAACTTACAGGGAATATGAATTACATTTACTGGATTGTAAAACTGGGGGGATGCTCTAAAGTGTGCTTTGAATATAAGCTGTAAGATTTTAGAATACTTCAATTATCTTGTGTGCTTGCTATCTGAAGTATTTTTTAAGTGATATTGAATACCTAGTTTGTTGTCAGTGTCCTCACTGCACTGGCCTATTTTAGCTTTAGGTTATCTTGCTCAATGTCAGTGTTTTGTTTCATATGATCAGGAGATTGAAAATATTTCCAGTGGGTTCGTATGCTCTAATCCTCTTAATTTATTGGCTTATCAAACATCAAGAGTTTATTCACCAGGCAAAGCTCATCTCTTTCTCTTAATGTGTTACTGAACTCGTATGATCTGTTATTTTGGTTAAAATTTATACCAAAATATTGCCATGTTTCCATTGTTTTTTTTAAACTCATCTTTATACTTTTCCATAATGCTCCTTTTATCTGAATTTTCTGTTTAGTTAATTGTTGGATACACATGTACTACTTAGGGTTTGGCTGGTAAATGAAAGACCATAAACGTTTTCTTCCTGTGTCCACGCAGGCGTCGGCCCTTTCTCCCGTGCTTGACTGACCTGCCCGCGTCCTGGGCATCTGAGCAGCGGCTCCTCCGCTCCCGCGTGAATCCGCCGGTGGCAGGTGCAGGAGGCTGAGTCAGGAAGCCCCCAGGGCACTTGTCCTCAGCCTCAATCCACGTGCCAGGCAGGACCCAGGTGCATGGAGGACCTCCTGAAGGCGCTACCTTTAGTTAAGGGGTTGCCCGACGGAATATGGGACCCCTTACTCCAGATCCCTGGAGAGTTTTAGGGGCGGGATAAATTCAGATACAGAGAAGCTCCAGGGAGGAGCGAGAAGTCAGCGAGCACAGGCAGAGCAGACGCAGGAGAAGTGGGCAAAAGCCTGGAGAGGGCGCGGGCCTGGCACTGCAGGGAGGGCACCGCCTGGGCAGGGCGTGGCCTGGCCAGCCCCTGGCCTTGGACTTCCAGCCTCAGTGACCTGGAACCTTCAGCCCCATTGTGCAGCCAGCGGGCGGCCTTTGTCCTGCGGCCCGGCAAGCCGCGAGCCATGCGCTTGTGTTCCTAAAAGCTCTTCTAATGCCAAGAGGACTGGGAATGACTCAACCGTACAGGAAAGTGACTCCGAAGTAAGGGAAGATATTCTACAAAGTCAAATGAAATAATTCAGCAAGTGAACCTGCCCTCAGCTCAATGGTAAAAGTGCCTGCGGCCCTCCAGGTCACCTAGCTAAAAGGGCAGGACACGTGTGCTGAGATGAACGTGGGGAAGAGGCAGGCGTCTTACTGGTAGTGGATAAAATAGCTTCCTTTTGTAAATTTTACAAAATCGCGTAACCTTGTGACTTAACCATCTATTCTCAAATTTCTGAAGACTTCCTATTGTCAAAATGAACCTGTAGCACAGGTGTCTGGGCTCCTTCCCTGGAGGTTCTGATTGGACAGGCTTAGAGAAGGCTCCTGGATGGTTCCATGAGTGTCCAGGTGATTCCTGTCCTTAGAAAGGTTTGAGCACTACCGCAGCCTCCACCAGGGACAGGTGAAGCGTAACACACGCGGCTACGCCTTCGTTGCACACCAGTGGCATGTGATTCTAACTAACCTGATATGCAATCTGATTCACTGAGGCTACCACGTGTTTGTGCTTTTAGCATCAGAACCTGGGCGCGCTGGGAAGTTCTGCAATTGCTGAGGAAAGTGCCGGGGACCACATCCCTGGAGAGAAATGCTGCACTTTATGTGACTATCATAATTAAATGCATCCATCTTTGCATGCCTATTTACAACAATTACTGCTACAAAATTGTTCTCAATCTCCTATCCCGTGTATTTCAGGACCTAGAAGTGATGTGAGCATCTTTGTTCCCTGATGCTGTTTCTGAATTAGTCAGAGTTCAGTCTGGGAGCACAACCTCTGCAGTTGCCAAGATTGATTACAGGAATCAGATCACACACAAATGTTAAGGAGGAGGTGGAGAAGAAAGTTTCTGGAGGGAGGAGTGAGAGGATCAGACAAAGCTACGAGCCAGTTCTAAGTGATGGTGCAGGTGGACCAGGGAAGCTTATAGAAAAATCAGAGGGGCCATACACACCCAGTACCAAAGATGGAAGTGCAAAGAGGGAGCTTGTCCACAGGAACCTCCTACCTCCACGGCGCTACCATCCCTGCATCTGAGGCTCCTGCTGGCCAGCTGACCCAGGCGTCAGAAGGGGAGCCAGGTGTGAAGTGGGGGACGATGAGGATAAGCCGACCCAAGGGCACCTCAGGGGTGGCCTTCAGCTGCTCTGAGCACAGTGGCTTCTAGGGGTGAAGTCTGCATGCATCACATCGGCCTTCCAGATAGCGTGCACGTTCATCTTTGGGCTGAGTTTAAATCTAGAACCATCCAGGGACAGGGAGTCTAGGAAATACACCAGCCCAAACCACCTTGATATAGCACAATACGCTTCACTGAGGCTCTTGAAGAAATCCCTGTTCATTAGTGAATCCATGGAAATTTGTTAGTAAGTGGTATGCTGATGAATGTTTAAATGCCTGCGTGGTAGAAAAAAAATAAGTAAATAATCAAGACTTCATTTATAGTTTCTGCCAAGCTCTATCTAAAAAATACTTCTTCCAAGGTCAATTTCAAGCATTACTATGATGTCCCTGAATGCCAGGTTAGGAAGAGGTGCTAAAATTTGTGTCTCCTTAACTAGTATGAACCAGTTGCAGCCCTCCTGTTTACTGATGACAGCAGGTATACTTCTTTATCACTCTTCCTTGACTCAATTTAAGAATTAGCAAGAGGAATACAGGTTTTTCTCCTTCTACCCACTCTGCTGCGTTAAGACAGTTCTCAGTGACTTAAAAATCCATAGATCCTCCATTTTTCTTGATCTGTTTTTCAGGACAAATATTCATTCCTTCGCTCTAATTCAGTACTCAACTCATGATCATACCATTACATATGTGTGTGTATATATATGTAATATATATTTATATCATGCACACATATATACACACATCATTACATATAAAGACATATGTATCTATATTATACATGTGGTGTATATATGGGGACATTTCTCCTCCACAGAAATGGCATGGCCTGTAGTTGTAACTTAATACATTTTGAAGTCCACTGTGCTGGGCCTAGACTAAGCCCTTTTAGTTTAGAGATTTGTGTTTATCAGGAATAGGAAATTGTATTGAATTAATCTATGATACTCTGGCTATCTGTTTCTCTCTTCATCTCTCTTCCTAAAACTCTTGCCTCTGTGCTGTAATCGATTTTTTGAAACTCTATTTTCCAAGGAAATTATTCCTTTCATTTAGGTCTTGGAAAGCATTTGAATAGAGTTAGTTTTAATTAGTCTCATACTTTTACTCTGAGTAATAAGTCTTTGAAATTATTTTTCACAGTTTCCTAATTTGAGTTATATAAATTTATTTCTGAGTAAAGTAATATATCCATTTGACAAACAAAGCAATTTAGTAACCAGCATGAAGCATTCATGTACCTACTTAATATATTCAGATACTAATTGTATGGTTTATAAGTGAAATCATTAGGTTCAAAACACATCTGGCTAATTGTGTTTTTTTTTAACTTCTGCCCTTTAAAATTTGTTGTGAATATTTATTAGCAGTTAATGAGTGTCTTCAAAAATGCACTTGAAAAATCACTTTTTTGCTTGACATGTTTTTTATTTTTATTTTGAATTTTACTTTTAAAATGTGTGTCTCTTTAAATAGTCTGCTGAATTTTGTAAGATCATGGTATTGCCTTATATTATCAGAATCATCAAGATGCCCAGGTTTTCATTCATTTAAAATCTTTATTTTTTAGCCATCATTTGCCAGATTATGGAAATTTATAATGTCAATTTAAACTCTAAATCTATGGCAACAAAGATCTGGAAATTCTGTTTCCAGAAAAATATGCAGAGTTAATAATGCAGACAAGGCTCTTTGCCTTAGTACCAACCACTTGGATGGCTGCTCTCATAATTTTGTAGTAAACTTATTTTCTATCTCTCTATTTCCAAGTTTTTTCATTCATTTGTTCCAAAGTTTCATAAATAAGTTTCAGATACTTCGTGTGAAATTACGTAAACCTTTGCAATCTGAGGAGAAACATATTGGGAAAGTGTATTATTTCTCTTGTAATCACCTAACACCCATTCTCTTTGTTCCCTCTTTCTGAAAGTCCTATCAGTTAGGTGTAGGAGAGCTAATTGATCCTCACTGAAAAATGAGGAAGTAGGTTATAGATTCTTTAATCTTCTTCTTGTCCTAAAAATGTGTTGTTGTGTTTTTTTCCTAGTAAGAAGCTAAAACTAGAAGTACAATAAAATTTCACATGTAACAAAATCTCTAAATAAAAGCATTGAGGATTATATCCCATTCCCCCTCCGTGCTCTGAGAGCCGGGGCCTCGACTGGGCGGAGAGTGTGGATCTGCCCCAGTGCCTGGAATGACGGGCTGCCTCCAGCAGGCGTGGAGGACACAGCATCAACCCACAGACGACACGAAGACTTTGGGATCTAATGGAGCTTTCCCTGATATGTTTCAGACTTGCTGTTTTCCTTCTAATTTCTTCCTTCTGCAATGCAAACATCTGTCCTAAGACTAGTCCCATCATTGTGTGTTGGAAGCAAATATGTTGTTTTCCAGGTTTCACAGGTCTATCCACAAAAGGAAAGGAAGTTTGCTCCAGCATGGACCATACCTATAACTGATTTTTTCAAAATATGTTTTTTTAAGGAAGTTTTGAACTTATAAAACAATCATGCACATGTGTGGAATTCCCATACAACACCCCTCCCCCAATACACTACATTGTTGTGGAACATTTGTTACAGATTTTGAGATATTATCAGACTATTAAGACTAACTATGATCCATAGCACATATTTGGCATACTTTTTCCATCTCTCCTATTATTAACACAGTACATCTTTGGCATGACGCGAGAGTTTTACAGTATCGCTGTTAACTATAGTCCATAGGTTACACTAATTGTACTTTTCCCAAGCTTCTCCACATTCTCACCTCCTTGCAGTAGTGATGTACACTTGTTCTAGTTTACAGGAGGGCATTCTTGCATTTGGACTATTAACCACAATTCTCATCCACCTCTGGGTTCACTATGTCATTCAGTCCCTAGACTATTCTCTAGGTTTCTTTCAATTGACATTTACATCCCTAGACTATGCTTTTCAGCCACATTCCCACTTAAAAAACAGCTTCATTAGTTCTACTCACAGTAATGTGTTACCATCAACTTCATCCATTTCCACATTTTTACAGTCAAGTTAATTAAAACAAAACCTTCTACATATATTAAGCATCAGTATACCTTCTCAGGCTTCCTCTTATCTCCTAATAACCTACACTCTAGGTTTTAATCCGTGTGATTATTCTTCGTATTTAGTTCATGTTAGTGAGACCATGCAACATTTGTCCTTTTGTGCCTAGCTTATTTCAATTAGCATAATGTTCTCAGGGTACATCCATGTTATCACTTCTGTCCCAATTTCATTTATTCTTATAGCAGCATAGTAGTCTATCATATGTATATAATTAGGAATAAACTTGTTTATCCATTCTTTCATTGATGGGCACTTGTGTTGTTACCACTTTGGGCAACTGTGAATAAAGCTGCTATGGACATCGGTGTCTGTGTCACAGTTTTCAGTTCTTCTGGAAATATTCCTAGTGGAGGAAGTGCTAGATCATTCGGCAGTTCTATATTTAGCTTCCTGAGGAACCAGTAAACTGTGTTCCACAGAGGCTGCACCATATTACAATGCCACCAACAGTGAAGGAGTATTCCTATTTCTCCACATGCTCTCCAGCACTTACTGTTTTCTGTTTTTTAAATAATGGTCATTCTGTGCAGGGTGAGGTGTTATTTCATTGCTGTTTTGATGTGTGTTTCCCTGATAGCTAGGAATATTGAACATTTTTTCATGTGCTTTTTTGGCGATTTGTATTTTCTCTTTGGAGAAATGTCTTTTTAAGTCTTTTGCCCATTTTAAAAATTGGATTGCTTGCTCTTTTATTGTTGAGTTGTATAATCTCTTTATATGAATGGAGATCAAACCCTTATTAGATATGTGGTTTCCAAATACTTCCATTGAATGGGCTGCCTTTTTACTTTCTTGATGAAGTCCTTAGAATCACAGAAGTATTTTTGTTTGAGGAGGTCCACTTATCCACGTTTTCTTTCATTGCTCATGCTTTTGGGGCAAGGTTTAAGAATCCACCACCTACCACCAGTTCTTGAAGATGTTTCCCTACATTTACTTCTAGGAGCTTTTGAGTTAATTTTTTTGTATAAAGTGTGAGATAAGGGTCCTCTTTTTTACTTTTGGATATGGATATCCAGTTCTCCCAGCACCATTTATTGAATAAATTGTTCTGCCCTGGCTGGGTGGGTTTGACAGCCTTTCAAACACCACTTGGCATAGATATGATGGTCTGTTTCTAAACTATCAGTTCTGTTCCATTGGTCTATGTGTCTATCTTTATACCAGTACCATGCTAATTTTTTTTTTACTTTAGCTATGTAATAAATTTATAGTTCAGAAGTGAGAGTCCTCCAACTTTGCTCTTCATTTTTAAGATGTTTCTGGTTATTTGGGGCCCCTAACTCTTCCAAATAAATTTGATAATTGTATTTTCTGTTTCTTTAAACAATTTTTTTGGGATTGCACTGATCTGTGTATCAATTCGGGTAGAAATGACATCTTAATAATATTTATTCTTCCAATCCATGAGCATGGAATGTTCTTCAATTTATTTTTTAAGTTTTGTTTATTTGTCTGTTTTTACCAAGGCATTGTAGTCTCCTAGATATAAGTGCTTTATATCCTTGGTTAAAAACTTAACCTAAATATTTGATTCCTTGGTCACTATTGTAAATGGAATTTTTTTCCTGACTTCCTTCTCTGATTGCACATTACTAGTGTATAGAAACACTACGGATTTTTGCATATTAATCTTGCATCCTGCCCCTCTGCTGAAATTGTTTATGAGTTCTAGCAGCTTTGTTACAGGTTTTTCAGGACTTTCTAGGTATAGGAGCATATCATCTCCACATAGAGATCTTGATGCCATTTATTTCTTGTTGTTGGCTGATTGGTCTAGCTAGAACCTCTAGCACTAAATTGAATAAGAGTGGTGACAGTGGGCATCCTTGTCTTGTTCCTGGTCTCTGCAGGAAAGTTTTCAGTCTTTCACCATTGAAGAAAATATATGGCCTTTACCATGTTTAGAAAGTTTCCTTCTATCCCCATTTTTGTAGTACTTTTATCAAGAAAAGATGGTGCATTTTATCAAATGTCTTTTCTGTGTCAATTGATAAGATCACGTGATTTCTCTTCTCTGGTTTATTAATGTAGTGTATTATGCTGACTGAGTTTCTTGTGTTGAACCAAACTTGGATGCCTTGTATAAAGTCCACTTTGTCATGATGAATAATTCTTTTTAATGTGTTGTTGGATTTAATTAGCAAGTATCTCCCTAGGGATGCGGTTTCCTTCAGGTCTCCCGCTAGCAAGACCCGGCCTCCGCACACCTGCCCGCCGCCAGTGACACCCTGCACCGCTGGGCCTCGGTCTCCCAGCCGCGAGCCCAACTGGCCGCGGAGCCGGGCTGCCAGGACCAGCGCCTCTGCTCGCCGAGCCCTCGTGTGCCCTCGTGCCCCGAGCACAGATCCCGGCCCACGGGCCCTGCCGTCCCCCCCCCCCCCCCCCCCCCGGGGGAAGGAGTCCCCAGGGTGCTGCTGGGGCCAGAGGGGCACGGGCCAGAGGCCTCGCGGGCAGCGGACCGGCGGGTGTCAGCCGTGCAGGGCAGGGAGCTCTGCCCCGAGTGGGCCCGGGTGGCGGGTGCTGGTGTTCGGCTGGACCAGGCGCGGAAGGCACCGGCCCGGGACCCGGGCTCAGCCAGGTGGGACCCGGGCTCAGCCAAGTGGGTCCCGGGCTCAGCCAAGTGGGTCCCGGGCTCAGCCAGGTGGCCCCCGGTCTGCCTCCGCCTCCGCCGGCGGTGTGTCCAGGCGCCTTGGGCTCTGAATGCCGCCAGCCCCGTGCAGGAGAAGCGATGGGCCCTGGGCACGTGTGCTAGTGTCCGTGCGTGCGTGCGCCTGTGTGTCTGCTTCGCGGGCTCCGGACCGTGTCCCGTTGGTCGGCACTGGCCGAGGGAGAGCGCCGCCCGCTTCCCCGCTGCCCGAGAGGCCACAGGGCGTGGGCGGCTGGTTGGGTGGGGCCTGTCGCCTGGGCTCAGGGGGCCACAGGAAGTCTGTGGCATGGGGCCCATCGGCGTGGTGCCAGGCAAGGCAGGGAAAGGCGAGAAGGGGCAGGCCCGGTGTGCACGGTTCCAGGGCACGGGCCAGAGGCAGGGCCGGCCGGACGCCGACAAGTCTAGCGGGCCTGGGCTGTTGGGCCCAGGCGCAGTGGGCGCGGGCTCCTGCGTGCCCCAGCCAGGTGTGGGTTGGTGCGGGGCTGCGAGCTCCAAAAAAGGACTGGGTGGCCGCTGCCTGCGTGGCTGCCTGCGTGGCTGCGCCGCCAGGGAAGGGCGCGCGCGGGTTGGGGTGGGGGGCCAGGGGCCCAGGGCCTGCATACCTGCCCCTGAGGGCTGCGGGGAGCGGGGCTCGGGACGGGCAAAAGGAGCGCGAGCGAGAGGTGGAGAGGGGCGGCGCGTGGCAAAAACCTACAGCACCCAGTATTCCCAGGCGATCTCCCATGCAAGCACTAAGCAGGCCCGACCCTGCTTAGCTTCTGAGATCAGAGGAGATCAGGCGCGTTCAGGGTGCTATGGCCCTCCACGCCGGCTGCTGCTGCCAGCAGCCTCAAGAGCCCGCTGCGCGACGCCGCGCTGCCAGCCTTCCGCTCCCGCCCCGCTCCCGCCCCGCTCCCGCCCCGCTCCCGGAGGCTGAGGGCGGCCGCCTCCGGGCCCTCCGCCACCGCCCTGCCCGCCCGCCGCTCTGGCACTACCTGGCCTCGAGCCCCAGCTCCCCCGCACGCCACTGGCTCCCGGTACCCCCGCCGCTCGCCTGCCCACACGTCACCGGCCCCTGCTCCGCCCTCGGGCCCACGGCGTGGCACCCGTGCCACCGACGGCTCAGTCGGTGACGGCGCCCTGCGGACCCCCGACCGCCACGCGCACCCCTGGTACCAGGCCGGCCGGCCCCCGACTCTCCCGCAGCGACCACCTCAGGCGCGAGCGCCGGCGCCCCTTGCCGGCCGGCCCTGCCTCACCACCCCGCGCCCGGGCCAAGCACCTGCCACCACGCCCAGCCGGCGCCCCTGAGCCGGTACCGCCCCGGCCCAGGAGGCGGGGCCAGCCCCAGCCCCGGCCTGCCGCCCACGCGCCCGCACGCCTCCGGCCCCCCACACACGCGCACACACGCCCCCACCACGCACGCCTTACCCCCGGAACTCGGGCCCTGGGCCCTCGGCCGTCGCAGCGGGTCCTCGCATCCAGACCTCGCGCTCCCGGCCGCGCGCGGGGCTCTGCCCTCGGCAGCCGGGGCCGCCCCCAGGAGCCACGCCCACCCGGAGGGCGGGGTCGTCCCGCATGCCGCCCGGCCTTCACGCCCCACAGCCGCGCCGTGCGCGGGAGAGGCCGCTCTCCCTTGGAGCGGCGGCCACGAGCCGGCGTCGGATGCGGGCGGCCGCGCTGGCTGCAAACGCCCACCGTGGAGCCAGGTGGAGAGCGGCAGGTGGCCGGATCGGGGCCAGGCTGTCCGCAGGCCTGCGCAGCTGGGGCCAGAGCACAGGCCCTTGCACCTGGCACTGGGGGCTGCCCAGCCGCAGCAGGAGGTCCGGAAGAGCAAGCAGCAGAACCGCACCCGGGCCGCGGCGGTGGGCGTGGCCTCGGTGCCCGCGCACCTGCGCCTGGGCCCTGCCGGGCTGCCGTGGGCACGGGCCTCTCCTCCCAGAGGCCCTGGGCCGCAGAGCTGGGCCCCGGGCCCGCTGCCCTGCCACCCCGAGGCCCTCCAGGCGTCCGGCCTCAGCCGGCCTAGGCCTCGCTGTCGCCAGCGCCTGCTGACGGCGGAGCTCGCCCAGCTCCTGCAGATGCGCCTGGCGGGAAGCGAGGGCGACACGGCCGCCGGCTCGGCCAGACCTTCCAGAAGGCGCCTGGGCGCTTGCCGCCGGCGGGAGGGACCCTTGCAACCCGCGCCGCGCGCCCCGTGGGGGAGATCCCCTCGGGAGGCCGCTTCCTTCAGGTCTCCCGCTAGCGAGACCCGGCCTCCGCACACCTGCCGGCCGCCAGTGACACCCTGCACCGCTGGGCCTCGGTCTCCCAGCCGCTAGCCCAACTGGCCGCGGAGCCGGGCTGCCAGGACCAGCGCCTCTGCTCGCCGTGCCTTCGTGTGCCCTCGTGCCCCGAGCACAGATCCCGGCCCACGGGCGAGGCCCCGGGCTGCTGCTGGGGCCAGAGGGGCACGGGCCAGAGGCCTCGCGGGCAGGACACCGGAGGGTGTCCGCCGGGCAGGGCAGGGAGCTCTGGCCTTAGCGGGCCCGGGTGGCGGGTGCTGGTGCTTGGGCTGGACCCGGCGGGGAAGGCACCGGCCCGGGACCCGGCTCAGCCAGGTGGGACCCGGGCTCAGCCAGGTGGCCGCCGGTCTGCCTCCGCCGCCGCCGGCGTTGTGTCCAGGCGCCTTGGGCTCTGAATGCCGCCAGCCCCGTGCGGGAGGAGCGATGGGCCGCGGGCGCACGTGCCAGTGTGCGTGCGTGCGTGCGTGCGCCTGTGTGTCTGCTTGGCGGGCTCAGGACCGTGTTCCGTTGGTCGGCACAGGGGTACCGACCGCACTGGCCGAGGAAGAGCGCTGCCCGCTTTCCCGCTGCCCGAGGGGCCAGGGATGTGGGTGGCTGGTTGGGTGGGGCCTGTCTCCTGGGCTCAGGGGGCCACGGGAAGTCTGTGGCATGGGGCCCATCGGCGTGGCGCCAGGCAAGGCAGGGAAAGGCGAGAAGGGGCAGGCCCGGTGTGCACGGTTACAGGGCACGGGCCGGAGGCAGGGCCCGCCGGACGCCGACAGGTCTAGCGGGCCTGGGTTCTTGGGCCCAGGCGCAGTGGGCGTGGGCGCGAGCCCCTGCGTGTCCCAGCCAGGTGTGGGTTGGTGCGGGGCTGCGAGCCCCAAGGAAGGGCTGGGTGGCCGGCGACTGCGTTGCTGCCTGCGTGGCTGCGCCGCCAGGGAAGGGCGCGCGCGGGTTGGGGCGGGGGCCGGGGGCCGGGGGCCTGCATACCTGGCCCTGACAGCTACGGGGAGCCGGGCTCCGGGCCGGCAAAAGGAGCGCGAGGGAGAGGGAGGGGGCGGCACGTGGCAAAAGCTTAGAGCACCTGGTATTTCCAGGAGGTCTCCCATCCAAGCACTAACCAGGCCCGACCCTGCTTAGCTTCCAAGATCAGACGAGATGGGGCGCGTTCAGGGTGCTATGGCCCTCGACGCCGGCTGCCCCAAGAGCCCGCTCCACGCCGCCGCCCTGCCCACCCGCCCGCCGCTCTGGCCCTACCTGGCCTCGGGCCCCACCTCCCCCGCACGCCACTGGCTCCCAGGACCCCCGCCGCTCGCCTGCCCTCACGCCACCGGCCTCGGCCCCGCCCACGGCGCGGCCCCCGCGCCACAGACGGCTCAGTCCGCGGACGGCGCCCTGCAGACCCCCGACCGCCACGCGCACCCCCGTTGCCAGCCCGGCCGGCCCCCGACTCTCCCGCAAAGACTCGCCTCAGGCGCGAGCGCAGGCGCCGCCTGCCTGCCCGCCCGCCGGCCCGGCCTCAGCACCCCGCGCCCGGGCTAAGCACCTGCCACCAGTCGGCAACCCAGAGCCGGTACCTTCGCGCCCAGGAGGCGGGGCCAACCAGGGCCCGGCCTGCGGCCTCCCCGCCTCCACTCACACACGCCCGCACCCCGAACGCCTTCCCCCCGGAGGTCGGGCCCTGCGCCCCGGGCCGTCGCAGCGGGTCCCCGCGTCCAGACCTTGTGTTCCTGGCCGCGCCGGGCTCTGCCCTCGACCGGCGGGGCCGCCCTCAGGACCCACGCCCACCAGGAGGGCGGGGGTCGCCCCGCACGGTGCTCGGCCTTCCTGCCACACAGCCGCGCCGTGCGCGGGAGTGGCCGCTCTCCCTTGGAGCGGCGGCCACGAGTCGGCGTCGGATGCGGGCGGCCGCGCTGGCTGCAAACGCCCACTGCGGAGCCAGGTGGAGAGCGGCAGGTGGCCGGATCGGGGCCAGGCTGTCCGCAGGCCTGCGCAGCTGGGGCCAGAGCACAGGCCCTTGCACCTGGCACCGGGGGCTGCCCAGCCGCAGCGGGAGGCCCCGAGGCGCAGGCAGCGGAAGCGCCCCCGAGCTGCGGCGGTGGGCGTGGCCTCGGTGCCCGCGCACCTGCGCCTGGGCCCTGCCGGGCTGCCGTGGGCACGGGCCTCTCCTCCCAGAGGCCCTGGGCCGCAGAGCTGGGCCCCGGGCCCGCTGCCCTGCCACCCCGAGGCCCTCCAGGCGTCCGGCCTCAGCCGGCCTAGGCCTCGCTGTCGCCAGCGCCTGCTGACGGCGGAGCTCGCCCAGCTCCTGCAGATGCGCCTGGCGGGAAGCGAGGGCGACACGGCCGCCGGCTCGGCCAGACCTTCCAGAAGGCGCCTGGGCGCTTGCCGCCGGCGGGAGGGACCCTTGCAACCCGCGCCGCGCGCCCCGTGGGGGAGATCCCCTCGGGAGGCCGCTTCCTTCAGGTCTCCCGCTAGCGAGACCCGGCCTCCGCACACCTGCCGGCCGCCAGTGACACCCTGCACCGCTGGGCCTCGGTCTCCCAGCCGCTAGCCCAACTGGCCGCAGAGCCGGGCTGCCAGGACCAGCGCCTCTGCTCGCCGTGCCCTCGTGTGCCCTCGTGCCCCGAGCACAGATCCACGGGCCCTGCCGTCCCCCCCGGGGGAAGGAGGCCCCGGGCTGCAGCTGTGGCCAGAGGGGCACGGGCCAGAGGCCTCGCGGGCAGCGGACCAGCGGGTGTCCGCCTGGGAGAGCAAGGTGCTCGGGCCCGAGTGGGCCCGGGTGGTGGGTGCTGGTGTTGGGCTGGACCCGGCGGGGAAGGCACCGGCCCGGGACCCGGGCTCAGCCAGGTGGGACCCGGGCTGAGGCAGGTGGGACCCGGCATCAAAATAATACTGTTTTTGTAAAATATAAATTCAAATAAACTAGAGAGCTGGAAACAGATTAGCAGCTGTGTATGGTATTGGAAGCACAGAGAGATTGAGAGGAGACGAGGTTTTTTTGGTTGGCTGGTTTTTTTTTAATTTTTATCATTATCGTAATAAGGAAAATGCTCTAAAAATGATTGAAGTAATGAATTCACAACTATGCGATTACACCAAATACCACTGAGTGTATACTTTGAATGGATTTATTCTATTTAAGAGTTTCATTAAAATTGGTTTGTTAAAAAAATGAAGATAGAAATTCAATTAAAATAATTTAGTTGAATGGAAAGAGTGTAAAATAAGATTATTTTATATAAATAAGTTTTCTAACAACTTAAGAGTCAGCAAATTATAAAAATCAAACAATAAACTTAAGAGTCAGGACGGCAATATACTTTCACATTCGCTTAACTTGAATTTCTTTAAATTTAAAACACATTCCCTTAAACAATGTGCATTTAATTTCAAAAAGACATTTTTTGAGTTTAACACAGTACACGCATTTCTTAATTTAACATCAAAGGCTTAGATCATGGAGATCTTCAATAGGCAGTGATATATAATTTTTCTATGACAAAGAAATTCAATTATGGACATTTCCGGGCTCTGAGACAATAATATTCTCGTGAGTTAGCGGTTACTTTGCTTTGTCACTTATGTATTCTGTGAGAAAAAATAGCTATGTGCAAGAGCCATGTTGATGAATTTGAGGTAGTTTATGGTTGTGGCCATTGTGGATGTCATGGTTCTATTTGCATGTTCAATTAGAAAAAGTCATCATGAAAATCCCTTTTTTTTAAAGAGAATTTATATTCTCTTTACGATATAATTTTTCATGTAATATAATGGTAGTGGAAAAAAGAGTATTCATTGTCTCACATTGGTTGTCTGTCTTGGTCCATTGACAATTGGATTTTTGTGACTTTCTTAGTTTTATATGAAAATTTTGGGTCACTCTCTTCTTTTCCTCACTTCTCCCCAAGGGAAGAGGAATGGCCCTTCTGTTTAGTGAGAGTCTTATATTCATTGCATTGGTGTATAATAAGCAGAGCCATTGTGGTGTGGTCCTGCCATTCAAACCATTATTTGAAGTCCTCTTTGTCTATTATTCTTATATGAATAGACCTCTCTCTTTCTTTCTTAATGTTTTGGCTGCTTACAGGTACCTTGGGAGTTCCATCTTTGGCCCTGCCACTTTCTGGGAAATGAATTTGGAATCTATTTTATGTTTATTTCACTCTGAATCTTGTTGCATGCATACCTCAGCATGTAAGTAAGTCCCAAGTTCTAACAGGATAAGAGAAAAAGCAAGGCAAACAGGGCTTACTAAATTTACCCGAAGTCAGATTACCAACAGCCCCGCCTCTTTCAAGATTTATAAGTTATTTTTCCAAATTTAAAATGGGAAATTTCATTTCCCTTCTGGCTAGTGACCTTCTCTTTATTCATTATGGTCAGATCCCTGAAGCAGTGAAGAATGAGAGTTTTAATGCCCTGTGAACTCAGCCACATTTCTTTATAATCTTAATTTCATGAGGGATAGAATGAATCTTAAAGTTTCATATTGGCTGACGTGCTCTTTCCATATATGTATGGATGTGTTTGGCATAGTTAGGAGCTGAGCAAGAATGCGGTTGAGTGTGCTGGTAGCTAGTACGGTTGTGGGCTGAGGAAATGCCACTGAAGCACATGCTTGGGAATTTTGTGAACAAAAAGAAAAATATGGAGGTTAACATGAACCAGATTTCTACCTGTCTGAGAAGAGCATTAGAAAAAATAATTATTTTGCAAGTTCACAATATCTGTAACAGAAATATATTTTAAAAATATAGTATGGTTTGGGGGAAAATACACCAAGTGTGAGATTAGGAATATAGTTGGTAGTAATATTTTGATGATGGATCTTGCATAGTTTGTAACAAATGTTTCACAGCAATGCAGAGAGTTGGTGGAGGGGTGAAATATGAGACCCCTGTGTGATGTTATATATGTTTATTTTGTAAGTTCGCAATTCTTACTATACACGTATTATTTATGTGTGTTCATGTACGAATGATATACTTCAATAAAAATAAAAACAAAAATAAAAAAAGTAAAAAAAAGAAAAATGGCGAAGAGGAAGGATAGAATGAACCTCTTAGTGCTGTATTTGAGTTAGAGGCAATTTTGCATAAACTCATGGTTTTAATATTTTTAGATATTGAAATAAATAAAATGTGTGTATGTGTATCTGTGTGTGTGTACATATATAATGTATTTCCTACCTCTGACTTGTAGCAGGTATAGAAACAGTAACAGCCTAGTGGCAATGAACAAACCAAGTACCCAAGTCTTTGTTCTTTCATATCACTGAAAACACCATTGTCCCTTAAACAAACAGCGTTCCTTGGAGAAATGCTGACTCCAAGACAGTGGCAGGACAAAAATACAAGATGAACAATTTTGTATAATAGAAATCTATGAAACCACTCTTATATAAATAAATGAATGAATGAATGAATTGGAGAAGAGTAAGTTTTCCTTATTATAGAATGCCACCTAATAAGTGTAGAAGGAAGATGGAATTAGATCACCATCATTTGATTCAGCACAGACTTTTAGCAGCTAAGGAAGCTAAAAATAGTGGGTAAAATTTTGATGAGGAACAGGACACTTACTAATCTCAATATATCACCCCATATCGTCAGAAGAGGAGAATAGTAACTTCGTAATACAGAAGAGGAGAATAGTAATTTCGTAATAGAGAAATCTGGCAGAAAATATCAGCCAAGAGGTTATGTTGGTAGCACCAAAAATGGGACATCATAATCAGTGGTTCATAGTTAAACCTGTTCTCAAAAAAAAGAAATCCAGATTTGTAGCATTTGTCATTTTTGTGGTGTAAGCATGCCCACCATGCCAGATTTCAAGACATCAATATAATATCAGTGAATACACAGTTGGGAGGAAATGTGCTGAATTAGCTCCTGCAAGCATTTACAAGCCAGCTTCCGAACACGACTGACAATGTGCCATATGATACAATGTCCTAAGAAACATACAGCATCAGGAAGTGCATGTGGCTCAAGTGAAAGAGCTTCCGCCTACCATATGGGATGACCTGGGTTCAATCCCTAGGGCCTCCTGGTGAAAAAGAAGAGAAAGTGTGCCCACATGGCAAGTAGTGCCCGTGCGAGTGCACTCCTGGTGAGCCAGTGCCCCATGCAAGTAAATCATGCAGGAAGATGATGACACATCAAAAGAGAGTCAAGGGGAAGGTCAAGGTGAAGTGCAGCAGAAACCAGGAACTGAGGTGGCACAAATGACAGGGAACCTCTCTCCCCATCAGAGGTCTCAGGGTCGAATTCCAGTGAATCCTAGAGGAGAGAAAATGAGAAGACAACACAGACAGCAAAAACAGCAGGGAGGGAGGAGGGCAAAGGGTTAAAATAAATAAATAAATCTTCAAAGGAAAAAAAAAGGAAAAATATAGCATCACATTTGTGATATCTTGCCAAAAGTACAGCTCCTAAATTTACTCATGAAGAACATGAGGCAAACTGAAATTGAAAAACATACAACAAAATAACAGTCTGCATTTTGCAAAAGTGTCAAACTGATGAAAGACAAAGAATGAGGAAAACAAGAGACATGGTATTAAATGCACTGATTTTTTTGTAGGTTGAATCATTTTGAATAGAAGACATTGTAGGCAGATTGGTGAAAAATCAATGTGGTCTGTGGATTAGATGGTTGTGTTATCCCAATGTCACCCTTTTTTTCTAGAGAACTACTTTATTTTAAGAAATACAAAGGAATTTTTAGGAATATTGGGTTATCATGACTGCAATTTGTTTGCAAATTGTTCAGAATAAAATCATTTTATATGATAGATGGACAGATAGAATCAAGATGAATATATAGCTAGAAGATACATGGGAGTTGTTGTCTACTTGCAACTATTCATTTGAAAATTTTAAAAGAGTTTTAAAAAAACTCTTTATATGGAAAAAATGACAAATCAGTCAGAATATTAAGCAATCAATATTTAAACATTTTGTTCTGACAAAATTGTTAAACATTCATGAAAGATAAATTAATCATATTTTAAAAGTTAGTTGTTGAGTAAAATACAAAAAAAAGTAAGTCGGTGGCAGAGGTAAAGAATTCAGAACAAAAGATTGACTTGCTGACAAACTCCTTTAATCAGCTCTGTGCTTTGAGTTTTCATTTCCATTTGAGTAGTCCTATGTATCTGGTCTTTTATTGTAAGCCATTTAAAATCAAATTTGGAGGTAGACAGGTTATAAATTATAAATGCAAAAAATATAGCAAAATTGGTGACAACTTGTAGCTGACAGTGTTAAGGGGAAGTAAATATTAGTGGGCTGAAGGTAGAATTTGTATGGTTTATAATAAAATTTTCTCCATTTTCTTAGTTATTTGTCTTTCTTTCTAGGTCACAGTAAAACAATGTGATAAACAGATTCTGCGTCTGGCAATTTAAGAAAATCAATTTTATTTCATACGGCAGAAATAAGCTCTTTCTTACAGTCCACTCAGTTAAGAGCCCAAAGCAAAAATCCAATTTGAGGGGGTGGAGCAGGGCGTGCCCTCTGTCCAGCTCTGGTCTGGGTGCCCAGGTAGGCAGAATCCTCTCAGCCCTCCCGGGATACCTGCATGTCTTTACTACCACCTGAAGCATCAAGACCTAGAATTTTTGTAGAATAGCAAATGATTATATGTTGTAACAGAATTACACACAGGACTTCTTACGAGTTTTCTTGTTGCAATTAATAACAGTAGAGGGAGCATGATACTTTAAATATAAACAATACTTTCATATACACAATTCATTTATTACAAATTCCTACAAGAAAATTATTATCATTTTATCGACATAGGAATATATTTCAATTTTTTTAGTGACTTAGTCAAGGTGCCAGAGCTAATTTCCATCTGTGCCAGGACTGGAAATAGGTTTTCTGATTCCCTGTCCAGAACCCTTCCACAGTAATGCAAGCAAGGAAAATGAACAAACAGAACAGTCAAACAACCAGTGCATGTGTATTGAATACTTACATGTGTGAATTACTGAGCTGTGGGTTGTGGGCTTTCAAAAATAAAGATAAGTGAGGGTCTGATCTCCCAAAAAGGCTATATTTGAAAAAAAAAAAAAAAGAACCAAGTATAAAGCATTGTATGAGAAGTGGAAAGCTGTATCTTTCAATATAGAGAAAATATATCCCACTACAAACACGGGTGGCCAAGAGTGGTTTCTATGAGGGGGTGAGAACTGAGCTGATTCTCATCTCGGTAACAGGACACCCATAGTAGGAAAGCAAGGAAGGACAACATTTCTTACAAGGATTTACAGTTAATTAAAATATTAGAGTAATGTGGTTGGAAAAGTCACAGATTAACACAAATCATAGGAAAGCCAGAAAAATGTATAAATGGTACAATGGAAACTTTCTTGGTTAAATTAGTTAGATCTATAGTAATTTTGTATTTTCTACAAATATCAGCCAAAATATAAAAATAAAACCTAGTGAAAGGACAAAAGGACAGCAAACATCATAAATAGATAAAGAACAGGTGTTTTAAGTAGATGTCTCTTTTCTTGGTATGGAATGGTTTAGAGCTGGTCCAACCACAGGCACAGTCCAATTCTCCCTCACGTCCTTGCTTCTTTCCCTGGCCTGCGCAAGTCTCACTCTAAGTCCTTGGGATTCGTGGCCACAGAGTGGGCTCTATTATTCAGCTTGGCAGCCAGCAGTTTGCTTCTGGCAGAGGAGAGGGTTTTACTCAGGAAGATTGCTTCCTTGGGAACAAAGGCCTGGGCTCCCCCACTTACTGCATTGCCCCATGTGCTTCTGTTAGTTACTATGTAGCTGTCAGCAGTATTCTCTCTGTATATTTCTGCTCACCAGCAGGGAGAAACTTACAGCTTCTCCTCCCAAACTATTCAATTAGAAGATATATTTACCAGGGTCATAAAGCAAAGGGGTAACACCTGAAGACATTTCAAAGTGTGTTATCATTCGAAACACATTTTTTAGGTCCTTTGGGTGAACTATGCACTAACGATGCAGGAATGAAAAGACTCCTGGAAGTCAACCCGCTTTGGCTGTGAGTAAATGGATTGCGGCACAAACCCTAAATCTCTGTCAGGAATCCCATTTCCAAAAGCCCCTTTCCATGCACATGTGTCATCCACACAGGCTCACATATTATCTTGTAGGAGTGGATGATACATATTTTTCTCTCCTTTTCTCTGTTCCTACTATCCATGCTGATAATGGTTTGAGATTCATAGTGTACTGATTGGCCAAAAATGCCAAAATGACTAGTTAAGTTTATATGACCGAAATGTAGGTGAAACTTTTAAACCCAATGAAACATTTTTTTGTGTTAGTTGAACAAGAAGTCCTTAAGGTATTTTCAGAATGGAATTTTAAAATAACTCATTTGCATTTGTGACAGGTTATACTATTGTGAAAGTGTTTGCGTCTCCTCAACTGGTATTTTTCTCTTCTTCATTCCAGGAAGACTGCCAGATCGTTGTTAACATTTGGCTTGGATTAAAAGCAGCAGGTGTCCATTTTCTAGGGTAAAATCTCTTCCATCTTTGGACACTTAAAAGCCTATGCTCACTGTATAAGAAGCTGAGAGGACGGTGATGAAGGCTCGAAGTTCAACAGGTTAAAATGACTGCCAAGATTGGAAGTCAGTGACCTTGCCTTGGCCCGGCCATCAGCCCATAATTTATCACGATATCCTTGCAGCACCACAAGGAGGTGGTAGTACCTCAGAATGAAAATGGCAGTGTGAAGTACTTAGGCTAGATTCTAGGGCCAGGGCCTTAACTGGCAAAGCGCATTCTGTAAAAATGTGCAAGAGAGTATTGGAAGCACTAGAATTCAAGGGATAATATGAGCTTGGAAAAGGAGGATATCGGGAATAAAAAGCAGGGGACCAAATGTTGGGACTACTTAATATCTGGGGCAGAGAAGGACTCCTCAGTAATGCTAGAGATGAAATGTCCCCCCAACTCTATAGAATGGCCCACAGGGCATATTGAAGTTACTTCAGAGTTTAAATAAAAGAAATAGTCCATAGAGTAACGAAATTGTTATAAAATTCTTTGTAGTGATGAATGCACAATATTATGACTATACTAAAACAGTTGATTGTACACTTTTGATAGATCGTATGGTATGTGAATATATCTCAATGAAACTGCTTTAAAAATTAAAAAAAATAAATATTAAAAAATATGAAGAGAGAAGAAACACATATTTAAAGGAAATAGCCCATATCACATGTTTATGAACAAAATTAACAAATAATATGCATTTGTCAAAAGGTGTTTTGCATGCAGGAGGAGGAGTACATAGAATGGCAAATAGTGATTTTGAAGTTAAATTGATGGCGATTTCAGTAGTCCTGGTAAGATATGAAGGTGGCTTAGGCTAGCATGATGGCAGTAGAAATAAAGAATAGATGACTGAAACTTTAACGGTCTCATATTCGGTGTGGCAAGATTGGTCTGTTCATCTCTCTAAAGTATTTAAAGAAGCTGGTATTTTTTTAGCTCAGTCCTAATTGGGAAGCATTCTGCTTTGTCCTGAGTCAAAAAGTAATTGGTGTATTTGGAGAGGTGCCTAATAGATCTACATAGGTTGTAAACCCATGGTAGTTAATAGTGAATGGCTTAGTTAAGGAAGAAGTGGGGAAACGGACTTTGGCCCAGTGGTTAGGGCGTCCGTCTACCATATGGGAGGTCCACGGTTCAAACCCCGGGCCTCCTTGACCCGTTTGGAGCTGGCCATGCGCAGTGCTGATGCGCGCAAGGAGTGCCGTGCCACGCAAGGGTGTCCCCCGCGTGGGGGAGCCCCACGCTCAAGGAGTGCGCCCGTGAGGAGAGCCACCCAGCGTGAAAAGAAAGAGCAGCCTGCCCAGGAATGGCGCTGCCCCCACTTCCCGTGCCGCTGACGACAACAGAAGCGGACAAAGAAACAAGACGCAGCAAATAGACACCAAGAACAGACAACCAGGGGAGGGGGGGAAATTAAATAAATAAATAAATCTTTAAAAAAAAAAAAAGGAAGAAGTGGTTACTTTTGTACAAGTAGGAATAAGAAAGGGGAAATGGACTAGGGATGAGGTCAAAAAGCATTCTAGGCCTATATTTAGGGAATGCCATGTGACAGAAGAAATGAATTGTGAAAAATAAAGAATGAGAGGAGGCTCAGTAGGCCAATTTAAGGAATTTGAAAGTCATCTTACAATGATGGGGAATCTGTGAGAATTTTAATATGTCATAATCTTATGTTTTTTTTATTTTTTTTATTTTTTAAAAAAATATAGTATATGAAGCTCTTAGGCAAGCTCCTTGGAAAATAATAAAAACTATTACTATATTTTTCTTTTTTTCCCCATTACTTATTATTATTATATTTTGAAAGTTACATTAAAAAAATATGAGGTCCCCATATACCCCTCACTCCTCTCACCCCACTCCTCCCATAACAACAACCTCCTCCATCGTCATGGGACATTTATTGCACTTGGTGAAAACATCTTTGAGCACTGCTGCACTACATGGTCAATGGTCCACATTATAGTTTACACTCTCCCCCAGTCCACCCAGTGGGCCATGGGAGGACATACAATGTCCAGTGACTGTCCCTGCAGTACCACCCAGGACAACTCCAAGTGCTGAAAATGCCCCCACATCACATCTCTTCTTCCAACTCCCTACCCTCAGCAGCTACCATGGCCACTTTCTCCACCTCAGTGCTACATTTACTTCCATTACTAATCACATTAGTTCCAGAAGAGAGTATCAGTAAGTCCACTCTAATCCATACTCTGTTCCTCCATTCTGTGGACCTTGGGATGGTTATGTCTGCTCCACCTCTGTATCAAGAGGATGCTTAGATTCCACTTGGATGATGGATGCAGTTCTCCTGTTTGCAGTTGTAGGCACTCTTGGCTCCCTGGTGTAGTGGTTGACGTTCTTCACCTCCCTGTTAGCTGGCCAGGGTAAGTCCAATAAAAGATCTTTCTAACTGCGTAACAGCATATTAATTGGATTGGGACAAATGTAGGTTTAGTAAACATGTTAGAAAAATATCACCCTTATCCTAGGTAAAAGAATTGGTGGCTTGAATCAGATAGTTGTGAAGATGGAAAGATGGGGTGAGTGAAAGGGGGAGGGATTTAGGCAGCAGGCTACTAAGGGCCTGATGGCCTGATTAGAGAGCAGTATGGCATGATGGAGAGGAAGGAACTTTCCAATGCTAGGATGTGGGTGGAGATTGATAGTGTTGTTGACTGAGACATTGAACAAGGGAGGTCAGCCAGAGGCAGGTTATGATCAGGTTTGGACACTTTCAGTTTATGAAGCCTTAGGATAATCAAGAGACAGCAGGAGTCCTTTCATGGAACTCTTTATTTAAAACTACTGGATGATATTGTGACATTGGTATTGTAAAAGTAGACATGAAGAATTATAGAGTATCTTATCTTTTCATTAATGTTTATATGTTTTGAATAATCAACTTATTTCTTTGTTCTACTACATAAATATTATTTTTCATACATTGGAGTTATCTTCATCATATCTTCCTCTAATAATTTGCCTATACTGTGGTTAGTTTTATAGAATGGATAGTTCCTTGACAACTACTATGTACACAGTGCTTACCTAGGGAATAGATTTAATATATTAGAATATCAAGCATATGTGCTTCAGGAGAAAAAATGATTAAAACTTGCATAGCATTTTCCCACAGGACAATACATTGAGCCAAAATATTTTAAACTGACTCATGACCATTTTTCTTTATCTCAGCATCTTCCATTGTAAGAGCTGCTTTCTCCCCCTTCTCCTTGGATCAGTAATTCTCCTGAGTTGCTGTGACACAGGCTAGGACATGTTAAGTAAAAAGAGCATTATATAAAAATAAACCCATATTTCCCTTTTCACACATTCTTTGTTGAATTCATTCACAGATCTCAGGGGGAACATGATTCAGTATGAGGCTCACAAAGAATGGAAAAGAGATACATAATCAAAAGCAACAGCTTAAAAATAATCCATTGGATCCACATCTCTTCAGACTGACTGCTCCCTCAGCCCCATTAGGCTGAGAATTTGTTCCCTCTTTGTACATGTCAAATCAAAACAAACAAACAAAAAAGGCAGAATATTACATGTTAAAAGAAAGCAATGTAGAAAACCAAATGCACCGTTAAAATATAATAAGATTTTATATTCACTGACATGATATAAAGCTAGTCACGTCTTATGCTTGCGCAGGGTAGAGAAGATGAAGTCGAACTTTTTGTTGTACCATCAACAGTAGAAAGACTCAATATATAGTGCTAAATGCCAATACTTACATTAAATCAGACAAACTACGGCGATTTATAAGCCTAAAAATAACCTCACATATTTAATACTTGAAAAAGTGAATGCATTGGTTAAAGTGAAATCTACCTTATTTCTTATAGGAACCACGGTCCTAGCACCTCCAATTGACTCTACTTATATTTCCAATGGGATACTAGTGTGGCCACTGCTGGTTTTCACCTGGAATACAAAAGTAAGGTCAACTATTTCTGCTGCCAACTTTGTTATATTGAGGAATTTTCTTAAAGGAAAAAAAAAATAAATTGATGTTCTTATTATCCAAGGAAATACTATTATTCTAAAACCGTGTTTAAGATTTGCATGTAATTGGATCTTAGAAAACCTGTCTTGATGACATATTTATTTTAAAAGAAATACTAATGAGAAAATTGAAAAGTCAATGAATGGAGTGCTTGTATAAAACAACTACTAAAATTTTGGATTGTTCACATGAGAAAGTGCAAAGAATAGTTTGTAGATTACTAGATTCTCTCTGAGTCATAGCAGATATTCTTATAAGTGTCCAAAACTATAGAAAACCATAATTTCCAAGTAGATTATGGTTATTATATGCCTTTTTATTTCCAGTCTCAAAAGCTGTTAAAATCAGGACTAACAAAGGGCAGTATCTTCAGTGCTTTCATTCATGTATTATTTTTTTTAATTGGAAGTAGGCATTGCAAAGGAGACTCTAACCTCTTAAAAATAGATGTGTGACTGAGTTAATAGTCTGATAAATGGGATGACAAAGTTCAAAATCACAAATCTTCTTTGGTGTTAGATTGTGCATGTAAAAGCAAAGTAAGAATTTCCAGTGAGGGTGTGGTTTATTTTAGACCATGTTTTTGAGCACTAAAAATGCTTAATGTTGATATTCATCTCCTTTAATAAGCAGTTGCAAATAAGCAAATACATGGATAAGCTTTAATAAGTGATCTTATGAATTGAGATAAACAGTTTGCAAGGATGTAAATGCATGCATGTTTTTGAAAGGCCAGATTTCCACTAGAATCAAAATACAGGGCTGTTTCACATTCTAGTTAACTTTCCCTACTGATTACAGGAATTTGTATGCAACTTTTTTCCAATTTATTTGAAAAGGATCATTTTAATGACAGTATAAAATGATACTGTGGATGCTATTTGTGTAGGATATATTTGGAAAAATCTGTTACTTTAATACATTTTGTGAACATCTGTAGGTAGTAAATTATAAAATTGATTTATGATAGTCTTAATAAATTCACTAATATTTTAGCAATGTTAAAATTGATGAATGCTCTTTTCTATTCTTATTAAAATAGCTTCTGACATTGCATTCAGTTTTTATACAAAGAGGTGCTCATAAAATAATTTTTCTCCAAACTTTTCTATATACACAGATGGGCTTCAGCTCTAAAAATATAATTATCTACAACCTATATTTAAAAGAACAAGACTACTATATTTATCATTGAAATGAACCTTGTTCAAGAGTCTAAGATTTAGTTTAATTATTTTATTCATTTATGTTTATTTGGACAAACTTAAAATGAGCATTTCATGTGTTATTTCTTTTTTAAATGGTTGTTTTCTGATGCTCACACCATTCTGATGGTTCGTGTCATTCTTTACTTCCAGTGGATTTATAGGCTGTCATTTCTCTATTCTAAAGGTTTGTTTTAGAGTTTGAAATATGGATTATATGAGGAATCTGTAGAATTAACCTTAATAAAATCTGCAACAAAGGGTACAAAGACTGGTGAAATAAGTTATCAACAGATTGCCAATGTTTTAAATTCATTACAATATTTTTTCATATACCTCAATGTATTTCCAATTTGCAATTTTCCAAACTGAGATTTTCCCTAAGATTTATATCCTACAACAATGATTAAAACAACAATAAGCACTTATCCTGTGCCACATCTTGCTTGTAGCATGTTACAACTGTTTTTTCCTCTCCCCTCACACAATGCTAATGAGGCATTAGTATCCTGGTATTTAAAAGTGAGAGAAGAGAACCTGAAGTGTTATTAACCTGCCCAGGTGACAGTCACACTGCTAATACTGAGAGAATACAGAGG
This sequence comes from Dasypus novemcinctus, assembly GCF_030445035.2. Classification (NCBI taxonomy): domain Eukaryota; kingdom Metazoa; phylum Chordata; class Mammalia; order Cingulata; family Dasypodidae; genus Dasypus; species Dasypus novemcinctus. The sequence goes on along the minus strand of NC_080695.1, from coordinate 51,876,531 downwards.
CACAAAAATACACTTTATGACAAATACGCTTCACCAATTAAGTTTTGTAAGTATTCCAACTATCCTGTTATAACTATCCCAACTCCCATATTAGAAAGGAAGTGCGCAGATTGCCCTGTTTTACAATTGTGGGTGTTAAGAGTCACTAGTATTAAACATTGAATGGAACATCAAAGTGCTTGTGAGCTGGTGTTGGAAAGCAAGGTGGTCTGGCTTTAGGACCCTGTGCCTTCATGACTCTCCCACCTTTGCTTTCACCTGGGGAGCATCATTTTTCTCCTTTGGAAATGGACAGTTAGGTCCTCTTAAATGTAATAGTCCCTTATTCTAAATGAAAGCTGGTAAGAATATCTCACACAGTAAACAATAACTTCATTCAAAGTGATAGGATGCAAAATATTAATGATTAACAAAGCAGTTCCAAGGAGATCCACTTTAATATGTATGGTCTAGATTTTCTGCTAACTTTAAAAATCTAGGTAAAATCTAGGTAAAAAAAGATCAGAATATTTGAAATGCTGCTTATATTCCTGCTGCCATCTATCCTCCTTTTTTATTAGTGGTTTGATTTGATACTTGACCAGAGTCAAGCAATACAATATACACATTGTCACTCTTGACCTGGCCTCTTTTCTGAAGTAACACTACCAAAATAAAACAAAACAAAAGAAATGAACAAATATCCAGAAAATTTAGAATACATATATGTAGACAATAATGATGTTAGTGTATCCTGGAAATTACAAAATCTGACCTGAAGGCATGGAACTTGCTGGGAGGAAACTAGAATACAGTAAATACTCTTAAATTCACCAGGAAAAAAAACACATAAAATATAATATGTACATATTTAGAGAGAGAAGGAGACTATACACATACACATACACATACACACACACATACACACACTCTCTCTCAGCTAAACTAAATATACATACTCAAGTAAATAAGAGTTTCATTTCAGCATGGAATTTGGTGAGAAGAAGTTTAAAAAGACTGAACACATGGGCCATGGCATTGGAATCTCTATCATTTATACGAGGTGATAGTATAACACTTAAAAAAAGGTTTGATATCCTTTCAGGGAATTTCTTTTTATTTGTATTCTGATGTGCTCTACTTTCTCCACTAACCCCATTTCCCTAATATTAAAGTATTTTAAAATAAAGCTGTAGTTCCTTTATTCTAAGAAAATCATTCATGTGACTAGCTACTCAACTTATGGACATATGTCTGTCTAGTTTTTAATTTCCTCATTATATTTTATTTTCCATGAAGGCATAATTATAATGTAATTTAATATTTTTGCTATGTTGTATCAAATGTCTTACTTATCAAAACTTTTAAAAGGGCACTAAGATATCTATGCATCTTGTATTAATTCTTTCATCATCTTTAACGAAAATGCTGTGAGTCTTGTAGTATAAAGTTAAGTGCCTTCTTCACTGAGAGAACCCTTCCACTAGCTTCACAGGGAAATAGAAACAACAAAAATTTGTAGGGAAATTAAGCTATTTACATTTAATGTAATTATCAATATTAACTGAATTTAAAACTACCATCTTTCCAATTGTTTTCTATTTGACTCATTTGTTTTTTTTTTCATTTTCACCCATGTTCCCTGCAGGCTTTTTGATAATTTAAGACTTTTGATTTCCAAGAGTACAGGGTTCAGAGAGATGCATGGTCATATGTTTGATGACTGTTCCTTCCACAGAACCCTGAGGAGGGACTCTCTCTAGGCTCCGGCTGTGTCCTGAATATTTCTCTCAATCACCTGGTGGAAAGGAAATGCATACTCCCCTTATGTCTGGGTCTTTGAGCTATCTGAGACCTACACCTGGCCTTAACAATTTGCTAAAATGTTAACTGATTTTTACCTGTTTCCATGGAAGCTGGTATCTGTTCCTCCTGTGCTCAGCTAAAAGTGAGCAGTTTGTATGTCCCAACTCTCCTTGAAGAGGCTTGTCCTTCTTTGAATTCATATTATATGTTTACCTTGCAGCATCAGCTCCCTGATGCATTATTAAGAAGTTATGATTTTATAGATTCTCCAGTATTTCTCCTTGTTAAAGTGGGATTGCTGTTTTATTTTGCAGATTTTACCTCATAAGTGGAAGTGGAAGTCATCATAAGGTCTTTTTTTTAAAAAGATTTCTTTCTATTCATTCATTCATTCATTCATTCATTCACTTATTTACTTCCCCCCTTGTGGCTTGCTTGCTGCCTGCTCTCTGTGTCCATTCACTGCACATTCTTCTGTGTCTGCTTGTCTTCTTCGTTGTGTCATCTTGCTGGGCCAGCTTCCTGCGGGCACAGGCTACCAGCTTTCCACAGGCACAGTCCAGCTGGCCTTCACAATGAGGCCCTGGGATGTGAATTCAGGGCCTTCCATATGGTAGATGGGAGCCCAATCAAAGGAGCCACAGCCACTTTCCATCGTAAGTTATTTTTTAATTGTATGGGTCAACAATGGGTATATGGATAATAAGGTTTTTTAGATTAGCTATCTCAGTTTGCCAAGGATGCTGTAACAAAGTATCACAGACTATTTTTTATAAACAACACTAGTTTATTGGCTCACAATTTTGGCGACAGGAAGTCCAAAATCAAGGTTTCAGTAAGAAGATGCTTTCTCTGAAGTCTGTAGTAACCTGGTGGTGTCGTGCAGGCAATCCATAACTCTATATCTGCCTCTGTCAGGTGGTCATTGCTCTCCATATCTGTCTCCTGGTAATGAGTTTGAAATTTCCTCTGCTTATGAGGACTGCAGTCACGTTGATGAGATCCACCCTTATTCAATATGGCACCAACCTTAACTAATCACATCTTCAAAGATCCTCTTTACTAATAGGATCACATACAAAGGACTAGGGACTAAGACTTGAGCATCTCTTTGTTGAGACATGATTCAATCCGTAACATTACCGTGGAGAAACTTATTCTTGAACGATCATTGTTAAAAGAAATTATCTATCTATCTAATTATACCCACATAACTTTAAAGTAGTGATATAGTTTTTATCATAACTATGAAAAATACCAGAAGATTAGTAAAATAAATTAATTAGCAGGGAAATCTTACCTAGTTTGGATGTGTTTCCAATTTAGAGTTTGCTTGAAATAGAAACTCTTCATTCTGATTTTATATATAGCAATTCTGATTTTATATATAGCAATGTTACTAATCATATTTTATTTTTAAGAACTTCTTTGTTAAATTGGACAATTGTTGTGAGTTTATACTCTTTGCTAAATCACAAGAGATAGTTAATTTCTGAGATAGCAGTGAGCCATCTAATACCATCGCCTATTGGCATCTATTCAAAATCAATGTCATAAAACTGATCAGTTTATTTTACCTCAAGGGAAAGCTTGCAGCAATTATTCAAGCCTGTTTTAGTGACAATGATTGGCAGTGATTCACGTGGCACCAATGTAATTCTAAATGTGGAAGCATTTTTAATTTACTCCCTTTAATATCTTTTTCTGTTAACATTTACTACTGGCAAATGCACTAGAAAATTATACTGTACAGTATAAATCCCAGGTATCTTACAAAGCAGTCTAGCAGGCAGACACAGTCCAATGTAGAAACCATGTTCCTATGTCTAGGCTTTGGCCCTCAAATATAAAAGACTCTACAGATGCATTAGAACATGAAACATAAAATCTGTGGCAATGTCAGTTTCATATCCAAAAGAAGACAGAAATAGGGAGGAAGGAGAAGAAGGAACATGGAAGGATTGTTGGAGGAAGGAAGGAAAGGAGGGAAGGGGGAGGAATAGGAGGAGGGGAGGGAGGGAAAAAGGGAAAGGAAAGGAAAAGAAGAAAAGGTAAAGAAAATAAAAAATATTGCAGTAGCAAATTTACATTATATTTATTCTGAGAAAAGGAGGAATTTGAATCAGTGATTTGTAGTTGTGAGAAAAAATAAGAAATAATGTAAATATTACTTGTTTTTATTGAATGATATTCCTTTACAAGGTAGGATTAAATGAAAAACATTTTCCACATTTTTAGCATGTTTTTAATTTGTAATTACTGTAATTAGTTAAAATGATCTCTTACCATTATTAAACATATGAAATATTTTACTATATCATTGCTGATTTCATTCACAATTCAAAAATTTTGCAGATATTAATTTATTCAGAGCATTCTGAAATATAGTATTAATATGTCAAGTAAAAGTTCCTTAAAACTGATTAAGCCTTTCACATATGCATTTGTGTAATTGATAGATATGTAGTAAACAAACATTATATATCATGAATAGATAGATAAGATCTTATTCAAAGGTATATAGTTAAATGATTAAGAAAATGATTACCTAAACTTTTTAAAAACTTGATAACCTGTTTGCTTTCCAAAAAGTATTTGATGCAACTTAAAATAAATATTATGTGTACAAAAATACAATTATTTTAAGGAAATAAAAGTTTTACAAAGACAACCAAACTAAAGAGGAGGATGTAAATATTTCTAGCCTCCTAGATTAATAAACATTAAATTTGAATCTTCTTTCCAAAAATCTTTTTAAAAAAGGAAATAGCAGTTAAGTAAACTTTTTACTTGTGCTATTTTATATATGATATTTGTCACTTGTGAGGGAGGTAGTCTTCAAACAAAGATTTTCTAGAAAATACAGAAATGATCTTTACATGACAATCATTCATCAATTTTTGATAAAAAGTTGGGAATATGATATACTTCACGTTAATTTTTTCAGGGGGATGTTTAAATCAGCCAATAGAAAATTACTAAAATCAAGTTACTTTAAGATGTCCTTTTAAAATTCCATTTCTCCATACTTGTTTTCAGTAATTTAAAATGCACTTTTTAAAAAATCGATTAACAATTTAAACTTTATTAAGAAGCTTTATCAAAACCCACCCTAATAGTCACATCCTGTTACAACTTAAAGGGGAATTTCCAATGTTTTTATTGGCAGTGGAATTTTGAACTGAACATCATTGAAGTAAATGGTCCCCTGGGCTGGGCCTTTGGACTTTTTGGTTATATGGCCTCTGCTGTAAAGGTGTTTTGCTCTAACTGGATTTGACCTCTTCCATGTAAGAAGATCTAAAGTTTAAATGCAAAGCATTTTTTTGCTAAGTTTTTCATGGCCGTTAGCACTGCCCAACTTGTTCTCATGCTCATGATTGACAGCTCACAGTGGAATCAAGGTGAATTCATGGGAGTAGAGGAGAGATACAGTTAGGCAAGTCTTGTAAGGAGCTTCAAGCGTTCTTCACTATCAGTATCGTCTGCCGTGCTCTCTAAGCGCCCGTGTGGGCTCTCGGCCGCCTGTGCTCTCCTGTCCGGGAAGAGGCTGCCGCCGCCGCGGGCGCCGCTGTTACTGCGGTGAAGCCGCTCGGCCCAGGCCGCGGTAGCGCCCAGCCCGGATTTCGGGCTCCACGTGCGGCTGGACCCGAGCGGATCTAAAAAGAACAACGGGATCAAAGCAGCCCGCGCAGAGAGCAGGACAGCGGTTTCGGCAGCTCAGGATCCACCCCTGCGACAACGTGGACCAGCTCCATGAAGTGGCGCCGCTGCCAGCCCGTGCTCATACTCACCAGCACACACACAGACCCAAACACACGGGCCGCCCACAGTTCTTAGCTAAAATGGACTACTTGCAATTTCCTTTGTGTGCTAGTCTCAAAACAGGCGTGTGAAAGCATCCAAAGGAGGGTTAAATATCTGGAAAATGACTTAAGTCTTTTAAAATGAAAAGTACTAAATATCTTGATAGTATATTATTTTAACTGAATATTGACCACCTAGGTTAGCCTTCTATGATTACAATAATCCTTATAAATACATGTAGAATATTAATATATTTCAATGCACTTTACTATTACATTAACAATATTAATGAAATTTCTCAACTTGAATGATAAGTGGGAATAAATTGATAGGTAATGAGAGGTTGGACAAGACTGAGCTTCAATGTACTTCTGAATATGCTTACAGAAAATTTCCTTCAGTGATACCCAGAAATGACAGCTCAGAATGTTGCACAAAATGGACTCTCTAAATGAGTGTTCTCTCGATGGTATAATTAACTTATCTTCCTAATCACCTAATGTTAAACTACTTTTTATACATAGTTCTACGTTGATTAGTCAATGACTGAGGTTTTCTCTAAAATTTTGTTAAGGTGCTTTTTTAACTCTGATTTGATGAGCAAAGAATGTATTCCTGCTTCCTATTCAAACTGCCTTCGATCAATTCATGCCTCTCTCATTCCCTACTTGTTTGAAACATACTAAGGACAATGGGAACATGTAAAATATTGTAAGTCCTGTCTTCTGTCTCACACCAAAGAGATCTTTATAGGAATGTGAATTTTCTCTTACAAGATAATTTTAGGCATTCAATGTTAACTATTTTCTGACAGGAGAATCCAGATTTATGTGGTGTCAACTTTAATATAAGAGTAACATACTGGGATATTTGGACATTTTAACTGGTTTTAAATTTAAGTGAAGGGTGCTATATAAATTACTTCATTGTTTTTCATTTTACTTTCTTCTAAAATAAAGCGATTCTCACAAAGCTTCTCCATTGATCTTAACAAATCTGATTGTCTTTAGAATTTCAATAATTAATAGATCTGAGAAAGGCAGGGAAGGGTAGATTTTATAGAACTATGGTCTTATCATAAAGTCAAATCTTGTGGACAGTCACCTACTCTGTCCGCACTTATTTAAAAGGCATCGAAAACTTTACACATACTAGCTGGCTGCTCTGTCATTATTTGAGAGAATTGTCAATCATTAAATAAATTCTGCTGATTCTTACTTTGAGAGTTTCCCACATGGAAAGGAGTTTGATTTCAAATTTATAGTTGTCATTTACTGAGTTTGCACTTGTGACTCATGGGAGAGCACTTTATGTATGTTGTTTACCATGTGGAGTGGCTTTCACAGCAGTGTGCGCATGTACTTTTTTTTTTTTTTTTTTTTTTTTTTTTTTAAAGATTTATTTATTTATTTAATTTCCCCCCCTCCCCTGGTTGTCTGTTCTTGGTGTCTATTTGCTGCGTCTTGTTTCTTTGTCCGCTTCTGTTGTCATCAGCGGCACGGGAAGTGTGGGCGGTGCCATTCCTCGGCAGGCTGCTCTTTCTTTTCACGCTGGGCGGCTTTCCTCAAGGGGCCCACTCCTTGCGCGTGGGGCTCCCCCACGCGGGGGACACCCTTGCGTGGCGCGGCACTCCTTGCGTGCATCAGCACTTGCGCATGTACTTTTTATTTCATCTCCTCCTACCCAGCATCAAAAAAAAAAAGAATTTTGGGTATCCTTGCTTCATCACCAATTATTTGGACACCTCTTATATAGCCATGATCCATCCTCTAGACGATGAATATTCTAGATAGTGTAGTGAGAATAAAACAGTTCTGGTCTCTGATTTGGTGCAATTTACATTTGAGTGATGGAGCAAAATAAACAAGAAAACACTAAGTAACCATGATGGTTACAGATTGCGATAAACACTTCAGTAAATAAACAGTTCTGAGATGTAGAATAACTGTGCTGACTCTCCTTTAGAATGGAAGTATTCTTTGAAAGAAGGGTGAAAAAAATATGCCCTGGTGAGCCACACAAAGACCTAGAGGAAAGCATTCTATTCAAAGGAAACTGCCAGCTTAGAGACTGTGGGTGGGAATGAGCCTAGCACAATCATGAAACAAACCAGAAGTCAAGAATAAGTGGAGCGGTACGAGCAGTTAGAAAAGAGCCATGAAATGAGCTTGAAAATTAGGTATAAGTATATGTTGAAGGACTTTGTAGTCAGGATTTTATTCTCAGGGCAAGTGAAAGGCTTTAAAGGGTTTTAGTCAGGGAAGTAAGACATAATCTGGTTTCTATTTTAAACAGATCACTTGGGCAACTGAGTAGAGAACAGTATGGAGATTGCCAAGAGAAAAACCTTGGTCAGGCAGCCGGAGCAGTAGTCCAGATCAAAGATTGTATAGCTATGACCAGACAGGGGAAAACAGATGGATTTGAAATGCAAATGGGGGGTAGAAGTAACAGCCGGTGATGATAGACGAAGAGAATAAGGAAAAGTGGGAAATAAGAATGCCCGAGAGTTTTGCTGTGAAATTTTTATTTGATTGGAAAAATTGATTTGATTACTGTCTGCCAAGATACGGGAGGAAAGAGGGGTACTTAAAAATACTTTCTCCAAAGAGTCCACCTTATCAAATACATTCTGATTTCTGAAAATATATATTCAATTATTTTCTTATGAAGGTGTAAAAGATAAAAATTTTCTTCCAGTTTTAATTTTTATAAATATTCAAAATATTTTGTTTTTTTATTTTTAAGGAATCACGTGATTTTATGATTAAAACGTTAAAGTGGTGGGGTCAATAAAGATTGCTGATGAAATAAATAAACATCTTTTAAAAATTTTTATTGTGGCAACTTATATACAGCATAAAATTTCTCATTTTAACTGGTTTAAAATACACAGTTCAGGGGTTTTCATGACATCCACAGTTTGTGCTACCATCACCCAAATCCATTACCAAAAAATTTCCACCACCCCCAACAGAAGCTCTGTACCCATTCAGCATTCCCTACCCTCATCCCTGCTCCGCACACCCTGTAATCCACTCTCTGTCTCCATGAATCTGCATATTCTGGTTATTCCATATAAGTGGATCACACAGCTTTTGTCCCTTTATGTCTGGCTTATTTCGTTCAGGATGATACCTTTAAAGTTTGTCCACATGTAACGTGTATCAGAACTTCATTCCTTTTTAACAGTGCATTAATATTCCATTATATGTATACCACATTTTGTTTATCCATACATCTATTGATGGACGCTTAGGTTGTTTCACCTTTTGTCTATTGTGAATAATCCTGCTATGGACATTGGTTACAGATTTCTGTTGTAGTCCTTGCTTTCAATTGTTGTGGGTATATATCTCGAAATGAAATTGTCAGGTCATGTGGTAATTCAAAATTTAACTCTCTTAGGAACTCAAAACCATTTTCCACAGTGCTGTACCATTTTACTTCCCACCAACAATGAAAGCATCTCCATATTCTTGCCAATACTTGCTGTTTTCTGCTTTAAAAAAAATAATGATTCTATTAATTGTAATAGTGTAAAGTGACATTCCATTGTGATTTTGATTTGCATTTTCTTGGGATGGGGGCTAGCAATCTTGAGGATCTTTTTATGTGCATATTGGTCATATGTGCCTTCTTAGGAGAAATATATATTCAAGTCTTTCGCTCACTTTTAAATGGAGTTGTCTTTGTTGTTGGATTGTAGGTGAACTTACATATTGTATGTATTAATATTAAACCCTTATGAAATACGTTATTTCCCCCATTCTATAAGTTGTCTTTTCACTTTCTTGATGATGACTCTGACGCATAATATTTTTGTAAATTTTGATAATGTCCAACTTATCTTTTTCTTTCGTTGCTCATGCTTTTGCTGTAAAGTTGAGGAACGCAAGGTCTGGAATATATTCTTCTATAATTTCTTCTATGAGTTTTGTAGTTGTAGTTTTATATTTAGGCCTTTGATCTATTTTCAGTTAATTATTGCATATGGTATGAGGGAGGGGTCTAGTTTCCTTCATTTGTATATGGATCTACAACTATCCCTGCACCATTTGTTGAAGAGAGTTTTTCCCCATTGAGCAGACTTGGCATCCTTGTCAAAAGTCAACTAACCATAGAAGTAGGGTTTGTTGATCAACTCTCATTTCAAATCGATCTTGTTCTATTTGTCTGTCATTGTTCCAGTACTACACTATTTTAATAACTGTCGCTTTCTAATGTGTTTAAAATCAGGAAATGTAAGTCTTCAAACTTTGTTGTTCTTTTTCAAGGTAATTTTATCTATTCTGACTCCCTTGCCCTTTCACAGGAATCTGGAAATTGGTCTCTCCATTCCTGTGAAGAATGAGGTAGGAATCTGGATTGGGATTGCACTGAATCTGTAAATTGTTTTGGGTAATATTGACATCTCAACAATATTTAGTCTTCCACTCCATGAACACAGAAGCTTTCTCCATTCATTTAGGACTTTTAAAATTCTTCTTTTTAATTTCTTTAAGCAATGTTTCACAGTGTTCTGTGTGCAAGTCCTTTACATCCTTGGTTAATTTCATTCCTAGAATTGTAAATGGAATTGTTTTCTTGATTTCCTTTTGAATTGTTCATTGCTGATGTGTAAACTCACGAATGAGTTTGTTAAGATTGTCTTGGCCTTGACATATTGCTGAATTTATTATCTTTAGTATCTTCCTTGAAGATTTTTCAGGGTTTTCTGCATGTAGAATCATGTCATCTGCCAACAGGGAAAGTTTTTTTTACTTTCATTCCAATTTGGAAAACTAAATGTATTTTTTTTTCTCTCACCTACTTAACTCTGGCTAGAAAATCCAGAACAGTGCTGAAGAGTACTGATAAAAATGGATATCCTTATTTTGTTCTTAATCTTAGGGGGAAAGATTTTGGTAATTCACCAGTCAGCATGATGACATCTGTGGGTTTTTCAAATATGTTCCTTTTCATATTGAGGAATGTTGAGGAAGATCCATCTATTCAAGTTTTCTGAGTGTAGCAGTTTGGCATTTTTTATGACTTCCAAAAATAGTGGATTATGTTTATAAACTGGTCTCTTCCTCTAGGCATATTAGATTGTATTTTGTTCAGAGGTTTCATTTTAGTTGATTAAATTATGATTAAGGCTTTGATTGGGCCACATCAGTAGGAGGTTTAGAAAATGACTTGCAGAAGAGAGAGATGGAGTTTTGATGCTGGAGCCCCAGGAAGTAAATACACAAAGAAGAAGAACACAGAGGAAGAGAGATGGCTCCATAGACACAGCAGAGGCCCCAGGAAGAGAGAGAGCCTGATAGAATATAGCTGACCTAGTAGTTAGAGCAAAGCACCTGAGCCCACAGAGCAATGGGCTTGGGAGAGAAACGAGACTTTTCACAGCCTACAGCTAGATTGGAAGAAGCTGGGAACACAGAGTCTTAAGAGGAAGAGGAAGGCTGAACCCTTGCAGATGTCAGCAGCCATCTTGCTCAAACAGGTGGCAACAGAATTTGGTGAGGGAAGTAATTTGTGTTTTATGGCCTGATAGCTGTAAGTTTCTACCCCAAATAAATATACTTCATAAGAGCCAACATATTTCTTGTATGTTGCATCAGCACCCCTTTGGCCAACTAATACAATTTTCTTAATGAATGGATACTGGATTTTGCAAATCGGTATTGATGTGTCAATTGAGATTACCATGTGTTGTTTTTTTCTTTTTCTTTTTCTTTTTTCTTTTTTTGGCTTTCATTCTATTAATGTGGCTCATTATATAGATTGATTTTCATATATTGAACAATACTTGTATTACTTGGATAAATCCCTCTTAGTCAATTGTAGTTGGTCTGCAATTTTCTTTTCTTATATCTCTATCTTTTTTTGTTTGTTTATAGGATGATGGTTACCTCAGAGAATGAGTTAGAAAGTGTTCCGTCCTCTTCAGTGTTTTGGAAGTAGTTGAACACATTGGTATTAATTATCTTTGTAATATATGGTAAATTTCATTAGTGAAGTCTTCCTGTCCTCCTTTTTCTTTCTTGGGAGGCTTTGTTGTTGTTGTTGTTGTTGTTGTTGTTGTTGTTGTTGTTACTGATTCAGTTATTTTACTTGTTACAGATTTGTTAAGGTCTGCAATTCTTGAGTCAGTTTAGGTAGTTTTTGTGTCTCTAGGTATTTTCCCATGTCATCTAAGTTATCTAATTTGTTGGCATACAACTGTTCATATCACATTATAATCCTTCTTATTTTTTGTGGGGTTGGAATCAATGTACCTCTTTCATTTCTGATTTTGTTTCTTTGCATCCTCTCTCTTTCTTTGCCAGTTAATTACATCTAGTTGGCTTAGAGTATTGTTCAAGTCTTCTATTTCTATATTGATCTTCTGCCTAGATGGTCTATCCATTTTTGAAAGTGGTATATTGAAGTCTCCTAGTATTAATGTAGAACCATCTATTTAACCCTTCAAATCTGTCTATATTTGCTTCATATATTCTGGCTTTCCACTGATATGTGCGTATATATTTATCATTGTTACATCTTCCTGATGAATTAACACTTTTATCAATATAGAGGATCCTACTTTGTCTCATACAACAGTTTTTTTTTTCAGTCTGTTTTATCTAATATTAACATAGCCATCCCAGTTCTTTTTTGCTTACTATTTGCATGGAATATTTTTTGTCATCATTTCACTTTCAACCTACTGGTATCTCTGAATTCAAGGTGAATCCCTTGCAGAAAGCATATAGTTAGGTCATGTTTTTTGTCCATTCTGCCAATGTTTGCCTTTTTTCTAGAATGTTTAACCATTTAATTTTAAATAATTACTGATAAAGAAGGATTTTCTTCTGTATTTTCTATCTGTTTTCATAAGTCTTATTCCTTTTCTGTCCCTCAATTCTTCCATTCCCTTATTTTTTTTCTGTGAGTATTTTAAGACATTTTATTTGTGTTTACCATAGGGATTAAATTTAACAACCTATATTTATAATATATTCATTTGATTTGATGGCAAATGTCAATAACACAGAAACTGTTACTATACTCCTCTGTCCCCCTACCTTTATGTTGTTTCTTGTACATCACTAGACATTGTGTGTTCAAAACCACAGATATATCATTGCTTTTTTAATTTTTTTGCATTGTAGATCTTGTAAGGAGTAAAAAGTAACTTATAAACCAAAAATGCAAGAATAATGGCAATTATAATTACCCATGTAGTTGCCTTTACCAGTAATCTTTTTTTTTCTCTCTTTATAAAATCTAATATCTAGTCTTTCCATTTAAAAAACCTGCCTTAGCATTGGCTTGTAGAAGAGATCTAATGGTGACAGACTCCCTCAGCTTTGTTTATCTGGGGTTGTCTTAATCTCTCCCTCATTTTAAAAGAGCGTTTCACCACATATACAACACTTGTCAATTATTTTCTTTCAGTCCTTTATCTATGTTGCCCTCCTGCTTTATTGCCCCTATAGTTCCTGATGAGATATTGGCACTGAATCTTATTGAAGGCCCCTTGTACCTGACATATTGTTTCTCTCTTGCAGCTTTCATGATATTTGCATTGTCTTTGGCTTTTGACAGTTTGATTGTTTCTGTTTATGTATCTCTCTGCATTTATTCTGTTTGGATTTTGCTGAACTTTCTAATATTGATATTCATGTCTTTTCTTAAATTTGGGAAGTTTTCTGACATTATTTCTTCAAATATTCCTTCTGTCCCCTTCTATCCTTCTTTCTCTGGGACTCCAATAACACATATTTCGATATGGTCTGTGGTGCCCCACAAGTCCCATAGGCTCTATTCACTTTTATTTCTTCTTAATCTTAGACTGAATCCTTTCACTTATCCTATCTTCAAGTTTACTTATTCTCTCTTCTGCCAGTTCCAATGTTCTGTTGATCCCCTCTAGGTAATTTTTAAAAATTTCAGTTGTGGTAATTTTCAGTTCCAGTATTTCTGTTTGGCTCTTTTTTAGAATTTCTTTTTCTTTATCAAAATTCTCATTTTGTTCATATATCATTTTCCTGATATGATTCACTTCATTCTCAGTGTTTCTCTTTAGGTCTTTGAGCATATTTTTGACCATTTAGTTTAATGTCTTTGAATGGTGTGGCCAAAAAGTCTGGTCTTTATTGAGCCGCTTTGTTGTTTTACCTTAATCTTTTGGTTGGGCCGTCATTTCTGGTTTCTTCATATGCCTTTTAATCTTTTGTTACACAATGTACATTTTATTTTATTTTTTAAGATGTTTTTCATAAAAGTATGACAATAAAAATAAGATTTTATTTAAGTGAGGATAAAATGAACTCTCAAGCCCACTGGCCATGAAAATTGGAGAACTAGACTGAGAATGGAATTTGATTCAAAATATGCTATTATATATTCTCATATTGAAAAATGTAACCTTTATGGAAGAAGAGTAGGTTGGATCTCTACTGTCTCCTATTCTCTCCATCCCCACTATTCTTTTTTTCTCCTTCCAATGTTTTTTATTGTCTATTATTTTTAATATTTTAATATATTAAATCAGTGATGTAGCCCTAGAAATGTCTATCCTTAAGCTTTTATCCACCTAGTTATATGACCAGATAGGGGTTTCCTTGAGTACCAGGAGCTAACAAAAACAAAGAACATACAAACTAAAAATACTTTTCGCAGTTCCTTCAGGTTGACTCTGTGTTGGGTACTGAGCTCCTTTGGAGCTTACTCCTTTTCACAATGAACCTGAAGAACAGTCTGAACAGGGCCGTGTCTGGTCTTTTCTAAGTATGTCTTGTCCTGGGCATTTGTTCTTGGTCTTAGTGTTTTCCCTCTTTACAGGGATCTGATGACCCCTCTTTTCCCTATGAAATAGTCTTTTTTCCTACTCCTGATCACTCTACTACATATCTTTAATTTTTAACATAAAATGTTTTATTTTGAAATAATTTCAAACTTATAGGAAAATTACAGAAAGAATACAGAAAGAATACACAGTTTACTGTATCTCTGAAAGCTGATAATCCTTTGTCTCAGACTTTTAGAATTTGATTGTTTCTTACACTGATTTAGCTGCTGGTGGGTTGTTCCTGCATACAGGTCAGGTTCTGGGACAGTGAGCTTGAGACAGTGTCCTGGTTCAGTCCTTCCGGTTGACAGCAGTATACAGAAAGGGGCTCTTTCCAGGACCTGGAATAGAGACCCACACTGAGATTGTGGGCTGGCTTCACATTGTGCTGGGAAGCAGGTGAGGAAAGAACCAGCAACAGTTTTCCTGCAGTTTTTAAATCACCTTTTTCTAGATTTGGAACTTACCCAGTTACTGCAGCGCTTTGTTTTTGGAAACTCAAATAAAATGGCTCTGTCAGTTTTTGCTGGTTGTTTCAAGAGTTTGTGTTTGGGAGGAAACCCTGGAACATCTCTCACCACCATCTTTTCATGTCATGCCTCTTAGCTACATCTTTTTAATGCCTTGTTTTCTTATTTGTTCCCAACTGTGGAAGGTTTATTGTCAGTTTTCTTCCCTGAATGTCTGCTGCAAATATTGAAACTTCCAACTCTTAAAAGCGTGCTTCTTTTCCCGTTGACTGTTACAGCATGAGTTTGCACATAAATTGTGAAGGAAACTGAAATATTTGGGGTTTCTAGCTTATTATATGAATCTACATAGTTCTGCAAATGCAAGATATTTATTTATTTATTATTATTTTTTTAAAGATTTATTTATTTATTTAATTTCCCCCCCTCCCCTGGTTGTCTGTTCTTGGTGTCTATTTGCTGCGTCTTGTTTCTTTGTCTGCTTCTGTTGTCGTCAGCGGCATGGGAAGTGTGGGCGGTGCCTTTCCTGGGCAGGCTGCTCTTTCTTTTCACGCTGGGCGGCTCTCCTCAGGGGCGCACTCCTTGAGCATGGGGCTCCCCCACGCGGGGGACACCCTTGCGTGGCACGGCACTCCTTGCGTGCATCAGCACTGCACATGGCCAGTTCCACACGGGTCAAGGAGGCCCGGGGTTTGAACCGCGGACCTCCCATGTGGTAGACGGACACCCTAACCACTGGGCCAAAGTCCGCTTCCCTTATTTTTTTTTGTAATGCAGCTCTCTTTATGATTTTGAAAGCTATATATTTTTTAGTTTGCTTTCATTAAGTGCTACATTGTTTACTTGAATCTAGTCTATAATTGAACGTGTATTATAAGTATTTGATTCTGCAGAAAACTAAAATTGTTCAGACAGTGGGTTTATGAGTCCACATTTGGGAAAACTACAGGGAAATTATTTAATAGACATTAAACTTACATTATCTATACTTATTTAAATTATTAAGACAAATTCAATTCTCAATTCTCTGCTTTTACCCTTTCTGTATTCATATAAATACTCTATGACCAGATAATTGAATCATGAAAGGGGTTGTCCTCCAGAGAATGTAATTCAATAGGGGCTCATAATTCAAAATATATTATTTTACTAACAAGTTGCAGTCACTTGAAAATTATTATTACTCTATTTTTAAAGTCAGTTCTTTGGTTTTAGGATATTTTTTAAAATGACAGACCATAAATTTCGTGATGCTACACTATCATCTCTTGGATGCTAAAACTTGAAAGAATTCTCTATTCTATCACAAGTCTTGCAAAATTTTGATGGCAAGTAATTAGGGAATAAAAATGCTAGAAATGGAATAAAGAATGACTAATGGATATGTGATTTAGCCAACCACCAATTAATCATTTGTGATCAACTCAATCCTATTAGATTTTGTGATCAAGGAACTAGACACAGGGGAGTGGATGTTGGTCATATAAATAGAATTGAGGCAGGTTGGAGGGATAGTTATAAGAGTCGAGAGATATTAGAAGTGGACATGAGGACAGGGCCACTCCCCAAACTTTTGGATTGTCCCAGTGTCCCTTCACCAATGTTGCCTGGTCTTTATGTTCTGCGTAATAAATGAAAATAAGGTCAAAACTTCCTTTCCTAGAGAACTCATCACAGTTTATCATGAAATCTTGAAATACTTCCTAAAGTAAGTGAAATTTGCAATAAAGCTTTTTATGACACTTCTTTTTTTATGGCACTTGTTTATTTTTCATTTTAAAATAGTCTGTTCTCCACAATGTTTCCATTCTCTTGAACTAAAGTGATAACTCTCTAACTGACGGTTCTGTCTCTGCCTTTTTTTAAATCACAGTGTCGCACTCTTCATTGTTCCAGAATGTCACTTTGATCATGTGATTAATAACCGTCTTAAAAATCCTTCAGTGCTGTGCCATTATGCAACGTTGTTTTCTTGGTACTCAGGACTCTTCATAATCCCAAAAGATATATCTCTGTCTCTTTTCTTTTAATTCAGACTGATGTAGTCCCTCAAATCCCTTATAAGTTTTCACTTTCAAATAAATGCTTACTGCATTCTCCTTGCCTCCTGTATTTTCCTAATTATCCTTATTATACTTCTAGAACTGCTCAAGATGTTCCCTTCTCTAAGTCCTGAATATATCAATTCATGTTCATTTCTTTCTCTTCTACTTTTTGTTCCTTATGTCCTTTGAACCCCATTAAACCGTTAGCCCTTTGGGATCATAGGCAATGTTAGGATCCCCCAAGTTTGCCTCTTTCTTCTTTCTTTAATCTCCTCATTGAATTCAACAAATTTTGTTGGCTCATTTGTTTTCTTGATATTTAATTATTAACTGATATATGAAATCTGGAGAAAATGCTTAAAGAGATCAGGGATGCAGCTGTGGTCATATCTTGCTTTTCACATTGAATTTTAAACACATTTATAATTAACCTCTTTAATGTGTGAATAATTTTTGAATTTTACGTATTTATCAACTGCCTTGTATTTTCTATAGGTGCACATGATGCATGTAGTCATTAAAAAGAAAGCATTTACTAAGGCTATTGTTAGAACCCAACTCCAAAAGGGCACAAGTTGTGCAGCCACTAGACTCGAGAACACACCTGGCATTTAGTCAGGCATACGCTTCATTGGGACTTACGGACAGGAGAGAATCTCTGATGGCAGTTCAGAGAATGAAGAGAGCACTCCACAAAGAGAGAAAAATGAGGGGTGATACCAGGGATTTCAGAAGTTAAGACATTCCATAGGGCATGAGAACAGAGATCTTGGTAGATTCACGTGAATCGCACATATGGGGTGCAGACATTTACCAAAAACGTGAGCAGACAATGAGCAAAAACAAGAGTAGGCAATGAGAAAAGACAACAAGAAAAGATAACCAGCAGACAGTGAGCAAAAACAACAAGGAGACAATGAGCAAAAGCAAAGAACTGGCAGCAGATGTGCTTCAAGTCGTTGAGTGCCCACCTCCCACATGAAGATCCTGAGTTCAGTTCCCGGTACCTCCTAAAGAAAAAGCAAACAGACCACAGGCAGACAATGAGCAAAAACACACAAAAAAACAAAAGTTAAACAAAAAAATTAGCAGATGAGCTAAAGTAATGAGCAACAATAACAGCACATAAACAACAAGCAAAAACAGCAAGCAAACAGATGACAGCCATCTTGGGGTGGGGGCAAAGTATGAATCAGGCAATAGAATGACTTAAGTAAATTAATCCACATTTTTCATGCAACAGAAATTTTTAAAAATATTCCTTTATTTCATTATTGCACCATCAATTTCTTAATTTTATTAGCAAAGAATAATTGTATATCATTGCATTATATATTACCTTTGTTATGAAATGTGGTTAAGAGTTAATAACTTGCAAATGTTAAGTAATATCAAAATCCTCTATGTCACTTTATTTCACATTTTGTTTCAATGTGAATATGATTACTTTGCATAGATTTCTGACATTATATTTTAAATGTTGTGAATATATATATTAGTTCAGCATGTTTCCTCAAATTTCTGGAACAATAAATATCAAAAAGATCTGATTGTAATGATCAAATAGCTATATCTAAAAATTTAGATTATATCTTGAGCATAAAATAAATCATTATAGGACAAGTCAAGAAATGTTTATATAAGGAACTGGATAATAAGTATTGTAACATCTATAAACTATATGTAAAAAGTTAGGGATGGAACGATTTTTCTCACAGTATGTAGTATGTTGACTCCAAGTATAAAACCTTGAAACAAGACACATTTATGAAAATTATGGTTATTTTTTACTAAATATTTCAATAAAACTGCTTGAAATAGTCCGTTTCCCTGTTGATTTGGCCTGTGGGTTTTAAGGATTTTAATTAAATCTGAATATCTGGTACTTGCTGTATAAATTAAAAATCCAGAAACCATGTGAATATAAACTATTTGTAATGCATCATATATGTACAAATATTCACTTATATTAAATGTCTACATTTAATGTCATTATTCATCTTAATATAGCTGATATACAAATTAAGCAACCTAAGAAGCCTTTAAAATATTATTGTCATTGTTATCTCATTTAAATTAAAATGGGTCTTTACTCAGAAATGCTATAAAATACAATGAATTCATTTCTGTGTAATTGAGACTAAGTTCAATTGCAATGTTTGATATTTAAATTCTAATTAATTGTAATTTTCTAAATTTCTTGAGCCACATGTATGTCTAATAACTTTGCATGTGCATAAAAGTTGTTTGCATTGATAATAAATAGCTCCATGGGAAAAAAAGGCACAACTGTATCCTTAATAAGGACTGTGGGAGAGTGTGGGCTATAATGTGGACCATTGACCATGAGGTGCAGCGGTGCTCAGAGATGTATCTCCAAATGCAATGAATGTCTCATGATGATTGAGGAGGTTGTTGTTATGGGGGGAGGAGTGGAGTGGGGGTGGTGGGGGGTATATGGGGACCTCATATTTTTTGAATGTAACATTAAAAAAATGAAGAAAAAAAATAATTCCCATTCACAAAAATAATCATAAAATTCAAATCAACCATATACACACAACTCAGGACCCTATGTAAAGCCAGATGTTTCATTTTTCAGTGCAAGAGAGGAATAATTTGAATAACGAGTCTTGTATACTCTTAACCTGTTAATTGTTATTTCATAAATAGATACATTTCATCAAAAGCAACTCCTTTCATAGCATTAGTTCTTTATTAAAGGAAAATATGAAAAAAAAACATTATTTAGCAGGTAAAATATCCTTAAAGTAATGACTGACATCATTTTTTGTCAAAGTTCATCATCCTTTCATCTATTTTTTATTAACAAATCAAGTACATCTTGGCTTCTTCTGGACAGCAAGCTAGCTGCAGGATGTGTATTAATGAGCAAAGATGAACAGTTTTTGTCTCAATGGATTTGTAGTCCTGTCAAGCCAGATAAGTAAGTTAATGGTCCAGGACAATTTTACTCTTGCTACAACACATAGGATTAGATTGTGTGCTAGTGGGATGAGTAAGAAACTGACATTTATAAGATCTGGGTCTTATAACCACATTATGTCATTTTCTGGTTATAGGAACTTGGATAAATTAGTTAAACCTCTCTGAGACGTGACATTGTTATCTATAAATGTGAATATTGGAAAAGATCAGTGCTTCTCAAATGTTCTGTAGAACACCAGCTCCCTATATTACTAATGGGTGGTACAAAGACTGAATTTGCTCTGTGATCAATTAAATATTTGAATTTCAGAGTTAAATAAAGTTGAAGAAGGTGAATCCCTGCTGGATTTCTCTGTGTTTTTAGTACACTAACATACTTTATGAAACACCAAAAGGGGGATAAAATATTCAACTCCCCCCAAGTTATCTTATCATCTGTGTTAACACTGGACACACAATCTCCTATGATTTCAAGAGCCCAAGCAATGTAATAACAATAAACTATAATAATAATAAAAATAATAAAACTAAGTCTTTAATGAAATTAAGGAATAGAAATAACATTTATTCATAATAGTGTTTATTATGTGGGCTGAAACTGTTCAACAGTTTATAGATAAAAGAAAACATTTTTAGCTCCATATACACTCTAGACTTCTTAGGTATTAAATGAGGGGAAAAAAACTGTTTCCTTTGATTTTCTTGGATGTTATTTTTATTAATGGACTTTTCTCAATCAATAACATTTGTAGTTATGAAAAAGTTTATAAACTCATTAAATAAACAATGAGGTACAAAACTCTGTATCCAGAGTAACACATTTATATTATGTCTATGAGACCATGGCATTTTGTCATTTATTTTCTGTATAATCAAACTTACATGGATCTCCCTAAGTGAAGCTGTGATTTCTTACTCCACCTGTGTCTGGATTTACAGAGACAGTTGAAAATAATTCTGTCTTAGGTTGTATTATACTTAAATGCACATAAAGGAAGATGAATTTTTACAAAATATGAGTTTTTCCAAAAGATTTGTTGTTTAATTGTTTTCACTAAACTGTGTGAGCAAGATTTCTTCTTAATAAAGATAGAGGATAGTCTTCCCAATTTTCTATAGTGTGTATGATTATCTACCTATATGTCCAACTCAGTTGATCTCTCCACTTGGATTGCTTTCCTCTCTCTTTGGTTACTTCATTCATTGCAACTTGGAGATTTTAGTTAGAATAGCATATTTTTTAAGTTTCTAATGGTAAAATTCACCATCTCAATCAATATGAAGACAATGCCAAGTAGAAGAAAGTTGTCTAAATGTACTTCAACTCATTTTACCTACAAAATCCTGTTTTTCCTTTCTAAACATTTGATAAAAATTGCAAGTTTATCATAAGTTTCAGAGTAATTTTCATTTATAAGTTTTAAACAAACTATATTTTGAAATTTGTGTAATGGTTTTGGATTAATGCCTACAATAAATTCCAGAGACATGATGAGGCTTATTATTTTTGTCTATTTCATAGCTTTTACATTTTATGGTCCATAGTGGGTGAAGTCATTAAACTGTATTTCTGTTCAAATTAGGGAACTTGTCTTTTTATGGCTTTGTTTTGTTTTCTTTGCTTTTCCAGATTAGAGTGCCAGGATTTTAAACATCTATTGTGAGATATTATACTTAATCCTAATTATATAAGTCAGCATATTTTAAATGTCCAAATTTTAATATTTGAAATGATCAAATAAATATATCTGTTGATACTATTAAATAAAACACCATGGTTCATAAAATTTTTTTCTGTTTTATTGCTTTTTGATAGCAGTGGTAAGGTCTAAACCTTATAAAAATGAAGTGGGCTCAGTGGTTAAGCACCTGCTTTGTATGCACGAGGTCCCAGGTTCCATCGTGGTAGCTACTAAAAAAATTAATTAATAGTAATATCAACTTTTAGAGCTGTTGTGAGAGTTGATCTATTTATCTCTGCATAGTATGTAGCATATCATTAACAAATACTTTCTAGTAAAGATATGTGACCAAAATATAAACATTAATTTAATTTTTACTGAGAGCCTCCATGTACGAGGAACAGGTACATTTTGAGAAATTGTCTTTAAACTTAAGCAGATTCATGGTTAAGAGGGAGCAAAAGTCCCTTAAGCAACTAAAGTAAAACATTTGTATTACATGCTGTAATTAGAAGCAAAATTCAGTTCTGAAGACTTGCTTTCACTTAGCGTGGTAGAGTTGTTTGAATTACATGTTTTTGGGAGACAAGGATGCCCTCGCGGGACTGACGCTGTTGTTCATTTAACAGCCACATGTGGAGGAACGTTGCCCAGCTGGGGCCGTGATCCTGAGTCCAGGATTTCCAGGCAGCTTCCCCAACACCCTAGACTGCCCTAGGAAGATCTCACTGCCTATTGGCTAGGGTAAGTGAACACAGTTCCCATTCTTAAAGTTCACCTTCTCATTTCTTCTATCTTGAACAGAATTAAGCTGAATAATAATTATGCCTACTTCTGTTAACACAACTGTGCCTTTAATTGAAAGTGGCTTACAAATTGAAGCTCTAGGGAATCACTTTTAAAACTAAAAGTTATTTGAAAAATCATGTTAGCTGTGCAGCTCTTTTCAAGGCAAATTAAATGAGCTGAATTATGATAAACTGGGCAGGTGAGGTGTAAAATGCAACCTCTCTAATTCATTTATCTATCTCTGTATTTATAATACCTCCTTTTCAAATCTATCACCAGAGTTCAATAATGGGTATTGTTTCTTTTGGAAATTTTTCAGACTTTTAAAATTCTAACATATTTTATGTTGAATATGACACACAATTTGAAAACATTATTCCTTCAAAAATATTTTATGAACTTTCAGGTTATCCACCTTAGTTAATACTTTTAATTGCCATGCACACTAAACTCCATTTTGACCAGTGTTCAGAGATGCATGGTCTTTGTGAAATTAGGATTCCCTCTCATTCCCTTCCTTATGAGAAAATGGTTTCTATTGCATCATAATGAATTAATTCACTATAATGACTGATAAAATCTATTAATCAAGGTTTTCCCCACATGAGATTTTCTCACGAGAACACACTCTAATAGATGTACCAATATGAGTGCTCACAAATATACTGATGTATAGTAATAGTGAACCGATGCATTAAATAGATGTTAGTTGAATGAGGACTGAATATAAGTGTGACTGAATGATGATTTTATTTTTCTATTAAGATTTCACAGGTTTGGCTTTAAGGATGTCTGCCTAGAATGGCAGTAGTAATATGACTATTGCATGGGACTGCCAGGACAGATTGCTCAGCAGAGTGGAGTCAAGAGGAATAATTATATGGCTATCCAGTTCTCCAGGCACCATTTGTTGAATAGGCCATTCTCTCCCAGTTGAGAGGGTTTGGTGGCTTTATAGAATATTATATGGCTATATATATGAGGTTCTATATCAGAACTTTCAATTCGATTCCATTGGTCTGTGTGCCTCTCCTTATGCCAATACCATGCTGTTTTCACTACTGTAGCTTTGTAGTATGTTTTGAAGTCAGGTAGTGTGAGTCCTCCAATTTCGTTTTTCTTTTTCAATATGTCTTTGGCTATTCAGGGCCTCTTTCCTTTCCAAATAAATTTCATAGTTAGTTTTTCGAGTTCCTTAAAGAAGGCTGTGTTGATTTTTATTGGGATTGCATTGAATGTGTAAATCAGTTTTGGTAAGATAGACATCTTAATGATATTCAGTCTTCCTATCCATGAACAAGGAATATTCTTCCATTTATTTAGGTCTTCTTTGATTTCCTTGAACAGTCTTGTATAGTTCTCAGTGTATAAGTTTTTTACCTCTTTAGTTAAATTTATTCCTAAGTACTTGATTTTTTAATTTACTATTGTGAATGGTATTTGTTTCTTGATTTCCTCCTGATCTTGCTCATTATTGGTGTACAGATATGCTACTGATTTTTGTGCATCGATCTTATAACCTGCGACTTTACTAAACTCATTTATTAGTTCTAGAAGCTTTGTTGTAGATCTCTCAGGGTTTTCTATGTAGTGGAAACAATTAAAAACAACAGCTGGGGGGGTACTGGGTTCCTGGCCGGGGGGGCTCTGTTGTGGTCCCTAGGGGAGCAGCGGCAGTCCCCCAGGTGCAACAGTAAGAACCAGGAAGGAATGAGGGTCCAACAGTGGGCTCCTGATACTAATGACGATGCTTGTGAGCCTATATGCCTGCAATAAGAACAAAGCTTAGAGCAGCATTGTGCCTGGGAGTTTCCTCCTGTCAGCCTTCATGTTACTCAAATGTGGCCAGTCTCAAAGCCAAACTCAGCATGTAGATGCAGTGCATTCCCCCCAGCGTGGGACATGAAACCCAGGGATGAGCCTCCCTGGCACCGAGGGATCACTACCAAATACCAGCTGAAGATGCAACTTTCTAATGACCTTGAATTAAAGGTTCAATGCAGATCGGCAGAATATCCCTGTCTACATATAATAATGTGACTTTAAAATGCTGTTTGACCTAATGTAAGGGGGAAATGGAAAGGAGAAATGAGTTTATATGGCTACGAGTCTCTAAAAAAGAGTCTGGAGGTTGTCAGAAGGATTGCCCTTATGCACAACTGAGCAGAGTCTAAGAGACAGATAAAGTAGATACAACCCCAGGTATTGGTTCTTTTGAGGGATAAAGACACCCACGGGTTCTATGGTCATGACAGATGGGGTTCCCTGCCATGTCAGATGGTGCTTCTTTGGAGCTGGTGTTTCTGCGTGATGGAACTGGACTCAGATGGGATCTCTTTTCACAAGCCTTTCATGCTACTTTACTGGAATTGTAGTTGGTGCTGGGGTTTAAGATATATCTAGGGGATTTGAATCGCTGGACTGACAATATGATAGCCAGGCCCTGAGCCTCAACAGACTTCAGCTCCTACACTCTGATTTATTGGACTTACCCCGCTCAGCTGACATGGAGTTGAAGAAGGTCAACCACCACACCATGGAGCCTAGAGTGCCTACAGCTGAAAGCAGGAGGATTGCATCCAGTATCCATGTGAAATCTAAGCCCCCACTTGACATAGATGTGCAATTGACCCAACCAATCCAATGTCCACAAAGAAAATGTGGCATTGGTGTGGGAAGGGTGGCCATGGTGGCTGCTGGGTGCGGAGAATGGGAGGAAGAGATGAGATGTGGAGGCGTTTTCGGGAATTGGAGTTGTCCTGGGTGGTGCTTCACGGACAACTATGGGACATTGTAGATCCCCCCAGGGCCCACTGGATGGAACATGGGAAAGTGTGTGCTATGATGTGGACCATTGACTATGGGGTGCAGCGATGCCCAGAAATGTACTTACCAGGTGCAATGGATGTGTCATGATGATGGGAGAGAGTGTTGCTGTGGGGGGAGTGGGGGGTGGGGGCGGTCGGGTTGAATGGGACCTCATATTTTTTAAATGTAATATATATATTTTTAAAATGAATTTAAAAAAAAAAAAAAGAGGAATAATCAGGCATGAGCTGCTGGCGAGGGTATGGAAAGGTGTGTGCATGTTGAAATGCTGTGCAACACCAGAGAGAGAGGAGGAACATGGAGGACCATCCTCAGGGGGAGTAAACAGCTGTGGGAATTCATGTCTACTGAGTCCTTGAAGATTCACCCAGAAGGCATTGCGATAAGGAAAGAAGACCCTCTTCACATGCAGAAAAGATTACAGGATTTCTCTTTTCCTCCCAGGCTTTTTAGTTTAGTTTTATTTGATTTTTCAAATAATAAACATTCTAAACATGGAAACGATGATTCTTCTCTGAACTTAATAAAACAGAGGGCCCTGAATCTACTAAACCAACATAGTCTCAGTTATTCTCAAAAGCTGTGTGGAATTTTCTTAGGATTGAAGTCTGAAGATAAGGACTTGGTTAGTCCTTTTCTTTAGAGTCAGTTGTTAAGGTTTGCATCAGAGACACATGGAACCCAAGAGCTTTTCAACAGCAGATCTACAGAGGCTTTCTACATTGTTTTACATATTCTCATAGTAGAAAATAGCAAAGAATGAAAAATCTACTGCAAATTGCAGTTCCATCATTTTGGAGCTGTGACCATACAAAAATGGATGAATCTCTATGATCCTTCATTTCTTCAACTTTCAAACTGCTGTAGGGCATGTGGCTCAAGCAATTGGGCACCCGTGTCCCACATGACAGGTCCTGGGTTCAATTTCCAGTGCCTCCTAAAGGAGATAAGCAGACAATGAACAGACAGATGATGGAGCCCTGAGGGCAAAGGGGAACATTAAAAATTTAATAAAGAAAGAAAAGTAATACAAGAATTTTAAAGAGCTCAAATAACGTCATAGGATTTTGGTGAGGATTGACTGAAATAACTCAGGCAAGAAGTTAAGCACAGGGCTTGCCATATGTTAAACAGTAAAAATGTTAGCTTTTGTATTATTTCAAATATTTCTCACTTTCCCTTCAAAACTCATTTGAAATGTTTTATTCTTGAAAGGTATAAATATTTCCTTTATTTTCTCTCACCCCAAATTTACCATCGTAAAATTTCTGAGAACGATGATTTGATTGGTATAAATCCTTAATCTCTTCATTCATAAACTAATATGCAAGAGAATAATTAAGGGAAATAAAATCATTTGAACCAAATTGTCTGAATTCATGATCAAGATCTTTGAAACTAAGCAAAATATTTATTTGAAGTAAGGCCAAAAAACAACAGCACCAAAAAACTATGAAATATCATGAAACAAAATGTCTTAAAATATTCAATATTACATAGTATTGTGGTTTAAAAAGCATCCAGCAGAAAAGACAAAATAAACTTAAATGCATACAAAACTGCATGACCGTCCTTAGCTTTTTATAATAGATGAATTTATGCTTTAGAACAATTTCCTACAGATAAAATTTAAGTAATAGACTAGATTTCTCTGCTATGAATTGATAATATATAAATGCACTTCAAAACATGAAGTTACAAAATTAGTGAAGGGTAAGGTACAATGGTGGTTGATCTCTTGACAGAGTGGATATTTGGAAAATCACTAGTCCCATTAGATTGACTTTATAAGGGTTTAACTAATTTTTTTATATTTTGAAGATGCAGAAAAGATTTTACTGCTTAGTTTTCAAACCTCCATCACTTTTTATAATTGAACACACTTTCTGTTTCAGATTCATTTCTAGTCTTCTTTTACTCTACATCATCACCTAATAGCTTTAATTCTCTTCATATATGATTCTTAAAACAGCATCCCTCCATGCTGTGTAGCAATGCTCCAAAATGTACTCATCAAAAGCAAAGAACGTACCACTCAAATGAAAGAGGTTGTCGATGTGGGAGGAGTGGGGGATGCAGTGGGGAGTGGAGTATATGGGAACCTTTTATATTTTTTATTGTAACATTTTGTGTGATTTATGTGTCTTTAAAAAGAAAGATAAAAAAATAGCATTCCATGTCTTGTCAAACAAATCATGTTTTCATGTGCACATGAAATATTTTTACCTGGGTCACCTCAGATTCAATAGGTATAAAATTAAATAATCACTTTCTTCTTCCCCTTTCATCAGCTTATTCCAAACTAGATTCTCTTATTTCATTATGTCATTATACCCGTAACACTACCATTAACATAGGTGCTCTCATTTCCTTGGTTTTAGTAGGAGGTGCTTCACAGAATCTTCCAAATAATAAACAAACCTCAAATCTCTTTCCTAGAAATTTTAAGAAAGTACATTTGAGTTGAAGTTCAGGAATCTGTATTTTTCAATCAAGAGCTCCAAAATCTTCTTATTAAAACACAAGTGGGAAACATAGCAAAGGTGTCCACTGTCTCTTTTCATTATTATTGCCCCTCTTCTTTAATCTCCCATATCGCTCCCTTTCAGTTCCCCAACCTGAGGATAGCGCTGAAAGATTTTTTGTAAATACAGCTGAGAAAAGGTCCCTGGTTTCGTAGTGAGACAAGTAGGAGGGTAGAGCGGGTAGGCAATTATTCCTGCTGAGATCACAATAAATGTCTACCTGCAAAATTTCTGCTGTCAGGATGATCTTGGCAATCATATGGAAGATGAAAGTAAAAAGATATTTTTTTGTTAATGTTGTGAAAAGACATAAATGGAATAAGTAGTTTACATTAATAATGTATGGTGAACTAACTTTTCTTGACAGGTATATAAACTTGCACACTTACTACAATTCATCTCCTTTTGTCCACCCTAGATTTCCTGCTTTGGGAATTGTAGGGGAAGAGTGATCTACCACTCCTCTCTCTTTGCTTTCTCTCGGGATATAATTAAAAGTAAAATGCTGGGTATATTTTTCCACATGCCCGCTATTATTAACACATGTGTCAGTATTGTACATTTATTATAGTTAATAAGAGAACACTCTCAGATTTGTACTGTTAACCACAGTCCATCTTCCAGCACGTGGTTCACTGTGTTATATAGTCCCATGCCTTATACATTCGGTCCAAAGTGTGCACTCAGTGACTCTCACTGTCATCACACAGTTGTAGAGTCATCCACCCAGGAAATCTTTAAATGTTTTCCTCAGTCCAAAACAATAGTTCCATGCCCCTATTGCTGGCCCTTGATACTTGATATAGTATCTTCTTCCACATTGATTCAAGAATAGTACAATATTGCTGTTAATTATAGTCCATAAGTTATATTAATTATATTAGTTGTAGTTTTCCCATGTATCACTATATTCTTATTGCCTTGTGTTAGTGACATACGTTTGCTCTAGTTCACAGGAGAACATTCTTATATTTGTGTGAATAACCATTATGGACCATAGTTAGTGATAATAGTCTGATGATGTTCTTTTATAATCTGTAACAAATGTTCCACAGCAATGTAAGGTGTTGGTGACATACAGGACTTCTGCATATTATAAATGATTGTTTCGTAAGCTCACAACTACTCTAGTGAATAAATTTAAAAAATTTAAAAATAAAATGTTTCCTTGCAGTATCACCATAAATATCAGTACAGAAATTCTGGGAATATTACTTACTTAGGATCTAAGGAGAATGTTAGATTTATTGAGATTTATTGGCACATTTTGTAACAAGGGAAATAGAACAAGCTTAGTTCAGTGATAAATAATACTGTGTACAGGAATGTTTGGAGGAGGTAGATTTGTTGAAATGTAGACTCCTCTTCCCGGGCCCTAGATTTTCTGATTCAGTTCCTATGGCTGAATGAAATAAAGTATTCTGCATTTTCACCAAACACTTTTTGATGTTTTGGAGGCTAGAATCAGTATTCTCTGCACTTAAAGAAGTGTGCTTTTAATGTTAGAAAGATAAGAAATGCACAAAGATTTTCATAAGAGACACATAAATATTATGTATGGTGGAGAAATTGGCTTGGTGAAAAGAAATGTGAAAATCATAAGATTTTAGCAGCTTGTAAGTGGAGCTAGTATATTATTTAGTAAGAGAGAATGAACAAAATGTTCCTATTTTTCTTGTATAGAGCATTTAAAAAAATAAGTTTTATATAAAAAAAATTAGCTACCTCATTTCTTAAAATACTTTCTGTAGTATCTGAATGTACAGCCCTGTTTCCTTCACTGGCAGTATTAATTTTTTATTGCCCATCACATTAATGATTTTTGAATTGATAAGCATGAATGACTCTTGCTCCTCCAACTACTCTGAATAACGCCATTAATCTAGAATATGAGACATTATTGCCTATTCTCGAGCCTTTCATTCATAGAGGATTTTAACAGAGCATTTTTTTCAATTAGAGATGTTGTGGGTTTACAGAAAAATTATGCATTCACTACAGAGTTCCCATATACCACCCTATTATTAGCACCTTGCGTTAGTGCGGTACATTTGCTACAATTCATTTAAGCAAAAAAGAACATTTGTGTAAATGTACTATTAACTATAGTCCAACATTTATGATATGCTTCTCTGTGTTGTATAGTTCTGTTTTGTTTTGTTCTTAAACTTTTATTCTAATAACATATATACCACAGTGCTTCAAATCTTTCCATTTGCCTGGATATACATCAGACTGTCCAATAGATTATCTAATTCATTAGTTAACAGTTATCAGTTTAGTCATATTTGATTAATCATACCTCTTTTCCATTTCTAAGAATCAGCCAGTTGTTTAATATGAATGGGCAAAAATGATTGGTTGCTTTGGTATCAAGGGAAAACCAGTTTCCTCTCCTCTCTTCACTGCAGTGACAAGTATCCTACACACTGTGTCAGTGAAAGAATGGCAGCCTGTGTCTTGCAATGATGAAAGGCAGTTCTGGCAGAAAATATTTGATGCATGGGCAGTGTATGTGATGGTCGCTCATGTTTTGGGGCTCTGTGTTAGATGATTAGAATCTTAGCTCTATCAATTACTGGCTACTCACATTACAAAAATATTTTTTAAACCCTGTTATTTTAATCTTATAAATAGCTATAATAAAATATCAATCTCATAGAACTCTTTGGAGGATTAAGTAAATACAAATGCTTGACACAGGATAGGCAAGTTTTAATTGTTAATTGCTTTTAGTAGTTAAATCAAATTCTCTGATAACATGAGGTAGTTTTCTTTCCTTTACACAAACTGGGGCTGCTGTTCTGTGTTGCTTTGCATGCGCTCATTTAACTCAGAATTTCTGTCTGTTTTCTTGAAAGAGTACAATAAATAGAAAGCTAAGTATTCTGTGCTTTACATTTATAATTTAATAATCAGTGCACTAAAATTGCATATCATGCTGTCCAAAATCACCATGGTTTTTGACAATCAAGAAAGGCAGGGCTTTTACAGAAGATTCTGTAGAAACAGTTTTCAGTGAATTCTGTAACTATTAAATATTCTGGCTTGTATTTTTACATGAAGAAGATGTGTAATAGAGCGATTATTAGTCATATGTTCTATCAATTATTATGAAGGTTTAACTTTGAATCATTGTCACATAGCTATTCAATTTTGGTCCAAGCACAGATGGGAAAACCCTTGTGCAGGTAACTCTTTAGGGGCACTTAATTTTCAATATGTAAGTAGAATTGGATGAAAATGTGTTGTGTAAATTCCACCCAAAGGTAGGCATTCAGATTGGTTTCTCTGCTGGAATAACATTAAAAAATATTCAGTGAGATAATAAAAGGATACTGAGGTTATTCTTATTTTAATCCCTTCATTTTGACATTATGCTGTCAAATCGAAAAAAAATAGCTGAAAATTAAATAGCTGAATAAATCTATCTTAAAGCAGATCAGAGCTGAGCTTTGTTCTATTTCCTAATATGTATTAGGTGGTTTGATATATGGATGGATATTTTACCCTGCTTAAAATGCTAATTCTGTTCATAGTACTGTAATTGTCATAATTGTAATTCCATTTCCACTTCAAGGTTAATTCTCAATCAGTAAATAACTATTTCCACTATTTCTTATACTTCTAAGATACTGGCATCTTCAATATTTTTTACCTTTTGATCTGCTTGCTGTCTTCCATTTCTTTCTTTTTTATGTTATCCATGAATTCCAAAATCCTTCATGATAAATACATCTTAAACCTGCAAATCCACCTTTAAAATTAGGGTATTCAAGCCATTTCTCTCCTATTTGATTTTCCACCCAAATGGAGAATAACATATTTCTAAATGGCCCAGTCTTGTCCTAGTTTTACATCCTATTTGATACTTTTGGGTCTACAGAGCAATGCCAGTACTTCAAAAGTTTGTTTCAGATTATTTTTGTGTCAGCTTTCACACTCCACCTGACTGGGATAGAGGAGACTGGGTATTTATGGAACTCTCTAGACGTCATGGGCTGGCATCCCTAGAGTAGTCACAAGAAAAACAGTGTCTAGTACAGCCTTTTTACTAGAGTCAAACCTTTTTTGCCTTATTTCTGGGGCATGCTATAAAGGAAACTCTTCTTAATTTGGCAATGGGTGTTGGGCAATGGGTGAGGCAACAAGTCAGAAACTGGTGTGTAAGCTACCCTCGGCCACCAACCCCTAAGGGCAGTGTGGAGGCTGCTATTTCACTGCTATTACTCACTTGACTTTTTCTTTCTTTTTCCTGCTTCCAGTGTTTCTCTTTTTTTGCAAATATATTTGCTAATCTTTACAGGAAAAGTATTTGCTCATTGAAGGCTGTTAAGCAAATATCAATAATTGACATTTTCAAATATTTACAGAAATGTTTTAAAATTAATTTTAGAGTAATTCCAATACTAAAAGGAAAATTGTGTATTGCATATGATATTAGAGTACCAGGACACGCATAGTCGGGGATATTCCTCATCTGATGATGATGTATTACTAATAAATGCAGCTGGACAATGTGATATGCATCCCATTGCCCATTCTAAAATAATTTTTTATTGATCTGGTAAAGAATACTTTCTTCTGCTTTTTGCTTCTTTTGCCTCTCCTTGAAACATTCCACATTTCTACTTCCTTTTATTTATTCTCCTCCAAACTAGATTGAACAAATTTAATACAAACTTATTTTATCTGAGGAGGATTAGAATATTTTTAACATCCTAAGATTCCTAGCTCTTGTCTATCATGTTTGGATGCTAGACAAGA
Organism: Dasypus novemcinctus; assembly: GCF_030445035.2. Taxonomy (NCBI): domain Eukaryota; kingdom Metazoa; phylum Chordata; class Mammalia; order Cingulata; family Dasypodidae; genus Dasypus; species Dasypus novemcinctus. The sequence continues at coordinate 51,844,059 of NC_080695.1, read as the reverse complement.
AATTCTGACTGCTTTGTAAGTCAGAGTTGGGTTTAAATTCTAACTCTTTCTCTTCCAGTATTGCTTTGGACACAATACCTAATATTTTTGAACACCAGCTTACTTACCTGTTACATTCTAATAATAATATTGATTGCCTTGCTGGACAATTGTGAGGAAAAAATTAGTTAATGAATCTATCCTCAGTGATGATACTTGACAGCCTAAGTTTCCAAGGTTACATAACAAAGTACTACAAATTAGATGGCTGAAAACAAAAGAGATACATTGTCTTATAGTTCTGGAGGCTGAACGGCTCAATTAAGGTGTTGGAATGTCCATGCTCCCTGTAGAGAAGTCTGTAGAGAAGAATAAGTTGCATGCCTCTCTTCTGGCTGCCGTTTGTGGCAGGTAATCTCTGGCATTCCTTGGTTTGTGGTTTAAGTCAACCTCTGCCTGCAGCATCTGAGTCTATGTCAACTTTCTTCTTAGGAAGCCTACAGCCATACTGGCTTAAGGGTTCACCATAATCCAGAATGACCTCATTCTAACTTGCCTAATTCCATCTGTAACAACCTTTTTTTCCAAATAAATTCAAATTCTGAGGTACTGGGGATTAGGACTTCAACATATATTTTTGGAGGATGCAATTCCACCCATAACTTTAGCCTTACTATATGTCCAATTAGAAAAGTCCATTACATGTGTACTACTAATAAAGGGGTTAATAGTCAGGTGGATTGGGGGAAGAATACAACAAATATAAGAAGCTCACTGTAGTCAATAGTAGTATTTTGATGATGCTATTTCATAGTTTGTAACAAATGTTTTACAACAATACAAGGTGTTACAGGTGGGGTGATGTATGGGAGCCCTGTACGAGATGCATGTTTGTTTTGTAAGCTCACAACATTTACAATGCACTTAGTGTTTATGTATGTTCATGTACGAAGGATATGATTCAATAAAATTTTTTTTAAAAAATAGAAAGGGCGTTATTTACTATATTAGTCCTTGCAAAGATTTCTTCATAAATTATGAAATTGTTCTTCTTGAATGATTTTAAATTTTATTGAATAATTTTAGTTTTTTCTGTGTACTTGAGCTTTTTTTAACTTCCTTTTTCACCAAAATCTATTTTTTGTTAACTGTGTTTTCTTTCAATACCCATGTAAATTTTTATCCCTGAAAGTTTCTCTGAATTTACCTTTATGTAGGGTAACCAAAATAAGTATTATCCATAGTATTCCCAATCTAGGAAATAAGTATCAAACATATTAGGTGAAAAGTAAAAATAAAGCCACTGTCATCCATTAAAAAAAAAAAGAAACAGAAAAAGAAAAAAGCAGCAGAAGATCAGTGCAAAGTAGAGCTTTCTCATATGTTGGGAGAATATTATATTAGCTCTGGAAGTTTTAGTTCACAGTTTCCTAACCAACTTGATTGCATGGATTTGTGTAAAGCCTAATGACTTTTCAAATCAAACTATTGAAATGTATTCAAACATTTCAGTCACAGTAATCATATAAATTTTCAAATATGACACAATCCCAGAGTAAATAACTCTAAATTATTTTTATTTTAATTTTCTTCTAAATTATCAACTACAGTATATCTGCTACATAGATTAATATGATACCAGTGATACCAGTCATTTAGACTGGCTTTCGGTATGGTGAATTATGCCAGGCTGTTAGACTGAATCATGTGAATTATGGTACCTTTTTTTCAGATTGGATTTCTTATAAACATCAATAATTTTTTGGCATAAAATACAGTTGAAAATAATCACTTGCTAAACTAATAAATCTCTTGGACAATGCTTTGATCATTCAATTGGTTTAAAAGCCACTTAAAGTTTCTTACAGTTTTTAGACCTATAAGAGCTTCTGCCTTGATAAAGCTGTTGATTAACTTATGAATGCAAAGACATACAATTATTATAGACATGTGTGTATGTTTATAATAATTATAAAGCAAAATAATTGGCCTATATATCAGTCACTATTCTAAGAATTATACCCATATATTTTTATGATGCAGGTGCTATGATTATTCATATTTCACAAAAAGCTGACTTGGATGTTAATTGTAATAAAGATCACACAACCACTAGTGGCCGAGTTAAAATTGAAGCAAGATCTGTTGTAATCCGAACTAAGTGCCCTAAGTCCTTACACTCTTCTGTTTCATTGAGAACTGTTATTTTGGGGAACTAATATTTGAATTCTTTTTTCTAACATTTATTTTATAAGTTTCAATATTAATTTTCATTAATTTTACATATTTTTTCATAGATACCTGTGGTCAGTTTCTCAATTTTTCTACTGAAGCTAATCATGATAACCTTGAAATTCAAAATGGCCCTTATCACTGCAGCTCTATGACTGGGCAGTTCAGTGGTACAGATCTACCCTCAGTGTTGCTGAGTACAACGCATGAAACCCTCTTCCACTTTTACAGTGATCGTTCACTAAGCTGGTAAGATTTTAGAGTGGCTTATCAAGGTAAGGAATCCAAAGTGCAAATGTGCCTTTGATGTTTATATTGCAGGTCACTCATTAGTTAATAAAGTGTAGAACGGAAATAATTTTTAATGAAAAGTTGTCTGATCAGTAGAGGAGCTGTTCCTGTAGACTCTGCAGGCATAGCTGGCTGCAGTTATTCTCACAGCTCCATCCACACTCCTCCTTTTTATACTCTCTCCTAAGGTCGTTGTCACTAAACTTTCAGACAGTAGTTTCCACTGTGTCTCCTCTTAACCAATTGTACTTTTTTGATGTTCCTTCCTGAATACCGTAGAAAGAGTCAATTTATGGTGAAATTGGTCTGGCAGTGGCAGGGTCGCTCAGCTCAAATTAATGGCTACAAGTACTATAAAGTCATGTTCAAATTATATGAGGGAAAAAAATCTCGGTAAATGAACTGTATCCCTTTCAGTCAATCTAAATATGAAATCATTAAGGAAGTTTGAATCAACATTACCAAAGAATTTTTGATGTATGAAAATGTTGAAAAATTTCATTTCATATGAAATAATTTAGCTGCCCTTTTCTTGAATATTGAATCAAATGAAGTAGAAAATGACAAATCTAGTGACCTTTTTAAAAACTTGGTTAAAGCACTTGCTTTCCTTTATTTTCTAGACTGACCTTGGAAACAGAGCTTTAATATTTTAATACTGAAAGAGAGTACTAATTTATGTTAAGCTCTTAGAAACTGTTACTGAAATTGTTACATAAATACATGCATACTCCTTCTTTCTCAGCAAACACTATCACTTCTTATTTGAAAGGCATACAAGGACACACTCACACACAAACAGATAAGGGGCATCATAGAAGTGGTTTCCCACAACAAATCCATGAATCTTCCTGCATGTGCACCTATTTTCTGGTCTTTCTCTCTCATTTAAATGGGCATGTTTCCCCTACCAAAGTCTAATCCATTCCGTGCTCTAGGCTCTAGACTCCATTCCTATATACTGATTCAGAAAAATTAAACTGGGGGTAAACTTCCTTCCAATGCATTTTCAACTGTCAGTTCTCTACTAGATCTTTCCCAATAGCGTTCAAAATATACTCAAAAATTTCTCGGACACATGTATACACACACTCTCTCTCACACGCATATTTGCATATATATATATATCATATATATTAAAGCATCTTTGACCCCTTATCTTCCTCCAGTGTCTGTGCTCTAAGGAAAAAATTCAGAAGAATTATCTGCAGTAGTTTACTCAATTTCCACACTTCTTTCTGTTTTAATCATTTTGATCTGGCTTTAGCACTCTTCTACTGACAAGTTCTTTCATTTTTTTTTTTCAATTGGATGAATAAATCCACTTGGTATTCTTCTTTTCTCATATTTCTTGGAAGTTTTCAGTACCATTAACCATTTCTTCTGAGTTAATACCCTTTTCCCATTTCTTTCAATGAGAACATAATTTCTTGTTTTTTCTGCTATCACATTGGTTATTCCCTTATTTTCTGTGCTTTCTTGTCTTCTGACAACTTTAGTTGAGGAATTAGTTGGAGTTCCATATTTTTCCATCGCATTCTTTCCCTGAGGATCACAAACACTGATGGATTCAAAGACCATGATAGTAATAATAATTAACTCTTATATTTACATCCCTGATTCAAGTCTTTCTTTGTGTTCCAGAACTAGATCTCCAACTCACAATGCCACATGTCTACTAGGTATTACCCATGCCTTTGGACTCTGTGACTGAAACGATCTCTACTATTTTGCTTGGCAAATATGCTCATTCTCTGGTGTTGTCCATAGTAAATGAGTGGTACATGTTTTATCCAGTTGTAAATTCGTGCCTTTCATGGGTACATGTTTCTTCATCACCCCATTATTAAACCAATCACCAAGACCTTCATCCACCTCAAATATATTCCTGGAATCCATCTCATTTTCTCTATCTCCATTACCACTAATAGTCTTAAACATCCTCACCCTTTTCCTACTAAATTCTTTGCCTCTTAAAGGTTTTATCACATTTTTTCTTATTACTTCTCTCATCTTTCCAAAAAAAATGTGATTTGTCCTTTTCTTGATTAAAGCCCGCACTGTATTTTCCTATATTCTTATACTACAATGAAAATTCTGTAACAGGGGAATGGATGTAGTTCAAGTGATTGAGCACCTGTTTCCTATGTGCAAAGTCCTGTTACCTCCTATAAACAAACAAACAAACAAATGAACAAATGAAAAAACACCAACTCTCTTTGGGGAGTAGATGTAGCTCAGTTGTTCAGTGCATGACAAGGTTCTGGGATCAATCCCCAGTAAAAAGTTCTGTAACAGACATAATCCCTCAGGTTTTTATTCCTGAACCCTTAATCTCACTCACTGCACTTCATCCAAATGGACTTTCCAATAACATATATGGCTAAGATTCTTTCTACTGATGGGCTTTTAGAAATGCAGTCCTCTCTTCTTTAACCCTACTCTCCTTTAGTTAATCATTTTACACTCAGTTTGTGCCTCTTAAAAGAGGCATCTTCTGATCACCCAGACTAGGCTAAATCTCCTGTTGTGAAGCTTCACATTACCTCGGACTTCTCTGTGTGTGGTAGTCATTGGTGCTGCTCTCCAAATGGATCCCATCCTTCTGAGTTCTGGATACAGAGTCATGATGCACTGCCTTACCCTTTTAAGAGTTGGTGGTGGTGTTGCTTGCTTTGGTTGATGACCTAGAAGTGAATGCCCTATAAAATGGGAGTCATAAGAACCTGGTTCACTCTTCCATCCTTTTCTTAAGTGGAGTTTAGCAGCCACCAGGATGATGGCTGCTCAGTCAGGCTGGGTCTTTTAGTAACTCCATAAGTAGAGTCCTCCTGCCATCACAGGCAATGAAATTGGAATGATTTTTGCTACTGTGGTATTAATTAGCCTTTATGGATAATATTCCATAGGATTTATTAAGATAAGGAATTAATGGCATATTTATATTTTAAAGAATGTCTAATCAGAAAGAATTTACCTCACGGGGAGAGGAATCATTTCTATTTTTACCTCGCTCTATGCTCAGCATGAAGTCCAATCCCTGACTCACAGTAGGTCCCCAGTGTATAATTGTGCCCTCCATACTCAATGCTCTACTACCGCAGATGCCAAGGGCTTTATGCTGTGCTGCAGATGCATTTTAGACAGCCCTTTAGGTTAAGTTCTATGCTCTGACAGTGTCATTAAATTGAATCTCTTTTAATCCCTACTCATTGCCAGATATTGCTAGCCAATTTGCTTATCCAATGCAGATCCTGGCACAAATATCACATGTCCAACCATCATAATGGTTTGGTTTTTAGTGGGCTCATTTTTGAATTGTACCTTCTGTTTTAGCAAAGATGATGGGATTTGCAGTGCTTATCAGTGACTACCTCGGGCCCTGGTTGTTCTATCCATGTGTGCAAATAGCCTTGGAAGTACCTTGAGTAGAGCTACCAGTATTGAAATAAAAACCAGTACCATGCATTTCTTATTTTCATTCTATTTCTTCCATTCCCACCCCAAAACTTAAAGGGAAGAACCTCAAGGACCATAATTAATTCCCTGCTCACTTTGAATTCTATAGATATGCTTATACATTGGTAGGAAATAAAAGAGTGAAGATACACAATCTTGATCAAATTCTTGGATTAACCTGGAGTCCATAAATAAGTACCATTAATTAGTGGCTAGATCTGATTAATATTGTAGGGAAGAAAACTTTTTATTTCCACTGTAACTGACAGGAACCCAAATCAAGCTAGTCTAAGCAGTAATTCAGTGTTCCAGGGCATTTGGTGCAGGATTGGAATCTAGGACTCGAGGTCTGAGGATGGCAACATTCTAGCCTTTCTTAGCCAGTAAGAACAGGACTCTTCTTCCCTAGTGCAGCTTTTTGGAACACATTCTTAATAGACCAGCATGAGTTATGTGACACCACTCCCAAGTCCAATCTATGAGAACAGGTAGATTGGTACTCTATATAAGTTCAGCTCGGGTCACATGGTAAGAAAATGTGATTAACAGACTTCTTGAAATTGGAATAGTTTGAGAGAGAGGAGAAGTTTCCTTAAGCAAGAGGGGCTCTGAAACACCAAAAAAAATAAATGCACAACAAATTTCTTTTTACATATTGAACAAAAGTCTGCATAAACTAAATATTTCTATGCTAATTAAATCTGTAAAATAAAGAGGTATTTTATTAGTGCTTTCATACATGCTTCCTTTATTCCTTTCTAGGGCTGTTATAACAAGTTACCATGAACACAACAGAAATGTATTTCTCACAGTTCTGGAGTCTACAAGTCAGCAAAGTTTCAGGGGGCCATGCACTCTCCGAGGGCTCTAGGTAAGAATTCTTCCATGCCTCTTCCTAACTTCTGGAGGTGGCCAGCATTCCTTGCCACTCCGTGGGCTCATGCACTGTAACTCCCCTGCCTTGGTCTTCACATGCCCTTCTCCCTTGTGTGTCTCCATCTCTTCTCTTCTTATACGCGTACCCACCATGTTGGTTGAAAGGTCTACCCTCCTCCAATTAGATCTCATTTTATCATAATTAAATTCATCTGAAATGACATTATTTTCAAATAAGATCACATTCTTAGGTACTACGGCGAGTACCTCAACATATCTTTTGGGGGGACACAATTCAACCCATAATGCTTCTTCATTTGATCTTGAAATAGTGTGAGTTGTTTTTAAAGAGTTAAATGTCCATATTTTAGTACATTAAAAATTATGACAGTGGTAGCTATTATTGAGCACTCATTGTGTGCCACATCCCATGCTTTGTCTTTTAAATTCTAAATTAACAGTATGCACTTTTTATAGATAAGGAAAATGAGACTCAAGGAGATAGAACAAACTGTGGAGATATGAATAACTATGTGCAGATTATGATTTGAAATTCAACCCCATAGTAATCTTCTTGACTGCAAAGTAGTAGTCATTCTATTGAAGAAAGGAAAATGATAAGATCTTTAGATTCTAAGTTCAATGCTTTTGTCACCACATTAATATAAAAATTGTGTTTAAATCATAACCGGGTAAGATTAAGAAGTCCAATTTTCTCTCAGAGTTTGCAAAACCAGTAAACCATTTATCTGAAGAACACTGACTATGGGAAAACATAAATAACTTTTTTTGGTGTGCAGACATGACACCTGACAGACTTACTTCTTTAAACTCAAGTTTTGAGGCTGCTAAAATAGCTTTGCTAGAAATCTATGAGTCAAATGTTCTCCATAAATATTTCTAACACATGCCTTAAGATTTGCTATGCTTTTTTCTTAGTATCCTACATAATTCACATGTCAGCTGTGGCTCTCCTCTTACAGATCCAGGTGCAATTTTGTAGGCATCATATAATTTCATGGCCTCTGAAAATCAGAAACTTACTCCATGATGTATTTATCAAGCACTTGTATAGAACTTTCTGAGAATTTTACAAGGAATCATTTTCTTAACTCTTACAACAGGCCTCTGCTGGCCAAATCACCAGTAGTGAGGAAACTGAGGTCAAGTTTGACATCAAATATCTTGGCCAAGTGTTAGTCAATAGAATGATGGGGATTTGAGTCCAGGACCTTTGGCGCTAGAGCCTGTGCTCTCAACCAGTAGTTGCTGCTGCCTCAAATTCTGCAAACCTGTCACCTGATCTTAATGCTTACAATATATTCCATCCTTCCTCCTCTCAACTTCCCAGCTTTGTCTTCTACTTCTACCACACTGCATGCTCCAAGCCTAGGCTTGGGTGCATTCTCACAAATCTTTTCTCTCATTGTATATTATTAACCTGCTTTTCTCAGTCCCTTCCTGATTGCCCGTCTCACCATGCTCTCAGCTGTATATTGTTCAGAATGGCTTCTCTTTTCCCCTGAGGCCAAGGCAACAATCATGCCCAAATGTGGGTAGAGAATGAATTTAGGGTTGGGAGCTCAGACTCTGAGCCCCTACTAGTACAGGATCCCATCATCACTCTTAACACAGAGTCACTGGAGCTCCCAATTAACACAGGTGTACTGATAACAACACTGTATGTATGTACGCCACTTAGTCCTCTTCCTAGAATCCAAAAGAAAATTGGTAGATAATGCTATGTGCAAAAATAAACAAACACGAAGTGAGCAACAAGGAGGAAAATTGGACTCTGAGGTACAGCAGTAGAGAAAGTGCAAAGTCATGCATATTAAGGATTTGAAAAACTTCAAATGATGAATTGAATATTTTATCTCTTCTATAAATGTTTGACCAAATATTGTCTCATCTTTCTCTTGAGTAGAAAAGAAAACTCTATGGTGATGAGTGATAGCAGCATTCTTCTTTGGGCTTCTGCCTCTTACCTTATTTTCCATCCATCAAAATTATCTGTGGTCATTTAAAATTCAGTTTATAAGTATAAAGATTCAACACTAAAGTGATTAGGGGGCACACACACACAACAGAAACAAAGTTCAAATAAATCTAAAGTTCTAAAATTAAGTTATATAAACATCTCTGTCATTTTCCTGAAACAACAAGCATTAACAATTATATTTGCCTAATTTTATCTTCAAGTTCACATTCTAGCCACATTAAAACAATATAGGAAATAGGAGGGTCAAGACATATGGCTCTTTCATGACTTATTACCAGCTTCCTGAATTGGCTTCTTTCTTCACTTCACACTCTCCTGTCACCTTAATAAAAGAGGACATAAATAAGTAGATAATTAGGCAACTTTACACATTTCTATGTGATTCAATCCATGCTAATTTTCTGCCTTTATATCCATGTTTTACTTTTTCAGGATACCTGTGTTCCTGTGTCATTGCTCTTATTGGATGCTGGTCGCTGGATTTTGTCCTTGTAGATTCTGAAACAATTGAAACTTTGATCGCTATTCCCCTTTCTATAAAACCTAAGCAAACTGGGGGGAAAAAAATTACATGTATAACAAACATTCGAACATCTTTAACACAGATATCTGAAGTTCTTCCATGCAGTATTGATATGCAAATAAAGTTAATAACTTAAATGATTATTCTTTCAGGCAGCAGTTTACTTTTGGAAAAAAGCCTGTTCTAATTTTTTTTTAATCTTAAAACTTTCCATTTGAAATGAAGATCCTGACATGCTAAAAAAGATGTATAATATATATTGCACTATAGGCATTATTTTAATTTTTACAGAAAATCAATTTAATGAAATCATTTTTTATTAGCAAAATTGTGGGTTAACAGAAAAATCATACCCATATAGAGTCTCCATATAGCATCCTATTATTAACACCTATCATTCATGTAGTACATTTGTTACAATTGAAGAAAGTACATTTTACTACTGTCTATCGTCCATGGTTTAAATTATGGTACTCTGTTGGTGTTGTACAGTCCTATTGATTTTTTTTAAATTTTTATGACATATATACAACTTAAAATATCCCCTTTTAACCACGTTTAAATATATAATGCCGTGCTGTTGATCACATTCATAATGTTTGCTATAATCCCATCTTTGTGTATCTGGTACTAGTTTCCAGGAAGACATTATTGTCTCAGCCTGGTAGACAGTAAACCTGCAGAATAGGATTAATTAAGGGAAAACTACCTGTGTCCAGGTTTAATACTTCATAAGAAAGTGGATTTGGTGTGGATTGGTTTTCTGCTATCCAGTCTGAAGTGTCTCCACATGGGAAGTTTTATCTTAACTTATTATTATTGACTTTGCCTCTAGACTAGACTGTCATGTCCTAGTGAGTAATTGCCTGAATAGTTACAACTTAAAGTAGAAAGAATTGTGTGGGCCCAATTTCCAGAGACATGAGGATGTTACAGGTTTTGAGTCATTAAGAATCACCTAGACTTTCCTATGTTATAGACCAGCGATACTGACCAGACTCAGACTTTGAATATAGTTCCAATTGAGAGCTTTATTAGCTGCGCAGCGACTGTCTCATTCCTCTGCAGAGGAGAGACAGCCGCCCCAAGTCTCAGGGAAGGGGTGGTTTTATAGCTTTTTAGGAAGGGAGGCGTCTACTAATAAGCGAGCAAGCAAGCAGGCACAGAAGCGGAACACTGTGGCTAGCTGAAGATAACGTATCTATGTTTTTTTTCTTTTTGAAAGGCTTTTCTTGTAAGCAGTCCCATATTATTTATTGGCACTCTCCTTACAGGCCGTCCTGTTATTTATTGGCATTCTCCTTATCATTCCATCCTAAGTTATTTATTGGCACTCTCTTTACAGACTGTCTTAAGTCATTTATCTATTTGAAGGCACTTGCAATTCCCACCTCCCAATGTAGTTCTATTCCTATTTTCCCAGTGTGACCTTACGCTTACACCTACACCAGTATCTGGCTTTCTACAAGATGAGTTGTTTCCCAAAGGACGGTATATGAATACAAGCAACTCTCTGAAGGTGTTTATTCCAAATTCAGTATTTAAAAACAAATAAAATTATTTTGTATACATATATGTATATCAGTTCTTTTTAAAATGGAAATGCTTGAAGACTTCTCAATGTGTATCCTAATGAAAGGTCCAGATGTGGACTGGACTTCTGCTATCCAATCTACTGATTGAAATACATCAGAGAAGGTTCTGTGAGTTGCTTTGTCTTTTCATCCTTGTGGGAGGATGGCTATTCCACCTCCCATATCAGAGCCACATTCAGACATGCAAAGAAAGGCTGGAGAAAAAAAATAAAGTCAACCAGCTTTGAAGAGCCTTTTTTGGGAATTTCAAGTGGTGAATTTTTCTTGCATTTAGTTAGCAAAAACTCAATTTGTAAAGATCCTTTGCTAAAGAAAAGCTGGAAAATATATATTTTTTCACCCCAGGCATATTCTTTTTCAAAGAAAAGTAAGACTCCTCTCTTAAGGACAAAGGGAAGGGTGAGGGTGGCTAGGCAGCCTGCTGCAGCAATACAGTCAGACTGTGATCACGTGCATATATTTAACTACATTTTGAAGGCTAATTTTGCTTTTGACTTACTTCTCAATAGAAATTGTCAACTAATTGAAGAACTCAGTTATATTTCAGACTTGTGGATTCAATTTAAAATCAAATTAGGACTGCAGACACAGAGAGCCGACACAAAACGACACAGCAAAAAGAAACACAGATTCCCGGTGCCACTATCAGGATAGAAGTGGTCACAGAAGCACACACAGCTAGTGGACACAGGGAGTAGACAACTGGGGGGGGGGGGGTGGGGGAGATAAACTAAAAAAATAAAGTAAAATAAAATTAGGTTTGTTTGAATATTTCCAAGTGAAAGTATTCCAATTCATTTAAAAGATGTGTACGTATAACCACAGCGTGCTAGAAATAGAAAGACAAAATCATAATAATGTTCTAATATCAAATATGTTTTACAAATGAAAAAACATGAACATAAACATGACATTTTATTTTCTTCTAATTAGACTAGGGAATTTCAGCCACTCCTTTTGTTTGTTTTGCTGTTACATTTACTGCATAAATAGTAAACACTTATGATTGATGCTTCCATTATTGATAAAATACTAGGTCTGTCAAGTAAGTAGATCTGTTTCAATAGAACTAAGGAAAACTGACAATTTCAGTCAAATCAGCTTAGCTTCAGAGTATAGATCCATGTTTAATTATTTCAGTTTGTAAAATTCCCATATTAAGGGTCTTAAAACATATTTTTTAAAAGTCTCTATAATCTAAACTTGTTCAACTGCAATTTAAGTCAATTTTTTGAAGGTATCAATTTATTTAATAGGATTTAACAATCCTATTAAAAATAGGGATTAAAATAAGTCTTGGTTGCTGTGCTAATGTTGCAGCAAAGCCAAGAGTACTGAACCACAGAAGATACCCAAATCCAGCACTCAGGAGAAGTGGAGGAACAGATTTATTATGTGCAGGTCCAGAAGAGAGTCAGTCCTCAAATTCTGAGCCCTGTTTTTCAGTTTCCTTAGGTTGGTATAGGATTTCAGGTGGGGTTAGCATAACTTTTGCTCATTGGCTAATGCGTTGCTAGGTGAAATTTCTAAGCAGGTTTAGAGAAGCAGAATGCAGGTGCAAGGCTGTGCTTTCACAGGCTAATTTATAGACAAATGGGTAGGAGTCATTCATTTGATATTTTCCTGCAAGGCCCTGTTTTCACAGGCTGATTTACAGAAGCAGGGGCATGAGTGACTTATGAGATATTTTTGCAAGGTTATGCTTTTTATTTCTCAACACTAAACTCATTTAGTGGGAGCACTAGATATTTGAATACATAATTTAGTGGGAGCACTAGGTATTTGAATACAAATTAAATCCAATGAGAGACTTTCTTTAACTGAAGTATCTGCAGCCATTTGGAAGAATCCAGTAGAGGGGAACACACTCTATGATATACCAGATTAGGCAAAACATACAAGGTTTTTACTGAGAAAGTGCCTTTGTGGGAATCATTAGCTTTGATTGGCCAAGGACTTATCAGTATCAGAAATTCATGAGTGACTGAAGGAAGTGTTTGGAAATAAACTGGGTAGGATGCATGATTTTTGACTGAAGTCATTTGCTCCCAGTGTTAAAAACTTGATTTTATTCTCTAAAAATTGGTTAGAGGGCTCTACGTATAGAATTCAAGGGACCTATATATAGAATTCAATATTGCAGTCAAAGCTTTATTTTTCCTAACTTTTAACTGATATTTTGCATATTCTTGAGTTTTGATCATAGGCAGCCAAACTAATAAAATATTACCATATGTCACTTTGTTAGCAAATCACAGGTAATTTCATATCTTATTAAACTTATTGCAAATATCTCAAAATACTATTTATACACTATTTTGTAGTTATACCAGGTATTTGTTAAATTTGCCCCCTGTCATTTAATGAAATAAGAGCCTGTATAATACTATGCCACATATTTGGTTTTTAACACACCTTAATCATTATATTTTAATATGATTGATTTCCTTTGCAATCTAATGAATTTTGTTTGGAGCATTCAAAAGCATTGTTCTGGGAAGTTTAATAGACTCACTAAATTTCCAAAAGAGTCCATATATAAAAGGTTTTGGACTCGACAAGCAATAAAAATTACTGAAGGTTTTTAAACAGGGAATTAAAATAGTAATAAACACATTTATTTAAGCTTAATCAAATATAGAGTAGATGAGGAACTTGTATGGGGCAGGAAGCAGGTATGTGAAACAGAGGGAGACTGCAGGCAAAGAGACCCTCTAGATGCTTACTATTAGAATCTCAGGCGTGGGTGAGGAAGTGTGTCAAAATAAAAGCAATATTATTGGTACCCGCTATGAAGGAAGCACTTAGGGTGATAGAAAGAAAATGATGGGGAGACCTGGGGAGCTGCATTTCATTAGTAGTGGAATTGAGGCTAAGATTGACAGATAAGAGCCAAGTCTGCAAAATGCAAGGGAGATGTGTTCCAGGTGGAGAGAGGCTTGATGCAGTCAAAGAACAGAGAAATATGGCTAGAAAATAACGGAGAATAAGGTCTGAGAGATTCACAGGTCTCAGATTTTTGGTTTTCTTCAGGTGCAATGTGAAGTCACTAAAGGATTTTTAAATGAAAAGAAATTTGCTTCAATGCGAGAATGGATTTTGGAACACAACAAAATCCTTTAGCACGCTGTCACAGGCTTAAAAGAGAGACGATGGCTTCAACTTCAACAAAATTTTCTTCCGTAATGTTACCTTAACCTGGCTCTTGAATTAAAATTTTAAAATGGAATAATGTTTACTATTATTTCTATGCTTCTTTTTCATGTTTCTCTATATGGCTTCACTTCTTCCTACTTTGTTTAATTTTTTATTTTCTCCAATAAGTTTCAGTCCTGCATTTATTCCTATTTAAATACATTCTGTTAAAAGCTCAACATTTCGTTCTTGATCATCATTATATATTTGGTCACTAGATAGTAATCTTCACTTGGTTCATTAGCATGATTTTAATAGTTGAGCCATGGAAAAAATATATAATTATATGTCTTAAACCATGAACTACTATTTAAGATGTCTATCTCCACTAAAACTGAATCCTTTCAAGAAACCTCCTCCATTTTGAATACTTGCTGTACCCCATTCAAATTTTAATTTTCTTTCCTTATTTAAAGCACAAAGAACTCAAATTAGATTCCATCCTAGTATTGTTTATCACATATTTTTGAGACTATATTTTATCTTACATAACTTGTAACCTCCGTAGTTCAAATACATGTATTTTGTTTTACTTCTTTTGATATTTTCTAAATTGGCTCATTAAAGCCATGTCTATAGAGTTTAAAAAGCTACCAATTAGGTCACTCTCCAAAAACAAAAACAGTTATTTAACAATCATCTAGACCAGAAAAGTTTTTGTATTTGGCTTGTACAATATGCTAAGTACTGTGAGTATTTAGAATTAGATTTCACATCAGTTGGGAAATACACATGGATTCACCTTTCCTTTTTCTCTCCTGGTATTGGAATCTAAAAACATTGATTTAGCATTCACATATGGGGACAATCAGAAGAGGTGTCAGAGTGATAGCTTCTTTCGGAGTGGGACAGCATTTACTTTAAAAGTTAAAAAGTTTTCTGTGGCTTCTGGAATGCTTTGCTCTTTGAAGTGGCCTGCTTGACCCCATAAGCATTGAATTGGTGAATCCTCAACTAGGCCAAGCCTCTGGTTGGTTGACTGAATGTTTTCTTGATTTGACACCTGATTCTAACTATTCACATTTTTAAAAAGATGTCCCTATAAAATACTCGTTTTTATTTACATAATAGATTTTCTATAACTGGCAGTTATAAAGACAGATTAAATTTAAGAAATAAAAAAATATTTTTGAGTTTAGGATATCATATCTGATATTTACATTTCAAGCTTAATTAGTTTATCAGTGTTTATCATTTTATAAAATTGATAAATTGGCAAAATGACATTCAACTCATTATTAAGTCACCTTAAAATTTCTAAATTCTGTTTGTGATTTATAATAAGCTAAGGATATAATTCATAACTTATAAGACGATGCATAAATCATGCAAATGTTTCTAGTCATTCCAAACACTGTTTGTGTTCTACACCTTGCTTTTAAGTCGTGTCTTATATTTATGGCTATAAAATGGTTAAAAATGGTTGTAGATATCGCTGTCTTGAGTTAAATTACTTATAAAGAATTGAGAAATGAAATAGCAGAGACAGAACTTTGTTAACTTAGTCAAGTTTATGTACCCTATTTTTAAATCAATTATTGTAAAACAGATGATTAGGTAAAGATAGCTTTCAACTAATTAGATAATAGTTACCAAATATAATAGAGATTAGAAAGATGATACATGAGCCCATCAGCAGTCACATTAAGTGCTTATGATTTAAACATGACACAATTTATGCTCAGGATAGATAGATGTAAGTAGTAGTCATTCCCCAGATCCAAACAGTGGATATCTATTTACAAACGGCCTTGAGTTATATAAAATTCTCTGCCTTCCCTTACTCTTATAGGGCTTTCATACCCTTAGACTTTTCATAATATTTAAAAATTTTGTCACATTAAAAATTTTTGTGAATTCCTTTTAGTTTCTGTAATTTGGCATTTGGAGAAGTTGAATACCTTCTGTCTTTTTCTTTATCCTGTACGTGTTAAACACTGTTTTAAAAACATAATAGGCAATGTTCAATCCACTTATTCCTCAAAACAATCATAAAACTGCTGAATTTTGCATGAATTGGATTTATGTGAAAATGGGCTGTAGTTTATAGATATCATTTCCCCTTTTGGAAGGAGAGGCAGTTAAACTGATTTTATGTATAATGAGTAACTGAAGAATTCATTCTAACTGATTGTATGGCTGTATCAACTGCTCCTTATGGATACACCCGTAACTTCTAGAAGAAATTGAAATGTTTCTAAAACTGAATAACTCTTTCTTTTCAATAGAATATCCTGAGCAACCTTGATTTAACTGAAGGAGCAAGGGCAAGGGGCTTCCTCTCTTTTTTTAACCACCTGCAAACTAGTTTCAGGTATCCATATTCTCTGTCCTTCTTCGAAGTCTAACCCAAAATTGCGAGGCAGCTAAGATCACAGATTCTGAGTCCAGGCAGCATATTTACAATCAAATGTTTTGTGAGTCCACAGTCCTTGACTTCAGTGACTTCAACAGTTCATCTGGGTCAACTTTATACTTTCTCCAAAATGCAAAGGCTGTAATGTATAAATAACACTGGACACTCACTGCTTGGTTAGTCAAATGTGAGATACACTGGTACTTGCAATTGTGAGCAAGGAATTTGGTTAAAGATCTCCCAGAAGAGGATTTACTTAGTCCCAAAATTCTAGGATTGCCTGCTCTCTTAACGATATTGGTTGGCTTCCCAAATAGGTACCAAATCAAGGCATTAACATTTAAGCAAAAAATATGTATCTTAAACCTGAAAGCCAGGATCATACCTCTGGTTACAAAAGACACATAATGCACTCTATAAGGAAGTTAGAACAGCCTATGAGGACACTGGTAAGCTTATGCATGTGTGATTTGAGAGTCTGTGGACCACAATACGTGGTTCAGCTTCTACAGATACCCCGGCTTCAAAATCTCAAGTAGGGCTTCAAATTAGTATACTGTATAAACTGCCATCTTCCTGTTCCAAGGTTCAGTTTTCTCAAAATCCTTCCCGTTAATTTCTAACATTAGAAGCAGTAGTTTATTTCTCTCTGGTTTACCTTCATCAAAGAGATTATATCAGAAATGGGTCAAGTGTTTTAACTTAATTTGTGTAACATTCTATCAGAAACTAGAGAATCCTTGCAGGCTAGTCTAGGTTTTATTGAACTAATGTATGAAAATCATGGTTCATTGCATTTAATATCACATTTAATTCTAGTAGTTCTGCTAAAAGAAGGGTATATTTATTGTGCTTTCATAGATGAAGGAATGATGACATGGAATTTAAGTGATATATCCAAGATGCCACAGGCATTATATGGGGGAATGTATGTCTATTTCACATCACAGAGCTGGTCTGCAAACCTAATTCAAGATTGTGGACTTCTGAAGAAGATTTCTCTGTTGATGATGATTCTCTTTCAATTTTCTATGATAGTACAACAAATCTTATGCAACTTACTAAATAACATTTTTGAAAACCTGTAGCAATTGCCAAGTATGAATGTAGAAATTTATGAACAAGTTGTTAGACTTCAGTTGAAAATGTTGCTTTTTACCTCTGTACACTAGAAGGTAACTACTTTATCAAATTCACCTGAAGTTTTTTTCTTTTAAATTTTTATTCTCTTACTTGATGGCTGTTTTCCTTAAATTTAAACTTTTCATATTTAAAAAATCAATTTATACAGGTTAATGCTTTCATGATGAGTAGAGAACAGAACCTTGCTTGGATGAGGATTCTGACAGTTTGATGAGGATTCTAGGCTTGAGTGCTTCCCCATCCTCAAGCCTAGAGTACATATAATTCAAATTTATACCTCAAAAAACCACACACTTTTTAAAAAAATAACTGCCTTCCCGCCCCCCCCCCCCCTTGCAGCAGCTTCTTTGTGGTCTGCTCTCTGTCCTTTTACTGTGTGTTCTTCTGTGTCTGTATTTGTTTTTTTAATTTATTTCCCTTCCCCCCCATTGGGGCTTGCTTGCTGTCTGCTCTGTGTCCATTCATTGCATACTCTTCGGATTTTTTTTTTTTTTTTTGCTTGTCTCCCTTTTTTTGGGTCATCTGGCTGAGTCGACTCTCTGTGTCGCTTTTGGGCCTGGCAGCACTCCGCCTCTCTTGCAGGCCACAGCATGTGGGTGAGCCTGCCTTCACAAGGAACCCTCAGGACTCGAACCCAGGGCCTCCCATATGGTAGACGGGAGCCCAACTGATTGAGCCACAGCTGCTCCCAAACCATACCCTTCTATGTGCCACAATCTTTAGAGGTGATGATAAATATCAAAACAGGTCATGGAAAACCTGTTGCACTTACTCTAAAAAATAATAAGCGTCTTCCAAAAATTATCTATTTTAGCATACTAAATAATTATTTTTATTACTATTAGTTACTTCACCTGAGACTCCTAAAATGGTCCTTTATATAAATACAAATTCAGCAAAGATATTTACACAAAAAAGTGATTTGTGAAGTTATGTATCAAAAGTTTGGGAAAACATTCATGTCATTATTTAAATACTGAACTATTGCATTAAATAACAAAGTTGGCACAAAGATCTTAAAAATGTTTACTGATCTATAAGCTAGGTGTATAATTCATAATTTAAAAAATACTTGGCCTTTTACATTCTTCAGAAACTTCTGAAATAAGCCATGCATTTCTGGTGTTATTGCCTGGCAGATACTCCTTATGAGATGAAGAAATGAGTCCTGGACTTTGAAGAAGTATCTATTTTATTTCTAAAACATGTTTGATTGGCTCTCCTATTTTTTTCTGGTACCTCTTGTCATAGGAGCAAGCAAGGTTGTGAACACAAATGTTGGGGGAAATGGCTTAAAAATCTGTCTCCTTGAACTCTCCACTTTATCCCAGGTAAGTGACTTTTTGTGAGCAGCATAGTACTTCCTCTGCCTGAAAAGCCATCCTTCCTTGGTCTTTGTCTGCTCTATACCAGCTCTCCATTTAGAACTCAGCTAAAACATCACTTATTCAAAAGAGGGTATCTTGACCACCCCTGCATACCTTTGACCTGGTTTTGCTTTTATTTCAGTTGTTTATTTTATTTTAAAACAACTTAAAACTATTTCATATAATTATCAAATAATTTTTTGTTTTTCTTAAAATGTAAGCTTCATGAGAGCAAGACCCATTTCTGTTGAGTTACCATTTATAACAGCATTTATAACTTAGACAATAAATAATATTTATTTCACTCGATAAATGAAGAGGTGATAAAAACCATTCTTGCACATACATAGACACACTTCCTCATATATTTTCCCACACAGGAAAATTGTGTTAGAGCCATTAAAAGAGAGGGAAAACATCAATGTTCTCAACTATTAGAGTATTCCATGGCTATTTGAATCATGGGATTTTAAGCTGGAGGGCGACTTTGCAGTCTTCCATATCGATCCCTTTGACAGAGGTTAATTATATTAGCAGAAATAGGTCAGCACCTTTCAGCTCTAGTTTTATCTAGCTTTAAAGAGAACATGACTGCAGTTCTAAAACGATACAGCAAACTCTATAACAAAATTTAACAAAATGTATTGTATTAAGTTTTGTTAAAATGCATGAGTGATGTGTGAGTGTATGTGCGTGTGCTTGTATTAATACCACAAACGCACGTTAAATCAGGAGTGAAACCATCCAATGATGGTTAGGTTGTGTTGAATATAATTTCATTTGATTCTCCTCCCATGGAAACGGCAAGCCATTTTTGATCGCTTTTTCTCTTTCTTAGCCTTGTTTTTGTATATTAGAGGACTCATTTCTCCAATGGACTTTCTTATTATAATTTTTTTTCAAGCAAATACAAGAATGAGAACAAGCCTGCTTATTTTATCTACAGAGTATAACTCAGAAGGGAATTTGTTGATCGTTAAAACACAGTTTGGAATTATTTGTTCTTTTTGTGACATGAGTCTATGAAAAAATTTTAGTCAAAAAACAATTTTGTAAGGAGGGATACCATGTCCTGTGGACACTTTCCTGACGACTCGCCCTGGCTTTCAAGAGGTGTTTTTATGGCCTTCACTTGGGTTGGCGCTTTGAAGAGAGAATAGTGGCCTGGCTTTGTGTTTTGTGAGATTGTCCTAGGGAGAAGCACAATGGAGTCACGGGAAAAAGGCGTGTATGTGTGGGAAATACAGACAAAGAAAGGGAAAGAAAGGTTTGTGTTGACTTTCTGCTTTAATGTTTCCTGTTTCCGCATTTATTAGCATAATTTTCCAAGCACCCTGTTTATCACACAGGGCATAACTTTAGAAAATCAAATAACGAGAGGCATGCCACTCTAGCCTTTGAGGTGTGTTCTTTTTATCGCTGAGGTCCCCTCTCCATTCCACTGGATGCAGCGGGCTGGAGAGCGACAGGCACCCCGAGGGCGCTCCTGGCACCCAAAGGCACCACACACAGCTCCAGGCCTCCCTCGCGCATTTCCTTAGGGAAGGCCCAACTCTAAAGCTCCTGCAAACACCAGGTCTGTGGGGGCCCCGCGACACGGCCCCTCGGGGCAACTCGGGCAGAACAGGACAGCCCTCGAGTTGGCCAAAAGCTGGCCAGGGCGCTGCCCCTGGGACGCACACGGGCACCCTCCCAGGCAGAGGAGTGCCCGTAACTGCCCTCGACCCCCTGGCGTCATCCGGGGCACACACAGGAAAGGCGCCTGCGGCGGCGCGCAGGGGACGCCGGGAACGGGACCAGCGCCGCCGCTCGCCGCGGGCGCCTGAGGCACAGCCCGCAGCGCTCCAGGGGCCCAGGAGGGGCCGGCGAGGCGCGTTCCCGCAGCGACAGCGAGACCACCCCGCCGCGGAGAGGGGCCGAGCGGGAACACAGAGCCAGCACAGGCGAACGAGGGATGGCCACTGGGCGGAGGGCCGGATCCGCGCCCCTGCCCGTCCCCGCACCCGCCAAGCAGGTGGGGAAGAGGCGAGGGCCCGCGGGCAGAGCGCGGGGAGCGGTCCCGTTCCCCAGCCATGTCGGTCCCGAGTCCCGCGCGGCTCAGGCCCGGCCAGGGACAGCAGAGCACCACCGCGTCCATCACGCGGAGGGTGTGTTCTAGTATGACAGACTCGTTTCTTATGGTTTTGAATACTCTTTTCCTTTGGACACCTCTAGATTTTTTCCTTGAAGGCCTGTATTATGCGGAGGATTCGAGCAGTCGGATACTGTACTTATAAGATGTGAAAACAGAAAACTCACTCTTACAGACTATGCAAGTATCATCTTTATGGTAAACTCAAATTCCATTTTCAAATAACTGTGACTTAAAAGCTCTTGTCCTTTTGCAAATGATTTTTAGTACTTTAAATTTCTTTAACAGTTGTGCTTATGATGTTTATTGACCTGGCATAATTTCTTATATAGCGTTTCTCCTTCTAATTGTGGGAAGTTCCATAGTATAATATAACTTCACCATAAAATTCATTCTAATGTTGGTAAATTATGTCTGATTTTCTGTAAATAAAACTTACACCGACTCATTTAATTCTAAAGGATATTGTGGAAGAATGGCATCCTATTACTGTAAATTCTCAACTTCAGACACTTGTTCCCTCTTTCATATTACGAATACATCCTATATGTAACTCTTTATAAAATTCAGGTATGTTAGAAATTAAAACAAAACTACTCCATTTATAGCATATTATAGTTTATAAAGTTCTATAAATTAACTTATTTAATTTTCATTACAATCTTGATGATTAGGAAGTGCTTCATTCCATCTTGATATGGTACAATCAAGATGTGACTTTGGAAACAATTAGGAAATAATTACACAAGGTCCTCATGTTTATGTGACAAAATGAGTTGTGGAGTCGTGATTTTCAGATACTTTTCGGTTCTTTCCTGTAGGTATATTGACTTCACTCCCATTATGGTGTGACTTTGTCTAACACTAGGTTTTGTTCAGTTCTGGTTCTTTGGGGAGTCAATGCTAGGAATTATCCAACAATGTTGAAAAAAGCCTTTGCCATTTATTGTCTTTCTTGCTCTCAGTTTCTCTTCAACTGCTTACTTGACTTTTGTTCTGAGACATTATACAGTGGAAGATATGAAAATAATAAACAAATCAAGGAAAACAGAAATGTAAAATTCAGGATTTCTTCTAATCTGCTAACTGAAGAAAGGGTCGACATTAGTTAGGGTTCTCTAGGGAAACAGAATCAGTAAGGGATATCTGTCAATAGTAAGAGATTTATCAGAGTCTCTTATGCAGCCGTGGGGATGCACAAGTCCAGGTTCTGCAGGCAAAGTGCAACCAGGAGCTCCGATGGAAGCCCAACGAAGATCCTTGACGAGGTCTGGGAGATGCTGGCTGTCCAAAGATGAGCTAGGAAATTCTCTCTCCATGCTGGAATCACTTCCTCTTTTAACGGATTCAAGGATTGGGTTAAGTGTCACTCATTGCTGATGGTAATCTCCCTGATGGATGTAATTATAACCAGGTATCTATGATCTACCACTGCAGTAAACTCAATGGTGACTAAAGTCCATAAATGCCCTTGTAATTACAATTACCCCAGTGCTTCCTTGACCAAACATGTGGGCAAGTTGACACAATAGCCTTAACCATCACAGGGTCTAACCGTCTTAGTCTTTTGTTCTGGTGCATGGTATCTTTATTATTTTGAAAACATGAAAAAACAAATACATATGTAGTAACTAACAACTGTGAATACTGAGTTCTTTCTTCTTTGAAATTTTTCTCATAGTAGAGATGTCTGTAGATGATATTACTAGGTCAAATGGTGTAAGTGATTTTTTATAGCTCTATTCAAATTGCTTTCACAAAAGATTATTGCATTTTATACTTCCATAATCAAATGATCAAGTTGACTCACTAGCATCAAATATTGTTAAATATAAAGAGGAAAATGCCATTTCACTGAGCTATTAAATAAGAAAAATCTATTAATTATAAAACCTCACAACTCCACAGGATAATTAATGTCCACGTTTTTACTAAACTTCTAACAGCAACTACACTGATCTTTCAAATTTCAAGTCCACTTTGTAGCTCTATTTAATATCTTTCCATGGGGCTCCCACGTTGTTCTTTTTGTTGGTTGGTTGTTTTTTTTAAGATTTATTAATTTATTTCTCCTTCCTCCCCTCCCCACGAGTGTCTGCTTTCTGTGTCCATTCACTGTGTTATTCTGTGTCTGCTTGTATTCTCATTAGGCGGCTCTGGGAACCAGTTATGAGACCTTATGGAGTGGGAGAGAGGCGATCATTCTCTTGCACCACCTCAGTTCTCTGATTGGCTTAATCTCTTATTATCTTTCCTCTCTGTCTCTTTTTGTTACATTATCTGGCTGCGCCAGCTCTCCACATGGGCCAGCACTCCTGCGCAGGGCAGCATTCCTGTTTGGGGCAGTAATCTGCACAGGCCAGCACTCTGTATGGACCAGCTCGCCCCATGGGCCAGCTTGCCTTCACCAGGAGGCCCTGGGCATCGAACCCTGGACCTCCTATATGGTAGATGGGGGCCCAATTGCCTCAGCCACATCCGCTTCCCACATTGGTTTTATAGTAAAATCCAGTCCACTTAGTATGATATGCAGTCCAATTCCTCTTCCAGGAAAACAGAAGTCTAATTTCTGGGCATTTCCAAATCCCGTACTCTGTATTTCAGTCTTAAAGAACTACTTAATATTCCTCTGCCTTAGACATTTTCATATGTCCATCAATTTTGCACATTCAGCTATTTTTTTCCTTTTGCCATATCCTCAACTCTTCTGCCTCTATTTTGTCAGGTAATTCATGCAGAAAATTATACTCCAAACCCTGGGAAATGCCTGGCACAAATCAAAGAGCATAAAGTTTTTCAGCATTTATTTTAAAATTTCAACGCTACACTTTCACCAATGTTTATCACCTGATAAAAGAACTTAAATATAAAATTAAAATTTCCTTTTTACTTTATTCTCCCTATGAAAGG
Source organism: Dasypus novemcinctus (assembly GCF_030445035.2). Classification (NCBI taxonomy): domain Eukaryota; kingdom Metazoa; phylum Chordata; class Mammalia; order Cingulata; family Dasypodidae; genus Dasypus; species Dasypus novemcinctus. Next base: position 51,820,000 of record NC_080695.1, on the reverse strand, counting down.
CCTCTCTAGCAGTCACTTGCATCCTTTATATTACTACTCTACATTCAGTTGATAGTGAGGAAAATAATGGATTACCTCTTGTTCTTTTTAAATTGTGTGTTGCCTGCGATTCAGAATCATTGATTTGTTTTCAGCAGGAATACAGGAAAGGAGAAGCTGAGCACAGTTTCCTCTGGAGTCGGTTCTGCACAATGTGGCTTCGTTGTTGTATTAGAAGTGAATTCTCTGTCACGTTTGTGTGTAACAACATACTCTAAAAGATGATACAGTGGGCTTCTAGTGCTTAAAATTTTCATTCCCCTGTACAAGTGTAGATAGGGGAAAATTGTCTGCAGGTTGTCTCTGTTAGTTGAAAGATGATATGATCATCAGGAAATTGCACCTAATTTATGGATTATCTAGCTTTTATTAATTTATGGATACATTTTTGAATCACACAGATTGCAAGTAACATTTATTATCTATCATCTTACCTAGAATTTATTTTAGAGCACACAAAGGACGTAATGATAAAGTATAATAAAGTATATGTTATAAAAATGTTGTACTGATGGTAATTGCTAACTTAGTGATTCTACAGGTGTTTTTTCAAGAAATAAAATCAAATAAATCTCACTATTATGGATGTACCAGACAAACTAAAAACAAAAGGAAACAACTATATATTTCCTCCTTAGAAGCACTTTGGTTAGCATGGTCCTATATTTCACTTTTAAACTAAAAGGGAATAGTAGGGATATTTGTATCAGGCATTCCATATAGACTCGTTTTTATTAGCCTCTGTATTACTGACTTTTTATCAAATTCATTCGATATACTTTCTAAGTTAAACATTGTCAAATTCATTTTTGGTATGCGTCATATTACTTCTAAAGGACATAGTAAGTCTTCATAAATGCATGTTGTTTTAATCCTGCTGTGTTGTTTGTTTTTTCAAGATGTTAATTTGAAAATTCGTTTTTAAAAACCTATCTTTAGAAATAAAAAGCTATTTGTAATCATATTTTTTCTATAAATTTTAGATTAATTTATTGTCATAATTTGATTTTATTTATTTGCTTATTTCAGACTATGAGTTACATAACTGCCCAGATCCTCCTCCGTTTCAAAATGGGTATATGATCAGTTCAGATTATGGTGTCAGACAATCAATATCTTTTGAGTATTATCCTGGGTACATTTTAATAGGCCATCCGGCCCTCGCTTGTCAGCACATGATCAACAGAATTTGGAACTATCCTTTTCCAAGATGTGATGGTAAGTTAGTAATTTTTCTTGGGAGCAATTCATGTTCTTATTATGTTAACACATTAAATATTAAAATGAACATATTCAAGAATTCATTAATTTACTTAAATATTTATTGAGACTCTTTTTCTAAACTGAGCCTATTTGGTATTTCAGGAACACACCAAATGCCAGTGAGCTTTAAATAAAGGCCCTGGTCCTCCAGGGAATTATAAGGATGTTTCAGTTCGATATATTTATGAATTCCAAAACTAGATATTGGGTTATGTTTGTAATCTGGTCTGTACCTGGGCATGATAAAGTTATGATTTGGGCTTTGATTGTGCCATGTCATTAGGGCATTGCGGCCCCACCTCTTAATGGGTGGGGACTCACAGATAAAAGGCATGGCAAAGGACAGAGTTGAGGGTTTTTTGATATTGAAGTTCTGAAGTTGGAGTTTGATGCGGAAGCCTTAAGCTGGAGCCACAGGAAGTACGCCTAGAGAGGAAAGAGAAGCAAGCCCCAGGAAGGGAGGAACCCAGGAAGTCTCAACCTTCGCAGATATCAGCAGCTATCTTGCCCCAACAGGTGAAAATAGCCTGGTGAGGGAAGTAACTTATGCTTTATGGTCTGGAAACTGTAAGCTCCTTCCCCAAATAATTACCCTTTATAAAAGCCAACCAGTTTCTGGTGTTTTGCATTAGCACACCTTTGGCTGACTAATACAAAGGGTAACAAAATAATAAACACAATTTTGGGGGTATATTCCAGTATTTTCCTTATTGCTAATTTTATACATTTATGATGCATGTGTATATATATGAATAATTAATATTTTGAAGTGGTGTTTACTGTACAGAGAGTTTTACAACTTTTCTTTCTCTTTAAAACAGTGTGTGCAATTTTTAACAATTTTTTTCATTGAAGTTAATAGATCACAAAGAATGTTACATTAAAAACATAAGAGGTTCCCATATAACCCACTCCCCATCCCCTATCCCCATCATTTTTGTAAATGGTATTTTTTTGAAGATCTATACTTCTCAAAAAATGTTACATTAAAAAACATAAGCGGTTTCCAATACCCGCCACCTCCCCATCCCACTCCTCCCACACCAACCACCTCTTTCATCATTGTGACACACTCATCTCGCTTGATGAACACATTTTGGAGCACTGCTGCACCCCGTGATAATAGTTTACCCTGTAGTTCACACTTTGCCCCAGTACATTCAGTGAGTTATGGCTGAATATATGAAACACAAATTTTTAAGCAAAACCAGATTCGTAGAGAATATGATAATGAATTGCACGTACAAAGTACAACATATACTTGGAATGTGATCAAGGAAATCTTTGTGCTGGCAGTAGCATTTAACTGTAGAAAGCCTACGTTAAATTGAGACATTAGAAGGGGGAAGAGAGTTTATTAATTTTCCCTAGATATTTTCTATTGTTTTAACTTTTGTAATTCTCATATATTAATTAATATTTTTAAAAAATTTCAGTTTAGTAATGGGCCTTGGAGGATTTTTCATACTTGGAGATAGGGATCATTCTAACGAGAAGAAGCAGTGTGTTCTAGAAGGATATGTAGTAGTTTCATATTTGGAGTTAGGGAACATTCTAACTAGAAGAACAGCGCTAAAGCTGCTCATGTAGATACCATAAAATAGGTTGGCTTTTATCAATGGGGAATTAGTAGTTTGCAAGCTTACAGTTTCAAGGCTGAGAAAAATGTCCAAATCAAGGCATCTTCAGGCAATACAACCAGCTACCACGGATCCTGGATTCCTCTGCCACAAGGCAAGGTCCATCGCTGTATCTGTGGGTGTCTCCCTTTTCTTCAGGGTTTCATGGCTTTCAGCTTCTTGCTTCCATGGCTTACTTCTCTTGGTCTAAATTCCGTTTTCTCATAAAGGTCTCCAGTAAGAGGATTAAGATGCAACCTGAATGAGGAGCGTCACATTTAAATTAAGATCCTACTCAGAAAGAGTTCCTACTTATAATGAGTCCATACCCACAGGAAAGGATTAACTTTAAGAACATACTTTTCTGGGATCCATATAGCTTCATACCATTGCACATATAAGGAAAGACATGCAGGAATATTTTAGGGAAAAATTCAAAAAGTAGTCTACTTTAATAGTGCACAATGGTGGGGGTTTCTTAGGAGATGTAGGAAATGAAGTTAATGGAGAGTGGTGAGAGAGGGAGACCTGGACTTTTGAATGTTCTAATTCTAAGGAGGGACTGCTACCTTAAAAATTCTGTGTGCTATCTAATTTCCATGAGTTATTATAAATTATTGCAATATCAAGGTAAAATAAATAGATCAAGTACTTTGTTTATGAAGAATGCAAATGAAACAGAAAAGTTACTTTAAAACTAATATTCTAACATTAAAAACACAATACCTTTGAAAGAAAAATAATGAAATTGCCAACTCCATGGACCTTTGAAATGCTAAATACTTACATCCCATGAGGATAAAATTTCTAGTGAAGGAGTAAAAAAAGCATCAGTTTACTTTTAAAATATTAATTTCACCTCTGTATTTTACCATTCCACATTATTGAAAATAACTAAAAAATTATTTAGTTGTAATCTTTAATCCTGATATTAGTCTAATACATAATTATGTACAATTATAATTTTAAAAAATTAATTTAATAACACTTTGTATAGCTGTATCATGTCTCATAATAAATCTTATTTTAATCCTCCCCCCTCATGTCTTGCTTGTTGTCTGCTTTCTGTGTCCATTCGCTGTGTGTTCTTCTGTGTGTCTTTATTTATTTTGTTTATTTATGCTCTTCCCTTGTGGCTTGCTTTGTGCTTTGTTCTCAGTATCCATTCACTGCACGTTCTTCTGTGTTTTTTACATAACCTTTTTTTGCATCACCTTGCTGAGTCGGCTCTCTGTGGCACTTGCAGGCCGGGCGGCACTCCATGATGTGTAGGCCAGCCTGCCTTCACAATGTGGCCCCAAGACACAAACTCAGGGCCTCCCATATGGTAGACAGGCGCCCAATTGATTGAGCCACAGCTGCTTCCATAATAAACCTTTAACACTCCATTTAAACTCATGTTTTTACATGTATAAATTACTTTGCAATTTTAACCTGAATCTTTGAATTCATATTTAGATGGTATATCCATGGCTTGAAATAAAAAATGGAATATAAAGTTTAATTTTATTTCATTGTGTTTTCAAGCCCATTTTCCAAATATGGAAATAAGTGCTTTAGTCGGGGTGAAAAAAATATATATATCTTTTAAAAATATTGTTTCAAGGTGATGCTACCTTTTCTAATTATGTCATTAGAATACTTCTACTGTTCTATCTTTCTTCATTGTGATAATATAAATAGAACATAAAGACCAAAACATAAAATTCATGTTCAAATTAGATCATAGAGTAAATACTAAAACCAATTAAAGTAATGTACTAACAGCCATCTAATGTGTTTATTATCTTCTCCATACTGGATTTAATTTTCACAAAAAAATAAGCAGAGGGAATTATTTTAAAACAATAGTTTTCTTGTTCATGAAAAGTTCTCTTTCCTTAAAAATTTAAGTCCTTGTTTCATTAGAATAACGTGGCTGTTTTCTAGTAGTGTTCAGTTAAACTGTGGTTTGTTCTGAATAAATTATGGTTGTCAACACTGTTGACAAGCTACAGTCCTTTCTTAAAATGAATTACATTATTCCAGATTGGTTAGTCTTCTCAGATTTTGATTAGTATATAAGCGCCAGTTTACCGTAAAACAGTCTTCAAAGGCTCCAACTCTGTAGAATTCATAAGAATCTCAGAGAAAAACATAGATATCTTGAACAACTCCTAGGCATCTTTTCAAAAAATTTACCAAGTCAGACAATTCATATTCAAGAATTCTGAGCCTTAAGTAATCAATCTAGAAATATATTTTGCAAAGTGAAATATGAAGCTTTTTTGTATTTATACAGTGAAAATATTTCCTATTCTGTCATAAGAATCTATTATACAAAGTTAGTATATTATAAACTTACCTAAAAAATATGATCTAAAACTGTAATATCCATTCAAATAAATTAAAAAAAAATATGTCTGAAAGTGACTTAAGACATTCAAGACATTATTATTTTTGCCAGTAACATAATTTTACAGAAGTCTCATTTTTAAAAAGTAGTTATAATTGTTAAAATATGGTTAAGAAGACAGTGGGGTTTATTAATTTTTTAATTGCAATTTGGTATTTAAATATGCATCCAGAATTCAAATATAATTTAAAAATTTTAGTTCATTGACTTAATAAGTCATTGGAATATCTGTGTGAGATACTGTTTAGGACATTTTTATTTAATATTGTCACAGTATACTTTAAGATACATAATAGCTATAGGGGGAACTCTGTGGACAGAGTTAACTATTAAAGTAACTAATAAGTTGAAATAACTATGTTAGCAGCTTCCTTTAGATTGACCCATTTTATAAACGGAAACCAATTTGATTCCATTACAGGAGAAATCCAATCAGCCAAAATAATATTATTATGCACATATTTTTAAATGAGCATTTACCAAACTGATTAGTAAATATAGGAAAAGGTCTTTCCAGTGGTTCAGAATGAAAATGACTATAAAAGAAATGGAACTCTTAGTTTCTTACCTGTATTCATCAATAATGCTCTTAAAACTCTCCTTAAAGTAGTTATTACAACTTTGTTGAAATTCAGGGCGAAACTGTCACATGAACAGTTGAAAGATTTAAGTCTCTTGGACATGCAACTAACAATTCTACTAAGTGTAGGTTCAAATAGAGGGGCAACAGAGCCATGTGCAGGGTAAACACAACTGAATCCAACCCTATCACACTGGGGAGTGTAAATTCCAAAGTAAGTCCCCCTGACAGGGTGCCAACCTCCTGGGCTGTCTGCCCTACCTATAGTGTCTGGATGTCTCTAGAGCCCTCAGGAGCCCCACTATTTACTTTTTAAAAAATATGGCTATCATCACTCTAAGATCTGTTGTCTTGTATGTACAGTGACATTTGTTTCCATTTATTCACCCAGAGTCAGATTTTTTTCATTTTTTTCAAAGAAGCTTTAGGTTCCAGAAAAGTCACGTACAGAATATACGTGATTCCCATTTACCCATTGTGCGTTTTCTACTTTCTCCTATTAATAACATCTTAGCGTGGATAGTATATTTGTGGCAATTAATACACAAATATTGAAACGTTGCTACTAACCATTATTGATGATTTGCATTGTGTGTTACATTTCGAACCATACACTTTTATAAATTTGGATAAGTTTGATGTGATCTGTATCCATCCTTGCAAAATCATGTAGTACAATTCAAATTCCATCCCTCCCTTTACACCAGGCCATTATATGACACGGTAGAATCAAAGCCCTAAGCATGATTTAATAAAGTAAAAATGAAACCTCTGAATTTAATATATCCAAAGGGGCATCATGCCTAACAAACAGAGTAGATTACAACTAGAACATTTCTTTTTGGAATTCATAAATAATATCAAACTGCCAAACCTACATATTTAAGAAGATATGTGTTCCAAAATGTATTATAATGTTAAATTTATTTACCATAGCTTGAATCACTCTATTCAATAATTTGTGCAGTAGACATTTATATCATTGAAAGAATATATTAATTTTAATAGTACTATCAAAATTGGGAAGTCAATGGTGTTCTCAAGCAGGTAAAAACTAATTTGATACTCTCTGACATTACAAACAACCAAATACATGTAAAATGCTAAGTTTCTGTACTTTGCTTCTGTACACATACAGGACTTGGTCAAAATATATGTTTTTAAAATAATTCAAATATTTTGCATCATATGTTCCAAAGACAGATGCAATCAATGTGCTTGTGGGTATATGTAGCTACATACAGCATGATTTTTAGAATGCTGAAATAATAAGTGGAGGAAGAAATTTCTGAAATAGCAGCTGCCAAATAAAAGTTGAAGCAGTTAATGAATGATTATAATGTACCCATTAGAAATCATTGAGTAATTAATTGAAATTAAGGACCAAAATTATTGAGGCCACTTAAATATTGCATTACAGTTGAGCTATCATGTCAAGATTATACTGAGAGTGGGTGTAGCTCAGGGATTTGAGCTCCAGCATCCCATGTACGAGATCCTGAAATCAATCCCCAGCACTTCATTTAGGAAAAGTATGTAGGCACTTACTTTCCCATGTGTGGTAGATTTCGAACATGGAAGTGGTGATCTAACTTAAGTTATTCCAGCCCTTAGTCATTTGAGATATACCATACTTTCTGGATATGAAAAAGCCATCCCTCCTATGTCTGCTCTGCTTTTTTTTTTAAGATTTATTTATTTATTCATTTATTTATTTATTTATCTCCCCGCCGAGTTGTCTGTTCTCTGTGTCTGTTTGCTGCATCTTCTTCTTTGTCTGCTTCTGTTGTTGTCAGTGTCACGGGAATCTGTGTGTTTTTTTTTGTGTCATCTTGTTGTGTCAGCTCTTCATGTGGGCAGGGACACCCCTGCATGGCACAGCACTCCTTGTGCGCCTCAGCACTGCTCATGGGCCAGCTCCACACGGGTCAAGGACGCCCGGGGTTTGAACCGCTGACCTCCCATGTGGTAGACGGACGCCCTATCCACTGGGCCAAGTCTGCTTCCCTGTTCTGCATTTCTGATCCTTGGTATATTTCAGCATGATAAAATGGTTTTATTTTATAATACTGAACTTCTGTATTCTTTCTTATTGAACACTTGTTAGCAGAAACAACACATCTCTTCATTTCGCCATTCTTCTCTATTCTACTTCTAGTGATTTTTTTTTTAACTCGCATTCAATGTAGTCATCTACTCCCACTGGACATTAGAGGGCTCCATGGCATTAGTCTCTGTCTTCAGGCATATGTCATCCACAATTCTGTATTGAGTGAATTTCCTGAATCTCAAGTTTCACCAAGTTAAGTCCCTTCTTAAATTCCTTCAGTGAGTCCTCATTATCCTCAAAGTAAAATTCAAACCTTCACTCTAATATAGGCATTTTGTAACATGATTTGTATCCATATTTCCAACCTCTTCTCTCCCCATGTCATTCTCCAATCAAAATAAAAATATCAAAGGAAAAAAAAATGCATTGCCCCCCATCCAGCAACTTGGCTTCTAGTTGAGAATGTAGATTCAAAGATTGTCTTGAAACCTTGGGAATTCTGCTATTTTGCCTACTAAGGCATATGCCAAAATTTTTAGTCTTTTAAAGCTGTATTACTCCTTTGCTTTTACACATGATATTGTTGCGATGTGTTTTCACTTGATTTTCACTCAAGATGCTAACATCAGTTTTTCCTTAAGAGAAGCATCCAGTGCCACATTCTCTTTAAAGTATCCAACACTCTCTATTCTCACTCTCATCAAACCCACTATGAATTCACCTCCTTGTTCTTACAAGACAACCCACTTTATTACTAAAAAATACATTTCATCCATCATGATAGATCATCCTCATCTGTGAGAATACCTGCTATAAACTTGTCATTTCCTCCTTCATCAAAGTGTGAGTGCCTGGTGTGGTTCATAATATATGATGTTGTTATGGGTCACACACCTTTGGTTCAATTTTGTCCTACCTTATTTAGAGTACATCTCCTTCTCTCACTACTCCATCACTCTTCAGAGTGAACAGCTCCCACTCTACTTTCTCATGCATAACTTTATGCATGCTCAAATCACAGCCACCATAAAATTCTTCTCCCTAACTTGCATCTCTCTATAGCAACCTTGCAATATTCCCCCCGTATCTCATCTAATTATCTCACAGAATATTTTTCAGAACACTTACCATAATCATTTTCTCACCTCCTGTTAAGTATTCAAGCACTTCTATTTGCTTTCAAATTCATCACTCAAATCTTCTCTGCTGAAAAAAAAATCCATCCATCAGACTTATTTTCTAACCTATAAACCTGATCATGTAATTTGAGTACTTCAGATCCTATGGCAAAAATAAATGAAATTGAATCCCGCTCAAGGATGCAAAATGCTTTTCATGATGTGGCTTCTCAAATTTATCATCATATTTCTGCCATACTTTTTGCCATGTCCTTTTTGGTTGTTTGTTTATAACTCTTCCTAATTCTGATAGAATACCCACTTATTCCATAATATTCCCTGCTTCCCCAACTTGTTCTGATTGAAATGTCTGCCACAGAATTACTTTGCATGGTGAAGTTTTTTCTCTGTATTTAAGAAGTGTCTTCTTCAGGGGAATACTCCTCTCATTTGATGTGGTACTAGGTAGTCTACATTTGTAACTCCATTGCATTCCTGGACACAGTGATAATGCCATTGACTTTTTATTGTACCATCTGTATTACTTTGTCTTGAATAGCTCTTAGTCATCCCCTTCTTGAGGTTACTTCAAAATAAAGCCTGCATCTGAAGCATCACCAGCAGCGGTTGGTAAACATTTTTGGTAAAGGGACAGGCAGTAATTATTTTAGGCTTTGTGGCCACATAGTCTTTGTTGCAGCTACAAACTCTGACATGTTAGCACAAAAATAACCATAGACAATACATAAATAAATGAGTGTGGCTATGTTCCAATAAAACTTTATATACAGACACTGAAATCTGAGTTTCCTACAGTTTTTTCCTGCATGAAATACTATGCTTCCTTTTATTTTTTAACCCTTTAAATTTTGGATAACAATTTTAACTCTCAGGTCATACAGAAACAAGCCATACATTATATTTGGCCTGCTTTCCTCTTTTCTATGACATTCCTGAATCTCACAAAAAACCTAGCTTCATATAGGAACTTTAAAATGTCTGCTGAATGAATAAAGGAATCAAATGTGTCTATCTAAGTTAAAAAGTACTGATAGTTGAGGCATAAACAAATGAAGCAATTATGTTTGGACTCCCAGTCCATGCTTTTATTACTCTCAGAACTATAAATGGTCTTTTTTTTTTTTAAGATTTATTTTTTTTTAAATTTTTATTTAATTCCCCTTCCCTCCCCCGGTTGTCTGTTTTCTGTGTCTTTTTGCTGCGTCTTGTTTCTTTGTCCGCTTCTGTTGTCGTCAGCAGCACAGGAAGTGTGGGCGGCGCCATTCCTCGGCAGGCTGCTCCCTCCTTCCCGCTGGGCGGCTCTCCTTATGGGTGCGCTCCTTGCGCGTGGGGCTCCCCTACCCAGGGGACACCCCTGTGTGGCACGGCACTCCTTGTGCGCATCAGCACTGTGCATGGGCCAGCTCCACATGGGTCGCGGGCCTCCCATGTGGTAGACGGACGCCCTAACCACTGGGCCAAAGTCTGTTTCCCTATAAATGGTCTTGTATACCCCTCATCTTCAAAAGTATTGGAGTGAATTAAGGGTAAAAAAAAAACCTGATTGTATCAACAGAGAGAGCATTTAACAAAATCCAACACCCATTCAAGATAAGCAGACCAAATGAACTACCTAAATCAGATAAATCCCACCTACAAAATTCCACAAATACCAATGCAGGAGAAAACTAAGATGAAAACAAGAGGATGGAGATTCTAACTATTGCTATTTAACCTTGCACTGGAGGTTGTAGACAGGGAAATGAAGCAAGAAGTTGCTTTTTCTGGCCCTGTACAAGCTTCAACCAGAAAATGTAGATAAGGACAAAGATGACCCATCTGGTGAATTTTGTACTTTAGAGTTCCTGGGGCTGAGTAGGAATCCAGTGATCCCAAACCACTGTAATCTTTATGCAAAGTATGGGACACACCTGTGGTTGATGTCCTGAGGCTGAATCAGGGGAGATTTAAATGGTTCTACCTAATTTAGAAAGATCAATTTTTAGCAAGCCAATCACAGTGGGGGCAACAGTATAATGTCAAGAAGATCTAAGCCATTCTTACAGAGTAGGGAGGGAAGAAAGGGAAGAATTCTCCTTGCTCAGAAAGTGAGATTTTAATATTAGCACCCATTTTTCTTGAACCAAAATCCAAATCCCATGTGAAATCTACAGACATGGCAACAAAGTGCCCTTCAGAGCATTGGCCAGGCACAATGAATTGAGTCTTTGAGCTGTGTGTGTGTGTGTATGCGAGAGAGTGAGAGAATCAATGTTTATTAGGGTACCTACATTCCTTCTCATCAGCTGATCATTTTCTCCCTCTTCATTTTCTTTGTTCTACTTAGTTAACACAAAACCTTGTCTTACATTTATGCTTCACTTTTCATAAGGTGTCTATGTGGCCACACAGGAAACATTATCTCCAGTGCCACCTGACTGAACTTTCAAGCCAGCCACTGTGAAGATAATGTGGAGAGGTGACTGCATACCTCAAGGTACTACTACTTGGGGAGACCTCAGTGTTGAGTTCAAAGTTAAATGACAACCATGCCAAATACATATGTAGCACCTATCCTACTGCTAGGCTCCACACCACCCAGCCCATGATACATCAAGGAATATCTCCTTAAGAAACACCTAAGCTGGGAAGCAGATGTGACTCAAGTGTAGAGCTTCTGCTTACCATATGGGAGTGCCTGGGTTCCATCCCCAGGGCCTCTTAGTGAAAACGAAGGGAAAGTGTGCTGGTATAGCAAGCCAGTGCTTTCATGAGTGCCCGTGTGGTGATCCAGTGTCCACATGATTGCCTGCATGAGTGCCTGTGTGATGAGCCAGTGCCCTGTGCAAGTGAGTCTCACAGCAAGATGATGACACATCAGAAGAGAAAAAGGGAGAATCAAAGGTAAAGCTCAGCAGAAACCAGAACATGAGGTGATGCAATTGACAGTGAACCTATCTCCATATTAGAGGTCCCCAAGATCGAATCCTGGTGAATCCTAGAGGACAGAAAATGAGAAGAGAAGACAACAAAGCAAAAACAGCAGAGATGGATAGTAGGGGAAGGAGAAAAATAAATAAATAGATAAATAAATAAATAAAGAAGTCCTTAAGAATAAAAGAGGGAAAAAAGGAAACACTGAAGCACTGTATCCAGATAACATCAAAAACTAGCTCCTGTTCCAGACCCCCCTTCAGAGTGGGTATAGTCATTGACACATGACCCCACCCTGAGGTCTAATCTTGTGTACCTACATTTAAAGTACCTTCCCAATGAGATTTTGGAAAGAGAATACTTGTGGATTGTTGGTGATACCTTGTATAAAGTGAAAATATCATGTGCTTCTTCACCTCTAGGTTTGGCTGGTACTTTTTTTCTGCTATGCCTTTTCTTTGGACTCCCCTTGTTAGGAATCAGAAGAAGATAAGGAATACTGCTTTACTGAACATTCCCCAATTCCACACAGACTTCAAACCGAGACTGATGATGTACAACAGCCTCCTAGCCCAGATAACTCCACACTTAGCCATACACCTGTATCTTTCACACTAAGCTGTCTTCCCTCTCTGAGGGTGGAAGAGAAAAGTAGTTTAGCATTCTTACACAGGACATTGAGCAAAGGTCAGATTTCCACTGAGGCAGGTCAGTGAACAGGAGTACCACCACCTCCCAACCTGCTCTGTGCCTAGGCTCCACAGACCAGGAAGTTTCCAGTACCCTCCTGTTCTCAAGTATGTGAAGGTGGAGGAGGGAAAGTAGCTGGGCCTCTATAGAATTCCACCAAGGCTACATGGAGAGGTGGGTAGCAGTACATTTCTCCCCAAATCTGGTTGCCTGGGAAAGGATGCTTGGGGCAGCTGGCAACTATTCCTCATCATTGGAAATTGTATTATTATTAAGTGTCAATACAGGGTCCCATCACCTCCAAATTCCTCCTCAAAATTTCATGTACTATAAAAGCTACTTCAAATTTACCGATTTTGCAAGTTCAATGGGATATTTCCTTTTCTAATCCCAGTCTCCCCACTTACGCCTGTTCTCCATCCACACACATATATAATGTTAAAGGATGAGCAGGAGCAGGATAAAGTCTCATTTATATTGAGCCTCGATTTGAATAGCTCCAAAATGTATTAATGCATTTTTGTTTTATTTCTTCTAAATATAGATGATGAAGAAACTGCTTAATTAGATCTCTGGTGTGGTGCTGGAACCCAGAAATGGGTGGGTAAACGCCACCACTGTCAGCCTCCTCCCATCTTCTTTTACCTTGAGAAGTCAAAGTAGACACTCATTAAGAGCTAAGGATATCCCCTCCCATCCCTAAACCCAAATTCCTGGGAGGTTCTCAATTTATACCCCCAAGGAGGTCACTGGCAGAAGGCAGCATATGACAGTTTGAACAAATAAATATGTGAATGGAGAAGATCTCTGCTTATAATCAGAGTATTTCTAATGACAGGGCTATTAGGTAATGCGTTTAAGTGTGTGCTGATTATGTTGACATTTTCTGAATTTTCAATCTACTTTGAAGCTCATTTACATTGCAGAAAAGAGTTCCTTGCCTGCATATGAAGTCCCCATGTCCTAACTCCTAGAAATTGCCTCATTCTTCCTTACATAGCTCCCTGACTCCCTGTAACTTCAAACCAGCAATGACATGTTGACTTCACACACTTACTTTGATTTCTCTTCTGCCACAAGTTGGAGTACATTTTCTACTTTTAAATAGTTCACTGACTACTTTCCCCTTAACATAATCTCCCTTCTGAGTGACACAATGTCATCTGATTAGTAATCTTAATCACATCTGTAAAATTGCATTTTTCCAATTAACAGCATAATTACAGAGGGGTATATTATCCTATAATATTCACAGTCCTAGGTATTATGGGAAGACATCTTACCTTCTGGCAACAAAATGTAGACAAACTTCCACAACCATTTACTCTATGAAAAATTTTTTCATAATGACATCATTCAATGACAGCAACCAACCAATATATCCTTGGTTTAACTACAAAAAAAAGTTTAATTTATGTTAAACCAGAATGTTAATTATATAACAATAAACAAAATGTGGAACTCTAAGATGAAAAAGGATATTAGTGAATTTGATTTCCATAAATATATGTGTGATCCCAGACTCATCATTTTTTTCTTTTAGTAAAGCCATATTATTAAAACCCAGTTTATAGAACCAACTAAATGAAGTGAAGGAAGAGTTCAAGGATATTAAGAAGACAGTGGGAGAACATAGAAGAAATTGTAAATATACATAAAATGATAGTGGATATGATGGTGATGAATGGCACAATCCAAGAAATAAAAAATATATTGGAAAGGTAGAACAGCAGATGTGAATAGACAGAGGAATGAATTAGTGATGTGGAAGACAGAACATCTGAAATCAAAAAGATAGTAAAACAACATATAAAATGATAGGAAAAATCCATCAGGGATTTAGGAATATGAACAAGAATATGAAACGCTCAAACATGTATTATAGATATCCTAGAGGGAGAAGAGAAAGGATAGGGGACAGAAGGAAATAATAGGTGAAAACTTCCCAACCCTATTTAGTGAGATGGATGTACATGTCCAGGAAGAGCATCATACCGCAAACAGTATAAATCCCAACAGGCCTACTCCAAGGCATATATTTGTCAAACTGTCCAGAGCTCAAGATAAAGAGAAAATACTGAAAGCAGTAGGAGAAAAGAGAACCATCACATACAAGGGAAGCTTAATAAGGTTAAGTGCTGATCTCTCATCTGAAACCATGGATGCAAGAAGGCACTGGTAGTACAAAGTTATGCTGATAAAAGAAAATAACTTTCATCCAAAAATTCTATATCCAGTAAACTGGCATTCAAAAATGAGAATTCAAAATAGTCACAGATAAACAGAAATTAAGAGAGTAGGCCAGTAAGAAACCTGCCCTTTGAGAAATACTGAGGGGAATGCAGCAGGTTGAAAGGAAAAAACAGGGTATAGAGAGAATGGCGGGAGAGTGCAAAAATTTTTTAAAAAATACCTAAAAACAACATATGACATAACCCCTGCAAAATAATAGTTGATGTAAATAACTCCGTGACAGTAATAACTGTAATTGTTAATGGATTCAACATTTCAGACAAGAGACACAATTGGCAGAATGAATAAGGAAATGTCCCATCTATATGTTGTCTACAAGAAATCCACTTTAGATCCAGGGATTCAAGAAGGCCGAAAATGAATGGCTGGAAAACAAATTTACAAGCAAACAGCGAATGGTGGACACTGCATATTAGTAAAAGGTGTAATTTTTCAAGAAAAAAGAACAATCGTAAAGGTTAATTCACTGAACAAGGGAAACCTCAAATACATGAGGCAAATCCTGGAAAAACTAAGTGCAGAAGTAGATGCCTATACAATTATAATGGTGGACTTGAATACACCATTATCAACATTAGAGAGAACGTCTTGACAGATAATCCAAAAAAAGCAAAAATTTTGAATAACACCCTTGAGGATCTGGAACTAATAAACATACACAGAGTATTATACACAAATATAGCAGTATACATCGATTCTTCAGGGCACATGGATCATCCTCCAAGATAGACCACATGCTTGGGTGCAGAACAAATCTCAATGAACTCAGAAATACTGAAATTATACTAAGTGATTACTCTGACCACAATGGAATAAAGCTGGAAATCAGTAATGGGAGAGGAACAGATTAGACACAAAGATATGGAAGTTATACAACATAAGCTTAGACAAGCTGTGGATCAAGGAGGAAATTACAAAAGAAATCAGTAACTACCTTGAAACAAATGAAAATGCCATCCACAAATATCAAAACCTATGGGATGCAGCTGAAGCTGTACCGAGTTGAAAATGCATAGCCATAAACACATATATCATAAAAGAAGAGCTAAAATTGAAGACATAACAACACATCCAGAGGAATTAGAAAAAGAAACAACAAACTAAGCCAAAAGGAAGTAGGAAGAAGGAAATAACAAAGATTAGAGCAGAACTAAATGAAATAGGTGGAAAAAAGAACTAGAAAAAATATTTTTTTAAAAGCTGATTATTCAAAAAGATCAATAAAATGGACAAATCCTTCGGTAGACTAATAAAGAAGAAAAGAGTGAAGACACAAATACACAAAATAAGAAATGAGGATGGGGAAATCACCACTGACCCCATAGAAATAAAGTGTATTATAAGAGGATATTTTGAAAAATTGTATGCCAACAAGAATAATAATTTAGAAGAAACAGACAAATTCCTAGACACACACAAGAAGTCTTTTTTGATAAAAGAAGAAATGGATGAACTCAACAGAACAATCACAAGTAACAAGATTGAATTAGTCATCAGAAACCTCCCAAATAAAGAGCCCAGGACCAGATAATTATGCAGGTCAATTCTAGCAAGCATTCCAAAAAGAACTAACAAAAATCCTTAAACTCTTCCAAAAACTAGAAGTAGAAGGAGCATTTCCTAACTGCTCCTATGATGCCCATACTACCCTAATACCAATTATAGGCCAATATCTCTAATGATCCTAGTTGCTAAAATCCTCAACAGAATACTTGCTAATTATATTCAACTACACATCAAAGGAATAATACATGATCAAGTGGGTTTCAGCCCTGTTATGCAAGGATGGTTCAACACAAGAAAACCTATCAATGTAATACACCACATAAACAGATCACATTTTAAAAGTCAAAAGATCATCTCTATAGATGCAGGAAAAACATTCAACCAAATACCCCAGCCCTTCCTGATAAAAAAAACACTGCCAAAGCTAGTATTAGAAGGAAACTTCCTCAACTTGATAAAGTATATATGAAAAATCCACAGCAAACATCATGTACAATGGGGAAATCCCAAAATATTTCCCTCTAAGATCAAGTACAAGGCAAGGATGCCCACTATCAATGTTCCTGTGTAACATGTTGTGTTAGAGGTACTTGCTTGAGCACTGAGGCAAGAAACAGATAGAAAAGTCATCCACATTGGGAAGGAAGAAGTCAAAACTTCACTATTTGCAGATGACATGATCCTATATATAGGAAGCCCAGAGAAATCTACAACAAAGCTTCTAGAACTTATCAATGAGATCATTAAAGTTGCAGGTTATAAGATCAATGTGCACATTCACTAGCATTCCTGTACACCGATAATGAGCAATCTGAGGAGGAAATCAAGAGAAAAATACCCTTTACCACAGTAAATGAAACAATTAAATACCAAGAAGTAAATTTAAAGATGTAAAAGTCTTATACACAGAAAACTACATAACACTGTTTAAAGAAATCAAAGAAGACTTAATGGAAGAATATTCCCTGTTCATGGACAGGAAGACTAAATATCAAAAATGTGTCCATCCTACCCAAACTCATCCACAGATTTAATGCAATCCCAATAAAAATTAATCCACCATTTTTTACCAAATTGGAAAAATTAACCATGATTTTGTTTGGAATAAAAAGTGGTCCCAAGTAGCCAAAGACACATTGGAAAAGAAAAATGAAATTGGAGGACTCAAACTCCTTACTTTAAAAGATACTACAAAACTACAGTGGTCAAAATGGCATGTTTGGCGCAAGGATAGATATACTGACTAATGAAATGGAGTTGAGAGTTCTGATATAGTTCCTTACATATAGAGTCATCTGATATTTGAGAAGGCCACCAAGCCCACTCAACTGGCAGAAGGTAGCCTCTTCCACAAATGGTGCTTGGAGAACTGGATATCTATATCCAAAAGAATGAGAGAGGAACACCATTGCACGCCTTACACAAAAATCAACTCAAGACCAGTCAAAGAATGATCAATTAAGAGCGAAGACCATGAAGGCCTTGAAAGATAATGTAGGGAAGCATCCACAGGAACTTGTAATAGGAAATGTTTTCCTGAGCTTCATACCTAAAACACAAACAGCAAAAGAAAAAAATTAATACATGAAACTTCATCAAATTTTAAAATGTTTGCACCTCAAAGAAGTTTGTCAAGAAAGTGACATAGATGTGGAGTGAACACGGCCATTCTAGGGTCCACAGGAAGGAGGAATAGAGTATGGATTAGAGTGGACTTACTGATATTCTATTCATGAACTATTGTGATTAGTAATTGAAGAAAATATGGCGTTGGTGTGGAGAAAGTGGCCATGGTGGCTGCTGGGGGTAAGGAGTGGGAGGAAGAGATGTGATGTGGGGGCATTTTCGGGGGTTGGAGTTGTCCTGGGTGGTGCTGCAGGGACAGTTACCAGGCATTGTATGTCCTCCCATGACCCACTGGGTGGACTGTGGCAGAGTGTGGGCTATGGTGTAGACCATTGACCATGAGGTGCAGCGGTGCTCAGAGATGTATTCATCAAATGCAATGAATGTCTCATGATGAAGGAGGAGGTTGTTGTTATGGGTGGAGGAGTGGGAGTGGGGTGAGGGGGGTGGGGGGTATATGGCAACCTCATATTTTTTTAATGTAACATTAAAAAATAAAGACAAAAAAACAAAATAAAAGATTGATGATAAAGAAAGTGAAAAGACAATCTACCTATTGGAAGAAAATATTTGTAACCATGTATCTGATAGGAACCTAATATCTAGCATATATAAAGAAATCCTATACCTTGAAGGGAGAAAAAAAGAAGACAAAAAGCCCATTTAAAAAATGGGCAAGTGATTTGAACAGACACTTATCCAAAGAAGAATTACAAATGGCTATGAAGCATACAAAAAGATGCTCAACATCACTAGCTGTTAGGGAAATTCATATCAAAACTACAATGAGATGTCATTTTACTCCCATTAGACTGTCTGCCATTAAAAAAACAGAGGACTAAAAGTATTGGAGAGTATATGGAGGAATGGGAACCCTTATGCACTGCAGTTGGGAATGTGGAATGGTCCAGCCATGGTGGAGAACAGTTTGGTGGTTCCTCAAAAACCTAACTATAGATCTGTCATATGATCCAGCAGTTTCACTGCTGCATCTATAACAAGAGAATTGAAAGCAAGGACACAAAAAGATATATGCACATCAATGTTCATTGCAGTATTATTCACTATTGCCAAAAGTTGGAATCAACCCATATGCCCGTCAACAGATGAATGGATAAGCAAAATGTGGTATATACATACAATGGAATATTACTCAGCTGTACAAAGGAATACAGTACTAACACATGGGATAAAATGGATGAATCTTGAGGGCCTTATGTTGAGTAAAGGAAGTCAGGCATTGAAGGATGAATATTACATGACCTCACTGATAGGAATTAAACAAATTGAACAGACTGAGAGAGCTAGAGTCTGCAAGATAGGTTTACAGGAAATAGAAATGGAGAAAAAGATTGTGACCCAATGCCCATGTAGGTGAAATCTATGATAAGGTGGAAGAGAGTAGTTGTGCAGTCAAGGGATCTGACGGGTGCATTGATACTATTGCTTTGGGTGGTGCAAGTTTAACAGGAGCAGAGGGTGGGTTGGGAACAGTCCGTGGAACTGGGGAGAGGGCTGGAAGAAGGAGCAGGTGAATACTGGGGATTTGTGGGTATGTGGTTGAAACTACAATATTGGGAAACCTCTCAGCAATATGACAAGGAAGGGTTACTGGTTTAGGGAGTTGAATGGGGGTGCATTCGGGACAGGGCACAATTGGGGCAGTCATCTAGAGAAGGTGTGAGTGAGTGTTTTGTCATAGTGCATTGTTTCTTTAGGTGGAAACCCACATAATGAGCGAGGAGGAGTTGAAATCCCATCCTGGGGAGGGCCAATATGTTCTCCCCAGAATTGTTGCAAGTTAACTGTGAATCTTGTCATTCAAGGAGCGAAGTGTGGTGGTCTCTGAGGGGAGGGGCAACAAGGAATAGAGTAGATGGAGGAGGGAGTATTTAGGGGGCAATGGAAGTGTTCTGAATGATCTTGCAATGATGGATACAGGCCATGTTGGATTTCATCATAAACTTAATGTATGGTCTAGAGTGTAGAAATAATATAAAGCATTGCCCATGGTTAGTGGCTATATTTCAGTATTTGTACATCAGTTGTAACAAATGTACTATCCATATTTAAAAAGGTTATTAATATGGCAAGGGGAAAAAGGAGGAGGATGTTGGATATATGGGAGTCCCCAGTGTTCTGTAGGTGACTTTACTGTGACCTAATACTTCTTTGAACACAAAAACAAAAACTAAGACACTGGGGAAGAAATGGAAGAAAATGTGACTGTACATACAGGACAACTGACGTTACAGCAATATAAGGCAAAACATCAAAAAATTTTAAAAATATTTTTCATTTTATTTAAGTTTCAGTTTTTGTAAATTGTTATGTGTTTTATATCTTATGGTTAAACCTATCGTTGTTATTTCTTTTCCCTTTTAATTGTATTTGGTGATATTCTTCGCTTCAATTTTGAAGAAGTTTGGGATCATGGAAGGGTTACAACTGTGGCAGTGGAGAATCATTGCGGTGGGTTGTCAGTAATGGGGGATACATGGGAGGAAGTTCACCTGGGCATACATATAAGTAATGTAATTGTGTTGAAATGTTCATGGGACATTGTCCCAGTGGGTAGAGTTTCACATACTAACCAAAAGAATATCAAATACCCTTCCTAGGGAGTTCTGTCACATTTTCTAATGGAAAAGCAACAATCCTCCAAGTGGGGGACAATGACTAGTAAAGACAGATGGTCCATGATGGGCCCATGATATTTGTGACTATTCTTATGACCCCTTGCTCCTGAAATTACAGCTTAGCCTAGTACTCTAGGGTGCCTAAGATTTACCTCCTAAGAGTCTTCATGTTGCTAAAATGTGGCCTCTTGCTAAGCCAAACTCAGTGTATAAATGCATTACCTTCCCCCCAGTGTAGGGCATGGCTCCCAGGGATGAGCTTCCCTGGCACTGAGGGATTCCTACCAAGCAGCAAGTAGCACTGCATCTGGAAAAGGACCTTGAATAAAAGGGGAAATAGGTAAACAAAAATGATTTCATATAGCTAAGAGGCATCAAATCGAGTCGTGAGTTTATCCCATAGGTAACAGTTATGCACATCTCATCAGGATCTCATAGACTGCCAGAGTAGATACTACCCCAAATAGTGGGGCTCCTGAGTGCTCTGGAAACACACATATCCTAGTCATCCTACATAGCTCCAGAGGTTTATGCTTTGCCAGTGGGCCCTTCTTTTTTTTCTTTTTGTCTTTATTTTTTTAATGTTACAATCAAAAGATATGAGGTCACCATATGCCCCCCACCCCCCTCATCCACTCCTCACCCCATAACAACAACCTCCTCCATCGTCATGAGACATTCACTGCAATTGGTGAATACATCTCTGAGCATCACTGCACCTCATGGTCAATGGTCTACACCATAGCCCACACTCTGCCACAGTCCACACAGTGGGTCCTGGGAGGACATATAATGTCTGGTAACTGTCCCTGCAGCACCACCCAGGACAACTCCAATCCCCAAAAATGCCCCCCATCACATCTCTTCCTCCCACTCCCTACCCCCAGCAGCCACCCTGGCCACTTTCTCCACACCAATGAGTGGGCCCTTCTTTCAAATTTTTGCTCCTGAGTGTTGGACTCATGTGTGACTTCTCTACACATGCCTCTTCTGTCCCTTTTTTTGAACCTATAGTTTGCACTGGATTTGATATGTGTACATCCAAGAGACTTGAATCTTTGGTCTGCCCTTTTACCAGCTGGACCCTGGGCCTCAATGGAGTTGCCACACCTACTCTCCAGTTTATTGGACTCACCCAGGACAACTAACAAGGAGGTGAGAATGGACAACCATCATAGCAAGGAACAGAGAAAGGCTATAAATGCAAGGAAGAGAGTCCTATCCATCAGCCATATGAGAATGAGACCTCCTCTCAATTAGAGGTGGAGTGGGCATCACCATCCCAGAATTCTCAGGATTGGGGAATAAAATATAGCCTAGAGTGGGCTTACTGGTATTCTACTATAGACTTATCGGGATTCTAGCAATGGAAGAAATTGTATCATTGATGTGGATACTGGGGCCCCTGGAGGAGGTGAAGGCAGGGAGGGGGAATAAAACATGTAATATGGGGGATTTTCAGGAGTTGGAATTATTCTGAATGACACTGCAATGACAGATACAGGCCTTTATGTGTCTTTCCATAACCTACAGAATTGAGTGGGAAAGAGGGTAAACTATGATATAAACTATAATTCATGATAAGTGACAATGCTCCAAATGTGTTCATCAGTTGCAATGAATGAACCACACTAATGAAAGAAGTTGTTAATGCGGGGAAGGGTGGGATGTGTGTGCAGTGGGGCATATGGGGATCATTACTTTTGTGTGTAACATTTTATTATTTAAATATTAATACATACATTTTAATTTATTGAAATACATCACTCACACATAAATACACATAAACAATAAAGTGTATATTAATAGTTGTGAAATTAGAAAACAAACATCTCTAAAATCATACAGGACTCTCATAACACAGCCTACCACCCATAGCTTGCACTGTTGTTAAACATTTTAAACTAATGAATAAAGAACATTTTCAAAATAGTACTAATCAAAGTATGTTCCTCCAACCCACCCTATCATTTATATATGAACATACATAAGCTAGAAGTGTATAGTAAAAATTGTGAACTTACAAAGCAAAATGCATAACGTCATTCAGGGGTACCATACATCAACCCTCCACAAACATCTTATATTGTTGTGAGGCATTTGTTACAAATTATGAAAGAATATTGTCAAAATCTTACTACTAATCATAGTCCTTATCTTTCATTTGGTGTACTTTCCCCCCAATACACCCTATTATTATTTTTAAAAAATTTTATGATGAAGTTGTAAATTTATAAGACAATCAGGAACATGTGCGGAATCCCCAAACAACATCCCTCTATCAACACACCACATTGTGGTGGAACATTAGTTACAGATAAGATAGTATCACTTGACTGTTACCACATTCAGAGTGTACATTTGGCACATATTTTCCATACTGCCCCATTATCAACACAGTACCTCTTTGGCATAGATGCAAGAATATTAGATTGTTACTGCTAACCACAGTCCATAGGTCACTCCAGTGGTGTTTTTCCCATGCTTCTGCACATTCCCACGACCCTGCATTAGTGATGTACTTTTGCTCTAGCTCACAAAGGACAGTCTTGCATTTGGACCATCAACCACAATTCTCATCCACCTCTTGGTTTACTGTGCTATTCAGTTCCTAGATTATTCTCTAGCATTCTGTCAGTTAACATTTACATCCCTACGCTGCCATTTTAAGCCACATCCCCATTTATAAACCAGTTGTTACTCACTCTTTGTTACCATCCAGTCTAAACATTTCCAAACTTTTACAGTACAGCTAAGTAAAACTACATATATTAAAAATCAGTAGTCCATCTGTATCCTCCTCTTATCTCCTTTAAGAATCCACCACCTACCACCAGGTCTTTAAGATATTTTCCTACAATTTCTCCTAGAATCTCCATGGTTCCTGCCTTCATTTTAGGTTTTTGAAACATTTTGATAAATGAGTGATAGTATTTTTGGTTCTTCAAGTTGCATTTGGCAGGTCTCCAGAACAATATTAAACCCTTCAAATAAGGAACATATTGCCTTTAAAGAAACGTATGCTCTAGAGTTATAATTCACATCATATATCAAAGGTTTAAATATAAGTCTAGAGCAGTATAGATGTCGAGAGAGGTTCAATTATTTGCATATGGAAAGGCCAGGACTCAGTAATAATTTTGGGAAGGAAAAAAGAATTTATTTATGAGTGGTCGGGGAGCTTCTCATCCAAAAGCCAAGCCCGGAATAAGATTTTTTTTAAAAAAGATTTATTTATTTATTTAAATCCCCCTCCTCCCCCGGTTGTCTGTTCTCTGTGTCTATTTGCTGCCTCTTGTTTGTCCCCTTCTGTTGTCTTCAGCGGCTTGGGAAGTGTGAGCCGTGCCATTCCTGGGCAGGCTGCACTTTCTTTCGCGCTAGGCGGCTCTCCTTACGGGGCGCACTCCTTGCCCGTGGGGCTCCCCTACGCGGGGGACACGCCTGCGTGGCAGGGCACTCCTTGCGTGCATCAGCACTGCGCGTGGGCCAGCTCCACATGGGTCAAGGAGGCCCAGGGTTTGAACCGTGGACCTCCCATGTGGTAGACGGACGCCCTAACCACTGGGCCAAATCCGTTTCCCATTAGATTTTTTTCACGATATAAAACTTGCCCATGTGTCTTCACATTACTTTAAAAAATATAATATTATTTTAAATGGCTATATCTCTTTAGATATTTAGCTTTTTACATTATAAGTACAATTTCAATGGATATTTTTAACATTTTTCTCTCTCTTGGTCCTTACCACTTAAAATTATTTTCAATATATAAATGCTTAATAAGTAACCAAATCCCATCTCTTACTAAATAACTGGAACAATCAGTCCATCAGAGGTCAAACATGCTCGTCTCCTAACCTACCCCACTTCCACACCAGCTATTTTCATTAACTTCAAATTAAAAAAAAACAAAGTATTCTAATTGATAAAAATAATAAATTGCATAAATATGCCCAAATTCCTCTAGTAATTCAATAAAAAAAAAGTGAAGTAATGTTTTTTTTTCTTAGATTGCAAACACATTTTCTATAAAAAATATATATTGACGGCAATACTCTGTTAAGCAAGGTAAGGAAAAGGTAGTGAAAACATAAGAAACCTCAGCAAAGAAAAGGAAACTATAAAACAGAAGTAAATTTTAGTACAGAAAGAATTCATTACCTGTAATAAAAATTCACTGAATGGTTTTAAGAGAATAATGGAGATGGGGAAGAGTCAGTGAACTTAAAAATACATCAACAGACCTCTTATATTATTTAATGTAACATTTGTGTGATCTATGTATCTTTTAAAGAAAAACAATAATAAAATATTTTTTAAAAATCTAAAATCAATAGAAATTCTCAAATCTGAGAGAAAAAATATATTTGAGAAAATGAACAGCACCTCAGGGACCTGTGAGACAATTTCTAATGACGTGACATAAGATTTGGGAAGTTTCCTAGAAGAGCAGAGAGAGAATAGGACAGAAACATAGCGTAATAGCCTGAAAATGACTCGATTTGGGGACAGATATAAATTTAGAGATTAAAGTTCAGCAAAACCCAAACTAGATGAATTTGGAAACAACAAAGCCTACCAGAGCATAAGCGTCAAACTGGTGCCAACCTAAGATAAAGACAAAATCTTGAGGGTAGCCAGGAAAAACCCACACCTATTATAAACTGGGGAAAATTGATTTGTTAGAAACCATGGAAACCAGAAGACAGTTTCACTGTATCACTAAAGTTTACAAGGAAAAAACCAAACTGACCAACCATCAAAAAGTCTCCCACCCAGACTTTCATATTCAGCAAAGCATGAAGTATGTAAGTGTAATTAAAAACAAAGATTTAGAGGGAAAAAACAAAAAGGAATTGGTGGTCTCGGCAGAGATGAGCGCCCCCGAGGCCGACGCAGGAGGTGTTCGTGCCCAGGCTCCCCTCCTGGCCCCTCGCCCCCCTCCCCCGCCCCAGGCCACTGGGAAACCGAAGGGGACGGGAGGGACCCAGCAGAGGACAGCAGCTCCGCACAGATGGGATGACAAAGGCCGGGGCTGCTCAGAAAGCGCCGGAGGCTGAGGAGCAGTTGTTGAACTGCTGACAGCCGCACCCCCACCGCGCATCCCGCGGGCGGAAGGAGCAGGGCGGGCAGGAGCCCCCGGAGCCGCCCCCAGGGCACGCGGCGCCGCGAGCCTGACGGAGCGCCCCGGCGTCTAACGACGCGGCAACCGCCTCTGGGCCCCGCGTGGGGTGGGGGGGGGGCGGACTCGTTGCTCAAATTACCCCCGACTGGGGCTCTTGCAGAGCTGGCAGGGGAGGAGGAGCCTTAGCGCCCCTGCGTGGGACGCGAGCTCCGGAGCTGGGCGGGCCCCAGGGTGCGGTCTCGCAGCGCAGCCACCCGGGCGCTTGCTGCACTAACCAGGTGAGTGCTGCAGTCGGCCAGGCCTTGTCACGTGGACAGGATCAGCGCCCCAGTAAGCTGAATTTCGCACCCCTTCTCTTGTGCCCACTCGGGCCCCTCCCAAGCAGCCTGGGATTATTTAAAAGCAAACAAACAAAAAACCAAAACCCTTCGAAGGTTAATGATACCGGAGAAATTGCAATCTCCAAGAATGCAGGAATTGCATGAGAAATGGTAAATATAATTGAATATTCATTCTTAAATTCATTCTCAAGCATATGGCTACTTAAAGCATCGTCATAATATTGTCTTGTGTGGTTTATTACATACGCAGATGTAGCTCATAGAATAAGTGGCAGGGGATTAACTATACCTATATAATTAAAAGGTTTCTATATTTTAGTAGAAATGGTCTAAGATCAACTCTTATTAGGTGGCAAAAAGTTGAAGTTGTGTAATTCCATCCCGCGATCAGCCACTAGAAAATAATGCAAAGAAGTATGGATAGAAAAACAACAGACATTAAAATGAAAGTCTGAAAATATTTAAATCATCCAAAAGAAGGGTGGAATTTAAAAAACAGAAAGAACAGGCACAAAACTATTTATAAAATGCTATAGTTGAATCCAACTACATCAATACATGTATTAAACTTTGATGGACTGAAAAAAAAAATGATGACTCTCCACCCATAAAGCAGGGGACCTGATGTAGGCTTGTGCCCAAGGCAGACTGCGGGGTGAACTTACACCATTTTTGTGGGGGACATCCTTGACCTGAGACGTCTGGCTGCGGTGTTGGTGCCCATCCTACTTAGAAGCGTCATTTTCAGCCTGCACGGAGTGCGCAGTTTGAGGTGAAGGCCCTGGGGAGGGAGGAGGCTCCGTCTGAACACAGAACCTTCAGGTCTCAGGGAGGCGGCTGCTTTGTCTAGAATCAGGAGCACAGGCAGAGGGCCTCTTGCCTGACACACTGGTCTGTCAGCTCTTCCATGAAGAAGCTCTCCAGCTTGATCTCATGCCTGATTTTTCTGAAGTAACTGCTTTTTGGTGGCAATTGAAGGGAGGGCTCCTGTCCCAAGAGGGCATCTCCAAATTCTAGCTCCAGGGTGAGGGGGAAGCAGAGGACTGAGAGACTGAATTCACTCTGTGGAATCCCTGGAGTTGAAACAGTATCCTGTGCTGTTTCATATCTGTGGGGATTCATAGAGCTACACTATATGCCACATGGGCTCTGCTTAGAGCATCACTAATGAATTATAATGCAGCTGCTCTATGGGATTTCATGATCATAGTACTTAGCTATACATTAAATTTTTTTTTATTACATCTTTTTTGAGAGGACTTTGGTGAATATCTTGCGTTTCTCTTTTTTCCCTCCAGGTCTACTTGCTCTACTTCTCTGTTTTGAATGGGCTAATCTGAAGTAATTTAATATTTGCTCTAACTTGTAGGTGGATTTGGACAATGGGGAGCCAAGCAGGGGATTGGTGGGGAAAAGGAAGGTGAGGGCTGGATATTTTTTTTCCAGACTGCCTCTTTGTTGGCTTGTCTCAGGCTGCTGCCACCTTTGCAGTCCTTTCTCCAGAACCTGCCACCAGGAGGTGCTTTCCCTACCCCCTCTTTACATCTTTGGAATTAGCCACCTTATTAAATCCTCCATGAATAATCATAATTAAAGTATATACTATCTGTTTCCTCCTAGAACCACAACTGATCTAAAGACAAATTGAGAAATGTCTCTGCTCTCGGTTTTCTACCCTTAGTACCCTCTGTCCACGTTTTACTTATGTGGACCACATACAAGATGATCAGCCAAGCACTTGGCTATGTTATCACATCCCAAACTTCTATCAATCAAAAATATCATGTCAATTTTTGTTTTCAGTTAACTTGTGCCTTGTTACTGATTTTTCTTTTTGCTTTATGTATCTACCCTATGTTTATATGGATAGACTTTTAAAGTAATATACCTATAAAAAATTCTTCAAGAACTTCTTCAAGAACTTTCACTCCCACTTCCTTGCACAGTGTTTGGAATGTATTAGAGAAACTGTACATATTTATTGAGAGGGTGAATAAATGAAGAAGTAAACAACTCCAATTAGTTGTAAGTAGTTTGTGGACTTTGATTTTTACAAGATGTGTTTATCTCCAACTTTCTCATCCACTGTGATTGTTAGTAAAAGAAGCAAGAAATGTTAAATGAAACAATCCAAAAGCACTCATTGCCTTGTCTGTGGAATTCCCCTAAGGCAATTAATCCTGTGTGGAAAAGTCAGGGGAACATTAACCTCTTAGATTGGAGATCACTGAGTTATAAATTACTTGCTAGAGAGAGACTGGGAGAAATTGAGTGGAAAGTAATTGAATCGCCTTGTTTTGAGCCTAATGGCCCTGTTAGACCAAACTTCTGGGAAAAAATTCCAAGAACAAAGGCTTTGGTATATGTCCTAGGAGAGAGAGGGGTGATATGATTGATGTTTCTAAACTCTTTATGTGATTATTATATTTAGTGATTTACTAAATTTTGCATCACACTTTTGTTCATAGATTACAGAATATTTGGTCATTGTGCATTATTTTCAGAATCTTTGGATTTTAATTTGCTAAGTTTGAATTTAGATTTTTCAAAGAACTCTATATTAAAATTATAGATAGGCTGCATTTTCCCCTTATTGGTGCTTTCTCCTTTAAGTTTTATTATCAGTATCACAATATGCTAATTACATATATTTTTTGGCCCTGGATCAATTTATACAACATATGTATTATATATTCCTTAATGCTTGGGGTGGCATATCATGTAGATGTGTCTTCTCCTGGTACCTTGGATGTCATAGTTGGAGAAAGAATTATTTGATTCACCTTCCTGGTGAATCCCCACTCCTGGATTCTAACTTTTCTTGGGTTCATGCTTTATTTCATAATTGGCTAAATAAAGCATGGCGTCATCATCTTTGAATGATTCCTTTCCTTGATACCCAGCATCTAATCCATCAGCCAGCCATGTTGACTCTACCACCAAAACACATCACATTCTCTCCACTTCCAAATGCTCTGTAGAAGCCACAAATCATATCTTTCTTGGACATTGGAAAGATTTCTTAACTAGCTTCACTCTTCCATTTTTGTTTCCTTATAATTTATTTCTTGATATAAATAAATAAGATTGTGCTCTTCTCCTGCTTAAAGTATGATGTTATTGCTCTCAGATATGTGCTGCCTGTCCTGGGGGCAATTTATATGCTACACAAGTGATGAAGGCTAGGCCAGGTGACTTGCTCTTGTAAAAGAAATGTGAGTCAATAAGTGGGAGTCAAAACAATGTGTGCACCCTGGGCAAGTGCTTTAAGAGCGAGCTCACGTTGCAAGGTTCAAGGTTCCTGTTTGGTAGATGCTAGGCCACATGGGGACCTTTTTTTTTTCTTCTTCTTCTTTTTTTTTTTTGTCTTAATTTGTTTAATGTTACATTAAAAAATATTAGGTCTCCATATACCCTCTACCCCCTCACCCCACTCCTTCCCCACATGGGGACCTTGATCTTTAAGATAGCATAGAAAAGGTAGCTTTAATTTTCTAGCTTCTAACCTGCACATAAGAAAATTGCAAAGCATTGAAAATGAGAAATGTAAGCCATGCTCTATTATCTTCCACAGTAAACTGCAAAAAAAAAAAAAAAGCAATATAGGTATAGGTAGAATAATCTGGATATATGGGGTGAACTAAAATGGTGGAAAGGAGTTTTTCACAAATTAGATTCTAACTATTGCTAGGATAATTTATTCCTCATTTTCTCAAACTCATCAGTTATCTCCCAGTTTAAGAAAAATGGGCAAATCACACTTAAAAGCCCTTATCCATTTTTGTTTTTGTCTAAATGGCGTTACTGATATTTTCCCTTTAGGCTTACTTTAATTTTCTTTAAGGACCAAATAAATACTTGAGACTGAAAATTCATTAAGAAGGGTTTGCTGCAGCAGAGACTGCTGATGAGAGGCAGAATGAAAGAAACAAGGCATTCTCTGGATGGTGTATGTGGTCTGAACAGTACAGGTTTACACTTTAAGCAGGAGGTATTTGAGAACGAACTATGATTCTGTCAGTAATTCAGAATAAATTATATTTTTGCTTTATTTGGAGTTTTGCAACACAAAAATATTGTATTTGATAATACTTCCATTTTTTATTAAGATGAGTTACAAAGGAATATAATTTATGTATAGTTATAAATATACATATATACATAAATCTATACTGACGTTCTTCCTTGAGAACCAGAAAAAGAAGAAGACATTATAGTCGGCTTTAACATCATCTATGGTTAGACAGGGAAAATAAAACACCAAATTAAGAACTAACATCTCTCACATTAATGGCACCCTGTTTTCAGAAAATATTTTTACATAAGTACAAGATATGTTTCCTTTGTAAAAATCACACCTGCAATTGCACATATAATATTTTTGTAGTGATTTTTATTCTGTGGCACACAGGTGAAGGACAGAATAATCCAGTTTTAGAACACTTCCATTGCCCCACAATATGGTTAGCTAAACTTCACTTATCCCAAGAAATTACAATTTAAGAGATAAAAGATGAATATAAATTATGTCTTAGTGTTCTGAAATATATGTTATTCCAATGATTACTTCTATGTCACAGCATAGATGGAGTCTGCAAAACACTGAAAAAGTGAATCTTGGAAATTCTACATGAAAAATCTAGACTCTAATTTTCCTTCAATTTCTGCTCCATATAAATCATGCATGGTGTGATTTGTTCTGAGTTTTGAGTGTCAACATCATGTACTAGTTTGACATGTGTTTTTTTTATTGACTTTGTAATAATATTACATTAAAAATATATATGTGAGGTCCCATTCAACCCCACCCCCCCACCCCCCCTCTCCCCCCCCCAACAACACTCGTTCCCATCATCATGACACATCCATTGGATTTGGTAAGTACATCTTTGGGCACCTCTGCACCTCATAGACAATGGTTCACATCATGGCCCATACTCTCCTCCATTCCATCCAGTGGGCCCTGTGATCTGAGGCAGTGCTATTCAATTGTTAATGGTTTTGGATCTTAGAGTCAGAAAAAGGTTGTTTTCCAGATTTCTCTGCCAAAGTGAAAAATCAGATGAGGATGTTTTCTGGAGTTGCTGAACCGCCACTTTGATGTACATCTGTCAGAAAACAACTCTTTGCCATATGAAAGAAGGTATGTAGTAATACTGGAAGTGAATTGTCCATAGTGTGAGCTAGACCTGTCAATGCATAATTTCTTAGTGATTTGAATTATTTACTGGAATGTAATATTCTTTAAGTTTTATTAGAGACTTGAAACAGACTGTGATTTATATAATCTTAGCATTTTAGAGAAATAAGGCATAAAGATTTTGCTGATCAAATTTGAGGAAAAACTGCAGTAAGGACTTTCCAAGAAACAGCAATTTAGTAACTTTCCTCTCCTCACAGATTCCAATGTTTTAAATAATAAAATATTAAAACAAATGTTCAGACCAACAATGTTACAAACATTCTTCTGGGAAGGAAGGGCACTGTTTAAACCCAAGAAATTTCAGCCACAAAACTGAATGAATGTACCTACTTACTATTAATTCTTTTGAGAATATCTCATTATTCTTGGAAAATAACTGTTAGACACAAAATCAAAATCCCACACTAAACCTTATAATTTGGGGAGGTAATGGGAGTTACTAAATCAGACCACAAGGATAGCTCTGGTGTTCCTTTAGTACATTTATGACATTAAACTATGAGCAATAATATTTAAAAAAAGAAAACCTCAAACTTAGAAACAACCCAAGTGTCCATCAGCTGGTGCTATGGTATATTGTTGTAATGGAATACTATACCATAATAAAAAGGAACAGACTACTGATGCAAAAATATGTGTGAATATCAAAAATATTTTAAGTGAAAAAATGTAGACAGAACAGACCACATATTGTGTGATTTTATTTATGTGAAATTTCTAGGAAACAATGGAGATGAAAATCAGATTATTATTTCCTTTGAGTTGGTGGTGGGAGAGAGGATTGACTGCAAAGCTGGACTTGAGGGATTTGTGGGGCAATGGAAGTGTTCCAAAACTGGATTATGGTGAAGGTTGCACAACTGTATACATTTACTAAATCTCACTGAATTATACACACATAATGGGGGATTTTATGATTTTATGGGAAATAACACCTCATTTAAACTTTGAACAAAATAATTGCAAAGGAAGTTGAAGGGATTTATGCTGTGGCGAACTCAAGCAGTAAGTGGGGGAAACTTTTTCCTGATGTGATGCATGCCAGCTCTAGGAAAGAGGTCAGAGACACCTACAACATGCTTCTTCATTGTAGATGAATCTATGCAGAGGTACTAGATACACAAGTATAGATTTCACTGCTGAGATTGTTCATAACTCTGGTCCTCTCATCACTATATTAAAGAAGCTAAATAACAAAATTGGTAATTACATTTACATCAAATAGCCATCATTCTGAAGCTCCAAGCAAAACATACCAATAAAAGACAGAAATGCACAGGTAGACTAAAATAAGAAATAAGACTAGATAAATTTTAACAATTAATACAAATAAAACATTTATCATTAATAAACTGAAATCATTCAAGAGACAATTAAAAAAATGAGTCTAGCTTCTAACAAAAAGCCTTTGGGATAATGACAAAATAACTTGTTAGTACCAACACTAACACAGGAAAAAAAAACAACTAGGAAAGCAAATCTATTTGAAATTTGAAAGTACTAGCCAGCAACAGAATGTAGGCAGAAACTAGAATGAAATGTTACATGTAAATGTTGTGTTTGTGGCTTTTGGACAAAGACACTCTCCAACTGAGTGCAGCTCTGAGGGCAGAAAGTTTTAGGCTCACTGGGTTAAGGTCAGAGGATAAAGTTGTGGTTAAAAGATAAGACAGGAAAGTCAGAGGGAAATTCTGAGAGGGAGGAAGCCAACAGAAAAAATGGACCCCCAAAATCTACAATCTGCATTCAAATTTTACCTAAATATATGGCTATCTGCTTAACCTGTGAATGCATGAGGAGAACATAGGAAGTTTGGCAAACTGTAGCAGGTAGAAGTTTAAAAAAGGAATAGAAAGTTTTTTAAGGGTCCAGCCTTAAAACAAAGCTCACTCTTCATGGGAACATCATAGAATGCAGTCTTTTCAAATATCAGGCATAATGCTTAGTACTCAATCAAAAATCAATAGACATGCAAAAAAAAAAAAATGTGCCCAATGCTCCAGAAAAAAAAATCTTCAATAGAAATTAAAGCGGAGGGAACTCAGATATTGTAATCAAGAAGCGAGAGCTTTAGTGCAGTTAGTATAAATATATTCATGGATTTAAAATTATATACATAATTCATAAATAGATGGAATTTTAAGCAAAATTATAGAACATAAAAACACTTGTAGGGGTGAGGCCACATTGGGAAAATAGGAATAGAACTACATTGGGAGGTGGGAATTTCAAATGCCTTCAGATAGATAAATGACTTAAGGCAGGCTCCAAGGAGAGTGCCAGTAAATAACTTAAGGTGGCCTCAAGGAGAGTGCTAATAAATAACTCAGAACTGCCCACAAGAAAAGTGCCAATAAATTTCATGGGGCTTTTGGAAGAAAAAAAAATAGATACGCTGGCTTCAGCTAACCGCAGTGTTCCGCTTCTGTGCCTGCTTGCTTGCTTGTAAACCCCCTCTGCCTTCTAAAAAGCTATAAAAACACCTCTTCCCTGAGACTTGGGGCTGCTCTCTCCTCTGCGTAGGATAAGACAGTCACCGCGTGGCTAATAAAGCTCTCAATTGGAACTATATTCAAAGTCTGAGTCCGGTTAACATTGCTTATCGATAACACACTCATAATTCTAGAATTGAAATTATAATAAGAAATTAAAAATTGACTGAACAAAGTTTAATAGCACATTATACATCATGTAACAACAATACAAATGGTCCTGAGTTCTCACCTGTACCAATAACTGCAGCAAGAAAAGGGAATGCAGGAACATACTTTAACTTGCTGTAAAAAAGAAAAAAAAACCTTTTAAATTTCAAGAGAATTCTATATGATGTATAAATATTGTTCAAAAATAAAGGTAAAATAAATGCACTTAAATATTTAATATAAATTCAGTAAGTATATATAAAGATTCAAGTGACACTACCTGGTTATCAAATTACACTATACCCAACAATTGGAGAATGCGCATTTTTGTGTGAATGTGTGCTTGCAATGGAAGCATTCACCAGAATGGAGTATATGCTCAGCTGCAGCAGAAATCTCCATGATTTACAAAGTGATAGAAGCTTAATGTTTCAGTGTCTAGGCTGCTTAAGCAAATACCATGAAATGGGTTGGCTTAAGCAATGGGGATTTATTAGCTTATTGTTTTGAGGCTGGGAAAATGTCCACATCAAGTCATCAAGACAATATTTTCTCCCCAAGACTGTGGAGTTTTGGGGATGGCTGTTGGTGACCCAAGGTCCTCAGCTTGTTACATGGAAGCCACCTTTTGGTGTCTCCTGGTTTTGTTCTTCTCTTCCAGGTTTCTTTTGTCTTAGCTTTTTACTTCCTGTGCCATTCTCTCTGTATCTGAATTTCCTCCTCTTGTAAAGGATGCTGGGAAGAGGATTAAGATCCATTCTGATTGAGGTGGGTCACATCCTACCTAAAGTAGCATCATCAAAAGGTCCTACTTACAGTGTGTACACACCCACAGGAATGGAATAAATTTAACAGATTTTCCCGTGATACATAACAGCTTCAGAATACTACACTCCCCCCAGTAGACCCCCCAAAACATGTTTCCTAAATGCAAAAAAAACTAATTCTATTACAATGTATCAAATGTGTTAAGTCATTTCAGAAACAATACTTAGTCTAGAATCTCATCAAAATCAATGGAAGGACAGGCATAGGATAAACATTTCCATTCCCTACAGGGAAACTGGAAGGCAAACTGGGGTCACAGTTTGCAAACAATTCTAAAACCTTGCAGGATATACAGTAGTAGATTTCAAGGTCTGTAATTTATCTATAGAATGATGTTTCTTCCACTGGGTCTGATGGAGTGGCAACCCCACACCTTCCAAGACCTGGTAGAGCATCCATGCTCTTCGCAAACACTGGGGTGAAGGCTTTATGCTCTCCAAGCAATGGGATGGCAGCTGGCTCTCTGCAAGTGCTCGGGCACAGGCCCCACCCACTCACAACACTGGGCTGGTGGCCAGACTTTCTGCAATCTCCATGGTATAGACTCCACCCTCTCTGAACACTGGGGTGGTAGCAATCTTCCTGAACAATTGATTGGAAGGCCTACCCTCTCCAAGTGCCAGGGCAGACTCACCCTTTCCACACACATGGGTGGACCCACTATCTTGGCCAAAGAAGATGTCTTCAGAACCAAACTCAGCTTCTGTCTTTCTGCCCTTGAAATTATTTTTTTCCTTCAATCTGTGCCTCTTTGGTCTCTTTTATTCCAGGCTGGCAGTGGTTCTTTTCATACAGCTCTCACTAAAAACTTGATTTTGCATGTAATACATGGGTCCAGACCATCAGTCAAAAGGACTTTCCACATATTCTTCCTGCATAACTGTATTTCCAATCCTGACTTCCCCGGAAATTGCTAACTGGTGGCATGTGCATTTAATCCCATGGATGGAACATTATTCTCCAGGAAGTTACTTTCCAAAAACTCAGAATTTTCCAAACTATCAATTTCTGGTTTCTTTGTGCCCAGGAGTTCCGTTCTAAGCTTATCCATTTCCCCTTGTATTTTACATATGTTGCAAGGAGAAAGCGGACTGAACTTTTCACACTTACCTTGGAAATCTTCTCAGCTAAATATTCAAGTTTAACCCTGTCAAGTTCTGTCTTCCAGCTGACATCAGAACTCAATTCTGCCAAAATCTCTGCAACTTTAAGAGAAGGATCACCTTTCCATCAATTTCCAATAGCACAATCATCATTTTCTTCTAAGTCCTCATGAGAATTACCTTTAGCATCCGTAATCCTGAGAACAGTTTCTTCAAACTAGTCTAGGCCTTTCCTATCAATCCATGATCAAATTTCAAAGCTGTTTGCACATTGTTCTGTGTTTTTGTGTACCCACTCTCTTGGTACCAAAATCTGTTTTAGTTTGCTAGGCCTCTCCAAATAAATACCATGAAATAGGACAAGTTAAAAAATGGGAATTTTTCCCGTGCCACTGACGACAACAGAAGCGGACAAAAGAAACAAGACGCAGCAAATAGACACCAAGAAAGACAACCAGGGGAGGGGAGGAAATTAAATAAATAAATAAATCTTTAAAAAAAAATGGGAATTTATTAGCTTATGGTTTTGAGACTGGGAAAATGTCCACATAAAGCCATGATCAAGGCAACTCTTTCTAACCAAGTCTATGGTGTTCTGGGGATGGTTGCTGGCGAGCTTTGGTCCTTAACTTGTCCCATGGCAAGACACATGGTGATTTCTCCTGATCTATTCTTTCTCTCCTGCGTTTTGTTGATTTAAGTTTTTACTTTCTGTGGCTTTCTTTATCTGAATTTCCTTATCTTGTAAGAGACTTCAGTAATAGGACATTATTTGTAACAAATTTTAAAATAACTCATGGATTAAATGGATTGAAAAAGAAATCATAAAGGAAATAAACCATCTAGAATTAAATGACAATGAAAATAAATTATAGGAAAATTTTTAGAATGCCGGTAAAGTAGGGAAAAGAGAAAATTCTCTTAATAAGGATAAAAGCTTAAAAGAAATCATGGAAGTTTTGAAATTGAGAAATTAGAAAATATCAAAAAAATATACACAAAGTGAATAAAAGGAAGGAAATAATAAATAAATATTTTGAATTAAGGCAAATAAGGTAGCAAAGCCAAAAGTTAGCTATTTGAAAATCTTAAATTGATAAGCTCTTAGCTAGACTGAAGTTCACATTGCCAATATCATGATAAAATTTACTATTACTACAGATCATGCAGACATAAAAAGAATATTAAACAAATGCCATGCCAATTTCATGCCAAAAATTAAACAACTTAGATAAAATGGATAAAGGCCTTGAAAAACATACCTTATAGGGTGGGAAAATATGATATTAAAAGAGGGCCAACACTATATCAAAGAAACTTATATCAGAAATCTTCTCACAAAGGAAAGTCCATGTCCAAATGGTTTTAATGGTAAATTTTATCCAACATTTAAGGAGAATGTAATATCAAACATACAAACTTTTTCAGAAAGAGAAAAAAAAGGAAGGAAACCTGAATTCATTTTAGGAGACCAGCAAAGACTTACATTAAACCTTGACAAAAACAGTTAAAAGGAAAGATAATTATGGACCAATATGCCTTATGATCATAGATGCAAAAATCCTTTACAAAATACTAGCAAATCAAATTCAGCAATAAATATAAAGAATACTATATCATTCCTAAGCCGGTTTATCTCAAGAATGCAGTAAATTTACCATTAAAAATTCCCTTAATTTAATCCATCATATAACAGAATAATAACATAAACATATGATGTTTTCTATAGGTGCAGAAAAAACATTTGAAAAATTGAACATCTTACAAGTTAAAAACACTTAGCACACATGAAAAAGAAGGAACTTCCTCTTTTGGAAAAAGGGACATTTACCAAAAAAATCCATACACTTATTGTCATAACTAATGGTAAATAATTGAATATAAATATGATGGCTTTGCCACTTCTAATCAACTAACTAACTAACAAGATCAATAAGGCAAGATAAAATAAAAGCAGGAAAAGAGAATTAAACTGTCTTTAAATATTAAATGATCATGTACATAGAAAATGCTAATGATTCTCAAAAAATTGGAACTAATAAATTATTTTAGAAAAGGTGTAGAATACATTATTGTGTGAAAAAAATCCATTGATTACTATATACTAGAAATGAACAATTAGAAAATACAAGCAGATATAATTTCACTTAAAGTATTATAAAACAATAAACATCAGGAATTAATTTACCAGGAAATGAAGAAAACTTCTACAATGATAGCTATAAAATGTAGCTGAGAGAAATAAAAGTAGACTTAGTTT
Organism: Dasypus novemcinctus; assembly: GCF_030445035.2. Classification (NCBI taxonomy): domain Eukaryota; kingdom Metazoa; phylum Chordata; class Mammalia; order Cingulata; family Dasypodidae; genus Dasypus; species Dasypus novemcinctus. Next base: position 51,781,786 of record NC_080695.1, on the reverse strand, counting down.
AATGGAGTGCTATATCATGTTCTACGGCTGATACATTCAGTATTCTTAAGATGTCACTTTCCATTAGTGATACTGGAGAATCCTAATCACATTCCCACCCTTTTAACACATAATTTACATACTGATTTTAAAATATACATATACAAAGGAAACACAAATAAGCAAAAATACCCGGAGTAGAAAATGAATATAGGTAGAGATATGCTCTACTTAACTCAAGATTTACTACAAAGCTAATGTAATCAAGATAGATGGTTCTTGACATGGGCTGCCCAACATATCACAAAATAAAAGAGGAAATCCAGAAAAAGAGATTGTGATGGTTAAATTCTGATGGTTAAATTGTGATTGTGATGGTTAAACCTCAGCTTGTGAGGTTATAGTGTCCTGTTCTTTAGTCAAGTACTACTCTGCTGGTTACTTTGAGGGCATTTTGTGGATGGAATTTGCATCAATAATTAATGGGTTATATCTATAATCAAAGAAGGAGATTGTCTTCTGCAATATGGGGAGTCTCCTCACACAATCAGTGAGAAGACTTAAAGTCAGAACTGGGGGTTTCAGAGTCAGTAGGAGAATTTCTGCCTTCACTTCAGCATTGGCCCTTACTTCTTTTTCCAGCCAGCCAAATTCTTTTATGAAATATCGACTGTTGGCTTTCACGAAGGGCATTTATTTCCAGTAGAAGTTTACAGTCACCAGGCCATGAAACATAAGTTACTTCCCTCATCAAAGCCTATTGCCACATGTTTGGGCAAGTTGACTATTGACTTCTTCCAAGAGATCTGGCTTCTTGGGTTTCTCTTCCCACTCAGCTATTGTGCTATGTCAAGCTCAGCTGCAGACAAATCAGGAAAATAGATCTGATTCTCTCCTCAGGGCTTCTGTTGTGTCTAAGGAATTTTCTCTATTCCTCTGTGTTCTTCTCCTGTGTGTTCAATTTCCTAGGCTCCATAATCGAAACTCCAGCATCAAAACACCAACATCAAAACTCCAGCATCAAAAGTCCAACTCCCTTCTCTGCAAGGGAATGGGAAGTCAACGTCCTATGGACATGCCCAATCAAAGTCTTAATCATTATTTATTCAAGTAAAAGTAAATTCTCTGAATCCAATTTTTTAAGATTTATTTATTTATTTATTTCTCTCCCCTCCTCCCTGCCCCAGTTGTCTGTTCTGTGTCTATTCGTTGCATGTTATTCTTTGTCTGCCTCTGTTGTTGTCAGTGGCATGGGAATCTGTGTTTCTTTTTGTTGTGTCATCTTGTTGTGTCAGCTCTCCATGTGTGCGTTGTCGTTCCTGGGCAGGCTGCACTTTCTTTTGCACTGGGCGGTTCCCTTTATGGGGTGTACTCCTTGCTCATGGAGCTCCCCCATGCGGGGACACCCCTGCGTGGCTCGGCACTCCATGCGCGCATCAGCACTGTGCATGGGCCAGCTCCACGTGGGTCAAGGAGGTCTGGGGTTTGAACCGTGGACCTCCCATGTGGTAGACAGATGCCCTATCCACTGGGCCAAGTCCGCTTCCCTCCAATATACTCTTGTATGCCTGGAGGGACAGACTAGTTGACAAACATAATCCAATATCTATTTTCAGAAATCGTACAATATTAAACTACTACAGTGTATGAAGCATTTTATATAATGTCACACATTGGCAAATATATATATAAAGAAAATAGAATATATTTTTGCCAGGAGACTGGGGACAAGGAACTGTACAGTAATTCAAGAGATATGGAATTTCTTTATGGGATAATTATCTTTTTGAAAACCAACAATGGAAATGACTGCACAAGTTTATACATTTATTATAAACTAATGTATATGGTATGTATACAATGTATATGGTATATGGTGAAATTTCTGGTATGTGAAGTCTATTTCAATTTAAAACTGTAGGAGATGAGAACTGTGGGAAGGTGGCATCAAACTAAGAGGCATAGCTCAATGGTCTCAAAAACAATGGAAAAATGGTCAAAAGCTACCTGGGGGAACCTCCTTTGGGAGTCAGCAGACTAGGACATTGCTCCAAAGCTTCCAACTTCCAAGTGGGTGAGGGACAGAGAGATCAAGAAGCCAGAAGGGCAAAAGTTAGTTACTAAGCTCATGTGAAGCAGGAAGTGCTCTGCTCTCCCACCACCAAGATATTATTAATTGGGGATAAAATCCTTGGCTTCCTGAACTCAATTGCAGGGAAACAGACATCTCCATCCCCAACAGCTGTTTTGTGGGAAAATGGAGGGGAACTTGCGGTGCTTCTCTTTAGTGCCTTGGGCCAGTGGAGTCTGTTTTGAATCTCTTCTCTGAAGATTCAACACAGGAATACAGGAAAGCCCAGACTGAAACAATTCCATGCAAAGGTGCGCTGATGTGTGCCATATGCTGGCCAGTACAGAGATTGCATGGACAAAAATTTGGTTCTCTCTGTGTCCTACCATGGGAGAAAATGTGTGCCCCACTAGTGAGGCCCTTGCCTGATCTTCATATCTTAAGCTGAGCATTTTAAAGACATGGAATCAAGTGAACCAAATATCAAAGAAAAACTGTGGGGGAAAAAGGACTGTAGACAATAGGGAAATTGTTCATCAGAGTAAATTCACCAACATATTCAGATTGCTAGACATCAGCCAAAAATTACAAGTCATACTAGGAAACACCAAGAGAAGGTCCAGCCAAAAGAAGTAATCAAACATTCTGAAGAGATACATGATTTAATACAATTAATCACTGATAACCACACGACTCTCCTAAATCATTTCAAAGAATTTAAGAAAACATGGCTAAATAAAAGATATTAAGAAACACTGGGAGAGCATAAAGAGCAATTTGAAAGCCTGGAAAGTAAAGTAACAGACCTTATAGGAATGAAAGACAGGATAGGTGAGATTAAAAGTACATTAGAGGCACATAAGAGCAGAAATGAATTGCTCAAAGAAAGACTTAGTGATTTTGAAGACAGAACTTCTGAACTGGAAAAGTTAGGAGAGCAGAAAGAGAAAAGAATGGAAAAAATGAAACAGAGTCTCAGGGAATTAAATGACAATGCAAAATGCACAAACATTCACATTATTGGTGTCCCAGAAGGAGATGCGAATGGAAAAGGAGCTGAAAGAAAATTTGAAGAAATAATGACCAAAACTTCCCAACCCTCATGAAGGATATAAGTATCAAATCCAAGAAGGAAAACTCACCCCAAACAGAATAAATCCAAATAGACCTGCCCCAAAACACCTCCTATTCAGAATGACAAATATCAGAGATAAAACAGGGGATCCTAAAAGCAGCAAGAGGAAAGCAAAGCCTCATATACAAGAGAAACTTGATAAGATTAAGCACTGACCTCTCATCAGAAACTTTGGTGTCAAGAAGAAAGTGGTATGATGTATTTAAGGTACTGGAAGAGAAAAACTGCCAGCCAAGAAATTCTGTATCCTGCAAAAAATGTCCTTCAAAACTGAGGGTGAGTTCAAAGCCTTCACAGACAAACAAACATTGGTAGAATATGTTACCCAAAGACCAGAACTACAAGAGATAGTATAGGGTTTGCTGTAGGCTGAAAGGGAAAAAAAACCCCACATTATTAAAATAGATCATGATGTTTGTAACTAACAGAGCTATTATACACTTATGACAGTGTTTGAAAGGGAAAGCCCAAGTTCATGAATATTACTGGAAGGAAAGCTAAAAATTGTAACATGAATCTGTATAAGATAGTAAACCCTCATGTAAAACATGAATATGGGTGGTATTGAATATATATAACTGTTTTTACAAAATCTAAATGCAAGTATACTAGAGAGAAATATAAGAAGGACAGGTATTTACAGCAGATGTGGCATAGAGACACGGAGAGGTGATAGGTATTCATTGGTTCTTTTTGTTCATTATTATTGGAATAATGAAAGTGCTCTGGGAATGATTGGGGTGATGAATGCACAAATATGTGATTACACTGAATACCAGAGATTGTACTCTTTGCATGAATTTATCCTTTATTATTATGTATCAATACAATTGATAACCATAAAAAAAACCTGCAAGTGTTGGAGATGATATGGAGAGATAGGGATGCTTGTTTGCTACTGTTGGGAATGTGGAATGGTGCATTCATTGGCAGTTGCTAAGGATCTTAGATATGGATTTATTATGTCAACTGGCAAACTACTACTAGGTATATATTCAGAAGAAGTGAGAGTAGTGACATGAACAGACATCTGCACACTGATGTTCATAGTGATGTTATTCACAATTGCAAAAGAAGAACACAACCCATGTGTCCATCAACCAATGAATGGAAAAACAAATTGCATCTATACCCATGATGGAATATTATACAGCTGTCAGAAAAAACAAATTCATGGAGCATATGACAACATGGATGAATCTAGAGGACATTATGGTGATTCAAGCAAGCAAGGTCCAAAAGGACAAGTATTTTTTTTTTTTAATTTCTCTATTATGAGCTAAATATAATGAGCAAATTTCTGGAGTTAATTGCTAGAATATGTCATGAGACAATAGCATGTGGTTAGAGAATGGAAAGCTGAAGTTTAATATGTGAAAAATTAGTAAAAACTTGTTTGCAAAAGTTTGAAAATAAAAAGAGATGGTAAGAGTACATCATAAGTCTTGGAATTAATACATCTGACCTATGGATATGTTAGTGGTTTGTTTCCCTACCATTTTTTCCTTTTGAAAAATTTTTCTGAATGTACATTGAAATCTTTTGGGCTTCAAAGTTTTCTCTGTGGGAATGTTCATGATTCTGATTTTAAATTGTGAATGTAATTCTAAATTCAGTTTCCTAATTTTTCTTATGTCAGATTTGGTAATATTTTACTAACAATGAGCTCATTTCATTGAGATTTCCAAACTTATTCACACCACTTTTGAAATATCATTTGGTCTGTTGAAAAATGCTAAATTTTAAAACGAAAATAAATTTTTAAATGAAATGTCATTTAAAAATAAAATTGTAAATGAAAATGTCATTTAAAAATCTATTCACACCACTTTTGAAATATCATTTTATCTGTTGAAATATGATAAATTTTTAAATGAAAATATTTAATTGAAAATATCATTTTATCTGGTGAAAAATTTGTTTAAAAATGTCTTTTTTTTCTGATGTCGACATTTATGCTTCTGTTTTTCTTGATTTGTCTTAAAAAGATGCTTATCAAGTTTATTACTCTTTCCAATGAACCTATCTTTGCTTCCCTTTGTCCTCTCTAACTATTCTTGTTTTCCCATTTCACTAATTTGAGTTTTCTTTTTCCTTATATTTATCTCCTCTGTGTTTAAATTTTCTGTCAATTTTGGAAAATTCTTGTGATTGACAGCTTTGCTTCTTTATTTCTAAATCATGCACTGTAAGTTAGAAATTTTCCTTTGACTTTTATTTTTGGCAACCAACATATTTTGATATATAGTATTTAAAAATGAATTCTAACATATTACCTAAATTCCTTTTTGTATTCACATCTGAACTATGTGATATTTATGATCATATATTTCAATTTCCAAACATGTTGGGACTTTTCAGTTTGCTCATTCATTATTATTAATTTCCATTTAACCATGCTTTGAACAGAACCTAACCTGCCTGTGGTTGTGACATTTAATTTTATTATTTTAAGTTCCATATACTGTTATTTAAAAAAATTTCTTGTTCAAATCTTCTATATAATTTTATGTTAATTTCAGTTTAATAAGTGAATTGCTTAAAGTAAAAAACATGAAAAATACCATGTAAAAAGTAACAAAAAAACACACAACAAAGCTACTAGAATAGACAATTTCATCGAACCTGATGAGGGCAAGATTCAGAGTGCTTCTATACACTACTAATGTGCAGTCTGAGTAGGAAGTGAGAAAAAAATTCATTTACAATGGCCACTAAAAGAATCAAATATTTAGTAATAAATTTAACCAGGAACATGAAGGAACTATATTCAGAAAACTACAAAATGTTGTAACCGAAACCAAAGAAGACCTAAATAAATGGAAGGACATTCCATGATTTTATATTGGGAGACTACATATGTTATGATGTCAGTTCTACCTGAACTGATGTACAGAACAATGCATTTATTAAAATTAATTGATTGCATATGTTTGCATCAATTTGTAGATTCTATTCCACTCCACTGATTGAAATGACTAAACATGTCATGGCTTTAGCTTGATTACTAAAGTATTACATGTGGAAAAGAGATTGTATTAACTTATTCAAATTTTTTGTTTTTAAAAAATTGTGTTGAGCATATTAGGTCATTGTAATTTTTATATACAGTTCAAAAACATCTCGTCAATTCCCATAAAAATGCTTCCAGGTATTTTCATTGAGATTGTGTTTAAATATATAAATTTCTTTTGAGGTGACTGAGTATTTTGAAATCAATAATTTGATTCATGAATATGTTATGTCCTCATTTATTTAGATCTTTATTTAGCAATGTTTAATATTTTAATTGTACAGCTATTAAGAGTTTTTGTTAATTTCTTCCTATTATTTTATGTATTTGCAAATATGAATGCATTTGTAAAATTCCATCTTTCAAAACCTTGTTGCTAATCTATAGGAATTTTATTGTTTTCTGTGTATTAACTTTCTACTCTGCATCAAGTTTAAATGTACATACTCTCAAGTGGTTTTGTTAGAATCCTTGTGATTTTAAAGAAAGACCAGTGGTTCTCTACTGGCAGTTATTTTGCCTCCCAGGAGATATTTGGCAACATTTGAAGACATTTCTGGTTCTCACCACTAGGAGAAATCTCTTGACATTTAATGGCGAGGGAGTAAAGACACTACTAAACAGATTATATTGCACAGGGCAGCCACATAGAGCAAACTTTTTCTGGACTGAATGTACTGTGGAGGCTGAGAAACTCTGATGTAAATAATCATGTTGGCTGGAAATAGATAATGTCAACTCCTTCTTTCCAATGTCTGTCTCTTTTATGTGTGTGTGTTTACTGCCTTACTGTTCTGTTTAGGGCTTCCAGCAAGATATTGACTAGAAAGGGGATTTAAGCCTTATATCCTCAGCATCATTCCAGACTTTGAAAATTATTGGGAACCTCAAGTAGGTTTATCTATTGGTGGTCACTGTAATATATATGAAAACTGAGAAAAATGAACTTATTAATGCACTAAGAAAAAACAATCCCCATTACATGTGAACATAAATATTGTATTTTATATTTAAAAAACTATATTTTATTCAAAAAAATGAGTAAGAATTTGCAATATTTAAATGTCTTTTAATGAGATATGGGTAACTCATCAGTTGCTACATTCAATCTGTTGAAATATTTTATTTTTTGTTGAAGTATATGAAGAAAATCGTGCCTCATACAGGTATGTATTGGGAAAATGAGAAGTATTGTAACATAATTTGTAGATAATTGTAGTTTTCTCTTTTGATAATATACTTTAACTTGCCAAGAGGATGTTGCTTAAATCTTAGTTGCAATGTGGAATCTAAAAATATGATTCTTAACTTGTTTTGCTTCTTATATTAAAATTCACTGAGTTAATATTCACTTTTAATGGATTTTTTTCCATGCATAAATTTGTAACATAATGCATTGTTCATTTGGAAAAATAGTGATTTATTGAGTGTATTGGTTTTATAGGCCTGCAGCTAGATACTATACACTGGATGTCTTAAAACAACAGAACTCTATTCTCTCCAACTTCTGGAGGATCTAAGTCTGATATTAAGTTGCTGGCATACTTTCTTCTTGAGTGCACATGGATCATTCTCAAAGACGAACCACATGCTAGGCAGGAGAATAATCATCAATCAATTTAGAAATATTGAAATGATACAAATAATTTTTTCTGACCACAAGGAAATGAAGCTGGAAATAGTTAAGGCCAGAGAACCAGATTAGGCACAGACATATGGAAGTTAAACAACATCCTTTTAGACAAACTGTGGGTCAAGGAGGAAATTACAAAAGAAATTATAACTACTTTGAAACAAATGAAAATGACAACATGACATATCAAAACTTATGGGATGCATCAAAAGTTGTACTGAGAGGGCAATTCATAGCCATAAATGCATATATCAAAAAAGGAGGAAGAGCGAAATTGATGACCTAACTGCACACCTGGATGAATTAGAAAAAGAGCAACAAACTAAGCCCAAAGGAAGTAGAATGAAGGAAATAACAAAGATTAGAGCAGAACTAAATGAAACAAAATAAAAAGGCAGTAGAAAAAATAAACTAAACCAAAAGCTGGTTCAAAGGGATCAATAAAACTGGCAAAACCTCAGCTAGACTGACAAAAAAAAAAGAGGAAGATGCAAATAAAGTAAGAAACAAGATAGAGATTATCACCACTACTCCACAGAAATAAAGAGCATCATAAGAGGAATCCTTTGAAAAATTACATGCCAACAAAAAGGATAATTTAGAAGAAAGGGACAATTTCTAGAACCACACAAGCTGCCTTCTTTGATGAAAGAAGAAATTGATGAACTCAACAGACCAGTGAAAAGTAATTAGATTGAAATAGTCATCCAAAACCACCAAACTAAGAAGAGCCAAGGACCAGATGGCTTTACAGGTGAATTCTACCAAACATTCTGGAAGGAAATAACATCAATCCTTCTTAAACTCTTACAAAAAAAAATAGATGTAGAAGGAACATTGCCTAACTCATTCTATAATGTCAACTTTGCCCTAATACCAAAGCCAAATATAGGTGCCACCAGAAAGGAAAATTATACACCACCCCCTCTAATGAACCTAGATGTTGAGATCTGCCACAGAATACTTGCTACTCATATTCAACAACACATGAAATGAATTATACAGCATGGTCAAGTGGCTTTCATCCCTGCTGTGCAAGGATGCTTCAACATAAGAAAACCAAACAATGCAATATAGTACATGAACAGATCAGAAGAAAAAGTCACATGGTCATCTCTACAAATGCAGAAAAAGCAGTCAACAAAGTACAGCCCCCTTTCCTTATAAAAATACTGCCAAGTAGAGGACTAGAAGGGAATTTCCTGAACATGATAAAGGGTGTATGAATAACCCACAGCTTACCTAATATACAAGGGTGAAATCCTAAAAGCTTTCCCTCTGGATTGGGAACAAGACAAGGTAACCAGGATCACTGTTCTTATCTATCTTTTTCTACATGTTTGAGCATGTATGCCAGGAAAAGATATGAAAAGCATCCAAATTGGGAAGAAAGAAGTAAAAATTTCACTGTTTGCTGATGACAAAATCCTCTACATAGAAACCCTGAGAAATCTACATCACAGCTTCTAGAGCTTATAAATGAGTTCAGTAAAGTCACAGGTTATAAGGTCAATGCACAGAAATCAGTAACATTTTGATACAACAAAAATAAGCAATCAGAGGAAGAAATCAAGAAATAATCTGATTTACAAAAGCAAATAAAGGAAAAAATATTAGAAATAAATTTGACTAAAGATACATATGACTTGTACACAGAAAACTACACAATGCTGTTAAAGGAAAGCAAAGAAGACTTAAAGAAATGGAGGAATATTCCCTGTTAATTCAATTGATTATCTTTTCATCTTTGAATAATAAAGGTTTTCTGGATGAGATATCAATTGATTTTTAGTCAAGAGTCTTTTTTTGAGAACTTTCTTGTGAACAGGACACAGAATCTCAACCCTACAGGAGAAAGTATGGCCTTAGAAAAAGATGCTGGTCCCTGTCATCACAGCTTGAACAAGAATGTCTCATTGAGCCTTCCAGAGGCTCAGCACTGCTATGCACATCAGCCTTACCACATTGACCTGCTTGGCCCAGAGATACCTGATGTGGGAGATGGAAAATGATCAATCATTGAGGGACTGTCTTTTGTTGAATACCCTGAACTTCCTAAACCTTACCGTCCATAGCCACAAAAAAATGTTTTTTAATTTATCCCTAAACCTGCCACCACACTCACATGGATGGTCTTTGCAAGGGGAAGCAGAGTGAAGCCACAGAGTCTCAGACTTGATAAAAGGGAAGCACAAAAGAGTCAGTAGGTGTTTGCCAGTTATCAAACTGACTGCTGATACTGACAGGTGCCAACCTGGTCACAGTGAGATGTGGGGAGAAAGGTATAAACTGGATGGAAGGGAAAATAGCACTAATAGAGATAGGGATTACCTAACATGAGCATTATGGATTGGATCTATGCAGCAAATCTAAAAACCAAACCAATTAAATATTAAAAGATGTGATTCTTTTATGATTGAGACAAAAGCCAAAATAACTTATGGGTGAATTGATCTGTCTCTCTCCCCAGGGCTTTTGCTGTTTTTAAGAAGCTGTCACTATTCCCCTGTATTCTCCTGTGTGTTCACTTCCCGGGCTCCCACTCAAAATTTCAACATCAAAACTCCCAACACCAATATGTCACTTCTTTCTCTGCAGCATAGTTTTTCGGTGAGTCCTTGCCCAACAAATGTTAAGGGACCACCACCCTTTTGGCATTCCCTAATTAAATCCTTAATCCTAACCAAGTAAAAGCAAAACCTCTGAACCCAAAACACTCTAATATGCCTGGAGGTACAGAACAGTTTACAAACTTAATCCAATATCTATTTTTGGAATTCATAAACCATATCAAACTTCTACTCACCACCCTCTGAATTCCAAAAAGACATTAAAATATTTTTTAAAACAAGCTTAAATCAGTAGCAATGCTAAGTATAGCATCGCATTGCAATCAGTTTCAATAAATTCAGTATGCCTTGGGGCAAAGTCTCATCTACAGTAGACTTCTGAATTTTAAAAGACCATTACCTGCTTCCAATACACAAATGGGCAAAGGATAAACATTTCATTACCATAAAGAGAAATTGGGAGGAAAACATGAGATATGGTTCCTTTACTGTTCACTGGACCTACAGTCTAACCTCTATTAGATTTCAAAGTCTCAGGGTAATTGTTAAGATGATGGTTTCTTCTTCTTGGTGTCACATGTGGACCCACACTTTCCATAGGCTTGCCTAATGGCCATTTTCTTGGTTCCATCTTAACCAAGCATCTAGGTGGTGACCAAGCTCCAGACTTCATCTTCAAAGGGCACTGGGATGATTGCCATACCTTACCCAATCTTTGGATTGGAGACTTAACCACCTTAATACATTGAGATGAAGGCAACATCCTCCCTAACTTTTGGCATACATGCTCAATCCTCTCAGAGCAATGAGTTGACCACCTGTCTTCCCTAATCCATGGGGAAATGTGCACCCCTCTCAGGCCTATTGGGTGCTGACCTTAACTGCTTTCTTCCTTGAAAAATGTGTTGCATCATCTTTGCCCTGAGGCTGCAAATTCTCCCTGAACATCAGGTGGGAATATCCACTCTTTTCAACAGCTGGTTGAAAGTCATCCACTCTGTATGCATGAGTGGGGTTCCTTTCTTTGCCCAAGGCAACAACTTAATTCAAGAAATCAGCTGCCATGATTTTTCTCTTAAAACTGTTTCTCCTTCAGTCTCTCCTCACCATGTCACTTTTATCCAAGTTGACAGTGTTTTTCTTCATACAGCTCTCTCAATAAGCTTGTTGGTTTAGCCTGCAAAAAAAGCAGGGGTACAAGACATCAGATAGACTTTCCACAAGTCTTTCCAAGATAACTGCATCTTCAATCCTGATTTACAAGTTCTGAGTTTGGTTATGTCCTCAAATGGGGCAGTATAACCTGGCACTTGATTTTTAGAGGCTTGGAATTTCCAGTCATTTTCTGGTTTCTTTATGCCCAACAGTTCAGTCCTCAGCTTATGTTTGTCTCCTTCTTTGCCATAAGGTGCAAGGAAGAGCCAAGTTGCATTCTCCCAGTTTACTTTGGAAAGTTCTTCAGCTAAATGCCCAGGTTTGTCTTCTTTAAATACTGTCTTCCATAAAACATCAGGAGTTAATCTTGCTTGGTTCTCAGCAACTTTAAAACAAAGTTCACCATACCTCCATTTTCCAAAAATAGTTTTATCATTTGCTCCTAAGCCCTCATAAAAAGTCTCTTTAGATTCTCTATTACTACAACAGTCTCTTCAAAGCACTGTGGGTCTTTTCTCCCAAGTATCTCACAATTCATTCAAAACATACCCCTTAGCCTTTTATAAAACTGTTCCAGCATCTTGGTAATTTCAAAAACACTTCCCCACTCCTCAGTACCAAATTCTGTATTAATCAGCCAAAGGGGTGCTGATATCAAATACAAGAAATCTGTTGACTTTCATAAAGGGTATTTATTTGGGGTAGAAGCTTGCAGTTACTAGGCCATGAAGCATAAGGTACTTCCCTCATCATAGCCTGTTGCCATATGCTGGCAATGTTCTGGCTTTCTGGTTTCCTCTCTTCCCAGCGCTGTGTTACTCTCCCTGTTCAGCTGCTGGGCTCTCTTCACAACATCAGCTGTAGACTACCAGGTGAATGGCTCTGTCTCTCTCCTCAGAGCTTCTGCTGTGTCTAAGGAGTAATCCCTATTCCCCTGTGTTCTTCCCTGTGTGTTCTCTTCCCGTGCCTCAGATCAAAACTTCAGTATCAAAACACCAACATCAGAACTCCAACATCAAAACTGAAACTCCCTTCTCTGCAGTATAGTTTCAAAGGGATGGGGACTCAACATCCTGCTAACATTGCCCAATCAAAGCCTTAATCATTGCTTAAGTAAAAGTTAAATTTCTGAATTCAATATACTCTAATATGCCTGGAAGGACAGACTCGTTTACAAACATAGTCCAATATCTATTTTTGGAATTGATAAACCATATAAAACTGCTACAGTGTATGACACATTTTATATATAATATCCCAAATTGGCAAATATATATATATATAAAGAAAATAGAATAAACTCACTCGTTAAGCTAAGTGATAGCTATGCTCTTAAGTAAACATATAAAAGTACAAATATAGAAGAGAGACCAAAATAGATAGAAATACAACCATCAGAATGACAGAAAGTTATCTTACCATTTACTGCATCATATATATATAATGTTATCCTAGGATTTAAAATTATTTAGTAATTGGCATTCTTATGCATCAGTGTCATGTATCAATAAATATTTACATGCAACTTGATTTTAATGGCTGTACAGGGCCTGATTCTCTGTATCATCCATCAGTTTAAAGTGATACTTTGGTGTAGACATGAGATGGTTTTCAATCTTCTGATAATGTAACTATTTGTGTAAGTGGATTTTGTAACATTTATCTTTGTGAAAATATCTTATTTTTCTGAATATACATTCCAGATGGTTAATTTATACATTAGGTATTTTCACACGTAGTGGCAAGATATTTTATACATTGTCAAAAAACAACTGCAAATAGTATCCCAATTTATTGTTGTGGAGATACTTTATTAGTTTGTCAGATTCTTGAAAAAACTGTTCACTATCATTTTATTTTAATGCTAACATAAATATATATAATTTTTTTGTAAATTATCTTCTTAGATATTTTGATTTTTATGGGTTCTTTTTTTCTCATAGTTATATTTTAAAAATCATTAAATGCTGTATGTGATAAATGCTGTATTGTAATTAATTTAAAGATTCTTATGAGGTAGCATTTAAAATTATTATGTAAGATCACTGAAATATTTTCCTTCCTGGTTTAAACTTTTTATATCACTCACTCACACACACACACAACTGTTTTATCATTCCTAGATTTTGTTTTCACTTTTAAGAAATGATTCCCCCTCAGGTGTTTTGTCTATACTGAAATGTACATCTTTTCCATCAAAGGGCAAAAATAATCCCAAAAGCATTTTGAAACTATTTCATAACTTTATCACTAGACTTGTGTCATTAGTTGGCAACGTATGGTAAATATCAACCCTCACTGTCTGGATTGCCATTTCAACTCTTAAATGTATCTTTCCAATGACATCACTTTTGAATGTACATTTAGTTCAATTCAACTATATTCTCCCTTACCGATTGTGAATTTTGTGTTCTGTTGTGTTCTGCAATTGATTTTGGATAGAATATGAGTAGGCATCAAGTATTAGTATTTCAATTAAGGTATGCAAATGATGTAGCAGACTGCATTGAAAATATTTTTCTCCCACTTTGCTTTTAGGCCACATTTGTCACGTCAAATGAATAAATACATATCTTGAGCTTTTGCTCTCCTTTTCAATTCAGGTCTTTGCTCTTCTCCATACTGTCTTAAAAATACCTTTATAATAATTCATGTTTTCTGGTGCAGCTGGTGTTACCATTTTAACCTTTTTAAAAACTTTTTTTGAATGTGTATTGAAATCTGGGCTCAAAATTTTCTCTGTGGGAATGTTCATGATTCTGATTTTAAATTGTGAATGGAATTCTAAATTCAGCTTCCTACTTCTTCTTCTGCCAGATGTGGTAATGTTTTACTAACAATGAGTTTGTTTCATTGAGATTTCCAAATCTATTCACACCACATTTGAAATACGATTTTATCTGTTGAAAAATATTTATGTCTTTTTATTTCTGATGTTGATATTTATGCCTCTCTTTGTTTTCCTTGATCAGACATAACATACCTTTATCAAGTTTATTAATCTTTTCAATGAATCTATTTTTGCTTCCATTCATCCTGTCTATTCTTTCTCCCATTTCACTAATTTGAGTTTTCTTTCTCCTTATATTTATCTCCTTTGAGTTTAGTTTTCTATCAATTTTGGAAAATTTTGTGATTTGGCAATCACTTTGCTTTGCTTCTTTGTATCTAAATCATGCATTGTAAGTTAGAAATGTTCCTTCACCTTTTATTTTTGGCAACCAACATATTTTGATGAATAATATTTAAAAATAACTTCCAACATATTTTCTGAATTCCTTTTTGAATTCATATCTGAACTGTGATATTTATCATACTATATTTTAATTTCCATACATGTTGGGACTTTCAGTTTGCTCATTCATTATTATTTCCATTTTACCAGATTCTGAAGAGAATCTAAACTCCCTGTGTTTGTGACATTTTAATGTTGTTCATAATCATTTTAAGTTCCATGTATTATTATTTTAAAAATCCATTGATGCTTGAAAAAAATTTCTTGTTCAAATCTTCTCTATAATTTTAGATTAATTTCAGGTTAATCAGTGAATTGATTAAAGTAGAAAACATGAAAAATACCAAGCAAAAATAACAAGAAAAACACAACAAAGATACTAGACCTAATAAACAACTTGAGAGGGAGCAAGATTCATTCTTATCACTTCTATACGCTACTAATGAGCTGTTTGAGTAGTAAGTCAGACGAAAAATTTCCTTTACAATAGTCACTAAAAGAATAAAATATTTAGTAATAAACTTAACCAGGGAGAAGCACCTATATTCAGAAAACTACAAACTATGTCAGAAGCCAAAGACCCAAGTAAATGGAAGCACATTCCATGTTTATGTATTAGAAGTCTACATGTGTTAGGATGTCAGTTCTACCTAAACTGATTTACAGAACAATGCATTTATTAAAATGAATTCTTTGCAGATGTTTGCATTAATTAGTAGATACCATTCCACGCCACTGATTTAAATGACTAAACTTATGTCATGGCATTAGCTTGATTACTAAAATATTAAGTGTGAAAAAAATATTGTGTTAACGCCAAATTATTTATTTTTAAAAAATCATGTTGAGCATATTAGGTCATTTTAATTTTTACTACAGTTTGAAAATATCTTATCAATTCCCCCAAAAAATGCCTCCTGGGATTTTCGTTGAGATTGTGTTTAATTATATAAATCCTTTTGAGGTGAATGAGCATTTTGAAAACAATAATTTGATTCATGAATTTTTAGGTCCTTATTTATTTAGATATTCTTTCATTTAATCTGTAATGCTTAATAATTTTTATTGTACTGATCTTAAAAGTTTTTGTTAAATTGTTCCTATTATTTTATGTTTATGCAAATATGAATATATTTTTTAAATTCCAGTTTTCAAAAGCTTGTTGCTAATCTATACAAATTTCATTGTTTTCTGTGTATTAACTTTCTATTCTGCATCCAGGTTAAATGTACATATTTTCCCAGTGGTATTCTGTTAGACTCCTAATGCTTTTATAGCAAGACCAATGGTTTGCTCCTGGGGGTTATTTTCTGACCCAGGAGATATTTGGTATTTGGAGACATTTCTGGTTCTCACCACTTGGAGAATGCTCCTGGCATTTAATGGCGAGGGAGTAAATATACTACCAAAGAGATTACATGGCATAGGGAAGCTACACAGAGCAAACTTTTTCTGGACTGAATGTAGTGTGGAGGTTGAGAAATTCTGATATAAATAAACATGTTGGCTGCAAATAGATAATGTTATCTCTTTCTTTCCAGTCTCTGTCTCTTTTACATGTGTACATGTGTTTGTTTTTACTGCCTTAGTGTTCTCTTTAGGGCTCCCAGTGCAATATTAAATAGAAAGGGGATTCGAGCTTTGTCCTCAGCATCTTTCCAGAGTTTGAAAAATTATTGAGAACCACAAGTAGGTGTTCTTTTATGTTTGCTTTATCTATTGATGGTCACTGTAATATACATTAAAACTGAGAAAAATGTATCTTACATTATTTAGTAAGTGATAAATCTAAGAAATATTTATTGTGATCAATGCACTGAATATTGCATAGTTATTTTCAATTTTGTCTTTGAAACTTTCTGTAATTTTTTCTATTGAGTAATAAAAGTATATTATGCAGAGCTATACTAAACTACTAGAAGTTAGTTTAAATTCTAGTAAACTGATTTATACACAGTCCACTCCTCAAAAAAATAGTTTAAATTGCCTAGTCTTATTTTATGGAGACTTTTCCTGTTTGTGGTCAGATTGTAATGAGCCATTAAATAAAATGAAGAAAAAAAAAACAAGAAATAATCAAGTACAAACACCCACACACAAAAACACATTTTTTTAGCAAAAATTAAATAAAAATAAAGTAAATCCACACAGATCTGGAAGCTAGGTTTCTTTTCTTCCTTTTTTCTTTCTGAAAGCCCAGCAACTACACAAAGTGAAGTTTAGCAGGTGTGAGGGCCAACCTTAGCATCCTTTTGCTGTTTTTAACAGACTACATCAAGAGTGCCAGATACATTTCCCATATTGGCTTTGACGGCTGTCATTCAGAGAAAGTGATCTCTTCCAGTCTAGTCTTGATTTCTGACTTAGGACTGATGGCAATCAGACGATTCCTTGTTCACCATGGATGTCATTCAATTCAGAATTTTTATTAGAATAGTTCCCTTTAAACCTTTCCACTTCTACTACACTGAGGATTTCTTTTAAAAAAATTGTCAGAATAAAGCTATGAAGGATAATATTTATGTAATTGACAATTTTGTGTATGATATCATGACTTTGAATATAATATATTTTAATAAAAATGGAAACAGGGTAGCATAACAAGTCCACATTCCTGTTCCATACATCAGTTATACATGGAAGATGATATTGTATTTCATGTGTTCCTGAATTCGGCAAATGCTGTTGATATAAGCATGATGGGCAAGTATGATCCTTTTCAAAGTTGGATAGTTTTAAAGATGACATATTCCCAATCTATCTATAGAATTACGTTTCCCTTCTCTATGCACTATTCCAAATGTAATTTGGGCACAATCAATTCTGTTTAGCTTACCAGTCAAAGGTCATTTTAAACAATGGTCTCTTTGAGAAAATTTGAAGCTTAAATCTAGGTGTCTGAAGAGTTCATACATGATTTAGTTTCCTGGCTGCTGAAAGAAATACCATACAATGGGAATTTTTTGGCTCAGAGTTTTGTGGCTAAGAGAAGTCCAAAATCGAGGTGTCATCATGGCAGTGCTCTCTGCCAGAACATCTTGGTGTTCTGGCGCTGGATGCCTGAGATCCTTGGTCCTTGGCTTTTCTTTCCCAGAGCAATGCACATGGCTGCCTCTTCTCCTTTCTCTTCCAGGTCCCATTGATTTCCAGCTTCTGGCTTCTTTCCCAAACTCTCTCTTTCTCTGTAGTTTTCCTGTAAGGCCTTCAGTAATAAGATTAGGACCCATCCTAATTCATTCAGGCCACACCTCAACTGAAATCACCACATCAGGAGTTCCTTTTTACAAGGGTTCACACCACCAGGAATGGATTACCTTTAAGAACTTGTTTTTCTGGGTTACAGAGCTCCAAGTCACCACAACAGAGTTAACTTACTTTTAACGTCAAACTTATGGAACTTGTGCTTTAAAAAAATAGTCTCAATGTATTTTTTTCTTTAAAAAATTATCGAAGTATACCACTCATGCATAAACATGCATAAACAATAAGTGTACAGTAATAGTTGTGAACTTACAAAAGAAACATAGATACCATCATACAGGGCTCTCATAACTCACCCTACCACCAATGCCTTGCATTGTTGTTAAACATTCTAAACTAATGATTAAAGACCATTGTTAAAATATTATTACTAACCAAAGTGTTTTCCCCAACCCCCTTATTATTATTATTAGTTTATATCATTTCTATATGAGCATACATAAGAAATAAGTGTATAGTAAAAGTTGTGGACTTACAAAGCAAATATGCATAACATTATACTGGGGTCACATACATCATTCCTTCACCAACACCTTTCACTGTCATGAGACATTTGTTACAGATTATGAAAGAATATTGTCAAAATCTTACTACTAATTATAGTCCTTTTCTCACATTTGGTGTGTTTCCCCCCCAAACCACCCTAATATTATTTTTTAAATATAATTTTTATGACAAAGTTGTAAACTTATAAAACAATCATGCACACATGCAGAATTCCCAAACAACATCGATCTATCAACACACCACACTGTGATGAATTATTTTTTCCAGATAAAATAATATCATCTGATTATTACCATGTCCGTAGTGAAGCTAAACTGAATTAGGGAAATCCCTAATTCACTACAAACATGTGGCTTTATCATGGTAACATAGGTGCAATAAAATTTGCCATTTTAAAGTGTACAATATAGTGGCATTAGTTACATGTACAATGTACTAACATCACCACCATCCATTACCACAGCTTTTTCATTACCCAAAACAGAAAAGACCCCTTAAGCATTAAGTCCCCATTCTTCTCACCCATAGATCCTGGCAACCTCTAATCTACTTTCTGTCTCTGAATTTGCTTATTCTAGACACATCACGTTAGTAGAATCATGCAGTATTTGTCCTTTTGTGTCTGGCTTATTCCACTCAACATGTCTTCACTATTCATCCATGTTGTAGCAAGTGTTAGAACTTTATTCCTTTTTAGAACTGAGTAATAACATTTTGGTATAAATATACCACATTTTGTTTATCCATTTTCCATTGGGGAACATGTGGGTTTTTCCACTTCCTTTTAACTATTGTGAATAATGCTTCCCTAAACATTGGTGTACACATATGTGAGTCCCAGCTTTCAGTTATTTTGGAATATACCTAGAATGGAATTTCCAGGTCATGTTTTGAAGACCCATCAAACTGGTTTCCACAGCGGCTGCACCGGGCTGAATTTTTTCTTTCTTTTTTTAGTGAGAATGGGGAAACAGGCACTATTTTATGTTGTTAATGTAAATTATTAGTACACTGTTTGCAGGGCATTTTTGTGATATTGATTGAAAGCTAAGGAAATATAGGGTATACATATCCTTTGTCTTTGTCCCATTTACTTCTACAAATATTTTCTGCTCATACTCTATGAATACTTTCTGCACATAGACTTAGTTCCATTCACTTCTATGAATATTTTCTGCATATAGGTGGCAAAGATTTTGATATTCAAGGATATTCATTGAGTCGTGTTTGTAACACAAGGGATCAGAAATGTTATTTATTTTTCCTTTATTTTTTTAAAATGTTACATTCAAAAAATATGAGAGCCCCATATCCTCCCCATACTCCTTACCCCACTTCTCCCACTTTAACAACCTCTTTCATCATCGTGACATAATAAGTTCATTTGGTGAATACATTTTGGAGCACTGCTGCACCACATGGATAGTGGGTTACATTGTAGTTTACGCTCCCCCCAGTCCACCCAGTGGGCATGGGAGGACATACAATGTCCAGCATCTGCCCCTGTAGTACCACCCAGGACAACTCCAAGTCTTGAAAATGTCCCCACATCTTATCTCTTCTTCTCTCTCCCTACCCTCAGCAGCTACCATGGACACTTTCTCCACATCAGTGATACAATTTCTTGGAAGAAGCTTTAAATTACATAAATGCTACATCAAAAATATAGGGGGATTCCCATATATCCATCCCCATCACTCCCTCACTTTTCCCCCTAACATCTTTCGTTATTGTAGTGTATTTGTTACAATTGATGAACACATATTGAAGCATTGGACTAGCCATGGTGTGTAGTTTTCATTATAGTTTATACTTTTCACTGCCCAATTTTATAGGTTTTGGCAGAAGGTATAATGATCTGTATCCGTCATTGCCATGTGATGCAGGACAATTCCATTGTCCCAGAAATATCCATGTTGCACCAATTCTTCCCTCTCCTTCCCCTCAGAAACTGTGGTGGCCACTACCTTTATGGCAATGTTACAAGTTCTTCCATTGCTCTAAAATTAATGTCTACATTAGTCCATAATTGCTTTCCCCCCTTATGTTTGTTCATTCCTCAATCTTGAGGATGTTGGGATGGTGATGGCCACTCTGTTTCTGATTGAGTGGGGGCTTAGATCCATGGGGCAGATGGGATGGAGCTGTCTTGCTTCCCATTGTAGATACTCTGTGTTTATTGCGTATGGATGTTATCCTTTTGTTAGTTGTCCTGGGTAAGTCCAGTGAACTGGAGAGTAGATTTTGCAACTCTGCTGAGATTCAGGGCTCCACCGACATTCAAAGAGACCAAAGATTGAAGTACCTGGGATATATACTTAATGAATATAGTGCTTAACATGGGTTCAACTAAAAAGGGCAGAAGAGTCATGTGTAGGGAAATTATAAATGAGTCTAATTCTGTTACATTGGGAAACATATTCCAAGGCAAGGTGCATTGACAGGTGCCAAAGTGCTAAGATTGTCTACCATGCCTATAGTGTCTAGATGTCTCTAGAGCCCTCAAGAGCCCCCTTGCTTGAAGCATTGTTTACTGTGACAGTAAGAGACTCCTGAGATGGCCACACCTGTTTTTAAAAAGTAAGGAGTTTCTACAACTGCAAGCAGGAGAATTGCATCCATCATCCATGTGGAATCTAAGCCCCCTCTTGATATAGAGGGGGAGTGGACATAACCATCCCAGGGTCCACAGGCCAGAGGAATAGAGTATGGACTGGGGTGGACTTACTGATATTGTACTATGGAACTATTGTGATTAGTAATGGAAGAAATTGTAGCACTGATGTGGAGAAACTGGCCACGGTAGCTGCTGAGGGTAGGGAGAGGGATGAAGAGATATGATATGGGGCATTTTCAGGACTTGGAGTTGCCCTGGGTGGTACTGCAGGGACAGATGCTGGATATTGTATGTCCTGCCATGGCCCAACGTGTGGACTGGGAGAAAGTGTGAACTATGATGTAAACCATTATCCATGTGCTCCAAAATGTATTCCTCAAATGCAATGAATGTGACACAATGAGGAAAGAGGTTTTTGATGTGGGAGGAGTGGGCTGAAGGGGGCGGGGGTATATGAGGCTCTCATATTTTTAAAATGTAACATTAAAAAAATAAGGAAAAATAAAATAAGGAGTATTCTATGTCATATGTGAAGATCTCTAAGGTATATTGTTCAAGGAATATAGAAAGGGAGCAGAGTGGTATATAGAGTATATTATCATTTGTGCAAATAGAAAATGCACCACATGTGTGTAACTGAAAGGATACATGAAACCATGGGGAGGAGGATTTGGTGGCTAGGGAATAATGAAGGGAGGAAGAAAGATATTATACAATATACTGCTTAGTACTTTAAGCTTTTTGTACCTTGTACACATATTACAGGTTTCTAAATGTCCATACATGATGATAGGGAAAAGTAATTGCAAGTATGTCACTGGAAATTATATTACCAGATGATAGGAAATGTTTTCTGTATGTATGTGAAAGAGTTTTTAAGAATAGATAAAGGATTTTAATAAATGTTTTTATGGAGATACTTTATATTTCATATTTTATACTATTTTATAGCCTAGTTTCCTTCCCCAATCTATATCCTATGCATATTTACATCATTTTTAGTGACTCCATAATATTCTCTTGAATTTAGTCTGTGGTGGACATTTGGGCAGTTTTCAATATTTGCTCTTCTAGATATAGAGTGAGATGTCATATAATGTCCCAGAGGACATTAAATATAAAAATATTCCCATTTCTTCAGTGGTTGGAATTAATCCTTTTTCCTCAGAATATACAAATTGAAATTTTCTTAATTTTATTTAGTTTCCCTCATTGTCAGCAAATTGCTCTAACCATCCTTCTACAATCCTCCTTCACCTGATGAATTTCCAGTCCTTATTCTGCTCTCCTCACGGCCACTTAGGCAGTAGCCTAAGACCTTTCCTTTGAGAGATCCTCTTCCTGTTCACCCTGAACACTGTTGCTCTCAAAACCCTGTATTCCACTGTGTCCCTCCCTTGTTCCAAAACCTTAAATGACTTCACCTATCCTGTGGGTTACCTTCAAACCCCAGTTTCTCTCTATATGTGATCCAACGTGACTTCCATGCCTTCTGAAAAAAGAGGCCTGGGTCACCTTCCACTTTCTTGGCTTCAATGGCAATTTATATCCCACTTTTCCCAGTCCTTTCTGCCCACTGTCTCATAGAAATAATTCCTTCTGTTTTCCTTATTTAATACCTTGAATGAAAAAGTTAGCCTTCTTCCTAATTAAATAATAAGTTTTTTGTTTATATGTGTATATGTTTATAGTCAGTAACCATTTGAATTATTCTTATTAGTCAGTGGTATCTACAGATGAATGGGAAGTTCTTGGTGATACTAATTAAAACTGAAGAAGAGGAGTTGGTTTTCCAATGTAAATTCTAGGGGAAAATGCATTCTCAGGAAGAAGTATGCTCTATCTACAATATACATTGTTATCAGAGATCATGGCACATGGGGTGAAGCTGATAAAAAATATGTAAATGTACAGGATCTTTGGGGTAGTGTCACATAGGCTACATTCAGAAGATGGGATGCACATACTGCTACACAGAGTTCACCTGACAGCCCTTTGTTTCCAGTAGGTGGCAGAACTGGTGAAGCCAGTGTAGATGCCCCTCTCAGCACTGTGCAGCAGCTTATAAAGGAGCACCTGGGAGGAAGCAGTGGGGGCTGTAATTCCAGAAAAGAAGTAAGGCTATGCAACTTCAATTATTAATGTGTGTGGACTTTTGGTAGAAGATGGATTTTTTAAAATTAAAATTGGACCAGGTCAACTGACCCCAGACTGTGTTAGAACCACTGATTTGGCCTTGAAATCACTGCAGCAATGACCAGTCAGTCCCAGGACATCTTCCCACAGCTGTAGAACAAGAACCCAGTCCCTAGACTTGGGTAAAATAGAAGAGTAAGGGACAGTTCCTGGCCAAGAGATAAGGTCAGTGGGGCAGGTCAGCTGTGCTCTAAGAGACTTTGGGCAGGAGAGGGATGAAATCCAGATTGACCTCTTGACCTGTATCTGTGGGTGGTCAGCCCAAAGTCCTGAAGATTTTACCTAAAAAGACAGTGAAGAAGAGGAAGCAAAAGATGTTCCTGTTTTATGGATTACTAATTTAGATGCTCTTGTATGAAATGTGAAGTTAACCACAGTGTAATTACATTTTTGTGGTTGGCATTAATTTCTTTCTGTAATTAATTTTGTATATGTATCTTTATTTTATGGCCCTTTACTCTTCTGGGAAATTGGTCAGACTAGCTTCATTGTACATACTTACCCAAAGTTTTCATGGTCGTTCCTTTTATTTCAAACTCAGTCATTTAATGAGTTGTATTTTGTTTTTCATGCCTGTGGCCTTTAACCCAGGCAGGAGAAAACCACGAAGTAATACTGACTGCTTCTTTACTGAGCACTGAAGAAATTTGAAAAAAAGTAAAGGAATAAAGGAAACCAAGGTTTTCACCAGACTCTGAGCTTTGTCTGCCTGAAGAATGGCATCTGTGCCTCCAGGTCTCTTGCAAGAATAGATCTGAGTGAAGCCACACTCATCATATTTATGACCAAATTGATCCCAATTTGGAGGCATTTTCAAGCAAAGGATCTTTCATCTCATTCCCTTGTGAGCAAACATCTGAAGAACGTTGGGCAAGAATCTCACCTTTAAGAATTTGTAGTTTGGATCTAGAAGTATAAAGAGGAGCTTGCAACTTGAGGAAAGCTTGGTGTTTGGCAAAGCACAAAGGCCTTCTTAGTTTGGTTTATTTAAATATTTCCCATGCTGACCTAGAGTAGAGATTGAGGTGTTGCTTCATGTTATGATTCCCATTACTTATCAAATATCTCAAACTTGTAGCAGGGGATCAAATTTTTAGGGATCTGAGCCCAGGTCAGGGTATTTTGGTTGGAGGGAGTGGAGTTAAGCAAACACATGGCAGTCAGGACCTTCTCTTAATGTGAAAAGGAAAATTGGCTCAACGATGACACTGTATGTGTTTGACGCAGTGAATGCTCACATAGGTGGCATGAGTTGGAGGGTTTAACATCTTGTGTTCTCGCTCTTTCCCTCCTCCACTGACTTCCAGTCTCTTTCTGAGGGGAGGCTATCTAGGCGAGCTGCAGTGGGCCAAGGAAACTGGTAGAATGGATGGGCTTCCTGCTCTCCGCAGGGGCATGGGCGAGTCCCGCCCTCCCTGTCTGGCGAACGGGCCGCCTGCTCTTTGCCGAGGTTCGGGCGAGCCACGCCCTCTCAACCATTCCCACCTAACCGCCAAGCCCGACCTACTGCCTCCCCCACTTCCCCCTCACCGGGGCCACATCATCCAACGACCACTAGCCAATCCCCACCAGCCAACTCCCACATTGCCTAACTCCCACCAGCCCCGACAAACCAACGTCCCACACGCCGCCTCCTGCCTGCCCCGTCCCCTCACCCCACAATATATATTGTCCAGCACTTCCTCAATAAAGCAGACTGCGTGTTACCACCATTCACCATCTCCACAGCATTCTTCGCGCCCGCTGTGCGTCCATCTAATCCCTCGCCTCAAGCAGCCTGGGCAAAGCCAGAGGAACCCCCAACATCATCTTTCTCCATTAATAGAAGCAGAATCTCTTAATCTCTAAGTATAGTTCCTGTCCCCAATGTCCTTTCTCCTTCACCTCTGGGATTTCATGTGATCAATCCCCTGCTGCTGCTTCATCCATTCTCCTACCTTTACTTGTGTCTTACTCAGCACCCACATTTTCCACTCCTGCTCTTCTGACAGTTTCTTTATATACATCTTGGCCATTCTATCTATAGCCACCCAAACTCTGTTTAGAAGTCTGTGGGATAAATTCCAAAATCCTTAGAGTGTCATTCAAGACTCTCCAGTTGCCTTTTCCTGTCCTTCCTGCCCTGTGGCCAGCCTGCCAGGAAAGAAAGAGTTACTGTGATGTGTCAGGCTCTCTGTTGAGCACTTTATAAGAATTACATCCTCAAATCCTCCCAATAACCCAATTAAGTGGCTTCTGTCTTTTTATATAGAAAAACCTGAAATTGGGAGGAATTACACAAAATTTGCAATGTCACCCAGGCCATAAGTAGAGAGCTAGATTTTAAAACCTATACTCTCTCTTCTGCAACATGCTACATCTTGCTCATGGGATACTCTGAAACTTTGTTCACTATATTATCCCCATAGTGAATAACTGTTCCTTCTGTTCACTTCCCTAAATGTCACCTGTCTTTTAAAGTATAGATCAAGTTCCAACCTTTCAAGTAGAAACAACTGGGTAGTGCAAAGTTGATGAATTTTATAGGCAAAATATGGCTCTGTCACTTATTAGCTGTGTGCCCTTTGATACATCAGTAATCCTCTCTGAACCTCAGTTTTCTCATCTATAAAATGATAATTATTACATCAACTTCATAGCTTTTTTTAAGTCAAGGGCTTAGGACAGTCACACTGCCTGGCACATTATTAGCATTTGATAACAGTTAGGTCTCATCTACCTTCTATTTGCTTAGAAATATATTCAAGGCCACAAGGTAGTTTTTGTTTGTTTTACTCCACAGTAACCACTAATGTCTCTTAAGATATTGCTCTGTTTTCTTCTGTAAGTCTGGGAACCCTTCTGATTCAGGTCTGATGCCTCACATAGTTGTTTTTAAGCACTCACTGCAGGAGTAAATGATGGAAATTGGGAAAAGAAATGGTTGAAAATATGATAGTGGAAAACAGTTTCCTAATCCAGGAGATAAGTTCTTTATAGAATGAAGAAGGTAGCAAGGCTGAGTAGT
This sequence comes from Dasypus novemcinctus, assembly GCF_030445035.2. Lineage (NCBI taxonomy): Eukaryota > Metazoa > Chordata > Mammalia > Cingulata > Dasypodidae > Dasypus > Dasypus novemcinctus. The sequence continues at coordinate 51,755,407 of NC_080695.1, read as the reverse complement.
GGCTTTCCAGAAGGATTTTGGAGTTTGCCCATTTATCTTCCTGCTTATTCCCCAGGAGTTTCCAGGGTCTGAAAGTTCTCCTAGGAGAAGTTATGAAATACGAGCCATACAGGAAGCCAATGTGGCTCAAGTGATTGGGCTCCTATCTACAATATTGGAGCTTCCTGGTGATGGAAAATTGGCCCACACCATGAGCTGGCCCACACAGAGTGGTGGCTCATGCAGGCGTGCTGGCCCATGTGGAGAGGTCACGCAACAAGATGGTGCAACAAAAGGAGATATAGAGGAGCGACAATAAGAGATGAAGCAAACCAGGGAGCTGAGGTGGTGCATGTGATTGAGCACCTCTCTCCCAGTCCAGAAGGTCCCTGGATCAGTTTCCTGAGCTACCTAAAGAGAAGAAAAGCGGATACAGCAGAACACACAGTGAATGGACACAGAGCACAGAACAGTGAGTGTAAACAATGGGGGGTTGGGTGGGGATATATAAACAAACAAACAATCAAATAAATAAATAAGGAAATACAAGCCATAAAGGAGTAGGGGAGAGGGGCAGGCTGCTACAGAGAAGTGGGACACCCAGGCCAAGTTTGTTCCACTGGAAAACAACTGACAGTAAATCCTGAGGCTGGAATCCTCAGAGAACCCTTAGTTTTTAAAAATTTAAATCATTTAACATTTTCATTCTTGTCTCCATCAGTTTTGCCAGTGATATACAATATCATCCAAAGTAGAGTAGCTGAAAGAAGTTAAAGTATCATGTTTTAGTTTTGAGTCCCTAAAATTCCTGTCCATGGCTTACTTTCTTCCAGGCTCAGCCCAACTTACATGGCAGCACTAGAGAAATAGCCTGTGCCCCCACCCAAAAGGGCCTGTTCCAGTACCATCCCACTTAAGGCACATGCTTGAGTTCAAATGCTTCCTCAGTGTGAGGTGCTACAGGAAGAACTTTTGTTTAATAGAGTCTTATGTCAAATTTCTGGTCTGAAAAGCTTGCAGCCCAGTAGTGGAGACAGCCTGGAGGCAATCAACCATGATGTAAGGCAGGGGAATTCCTGCCACATACAGGAACACCCACCTGCTGCTCTAGAAGGAATTGCAGCAAAGGGCCTTTTTTACCCTGGCTTCCCAGGTAAGTGCCATCCTGGGAGGCTGGGAGACAACATCCTTAGTCTGTCAGCACCTCTGTTCAGAAGGAACTGAAATCCTGCTATGAAGGTGCAGCCTCAAGAGAACAGTGTCCCTGCTTCCTCAGGGGCTATCTGTTCAGCCTGTCAGCATCCTTTACTGCCCTCATTCCTCAAAGTCTTTGTCCTCCCATGTCTTAGGTCAAAATAATTGCAAGGGCCTGGGGAAAGGCCAATTACAAACACTTTTACTTGCTTTCTTTATCTGGATTCCTTGGTTCTCCTCTCCATGCTGAATCTCAGCTGCTTAGACTCCAAATTCTGAAGTCTATGCTTCATTCTTACGTTCTTTAAGTACATGTAAATTCACTTTCCAGAGCCTTTTTTTCTTTTGGTGGCCCCATTGTGGAAGAGGAGAGAGGGATTGGATTTTGTAAACTTCTGCTTAGTTCGCACAGATTTTCTGAATGATAGTTATTATCTCAATATTGAGAGAGTTATTTGCTTGTGCCATTGTATTTCTAACTATTTCCATCACTGTGGAAATGGTATATATATGTATGTATATAGGTACATATATGTACATGTATACACACATATTTTTCCCTGATGCTAAAGATATCTAGGTCTTTGCTGTAGTGTGACTGTGGCTATCATTTTTGCAGAGGCAGCTCAGATCACTTGCACAAAAGCCTGTGAGAGAATGAACAATGCCGTCATAAGAGGGGTGGACCAGCAGGTGGCTGAAGGCGTGTTTGAAAGGGCTCAAAAGCAGATGCAACTCCAATTTCAGCTCCTGAAGGTAACCTGCATCCAAAACCAAGGGGTGCACTATGGTGTGGAAGAAGCAGGGACAGAAGCTGGAAGAAACAGTCATTATGTGGGTCCACATAGAGCTGGATGACTTCTGACAAGTGGGCCTGACATGCCCAGGGGGCAGGAGAGGAGGCCTGCCAGCGCTTGCCATTCTTGCATCACTGCAGTATGTGCTGGAGTCGGGCTCTCTTCCGGGGCTGTGGCTTCAGAAACACAGTCTCTCCGTGTCTCCTTTGCACTTCCTGTCTAATGAGTCATCCACATTACAATCCTGGTGACACCTGGTCCTGTGTCTAGGACTGGAAATCTCTTAATCAGCTAGTTCATCTCGGCCCCCAGCAGCTCTGAGATGTGGGTAATATTACTGTTCGCATTTCTTGGATAACAAAACTAGGGTACAGAGTGGTTTATCCACAGGTCCTGCAGCTAATGGCTGAGCTAGGATTTGGGACCAAGTGACCTGGCTTCTGGGTCCCAAGTATAACCAAAATCTCAAGGCCAATTTTTTTAAAGCAGGAAATCCCTTATCGACATAAAATTTTAGTCATTCAGTAAATGTCAATAAATGATTATAGGTCAATCAGTGATGGTGTATCAATTTAGAATTCATTTTGTCTGCTTCAGGAGACAGTTTCTAACAGCTTCCTCTGAACTAATACTTCTGTCAGGTATGTTTGGACCATCTTGCCTCAGCTCAGGATCTTGGGGCTTCCCTGCCCATCCCCCAAATGATATAAATATAAATTCCTTGTCAGAGTCGAAGCTACTGTTGATGTGAGTCTCCAAATTTGTCTGCTCAGACCAGGCTGAGTTGATCATCTCATCTCTCCCAAACACTCAAGGAGCCTGACTTGCTGTTAGTTTAGAATACCTCTGAATCAGCATCCAGTAGCATCCCAAATCTCCTCTGCCCAATCCCTTCCCCTACTCCCACCACTGCAGCTTTGAAAAACATACTTTTCCTTAATACAAAGCATGTAATTTCCCTTGGAGGAAGCAAAGAGTTACTTCATTTCCCAGTAGCAGTCGTTTACCTAATTACCACAATCCACAAGTACATGCAGAAAATAGGCTTAACTCCACAGTGGTCAGTTCCATTGTAGTACATAAAATTGGAACTTCAGGTGCCCAAGAAAACAATTCCTTGAAAAAACAATTACTATACTGACCATGTGCAATCTATCTTAAACCACAGAGATGTAGGAAGTTAACACTGGGCAAGACCAAAGAGACTTCCTAGTTGTAATTGGCTTGATTCATGCTAAGATGCAAGGGGTTTCACCCATCTTTGCTTTTACACTATTAGTGCCAATGTCAACATGATAAGAAAAAAAAAGTCAAATGATAACTTACTCTTCTAAAAATTGTTTTGACCCAGCAGATTCCCTAAAGGAGCTTCAGAGCCCAAAATTTGAGCACTGCTGTCTTAGACAAGTCATTAATCAGGTTATTTAACTGAAAAGAGGTGGTAATAGTTCTACATACCCTGATTCTACTAAGGTTGTCAGGATGTTTAAGTAATATTTTAAAGTGCTAAAGAAAATGGTGATTATAATAATATTTCTGGGCACGACAGAAGTAACATGGTTTAATGGCTTGTTTGTTGGGAGACTTGTGTTCTACTCCCTGTTAGGCCCAGAATTAAGGTGACCTTTGACAATTCCTTAACTTCTCTAAGATTTGATTCCTCATATTCAAAATGAGGGAGATGAACTGGATTATTTCAAAAGTTTTGACCCCTTTAAACAAATAAGATTATAAACCCTTTCCTCTTTGTTTTAATATCTTTATCTAAGTAAACTAAAAATGGATTCAGCCATGGAGGTGGATCTAGGTATTTTATTCCTTTTCATTTTAAACTTAGAAACAAATACAATTCTATTGCTGTTAGCATGGTTTTGCTTTTCCTATACAAGTTAAGGATGTGGAGGATTCTATCAGCCATAATACAGTCACAGGGTCCAGTTGCCTTAAACAACTACAAATGGACACAAGTTATGGAACAGCAGTTTTCCTACATTGGATAATAGTCAGCACAGGACAGTGAAAGAAGATAGACAAACAAGATGAGCCCTAGAGAGATTTTCTAGGCCATAGCACTGGGAGAGGGGAACCAAATAGAACCTGGTGCTCTCCCTGAGATGAGCAGAATTCAAAATTTCGGGGAGCCATGGTGATTAGAATTCACAGGATAGTGTGCCATTGAGAAGAGAGCTGGACAGAGTGAAAGCTCCAGAGATATGAAGGAGTCCCCCTTGAGTGTTTGATAAGTACATGCATGAGAGGAAACAACCATGGATGGGGAACAAACCATTCAAAGGAGCAGGCAGAGCAGTCCACACAGCTCAGAGCAGCCCACACAAAGGCCTCTTTACACACACAACATCAAGGAGAGGGCCTCAGTAGAGGAGCCAAAATAGCTCTAGATGTAAGGCCATTGTTGACCCACCTAGTGAGGTTTAAAACATTTGGTGACAGTAGAACACAGACCAGCAGGGGAGAAATGGAAATATATTCTTGTAAGGGCTCAATAGTTGATACTTTATACCAGTTATAAAGTGAGTTAATATTACTTGAATAGACTGCGATAAGTTAAAGATGTATATTATAAGCCCTAGAGCTATCACTAAAAAATCAAATGATATATCTAACAAGTCAATGAAGGAGAGAAGATGCAATATTGGAAAAATACTCAATTCCCCAAAAAGTCATCAAAAGAGGACAAAAGTAATGAAAACCTAAAAGTACAAATAGAAAACAGCCAGATGCTCTAAATTCTAAGACACCAACTAAAAGGCAGAGATGATCAGGTTAGATAAAAAAGCAAGTCCCTTTTATTATATGTTATCTATAAGAAACCCACTTTAAGTAAAAAGATGTGGCTAGAGTAAAAGCCAAAGAATAGAAATATATATATATATATATACTTTGGAATACTAATCTCAAAAGAGTAATTAATATCAGTTGAGGGAGTTGTGGTTAGCAGCACATATAGGAATCCCCTTAATTTTTAATGTAAGGTTTATAAAATCTAAGTATCTTTTAAAAAATAAAAAATATATTTTTAAAAAATATCACATGAAATAAGTTTCAGAATAAGAAGAATTACTAGGAGTAAAGAAGACCATTTTATAGTGAAAAAGTGGTTATATCATCAAGAGGACATAATCCTAAATAGTTACATACCAAATAACAATGTTTCAAAATACATGAAGCAAACATTGCTAGAACTAAATGTAAAGTTAGCCAGACTCACGTTGCAGTTGGAAATTTCAGCATCTCCATTTGATGATTAAAAGAACATTTCATGACTCTCAGGATGGGAGTTCAATATTTTCCTGTTTATTGCGTGAGGCACTGCCCACTGATATAACACAATATGACAAGATGAACATTTACATATTCCACAGATGCCCCACTTCAGGTGCACCGTATCTTTTATACCCCCCCCCCACATCCAACACCCTATACCAGTAATCCTCCCCTGCATATTTGCCAAAAGAACATTTCCAAAATTGTAGTTTAACCAGAGACCTGCAAATCTGCAGTTCACCTGCTCCTTCCCCTGTGTTCACTTGATTCAATGAGACTCCTCTCATGGTTGAAGGCAATCTCCTCTGTTAATTGTAAATGTAATCACCCCTAGATGCAATTAACTGATACCTTCAATCTTCAAAATACTCTAACAAACAGGCCAGTACTTGCTTGACTGCACAACAGCACAGCATAAGCTAGCCAAGTCCTCACATGAGCTGAACCACCACAGGCAGCTATGCACAGAAGGGGAGGCTGAGGCCCATGGTGGGAAGGAGGGACTTTTCTAAGATGCACAGTGGTCCCTTTCTTGGGATTACACTTTTGGCTTCAGAGGGTTTGACCAGCATTCTGACTGCTTCACAGCAGGCTGCTCATGGTTTAACTCTTCCAAGAAGTTGGGGAATTAGAAAAAAATCATTTTTGTCAACTGTCAAGAGTCCAATGGGGGAGGCAGAAGTCTGATCTGTATGCTTCTTCTCAACACTGTCCATTTTTCCCTCAGGAGCCCATGGACATTCCTGTCCATGAGCTGTAGAATGTCCTTCAGTATCCTCGTGGTCTGTACCCACCCATCACACATGCTATCCTCCAGACATATGAGATTTCCACATTCCTCCTTCCTCCCACTTCATCAACAATCACTCTATTACATCCCCAACCTGAGCCAGAGAATACTGGAGATTCGAGTCTGAGACTCATGGAGCAGGTGCACTTGCTTTTTTTCTCTATGTTGGGAGTCTCTCTGTGATCATTTTCTCTCCTGGTCTATGGATACATATATGCTCAACTGTCCTGGACCATCCTTCTTCACATTCATGTTTAGCTCTGTGCTCTCAGCACTTGGCCCCACATCTGGCACAGAGATGGTTTGAGGAATATTTCTTGACTGAACAGTTAGTGGAGCATTCTACTCACCATCAAGGATTAGAGAAAGTTGGTTTTCAAGTAATTGACATGTCATTGGGGAGGAAGGTAGGAGAGGTGAGCAAGGTGCAGCCCTAGACCCTACTGTCCAGGGACATCCAGGTTGGAGGGAGAATCCCAACCAAAATAGGGAATCATTACTCCTTTCCTGAAACATGGGGCTGGACGTGCAAGGAGCAGCACTGTCTCAGAGTTGCAAGTGACTCTCCATGCCCAGGGTAGGTATGAGTGCTTTACAGTGTTGACATTTAAACTGGACCAGGGAGGGTGAGGAGGAGGTCAGCAGAAAGGAAGGAAAGTCACACTATGGGGGAGAAATGGCCTGAGCAAATGAGCCAGGTAGAAGACTGCAAGTCCTTTGTGTGGTGTGGGGGGAGGTTAGAAGGTGGTGTGCAGTGAGGGACATGCAGGGCTGGATCACTAAGGGCCTTAGGGAACACCGGCTCCCACTGCCCACAGGCTCCCTCCTCATCCTCATGCTGCAGAGGCTCCTTGCCTTGGTGCTCATGGACAGCATGGTACAGCCTGGTATCCACAGCCAGGGCCTGAACATGCTCCAAGCTACAGTGGCTCCCAGGCACTGAGGTCCTATTCCCCATAAAATAGTTAGGAAGGAATATATCTCTAGGGAACTTTCTACCACTTCTTTTTTTTTTTTTATTTAATTTAATTTCCTTATTATCTTTTTTGAAGTTAATATGGAGCCAAGAGTGCCTACAACTGCAAGCAGGAGAATTACATCCATCATCTATGTGGAATCTAAGCCTCCTCTCGATACAGGTATGGAGTGGACATAACCATCCCAGTTTCCACAGGATGGAGGAATAGAGTATGGACTAGAGTGGACTTATTGATATTGTACTATGGAACTAGTGTGATTAGTAATGGAAGAAATTGTAGCACTGATGTGGAGAACGTGTTCATGGTACCTGCTGAGGGTAGGGAAAGGGAAGAAGAAATATGATGTGGGGGCATTTTCAGGACTTGGAGTTGTGCTGGGTGGTACTAAAGGGACAGTTGCTGGACATTGTATGTCCCACCATGGCCCACTGTGTGGCCTGGGGGAGAGTATAAACTACAGTGTAAACCATTATCCATGTGGTGCATCAGTGTCCAAAATGTATTCATTAAATGCGATGAATGTGCCACAATGATGAAAGAGGTTGTTGATGTGGGAGGAGTGGGGTGATGTGATGGGGATGGGGGTACATGGGGACCTCTTATATTTTTTTAATGTAATGTTTTAAAAAAATAAAGAAAAAACAACAACTGCTTTTTGACCTTGAATTAAAATTGGAAAATGGCAAAGACAAAAGTGTTGGTATTACTAAAAGTCTCCAAAAAAGAGTTGGGAAGTCATCAGAGGGGTCTGGGTTACTCACGCCTCAGTGAGAACCCAGAGACAGCCAAAGTAGGTACAACCCCAGGTACTGGTTCTCCTGAGGGCTACAGAGACCCACAGGGCATGGCACATGGCTCTGGAGTTCAGTGCCATGTCAGTGAACCCTACTTTGGAATTTGTATTTCTGAGTGTGATTGGAGTTGGACTAAGATGTGACCTTACTACACATGCCTCTTCTTTCACTTTTACTGAACCGGTGGTTGGTGCTAGGGTTGATGTTTACTCAGGAGACTTGAATCTCTGGACTGTCCATGTTACAGCTGAGTCCTGAGCCTCAGCAGAGTTGGAACTACTACTCTCTGGTTCATTGGACTTACCCAGGTCAGCTAACAGGGAGTAAAGATGGTCAATCACCAGGGAACCGAGAGTGCCTACATCTACATCTTCTTTTAAACATAATAGATTTTTCAGCTTTACAGGGAAAATACCGAGAAAGCAGAGTTCCTCTATACCACCCCTACACATGCAGTTTCTCTTAATATTAACTTGCAGGAAATGAACCAATATTGATAAAATTTTTGTAACCAAAGCCCATAGTTCACATGAGGGTTCACTTTTTGTGTGAACAGTTACACGGGTTTTGACAAATGCATCATGCCATGTATCCAGCAATCCATGAGCTTACAGATTAATTGCACTACCCTAATAATGCACTGTGCTCCCCCCAGTCATCCACCCACCCAGCCCCCCAAAACCACAGGAATCACTGATCTCTTTACTGTCCCTATAGTTCTGCTTTTTCCACAGGGTCATATAGTTGGAAATGCAGAGCTTTGACCCTTTGCAGACTGACTACTTTCATTTAGCAACAGGCCTTGAAGGTTCCTCTATGATTTTTGTGGCTTCACAACACATTTCTTTTTAATGCAGAAATATACCCCATTGTAGAGCTGTGCATTTTGTTTATCTATTAAGTATTATTGGGCATCTTGGTCACTACCAATTTTTAGCAGTTATTAATAATACCTCTGTAAACATTCCTGTGCAGGTTTTAGCATGGATATGATTTTCAAATCTTTGAGGAAATTATAACGAGTATGAATGCTGGGTCCTATGGTAAGCCTCTATTCAGCTTTGTAAGAAAATGCCAAACTGGGTTCCAAAGTGACTGAATTATTTTGCAGCCCCATCAGCAATGAATGAGTGCTCCTTTTGCACCACGTCTTCACCAGTGTTTGTTGCCAGAGTTCTGGATTTCAGCCCATTGACTGGAGTATAGTGGAATGGAATTGTTTAATCTGCATTCCCTTAGTGACACATGATGTTGAACATCTTTTCTTACACACTTACCATCTCTATGCAATCTTTGTTGAAGGGTCTTTTTCTAATGTCATTGTTTTCCTATTATTGAGTTTTAATGGTTCTTTGGATATTTTGGTCTTTGCAACTCTTTATAAGTCAGTTTAATATATTTCAGTAAAGACAAGGGTTCCATGTGGCAACAACTGGCACAGCAGTCATGTGAGATGAAGCAACCCCGGAGCAATCCTGGGGAGGTACAGCCTGGCCTGGTGTATTCTCTGGATTTGGGGATTCAGTGCATGGTTTGGCATGCTGTCTGTGGGCCATTATCACACAAACCCTGTGCTAGTCAGCTTTTGTCACATCTTGATATCAGGCCACAGAGAGAAGAACCTGAGTAGGACATCACATACTGGCACCTAAATTAATCAGCAGGTAAATACTACACTGGGATGGACAGCAAGAAATGGATCCCTTAAAGGCCTCCCTGGGAACCCAGAGATGGCCCAAGCACAACATCTTTTCCCCCTGCTCCCCCACTCCTGTGCTGGAGAGCCCTTCTCCCCACAAGTTCAGGAGAATGAGCTCCCAGGAAGGCTGGCCATGGGAGCCTCCAACCATGTGTCCTTGTCTTGCTAACTGGTCACTCCCATCCTCCTAGTGGAGCTCAGCACAAGCTCTCAGGGGCATCATGTCTAGCTTCCTTGGAGCTCCAGAATGTCCATTCCCAGCCCACACTGCATGGGTAGGCACCGTCTTCTCTGGAAGCCCACCCAGTAGCCTGTTGTCAGTGTGGGCACACCAATAATCTGGGCTGTCTTCACTGTCCTGGAACACAGCAGATGCCCAGCTCTGTGGGACAATCTCACATCCCTCCAGACCACTTCATGTCCACAGACAACCCTGTCCAGGTCTTCTTGCCACACCAAAGTCTTTCCGGGTAGCTCTGCCCACAGCCTCTTTGATTGGGCAGAGGCTCACTGAGTTACCCTGGTCTCTCTGTCCTGAAACATCCTGGGACCCCGTGTCTCAGTGAGGCCCAGGATGAGGTGGTTTTTGCTGCAGAGCCTAATCAACAACCCAGACTCATCGAGCCCAGCACATCCACAGAGGGTCACAGGGCCAAATCTTCCTGGGATTTGCTGATGAGCCTGGAGACCTGACTCTGACCCATGAGAATGGCTCCTTGACCAGGCCAGGCTGTCTGCCCTAAGAGAAGGACCAGGCTCAAGAGCAGCTTTCCCTGCCATGTGGGGGAAGGAGCACTGGAGGTTCAGGTGACAGGCAGCACCAGTCCCTCAGGAAACAACTTACCTGGTGGAGTGTCAGGATGATTTCACAGCCTTGGGGAAAAGAAAATAAACACAAGAAATGTCCTGTACTCTCCATGGTATGAAGGCAGCCTTGGGGACCAAAATGTTAAGAAGCACTTAATCTGGCTACCACATAGAGCTTTCTGTCACTGAGGAAGGTTGGAAAATTGTAATACCTGAGATGTTAATTGAAAGGCCAGATTTTCCCCTGAAAGCAAGTGTGGCCTTCCGTTGACAAGGTCCTCCTTATTGTTTCTTTCAGAGTCTCAGGGCTGGTGGGAGAGGAGTACTCAGTGATCCTGGCCACCAACTTAGGAGGACAAGAAGGCATGAACTGAGACATCTCTTACCATGGCCAATGGTCAGACTGGGCTGGGTGTTAGCATGAAGAAGCAGCACAGGGTCCCAGGGATAAGGTGGGCTCAGCGGGATAGTGGCCTCCAGAAGGAGGGTGGCAGGGGTAGGAACAGATTCCAGGTGGGGAAACACAGGAGCACAGTCATGGGAACAGGGAGGCACAGGAGAGGATTGAGGGGTGAGAGCCATCTGGTGCAGGGCTACAGGGCCTTAGGGTGGTCAGGAGGACCCAGATGCCATGCCCTGAGGCCTAGGATTTCCCTTTTATTTAGAGCCCAAAGCTTACCAAATGCTTTTTTTAATTTTTATTTTTGTCAGGTTCCTGGGATTAAACCCAGGAATTCTTCATGGGGAACAGGTGGTCACCCACTGAGTTATACTCACTCAATGTCTGACTATTTAAAATCCCTTGAGCTGAACATGAAAGGGCCCAGGATGCCAAGAAGAGGGCAGAGGTAAGACTCTGCCCACTTCAGCCATCGCAGAGCATTGAAATTCCAGCATCGCTATAGAGCACTGATGCTAAACCAATCCTGTTGTTAACCATTGTAATCCTACCTTTATAAAGTTAGAAAACTGGGGCTCAGAGTGTTCAAACCTTCAGTGTACCACTTCTCAGTGCTGAGAACTTGATCAAGTTCCTTTACCTCTCTGTACTTCAGCTTCCTTATTTATATTAAAAGAGGGCAGTACACTCTGGCTTCCAAATTGTTTTGATGATGAAGTTCAAGCACTTTAAAGTTAGTGCCTGACATATCCTAAACTCCCAGTAAGTATCAGTGATTGGTATCTATATTGTGATATTTTGTGATGTCTTGTGCAGGGTCTGCCTGCCCATCTCTAAGCTGTCAGCTCCATGGAGAAAGAACCCTCTCCAATTTTTTTCCCGATTCTGGGCTGTAACATGGTGGGCCCCTGGCAGGACTAGAGAAATGAGGCAAATGAAGGATGAATTGCTTAGCTATAACTTCACTTACTGGTAACAATCATGTTGGAGTGGCCAATAGACCTGAGGTCAGGAGTACTCGTTGTAGTCCCTTCCCTACCACTGTCTTGGATTGAGTTAACCTAAACAAGATCTAAGGCTACCACTGCCACCAAGCCTCCACATTTGCCCTCAGCCAGGGCTGACCAAGCTCCAGCTCCATGTAGGCTCCTCTGCATGGAGCAGGATGGCTCCCAGGACCCGGTCCTGCCATCAGCAGAGGCCTCACTCGGTGTTCTTGCTGCAGGGAATCTAAACATCCCTCCCCAATGGCTTCTGAGCTCCCCAAGGACAGGATCCAGTCCCACTCAGCACTGAATCCCAATGCCCAGCAGGTGCCTTGTGTACACCAGGGCTAGGAGGGGTTTGAATGGATAAAGCATGACTACCTCTTGGAAGTCCACAGGAAGGAACAACAAGAGGAAAACATCTGTCCATGATTCAAGGGCATGAGTATTCTAATAAATGTACCTGAAATGTTCTATGGGAACTTGGAGGAGGAAACTGTTCATGCTGCCTGTGGAATGCCAGGGAAATCTTCCTAGAAGAGGTGACAAATGAGCTTTGTTCCATCGAATGTGCCAGAGGGCATTCCTTATGCCTGATGAATGGAGGACAAGGAGATCCTCCAGCACTGACATTCAGTCTGGAAGTGTGAGGTCTTATTAAGCAAGAGAAGTACTAAGGAGGAAGCTCATCTCAGTGCTATTGACTTCTCTTTCATCGAGGGTTCCAGACAAGGGCAGACATAGTGGATGAGGACAAGTGTGATGACATTTCAAGGAACTGATCAAATCTCAGGAGGTGGAGAGTCAGGAGTACCTGTTCTTCTGTGTCCCAAGCTGACTCCTCCTGTGTCCAGGATCAGACATGACACTAGGGATGTTGCAGAGACCCTGGGAACCTCCAGGATGCAGGCATCCCTTGAATCACAACTCCTGAACCTCAGAAGCCACCTTTGTCTTATTGTCAGCAATGGCTTTAGGGAAATGCACAGATAGGATCACTTGGAAAACCCATGCACCTATGAGCATGGGTTCAAAAGTCCCTGGGCACCCACTCTTGGTCAAATTCTATGTTGCCCAGTAATTTGGTTCAAGAAGCAGAGGCCCAGGCAAACTAGTTCTTGTAGCCCTGGGGTAAGAATAGGGCAGATGACAGTGGGACAAGGAGACTGGTGCCTGGCTGTTCTCTTTTTCTCTGTCTCCCATGGTCACCAGCTCAGCTCCTCTCACGCCCCACCTTCTCCTCCCTGCCACACTGTACCTTTTCTCTCTCTTAACTGACTTTCTCACCTTACTTCTTGGCTCAGCTCCTTCATCTGTTCAGCTTGCAAGCCATGTTTATTAGCCACGCCCTTCCTTTAGGTGCTTAAAAATGTTACATTTCATTGTTTGTATAGTGGAAGTGGTCATTGTTTTTCCCACAACCCTTGAAACATCTGGGGGCATTGGGGACTGACCCCCACCCACATAGACCACTGAACCCACCTCCAGCACACATGCAACTGCTCTTTCTTCCACCGACCATGGAAAACTCCTTTCCTAAGTTACCTTCCCTCCCCTTCTTGGGGACACAGGGTCTTTCTGGGGCCCTTCTGCAAACAACCACCCATCACCCCCAGGAGGCCTTGGTGCCTCCTAGACATGAGCAGTTAAAGTTTGGATAGGCTTTGGCCAGCAGAGTGAGCACTAGGGCCACGCCATCTTGTTTTTTAACCTGTAGGCCAAAGGGCAACCTTGGTGGGGCTCCTGGTTCCAATTAGCTCCCTGATGCCCCCACCTGTTATTTCCTGGCAACTGTGACTTCCTGATGTGGCCACTAGGTTCTTTCATTCTTCCTGGCCTCACAATGACTGAAATGGCTTTGCTTTTTTAAACATAGGATAGAAGAAGGCATGGTAAAAACGGAAATCATCTACATTAAATTTGGGTTCTTTTAGCCACACTTGCCTGGGAGCCACACTCGTCTATTTCTATGGTGGAAAAGGAAAATGGAGCTTGGGGCTTAGAAGCCCACGTTCCCAAGGCAGCTCCTCTTCTCTCTGCTGAGACTCTGATGTGTCTCTTTCATTCCCTGGGCCTCACATTTCTTCACAGGTAAGATGGGAAAGAAAATGTAGACCTTGGTATTTGCTAGGAATAAGTGGGCTCTCTGGAAACAGCTTTTAAAAAAAGCAATGCGTCAAAGTGAAGGTCTATCCAAATATTTTTCACAGGGTTCATGGGTCAAATGAAAGAAAAGGTTTACAGTAGCTTGAAAATTAAGATAGCAACAGTGCAATGTTTTCTTGAGAGGACAGAGGTTTCTTTAAAATGAACTCTTGGCAAGGCTGGCTCCTTTCTCTGTCCGTTCCCCATGGTCCTACGTGACTGTGTGTGTAAACTTTCTTGTATTGGGGTGGTAATCAGCATATTTCATCCTAGCCTATCAGAATAGACAAAGACCATAGACACACTGGGTGTTGTCAAAACAAAACTTGCCCCAGATTTGTGCAACAGGCAAGGATGAATTCATCATTACCACCCTGTTTGGGGAGAGACAGAACAAATTCCACTGAAGCACAGGCCAGCCTGCTCTGTGAGGCTGGGGGTGGGTGAGCAGAAATCCCAGGAAGACTGGATTGGGGGTCACACCTGGGGTGAGGGATTGACTGAGGCTGCTGCCAAGAGTACCCCAGTGTGGAGGGATTTCCTCAGCAGTGATGTGGCCTCCTGGGGTTCTGGAGGCTGGAGGAGAGGAAGAGGCAGGGAAGGAACTGCCTGGTCAGGGGCCTCTCAGCCCAAGGGGAGCCTAAAGGCCTGAGCGAGGGGGAGCAGGAAGGAGAAGATCAGGGACCAGTGTGAGATTAAGAAATTTTAGGGCCTGAGAGTACCTTCTTTTCTTTGTTTTTCTGAATTGTGGATGGATTTTCTCTGTAGTCCCACAGCTACAGATTTAGTTTTGAGGTAGTCAGGACAAGGCTGAGAGTGGGCAGAGGCACACAAGGAGCTAGGCAGGCAGCTTGGTCAAGACAAAGAAAACCAGTCCTGGTCGGGGTCCTGAGGCCCCTGCCATGAAGCATGAACCTTTTAGGTGACAGATCATAGGGAGGTCCTGGGGTCCCAAAAAAGGGGCAGGGAGTCTAGGCTGGTGCTTGGGGGACTCAAGGCCATGGTAGTTTACCAACCAGTACAGTAGTGCCTGACAACTGTCACCACCTGCTGTTTCACAAATTCCCACAAAGACATTTTCTTCCCTGTGGCAGACTCACAGAATCAAACAGCTTGCACAGAAGCTCAGGGTAAGGAGAAGTTACTCTTTGAGCTCCACACAAAATAAATGAGGGGAGATGCCATTCCCAGGAGGCCAGCCAGGGTGGGGAGGGGGTGGGGACAGATGCAATCCAGGGTGAATATCAGAGCCAGGGTCAGAGCCACTCATCTGGCCACTCCCCAATCCTCTAGTCTCTGAAAGCCCCTGAGGCTTTCTTAAACCCAGCAGTGAATGTGCAGGTGTTTGTCTATTTCACAAGCTGTACAGGCCCACTCAGGGCAAACTACATTATGGACTTCCAGTATGGACTTCACCTCGGTCTTATTGAGATATAATTAACACACCAGGGAAATGGACATGGCTCAACTGATAGAGTGCCTGCCTACTACATGGGAGGTGCACGGTTCCAACCCAGGGCCTCCAGGCCATGTGGTGAGCGGGACCACATGCAGCACTGCTACAAGGAGTGCCATGCCATGCAGGGGTGTCCCCCACATAGGGAACCCCACGATCAAGGAGTGCACCCCATATTGAGCTGCCCCACATGAAGAAAGTGCAGCCCACCCATGAGTGGGGCCACCCACAAGGAGAGCAGACGTAGCAAGATGACACAACAAAAAGACAGATTCCCATGCCATTGACAACAACAGAAGTGGACAAAGAACACGTAGCAAATAGACACAGAGAACAAACAACTGGGGTGAGGGGGGAGAAGGAGAGAGAAATAAATAAATCTTAAAAAAATAAAATTATCTGATTAATTAAAAAAAAAGAGACAGATTCCCAGTGCCGCGGAGAATGCAAGCAGCCTCAGAACACACACGAATGGACACAGAGAGGAGGGGAGGATGAAAGGGGAGAGTAATAAAATAAATCTTTAAAAAAAAATTAACATAACTTTAGTCTTTTAAAGGGCCATTGTCAGAGTATTTAGTGTATTCAGAAGGTTATAAAACCATAACGACTACCTAATCGCAGTAAAGTTTCAATAATTCCAAATGAAATCCTGGACCCAATAGTACTAACTCCCCCCCTACTACCCTCAACCCAGCCCCTAGCAACCACTAATCTATCTTCTCTGTGTGGATTTGCCCAGTGTGGAGCCTTCATACTAATGGAATCCTGTAAGTGGCCACTAGTGTCCATCTTCTTTCACTTACCATTATGTTCTTCAGGCCCCTTCCGTTCCAGCATGTATCTCTACTTCATTATGTCTTATGGCTGAGAATATCCCATTTGATGCATAAACTACATTCTCTGTAAGCCTTCATCATTTATGGCCATTGGAGTTGTTGGTGTTTTCTGGCTATGATGATACCAAATGTTCCAGATTTGACCATAAGACCTTTACCTGAAGACATCTGGGGCATGTAAATGACAGTTGCTGTGTGGGCACTGGGAGGGATACATGAGGTGTGGCTCTGGGAAGCTCACAGCTGCCACTCTGTGCTGTAGCTAGCACCTGTCTCAGGAGCTAGAGCCCCCATCCCAGTTGGCCAGTAAGAGATTCAAAGCCAAACACCTACCGGAAAGCATCAAGCTTTAGAGCAAAAAGTGATTTCCCTGTCCTGGGCATTAAGTGCGGGTTGTCTTTGGACTCAGGGAACCATCAGGCTAAGCATGGGCTTGGGAAGACTGATGATTTAGCCACAGGATCTCAGCTCTATACCAAAACAACCCTGTGACTGGGGCAAGTTGCCACATCTCTGGGCCTGTTTCCTATTCTGTGAAATGGGATGATGCTGCATGATCTCTGAGGTAGTCAGAGCATTTAGCAGGGTGCAGTGGGAGCTGTGTAGGGATTTGTTTGCAATCTGGGGGAAGCCCCAAAGTAAGCTGACCCTCATTTCCAGCCACCATGTCCCTGAATCCAGTGGTGTCAGCACCATCCACTCCAGTGTCCAGCACAGGTGGAGCCAAGGCTTCAGCAGCAGGGATGCAGCTGACTCGTGTCCTATACATACAGCTGATGCCTCCAGTTCTAAGGTAAAATCCACCTGGACCATGTCTCAGATTCCAAAGATGGCCAGGAATTTAAAGAGAATGCCCACCTCCTCTCCGTGTTGGCCCTCCCCTCACCCTCCCTTCCCTGTGCCTGTTTGCCACCCCCATCCACAAAGGTCTTGATGATTGTTGACTGCTAAAGAACTTCTAGAACTGATAGGAGCTTCTAGAGCAGCCCAGGGCTGCCCTGAGCTCCCAGACCTTCTGCTTATCTTTGTATTCCCCATCACAGAACTCGTCCGTAGTCACATCAGCATCTGGAGGAATGCCTTCTTCATCTCCCTCCATCCAATCCAGGGCCATGCAGACCAACCACATGCATGGTTCCTCACGCGTGCTCTATAAATGGCAAGGGGGGCCCTGCTGCATTGTCCGTGTCAGCCTGTATGAGGACAACGTCAAGTACAAGAGTATCCTGGTGAGCTGGGCATGTGGAAATCCCCTGGGGCCCCTCAGTGGTTCAGGCAGTTGACACATAAGGAAGGACATGTTCCCTCCCTGCCTTCATGGAGCAGACTTCCTGGTGGATGGTGAAAGACAGACAACCACCTCCAGAGGCAGGAAGAGTGTGAGTTCAATGGCAGTCAGGGCTAAGGATAGTGGACATAGGGGCTGAGGCTGGCACGTGGAGTGAGCACAGCCTTGGAAGAGCTTGCTGAGGTGGCCCCAGAGAGGATCAGGGAGGGGACAGCCCACCAGGCCCAAGGAAGACATGTGTTGGGCAGCCCCTGGATCAGCCAGGAGCCCAGGGCCTGAAGGAACAGGAAACAAGGGGAAGAGGTGGGTCCAAAGAGGTGTGGGTCACATCAGGCCCTGTGACTGCTAGACAGAGCTTGACTTTCTCATGGGGGGAGACAGAGCCACTGAAGGGTCAGAGGAGAACAGGGATAGCAGGTGACTTTTGGTCTTAAAGTGGAGGTTGAGCTGATGCATGCAGATACCAGCCAGTTAGGGCTGTTGCTGTGACCAGCATGGACAACAGCGTCTGCCCCAGGACAGTGGCCATGAAGGTGTGAGCAGGGGTAGATGCTGGATGGGGTGTGCATATGGAGCCACTCATGGCCCCCTGCACAGAGACTGGGCCTAGGAGCCTTGTTCCATAACCACCCTGGGTGCTCCTCTCTTGTGGCCAGGAGCAGGGGTAGTTTCACTAAGCTCTCACTTGTCTGACCCATGTCCTGATCCTGTCTCCAGATTGGCCCTCATGTCAAGGTAACTGCATTCTAGACCTTGCTGACCACAATTGCATCCTGGAGCCCAGGGCAGTCCTGCTGACCTGTAGCATATCATTCAGCCTCTCCTCCTCTCTGACATTTGGGCTCACACTGGATGTGTGCTATTTCCTGGGTGTTCACTGCTACCTGGAGGGGTCCTGGAGGGTCAGGGGCAGGGCAGGGGAACACCATCTCCCATGATTGGGAGGCAGGAAGTGAGAGCGTGAGGGTCAGATTTCACTCCTCAGTTCCCACAGTCTGTTGCATGGTCACTCTTTGGCCCCTGAGTTCTTGGCCTCATTCCGTGATCTCTTGTAGGTCCATGGGAAGAGCATATGGCCCCTATAGACCCCGCCCTGAATAGACTTGGCTCATAGGATTTCTGGCAGCTGCACTGTGAGGGATCAGGCTCTAGGACTCAGGCCCTGAGAGTCTGTCCCTGATCCACCACAGGTGACCAGCCAAGATAGGGCTCTAGCCGGGATCAGCAAGGCCCTGGAAGAACACAGCCTGCATCAAGACAAGCCAGAAGACTACAAGCTGGTGCAAATCATATCAGACAATCGAAGTAAGTCAGGAGGAGTGTTGGAGAGGGTGGTGTTGGAGGGGGTAGGCATGAGCCCTGTCCACAGCCTAAAGATCCGAGGCCCACTGGTTCCAGTATACCTGACAGCAGGGTGAGAAGGCACCCTGTCCAAAAACAAGGTGCCGATGGCAGCCCACAGGGCCCACAGCACCTTCTCCCTATCTGCTCTATCTCCCTTGTGTACCCTTCCCTGGATGAGACCCAGGCATTGGGAACTTAGATCAAAGCTAACACCATTGAGGTTCCCAAAGAAAGGGCTTTTCACAAGATGGTGAAGAAGAGGGGCTCAACTTGAAGGGTGTTCTGTGATACTGCACCTCCAAAAGCACCATGACTGATGGACACAAGTGCCAAATATGCACAGACCATCTTGTTATGATAGTGAAAACTAGACAAAGTCTCCTCGATCCCCTTTGGAGGCTTGAGGGAGCCCCCTCAGTATTCTAGGAAGTGGGGAAGTGAAAGAATCCAGAATAGCACTGACCCAGAGCCAGACTTCCTGACTCTGAGCTCTTAGATCAGTTAATCACACTCCTGGGCCTGCTCCTTATCCCCATAGGGGAGAGAAAATCCAGCATCGAATGCACACATAGCATGCCTGTGCACAGTGAGGGTAACTTATTCTCAGTGAGCTGATCCTCCTCCCCCAGCCATTAACCCAGGCAAAGTAAAATAACTCCCACCTTTCCTAGACGGAGGTTCAATATCCTCTCCCATCTTTCAAATGAGAAACTGCAGCTGGGAGGTGTTAAATAGGGCAGAAGGACCTGTCCTACAGAACAGGAAGACTGAGGACTGGAGCAACTAAGAAAGGAGATGAGTCACCATGTCACTGAAGCCAGAGCAGGAACTCCAGTCTGGTGTTTCTTTCTAGCTTGTTCTAGGCCACAAAGACAGTTGGAAAATAGGGTCAAAGTAGAAATACTTTAGGATCCCACTCAGAAGGCCTGGCTCAGGTGGTCTTTGCTGGGCCTTAGTGGTCTTGTCCTGGGTAGTGCTGGGTTTGGTGTATGTGCACTGGGTTCTAGAAAGTCAATTTCAGCCCCTAGATCCTGAGCAATGAAGCTGGCAGGGCATGGTGGTGAGAGTACATGACCTCATGGCAGCTCCATTCTGAGGATGGCAGTTAGAGTCAGAGTCACTCTTTAAATAAGTGTCCTTCATTGTTAGCTGCACCTCTGCAGAGTCTTTCCTTCAGGCAGGTGTCACTCCCAGGGCTCCTTTATGGTCCTGGAGTTGGAATAGGGAATTGAGGTCCCTGGCTGGGGCCTTCTCTCATGTGGGCACAAGTGTTGGGGTGTCCTGGGGTCCTCCAGAGCACAGCTGACCCCCCTTCTGTCCCACCCCCCAGTGCTGCAGATCCCGCACAGTGCAAAAGTTTACTACACTATGGATCCCTCAGCCCATCACCATCTTCTTCTCCTGAAGCAAAACACACCTGTGGATGCCAAGGTGAAGAACAGAGCTATCTCAGCCCTTCTGGGGAGTATGCAGAAAGGACCCAAGTTCCAAAAGGAGAAATTCTAAATGGCCCTGATGCCTGCCAGCTCAGGGTCCCCCTTCCCAGGTCTACCTGGCCAAGTAGTTTTGCTCACCCCAACCTCAGTGGGCCAGGCCAGGCAGGCACTTCCCTGATATGTCCCTGATCTATGTCTGAAATAATCCACTTTCTCGATGAATAAAAAAGAGCTTCTAGCTCTCTTTATTGAACAGGCCTGTAAGTAAAGAAAATCTGGTAGCAAAATCCTCCTCTCATGTGTAGATTTTGGTCTCTAAATGCTATTTTACATGGAAAGAGAAGAGGGCAACTGGGAGGTTGTGTGAGTCCAGGTCTTGGACAGGAAATGCATGAGAGGTCCCTGACAATTCTTACATCCTGGAGAGCAAGGAATGGACCCAAACCCACAGGACAGGTTTTCAAAACATGAAAGGAGCCAACTGCAGGGTCTTATGGTGACCCAGGAGCCACCAGGACCATCCCGCTCCTACTATGGCCTGATTCTGTCCTGGCCTCACTGGTCCTTCTCACTGAGCTGCTCCATGGCCGCAAACCAGGCTCCAAATGATTCATGTGGCACAAGGGCCTCATAGCAGCAGCCCGCCTGGAGCTGCTGGAGCTCCTCCACCATCTGGTATTCCTGGAGCCAAGGAAAGGAAGATGTATCATCAAAACCTGGGTGGGCTTGCTGGGTGGGACGGGGTCCAGGGGCTGGATTTAGTCCTGTGGATCCCTCACCTCTTCACTCCCTTCCAGGCTCTGCCTGCCCTCAGGGCTGACTTCACACAGCTCATCCTCCTAGAAGTTGTTCTTCATCCCATGCACAACCCCACCCACTATCCCCCTCAATTTCAGAGGAAGCTATGAGCAGCCCTGGGGGGTCCTGCCCAGGAGGGTCTCTGTTTATCACCCTGACCCCACCCCAGCCCCACCCCTGTAGTGATGGCCACAGCTACTCACCTTCCTTTTTTTTTCGAAATTGATCTTCCTTCCCTGGAAGGCAGAGAATTTGCATTCATCATAAAGGGGCTCCTAGCCATTGTCAAGCCCATTGCCCCTCTGCCCCTGTCATGCTTTACTACTGCAGGTTCAACATGCACTGGGCAGCCCAGACCACAGATGGACTCAGGCAAGCCCCTCGCTTCCTTTAGTGGGGACTGGGAGTGGTGACAGAGACCTTCCAGTCCAAGTTGTGATGAACCAATGGAGAGAAGGCCCCTTGGACCAGCCTCCATCTACTCTTCTGTAAGAAGTTCATGGCACCCCAGCTCCCAGGGCATCTGTGAGGCTCCCAGGAGACATGATGTGCTCACTGCTGAGAGCTCAGGGCTCACAGAAGGACCTGTCCACCCAAGCCTCAGGGCCCCTTTCCCACCCTACCCTGGCCCCCGAACAACTCACATCCAGATACTCTGGCATGGCATACTCCAAAAGCAAAAATTGTGTGAGGAAAGTTCTCAGGCATGGGACCACACCTTGGATGTCACCCTGTGGCATTGGATAGGGTGGGGATGAGCACAGGCTCTCAGGTGCCCCCAAGACACCACGTGGGAAACTCCTCAGTCTCAGACTCAGGGACCACCCAGCCTTCCTCTAGGACACTTTGCTGTAACCCTTAAGTTCCCCTTAAAGCCTCCAAAGACCCCAAATTTCTCTGCAGCCACCTCCCAGGACTGACTTTTCTTCAGTAACCATGTGTACCCCTCCCCTACTGCAGCCACCCTGAGCCAGCTCCTCAAGGTTCTTGCTCTGACTGGCTGCAAGGAGAACCCCAGGATTCCCACAGCTCACCGTCCTAAGGCCAGGAGAAGGGACATTGAAGGGAGGCTTTCCAGGCTCAGTGGACTGGAGGGACAGGCTTGAGAAGGGCCCCCATCCTGATTTGGAGGCCACCTCACCCCAACTCCTTTGGCCTCAGGCACACTCACCCTCTCTTGCTGCTGATGCTGCCTCTGGACTATTTGGGGATTTGCCTCCAGGGTGGAGAATTTAGAGATGGACCTCTGCCAGGGTGGAGAATGAGGTAGTGAGGCCCTCCCCCTCACCCATTGTCCCGTGGGTCTTGAGCACCTGGGAATAGTGGACTGCGGGAAATCTGCAGCTACCACGTGCACAATGTCCCCAGCATGACCTTGTGCATGCGGACTGCTCTCTTGAGCCCATTTTTTCATCCCTGCTGTGAGGACACAGCACTGAGCCCTACAATGATCCCCTCTCCCTGCCCATGAGCCAAACATCCTTCTTCATCTTCGTCCAGAATAGGCCAGGCTGGATGTTTTCACAGAAACTGTCAGTGAAAAACTAACCACCCCACTTCCTGAGCCCTGACCCCAGCCTCCTCTTTACCTTGATGATCAGCTCACTGCCATGGGAGAGGTTGTGCTCCTTCCAGTAAATCTCTGACAGAGTCAGAAAGAGGCAGAAGCTGTCCCTGGGGGAGGGCAAGAAGGAAGGAAAAGGTTGGAGTGGGAGGGAGGGAGTAAGGGCTGAACCACCTTCTTTTAGCTGCTTGGGACCCGGACTGCCTGGCTAGGTGGTGTTGAAACTGGGTAAATCTGAGCACTGCAGGACAGTGTGGACTAGTGAGCTGAGCTCTCATGTGTGCACAGCAGGGACTCCCATCCCTTTCCATGAGCAGCTCTTTTTGCACATGCTTTTTTCATTTGGACAGAGTGTGTTGCTGAGAAGCTAACACTTAACATGCTCCCATTTGGCTCCACTCCATAAGGGATGGAGGAGGGAAGCGGTGTTGAGGCAAAACAGCTCACCTCAGGTGATATGGAGACCCAGAGCTACAATCTGCCTGGCCCTACCCAGGAGCTGCTGCCTCCCAGACTCCCTAAGTGGCGATTTCCCCAGGTCCCTGGCCCAATCTTATGTCCCCTAGAGAGAGGCCTGCCCACCTGGAAACTTCCTCCCATGTCTTCAATAGACAGAGGAGTGGATAGCTCTGGAGACCAGAGATGACGGCATAGAAGGACGATTGGTTATGGAGGATTCGGCACTCCTGGGAGGGAGAAAGATACACCATGAGAGTGGGTGTGAGTGTCCCCCTGCTCCAGCTTCAGCTCCCACAGCTGATATCCACTCCCAGGATGAGATAGACACTGATGGAGGCCCTGAGGCACATCATGGACACAGAGTGACACCCACAGCCGTCCTGAAGAGGTAGCCTTGTTGGGAAGGGAGGATAGTG
This sequence comes from Dasypus novemcinctus, assembly GCF_030445035.2. NCBI lineage: Eukaryota > Metazoa > Chordata > Mammalia > Cingulata > Dasypodidae > Dasypus > Dasypus novemcinctus. The sequence continues at coordinate 51,731,951 of NC_080695.1, read as the reverse complement.
CAGGACTGTGCTCCAGGCTGGGAGGGCCTGTGGTCCTGAGAGCCAATAAGTATAAAGTGGGGTTTCAGGACACCAGAGAGAGCCCCCTGAACATACCCTGGCCACCTCGATCCAGTGCTCCACCACCCTGGCCCTGGCTGGGTCCTTCATGCTCTGGTTCCCGACGCAGGTGGACATGACGCAGTTTATCACCCGGTTGAAATGGGTGATGGTGGCATGGACGGTGGGCGCCATTTCTTCTTTGCATTTTTTGTTACGCTGGGACCAGATGGAGCCCAGGCAGTGATAGGGCACCACCTTCTTGAAGAGATCCTGGGGAGGAGGGGATGTCAGGAACCATGCCAAGCTCAGATGCCCTAGGCCCTCCTGACCTAGGCCAGGGTCCAGTGGTCTCAGGTGGGGCTTGGCAGGCTGAGGACAGGGTGTGTTCATTGTTCCCTGACGGGACCGAGCACTCTAGAGTCCTCAGCCCCAAGGCCTGCAGGGGAGAGAGCTCCATTTTCAAGTCCATCTCACAGCCCCCAGCCCCCAAGGTGCCTCAGACTTCCACAGGCCCAGGTAGCACCATCAACCCTCATTATAATGCATCCTCGGATGCCATGTGGTCAGGTGCATGGTCCCTGTGGGGACCCAAGCCTCTGGGTCCCTGCCTAAGGATCCAGTACACATAAGGGCCTATCTAGTGTCAATGTGATGGAGAGCACCAGCACTGTGCGGGACACCATGGGGTTGGCTGCACCACAGTGAGCTCCTTCAGGCCTCCATGATGAAGCCCCCTCAGGCTTTCTATTTCTTTGCTCTCATGTCATGTTCCCAGTCAGTGCATGAGGCAGAGATGGTTACTGTCCAATATCTACTCTCCAGAGGAGTGAAGCATGGGCTTACGGAGTAGTAAACTTGCCCAGGTTGAAATTCTGGGAGTGGAGCCAGTGTTTGAACCCAGATCCTAAGATTCTGATTCAGGGGGTGGTAAGGTGAGCAGCAGTTCCCAGAGGGAAGAGCCTCCCAGCCCCACCCTATCATATCCAGCTGCTCACCACATCCATTCGGGTCAGCTGCTGTGCCACCAGCTCCGGAGGGAAAGCCAGGAGGTTAGCATTCTCCTCACTCAGCCTGATTTCCAAAGGCAAAGTACAAGTGCAGGAAGGTTCTGGGGTTGTGGCCTGCCCCAGTGCTGGGTCAAGCCTTGGCACTGGCTCTGGTGGTGGTGCCAGACTTGCCTCCCCCTCAAGAGCCATTGCTGCTGAAGGCAAGTTAAGAGGCTGTGGTTCCATAAAGGGCACTGACTTGAAATGTGTAGGTGACACTGGAGGTGGTGGTGGGAGTGCCTCCAGTTCAGGAACTGGTGATAGAGATGGTGATGTGACTTCTTCCAGCATGGCTGCAGGTGCAACATCTGAGGAAGGAGCTGTCTCTACCATCAGAGTCGGCATTGATGGTACCTCCACAGGTGTCACAGGCCCTAGCACTGTGGGTAGAAGTGGTGGTGGTGCTAGAGCCACCTTCAGCTCCGGAGCTGGTGCTACATCACCTAATGCTTCAGGCTCTATTTGTTGTCCAAGCACTGGGACAAACTCAGGAGCTGGCAGCAGAGGTGGAGATGTAGCTTCTTCAGGCTCTGGAAGTGCCCCTGTGACTGCCACAGGTGGTGGAACTGGCAGTGGATGTTGTCCTGGAGGCATTTGCTGCTCTGGGGCTGACAAATGAGCTGCAGAAGAGGTAAGTTCCAAACCGTGAATTTCTTTAAGTGTCTTTAAGCTCCCACTTGAAGCTCCCACTACCTTCTGGGGAAGATCCAGCCCCCAAAACTCTTCCCAGACATCAGTCTCCAGGTGACTTCTCTGGGGCTTCTCTTTGTTCCTGACCTGGTGGCAACCCCTGGTAGTCCCTGCCTATGGGTCCAGTCCTGGTCCTCACCCCACAAGCTCACATGCTCCCATCCTGAGGTGCCCTCACCCTTTGGCTCTGCCTCAATGGACTCCAGATGGTTCCTCCATGACAGTAGAGCTATGGCTCGGCACTCCAGGGTAGAGCCAGGAAGATACACCTGGGCGTAGCCCACCAGCAGCTTGAGGCAGGGCAAGCCTGGAGGTTGTGTGAAATCCTCAGCATACTGGTCCATCCAGGTGCCCAGCAGTGAGGAGACGGTGCTGAGGACAGGAGGGGGCAGCAGAGTCAGACATGGGCCTTTCCTTCCACGCTGCCCCAGGGACCCTCCCATTGGAAAATCAGGTCCATAAGGACAGGAGAGGTTTTGACTGCTCTCTCCATAGCCAGGCATGGACACACAGTGGGAGCTTCTTCAGTATGTCAGGGATAAGGGAAGAAGATCTGTCCTCCTCCCCTGGGCCCTCGTGGCCCTCCCCCCAAGCAACTTCTGCCCTGCACAGTGGCCTCATCCTCTGCCATGCATCGTGTGTGTCTCTTCTTCCCACTGACACTGCCCTCCCAAACGTCAGCAGTGCAGCCACCCTGCCATCCATGCAGGCAGACAGGAGTGAGGTCAGGGCAGCTTTGGAGCTGGCTGCTCACCACCTCCTGTTGTGGGTCTGCACAAGGTGGTGTTTGGGCTCCTGGGGTGTGATTGGGCTGTGCTGTTCAAGTGTCCTCTGCCCAGTGCCCCAGGACCCCACCCACAGCTTCCCTTGACGCCTTTCCAAGTGGAGGGGAAAGCCCTCTGGACTCTACTCTCAAGGGAGCTCATAAGATGGGTGGGGCTTTGTGTTCTGCCCAGTCCTTCCCTGCCACCTGTCCCCCAAACTCCAACACTGGTCTCTGGAGAGGAGAGCCCCTCCCCCTCCCCCAAGTGCACTCACTTCCTCATTTCCAGGCCTCCTCCTTGCCTGTCTCTGCCACGGAGGCTCCGTCCATATCTAGGGGAGACGTGGGCATGTCATGGCTGACTCTCTTTGAGAGTACCCCTGCTTAAGGTGACACCTGTTGCAGCCTGCAGCCCCAACTCCAATGGAACCCAGAAGGGCATGGACTTTGGCTGGCTTTGTTCACTGCGTGAAGCTGCCTAAGGAAGTGCCTGTGCCTAGTAGACGCTTGATGTATATACTTGATGAAGAAGTGCCCTAAGTGGCACCTTCTCAGGCATAGGGTGGGCCTGGACCCCTCTGACAGGCTACACTGGTCCCTCCTCTTACCCACCAAGGTCAGAGGCCCAAAAGGGACCTCAAACTCCCTGAGTAAAGAGGAAACTCGGGGTCAGTAAGGGGGGGAGCCCGGGAGCCTCTTCACTGGGAGGAGGAAAATCCTGTTAAGGAACAACCCTGCCCCGCCAGCCTCCCTGCCCAGGGAGCCAGGCTCAGGGAAGCACTTTCCATGCATCCTCACTCTTAGTCCTCACAATCAACCCTCCAGGTAGGTACCCTGACCCCCCTCCTGCCCAAGGAGGAAACTGAGGCCGGTGGGTGAAATGACAGTTCTGAGACACAAGTTGGGGGCGGAGCAGTCAAGTCAGCAGGGACGGGGCGGGCACTCACCTTCTGAACAACAGGTGCAGGACCTGCTCGGTGGTGGTGAACACCCGGTATGTCCCCAGGAAGGTCTTGACAAAGACAAGGTCCCCCTCCTGGAAGGCGGGCACCAGGTGCTCGGCCAGGTTCTCCCACGGGCCTGCCTTGACCATGCGCACCATGCGGTGCTCCTCCCTCGAGCGGGCCCAGACATTCATCCTCTAGGGTGGGAAGAAGAGTCACATGTGCTGAGGGGCAGAGCTCGGGGGACCCCCGGGTGGGGCTGGGGCTCTGGGCAGTCCTGCTGTATCCAAGCCCTCAGCGCCTTGAGGCCAGGGTCATGTGCGTGCCTCCAGCAGGGAAAGGTCCTCGGCCTCCTTTTGATTTGGAGGTGAGGAGGTAATTGAAAGGTGAGACTCCAGACCTGGCAAAGGACAAGGGCCTGGGTGTCCCTGGGGGGAGGAACCCCACTGCAGGGCCGAGGAGCTGAACTGACACCTCAGGGTCCGGCAGACCCACCTGGTCAGTAAACGACTTCCTCCACAGCTCATGGGGCCAAAGCCACAACATGATGCCATTTGCCACCCAGAACTAAGACCAGGAAACTAAAGGAAAATGCAAAGAGACAATTCCATATGGGCTGCAGGGATGCTGCCACCCACAGAGACAGCCAGTGGTGATGGAACTGCTCCAGCCTTAGGCAGTTCCTTTGTCGCTTGCTGGTGTAAGGGCTGTCTGTGTGTCCTCTACCCACCCCGCCCATTCCAAAGAGCCTCTACCGGGGTGGGGGGAGGGAATATTGCTTAGGACCCATGGTTGGTGCACAGGGCACCAGTGCTGAAAGGGGAAAAGGAAAGGAATGTTCCAGGTCCAGCAGCACTGAAGGCCAAACCGCTGCTCTAAGCCTCCTCACTTCTGGAATATTGGCAGCCAAGTCAGGCCTCAGCTCCTGACCTGAGAAGGGCAAGAGGATGGTCATGGGAGATGGCAAGAACCCTCCTAAGGAGAGGAGCTGTGTGGCTTGGGGCAGGTGTGGGAGGACAGTCATGAAGACTGCTGCCCGGGGACATGGGGCCAAGGAGTGGAAACAGAAATAGAGCAGCTGAATGCACACAGATCTGATGTGGGCCCACCCTGCAGCCCACCCTGCAGGGAAATCCCTGCTAAGGCCTCCTTTCTGAGGTTCTTAAACTTTTGAGGTGACCTCCCCCTGGTCCATGGAATGGCAGTGTGGTGGAGGGTTGGGGGGCCCCAGGTTCCTTGGGAAGTGGGCTATTGGGCACATCAGGGGAGAAAGCCCTGGGAGAGAAAGTGGGGAATGCCAGATGGGAGATAGGCTCTGGGGACCCCCCCACCCTGCTGTTTCATACCCCATTGATCCCTACTCCCACCTGGTACCAGCGCTGGCCCTGGCCAGGGCCTCAACGGACCTGCACCTTCTCTATATAGACGGCGTAGATGAGCCCCTCCTCCAGCTGTTCCCCCACCATCTGCATGGAGTTCTGCAAACACAGTGCCCAGCAGGTGGGACAAGAGGGTCAGTGAGAGGCCTTCCCCAAACCACAGGGGATACAGCACTTCTTTGGAGCCTAGATCCAGGTCAGGCCCAAATGGGGGTCACCCTTTCCCTGCAGCCCCATTGGAGAGGAGATGACAGTTCAGGGCTCAGGATTAACACTGGTCCACATGAGAACCATCCCCAAGACACACCTTCCCACCCTTCCAGCCATGGCCTGGCAGGTGACAGGGAAGGACCTACTGGGTTCCCATCCCTGACAGCCTGCTGCTTCCCAGGGTGGCCCCTGCTTATGCCTTCCCACACTGGGTGTGGATGGGACATGGGGCTGCCAAGGCAGGAGCTCAGTAGTGGCAGGTGCTCAGTTGGCTGTTCCTAGGTCACCCCATGTTACCTTTGGGGACCTCCTGATCAGTGGCCTGGGGCTTTGTGGCTGAGGCCTGAGCCAATTTCGAAAGCCACTGGAAGAGGGCTCATTCCTACTTTGGTTGAGGCCTGAGCCTCGGGGTCTGCGAATGCAGCAGGAGAACATCCTGCTCTCTCGAGCGTCTCCTGCCAAGTGAGCTGGGAAGGGGCTGCCTCTGGAATCTGGGGGCCTGGTTACCAGGGTTCCAAGTTCTGTTGGGTCTGTGACAAAGGTAGTGAGATCACCTCCTTCAGTCCCCTTCCCAGTGCCCTCTCAGGACTAAAAACTCCACAAAACTCCCTCTGCATGTCTGTCTGTCTATCCCCTCACCCAGATCATCTTGTTAACTGGTCAAAGTTCTGCCCACACGTCCCTCCCCACAGCTTCCTGGAAGGCCTGTGTTCAGCTCGGGCCCCGGCTAGGAGGAGATGCACCTGGGTGCAGACCTGGCTCCCTTTTCTTTTCAGTTTTGTGATACCACACTAGTTTCTGAGGCTTCCCAACTCTCCTGCCCAATACACTGGGAATCATTCTAGCATCTGCTTCCTGGGTACATGGTGAAGTCAATGTGGGGCAAACACTGCAAACCGCATAGTCTTGTGTAACAGATTGAATTCACAGATATAGACATGGAATAAACAGGAAGGTGATGGAGGGAACATTGAATATAACTCAAATCAGCCCTGGGCAGGGCTGTGTGATCTTCATAAACTCACTCCCACTCCTGGATTGCCATCTCAGTCTGTATCTTGATGTGGTTGAAATGAGATGAAAGTCAGATATTGCTGCTGGGCCAGAAATCCTTCCAGAGGCTTCCCACTATATTGAGGGTCAGAGGCAAGTGCGTCCTCTCAACTTCTGTGCTGTTCTGCCTGTGCCCTCCTTCCCTGACATCTTTACCTCCAGGTACAAGCAGCCCCATGAACCCCCCTTGGAGATAGTCCTGGCCTCGGGACACGCTTCTCAACAAAATGGCTAAATGTGGATGTCCCGCTATGACTTACACAAAGTGCTTTTCTGTCTTCACCACTCTCCCTTGTGAGTGAAGTCTCCCTCTCTGGACACCATCCCAATGTGAATCTTGCTGATCAACACAGCAGAGCTGGGAAGCACCTGCTCCCCCAGGTAAACCTCAGGTGAGGCTCTGCCATCAGCAGTGGCCTTCTTAGCCTCCTCTGGCCAAGGTCCCTATATTAGTCAGCCAAAGGATTGTTGATGCAAAATACCAGAAATTGGTTGCTTTTTATAAAGGGTATTTATTTTGGGTAGGAGCTTACAGGTACGAGGCCATAAAGCATAAGTTACTTCTCTTACCAAAGTCTATTCTCTCACGTTGGAGCAAGATTGCTGCTGATGTCTGTGAGGGTTTGGGCTTCCTGGGTTCCTCCCCTCCAGCATCTTACTCCTCTTTCCTCTGTGAGCTTACTTCCTGGGGCTCCAGCTTAAGGCTTCAAAATCAAACTCCAACAGCAAAACTCAAACATCAAAACCCCTCAAATCTGACCTTTGCCATGCCTTTTATCTGTGAGTCCCCATCCACCAAGTGGTGCTGACTCAAAGGCCTAATGATGTGGATGAATCACAATCAAAGCCCCAATCATAACTCAATCATACCCAGCGACAGACCAGATTAAAAACATAATCCAATATCTATTTTTAGAATTCATGACCATATCAAAGTGCTACTGTCCCTCTGCCACTGCTTCTTCCCCTGCTGTGCATGCTCCCAGGCACCCTCTTACCACACATTTACAGAGCTGGCTCCTCTCATCTTTCTACTCACAGTGAAAGTGTCACTTCAATATGTCCTTTGGGCCACCCTCCCCCACTTGATGGTGCCATAGCCCTCCTCCCAGCACCCTGTGTAGCTTCCTCTATGCCACTTGCTCTTTCCTTGAACCTGTGTTTGCCCTAATGCTTTGGTCCACCTCCCCTTCCAGATGCAGAGATCCTGTTGGGCAGGGGCCACAGGGATTCTTTTCACTCCACATCCAGGACTGAACACAAAGCTTGCTGCAGGGTGAGTGATCCTGGCACAGTCACTGTATGAATAACTGAGATGTTCTCAGAGGCCCTTTACCAGCCTCAGCCCAGCTCAGATTGTGGAGATGGCTGCAAATGATGGGAGGTGCATGTTGTGTCTGAAATAGGTGGATAGCCAGAAAGGCCTCTGGATGATGCTTCCCAGTTGCCAGAGGCTGCAGCAGGCACAGTGGGCACAGCTGGAGCTGTGGCTGCCTGCCCCCTGCTGGCCAGCATCCGCGCTGCAGCTCCAGGTAAGGCTACCCACAGGAGTGAGCACACAGCTTGCTTGAATATCCTCAAGGCAGCAGCTCTCCTAGGCCCTTGGAAGAGCAGTGGGAAATTGAAGGAGGGCCAGGGTGAATGGACAGCTCCCTGGTCTGTGGATCCCTAGTGGGTCACCCACTGTAAACACCCCAATAGACAGAGGAGGAGACTGAGGCCTCCCTCCTGGAGCCACTTCCTCTCTAGGGAGGGGTTCATCCCGGTTCCAGAAGCTCAGAGCCCCTCTGACCCAGGCCTGCCAGTTCAAGGCTGTCCTGGGGATGGCACCAGTCATGCAGGCCCCTGGATCCTTGGTGATCCTCTTGCCCATCAGCTTGGCATCTCTCCCCATCCCCATGGATGAGTCCATGGGCATTGTGAGAAGAGTGGGAGCATTGGCCAGCAGCAGAGCTGCTTCCAGTTTTCCTCAGTTACCCCTGCTCACACCCCTGGGGTCCTCTCCTCCTCCAACCCCAGCCCCATGGTCCACAGCCATGATGGCATGTTTGCACTGGGCCATGCAGGGATGTCAAAAGGAAAACTGCCTCATAAGGGAAATTACTGAGCAGTGGACCCAGTCTTCAAGGGGCCCTCATTCTGAAAGCAAACCAGGAGGAAGGGTGTAACCCTTCCTAGAAGCAAGTCACCCTAAATTACCCTTGGTGGTCTGCGTACCTCAGAGCACCTAGACCATTCCTGCATGCCTCTTGGCCTCAGTTTCCACATGGCACCTGTCTGGTTGCAAGTGGAAGTGCATAAGCGTGTGTTCATGCAGGACATGGAGAGAGGTGCCCTCAAGGGACAGACCTGGAGGTGGGCACAACCTTGTGAGTCTCAGCAGGAAAGAAAGCAGGTGAGCCTTGCAAGTGCTTCTCCTATTTCCTCCCAAGTGTCCTCACGGAGAGGACCCAGGGCACCTGAACTCCACCCAGTGTCTCACAAATGCCAGCGGGATGTGAGAGGGGCAGGAGGAGGGCAGACCAGCAGCGCTGAGAGTTGGCGGCACTCACGCAGATAAGGAGCCCTCCCAGCCCTCCCTGCCTTTGTCCCCCATTGGTGGGTGAGCAGGCAGCCCTGGCATCAAGTCCTCCAGCTCTAGGAGAGAAAGCCCAGCCTCCGACATGGGCTCACGTGCACTGCTCTCGCCCGTTCCTGTTCCTGAGCAGGGCCTTGTCCCTGGCATGCTCTGTGGGGTGCTCCCCACTGAAACTCTTGAGGAGCCTTCAGCTCCCCTTCTTTAACCCCCAATACAATACACGCTCCTCAGATGGAGTCACTGATTTCCTTTTGCGTTCAAGAAACCTGAGGTTCAGGGTTATTGACACAGGCTGTGACCTACTCCTGCTGTGGGTTTCAACCCCAGTCACCACGACTGCACAATCCGTGCTCTACAGAAGAGCCCGAGGATGTGGGTGGGTTGGAAGAACAGCCTTGCAGGCAGGGGGTCAGATGTTGGCATGGCCTTGGCCAGGTTAGGGCTGAAGGAGGCTCCCGTGAAGCTGGAATGCAGAGTGGGGGAGCACACCAGGGAGGGCTCCTTGACCACAGCACCCAGAATAGCAAGAGCTGGGGAGCTGAGGGGGCACAAGAACTCCCTCCACCCAGGCCTGGGCCACTGAGCACCTGCCATGGATGGGAGGCCTGCCTCAGTGTCTGCTTTGAACACTGAGGGTCCTTCAGTGATCTCCCTGGTTTGACCATGCTGGCTGCAACTCTCAGTGCAAAGAGTCAAGCAGCTGCTCAGGAAGGTCAGTCCCAGAGAGGGCTTCTGGCCTTTATGTTATTTAATCCTCCTCAGGAGCTCACCAGCATGCAGCTACCAGCCTGGTGATACACAGCTCAGAGGTGGTTCTGGGAATGCCTTCTCAATCTGTTTTCTTTCCACTGCCTCAGTCATGCAGTCACTCAACAATCCTTTGTGAAGTGCCTTCTGAGTGTCCAGCACCATGGCACAGGGTGTCAGGCCCTGTCGGTGCTCTGTTTTTGCTGACAACTGGGGAAGGATAGAGTTGGGCATAACAATATGGTAAATGCTAACACAGAGACAAGAGGAAGGTGTGACTGGAACAAGGAAAGTCACCCAATTCAGAGGGGACACATCAAGGCAGGCTTCCTGGAGGAGTTGGCAGCTCAGTGACACCCTGGGCATTGTGCAGGTGGTGGGACAGGCATGGGGCAAAGAGCAGCCTGACTAGTGGGCAGTATGAGCACAGGTGTGCTGGGCCAGGCCCTTTAGGGCACATGTTCTAGTTTGCCAAAGGCCTTCCGATGCCAAGAACCAGAAATGGGTTAGCATTTCTTATGGGACTTATTTGGGGTAAAAGCTCACAACACTACAAACAGTCCAACTCAAGGCACCTGAACAGGTGTTTTCTCACCAAAATCAGCTGCCACAAGGGGGAGCAAGATGTCTCTGCTGACTTCTCTGCCTTTCTGCAGCTGCAGGCAAACCTGGCACAGGGCTTGTCTCTCACTGGGTCTCCTCAGTCTCAGCATTGCAGGATCAAATATGGTGGCCTAATTTTCCTGTGTCTTTCTATGTATCTCTTTCTGTGTTTCCATTTATATCAGACCCAGCAAGGGGCAGAGGTTCAACCTGAGTCAGGCCTCACTGACAAAGTCCAAACCAAAGGCCTGAAGCAATCTTGTCAAGTAATCTAATCAGAGGACTGTCAAATGCTTTTAATGCAATCAAAAGTCACCACACTCATGGGAATACATTAGTTTAAAAATACAATCATTCTCCTTTTGGGATTCGTAAAATAATTTCACCCATGGGAATACATTAGTTTAAAAATACAATCATTCTCCTTTTGGGATTCATAAAATAATTTCAAACCGCCATACCATGACTGAAGTTGGACTGTAAGGTGAGGAAAGGGAGGCCTTGACCATTAAGGATGGACCTGAAGATTAAGATGCAGTGGCCCATGGCACGTGGGGCTGCGAACATCTGTACCTGTCATTCATTAAGGTGGTACTTCTCAAATGTTAAAGCTTCAGTGCCTATAAAATGTTGATCTCTTCTGACACTGGTCTTCACAGAACCTTCAGACATGTTCTTGGGGCAGGCCTGAGGTGTCCCAGTTGGGATTCTGCCTCAACAGCACTTGTTGGCTTAAATTACAGAAATTTATTGGCTCAAAGTTTTGGAGACTAGAAGTCCAAAACCAAGGCACTGGCTATGCTTGTTTTCTCTGAGAGTCTGTAATATTCTGCTGTGGTTTGTAGATGCATTTCTATCTCTATCACATGACAATCTCTCTCTCTCTCTCTCTTTCTCTCTCTCTCTCTCTTTCTCTCTCTCTCTCTCCCTTTCACCCTCCCTCTTTCTCCTTATCTCCCCCCCCCCCCATCTCTCTGGCTTCTCCTGGTTTTTGGCTTGTGGCTCTATGTCCAAGTTCCTTTGTTTGTAAGGTCTTCAAGATCCTACTCACAAATGATTCCACACCTTATATAATATTAGGACCTTCAAATGTCCTGTTAGTAAATGGGATCACACCATAGGAATGCTGATTTCTTCTGGAGTCTGAGATTCATTGCTCAACAGATGCTTGCACCAGGAAAGTGCAGTTATACAAAATGGCTTGTACTATCTTCAGGTGACCATGAAGCCTGCCCAAGGCTTTTGGGTAAATGGATTTCTAACCTGTCTATTTTGATTTTTGTCCCTATATTAAAACCACAGATTCCCAGGTTCCACCCCATATTTCTCAAAGCAGCTTCTTGAGGGCTTGATCCCTGACACCTGTCATTTTACACAGGTTCTCCAGGTGACCTGTGGACATGGTTTAGGGCACCAGGGGACCAATCAGAAAACCTTCCCTGAGGACATGCAAGGCCTTGTGTCCTTCTGGCTCCAGCTCTCTTCCCTAGCCCAGCCAAGGTGGATGGTGGGCAAGGGCAGCTGATGTATGATTATTGGGAAGATGAGTAGGGGAGGATGAAGAGGAGGGAGAGACTCTCAATCCCTTGGACAGGAATGAGAAAGGGATGGATATGGAGATTCTAGATTATGTGTGACAGCTCCCTGGGCTCAAGGCTGGGGTCTCCCTGACCATGTGAGTCTCGTTCCCAGATCTAATGAAGAACTCAGGGCAAACCATGCCACATACCCCTACTTTCAGCACAGTAGCTGCAGTGGCCCTGGGAAGACCTTCTCTGAATAGCTGGGATCTCAGCCATGGGTGCAGCTGAGGCTGGCCCTGGCTATGATGTGATGCTCGAGGCTGCCTTCCAGCCCTGGGTGGATGGGGCATTCCTTGGAGGAGGGATGCCCTGCATTAGGGCATCCACAAACAAGCCAATGTTCAGCAGGCAGAGCCACTTGCTACCATCGCTCTCTGGCTGAGACCAAGCAACGTTTGGGGTAGCTTTGGTAAAGACCAATGTTCAGCAGGAACTATCCTAATTTAGTCAATTCTCCCAAATTGTCTTGAGGTCTCAGTGGGTGTGCTGGTGCCAGAGGAGAGTTTTCTATTGCCTTTGGGCACAGGGCTCTTGTAATCCTTTCATTTCAGTATCCATTCATTAATGCAGTGCACATAATTGGAAATGTTTTGACAAATATGGGTGATATTGCATATATCAGACTGTTTTTACAAAATATCAACACAAATAAGCTAGAGAGATGGACACAGTAGCAGCTATGTATGGCAGGGGAAGAACTGACAGATTGAGAAGTGATGAGCCTTTGTTTGTCTGACTGATTTTTATTATTATTATTTTTTTTGGAATACGAAAATACTCTAATAATGACTGAAGAGATGAATGCACAACTATGTGACCATACCAGATATTACTGATTGTATACTTTGTGTGGATTTATGCTTTTCAAAATGCATCAATAAAATTTATTTGTTAAAAATAACATAATCTTTCCTTTTTCTGGAATTCAGAAAATTATCTCAAACTTCCATAAATAATAATAACCACTTTGAGGGATTCTGTTCTCAAACAACTCCCATAGATGCCAGAATGTTCATCAGCTCAATGGTAGCTACAAGCTGAGGGGCTGCATACCCGCAATGCCTGTAGAGACTTACACTCATGAAGGGACTGGGTCCCTTCTGCCCAGGCAGCGTGGCCAGTGGGGTTTATTCTTTGCATCCTCCATAGCTGTTTGCAGAGGTTTTGCAGAGGTGGGTGAGGTCTTGGAGAGCAACTAGGCAAGTAGGTTTCACAACACAAAACATAGGCTACAATGGGAATGGGGGCCCTGGCGTTGGGCAATGTGGTGGTCCTAGCCCCAGGGTCAAGGGGAAGGCTGAGCGGGTGCACGGCAGTGTCCTGCTCCTAGTTAGCCTTGTGGGATCGCAGAGTCAATCAAATCTGCTTGAGATCAAGTCTAATTCTCACTCCACTGCCTAGCAAATTCACCTGTGACTTGAAGTGTTCAGGGTGAAACTAAACCATGTTGACTCTAAGTAAAGGAATCGCAGGAAGGAAGAAGTTAGTGCTAGGGCATTGTTTCAGCAGGGGCTTGAGGGAAAGTGCATAGTCTGAGGCATGGGCCACGGGTGTGCTGCAGAGTGAGATGCGCACCTGTGGCCCCAGGTCAGGCTTTTTAAAGCATTTCCTCCTCCCCCTTCTTAATGTTGGGGGTGCCCCAGATGTTTCCTGTTCTTACTGGTTGCCCCCACAGTCAGTTCCCAGGGGGCCAATGGTGAGTACTTATGAGGGTATCCAGTTCTCTCCCATGACCCCAAATGTGATTCTCACTCCAAATGGGGTTCTCATGGCCAGGGTCTGAGGTACCCCTCAGGAGGTTTCTGGGTGGGGTCTCATGGCCATGTGGTCAGCAGGGCCTCAGCTGCCTCCCCCTTTCTCCATACTAACCTGAATCAAAAGGACCATGTACTGCATGATTCCACTTATATAAAATGTAAATATAAATCAATTTATAAAGAGGAAATTACATTAGTGGTTATGTAGGGCTGGGGAAAGAGAGAGGGATCAAGAGGTGACTACTATGGGTTGTGGAGTTTTTCTTTTTGGAGTAATGAAATTGTTCTAAATTTTTTGTGGTGATGAATGCAAAACACTGTGATTATAATGAAAGCCATTGATTATACAGTTTGGATAATAATATGGTATATGAATATATCTCAAAAATGCTTTTTATAAAACTGTAACTGAGAGTTAAGAATTAAGAAATAATTGTGAAACAAAGTTTATATTTATATTATATAAAATAGCAAAAGGTCAATATCTGAAATTGCTGAAACTGGCCAGATTTAGCCTAATCCTGCTATTACGATGGTCATTCTAAACAGATCCCACTCCTGTGGCTGGTTCTCTAGACTTAGCCTCTCCCCTGTATATATTTACTATTGTGATGATAATTCAAGAATGAATTTACCATTGTTTATGGTTATTTCAGCGCTAGGCTCACTTTGTGTGTACTTGCCATTGTGCTAGTAACCCTCCACCCTCCTGTTTCATAGCCACATGGAAAACCTTGTGCCTGACCTCTATTCTGTAATTTCCTCTCCAGAACCTTGATCTCTGATAATGGTTGTAACTTTGTAACTCTCACTGGTTTGGTACCCACCCCATCATGTTCAGCCCCTTAATGCTTATTAACAAAGGAACCTTTGTCAAGCTCTGCCTCAACTACTCATTAGCACCCCAGTTATAAAATACTGCAATTTCTGCAGATGGATGAGGCCTAATAAACCCTCCTTTCCTTCCTAACCTACTTTTGTGTGTCTTTCTCTTCTTCCACACCAAGCAAATGAACCGAACCAAGGACCACCCAGCCCCTCTCAACATTTCTCTAAAATGTTCTTAGCCCTTACCCTCTACCTTGCGTCAGCTTCATCCTCACTTGGATTTCTGTTACGTTGCAGGGTGGCTTCTAGGAGCAACCAGGGCTATAGGCTTCCAGGAGAGAAACTGCTCTCTTCCCCAAGCCATAGAACACTCTCCTTGGTCCAAATTAGGTCACATTCTTACCCTTAAAACAATCACTGTGGCATGGGAATATCATTGACAATTGTCTTAACTGTGGGTAGTGATAACAATGTTACCAGATTTTGTCTAGTTTCTTGACTATGCTGCAGAAATGAATTTCAGGAACACATTGGGTGAGTTAGGACATTAATTTATTCAGGTATGAAAAATGGGAGAAAATAACAGGGCAGAGGGCCAAGTAGAGAGGAAGGGGCTGAAAAGTGATAAAGAGGGCTGATTTACAGACTACAAGTCCCCATTATAGGTTATAAATGCCCAAGTTTTAATTGTGTGGCCACATGCCAGAGGAAAAATGGTGAGAATAGTGTGCAGAGGGCAGGACAGGGGTCCACAGACAAGAGAGCACATGAGGGAGAGCTTGGGCTTGGGGCCTGCCTTTTGAATTGTTCCTTTTTCCACCCCTTTGCTAATGGCAGGGGAGGAGTTCCAGCTGTTCTCTGTTTTGATTGCTTATTTCTCCCATCAATCTCCCAGGAGGGCCCAAAGATAAAGTCCTTGGGGAATATCCAGGGCTTCTCCTGGCTTCTGGAGGAAGTCATCTTCTCAGTGGCAGAATCTTAGGGAGGTTCTTCTGTAGCCATTTTGGAGGTTTTTGAAGTCCACATAGACTCTGCCAGGTTCCAGATCCATCTATTGATTCCCTATCTTACTAGCTGGCTTCAACAAGACATTCCTTGTTACAGCAAAGCCGGAGTTCTGAACCATAGAAACTCACAACTGGCACCCCAGAAAGGTGGATGAACAGTTTTATTATGCATGGGCCCAGAGGAGAGTCAATCTTCAAATTCTGAGCCCCATTTTTCAGTTTTCCTAGGTTTATATAGGATTTCAGATGGCATCAGCATAATTTTTATTCATTGGCTGATGGGTTGCTAGGTAAATTTTATAAACATGTGGGTTTATAGAGGCAGAATGCAGCTGCAAGTTTGCAGGCTGATTTACAGAATTAGGGCATGAATTCAGACATTTGATACTCTCCTGCAAGGTCATACCCCCACAGGCCCATCCACAGAAGTGGGAGCAGGAGTGACTTGTTAGATATTTTGCAAGGTTATGCTTTTTGTTCCTCAACAATCACCCCTCTGATGCCCCTAATCACTTTTTATAAGGCCTCACTTTTGCTACATGGAAAAACAACTTCAGGTAGTAAAGCATCCTATAAGACTCAAGTACACTCTTAAGATTAGTGTCCTTTCAGCCACACTTCAGTCTCTGGGAGCTGTAGCTGCCAGTCCAGTTCCAAACAGCAAGCTGAGCAGTCCTAAGAGGACTAGGAACCAAAAGAATAGGAGCCCCATCTAGTCAGGTGATGGCGATTCTCGGTGGCTCCAGGCAATTCTGATTTTCAAGGGACAGTCAGGTACAGGGTGAGTTGTCCCATTGTTTTGTTTCTTCTTGGAGTGTGGCTTTCTAACTCTAGTATGATGACCCCAAGGACCAATACTTGAAACTCTGAGAGCAGAGGGGGTTACAGGGATAACAGTATGTGGGCTCATCCAGGTAGGTTGGAGGGGCTCTTTTTCAGGTTTTGTGACATATACTATTAAATAATTATAACCACGATGAACAATATTGTACCTCTGTCTAACACTATGCTGACACACGGGTAGATTTCTGGGAATTTTGTATACTCTTTAAGTATTCATAGGAGCCCCCTACTTATACAAACTTAATTAACAGAGGGCCAAACAATCTTTATAATTTTATAACACTTTTGAACACTTTCCATTCAATTTATAATATATTAAAGGAAAAAAAAACAAATCTTTTGCAATAGTTTGAAATAAAAAGATATTTTTCAGGATCTCATTTTGAGAAAGCAGGTTTGAACATTTTGTTCCTTAAAAAGAGAAGAGACTTTTTTCTTCTCAGAAAACCAAGGAAATGATAAGGATAAAATACAAGAAGCTATTTTGATAAAACCGACACTTTTTGTATACTGATTATTCAGGAGAAAAACGCCATTAACTTTTACTAAAACAGACTGATGACTTGAGAAACTTTGTCACACTAACAGAGAAAGAACAAAATTTTAACTTTGCATTAGTAACTATTTGATACTAAAGATTTTAGAATTTTTTAGATAGGCCCATTAAATCTTACTTAACTTTAAACATAAAAATTCCTTTTTTACAAACCTTCTGCACTTTCTGAATTCATTCAGGTTTTATTCCACATTTTACTCTTTCTTGATAACGAATCATTTTATCTTAGGACAAAATTACTTTCTGTTTCCCTAATAATACAAACACATTCTATATACCCTACATACATGAATTATCAAAATGATTTTGGAAACTGTCTCAAAACAAAACTCTTACAACATACAATTACCATCAACACTAACTAAACTTCTCAAAATAATGATTCAGTGAGGTTATCTGCAAATAAAACTTTTTATTTTAAATACCTATTGTCATGTAATACTAGAAACAGTCTTTTAGAAACAAGTTGGCAGGGGAGGCGGGCTGCCAAAAAGCTTCCTTGTTATAAAATTAAATTTTGTTATTATTATTAATTCTGTTTTGTTTGGTTTTTTTTTTTTTTTTAACTCAATTTAGGTTTCCTAATGGGATGGGATCCCAAGATGGGACAGTTTTGTGTATTTGGACAAGGGTTTTTTCAACTGCTGGAGGATAGAATCCTGGTCAGTTTTTCCTAGGAGCCTGAGATTTTTCTTGAAGGTTTGAAAAATTGGGAGGTGGTTATTTAAACAGAACTTCAAAAGTTCAAAAGCCTGAGGGTCCAGAGTTGTAGTCTGACTTTAAGGATGGTTAATGGGAGTAGATTTACTCATGGGCAGCCAGTTTTTAATTTATTTATCTTTTATTTTTACAGACCTTGGGTAGGGTGGTTTTGAGGGTTTGACTTAGGAGTTTTACTTTCCCTGAGCTGTGGGGCTTATATGCTGTGTGGAGTTTTTATTTAATTCCTAACATTTTGCCAGCTCTTGAACTACAGCTGACAGGAGAGCTGAGCCATTGTTGCTGCTTATGGATAAAGGTATCCTGTGCTGGAAAACTATTTCTCAGAGCAAAGCTTTAGCTACATTTTGTTTTTCAGTATGGTGGTAAAAGTCTTGACCCAGCCAGAGGAGGTGCACATTATTACTAAGAAGCACCCATACTTTTGACCTGGTTTTACTTCTGCAAAGTCCGTTGTTAAGTTTTGAAAAGAGGCAGTTTCCATGTGTTGGATGCTGGCCAGGGCTGGGGAACCTGGGAGGGGTTGCTCTCAGCGCAGGTTTGGCACCAGCTGCCAACAGTGGTGCAGAGCGAGGTCATCCTGGCAATGTAGAAATCTTTTCTGAGCAGGGCCTTTAAAGCAGTTTTTATATTTTAAGTGGGTGAGCTGGTGGTATTGTTGAACAAGGATGTAGGCGGCCCACTCTGGGATGAAGACCTGGCCATCTGGGAGTAGCCAGCCGCCCTCGGGGGTCTGGTGTTGTTGAGGAAGAAAAAGCATAACCTTGCAGAATATCTAACAAGCCACTCCTGCCCCCACTTCTGTGGATCCACCTGCGAGGGCATGGCCTTGCAGGAAAATATCAAATAACTCCTACCCCTGTTTCTGTAAATCAGCCTGTGAAAACATGGCCCAGGAGAAAGATATCAAAAGAGTGACTTCACCACCTGCTTCTGTAAATCAGCCTGGAAACTTGCAGCTGCATTCTGCCTCTATAACCCCTGCTTGCAAATTTCACCTAGCAACACGTTAGCCAATGAACAGAAGTTATGCTGATCCCACCTGAAATCCTATATAAACCTATGACCACTAAAAAACAGGGCTCAGAATTTGGAGATTAACTCTTCTCTGGGCCTGCACATAATATATCTGTTCATCCACCTTTCTGGAGTGCCAGTTGTGAGTTTCTATGGTCCAGAACTTCTGGCTTTGCTGTACAAGTGTCCCTGCCTTCCTTGCCCACAACTGCTTCCCCTGGGACATTGCAGCCTTTCAATGCATTGTTTTAAAAGGGACAGGTGGGGCAACAGTAGTGGAGTTGCAGCTTGAGGGCTGCCTTGGTTGCTTGCCAAGCCACCCCATTGGCCAGTGCATTTTCCCCAGCAACAGAATCTGTTTTCCTCTGATGCTCCTGACAACGCATGACAGCAACATTGCCTGGCCCCAGACCACCTTCATCAATTGAAGGATTTTCCTTTTTTTTTCTCCCCTGCAGTTAGAAGTCCCTTCTCCTTGTAAATTGCTCCATGGACATGTACAGCGGTGAAGGCATATTCAGAGTTAGTGCAAGTGTTCCCCGTTTTCCCAGTGGCCAGTTGTAGGGATTGAATCAGTGCCCAGTGTTTGCTTGCTGTGCAGACCACCCCCCAGGCAGGGGAGCCGCCCTCACTGCTTACTTAGCTGTGGCGACTGCACCTTAGTAAGCCTCTCCTCATTTCTGACAAAACCACTGCCCTTTGTGAACAGGGTTTGATCTGGGCTAGGAAATGGCCTGTCCTGGAGGTTGGGGAGGCTGGTACATGCCTTCTTGTCACTTTTGCACAGTTGCACTCAGGAGTTCCTCTTTCCATCAGCAGGAAAATGTCAGGATTTAGGAAAAGAGGTGGGGGAGTTTTGTTTGTTTGTTTTAAGTTTTGTGGGACCTGAGTCCAAGTTAATTGAGTCCGTTAAATCTGGACACATAAACCCGGTGGCCCCAGGTGGTACTGGCAGCAGTGGGGAGTTTTGGGGTGAAGTGTTCCCCCCTCCCTTTTTGGTGGCCTTTTTCGATTTGTTGGGTCTGGATTTTTAAGGCTGCAACTAACAAGAAGACCTCCTGACCTCCTGTTTCATTTGCTTTTTGTTTTCCCCTCAGCAGTTTTGTAATTTTTTTTTTTTTTTTTTTGGTGTCCAGTGCCGCCAGGATGACACAAGCTGTGTTGACCATTCTCTGGCTTTCTGGGGCTTCTGGGTCAAAGAGGGTGTAAGTCTTGAAGGCTTTGTGAAGTAACTTATAAAAACTTTCTGGAGGTTCTTCAGGCTTTTGAGTGACAGAGGCCATCTTGGACATGTTTGTGGCTGCCTCGCTCCTTCCTTATCCCTCTGTGGAGGCTTCTTGGTCCCACTGAAGGGCAGCCCTCCTGATCTGTGTGAAAGTCCCAGGCCTGTTGGGCTTCTGGTGCCACCTCTCGGGCCCATTCCTGTGGCTCCAAGACACCTGCGGGGCCTGTTCTCCAACCACTTTCTAGCCCCCGTGGATCCTGTGTCTGTGTCTCCTCCATATTGACCAGAGTTGGGAAGAGTTGGTGGCAATCATCCCAAGGGGGGTGGTGGGTTTGGAAAATGAACTCCATGAGGTCGATAAGAGCCTGAGGCTTTTCTGAATATGAAGGGGTGTGGTGCTTCCAGTTTAAAACAGTTGTAGTTGTGAAAGGCTGATAAAACAGGATTGGTCTCCCGGGTTGGACAGTCACATCTGCACTGATCTGGGCTAAGCTCTGTGTCACATGCATGGGCATCTGAAGGGCAGGCTGTGCAGATTGGAGTTTTCTTGCCAAAGGGGACTCAGGATCCCCCCTTCCGGGAGGCCTATGGCCCAGGAAGACTGAAGGTGGAGGAGTCTCTGGGAGATCTGCCTGTGGAGGCTCTAGGACAGGGAGATGCCCTGGAATGACTGAAACATATGGCAGGGTAAAGCGTCTTCCTCCTGAGGTCCTTGTAGAATAATAGGCTTTCGAGGATGGGCCACCTGAGCTACTAAGACTCTGCTCTGACCCTTCCTTTCAACACAGAATTGAACCTAAGGGGGCAGGGTTTGGGCAATTTTTAACCAGGAATTGATGTAGAGAAACTGATCAGGGTGGCCAGGGGCTTCAGTGTCTGCCTGCCAAACTGCATGAACCTTGGTTACATTTACGGCTCCTTCTGAGGGCCAGTCTATACCAAAGGTGGGTCACTCCAACTCACACAAGGTCTAGAGAGTTCCAGGGGACATAGGGATACCATAATCCCTGGGAAAACCTTTCTTGAATTTTTTTTTTATCATATCCTCTAAGACTGTGTGTTTGGACTGTGATGATCCCATCCCTGAACTGGCGTCACAGGACAAACAAAGGAGGGGGGCCCTTCATGAGGCCACTCAGATGCCTGCCTATCCACATCTCTCATGAGACCTGTGGCTCATCTTAGCTAGGGTGTCTCTGTAGAGTCCAGATTAGCTGTTACACCATATGACATGGCCGCGGAATGCAGGTTGGGGCCCACTCACACTCCGTAGCACATGCCGTGGAGCCATAAACTGGATCAGTGAGGCAAGCCTCTGCAGTCCCCATTCATTCCCTCAATCACTCAGAGGTTATGCAGTCCCCCCAAGGGACTGTCCTATCTGGACTTTCAAATCTCAAGATGTTGGAAGGTGATCAATCTCCACTTCCGTCTAGAGATGGGCCAGACTGGGACTCAGAACCCAGGGGCTTTACATTTCTGATGATTCCTGATGTTCAATCTACCTCTCCACTGAGTCAGACCAGGGTGGAGGAGGCGGCCCACAGGGATCCTTTCCCTGAAGCAGGCCCCATTAAGAGGACAGTTGTTGCTGCCTTGTTCGTGTGGAGATCTCTCCAGGCCATGCCCACCAGCCCCAAACTGCAGGCTCAAAGGGTCAACTCTGTTGGGTTTCCAGGTCAGGGAATCAAATGTTACAGCAAAGCCAGAAGTTCTGAACCATAGAAACTCTCAACCAGCATGCCAGAAAGGTGGATGGATAATTTTCTTATGTGTGGGCCCAGAGGAGAGTCAATCTCCAAATTCTGAGCCCAATTTTTCAGTTCTCATAGGTTTTTATAGGATTTCTGGTGGGATCAACACAACTTTTGTTGATTGGCTAATGCAATACTAGGTGAAATTTTGTAAGCAGTGGGGTTGCAGAGGCAGAATGTAGCTGCAATTTTGCAGGTTGATTTACAGAAGTGAGGGGTGAAGTCACGCATTTGATATCTTTCTACTAGACCATGTTTCCACAGGCTGATCTACAGAAACAGGGGCAGAAGTTGTGTATTTGATACTCTCCTGCAAGGTGATGCCCTCACAGGTTGATCCACAGAAGTGGGGGCAGGACTGACTTGTTAGATATTTTGCAAGGTTATGCTTTTTATTCCCCAACATCCTGAGCCAATAACTGCTGCAAGGGAGAAAGAGTTCTGCTGACAGCTGTAAGCTAGTAAGATTCCATCCCAGAGCCAAGAGTGTGGTTGATCCCATCCAAATTGTATGGTTGCCCCACAACAGAGGGGGTAGAATAGAAACTAGATATGTGTAACAGGTCAAGCCCCTTGGGAAGGAGATTCTGAGAGGGATATTTGCCCACAGGAAGTTCACTGGCATGTCCTCTAGGCAACACACCCAAGGGGCAGTGAGAAAAATAAGGTTGGGCAGACAGAGAAATTCAATCATGACGCAGTTGCTTCAAGGGACTCCATTGAAACCTGGGGTTCTTGAAGCTGGGATGGCCCTTCAGAATTATCCCAAATTTGGGCAAAGAGACCAGTCCTTTTTATCTCCACATTAAGCAATCATTGCATGAGGGTTGACCGCAGGGAGGGGACATAACCTTGGGTAAGGCAGGTCTTTTCAGCCATGGAGTTTCTCAGCTAAGATACAACAGCAGCAAACTTTCCCAGCAACTGGAGGAATGAGTGGTTCCATCCTGAAGGGGGAGTCGGGGGCCCACCCCAGCATGCACTGCTCTAGGAAGCTACTGGACCTAGGGTGGGTGTGGTTGTGGGGAGATTTTAAAAAACATTGATAGATGTTTAACATGTTTTGGAGTGAGAGTATCAGAACTTGCAGAGGAATGTCAGGAGTTGGTGATGGAAAAAGAAGTTGAATTTTGGCTTCAGCAACTGGGTGGATGGTGGTACTGATTAAGCAGATGGAAAAGTGTTTGGCACACATTCAGTACTGAGTAACAATTTCTTATCTTCTTCCTAACCTTCTGCCACTTTATTCTGAAGATCATGAGCAGTTATTACAAAGTTTTAAGGAAAGGAAGGTGAGCCTTAGAAATAACATCCTGGTGGCGGACTTGGGCCCAGTGGTTAGGGCATCTGTCTACCACATAGGAGGTCCATGGTTCAAACCCCGGGCCTCCTTGGCCTGTGAAGAGCTGGCCCATGTGCAGCACTGATACATGCAAGGAGTGCCTTGCCACGCAGGGATGTACCCCACATAGGGGAGCCCCACATGCAAGGAGTGTGCCCTGTAAGGAGAGCCGACCAGCACAAAAGAAAGTGCAGCCTGTCCAGGAATGGTGCCGCACACACGGAGAGCTGACACAGAGAGATGACACGACAAAAAGATACAGAGATTCCCATGATGCTGACAACAGAGGTGGACAAAGAAGAAGGCGCAGCAAATAGACACAGAGAACAGACAACTGGGGTGGAGGCGGGAAGGGGAGAGAAATAAATATATAAATAAATCTTTAAAAAAAGAGAGAGAAATAACATCCTGGCAGACTGCAGACCATGAATTGGAGGCAGAGAGAGACTAGAGACATGGCAAAGGGCAAGGAGACTGCTGCTGTAGTCCAAGTGAGAAATAATGAAGACAGAGATGGTTGGGGTGGAGAAGAGGGGATAACCAGTGTGTGGCTGTTAGTCTGGCTGATATGAATTAGGCTGAACTCTTGGTTTTGTCCCTTTGGTTTAGTATCAAGTCTTTACCCTCTGAAACACAAGAAAACCTGAGCAAGGTGATTTTAACAGACCATGTCTATTTCTGGAGAAATGGGTCACAGCATATTACACATCATGATCTAGTCCCAGGCTAAACTGGTACAAGTCCACCCAAGACACAAGATTGGCCCTAAGTGGGGATAAAAGTTTTTCACTGTCTGTGTTAGGGATTCAGCTGTAAATAAGGCTTTGAAGGAGATTCAGAAAAATAAAACACTCTCTCTTCTCAAGAAGCTTTGATCACTGCTTGTCTTCTGAGACTGATGGAGTGGCAACATTTATTAATGAGTCAAACTCAGATCTCAGTTTTGGAACTGCTGCCACATTTTTGGGCTGTGCTTAGTAAATTGTGCCTTGCAAACTGTTTAGGAATATAAAGCTAGGAGAGAATTTATAATCAAATGTGAGTGAGACAGTGCCTGGGCCTAACTACTATTTGACTTTTTAAATAACAAGAGGTTGGAGGTATTATTATTATTATTATAAATGCCTCTCTTAGGAAAGACTCCCACATAAGGAATATATGTCAAGTTATCTGTTTGCTGTATTACATAAAAAATCATTCATTATTGCCCTGAGCTAGAACCTTTGAAGCCACAGAAATACTTATGACCCAACAGAGGGAAAAGTGATGCATTTTCTAACAATACTTCCTCTTTCTAGATGTTTGGTTATCATAAATTCACCTGGTTATTATTTAAGAGGAGGCAATGTCCAACCATATAGCCTGAGGTCTCAAACAGAAAATGGGACTCTTGCCTGCTCTGATCCCTCTTTCTCTTCTTTCTGCCCTTTCCAGCTGCCTTATTATCAATCCTTTATTTGTCATTCATGTACTGAGCACTTGCTATGTATGGTGCAATCTGTCAGGCCCTATGAAGACTGAAAATTGATTAACTCTAAATTTTACCGTCCAGTGGTTTACAGTGCAATGGTGGAAACAGAGGAAGCAAGGCTAGGTAAGCTAGGCTACAGAAGAGTAGAAGAGGCCAGGATTAATTGTAACTGAGAGGAAATAGAAGGAAAATCAATTTAAAATCTTTAAGGAATGGGCAGTCTTTTGACAGTAGAAAGGTGGGGAAATGACATTCCAATCTGTGAAAAACCAATTTCTCTAATAAAATAGATATCTGAAGGCTATTTTAAACAATGGTCCCTAAATTTCTTGTGGCTCATTTATACATAGTCCTGAAATTCTTTGACTTTCTTCCCTTTGAAAGGTATGGTCTATATCCCCTCCCCTTGAATCTGGGCTCTATTATGGATATTTGGAGAGCATGGGGTGGGCTGCAGCAGAGATTGCCTTGATTCTAACCAATCCTACTTCTTGCCGGGCACAGAGGTAGACTATATTTCCCAGTTCCAACACCCAACACTGTGCAATTAGGATAGGGCCACATGACTGGTTTCTGGGCAAAGGAATATGGATGGAAGTGAGGTTTGGCACTTCCAAGCCTGGCCATAAACCAACCAAGGCTGTCCTTGTTCTCTAGCTGCTCTTCAGAATCCAAACTCAGTGGATGACTGGACAACACCAAGGAATGTCAAGAACTGTGCTGTCCAGTAGAGTAGCCACTAGCTACTTATGGCTATTGACCAATTGAAATGTGACCAGTTTTAATTGAGATGTGCTGTAAGTGTAGCATACTCACTTGATTCAAATAGAGTGGAAAAACAGAAGGTAAAATTTCTTTTATTTTTAATTTTTTATTCATTTTTAAAAAAATATTACATTAAAAAAATATGAAGTCCCATTCAACCCCACCACCCCCACCCCCACTCCCCCCACAGCAACACTCTCGCCCATCATCATGACACATCCATTGCACCTGGTAAGTACATCTCTGAGCATCGCTGCACCCCATAGTCAATTGTCCACATCATAGCCCACACTCTCCCACGTCCAATCCAGTGGGCCCTGGGGGGATCTACAATGTCCCGTAGTTGTCTGTGAAGCACCACCCAGGAGAACTCCAAGTCCTGAAAATGCCTCCCCATCTCATCTCTTCCTCCCATTCCCTGCACCCAGCAGCCACCATGGCCACCCTTCCCACACCAATGCCACATTTATTAATCATTTTAGGTTTATTACATGTTGCAAGGATGTTTTTGATATTTTGGATCAAAGAAAATATATTCTTTGCATTTTCACCTGTTCTTTTCATCTCCTAGAAAATTTTAAATTATATATGTGACTCCCATTGTATTTCTATTGGACAGCACTATTCTAGTATAGCATTTTTCAAACTTTTTCATTATTGTTCCTATAAGGGGCCCTTTTAGACATTTCTCTTCCTAATTAACCTCTCCCTCATTAAACTTATTTTTCTTGTTTATTTTCTTTTAAATGATACATTTTAAAAAATGCAGTCCCATATACCTCCCACCACATCCACCCCACCCTCCCACATCAACAACTTCTTCCATCATTGTGGAATATCCACTGCACCTGGCGAATACCTTCTGGAGCACCTCTGCATGATATGGACAGTGGTCTACGTTGTAGTCTACACTCTCCCCCAGTCCACCCAGTGGGCCATGGCAGGAAACACAACATCCAGCATCCATCCCTGCAGCACCACCTAGGACAACTCCAAATCCTGAAAATGCCCCCACACCATATCTCTTCTTCCATCTTCCTTCCATCAGCAGCCACTGTGGCCACTCACTCCAGTTCACTACTAAAATTTCTTCTCTTACTAATCACAATAGTCCCCCAGCAGAACACCAGTAAGTCCAGTGTAATCTATACTCTATTCCTCCATCCTGTGGACCCTAGAATGGTCATGTCCAGTTCCCCTCTATATCAAGAGGGGGCTTAGATTCCACATGGATGATGGATGCGATTCTCCTGTTTGCAGCTGTAGGCACTCTTAGCTCCCTGGTGTGGTGGTTGACCCTCTTCACCTCCCTGTCAGCTCGCCAGGGTAAGTCCACTTTAATACCACAGATAAACTTGTTATCGGTTTATATACTGTGGTCCTGTAATAGTTAAGATTTTTCCACCCTCTGTATTAACCAGCCAAATGAGTTGTGATGCAAAATACCAGAAATTGGTTGGTTTTTATAAAGCATATTTATTTGGGGTAGAAGCTTACAGTGACCAGACCCTGAAGTGCCCAACTCAAGGTGCCACAAGAGGTACGTTCTCAGCCTGAATCTATTGCCATGTGTCATTTCAAGATGGTGGACGATGTCCACAAGGGCTCAGTCTTCCTCCTCCCAAAGCTCCATGGTCCCAGCTTCTTCCAATCTCAGCCATAGGCTGGGACATCTTGTCTCTCTCCCAGGGCTTGCTTCTCTCTAGGCTCAGCTGCCTAGCAGCTAGATTTTACATCAGCATCAAAAAACCCAAAGGGATCTTACAGTATCAGAAATGAGGGCTTCTCCAGGACAGCCTACCTAAGCCGTGAGGGTCTCCCCAGGCCACACAAGCATTAGGAGCCATGTGCTGTCAGCCTCACCCCTGGGCTCCAGCCACACAGGATTGATCTGGTGGCTTCACCCCATTCTGCCTCCATCACTCCCTTTGTTAAGGCCACTTTGTTCCCTTGGGCTGGGAGGCCTGGAATGAACTTCTCTTTATTTCCTTGAGAAATCTTTCAAACTCGGTTCTAGAGCCATTTCCTCAGAAGACCTGCAAGCCACCACCACTCCTGGACCTCCCTGGCCCCACAAATCTCTAGCCAGAGCTCTTGGATGCATTAAGCACCACAGAGAATTTTTAATACCAAAGCAAAATCCCAAGTCCTCTCCAAGCATAGGAAGAAAAATCAAACTGGAAAGGTACAGCAGCCTTAACCTGTGTGCTTAAAATTTTATTTTAGATTTGCCAATTTTACAAAATACAGAACTGTACAAAAGCAATGCTAGTGCCCCTCCTAGGGTGACAAAAGGAACCCAGTAAGTGAGGAACCCTGAAGTTTTAAGCTGAAGCCCCTCAGGATTCTGCAGAGAATGAGGTCCTCTCTGTAAAAGACTTTGCAGACTGATGGTGCCGTGGACACAGGAACTCCTAACGTAATTCTACAAATAAATACTTGTCAGATTATGTGGCATATTCTATGTGCTTTGCAAGTGGGTTTTTGACTGAATACCTGCCAGGGAATAAGAGAAATTAACATGTCATTCAAGAAGGTCCTAGAGACCTTGAGGGCCCAAAGTAAGGTCTTCTCCCCAAAGAGGTTTGGGAGGCCGGGGCCAGGGGACAGGTGGGGAAAGCCCAAGCATGAGCAATGGCTGGAAAGGGGCACATGGGAACAAGAGGATAAAAGAGAGAGGAGGAACTGAAAGAAAGTGAAACCAATTACTGGACTCCAACAGGGGTGTGTGTGGTGAAATAGAGCCAGTTCCAAAAACCCAGGACAAACTGCAGGGGTGTGGAGAGGGGGCCCTGGAAGAAGAGGGCGCTGCCCCTAGCCCTCTCCAGTCCCTCCTTCCCCTGCCCCACCACCCCTCTCCTCCACAGGCAAGGGGCAGGCTGGGGCAGGAAGGCCAGACTCCTGCAGAGTCAGAGTGGGGATGGGGTAAGGCGAGGAGACCCCGGGGTGATCATGAGGCTTCCCTTCCAGGCCCCGCACAGTGGGACCTCACCTGGAGTCAGGTGGGCTGGGTGGGGGCACCCCCAACCCCGGCCCCATGCCAGGCATCCCAGGAGGCAGGAGTGGTGGTGCAAGGCCAGGGGGCAAAGGCCCTCAAACTCCTGGGCCAGGCCTGGCCCTTGGGGGTCATACTCTGCCTCTCCATGTGCCCAGGGGCCCCCTGAAGGCAGGGGGATCTTTGCTCCTTTGAGAAAAGCAGACAAATTGGAATCTGGCCCTGAAATAAGGATGTGTAGTTCCTTAGAAAGGGGCACAGCACAGCGCCTTCCAAAAGCTTATCTTGCAGGAACAGGAGCTCTTTTCTGTGATTAAACTTTAAAAGAAATGAATTTAAACCCAAACTCAGATGAATTGTCAATTGATTTGCCTTAGCCATGACAGTGAGCAAAGGTGGAAGATCTTTCTCCGAGCTTGCTGGGGCCACCTGCAAGGCACAGTCATCAACCCCAATACAGTTTGCCTGGGTTTGCAGCCTAAGGCGCCTCCACCCTCATTCACTAGCCAGTTACTTAACCCCCAGGGCCAGCCTCTCTTCATCAGTACAATGGGGTTGGCAACAGTCCTCTCTAGGGTTGCAATGATTAACACCTGTACAGACGTGTCAGCTAGTAAATAAGATGTAACTGTTTGCTGCTATTCCTGTGCAGAGAATAGATGAGCTAGAAAGAATTTAGACTCTTGTTTCATTTTCCCTAAGGGAATTCCCACCAAATTCTTAAAAGAGGTTAAATTTCTGCCTAAATTTCCTCACTTAAATTTTCTATCGATATTACTATAGAATATTCTGTCCTTGAATTTTTATGCCTTGTAAACATATTAAAACTGCTAGTCTCCTAAACTATTGATAACAAGTTGGTACCATCAATTCTCCTTGTTGTGTGCACAGATAAATTATGAATATCTGTTATGAGTCAATTGAGATAACTAAAAATAGAATTCAAGACTAAGTGTAATTTCAGTCACACTGTTCTTTTATAGAATAGTCCTGTGGTTTAATTTAAGGGATCTCAAACAGAAAATTGTATTAATATTTAAGGTAAAATATTTTGTTGCATGGGATATATTAGTGGATGAAAAGACTCTAACATCTTAGATTTGCTCTGTGAAGTATAACTTTGGGGGTTGGGAAACCTGCATTACAGCTAAACAAAGAGTTATTGTATCATCTGTATTTGGTGTTTTACATTGTGTCCAGGCAATAGAAGAAAAATAAACAAACACTTTCAGAACAGTAAAGAGAAACCCAAGGGAGTGCAAAATCTATGTGCTGTGAACTTTGAAGAGAGCCCAGCCTGTGTTTAACTGCTAAGCTTCCCCACACTCTGGATTTGTAACTAAAAAAAAAATCTAACCTCCTTGAACCTGTTTTTCACATCCCCATTTTACAGATAAGAAACAGGTTCAGAGAAAAATATTACATGTTACCTTGTGTATTAGTTTGCCAAAAGAGTGTGGGTGCAAAGTACCAGAAATCTGTTGGCTTTCATAAAGAGCATTTATTGGGGTAAAAGCTTATAGTTCTAAGGCTGTGGAAACTCCAACACAAGGTATCATGAGAGGTGCTTCCTCACCAAACTTCGCTGCCGCGGTGTTGAGGCAAAATGGTGGGCAATCTCTGTGAGGGTGCAGCCTTCCCCTCTGGGCTTCCAGTAGCAGGCTCTCTTCCCATGGTCAACTGTAAGCCATGAGGCAAATGGTCTACCCCCAGTGTGGAGAAGTAGGAGCCTGTGACAACCCCCACCCAAGAGGAAAATTCCACAGCCCCCTAACCGCATATATCTTGCTTCTGTAACAAGCTTGCTCAACTGTAAAACCTTATCTCAAATCCTCCTCCTGTAGAAAGTCTTGTCAGCCCCTGCCAAAAGACCAACCTGACCCAGACCCTTTTAAATAACAAAAACTCCCCAACTGCTTGTCTCACCTGATAGAATCCCCAGCACTTAATTAACTGCAAACATCTCCTTCTGTATGTGCTTGCTTGCTGAGCTATTGCCCCCCCCAACCTAAAGGCCTATATAAGCAAACTTCCCCTGCAACCTGGGGCTGCTCTCTCCTCTGTGTAGGATGAGGCAGTTGCCATGTGGCTAATAAAGCTCTCAATTGGAACGTCATTCAAAGTCTGGTCAATATCGCTGGTCTATAAAACCAGTTTTAACTTTGAGACTTCTTTCTGTCACATGGCAAGATCAAAATGACAAAGGTCTCTCTTGTGTGTCTTCCAAGTGTGTTTTCTTTTATATCAAACCCAGCAAGGGGGGAACTCAATCCAAGTCACACCATACTGACAGTGGTCCAATCAAAGAAAGCCCTGAAAGCAATCTTAAGTAGTAATCTTATCAAAGGTATCACACCCAAGGAACAGATAAGTTTACAAATATAACCTTTCTCTTTTTGGGGTTCATAAATAATCTCAAATTGTCACAGCATGTAATAAATACTTGGTAATTATCAGTGTATTTTGTACATCTCTAAACCTGGGTCAAAATTCTTGGAACTAAAACTTTAGACACATCCCTTCTTCCAGAATCCCCAGGTTTTAATTTCTATGGAATGGTCAATTTCTTTCATTTTTCTAAGTAAGCATCTTTTCTGCTCTGGAAAAATAATACATTATAGTTTTGTCAATTAATAAAAATTGAGTGATCGGCATTTGGCCCACTGCCCTTGTTTGTACATGAGATTTTTGGAATATGGCCATGCCTGCTTGTTGTCTGGTTTCTTTCATGATGAAACAGAGATTTGAATAGTTGCAACAGACAGTGTGGCCCATGGGACTGAAAATATTTACTAATATGATCCTTTACAAAAAGATCTTGCTGAACCCTTGCTTACAGTGGAAAGAACCCCTTTATCTTGTTTATCTTAGAATATTTCATGATTTGATACATGTTCACATAAAAGTTGGGTTAAGGGGCATTAGCTCAGAAGATACTAGAGAAGGTGTTTAAGTAGATCAGGAGCAGAAGGCTGCTTTTATGTTGAGGTCTTAGCCTGCTATATTGTGGAAGTGACATACTTGATCGTCTTTCACTGCCTCCCTAGTTGAGACTCTCTGAGCATAGTCTGTGTGTTGCTGTATATATTTTCTTTATTATTTCAGGTCTGAAGAATTCTGAAACATTTTTATCTTTTTATGGGCAGTTGGACTAGAAAACTTTAAACAATGAAGATGAAGTTTTCTAAAGAGCTCTTATTAGAGTTCCGACTTTGAACTCTGAAGATTGTTTATGACAGAAATTATGGGCTGAATTATGACCCTAACAAGGCAGGTTCATATACAACTCCTAGTCTCTGAATGTGGGATCTATTTGAAAATAGGGTCTTTGAAGATGTGACTGGTTAAAATGAGGCCAAACTAAATTAGGGTAATCCTTAATTTACTATAAATGAGTGGTTTACCTTTATTGTGGTAACATAGATGTAACAAAAGTTGCCATTTTAAAGTGTACAATGCAGTGGCATTAGTTACATGTACAATGTGCTACCATCACCGCCATCCATTACAAAGCTTTTCCATTTCCCAAAACAGAAACTACCCATTAAGCATTAACTCCCCATTCTTCTTACCCATAGATCCTGGCAACCTCTGATCTACTTTCTGTCTCTGAATTTGCTTAATCTAGATACTTCACTTTAGTAGAATCATACAGTATTTGTCCTTTTCTGTCTCACTTATTCCACTCAATATGATGTCTTCACTATTCATCCACATTGTAGCAAGTGTTAGAACTTCATTCCTTCTTAGGGCTGAGTAATAATATTCTGTTATATATATACCACATTTTGCTTATCCATTTTCCATTGGAGAACACATGGGTTTTACCCCTGTCTTTTAACTATTGTGAATAATGCTGCTCTAAACGTTGGTGTACAGGTATCTAAGTCCCAGTTTCCAGTTCTTTTGGAATATACCTGGAATGTAATTTCCAGGTCACGTTTTGAAGAACTGGTTTCCACAGTAGCTGCACAGGGCTGAATTTTTTTATTTTATTTTAGTGAGAATGGGGAAATATGTATTCTATTATATTGCTTATGTAAATTATTACTACACTGTTTGCAGGGCATTTTTGTGATGTTGATTCAAAACTACTGAAATTAAGAGTATACATAATTTTTGTCTTAGTTCCATTCAATTCTATGAATATTTTCTGCACATAGTCTCATAGATGGCAAAGGGTCATATATTCAAGGATATTCATCTTGAGCCATGTTTGTAATATAAACAATCACAAACATTTAGGGGCCACAATCTTTATTTTTAAATTTTATTTTGAAAGAAGCTTTAAATTACATAAATGCTACATCAAAAATGTAGGGGAAGTCAGGAAGTGTGATTCCTCCAATTTCATTTTTCTTTTTCAGTATGTCTTTGGCTATTCAGAGCTTCTTTTCTTACCCTGACCAGCCAACAGGGAGGTAAAGAACGTCAACCACCACACCAGGGAGCCATGAATGCCTACAAGTGCAAGCAGGAGAATTACATCCATCATGTGGAATCTAAGCTCCCTCTCAAGATAGAGGTGGAGTGGACATAAACATCCCAGGGTCCACGGGATGGAGGAATAGAGTATGGATTAGAGTGCACTTAATGTTTTTCTACTATGGAATTATTGTGGTTAGTAATGGAAGAAATTGTAGCATTGATGTGGGGAAAGTGTCCATGGTAGCTGCTGAGGGTAGGGAGAGGGAAGAAGAGATATGATGTGGGGGCATTTTCAGGACTTGGAGTTTGAGGGAAGGCCCAACCGTTCAGCCGTCCAAGCCATGAGACTTGTGCTACAAGACACAGGACTATGAGTAAACTCTAGCCCCCACACGCCCTTGAGTAAACTCAGGGATGGTCTTCAAAGTGCTGAGTTAGGGGGCGAGGACAGTGGGCATGCGCTGTGCTGCCATTTCATCTCCTTCCACCGTTTGGTTTAGTAAATCTATAGTTACCATATATAGACATATTGTTGTCCCAACCAATCAGATAATGTTTCTGCATTCACCCTATATAATTCCCATCAACTACCCCTTCCCCGGACTTACTCGCAGATCGCTCATAAGCCGGCGCGCCCTGGCTCCCCCACTATTGCCAATAAAGCTGTCTACTTCTCCTGGCCAGTGGCTTGAGTGAGTTTGTAGCGCGGTCCCCCTTTGCTGACTAGCAGCCCCGGCCAGCAGTCCCCGGTGCACGGCTGGTGAGGTGTGTCGACAGCCCATGGCTCATGAAGGCGGTGCAAGGACGGCTTCCAGCAGCCACGGTGGCGGCGGTGGCGGAGAAAGCGAAACCAACATCTGTGCCGGTGGCGCGAGTTGTCTTGGATGGTACTGCAAGGACAGATGCTGGACATTGTATGTCCTGCCATGGCCCTCTGGGTGGACTGGAGGAGAGTGTAGACTGCAGTGTAAACCACTATCCATGTGGTGCATCAGTGTTCCAAAATGTATTCACCAAATGTAATGAATGTCCCACAATGATGGAAGAGGTTATTGATATGGGAAGAGTGGTGTGTGTGGGGGGTGGGCATTATATGGACATCTCATATTTTTTAATGTAACATTAAAAAGAAAAATAAAGAGAGAAAAAAATGTGGGGCAATTTCCATAAATCCATCCCTATCCCTCCCTTACTTTTCCCAGTTAACATCTTGCATTATTATAGTATATTTGTCACAATTGATGAACACATATTGAGGCATTGTACTAGCCATAGTGTATAATTTACATTATAGTTGATACTTTTCACTGCAGAATTTTATAGGTTTTGACAGAAAATAAAATGATCTGTGTCTGTCATTGCTATGCGATGCAGGACAATTCCATTGTCCCAGAAATGCCCGTGTTGCACCAATTCCACCCTATCCTTTGCCTTAGAATCTCTGGTTGCCACTGCCTTTATGACAATGTTACAAGTTCTTCCATTGCTGGAAAAATGATTTCTACATTAGTCCAAAATTGCTTCTCCCCCTTATGTTTGTTCATTCTCAATCTTGAGGATATTGGGATGGTGATGGACACTCTGTTTCTGATTAAGAAGGGGCTTAGATACATGGTGCAGATGGGATGAAGCAGGCTTGCTTGCCATTGTAGGTACTCTGTGTTTATTGGGAATAGATGTTGTCCATCATATTCTTTTGTTAGTTGTCCTGGGCAAGGCCAAAGTACTGGAGAGTAGGTGTTGCAACTCTGCTGAGATTCAGGGTTCAAGCGGCATATGAAGAGAACAAAAATTGAAGTCTCTGGGACATATACTTAATGAGTATAGTGCTAAACATAGGTTCATCTAAAAAGGGCAAGAGTCATGTGTAGGGAAATTATTATTGAGCCTAACTCTGTTACATTGGGAAGCAAATATTCCAAGGTAAATCATACTGACAGGTGCCGAATTGCTGAGATTGCCTGCCCTGCCTGTGGTGTCTAGATGTCTGTAGAGCCCTCAGGAGCCCACTTGCTTCAGGCATTGTTTACTGTGGCAGCCAGTGAGAGCCTAATGAGATGGCCACAGCAGTTTTTAAAAATGAAGGAGTTTTATATGTAATACATGAAGATCTTTAAGGTATATTGTTCAGGGAGTATGGGAAGGGAACAGAGTATTGTATAGAGTATATTTTCATTTGTGCAAACAGAAAATACACTCCATGTGTGTAACTGAAAGGATACATGAAAACATGGGGGGGAGGATTTGGTGGCTGGGGTTCCAGGAAGGGAGGAAGAAAGATATTTTACAATATGCCCCTTATACTTTAAACATTTCGTACCATGCACACATATGACAAGTTTATAAATATCCAAACATGATGATAGGAAAAAGAAATTCCAAGTAAGTCAATGGAAATTATATTAACAGGTGATAGGAACTTTTTTGTGGATGCATTTCGAGGAGTTATTAAGAGTAGATAAGCATTTTAATAAATGTATTTTACATATATTATATTTCATACTTCATACTATTTTATATACTAGTCTGTCCCCCCCACTCTATATCCTATGAATATTTTCATCATTTTTAGTGACTTCATGATCTCCTTTTGAATTTAGTCTCTGGTGGACATTTGTGCAGTTTTCAAAATGTTGCTATTCTAGATATGGTATGAACTGTCTTATAATGTCCAGAGGACATTTAGTGTAAAAACATACCCATTTGTTCAGTGGTTGGCTATAATCATTTTCCTCAGAATATACAAATTGAAAGTTTCTTAATTTTGTTTAGGTTCCCTCATTTTCAGCAATTTTTGTCATCGTCCTTCTACAATCATACTACAGCTGATGAATCTCAAGTCCTTATTCTGCTCTCCTCATGATCACTTATGCAGTAGCTTAAGATCTTTCCTTTGAAAGATCCTCTTCCTATTCACCCTGGACTCTGTTGCTTTCAAAACTCTATATTTCACTCTGTTCCAAAATCCTAAGAGACTCCACATAGCCTATTGGTTACACTGAAACTCTGTTTGGGTTACCTTCAGACTCCAGCCTCTACCTAAATGTGCTCCAATGTGACTTCCATGACTTCTGGAAAAAAGGCCTGAATTGCCTTCTCCTTTCTTGGTTTAAATGCAATTTTATATTCCACTTTTTCCAGTCTTTTCTGCCCACTGTTTCATAGAAATAATACCTTCTGTTTTCCTTGTTTGATACCGTGAATGTAAAAATTTACTATCTTCCTAACTGATAATAAGCTTTTTGTTTATATGTGTATACATTTATGATCAGTGAACATTTGGATTATTCTTATTGGTAGGTGGTATCTACAGATGAATGGGAAGTTCTTGTTGACACTAATTAAAACTGAAGAAGAGGAGTGGGTTTTCCAAGTGTAAAGTATAGTGCAAAGGCATTCTGAGGAGGATGTATGGTCTATTAGAATATACTTGTGTTATCAGAGATCACTGCACATGAGGTGAAGCTGACAAATAAATATGTGCAGGTACAGGGTCTTTGGGATAGTGTCCATAGGCTACATGTAGAAGGTGGGATCCATACATGGCCACCCACAGCTCACCCAACAGCCCTTTGTATCCTTGTAGGTGGCAGAACTGGTGAAACCAGTGTAGATGCCACTCTCAGTGCTGTGTGGCAGCTCATAAAGGAGCAACTGGGAGGAAAGAGCAGGGACTCTGCTTCTGGAAAAGAAGTAAGGCTGTGCAATTTCAATTATTAATGTGTGGATTCCTAGTAGAAAATGAGATAATTTTTTATTTAATTGTCAACTGAGTGTGTCAAAGCCACTGAGACTGCTCATTTGGCCTCAGAATAATTGCAGCCATGACCGGTCAGTCTCAGGACATCTTGCCACAACTGTAGACCAAGAACCCAGCCCCTAGACAGTAAAATAGAATAGTAGTGACAGTTCTAGGCCAAGAGCCAGGGTCAGTGAGGCAGTTCAGCTGTGCTCTAAGAGACTCTGGGCAGTAGAGGGATGAAATCCTGATGGCCTCTTGACCTGTATCTGTGGGGGGTCACCCTGAAGTCCCTAAGATTTTACCTAAAAGGTCAGTGAAGAAGAAGTGAAAGATGTTCCTGTTTTGTGGTTTAGATGCCATTGTATGAAATGTGAAGTTAACCACAGTGTAATTACATTCTTGTGATTGGCATTAACTTCTTTCTGTTTTTAATTGTGCATATATATCTGAATTTTATGGCCCTTCACTCTTTTGGAAAACTGGCCAGACTCGCTTTGTTATACAAATGTACCCAAAGTTTTCATGCCCTTCCCCTTATTTCAAACTCAGGTATTTAATGAGTTGTGTTTTCTTTTTCACACCTGTGACTTTAAACCAGGCAAAAGAAAGCCACATAGTAATACTGACTGCTTCTTTATTGAGCACTGAGGAAATTTGGAAAAAGGAAAGGAATAAAGGAAACCAAGGTTTTCACCAGACCCTGAAAGCTGTCTGCCTGAAGAATGGCATCTGTGCTTCCAGGTCTCTTGCAAGAATAGATCTGAGTGAAACCACACTCAGCCTATTTGTGATCAAATTGACCCCATTTTTGGAGGCATTTTCAGGTTATGGATCTTTCATCTCATTCCATTGTGAAAAACATCTAAAGAACTTTGGGTGAGAATCTCATCTTTAAGAATCTGTACTTTGGATCTGGAAGTGTAAAGAAGAGCTTGCAACTTAAGGAAAACTTGTTCAGCAAAGCACTAAGGCCTTCTTAGTTCATTTTAATTAAATATACCCATGCTAACCTCGAGTAGATATTGAAATGTTGATTTCAGACTAATATTATGAATACCTTTATTTATCAAATATCTCAAACATGTAGCACAGGATCAATTTTCTTAGGGATCTGAGCCCAGAAGAGTGTGTTTTGGGAATAGAGTTAAGCAAACACGTGGCAGTCAGGGCTTTCTCTGAATGTTGAAAGGAGAAGTGGCTCAAAGATGACTCTCTATGTGTTTGACATGCTGAATGCTCACAGATTTGCATGGGTTGCGGGGTTTAACTCCTTGGGGCTCCCTTAAAACTTATGCCATTCCCTAAGAAGATCTCAATCTCTCTGTGTCTGCTATTTATTGTCTGCCTAATTACCTACCCCATATATTAAGGCCTTTGGTCTAGTTCCACTGCAAACTCTTCCAAAATCTTTTACATTCAGTTGGATGACCCAGCTGACTCTGTGATTCTCACTTACTGGCTTCGTAGCCGTTCGTTTCTTCTTTACTTGTCAACCAGCTTCATAGACATACTTTGGGTCATGCTTCCCCTCATTTAAATGTTAACATGTCAATCTTTCACTGCATCTCCTTGTCTTTCCATCACCACTTCCTCACTTTCTGGCCATTCTTTGCTCTTTTGAGGTATCCATGCCATTGCTTTTCTTTTCCTTATCTAGGCATGAAGAAACATTTCACTGAAGAAAATATACAGATGGCAAATAAGCACATAAAAACATGTTCACAATCAGTAGCCACTGAATAAATGCAAATTAAAACTCCAGAGAAATTGCAATATAAAGGTAAGTACAGCAAAAATTATAAAATAAATCAACAATATCAAACACTGGTGAGGATCTCTCTATATTATTTCTTACAACTGCATGTTATCTCAAGTTAAAACATTTAATTTAAATAAATTACATATATTGAAAGGCAATAGTCACTTGAATATATATAATAAATGCATACCATTTTCTCTAAAATTCTCTTCACTATATGAACGTATGTATATATACATGCTTAGCTGAAAATGACAAAGGTATTAAAGAATCCTTAAGAATCAACAGAGAAATCCTGTGCTTGTACACTATGTTCATGTCAAAAAGAGATATGGATTTCACAATTGTAAAACACTTGGTAAATATTGGCAAATTGGAAGTTCCACATGATTCACTGTCACCATCACCTATCGCTGTGCATAGTGATCATTACTCTGGGACGAAAAAACGTAAGTCCTTTCCAGTTAGAACAGTTAATATTCACCCAGGAGGCTCTGTTAATGCTGTTACTGTGACCAAAAGAGAGTTTTATTTTTTTTCAATGGAAGTACAAGGATTCCCTGGACAGACTTGTCAAACCTTTGAAAACATGCGAAATTTTATTTTGTTTATGCAGGTATTAAAACAGATGTGTAAACAGAAATACTGACATTATTATAAGAAAACATGAAATACCTTTTATGATCTGCCCCTCAAGAATTCTTTGTAATAATATTTCAAAACAGAAAATTTGCTTTTATGGTTATATTTAATAAGTACTTAATATTTATGAAAGCATGTCATAATGTAGGACTATAAGTCTAAATTGAATTACACATTCATTTTTAAAAGTTTCAACATGCAACAAAAATAAATCAATCACTTTGATTTTACACAATAAGGGAATGTGAATTTCTTTCTTTATTTATTTATTTATTATCATTATTTTAAATTACATTATGAAAAATATGAGGTCCCATTCAACCCCACTGCCCCCGCCCCCCACTCCCCCCACAGCAACACTCTCTCCCATCATCATGACACATCCATTGCACTTGGTAAGTTCATCTCTGAGCATCACTGCACCCCATAGTCAATGGTCCACATCATAGCCCAGACTCTCTCACGTTCCATCCAGTGGGCCCTGGGGGGATCTATAATGTCCCGTAATTGTCCATGAAGCACTATCCAGGACAACTCCACGTCCCGAAAACGCCTCCACATCTCATCTCTTCCTCCCGTTCCCCACACCCAGCAGCCACCATGGCTACCGTTCCCACACCCATTCCACATTTTCTCTGTGGACATTGGATTGGTTGTGTCCATTGCACATCTATGTCATGTGAGGGCTTAGATTCCATATGGGTACTGGATGCACTCCTCCCGCTTCCAGTTGTAGACACTCTAGGCTCCATGTTGTGGTGGTTGACCTTCTTCAACTCCATGTTAGCTGAGTGGAGTAAGTCCAATAAATCAAAGTGTAGGAGCTGAAGTCTGTTGAGGCTCTGGGCCTGGGTGTCATATTATCAGTCCAGAGATTCAAATCCCCTACATTTATCTTAAACCCAGCACCGACTACAATTCCAATAAAGTAGCATGCAAGTCTTGTGAAAAGAGATCCCCTCTGAGTCCAATTCCATCACGCAGAAACACCAGCTCCAAAGAAGGGCTATCTGTCATGGCAGTGAACCCCTTCTGCCATGACCATAGAACCCGTGGGTCTCTTTATCCCTCAAAAGAACCAATATCTGGGGTTGTATCTACCTTATCTGTCTCTTAGACTCTGTTCAGTTGTACATAGGGGTATTCCTTCTGACAACCTCCAGACTCTTTTTCAGAGACTCACAGCCTTATAATCTCATTTCTCCTTTCCATTTCCCCCTTACATTAGGTCAAACAGCTTCCTGAAGTCATGTTATTATACGTAGACAGGTATATTCTGCTGTTCCGCATTGAATCTTTAATTCAAGGTCATTTTCTAGTTGCTTCTTCAGCTGGTATGTGGTAGTGATCCCTCGGTACCAGGGAGGCTCATCCCCGGGTGTCGTGTCCCACGCTGGGGGGAATGCATCACATCTACATGCTGAGTTTGGCTGTGAGAGTGGCCACATTTGAGTAACATGAAGGCTATCAGGAGGAAACCCCCAGGCACAATGCTACTCTAGGCCTTGTTCTTATTGCAGGTGTAACCATTAGTATCACGAGCCCACTGTTGGGCCCTCCTTCCTTCCTGGTTCTTGCCGTTGCACCTGGAGGATTGCCGCTGCTCTCCCAGGGCCCACAACAGTGACCCCCCAGCCAGGAGCCCAGTACCCCCCCAGCTGTTGTTTTTGTTTCCACTATGAGTATATATAGACATTACCATATACCCTGGGCATATGCCCTGTATAACTCCCTGTCAACCATATATATCCTGTCAATAACATCCCATATCAGTGGGAATGTGAATTTCATTATGAGCCAAACCCAGCCTGAATTTTAGGAAAATGTTTCATGCTAATGTAATCAAAATATAATAACTGAAGGACTGCCATTGACATAACAGCTATCAAACTAGGCAAGAAATCACCTCCCTCAACCCCCAATTTTCATCCTTGAATTCAAGTGTCACTTACTTTTTAAAATAATTGTACTTGTGATCTTTCTCCTGCTAATTCAAGTTTTATTGTTGGGTTCTAATTTGCTTAATTATATATTATAGCATTGGATGCTTGTATATATCAAAGTAATTGAAAGAGCCTCATAATCAATTTCTGGAAAGGAAATAAAGGCAATTTATAGTAAATGTCCAACTTAGGTAATAACAACAGGACAAATTATTTTTCTATTTCTTGCAATCAAAGATTTTGGTATTTTTATTTTATGTATGAAACTCTATTTTTGAGAGATATGTATTGTTTAGTTCAAGTTAGACTGTATAAAAGAACGCACTTAGGAAAAAAATTAAATACATAAAATATAAGAGCTTAATTCACAACCATACTGTATTAGTCAGCCAAAGGGGTCCTAATGCAAAATACCAGAAATTGGTTGGTTTTTATACATGGTATTTATTTGGGGTACAAGCTTTCAGATACCAGGCCATAAAACATAAGTTACTTCCCTCACCAAACTCTATTTTCACTTGTTGGAGCAAGATGGTTCAGTCTTCTGGGGTTCCTCCATTCCAGGGTCTTCCTTCTCTCTGGGTTCAGAGTTCCTCCCTTCTCTTTCTTTTAAGACCTTACTTCCTGGGCTCCAGCTTAAGGCTCCAGCATCAAACTCCAACATCAAAATCCCCCACCTCTGTCTTTTGCCATGCCTTTTTTCTGTGAATCCAAAACCACCAAAGGATGAGGACTCCATGCCCTACTGACACAAGAGGTTTGCTTGATTAAGTTACTTAATCAATAAACCTCTGAATCCCATATAATCTCATATGCCCAAAGGAAAAGACCAGTTTACAAACATAATCCATTATTTCTTTTGGGAATTCATCAATAATATCAAACTCTTAGAAATACTTAAATGATTTATTTTAATTAAGAGCTTAAGACTATTTTGTGAACTAACAATTTCCTTTTTTATAAAGGAAATACAAGTGCTCTTAGACAGAAGTACTAATAAGTAATTTTCCTTTCATTATGTCAAATAAACATATCTGTGGAAAAAAACAGTATTTGATCTTCAAATTTTAATAATATATTATTTAAAGTTATTTTTAAACCACTTGAATAGAATCAAAGTTTAATCTAATATAAACTTTGAATGCACTGCAAAAGTTTGTTTTGTATATCCTCATGAAACTGAAGGATACTAGACTCAGGTAATAAAAGAAATTTTCATTTCATTATACCTGAAACCAAAATCAAACAAAAAAACTTGAACCCTTAACCCCCAAAATCATTTTCTAAGCATCTATTCACAGTAGTAATCATGTTCTTTATATCTCAGAGATATTAGTTATTTATTAGACATTTGACTTACAAATATTTTCCCCCAGTTTATAACTGGTGTTTTCCCTTCCTAAAAGAGTTTCTGCAGAGCAAATGTTTTAAAGTTTTATGAAGTCTAATTTGTCAGTATTTCATTTTATGTATCATATCTAAAAATGATTTACCAAGTCCTAGATCCCAAATATTTTCTTCTGTTTTTTTAAAAAGGTTTATAATTTTATCTTTTGTACTTAGGTCCATGACCCATTTTGAGTGGATTTTTGCACAAGGTGTGAGATTTATGTCTATTTTCTCTTTCATTGTCTATTGCTACAGCCATATTTCTTAGAAAATATGTATTACTTTTGAGAATACAGAGAGAAAGATTTGTCAAAAATATTTCTTCTGTATGCACCAGCTTCTAATCTTCCAAGAGGTGTTAGGTTTCAGTGAATTTAGTATCTACAATTATTGAAGCACTTTGACATTGGCAGAAATGAAAACAGCACTATTAAGATTTAACTATGTGGAACGTTACAGATTTCAGATCTACTTTTTAAAATTTCAAGACCAGGATTGGATTAATGGACTCTGTTGCCATAAGTTAATTTTCTCTTTTGGTATGTTTTTTAGACATTTTCTACCACTGAAACACCAATGCATATGTAACAACAACAACAACAAAAAAAACAATAAACAAAAAATCCCCTTCTGGTTAGTGTTTATCCTGTTAACTAAAAAGTCAATGAAACTTAAGAAAAGAGAATTTTCTATTCTTTGCTAAAATCGTATGCAAAAAGAGCAACTTTTCAAGTAGGTAACCTGATCTTGTGCATAAAGGGTTAAACTCAGGG
The DNA here is from genome assembly GCF_030445035.2 of Dasypus novemcinctus. NCBI lineage: Eukaryota > Metazoa > Chordata > Mammalia > Cingulata > Dasypodidae > Dasypus > Dasypus novemcinctus. The sequence continues at coordinate 51,689,357 of NC_080695.1, read as the reverse complement.
CAAGCATGAAGAAGAGTAAGAGTAAGAGTTGATCACTCTTCTACTGAGATTCAAGCTTCCATCTACATTTGAACAGCTAAAGATTTAAATCTCTGTGAAATATACTTAACTGGCACATTGAAAATTATAGGTTGAAATGAAGGGAGTAGAAGAATCATGAGTAGAGGAATTATAAATTAGTACAACTATGTTATATTAGAAAATAGATTTTCACATATTCCCACATAGAGCTTACTGAAGGGGTGCAACCTATAAAATGATGGTAAGTTGCTATTGTGGTTGTTTCTTTTTTGTGGGAGGAAGAACTTGCAATATGTAAAGATAGGAGTTTCAGGGGTTCAGAAGGGAGTCTGGGAATAAATAGGTAGAACAGGGCATATTTGGGGCAGTGAGACTGTTTTGCATAATACTGCAATGACAGAAGACATTATACATTTTTCAAGGCCTATGAAACTGTAAAGCACAAAGTGTAAATCATAATATAAATGCAACTTTTTCAATATTGGTTCATCAATTGTAACAAATGTACCATAATAATATAGGAGGTCAATAATAGAGATAATTAGGTTTGTGGATGTGGGATGGGGGATTATACGGGAATACCTTATACTTTCAGTGTAATTTTTCTGTAAATGTGAATCTGAAATTCTCTAAAAATAATGTTCAAAAAAGAAAGACTTGGAGGACAACCACCAAAATGAAGACAGAGTAAGGTGCTCCTAGAGCCACCTTCTGCCACAGGGCACTTAGTAACACCCAGAGCTCTCTGGAGCTAGCTGATGCACCTGTTTGGGGGCTCCAGGAGGCCATATCCTTGAAGGAATGGAAGGAGGGGACTGCCCATCTGCAGAGAAGACTCAAAGTAGACCAATCCACACCAGGGTGGCCAGTGCCCATCCTCCACTGGAGGTGTGAGATGCCTCAGGAGGGGTTCTGAGGCTGGAATTGAAAGTTCCACTTCCCAAAAAGGATGAAGTTCCACTTTCTCCCAAAAGGAGGAAGAGACACTTGGTCAAAACTTCAGCTAATGATGGATGGGCCAGAGTATAATCTTAAAAACAGCTAAAGTTTGAGCCTGTCCAAGTCAGAAAGGCCAGTGGCTGCCATCTTAACTCCGCACATGGTAGGAAGGGAAACGGGGCGCACTGAAAATCCCAGTGCTCTTAGGGAAAGGTTTCTTTCCATCCAGATTAGATTGCAGCTCTTTCCTAAGCCCCAGCCCCACCTCCCATAGGGAATAAGCTAGGGAAACATGTGCCAGCCTCTCTGGGAAAATACCAGCCAAGCCATTGAGGCTGGTGATCATTCTACTTTGGCAGTGTAAGCTGCCCCAGAAGCTGTCTGTGCCTGGAATTGGAAGTTCCATTTCCCAAAAACAGGGGAGGAGCGGACAGTTGCCCACCAATTTCAGCTATTAATTGGAGGATTTGGCTGGCTAAGATAGGACCCTGGGAAGAGCTGGGATGTGAATCTGTCCAAGTGGGAAAGAGGCTCATGGCTGTCGTTTTGACTCTGCCCCCAGGCTGAGGGGAAGCCGGGCTGTCCAAAAATCACAGTGATGGTAGGAACCATTTTCATTCACCCAGATTGGCCTGAAGTCCAGCCTAGGCCTCATCCCCACCTCTGGCAGGGGGATGGACGGTGGGCCCTGCACCAGTCTATCCAGATTAACTGCAGGTATATTTGGCTGGCAAAGACTGAATAATCAAAAGTCTATAGGAGCAACTGTGATCAGCTGTGACCTGCACTGCATAGATTGCTGCCCACATCTGCAACTCCATCCCCACCCTAGGCTGGGGTGAAAGGGAAATGAAGCTTCATCAGTCTCTCTGGGCAATTAGAGTCCAGGCCTGCACAACTGGGATTATTCCACACAGCTGTGACTCTGTCCCTACCCCTGGCAGAGGAGAGAGTTGGGAGAAGCTTCATTGGCCCATGTGATAATGAGGATGGCTTGATCCTCCAGAGCTTATAGCACCAACTACAGCCTTGGGTCCTACAACACAACCAGCAAGGGAGAAAGGGCAGGAAGCCCTAAACTAAAGGGCAAAACTACACCCAGAATAAATACTCTTATAAGCCAGATGCCAAGACACCAACAAAAAATTACAAGCCACACCAAGAAATGGGAAGATATGGCCCAGTTAAAGAAAGAAGATAAGCCTCCAGATGTCAAAAAGAAGTTGAGACAACTAATTACAGATGTTCACACAAATCTCCTTAATAAATTCAATGACATGGGTAAAGAGATTAAACATATTAAGAAGACATTGGATGAGCACAAAGAAGAATTTGAAAGTATACATAGAAAAATAGCACAACTTATAGGAATGAAAGATGCAGTAAGTGAAATTAAAAAAAATTGGATGCCTATAATAGCCAATTTGAAGAGGCAGTAGAAATGATTGGTGAGCTTGAAGAAATTACCTCTGAAAGTGAACATACAAAAGAACAGATGAAGAAAAGATTGGAAAAAAATTGAACAAGGTCTCGGGGAACTAAATGACAGGAACAGACATGCAAACATAGGTGTCCTGGGTGTCCCAGAAGGAGAAGAGAAGGGAAAAGGTTCAGAAGGAATATTTGAAAAATTAATGGTAGAAAATTTCCCAACTCTATTGAAGGACATAGATATCCATGTCCAAGAAGCACAGCGAAATTGCATCTGAGAAATCTGAATAGACAAACTCCAAGACACATACTAATCAGAATATCAGATGCTAAAGGCAAAGTGAGAATTCTGAGAAGAGCAAGAGAAAAGCAATGAATAACGTATAAGGGATACCGAATAAGACTAAATGCTGATTTCTCACCAAAAACTATGGATGCAAGACCGATGTGTGATATTTTTAAGAAACTACAAGAGAAAAACTGCCAGTCAAGTATCTTATATCCAGCAAGATGGTCTTTTATAAATGAGGACGAGTTTCGAATATTCACAGATATACAGAAACTGAGAGAATTTCTAAACAAGAGATGAGATTTTCAGGAAATTCTAAAGGGTGGACTAGAGTCTGAAAATAAAAGAAGGAGATAGAGGTCTAGAAGAGAGTCTGAAAATGAATATTACATCAATAAAAGTAACTAAAGATGTTCAAAAATGATGAAGATAAATTATGACAGATAAAACTCAAACAGTCAAGAAAAACTTAACCAAAGATGTAAAGCACTTGTATTCAGAAAACTACAGCTCAATGTGAAAAGCAATCCAAAAAGACCTAAATAACCAGAATACACTCCATGTTCATGGAGAGGAAGACTAAATATCATTAAGATGATATTCATTCTACTCAAAATGACAAAAAGATTCTGTGCAATACCAATAAAAACTCCACCAGTATTTTTTATAATTGAAAACATGATTATCAAATTTATTTGAAAGGGTAAGTGGTCCTGAATAGCCAGAAACATCATAAAATGGAAAGCAACCTCTCCTCTCCAGATTTTAAATTACCTAGCTATAGTGGTAAAAAACAGCATGGTACTGGCATAAAGACGGACACATAGACCAATGAAAACAAATTGTTGTTTCAGAAACAGACCCTCACATGTACGGTCAAGTGAATTTTGACTAGCCAGTCAAACCCACACAGCTCGGGCAGAACACTCCATTCAACAATTGGTGCTGCAAGACCTGGATATCCACAGTCAAAAGAAGCAAAGATGACCCCTATCTCACACCTTATCCAAAAATTATCTCAAAATGGATCAAAAAATCTAAACGTAAAAGTGATAACCATAAAGCTTCTGGAAGAAAGTATAGGAAAATAGCTTCAAGACCTGGTGGAAGGTGGTGGATTCCTAAAGGAGTTGAGAGGAGGACTGAGATGGACTACTGATGTTTAATGTATGTAAAAGTTTTAATTAGCTCTACTGTAAAAGTGTGGTAATGTGTAGAGTGGATGGTAGCACATAGTAACAGCTAGTTTATAAATGGGGATGTGGCCGAAAATGGTAGTCTAGGTATGTAAATGCCAATTGACCGAATGCTAGAGAATATTGTAGGAATACAATAGCACAGTAAACCAAGAGGTGGATAAGAATTGTGATTGATGGCATAGATGCAAAAGTGTCCTTTTTTAGCTAGAAAAAATGTACATCATTATTCCAGGGTGGGGGGAATGCGGAGAAGCAAGGGAAAGATACAACTGAAGTGACCTATGGACTGTGGTTAGCAGCAATAATATAATATATTATTCTTGCATCAATGCCAAAGATATATTGTGCTGATAATGGGCAGTATGAAAAACGTGTGCCAAATGTACACTATGGACATGGTAACAATCAGATGATATTATATTATTCATAACAAAAGTTCCACCACAGGGCGGTGTGTTCATAGAGGGCTGTTGATTGGGAATTCTGCACTTGTGCATGATTGTTTTATAAGTTTACAACCTCTGTCATAGAAAATATATTAAAAAATAATAATAGGGTAAGTTGGGGGGAAGACACCAAATATAAGCACTATAATTAATAGTAAGATTTTGACAATATTCTTTCCTATTTTGTAACAAACATCACACAACAGTGCAAGGTGTTGGTGGGAGGACCCTGTCTGATGTTATGCATGTTTGCTTTATAAGTTCACAACAATTTACTATTAGTAGGAATATTTTGACAATGCACTTTAATCATTACTTTAAAAGGTTTAACAACAATCATAGGTATTAGTGGTAGGTTGAGGTGTGAGTCCTGTATGACGTTATACATTATATAAGTTGGTTTTGTAAGTTCACAACTATTACTGTATACTTCTCCTTCATGTATGTTTATGTATGAGTGATATACGTCAATAATTTTTTTGAAAAAAGAGTTGAATTCAAGGTGAGGACTCTGATAAATACCTGTTGAATTCTCTTAAATCAAGAACATTGATTATAAGGAAATAATACCTTTCATATACCTAGAGCATAAGGAAAATGTCATATAAATTCAAAGAGTTATTGTATAATTTTTGTTTTGTACCAGGGTTCAGCAAACCTTTCCGATAATGAGCCATATAGTAAACATGTCAGGCTTTTGGGGATCTATCTTCTTTGTTGCAATTTGTCAACACTGCCACTGTAGTGCCAAAGTAGCCATCTACAATACATAATGCATGACTGTGCTCTGTTCCAATAAAATCATAGAACACTGAAATTTGAATTCACCAGATATGAAATTGTAATATTTTTCAATTACTTTAAAATGTACAAAACCATTTTTATCTTGTGGGCTGGCTGCATTTTGCCAGCCCCTGTTTTAGATGCTTAAGAGAAAATCAATCAGTTGATATTGTAATATTTACATCTTACTCATCAGTTCAATAAATTTCAGAATGGGATTACAACTCCAGTATCTCACTTACGTATGCACAAACTTTTCAAGTATGAGTTGAAGACGTCCCAGGAGAAAAGGCAAATGATGTTTAAATTAACTGATCACTGTAGTAGGGTTGTAATCTCACTTTAAATTACCTGCTATAGACGAAGAAAATCTAAGATTGACAAGTCTAATTCTTCTGAGTACAAAAAATCTCTATGCTAATCTCTAGGCAGAGCTGGAGGAGCGTGGGGACGGGCGCGCTCCAAGGGGCGGCGCGCGGGGCTGGAGGCGGCGGGCGGCGAGAGGCCAGGGGGGCGCTGGGCCCACGAAGGCGGCGACGAACGGGTTAGTTGTTAGTCAGTGTCAGTCAGTGGCAGCTGGTCGGGGCAGCCGCGGTCACCAGGAAAGGACTGGTCCCCCGGCGATAGTGGACCCTGGGCGGCGGGAGCGCCCCCAGGGCGGGCGGGGCTGTCCGCGTTCCCCGCTCCCTTCTCACGCGCTGGCTGTTGGGACCGGCGTCTCCGCGGTGAGGGCTCTGACCCGCGGGACTCTGGGCCAGGCAGCGCGGGGGCTCGGTGGCGCCGCTGCAGGGGCTCGGGCGGCCAGTGCGTCCTGCCCCGCGGGGTCTCTCGGGCGGAGGCCGCCCCCCACCCTGCCGCCCCCTCGCCCCCCGGCGCCGCGCACCCCTTCCGGCCCCGGCGCCTCTCCCGGGCAGTTGGCGGCCGCCAGCGCCCCCCGGAGAAAGGAAAGTTGGGACCTGGCGGCGATGGACGCCCCGAGGGCTGGTGGCTGCAGGGAAAGTGGAGCCTGAGGCGCTAGACGCGGGGCGGCTGGGGCAGGAGGGCGCCTCTCGCTCCCGCCAAGTCTCCTCGGTCCTCCCGCTCCCCAGCCCCGGTGACCCTGGGCCTGCTCGCTTCTCTCTGCGGCTGGGAAGCCCCTACCGTGCGGGTTCGCGGTGTGGTTTGGGGGTTTTGAGTGGTTCCGTTGACTTGTTTGTTTCTCCTTTGCTCTTTGACTCATTGTCCTTGCAAATTTTCTTTCTAATCTCCAGGAGGACTTATCCAAAATCTTCCTTCGCGTGCTTCTGAGAGCAACAGGAAAAATGACCTCTCCCTTCTTTAAATAAATGTTACTTTCTTGCAAAAAAGACAAAGAGTATTTGCTTCTGTGTGTCCCAGTCAAAAAATTTTCTTCCAAGAAGCTTTACTTCCCAAATGTTTTTCTCAGAACCCACATTTCCCGCAAATACAGAAATGATTGCTGATCAATCATAATTTCACATAGTGAACCAATTTTTGTACAAAAAAAAAATTTAATTTAAGAAGAGTATCTTTATGAAAGTTTTTTTGTAGCCTTCTCTGTATAATCCTTTTCTAAAGAGGAAAATAGAAGATATTGTCTTTGAACTGTAATTTCTATATATCTATCTCAATGTAGTAGAGTTATGGATATGCACAGGCTGTGGATATGGATGTAGATGTGAGATATAAATGTAGACATAGACACACACATGTTGCAGTGACTCTGTGTGCTGATAGGGTAGACCGTCGCCATGGCACTGAGCTCCTGAAGTGTTAATGTTGAAGACATCAACTTTGGTGGTGAGACTCATAGTTGAAAGACTGAGCTAATGTTGTTGATTAATTTGGCAGATTAGATAGAACAGTAGGCATAGAAAAGAATGGGTGAGATTAAAGCAGGTTCAATAGATGAGTGAAACCTCAAGGGACATGTCCTTTTATCCACAAAGTTGTAGATCAGTCTAAAAGAAACAATAATGCATTGGGAGAAGGGAATAATCAGCAACTTTCACTTGGGATGGCTGCAAGATAGGGTATTTGGACACAATATTGTGCATTGCTTCACCAACCAATTCTTTATATAAAAGTTGTACTCTGTCATTTATAATCTACCTCATAATATACTAGCTTTTATGATACCTATATTTTGTATTTACTTTTGGTTTGTTTTTAACTTGGTTCATAAAAACATAATGATTTTGCATGTGTCACTTATTGGATGCTTGTCTTCCATGTCTATGCCTCTCTTGGATTGCACAAATACTGCGGCAGCACCAGTCATTATATATTACGAGTCACTTTCTTATTAAATTGTGTGCTGCTTTAAAGTACCTTCTGCAAATAGATCTTGGCTGAGATAAATGCAAAACTGAATATATGGATAACTAATATCTATAAAGAGATACTTTACATTTAAAAATAATTCATTCAAAAATTCTCTATACTTGAAATTTTTGTTATTTCACTTTAAAACCTTTTATTTAAAGAAAAACTTACCTACTCTAATTCATTTCACAAATCATTGAGTGCCTGTTCTGGGCTAAACACCATATACACAGCTTAGACAAGATAATGAATGTTCTGACTTTCAGTCTAGTAGGGAAACAGAAATTGTGTAAATATTGCTGGACAGAAAAATAGAGTAATGGATTCTAAAGGGAAAATGAAAAGTTTAATGTATTATACAGTTTCTGAGTGAATGGCTTTTTTAATGGTCATGAAAAGCCCTTCAGATATGTTGACATTTGAGGGTGACTCAAATAACTGGTGTTTCTGGCCTTGCGAAGATCAGAGAAGGGATTGATTCAGGGAAAGGTGCAGTTAGTGATGAATTCTAAAGAGGAATTTATTGACTTCAAGGGAAGAACGAGAAGACAAGGAGATAGGCAGGGGCCTTATCATGAATGACCACCGGAACCTGAGTGTGGATTTGGGGTATTATGCTAGGGTGATAGGAACCCACTAAAGGTTTAGAGTTAGGGCAATAACATGAACTGATTTATATTTTAAAAAAAGCATTGTTGACGTGAACTAGAGAATGGATTGTGCAGGGGAAAAGACAAGAAAGGCATCGTAAGGGTGTTTCAGAGCACGGTGTGGTGATCATGCTGGAGGCCAGTGATGAAGTGGGGCGTGCTTTACAGGTCATGTGGCAGGGCGTGCCAAAGGATGTTTGCTGTAGGAAAGGAGAGACTCAGGAGTAAGTATTAGGATTTTGGTGGAGCAACTAGGCAGACAGTGGTAGCATTTACAGAGATGGAAATACAGTTAGTAACTCAATGAAATTCCTGTTCTGCTTCACCAATTCAAAATAGTGCTATGGCCACTCCCTCCTCCAGACTCCTCAATTGTTCTTCTGAAATATCTTCCCATCCTTATTCCTGCTCTTATATGAATAAAATCCAGAATCTCCCTCTCAAGATTCTTCACCTTTCTCTTGAAATGTGCAAGAAATAAAACTCATGGCTTACACAGTCCAAAATTTTGAATACCCTGGCAGGAGTAGGGGTTCGTATGTAGGCACTGTAAATTTATTTCTCGAATATCATCAGTTACCACTTGCTGCCACATCATACAGCTGTTAAAGATTTCTTAAGCATCCTTCTGTTACTATCATGAACTGATGATGCTCAAAGCTTGGATTTACAGTTCGTTTGACTTCACATCACCAGCTCAATCCTCCTGAGTCCTAAAGGGCTGATTTTCTCAACAATGTTCAGGGTTGAATTAAGCCTCCTCCAAAATACTTCAGCCCTGGCTGAGCAGCCTCAAATTCATCCCACCACCATAATTTCCCTTTGGAGGAGCTGACCTGGTCAGAGGCCACCCAGACGTATTTCTCGACCTCAGGGTCATATGCACCTGGACTGGAATTTCATTCTCTTTTTTTCACAAAAGGGCCCTTTTCAAAATTCACTTCTGTAAATATAAAAGCTATTATGAACAGCCTGTCTCTCTTAAAACAGAAATATTAAGTTACATCTTTCCCCCCAGCCAAATCAAGTTATACTGCATGATTCTGAGAATACCACTAATAAAAAGAAATAGTTTCACAGGTTACCAAAAAAAAAAAGAAGTATCTCACCAGTCCCCTAACATAATCTCCACCTAACCAACACTCTTGTACACATTAAAGCCTCATCCTAAATATAATAGTGTTCTCTAACATGTTGAATGATACAAGGTATATTTATGAGGTCATGTTGTAATCTAAGAATTAAATATATCTACTTGTGTATATTGTATATTGGTGTCACTCTTGGTATTTTTCTGTATGTACAGAGAACGTTTGATCTATGCCATACAGAGTAAATGTAGAGGCTTTCAAATATTTGTGCAGTAAGAAAACAGGAACTTTGTGCATTTATTAGGACGTGGCCCAAATTCTTGTTGTTTATTTTGGTAAAATATAAAAGAATACATATATCGGGGGTCCCTAGTGTCATAAACATTATCTGATTGAAAAGAAATTTGTGTTTATCGCAGCTTCTTATCGTACTATAATTTTGTAGTATCATAGCTGCCTATTATAAACAGAAGGCCAGCTCCATTGCTCTTATGTATTGTGCATGCTCTAGGTTTGGGTTGCTCAAAATTGACTGAAATGGTTCTGGATTCAAGTGGACAAATAGTGTGGACATTCCCTTAGATACTAATGAATGTACAGCAAGTGTCTTTACGACTTGAAGTGTTCCAGGGAAGCCCTGTGGGAAATTCATAAACAATATTCATCACCTGAGGAACAATGTTTTCTTTTTCTAAGGCAATAGAAGGATAAAATTGATGCAATGAAAAATAATGTTTTCTTCTTTAAGACAAGAAGCTAGAGATTCAGAGCACCAAAATCCCATTTAAGGAAACATATTTAAGAGAAAAATGAGTTAAAAAATGTTTGTTGTGGGGCAGAAAAGGATACAATCATATGAGAGAAATGAGTACATGCTCATCAGTAACTTTGTCATAACCTTGAAGGTGAAAAAGCATCTTCTGATCCCAACTTAATGTCTTTGGTTGATGGTGTTTTTATTAGTCTTAGAATGAACTTTATTGCCTCGACCAAGCACTATCTTCCACAATTAAAAACTAAAGAAAATAAAATGAAATTTATTCCAGCAACCTAATCATGGTATTTCCTACTGGATTGTTAAAAATTGTTTTCCCACTCAAGCCTTCTTCTTGCTTTTTAAATCCAATTCACTTAAATCTAGGAACTTCTTTATTTTATTTCATAATTTCACAAGAAAGAAGTCAGGGATTAGGGTTCATTTCAACTCCACAGAGACTTAGTGATTGATTTATTGATCACCCCAAATAATCTTTGTAGATATACAAAAGCAAATATATGCATACTCTATAAACACATACATATATACACAACCATTGTGCTGTACCTCACATTTTCATATAATTGATATAAGCTTTGGCTAGTTATGTAGATGCAGTATTTCTGTTTATTATGGAACATTGCCATCCTGAATACATAACTTTTTAATAGTGTGCTCTATTATTACAGATATTCCAAATTAAAATGTGGTATGGAAGTAGCAGTTGTACTTTCAAAATGTGTAAAACTGCATACTAGTAAAGGACATATAACCATTTCAATATGTTAGTGTGTCATTCATTAATATTCTGTGGATCTTTGTTTTGCAGAGTTTTAACAGGTTTTCTGGTGAAAATATGCTTCTAATCACATAAATATAGGGTCCCCTGGATTAAACAATGAAAATAAATGGTTTCTTTCCCATAGGACTTCTCTGAACCTTTAGTCTTTAATGTGCAAAGTAAATCATGACTAGGGAGCCAGAATATGCACTATTTACCAAACTTATTGGAACAGATACCTATTAGTAACTGTCAGAAAGATTGTACAGGACTAGTTTTTGAAAGACTGATATCAATTGAATTTTTTTTCCATGTGAAAATCTGTGCACCTTTTGTACAGTTTCTTTACTGGGTATTATGCATCTTGCTTTTATTGTATGTTGAACAAAAATTTGTGAAAGGGAAATAATTTTATTAAAAATTCTTGGCCTTTAAAATTAGTAGACTCAAGTCCATGCTGATCTTCTTGGCTTACTTTCTGAACTTTACTTCTTAATTTATTTTAATACTACATAAAACTGTGACAGAAACTGTTACCTGAAAATGTGTACTTAATCATGCATGTGGCCACTTTTCTGATGGAAATATGAAATTTGTTTTAAGGATGTGATATGGGGATCAATGAACAAGATTGTATATAGTAGGGTTTTCTTATGATGTTATCTAAATCCCAGAGGAATCTCAGTGAGGATAAAGCATAGGTAGGTCTTAGATTCTTACGAAATTTACTCAAACAGAAATTCAAGAAAACTTGTAAAATACTGGTTTAATGCCATTGCTTTTGTGGTGCCTGGATTATTGCTGCTATGAGTTATGATTCTGGAGATTGTAGTCTGTGGTTATTCTTCTGTAATATAAACATTGTTTATGAGTGTGACATTTATGGCAATCTAACTATAAACTGTGTATCTTCTAATCTTATCTCCTCTTCACTGCTATACTAGTGTTTTGGAATGATATGCTTGACTTCCTAACTTTTCTGTCCTCTCATCTTTGCTGTTGATGGGAGAAGAGGGTAAAACTTTAAAAATTCTTTTTCAAGTGACTTATTTCTTATTTACTGCTCTTTCCTATTGGAAAAAAAAAAACTACTTTGAGTCCCAAACACTTCCTTTATTCTTAATCTCCACGGGGTACATTATTTCCGAAGGGAATTCCTCTACTAAAAACACTAATATTGATAAAAACAATGATAAAGATGGCAAATAGGATGTATTAGACATTATGCTGTGGGATTAAGAAATAACTGTGAGTGAGGAGCTTCAATTTCCTGTATTATAGTAAAATAAATATTTGAAAGTAATCCACTATAAATATACTAAAGGAATATGATAAGATTTATTTTTAACCTTTTAAAATGCATCAGTGAGCCTGCAAGAAAGTGGAGAATCTTCAGAGCCCTCCACATGATGTGAAAGTTGAAGTACAGAGTGCTAATGGAAGCTCAGAAGCTGGCTTTGTCTTGAGGGCATCTGTTGATCCTAGGTGACATTCATCTCTCATTTAGAGAGTCCTATAAGGCTCATGGAGTGGTAAACAAATTCTAAGATCTTTCCAATATTGAAAAGAAAACATGAAGGTGAGCAGATGTCGCTTAAGCAGTTAAGCACCTGCTTCCCACATGGGTGGTCCCGGGTTTGGTTCCTGATGCGTCCTAAAAAGAAGAAAAAAAACAAACAAACAAACCAAACAACAAGCACACAAATGAAAAAAAAACCACTATAGGAAGTCGATGTGGTAGAGTGCATGAGCGCTGCCTTGCCATATACAAGGTCCCAGGTTCAATCACCATCCCTGGTACCTCAAAACAAGGAGAAGGAAAAGGAAAAGGAAAAGAAGTCATCATATGGCTACAATTTCAAAGATTTCTATATTTAGTGTAAGGAGAATGAAACAAACACATGAATTTGCCTCACAGAGTGAACAGACACCAAGAAAACATAAGATCTCTGGATGACACTGATGGATATAACGTATGAATAAACTCATAATCAAAAGCAGGTTAAATCTGGCCTAAAGACAAATTCACAATGTCTTTGTGGTCTAAATTGCCTCAAACTGAGAATTTCTTTTAAATATGTCAAATGCTGCCAGTGTTCCAGGCACATGGGAAAATAAAATGCAGATGATCTCTTGAAGAAAGTACCTTCAAAGCAGACCTCAAATAAATAGCATAGCAAAACTCTGAGGAAGAGAATTTCAATTTAAAACATCACAAACCACTTATTTACATTTGATATTATAATTATTATCAGATTCAATTTATGAATATGTTTAATGTGTTTAAAAATGAAAGAAATATGAATATGAAACAACATATGAAGGACCAAGTATATTTGAAAAAATCCATTATAACTAAGATAAAAGCACAATAATGAGTACGCTAAATGACAGGTTTTAAAAAATTTGATACTGAGGAAGAGAGGGTTATGGAAGTTAATACTCAAAAAATTACCCAGAAGTCAGACGAAAGATAAAAAATAATGAAAGGAAAGTTAAGATATGGTGCATAGATACATTTCTCAGATTCAAATTCCAGAAGACAGGAACAGGGAGAATGGAAGAGGAGTGATATTCAATATTATAATGGCAATATCTCCATATTCAAGATTCCCAAGAAATCCCACGGAGGACTATTGAAGGGAAATTCATACATAGGCTATTGTGGAACTTTACAACTTCAAAGACAGAAAGATGACATGAACAAGTGTCAGCCTGAGGGATAGCAGAACATTGTCATCCAGAAATAGTATAATTATACCTTTACAGTATTGAGAAAAAAACAACTATCAACTCAGAAATTTAAACATTAGGATTAAAGGATGATTAAATGTTCTTTGGACAAAATGAAAAAAACAACTTGAGAGAGTTTTCCACCAGAGACCTTGCTTGTATCAGTCAGTCTCACTGCATAACAAACCACTCCAAAACTTTGAACATAATGTGAGTGAACTGAAACAACACTATTTTAGAGCACAGATGTGAATATTGACTCTTACACTTTTGAGGGTCTGTTTGAAGATTCAGGTCTTCAGGTTTACGGAGGCAATTCTGCTTCATGTGCTTCTTACTCTTCTAAGATCTGCAGGCATGTCCTTATCATGCTTATAGCAGAAAGGTAGGGAGGTCGGGCTTTTACACAAGGTCAAGCCTTTGTTTGTATCACCCCTAATAATATCTCATTGGCAACAGAAGTCACATGTTCAAACCCAATACCAAAAGGCCTAGTCTCCATCCATAGTAAAAGGGGAAAGGAATCAAATACTTGATAAACAATTACCCAACCATCACACATCCTCACTTTAGGTAATTTTCAAGAAAATTTTTTAGGATATAGGAAAATTATCCCTGTGGAAATTTATTAGATAATGATAATAATATTGTTAAATGTGTGGGTAAATATAAACAACCATGAACTGTATAAAGTTAAAATACTGTTTAATCTATTTGGTATACAAAACAAAATAATGATTATGTCTACTTTATAGGGTTTAAGAAACAACATGTAAAATACTTGACAGCCATAATGTAAGTCAGAGGGAACAATCAATATTAAGATGTTCTAAGGTTCTGGAGAGGAAAGTAAGAATATTAGACTTAAATACATGCTAAAATTTCTTGGGAACCCACTAAAATAAAAGAATGGGAAAATAAAAATTGATCAATAGAAAAAGAAGGTAAGAAAACAAGGGGAACACTTAGAAACCACAATTTAAGATGGTAGAGTTAAATTCAAATATAGCAGTAAGTCTATTAAATATGACTATACTCTGCCCAATTAAAATTAAGATAAGGTAATTATTTAATTATTATTGAATTAAAAAACAATCCAACTACAGGCTGTTTGGAACTGATATCCTAAAACATGAATACAGATAGTTTAAAAGACCAAATGTATACTAGTAATATGTACAAGAATTTTCATAGCAGCATTTTTTGTCAGAGCAAAAAAATGCAAATGACTCAAATATTCAACACATGTATGGGTGAACTGTGTTATATTCACCTTCAGAAAACCGTACAAAAATGAAAATGATGATATCAAAGCATCATCACTCTCAGAAACATAGTATTAAGAAAAAAAAAAAACAAACCAAGCCATTGGAGAACAAATAATATTTCATTTATATAATTCATGATCTCATTCATTTAAATTCAAAAGGGGGTAAACATATATGTTTACTATGGGAATTCATCTATATATGGTAGTTATGTAAAGAAGCCAGTGAATGATAAACATGAATTCATCAGAATAGTAATTACTTGGGGAGTGGAAGAAGAAGGTGAGATGCACAAGGGCCTACCAGAGGCTTCAAATGCATTGATCCTATTGTTTGTTATAGTGAGTGGTGATGACATTGATGCTCATTTTATTGTTTTATTGTGTTGTAGATACAGGCATATACATTTAAACATCTCATAAAAACCAAACAGGGGAGGAGGGAGGGCAAGATGGTGTCTGAGTGAGTGCACCTCATAGTCTCTCCTGCAAAGAAGTGGCTCAGTAGGGTTGGAGTCCTGCTAGACTGCACTGTTTTGGGTGTTTGCAGGGCAGGACATCGATTTGGTGGGACAGTGACAGAGGAGATTCTTTCAAGAGGTAGAATTTTGGGTCTCTTGCATGGAGGTCGGAGGTTGTGGGCGGGACCCTTCCCCCTGGGGCTGGCAATCCTGCAGCGGCAATTCCTGAAGGCTTTCTTGTGCTGGGGTGTTCCCAACCCCTGAGAGGGCTGTTTCTGGGGCTTGCAGGGCAGGAGGTGTCTGGATGTCAATTTGGTGAGACAGTAATGAAGGAGATTCTTGCAAGAGGTGGAATTTTGGGTTTCTGACACGGAGGTCAGAAGTTGTAGGTGGAACCCATCCCACTAGGGCTGGCAGCCCAGCTGCAGCGATCCAAAATCTTTGTTGTGTTCGGGTGCACCAAAACCCTTGGGGGCTGGCAGCCCAGCCGTGGTGATGCCTGAAATCTCTGTTGTGCTGCAGTGTTGCCAAACCTGGTGTTAACCGGATGCGTGGTTCCCAGGTCTGTGTCACCTAAACCCTGGTGGCCCATGCTCTGGAGACTCACACACCTTGAGCCTGCCGTATCACGGACTTCCCATCCCTGAATCCACCGTGTCCTGAGGTCTGTCTGAGGTTCTTGATTACCCTAGCCCTCCGCATTTGTTGTTGTTGTTGTTGTTTTGTTTTCTTTTTTTCTTTCTTTATCCCTGAGCTTGGAGGAATGTACCAGCTGACTTGGGGAGAGTCTGGGAAGAAAGGAGAGCCGAATCTTCTGAGAAAGCCCAATTTACCTAAATGTCCTGGGATAGGAAACTTGGTCTGGGAGAAGGTGGAATCAGAAAGTCAATTAGACCTCCTCTAGCACACTTAAGGGGAAGGGACTGTAGGACCTGCTATCCAAGCTTCCACTAGCATATTTGGGGTTTCTGGTGAAGTGTAGGTACACTCATTCTGGAAATTAAGAGTCATAGTCTTCTGTGTTGAGTTGGTTCAACAAGGACCTACTTGAATCTCCTACCCAACCTCTCAGGCATTTTTCCTGCAGCCCTGGGAGAGAGAGAAGTGAGGAATGGAAAGGGGAAGATCAGATCCCTAAGCATATTATCTAACTGCAAAGAGGACTCCTAGTTTGAAATCTTGGTTCTTTTTTTTTGTTTGTTTATGTGTTTGTTTGTTTCTGTCATGGTTGCTAATATTGCATTTTCTCCTGGTCTTTTCTCCGATTTTATCCCCCAAGGTACTTTTTCATTTATTTAGTTTTTTCCCTCTTTTTCTTGTTCTTGCTTGTTTCCCTCCTTTTTCTTTGCCCCCCCTTTTCTGTCTTTTTCTTCTTTTTTATTTTATTTACTTTATATAATAGGTGCTGCAAGGAGTGCTTCACATTTGCTGTGTTACCTCATTCTCCATTTCCTCTTTTCTGTGTGTATTGATTTTGACCACCTACGCTAACCCCCTTCCCCTACATCTTTCTATCCTCCATCATCTACTGTTTCTCTTACATTCCACCTCCCTTTCTTTGGCCCCCAAATTGTCTCACTTTTTATTTCTAATACCTTTGTTCTGTTTTCTGTCTTTTATCCATTTTGATATTATTATCTTTCTTTTCTCTTTCCCTCTCAAATGAAAACACTGGCCTTTTAATTCATACTATAATCCTCCCTATATTCAGTTGAATGTCTCATTATAGGTACTCTACTTACTGCTATTACTCTACACTACTTACATGAGTCTAATATCCACTCTCCTAGATTTCACATTGTTGCTCTGTTAACATATATTACCAATAATACTTTATACATTTTCTTTTCTTACTCACTTTGCTTTCCCTGGCACTACTATTCTCCTTCAAAGTGAACTTACCCAGCAACAAAAAAGTAAAGTAACAAGAACAAAGTGACAAATAGAAGACATAACACTTACATATGAACAACAACTAATTAATCCCCAAGACTAGGAATAGAAGCTAAGGAACTGATTAAACCCGTCAAGATAAAATGATGACCAGACAGCAACAAAAAACTACAAACCAAACTAATAATCAGGAAAACATGCTGAATCCAATGAACAAACTAAAAACCAGGAAGAGGAGCAGAACATCAGAGAAGTAATTAAAGATCTCAAAACATATTTTAGAGACGAACTTAATGAAGTAAAGGAAGAGATTAACAATATGAAGAAAACAATTGGAGAGGAAATTGTATGTATATGCAAAAAGGTAAGAGATATGATGGTGATGAATACCACAGTTCAAGAAATCAAAAATACACTCTCAGCAAAAAGCAGCAGATTAGAAGAGGCAGAGGAGAGAATTAGCAACATGGAAGACAGTACATCTGAAATCGTACAGGTAGTAGAACTGATAGATAAAAAGATAGAAAAAATGCAGCTAGTACTTAGGTTACCTGAATGACAATGCAAAACACACAAACATATGTATTATAGGCATCCCAGAAGGAGAAGAGAAGGGAAAGGGGACAGAAGAAGTGTTGGAGGAAATAATGGCTGAAAACTTCCCAAATCTACTGAGAGAGAGGGATGTACATGTCCAGGAAGCACAATGCACCCCAAACACCATAAATCGAACAGGCGTACCCCAAGACATATACTTGTCAAATTATCAAATGCTCAAGACAAAGAGAAAATTCTAAAAGCAGCAAGAGAAAAGAGAACCATCACATACAAGGGAGGCTCCATAAGATTAAGTGCTGATTTCTCATCTGAAACCATGGAGGCAAGAAGGCAGTGGTATGATATTGTTAAGGTACTAAAAGAAAAAAAAAAAATTCCAACCAAGAATAATCTACCCAGCTAAACAGTATTCAAAAATGACGGAGAGTTCAAAATATTCACAGATAAACAAAAATTCAAAGAGTATGCCAACAAGAACCCTGCCCTTCAAGAAAGGGAGTTCTGCAGGAAGAAAGAAAAAAACAGGAGAGGCAGAGTTGGAGGAGAGTGTGAGAGCAACAAAAAAGACAAAAAGAGAAGGAAAAAAAACAAAATATGACAAACAGAAGTCTAAACAAAATATGGCTAACATCGAAAATTCCTTGAAAGTAATTACACTGAATGTCAGTGGATTAAACTGACCTGTCAAACGATTCAGACTGGACGATTGGATAAGGAAAAATGACCCATCTATATGCTGTCTACAAGAAACACATCTTAGACCCAGAGATTCAATGAGGTTGAAAGTGAATGGCTGGAAAACAATCTTACAAGCAAACAATAACCAAAAAAAAGTAAGAGTAGCTATATTAATATCAGACAAAATAGACTTTAAATGTGAAACAATTGTGAGAGACAAAAATGGATACTACATATTAGTGAAGGGGATAATCTTTCAAGAAGAATGAACAATCATAAATATTTATGCTTCTAACAAGGGTGCCTCCAAATACGTGAGTCAAACACTGGAAAACTAAGTGAAAGAATAGATGCCTCTACAATTATAGTGGGAGTCTTTAAAATACCACTGTCAACTTTGGACAGACCATCTCAAAAGAGAATCAATACAGAAACAAAAACTTTGAAGAGTATATTAGAGGAGCTGGACCTAATAGACATATACAGGTCATTACACCTGAATACAGCAGGCTACACATTTTTCTCAAGTGCACATGGATCTCAAGTGCACATGGATCATTCTCCATATGCTAGGCCACAATGAAAGGCTCAATGAATTCAGAAAGATTGAAATCATGCAAAATATTTTTTTCTGATGACAGTAAATTGAAGCTGGAAATCTGCCAGGGCCAGACACCCAGATTTCCCAAGATATAGAAATTAAACAGCATACTTTAAAAAAAAAACAGCGGGTGAAAGAGGAAATCTCAAAAGAAATTAATAACTACCTTGAAAGTAATGAAATTGATAACATAACATGCCAAAACTTATGGGATGCAGCAAAAGCAGTACTGAGAAGGAAATTTATAGCCATAACTTCATACATCAAAAAGGAAGAAAGAGCAAAAATTGAAGAACTAACTGCCTATTTGGAGGAATTAGAAAAAAAAAAAAAACCAAACTAACCCCACAGGAAGAAGAAAGAAAAATATAACAAAGGTAAGAGCAGAACTAAATGAAATAGAAAATAAGAAAGCACTTGAAAAGGTAAAACCAAGAGCTGGTTCTTTGAGAAGATCAATGAAATTAACAAACCCTTAGCTCGACTAACAAAGAAAAAAGAGAAGGTTCAAATGCACAAAATAAGAAATGAGAAAAGAGATATCACCACTGACCCCACAGAAATAAAGACTATCGTAAGAGGATATTTTGAAAAACTATATTCCAACAAAAATGACAACTCAGAGGAAATGGACAAATTCCTAGAAACACATAAGCGGCCTCTATTGATGAAAGAAGAAATTGATGATCTCAACAAACCAATCACAAGTAAAGAGAAAGAATCAGTCATTAAAATCCTCCCAACTAAGAAGAACCCTGGGCCTGATGGCTTCACAGGTGAATTCTACAAAACATTCTGGAAAGAACTAACGCCAATCTTGCTGAAACTCTTCCAAAAAATCAAAGCAGGAGGAACATTACCTAACTCATTCTATGATGCCATCATTACCCTAGTACCAAAGCCAAACAAAGACACCACAAGAAAGGAAAATTACAGACCAATTTCTCTAATGAACCTAGATGCAAAAATCCTCAACAAAATACTTGCTAACCCTATCCAACAACACATTAAACAAATTATACACCATGACCAAGTGGGATTCATTCTAGGTATCCAAGGATGGTTCAACATAAGAAAATCAATCAATGTAGTACACCATATAAACAGATTGAAGGAAAAAAATCACATGATTATATCTATAGATGCAGAAAAAGCATTTGAAAAATACAGCAACCATTCTTGATAAAAACACTGCAAAAGATTAGAATACAAGAAAATTTTCTGAATATGATAAAGACTATATATGAAAAACCCACAGCCAACATCGTTTACAATGGTGAAATCCTAAAAACACTCCCTCTAAGATCAGGAACAAGACAAGGATGATCACTATCACCTCTTCTATTTAACATTGTCTTTAGCAGTACTTGCTCGAGCACTGAGGCTAGAACCAGATATAAAAGACATTCAAATTTGCAGATGATATGATCCTATACATAGAAAACCCTGAGAGGTCTACAACAAAGCTTCTAGACCTCATAAATGAGTTTAGTAAAGTCACCCAGGGTACTTCTTACTTTACTTAGAAAAATCAGTAGCATTTCTGTGCAACAATAATGAGCTAGCTCAGGAGGAAATAAAGAAACAAATACCATTTACAATAGTAAATTTAAAAAATCAAATACCTAGGAATAAAATCTCTGGACTGACCATGTGATAGCCAGGCCCTGAGCCTCAACAGACTTCAGGTAATGCACTCTGGTTTATTGGACTTAACCCACTCAGCTAACATAGAGTTGAAGAAGTCAACCACCACCCCATGGAGCCAAGAGTGCCTAAAACTGAAAGCAGGAGGATTGTATCCAGCATCCATGTGGGATCTAAGCCCCTCTTCTTACAGATGTGGAGTGGGCACAACCATTCCAAGGTCCACAAGATGGAAGAACAGAGTATGGATTAGAGTAGACTTACTGATAATCTATTCATGAACTATTTGATTGGTAATCGAAGAAATGCGGCATTGGTGTGAAGAAAGTGACCATAGTGGCTCCTGGAGGTAGGGAATGGGAGGACAAGATGAGATGTGGAGGTGTTTTCGGGACTTGGAGCTGTCCTGGGTGATGCTGTAGGGAAAGTTACCGGACATTGTATGTCCTCCCATGGCCCACATGGTAGAGTGTGGACTATGATGTGGACCATTGACTATGAGTTGCAGCGGTGCTCTGAGATGTATTCACCAAATGCAGTGAATGTCTCATGATGATGGAGGAGATTGTTGTTATGGGGGGAGGAGTGTGGTGAGGGGGGTGGTGGGTATATGGGGACCTCATATTTTTTGAATGTAATATTAAAAAAATAAAGACAAAAAATTTAACGATGTAAAAAACTTATACACAGAGAATTACACAACGCTGTTTAAGGAAATCAAAGAAGACCTAAATAAATGAAGAATATTCCCTGTTCATGAATAGGAAGACTAAATATTATTAAGATGTCTATCTTACCAGAACTGATCTACACAGTCAATGCAATCCCAATGAAAATCAACACAGTATTCTCTTAGGAACTAGAAAAACTAACTATGAAATTTATTTGGAAAGGAAAGAGGCCGCAAATATTCAAAGACGTATTGAAAAAGAAAAACGAAGTTGGAGGACTCACACTACCTGATTTCAAAACATACTACGAAGCTACAGTAGTGAAAGCAGCATGGTATTGGCACAAGGAGAGACACACTGACCAATAGAACCGAACTGAGAGTTCTGATATAGATCCTCCTATATATAGTCATATAATATTCAATAAAGCCACCAAACCCTCTCAACTGGGAGAGAATGACCTATTCAACAAACAATGCCTAGAGAACTGTATATCCATATGAAAAAGAGTGAAAGAGGATTACCAACTCACACCTTATACAAAAATCAACTCAAGACCTAAATATAAGACACAAGACCTAAATATAAGACCCAACCATAAAGACTTTGGAAAGCAGTGTAGGGAAGCATCTACAGGACCTTGTAATAGGAAATGGCCTCATGAACTTCACACAAAAAGCATGAGCAGCAAAAGAACAAATAGATAAATGGGACTTCCACAAAATTAAAGCCTTCTGCACCTCAAAGGAGTTTGTCAACAAAGTGAAAAGAGAGCCTACACAATGGGAGAAAATATTTGGCAACTATATATCTGATAGAAGACTTATAACCTGCATATACAAAGAACCCCTATATCTCGAAAATAAAAAGACAAACAACCCATTTTAAAAATGGGAAAAAGATTTAAACAGACACTTCTCCAAAGAAGAAATACAAATGGCTAAAAAGCACATGAAAAAATGCTCCAAATCTCTAGCTATTAGGGAAATGCAAATCAAAAGTACAATGAGATACCATCTTACTCCCATAAGATTGGCAGCTATGAAAAACACAGAAGACTACAAATGCTGGAGAGGATGTGGAGGAATGGGAACACTCATCCACTGCTGGTGGGACTGCAGAAGGATCCAGCCATTCTGGAGGAGAGTTTGGCAGTTTATCAAAAAACTAGCTATAGATTTGTCATATGACCCAGCAATTCCACTGCTGGGTATATACCCAGTAGAACTGAAAACAAGGGCACAAACCAATAGATGCAGCGTTGTTCACTATTGCCAAAGTTGTAATCAACACAAATTCCCATCAACAGATGAATGGATAAATAAAATGTGGTATATACATACAATGGAATACTCATCTTTCAGAACGAATACACTACAAACACATGTGATAACATGGATGAATCTTGAGACCCTTATGTTGAGTGAAGCAACCCAGGCACTGACGGACAAATACTACATGACCTCAATGATATGAAATAAGTAAACCAAGCTGCCTCAGAGAGCTAGAGAGTGGATGATAGGCTTAAAGGAAATTGGGGGGTAGAGGAAGGATGCAAGATGATACCTACATGGGTGAAATCTATGATAATCTGGAGGTAAGTATTTGTACCAGGAATGGATAAAATGGGGGCATAGGGTTACCTTTGAGTGGGGCTTTGCAGGCTTGTGGGGGTCTAGGGATAGGAGGATGTTTAATATTGCCCAAGAAATTAGGGGGAGAGTGGGGGAACATGTGAACATAGGAGATTGTCAGGTATTTGGTTGAGAGGATAATGCTGAGAAAAATTTTTCAAAAATAAAATAAGGAAGGTTACCTGTTTAAGATGATTAAAAGGGATAATCTGACACAGGACAGGCTTCTTGGGTGTGTGTGAGTGCTCATTTTGCCATAGGGGATTATATCATTGGACAGAGACCCATATAATGAGAGTGAAGGTATACTCACATCCTGGGGGGGACTGATGTTCTCAAATGGAGGGAATTGTATCTCTCGAGAGAAATGGTGGCTCCCAATGTATTAGGGCAGTTGAGCATGTCAAGCCCTCAACACTGTCCAAGTATCTCTGAACATGGCCTTTCAAGCAATGAAGATTGACTGTCACTCTGGGCCCTGAGGGGAGGGGGAAAGAGGTGTTTAAGAGATGGAATCAATGTAACTGTGTGGGCAATAGACGTGTTTCACAAGATTACGCAAAGATGGATATAAGACATGTTAAATTACACCAAAAATATATAGGGGCTGATAGGCTAAAATGTAAATCATAATGTAAAACATAAGATATCTAAAACTTTAGAAAATTGTATAGTCTAAAATATGAACCACAATGTAAACCCAAGTGTTACCTTGTTTGAAAGCTCTTGTCTCAATATCTGTCCATCAGTTTTAGTAAATATAGTGTGAACATGTAAAAAGATTATTGCTGTGGAAGGGAAAAGGGTTTTATGTTGGATATGTGGGAGTACTATAATTGTATACATGAATTACTGTGATCTAAAACTTCTGTGAATATAAGCTTAATAATTAGGAAAAGAAAGGACATAGACACTGAGGAAAAGATGCAAGAAGTTGTCTTTCCAATTTGCATGCAGGGCAACACTTATTGCAGTAATGGAAGGCAAAACATCAGAAACAAAGCTTTTTCTTTTTTAAATTTTTTAATACCCCAATTTATTTTTACCTTATTTTTTCTAAATTAATATATATTCTATATCTAACCTTTAAACTCATCACTATTGCGGTCACCCCTCGGGCTGAAGTGTGGTTTGCTGGCCTGGCGGGGGAGCAGCCGCGGCAGGCCAAACCGCTGCCCCCATAATAGGGTGGCTGATCGGACTCACCGCCACCCCCGAAGGGAGCTCGGCATGGGCGCAGAGTGCCCTCGGGTCTCCCCTTCTCGGCAGCCATGCTTCCGCGGCCGCCCCTCCTCCCAGATGGCGCCACACGATGCCTGTGGGGCAGCACCCTTCTTCTTCTTTCTCCCTGCGCAGGCGCAGGGCGGAAAATTCCAGTCTGCCCTTTTCCCCTCCCCCGACAGCAGCAACAGCCAGGCGTGGGCGGGAAACTCAAGTCTGCCCTCCACCCCAGCAACAGCAGCCACTAATCCCTAAACCCTGCCCCTTCCCCCAGCAACAGCGACAGCCAATCCCTAACCACCACCCCTCCCCCATCCAGTACCACCCACTGACCTTTCTCCGGCAACCAATCAGAACAGGGCGTGGCTTCGACCAATCAGCCTTCCCCAGCCCCTATAAAACTGTTGCCTCTCCCTCAATAATGTTGGACTTGCGTGTTTACCTTGTCTCCACGGTTGTTTTTCTGCCGTGCGCCCTCCAGTCCTGAGAGCCCCCGACAAGGGCCTGGCCTCCCTTGTCCCCAGTTCATCGCCTGCTTCTCCGGGCGACCTCTTCGTCGCCGGCTTTGCCGGGCGACCCCATCAGCCGAACCGCGCAACCCCTGTGAGACCGACCCCTCGTCTGCTGCCGGACCGACCCCTCATCCCAAGTGGGACCGATCCCTCATCCCAAGTGGGACCGACCCCTCGTCCTGAGCTGGACCGACCCCTCATCCGCAGCCAGACCCCACCTCTACCGACCGAGCAAGCCGCCGCACACTATATTCCATTTTACTATTAATGGAACATGGTAATATATTGAGCTTCATTTTTTAAGAAGTTTTGGATGACAGAGAGGTTCAACAATGGCAGGGGAGGAATACTGGTATGGGATATTATTGATAGGGGGCACATGGTTGACAGGGAGTTGTACAGGGCATATATCCAGGGTACATAAAAATGTTTGGATATTTTCATAGTGGTTACAATTAAAAACAACCAACTGAGGTGTGTGCTGAGTTCCTAGCCAGGGGAGCTCTATCACAGTTCCTAAAGGAACAGCAACAATCCAAGTGCTTTGGCAAAGACCAAAAAATAGGAAGGTCCTACAATGAGCCCTTGATACTAATGACTATGATTTTGAGCCTGTGCACCAGAAATAAGAACAAGGCCTTGAGCTGCAGGGTGTCTAAGACTTACCTCCGGAGAGCCTCTGTGTTGCTCAAATGTGGCCATTCTCGAAGCCAACCTCAGCATGTAAATGTATTGCCTTTCCCCCAGCATGGGACATGACTCCCGGGATGAGCCTCCCTGGATCCGAGGGATTACTACCAAGTACCAGTTGATGATTTAACTAGAAAATAACCTTGAATAAACAGGTCTTTTTGGACCAGCAGAATTTCTCAGTCTACATATAATACCAGGAGTTAAAAATGCTTTTTGACATATGGTTGACAGGGAGTTATACAGGGCATGTGTCCAGGGTGCATGGAAATGTTTGGATATACTCATAGTGAAACAATTTAAAACAACAGCTGGGGGGGGGTACTGGGTTCCTTGCTGGGGGGTGGGGGGCTCTGTCATGGTCCCTAGGGGAGCAGTGGCAGTCCCCCAGGTGCAATGGCAAGGACCAGGAAGGAATGAGGGTCCAACAGTGAGCTCACTGAGTGAGATACTAATGACTATGCTTGTGAGCCTATACACCTGAAATAAGAACAGGCCTAGAGCAACACTGTGCCCAAGAGTTCCCTCCTGACAGCCTCCGTGTTACTCAAATGTGGCCAGTCTCAAAGGCAAACTCAGCATGTAAATGCACTGCCTTCCCCCCCAGTGTGGGACATGACACCTGGGGATGAGCCTCCTTGGCACCGAGGGATCACTACCAAGTACCAGCTGATGACATAACTAGAAAATGACCTTGAATTAAAGGTTCAACGAGGAGCAGCATATCCCTGTCTACATATAATAACAGGAGTTAAAAATGCTGTTTGACCTAAATTAAGGGGAAATGGAAAGGACAAATGAGTTTATATGGCTATGAGTCTCTAAAAAAGAGGCTGGAGGTTGTCAGAAGGATTACCCTTATGCACACCTGAGCAGAGTCTCAGAGATAGATAAAGTAGATACAACCCCAGGTATTGGTTCTTTTGAGGGCTAAAGAGACCCACAGGTTTTATGGTCATGGCAGATGGAGTTCACTGCCATGTCAGTTGGCCCTTCTTTGGAGTTGGTGTTTCTGCGTGATGGAGCTGGTCTCAGATGTGATCTCTTTTCACAAGCCTTTCATGCTACTTTACTGGAATTGTAGTTGGTGGAGTTTAAGTTATATATCTAGGGGATTTGAATCTCTGGACTGACAATATGATAGCCAGGCCCTGAGCTTCAACAGACTTCAGCTCCTACACTCTGATTTATTGGACTTACCCCACTCAGCTAACATGGAGTTGAATAATGTCAACCACAACACCGGGGAGCCTAGAGTGCCTACAACTGAAAGCAGGAGGATTGCATTCATTATCCATGAGGAATGTAAGCCCCCTCTTGACATAGATGTGGAATGGACACAACCAAGCCTAGGTCCACAGGAAGGAGGAATACAGTAAGAATTAGAGTGGACTTAATGATATTCTATTCATGAACTATTTTGGTTAATAATCAAGAAAATGTGACATTGGTGTGGAAAAAGTGGCCATGGTAGCTGCTGAGTGTGGGGAATGGGAGGAAGAGATGAGATGTGGAGGCATTTTTGCAACTTGGTGTTGTCCTGGGTGGTGCTGCAGGGACAATTGCCGGACATTGTATGTGGGAGAGTGTGGGCTATGGTGTGGACCACTGGCCATGGGGTGCAGCGATGCCCAGAGATGTACTCACCAGATGCAATGGATGTGTCATGATGATGGGGGAAGGTGTTACTGTGGGGGGAGTGGTGGGGTAGGGGCGATGGGAGTGAAGGGGAACCTCATATTTTTTGAATGTAATATTTTTTAAAAAATGAATAAATAAAATAAAATTTAAAAAAATGCTTTTTGACCTGAATCAAAGAGGGAAATGGAAAGTACAAATGAGTTTATATGGCTGTGAGTCTCCAAATAGAGCTGGGAGGGTATCAGAGCGGTTCCCTTATGCAACCCTGAGCAGGGTTCCAGAGACAGATAAAAGTAGATGCAACACATGTATTGGTTCTTCTGAGGGCTGCAGAGACCCATAGGTTCTGTGGTCATGGCAGATGGAGTTCAGTGCCTTGTCAGTTCGCCCTTCTTTGGAGTTTGTGTTTCCGTGTGATGGAGCTGGACTCAGATGTGATCTTTATCCACAAGCCTCTCCTGTTACTTTTAATGGATCTGTAGTTGGTGCTTGTGTTTAGTGTATACCCAGGGGACCTGAATCTCTGGACTGACCATGTGATAACCAGGCCCTGGGCCTCAACAGACTTGCAGCTCATGCACTCTGGTTTATTGAACTTACCCAGTCAGCTAACATGGAGGTGAAGAAGGTCAACCACCACACCAGGAAGCCAAGAGTGCCTACAACTGAAAGCAGGAGAATTGCATCCAGCATCCATGTGGAATCTAAGCTTCCTCTTGATATAGATGTGGAGTGGACACAACCATCCTAAGGTCCATAGGATGGAGGAATAGAGTATGGAATAGAATGGACTTACTGATATTCTATTCATGAACTATTGTGAGTAGTAATCAAAGACATTGTGGCATTGGTGTGGAGAAAGTGGCCATGGTGGCTGCTGGGGGTAGGGAGTGGGAGGAAGAGATATGATGTGGGGGCATTTTTGGGGGTTGGAGTTGTCCTGGGTGGTGCTGCAGGGACAGTTACCGGACATTGTATGTCCTCCCATGGCCCACTAGGTGGACTGTGGGGGGAGTGTGGGCTCTGGTTTGGACCATTGACCATGAGGTGCAGTGGTGCTCAGAGATGTATTCACCAAATGCAATGAATGTCTCATTATGATGGAGGAGGTGATTGTTATGGGGGGAGAAGTGGGGTGAGCGGGGGTGGGGGTAGATGGGGACCTCATATTTTTTGAATGTTACATTAAAACAATAAATAAAGACAAAAAAATAGAGGAAAATAGTGAAGAAGATAATTTCTGTCCTCAATTAGCTTAGAAAATCGTAGCGAGACAGACAAGTTAACAAGTTAGCAAGCTATTACACTTCCTCTTCAGAAGAGATTTAGTACATGAGCTATTTTCATGTATACTAAACTGATTAGGAAACTGAAATAAGCTTAATCCATACCTGTACTACTGAGCAGGGCTGTGACGTGAAGCAGGTTCAACTATAGGGTCTTGATCTTTGTACAAAATGACACTTTTTCTTGGGACATTTGTATAACTTTACATACATCTAGGGCTTTCAAAACATTTTTCAAAACTTCTCCATAAAGATTGCACCAAATAACATTGCCATCAAACATGTGTGAGAGGTTTATTTTCCCAGACTCAGAAAATCCACGACATATATTTATTAATCTCATACTTTATTTTGCATTGAAAGTGATGATTCTGTCTTGCTTTATTTTTTAAAAATAGTAATGAAGTTGAACATGTTTTCTTATGCTCATTGGCCATTTCAGTTTGTTTCTTCCTTCTTTGCTGCAAATTTAATTCTTTTCTTTTTGTATTAGTTTATTTCCCCTCTAATTCTAATTTGCTTCTCTCTCTTTCATAAGAATTATACATATCTTTTGTATCTATCTCTTATACAATCTTTAGCATCTCATCTGTTTTCTATGTTACACATATTTTCACCAGCTTGTTTTTTGGTTTACTCTTCCCTGTGGTATGCCCTGAGACCTTTCCTTTCTTGATTTCCCGAAGGACTGTTAGGATGGTACAGCTCCTGCTTTTGACTCATTTAGCCAAGCCTTAATAGGACAGATTCTCCAGAATAGAGAATACTTAACTACTTTCTAATTCTGAGTAAAGTGTCCCTCAAGTCTATAGTCAGATTCTCTTTTCTTATATAGTCCTCAATTCCTTATTCCCAAGTCCAAATTCTAAAGAACTCTGCAAGATAAAAGTTTTTCATATGTTTGCAGAAACTCATTTGGTGGCAACCACCTATCCTAATATAAAGACTGGCTCTGTAAGAGTTATTTTTCTGACTTAACAGCATTAATATTCAAATATTTTGATACAGGAATATTGCTGTGTCTCAAAGAATTCTGCCTCAGTCCCTGAAGTAGAAAGTTGTTGATATATGTGTGTGTATAAATATGTATACATTTATATATATGTGTGTGTGTATATATAAGGGTGTGTGTGTTTATATATATATAATAGTGTGGGAGTAGGCATTGGCAAAACCCTGATTGGTTCCAATAAAGGATTGTGGATTTATATGAATTTGTGGATTTTTTTTTCTATGTTCATTCATTTTGGAAGAGTTCTTAGGGTCTCTGAGTGCATTTTCTAGTAGATGCTAATCACATCCTAAATATTTCATAAATTATCTAAATAAAATCTATTGAAGCTAAAATGAAGAATAATAAAGTGAAGACCAAAAAAGGTAACAAGCCAGGCAGGATGGTACTAGTTATTCCACTTTAAAGGTTATAAATAGCATTTGAAAAGTGCCTCTTGGTATCTCTTTGAATAAGGCAAGATTTCCCCTTTGTTTCTTTTAAATCAATACTTGAATGTCATCTCCAATTTCTTCCTGCTGGTAGCACCCTGTAGCCAGTGTCCTGAAATGTCATTTTTCATCTTTCAAAACCTGCATGGAGTGGAATCTTCTCAGATCTTTAAATACCTTCTTTCTCTGTATTAGCACTACGTCCCTAATTTGTACAAGCTTCTTATGCCTAACACGGTCAGCATCTGCTGTTAATTCTGGGTGAGGTATAGCCCTCTGAAAGTCCATGAAGCAATTGTTTCCCTATAGTTTATTAAAATTCAGTTGGGGGTGTGGTTTTTATCACTTTGTGAAAATTCCATCATATTACTTTTATTGAGAGTACAGCAGTAAGAATTTATTATACATTTTCCCTGTGATATTACTCTGGGGTTCATTTGATTAGATTGTGAAATGATTTTAATAATGCAAAAGAAATATACCGGATATTAACTTAATTTTTCTTATGGAATATTCTGGTTTCAGGAAAATTAAATGTGTATTGTAAAACACACCAATCCCAGAAAATTTAAATGATGTATCTTTATCATATTCACACATACTTTTATTCAATTTACCAAAAAAGTCATCTTTTGTAGAAAAGATTCACTGATTAGGGCATTTTCCTCTCTACTTCTTTATTTTTCTAATTGCATGTAGGATAAATAATGTGAAAGAAAAATTATAGTAAGGGAGAACACATGGCTTAATGGGGGAATGATATCACTTTTTAAAAACAACTTGGTGACCATAGAACTTGATATAAAGAATTTTTAAACATCATATATCCACACATATTCTGTGTGTGTACTTAAGAAATTTCCAGTATTTTACACCTTCCATTTGATATAAATTATGATATACAACTTATCAGTGAAACAGTCCTAAACATTTTCAGATTTACATTTTAACAGCATGGAACTCT
This sequence comes from Dasypus novemcinctus, assembly GCF_030445035.2. NCBI lineage: Eukaryota > Metazoa > Chordata > Mammalia > Cingulata > Dasypodidae > Dasypus > Dasypus novemcinctus. Next base: position 51,658,745 of record NC_080695.1, on the reverse strand, counting down.
TACTCATTACCTTACTGATATAAATGTGAACACATTTTACTCAAAATTGATGCATGAGAAAAGAAACTAAATTTTAATTACCATATAAAATGCTGTTTCTAATAATAATATATTAAACACTGTGACCAAAAGTCCTTTATTGATTACATATGCCTAAATATCACTTAGTTTCTTAGAGGAAAATAATCCAAACCCTACATGTATCAGAGTATTGTGAAAAATATATGAAATAATGGGTGTTCATTCATTCTTCAGATATTTTCTGAATACATATTATCCCAGGGACTGTGCTAGGCTTTAGAGATACAAAGGTGAGAAAAGATACATGATCCTTACACCTTCTACCATCTAGAAAGTATGCTTCATAGAAAAAGTAAGCAATGATTTTGTAAATCATAAAAAATAACAAGAGAATTCACATGACCATAAAACGATGTTCATGCTGATCCACTTTTGCCCCTACTTGCTTTTGTGTGTATGTGTGTTGGAAATTCCAGGGGATTAAGGAATTCTATTCATTTTAATTGGATAAAGTTTAAAATTACAAGAGGCAATGTATATTTGTCAGAAGATTTAAAATTTTCCTTAAAAACAGAGTGATTAATTATATACAATTCATTAACAATGATACAAAAATGTACGGATTTCCTGGGGCTTAAAATTTTATCACAAGGTGACTTGATACCCCCTGGAGGGTGAAAATACTAATGAATGAGCCTTTTTTTCCCAGAAGATTTCTGTGATGTTTCATTGCACACTAAACAGCCTTAGTCCCCTCCTAACATTTCCTCTTCTGGACAGCTGCCTGTGGAGGGGATCTGACTGGCCTAGAGGGTGTTATCTTATCTCCCAACTATCCCTGTGGGAAGCTGCCTCTCGCACAGATGTTGTATTGGCCATCTTGTTGCTAAGTGCTATTTTTAGATACTAACCCAGTTAAGTTTCCTTTCCCCACCCTCACTGAAGCAATTAAGTTTCTATTCTTACGCCGCCACTCCCCGGGGCTCCAATTGGGCTCTCCCTAAAGAGCAGGAAAGTCTTTCCATGGACATTGCCAAATAACCATCTGCACGTGCGTGTGGCACGAGAATCAAAATCTAGTTAACCAATCATTTACTGACACATGTGTTGTCAGTATGTACCACCTCATTCATCCCTGGCTATAAAAACCCCTGATTGACCCTCAATAAACGAGACTTGATCAGAATCCTGTCTTGTCTCCATTCTTTGTGTCTCTTGTCCCTTTTTCATTCCCACTCCCTCCCTCAGGTCTTCTTTCCTTCGACTGATCCTCGGGTTGGGTCATATCCCCAACCATTGCCTTCTGGAAAAGAAAGTGACTGGAGAGTAAGAAGAGTAAACTCAGACTTTATCATTGTCTTCACATTCAAAAGGTTCCCTAGGTCACAGGATACCTCTTTTTAGCTGAATTTTAAAAATTATATCATTTGTCACTTTATAGTATCACCAATTTTATTTCTAGCCAAGTCCTAGATTTTCAGTCTAATAGGTTCTAATTCAGGCTGCAAAATGATGTAAATGGAGATACAATATTTTGCTTCGGAACATTCTACTTGTGCTGGGACACACATGATATACAAAGAATTATCTGTCTTGCCCATGGTGTGTTCCATATGAGAAGGCTTGATTTACATTATATTCAAGAAAAGCAATTTAAAAAAGTGATATAGATACACTCAATATAATTTCTCATTAGAGCCTCATATTACCCTTATATGTATGATAGATATTTCATCTCCATAGCACATCCTATGGTGGGACATTCCCAAAGTTAGCACTGTCTTATCATTAGGGTTATAATGACTTCACAGATCTTTGAAAATGTAAAGTCCCCAAAATTTGATGGATTTTAAAGTTTGAATTGTTAGACATCAGTCTTGAAAGATGCTAACACCTGCCTGCTAATTGAGAAGAAGAAAGTTTAAGTATTGTGGGTAATATATTTTTAAAAAACTAATTCTATAAGATTATCCTATTGTAATATATAATTACATTTTTCAAACCCCAAGATCATTTCCAACTTTATGTTTTTATTTATTTATTTTTTTTTTTAAACTTTTTTTTTTTTAAAGATTTATTTTCATTTATTTAATTCCCCTCCCCTCCCCCCGTTGTCTGTTTTCTGTGTCTTTTTGCTGCGTCTTGTTTCTTTGTCTGCTTCTGTTGTCGTCAGCGGCACGGGAAGTGTGGGCGGCGCCATTCCTCGGCAGGCTGCTCCCTCCTTCGCGCTGGGCGGCTCTCCTTATGGGTGCACTCCTTGCGCGTGGGGCTCCCCTACGCGGGGGATACCCCCGTGTAGCACGGCACTCCTTGCGCGCATCAGCACTGCGCATGGGCCAGCTCCACACTGGTCAAGGAGGCCCGGGGCTTGAACCGAGGACCTCCCATGTGGTAGACCGACGCCCTAACCACTGGGCCAAAGTCGGTTTCCCTATGTTTTTATTTTTGAACTAAATGAATGTGATGTTTTATAAGATCAGTCTATAGACTGTACTAACTATAAGTTACTGATCTAGGGCAAAGTGTTCTATGTTTTCACCTGTCATTTGAACAAGTTTCCTTTTCCTAGAATGTTTACATCAACACCCAAGGCTCAGATATGATTGTCTTCTTTCTCTTTCTTCTCCTGATGAGCTCTGAGTCAGGAGTTTTAAACTTCTATGACCTTTAATTTTAAGTCATTTGATAAGCCATCTATCCCTGACTTTACTAATGCTGCTCCAAATTTAGAAAATGATGAATACTTTTTATGCCACTCTGCTACTACACAAAACCAGTGAACATTTGCTGCCTATATTTTGGATATCATTGTTTTCTGTGTTTTTTTGTTGTTGTTAATACTAAATTCTAATCATGCTTTAGTTAAACCCAGGAAGCAACTGTGTTGCAAAGATATTAACAATTGAACATTAGTTAACATGGAGCCTTACAAGTAAGAGTTTCTTACCTTCTATTTCACAGGAAGTAATTCTCACGTTCCTAAACACAACTTACTTGAAATACAAAAGGCAAGGTTATAAAAGAAAATTTTTCACTGCATTTTATATACCTCTCAAGAAGATCAAGCTAGAAAACTTCTAATGTCCTTTCAACTCGTAGACTTTATGAAACATTTGCCCACACAATGTCCCAGAAAAATCACCTACCAATTTCTTATATTATGATCCGGATAACTTGGGAGGACTCAGGTAGAAGTTATCCTGGGACCTTAGCAACTATAACTTTCTTAATTAGAGGGGGGAAGTCAGAAGTCCTGGGTAATAGGACAAGGATGTTCAACTCGCTAAGTGCAGAGACTGGCCCTTATAAGTGCAACTGGACCATCCAAGGTGCACTGTTGTAAGTGTATGACAAATTCACACGTGTTTTTGGGGGCAGGATATAGATCTGATATTACAATAAAATCAAAGTTTATATGATGCCTCAGTTTGCCAGGGTTGGCTCAAACAACAGGACTTTATTGTCTCACAGGTTTGAATGCTAGAAGTCCAGACTCACGGTATCAGCAGACCATGCTTTCTCCTAGAGTTTCTAGGCTTCTGGTGCTGGCTTGATGCAATCCTTGGGGTTCCTTCATCACATGGAAATCCCTCTCTCCTTCTCTGACTTCTACTCCCATGTCCAATTTCCCTTCCTGAGAAGGACTTCAGTCATATTGGATCGAGGCCCACACTCATTCAGTTTGGCCACCCCTTAAGTAGCAGCATTTTAAAGGTCCTGTCTTCAAATGGGTTCACACCCACAGGATAGGCCTTTAGGACTTTGACATATCTTTATGGGGTACGGGTATGATTCAATCCTGAACATGTGACCTGGTGGACATTCTGCCACTTAGGGTCTTTTGGAGGGATGTTTCATCACATTCTCCTAAAGATTGTGGGCTGACACTGCTGTTCCAATTAACTGTGTTAAAAGCTTGGTCAAACTCTGTCCTAATATTGTGGCTAGTAGATATATGCAGTTAGTGTGGGTAGAAATAAGACAAGATTTGACAAATGGATCGTATGCATTGTAAGCTTCACTCCAGATTTCTATCCATGGATTATGTTACGTAGAAAAAGAGAAGACAGCATATGTGTTTTTCTGTGCCAGATATATGTTTCAGTATTCACTAAATGATCAAGAATAGTTAGCTATACTAAATCTTGGGGCTACAGCATGAACAACTTCAAATAACATCTTTGTGAGGTACTCCAAATAAAATTATTTTGTTCAAATTCCCCTTAGTTGCTACCATTCCTTTTGACACCTCATATTTAGTAATTAATCTGATACTCCTTTTTCAATTCTGACTTGAGTGAACTTCTGTAATCTCAGTATCTTTTTAAAAATAATATTAAAAATGTAATAAAAATGAAATGGAACATCTAAGGACATTTATATTACTAGAAGTAAAAGTAAAATATGTAACGTGGGACTGTATAACATGGTGAAACCTCATGCAAAATAATACTGTTTTTGTAAAATAGAAATAAACTAGAGAGATGAAAACAGATTAGTAGCTGTGTATGGTTTGGGAAGCACAGAGAGATTAAGAGGAGATTAGGTTTTTTTGGTTGGCTGTTTTTTGTTTTTTTATTTTTATCATTATTGGAATAATGAAAATGCTCTAAAAGTGATTAAAGTGATAAATTCACAACTATGCGATTACACCAAATACCACTGAGTGTATACTTTGAATGGATTTATTCTATTTGAGTTTCATTAAAATTGATTTGTTAAAAAAATAAAGATAGAAATTCAATTAAAATAATTTAGTTGAATTGAAAGAATATAAAATAAGATTATTTTATATAAATAAGTTTTCTAACAACTTAAGAGTCAGCAAATTATAAAAATCAAACAACAAACTAAAGAGTCAGGCTGGCAACATACTTTCACATTCACTTAAATTGAATTTCTTTAAATTTAAAACACATTCGCTTAAAGAATGTGCATTTAATTTCAAATAGACATTTTTTGAAGTTGAACACAGTACACTCATTTCTTAATTTATCATCAAAGGCTTAGATAAATATATATAAATATATATATATCACTTCAATAGACAGTGCTATATTATTTTTCTAAGACAAAGAAATTCAATTATGGACATTTCCGGGCTCTGAGACAATAGTATTCTTGTGAGTTAGCCCATGTTAGCGGTTACTTTGCCTTGTCATGTATACATTCTGTGAGAAAAAATATATATGTGCAAGAGTCATGTTGATGAATTTGAGGTAGTTTATGGTTGTGGCCTTTGTGGATGTCATGGCTCTATTTGCATGTTCAATTAGAAAAGGTCATCATGAAAATCCCTTAATTTATATTCTCTTTACAACATAATTTTTCATGTAATATAATGGTAGCGGAAAAAGGATTGTTCGTAGTCTCACATTGGTTGTCTGTCTTGGTCCATCGACAATTGGATTTCTGTGCCTTTCTTAGTTTTATATGAAAATTTTGGGACACTCTCTTCTTTTACTCACTTCTCCCCAAGGAAAGAGGAATGATCGTTCTGCTTAGTGAGAGTCTTATATTCATTTAGTGGGTATATAATAAGCAGAGCCATTGTGGTGTGGCCCTGCCATTCAAACCATTATTACAAATGTTTCACACCAATGCAGAGAGTTGGTGGAGGGGTGAAGTATGAGACCCCTGTGTGATGTTATATATGTTTATTTTGTAAGTTCACAATTCTTACTATGCACTTATTGTTTATGTGTGCTCATGTATGAATGATATACTTCAATAAAAATAAAAACAAAAATAAAAAAGTAAAAGAAAAATGGCAAAGAGGAAGGATAGGATGAACCTCTTAGTGCTGTATTTGAGTTAGAGACATTTGCATAAACTCATGGTTGTAATATCTGTAGATATTGAAATAAATAAAATGTGTGTATGTGTGTGTGTACATACATAATCTATTTCCTACCTCTGACTTGTAGGAGGTATAGGAACAGTAACAACCTATTGGCAATGAACGAACCTAGTACCCAAGTCTTTGTTCCTTCATATCATGGAAAACATTCTCCCTTAAACAAACAGGGTTCCTTGGAGAAATGCTGACTGCAAGACAGTGGTAGGACAAAAATACAAGATGAACAAGTTTGTATAATAGAAATCTATGAAACCGTACTTATATAAATGAATGAACGAATGAATAAATTGGAGAAGAGAAAGTTTTCCTTATTATAGAATGCCACCTAATAAGTGTAGAAGGAAGATGGAATTAAATCATCATCATTGGATGCAGCATAGACTTTTAGCAGCAAAGGAAGCTAAAAATAGTGGGTAAAATTTTGATGAGGAACAGGACACTTACTAATCTCAATGAATCACCCCACATCAACTTAATTCATTGCAGAAGAGAATAGTAACTTCGTAGTGGAGAAATATGGCAGAAACCATTGTAGCCAAGAGGTTATGTTAGTAGTACCAAAAATGGGACATCATAATCAGTGGTTCACTGTTAAACTTGTTCTCAAAAACAGAAATCCAGATTTGTAGCATTTGTCATTTTTGTGGTGTAAGCATGCCCACCATGCCAGATTTCAAGAAATCAATATAATATCACTGAATACACACTTGGGAAGAAATGTGCTGAATTAGCTCCTGCAAGCATTTACAAGCCAGCTTCTGAACACGATTAACAATGTGTCATATAATGCAGTGTCCTACGAAAAATACAGCATCAGGAAGTGGATTTGGCTCAAGTGATAGAGCTTCCACCTACCATATGGGATGACCTGGGTTCAATCCCTAGGGCCTCCTGGTGAAAAGGAAGAAGAGAAAGTGTGCCCACATGGCAAGTAGTGCCTGTGTGAGTACACTCCTGGTGAGCCAGTGCCCCGTGCAAGTAAATCATGCAGGAAGATGATGACACATTAAAAGAGAGTCAAGCGGAGAGTCAAGGTGAAGTGCAGCAGAAACCAGGAACTGAGGTGGCACAAATGATAGGGAACCTCTTTCCCCATCAGAGGTCTCAGGGTGAAATCCCAGTGAATCCTAGAGGAGAGAAAATGAGAAGACAACACAGACAGCAAAAACAGTGAGGTGGGAGGAGGGCAAAGGGTTAAAATAAATAAATAAATCTTCAAAGGAAAAAAAAAATATAGCATCACATTTGTGGTATCTTGCCAAAAGTACAGTGCCTAAATTTAATCATGAAGAGCATGAGGCAAACTGAGACTGAAAAACATACAACAAAATAATGGTTTGCATTTTTCAAAAGTGTCAAGTTGATGAAAGACAAAGAATGAGAAAATCTTCCAGACTGAAGAAAACAAGAGACATGGTATTAAATGCACTGATTTTTTTGTAGGTTGAATCATTTTGAATAGAAGACATTGTTGGCAGATTGGTGAAATGTCAATGGGGTCTGTGAATTAGATGGTTGTGTTATCCCAATGTCACCCTTTTTTTCTTGAGAACTACTTTGTTTTAAGAAATACACAGGGAATTTTTAGGAGTATTGGGTTATCATGACTGGAATTTGCAAATTGTTCAGTATAAAATCATTTTATATGATAGATGGACAGATAGAAGAATATATAGCTAGTAGATATATGGGAGTCTGTTGTCCACTTGCGACTATTCGTTTGAAAATTTAAAGAGTTTAAAAAAACCCTTTATATGTAAAAAATGACAAATCAGTCATAATATTAAGCAATCAATATTTAAACATTTTGTTCCCACAAAATTTTTAAGCATTCATGAAAGATACATTAGAGTTATTTATGTAACTATTTTAAAAGTTAGATGTTGAGTAAAATACAAAAACGAGTAAGTAGTTTCCAGAGGTAAAGAATTCAGAACAAGAGATTGACTTGCTGACAAACTCCTTTAATAAACTCTGTGCTTTGAGTTTTCATTTCCATTTGAGTAGTGATATGTATCTGGTCTTTTATTGTAAGCCATTTAAAATCAAATTTGGAGGTAGACAGGTTATAAATTATAAATGCAAAAAATGTAACAAAATTCATGACAACTTGTAGCTGACAGTGTTAAGGGGAAGTAAATATTAGCGGGCTGAAGGCAGAATTTGTAGGGTTTATAATAAAATTTCTCCATTTTCTTAGTTATTTGTCTTTCTATCTAGGACACAGTAAAAGAACGTGATAAACAGATTCTGCCTCTGGCAATTTAAAAAATCAATTGTATTTCATGTGGCAGGAATAAGCCCTTTCTTACAGTCCACTCAGATAAGAGCCCAAAGTGAAAATCCAATTTGAGGGGGTGGAGCAGGGCGTGCCCTCTGTCCAGCTCTGGTCTGGGTGCCCAGGTAGGCAGAATCGCCTCAGGCCTCCTAGGATACCTACATGTCTTTACTACCACCTGAGGCATCAAGATCCAGAATTTTTGTAGAGTAACAAATGATTATATGTTGTAACAGAATTACACCACAGGACTTCTTAAGAGTTTTCTTGTTGAAATTAATAACAGAGGGAGCATGATACTTTAAAAAGCACTTTCATATACACAATTCATTTATTATAAATTCCTACAAGAGAGTTATTATCATTTTATCGATGTTGGAACAAATTTCAATTTTTGTAGTGACTTAGTCAAGGTGACAGAGCTAATTTCCATCTGTGCCAGGACTGGAAATAGGTTTTCTGATTTCCTATCCAGAACCCTTCCACAGTAATGCAACCAAGGAAAATGAACGAACAAAACAGTCAAACAACCAGTGCATGTGTATTGAATACCTACATGTGTGAATTACTGTGCTGTGGGTTGTGGGCTTTCAAAAATAAATAAGTGAGGGATTCATCTCCCAAAAAGGCTATACTTGGGGAAAAAAAAAAAAAAGAACCAAGCATAAAGCATTGCATGACAAGTGAAAAGCTGTATCTTTCAATACAGAGAAAATATATCCCACTACAAACACGGGCGGTCAACTGTGGTTTCTATGAGGAGGTGAGAACTGAGCTGATTCTCATCTTGGTAACAGGACACCCATAGTTGGAAAGCAAGGAAGGACAACTTTCCTTACAAGGATTTACAGTTAATTAAAATACTAGAGTAATGTGGTGGGAAAAGTCACAAATTAACACAAATCATGGGAAAAAGTAGTATAAATGGTACAAAGGAAACTTTTGGTTAAATTAGTTAGATCTATAGTAATATTGTATTATCTACAAATATCAGCCAAAATATAATAATAAAACCTAGTGAAAGGACAAAAGAACAGCAAACACCATAAATAGATAAATAACTTTTGTTTTAAATAGATGTCTCTTTCCTTGGTATGACAATGTGTTAGAGCTGGTCCATCCACAGGCACAGTCCAGTTCTCCCTCACGTCCTTGCTTCTTTCCCTGGCCTGCGCAAGTCTTACTCTAAGTCCTTGGGATTCGAGGCCACAGAGTGGGCTCTATTATTCAGCTTGGCAGCCAGCAGTTTGCTTCTGGCAGAGGAGAGGGTTTGACTCAGGAAGATTGCTCCTTGGGAACAAAGGCCTGGGCTCCCCCACTCACTGCATTTCCCCATGTATTTCTGTGAGTTACTATGTAGCTTTTAGCAGTATTCTCTCTGTATATTTCTACTCACCAGCAGGGAGAAACTTACAGCTTCTCCCCCCAAACTGTTCAATTAGAAGATATATTTACCGGGGTCATAAAGCAAAGGGGTAACACCTGAAGACATTTCAAAGTGTCTATCATTGGACACACATTTTTTAGCGTCCTTTGGGTGAACTATGCACCAACAATGCAGGAATGAAAAGACTCCTGGAAGTCAACCCGCTTTGACCTTGAGTAAATGGATTGCGGCACAAACCCTAAATCTCAGTCAGGAATCCAATTTCCAAAAGCCCCTTTCCATGCACATGTGTCATCCACACAGGCTCACATATTATCTTGTAAGGAGTGGAGGATACATATTCTTCTCTCCTTTTCTCTGTTCCTACTATACATCCTGATAATGGTTTGAGATTCATAGTGTACTGATTGGCCAAAAATGCCAAAATGACTAGTTAAGTTTATATGTCCGAAATGTAGGTGAAACTTTTAAACCCAATGAAATATTTTTTTGTGTTAGTTGAACAAGAAGTCCTTAAGGTATTTTCAGAATGGAATTTTTTTAAAAACTCATTTGCATTTGTGACAGGTTATATTATTGTGAAATCGTTTGTGTCTTGCTCAGCTGGTTATGATCCAGGTTTGGACACTTTCAGTTTAGGATAATTAGGATACTGGAGACAGGAGGAGTCCTTTCATGGAACTCTTTATTTAAAGTTACTGGATGATATTGTGACATCGGTATTGCTTAAGTAGACATGGAGAATTATAGAGTATCTTATCTTTTCATTAATATTTATCCGTTTTGAATAATCAACTTATTTTTTTGTTCTGCTACATAAATATTATTTTTTCATACATTGGAGTTATCTTCATCATATCTTCCTCTAATAATTTGCCTGTACTGTGGCGAATTTTATAGAATGCATAGTTCCTTGACAACTACTATGTACACTGTTCTTACCTAGGGAATAGATTTAATATATTAGAATATCAAGCATATGTGCTTTAGGAAAAAAAATTATTAAAACTTGCGTAGCATTTTCCCACAGGACAATACATTGAGCCAAAATATTTTAAACTGAATCATCACCATTTTTCTTTTTCTCAGCATTTTCCAGTGTAAGAGCTGCTTTCTCCCCCTTGTCCTTGGCATTTGTAATTCTCCTGAGTTGCTGTGACACAGGCTAGGACAGGTTAAGTATAAAGAGCATTATATAAAAATAAATCCATATTTCCTTGTTCACAAATTCTTAGTTGAAGTCAGTATTAGTTTCACAAAGAATAGAAAAGAGATACATATTTAAAAGCAACAACTTAAAAATATCCATTGGATCCACATCTCCTCAGACTGACTGCTCCATTATTCCCAATAGACCTGGAGGCTTAGAATTTGTTCCCTCTTTGTACATGTCAAGTCAAAACAAACAAACAAAAAAGGCAGAATATTACATGTTAAAAGAAAGCAATGTAGAAAGCCAAATGCACCTTTAAAATATAATAAGATTTTATATTCCCTGACATGATATAAAGCTAGTCACGTCTTATGCTTGAGCAGGGTAGAGAAGAAGTCTAACTTTTTGTTGTACCATCAACGGTAGAAAGACTCAATGTATAATGCTAAATGCCAATACTTACATTACATCAGACAAACTATGGCGATTTATAAGCCTAAAAATATCCTCACATATTTAATACTTGAAAAAGTGAATGCATTGCTTAAAGTGAAATCTACCTTATTTCTTATAGGAACCACGGTCCTAGCACTTCCAATTGACTCTACTTACATTTCCAGTGGGATATTAGTGTGGCCACTACTGGATTTCACCTGGAATACAAAAGTAAGATCAACTATTTCTGCTGCCAACTTTGTTATATTGAGGAATTTTCTTAAAGGAAAAAAAATAAATTGATGTTCTTATTATCCAGGGAAATAATATTATTCTAAAACCGTGTTTAAGATTTGCATGTAATTGGATATTAGAAAATCTGTCTTGATGACATATTTATTTTAAAAGAAATATTAATGAGAAAATTGAAAAGTTATTGAATGGAGTGCTTATATAAAACAACTATCAAAATTTTGGATTGTTCGCATGAGAAAATGCAAAATATAGTTTGTATAATACCAGTTTCTCTGTGAGTCATAGCAGATATTCTTATAAGTGTCCAAAACTATAGAAAACCATAATATCCCAGTAGATTATGGTTATTATATGCCTTTTTATTTCTAGTCTCAAAGGCTCTTAAAACCAGGACTAACAAAGGGCAGTATCTTCAGTACTCTCATTCGTGTATTATTCTTTTTAATTGGAAGTAGGCATTGCAAAGGAGACTCTAACCTTTTGAAAATAGATGTGTGACTGAGTTAATAGTCTGATAAATGGGATGACAAAGTTCAAAATCACAAATCTTAGGTGTTAGATTTTGCATGTAAAAGCAAAGTAAGAATTTCCACTGAGGGTGTGGTTTATTTTAGACCATGTTTTTGAGCACTAAAAATGCTTAATGTTGACATTCATCTCCTTTAATAAGCAGTTGCAAATAAGCAAATACATGGATAAACTTTAATAAGTGATCTTATGAATTGAGATAAACAGTTTGCTAGGATGTAAATGCATGCATGTTTTTGAAAGGCCAGATTTCTACCAGACTCAAAATACAGGGCTGTTTCATATTCTAGTTAACTTTCCCTACTGATTCCAGGAATTTGTATGCAACTTTTTTCCAATTTATTTGAAAAGGATCATTTTAATGACAGTATAAAGTGATACTGTGGATACTATTTGTGTAGGATATATTTGGAAAAGTCTGTTATTTTAATACATTTTGTGAACATCTGTAGGTAGTAAATTATAAAATTGATTTATGATAGTCAAGAAATTCACTGATATTTTAGCAATGTTAAAATTGATGAATGCTCTTTTCTATTCTTATTAAAATAGCTTCTGACATTTCATTCAGTTTTTATACAAAGAGGTGCTCGTAAAATGATTTTTTCTGCAAACTCTTCTATATACACAGATGGGCTTCAGCTCTAAAAATATAATTATCTACAACCTATTTAATTCTAAATCATTATAATTCATTAAAAGAACAAGACTACTATATTTATCATTGAAATGAACCTTGTTCAAGAGTCTAAGATTTAGTTTATTTATTTAATTCATTTATATTTATTTGGACCAATTTAAAGTGAGCATTTCATGTGTTATCATATCTTTTTCAAGTGGTTGTTTTCTGATGCTCACACCATTCTGATGGTTTGTGTCATTCTTTACTTCCAATGCATTTAGAGGCTGTCATTTCTCTATTCTAAAGGTTTGTTTCAGAGTTTGAAATACAGATTATACGAGGAATCTGTAGAATTAACCTTAATAAAATCTGCACCAAAGGGTACAAAGACTGTTGAAATAAGTTGCCAAGAGATTGCCAAAGTTTTAAATTTGTTAACATATTTTTTCATATACCTCAAAGTATTTCCAATTTGCAATTTTCCAAACTGAGATTTTCCCTAAGATTTATATCCTACAACAATGATTAAAACAAAAACGTATCCTGTGCCACATCTTGCTTGTAGCGTGTTCCAACTGTTTTTTCCTCTCCCCTCACACAATGCTAGTGAGACATTAGTATCCTAGGTATTTAAAAGTGAAAGAAGAGAACTTGGAGTGTTATTAACCTGCCTTGGTCACAGTCACACTGCTAATACTGATAGAAAACAGAGGCACAAAAATACACTTTATCACAAATACACTTCACCAATTAACTTTTGTAAGTATCCCAACTATCCTGTTACAACTATCCCAATTCCCATATTAGAAAGGAAGTGCGCAGATTGCCCTGTTTTACAATTGCGGGTATTAAGAGTCACTAGTATTAAACATTGAATGGAACATCAAAGTGCTTGTGAGCTGGTGTTGGAAAGCAAGGTGGTCTGGCTTTAGGACCCTGTGCCTTCATGACTCTCCCACCTTTGCTTTCACCTGGGGAGCATCATTTTTCTCCATTGGAAATGGACAGTTAGGTCCTCTTAAATGTAATAGTCCCTTATTGTAAATGAAAGCTGGTAAGAATATCTCACACAGTAAACAATAACTTCATTCAAAGTGATAGGATGTAAAATATTAATGATTAACAAAGCACTTCAAGGAGATCCACTTTAATATGTATGGTCTAGATTTTCTGCTAACTTTAAAAATCTAGGTAAAACCTTGAAAGATCAGGATATTTGAAATGCTGCTTATATTCCTGCTGCCATCTATCCTCCTTTTATATTAGTGGTTTGATTTGATATTTGACCAGAGTCAAACAATACAATGTACACATTGTCACTCTTGACCTGGCCTCTTTTCTGAAGAAAAATTACCGAAACAAAACAAAGCAAAATAAATGAACAAATATCCAGAAAATTTAGAATACAGATATGTAGGGAAACGGACTTTGGCCCAGTGGTTAGGGCGTCCGTCTACCACATGGGAGGTCCGCGGTTCAAACCCTGGGCCTCCTTGACCCGTGTGGAGCTGGCCATGCGCAGTGCTGATGCGCGCAAGGAGTGCCGTGCCACGCAAGGGTGTCCCCCGCGTGGGGGAGCCCCATGCGCAAGGAGTGCGCCCCGTGAGGAAAGCCGCCCAGCGTGAAAAGAAAGAGCAGCCTGCCCAGGAATGGCGCCGCCCACACTTCCCGTGCCGCTGACGACAACAGAAGCGGACAAAGAAACAAGACACAGCAAATAGACACCAAGAACAGACAACCAGGGGAGGGGGGGAAATTAAATAAATAAATAAATAAATCTTTTAAAAAAAAAAAAAAAAAAAAAAAGAATACAGATATGTAGATAATAATGATGTTAGTGTATCCTGGAAATTACAAAATCTGACCTGAAGTCATGGAACTTGTTGAGAGCAAACTAGAATACAGTAAATATTCTTGAATTCACCTTGAAAAAAAAAAGCAGAATGTTCTATATATATATTTAGAGAGAGAAGGAGACTACACACATACACATACTCTCTCTCAACTAAACTAAATATACATACTCGACTAAATAAGAGTTTCATTTCATCATGGAATTTGATGGGAAGAAGATTAAAAAGACTGAACACATGGGCCATGGCGTTGGAATCTCTATCATTTGTACGAGGTGACAGTATAACACTTAAAAAAAGGTTTGGTATCCCTTCAGGGAATTTCTTTTTATTTGTATTCTGATGTGCTCTACTTTCTCCACTAACCCAAATTTCCCTAATATTAAAGTATTTTAAAATAAAACTGTAGTTCCTTTATTCTAAGAAAATCATTCATGTGACTAGGTTACTTAACATACGTCTGGCTAGTTTTTAATTTACTAATTATATTTTATTTTCCATGAAGGTGCAATTATAATGTAATTTAATATTTTTGCTATGCTGTATCAAATGTCTTATCAAACCTTTTAAAAGGGCACTAAGATATCTATGCATCTTGTATTAATTCTTTCAACATCTTTAATGAAAATGCTGTGAGTCTTGTAGTATAAAGTTAAGTGCCATCTTCAAGAGAGAACCCTTCCAGTAGCCTCACAGGGAAATAGAAACAACAAAACTTTTGTAGGGAAATTAAGCTATTTCATTTAATGTAATTATTAATAATGACTGAATTTAAAACTACCATCTTTCCAATTGTTTTCTATTTGACTCATTTGTTTTTTGTTTCATTTTCCCCCATGTTCCCTGCAGGCTTTTTGATAATTTAAGACTTTTGATTTCCAAGAGTACAGGGTTCAGAGAGGTGCATGGTCATATGTTTGATGACTGTTCCCTCCACAGAACCCTGAGGAGGGACTGTCTCCAGGCTCCTGCTGTGTCCTGTATATTTCTCTCAATCACCTGGTGGAAAGGAAATGCATACTCCCCTTATGTCTGGGTCTTTGAGCTATCTGAGACCTACACCCGGCCTTACCAATTTGCTGAAATGTTAACTGATTTATTTTTACCTGTTTCCGTGGAAGCTGGTATCTGTTCCTCCTGTGCTCAGCTGAAAGTGAGCAGTTTGCATGTCCCAGCTCTCCTTGAAGAGGCTTGTCCTTCTTTCAATTCAGATTACGTGTTTACCTTGCAGCATCAGCTCCCTGATGCATTATTAAGAAGTTGTGATTTTATAGATTCTTTAGTATTTCTCCTTGTTAAAGTGGGATTGCTGCTTTATTTTGAAGATTTTACCTCATAAGTGGAAGTGGAAGTCATCATAAGGTCTTTTTTTTAAAGATTTATTTCTATTTACTCCCTTTCCCTTTCCCTTTCCCTTTCCCTTTCCCTTTCCCTTTCCCTTTCTTTTCCCCCTTGTGGCTTGCTTGCTGACTGCTGTCTGTGTCCATTCACTGCACATTCTTCTGTGTCTGCTTGTCTTCTTTGTTGTGTCATCTTGCTGGGCCAGCTTCCTGCGGGCACAGGCCGCCAGCTTTCTACAGGCACAGTCCAGCTGGCCTTCACAATGAGGCCCTGGGATGTGAATTCAGGGCCTTCCATATGGTAGATGGGAGCCCAATCAAAGGAGCCACAGCCACTTTCCATCATAGCTTTTTTTAAATTGTATGGGTCAACAATGGGTATATGGATACTAAGGTTTTTTAGGTTAGCTATCTCAGTTTGCCAGGGATGCTGTAACAAAGTATCATAGACTAGTTGGTATAAACAACAGTAATTTATTGGCTCCCAATTTTGGAGACAGGAAGTCCAAAATCAAGGTTTCGGTAAGAAGATGCTTTCTCTGACGTGTGTAGTAACCTGGTGGTGTCGTGCAGGCAATCCATAAGTCTATACCTGCCTCTGTCATGTGGTCATTGCTCTCCACCTCTGTCTCCTTGTAATGAGTTTGAAATTCCCTCTGCTTATGAGGACTGCAGTGACACTGGATGAGATCCACCCTTACTCAATATGGCACCAACCTTAACTAATCACATCTTCAAGATCCTCTTTACAAATAGGATCACGTCCAAAGTCCTAGGGACTAAGGCTTGAGCATCTCTTTGTTGAGACATGACTCAATCCATAACATTACCGTGGAGAAACTTATTCTTGAACGATCATTGTTAAAAGAAATTATCTATCTATCTAATTATACCCACATAACTTTAAAGTAGTGATATAGTTTTTATCATACCTATGCAAAATATGAGAAAATTAGGAAAATAAATTAATTAGCAGGGAAATCTTACCTAGTTTGGATGTGTTTCCAATTTAGAGTTTGCTTGAAATAGAAACTATTCATTCTGATTTTATATATAGCAATGCTTGTTTACTAATCATATTTTTATTTTTAAGAACTTCTTTGTTAAATTGGACAATTGTGAGTTTATATTCTTTGCTAAATCACTAGAGATAGTTAATTTCTGAGATAGGAGTGAGCCATCGAATACCACCCTCTATTGGCGTCTATTCAATATCAATGTCATAAAACATATCAGTTTATTTTACCTCAAGGGAAAGCTTGCAGCAATTATTCAAACCTGTTTTAGTGATAATGATTGGCAGTGATTCACATGGCACCAATACAATTCTAAATGTGGAAGCATTTTTATTTTACTCCCTTTAATAGCTTTTTTCTGTTAACATTTATTACTGGCAAATGCACTAGAAAAGTATACTGTACAGTATAAATCCCAGGTATCTTACAAAGCAGTCTAGCAGGCAGACAGTTTCCAATGTGGAAACCATAGCTCCTATGTCTAGGCTTTGGCCCTCACATATAAAAGACTCTACAGACGGATCAGAACATGAAACAAAATCTGTGACAATGTCAGTTTCATATCCAAAAGAAGACAGAAATAGGAAGGAAGGAGAAGGAACATGGAAGGATGGTGGGAGGAAGGAAGGAAAAGAGGGAGAGAGGGAAGGGGGAGGAATAGGAGAGGAAGGGAGGGAGGGAAAAAGGGAAAGGAAAGGAAAAGACGAAAAGGTAAAGTAAAAAATATTGCAGTAGCAAATTTACACTATTATTTATTCTGAGAAAAGGAGGAATTTGAATCAGTGATTTGTAGTTGTGAGAGAAAATTAGAAATAAAGTAAATATTACTTGTTTGTATTGAAAGCTATTCCTTTACAGTGTAGGAAACATTTTCCACATTTTAGCATGTTTATAATTTGTAATTACTGTAATTAGTTAAAATGATTTCTTATCATTATCAAACATGAAATATTTTACTATATCATTGCTGACTTCATTCACAATTCAAAAATTTTGCAGATATTAATTTATTCAGAGCATTCTGAAATATAGTGTTAATATGTCAAGTAAAAGTTCCTTAAAACTGATTAAGCCTTTTACATGTGCATTTGTGTAATTGATAGATATGTAGTAAACAAACATTATATATCATGAATAGATAGATAAGATCTTATTCAAAAGGTATATAGTTAAATGATTAACAAAATGATTACCTAGACTTTTTAAAAACTTGATAACCTGTTTGCTTTCCAGAAAGTATTTGATGCAACTTAAAATAAATATTATGTATACAAAAATACAATTATTTTAAGGAAATAACAGTTTTACAAAGACAACCAAACTAAAGAGGAGGATATGAATATTTCTAGCCTCCTAGATTAATAAGCATTAAATTTAGGTTTGTATCTTCTTTCCATAAATCTTTTTAAAAAACGAAATAGCAATTAAGTAAACTCTTTACTTGTGCTATTTTCTACATGGTATTTGTCACTTGTGAGGGAGGTAGTCTTCAAACAAAGATTTTCTGAAAAATACAGAAATGTCTTTCCATGACAATCATTCATCAATTTTTGATAAAGAGTTGGAAATATGATATACTTCACATTAATTTTTTCAGGGGGATGTTTAAATCAGCCAATAGAAAATTATTAAAATCACATTACTTGAAGATGTCCTTTTAAAATTCCTTTTCTCCATACTTGTTTTCAGTAATTTAAAAGGCACTTTTTAAAACTCGATTAACAATTTAAACTTTATTAAGAAGCTTTATCAAAACCCACCCTAATAGTCAAATCCTGTTACAACTTAAAGGGGAATTTCCAATGTTTTTATTGGCAGTGGAATTTTGAACTGAACATCATTGAAGTAAATGGTCCCCTGGGCTGGGCCTTTGGACTTTTTGGTTATATGGCCTCTGCTGTAAAGGTGTTTTGCTTTAACTGGATTTGACCTCTTCCATGTAAGAAGATCTAAAGTTTAAATGCAAAGCATTTTTTTGCTGAGTTCTTCATGGCCGTTAGCACTGCCCAACTTGTTCTCATGCTCATGATTGACAGCTCACAGTGGAATCAAGGTGAATTCATGGGAGTAGAGGAGAGATACAGTTAGGCAAGTCTTGTAAGGAGCTTCAAGCATTCTCCACTATCAATATCGTCTGCCGTGCTCTCTAAGCGCCCGTGTGGGCTCTCGGCCGCCTGTGCTCTCCCGTCCGGGAAGAGGCTGCCGCCGCCGCGGGCGCCGCTGTTACTGCGGTGAAGCCGCTCGGCCCAGGCCGCGGTAGCGCCCAGCCCGGATTCGGGCTCCACGTGCGGCTAGAACCGAGCGGACCTAAAAAGAACAACGGGATCAAAGCAGCCCGCGCAGGAGAGCAGGACAGCGGTTTCGGCAGCTCAGGATCCACCCCTGCGACAACGTGGACCAGCTCCATGAAGTGGCGGCCGCTGCCTGCCCGTGCTCATACTCACCAGCACACACAGACCCAAACACACGGGCCGCCCACAGTTCTTAGCTAAAATGGACTACTTGCAATTTCCTTTGTGTGCTAGTCTCAAAACAGGCGTGTGAAAGCATCCAAAGGAGGATTAAATATCTGGAAAATGACTTAACTGTTTTAAAATGAAAAGTAGTAAATATCTTAATAGTATATTATTTTAACTGAATATTGACCACCTAGGTTAGCCTTATATGATTACAATAATCCTTATAAATACATGTAGAATATTAATATATTTCAATGCACTTTACTATTACATTAACAATATTAGTGAAATTTCTCAATTTGAATGATGAGTGGGAATAAATTGATAGGTAATGAGAGGTTGGACAAGACTGAGCTTCAATGTACTTCTGAATATGCTTACAGCAAATTTCCTTCCGTGATACCCAGAAATGACAGCTCAGAATGTTGCACAAATTGGATGCTCTATAAATGAGTGTTTTCTCGATGGTATAAGTAACTTATCTTCCTAATCACCTCATGTTAAAACTACTTTTTATATATAGTTCTGCACTGATTATTCAATGATTGAGAATGTTTTCTCTAAGCGTTTTTAATTTTAAAAATTTTGTTAAGATGCTCTTTTAACTGTGATTTGATGAGCAAAGAATGTATTCCTGCTTCCTATTCCAACTGCCTTCGATCAATTCATGTCTCCCTCATTCCCTACTTGTTTGAAACATACTAAGGACAATGGGAACCTGTAAAATATTGTCTTCTATCTCACACCAAAGAGATCTTTATAGGAATGTGAATTTTCTCTTGCAAGATAATTTTAGGCAGTCAATGTTAACTTTTCTGACAGGAGAACCCAGGTATATATGGTGTTGACTCTAATATAAGACTAATATCCTGGGATATTTGGACATTTTAACTGGTATTAAATTTAAGTGAAGGATGCTATATAAATTACTTCATAGTTTTTCATTTTACTTTCTTCTAAAATAAAGGGATTATCACAAAGCTTCTCCTTGTTCTTAACAAATCTGATAGTCTTTAGAATTTCAATAATTAATAGATCTGAGAAAGGTAGGGGAAGGGTAGATTTTATAGAACTATGATCTTATCATAAAGTCAAATCTTGTGGACAGTCACCTATTCTGTCTGCACTTATTTAAAAGGCATTGAAAACTTTAAACATACTAACTGGCTGCTCTGTCATTACTTGAGAGAATTGTCAATCATTAAATAAATTCTGCTGCTTCTTACTTTGAGAGTTTCCCACATGAAAAGGAGTTTGATTTCAAATTTATAGTTGTCATTTATTGAGTTTCCTCTTGTGACTCATGGGAGAGCATTTTATGTTTGTTGTTTACCATGTGGAGTGGCTTTCACAGCAGTGTGCACATGTACTTTTTATTTCATCTCCTCCTACCCATCATCAAAAAAAAATAATAATTTTGGGTATCCTTGCTTCATCACCAATTATTTGGACACCTCTTATATAGCCATGATCTGTCCTCTAGACTGTGAGTATTCTAGATAGTGTAGTGAGAAGAGCAAAACAGTTCTGGTCTCTGATTAGGTGGAATTTACATTTGAGTGATGGAGCAAAATAAACAAGAAAACACCTAAGTAACCATGATGGTAACAGATTGTGATAAACACTTTGCAGTAAATAAACAGTTCTGAGATGTAGATAACTGTGCTGACTCTACTTTAGAACTTGAAGTATTCTTTCAAAGAAGGGTGAAAAAAATATGCCCTGGTGAGTCACACAAAGACCTAGAGGAAAAGCATCCTATTCAAAGGAAACTGCCAGCTTAGAGACTGTGGGTGGGAATGAGCCTACCTGGCACAATCATGAAACAAACCAGAAGTCGAGAATAAGTGGAGTGGTACGAGCAGTTAGAAAAGAGCCGTGAAATGAGCTTGAAAATTAGGTGTAACTATATGTTGAAGGACTTTGTAGTCAGGATTTTATTCTCAGGGCAAGTGAAAAGCTTTAAAGGGTTTTAGTCAGGGAAGTAAGACATAATCTGGTATCTATTTTAAACAGATCACTTGGGTAATTGAGTAGAGAACAGTATGGAGATTGCCAAGAGAAAAACCTTTGTCAGGCAGCCAGTGCAGTAGTCCAGATCAAAGATTATATAGCTATGACCAGACAGGGGAAAACAGATGGATTTGAAATGCAAATGGGAGGTAGAAGTAACAGGAGGTGATGATGGGTGAAGAGAACAAGGAAAGGTGGGGAATAAGAATGCCCGAGAGTTTTGCTGGGAAATTTTTATTTGATTGGAAAAATTGATTTGATTGCTGTCTGCCAAGATATGGGAGGAAAGAGGGGTACTTAAAAATACTTTCTCCAAAGAGTCCATTCCGACCTTCACAAATACATTCTGATTTCTGAAAATATATATTCAATTATTTTCCTATGAAGGTGTAAGAGATAAACATTTTCTTTCAGTTTTAATTTTTATACATATTCAAAATATTTTGTTTTTTTATTTTTTAGGAATCACATGATTTTATGATTAAAACATTGAAGTGGTGGGGTCAATAAAGATTGCTGATGAAATAAATAAAACATCTTTTAAATATTTTTATTGTGGCAACTTATATACAGCATAAAATTTCTCATTTGAACTGGTCTCAACTACACAGTTCAGGGGTTTTAATGACATCCACAATGTTTGTGCTACCATCACCAAAATCCATTACCAAAAATTTTTCACCACCCCCAACAGAAGCTCTGTACCCATTAAGCATTCCCTACCCTCATCCCTGCTCCGCACACCCTGTAATCCACTTTCTGTCTCCATGAATTTGCATATTCTGGTTATTTCATATAAGTGGCTCACACAGTATTTGTCCCTTTATGTCTGGCTTATTTCGTTCAAGATGATACCTTTAAGGTTTGTCCACACGTAACGTGTATAAGAACTCCATTCCTTTTTAACAGTGCATTAATGTTCCATTATACCTACACCACATTTTGTTTATCTGTTCATCTGTTGATGGACGCTTAGGTTGTTTTCACCTTTTGTCTATTGTGAATAATGCTGCTATGGACATTGGTTACAGATTTCTGTTGTAGTCCTTCCGTTCAATTGTTGTGGGTATACATCTCAAAATGAAATTGCCAGGTCATGTGGTAATTCAAAATTTAACTCTCTTAGGAACTCAAAACTATTTTCCACAGTGCTGCACCATTTTACTTCCACCAACAATGAAAGTATCTCCATATCCTTGCCAATACTTGGCTGTTTTCTGCTTTAAAAAAAAAAATGATTCTATTCATTGTAATAGTGTAAAGTGACATCCCATTGTGATTTTAATTTGCATTTCCTTGGGATGAGGGCTAGCAATCTTGGGTGGTTATATAAAAACTTTTCTGTTTCTTCTTTTTTTTTAATGAATGAGAAAATCTTCTTTGGATATGCTTGTTTAGTACAATCTTATTTTAGATCATAGGATTTCAAAAGTATTTTACACTATATATAAAGCACTTGCCTCTATCATTTTGCCTACTAAAATCGTGGAAAATATCATACTCACCTCAATAAAATCAGGCAAATGCAAGAAAAGGAAAGGGGGATGATAAAATGTCCTCTCTATTTTATTTTAATCTCTTGCCTTAATCTTTTGGAGATAAATAGGGAACATTTGAGAATAAGTCATTCCAAACTTCTAAATACTTACATGGCAGGAGCTGAGCTGAGCTGAGAGAGCTGAGCTGCGCCCCAGTTGTTGAAGGTGGTCGATTAAAACAAGCAAAGTCAAAGTGGGAGTGAAAAAGGAAGCTGTGATTGTTTGAGCAAGAGGTTAGCCCTGGGAGAAAGCGTCAGCTCCCGTTCCATTTTCCCCGTGAAACCAGCGCCACCTGGCGGGAACCGGGTGGATCAGCTCAGGTGTGAGGATTCCCCGTGAGCCGCAGGAAAGGCTCCCGCAGTGGCGCAGAGCTGGGGGCTGGGTGAGCAGGCTGGGTGAGGAAAAGTACTGAACACTGAGGCACAGAGGAGAAAATGTCCTCAAGATCTCCCCATCCTCTTCCACCCGTCCTAAGGAGGTCTCAGAGAAAGACTTTGGGCTGGAATTTAGATGTGAGTATGAGCAGCACCTGCCACCGGGCAACTTTTTGCAGAGACAAAAATATTTCAGAAACTTTTTTTCTGAATCCTTTAAAAATTTTAATCGGTTTTGACATGAGAGAAATTTTCTTGATTTTAAGCAAAATTCTAGCAAGGATTTATTAAATTAAGGTGATTCTGAATAAATAATTCATTGAATATTTAAATATCCTGTATTATCGGTCAGTAGGCCATTACCAGTGTTTTCTTCAAAAGAAAGGTTAAATGAGATAATGATTAAAATAGTATTTTAATAGAAGTTATAAGCAAGAACAGAGTTTTAAAAACTTTATGGAAATTATCCTTTTGGGTCCTAAACCCCAAAGAGAACTTTTTTAAAGTTCAAATATTAATTTTTAAATTGCAAATTGACAATTATGTTTCAAAATATTGGCTGATACCAAAGTTCTGCATGTTTTCTGGATTCCATGTATCATCTCTGTTTTTATTTCCAGGAGAAACATTGTCTTTGGCTACGTCAAATCAAATTCTGATCAGATTCAGTGCAGAAAATGATGAATAAGCCAGGGGATTCCATTTTGTTTCTGCATTTTACTTTGGCCTTTTCATAATATAGCACATACCACTACTTCCAGGCAAAGTACTAGAATCATCCACGTTGCATTTTTATGGTATTTAGGGAATTTAAGGTGTTTATATATTTGTAATAAAAATTATTTAATAAAATATTGAATAGTTCTCCGACATTTAAATATTATATTTCTATTACAAAGACAATAATATCCCATTTACCTGGCACTATAAGGAAACAGGTATTGATCAAATTACCTTTGTGCAGTATTTCACATTTTCAAAATGATTCCAATTATATTATTTGATCTAATTAAATAACGTTCATAATATAGTTTGTGGCTGTTTTAGGTTTCAGCAGTTTTTTTTTTTTTTTTGTATCAAGGCCAGGGATTGGACCTGGGACCTTGCATTTGGCAGCCAGCACTCAACCACTGAGCCACATTGGCTCCCCTGAGTTGGTTTTTCCTTTACTTGTTGTTTTGTTCTTTAGTTTTTAGGAGGCATCAGAAACTGAACCTGGAACCTCCTATGTGTGAGGAAAGCACTCAACCACTTGAGTCACACCTACTCCCTTAATAATCATTTTAGTGAAAATACAATTAAAATTTCATCAAGGCAATTTAACAAAAACAAGTAACATACTTCTATCACCCTAACTAAATACCCATTTACTCTGTTTGTGATCTATTAGCCTTTGGCACTTCTACACACCTTTATACTTATTGTTGGATTTGGAGTTTATTCAAAATGTTTGAGATTGCTCAAAGATCATTTTCTGGAAAGCAAGGAAGTTTATTTTGACTTTATCTTGTATATTTGTTAGACAAACTAAAAAAAAGTACCGTAGAAACTCATCATAAATTTTCAGAAGCCCAGAGTATGGTTTTGAATATGACTTGTAATGGGTACACAGGTTGAGATTTGAAAGACATTGCCATCTTCTGAGGTAAACACTGTATTAAAAAATAAGAAATAATACTTAATTTAACTAGGCCTCTAATTTGAAGCTAGAGATGTTACTGGATGTGTCTGAATATATTTTTGTCGAAAGCAGAGGCTATTTTCTATTTAGTAAACCTTCTCCAGGGAACATTCTTGAAAGCATTATGTTTCTTCATAAAATTGTGGAGAATATAATCAGTCATATCATTTATAAATAATTCCTGATAATCTCACTTGCAAAATCCATTCAAAATATATCATTATTAAAACTCTTCAGTGTTTGGCAATGAGATGACTTAAAGAATAATGAAGAGAGTGAGAAATGTTTGAACATGTGAGTAAGGTGAAAAATGTCTTTAATCCAAATTAAATAGTGACTCATGATGATACTTAATTAAAATCAGTTTCATTATTCTAAATGGCACTTTTGGTTAAAATGTAAATAATCACACCAGTATTAAAAAGTGGACTGTCTTTGGAGAGAGGACAGTTTAACAGATCCACCTCTTAGGGTTCCTAATTTTTTTCAGATGAAATCTATAGTACTTTGCCAAGAGCAGACTCACAGATCAAAGTAAGGCTATGTGACACATAAAAAGAAAAAAAGATTGGATCACTTAGTTTAAGTACATTGGTATTGTTAAAGGCATTTCTCCTTCAAAAGGTGCTTCTTTCGATTTCAGGTAGAGATTGGAAAAGCATCTGGTAATCAGATAAAATATCTAATACAAATGACCCAAAGTCTATTCTATCCTCAAATGTTATCTTCAAAAGGCATACTTTAAAAAATTATGTTTCCTCTTTTAAGGCAATATATTGTCACTACCATGTATATAATAAAGAAAAGTAGAAAGGAAAAAGAGATCACATTAAAATAATATATTTTACTTGTATTTTAGAAAGTATAATGACTCCAACATTCCCGAAATCAGATAACAGTCCAGTGTCACTCTCTTTCTTGACTTGTTTCTACCACTGAGGTTATACAAAAATTGATGTCTTTTATCTAAGCCAAATCCTTTGGAGCTAAACAACTAAAATTGTGAATGCAATTTATTTTATTTTATTTTATTTTTAAGATTTATTTATTTATTTATTTCTCTCCCCTTCCCCCCTACCCCGGTTGTCTGTTCTCTGTGTCTATTTGCTCTGTCTTCTTCTTTGTCCGCTTCTGTTGCTGTCAGCAGCACAGGAATCTCTGTTTCTTTTTGTTGCGTCATCTTGTTGTGTCAGCTCTCTGTGTGTGTGGCACCATTCCTGGGTAGGCTGCACTTTCTTTTGCACTGGGCGGCTCTCCTTACGGTGCGCACTCCTTGTGCCTGGGGCTCTCCAATGCGGGGGACACCCCTGGGTGGCATGGCGCTCCTTGCGCCGCATCAGCACTGCACATGGGCCAGCGCCACACGTGTCAAGGAGGCCCGGGGTTTGAACCGCGGACCTCCCATGTGGTAGACGGATGCCCTAACCACTGGGCCAAGTCCGTTTCCCGTCAATGCAATTTATAAATCTCTCAACAGCAACTGGGAAGATTTTTCAATACAAATGAAAAGTTAAATTGAACATTGCTTCCTGACAGGTAGTAGTTATAGTGAAGACTTGAAATTCTTTGAATTCTTTCATGAAAATTCTTCTGAACAGTGCTTTCATATACTGCTTACAGCCGGATTTTTTCACATTATCCATGCTTAAAATTGCACAGGGGCTTTATGAATTCTGTTGTTGTGGGATGTCTAACTCTTGTTAACAGTTAGTTCCAGCATGATGAGCTGTTAGTGTCTTCTGTGAAAAATAAGTGTTGCACGTGAAAAAATTTATACATGACTCCAGGTCTAGAAAGGTCAGATTCTCAAGCCCTCTGTCCCCTACTTCTCTATGACATCTGGTTCTACACCTGGGGAAACATTCATGATATTACCCTGTCTGGGAACTTTTGAAGAAATGGGAAGTATAGAGGCTTTCTAATGTAGTACTTTAATAGCTCATACTTTGCTGTTTCTTTCTCCCTCTTTTTTACTAAGTAGTAAAAAGTGAGTTAACATGGGATGACTTCCTAATAGAATGCTTTCCACCAGTGGGGAGTCTTGTTTGTTCATTTTCTGGATGCTGGGTAAAGACTACACATGGGATACTTTCCACTCTGAAGGGGACGAAGCCTACAGGAGTCACATGCCCTTATTATGGAAAGAGTGGTGTGGAGACTGGGGAAATGGCCTTATGTTACCAATATAGTTCAGTGACAACTTGGCACCTTCTGTAACTTGCGACTCAGGTCTCAATCACGCTAGCCCAACTTCATCCAGTTCTGAATCAGCAGCCTTGGGCCTCAGCTTGGTGAAAAGCAAATAGTACATAAAAACAAAGCTATGGTTTGATTCTTTGCTGAAAAAAGTCTAATTTTCTTCCTTATGAAATGTGAGTTATTCTGTCATTCTAGTTCTGAATCAGTATAACAGTTTTCATACATAAACATCCCTGAAGACAGAATGAATACATTTTTTAATTCAAACTTTATTTCAAATTAAAAAAAAAAACAGTAAAAGGAAACTCAACAAGTTATTGAAGCAATACTCCTAAAAAGTTTTATCTAGGCACTTTTATCTCACAATTCTTGCTATTATATTGTCAACATTTTCAAACAGCTTTTTAGATTTCCCTTTAGACATCAAGTAGGAAGTTTTCCTTGGCCCTGTTATGCAGCTCCTGAGGAAAACTCACTCCACTTTGTAAGCCCTCTAGCCCTTTCATTGTCTGCCCAATACTTGAAGAACCTGAAATCACTAGATACTGTTGTAGAGTTTTAATTATCTTTGCCATTCCAAAGAAAACAAGTAGTGGAATTGCATCTAGTCAATGTATTCTAAGATCAATGAGAAAGTAAGAAATCGCACAGATTCTAAATTGCTTATATAAATGCCTTAGAAAATCGGCATATAGGAGACCCAGTTACCATTTCTTGGTAAGTCCACCATAGTCAATGTTTCTTCCGGTACTGAAATGGACTTTTGATTCTATTCTAGAAAGCAAGTACATTGCATTTGTAGCAATTTTTCTTTTCTGCCATAAATACATGTCTTTTAAACTGAGAATCAACCTGGCGTGGTGATATATGTGGCAACAGAGTTCATCTGAGATGGTTTCCTTTCCTGCTTACTCAAAGCACATGGTAAGTTATGGAAGGATAGTTAAAAATCACCAATATTCTCCTTCCCTCACCCCAACTATGGCAACTGTTTGAATGTGTCTAGGTTAAACTTGGTGGCTGACAATGTCTCATCAAAATCCTATTATTTTGCCTTATATTTATGCCTGTCTGTTTCCACACACAGTCTGTTTTAGATATTTGTTTTGATGTAGAAGCCAATACTTTGAGTTTTCTCAAAATAATTCATTCACACTAAAATTAATAAACCTTGAAGATTTTACTGACCATTTCAAGGCCTAAAGGAAGCCATTGTTTCATATCATGTTTTCCCACAGTTCACAGCTTAGAAATGTCAATTGGCTTTGTCTCTGTCTTTCTAAGGCATGCTTGCTGGGCGACCAACTCTTCTCAATTCTCTCCATCCTCACCTGAAATAGCATGTTGCTTCTGAGCCTTCCCAAGGATATTTTCCCAGACTAACTCATTCATGATATTCCTATTTCAGGAATTTTCTATTGTTAAGACTCACTCTCCTTGGCATTAATGTTAATAAAGGCAATGGAAAGGAATCCTTTAAAAGAAGCAGAATTAGAAACATGGAAATGTTTTTTCTAAGTATGGACAATAAGAATTTACCCTAAGATTTCCCCTGCTTTAAGTCTTTCCTGGGACTGCAAATACATGTTTTTGTTGATATTTCACCAAGACTTCATCAGCTTTTAGATGGCATATATCATGAGGTTTAGTTGCTTCATTTTTACTTTAAAGAAATTCACTTTTTCTGTTAAGAGCTTTCAAAATGCATGCTACTTTACAAAGAAGACTGGACATGAAATTTTGCTCATAACTCAGTGATGGATGTTTGATTCTGTTGACTAGTAATGTCTTATTGAATCAGATTTTACAACCTCCCGTGGAGAACGAGTTTAAGAAACACAAAATATCCTTCATCATTAAATGAAGCAGGGAAGACCACCTCACTTAGGTATTGCAATTATTCTTACCTGTATTCAGATGTATTTTCTTCTTATTTTCACTACATCTACTCTACAGGAAGTGCTGTATTAGAATTGTGTATCCACAGCTGTTGTTCAGAGTATTTGTGGCAGTGAAAGGTGGTTAATAAATCTACCACATTACTTCTCTTGTCTCCTCTCCTGAGAGACGTGCACACATCCACAGACTGCCTTCCTGCAGCACTAGAAAATTCCCAGAGAACACCTTCCTTCTCTGACCAATGTGATAATTTGGCCTGAAAAGTCAATCATTTTATCACCCTCTATTCTGGGCTGACCTTATTCCCTCTTCACTTTTCCACTGAGTTGATTTCAATTTGCTTCTCAGTGGTGTGAAACATTTATGCAAAGATAGAGAATAATTACTACAGGAAGTAGAATTTCCCTCTGATGCTGCCTGAAATTGATGCTGTCCAGGTTAAGGGCAAAAATAGAGGATTGACTGAGAGGAAAATGTTACTGAACATTGTTTTATTTTTTTTCTGAGAAGTTACCTCCAGTGTTGATGTCTGAAAGCTACAGTCTTCCTCTTAGTGTCTCAGAAACTTAAAATTGGTTTTTACTTTTCCTCTTAAAAAAACCTATTATTTCATGCAAATTCAGGTGTTATTTATTTATTGGGTTTTTTTTTTTTTTTTAGT
The DNA here is from genome assembly GCF_030445035.2 of Dasypus novemcinctus. Classification (NCBI taxonomy): domain Eukaryota; kingdom Metazoa; phylum Chordata; class Mammalia; order Cingulata; family Dasypodidae; genus Dasypus; species Dasypus novemcinctus. Next base: position 51,629,173 of record NC_080695.1, on the reverse strand, counting down.
TAGACTGGTAATTTATTCATGTAGGGAGAGAAGAGAAATGAGAGAAAATAACAGAAGATAGCAGAGCAGGGGTCCCAGGTAGGGAGGAAGGGGGTGAAAAGGGATGAAATGAGCTAATTTATAAGCTACAATTCCCCATTATTGATTATAAGTCCCCAGGATTACTTGTGTGGCCACAAGGCAAAGGGAAAATGTCAACAGTGGTACACAGAGGGCAGGACAGATACAGACAAAAGAGCAGGGCAAGAGAGCCTGGGCTCTGGTTTGTGCCTGGCTTTTAAACTGTTAATTATTCTACCCCTCTGCCAATGGAAGGGGAGGATGTTCCTGTTGTTTGCTGTTTGAACTGATTATCTGTAAGAAATGAAGATTCAGTTTTAACATAATGGAAGAAAATATTAATTAATGTAATCTGGCAGCCTACTGACTCAGTCTTCCACTCTTGGGTTAAACAGGGACAAAGGAAACCAGCTGAAGCTAGTCCTGTAGGCAATAAAAAAGATGCCCAAGAAAGAGCTAAGTCAATACCAATTCAGCACTAAATTCCATTCCTTATTTGGCAAAGGGGAGCAGGTAAAAACTGAAATGGTTGGAATGTGATGGGGGAAGCGGTTAATCACAAACTTCTGCATGGGAAAGTTAGATCTTCTCGGATAGGTTGTAAACTCTGAAGTATCCAATCTATGGAGAAACAGAGGAAGGGCTTGCTGCTAGGCTTAGGGGTATAAATTGTATCATTCTTCTTTGTTCCGGGAGCCAGCCATGTTTTCTGTTTGTGCACCCCCTCTTGCAACATTGAGAATATTTTTTTTTTCTTCTCCACAATCAGGTGAGCCTTATTTTCTTCCAGAATAAGATTTCTTTCTTACATTATCCCACCCTTCAATCCTTAGTGAGGACCTAATGATAAAGTTCCTAGAGAACATCCGAGCTTTTCTTGTTCCCATGAAGAAGTCTTTGTTCTAGGTAGCAGAATCCTGGAGGTGGGGTTCTTCCAGCAGTCATCTTGGGAGTTCCACACGTCCACGTGGACTCTGCCAGGTTCCAGATCCGTCTATTAAATCCCTATCTTATTAGCCTGCTTCATTTCCCCCTCAGAAATATCTACACTTTTAATCTTAAAGGGGTGCTGAAGGAAGATGATCTTTCTTCTGTAACTACTTCCTACTGGTTAGGGGCTTGCAGACCCTGACTACCAAGGTGCAGAATGCCCTTGCTACTCTATCTCGACTGGAGGAAGATGGATCTGGCATCCAGTATGAAGCTGGATGAAGTCCCAACATGGCAAACAAGAGGTTGATCTTAAAAGAAGACTCGAGTCACTCTGCTTTGGACATCACACGACCCTCGACGAAGTCTTTTCTGCGGTTCCCAATACTGATTTGGAAGACTTGCTAACTTCTTCGGGCCCCATGTTGGGCACCAGATGTTGGAGATTTTGACCCAAAGGATATCGGGAATGAAAGAGTATTTATTGTTATTTTCCTTGAAATAGGCAAGTATGAAATTCACAAGGACAGTTTTAATAGTGACATGTGTCCAAATCACCCTAGATACCCTATTACTCCTTGTTTTCAGGCAGCTAGCATGACAATAATATCCTGGGAGTGTACAAATGTATAACTCTATGTTGGAAGCCACTTAGACAAGTTTGAAACACAAATAGCCGGTACTTTCCAAGTAGTTTAGCCTAAGTAGAGAAGTGACCATTAGAGATATTTCTGTTTGTTTGTTTTGTTTTGTTTTTTGTAGAAAATCTTGAGAATTGACTGTGGAAGTCTCTATGGGAAATCATTTTCTTTCTCTCATAGAACTATTCAACTGTAACAAAATACTCATAAATAAAAACATGGAAAATATAGTTTTAAACAATGTTTCACTGCAGTGGAATATTATAATTATTTTATATTCTAGCTTTAGTTATAGAAAAGACAAATTCTGATACATCATTATTTCAACTATAGCTATAAGATGGTATATAAATTTATTAACTTTTGCCCTTTGATAAAATATTTGCATACTCAATTGAAACAAAGTTTAATCAAAATACTCTTTTGATTTCTATTCTTATGGAATTGCCTTAGCAACAGTAATATGAATGGTGCTGGTTATTGTTCAGTTTCAATTCAAAAATGATGCCAGTGGGTTAGGAAAAGTAGTTTGAAAACAGAAACATTCTTTTTAAAGAAAATGAGGACATGAACACAAAAATACATGGCTGTATTTTTGAAGAAAGAAACACAAGGACAGCGTAATGGTATCCTAGAGATAGTATTATTTTAAAGATAAAGACATATTGATGTTTAACTTTAGACAACAAAACCAAAATATGCAGATTAGAGTGCAAAATTTGGGGATCTCTTTTCAGACCTGTTTGCCAATGGAAGTATTTCTCAAACTTTAGCTCTGCCCCTTGTCATAGACATAAAATTTTCTTATAGCTGATAAGTTCTGATGTAGTCCCAAAGTAGATATCTCACTCTCTGTATTGCATTGAGAATGACCTGTTATGGCAAACGTCCCAAGTTCATAATCAAACAAATTTGGGTTTAGTGCTCACTACAAAAGAAAGACCACACACCATGGGGACCTGGGAATATCTTAGTTAGAGAGTGTCAGAAGAGGCTTGTTATAGGATTTGGGCTTCTGTTAACTGATTTTGGGAAGGATTCAAGGCAGTTTGGTTTCCTCTGGATTGGTGTGGTCAGGGGGTAATTGTATTATTGAACATCTTAGATTTTATCTAGGAGATGGAAGGAATGGAATGAGGCTAAAGCTCTAAATTAGTAATGAACCAACTATGACTCAGGTTAACAAGCAAATGGGGATTTTTGGTCTTTCTTGTGCTTTGCATAGTATTCTTTTTATTTTATTTTATTCATTTATTTTTAAAGATTTATTTATTTATTTCTCTCCCCTCACCCCTCCCACCCTGGTTGTCTGTTTTCTGTGTCTATTTGCTGTGTCATCTTTGTCCGCTTCTGTTGTTGTCAGTGGCACCGGAATCTGTTGCGTCATCTTGTTGTGTAGCTCTCCATGTGTGTGGCACCATTCCTGGGCAGGCTGCACTTTCTTTCGCGCTGGGTGGCTCTCCTTATGGGGTACACTCCTTGCGCATGGGGCTCCCCTACATGGGGGACACCTCTGCATGGCATGGCACTCCTTGCGCACATCAGCACTGCGCATGGGCCAGCTCCACACAGGTCAAGGAGGCCCGGGTTTGAACTGTGGACCTCCCATGTGGTTGATGGATGCCCTAACCACTGGGCCAAGTCTGCCACCTACATAGTATTCTTGATATTTTTTGTGATCAGATGGGAATACAAAGTGGTCTCAGATTGATGCCATCTGATATGGATGTTCTGTGAGACTTTACTTTCAACAGGAGAACATCACAGCCTAGTTCTTGGTGCCAGGCAGCTACCAGCTGACAGATGTCAGAACCTCCTTTTTTCTGTCAACCTTTAGGCAGAATGGTGTCCTCACCAGCTGGAATATTTTATTAAACTTCCCTACTTGCTTTTTTTTCCCACTTGGAAGACATACAACCGTACTGTTAAACATGCGTTTTTAAATACACACAATCTCACTAATGTTAGAATGGTCAGCTGTGGAAATATCCTGTCTTCCCTCCATTCCAGCCCCACACAACCACGCTCTCAGCCCCCATGCTCTTCCGTGGACATTTGCTGGTCCAATGAGTAGACCCAGGGAAGGAGATGGTAGGCTTTTTTTTATACCCCAGTAGTGGGATCCAAACTAGCTCTCCCTGATATTCTTTTCCAAGTTTTTCCATGCAGAATGGGTTAATTCTCTGTTTTCCCATAGAACATTTATTTTTTTATCACAAATGCATTCATTGATTGGATTTTCTCACTAGTCTGTGTGGTCTTTGAGTATAAAGTTCTCACCTCTCGTTATCACTAGCAGGATAATACTGGCGCTCAATTAACTGTAATTGTTTATCAATCAGTCTTCTAAAGGCGGAGATTCTACTTATGCCCTGGTTTCTTTGTTTAAAAATGAGACTCTTCAGGTGGTCATTGAAATTGATATGAGGATAAAATATAAATGTGAAAGTGCTCCAAAAATCATTCCTTACAGGGATTTTAAAGAAGCTGTTAATTTTATATCAACACAAACTCACTGAACTCATTTTAAATCTCTTTTCAAGAAAATATTTGGCTTCTTCAGGAAGATACATTGTTGTACATGCTTTGCCTTTAGCTATTCCTTGCAGCAGTGATTCCCTGTGCAGCTCTGTCCCAGGGCCCAGATACGGAAGTAGTATCGGTTCTGAATTTTCCACTGGTTCGATCATTCAATCTGAATACAACCCAGGAAACCTGCTACAAGGCTCCATGGCTGTCCACTGTCAGTCTGTGCCAAAGGCTTTAACTCAGTGGAATGACACAATACCAAGCTGTGTAGGTAACCATGTCTGGGAAAGTATGAGAACTTGCATAAATATGTAAATCAGACCTGAGGAACAGTTTCACAGAGCTGCTTTCAATGACTATATCTTGTTTACAGGGCCACACAAATGGAATTGATAATGTTTGTGACCTATTGAAAGAATATTTTATCAGAAAAAACTGATAGCAGCCAACCTTTAAAATATTGTTTCAAAAAATAGCTCGTCAGATTAACAAGCATGAAACATGTTTTCCTTCTCAATATTTATTAAGAATGCCATCAGTGCTAAAGCCATGAATTTTCAACATAATTAGATTTTGTGGAAAATCATTATAATGTTGATTTGCTATATTACTTGTGTAATATTCCTTTAATACATTTATGCTGATGAATGTTTGAAAAGCGATAGGTTAATGCAGACTGAATAACAATGGCATTTTAAATTATAGTTTATTTGCTTCATTTTGTATAAGATCCTCTAATGCAGTCATGATTAACGCTCAGATTCATTTGTACATTTTCCACTCCTCTTCTCTGGATTTGCTCATAAAAATCCCATTAATATTATTTGGAGTTGCATGCCTACATATAGAAGATAATGCTCTACAAAATTTCTTAAATTGTAGTAGATAAATTATTCTAAAAAGAATTCGTTTCAGAGATGGCATTGCTGTGTATACTGCCTTCTTTGATAACCTGAAAAAATTTATTTCTAGACTCAGGATGTATAATTTATTTGCACCATAGTAAATAATCAATAGTATTGCCAATTTTAAAAAGAACAGGCTAAATGTTACCTTGGCAAAAAAATGTCAATTAAAGTTTCTAGAACATGTAAAATTTCTCTTAAAGTCTGATCACACTCCAAAATAAACCAGACACAAATTAATATTGTGCTTCATTGTATTTTATTTTTATTAAATATGGCTTTGACTTTCAGGCCCCTGTAGTGTCAATTTCACTTAGTGGAGAGGTACAATCCTATCCCCTGGTTATCCTGAACCATATGGTAACAACTGAAACTGTATACAGAAAATCACAGTTACAGAAGGACCAGGGATTCAGGTAAGTCCAGAAGCCCAGAGTCTAATAAACAGAGCTAAGTCAGCCTCCAGGGGCTTCTTTCTTTTTTTTTTCTCCTTCCATTTCTTTTTGTATTGGCTGTTTTAAATATATAGACTATAATATCCATACTATTTCTGCATAGTGTTTCAAATAATGTCTCTCTATTTGGAATGAAAATAATAAACATGTTGGGTAAAAAGAATATCAACACTGCCATTTGTGAACGTTTTTGGATGCCCTTTACTTGGATAATTTTGTTTGAGTTTGTCCTTTTTCTTATATTTGTGCTTTTAATTTCATGAGACATCCCATATGGTTAGATTAATTTCCTTCAACTGAAAGTCAAAATTAGCTTAATATTGTTGTTTAGATTGAGGTGACCAGCTTTGCCATGGAACAGAATTGGGGCTCTCAAGATCTATGATGGTGGTGACATGACTGCATCTCGACTGGGAAGTTTTTCAGGTAAGACACAATTGCCCTTTTCTTTGCTTGTGTCTCAGGATCTGCACACACTGATAAAACAATAAAAAATAAACAGCAAAATGCTCAATGTAGAATTTTCCTACAAACTCTCCTATATCCATAATTTTCTCTAGGGTTGCAAATCTAAGACCACTAAGAAAGCAGGTGAGAAAAAAGAAAGCTGTGTTCGCTGAGAGCAGAAGCTTCAATTGTAGTGTGATTGCCCACTCCACCTTCCTGAGGTTAACAGAGCCTTTATAGGTCACAGGCCTTGGACTGGTCCTGGGATGGGGGAAAGAGAAGTAGGAGTGTGAGGTGGGGGTAAGGCAGAGATCAGATCACAGTTCTCAGTTCTTCAAAACAGATGATGTAAAGGTAAGTAATCTGTGGAAATTACACTCTGCAGTTTCAAGCTATCAGGAAAACAGGCTGTTTATGCCTAAAATTTGCAGCTCTTTGTTATATAAGAATTGCAGAAATCTCCACCTTTTACATCAGGCACTGCCCTACCTACTCATACCTAGTAGTCAGACCTGAAGTTGTAGTGAACTGCAATTAAGTCCTGTCTCATTCTTTGGTCCCGCTCCAGCTCTCACAAATATATCTGTGTAATAACGATTCTTCTTTCAAAATCTTCCCTTCAGTCATGCCATTCGTTCCCTTCCCACTGCCCCTAAACTTTATTCAGATCCTTTTACCTTTTCTTTCATTTTATTAGGTTATCTTGCCTCTAGACATTTGTCACTGCCTCTTCCATTCTCTGTAGCATTAACACATCAGTCTTCCCAGTCAGAGTAGTTACCATTGGTCTCATCATCATCATTATCATCCCAATACTTGTCATTTTCTGCAGTTATTGTGCCAGGCTTGCCTGTTTACATGCATTATCTATTTTTTCCTAACTGTGAGATAAATTTTGTTGTTGTTTTTTACAACTGAGGAACAAAACTTTAGATATTTTAGAATTTTCCAAGGGTAATGAAGCAGTTTGATATAATTGATGAATTCCAAAAAGAAATATTGGATTATGCTAATAATCTGATCTGTACCTGGATATGATTGAGATATGATTAGGGCATTGAGTGCCCACCCAATCTCCACCCCTTGGTGGGTGGAGACTCACAGATAAAAGGCATGGCAAAGAATAGAGTTGAGGGTTTCTGATGTTGAAGTTTTGATGTTGGAGTTTGATGTTGAAGACATAAACTGGAGCTCTGGGAAGTAATCTCACAAAGGAAGGAAAATCCAGGCTCACGAACGAAGGAAACTTGAACCCAGAGAAAAGCCAGCCCCAAGAACTTGGGAACCCAGGAAGCCTAAATGCTCACAGATTTTGGCAACCACCTTCCTCCAAATAGACCTTGGTGAGGGAAGTACCTTATCCTTTATGGCCTGGTGTCTGTAAGTTCCCACCCCAAATAAATACTCTTTATAAAAACCAACCAATTTCTGGTATTTTGCATCAGTACCCCTTTGGCTGACTAATACAAGTACACAGATAGGAAATGTATAACTGGGATTTTAATCAAGTGTGTCTAAACACAGAGCCTGAATACAACTGCCTGAGTTAGGGATCATATAATAAAGAGTGATTTAAGCACATGAAAGTTAATTTTTTGACATAATAAGAAATCTGAATCTAGAGAGCTTATTTTATCTAGTAAGTAATAGCTTTTCAAAAAGGTCCCCCAAGTTGCTCATTATAAATATATTTAAGTTTATAAATATATTAATATCTCATTGAACTACTGTTTGGTCATCCAGACTACAAAGGAAGGCTTGTTTTGTTGTTGTTGTTTTTAAACCAAATACATTCATTCCTTAAACAGCATCTTTATTCTACTCTTCCTTAACAAATAAGAAAAAGAAAACTGATAGTGGGTGTATTAGTCAGTAAAAAGAGGTGCTGATGCAAAATACCAGAAGCCTGCTGCCTTTTATAAAGGGTATTTATTTGGGGTAGGGGCTTACAGGTACCAGGCCATAAAGCATAATTTAATTCCCTCACAAAATCTATTTCCATGTGTTGGAGCAATATGGCTGGCAACATCTCTCTGGATTAGGACTTCCTGGGTTCCTCTCTTCCCAGGTCTTGACTCTCTCTGGGTCCTCTGTTTTCTCTACAAGTTCAGCTGTAGACAATGAGGCTCTCTAGGCTTTGCCTTCACAAGGTCAGCTGTACACTATCAGGCAGATGCTTCTGTCTCTCTCCCCAGGGTTTCTACCATGTCTAAGGAGCCATCTCTATTCCTGTGTTCTTCTTCTGGTTCATGTCCTCTCTTCTGGGCCTTGCTTCTCTTTCCTCTGTGTGCTTATTTCCTGGGGCTCCAGCTCAAAACTCCAGCATCAAACTCCAAATCAAAACTCCAATAGCAAAATGCCTCCAACTCTGTCGCGTCATACCTTTTATCATCACCCTACTGATGTGGCCCAATCAAAGCCTTAATCATAATTTAATCATGCTCAGGTAAACACCAGTTTACAAACATAATCCAGTATCTATTTTTGGAATACATAACTATATCAAACTTTTACAGTGGGTTAAGACATTACCAACATCTGCCACAACTTTCATTTTATCACTCACCTCTTTCATAGCTTTCCATGATTTGTTTCTAGTTGCCAGCAAATAAATTCATATTTTTACATGGACATATAAAGTTTTGTGCAATAAAATATCAGTCTAATTTTTAGAGTCTGCCACATACAATCTATATTTGTCTGCCTTACACTATTTATTTCTTTTGGCACATGCCTTTCCAACAGCCCATTACAATTATTATAATTCTTCAGGCTTGATCTCAAGGGCTATTTCTTATTTTCCCTTACCAGGTAAGATAAAATATTTCACCAGTTCAGGTTAACATGCATGTTTAAAAAGTGCCTGCTACATAAATCAAGCACCCTATTTATTGTTGGGATTAAATTATCAGGTGTTTGTCATTTAAAACAACATTATTTAAAATTTACAAGTAGACCTCACATTTAACTTAATCATAGCAATGAGAATGAGGTGTGATAGGTTAAGCAACCATTAGAGGAAGCATTTGGGTGTTACAGGAGGGCAAAAGAAGTATGATTCCTAGATTTTGGAGAAAAAAATAGGCTGCCTGGGAAAATTTAAAGTATCTTAATAGATAAGTACAACATAGCCTGAAAAATACAAGGGAGAACAAATGCTCCAGACAAAAGGAACCATGCCATTTTTTTTGTGCTTGTCCATACTCAAATTTTTATTTAGGTTACTCATTTTTATGTAATGTGCTCTTACATTTTCTAGACATTTTTTCATGAGAACCTTAAGGTTTCATATTGACTGACTTGCACTTTCCATATATATATGGAGGTGTTTGGCACATTAAGGAACCGAACAAGAATGCGGTTTGGCATGGTGGTGGCTAGGTAGGGCTGTGGGCTAAGGAAATGCCAGTGATGTACACACTTGGGAACTGAGAACATAAAGAAAAATACTGAGGTTAACATGAATCAGGTTTCTACCTGTCTGAGAAGAGCATTAGAAAAAATGGCAAACAGGAAGGATAGAATGAAACAGTGTTGTATTTGAATTAGAGACATTTGAGTAAACTCATGGTTTTAATATTTATAGATATTGAACTAAATAAATATATAATGTGTGTGCGTGTGTACATATATAAGCCATACATATCTAGGTTTTGTAAGCCATTTCAAATCAGGAAATAAGCAGGCTTTAAATTATAAATGCAAAAAATAGAGCAAAATTCATAATTTGTAGCTGACAATCAATATTAAGGGGAAGTAAATATTAGTGTGCTGAAGTTAGAATTTGTAAGGATTATAATAAAATTTCTCCATTTTCTTAGTTACTTGTCTATCTAGGTCACAGTAAAACAACATGATAAAATGATTCTGCTTCTGGCAATTAAAAAAAAAAATTAATTGTATTTCATATGGCAGAAATAAGCGCTTTCTTACAGTCCACTCAGACAAGAGCCCAAAGTGAAAATCCAATTAGAGGGGTGGAGCAGGGCATGCCCTCTCTCCAGCTGTGGTCTGGGTGCCCAGGTACACAGAATCCTCTCAGCCCTCCCCAGATACCTGCATATCTTTTATACCACCTGATGCATCAAGATCCAGAATTTTCATAGAGTAGAAAATGATTATATGTCGTAATAGAAGAACAGACAGGACTGCTTACAAATTTTCTTGTTGCAATTAATAATAACAGTAGAGGGAGCATGATACTTTACAAAGCACTCATATACACAATTCATTTATGACTTGCATATCCCTATAAGATAGTTATTCTCATTATCGAAGTTGGAACATAGTACAGTTTTTTCAGTGACCTAGTCAAGGTGACAGAGCAAATATGCATCAGTGCCAGGACTAGAAATAGGTTTTCTGATTCCCTATCCAGAGCCCTTCCACAGTAATGCAGCCAAGGAAAATGAACAAACAATAAAGTCGAACAACCAATGCATGTGTATTGAATACCTACATGTGCGAATTACTGTCCTGGGGGTTGTGGGCTGTTAAAAAAAAGATAAGTGAGGGTCTCATCTCTAAAAAAGGCTATACTTGAAAAAAAAAAAATGAACCAAGCATAAAGCATTGTATGAGAAGTGAAAAGCCGTATCTTTCCATACAGAGAAAATATATCCCACTACAGACACGGGTGGCCAACAGTGGTTTCTATGAGTAGGTGAGAACTGAGCTTATTCTCATCTCGGTAACAGGACATCCATAGTTGGAAAGCAAGGAAGGACAGCATTTCTTACAAGGATTTACAGTTAATTAAAATACTAGAGTAATGTGGTGGGAAAAGTCACAAACTAATACAAATCATAGGAAAGCCAGGCAAAAAGTATATGCTACAATAGAAACTTTTTTGGTTAAATTAGTTAGAGCTATAGTAATATTGTATTTTCTACAAATATCAGCCAAAATATAAAAATAATACCTAGTGAAAGGACAAAAGGGCAGCAAACATCATAAATAGATAAATAACTTTTGTTTTAAATAGATGTCTCTTTTTTTGGTATGAGAATGGGTTAGAGCTGGTCCAACCACAGGCACAGTCCAGTTCTCACTCACTTCCTTGCTTCTTTCCCTGGCCTGCACAAGTCTCACTCTAAGTCCTTGGGATTCGTGGCCACACAGTGGGCTCTATTTTTAAACTTGGCAGCCAGCAGTTTGCTTCTGGCAGAGGAGATGGTTTTACTCAGGAAGATTGCTTCTTTGGGAAAAAGGCCTGGGCTCCCCCACTCACTGCATTTCCCCATGTATTTCTGTGAGTTACTATGTAGCTTTTAGCAGTATTCTCTCTGTATATTTCTGCTCACCAGCAGGGAGAAACTTACAGCTTCTCCCCCCAAACTGTTCAATTAGAAGATATGTTTACCAGGGTCATAAAGCAAAGGAGTAACAATTGAAAACATTTCACACGCATTTTTAGTGCCCCTACAGTGAACTGTGCACTAACGATGCAGGAATGGAAAGACTCCTGGAAGTCAACCCACTTTGGATGTGAGTAAATGGATTGCGGCACAAACCCTAAATCTCAGTCGGGAATACGATTTCTAAGAGCCCCTTTCCATGCATGTGTGTAATGCACACAGGCTCACATATGATCTGTAAGGAGTGAATGATAGATATCTTTCTCTCCTTTTCTCTGTTCCTACTATACATGCTGATAATGGTTTGAGATTCATTGGTCAAAAATGCCAAAATTACTAGTTGCGTTTATATGTCCGAAATGTAGGTGAAACTTTTAAACCCAATGAAAGATTTTTTGGTGTTAGTTCAACAAGAAGTCCTTGAGGTATTTTCAGAATGGAATTAAAAAAAAAAACTCATTTGCATTTGTGACAGGATATATTATTGTGAAATTGTTTGTGTCTCTCTAGACTGTTATTTTTCTCTACCTCATTCCAGGAAGAGAGCCAGATCTTCATTAACATTTGGCTTAGACTAAAAGCAGCAGGTGTCCATATTCTAAGGTAAAATCTCCTCCTAGCTTTGGACACTTAAAAGCCTAAGCTCACTGTTGAAGAAGCTGAGAGGATGGTGGTGAAGACTCGAAGTTCAACAGGTTAAAATGACTGCCAAGATTGAAAGTTAGTGACCTTCCCTTGGCCCAGCCATCAACCCATAATTTAAGTCATCACAATATCCTTGCAGCACCACAAGGAGGTGGTAGTACCTCAGAATGAAAATGACAGCAGGAAGTACTTAGAAAGGCTAGATTCTAGGGTCAGGGCCTTAACTGGCAAAGTGTATTCTGTAAAAGTGTGCAAGAGAGTATTGGAAGCCCTAGAATTCAAGGGGTAATGTGAGCTTGGAGAATGAGGATATGGGGAATCGAAAGCAGGGGACCCAGTGTCCGGACTATTTAATATCCTGGGGCAGGGAAGGACTCCTCAGTAATGCTAGAGATGAAATGTCCCCCAACTCTGTAGAATGGCCCACAGGGCATATTGAAATTACTTTAGAGTTTAAATAAAAGAAATAGTCCATAGGGTAATGAAATTGTTATAAAATTATTTGTAGTGATGAATGCAAAATATTGCGACTATACTAAAAGCAATTGATTATACTTCCAATAGAGCATATGGTATGTGAATATATTTCAATGCAACTGCTTTAAAATTAAAAAAAATAAATATTAAAAAAGTGAAAGGAGAGAAAAGAAAGCAAATATTTAAAAGAAATAGCGCATATCACGTGTTTATGAATAAAATTAACAAATAATATGCATTTGTCAAAAGCTTGTTTTGCACGCAGGAGGAGGAATATATAGAATGGCAAATAGGGATTTTGAAGTTAAATTGATGGCGATTTCATTAGTGTCGGTAAGAGATGAAGGTGGCTTAGGCTAGCATGATGGCAGTAGAAGTAAGGAATAGATGACTGAAACTTTAGCCGTCTCATATTTGGTGTGGCAACATTGGTCTGTTCATCTTTCTAAAGCATTTAAAGAAGCTGATATTTTTGGAGCTCAGTCCCAATCAGGACTTTGTACTGAGTCAAAACAGCCACTGTGGAAGTCTGTTTAGCAGTTCCTAAGGGAGTTAGATGTAGATCTATCAGGTGGCCTGGCAATACCACTACTTGGTAGATACCCGGAAGAACTGAGAGCAATGACATGAACAGACGTCTGCACACCAATGTTCATAGTGCCATTACTCACAATTGCCAAAGATAGAAAAAACCCATGTGTCCATCAACAGACAAATAGATAAACAAAATGTGGTATATGTACACAGTGGAATATTATTCAGCTGTAAGAAGAAAAGAAATCATGAAGCATATGACAGTATGGATGAACCTGGAGGACATTTTGTTGAGTGAATCAATCCAGACACAAAAGAACAAATATTGTATGATTTTGCTATTATGAACTAAATAGAATGAGCAAACTCCTAGAGTTAATAGCTTGCATGTAAGTCACCAGAGAATAGAATATGGTTAGAGAATGGAATGCTGAGATTTTGTCTGTGCAAAATTGATAAAAAGTTGTTTGGAAATGTTTGGAAATGAATAGAAATGGTGAAAGCACATTATAGGATTTGTAATTAAAAGTGCTAACTTATGGGAATGATAGTGGTTTGTTTTCCGGTGTTGTCGTTCTTTTTTTTTGGAGTACAAAAATGGTCTATATTGATTGACATGATCAATTCACAACTTGGTGATTATACTGAATGCCATTGATTGTGCACTTTAGATAAATTATATGGTTTACAAACAAACAAAAAGAGAATAGGTTGGGGGGAAAATACACTAAATGTAAGATAAGATACTGACTGTAGTTGGTAGTAATATTTTGAGGATGCCATTTCATAATTTGTTACAAATGTTTCACAGCGATGTAAGACATTGGTGGTAGGGTGATGTGTGGAGCCCTGTATGATGATGTGCACGCTTGTTTTGTAAGGTCACAACATTTACTAAACACTGATTGTTTATGTATGAATGATATACTTCAATAAATGTTTTTAAAATGAAAAAAAAGTAATTAGTGTATTTGGAGAGGTGTCTAATAGAACTACATGGGTTGTAAAGCCATGGTAGTTGAGTTAATAGTGAATGGCTTAGTTAGGGAAAAAGTGGATTCTTCTGTACAAGTAAGAATAAGAAAGGGGAAATGGACTAGAGATGAGGTCAAAAAGCATTCTAGGCCTATATTTAGGGAATGCCATGTGACAGGAGAAATGAATTGTGAAAATTAAAGAGGCTCTGTAGGCCAAATTAAGGAATTTGAAAGTCATCCTACAATAATGGGGAATCTGTGAGAATTTTATATGACATAATCATATGTTTATTTTAAAAGGAGCTTTCTAACTGCCAAACAGAGAACGAATTGGATTGGGTTCAGTAAACATGTTAGAAAATTATCACCCTTATCCTGGTTAAAAGAATTGGTGGCTTGAACCAGCTAGTTGTGAAGATGGAAAGATGGGGTGAGTGAAAGGCGGAGGGATTTAGGCAGCAGCCTACTAAGGGCCTGATGGCCTGACTGCAAGCAGTATGGTGCGATGGAGAGGAAGGAACTTTCCAATGCTAGGGTGTGGCTGGAGATGGATAGTGTTGTTGACTGAGACATTGAACAAGGGAGGTCATCCAGAGGCAGGTTATGATCCAGGTTTGGACACATCCAGTTTAAGAAGCCTTAAGATAATCAAGAGAAAACTGGAGTCCTTGCATGGAGCTCTTTATTTAAAGCTACTGGCTGATATTGTGACAGCAGGATTGCTTAAGTAGACGAGGAGAATTATAGAGTATCTTATCTTTTCATTAATGTTTATCTGTTTTTAATAATCAAATTATTTCTTTGTTTTACTACATAAATATTATTTTTTCATACATTGGAGTTATCTTCATGGTACCTTCCTCTAATAATTTGCCTGTACGGTGGTGAGTTTTATAGAATGGATATTTCCTTGACAACTACTATGTACACAGTTCTTGCCTAGGGAATAGATTTAATATAGTAGAATATCAAACATATGTGCTTTAGGAAATAAATTATTTAAACTTGTTTAGTATTTTCCCACAGGACAATACATTGAGCCAAAATGTTTTAAATTGACTTGAACATTTTTCTTTACCTCAGCATCTTCCAGTGTCAGAGTTTCTTTCTCCCCCTTGTCCTCGGCATCTGTAATTCCCTTTCTGGGTTGCTGTGACACAGGCTAGGACACTTTAAGTAAAAAGAGCATTATATAAAAATAAACCTTTATTTCCCTTTTCACACATTCTTAGTTGAAGTCATTCAAAGATTTCAGGGGGAACATGATTCAGTATGAGTCACACAGAGAATAGAACAGAGATACATAATCAAAAGCAACATCTTAAAAATAATCCATTGGATCCACATCTCCTCAGACTGACTGCTCCCTCATCCCCATTAGACTTGGAGGCTTAGATTTTATTCCCTCTTTGTACATGTCAAGTAAAAAAAAAAAAAAAGGTAGAATATTACATGTTAAAAAAGCAATGTAGAAAAACAAATGCATCATTAAAATATAATAAGATTTTTTGTGTTCATTCACTGACATGATATAAAGCTAGTCATGTCTTCTGCTTGAGCAGGGTAGAGAAGACGAAGTCTAAATTTTTGTTGTACAGTCAACAGTAGAAAGACCCAATATATAATGCTAAATGCCAATACTTACATTAGATGAGACAAACTATGGAGATTTATAAGCCTAAAAATATCCTCACAAATTTAATACTTGAAAAAGTGAATGCTTTGGTTAAAGTTAAATCTACCTTATTTCTTACAGGAAACACTGTCCCAGCACTTCCAACTGACTCTACTTAAAATTCCAATCAGATATTAGGGTGGCCACTGCTGGTTTTCACCTGGAATACAAAAGTATGGTCAACCATTTCTGCTGCCAACTTTGTTATATTGAGGAATTTTCTTAAAGGAGAAAAATAAATTCATGATCTTATTGTACATGGAAATAATATTATTCTAAAACCATGTTTAAGATTTACATGTAATTGGATCTTAGAAAACCTGTCTTGATGACATATTCATTTTAATAAAATATTAATGAGAAAATTGGAAAGTCAATGAATGGAGTGCTTATATAAAACAACTACTAAAATTTTGTATTGTTCGCATGTAAAAGCACAAAATATATATATATATTTAATATATTACCAGTTTTCTTGTGAGTGATAGCAGATATTCTTATTAGTGTCCAAAAATATAGAAAACTGTAATTTCCAAATAGATTATGGTTATAAGCCCTTTTATTTCTAGTCTCAAAAGCTCTTAAAAACAGGACTAACAAAGTGCAGTATCTTCAGTGTTTTCATTTGTGTATTATTCATTTTAATTGGATGTAGGCATTACAAAGGAGGCTCAAACCTTTTAAAAATGAATGTGTGACTGAGTTAATGGTCTGCTAAATAAGATGACAAAGGTCAAAATCACAAATCTTCTCTGGTGTTTGATTGTGCAGGTAAAACTTGTAAAAGTAAAGTAAGAATTTCCAATGAGGGTGAGGTTTATTTTAGGACATGTTTTTGAGCACTAAAAATGCTTAATGTTGATATTCATCTCTTTTAATAAGCAGCTGCAAATAAGCAAACACATGGATAAGCTTAAATAAGTGATCTTTTGAATTGAGATCAACAGTTTGCATGCATGTTTTTGAAAGGCCAGATTTCCACTAGAAATCTAGTAAAAATACAGGACTGTTTTGCATTCTAGTTAAATTTTCCTATTACAGGCATTATTATGTAATTTTTTCCCAATTTACTTGAAAGAGACCATTTTATGATAGTGTAAAATGATACTGTGGATGCTATTTGTGTAGGATATATTTGGGAAAATCTGTTACTTTGGTACATTTTGTGAACATCTGTAGGTAGTAAATTATAAAATTTATTTATGATAGTCTTAATAAATTCACTAGTATTTTAGCAGTGTTAAAACTGATGAATGCTCCTTTCTATTCCTATTAAAATAGTTTCTGACTTTTCATTCATTTTTTTATACAAAGAGGTACTAATAAAATAATTTTTCTGCAACCTCTTCTATGATTACACAGATGGGCTTCAGCTCTAACAGTATAATTTTCTACAATCTATTTAATTCTAAATCATTATAATTCATTAAAAGAGCAAGACTACTATATTTATCATTGAAATGAACCTTGCTCAAGAGTCTAAGATTTAAATTATTTAATTAATTTATTTTTATTTGGACCAATTTAAAGTGAGCATTTCATGTGTTATCATTTCGTTTTCAAGTGGTTATTTTCTGATGCTCACACCATTCTGATAGTTCATGTCATTCATTACTTCCAATGCATTTAGAGGCTGTCATTTCTCTATTCTAAAGCATTGTTTCACAGACTTTGGCCCAGTGGTTAGGGCGTCCGTCTACCACATGGGAGGTCTGTGGTTCAAACCCCGGGCCTCGTTGACCCGTGTGGAGCTGGCCCATGCGCAGTGCTGATGCGCGCAAGGAGTGCCCTGCCACACAGGGGTGTCCCCCGCGTAGGGGAGCCCCATGCGCAAGGAGTGCACCCGTAAGGAGAGCCACCCTGCATGAAGGAAAGTGCAGCCTGCCCAGGAATGGTGCCACCCACACTTCCCGTGCTGCTGACGACAACAGAAGCGGACAAAGAAACAAGACGCAGCAAAAAGACACAGAAAACAGACAACCGGGAGATGGGAGGGGAATTAAATAAATAAAAATAAATCTTTAAAAAAAATAAAAATAAAAAAAATAAAGCATTGTTTCAGAGTTTGAAATATGGACTATATGAGGAATCCGTAGAATTAACCTTATTAACATCTGCACCAAAGTATACAAAGACTGTTGAAATGTTACCAAGAGATTGCCAATGTTTTAAATTTGTTAACATATTTTTTCATATGCCTCACAGTCAGTATTTCCAATTTGCAATTTTCTAAATTGAGATTTTCCCTAAGATCTATATCCTACAATACTGATTAAAACAACAGTAAACACTTATCCTGTGCCACATCTTGCTTGTAGCGAGTTCCAACTGTTTTTTCCTCTCCCCTCACACAATGCTAGTGTGGTATTAGTATCCTGGGTATTTAAAGGTGAAAGAAGAGAATTTGGAGTGTTATTAACCTACCCTGGTCACAGTCACACTGCTAATACTGATAGAATACAGAGGCACAAAAAGATACTTTATCACAAATAACACTTCACCAATTACCTTTTGTGAGTATTCCAACTATCCTGTTATAACTATCCCAATTCCCATATTAGAAAAGTATCATGCAGATTGCCCTGTTTTACAATTTCAGATAGTAAGAGTCAGTAGTATTAAACATTGAATGGAAAATCAAAGTGCTTGTGAGTTGGTGTTGGAAATCAAGGTGGTCTGGCTTTAAGACCCTATGCTTTTATGACTCTCCCACATTTGCTTTCATCTGGGGAGCATTGTTTTTCTCATCTAGAAAAAATTTTCTCATCTAGAAAATATAACAGTCCCTTATTTTCAATGAAAGCTGGTAAGAATATCTCACACAGTAAACAATAAACTGCATTCGAAGTGATAGGATGTAAAATATTAATAATAAACACAGCAGTTCCAAGGAGGTCCACTTTAGTATGTATGATCTAGATTTTCTGCTAATTTTGAAAACCTAGATCAAACTTGAAAGATCAGGATATTTGAAATGCCACTTATATTCCTGCTGCCATCTATCCTCCTTTTATATTAGTGGTTTGATTTGATATTTGACCAGAGTAAAACAATATAATATATACATTGTCACTCTTGACCTAGTTTCTTTTCTGAAGAAAAACTACCAAAACAAAACAAAATAAATGAACAAAATATCCAGAAAATTTAGAATACAGATATGTAGATAATAGTGGTGTTATTGTACCCTGGAAATTACAAAATCTGACCTAAAGGCATGGAACTTGCTGAGAGGGAACTAGAATACAGTAAATATTCTTGAATTCACCATGAAAAAAAAAGCAGAAAATATAATGTGTACATATTTAGAGAGAGAAAGAGACTATACATGTATACATACACATACTCTCTCTCAACTAAACTAAATACACATACTCAATAAGATTTTCATTTCAGTGTGGAATTTGGTGGGAAGAAGATTTAAAAGACTGAACACATGGGCCATGGTATTAGAATCTCTATCATTTATGTGAGGTGACAGTATAATAATATCTGATAACCTTTCAGGGAATTTCTTTTTATTTGTATTCTGAAATCCTCTACTTCCTCCAGTAAGCCAAATTTCCCTAATGTTAAAGTATTTTAAAATAAAGCTGTAGCTCCTTTATTCTAAGAAAACCATTCATGTGACTAGTTTACTCAACTTATAGACATAGGTCTGGCTAGTTTTTAATTTCCTCATTATATTTTATGTTCCATGAAGATACAATTATGATGTAATTTAATATTTTTGCTATGCTGTATCAAATGTCTTATAAAATGTTTTCAAAGGGCACTAAATATCTATACATCTTGTATTAATTCTTTCAACATCTTTAATGAAAATCCTGTGAGTCTTGTAGTATAAAGTTAAGTGCCTTCTTCACTGAAAGAACCCTTCCAGCAGCTTCACAGGGAAATAGAAACAACAAAAAAATTGTAGGGAGATTTAGCCATTTACATTTAATATGATTATCAATAATGATTAAATTTAAATCTACCATCTTTCCAATTGTTTTCTGTTTGACTCATCTGTTTTTTGTTTTCATTTCCCCCATGTTCCCTGCAGGCTTTTGGATAATTTAAGACTTTTGATTTCCAAGAGCACAAGGTTGAGAGAGGTGCATGGTCATATGTTTGATGACTGTTCCTTCCACAGAACGCTGAGGAGGGACTGTCTCCAGGCTCCTGCTGTGTCCTGAATATTTCTCTCAATCACCTGGTGGAAAGGAAATGCAAGCTCCCCTTATGTCTGGGTCTTTGAGCTCTTGAGACCTACACATGGCCTTGACAATTTGCTAAAATGTTAACTGATTTATTTTTTCCTGTTTCCATGGAAGTTGGTCTCTTCCTCCTGTGTTCAGCTAAAAGGGAGCAGTGTATATGTCCCAGCTCTCCTTGAAAAGGCTTGTCCTTCTTTGAATTTGGATTACCTATTTATCTTCCCACATCAGCATCCTGATGCATTATTAAAAAGTTATGATTTTATAGATTCTCTAGTTTTTCTCCTTGTTAAAATGGGATTGCTGTTTTATTTTGCAGATTCTACCTCATAAGTAAAAGTGGAAATCATCAGAAGGTTTTTTTAAAAAAGATTTCTATCTATCTGTCTATCTATCTATCTATCTATCTATCTATCTATCTATCTATCTATCTATCTATCTATCTATCTATCTTGCCCCCTTGCAGCTTGCTTGCTGTCTGCTCTCTGTGTCCATTCACTGCACATTCTTCTGTGTCTGCTTGTCTCCCTTTGTTGTGTCATCTTGCTGGGCCAGCCCTCTGAGGGCACAACTTATCAACTCTCTCCAGGCACAGGCCAGCTTGACTTCACAAAGAGGCCCTGGGATGCAAACTCAGGGCTCCCATATTATAGATGGGAGCCCAATCAAATGAGCCACAGCCACTTCCCATTATAAGATTTATTAAATGTCTGGATCAACAATGGTTATATGGATACTAAGATTATTTTTTAGGTTAGTTCTCTCAGTTTGCCAGGGATGCTGTAACATAGTATCACAGACTACTTGGTATAAACAACCATAATTTATCAGCTCACAATTTTGGAGACAGGAAGTCTAAAATCAAGGTTTCAGTAAGAAGATGCTTTCTCTGAAGTCTGTAATAACCTGGTGGTGTCGTGTAGGCAATCCATAACTCTGTATCTGCCTCTGTCACGTGGTCATTGCTCTACACATCTGTCTCCTTGTCATGAGTTTGAAATTTCCTCTGCTTATGAGGATTGTAGTCACATTGGATGAGATCCACCCTTACTCAATATGGCGCCAACCTTAACTAATCACATCTTCAAAGATCCTCTTGACAAATAGGATCAAATCCAAAGGACTAGAGACTAAGACTTGAGCATGTCTTTGTTGAGCCATGACTCAATCCATGACATTACCGTGGAGAAACTTATTCTTGAACGATTATTGTTAAAAGAAATTATCTATCTATCTATCTAATTATACCCACATAACTTTAAAGTAGTGATATAGTTTTTACCATAACTATGAAAAATACCAGAAGGTTAGTAAAATAAATTAATTAACAGGGAACTCTTACCTAGTTTGGATGTGATTCCAATTTAGAGTTTGCTTGAAATAGAAACTATTCATTCTGATTTTATATATAGCAATGCTTGTTTAATAATCATATTTTCATTTTTAAGAACTTCTTTATTAATTTGGACAATTATTGTGAGTTTATACTTCTTGCTAAATCACTAGAGATAGTTAATTTCTGAGACAGGAGTGAGCCATCTAACACCAACATTTATTGGCATCTATCCAAAATCAATGTCATAAAACTGATCAGTTTATTTTATCTCAAGGGAAAGCTTGCTGCAATTATTCAAGACTGTTTTAGTGATAATGATTGGCACTGATTCAAAATGGCACCAATGTAATTTTATATAGGGAAGCATTTTTATTTTACTCTCTTTAATAGCTTTTTGCTATTAACATTTGCTACTGGGAAATGCAATAGAAAAGTAAGATAGATGTGCTACTGAACAGTATAAATTCCAGTTATCTTACAAAGCAGTCTAGCAGGCAGACACAGTTCAATATGGAAACCATGCTCCTATGTGTAGGCTTTGGTTCTCACATATAAAAGACTCTACAGATGGATCAGAACAAGAAACACAAAATCAGTGGCAATGTCAGTTTCATACCCAAAAGAAGACAGAAATTGGAAGGAAGTAGAAGAGGGAACCTGGAAGGAAAAGGGGGAGGAAGGAAGAATAGGAGGGTGGGAGGAAAAGAGGGAGGAGTAGGAGAGGAGGGGAGGGAGGGAAGAAGGGAAAGGAAAGGAAAAAAAGAAAAGGTAAAGGAAAGTAAAAAATATTGTAGTAGCAGATTTACATTTAATCTAAGAAAAGAAAAATTTGAATCAATGATTTGTAGATGTGAGAGAAAAGAGAAAATTAGAAAGAAAGTAAATATTACTTGTTTGTATTAAATGCTATTCCTTTACAAGGTAGGATTAAATGAAAAACATTTTCCACATTTTTAGCATGTTTATAATTTGTAATTACTGTAATTAGTTAAAATGATTTCTTACCATTATCAAACATAAGAAATATTTTATAGCTGATTTCATTCACAATTCAAAAATTTTGCAGATATTAATTTATTCAGAGCATTCTGAAATATAATATTAATATGCAAAGTACAAGTTTCTTAAAACTGATTAAGCCTTTGCCATATGCATTTGTGTAATTGGTAGATATGTGGTAAACAAACATTATATATCATGAATAGATAAGATCTTATTCAAAAGGTATATAGTTAAATGATTAACAAAATGATTATCTAGGCTTTTAAAAAACTTGATCATCAATTTGCTTTCCAAAAAGTATTTGCTGCATCTTAAAATATTATGTATACAAAAATACAATTATTTAAAAGAAATAAAAATTTAAAAAAGACAACCAAACTGAAGAAAAGGATATAAATATTTCTAGCCACCTAGATTATTAAACATTAAATTTAGCTTCGAATCTTCTGACAATAAAAGCAAAAACATTAAATAATATGTATTTACATAAATCTTTTTAAAAAAGGAAATAGCAATTAAGTAAACTTTTTTTTTCAAATTCTACTCAATTTATTCATTTTTAAAAAAAATATTACATTCAAAAAATATGAGGTCCCCATTCACCCCCACCACCCCCACCCCACCACTCCCCCCACAGTAACACTCTCCCCCATCATCATAACACATCCATTGCATCTGGTGAGTACATCTCTGGGCATCGCTGCACCCCATGGCCTGTGGTCCACACCATAGCCCACACTCTCCCACGTTCCATCCAGGGGGCCATGGAAGGACATACAATGTCTGGCAATTGTCCCTGCAGCACCACCCAGGACAACTCCAAGTCCTGAAAATGCCTCCACATCTCATCTCTTCCTCCCATTCCCCGCACCCAGCAGCCACCATGGCCACTTTTTCCACACCAGTGTCACATTTTCTCGATTATTAACCACAATAGTTCATGAATAGACTATCATTAAGTCCACTCTAATCCTTACTGTATTCCTCCTTCCTGTGGACCTTGGCTTTGTTGTGTCCATTCCACATCTAGGTCAAGAGGGGGCTTAGATTCCACATGGATACTGGATGCAATCCTCCTGCTTTCAGTTGTAGGCACTCTAGGCTCTATTTTCGACATGATACTTGTCACTTGTGAGGGAAGTAGTCATCAAACGAAGATTTTCTAAAAAGTACAGAAATGATTTTTATATGACAATTGTTCATCAATTTTTGATAAAATGTTGGGAATATGATATACTTCACATTAATTTTTTCAGGGGGATGTTTAAATCAGCCAATAGAAAATTGTTACTAAAATCATGTTACTTGAAGTTGTTCTTTTAAAATTACTTTTCTCCATGCTTGTTTTCAGTAATTTATAATGGACTGCTTTTAATTTCCTTTGTGTGCTAGTCTCAAAACAGGCATGTGTTTTGAGGATTAAATATCTGCAAAATGACTTAAGTCTTTTAAAATGAAATGTACTAAATATGTTAACAGTATGTTATTATAACTGAATATTGACCACTTAGGTTAGCCTTATACAATTATAATAATCCTTACAAATTCATGTAGAATATTAATATATTTCTATGCACTTTAACTGTTACATTAACAATATTAATGAAATTTCTCAACCTGAATGATGATTAATGAGAGGTTGGATAAGACTGAGTTTCGATATACTTCAGAATATGCTTACAGAAAATTTCCAGATATCCAGAAATGACAGCTCAGAATGTTGCACAAAATGGATGCTCTATAAATGAGTGCTCACTCAATGGTATAACTAACTTATCTTCCTAATCACCTCATGTTAAACTACTTATTATACATTGTTCTGCATTAATTATCCAATGATTGAGGTTTTCTCTAAGTGTTTTTAATTTTAAAAATTTTATTAAGATGCTCTTTAACTATGATTTGATGAGTAAAGAATGTATTCCTGCTTCCTGTTAAAATTGCCTTAGATCAATTCATGACTTCCTCATTCCCTACTTGTTTGAGACACACTAACGACCATGGGAACATGTAAAATATTCTAAGTCCTATCTTCTACCTCACATCAAAGAGATCTTTACAGGAATGTGAATTTTTCTCTCATAAGATAATTTTAGGCATTCAATATGAACTATTTTTTTTTAATTAAAATTATTTATTTTTACGAATTACATTCAAAAAATACGAGGTCCCAATCAACCCCACCGCCCCCACCCCCACTCCCCCCGCAGCAACACTCTCTCCCATCATCGTGAGACATCCATTGCACCCAGTAAGTACATCTCTGAACATCACTGCACCCCGTAGTCAATGGTCCACATCATAGCCCACACTCTCTCCTGTTCCATCCAGTGGGCCCTGGGGGGGTCTACAATGTCCTGTAATTGTCCGTGAAGCACCACCCAGGACAACTCCACGTCCCGAAAACGCCTCCACATCTCATCTCTTCCTCCCATTCCCCAAACCCAGCAGCCACCATGGCTACCCTTCCCACACCCATTCCACATTTTCTCTGCGGACATTGGATTGGTTGTGTCCATTGCACATCTATGTCAAGTGGGGGCTTAGATTCCACATGGATACTGGATGCACTCCTCCTGCTTTCAGTTGTAGACACTCTAGGCTCCATGGTGTGGTGGTTGACCTTCTTCAACTCCATGTTAGCTGAGTGGGGTCAGTCCAATAAATCAAAGTGTAGGAGCTGAAGTCTGTTAAGGCTCTGGGCCTGGGTGTCTTATTATCAGTCCAGAGATTCAAATCCCCTAAATATATCTTAAACCCCAGCACCAACTACAATTCCAATAAAGTAGCATGCAAGTCTTGTGGGAAGAGATCCCCTCCGAGTTCAATTCCATCATGTAGAAACACCAGCTCCAAAGTAGGGCCATCTGCCATGGCAGTGAACCCCATCTGCCATGACCATAGAACCCGTGGGTCTCTTTATCCCTCAGAAGAACCAATACCTGGGGTTGTATCTACTTTATCTGTCTCTTAGACTCTGCTCAGTTGTGCATAAGGGCATTCCTTCTGACAACCTCCAGACTCTTTTTTAGAGACTCATAGCCTTATAATCTCATTTCTGCTTTCCATTTCCCCCTTATATTAGGTCAAACAGCATTTTGAAGTCATGTTATTATATGTAGACAAGGATATTCTGCTGATCCGTATTGAACCTTTAATTCAAGGTCATTTTCTAGTTGCATCTTCAGCTGGTATGTGGTAGTGATCCCTCGGTGCCAGGGAGGCTCATCCCCGGGTGTCATGTCCCACGTTGGGGGGAATGCACTGCATCTACATGCTGAGTTTGGCTGTGAGAGTGGCCACATTTGAGTAACATGAAGGCTGTCAGGAGGAAACTCCCAGGCACAGTGCTACTCTAGGCCTTGTTCTTATTGCAGATGTATAGGCTCAAAAGCATAGCCATTAGTATCAGGGACCCACTGTTGGGCCCTCCTTCCTTCCTGGTTCTTGCCGTTGCCCCTGGCGGACTGCCGCTGCTCCCAGGGTCCATGACCGTGACCCCCCGGCCAGGCGCCCAGTACCCGCCCCAGCTGTTGTTTTTAATTGTTTCCACTATGAGTATATCTAGACATTACTATATATCCTGGGCATATGCCCTGTATAACTCCCTGTCAGCCATATATATCATGTCAATAACATCCTATATCAGTATTCCTCTGCTGCCATTGTTGAACCACTCTATGATTCAAAACTTCCTGTAAAGTGAATCCCAACATAATGTCAGCTTCACAAGAGTCTTAGATCACCAAAATTCATATATACAATATACAGTACTTCCCCAGATCCGCCATAAAACCTTTTCCCTTCCATAGCGAAAATCTTTTAGCTTATTCATATCATATTTCCTGATACTGATGTACAGATTCCGGGACAATAGCTTTCAAACAAGGTGACATCTGTGCTTACTATGTGGTCCATACTTTAGGTTGTACAGTTTTCTAAATTTTTTAGTTATCCTATGTTTTGCCTTATGGTTTACATTATTAGTCTGTCATCCCCTATATGTTTTTGGAGTAATATTACATGTTTTATATTCATCTTCGTGTACTCTCACAGAACTCCTCTCTTGCCCCCATATTTACCTTGTTTCCATCCATTCCACATCCATTTTCCCCTCCCCTTGGGGCCCACAACGCCAGCCAATCTCCATTTCCCGAGAAGCCATGTCCAGAGATACTTGCAGCAGTATTCAGGGCCTGACTTTCTCAACTGCCCTAATGCCCTGGGAGCCATCCTTTCTCACTAGAGATACAGTTCTCTCTATTTGACGGCATTTGTCCTCCCCAGGATGTGGGTCCACCCCAACTCTCACTTCTTGGGTCTCTTCCCAATGGTACAACCCACCTTGGCAAAATGAGCCTTCAGCTATTTGCCCAGAGTCTGTCCCGCATCAGCCCATACTCCCTGAGCATCCTAAACAGGTAACCCTCCTACTTATACTTTAATACGATTTTCTCAACATTTTGTTCTCAACTAACACCTGGCACTCTCCCATGTTCGTATGTTGCCCCTCCCTCCCCCCAATTTTTGGACAATATTTCCCCTCTGCCTATCCCCAGCCCCCCTCAAACCCATAAAGCCCCACCCGAAGGTAACCCCTCGCCCCCATTTTGTCCCTTCTTTGTGCTCATACTTACCACCAGCTCATCACAGATTCCACCCCTCCAGACGTTAACTCATATCCTTCCTCCACCCCCCGATTTCCTGTAAGCCTCTTTTCCGGTGTCTAGCTCTCTGAGGCAGTTTGATTATTTCATATCATTGAGGTCATGTAGAATTTTCCTTCAATGCCTGGGTTGCTTCAGTCAACATAAGATTCTCAAGGTTCATCCAAGTTATCACGTGTGATTGTAGTGTATTTGTTCTAACAGCCGAGTAGTATTACATTGTGTGTATGTACCACATTTTATTGATCCACTTGTCTGTTGATTGACATTTGGATTGATTCCAACTTTTGGCGATAGTGAACAATGCTGCTATGAACATTGGTGTACATATATCTGTTTGTGTCCTTGTTTTCAGTTCTGATGGGTATATACCCAGCAGTGGTATTGCTGGGTCATATGGCAAATCTATGGTTAAGTTTTTTGAGAAACCGCCAAACTGTCCTCCAGAATGGTTGGATCCTTCTGCATTCCCAACAGCAGTGGATGAGTGTTCCCCTTTCTTCACATCCTCTCCAGCATTTGTATTCTTCTGTTTTTTTTCATAGCTGCCAATCTTATGGGAGTAAGATGGTATCTCATTGTAGATTTGATTTCCATTTCCCTGATAGCTAGAGATTTGGAGCATTTTTTTCATGTGCTTTTTAGCCATTTGTATTTCTTCTTTGGAGAATTGTCTGTTTAAATCTTTTTCCCATTTTTTTAAATGGGTTGTTTATCTTTTTGTATTCAAGATTTATGAGTTCTTTATATATGCAAGTTATAAGTCTCTTATCAGATATATGGTTGCCAAATATTTTCTCCCATTGTGTGGGTTCCCTTTTTACTTTCTTGACAAACTCCTTTGAGGTGCAGAAGGCTTTAATTTTGAGGAAGTCCCATTTATCTATTTGTTCTTTTGCTGCTCGTGCTTTTGGTGTGAAATTCATGAAGCCATTTCCTATTACAAGGTCCGGTAGATGTTTCCCTACACTGCTTTCCAAGATCTTTATGGTCTTGACTCTTATATTTAGGTCTTTGATCCATCTTGAGTTGATCTTTGTATAAGGTGTGAGATGGTAATCCTCTTTCATTCTTCTACATATGGCTATCCAGTTCTCCAGGCACCATTTGTTGAATAGGCCATTCTCTCCCAGTTGAGAGGGTTTGGTGGCTTTATCGAATATTATATGGCTATATACATGAGGTTCTATATCTGAACTTTCAATTCAATTCCATTGGTCTTTGTGTCTCTCCTTATGCCAATACCATGCTGTTTTCACTACTGTAGCTTTGTAGAATGTTTTGAAGTCAGGAAATGTGATTCCTCCTATTTCGTTTTTCTTTTTCAATATGTCTTTGGCTATTCAGGGCCTCTTTTCTTTCCAAATAAATTTCATAGTTAGTTTTTCTAGTTCCTTAAAGAAGGCTGTGTTGATTTTTATTGGGATTGCATTGAATGTGTAGATCAGTTTTGGTAGGATAGACATCTTAATAATATTCAGTCTTCTTATCCATGAACAAGGAATATTCTTCCATTTATTTAGGTCTTCTTTGATTTCCTTGAACAGTCTTGTATAGTTCTCGGTGTATAAGTTTTTTACCTCTTTAGTTAAATTTATTCCTAGGTATTTGATTTTTTTATTTACTATTTTGAATGGTATTTGTTTCTTGATTTCCTCCTGATCTAGCTCATTATTGGTGTACAGAAATGCTACTGATTTTTGCGCATTGATCTTATAACCTGCGACTTTGCTGAACTCATTTATGAGTTCTAGAAGCTTTGTTGTAGATCTCTCAGGGTTTTCTATGTATAGGATAATGTCATCTGCAAATAATGAAATTTTGACTTCTTCCCTTCCAATTTGAATGCCTTTTATATCTGGTTCTTGCCTCAGTGCTCGAGCAAGTACTTCCAAGACAATGTTAAATAGGAGTGGAGACAATGGGAATCCTTGTCTTGTTCCTGAGTTTAGAGGAAAGGATTTCAGGATTTTGCCATTGTAAACAATGTTGGCTGTAGGTTTTTCATATATACTCTTTATCATGTTCAAAAAGTTTACTTGTATTCTGATCTTTTGGAGTGTTTTTATCAGGAAGGGGTGCTGTATTTTGTCAAATGCCTTTTCTGCATCTATAGATATAATCATGTGATTTTTTTCCTTCAATCTGTTTATATGGTGTATCACATTAATTGATTTTCTTATGTTGAACCATCCTTGCATACCTGGAATAAATCCCACTTGGTCATGGTGTATAATTCGTTTAATGTGTTGTTGAATATGATTAGCAAGTATTTTGTTAAGTATTTTTGCGTCTAGGTTCATTAGAGAAATTGTTCTGTAATTTTCCTTTCTTGTGGTGTCTTTGTTTGGCTTTGGTACTAGGATAATGTTGGCCTCATAGAAGGAGTTCAGCAATGTTCCTTCTGTTTCGATTTTTTGGAATAGTTTCAACAGGATTGGTGTTCTTTCCGGAATGTTTTGTAGAATTCACCTGTGAAGCCGTCTGGCCCTGGGCTCTTCTTAGTTGGGAGATTTTTAATGACTGATTCTATCTCTTTGCTTATGATTGGTTTGTTGAGATCCTCAGTTTCTTCTTTCGTCAATATGGGCTGCTTATGTGTTTCTAGGAATTTGTCCATTTCCTCTAAATTGTCATTTTTGTTGGAATATAGTTTTTCAAAGTATCCTCTTATGATAGTCTTTATTTCTGTGGGATCAGTGGTGATATCACCTTTCTCATTTCTTATTTTGTGTATTTGCATCTTTTCTATTTTTTTCTTTGTTAGTCTCGCTAAAGTTTGTCAATTTTGTTGATCTTCTCAAAAAACCAGCTCTTGGTCTTGTTTATTTTTTCAAGTGCTTTCTTATTTTCTATTTCATTTAGTTCTGCTCTTATCTTTGTTATTTCCTTCCTTCTTCTTCCTGTTGGGTTACTTTGTTGTTGTTTTTCTAATTCCATCAAAAGTGCAGTTACTTCTTCAATTTTTGCTCTTTCTTCTTTTTTGATATGTGAATTTATGGCTATAAATTTCCCTCTCAGTACTGCTTTTGCTGCATCCCATAAATTTTGGTATGTTGTATTATCATTATCATTTGTTTCAAGGTACTCATTGATTTCTTTTGAGATTTCCTCTTTGACCCACTGTTTTTCTAAGAGTGTGCTGTTTAATTTCCAAATTGTGGTGTGAAGTCTGGGCCTCCGTCCCTTGCGAATTTCCAGCTTCACTCCACTGTGATCAGAGATATTGTTTTGTATGATTTTGATCTTTCTGGATTCATTAAGCCTTTCTTTGTGGCTTAGCATATGGTCTATCTTGGAGAATGTTCCATGTGTGCTTGAGAAAAATGTATATCCTGCTGTGTTTGGGTGTAATGATCTATATATGTCTATTAGATCCAGCTCTTCTAGTATACTGTTCAAATGTTTTGTTTCTTTTAGTGATTCTCTTTTGAGATGTTCTGTCCAGAATTGATAGTGGTGTATTAAAATCCCCCACTAGAATTGTAGATGCATCTATTTTTTCACTTAGTTTTTCCAGCGTTTGTCTCACGTATTTAGAGGCACCCTTGTTAGGAGCATAAATATTTATGATCGTTTGATCTTCTTGACAGATTGTCCCTTTCACTAAAATGTAGTATCCTTCTTTGTCTCTCACAATTGTTTCGCATTTAAAGTCTATTTTGTCTGATATTAATATAGTTACTCCTGCCTTTTTTTGGTTGTTGTTTGCTTGTATGATTGTTTTCCAGCCATTCACTTGCAACCTCCATGAGTCTCTGGGTCTAAGATGTGTCTCTTGTAGACAGCATATGGATGGGTCATATTTCCTTATCCAGTGTTCCAGTCTGAATCTTTTGATAGGTGAGTTTAGTCCGTTGACATTCAGTGTTATTACGTTCAGAGAATTATTTGTGGTAGCCATATTTTGGTTGGGTTTGTGTTCGTTATATTTTGTTTGTAATATTTTATTTTCCCCTTCTATTTTTGTCTTTTTTGTTGCTCTTACACTCTCCTCCATCTCTGACTGTCCTGTTTTTTCCTTTCTTCCTGCAGAACTCCCTTAAGAATTTCTTGGAGGGGAGGTTTCTTTTTGATATACTCTTTCAGTTTCTGTTTATCTGTGAATATTTTGAACTCTCCATCATTTTTGAATGCTACTTTAGCTGGATAGAATATTCTTGGTTGGAAATTGTTTTCCTTTAGTACCTTGACTATATCATACCACTGCCTTCTTGCCTCCATGGTTTCAGATGAGAAATCAGCACTTAATCTTATGAAGCTTCCCTTGTATGTGATGGTTTTCTTTTCTCTTGCTGCTTTTAGAATTTTCTCTTTGTCTTGAGCATTGGATAATTTGACAAGTATATGTCTTGGGGTGGGCCTGTTGGGGTTTATGACCAGTGGAGTGTGCTGTGCTTCTTGGATATGTACATCTGTCTCTTTCAGTAGATTTGGGAAGTTTTCAGTCGTTATTTCCTGCAACACTCCTTCTGACCCCTTTCCCTTCTCTTCTCCTTCTGGAATGCTATAATATGTATGTTTGAGCGTTTTGCATTATCATTCAGGTCCCTAAGTCCTATCTGAATTTTTTCTACCTTTTTATTGACCACTTCTATTATCTGTTTGATTTCCAATGTACTGTCTTCCACATCACTAATTCTCTGCTCTGCCTCTTCTAGTCTGCTGATATTTGCTCCAAGTGTATTTTTGATTTCTTCAATTGTGGTGTTCATTTCCATCATATCTGTTATTTTTTTGCGCATGTCTGCAATTTCCCCTCCAAGTGTTGTCTTCATGTTGTTAACCTCTTTCATTACTTCATCAAATTTGTCGGTGATAAATGTTCTGAGATCTTTCATTGCTTGTGCGAAGATGTGCTCCCCTTCCTGATTTTTAGTTTGTTGATTGGATTCAGCCATGTTTTCCTGATTACTGGTTTGGTTTGTATATTTTTGTTGCTGTCTTGTCATCATTTCTTCTTGATGGGTTTAATCAGTTCCTTAGCTTCTTTGTCTAGTCTTGGAGATTAATTAGCTGTTGTTTTTGCGTAAGTGGTATATCTTCTCTTTGTCCCTTTGTTCTTCCTATTCCGATTTCTTATTGCTGGTTAAGTTCACTTTAAAGGAAAGTATTAGTGCTGGGGAAAGGCAATTGTGTAAGGAAGGAAAAAGTGTAAAATAATATTGGTGATATATCTTAACAAAGCAACAATATGAGTTCTGGGAGGATGGAGGTTACATCGTGTAAATTGTGTAGAGTTATAGTAGTAGGAAAGTACCTATAATGAGGTAGACGACTGAGTATGGGAGGAATATGGTACGTACTAAGAAGCTATTGTTTTCGTAAGAGAGGGAAAGAGAAAACAGAGGTAAGAGTTTCAAGGGCGGATACCAGATGGAAAACTAAACAAAGGTATTAGAATTTAAGAGTTAGACACTTTGTGGGTCAAAGAAAGGGAGGTGGAATATAGGAGAGATAGCAGATGGTGGAGGATATCAAGTTGTAGGGGAAAGGGGATAGTGTAGATATCCTAAATCTATTCACAGAGAAATGAGGCAGTGGAGGATGAGGAAACCCATCAAATGTGAGGTGTTTCCTGCAGGACCTTCCCTCCAAATCGATGTCCAGACACCTCTGGACCAGCAAAAATCCCAAAACAGCCCGGTCCTGAAGAGTCTCCAACGCCGCCCAGCCAATTCCCCTCAGGAGCTAGTAACCGGGAAGTTCACTCACCCGCCATCTTGCTTTCTCTCCCCTACTCACTTTTAAATGAAGTTGTTTTTGTTGTTGAATTGTTGGTGAACTTATATATTGTAGGTATTAATATTAAACCCTTAAGAAATATGTTATTTCCCCCATTCTATGTCTTTTCACTTTCTTGATGATGTCTTGATGCATAATATTTATTAAATTTTGATGATGTCCAACTTATCTTTTTTTCTTTAGTTGCTCCTGCTTTTGCTGTAGAGTTGAGGAATGCAAGGTCCAGAAGATATTCTTCTATAATTTCTTCTATGACTTTCATAGTGTTAGTTTTATATTTAGGCCTTTGATTGCATTTTTAGTTAATTATTGCATATGGTGTAAGGTAGGGTCTCGTTTCCTTCTTTTGTATATGGATCTACAACTATCCCAGCACCATTTGTTGAAGAGACTTTTTTCCCCATCGAGCAGATTTTGGCATCCTTGTCAAAAATCAGTTGACCATAGAAGTTGGGTTTATTGATCAACTCTCATTTCAATTCTATCTTGGTCTATTTGTCTGTCATTGTGCCAGTACCACACTGTTTTGATTCCTGTAGCTTTCTAATGTGTTTATAAATCAGCAAGCGTAAGTCTTCCAACTTTATTGTTCTTTTTCAAGGTGATTTTATCTTTCCTGACTCCTTTGCTTTTCATAGGAATCTGGAAATTGGCCTCTCCATTTCTGTGAAGAAAGCGGTAGGAATTTGGATTGGAATTACACTTAATCTGTCAATCACTTTGGGTAATATTGACATCTTAACAATATTTAGTCTCCCACTCCATGAACACAGAAGCTTTTTCCATTTATTTAGGACTTTTTAAATTATTCTCTTTAATTTCTTTATGCAATGTTTGCAGTGTTCTGTGTACGAGTCCTTTACATCCTTGGTTAATTTCATTCCTAGAATTGTAAATGGAATTGTTTTCTTGATTTCCTTTTGAATTGTTCATTGCTGAGTGTAAACTCATGAGTGATTTCATTAAGATCGTCTTGGAACTTGACATCTTGCTGAATTTATTATCGTTAGTAACTTCCTTGCAGATATTTCAGGATTTTCTATATGTAGAATCATGTCATCAGCCAACAGGGAAATTTTTTTTCTTTCTTTCCAATTTGGGTAACTAAACATATTTTTTTCTCTTACTTACTTTACTCTGGCTAGAAATTCCAGAACAGTGTTGAAGAGTAAAATGTGTAACTTTATTTTTTTCCTGATCTTAGGGGGAAAGATTTTGGTAATTCACCATTCAGCATGATGACATCTGTGTGTTTTTCATATATGCTTCTTTTCATGTTGAGGAATGTTGAGAAAGATTCTGTCTATTCATAGTTTTCTGAGTGTTTGTAGCAGTTTGGCATTGTTTATAAATTCCAAAAATAGTGGATTATGTTTATAAATGGGTCTGTTCCTCTGGACCTATTAGATTGTATTATGTTCAGAGGTTTCATTTTACTTGATTAAATTATGATTAGGGCTTTGATTGGGCCACATCAGTAGGATGTTTAGAAAAAGACTTGGCAGAGGAGAGTTGGTATTTTGATGCTGCAGCCCTAGGAAGTAAATACACAAAGAAGAAGAACACAGAGGAAGAGAGATGGCTCCACAGACACAGCAGAGGCTCCAGGAAGAGAGAGAGCCTGATAGTCTACTGCTGACCTAGTAGAGAGAACAAAGCAGCTGAGCTCAGAGAGAGATGGACGTGGGAGAGATGAGACATCACAGCCTATAGCTAAGATTGGAAGAAGCTGGGGCCACAGAGTCTTAAGAGGAAGAGGAAGGCTGAACCTTTGCAGATGTCTGCAGCCATCTTGTTCCAACGTGGGAAAAGACTTTGGTGAGGGAAGTAACTTTGCTTTATGGCCTGGTAACTGTAAGCTTCTACCCCAAATAAACACTTTTTAAAGCCAACATATTTCTGGTACTTTGCATCAGCATCCTTTTGGCTGACTAGTACAGTGCTCTTAAAGAATGCATGCTGGATTTTGTAAAATGGCATTGCTCTGTCAATTGAAATTACTATGTGTTTTGGGTTTTTTGGTTTTGCTTTTTTTTTTTTTTGGCTTTCATTCTATTAATGTGGTTCATTATATTGATTGATTTTCATATATTGAACAAAACTTCCATTACTTGCATAAATCCCTCTTAGGTGAATAATCCCATTGGATTCAGTTTGCTATTTCTTGGCGTTTTTTTTTTTTAGGATTTTGGCATCTATATTCATAATAGAAGTTGGTCTGCAATTTTCATTTCTTATAACTCTGTCTTTTTTTTTGGTGTTAGGATGATGCTGACCTTAGCGAATGAGTTGGAAAGTGTTCCTTCCTCTTCAATGTTTTGGAAGTAGTTGAACAGGATTGGTGTTAATTCTTTTTGAAATATATGGTGAATTTCATTACTGAAGTCTTCCTGTCCTGATTTTTCTTTCTTGGAAGTTTTTGTTTTTGTTTTTTGTCATTGACCAAATATTTTACTTGTTATAGATTTGTTTACGTCTCCGATTCTTCTTTAGTCAGTTTAGGTAGTTTTTCTGTTTCTAAATTGTTGGCATAGAACAGTTCATATCACGTTATAATCCTTTTTATTTTTGTGGGGTTGGAATCAATGCTACCTCCTTCATTTCTGATTTTGCTTATTTGTATCTTCTCTCTCTTTGCCAGTTAATTACATCTAGTTGGCTTAGAGTATTATTCAAGTCTTCTATTTCCATATTGATCTTCTGCCTAGATGGTCTATCCTTTTTTGAAAGTGATATATTAAAGTCTCCTAGTATTAATAGAGCACCATCTATTTAACCCTTCAAATCTGTTGATATTTGCTTCATATATTCTGGTTTTCTGCTGTTATGTGCATATACATTTATAATTGTTACATCTTCCTGATAAATTAATGCTTTTATCAATATAGAGGGCCCTCTCTGGTCTCTTGTAACAGTTTTTTTTTTATTCAATCTGTTTTATCAAATATTAACATAGCCATCCCAGTTTTTTTTTTTTTTTACTATTTGCATGGAATATTTTTTGCCATCATTTCACTTTCAACCTACTTGTATCTCTGAAATCAACATGAGTCCCATGCAGAGAATATATAGTTAGGTCATGTTTTTTTGTCCATACTGCCAATGTTTGCCTTTAGTCTAGAAAGTTTAACCATTTAATTTTAAATAATTACTGATAAAGAAGGATTTTCCTCTGCATTTTGCTATTTGTTTTGTAAGTCTTATGCCTTTTCTGTCCCTCAATTCTTCCATTCCTGCCTTATTCCGTTATTTTTTTTCTGTGAATATTTTAAGACATTTTACTTGTAGCTACCATAGGGATTACATCTAACACCCTATATTTATAATATATTCATTTGATTTGATACCAAACTTCAATAACACACAAACTATGTTACTATACTCCTCTTTCCCCTTTCCTTTATGTTGTTTCTTGTACATTTTTACACATAGTGTGCTCAAAACCATAGATATATGTTGCTTTTTTATTTATTTGCATTTTAGATATTGTAAGGAGTAAAAAGTAAACTTACAAACCAAAAATACAAGAATATTGGTGATTATAAGTATCCATATATTTGCCTTTATCAGAGATCTTTATTTTTCTCTTTATAAAATCTAATATCTTGTGTCTTCTTTGCATTTAAAAAACTCACCTTCACATTGGCTTGTAGGGCAGTTCTAATGGTGACAGACTCCCTCAGCTTTGTTTATCTGGGGTTGTCTTAATCTCTCCCTCATTTTAAAAGAGCGTTTCACCACATATAAAACACTTGTCAATTATTTTCTTTCAGTCCTTTATCTATGTTGCCCTCCTGCTTTATTGCCCCTATAGTTCCTGATGAGATAGTGGCACTGAATCTTATTGAAGGCCCCTTGTACCTGACATATTGTTTCTCTCTTGCAGCTTTCATGATATTCGCATTGTCTTTGGCATTTGACAGTTTGATTATGTTTCTGTTTACGAATCTCTTTGCTTTTATTCTGTTTGGATTTTGTTGAACTTTCTAATATTTATATTCATGACTTTTCTTAAATTTGGGAAGTTTTCTGCCATTATTTCTTCAAATATTCCTTCTGTCCCTTTCTATCCTTCTTTCTCTGGGACAAGTCCCACAGGCTCTATTCACTTTTATTTAATCTGTTTTCTTCTTAATCTTAGACTGAATAATTTCACTTATCCTATCTTCAAGTTTACTTATTGTCTCTTCTGCCAGTTCCAATGTTCTGTTGACCCCCTCTAGGTAATTTTTTTTAAAAATTTCAGTTGTGGTAATTTTCAGGTCCAGTATTTCTGTTTGGCTCCTTTTTAGAATTTCTTTTTCTTTATCAAAATTCTCATTTTGTTCATATATCATTTTCCTGATATGATTTACTTCATTCTCAGTGTTTCTCTTTAGGTCTTTGAGCATATTTTGTACCATTTAGTTTAATGTCTTTGAATGGTGTGGCCAAAAAGTCTGGTCTTTATTGAGTCGCTTTGTTGTTTTACCTTAATCTTTTGGTTGGGGCGTCATTTCTGGTTTCTTCGTATGCCTTTTAATCTTTTGTTATGCAATGTACATTTTATTTTATTTTATTTTATTTATTTTATTTTATTTTATTTTTTAAGATGTTTTCCATAAAAGTATGACAATAAAAATAAGATTTTATTTAAGTGAGGATAAAATGAACTCTCAAGCCCACTGGCCATGAAAATTTGAGAAATAGGATGAGAATGGAATTTGATTCAAAATATGCTGACATTATATATTCTCATATTGAAAAATGTAACCTTTATGGAAGAAGAGTAGGTTGGATCTCTACTGTCTCCTATTCTCTCCATCCCCACTATTCTTTTTTTCTCCTTCCAATATTTTTTTATTTTTTTATTGTCTATTATATTTTAATATTTTAATATATTAAATCAGTGATATATCCCTAGAAATATCTATTCCTTAAGCTTTTAT
Source organism: Dasypus novemcinctus (assembly GCF_030445035.2). NCBI lineage: Eukaryota > Metazoa > Chordata > Mammalia > Cingulata > Dasypodidae > Dasypus > Dasypus novemcinctus. The sequence continues at coordinate 51,591,661 of NC_080695.1, read as the reverse complement.
CCACCTAGTGATATGACCGGATGGGGGTTTCCTTGAGTACCAGGAACTAACAACAACAAAAAACAAACACACTATAAATACTTTTCACAGTTCCTGCAGGTTGACTCCATGTTGGGTACTGAGATCCTTTGGAGCTTACTCCTTTTCGCAATGAAGCTGAAGAACAGTCTGAACAGGGCAGTCTCTGGTCTTTTCTAAATATGTTTTGTCCTGGGCCTTTGTTCTTGGTCTTAGTGTTTCCCCTCTTTACGGGGATCTGATGACCCCTCTTTCCCCTATGAAATAGTCTTTTTTCCTACTCCTGATCACTCTACTACATATCTTTAATTTTTAACATAAAGTGTTTTATTTTGAAATAATTTCAAACTTACAGGAAAATTGCAGAAATAATACAGAAAGAATACATAGTTTACTGTATCTCTGAAAGCTGATAATCCTTTGTCTCAGACTTCTGGAATTTGATTGTTTCTTACACTGATATAGTTGCCTGTGGGTTGTTTCTGCATACAGGTCAGGTTCTGGGACAGTGAGCTTGAGACAGTGTCCTGGTTCAGTCCTTCCGGCTGACACCAGTATACAGAAAGAGGCTCTCTCCAGCACCCAGAACAGAGACCCACACTGAGATTGTGGGCTGGCTTCACACTGTGCTGGAAGCAGGTAAGGAAAGAATCAGCAACAGTTTTCCTGCAGTTTTTAAATCACCTTTTTCTAGATTTGGAACTTACCCAGTTAATACAGCGCTTTGTTTTTGGAAACTAAATATAGATGGTTCTGTCAGGATCTGCTGGTTGTTTCAAGATTTTGTGTTTGGGAGGAAAACCTTGAACATCTCACACCACCATCTTTTCATGTCATGCCTCTTAGCTACATCTTTTTAATGCCTTGTTTTGTTGTTTGTTCCCAACTGTGGAGGGTTTATTGTCAGTTTTCTTCTCTGAATTTCTGCTGCAAATGTTGAAACTTCCAATTTGTAACAGTGTGCTTCTTTCCCCATTGATGTTACAGCATGAGTTTGCACATAAATTGTGAAGGAACTGAAATATTTGGGGGTTCTAGCTTATTATATGAATCTATATAGTTCTGAAAAATGCAAGATATTTATTTTCTTTGTAATGCAGCTGTCTTTATGATTTTGAAAGCTATATATTTTTTAGTTTGATTTCATTAAGTGCTACATTGTTTAGTTAAATCTAGTCTATAATCGAACATGTAATGTAAGTATTTGATTTTGCAGAAAACTAAAATTGTTCAGACAGTGGGTTTATGAGTCTACATTTGGGAAAACTACAGGGAAATTATTTAATAGACATTAAACTTACATTATCTGTACTTAATTAAATTATTAAGACAAATTCAATTCTCAATTCTCTGCTTTTACCCTTTCTGTATTCATATAAATACTCTATGACCAGATAATTGAATCATGTAAGGAGGTGTCCTCTAGAGAATTTAATTCAATAGGGGCTCATATTTAGAAATATATTATTTTACTAACAAGGTGCAGTCACTTGAACATTATTATTACTCTAATTTTAAAGTCAGTTCTTTGGTTTTAGGATATTCTTTAAAATGACGGACCATAAATTTCGTGATGCTACATTATCATCTCTTGGATGTTAAAACTTGAAAGAATTCTCTATTCTATCACAGGTCTTGCAACATTTTCATGGTAAGTAACTACGGAATAAAGATGCTAGAAAGGGAATAAATAATGACTAATGGATATGTGATTTAGCCAACCACCAATTAATCATTTGTGATCAACTCAATCCTATTAGATTTTGTGATCAAGGAACTAGACACAGGGGAGTGGATGTTGGTCGTATAAATGGGATTGAGGCAGGTTGGAGGGATAGTTATGAGAGTCAAGAGATATTAGAAGTGGACATGAGGACAGGGCCACTCCCCATACTTTTGGATTGTCCCAGCATCCCTTCACCAATGTTGCCTGGTCTTTATGCTCTGCTCAGTAAGTGAAAATAAGGTCAAAACTTCCTTTCCTAGAGAACTCATCACAGTTTATCATGAAATCTTGAAATACTTCCTAAAGTAAGTGAAATTTGCAATAAAGCTTTTTATGGCACTTCTTTTTTTTATGACACTTGTATATTTTTCATTTTAAAATAGTCTGTTCTCCACAATCTTTCCATACTCTTGAACTAAAGTGATAAATCTGTAACCGACCTTTCTGTCTCTGCCTTTTTTTAATCACAGTGTCACACTCTTCATTGTCCCATATGTCACTTTGATCGTGTGATTAATAATCATCTTAAAAATCCTTCAGTGCTGTGCCATTATGCACCCTCCTTTTCTTGGTACTCAGGATCTTCATAATGCCAAATGATTTATCTCTGTCTCTTTTCTTTTAATTCAGACTGATGTAGTCCCCCAAATGCCTTATAAGTTTTCACTTTCAAATAAATGCTTGCTGCATTCTTCTTGCCTTCTGTATTTTCCTAATTTTCCTTATTTTACTTCTAGAACTGCTCAAGATGTTCCCTTCTCTAAGTCCTGAATATGTCAATTCATGGTCATGTCTTTCTCTTCTACTTTTTGTTCCTTATGTCCTTTGTACCTCATTAGACAGTTAGCCCTTTGGGATCATAGGCAATGTTAGAACCCCCCAAGTTTGCCTCTTTCTTCTTTCTTTAATCTCCTCATTGAATTCAATAAATTTTGTTGCCTCATTTGTTTTCATGAGATTTAATTATTAACTGATATACATAATCTGGGGAAAATGCTTAAAGAGATCAAGGATGCAGCTGTGGTCATATCTGGCTTTTCACATTCAATTGGAAACACATTTATAATTAACCTCTTTAATGTGTGAATAATTTTTGAATTTTACATATTTATCAACTGCTTTGTATTTTCTATAGGTGCACATGATGCATGTAGTCATTGAAAAGAAAGCATTTACTAAGGCTATTGTTACAACCCAACTCCAAAAGGGCACAAGTTGGTGCAGCCACTAGACCTGAGAATACACCTGGCATTTAGTCAGGAATATGCTTCATTGGGATTTATGAACAGGAGAGAATCTCTGATGGCAGTTCAGAGAATGAAGAGAGCACTCCGCAAAGAGACAGAAAAATGAGGGGTGATACCAGGGATTTCAGAACTAGGACATTCCATAGGGGATGAGAACAGAGATCTTGGTAGGTTCACATGAAGCGCTCATATGGGGTGCAGACATTTAGCAAAAACATGAGCAGACAATGAGCAAAAACAAGATTAGGCAATGAGAAAAGACAACAAGAAAAGATAACCAGCAGACAATGAGCAAAAACAACAAGGAGACAATGAGCAAAAGCAAAGAACTGGGAGCAGATGTGCTTCAAGTCGTTGAGCACCCACTTCCCACATGAAGGTCCTGAGTTCAGTTTCTGGTACCTCCTAAAGAAAAACAAACAGACCACAAGGAGACAATGAGCAAAAAAACAAAAAAGAAAAGTTAAACAAAAAAAATTAGCAGATGAGCTAAAGCAATGGGCAACAACAACAACAAATAAACAAGCAAAAACAGCAAGCAAACAGATATGACAGAGCCATCTTGGGGTGGGGGTAAAGTATGAATCAGGCAATACAATGACTTAAGTAAATTAATCCACATTTTTCATGCAACAGAAATTTTTAAAAATATTCCTTTATTTCATTATTGCACCATCAATTTCTTAATTTTATTAGCAAAGAATAATTGTATATAGTTGAATTATTTACCTTTGTTATGAAATGTGGTTAAGAATCTGATTTATTGGACTTACCACACTCAGCTAAGATGGAGGTGAAGAAGGACAACCACCACACCATGGAGCCTAGAGTGATTACAACTGAAAATGGGAGGATTGCATCCAGCATCCAGGTGGAATCTGAGCCTCCTCTTGACATAAAGGTGCAATGGACACAACCAATCCAGTGTCCACATAGAAGAGGTGGCATTGGATTGGGAAAAGTGGACATAATGGACAAAGGGTATGGGGAAAGGCAGGAAGAGATGAGAGGTGGAGGCGTCTTCGGGACATGGAGCTGCCCTGGATGGTGCTTCAGAGGTAATCACCGGACATTGTAAATCCTCACAGGGCCTACATGATGGAATAGAGGAGAGTATGGGCCATGATGTGAACCAATGTATATGAGGTGCAGAGGTGCCCAAAGATGTACTTACCAAATCCAATGGATGTGTCATGATGATGGGAACGAGTGTTGTTGGGGGGGGGGAGAGGGGGGGTGGGGGGGTGGGGTTGAATGGGACCTCACATATATATTTTTAATGTAATATTATTACAAAGTCAATAAAAAATAAAAAAATTAATAAAAAAAAAAAAGAGTTAATAACTTGCAAATTTTAAGTAATATCAAAATCCTCTATGTCACATTATTTCACATTTTGTTTCAATGTGAATATGATTACTTTGCATAGATTTCTGACATTATATTTTAAAATGTTGTCAATATATATATTAGTCCAGCTTGTTTCCTCGCATTTCTGGAACAATAAATATCAAAAAGATCTGATTGTAGTGATCAAATAGCTATATCTAAAAATTTAGGATTATATCTTGAGCATAAAATAAAATATTATAGAACACGTGGTCAAGAAATGTTTATTTAAGGAATTGGATAATAAGTATTGTAACATCTATAAACTATATGTAAACAGGGATGGACTGATATTTCTCACAGTATGTAGTTTATTGACTCCAACTATAAAACCTTGAAACGACATTTATGAGAATTATGGTTATTGTTTACTAAATATTTCAATAAAACTGCTTGAATTAGTCCATTTCCCTATTGATTTGGCCTATGGGTTTTAAGGATTTTAAATAAATCTGAGCATCTGGTACTTGTTGTATAAATTAAAAATCCAGAAACCATGTGAATATAAATTATTTGTAATGCATCATATATGTACAAATATTCACTTATATTGAATGTCCACATTTAATGTCATTATTCATCTTAATATAGCTGATATACAAATTAAGCAACCTAAGAAGCCTTTAAAATATTATTGTCATTGTTATCTCATTAAAAATAAAATGGGTCTTTACTCAGAAATGCTATAAAGTACAATGAATTCATTTCTGTGTAATCGAGACTAAGTTCAATTGCAATGTTTGATATTTAAATTCTAATTAAATATAATCATCTAAATTTCTTGAGCTACATGTATGTCTAATAAATTTGCATATGAATAAAAGTTGTTTGCATTAGTAATAAATAGCTCCATGAAGGAAAAAAGCACAACTGTATCCTTAATAAGGACTGTGGGAGAGTGTGGGCTATAATGTGGACCATTGACCATGAGTTGCTGTGGTGCTCAGACACGTATTCACCAAATGCAATGAATGTCTCATGATGATTGAGGAGGTTGTTATGGGGGGAGGAGTGGAGTGGAGAGGTGGGGGGTATATGGGGACCTCATATTTTTTGGATGTAACATTAAAAATGTAAAGGCCAAAAAAAAGAATAAAATAAATAATTCCCATTCACAAAAATAATTGTAAAATTCAAATCAACCATACACACACAACTCAGGACCCTATGTAAAGCCAGATGTTTCATTTTTCAGTGCAAGAGAGGAATAATTTGAATAACAAGTCTTGTGCACTCTTAACCTGTTAATTGTAATTTCATAAATAGATACATTTCATCAAAAGCAACTCCTTTCATAGCATTAATACTTTATTAAAGGAAAATATGAAAAAAAACCATTATTTAGCAGCCAAAATATTCTTAAAGTAATGACTGACTTTTTTTGTCAAAGTTCATCGTCCTTTCATCTATTTTTTATTAACAAATCAAGTACATCTTGGCTTCTTCTGGACAGCAAGCTAGCTGCAGGATGTATATTAAAGATCAAAGATGAACAGTTTGTGTCTCAATGGATTTGTAGTCCTGTCAAGCCAGATAACGTAAGTTGATGGTCTAGGACAATTTTACTCTTGCTATGATACATAGGATTATATTGTGTGCTAGTGGGATGAGTAAGAGACTGACATTTATAAGATCTGGGTTTTTAAACCACATTGTCATTTTCCGGTTATAGGAACTTGGATAAATTACTTAAACCTCTCTGAGACTTGACATTGTTATCTATAAATGAGAATATTGGAAAAGATCAGTGCTTCTCAAATGTTCTGTAGAACACCAGCTCCCTATATCATTAATGGGTGGTACAAAGACTGAATTTGCTCTGTGATCAATTAAATATTTGAAATCCAGAGTTAAATAAAGTTGAAGAAGGTGAATCCCTGCTGGATTTCTCCATGTTTTTAGTACATTAACATACTTTATGAAACTCCAAGAGGGGGATAAAATATTCAACTCCCCCCAAGTTATCTTATCATCTCTGTTAACACTGGACACACAATCTCCTATGATTTCAAGAGACCAAACAATTAATAATAATCTATAATAATAATAAAAATAATAAAACTAAGTCTTTAATAAAATTAAGAAATAGAAATAACATTTATTCATAATAGTGTTTATTATGTGGGCTGAAACTGTTCAACAGTTTATAGATAAAAGAAAACATTTTTAGCTCCATATACACTCTAGACTTCTTAGGTAGTAAATGAGGGGAAAAAAACTGTTTGCTTTGATTTCCTTGGATATTATTTTTATTAATGGACTTTCCTCAATCAATAACATTTGTGGTTATGAAGATTTATAAACTCATTAAATAAACAATGAAGTACAAAACTCTGTATCCAGAGTAACCCAGTTATATTATGTCTATGAGACCATGGCATTTGTCATTTATTTGCTGTATCATCAAACTTACATGGGTCTCCCTAAGTGAACCTGTGATTTCTTCCTCCACCTGTGTCTGGATTTACAGAGACAGTTGAAAACAATTCTGTCTTAGGTTGTATTATACTTAAATGCACATAAAGAAAGATGAATTTTTATAAAATATGAGTTTTTCCAAAAGATTTGTTGTTTAATTGTTTTCACTAAACTGTGTGAGCAAGATTTCTTCTGAATAAAGTTATAGGATAGTCTTCCCAATTTTCTATAGTGTGTATGATTATCTACTTATATGTTGCATGTTCAAGTACTCACATACATATTCTTTGACTTCTTTCCCTAACAAATAATCCAACTCAGTTGATCTCTCCACTTGGATTGCTTTTCTCTCTCGTTGGTTACTTCATTCATTGCAACTTTGAGATTTTAGTTAGAATAGCATATTTTTTAAGTTTCTAATGGTCAAATTCACCATCTCAATCAATATGAAGACAATGCCAAGTAGAAGAAAGTTGTGCAAATTTATTTCAACTCATTTTATCTACAAAATTCTATTTTTCCCTTCTAAACATTTGATAAAAATTGCATGTTTATCATACGTTTCAGAGTAATTTTCATTTATAAGTTTTAAACAAACTATATTTTGAAATTTGTATAATGGTTTTGGATTAATGCCTACAATAAATTCCAGAGACATGATGAGGCTTATCATTTTTGTCTAATTCATAACTTTTACATTTTATGGTCCATGGTCGGTGAAGTCATTAAACTGTATTTCTGTTCACATTAGGGAACTTGTCTTTTTATGGCTTTGTTTTGTTTTCTTTGCTTTTCCAGATTAGAGTGCCAGGATTTTAAACATCTATTGTGAGATATTAAATTTAATCCTAATTATATAAGTCAGCATATTTTAAATGTCCAAATTTTAATATTTGAAATGATCAAATAAATGTATCTGTTGATACTATTAAATAAAACACCATGGTTCATAAAACTTTTTTTCTGTTTTATTGCTTTTTGATAGCAGGGGTTCTAAGGTCTAAACCTTATAACAATGAAGTGGGGCTCAGTGGTTAAGCACCTGCTTTGTATGCACGAGGTCCCAAGTTCCATCATGGTAGCTCCTAAAAAAATTAATAATAATATCAACTTTTAGAGCTGTTGTGAGAGTTGATCTATTTATCTCTGCATAGTATGTAGCATATCATTAACAAATACTTTCCAGTAAAGATATGTGACCAAAATGTAAACATTAATTTAATTTTTACTGAGAGCCTCTATGTACGAGGAACAGGTATATTTTGAGAAATTGTCTTTAACCTTAAGTAGATTCATAGTCAAGAGGGAGCAAAAGTCCCTTAAGCAACGAATGTAAAATATTAGTATTACATGCTGTAATTAGATGCAAAATTCAGTTTGGAAGACTTGCTTTCACTTAGCATGGTAGAGTTGTCTGAATTACATGTTTTTGGGAGACAAGGATGCCCTCGCGGGACTGACGCTGTTGTTCATTTAACAGCCACATGTGGAGGAACGTTGCCCAGCTGGGGCCGTGATCCTGAGTCCAGGATTTCCAGGCAGCTTCCCCAACACCCTAGACTGCCCTAGGAAGATCTCACTGCCTATTGGCTAGAGTAAGTGAACACAGTTCCCATTCTTAAAGTTCACCTTCTCATTTCTTCTATCTTGAACAGAATTAAGCTGCATAATAATTACACCTATTTCTGTTAACACAACTGTGCCTTTAATTGAAAGTGGCTTACAACTTAAAGCTCTGGGGAATAACTTTTAAAACTAACAGTTATTTGAAAAATCCTGTTAGCTGTGCAGCTCTCTTCAAGGCAAATTAAATGAGCTGAATTATGATAAACTGGGCAGGTGAAGTGCAAAATGCAACATCTCTAATTCATTTATCTATCTCTGTGTTTATAATACCTCCTTTTCAAATCTATTGCCAGAGTTCAATAATGGGTATTGTTTCTTTTGGAAATTTTTCACACTTTTTAAATTCTAACGTATTTTAAGTTGAATATGACACACAAGTTGAAAACATTATTCCTTCATAAATATTTTATGAACTTTCAGGTTATCCATCTTAGTTAATAATTTTAATTGCCATGCACAGTAAAACTCCATTTTGATCAGTGTTCAGAGACGCATGGTCTTTGTGAAATTAGGATTCCCTCTCATTCCCTTCCTTGTGAGAAAATGGTTTCTATTGAATCATAATGCATTAATTCACTATAATGACTGATAAAATCTATTAATCAAGGTTTTTCCCACATGAGATTTTCTCACGAGAACACACTCTAATAGATGTACCAATATAAGTACTCACGAATTCTACTGATATATAATAATAGTGAACCGATGTATTAAATAGATGTTAGTTGAATGACAACTGAATATAAATGTGGCCATATCACTGCTCCAGTAGATGGTTTTATTTTTCTATTAAGATTTCACAGGTTTGGCTTTAAGGATGTCTGCCTAGAATGGCAGTAGTAATATGACTATGGCATGGGACGGCCAGGACAGACTTGCTCAGCAGAGGGGAGTCAAGAGGAATAATGAGGCATGAAGTTGCTGGCGAGGGTATGGAAAGGTGTGCGCATGTTGAAATGCTGTGCAACACCAGAGAGAGAGGAGGAACATGGAGGAGCATCCTCAGGGGGAGTAAACAGCTGTGGGCGTTCATGTCTATTGAGTCCTTGAAGATTCACCCAGAAAGCATTGTGATAAGGAAAGAAGACCCTCTTCACATGCAAAAAAGATTACAGGAGCTCTCTATTTCTACCAGGCTTTTTAGTTTAGTTTTATTTGATTTTTCAAATAATAAACATTCTGAACATTGCAACTATGATTCTTCTCAGAGCTTAATAAAACAGAGGGTCCTGAATCTACAAAACCAACATTGTCTCAGTTATTCTCAAAAGCTGTGTGGAGTTTTCTTAGGATTGAAGTCTGAAGATAAGGACTTGGTTAGTCCTTTTCTTTAGAGTCAGGTGTTAAGGTTTGCATCAGAGACACATGGAACCCAAGAGCTTTTCAACAGCAGATCCACAGAGGCTTTCTACATTGTTTTACATATTCTCATAGTAGAAAATAGCAAAGAATGAAAAATCTACTGCAAATTGCAGCTCCATCATTTTGGAGCTGTGACCTTACAAAAATGGATGAATCTCCATGATCCTTCATTTTTTCAACTTTCAAACTTCTGTAGGGCATGTGGCTCAAGCAATTGGGTACCGTGTCCCACATGACAGGTCCTGGGTTCAATTTCCAGTGCCTCCTAAAGGAGACGAGCAGACAATGAACAGACAGACGAGGGAGCCTTGAGGGCAAAGGGGAACGTTAAAAAGTTAATAAAGAAAGAAAAGTAATACAAAAATTTTAAAGAGCTCAAATAACGTCATAGGATTTTGGTGAGGATTGACTGAAATAACTCATTGAAGAAGTTAAGCACAGGGCTTGCCATATGTTAAACAGTAAAAATGTTAGCTTTTTTATTATTTCAAATATTTCTCACTTTCCCTTCAAAACTCATTAGAAATGTTTTATTCTTGAATGGTATAAATATTTCCTTTATTTTCCCTCACCCCAAATTTATCATCGTAAAATTTCTGAGAAGGATGATTTCGTTGGTATAAATCCTTATTCTCTTCATTCATAAACTAATATGCAAGAGGATAATTCAGGGAAATAAAATCATTTGAACCATATTGTCTGAATTCATGATCTGGATCTATGAAACTAAGCAAAATATTTATCTGAAGTAAGGCCAAAAAACAACACCACCAAAAAATTATGAAATATCATGAATCACAATGTCTTAAAATATTCAATATTACATAGTATTGTGGTTTAAAAAGCATCCAGCAGAAAAGACAAAATAAACTTAAATGCATACAAAACTGCATGACCATCCTTAGCTTTTTATAGTAGATGAATTTATGCTTTAGAACAATTTCTTACAGATAAAATTTAAGTAATATACTAGATTTCTCTGTTATGAATTGATAATATATAAATACACTTCAAAACATGAAGTTAGAAAATTAGTGACGGGTGAGGTACAATGGTGGTTGGTCTCTTGGCAGAGTGGATATTTGGAATATCATTATTCCCGTTAGGGTTACTTTGTAGGGGTTTAACTAATTTTTTGATATTTAGAAGATGCAGAGAAAATTTTACTGCTTAGTTTTCAAACCACCATCACTTTTTATAATTGAAAACACTTTCTGTTTCAGATTCATTTCTAGTCTTCTTTTACTCTACATCATCACCTCATAGGTTTAACTCTCTACATATATGATTCTGAAAACAGCATCTCTCCATGCTGTGTAGCAATGCTCCCAAATGTACTCATCAAAAGCAAAGAACGTACCACTCTAATGAAAGAGGTTGTCGATGTGGGAGGTGTGTGGGGTGGGGTGGGGAGTGGAGTATATGGGAACCTCTTATATTTTTTATTGTAACATTTTGTGTGATTTATGTGTCTTTAAAAAGAAAGATTAAAAAAAATAGCATCCCTTGTCTTGTTCTCAAATGCCAAATCATGTTTTCATGTGCACATGAAATATTTTTACCTCGGCCACCTCAGATTCAATAGGTATAAAATTAAAATAATCACTTTCTTCTTCCCCTTTCATCAGCTTATTCCAAACTAGATTCTCTTATTTCATTATGTCATTATACCCGTAACACTACCATTAACTTAGGTGCTCTTGTTTCCTTAGTTTTAGTAGGAGGTGCTTCCCAGAAACTCCCAAATAATAAACAAACCTCAAATCTCTTTCCTAGAAATTTTAAGAAAGTACATTTGAGTTGAAGTTCAGGGATCTGTAGTTTTCAATCAAGAGCTCCAAAATCTTCTTATTAAAACACAACTGGGAAACATAGCAAAGGTGTCCACTGTCTCTCTTCATTATTATTGCCCCTCTTCTTTAATCTCCCATATTGCTCCCTTTCAGTTCCCCAACCTGAGGATAGCGCTGAAAGATTTTTTCTAAATACAGCTGAGAAAAGGTCCCTGGTTTCATAGTGAGACAAGGAGGAGGGTAGAGCAGGTAGGCAATTATTCCTGCTGATATCACAATAAATGTCTACCTGCAAAATTTCTGCTGCCAGGATGATCTTGGCAATCATATGGAAGATACAAGTAAAAGATATTTTCTTGTTAATGTTGTGAAAAGACATATATGGAATAAGTAGTTTACATTAATAATGTAGAGCAAACTAATTTTTCTTGACAGGTATATAAACTTGCACACTTATTACAATTCATCTCCTTTTGTCCACCCTAGATTTCCTGCTTTGGGAATTGTAAGGGAAGAGTGATCTACCAGTCCTTTCTCTTAGCTCTCTCTCAGGACATAATTAAAAACTAAAATGCTGGGTATATTTTTCCACACGCCCGCTATTATTCACACATTTGTCAGTATTGTACATTTGTTATAGTTAATAAGAGAACACTCTCAGATTTGTACTGTTAACCACAGTCCATCTTCCAGCACGTGGTTCACAGTGTTATATAGTCCCATGCCTTATACATTCGGTCCAAAGTGTGCACTCAGTGACTCTGACTGTCATCACACAGTTGTAGAGTCATCAACCCAGGAAATCTTTAACTGTTTTCCTCAGTCCAAAACAATAGTTCCATGCCCCTATTGCTGGCCCTTGATACTTGATACAGTATCTTCTTCGACATCGATTCAAGAATAGTACAATATTGCAGTTAATTACAGTCCATAAGTTATATTAATTATATTAGTTGTAGTTTTCCCATGTGTCACTATATACTTATTGCCTTGTGTTAGTGACATACATTTGTTCTAGTTCACAGGAGAACATTCTTATATTTGTGTGGTTAACCATTATGGACCATAGTTAGTGATAATAGTCTGATGATGTTCTTTTATAATCTGTAACAAATATTCCACAGCAATGTAAGGTGTTGGTGACATACAGGACTTCTGCATATTATAAATGATTGTTTTGTAAGATCACAACTACTGTAGTGAATAAATTAATAAAATTTAAAAATAAAATGTGTCCTTGCAGTATCACCATAAGTATCAGTACAGAAATTCTGGGAATATCACTTACTTAGGATCTAAAGAGAATGTTAGACTTATTGAGATTTATAGGCACATTTTGTAACAAGGGAAATAGAACAAGCTTAGTTCAGTGATAAATACTACTGTGTACAGGAATGTTTGGAGGAGGTAGAGTTGTTGAAATGTAGACTCCTCTTCCCAGGCCCTAGATTTTCTGATTCAGTTCCTATGGCTGAATGAAATAAAGAATTCTGTATTTTCACCAAACACTTTTTGATATTTTGGAGGCTAGAATCAGTATTCTCTCCACTTATAGAAGTGTGCTTTTAATGTGAGAAAGATAAGAAATGCACAAAGATTTTCATAAGAGACATAAATATTATCTGTGTTGGAGAAATTGGCTTGGTGAAAAGAAATGTGAAAATCATAAGATTTTAGCAGCTTGTAAGTGGAGCTAGTATATTACTTAGTAAGAGAGAATGACCAAAATGTTCCTATTTTTCTTGTATAGAGCACTTTAAAAAATAAGTTTTATATAAAAAAATTAGCTACCTCATTTCTTAAAATACTTTCTGTAGTATCTGAATGTACAGCCCTGTTTCCTTCACTGGCAGTATTAATTTTTTATTGCCCATCACATTAATGATTTTTGAATTGATAAGCATGAATGACTCTTGCTCCTCCAACTACTCTGAATAATGCCATTAATCTAGAATATGAGACATTGTTGCCTATTCTTGAGCCTTTCATTCATAGAGGATTTTACCAGAGCATTTTTTTTCAATTAGAGATGTTGTGGGTTTACAGAAAAATTATGCATTCCCTACAGAGTTCCCATATACCACCCTATTATTAGCACCTTGCATTAGAGCGGTACATTTGCTACAATTCATTTAAGCAAAAAAGAACATTCGTGTAAATGTACTATTAACTATAGTCCATCATTTATGATATGCTTCTCTGTGTTGTTTAGTTCTATGTTTTGTTTTGTTCTTAAACTTTTATTCTAATAATATATATACCACAGTGCTTCAAATCTTTCCATTTGCCTGGATATGCATGGGACTGTCCAATAGATTATCCAATTCATTAGTGAACAGTTATCAGTTTAGTCAAATAATTGATTTGATTAATCATACTTCTTTTCCATTTCTAAGAATCAGCCAGTTGTTTAATATGAATGGGCAAAAATGATTGGTTGCTTTGGTATCAAGGGAAAACCAGTTTCCTCTCTTCTCTCTTCACTCCAGTGACAACTATCCTACACACTGTGTCAGTGAAAGAATGGCAGCCTGTGTCTTGCAATGATGAAAGGCAGTTCTGGCAGAAAATATGGGATGCATGGGCAGTGTATGTGATGGTCGCTCATGTTTTGGGGCTCCGAGTTAGATGATTAGAACTCTTAGTTCTATCAATTACTGGCTACTCACATTACAAAAATATTTTTAAACCTTGTTATTTTAATCTTATAAATAGGTATAATAAAATAACAACCTCATAGAACTCTTTGGAGGATTAAGTAAATACAAATGCTTGACACAGGGAAGGCAAGTTTTAATTGTTAATTGCTTTTAGTAGTTAAATCAAATTCTCTGGTATCATGAGGTAGTTTTCTTTCCTTTACACAAACTGGGGCTGCTGTTCTATGTTGCTTTGCATGAGCTCATTTAACTCAGAATTTCTGTCTGTTTTCTGGAAAGGGTACAATTAATAGAATGCTTAGTATTCTGTGCTTTACCTTTATAATTTATTAATCAGTGCACTAAAATTGCATATCATGCTGTCCAAAATCACCATGGTTTTTGACAATCAAGAAAGGCAGGGGTTCTACAGAAGATTCTGTAGAAAAAGTTTTCAGTGAATTCTGTAACTATTAAATATTCTGGGTTGTATTTTTACATGAAGAAGATGTGTAATAGAGCGATTATTAGTCATATGTTTTATCAGTTATTATGAAGGTTTAACTCTGAATCCTGGTCACATAGCTATTCAATTTTGGTCCAAGCACAGATGGAAAAAACACTTGTGCAGGTGACTCTTTAGGGGCACTTAATTTTCAATATGTAAGTAGAATTGGATGAAAATGTGTTGTGTAAATTTCACCTAAAGGCAGGCATTTAGATTGGTTTCTCTGCTGGAATAACATTAAAAAATATTCAGTGAGATAATAAAAGGATACCTATGTTATTTTTATTTTAATCCCTTCATTTTGACATTATGCTGTCAAATAAAAAAAATAGCTGAAAATTAAATAGCTAAATAAATCTATCTTAAAGCAGATCAAAACTGAGCTTTGTTCTATTTCCTAATATGTATTAGGTGGTTTAATATATAGATGGATATTTTACCCTGCTTAAAATGCTAATTCTGTTCATAGTACCGTAATTGTCATAATTGTAATTCCATTTCCACTTCAAGTTTAATTCTCAATCGGTAAGTAACTATTTTCACTATTTCTTATACTTCTAAGATACTAGCCATCTTCAATATTTTTTACCCTTTGATCTGCTTGCTGTCTTCCATTTCTTTCTTTTTTATGTTATCCTGAATTCCAAAATCCTTCATGATAAATACTTAAGCCAGCAAATCCACCTCTAAAATTAGGCTATTCAAGGCATTTCCCTCCTATTTGATTTTCCACCCAAATGGAGAATAAAATATTTCTAAATGGCCCAATCTTGTCCTAGTTTTACATCCTATTTGATACTTTTGGGTCTACATAGCAATACCAGTACTTCAAAAGTTTGTTTTAGATTATTTTTGTGTCAGCTTTTGCATTCCACCTGACTGGGATAGAGGAGACTGAGTATTTATGGAACTCTCTAGACGTCATGGACTGGCATCCCTAGAGTAGTCACAAGAAAAACAGTGTCTAGTACAACCTTTTTACTAGGGTCAAACATTTTTTGCCTTATTTCTGGGGCATGCTATAAAGGAAACTCTTCTTAATTTGGCAATGGCTGTTTGGCAATGGGTGAGGCAACAAGTCAGAAACTGGTGTGTAAGCTACCCTGGGCCACCAACCCCTAAGGGCAGTGTGGAGGCTGCTTTTTCACTGCTATTACTCACTTGACTTTTTCTTTCTTTTTCCTGCTTCCAGTGTTTCTCTTTTTTTACAAATATATTGGCTAATCTTTACAGAAAAATTATTTGCTCGTTGAAGGCTGTTAAGCAAATATCAGTAATTGACATTTTCAAATATTTACAGAAATGTTTTAAAATTAATTTTAGAGTAATTCCAATAATAAAAGGAAAATTGTGTATTGCATATGATATTAGAGTACTAGGGCACGAATAGATGGGGATATTCCTCATCGGATGATGATGTATTACTAATAAATAGAGCTGGACAATGAGATATGAATCCCATTACCCATTCGTAAATAATTTTGATTGATCTGGTAAAGAATACTTTCTTCTGCTTTTTGCTTCCTTTGCCTCTCCTTGAAACATTCCACATTTCTACTTCCTTTTATTTATTCTCCTCCAAACTAGATTAAACAAATTTAATACAAACTTATTTTATCTGAGAAGGATTAGAATATTTTTAACATCCTAAGATTCCTACCTCTTGTCTATCATGTTTGGATGCTAGACAAGAAATTATGACTGCTTTGTAAGTCAGAGTCAGGTTTAAATTCTCTTTCTCTTCCAGTATTGCTCTGGACACAGTATCTAATATTTTTGGACACCAGCTTACTTACATGTTACATTCTAATAATAATATCGATTGCCTTGCTGGACAGTTGTGAGGAAAAAATTAGTTAATATATTTATCCTCAGTGATGATACTTGACAGCCTAAGTTTCCAAAGCTTACATAACAAAGTACTACAAATTGGATGGCTGAAAATAAAAGAGATACATTGTCTTACAGTTCTGGAGGCCTAAAGGCTAAATTAAGGTGTTGGAATGTCCATGCTCCCTGTAGAGAAGTCTGTAGAGAAGAATAAGTTGCGTGCCTCTCTTCTGGCTTCCATTTGTGGCAGGTAATCTCTGGCATTCCTTGGTTTGTGGTTTAACTCTACCTCTGCCTGCAGCATCTGGGTCTATGTCAACTTTCTTCTTAGAAAGCCAACAGCCATATTGGATTAAGGGTTCACCATAATCCAGAATGACCTCATTCTAATTTGCCTAATTCCATCTGTAACAACTTTTTTTTTCCAAATAAATTCACATTCTGAGGTACTGGGGATTAGGACTTCAACATATATTTTTGGAGGATCCAGTTCCACCCATAACATTGGCCTTACTATATGTCCAATTAGAAAAGGCCATTACATGTATACTACTAATAAAGGGTGTTAATAATCAGGTGGATTGGGGGAAAAATACACCAAATGTAAGAAGGACACTATAGTCAATAGTAATATTTTGATGATGCTATTTCATAGTTTGTAACAAATGTTTAACAACAATACAAGGTGTTGCTGGTGGGGTGATGTATGGGAGCCCTGTACGAGATGCATGTTTGTTTTGTAAATTCACAACATTTGCAATACACTTAATGTTTATGTACATTCATGTATGAAGGATATGCTTCAATAAAATTTTATTTAAAAAACAGAAAGGGCCTTTATTTACTATATTATTCCTCACAAAGATTTCTTCATAAATTATGAAATTGTTTCTTGGGTGATTTTAAATTTTATTGAATAATTTTAGTTTATTCTCTGTACTTGAGCTTTTTTTAAACTTCCTTTTTCACCAAATTCTATTTTTTGATAACTGTGTTTTCTTTCAATTCCTATGTAAATTTGTCTCCCTGAAAGTTTCTCTGTATTTACCTTTATGTAGGGTAACCAAAATAAGTATTATCCATCGCATTCCCAACCAAGGAAATAAGTATCAAATGTATTAGGTGAAAAGTAAAAGTAAAGCCACTGTCAGTCATTAAAAAAAAAAAGAAACAGAAAAAGAAAAAGAAAAAAGCAGGAGAAGATCAGTGCAAAGTAGAGCTTTCTCATATGTTGGGAGAATATTATATTAGCTCTGGAAGTTTTAGTTTGGACTTTCCTAACCAACTTGATTGCATGGATTTGTGTAAAGTCTAATGACTTTTGAATTCTAACTACCGAAATGTATTCAAACATTTTAGTCACAGTAATCATATAAATTTTCAAATATGACACAATCCCATAGTAAATAACTCTAAATTATCAACTGTAGTGTATCTACTACACAGATTAATATGATACCAGTGATACTGGTCATTTGGAGTGGCTTTCGGTATGGTGAATTATGCGAGGCTGTTAGACTGAATCATGTGAATTATGGTACCTTTTTTCAGATTGGATTTCTTATAAACATTAATAATTTTTTTGCATAAAATTCAGTTGAAAATATTCACTTGCTAAACTAATAAATCTCTTGGAGAATGCTTTGATCATTCAATTGGTTTAAAAACCACTTAAAGTTTCTTCTAGTTTTTAGACCTATAAGAACTTCTACCTTGATAAAGCTGTTGATTAACTTATGAATGCAAAGACATACAATTATTATAAATATGTGTATATGTTTATAATAATTATAAGGCAAAATAATTGGCCTATATATCAGTCACTATTCTAAGAATTATACCTGTATATTTCTATGATGCAGGTGCTATGATTATTCATATTTCACAAAAAGCTGACTTGGATGTTAATTGTAATAATGATCATGCAACCACTAGTGGCAGAGTTAAAATTGAAGCAAGATCTGTTGTAATCCAAACTAAGTGCCCTAAGTCCTTATTCTCTTCTGTTTCATAAAGAACTGTTATTTTGGGGAACTAATAATATTTTAATTCTTTTTTCTAACATTTATTTTGTAAGTTTCAATATTAATTTTCATTAATTTTGCATATTTTTTCATAGATACCTGTAGTCAATTTCTGAATTTTTCTACTGAAGCTAATCATGATTACCTTGAAATTCAAAATGGCCCTTATCACTGCAGCTCTATGATTGGGCAGTTCAGTGGTACAGATCTACCCTCAGTGCTGCTGAGTTCAACACATGAAACCCTCATCCACTTTACCAGTGATCATTCACTAAGCTGGTAAGGTTTTAAAGTTGCTTATCAAGGTAAGGAATCCAAAGTGCAAATGTGCCTTTGACGTTTATATTTCAGGTCACTCATTGGTTAAAAAGGTGTAGAATGGAAATAATTTTTAATGAAAAGTTGTCTGATCAGTAGAGGAGCTGTTGCTGTAGACTCAACAGGCGTAGCTGGCTGCAGTTATTCTCACAGCTTCATCCACACTCCCTCCATTTTATACTCTCTCCTGAGGTCGTTGTCACTAAACTTTCAGACAGTGGTTTCCACTGTGTTTCCTCTTAACCAATTGTACTATTTTCTTGTTCCTTCCAGACTACTGTATAAGGAGTTAATTTATGGTGAAATTGGTCTGGCAGTGGCAGGGTCGCTCAGCTCAAATTAATGGCTACACATACTATTATAAAGTCATATTCAAATTATATGAGGGAAAAAATTCTCGGTAAATGAACTGTATCCATTTTAGTCAATGTAAATATGAAATCATTAAGGAAGTTTGAATCAACATTACCAAAGAATTCTTGATGTGTGAAAATGTTGAGAAATTTCATTTCATATGAAATAATTTAGCTGCCCTTTTCTTAAATATTGTTGAATCAAATGAAGTAGAAAATAACAAATCTAGTGACCTTTTTTAAAACTTGGTTAAAGCACTTGCTTTCCTTTATTTTCTAGACTGACCTTGGAAACAGAGCTTTAATATTTTAATACTGAAAGAGAGTACTAATTTATGCTAAGCTCTTAGATACTGTTACTGAAATTGTTACGTAAATACATGCATACTCCTTCTTTCTGAGCAAACACTATCACTTCCTATCTGAAAGGCATACAAGGACACACTCACACACAAACAGATAAAGGGCATTATAGAAGTGGTTTCCCACAACAAATCCATGAATCTTCCTGCATGTGCACCTATTTTCTGTTCTTTCTCTCTCATTTAAATGGGCATGTTTCCCCTACCAAAGTCTAATCCATTCCATGCTCTAGGCTCTAGACTCCATTCCTATCTACTGATTCAGAAAAATTAAGCTAGGGGTTAACTTCCTTCCAATGCATTTTCAACTGTCAGTTCTCTACTAGATCTTTCCCAATAGCATTCAAAATATACTCAAAAAGTTCTCAGACACCTGTATACACACACTCTCTCACATGCACATTTGCATATGTATATATATATCTTATACATATTAAAGCATCTTTGACCTCTTATTTTCCTCCAGTGTCTGTGCTCTAAGAAAAAATTCAGAAGAATTATCCTTATTAGTTTTCTCAATTTCCACACTTCTTTCTGTTTTAATCATTTTGATCTGGCTTTAGCACTCTTCTACTGACAAGTTCTTTCATTTTTTTTTTTCAATTGGATAAATAATTCTTCTTTTCTCATATTTCTTGGAAGTTTTCAGTACCATTAACCATTTCTTTTTTTTTTTTTTTTTTTTTAAAGATTTATTTATTTATTTAATTCCCCCCCCCCTCCCCTGGTTGTCTGTTCTTGGTGTCTATTTGCTGCGTCTTGTTTCTTTGTCCGCTTCTGTTGTCGTCAGCAGCACGGGAAGTGTGGGCGGCGCCATTCCTGGGCAGGCTGCACTTTCTTTTCACGCTGGGCGGCTCTCCTCACGGGCACACTCCTTGCGCGTGGGGCTCCCCTACGCGGGGGACACCCTTGCGTGGCACGGCACTCCTTGCGCGCATCAGCGCTGCGCATGGCCAGCTCCACACAGGTCAAGGAGGCCCAGGGTTTGAACCGCGGACCTCCCATATGGTAGACGGACACCCTAACCACTGGGCCAAAGTCCGTTTCCCACCATTAACCATTTCTTCTGACTTAATACCCTTTTCCCATTTCTTTCAATGAGAACATAATTTCTTGATTTTTCTGCTATCACACTGGTTATTCCCTTATTTTCTTTGCTTTCTTGTCTTCTGACAACTTTAGTAGAGGAATTAGTTGGAGTTCGATATTTTTCCATTGCATTCTTTCCCTGAGGATCACAAACACTCATGTATTCAAAGACCATGATAGTAATAATAATGAACTCTTATATTTACATCCCTGATTCAAGGTTTTCTTTGTGTTCCAGAACTAGATCTCTAACTCACAATGCCACATGTCCACTTGGTATTACCCGTGCCCTTGAACCCTGTGACTGAAACGATCTCTGCTATTTTGCTTGGCAAATATGCTCATTCTCTGCTGTTGTCCATCATAGTAAATGAGTGGTACACGTTTTATCCAGTTGTTTCAGTTGTAAATTGGTTTCTTTCATGGGTACATTTTTCTTCCTCACACCACTATTAAATCGATCACAAAGTCCTTTCCTCCACCTCAAGTATATTCCTGGAATCCATCTCATTTCCTCTATCTCCATTACCACTAATAGTCTTAACCATCCTCACCCTTTTCCTACTAAATTCTTTGCCTCTTAAAGGTTTTATCACATTTATTCTTACTACTTCTCTCATCTTTCCAAAAAAAATGTGATTTGTCCTTTTCTTGATTAAAGCCTTCACTATATTTTCCTATATTCTTATACTACAATTAAAATTCTGTAACAGGGGAGTGGATGTAGTTCAGGTGGTTGAGCAACTGTTTCCTATGTACAAAGTCCTGTTACCTCCTATAAACAAACAAACAAACAAATGAAAAAATGTAAAAACACCAACTCTCTTTGGGGAGTAGATGTAGCTCAGTTGTTCAGTGCATGTAAAAGGTTCTGGGATCAATCCCCAGTAAAATATTCTGTAACAGACCTAATCCCTCAGCATTTCTTCCTCGACCCTTTATCTCACTCACTGCACTTCATCCAAATGACTTTCCAATAACATATATGGCTATGATTCTTTCTACTGATGGGCTTTTACAAGTGCAGTCCTCTCTTCTTTAACCCCACTCTTCTTTAGTTAACCATTTTACACTCAGTTTGTGCATGATCTCCTAAAAGAGGCATCTTCTGATCACCCAGACTAGGCTAAATCTCCTGTTGTAAAGCTTCACATCACCTTGGACTTCTCAGTGTGTGGTAGTCATTGGTGCTGCTCTCCAAATGGATCTCATCCTCCTGACTTCTGGATACAGGGTCATGATGCACTGCCTTACCCTTTTAAGAGTTGGGGGTGGTGTTGCTTGCTCTGGCTGATGACATTGGGCTGAACGCCCTATAAAATGTGAGTCATAAGAACCTGGTTCATTTTTCCATCCTTTCTTAAGTGGAGTTCAGCTGTCACCAGAATAATGGCTGCTTAGTCAGGCTGGGTCTCTTAGTAACTCCATAAGTAGAGTCCTCCTGCCATCACAGGCAATGAAATTTAGAATGATTTTTGCTACTGTGGTGTTAATTAGCCTGCATGGACAATATTCCATAGGGTTTATTAAGATAAGGAATTAATGGTATATTTTTATTTTAAAGAATGTCTAATCAGAAAGAATTTACCTCATGGGGAGAGGAATCATTTCTATTTTTACCTCGCTCTATGCTCAGCATGAAGTCCAGTCCCTGACTCACAGTAGGTCCCCAGTGTATAATTGTGCCCTCCATACTTGATGCTCTACTACCGCAGATGCCAAGGGGCTTTATGCTGTGCTGCAGGTGCATTTTAGACAGTCCTTTAGGTTAAGTTCTATGCTCTAACAGCTTCATTAAATTGATTGTACTTTAATCCCTACTCATTGCCAGATATTGCTAGCCAAATTACTTATCCAGTGCAGATCCTGGCACAAATATCACATGTCCAGTCATCGTAATGGGTTGGTTTTTAGTGGGCTCATTTTTGAATTGTACCTTCTGTTTTAGCAAAGATGGTGGGATTTGCAGTGCTTATCAGTGACTACTTCGGGCCCTGGTTGTTGTATCCATGTGTGCAAATAGCCTTGGAAGTACCTTGAGTAGAGCTACCAGTATTGAAATACAAATCAGTAGCATGCTTTTCTTATTTTCATTCTATTTCCATTCCCACCCCAAAACTTAAAGGGAAGAATCTCAAGGACCATAATTAAGTCCCTGCTCACTTTGAATTCTATAGATATGCTTATACATTGGTAGGAAATAAAATAGTGAAGATACACAATCTTGATCAAATTCTTGGATTAACCTGGAGTCCATAAATAAGTACCATTAATTAGTGGCTAGATCTCATATTGTAGGGAAGAAAACTTTTTATTTCCACTGTAACTGACAGGAACCCAAATCAAGCTAGTCTAAGCAGTAATTCAGTGTTCCAGGGCATTTGGTGCAGGATTGGAAACTAGGACTCGAGATGTGAGGATGGCAACATTCTAGCCTTCCTTAGCCAGTAGCAACAGGACTCTTCTTACCTAGTGCAGCTTTTTGGAACACATTCTTAATGGACCAATATGAGTTATCTGACACCATTCCCAAATCCAATCTATGAGACCAGGCAGATTGTTAGTCTATACTAGCTCAGCTCGGGTCACATGGTAAGAAAATGTGATTAACAGACTTCTTAAAATTGGAATAGTTTAAGAGAGAGGAGAAGTTTCCTTAAGCAAGAGGGGCTCTGAAACAGCAAAACAACAAATGCACAACAAATTTTTACATATTGAACAAAATTCTCATAAACTAAATATTTCTATGCTAATTAAATCTGTAAAATAAAGGGCTGTTTTATTAGTGCTTTCATATATGCTTCCTTTATTCCTTTCTAGGGCTGTAATAACAAGTTACCATGAATTTAGTGGCTTAACACAACAGAACTTTATTTCTCACAGTTCTGGAGTCTAGAAGTCAGCAAAGTTTCAGGAGGGCCATGCGCTCTCTGAGGGCTCTAGAGAAGAATTCCTCCATGGCTCTTCCTAACTTCTGGAGGTGGCCAGCATTCCTTGCCACTCCGTGGGCTCATACACTGTAACTCCCCTGCCTTGGTCTTCACATGGCCTTCTCCCTTGTGTGTCTCCATCTCTTCTCTTCTTATATGGGTACCCACCATGTTGGTTTAAAGGTCTACCCTTCTCCAATTAGATCTCATTTTATCATAATTAAATTAATCTGAATTGACATTTTCAAATAAGATCACATTCTTAGGTACTACGGCGAGTACCACAACATATCCTGAAATGGCTTCTTTCTTCACTTCACATTCTCCTTTCACCTTCATAAAAGAGGACATAAATAGATAATGAGGCAACTTTACACATTCCTATGTGATTCCGTCCATGCTAATTTTCTGCCTTTATATCCATGTTTTACTTTTTCAAGATACCTGTGTTCCTGTGTTTTAAAAAGTATCAATGCTCTTAATGGATGCTGGTCACTGGATTTTGTCCTTGTAGATTCTGAAACAATTGAAACTTTGATCACTATTCCCCTTTGTATAAAACCTAAGCAAATTGGGGGAAAAAAGGTTACATATAAAACAAACATTGGAACATCTTTAACACAGATATATAAAGTTCTTCCATGCAGTATTGATATGCAAATAAAGTTAATAACTTAAATGATTACTCTTTCAGGCAGCAGGTTACTTTTGGAAAAAAGCCTGTTCCAATTTTTTTTTTTTTTAATTTTCGATTTGAAATGAAGATCCTGAGATGCTAAAAAATATGTATAATGTATATGTCACTATAGGCATTCTTTTAATTTTTACATAAAATGATTTTAATGAAATCATTTTTTCTTAGCAAAATTGTGGGTTAACAGAAAAATCATACCCAAATAGAGTTCCCATATACCATCCTATTATTAACACCTATCATTCATGTAGTACATTTGTTACAATTGAAGAAAGCACATTTTACTACTGTCTATAGTCCATGGTTTAATTTACTGTCCTTTGTTTGTGTTGTACAGTCCCGTTGATTTTTTTTATATTTATGGTATATATACAACTTAAAATATCCCCTTTTAACCACATTTAAATAAATAATGCAGTGCTGTTGATCACATTCATTATGTTTGCTATAATCACATCTTTGTGTATCTGATATTAGTTTTTAGGAAGACGTTATTGTCTCAGCCTGGTAGATAGTAAACCTGCAGAACAGGATTAATTAAGGGAAAACTGCCTGTGTCCAGGTTTAATACTTCATAAGAAAGTGAATTTGGTGTGGATTGGTTTTCTGCTATCCAGTCTGAAGTGTCTCCACATGGGAAGTTTTACTTTAACCTGTTAGTTATTGGCTTTGCCTCTAGACTAGACAGTCATGCCCTAGTGAGTAATTCCCTGAATAGTTACAACTTAAAGTAGAAAGTAATGTTTGGGCCCAATTTCCAGGGACATGAGGATGTTACAGATTTTGTGTCATTAAGAATCCCCTAGACTTTCCTTCACCAGTATCTGGGTTTCTACAAGATGAGTTGTTTCCCAAAGGGTGTTTTATGAATACAAGCAACTTTCCAAAGGTTTTTATTCCAAATTCAGTATTTAAAAACAAACACAATTATTTTTTATACATACATGTATATGCAGTTCTTTTTAAAATGGAAATGCTTGAAGGCTTCTCAATGTGTATCCTAATGAAAGGTCAAGAGGTAGACTGGACTTCTGCTATCCAATCTACTGATTGAAATACATCAGAGTCAAAGTTCTGTGAGTTGCTTTGCCTTTTCATCCTTGTTGGAGGATGGCTATTCCACCTCTGATATCAGAGCCACATTCAGACATGCAAAGGAAGGTTGGAGAGAAAAAATAAAGTCATCCAGCTTTGAAGAGCCTCCTTGGGAATTTCAAGTGGTGAATTTGTCTTGCATTTAGTTAGCAGAAACTTGCTTTGTAATGACCCTTTGCTAAAGAAAAGCTGGAAAATATATTTTTTTCAACCCAGGCATATTCTTTTTCAAAGAAAAGTAAGACTCCTCTCTTAAGGACAAAGGGAAGGGTGAGGGTGGCTAGGCAGCCTGCTGCAGCAACACAGTCAGACTGTGATCACTTGCACATATTTAACTACTTTTTGAAGGCTAATTTTGCTTTTGACTTACTTTGCAGTAGAAATTGTCAACTAATATGAAGAAATCAGTTATATTTCAGACTTGTGGATTCAATTAAAAATCAAATTAGGACTGCAAACACAGAGAGCTGATGCAAGATGACACAGCAAAAAGAAACACAGATTCCTGGTGCCACTATCAGGATAGAAGTGGTCACAGAAGCACACACAGCTAGTGGACACAGGGAGTAGACAACTGGGAGGGGAGGTGTGGGGGAGAGAAACTAAAAAAGTAAAGTAAAATAAAATTAGGTTAGTTTGAATATTTCCAATTGAAATGATTCCAATTTATTTCAAACATGTGTACATATAACCACAGAGTGCTAGAAATAGAAAGACAAAATTATAATAAAGTTCTAATATCAAATATGTTTTATAAATGAAAAAAACATAAACATAAACATGACATTTTATTTTCTTCTAATTAGACTAGGGAATTTCAGCCACTCCTTTTGTTTGTTTTGCTGTTACATTTACTGCATAAGTAGTAAACACTTATGATTGATGCTTCCATTATTGATAAATTACTAGGTCTGTCAAGTAAGCAGATCTGTTTCAGTAGAACTAAGGAAAACTGACAATTTCAGTCAAATCAGCTTAGCTTCAGAGTATAAATCCATGTTTAATCATTCCAGTTTGTAAAATTACCATATTAAGTGTCTTAAAACATATTTTTTAAAGTCTCTATAATCTAAACTTGTTCAACTGTAATTTAAGTCAATTTTTTGAAGGTATCAATTTATTTAATAGGATTTAACAATCCTATTAAAAATAGGGATTAAAATAAGTCTTGGTTGCTATGCTAAAGTTGCAGCAAAGCCAGGAGTACTGAACCACAGAAGAAACCCAAATCCAGCACTCAGGAGAAGTAGAGGAACAGAGTTATTATGTGCAGGCCCAGAAGAGAGTCAGTCTTTAAATTCTGAGCCCTGTTTTTCAGTTTCCTTACGTTTGTTTAGGATTTCAGGTGGGATCAGCATAACTTTTGCTCATTGGCTAATGCGTTGCTACGTGAAATTTCCAAGCAGGTTTAGAGAAGCAGAATGCAGGTACAAGGCTGTGCTTTCACGGGCTAATTTATAGACAAAGGGATAGGAGTCATTCATTTGATATTTTCCTTCAAGGCCCTGTTTTCACAGGCTGATTTACAGAAGCAGGGGCATGAGTGACTTATGAGATATTTTCGCAAGGTTATGCTTTTTATTTCTCAACACTAAACTAATTTAGTGGGAGCACTAGATATTTGAATACATAATTTAGTGGGAGCACTAGATATTTGAATACAAATTAAATCCAATGAGAGACTTTCTTTAACTGAAGTATGTCAGCCATTTGGAAGAATCCAGTAGAGGGGAACACACTCTATGGTATACCAGATTAGGCAAACATACAAGGTTTTTACTGAGAAAGTGCCTTTGTGGGAATCATTAGCTTTGATTGGTCAAGGACTTATCAGTATCAGAAATTCATGAGTGACTGAGGGAAGTGTTTGGAAATAAACTGGGTAGGATGCATGATTTTTGACTGAAGTCATTTGCTCCCAGTGTTAAAAACTTGATTTTATTCTCTAAAAATGGGTTAGAGGGCTCTATGTATAGAATTCAAGGGACCTATGTATAGAATTCAATATTGCGGTCAAAGCTTTATTTTTCCTAACTTTTAACTGATATTTTGCATATTTTTGAGTTTTGATCATAGGCAGCCAAACTAATAAAATATTACCATATGTCACTTTGTCACCAAGTCACAGATAATTTCATATCTTATTAAAATTATTGTAAATATCTCAAAATATTATTTATATACTATTTTGTAGTTACACCCGGTATTTGTTAAACTTCCCCCTGTCATTTAATGAAATAAGAGCCCATATAATACTATATCACATATTTGGTTTTTAACACACCTTAATCATTACATTTTAACATGATTGATTTCCTTTGCAATCTTATGAATTTTATTTGGAGCGTTCAAAAGCATTATTTTGGGAAGTTTAATAGACTTCACTAAATTTTCAAGAGAGTCCATATATAAAAGGTTTTGGACTCTGACAAGCAATAACAATTACTGAAGGTTTTAAAACAGGGAATTAAAATAGTCATACACATTTTTTAAAAAGCTTAATCATGTATAGGGTAGATGAGGAACTTTTATGAGGCATGGAAAAAGGTTTGGAAAAGAAAGGGAGACTGGAGGCAAAGAGACCTTCTAGATGCTTACTACAGAGTCTCAGGCATGGGTGAGAAAGTGTGTCAAAATAAAAGCAATATTATTGGTACCTGCTATGAAGGAAGCACTTAGGGTGATAGAAAGAAAATGATCGGGAGTCCTGGGAAGCTGCCTTTCATTAGTAGTGGAATTGAGGCTAAGATTGAAGGATAAGAGCCAAGTCTGCAAAATGCTAGGGAGATGTGTTCTAGGTGGAGAGAGGCTTGATGCAGTCAAAGAACAGAGAGAAATATGGCTAGAAAATAATAGAGATTAAGGTCTGAGAGATTCACAGGACTAAGATTGTTGTTGGGACAAGTTCAGATTTTCTTCAGGTGCAATGTGAAGTCATTAAAGGATTTTTAAATGAAAGGAAATTTGTTTCAATGCGAGAATGGATTTTGGAACACAACAAAAACCATTAGAAAGCTGTCAGAGGCATCAAAGAGAGATGAAGGCTTAACTTCAACACAGTTTTCTTCTGTAGTGTTACCTTCACCTGGCTCTTGAATTAAAACTGTAAAATGGAATAATATTTACTATTATTTCTATTCTTCTTTTTCATGTTTCTCTATATGGCCTCACTTCTTCCCTACTTTAATTTTTTATTTTCTCCAATACGTTTCAACCCTGCATTTATTCCTATTTAAATACATTCTGTTAAAAGCTCAACATTTCATTCCTGATCATCATTATATATTTGGTCACTAGATAGTAATCTTTACTTGATTCATTAGCATGATCTTAATAGTTGAGCCATGGAAAAAATATATAATTATATGTCTTAAACCATGAACCCACTATTTAAGATGTCTATCTCCACTAAAACTGAATCCTTTCAAGAATTCTCCTCCATTTTGAATACTTGCTGTATTCCATTCAAATTTTAATTTTCTTTCTTTATTTAAACCACAAAGAACTCAAATTAGATTCCATCCTAGTATTGTTTATCACATATTTTTGAGACTATATTTTATCTTACATAACTTGTAACCTCTGTGGTTCAAATACATGTATTTTGTTTTACTTCTTTTGATATTTTCTAAATGGCTCATTAAAGCCATGTCTACGTAGTTTAAAAAGCTACCGATTAGGTCACTCTCCAAAACCAAGAACAGTTATTTAACAATCATCTAGACCAGAAAAGTTTTTGTATTTGGCTTGTACAATATGCTAAGTACTGTGAGTATTTAGAATTAGATTTCACATAACTTGGGACATACACGTAGATTCACCTTTCCTTTTTCTCTCCTGGTGTTGGAATCTTAAGACATTGATTCAGCATTCACATATGGGGACAATCAGAAGAGGAGTCAAAGTGATAGCTTCTTTCAGAGTGGGACAGCATTTACTTTAAAAGTTAAAAAGTTTTCTGTGGCTTCTGGAATGCTTTGCTCTTTGAAGTGGCCTGCTTGACCCCATAAGCATTGAATTGGTGAATCCTCAACTAGGCCAAGCCTCTGGTTGGTTGACTGAATGTTTTCTTGATTTGACACCTGATTCTAACTATTCACATTTTTAAAAAGATGTCCCTATAAAATACTCGTTTTTATTATACATAATAGATTTTCTATAACTGGCAGTTATAAAGACAGATTAAATTTAAGAAAGAAAAAAATATTTCTGAGGTTAGGGTATCATATCTGATAGAGATTTACATTGCAAGCTTAATTAAATAGTTCATCAGTGTTTATCATTTCATAAAATTTATAAATTGGCAAATGACATTCATCATTATTAAGTCACCTTAAAATTTCTAAATTCTGCTTGTGATTTATAATAAGCTAAGGATATAATTCATAACTTATAAGACGATGCATAAATCATGCAAATGTTTCTAGTCATTCTGAATGCTGTTTGTGTTTTTAAGTCATGTCTTATATTTATGGATATAAAATGGTTAAAAATAGTTGTAGCTATAGCTGTCTTGAGTTAAATTACTTATAAATAATTGAGAAATGAAATAGCAGAGACAGAACTTTGTTAAATTAGTCAAGTTTATGTACCATATTTTTAAATCAATTTATTGTAAAACGGATGATTATGTAAAGATAGTTTTCAACTAATTAGATAATAGTTACCAAATATAATAGAGATTAGAAAGATGATACATGAGTCCTTTAGCAGTCACATTAAGTGCTTATGATTTAAACATGACACAATTTATGCTCAGGATAGATAGATGTAAATAGTAGTCATTTCCCCAGATCCAAACAGTGGATATCTATTTACAAATGGCCTTGAGTTATATAAAATTCTCTGCCTTCCCTTACTCTTATAGGGCTCTCTGACCATTAGACTTTTCATAATATTTAAAGATGTTGTCACATTAAAAACTTTTGTGAATTCCTTTCAGTTTCTGTAATTTGGCATTTGGAGAAGTTGAATATCTTCTTTCATTTCTTTATCCTGTACATGTTAAACAGTATTTTAAAAACATAACAGGCAATGTTCAATCCACTTATTCCTCAAAACAATCATAAAACTGCTGAATTTTGCATGAATTGGATTTATGTGAAAATGGGCTGTAGTTTATAGATATCATTTCCCCTTTTGGAAGGAGAGGCAGTTAAACTGATTTTATGTGCAATGAGTAACTGAAGAATTCATTCTAACCGATTGTATGACTGTATTAGCTGCTCCTTATGGATACAATCATAACTTCTAGAAGAAATGGAAATGTTTCTAACACTGAATAACTCTTTCTTTTCAATAGAATATCCTGAGCAACCTTGATTTAACTGAAGGAGTGAGGGCAAGGGGCTTATTCTCTTTTTTTAACCACTTGCAAACTAGCGTCAGGTGTCCATATTCTGTGTCCTTCTTCGAAGTCTAACCCAAGATTGTGAGCAGCTAATATAACAGATTCTGAGTCCAGGCTGGCATATTCACAATCAAACGTTTGTGAGTCCACAGTCCTTGACTTCAGTGACTTCAACAGTTCATCTGGGTCAAATATATACTTTCTCCAAAATGCAAAGGCTGTAATGTATAAATAACACTGGATACTCACTCCTTGGTTAGTCAAATGTGAGATACAATGGTACTTGCAATTGTGAGCAAGAAATTTGGTTAAAGATCTCCCAGAAGAGGATTTACTTTGTCCCAAAATTCTGGGATTGACTGTTCTCTTAACAATATTGGTTGGCTTCCCGAATAGGTACCAAATCAAGGCATTAACATTTATGCAAAAAACATATATCTTAAACCTGAAAGCCAGGATCATACCTCTGGTTAAAAAAGACACATAATGCACTATATAAGGAAGTTAGAACAGCCAATGAGGACACTGGTAAGCTTATGCATGTGTGATTTGAGAAAGTCTGTGGACCACAATATGTAGTTCAGCTTCAACAGATACCCCAGTTTCAAGATCTCAAGTAGGGCTTCAAATTAGTATACTGTATAAACTGCCATCTCCCTGTTCCAAGGTTCAGTTTTCTCAAAATCCTTCCCATTAATTTTTGACATTAGAAGCAGTAGTTTATTTCTCTCTGGTTTAACTTCATCAAAGAGATTATATCAGAAGTGGGTCAAGTGTTTTAACTTAATTTGTGTAACATATTCTATCAGAAACTAGAGAATCCTTGCAGGCTAGTCTAGGTTTTATTGAACTAATGTATGAAAATCATGGTTCATTGCATTTAATATCACATTTAATTCTTGTAGTTCTGCTAAAAGAAGGGTATATTTATTGTGCCTTCATAGATGAAGAAATGATGACATGGAATTTCAGCGATATATCCAAGATGCCACAGGCATTAAATGGGGTATTTATGTCTATTTCACATCACAGAGCTGGTTTGCAAACCTAATTCAAGATTTTGGACTTCTGAAGTAGATTTCTCTGTTGATGATGATTCTCTTTCAATTTTCTATGATAGTACAACAAATCTTATGCAACTTACTAGATAACATTTTTAAAAACCTGCAGCAATTGCTAAGTATGAATGTAGAAATTTATGAACAAGTTGTTAGACTTCAGTTGAAAATCTTGCTTTTTTCCTCTGTGCACTAGAAGGTAACTACTTTATCAAATTGAACTGAAGTTTTTTTCTTTTTAATTTTTATTCTCTTACTTGATGGCTGTTTTCCTTAAATTTAAACTTTTCATATTTTAAAAACCAATTTATACAGATTAATGCTTTTATGAATAGAGAACAAAACCTTGCTTGGATGAGGATTCTGACAGTTTGATGAGGATTCTAGGCTTGAGTGCTCCCCCATCCTCAAGCCTAGAATACATATATTTCAAATTTATACCTCAAAAACCACACACTTTTTAAAAAATTCTCCCCTTCCCCCCTTTGCCGCTTCTTCTGTGTGGTCTGCTCTCTGTCCATTTGCTGTGTGTTCTTCTGTGTCTGTATTTTTTTTTAAATTTATTTCCTTTCCCCCCCATTGGGGCTTGCTTGCTGTCTGTTCTGTGTCCATTCACTGCATACTCTTCTGATTTTTTTTTTTTTTTTTTGCTTGTCTCCCTTTTTTTGCGTCATCTGGCTGAGTCGGCTCTCTGTCGCTTTTGGGCCTGGCAGCACTCCACCACTCTTGCAGGCCACAGCATGTGGGCGAGCCTGCCTTCACAAGGAGCCCTCAGGACTGGAACCCAGGGCCTCCCATATGGTAGATGGGAGCCCAACTGATTGAGCCATAACTGCTCCCAAACCATACCCTTTTATGTGCCACAATCTTTAGAGGTGATGATAAATATCAAAACAGGTCATGGAAAACCTGTTGTACTTACTCTAAAAAGTAATAAGGGTTCTTCCAAAAGTTATCTATTTTAGCATACTAAATAATTATTTTTATTACTTTTGGTTACTTTACCTGAGACTCCTAAAATGGTCCTTTATATAAATACAAATTCAGCTAAGATATTGACCAAAAAAAGTGATTTGTGATGTTATGTATCAAAAGTTTGGGAAAACATTCATGTCATTATTTAAATACTGAACTATTGCATTAAATAACAAATTTGGCACAAAGATCTTAAAAATTTTAACTGATCTATAAGCTACCTGTATAATTCATAATTTAAAAAATACTTGGCCTTTTACATTCTTTAGAAAGTTCTGAAATAAGCCATGCATTTCTGGTGTTATTGCCTGGCAGATACTCCTTATGAGATGAAGAAATGAGTCCTGGACTTTGAAGAAGTATCTATTTTATTTCTAAAATGTGTTTGATTGGATCTCCTATTTTTTTCTGGTACCTCTTGTCATAGGAGCAAGCAAGGTTGTGAACACAAATGTTGGGAGAAATGGCTTAAAAAGTCTGTCTCCTTGAACTCTTCACCTTATCCCAGGTAAGTGACTTTTTTTGAGCAGCATAGTACTTCCTCTGCCTGAAAAGCCATCCTTCTTGTTCTTTGTCTGCTCTATACCAGCTCACCATTTAGAACTCAGCTAAAACATCACTTATTCAAAAGAGGGTATCTTGACCTCCCCTGCATACCTTTGACCTGCTTTTGCTTTTATTTCAGTTTTTTATTTTATTTTAAAACAACTTAAAACTGTTTCATATAATTATCAATTAATTTTTTGTTTTTCTTAAAATGTAAGCTTCATGAGAGCAAGACCCATTTCTGTCGAGTTACCATTTATAACTTAGACAATAAATACTATTTATTTCACTCAATAAATGAAGGGGTGATAAAAACCATTCTTGCACATACATAGACACACTTCCTCATATATTTTCCCACACAGGAAAATTTTGTCAGAGCCATTAAAAGAGAGGGAAAACATCAATTTTCTCAACTATTAGAGTATTCCATGGCTATTCGAATCATGGGATTTTAAGCTGGAGGGCAACTTTGCAGTCTTCCATATCGATCCCTTTGACAGAGGTTAATTATATTAGCAGAAATAGGTCAGCACCCTTCGGCTCTAGTTTTATCTAGCTTTAAAGAGAACATGACTGTAGTTCTAAAACGATACAGCAAACTGTATAACAAAATTTAACAAAATGCATTGTGTTACGTTTTGTTAAAATGCATGAGTGATGTGTGTGTGTGCGTGTGCTTGTATTAATACCACAAAAGCACTTTAAATCAGGAGTGAAACCATCCATTGAGGGTTAGGTTGTGTTGCATGTAATTTCATTTGATTCTCCTCCCATGGAAATGGCAAGCCATTTTTGATAGCTTTTTCTCTTTCTTAGCCTTGTTTTTGTGTATTAGAGGACACATTTCTCCAATGGACTTTCTCGTTATTATAATTACTTTTCAAGCAAAATCAAGAATGAGAACAAGCCTGCTCATTTTATCTACAGAGTATAACTCAGAAGGGAATGTGTTGATCGTTCAAACACAGTTTGGAATTATTTGTTCTTTTTGTGACACGGGTCTATGAAAAAATTTTAGTCAAAAAACAATTTTGTAAGGAGGGATACCATGTCCTGTGGACACTTTCCCGGACGACTAGCCCTGGCTTTCAAGAGGTGTTTTTATGGCCTTCACTTGGGTTGGCGTTTTGAAGAGAGAATAGTGGCCTGGCTTTGTGTTTTGTGAGATTGTCCGAGGGAGAAGCACAATGGAGTAACGGGAAAAAGGTGTGTATATGTGGGAAATAGAGGAAAAGAGAGGGAAAGAAAGGTTTGTGTTGACTTTCTGCTTTAATGTTTCCTGTTTCTGGATTTATTAGCATAATTTTCCAAGCACCCTGTTTATCACACAGGGCATAACTTTAGAAAATCAAATAACGAGAGGCATGACACTCTAGCCTTTGAGGTGTGTTCTTTTTATCGCTGAGGGCCCCTCTCCATTCCACTGGATGCAGCGGGCTGGATAGCGACAGGCACCCCAAGGGCGCTCCTGGCACCCAAAGGCACCACACACAGCTCCCGGCCTCCCTCGCGCATTTCCTTAGGGAAGGCCCAACTCTAAAGCTCCTGCAAACACCAGGTCTGTGGGGGCCCCGCGACACGGCCCCTCGGGGCAACTCGGGCAGAACAGGACAGCCCTCGAGTTGGCCAAAAGCTGGCCAGGGCGCTGCCCCTGGGACGCACAGGGGCACCCTCCCAGGCAGTGGAGTGCCCGTAACTGCCCTCGACCCCCTGGCGTCATCCGGGGCACACACAGGAAAGGCGCCTGCGGCGGCGCGCAGGGGACGCCGGGAACGGGAACAGCGCCGCCTCTCGCCGCGGGCGCCTGAGGCACAACCCGCAGCGCTCCAGGGGCCCAGGAGGGGCCGGCGAGGCGCGTTCCCGCAGCGACAGCGAGACCACCCCGCCGCGGAGAGGGGCCGAGCGGGAACACAGAGCCAGGACAGGCGAACGAGGGATGGCCACTGGGCGGAGGGCCGGATCCGCGCCCCTGCCCGTCCCCGCACCCGCCAAGCAGGTGGGGAAGAGGCGAGGGCCCGCGGGCAGAGCGCGGGGAGCGGTCCCGTTCCCCAGCCATGTCGGTCCTGAGTCCCGCGCGGCTCAGGCCTGGCCAGGGACAGCACAGCGCCACCGCATCCGTCACGCGGAGGGTGTGTTCTAGTATGACAGACTCGTTTCTTATGGTTTTGAATGCTCTTTTCCTTTGGACACCTCTAGATTTTCCCCCTGAAGGCCTGTGTTATGCGGAGGATTCGAGCAGTCGGATACTCTACTTATAAGATGTGAAAACAGAAAACTCACTCTCACAGACTATGCAAGTATCATCTTTATGGTAAACTTCAAATTCCATTTTCAAATGTGACTTAAAAGCTCTTGTCCTTTTGCAAATGATTTTAGTACTTTAAATTTCTTTAGCAGTTGTGCTTATGATGTTTATTGACCTGGCATAATTTCTTATATAGCGTTTCTCCTTCTAATTGTGGGAAGTTCCATAGTATAATGTAGCTTCACCAAAAAGGCAACACCATAAAATTCATTCTAATGTTGGTAAATTATGTCTGATTTTCTGTAAATAAAACTTAAACCGACTCATTTAATTCTAAAGGATATTGTGGAAGAATGGCATCCTATTACTGTAAATTCTCAACTTCAGACACTTGTTCCCTCTTTCATATTTCCAATACATCCTATATGTAACTCTTTATAAAATTCAGGTGTGTTAGAAATTAAAACAAAACTACTCCATTTATAGCATATTACAGTTTATAAAGTTCTATAAATTAACTTATTTAATTTTCATTACAATCTTGATGAGTAGGAAGTGCTTCATTCCATCTTGCTATGGTACAATCAAGATGTGACTTTGGAAACAATTAGGAAATAATTACACGAGGTCCTCATGTTTATGTGACAAAA
Source organism: Dasypus novemcinctus (assembly GCF_030445035.2). NCBI lineage: Eukaryota > Metazoa > Chordata > Mammalia > Cingulata > Dasypodidae > Dasypus > Dasypus novemcinctus. Next base: position 51,555,413 of record NC_080695.1, on the reverse strand, counting down.
TGAGTTGTGGAATCGTGATTTTCAGATACTTTCCAGTTCTTTCCTCTACGTAATGTTTACTTCACTCCCATTATGGTGTGACTTTGTCTAACACTAGGTTTTGTTCAGTTCTGGTTCTTTGGGGAGTCAATGCTAGGAATTATCCAACAATGTTGAAAAAAGCCTTTGCCATTTATTGTCTTTCTTGCTCTCAGTTTCTCTTCAACTGCTTACTTGACTTTTGTTCTGAGACATTATACAGTGGAAGATATGAAAATAATAAACAAATCAAGGAAAACAGAAATGTAAAATTCAGGATTTCTTCTAATCTGCTAACTGAAAAAAGGGTCGACATTAGTTAGGGTTCTCTAGGGAAACAGAATCAGCAAGGGATATCTGTCAATAGTAAGAGATTTATCAGAGTCTCTCATGCAGCCGTGGGGATGTACAAGTCCAGGGTCTGCAGGCAAAGTGCAACCAGGAGCTCCGATGGAAGCCCAATGAAGATTCTTGACGAGGTCTGGGAGATGCTGGCTGTTCAAAGACGAGCTAGGAAATTCTCTCTCAATGCTGGAATCACTTCCTCTTTTAAGGGATTCAACTGATTGGGTTAAGTGTCACTCATTGCTGATGGTAATCTCCCTGATGGATGTAATTATAACCAGCAATCTATGATTTACCACTGCAGTAAACTCAATGGTGACTAAAGTCCATAAATGCCTTGTAATTACAATTCGCCCAGTGCTTCCTTGACCAAACATCTGGGCAAGTTGACACAATAGCCTTAACCATCACAGGGTCTAACCGTCAGTCTTTTGTTCTGGAGCATGGTATCTTTATTATTTTGAAAACATGAAAAAACAAATACATATGTAGTAACTAACAACTGTGAATACTGAGTTCTTTCTTCTTTGAAATTTTTCTCATAGTAGAGATGTCTGTAAATGATATTACTAGGTCAGATGGTATAAGTGATTTTTAATAGCTCTATTCAAATTGCTTTCAGAAAAGATTATTGCAAATTATATTTCCATAATCAAATTATCCAGTTGACTCACTAGCCTTAAATATTGTTAAATATAAAGAGGAAAATGCCATTTCACTGAGCTATTAAATAAGAAAAATCTATTAATTATAAAACCTTATAACTCCATAGGATAATTAATGTCCACGTTTTTACCAAACTCCTAACAGCAACTACACTGATCTTTCAAATTTCAAGTCCACTTAGTAGCTCTATTTAATATCTTTCCATGGGGCTCCCACGTTGTTCTTTTTGTTGGTTGGTTGTTTTTTTTTAAGATTTATTAATTTATTTATTTCTCCTCCTTCCCCTCCCCACTACTGTCTGCTTTCTTTATCCATTCACTGTGTTATTCTGTGTCTACTTGTATTCTCATTAGGCGGCTCTGGGAACCAGTTCTGAGACCTTATGGAGTGGGAGAGAGGCAATCATTCTCTTGCACCACTTCAGTTCTCTGATCGGCTTCATCTCTTATAATCTTTCCTCTCTGTCTCTTTTTGTTACATCATCTGGCTGCACCAGCTCTCCACATGGGCCAGCACTCCCGCGCAGGGCAGCATTCCTGTTTGGGGCAGTAATCTGCACAGGCCAGCACTCTGTATGGACCAGCTCACCCCATGGGCCAGCTTGCCTTCACCAGGAGGCCCTGGGCATCGAACCCTGGACCTCCTATATGGTACATGGGGGCCCAATTGCCTCAGCCACATCCGCTTCCCACATTGATTTTATAGTAAAATCCAGTCCACTTAGTGTGATATGCAGTCCAATTCCTCTTCCAGGAAAACAGAAGTCTAATTTCTGGGCATTTCCAAATCCCGTATTCTGTATTGCAGTCTTAAAGAACTGCTTAATATTCCTCTGCCTTAGACATTTTTGTATGTCCATCAGTTTTGCACATTCAGCTCTTTTGTTCCTTTTGCCATATCCTCACCTCTTCCGCCTCTATTTTGTCAGGTAATTCATGCAGAAAATTATACTCCAAACCCTGGGAAATGCCTGGCACAAATCAAAGAGCATAAAGTTTTTCAGTATTTATTTTAAAATTTCAAAGCTACACGTTCACCAATGTTTATGACCTGATAAAAGAACTTAAATATAAAATTAAAATTTCCTTTTTACTTTATTCTCCCTATGAAAGGCCTCTCTAGTAGTCACTTGCATCCTTTATATTACTACTCTACATTCAGTTGATAGTGAGGAAAATAATGGATTACCTCTTGTTCTTTTTAAATTGTGTGTTGCCTGCGATTCAGAATCATTGATTTGTTTTCAGCAGGAATACAGGAAAGGAGAACCTGAGCACAATTTCTTCTGGAGTCGGTTCTGCACAATGTGGCTTCGTTGTTGTATTAGAAGTGAATTCTCTGTCACCTTTATGTGTAACAGCATACTCTAAAAGATGATACAGTGGGCTTCTAGTGCTTAAAATTTTCATTCCCCTGTACAAGTGTCTGCAGGTTGTCTCTATTAGTTGAAAGATGATATGATCATCAGGAAATTGCACCTAATTTATGGATTATCTAGCTTTTATTAATTTATGGATACATTTTTGAATCACACAGATTGCAAGTAACATTTATTATCTATCATCTTACCTAGAATTTATTTTAGAGCACACAAAGGACTTAATGATAAAGTATAATAAAGTATATGTTTAAAAAATGTTGTACTGATGGTAATTGCTAACTTAGTGATTCTACAGGTGTTTTTTCAAGAAATAAAATCAAATAAATCTCACTATTATGGATGTACCAGACAAACTAAAGCAAAAGGAAACAACTATATATTTCCTCCTTAGAAGCACTTTGTTTAGCATGATCCTATATTTCACTTTTAAACTAAAAGGGAATAGTAGGGATATTTGTATCAGGCATTCCATATAGACTCGTTTTTATTAGCCTCTGTATTAGTGACTTTTTTATCAAATTCATTCGATATCTTTCTAACTTAAACATTGTCAAATTCATTTTTGGTATGTGTCATATTACTTCTAAACGACATAGTAAGTCTTCATAAATGCATGTTGTTATAATCCTGCTGTATTGTTTGTTTTTTCAAGATGTTAATTGGAAAATTCATTTTTAAAAACCTATCTTTAGAAATAAAAAGCTATTTGTAGTCATATTTTTTCTATAAATTTTAGATTAATTTAATGTCATAATTTGATTTTATTTCTTTGCTTATTTCAGACTATGAGTTACAGAACTGCCCAGATCCTCCTCCGTTTCAAAATGGGTATATGATCAGTTCAGATTATGGTGTCAGACAATCAATATCTTTTGAGTATTATCCTGGGTACATTTTAATAGGCCATCTGGTCCTCACTTGTCAGCACATGATCAACAGAATTTGGAACTATCCTTTTCCAAGATGTGATGGTAAGTTAGTAATTTTTCTTGGGAGCAATTCATGTTCTTATTATGTTAACACATTAAATATTAAAATGAACATATTCAAGAATTCATTAATTTACTTAAATATTTATTGAGACTCTTTTGCTAAACTGAGCCTATTTGGTATTTCAGGAACACACCAAACGCCAGTGAGCTTTAAAAAAAGGCCCTGGTACTCCAGGGAATTATAAGGGTGTTTCAGTTTGATATATTTATGAATTCCAAAACTAGATATTGGATTATGTTTGTAATCTGGTCTGTACCTGGCCATGATAAAGTTATGATTTGGGCTTTGATTGTGCCATGTCATTAGGGCATTGGGTCCCCACCTCTTAATTGGTGGGGACTCACAGATAAAAGGCATGGCAAAGGACAGATTTGAGGGTTTTTTGATATTGGAGTTCTGAAGTTGGAGTTTGATGCTGAAGCCTTAAGCTAGAGCCGCAGGAAGTAAACCTAGAGAGGAAAGAGAAGCAAGCCCCAGGAAGGGAGGAACCCAGGAAGCCTCAACCTTCACAGATATCAGCAGCTATCTTGCCCCAACAGGTGAAAAGAGCCTGGTGAGGGAAGTAACTTATGCTTTATGGTCTGGAAACTGTAAGCTCCTACCCCAAATAATTACCCTTTATAAAAGCCAACCAGTCTCTGGTATTTTGCATTAGCACACCTTTGGCTGACTAATACAAAGGGTAACAAAATAATAAACACAATTTTTTGGGTATATTCCAGTATTTTACTTATTGCTAATTTTATACATTTATGATGCATGTGTATATATATGAATAATTAATATTTTAAAGTGGTATTATACTGTACAGAGAGTTTTACAACCTTTCTTTCTCTTTAAAACAGTGTGTGCAATTTTTAACAATTTTTTTTCATTGAAGTTAATAGATCACAAAGAATGTTACGTTAAAAAACATAAGAGGTTCCCATATAACCCACTCCCCATCCCCTATCCCCATCATTTTTGTAAATGGTATTTTTTTGAAGATCTATACTTCTCAAAAAATGTTACATTAAAAAACATAAGCGGTTTCCATATACCCGCCACCTCCCCATCCCACTCCTCCCATACCAACCACCTCTCCCATTATTGTGACACACTCATTTCACTTGATGAACACATTTTGGAGCACTGCTGCACCCCGTGATAATAGTTTACCCTGTAGTTCACACTTTCCCCCAGTACAGTCAGTTGGTTATGGCTGAATATATAAAACACAAATTTTTATGCAAAACCAGATTTGTAGAGAATATGATAATGAATTGCACGTACAAAGTACAACATATACTTGCAATGTGATCAAGGAAATAAATCTTTATGCTGGCAGTAGCATTTAACTGTAGAAAGCCTACTTTAAATTGAGACATTAGAAGGGGGAAGAGAGTTTATTAATTTTCCCTAGATATTTTCTATTGTTTTAACTTTATAATTCTCATATATTAATTAATATTTTTTAAAAATTTCAGTTTAGTAATCGGCCTTGAAAGATTTTTCATACTTGGAGATAGGGATCATTCTAACGAGAAGAAGCAGTGTGTTCTAGAAGGATATATAGTAGTTTCATATTTGGAGTTAGGGAACATTCTAACTAGAAGAACAGCGCTAAAGCTGCTCATGTAGATACCATAAAATAGGTTGGCTTTTATCAATGGGGAATGAGTAGTTTGCAAGCTTACAGTTTCAAGGCTGAGAAAAATGTCCAAATCAAGGCATCTTCAGGCAATATAACCAGCTGCCACCGATCCTGGACTCCTCTACCACAAGGCAAGGTCCATCACTGTATCTGTGGGTGTCTCCCTTCTCTTCAGGGTTTCATTGCTTTCAGCTTCTTGCTTCCATGGCTTACTTCTCTCGATCTGAATTCCATTCTCTTATAAACGACTCCAGTAAGAGGAGTAAGACGCAACCTGAATGAGGAGCGTCACATTTAAATTAAGATCCTACTCAGAAAGAGTTCCTACTTATAATCAGTCCATACCCACAGGAAAGGATTAACTTTAAGAACATACTTTTCTGGGATCCATATAGCTTCAAACCATTGGACATATAAGCAAAGACATACAGGAATATTTTAGGAAAAAATTCAAAAAGTAGTCTACTTTAATAGTGCACAATGGTGGGGGTTTCTTAGGAGATGTAGGAAATGAAGTTAATGGAGAGTGGTGAGAGAGGGAGACCTGGACTTTTGAATGTTCTAATTCTCAGGAGGGATTGCTACCTTAAAAATTCTGTGTGCTACCTAATTTCCATGAGTTATTATAAATTATTGCAATATCAAGGGAAAATAAATAGATCAAGTACTTTGTTTATGAAGAATGCAAATGAAACAGAAAAGTTACTTTAAAACTAATATTCTAACATTAAAAACACAATACCTTTGAAAGAAAAATAATGAAATTGCCAACTCCGTGGACCTTTGAAATGCTAAATACTTACATCCCATGAGGATAAAATTTCTAGTGAAGGAGTAAAAAAAGCATCAGTTTACTTTTTAAAATACTAATTTCACCTCTGTATTTTACCATTCCACATTATTGAAAATAACTAAAAAATTATTTAGTTGTAATCTTTAATCCTGATATTAGTCTAATACATAATTACATACAATTGTAATTTTAAAAAATTAATTTAATAACACTTTGTATAGCTGTATCATGTCTCATAATAAACCTTTTTTTAATCCCCCCCATGTCTTGCTTGTTGTCTGCTTTCTGTGTCCATTTGCTGTGTGTTCTTCTATGTGTCTTTATTTATTTTATTTATTTATGCTCCCCCCTTGTGGCTTGCTTTGTGCTTTGTTCTCAGTGTCCATTCACTGCATGTTCTTCTGTGTTTTTTACATGATAACCTTTTTTTGTGTCACCTTGCTGAGTCGGCTCTCTGTGGGACTTGCAGGCCGGGTGGCACTCCATGATGTGCAGGCCAGCCTGCCTTCACAATGTGGCCCCAAGACACAAACTCAGGGCCTCCCATATGGTAGACAGGAGCCCACCTGATTGAGCCACAGCTGCTTCCCATCATCAACCTTCAACACTCCATTTAAACTCATGTTTTCACATGTATAAATTACTTTGCAATTTTAACCTGAATCTTTGAATTCATATTTAGATGGTATATCCATGGCTTGAAATAAAAAATGGAATATAAAATTTCATTTGATTTAATTGTGTTTTCAAGACCATTTTCCAAATATGGAAATAAGTGCTTTAGTCGGGGTGAAAAAATATATATATCTTTTAAAAATATTGTTTCAAGGTGATGCTACCTTTTCTAATTATGTCATTAGAACACTTTTACTGTTGTCTCTTCATTCTAATAATATAAATAGAACATAAAGACCAAAACATAAAATTCATGTTCAAATTAGATCATAGAGTAAATACTAAAACCAATTAAAGTAATGTACTAACAGCCATCTAATGTGTTTATTATCTTCTCCATACTGGATTTAATTTTTACAAAAAAATAAGCAGAGGGAATTATTTTAAAACAATAGTTTTCTTGTTCATGAAAGTTCTCTTTCCTTAAAAATTTAAGTCCTTGTTTCATTAGAATAACGTGTCTGTTTTCTAGTAGTGTTCAATTAAACTGGGTTGGCTCTGAATAAATTATGGTTGTCAACACTGTTGACAAGCTAAAGTCCTTTCTTAAAATGAATTATATTATTCCAGATTGGTTAGTCTTCTCAGATTTTGATTAGTATATAAGGGCAAGTTTACCGTAAAACAGTCTTCAAAGGCTCCAACTCTGTAGAATTCATAAGAATCTCAGAGAAAAACATAGATATCTTGAACAACTCCTAGGCATCTTTTTAAAAAATTTACCAAGTCAGACAATTAATATTCAAGAATTCTGAGCCTTAAGTAATCGATCTAGAGATACATTTTGCAAAGTGAAATATGAAGCTTTTTTGTATTTATACCGTGAAAATATTTCCTATTCTGTCATATAAGAATCTATTATACAAAGTTAGTATATTATAAACTTACCTAAAAAATATGATCTAAAACTGTGATATCCATTCAAATAAATTAAAAAAAAATATGTCTGAAAGTGACTTAAGACATTCAAGACATTATTATTTTTGCCAGTAACATAATTTTACAGAAGTCTCATTTTTAAAAAGTAGTCATAATTGTTAAAATATGGTTAAGAAGACAGTGGGGTTTATTAATTTTTTAATTGCAATTTGGTATTTAAATATGCATCCAGAATTCAAATATAATTTAAAAATTTTAGTTCATTGACCTAATAAGTCATTGGAATATCTGTATGAGATACTGTTTAGGACATTTTTATTTAATATTGTCACAGTATACTTTACTTTAAGATACATAATAGCTATAGGGGGAACTCTGTGGACAGAGTTAACTATTAAAGTAACTAGTAAGTTGAAATAATATGTTAGCAGCTTCCTTTAGATTGACCCATTTTATAAATGGAAACCAATTTGATTCCATTACAGGAGAAATCCAACCAGCCAAAATAATATTATTATGCACATATTTTTAAATGAGCATTTACCAAACTGATTGGTAAATATAGGAAAAGGTCTTTCCAATGGTTCAGAATGAAAATGACTATAAAAGAAATGGAACTCTAAGTTTCTTACCTGTATTCATCAATAATGCTCTTAAAACTCTCCTTAAAGTAATTATTACAGTTTTGTTGAAATTCAGAGTGAAACTGGCACATGAGCAGTCGAAAGATTTAAGTCTCTTGGACATACAACTAACAATTCTACTACTAAGTGTAGGTTCAAATAGAGGGGCAACAGAGCCATGTGCAGGGAAAACACAACTGAGTCCAACCCTATCACACTGGGGAGCGTGAATTCCAAAGTAAGTCCCCCTGACAGGGTGCCAACCTCCTGGGCTGTCTGCCCTACCTATAGTGTCTGGATGTCTCCAGAGCCCTCAGGAGCCCCACTATTTACTTTTTTTAAAATATGGCTATCATCACTCTAAGATCTGTTGTCTTGTCTGTACAGTGACATTTGTTTCCATTTATTCACCCAGAGTCAGATTTTTTTCATTATTTTCAAAGAAGCTTTAGGTTCCAGAAAAGTCACGTACAGAATATACGTGATTCCCATTTACCCATTGTGCGTTTTCTACTTTCTCCTATTAATAACATCTTAGCGTGGATGGTATATTTGTGGCAATTGATATACAAATATTGAAATGTTGCTACTAACCATTATCAATGATTTACATTGTGTGTTACATTTCAAACCATACGCTTTTATAAATTTGGATAAGTTTGATGTGATCTGTATCCATCCTTGCAAAATCATGTAGTACAATTCAAATTCCATCCCTCCCTTTACACCAGGCCATTACATGACATGGTAGAATCAAAGCCCTAAGCATCATTTAATAAAGTAAAAATGAAACCTCTGAATTTAATATATCCAAAATATATCCAAAGGGGTATCATGCCTAACAAACAGAGTTGTTTACAACTAGAATATTTCTTTTTGGAATTCATAAATAATATCAAACTGCCAAACCTACATATTTAAGAAGATATGTGTTCCAAAATATATTATAATGTTAAATTTATTTACCATAGCTTGAATCACTCCAATAATTTGTGCAGTAGACATTTATATCATTGAAAGAATAGATTGCACTTCATTTAGGAAAAGTATGTAGGCACTTACTTTCACATGTGTGGTAGATTTAGAACATGGAAGTGGTGATCTAACTTAAGTTATTCCAGCCCTTAGTCATTTGAGATATACCATACTTTCTGGATATGAAAAAGCCATCCCTCCTATGTCTGTTCTGCTTTTTTTTTAAAGATTTATTTATTTTTTCATTTCTTTATTTATTTATTTATCTCCCCGCCCAGTTGTCTGTTCTCTGTGTCTATTTGCTGCGTCGTCTTCTTTGTCTGCTTCTGTTGTTGTCAGCATCACGGGAATCTGTGTTTTTTTTGTTGTGTCATCTTGTTGTGTCAGCTCTCCGTGTGGGCGGCACCATTTCTGGACAGGCTGCACTTTCTTAGCGCTGGGCAGCTCTCCTTATGGGGTGCACTCCTTGTGCATGAGGCTCCCCTACGCGGGGACACCCCTGTGTGGCACGGCACTCCTTGTGCGCATCATAACTGCTCATGGGCCAGCTCCACACGGGTCAAGGAGGCCCGGGGTTTGAACCGCTGACCTCCCATGTGGTAGACGGATGCCCTATCCACTGGGCCAAGTCTGCTTCCCTGTTCTGCATTTCTGATCCTTGGTATATTTCAGCATGATAAAATGGTTTTATTTTATAATACTGAACTTCTGTATTCTTTCTTATTGAACACTTGTTAGCAGAAACAACACATCTCTTCATTTCGCCATTCTCTATTCTACTTCTAGTGATTTCTTTTTTAACTCACATTCAATGCAGTCATCTACTCCCACTGGACACTAGAGGGCTCCTTGGCATTAGTCTCTGTCTTCAGGCATGTGTCATCCACAATTCTGTATTGAGTGAATTTCCTGAATCTCAAGTTTCACCAAGTTAAGTCCCTTCTTAAATTCCTTCAGTGAGTCCTCATTATCCTCAAAATAAAATTCAAACCTTCACTCTAATATAGGCATTTGTAACATGATTTGTATCCATATTTCCAACCTCTTCTCTCCCCATGTCATTCTCCAATCAAAATTAAAAATACCAAAGGAAAAATAAAATGCATTGCCCCCCATCCAGCAACTTGGCTCCTAGTTGAGAATGTAGATTCAAAGACTGTCTTGAAATCACAAACCTTGGGAATTCTGCTATTTTGCCTACTAAGGCATATGCCAAAATTTTTAGCCTTTTAAAGCTGTATTACTCCTTTGCTTTTACACATGATATTGTTGTAATGTGTCTTCACTTGATTTTCACTCAAGATGCTAATATCAGTTTTTCCTTAAGATAAGCATCCAGTGCCACATTCTCTTTAAAGTATCCAACACTCTCTATTCTCACTCTCATCAAACCCACTATGAATTCACCTCCTTGTTCTTACAAGACAACCCAGTTTATTACTAAAAAATACATTTCATCCATCATGATAGATCATCCTCATCTGTGAGAATACCTGCTATAAACTTGTCATCACCTCCTTCATCAAAGTTTGAGTGCCTGGTGTGGTTCATGATATTTGATGTTGTTATGCGTCACACCTTTGGTTCAATTTTGTCCTACCTTATTTAGAGTACATCTCCTTCTCTCACTACCCCACCACTCTTCAGAGTGAACAGCTCCCACTCTACTTTCTCATGCATAACTTTATGCATGCTCAAATCACAGCCACCATAAACTTTTTCTCCCTAACTTGCATCACTCTATAGCAACCTTGCAATATTCCCACCATATCTCACCTAATTATCTCACAGAATATTTTTCAGAACACTTACCATAATCATTTTATCACCTCCTGTTAAGTATTCAAGCACTTCTATTTGCTTTCAAATTCGTCACTCAAATCTTCTCTGCTGAAAAAAAAATCCATCCATCAGACTTATTTTCTAACCTATAAACCTGGTCATGTAATTTGAGTACTTCAGATCCTATGGCAAAAGTAGATGAAATTGAAGCCCGCTCAAGGATGCAAAATGCTTTTCATGATGTGGCTTCTCAAATTTATTATCATATTTCTGCCATACTTTTTGCCATGTCCTTTTTGGTTGTTTGTTTATAACTCTTCCTAATTCTGATAGAATACCCACTTATTCCATAATATTCCCTGCTTCCTCAACTTGTTCTGATTGAAATGTCTGCCACAGAATTATTTTGCATGGTGAAGTTTTTTCTCTGTATTTAAGAAGTGTCGGGAAACGGAGTTTGGCCCAGTGGTTAGGGCGTCCGTCTACCATATGGGAGGTCCGCGGTTCAAACCCCGGGCCTCCTTGACCCATGTGGAGCTGGCCCATGCACAGTGCTGATGCGCGCAAGGAGTGCCATGCCACTCAAGGGTGTCCCCCGCGTAGGGGAGTCCCACACGCAAGGAGTGCGCCAGTGAGGAAAGCCGCCCAGCGTGAAAAGAAAGTGCAGCCTGCCAAGGAATGGCGCCGCCCACACTTCCCGTGCTGCTGACGACAACAGAAGCGGACAAAGAAACAAGACGCAGCAAATAGACACCAAGAACAGACAACCAGGGGAGGGGGGGAAATTAAATAAATAAATAAATCTTTAAAAAAAAAAAAAAAAAAAAAGAAGTGTCTTCTTCAGGGGAATACTCCTCTCATTTGATGTGGTACTAGGTAGTCTACATTTGTAACTCCATTGCATTCCTGGACACAGTGATAATGCCATTGACCTTTTATGGTACCGTCTGTATTACTTTATCTTGCATAGTTTTTAGTCATCCCCTTCTTGAGATTACTTCAAAATAAAGCCAGCATCTGAAGCATCACCAGCAGGAGTTGGTAAACATTTTTGGTAAAGGGACAGGCAGTAATTATTTTAGGCTTTGTGGCCACATAGTCTTTGTTGCAGCTACAAACTCTGACATGTTAGCACAAAAATAACCATAGACAATACATAAATAAATGAGTGTGGCTATGTTCCAATAAAACTTTATATACAGACACTGAAATCTGAGTTTCCTACAGTTTTCTCCTGCATGAAATAATATGCTTCCTTTTATTTTTTAACCCTTTAAATTTTGGATAACAATTTTAACTCTCAGGTCATACAGAAACAAGCAATACATTATATTTGGCCTGCTTACCTCTTTTCTATGACATTCCTGAATTTCACAAAAAACCTAGCTTCATATAGGAACTTTAAAATGTCTGCTGAATGAATGAAGGAATCAAATGTGTCTATCTAAGTTTAAAAAGTACTGATAGTTGAGGCATAAACAAATGAAGCAATTATGTTTGGACTCCCAGTCCATGTATTTATTACTCTCAGAACTATAAGTGGTCTTGTATACCCTTCATCTTCAAAAGTATTGGAGTGAATTAAGGGTAAAAAAAAAACCTGATTGTATCAACAGAGAGAGCATTTAACAAAATCCAACACCCATTCAAGATAAGCAGACCAAATGAACTACCTAAATCAGATAAATCCCACCTACAAAATTCCACAAATACCAATGTAAGAGAAAACTAAGATCAAAACAACAAGAGGATGGAGATTCTTACTATTGCTATTTAACCTTGTACTGGAGGTTGTAGACAGGGAAATGAAGCAAGAAGTTGCTTTTTCTGGACCTGTACAAGCTTCAACCAGAAAACGTAGATAAGGACAAAGATGACCCATCTGGTGGATTTTGTACTTTAGAGTTCATGGGGCTGAGTAGGAATCCAGTGACCCTAAACCACTGTAATCTTTATGCAAAGTATGGGACACACCTGTGGTTGATGTCCTAAGGCTGAATCAGGGGAGATTTAAATGGTTCTACCTAATTTAGAAAGATCAATTTGCAGCAAGCCAATCACAGTGGGGGCAACAGTATAATGTCAAGATCTAAGCCATTCTTACAGAGTAGGGAGGGAAGAAAGGGAAGAATTCTCCTTGCTCAGAAAGTGAGATTTTAATATTAGCACCCATTTTTCTTGAACCAAAATCCAAATCCCATGTGAAATCTACAGACATGGCAACAAAGTGCCCTTCAGAGCATTGGCCAGGCACAATGAATTGAGTCTTTGAGCTGTGTGTGTGTGTGTATGCGAGAGAGCGAGAGAATCAATGTTTATTAGGGTACGTACATTCCTTATAATCAGCTGGTCATTTTCTCCCTCTTCGTTTTCTTTGTTCTACTTAGTTAACACAAAACCTTGTCTTACATTTATGCTTCACTTTTCGTAAGGTGTCTATGTGGCCACACAGGAAACATTATCTCCAGTGCCACCTGACTGAACTTTCAAGCCAGCCACTGTGAAGATAATGTGGAGAGGTGACTGCATACCTCAAGGTAACTACTACTTGGGGAGACCTCAGTGTTGAGTTCAAAGTTAAATGACAACCATGCCAAATACATATGTAGCACCTATCCTACTGCTAGGCTCCACACCACCCAGCCCATGATACGTCAAGGAATATCTCCTTAAGAAACACCTAAGCTGGGAAGCAGATGTGACTCAAGTGTAGAGCTTCTGCTTACCATATGGGAGTACCTGGGTCCATCCCCAGGGCCTCTTGGTGAAAAAGAAGGGAAAGTGTGCTGGTATAGCAAGCCAGTGCTTTCCTGAGTGCCCGTGTGGTGATCCAGGGTCCACATGATTGCCTGCATGAGTGCCTGTGTGATGAGCCAGTGCCCTGTGCAAGTGAGTCTCACAGCAAGATGATGACACATCAAAAGAGAGAAAGGGAGAGTCAAAGGTAAAGCTCAGCAGAAACCAGAACATGAAGTGATGCAATTGACAGTGAACCTATCTCCATATTAGAGGTCCCCAGGATCGAATCCTGGTGAATTCTAGAGGACAGTAAATTAGAAGAGAAGACAACAAAGCAAAAACAGCAGGGATGGAGTAGGGGAAGGGGAAAAATAAATAAATAAATAAGTCCTTAAGAATAAAAGAGAAAAAAAAAGGAAACACCTAAACACTGTATCCAGATAGCACCAGAAACTAGCTCCTGTTCCAGACCCCCTTCTGAGTGGGGATAGTCATTGACACATGACCCCACCCTGAGTCTAATCTTGTGTACCTACATTTAAAGTAACTTCCCAATGAGATTTTGGAAAGTGAATACTTGTGGATTGTTGGTGATACCCTGTATAAAGTGAAAATATCATGTGCTTCTTCGCCTCTCAGTTTTGCTGGTTCTTTTTTCTGATATGCCTTCTCTTTGGACTCCCCTTGTTAGGAATCAGAAGAAGATAAGGAACACTGCTTTATAGAACATTCCCCAATTCCACACAAACTTCAAACCCAGGCTTATGGTGTGCAACAGCCTCCTAGCCCAGATAACTCCACACTTAGCCATATACCTGTATCTTTCACACTAAGCTGTCTTCCCTCTCTGAGCATGGAAGAGAAAAGTAGTTTAGCATTCTTACACAGGACATTGAGCAAAGGTCAAATTTCCACTGCAGCAGGTCAATGAACAGGAGTACCACCACCTCCGACCTGCTTGTGCCTAGGCTCCACAGACCAGGAAGTTTCCAGTACCCTCCTGTTCTCAGGTATGTGAAGGTGGAGGAGGGAAAGTAGCTGCGCCTCTATACAATTCCACCAAGGCTACACGGAGAGGTGGGTAGCAGTGCATTTCTCCCCAAATCTGGTTGCCTGGGAAAGGATGCTTGGGGCAGCTGGCAACTATTCCTCATCATTGGAAATTGTATTATTATTAAGTGTCAATACAGGGTCCCATCACCTCCAAATTCCTCCTCAAAATTTCATGTACTATAAAAGCTACTTCAAATTTACCGATTTTGCAAGTTCAATGGGATATTTCCTTTTCTAATCCCAGTCTCCCCACTTACACCTGTTCTCCATCCACACACATATATAATGTTAAAGGATGAGAAGGAGCAGGATAAAGTCTCATTTATATTGAGCCTTGATTTGAATAGCTCCAAAATGTATTCATGCATTTTTGTTATATTTCTTCTAAAAATAGATGATGAAGAAGCTGCTTAATTAGATCTCTGAGCTGGTGTGGTGCCAGAACCCAGAAATGGGTGGGTAAACATCACCACTGTCAGCCTCCTCCCATCCTCTTTTACCTTGAGAAGTCAAAGTAGACACTCATTAAGAGCTAAGGATCTCCCCTCCCACCCCTAAACCCAAAGTCCTGGGAGGTCCTCAATTTATACCCCCAAGTAGGTCACTGGCAGAAGGCAGCATATGACAGTTTGAACAAATAAATATGTGAATGGAGAAGATCTCTGCTTATAATCAGAGTATTTCTAATGACAGGGCTATTAGGTAATGCATAAGTGTGTGCTGATTATGTTGACATTTTCTGAATTTTCAATCTACTTTGAAGCTCATTTACATTGCAGAAAAGAGTTCCTTGCCTGCATATGAAGTCCCCATTTCCTAACTCCTAGAAATTGCCTCAATTCTTCCTTACATAGCTCTCTGACTCCCTGTAACTTCAAACCAGCAATGACATGTTGACTTCATACACTTAGTTTGATTTCTTTTCTGCCACAAGTTGGAATACATTTTTTACTTTTAAATAGTTCACTGACTACTTTCCCTTTAACATAATCTCCCTTCTGAGTGACACAATGTCATCTGATTAGTAATCTTAATCACATCTGTAAAATTGCATTTTTCCAATTAACAGCATAATTATGGAGGGGTATGTTATCCTATAATATTCACAGTCCTAGGTATTATGGGAAGACATCTTACTTTCTGGCAACAAAGTGTGGACAAACTTCCACAACCATTTACTCTATTAAAATTTTTTTCATAATGACATCATTCAATGACAGCAACCAACCAATATATCCTTGGTTTAACTACAAAAATGTTTATTTTATGTTAAACCAGAATGTTAATTATATAACAATAAACAAAATGTGGAACTCTAAGATGAAAAAGGATATTAGTGAATTTGATTTCCATAAATATATGTGTGATCCCAGACTCATCATTTTTTTCTTTTAGTAAAGCCATATTATTAAAACCCAGTTTATAGAACCAACTAAATGAAGTGAAGGAAGAGTTCAAGGATATTAAGAAGACAGTGGGAGAACATAGAAGAAATTGTAAATATACATAAAATGATAGTGGATATGATGGTGATGAATGGCACAATCCAAGAAATAAAAAATATATTGGAAAGGCAGAACAGCAGATGTGAATAGACAGAGGAATGAATTAGTGATGTGGAAGACAGAACATCTGAAATCAAAAAGATAGTAAAACAACATATAAAATGATAGGAAAAATCCATCATGGATTTAGGAATATGAACAAGAATATGCAATGCTCAAACATATGTATTATAGATATCCTAGAGGGAGAAGAGAAAGGATAGAGGACAGAAGGAAATAATAGGTGAAAACTTCCCAACCCTATTTAGTGAGATGGATGTACATGTCCAGGAAGAGCATCATACCACAAACAGTATAAATCCCAACAGGCCTACTCCAAGGCATATATTTGTCAAATTGTCCAGAGCTCAAGATAAAGAGAAAATACTGAAAGCGGTAGGAGAAAAGAGAACCATCACATACAAGGGAAGCTTAATAAGGTTAAGTGCTGATCTCTCATCTGAAACCATGGATGCAAGAAGGCACTGGTACTACAAAGTTATGCTGATAAAAGAAAATAACTTTCATCCAAAAATTCTATATCCAGTAAACTGGCATTCAAAAATGATTGAGAATTCAAAATAGTCACAGATAAACAGAAATTAAGAGAGTAGGCCAGTAAGAAACCTGCCCTTCGAGAAATACTGAGGGGAATGCAGCAGGTTGAAAGGAAAAAACAGGATGTAGAGACTGGGGGGAGAGTGTAAAAATTTTTTTTTAAATACCTAAAACAACATATGACATAACCCCTGGAAAATAATAGTCGATGTAAATAACTCCTTGACAGTAATAACTGTAATTGTTAATGGATTCAACATTTCAGACAAGAGACACAATTGACAGAATGAATAAGGAAATGTGACCCATCTATATGCTGTCTACAAGAAATCCACTTTAGATCCAGGAATTCAAGAAGGCTGAAAATGAATGGCTGGAAAACAAACTTACAAGCAAACAGCAACTAAAAATAGGGTGGGAGAGGTGGCAATAATAATATTGGACAAAATAGACTTTAAATGCAAAACTATTTAAGAGAGAATAGTGGACACTGCATATTAGTAAAAAGTGTAATTTTCCAAGAAGAAAGAACAATCGTAAAGGTTAATTCACTGAACGAGGGAAACCTCAAATACATGAGGCAAACCCTGGAAAAACTAAGTGCAGAAGTAGATGCCTATACAATTATAATGGTGGACTTGAATACACCATTATCAAAATTAGAGAGAACATCTTGACAGGGAATCCAAAAAAAAGCAAAAATTTTGAATAACACCCTTGAGGTTCTGGAACTAATAAACATACACAGAGTATTATACACAAATATAGCAGTATACATCGATTCTTCAGGGCACATCGATCATCCTCCAAGATAGGCCACATGCTTGTGTGCAGAACCAATCTCAGTGAACTCAGAAAGACTGAAATTATACAAAGTGATTACTCTGACCACAATGGAATGAACTGGAAATCAGTAATGGGAGAAGAACAGATTAGACACAAAGATATGGAAGTTATACAACATAAGCTTAGACAAGCTGTGGATCAAGGAGGAAATTACAAAAGAAATCAGTAACTACCTTGAAACAAATGAAAATGACATCCACAAATATCAAACCTATGGGATGCAGCAGAAGCTGCACCAAGTTGAAAATGCATAGCCATAAACACATATATCATAAAAGAAGAGGTAAAATTGAAGACATAACAACACACCCAGAGGAATTAGAAAAAGAAACAACGAACTAAGCCAAAAGGAAGTAGGAAGAAGGAAATAACAAAGATTAGAGCAGAACTAGATGAAATAGGTGGAAAAAAGAACTAGAAAAAATATTTTTTAAAAAGCTGGTTATTCAAAAAGATCAATAAAATGGACAAATCCTTAGGTAGACTAATAAAGAAGAAAAGAGTGAAGACACAAATATACAAAATAAGAAATGAGGATGGGGAAATCACCACTGACCCCATAGAAATAAAGTGTATTATAAGAGGATATTTTGAAAAATTGTATGCCAACAAGAATAATAATTTAGAAGAAACAGACAAATTCCTAGACACACACAAGAAGTCTTTATTGATAAAAGAAGAAATGGATGAACTCAACAGAACAATCACAAGTAACAAGATTGAATTAGTCATCAGAAACCTCCCAAATAAAGAGCCCAGGACCAGATAATTACACAGGTCAATTCTAGCAAGCATTCCAAAAAGAACTAACAAAAATCCTGCTTAAACTCTTCCAAAAACTAGAAGTAGAAGGAGCATTTCGTAACTGCTCCTATGATGCCCATATTACCCTAATACCAATTATAGGCCAATATCTCTAATGATCCTAGTTGCTAAAATCCTCAACAGAATACTTGCTAATTATATTCAACTACACATCAAAGGAATAATACATGACCAAGTGGGTTTCAGCCCTGTTATGCAAGGATGGTTCAACACAAGAAAACCAATCAATGTAATACACCACATAAACAGATCACATTTTAAAAGTCACAAGATCATCTGTATAGATGCAGGAAAAGCATTCAACCAAATACCCCAGCCCTTCCTGATAAAAAACACTGCCAAAGATAGTATTAGAAGGACACTTCCTCAACATGACAAAGTATATATGAAAAATCCACAGCAAACATCATATACAATGGTGAAATCCCAAAATATTTCCCTCTAAGATCAAGTACAAGGCAAGGATGCCCACTATCAATGCTCCTGTTTAACACATTGTGTTAGAAGTAAGTGCTTGAGCACTGAGGCAAGAAACAGATATAAAAGGCATCCACACTGGGAAGGAAGAAGTCAAAACTTCACTATTTGCAGATGACATGATCCTATATATAGGAAGCCCAGAGAAATCTACAACAAAGCTTCTAGAACTTATAAATGAGATCATTAAAGTTGTAGGTTATAAGATCAATGTGCACATTCAATAACATTCCTCTATACCAATAATGAGCAATCTGTGAAGGAAATCAAGAAAAAAATACCCTTTACAACAGTAAATGAAACAATCAAATACCTAGAAGTAAATTTAAAGATGTAAAAGTCTTATACACAGAAAACCACATAACACTGTTTAAAGAAATCAAAGAAGACTTAAATGGAAGAATATTCCCTGTTCATGGACAGGAAGACTAAATATCAAAAATTTGTCCATCGTACCCAAACTCATCCACAGATTTAATGCAATCCCAATAAAAATTAACCCACCATTTTTTACCAAATTGGAAAAATTAACCATGATTTTGTTTGGAAGAAAAAGTGGTCCCAAATAGCCAAAGACACATTGGAAAAGAAAAATGAAATTGGAGGACTCAAATTCCTGACTTTAAAAGATACTACAAAACTACAGTGGCCAAAATGGCATGTTTGGCACAAGGATAGATATACTGACTAATGAAATGGAGTTGAGAGTTCTGATATAGTTCCTTACATATAGAGTCATCTGATATTTGAGAAGGCCACCAAGCCCACTCAACTGGCAAAAGGTAGCCTCTTCCACAAATGGTGCTTGAAGAACTGGATATCTATATCCAAAAGAATGAGAGAGGAACACCTTATACAAAAATCAACCCAAGACCAGTCAAAGATTGATCTATAAGAGCCAAGACCATGAAGGCCTTGAAAGATAATGTAGGGAAGCATCCACAGGAACTTGTAATAGGAAATGTTTTCCTGAGCTTCATACATAAAACACAAACAGCAAAAGAAAAAAATTAATACATGAAACTTCATCAAATTTTGAAATGTTTGCACCTCAAAGAAGTTTGTCAAGAAAGCGACATAGATGTGGAGTGAACACGGCCATTCTAGGGTCCACAGGAAGGAGGAATAGAGTATAGATTAGAGTGGACTTACTGATATTCTATTCATGAACTATAGTGATTAGTAATTGAAGAAAATATGGCATTGGTGTGGAGAAAGTGGCCATGGTGGCTGCTGGGGGTAAGGAGTGGGAGGAAGAGATGTGATGTGGGGGCATTTTCAGGGGTTGGAGTTGTCCTGGGTGGTGCTGCAGGGACAGTTACCAGGCATTGTATGTCCTCCCATGACCCACTGGGTGGACTGTAGCAGAGTGTGGGCTATGTTGTAGACCACTGACCATGAGGTGCAGCGGTGCTCAGAGATGTATTCAACAAATACAATGAATGTCTCATGATGATGGAGGAGGTTGTTATGGGTGGAGTGGGGTGAGGGGGGGCGGGGGGTATATGGCAACCTCATATTTTTTTAATGTAACATTAAAAAATAAAGACAAAAAATAAAAAAAACAAAATAAAAGATTGATGATAAAGAAAGTGAAAAGACAATCTACCTAATGGAGGAAAATATTTGTAACCATGTATCTGATAGGAACCTAATATCTAGCATATATAAAGAAATCCTATACCTTGAAGGGGGAAAAAAAGAAGACAAAAAGCCCATTTAAAAAATGGGCAAGTGATTTGAACAGACACTTATCCAAAGAAGAAATACAAATGGCTATGAAGCATACAAAAAGATGCTCAACATCACTGGCTACTAGGGAAATTCATATCAAAACTACAATGAGATGTCATTTTACTCCCATTAGACTGTCTGCCATTAAAAAAACAGAGGACTAAAAGTATTGGAGAGTATATGGAGGAATGGGAACCCTTATGCACTGCAGTTGGGAATGTGGAATGATCCAGCCATGGTGGAGAACAGTTTGGTGGTTCCTCAAAAACCTAACTATAGATCTGTCATATGATCCAGCAGTTCCACTGCTGCATCTATAACAAGAGAATTGAAAGCAAGGACACAAAAAGATATATGCACACCAATGTTCATTGCAGTATTATTCACTATTGCCAAAAGTTGGAATCAACCCATACGCCCGTCAACAGATGAATGGATAAGCAAAATGTGGATATACATACAATGGAATATTACTCAGCTGTACAAAGGAATACAGTACTAACACATGGGATAAAATAGATGAATCTTGAGGGCCTTATGAGTAATGGAAGCCAGGCATTGAACGATGAATATTACCTGAAGTCACTGATAGGAATTAAACAAATTGAACAGACTGAGAGAGCTAGAGTCTGTAAGATAGGTTTACAGGAAATAGAAATGGAGAAAAAGATTGTGACCCAATGCCCATGTAGGTGAAATCAATGATAAGGTGGAAGAGAGTAGTTGTGCAGTCAAGGGATCTGACAGGTGCATTGATACTATTGGTTTGGGTGGTGCAAGTTTAACAGGAGCAGAGGGTGGGTTGTGAACAGTCCGTGGAACTGGGGAGAGGGCTGGAAGAAGGAGCAGGTGAACACTGGGGATTTGTGGGTATGTGGTTGAAACTACAATATTGGGAAACCTCTCAGCAATATGACAAGGAAGGGTTACTGGTTTAGGGAGTTGAATGGGGGTGCATTCGGGACAGGGCACAATTGGGGCAGTCATCTAGAGAAGGTGTGAGTGATTGTTTTGTCATAGTGCATTGTTTCTTTAGGTGGAAACCCACATAATGAGCGAGGAGGAGTTGAAATCCCATCCAGGGGAGGGCCAATATGTTCTCAAAAGAGTGGGTGTCTCTCAAGAGCATGGGAGTTTCCTAATTGGGGAGGACAGAACAGTGTGACAAGACCTGAGAATTGTTGCAAGTTAACTGTGAATCTTGTCATTCAAGGAGCGAAGTCTTTGGTCACTGAGGGGAGGGGCAACAAGGAATAGAGTAGATGGAGGAGGGAGTATTTAGGGGGCAAGGGAAGTGTTCTGAATGATCTTGCAATGATGGATACAGGCCATGTTGGATTTCATCATAAACTTAATGTATGGTCTAGAGTGTAGAAATAATATAAAGCATTGCCCATGGTTAGTGGCTATATTTCAATATTTGTACATCAGTTGTAACAAATGTACTATCCATATTTAAAAAGGTTATTAATATGGGAAGGGGAAAAAGGAGGAGGATGTTGGATATTTGGGAGTCCCCAGTGTTCTGTAGGTGACTTTACTGTGACCTAATACTTCTTTGAACACAAAAACAAAAACTAAGACACTGGGGAAGAAATGGAAGAAAATGTGACTGTACATATAGAACAACTGACATTACAGCAATATAAGGCAAAACATCAAAAAATTTTAAAAATATTTTTCATTTGATTTAAGTTTCAGTTTTTGTAAATTGTTATGTGTTTTATATCTTATGGTTAAACCTATCGTTGTTATTTCTTTTCCCTTTTAATTGTATTTGGCGATATTCTTCGCTTCAATTTTGAAGAAGTTTAGGATCACGGAAGGGTTACAACTGTGGCAGTAGAGAATCATTGCGGTGGGGTGTCAGTAATGGGGGATACATGGGAGGAAGTTCACCTGGACATACATATAAGTAATGTAATTGTGTTGAAATGTTCATGGGACATTGTCCCAGTGGGTGGAGTTTCACATACTAACCAAAAGAATATTGAATTCCCTTCCTAGGGAGTTCTGTCACATTTTCTAATGGAAAAGCAACAATCCTCCAAGTGGGGGACAATGACTAGTAAAGACAGATGGTCCGTTGTTGGGCCCATGATATTTGTGACTATTCTTATGACCCCTTGCTCCTGAAATTCCGGCTTAGCCTAGTACTCTAGGGTGCCTAAGATTTATCTCCTAAGAGTCTTCATGTTGCTCAAATGTGGCCTCTTGCTAAGCCAAACTCAGTGTATAAATGCATTACCTTCCCCCCAGTGTAGGGCATGGCTCCCAGGGATGAGCTTCCCTGGCACTGAGGGATTACTACGAGCAGCAAGTAGCATTGCATCTGGAAAAGGACCTTTAATAAAAGGGGAAATAGGTAAACAAAAATGATTTCATAACTAAGAGGCATCAAATCGAGTCGTGAGTTTATCCCATAGGTAACAGTTATGCACATCTCATTAGAATCTCATAGACTGCCAGAGTAGATACTACCCCAAATAGTGGGGCTCCTGAGTGCTCTGGAAAAACACATATCCTAGAGTCATCCTACATAGCTCCAGAGGTTTATGCTTTGCCAGTGGGCCCATCTTTTTTTTCTTTTTGTCTTTATTTTTTTAATGTTACAATCAAAAGATGTGAGGTCATCATATGCCCCCCACCCCCCTCATCCACTCCTCACTCCATAACAACAACCTCCTCCATCATCATGAGACATTCATTGCAATTGGTGAATACATCTCTGAGCACCACTGTACCTCATGGTCAATGGTCTGCACCATAGCCCACACTCTGCCACAGTCCACACTGTGGGTCCTGGGAGGACATACAATGTCTGGTAACTGTCCCTGCAGCACCACCCAGGACAACTCCAATCCCCGAAAATGCCCCCACATCACATCTCTTCCTCCCACTCCCTACCCCCAGCAGCCACCCTGGCCACTTTCTCCACACCAATGAGTGGGCCCTTCTTTTGAATTTGTGCTCCTGAGCGTTGGACTCATGTGTGACTTCTCTACACATGCCTCTTCTGTCCCTTTTTTTGATCCTATAGTTTGCACTGGATTTGATATGTGTACATCCAAGAGACTTGAATCTTTGGTCTGTCCTTTTTCCATCTGGACCCTGGGCCTCAATGGAGTTGCCACACCTACTCTCCAGTTTATTGGACTCACCCAGGACAACTAGCAAGGAGGTGAGAATGGACAACCATCATAGCAAGGAACAGAGAAAGGCTATAAATGCAAGGAAGAGAGTCCTATCCATCAGCCATATGAGAATGAGACCTCCTCTCAATTAGAGGTGGAGTGGGCATCACCATCCCAGAATTCTCAGGATTGGGGAATAAAATATGGCCTAGAGTGGACTTACTGGTATTCTACTATAGACTTATCGGGATTCTAGCAATGGAAGAAATTGTATCGTTGATGTGGATACTGGGGCTCCTGGAGGAGGTGAAGGCAGGGAGAGGGAATGAAACATGTAATATGGGGAATTTTCAGGAGTTGGAATTATCCTGAATGACACTGCAATGACAGATACAGGCCTTTATGTGTCTTCCCATAACCTACAGAATTGAGTGGGAGAAAGGGTAAACTATGATATAAACTATGATTCAAGATAAGTGTCAATGCTCCAAATGTGTTCATCAATTGCAATGAATGTACCACACTAATGAAAGAAGTTGTTAATGCGGGGAAGGGTGGGATGTGTGTGGAGTGGGGCATATGGGGATCATTATTTTTGTGTGTAACATTATTTAAATATTAATACATATATTTTAATTTATTGAAATACATCACTCATACATAAATACACATAATAAAGTTTATATTAATAGTTGTGAAATTAGAAAACAAATATCTCTAAAATCATATAGGACTCTCATAACACTGCCTACACCCATAGCTTGCACTGTTGTTAAACATTTTAAACTAATGAATAAAGAACATTTTCAAAATATTAGTACTAACCACAGTATGTTCCTCCAACCCACCCTATCATTTATATCATTTATATATGAACATACATAAGCTAGACCTGTATAGTAAAAATTGTGAACTTACAAAGGAAAATGCATAACGTCATTCAGGGGTACCATACATCAACCCTCCACAAACATCTTACATTGTTGTGAGGCATTTGTTACAAATTATGAAAGAATATTGTCAAAATCTTACTACTAATCATAGTCCTTATCTTTCATTTGGTGTACTTTCCCCCCAATACACCTTATTATTATTTTTTAAAAATTTTATGACGAAGTTGTAAATTTATAAGACAATCAGGGACATGTGTGGAATTCCCAAACAACATCCCTCTATCAACACACCACATTGTGGTGGAACATTAGTTACAGATAAGATAATATCACCTGACTGTTACCACATCCAGAGTGTACATTTGGCACATATTTTCCATACTGCCCCATTATCAACACGGTACATCTTTGGCATAGATGCAAGAATATTAGATTGTTACTGCTAACCACAGTCCATAGGTCACTCCAGTAGTGTTTTTACCATGCTTCTGCACATTCCCACGGCCCTGCATTAGTGATGTACTTTTGCTCTAGCTCACAAAGGACAGTCTTGCATTTGGACCATCAACCACAATTCTCATCCACCTCTTGGTTTACTGTGTTATTCAGTTCCTAGATTATTCTCTAGCATTCTGTCAGTTAACATTTACATCCCTAGACTGCCATTTTAAGCCACATCCCCATTTATAAAGTAGTTGTTACTCTTTGTTACCATCCAGTCTAAACATTTCCAAACTTTTACAGTGCAGCTAAGTAAAACTACATATATTAAAAATCAGTAGTCCATCTCTATCCTCCTCTTATCTCCTTTAAGAATCCACCACCTACCACCAGGTCTTTAAGATGTTTTCCTACAATTTCTTCTAGAATCTCCATGGTTTCTGCCTTCATTTTAAGTTTTTGAAACATTTTGGTAAATGAGTGATAGTATTTTTGGTTCTTCAAGTTGCATTTGGCAGGTCTCCAGAACAATATTAAACCCTTCAAATAAGGAACATATTGCTTTTAAAGAAAAGTATGCTCTACAGTTATAATTCACATTATATCAAAGGTTTAAATATGAGTCTAGAGCAGTGTAGATGTCGAAAGAGGTTCAATTATTTGCATGTGGAAAGGCCAGGACTCAGTAATAATTTTGGGAAGGAAAAAAGAATTTATTTATGACCAGCTGGGCTCGGGGAGCTTCTCATCCAAAAGCCAAGCCAGGAATAAGATTTTTTTTTAAAAAAGATTTATTTATTTATTTAAATCCCCCTCCTCCCCCGGTTGTCTGTTCTTTGTGTCTATTTGCTGCGTCTTGTTTCTTTGTCCGCTTCTGTTGTAGTCAGCGGCACCGGAAGTGTGCGTGGTGCCATTCCTGGGCAGGCTGCACTTTCTTTTGCGCTGGGCCGCTCTCCTTACGGGGCGCACTCCTTGTGCATGGGGCTCCCCTACATGGGGGACACCCCTGCATGGCAGGGCACTCCTTGCGCGCATCAGCACTGTGCATGGGCCAGCTCCACACAGGTCAAGGAGGCCCAGGGTTTGAACCACGGACCTCCCATGTGGCAGACGGACGCCCTAACCACTGGGCCAAGTCTGTTTCCCATTAGATTTTTTTCACAATATAACAATTGCCCATGTGTCTTCATATTACTTAAAAATATATAGTATTATTTTAAATGGCTCTATCTCTTTAGATATTTAGCTTTTTACATTATAAGTACAATTTCAATGGATATTTTTAACATTTTTCTCTCTCTTGGTCCTTACCACTTAAAATTATTTTCAATATATAAATGCTTAATAAGTAACCAAATCCCATCTCTTACTAAATAACTGGAACAATCAGTCCATCAGAGGTCAAACATGCTCGTCCCCTAACCTACCCCACTTCCACACCAGCTATTATCATTAACTTCAAATAAAAAAAACCCAAAGTATTCTAATTGATAAAAATAATAAATTGCATTAATATGCCCAAATTCCTCTAATAACCAAGAATTCAATAAAAAAAGTGAAGTAATTTTTTTTCTTAGATTGCAAACACGATTTCTATAAAAAATATATATTGACGGCAATACTCTGTTAAGCAAGGTAAGGAAAAGGTAGTGAAAACATAAGAAACCTCAGCAAAGAAAAGGAAACTATAAAACGGAAGTAAATTTTAGTACAGAAAGAATTCATTACCTGTAATAAAAATTCACTGAATGGTTTTAAGAGAATTATGGAGATGGGGAAGAGTCAGTGAACTTAAAAATGAATCAACAGACCTCTTTTATTATTTAATGTAACATTTGTGTGATCAATGTATCTTTTAAAGAAAGACAATAAAATATTTTTTAAAAATCTAAAATCAATAGAAATTCTCAAATCTGAGAAAAAAAAATATATTTGAGAAAATGAACAGCACCTCAGGGACCTGTGAGACAATTTCTAATGATGTAAGATTTGGGAAGTTTCCCAGAAGAGGAGAGAGAGAATGGGACAGAAACATAGCGTAATAGCCTGAAAATGACTTGATTTGGGGACAGATATAAATTTAGAGATTAAAGTTCAGCAAAACCCAAACTGGATGAATTTGGAAACAACAAAGCCTACCAGAGCATAAGTGTCAAACTGGTGCCAACCTAAGATAAAGACAAAATCTTGAAGGTAGCCAGGAAAAACCCAGACCTATTACAAACTGGGGAAAATTGATTTGTTAGAAACCATGGAGACCAGAAGACAGTTTCACTGTATCATTAAAGTTTACAACAAGAAAAAAACCAAACTGACCAACCATCAAAAAATCTCCCACCCAGACTTTCATATTCAGCAAAGCATAAAGTATGTAAGTGTAATTAAAAACAAAGATTTAGAGGGAAAAAACAAAAAGGAACTGGTGGTCTCGGCAGAGATGAGCGCCCCCGAGGCCGACGCAGGAGGTGTTCGTGCCCAGGCTCCCCTCCTGACCCCTCGCCCCCTCCCCCGCCCCAGGCCACTGGGAAACCGAAGGGGAGGGGAGGGACCCAGCAGAGGACAGCAGCCCCGCGACAGATGGGATGACACAGGCTGGGGCTGCTAAGAAAGCGCCGGAGGCTGAGGAACAGTTGTTGAACTGCTGACAGCCGCACCCCCACCGCGCATCCCGCGGGCTGAAGGAGCGGGGCGGGCAGGAGCCCCCGGAGCCGCCCCCAGGGCACGCGGCGCCGCGAGCCTGACGGAGCGCCCCGGCGTCTAACGACGCGGCAACCGCCTCTGGGCCCCGCGTGGGGTGGGGGTGGGGGTGGAGCGGCCTCGTTGCTCAAATTACCCCCGACTGGGGCTGTTGCCCAGAGCCCGCTGGGGGCAGAGCTGGCGGGGAGGAGGAGCCTTAAGCGCCCCTGCGTGGGACGCGAGCTCCGGAGCTGGGCGGGCCCCAGGGTGCGGTCTCGCAGCGCAGCCACCCGGGCGCTTGCTGCACTAACCAGGTGAGTGCTGCAGTCGGCCAGGCACTTGTCACGTGGACAGGATCAGCGCCCCAGTAAGCTGAATTTCGCACCCCTTCTCTTGTGCCCACTCGGGCCCCTCCCAAGCAGCCTGGGATTATTTAAAAGCAAACAAACAAAAAACCAAAACCCTTCGAAGGTTAATGATACCAGAGAAATTGCAATCTCCAAGAATGCAGGAATTGCATGAGAAATGGTAAATATAATTGAATATTCATTCTTAAATTCATTCTCAAGCATATGGCTACTTAAAGCATCGTCATAATATTGTCTTACGTGGTTTATTACATACGGAGATGCAGCTCATAGCATAAATGGCAGGGGATTAAATATACCTATGTAATTAAAAGGTTTCTATATTTTAGTAGAAATGGTCTAAGGTCAACTCTTATTAGGTGGCAAAAAGTTGAAGTTGTGTAATTCCATCCCGCGATCAGCCACTAGAAAATAATGCAAAGAAGTATGGATAGAAAAACAACAGACATTAAAATGAAAGTCTGAAAATATTTAAATCATCCAAAAGAAGGGTGGAATTTGAAAAACAGAAAGAACAGGCACAAAACTATTTATAAAATGCTTTAGTTGAATCCAACTACATCAATACAGGTATTAAATGTTGATGGACTGAAAAAAAATGATGACTCTCCGCCCATAAAGCAGGGGACCTGGGGTAGGCTTGTGCCCAAGGCAGAAGGCGGGGTGAACCTACACCATTTTTGTAGGGGGCATCCTTGACCTGAGACCTCTGGCTGCGGTGTTGGTCCCCATCCTACTCAGAAGCGTCATTTTCAGCCTGCACGGAGTGCGCAGTTTGAGGTGAAGGCCCTGGGGAGGGAGGAGGCTCCATCTGAACCAGAACCTCCAGGTGTCAGGGAGGCGGCTGCTTTGTCCAGCATCAGGAGCACAGGCAGAGGGCCCCTTCCCTGACACACTGGTCTGTCAGCTCTTCCATGAAGAAGCTCTCCAGCTTGATCTCATGCCTGATTTTTCTGAAGTAACTGCTTTTTGGTGGCAGTTGAAGGGAGGGTTCCTGTCCCAAGAGGGCATCTCCAAATTCTAGCTCCAGGGTGAGGGGGAAGCAAAGAGGACTGAGAGGCTGAATTCACTCTGTGGAATCCCTGGAGTTAAAACGGTATCCTGTGCTGTTTCATATCTGTGGGGATTCATAGAGCTACACTATATGCCACATGGGCTCTGCTTAGAGCATCACTAATGAATTATAATGCAGCTGCTCTATGGGATTTCATGATCATAGTACTTAGCTATACACTTAATTTTTTTTTTTTAATTACATCTTATTTGAGAGGACTTTGGTGGATATCTTGCTTTTCTCTTTTTTCCCTCCCGGTCTACTTGCTCTGCATCTCTGTTTTGAATGGGCTAATCTGAAGTAATTTAATATTTGCTCTAACTTGTAGGTGGATTTGGACAATGGGGAGCCAAGCAGGGGATTGGTGGGGAAAAGGAAGGTGAGGGCTGGATATTTTTTTTTCCAGATTGCCTGTTTGTTGGCTTGTCTCAGGCTGCTGCCACCTTTGTGGTCCTTTCTCCAGAACCTCCCCCCAGGAGGTGCTTTCCCTACCCCCTCTTTACATCTTTGGAATTAGTCACTTTATTAAATCCTCCATGAATAATCATAATTAAAGTATGTACTATCTGTTTCCTCCTAGAACCACAAATGATATAAAGACAAATTGGGAAATGTCTCTGCTCTTGGTTTTCTACCCTTAGTACCCTCTGTCCACGTTTTACTTATGTGGACCACATACAAGATGATCAAGCAAGCACTTGGCTGTTATCACATCCCAAAATTCTATCAATCAAAAATATCATGTCAATTTTTGTTTTCAGTTAACTTGTGCCTTGTTACTGATTTTTCTTTTTGCTTTATGTATCTACCCTATGTTTATATGGATAGACTTTTAAAGTAATATACCTATAAAAAATTCTTCAAGAACTTCTTCAAGAACTTTCACTCCCACTTCCTTGCACAGTGTTTGGAATGTATTAGAGAAACTGTACATATTTATTGAGTGAGTCAATAAATGAAGAAGTAAACAACTCCAATTAGTTGTAAGTAGTTTGTGGACTTTGATTTTTACAAGATGTGTTTATCTCCAACTTTCTCATCCACTGTGATTGTTAGTAAAAGAAGCAAGAAATGTTAAATGAAACAATCCAAAAGCACTCATTGCCTTGTCTGTGGAATTCCCCTAAGGCAATTAATCCTGTGTGGAAAAGTCAGGGGAACATTAACCTCTTAGATTGGAGATCACTGAGTTATAAATTACTTGCTAGAGAGAGACTGGGAGAAATTGAGTGGAAAGTAATTGAATCGCCTTGTTTTGAGCCTAATGGCCCTGTTAGACAAAACTTCTGGGAAAAAATTCCAAGAGCAAAGGCTTTGGGTTATGTCCTAGGAGAGAGAGGGGTAATATGATTGATGTTTCTAAACTCTTTATGTGTTCATTATATTTAGTGATTTACTAAATTTTGCATCACACTTTTGTTCATATTACACAATATTTGGTCATTGTGCATTATTTTCAGAATCTTTGGATTTTAATTTGCTAAGTTTGAATTTAGGTTTCTCAAAGAAATCTATATTAAAATTATAGATAGGCTGCATTTTCCCCTTCTTGGTGCTTTCTCCTTTAAGTTTTATTATCAGTATTATAATATGCTAATGACATATTTTTTGGCCCTGGATCAATTTATGCAACATAGGTATTATATATTCCTTAATGCTTGGGGTGGCATATCATGTAGATGTATCTTCTCCTGGTACCTTGGATGTCATAGTTGGGGAAAGAATTATTTGATTCACCTTCCTGGTGAATCCCCACTTGTGGATTCTAGTTGGGTCCATGCTTTATTTCATAATTGGCTAAATAAAGCATGGAGTCATCATCTTTGAATGATTCCTTTCCTTGATACCCAGCATCTAATCCATCAGCCAGCCATGTTGACTCTACCACCAAAACACATCACATTCTCTCCACTTCCAAATGCTCTGTAGAAGCCACAAATCATATCTTTCTTGGACATTGGAAACATTTCTTAACTAGCTTCATTCTTCCATTTTTGTTTCCCTATAATTTATTCCTTGATATAAATAAATAAGAATGTGCTCGTCTCCTGCTTAAAGTATGATGTTATTGCTCTCAGATATGTGCTGCCTGTCCTGGGGGCAATTTATATGCTACACAAGTGATGAAGGCTAGGCCAGGTGACTTGCTCTTGTAAAAGAAATGTGAGTCAATAAGTAGGAGTCAAAAGGATGTGTGCACCCTGGGCAAATGCTTTAAGAACCAGCTCATGTTGCAAGGTTCAAGGTTCCTGTTTGGTAGATGCTAGGCCACATGGGGACCTGTTTTTTCTTCTTCTTCTTCTTTTTTTTTTTTTGTCTTAATTTTTTTAATGTTACATTAAAAAATATTAGGTCTCCATATACCCTCTACCCCCTCACCCCACTCCTTCCCCACATGGGGACCTTGATCTTTAAGAGAGCATAGAAAAGGTAGCTTTAATTTTCTAGCTTCTAACCTGCAGATAAGAAAATTGCAAGGCATTTGAAAATGAGAAATGTAAGCCATGCTCAATTATCTTCCACAGTAAACTGCAAAGAAAAAAGCAATATAGGTATAGGTAGAATACTCTGGATATATGGGGTGAACTAAAATGGTGGAAAGGAGTTTTTCACAAATTAGATTCTAACTATTGCTAGGATAATTTATTCCTCATTTTCTCAAACTCATCAGTTATCTCCCAGGTTAAGAAAAATGGGCAAATCACACTTAAAAGCCCTTATCCATTTTTGTTTTTGTCTAAATGGCGTTACTGATATTTTCCCTTTAGGCTTACTTAAATTTTCTTTAAGGACCAAATAAATACTTGAGACTGAAAATTCATTAAGAAGGGTTTGCTGCAGCAGAGACTGCTGATGAGAGGCAGAATGAAAGAAACAAGGCATTCTCTGGATGGTGTATGTGTTCTGAACAGTACAGGTTTACACTTTAAGCAGGAGGTGTTTGAGAAGGAACTATGATTCTGTCAGTAAATCAGAATAAATTATATTTTTGCTTTATTTGGAGTTTTGCAACACAAAAATATTGTATTTGATAATACTTCCATTTTTTATTAAGATGACTTACAAAGGAATATAATTTATGTATATTTATAAATATACATATATACATAAATCTATACTGACGTTCTTCCTTGAGAACCAGAAAAAGAAGAAGACATTATAGTCGGCTTTAACATCATCTATGGTTAGACAGGGAAAATAAAACACCAAATTAAGAACTAACATCTCTCACATTAATGGCACCCTGTTTTTAGAAAATATTTTTACATAAGTACAAGATATGTTTCCTTTGTAAAAATCACACCTGCAATTGCACATATAATATTTTTGTAGTGATTTTTATTCTGTGGCACACAGGTGAAGGACAGAATAATCCAGTTTTAGAACACTTCCATTGCCCCACAATATGGTTAGCTAAACTTCACTTATCCCAAGAAATTACAATTTAAGAGATAAAAGATGAATATAAATTATGTTTTAGTGTTCTGAAATATATGTTATTCCAATGATTACTTCTATATCACAGCATAGATGGAGACTGCAAAACACTGAAAAAGTGAATCTTGGAAATTCTATATGAAAAATCTAGACTCTAATTTTCCTTCAATTTCTGCTCCATATAAATCATGCATGGTGTGATTTGTTCTGAGTTTTGAGTGTCAACATCATGTACTAGTTTGACATGTGTTTTTAATGGTAGTTTCCATCTGAGGCAGTGCTATTGGATTGTTAATGGTTTTGGATCTTAGGGTCAGAAAAAGGTGGTTTTCCAGAGTTTCTCTGCCAAAGTGAAAAATCAGATGAGGATGTTTTCTGGAGTTGCTGAACTGCCACTTTGATGTACATCTATCAGAAAACAACTCTTTGCCATATGAAAGAAGGTATGTAGTAATATTGGAAGTGAATTGTCCATAGTGTGAGCTAGACCTGTCAATGCATAATTTCTTAGTGATTTGAATTATTTACTGGAATGTAATATTCTTTAAGTTTTATTAGAGACTTGAAACAGACTGTGATTTGTATAATCTTAGTAGCATTTTAGAGAAATAAGGCATAAAGATTTTGCTGATCAAATTTGAGGAAAAACTGCAGTAAGGACTTTCCAAGAAACAGCAATTCAGTAACTTTCCTCTCCTCACAGATTCCGATGTTTTAAATAATAAAATATTAAAACAAATGTTCAAACCAACAGTGTTACAAACATTCTTCCTGGGAAGGAAGGGCACTGTTTAAACCCAAGAAATTTCAGCCACAAAACTGAATGAATGTACCTACTTACTATTAATTCTCTTGAGAATATCTCATTATTCTTGGAAAATAACTATTAGACACAAAATCAACATCCCACACTAAACCTTATAATTTGGGGAGGTAATGGGAGTTACTATATCAGACCACAAGGATAGCTCTGATGTTCCTTTATTACATTTATGACATTAAACTATGAGCAATACTATTTAAAAAAAGAAAACCTCAAACTTAGAAACAACCCAAGTGTCTGTCAGCTGGTGCTATGGTATATTGATGTAATGGAATAGTATACCATAATAAAAAGGAACAGACTACTGATGCAAAAATATGTGTGAACATCAAAAATATTTTAAGTGAAAAAATGTAGACAGAACAGACCACATATTGTGTGATTTTATTTATGTGAAATTTCTAGGAAACAATGGAGATGAAAATCAGATTATTATTTCCTTTGGGTTGGTGGTGGGAGAGAGGATTGACTGCAAAGCTGGACTTGAGGGGTTTGTGGGGCAATGGAAGTGTTCTAAAACTGGATTATGGTGAAGGTTGCACAACTGTATACATTTACTAAATCTCACTGAATTATACACACATAATGGGGGATTTTATGATTTTATGGGAAATAACACCTCATTTAAACTCTGAACAAAATAATTGCAAAGGAAGTTGAAGGGATTTATGCTGTGGCGAACTCAAGCAGTAAGTGGGGGAAACTTTTTCCTGATGTGATGCATGCCAGCTCTAGGAAAGAGGCCAGAGACACCTACAACAT
Organism: Dasypus novemcinctus; assembly: GCF_030445035.2. Taxonomy (NCBI): domain Eukaryota; kingdom Metazoa; phylum Chordata; class Mammalia; order Cingulata; family Dasypodidae; genus Dasypus; species Dasypus novemcinctus. Next base: position 51,521,285 of record NC_080695.1, on the reverse strand, counting down.
GCTTCTTCATTGTAGATGAATCTATGCAGAGGTACTGGATACACAAATATAGATTTCACTGCTGAGATTGTTCATAACTCTGGTCCTCTCATCACTATATTAAAGAAGCTAAATAACAAAATTGGTAATTACATTTACATCAAATAGCCATCATTCTGAAGCTCCAAGCAAAACATACCAATAAAAGACAGAAATGCGCAGCTAGACTAAAATAAGAAATAAGACTAGATAAATTTTAACAGTTAATACAAATAAAACAGATTTATAATTAATAAACTGAAATCATTCAAGAGACAATTAACAAAAAAGAATTTGTCTAGCTTCTAACAAAAAGCCTTTGGGATAATGACAGAATAACTTGTTAGTACCAACACTAACACAGAGGGAAAAAAAACAACTAGGAAAGCAAATCTATTTGAAATTTGAAAGTATGAGCCAAAAACAACAGAATGTAGGCAGTAACTAGAGGGTAATCTCCCATTGAAGAATGAAATATTACATGTAAATGTTGTGTTTGTGACTTTTTGACAAAGACACTCTTCAACTGAGTGCATCTCTGAGGGCAGAAAGTTTTAGGCTCACTGGGTTAAGGTCAGAGGATAAAGTTGTGGTTGAAAGATAAGACAGGAAAGTAAGAGGGAAATTCTGAGAGGGAGGAAGCCAACAGAAAAAATGGACCCCAAAAATCTGCAATCTGCATTCAAATTTCACCTAAATATATGGCTATCTGCTTAACCTGTGAATGCATGAGGAGAACATAGGAAGTTTGGCAAACTGTAGCAGGTAGAAGTTTAAAAAGTGAATAGAAATTTTTTAAAGGCTCCAGCGTTTAAATAAAGCTCACTCTTCATGGGAACATAATAGAATGCAGTCTTTTCAAATATCAGGCATAATGCTTAGTACTCAATCAAAAATCAATAGACATGCAAAAAAAAAAAAAATGTGACCAATTCTCCAGAACAAAAAAATCTTCAATAGAAATTAAAGCAGAGGGATCTCAGATATTGCAATCAAGAAGCAAGAGCTTTAGTGCAGTTAATATAAATATATTCATGGATTTAAAATTATATGCATAATTCATAAATAGATAGAATTTTAAGCAAAATTATAGAACATAAAACCACTTGTAGGGGTGAGGCCACATTGGGAAAATAGGAATAGAACTACATTGGGAGGTGGGAATTTCAAATGCCTTCAGATATATAAATGACTTAAGGCAGCCTCCAAGGAGAGTGCCAGTAAATAACTTAAGGTGGCCTCAAGGAGAGTGCTAATAAATAACTCAGAACTGCCCACAAGGAAAGTGCCAATAAATATCATGGGGCTTTTAGAAGAAAAAAAAAAATAGATACGCTAGCTTCAGCTAACCACAGTGTTCCGCTTCTGTGCCTGCTTGCTTGCTTGTAAACCCCCTCTGCCTCCTAAAAAGCTATAAAAACACCTCTTCCCTGAGACTTGGGGCTGCTCTCTCCTCTGTGTAGGATAAGACAGTCACCGCATGGCTAATAAAGCTCTCAATTGGAAATATATTCAAAGTCTGAGTCTGGTTAATATTGCTAATCTATAACACACTCATAATTCTAGAATTGAAATTATAATAAGAAATTAAAAATTGACTGAACAAGTTTAATAGCAGCACATTATACATCATATAACAACAATACAAATGGTCCTGACTTCTCACCTGTACCAATAACTGCAGCAAGAAAAGGGAATGCAGGAACATGCTTTAACTTGCTGTAAAAAACAAAAACAAAAACAAAAACAAAAAACACACACAAGAAAACTTTTAAATTTCAAAAGAGAATTCTATATGATGTATAAATATTGTTCAAAAATGAAGGTAAAATAAATGCAATTAAATATTTAATATAAATTCAGTAAGTATATATAAAGATTCAAGTGACACTACCTGGTTATCAAATTACACTATACCCAACAATTGGAGAATGCACATTTTTATGTGAATGTGTGCTTGCAATGGAAGCATTCACCAGAATGGAGTATATGCTCAACTGCAGCAGAAATCTCCATGATTTACAAAGTGATAGAAGCTTAATGTTTTAGTGTCTAGGCTGCTTAAGCAAATACCATGAAATGCGTTGGCTTAAGCAATGGAGATTTATTAGCTTATTTTTTTGAGGCTAGGAAAATGTCCACATCAAGTCATCAAGACAATATTTTCTCCCCAAGACTGTGGAGTTTTGGTGATGGCTGTTGGTGACCCAAGGTCCTCAGCTTGTTACATGGAAGCCACCTTGTGGTGTCTCCTGGTTTTGTTCTTCTCTTCCAGGTTTCTTTTGTCTTAGCTTTTTACTTCCTGTGCCATTCTCTCTGTATCTGAATTTCCTCCTCTTGTAAAGGACGCTAGGAAGAGGATTAAGATCCATTCTGATTGAGGTGGGTCACATCCTACCTAAAGTAGCATCATCAAAAGGTTCTACTTACAGTGTGTACACACCCACAGGAATGGAATAAATTTAACAGATTTTCCCGTGATACATAACAGCTTCAGAATACTACACTTCCCCCAGTAGACCCCCCAAAACATGTTTCCAATATGCAAAATACACTAATTCTATTACAATGTCTCAAAAGTCTTAAGTCATTTCAGAAACAATACTTAGGCTAGAATCTTATCAAAATCAATGGAAGGACAGGCATAGGATAAACATTTCCATTCCCTAGAGGGAAACCGGAAGGCAAACTGGGGTCACAGTTTGCAAACAATTCTAAAACCTTGCAGGATATACAATAATAGATTTCAAGGTCTGTAATTTATCTATAGAATGATGTTTCTTCCACTGGGTCTGATGGAGTGGCAACCCCACACCTTCCAAGAGCTTGTAGAGCAGCCATGCTCTTTGCAAACACTGGGGTGAAGGCTTTATGCTCTCCAAGCAATGGGATGGCAGCTGGCTGTCTGCAAGTGCACGGGCACAGGCCCCACCCTCTCACATCCCTGGGCTGGTGGCCAGACTCTCTGCAATCTCCATGGTATAGACTCCACCCTGTCTGAACACTGGGGTGGTAGCAATCTTCCTGAACAATTGGTTGGAAGGCCCACCCTCTCCAAGTGCCAGGCAGACTCACCCTTTCCACACACATGGGTGGACCCACTATCTTGGCCAAAGAAGATGTCTTCAGAACCAAACTCAACTTCTGTCTTTCTGCCCTTGAAATTATTTTTTTCCTTCAATCTGTTTCTCTTTGGTCTCTTTTATTCCAGGCTGGCAGTGGTTCTTTTCATACAGCTCTCTCTAAAAACTTGATTTTGCACGTAATACATGGGTCCAGACCATCAGTCAAAAGGACTTTCCACATATTCTTCCTGGATAACTGTATTTCCAATCCTGACTTCCCTGGAAATTGCTAACTGGTGGCATGTGCATTTAAACCCATGGATGGAACACTATTCTCCAGGAACTTACTTTCCAAAAACTCAGAATTTTCCAAACCATCAATTTCTGGTTTCTTTGTGCCCAGGAGTTCAGTTCTAAGCTTATCCATTTCCCCTTGTATTTTACATATGTTGCAAGGAGAAAGCGGACTGAACTTTTCACACTTACCTTGGCAATCTTCTCAGCTAAATATTCAAGTTCAACCCTGTCAAGTTCTGTCTTCCACCTGACATCAGAACTCAATTCTGCCAAAATCTCTGCAACTTTAAAAGAAGGATCACCTTTCCATCAATTTCCAATAGCACAATCATCATTTTCTTTTAAGTCCTCATGAGAATTACCTTTAGCATCCATAGTCCTGAGAACAGTTTCTTCAAACTGGTCTAGGCCTTTCCTATCAATCCATGATCAAATTTCAAAGCTGTTTGCACACTGTTTTGTGTTTGCTATAGTAGCACCCCACTCTCTTGGTACCAAAATCTGTTTTAGTTTGCTGGGCCTCTCCAAATAAATATCATGAAATAGGACAGGTTAAAAACTGGGAATTTTTTAGCTTATGGTTTTGACACTGGGAAAATGTCCACATAAAGCCATGATCAAGGCAACTCTTTCTAACCAAGTCTATGGTGGTCTGGGGATGGTTGCTGGCGAGCTTTGGTCCTTAACTTGTCCCAAGGCAAGACACATGGTGGTTTCTCCTGATCTATTCTTTCTTCCCTGCATTTTGTTGATTTAAGTTTTTACCTTCTGTGGCTTTCTTTATCTGAATTTCCTTATCTTGTTAGAGACTTCATTAATAGGACATTATTTGTAACAAATTTTAAAATAACTCATGGATTAAATGGATTAAAAAAGAAATCATAAAGGAAATAAACCATCTAGAATTAAATGACAATGAAAATAAATTATAGGAAAATTTTTAGAATGCCAGTAAAGTAGGGACAAGAGAAAATTCTCTTAATAAGGATAAAAGCTTAAAAGAAATCATGAAAGTTTTGAAATTGAGAAATTAGAACATATCAAAAAAATGTACACAAAGTGAATAAAAGGAAGGAAATAATACATGAATAAATATTTTGAATTAAGGCAAATAAGTAGCAAAGCCAAAAGTTAGCTATTTGAAAATCTTAAATTGATAAGCTCTTAGCTAGATTGAAGTTCACATTGCCAATATCATGAATAAAATTTACTATTACTACAGATCATGCAGACATAAAAAGAATATTAAACAAATGCCATGCCAATTTCATGCCAAAAATCAAACAACTTAGATAAAATGGATAAAGGCCTTGAAAAACATACCTTATAGGTTGGGAAAATATGATATTAAAAGAGGGCCAACACTATATCAAAGAAACCTATATCAGAAATCTTCTCACAAAGGAAAGTCCATGTCCAAACGGTTTTAATGGTAAATTTTATCCAACATTTAAGGAGAATATAATATCAAACATACAAACTTTTTCAAAAAAAAAAAAAAAGGAAGGAAACCTGAATTCATTTTAGGAGAACATCAAAGACTTACATTAAACCTTGACAAAAACAGTTAAAAGGAAAGATAATTATGGACCAATATGCCTTATGAGTATATATGCAAAAGCCCTTCACAAAATACTAGCAAATCAAATTCAGCAATAAATGTAAAGAATAATATATCATTCTTAAGCAGGTTTGTCTCAAGAATGCAGTTAATTTACCATTAAAAATTCCCTTAATTTAATCCATCATATAACAGAATAACATAAGCATATGATGTCTTCTACAGGTGCAGAAAAAACATTTGAAAAATTGAACATCCTACAAGTTAAAAACACTTAGCACACATGAAAAAGAAGGAACTTCCTCTTTTTGAAAAGGGGACATTTACCAAAAAAATCCATACACTTATTGTCATAACTAATGGTAAATAATTGAATATAAATATGATGGCTTTGCCACTTCTAATTAACTTTGTACTTGAGATACTAACAAGATCAATAAGGCAAGATAAAATAAAAGCAGAAAAAGAGAATTAAACTGTCTTTAAATATTAAATGATCATGTACATAGAAAATGCTAATGATTCTCAAAAAATTGGAACTAATAAATGATTTTAGAAAAGGTTTAGAATACATTATTGTGTGAAAAAAGTCCATTGATTACTATATACTAGAAATGAATAATTAGAAAATACAAGCAGATATAATTTCATTTAAAGTATTATAAAACAATAAACATCAGGAATTAACTTACCAGGAAATGAAGAAAACTTCTACAATGATAGCTATAAAATGTAGCTGAGAGAAATAAAAGTAGACTTAGTTTAATGGAGTGCTATATCATGTTCTACGGCTGATACATTCAGTATTCTTAAGATGTCACTTTCCATTATTGATACTGGAGTGAGGTGAGGCAGGCTGAAGTCTGGCTGGCAAGCACAGCCGCGCCCAGTGGAGGATATGCGCAGCCCACCACTCGGGTGTAGGGTGGCTAGAACGGGTGAACTGCCCTCAGCCATGGAACGGGCGCACTGCCCTCGGCCTCGCCCAGGCAACTGACACCGGCTTGCTGATAGCCAGCAGAAGCTGCCTACGCTCACATCCCCCCTCCCGCACTGTCAAGCCGCAGCACAAGCCGCACCATAAAAGGCAAGGAACTAGTCCCTACCAATCACTCCCAGCCCCGTTCCCCTTTCCCGCCGGTGCCGCCCCTTCACCAACCTAGAATCTGCCTCTTCCCCCCACCAACTGTTCGCCACCGCCAATCCAATCCCCCTTTGGCCACAGCCAATCAGTCCCCTGCTCACTCCCCCATAACCCTATATAAACACATGTACTTCCCTTAATAAATTAGACCTGCGTGCTCACCTCTCTCCGTGGTGGTTTCTCCGCCACGCGCCCTCCATGCCTGTGAGCCCCCGCAGGAGCCTAGGCCTCTCCTGCCCCATCGTCCACTGGACAGGACGTACTGACCGCAACAGGACGTACCGACCACACTAGAGAATCCTAATCACATTCCCACCCTTTTAACACATAATTTACACTCTGATTTTAAAATATACATATACAAAGGAAACACAAATAAGCAAAAATACCCGGAGTAGAAAATGAATATAGAGATATGCACTATTTAACTCAAGATTTACTACAAAGCTAATGTAATCAAGATAGATGGTTCTTGACATGGACTGCCCAATATATCACAAAATAAAAGAGGAAATCCAGAAAAAGAGATTAGGATGGTTAGATTGTGATGGTTAAGTTGTGATGGTTAAATTGTGATTGTGATGGTTAAACCTCAGCTTGCAAGGTTATAGTGTCCTATTCTTTAGTCAAGTACTACTCTGCTGGTTACTTTGAGGGCATTTTGTGGATGGAATTTTTTTTTTTTAAAGATTTATTTATTTATTTAATTTCCCCCCCCTCCCCTGGTTGTCTGTTCTTGGTGTCTATTTGCTGCGTCTTGTTTCTTTGTCTGCTTCTGTTGTCGTCAGCGGCATGGGAAGTGTGGGCGGCGCCATTCCTGGGCAGGCTGCTCTTTCTTTTCATGCTGGGCAGCTTTCCTCACAGGCGCACTCCTTGCGCGTGGGGCTCCCCCACGCGGGGACACTCTTGCATGGCACGGCACTCCTTGCGCGCATCAGCGCTGCGCATGGCCAGCTTGTGGATGGAATTTGCATCAATAATTAATGGGTTATACCTATAATCAAAGAAGGAGATTGCCTTCTGCAATATGGGGAGTCTCCTCACACAATCAGTTGGAAGACTTAAAGTCAGAACTGGGGGTTTCAGAGTCAGCAGGAGAATTTCTGCCTTCACTTCAGCATTGGCCCTTACTTCTTTTTCCAGCCAGCCAAATTCTTTTATGAAATATCGACTGTTGGCTTTCACAAAGGGCATTTATTTCCAGTAGAAGTTTACAGTCACCAGGCCATGAAACATAAGTTACTTCCCTCATCAAAGCTTATTGCCACATGTTTGGGCAAGTTGACTGTTGACTTCTTCCAAGAGATCTGGCTTCTTGGGTTTCTCTTCCCACTCAGCTGTTGTGCTATGTCAATCTCAGCTGCAGACAAATCAGGAAAATAGATCTGATTCTCTCCTCAGGGCTTCTGTTGTGTCTAAGGAATTTTCTCTATTCCTCTGTGTTCTTCTCCTGTGTGTTCAATTTCCTAGGCTCCATAATCAAAACTCCAACATCAAAACTCCAGCATCAAAAGTCCAACTCCCTTCTCTGCAAGGGAATGGGAACTCAACGTCCTCTGGACATGCCCAAAGTCTTAATCATTATTTATTCAAGTAAAAGTAAACTCTCTGAATCGAATATACTCTTTTTTTTTTTAAGATTTATTTATTGCTCTCCCCTCCTCCCTGCCCCAGTTGTCTGTTCTGTGTCTATTCATTGCATGTTATTCTTTGTCTGCCTCTGTTGTTGTCAGTGGCATGGGAATCTGTGTTCTTTTTGTTGTGTCATCTTGTTGTGCCAGCTCTCCATGTGTGCATTGCAGTTCCTGGGCAGGCTGCACTTTCTTTCGCACTGGGCGGTTCCCTTTATGGGGTGCATTCCTTGCTCATGGAGCTCCCCCATGTGGGGACACCGCTGGGTGCCTCAGCACTCCATGCGTGCAGCAGCACTGTGCATGGGCCAGCTCCACGTGTGTCAAGGAGGTCCCGGGTTTGAACCGTGGACCTCCCATGTGGTAGACAGATGCCCTATCCACTGGGCCAAGTCTGCTTCCCTCCAATATACTCTTGTATGTCTGGAGGGACAGACCAGTGGACAAAAATAATCCAATATCTATTTTCAGAAATCATACAATATTAAACTACTACAGTGTATGAAGCATTTTATATAATGTCACACATTGGCAAATAAATATATAAAGAAAAGAGAATATATTTTTGCCAGGAGACTGGGGACAAGGGACTGTACAGTAATTCAAGGGATATGGAATTTCTTTATGGGATAATTATCTTTTTGAAAACCGACAATGGAAATGACTGCACAAGTTTATACATTTATTATAAATTAATGTATATGGTATGTATACAATGTATATTGTATATGGTATATGGTAAATGGTGAAATTTCTGGTGTGTGAAGTCTATTTCAATTTAAAACTGTAGGAGATGAGAACTGTGGGAAGGTGGCATCAAACTAAGAGGCATAGCTCAATGGTCTCAAAAACAGTGGAAAAATGGTCAAAAGCTACCTGGGGGAACCTCCTTTGGGAGTCAGCAGACTAGGACTTTGCTCCAAAGCTTCCAACTTCCAAGTGGGTGAAGGACAGAGAGATCAAGAAGCCAAAAGGACCAAAGTTAGTTACTAAGCTCCTAGTGAAGCAGGAAGTGTTCTGCTCTCCCACCACCAAGATATTATTAATTGGAGATAAAATCCTTGGCTTCCTGAAGCCAATTGCAGGGAAACAGACATCTCCATCCCCAACAGCTGTTTTGAGGGAAAATGGAGGGGAACTTGCGGTGCTTCTCTTTAGTGCCTTGGGTCAGCGGAGTCTGTTTTGAATCTCTTCTCTGGAGATTCAACACAGGAATACAGGAAAGCCCAGACTGAAACAACTCCAAGGAAAGGTGTGCTGATGTGTGCCATATGCTGGCCAGTATGGAGATTGCATGGACAAAAATTTGGTTCTCTCTGTGTCCTACCATGGGAGAAAATGTGTGCCCCACTAGTGAGGCCCTTGCCTGATTTTCATAACTTAAGCTGAGCAATTTTAAAGACATAGAATCAAGTGACCCAATTATCAAAGAAAAGGTGTGGGGAAAAAAAGGACTGTAGGCAATAGAGAAATTGTTCATCAGAGTAAATTCACCAACATACTCAGATGGCTAGATATCAGCCAAAAATTACAAGTCATACTAGGAAACACTAAGAGATGGCCCAGCCAAAAGAAGTAATCAAACATTCTGAAGAGATACATGATTTAATACAATTAAGCACTGATAACCACACAACTCTCCTAAATCATTTCAAAGAGTTTAAGAAAACATGGCTAAATAAAACATATTAAGAAACACTGGGAGAGCATAAAGAGCAATTTGAAAGCCTGAAAAGTAAAGTAACAGACCTTATAGAATGAAAGACAGGATAGGTGAGATTAAAAGTACATTAGAGGCACATAAGAGCAGAACTGAATTGCTCAAAGAAAGACTTAGTGATTTTGGAGACAGAACTTCTGAACTGGAAAAGTCAGGAGAGCAGAAAGAGAAAAGAATGGAAAAAATGAAACAGAGTCTCAGGGAATTAAATGAAAATGCAAGATGCACAAATATTCACATTATTGGTGTCCCAGAAGGAGATGAGAATGGAAAAGGAGCTGAAAGAAAATTTGAAGAAATAATGACCAAAACTTCCCAACCTTCATGAAGGACATAAGTATCAAATCCAAGAAGGAAAACTCACCCCAAACAGAATAAATCCAAATAGACCTGCCCCAAAACACCTCCTATTCAGAATGACAAATATCAGAGATAAAACAGGGGATCCTAAAAGCAGCAAGAGGAAAGCAAAGCATCACATACAAGAGAAACTTGATAAGATTAAGTGCTGACCTCTCATCAGAAACTTTGGTGTCAAGAAGAAAGTGGTATGATGTATTTAATATACTGGAAGAGAAAAACTGCTAGCCAAGAAATTCTGTATCCTGCAAAAAAAAGTCTTTCAAAACTGAGGGTGAGTTCAAAGTCTTCACAGACAAACAAACATTGGTAGAATATGTTACCCAAAGACCAGAACTACAAGAGATAGTATAGGGTTTGCTGCAGGCTGAAAGGGGGAAAAAAAAAAACCCACATTTTTAAAATATGTCATGATGTTTGTAACTAACAGAGCTATTATACGCTTATGACAATGTTTGAAAGGGAAAGTCCAAGTTCATATATATTACTGGAAGGAAAGCTAAAAATTGTAACATGAGTCTGTATAAGATAGCAAACCCTCATGTAAAACATGAATATGGGTGGTATTGAATATATATAACTGTTTTTACAAAATCTAAATGCAAGCATACTAGAGAGGAGATATAAGAAGGACAGGTATTTACAGCAGATGTGGCATAGAGACATGGAGAGGTGATAGGTATTCATTGGTTCTTTTTGCTCATTATTATTGGAATAATGAAAGTGCTCTGGGAATGATTGGGGTGATGAATGCACAAATATGTGATTACACTGAATACCAGAGATTGTACTCTTTGCATGAATTTATCCTTTATTATTATGTGTCAATACAATTGATAAGCGTACAAAAACCTGCAAGTGTTGGAGACGATATGGAGAGATAGGGATGCTTGTTTGCTACTGTTGGGAATGTGGAATGGTGCATTCATTGACAGTTGCTAAGGATTTTAGATATGGATTTATTATGTCAACTGGCAAACTACTATTAGGTATATATTCAAAAGAAGTGAGAGTAGTGACATGAACAGACATCTGCACACTGATGTTCATAGTGATGTTATTCACAATTGCAAAAGAACACAACCCGTGTGTCCATCAACCAATGAATGGAAAAACAAATTGCATCTATACCCATGATGGAATATTATACAGCTGTCAGAAGAAACAAATTCATGGAGCATATGACAACATGGATGAATCTAGAGGACATTATGGCGATTCAAGCAAGCAAGGTCCAAGATGAAAAGTATTTTTTTTTTTTTATTTCTCTGTTATGAGCTAAATATAAATGAGCAAATTTCTGGAGTTAATTGCTAGAATATGTCATGAGACAATAGCATATGGTTAGAGAATGGAAAACTGAAGTTTAATCTGTGAAAAATTAGTAAACACTTGTTTGTGAATGTTTGAAAATAAAAGAAATGGCAAGAGTACATTGTAAGTCTTGGAATTAATACATCTGACCTATGGGTATGTTAGTGGTTTGTTTCCCTACCATTTTATCCTTTTGAAAAATTTTTATTGAATGTATATTGAAATCTTTTGGGCTTCAAAGTTTTCTCTGTGGGAGTGTTCATGATTCTGATTTTAAATTGTGAATGTAATCCTAAATTCATTTTCCTAATTTTTCTTATGTCAGATTTGGTAATATTTTACTAACAATGACCTCATTTTATTGAGATTTCCAAACTTATTCACACCACTTTTGAAATATCATTTGGTCTGTAGAAAAATGCTAAATTTTAAAATGAAAATAAAATTTTAAATGAAATGTCATTTAAAAATAAAATTGTAAATAAAAATGTCATTTAAAAATCTATTCACACCACTTTTGAAATATCATTTTATCTGTTGAAATATGATAAATTTTTTAATGGAAATATTTAAATGAAAATATCATTTTATCTGTTGAAAAATTTGTTGAAAAATGTCTTTTTTTCTGATGTCGACATTTATGCTTCTGTTTTTCTTGATTTGTCTTAAAAAGATGCTTATCAAGTTTATTACTCTTTCCAATGACTCTATCTTTGCTTCCCTTTGTTCTCTCTGACTATTCTTGTTTTCCCATTTCACTAATTTGAGTTTTCTTTTTCCTTATATTTATCTCCTCTGTGTTTAAATTTTCTGTCAATTTTGGAAAATTCTTGTGATTGACAGCTTTGCTTCTTTATTTCTAAATCATGCACTGTAAGTTAGAAATTTTCCTTTGACTTTTATTTTTGGCAACTAACATATTTTGATATATAGTATTTAAAAATGAATTCTAACATATTACCTAAATTCCTTTTTGTATTCACATCTGAACTATGTGATATTTATGATCGTATATTTCAATTTCCAAACATGTTGGGACTTTTCATTTTGCTCATTCATTATTATTAATTTCCATTTAACCATATTTTGAACAGAACCTAACCTGCCTGTGGTTGTGACATTTAATTTTGTTATTATTTTAAGTTCCATATACTGTTATTTTAAAAAATCCAATGATGCTTGAAAAAAGTTTCTTGTTCAAATCTTCTATATAATTTTAGGTTAATTTCAGTTTAATAAGTGAATTGCTTAAAGTAAAAAACATGAAAAATACCATGTAAAAAGTAACAAAAAAACACACATCAAAGCTACTAGAATAGACAATTTCATCGAACCTGATGAGGGCAAGATTCATAGTGCTTCTATACATTACTAATGTGCAGTCTGAGTAGGAAGTGAGAAAAAAATTCATTTACAATGGCCACTAAAAGAATCAAATATTTAGTAATAAATTTAACCAGGAACATGAAGGAACTATATTCAGAAAACTACAAAATGTTGTAACCTAAACCAAAGAAGACCTAAATAAATGGAAGGACATTCCATGATTTTATATTGGGAGACTACATATGTTATAATGTCAGTCCTACCTGAACTGATGTACAGAACAATGCATTTATTAAAATTAATTGATTGCATATGTTTGCATCAATTTGTAGATTCTATTCCACTCCACTGATTGAAATGACTAAACTTGTCATGGCTTTAGCTTGATTACTAAATTATTACATGTGGAAAAGAGATTGTATTAACTTATTCAATTTTTTTGTTTTTAAAAATTTGTGTTGAGCATATTAGGTCATTGTAATTTTTATATACAGTTCGAAAACATCTCATCAATTCCCATAAAAATGCCTCCAGGTATTTTCATTGAGATTGTGTTTAAATATATAAATTTCTTTTGAGGTGACTGAGTATTTTGAAATCAATAATTTCATTCATGTATATGTTATGTCCTCATTTATTTAGATCTTTATTTAGCAATGTTTAATCATTTTAACTGTACAGCTATTAAAAGTTTTTGTTAATTTGTTCCTGTTATTTTGTGTTTGTAAATATGAATGCATTTGTAAAATTCCATCTTTCAAAACCTTGTTGCTAATCTATAGGAATTTTATTGTTTTCTGTGTATTGGCTTTCTACTCTGCATCAAGTTTAAATGTACATACTCTCAAGTGGTTTTATTAGAATCCTTGTGATTTGAAAGAAAGACCAGTGGTTCTCTACTGGCAGTTATTTTGCCTCCCAAGAGATATTTGGCAACATTTGAAAACATTTCTGGTTCTCACCACTAGGAGAAATCTCCTGGCATTTAATGGCGAAGGAGTAAAGACACTATTAAACAGATTATATTGCACAGGGCAGCCACACAGAGCAAACTTTTTCTGGACTGAATGTAGTGTGGAGGCTGAGAAACTCTGATGTAAATAATCATGTTGGCTGCAAATAGATAATGTCAACTCCTTCTTTCCAATGTCTGTCTCTTTTATGTGTGTGTGTTTACTGCCTTACTGTTCTGTTTAGCGTTTCCAGCAAAATATTGACTAGAAAGGGGATTCAAGCTTTATATCCTCAGCATCATTCCAGACTTGGAAAATTATTGGGAACCTCAAGTAGGTATTCTTTATTTTGCCTTTATCTATTGGTGGTCACTGTAATATATATGAAAACTGAGAAAAATGAACTTATTAATGCACTAAGAAAAAGCAATCCCCATTGCATGTGAACATAAATATTGTATTTTATATTTAAAAAACTATATTTTATTCAACAAAATGAGTAAGAATTTGCAATATTTAAATGTGTTTTAATGGGATATGGGTAACTCATCAGTTGCTATATTCAATCTGTTGAAATATTTTGTTTTTTGTTGAAGTATATGAAGAAAAACATGCCTCATACAGGTAATACAGGTATGTATTGGGAAAATGAGAAGTATTGTAACATAATTTGTAGATAATTGTAGTTTTCTCTTTTGATAATATACTTTAACTTGCCAAGAGGATGTTGCTTAAATCTTAGTTGCAATGTGGAATCTAAAAATATGATTCTTCACTTGTTTTGCTTCTTATATTAAAATTCACTGAGTTAATATTAAATTTTAATGGATTTTTTTACCCATGCATAAATTGTAACATAAGGCATTGTTCATTTGGAAAAATAGTGATTTATTGAGTGTATTGGTTTTATAGGCCTGCAGCAAGATACTATACACTGGATGTCTTAAAACAACAGAACTCTATTCTCTCCAACTTCTGGAGGATCTAAGTCTGATATTAAGTTGCTGGCATACTTTCTTCTTGAGTGCACATGGATCATTCTCAAAGATGAACCACATGCTAGGCAGGAGAATAATCATCAATCAATTTAGAAATATTGAAATGATACAAATAATTTTTTCTGACCACAAGGAAATGAAGCTGGAAATAGTTAAGGCCAGAGAACCAGATTAGGCACAGACATATGGAAGTTAAGCAACATCCTTTTAGACAAACTGTGGGTCAAGGAGGAAATTACAAAAGAAATTATAACCACCTTGAAACAAATGAAAATGACAACATGACATATCAAAACTTATGGGAAGGGAAACGGACTTTGGCCCAGTGGTTAGGGCGTCCGTCTACCACATGGGAGGTCCGCGGTTCAAACCCCGGGCCTCCTTGACCCGTGTGGAACTGGCCATGTGCAGTGCTGATGCACGCAAGGAGTGCAGTGCCACGCAAGGGTGTCCCCCGCGTGGGGGAGCCCCACACGCAAGGAGTGCGCCCGTGAGGAAAAGCCGCCCAGCGTGAAATGAAAGAGCAGCCTGCCGAGGAATGGCGCCGCCCACACTTCCCGTGCCGCTGACGACAACAGAAGCGGACAAAGAAACAAGACGCAGCAAATAGACACCAAGAACAGACAGCAAATAGACACCAAGAACAGACAACCAGGGGAGGGGGGGAAATTAAATAAATAAATAAATCTTTAAAAAAAAAAAAAACTTATGGGATGCATCAAAAGTTGTACTGAGAGGGCAATTCATAGCCATAAATACATATATCAAAAAAGGAGGAAGAGCGAAATTGATGACCAGACTGCATACCTGGATGAATTAGAAAAAGAGCAACAAACTAAGCCCAAAGGAAGTAGAATGAAGGAAATAACAAAGATTAGAGCAGAACTAAATGAAACAAAATAAAAAGGCAGTAGAAAAAATAAACTAAACCAAAAGCTGGTTCAAAGGGATCAATAAAATTGGCAAAACCTCAGCTAGACAAAAAAAAAGAGGAAGATGCAAATTAACAAAGTAAGAAACAAGATAGAGGATATCACCACTACTCCACAGAAATAAAGAGCATCATAAGAGGAATCCTTTGAAAAATTATATGCCAACAAAAAGAATAATTTAGAAGAAAGGGACAATTTCTAGAAACACACAAGCTGCCTTCTTTGATAAAAGAAGAAATTGATGAACTCAACAAACCAGTGAAAACTAATTACATTGAAAGAGTCATCCAAAACCACTGAACTAAGAAGAGCCAAGGACCAGATGGCTTTACAGGTGAATTCTACCAAACATTCTGGAAGGAAATAACATCAATCCTTCTTAAACTCTTACAAAAAAATAGATGTAGAAGGAACATTGCCTAACTCATTCTATAACGTCAACTTTGCCCTAATACCAAAGCCAAATATAGATGCCAGAAAGGAAAATTATACACCACCCCCTCTAATGAACCTAGATGTTAAGATCTGCCACAGAATACTTGCTACTCATATTCAACAACACATGAAATGAATTATACAGCATGGTCAAGTGGCTTTCATCCCTGCTGTGCAAGGATGCTTCAACATAAGAAAACCAAACAATGCAATATAGTACATGAATAGATCAGAAGAAAAAGTCACATGATCATCTCTACAAATGCAGAATAAGCAGTCAACAAAATACAGCCCCCTTTCCTTATAAAATTACTGCAAAGTAGAGGAATAGAAGGAAATTTCCTGAACATGATAAAGGGTATATGAATAACCCACAGCTTACCTAATATACAAGGGTGAAATCCTAAAAGCTTTCCCTCTAGATTGGGAACAAGACAAGGTAACCAGGATCACTGTTCTTATCTATATTTTTCTACATGTTTGAGCATGTATGCCAAGAAAAGATATGAAAAGCATCCAAATTGGGAAGGAAGAAAGAAGTAAAAATTTCACTGTTTGCTGATGACAAAATCCTATACATAGAAAACCTTGAGAAATCTACATCAAATCTTCTAGAGCTTATAAATGAGTTCAGTAAAGTCACAGGTTATAAGGTCACCACACAGAAATCAGTAACATTTTGATACAACAAAAATAAGCAATCAGAGGAAGAAATCAAGAAATAATCTGATTTACAAAAGCAAATAAAGGAAAAAATATTAGAAATAAATTTGACTAAAGATACATATGACTTATACACAGAAAACTACACAATGCTGTTAAAGGAAAGCAAAGAAGACTTAAATAAATGGAGGAATATTCCCTGTTCATGGATAAGAGTAAACAGCATTAAGATATCTATCCTACCCAAACTGATCTACAGATTAAATGCAATCCCATTAAAAATCAACACAGTATTTTTTACAATATTGGAAAAACCTGTTATGAAATTTATTTGAAAGCACAAGAGGCCCTGAATAGTCAAAGACATATTGAAAAAGAAAAATGTAATTTGAGGAATCACACTATCTGATTTTAAAACATACTACAAAGCTACATTGGTCAAAATTGCATGGTATTGGTACAAGAATAGAAGGACCAACAAATGGAACTGAATTGAGAGTTCTGAGAAAGATCCTCACGTATATAGGTGTCTGATATTTCAGAATGCCACCAAGTCCACTGGAAGAGAATGGCTTCTTCAAAGAATGGTGCTTGGAGAACTGGATATCCATATTCAAAGAATGAGAGTGAATCACCAGTATACACCTTGTACAAAAACCAATTCAAGATGAATTAAGGATCTAAATATCAGAGTCAAGACCTTTAAATACCTTGGAATATAATTAAGTACCTTGAAAGCATCTACATGAACTTATGTGTAGGAAACTAATTCATGAACTTCACACCCAAAGCATGAGCAATGAATGAAAAAATAGAGAAATGGGACCTCCTCAAAATTAAAACCTTTGGCACATCAAAGGAATTAGTCAAGAAAGTGAAAAGACAGCCTATCCAATGAGAGAATAGATTTGTTAACTATATATCTGATACGAGGATAATATTCAGCATATATAAAGATATCCTGTGTCTCAAAAATAAAAAGAGGAACAACCCATTTAAAAAATGGGCAAGTGATTTGAACAGACACTTCTCCAAACAAGAAATAAAAATGGCTAAAAAGGGCATGAAATGATGCATATCATCGCTAGCAAGTAGGGAAATGCAAATCAAAACTACAATGAGATATCATCTTCCCCCATTAAACTGGCAGTTATTAATAAAAAAGAGAGCTACAGGTGTTGGAGAGGATGTGAAGGAATGGGAATCCTCATCCACAGCTGTTGGGAATGTAGAAGTTTCAAGCCATCATGAAGGACAGTTGAGTAGTTCCTCAAAATCTAACTATGGATCTGCCATATGATCCAGCAATTCCACTGCTGGGTATATATTCAGAAGAACTGAAAGTCAAGACACAAAAAGATACATGCACATCAATGTTCATTACAGCATTATTCAGTATTGACAGAAGTTGAAAACAACCCAAATGCCCATTGAGAGATGAATGGATAAACAAAATGTGGTATAACATACAATGGGATATTATTCAGCTGTAAGAAGGAATACAATACTAACACATGGGATAACATGGATGAATCATGAGGACATTATGCTGAGTGAAGTAAGCCAGACTTTGAAGGAAAATTTTACATGACCTCACTGACATAAGTTAAGGAAATCAAACAGAATCAGAGAGGTACAGTTTGGAATACAGGTTTACAGGAAATAGAAAAGGAGAAGGTTATGAACAAATGCCCATACGGGCAAAATCTATAAGTTGGAAGTGAGTAATTATATGTTGAAGGGATATGATAGGGATGTAGTGATACTATTGGGTTGGATGGTGCAAGTTTGACAGGGGTTAGTTTGGAGAAGGGTGGGTTGGTTAGTCCATGGAACTGAATTAGCATTGTGGGAGATTGCAGGTGAACACTGGGCATTGGCAGGTATGTGGCTGAAACTTCGATGTTGGGGAAACTCTTTTGGCAATATGAGAAGGAAGGGTTACTTGTTTAGGGTGTTGGATGGTGGGCATTTGGGACAGGGCACAACTGGGGCATTATTCTAGAGAATGTGCTCTGATCTTTTTTGTTAAAGTGTGTTGTGTCAGTGGCTGGAGATCCACATAATGAGCAGAAGGAGTTGGACTTCCATCCTTGGGTGGCCTGATATGTTAGCAAACAGAGGGGAGGGTGTCCCTCAAGAGGAAGGGCAGTTCCTAATAGTGGAGGACAGACCCATGTGTTAAGCCCTCATTGTGTTTGCAAGTAACTTTGTATCTTGTCCTTCATGGAGTGAAGCCTTTTGGTCACCATGGGCCCCAAGTGAGATAAAGGGAAAGACAGAGTAGATGAAAGAGAGTGGGTATTTAGGGGGTAATGGAACTGTTCTGCATGATCTTGCAATGATGGATACAGGTCATGCTGAATTCCATAAAAAATTTGTAAGTGTGTGGTCTAGAGTGTAGACCAAGTCAATGGCTATATTTCAATATTCGTACATCATTTGTAACAAATATACCATCCACATTTAAAATGTTATTGCTACAGGAAAGGGGGAAAGGGGAGGATATTTGGTATATGGAAGTATCTTGTGTTCTGTATGTGACTTTACTCTGACCTAAAACTTTTGTGAAGACAAAATGAAAAAAAATAAGACATTGGGGAAAAACTGGAAGAACACATCACTGTACATACAGGACAACAGATATTACAGTGGTGAAAGGCAAAATGTTCAAAGAAATTTTTAAAAATATTTTTCATTTTTTTAATATCCCAAGTTTAAAATTTTATTTTCATTTTGGTTTTCTAAATCATTACATATTTCATTTCTTATCTTTAAACCAATCATTATTTCATTTCCCTATTAATTGTATTTGGTGGTATTCTTGGCTAAATTTTTGAAGAAGTTTTGGACAACAGAAAGGTTACAGCTATGACAGGGTAAGATTATTGGTGTGGGGTGTTAGTGAAGGGGGCTAGATGGGAGGAAGTTCTCCTGGGCATACATATAAGGTACATAAAGGTGTTCAAATGTTCATGGGACATTGTCACTGTGGGTGGATATTCATACAATAACCAAAAGTATATTGAATTCCCAACCTGGAGAGCTCTGCCACATTTTCTAGTGGAACACCAACAATACCCCAAGTGCAGGGCAAGGACTAGTGAAGAAGGATGGTCCTTTGATGGGCCCTTAACATTGACACTTAGGCTTATGAGCCTTTGCTGTAGAAATTGCAACTTAGCCTAGTGCTATAGGGTGCCTAAGAATTACCTCCTGACAGCTTCCATGTTGCTCAAATGTGCCCTCTCTCTAAGTCAATGTCAGCATAGAAATGCAGTACCTTCCCCCAGTGTGGCACATTACTATCAGAAATGAGCCTCCCTGGCACCAAGTCATTACTACCAAACACTACTGAGCATGCAACTTGAAAAAGACCTTGAATAAATGGGGAAAGGTCAAGACAAATGGATTCATATGGCAAAGAGACAAAAAAGTGAGCCAGGAGTTCATCCCAGAGGTAACGCTTATGCACTTCTCAGCAGGATTTCATAAACTGCCAAAGTAGATACTTCCGCCAAGTAGTGGAGCTCCTCAGGGCTCTGGAGATACTTAGATCTTATGGTCATGGCAGACAGCTGTGGAGTTGGTGCCTTGCCAGTGGGCCCTTCTTTGGAGTTTGTGCTCCTGAATGTGATAGAGTTGGACTCAGTTGTGACTTCTCTATACTTGCCTCTTTTGTACCTTCTATTTGAATCTATACTTGGTGCTGGAGTCGGTATGTGCCAGTCCAAGAAACTTGAAGACTGATGACCCACTAAACCATCAGTAACAGATATCCCTTCAGCACATTATTCATCTGTCTTCTCATTTTTTCATCAAAACAATATAAAAAAAAAACTTGATTAATCTAATTCAAATGAGTCAAACACAAAAGATTCCTTAGATGCTTTATAAAAGTATTTATAAAAGTATTAGTAATCTGTCAATCCTTTGAGGCATTGCTGTTAAGTATGACTCACTTTGGACAAGATGTAAGTGTTGCCTTAGGGTTCACTCATCACTCACCTAAAATGTCAAATTTCAGAATTACAAATTGGGGTAAATTCTCCAATTTCATAAACAGACCGTGAGTCAGGGAGTTGTGGGCTACTGTGATGTTTTGCGTTTTCCACTGTTTGGTGCTTGGTGTATGAGTTGCTTGATAAGTAACACAAATTATCACAAAAAGCAGTGACTTCAAATGAATAACTATTGTTCTCAGAATGCATTCAGGTGTTGTGGGGAAAACATCCTCTGCAATAGAGGTTCCCCTACTTAAAAAAAACCTCCCTGAGGATTTTGGGTTTTTGACTCCCACCTGGAAAATCAGTGCACCTAGCAGAAGCTCACTGGGGGAGAGGTAGGAAATTAAAGTACACAACTTGAGGTGTCCTTCAAGTGCACATTTTTTTTGTGGATGTAGTGGTTGTTTCTTCCTGATGCCCTAATCTCCACTTGGACTAGCCTGAGGCCCCAGGTTTAGGTTCCAAGAAGCTGAATCTCACTTTAGGGAGTCCCTGAACTTTGTGGCATGTTCTTCTGGGTCAGAGGACATCCCAGGGCCTGGTCCACCTCCTTGCAGCTTTCCTGGATTCTTTGTCTTTCTCTTTTTCAAAATCCAACAAAGGCCCCTTCTTAATATGTTCATTCTTTTGGGTTTTGAGAAACCCTGGGAGTTGTCTTCCAAGCCTGGGGGGATCATGGAAAGAGTTTGTCAGGAAATTCTCTGATGTCGGTGGGGAGCTTCTCTTTCCTTCTCTTTCCTTGGCCTTGGGGGGTCCCTTGGCCATTTTTCTGGTGGACATATTCTAAGGAGGGGTGTAGATTGCCCTCCTGCTTGAGAAGTGGATGGAATGTAGTCTTATTGCTTCTTTTTAAGGAAGATAAGGGAGGTCCTCCTGCTGGAGGCTGCTCCCCCGGGTCTCCGTACAGGACACACCATTTGAATATTGGCTAGGTGTCCACCATTCCCACCATGGGCATGACAGTGAGAGGCCCCAGAAGCCAACCTACCTGATTCCAAGTTCAATTTAATTTGGCAAGCCTGTAGCTGTGGCTCTACATCCATGTTGAATCCAATCCCAGTGGAGGGAGATTTGGTTGCTTCTGGCTGCAAATTTGCACCAGCAGTAGCCTGGTGTACAGGGGTAAGGGGTAGAGGGCAACTGCCCAGTGCACTCCTGGACAGGGCCTGATTGACCTTGATGTTAGTGGTGTTACTGGCCTGAATTAAGGTGTGGGAGAGGGCAAGTGGATGGGGTAGAGGGATGCCTCTTGCCCATGCTCTCCAGAAACGTCCTGAAAGAACAGAGGAGTTCAGATGGGAGAGGCAAGGGAAGGTGTGGGCAGGGTTAGGAGGCAGGACAGAGTTGGGGGTGAGGAAAGGGAGGAACAGAGGGAGGGCATGTGGAATGGGCCAGAAGCCTACTGGTGCAGAGATGGAAAATCCAGTGACAGGGGTGATCAGAATATCAGGAAGATGGGAAAAGAAGTGCGGGGTGAGGGGAACCAAGGAGGAAAGGGTGAAGGGGCTCTCAGGGTGATGGTAAAAATGGATGGGGATGTGGGGGGTAGTGCCAGAGAGGATTCTGGAATGAGGGAAATGGCCAAAGATGTTGGTGATGATGGGGTGGCCAGGGTGGAATGATGGGGGAGGGAGGGAAAGGGAGGGAAAGAGGAAGAAAAGTTAAGGACCAGGATAGTTTCTAAAAGGAGGTTGGGCTTAGCAGACACCACCTGGTGGGAGGGTCTCACCCCCAGCAGTCATGCAGGGGCCTCCCACAGAGAGGCAGGTGGTTGGGCCCTGGAGGGAAGAGTGAGCCACCAGAGGCAAGACTAAGAGTGGTCCCAGCCAGAGAAGTCACAGATGGGTCACTCTCCAGGTGTGAAGGTTGCCTGGCAACCAGACACTGGGCTACCAAGTGGTCACTGAGAGGGCAACATCCTCCACCTGGTCCCCCTTTGGCAGGCAGTCATCCCACAGAGGAGGAAAGGCCTGTGTATGACAGTTGACATGAGGGTATCTGTCTGGTCCAGGTTCCTTGTACATGGGGCTGCAGGAAACAAAGCAGAGGTTTTAGTGAAAGGAAGAAGGGGGGCAGGGGCCCTAGCAGGCCTGGCCAGGATGGGGCTGCTGAAGACTCAGTCCCAAATGATTCCTTGCATCCCTGGGTTTCTAGGAGACATTTTACCAAATCCCCATGGCTTTCTTCTGCACATTTTCTCTCTGTGGTTCCATTTCTTATCCACCCTAGTGTGCTCTGGGTGCCCAGATAGCACAGGCCATATTCGGGGGGGCGTGAGCAGGAAAGAAGGCATAGAGATGAATCACCTTTTCTGAGGAGGACTCACACCTGGTGTTCCCACGGCATCTCCCTGGTAGGCTCTCCAAGGTGGGAAATTATGAGACTGGGTTACATGTGGTGAGGGCAAGAGTAAAACATGTGCTGTGGGGCTGCATGCCACAGCCCACTGAATGAGGCTCTTTGGGAAATAGATTCTAAGAGCTCCCAGAGCGAGGAAATGATATTGAATGATCAGGGGAAACAATGGAGGGTCTCACACATGTTTAATGTGCCATCTTTTATCAAGGGCTTTCACACAAGTTGTATCCATACAAATACCACGTAAATTAAACTGCATAAAGGTTATTTCACAGGTGGAATCTCAGGTTTAGCACAATTCAACTCTTTGTCTCTAGAAGACCACTCAATTCCTAACTTCCCATCCCTCCTAGATTTGTTTCACTGCATGTCACACCTGCTACACCTCCAACACCTTCCCTCTTTCTTTACAAGGATGCATGGAGGATATGAGAGTGTCCAAAGTTCTGTGAGTCTTTTTGTGTTCACACCCTCTAGGACCTCTGCTCTCTGAGGGGTTCTTTAACAACTGACAGGCTCAGACTCTTAAGGTGACTTGGGCTCTGAGGGGTTGAGGGTATGGTTCACCTTGGAGCAGGTGTGTTGGAAGAGCAGAACATTACCTTTTAATTCACCCTTTTTCTCCACTTTCTTGCTTCTGTTCTGACACTGGAAAACCAAAAAAGAAGATAGGATCTCATGAGATATACTGTCTTTTCAAGGAAAACTTCAGAACCCTATCTGTGAATAACGTATCCTTTGTATTAGTCTGTAAAACATTTTTAGGGAGTTAATTCAATTGATTATCTTTTCATCTTTGAATAATAAAGATTTTCTGGATGAGGTATCAATTGATTTTTAGTCAAGAGTCTTTTTTGAGAACTTTCTTGTGAACAGGACACAGAATCTGAACCCTACAGGAGAAAGTATGGCCTTAGAAAAAGATGCTGGTCCCTGTCATCACAGCTTGGACAAGAATGTCTCATTGAGCCTTCCAGAGGCTCAGCGCTGCTATGCACATCAGCCTTACCACATTGACCTGCTTGGCCCAGAGATACCTGATGTGGGAGATGGACAATGATCAATCATTGAGGGACTGTCTTTTGTTGAATACCCTGGACTTCCTAAACCTTACAGTCCATAGCCACAGAAAATGTTTTTTAATTTATCCCTAAACCTTCCACCACACTCACATGGATGGTCTTTGCAAGGGGAAGCAGAGTGAAGCCACAGAGTCTCAGACCTGATAAAAGGGGAAGCACAAAAGAGTCAGTAGGTGTTTGCCAGTTATCAAACTGACTGCTGATACTGACAGGTGCCAACCTGGTCACAGTGAGATGTGGGGAGAAAGGTATAAACTGGATGGAAGGGAAAATAGCACTAATAGAGATAGGAATTACCTAACATGAGCATTATGGATTGGATCTATGCAGCAAATCTGAAAACCATACCAATTAAATATTAAAAGATGCGATTCATTTATGATTGAGACAAAAGCCAAAATAACTTATGGGTGAACTGATCTATCTCTCCCCCCAAGGCTTTTGCTGTTTTTAAGAAGCTGTCACTATTCCCCTGTATTCTTCTCCTGTGTGTTCACTTCCTGGGCTCCCACTCAAAACTCCAACATCAAAACTCCCAACACCAATATGTCATTTCCTTCTCTGCAGCATAGTTTTTTGGTGAGTCCTTGCCCAACAAATGTTAAGGGACCACCACCCTTTTGGCATTCCCTAATTAAATCCTTAATCCTAATCAAGTAAAAGCAAAACCTCTGAACCCAATACACTCTAATATGCCTGGAGGTACAGAACAGTTTACAAACTTAATCCAATATCTATTTTTGGAATTCATAAATCGTATCAAAATCTACTCACCACCTTCTGAATTCCAAAAAGACATTAAAATATTTTTTTAAAAAAGCTTAAATCAGTAGCAATGCTAAGTATAGCATCGCATTGCAATCAGTTTCAATAAATTCAGCATGCCTTGGGGCAAAGTCTCATCTACAGTAGAGTTCTGAATTTTAAAAGACCATTTACCTGCTTCCAATACACAAATGGACAAAGGATAAACATTTCATTACCATAAGAAGAAATTGGGAGGAAAACATGAGATATGGTTCCTTTACTGTTCACTGGACCTGTATGATAACCTCTATTAGATTTCAAAGTCTCAGGGTAATTGTTAAGATGATGGTTTCTTCTTCTTGGTGTCACATGTGGACCCACACTTTCCATAGGCTTGTCTAGTGGTCATTTTCTTGGTTCCATCTTAACCAAGCATCTAGTTAGTGACCAAGCTCCAGACCTCATCCTCAAAGAGCACTGAGGTGATTGCCACACCTTACCCAATCTTTGGGTTGGAGACTTAACCCCCTTAATACATTGAGATGAAGGCAACATTCTCCCTAACTTTTGGCATACATGCTCAATCCTCTCAGAGCAATGAGTTGACCTCCTATATTCCCTAATCCATTGGGAAATGTGCACCCCTCTCAGGCCTATTGGGTGCTGACCTTAACTTCCCTAATCCTTGAAAAATGTGTTGCATCATCTCTGCCCTGAGGCTGCAAATTCTCCCTGAACATCAGGTGGGAATATCCACTCTTTCAACAGCTGGTTGAAAGTCATCCATTCTGTATGCATGAGTGGGGTTCCTTTCTTTGCCCAAGGCAGCAACTTAATTCAAGATCTCAGCTTCCATGATTTTTCTCTTAAAACTGTTTCTCATTCAATCTCTCCTCACCATGTCACTTTTATCCAAGTTGACAGTGTTTTTCTTCATACAGCTCTCTCAATAAGCTTTTTGGTTTAGCCTGCAAAAAAAGCAGGGGTCCAAGCCATCAGATCGACTTTCCACAAGTCTTTCCAAGATAATTACATCTTCAATCCTGATTTACAAGTTCTGAGTTTGGTTATGTCCTCAAATGGGGCAGTATAACCTGGTCCTTGATTTTTAGGGACTTGAAATTTCCAGTAATTTTCTGGTTTCTTTATGCCCAACAGTTCAGTCCTCAGCTTATGTTTGTCTCTTTCTTTGCCATAAGGTGCAAGGAAAAGCCAAGTTGCATTCTCCCAGTTTACTTTGGAAAGTTCTTCAGTTAAATGCTCAGGTTTGTCTTCTTTAAATACTGTCTTCCATAAAACATCAGGAGTTAATCTTGCTGGGTTCTTGGCAACTTTAAAACAAAGTTCACCATACCTCCATTTTCCAAAAATAGTTTCATCATTTGCTTCTAAGCCCTCATAAAAAGTCTCTTTAGATTCTCTATTACTACAACAGTCTCTTCAAAGCACTGTGAGTCTTTTCTCCCAAGTATCTCACAATTCATTCAAAACACACCCCTTAGCCTTTTATAAAACTGTTCCAGCATCTTGGTAATTTCAAAAACACTTCCCCACTCCTCAGTACCAAATTCTGTATTAATCAGCCAAAGTGGTGCTGATATCAAATACAAGAAATCTGTTGACTTTCATAAAGGGTATTTATTTGGGGTAGAAGCTTGCAGTTACTAGGCCATGAAGCATAAGTTACTTCCCTCCTCATAGCCTGTTGCCATGTGCTGGCAATGTTCTGGATTCCTGGTTCCTCTCTTCCCAGCGCTCTGTTACTCT
The DNA here is from genome assembly GCF_030445035.2 of Dasypus novemcinctus. Classification (NCBI taxonomy): domain Eukaryota; kingdom Metazoa; phylum Chordata; class Mammalia; order Cingulata; family Dasypodidae; genus Dasypus; species Dasypus novemcinctus. Next base: position 51,494,907 of record NC_080695.1, on the reverse strand, counting down.
CCCCGTTCAGCTGCTGGGCTCTCTTCACAACATCAGCTGTAGACTACCAGGTGAATGGCTCTGTCTCTCTCCTCAGAGCTTCTGCTGTGTCTAAGGAGTAATCACCATTCCTCTGTGTTCTTCCCTGTGTGTTCTCTTCCCGTGCCTCAGATCAAAACTTCAGTATCAAAACACCAGCATCAGAACTCCAACATCAAAATTGAAACTCCCTTCTCTGCAGTATAGATTCAAAGGGATGGGGACTCAACATCCTGCTAACACTGCCCAATCAAAGCCTTAATCATTGCTTAAGTAAAAGTTAAATTTCTGAATTCAATATACTCTAATATGCCTGGAAGGACAGACCTGTTTACAAATATAGTCCAATATCTATTTTTGGAATTCATAAACCATATAAAACTGCTACAGTGTATGACACATTTTATATATAATATCCCAAATTGGCAAATATATATATATAAAGAAAATAGAGTAAACTCACTCGTTAAACTAAGCGATAGCTATGCTCTTAAGTAAACATATAAAAGTACAAATATAGAAGAGAGACCAAAATAGAAATACAACCATCAGAATGACGGAAATTTATCTTACCATTTACTGCATCATATATATATAATGTTATCCTAGGATTTAAAATTACTTAGTAATTGGCATTCTTAGGCATCAGTGTCATGAATCAATAAATATTTACATGCAACTTGATTTTAATGGCTGTACAGGGCCTGATTCTCTGTATCATCCATCAGTTTAAAGTGATACTTTGGTGTAGACATGAAATGGTTTTCAATCTTCTGATAATGTAAATATTTGTGTAAGTGGATTTTGTAACATTTATCTTTGTGAAAATATCTTATTTTTCTGAATATACATTCCAGATGGTTAATTTATACATTAGGTATTTTTACACATAGTGGCAAGATATTTTATACATTGTCAAAAAACAACTGCAAATAGTATCCCAATTTATAGTTGTGGAGATACTTTATTTGTCAGATTCTTGAAAAAACTGTTCACTATCATTTTATTTTAATGCTAACATAAATATATCTACATTTTTTGTAAATTACCTTCTTAGATATTTGCATTTTTATGGGTTCTCTTTTTTTCTCATAGTTATATTTTAAAAATCATTAAGTGTTGTATATAACAAATGCTGCATTGTAATTAATTTAAAGATTCTTATGAGGAAGCATTTAAAATTATTATGTAAGATCATTGAAATATTTTCCTTCCTGGTTTAAACTTTTTATATCACTCACTCACACACACACACAACTGTTTTATCATTCCTAGAGTTTGTTTTCACTTTTAAGAAATGATTCCCCCTCAGGTGTTTTGTCTATATTGAAATGTACATCTTTTCCATCAAAGGGCAAAAATAATCTCAAAAGCATTTTGAAACTATTTCATAACTTTATCTATCACTAGACTTGTGTCATTAGTTGGCAACATATGGTAAATATCAACCCTCACTGTCTGGATTGCCATTTCAACTCTTAAATGTATCTTTCCAATGACATCACTTTTGAATGTACATTTAGTTCAATTCAACTATATTCTCCCTTACCGATTGTGAATTTTGTGTTCTGCAATTGATTTTGTATAGAATATGAGTAGGCATCAATATTAGTATTTCAATTAAGGTATACAAATGACGTAGCAGACCGCATTGAAAATATTTTTCTCCCACTTTGCTTTTAGGCCATATTTGTCACAGTCAAATGAATAAATACATACACTTCTTGAGCTTTTGCTGTCCTTCTCAATTCAGGTCTTTGCTCTTCTCCATACTGTCTTAAAAATATCTTTATAATAATCCGTGTTTTCTGGTGCAGCTGGTGTTACCATTTTAACCTTTTTAAAGCTTTTTTTGAATGTGTATTGAAATCTGGGCTCAAAATTTTCTCTGTGGGAATGTTCATGATTCTGAATTTAAATTGTGAATAGAATTCTAAATTCAGCTTCCTACTTCTTCTTCTGCCAGATGTGGTAATGTTTTACAAACAATGAGTTTGCTTCATTGAGATTTCCAAATCTATTCACACCACATTTGAAATATGATTTTATCTGTTGAAAAATATTTATGTCTTTTTATTTCTGATGTTGATATTTATGCCTCTTTCTTTGTTTTCCTTGATCAGGCATGAAATACCTTTATCAAGTTTATTAATCTTTTCAATGAATCTATTTTTGCTTCCATTCATCCTGTCTATTCTTTCTCCCATTTCATTAATTTGAGTTTTCTTTTTCCTTATATTTATCTCCTTTGAGTTTAGTTTTCTATCAATTTTGGAAAATTTTGTGATTTGGCAATCACTTTGCTTTGCTTCTTTGTATCTAAATCATGCATTGTAAGTTAGAAATGTTCCTTCAACTTTTATTTTTGGCAACCAACATATTTTGATGAATAATATTTAAAAATAACTTCCAACATATTTTCTGAATTCCTTTTTGAATTCATATCTGAACTATGTGATATTTATCATACTATATTTTAATTTCCATACATGTTGGGACTTTCAGTTTGCTCATTCATTATTATTTCCATTTTACCATATTCTGAAGAGAATCTAAACTCCCTGTGTTTGTGACATTTTAATTTTGTTCATAATCATTTTAAGTTCCATGTATTATTATTTTAAAAATCCATTGATGCTTGAAAAAAATTTCTTGTTCAAATCTTCTCTATAATTTTAGATTAATTTCAGGTTAATCAGTGAATTGATTGAAGTAGAAAACATGAAAAATACCAAGCAAAAGTAACAAGAAAAACACAACAAAGATACTAGACCTAATAAACAACTTGAGAGGGAGCAAGATGCATTCTTATCACTTCTATACGCTACTAATGAGCTGTTTGAGTAGTAAGTCAGACAAAAAATTTCCTTTACAATAGTCACTAAAAGAACAAAATATTTAGTAATAAACTTAACCAGGGAAAAGCACCTATATTCAGAAAACTACAAAATATGTCAGTAGCCAAAGACCCAAGTAAATGGAAGCACATTCCATGTTTATGTATTCAAGTTTACATGTGTTAGGATGTCAGTTCTACCTAAACTGATTTACAGAACAATGCATTTATTAAAATGAATTGTTTGCAGATGTTTGCATTAATTTGTAGATACCAATCCATGCCACTGATTTAAATGACTAAACTTACATCATGGCATTAGCTTGATTACTAAAGTATTAAGTGTGAAAAAGAGATTGTGTTAACTCCAAATTATTTATTTTTTAAAAATCATGTTGAGCATATTAGGTATTTTAATTTTTACATACAGTTTGAAAATATCTTGTCAATTCCCCAAAATGCCTCCTGGGATTTTCATTGAGATTGTGTTTAGTTATATAAATCATTTTGAGGTGAATGAGCATTTTGAAAACAATAATTTGATTCATGAATTTTTAGGTCCTTATTTATTTAGATATTCTTTCATTTAATCTGCAATGCTTAATAATTTTTATTGTACTGCTCTTAAAAGTTTTTGTTAAATTGTTCCTAATATTCTATGTTTATGCAAATATGAATATATTTTTTAAATTCCAGTTTTCAAAAGCTTGTTGCTAATCTATACAAATTTCATTGTTTTCTGTGTATTGACTTTCTATTCTGCATCCAGGTTAAATGTATGTATTTTCCCAGTGGTATTCTGTTAGACTCCTAATGATTTTATAGCAAGACCAATGGCTTGCTCCTGGGGGTTATTTTCTGACCCAGGAGATATTTGGTATTTGGAGACATTTCTGGTTCTCATCACTTGGAGAATGTTCCTGGCATTTAATGGCGAGGGAGTAAATATATTACCAAAGAGATTACATGGCATAGGGAAGCTACACAGAGCAAACTTTTTCTGGACTGAATGTAGTGTGGAGGTTGAGAAACTCTGATATAAATAAACATGTTGGCTGCAAATAGATAATGTTATCTCTTTCTTTCCAGTGTCCGTCTCTTTTACATGTGTACATGTGTTTGTTTTTACTGCCTTAGTGTTCTCTTTAGGGCTCCCATTGCAATATTAAATAGAAAGGGGATTTGACCTTTGTCCTCAGCATCGTTCTAGAGTTTGAAAAATTATTGAGAACCACAAGTAGGTGTTCTTTTATGTTTGCTTTATCTATTGATGGTCACTGTAATATACATTAAAACTGAGAAAAATGTATCTTACACTATTTAGTAAGTGATAAATCTAAGAAATATTTATTGTGATCAATGCACTGAATATTGCACAGTTATTTTCAATTTTGTCTTTGAAACTTTCTGTAATTCCTTCTATTGAGTAATAAAAGTATATTATGCAGAGCTATACTAAACTACTAGAAGTTAGTTTAAATTCTAGTAAACTAATTTATACCCAGTCCACTCCTCAAAAAAAATAGTTTAAATTGCCTAGTCTTATTTTATGGAGACTTTTCCTGTTTGTGGTCAGATCGTAATGAGCCATTAAAAAAATGAAGAAAAAAAACCCAAGAAATAATCAAGTACAAACACCCACAAACAAAAACACATTTTTTGAGCAAAAATTAAATAAAAATAAAGTAAATCCACACAGATCTGGAAGCTAGGTTTCTTTTCTTCCTTTTTTCTTTCTGAAAGCACAGCAACTACACAAAGTGAAGTTTAGCAGGCATCAGGGCCAACCTTAGCATCCTTTTGCTGTTTTCAACAGACTACATCAAGAGTGCCAGATGCATTTCCCATATTGGCTTTGACAGCTGTCATTCAGAGAAAGCAATCTCTTCCAGTCTAGTCTTGATTTCTGACTTAAGACTAATGGCAATCAGACAATTCCTTGTTCACCATGGATGTCATTCAATTCAGAATTTTTATTAGAATAGTTCCCTTTAAACCTTTCCACTTCTACACTGAGGATTTCTTTTAAAAAAATTGTTGGAACAAAGCTATGAAGGGTAATATTTATGTAATTGACAATTTTGTGTGTGATATCATGACTTTGAATATAATATATTTTAATAAAAATGGAAACAGTATAGCATAACAATTCCACATTCCTGTTCCATACACCAGTTATACATGGAAAATGATATTGTATTTCATGTGTTCCTGAATTTGGCAAATGCTGTTGATATAAGCATGATGGGCAAATATGATCCCTTTGAAAGTTGGATAGTTTTAAAAATGACATATTCCCAGTCTATCTATAGAATTAAGTTTCCCTTCTCTATGCACTATTCCAAATGTAATTTGGGCACAATCAATTCTGTTTAGCTTACCAGTCAAAGGTCATTTTAAACAATGGTCTCTTTGAGAAAATTTGAAGCTTAAATCTAGGTGTCTGAAGAGTTCATACATGATTGAGTTTCCTGGCTGCTAAAAGAAATACCATACAATGGGAATTTTTTGGCTCAGAGTTTTGTGGCTAAGAGAAGTCCAAAATCGAGGTATCATCATGGCAGTGCTCTCTGCCAGAACATCTTGGTGTTCTGGGGCTGGATGCCTGAGATCCTTGGTCCTTGGCTTTTCTTTCCCAGAGCAATGCACATGGCTGCCTCTTCTCCTTTCTCTTCCAGGTCCCATTGATTTCCAGCTTCTGGCTTCTTTCCCAAACTCTCTCTTTCTCTGTAGTTTTCCTGTAAGGCCTTCAGTAATAAGATTAGGACCCATCCTAATTCATTCAGGCCACACCTCAACCAAAATAACCACATCAGGAGTTCCTTTTTACAAGGGTTCACACCACCAGGAATGGATTAACTTTAAGAATTTGTTTTTCTGGGTTACAGAGCTCCAAGTCACCACAACAGAGTTAACTCTTACTTTTAATTTCAGACTTATGGAACTTGTATTTTAAAAAAATAGTCTCAATGTGTTTTTTTTCATTTAAAAAATTATTGAAGTATACCACTCATGCATAAACATGCATAAACAATAAGTGTATAGTAATAGTTGTGAACTTACAAAAGAAACATAGATACCATCATACAGGGCTCTCATAACTCACCCTACCACCAATGCCTTGCATTGTTGTTAAACATTCTAAACTAATGATTAAAGAACATTGTTAAAATATTATTACTAACCAAAGTGTTTTCCCCAACCCCCGTATTATTATTATTATTATTTTATATCATTTCTATCTGAACATACATAAGAAATAAGTGTATAGTAAAAGTTGTGGACTTACAAAGCAAACATGCATAACATTATACTGGGGTCACATACATCATTCCTTCACCAACACCTTTCACTGTCATGAGACATTTGTTACAGATTATGAAAGAATATTGTCAAAATCTTACTACTAATTATAGTCCTTTTCTCACATTTGGTGTATTTCCCCCCCAAACCACCCTAATATTATTTTTTAAATATAATTTATATGACAAAGTTGTAAACTTATAAAGCAATCATGCACACATGCAGAATTCCCAAACAACATCGATCTATCAACACACCACACTGTGATGAAATATTTTTTCCAGATAAAAGAATATCATCTAATTATTACCATGTCCATAGTGAAGCCAAACTGAATTAGGGAAATCCGTAATTCACTACAAACATGTGGCTTTATCATGGTAACATAGGTGCAATAAAATTTGCCATTTTAAAGTGTACAATATAGTGGCATTAGTTACGTGTACAATGTACTAACATCACCACCATCCATTACCACAGCTTTTTCATTACCCAAAACAGAAAAGACCCCTTAAGCATTAAGTCCCCATTCTTCTCACCCGTAGATCCTGGCAACCTCTAATCTACTTTCTTTCTCTGAATTTGTTTATTCTAGACACATCACATTAGTAGAATCATGCAGTATTTGTCCTTTTGTGTCTGGCTTATTCCACTCAGCATGATGTCTTCACTATTCATCCATGGTGTAGCAAGTGTTAGAACTTTATTCCTTTTTAGGACTGAGTAATAACATTTTGTTATGAATATACCACATTTTGTTTATCCATTTTCCATTGGGGAACTTGTGGGTTTTCCCACTTCCTTTTAACTATTGTGAATAATGCTTCCCTAAACATTGGTGTACACATATGTGAGCCCCAGCTTTCGGTTATTTTGGAATATACCTAGAATGGAATTTCCAGGTCATGTTTTGAAGACCCATCAAACTGGTTTCCACAGCAGCTGCACCAGGCTGAATTTTTTTTGTGTGTGAGAATGGGGAAACAGGCACTATTTTATGTTGCTAATGTAAATTATTAGTACACTGCTTGCAGGGCATTTTTGTGATATTGATTGAAAGCTAAGGAAATATAGGGTATACATATCCTTTGTCTTTGTCCCATTTACTTCTACAAATATTTTCTGCACATACTCTATGAATACTTTCTGCACATAGACTTAGTTCCATTCACTTCTATGAATATTTTCTGCACATAGGTGGCAAAGATTTTGATATTCAAGGATATTCATTGAGTCGTGTTTGTAATACAAAGGATCAGAAATGTTATTTATTTATTTTTCTTTATTTTTTTAAAATGTTACATTCAAAAAATATGAGAGCCCCATATACTCCCCATACTCCTTACCCCACTTCTCCCACCTTAACAACCTCTTTCATCATCGTGACATATTAAGTTCATTTGGTGAATACATTTTGGAGCACTGCTGCACCACATGGATAGTGGGTTACATTGTAGTTTACGCTCCCCCCAGTCCACCCAGTGGGCATGGGAGGACATACAATGTCCAGCATCTGCCCCTGTAGTACCACCCAGGGCAACTCCAAGTCTTGAAAATGTCCCCACATCTTATCTCTTCTTCCCTCTCCCTACCCTCAGCAGCTACCATGGACATTTTCTCCACATCAGTGATACAATTTCTTGGAAGAAGCTTTAAATTACATAAATGCTACATCAAAAATATAGGAGGATTCCCATATATCCATCCCCACCACTCCCTCACTTTTCCCCCTAACATCTTTTATTGTAGTGTATTTGCTACAATTGATGAACACATATTGAAACATTGTACTAGCCATGGTGTGTAGTTTTCATTATAGTTTATACTTTTCACTGCCCAATTTTATAGGTTTTGGCAGAAGGTATAATGATCTGTATCCATCATTGCCATGTGATGCAGGACAATTCCATTGTCCCAGAAATATCCATGTTGCACCAATTCTCCCCTCTCCTTCCCCTCAGAAACTGTGGTGGCCACTACCTTTATGGCAATGTTACAAGTTCTTCCATTGCTCGAAAAGTAATGTCTACATTAGTCCATAATTGCTTTCCCCCCTTATGTTTGTTCATTCCTCAATCTTGAGGATGTTGGGATGGTGATGGCCACTCTGTTTCTAATTGTGTGGGGGCTTAGATCCATGGGGCAAATGGGATGGAGCTGTCTTGCTTCCCATTGTAGATACTCTGTGTTTATTGCTTATGGATGTTATCCTTTTGTTAGTTGTCCTGGGCAAGTTCAATGAACTGGAGAGTAGATTTTGCAACTCTGCTGAGATTCAGGGCTCCACCGACGTTCGAAGAGACCAAAGATTGAAGTACCTGGGATATATACTTAATGAATATAGTGCTTAACATGGGTTCAGCTAAAAAGGGCAGAAGAGTCATGTGTAGGGAAATTATAAATGAGTCTAATTTTGTTACATTGGGAAACATATATTCCAAGGCAAGGTGCATTGACAGGTGCCAAAGTGCTAAGATTGTCTACCATGCCTATAGTGTCTAGATGTCTCTAGAGCCCTCAAGAGCCCCCTTGCTTGAAGCATTGTTTACTGTGACAGTAAGAGACTCCTGAGATGGCCACACCTGTTTTTAAAAAGTAAGGAGTTTCTACAACAGCAAGCAGGAGAATTGCATCCATCATCCATGTGGAATCTAAGCCCCCTCTTGATATAGAGGGGGAGTGGACATAACCATCCCAGGGTCCACAGGCTGGAGGAATAGAGTATGGACTGGGGTGGACTTACTGATATTGTACTATGGAACTATTGTGATTAGTAATGGAAGAAATTGTAGCACTGATGTGGAGAAACTGGCCACGGTAGCTGCTGAGGGTAGGGAGAGGGAAGAAGAGACATGATATGGGGCATTTTCAGGACTTGGAGTTGTCCTGGGTGGTACTGCAGGGACAGATGCTGGACATTGTATGTCCTGCCATGGTCCAACATGTGGACTGGGAGAAAGTGTGAACTACGATGTAAACCATTATCCATGTGCTCCAAAATGTATTCATCAAATGCAATGAATGTGACACAATGAGGAAAGAGGTTTTTGATGTGGGAGGAGTGGGCTGAAGGGGGCGGGGGTATATGAGGCTCTCATATTTTTTTAATGTAACATTAAAAAAAATAAGGAAAAATAAAATAAGGAGTATTCTATGTAATATGTGAAGATCTCTAAGGTATATTGTTCAAGGAATATAGAAAGGGAGCAGAGTGGTATATAGAGTATATTATCATTTGTGCAAATAGAAAATGCACCACATGTGTGTAACTGAAAGGATACATGAAACCATGGGAGGAGGATTTGGTGGCTAGGGAATCATGAAGGGAGGAAGAAAGATATTATACAATATACTGCTTAGTACTTAAGCATTTTGTACCTTGTACACATATTACAGGTTTCTAAGTATCCATACATGATGATAGGGAAAAGTAATTGCAAGTATGTCACTGGAAATTATATTACCAGATGTTAGGAAATGTTTTCTGTATGTATGTGAAAGAGTTTTTAAGAATAGATAAAGGATTTTAATAAGTGTTTTTATGGAAATACTTTATATTTCATATTTTATACTATTTTATAGCCTAGTTTCCTTCCCCAATCTATATCCTATGCATATTTACATCATTTTTAGTGACTCCATAATATTCTTTTGAATTTAGTCTGTGGTGGACATTTGGGCAGTTTTCAATATTTTGCTCTTCTAAATATAGAGTGAGATGTCATATAATGTCCCAGAGGACATTAAGTATAAAAATATTCCCATTTGTTCAGTGGTTGGAATTAATCCTTTTTTCTCAGAATATACAAATTGAAATTTTCTTAATTTTATTTAGTTTCCCTCATTGTCAGCAAATTGCTCTAACCATCCTTCTACAATCCTCCTTCACCTGATGAATTTCCAGTCCTTATTCTGCTCTCCTCATGGTACTTAGGCAGTAGCCTAAGACCTTTCCTTTGAGAGATCCTCTTCCTGTTCACCCTGAACACTGTTGCTTTCAAATTCCTGTATTCCACTGTGTCCCTCCCTTGTTCCAAAATCTTTAAACCCCAGTTTCTCTCTATATGTGATCCAACGTGACTTCCATGCCTTCTGAAAAAAGAGGCCTGGGTCACCTTCCACTTTCTTGGCTTCAATGGCAATTTATATCCCACTTTTCCCAGTCCTTTCTGCCCACTGTCTCATAGAAATAATTCCTTCTGTTTTCCTTGTTTAATACCTTGAATGAAAAAGTTAGCCTTCTTCCTAATTAAATAATGTTTTTTGTTTATATGTGTATATGTTTATATTCAGTAACCACTTGAATTAGTCTTATTATTAGGTGGTATCTACAGATGAATGGGAAGTTCTGGTGATACTAATTAAAACTGAAGAAGAGGAGTTGGTTTTCCAATGTAAATTCTAGGGCAAAATGCATTCTCAGGAAGAAGTATGCTCTATCTACAATATACTGTGTTATCAGAGATCATGGCACATGGGGTGAAGCTGATAAATAAATATGTAAATGTACAGGATCTTTGGGGTAGTGTCACATAGGCTACATTCAGAAGGCGGGATGCACATACTGCTACACAGAGTTCACCTGACAGCCCTTTGTTTCCAGTAGGTGGCAGAACTGGTGAAGCCAGTGTAGCTGCCCCTCTCAGCACTGTGCAGCAGCTTATAAAGGAGCACCTGGGAGGAAGCAGGGGGGGCTGTAATTCTAGAAAAGAAGTAAGGCTACGCAACTTCAATTGTTAATATGTGTGGACTCCTGGTAGAAGATGGATTTTTTAAAATTAAAATTGGACCAGGTCAACTGACCCCAGAATGTGTTAGAACCACTGATTTGGCCTTGAAATTACTGCAACAATGACCAGTCAGTCCCAGGACATCTTCCCACAGCTGTAGAACAAGAACCCAGCTGCTAGGCTTGGGTAAAATAGAAGAGTAGGGGACAGTTCCAGGCCAAGAGCTAAGGTCAGTGGGGCAGGTCAGCTGTGCTCTAAGAGACTTTGGGCAGGAGAGGGATGAAATCCAGATTGACCTCTTGACCTGTATCTGTGGGTGGTCAGCCCAAAGTCCTGAAGATTTTACCTAAAAAGACAGTGAAGAAGAGGAAGCGAAAGATGTTCCTGTTTTATGGATTACTAATTTAGATGCCCTTGTATGAAATGTGAAGTTAACCACAGTGTAATTACATTTTCATGATTGGCATTAATTTCTTTCTGTAATTAATTTTGTATATGTATCTTTATTTTATGGCCCTTTACTCTTCTGGGAAATTGGTCAGACTAGCTTCATTGTACATACTTACCCAAAGTTTTCATGCTTGTCCCTTTTATTTCAAACTCAGTCATTTAATGAGTTGTATTTTGTTTTTCACACCTGTGGCCTTTTTTTTTTTTTTTTAAAGATTTATTTTTATTTATTTAATTCCCCTCCCCTCCCCTGGTTGTCTGTTTTCTGTGTCTTTTTGCTGCGTCTTGTTTCTTTGTCCGCTTCTGTTGTCGTCAGCGGCACGGGAAGTGTGGGCGGCGCCATTCCTCGGCAGGCTGCTCCCTCTTTTGCGCTGGGCGGCTCTCCTTATGGGTGCACTCCTTGCGTGTGGGGCTCCCCTACACGGGGGACACCCCTGTGTGGCACAGCACTCTTTGCGCGCATCAGCACTGCACATGGGCCAGCTCCACACGGATCAAGGAGGCCCGGGGCTTGAACCGCGGGCCTCCCATATGGTAGACGGACGCCCTAACCACTGGGCCAAAGTCCCTTTCCCCACACCTGTGGCCTTTAACCCAGTCAGGAGAAAACCACAAAGTAATACTGACTGCTTCTTTACTGAGCACTGAAGAAATTTGAAAAAAAGTAAAGGAATAAAGGAAACCAAGGTTTTCACCAGACTCTGAACGCTGTCTGCCTGAAGAATGGCATCTGTGCCTCCAGGTCTCTTGCAAGAATAGATCTGAGTGAAGCCACACTCAGCCTATTTATGACCAAATTGATCCCGATTTGGAGGCATTTTCAAGCAAAGGATCTTTCATCTCATTCCCTTGTGAGCAAACATCTGAAGAACGTTGGGCAAGAATCTCATCTTTAAGAATTTGTAGTTTGGATCTAGAAGTATAAAGAGGAGCTTGCAACTTGAGGAAAGCTTGGTGTTTGGCAAAGCATAAAGGCCTTCTTAGTTTGGTTTATTTAAATATTTCCCATGCTGACCTAGAGTAGAGATTGAGGTGTTGCTTCATGTTATGATTCCCATTTCTTATCAAATATCTCAAACATGTAGCAGGGGATCAAATTTTTAGGGATCTGAGCCCAGGTCAGGGTAGTTTGGTTGGAGAGAGTGGAGTTAAGCAAACACATGGCAGTCAGGACCTTCTCTGAATATGAAAAGGAAAAGTAGCTCAACGATGACACTGTATGTGTTTGACACAGTGAATGCTCACATAGGTGGCATGAGTTGGAGGATTTAACAACTTGTGTCCTTCCTCTTTCCTTCTTCCACTGACTTCCAGTCTCTTTCTCCATTAACAGAAGCAGAATCTCTTAATCTCTAAGTATAGTTCCTGTCCCCAATGCCCTTTCTCCTTCACCTCTGGGATTTCATATGATCAGTCCACTGCTGCTGCTTCATCCATCCTCCTACCTTTACTTGTGTCTTACTCAGCACCCACATTTTCCACCCCTGCTCTTCTGACAGTTTCTTTATATGCATCTTGGCCATTCTATCTATAGCCACCCAACCTCTGTTTAGAAGTCTGTGGGGTAAATTCCAAAATCCTTAGAGTGTCATTCAAGACTCTCCAGTTGCCTTTTCCTGTCTTTCCTGCCCTGTGGCCAGTGTGCCAGGAAAGAAAGAGTTACTGTGATGTGTCAGGCTCTCTGTTGGGCACTTTATAAGAATTACATCCTCAAATCCTCCCAATAACCCAATAAAGTGGCTTCTGTCTTTTTATATAGAAAAACCTGAAATTGGGAGGAATTACACAAATTTTGCAATGTCACCCAGGCCATAAGTAGAGAGCTAGATTTTAAAACCTATACTCTCTCTTCGGCAACATGCTACATCTTGCTCCTGGGATACTCTGAAACTTTGTTCACTATATTATCCCCATAGTGTATAACTCTTCCTTCTGTTCACTTCCCTAAATGTCACCTGTCTTTTAAAGTATAGATCAAGTTCTACCCTTTCAAGTAGAAACAACTGGGTAGTGCAAAGCTGATGAATTTTATAGGCAAAATGTGGCTCTGTCACTTATTAGCTGTGTGTCCTTCGACACATCAATAATCCTCTCTGAACCTCAGTTTTCTCATCTATAAAATGATAATTATTACATCAACTTTATAGCTTTTTTTAAGTCAAGGGCTTAGGACAGTCACACTGCCTGGCACATTATTAGCATTTGATAACAGTTAGGTCTCATCTACCTTCTATTTGCTTAGAAATATATTCAAGGCCACAAGGTAGTTTTTGTTTGTTTTACTCCACAGTAACCACTAATGTCTCTTAAGATATTGCTCTGTTTTCTTCTGTAAGTCTGGGAACCCTTCTGGTTCAGGTCTGATGCCTCGCATAGTTGTTTTTAAGCACTCACTGCAGGAGTAAATGATGGAAATTGGGAAAAGAAATGGTTGAAAATATGATAGTGGAAAACAGTTTCCTAATCCAGGAGATAAGTTCTTTATAGAATGAAGAAGGTAGCAAGGCTGAGTAGTGGCTTTCTCTCCAGAAGGATTTTGGAGTTTGTCCATTTATCTTCCTGCTTATTCCCCAGGAGTTTCCAGGGTCTGAAAGTTCTCCTAGGAGAAGTTATGAAATACGAGCCATACAGGAAGCCAATGTGGCTCAAGTGATTGGGCTCTTATCTAATATATTGGGGCTTCCTGGTGATGGAAAATTGGCCCACACCATGAGCTGGCCCACACAGAGTGCTGGCTCATGCAGGCGTGCTGGCCCATGCGGAGAGGTCACGCAACAAGATGGTGCAACAAAAGGAGATATAGAGGAGCAACAATAAGAGATGAAACAAACCAGGGAGCTGAGGTGGTGCATGTGATTGAGCACCTCTCTCCCAGTCCAGAAGGTCCCTGGATCAGTTTCCTGAGCTACCTAAAGAGAAGAAAAGCGGATACAGAAGAACACACAGTGAATGGACACAGAGCACAGAACAGTGAGTGTAAACAATGGGGGTTGGGTGGGGATATATAAACAAACAAACAATCAAATAAATAAATAAGGAAATACAAGCCATAAAGGGGTAGGGGAGAGGGGATGCTGCTACAAAGAAGTGGGACACCCAGGCCAAGTTTGTTCCACTGGAAAACAACTGACAGTAAATCCTGAGGCTGGAATCCTCAGAGAACCCTTAGTTTTTAAAAATTTAAATCATTTAACATTTTCATTCTTGTCTCCATCAGTTTTGCCAGTGATATACAATATCATCCAAAGTAGAGTAGCTGAAAGAAGTTAAAGTATTATGTTTTAGTTTTGAGTCCCTAAAATTCCTGTCCGTGACTTACTTTCTTCCAGGCTCAGCCCAACTTACATGGCAACACTAGAGAAATAGCCTGTGCCCCCACCCAAAATGGCCTGTTCCAGTACTATCCCACTTAAGGCACATGCTTGAGTTCAACTCAGCAAATATTTACCAAATGCTTCCTCAGTGCGAGGTGCTATAGGAAGAACTTTTGTTTAATAGAGTCTTATGTCAAATTTCTGGTCTGAAAAGCTTGCAGCCCAGTAGTGGAAACAGCCTGGAGGCAATCAACCACGATGTAAGGCAGGGGAATTCCTGCCACACACAGGAACACCCACCTGCTGCTCTGGAAGGAATTGCAGCAAAGGGCCTTTTTTACCCTGGCTTCCCAGGTAAGTGCCATCCTGGGAGGCTGGGAGACAACATCCTTAGTCTCTCAGTACCTCTGTTCAGAAGGTACTGAAATCCTGCTATGAAGGTGCAGCCTCAAGAGAACAGTGTCCCTGCTTCCTCAGGGGCTATCTGTTCAGCCTGTCAGCATCCTTTACTGCCCTCGTTCCTCAAAGTCTTTGTCCTCCCATGTCTTAGGTCAAAATAATTGAAAGGGCCTGGGGAAAGGCCAATTACAAACACTTTTACTTGCTTTCTTTATCTGGATTCCTTGCTTCTCCTCTCCATGCTGAATCTCAGCTACTTAGACTCCAAATTCTGAAGTCTATGCTTCATTCTTACGTTCTTTAAGTACATGTAAATTCACTTTCCAGAGCCTTTTTTTCTTTTGGTGGCCCCATTGTGGAAGAGGAGAGAGGGATTGGATTTTGTAAATTTCTGCTTAGTTCGCACAGATTTTCTGAATGATAGTTATTATCTCAATATTGAGAGAGTTATTTGCTTGTGCCATTGTATTTTTAAACTATTTCCATCACTGTGGAAATGGTATATATATGTATGTATATAGGTACATACATGTACGTGTATACACACATATTTTTCCCTGATGCTAAAGATATCTAGGTTGTGGGAGTGCGAGCCACCATTGCTAAGCTGACCTGGCAACAGGCGTGTGCACAGCCTGAAGCCACAGTTCAGGGTGGCTGGAATGGGCGACCACGCCCTCAGCCTGGTACGGGCGAAGCGCCCTCAGCCTACCCGGGCAAGATACATCAATAACGGTCACCTCCCACTATCTCCCGCCTAGCCTAACATCTGGTTGGCTCTCACTTCCCCTTTCCCCTCCCCCATTCCTAACCTCTCCCCCTGCCCTCTGCCTAGCAACTGCTTACAATCACCTATCAGGAAGCAGTAACCGCCCGCACCTATCAAATCTCTCCACGCAGTCCCTAACCCTATAAAGCCATATCCCCTTCCGCAATAAACCAGACTTGCGCACAGACCTGGTCTCCGCAGCTTTCTTCCTCCCCTTGCCGTGTGTCCTCCACACCTGAGAGCCCCTCTGAGGCTGTCTGCCGCAGCCTCAGATGCCGCTGCGGTCTAGCCTGACCCCTCCAGACCCTCCCGTCAGAGTCGGGGTTAAACAAACCCCAGACGCAACTGGCGCCCAATGTGGGGCTCGAACCCATGACCCTGGGATTACGAGTCCCATGCTCTACCGACTGAGCTAGCCGGGTGCCCTTCCTCCCACACTAGGTCTTTGCTGTAGTGTGACTGTGGCTATCATTTTTGCAGAGGCAGCTCAGATCACTTGCACAAAAGCCTGTGAGAGAATGAACAATGCCATCATAAGAGGGGTGGACCAGCAGGTGGCTGAGTGCGTGTTTGAAAGGGCTCAAAAGCAGATGCAACTCCAATTTCAGCTCCTGAAGGTAACCTGCATCCAAAACCAGGGGGTGCACTATGGTGTGGAAGAAGCAGGGACAGAAGCTGGAAGAAACAGTCATTATGTGGGTCCACATAGAGCTGGATGACTTCAGCCAAGTGGGCCTGACATGCCCAGGGGGCAGGAGAGGAGGCCTGCCAGCGCTTGCCATTCTTGCATCACTGCAGTGTGTGCTGGAGTCGGGCTCTCTTCCGGGGCTGTGGCTTCAGAAACACAGTCTCTCCATGTCTCCTTTGCCCTTCCTGTCTAATGAGTCATCCACATTACAATCCTGGTGACACCTGGTCCTGTGTCTAGGACTGGAAATCTCTTAATCAGCTAGTTCATCTCGGCCCCCAGCAGCTCTGAGATGTGGGTAATATTACAGTTCGCATTTCATGGATAAGGGAAACTAGGGCACAGAGTGGTGTATCCACAGGTCCTGCAGCTAATGGCTGAGCTAGGATTTGGGACCAAGTGACCTGGCTTCTGGGTCCCAAGTATAACCAAAATCTCAAGACCAATTTTTTTAAAGCAGGAAATCCCTTATTGACATAAAATTTTAATCATTCAGTAAATGTCAATAAATGATTATAGGTCAATCAGTGATGGTGTATCAACTTAGAATTCATTTTGTCTCCTTCAGGAGACAGTTTCTAACAGCTTCCTCTGAACTAATACTTCTGTCAGGTATGTTTGGACCATCTTGCCTCAGCTCAGGATCTTGGGGCTTGCCTGCCCATCCCCCAAATGATATAAATATAAATTCCTTGTCAGAGTCGAAGCTACTGTTGACATGAGTCTCCAAATTTGTCTGCTCAGACCAGGCTGAGTTGATCATCTCGTCTCTCCCAAACACTCAAGGAGCCTGACTTGCCATTAGTTTAGAATACCTCTGAATCAGCATCCAGTAGCATCCCAAATCTGCCTCTGCCCAATCCCTTCCCCTACTCCCACCACTGTAGCTTTGAAAAACATACTTTTCCTTAATACAAAGCATGTAATTTCCCTTGGAGGAAGCAAAGAGTTACTTCATTTCCCAGTAGCAGTCATTTACCTAATTACCACAATCCACAAGTACATGCAGAAAATAGGCTTAACGCCACAGTGGTCGGTTCCATTGTAGTACATAAAATCGGAACTTCAGGTGCCAAAGAAAACAATTCCTTGAAAAAACAAATTACTATACTGACCATGTGCAATCTATCTTAAACCACAGAGATGTAGGAAGTTAACACTGGGCAAGACCAAAGAGACTTCCTAGTTGTAATTGGCTTGATTAATGCTGAGATGCAAGGGGTTTCACCCATCTTTGCTTTTACACTATTAGTGCCAATGTCAACATGATAAAAAAAGAAAAAAGTCAAATGATAACTTACTCTTCTAAAAATTGTTTTGACCTAGCAGATTCCCTAAAGGAGCTTCAGAGCCTAAAATTTGAGCACTGCTGTCTTAGACAAGTCATTAATCAGGTTATTTAACTGAAAAGAGGTGGTAATAGCTCTACATACCCTGATGCTACTAGGGTTGTCAGGATGTTTAAGTAATATTTTAAAGTGCTAAAGAAAATGGTAATTATAATAATATTTCTGGGCACGACAGAAGTAACATGGTTTAATGGCTTGTTTGTTGGGGGACTTGTGTTCTACTCCCTGTGAGGCCCAGAATTAAGGTGACCTTTGACAATTCCTTAACTTCTCTAAGATTTGATTCCTCATATTCAAAATGAGGGAGATGAACTGGATTATTTCAAAAGTTTTGACCCCTTTAAACAAATAAGATTATAAACCCTTTCCTCTTTGTTTTAATATCTTTATCTAAGTAAACTAAAAATGGATTCAGCCATGGAGGTGGATCTAGGAATTTTATTCCTTTTCATTTTAAACTTAGAAACAAATACAGTTCTATTGCTGTTGGCATAGTTTTGCTTTTCCTATACAAGTTAGGGATGTGGAAGATTCTATCAGCCATAATACAGTCACAGGGTCCAGTTGCCTTAAACAACTACAAATGGACACAAGTTATGGAACAGCAGTTTTCCTACATTGGATAATAGTCAGCACAGGACAGTGAAAGAAGATAGACAAACAAGATGAGCCCTAGAGAGATTTTCTAGGCCATAGCACTGGGAGAGGGGAACCAAATAGAGCCTGGTGCTCTCCCTGAGATGAGCAGAATTCAAAATTTTGGGGAGCCAAGGTGATTAGAATTCACAGGATAGTGTGCCATTGAGGAGAGAGCTGGACAGAGTGAAAGCTCCAGAGATATGAAGGAGTCCCCCTTGAGTGTTTGATAAGTACATGCATGAGAGGAAACAACCATGGATGGGGAACAAACCACCCAAAGGAACAGGCAGAGCAGTCCACACAGCTCATGTGGAACCACACAGCTCAGAGCAGCCCACACAAAGGCCTCTTTACACACACAACATCAAGGAGAGGGCCTCAGTAGAGGAGCCAAAATAGCTCTAGATGTAAGGCCATTGTTGACCCACCTAGTGAGGTTTAAAACATTTGGTGACAGTAGAACACAGACCAGGAGGGGAGAAATGGAAATATATTCTTGTAAGGGTTCAATAGTTGATACTTTATACCAGTTATAAAGTGAGTTAATATTACTCGAATAGACTGTGATAAGTTAAAGATGTATATTATAAGCCCTAGAGTTATAATTAAAAAATCAAATGATATATCTAACAAGTCAATGAAGGAGAGGAGATGCAATATTGGAAAAATACTCAATTCCCCAAAAAGTCATCAAAAGAGGACAAAAGTAATGAAAACCTAAAAGTACAAATAGAAAACAGCCAGATGATCTAAATTCTAAAGACACCAACTAAAAGGCAGAGATGATCAGGTTAGATAAAAAAGCAAGTCCCTTTTATTATATGTTATCTATAAGAAACCCACTTTAAGTAAAAAGATGTGGCTAGAGTAAAAGCCAAAGAATAGAAATGTATATATATATATATATATACTTTGGAATATTAATCTGAAAATTAATATCAGTTGAGGGAGTTGTGGTTAGCAGCACATATAGGAATCCCCTTAATTTTTAATGTAAGGTTTATAAAATCTAAGTATCTTTTAAAAAATAAAAAATATATTTTTAAAAATATCATATGAAATAAGTTTCAGAATAAGAAGATTTACTAGGAGTAAAGAAGACCATTTTATAGTGAAAAAGTGGTTATATCATCAAGAGGACATAATCCTAAATAGTTACATACCAAATAACAATGTTTCAAAATACATGAAGCAAACATTGCTAGAACTAAATGTAAAGTTAGCCAGACTCACGTTGCAGTTGGAAATTTCAGCATCTCCATTTGATGATTAAAAGAACATTTCATGACTCTCAGGATGGGAGTTCAATATTTTCCTGTTTATTGCGTGAGGCACTGCCCACTGATGTAACACAATATGACAAGATGAACATTTACATATTCCACAGACGCCCCCCTGCAGGTGCACCATATCTTTTATACCCCCCACATCCAACACCCTATACCAGTAATCCTCCCCTTCATATTTGCCAAAAGAACATTTCCAAAATTGTAGTTAAACCAGAGACCTGCAAATCTGCAGTTCACCTGCTCCTTCCCCTGTGTTCACTTGATTCAATGAGACTCCTCTCATGGTTGAAGGCAATCTCCTCTGTTAATTGTAAATGTAATCACCCCTAGATGCAATTAACTGATAGCTTCAATCTTCAAAATACTCTAACAAACAGGCCAGTGCTTGCTTGACTGCACAACAGCACAGCATAAGCTAGCCAAGTCCTCACATGAGCTGAACCACCACAGGCAGCTATGCACAGAAGGGGAGGCTGAGGCCCATGGTGGGAAGGAGGGACTTTTCCAAGATGCACAGTGGTTCCTTTAATGGGATTACACTTTTGGCTTCAGAGGGTTTGACCAGCATTCTGACTGCTTCACAGCAGGCTGCTCATGGTTTAACTCTTCCAAGAAGTTGGGGAATTAGAAAAAAATCATTTTTGTCAACTGTCAAGAGTCCAATGGGGGAGGCAGAAGTCTGATCTGGATGCTTCTTCTCAACACTGTCCATTTTTCCCTCAGGAGCCCATGGACATTCCTGTCCATGAGCTGTAGAATGTCCTTCAGTATCCTCGTGATCCGTACCCACCCATTACACATGCTATCCTCCAGACATATGAGATTTCCACATTCCTCCTTCCTCCCACTTCATCAACAATCACTCTATTACATCCCCAACCTGAGCCAGAGAATACTGGAGATTCGAGTCTGAGACTCATGGAGCAGGTGCACTTGCTTTTTTTCTCTATGTTGTGAGTCTCTCTGTGACCATTTTCTCTCCTGGTCTACGGATACATATATGCTCAACTGTCCTGGACCATCCTTCTTCACATTCATGTTTAGCTCTGTGCTCTCAGCACTTGGCCCCACATCTGGCACAGAGATGGTCTGAGGAATATTTCTTGACTGAACAGTTAGTGGAGCATTCTACTCACCATCAAGGATTAGAGAAAGTTGGTTTTCAAGTAATTGACATGCCATTGGGGAGGAAGGGAGGAGAGGTGAGTGAGGTGCAGCCCTCTGTCCAGGGACATCCAGGTTGGAGGGAGAATCCCAACCAAAATAGGGAATCATTACTTCTTTCCTGAAACATGGGGCTGGACATGCTAGGAGCAGCACTGTCTCAGAGTTGCAAGTGACTCTCCATGCCCAGGGTACGTGTGAGTGATTTACAGTGTTGACATTTAAACTGGACCA
Source organism: Dasypus novemcinctus (assembly GCF_030445035.2). Lineage (NCBI taxonomy): Eukaryota > Metazoa > Chordata > Mammalia > Cingulata > Dasypodidae > Dasypus > Dasypus novemcinctus. The sequence continues at coordinate 51,473,725 of NC_080695.1, read as the reverse complement.
GGGAGGGTGAGGAGGAGGTCAGCAGAAAGGAAGGAAAGTCACACTATGGGGGAGAAATGGCCTGAGCAAATGAGCCAGGTAGAAGACTGCAGGTCCTTTGTGTGGTGTGGGGGGAGGTTAGAAGGTGGTGTGTAGTGAGGGACATGCAGGGCTGGATCACTAAGGGCCTTAGGGAACACTGGCTCCCAATGCCCACAGGCTCCCTCCTCATCCTCATGCTGCAGAGCCTCCTTGCCTTGGTGCTCATGGACAGCATGGTACAGCCTGTTATCCACAGCCAGGGCCTGAACATGCTCCAAGCTACAGTGGCTCCCAGGCACTGAGGTCCTATTCCCCATAAAATAGTTAGGAAGGAATATATCTCTAGGGAACTTTCTACCACTTCTTTTTTTTTTTTAATTTTATTTTATTTCCTTAATATCTTTTTTGAAGTTAATATGGAGCCAAGTGTGCCTACAACTGCAAGCAGGAGAATTACATGCATCATCCATGTGGAATCTAAGCCTCCTCTCGATACAGGTATGGAGTGGACATAACCATCCCAGGTTCCACAGGATGGAGGAATAGAGTATGGACTAGAGTGGACTTATTGATATTGTACTATGGAACTAGTGTGATTAGTAATGGAAGAAATTGTAGCACTGATGTGGAGAAAGTGTTCATGGTAGCTGCTGAGGGTAGGGAGAGGGAAGAAGAAATATGTGGGGACATTTTCAGGGCTTGGAGTTTTGCGGGGTGGTACTAAAGGGACAGTTGCTGGACATTGTATGTCCCGCCATGGCCCACTGTGTGGCCTGGGGGAGAGTATAAACTACAGTGTAAACCATTATCCATGTGGTGCATCAGTGTCCAAAATGTATTCATTAAATGCAATGAATGTGCCACAATAATGAAAGAGGTTGTTTATGTGGGAGGAGTGGGGTGATGTGATGGGGATGAGGGTATATGGGGACCTCTTATATTTTTTAAATGTAATATTAAAAAAAAAATAAAGAAAAAACAACAACTTCTTTTTGACCTTGAATTAAAAGTGGAAAATGGCAAAGACGAAAGAGTTGGTATTACTAAAAGTTTCCAAAAAAGAGTTGGGAAGTCATCAGAGGGGTCGGGGTTACTCACGCCTCAGTGAGAACCCAGAGACAGCCAAAGTAAGTACAATCCCAGGTACTGGTTCTCCTGAGGGCTTCAGAGACCCACAGGGCATGGCACATGGCTCTGGAGTTCAGTGCCATGTCAGTGAACCCTACTTTGGAATTTGTATTTCTGAGTGTGATTGGAGTTGGACTAAGATGTGACCTTACTACACATGCCTCTTCTTTCACTTTTACTGAACCGGTGGTTGGTGCTAGGGTTGATGTATACTCAGGAGACTTGAATCTCTGGACTGTCCATGTTGCAGCTGAGTCCTGAGCCTCAGCAGAGTTGGAACTACTACTCTCTGGTTCATTGGACTTAACCCAGGTCAGCTAACAGGGAGTAAAGATGGTCAGTCACCAGGGAACCGAGAGTGCCTACATCTACATCTTCTTTTAAACATAATAGATTTTTCAGCTTTACAGGAAAAATACCAAGAAAGCAGAGTTCCTCTATACCACCCCTACACATGCAGTTTCTCTTAATATTAACTTGCAGGAAATGAACCAATATTGATAAAATTTTTGTAACCAAAGCCCATAGTTCACATGAGGGTTCACTTTTTGTGTGAACAGTTACACGGGTTTTGACAAATGCATCATGCCATGTATCCAGCAATCCATGAGCTTACAGATTAATTGCACTACCCTAATAATGCACCGTGCTCCCCCCAGTCATCCACCCACCCAGCCCCCCAAAACCACAGGAACCACTGATCTCTTTACTGTCGCTATAGTTCTGCTTTTTCCACAGGGTCATGTAGTTGGAAATGCAGAGCTTTGACCCTTTGCAGACTGACTACTTTCATTTAGCAACAGGCCTTGAAGGTTCCTCTATGATTTTTGTGGCTTCACAACACATTTCTTTTTAATGCAGAAATATACCCCATTGTAGGGCTGTGCATTTTGTTTATCTATTAAGTATTATTGGGCATCTTGGTCACTACCAATTTTTAGCAGTTATTAATAATACCACTGTAAACATTCCTGTGCAGGTTTTAGCATGGATATGATTTTCAAATCTTTGAGGAAATTATAACGAGTATGAATGCTGTGTCCTATGGTAAGCCTCTATTCAGCTTTGTAAGAAAATGCCAAACTGGGTTCCAAAGTGACTGAAGTATTTTGCAGCCCCATCAGCAATGAATGAGTGCTCCTTTTGCACCACGTCTTCACCAGTGTTTGTTGCCAGAGTTCTGTATTTCAGCCCATTGACTGGAGTATAGTTTAATGGAATTGTTTAATCTGCATTCCCTTAGTGACACATGATGTTGAACATCTTTTCTTACACACTTACCATCTCTATGCAATCTTTGTTGAAGGGTCTTTTTCTAATGTCATTGTTTTCCTATTATTGAGTTTTAATGGTTCTTTGGATATTTTGGTCTTTGCAACACTTTATAAGTCAGTTTAAAATATTTCAGTAAAGACAAGGGTTCCATGTGGAAACAACTGGCACAGCAGTCATGTGAGATGAAGCAACCCCGGAGCAATCCTGGGGAGGTACAGCCTGGCCTGGCGTATTCTCTGGATTTGGGGATTCAGTGCATGGTTTGGCATGCTGTCTGTGGGCCATTATCACACAAACCCTGTGCTAGTCAGCTTTTGTCACATCTTGATATCAGGCCACAGAGAGAAGAACCTGAGTAGGACATCACATACCGGCACCTAAATTAATCAGCAGGTAAATACTACACTGGGGATGGACAGCAAGAAATGGATCCCTTAAAGGCCTCCCTGGGAACCCAGAGATGGCCCAAGCACAACATCTTTTCCCCCCTGCTCCCCCACTCCTGTGCTGGAGAGCCCTTCTCCCCACAAGTTCAGGAGAATGAGCTCCCAGGAAGGCTGGCCATGGGAGCCTCCAACCATGTGTCCTTGTCTTGCTAACTGGTCACTCCCATCCTCCTAGTGGAGCTCAGCACAAGCTCTCAGGGGCATCATGTCTAGCTTCCTTGGAGCTCCAAAATGTCCATTCCCAGCCCACACTGCATGGGTAGGCACCGTCTTCTCTGGAAGCCCACCCAGTAGCCTGTTGTCAGTGTGGGCACACCAATAATCTGGGCTGTCTTCACTGTCCTGGAACACTGCAGATGCCCAGCTCTGTGGGACAATCTCACATCCCTCCAGACCACTTCATGTCCACAGACAACCCTGTCCAGGTCTTCTTGCCACACCAAAGTCTTTCCGGGTAGCTCTGCCCACAGCCTCTTTGATTGGGCAGAGGCTCACTGAGTTACCCTGGTCTCTCTGTGCTGAAACATCCTGGGACCCCGTGTCTCAGCGAGGCCCAGGATGAGGTGGTTTTTGCTGCAGAGCCTAATCAACAACCCAGACTCATCGAGCCCAGCACATCCACAGAGGGTCACAGGGCCAAATCTTCCTGGGATTTGCTGATGAGCCTGGAGACCTGACTCTGACCCATAAGAATGGCCCCTTGACCAGGCCAGGCTGTCTGCCCTAAGAGAAGGACCAGGCTCAAGAGCAGCTTTCCCTGCCATGTGGGGGAAGGAGCACTGGAGGTTCAGGTGACAGGCAGCACCAGTCCCTCAGGAAACAGCTTACCTGGTGGAGTGTCAGGACGATTTCACAGCCTTGGGGAAAAGAAAATAAACACAAGAAATGTCCTGTACTCTCCATGGTATGAAGGCAGCCTTGGGGACCGAAATGTTAAGAAGCACTTAATCTGGCTACCACATAGAGCTTTCTGTCACTGAGGAAGGTTGGAAAATTGTAATACCTGAGATGTTAATTGAAAGGCCAGATTTTCCCCTGAAAGCAAGTGTGGCCTTCCGTTGACAAGGTCCTCCTTATTGTTTCTTTCAGAGTCTCAGGGCTGGTGGGAGAGGAGTACTCAGTGATCCTGGCCACCAACTTAGGAGGACAAGAAGGCATGAACTGAGACATCTCTTACCATGGCCAATGGTCAGACTGGGCTGGGTGTTAGCATGAAGAAGCAGCACAGGGTCCCGGGGATAAGGTGGGCTCAGCAGGATAGTGGCCTCCAGAAGGAGGGTGGCAGGGGTAGGAACAGATTCCAGGTGGGGAAACACAGGAGCACAGTCATGGGAACAGGGAGGCACAGGAGAGGATTGAGGGGTGAGAGCGATCTGGTGCAGGGGTACAGGGCCTTAGGGTGGTCAGGAGGACCCAGATGCCATGCCCTGAGGCCTAGGATTTCCCTTTTATTTAGAGCCCAAAGCTTACCAAATGCTTTTTTTTATTTTTATTTTTGTCAGGTTCCTGGGATTAAACCCAGGAATTCTTCATGGGGAACAGGTGGTCACCCACTGAGTTATACTCACTCAATGTCTGACTATTTAAAATCCCTTGAGCAGAACATGAAAGGGCCCAGGATGCCAAGAAGAGGGCAGAGGTAAGACTCTGCCCACTTCAGCCATCGCAGAGCATTGAAATTCCAGCATCACTATAGAGCACTGATGCTAAACCAATCCTGTTGTTAACCATTGCAATCCTGCCTTTATAAAGTTAGAAAACTGGGGCTCAGAGTGTTCATACCCTCAGTGTACCACTTCTCAGTGATGAGAACTTGATCAAGTTCCTTTACCTCTCTGTACTTCAGCTTCCTTATTTATATTAAAAGAGGGCAGTACACTCTGGCTTCCAAATTGTTTTGATGATGAAGTTCAAGCACTTTAAAGTTAGTGCCTGACATATCCTAAACTCCCAGTAAGTATCAGTGATTGGTATCTATATTATGATATTTTGTGATGACTTGTGCAGGGTCTGCCTGCCCATCTCTAAGCTGTCAGCTCCATGGAGAAAGAACCCTCTCCAATTTTTTTCCCAATTCTGGGCTGTAACATGGTGGGCCCCTGGCAGGACTAGAGAAATGAGGCAAATGATGGATGAATTGCTTAGCTATAACTTCACTTACTGGTAACAATCATGCTGGAGTGGCCAATAGACCTGAGGTCAGGAGTACTCTTTGTAGTCCCTTCCCTACCACTGTCTTGGATTGAGTTAACCTAAACAAGATCTAAGGCTACCACTGCCACCAAGCCTCCACATTTGCCCTCAGCCAGGGCTGACCAAGCTCCAGCTCCATGTAGGCTCCTCTGCATGGATGCAGGATGGCTCCCAGGACCCGGTCCTGCCATCAGCAGAGGCCTCACTCGGTGTTCTTGCTGCAGGGAATCTAAACATCCCTCCCCAATGGCTTCTGAGCTCCCCAAGGACAGGATCCAGTCCCACTCAGCACTGAATCCCAGTGCCCAGCAGGTGCCTTGTGTACACCAGAGCTAGGAGGGGTTTGAATGGATAAAGCATGACAACCTCTTGGAAGTCCACAGGAAGGAACAACAAGAGGAAAACAACTGTCCATGATTCAAGGGCATGAGTATTCTAATAAATGGACCTGAAATGTTCTATGGGAACTTGGAGGAGGAAACTGTTCATGCTGCCTGTGGAATGCCAGGGAAATTTCCCTAGAAGAGGTGACAAATGAGCTTTGTCCCACTGAATGTGCCAGAGGACATTCCTTATGCCTGATGAATGGAGGACAAGGAGATCCTTCAGCACTGACATTCAGTCTGGAAGTGTGAGGTCTTATTAAGCAAAATAAATACTAAGAAGGAAGCTCATCTCAGTGCTATCGACTTCTCTTTTATCCAGGGTTCCAGACAAGGGCAGACATAGTGGATGAGGACAAGTGTGATGACATTTCAAGGAACCGATCAAATCTCAGGAGGTGGAGAGCCAGGAGTACCTGTTCTTCTGTGTCCCAAGCTGACTCCTCCTGTGTCCAGGATCAGACATGACACTAGGGATGTTGCAGAGACCTTGGGAACCTCCAGGATGCAGGCACCCCTTGAATCACAACTCCTGATCCTCAGAAGCCACCTTTGTCTTATTGTCAGCAATGGTTTTAGGGAGATGCACAGATAAGATCACTTGGAAAACCCATTCACCTATGAGCATGGGTTCAAAAGTCCCTGGGCACCCACTCTTGGTCAAATTCTACGTTGCCCAGGGGGAAATGGAAAGGAGAAATGAGTTTATATGGCTACGAGTCTCTAAAAAAGAGTCTGGAGGCTGTCAGAAGGATTGCCCTTATGCACAACTGAGCAGAGTCTGAGAGACAGATAAAGCAGATACAACCCCCAGATATCGGTTCCTTCGAGGGCTAAAGAGACCCATGGGAGTTATGGTCATGGCCGATGGGGTTAACTACCAGGTCAGATGGCCCCTCTTTGGAGCTGGTGTTTATGTGTGATGAATCTTGACTCAGATGGGATCTCTCTTCATAAGACTTTCATGCTAATGTGCTGGAGGTGCAGTTAGTGTTGGGGTTTAAGATATATTTAGGGGATTTGAATCTCTGGACTGACAATGTGATAGCCAGGTCCTGAGCCTCAACAGACTCCAGCACCTACAATCTGACTTATTGGGCTCACCACACTCAGCTAAGATGGAGTTGAAGGAGGAGAACCACCACACCATGGAGCCTAGAGTGATTACAACTGAAAGTGGGAGGATTGCATCCAGCATCCATGTGGAATCTGAGCCTCCTCTTGACATAGAGGTGCAATGGACACAACCAATCCAATGTCCACATAGAAAAGGTGGCATTGGATTGAGAAAAGTGAACATGATGGCTGATGGGTATGGGGAAAGGCAGGAAGAGATGAGAGGTGGAGGCGTCTTTGGGACATGGAGCTGCCCTGGATGGTGTTTCAGGGGCAATCACTGGACATTGTAAATCCTCACAGGGCCCACTGGATGGAATGGGGGAGAGTATGGGCCATGATGTGGACCATTGACCATGAGGTGCAGAGGTGCCCAAAGATGTACTTGCCAAATGCAATGGATGTGTCATGATGATGGGAAGGAGTGTTGCTGGTGGGGGGGAGAGGTGGGGTGGGGGTGGTAGGGTTGAATGGGACCTCATATATATATATTTTTAATGTAATATTATTACAAAATCAATTAAGAAAAAAGGAAAAAAAAAAAAAAAAAAAAGAAGCAGGGGCCCAGGCAAACTAGTTCTTGTAGCCCTGGGGTAAGAATAGGGCAGATGACAGTGGGACAAGGAGACTGGTGCCTGGCTGTTCTCTTTTTCTCTGTCTCCCATGGACACCAGCTCAGCTCCTCTCACGCCCCACCTTCTCCTCCCTGCCTCACTGTACCTTTTCTCTCTCTTAACTGACTTTCTCACCTTACTTCTTGGCTCCTTCATCTGTTCAGCTTGCAAGCCATGTTTATTAGCCACGCCCTTCCTTTAGGTGCTTAAAAATGTTACATTTCATTGTTTGTATAGTGGAAGTGGTCATTGTTTTTCCCACAACCCTTGAAACATCTGGGGGCATTGGGGACTGACCCCCACCCACATAGACCACTGAATCCACCTCCAGCACACATGCAACTGCTCTTTCTTCCACCGACCATGGAAAACTCCTTTCCTAAGTTACCTTCCCTCCCCTTCTTGGGGACACAGGGTCTTTCTGGGGCCCTTCTGCAAACAACCACCCATCACCCCCAGGAGGCCTTGGTGCCTCCTAGACATGAGCAGTTAAAGTTTGGATAGGCTTTGGCCAGCAGAGTGAGCACTAGGGCCACGCCATCTTGTTTTTTAACCTGTAGGCCAAAGGGCAACCTTGGTGGGGCTCCTGGTTCCAATTAGCTCCCTGATGCCCCCACCTGTTATTTCCTGGCAACTGTGACTTCCTGATGTGGCCACTAGGTTCTTTCATTCTTCCTGGCCTCACAATGACCTGAAATGGCTTTGCTTTTTCAAACATAGGATAGAAGAAGGCATGGTAAAAACAGAAATCATCTACATTAAATTTGGGTTCTTTTAGCCACACTTGCCTGTGAGCCACACTTGTCTATTTCTACGGTGGAAAAGGAAAATGGAGCTTGTGGCTTAGAAGCCCACGTTCCCAAGGCAGCTCCTCTTCTCTCTGCTGAGACTCTGATGTGTCTCTTTCATTCCCTGGGCCTCACATTTCTTCACAAGTAAGATGGGAAAGAAAATGTAGACTTTGGTATTTGCTAGGAATAAGTGGGCTCTCTGGAAACAGCTTTTAAAAAAAGCAATGTGTCAAAGTGAAGGTCTATCCAAATATTTTTCACAGGGTTCATGGGTCAAATGAAAGAAAAGGTTTACAGTAGCTTGAAAATTAAGATAGCAACAGTGCAATGCTTTCTTGAGAGGACAGAGGTTTCTTTAAAATGAATTCTTGGCAAGGCTGGCTCCTTTCTCTGTCCGTTCCCCATGGTCCTATGTGAGTGTGTGTGTAAACTTTCTTGTATTGGGGTGGTAATCAGCATATTTCATCCTAGCCTATCAGAATAGACAAAGACCCTAGACACACTGGGTGTTGTCAAAACAAAACTTGCCCCAGATTTGTGCAACAGGCAAGGATGAATTCATCATTACCACCCTGTTTGGGGAGAGACAGAACAAATTCCACTGAAGCACAGGCCAGCCTGCTCTGTGAGGCTGGGGGTGGGTGAGCAGAAACCCCAGGAAGACTGGATTGGGGGTCACACCTGTGGTGAGGGATTGACTGAGGCTGCTGCCAAGAGTACCCCAGTGTGGAGGGATTTCCTCAGCAGTGATGTGGCCTCCTGGGGTTCTGGAGGCTGGAGGAGAGGAAGAGGCAGGGAAGGAACTGCCTGGTCAGGGGCCTCTCAGCCCAAGGGGAACCTAAAGGCCTGAGTGAGGGGGAGCAGGAAGGAGAAGATCAGGGACCAGTGTGAGATTAAGAAATTTTAGGGCCTGAGAGTACCTTCTTTCCTTTGTTTTTCTGAATTGTGGATGGATTTTCTCTGTAGTCCCACAGCTACAGATTTAGTTTTGAGGTAGTCAGGACAAGGCTGAGAGTGGGCAGAGGCACACAAGGAGCTAGGCAGGCAGCTTGGTCAAGACAAAGAAAACCAGTCCTGGTCGGGGTCCTGAGGCCCCTGCCATGAAGCATGAACCTTTTAGGTGACAGATCATAGGGAGGTCCTGGGGTCCCAAAAAAGGGGCAGGGAGTCTAGGCTGGTGCTTGGGGGACTCAAGGCCATGGTAGTTTACCAACCAGTACAGTAGTGCCTGACAACTGTCACCACCTGCTGTTTCACAAATTCCCACAAAGACATTTTCTTCCCTGTGGCAGACTCACAGAATCAAACAGCTTGCACAGAAGCTCAGGGTAAGGAGAAGTTACTCTTTGAGCTCCACACAAAATAAATGAGGGGAGATGCCATTCCCAGGAGCCAGCCAGGGTGGGGAGTGGGTGGGGACAGATGCAGTCCAGGGTGAAGATCAGAGCCAGGGTCAGAGCCACTCACCTGGCCACTCCCCAATCCTCTAGTCTCTGAAAGCCCCTGAGGCTTTCTTAAGCCCAGGGGTGAATGTGCAGGTGTTTGTCTATTTCACAAGCTGTCCAGGCCCACTCAGGGCAAACTATATTATGGACTTCCAGTATGAACTTCACATCAGTCTTATTGAGATATAATTAACACACCAGGGAAATGGGCATGGCTCAACTGATAGAGTGCCTGCCTACTACATGGGAGGTCCACGGTTCCAACCCAGGGCCTCCTGGCCATATGGTGAGCCGGACCACATGCAGCACTGCTACAAGGAGTGCCATGCCATGCAGGGGTGTCCCCCACATAGGGAACCCCACGATCAAGGAGTGCACCCCATATTGAGCTGCCCCACATGAAGAAAGTGCAGCCCACCCACGAGTGGGGCCACCCACAAGGAGAGCAGACATAGCAAGATGACACAACAAAAAGACAGATTCCCATGCCATTGACAACAAGAGAAGTGGACAAAGAACATGCAGCAAATAGACACAGAGAACAAACAACTGGGGTGAGGGGGGAGAAGGGGAGAGAAATAAATCTTAAAAAAATAATCTGTGATTAATTAAAAAAAAAAAGAGACAGATTCCCAGTGCCGCGGAGAATGCAAGCAGCCTCAGAACACACACGAATGGACACAGAGAGGAGGGGAGGATGAAAGGGGAGAGTAATAAAATAAATCTTTTTTAAAAAATTAACATAACATAACTTTAGCCTTTTAAAGGGCCATTGTCAGAGTATTTAGTGTATTCAGAAGGTTGTAAAACCATAACGACTACCTAATCGCAGAAAAGTTTCAATAATTCCAAGTGAAATCCTGGACCCAAGAGTAATAACTTCCCCCCTACGACCCTCAACCCAGCCCCTAGCAACCACTAATCTATCTTCTCTGTGTGGATTTGCCCAATGTGGAACCTTCATACCAAAGGAATCCTGTAAGTGGCCACTAGTGTCCAGCTTCTTTCACTTACCATTATGTTCTTCAGGCCCCTTCCGTTCCAGCATGTATCTCTACTTCATTATGTCTTATGGCTGAGAATATCCCATTTGATGCATAAACTACGTTCTCTGTAAGCCTTCATCATTTATGGCCATTGGAGTTGTTGGTATTTTCTGGCTATGATGATACCAAATGTTCCAGATTTGACCATAAGACCTTTACCTGAAGACATCTGGGGCATGTAAATGACAGTTGCTGTGTGGGCACCGGGAGGGATACATGAGGTGTGGCTCTGGGAAGCTCACAGCTGCCACTCTGTGCTGTAGCTAGCACCTGTCTCAGGAGCTAGAGCCCCCATCCCAGTTGGCCAGTAAGAGATTCAAAGCCAAACACCTACCGGAAAGCATCAAGCTTTAGAGCAAAAAGTGATTTCCCTGTCCTGGGCATTAAGTGCGGGTTGTCTTTGGACTCAGGGAACCATCAGGCTAAGCATGGGCTTGGGAAGACTGATGATTTAGCCACAGGATCTCAGCTCTATACCAAAACAACCCTGTGACTGGGGCAAGTTGCCACATCTCTGGGCCTGTTTCCTATTCTGTGAAATGGGATGATGCTGCATGATCTCTGAGGTAGTCAGAGCATTTAGCAGGGTGCAGTGGGAGCTGTGTAGGGATTTGTTTGCATCCTGGGGGAAGCCCCCAAAGTAAGCTGACCCTCATTTCCAGCCACCATGTCCCTGAATCCAGTGGTGTCAGCACCATCCACTCCAGTGTCCAGCACAGGTGGAGCCAAGGCTGCAGCAGCAGGGATGCAGCTGACTCGTGTCCTATACATACAGCTGATGCCTCCAGTTCTAAGGTAAAATCCACCTGGACCATGTCTCAGATTCCAAAGATGGCCAGGAATTTAAAGTGAATGCCCACCTCCTCTCCGTGTTGGCCCTCCCCTCACCCTCCCTTCCCTGTGCCTGTTTGCCACCCCCATCCACAAAGGTCTTGATGATTGTTGACTGCTAAAGAACTTCTAGAACTGATAGGAGCTTCTAGAGCAGCCCAGGGCTGCCCTGAGCTTCCAGACCTTCTGCTTATCTTTGTATTCCCCATCACAGAACTCGTCCATAGTCACATCAGCATCTGGAGGAATGCCTTCTTCATCTCCCTCCATCCAATCCAGGGCCATGCAGACCAACCACATGCATGGTTACTCACGCGTGTTCTATAAATGGCAAGGGGGGCCCTGCGGCATTGTCCATGTCAGCCTGTATGAGGACAACGTCAAGTACAAGAGTATCCTGGTGAGCTGGGCATGTGGAAATCCCCTGGGGCCCCTCAGTGGTTCAGGCAGTTGACACATAAGGAAGAGCATGTTCCCTCCCTGCCTTCATGGAGCAGACTTCCTGGTGGATGGTGAAAGACAGACAACCACCTCCAGAGGCAGGAAGAGTGTGAGTTCAATGGCAGTCAGGGCTAAGGATAGTGGACATAGGGGCTGAGGCTGGCACGTGGAGTGAGCACGGCCTGGGAAGAGCTTGCTGAGGTGGCCCCAGAGAGGATCAGGGAGGGGACAGCCCACCAGGCCCAAGGAAGACATGTGCTGGGCAGCCCCTGGATCAGCCAGGAGCCCAGGGCCTGAAGGAACAGGAACCAAGGGGAAGAGGTGGGTCCAAAGAGGTGTGGGTCACATCAGGCCCTGTGACTGCTAGACAGAGCTTGACTTTCTCATGGGGGGAGACAGAGCCACTGAAGGGTCAGAGGAGAACAGGGATAGCAGGTGACTTTTGGCCTCAAAGTGGAGGTTGAGCTGATGCATGCAGATACCAGCCAGTTAGGGCTGCTGCTGTGACCAGCATGGACAACAGCGTCTGCCCCAGGACAGTGGCCATGAAGGTGTGAGCAGGGGTAGATGCTGGATGGGATGTGCATATGGAGCCACGCCTGGCCCCTGCACAGAGACTGGGCCTAAGAGCCTTGTTCCATAACCACCCCGGGTGCTCCTCTCTTGTGGCCAGGAGCAGGGGTAGTTTCACTAAGCTCTCCCTTGTCTGACCCATGTCCTGATCCTGCCTCCAGATTGGCCATCATTTCAAGGTAACTGCATTCTAGACCTTGCTGATCACAATTGCATCCTGGAGCCCAGGGCAGTCCTGCTGACCTGTAGCGTATCATTCAGCCCCTCCTCCTCTCTGACATTTGGGTTCACACTGGATGTGTGCTATTTCCTGGTGTTCACTGCTATCTGGAGGGGTCCTGGAGGGTCAGAGGCATGGCAGGGGAACACCATTTCCCATGATTGGGAGGCAAGAATTGAGAGCGTGAGGGCCAGATTTCACTCCTCAGTTCCCACAGTCTGTTGCATGGTCACTCTTTGGCCCCTGAGTTCTTGGCCTCATTCCATGATCTCTTGTGGGTCCAAGGGAAGAGCATGTGGCCCCTATAGACCCCACCCTGAATAGACTTGGCCCATAGGATTTCTGGCAGCTGCACTGTGAGGGATCAGGCTCCAGGACTCAGGCCCTGAGAGTCTGTCCCTGATCCACCACAGGTGACCAGCCAAGATAGGGCTCTAGCCATGATCAGCAAGGCCCTGGAAGAACACAACCTGCATCAAGACAAGCCCGAAGACTACAATCTGGTGCAAATCATATCAGACAATCGAAGTAAGTCAGGAGGAGTGTTGGAGAGGGTGGTGTTGGAGGGGGTAGGCATGAGCCCTGTCCACAGCCTAAAGATCCGAGGCCCACTGGTTCCAGTATACCTGACAGCAGGGTGAGAAGGCACCCTGTACAAAAACAAGGTGCTGATGGCAGCCCACAGGGCCCACAGCACCTTCTCCCTACCTGCTCTATCTCCCTGTGTACCCTTCCCTGGATGTGACCCAGGCATTGGGAACCTAGATCAAAGGTAACACCATTGAAGTTCCCAAAGAAAGGGCTTTTTGCAAGATGGTGAAGAAGAGGGGCTCAACTTGAAGGGTGTTCTGTGATACTGCACCTCCAAAAGCACCATGACTGATGGACACAAGTGCCAAATATGCACAGACCATCTTGTTATGATAGTGAAAACTAGACAAAGTCTCCTCGATCCCCTTTGGAGGCTTGAGGGAGCCACCTCAGTATTCTAGGAAGTGGGGAAGTGAAAGAATCCAGAATAGCACTGACGCAGAGCCAGACTTCCTGACTCTGAGCCCTTAGATCAGTTAATCACACTCCTGGGCCTGCTCCTTATCCCCATAGGGGAGAGAAAATCCAGCATCGAATGCACACATAGCATGCCTGTGCACAGTAAGGGTAACTTATTCTCAGTGAGCTGATCCTCCTCTCCCAGCCATTAACCCAGGCAAAGTAAAATAACTCCCACCTTTCCTAGAAGGAGGTTCGAAATCCTCTCCCATCTTTCAAATGAGAAATTGCAGCTGGGAGGTGTGAAATAGGGCAGAAGGACCTGTCCTACAGAACAGGAAGACTGAGGACTGGAGCAATTAAGAAAGGAGATGAGTCACCATGTCACTGAAGCCAGAGCATGAACTCCAGCCTGGTGTTTCTTTCTAGCTTGTTCTAGGCCACAAAGACAGTTGGAAAATAGGGTCAAAGTGTAAATACTTTAGGATCCCGCTCAGAAGGCCTGGCTCAGGTGGTCTTTGCTGGGCCTTAGTGTTCTTGTCCTGGGTAGTGCTGGATTTGGTGTATGTGCACTGGGTTCTAGAAAGTCAATTTCAGCCCCTAGATCCTGAGCAGTGCAGCTGGCAGGGCATGGGGGTGAGAGTACATGACCTCATGGCAGCTCCATTCTGAGGATGGCAGTTAGAGTCAGAGTCACTCTTTAATTAAGTGTCCTTCATTGTTAGCTGCACCTCTGCAGAGTCTTTCCTTCAGGCAGGTGTCACTCCCAGGGCTCCTTTATGGTCCTGGAGTTGGAATAGGGAATTAAGGTCCCTGGCTGGGGCCTTCTCTCATGTGGGCACAAGTGTTGGGGTGTCCTGGGGCCTCCAGGGCACAGCTGACCACCCTTCTATCCCACCCCCCAGTGCTGCAGATCCCACACAGTGCAAAAGTTTACTACACTATGGATCCCTCAGCCCATCACCATTTTCTTCTCCTGAAGCAAAACACACCTGTGGATGCCAAGGTGAAGGACAGAGCTATCTCAGCCCTTCTGGGGAGTATGCAGAAGGGACCCAAGTTCCAAAAGGGGAAATTCTAAATGGCCCTGATGTCTGCCAGCTCAGGGTCCCCCTTCCCAGGTCTGCCTGGCCAAGTAGTTTTGCTCACCCCAACCTCAGTGGGCCAGGCCAGGCAGGCACTTCCCTGATATGTCCCTGATCTATGTCTGAAATAACCCACTTTCTCGATAAATAAAAAAGAGCTTCTAGCTCTCTTTATTGAACAGGCCTGTAAGTAAAGAAAATCTGGTAGCAAAATCCTCCTCTCATGTGTAGATTTTGGTCTCTAAATGCTATTTTACATGGAAAGAGAAGAGGGCACCTGGGAGGTATGTGTGAGTCCAGGTCTTGGACAGGAAATGCATGAGAGGTCCCTGACAATTCTTGCATCCTGGAGAGCAAGGAATGGACCCAAACCCACAGGACAGGTTTTCAAAACATGAAAGGAGCCAACTGCAGGGTCTTATGGTGACCCAGGAGCCACCAGGACCATCCCGCTCCTACTATGGCCTGATTCTGTCCTGGCCTCACTGGTCCTTCTCACTGAGCTGCTCCATGGCTGCAAACCAGGCTCCAAATGATTCATGTGGCACAAGGGCCTCATAGCAGCAGCCCGCCTGGAGCTGCTGGAGCTCCTCCACCATCTGGTATTCCTGGGGCCAAGGAAAGGAAGATGTATCATCAAAACCTGGGTGGGCTTGCTGGGTGGGACGGGGTCCAGGGGCTGGTTTTAGTCCTGTGGATCCCCCACCTCTTCACTCCCTTCCAGGCTCTGCCTGCCCTCAGGGCTGACTTCACACAGCTCATCCTCCTAGAAGTTGTTCTTCATCCCATGCACAACCCCACCCACTATCCCCCTCAATTTCAGAGGAAGCTATGAGCAGCCCTGGGGGGTCCTGCCCAGGAGGGTCTCTGTTTATTACCCTGACCCCACCCCAGCCCCACCCCTGTAGTGATGGCCACAGCTACTCACCTTCCTTTTTTTTTCGAAATTGATCTTCCTTCCCTGGAAGGCAGAGAATTTGCATTCATCATAAAGGGGCTCCTAGCCATTGCCAAGCCCATTGCCCCTCTGCCCCTGTCATGCTTTACTACTGCAGGTTCAACATGCACTGGGCAGCCCAGACCACAGATGGACTCAGGCAAGCCCCTCGCTTCCTTTAGTGGGGACTGGGAGTGGTGACAGAGACCTTCCAGTCCAAGTTGTGATGAACCAATGGAGAGAAGGCCCCTTGGACCAGCCTCCATCTACTCTTCTGTAAGAAGTTCATGGCACCCCAGCTCCCAGGGCATCTGTGAGGCTCCCAGGAGACATGATGTGCTCACTGCTGAGAGCTCAGGGCTCACAGAAGGACCTGTCCACCCAAGCCTCAGGGCCCCTTTCCCACCCTACCCTGGCCCCCGAACAACTCACATCCAGATACTCTGGCATGGCATACTCCAAAAGCAAAAATTCTGTGAGGAAAGTTCTCAGGCATGGGACCACACCTTGGATGTCACCCTGTGGCATTGGATAGGGTGGGGATGAGCACAGGCTCTCAGGTGCCCCCAAGACACCACTTGGGAAACTCCTCAGTCTCAGACTCCAGGGACCACCCAGCCTTCCTCTAGGACACTTTGCTGTAACCCTTAAGTTCCCCTTAAAGTCTCCAAAGACCCCAAATTTCTCTGAAGCCACCTCCCAGGACTGACTTTTCTTCAGTAACCATGTGTACCCCTCCCCTCCTCCAGCCACCCTGAGTCAGCTCCTCAAGGTTCTTGCTCTGACTGGCTGCAAGGAGACCCACAGGATTCCCACAGCTCACCGTCCTAAGGCCAGGAGAAGGGACATTGAAGGGAGGCTTTCCAGGCTCAGTGGACTGGAGGGGCAGGCGTGAGAAGGACCCCCATCCTGATTTGGAGGCCACCTCACCCCAACTCCTTTGGCTTCAGGCACACTCACCCTCTCTTGCTGCTGATGCTGCCTCTGGACTATTTGGGGATTTGCCTCCAGGGTGGAGAATTTAGAGATGGACCTCTGCCAGGGTGGAGAATGAGGTCAGTGAGGCCCTCCCCCTCACCCATTGTCCCGTGGGTCTTGAGCACCTGGGAATAGTGGACTGAGGGAAATCTGCTGCCACCACATGCACAATGTCCCCAGCATGACCTTGTGCATGAGGACTGCTCTCTTGAGCCCGTTTTTTCATCCGTGGTGTGAGGACACAGCACTGAGTCCTAAAATGATCCCCTCCCCCTGCCCATGAGCCAAACATCCTTCTTCATCTTCTTCCAGAATAGGCCAGGCTGGATGTTTTCACAGAAACTTTCAGTGAAAAACTAACCACCCCACCTCCTGAGCCCTGACCCCAGCCTCCTCTTTACCTTGATGATCAGCTCACTGCCATGGGAGAGGTTGTGCTCCTTCCAGTAAATCTCTGACAGAGTCAGAAAGAGGCAGAAGCTGTCCCTGGGGGAGGGCAAGAAGGAAGGAAAAGGTGGGAGTGGGGGGGAGGGAGTAAGGGCTGAACCACCTTCTTTTAGCTGCTTGGGACTCGGGCTGCCTGGCTGGGTGGTGTTGAAACTTTGTAAATCTGAGCACAGCAGGACAGTGTGGACTAGTGAGCTGAGCTCTCATGTGTGCACAGCAGGGACTCCCATCCCTTTCCATGAGCAGCTCTTTTTGCACATGCTTTTTTCATTTGGACAGAGTGTGTTGCTGAGAAGCAAACACTTAACATGCTCCCATTTGGCTCCACTCCATAAGGGACGGAGGAGGGAAGTGGTGTTGAGGCAAAACAGCTCACCTCAGGTGATATGGAGACCTAGAGCTACAATCTTTCTGGCCCTACCCAGGAGCTGCTGCCTCCCAGACTCCCTAAGTGGCAATTTCCCCAGGTCCCTCGCCCAATCTTATGTCCCCTAGAGAGAGGCCTGCCCACCTGGAAACTTCCTCCCATGTCTTCAATAGACAGAGGAGTGGATAGCTCTGGAGACCAGAGATGACGGCATAGAAGGACGATTGGTTATGGAGGATTCGGCACTCCTGGGAGGGAGACAGATTCACCATGAGAGTGGGTGTGGGTGTCCCCCTGCTCCAGCTTCAGCTCCCACAGCTGATATCCACTCCCAGGATGAGAGAGACACTGACGGAGGCCCTGAGGCACATCATGGACACAGAGTGACACCCACAGTCGTCCTGAAGGGGTAGCCTTGTTTGGAAGGGAGGATAGTGCAGGACTGTGCTACAGGCCAGGAGGGCCTGTGGTCCTGAGAGCCAATAAGTATAAAGTGGGGTTTCAGGACACCAGAGAGAGCCCCTTGAACATACCCTGGCCACCTCGATCCAGTGCTCCACCACCCTGGCCCTGGCTGGGTCCTTCATGCTCTGGTTCCCGATGCAGGTGGACATGACACAGTTTATCACCCGGTTGAAATGGGTGATGGTGGCATGGACGGTGGGCGCCATTTCTTCTTTGCAGTTTTTGTTACGCTGGGACCAGATGGAGCCCAGGCAGTGATAGGGCACCACCTTCTTGAAGAGATCCTGGGGAGGAGGGGATGTCAGGAACCATGCCAAGCTCAGATGCCCTAGGCCCTCCTGACCTAGGCCAGGGTCCAGTGGTCTCAGGTGGGGCTTGGCAGGCTGAGGACAGGGTGTGTTCATTGTTCCCTGAGGGGACCTAGCACTCTAGAGTCCTCAGCCCCAAGGCCTGCAGGGGAGAGAGCTCCATTTTCAAGTCCATCTCACAGCCCCCAGCCCCCAAGGTGCCTCAGACTTCCACAGGCCCAGGTAGCACCATCAACCCTCATTATAATGCATCCTCGGATGCCATGTTGTCGGGTGCATGGTCCCTGCCTAAGGACCCAGTACACACAAGGGCCTATCTAGTGTCAATGTGATGGAGAGCACCAGCACTGTGTGGGACCCCATGGGGTTGGCTGCACCACAGTGAGCTCCTTCAGGCCTCCATGATGAAGCCCCCTCAGGCTTTCTATTTCTTTGCTCTCATGTCATGTTCCCAGTCAGTGCATGAGGCAGAGATGGCTACTGCCCAATAGCTACTCTCCAGAGGAGTGAAGCATGGGCTTAGGGAGTAGTAAACTTGCCCAGGTTGAAATTCTGGGAGTGGAGTCAGTGTTTGAACCCAGATCCTAAGATTCTGATTCAGGGGTGGTAAGGTGGGCAGCAGTTCCCAGAAGGAAGAGCCTCCCAGCCCCACCCTATCATGTCCAGCTGCTCACCACATCCATTCGGGTCAGCTGCTGTGCCACCAGCTCCGGAGGGAAAGCCAGGAGGTTAGCAATCTCCTCACTCAGCCTGATTTCCAAAGGCAAAGTACAAGAGCAGGAAGGTTCTGGGGGTGTGGCCTGCCCCAGTACTGGGTCGAGCCTTGGCACTGGCTCTGGTGGTGGTGCCAGACTTGCCTCCCCCTCAAGAGCCATTGCTGCTGAAGGCAAGTTAAGAGGCTGTGGTTCCATAAAGGGCACTGACTTGAAATGTGTAGGCGACTCTGGAGGTGGCGGTGGGAGTGCCTCCAGCTCAGGAACTGGTGATAGAGATGGTGATGTGACTTCTTCCAGCATGGCTGCAGGTGCAACATCTGAGGATGGAGCTGGCTCTACTATCAGAGTCGGCATTGATGGTACCTCCACAGGTGTCACAGGCCCTAGCACTGTGGGTAGAAGTGGTGGTGGTGCTAGAGCCACCTTCAGCTCCGGAGCTGGTGCTACATCACCTAATGCTTCAGGCTCTATTTGTTGTCCAAGCACTGGGACAAACTCAGGAGCTGGCAGCAGAGGTGGAGATGGAGCTTCTTCAGGCTCTGGAAGTGCCCCTGTGACTGCCACAGGTGGTGGAACTGGCAGTGGATGTTGTCCTGGAGGCATTTGCTGCTCTGGGGCTGACAAATGAGCTGCAGAAGAGGTAAGTTCCAAACCGTGAATTTCTTTAAGGGTCTTTAAGCTCCCACTTGAAGCTCCCACTATCTTTTGGGGAAGATCCAGTCCCCAAAACTGTTCCCAGACATCAGGGCTCCTCTTTGTTCCTGACCTGGTGGCAACCCCTGGTAGTCCCTGCCTATGGATCCATTCCTGGTCCTCACCCCACAAGCTCACATGCTCCCATCCTGAGGCGCCCTCACCCTTTGGCTCAGCCTCAATGGGCTCCAGATGGTTCCTCCCTGACAGTAGAGCTATGGCTCGGCACTCCAGGGCAGAGCCAGGAAGATACACCTGGGCGTAGCCCACCAGCAGCTTGAGGCAGGGTGAGCCTGTAGGTTCTGTGAAATCCTCAGCATACCGGTCCATCCAGGTGCCCAGCAGCGAGGAGACGGTGCTGAGGACAGGAGGGGGCAGCAGAGTCAGACACGGGCCTTTCCTTCCACACTGCCCAGGGACCCTCCCGTTGGAAAATCAGGTCCATAAGGACAGGAGAGGTTTTGACTGGTCTCTCCATAGCCGGGCATGGACACATAGTGGGAGCTTCTTCAATATGTCAGTGATAAGGGAAGAAGATCTGTCCTCCTCCCCCGGGCCCTCGTGGCCCTCCCCCCAGGCAACTTCTGCCCTGCACAGCTGCCTCATCCTCTGCCATGCATCGTGTGTGTCTCTTCTTCCCACTGACACTGACCTCCCAAATTTCAGCTGTGCAGCCACCCTGCCATCCATGCAGGCAGACAGGAGTGAGGTCAGGGCAGCTTTGGAGCTGGCTGCTCACCACCTCCTATTGTGGGTCTGCACAAGGTGGTGTTTGGGCTCCTGGGGTGTGATTGGGCTGTGCTGGCCAAGTGTCCTCTGCAGCCAGTGCCCCAGGACCCCACCCACAGCTTCCCTTGACGCCTTTCCAAGTGGAGGGGGAAGCCCTCTGGACTCTACTCTCAAGGGAGCTCATAAGATGGGTGGGGCTTTGTGTTCTGCCCAGTCCTTCCCTACCACCTGTCCCCCAAACTCCAACACTAGTCTCTGGAGAGGAGAGCCCCTTACCCTCCCCACCAAGTGCACTTACTTTCTCATTTCCAGGCCTCCTCCTTGCCTGTCTCTGCCACGGAGGCTCCGTCCATATCTAGGGGAGACGTGGCATGTCACGGCTGACTCTCTTTGAGAATACCCCTGCTTAAGGTGACACCTGTTACAGCCTGCAGCCCCAACTCCAATGGAACCCAGAAGGGCATGGACTTTGGCTGGCTTTGTTCACTGCGTGAAGCTGCCTAAGGAAGTGCCTGTACCTAGTAGACGCTTGATGTATATACTTGATGAAGAAGTGCCCTAAGTGGCACCTTCTCAGGCATAGGGTGGGCCTGGACCCCTCTGACAGGCTACACTGGTCCCTCCTCTTACCCACCAAGGTCAGAGGCCCAAAAGGGACCTCAAACTCCCTTAGTAAAGAGGAAACTCAGGGTCAGTAAGGGGGGGAGCCTGAGAGCCTCTTTACTGGGAGGAGGAAAACCCTGTTAAGGAACAATCCTGCCCCTCCAGCCTCCCTGCCCAGGGAGCCAGGCTCAGAGAAGCACTTTCCATGCATCCTCACTCTTAGTCCTTACAATCAACCCTGCAGATAGGTACCCTGACCCCCCTCCTGTCCAAGGAGGAAACTGAGGCCGGTGGGTGAAATGACACTTCTGAGACACAAGTAAGTTGGGGGCAGAGCAGTCAAGGCAGCAGGGACGGGGCGGGCACTCACCTTCTGAACAACAGGTGCAGGACCTGCTCGGTGGTGGTGAACACGCGGTATGTCCCCAGGAAGGTCTTGACAAAGACAAGGTCCCCCTCCTGGAAGGCGGGCACCAGGTGCTCGGCCAGGTTCTCCCACGGGCCTGCCTTGACCATGCGCACCATGCGGTGCTCCTCCCTCGAGCGGGCCCAGACATTCATCCTCTAGGGTGGGAAGAAGAGTCACATGTGCTGAGGGGCAGAGCTGGGGACCCCCGGGTGGGGCTGGGGCTCTGGGCAGTCCTGCTGTATCCAAGCCCTCAGCGCCTTGAGGCCAGGGTCACGTGCATGCCTCCAGCAGAGAAAGGTCCTCGGCCTCCTTTTGATTTGGAGGTGAGGAGGTAATTGAAAGGTGAGACTCCAGACCTGGCAAAGGACAAGGGCCTGGGTGTCCCTGGGGGAGAAACCCCACTGCAGGGCCGAGGAGCTGAACTGACACCTCAGGGTCCGGCAGACCCACCTGGTCAGTAAACGACTTCCTCCACTGCTCATGGGGCCAAAGCCACAACATGATGCCATTTGCCACCCAGAACTAAGACCAGGAAACTAAAGGAAAATGCAAAGAGACAATTCCATATGGGCTGCAGGGATGCTGCCACCCACAGAGACAGCCAGTGGTGATGGAACTGCTCCAGCCTTAGGCAGTTCCTGTGTCGCTCACTGGTGGTGAAAGGGCTGTGTGTCCTCTACCCACCCTGCCCATTCCAAAGAGCCTCTACTGGGGTGGGGGGAGGGAATATTGCTTAGGACCCATGGTTGGTGCCCAGGTCACCAGTGCTGAAAGGGAAAAGGAAAGGAATGTTCCAGGTCCAGCAGCACTTAAGGCCAAACCGCTGCTCTAAGCCTCCTCGCTTCTGGAATATTGGCAGCCAAGTCAGGCCTCAGCTCCTGACCTGAGAAGGGCAAGAGGATGGTCATGGGAGATGGCAAGAACCCTCCTAAGGAGAGGAGCTGTGTGGCTTGGGGCAGGTGTGGGAGGACAGTCATGAAGACTGCTGCCCGGGGACACGGGGCCAAGGAGTGGAAACAGAAATACAGCAGCCAAATGCACACAGATCTGACGTGGGCCCACCCTGCAGCCCACCCTGCAGGGAAATCCCTGCTAAGGCCTCCTTTCTGAGGTTCTTAAACTTTTGAGGTGACCTCCCCCTGGTCCATGGAATGGCAGTGTGGTGGGGAGTTGTGGGGCCCCAGGTTCCTTGGGAAGTGGGCTATTGGGCACATCAGGGGAGAAAGCCCTGGGAGAGAAAGTGGGGAGTGCCAGATGGGATATAGGCTCTGGGGACCCCCCCACCCTGCTGTTTCATACCCCATTGATCCCTACTCCCACCTGGTACCAGCGCTGGCCCTGGCCAGGGCCTCGACGGACCTGCACCTTCTCTATGTAGACGGCGTAGACGAGCCCCTCCTCCAGCTGTTCCCCTACCATCTGCATGCAGTTCTGCAAACACAGTGCCCAGGAGGTGGGACAAGAGGGTCAGTGAGAGGCCTTCCCCAAACCACAGGGGATGAAGCACTTCTTTGGAGCCAAGATCCAGGTCAGGCCCAAATGGGGGTCACCCTTTCCCTGCAGCCCCATTGGAGAGGAGATGACAGTTCAGGGCTCAGGATTAACACTGGTCCACAGGAGAGCCACCCTCAAGACACACCTTCCCACCCTTCCAGCCATGGCCTGGCAGGTGACAGGGAAGGACCTACTGGGTTCCCATCCCTGACAGCCTGCTGCTTCCCAGGGTGGCCCCTGCTTATGCCTCCCCCACACGGGGTGGTGGATGGGACATGGGGCTGCCAAGGCAGGAGCTCAGTAGTGGCAGGTGCTCAGTTGGCTGTTCCTAGGTCACCCCATGTTACCTTTGGGGACCTCCTGGTCAGTGGCCTGGGGCTTTGTGGCTGAGGCCTGAACCAATTTCGAAAGCCACCGGAAGAGGACTCATTCCTACTTTGGTTGAGGCCTGAGCCTCGGGGTCTGCGAACGCAGCAGGAGAACATCCTGCTCTCTCGAGCGTCTCCTGCCAAGTGAGCTGGGAAGGGGCTGCCTCTGGCATCTGGGGCCTGGTTACCAGGGTTCCAAGTTCTGTTGGGTCTGTGACAAAGGCAGTGAGGTCACCTCCTTCAGTCCCCTTCCCAGTGCCCTCTCAGGACTAAAAACTCCACAAAACTCCCTCTGCATGTCTGTCTGTCTATCCCCCTCACCCAAATCATCTTGTTAAGTGGTCAAAGTTCTGCCCACACGTCCCTCCCCACAGCTTCCTGGAAGGCCGGTGTTCAGCTCGGGCCCGGCTAGGAGGAGACGCACCTGGGTGCGGACCTGACTCCCTTTTCTTTTCAGTTTTGTGACACCACACTAGTTTCTGAGGCTTCCCAACTCTCCTGCCCAATACACTGGGAATCATTCTAGCATCTGCTTCCTGGGCATGGCCAAGTCAATGTGGGGCAAACACTGCAAACCCCATAGTCTTGTGTAACAGATTGAATTCACAGATATAGACATGGAATAAACAGGAAGGTGATGGAGGTAACATTGAATATAACTCAAATCAGCCCTGGGCAGGGCTGTGGGATCTTCATAAACTCACTCCCACTCCTGGATTGCTGTCTCAGTCTTGTCCCACTGTCATCTGCTCTATTCTTACCCCAGGGCTCCAAGAACTAGTTTGCCTGGGCCCCTGCTTCTTGAACCAAATTACTGAGCAACACAGAACTTGGCCAAGAATGGGTGCCCACAGACTGTTTGAACCCATGTCCATAGGTGCATGTGATTTCCAAGTGATCTTATCTGTGCATCTCCCAAAAATCATTGCTGACAATAAGACAAGGGTGACTTCTGAGGTTCAGGAGTGGTGATTCAAGGGATGCCTGCATCCTGGAGGTTCCCAGGGTCTCTGCAACATCCCTAGTGTCATGTCTGATCCTGGACACAGGAGGAGTCAGCTTGGGACACAGAAGAACAGGTACTCCTGGCTCTCCACCTCCTGAGATTTGATCAGTTCCTTGAAATGTCATCACACTTGTCCTCATCCACTACATCTGCCCTTGGCTGGATCCCTGGATGAAAGAGAAGTCAATGGCACTGAGATGAGCTTCCTCCTTGGTATGTGTCTTGCCTAATAAGATCTCAAACTTCCAGAGTCACTGAATGTCAGTGCTGAAGGATCACCTTGTCTACCATCCATCAGGCATAAGTTGTGCCCTCTGCCACATCATATAGAACAAAGCTCATTTGTCACCTTTTCTAAGAAGTCTTCCCTGGCATTCCCCAGGCAGATGAATAGTTCCCTCCTCCAAGTTTCCATAGAACATTTCAGGTCCATTTATTATAATACTCATGCCCTTAAATCACAGCCAGCTCTTTTCCTCTTCTCACTCCTTCTTGTGGACTTCCAAGGGGTAGACATGCTTTATACATTCGAACCCCGCCTAGCCCTTTTGTGCACAAGGCACACACTGGGCACTGGGATTCAGTGCTGAGTGGGACTGGATCCTGCCCTTGGGGAGCTCAGAAGCCATTGGGGAGAGGTGTTTAAGATGATTGTTGCAAGAACACCAAGTGAGGCCACTGATGGTGGCAGGGCCAAGTCTTCAGAAGCCATCCTACATCCAAGCAGTGGCGCGTACATGGAGCTGGAGCTTGGTCAGGCTTGGCTGAAGGCAAATGCGGAGGATTGGTGACAGTGGTAGCCTTAGATCTTGTTTAGATTAAATCGATCCAAGATAGTGGTAGGGAAGGGACTAGAACCAAGTGCTTCTGACTTCAGGTCTATTGGCCCCTCCGCCATGATTGTTATCAGTAAGTGAAGTTATGGCTAAGCAACTCATCCATCATTGCCTCATTTCTTTAGTCCTTCCAGGGGACCACCATGTTATAACCCAGAGATGGGGAGAAAAATTGGAGAAGGTTCTTTCTCCATGGAGCTGACAGCTTAGAGATGGGCAGGCAGACCCTGCACAAGTCATCACAAAATATCACAATACAGATACCAATCACTGATACTTATTGCAAGTTTAGGATACGTCAGGCACTAACTTTAGAGTGCTTGAACTTCCTTCATCCTCAAAACAATTTGAAAGCCAGAGTGTATTGCCCTCTTTTAATATAAATAAAGAAGCTGAAGTACAGAGAGCTAAAAGAACTTGACCAAGTTCTCACCACTAAAAAGTGGTATGTTGAGGGTTTGAACACTCTGAGCACCAGTTTTCTAACTTTATAAAGGCAGGATTATAATGGTTAACAAAGGACTAGTTTACCATCAGTGCTCAATAAAGATGCTGGAATTTCAATGCTCTGTGATGGCTGAAGTGGGCAGAGTCTTACCTCTGCCCTGCTCTTGGCATCCGGGGCCCTTTCATGGGCTGCTCGAGGGATTTTGAAAAGTCAAACATTGAGTGAGTGTAGCTCAGTGGGTGACCACCTAATTCCCATGAAGAGGTCCTGGTTTCAATCCCAGGAACCTGCCAAAAAAAAAAAAAAAAAAAAAGCATTTGGTAAGTGTTGGGCTCTCTACATAAAAGGCAAATCCTAGGCCTCAGGGCCTGGCAGCTGGGTCCTGCTAACCAACCCCAGGCCCTGCACCCTGACACCAGATGGCTCTCACCCCTCAGTCCTCTCCTGGGCCCCCCTGTTCCCATGACTGTGCTCCTGTAGCTCCCCACCTGGAATGTGCTCCCACCCATCCTGGCTTCCCTCTGGAGGCCACTATCCCACCGAGCCTGCCTCATCCCCGAGAACCTGTGCTGCTGCTTCGTGCTCACACCCAGCCCAGTCTGACCATTGGCCATGGGGAGATATGGCTCGGTTCATGCCTTTTTGTCCTCCCAAGTTGGTGGCCAGGATCACAGATTACTCCTCTCCTACCAGCCCTGAGACTTTGAAAGGAGCAGTAAGGAGGACCTTGTCAATGGAAGCCCACACTTACTTTCAGGGGAAATCTGTCCTGACAGTTAAGATCTCAGGCATTACAATGCCAACCTTCCTCAGTGACAGAAAGCTCTATCTGGTAGCCAGACCAAGTGCTTCTTAACATTTCAGTCCCCTAGGCTGCCTTCACACCATGAAGAGTACAGGCCATTTCTTGAGTTTATTTTGTTTTCCCCAAGGCTGTGAAACCATCCTGACACTCCACCAGGTAAGCTGTATCCTGAGGGACAGGCACTGCCTGCCACCTGAACCTCCCATGCTACTGCTCCTCACATGGCAGGGAAAGCTGCTCTTGAGCATGGTCCTTCTCTCAGGCCAGACAGCCTGGTCTGGTCAAGGAGCCCTTCTCAGGGGTCAGAGTCAGGTCTTCAGGCTCATCAGCAAAACCCAGAGAGATCTGGACCTGTGACCCTCTGTGGATGTGCTGGGCTCGATGAGTCTGGGTAGTTGATTAGTATCTGCAGCAAAAGCCTCCTCATCCTGGGCCTTGCAGAGACACGGGGTCCCAGAATATGTCAGTACAGAGAGACCAGGGTAACACAGTGAGCCTCTGCCCAATCAAAGAGGCTGTGGTCAGAGCTACCCAGAAAGACTTTGGTGTGGCAGGAGGACCTGGACAGGGTTGTCTGGGGACATGAGGGGTCCCCAGGGATGTGAGATTGACCCACAGAACTGGGCATCTGCTGTGTTCCAGGACAGTGATGAAGACAGCCCAGATTGGTGGTGTGCCCACTCTCTGACAACAGGCTCCTGGGTGGGCTACCAGGAGATGAGGGTGCCTATGCATGTAGTGTGGGCTGGGGCTGGACATTCAGGAGCCCGAAGGGAGCTAGAGGTGATGCCATGGATGGAGAGCTTGTGCTGAGCTCCACTAGGAGGGTGCCTCGCATGGGGCCTGTTCCAGCAGCTGGGACTCAGGCAAATGGAGAGGGAGGACTCGGCCAGCAGATGGGAGCAGCCAGTTACCAGGACAAGGACACATGGTCTGGAGGCTCCCATGGCCAGCCTGTCTGGGTGCTCATTCTCCTGAGCTCATGGGGAGAAGGGTTCCCCAGCACAGGTGTGGGAGAGCAGGGACACAAAGGTAGTGAACCTCGGCCACGTCAGTGTCCCTGCTGTCCAATCCCAGTGTAGCATCAAACATGAAAAAATATCTGCTGATTAATTTAGGCACCAGTGTGTGATGTCCCACTCAGGTTCCTCTCTGTGGCCTGTCATCAGGATGTGACAAAAGCTGACTAGCACAGAGTTGGTGTGATAGTGTTCCACAGAGAGCATGCCAACCTGTGCACTGAACCCCAAAATCCAGAGAGTGTGTCAGACAAGGCTTTACCTTCCCAGCATTGCTCTGGGATTGCTTCATCCGACATGACTGCAGTGCCAGATGTTGCCATGTGGGACCCTTGTCTTTACTGAAATATTTGATACAGACGTATAAATAGCTCCAAAGACCAAAATATCCAAAGAACCCTTAAAACTCAATAATAGGAAAACATTGAAATTAGAAAACAGCAAAAATGAAACAGACCCTTCAACAAAGAAGGTATGTAGATGGTAAATGTGTAAGAAAAGATGTTTAACATCATAAATCACTAAGGGCTTGCAGATTCAAGCAGTTCGATTCCAATATATACTCCAGGCGATGGGGTGAAATCCAGAACTCCAACAACAAATTCTTGTGAAGATGTGGTGATACATGAGTAATCATTCGTTGCTGGTAGGGATGCAAAATGGTTCAGTCACTTTGGAATACAGTTTGGAAGTTTCTTATGAAGCTGGGTAGAGGTTTACCATGGGACCCAGCATTCACACTCCAAGCTATTCCCTCAAAGAGTTGAAAATCATGTCCATGACAAAACCTGCACAGGAATGTTTACAGTGGCTTTATTTATTACTGCCAAAAAGTGGAAGTGACCAAGATGCCCAATCATAGTAAATGGATAAGCAAACTACACAGCCCTACAATGGCATGTATTTCAGCATTAAAAAGATTGTTGCTATGGGGGAAGGAGGGGGGTGAGAAGGGTGGGGGGTGTATGGGGACCTCATATTTTTTTAAAGTAATATTAAAAAAAATAAATAAAGACACATACACACACACAAAAGAAATGAGGTATCGAGCCACAAAAATCATGGAGGAACCTTCAAGGCCTGTTGCTAAATGCAAGTAGTTAGTGTGCAAAGGCTCAGTTCTGTGTGATTCCAACTACATGACCCTGTGGAAAAAGCAGAACTATAGAGACAGTAAAGAGATCAGTGGTTCCTGTGGTTTTGGGGGGCTGGGTGGGTGGGATGACTGGGGGAGCACAGTGCATTATTAGGGCAGTACAATTATTCTGTAGGATCATGGATTGCTGGATACATGGCATGATGCATTTGTCAAAACCCGTGACTGTTCACACAAAGAGTGAACCCTCATGTGAACTATGGGTTTTGATTACAAAAATTGTATCAATATTGGTCTATTTCTTGCAAGGAGAAGCCACATGTGTAGGAATGTATTCTCTCTATTTTTTTCTAAAGCTGAAAAGTCTATTATGTTTAAAAGAAGAGTAGAAAGATTTCTAGAGAGATATTCCTTCCCATCAATGTATGGGGACTTGGAGCTCATAGTGCCTGGGAGCCACCATAGCTTGGAGCATGTCCAGGTCCTGGCTGTGGATGATGGACTGTACCAGGCTGTCCATGAGCACCAGGGCAAGGAGGCTCTGCAGCCTGAGGATGAGGAGGGAGCCTATGGGCAGGAGGAGCCAGTGCTCACTAAGGCCCTTAGTGATCCAGCCCTGCATGCCCCTCCCTGCAGACCACCCTGTAACTTCCCACCACACAAAGGACTTGAAGTCTCCTGCCTGGCACATTTGCACATGCCATTTCTCCCAACTGGCATGACCTCCACTTCCGGCCTCCTGAACTTCTCACCCTCACTGCTCCTGGTCAATTTACAACTCCTGTAATGCACTTGTACCAGCCCTGGGCACGGAGAGTCACTTGCACCTCTGAGTCAGTGCTGCTCTTAGCATGCACAGTCCCATGGTTCAGGACAGAAGTAAAGATTCCCTATTTCATTGTGGGGTTCTCCCTCCAACCTGGATGTCCCTGGACAGTAGGGACTAGGGCTGCCCCTGGCTCACCTGTCCTCCTTTCCTCTCCACTGGCATGTCAACTAGTTGAAAGCCAACTTTCCCTTACCCTTAATGGTAAGTAGAATGATCCAATAATTGTTCAGTCAAGAAATATTCCTCAGACCAGCTCTGTGCCAGATGTAGTGCCAGGTGCTGAGAACACAGAGCTCAACATGAAGGTCAAGAAGGAGCAATCCATGGATGGTCCAGGACAGATGAGCATATATTTATCCTTAGACTAGCAGAGAAAGTGTTACACAGGGACTTACAACATAGAGGAAAAGGGCCAGGGCACATGCTCCTTGAGTCTCAGACTTGAATCTCCAGTTTTCTCTGGCTCAGGTTGGGGATGTAATAGAATGATTGTTGATGAATGGGAGGAAGGAGGAATGTGGAAATCACATATGCCTTGAGGATGGTATGTGTGCTGTGCAGGAACAGGCCATGAGGACACTGAATGCTGCTCTAAGGCTCATGGGCACTCACCTTATCTCCCAAGGGAAAAGTGGACAGTGTTGCACAGAAACATCCAGGCTGGGTTCCTGCTTTCCCCCATGGGACCCTTGACAGTTCTATGAAATGAGTTTTCTCTAATTTGCCCACTTCTGGAAGAGTCCAACCATGAGCACCCTTCTGTGATGCAGACAGAATGCTGGCTAGACACTCTGAAGCCACAAATGCATTCCCAAGAGAGGAGCCACTGTGGATCTTGGACAAGGCCCTCCTTCCCACCCTGGGCCTCAGTCTCCCCTTCTGTGCATAGGTGCCTGTGGTGGTTCAGCCCATGTGAGGACTTAGCTAGCTTATGCTGTGCTGTTGTGCAGTCAAGCAAGCACTGGCCTGCTTGTTAGAGTATTTTGTGTAATTAAGCTATCACTTGATTGCATCTAGTGCTGGTTACATCCACAAATAACTGAGGAGATTGCCTTCAACCATGGGAGGAGTCCCATCCAATCAGTTGAACACAGGGGGAGGAGCAGGTGAACTCTGGGGATTTGAAGGTCTGTGGTTTAAACTACAATGTTGGGAATGTGTTGGTAAATATTCAGGGGAGAATTACTGGTATAGGATGTTGGATATGGGGGTGCATACAAGACAGGGTGCACCTGGGGGAGGTTTCTATGGAATATGTAAGTATCCATCTTGTCATATTGTGTTGTACCATTGGGCAGCTCCCCAGACAATAAACTGGAAAATATTGAATTCCCATCCTGGATAGTCATGCAAAGTTCCCAAGTAGAGGGGCAAGAGTCCCCTGAGAACATAGGCAGTGGCTACTAAAAGAGAGACCAATATTTCAAGCCCTCAATATTATTGCAAGTAATGATGAAATTTGTTCTTCAAAAAGTGAGACTTAGTGGTTACCATAATGCCTGAGGAGAGATGGAGGGAAGCCTAGAATAGAGTCTTCATAGGGCATTATTGCAGTATTGGAATTGTCCTACATGATCTTGCAATAATGGATACAGGCCATTTAATTAATTAATTAATTTTCCTTCTTGTTTTTTTTAAATGATACATTAAAAAAATATGAGGTCTCATTATATCCCCCACCCCACTCACCCCACTCCTCCCACATCAACAACCTCTTTCATCATCATGGCACAACATTGCATTTGGTGAATACAGTTTGGAGCACTGATGCACCACATGGATAGTGGTTTACATTGTAGTTTACAAATTTCATCAAAATTCATAAAAGTGTACAGTCCAAAATGTAAATCTTAATGTAAACCATGGGCCATGGTTAAAAGCAATGCTTCAATATTTGTACATCAATTGTAAAAAATAAACCATCTACATCTAAAATGTTATAATGGGGGGAAGGGAAAATGGGAAGGGCATTGGGTGTATAAGAATCCCCTATATTCTATATATGACTTTTCTGTAACTAAAGGTTCTTTCAAGATAAAGTGAAAAGGTAAAAAGTCACTGGGGGACTATATGGAAGAATATGTGACTGTACATATAAGACAACAAATCTTACAGGGCTGAAAGACAGAATGTCTAAAAATATATATTTTTTATTATTTAAATTTCTTTTTATTTTTTAAACAAATTTTGTATTTTGTGTTATTTCTAAAACTCTCATTATTATTTCATTTTCTTATTCCTTTTATTTAGTTATTTTCTTGGCTTCATCTTTGGACAGGTTTTGGATCACAAAAGGATCACAGTTGTGGTAGGGGAGTGATGGTGGAATGTATGTGAGGGGGTTCACCTGAAGCATGGTGTTAAGGCATTTGAATGTGCTCAGGTGCTCAAGGGGCATTATCACAGTCTGTGGAGATCTAAACAATAACTGAAAGAACATCCAATTGACACACTGGGAAATACTACTACATTCTCTAATGAGACAGTAAGAACCCCTGAGACAGGGGTGGTGCTTGGTTAAGGAGGATGGACTACTGTGTCTGACCTTTGATACTGATGATTGTACTAAAGAACCTTGTCTTGTGAAATTGAAACTCAGTGTAGTGTTATTGTCTAAAAGTTACCTCCTGAGGGCCTCTTTGTTGTTCAAATGTGGCCTCTCTCTAAGCCAAACTTAGCATACAAATACACTACTTTCCCTCAAGGTGGGACATGACTCCTGGGGGTGAGACTCCCTGGCACCAATGGATCACTACCAAGCACCAATTAACAATGCAACTAGAAAAAAGACCTTGAGCAAAAATGGGGAAAGGTAAAGACAAATGAGTTTATATCACTAAGAAACTTCAAAATGAGTAATGGTAAATGAGGCAGGGGTACCTGTTGAGCTGTGCAGATTAACAGACAATTCAGGTGCCTGGTGTGGATGAATCTCAGTAGGCAAGACTGGAATTAAGGAGAATAGCTAGGAACTGAGCACAGAGGTCCACAAGAGTGAGGATGAGGCCAATACTGGGAAGTGGTAGTGGGCATGAACTGAGGAAGATAGACCAGGGAGGGATTCTGGTGGTGAAATCTGCAGAACAAATGACTGGTTGGATTTGGGAGTAAGAGTACAGAGGAGAAAATACGATGTTCCCAGGTTTCTTGCTTGGACAGCTAGCTACTTAGTGGTGACCCTCTTTGGCATGGAGGCACAAGAAAAGTATTTGAGGGACATTCAGGTGGTCATCTGATGCTAAATGTATGTAGAATGTTTAATAAGGGGGA
This sequence comes from Dasypus novemcinctus, assembly GCF_030445035.2. Lineage (NCBI taxonomy): Eukaryota > Metazoa > Chordata > Mammalia > Cingulata > Dasypodidae > Dasypus > Dasypus novemcinctus. Next base: position 51,441,304 of record NC_080695.1, on the reverse strand, counting down.
TTGTAAATATGTGGACTGAGGTAGAATTGATGGTAAAACATTAAAATGAGTATAACTAACACTGCAGGTTTATAAATGTTGTGACTGAAAGGAGTCATCTATGGAGGTTAATGTTAACTGAAAGACTGCTGGAGGATAACCTAGGGACTGAATAATATAATGATTTCAGTTGTAGATGAGAATTGTGGTTAATAATACAAATACAAGAATGTTACTCTACTACAAAGTGTTAAGAATATAGTGATACATGGGGAAAATATAACTAATGTCACTCATAGACTATAGTTGACAATACTACTGTAATAATTTTGTAGCAAAGGCAGAGAAGGCCTATATCAAAGCTCAAGGTAAAAAATAGAATATGGGTACAGTTTTAGTTTTATGAGCTGTGACTATATCAAGTTATTTTTTAAATTCTTTTCATTAACAAAGAGACCTTGGTCATGTGATTTGAATAGTCTGTGCTGTTTTGTTTGCCTTTTGGAAAACTGGAGAAAGAATTGAGTCTGTTTTGGGGATTAGAAAGGATGAATGTGCCTGGGCAGCATGATTTAAGGTGATGTTTCCATGGTTTCTTGAGCTGCCTGAGCTTTGGGAGGAGAGCCCCCTCCCCAAGCCCTGAGCTCTCAGCAGTGGGCACACCACATCTCCTGAGAGCCTCACAGCTGCCCTGGGAGCTGGGGTGCATTGGCCTTCTTTCAGACTAGTATGTGGAGGTTGAGAATAAGCCTGCAGTTTGGGTCTTCTGCTGAGGCAGCAGAGTCACCTGGCTGTTAAAGTGTGTGAGGTGTGGGCTGAGCGGGGTGCAGCTTCTCCTCAGGCAAGACCATGAGGGAGAGTGAAGTAAGGCCCATCCTAGGTCAGGCAACCCACAAGTGACCGAGTAGTCCATTATGGCCGATTGTCTCTCCACTATCATCAGAGAGGGTTGGGTTTGGAGGTCCCTCAGCCTCTCCCCCAGGTCCCCCTCCTCTGGGGCCCAGAACCCTGCACAGGTCCTGCCTACTGCTGGGCCCTCATGGTAGTTCAGGAAGAGGGAATGGGGATGGCTAGTAACTAGGGGACCCTTTCTGAGGGATATAGTCTACCCTAAAAGGGAGACTGATCCACTTTCAAAAGTGGAGAAAGGTGGGCAGCTGTGTTACTTCTTGTGTGGGTGGGTGTGGTGGAAATGAGAGACCCACCTGGGCAGGACATTCATGGCTCTATCCTCCTTTTAGATTTATGGGGAGAGCCTCAGTCTCAGAGACTGGGGAGACCTGTTGGAATGGAGAGTAGGAGTATGGGGGTGACACCAAGGTCAATTTTCTGGAGGAGGTGCTATATGAACCTGATTCTGAGTAGACATTGGGACATGGATGGGAGTGGAAGTGAGGATGGGGCCCCATGTGAGCAAAGACACAGCCTCTGCCCTGTCCTCCCAACAAGTCCACCCAGGCCTCATCTAGTTCCTGTCCTCCCTTCTGTCCCCAGGAAGACCTGGTGATTGTCAAGATCCAGCTGCTCCCCAAGGCCAGCCTCAAACAAGAAAGCACAGCTCCTGCTGCCTTCCTTCTCCCCATCTCTCTACCTTCAAGGGAGAAATCCTGTAAGGGAGTAGAGGTTCCCACAGGGCCTACCATTTGGCTGTTTTAGTTTAGTAGACTCCCAGCATGTGGCAATGATTTTGATTCAGTGAAGCTTGTGGTCTCCCTCCCTTTGTCCACCTCTGTCCACATCACTTCCTTCCTCTCATTGCCCCTGCTCAGCCTCAGCCCCTCCCTTGCTAAACACTCAAGAGAGGAGGATCAAAGAAGAAAAATCCTGGGGATGCAGATCAAATCTGGCTTGAATTTCCCCAAATCAGAGCTCATTGTTTTCCTCTTAGAAATGAAAAAGAAAGAAAAAGTCAAACCACAAACCCATGAACTTTAGAAGTTGGTGATTTCATCTCAACAGCCCAGTTTTCCTGATGTCCTTATGCCCCTTCCCCCACCTAGCAGCCAGGAAGGGAGGGAGGGAAAACTAGCAAATGTGGAAAACAGTGTCATTCTAAATTCATTCATACCTGTTTTACTACTTTTAGATTTCAAGGAACCATGTATTTGTTCATTCATTTGTTAACCCATCCATCCATTCAAGAAATATGCAGTGATCTCCTACTATGTGCTAGGCTTGGGAGACAGCAGTGAACAAAGGAGAGATGACCCCCTTGTCCAGCCTACATTTTTGTTTTTGGTGACAGACAATAAAGAATAACCAAAATAAATGAGAACATTATATCATGTGTTATGAGGGAATGAGGACTGTGAAGAAAAGGAAAACAAGGAAAGAAAGAGGGATCTGAGTGCAGGGATGGGGAGTTCAAGCCACAGTATAAATAAGTTGGACAGAAAGGTATCCTGAAGAAGGTAGAATTTCAGCAGATCCTGGAGGGAGGTGAGGCTGTTTGCCAAATGGGTCTGGGGAGAGCAGAGAGCCTGGGTGAGCCTGCCAGGGTCAGCATGGGGCCATGGCAGCCACTGAGGCAAGTGCTGAAGGGTTGGGTTCTTACTGCCATGAAATAGGGAGCCATTGCTGGGCTTTGCACAGGAAAGTGTTCTGTTCTGAGTTAGGCTTTAAAAGGTCCACACCCATAAAGCAGTGACCAGGACTGTTTATAGTCCCTGAATTTCAGATTAGTCAGGGTCTCAGAGGCCCCTTCCCACCCCCTAATTTGCCATCCAGGACACTGAAGCCCAGATTGGAAGATGTCCCCTCAATTCACAGGCCTCCCTGGTGGGGGAGTCCAGGTGAGAAGCCCACCTTCTCACCTCTGCTGTGTGCCCTGCACTGGGGCTGGGCCTCAGGGAGACCCTGCTGTAGGTAGATCCTTTGCCTGGCTCTAGACCTCTCCCTGAATGGGTCACTGTGGAAGACTGAAGGGTGTCCCCTGACATAGGCATGTTCTAAATCTTAATCCACCTTCCTGTGGACCCACTGTAAATGGAAACTCTTGAAGATGTTATTTTCAGTTAAGATGTGGCCAAGCTGAAAAGAAAGTGATGGAGAATCTTAGGGAAATGGCATGTAAGGACTATTCATTAAGAAGAAATTAAACTAAACATGAAAGTGTTCTACCTCATTAATTTCAACAGTAACCCAAGAAATGCAAGGCACTAAGTTAAAAAATCAGGTCCAATTAACCCACCAAAGAAAATAATTATGCCCATTGTTGGTAAGGGATCAGTGAAACAGGAATTCTCATTCCCTGTCAATAAGGGGACAACTTTTCTGAAGAGATTTAAAAATGCTCTTATATTTGGGACCTGTAATGGAACTCTTAGAAATTGATCAAAAACAAAAAATTGGAAATGAGGATGGAGACTTAGGTATAACATATTTTTCAAGGTGTTGTTTACAATGGAGAGAAATAGAACAGCATTTAATGTTCAAAACTAAGATCATGGGTAAAGAAATAATAGTACATCTCTACATGAGACTATTGAGCCATCATTTAAAGTTGTATTTTCAAAAACTAATGTATGTAATGGCACACCCGAGCCCACTCCATGGTTTTGAGCAATTTAATTTCTCTCCTGCTGTGAATTAGAAACCATGACATGGCTGCTGGGATAGACTAAGGAGTACAGTGAAAGACTTTTGTCCCCCAGGCTAACCTCCTGCACCATCAGACCTTTCCCTCAACCTTCTGTCATCCTCTGGATGCCACCCTTGGGTTTTGAGCTCCGTGCCCAATGCCCTTATTGCCTGATTTCAGTTCTGACCTTCTCTCCGACATCATATCACTATCAGCCTTAAGTCTCTAACCCAGATAAGAAGCCCCTTTCCAGGACCTAGGACTCTGCCCCAGTCTCTTCCACTCTGCCAGGGTGGTGCCTTTCTGGCAGACAGGTCTTTGCTGCATTCTTCAGGCAATTAACAAACAGCTCCACTGCCAAAACCAGTCTGCCTAGCCCTCTAAGCATTGGCTAAAGTTAACTCCTTGGCTTCTGACAGCTTTGATACAATTTTATTTAGGTAAAACTAAAATTTGGAAGAGAGAGAAGTAAACCCAGCAAGATATGAATCTGTAGTCTTCCCTTGGCCCATGGGTTATTTCAAAGTGTGATGTTTAGTTTCTGGGTATTTGGAGGTTTCCCAGATTTCTTGATGTTATTGATATTGAATTTAATTCCATTATGGTCAGTGAACATACTCTGTATGTTTTCCATCTTTTCACTCCATTGAGACTTGTTTTATGGTGGATACGATCTATCTTGCTAAATACTCCAAGTACGCTTGAAAAGAATGTGTATTCTTCTGTGGTTGAGAGGAGTATCCTACAAGTCACAATTAGGTAAAGTTCTATATCCTTGTTAGGTTTTTCTACTTGTTCCTTCAATCATCAAATGGAGATAATGGAGATGCTGAAATTTCCAACTGCAATGAGAGTCTGGTGAATTTTACTTTTAGTTCTAGCAATTTTTGCTTCATGTATTTTGAAACATTGTTATTTGGTATGTAACTATTTAGGATTATGTCCTCTTGATGATATCACCTCTTTTTCACTGTGAAATGGCCTACTTTAATCCTGGTAATACTCCTTACTCTGAAACTTTTTTCTTTTGATATTTTTAAAGATGTATTTCTATTTTTTTTAAAGATACTTGGATTATATAAACCTTAAATTTAAAAATAATGGGATTCCTCTATGTTCTGTTTCTCTACAACTCCCTCATCTGATATTAATATAACTATTCTTTTTAGGGTAATATTCAAGAGTATATATATTTCTATTCTTTGACTTGTACTCTAGTCACATTTTTATGTTTAAAGTGGGTTTCTTATAGATAACATATAGTAAAATGGACTTGCTTTTTATCTAATCTGATCATCTCTGCCTTTTAGTTGGAGTCTTTAGAATTTAGACCACATGGCTCTTCTATTTGTACATTTTGGTTTGCATTACTTTTCTCCTATTTGATGACTTTTTTGGGGAGTTGAGTAGTTTTCTAATATTGCATTTTCTTTCCTTTAATGCCTTATTACATATATCATTTGATTTTTAGTGATAGCTCTAGGGCTTATAATATATATCTTTAATTTATCACAGTCTAGTCAAGTAACACTAACTCATTTTGCTACTAGTATAAAGTATCAAGTATTAAACCCTTACAAGAATATGCTTTCATTTCTCCCCTCCTGGTCTGTGTTCTACTGTTACCATACATTTTAAACCTTGCTGGTGGGTGCACAATGACCTTTCATCTAGAGCTATTTTGACTCCTCTACTGAGGTCCTCTCCTTGGTGTTGTGTGTGTAAAGAGGCCTTTCCCCTCAGGCTGCTTCTGGCTCCACATGAGCTGTGTGGACTGTTCTGCCTGCTCCTTTGGGTGTTTCTTTCCCCATCCACAGTGGTTTGTTCTCTTGCATGTACTTATCAAAGGCTCAAGGGCCACTTCATATCTCTGGAGCTTTCCCTCTGTCCAGCTCTCTCCTCTATGGCACCCTATCTTGTGACTGCTAACCACCTTTGCTCCCCAAAATTTTGAATTCTCCACAACTCATGGAGAGCACCAGGCTCTTTTTGGGTTCCACATCCCTGTGCTGTGGCCTAGAAAATCTCTCTAGGGCTCACCTTGTTTGTCATCTTCTTTCAGGGATCATGTCCTGTGCTGACTGTTATACAATGTAGGAAAGCTGCTATTCCATAAATTGTGTCCATTTGTACTTGTTTAAGGCTACTGGACCCTGTGATACTCTATTATGGCTAAAAGAATCCTCCACATGCTTCACTTGAAATAGGAAACACAAACCATGCCAACAGCAATAGAACTGTATTTATTTCTAAGTTTAAAATGAAAAATAATAAAACACTTAGACCCACCTCCAAGGCTGAATCCATTTTGATCTTACTTAGGTAAAGATATTAAAACAAAGAGGGAAGGGCTTATAATTCTATCAGTTTAAAGAAGTCAAAAATTTGAAGTAATCTAGTTTCTCTCCCTCATTTTGATATGAGGAATGAAATCTTAGAGATGTTTAGGAATTGTCAAAGGTCATATTAATTCTGGGCCTAACAGGGACTTGAACACAAGTCTCCCAACAAACAAGCCATTAAGCCATGTTACTTTGGTCCTTCCCAGAAATAATATTATAATTACCATTTTCTTTAGCAGTTTCAAATATTACTTAAACTTCCTGACAACCTTAGTGGCATCAGGGTAGGTTGAACTATCACCACTACTTCTCAGTTAAATAACCTGCTTGAATGATTTGTCTAAGAGAGTAGTGCTCAAATTTTGTGCTCTGAAGTCCCTTAAGGGCATCTACTAGGTCAAAACTAGTTTTAGAATATTAAGTTATCATTTGCCTTTTTTTTTTTTTTACTGTATTGACGTTTGCACTAATAGTGTATAAGCAAAGGTGGGTGAAACCCCTCACTTCTTAGCATGAATCAAGCCAATGACAACTAGGAATTCTCCATCATCTTGCCCAGTTTTAACTTCTTACACCTCTGTGGTTTAAGAAAGATTACACATGGTCAAGATAGTAATTAATTTTAAAGGAATTGTTTTCCTGGGCACCTTACATTCTAATTTTTATGTACTCCAATGGGACTGGCCACTGTCGAGCTCAGCCTATTTTCTGCATGTACTTGTAGCTTGTGGTAATAAGTCAAACCACTGAAACTAAACTGCTACTGGGAAATGAAGTATCTCTTTATTTCCTTCAAGGAAATTACATATTACATACATATTAAGGAAAAATATGTTTTTCAAAGCTGCAGTGGTGGGAGTAGAGGAAGGGATTGGGTACAAGCAGGTGTGGGATGTTACTGGGTGCTGGTTCAGAGGTATTCTAAACAAGCAGGAAGTCAGGTTCCTTAGGGGTTTGGGAGAGACGAGATGGTCAGCTCAGCCTGGACTGAGCAGACAAACTTGGAGACTCACATGGTCAAGGAGAAGGCCAACAGGAACTTTGACTCTGACGAGGTATTTATATTTATATCATTTGGGGGATGGGCGGGTAAGACCCAAGTTCCTGATCTGAGACAAGATGGTCCAAACATACCTGACAGAAGTACTAGTTCAGAGGAAGCTGTTGGGAACTGTCTCCTGAGGCAGACAAAATGAATTCTAAATCTACACACCATACAGATTGACCTATAATTGTTTATTGACATCTTTTGAATGACTAAAATTTTATTTCGATAAGGGATTTCTCTCCTTAAAAAAAATTGGTCTTAAGATTATGGTTATAGTTGGGACCGTGAAGCCAGGTCACCTGGTCCCAAATCCTACCTCAGCCATTAGCCCCAGGACCTGTGGATACACCTGTCTGTGCCTTAGTTTCCTTATCCATGAAATGAGAACAGTAATATTACCCACATCTCAGAGCTGCTGGGGGCCAAGATGAACTAGTTGATGAAGAGAGTTCAAGTCCTAGACACAGGACCAGGTGTCACCAGGATTGTTACATCGATGACTCTTTACACAGGATGAGCACAGGAGACATGAGGAGACTTTGTTTATGAAGCCACAGCCCCAGAAGATAGCCCAACTCCAGCAAGCACTGCCGTGATGCAAGAATGGCAAGCGCTGGCAGGCCTCCTCTCCTGCCCCCTGGGCATGTCAGGCCCACTTGGCAGAAGTCATCCAGCTCTATATGAACCCACATAATGACTATTTCTTCCAGCCTCAGTCCTTGCTTCTTCCATGCCATAGTGCACCCCCTGGTTTTGGATGCAGGTTACCTTCAGGAGCTGAAATTGGAGTTGCATCCATTCTTGAGCCCTTTCAAACATGCCCTCAGCTACCTGCTGGTCCACCCCTCTTCTGATGGCATTGTTCATTCTTTCACAGGTGTTTTTGCATGTGATCTGAGCTGCCTCTTGCAAAAATGATAGGCACAGTCACAATACAACAAGGACTTAGATATCTTTAGCATCAGGGAAAATATATGTATGTATACATGTACATATATGTACTTATATACATATATATACATCATTTTCACAGTGAGGAAATAGTTTAAAAATTAAATGGCACACGTGCCATGAAGGGATGTCCCCCGCATAGAAGAGCCCCACGCACAAGGAGTGTGCCCCATAAGGAGAGGCACTCAGCTTGAAAGAAAGTGCAGCCTGCCCAGGAATGGCGCTACACACAGAGAGCTGACACAACAAGATGAAACAACAAAAAGAAACACAGATTCCCATGCCACTGACAACAACAGAAGTGGACAAAGAAGATGCAGCAAATAGACACAGAGAACAGACAACCGGGGTGGGGGGGAGAGGGGAGAAATAAATAAATAAATAAATCCTTAAAAAAGTTCAATGACAAGCAAATTAGTCAATATTGAGATACTTCCTCTCATAAAGAAAATCTATGTGAATTAAGCAGAAGTTTACAAAGCCCAATCCCTCTCCCCCCTCCCACAACAGGGCCAACTGAAAGAAAAAGGCTCTAGAAAGTGAATTTGCATGTAGTTAAAGAAAGTAAGAATGAAAACTAGACCATAGATTTTGGAGTCTAAGTAGCTGAGATTCAGCATGGAGAGGAGAAGCAAGGAATCTAGATAAAGAAAGAGAGTAAAAGGGCTAGTTAATGGCCTTTCCCAGGCCCTTGCAATTATTTTGACCTAGGACAGAGGAGGACAAAGACTTTGAGGAATGAGGGCAGTAAAGGACACTGAGAGGGTGGACAGATAGCCCCTGAGGAAGCAGCAACGCTATTCTCTGGGGGCTGCACCTTCATAGCAGGACTTCAGGTTCTTCTGAACAGAGGTGCTGAGAGGTGAAGGATGTGCAACTCCTGGCCTCCCAGGATGGCACTTAGCTGGGAAGCCAGGGTAAAAAAGGCCCTTTGCTGCAATTCCTTCCAGAGCAGCAGGTGGGTGTTCCCATGTAGCAGGAATTCCCCTGTCCTAGGTCATGGCTGGTTGCCTCCAGGCTGTCTCCACTGCTGGGCTGCAAGCTTTTCAGACCAGAGCTTTGTTGTAAGACTCTTTTAAACAAAACCGCTTCCTGCAGCACCTGGTACTGAGGAATTACTCGGTAAATATTTGCTGAGTTGATCTCAAGCACATGCAGGGCAGCCTTGAATGGGATGGTCCTGGAACAGGCCCTTTTGGGTGGGGACACAGGCTATTTCTCTAGTGCTGCCATGTAAGCTGGGCTGGGCCTGGAAGAAAGTAAGCCACGGACAGGAATTTTAGGGACTCAAAATTCTTGATACTTTAACTTCTTCCAGCTTCACTACTTTGGATGATACTTCATATCAGTGACAACAGCGATGGAGACAATAATGAAAATGTTAAATGATTGAACATTTTTAAAACTAAGGATTCTCTGAGGATTCCAGGCTCAGGATTTATTGTCAGTTGCTTTCCAGTGGAACAAACTTGCTCTGGATGTCCCACTCCTCTGTAGCAGCCATTCCCTCTCCCCTACCCCATTATGGCTTGTATTTCCTTATTTATTTATTTATTTATTTATCCCCACCCCATTGTTTGCACTGTCTGTACTCTGTGTCTATTCACTGTGTGTTTTCTGTGTCTGATTGTCTTCTCTTATTTTTAAAGATTTATTTTTTAAAATTTCTCTCCCCTCCCCTTCCAGTGTCTGCTTTCTGTGTCCATTTGCTGTGTGTTCCTCTGTGTCCACTTGTATTCTTTTCAGTGGCACCATTTATCTGTGTCCCTTTTTATTGTGTCATCTTGCTGTATCAGCTCTCCATGTGTGTGGCACCACTCCTGGGGAGGCTGTGCTTTTTTTTTTGCACTAGGTGGCTCCACTTATGGGTGCACTTCTTGCACATGGGGCTCCCCTATGAGGGGGACACCCCTGCATGACATGGCACTCCTTGTGTGCATCAGTATTGGGCATGGGCCAGCTCATCACAAGGGTCAGGAGGCCCCGGGTTTGAACCCTGGACCTCCCTTGTAGTAGGTGGATGCTCTATTCATTGAACCAAATTGACTTCCCTGCTTGTCTTCTCTTTAGGTAGCACAGGCAACTGATCCAGGGACCTTCTGAAGTGGGGGAGAGGTGCTCAATCACATGTGCCACCTCAGCTCCCTGGTTTGCTTCATCTCTTATTGTCTCTCCCCTGCATCTCTTTTTGTTGCATCATCTTGCTGCACCACCTCTCCACATGGGCCAGCACTCTTGCATGGGCCAGCACACCTGCATAAGCCAGCACTGTGTGTGGGCTAGCTCACTGTGTGAGTCAGTTTGCCTTCACCAGAAGGACCCAGGAATTGAACCCTGGACCTCCAATATGGTAGACAGGAACACAACCACTTGAGCAACATCTGCTTCCTGTATGGCTTGGATTTCATAACTTCTCCTAGGAGAACATCCAGACCCCACAAACTCCTGGGGAATAAGCAGGAAGATAAATAGGCAAATTCCAAAATCCTTCTGGAGAGAAAGCCACTACCCATCCTGGCTACCATCTTCATTTTATGAAGAACTTATCTCCTGGCTTAGGAAACTGTTTTTCCACAGTCATATTTCCAACCATTTCTTCTCCCAATTTCCATCATTTTCCCCTACAGTGAGTGCTTAAAAACAACTATGTGAGGCATCAGACCTAAACCAGAGGGCTTCCCACCCAACAGAAGAAAACAGAGCAAAATGTTAAGAGACATTAGTGGCTACTGTGGGGTTAAAACAAACAGAAACTACCTTGTGGTCTTGAATATATTTCTAAGCAAATAGAAGGTAGATGAGATCTAACAGTTATCAAATGCTAATAACGTGCCAGGCAGTGTGACTGTCCTAAGCCCTTGACTTAAAAAACACATATGACATTGATGCAATGATGATTAGTTTACAGATGAGAAAACTGAGATTCAGAGAGGTTACTGATGTGTCCAAGGACACACAGCTAATAAGTGGCAGAGCCGCATTTTATCTAACTTCAAAATTCATCAACTTTGCACTGCCTATTTGTTTCTACTTGAAAGGATGGAACTCAATCTATACTTTAAAAGACTGGTGACATTCAGGGAAGTGAAAAGAATGAAGAGTTATTCACCATGGGGATAATACAGTGAACAAATTTTCAGAAGAATCCCAGGAGTAAGAAGTAGCATGTTGCAGAGGAGAGAGCATGGGCTTTAAAATCTAGTTCTCATAATGGACAAAGGGTATGGGGAAAGGCAGGAAGAGATGAGAGGTGGAGGCGTCTTTGGGACATGGAGCTGCCCTGGATGGTGCTTCAGAGGTAATCACCGGACATTGTAAATCCTCACAGGGCCTACATGATGGAATAGAGGAGAGTATGGGCCATGATGTGAACCAATGTATATGAGGTGCAGAGGTGCCCAAAGATGTACTTACCAAATCCAATGGATGTGTCATGATGATGGGAACGAGTGTTGTTGGGGGGGGGAGAGGGGGGGTGGGGGGGTGGGGTTGAATGGGACCTCACATATATATTTTTAATGTAATATTATTACAAAGTCAATAAAAAATAAAAAAATTTAAAAAAAAAAAAAGAATTAAGATATAAAGGCAGTAGTAACCAGAGGTTCAAGAGGAGGGGGAGGGATGGCTAGGTGGAACACAGGGCATTTTTAGCTCATTGGAATTGTCCTGTATGAAACTGCAATGACGGATACGTGACATATATTTGTCAAAGCCTATAAAACTGTACGGCACAAAGTGTAAACCATAACCTATAGATGTTGATTAGTAGCAGTGCTTTAATTTGGTTCACCGATTGTCACGAATGTACCTCACTAATGTCAGATGTGAATAATGGGGGAAAATGTGTATGGGAGGGGGGGTTATATGGGAATCCACTAACTTTTGATGTAACTTTCCTGTAATCTAAAGCTTCTCTAAAAATAAAGTTTACAATGAATTTTAAAAAGAAAAAAATAAAATAAAATCTAGTTCTCTACTTATAAGCTGTACAACATTGGAAAATTTGTGTAATTGCTCCCAATTTCAGATGTTTTAATGTAAAAAGACAGGAGCCACTTAATGGGGTTATTGAGAGGATTTGAGGATATAATTCTTGTAAAGTGCTCAGCAGAGAGCTTGGCACATCACAGTAGCTCTTTCTTTCCTGGCAGGCTGGCTACAGGGCAGGAAAGACTGGAAAAGGCAGCTGGAGAGAGGCAGAAATGTCTTGAATGACACTCTAAGGAATTTGGAATTTATCCCACAGACTTCTAAAGAGAGGTTGGGTGGCTATACATAGAATGGACAAGATGCATACATAGAAACTGTCAGAAAAGCAGGGGCAGAAAATGTGGGTGCTGAGTAAGACACAAGTAAAGGTAGGAGAATGGGTGGAGCAGCAGCAGGGGACTGATCACATGAAATCCCAGAGATGAAGGAGAAAGGACATTGGGAACAGGAGCTACATGTACAGATTAAGAGATTCTGCTTCTGTCAATGGAGAACAGGACTGGAAGTCAAGGGAGGAGGGAAAAGGGGGGACACACAAAGAAGTTACACACCCCCAACCCATGCTGCCTCTGTTAGCATTCAGTTTGTCAAACACATACAGAGTCATCATTGGGCCACTTTTCCTTTTCACATTCAGAGAAGGGCCTGACTGCCATGTTCGCTTAACTCCACTCTCTCCAACCAAAATACCCTGACCTGGTCTCGGATCCCTAAAAATTTGATCCCCTGCTACATGTTTGAGATATTTCATAAATAATGGGAATCATAATATTAAGCAACATCTCATTCTCTACTCTAGGTCAGTGTGGGAAATATTTAAATAAACCAAACTAAGCAGGCCTTTGTGTTTTGCCAAACACCAAGCTTTCCTCAAGTTGCAAGCTCCTCTCTACACTTCCAGATCTAAAGTACAAATTCTTAAAGATGAGATTCTGGCACAATGTTCTTCAGATGTTTGCTCACAAAGGAATGAGATGAAAGATCTTTACCTGAAAACACCTCCAAACACAGGATCAATTTGGTCATAAATAGGCTGAGTGTGGCTTCACTCAGATCTGTTCTTGCAAGAGACCTGGAGGCACAGATGCCATTCTTCAGGCAGACAGCTTTCACAGTCTAGTGAAATCCTTGGTTTCCTTTATTCCTTTACTTTTTAAAAATTTCTTCAGTGCTAAATAAAGAAGCAGTCAGTACTACTATGTGTTTTGTGTGTTTTTTTGTTTTTTTTTGCCTGGGTTAAAGGCCAAAGGTGTGAAAAAGAAAATACAACTCATTAAATGACTGAGTTTGAAATAAAAAAGACAGGCAGGAAAGCTTTGTATAATGAAGCTAGTCTGACCAGTTTCCCAAAAGAGTAAAGGGCCATAAAATTCAGATATATATATATATATACACACAATTAATTACAGAAAGAAATTAATGCCATTCACAAGAATGTAATTACACTGTGGTTAACTTCACATTTCATACAAGGGCATCTAAATTAGCAATCCATGAAACAGGAACGTCTTTCACTTCCTCTTCACTGTCTTTTTAGGTAAAATCTTCGGGACTTTGGGCTGACCGCCCATAGATACAGGTGAAGAGGTCAAGCTGGATTTCATTCCTCTCCTGCCCAAAGTCTTAGAGCACAGCTGACCTGCCCCACTGACCCTAGCTCTGGGCCTGGAACTGTCCCCCACTTTTCTATTTTATCCAAGCCTAGGGGCTGGGTTCTTGTTCTATAGCTGTGGGAAGATATCCTGGGACTTACTGGTCATGGCTGCAGTGATTTCAAGGCCAAATGAGCAGGCTCAGTGGTTCTAACACATTCTGGCATCAGTTGACCCGGTTCAATTTTAATTTTAAAAAATCCATCTTCTACCAGGAGTCCACACACATTAATCATTGAAATTGCATAGCCTTACTTCTTTTCCAGAATTACAGCCCCCACTGCTTCCTCCCAGGTGCTCCTTTGTGAGCTGCTGCACAGCGCTGAGAGCAGCATCTACACTGGCTTTACCTGTTCTGCCACCTACTGATAACAAAGGGCTGTCAGGTGAACTGTAGGTGGCCATGTGTGCATCCCATCTTCTGAATGTAGCCTATGTGACACTAACTCAAAGATCCTGTACCTGTACATATTTATTTATCAGCTTCACCTCATGTGCCATAATCTCTGATTAAACAAGTATATTGTACATAGAGCATACTTCTTCCTCAGAATGCCTTTTGAACTAGACTTGACACTTGGAAAACCAACTCCTCTTCTTCAGTTTTAAGTATTGTCAATAAGAACTTCCCATTCATCTGTAGATACCACTTACTATTAAGAAAAATTCAGTGTTCACTGAACATAAACATATACACATATAAACAAAAAACATATTATCTAATTAGGAAGATGGATAATTTTTACATTCAAGGTATTAAACAAGGAAAACAGAAGGAATTATTTCTATGAGACAATGGGCAGAAAGGACTGGGAAAAGTGAGATATAAATTGCCTTTGAAGCCAAGAAAGTGGAAGGTGACCCAGGCCTTTTTCTTCAGAAGGCATGGAAGTCATGTTGGAGCACGTGTAGGTAGAGCTGGGGTTTGAAGGTAACCCAAACAGAGTTGAATGTAACCCACAGGATAGGTGGAGTCATTTAAGATTTTGGAACAAGGGAGGGACACAATGGAATACACAGTTTTGAGAGCAACAGTGTTCAGGGTGATCAGGAAGAGGATCTCTCAGAGGAAAGGTCTTAGGCTACTGCCTAAGTGGCCATGAGGAGGGCAGAATAAGGCCTTGAAATTCATCAGGTGAAGGAGGACTGTGGAAGGATGGTTAGAACAATTTGCTGACAGTGAGGGAAACTAAACAAAATTAAGAAACTTCCAATTTGTGTATTCTGAGGATAAATGATTAATGCCAACCACTGAACAAATGGGAATATTTTTATACTTAATGTCCTCTGGGACATTATATAACATCTCACTCTATATCTAGAAGAGCAAAATACTGAAAACTGCCCAAATGACCACCACAGACTAAATTCAAAATAATATTATGGAGTCACTAAAAATGATGTAAATATTCATGGGATATAGATTGGGGAGTGAAACAAAGGTATAAAACTGTATAAAATATGAAATATAAGTATTTCCATTAAAATATTTATTAAAATGCTTTATTCTTGAAATGTCTTCCAAATACATACAGAAAACCTATCACCTGGTAATATAATTTCAAGTGACTTACTTGCAATTTCTTTTCCCTATCATCATGGATGGATATTTAGAAACTTGTAATATGTGTACAAGGTACAAAATGTTTAAAGTACTAAGCAGTATATTGTATAATATCTTTCTTCCTCCCTTTGTGAATTCCCTAGCCACCAAATCCTCCTCCCCATGTTTTCATCTATCCTTTCAGTTACACACATGAGGTGTATTTTCTATTTGCACAAATGATAATATACTCTATATAACACTCTGCTCCCTTCCTATATTCCTTGAACAATATACCTTAAAGATCTTCACATATTATATAGAATACTCCTTACTATATTTTCCCTTCTTTATTTTTTTAAAAATGTTACATTCCAAAAATATGAGAGCCCCATATACCCCTGCAACCCGTCAGCCTACTCCTCCCACATCATAAACCTCTTCCATCATCATGACACATTCATTGCTTTTGGTGAATACATTTTGGAGTTCTGCTGCACCACATGGATAATGGTTTACATTGTAGTTTACACTTTCTCCCAGTCCATGCAGTGGGCCATGGCAAGACATACAATGTCCAGTATCTGTCCCTGCAGTACCACCCAGGACAACTCCAAGTCTGAAAATGCCCCACATCATAGCTCTTATTCCTTCTCCCTACCCTCAGCAGCTACCATGGCCACTTTCTCCACATCAGTGCTACAATTTCTTCCATTACTAATCACAATAGTTCCATAGTACAATATCAGTAAGTCCATCCCAGTCCATACTCTATTCCTCCAGCCTGTGGACCCTGGGATGGTTATGTCCACTTCACCTCTATATCAAGAGGGGGCTTAGATTCCACATGGGTTATGGATGCAATTCTCCTGCTTGTAGTTGTAGAAAACTCCTTACTTTTTAAAAACAGGTGTGGTCATCTCTGGAGGCTCTGACTGCCACAGTAAATAATGCCTCAAGCAAGGGGGTTCTTGTGGGCTCTAGAAACATCTAGACACAATAGGCAAGGCAGACAATCTCAGCAATTTGGCACCTGTCAGTGCACCTTACCTTGGAATATATGTTTCCCAATGTAACAGAATTAGACTCATTTTTGGTTTCCCTACACATGACTCTTCTGCCCTTTTTAGTTGAACCCATGTTTAGCACCATATTCATTAAGTGTATATCCCAGGTACTTCAATCTTTGGTCTCTTCAAAAGTCGATGGAGGCCTGAATCTCAGCAGAGTTGCAAAATCTACTCTCCAGTTCACTGGACTTGCCCAGGACAACTAAGAAAAGGATGATGATGGACAACATCCATACCCAATAAACACAGAGTATCTACAATGGCAAGCAAGGCTGCTCCATCCCATCTACCCCATGGGATCTAAGCCCCTCTCAAGCAGAAACAGAGTGGCCATCACCATCCCAATATCCTCAAGATTGAGGAATGAACAAACATCAGGGGGAAAAGCAATTATGGTCTAATGTTGACATTACTTTTCAAGCAGTGGAAAAACTGTAACACTGACATAAAGGCAGTGGCCACCACAGTTTCTGAGGATAAGGAGAAGGAAGAATTGGTGCAACATGGATATTTCTGGGACAATGGAATTGTCCTGCATCACATGGCAATGACAGATACCGATCATTATACATTCTGTCAAAACCTATACTATTGGGCAGTGAAAAGTATAAACTATAATGAAAACTACACACCATGGCTAGTACAATGCTTCAATTTATGTTCATCAATTGTAACAAGTACACTACGATAAGGAAAGATGTTAGGGGGGAAAAGTGAGGGAGTGGTGGGGATGGATATATGGGAATCCCCTATATTTTTGATGTAGCACTTATGTAATTTAAAGCCTCTTCCAAGAAATTGTATCATTGATGTGGAGAAAGTAGCCATGGTAGCTGCTGAGGGTAGGGAGAGGGAAGAAGAGATATGATGTGGGGGCATTTTCAGGACTTGGAGTTTCCTGGGTGGTACTGCAGGGACAGATCCTGGACATTGTATATCCTGCCATGCGAACTGGGTGGACTGGGGGAGAGTGTAAACTACAATGTAAACCACTATCCATGTGGTGCAGCAGTGCTCCGAAATGTATTCACCAAATGCAATGAATGTGCCACGATGATGAAAGAGGTTGTTAAAGTGGGAGGAGTGGGGTAAGTGGGATGGGGGGTTTATGGGGACCTCATATTTTTTGAATGCAACATTTAAAAAATAAAGGAAAAATGAAAAAGTAACATTTTTAGAAAAACATTGTCGCCCCTAAATGTTTCTGATCCTTTGTATTACATGACTCAATGAATATCCTTGAATATCAGAACCTTTGCCAGCTATGTAAAGAAAATATTCACAGAAGTGAATGGAACTAAGTCTACATGCAGAAAATATTCATAGTCTATGTGTAGAAAATATTTGTAGAAGTGAATGGAACTAAGACAAAGAATATGTACACTCTAAATTTCAATAGATTTCAATCAATATCACAAAAATGCCCTGCAAACAGTGTACTAGTAATTTACATTAGCAACATAAAAGAGCACCTGTTTCCCCATTCTCACTAAAAAAATAAAAATTCAGCCCTGTGCAGCTGCTGTGGGAACCAGTTTGATGAGTCTTCAAAACATGACTTGGAAATTCCATTCTAGGTATATTCTGAAATAACTAAAAGCTGGGACTCAGATACGTGTACACCAATGCTTAGGGCAGCATTATTCACAATAGTTAAAAGGAAGGGAAAAAACCCTCATGTTCCCCAATGGAAAATGGATAAATAAAATGTGGTATATTTATAACAGAATACTATTACTCAGTCCTAAAAAGGAATAAAGTCCTAACACTTGCTACAACATGGATGAATAGGGAAGACATCATGTTGAGTAGAATTAGCCAGACACAAAAGGACAAATACTGCATGATTCTACTAATGTGAGGTGTCTAGAATAAGCAAATTCAGAAACAGAAAGTAGATTAGTGGTTGCCAGATCTATGGGTGAGAAGAATGGGGACTTAATGCTTAACGGGTCTTTTCTGTTTTGGGTAATGAAAAAGCTGTGGTAATGGATGGTGGTGATGTTAGCACATTGTACACGTAACTAATGCCACTGTATTGTATACTTTAAAATGGCAAATTTTATTACATCTATGTTACTATGATAAAGTTAAGCCACACATTTGTAGTGAATTAAGGATTGCCCTTATTCAGTTTGGCCTCACTATGCATATGGTATAATCAGATGATATCATTTTATCTGTAAAAAATATTTCACCACAGTGTGGTGTGTTGATAGGTGGATGTTGTTTGGAAATTCTGCACATGTGCATGATTGTTTTATAAGTTTACAACTTGGTCATAAAAATTATAATTAAAAAATAACAGTATGGTGGTTTTGGGGGAAATACACCAAATGTGAGAAAAGGATGATAATTAGTAAGATTTTGACAATATTCTTTCATAATATGTAACAGATGTCTCATGACAGTGCAAGGTGTTGGTGAAGGAATGATGTATGTGACCCCTGTATAATGTTATGTGTGGGAGGAAGGGCGCCCGGCTTGCCACAGTAGCAAACAGTGTGGCAAGAAGTGATACCGCCTCTGCCCACTGGGCCTAGATAAGGTGACCATGCCTGACTAAGCCTTTGCTGCTAACGGCTGGCCGGCGCTGCCCTCCCCCTTTCTATCTCCCGCCTAGCCCAACATCCGGCCAGCTCTCACTTCCCCTTTCCCCTCCCCTATTCCTAACCTCTCAGCCAGCCCTCTGCCTAGCAACTGCTTACAATCACCTATCAGGAAGCAGTACCCGCCCGCACCTATCAAATCTCTCCACGCAGTCCCTAACCCTATAAAGCTGTGTCCCCTTCTGCAATAAAGCAGACTTGTGCTATCAGCCTGTCTCCGCATCTCGCTTTTCTGGTCTGCGCGCCCTCCACGCCTTCAGAGCCCCCGAGGGAAGCCTCCATGGCCGCACGAGGCTTTCTTCCCCCTGCCCAGGACCCCCACGTCCCACAATTGGCGCCCAACGTGGGGCAAAGCAACCCCACCACAACACCGCTCCGAAGGTAAGGGCTCCGAGACTCTGCCACGGGACGCTCATGAGCCCCAGCAACCTTTTCCCTTGTCTCCTCCTTTCGCCCCTTTGTGCCCTAGTCCTCGCTTCTCTCCTCTGCCGTTCCAACCCCCGCCTGGCATTCCTCTTTTTCCTTGCAGTGCTAATCGCCCTCCCCCTGCTCACCCTTGCTCTGCTCGGTGTGCTCCCCTGGTAAACCATGGGCGGCCGGCTCTCCTCCCGCCAAGCCCCGCAAGTGTGGGCACTCGCTGGCCTCCTCGACACACACGTGTCGAGTCTCGGTTAAGCAACTACAGGCCTACTGGGACCTCCTCCTTCCCTTCAATCCCTGGCTTGCTACTTGTCACCTCTGGGACCCCGAAACCTACCGCGTCCTCATCAATCGCGTCTCTAGCGCCATAGAGCATGAAAACAAGAGCTTTCCCCCTGGGCTTATTCCTACACTCATCTCCATTCGCGCATGCCTTCAGGGCGCTGCGCTCCCCACGGCAGCTCATTCCTGCCATCTCCCTCCTGCAAATAATGACTCTGAGGAAGACGATAGCCCAGACTCCGCTTCGCTTGTGTCGCAGCTTAATAACGCCCTGGAATCTTCTTCCAGCCCACCGCTGCCCCATAAGACCCTCAACACTGATGCTTCTGCCCCCTCCCACCCTTCTCCCTCCCCACACCACAACTTACAAGATGGCAGACTTCCTCCTTCTTCTCCTTCGGAGAAGGGGATGTCCCTTTACCCCCCCCTCCCCATGGCAACCTCCGCTCTGCCATCTTGGGGCTCGGGTGCGGCAACCTCCGCTCCGCCATCTTGGGGCTCAGGTGCAGCAGCCTGGGGTCCACCAACGACCGCTTCCACCCCTCCTGCTCCGTCCGCATCCCCGCCCTGGGGCACGGGCCTGCCACCACCTTGGGGCCCTAGCACTCCCCTCACATCCCCCAGGCTCCTCCCCTCCAGAAGTCCCAGCTCCCATGGCTTGTTTCCCCTTGAACATCGCGCCCACCCCTCAGAGGCCACTCCCATGGTGAGCATACCCTCATGAGCATAGCGAGGTCAAACGCCTCTGAACAGCCATCAAAGAAGACGGCCTCGGGAGTCCCTATGCTCAGCAGCTGCTCGAAGAGATCTCCATGCAGTTATGCATCCCCTTTGATTGGATCGCCCTCGCACGGGCCATCCTGTCCCTGGGCCAATTCATTGACTGGCGGGCCCACTTCCATGCCCAGGCCGAGCAACAGGTCGCAGAAAATAACCACAATGGGGTTTATTACCTTGCTGAAGCCTTTACCGGCATGGGGCAGTTCGGTCCTCCCTCCGTTTATGTGAACGCCCCTGCTGGATTCTGGCTCCAGCTGCGAGAAGTCACGCTTCGTGCCTTCCGCAACTGCTCTACCGTCAAGGCTGAAAAGTTTACGCGCCTTATCCAGAAGCCTGACGAGGAATTCGCTGCCTTCGTTTCTCGGGTCATCGAGACCTGTGAACGCAAAGTCACCGATGAGCAGGCTCGCTGGGCCCTGGCCCAGGAGCTCATTCTCGAGGGAGCGTCCGCTGCCTGTAAACAAGCCCTACTCCCCATCAAAGAGAAGGGCATTCATGATTGGATCTTAGCCTGCAAGGACATTCGCCAGTCCATTGCGGACCTCACAGCCTCATTTGCCCAGCCATGGCCCTGGCGTCCAGCTGCTTCCACTGCGGCGAGTCCGGTCACTTCGCCCGAGAGTGCCCTCTAGAGCGTTCCCCCGTGGTGCGCCCTCCTAAACCTGGTGCGCCAGCCACCCCATGCCCACGATGCGGCAGGGGCTACCATTGGGCACGGGACTGCAGAGCGCGCTCCAGCACCACCGGCCAGCCTTTAAACTCCAAGTGGGGCAAGCCTCAGCCCCGCTCCCAAGAGGCATGCTGGCTGCCAAAGCCCTAATGTGGTCAGTCCCCATTACGGCAACCAAACCTACTATGGCCCTAAAAATTGACAACCACTGGTACCATGGCACTCTAGATTCAGGGGCAGAAGTCTCCTGCTTCCCTGCCTGCTACGCTAAACATTGGGAAGTACAGAGAGGCCCGCCTGTTCAGGGAGCCACCGGAGACTTGGACTCCCAACGAGTGCGGCACCCTCTTACGTGGGAAGATGAGGAAGGATGAACCGGTACCTTCCGGCCACTCTTCCTGTCTGCCCTTACCGCCATCCTATGGGGGCGGGGCATTCTAAAGCAGAGCGGAGCCGTCTTAACCACGGTTCCCCCCCAATAGTCTGCGCCACTGTTCGTCTTACACCGCCTGACCCCACTCCTCTGCAATGGGATACGGAGGAGCCTATTTGGGTCGAACAGTGGCCCCTGCCATCCCACAAACTTGCTGCCCTCCGCAGCTTGGTTCAGGAGCAGCTAGAGGCTGGACATATAGAGCCGTCCACTAGCCCTTACAACTCACCTGTTTTTGTCATTCACAAAAAGTCCACAGGCAAATACCGACTTCTCCATGACCTTCGGGAAATTAACAAGCACATCCTTCCCATGGGTTCCCCCAGCCCGGCCTTCCACATCCGTCGGCCATCCCCCATGACTGTCATATTTCAGTCCTGGATATCCAAGACTGCTTCTTCTCGATCCCCCTCCACCAGGACGACCGCTGCAAATTTGCCTTCACGGTCCCTCTAACCAACCATGCGGGGGCCAACCCTCGATTTCAATGGAAAGTCCTCCCGCAAGGCATGAAAAATAGTCCAACTACCTGCCAAAACTTTGTCAATGTGGCGATTGAGCCTCTTCGGCCCCTTGCCTATTTCATTCATTACATGGACGATATCCTTATCGCCCATAGAGACCCTGAGCGCCTTGACCTAACTGTTACCACGGTCATCAAGAATCTTGAGCAGATAGGCTTGCACATCCAACTTGGTAAAGTGCAAAAGGTGCCTCCCTTTTCCTTTCTGGGCTACGTCCTTCGGGACACAATCCGTCCTGTCTCCCCGCAAATTCGCTCCCCTGAGGCTGTCACACTAACCGAGCTACAGCAGCTCTGTGGCAACATAAACTGGCTCAGATCTGCCCTCCCCATCACCACTGCTCAACTGCAGCTGCTTTTTGAGCTGCTTCAAACCTCGGGGCCCATGGCCACCGCTCCCTCTAAGCGGATTCCCATCACCCCGCCCGCACGAGAGGCCATCAAAGCCGTTAATGAGGCCCTGCGAAGTTGTTGCCTCCGGAGCCATAAACAGGACCGCCCTATCTTAGCCCTAGTCATCGCCACCTTAGGCACCCCTATGGGAGCTCTCTGGCAGGAGGGGCCCCTTCAATGGGTCCACCCCTCCAAAAGCAAACTACCCAAAGTCTGCCCAGCTCTCCACGTTTGGATCGAGCTAGCTCTCGACTTACTCTCTCTCTGCATCCACACTTACGGGCGCCAGCCCGACACCATCGTCTGGCCCCTTACTGCCAAGCACACCACTGCCCTTTTCTCCGAAAACCCCCATGCTCAAATTCTTCTAGAAATCTTCCACGGGACCTTTGACTGCCATTACCCCCCCCACACACAAGTTGCTCCAGGGCCTCACAAGGCTCCCCCTCTCCCCACAATACCACCCTTTCCCTAGCTCCAAGCTTCTCCCCAACTCCACTACTGTCTTCACGGACGCCTCTAAAACCAAGTTTGCTTATATTGCCTACTCTCCCAGCGGTGACTTGCCAACCATTTACTGCCAAACCCATCCCGGATCGGTTCAGGTGGGCGAGCTACTAGCCATCCTCACTGCCTTCCAACACCATGGCAATGAGCCCATCAACATCTTCACTGATAGTCAGTATGCCCTGCAAGTTTGTTCAGTTATTGCCCATGCTGTTTTCTTTCCGCGAGACACACCCATTGATCAGGCACTCCGTGCCTTGCAGTGAGAGCTCGAGCTCCGCACACAGCCATGGTACATTTCTCATATTTGCAGCCATTCAGGGCTGCCTGGGCCTCTAGCCGCGGGTAACTCTGCTGCCGACCAAGCCGTCTCCACCCATACAATAGCCACTACTGTCGGAGACTTAGTCAATCAAGCCAAACTTCTCCATTCTAAGTTCCACTTTTCAGCGGCCTCACTTAAACATCTTTTGCCGGGCCTCCCCAAGGAAACTTGCAAACATCTGGTGCGCACCTGTAAAACATGCGCCCCCTTCTTGCCGTTTGGACCGTTGCAGCCACAAGGGGTCAACCCCCGCCGCCTCAAACCAAACTCCCAATGGCAAATAGACGTCACCCATGTGCCATCATTTGGGCGCCTCAAGTATGTCCATGTCACAGTCGACACCTTTTCTCACCTTTGCTACGCTGTCCCCTTACTGGGGGAAACAGCCAAGCATTTCATTAAAGCATCGCGGCAAGCCATCTTATTCATGGGGGTTCCTTGGGATGTTAAAACCGATAATGGGCCTGGGTATCGCAGCTCCTCATTCACTGCATTTCTCCAGCTCTACAACATTACTCACCACTTCAGCATCCCATATAAACCTCAAGGCCAAGCTGTAGTTGAATGCCAGCATCGCCACTTAAAAGTTCTAATACAAAAGGAGAGGGAATTGCACCCTAAAAATCAGCCAAGCGACATCATAACAGCCTGTCTCATTCACATGAACCTCCTCTCCTTTGACAAGAATGGTTTTTCCCCCCTCCATAAGCATTGGGGCCCCTCCTACGCACCAACAGTTGCCCCGATGGTGTTTTGGAAGGACCCAGAAACAAACAATTGGCAGGGACCCAGTCCCCTTCTCACCCAAGGCAGAGGGTTTGCTTGTGTCTTTCCAGAAAATGCCTCCCAGCTGCTCTGGATCCCCGGGAGAAATGTCAAACCCGCCACCAGCCAGCAGCAGGTTCCAACGACGGATGATGAGAGCACTCGCCCATCGGATGGAGAGGCTAAATGTGGCCGCGGATCCAGCTCATGACACCCTCCTCCTCGGACAGCTAGTACAACTTGCTGTTCGCGCCTTGGCTTCAAACAAAAAACCTAAAAATCTATGCTCTCTCCTGTTTTTCATGTTAGCTCTGCTCCCCTCCACTACGGACCAGGCTAGTATAGGCCATCGGCCCTTTAACTGGACACTCTCTCTTTGGCAGCAGGAAAAGCTCCTCGCTAATAACATTACTGCAGGTGCTCCCTCCTTCACAGTGCACATATGTAATCTCGCCAACCTTCCTTTCGCCAGTGGTGGTTCCCTTCGAGACATTACACACAATACTCACCGGTGCTGGTACAGTTCAGTTACAGGCCTCCAAGGCCCCTATAATCACGAGATCTTGGGTTTCTATATTTGCCCTTCCACAGCCAGAGGCTGCCATGACCCAGCGCACTATTACTGCCCCTCCTGGGGGTGCGAAACCATGGCCCACGGATGGTCGGGAGCTCCCAATAGGGACCCCCACCTCTCCTTTTCCTTTAAAGATAAAAGTCACTGGGGCAGCATCATGCTCACTGTCAAAAACCCTGAAAATGCAGGCTGGCTACAAGGTCGCACCTGGGGAGCCCGACTTTACATGAGCAACTATGATTACGGTGCCTTTTTCATTATAAAGAAAAATTAAATCCGCACACAACCCCCCGCCGTGGGCCCAAATCAAGTTCTCAATCCTCCCCACACATGGCCTCCCCCTCCTCCCTCTGTTTCTCCTTCTCCTCCCGCTACCACCCTAAATCCTTCCATCGCTAAGTATCCTCCCCACCGTCAAACCCTGCCACCCCCTAACCCTCTTGTAGCCCTCCTCAATGCATCATTTATCTCCTTAAACTTATCCCAGCCCAACCTTACCCAACGTTGCTGGCTCTGCTTCTCCACCGCGGCTCCCTTCTATGAAGCCATAGCTACCAACGGCGCCTATCACGCCTCCCCAGACTCCACTGGTACCTCTTGCAATTGGAACCAAACAAAAAGAGGACTCACCCTCCAATCAGTTTCACAGACTGGACTCTGTATAATAAAAATCGGCGGCAAGGTTCTCCCCTCCATGCAGTCCCTCTGCAGCCTAACTCACACCCCTAATGCAGCCGCCAAGTTCCTAATTCCCCCTAATAACACCAAATGGCTATGCTCTTCCTCCGCCTCACTCCATGTCTCAATGTTCAAACCCTTAACTCCACCAGTGACACCTGTGTGCTTATACTCATTGCCCCCTGCGTTCTCTTTCATACTGATAACCAATTCTTTGATTCCTGGCAGCACTTCAGCTCCCCGCAGCACAAGCAGAAATGGGAAGTCTTCACCGCCATCACAATTGCCACCCTTCTAGGTCTTGCCGGCACAGCCACAGGAGCTGCAGCTCTCAGCCTCCAAGATAATTCCTTTTCCACCCTTAGGCAAGCTGTCGATGCAGACATCGCCCGCCTTGAGACTTCCATGGCCCACCTTGAAACATCTCTCAACTCCCTGTCCGAGGTCGTTCTCCAAAACCGCAGGGGCCTAGACCTCCTCCTCCTAAAAGAAGGGGGGCTCTGCACAGCGTTAGGAGAAGAATGCTGCTTCTATGCTAACCACTCTGGCCTCATTCGAGATAACCTCGCACAAGTTAGAGAGGGCCTCCGCAAGAGAAAGCAAGAACGTGAAGCCGGATGGTCTTTCTCTTGGGGGCTGCCCAATGGAATCTTTTCATACTTTCTCCCCTTTCTAGGCCCGCTCCTCACCCTTGTCCTCCTATTAGCCCTAGGACCCTGGATCATCAGGTGAATTGTCCGGCTCGTCAAGGTCCAAGTTAGCTCCACCACCACTCTAACCTCGCAGGTCCAGTACCACCGAATCCCCTCAGCCGATAGCGCCGCCAACCCCTGCCGATGCAAACAGCTGCCATGCCCGCCATGAAGGCCCCAGAAACCCCAAGCCCATCGCCCCCCCCCAGCGTTGAGAGCCCCGCCATATTAAAAACAAAGGGGGAGATGTGGGAGGAAGGGCGCCCGGCTTGCCACAGTAGCAAACAGTGTGGCAAGAAGTGATACCGCCTCTGCCCACTGGGCCTAGATAAGGTGACCACGCCTGACAAAGCCTTTGCTGCTAGCGGCTGGCCGGCGCTGCCCTCCCCCTTTCTATCTCCCGCCTAGCCCAACATCCGGCCAGCTCTCACTTCCCCTTTCCCCTCCCCTATTCCTAACCTCTCAGCCAGCCCTCTGCCTAGCAACTGCTTACAATCACCTATCAGGAAGCAGTACCCACCCGCACCTACCAAATCTCTCCACGCAGTCCCTAACCCTATAAAGCTGTGTCCCCTTCTGCAATAAAGCAGACTTGTGCTATCAGCCTGTCTCCGCGTCTCACTCTTCTGGTCTGCGCGCCCTCCATGCCTTCAGAGCCCCCGAGGGAAGCCTCCGTGGCCGCACGAGGCTTTCTTCCCCCAGCCCGGGACCCCCACGTCCCACAGTTATGCATGTTTGCCTTGTAAGTCCACAACTTTTGCTATACACTTATTGCTCATGTATTTTCATATAGAAATGATTCAAAGATAATAATACGGGGGTTGGGAGAAAATACTTTGGTTAGTAATAATATTTTGACAATGGTTTTAATCATTAGAATGTTTAACAACAATGCAAAGCATTGTTGGTAGGGTGAGTTATGAGCGTCCTGTATGATGGTGTGTATGTTTCTTTCGTAAGTTCACAACTATTACTATACACTTATTGTTTATGTATGTTTATGTGTGATTGGTATACTCCAATAATTTTTTAAATGAAAAAAAATACATTGAGATTATTTTTTAAGTATACGTTCCATAAGTTTGAAATTTAAGTTGAGTTAACTCTGTTGCAGTGAATTGTAGCTCTGTAACCCAGAAAAACAAGTTCTTAAAGTCAATCCATTCCTGGCAGTGTGAACACTTGTAAAAAGGACCTCCTGATGTGGTTATTTCAGTTGAAGTGTGGCCCGAATGAATTAGGATGGGTTCTAATCTTATTACTGAAGGCCTTACAGGAAAGTCCATAGAGAAAGGGAGAGCTTGGGAAAGAAGCCAGAAGCTGGAAATCAATGGGACCTGGAAGAGAAAGGAGAAGAGGCAGCCATGTGTATTGCTCTGGGAAAGAAAAGCCAAGGACCAAGGATCTCAGGCATCCAGCCCAGGAACACCACGATGTTCTGGCAGAGAGCACTGCCATGATGACCCCTCGATTTTGGACTTCTCCTAGCCACAGAACTGTGAGCCAATAAATTCCCATTGTATGGTATTTCTTTTAGCAGTCAGGAAACTAAATCACATATGAACTCTTCAGACACCTAGATTTAACCTTTGAATTTTCTCAAAGAGACCATTGTTTAAGATGACCTTTGACTGTTAAGTTCCATAGAATTGATTGTGTCCAAATTACATTTGGAATAGTGCATAGAGAAGAGAAACTTTTTAATTCAATAGATAGATTGGGAATATGTCATTTTTAAAACTATCCAAATTTCAAAAGTTCATGTTCACCTATCATGCCTATATCAATAGCATCTGCCAAGTTCAGGAACATATGAAATACAATATCATCTTCCATGTATAACTGATGCATGGAACAGGAATGTGGAATTGTTATGCTATACTGTTTCCATTTTTATTAAAATATGTTATATTCAAAGTCACGATATCACACACTAAATTGGCAAATACGTAAATATTATCCTTCATAGCTTTGTTCTGACAATCTTTTAAAAGAAATCCTCAGTGTAGTAGAAGTGGAAAGGTTTAAAGGGAACTATTCTAATAAAAATTCTGAATTGAATGACATCATGGTGAACAAGGAATTCTCTGATTGCCATTAACCCTAAGTCAGAAATCAAGACTAGACAGTAAGAGATTGCGTTCTCCAAATGACAGCTGTCAAAGCCAACATGGGAAATGCAGCTGGCATTCTCAATTTAGTCTGTTGAAAACAGCAAAAGGATGTTAAGATTGGCCCAGATTGGCCCTGATGCCTGCCGAACTTCACTTTGTGTAATTGCTGTGCTTTAAGATAGAAAAAAGGGAGAGAAAAAAAAACAAAACAGCTTCCAGATCTGTGTGGATTTACTTTATTTTAATTTAATTTTTGCTCAGAAAATGTGTTTTTGTGTGTGGATGTGTGTACTTGATTCTTTCTTGTTTTTTTTTTTTTTTTCATTTTTTTTTAATGGCTCATTGCAATCTGACCACAAACAGGAAAAGTCTTCACAAAATAAGACTAGGCAATTTAAATTATTTTTGGGGGGAGTGGGCTCAGTACAAATTAGTTTACTAGAATTTAAATTAACTTCTAGTAGTTTATTATAGCTCTGCATAATATACTTTTATTACTCAATAGAAGGAATTAGAGAAAGTTTCAAAGACAAAATTGAAAATAATTATGCAATATTCAATGCATTGACCACAATAAACATTTCTTAGATTTATTCTTTTACTAAATAATGTAAGATACATTTTTCTCAGTTTTAATGTACACTACAGTGACCGTTAATAGATAAAGCAAACATAAAGAACACCTACTTGAGGTTCTCAATAACTTTTCAAACTCTGGAAAGATGCTGAGGACATAAAGCTCGAATCCCTTTTCTATTCACTATCGCACTGGGAGCCCTAAAGGGAACACGAGTAAAAACAAACACATGCACACACATAAAAGAGACAGAGACTGGAAAGAAAGAGATAACATTATCTATTTGCAGCCAATATGTTTATTTATATCAGAGTTTCTCAACCTCCACATTACATTCAGTCCAGAAAAAGTTTGCTCTGTGTAGCTTCCCTATGCCATGTAATCTCTTTGGTAATATATTTACTCCCTCGCCATTAAATGCCAGGAGCATTCTCCAAGTGGTGAGAACCAGAAATATCTCCAAACATTACCAAATATCTCCTGGGTGAGAAAATAACCCCCAGAAGAAAACCACTGGTCTTACTATAAAATCATTAGGAGTATAACCTAAAACCACTGAGGAAATATGTACATTAAAACTGGATGCAGGGAAACGGACTTTGGCCCAGTGGTTAGGGCATCAGTCTACCACATGGGAGGTCCGCGGTTCAAACCCCGGGCCTCCTTGACCCGTGTGGAGCTGGCCATGCACAGTGCTGATGCGCACTAGGAGTGCCGTGCCACGCAAGGGTGTCCCCCGCGTGGGGGAGCCCCACGCGCAAGGAGTGCACCCATGAGGAAAGCCGCCCAGCGTGAAAAGAAAGTGCAGCCTGCCCAGGAATGGCACCGCCCACACTTCCTGTGCCGCTGACGACAACAGAAGCGGACAAAAGAAACAAAAGCAGACAAAGAAACAAGATGCAGCAAATAGACACCAAGAACAGACAACCAGGGGAGGGGGGGAAATTAAATAAATAAATAAATCTTTAAAAAAAAAACTTAAAAAAAAAACTGGATGCAGAATAGAAAGTTAATACACAGAAAACAATAACATTTGTACAGATTAGCAACAAGCTTTTGAAAGATGGAATTTTAAAAATGCATTCATATTTGCATAAACATAAAACATTAGGAAAAAATTAACAAAAACTTTTAATAGCAATAATAAACATTATTAACATTGCTAATTAAATGAAAGAATATCTAAATAAATGAAGACCTAAAAATTCATGAATCAAATTATTGTTTTCAAAATGCTCATTCACCTCAAAAAGGATTTATATAATTAAACACAATCTCAATGAAAATCCCAGGAGGCATTTTTGGGGGAATTGACAAGATATTTTCAAACTGTATGTAAAAATTAAAATGACCTAATATGCTCAACACAATTTTTAAAAAATAAATAAGTTGAAGTTAACACAATCTCTTTTCCACACGTAATACTTTAGTAATCAAGATAATGCCATGACGTAAGTTTAGTCACTTAAATCAGTGGAGTGAAATGGTATCTACAAATTGATGCAAACCTATGCAAACAATTCATTTTAATAAATGCATTGTTCTGTAAATCAATTTAGGTAGAACTGACATCCTAACACATGTAGACTTCCAATACATGAACATGGAATGTGCTTCCATTTACTTTGTTTCTGGTTTCTGATACATTTTGTAGTTTTCTGAATATAGGTCCTTTATGTCCCTGGTTAACTTTATTACTAAATATTTGACTCTTTTAGTGACTATTGTAAAGGAAATTTTTTGTCTGCCTTACTACTCAGACAGCTCATTACTAGTGTATAAAAGTGATAAGAATGAATCTTGCTTCTTCTCAATTTGTCTATTAGGTCTAGTAGCTTTGTTGTGTTTTTCTTGTTATTTTTGCATGGTATTTTTCATGTTTTTTAATTCACTCATTAACCTGAAATTAATCTAAAATTATAGAGAAGATTTGAACAAGAAATCTTTTTCAAGCATCAATGGATTTTTAAAAATAATACATGGAACTTAAAATAATTATTAACAAAATAAAAAGTGTCACAACCACAGGCAGGTTAAATTCTGTTCAAAATATGGTTAAATGGAAATTAATAATGAGTGAGCAAACTGAAAGTCCCAACGTGTTTGGACATTAAAATATATTATCATAAATATCACATAGTTCAGAGATGAATTCAAAAAGGAATTCAGAAAATATGTTGGAAGTTATTTTTAAGTATTATTTATTAAAATATGTTGGTTGCCAAAAATAAAAGTTGAAGGAACATTTCTAACTTACAATGCATGATTTAGATACAAAGAAGCAAAGCAAAGTAATTGCCAAATCACAAGAATTTTCCCACATTGATAGAAAACTAAACTCAAAGGAAATAAATATAAGGAAAAGGAAAACTCAAATTAGTGAAATGGGAGAAAGAATAGACAGGATGAATGGAAGCAAAAATAGATTCACTGAAAAGATTAATAAACTTGATAAAGGTATGTTATGCCTGATCAAGGAATACAAAGAGAGAGGCATAAATGTCAACATCATAAATAAGAAGACATAAATATTTTTCAACAGCTAAATTGGTATTTCAAAAGTGGTGTGAAAAGATTTGGAAATCTCAATGAAATAAACTCACTGTTTGTAAAACATTACTGAATATGACAGAAGATGAAGTAGGAAACTGCATTCAGAATTCCATTCACAATTTAAAATCAGAATCATGAACATTCCCACAGGGAAAATTTTGAGCCCAAAAGATTTCAATACACATTCAAAAATGTTTTTTTAAAAGGGTAAAATTGTAACACTAACTGTACCAGAAAACATGAATTATTATAAAGATATTTTTAAGACATTATGGAGAAGAGCAAAGACCTGAATTGAGAAGGACAGCAAAAGCTCAAGAAGTATATGTATTTATTTACTTGACTGTGACAAATATGGCCTAAAAGCAAAGTGGGAGAAAAATATGTTCAATGCAGTCTGCTATGTCATTTGTGTACCTTAATTGAAATACTAAAACTTGATGCCTACTCATATTCTATCCAAAATCAATTGCAGAACACAACAGAACACACAATTCACAATCAGTAAGGGAGAATATAGTTGTACTGAACTAAATGTACACTCAAAAGTGATGTCATTGGAAAGATACATTTAAGAGTTGAAATGGCAATCCAGAAAGTGAGAGTTCATATTTACCATACATTGCCAACTAATGACACAAGTCTAGTGATAAAATTATGAAATAGTTTCAAAATGCTTTTTGGATTATTTTTGCCCTTTGATGGAAAGATGTACATTTCATTTTTTTGGTTATTTTTATTTATTTTTTCTTTATTTTCTTTTAAATGTTATATTCTAAAAATTTGAGGTCCCCATATACCCCCCACCCCACCCATGCCACCCTTCCCACATCAGCAAACTCTTCCATCTGTGTGGCACTTCCACTGCACCCAGCAAATACATTCTGGAGAACCACTGTAGCACATGGACAGTGGTCCACTTTTGTAGTCCACACTCTCCCCCAGTCCACCCAGTCGGCCATGACAGGACACACAACATCCAGCATCTATCCCTGCAGCACCACCTAGGACAACTCCTAATTCTGAAAATGCCCCCATACCTTATCTCTTCTTCCCTCTCCCAACCATCAGCAGCTGCTGTGGCGACCCTCTGCACATCACTACTACAATTTCTTCCCTTACTAATCAAGAAATACATTTCAGTATAGACAAAACACCTCAGGAGGAACCATTTCTTAAAAGTGAAAACAAAAATCTAGAAATGATAGAACTGTTGTGTGGGTGTGTGAGTATGAGTGTGAGTGATATAAACAGGTTAAACCAGGAAGGAAACTATTTCAAAGATCTTACATAATAATTTTAAATGCTACCTCATAAGAATCTTGAAATTAATTACAATGCAGCATTTGTTACATACAGAATTTAATGATTTTTAAAATATAAAAATATATATACATACATATATTTATATAAAAATATAACTATGAAATAAAAATATCTAAGGTAATTTACAAAAAACTTACATGTATATTTTGTTAGTATTAAAATAAAACAATACTGAACTGTATTTTCAAGAATCTGACAAACTAATAAAGTGTCTCCACAACTAGAAATTGGAATACTATTTGCAGTTATTTGACAATGTATAAAATATCTTGCCATTATTTGTCAAGATACCTAATGTATAAATTAACCATCTGGAATGTATATTCAGAAAATAAGATATTTTCACAAAGATAAATGTTACAAAATCCACTTACACAAGTATTTACATTATCAGAAGATTGAAAACCATCTCATGTCTATACCAAAGAATCACTTTAAATTGATGGATGATATATAGAATCAGGCCCTGAACAGCCATTAAAGTGAAATATTTATTGATACATGACACTGATGCATAAGAATGCCAATTACTAAATAATTTGAAATCCTAGGATAACATCATATATATATAATATATATTATATATATTTTATATATATTTTTTATATATAATGCAGTTAGCAGTAAGATAGCTTTCTGTCATTTTGATGGTTTGTATTTCTATCTTTTTTGGTCTCCCATCTATATTTGTACTTTTATATGTTTACTTAAGAGCATAGTTATCACTTAGTTTAATGAGTGAATGAGTGAGTTTATTCTATTTTCTTTACATATATATTTGACACTTTGGGATATTACATATAAAATGTGTCATAGAAGTTTGATATGGTTTATGAATTCCAAAAGTAGATATTGGACTATGTTTGTAAACAGGTCTGTCCTTCCAGGCATATTAGAATATATTGAATTCAGAGATTTCATTTTTACTTAAGCAATGATTAAGGCTTTGATCCTGGGCAATATTAGCAGGATGTTGAGTCCCCATCCCTTGGAAACTATACTGCAGAGAAGGGAGTTTGAGTTTTGATGTTGGAGTTTTGATGTTGGTGTTTTGATCTGAAGCCTGGTAAGAGAACACACAGGAAAAGAACACAGAGGAATAGAGTTTACTCCTTAGACACAGCAGAAGCTCTAAGGAGAGAGACAGAGCCATTCCCGATAGTCTACAGCTGATATTGTGGAGAGAGCCCAGGAAATGAATAGGGAGAGTAACAGAGCCCTGGGAAGAGAGGAACCCAAGCAGCCAGAACACTGCCAACATGTGGCAACAGGCTTTGATGAGGGAAGTGACTCATGCTTCATGGCCTAGTAACTGCAAGCTTCTACCCCAAATAAATATCCATACAAGAAAGCCAAACTCTGATTAATACAGAGTTTGGCTGATTAATACAGAGTTTGGTACTGAGGAGTGGGGAAGTGCTTTTGAAATTACCAAGATGCTGGAACAGTTTTATCAAAGGGTAAGGGGTATGTTTTAGATGAATTGTGAGATACTTGGGAGAAAAGACCCACACTGCTTTGAAGAGACTTTTGTAGTAATACAGAATCTAAAGAGACTTTTTAAGAGTGCTTAGAAGTAAATGACAGAACTATTTCTGGAAAATGGAGGTATGGTGAACTTTGTTTTAAAGTTGCCAAGAACCCAGCAAGATTAACTCTTGATGTTTATGGAAGACAGTATTTGAAAATGGCAAACCAGAGCATTTAGCTGAAGAACTTTCCAAAGTAAACTGGGAGAGTGCAACTTGGCTTCTACTTGCACCTTATAGCAAAGAAGAAGCCCAACATAAGCTGAGGACTGAACCACTGTGCATAAAGAAACCAGAAAATGACTGGAAATTCCAAGCCTCTAAAAATCAAGCTCCCGGGTTATACTGCTCCATATGAGGACTTAACCAAACTCAGAACTTGTAAATCAGAATTGAAGATGCAGTTATCTTGGAAAGACTTGTGGAAAGTCTGTCTGATGGCTTGGACCCCTGCTTTTTGCATGCTAAACCAACAAGCTTATTGAGAAAGCTGTATGAACAAAAACACTGTCAACTGCATAAAAGTGA
The DNA here is from genome assembly GCF_030445035.2 of Dasypus novemcinctus. Taxonomy (NCBI): domain Eukaryota; kingdom Metazoa; phylum Chordata; class Mammalia; order Cingulata; family Dasypodidae; genus Dasypus; species Dasypus novemcinctus. Next base: position 51,406,868 of record NC_080695.1, on the reverse strand, counting down.
CATGATGAGGAGAGATTGAAGGAGAAACAGTTTTAAGAGGAAAATCATGGAAGCTGAGATCTTGAATTAAGGTGTTGCCTTGGGCAAAGAGAGGAACCCCACTCATGTGTTCAGAGTGGATGACTTTGAACCGGATGTTGAAAAGAGTGGATATTCCCACCTGATGTTCAGGGAGAGTTTGCAACTTCAGGGTACAGGGAAGATGGAGCACATTTCTCAAGGATTAGGGCAGTTAAGTTCAGCACCCAATAGGCCTGAGAGAGGTGCAAGTTACCCCATGGGTTAGGGAAGATACGTGGTCAACTCATTGCTCTGAGAGGATTGAGCATGTATGCCAAAGGTTAAGTAGGATGTTGCCTTCATCGCATTGTATTAAGGGGGTTAAGTCTCTAACCCAAAGATTGGGTAAGGTGTGGCAATCACCCCAGTGCTCTTTGAGGGCTGGGTCTGGAGCTTGGTCACCACCGAGATGCTTAGTGAAGATGGAACCAAGAAAGTGGCCATTGGGCAAGCCAATGGAAAGTATTGGTCCCCATGTGGTCCCAAGAAGAAGAAACTATCATCTTAACAATGACTCTTAGACTTTGAAATCTAATGGAGGATGTCATGCATGTCCACTGAACTGTAGAGGAACCATATCTCATGTTTCTCCCCAATTTCTCCTTATGGTAATGAAAATGTTTATCCTTTGTCCATTTTTGTATTAGAAGCAGGTAAATGGTCTTTTAAAATTCAGAGGTCTACTGCAGATGAGACTTTGCCCCAAAGCATACTGAATTTATTGAAACCTATTGCAATGTGATGTTATACTTAGCATTGCTACTGATTTAAGCTTTTTAAAAAAATATTGTAATGTCCTTTTGGAATTCAGAGAGTGGTGTGTAGCAGTTTGATTTGGTTTATGAATTCTCCAAACAAATATTGGATTAAGTTTGTAAACTGGTCTGTACCTCCAGGCATATTAGAGTGTATTGGGTTGAGAGGTTTTAGCGTTTACTTGATTAGGATTAAGGATTTGATTAGGGAATGCCAATAGGACATTGGTCCCTGAATTTTTGATGGGCAGGGACTCAGAGAGAAACTATATTGCAGAAAAGGGAATGACATTTTGGTGTTGGAGTTTTGATGTCGGAGTTTTGAGCTGGAGCCTGGGAAGTGAACACACAGGAGAAGAATACAGGGGAATAGTGACAGCTTCTTAAAAAGAGCAGATGCCCTGGGGAGAGAGACAGAGGAATTCATCCATAAGTTATTTTGGCTTTGTCTTAAATATAAATGAATTACAACTTTGAATACTTAATTGGTATAGTTTTTAGATTTGCTGCATAGATCCAATCCATAATGCTCATGTTAGGTAATTCCTATCTCTACTAGTGGTATTCTCCCTTCCATTCAGTTTATACCTTTCTCCCCACATCTCACTGTGACCAGGTTGGCACCTGTCAGTATCAGCAGTCAGTTTTATTTCTGGCAAACACCTACTGACTCTTTTGTGCTTCCCCTTTTATCAAGTCTGTCTGAAACTCAGTGGCTTCACTCTGCTTCTCCTTGCAAAGACCATCCATGTGAGTGTGGTGGAATGCTCAGGGATAAATTAAAAATCACATTTTTTGTGGCTATGGATTGTAAGGTTTAGGAAGTTCAGGGTATTCAACAAATGACAGTCCCTCAACACTTGCTCACTGTCCATCTCCCAATTAGGTATCTCTGGGCCAAGAAGGCTAATGTGGTAAAGCTGATGGTGTAGCAGTGCTGAACCTCTGGAAGGCTCAATGAGACGTGCTTGTCCAAGGATGATGACAGGGACCAGCATCTTTTTCTAAGGCCATACTTTCTCCTCTAGGGTTGAGATACTGTGTCCTGTTCACAAGAAAGTTCTCAAAAAAGACTCTTGACTAAAAATCAATTGATAGCTCATCCAGAAAAGATTTATTATTCAAAGATGAAATGATAAGCAATGGAATTAACTCCCTAAAAAAGTTTTATACACTAATACAAAGGATACGTTATTCATGGATAGGGTTCTGAAGATTTCCATGAAAAGACAGATTGTATCCCATGAGATTGTATCTTCTTTTTTGGTCTTACAATGTCAGAACAGAGGCAAGAAAGTGGAGAAAAAGGGTGAATTAAAAGGTAATGTTCTGCTCTTCCTGCTCCAATGGTAAACCGTACCCTCAATCCTTGAGAGCCCAAGTCACCTTAATAGTCTGAGCCTGTCAGTTGTTAAAGACCCTCTCAGAGAACAGAGGTCCCAGAGGGCATGAACACAAGGAAGACCATCAAACATTGGGACACTCTCATATCCTCCATGCGTCTTTGTAAAGAAAGAGGGAAGGTGCTGGAGATGCAGAAGGTGTGAGATGCAGTGAAACAAATCTAGGAGGGATGGGAAGTTAGGAACTGAGTGGCTTTCTAGGGACAGAGTTGAACTGCACTAAACCTGAGATTCCACCTGTGAAATAACTTTTATGCAGTTTAATTTACATCGTATTTATAGGGATACAATTCATGTGAAAGTCCTTGATAAAAGATTGCACATTACACATGTGTGAGACTCTCCATTGTTTCTCCTGATCATGCGAAATCATTTCCTCATTCTGGGAGCTCTTAGAATCTGTTTCTCAAATAGCCTCATTCGATGGGCTGTGGCATGCAGCCCCATAGCAGGTGTTTTCCTCTTGCCCTCAACACTTGTAACCCAATCTCCTAATTTCCCAGCTTGGCGAGCTTGTGAGGGAGGTGCCGTGGGGACACCAGGTGTGAGTCCTCCTCAGAAGAGGTGATTTATCTCTATTCCTTCTTTCCTGCTCACCCCCTTGAACATGGCCTATGCTATCTGGGCATCCAGAGCACACTAGGGTGGATAAGAAATGGGACCACAGAGAGAAACAGTACAGAAGAAAGCCATGGCAATTTGGTAAAATGTCTCCTAGAAAGCCAGGGATGCAAGGAAATCAGTTGGGACTGAGTCATTAGCAGCCCCTTTCTGGCCAGGCCTGCTAGGGCTCCTGCCCCCCTTCTTCCTTTGACTAAAGCTGCTGCTTTGTTTCCTGCAGCCCCCTGTGCAAGTAACCCAGACAAGCCAGATACCCTCATGTTAACTGTCACCCATGAGCCTTTCCACATTTGTGGGATGATTGCCTGCCAAAGGGGGACCAGATGGAGGACATTGCCGTCTCTGTGACCACTTTGGTGGCCCAGAGTCTGAATGCCAGGTAACCTCCACACCTGCAGAGTGACACATCTGTGACTTCTCTGGCTGGGACCTCTCTTAGTCTTGCCTCTGGTAGCTCACTCTTCCCTCCAGGGGTACAACCACCTGCCCTTCTGTGGGAGGACCCTACACCTCTTTTCACACCTTCCTGATTTTGAATCAACCCTGCCACTGGATATTCCTTCTCTGCCCCATTTGGCTTCTGGCCCATTCCACCTACCCTCCCTCTGCTCCTCACCATCAACCCTGTCCTGCCTCCTAACCCTGCCCACATCTTCCCTTGCCTCTCCCCTCTGACCTCCTCTCTTCTTTCAGGACATCTCTGGAGGCTATTGGCAAGAGGCATCTCTCAACCCCATCCATTTGCCCTCTTCCACACATTACTTCACGCAACTAACACCACTAACATCAGGGACAATCAGAGCCTGTCCAGGAGTGCACTGGGCAGTTGCTCTCTACCCCTTACCTCTGCACACAAGGCTACTGCTGGTGGAACTCTGTACCAGTAGCAACCAACCCCCCTCCACTGGGGTTGTATTCAACATAGATGTAGCGCCATAACTCCAGGCCTGCCAAAATGAATCAAACTTGGAATCAGATAGGTTGGCTTCTAGGGCCTCTCACTGTCATGCTCATGGAGGGAATGGTGGACACCTAGCCACTACTCAAATGGTGGGTCCTGTATGGAGACCAGGGGGAGCAGCCTCGAGCAGCAGAACCTCCCTAATCCTCCTTACAAAGAAGCAGTAAGTCTACATTCCATCCACTTCTCAAACAGGAGGGCAATCTACACCCCTCCTTAGACTATGTCCATCAGAAAAAGGGCCGAGGGATCCCCAGGGCCAAGGGAAGAGAAGCCCTCCACCCAGATCAGAGATTTTCTTGACAACCTCTTTCCATGATCCCACCAGGCCTGGAAGACAACTCCCAGGGTTTCTCAAAACCCAAAATAATGAATATATTAAGGAGGGGCTTTTGTTGGATTTTGAAAAAGAGAAAGATAACGGATCCAGGAAAGCTGCAAGGAGGTGGACCAGCCCCTGGGATGTCCTCTGACCCAGAAAAACATGCCACAAATTTCAGGAACTCCCTAAAGTGAGTTTCAGCTACTTGGAACCTAAACGTGGAGCCTCAGGCTAGTCCAGATGGGGACTGGGGCATTAGGAGGAAACAACGGGCACACCCACCAAAAAAAGTGAACTTCAAGGACAACTCAAATTGTGTCCTTTTATTTCCCACTTCTCCCCCATTGAGGTGCTGCTAGGTGCACTGATTTTCCAGCTGGGAGTCAAAAACCCAAAATCCTCAGGGAGGGTTTTTAAGTGGGGGAGGCTCTTTTGCAGAGGATGTTTTCCCCAAAACACCTGAATGCTTTCTGAGAATAAATGGTTATTCTTATTTGAAGCCACTGCTTTTTGTGATAATTTGTGTTACTTATCAAGCAACTCATACACCAAGCACCAAACAATGGAAAACACAAAACATCACAGTAGCCCACAACTCCCTGACTCACGGTCTATTTATGAAATTGGAGAATTTACCCCAATTTGTAATTCTGAAATTTGGCATTGTAAGTGGTGATGACTCAACTGTAAGACAACACTTACATCTTGTCCAAAGTGAGTCATACTTAGCGGCAATGTCTCAAAGGATTGACAGATTACTAATACTCTAATATAGCATCTAAGGAATTCTTTGTGCTTGACTCATTTGAATTAGATTAATCAAGGTTTTTTTTTTTGGCATTGTTTTGATGAAAGATAAGAAGACAGATGAATAATGTGCTGAAGGGATATCTGTTTCTGACGCCTTAGTAGAGTGTCAGTCTTCAAGTTTCTTGGATTTACACCTACCAACTCCAGCACGAAGTATAGATCAAATAGAAGGTATAAAAGAGGCATGTATAGAGAAGTCACGGCTGGGTCCAACTCTTTCACACTCAGAAGCACAAACTCCAAAGAAGGGCCCACTTGTAAGGCACCAACTCCAGAGCTATCTGTCATGACCATAGGATCAAGATGTCTCCAGAATGTTGTGTGTCCTCCCATGGCCCACTGGATGGAACGTGGGGGAGTGTGGGCTATGGTATGGAGCACGGGACATGGGGTGAAGCGATGCCTGGAGATGTACTCACCAGGCATGGTGGATGTGGCATGATGATGGGGGAGACTGTTGTTGGGGGGGGGAGTGGTGGGGTGGGGGCAGTGGGGGCGAATGGGGACCTCATATTTTTTTAATGTAATATCTTTAAAAAAATGAATAAATTGAGTAGAATTTGAAAAAAAAATAAATCTCATAATATTAAATATAAAAAGAAAAGAAAAAGCATGTCTCCAGAGCCATCAGAAACTCCACTATTTGGGGGTAGTATCTAATTGGACAGTTTATGAGCTCCTGCTAAGAAGTGCATAAGCGTTACCTCTGGGATGAACTCCAGGCTTGCTTTTGTGTCTCTTTGCCATATGAATCCATTTCTCTTCAGCTTCCCCCCATTTATTCAAGGTCTTTTTCAAGTTGCATACTCAGCGGTGTTTGGTTATCATGCCTTGGTGCCAGGGAAGCTCATTTCTGGGAGTCATGTGCCACACTGTGGGAAGGTAATGCATTTCTATGCTGACTTTGGCTTAGAGAGAGGGTACATATGAGCAACAAGGTAGCTGTCAGGAGGTAATTCTAAGCACCCTATAGCACTAGGCTAAGTTGCTAATTCTACAGCAAGGGCTCATAAGCATAAGTATCAATATTAAGGGCCCATCAAAGGACCATCCTTCTTCACTAGTCCTTGCCCTGCACTTGGGGGATTGTTGGTGTTCCACTAGAAAATGTGGCAGAGCTCTCCAGGTTGGGAATACAATACACTTTTGGTTATTGTATGAATATCCACCCACAGTGACAATGTCCCATGAACATTTGAACACATTTATGTACCTTATATGTATGCCCATGAGAACTTTCTCCCATGTAGCCCCCTTCACTGACACCCACACCAACGATCCTACCCTGTCATAGCTGTAACCTTTCTATTGTCCAAAACTTCTTCAAAAATTAAGCCAAGAATACCACCAAATACAATTAATAGGAAAATGAAATAATGATTGGTTTAAAGACAAGAAATAAAATACGTAATGATTTAGAAAAACCAAAACGAAAATAAAATATTAAACTTGGGATATTAAAAAAATGAAAATATTTTAAAAAATTTCTTTGAACATTTTGCCTTTCACCACTGTAATATCTGTTGTCCTGTATGTACAGTGATATTTTCTTCCATTTGTTCCCCAATGTCTTACTTTTTTTCATTTTGTCTTCAAAGAAGTTTTAGGTCACAGTAAAGTCACATACAGAACACAGGATACTTCCATATACCAAACATCCTTCCCCTTTTCCCCTTTACCAGATCAATAACATTTTAAATGTGGATGGTACATTTGTTACAAGTGATGTACAAATATTGAAATAAGGCCACTGACCATGGTCAATGGTTTACATTATGGTCTACACTCTAGATCACACGCTTACCATTTTTTGATGGAATTCAACATGGCCTGTATCCATCATTGCAAGATCATGCAGAACAGTTCAATGACCCCCTAAATACCCACTCTCTTTCATCTACTCTGTTCCTCCCTCCACCTCCCTCAGGGCCCATGGTGAACAGCAGGCTTCACTCCTTGAAGGACAAGATACAAAGTTACTTGCAAACATACTGAGGGCTTAACACATTGGTCTGTCCTCCCCTATTAGGAACTGCCCTTCCTCTTAAGGGACTCCCTCCCCCTCTGTTTGCTAACATATCAGGCCTCCCCACGATGGAAGTCCAACTCCTTCTGTTCATAATGTGGGTTTCCAGCCACTGACACAACACACTTTAACAAAATGGATCAGCACACATTCTCTAGAATAATGCCCCAGTTGCACCCTATATCCCAAATGCCCACCGTCCAACAGCCTAAACCTTCCTTGTCATATTGCCAAAAGAGCTTTCCCAACATTGAAGTTTCAACCACATACCTGCCAATCCCCAGTGTTCACATGCTATCTCCCACAACCCTACCTCAGTTCCATGGACTAACCAACCCACCCTTCCCCAACCTAACCCCTGTCAAACATTCACCATCCAACCCAATAGTATGACCACACCCCCATTATATCCCTTCACTACATAACTACTAACTTCCAACTTATCATAGATTTTGCCCATATGGGCATTGGTTCATAACCTTCTCCTTTTCTATTTCCTGTAAACCTATATTCCAAACTCTACCTCTCCGATTCTGCTCGATTTCCTTAATTCACACCAGTGAGGTCATGTAAAATTTTCCTTCAAAGCCTGGCTTACTTCACTCAGCATAATGTCCTCATGATTCATCCATGTTATCCCATGTGTTAGTATTGTATTCCTTCTAACAGTTGAATAATATCCCATTGTATGTATATACCACATTTTATTTATCTGTTCATCTCTTGATGGGCATTTGGGTTGATTCCAACTTTTGTCAATAGTGAATAATGCTGCTATGAACATTGGTGTGCATGTATCTTTTTGTGTCCTGGTTTTCAATTTTTCTGAATATATACCCAGCAGTGGAATTGCTAGATCACATGGCAGATCCATAGTTAGATTTTGGGGAACTACTCAACTGTCCTCCATGATGGCTGGAAACTTCTACAATTCCAACAGCAGTGGATGAGGATTCCCATTCCTCCACATCCTCTCCAACACTTGTAGCTCTCTTTTTTTATTGATAACTGCCAGTTGAATGGGGGAAGATGATAGCTCATTGTAGTTTTGACTTGCATTTACCTAATTGCTAGTGATGAAATACATCTTTCATGTGCTATTTAGCCATTTTTATTTCTTCTTTGGAGAAGTGTTTGTTCAAATCACTTGTCCATTTTTTAAATGGTTTGTTTCTCTTTTTATTTTTGAGATACAGGATTTCTTTATATATGCTGGATATTAGCCTCCTATCAGATATATGGTTACCAAATCTATTCTCTTATTGGATAGGCTGTCTTTTCACTTTCTTGACTAAGTCCTTTGATGTGCCAAAAGTTTTAATTTTGAGTAAGTCCCATTTCTCTATTTTTTCATTCACTGCTCATACTTTGGGTGTGAAGCTCATGAAATAATTTCCTACTATAAGTTCATGTAGGTACTTCCAAGGTATTTAATTATCTTCCAAGATATTTTATGGTCTTGACTCTGATATTTAGATCTTTAGTTCATTTTGAGTTGGTTCTTTTATAAGGTGTAAACTGGTGATCTGCTCTCACTCTTTTGAATATGGATATCCAGTTCTCCAAGCACCATTTTTTGAAAAGGTCATTCTCTTCCAGTGGGATTGGTGGCATTCTGAAATATCACACTCCTATGTATATGAGGATCTTTCTCAGAAATCTCAATTCAGTTGCATTGGTTGGTCCCTCTATCTTTTACCAATACCATGCAGTTTTTTTTGTTTTTTGTTTTTTTTTTAAATTACATTATGAAAAATATGAGGTCCCATTCAACCCCACCGCCCCCGCCCCCCACTCACCCCACAGCAACACTCTCTCCCATCATCATGACACATCCATTGCACCTGGTAAGTTCATCTCTGAGCATCACTGCACCCCATAGTCAATGGTCCACATCATAGCCCAGACTCTCTCACGTTCCATCCAGTGGGCCCTGGGGGGATCTATAGTGTCCCGTAATTGTCCGTGAAGCACTATCCAGGACAACTCCACGTCCCGAAAATGCCTCCACATCACATCTCTTCCTCCCGTTCCCCACACCCAGCAGCCACCATGGCTACCATTCCCACACCCATTCCACATTTTCTCTGTGGACATTGGATTGGTTGTGTCCATTGCACATCTATGTCAAGTGAGGGCTTAGATTCCATATGGGTACTGGATGCACTCCTCCCGCTTCCAGTTGTAGACACTCTAGGCTCCATGTTGTGGTGGTTGACCTTCTTCAACTCCATGTTAGCTGAGTGGAGTAAGTCCAATAAATCAAAGTGTAGGAGCTGAAGTCTGTTGAGGCTCTGGGCCTGGGTGTCATATTATCAGTCCAGAGATTCAAATCCCCTACATATATCTTAAACCCAGCACCGACTACAATTCGAATAAAGTAGCATGCAGTCTTGTGAAAAGAGATCCCCTCTGAGTCCAATTCCATCACGCAGAAACACCAGCTCCAAAGAAGGGCTATCTGTCATGGCAGTGAACCCCTTCTGCCATGACCATAGAACCCGTGGGTCTCTTTATCCCTCAAAAGAACCAATACCTGGGGTTGTATCTACCTTATCTCTTAGACTCTGTTCAGTTGTACATAGGGGTATTCCTTCTGACAACCTCCAGACTCTTTTTTAGAGACTCACAGCCTTATAATCTCATTTCTCCTTTCCATTTCCCCCTTACATTAGGTCAAACAGCTTCCCGAAGTCATGTTATTATATGTAGACAGGTATATTCTGCTGTTCCGCATTGAATCTTTAATTCAAGGTCATTTTCTAGTTGCTTCTTCAGCTGGTATGTGGTAGTGATCCCTCAGTGCCAGGGAGGCTCATCCCCGGGTGTCATGTCCCACGCTGGGGGGAATGCATCGCATCTACACGCTGAGTTTGGCTGTGAGAGTGGCCACATTTGAGTAACATGCAGGCTGTCAGGAGGAAACCCCCAGGCACAATGCTACTCTAGGCCTTGTTCTTATTGCAGGTGTATAGGCTCAAAAGTGTAACCATTAGTATCACGAGCCCACTGTTGGGCCCTCCTTCCTTCCTGGTTCTTGCCATTGCACCTGGAGGATTGCCGCTGCTCTCCCAGGGCCCACAACAGTGACCCCCCGGCCAGGAGCCCAGTACCCCTCCAGCTGTTGTTTTTGTTTCCACTATGAGTATATATAGACATTACCATATACCCTGGGCATATGCCCTGTATAACTCCCTGTCAACCATATATATCCTGTCAATAACATCCCATATCAGTATTCTTCCGCTGCCATTGTTGAACCACTCTGTGATCCAAAACTTCCCGTAAAGTGAATCCCAACATAATGTCAGCTTCAGAAGAGTCTTAGATCACCGAAATTCATATATACAATATACAGTATTTCCCCAGATCCACCATAAAACCTTTTCCCTTGCACAGCAATAATCTTTTAACTTATTCATATCATATTTCCTGAAACTGATGTACAGATTCCAACACTATAGTTTTCAAACAAGGTGACATTTGTGCTTACTATGTGGTCCATATTTTAGGCTGTACAGTTTTCTAAATTTTTTAGTTATCCTATGTTTTGTCTTATGGTTTTCATTATTAGTCTGTCATCCCCTATATGTTTTTGGTGTAATATTAGCTGTTTTATATTCATCCTCGTGTACTCTCACATAACTCCTCTTTTGCCCCCTTATTTACCTTTGTTCCATCCATTCCACATCCATTTTCCCCTCCCCTTAGGGCCCACAACGCCTGCCAATCTAATACCCTGGGAGCCGTCCTTTCTCACGAGAGATACAGTTCTCTCTATTCAACGGCATTAGTCTTCCCCAGGATATGGGTCCACCCCACCCAATGGTAGAACCCACCTTGGCAAAATGAGCCTTCAGCTATTCCCTCCGGAGTCCGTCACGCATCAGACCATACCCCCTGAGCGTCCTAACCAGGTAACCCTCCTACTTATACTTTGATACATTTTACTCAACATTTAGTTCTCAACGAACTTCTGACACTCTCCCATATTCGTATGTTGCCCCTCCCTCCCACCTATTTCTTGGACAATATTACCCCTCTTCCCATCCCCAGCCCCCCTCAAACCCAGAAAACCCCACCCGAAGGTAACCCCTTGCCCCCATTTTGTCCCTTCTTTGTGCTCATACTTACCCCCAGCTCATCACAGATTCCACCCCTGCAGACATTAACTCACATCCTTCCTCACCCCCACGGTTTCCTGTAAGCCACTTTTCCAGACTCTAGCTCTCTGAGGCAGTTAACTTATTTCATATCATTGAGGTCATATTGTATTTGTCCTTCAATGCCTGAGTTGCTTCACTCAACATAAGATTCTCAAGGTTCATCCATGTTATCACGTGCGATTGTAGTGTATTGGTTCTTACAGCTGAGTAGTATTCCATTGTGTGTATATACCACATTTTATTGATCCACTCATCTGTTGATGGACATTTGGATTGATTCCAACTTTTGGTGATAGTGAACAATGCTGCTATGAACATTGGTGTACATATATCGGTTTGTGTCCTTGTTTTCAGATCTGATGGGTATATACCCAGCAGTGGTATTGCTGGGTCATATGGCAAATCTATGGATAATTTTTTGAGAAACCACCAAACTGTCCTCCAGAATGGTTGGATACTTCTGCATTCCCACCAGCAATGGATGAGTGTTCCCCTTTCTTCACATCCTCTCCAGCATTTGTATTCTACTGTTTTTTTCATGGCTGCCAATCTTATGGCAGTAAGATGGTATCTCATTGTAGTTTTGATTTGCATTTCCCTGATTGCTAGAGATTTGGAGCATTTTTTCATGTGCTTTTTAGCCATTTGTATTTCTTCTTTGGAGAAGTGTCTGTTTAAGTCTTTTTCCCATTTTTTAAGTGGGTTGTTTATCTTTTTGTTTTCAAGATATATGAGTTCTTTATATATGCAAGTTATAAGTCTCTTATCAGATATATGGTTGCCAAATATTTTCTCCCATTGTGTGGGTTCCCTTTTTACTTTCTTGACAAACTCCTTTGAGGTGCAGAAGGCTTTAATTTTGAGGTAGTCCCATTTATCTATTTGTTCTTTTGCTGCTCGTGCTTTTGGTGTGATATTCATGAAGCCATTTCCTATTACAAGGTCCTGTAGATGTTTCCCTACACTGCTTTCTAAGGTCTTTATGGTCTTGGCTCTTATATTTAGGTCTTTGATCCATCTTGAGTTGATCTTTGTATAATGTGTGAGATGGTAATCCTCTTTCATTCTTCTACATATGGCTATCCAGTTCTCCAGGCACCATTTGTTGAATAGGCCATTCTCTCCCAGTTGAGAGGGTTTGGTGGCTTTATCGAATATTATATGGCTATATACATGAGGTTCTATATCTGAACTTTCAATTCGATTCCATTGGTCTGTGTGTCTATCCTTATGCCAGTACCATGCTGTTTTCACTACTGTAGCTTTGTAGTATGTTTTGAAGTCAGGAAGTGTGATTCCTCCTATTTCGTTTTTCTTTTTCAATATGTCTTTGGCTATTCGGGGCCTCTTTCTATTCCAAATAAATTTCATAGTTAGTTTTTCTAGTTCCTTAAAGAAGGCTGTGTTGATTTTTATTGGGATTGCATTGAATGCGTAGATCAGTTTTGGTAGGATAGAATCTTAATAATATTCAGTCTTCCTATCCATGAACAGGGAATATTCTTCCATTTATTTAGGTCTTCTTTGATTTCCTTGAACAATCTTGTATAGTTCTCGATGTATAAGTTTTTTACCTCTTTAGTTAAATTTATTCCTAAGTATTTGATTTTTTTATTTACTATTGTGAATGGTATTTGTTTCTTGATTTCCTCCTGATCTTGCTCATTATTGGAGTATAGAAATGCTACTGATTTTTGCGCATTGATCTTATAACCTGTGACTTTACTAAACTCATTTATGAGTTCTAGGAGCTTTGTTGTAGATCTCTCAGGGTTTTCTATATATAGGATCATGTCATCTGCAAATAATGAAATTTTGACTTCTTCCCTTCCAATTTGAATGCCTTTTATATCTGGTTCTTGTCTCAGTGCTCGAGCAAGTACTTCCAAGACAATGTTAAATAGGAGCGGAGACAATGGGCATCCTTGTCTTGTTCCTGAGTATAGAGGGAAGGATTTCAGGATTTCGCCATTGTAAACAATGTTGGCTTTTGGTTTTTCATATATACTCTTTATCATGTTCAAAAAGTTTCCTTGTATTCCGATCTTTTGGAGTGTTTTTATCAGGAAGGGGTGCTGTATTTTGTCAAATGCCTTTTCTGCATCTATAGATATAATCATGTGGTTTTTTTCTCTCAATCTGTTTATATGGTGTATTACATTGATTGATTTTCTTATGTTGAACCATCCTTGCATACCTGGAATAAATCCCACTTGGTCATGGTGTATAATTTGTTTAATGTGTTGTTGAATATGATTAGCACGTATTTTGTTAAGTATTTTTGCATCTAGGTTCATTAGAGAAATTGGTCTGTAATTTTCCTTTCTTGTGGTGTCTTTGTTTGGCTTTGGTACTAGGGTAATGTTGGCATCATAGAAGGAATTAGGCAGTGTTCCTTCTGTTTCGGTTTTTTGGAATAGTTTCAACAGTATTGGTGTTAGTTCTTTCAGGAATGTTTTGTAGAATTCACCTGTGAAGCCATCTGGCCCTGGGCTCTTCTTAGTTGGGAGATTTTTAATGACTGATTCTATCTCTTTGCTTGTGATTGGTTTGTTAAGATCATCAATTTCTTCTTTCGTCAGTATGGGCTGCTTATGTGTTTCTAGGAATTTGTCTATTTCCTCTAAATTGTCATTTTTGTTGGAATATAGTTTTTCAAAGTATCCTCTTATGATAGTCTTTATTTCTGTGGGGTCAGTGGTGATAACACCTTTCTCATTTCTTATTTTGTGTATTTGCATCTTTTCTCTTTTTTTCTTTGTTAGTCTCACTAAAGGTTTGTCAATTTTGTTGATCTTCTCAAAAAACCAGCTCTTGGTCTTGTTTATTTTTTCAAGTGCTTTCTTATTTTCTATTTCATTTAGTTCTGCTCTTATCTTTGTTATTTCCTTCCTTCTTCTTCCTGTTGGGTTACTTTGTTGTTGTTTTTCTAATTCCGTCAAAAGTGCAGTTAGTTCTCCAATTTTTGCTCTTTCTTCTTTTTTGATATATGAATTTATGGCTATAAATTTCCCTCTCAGTACCGCTTTTGCTGCATCCCATAAATTTTGGTATGTTGTGTTATCATTATCATTTGTTTCAAGGTAGTCATTGATTTCTTTTGAGAATTCCTCTTTGACCCACTGTTTTTCTAAGAGTGTGCTGTTTAATTTCCAAATTGTCGTGTGGAGTCTGGGTCTCTGTCCCTTGCAAATTTCCAGCTTCACTCCACTGTGGCCAGAGATATTGTTTTGTATGATTTCGATCTTTCTGAATTCATTAAGCCTTTCTTTGTGGCCTAGCATATGGTCAATCTTGGAGAATGTTCCATGTGCGCTTGAGAAAAATGTATATCCTGCTGTGTTTGGGTGTAATGATCTATATATGTCTATTAGATCCAGCTCTTCTAATATACTGTTCAAATGTTTTGTTTCTTTAGTGATTCTCTTTTGAGATGTTCTGTCCAGAGTTGATAGTGGTGTATTAAAATCCCCCACTATAATTGTAGGTGCATCTATTCTTTCACTTAGTTTTTCCAGCGTTTGCCTCACATATTTAGAGGCGCCCTTGTTAGGAGCATAAATATTTATGATTGTTCGATCTTCTTGACAGATTGTCCCTTTCACTAAAATATAGTATCCTTCTTTGTCTCTCAAAATTGTTTCGCATTTAAAGTCTATTTTGTCTGATATTAATATAGCTACTCCTGCCATTTTTTGGTTGTTGTTTGCTTGTATGATTGTTTTCCAGCCATTCACTTTCAACGTCCATGAGTCTCCGGGTCTAAGATGTGTCTCTTGTAGGCAGCATATAGATGGGTCGTATTTCCTTATCCAGTGTCCCAGTCTGAATCTTTTGATAGGTGAGTTTAGTCCGTTGACATTCAGTGTTATTACGTTTAGAGAGTTATTTATGGTAGCCATATTTTGGTTGGATTTGTGTTTGTTATATTTTGCTTGTATTATTTTATTTTCCCCTTCTAATTTTGTCTTTCTTGTTGCTTTTACACTCTCCTCCATCTCTGACTGTCCTGTTTTTTCCTATCTTCCTGCAGAACTCCCTTAAGAATTTCTTGAAGGGGAGGTTTCTTGTTGATATACTCTTTCAGTTTCTGTTTATCTGTGAATATTTTGAACTCTCCATCATTTTTGAATGCTAGTTTAGCTGGATAGAGTATTCTTGGTTGGAAATTTTTTCCCTTTAGTACCTTGACTATATCATACCACTGCCTTCTTGCCTCCATCGTTTCAGATGAGAAATCAGCACTTAATCTTATGGAGTTTCCCTTGTATGTGATGGTTTTCTTTTCTCTTGCTGCTTTTAGAATTTTTTCTTTGTCTTGAGCATTGGATAATTTGACAAGTATATGTCTTGGGGTGGGCCTGTTGGGGTTTATGACCAGTGGAGTGCGCTGTGCTTCTTGGATATGTACATCTGTCTCTTTCAGTAGATTTGGGAAGTTTTCATTCATTATTTCCTGCAACACTCCTTCTGACCCGTTTCCCTTCTCTTCTCCTTCTGGAATGCCTATAATACGTATGTTTGAGCGTTTTGCGTTATCATTCAGGTCCCTAAGTCCTATCTGGATTTTTTCTACCTTTTTATTGACCACTTCTACTATCTGTTTAATTTCCAATGCACTGTCTTCCACATCACTAATTCTCTGCTCTGCCTCTTCTAGTCTGCTGATATTTGCTCCAAGTGTATTTTTGATTTCTTGAACTGTGGTGTTCATTTCCTTCATATCTGTTATTTTTTTGCGCATGTCTGCAATTTCCCCTCCAAGTGTTGTCTTCATGCTGTTAACCTCTTTCATTACTTCATCAAATTTGTCGGTGATAAATGTTCTGAGATCTTTCATTGCTTGTGCGAAGTCCTGCCCCCCTTCCTCATTGGATTCAGCCATGTTTTCCTGATTACTGGTTTGGTTTGTAGATTTTTGTTGCTGTCTTGTCAACATTTTTTCTTGATGGGTTTAATCAGTTCCTTAGCTTCTTTGTCTAGTCTTGGAGATTAATTAGCTGTTGTTTTTGTGTAAGTGTTATATCTTCTCTTTGTCACTTTGTTCTTCTTATTCCAATTTCTTATTGCTAGTTAAGCTCACTTTAAAGGAAAGTATTAGTGCTGGGGAAAGGTAATTGTGTAAGGGAGGAAAAAGTGTGAAGTAGTATTGGTGATATATGTTAACAAAGCACCAATATGAGTTCTGGGAGGATGGAGGTTAGATCATGTAAATTGTGTAGAGTTATAGTAGTAGGAAAGTACCTATAATGAGGTAGACGACTGAATATGGGAGGAATGTGGTACGTACTAAGAGGCTATTGTTTCCGTGAGAGAGGGAAAGAGAAAAGAAAGGTAATATTTTCAGGGACGAATACCAGATGGAAAACTAAACAAAGGTATTAGAAATTAAGAGTTAGACACTTTGTGGATCAAAGAAAGGGAGATGGAATATAGGAGCAATAGCAGATGGTGGAGGATATCAAGTTGTAGGGGAAAGGGGATAGTGTAGATAGGCTAAATCTATTCACAGAGAAATGAGGCAGTGGAGGGTGAGGAAACCCAGCAAATGTGAGGTATTTCCTGTAGGACCTATTGTATTGTTAAGATAAAATAGTATAAGAAGAATATTGGGGACAGGAAAGAGAGGATTAAAAAAAAACAACAACAACAAAAATAAAATAAAATAAAAAATATAAAAAACAAAAAAACACAAAAAACAAAGAACAGAAACCCCGTCGCCAGGCTCGTCTGGGCTTGGCTGGGCTTGGCTGGGCTCCGGTCCCCTGCCCTCCGTGGCTCGGCTGGGCTTGGCTGGGCTTGGCTTTCCCGCCCGCCGCCCGCCGCAGCGCAGCGCGGCTCGGCTCGGCCGAGCTCGTCTGGGCTCGGCTCCCTCCCCCGCCACGGCTCGGCTGGGCTCAGCTGGGCCCGGCTGGACTCGGCTTCCCTGCCCGCCACTGTCCGCGGCGCAGCACGACTCGGCTCTCCCGTTCGCCGCCCTCTGCGGCGCGGCTGGGCTCGACCGAGCTCGGCTGGGCTCGGCCCCCTCGCACTCCGTGGCTCAGCCGGGCTCGGCCCGGCTCGGCTTCCCCGCCCGCCGCCCGCCGCGGCATGGCTAGGCTCGGCTGGGCTCGGCTCCCTTGCCCGCCGCCCGCCGCGGCACAGCGCGGCTCGGCTCTCCCGCCTGCCGCCCGCCGCCCACCGCAGTTTGGCTGGGCTCAGCTCCCTTGCCCGCCGCCCGCCGTGGCACAGCGCGGCTCGGCTCTCCTGCCCACCGCCCACCGCCCACTGCGGCGTGGCTCGGATCCCCCGCCCGCTGCCCACCGCAGCCCAGCTAGGCTTCCCTGGCCACCGCCCACCGGGGCTCCACGCGGTGCTAGCTGCCTCGGCTCTGCCTACCCAAGGAGGGAATCCTCCACATGTAGCTGGGATCTCCGTGTATATTTCACAGACGGATCCTCTCTGTTACCTTCCCTCCAAATCGATGTCCAAACACCTTGGGACCAGGAAAAATCCCGAAACAGCCCGGTCCCAAGGAGTCTCCGACGCCTCCCAGCCAATTCCCTCCAGGAGGTAGTAACCGGGAAGTTCACTCAGCCGCCATCTTGCCTCCTCCTCCTGATTGTTCTACCATGCAGTTTTGACCAATGTAGATTTGCAGTATGTTTTAAAATCAGATAGTGTGATTCCTCCAATTACATTTTTCTTTTTCAATATGTCTTTGACTATTCAGGGCTTCCTGTGCTTTCAAATAAATTTCATAACAGGTTTTTCCAATATAGTAAAAAATACTGTGTTGATTTTCAATGGGATTGTATTTAATCTGTAGATCAGTTTGGGTAGGGTAGACATCTTAATGGTGTTTCTTCTTATCATCCATGAACAGGGAATATTCCTCCATTTATTTAAGTCTTCTTTGCTTTCCTTTAACAGCATTGTGTAGTTTTTGGTGTGTAAGTCATATGTATCTTTAGTCACATTTATTTCTAGTATTTTTTTCTTTTATTTGCTTTTGTAAATTGGATCTTTTTTCTTCATTTCTTCCTCTGATTGT
The DNA here is from genome assembly GCF_030445035.2 of Dasypus novemcinctus. Lineage (NCBI taxonomy): Eukaryota > Metazoa > Chordata > Mammalia > Cingulata > Dasypodidae > Dasypus > Dasypus novemcinctus. The sequence continues at coordinate 51,388,711 of NC_080695.1, read as the reverse complement.
TCATTTTTATTGTAGCAAAATGTTACTGATTTCTATGCTTTGACCTTATAACCTGTGACTTTTCTGAACTCATTTATAAGCTCTAGAAGCTTTGATGTTGATTTCTCAGGGCTTTCTATGTACAGGATTTTGTCATCAGCTAACAGTGGAATTTTTACTTCCTTCTTCCCAATTTGGGTGCTTTTCATATCTTTCCTGGCATACATGCTCAAACATGTAGAAAAAGATAGATAAGTACAGTGATACTCGTTACCTTGTTTTGTCCCCAATCTAGAGGGAAAGCTTTCAGGATTTCATCATTGTATATTGTGTTAGCTGTGGGTTTTTCATATACCCTTTATCATGTTCAGGAAATGTCCTTCTATTCCTCCACTTTGCAGTGTTTTTATAAGGAAAGGGGGCTCTATTTTGTTGACTTTTTCTGCATTTGTAGAGATGATCATGTGACTTTTTCTTCTGATTTGTTCATGTGCTATATTGCATTGATTGGTTTACTTATGCTGATGCAGCCTTGCATAGCAGGGATGAAACCCACCTAGACATGCTATATAATTCATTTCATGTGTTGAATATGATTAGCAAGTATTCTGTGGCAGATCTTAATATCTGGGTTCATTAGAGGGGGTGGCCTATAATTTTCCTTTCTGGTGGCACCTATGTTTGGCTTTGATATTAGGGAAAAGTTCGCATTATAGAATGAGTTAGGCAATGTTCCTACTACATCTATTTTTTTGTAAGAGTTTAAGCAGGATTGATGTTAGTTCCTTGCCCGAAACTGGCGGAAGCGAGTCCAGGGACCTGTGGGAAGAAGCAGGGTGGGGGCAGGAGTCGAGAGAAGAATGGAGGCAAGACAGGATTCTGATCAAGCCTCGTTTATTGGGGATAGAACATGGGAATTTATACTGAGGGAAGGGAACGTGTCCACAGGTGGTAGGCTGGTTGCACAGGTGGCAGACGTCCAAGGAGGGGATTGGCTGAAAGTTCATGCCGGGTCTGCAGAGTTTCGCGTCTTGCACATGCGTGCTTGCTGTGGTCACCAGAGTTGTGGCAGGAAGGGGAGAACAAAGAAACAAGGAAAAAGAAGAAGAAGGAAGTGGCGGGGCAGGGCTGTAGTAAAAATGAGATTCGCCATGCTGTAGGAGGTTGTAAACAGCCCTCACAGCGGGTGACTCCCCACAGTTCCTTCCAGAATGTTTGGTAGAATTCACCTTTGAAGCCATCTGGTCCTTGGGTCTTCTTAGTTGGGTGGTGATGGATGACTGTTTCAATCTAATTACTTCTGACTGGTCAGTTGAGTTCATCAATTTCTTCTTTTGTCAACGTAGGTAGCTTGTGTGTTTCTAGGAATTCTTCATTTCTTCTAAATTATCCTTTTTGTTGGCATATAATTTTTCAAAGGGTTCCTTCTATGATGCCCTTTATTTCTGTAGAGTAAGTGGTGAAGACCTCCATCTTGTTTCTTACTTTGTTTATTTGCATTTTTCTCTCTCTCTCTTTTTTTTATTTTTTTTGTTAGTCTAGCTAAGGGTTTGCCAATTTTATTGATCCTTTTGAACCAACTTTTGGGTTAATTTTTTTTTCTAGTGCCTTTTTATTTTCTATTTCATTTAGTTCTGCTCTAATCTTTGTTAATTCCTTTATTCTACATCCTTTGGGCTTAGTTTGTTGCTCTTTTTCTAATTCATTCAGTTGTGCAGTTAGGTCTTCAACTTCACTCTTCCTCCTTTTTTGATATATGCATTTATGGCTATGAATTGCCCTCTCAGTACAACTTTTGATGCATCCCATAAGTTTTGATATGTCATGTTGTCATTTTCATTTGTTTCAAGGTGGTTTTCATTTTGTAATTTCCTTTTGACCCACAGTTTGTCTAAGACTGTGTCATTTAACTTCCATATCTTTGTGTCTCATCTGGTTCTCTGGCCTTAACTAATTCCAGCTTCATTCCCTTGTGGTCAGAAAAATTAATTTGTATCATTTCAATATTTCTAAATTGATTGATGATTTTTCCCCAGCCTAACACACGTTTTATCTTGGGGAATGATCCATGTACACTCAAGAAGAAAGTATGTCAGCAACTTAATATCAGACTTAGATCCTCAAGAAGTGTGAGAGAATAGAGTTCTGTTGTTTTAAGACATCCAATGTACAGTATCTTGCTGCGGCAGGCCTATAAAACCAGTGCACTCAATAAATCACTATTTTTCCAAATGAGCAAGGCATTATGTTACAAACATATGCATGGGTAAAAAAATCCATTAAAAGTGAATATTAACTCAGTGAATTTTAATATAAGAAGCCAAACAAGTAACGAATCATATTTTCAGATTCCACATTTCAACTAAGATTCAAGCAACATCCTCTTGGCAAGTTAAAGTATATTATCAAAAGAGAAAACTACAAATATCTACAAATTATGTTACAATACTTCTCCTTTTCCCAATACATACGTGTATGAGGCATGATTTTCTTCATATACTTCAACAAAAAAACAAAGTATTTCAACAGATTGAATGTAACAACTGATGAATTACCCATATCCCATTAAAACATCTAAAAAATTGCAAAATCTCACTCTTTTTGTTGAATAAAATATAACTTTTTAATTATAATACACAATATATATGTTCACATGTAATGGGGATTGTTTTTTCTTAGTGCATTAATAAGTTCATTTTTTTCAGTTTTCATATATATTTACAGTGACCACCAAGAGATAAAACCAAAATAAAGAACACCTACTTGAGGTTCCCAATAATTTTCAAAGTCTGGAAAGATGCTGAGGATATAAGGCTTGAAACCCCTTTTTAGTCAATATTTTGCTGGCAGCCCTAAACAGAACAATAAGGCAGTAAACACACAAACACACAAAAAGAGACACAGACTGGGAAGGAGGTGACATTATCTATTTGCAGCCAACATGATTGTTTACATCAGAGTTTCTCAGCCTCCACACTACATTCAGTCCAGAAAAAGTTTGCTCTGTGTGGCTGCCCTGTGCAATATAATCTGTTTAGTAGTGTCTTTACTCCCTCTCCTTTAAATGACAGGAGCTTTCTCCTAGTGGTGAGAACCAGAAATGTCTTCAAATGTTGCCAAATATCTCCTGGGGGGGGGGGGAATAACTACCAGTAGAGAACCACTGGTCCTTCTTTAAAATCATTAGGAGTCTAACCTAAAACCACTTGAGAAATATGTACATTTAAACTTGATGCAGAGTAGAAAGTTAATACACAGAAAACAATAAATTTCCTATAGAGTAGCAACAAGCTTATGAAAGATGTAATTTTACAAATGTATTCATATTTGCAAACACATAAAATAATAGGAACAAATTATCAAAAAAACTTTTAATAACTGTACAAGTAAAATGATTAAACATTGCTAAATAAATTAAAGAAGATCTAAATAAATGAAGACATAATATATTCATGAATCAAATTATTGTTTTGAAAATGCTCAGTCACCTCAAAAGAAATTTTTGTATTTAAACACAATCTCAATGAAAATACCTAGGGGCATTTTTTGGGGAATTGACAAGATGTTTTCAAACTGTGTATAAAGATTACAATGACATAATATGCTCAACACAATTTTTTAAAAATAAAAAAATGAAGAAGTTTACACAATCTCTTTTCCACATGTAATACTTTAGTAATCAAGCTAATGCTATGACATGTTTAGTCATTTAAATCAGTGGAGTAGAATAGAATCTACAAATTGATGCAAACATATGCAATCAATTCATTTTAATAAATGCATTGTTCTGTACATCAGTTTAGGTAGAATTGACATCATAACATATGTAGTCTTCCAATGTATAAACATGGAATGCCCTTCCATTTATTTAGGTCTTCTTTGGTTTCTGTTACAACATTTTATAGTTTTCTGAATATAGGTCCTCTATGTTCCTGGTTAAGATTATTACTAAATATTTGATTCTTTTAGTGGCCATTGTAAATGATTTTTTTTTCTCTCTTCCTACTCAGACTGCACATTAGTAGTGTGTAGAAGCACTATGAATCTTGCCCTCATCAGGTTCAATGAGCTTGTCTATTAGTTCTAGTAGCTTTGTTGTGTTTTTATTTTGTTACTTTTTACCTCATATTTTTCATGTTTTTTTCTTTAAGCACTTCACTTATTAAACTGAAATTAACCTAAAATTACATAGAAGATTTGAACAAGAAATTTTTTTCAAGCAGCATTGTTTAAAAATAATAATATATGGAACTTAAAATAATAACAAAATTAAAATGTCACAACCACAGGCAGGTTAGGTTCTGTTCAAAATATAGTTAAATGGAAATTCCTAATAATGAATGTGCAAATTAAAAAGTCCCCACCTGTTTGGAAATTAAAATATATTATCATAAATATCACATAGTTCAGATGTGAATTCAAAAAGGAATTTAGGGGAAACAGACTTTGGCCCAGCGGTTAGGGCATCCGTCTACCATATGGGAGGTCCGCGGTTCAAACCCTGGGCCTCCTTGACCCGTGTGGAGCTGGCCATGCGCAGTGCTGATGCGCGCAAGGAGTGCCGTGCCACGCAAGGGTGTCCCCCGTGTGGGGGAGCCCCACGCGCAAGGAGTGCGACCGTGAGGAGAGCCGCCCAGCGTGAAAAGAAAGAGCAGCCTGCCCAGGAATGGCGCCGCCCACACTTCCCGTGCTGCTGACGACAACAGAAGTGGACAAAGAAACAAAAAGCAGACAAAGAAACAAGACGCAACAAATAGACACCAAGAACAGACAACCAGGGGAGGGGGGGAAATTAAATAAATAAATAAATCTTTAAAAAAAAACAAACAAAAAAAAAAAACAAAAAGGAATTTAGGTAATATGTTAGAATTCATTTTAAAAATACTATATATCAAAATATGTTGGTTGCCAAAAATAAAAGCTGAAGGAAAGTTTCTAACATACACTACATGATTTAGAAAAAAAGAAGCAAAGCTGTCAATCGCAAGAATTTTCCAAAATTGACAGAAAACTTAAACACAGAGGAGATAAATATAAAGAAAAAGAAAACTCAAATTAGTGAAATGGGAAACAAGAATAGACAGAGAGGATGGACGGAAGCAAGACAGATTCATTGGAAAGAGTAATAAACTTAAGCGCATTGTAAGACAGAAAAACAAAGAGAAAGAGAAGCATAAATGTCAACATCAGAAAAAAAGACATTTTAACCAATTTTCAACAGATAAAATGATATTTTCATTTAAAAAATTATATTTCAACAGATAAAATGATATTTCAAAAGAGGTGTGAATAGATTTTTAAATGACATTTTCATTTACAGTTTTATTTTTAAATGAAATTTTAATTTAAAAATTTATTTTCATTTTGAAATTTAGTGTTTTTCAACAGACAAAATGATATTTCAAAAGAAAAGTGTTAGAATAGATTTGGAAATCTCAATGAAATGAATTCATTGTTAGTTAAATATTACCAAATCTGACATAAGAAAAATTAGGAAACTGAATTTAGAATTGCATTCACAATTTAAAATCAGAATCATGAACATTCCCACAGAGAAAACTTCTAACCCAAAAGATTTCAATATACATTCAACAAAAAATTTGCAAAAGGATGAAATGGTAGGGGCAAATAAAACAAACCACTAACATATCCATAGGACAGATGTACTAATTACAAGACTTATGATGTACTTTTACCATTTCTTTTCATTTCCAAACATTCACAAACAAGTTCTTATTAATTTCCCACAGATTAAACTTCAGCTTTCCATTCTCTAACCACATGCTATTGTCTCATGACATATTCTAGCAATTAACTTCAGGAATTTGCTCATTATATTTAGCTCATAATAGAGAAATCATAAAATACTTGTCCTTTTGGACCTTGCTTACTTCAATCAACATAATGTCCTCTAGAGTCATCCATGTTGTCATATGCTCCATGACTTCATTTCTTCTGACAGCTGTATAATCTTCCATCATGGGTATAGATGCAATTTGTTTATCCACTCATTGGTTGATGGACACATGGGTTGTATCCTTCTTTTTGCAATTGTGAATAACATCACTATGAACATTAGTGTGCAAATGTCTGTTCATGTCACTACTCTCACTTCTTCTGAATATATACCTAATAGTAGTATGCTGGTTCACATAGTAAATCCATATCTAACATCCTTAGCAACTGCCAATGACTGTACCATTCCACATTCCCAACAGTAGAAAATAAGCATCCCTATCTCTCCGTATCATCTCCAACACTTGCAGGTTATTTTATGCATGTCAATTTTATTGATACATATTAATAAAGGATAAAATCATGCAAAGAGTACAATCTCTGGTATTCAATGTAATCACATATTTGTGCATTGATCACCCCAATCATTCCCAGACCTCTTTTGTTTTTGCAATAATAATGAACAAAAAGAACCAATGAAAACCTATAACCTCTCCGAGTCTCTATGCCACATCTGCTGCAAATACCTGTTATTCTTTTATCTTCTCTCCAGTATACTTGTATTTAAATTTTATAAAAAGTTACATATATTCAATACCACCCATATTCATGTTTTACATGAGGTTTTACTATCTTATATAGATTCATGTTACAGTTTTTAGGTTTCCTTCCAGTAATATACATGAACTTAGACTATCCCTTTCAAACACTGTCATATCCGTATAATAGCTCTGTTAGTTACAAACATCATGATATATTTTAATAATGTGGTTTTTTTTTTTCCTTTCAGGCTTCAGCACACCGTATACTATCTCTTCTAGTTCTGGTCTTTGGGTAACATATTCTGCCAGTTTTTGTTAGTTTGTGAAGTCTTTGAACTCACCCTCAGTTTTGAAGGACAGTTTTGCAGGATACAGAATTTCTTGGCTGGCAGTTTTTCTCTTCCAGTACCTTAAATACATCATTCCACTTTATTCTTGCCACCAAAGTTTCTGATGAGAGGTCAGCACTTAATCTTATTAAGTTTCCCTTGTATGTGAGGCTTTGCTTTCATCTTGTTGCTTTTAGAATTCACTGTTTTATCTCTGATATTTGTAATTCTGAATAGTAGCTGTTTTGGGGCAGGTCTATTTGGATTTATTCTATTTAGGGTGAGTTTTCCTTCCTGGATTTGATACTTATATCTTTCATAAGGGTTGGGAAGTTTTGGTCATTATTTCTTCAAATTTTCTTTCCGCTCCTTTTCCATTCTCATCTCTTTCTGGGACACCAATAATGTGAATGTTTGTGCGTTTTGCTTTGTCATTTAATTCCCTGAGACTTTGTTTCATTTTCTCCATTCTTTTCTCTTTCTGCTCTCCTGACTTTTCCAGTACAGAAGTTCTGTCTTCAAAATCACTAAGTCTTTCTTTGAGCAATTCAGTTCTGCTCTTATATGCCTCTAATGTACTTTTAATCTCACCTATCCTGTCTTTCATTCCCATAAGGTCTGCTACTTTACTTTCCAGGCTTTCAAATTGTTCTTTATGCTCTCCCAGTGTTTTCTTAATATCTTTTATTTGGCCATGTTTTCTTAAATTCTTTGAAATGATTTAGGACAGTTGTGTGGTTATCAGTGATTAATTGTATTAAATCATGTATCTCTTCAGGATCTTTGATTATTTCTTTTGGCTGGGCCATCTCTTGGTGCTTCCTAATATGACTTGTAATTTATGGCTGATGTCTAGCCATCTGAATATGTTGGTGAATTTACTCTGATGGCCAATTTCTCTATTGCCTACTGTTCTTTTTCCCCACAGCTTTTCTTTCATATTTGGTTCAATTGATTCTATGTCTTTAAAATTGCCCAGCCTAAGTTATGAAAATCAGGCAGGGGCCTCACTAGTGGGGCACACATTTTTTCTCATGGTAGGACACAGAGAGAACCAAGTCTTTGTCCATGCAATCTCCATACTGGCCAGCATATGGCACACATCAGTGCATCTTTCCATGGAGTTGTTTCAGCCCAGGCTTTCCTGTGTTCCTGTGTTGAATCTCCAGAGAAGAGATTCAAAGCAGTCTCCACTGGCCCGATTTGCTAAAGAGAAGCACCCCATGTCCCCCTCCATTTTCCCTCAAAACAGCTGTTGGGGATGGAGGTGTCTGTTTCCCTCCAATTGGCTTCAGGAAGCCAAGGATATTATCCCCAATTAATATCTTGGAGGTGGGAGAGCAGAGCACTTCCTGCTTCACTAGGGCTTAGTAGCTACCTTTTGTCCTTTTGGCTTCTTGATCTCTCTGTCCCTTATCCCCTTGGAAACTGGAAGTTGTGGAGCTCTGTCCTAGTCTGCTGACCCCCAAAGGAGGTTGCCCCAGGCAGCTTTTGACCATATTTCCATTGTTTTTGAGAGCATTGAGCTATGCCTGTTAGTTTGATGCCCCCTTCCCACAGTTCTCATCTCCTACATTTTTAAGTTTAAATAGACTCCACATACCAGAAAATTCACACTTTTACCATATACCATATAAAACAGTTTATAATAAATGTACAAACTTGTGCCATCATTTCCATTGTCTGTTTTCAGAATGATATTTATCCCATAAAGAAATTCCATATCCCTAGAATTACTGTAGAGTCCCTTGTCCCCAGTCTCCTGGTAAAAAAGTATTCTATTTTCTTTATATACATATCTTTGCCAATTTGGGACATTATATATAAAATGCCTCATACACTGTTGTAGTTTGATATTGTATGATTTCACAAAATAGATAATGTATTATATTTGTAAACTGGTCTGTCCCTCCAGGCATATTAGAGTATATTGGATTCAGAGATTTTGCTTTTACTTGATTTAATAATGATTAAGACTTTGATTGGGCATGTCCATAGGACATTGAGTCCCCTTTCCCTTGGAAACCTTACTGCAGAGAAGGCAGTTGGAGTTTTGATGTTGGAGTTTTGATGTTGGTGTTTTGATGCTGGAGTTTTGAGATGGAGCCTAGGAAATGAACACACAGGAGAAGAACACAGAGGAATAGAGACAACTCCTAAGACACAGCAAAAGCCCTGAGGAAAGAATCAGATCTATTTTCTTGATTTGTCTGCATCTAAGCTTGACAGAGCACAACAGCTGAGTGGGGAGAGAAACCCAAGAAGCCAGATCTCTTGGAAAAAGTAAACAGCCAACTCCCACCAACATGTGGCAATAGGCTTTGATGAGGGAAGTAACTTATGTTTCATGGGGTGACTGTAAGCTTCTATCTCAAATAAAAGCCCTTTATGAAAGCCAACAGTCCAAATTACATAGAGGAATTTGGCTGGCTGGAAATAGAAGTAAGGGCCAATGCTGAAGTGAAGGCAGAAATTCTCCTACTGACTCTGAAATCCCCAGTTTCTACTTTTAAGTCTTCCAGCTGATTGTGTGAGGAGACTCCCCATATTGCAGAAGGCAATCTCCTTCTTTGATTATACATAGAACCCACTAATTATTGATGCAAATTCCATCTACAAAATGCCCTCACAGTAACCAACAGAGTAGTACTTGACTCAAGAACAAGGCACTATAACCTGGCAAGCTGACACACAAATTTAACCATCGCAATCTCTTTTTCTGGATTCCCTCTTTTATTTTGTGACATGTTGGGCAGTCCATGTAAAGAACCATCTATCTTGATTACTTTAGCTTTGTAGTAAATCTTGAGTTAAGTAGTGCATATCTCTACCTGTATTCAATTTCCACTCTGCCTATTTTTGCTTATTTGTGTTTCCTTTGTATATTTTAAAATCAGTGTGAAAATTATGTGTTCAAATGATGGGAATGTGATTAGAATTATCCAGAATCAGTAAATAATGGAATGTGACATCTTAAGAATAAATTTATCAGCCCTAGAACATGATATAGCACTCAGTTTAATTAAGTCTAATTTAATTTCTCTCAGCTGCATTATATAGCTACCATTGTAGAAGTGTTCTACATTTCCTGGTAAATTAATTCCTGATTTTTTTATTTTATAGTACTTTAAGTGAGATTATATCTTTGTATTTTCTAATTATTCATTTCTAGTATATAGTAATCAATGGATTTTTTCACATAATAATGTATTCTAAGACCTTTTATAGAATCATTTATTAGTTCCAATTTTTTGAGAATCATTAGAATTTTCTATGTACATGATAATTTAGTATTTAAAGACAGTTTAATTCTCTTCTCTGATTTTATCTTGCCTTATTGATCTTGTTAGTATCTCAAGTACAAAGTTGAGTAGAAGTGGCAAAGTCATATTTGTATTCAATTATTTACCATTAATTATGACAATAAGTGTATGGAATTTTTGGTAAATATCCCTTTTTCAAAAAGAGGAAGTTCCTTCTTTTCATGTATGATAAATGTTTCTAACTTGTAAGATGTTGAATTTTTCAAATGTTTTTTCTGCACTTATAGAAGACATCATATGTTTATGTTGGATTAAATATGATGATTAAATTAATGGATTTTTTAATGATAAATTAACTGCATTCCTGAGATAAACCTGCTTAGGCATGATACAGTATTCTTTATATTTATTGCTGAATTTAATTTGCTAGTATTTTGTGAAGGGTTTTTGCATCTATGATCATAAAGAATATTGGACCATAATTATCTTTCTTTTTGGTCAGGTTTTAATGTAAGTCTTTGCTGGTCTCCTAAAATGAATTCAGTTTTCCTTCCTTTTCTTTTTCTTTTTTTCAAAAAGTTTGTACAAGTTTATTACATTCTCCTTAAACGTTGGATAAAATTTACCAGTAAAAGCATTTGGACATGGACTTTCCTTTGTGAGAAGATTTCTGATAACAATCAGTTTCTCTGATATAGTGTTAGCCCCCTTTTAATGTCACATTTCCCCACCCTTATAAGTTATGCTTTTCAAGACATTTATCCACTTTTATCTAAGTTGTTTGATTTTTGGCATGAAATTGGCATGGCATTTGTTTAATATTCTTTTTATGTCTGCATGATCTGTAGTAATAGTAAATTTTATTCATGATATTGGCAATGTGATCTTCAATCTTGCTAAGAGCTTACCAATTTAAAATTTTCAAATACCTAACTTTGGCTTTGCTATCTACTATTTGTCTTATTTCAAAATATTTATGCATTTATTATTTCCTTCCTTTTATTCACTTTGTGTATTTTTTATGTTTTCTAATTTCTCAACGTCTAAACTTCCATGATTGCCTTTAAGCTTTTATCCTTACTAATAGAATTTTCTCTTGTCCTTGCAATACCTGGATTCTAAAAATGTTCCTATACATTATTTTCATTATCATTTAATTCTAGATGGTTTATTTCCCTTTATGTTTTCTTTTTAATCCATTTAATACATGAGTTATTTTTAAATTTGTTAAAAATAATGTCTTATTACCAAAGTCCCTTACAAGATAAGTAAATTCAGATAAAGAAAGCCACAGAGTGTAAAAACCAGAATCAACAAAACACAAGAGAGAAAGAAGAGATCAGGCGACACCACGATGTGTCTTGCCATGGGAAAAGTTAGGGATCAAAACTTGCCAGCAACCATCACCATAACACCATAGTGTTGGTGAGAAAGAATTGCCTTGATGATGCCTTGATGTGGACATTTTCCCAGTCTCAAAACCATAAGCTAATGAATTCACATTGTTTAATCAATCTCATTTCATGGTATTTATTTGGAGAGGTCTGGGAAACTAAAACAGATTTTGGTACCAGGAGAGTGGGGTGCTACCATTGCAAACACAAAAAAGTTTGGAAATAGCTTTGAAATTTGATCATGGATTGATAGAAAAGGCCTAGACCAGTTAGAAGAAACTGTTCTCAGGAATAAGGATACTAAAGGTAATTCTCATGAGGTCTTGGAAGAAAATGATGATTGTGCTACTGGAAATTGATGGAAAGGTGATCCTTCTTTTAAAGTTGCAGAGATTTTGGCAGAATTGAGTTCTGATGTCAGGTGGAAGAAAGAACTTGACAGGGTTGAACTTGACTACTTAGCTGATTTTCAAGGTAAGTGTGAAATTCAGTCTGATTTCTCCTTGCAATTTCTAGTAAAATACAAGAGGAAATGGATAAGCTGAGAACTGAACTTCTGCACACAAAGAAACTGGAAATTGATGGTTTGGAATATTCTGAGTTTTTGGAAAGTGAGTTCCCAGAAAGTAATGTTCCATGCAAGGGTTTAAATGCACATGCCACCATTAAGAATTTCCAGGGAAGTCAGGATTGGAAATGCAGTTATCCATGAAGAACATGTGGAAAGTTCTTTCATCTGATGGTCTGGGCTCCTGTGTATTACATGCAAAATCACATTTTCAGCAAGAGCTGTATGAATAGAACCACTGCCAGCCTAGAACAAAAGAGACCAAAGAGGAATAGATTGAAGGAAAAAAATCATTTCAAGGGCAGAAAGACAGAAGCTGAGTTTGGGGCCAAAGACATCTTCTCTGGCCAAGATAGTGGGTCCACCCATGTGTGTGGAAAGGGTGAGCTGCCCTGGCATCTTGAGAGGGTGGGCCTTCTACCTCATTGTTCAGGAAGAGTGCTACCACCCCAGTGTGCCGAGAGGGTGGAGGCTATACCATGGAAATTGCAGAGAGTCTGACCACCAGCCCAATGTTGTGAGATGGTGGAGCCAGTGCCCCAACACTTGCAGAGAGCCAGCTACCATCCCATTGCTTGGAGAGCATAAATCCTTCACCCCAGTATTTGGGAAGAGCATGGAGGCTGTACAAGCACTTGGAAGGTGTGGGGTTGCCACTCTATCAGACCCAGAGGAAACAAAATCATTCTATAGATAACTTTCAGACCTTGAAAACTACATTTGTAGGACTATTGTATATCCTGCAAGGTTTTAGAATTGTTTGCAACCCATGAGCATTGTTTTTCTTCTGTTCTCCCTCTAGGAAATAGAAATGTTTATCCTATGCCTGTCCTTCCATTGATTTAGATGAGATTTTAGACTAAGTATTGTTTCTGAAATGACTTAAGACTTTTGGGACATTGTAATAAAATTAGTGTATTTTGCATATAGAAAGAACATGTTTTTTGGGGGTCTACTGGGGGGAGTGTAGTGTTTTGAAGCTGTTATGTATCACAGGAAAATCTGTTAAATTTATCCCATTCCTGTGGCTGTGTATACATTGTAAGTAGGACCTTTTTATGAGGCTAGTTTAGTTAAGATGTAACCCACCTCAATCAGAATGGATCTTAATCCTCTTCCTAGTGTCCTTTATAAGAGGAGAAAATTCAGATACAGAGAGAATGCCACAGAAAGTAAAAAGCTAAAACAAATGAAACCTGGAAGAGAAGGACAAGACCAGGAGACACCACAAGGTGGCTTCCATGTGACAAGTTAAGGACCATTGGTCACGAAGAGCTAGCCCTGAAACTCCAAAGTCTTGGGGAGAAAATATTGTCTTGATGCCTTGATGTGGACATTTTCCCAGCCTCAAAACAATAAGCTAATAAATCCCCATTGCTTAAGCCAACCCATTTCATGGTATTTGCTTAAGCAGCCTAGACACTAAAACCTTAAGCTTTCAGCACTTTGAAAATCATGGAGATTTCTGTTGCAGCTGAGTATATACTCCATTTTGGTGAATGCTTCCATTGCAAACACACATTCATGCAAAAATGTGCATTCTCCAATTGTTGGGTATAGTGTAATTTGATAATCAGTTAGTGTCACGTGAATCTTTATATATCCTGACTGAATTTTCATTAAATATTCAAGTGTATTTATTTTACCTTTACTTTTGTACAATATTTTCACATCATATAGAATTATCTTTTGAATTTTTTTTTTACAGCAAGTTATAGCATGTTCTTGCATTCCCTTTTCTTGTTGCTGTTATTGGTACAAGTGAGAAGTCAGGACCATTTGTATTGTTGTTACAGGATGTATAATGTGCTGCTATTAAGCTTGTTCAGTCAATTTTCAAATTTCTTATTAGAATTTCAATTCCAAAATTGTGATTTTTATGTTCTATAATTTTGCTTAAAATTCCATCTATTTACAAATTATGCATATAATTTTAAACCTTGAATATATTTATATTAACTGCACTAAAGTTCTTGCTCTCTGATTACAATATCTGAGTTCCATCTGCTTTAATTTCTATTGAAGATTTTTTTGTTCTGGAGAATTGGTCACATTTTTCTTTCTTTTGTGTGTGTGTGTGTGTGTGTGTTTGTGTGTCTATTGATTTTTGATTGAGTACTAAACATTATGCCTGATATTTGAAAAGACTGCATTGTATTACATTCCGATGAAGAGTGAGCTTTGTTTTAAGGCTGAAGCCTTAAAAAAATTTCCACCCATTTTTTTAATCTTCTACCTGCTACAGTTTGCCAAACTTCCTATGTTAAACAGATAGCCAAATATTTAGGTGAAACTTAAGTGCAGATTGCAGATTTTTTGGGTCCATTTTTTCTGTTGGCTTCCTCCCTCCCAGAATTTCACTTTTAATTTTCTGTCTTATCTTTTAGTCACAACTTTATCCTCTGACCTCAACCCAGTGAGCCTAAAACTTTCTACCCTCAGAGCTGCCCTCAATTGGAGTGTCTTCTGTCAAAAAGCCACAAACACAACATTTACATGTAGCATTTCATACTTCAATGGGAGATTATCCTCTAGTCTCTGCCTACATTCTGTTATTTGCTAGTACTTTCATTTTTCAAAGAGATTTCCTTTCCTAGTTTGTTTTTTTCCCTCTGTGGTAGTGTTGGTACTAACAAGTTATTCTGCCATTACCACAAAGACTGTTAGAAGCTAGATATATTCTTTTTTTGTTAATTGTCTCTTGAATGATTTCAGATTATTAATGATAAATCGGTTTTATTTGTATTAACTGTTAAAATTTATCTAGTCTAATTTCTTATTTTTGTCCACCTGTGCATTTCTGACTCTTATTGGTATGTTCTCCTTGGAGCTTCAGAATGATGGCTATTTGATGTAAATATAATTATCAATTCTGTTATTTAGCTTCTTTAATATAGTGATGAGAGAACCAGAGCTATGAAGAATCTCAGCAGTGAAATCTATATTTGTGTATCCAGTACGTCTGCATAGACTCATCTACTATGAAGAAGCATGTTGTAGATGTCTCTGGCTTCTTTCCTAGAACTGGCTTGCATCACATGAGGAAAAAGTTTCCCCCACTTACTGCTTGGGTGAGCCAAATCATAACTCCCTTCAACTTCCTTTGCAATTATTTTGTTCAAAGTTTAAAAGAGGTATTATTTCCCATAAAATCATAACCCCCCCCATTGTGTATGTATAATTCAGTGAGATTTAGTAAATGTATAGTTGTGCAACCTTCACCATAATCCAGTTTTAGAACACTTCCATTGCCCCCCAAATCCCTAATGTCCAGCTTTGCAGTCAATCCTCTCTCCCACCAACAACCCAAAGGAAATATTAATCTGATATTCATCTCCATTGTTTCCTAGAAATTTCAAATAAATCACATGATATGTGGTCTGTTATGCCTACATTATTTCACTTAAAATATTTTTGATATTCACCCATATTTTTGCATCAGTAGTCTGTTCCTTTTTATTATGGTGTAGTATTCCATTACAATGATATACCACATGCACCAGTTGATGGACACTTGGGTTGTTTCCAAGTTTGAGGTTTTCTTTTTTAAATATTATTGCTCATAACTTTAATATTGTAAATGTAGTAAAGGGGCACCAGAGCTATCCTTGTGGTCTGATATAATAACTCTCATTACCTCCCCAAATTATAAGGTTTAGTGTGGGATTTTGATTTTGTGTCTAACATTTATTTTCCAAGAATAACTAGAAATCCTCAAGCGAAGTAATAGTAAGTAGGTATATTCATTCAGTTTTGTGGCTGAAATTTCTTGGGTTTAAACAGTGCCCTTCCTTCTCAGGAAGAATGTTTGTAACATTGTGGATTTGTATATTTGTTTTAATATTTAATTATTTTAAAAATGTGGTATATACACACAATGGAATACTACTCGGCTGTAAGAACAAACACACTACAAACACATGTGATAACATGGATGAATCTTGAGAACCTTATGTTGAGTGAAGCAACCCAGACATTGAAGGACAAATACTACATGACCTCAATGATATGAAATAACCAAGCTGCCCTAGATAGCAAGAGACTGAACGATAGGCTTACAGGAAATCGGAGGGTGGAGGAAGGATGTGAGCCGATGTCTGCAGGGGTGGAATTTAAGACGAGATGGTGGTAAGTATGAACACAAAGAAGAGATAAAAGGGGGGCAAGGGGTTGCCTTTGGTTGGGGCTTTGCGGGTTTGAGGGTGGCTGGGGAGGGACGGATGGGTAACATTGCCCAAAAGTGGGGGGAGGGAGGGGTAGCATACGAACACAGGAGAGGGTCAGGTGTTGGTGGAGAGTAAAATGCCGAGAAAATCATATCAAAATATAATAAAGAGGGTTACCTGTTTAGAATGCTCGGAGGGGAGGGTCTGATGCAGGACGGGCTCCTGGGGAATGTCTAAATGCTCATTCTGCCAGAGTGGGTGACACCATGGGGTAGAAACCCAAGTAGTGAGAGTGGGGGTGGACCCACATCCTGGGGAGGACTAATGCCATCAAATAGAGGGAACTGTATCCCTCGAGAGGAAGGGTGGCTCCCAGGGCATTGGGGCAGTTGAGCAAGTTAGGCCCTGAACACTATTCCATCTATATCTGGAAGTGGCTCCTCAGGAAACGGAGGTTGGCTGTCACTGTGGGCACCAAGGTGGAAGGGAAAATGGACATTAAATGTGTGGAACCAAGATAAATGGGGGGTAAGAGAGGAGTTTCTTGAGAGTACACAAGGATGGATATAAAACATGTAATATTACACCATAACATATAGGAGATAACAGACTGATAATGTAAACCATAATGTAAAACATAGGATAACTAAGAATGTAAAAAACTGTGTATCCTAAAGTATGCACCATAATGTAAGCACAGATGTCACCTTGTTAGAAAGCTAGTGTCTCAGACTCTATACATCACGTTAAGTAAATATGATGTGAATAGGGTGTAAGAGTAGCACTGGGGAAGGGAAAAGGTTTTGTGGTGGATGTATGGGAGTGCTGTACAATATATATATGCATTGCTGTGGTCTAGGGCTCCTGTAAAGAGAAGCTGAATAATTAGGGGGGGGGGGGAAAAAAGAAAAAGATAGGATGTAGAATTTTTTCCAAGTAAACACGTGTTCTTTATCTAACCTTTAAACCCATCGCTATATGCCATTCCTTAGTAAGGGACCCTGACATTATATTGGGCTTCAAATTTCGGGGAGTTCTGGATCACAGAGTGTTTCAACAATGGCAATGGAGGGATACTGGTATGGGATGCCATTGACAGGTGATATATGGCTGACAGGGAGCTGTACAGAACATATGTCCAGGGTGCATGGTAATGTTTGGATATACTCATAGTGGTAACAATTAAAAACCACAGCAGGGGGGGTACTGGGTTCCTGGCCAGTGGTACTCTGTCGTGGTCCCTAGGGGAGCAGCGACAGTCTCCCAGGTGCAGCGGCGGGGACCGGGAGGGAGTGAGGGTTCAACAGTGAGCCCCTGATGCTAATGACTATGCTTGTGAGCTGATAAGCCTAAAATAAGAACAAGGCCTAGAGCAACATTGTGCCTGGGAATTTCCTCCTGTCAGCCTTCATGTTACTCAAATGTGGCCAGTCTCGAAGCCAAACTCAGCATGTAAATGCAATGCCTTCCCCCCAGCGTGGGACATGACACCCGGGGATGAGCCTCCCTGGCACCGAGGGACCACTATCAACTACCAACTGATGATGCAACTGGAAAATGACCTTATACGGAAGGTTCAATGCGGATCAGCAGAATATCCCTGTCTACATAAAATAACATGACTTTAAAATGCTGTTTGGGGAAACGGACTTTGGCCCAGTGGTTAGGGCGTCTGTCTACCATATGGGAGGTCCACGGTTCAAACCCCGGGCCTCCTTGACCCGCGTGGAGCTGGCCATGTGCAGCGCTGATGCGTGCAAGGGGTGCCCTGCCACGCAAGGGTGTCCCCCGCGTGGGGGAGCCCCACGCGCAAGGAGTGCGCCCGTGAGGAGAGCCGCCCAGCGTGAAAAGAAAGAGCAGCCTGCCCAGGAATGGCGCCGCCCACACTTCCCGTGCCACTGACGACAACAGAAGCGGACAAAGAAACAAGACGCAGCAAAAAGACACCAAGAACAGACAACCAGGGGAGGGGGAGAAATTAAATAAATAAATAAATCTTAAAAAATAAAATAAAATAAAATGCTGTTTGACCTAAAGTAAGGGGGAAATGGAAAGGAGAAATGAGTTTATATGGCTACGAGTTTCTAAAAAAGAGTCTGGAGGCTGGCAGAAGGATTGCCCTTATGCACAACTGAGCAGAGTCAGAGAGACAGATAAAGCAGATACAACCCCCAGATATTGGTTCCTTTGAGGGCTAAAGAGACCCATGGGAGTTATGGTCATGGCCGATGGGGTTAACTACCAGGTCAGATGGCCCCTCTTTGGAAATGGTGTTTATGTGTGATGAATCTGGACTCAGATGGGATCTCCCTTCATAAGACTTTCATGCTAATGTGCTGGAGGTGCAGTTAATGTTGGGGTTTAAGATATATTTAGGGGATTTGAATCTCTGGACTGACAATGTGATAGCCAGGTCCTGAGCCTCAACAGACTCCAGCACCTACAATCTGATCTATTGGACTTACCACACTCAGCTAAGATGGAGTTGAGGAAGGACAACCACCACACCATGGAGCCTAGAGTGATTACAACTGAAAGTGGGAGGATTGCATCCAGCATCCATGTGGAATCTGAGCCTCCTCTTGACATAGAGGTGCAATGGACACAACCAATCCAATGTCCACATAGAAGAGGTGGCATTGGATTGGGAAAAGTGGACATGGTGGCTGATGAGTATGGGGAAAGGCAGGAAGAGATGAGAGGTGGAGGCGTCTTTGGGACATGGAGCTGCCCTGGATGGTGCTTCAGAGGCAATCACCGGACATTGTATATCCTCACAGGGCCCACTGGATGGAATGGGGGAGAGTATGGGCCATGATGTGGACCATTGACTATGAGGTGCAGAGGTGCCCAAAGATGTACTTACCAAATCCAATGGATGTGTCATGATGATGGGAGGGAGTGTTGCTGGGGGGGGGGGAGGTGGGGTGGGGGGGTGGGGTTGAATGGGCCCTCACATATATATTTTTAATGTAATATTATTGCAAAGTCAATAAAATAAAAAAATAAAAAATTTAAAAAAATATTTAATTATTTAAAACATTGGAATCTGTGAGGAGAGGAAAGTTACTAAATTGCTATTTCTCTGAAAGTCCTTACTTCAGTTTTTCCTCAAACTTGATCAGCAAAATCATTGTGCCTTATTTTTCTTAAATGCCATTAAAGTCAGAGTCGGAGGAGGTGGGGCAAGATGGCATCTGAGTGAGTGCACCTCATAATCTCTCCCGCAAAGAAGCAGCTGAGTAGGGTCGGAATCCTGCTGGACTGGACTGTTTCAGGTGTTTGCAGGGCAGAAGTTGTCTGGACATCAATTTGGTGGGACGATGACAGAAAAGATTCTTGCAAGAGGTAGAATTTTGGGTCTCTTGCATGGAGGTCAGAGGTTGGGGGCGGGACCCTACCCCCTGGTGCTGGTGGCCTAGTGGCTGTGATTCCAGAAGGCTTTGTTGGCCGGGGTGTTCCCAAGCCCTAAGCAGACTGTTTCGGGGGCTTGCAGGGTGGGAGGTTTTTGGAAGTCGATTTGGTGAGACAGTGATGGAGGAGATTCTTGTGAGAGGTGGAATTTTGGGTTTTTGACATGGAGGTCAGAAGTTGTGGGTGGAGCCCCTCCCCCTAGGGCTGGCGGCCCAGCCACAGCTATCCCTGAAAACTGTGTTGTGCTGCCACACTCCAAGGTCCTGTGTTAACTGGATGTGTGGTTCCCAGGCCTGTGTCCCATAAAACCTGGTGGCCCATGTTCCAGAGATTCACACACCCTGAGTCTGCAATATCACGGACTTCCCACCCCTGAATCCACCACACCCTGAAGTCCGTCTCAGGTCCTTGATTACCCTAGCCCTCTATGTTTAGTGTTGTTTTTTGTTTTCTCTCTCTCTCTCTCCTAGAGCTTGGAGGAGTGTACCAGCTGACTTGGGGAGAGTCTTGGATGAAAGGAGAGGCAAATCTTCTGAGAAAGCCCAATTTACCTAAACATCCTGGGATAGGAAACTTGGTCTGGGAGAAGGTGGAGTCAGAAAATCAATTACACCTCCCCTAGCACACCTAAGGGGGAGGGACTGTAGGAGGTAATATCCAAGCTTCCAATAGCATATTTGGGGTTTCTGGTGAGGTGTACGTGCTCTCACGCTGGAAACAAAGTCATAGTCTTCTACGTTAAGTTGGTTCAACAAGGACCTACTTGAATCTCCTATTGGAACTCTCAGGGAGCTTTCCTGCTGCCCTGAGAGAGAAGTGAGGAAGGGAGAAAGGGGGATGGTCAGATCCCTAAACGTATTATTTAACTGCAAAGAGGATTCCTAGCTTGAAACGTTGTTTTTTTGTTTGTTTGCTTGTTTGTTTTTGTCATGGTTCGCTAATATTGCATTGTGTCCTGGACTTTTCTCCCATTTGAACCCCCAAATTTATTTTTCATTTATTTAGGTTTCTTTTTTCTTTTTCTTTTTCTTGTTTCCCCTGCTTTTATTTGCCCCCCTTTTTCTCTTGTCTTTGTCCCTTTGTTCTCTTTTCCTCTTTTTTATTTTATTCTCTTTATATAAGAGGTGCTGCAGGGAGCTCATCACATTTGCCCAGTTTCCTCATCCTCCATTTCCTTTTTTCTGTGTGTAATGATTTTGGCCATGTACACTATCCCCTTTCCCCTACATCTTTCTATCCTCCATCATCTACTGTTTCTCTTATATTCCACCTCCCTTTCTTTGGCCCTCAAATTGTCTGACTTTTTATTTCTAATACCTTTGTACTGTTTTCTGTCTTTTATCCACTCTCGATATTATTATCTTTCTTTTCTCTTTCCCTCTCTCATGAAAACACTGGACTTTTAATTCATACTATAATCCTCCCAATATTCAGTTGACTATCTTATTATAGGTACTCTACTTACTACTATAACTCTACACAACTTACATGAGTCTAATATCCATTCTCCTAGATCTCACATTGTTGCTCTGTTAATATTTATTGCCAATACTACTTTATACATTTTCTTTTCTTACTCACTTTGCTTTCCCTGGCCCTAATATTCTCCTTCAAAGTGAACTTAGCCAGCAACAAGAAAATAGAGTAAAAAGAACAAATTGACAACATGAAGACAAAACAATTATGCATGAGCCACAACTAATTAATCCCCAAGACTAGACAAAGAAGCTAAGGAACTGATTAAACCCGTCAAGATAAAATGATGACCAGACAGCAACAAAAAACTACAAAACAAACCAATAATCAGGAAAACACAGCCGAATCCAATGAACAAACTAAAAACCAAGAAGAGGAGAACATTGCACAAGTAATTAAAAATCTCAAAACATATATTAGAGACCAACTTAATAAAGTAAAGGAAGAGATTAACAATATGAAGAAAACAGTTGGAGAGGAAATTGCAGACATATGCAAAAAGATAACAGATAAGATGGTGATGAATACCACAGTTCAAGAAATCAAAAATACACTTTCAGCAAATAGCAGATTAGAAGAGGCAGAGAGAATTAGTGACGTGGAAGACAGTACATCTGAAACAAACGGAGAGTAGATCTGATAGATACAAAAAATCCAGCTGGGACTTAGGGACCTGAATGACAATGCAAAATGCACAAACATACATATTATAGGCATCCCAGAAGGAGAAGAGAAGGGAAAGGGGAAAGAAGGGGTATTGGAGAAAATAATGGCTGAAAACTTCCCAAATCTACTGAGAGAGATGGATGTATATATCCAGGAAGGACAACACACCCCAAACACCTTAAATCCCAACAGAACTACCCCAAGATATATACTTATCAAATTATCCAATGCTCAATATAAAGAGAAAATTCTAAAAGCAGCAAGAGAAAAGAGAACCATCACATACAAGGGAGGCTCCATAACATTAAGTGCTGATTTCTCATCTGAAACCATGAAGGCAAGAAAGCAGTGGTATGATATACTCAAGGTAATAAAAGAAATAAATTTCTAACCAAGAATACTCTACCCAGCTAAGCTAGCATTCAAAAATGATAGAGTTAAAAATATTCACAGATAAACAGAAATTAAAAGAGAATGCCAACAAGAACCCTGCCCTTTGAGAAATACTAAAGGGAGTTCTGCAGGAAGAAAGAAAAAAACAGGAGAGACAGAGTTGGAGGAGAGTGTAAGAGCAACAAAAAAGACAAAATGAGAAGTTAAAAAAAAACAAAAAATGACAAATACAAGCCCAAAGAAAATATGGCTAACGTCAATAAGTCCTTGAAAATAATAACACTGAATGTCAATGGATTAAACTCACCTGTCAAAAGTTTCAGACTGGAAGACTGGATAAGGAAATATGACCCATCTATATGTTGTCTACAAGAAACACATCTTAGACCCAGAGATTCAGGAGGTTGAAAGTGAATGGCTGGAAAACAATCTTACAAGCAAACAATAACCAAAAAAAGGCAGGAATAGCTTTATTCTTATCAGACAAAATAGACTTTAAATGTGAAACAATTGTGAGAGACAAAGATGGATACTACATATTAGTGAAGGGGATAATCTTTCAAAAAGAATGAACAATCATAAATATTTATGCTCCTAACAAGTGCACCTCCAAATACGTGAGTCAAACACTGGAAAAAGTAAGTGAAAGAATAGATGCCTCTACAATTATAGTGGGAGACTTTAATACATCACTATCCACTTTGGACAGAACATCTCAAAAGAGAATCAATAAAGAAACAAACACTTTGAACAGTATTTTAGAGAAGCTGAATCTAATAGACATATACAGATCATTACATCTGAATACAGCAGGATATACATTTTTCTCAAGTGCAAATGGATCATTCTCGAAGATAGACCATATGTTAGGCCACAAATAAAGGCTCAATGAATTCAGAAAGATGGAAATCATACAAAATAATATCTCTGACCACAGTGGAGTGAAACTGGTAATCTGCAAGGGCCAGAGGCCCAGATTTCAGACCAAGATATGGAAATTAAATAGCACACTCTTAGATAAACAGTGGGTCAAAGAGGAAATCTCAATAGAATATAATAACTACCTTGAAACTAATGAAAATGAAAACACAACATACCAAAACTTATGGGATGCAGCAAAAGCAGTACTGAGAAGGACGTTTATAGCCATAAATTCAAACATTGAGAAAGAAGAAAGAGCAAAAATTGAAGAACTAACTGCACATTTGTAGGAATTAGTAAATAAACAACAAAGTAACCCCACAGGAAGAAGAAAGAAAGAAAGAACAAAGAGCAGAACTAAATGAAATAAAAATAAGAAAGCACTTGAAAATATAAACAAAACCAAGAGCTGGTTCTTTGAGAAGACCAATAAAATTGACAAACCCTTAGCAAGACTAAGAAAGAAAAAGAGAGAGAAGATGCAAATACACAAAATAAGACATGAGAAAGGAGGCATCACCACTGAAGCCACAGAAATAAAGACTATGATAAGAAGATACTTTGAAAAATTGTATTCCAACAAAAATGACAATTCAGAGGAAATGGGCAAACTCCTAGAAACGCATAAGCAGACTATATTGATGAAAGAAGAAATTGAAAATCTCACCAAGCCAATCACAATTAAAAAGATAGAATCAGTCATTAAAAACCTCCCAACTAAGAAAAGCCCCGGGCCAGACGGCTTCGCAGGTGAATTCTACAAAATATTCCAGAAAGAACTAATGCCAGTCTTGCAGAAACTCTTCCAAAAAATCGAAACTGAAGGAACATTACCTAACTCATTCTATGATGCCAACATTACCCAAGTATTAAACCCAACAAAGACACCACAAGAATGTAAAATTCCTGTCCAATTTCTCTAATGAACCTAGACACAAAAATACTCAACAAAATACTTGATAACCATATTCAACAACACATTGAACGAATTACACACTATAACCAAGTGGGATTCATTCCAGGTATGCAACAATGGTTCAACATAAGAAAATCAATCAATGCAATACACCATATAAACAGACTGAAGGAAAAAATCACATGATTTTATCTATAGATGCAGAAAAAGCATTTGACAAATACAGCACACTTTCTTGATAAAAACACTGCAAAAGATTGAATACAAGAAAATTTTCTGAACATGATAAAGTGTATATATGAAAAACCCACAGCCAACATTTTTTACAATGGTGAAATCCTAAAATCTTTGCCTCTAAAATCAGGAACAAGACAAGGATGCCCACTATCACCTCTTCTATTTAACATTGTCTTAGAAGTACTTGCTCGAGCATTGAGGTTAGAACCAGAAATAAAAGGCATTCAAATTGGAAAGGAAGGAGCCAAAATTTCATTATTAGCAGATGACACGATCCTATACATAGAAAACCCTGAGAGGCCTACAACAAAGCTTCTAGAACTCATAAATGAGTTTAGTAATGTCACAGGTTATAATATCAATGCACAAAAATCAGTAGCATTTCTGTACACCAATAATGAGCAAGCTCGGGTGGAAATCAAGAAACAAATTCCATTTAAAATATTAAATTAAAAAATCAAATACCTAGGAATAAATTTAAAGATGTAAAAAAAAAAACTTATACATAGAGAACTACACAACGCTATTCAAGGAAATCAAAGAAGACCTAAATAAATGGAAGAATATTCCCTTTTCATGGATAGGAAGACTAAATATTATTAAGATGTGTATCCTACCAAAACTGATCTACACATTCAATGCAATCCCAATAAAAATCAACACAGCATTCTTTTAGGAACTAGAAAAGCTAACTATGAAATTTACTTGGAAAGGAAAGAGGTCCTGAATAGCCAAAGACATATTAAAAAAAAAAAAAAAAAAGAAATTCGAGGAATCATGCTACCTCACTTCAAAACATGCTACAAAGCTACAGTAGTGAAAACAGCATGATATTAGCACAAGGAGAGACACACTGACCAATGAAACCAAATTGAGAGTCCTTATATAGATCCTCATATATATAGTCATATAATATTCGATAAAGCCACCAAACCCTCCCAACTGAGAGAGAATGGCCTATTCAACAAATGGCGCCTGGAGAACTGGATATCCATATGTAAAAGAATGAAAGAGGATTACCAATTCACACCTTATACAAAAATAAACTCAGGGTGAATCAAAGACCTAAATATAAGAGCCAAGTCCATAAAGACTTTTGAAAGCAGTGTAGGGACCCTGTAATAGGAAATGGTTTCATGAACTTCACACCAAAAGCACAAGAAGCAAAAGAAGAAATAGATAAATGGGACTTCCTCAAAATTAAAGTCTTCTGTACCTCAAAGGAGTTTGTCAAGAAAGTGAAAAGAGAGCCTACACAATGGGAGAAAATATTTGGTAACCATATATCTGATAGGAGACATATCTTGCATATATATAGAACTCATATATCTCCAAAATTAAAAAAACAGCCCATTTAAAAAATGGGAAAAAGATTTAAACAGACACTTCTCCAGAGAAGAAATATAAATGGCTAAAAATCACATGAAAAAAAATGCTCCAAATCTCTAGCTATTAGGGAAATGGAAATCAAAACTACAATGAGATACCATCTTACTCCCATAAGATTGTCGGCTATGAAAAAAACAAAAGATTACAAATGCTGGAGAGGATGTGGAGAAATGGGAAAACTGAACCACTGCTGCTGGGAATGCAGAAAGAGCCAGCCATTCTGGAGGACAGTTTGGCAGTTTCTCAAAAAACTAGCTATGGATTTGCCATATGACCCAGCAATTCCATTACTGGGTATATACCCAGTAGAACAGAAAACAAGGACACAAACCAATATATGCACACCAATGTTCACAGCAGCATTGTTCACTACTGCCAAAAGTTGGAATCAACCCACATGCCCAACAACAGATGAATGGATAAATAAAATGTGGTATATACATACAATGGAATACTACTCAGCTTTAAGAACAAATACACTACAAACACATGTGATAATATGAATGAATCTTGAGAACCTTATGTTGAGTGAAGCAACCCAGGCACTGAAGGACAAATACTACATGACCTCAATGATATGAAATAAGTAAACCAAGCTGCCTCAGAGAGCTAGAGATTGGATGATAGGCTTAAAGGAAATTGGGGGGTATAGGAACGATGCACGCTGACACCTACATGGGTGAAATCTTTGATAAGCTGGAGGTAAGTATGTGTACAAGGAAGGGATAAAATGGGGGAATAGGGTTACTTTTGGGTGGGGCTTTGTGGGCTTGAGGGGGGCTAGGGATAGGCGGATGGGTAATATTGCCCAAGAAATTGGGGGGAGGGTGGGGGAACATATGGTCATAGAAGATGGTCAGGTATTTGGTTGAGAGTATAATGCTGAGAAAACTTTTTCAAAAATATAATAAGGAAGGTTACCTGTTTAAGATGCTTAAAGGGAATAATCTGACACAGGACAGGCTTCTTGGGTGTGTGTGAGTGCTCATTTTGCCATAGTGGATTATATCATTGGACAGAGAATCATATAATGAGAGTGAAGGTATACCCACATCCTGGGGAGGAATGATGTTCTCAAATAGAGGGAATTGTATCTCTCGAGAGAAATGGTGGCTCCCAGTGCATTAGGGCAGTTGAGCATGTCAAGCCTTTAACACTGTTGCAAGTATCTCTGAACATGGCCCTTCAAGCAATGAAGATTAACTATCACTGTGGGCCTTGAAGGGAGGGGGAAACAGGTATTGAATACATGAAATCAATATAACTGTGTGGGCAATAGAAGTGTTCCATAAGAATGTAATAAGACATGTTAAATTACTCCAAAAATGTATACAGGCTGATAGGCTAAAATGTAAATCATAATGTAGAACATAAGATAACTAAAACTTTAGAAAATTGCATAGTCTAAAATATAAACCACAATGTAAACCCAAATGTTACCTTGATTGAAAGCTATTGTCTAAATATCTATACCTCTGTTTCAGTAAATATAATATGAACATGTAAAAAGATTATTGCTGTGGAAGGGAAAAGGGTTTTATGTTGGCTATGTGGGAGTCCTGTATATTGTATATATAAATTATTGTGATCTAAACCTTCTGTGAAGATAAGCTTAATAATTAGGAAAAAAAAAAGGAAAAGAAAGGACGTAGACACTGAGGAAAAGATGAAAAAAGTTGCCTTGCAAATTTGCATACAGGCCAACACTTACTGCAGTGATGGAAGGCAAAACATCAAAAACAAAGCTTTTACATTTTTAAATTTTTTGATACCCCAATTTATTTTTACCTTAATTTTTCTAAATGAATATGTATTCTATATCTAACCTTTAAACTCATCACTATATTACATTTTACTATTAATGGAATCTGGCAATATATTGGGCCTCAATTTTTAAGAAGTTTTGGATCACAGAGAGGTTCAACAATGGTAGGGGAGGAATACTGGTGTGGGATGTTATTGACAGGGGACATATGGTTGGCAGGGAGTTCTCCAGGGCATATGTCCAGGGTACATAAAAATGTTTGGATTTAACAACTGAGCGAGTGCTGAGTTCCTAGCCAGGAGAGCTCTATCCCAGTCCCTAAAGGAATAGCAACAATCCCCCAAGTGCAACGGCAAAGACCAAAAAAGAAGGAAGGTCCAACAATGAACCCTTGATACTAATGACTATGCTTGTGAGCCTATATGCCTGAAATAAGAACAAGGCCTAGAGCTGCAGGGTGCCTAAGAGTTCCCTCCTGATAGCCTCCGTGTTGCTCAAATGTGGCCAGTCTCGAAGCCAAGCTCAGCATGTAAACTCATTGCCTTCCCCTCAGCGTAGGACATGACTCCCGGGGATGAGCCTCCCTGGTGATGAGGGATTACTACCAAGCACCAGCTGATGATGTAACTAGAAAATGACCTTGAATAAAAGGGTAAACTCGGACCAGCAGAATATCTCAGTCTACATACAATACCAGGAGTTAAAGTTGCATTTTGACCTGAATAAAAGTTGGAAATGGAAAGGACAAATGAGTTTATATGTCTATGAGTCTCCAAAAAGAGCCAGGAGGTTATCAGAGGGGTTGCCCTTACGCTCACCTGAGCAGAGTCCCAGAGACAGTTAAAAGTAGATGCAACCCCAGGTATTGGTTCCCCTGAGGGCTGCAGAGACCCACAGGTTCTATGGTCATGGCAAATGGAGTTCAGTGCCATGTCAGTTGGCCCTACCTTGGAGTTTGTGTTTCTGTGTGATAGAACTGGACTCAGATGTAATCTTGTCCACAAGCCTCTCCTGTTACTTTTAACAGATCTGTAGTTGGTGCTGGTTTTAGTGTATACCAGGGGACCTCAATCTCTGGACTGAACATGTGATAGCCAGGCCCTGGGCCTCAACAGACTTGCAGCTCCTACCCTCTTTTTTATTGAACTTACCCCACTCAGCTAACATGGAGGTGAAGAAGGTCAACCACCACACCAGGGAGCCAAGAGTGCCTACAACTGAAACCAGGAGAATTGCATCCAGCATTCATGTGGAATCTAAGGCCCCTCTTGATATAGATGTGGAGTGGACATGGCCATTCTAGGGTCCACAGGATAGAGGAATAGAGAATGGATTAGAGGAGACTTACTAATATTCTATTCATGAACTATAATGATTACTAATCCAAGAAAATGTGGCATTGGTGTGGAGAAAGTGGCCATGGTGGCTGCTGGGGGTAGGGATTGGGAGGAATAGATGTGATGTGGGGCATTTTCGGAGGTTGGAGTTGTCCTGGGTGGTGCTGCAGGGATAGTTACCAGACATTGTATGTCCTCCCATTACCCACTGGGTGGACTGTGGCAGAGTGTGGGCTATGGTGTGGACCATTGACCATGAGGTGCAGCGATCCTCAGAGATGTATTCACCAAATGCAATGAATGTCTCATGATGATGGAGGAGGTTGTTATTATGGGTGGAGGAGTGGGATGAGGGGGGTTAGGGGTATATGGGGACCTCATATTTTTTTAATGTAACATTAAAAAAAAATAGAAAAAACATGAATAAATAAAATAAAATGCCATTAAGATTATATAAATCACAGCCTGTTTCAAGTCTCTAATAAAACTTAAAGAATATTACATTCCAGTAAATAATTTAAATTACTAAGAAATTATGTATTGATAGGTCTAGCTCACACTATGGACCATAACCTTCCAGTATTACTACATACTTTCTTTCATATGGCAAAGAGTTGTTTTCTGGTAGATGTACATCAAAGTGGTGGTTCAGCAACTCCGGAAAACCTCCTCATCTGATTTTCCACTTCGGCAGAGCATATCTGGAAAACCACTTTTTTCTAAGTCTAAGTGCCAAAACCATGAATAATTGAATAGCACAGTGTTAGATGGAAACTACCATAAAAAAACATGTCAAACTAGTGCATGAGGTTGACACTCAAAACTCAGAACAGATCACACCATGCATGATTTATATGATGTAGAAATTGAAGGAAAATTAGAGCCTAATATTTTCATATAGTGTTTCCAAGATGCACTTTTTCAGTGTTTTGCAGACTCCACCTATGCTGTGATATAGAAGTAATCACTGGAATAACACATTTCAGAAACAATAAAACATAATTTATATTCATCTTTTATCTCTTAAATTGTAATTTCTTGGGATAAGTGAGGTTTTAGCTAACTATACTGAATTATTCTGTCCATCTGTGCCACAGATTAAAAATCACTACAAAAATATATGTATTATAGTGGCAATTGCAGGTGTGGTTTTTACAAAGGAAACTTTTTGTACTTACATAAATATTTTTTCTAAAAACAGGATGCCATTAAAGTGAGAGATGTTAGTTCTTAATTTAGAGGTTTTATTTTCCCTGTCTAACCATAGATGATGTTAAAGCCGACTATAATGTCTTCTTTTCCTGCTCCTCAAGGAAGAATGTCAGTATAGATTTATGTATATATGTATATATTTATAAATATACATAAATTATATTCTTTTGTAAGTCATCTTAATAAAAAATGGAAGTAATATCAAATACAATATTTTTGTGCTGCAGAACTCCAAATAAAGCAAAAATATAATTTATTCTGAATTACTGACAGAATCATAGTTCCTTCTCAAACACCTCCTGCTTAAAGTGTAAACCTGTACTGTTCAGAACACATAAACCATCCAGAAAATGCCTTGTTTCTTCATTCTGCCTATGATCAGCAGTCATTCTGCTGCAGCAAACCCTTCTTAATGAATTTTCAGTCTCAAGTATTTATTTGATCCTTAAAGAAAATTTAAGTAAGTCTAAAGGGAAATACATCAGTAATGCCATTTAGACAAAAGCAAAAATTGTTAAGGGCTTTTAAGTGGGACTTACCCATTTTTCTGAAACTGGGAGATAACTGATGAGTTTGAGAAAAAGAGGAATAAATTATCCTGGCAATTGTTAGAATCTAATTAGTGAAAAACGCCTTTCCACCATTTTAGTTCACCCCATATATCCAGATTATTCTACCTGTAATGTATAATGCTTTTCTTTTTTTTACAATTTACTATGAAAGATAATTGAGAATGGCTTACATTTGTGTTTTCAAATGCCTTGCAATTTTCTTACCTTCAGGTTAGGAGCTAGAAAATTAAAGCTACCTTTCCTATGCTCTCTTAAAGTTCAAGGTCCCCATGTGGCTTAGCATCTACCAAACAGGAACCTTGAGCATTGTAACAGGAGCTGATTCTTAAAGTGTTTGCCCAGGGTGCACACATCCTTTTGACTCACACTTAGTGACTCATAATTCTTTTACAAGAGCAAGTCACCTGGCCTAGCCTTCATCACTCGTGTAGCATATAAATTGCCCCACAGGACAGGCAGCACATATCTGAAAGCAATAACATCATACTTTAAGCAGGAGAACAGCACAATCTTATTTATTTATATCAAGGAATAAATTATAGGGAGACAAAAATGGAAGAGTGAAGCTAGTTAAGAAATGTTTCCAATGTCCAAGTAAGATATAATTTGTGGCTTCTACAGAGCATTTCGAAGTGGAGAGAATGTGATGTGTTTTGGTGGTAGAGTCAACATGACTGGCTGACGGATTAGATGCTGAGGATTAAAGAAAGGAATCATTCAAAGATGACTACTCCATGCTTTATTTTGCCAATGATGAAATAAAGTGTGAACCCAAGAAAAATTAGAATCCAGGAATGGGGATTCACCATGAAGGTGAATCTAATAATTCTTTCCCCAACTATCACATCCAAGGTACCGGAGAAGATACATCTACATGATATGCCGCCCCAAGTGTTAAGGAATATATAATACCTAGATTGTATAAATTAACCCAGGGCCAAAAAAAATATTTCATTAGCATATTGTAATACTGATAATAAAACTTAAAGGAGAAAGCACCAATAAGGGGAAAATGCAGGCTATCTATAATTTCAATATAGATTTCTTTGAAAAATCTGAAGTCAGATTTAGCAAATTAAAATCCAAAGATTCTGAAAATAATGCACAATGACCAAAGAGTGTGTAATCTACAAATACAAGTGTGATGCAAAATTTAATAAATCACTAAATATAATAATCACATAAAGAGTTTAGAAACATCAATCATATCACCCCTCTCTCTCCTAGGACATATACCAAAGCTTTTGCTCTTGGAATTTCTTCCCAGAAGTTTCTTCTAACAGGGCCATTAGGCTCAAACAAGGCAATTCAATTACTTTCCACTCAATTTTTCCCAGTCTCTCTCTACCAAGTAATTTATAACTCAGTGATCTCCAATCTAAGAGTTTAATGGTCCCCTGACTTTTCCACACAGGATTAATTTCCTTAGGGGATTTCCACAGACAAGGCAATATGAGTACTTTCAGATTGTTTTATTTAACATTTCTTGCTTCTTTTACTAACAGTCACAGTGGATGAGAAAGTTGGAGATAAACACATTGTAAAAATCAAAGTCCACAAACTACTTACAACAAATTGGAGTTATTTACTTCTTCATTTATTCACTCACTCAATATTTACAGTTTCTCCAATACATTCCAAACACTGTGCAAGGAATTGGGAGCAAAAGTTCTTGAAGAAGTTCTTGAATTTTTTTCTTTATAGGTATATTATTTTAAAAGTCTAGCCATATAAACATAGGGTAGATATATATAAGCAAACAGAAATACCAATAACAAGGCAAAAGGTAACTGAAAAAAAAAATTCACATGATATTTTTGATTGATAGAAGTTTGGGATGTGATAACATAGCCAAGTGCTTGGCTGATCAACTTGTATGTGCTCCACATAAGTAAAACGTGGATAGAGGGTACTAAGGGTAAAAAACCGAGAGCAGAGTCATTTTCCAATTTGACTTTGTATCATTTGTGGTTCTGGGAGGAAATAGATGGTACATACTTTAATTATGATTATTCATGGAGGATTTAATAAAGTGGCTAATTCCAAAGATGTAAAGAGGGGGTAGGGAAAGCACCTCCTGGGGGCAGGTTCTGGAGAAAGGACTGCAAAGGTGGCAGCAGCCTGAGACAAGCCAACAGAAAGAAAATCTGGGGGAAAAAAATATCCAGACCTCACCCTCCTTTTCCCCACCAATCTCCTGCTTGGCTCCCCACTGGCCAAATCCATCTACAAGTTAGAGCAAATATTAAATTACTTTAGATCAGCCCATTCAAAACAGAGAAGTAGAGCAAGTAGACCTGGAGGGAAAAAAGAGAAAAGGCAGATATCCAACAAATTCCTCTCAAATAAGATGTAATTTAAAAAAAAATTAAGTGTATAGGTAAGTGCTATGATCATGAAATCCCATAGAGCAGCTGCATTATAATTCATTAGTGATGCTCTAAGCAGAGCCCATGTGGCATATAGTGTAGCTCTATGAATCCCCACAGATAGGAAACTGCGGCGGCTTGCTCGGTCGGTAGAGGTGGGGTCTGGCTGCGGATGAGGGGTCGGTCCAGCTCTGGACGAGGGGTCGGTCCCGCTTGGGACGAGGGGTCAGTCCCACTTGGGACGAGGGGTCGGTCCCACTTGGGACGAGGGGTCGGTCCGGCAGCAGACGAGGGATCGGTCTCACAAGGGGTTGCGCGGTTCGGCTGACGGGGTCGCCCGGCGAAGCCGGCGACGAAAGGGTCGCCCGGAGAAGCAGGCGACGAACTGGGGACAAGGGAGGCCAGGCCCTTGTCGGGGGCTCTCAGGACTGGAGGGCGCACGCAGAAGAACTACCACGGAGACAAGGTAAACACGCAAGTCCACTATATTGAGGGAAAGGCAACAGTTTTATAGGGGCTGGGGAAGGCTGATTGGTCGAAGCCACGCCCTGTTCTGATTGGTTACCGGTGAAAGGTCAGTGGGCGGTACTGGATGGGGGAGGGGTGGTGGTTAGGGATTGGCTGTCGCTGTTGCTGGGGGAAGGGGCAGGGTTTAGGGATTGGTGGCTGCTGTTGCTGGGGTGGAGGGCAGACTGGATTTTTCCGCCCATGCCTGGCTGTTGCTGCTGTCGGGGGAGGGGAAAAGGGCAGACTGGAATTTTCCGCCCTGCGCCTGCGCAGGGAGAAAGAAGAAGAAGGGTGCCGCCCCACAGGCATCGTGGGGCGCCATCCGGGAGGAGGGGCGGCCGCAGAAGCATGGCTGCCGAGAAGGGGAGACCCAAGGGCACTCTGCGCCCATGCCGAGCTTCCTTCAGGGGTGGCGGTGGGCCCGACCAACCACCCTATTATGGGGGCAGCGGAATTAGGCCTACCGCGGCCGCTCCCCTCGCCAGGCCAGCAAACCACACTTCAGCCCGAAGGGTGACCGCAGGAAACAGCACAGGATACCGTTTTAACTTCAGGGATTCCACAGAGTGAATTCAGACTCTCAGTCCTCTGCTTCCCTCTTACCCTGGAGCTAGAATTTGGAGATGCCCTCTTGGGACAGGAGCCCTCCCTTCAACTGCCACCAAAGAGCAGTTACTTCAGAAAAATCAGGCATGAGATCAAGCTGGAGAGCTTCTTCATGGAAGAGCTGACAGACCAGTGTGTCAGGGAAGGGGCCCTCTGCCTGTGCTCCTGATGCTGGACAAAGCAGCCGCCTCCCTGACACCTGGAGGTTCTGTGTTCAGACGGAGCCTCCTCCCTCCCCAGGGCCTTCAGCTCAAACTGCGCACTCCGTGCAGGCTGAAAATGACGCTTCTGAGTAGGATGGGGACCAACACCGCAGCCAGAGGTCTTAGGTCAAGGATGTCCCCTACAAAAATGGTGTAAGTTCACCCTGCAGTCTGCCTTGGGCCCAAGCCTACCCCAGCTCCCCTGCTTTACGGGCGGAGAGTCATCTTTTTTTTTTTCAGTCCATCAACATTTAATACATGTATTGATGAAGTTGTATTCAACTATTGCATTTTATAAATAGTTTTGTGCCTGTTCTTTCTGTTTTTTAAATTCCACCCTTCTTTTGGATGATTTAAATATTTTCAGACTTTCATTGTAATGTCTGTTGTTTTTCTATCCATACTTCTTTGCATTATTTTCTAGTGGCTGATCGCGGGATGGAATTATACAACTTCAACCTTTTGCCACCTAATAAGAGTTGACCTTAGATCATTTCTACTAAAATATAGAAACCTTTTAATTATATAGGTATATTTAATCCCCTGCCATTTAGTTATATTTGTTCTATGAGCTACATCTGCGTATGTAATAAACCACACAAGACAATATTATGAAGATGCTTTAAGTAGCCATATGCATGAGAATGAATTTAAGAATTAATATTCAATTATATTTACAATTTCTCATGCAATTCCTGCATTCTTGGAGATTGCAATTTCTCCGGTATCATTAACCTTCGAAGGGTTTTGGTTTTTTGTTTGTTTGCTTTTAAATAATCCCAGGCTGCTTGGGAGGGGCCCGAGTGGGCGCAAGGACCATGAGGTGCAGAGGTGCCCAAAGATGTACTTACCAAATGCAATGGATGTGTCATGATGATGGGAATGAGTGTTGCTGCGGGGGGGGGGGCGGGGAGGGTTCGGTTGAATGGGACCTCATATATATATATATTTTTTAATGTAATATTATTACAAAGTCAATAAAAAATAAAAAATAAAAAAGAGAAGGGGTGCGAAATTCAGCTTACTGGGGCGCTGATCCTGTCCACGTGACAAGTGCCTGGCCGACTGCAGCACTCACCTGGTTAGTGCGGCAAGCGTCCGGGTGGCTGCGCTGCGAGACCGCACCCTGCGGCCCGCCCAGCTCCGGAGCTCGCGTCCCACGCCGGGGCGCTTAAGGCTCCTCCTCCCCGCCAGCTCTGCCCCCAGCGGGCTCTGGGCAGCAGCCCCAGCCGTGGGTCTTTGTGCAACGAGCCCGCCTCCCCCACCCCACGCGGGGCCCAGAGGCGGTTGCCGCGTCGTTAGACGCCGGGGCGCTCCCTCAGGCTCGCGGCGCCGCGTGCCCTGGGGGCGGCTCCGGGGGCTCCTGCCCTCCCCGCTCCTTCCGCCCGCGGGATGCGCGGTGGGGGTGCGGCTGTCAGCAGTTCAACAACTGCTCCTCAGCCTCCGGCGCTTTCTGAGCAGCCCCCGCCTTTGTCATCCCATCTGTCGCGGGGCTGCTGTCCTCTGCTGGGTCCCTCCCCTCCCCTTCGGTTTCCCAGTGGCCTGGGGCGGGGGAGGGGGCGAGGGGCCAGGAGGGGAGCCTGGGCACCAACACCTCCTGCGTCGGCCTCGGGGGCGCTCATCTCTGCCGAGACCACCAGTTCCTTTTTGTTTTTTCCCTCTAAATCTTTGTTTTTAATTACACTTACTTACTTTATGCTTTGCTGAATATAAAAGTCTGCGTGGGAGACTTTTTGATGGTTGGTCAATTTGTTTTTTTTTTTCTTGTTGTAAACTTTAATGATGCAGTGAAACTGTCTTCTGGTCTCCATGGTTTCTAACAAATCAATTTTCCCCAGTTTATAATACGTCTGGGTTTTTCCTGGCTACCCTCAAGATTTTGTCTTTATCTTAGGTTGGCACCAGTTTGACGCTCATGCTCTGGTAGGCTTTGTTGTTTCCAAATTCATCCAGTTTGGGTTTTGCTAAACTTTAATCTCTAAATTTATATCTGTCCCGAAATCGAGTCATTTTCAGGCTATTACGCTATGTTTCTGTCCCATTCTCTCTCCCCTCTTCTAGGAAACTTCACAAATCTTACATCATTAGAAATTGTCTCACAGGTCCCTGAGGTGCTGTTCATTTTCTCAAATATATTTTTTTCTCTCAGATTTGAGAATTTCTATTGATTTTAGATTTTTAAAAAATATTTTATTATTGTCTTTCTTTAAAAGATACATAGATCACACAAATGTTACAATAAATAATATAAGAGGTCTGTTGATTTATTTTTAAGTTCACTGACTCTTCCCCATCTCCATTATTCTCTTAAAACCATTCCGTGAATTTTTATTACAGATAATGAATTCTTTCTGTACTAAAATTTACTTCAGTTTTATAGTTTCCTTTTCTTTGCTGAGGTTTCTTATGTTTTCACTACCTTTTCCTTACCTTGCTTAACAGACTATTGCCCATCAATATATAATTTTTATAGAAAACATGTTTGCAATCTCAGAAAAAAAACATTACTTCATTTTTTAAAAATTGAATTCTTGGTTACTAGAGGAATTTGGGCATATTTATACAATGTATTATTTTTATCAAGTAGAATACTTTGGTTTCTTTTTTATTTGAAGTTATTGAAAATAGCTGGTGTGGAAGTGGGGTAGGTCAGGAGATGAGCATGTTTGACCTCGGACTGACTGTTCCAGTTATTTAGTAAGAGATGGGATTTGGTTACTTATTAAGCATTTATATTTCGAAAATAATTTTAAGTGGTAAGGACCAAGAGAGTGAAAAATAAATGTTAAAAATATCCATTGAAATTCAACTTATAATGTAAAAAGCTAAATATCTAAAGAGATATAGCCATTTAAAATATTTTATTTTTAAAGTAATATGAAGACACATAGGCATTTGTTATAACGTGAAAAAAATCTAAAAAGTCTAATATAAAACTGCATCTACAACATGGCTACAGTCCTGTAAAATTATGTCACCAGGTGAATGAGGACTGAAAGAAAACTCATAATTATGTCACCAGATGGATAAGGACTGAAAGAAAACTAAAAAAGTTTGGGCAGTGGCCACCTGATTCTGATGGATGGGAGAGGGAAGAATAGATATAATATGGGGGCATTTTCAGGACATTGGAGTTGTCCTGCATGACATTGCAATGGCGGATATAGGCCATTGTATATTTTGTCATAACCTACAAAATTGTGCAGGACAGTGTGTAAACTATAATATAAAGTGTAATCCATGGTTAACAGCAATGCTTCAATATATGTTCATCAACTGTAACAAATGCACCACACTAATGAGGGATGTTGTTGATGTGGGAAAGTGTGGGAAGGGGAGGGAGCGGGACATATGGGAATCCCTTGTATTTTTTCTGTAACATTTATGTAATCTGAAGCTTCTTTAAACATAAAATTAATTTTAAAAAATTGTTTTTGATTTGTTGGGAATATAAATTTTGATTAATATGTCACCTTTAGGGTTCTGTAAATACTATAATGTTTATAGTGTAATAATATCTGAAGTTTGTTTTAAATTTTAAAATATAATGAATGAACATGTATTGATATAGGCTATGCATGAGGGGTGTTCGTCTCTTTGTAGATAACCTGCGCCGTGTGTGTCAGACAGTAAGAGCTGCAGCCCTGCCCTTGGTAACCATGGCAACAATTACAGTCCCCTAAAAACAAGCAATGAAAATTCTATAAACTTTAAATATTCAAGAAGAATGCAAACCAAATGTATTAAAAGCTTACATGGAATGTATGAAGTTCATGCTAAAGGCATACCTAGAATGTGGGGGGTATATGTTTATTGAGCACTAAAACAAAGGACCACTGAACTCTACCTTTGTATAAAATGAACTCGAAAATCTTATTCCAGGCTTGGGTTTTGGATGAGAAGCTCCCCGAGCCTGGCTGGTCATAAATAAATTCTTTTTTCCTTCCCAAAATTATTACTGAGTCCTGGCCTTTCCATATGCAAATAATTAAACCTCTCTCGACATCTATACTGCTCTAGACTCATATGTAAACCTTTGATATATGATGTGAATTATAACTCTAGAGCATACTTTTCTTTAAAAGCAATAATATGTTCCTTATTTGAAGGGTTTAATATTGTTCTGGAGACCTGCCAAATGCAACTTGAAGAACCAAAAATACTATCACTCATTTATCAAAATGTTTCCAAAACCTAAAATGAAGGCAGGAACCATGAAGATTCTAGAAGAAATTGTAGGAAAATATTTTAATGACCTGGTGGTAGGTGGTGGATTCTTAAAGGAGATAAGAGGAGGATAGTGATGGACTACTGATTTTTAATGTATGTAGAAGTTTTACTTAGCTATACTGTAAAAGTGTGGAAATGTTTAGACTGGATGGTAACAAAGAGTGAGTAACAACTGGTTTATAAATGGGGATGTGGCTTAAAATGGTAGTCTAGGGATGTAAATATTAATTGACAATGCTAGAGAATAATCTAGGAACTGAATAGCACAGTAAACCAAGAGGTGGATGAGAATTATGGTTGATGGTACAAATGCAAGACTATCCTTTGTGAGCTAGAGCAAAAGTACATCACTAATGCAGGGCTGTGGGAATGTGCAGAAGCATGGGAAAAACACCACTGGAGTGACCTATGGACTGTGGTTAGCAGTAACAATCTAATACTCTTGCATCTATGCCAAAGATGTACCGTGTTGATAATGGGGCAGTATGGAAAATATGTGCCAAATGTACACTCTGAATGTGCTAACAGTCAGGTGATATTATCTTATCTGTAACTAATGTTCCACCACAATGTGGTGTGTTGATAGAGGGATGTTGTTTGGGAATTCCACACGTGTTCCTGATTGTTTTATTAATTTACAACTTCTGTCATAAAAATTATTTTTAAAATAATAATAGGGTGTATTGGGGGAAAAGTACACCAAATGAAAGAGAAGGACTATGAGTAGTAGTAAGATTTTGACAATATTCTTTCATAATTTGTAACAAATGCCTCACAACAATGTAAGATGTTTGTGGAGGGTTGATGTATGGGACCCCTGAATGATGTTATGCATGTTTGCTTTGTAAGTTCACAATTTTTACTGTACACTTCTAGCTTATGTATGTTCATATATAAATGATATAAATGATAGGATGGGCTGGAGGAAAATACTTTGGTTAGTAGTAATATTTTGAAAATGCTCTTTAATCATTAGTTTAAATTGTTTTACAACAGTGCAAGCTATGGGTGGTAGGCTGTGTTATGAGAGTCCTGTATGATGGTAGAGCTATTTGTTTTCTAATTTCACAACTATTAATATACACTTAATTGTTTATGTGTATTTATGTATGAGTGATATATTTCAATAAATTAAAATATATGTATTAATATTTAAATAATAAAATGTTACACACAAAAATAATGATCCCCATATGCCCCACTGCACACACATCCCACCCTTCCCCGCATTAACAACTTCTTTCATTAGTGTGGTACGTTCATTGCAACTGATGAACACATTTGGAGCATTGTCACTTATCATGAATTATAGATTACATCATAGATTACCCTCTCTCCCACTCAATTCTGTAGGTTATGGGAAGATACATAAAGGCCTGTATCTGTCATTGCAGTGTCATTCAGGAAAATTCCAGCTCCTGAAAATTCCCCATATTACATGTTTTATTCCCGCTCCCTGCCTTCACCACCTCCAGGGGCCCCAGTATCCACACCAATGATACATTTTTTTCCATTGCTAGAATCCCAATAAGTCTATAGTAGAATACCAATAAGTCCACTCTAGGCCATATTTTATTCCCCAATCCTGAGGATTCTGGGGTGGTGATTCCCACTCTACCTCTAATTGAGAGGGGGTCTCATTCTCATATACCTGATGGATAGGACTCTCTTCCTTGCATTTGTAGCCTTTCTCTGTTCCTTGCTATGTTGGTTGTCCATTCTCACCTCCTTGTTAGTTGTCCTGGGTGAGTACAACAAACTGGAGAGAAGGCGTGGCAACTCCATTGAGGTCCAGGGCCCAGCTGGCAAAAGGACAGACCAAAGATTCAAGTCTCTTGGATGTACACATATCAAATCCAGTGCAAACTATAGGTTCAAAAAAAGGGACAGAAGAGGCACGTGTAGAAAAGTCACACCTGAGTCTAACACTCAGGAGCACAAACTCGAAAGAAAGGACCACTCATTGGTGTGGAGAAAGTGGCCATGGTGGCTGCTGGGGGTAAGGAGTGGGAGGTAGAGATGTGATGTGGGGGCATTTTTGGGGGTTGGAGTTCTCCTGGGTGGTGCTGCAGAGATAGTTACCAGACATTGTATGTCCTCCCATGACCCACTGGGTGGACTGTGGCAGAGTGTGGGCTATGGTGTAGACCACTGACCATGAGGTGCAGCGGTGCTCAGAGATGTATTCACAAAATGCAATGAATGTCTCATGATGATGGAGGAGGTTGTTGTTACAGGGGGAGGAGTGGGGTGAGTGGGGTGGGGGTATATGGCGACCTCATATCTTTTGAATGTAACATTAAAAAAATAAACACACACACACAAAAAAAAGAAGGGCCCACTGGCAAAGCATACACCTCTGGAACTATGTACAATGACTCTAAGATATGGGTGTTTCCAGAGCACTCAGGAGCCCCACTATTTGGGGTAGTATCTACTCTGGCAGTCTATGAGATCCTGATGAGATGTGCATAACTGTTACCTATGGGATAAACTCACGGCTCTATTTGATGCCTCTTAGCTATATGAAATCATTTTTGTATACCTATTTCCCCTTTTATTCAAGGTCCTTTTCCAGATGCAATGCTACTTGCTGCTCGTAGTAATCCCTCAGTGCCAGGGAAGCTCATCCCTGGGAGCCATGCCCTACACTGGGGGGAAGGTAATGCATTTATACACTGAGTTTGGCTTAGCAAGAGGCCACATTGGAGCAACATGAAGGCTCTTAGGAGGTAAATCTTAGGCACCCTAGAGTACTAGGCTAAGCTGTAATTTCAGGAGCAAGGGGTCATAAGAATAGTCACAAATATCATGGGCCCAACATGGACCATCTGTCTTTACTAGTCATTGTCCCCCACTTGGAGGATGTTGCTGTTCCACTAGAACATGTGAAAGAACTCCCTAGGAAGGGAATTCAATATTCTTTTGGTTAGTATGTGAAACTACACCCACTGGGACAATGTCCCATGAACATTTCAACACAATTACGTTACTTGTATGTATGCCCAGATGAACTTCCTCCCATATATCCCCCATTACTGACACCCCACCGCAATGATTCTCCACTGCCACAGTTGCAACCCTTCCATGATCCCAAACTTCTTCAAAATTGAAGCCAAGAATATCACCAAATACAATTAAAAGGAAAATGAAATAACGATAGGTTTAACCATAAGAAATAAAATGTATAACAATTTACAAAAACTGAAACTTAAATAAAATAAAAAGTGAAAATTATTTTTAAATTTTTTTGATGTTTTGCCTTATATTGCTGTAATGTCTATTGTCCTGTATGTACAGTGACATTTCCTTCCATTTCTTCCTCAGTGTTTTAGTTTTTTGTTTTTGTGTTCAAAGAAGTATTAGGTCACAGTAAAGTCACCTACAGAACACTGGGGACTCCCATATATCCAACATCCTTCTCCTTTTTCCCCTTCCCATATTAATAACCTTTTTAAAATATGGATAGTACATTTGTTACAACTTATGTACAAATATTGAAATATAGCCACTAACCATGGGCAATGCTTTATATTATTTCTACACTCTAGACCATACATTTTATAAGTTTGTGATGAAATCCAACATGGCCTGCATCCATCATTGCAAGATCATTCAGAACACTTCCATTGACCCCTAAATACTCTCTCCTCCATCTACTCTATTTCTTGTTGGCCCTCCCCTCAGAGACCACCAGGCTTTACTCCTTGAATGACAAGATTCATAGTTACTTGCAACAATTCTCAGGTCTCAACACACTGTTCTGTCCTCCCCAATTAGGAAATACCATGCTCTTGAGAGACACCCAAACTTTTGAGAACATATTGGCCCTCCCCAGGATGGAATTTCAACTCCCCCTCGCTCATTATGTGGGTTTCCACCTAATGAAACAATGCACTATGACAAAACGAACACTCACACCTTTTCTAAATGACTGCCCCAATTGCTCCCTGTCCCGAATGCACCCCCGTTCAACTCCCTAAACCAGTAACCCTTCTTTGTCATATTGCTGAGAGGTTCCCCAATATTGTAGTTTCAACCACATACCCACAAATCCCTAGTGTTCACTTGCTCCTTCTTCCAGCCCTCTCCCCAGTTCTATGTACTGTTCACAACCCACCCTCTGCTCCTGTTAAACTTGTACCACCCAAAGCAATAGTATGAATGCACCAGTCATATCCCTTGACTGCACAACTACTCTCTTCCACCTTATCATAGATTTCACCTACATGGGCATTGGGTCACAATCTTCTTCTCCATTTCTATTTCCTGTAAACCTTTCTTACAGACTCAAACTCTCAGTCTGTTCAATTTGTTTAATTCCTATCAGTGAGGTCATGTAATATTCATCCTTCAATGCCTGGCTTCCTTTACTCAATAAGTCTATAGTAGAAAACCCAACTGCAAAAGTTTCCTTCTAATCCTATCTTTTGCAGTGTTTTTATCAGGAAGGGGTGGGGTATTTTTTGGAAGAGTTTAAGCAGGATTGGTGTTAGTTCTTTTTGGAATGCTTGCCAGAATTGACCTGTGTAATCATCTGGTCCTGGGCTCATTATTTGGGAGGTTTCTGATGACTAATTCAATCTTGTTACTTGTGATTGGTCTGTTAAGTTCATCCATTTCTTCTTTTATCAATAAAGACTTCTTGTGTGTGTCTAGGAATTTGTCTATTTCTTCTAAATTATCCTTCTTGTTGGCATATAATTTTTCAAAATATCCTCCTATAATACACTTTATTTCTATGGGGTCAGTGGTGATTTCCCCATCCTCATTTCTTATTTTGTGTATTTGTGTCTTCACTCTTATTACTCTACCTAAGGATTTGTCCATTTTAGTGATCTTTTTGAATAACCAGCTTTTAAAAAAAATATTTTTTCTAGTTCTTTATTCCACCTATTTCATTTAGTTCTGCTCTAATCTTTGTTATTTTCTTCTTCCTACTTCCTCTTGGCTTAGTTTGTTGTTTCTTTTTCTAATTCCTCTGGGTGTGTTGTTATGTCTTCAATTTTAGCTCTTCTTTTATGATATATGTGTTTATGGCTATGCATTTTCAACTCGGTACAGCGTCTGCTGTATCCCATAGGTTTTGATATTTGTTGATGTCATTTTCATTAGTTTCAAGGTAGTTATTGAATTCTTTTGTAATTTCCTTCTTGATCCACAGTTTGTCTACAATTATGTTGTATAACTTCCATATCTTTGTGTCTAATCTGGTCCTCTCCTCTCCCCATTACTGATTTCTAGCTTCATTCCATTGTGGTCATAGTAATCACTTTGTATAATTTCAGTCTTTCTGAATTCATTGAGATTTGTTCTGCGCCCAAGCATGTGGTCTATCTTGTAGGATGACCCATGTGCCCTGCAGAATCAATGTGCACGGCTATATTTGTGTATAATACTCTGTATATGTTTATTAGTTCCAGATCCCGAAAGGTGTTATTCAAAATTTTTGCTTTTTTGAATTCTCTGTCAAGACGTTCTCTCTAATGTTGATAATGGTGTATTTAAGTCCACCATTATAATTGTATAGGCATCTACTTCTGCACTTAGTTTTTCCAGGGTCTGCCTCATGTATTTAAGGTTTCCCTTGTTCAGTGAATTAACCTTGACGATTGTTCTTTCTTCTTAAAAAATTACACCTTTTACTAATATGCAGTGTCCACCATTCTCTCTTAAAATAGTTTTGCATTTAAAGTCTATTTTGTCCAATATTATTATTGCCACCACTCCCACCCTATTTTTAGTTGCTGTTTGCTTGTAAAATTGTTTTCCAGCCATTCATTTTCAGCCATCTTGAATCCCTGTATCTAAAGTGGATTTCTTGTAGACAACATGTATATGGGTCCCATTTCCTTATTCATTCTGTCAATTGTGTCTCTTGTCTGAAATGTTGAATCCATTAACATTCACAGTTATTACTGTCAAGGGATTATTTACATCAACTATTATTTTGCAGGGGTTATGTCATATGTTGTTTTTAAGTATTATTTTAAAAAATTTTACATTCTTCCCCAACTCTCTAGATCCTGTTTTTTCCTTTCAACCTGCAGCATTCCCCTCAGTATTTCTTGAAGGGCAGGTTTCTGACTGGCCTACTCTCTTAATTTCTGTTTATCTGTGACTATTTTGAATTCTCAATAATTTTTGAATTTACTGGATATAGAATTTTTGGATGAAAGTTCTTTTCTTTTATCAGCATAACTTTGTACTACCAGTGCCTTCTTGCATCCATGGTTTCAGATGAGAGATCAGCACTTAACCTTATTAAGTTTCCCTTGTATGTGATGGTTCTCTTTCTCCTACCGCTTTCAGTATTTTCTCTTTATCTTGAGCTCTGGACAATTTGACAAATATATGCCTTGGAGTAGGCCTGTTGGGATTTATACTGTTTGCGGTATAATGCTCTTCCTGGACATGTACATCCATCTCACTAAATAGGGTTGGGA
The DNA here is from genome assembly GCF_030445035.2 of Dasypus novemcinctus. Lineage (NCBI taxonomy): Eukaryota > Metazoa > Chordata > Mammalia > Cingulata > Dasypodidae > Dasypus > Dasypus novemcinctus. The sequence continues at coordinate 51,343,856 of NC_080695.1, read as the reverse complement.
AGTTTTCACCTATTATTTCCTTCTGTCCCCTATCCTTTCTCTTCTCCCTCTAGGATGTCTATAATACATATGTTTGAGCATTTCATATTCTTGTTCCTATTCCCATATCCCTGCTGGATTTTTCCTATCTTTTTATATATTTTTTTACTATCTTTTTTATTTCAGATGTTCTGTCTTCCACATCACTAATTTGTTCCTCTGTCTGTTCACATCTGCTGTTATGCTTTTCCAATATATTTTTATTTCTTGGATGTGCCATTCATCACCATCATACCCATGATCATTTTATGTATGTTTACAATTTCTTCTATGTTCTCCCACTGTCTTCTTAATATCCTTGAACTCTTCCTTCACTTCATTTAGTTGGCTCCATAAACTGGATTTTAATAATATGGCTTTAATAAAGGGAAAAAATGTTGAGTCTGGGACTACACATATATTTATGGAAATCAAATTTACTAATATCCTTTTTCATCTTAAAGTTCCACATTTTGTTTATTGTTATCTAATTAACATTCTGTTTAACATAAATTAAACTTTTTTTGTAGTTAACCAAGGATGTATTGGTTGGTTGCTGTCATTGAATAATGTCATTATGAAAAAAATTTTAATAGAGTAAATGGTTGTGGAGGTTTGTCCACATTTTGTTGCCAGAAGGTAAGATGTCTTCCCATAATACCTAGGACTGTGAATATTATAGGATAACATACCCCTCCATAATTATGCTGTTAATTGGAAAAATGCAATTTTACAGATGTGATTAAGGTTACTAATCAGATGACACTGTGTCACTCAGAAGGGAGATTATGTTAAGGGCAAAGTAGTCAGTGAACTATTTAAAAGTAGAAAATGTAGTCCAACTTGTGGCAGAAGAGAAATCAAAATAAGTGTGTGAAGTCAACATGTCATTGCTGGTTTGAAGCTACAGGCAGTCAGGGAGCTGTGTAAGGAAGAATTCAGGCAATTTCTGGGAGTTAGGAAATGGGGACTTCCTATGCAGGCAAGGAACTCTTTTCTGCAATGTAAATGAGCTTCAAAGTAGATAGAAAATTCAGAAAATGTCAACATAATCAGCACACACTTACGCATTACCTAATATCCGTGTCATTAGAAATAATCTGATCATAAGCAGAGATCTTTTCCATTCACATATTTATTTGTTCAAACTGTCATATGCGGCCTTGTGCCAGTGACCTGCTTGGGGGTATAAATTGAGGACCTCCCAGGACTTTGGGTTTAGGGATGGGAGGGGGTATCCTTAGCTCTTAATGAGTGTCTGCTTTGACTTCTCAAGGTAAAAGAGGATGGGAGGAGGCTGACAGTGGTGGCGTTTACCCACCCATTTCTGGGTTCCGGCAACACACCAGCTCAGAGATCTAATTAAGCAGTTTCTTCATCATCTATTTTTAGAAGAAATATAACAAAAATGCATGAATACATTTTGGAGCTATTCAAATCGAGGCTCAATATAAATGAGACTTTATCCTGCTCCTTCTCATTCTTTAACATTATATATGTGTGTGGATGGAGAACAGGCAGAAGTGGGGAGACTGGGATTAGAAAAGGAAATATCCCATTGAACTTGCAAATTTGGTAAATTTGAAGTAGCTTTTATAGTACATGAAATTTTGAGGAGGAATTTGGAGGTGATGGGACTCTGTATTGACACTTAATAATAATACAATTTCCAATGATGAGGAATAGTTGGCAGCTGCCCCAAGCATCCTTTCCCAGGCAACCAGATTTGGGGAGAAATGCACTGCTACCCACCTCTCCATGTAGCCTTGGTGGAATTCTATAGAGGCCAGCTACTTTCCCTTCTCCACCTTCACATACTTGAGAACAGGAGGGTACTGGAAACTTCCTGGTCTGTGGAGCCTAGGCACAGAGCAGGTTGGGAGGTGGTGGTACTCCTGTTCACTGACCTGCCTCAGTGGAAATTTGACCTTTGCTCAATGTCCTGTGTAAGAATGCTAAACTACTTTTCTCTTCCACGCTCAGAGAGGGAGGACAGCTTAGTGTGAAAGATACAGGTGTATGGCTAAGTGTGGAGTTATCTGGGCTAGGAGGCTGTTATACACCATAAGCCTGGGTTTGAAGACTGTGTGGAATTGGGGAATGTTCTGTAAAGCAGTGTTCCTTATCTTCTTGCAATCCTTAACAAGGGGAGTCCAAAGAGAAGGCATAGCAGAAGAAAGTACTATCAAAACTGAGAGGTGAAGAAGCACATGATATTTTCACTTTATACAAGGTATCACAAACAATCCACAAGTATTCACTTTTCAAAATATCATTGGGAAATTACTTTAAATGTAGTTACACAAGATTAGACCTCAGGGTGGGGCCATGTGTCCATGAATATCCCCACTCAGAAGGGGGTCTGGAACAGGAGCTAGTTTCTGGTGATATCTGGATACAGTGCTTCGGTGTTCCCTTTTTTTTTTTTTCCTCTTTTTTTCTTAAAGACTTATTTATTTATTTACTTATTTATTTATTTTTCCCCTTCCCCTACTCCAGCCCTGCTGTTTTTGCTGTGTTGTCTTCTCTTCTCATTTTCTGTCCTCTAGGATTCACCAGGATTCGATCCTGGGGACCTCTAATATTGAGATATGTTCACTATCAATTGCATCACAACAGTTTCTGGTTTCTGCTGAGCTTTACCTTTGAATCCCCCTTTCTCTCTTTTGATGTGTCATCATCTTCCTGTGAGAATCACTTGCACAGGGCACTGGCTCATCACACAGGCACTCATGCAGGCAATCATGTGGACACTGGATCACCACGCGGGCACTCACGAAAGCACTGGCTTGCTGTGCCAGCACACTTTCTCTTCTTTTTCACCAAGAGGCCCTGGGGATGGAACCCAGGTACTTCCATATGGTAAGCGGAAGCTCTACACTTGAGCCACATCTGCTTCCCAGCTTAGGTGTTTCTTAAGGAGATATTCCTTGATGTTTCCTGGACTGGGTGGTGTGGAGCCTAGCAGTAGGATAGGTGCTACATATGTATTCAGCATGGTTGTCATTTAACTTTGAGCTCAACACTGAGGTCTCCCTAATAGTAGTTACCTTGAGGTATGCAGTCACCTCTCCACATTATCTTCACAGTGGCTGGCTTGAAAGTTCAGTCAGGTGGCACGGGAGATAATGTTTCCTGTGTGGCCACACAGCACCTTACGAAAAGTGAAGCATAAATTTAAGACAAGGTTTTGTGTTAACTTAGTAGAACAAAGAAAATGAAGAGGGAGAAAATGACCAGCCGATGAGAAGAAATGCAGGTACCCTAATAAACATTGATTCTCTCCCACTCTCACCTACACATGCACACACAGCTCAAAGACTCAGTTCATTGTGCCTGGCCAATGCTCTGAAGAGCACTTTGTTGCCATGTCTGTAGATTTTACAGGGGCTTTGGATTTTGGTTCAAGAAAAATGGGAGCTAACATTAGAATCTCATTTTCTCAGCAAGGAGAATTCTTCCCTTTCTTCCCTCCCTACTCTGTAAGAATGGCTTAGATCTTCTTGACATTATACTGTTGCCCCCACTGTGATTGGCTTGGTGCAAATTGATCTTTCTAAATTAGGTAGACCCATTTAAATCTCCCCTGATTCAGCCTCAGGACATCAACCACAGGTGTGTCCCATACTTTGCATAAAGAGTACAGTGGTTTGGGGATCACTGGATTCCTACTCAGCGCCATGAACTCTAAAGCACAGAATTCACCAGATGGGTCATCTTTGTCCATATCTATGTTGTCTGGTTGCAGCTTGTACAGGGCCAGAAAAAGCAACTTCTTGCTTCATTTCCCTGTCTACAACCTCCAGTACAAGGTAAAATAGCAATAGTTAGAATCTCCATCCTCTTGTTTTGATCTTAGTTTTCTCCTGCATTGGTATTTGTGGAGTTTTTGTAGGTGGAATTTATCTCATTTAGGTAGTTCATTTGGTCTGCTTATCTTTAATGGGTGTTGGATTTTGTTAAATGCTCTCTCTGTTGGTACAATCAAGTTTTATTTTACCCTTAATTCACTCCAATACTTCTGAAGAGAAGGGGTATACAAGACCATTTATAGCTCTGAGAGTAATAAAAGCATGGCCCGGGGGTCCAAACATAATTGCTTCATTTGTTTATGCCTCAACTATCCGTACTTTTCTAACTTAGATAGACACATTTGATTCCTTCATTCATTCAGCAGGCATTTTAAAGTTCCCATATGAAGCCAGGTTTTTTGTGAAATTCAGGAATGACATAGGAAAGAGGCAAGCAGGCCAAATATAATGTATTGCTTGTTTCTGTAAGACCTGAGAGTTAAAATTGTTATCCAAAATTTAAAGGGTTAAAAAATAAAAGGAAGCATAATATTTCATGCAGGAGAAAACTGTAGGAAACTTAGATTTCAGTGTCTGTATATAAAGTTTTATTGGAACATAGCCAAGCTCATTTATTTATGTATTGTCTATGGTTATTTTTGTGCTAACATGTCAGAGTTTGTAGCTGCAACAAAGACTATGTGGTCACAAAGCCTAAAATAATTACTGCCTGTCCCTTTACCAAAAATGTTTACCAACCCCTGCTGGTGATGCTTCAGATGCAGGCTTTAATTTGAAGTAACCTCAAGAAGGAGATGACTAAAAACTATTCAAGACAAAGTAATACAGAGGGTACAATAAAAGGCCAATGACATTATCACTGTGTCCAGGAATGCAGTGGAGTTACAAATGTAGACTACCTAGTACCACATCAAATAAGAGGAGTATTCCCCTGAAGAAATCACTTCTTAAATACTGAGAAAAAACTTCACCATGCAAAATAATTTTGCGGCAGACATTTCAATCAGAACAAGTTGAGGAAGCAGGGACTATTATGGAATAAGCGGGTATTCTATCAGAATTAGGAAGAGTTATAAACAAACAACCAAAAAGGACATTGCAAAAAGTATGGCAGAAATATGATGATAAATTTGAGAAGCCACATAATGAAAAGCATTTTACATCCTTGACTGGCCTCCAATTTCATCTATTTTTGCCATAGGATCTGAAGTACTCAAATTACATGACCAGGTTTATAGATTAGAAAATAATTCTGATGAATGGATTTTTTTTTCAGCAGAGAAGATTTGAGTGACGAATTTAAAAGCAAATAGAAGTGCTTGAATACTTAACAGGAGGTGAGAAAACGATTACAGTAAGTATTCTGAAAAATATTCTGTGAGATAATTAGATGAGATATGGGGGGGATATTGCCAGGTTGCTATAGAGAGATGCATGTTAGGGAGAGGAATTTTATGGTCACTGTGATTTGAGCATGCATAAAGTTATGCATGAGAAAGTAGAGAGGGAGCTGTTCACTCTGAAGAGTGGTGGGGTAGTGAGAGAATGAGATGTACTCTAAATAAGGTAGGACAAAATTGAAACAAAGGTGTGTGATGCATAACAACACCAAATATTATGAACCACACTAGGTACTCATACTTTGATAAAGGAGGAAATGACAAGTTTATAGCAGGTATTCTCACAGATGAGGATGATCTATCATGATGGATGAAATGCATTTTTTAGTAATAAACTGGGGTGTCTTGTAAGAACAAGGAAGTGAATTCATAGTGGGTTTGATGAGAGTGAGAACAGAGAGTGTTGGATACTTTAAAGAGAATGTGGCACTGGGTGCTTCTCTTAAGGAAAAACTGATATTAGCATCTTGAGTGAAAATCAGGTCAGGACACATTACAACAATATCATGTGTAAAAGCAAAGGAGTAATACAGCTCTAAAAGGCTAAAAATTTTGGCATATGCCTTAGTAGGCAAAATAGCAAAATTCACATGGTTTGTGATTTCAAGACAGTCTTTGAATCTACATTCTCAACTAGGAGCCAAGTTGCTGGATGGGGGGCAATGATTTTTTTTTTTTTTGGTATTTTTTATTTTGATTGGGGAATGACATGGGGAGAGAAGAGGTTGGAAATATGGATACAAATCATGTTATAAAATGCCTATATTAGAGTGAGGGTTTGAAATTTATTTTGAGGATAATGAGGACTCACTGAAGGAATTTAAGAAGGGACTTAACTTGGTGAAACTTGAGATTCAGAAAATTCACTCAATACAAAATTGTGGATGACATATGCCTGAAGACAGAGACTAAGGCCATGGAGCCCTCTCGTGTCCAGTGGAAGTAGACGACTGCATTGAATGTGAGTTCAAAAAGAAATCACTAGATGTAGAATAGAGAAGAGTGGCGAAATGAAGAGATGTGTTGTTTCTGTAAGAAAGAATACAAAAGTTCAGTATTATAAAATAAAACCATTTTATCATGCTGAAATATACCAAGGATCAGAAATGCAGAACAGGGAAGCGGACTTGGCCCAGTGAATAGGGCGTCCATCTAACACATGGGAGGTCAGCAGTTCAAACCCCCAGCCTCCTTGACCCGTGTGGAGCTGGCCCATGAGCAGTGCTGAGGCGCACAAGAGTGCCGTGCCACGCAGGGGTGTCCCAGCATAAGGGAGCCCCAACGCACAAGGAGTGCACCCTGTAAGGAGAGCTGCCCAGCTCTAAATAAAGTGCAACCTGTCCAGAAATGGTGCCGCCCACACAGAGAGCTGATACAACAAGATGACACAATAAAAAACACGGATTCCCGTGACACTGACAACAACAGAAGCAGACAAAGAAGATGCAGCAAATAGACACAGAGAACAGAAAACCCGGCGGGGGGTGTGGGAGGGGAGAGAAATAAATAAATAAATAAATGAATAAATAAATCTTTAAAAAAAAAAAAGCAGAGCAGACATAGGAGGGATGGCTTTTTCATATCCAGAAAGTATGGTATATCTCAAACGACTAAGGGCTGGAATAACATAAGTTAGATCACCACCTCCATGTTCTAAATCTACCGCACAGGGGAAAGTAAGTGCCTACATACTTTTCCTAAATGAAGTGATGGGGATTGATTTCAGGATCTTGTACATGGGATGCTGGAGCTCAAACACCTGAGCTACACCCACTCTCAGCATAATCTTGACATGATAGCTCAACTGTAATGCAATATGTAAGTGGCCTCAATAATTTTGGTCCTAAATTTCAATTAATTACCTCTAATGGGTACTTTATAACCATTCACTAACTGCTTCAACTTTTATTTGGCAGTTGCTATTGCAGAAATTTCTTCCTCCACTTATTATTTCAGCATTCTAAAAATCATGCTGTATGTAGCTACATATACCCACAAGCACATTGACTGCATCTGTCTTTGGAACATATGATGCAAAATATTTGAATTATTTTAAAAGCATATATTTTGACCAAGTCCTGAATGTGTACAGAAGCAAAGTACAGAAACTTAGCATTTATATGTATTTGGTTGTGTGTAATGTCAGAGAATATCAAATTAGTTTTTACCTGCTTGAGAATACCATTGACTTCCTGATTTTGATAGTACTTAACAATTAAAGTTAATCTATTCTTTCCATGATATAAATGTCTACTGCACAAATTATTGAATAGAGTGATTCAAGCTATGGTAAATAAATTTAACATTATAATACATTTTGGGACACATATCTTCTTAAATATGTAGGTTTGGTAGTTTGATATTATTTATGAATTCCAAAAAGAAATATTCTAGTTGTAAACTACTCTGTTTGTTAGGCATGATGCCCCTTTGCATATATTAAATTCAGAGGTTTCATTTTTACTTCATTAAATCATGCTTAGGGCTTTGATTCTACCATGTCATGTAATGGCCTGCTGTAAAGGGAGGGATGTAATTTGAATTGTACGACATGATTTTTCAAGAATGGATACAGATCACATGGAACTTATCCAAATTTATAAAAGTGTATGGTTACAATTGATAATGGTTAGTAGCAATGTTTCAATATTTGTATATCAATCACCACAAAATACCATCCACGCTAAGATGTTATTAATAGGAGAAAGTAGAAAACGTACAATGAGTAAACAGGAATCACGTATGTTCTGTACGTGACTTTTCTGGAACCGAAAGCTTCTTTGAAAAAAATGACTCTGGGTGAATAAATGGAAACAAATGTCACTGGACATACAAGACAACAGATCTTAGAGTGATGATAGCCATTTTAAAAAAATTAAATAGTGGGGCTCCTGAGGGCTCTGGAGACATCCAGACACTATAGGCAGCCCAGGAGGTTGGCACCCTGTCAGGGGGACTTACTTTGGAATTTACACTCCCCAGTGTGATAGGGTTGGACTCAGTTGTGTTTTCCCTGCACATGGCTCTGTTGCCCCTCTATGTGAACCTACACTTAGTAGTAGAATTGTTAGTTGTATGTCCAAGAGACTTAAATCTTTCGACTGTTCATGTGCCAGTTTCGCCCTGAATTTCAACAAAGCTGTAATAACTACTTTAAGGAGAGTTTTAAGAGCATTATTGATGAATACAGGTAAGAAACTTAGAGTTCCATTTCTTTTATAGTCATTTTCATTCTGAACCATTGGAAAGACCTTTTCCTATATTTACCAATCAGTTTGGTAAATGCTCATTTAAAAATATGTGCATAATAATATTATTTTGGCTGGTTGGATTTCTCCTGTAATGGAATCAAATTGGTTTCCGTTTATAAAATGGGTCAATCTAAAGGAAGCTGCTAACATAGTTATTTCAACTTAATAGTTACTTTAATAGTTAACTCTGTCCACAGAGTTCCCCCTATAGATATTATGTATCTTAAAGTATACTGTGACAATATTAAATAAAAATGTCCTAAACAGTATCTCACACAGATATTCCAATGACTTATTAGATCAATGAACTAAAATTTTTAAATTATATTTGAATTCTGGATGCATATTTAAATACAAAATTGAAATTAGAAATTAATAAACCCCACTGTCTTCTTAACCATATTTTAACAATTATAACTCCTTTTTAAAAATGAGACTTCTGTAAAATTATGTTACTGGCAAAAATAATAATGTCTTGAATGTCTTAAGTCACTTTCAGACATATTTTTTAAAATTTATTTGAATGGATATCACAGTTTTAGATCATATTTTTTAGGTAAGGTTATAATATACTAACTTTGTATAATAGATTCTTATATGACAGAATAGGAAATATTTTCACTATATAAATACAAAAGAGCTTCATATTTCACTTTGCAAAATATATTTTTAGATTGATTACTTAAGGCTCAGAATTCTTGAATGTTAATTGACTTGGTAAATTTTTTAAAAAGATGCCAAGGAGTTGTTCAAGATATCTATATTTTTCTCTGAGATTCTTATGAATTCTACAGAGTTGGAGTCTTTGAAGACTGTTTTACCGTAAACTTGCCCTTATATACTAATCAAAATCTGAGAAGACTAACCAATCAGGAATAATATAGTTCATGTTAAGAAAGGACTTTGGCTTGTCAACAGTGTCAACAACCATAGTTTATTCAGAGCCAACCACAGTTTAACTGAACACTACTAGAAAACAGCCCCATTATTCTAATGAAACAAGGACTAAATTTTTAAGGAAAGAGAACTTTCATGAACAAGAAAACTATTGTTTTAAAATAATTCCCTCTGCTTATTTTTTTGTAAAAATTAAATCCAGTATGGAGAAGACAATAAACACATTAGATGGCTGTTATTACAGTACTTTAATTGGTTTTAGTATTTTTTCTATGATCTAATTTGAACATGAATTTTATGTTTTGGTCTTTATGTTCTATTTATATTATTAGAATGAAGACAGATAAAACAGTAAAAGTATTCTAATGACATAATTAGAAAAGGTAGCATCACCTTGAAACAATATTTTTAAAAGATTTTTTTTTCACCCCGACTAAAGCACTTATTTCCATATTTGGAAAATGGGCTTGAAAACACAATGAAATCAAATTAAATTTTATATTCCATTTTTTATTTCAAGCCATAGATCTACCATCTAACTATGAATTCAAAGATTCAGGTTAAAATTGCAAAGTAATTTATACATGTAAAAACATGAGTTTAAATGGAGTGTTGAAGGTTGATGATGGGAAGCGGCTGTGGCTCAATCAGTTGGGCTCCTGTCTACCATATGGGAGGCCCTGGGTTCGTGTCTTGGGGCCACATTGTGAAGGCAGGCTGGCCTGCACATCATGGAGTGCCATCTGGCCTGCAAGTGCCGCAGAGAGCCGACTCAGCAAGGTGACGCAAAAAAAGGTTATCATGTAAAAAACACAGAAGAAGGTGTAGTGAACGGACCCTGAGAACAAAACACAAAGCAAGCCACAAGGGGGGGAGCATAAATAAATAAAATAAATAAAGACACAGAGAAGAACACACAGTGAATGGACACAGACAACAAGCAAGACGTGAGGGGGGAATAAAAAATGATTTATTATGAGACATGATACAGCTATACAAAGTGTTATTAAATTAATTTTTTTAAATAATAATTGTATGTAATTATGTATTAGACTAATATCAGTATTAAAGATTACAACTAAATAATTTTTTAGTTGTTTTCAATGATGTGGAATGGTAAAATACAGAGGTGAAATTAATATTTTAAAAAGTAAACTGATGCTTTTTTTACTCCTTCACTAAAACGTTTTTCCTCATGGGATGTAAGTATTTAGCATTTCAAAGGTCCACAAAGTTGGCAATTTCATTATTTTTCTTTCAAAGGTATTGTGTTTTTAATGTTAGAATATTAGTTTTAAAGTAACTTTTCTGTTTCATTTGCATTCTTCATAAACAAAGTACTTGATCTATTGATTTTCCCTTGATATTTCAATAATTTATAATAACTCATGGAAATGAGGTAGCACACAAAATTTTTAAGGTAGTGATCCCTCCTTAGAATTAGAACATTCAAAAGTCCAGGTCTCCCTCTGTCACCACTCTCCATTAACTTCATTTCTTACATCTCCTAAGAAACCCCCACCATCATGCACTATTAAACTAGACTACTTTTTGCATTTTTTCCTAAAATATTCCTGCATGTCTTTGCTTTTATGTGTGATGTTTTGAAGCTATATGTATCCCAGAAAAGTATGTTCTTAAAGTTAATCCTTTCCTGTGGGTATGGACTCATTATAAGTAGGAACTCTTTCTGGGTAGGATCTTAATTTAAATGTGACGCTCCTCATTCAGGTTGCGTCTTACTCCTCTTACTGGAGTCCTTTATGAGAAAATGGAATTTAGACCAAGAGAAGTAAGCCATGGAAGCAAGAAGCTGAAAGCCATGAAACCCTGAAGAGAAGGGAGACACCCACAGGTAAAGCGATGGACCTTGCCTTGTGGTAGAGGAGTCCAGGATCGGTGGTAGCTGGTTGTATTGCCTAAAGATGTCTTGATTTGGACATTTTTCTCAGCCTTGAAACTGTAAGCTTGCAAACTACTAATTTCCCGTTGATAAAAGCCAACCTATTTTATGATATCTACATGAGCAGCTTTAGTGCTGTTCTTCTAGTTAGAATGTTCCCTAACTCCAAATATGAAACTACTACATATCGTTCTAGAAAACACTACTTCTTGTTAGAATGATCCCTAACTCCAAGTATGAAAAATCCTTCAAGGCCCATTACTGAACTGAAATTTTTAAAAAATATTAATTAATATATAAGAATTATAAGAGTTAAAACAATAGAAAATATCTAGGGAAAATTAATAAACTCTCTTCCCCCTTCTAATCTCTCAATTTAAAGTAGGCTCTCTACAGTTAAATGTTACTGCCAGCATAAAGATTTATTTCCTTGATCACATTCCAAGTATATGTTGTTCCTTGTACATGCAATTCATTATCATATTCTCTACGAATCTGGTTTTGCATAAAAATTTGGGTTTTATATATTCAGCCATAACCCACTGAATGTATTGGGGGGAAGTGTGAACTACAGGGTAAACTATTATCATGGGGCACAGCAGTGCGCCAAAATGTGTTCATCGAGTGCGATGAGTGTGTCACAATGATGGGGGAGGTGGTTGGTATGGGAGGAGTGGGATGGGGAGGTGGCGGGTATATGGAAACTGCTTATGTTTTTTTAATGTAACATTTTTTGAGAAGTCTACATCTTCAAAAAAATACAATTTACAAAAATGATGGGGATGGGGGGATGGGGAGTGGGTTTTATGGGAACCTCTTATGTTTTTTAATGTAACATTCTTTGTGATTTATTAACTTCAATGAAAAAAAGTGTTAAAAATTGCAGTTTTAAAGAGAAAGAAAAGTTGTAAAACTCTATACAGTATAACACCACTTTAAAATGTTAATTATTCATATATATACACATGCATCATAAATGTATAAAATTAGCAATAAGTAAAATAGTGGAAAATACCCCAAAAATTGTGTTTATTATTTTGTTACCCTTTGTATTAGTCAGCCAAAGGGATGTTAATGCAAAATACCAGAAACTGGTTGGCTTTTATAAAGGGTAATTATTTGGAGAAGGAGCTTACAGTTACCAGACCATAAAGCATAAGTTACCTCCCTCACCAGGCTATTTTCACCTGTTGGGGCAAGAGAGCTGCTGATATCTGCGAAGGTTGAGGCTTCCTGGGTTCCTCCCTTCCTGGGGCTTGCTTCTCTTTCCTCTCTAGGCTTACTTCCTGCGGCTCCAGCTTAAGGCTTCAGCATCAAACTCCAACTTCAGAACTCCAACATCAAAAAGCCCTCAACTCTGTCCTTTGCCATGCCTTTTCTCTGTGAGTCCCCACCCATCAAGAGATAGGGACTCAATGCCCTAATGACATGGCCCAATCAAAGCCCAAATCATAACTTTATCATGCCCAGGTACAGACCAGATTACAAACATAATCCAATATCTATTTTTGGAATTCATAAATATATCAAACTGATACTTATAATGCCCTGGAGTACCAGGGCTTTATTTTTTAAGCTCACTGGCATTTGGTGTGTTCCTGAAATACCAAATAGGCTCAGTTTAGAAAAAGAGTCTCAATAAATATTTAAGTAAATTAATAAATTCTTGAATATGTTCATTTTAATATTTAATGTGTTAACATACTAAGAACATGATTTGCTCCCAATAAAAATTATTAACTTACCATCACATCTTGGAAAAGGATAGTCCCAAATTCTGTTGATCATGTGCTGACAAGTGAGGACTGGATGGCCTATTAAAATGTACCCAGGATAATACTCAAAAGATATTGATTGTCTAACACCATAATCTGAACTGATCATATACCCATTTTGAAAAGGAGGAGGATCTGGGCAGTTCTGTAACTCATAGTCTGAAATAAACAAAGAAACAAAATCAAATTATGACATTAAATTCATCTAAAATTTATAGAAAAACTATGATTAAAAATAGCTTTATATTTTTAAGATAGTTTTTTAAAAATGAATTTTCCAATTAACATCTTTAAAAAACAAATACAGCAGGATTATAACAACATGCATTTATGAAGACTTACTATGTCCTTTAGAAGTAATATGACACATACCAAAAATGAATTTGACAATGTTTAACTTAGAAAGTATATTGAATGAATTTAATAAAAAAGTCAGTAATACAGAGGATAATAAAAAAGAGCCTATAAGGAATGCCTGATACAAATATCCCTACTTTTCCCTTTTAGTTTAAAAGTGAAATATAGGACCATGCTAAACAAAGTGCTTCTAAGGAGGAAATATATAGTTGTTTCCTTTAGTTTTTAGTTTGTCTGGTACATCCATAATAGTGAGATTTATTTGATTTTATTTCTTGAAAAAATACTTGTAGAATCACTAAATTAGCAATTACCATCAGTACAACATTTTTATAACATATACTTTATTATACTTTATCATTAAGTCCTTTGTGTGCTCCAAAGTAAATTCCAGGTAAGATGATAGATAATAAGTGCTACTTGCAATCTGTGTGATTCAAAAATGTATCCATAAATTAGTAAAAGCTAGATAATCCATAAATTAGGTGCAATTTCCTGATCATATCATCTTTCAACTAATAGAGACACCCTGCAGACAATTTTCCCCTATCTACTCTGGTAAAATGGAATGAAAATTTAAGCAGTAGAAGCCCACTGTATCATCTCTTAGAGTATGCTGTTATACATAAAGGTGACAGAGAAGTCACTTCTAATACAACAACGAAGCCACAGTGTGCAGAATCGACTCCAGAAGAAATTGTGCTCAGCTTCTCCTTTCCTGTATTCCTGCTGAAAACAAATCAATGATTCTGAAGCCCAGGCAACACACAATTTAAAAAGAACAAGAGGTAATCCATTATTTTCCTCACTATCAACTGAATATAGAGTAGTAATATAAAGGATGCAAGTGACTGCTAGTGAGGCATTTCATAGGGAGAATAAAGTAAAAAGGAAATTTTAATTTTATATTTAAGTTCTTTTATCAGATGATCAACATTGGTGAATGTGTAGCTTTGAAATTTTAAAATAAATGCTGAAAAACTTTATGCTCTTTGATTTGTGCCAGGCATTTCCCAGGGGTTGGAGTATAATTTTCTGCATCAATTTCCTGACAAAAGAGAGTTGGAAGAGGTGAGGATATGGCAAAAGGAACAAAATAGCTGAATATACAAAATTGATGGACATATGAAAATGTCTAAGGCAGAGGAATATTAAGTAGTTCTTTAAGACTGAATTACAGAGTATGAGATTTGGATATGCCCAGAAATTAGACTTCTGTTTTCCTGGAAGAAGAATTGGAGTGCATATCATACTGAGTGGACTGGATTTTATTATAAAACCAATGTGGGAAGCAGATGTGGCTGAGGCAATTGGGCCCCCATCTACCATATAGGAGGTCCAGGGTTCGATGCCCAGGGCCTGGTGAAGGCAAGCTGGCCCATGGGGCGAGCTGGTCCACACGGAGTACTGGCCTGTGCAGATTACTGCCCCAAACAGGAATGCTGCCCTGCGTGAGAGTGCTGGCCCATGTGGAGAGCTGGTGCAGCAAGATGATGTAACAAAAAGAGACACAGAGGAAAGATAATAAGAGACGAAGCTGATCAGGGAACAGAGGTGGTGCAAGAGAATGATTGCCTCTCTCCCACTCCATAAGGTCACAGAACTGGTTCCCATAGCCGCCTAATGAGAATACAAGCAGACACAGAATAACACAGTGAATGGACACAGAAAGCAGACAGTAGTGGGGGGGGGGGGGAGAAATAAATAAATTAATAAATCTCAAAAAAAACAACCAACCAACAAAAAGAACAACGTGGGAGCCCCATAGAAAGATATCAAGTAGAGCTACTAAGTGGATCTGAAATTTGAAAGATCAGTGTAGTTGCTGTTAGGAGTTTGGTAAAAACGTGGACATTAATTATCCTATGGAGTTATGAGTTTTTATAATTAATAGATTTTTCTTATTTAATAGCTCAGTGAAATGGCATTTTCCTCTTTATATTTAACAATATTCAATGCTAGTGAGTCAATTGGATCATTTGATTATGGAAATATAATTTGCAATAATCTTTTTTGAAAGCAATTTGAATAGAGCTATAAAAAATCACTTATACCATTTGACCTAGTAATATCATTTACAGACATCTCTACTATGAGAAAAATTTCAAAGAAGAAAGAACTCAGTATTCACAGTTGTTAGTAACTACATATGTATTTGTTTTTTCATGTTTTCAAAATAATAAAGATACCATGCTCCAGAACAAAAGACTGACGGTTAGACCCTGTGATGGTTAAGGCTATTGTGTCAACTTGCCTGGATGTTTGGTCAAGGAAGCATTGGGCTAATTGTAATACAAGGGCATTTATGGACTTTAGTCACCATTGAGTTTACTGCAGTGGTAAATCATAGATAGCTGGTTATAATTACATCAATCAGGGAGATTACCATCAGCAATGAGTGACACTTAACCCAATCAGTTGAATCCCTTAAAAGAGGAAGTGATTCAAGCATTGAGAGAGAATTTCCTAGTTTGTCTTGGACTTCCATCGGAGCTCCTGGTTGCACTTTGCCTGCAGAACCTGGACTTGTGCATATCCACGGCTGCATAAGAGAGTCTGATAAATCTCTTACTATTGACAGATATCTCTTGCTGATTCTGTTTCCCTAGAGAACCCTAACTAATGTCGACCCTTAATTCAGTTAGCAGATTAGAAGAAATCCTGAAATTTACATTTCTGTTTTCCTTGATTTGTTTATTATTTTCATATCCTCGACTGTATAATGTCTGTATAATGTCTGTATAATGACTGTATAATGTCTCAGAACAAAAGTCAAGTAAGCAGCTGAAGAGAAACTGAGAGCAAGAAAGGCAATAAACGGCAAAGACTTTTTTCAACATTGCTGGATAATTCCTAGCATTGACTCCCCAAAGAACCAGAACTGAAGAAAACCTAGTGTTACACAAAGTCACACCATAATGGGAGTGAAGTAAACATTACGTAGAGGAAAGAACTGGAAAGTATCTGAAAATCACGACTCCACAACTCATTTTGTCACATAAACATGAGGACCTCGTGTAATTATTTCCTAATTGTTTCCAAAGTCACATCTTGATTGTACCATAGCAAGATGGAATGAAGCACTTCCTACTCATCAAGATTGTAATGAAAATTAAATAAGTTAATTTATAGAACTTTATAAACTGTAATATGCTATAAATGGAGTAGTTTTGTTTTAATTTCTAACACACCTGAATTTTATAAAGAGTTACATATAGGATGTATTGGAAATATGAAAGAGGGAACAAGTGTCTGAAGTTGAGAATTTACAGTAATAGGATGCCATTCTTACACAATATCCTTTAGAATTAAATGAGTCGGTGTAAGTTTTATTTACAGAAAATCAGACATAATTTACCAAGATTAGAATGAATTTTATGGTGTTGCCTTTTTGGTGAAGCTGCATTATACTACGGAACTTCCCACAACACTTCTATAGAAGGAGAAACGCTATATAAGAAATTATGCCAGGTCAATAACCATCATAAGCACAACTGCTAAAGAAATTTAAAGTATTAAAAATCATTTGCAAAAGGACAAGAGCTTTTAAGTCACAGTTATTTGAAAATGGAATTTGAGTTTACCATAAAGATGATACTTGCATAGTCTGTAAGAGTGAGTTTTCTGTTTTCACGTCTTATATGTAGAGTATCTGACTGCTCGAATCCTCCGCATAATACAGGCCTTCAAGGGAAAAATCTAGAGGTGTCCAAAGGAAAATAGTATTCAAAACCATAAGAAACGAGTCTGTCATACTAGAACACACCCTCCGCGTGACGGATGCGGTGGCGCTGTGCTGTCCCTGGCCGGGCCTGAGCCGCGCGGGACTCGGGACCGACATGGATGGGGAACGGGACCGCTCCCCGCGCTCTGCCCGCGGGCCCTCGCCTCTTCCCCACCTGCTTGGCGGGTGCGGGGACGGGCAGGGGCGCGGATCCGGCCCTCCGCCCAGTGGCCATCCCTCGTTCGCCTGTGCTGGCTCTGTGCTCCCGCTCGGCCCCTCTCCGCGGCGGGGTGGTCTCGCTGTCGCTGCGGGAACGCGCCTCGCCGGCCCCTCCTGGGCCCCTGGAGCGCTGCGGGTTGTGCCTCAGGCGCCCGCGGCGAGCGGCGGCGCTGCTCCCGTTCCCGGCGTCCCCTGCGCGCCGCCGCAGGCGCCTTTCCTGTGTGTGCCCCGGATGACGCCAGGGGGTCGAGGGCAGTTACGGGCACTCCTCTGCCTGGGAGGGTGCCGGTGTGCGTCCCAGGGGCAGCGCCTGGCCAGCTTTTGGCCAACTCGACGGCTGTCCTGTTCGGCCCGAGTTGCCCCGAGGGGCCGTGTCGCGGGCCCCCCACAGACCTGGTGTTTGCAGGAGCTTTAGAGTTGGGCCTTCCCTAAGGAAATGCGCGAGGGAGGCCGGGATCTGTGTGTGGTGCCTTTGGGTGCCAGGAGCGCCCTCGGGGTGCCTGTCGCTATCCAGCCCGCTGCATCCAGTGGAATGGAGAGGGGACCTCAGCGATAAAAAGAACACACCTGAAATGCTAGAGTGGCATGCCTCTCGTTATTTGATTTTCTAAAGTTATGCCCTGTGTGATAAACAGGGTGCTTGGAAAATTATGCTAATAAATGCAGAAACAGGAAACGTTAAAGTATAAAGTCAACACAAACCTTTCTTTCCCTTTCTTTTTCTCTGTTTCCCACATATACACACCTTTTCCCCGTTAATCCATTGTGCTTCTCCCTAGGACAATCTCACAAAACACAAAGCCAGGCCACTATTCTCTTTTCAAAGCGCCATCCCAAGTGAAGGCCATAAAAACACCTCTTGAAAGCCAGGGCTAGTCGTCCGGGAAAGTGTCCACAGGACATGGTATCCCTCCTTACAAAATTGTTTTTTGACTAAAATTTTTTCATAGACCCGTGTCACAAAAAGAACAAATAATTCCAAACTGTGTTTGAACCATCAACAAATTCCCTTCTGAGTTATACTCTGTAGATAAAATGAGCAGGCTTGTTCTCATTCTTGTATTTGCTTGAAAAATAATTATAATAACAAGAAAGTCCATTGGAGAAATGAGTCCTCTAATACACAAAAACAAGGCTAAGAAAGAGAAAAAGCTATCAAAAATGGCTTGCCATTTCCATGGGAGGAGAATCAAATGAAATTATATTCAACACAACCTAACCATCATTGGATGGTTTCACTCCTGATTTAACGTGCCTTTGTGGTATTAATACAAGCACAGGCACACACACTCACACATCACTCATGCATTTTAACAAAACGTAACACAATGCATTTTGTTAAATTTTGTTATACAGTTTGCTGTATCATTTTAGAACTCCACTCATGTTCTCTTTAAAGCTAGATAAAACTAGAGCCGAAGGGTGCTGACCTATTTCTGCTAACATAATTAACCTCTGTCAAAGGGATCAATATGGAAGATTGCAAAGTTGCCCTCCAGCTTAAAATCCCATGATTCGAATAGCCATGGAATACTCTAATAGTTGAGAAAATTGATGTTTTCCCTCTCTTTTAATGGCTCTGACAAAATTTTCCTGTGTGGGAAAATACATGAGGAAGTGTGTCTATGTATGTGCAAGAATGGTTTTTATCACCCCGTCATTTATTGAGTGAAATAAATAGTATTTATTGTCTAAGTTATAAATGCTGTTATAAATGGTAACTCGACAGAAAAGGGTCTTGCTCTCATGAAGCTTACATTTTAAGAAAAACAAAAAATTAATTGATAATTATACGAAACAGTTTTAAGTTGTTTTAAAATAAAATAAAAAACTGAAATAAAAGCAAAACCAGGTCAAAGGTATGCAGGGGAGGTCAAGATACCCTCTTTTGAATAAGTGATGTTTTAGCTGAGTTCTAAATGGTGAGCTGGTATAGAGCAAAGACCAAGAAGGACGGCTTTTCAGGCAGAGGAAGTAATATGCTGCTCAAAAAAAGTCACTTACCTGGGATAAGGTGAAGAGTTCAAGGAGACAGACTTTTTAAGCCATTTCCCCCAACATTTGTGTTCACAACCTTGCTTGCTCCTATGACAAGAGGTACCAGAAAAAAATAGGAGATCCAATCAAACACATTTTAGAAATAAAATAGATACTTCTTCAAAGTCCAGGACACATTTCTTCATCTCATAAGGAGTATCTGCCAGGCAATAACACCAGAAATGCATGGCTTATTTTAGAAGTATCTGAAGAATGTAAAAGGCCAAGTATTTTTTAAATTATGAATTATACAGGTAGCTTATAGATCAGTTAAAATTTTTAAGATCTTTGTGCCAAATTTGTTATTTAATGCAATAGTTCAGTATTTAAATAATGACATGAATGTTTTCCCAAACTTTTGATACATAACATCACAAATCACTTTTTTTGGTCAATATCTTAGCTGAATTTGTATTTATATAAACGACCATTTTAGGAGTCTCAGGTAAAGTAACCAAAAGTAATAAAAATAATTATTTAGTATGCTAAAATAGATAATTTTTGGAAGAACCCTTATTACTTTTTAGAGTAAGTACAACAGGTTTTCCATTACCTGTTTTGATATTTATCATCACCTCTAAAGATTGTGGCACATAAAATGGTATGGTTTGGGAGCAGCTGTGGCTCAATCAGTTGGGCTCCCGTCTACCATATGGGAGGCCCTGGGTTCGAGTCCTGAGGGCTCCTTGTGAAGGCAGGCTTACCCACATGCTGTGGCCTGCAAGAGTGGTGGAGTGCTGCCAGGCCCAAAAGCACCACAGAGAGCCGACTCAGCCAGATGACACAAAAAAAGGGAGACAAGCAAAAAAAAAAAAAAAATCAGAAGAGTATGCAGCGAATGGACACAGAGCAGACAGCAAGCAAGCCCCAATGCGGGAAGGGAAATAAATAAAAAATAAATACAGACACAGAAGAACACACAGCAAATGGACAGAGAGCAGACCACACAGAAGAAGCTGCAAAGGGGGGAAGGGGAGAATTTTTTAAAAAGTGTGTGGTTTTTGAGGTATAAATTTGAAATATATGTACTCTAGGCTTGAGGATGGGGGAGCAGTCAAGCCTAGAATCCTTATCACACCGTCAGAATCCTCATCCAAGCAAGGTTCTGTTCTCTACTCATGAAAGCATTAATCTGTATAAATTGATTTTTAAAATATGAAAAGTTTAAATTTAAGGAAAACAGCCATCAAGTAAGAGAATAAAAATTAAAAAGAAAAAAACTTCAGTTAAATTTGATAAAGTAGTTACCTTCTAGTGTACAGAGGTAAAAAGCAAGAATTTCAACTGAAGTTTAACAACTTGTTCATAAATTTCTACATTCATACTTAGCAATTGCTACCAGTTTTTGAAAATGTTATTTAGTAAGTTGCATATGATTTGTTGTACTATCATAGAAAATTGAAAGAGAATCATCATCAACAGAGAAATCTGCTTCAGAAGTCCAAAATCTTGAATTAGGTTTGCAAACCAACTCTGTGATGTGAAATAGACATACATACCCCATTAAATGCCTGTGGCATCTTGGATATATCACTGAAATTCCATGTCATCATTTCTTCAACTATGAAGGTACAATAAATATACCCTTCCTTTAGCAGAACTACAAGAATTAAATGTGAATATCATTAAGATGTCTATCCTACCAAAACTGATCTACACATTCAATGCAATCCCAATAAAAATCAACACAGCCTTCTTTAAGGAACTCGAAAAACTAACTATGAAATTTATTTGGAAAGGAAAGAGGCCCTGAATAGCCAAAGACATATTGAAAAAGAAAAACGAAATTGGAGGACTCACACTACCTGACTTCAAAACATACTACAAAGCTACAGTAGTGAAAACAACATGGTATTGGCATAAGGAGAGACACACAGACCAATCGAATCGAATTGAAAGTTCTGATATAGAACCTCATATATATAGCCATATAATATTCTATAAAGCCACCAAACCCTCTCAACTGGGAGAGAATGGCCTATTCAACAAATGGTGCCTGGAGAACTGGATAGCCATATGATTATTCCTCTTGACTCCACTCTGCTGAGCAATCTGTCCTGGCAGTCCCATGCAATAGTCATATTACTACTGCCATTCCAGGCAGACATCCTTAAAGCCAAACCTGTGAAATCTTAATAGAAAAATAAAATCATCTTCTGGAGCAGTGATTCAGTCACACTTATATTCAGTCCTCATTCAACTAACATCTATTTAATGCATCGGTTCACTATTACTATACATCAGTATATTTGTGAGCACTCATATTGGTACATCTATTAGAGTGTGCTCTCGTGAGAAAATCTCATGTGGGGAAAACCTTGATTAATAGATTTTATCAGTCATTATAGTGAATTAATGCATTATGATGCAATAGAAACCGTTTTCTCATAAGGAAGGGAATGAGAGGGAATCCTAATTTCACAAAGACCATGCATCTCTGAACACTGGTCAAAATGGAGTTTAGTGTGCATGGCAATTAAAAGTATTAACTAAGGTGGATAACCTGAAAGTTCATAAAATATTTCTGAAGGAAAAATGTTTTCAAATTGTGTGTCATATTCAACATAAAATATGTTAGAATTTTAAAAGTCTGAAAAATTTCCAAAAGAAACAATACCCATTATTGAATTCTGGTGATAGATTTGAAAAGGAGGTATTATAAATACAGAGATAGGTACATGAATTAGAGAGGTTGCATTTTACACCTCACCTGCCCAGTTTATGATAATTCAGCTCATTTAATTTGCCTTGAAAAGAGCTGCACAACTAACATGATTTTTCAAATAACTTTTAGTTTTAAAAGTGATTCCCCAGAGCTTCAATTTGTAAGCCACTTTCAATTAAAGGCACAGTTGTGTTAACAGAAGTAGGCATAATTATTATTCAGCTTAATTCTGTTTAAGACAGAAGAAATGAGAAGGTGAACTTTAAGAATGGGAACTGTGTTCACTTACCCTAGCCAATAGGCAGTGAGATCTTCCTAGGGCAGTCTAGGGTGTTGGGGAAGCTGCTGGAAATCCTGGACTCAGGATCACGGCCCCAGCTGGACAACGTTCCTCCACATGTGGCTGTTAAATGAACAACAGCGTCAGTCCCGCGAGGGCATCCTTGTCTCCCAAAAACATGTAATTCAAATAACTCTACCACGCTAAGTGAAAGCAAGTCTTCAGAACTGAATTTTGCTTCTAATTACAGCATGTAATACAAACATTTTACTTTAGTTGCTTAAGGGACTTTTGCTCCCTCTTAACCATGAATCTGCTTAAGTTTAAAGACAATTTCTCAAAATGTACCTGTTCCTCGTACATGGAAGCTCTCAGTAAAAATTAAATGAATGTTTATATTTTGGTCACATATCTTTACTAGAAAGTATTTGTTAATGATATGCTACATACTATGCAGAAATAAATAGATCAATTCTCACAACAGCTCTAAAAGTTGATATTACTATTAATTTTTTTAGTAGCTACCACGATGGAACCTGGGACCTCGTGCATACAAAGCAGGTGCTTAACCACTGAGCCCACTTCATTTTTATAAGGTTTAGACCTTACCACTGCTATCAAAAAGCAATAAAACAGAAAAAAATTTTATGAACCATGGTGTTTTATTTAATAGTATCAACAGATATATTTATTTGATCATTTCAAATATTAAAATTTGGACATTTAAAATATGCTGACATATAATTAGGATTAAGTATAATATCTCACAATAGATGTTTAAAATCCTGGCACTCTAATGTGGAAAAGCAAAGAAAACAAAACAAAGCCATAAAAAGACAAGTTCCCTAATTTGAACAGAAATACAGTTTAATGACTTCACCCACTATGGACCATAAAATGTAAAAGCTATGAAATAGACAAAAATAATAAGACTCATCATGTCTCTGGAATTTATTGTAGGCATTAATCCAAAACCATTACAAAAATTTCAAAATATAGTTTGTTTAAAACTTATAAATGAAAATTGCTCTGAAACTTATGATAAACTTGCAATTTTTATCAAATGCTTAGAAAGGAAAAACAGGATTTTGTAGGTAAAATGAGTTGAAGTACATTTAGACAACTTTCTTCTACTTGGCATTGTCTTCATATTGATTGAGATGGTGAATTTTACCATTAGAAACTTAAAAAATATGCTATTCTAACTAAAATCTCCAAGTTGCAATGAATGAAGTAACCAAAGAGAGAGGAAAGCAATCCAAGTGGAGAGATCAACTGAGTTGGACATATAGGTAGATAATCATACACACTATAGAAAATTGGGAAGACTATCCTCCATCTTTATTAAGAAGAAATCTTGCTCACACAGTTTAGTGAAAACAATTAAACAACAAATCTTTTGGAAAAACTCATATTTTGTAAAAATTCATCTTTCTTTATGTGCATTTAAGTATAATACAACCTAAGACAGAATTATTTTCAACTGTCTCTGTAAATCCCAACACAGGTGGAGTAAGAAATCACAGCTTCACTTCAGGAGATCCATGTAAGTTTGATTATACAGAAAATAAATGACAAAATGCCATGGTCTCATAGACATAATATAACTGGGTTACTCTGGATACAGAGTTTTGTACCTCATTGTTTATTTAATGAGTTTATAAACTTTTTCATAACTACAAACGTTATTGATTGAGAAAAGTCCATTAATAAAAATAACATCCAAGAAAATCAAAGCAAACAGTTTTTTCCCCCTCATTTAATACCTAAGAAATCTAGAGTGTATATGGAGCTAAAAATGTTTTCTTTTATCTATAAACTGTTGAACAGTTTCAGCCCACATAATAAACACTATTATGAATAAATGTTATTTCTATTCCTTAATTTCATTAAAGACTTAGTTTTATTATTTTTATTATTATTATAGATTATTGTTATTACATTGCTTGGGCTCTTGAAATCATAGGAGATTGTGTGTCCAGTGTTAACACAGATGATAAGATAATTTGGGGGGAGTTGAATATTTTATCCCCCTTTTGGTGTTTCATAAAGTATGTTAGTGTACTAAAAACACAGAGAAATCCAGCAGGGATTCACCTTCTTCAACTTTATTTAACTCTGAAATTCAAATATTTAATTGATCACAGAGCAAATTCAGTCTTTGTACCACCCATTAGTAATATAGGGAGCTGGTGTTCTACAGAACATTTGAGAAGCACTGATCTTTTCCAATATTCTCATTTATAGATAACAATGTCACGTCTCAGAGAGGTTTAACTAATTTATCCAAGTTCCTATAACCAGAAAATGACATAATGTGGTTATAAGACCCAGATCTTATAAATGTCAGTTTCTTACTCATCCCACTAGCACACAATCTAATCCTATGTGTTGTAGCAAGAGTAAAATTGTCCTGGACCATTAACTTACTTATCTGGCTTGACAGGACTACAAATCCATTGAGACAAAAACTGTTCATCTTTGCTCATTAATACACATCCTGCAGCTAGCTTGCTGTCCAGAAGAAGCCAAGATGTACTTGATTTGTTAATAAAAAGTAGATGAAAGGATGATGAACTTTGACAAAAAATGATGTCAGTCATTACTTTAAGGATATTTTGCCTGCTAAATAATGTTTTTTTTTCATATTTTCCTTTAATAAAGAACTAATGCTATGAAAGGAGTTCCTTTTGATGAAATGTATCTATTTATGAAATAACAATTAACAGGTTAAGAGTACACAAGACTCCTTATTCAAATTATTCCTCTCTTGCACTGAAAAATGAAACATCTGGCTTTACATAGGGTCCTGAGTTGTGTGTATATGGTTGATTTGAATTTTACGATTATTTTTGTGAATGGGAATTATTTTTTTTCTTCATTTTTTTAATGTTACATTCAAAAAATATGAGGTCCCCATATACCCCCCACCGCCCCCACCCCACTCCTCCCCCCATAACAACAACCTCCTCAATCATCATGAGACATTCATTGCATTTGGAGATACATCTCTGAGCACCGCTGCACCTCATGGTCAATGGTCCACATTATAGCCCACACTCTCCCACAGTCCTTATTAAGGATACAGTTGTGCCTTTTTTTCCCATGGAGCTATTTATTATCAATGCAAACAACTTTTATGCACATGCAAAGTTATTAGACATACATGTGGCTCAAGAAATTTAGACAATTACATTTAATTCGAATTTAAATATCAAACATTGCAATTGAACTTAGTCTCAATTACACAGAAATGAATTCATTGTATTTTATAGCATTTCTGAGTAAAGACCCATTTTATTTTAAATAACAATGACAATAATATTTTAAAGGCTTCTTAGGTTGCTTAATTTGTATATCAGCTATATTAAGATGAATAATGACTTTAAATGTAGACATTTAATATAAGTGAATATTTGTACATATATAATGCATTACAAATAGTTTATATTCACATGGTTTCTGGATTTTTAATTTATACAGCAAGTACCAGATATTCAGATTTAATTAAAATCCTTAAAACCCACAGGCCAAATCAACAGGGAAACGGACTATTTCAAGCAGTTTTATTGAAATATTTAGTAAAAAATAACCATAATTTTCAAAAATGTGTCTTGTTTCAAGGTTTTATACTTGGAGTCAACATACTACATACTGTGAGAAAAATCGTTCCATCCCTGTTTACATATAGTTTATAGATGTTACAATACTTATTATCCAGTTCCTTATATAAACATTTCTTGACTTGTTCTATAATGATTTATTTTATGCTCAAGATATAATCCTAAATTTTTAGATATAGCTATTTGATCATTACAATCAGATCTTTTTGATATTTATTGTTCCAGAAATTTGAGGAAACATGCTGAACTAATATATATATTCACAACATTTAAAATATAATGTCAGAAATCTATGCAAAGTAATCATATTCACATTGAAACAAAATGTGAAATAAAGAGGATTTTGATATTACTTAACATTTGCAAGTTATTAACTCTTAACCACATTTCATAACAAAGGTAATATATAATGCAATGATATACAATTATTCTTTGCTAATAAAATTAAGAAATTGATGGTGCAATAATGAAATAAAGGAATATTTTTAAAAATTTCTGTTGCATGAAAAATGTGGATTAAGTTACTTAAGTCATTCTATTGCCTGATTCATACTTTGCCCCCACCCCAAGATGGCTGTCATCTGTTTGCTTGCTGTTTTTGCTTGTTGTTTATGTGCTGTTATTGTTGCTCATTACTTTAGCTCATCTGCTAATTTTTTTGTTTAACTTTTGGTTTTTTGTGTGTTTTTGCTCATTGTCTGCCTGTGGTCTGTTTGCTTTTTCTTTAGGAGGTACCGGAAACTGAACTCAGGATCTTCATGTGGGAGGTGGGCACTCAACAACTTGAAGCACATCTGCTGCCAGTTCTTTGCTTTTGCTCATTGTCTCCTTGTTGTTTTTGCTCACTGTCTGCTGGTTATCTTTTCTTGTTGTCTTTTCTCATTGCCTACTCTTGTTTCTGCTCATTGTCTGCTCATGTTTTTGCTAAATGTCTGCACCCCATATGTGCGATTCACGTGAACCTACCAAGGTCTCTGTTCTCATGCCCTATGGAATGTCTTAACTTCTGAAATCCCTGGTATCACCCCTCATTTTTCTGTCTCTTTGCGGAGTGCTCTCTTCATTCTCTGAACTGCCATCAGAGATTCTCTCCTGTCCATAAGTCCCAATGAAGCGTATGACTGACTAAATGCCAGGTGTGTCCTCGAGTCTAGTGGCTGCACAACTTGTGCCCTTTTGGAGTTGGGTTCTAACAATAGCCTTAGTAAATGCTTTCTTTTTAATGACTACATGCATCATGTGCACCTATAGAAAATACAAAGCAGTTGATAGATACGTAAAATTCAAAAATTATTCACACATTAAAGAGGTTAATTATAAATGTGTTTAAAATTCAATGTGAAAAGCAAGATATGACCACAGCTGCATACCTGATCTCTTTAAGCATTTTCCCCAGATTTCATATATCAGTTAATAATTAAATATCAAGAAAACAAATGAGCCAACAAAATTTGTTGAATTCAATGAGGAGATTAAAGAAAGAAGAAAGAGGCAAACTTGGGGGATCCTAACATTGCCTATGATCCCAAAGGGCTAACAATTTAATGGGGTTCAAAAGACATAAGGAACAAAAAGTAGAAGAGAAAGAAATGAACATGAATTGATATATTCAGGACTTAGAGAAGGGAACATCTTGAGCAGTTCTAGAAGTATAATAAGGGTAATTAGGAAAATACAGGAGGCAAGGAGAATGCAGTAAGCATTTATTTGAAAGTGAAAACTTATAAGGCATTTGAGGGACTACATCAGTCTGAATTAAAAGAAAAGAGACAGAGATATATCTTTTGGGATTATGAAGAGTCCTGAGTACCAAGAAAACGACGTTGCATAATGGCACAGCACTGAAGGATTTTTAAGACGGTTATTAATCACATGATCAAAGTGACATTCTGGAACAATGAAGAGTGCGACACTGTGATTTAAAAAAAGGCAGAGACAGAACCGTCAGTTAGAGAGTTATCACTTTAGTTCAAGAGAATGGAAACATTGTGGAGAACAGACTATTTTAAAATGAAAAATAAACAAGTGCCATAAAAAAAGAAGTGCCATAAAAAGCTTTATTGCAAATTTCACTTACCCTAGGAAGTATTTCAAGATTTCATGATAAACTGTGATGAGTTCTCTAGGAAAGGAAGTTTTGACCTTATTTTCACTTATTGCGCAGAGCATAAAGACCAGGCAACATTGGTGAAGGGACACTGGAACAATCCAAAAGTTTGGGGAGTGGCCCTGTCCTCATGTCCACTTCTAATATCTCTTGACTCTCATAACTATCCCTGCAACCTGCCTCAATTCCATTTATATGACCAACATCCACTCCCCTGTGTCTAGTTCCTTGATCACAAAATCTAATAGGATTCAGTTTATCATAAATGGTTAATTGGTTGTTGGCTAAATCACATATCCATTAGTCATTCTTTATTCCATTTCTAGCATTTTTATTCCCTAATTACTTGCCATCAAAATTTTGCAAGACCTGTGATAGAATAGAGAATTCTTTCAAGTTTTAACATCCAAGAGATGATAGTGTAGCATCACGAAATTTATGGTCTGTCATTTTAAAAAATATCCTAAAACCAAAGAACTGACTTTAAAAATAGAGTAATAATAATTTTCAAGTGACTGCAACTTGTTAGTAAAATAATATATTTCGAATTATGAGCCCCTATTGAATTACATTCTCTGGAGGACAACCCCTTTCATGATTCAATTATCTGGTCATAGAGTATTTATATGAATACAGAAAGGGTAAAAGCAGAGAATTGAGAATTGAATTTGTCTTAATAATTTAAATAAGTATAGATAATGTAAGTTTAATGTCTATTAAATAATTTCCTTGTAGTTTTCCCAAATGTGGACTCATAAACCCACTGTCTGAACAATTTTAGTTTTCTGCAGAATCAAATACTTATATTACATGTTCAATTATAGACTAGATTCAAGTAAACAATGTAGCACTTAATGAAAGCAAACTAAAAAATATATAGCTTTCAAAATCATAAAGAGAGCTGCATTACAAAAAAAATAAATATCTTGCATTTGCAGAACTATGTAGATTCATATATAAGCTAGAAACCCCAAATATTTCAGTTTCCTTCACAATTTATGTGCAAACTCATGCTGTAACAGTCAACGGGAAAAGAAGCACGCTGTTACGAGTTGGAAGTTTCAATATTTGCAGCAGACATTCAGAGAAGAAAATTGACAATAAACCCTCCACAGTTGGGAACAAATAAGAAAACAAGGCATTAAAAAGATGTAGCTAAGAGGCATGACATGAAAAGATGGTGGTGAGAGATGTCCCAGGGTTTCCTCCCAAACACAAAATCTTGAAACAACCAGCAAAAACTGACAGAGCCATTTTATTTGAGTTTCCAAAAACAAAGCGCTGCAGTAACTGGGTAAGTTCCAAATCTAGAAAAAGGTGATTTAAAAACTGCAGGAAAACTGTTGCTGGTTCTTTCCTCACCTGCTTCCCAGCACAGTGTGAAGCCAGCCCACAATCTCAGTGTGGGTCTCTATTCCAGGTCCTGGAAAGAGCCCCTTTCTGTATACTGCTGTCAACCGGAAGGACTGAACCAGGACACTGTCTCAAGCTCACTGTCCCAGAACCTGACCTGTACGCAGGAACAACCCACCAGCAGCTAAATCAGTGTAAGAAACAATCAAATTCTAAAAGTCTGAGACAAAGGATTATCAGCTTTCAGAGATACAGTAAACTGTGTATTCTTTCTGTTTTATTTCTGCAATTTTCCTATAAGTTTGAAATTATTTCAAAATAAAACATTTTATGTTAAAAATTAAAGATATGTAGTAGAGTGATCAGGAGTAGGAAAAAAGACTATTTCATAGGGAAAAGAGGGGTCATCAGATCCCTGTAAAGAGGGAAAACACTAAGACCAAGAACAAATGCCCAGGACAAGACATACTTAGAAAAGACCAGACACAGCCCTGTTCAGACTGTTCTTCAGGTTCATTGTGAAAAGGAGTAAGCTCCAAAGGAGCTCAGTACCCAACACAGAGTCAACCTGAAGGAACTGCAAAAAGTATTTTTAGTTTGTATGTTCTTTGTTTTTGTTAGCTCCTGGTACTCAAGGAAACCCATATCCGGTCATATAACTAGGTGGATAAAAGCTTCAGGATAGACATTTCTAGGGCTACATCACTGATTTAATATATTAAAATATTAAAAATAATAGACAATAAAAAACATTGGAAGGAGAAAAAAAGAATAGTGGGGATGGAGAGAATAGGAGACAGTAGAGATCCAACCTACTCTTCTTCCATAAAGGTTACATTTTTCAATATGAGAATATATAATAGCATATTTTGAATCAAATTCCATTCTCAGTCTAGTTCTCCAATTTTCATGGCCAGTGGGCTTGAGAGTTCATTTTATCCTCACTTAAATAAAATCTTATTTTTATTGTCATACTTTTATGAAAAACATCTTAAAAAATAAAATAAAATGTACATTGTGTAACAAAAGATTAAAAGGCATATGAAGAAACCAGAAATGACAGCCCAACCAAAAGATTAAGGTAAAACAACAAAGCGGCTCAATAAAGACCAGACTTTTGGCCACACCATTCAAAGACATTAAACTAAATGGTCAAAAATATGCTCAAAGACCTAAAGAGAAACACTGAGAATGAAGTGGATCATATCAGGAAAATGATATATGAACAAAATGAGAATTTTGATAAAGAAAAAGAAATTCTAAAAAAGAGCCAAACAGAAATACTGGACCTGAAAATTACCACAACTGAAATTTTTAAAAATTACCTAGAGGGGATCAACAGAACATTGGAACTGGCAGAAGAGAGAATAAGTAAACTTGAAGATAGGATAAGTGAAAGGATTCAGTCTAAGATTAAGAAGAAATAAAAGTGAATAGAGCCTATGGGACTTGTGGGGCACCACAGACCATATCGAAATATGTGTTATTGGAGTCCCAGAGAAAGAAGGATAGAAGGGGACAGAAGAAATATTTGAAGAAATAATGTCAGAAAACTTCCCAAATTTAAGAAAAGACATGAATATAAATATTAGAAAGTTCAGCAAAATCCAAACAGAATAAATGCAGAGAGATACATAAACAGAAACATAATCAAACTGTCAAAAGCCAAAGACAATGTGAATATTATGAAAGCTGCAAGAGAGAAACAATATGTCAGGTACAAGGGGCCTTCAATAAGATTCAGTGCCAATATCTCATCAGGAACTATAGGGGCAATAAAGCAGGAGGACAACATAGATAAAGGACTGAAAGAAAATAATTGACAAGTGTTGTATATGTGGTGAAACGCTCTTTTAAAATGAGGGAGAGATTAAGACAACCCCAGATAAACAAAGCTGAGGGAGTCTGTCACCATTAGATCTCTTCTACAAGCCAATGCTAAGGCAGGTTTTTTAAATGGAAAGACTAGATATTAGATTTTATAAAGAGAAAAAAAAAAAGGTTACTGGTAAAGGCAAATACATGGGTAATTATAATTGCCATTATTCTTGCATTTTTGGTTTATAAGTTAATTTTTACTCCTTACAAGATCTACAATGCAAAAAAATTAAAAAAGCAATGATATATCTGTGGTTTTGAACACACAATGTCTAATGATGTACAAGAAACAACATAAAGGTAGGGGGACAGAGGAGTATAGTAACAGTTTCTGTGTTATTGACATTTGGCATCAAATCGCATGAATATATTATAAATATAGGTTGTTAAATTTAATCCCTATGGTAAACACAAATAAAATGTCTTAAAATACTCACAGAAAAAAATAAGGGAATGGAAGAATTGAGGGACAGAAAAGGAATAAGACTTACGAAAACAGAAAATACAGAAGAAAATCCTTCTTTATCAGTAATTATTTAAAATTAAATGGTTAAACATTATAGAAAAAAGGCAAACATTGGCAGAATGGACAAAAAACATGACCTAACTATATGCTTTCTGCAAGGGACTCACCTTGAATTCAGAGATACCAGTAGGTTGAAAGTGAAATGATGACAAAAAATATTCCATGCAAATAGTAAGCAAAAAAGAACTGGGATGGCTATGTTAATATTAGATAAAACAGACTGAAAAAAAAACTGTTGTATGAGACAAAGTAGGATCCTCTATATTGATAAAAGTGTTAATTCATCAAGAAGATGTAACAATGATAAATATATACGCACATAGCAGTGGAAAGCCAGAATATATGGAGCAAATATAGACAGATTTGAAGGGTTAAATAGATGGTTCTACATTAATACTAGGACACTTCAATATACCACTTTCAAAAATGGATAGACCATCTAGGCAGAAGATCAATATAGAAATAGAAGACTTGAACAATACTCTAAGCCAACTAGATGTAATTAACTGGCAAAGAAAGAGAGAGGATGCAAAGAAACAAAATCAGAAATGAAAGAGGTACATTGATTCCAACCCCACAAAAAATAAGAAGGATTATAATGTGATATGAACAGTTGTATGCCAACAAATTAGATAACTTAGATGACATGGGAAAATACCTAGAGACACAAAAACTACCTAAACTGACTCAAGAATTGCAGACCTTAACAAATCTGTAACAAGTAAAATAACTGAATCAGTAACAACAACAACAAAGCCTCCCAAGAAAGAAAAAGGAGGACAGGAAGACTTCACTAATGAAATTTATCATATATTACAAAGATAATTAATACCCATGTGTTCAACTACTTCCAAAACACTGAAGAGGATGGAACACTTTCTAACTCATTCTCTGAGGAAACCATCATCCTACAAACGAACAAAAAAAGATAGAGATATAAGAAAAGAAAATTGCAGACCAACTACCATTATTAATATAGATGCCAAAATTCTAGAAAACAATCAAAAAACAAGAAGTAGCAAACTGAATCCCATGGGATTATACACCTGACTAAGAGGGATTTATCCAAGTAATACAAGTATTGTTCAATATATGAAAATCAATCTATATAATGAGCCACATTAATAGAATGAAAGCCAAAAAAAGAAAAAAGAAAAAGAAAAAGAAAAAAAACAACACATGGTAATCTCAATTGACACATCAATACCAATTTGCAAAATCCAGTATCCATTCGTTAAGAAAATTGTATTAGTTGACCAAAGGGGTGCTGATGCAACATACAAGAAATATGTTGGCTTTTATGAAGTATATTTATTTGGGGTAGAAACTTACAGCTATCAGGCCATAAAACACAAATTACTTCCCTCACCAAATTCTGTTGCCACCCGTTCGAGCAAGATGGCTGCTGACATCTGCAAGGGTTCAGCCTTCCTCTTCCTCTTAAGACTCTGTGTTCCCAGCTTCTTCCAATCTAGCTGTAGGCTGTGATAAGTCTCGTTTCTCTCCCAAGCCCATTGCTCTGTGGGCTCAGGTGCTTTGCTCTAACTACTAGGTCAGCTATATTCTATCAGGCTCTCTTTCTTCCTGGGGCCTCTGCTGTGTCTATGGAGCCATCTCTCTTCCTCTGTGTTCTTCTTCTTTGTGTATTTACTTCCTGGGGCTCCAGCATCAAAACTCTATCTCTCTCTTCTGCCAAGTCATTTTCTAAACCTCCTACTGATGTGGCCCAATCAAAGCCTTAATCATAATTTAATCAACTAAAATGAAACCTCTGAACATAACACAATCTAATATGCCTAGAGGAAGAGACCAGTTTATAAACATAATCCACTATTTTTGGAAGTCATAAAAAATGCCAAACTGCTACACTCAGAAAACTTGAATAGATGGATCTTCCTCAACATTCCTCAATATGAAAAGGAACATATTTGAAAAACCCACAGATGTCATCATGCTGACTGGTGAATTACCAAAATCTTTCCCCCTAAGATTAGGAACAAAATAAGGATATCCATTTTTATCAGTACTCTTCAGCACTGTTCTGGATTTTCTAGCCAGAGTTAAGTAGGTGAGAGAAAAAAAAATACATTTAGTTTTCCAAATTGGAATGAAAGTAAAAAAAACTTTCCCTGTGGGCAGATGACATGATTCTACATGCAGAAAACCCTGAAAAATCTTCAAGGAAGATACTAAAGATAATAAATTCAGCAATATGTCAAGGCCGAAGACAATCTTAACAAACTCATTCGTGAGTTTACACATCAGCAATGAACAATTCAAAAGGAAATCAAGAAAACAATTCCATTTACAATTCTAGGACTGAAATTAACCAAGGATGTAAAGGACTTGTACACAGAACACTGCGAAACATTGCTTAAAGAAATTAAAAAGAAGAATTTTAAAAGTCCTAAATGAATGGAGAAAGCTTCTGTGTTCATGGAGTGGAAGACTAAATATTGTTAAGATGTCAATATTACCCAAAACAATTTACAGATTCAGTGCAGTCCCAATCCAGATTCCTACCTCATTCTTCACAGGAATGGAGAGACCAATTTCCAGATTCCTGTGAAAGGGCAAGGGAGTCAGAATAGATAAAATTACCTTGAAAAAGAACAACAAAGTTTGAAGACTTACATTTCCTGATTTTAAACACATTAGAAAGCGACAGTTATCAAAATAGTGTAGTACTGGAACAATGACAGACAAATAGAACAAGATCGATTTGAAATGAGAGTTGATCAACAAACCCTACTTCTATGGTTAGTTGACTTTTGACAAGGATGCCAAGTCTGCTCAATGGGGAAAAAACTCTCTTCAACAAATGATGCAGGGATAGTTGTAGATCCATATACAAATGAAGGAAACTAGACCCCTCCCTCATACCATATGCAATAATTAACTGAAAATAGATCAAAGGCCTAAATATAAAACTACAACTACAAAACTCATAGAAGAAATTATAGAAGAATATATTCCAGACCTCGCATTCCTCAACTTTACAGCAAAAGCATGAGTTACGAAAGAAAAAGATAAGTTGGACATTATCAAAATTTACAAAAATATTATGTGTCAGAGTCATCATCAAGAAAGTGAAAAGACAACTTATAGAATGGGGGAAATAACGTATTTCATAAGGGTTTAATATTAATACATACGATATGTAAGTTCACCTACAATCCAACAACAAAGACAACTCCATTTAAAAGTGAGCGAAAGACTTGAATATATATTTCTCCTAAGAAGGCACATATGACCAATATGCACATAAAAAGATCCTCAAAATTGCTAGCCCCCATCCCAAGAAAATGCAAATCAAAATCACAATGGGATGTCACTTTACACTATTACAATTAATAGAATCACTATTTTTTTTAAAGCAGAAAACAGCAAGTATTGGCAAGAATATGGAGATGCTTTCATTGTTGGTGGGAAGTAAAATGGTACAGCACTGTGGAAAATGGTTTTGAGTTCCTAAGAGAGTTAAATTTTGAATTACCACATGATCTGACAATTTCATTTCGAGATATATACCCACAACAATTGAAAGCAAGGACTACAACAGAAATCTGTAACCAATGTCCATAGCAGGATTATTCACAATAGACAAAAGGTGAAACAACCTAAGCGTCCATCAACAGATGTATGGATAAACAAAATGTGGTATACATATAATGGAATATTAATGCACTGTTAAAAAGGAATGAAGTTCTGATACACGTTACATGTGGACAAACCTTAAAGGTATCATCCTGAACGAAATAAGCCAGACATAAAGGGACAAAAACTGTGTGATCCACTTATATGGAATAACCAGAATATGCAGATTCATGGAGACAGAGAGTGGATTACAGGGTGTGCAGAGCAGGGATGAGGGTAGGGAATGCTTAATGGGTACAGAGCTTCTGTTGGGGGTGGTAGAAAATTTTTGGTAGTGGATTTGGGTGATGGTAGCACAAACTTTGTGGATGTCATGAAAACCCCTGAGCTGTGTATTTTAAACCAGTTAAAATGAGAAATTTTATGCTGTATATAAGTTGCCACAATAAAAATTTTTAAAAGATGTTTATTTATTTCATCAGCAAGCTTTATTGACCCCACCACTTTAACATTTTAATCATAAAATCACGTGATTCCTTAAAAATAAAAAAACAAAATATTTTGAATATTTATAAAAATTAAAACTGGAAGAAAATTTTTATCTTTTACACCTTCATAAGAAAATAATTGAATATATATTTTCAGAAATCAGAATGTATTTGATAAGGTGGACTCTTTGGAGAAAGTATTTTTAAGTACCCCTCTTTCCTCCCGTATCTTGGCAGACAGTAATCAAATCAATTTTTCCAATCAAATAAAAATTTCACAGCAAAACTCTCAGGCATTCTTATTTCCCACTTTTCCTTATTCTCTTCGTCTATCATCACCTGCTGTTACTTCTACCCCCCATTTGCATTTCAAATCCATCTGTTTTCCCCTGTCTGGTCATAGCTATACAATCTTTGATCTGGACTACTGCTCCGGCTGCCTGACCAAGGTTTTTCTCTTGGCAATCTCCATACTGTTCTCTACTCAGTTGCTCAAGTGATCTGTTTAAAATAGAAACCAGATTATGTCTTACTTCCCTGACTAAAACCCTTTAAAGCCTTTCACTTGCCCTGAGAATAAAATCCTGACGACAAAGTCCTTCAACATATACTTACCCTAATTTTCAAGCTCATTTCATGGCTCTTTTCTAACTGCTCGTACCGCTCCACTTATTCTCGACTTCTGGTTTGTTTCATGATTGTGCCAGGTAGGCTCATTCCCACCCACAGTCTCTAAGCTGGCAGTTTCCTTTGAATAGGATGCTTTTTTCCTCTAGGTCTTTGTGTGGCTCACCAGGGCATATTTTTTTCACCCTTCTTTCAAAGAATACTACCATTCTAAAGGAGAGTCAGCACAGTTATTCTACATCTCAGAACTGTTAATTTACTGAAAAGTGTTTATCACAATCTGTAACCATCATGGTTACTGAGGTGTTTTCTTGTTTATTTTGCTCCATCACTCAAATGTAAATTGCACCAAATCAGAGACCAGAACTGTTTTATTCTCACTACACTATTTAGAATACTCACCGTCTAGAGGATGGATCATGGCTATATAAGAGGTGTCCAAATAATTGGTGATGAAGCAAGGATACCCAAAATTCTTTTTTTTTTTTTTTGATGATGGGTAGGAGGAGATGAAATAAAAAGTACATGCGCACACTGCTGTGAAAGCCACTCCACATGGTAAACAACATACATAAAGTGCTCTCCCATGAGTCACAAGTGCAAACTCAGTAAATGACAACTATATATTTGAAATCAAACTCCTTTTCATGTGGGAAACTCTCAAAGTAAGAATCAGCAGAATTTATTTAATGATTGACAATTCTCTCAAGTAATGACAGAGCAGCCAGATAGTATGTGTAAAGTTTTCGATGCCTTTTAAATAAGTGCGAACAGAGTAGGTGACTGTCCACAAGATTTGACTTTATGATAAAACCATAGTTCTATAAAATGTACCCTTCCCTGCCTTTCTCAGATCTATTAATTATTGAAATTCTAAAGACAATCAGATTTGTTAAGATCAATGGAGAAGCTTTGTGAGAATCGCTTTATTTTAGAAGAAAGTAAAATGAAAAACTATGAAGTAATTTATATAGCACCCTTCACTTAAATTTAAAACCAGTTAAAATGTCCAAATATCCCAGTATGTTACTCTTATATTAAAGTCGACACCACATAAATCTGGATTCTCCTGTCAGAAAATAGTTAACATTGAATGCCTAAAATTATCTTGTAAGAGAAAATTCACATTCCTATAAAGATCTCTTTGGTGTGAGACAGAAGACAGGACTTACAATATTTTACATGTTCCCATTGTCCTTAATATGTTTCAAACAAGTAGGGAATGAGGGAGACATGAACTGATCGAAGGCAGTTTGAATAGGAAGCAGGAATACATTCTTTGCTCATCAAATCAGAGTTAAAAAAGCACCTTAACAAAATTTTAGAGAAAACCTCAATCATTGAATAATCAACATAGAACTATGTATAAAAATTAGTTTAACATGAGGTGATTAGGAAGATAAGTTAATTATACCATCGAGAGAACACTCATTTAGAGAGCATCCATTTTGTGCAACATTCTGAGCTGTCATTTCTGGGTATCACTGAAGGAAATTTTCTGTAAGCATATTCAGAAGTACATTGAAGCTCAGTCTTGTCCAACCTCTCATTACCTATCAATTTATTCCCACTTATCATTCAAGTTGAGAAATTTCATTAATATTGTTAATGTAATAGTAAAGTGCATTGAAATATATTAATATTCTACATGTATTTATAAGGATTATTGTAATCATAGAAGGCTAACCTAGGTGGTCAATATTCAGTTAAAATAATATACTATCAAGATATTTAGTACTTTTCATTTTAAAAGACTTAAGTCATTTTCCAGATATTTAATCCTCCTTTGGATGCTTTCACACGCCTGTTTTGAGACTAGCACACAAAGGAAATTGCAAGTAGTCCATTTTAGCTAAGAACTGTGAGCGGCCCGTGTGTTTGGGTCTGTGTGTGCTGGTGAGTATGAGCACGGGCAGGCAGCGGCCGCCACTTCATGGAGCTGGTCCACGTTGTCGCAGGGGTGGATCCTGAGCTGCCGAAACCGCTGTCCTGCTCTCCTGGGCGGGCTGCTTTGATCCCGTTGTTCTTTTTAGGTCCGCTCGGTTCTAGCCGCACGTGGAGCCCGAAATCCGGGCTGGGCGCTACCGCGGCCTGGGCCGAGCGGCTTCACCGCAGTAACAGCGGCGCCCGCGGCGGCGGCAGCCTCTTCCCGGACAGGAGAGCACAGGCGGCCGAGAGCCCACACGGGCGCTTAGAGAGCACGGCAGACGATACTGATAGTGGAGAATGCTTGAAGCTCCTTACAAGACTTGCCTAACTGTATCTCTCCTCTACTCCCATGAATTCACCTTGATTCCACTGTGAGCTGTCAATCATGAGCATGAGAACAAGTTGGGCAGTGCTAACAGCCATGAAGAACTTAGCAAAAAAATGCTTTGCATTTAAACTTTAGATCTTCTTACATGGAAGAGGTCAAATCCAGTTAGAGCAACACACCTTTACAGCAGAGGCCATATAACCAAAAAGTCCAAAGGCCCAGCCCAGGGGACCATTTACTTCAGTGATGTTCAGTTCAAAATTCCACTGCCAATAAAAACATTGGAAATTCCCCTTTAAGTTGTAACAGGATGTGACTATTAGGGTGGGTTTTGATAAAGCTTCTTAATAGAGTTTAAATTGTTAATCGAGTTTTTTAAAAGTGCATTTTAAATTACTGAAAACAAGTATGGAGAAATGGAATTTTAAAAGGACATCTTAAAGTAACTTGATTTTAGTAATTTTCTATTGGCTGATTTAAACATCGCCCTGAAAAAATTAATGTGAAGTATATCATATTCCCAACTTTTTATCAAAAATTGATGAATGATTGTCATGTAAAGATCATTTCTGTATTTTTTAGAAAATCTTTGTTTGAAGACTACCTCCCTCACAAGTGACAAATATCATATATAAAATAGCACAAGTAAAAAGTTTACTTAACTGCTATTTCCTTTTTTAAAAAGATTTTTGGAAAGAAGATTCAAATTTAATGTTTATTAATCTAGGAGGCTAGAAATATTTACATTCTCCTCTTTAGTTTGGTTGTCCTTGTAAAACTTTTATTTCCTTAAAATAATTGTATTTTTGTACACATAATATTTATTTTAAGTTGCATCAAATACTTTTTGGAAAGCAAACAGGTTATCAAGTTTTTAAAAAGTTTAGGTAATCATTTTCTTAATCATTTAACTATATACCTTTGAATAAGATCTTATCTATCTATTCATGATATATAATGTTTGTTTACTACATATCTATCAATTACACAAATGCATATGTGAAAGGCTTAATCAGTTTTAAGGAACTTTTACTTGACATATTAATACTATATTTCAGAATGCTCTGAATAAATTAATATCTGCAAAATTTTTGAATCGTGAATGAAATCAGCAATGATATAGTAAAATATTTCATATGTTTAATAATGGTAAGAGATCATTTTAACTAATTACAGTAATTACAAATTAAAAACATGCTAAAAATGTGGAAAATGTTTTTCATTTAATCCTACCTTGTAAAGGAATATCATTCAATAAAAACAAGTAATATTTACTTTATTTCTTATTTTTTCTCACAACTACAAATCACTGATTCAAATTCCTCCTTTTCTCAGAATAAATATAATGTAAATTTGCTACTGCAATATTTTTTATTTTCTTTACCTTTTCTTCTTTTCCTTTCCTTTCCCTTTTTCCCTCCCTCCCCTCCTTCTATTCCTCCCCTTCCCTCCTTTCCTTCCTTCCTCCAACAATCCTTCCATGTTCCTTCTTCTCCTTCCTCCCTATTTCTGTCTTCTTTTGGATATGAAACTGACATTGCCACAGATTTTATGTTTCATGTTCTAATGCATCTGTAGAGTCTTTTATATTTGAGGGCCAAAGCCTAGACATAGGAGCATGGTTTCTACATTGGATTGTGTCTGCCTGCTAGACTGCTTTGTAAGATACCTGGGATTTATACTGTACAGTATAATTTTCTAGTGCATTTGCCAGTAGTAAATGTTAACAGAAAAAGATATTAAAGGGAGTAAATTAAAAATGCTTCCACATTTAGAATTACATTGGTGCCACGTGAATCACTGCCAATCATTGTCACTAAAACAGGCTTGAATAATTGCTGCAAGCTTTCCCTTGAGGTAAAATAAACTGATCAGTTTTATGACATTGATTTTGAATAGATGCCAGTAGGTGATGGTATTAGATGGCTCACTGCTATCTCAGAAATTAACTATCTCTAGTGATTTATCAAAGAGTATAAACTCACAACAATTGTCCAATTTAACAAAGAAGTTCTTAAAAATAAAAATATGATTAGTAACATTGCTATATATAAAATCAGAATTGCTATATATAAAATCAGAATGAATAGTTTCTATTTCAAGCAAACTCTAAATTGGAAACACATCCAAACTAGGTAAGATTTCCCTGCTAATTAATTTATTTTACTAATCTTCTGGTATTTTGCATAGTTATGATAAAAACTACATCACTACTTTAAAGTTATGTGGGTAT
Source organism: Dasypus novemcinctus (assembly GCF_030445035.2). Taxonomy (NCBI): domain Eukaryota; kingdom Metazoa; phylum Chordata; class Mammalia; order Cingulata; family Dasypodidae; genus Dasypus; species Dasypus novemcinctus. The sequence continues at coordinate 51,302,829 of NC_080695.1, read as the reverse complement.
AATTAGATAGATAGATAATTTCTTTTAACAATGATCGTTCAAGAATAAGTTTCTCCACGGTAATGTTACGGATTGAATCATGTCTCAACAAAGAGATGCTCAAGTCTTAGTCCCTAGGACTTTGTATGTGATCCTATTAGTAAAGAGGATCTTGAAGACATGATTAGTTAAGGTTGGCGCCATATTGAATAAGGGTGGATCTCATCAACGTGACTGCAGTCCTCATAAGCAGAGGAAATTTCAAACTCATTACCAGGAGACAGATATGGAGAGCAATGACCACGTGACAGAGGCAGATATAGAGTTATGGATTGCCTGCACAACACCACCAGGTTACTACAGACTTCAGAGAAAGCATCTTCTTACTGAAACCTTGATTTTGGACTTCCTGTCTCCAAAATTGTGAGCCAATAAACTAGTGTTGTTTATAAAAAATAGTCTGTGATACTTTGTTACAGCATCCTTGTCAAACTGAGATAGCTAATCTAAAAAACCTTATTATCCATATACCCATTGTTGACCCATACAATTAAAAAATAACTTACGATGGAAAGTGGCTGTGGCTCCTTTGATTGGGCTCCCATCTACCATCTGGGAGGCCCTGAATTCGCATCCCAGGGCCTCATTGTGAAGGCCAGCTGGACTGTGCCTGTGGAAAGCTGGCGGCCTGTGCCCGCAGGAAGCTGGCCCAGCAAGATGACACAACAAAGAAGACAAGCAGACACAGAAGAATGTGCAGTGAATGGACACAGAGAGCAGGCAGCAAGCAAGCCACAAGGGGGGAAATAAATGAATGAATGAATGAATGAATGAATGAATAGAAAGAAATCTTTTTAAAAAAAAGACCTTATGATGACTTCCACTTCCACTTATGAGGTAAAATCTGCAAAATAAAACAGCAGTCCCACTTTAACAAGGAGAAATACTAGAGAATCTATAAAATCATAACTTCTTAATAATGCATCAGGGAGCTGATGCTGCAAGGTAAACATATAATATGAATTCAAAGAAGGACAAGCCTCTTCAAGGAGAGTTGGGACATACAAACTGCTCACTTTTAGCTGAGCACAGGAGGAACAGACACCAGCTTCCATGGAAACAGGTAAAAATAAATCAGTTAACATTTTAGCAAATTGTTAAGGCCAGGTGTAGGTCTCAGATAGCTCAAAGACCCAGACATAAGGGGCGTATGCATTTCCTTTCCACCAGGCGATTGAGAGAAATATTCAGGACACAGCCGGAGCCTAGAGAGAGTCCCTCCTCAGGGTTCTGTGGAAGGAAGAGTCATCAAACATATGACCATGCACCTCTCTGAACCCTATACCCTTGGAAATCAAAAGTCTTAAATTATCAAAAAGCCTGCAGAGAACATGGGTGAAAATGAAAAAAGAAACAAAACAAATGAGTCAAATAGAAAACAATTGGAAAGATGGTAGTTTTAAATTCAGTTAATATTGATAATTACATTAAATGTAAATAGCTTAATTTCCCTACAAATTTTTGTTGTTTCTATTTCCCTGTGAAGCTAGTGGAAGGGTTCTCTCAGTGAAGAAGGCACTTAACTTTATACTACAAGACTCACAGCATTTTCGTTAAAGATGATGAAAGAATACAAGATGCATAGATATCTTAGTGCCCTTTTAAAAGTTTTGATAAGTAAGACATTTGATACAACATAGCAAAAATATTAAATTACAGTATAATTATGCCTTCATGGAAAATAAAATATACTGAGGAAATTAAAAACTAGACAGACATATGTCCATAAGTTGAGTAGCTAGTCACATGAATGATTTTCTTAGAATAAAGGAACTACAGCTTTATTTTAAAATACTTTAATATTAGGGAAACTGGGTTAGTGGAGAAAGTAGAGCACATCAGAATACAAATAAAAAGAAATTCCCTGAAAGGATATCAAACCTTTTTTTAAGTGTTATACTATCACCTCGTATAAATGATAGAGATTCCAATGCCATGGCCCATGTGTTCAGTCTTTTTAAACTTCTTCTCACCAAATTCCATGCTGAAATGAAACTTTATTTACTTGAGTATGTATATTTAGTTTAGCTGAGAGAGAGTGTGTGTATGTGTGTGTGTATGTGTATGTGTATAGTCTCCTTCTCTCTCTAAATATGTACATATTATATTTTATGCGTTTTTTTCCTGGTGAATTTAAGAGTATTTACTGTATTCTAGTTTCCTCCCAGCAAGTTCCATGCCTTCAGGTCAGATTTTGTAATTTCCAGGATACACTAACATCATTATTGTCTACATATATGTATTCTAAATTTTCTGGCTATTTGTTCATTTCTTTTGTTTTGTTTTATTTTGGTAGTTTTACTTCAGAAAAGAGGCCAGGTCAAGAGTGACAATGTGTATATTGTATTGCTTGACTCTGGTCAAGTATCAAATCAAACCACTAATAAAAAAGGAGGATAGATGGCAGCAGGAATATAAGCAGCATTTCAAATATTCTGATCTTTTTTTACCTAGATTTTACCTAGATTTTTAAAGTTAGCAGAAAATCTAGACCATACATATTAAAGTGGATCTCCTTGGAACTGCTTTGTTAATCATTAATATTTTGCATCCTATCACTTTGAATGAAGTTATTGTTTACTGTGTGAGGTATTCTTACCAGCTTTCATTTAGAATAAGGGACTATTACATTTAAGAGGACCTAACTGTCCATTTCCAAAGGAGAAAAATGATGCTCCCCAGGTGAAAGCAACGGTGGGAGAGTCATGAAGGCACAGGGTCCTAAAGCCAGACCACCTTGCTTTCCAACACCAGCTCACAAGCACTTTGATGTTCCATTCAATGTTTAATACTAGTGACTCTTAACACCCGCAATTGTAAAACAGGGCAATCTGCGCACTTCCTTTCTAATATGGGAGTTGGGATAGTTGTAACAGGATAGTTGGAATACTTACAAAACTTAATTGGTGAAGCGTATTTGTCATAAAGTGTATTTTTGTGCCTCTGTATTCTCTCAGTATTAGCAGTGTGACTGTCACCAGGGCAGGTTAATAACACTTCAGGTTCTCTTCTCTCACTTTTAAATACCCAGGATACTAATGCCTCACTAGCATTGTGTGAGGGGAGAGGAAAAAACAGTTGTAACATGCTACAAGCAAGATGTGGCACAGGATAAGTGCTTATTGTTGTTTTAATCATTGTTGTAGGATATAAATCTTAGGGAAAATCTCAGTTTGGAAAATTGCAAATTGGAAATACATTGAGGTATATGAAAAAATGTTGTAATGAATTTAAAACATTGGCAATCTGTTGGTAACTTATTTCACCAGTCTTTGTACCCTTTGTTGCAGATTTTATTAAGGTTAATTCTACAGATTCCTCATATAATCCATATTTCAAACTCTGAAACAAACCTTTAGAATAGAGAAATGACAGCCTATAAATCCATTGGAAGTAAAGAATGACATGAACCATCAGAATGGTGTGAGCATCAGAAAACAACCATTTAAAAAAGAAATAACACATGAAATGCTCATTTTAAGTTTGTCCAAATAAACATAAATGAATAAAATAATTAAACTAAATCTTAGACTCTTGAACAAGGTTCATTTCAATGATAAATATAGTAGTCTTGTTCTTTTAATGAATTATAATGTTTTATTAATAAATAGGTTGTAGATAATTATATTTTTAGAGCTGAAGCCCATCTGTGTATATAGAAAAGTTTGGAGAAAAATTATTTTATGAGCACCTCTTTGTATAAAAACTGAATGAAATGTCAGAAGCTATTTTAATAAGAATAGAAAAGAGCATTCATCAATTTTAACATTGCTAAAATATTAGTGAATTTATTAAGACTATCATAAATCAATTTTATAATTTAGGGAAACGGACTTTGGCCCAGTGGTTAGGGCGTCCGTCTACCATATGGGAGGTGAGCGGTTTAAACCCCGGGCCTCCTTGACCCGTGTGGAGCTGGCCATGCGCAGTGCTGATGCGTGCAAGGAGTGCCGTGCCACGCAGGGGTGTCCCCCGTGTGGGGGAGCCCCACGTGCAAGGAGTGCGCCCGTGAGGAAAGCCGGCCAGCGTGAAAAGAAAGTGCAGCCTGCCCAGGAATGGCGCCGCCCACACTTCCCGTGGCTGACGACAACAGAAGGGGACAAAGAAACAAGACGCAGCAAATAGACACCAAGAACAGACAACCAGGGGAGGGGGGGAAATTAAATAAAGAAATAAATCTTTAAAAAAAAAATTTTATAATTTACTACCTACAGATGTTCACAAAATGTATTAAAGTAACAGATTTTTCCAAATATATCCTACACAAATAGCATCCACAGTATCATTTTATACTGTCATTAAAATGATCCTTTTCAAAGAAATTGGAAAAAAGTTGCATACAAATTCCTGTAATCAGTAGGGAAAGTTAACTAGAATGTGAAACAGCCCTGTATTTTGAGTCTAGTGGAAATCTGGCCTTTCAAAAACATGCATGCATTTACATCCTTGCAAACTGTTTATCTCAATTCATAAGATCACTTATTAAAGCTTATCCATGTATTTGCTTATTTGCAACTGCTTATTAAAGGAGTTGAATATCAACATTAAGCATTTTTAGTGCTCAAAAACATGTTCTAAAATAAACCACACCCTCACTGGAAATTCTTACTTTGCTTTTAGATGCACAATCTAACACCAAAGAAGATTTGTGATTTTTAACTTTGCCATCCCATTTATCAGACTATTAACTCAGTCACACATCTATTTTTAAGAGGTTAGAGTCTCCTTTGCAATGCCTACTTCCAATTAAAAAAAATAATACATGAATGAAAGCACTGAAGATACTACCCTTTGTTAGTCCTGATTTTAACAGCTTTTGAGACTGGAAATAAAAAGGCATATAATAACCGTACTCTACTTGGAAATTATGGTTTTCTATAGTTTTGGACACTTATAAGAATATCTGCTATGACTCAGAGAGAATCTAGTAATCTACAAACTATTTTTTGCACTTTCTCATGCGAACAATCCAAAATTTTAGTAGTTGTTTTATACAAGCGCTCCATTCATTGACTTTTCAATTTTCTCATTAGTATTTCTTTTAAAATAAATATGTCATCAAGACAGGTTTTCTAAGATCCAATTACATGCAAATCTTAAACACGGTTTTAGAATAATAGTATTTCCTTGGATAATAAGAACGTCAATTTATTTATTTTTTCCTTTAAGAAAATTCCTCAATATAACAAAGTTGGCAGCAGAAATAGTTGACCTTACTTTTGTATTCCAGGTGAAAACCAGCAGTGGCCACACTAGTATCCCATTGGAAATATAAGTAGAGTCAATTGGAGGTGCTAGGACCATGGTTCCTATAAGAAATAAGGTAGATTTCACTTTAACCAATGCATTCACTTTTTCAAGTATTAAATATGTGAGGTTATTTTTAGGCTTATAAATCGCCGTAGTTTGTCTGATTTAATGTAAGTATTGGCATTTAGCACTATATATTGAGTCTTTCTACTGTTGATGGTACAACAAAAAGTTCGACTTCATCTTCTCTACCCTGCGCAAGCATAAGACGTGACTAGCTTTATATCATGTCAGTGAATATAAAATCTTATTATATTTTAATGGTGCATTTGGTTTTCTATATTGCTCTCTTTTAACATGTAATATTCTGCCTTTTTTGTTTGTTTGTTTTGATTTGACATGTACAAAGAGGGAACAAATTCTCAGCCTAATGGGGCTGAGGGAGCAGTCAGTCTGAGGAGATGTGGATCCAATGGATTATTTTTAAGCTGTTGCTTTTGATTATGTATCTCTTTTCCATTCTTTGTGAGACTCATACTGAATCATGTTCCCCCTGAGATCTGTTAATGAATTCAACAAAGAATGTGTGAAAAGGGAAATATGGGTTTATTTTTATATAATGCTCTTTTTACTTAACATGTCCTAGCCTGTGTCACAGCAACTCAGGAGAAGTACTGATCCAAGGAGAAGGGGGAGAAAGCAGCTCTTACACTGGAAGATGCTGAGATAAAGAAAAATGGTCATGAGTCAGTTTAAAATATTTTGGCTCAATGTATTGTCCTGTGGGAAAATGCTATGCAAGTTTTAATCTTTTTTTTTTCCTGAAGCACATATGCTTGATATTCTAATATATTAAATCTATTCCCTAGGTAAGCACTGTGTACATAGTAGTTGTCAAGGAACTATCCATTCTATAAAACTAACCACAGTATAGGCAAATTATTAGAGGAAGATATGATGAAGATAACTCCAATGTATGAAAAAATAATATTTATGTAGTAGAACAAAGAAATAAGTTGATTATTCAAAACATATAAACATTAATGAAAAGATAAGATACTCTATAATTCTTCATGTCTACTTATGCAATACCAATGTCACAATATCATCCAGTAGTTTTAAATAAAGAGTTCCATGAAAGGACTCCTGCTGTCTCTTGATTATCCTAAGGCTTCATAAACTGAAAGTGTCCAAACCTGATCATAACCTGCCTCTGGCTGACCTCCCTTGTTCAACGTCTCAGTCAACAACACTATCAATCTCCACCCACATCCTAGCATTGGAAAGTTCCTTCCTCTCCATCATGCCATACTGCTCTCTAATCAGGCCATCAGGCCCTTAGTAGCCTGCTGCCTAAATCCCTCCCCCTTTCACTCACCCCATCTTTCCATCTTCACAACTATCTGGTTCAAGCCACCAATTCTTTTAACCAGGATAAGGGTGATATTTTTCTAACATGTTTACTAAACCTACATTTGTCCCAATCCAATTAATATGCTGTTACGCAGTTAGAAAGCTCTTTTATTGGACTTACCCTGGCCAGCTAACAGGGAGGTGAAGAACGTTAACCACTACACCAGGGAGCCAAGAGTGCCTACAACTGCAAACAGGAGAACTGCATCCATCATCCAAGTGGAATCTAAGCATCCTCTTGATACAGAGGTGGAGCAGACATAACCATCCCAAGGTCCACAGAAGGAGGAACAGAGTATGGATTAGAGTGGACTTACTGATACTCTCTTCTGGAACTAATGTGATTAGTAATGGAAGTAAATGTAGCACTGAGATGGAGAAAGTGGCCATGGTAGCTGCTGAGGGTAGGGAGTGGGAAGAAGAGATGTGATGTGGGGGCATTTTCAGGACTTGGAGTTGTCCTGGGTGGTACTGCAGGGACAGTCACTGGACATTGTATTTCCTCCCATGGCCCACTGGGTGGACTGGGGGAGAGTGTAAACTATAATGTGGACCATTGACCATGTAGTGCAGCAGTGCTCAAAGATGTTTTCGCCAAGTGCAATGAATGTCCCATGATGATGGAGGAGGTTGTTGTTATGGGAGGAGTGGGGTGAGAGGAGTGAGGGGTATATGGGGACCTCATATTTTTTTAATGTAACTTTCAAAATATAATAATAATAACTAATGGGGAAAAAAAGAAAAATATAGTAATAGTTTTTATTATTTTCCAAGGAGCTTGCCTAAGAGCTTCATATACTATATATTTTTTTTAAAAATAAAAAAAATAAAATAAACATAAGATTATGTCATATTAAAATTCTCACAGATTCCCCATCATTGTAAGATGACTTTCAAATTCCTTAAATTGGCCTACTGAGCCTCCTCTCATTCTTTATTTTTCACAATTCATTTCTCCTGTCACATGGAATTCCCTAAATATAGGCCTAGAATGCTTTTTGACCTCATCCCTAGTCCATTTCCCCTTTCTTATTCCTACTTGTACAAAAGTAACCACTTCTTCCTTAACTAAGCCATTCACTATTAACTACCATGGGTTTACAACCTATGTAGATCTATTAGGCACCTCTCCAAATACACCAATTACTTTTTGACTCAGGACAAAGCAGAATGCTTCCCAATTAGGACTGAGCTAAAAAAATACCAGCTTCTTTAAATACTTTAGAGAGATGAACAGACCAATCTTGCCACACCGAATATGAGACCGTTAAAGTTTCAGTTATCTATTCTTTATTTCTACTGCCATCATGCTAGCCTAAGCCACCTTCATATCTTACCAGGACTACTGAAATCGCCATCAATTTAACTTCAAAATCACTATTTGCCATTCTATGTACTCCTCCTCCTGCATGCAAAACACCTTTTGACAAATGCATATTATTTGTTAATTTTGTTCATAAACATGTGATATGGGCTATTTCCTTTAAATATGTGTTTCTTCTCTCTTCATATTTTTTAATATTTATTTTTTTTAATTTTTAAAGCAGTTTCATTGAGATATATTCACATACCATACGATCTATCAAAAGTGTACAATCAACTGTTTTAGTATAGTCATAATATTGTGCATTCATCACTACAAAGAATTTTATAACAATTTCGTTACTCTATGGACTATTTCTTTTATTTAAACTCTGAAGTAACTTCAATATGCCCTGTGGGCCATTCTATAGAGTTGGGGGGACATTTCATCTCTAGCATTACTGAGGAGTCCTTCTCTGCCCCAGATATTAAATAGTCCCAACATTTGGTCCCCTGCTTTTATTCCCGATATCCTCCTTTTCCAAGCTCATATTATCCCTTGAATTCTAGTGCTTCCAATACTCTCTTGCACATTTTTACAGAATGCGCTTTGCCAGTTAAGGCCCTGACCCTAGAATCTAGCCTAAGTACTTCACGCTGCCATTTTCATTCTGAGGTACTACCACCTCCTTGTGGTGCTGCAAGGATATCGTGATAAATTATGGGCTGATGGCCGGGCCAAGGGAAGGTCACTGACTTCCAATCTTGGCAGTCATTTTAACCTGTTGAACTTCGAGCCTTCATCACCATCCTCTCAGCTTCTTAAACAGTGAGCATAGGCTTTTAAGTGTCCAAAGATGGAAGAGATTTTACCCTAGAAAATGGACACCTGCTGCTTTTAATCCAAGCCAAATGTTAACAACGATCTGGCAGTCTTCCTGGAATGAAGAAGAGAAAAATACCAGTTGAGCGAGACGCAAACACTTTCACAATAGTATAGCCTGTCACAAATGCAAATGAGTTTTTTAAAAATTCCATTCTGAAAATACCTTAAGGACTTCTTGTTCAACTAACACAAAAAAATGTTTCATTGGGTTTAAAAGTTTCACCTACATTTCGGACATATAAACTTAACTAGTCATTTTGGCATTTTTGGCCAATCAGTACACTATGAATCTCAAACCATTATCAGCATGTATAGTAGGAACAGAGAAAAGGAGAGAAAAATATGTATCATCCACTCCTTAGAAGATAATATGTGAGCCTGTGTGGATGACACATGTGCATGGAAAGGGGCTTTTGGAAATGGGATTCCTGACTGAGATTTAGGGTTTGTGCCGCAATCCATTTACTCACAGCCAAAGCGGGTTGACTTCCAGGAGTCTTTTCATTCCTGCATCGTTAGTGCATAGTTCACCCAAAGAACGCTAAAAAATGTGTTTCGAATGATAGACACTTTGAAATGTCTTCAGGTGTTACCCCTTTATGACCCTGGTAAATATATCTTCTAATTGAATAGTTTGGGAGGAGAAGCTGTAAGTTTCTCCCTGCTGGTGAGCAGAAATATACAGAGAGACTACTGCTGACAGCTACATAGTAACTAACAGAAGCACATGGGGCAATGCAGTAAGTGGGGGAGCCCAGGCCTTTGTTCCCAAGGAAGCAATCTTCCTGAGTCAAACCCTCTCCTCTGCCAGAAGCAAACTGCTGGTGCCAAGCTGAATAATAGAGCCCACTCTGTGGCCACGAATCCCAAGGACTTAGAGTGAGACTTGCGCAGGCCAGGGAAAGAAGCAAGGACGTGAGGGAGAACTGGACTGTGCCTGTGGATGGACCAGCTCTAAACCATTCTATACCAAGAAAAGAGACATCTACTTAAAACACCTGTTCTTTATCTATTTATGATGTTTGCTGTCCTTTTGTCCTTTCACTAGGTTTTATTTTTATATTTTGGCTGATTTTGTAGAAAATACAAAATTACTATAGATCTAAGTAATTTAACCAAGAAAGTTTCCATTGTACCATTTATACTACATTTTTCTGGCTTTCCTATGATTTGTGTTAATCTGTGACTTTTCCGACCACATTGTTCAAATATTTTAATTAACTGTGAATCCTTGTAAGAAATGTTGTCCTTCCTTGCTTTCCTACTATGGGTGTCCTGTTACCGAGATGAGAATCAGTTCAGTTCTCACCTCCTCATAGAAACAACTCTTGGCCACCCGTGTTTGTAGTGGGATATATTTTCTCTGTATTGAAGGATACAGCTTTCCACTTCTCATACAATGCTTTATACTTGGTTCTTTTTTTTTTTTTCAAATATAGCCTTTTTGGGAGATCAGACCCTCACTTATCTTTATTTTTGAAAGCCCACAACCCACAGCTCAGTAATTCACACATGTAGGTATTCAATACACATGCACTGGTTGTTTGACTGTTCTGTTTGTTCATTTTCCTTGGTTGCATTACTGTGGAAGGGTTCTGGATAGGGAATCAGAAAACCTATTTCCAGTCCTGGCACATATGGAAATTAGCTCTGGAACCTTGACTAAGTCACTAAAAAAATTGAAATATATTCCTACGTCGATAAAATGATAATAATTCTCTTGTAGGAATTTGTAATAAATGAATTGTGTATATGAAAGTATTGTGTATATTTAAAGTATCATGCTCCCTCTACTGTTATTAATTGCAACAAGAAAACTCGTAAGAAGTCCTGTGTGTACTTCTATTACAACATATAATCATTTGCTATTCTACAAAAATTCTAGGTCTTGATGCTTCAGGTGGTAGTAAAGACATGCAGGTATCCCGGGAGGGCTGAGAGGATTCTGCCTACCTGGGCACCCAGACCAGAGCTGGACAGAGGGCATGCCCTGCTCCACCCCCTCAAATTGGATTTTCGCTTTGGGCTCTTAACTGAGTGGACTGTAAGAAAGAGCTTATTTCTGCCGTATGAAATAAAATTGATTTTTTTAAATTGCCAGACGCAGAATCTGTTTATCACGTTGTTTTACTGTGACCTAGAAAGACAAATAACTAAGAAAATGGAGAAAATTTTATTATAAACCCTACAAATTCTACCTTCAGCCCACTAATATTTACTTCTCCTTAACACTGTCAGCTACAAGTTGTCACCAATTTTGCTATATTTTTTGCAATTATAATTTATAACCTGTCTACCTCCAAATTTGATTTTAAATGGCTTACAATAAAAGACCAGATACATAGGACTACTCAAATGAAAATGTAAAGTCAAAGCACAGAGCTGATTAAAGGAGTTTGTCAGCAACTCAATCTTTTGTTCTGAATTCTTTACCTCTGCCACCGACTTACTTTTTTTTGTATTTTACTCAACAACTAACTTTTAAAATATGATTAATTTATCTTTCATGAATGTTTAACAATTTTGTCAGAACAAAATGTTTAAATATTGATTGCTTAATATTCTGACTGATTTGTCATTTTTTCCATATAAAGAGTTTTTTTAAAACTCTTTTAAAATTTTCAAATGAATAGTTGCAAGTAGACAACAACTCCCATGTATCTACTAGCTATATATTCATCTTGATTCTATCTGTCCATCTATCATATAAAATGATTTTATACTGAACAATTTGCAAACAAATTGCAGTCATGATAACCCAATATTCCTAAAAATTCCCTTGTATTTCTTAAAATAAAGTTCTCTAGAAAAAAAGGGTGACATTGGGATAACACAACCATCTAATCCACAGACCACATTGATTTTTCACCAATCTGCCTACAATGTCTTCTATTCAAAATGATTCAACCTACAAAAAAACCAGTGCATTTAATACCATGTCTCTTCTTTTCCTCATTCTTTGTCTTTAATCAGTTTGACACTTTTGCAAAATGCAAACTGTTACTTTGTGGTATGTTTTTCAATTTCAGTTTGCCTCATGTTCTTCATGAGTAAATTTAGGAGCTGTACTTTTGGCAAGATATCACAAATGTGATGCTATATTTTTCCTTTTTTTTTTCCTTTGAAGATTTATTTATTTATTTTAACCCTTTGCCCTCCTCCCTCCCTGCTGTTTTTGCTGTCTGTGTTGTCTTCTCATTTTCTCTCCTCTAGGATTCACTGGAATTCGACCTTGAGACCTCTGATGGGGAGAGAGGTTCCCTGTCATTTGTGCCACCTCAGTTCCTGGTTTCTGCTGCACTTCACCTTGACCTTCCCCTTGACTCTCTATTGATGTGTCATCATCTTCCTGCATGATTTACTTGCACGGGGCACTGGCTCACCAGGAGTGCACTCGCACGGGCACTACTTGCCATGTGGGCACACTTTCTCTTCTTTTTCACCAGGAGGCCCTAGGGATTGAACCCAGGTCATCCCATATGGTAGGCGGAAGCTCTTTCACTTGAGCCACATGCACTTCCTGAAGCTGTATGTTTCTTAGGACATTGTATCATATGGCACATTGTCAATCGTGTTCAGAAGCTGGCTTGTAAATGCTTGCAGGAGCTAATTCAGCACATTTCCTCCTAACTGTGTATTCACTGATATTATATTGATGTCTTGAAATCTGGCATGGTGGGCATGCTTACACCACAAAAATGACAAATGCTACAAATCTGGATTTCTTTTTTTTGAGAACAGGTTTAACTATGAACCACTGATTATGATGTCCCATTTTTGGTGCTACCAACATAACCTCTTGGCTAAGATATTTTCTGCCAGATTTCTCTATTACGAAATTACTATTCTCCTCTTCTGTATTACGAAGTTACTATTCTCCTCTTCTGACGATATGGGGTGATATATTGAGATTAGTAAGTGTCCTGTTCCTCATCAAAATTTTACCCACTATTTTTAGCTTCCTTAGCTGCTAAAAGTCTGTGCTGAATCAAATGATGGTGATCTAATTCCATCTTCCTTCTACACTTATTAGGTGGCATTCTATAATAAGGAAAACTTACTCTTCTCCAATTCATTCATTCATTCATTTATATAAGCGTGGTTTCATAGATTTCTATTATACAAAATTGTTCATCTTGTATTTTTGTCCTGCCACTGTCTTGGAGTCAGCATTTCTCCAAGGAACGCTGTTTGTTTAAGGGACAATGGTGTTTTCAGTGATATGAAAGAACAAAGACTTGGGTACTTGGTTTGTTCATTGCCACTAGGCTGTTACTGTTTCTATACCTCCTACAAGTCAGAGGTAGGAAATACATTATACATGTACACACACACAGATACACATACACACATTTTATTTATTTCAATATCTAAAAATATTAAAACCATGAGTTTATGCAAAATTGCCTCTAACTCAAATACAGCACTAAGAGGTTCATTCTATCCTTCCTCTTTGCCATTTTCCTTTTTTTCACTTTTTTTTTGTTTTTATTTTTATTGAAGTATATCATTCCTACATGAACACACATAAACAATACGTGTATAGTAAGAATTGCGAACTTACAAAATAAACATATATAACATCACACAGGGGTCTCATATTTCACCCCTCCACCAACTCTCTGCATTGCTGTGAAACATTTGTTACAAACTATGCAAGATCCATCATCAAAATATTACTACCAACTATATTCCTAATCTTACACTTGGTGTATTTTCCCCCAAACCATACTATATTTTTGAAATATATTTCTGTTACAGATATTGTGAACTTGCAAAATAATTATTTTTTCTAATGCTCTTCTCAGACAGGTAGAAATCTGGTTCATGTGAACCTCCATATTTTTCTTTTTGTTCACAAAATTCCCAAGCATGTGCTTCACTGGCATTTCCTCAGCCCACAACCCTACTAGCTACCAGCACACTCAACCGCATTCTTGCTCAGTTCCTAACTATGCCAAACACATCCATACATACATGGAAAGAGCACGTCAGCCAATATGAAACTTTAAGATTCATTCTATCCCTCATGAAATTAAGATTATAAAGAAATGTGGCTGAGTTCACAGGGCATTAAAACTCTCATTCTTCACTGCTTCAGGGATCTGACCATAATGAATAAAGAGAAGGTCACCAGCCAGAAGGGAAATGAAATTTCCCATTTTAAATTTGGAAAAATAACTTATAACTCTTGAAAGAGGCAGGGCTGTTGGTAATCTGACTTCGGGTAAATTTAATAAGCCCTGTTTGCCTTGTTTTTTCTCTTATCCTGTTAGAACTTGGGACTTATTTATATGCTGAGGTATGCATGCAACAAAATTCAGAGTGAAATAAACATAAAATAGATTCCAAATTCATTTACCAGAAAGTGGCAGGGCCAAAGATGGAACTCCCAAGGTACCTGTAAGCAGCCAAAACATTAAGAAAGAAAGAGAGAGGTCTATTCATATAAGAATAATAGACAAAAAGGACTTCAAATAATGGTTTGAATGGCAGGACCACACCACAATGGCTCTGCTTATTATATACCAATGCAATGAATATAAGACTCTCACTAAACAGAAGGGCCATTCCTCTTCCCTTGGGGAGAAGTGAGGAAAAGCAGAGAGTGACTCAAAATTTTCATATAAAACTAAGAAAGTCACAAAAATCCAATTGTCAATGGACCAAGACAGACAACCAACGTGAGACAATGAATACTCTTTTTTCCACTACCATTATATTACATGAAAAATTATATTGTAAAGAGAATATAAATTAAGGGATTTTCATGATGACTTTTTCTAATTGAACATGCAAATAGAACCATGACATCCACAATGGCCACAACCATAAACTACCTCAAATTCATCAACATGGCTCTTGCACATAGGTATTTTTTCTCACAGAATACATAAGTGACAAAGCAAAGTAACCGCTAACATGGGCTCACTCACGAGAATATTATTGTCTCAGAGCCCGGAAATGTCCATAATTGAATTTCTTTGTCATAGAAAAATTATATATCACTGCCTATTGAAGATCTCCATGATCTAAGCCTTTGATGTTAAATTAAGAAATGCGTGTACTGTGTTAAACTTCAAAAAATGTCCATTTGAAATTGAATGCACATTGTTTAAGGGAATGTGTTTTAAATTTAAAGAAATTCAAGTTAAGCGAATGTGAAAGTATATTGCGAGCCTGACTCTTAAGTTTGTTGTTTGATTTTTATAATTTGCTGACTCCTAAGTTGTTAGAAAATTTATTTATATAAAATAATCTTATTTTACACTCTTTCCATTCAACTAAATTATTTTAATTGAATTTCTATCTTCATTTTTTTAACAAACCAATTTTAATGAAACTCTTAAATAGAATCCATTCAAAGTATACACTCAGTGGTATTTGGTGTAATCGCATAGTTGTGAATTCATTACTTCAATCATTTTTAGAGCATTTTCCCTATTACAATAATGATAAAAATTTTTAAAAAACAGCCAACCAAAAAAACCTCGTCTCCTCTCAATCTCTCTGTGCTTCCAATACCATACACAGCTGCTAATCTGTTTCCATCTCTCTAGTTTATTTGAATTTATATTTTACAAAAACAGTATTATTTTGATGCCGGGTCCCACCTGCCTGAGCCCGGGTCCCGGGCCGGTGCCTTCCCCGCCGGGTCCAGCCCAACACCAGCACCCACCACCCGGGCCCACTCGGGCCCGAGCACCTTGCTCTCCCAGGCGGACACCCGCTGGTCCGCTGCCCGCGAGGCCTCTGGCCCGTGCCCCTCTGGCCACAGCTGCAGCCCGGGGCCTCCTTCCCCCGGGGGGGACGGCAGGGCCCGTGGGCCGGGATCTGTGCTCGGGGCACGAGGGCACACGAGGGCACGGCGAGCAGAGGCGCTGGTCCTGGCAGCCCGGCTCCGCGTCCAGTTGGGCTCGCGGCTGGGAGACCGAGGCCCAGCGTTCCAGGGTGTCACTGGCGGCGGGCAGGTGTGCGGAGGCCGGGT
Organism: Dasypus novemcinctus; assembly: GCF_030445035.2. Taxonomy (NCBI): domain Eukaryota; kingdom Metazoa; phylum Chordata; class Mammalia; order Cingulata; family Dasypodidae; genus Dasypus; species Dasypus novemcinctus. The sequence goes on along the minus strand of NC_080695.1, from coordinate 51,286,951 downwards.
CTCGCTAGCGGGAGACCTGAAGGAAGCGGCCTCCCGAGGGGATCTCCCCCACGGGGCGCTCGGCGCGGGTTGCAAGGGTCCCTCCCGCCGGCGGCAAGCGCCCAGGCGCCTTCTGGAAGGTCTGGCCGAGCGGGCGGCCTTGTCGCCCTCGCCTCCCGCCAGGCGCATCTGCAGGAGCTGGGCGAGCTCTGCCGTCAGCAGGCGCTGGCGACAGCGAGGCCTAGGCCGGCTGAGGCCGGGACGCCTGGAGGGGCTCGGGGTGGCAGGGCAGGGGGCCGGGGCTCCAGCTCTGCGGCCCAGGGCCTCTGCGAGGAGAGACCCGTGCCCACGGCAGCCCGGCAGGGCCCAGGCGCAGGTGCGCGGGCACCGAGGCCACGCCCACCGCCGCGGCCCGGGGGCGCTTCCGCTGCGTGCGCCTCGGGGCCTCCCGCTGCGGCTGGGCAGCCCCCGGTGCCAGGTGTAAGGGCCTCTGCTCTGGCCCCAGCTGCGCAGGCCTGCGGACAGCCTGGCCCCGATCCGGCCACCTGCCGCTTTCCGCCTGGCCCCGCGGTCGGCGTTTGCAGCCAGCGCGGCCGCCCGCATCCGACGCCAGCTCGTGGCCGCTGCTCCAAGGGAGAGCGGCCGCTCCCGCGCACGGCGCGGCTGTGTGGCGTGAAGGCCGGGCGGCATGCGGGGCGACCCCCACCCTCCGCGTGGGCGTGGCTCCTGGGAGCGGCCCCGGCAGGCAAGGGCAGAGCCCTGTGCGCGGTCGGGAGCAGGAGGTCTGGACGCGGGGACCCGCTGCGACGGCCGAGGACCCAGGACCCGAGAAACTCAGGGGGAAAGGCGTGCGGGGTGGGGGCGTGTGTGTGGGGGGGGACGGGGCAGCCGGAGGCGTGCGGGCGCGTGGGCGGCAGGCCCGGACTGGGGCTGGCCCCGCCTCCTGGGCCGGGGCGGTACCGGCTCAGGGGCGCCGGCTGGGCGTGGTGGCAGGTGCTTGGCCCGGGCGCGGGGTGGTGAGGCAGGGCCGGCCGGCAGGGGGCGCCGGCGCTCGCGCCTGAGGCGGTCGCTGCGGGAGAGTCGTGGGCCGGCCGGCCTGGCACCAGGGGTGCGCGTGGCGGTCGGGGGTCCGCAGGGCGCCGTCCACCGACTGAGCCGTCGGTGGCGCGGGGGCCGCGCCGTGGGCCCGAGGGCGGAGCAGGGGGCGGTGATGTGTGGGCAGGCGAGCGGCGGGGGTCCCGGGAGCCAGTGGCGTGCGGGGGAGGGGGGGCTCGAGGCCAGGTAGGGCCAGAGCGGCGGACGGGCAGGGCGGTGGCGGAGGGCCCAAGGGTTGGCCCCGGAGGCGGCCGCCCTCAGCCTCCGGGGGCGGGGCGGGAGCTGAAGGCTGGCAGCGCGGCGTCGCGCAGCGGGCTCTTGAGGCTGCTGGCGGCAGCAGCCGGCGTGGAGGGCCATAGCACCCTGAACGCGCCTGATCTCCTCTGATCTCGGAAGCTAAGCAGGGTCGGGCCTGGTTAGTGCTTGGATGGGAGATCGCCTGGGAATACCGGGTGCTGTAGGCTTTTGCCCCGCGCCGCCCCTCTCCACCTCTCGCTCGCGCTCCTTTTGCCCGCCCCGAGCCCGGCTCCCCGCAGCCCTCAGGGCCAGGTATGCAGGCCCCGGGCCCCTGGCCCCAACCCCGAACCGCGCGCGCCCTTCCCTGGCGGCGCAGCCACGCAGGCAGCGGCCACCCAGTCCTTTTTTGGAGCTCGCAGCCCCGCACCAACCCACACCTGGCTGGGGCACGCAGGGGCCCGCGCCCACTGCGCCTGGGCCCAAGACCCCAGGCCCGCTAGACCTGTCGGCGTCCGGCGGGCCCTGCCTCTGGCCCGTGCCCTGGAACCGTGCACACAGGGCCTGCCCCTTCTCGCCTTTCCCTGCCTTGCCTGGCACCACGCCGATGGGCCCCATGCCACAGACTTCCTGTGGCCCCCTGAGCCCAGGCGACAGGCCCCACCCAACCAGCCGCCCACGCCCCGTGGCCCCTCGCGCAGCGGGAAAGCGGGCGGCTCTCCCTCAGCCAGTGCGGTCGGTACCCCTGTGCCGACCAACGGGACACGGTCCGGAGCCCGCGAAGCAGACACACAGGCGCACGCACGCACGGACACTAGCACACGTGCCCAGGGCCCATCGCTTCTCCCGCACGGGGCTGGCGGCATTCAGAGCCCAAGGCGCCTGGACACACCGCCGGCGGAGGCGGAGGCCGCCAGGGGGCCACCTGGCTGAGCCCGGGACCCACCTGGCTGAGCCCGGGTCCCACCTGGCTGAGCCCGGGTCCCGGGCCGGTGCCTTCCGCGCCTGGTCCAGCCGAACACCAGCACCCGCCACCCGGGCCCACTCGGGCCAGAGCTCCCTGCCCTGCACGGCGGACACCCGCCGGTCCGCTGCCCGCGAGGCCTCTGGCCCGTGCCCCTCTGGCCCCAGCAGCACCCTGGGGACTCCTTCCCCCGGGGGGGGGGGGGAACGGCAGGGCCCGTTGGCCGGGATCTGTGCTCGGGGCATGAGGGCACACGAGGGCACGGCGAGCAGAGGCGCTGGTCCTGGCAGCCCGGCTCCGCGGCCAGTTGGGCTCGCGGCTGGGAGACCGAGGCCCAGCGTTCCAGGGTGTCACTGGCGGCGGGCAGGTGTGCGGAGGCCGGGTCTCGCTAGCGGGAGACCTGAAGGAAACCGCATCCCTAGGGAGATACTTGCTAATTAAATCCAACAACACATTAAAAAGAATTATTCATCATGACAAAGTGGACTTTATACAAGGCATCCAAGTTTGGTTCAACACAAGAAACTCAGTCAGCATAATACACTACATTAATAAACCAGAGAAGAGAAATCACGTGATCTTATCAATTGACACAGAAAAGACATTTGATAAAATGCACCATCTTTTCTTGATAAAAGTACTACAAAAATGGGGATAGACGGAAACTTTCTAAACATGGTAAAGGCCATATATTTTCTTCAATGGTGAAAGACTGAAAGCTTTCCTGCAGAGACCAGGAACAAGACAAGGATGCCCACTGTCACCACTCTTATTCAATTTAGTGCTAGAGGTTCTAGCTAGACCAATCAGCCAACAACAAGAAATAAATGGCATCCAGATCTCTATGTGGAGATGATATGCTCCTATACCTAGAAAGTCCTGAAAAACCTGTAACAAAGCTGCTAGAACTAATAAACAATTTCAGCAGAGGGGCAGGATGCAAGATTAATATGCAAAAATCCGTAGTGTTTCTATACACTAGTAACGTGCAATCAGAGAAGGAAGTCAGGAAAAAAATTCCATTAACTATAGTGACCAAGGAATTAAATATTTAGGTTAAGTTTTTAACCAAGGATATAAAGCACTTATATCTAGGAGACTACAATGCCTTGGTAAAAACAGACAAATAAACAAAACTTAAAATACTAAATAAATCGAAGAACATTCCATGCTCATGGATTGGAAGAATAAATATTGTTAAGATGTCATTTCTACCCGAATTGATACACAGATCAGTGCAATCCCAAAAAATTGTTTAAAGAAACAGAAAATACAATTATCAAATTTATTTGGAAGAGTTAGGGGCCCCAAATAACCAGAAACATCTTAAAAATGAAGAGCAAAGTTGGAGGACTCTCACTTCTGAACTATAAATTTATTACATAGCTAAAGTGGTAAAAAAAAAAAATTAGCATGGTACTGGTATAAAGATAGACACATAGACCAATGGAACAGAACTGATGGTTTAGAAACAGACCATTATATCTATGCCAAGTGGTGTTTGAAAGGCTGTCAAACCCACCCAGCCAGGGCAGAACAATTTATTCAATAAATAGTGCTGGGAGAACTGGATATCCATATCCAAAAGTAAAAAAGAGGACCCTTATCTCACAGTTTATACAAAAAATTAACTCAAAAGCTCCTAGAAGTAAATGTAGGGAAACATCTTCAAGAACTGGTGGTAGGTGGTGGATTCTTAAACCTTGCCCCAAAAGCATGAGCAATGAAAGAAAACATGGATAAGTGGACCTCCTCAAACAAAAATACTTCTGTGATTCTAAGGACTTCATCAAGAAAGTAAAAAGGCAGCCCATTCAATGGAAGTATTTGGAAACCACATATCTAATAAGGGTTTGATTTCCATTCATATAAAGAGATTATACAACTCAACAATAAAAGAGCAAGCAATCCAATTTTTAAAATGGGCAAAAGACTTAAAAAGACATTTCTCCAAAGAGAAAATACAAATCGCCAAAAAAGCACATGAAAAAAATGTTCAGTATTCCTAGCTATCAGGGAAACACACATCAAAACGGCAATGAAATAACACCTCACCCTGCACAGAATGACCATTATTTAAAAAACAGAAAACAGTAAGTGCTGGAGAGCATGTGGAGAAATAGGAATACTCCTTCACTGTTGGTGGCATTGTAATATGGTGCAGCCTCTGTGGAACACAGTTTACTGGTTCCTCAGGAAGCTAAATATAGAACTGCCGAATGATCTAGCATTTCCTCTACTAGGAATATTTCCAGAAGAACTGAAAACTGTGACACAGACACCGATGTCCATAGCAGCTTTATTCACAGTTGCCCAAAGTGGTAACAACACAAGTGCCCATCAATGAAAGAATGGATAAACAAAAGTTTATTCCTAATTATATACATATGATAGAATACTATGCTGCTATAAGAATAAATGAAATTGGGACAGAAGTGATAACATGGATGTACCCTGAGAACATTATGCTAAGTGAAATAAGCCAGGCACAAAAGGACAAATGTTGCATGGTCTCACTAACATGAACTAAATACGAAGAATAATCACACGGAGTTAAAACATAGAGTGTAGGTTATTAGGAGATAAGAGGAAGGCTGAGAAGGTATACTGAGGCTTAATATATGTAGAAGGTTTTGTTTTAATTAACTTGACTGTAAAAATGTGGAAATGGATGAAGTTGATGGTAACACATTACTGTGAGTAGAACTAATGAAGCTGTTTTTTAAGTGGGAATGTGGCTGAAAAGCATAGTCTAGGGATGTAAATGTCAATTGAAAGAAACCTAGAGAATTGTCTAGGGACTGAATGACATAGTGAACCCAGAGGTGGATGAGAATTGTGGTTAATAGTCCAAATGCAAGAATGCCCTCCTGTAAACTAGAACAAGTGTACGTCACTATTGCAAGGAGGTGAGAATGTGGAGAAGCTTGGGAAAAGTACAATTAGTGTAACCTATGGACTATAGTTAACAGCAATACTGTAAAACTCTCGCGTCATGCCAAAGATGTACTGTGTTAATAATAGGAGAGATGGAAAAAGTATGCCAAATGTGTGCTATGGATCATAGTTAGTCTTAATAGTCTGATAATATCTCAAAATCTGTAACAAATGTTCCACAACAATGTAGTGTATTGGGGGAGGGGTGTTGTATGGGAATTCGACACATGTGCATGATTGTTTTATAAGTTCAAAACTTCCTTAAAAAAAACATATTTTGAAAAAATCAGTTATAGGTATGGTCCATGCTGGAGCAAACTTCCTTTCCTTTTGTGGATAGACCTGTGAAACCTGGAAAACAACATATTTGCTTCCAACACACAATGATGGGACTAGTCTTAGGACAGATATTTGCATTGCAGAAGGAAGAAATTAGAAGGAAAACAGCAAGTCTGAAACATATCAGGGAAAGCTCCATTAGATCCCAAAGTCTGCGTGTCGTCTGTGGGTTGATGCTGTGTCCTCCACGCCTGCTGGAGGCAGCCCGTCATTCCAGGCACTGGTGCAGATCCACACTCTCCGCCCAGTGGAGGCCCCGGCTCTCAGAGCACGGAGGGGGAATGGGATATAATCCTCAATGCTTTTATTTAGAGATTTTGTTACATGTGAAATTTTATTGTACTTCTAGTTTTAGCTTCTTACTAGGAAAAAAACACAACAACACATTTTTAGGACAAGAAGAAGATTAAAGAAACTATAACCTACTTCCTCATTTTTCAGTGAGGATCAATTAGCTCTCCTACACCTAACTGATAGGACTTTCAGAAAGAGGGAACAAAGAGAATGGGTGTTAGGTGATTACAAGAGAAATAATACACTTTCCCAATATGTTTCTGCTCAGATTGCAAAGGTTTACGTAATTTCACACGAAGTATCTGAAACTTATTTATGAAACTTTGGAAGAAATGAAGAAAAAACTTGGAAATAGAGAGATAGAAAATAAGTTTACTACAAAATTATGAGAGCAGCCATCCAAGTGGTTGGTACTAAGGCAAAGAGCCTTGTCTGCATTATTAACTCTGCATATTTTTCTGGAAACAGAATTTCCAGATCTTTGTTGCCATAGATTTAGAGTTTAAATTGACATTATAAATTTCCATAATCTGGCAAATGATGGCTAAAAAAATAAAGATTTTAAATGAATGAAAACCTGGGCATCTTGATGATTCTGATAATATAAGGCAATACCATGATCTTACAAAATTCAACAGACTATTTAAAGAGACACACATTTTAAAAGTAAAATTCAAAAAAAAAATAAACATGTCAAGCAAAAAAGTGATTTTTCAAGTGCATTTTTGAAGACACTCATTAACTGCTAATAAATATCATTCACAACAAATTTTAAAGGGCAGAAGTTAAAAAAAACCACAATTAGCCAGATGTGTTTTGAACCTAATGATTTCACTTATAAACCATACAATTAGTATCTGAATATATTAAGTAGGTACACGAATGCTTCATGCTGGTTACTAAATTGCTTTGTTTGTCAAATGGATATATTACTTTACTCAGAAATAAATTTATAAAACTCAAATTAGGAAACCGTGTAAAATAATTTCAAAGACTTATTACTATGAGTAAAAGTATGACACTAATTAAAACTAACTCTACTCAAATGCTTTCCAAGACCTAAATGAAAGGAATAATTTCCTTGGAAAATAGAGTTTCAAAAAATCGATTACAGCACAGAGGCAAGAGTTTTAGGAAGAGAGATGAAGAGAGAAACACATAGCCAGAGTATCATAGATTAATTCAATACAATTTCCTATTCCTGATAAACACAAATCTCTAAACTAAAAGGGCTTAGTCTAGGCCCAGCACAGTGGACTTCAAAGTGTATTAAGTTACAACTACAGGCCATGCCATTTCTGTGGAGAAGAAATGTCCCCATATATACACCACATGTATAATATAGATACATATGTCTTTATATGTAATGATGTGTGTATATATGTGTGCATGATATAAATATATATTACATATATATATACACACATATGTAATGGTATGATCATGAGTTGAGTACTGAATTAGAGTGAAGGAATGAATATTTGTCCTGAAAAACAGATCAAGAAAAATGGAGGATCTATGGATTTTTTAGTCACTGAGAACTGTCTTAACGCAGCAGAGTGGGTAGAAGGAGAAAAACCTGTATTCCTCTTGCTAATTCTTAAATTGAGTCAAGGAAGAGTGATAAAGAAGTATACCTGCTGTCATCAGTAAACAGGAGGGCTGCAACTGGTTCACACTAGTTAAGGAGACACAAATTTTAGCACCTCTTCCTAACCTGGCATTCAGGAACATCATAGTAATGCTTGAAATTGACCTTGGAAGAAGTATTTTTTAGATAGAGCTTGGCAGAAACTATAAATGAAGTCTTGATTATTTACTTATTTTTTTTCTACCACGCAGGCATTTAAACATTCATCAGCATACCACTTACTAACAAATTTCCATGGATTCACTAATGAACAGGGATTTCTTCAAGAGCCTCAGTGAAGCGTATTGTGCTATATCAAGGTGGTTTGGCTGGTGAATTTCCTAGACTCCCTGTCCCTGGATGGTTCTAGATTTAAAGTCAGCCCAAAGATGAACGTGCACGCTATCTGGAAGGCCGATGTGATGCATGCAGACTTCACCCCTAGAAGCCACAGTGCTCAGAGCAGCTGAAGGCCACCCCTGAGGTGCCCTTGGGTCGGCTTATCCTCATCGTCCCCCACTTCACACCTGGCTCCCCTTCTGACGCCCGGGTCAGCTGGCCAGCAGGAGCCTCAGATGCAGGGATGGTAGCGCCGTGGAGGTAGGAGGTTCCTGTGGACAAGCTTCCTCTTTGCGCTTCCATCTTTGATACTGGGTGTGTATGGCCCCTCTGATTTTTCTATAAGCTTCCCTGGTCCACCTGCACCATCACTTAGAACTGGCTCGTAGCTTTGTCTGATCCTCTCACTCCTCCCTGCAGAAACTTTCTTCTCCAGCTCCTCCTTAACATTTGTGTGTGATCTGATTCCTGTAATCAATCTTGGCAACTGCAGAGGTTGTGCTCCCAGACTGAACTCTGGCTAATTCAGAAACAGCATCAGGGAACAAAGATGCTCACATCACTTCTAGGTCCTGAAATACACGGGATAGGAGATTGAGAACAATTTTGTAGCAGTAATTGTTGTAAATAGGCATGCAAAGATGGATGCATTTAATTATGATAGTCACATAAAGGGCAGCATTTCTCTCCAGGGATGTGGTCCCCGGCACTTTCTTCAGCAATTGCAGAACTTCCCAGCGCGCCCAGGCTCTGATGCTAAAAGCACAAACACGTGGTAGCCTCAGTGAATCAGATTGCGTATTAGGTTAGTTAGACTCACATGCCACGGGTGTGCAAAGAAGGAGTAGCCGCGTGTGTTACGCTTCACCTGTCCCTGGCGGAGGCTGCGGTAGTGCTCAAACCTTTCTAAGGACAGGAATCACCTGGACACTCACGGAACCATCCAGGAGCCTTCTCTAAGCCTGTCCAATCAGAACCTCCAGGGAAGGAGCCCAGACACCTGTGCTACAGGTTCATTTTGACAACAGGAAGTCTTCAGAAATTTGAGTATAGATGGTTAAGTCACAAGGTTACGCGATTTTGTAAAATTTACAAAAGGAAGCTATTTTATCCACTACCAGTAAGACGCCTGCCTCTTCCCCACGTTCATCTCAGCACGCGTGGTCCTGCCCTTCTAGCTAGGTGACCTGGAGGGCCGCAGGCACTTTTACCATTGAGCTGAGGGCAGGTTCACTTGCTGAATTATTTCATTTGACTTTGTAGAATATCTTCCCTTACTTCGGAGTCACTTTCCTGTACAGTTGAGTCATTCCCAGTCCTCTTGGCATTAGAAGAGCTTTTAGGAACACAAGCGCATGGCTCGCGGCTTGCCGGGCCGCAGGACAAAGGCCGCCCGCTGGCTGCACAATGGGGCTGAAGGTCCCAGGTCACTGAGGCTGGAAGTCCAAGGCCAGGGGCTGGCCAGGCCACGCCCTGCCCAGGCGGTGCCCTCCCTGCAGTGCCAGGCCCGCGCCCTCTCCAGGCTTTCGCCCACTTCTCCTGCGTCTGCTCTGCCTGTGCTCGCTGACTTCTCGCTCCTCCCTGGAGCTTCTCTGTATCTGAATTTATCCCGCCCCTAAAACTCTCCAGGGATCTGGAGTAAGGGGTCCCATATTCCTTCGGGCAACCCCTTAACTAAAGGTAGCGCCTTCAGGAGGTCCTCCATGCACCTGGGTCCTGCCTGGCACGTGGATTGAGGCTGAAGGACAAGTGCCCTGGGGGCTTCCTGACTCAGCCTCCTGCACCTGCCACCGGCGGATTCACGCGGGAGCGGAGGAGCCGCTGCTCAGATGCCCAGGACGCGGGCAGGTCAGTCAAGCACGGGAGAAAGGGCCGACGCCTGCGTGGACACAGGAAGAAAACGTTTATGGTCTTTCATTTACCAGCCAAACCCTAAGTAGTACATGTGTATCCAACAATTAACTAAACAGAAAATTCAGATAAAAGGAGCATTATGGAAAAAGTATAAAGATGAGTTTAAAAAAAACAATGGGGGAAACGGACTTTGGCCCAGTGGTTAGGGCGTCCGTCTACCATATGGGAGGTCCGCGGTTCAAACCCCGGGCCTCCTTGACCCGTGTGGAGCTGGCCATGCGCAGTGCTGATGCGCACAAGGAGTGCCGTGCCACGCAAGGGTGTCCCCCGCGTGGGGGAGCCCCACACGCAAGGAGTGCGCCCGTGAGGAAAGCCGCCCAGCGTGAAAAGAAAGTGCAGCCTGCCCAGGAATGGCGCCGCCCACACTTCCCGTGCCGCTGACGACAACAGAAGCGGACCAAGAAACAAGACGCAACAAATAGACACCAAGAACAGACAACCAGGGGAGGGGGCGAAATTAAATAAATAAATAAATCTTAAAAAAAAAAAACACACAATGGAAACATGGCAATATTTTGGTATAAATTTTAACCAAAATAACAGATCATACAAGTTCAGTAACACATTAAGAGAAAGAGATGAGCTTTGCCTGGTGAATAAACTCTTGATGTTTGATAAGCCAATAAATTAAGAGGATTAGAGCATACGAACCCACTGGAAATATTTTCAATCTCCTGATCATATGAAACAAAACACTGACATTGAGCAAGATAACCTAAAACTAGAATAGGCCAGTGCAGTGAGGACACTGACAACAAACTAGGTATTCAATATCACTTAAAAAATACTTCAGATAGCAAGCACACAAGATAATTGAAGTATTCTAAAATCTTACAGCTTATATTCAAAGCACACTTTAGAGCATCCCCCCAGTTTTACAATCCAGTAAATGTAATTCATATTCCCTGTAAGTTATGAAGAACAAAAAACAGTGCTAAGCATTTATTGATAAATAACACATTTCAGACAACAATGTTGGAGGCAAGAATCATCTTTTATTTTTTCTACAAAAGATATCATAATAGTTTTGGCAAAGAGTATGCAGATGAAAATACAGGCAAATATATATGTTAGAGGTGTTGTCAGGCAATTAATTAATTTTCCCCCAGATTTGTGATGTTTTTTAATATGGCTAAATTCTGTAATTTATTATAATCTCCCCTCTCATAAATAAGTATAGACTGTAAATAATTGTGCATTCATAAATGTATTCATTTTATTTTAAATAGTCATCTGTACTTCTATTAACTATAAGTCCCTAAATTTGGATTTACCTTTGCTTATAGTAGATAGTCAATGAATATTTGAATATATACCTAATTTCCTACAAGGGATATTTTCCTTCTTAGATACAAATGAACTGCTCTCAGCTTGTGCCTGAGGCTTGGGGTAAAAGAATTGGAGAGAAATTGATGGGCATAATTTCCTTCACCATGCTTTACTGGTGGGAGCAACCTTGGTTATCTTTTTATTTTTGAGATTTTAATACATTAACAACTAGCTCTTTCCATGTTGACTTTATAAAATGAGCTTTTTTTTAAACAATAATTTCTCATTAAAAGAAGAGGACAAGGAGTGGATGTGGCTCAAGTGGTTGAGCTCCTGCTTCTCACATGGGAGGTCCTAGGTGCAGTTCCTGATGCCTCCTAGAAACAAACAACAGCAACAACAACAAAACAACAAGCAAACAAATGGGAAGACCAGCTCAGGGGAGCCGATGTGGCTCAGTGGTTGAGTGCTGGCTTCCCACTTATGAGGTCCCAGGTTCAATCCTTGGCCCTGGTACCTCAAAAAAAAAAAAAAAAGAGAGAGAGAGAAGGACTATATATACTTTTCCAGAACGTCAAAGAGCTTAAGAAAAATGTGTAGATCACCTGACATAGTAAGAAATTAATACCTGATAGTAAACCTATCTTATGGGTCTTTATTTTTGATAACTTAAAAAATGTTTCTTGAAAAATAACCTACATACTGTAAAGCACACGTATCTTAAGTGCAAAACTCGAGGAAGTTACACAGGCACACACACAACTGCCAAGGTCAGGAGACCCAACCTCCACAAGGCCTTCCCTGGCTTCCCAGTCCGTTTTCACAGGAATTGCTCACCCCCAGAGGTTGCTCTTCTAACTTCTATCGTAAATAAGTTTTGAGTGTGACCCCAAATTAGCCCTTTGCTGCATTTTCTTTACCTCCGGCAGGTCTACACGTTCTCTGAGGGACATATTTGCACAACTGTTTCACTAGTTTTCCAGAACCCCAATAACTAATACTTGTGTTAAATTATTAATGACACATTTTCCATTCATATCAGTTAATTAATAGTTGGTTAAAAACTCCAAAAATAAAAAATAAAAAAACCCAACTTGTATAATTAAACAGGATGCTTCTCTCTGGCTCATGTCTGTGTGTGACTGGCTTGTGTGTGTGTAGTGTGCCTGAATGCAAGTACTGGTACACAGATATTCTAATTTTCTCTATTTCAGAGGTCTACTGAAAGGAGAAAGAAGAAATATATTTATTGGCTTGATTTATTTCTTCTCTACAACCCTCTACTAGAATAGTTATAACAGATTCCTTCAGATTGGTCCAGGAAGACTTTCTTGAAATGGTAAGTTATCGGCATAATGGTGTATTAGTCAGACAAAGGGATGCTGCTGCAAAATACCAGAAATCAGCTGGCTTTTATGAAGGGTATTTATTTGGGGTAGAAGCTTACAGTTACCAGGCCATAAAGCATAAGTTACTTCCCTTACCAAAGTCTGTCGCCAAGTGTTGGAGCAAGATGGCTGCTGACGTCTGTGAGGGTTCAGGCTTCCTGGGTTCCACGCTTTCTGGAGCTTGTTTCTCTCCAGGCTCAGCTGCCCTGCTTGCTCCACAAGGCCAGCTGTTGACTATCAGATACCGGCTCTGTCTCTCTCCCCGTGGCTCGATTCTCTCTGGGCTCAGCTGTTCTGCTCCTCTGTGTGCTTACTTCCTGGGCTCCAATATCAAAACTCCAACCTCCCTTCTCTGCGGTGCAGTTTCTCTGTGAGTTCCCATCCACCGAGGGGGCGGGGACTCAACATCTACTGAAGTGGCCCAATCAAAGGCTTAGTCATTATTTCATCAAGTAAAGTAAAACCTCCAAATCCAACACACCCTAATACGTCTATACACCCAGAAGACAAGAATAGTTAACAAACACAAGCCAATATTTCTTTTGGGAATTCACCAGTAATATCAAACTGCTACAAATGGGAAGACTGAGAGAGGCAGGGGTGGGTAGAAGAGTGGTAAACACTCAAATCTAAGGAGAGAAAATATGCAGCATATGCAGCATGCATGTAATGGAATAAACAAATCACATTAAAGATTAAGTAAACTAAGCATGTATTTGGGTACATGTGGAAGCTGGGGAATGGGAGGCAAGTGGAGAATAACAAAGACAAAGAGAATCAAGAAAGGTTATAAAGGGCAAATAGATAAACTTAGCCAGTAGGAGTCAGATTGAGGGTGAGGCTCGATTTCTGTGGAAAACAAGCAGATAATGGAGGTCTTTCACTTGGTGAAAAAGACAGACCTTAGGATTTGACCCATACTTACTTCATCAGAACTTTTAATTTGTGGTGCTTTAGCCAAATATTTAATAAGTGCCTCCTGTGGCAAAAAACTCCCTCTTTTTTTTTTTGTTTTTTTATTTTTAGCTTATGTCAAGTAACACTCTCAAAATCCTTTATTTTTGTTAGGTACAGCATAGCGCCATCCTTGGATTTTTGCCTTTCCCTGAAAAATGTGCATTACTAAATGCTGCCTTAGGGGCCTAATATCTGAGTGCAATCGGCAGTAGGCAGTCCAAGGTCTCCCCTCGTTTTCTCACTGACAACAGGTTTTGCAGTTACTTTGAGTCTGTAAATAAGTTTTAGGAGGAGGCTAGTTAAATGTAGATACTTCTAATTTAACAAATTGCAGTATTTAATCTATCTTTTTAAACCGAAAGTCTCCTATATACCAGAAAGGGAGTCTCCCTTTTTTGGGGTCACTTTCTGCAGTCGGGGTCCAACTTTAACCCGAGGGACAGCACTGTGGTTAAGCTTAATTCATAACTCAGACTCTAACTGAATAAATTGCTAATTCTGTTACTTGGGCAAATTACTTCTTCAATAGCCTCATTTGTAAAACAGAGATAATAGTACCACCTCTTTCAAGAACTGGTATGACTATTAACTGAGGTAATTCATGCAACACTGCAGACAATTTAGCTTTTAGGTCACTTCTGTCACTTGCCCTTTGTACATTTAGTATGAACATTCCTCCTGTTTTGTTTCCTGAAGTTTTCTTACCATTTCCCAGTATGAACCATAGATTTTAAGATTACTTAAAACCCATTGCAAGAATCCAGCCTCCTGTAAATGTAGATATACCCATCCTCCATCCTGCAAGCGAAGCTCGTATATTCATGCTCTGCTGTGAATTCTGCATTCACGCTGGCTTGCTACACTTATTTTCTTTAGCTTTCTTGGCACACAGAAAACTACAATAGCATGTTTCAGCTCAGAGATCTATGACTTCCTTCATGTCAATTTGAAAAAATTTGCACCAGTGCTGCTGAGGCTACTGCTCAGATGATTCACTAAAATGGCTAGTTTGTCACAGTTAACTTCAGGCAGCCTTAGAACCACAGGAATACTGGCAAAATTTCAGCTTCACTCTTCAGATATTTAGACCTTGGGCAGACATATTAGCCACAATGTTTATGGAGTGTGCCTGGATGGAAAGAAGCAACTGGAGTCATTAGCTAGACCCCTGGGAAGGGCCCTCGAGGGCTCCAGAAATGTAATACATCAACGCGCTTCTTCAATTATGCAAATACACTTTTTGTAGAGTCCATGGGCACTCAGATTTTGAAGAAGCAGATTTTTTTGAGAGCAAGGATTACTTTATTTGCTTGTTAATAAATGTATTTACACAAATTGTACTCCTACATATTTACATAGTATTCTTTGTCATGCTTACTCCTTCCCATACCCACAGCCTCCCATGACAAGCTTCCAACATCTTCTGCGTATCTGGTGGAAAAAGGCAAAGGACAGACTGTCAGCCACTTGTACCTTGAAGCCCTTCGACAACTCCCCACTCCGATGAGAGGGGCTGTGTCCTTCGAGAGTCCACCAGGGCCTGTAGGACTGCAGCCGGCCGCCTCCTTCTCGAGCTGCAGCCATGACATTTCCTTCATTTCCTTCTTTCTTTTTCAGGTTTATTTTTATTTTTATTTTTTATTTTTACACTTTTTAAATTAAAGTTAATAGATCACAAAGAATGTTACATTAAAAAACATAAAACACATAAGAAGTTCCCATATACTCCTTTCCCCACCCCTACCCCATCATTTTTGTAAATTGTATTTTTTGGAAGATATATACATCACACACAGAACAATGTTACATTAAAAAATGTAACAGGTTCCCGTATATCCCCCCACCCCCTCACCATACTCCTCCCACACCAACCAACCTCCCCCATCATTGCGGCACAGTCATCGCACTCGGTCAACACATTTTGGAGCACTGCTGCACCGCATAGATAATAGTTCACCCTGTAGTTCACATTCTCCCCCAGTACATTCAGTGGGTTAAGGCAGGATATGTAAAGTCCAGCACCTGACCCTGCAAAATCATTTAGGACAACTCGAAGTCGCAAAAATGCCCCCTCATCACATCTCTTCCCTCTCCCGGCCCTTAGCACCTACTGTGGCCACTTTTTCCTCCTCAATGCTATAATTTCTTCTATTACTAGTCACAATAGTTTTATAGTAGAATATCAGTAAGTCCGCTCTAACCCATATATATTTTTAAAACATTTTTAAATACTTTATTTTTTTAGAATTAAAAAAATCTTCCCTCCTTCCATGAATCCTCTGCTCAGGTTTTCTGCTGGGTCAGAACCAACCCTACCTCCCTAACCAGATGAACACCTCACCTAGTTAACTGCTGAAAACATAGAGCTATCAGCTTTTTAGTTTTTTTTTCTTAGATTCTCCCATTGGACAAGCCACTCCTTTCCTTTGGCATACGTATTTCAATCTGCAGTTATTTACGTGCACGTTTATTTGCTTACTGCCTTCCCTCTTAGACCATCAGTTCTGTGACAACGGGCACAGCGGTTTGTCCCGGCTCAGCTCCTGCTCCTGCTCCTGCTCCTGGCACTGCACCCGCCTGGGGCACAGATGTCGGGTTGTGTCAGTGCTGGCAATGAGCCAGGGCTCCAGGAGCCAGGGCAGTTTATCTCAAGGAACCAGGAAGGAGGGATGGCAACGAATTCAAGATCTAGAAACCTCCTGCCTTCTGAAGTATGTTTTGGGAAGTAGGATGCAGGGTCACCTCTCTGCCAAAATGACCCATTAGGGATGTGGTTTTGTGAGCTAAGATTAAGAGCTGAATTTAAATGTGCTTTCAGGGAGGAGTTCACACTGATACTAAAATTCTCAGGAGGTTTCCAGCGAATGGAAGTGGCAAGTAAAGATCCCCTAATATCTGATCAGGTGAAAAAAATGGATGCGCACTTCTAGTTTGAATAAATGACTGGCGTTTCCAGGGTCTGCTCACGTGTCCCCCTCCTGAAGCTTTGGGATTCACTGTGGTGGTAGGTGAAGAGGCTTGTGGTGGCCACAGGCAGTTCCTTTCAGTAGCAGCTGGTATAACCGTAGTGAACTGTTGGCTGATGACAGTGCTCAGGACACCATGGGGTCCTGACCTGGGGTGAGAGTGGAACGTGACACGGTCTTTTCAACGGACTTCTCCAAAAATAGGTCTATGTTAGGGAACAGACGTGTTGACTCTATTTGGTCCACTGGCTACTTTGTTTACGAATTCTTTACAAATGTATGATCTAAACAACTTTTTTGAATTCCAATGATACAGATATTATTTTTAATTATTTGGATTCATATTCTCACATTTATTCACATAAGGCTACTAAAAATTTGAATACAGGGTACCTGAGGATCTACTGGTGGTGGTTTTATTACTTTTTCTTGCATTTTTTGGCTTATCATTTTCTAAAACTATAAACAATGATAACTACACTACAAACTTTTATTTTGTCATGGGCAATCGTAGGTAATTTACAGGGACACTTCATTTTATTTAATCCAGTCCATGGCTTTCGATGTATTATTAGCAGAGAATAGGTCTCTTAGGAGTATTTTTGAAATAAATAAACATGAAGATTAGCATTCTAATTCTAGGTCTGCTAGGTGTGCTCACTCTCTTTCACAACTAGTATCATCTTAAAAAACTATACAACCATGAAAAAGTTACATTCATCTTCAAAAGGAAGGAAGTAGCTTTTATTCTTTCCTTTTAAATCTACATTTCTAGCAGTAGGTAATCCAGTAATTTTTAAAGGTAGATAAATCTGTTTTTGTGTAATCTTAGTTTTTGGAAAAGTAAATCCCGATATTAGTAGATCTATTTCAGAAAACTTGTGTTTTTATCCTCTTTTTGCCCCCTTGGAATTAGGCTGCTACATTATTTCTCATTTCATTCCTACTGCTTCCAATGCTAACATAGTGAAGTCACTTGGTAATCATCCTCTCAGTGAATCAGGATTTGAAGAACTAAATCCATCTCCATGTTCTCTTCAGGTGCTGCAAATATCTGAAGACTGCTTTCTTACGCCCTCATCTCTCCGTAAATACCACCTCCCATAGTTTAAATACACCCATTTACTTAATCATCCCTATTTTAAGCGAGATTTAGTAGAATGGTCATGGGAAAAAACAGTTTAGTTTAACTTGGAAACTTACTTTATAACCTAGAGCAAGTTATTAACAGTTCTCAAAGTCTTGAGAGTGTTGTGAGCTATAAAGTTCTATGAACACATCAACAATATTGCGTACCTGACAGCAGGTAATGAGTTTACTCCTACCACAGTCTTATTAATTGGTAATTGTTATCGGGTTTATTTTGATTTTGCTAATTCTCCAAATCCATCACTCTAAGTGTACCCATGTCTTTATTTATTCTGTTTAAAATGTGGTGCTGAGACCTGGACCTCATGCTCTAGGAATCTCTGTCCATGGTAGAATGCTGTGGGTTTCTGTGAGCTTTACATCTATTATGAAGGCTAAGTCAATAGACATTGTCTATGGTTGTTCCCAGACCTATCAGCCCAGAAATCAAAAAAGAAATTGAGACTATTCTGATATGAAATATAGTTCTAACTAGATAAAAGAATACCACTGATAGTTTCCTTTTGTAATCAATCACAATTTACTGTTATTTTACTTTTTTCTCCTAAGATTACACTGCAACAATATCAAGTTTACCAGTCTCTAATTATCGGTACCATGTATACCCAATTCAAAAAAAATGTGGGCCACTTTTATATGGCTGTAGTCTTCTTTGAACAATTCTTATACCTCTAACAATTTTTATTATTGCCTGGATATGGTTGACCTAAAAACTGAATTAATTTAAGGATGAAGTGCTCTTTCATTACTTGGGACTTCAGTTCCCTCATTTGTATTTTCCCATGTTTTTACTACACTTAAAATATTAAGTCAGCATATGTAAAATTGATTTTGTTGGTACTTCCCCTCTATGAATTTTAGATTTATGTAACTATCATCACAATCAGCATCCAGGAAAAGTTCCATCATCACAAAAACCTCTAATACTGTATTCCCTTAAAATCACTACCCTGGTAGTCATAGTCATTGTCCAATTCCTACCCTGGTAGTCATAGTCTATAGTTAAATTCTGTATTTGTCCTCAATCTACAATCTGCTTTTTTTCCCCCCCAGAATCCTCAAATAGTTTCTCTAAATTACCTGGAAACAGAACTCCTCTTGAATTCTATAGCTGAATTCTGTATTTTCCCTCAATCCAGAATCTGTTTTTATTCCCCCAGAATCCTCAAATAGTTTCTCTAACTTACCTGGAAACAGAACTCTTCTTTAATTTGAATATTTTCTCTTAAAAAAAAAGATTCAGGAGAAAAACTAGAATAGACTCTTTATATAAATGAAGGTACTCTGTTCCTGAGAGTAGACTTTGATAGGAGGAGAGAATAAAGTAATATTTAGAGAAACCGAGAGAGTATGTGGGCAAAATAGTAAATCAGGGATCTCAACAAGAGACAAATTTGGCTAGTATTATGATACAGTGTGAAAGGAAACATGATCTAAAAGCCAAAATACATAGATTATCATCCTACATATGTGGAGGTTTCACTAAATCATCTTTATGGCTCTGGTTAAAACTGCTGTCCTCCAGTTTTGAGTTGACTTGGTTCACTGGTTACTGTTTGTATTTTCCATATAACTAATGAGTATATAGCTGGAGTGCCTGTGTTGTCAGGGCCAGATGACCATAATTAACTACTTGATGGAGTCTACTAGGCATCAGATATTAAAACACTTGTTCAACATGAGCTCAAATTAAAATAAAAGACATCATTGCATTTAAAGGATGTTTAACACCTGATTTTCCTCACATTCAGTTGGTATTTAAATACACACTTGAAATAGGTTTTTTCCCTTCGTTTTATACTTAGATTATTAAATGTCATAAAAATAGAATTTGTTCTTACAGTAATCTTATTTCTATATGTATTTGTACAGTAGTATTTTTCATAATCTTCTTCTATAGCACACTTACTGGGTTTGAAACATTCTCGAAAATAACAATGATAAAGCATAACTTGGTTCTTTGGTTCAGAAAAAATATTACTTTTCTTTGTTTTTGTTAAATTAATATTTACTAAGTCCTGGGGGTTTCCCTAAGCATTTTTTTTGGCGTCAAAAGAGAGCAGCTAGGGAAGCGGACTTGGTCCAATGGATAGGGTGTCTGCCTACCACATGGGAGGTCCGCGGTTCAAACCCTGGGCCTCCTTGACCCATGTGGAGCTGCCCACATGCAGTGCTGATGCACGCAGGGAGTGCCGTGCCACGCATGGGTGTCCCCGTGTAGGGGAGCCCCACGAGCAAGGAGTGCACCCCATAAGGAGAGCCGCCCAGCATGAAAGAAAGTGCAGCCTGCCCAAGAATGGCGCTGCACACATGGAGAGCTGACATCAACAAAGATGACAACAAAAAGAAACACAGATTCCCTTGCCGCTGACAACAACAGAAGCTGACAAAGAAGACGCAGCAAATAGACACAGAGAACAGACAACTGGGGAGGGGGAGGAAGGGGAGAGAAATAAATAAAATAAATCTTTAAAAAACTAAAAATAAAATAAAAATGAAAGCAAGCATTTCATCCAGTGTCTGGCACATAATAACTGTTTAATAAAAAAAAAAAAGGAAGGAAAAAAAACACAAGAGAGAACAGCTAAGCTTTCCAAATCGGCAACAGTTAAGGTGAATAAGTCTTATTCTAATATAAGGAAGACAAATCAGGGTAGAACCAAAATTATTTAAATGGGGTTGCCAGCATTTCAATTTCCACAAAGCTTTTAGCCTGCTGTTATCTATGTTTTCACCACTATAACTGTATCAACTCCAAAGCTGCTTTTAAATTGAAATGCATTGTCAATTCGTTATTATGGTAAAGGGAATATTTAGTTAGAAACATGGATGTGGAGAAATGATGATACATTCGAGTTGTTTTTTAATCCAAATATACTCTTCCATTATCCATCTTGCCATAACCCATGTAAACCTAATCACATCCGAAAGCAGTACTGGCAAAGCCCATTCACAATATGTTCTTTTTAAAGCTAGAGTAAATTGTTGTTCAAAAAACAAATGGTATTACGGTGTCTGACTGACTTTGTATGCACCTAGCACCTCTGAACCCTTTAGCTAAAAGAACGAGGAAAGAAACATAATGATGTTAATTAGCATCAAACCCATGCCCGAAGTGATTTTCTTTTTGATATTCAACTTCAGCTTAAATGAAATATGGGGTAAATTGTTGGCAAAGTATTTAAACATGAAATGAGCTGGAAACTAATTGGTTCCTCAATGGATTTTTTATGAACAGCTTTTAAATGCTATATAAACAACATAGAGCAAGCCCGATTTCTTCATCCTTTGTACTTAGATGTCCTTAGGCAAGGGAATGACAATAATCACCTTTTTTCCTGCCCTCCAATCCTGCCCCTCACCCTCTGAAGCTGGGGTTAGAGAAACACAGGGTCTTCTGGATAACCTTGAAGGGCTGTGATCTCCCAAACTGAGGTAGGTTTGTTCTGGAAGTGCATAAATGTGCAGATTGATATTTTCAGCAGGCCAGTGTTTCACTTGCTGCCGGAGCAGAGCCGTCAGGTAGGTAGACGTGCGACTATCGATAGTACTTTCTTCTCATTCCGGACACTGAAATGATGTTTTGTTGGATGTAAGGACAGATGTATAGGCATTTGATGACACATTATATGCTAATGAACAAGGCTGAGATTGAAGCATCAATTCTTCTATAACATGAAGTGACATTCCAGAGGAGAAATGTACATTAAAACTCGGTACTCCTAACACAAACCCAGTGCCCAAACAATCCATTGTGCTATACTTCTTTCCCCTGTATATTACTCTACCTCTGTTTATAGAAGAAGTCTTTCTCTTCCGTGGTTATCATGTTCACTTTTTAACTTTGTTCAAACCGAACATCTCAGGTGGATTCCTATTCACTCCCTGGGGAAGAGATCACCTACTGTTGTGAATTTTGTCCTTAAATGTAGTCCATACTCTTAACACACGTTTTCCACATGCCTTCTCTCTCTTTTATTTTGAGAACCACAAGGGCAAGCATCATGCCCTATCATGACTATAACTTTGGTTTTTATACCATAATTCTTAATACATTGAGCCTTGCCTAGAAGTCAGTACATAGAATGTGAATGAATGTAACAGCAAAACCTTTCTATAAGGACTATGCAGAGTAATGACAGTACACACAAATTCTGATTGTCCTGTGAGGCAGCCCACATCATTTAACCCTAGATATCAAATAGAGTGAAGAGACATCCTGGGAGAGAAATGTCAGGGAATGGAGAGCATTTCATGAAGAAATTCCTATGAGACTGACAAGGAATAGCTTGAGTCTATCTCTTGCCTCCTATAAAATCCAACCCTTTCCCCCTGACTATTACTAAATGGTTTTTCTCCTGCTATCCTGACATTTTTCTCACCTGCAATATATATTCCATATTTCTCCTAAAGGAATTATTTTAACCTCCATAGGTGATATATTCATTCTGGCTTAAATTTCTTCAATCTCCCCATACTATTCAAAGTAATATTCAACCACATTAGCATAATATGTAATTCCCCTTAAACTACCTCCCATGCCTGTCGCCACATTTTTCCTCTGAAAAACTCCAGTCAAGGTATATACTCCTATCCTGTTAGGCCTCTGATGGGAATGAACTTTCCTTTATATCCTTAACTTATCTTCTACAAAACTCAAATTATGTCATCTCTTCTAAGAAACTTTCTTTTATACCTTATTTTGATTTGTGTTTCTATAGCAACTCATCAAGCATTTCCACCATGAGGCTGGCTGCAAGCTGCTTGAAGCTAATGAATGTGCTTCAAATATAATAGAACATTATTTGACTCTATGTGTCATACATATACAGAAATCAATATTAAGACTTGTATTGCATCACAGAATATTCACTGAACTGAGGCAGTTTGGCAAATCAAAGAATGGGGAAAACAAAGAAAAGATGGTTTGCATCCATCCCTGTTTTTAGTTAACTTTTCAGTCCATGTAGCTAGCCAGAATTCTGAGCTCATAATCCTATAAGGGACCTACCTGTTGAAACTTAATCTTGCTTCAGTTCTTTGGCATTTGAATTGTGTCACTAGGAAGGAGGTGGATGTTAATGAATTTTATTACAGAATTACATAAAACGTTTAAAGTGTACATACTAATGGAAATGGGGGTCTCCCCTGGCTGAGCCCGGGTCTCGGGCCCGTGCCTTCCCCGCCGGGTCCAGCCCAAGCACCAGCACGCGCCACGCGGGCCCGCTCGGACCAGAGCTCCCTGCCCTGCCCGGTGGACACCCGACGGTGCGCTGCCCGCGAGGCCTCTGGCCCCTGCCTCTCTGGCCACAGCTGCAGCCCGGGGCCTCCTTCCCCCGGGGGGGACGGCAGGGCCCGTCGGACAGGATCTGTGCTCGGGGCACGAGGGCACACGAGGGCACGGCGAGCAGAGGCGCTGGTCCTGGCAGCCCGGCTCCGCGTCCAGTTGGGCTCGCGGCTGGGAGACCGAGGCCCAGCGGTGCAGGGTGTCACTGGCGGCGGGCAGGTGTGCGGAGGCCGGGTCTCGCTAGCGGGAGACCTGAAGGAAGCGGCCTCCCGAGGGGATCTCCCCCACGGGGCGCGCGGCGCGGGTTGCAAGGGTCCCTCCCGCCGGCGGCAAGCGCCCAGGCGCCTTCTGGAAGGTCTGGCCGAGCGGGCGGCCTTGTCGCCCTCGCCTCCCGCCAGGCGCATCTGCAGGAGCTGGGCGAGCTCTGCCGTCAGCAGGCGCTGGCGACAGCGAGGCCTAGGCCGGCTGAGGCCGGGACGCCTGGAGGGGCTCGGGGTGGCAGGGCAGGGGGCCGGGGCTCCAGCTCTGCGGCCCAGGGCCTCTGCGAGGAGAGACCCGTGCCCACGGCAGCCCGGCAGGGCCCAGGCGCAGGTGCGCGGGCACCGAGGCCACGCCCACCGCCGCGGCCCGGGGGCGCTTCCGCTGCGTGCGCCTCGGGGCCTCCCGCTGCGGCTGGGCAGCCCCCGGTGCCAGGTGCAAGGGCCTCTGCTCTGGCCCCAGCTGCGCAGGCCTGCGGACAGCCTGGCCCCGATCCGGCCACCTGCCGCTCTCCACCTGGCCCCGCGGTCGGCGTTTGCAGCCAGCGCGGCCGTCCGCATCCGACGCCGGCTCGCGGCCGCCGCTCCAAGGGAGAGCGGCCGCTCCCGCGCAGGGCGCGGCTGTGTGGCGTGAAGGCCGGGCGGCGTGCGGGGCGACCCCCGCCCTCCGCGTGGGCGTGGCTCCTGGGAGTGGCCCCGGCGGCCGAGGGCCGAGCCCTGCGCGCGGCCGGGAGCGCGAGGTCTGGATGCGAGGACCCGCTGCGACGGCCGAGGACCCAGGGCCCGAGCTTCGGGGGTAAGGAGTGCGGGGTGGGGGCGTGTGTGTGTGTGGGGACGGGTCGGCCGGAGGCGTGCGGGCGCGTGGGCGGCAGGCCGGGACTGGGGCTGGCCCCGCCTCCTGGGCCGGGGCGGTACCGGCTCACGGGCGCCGGCTGGGCGTGGTGGCAGGTGCTTGGCCCGGGCGCGGGGTGGTGAGGCAGGGCCGGCCGGCAGGGGGCGCCGGCGCTCGCGCCTGAGGCGGTCGCTGCGGGAGAGTCGGGGGCCGGCCGGCCTGGCACCAGGGGTGCGCGTGGCGGTCGGGGGTCCGCAGGGCGCCGTCCACCGACTGAGCCGTCGGTGGCGCGGGGGCCGCGCTGTGGGCCCGAGGGCGGAGCAGGGGGCGGTGATGTGTGGGCAGGCGAGCGGCGGGGGTCTCGGGAGCCAGTGGCGTGCGGGGCAGGGGGCGCTCGAGGCCAGAGCGGCGGGCGGTGGCGGCGGGCTGAAAGGCCGGTCCCGGAGGCGGCCGCCCTCAGCCTCCGGGGGCCGGGCGGGAGCGGGAGGCTGGCGGCTGGCAGCGTGGCCGCGCGCAGCGGGCTGTTGAGGCTGCCGCCGGCCGCAGCCAGCGTCGACGGCCATAGCATCCTGAACGCGCCCCATCTCGTCTGATCTTGGAAGCTAAGCAGGGTCGTGCCTGCTTAGTGCTTGCATGGGAGACCGCCTGGGAATACCGGGTGCTCTGGCTTTTGCCACGCTCCGTCCCCTCCCTCTCGCTCGCGCTCCTTTTGCCCGCCCCGAGCCCGGCTCCCCGCAGCCCTCAGGGCCAGGTATGCAGGCCCCCGGCCCCCGGCACCAACCCCAAACCGCGCGCGCCCTTCCCTGGCGGCGCAGCCACGCAGGCAGCCACGCAGGCTGCGGCCACCCAGCCCTTCCTTGGAGCTCGCAGTCCCGCACCAACCCACACCTGGCTGGGGCCCGCGGGGGCCCGCGCCCACTGCGCCTGGGCCCAAGAACCCAGGCCCGCTAGACCTGTCGGCGTCGGGCGGGCCCTGCCTCTGGCCCGTGCCCTGGAACCGTGCACACCGGGCCTGCCCCTTCTCGCCTTTCCCTGCCTTACCTTGAGCCACGCAGATGGGCCCCAGGCCACAGACTTCCCGTGGTCCCCTGAGCGCAGGGGACAGGCCCTACCCAACTTCAATAACACAATGAACCCTATTGTAAACAATGGACTAGAGTTAATAATACATCTCTAAAAACGTTCATCCGGTAATTATAACAAATGTACCTCTCTAACAGAAGGTGTTAATAATAGGGTGGTTGGTATATTGGAACCTTTTGTTTTATATATTTTATGTAGTACATTTCTGTACATCTACAACTTATCTGAAAATATTAATTAAAAATGGTAAAATACACAGTCTGTCAAAATACATGTATGTTTAATATCTCAAAATATTATATTTTCCAAAAAATTAGTGCTAAGAGTGACAATGATTTTTTATATCCTTACAAAGGTCTTTAATGTCTGATTCAATAGAAAATACCTGGATTCTCATATCTGCTGCTTCTTTCAATCTGTTTTACTATGCTGCCTTGATTGAAGTACATGAAGAAAATCAAGTTTCAATCAGATATGTATTTGGAAAAGAAAGGAATATTTTGACAAACTTTCCAGATCATGATCATTTTTCTTTGATACTACACCAACATTCAACTTTCCTTAAATAACGGTTTCTAATGGTTAGTTAAAACATGAAATCTGAAACCTCATCAATTAATTTTTTGTGCTCTTACTTTAAAACAAATGGCCTCTCTCAGGAAACTATTAAACTCATGATGGCTAAAACAAATTTTCCAAAATTATAATTTTCTCAAAAGCCTGAATCTCATCAATTAGCCACAAATATTGTCAGTTGTTTCCCTTAAAATGACAGGTTCACCTGATTTCTTTTAAGAACATAGCTTCCAGATAACTTGTTCTGAGAGTCCATGGTCTCTCAGTTATTCTTTTATATAAAAATGTTGTTCTATGAATAAAGCTACTAGATCATCCCACAACTCATAGCAATCGTGCTGCACGTGCTTTTCCTGGACATAACCTTGTACTCTGGTATGCAGCAGAAGTGCTTTACACATACTTCCATTTTGTCACAATGGATGTTTAAAAATGTGTGCTCATGGATTGATAACTAATGAAATTTATACATTTTTCCTGCTTTACCAAGAACATTCTTAGGCAAAACTGGTTTTGCTTGTATTTGTTTATTTTTATTGCAAGTACACAGAAGTGAGGGATATGAAATAATAACTTGATTCTAGTGCCTTGATTCATGCTAAGACGCCAACAGTTTCACTGCAATTGCTTGTATACCATCATTGCAAATGTCAGCGCAGTGAAAAAGGCCAAAAATGTCCTAGTATTATTAAGAAAATTTCACTGACATTTCAGGCTCCCTTTAAGGATTTCTGGGATGCCTAGGGGTCAGCAGACCAAGCTTTGGAAATTACTGTTCTAACAGACATAGTCGAGTTACCTTCCATGATAACTACCTAGAGGAAATCTGCACTTTGACCAATCGCCTAAGAAGAAAGAGGCTTATGCAATTTTCAGAAAGGCAGCAATATATTTACCATATGTTTAGAGTCAGAAGAAACTAGGTTTGAATTCAGCCACGTAACTTAGAATCCTATAGCCTTTGGCTAATTACTTAACTCCTGTTTTATTTATTTTTCCCTTTTCCTTACTTGCTAAAATAAAATTTAGGTATATTGTAAGAATAAAGTTAGAAGGCACACATACACCGTCAATACTGGCATATTGAAAATATCTGATAAATAGCAGCCCCTATTATTTTTGTCCTTGCCAACAAAATATGTATGATTTAGTGGATATGTATAACTTTTGATGCCTCTATTCAATGTTTACTGCATGAGCAATGTTACAGGTGAATGTGGCTTACAGTAAAAGAGCCAAGTTTAATATATGTGCCATGACAGGTGATTCCTTCTAAAGATAATAGCACTAGAACATTAATGCAGATAGAATTACAGTATTCAGTTATTTTGAAAAAAAAAATTATATTTCATTAATGTCTGTCCTTCTGTGCATCACCATTTTAATCAGAGAATTTTGTGTATGAGTCATTGTGGCCCTGTGAGAAGAAAATGCCCACAAGACTTGGTAGAGCTAATTAGCAAGTCTGGGACACCAGAAAAGAGTCACAAAAGGAATGGGCACTTGTTTCTTATTTTAGGAAAGTACTCTTCACATATGAAAATGACTCAACTCTTGCAAGAATTCAAGGCAAACTGAAATTTTATCTTTGTCTTACATAAGAATCTAAAGTGTGAAAATGAGAATGGTGCAGTTATATCAAGATTGGACTTCCATTCTGTTTAAACCTATTTCGTTGCTATTAGCGTTAAATGAAGACTGTAGAAAAAGATAAAGAATATTGGGAAGCTATGGCAAAAAGTCAGATAGGTTGGATTCACGTTCCAGTTCTGTTACTTAGTGTATGTCTAACCCTGAGTAGTTCCTTAATTGCCCTAAGCCCCCACTTCCTCAGACGTGATGGAAAAAATACTACTTCAAGGTGGTTCTGAAGGATTGAAGTGGGGCAAACTATTAGAAGTACATAACATCCTCACGTGGAATGTGTTCCCTAAATATTTGTTTCTTTACAGCTTTTGGTCTAATTATTACATTATGGGAGGCTCACAGATGTATTAGTGAGGAGAGAGCATTTCAAATGGACACACTGGTGTGTAATCAGGTAGACATGCACACATATGCTTATTTATATACTCTCAAGGCATATAGGTCCTTCAGTTTTGACGTGTGTAGGGAAGCGCGGGATGTGTCTGGACAAGGAGGTAGTGATCAGAATTTGAAGAGTCTTGTGTGTCATGGTAAGGGAGAGTTGGGTTGTCAGTATCTCAACAGAAGCTTTACTTGGATAGTTCCTAAGTACAAGAAAACCTGACAAGAGTACATAATCAAAGCCACTCACTTTGTAATAAGAATTTCTAAAAATGTGTTCTTTAAGAGTTCAGTCATTTTAAGCCAAGTTTAGATTGCATGAATTTATTTTGGGAAATGAAGCTCTGCTATTTAGGTTTAGCCCTGAGGCCGATGGCAAGTTGTCAATATGGATTTTGGTGTTGAAGGCAGGGGACCCCTTATTGGCCGAGCCTGTGGGAAATCTTGCTTAACTGCTGAATTGCAGAAAAGTTTCCAAAGGCTTCCATCAGCCCTTGGTGGACAATTAGCAAAAGGAACTGCAGTGAAACAAGTACATTTTATAACATGTTAACAATTTACAACTCCAGGTGCTTTTTTATGAGTAGAAATCTCAAAAAATCTTTAAAACACAGAGAAAGGGTTTTAGCAAAATTGTCACTTGTACTTTGCTTTAAAACATAGTCTAAACATTTTGGAAATAGCATGTAACAAAGAAGTAGATTTACTATGAAAATTACTTATTTTAATGATATACTAATGTAAGTGGGACAGTCCGCTAAAACACAGCCTCAGTGTATGCCTCACATCCTTGATAGTGGTTTATAAAATTCTAAAATGTCCACAGAACTAAATGCAGGTGTCAGGAACTACCTTCCCTCTCTAGCTTCTTAGTTTCTGTTCCAACCAGGTGTTCTTAATTAGCTCCACCTGTAAACTTCAATCATTTCATTCCTGGAATTTGGCTCTTTGCCTTCCTAAAAAGCAACTATCTGTAAAACTCTTGCCTTACTTACAAGTCTCTTATTGTCATTAATGCCTTTCACAAACTCCCACATTGTTTGAAGATAGCTGGGTTCCAGAGTGTTCACCTCAATTTTGGCCACCCCTTTAGTTTTCCTCTTGGTTTGTGTCCATTGAAGCTTTTGGGCAACTATTAAGAGCCTTATATTTGTTCATGTTTTTACCTTGAATTGTTCACATTCCCTGACTAGATCTTATTTATAATTGTCTCCTTTTTTACAACTGGAAATGTGCTTCCTAGATTCAGAAAATTTTCCAAAGACCTTAACTAGCTACTCACATTAAGTTAGGACAAACAACCTTCTTTTGGTTTGTTTGTTACATTTAAGTGCAGTTTGAAGAGAAGTCAGTCTGATTTACATTTAAATGTTAAGTCACCTGGAACACTTAAGAAACTTGCTCAAGAGTTTGAGGTCAGGATTTGAGGAGGACTCTGCTGTGCACTTTGTTTTTTGTTCATGTAGGGGTAGCTGGATCTGGTGGATCTTCTAGCTGGCCACCTCACTCACATGCCTGGCCCTTCTGACCACCCTCTTTCTCTGGGCATAGCCTCTTATCCTTCATGGCCTCTCCAAGTGGTTTGGCTTGTCACAGCCTAAAAGTCTCAGGGTTGTCTGACTTCAGACATGGTAGCTAGCTCCACACACAAGTGTTCCCACAAGCCTCGCTGGAAACTGCAAGGTTCCTTATATACTACCCTTGAAAATGCCAACATACCCTTAGCATTCAATTGGTTAATCAAGTCCTAAAGCCAGCCCAGATTCAAGAGAAAGAAAATATAGATTATACCTGCAGCTGGGGGACATGCCATGCACATTTTAAGAGGGAATAAGTTGATGTTTGATGTGTGAAGGTAAGAAAATAAGTAAACTGAAAAAAATTTATAAACTACTTTTTCAAGAAGCTTGACTGTTGAAGTGAGAAATACAATAAGAAAGACTGGTAAAAAGGAGTTGTTGGATTGAGGGAGGTTTTTCTTTTGTTATATCCTCTCCCATTTACCAGTTGTAAGAAATTCCAGTATATACTGAGGGAAAACAGAGAAGCATGAACTACTGGAAAAAACAAATTGACAATGGATTAATAGATGAATCAATGTTATTGAGCATAAACTAGGGAATATTAATAAAATTAAAAGATTTAATTTAGGTGGAAAAGGCAGTAGGAAATAGACTAGAGGATCAGGAATTGGAAAATTTTACCTAAGTTTTAAACTGAATTTATAGGGAAAGTTATCTGCTGGGACAGGGAGCTAGAGATGTACAGAGAACTTGCAAAGTAGGATGAAAGTTTGTAATAGGTATTATAAGGACATAGTGGTATAACTCATAACTAATAAAAGTAAAATTATTAATATTTAGTGCTGTGTTTAGAAACAGAGATTAAAAATTTAATTTCTAATGACAAGCATACACAATTGAATGACTTTCACTACTAGTACACAACAACCCTGAGCTCAAATGACTGCCTGACTCTTGCTGATGGGATAGCATAATGAGTGTATTTTAATCTTTCATTTATGCTTGAGGCTAAAATCCTATGCATTCAGTGTTCTTTTTTCTTTTTTTTTCATTTTTCCTTATCTTACATAGTCACTTCTTTCCTGCATAGATTTTTAATTTAAGGAACAATAGATGGTAATATATGAAAGAGATGAAATACACAATAAAATGGAGATGAATATCCCATTGGAAGATCCAGATAGCAGAACTCAATGTTTTTTTACATACTAAGAAGTTAACATTGTACAACAAATTCTTCTATACTTTTCTTCCTTACTGGTCTGATCCTATCTCATGGATTTAATTCTCATATATGCACTCATGATTTTCAAATCTATGTCTCCAACCCTGA
The DNA here is from genome assembly GCF_030445035.2 of Dasypus novemcinctus. Lineage (NCBI taxonomy): Eukaryota > Metazoa > Chordata > Mammalia > Cingulata > Dasypodidae > Dasypus > Dasypus novemcinctus. Next base: position 51,256,578 of record NC_080695.1, on the reverse strand, counting down.
CTATTCCCTTGGGAAGCAGACATATTTATCCAACTATTTAGTTAACATTTTCCACATACGTGATATATATTAGAATTAGGAGCTAGGATATCATATTAGCTCTACCACTTATTTTCTATGTGACTTAGAGAAAGTTACTTAATATATCCCATATCAAACCGTTTTCTTCTGAAAATGGAGGTAATATTTCCTATATCATGTTTTAGGTAATTGTGGATTGAATCATGTCCCCCACAAAAGGTGAGTTCGGGTCTTAACCCTGGTCCTGTGGGTGTAAGCCCATTGTACGTGGGACCTTTTGATGAGGTCTTTTCTTGTTAAGGTGTGGCCAGCTGAATCAGGCTGGGCCTCAATCCAATATGGCAGAAGTCCTTATATGCAAAGGAAATTGGACAGAGAAGCAGCAGCCATGGGGAGCAAAAAGAAGGTGAAGTCAATAAAACCTGGAAGAGAAAGAGGAAGATGCTGCCATGTGTGGAAAATCTAAGGTCCAAGAAAAAGCCAATGACCAAGGTCACCTAGAGGCAGTCCCAGAATACCACAGTTGTTAAGGCAAAAGCCTCCTCTTGCTCATGCCTCGATTTGGGGCTTCTCCTGGCTTCAAAGCCATGAGCCAATAAATTCCCATTGTTTAAGGCACCTGTGGTGGTAAGAGGCTGTATGTACTCCAGAAAAACGTGTTCTTAAATTTAATCCATTCCAGTTCTGAACTCATTGTAAGTAGGACCTCTTGGTGAGGATACATCAGTTAAGGTGTGGCCCACCTCAATCAGGATGGGTCTTATCCTGTTACTAGAGTTCTTTATAAGAGAATGAAGTTCAGAGAGAGAGAAAGTCAAAGGAAGCAAGGACCACATTAGAGGAACCCAGATGAGAAGGGAGAGACCAGGAGATACCGCCATGTGCCTTGCCAAGTGACACAGGAGCCAAGGAAGTGGGCAGCCAGCACAGAACACCACAGCCTTCAGGAAGAAAGCACCGCCTTGAGGATGCCCTGATTTGGACTGTCTTGTAACCTAAAAACCAAAAGCTAATAAATGACCATCGCTTAAACCAACCCATTTTATGGTACTTGCTTAAGCAGCCTAGGAAACTAAAATACCAACCCATTGCATGATATTCCTTTTAGCAGATAGGAAACTAGGACAGTACTGATAAAGTACATTAACATATCCACAGTGTTAAAATTAACAGAAAATATTTTTAGGTAATGTCTAAAATTTGTAGCTATTAAAGGAATTCTTGTAAGAACATATATTCAACCCAATTCTTCCCATAATATTTTATATTCTATTATTGGCATAGCCATCAACCCGGTTGCCTAGACTTAAACCAGAATGTTGCTTTTATTATTCTGGGTCCAGATCAATCCATGAACTAGTACTGTTATCTCTCTTCAAAATATCTTCTAAATTCCTTGATTTTTATGACCTTCACTTTTATTTCTCTGGTCAAATCAAAAGCTATTTCTTATCTGGCTACTGCAAAAGCCCTGGTTAAACAAAATTTTATATTGCCCACACAATCTATAAAATAAATTTGAGACTATATCATTGGTAAATCATATACATTTATTATCTACCAATAAGTTTTATAAATTATGAATCATATGAATTTCTGCAGATAGACTGTTTTAGAGAAAACAGAATAGTCTATGGCCAAACAATGTTCCTATGGAAAAGAATTAGATAAACCAGATAAAATTAAAAATCACTTCTTTAAAAATATCAGAGCCACAGAAGCAGCAATGACTGTAAGTCTAACATTTTGGAAAAAGTGAACCACAGATTATAGTGGACATTTTTCAGCCATTTCCCCCTTTGGGACATTTTACCATACTTGGCACTTAAAAAAGGTTTGGTCTGATGAACACATGCACATGATGAAACTCTCCAAGAAAAGAACCACCTGAAGGGATCAAAGATAGCAGTGGCCACCTCACACACAGCACTGAGTGCAGCGCCCACTACCACCTCCCAGGGTAGCGAAGCCTCTTGATTCAGAGGTTGCACCTAAATAGTGGAGAACAATTACCAATAGACTGCAAACTGACGTTCTACCTAACAAATCTTAAAAAAAGGACCAAAAGGATCAAAGTGTATTTGAGTAATTTATCTGCATCCCAGAAAAGAGCTCAAGAATATTTTATAGGAATGGAAAAAAATATCCAACACCAAAGTCAATTATAGTACTTGAAGCCTGTATAATTTATTGAGTATGTTAGCAATGTTCAAGTGTCCTCTGTAGCTGATAATACGTGTCTGTAATAAATAGGACTCCACAACTGTGGGTTGTAGGAAACAGGGAGGACACACAGAAAGAGAGCCAAAGAGAATAATTCAAAACCACTACCTCACCATTTCCTTGATGAGGATGACCTGGCCACTGATATCTGAATCAAACTTTCCATTCTTTGTGGTATTTTCAATATAAACACCACAATGAAATGAATATGGTTTTTATTAAAGTGGGTGGGACATAGTCATTCTCAACAAATCCTTGTGTAATTTTTGCAATTACCCAAGACAAAGAATTTCTCTTATGTATTAGTGCATTAATCAGATAATATATTTTCCTTTAAATTCCGATAGATGTCTGGCCCCCTGAAAATTATGGGGCTGCTGTGAGGAATAAGCCAATCGTGGTACCTATTCTCATAGAGCCTGAAATTTAGTGGAGAAGTCTGGCATTAGCATAGAATCACAGATATTCGATTGAATATTTTATGAAGAGAGTTAAGAGGCTGATGAGACACAATATTCAGACAGGCAGACATGGAGCTCCAGTGGGTAGCAGCACAGCAGCCCTCCTGAGGACATCATCCTGACCAGAAATATTTATCTGTGTATGTTACAGGCAACAAATTCAGTCTCCATGGCCTAAACCAGGGGTGGGTGAGCTTTTAAGGAAAACAGCTCAGCAGCTGTCTTTGCCTGGCATTATTATCCTTACAACTGTCCAACAAAAAAAAGACTTATATTGGTATATGGCCATGAGATGTGATTCTGTATTTTATACACTGAAACACCCACTTGAGAAGAAGCAGTTCTTGAGCTGAGTTTTTTCACACCAAGGATATCAACAATAACTTGTTAATTCCCTGCTATAGAAACTAGAACCATGCCTGGGAAGAATGTTACCCTCATTTGGTCCTGTTTACATTTTAATGAAATAAAACCTATGTCACAATAGTTGTCTGTTAGAGTTTATTTTTTTAATGCATTTAAAGAAAAATAAAATGGGATGAGATGTGAGCATTCTAAAATGCCTGTTATATTTATAAAGGAGCAAAATGTAGTGAGGCTGGTGTGAGAAGAGGTTAGCATGTCCCATTCCACTTCTGAGTGCGGATGCTGCTCTCTGGTCGTTTCCAAAAGATGTGCTCCCCTCTTGATTGTGTTCTCTATTTACTTGGTGTGTCATTTTCTGGTACAGAAGCTTGTTGCCACAGTCACTGACTCTTTCACTGGTTTTCAGCTGTCTTTGGATACCCTGATATAGACCCCAGTACTCTGCCATATTTTGGGTCAATCTCTCTGCTGAAAGCCTCCAAGTGCTGATTAGCTGCTCTGTCCATTGCAGTATGGAGGACCCCATCACAAGCCCACCATAAGCTGGCAGGACAAAGCAACCTGGAAGACACCTCCTTATAGAATACTGACTTAAGGTAAATGAGATAAACTTTCATGAAGAGATAGAATCTAGGTGGTAATAAAAGCTAGTTGTGTGGCAGTGCTAAATGCAAGTCACAAAAATTACTATAATTTCATTTCAAGTTCTAGTATCAGAAAAGCAAATTTATTAGTCAGCAAAAGGGGTGCTGATGCAAAATACCAGAAATTGGTTGGTTTTTATAAAGGATATTCATTTAGGGTAGGAGCTTGCAGTTACCAGGCCATAAAGCGTAAGTTATTTCCCTCCCCAAAGTCTATTTCCATGTGTTGGAGCAAGATGGCTGCTGACTGCTGCAATGGTTCAGGCTTCCTAGGTTCCTCTCTTACAGGGTCTTGCTGCTCTCCAGGTTCAAGGTTCCTTTCTACCCAGGGCTTGCTTCTTTCTGGCTCAGGGTTCCTCTCTTCCTGGGACTGGCTTCTCTTTCCTCTGTGAGCTTACTTCCCTGGGCTCCAGCTTAAAGCTGCAGCATCAAATTCCAACATCAAAACCCCTCAACTCTGTCTTTTGTCATGTCTTTTATCTGTGAGTCCCCACCCACAAAGGGGCATAGACTCAACATCCTAATGACATGACCCAATCAAAGCCCTAATCATAACTTAATCATGCCCAGGTACAGACCAGATTATACACACAATCCAATATCTATTTTTGGAATTCATAAACATATCAAACTGCTACAGCAAGTAAACCATTCCCTCTAAAGAAATGTGGCTGAGAGTTACTAACAGAGGCAAGAGAATATTTTTAAAATAAATTTTCTGAGGTAATGTTAGTGAAAAATGGCAAGTTAAAATTTTTTGTTTTTAATGCTGAAATTTTGCCTTAATGACAACATGTAAACTTGCTTGGGAGCTTAAGTCAAAGAATAAATGTAATTAACAAAGGCCTAAATTCTGAAAAATACCCATGTCAGCAGCTTCAGCCACTCTTGGAGGAGGAATAACCCAAAAATGATAGCAAATATATACATATTGTAAAAATAAAATCAGTGCAAACACCCAAATTAGAATCAAAGGATTCATCTTCTTGATTGAACTGAAAAATGTGGTTGGTCCTATTTGTCAATTCTTTTCATAATAATTCATGTGTGAAACTCAACTGCATTAACATGTATGTATATACGGTAGATGAGTTACTCCCTAATAGGCTTCATAAATGCAGGTCTTCTTTGATTTGGGTGACGTAATCAGAACAACAAGGCCAGTGGGGTCACATCCAAGTGCTTGTGCTCGGTTAATTCCTAGCACCTCTGAGCAGCTGCACCCAATCCGCGGACAACACTCTTGGTTTCACACAGGGCACAGCCAAGCCTCTGTGTTTTCGGCAGCACAACTCTTCTCCGTGTTGAGCTGAACGCTCCTTTTTGTGAGTGCATCCACAGTGAAAACTCTCCACATCCTTTACCACAGGCTTCACTGCACAGGAAGAATACTTAATTCATAAAGAAATGGACCACTTTTTGATCCTCATCTCCAGTAAGAACACGGTGTTGTATTTCTAGAAATTTAACAGCAGACAAAGGAAATAAGTTACCCACATGCTAAGAAACATGATGCTGTTTGGCCCATCTTCCTTATGGCCAGTGAAAATAGCTACTCCCTTTCTGGCCTGGTCATAACTTGTCACACATAGTGCCCTAATGTCAACTTTCTATGTCTATCTAAACAGCTTTTGCCCCCACCATGTAAAAATTTGGAAAAGTTGATGTTGGAATAGCCACCTAAGAGTGACTAATAGAATTAGCTGAAATTACTGATATCATCTATTCCAGATTACTTCCCCATTCTCAGCAGAATATTTACTTTTATCTTATAAAGTTTTCAGGTTAATCTATACAAATTCATTATCAATTCTGCAATGGTATTGGAGAAAAATTCCTTGACATATGGCCAATGGTACTGCACAGTGTTATAAATATGTAAAGAGAAAACATAAAATGTTAGAAAGGGCATTTGTCACTATTACATAGCATAGGGGAAGATACATCTTTATAGACAAATAGATTGGGAATTACAGGAATGAAGGGTCCCTAATTGTGCCTAACATTATCAGAGAGTAAATTATTGAGGAGAAAACACTCAACAGTTTTAGAAACACACAATTTCATGTTTTATTTTCACATAAAGTTGGCAGATTTCCAGATTCTAGGGTGAATTTTTTCTGTTTGTTTTAAATTCAGAGCACAGTGCAAACTCCCTCAGGATGAGGCTACACTTCAGACTGAGCAGAGCCAATTAATTTTGTAATGTCAGAATTCTGAACTGAGTCATTTGTGAAAGGTTCGGTCAAATCTACATGAACCAATTAACAGGGGGACTGGCAGTCACCAAGATGTCAGGGTTCTTCCTCCCTCACAGACACTTTGGAATGATGCCTGCGGTTGGCAGTCCTGGGCTGGAGTCACTGGTTTAAAGGAGAGCTATTTGAGCACTGCACCCCCTGCCTCCCTCACTTCTGCTAAGGCAGCCCCGTGAGCAGTGCTCGGGAGCCCAGAGCGGGCACTCATCTGCCATCCTTCTTCCCACAAGATGTGAAACCTTTGCAAGTTACTTAACCTTTTTTACCCCCGTTTCCTCACATGTACAATGTAGCTCATCAGAGTACCTATCTTTGGGGTTTCTTTCCAGATCAAATGAAGCAAGACTTCCAAAGTACTTAATAAGGTAACTGGTCCATGTAAGTAGTCAATAATTACTGTATTACACATGGGTTTCTGAAAAGAAATGCCATCCATCACCCACCTAAATTCCCAAACGTGCTTTACTATCCATATTTTAATTGTAAGCTAAGATTTATTCAGCAAAAACATGATGGTCAGCCATTAAGAACTTCGAATGGGTCAGATGTTTCATAAATGTTGGTCTTACACTTTCAATAAGCCTAGAAAATAGGTATTTTTATGACCATTTTGCAGATCTAAAGAATGAATTAAATGAGTGCTTCTTCCAGGGCACGCAGTACTAAATGCCATTGTCTCTGACTGAATCATTTTACAAATTATTATATCTTGTATTGGATATACACTTTCTCACAATAATCCTATCTTTTATGGTTAAACGATACACACACACATGCACACCAATTTGTTGCTTTACTTTGGAAAATCCCATCTTTAACAAATTTATTTCTTTATTTAACTAATGTTTACATTGTGCTCAATAGGCCCCAGACTGCAGTATAACCATTTTATATGTTAACCCACTTAGTCCTTATATTGACCCAAAACAAAGGTACTTCTATTTGTCTTTTTTATAGAGGGTGACATCTGGCACAGAAAGGTTAAAAAATTTCCTCCGCAGGTGATGAGGAGGCAGCAGATCCAGGAAGTCTCTCTCCAAATGCTCACTGTTGAAAATTTCTGCTAAAGGGCCTCTTAGAGATAAAACCTTTCCATTGGAAGTTATGGCATTTTACCAGAGTTTTAGCACAATTTTTCAGCACACATTCTTTGTTCTTTGTGTCCTGTCCACCTTCTATTAACATGCATGGCAGATGGGGAGTCCATGTCATTATCAGCTGCTGTCAGTCACTGCTCCTCAGGATTGTGTTGTCCAGTGTAGCTCATGGCCACTTAACATGAAGCTGAAGTGAAAGCTAAGAATTTTTTTTCTTCACTATTTTAAATTTTGTGGGCTAAACAGCTGCTACCAGGTAAGAAGGAAAAACATCATCATATCTATAGAGTTTTGTAAGAAGTCACTTGATTAAAACCATCATGAATATGCCAAGTGAGTTCAAACTCTTTCCCAGTATTCAATATGCACGATTGATGAATGATTGGCTAACCCTATGAGGAAGAGGATTAGGGTATGCATGACGTATTGCCACCACAGCGCTACTGAGCAGTAAAATGAGTAAAAATACCATGAAACTAGACAGAAAAGGCATTTGCATGATTCCATGGAACTCTTTCCCCTACTTTTTATTTTATTTTATTTTTTTTAAGATTTATTTATTTATTTAACTTCCCCCTCCCCTGGTTGTCAGTTCTCTGTGTCTATTTGCTGCGTCTTGTTTCTTTGTCCGCTTCTGTTGTCGTCGTGAGCGGCACGGGAAGTGTGGGCGGCGCCATTCCTGGGCAGGCTGCTCTTTCTTTTCACGCTGGGCGGCTTTCCTCACGGGCGCACTTCTTGCGCGTGGGGCTCCCCCACGCGGGGGACACCCTTGCGTGGCACGACACTCCTTGCGCGCATCAGCACTGCGCATGGCCAGCTCCACACGGGTCAAGGAGGCCCGGGGTTTGAACTGCGGACCTCCCATATGGTAGACGGATGCCCTAACCACTGGGCCAAAGTCCGTTTCCCTACTTTTTATTTTCTAATTCTTCCAGTTCCAAGGGAAAGAATAAAACCCTTTGGTTATTGTGGGGAATGTACAATACTTTTTGTTAAAGGTTATACAGTTCTCAGATTGATTCAGCGTTGGGTGGATATTAACTGCCAAGTGCAGATTTTGATAAAAGCCTCTAGGGAGGAAATGTACTGATCGGATTTCTCTTCTTCTTTCTAGCTCTCAATGCAGTCTTTGCTGGGCAGACTTTCCAGTTGTCAACAGGCCCCTATAAACCTGCAAAGTGCCAGCTGAGTAATGCTGTGTATTTAGGCTATTTTAAGGAAGGCATACAAGGTGCAAAATGCCATAGAGTATGGTCAGGTAAATCCAGGGCAGCTAGAGACTCAGCTTTTTAACATAAGCCCTTTAAAGGGAGGATTCCCCAATACAGAAACTTCAGACACTTATTTACCCTAAGAAATTTGTTGTACTATCATAATTATGAAGAATTGGAAGAAGTATATGGTTTGATAAGCTTCGATATTAGAAGTCCCTTTTTACATCATTACCTCCCATTCTTCTGATTCTTCCTAATCTATTAAATAGCACAGCATTTTCACATTTCCAGAGTTCTCCACAACCCATCTGTTCTTTCCTTACCAAAATATGGAAGCATAAATTCTTTCTTTGTTAACTTTTGCATAAAATTTGCTTCTTTTATTTTGTCTCTGAGGACCAATATGCATTTCATGTCAGCTGCCAAATGTTCAAAGATCCTCTGAAAGTGGGTGACATTTAGCAAATAGTAGTTACATTTTCGAAGCCCTGTTCTGCTTCATTTAAAAATAAAAAATACACTAGAATCAGACTAAGCCATTATATTTTGCCAAATCCCCTTTACACTTTAACATGCAAAGAAAAGAATGTATCTTTTGGTAACTTTGATATGAAAATGAAACAAAAGAAAGGGAGTTTCAGGGAACACTAAAGCAAACAAAATGAGCTCTAGAGGTTTGAGGGGTAAGATGATTGGATTCCAGGGGTTACATTAAATAGGCAAATGATTTCCCATGTAATTGGCTGGAATGTCAATATAGAAACAACTGCTATTTTTATTCCACTCATGTGCATTTGTGATTCCTTAGAAAACATTGAATTTGCTATTCAATGGAGATCAAAGACTGAATTTGGACATGGCTAATTCATGTAATTAATTTCAGAAACATGAATTGTATGGATTGTACACTTGCAGTATTTATACCTATAATCCTCATTATGTGAATAAGTTAGTGCTTAGTCTATTTAGAAGCATATCCTAATTTGCCTGGTATATTTGTTTGATCCCCACGATGATGCACTTGTACAGAGTTTTACTGAAATATTCAGAATTATGAATTTTGGGGTCACTGGGATATTTTTCTAGTCCTGTGATTTCTTCCTGCTATTAAACTGAAAATTTTAAATCTTCCTTCATCTCCTTAATCACTGAAAGATTTTGAGTTCCCCAGAGAGGTTTATCTGCTTTCAAGGGGCTCTGTATTCTATATAATTTGTAGTTACAAAATTCCTACATTTCACCAGCTTGTCCCATCAATGGAGAAACTAATTTCTAACTTAATGGAAGGATTTGTAATGGCTTAAGTATTTCATGAGGCTAAAAATTTAGAACAAACCGATTTTAAATCTCAGTTCAGGATAAAGATGGTTATGACCCAGGAATTATTTATAAAACCATATACAATTTTAAAAGACACAATTTAAAAAAGCTCAAAAACAGACCTTTTCTTTTCAGTTTCCTTGCTGGTGCTGGGAGGAACAGTCTTCCCATCATATTCATTTTCTTCCATGGTTTCTGCACTCAGAGACTGGTGCTTCAGGGAGAACCCATATCTTATTGAATTCACATGATAAATAGGCACTCAATTTTAGTGTGAATTTATCCCATGTTAATGTGCAATTGGTCCATGGAATTTATAACTAATTCTAGCTTTTACACTCTTGTTTTCTTAGCTCAACTTTGGCTAAATTGTCAGAGGCACTTGTAAACATATCTATGCTTTTACAGCATGATAAGATGCCATGGGGAATGCTATGTCAAACATAACTATTTCTGACCAGAAAAATATCTTCATACTTACCAATATACCTAGATTGTTTGGAATTATAACTTTGAATTCCTTTAAGGTAGTAACTTAGAGACTATTGATAATTACTCCCTAGAGAAACCTGAAAACCTCACTTGAATATATGTAACTAATTTCCACTTGGACAGTGATTAAACATGGCATGTATAAATAAAGATTTGATAAAAACAAATTGTAATAGCAGGACATGCTTTAACTCTTTATGTTCTGTCATAGCACATATTATCAAATGATATTGACTTCAGGAAATCCAGATGAGAGGACAGGAGTTCTCCTAGATATGTTCTAGGGAACTATGTTGAAGTATCACAGTTTACTTATATATGTATGTGGAAAGACTATACATTACTTGAGTAGGAAAAACTGTTTTTATTTTCCTCTTAGCAAATGCTAGTTTTGAGGTAAGGTAAACACAATCAAATAAATAAAACCCTCCACTTTACCCGTAAAAGGATGATATGATAGTTGGACACAGTAGTCTTACAATGGCAAATCTCATTCATTACTCCATGGTGACGCGTTGTGAGGCCAGTTGTGATTTACTGAAGATCTCTTTGAATCTTCGCTCTGTCACTTCCCAGCTGAGTAACCTTAGCCACATCTTTTAAGGTCATGTGTCTGTCCTCTGGAAACTGGAGATCAAAAGGTTTAATAGGTTTGTGAGAATTTTAAAAAGTAAATAGTACGTGAAAGCAGTTGGAATATATACTCACTAAAGTTTGGTTGAATCAACAAATATCAGGCTAGGATTTTTTTCTTCCTCTTTTTGTCTTACTCCAGGATCTAGCAATTTAAAGTCTGGATTTATGAAATACAAACAAACAACTAGTTTCCTTTGACACAAGGAACAAAATAAGAAAGAATAATAAACTTTATTAAAAGCATCTTTTTTTATTTACAGCAAATTTTATGTAACTTTAAATCTAAAGTTAACAACTATGTGTAGCAGAAAAGAATAAAATTGTAATGAGAATTACAGTGGGTTTATAAGCAAATGCCATGCACTGTAAACATACAGACATGGAAGGGGATCAAGTCTATACCAGCAGAACTGGTGAAGGCTTCATATGGGAGGCCACGTTTGTGCTGGGATTGAAGTATGAATAGATTTGGAACCATCAACTGAGATAAGAGAATTCCACACATTTGGAGAAGCATGAGCAATGCCATGTAAGTGCAGAGTGGGCTCGTCAGGGTCAGAAAGGTGGAATAAAGGAGAAAGCAAGGATTGATGGGGTAGGATGTCAAACAGCACCAGTAACAAAGTAAATAAGATGCCAACATTTGTGTCCATCCGTATGGCATATATTCACAAAAAATTTAAGACTTCCCCTTAGTTAATCCAGCGAATCACTGTTGTTGATAACACAATTATAACAGCTCTGAGTCACAACCTTATCACTTGTTCATGTAGTGTAATACATTAAAAAGTTTAATGCCTGCCATTATCAATCCCAGGGAATATATAAATACATAATAAATAATTTAGTTTTAAGACATCTGGTAGGATTCAACTCTGATCCCTCATTTACTGTATGTGAATAAATGATCTGAAAATTTAACAAGCTTATGCCAATGCAGATATTGAATGGCATCCCATTTTTGTAGTCAGATAATGATTGGAAAGAACTTAAAAAGAATTTATTGGGAAATAGCACATTCTCTAATTAGGATTTTAACAACATCATTGAAACCAATGTAATATAAAAATAAATTACACTTGCTTGAGAATATGCACTTTGTATTCACCTCCGCCCAAGCAAAACTCAAAATATGCTGACTTTTTCACTATTGAAAAATGGTGATCTTTTTTAAAATTCTGGAAGCAGGGAACATCAAAGTAACAGAAAACCACCTAGTTCTAGAGAAGCTATATACTTGCTTTTAGTGGCTTCAATTACAAAAATTAATGTTCATTTAGGTAGAACACTTTATGTGGAGTTTTGTTTACAGGCAAATACCCCGAAGTTTTCTCAGGTGTCTGTGTTTCTGTAACATTGAACTGGTCAAGGTTTCTCAACCCACTAGTCATGGACCTAACTAGTCACCTCCAATCTCTGTCCCTAGGCTGATCCCAAGGTCACGTAGCCTTTCTTCTGTGTTGAGACAAGAGCTCTAGGTGACCCTTCCTGATACTGTCGGAAACAGGTTGCCTACCAAGACGAACTATGAGAGCAAGTAAGATATTGAAGGAAAGGGTTTGTTTAAATTTTCTTCTGTTGTTGCTGTTTGTTTCACATTTCTTTTTATCCCTTCCTTGGAGCTCACTAATATATGAATATTCTTCTTTGGGGCTCTCAAGATTAATACAAAATATACTACTTCTTAATTAAATACATGCAAATGAGATTTTGAAATAGACAATAAAAAATTTCAATGAGTAGACTCATCAGTTAATGATTCTCAGTATTATCCTTAGACTGCAATCGTGATTAAAATGTGCTTATTTTATTGCTATAGTTGTCTGTTCATTTCATGGTTTTGATAACTTGTTTTATTTTTCTTCTGGCTGGCTGAATATTCTTAATAAGTTGTACAAATATGCACACATATCTGAGTTCATATACTAAAACTATATTTTGCAAATGCACATGGAAATCTATAAAAATCCACATATGTCTTAGAGCATATATAAGATTTTTAAGTTATAGGTTTATTTTATATTATTTATATTATGATTGTATGTTTATATATATTCTTACAGGAAATTTTAATGTATGATACAAGTATTTTCATCCCAGTATTAATGAGAAAAGTAATAAACATTTCTATTCATGAAAACATTTAAAAGAGAAGCAATCTTACCAGAGAGATGAAAGATTTGACAGTAGTTTTGGTGGATTGAATTGTCTACACCAATTAGATAAGTTCTTGAACTTGGTCTGCTTTCCTATCAGTTTGAACTCATTATAAAAAGGATCTCTTCAAGAAGTTATTCCTAGTTAGGTTGTAGACAAGTTGAATGAGATAGAGTCTTATTTTTATTTTTTTAATTTTTAAATGAAATTTTATTGAAGGATATCATTCATATAAGAACATACATAAACGATAATATATATTAAAAATTGTGAACTTACAAATAAAACACACATATCATCCTACAAGGCTCCCATACAGCTACCCACCTCCAATACCTGGCATTGTTGTGAAACATTTGTTACAAACTATGAAAGAGAGTGTAAATGGTAATGTAAACTGTAATCCATCGTTAGTAGCAATGCTTCAACTTGTATTCATCAATTGTAATGGGTGTACTACACTAATGAGGGATGTTGTTGATGTGGGAAATTATGGGAGGGGGAGAGAGTGGAGCATATGGGAATCCCTTATATTTTTTATACAACATTTATGTAATGTTTAAATGTACTTTAAAATTTTTTTAAGTAAAAATAATACTACTAGCTGTAGCCCATATCTTATATTTGGTGTATTATCTACCTGCCCACCCAATTATTAACACCTTGTATTAATATTATATATTTGCTATCATTCATGAGAGAACATTCTCATATTTGTTCTGTTAACCACAGTCCATCATCCACCACAGGATTCACATATAGTCCCGTGCTTTGTACAACCCATTCAAAGTGTACACTCAGTGATTCACATTTTCCTCACAGAGTTGTGCTGTCATCACCTCAGTCAATTTTAGAACATTTTCATTACTCCAAAAGGAAAAATCCCATACCCTTATGCCCCCTATTGTTCCTTCAAAATGAAATATCTTCTCACTGTTAAATATAATTCATAAGCTGCATTAGTTGTAATTTTCCCCGTGTGTCAGCATAGTCTTAGCACTTTGTGAAAGAAGAGCATTCTTTCATTTATGTTGTTAAGAGGTTTGGTCTTACTCCAGATTACTGGAGTCCTTCATAAGCAGAGGAAATGCAGGTATAGTGAGAAGGCTCTGGGAGGACAGAAGCTGGAAGTCACTGGAAGCTGAGGGAGAGAGAAGAAGCTGTTTTCTTGAGATGGGAAAGCCAAGGAACCCAAGAACCACAGCCATCCAGAGCACTGCAGACCTGAAAGGAGGCAAGCCTTCTTGCTGCTGAAACCAGGAGCCATGTTGCTAAGCTAACACACTGCATGGCATTTCTCATATCAGCCCAAAAAGCTAAGGCAGCAGGCAACATCCAGATAAATGTTCACAAGTTTAGTATGCATCTCAAAAATCTTCATGATGCTAACGAAGGTCCCTGTCTTTAGACTTACTTTCTTATTTTGCTAAAGCACCCATATCCTCTTGGTAAATCCAAGGATTTTAGTAATAGACACATTTCAGTTTCTCTAGAAATATCTCAATTTTCGATGAAAAATCATCATCAGGTTGGTGTCTTTGAGTATTTTTAAATATTCTGTCCATAGCCTTGGAGTGAAGGGAAAGCAGTGAAAAAATGCTGCCTTTTTCTGAATGATTATATCTAGAATTTATCTCCAGTTATTGGTTACTACTTTGATTTTTTTCCATTTTGGGTGGTCTCCATAAACACAAGTCTTCTCACATTCTTTGTCTAGTTCCCAATTTTGAATTTCCATTACCTAACCATGGCTTCCCTCATTTCTGGGTTGTACCACATTGTATATTCTTTCTATACCACAAACTTGGCCTAGCAGCCCTTCAAAAATCATGTCAGGCATTTTTTTTTCCTGTGAAATTTCCTTGTGATATCCAAAGAGTTAAGCATAGCTTTTTTGGGTTGCTTAGTATCTTGCGTGTGGTCCTAAGGTAGAAGACATAGCAAACAGAAAATCTTAAGTGTATTTTGATTTTTAAAGACTGTTTTACAGGGTAAAAGACATATAAAAGCTGCACATATTTAAAGTGTATAATGTGATACATTTTTACATTTTTTCATAAAATCATCTCTACAATCAAGATAGTGAACATAAACATTTTCAGAAGTTTCCCTCTGCTCCTCTGCCCCTTGATAATCTCTTTGTTACCCACTCCACTCACCCATTTATTTACCTTCCAACAATCTCAAGCACCCCAATCTGCTATCTGTCACTATATATTAATTTGCAATTTCTAGAATTTTATATAAATAAAATCATGGAGCACATGCTCTGTTATTGGCTTCTTTCATTGATAATAATTTAGAGATTCATTAGTGGTGTTTTCTCCATCAACAGTTCATTCCTTTTTATTGGTGACCAATTTCAATTAAATGATATACCACAATCTGTTTATCCATTTACTTGCTGATGAATATTTGGGTTCTTTGTATGAACACATGATTACTATTATTTTCTTTATCTTGTGTTATCACTGATGTGCAGAATGGCTAGATCTTAGGGAGATATACATGTCAGTTTTTAAGAAACTGCCAAAAGGTTCCAAAGTAGTTATACCATCTTTAATTCCCACAAGAATTCTATGATCATTCTAGCCCTCCATATCCTCAACGTATTTTCTAATTTCTCTTTTAATTTCTTCTTTGTCCCATAATATGCTATACTGCTTCTTAATATTAGAAAAAATGTTAGCTATTTCTGTTAGGAACATCTCACCTAATTCCATTGTGCTCAGATAATATACTTAGAATAATGTGAATCCTTTCAAATATGTTAAGACTTGTGTTATGACCCAGGATATGTCTGTCTGGTAAATCCTGAGAGTGCACTTGAACCGGATGTGTTTTGTGTTGTTGATGTTGGTTAGTTCAGGTTGATTACTTACGTGGTTTATATCTGCTAATACACATGTCTTCACTCTAAACTTCAGTGCAGGTCCACACAAATCACCTTGCAAGCTGAAGTAGTGCAAAGAGATCTTAAGGGCAAAAGCATGCAATTGTGCCACAACATTTAAAACTTTTTGTCAAAACCTTAAACACTTTCTCACATCAGTTATCACAATCACTCTCCTCATTTATTTCAAGAAGTTTTCCATCACTAACTTCTTCTAGCTGTGTCTCTAGAATCTCTCGAATGGCAGCAAAGTCAGTATTCTCATGGTCAGCTCTTTCTTCTATAACACCTTAGAATCTAGGGCACAGTTCACTGCAGCATCCTTATCTGCCCTAGTAGGTTTACCAGGTATTAAACATTAATCAATTTGTGTCAACTTCTGAATTAATGAACCCAGTCTCTATTGGAAGTAAAATGTTCTTCTTTGGTCTCTTTGTAATTACTGTTTTCTTGCAATATGGCAAATAATTTGATACTTCTCTACGAATGCTAGCCAAAATTATGATAATCAGTACAAAAAAGTAACTGCATTCCACTTCAACCATAAAAGGCTTTCCTACCCTCCAGTAATTTAAATTGAAATATGTTGAAATGACATTTCCTTTTTATTTAATATCTGTCATGCTTTTCAATAAGTTTCATACTATATCTTCATGCAGGTCAAAGTTTAGTTCTATCTTTGCTTAATATTGCCATTTTCAAAGTCACGTTCTTCTTCCTGCATAATCAACTTTTGATTCTTTGTTGTTCTTACATCTTTGCCAACTCCCACTTTACCTATTTATTTTTGTAAACTGTCAAATGTGTTTCACTGGGCGATAAGGAAGCAATACATGTACATTCTTTGCTGTCAGTGTAGGAACTGAAAACATAGGAACCATGACATGTCACTGACAGACTTTGAAAGAAGTGATGTGACTTGTCACAGGTCATGATGGGTCTCTGTTATCCATATAGTGATTTGTGAACTCAAGAGTTAGTATTAGTAAAATTTGAGTTTACTAAATAACTCACAGTTAAAAAGCCATAGTAACTTAACTGAACTGAGTTGTTGAAGAACTCATCATTTCGCTAAACCATGGAACCTGAAATATTTGTGTATTGAAAGTGTGCAATGTGAAGACTGTCTATATTTCCTGATAAATCTCCTACTTGTATTATCAATTAGTGAGATAAGGATATTGAAATCTCTCACTATAATTGAGGAATTGTGTAAATCTCCTTTATATCCTCTCTGTTTTTGCTTCATGTATTTTAAACTTCTATTATTAGATTTAGAAATATTTAGAATTGTTATTTCTTCTGGATAAATTGATACCTTTGTCCTTTTGTCATTATAAATTTACCATTTTACATCTTGTAATAGATTTTGCTCTCTAGTCTACGTAATCTGGTATGTATTAAACCACTTCTGTGTTCTGTTGTTGAATGCTATCATGGTGTGATAATTGTATGCAATGAAACAACTTAGGTGTTGTTAAGGTATTTTGTAGATGTAGTTAACATCTAAAATCAGTTGACTTTAAATAAAGGTGATTCAATAACGTGGGTAGTCTCATTTAATAAGTTGAAAGGCTTAATTAAGAGCAAAACTCAGGTTTTACAAAGATTGTCTTGAGACTGCAACATAAAATCTTGCTTAAGTTTCCATCCAGCTGGCCTGCCATACAAATGTTAAAAGTTCAATCCTCACTTGTATGAGCCAATTATTTAAAATAAACCTATGTGTCCCTACATAAGTCTCTATATCTATTTATCTTTTTATTTCTCTCTCTCTCCATATCTATATATGATTAGTTCTCTTTCTCTGGAGCACCCTGATTCAGGGGGTGTATATTTTTCAATTATTTTTCTTTTAGTATTTATGCTGTTTTTGTATTTAATGAGTTTTTCCTGTATGCAACATATTTTTGGGTTTTCCAATTTTTATCTATCTTAAGAATCCTTGCCTTTTAATTGGGATGTCTAGACAATTTATATTTAGTGTTATTATTGATATGTAAGATTTAAAATATAATATTCTATTTGTTTTCTATTTTTCCTATCTGTTAGTTTTGTATCTTTCTCTGTCTTTACATTAATTTTGATTCACTTTATCATCTCTTTGTGGCCCTTTGTTTTGTGGATTAATGGCAGTTTTAGGTTTATGATATACATGTTTTACTTATCACAATCTACATTCAAGAGATAGTACATAATTAAATGTTCACTTAAAATAGTATACTTTTATTCCATTTCCTCTCCTCCCAGCTATTTTGTCATTGTTTTCAACTATTTTATTTTCAATCTGTATTATAAATGCCACACTCCACTTATTTAATATTTATTTAAAAGGTGAATTGTCTTGAAGAGATTTTAATAATATGAAAGATATTTTACCTTTACCTATGAATTTATCATTTCTGGCCTTCTTCTTTCCTTTTCATAATCTCTTTTTCATCTGGTATCATTTTCTTTCGGTGTGAGGGACACCTTTTAATTTTTTATATAGTATAAGTGTGCTGAGAAAAAATTCTACATACCTGGCATTCATTAAATACTCAGTGCAATCAATATTTATTTTTATCTATTACTATCTTAATTTGCTTTTTCTGAATATTTATTTATTTGATTTTCAATTTCTATTCTTTAAAATTTCTAGTTTTATTACCAATTTTAACATTTTTCTTATTAACAGCAACTCATTTTCCTTACTTATGACATATTGCTATATTTTCCCCATCATTAATATAGAAGGGATATCTCATTTCAACTATTCTACAGTATTAGATGCTATCTTATCATGTTTCCTGTCTTTAGAATGTTAGCTGTGATAATTCAGTTTACAAAAAAAAACTAAAGTTGACCACTTTAATGCTGAAGGAAAAATGTTTTATATGTTTGACTATTGAATTAATCCATTAATTTGCTTATCACTATCTACCACATTGCAGAGTAAGAAAGATTTTAGATAACTGCCTGGATATCATTCACATTTTTTAACCCTGCCACTATTGTAGGAGATTTAACAACACCAGAATATCTAAATTAAAGTAAATAATGACAAATAAATGGATGCTGATTTGGATTTCTTGGTAGATAATTGCTTTTAGTGGAGTGAATTAAGGAATTAATGCTGGTTTTCATCAGAGAGCAAGTATCTTTGAGAGTCATTATGTATACTTGAGTCTGTTAAATTTTCATCTCAAAAATAAAAAGATGTGATGTCTATATCAAGAAGCTGAAATGTGGTGAAATAAAGAATGCAGATTAATGACTCTAAATCATGTTTATTCTACTATTGTTAGTCATTTATTTATCAATTCATTCAAATAATTGCTTATTAAATATATTCTAAATGCCTGGCAATGTGCTGGGATACTGTCATTTGAAATGCAATTTTCTCTTCACTTGGGTTTATGATTTCATGATGAGAGGCAGATAGATAAAAGTCTGCAAAGTGTTAATGGTTCAGTTTTATAATTATTTATTGGATGTATTAGGAGAAAATAAAAAGGAGTGATCACCTACACACCCAGAAAATTATTTCTTATAATATTTTTCAGTTCCAGATTTAATACCTTGTATTAAAGCACAAGTGCTAAACAAAATACCATAAACTAGCCATTCTGTCTATGGCTTATATACCATTGGGGATTCCCTAGGTAATGTAAGTGTAGCCTGTTGAGGCCAAATCTATTTTTACAATAATTCTCATAATAATTTTATTTCATTAAAATACAAAAATAAGTAATAATGACACTTGCCCTTTTCATGGTGCTGACATTTTCTCTGATGTTGCAAAAGCAATGGTGGGTAAAACTGGGGTGCCTTCCAAAGAATCAAGTACCAACTATTACTAGGACTTCTATTCTGCACTGCTACACAATCTTGGAAGAAACAAAAGACAGTCTCACTTAAAAATATCCTTTATAAGGAAGTAAAAATTATTAATATTATTAAATATTGGCCCATGAGTATATATATTTGTATGTTTAAAGCATGCATTCAAACTTATTTTAAAAGTAATGGTATTATTAAGAAAATGTTCAAAGACAAAAATTTGTTTTCACTTGGTTTTGAGTCTTCTCTTGAAATGTTACACAAACTCAGAAGTGAACTACTAATACTTGGGAATCAGCATATTTATTTGCATGTGTTCTTACATTTTTTCCTTTTTTTATAAGAGTAGTTGTAAGTTTGCAGAAAAAGCATACAGAAAATACAGGAATCCCATAAACTACCCTATTATTAACACCTTGCTTTTAGTGTGGTATTTTTGCTGCAAATAATGAAACAGCATTTTTATAATTATACTATTATAATTACATATTATAAATATAATAGGGTTCAGTGTGTTGTACAGTGCTATGGATATTATTTTATATTTATTCTAGTAACATATATACAACTTAAAATGTAAAACCACCTTTATATATACATATCAGTGCTGTTAATTATTTTCACAATGTTTTGCTACAATCACCACCATTCATTACAAAAATTTTTCCAGTCTTCCAAATAGAAACAATGTGGAATGTCAGCATTAAATCTCCGTTTTCCACCACCACCCTGGCTCCTGGTAATCTATATTCTAGCGTCTGACTCTATGAGTTTGTTTATGCTAATTATTTCATATTAGTGAGATAACACAATATTTGTCCTTTTGCGTCTGGTTTATTATACTCAACATATTGTTGCGTTTATCAGGACTTCATTAATATTTGTGGCTGATTAATATCCCATTGTATGTATATATCACACTTTATTCATCATTTGATGAACACTTAAGTTGTTTCCATCCTTTGCAGTTGTGAATAATTCCTCTATGAACATCAGTGTGCAAATACTGGTTTGCATCCCTGCTTTAAGTTCTTTTGGATATATATTTAGAAGTAGGATTGCTGAATCAAATAGTAATTCTGTACTTAAATTTCTGAGGAATTGCCAAACTGTTTCCACAGTAACTGCACCATTTTACATTCCACCAACAATTAATGAACATCCACTATTTCTGCACATCCTCTCCCACACTTGTAAATTTCTACTTTTCTTAATCGTAGCCATTCTAGTGGGTGTGAAATGGCACCTTCTTTTGGTTTTGATTTGAATTGCCTTAATGAATGATGTTAGTCATCTTTTGATATGCTTTTCTCTTGCAGCTTTTACTACATTCTCCTTGTCCTTTGCATTCAACATTATGATCATTATGGAATGGGACATTATGTTTCTTCCAAGCTTATGTTATTTGATGTTCTTTGGGATCCTTGAATGTGTGTATTCCCATTGTTTGCTAAGTTTTAGAAGTTCTCTGTCATGGTTTCTTTGACTATTCCTTTTGTTCTTTCTTCTTCTTCTGGGATACTTACAATGCATGTATTGGTACACTTAATGATGTCCCAGGGATCTCTCAGGCTATTTTTGCTTTTTTTTTCCTTTCTGCTCCTCAGCATGATGCATTTCAGTTGTCTTTCAGTTCACTGTTTCTTTCTTCTGCCAGTTCCAATCTGCTGTTGAAATCATCCTGGTAATTTTTCATTTACCAGGTGTTCAACCAGTAGTTCTGTTCAGTTCCTTTTTAAAGTTTCTATCTCCCTTTTGAGTTTCTCATATTGTTCCTTTAGAGTTTTTCTGATATTCTTTAGTTAGTCTACTGTATTTTACTTCATTTTCATGAACATACTGAGGATTTTTTTTTTTTTACTCTTTGTCTGGTAATTCCACAGGCGGGTCTTCTTTGATATTTTCTGTTTTGATCCTCTTCCTTTGGATGGGCTGACATTTCCTATTTCTTTATATTGTAATCTTTTGTTGTACAATGTACATTTTAATATTTTAAAATGTTAATTCTGAAATTTAGTTCCTAAGCTGTTTCTTGAGTACCTCCTATCTAGTTAGTGATATGAAATATATTTTCTTGAGGGCCAAGAACTAATAAAAACCAAATAAACCAATGTAAAAAAGTCACCTACCACAGTGCTGCAAATTGACTTTGTGATGGCCTGTATTTTCTTTGAACATTCAAGAAGGTCTGCCCAAGGTAAATGCAAGGTGCAGGGTCCTCCCTGTCTTTTTTGGGCCTGGTCTTGTTCTTGGCTTGTTTGTAGTGTCCTTAGGAGATCCCTGTTTACAGGAATTTGAATGCCCCTTCTTTGCCCCAGAAAACAATCCTTTCCCTCCCAGGGATTCACCTCAGGACTTAGGGCAGGTAAGCCTTTGCCCCAGGCTGCCAGACTTAATTGTTTCTTACTCTGCTTTTGTTGTCTAAGCTGCTTTTGCATGGAGAGCAGATGCTGGGAGGAGGGACAAGCTGAAGAGGAGTTTCCCAGGCCAGTCTTTCTCATCTGCAAGGAGACTGGCAACCCATGAAAGGAATGCTGGAGAGCTTCACACTGCCCTATGGAGAGTGTGAGGGAGGGGCCATCACCAGGTGTTCCTCCCATGGTTTAAACGTTGTGTTTTCTTGATTTAACACTTGCCCTGGTAAATGCAGCCCTTTGACTCCTTTCTGTAGTTTTGAAGAAGGCTCTTTAATACTCATTCAGCTCTTGCCTGGGAAGGTTGGAAGA
Source organism: Dasypus novemcinctus (assembly GCF_030445035.2). NCBI lineage: Eukaryota > Metazoa > Chordata > Mammalia > Cingulata > Dasypodidae > Dasypus > Dasypus novemcinctus. The sequence continues at coordinate 51,234,248 of NC_080695.1, read as the reverse complement.
ATGGCTGCCATCAGAATTAGGCACCCCAGTGATCTGGAGTAGCTAATCAAAAGCAGTGATCAGCTATCAGATCGTACACCATTAGATCTTGGGGAACTTGGTCTTTTATCCCACCCTGGCACCAGAAAATTGCACAAAGTGCCAGGGTTGTGTACCTTACTGCTACCTGCCATGAGTCTGAGAGATGGGTGGCAGTAGCCACTGCCTGGAGAGTGCAACTCGCTAGTGTTTAGTGTGATTTCCTGGCATCTTCTTCAGATATTCCCTGGAAGAACAGAATGTTGTTCTAGATTCCAGAGTTTGAAAATAGTTGATTCAGAAAGTTATGCATGTTTAATCATTGTTCTGATGGAGGAACTTCTTCCTGAAACTTCCTACTCTGCCATCTTCCCGCAATCTCACACATTTTAATATTCTGTGTGACAAAATGACAAGCGTATATAGTACACTCCAGATACATACCAGAGTATGATCTGTTGTTCCATGATTTGAGTTGCAAGCTGAGCCTGGTGCTTTTTTCCACCGAACATCATTTTTACTTGAAATTTTGGCTGACAATCTATGCTAATTTGGACCTGGATATATATAGCAGACAAATTTTTTTCAAAATTTGAAGTGTATGCCTATCACTTCAGTGAAGATGACTAAGGGTATGTGTTGAAAATTTGTTGAACTTACATGCAAAATTTACAATTGAGATTTTTATTCACCTCTGCACTCTTGATAGCTTCTCAATGCTTAACCACTTTTCTAATAAGAATGGTGGTGATACTAATAACGGCTATTTTTGGAAATTTTTATAATTGAATGTGTTAACATTTATAGGATCATCAAAACTCAGAAAACCAATATTTTTCAAAATGACCAATGCATAATACTACAAAAGCATTTTGTGTGTAGAAGATCCATTCAAGGGAAGCAGGTATAGCTCAGTGGTTGAGCATCTTCTTCCCATGTACAAGGTCCTAGATGCAATCCCCGGTACTCCTAAAAAATTTGTAGTTGAAGAGCCATTCAAGAGTGAAGTACAGCAATGGATTTGATTGTAACATAGTATGCAAAAATTGATCAATATGTTTTCAGATTTCACAGTGCAACTAATATATGAGACTACCACTTGTCAAATTTTGATGTAATATCAAAGAAGTATACCCCCATTAATTGTAAAGGTTATTAAAATAATTTTCCCTTTTCCAACTTCATTTAATTGTGAGGCCAGAGTTACTTCAATATTTTAAGTCAAAACATTACTATAATAGGCTAAATTCAGAAACAGACATGGGAATCTAATTACCATATATTAAGCCACAGAGTTAAAGAATTTATATAAAATGTAAAACGATGCCACTCTTACCACTTTTTGTTTTAGAAAATGTAATTATTTTTCATCAGAGATACATTATTTATATTAACATCTTTATTCTTTTAAATGAAATAATAAACAATTTAAATTTTCTGTGTGAATATAAAATATGGTAAATAATGTCCAAACAACAGGGCTTTGGAGTCCTCAATATATTTTTAATAGTGTGAAGAGTTTGAGATAATTAAAAAAACAACTGAGACACACTTTTTTGAACAACTGTCCAATCCTCAGAGTAATCTCCAAGTAGGATATAAGATAAAATTCAGCAACATGATAAGGGGTAAATAATTTACTAAATTTACTTCCCTTATAGCCTCCACAGAATATTCTGATACCCCTATATACAAATAGTTCTTAAAAATTTCATGGAGAAATAAAAGAAACTCTTTACCATCCCCATTCTTATTTGAAATAAAGATCTATTCAGGAGTTGCTTATCCTTTAAAAGTATTTTCTATAAAATCCTATGGGCTTATTTTTTTTAATTACCTGACCTATTTGATGTTAGTGGAAAGCAATGGAAAGAAATAGTGAGGTACTGTACATATCCTATAAATCAGAACACTTTAGATGCAAAGATAAACAATGGAAAACCTAATTCAGAGTTTTATTAATACTTTCATACAAGCTTTAGATTACATAAATGTTATATCAGAAATATAGGGGATTTCCATAAGCTCCATCCCTACCCCCCACTCTTCCCCATTAACAACATCTTTGATTAAGTGTTGATTAGTGTGGTACATTTGTTACAATTGATGAACAGTTATTGAAGAAAATCCTGAGTAATTTTTAAAATTGTAGCATTGTAGCATTCTAAGATTTCCCTTCTGTTTATGGATAATAAGTATGTTTAATAATAAGCAAGTTTGTATACATATATATTTATATATACATATGTGAGTGTATATACACAAATATGTATGTGGATGTGTGTATCCAAGAGTGATATATTTCTGCATTGGACTGAAGTATTCCAGTTATTTTATTATTCCTCAGGTTCATAAGCAATTTGTATTAAATAATTTCTGAGGAGCATTAGTCTTGGGTTACCTCTTCTCCTTGTGAGACAAAATCCCGTACAAGTCACTGAGTTATTGAAGATAATGAATACCCCAAAATTGGTAATATTTTAGAGTTTTTGCCAGGAAATATACAAAAGTCAGGAACTTCTCTTTTTATGTTCATGCAAATAAAGTATAAGCTTTTCCAAATTAAAATTACAAAGAAAGGAATAGCTTGGCCAAACAAAACTAATTTGCATCCACCCCCCATTCTCCCTTAATTAAACAGATAGCATGTAAACTTTCTTTAGTTTTATAGGTATTGTTATATCATGACTTCTAGTTGGTAAACATATACTTATTGGCTAGCTACTTTGTTTGGTGGCTAATACTGAGATTAAAGTGCTGAAAAGGAGTCACAGTTTATGCTTTCATAAATGTTTCAGCATTATTGTAATGAAATAGTCCCAAACAGGGAATCATGCACAATTGGCTTATATTTTGTTTTATATACAGTTTTTATATTTTATTTGCAGATAATAGATACTTGCCCTAAGTATGTTTGGAGTTTAAAATTAAGTTTACCTTACTGTGAGAGTCATAAAGAAGGAAAGCCACATAAAATATTAGATGATATGTGAATCTACACTGAAACTAAAAGGTTTATCAGAATCTATTTATACATTGAAAATCAAGTGCTAATTGTGGAATTTTCTTGTGAGTTCAGTGTTTTTGCAATGTTCTCCCTATTCAATAAGCCTTGTTCCCTTTCTGAAAGCTTGCTTCAGATCCATGGTGAGATGACATGTTGTGATAAATATATGACGATGCAATGATATGTCGCCCTTTCCTAACTTCTAATATTAAATACTACTGTAATCTTCAGATTTTTCTATTCATACTTAATCTCAAAGCAGTGCATCTCCTGGCATGTATTCTAATGAATTTAAATTACACTGACTCAGCACTATTCTTGCTATATATTCTTGCATTCAAATTCTCTACATCAAAATTCTTTGTGCATTTCAAAGGTTGGCATGTGATAATTTTTACTAGAAATAAGGAAGTTTAAAACAGAACATTAACTAATTTGAAGGATTAAACAAAAGCAATAAATTTATCCTTACCTAAGTTAATAAAAGGTAATACTGAAATCTGGGTGTGTTTTTTTAATGAGTTCTTTTAGGTATGTACAAATTCAAAATAACAGAATCCCCAATACTTAGGTTATTCCCTTTTGAAGGACCACCTGAATATGGTGTGTGGGGCAGGGGTGGCAGCAGTCTGGACCCATGTCTTTTATCTCAAAGGAGATGGCATGAGGATTCATAATATCCAATTGCACTTTATTTTGTGTCAGAAGGTTTACTCATAATTAAAATTTGAGATAATCGGAAATGGCACAGGTTTATATCCAGGAATTTAAAAATTCATCTACATTGATTTATTTATGAAGTGATACCAGACAAAATTAACTGGTTTATGTTTCTTACTCAGTTTTTTTCAGGAACATGCAAAAAAAATTTTTTTAAGCAAAAAAATAGGAATTACGGTATAGGAGAAATTTTACAAACTAAGCCAGTGCTAAGGAGTTGGGCATTATATAAAAAGGGGATAAATGTAATTCTATAAGACTGAAATATGCAGGTTATTTTATTCACTTAATGCTTTAATGTAAAATCAAATGTTTTAATGTGTCAAACAAAGTGTAATTTAGAAGGTTTAGGTTAGTATGTTGGTGGAGGGAGAAGGAAGCCAAATACCTAACATTCACATTTTTGTGGTTATCAACTGTTGATATCGGTGCCATTGTTTGGCCATTAAAAGCTTAGAAAATGATAATACCAATGGTGATGATGAGGATAATGAACACAATAACACAATAACAATAAAGGCTATGGACACTTTACGAAACTATTTACAAATCTGTCCTCATTTGACAGGTCAAGATTCATATAGCTAGTACTAATTTGCAACTGCTTGGACAGATAATTATAATTACATGACAAAAATTCTCTCTGAGGATTTGAACTGGCAAGGATCAAAAGGGTTTTTAAAAATATGTATCAGTTTGCACTTTCAGTGGGAATAACATAACTTCTGATGTTAAATCCAGGGGTGCTGTCAGGGAGAACTGGTTCCCCGCCACCACCTGTCGTTTGCAAATGGTGAATGCAGATGTTTCTTTTAAAGATCGACATTGATTGAGATGTGCCCTGTAGTCTGACCCAGCCCTGCATTTCAGTTCACACCAGGCTCCAGTCCTAAAAGTGCTTTAGGTATCATACATATCAAGTACCGTCTGGCTCCCTAGTAATTAGGTCACATCCAGTGAATAATAGAGAAGCCATTACTCTCATTAGGCACTTGCTCTCTCAATGGACTAAGTTATTATACTGTGCCAGCCTGAAAAAGCAGGCAAAGGAAATCCAAGTCTTGTGTGGAATTCACTTTACTAATTTAGGTGAAGCTTTTTCTGGAAACTGTCCAGCTTCAGGAAATCAACTGTTCCACATTTTTCCACTTCTCTTCTTCTTTCCCTATGCTCTCATAATTTCTCTTCATGCCCACACTCTGTGAAATTCACCCCTCTTCATTTTTCTCTATACACACTTAATCATTTCATCAGAATACCAAGAATGTACATATCTCAAAGTTTTACCCTTGGATTCCAGCTTTTCTGACACCTGCAATCTGAGTTAACAAAATATAAAGCCAGTGATTTTTTTTTCTGATTAATATACATATAAGTCAAGCATTGGGATATACGCAGACATTCTAGTGGATCAGCTATGTTGCAAAGTAAACTCTGGATTTCATGTCCAGTGAGATTTAGTGTATTTAGAATTTGGACCTGCTGCCCTCTGATTTATACGATTGCTTAGAAACATGGAAGACCAAAATATATATTATATAGTTTAAGATTTTCAGCTCCAAAAGACAATTTTCCTTAGGTCTTTAAATTTTTAGGTCAGCATTAGAAATATAATGCATGACATATGAGTAATTTAAAATTTTCTAGTAGTAATATTTTAAACACAAAAAAAGCAGTGGAGCACAAGCACAAAATGACAGAGTAGGAAGTTTTACAAATCACTCCCTCCTCTAGAAAAGTGAAAGAGCTGGTAGAAGATACTGGACTTAACAAGGTGGTCACCCTGGAACCAGAATGGCCCTTTAGAACAACTTTGCGAGTGCCAGAGGAATTGAGAGGCTGCTGTGTTCAGCCTTTGTAAATGAATGCCTGAGCCGTGGGCCAGGCCTTCTGACTTAGCAACTGCAGAAAGGGCTAGACTGTGGCTGAGCAATGCAGCCTGGGTTCTGGGAATGTCCATGTGGGGCCAGTGTTGGCCAAGGAAACCTCTTCCTCCAAAAGTTGGGATTGAGGTTGAAAACATTCTGGGGAATTGCTGGCGGGCCAGGGTGAAAGCTGGCCTCAGTTTCCACCTTCTGGGCAGCAGGGCATCCACTCTCTCACAGGCATCTGCCTGGATGTAAAGAGCTAGTTACCTTCTTAGCTGTTTCCCCTTCTCTTTGTGGACACTTCCTGGTTTGGCAGATCCCTGAGGACACTGCAGAGACTCTGGTCTAGTTTCAGCCCTCTCGACAGCAAGGTCTTCTGGCCTCACCCCAGCATTCACCAGACGTAAGGCCCCAGTGCACTTCTTGGTTGGCTGGGTTCCTTCTGACTCCTTCTCATGCCTTCTAGTCTCACAGATCCCTGAGGGCCTGGGGCAGGTGCTGGTCTCAGTTCCTCTCAGAAGCTGTGTCTCCTGGCCTTTCACCAGCATCTACAGTGACATACGGAGCCAAAGCCCCTCTTTTTCTTTTACTTTGATTTTCAGTTGGTTGAATTTTTTCTTCTCTGTTTATATTTCTGGATTTGGAGGAGCCCTGAAGGAAAACGAGAGAGGGAAACGGACTTTGGCCCAGTGGTTAGGGCGTCCGTCTACCATATGGGAGGTCCGCGGTTCAAACCCCGGGCCTCCTTGACCCGTGTGGAGCTGGCCATGCGCAGTGCTGATGCGCGCAAGGAGTGCCGTGCCACGCAAGGGTGTCCCCCGCGTGGGGGAGCCCCCACGCGCAAGGAGTGCGCCCGTGAGGAAAGCCGCCCAGCGTGAAAAGAAAGTGCAGCCTGCCCAGGAATGGCGCCACCCACACTTCCTGTGCCGCTGACGACAACAGAAGCGGACAAAGAAACAAAAGCAGACAAAGAAACAAGATGCAGCAAATAGACACCAAGAACAGACAACCAGGGGAGGGGGGGAAATTAAATAAATAAATCTTTAAAAAAAAAAAAAAAAGAAAATGAGAGATGCTGGCCTAGGATTGGGCCTTGAAAGCAGCAGCTTCTGGCCTCCCACAAGCACATAACAAGAAACTTGAGGCGGCATTGCGCTTCATTTTTTTTTTTCATGTTATTTTTTGTGAATGTTTTGTTGCTTGTTAGTATTTTTTAACTCTTTCCTTCTTCTTTCCACTTTTGGCACTTTCTCTCTTTCTTTCTCTCTCTTTTTATCTTCCTCCCTTCCCTCCTTCCTTCCTCCCTCCTTTTCTTTTTATCTTCCTCCCTTCCCTCCTTCCTTCCTCCCTCCCTTCTTTTCTTTTTATCTTCCTCCCTTCCCTCCTTCCTTCCTCCCTCCCTTCTTCTTTTCTTTTTATCTTCCTTCCCTCCTTCCTTTCTCTGCCTCCCCCTCTCTCTCCCCCTCCCCCTCTCTTTCTTTCTTCTTTTTCTTAGTCTGGTGGACTGATAAATGGGAGAACTAGTTTTCCAAAGTGACTACAATGGAAAACTCAGAATGTCCAGAACTCCACAACAACAAAAAAAATGACAAAGCATACAACGAGGCAGGAAAGTATGGCCAGTCACAGGAAAGAAAAAGGATTTTAATGGAAAATATGCCAGAGGAAGAGCAGTATCCAGAATTAAATTAAAGATCTTAGAACTCTAATAAATAGGATCAATGAGCTAAATGGAAACATGAACAAAGAACTAAAGGAACTCAAGAAAACAATATATGAACAAAATGAGAATTCCAATAATGAGACAGAAATTATAAAGAAGAACCAAATGGAAATTCTGTAATAAAAATTTATAATAACAGAAGTGAAAAATTCAATATAGGATTCATGAGCAGAATAGAGGAAGCAGAAGAAATGATCAGTGAACTCAAAGGCAAAACAATCAAATCTGTTCAGGCTAAACAGCAGAAAGAAAAAAGAATGAAGAAAAAAATGAAGAGAGCCTGTGGAATCTGTGGCACACAGTCAAGCACAATAGGCATATCATAAGGAATCCCAGAAGGAGAAGCCAGAGATAAAGGTCCAGAGAAATTATTTGAAGAAATAATGGCAAAAACTTCCCAAATCTGATGAAAGATATAACTATACAAATCCCAGATGCTCAACCAATGCCGTGCAGGATTAACTCCAATAGATCTACACAGAGATACATTATGATCAACCGACAGATGCCAAGGACAAAGACAGAATCTTAAAAACAATGAGAGAAGCCATGTGTCACCTATAAGGGAACTCTAATAAGTTTAACATCTAATTTCTCAAGAGAAACCATGGAGGTGAGAAGGCAGTTAAGGGACATATTTAAGTGCTGCAAGAAAGAAAGAAAAAGACAAAAACAGTAACCCAAGAATAATATACCAAGCAAAGTTGTGCTTCAGAAATAAGAGTGAAATTAAGATATTTCCAGACAAACAGAAATTGAGGGAATTCATCACCACCAGGCTGCCTAAATGGAGCCCTTCATGTTGAACCGAAGTAACACTAGAAAGTATCTCAATGCTGGCTTAAGAAGTAAATATCTCTAGTATAAGTAGCAACATGAATAAATATAAAACCAATATTATATCATTTTTCATTTGTAAAGCTGTGTTTTATTTCTAATAAGGTTTAGCATTCACATGCATAAATAAAGAATAATGTTTATTACTGAGCTCATAATGCATAAAGGTGTAATTTGTGGCAAGAGCAACATAAAATGGAGGGATGGAGGGATGAAGGTACTACGTGTGTGCAGGCTATTGAGGTGAAATTGGAATCAACACAAATAAATTTTAATAGATTTAGTATGCTAAACATAATCCCCAGAATAACCATAAAGAAAATGTCTAAACAAAAGAAAAGATAAGTGACTTGGAATGGCTTTATAGAAGGTCATCCTGAAAAGGAAGGCAGTAATGGGGAAAAGTGGGCACAAAATGTATGACATAATAAAACAATTACTGTGGTAACAGAAGTAAATCTTGCCTTATTAGTAATTTCCTTAAGAGTGAACGGATTAAATTCTCCAATCAAAAGGCAGAGACTGGCAGAATGGATAAATAAACATGACCCAACTGTATGCTGTTTACAAGAGATCCATCTTAGAACCATAGGTACAAATAAGTTTGAAAGTGAAAGGATGGAAGAAATATTTCATGCAAATAGTCATCAAAAAGAGAAGGGGTGGCTATATTAATACCAAGACAAAGTTAAAAATTGTTAAAAGAGATATTATATGACTATAAAAGGTTCACTTCAATAAGAAGTTTTAATAATTATAATAAATATACACCTAACAGTAGAGTGCCAAAATACATGAAGCCAACACTGACAGAATTGAAGAAAGAAATAGACAGTGGTACAATAATATATGAAGATTTCAATGCACTACTTTCAACACTGTGTAGAACACCTAAATGGAAGATCAATAAGGAAGTAGAGGACCTAACAACACTATAAACCAACTATATCTACCCTACATACAGTACACTTCACCCAATAATAATGGAATACTCATTCTTTTCAAGGGCACACAGGTCATTCTCCAGGATAGACCCTGTTCTAGGGCTCAAGAGAAGTCCAAACAAATTTTAAATATTGAAACTATAAAAAAGAAACCTCTCTGACCACAATGCAATAAAATTAGAAATCAATAATAGAAGGAAAACTGCAAAAATTTCAAATATGTGGAAATTAAACCGCACACTCTTAAAATAATCATGGGTTTAAAAAATTTCAAGATTTAGAAAATAAAAAAACAAAAACTCAAAATACCAAAACTTTGGGATGCAATAAAAGCAATACTCAGGGTGAATGTGTGGCTATTAATGTGTGTTTTAAAAAAGACAAAGATCTCAGATTAACAATCTTAATTTACATCTTGAGGAAATAGAAAAACAAGAGCAAAGTAAACAAGTACAGGATCAAAATCCATCACCAGAAAAAAAAATTATAGACTACTTTTCCTTATGAATAGAGATGAAATATCCTTAAAAATACTAGCAAAACAAATCCAAAAGCATATTAAGTGGGAGTCATGCCAAGAATGCAATGCAAGTCTTGTTCAACATATAATAACCAATCATTTTAACACATTACATAAATAGAATGAAGGAAAAAAATCCACACAATTGTGGCAATAGTTGCTGAAAAATCATTCAACCAAATAAAGGAGAAGGAAATTTTTCAACATGATAAAGGCCATTTGTGAAAAAACTACAACGAACATCATACTCGATAGTAAAAGACTGAAAACTTTCCCTCTAAGATAAGGAACAAGACAAGTATGCCCACTTGTCTTAATTCACCACTGTTCTTCCATAGTCTGTTAGAAGTTCTGGCCTGAGCAATTAGGCAAGAAAAAGAAGCTAAAAAATAAAATTGGAAGGTAGAAACAAAACTATCTCTATTTGCATATGACATGATCTGATATTCCAAAGGAATCCACAAGACAACTACTAGAACTAATAAATGAATTCAGCAACATGCAAAAATTATGTCCCTAAACACTAGCAATGAATAATCTGAAAAGGAAAATAAGAAATTAATTCCCTTTATAATAATACCTAAACCTGGAGTTCTTAACCAGAGGTCCATGAGCTTGAATTGAAATTCAAAAAAAAAAACCATAATTCTTGTGGGGACATGTTGGTGTGGGTGTGATATTTTTATTCAATAATACACAGTATAGTATAGGTTTAGTAAGGGATCTATAGTTTTCACCTGACTGGCAAAGGGGTCCATGGAACAAAAAGTTTACAAACCCCTAATCTAAAAGAATATTATATCTAGGAATAAGTTTAACCAAGGACACTAACAATTTGTATACTGAAAACTATAAATACTCCCAAATTAACAAGGACCCAATTAAATGGCAAGACATCCCATGGATTGGAGGAATTAACACATTGATAATGTGTCAATTGTTACCCAATGAAATACCTACTAAAATTCCAACAGCATTTTATGTAGAAATAGAAAAAGTGATCCTCAATTTATATGGAACTGCAAGAGACCTGGAATAGTCAAAACAGTCAAATAGTATGACAAAATGACAGTAATCAAAAAAGTATGGTAATGGTACAAAGATAGACAAATTAAATCAGTGAACAGAATTTAAGTCTGAAAGTAGACACATATATCTATCATAATTTGATTTTTGACAAGGATGCTAGATACATGTAGTGGGGAAAGAATATTATCTTCAACATACAGTATGGGGAAATTTGGATATCCACATGCAGATGCCTGTAATTAGACCCCTACCTCACACCATTTAAAAAAATCAATTCAAACTGGATCAAAGACCTAAATATGAGGACTAAAACTATAAAACTCATAGAAGATAAATTAGATGCAAATCTTTATGAAATGGCATTTGGCAATGGATTCTTAGATACGATACCATAATGCACATGAAACAGAAGGAAAAATAGATAATGTGATTTCATCAAAGTTAAAAGCTTTTGCACATCAAAGGAAGTTATCAAGAAAGTGAAAAGACAACCTACAGAATGGGGGAAAATAATTGGAAACCATATATTGGATAAAGGCTTAATATCACAAAAATATATAGAATGGTTGCCATGCAATAACAAAAAGACAAACTGCAATTTAAAATGGGCAAAAGACTTGAATAGTTATTTATCCAAAGAGGATATATAAATGTCCAATAAACACAAGAAAAAATGCTCAAAATCATTAGCCTTTAGGAAAATGCAAATTAAAATCAAAGTGAAGTGCCACTTGACACCATTTATTATTTTAAAAACTGAAAATAAGTGTTGGAGAGGATGCAGAGAAATTGGAATCCTGGTTCCTTGTTGGTGGGAATGTAAAATGTGCAACCACTGTAGAAAGCAATATGGTAGTTTCTCAAAAAGGTAAATATACACACAATCACCATTTGACCTGACAATCCCACTTCTAGGTACTTTTAGTTATAAACACAAATAGAGTGAAAACAGGGTTGCAAATTTGTGCACCAGTGGTTTACAGCAGCATTAGTCACAATAGCCAAAGGCTGGAATCAACCCGAATCCATCAACAAATGAATGGATAAACAAAATGTGGTACGTACATGCAAAAAAGGCCTGGGCCAGCCTTTCAGCCCGCCGCCACCGCCCGCCACTCTGGCCTCGAGCCCCACCTCCCCCGCACGCCACTGGCTCCCGGGACCCCGGCCGCTCGCCTGCCCACACGTCACCGGCACCTGCTCCGCCCTCGGGCCCACGGCGCGGCTCCCGCGCCACCGACGGCTCAGTCCGTGGACGGCGCCCTGCGGACCCCCGACCGCCACGCGCACCCCTGGTGCCAGGCCAACCGGCCCACGACTCTCCCGCAGCGACCCGCCTCAGGCGCGAGCGCCGGCGCCCCCTGCCGGCCGGCCCTGCCTCACCACCCCGCGCCCGGGCCAAGCACCTGCCACCACGCCCAGCCGGCGCCCCTGAGCCGGTACCGCCCCGGCCCAGGAGGCGGGGCCAACCCCAGTCCCGGCCTGCCGCCCACGCGCCCGCACGCCCCCGGCCCCCCCCCACACACACACACACGCGCACACGCCCCCACCCCGCACGCCTTAGCCCCGGAGCTCGGGCCCTGGGCCCTCGGCCATCGCAGCGGGTCCTCGCATCCAGAACTCGCGCTCCCGGCCACGCGCAGGGCTCTGCCCTCGGCACTCGGGGCCGCCCCCAGGAGCCACGCCCACCCGGAGGGCGGGGGTCGCCCCGCACGCCGCCCGGCCTTGACGCCACACAGCCGCGCCCTGCGCGGGAGCGGCCGCTCTCCTTTGGAGCGTCGGCCACCAGCCGGCGTCGGATGCGGGCGGCCGCGCTGGCTGCAAACGCCCACCGCGGGGCCAGGCGGAAAGCGGCAGGTGGCCGGATCGGGGCCAGGCTGTCCGCAGGCCTGCGCAGCTGGGGCCAGAGCAGAGGCCCTTGCACCTGGCACCGGGGGCTGCCCAGCCGCAGCGGGAGGCCCCGAGGCGCACGCAGCGGAAGCGCCCCCGGGCCGCGGCGGTGGGCGTGGCCTCGGTGCCCGCGCACCTGCGCCTGGGCCCTGCCGGGCTGCCGTGGGCACTGGCCTCTCCTCGCAGAGGCCCTGGGCCGCAGAGCTGGGGCCCCGGCCCCCTGCCTTGCCACCCCGAGCCCCTCCAGGCGTCCCGGCCGCAGCCGGCCTAGGCCTCGCTGTCGCCAGCGCCTGCTGACGGCGGAGCTCGCCCAGCTCCTGCAGATGCGCCTGGCGGGAGGCGAGGGCGACACGGCCGCCCGCTCGGCCAGACCTTCCAGAAGGCGCCTGGGTGCTTGCCGCCGGCGGGAGGGACACTTGCAACCCGCGCCGCGCGCCCCGTGGGGGAGATCCCCTCGGGAGGCCGCTTCCTTCAGGTCTCCCGCTAGCGAGACCCGGCCTCCGCACACCTGCCCGCCGCCAGTGACACTCTGGACCGCGGGGCCTCGGTCTCCCAGCCGCGAGCCCAACTGGACGCGGAGCCGGGCTGCCAGGACCAGCGCCTCTGCTCGCCATGCCCTCGTGTGCCCTCGTGCCCCGAGCACAGATCCCGGCCCACGGGCCAGGCCCCGGGCTGCTGCTGGGGCCAGAGGGGCACGGGCCAGAGGCCTCGCGGGCAGCGGACCGGCGGGTGTCCTCCGGGCAGGGCAGGGAGCTCTGGCCCGAGCGGGCCCGGGAGGCGGGTGCTGGTGCTTGGGCTGGACCAGGTGGGGAAGGCACCGGCCCGGGACCCGGGCTCAGCCAGGTGGGTCCCGGGATCAGCCAGGTGGCCCCCGGTCTGCCTCCGCCGCCGCCGGCGGTGTGTCCAGGCACCTTGGGCTCTGAATGCCGCCAGCCCCTTGCGGGAGGAGCGATGGGCCGCGGGCACACGTGCCGGTGTGCGTGCGTGCGTGCGCCTGTGTGTCTGCTTCGCGGGCTCCGGACCGTGTCCCGTTGGTCGGCACAGGGGTACCGACCGCACTGGCTGAGGGAGAGCGCCGCCCGCTTTCCCGCTGCCCGAGGGGCCAGGGGATGTGGGTGGTTGGTTAGGTGGGGCCTGTCTCCTGGGCTCAGGGGGCCACGGGAAGTCTGTGGCATGGGGCCCATGGGCGTGGTGCCAAAGCAAGGCGGGGAAAGGCGAGAAGGGGCAGGCCCTGTGTGCACGGTTACAGGGCATGGGCCGGAGGAAGGGCCGGCCGGACGCCGACAGGTCTAGCGGTCCTGGGTTCTTGGGCCCAGGCGCAGTGGGCGCGGGCCCCCGCGGTCCCCAGCCACATGTGGGTTGGTGCGGGACTGCGAGCTCCAAGGAAGGGCTGGGTGGCCGCCGCCTGCGTGGCTGCCTGCGTGGCTGTGCCGCCAGGGAAGGGCGCGCGCGGGTTGGGGTTGGGGCCGGGGGCCGGGGGCCGGGGCCGGGGGCCGGGGGCCTGCATACCTGGCGCTGAGGGCGGCGGGAAGCCGGGCTCGGGGCTAGCAAAAGGAGGGCGAGCGAGAGGGAGGGGACGGCGCGTGGCAAAAGCCAGAGCACCGGGTATTCCCAGGCGGTCTCCCATGCAAGCACTAAGCAGGCCCGACCCTGCTTAGCTTCCAAGATCAGAGGAGATGGGGCGCGTTCAGGGTGGTATGGCCGTCGACGCTGGCTGCTGCTGGTGGCAGCCTCAAGAGCCTGCTGCGCCCCAGCTGCGCTGCCAGCCGCCAGCCTTCCGCTCCCGCCCCAGTTATTACAGTATGCTCCGCTTGAAACATTTAGCAGTATTACACGGACTAGTAGAAAAAAAATTCTTAATTGATATATTTGTTGATGGAAAGCCATAGAAAAATGAAGTTATGAAATATTCTTTCCTACAGAAGAACCTTGAAAACATTATGTTCAGTGAAATAAGTAAGGCTCATGAGCACAAAAATTGTGTGGTATCACTGCCACATCATGTCTAAAAGTAACAAATTCACAGAGATAGCAAGCAAATTACAGGTTACTGGGGAAGGGGGAGAGGGGCATATTGACAGGAGAGAAAGGAAGGAGTATGTTTTAAATTTTTTTAATTTAAGAAAGAGTTTAAAAAAAGTGAGATTAATATTAATATTTTGTTTAATCCCATGTATGCAAAATAGTGTCCTCTCCATCTCTGATTAATATTGAACATGTATTGAGAAATTTTAACTTCTCAATTTCATGTCATTGAACTTTCTTATGTATTTAGACTTACATTTTAATTCAAGCATTAACGTTTTTTTCTTCTTTATTTTCTTTTTAAATGCTATATTAAAAAAATATGAGTTCCCCATATACCCCCACCCCCCCATCCACTCCTCCCACATCAACAACCTCTTCCATCATTGTGGCACATTCACTGCACCTGGTGAATCATTTTGGAGCACTGCTGCTCCACATGGAAAGTAGTCTCCATTGTAGTCTACACTCTCCCCCAGTCCACCCAGTGGGCCATGACAGGACACACAATGTCCAGCATCTGCCCCTACAGCACCACCCAGGACAACTCCAAATCCTGAAAATGCCCCCACATCATATCTCTTCTTGTCTCTCCCTACCATCAGCAGCTACTGTGGCCACTTTCTCCACATCAATACTACAATTTCTTCCCTTACTAATCACAATAGTTCCCCAGCAGAACACCATTAAGTCCACTCTAATCCATACTCTATTTCTCCATCCTGTGGACCCTGGGATGGTTATGTTCAGTCCCCCTCTACATCAAGAGTGGGCTTAGATTCCACATGGATGATGGATGCAATTCTCCTGCTTGCAGTTGTAGGCACTCTTGGTTCCCTGCTGTGGTGGTTGACCTTCTTCACCTCCCTGTTAGCTGGCCAGGGTAAGCCCAATAAACCAGAGGGTAGGAGTTGCAAGTCTGCTGAAGTTCAGGGCCTGGCTGTCACATGGACAGTCCAGAGATTCAGGTGTCCTGAGTATACACCAACCCAAACGCCAACCACAGGTCTGGTAAAAGTCACAGAAGACGCATGTGTAGAAAGTTCATATCTGAGTCCAACTCCATCACACTCAGGAACACAAACTCCAAAGTAGGACCAACTGACATGGCACCGAACTCCAGAGCCATCTGCCATGACCACAGAACCTGTAGGTCTCTGTAGGCCTCAACCAGTACCTGGGTTTCTATCTACTTTGGCTGTCTCTGGTACCCTGCTGAGGCATGCATAAGCATTACCCCTCTGATGACTTCCTGACTCTTTTTTGGAGATTCACAGTCATATAAACTCATTTGCCCTTTCCATTTCCCCCTTTTATCCAAAGTCAAAAAGCAGTTTTTAACACCTGATCTTAATGAAGGCTGAGATATTCTGCTGTTCTGAGTTGACCCTTTTATTCAAGGTCCTTTTCTAGTTACGTCATCAGCTGATGCTTGGTAGTAATCCCTCGGGACCAGGGAGGCTCATCCCCTGGAGTCATGTCCCACCCTAGGGGAAAGGTAATGCATTTACATGCTGAATTTGGCTTAGAGAGTAGCCACATTTTGAGCAACATGGAGGCTCTCAGGAGGTAACTCTTAGGCACCCTGCAGTTATATAGTCCTGTCAAAGCAATAAAATGGGGTTAAAAAGAACAAACATATTGCTTCAGTTTCTAAATTTAAGATTAAAATTAAATTAAAACCTAAATTCCTAGTTACACCAGCTTCATGCCAAGTGCTCAGTAGTCACATGAAGCTGGGGTCTACCCCATGATTGGTGCAGCTATGCATGCTTCAAATGCACTCCCAAGGTCAGGGAGTATTTTTTCTCCTGACTGGGGATGAGCATCCAATCTGTGTGCTCATGCCAGGTTCTGTCCTCTAAGGACACTTGAGTGTAGCTTAATACTCTGCTGTCTCTATCCTGAAGTTCATAACTTCTTTTTTATCAAGGTGCCATGCATTTTAATTTTTCACTGGGCCCTGGAAATTATGTATCTGGTCCTTTGCCCAGCATGAGTCTAGTGGCCTTGCACTTCTGCTAGCAATTACATCTAAGTCTACGATGTAAAGATGATGTAATTTTTCCATAAAAACTCCTTCAAGAGAGATTCAGTTCAAGTTGCAGCAAATGGAACTGAGAAGCATAAATTCCAAAGAGGTTGTTGTTTTAAGCTAGTGCTTCTTTGGGGTGGTTTATCATGCAAAGGAGGACTATTTCTTTTTAAGGAATGCTGCCTTTGGGAAAAAAGAATGCTTTTAAAAAAATCAGTTCAGTGAAAGTCCAATACCATATCACCACACACTTCTCATTTATCCTTTTAAGTATCTTTTTCAAAAATCAGTAATGACTTGAGTTACAAATAAGCATTCTCTTTTTTCTCCTTTAATTATCTTTCTCCATCTTTCTGTGACTATTCACTTGCATAATATTAAGAATCTTTAACTAATAGCTAATCTATCGCAAAGGCATATTGCTTTCTGATCAATTTGTTCTGGTGCTAATCTTTATAATTATAGAAAGCATTACCATAATTTTTTTAGTTTAGTTATTATTTGGCCTTGTAAATTCTATCAATCGATGTTAAATGTTCCCCCAGACAATTGGAAAGAATCTCTTTTTGGTATTTCTATCACAGCTATTGATTTATGAATTAATAGAAGGGTTTTTCTCTACTGTGCTTTTTAAAAAAGTCCTTAATACCTGCATTTATCTATATAATTTGTTGCACAGATATTTTCTTTTTTTATGTAAAATTTATTGAAGTATAACATTCATAATGAGCATACGTAAACAGTAAGTGTATAGGAACAGTTGTGAACTTACAATAAAAACAAGTGTATCATCATAAAGGGCTCCCATAAATCAGCCCACCCCCAGTAGCTTGCATGGTTGTGAAACATTCATTTCACAATGAACTATGAAAGAGTATTGCCAAAATAATTCTTATAGCCCATATCTTACATTTGGTATATTTCCCCCCAACCCATCTGTTTATTAACACCCTGTATTAGCATTATCTATTTGTTATAGTTCATGAGGAAACATTGTTATATTTGTTCTGTTAACTACAGTCCATCTTCCACCACAGTATTCATTGTGTTACACAGTCCCATGCTTTGTACAACCCATTCAAAGTGTACCCTCAGAGGATCTCGTTTTCCTCACAGAGTTGTGCTGTCATTACCTCAGCCAATTTCTGAACATTTTCATAACTCCAAAAGGAAGGCTCACAAGACCCCCTTATAACCCCTATAGTTGTCCCTTAGAATTGAAATAATATCTTCTTACCATTGCTGTAAAATAGCACATTACACTTAGCTATCGTTCATAAGTTATATTAGCTGTAATTTTCCTGTGTTTCACCATATTTTTAACACTTTGTAAAAGAGCATTCTTATATTTATATTATTAAAACTAATCTTCATCCACCACCAAATCATTTATACATTCCTTGGATTATCACCTAAATTACTTTCTTTTGACATTTATGTCCAAAGAAGACCTCTTACAGGCACAATCACATTTATAAATCAGCAGTGTTTGTTATACTAGCTATAATGTGTTCTGATCAACTCTATTCATTTCCTCACTTTTACAATAAACCTTATGAAAAATTCTACACACATAAGCATCAGCTCCCATTCTTAACCAACATTCTATTTCCTGGTAACCTATAGTCTAAAGTTTCCCTCCATGAGTTTGCACATCATATTTAGTTCATACTAGTGATACCATACATTATTTGTCCTTTTGTGTCTGGCTTATTTCACTCAATATAATGTCCACAGGGTTCATTCATGTTGTCATATACATATTGATTTCATTTCTTCTTATTGTTGAATAGTATTCCCTTGTATGGATACACCACATTTTCTTATCCATTCATCAGTTGATGGGCAATTGGGCTAATTCCATATTTTAGGAATTTTGAGTAATGCTGCTATGAACATCATTGTGCAAGTGTCAGTTCACATCCATGCTTTCAGTTCTTCTGAATATATTCCTAGTAATGGAATGCTGGATCATATGGCAGCTCTACATTTAGCTTCTTGAGGTTTCCCCAGTCTTCCACAGAGACTGCACCATTACACATTCCCACCAACAGTAAAGGAATGTTCCTAATACTCTACATCCTTTCCAGCACTTGTACTTCTCTGACTTTTTTCAAATGGTCACTCTATAAGGTGTAAAATGTTATTTCGTTGTAGTCTTGGTCAGCATTTCCCTAATAGCTAGTGAGGTTGAACATTTTTTTTCATGTACTTTTTAATGTATTTATTCCCTCTTTGGAAAAATTTCTATTCAAGTCTTTTGCCTTTTATTTGTTTAGGTTATATTTCTTTTTTATTGTTGAATTTTGTGATCTCTCTATATAACATGGCTATCAAACCCTTATCAGGTATATGGTTTCCAAATATTTTCTCCCATTGAATAGGCTACCTTTTTACTTTCTTGACTCTTTTGAAGAACAAAAGTATTTAATTTTGAGGAGGTCCTACTTCTCTATTTTTTCATTTGTTGATTGTGCTTTGGGTGTAATGTTTAAGAAACTACCACCTACCATGAGATCTTTTTCTGGGACTTTTATGGTTGCAACCTCAATATTTAAGTCCTTGATAAATTTTCATTAATTCTTCTTAAGGTATGAGATAGGGAGGCTCTTTCTTTCTTTTGGATATGGATATCCAGTTGTCCCAGCACCATTTTCTGAATAGACTGTTTTGGCCCAGTTGGGTGTGCTTGGCAGCCTTCTCAAATATCTCTTGACCATAGATGTAACGATCTATTTCTAAGTTCTTATTTGGGTTCCGTTGGTCAAAATGTCTATCTTCCTGCCCGTATGATGCTGTTTTTTCCATTGTAGCCAAATAATGTGAATTAAAGTGAGCATATAAGAGTCCTCCAACTTTGTTCTGTTTTAAGACATTTTTGACTACTCAGGGCCCCTTATTCCAAATAAATTAGCTAATTGACCTTTCCACTTTTGTAAAAAAAAAAAGTGGGGCCTATTGGTATTTTGATTGGGATTACATTATCTCTGTAAATCAGTGTGGGTCAAATTGCCATCTTCACGATATTTAGTCTTCCAACACATGAACAAAGAATGCGCTTCCTTTAATTTACTTTTTGGTTTCTTTTAGCAATGCTTTGTAGTTTTCTGAATACAGGCCCTTTATGTCTTTAGTTAAGTTTATTTGAAATATTTGATTCTTTTACTTGTTATAAATGGATTTTTTCTGACTTCTTCCTCACATTGCTCAGCAGCAGCATATAGAAAGACTTCTAATTTTTGCATATTAATCTCGTATCCCACTACTTTGCTGAACTTGCTATTAAATTGAATGCATATGCTGAGGATTTATATAGGAGCCTATCATCAATAAATAGTGAAAATTTTACTTCTTCCTTCTTATATGGGTGCCTTTTATTTCTTCATCTTGCCTAATAGTTCTAGGTAGAACTTCTAGCAAAATATTGAATAACAGTCATGATAGTGAGCATCCTTGTCTTGTTCCCAATCTCAGCAAGAAAGTGCTCCTTCATCATTGAGCTCAAGCTAGCTGTGAGTTTTTCATATATGCACTATATCATATTGAGAAGGCTTCCTTCTATTCCTATCTTTTGGAGAGATTTGTCAAGAAAGAATGCTGTATTTTGTCAAATGCCTTCTCTGCATCATTGAAAAGGATTATGTGATTTTTCTTCAATTTATTAATGTGGTTTTTTATGCTAATTGATTTTCTTGTGTTGAACCACCCTTGCATGCCTGGAATAAAAACCACTTGAAGGTGGTATATAATGGTGGTAATGTGCTTTTGGATTTGGTTTGCAAGTATTTTTTTGAGGATTTTTGCATCTAAACACATTAGAGAAATTGGTCTATAAATTTCATTTTTTTTGTATTAACTTTATCTGGTTTGGTTATTAAGGTGATGGTGGTTTCATAGAATTAGTCTGATAAGTATTCCTTCCTATTCAATTTTTTGGGAGAGCTTGAGCAGAATTGGTACTAGTTCATCTTTGGGTGATTGGTAAAATTCACCTGTGAAGTCATCTTGTCCTGAACACTTCAGTTTGGAGAGGTTTTAGATGGCTGTTTCAGTCTCTTGTGATTTGTTTTTTGAGGTCTTCTGTGTCTTCTAGGATCTGAGTAGTTTGTTCCTGTATATCTAGGAACTTGTCCATTTCATCTCCATTGTCTGTTGGTATTTAGTTGTTCATAGTACCCTTTCATGATCTCTCTTATTACTGCCGTGTCAATGCATCTTCTCTCTCTTTTTCTTTGTCATTCTAGCTAATGGTTTGTCAATTTTGTTTATCTTATAGAAGAACCAATGTTTGGATTTGTTGATTCTCTCTTGTTTTGTTTGTTTTTTTAATTTAATTTATTTCTGCTTTGGTCTTTATTGTTTATTTCCTTTGACTTTGTTCTTTTTTTTAGTTCCTAAAAGTGTAGAATTAGGACTTCATTTCAGCTCTTTCTTCTTTAATGTAAGCATTAAATCCTGTAAATTTCCCTCTCAGCACTATTTTGCTCTATCCCATAGGTTTTGATATGCTCTGTTCCCATTTTTTATTCATCTTGAGATATTTACTGAGTTTTCTTGCAATTTCTTCTTTGACTCACTGATTATTTAAAAGTTTGTTGTTTAATTTCCATATATTTACGAATTTTCCCTGTTCCTATCCACTATTGATTTCCAGCATCATTCCACTATGATCAGAGAAAGTGTTTTGTATAATTTCAATCTTTTTAAGTTTATTGAGGCCTGTCTTGTAAGCCATCAAATGGTCTATCAAGGAGAAAGATCCATGAGTATTTGCAAAGAACATATATCCTACTGTTTGAGACGTAATGCTCTGTAAATGTCTGTTAGGTCAAGTTCATTTATCACAGTATTCTAGCTTTCAGTTTCCTTATTTATCCTCTGTTCAGACTTTCTATCCAATGCCGATAATAGTGTATTGACGTCTCCAACTATTATTTCAGAAAAATGTATTTCTCCCTTCAGTTTTGCCAGAGTGTATTTCATGCCTCTTGGGGCACCCAGGTTAGATGCATAAATATGTATTATAGTTATTTCTTCTTGGTGAATGATCCTTTTATTAATATGTAGTGATCTTCTTCATCTCTTATAACAGTTTTGCATTTAATATTTTGTCAAATATTCTCTTATACCAGTTTTGTAATTCAAATTTTGTCAAATATTACTATCACTAATCCAGATCTTTTTTTTTTATTACTATTTCTATGGAATATCTTTTTCCAACCGTTCACTTTCAACCTGATTGTGTTTTTACATGTGAGGTGAGTCGCGTGGGTCTTTTTTATCATTTCTGTGAGTCTATGTCTTTTGATTGGGGATTTCAATCCATTAATGTTCAATGTTATTATAATAAAGACATTACTTAACTTCATCCATTTTATCCTTTGACTTTCTGTTGTCATATCTGACTATTGTTTGTCTTTTTACCCTTTAATTTATCCTTCCAAATAGTCTTCATTTCTACAATCTTCTCCAAGTCTCTCTGCCTTGTCTTTTCCTTTCAGGCTGTAGCATCCTTTAGTACCTCTTGTAAATCTGGTCTTTCGGTAAGATATTCCCTCAGTTTTTATTCATCTTTGAAGATTTTAAACTCACCCTCATTTTTGAAGGACAGTAATTCTGGATAAAGATTTCTTGGCTGGCAGGTTTTCTCTTTCAGTACCTTAAATACATCATAGTACCTTCTTCTCACCTCCATGGTTTCTGATGAGACATAGGCACTTAGTCTTATTGAGCTTCCTTTGTATGTGATGCTTTGCTTCTCTCTTGCTGCTTTCAGAATTCTCTCTTTATCTCTAGTATTTGTTATTCTGAATAATATGTGTCTCAGTGCATGTCTATTTGAATTTTTTCTGTTTACAGTATGTTTTCTTTCTTGGATATTGATATTTATATCTTTCATAAGGGTTGGAAAGTCTTTTGTCATTATTTCCTTAAATATTCTTCTTCCTGCTTCTTTCCTTTTTTCTTTCCTTCTGGGCCACCAATAATATCTATGCTTGTGCATTTCATGTCATCATTCAATTTCCTGAGTTCCTGTTCAATTTTTTCCATTCAATTTTCTATCTGTTCTGTCTTCTAAAGTTCAGATTTTCTCTTCTCAGATTCACTTATTCATTCTTCTACCACTTCAAATTGGCTGTTCTATGCCTCAGATATATTTTTAACCTCATCCATTGTGTCTTTTTATATTCATTTCTTTAAAAATATTACATTCAAAAAATATGAATTCCCATTCAACCCCACTGCCCCCACCCCCCACTCCCCCCACAGCAATACTCTTTCCCAACATCATGACACATCCATTGCATTTGGTAAGTACATCTCTGGGCATCGCTGCACCACATGGTCAATGGTCCACATCATAGCCCATACTCTCCCATGTTCCATCCAGTAGGGCCCTGGGGGGATCTACAATGTCCCGTTATTGTCCGTTAAGCACCACCCAGGACAACTCCAAGTCCGGAAAATGACTCCACATGTCATCTCTTCCTCCTATTCCCCGCACCCAGCAGCCACCATGGCCACTTTTCCCACACGAATGCCACATTTTCCCTGTGGTCATTGGAGTGGTTGTGTTCATTGCACTACTATGTCAAGAGGGGGCTTAGATTCCACATGGATACTGGATGCAATCCTCCTGCTTTCAGTTGTAAGCACTCTAGGCTCCATGGTGTGGTGGTTGACATTCTTCAACTCCATGTTAGCTGAGTGGGGTAAATCCAATAAATCAGAGTGTAGGAGTTGAAGTCTGTTGAGGCTCAGGGCCTGGCTATCATATTGTCAGTCCAGAGATTCAAATCCCCTAGATATATCTTAAACCCCAGCACCAACTACAATTCCAATAAAGTAGCATGAAAGTCTTGTGAAAAGAGATCCCATCTGAATCCAGTTCCATCACACAGAAACACCAGCTCCAAAGAAGGGCCAACTGTCATGGCAGTGAACCCCATCTCCCATGACCATAGAATCCGTGGGTCTCTTTAGCCCTCAAAAGAACCAATACATGGGGTTGTATCTACTTTATCTGTCTCTGAGACTCTGCTCAGGTGTGCATAAGGGCAATCCTTCTGACAACCTCCAGACTCTTTTTTATAGATTCATAGCCATATAAACTCATTTCTCCTTTCCATTTCCCCCTTACATTAGGTCAAACAGCATTTTAAAGTCCTGTTATTATATGTAGACAGGGACATTCTGCTGGTCCGCATTGAACCTTTAATTCAAGGTCATTTTCTAGTTGCATCATCAGCTGGTATTTGGTAGTGATCCCTCGGTGCCAGGGAGGCTCATCCCCGGGTGTCATGTCCCACACTGTGGGGAATGCACTGCATCTACATGCTGAATTTGGCTTTGAGACTGGCCACATTTTAGTAACATGAAGGCTGTCAGGAGGAAACTCCCAGGCACAGTGCTGCTCTAGGCCTTGTTCTTATTTCAGGTGTATAGGCTCACAAGCATAGTCATTAGTATCAGGGGCTCACTGTTGGACCCTCATTCCTTCCTGGTTCTTACCGTTGCACCTGGGGGACTGATGCTGCTCCCCTAGGGACCACGACAGAGCAACCCCGGCCAGGAACCCAGTATCCCCCCCAGCTGTTGTTTTTAATTGTTTCCACTATGAGTATATCCAAACATTACCATGCACCCTGGACATATGCCCTGTATAACTCCCTGTCAACCATATATCGCCTGTCCATATTCCTCCGCCACCTTTGTTGAACCACTCTGTGATCCAAAACTTCCTGAAAAGCGAAGCTCAGTATAATGTCAGGTTCCCTTACTAGTAAAATGGAATATAGCCATGAGTTTAAAGGTTAGATCTAGAATACGTATTGATTTGGAAAAATTCTGCATCCTATCTTTTTCTTTTCTTTTTTCCTAATTATTGAGCTTCTCTTCACAAGAGCCTTAGATCACAGTAATTCATATATACAATATACAGTACTCCCACACATCCACACACCTTTTCCCTTCCACAGCGATAGTCTTATAACTTATTCATATCATATTTACTTAAACTGATGTACAGACTCTGAGACAATAGCTTTCAAACAAGGTGACATCTGTGCTTACATTGTGGTCCATACTTTAGGATATACAGTTTTCTAAATTTTTAGTTATCCTATGTTTTACATTATGGTTTACATTATTAGTCTGTCGTACCCTATATGTTTTTGGTGTAATATTACATGTTTTATATCCATCCTTGTGTACTCTCGTGAAACTCCTCTCTTACCCCCACATTTACCTTGGTTCCATCCATTCAACATCCATTTTCCCCTCCTCTTGGGGCCCACAGCGACAGCCAATCTCCATTTCCCGAGGAGCCACGTCCAGAGATACTTGCAACAGTGTTCAGGGCCTGACTTGCTCAACTGCCCTAATGCCCTGGGAGCCACCCTTTCTCTCAAGAGATACAGTTCCCTCTATTTGACGGCATTAGTCCTCCCCAGGATGTGGGGCCACCCCCACTCTCACTACTTGTGTCTCTATCCAATGGTCCAACCCACCCTGGCAAAATGAGCATTCAGACATTCCCCAGGAGTCCATCCCGCATCAGACCATCCCCACTGAGCATCCTAAACAGGTAACCCTCCTAATTATATTTTGATACGATTTTCTCAGCATTTTACTCTCAACCAACACCTGACACTCTCCTATGTTCGTATGTTGCCCCTCCCTCCCCCCAATGTTTTGGGTAATATTACCCATCCGCCCCTCCCCAGCCCCCTCAACCACGCAAATCCCCACCCAAAGGCAACCCCTTGCCCCCATTTTATCTCTTCTTTGTGCTCATACTTACCGCCAGCTCATCATAGATTCCACCCCTGCAGACGTCGGCTCATATCCCTCCTCCACCCCCGATTTCCTGTAAGCCTATCTTCCAGTCTCTAGCTCTCTGAGGCAGCTTGCTTATTTCATATCATTGAGGTCATGTAGTATTTGTCCTTCAATGCCTGGGTTGCTTCACTCAACATAAGGTTCTCAAGATTCATCCATGTTATCATGTGTGTTTGTAGTGTATTTGTTCTTACAGCCGAGTAGTATTCCATTGTATGTATATACCACATTTTATTGATCCACTCATCTGTTGATGGGCATTTGGGTTGATTCCAACTTTTGGCAATTGTGAACAATGCTGCTATGAACATTAGTGTACATATATCGGTTTGTGTCCTTGTTTTCAGTTCTGCTGGGTATAAACCCAGCAGTATTATTGCTGGGTCATATGGCAAATCTATGGTTAGTTTTTTGAGAAACTGCCAAACTGTCCTCCAGAATGGTTGGATCCTTCTGCATTCCCATCAGCAGTTCCCCTTTTTTCACATCCTCTCCAGCATTTGTATTCTTCTGTTTTTTTCATAGCTGCCAATCTTATGGGAGTAAGATGGTATCTCATTGTAGTTTTGATTTGCATTTCCCTGATAGCTAGAGATTTGGAGCATTTTTTTCATGTGCTTTTTAGCCATTTGTATTTCTTCTCTGGAGAAGTGTCTGTTTAAATCTTTTTCCCATTTTTTTAAATGGGTTGTTTATCTTTTTATTTTCAAGATATAGGAGTTCTTTATATATGCAAGTTATAAGTCTCTTATCAGATATATGGTTGCCAAATATTTTCTCCCATTGTGTGGGTTCCCTTTTTACTTTCTTGACAAACTCCTTTGAGGTGCAGAAGGCTTTAATTTTGAGGAAGTCCCATGTATCTATTTGTTCTTTTGCTGCTCGTGCTTTTGGTGTGATATTCATGAAGCCATTTCCTATTACAAGATCCTGTAGATGTTTCCCTACACTGCTTTCCAAGGTCTTTATGGTCTTGGCTCTTATATTTAGGTCTTTGATCCATCTTGAGTTGATCTTTGTATAACGTGTGAGATGGTAGTCCTCTTTCATTCTTCTACATATGGATATCCAGTTCTCCAGGCACCATTTGTTGAATAGGCCATTCTCTCCCAGTTGAGAGGGTTTGGTGGCTTTATCGAACATTATATGGCTATATATATGAGGTTCTATATCAGAACTTTCAATTCAATTCCATTGGTCTGTGTGCCTCTCCTTATGCCAATACCATGCTGTTTTCACTACTGTAGCTTTGTAGTATGTTTTGAAGTCAGGTAGTGTGATTCCTCCAATTTCGTTTTTCTTTTTCAATATGTCTTTGGCTATTCGGGGCCTCTTTCCTTTCCAAATAAATTTCATAGTTAGTTTTTCGAGTTCCTTAAAGAAGGCTGTGTTGATTTTTGTTGGGATTGCATTGAATGTGTAGATCAGCTTTGGTAGGATAGACATCTTAATAATATTTAGTCTTCCTATCCATGAACAGGGAATATTCTTCCATTTATTTAGGTCTTCTTTGATTTCCTTGAAGAGTCTTGTATAGTTCCTGGTGTATAAGTTTTTCACATCTTTAGTTAAATTTATTCCTAAGTATTTGATTTTTTAATTTACTATTGTGAATGGTATTTGTTTCTTGATTTCCTCCTGATCTTGCTCATTATTGGTGTACAGAAATGCTACTGATTTTTGCGCATTGATCTTATAACCTGTGAATTTACTAAACTCATTTATGAGTTCTAGAAGCTTTGTTGTAGACCTCTCAGGGTTTCCTATGTATAGGATCATGTCATCTGCAAATAATGAAATTTTGACTTCTTCCTTTCCAATTTGAATGCCTTTTATATCTGGTTCTTGCCTCAGTGCTCGAGCAAGTACTTCTAAGACAATGTTAAATAGAAGGGAAGACAATGGGCATCCTTGTCTTGTTCCTGACTTTAGAGGGAAGGATTTTAGGATTTCTCCATTGTCAACAATGTTGTCTGTAGGTTTTTCATATATACTCTTTATCATGTTCAAAAAATTTCCTTGTTTTCCAATCTTTTGGAGTGTTTTTATTAAGAAAGTGTGCTGTATTTTGTCAAATGCTTTTTCTGCATCTATAGATATAATCAAGTGATTTTTTTCCTTCAATCTGTTTATATGGTGTAATACATTGATTGATTTTATGTTGAACCATCCTTGCATACCCGGAATAAATCCCACTTGGTTGTGGTGCATAATTCGTTCAATGTGTTGTTGAATATGATTAGCAAGTATTTTGTTAAGTATTTTTGCGTCTAGGTTCATTAGAGAAATTGGTCTGTAATTTTCTTCGGTGTCTTTGTTTGGCTTTGGTACTAGGATAATGTTGGCATCATAGAAGGAGTTAGGCAATGTTCCTTTTGTTTCGATTTTTTGGAAGAGTTTCAGCAGGATTGGTGTTAGTTCTTTCTGGAATATTTTGTAGAATTCACCTGTGAAGCCATCTGGCCCTGGGCTCTTCTTAGTTGGGAGGTTTTCAATGACGGATTCTATCTCTTTACTACTTGTGATTGGTTTGTTGAGATCATCAATTTCTTCTTTCATCTATATGGGCTGCTTATGTGTTTCTAGGTATTTGTCCATTTCCTCTGAATTTTCATTTTTGTTGGAATACAGTTTTTCAAAGTATCCTCTTATGATAGTCTTTATTTCTGTGGGGTCAGTGATGATATCTCCTTTCTCATTTCTTATTTTGTGTATTTGCATCTTCTCTCTTTTTTTCTTTGTTAGTCTCGCTAAAAGTTCGTCATTTTTGTTGATCTTCTAAAAAAAACCAGTTCTTGGTCTTGTTTATCTTTTCAAGTGCTTTCTTATTTTCTATTTCATTTAGTTCTGCTCTTATCTTTGTTATTTCCTTCCTTCTTCCTGTTGGATTACTTCATTCTTTTTTTTCTAATTCCTCCAAATGTGCAGTTAGTTCTTCAATTTTTGCTCTTCTTTTTTGATATATGAATTTATGGCTATAAATTTCCCTCTCAGTACTGCTTTTCCTGCATCCCATAAGTTTTGGTATGTTGTGTTATCATTATCATTTGTTTCAAGGTAGTCATTGATTTCTTTTGAGATTTCCTCTTTGACCCACTGTTTTTCTAAGAGTGTGCTGTTTAATTTCCAAATCATGGTGTGAAATCTGGGCCTCTGACCCTTGCAAATTTCCAGCTCACTCCACTGTGGTCAGAGATATTATTTTGTATGATTTCGACCTTTCTGAATTCATTAAGCCTTTCTTTGTGGCCTAGCATATGGTCTATCTTGGAGAATGATGCATGAGTGCTTGAGAAAAATGTATATCCTGCTATGTTTGGGTGTAATGATCTTTATATGTCTATTAGAGCCAGCTCCTCTAAGATACTGTTCAAATGTTTTGTTTCCTTAGTGATGCTCTTTTGAGATGTTCTGTCAAGAGTTGATAGTGGTGTATTAAAATCCCCCACTTTAATTGTAGATGCATCTATTCTTTCACTTAGTTTTTCCAGTGTTTGCCTCACGTATTTAGAGGCACCCTTGTTAGAAGCATAAATATTTATGATTGTTCGATCTTCTTGACAGATTGTCCCTTTCACTAAAATGTAGTATCCTTCTTTGTCTCTCACAATTGTTTCACATTTAAAGTCTATTTTGTCTGATATTAATATAGGTACTCCTGCCTTCTTTTGGTTATTGTTTGCTTGTATGATTGTTTTCCAACCATTCACTTTCAGCCTCCTTGAGTCTCTGGGTCTAAGATGTGTCTCTTGCAGACAGCATATAGATGGGTCATATTTCCTTATCCAATGACCCAGTCTGAATCTTTTGATAGGTGAGTTTAATCCGTTGACATTCAGTGTAATTACTTTCAAGGAATTATTTGTGTTAGCCATATTTTGATTGGACTTGTGTTTGTCATACTTTGTTTGCTTTTTTTTCCCTTCTCTTTTTGACTTTTTTGTTGCTCTTACACTCTCCTCCAACTCTGCCTGTCCTGTTTTTTCCTTTCTTCCTGCAGAACTCCCTTTAGAATTTCTTGAAGGGGAGGTTTCTTGTTGGCATACTCTTTCAGTTTCTGTTTATCTGTGAATATTTTGAACTCTCCATCATTTTTGAATGCTAGTTTAGCTGGATAGAGTATTCTTGGTTGGACATATTTTTCCTTTAGTACCTCGACTATATCATACCACTGCCTTCTTGTCTCCATAGTTTCAGAGAAATCAGCACTTAGTCTTATGGAGCTTCCCTTGTATGTGATGGTTTTCTTTTCTCTTGCTGCTTTTAGAATATTCTCTTTGTCTTGAGTGTTGGATAATTTGACAAGCATATGTCTTGGGGTGGGCCTGTTGGGGTTTATATTGATTGGGGTGTGCTGTGCTTCTTGGATATGTACTTCTGTCTCCTTCATTAGATTTGGGAAGTTTTCAGCCATTATTTCCTGCAACACTCCTTCGGACCCTTTTCCCTTTTCCCTTCTCTTCTCCTTCTGGAATGCCTATAATACGTATGTTTGAGCGTTTTGCATTATCATTCAGTTCCCTAAGTCCTAGCTGGATTTTTTCTATCTTTTTATCGACCAATTCTACTATCTGTTTGATTTCCGATGTACTGTCTTCCACATCACTAATTCTCTGCTCTGCCTCTTCTAGTCTGCTGATATTCACTGCAAGTGTATTTTTGATTTCTTGAACTGTGGTGTTCATTCCCATCATATCTGTTATCTTTTTGCATATGTCTGCAATTTCCCCTCCAAGTGTTGTCTTCATGTTGTTAACCTCTCCCTTTACTTCATTAAATTTATCGGTGATAAATGTTCTCAGACCTTTCATTACTTCTGTGAAGTTCTGCTCCCCTTCCTGATTTTTAGTTTCTTGATTGGATTCAGTCATGTTTTCCTGATTACTGGTTTGGTTTGTAGATTTTTGTTTCTGTGTGGTCATCATTTTATCTTGGGTTTAATCAGTTCCTTACCTTCTTTGTCTAGTCTTGGGGATTAATTAGCTGTTGTTTTTGCGTAAGTGTTATATCTTCTCTTTGTCACTTTGTTCTTATTATTCTAATTTCTTATTTCTGGTTGAGTTCACTTTAAAGGTAAGTATTAGGGCCAGGGAAAGGCAATTGTGTAAGCAAGGAAAAAGTGTAAAGTAGTCTTGGAGATAAATGTTAACAGAGCAACAATATGAGATCTGGGAGGATGGATATTAGATTCATGTAAGTTGTGTAGAGTTATAGCAATAGGTAGAGTACCTATAATGAGGTAGTGGACTGAATATGGGAGGAATATGGTATGAATTAAAAAGCTAGTATTTTCATGAGAGAGGGAAAGAGAAAAGAAAGGTAATAGTTTCAAGAGTGGATAACAGACAGAAAACAAAACAAAGGTATTAGACATTAAGAGTTAGACACTTTGTGGATCAAATAAAAGGAGGTGGAATATAGGAGAGACAGTAGATGATGGAGGATATCAAGATGTAGGGGAAAGGGGATAGTGTAGGTAGTCAAAATCAATTCACACAGAGGTGAGGCAGTGGAGGATGAGGAAACCCAGCACATGTGAGGTGTTCCCTGCAGCACCTATTGTATAATTAAGATAAAATAAAATAAGAAGAAAATGAGGGACAAGAGAGAGAAAAAACAGAAAAAAAAAAGGGATGAAAGGAAGAAAGAAAAAGGGGGTGGGTAAAGGGCGGGGAACAGGTAGGGGAAAGAAAAAAAAGATATACACCAACCACAACAGCAACAACAACAACAACAAAAAAACCCTAAATAACTGAAAAAAAAAAGACTTTGGGGGATATGCTGGGAGAAAATACTAGGGGATAATACTATGTTAGCAATCAGGACATTAAAAAAAATAAAAAATAAAAAATAAGATAAAATGAAAATAAAAACAAAACAAAATGAAACAAAGAAAAACAAACGTTGAGGGCTAGGACATTCAAGGACCTCAGATGGACCCTAGGGCATGATGGATTCAGGGATGGAAATTGTGAGATATTGAAGACTCAAGAGGTGTGAGTCTCTGGGGTGTGGGCCACCTGGGTTTAGGGGACTCAGACCTGGCAACCTCAAATCTGGTCAACAGGGAGCCTGGGAGCACCACAGTGTAACACAGCCTTCAGGGATCCCCGCAGCTGGGTACCAGCCCTATTGGGGTAGTCAGATCTGCAAACTCTATCTTATGTGTCTGAACCCTACAATTCACTCACTCACTGGGGTCTATTCTGTGGATGTATCATCAATTCAGCTTCAGGACAGCTCCCACCCTGTAAGCCCCTGGAAGGGCCACCTGAGGGCGCCTCTACACTGCAGCCAATTTAATGACACAGAACAGAAGCCAGGCCCGGGGGTGGGGCTCCAGTGGGAAACACTGACAACAGAGTCCAAACCCGAAATTCCTAAGCTTCACAAAATAGTCCCCCAATTGGCTTCCAGATGTGTCCTCCCTCCACCACACCCTGTAACAGCCTCCTGTTTACATCCCTTTATTGCCAGCAATCTAAGTCCGCTGGTGATCGGCAGCCAGGCTTGTGGGGGTGGGCTCCAGGCAGAAGCGCTATTACTTGTGTCCACAACCAAAAATTCCCCGCTTCACAACAAAACCCCCGTTTGTCTCCCCAAATTGGTCTGCAAAGGCGTCCCGTCCTGTCAAACCCCTAACAGCCCGCCCAGGGCTTGCGAATTCCCCAGTACCACAGAGCCTCCAAAAAGCAGGCCCGCAGCACCAGTTCTGCAGCTCCACCCACCCCAGGAGGGAGCAACCGGCGCACAGCTCTCACCTCCGTGCAATAGAGTTTCAATTATATCTTATAGACTAATCCTCTCCATTACCTTCCCACCAAATCGATGTCCAGACACTTCCTGCCCTGCAAAAATCCCAAAACAGCCTGGTCCTGGAGAACCTCCAACGCTGCCCAGCTGCTTCTTTGTAGGAGAGACCCTCAGGTAAGCTCACTCAGCCACCATCTTTCCCTGCCCCTCTCACTTTTTCAAATGAACTTATTTTAAATGGCATAACTTAATGGTTTTGATGAGATTTAAAATTGCCAGAGCATTTTCTTAATTTCTTTTTAGGCTGGCTCTTTTTTAATGTGTGCTGTTTACTGAATGAAAAAGTTTCCACTGATATCTCAAGAAGAGAAGAAATAAGAAAAAGAGCAGCAGGGACATCTGCTTGAGTCTCATTCTCTGATGCTTTCTGCATTCTGCTTTTATTTATCCTTGTGGCATTGCTTTCTTTGAACTCAATGAGTGCTCTTTGTGATGCAGGGATATAGATGAGTACAGAAGGCTGTGAGTTCAGCACATGGGCTGAAAATTAGAAATTTTTCACCTTCCAGAGAACTCAGTCTTCAAAGTGGTCTCTTGGCTTCAATGGCAGACTTAAGACCAGAGGGCAGGATATTGAGAAAGAGACTAAGGAAGTACTTGAGTGAATGAAATTCTCACACAAGAAGTAGAGGAAAAAGCATGTCTTTATACTTAAGTAGCAGCAAGTTCAGAATTTTCCAGTATTACAAGGCAATAAAATTAGATTCAGTCCCAAACTCACAAAAACATAGCTTTCAGATTGCTAGGATTAGCAAACTCCCCCCACACACAAATATTTTCACTATGGGTTACTTAATACAGACTTTGGTATTAAAAGGGGTCATGCAGTTGGCTTTGTGTGTAGTATCCTCTGGGACGTTCGTAACACCTCAGAATTTTCTGTCTAAATAGTGCAGGCGGGGGAATTTATCCCTTAACTATCAATCCCCGTTGGTTGAGTCTTTGCACGGGATGTTATTTCTCTGCAAGTGGTATGAGCACGTTTTACTAGCATGTTTCGCGTCTGAAGATCCTTAAGCGAGTTGAAGCCTCATGCACTAAAGACAAGATCCTGTCAAACCAAAGAGGAAAGTGAATGTAAGCCTCCAAAGAACTGTCTATAAATGCTTACGTGTTGGGATTAAGAAGATGTGATTCCAGGCACCACAAATGTCTGAAGCTGTCCACTTCTTGTACCATGCTGAGCTGTTCATGTTTTATATGAATTCTCCTATGTCAAAGTCTTTAAAGGGGTTAAATCTCTACAAAAGACTTGACACACTAGGATTAGTGAAACATGCTACAGAATCCAATCGTTGCTACTGTAATCGATAGTCACCTTCCTCTTGTGCCATCCATTCAATATTTGCATCCCTCTCAACTAGGGCTGCAGCTGGAAATGTTCATCTGGTTATGTGATCTGAACCCTCATGCCTATAGGGACTGTCCTTGCTTGTCTTCTCCTTTTTACTCCACAGTTGCTGTAATTTTCCATTCACCATTTTCACTGGCACGTCAGTAAGTTAATTAGATAATGTACTAGCATGGGGGTACTGGTAGAAGCACTGAGTTCAGGAATAGCTGTCCATTCTGATATGGATTGGAATAAGTGTGATGAATCAATTTGCTGTCAAATAGCCATAGGTTTCACAATTTTAAGTGTGTGTAAGAAATATAATGCATTTTTTCAATTCCCACTTCTCAAAATCAAAAGAAGCCATATCTAAAGATCTACATCAAGATCTGATATAGATCACGATATGCTGGTATGCTGAGATTATCATCACAAATGGGAGGGACTTTGGGGAATCCTGAGATGGGAGTGAGCATGTTTAAATGTGGAGTATTCAGGAATAATTGGGAATGGAGATTGGACTTGATAGCTTGCTTGCAAAAAATGGTACCAATCATCCCTTCTGTATTCATGTCCATTGCAATGTGGCTTTGCATCTCCTACCATCAAACCCTAAAATAAATCTGGCAAAGATTTGTGATTTACTTGGATGAGTAGAATGCAGCAAAAGTGATGATGCATTCACAAGCTCATCCAGAAAATGTCATGGACAGAATCATGGCTACTTTAATAAGGAAACCAGCTACCAAGGGGATACTTGCAGAACATGTTAAGTGTCAGTAATATTTTTTGTGTAGGATTTGTGATTTCTATATTGTGCTTTGTTCACCTATTTATTTTTTTCTTTTTCTTTTATATTAAAAATTTTAATTAGAGAAGTAGGTTTACAGGCAAATCATGTAAAAAATACAGCATTCCTGTACATCCCCTCATTGTTGATATTGTGCATTAGTGTGGTATCTTTGCTACAATTGATGAAAAAATATAAAAATTGTACTAGCTATACACCCTCATCTACAGGAGGGTTCATTGTGTATCCAGTCCTATATTTTATGTTTTAATTTTTATAGTAATAACATATATATGACCTAAAATGTCCCTTTTAACAACATTCACATCTATGATTCAGTGTTGTTAATTACACTCACAATAATGTGCTACCATAAACACCATCCTTTTCCAAAATTTTACAATCAACCTAAATATAAATGCTGTGCATTTGAGCACTCTCTCCCTGTGTCTTACCCAAAACCCAACCCTTGGTAATCTATAATCTAAATTTAACTCTATGAGTTTGCTTATTCTAAATATTTCATATCAGGGAGATCATACAATATTTGTCCTTTTGTGTTCAACTTATTTCACTCAGCATAATGTCTTCAAGGTTCATTCATGTATCACAGGTATCAGGACTTTATTCCTTTTTACAGCTGAAAAAATTCCAAATATGTATAAACTACATATTGTTTATCCATTCATCAGTTGATGGACAATTGGGTTATTTCCATCGTTTGTCAATTGTAAACAATGCCACTACAGACATTGGTGTGCAAATATCTGTTCATTTCCATGCTTTCAAATTTTTTGGGTGCATATGCAGTAGAGGGATTTTCAGGTTATATAGTAATTCCAGAGTTAGCTTTTTGAGGACCTGCCAAACTGTCTTTCATAGTGGCAGCACCATTTTACCTTTCCCCCAGTAATGAATGACTGTTCCTATTTCTCTACATCCTCTACTGTATTTGTAATAGGAGCCATTCTATTGGGTATGAAATGGGATCAAATTGTGGTTTTGATTTGCATTTCCCTAATAGCTAGTGACATTGAGCATCTTTCATGTGTTTTTTAGTCATTTGTATATCCTCTTGGGAGAAATGTCTAGTCAAGTCTTTTTTGGATTTTTTAGTTGTACTGTTTGTCTTTTTATTAATGAGTTTAGGATTTCTGTATATATTCTGGATATTAATCCCTTGTTGCACACACAGTTAACAAATATTTTCTCCCATTGAATAGGTTGTCTTATTGCTTTCATTATAATGCCCTTTGATGCACATACTTTTTCTAAAAAATTATTTTGAAGGAAAGTTAAGATTACATAAATACTACAGTGAAAATATAGGGGGAGTCCCATATACCCCAAGCATTCCCCCTCTCCCACTTTCCCCCACCACCAACATCTTTCATTAGTGTGGTACATTTGTTACAATTAATTAACACATATTGAAGCATTGCTACTAACCATGGTCTATAGTTTGCATTATAGTTTACACTTTGATGTCTTTAAGCAATGTTTTGTAGTTTCCTGTGTACAAGTCCTTTACATCCTTAGCTAAATTTATTCCTCGATATTTGATTCTTTTAGTTTCTATTGTAATGGAAGTTTTTCTTGATTTCCTCCTCAGATCGCTCATTACTAGTGTATAGAAACAATCCTGCTTTTGTGTGTTGATCTTGTACCCTGACACTTTGTTAAATTCATTTATAAACTCTAGTTGCTTCATTGTAGTTTTTTCAGGACTTTCTATATATACAGGATCATATCATCTGCAAAGAGTGAAAGTTTACTTCTTCCTTTCTGATTTGGATGGCTTTTCTTTCTTTTTCTCCTATCACTGCTCTGGCTACAACTTTCACAATGTTGAGTAAGAGTTGTAACAGGGAACATCCTTGTCTTCTTCCATATCTTAGAGGAAACACTTTGAATCTTTTATAAATTGAGTGTGATGATGTTAGCAGTGGGTTTTTCATATGTGCCCTTTATCATGCTGAGGAATTTTCCTTCTCTTCCTAGTGTTCCAAGTGTATTTATCAAGAAAGGATGCTGGATTTTGTCAAATGCCTTTTCTGCATCAATCGAGATGATCATGTGATTCTTTCCCTTCATTTTGTTAATATGGTGTATTACATTAATTGATTTTTTTAATGTTGAATCTCCCTTGTATACCTGGTATAAAACCCACTTGATCACAGTGTATAATTCTTTTAATGTGCTGTTGTTCCATTCACTAGCATTTTGTTGAGGATTTTTGCATCTATATTTAAGAGAAATTTGAAATCTATTTCTTGTAGTATCTTTATATGACTTTGGTATTAGGGTGATGTTGGCCTGATAGAACCAGTTAGGTAGTTTTCCTTCCCTAATTTTTTGAAAGAGGTTGAGCAGGATTGATATTCTTCTTGGAATGATTATGAAATACACCTGTGAAATCATCTGGCCCTGGGATTTTCTGTGTTGGGAGGTTTTTGATGACTGATACAATCTCTTTACTTGTCATTGCTCTGTTGAGATCTTCTTTTAGAGTCAGTGTAGTTTGTTCATGTGTTTCTAAGAATTTGCCCATTTCACCCAGGTTTTCTAATTTGTTGGCCTGCATTTGTTCATAGTATCCTCTTATGATCCTTTGTAAATCTATGGGGTCAGTAGTAATGTCTCCTCTCATTTCTGATTGTATTTATTTGCAGTTTCTGTTTTTTTTTTTTCTTTGTTAGCTAGCCATGAGATTGTCAATTTTAATGATTGTTCAAATAACTAACATTTGGTTTTATTAATTTTCTCTATTATCTTTTAATTCCCAATTTAATTTATTTCTGCTCTAATCTTTGATAACTCTTTTTCTTTGCTTTGGGATTAGTTTGCTCTTCTTTTTCCAGTTCTTCCAAGTGTGCAGTTAGGTCTTTGATTTTAGATCTTCCTTCTTTTTAAATTTAAGCATTTAGGGCTATAAATTTCCCTGTCAGCACTGCCTTCACTGCATCCCATAAGTTCTGATATATTGTGTTCTTGTTTTCATTTGTCTCAAGATTTCCCCTACAATTTTTTCCTTGACTGATTGTTTGCTTAAGTATGTGTAATTTAACTACCATATATTTATTAATTGTCCTGTTCTCTTCCTGTTTTTGATTTCCAGCCTCATTCCATTATGGTCAGTGAAAATGTTTTGCATAATCGCAATCTTTTTAAATTTATTGAGACTTGTCCTGTAAATCAGCATGTGGTCTATCCTTGAGAATTATCCCAGCACACTTGAGAAGAGTGTAAATCCCTCTGTTTTCTGTGAAGTGTACATTAAAGTCTAGTTCATTTATCACATTATTCAAGTTCTTCTGTCTACATGTTCTATCTCTTGATTAGTGTGATGTATTGAATTCTCCAACCATTTTTGCAGAGATGTTTATTTCTCTCAAGTTTTACCATTGTTTGCCTCATGTATTTTCAGGTGCCATGGTTAGGAGCATAATTATTTATGATTATTATTTCTTCTTGGTGGATTGGCACTTTTGTTAATACATAGTTTTCTTCTTTGTTTCTTACAACAGCTTTTAAAAATTTTTGTATTATTTTATATTATTACCTTTTTAAAAAATACATAAATCACACAAAATGTTACATTAAAGAATATGAGGTTCCCATATACCCCTACCCCCCACCCCCCACTCCTCCCACATCAACAACTTCTTTCATCAATGTGGCACATGCACTGCATTTGGTGAATACATTTTGGAGCACTGCTACACAGCATGGATCATAGTTTATGTTGTAGTTTACACTCTCAGTCCATTCATTGGGTTATGGCAGGTTATATAATGTCCTGCATCTGTCCCTGCAATATCATTCAGGACAACTCCAAGTCCCAAAAATGCCCCCATAGCACACCTCTTCTTCCCTCTCCCTGCCCTCACCAACTCTTGTGGCCACTGTCTCCATGATTTAAAGTCTATTTGTCCAATATGATTGTAGCTACACCAGCTCTTTCCTGTTTACTATTTACATGTAATATATTTTTCCATTCTTTCACTTTCAACCTATTTGCATCTTTGTGTCTAAGATGAGTCTCTTGTAAACAACATTAGTTTGATCAGGCTTTTTTTTTTTCATTCATTCTGTGAATCTGTGTCTTTTGATTGAGGAATTTAATCCATTAACTTTCTGTGTTATTATTGTAAAGATTTACTTCAGCCATTTTGACCTTTGGTTTTTATATGTCATACTTTTTTTTTTTTCGTCTCTCTTTTCCTTTATTTCAACCTCTTTTTCTGTATAGTTTAACTTTGTGATCTGACTGATACCTTTATCATTTCTGTTTTTGTATATTTTTAAAATACTCTCATTGCTGTTATAATAATATAATATAATCATCCTATGGTTGTATTATACAAACTACATCTATAATCTATTAATTTGAAGAGATACCAACTTAGTTTCAATAGCATACCCATTCTATGCTCCTATATTCCTCTTTCCCCTATTTATCTTGTTTTTGTTCCAATTTATCACATTACATTTTCATGTCCATTGTCATGACATATGCTTTTTTGTGTGTTCAATTGTATTCTGACTCTTATAGGAATAAAAGAGTATTGTGAGAGGATACTGTACCATTAGGTTTTTAAAAATTTTTAATGTTTTTTTAAAGACATTCAAAATACATAAATGTTACATAAAAAATATAGGGGATTCCCATATGTCCTGCTCCCCACACCACCCACATTTGCCCCCAGTAACAACATCCTTTATTAGTGTGGTATATTCATTGTAATTCATAAACATATTTTGGAGCATTGTTATTAGGTATGGATTATAGTTTACATTGTAGTTACACTCTTCCACACAATTCTGTAGGTTATGGCAAGATATATAATGACCTGAATCCATCATTGCAATGTCATTCAGGACAATTCCCAAGTCCCCCAAATGCCCCCATATTACACCTGTTTTCCCTCTTCCTGACCATAGAACCTCCAGTGGCCACTGCCTCCACATCAATGATATAAATTCTTTCATTGCTAGAATCACAATAAGACTTTAGTAGATCCAGTAAAAGTGACAGAAAGGTCACATCTGAGTGCAACTCCATCACACTCAGGAACACAAACTCCAAAGTCAGACCAACTGACATGGCACTGAACTCCAGAGCCATCTGCCATGACATAGAAATTGTGGGTCTCTGTAGCCCTCAGGAGAACCAGTACCTGTGGTTGTATATACTTTGGCTGTCTCTGGAACCCTGCTGAGGTGTGCATAAGCATGACTCCTCTGATGACCTCCCAACTCTTTTTTGGAGACTCATAGCCATATAAACTCATTTGTCCTTTCCATTTCCTACTTTTATTCAAGGTCAAAAAGCAGTTTTTAACACCTGATATTACATGTAGGCTGAGATATCCTGCTAGTCTGAGTTGGCCCTTTTATTCAAGGCCTTTTTCTTGTTACATCATCATCTGGTGCTTGGTAGTAATCCCTCAGTGCCAGGGAGGATCATCCTGTGAGTCAAGTCCCATGACCTGTGCTTGGCGCTGGGGTTGGTATACTCAGGAGACCTGCGTCTCTGGACTGTCCATGTGACAGCCAGGCCCTAAGCCTCAGCAGACTTGCAACTCCTACTCTTTGGATTATTGGGCATACCCCAGCCAGCTAACAGGGAGGTGAAGAAGGTCAACCACCACACCAGGGAGCCAAGAGTGCCTACAACTGTAAGCAGGAGAATTGCATCCATCATCCATGTGGAATCTAAGCCCCCTCTAGATATGGAGGTGGAGTGGACATAACCATCCCAGGGTCCACAGAATGGAGGAATAGAATATGGAGTAGAGTAGACTTACTGATAATCCACTATGTGATTAGTAATTGAAGAAATTGTAGCACTGATGTGGAGAAAGTGGTCATAGTAGCTGCTGATGGTAGGGAGAGGGAAGAAGAGATATGATAGGGGGGCGTTTTCAGGACTTGGAGTTGTCCTGGGTGGTACTGCAGGGACAGATGCTGGGACATTGTATGTCTTCCCATGGCCAATGGGTGGACTGGGGGAGAGTGTAGACTACAATGTAAACCACTATCCATGTGATGCAGCAGTGCTCCAAAATGTATTCACCAAATGCAATGAATGTCTCATAATTATGAAAGAGGTTGTTGATGTGGGAGGAGTGGGGTGAGGGGGTTGGGGGTATATGGGGACCTCATATTTTTAAATGTAACATTTAAAAAGGAGAAAAAACAAAAACAAAACAAAACAAAACAAAAACAAAAACAAAAGACTATAGTAGAATACCAGTAAGTCCACTCTAATGCATAGTTCATTCCCCACTCCTGATGTTTTAGAGTCTGAGAGAGCCAAAAACTATCATGCCACTCCCTTCTTACCTGCCTGGTTTCTGATGAGAAATCAGCACTTAGTCTTATTGGGGATCTTGTATGTGACAAATCACTTTTCTCTTGCTGGTTTCACAATTCTCTCTGTACCTTTGGTATTTGAAATTTTGGTTAGTGCATGTCTTGATGTAGATCTATCACAATTTATTCTGTTTGGAGTACATTGTGCTTTTTTGATATGTATCTTTATTTCTTTTACAGGAGTGGGACATTTTTGGCCATTATTTCCTCAAATAGTCTCTCTTCCCCTTTTTCCTTTCTATCCTCCTTCTGGGACACCCATGCCATATATTTTTGTGTGCTTCATTTTGTCACTCAAATCCCAGAGATACTGCTCATTTTTTTCTATTATTTTTTGTATCTGCTCTTCTGATTGCGCGATTTCAACTGTCCTTTTGTCTTATGTATTTTTAATCTCTAGTGTATGTTTAACCTCTATCATTGTCTTTTTCATCCCCATGATTTCTGTTTCTTTTCATACTTACAAGTTCTTCTTTATGCTAAAAAATGTCTTCTTAATATCCTTTATCCCTTTATCCATATTTTCCTACAACTCCTTGAATTGATTTAGATTTGTTTGAATTTCTTTGATTAGTGTTGAAATTCTAGGTCTTCGCTGATGGCTGATGTGTTAATTTGCTCCCTTGACTAAACCATATCTTCCTATTTCTTAGTATAGT
This sequence comes from Dasypus novemcinctus, assembly GCF_030445035.2. Classification (NCBI taxonomy): domain Eukaryota; kingdom Metazoa; phylum Chordata; class Mammalia; order Cingulata; family Dasypodidae; genus Dasypus; species Dasypus novemcinctus. The sequence goes on along the minus strand of NC_080695.1, from coordinate 51,192,818 downwards.
GATTTTTTGCTGATGTCTGGGCATCTAGTGAGCTTGATGAATTACCCCTGATGGCCAATCTCTCCCTGCTTTAGGGTTTTATTGCTACTTGGCTTTACATTATGTCAAAGGTCTTCTTTTTTTTTTAATTTTTTTAATTGATTTTGTAAAAATATTACATTACAAAAAAATATATGAGGACCCCTTCAACCCCACCACCCCCACCCCACCACTCCCCCCCCAGCAACACTCATTCCCATCATCATGACACATCCATTGCATTTGGTAAGTACGTCTCTGGGCACCTCTGCACCTCATGGTCAATGGTCCACATCATGGCCCATACTCTCCCCCATTCCATCCAGTGGGCCCTGTGAGGATTTATAATGTCCAGTGATTGCCCCTGAAGCACCATCCAGGGCAGCTCCAAGTCCCTAAGACACCTCCACATATCGTCTCTTCCTGCCATTCCCCATACCCATTAGCCACCATGTCCACTTTTCCCACTCCAATGCCACCTTTTCTCTGTGGACATTGGATTGGTTGTGTCCATTGCACCTCTATGTCAAGAGGAGGCTCAGATTCCTCATGGATACTGGATGCAATCCTCTCGTTTTCAGTTGTAGGCACTCTAGGCTCCGTGGTGTGGTGGTTGTCCTTCTTCAACTCCATTTTAGCTGAGTGAGGTGAGTCCAATAAATCAGATTGTAAGTGCTGGAGTCTGTTGAGGCTCAGGGCCTGGCTATCACATTGTCAGTCCAGAGATTCAGATCCTCAAAGGTCTTCTTTGATGCTTGGTCCAACATGTTTTGAACCTTGAGGATTGCCCATTTTTAACTGTTCAGGTTTTTCAGCTCTTTTTCAACTGATTTGTTTAAACTCTCTCCCTCTTCCATGCCCCATTTTCCTGTACTTTTCAGTTGTGGGACCTGTGCTGTCTTACAGAAGTTCAGCTTAACTATACTCCCTTTTTTTTTCCCCATGAGCCTTTTCTGCATCTTTTTTTTCCCCCTTACTATATCCCACACAGGGAGCCAGACCGGGTTCATCCAGAAAGTGGCTTTTGTGTTTAGGTGTTGCAGCCATAGAAGATGAGCTACATGAACACACCTCTGCCAACAGGTCTGCTGAGGTCTCTTTCCTTCCTTTTCCCCTGGGAACCCTTTGTATGCAGCCTGGCTTCCCAGCTTCTCTTCACTCTGGGTCTCAGCCCTGAACCTGGAAATGCGCAGGGCTGTGACTGACTGCTGTGTCCTCATAGTCTCCCTCCATGGTGGGAGTGAGCCAGGCCACCCTGCCATGGCCCAGCAACTCCCAAGCTCTGCGGGACCAATGAGCAGGAGGGGCGTGGACCAGTGGCTCCAGCGTAGAAATTTCCTACCTGCACTGGAGATGACTTTTCTTTTTCTTTGATTCTGCCTTTGTGGAGACCTTTTCCGGTTTTTAGTTCCTTCTGAAGTTCTAAGCAAGTGGAATTTGTTCCTTTATTAGCGATTTCTCCAGAGGATGTTTTATATCACCTCTCTCTTTCTTACCTTTTCAACATTATGACACCACACATGCATTTGTACATTTTATAAGGCTTTTAGCACACAGCAAACATTCTTTATAATTTGCAATAAGAAAATAAATATGGGTACCCTGAAAAATCTTCATCAGTTTGCCAGATGTTTTTAACATATGCAGTGCAAGAAAAGATCTGCTAACAGTGAGGAGATATACATTAACTTGCGTTTCTAACATCGCATAATGAAACTATTCTCTAACATCTGGTTGTAATTTATGAAACTTTCCTCCTTGCCCAGTCTCTGAAGTTATACACCAGAGTGAAGAAATTTACAGCAAGATGCCAAGGCAATAAGCTCTTTCCATTAATATGTTCACCTACAGTTATTGACTGTGTATGATACTACTTAGGATAATTTTTCCTTATAAGAGCTAATTTTCTTGTGTGAATTTGTTTAAATGATACCAATAAACTTTTGACATGTGCTGGGTTTTTCTGCTCTCCTTTGCCACAAGCAAGAACATTGAATCTGGTGACATTTCCTTACACAGGAGCATGATGAAGAGCTGCTTACCATTTTTTGCACTGATTGAAAGGTATAAAATGTTATTTACTATTGGCTCAATGAAATATTATCTTAAGTTCAATGCCTTATATTTATTGACCTGAATAATGTGCCTGATTTGTTACTTTCCATAAGGAAATATGCTATATTTAAAGAGAGGAAGTTTTAACCCTGTTTGTCAAAGGGATTATGTTAGTGTTCCATAAAAATAGAAAAGGAAAGGACATATGAATTCAAGAATCATTCTATTATTTAGTCCAAACAAATATGCAATTGATAAAATACTAGGTAAAAACACAAGGAGTGAAGTGCAATGTGAATTATGGCCTATAGATAGTAGTATAATTGCAATAATGTTTCATCAGTAGTGACAATGTTAACACATTAATGAAAAGTATTAATAATAGGGAAAACTTCATGTAGGGGGTATATGGAAACTTTTAATTTCTGTATGATTTTTCTGTAAAGCTACCACTGGACTAAAAAAATGGACTTATTTTCTATTTATTGATTTCTACTCTTATTTTTTTATTATTTACTTGTTTTCACATGACTTAAATTTGTTCTTTTTCTGGCTTCTTAAGGTAGAAGTTTGGCTATTTGACTTAAGCCTTTCCTTTGCTCTCATATAAACATTAAAAAGTGCCCATTTGCCTCTAAGAACTGCTCTAGATGCATCCTGCAATTTTGATAAGTTGTGCCTCATTACCCTTTCTTAAACGTATTCTAGTTTTCTTCATGATTTCTAAGTGTTTCCTACTTTAAATTTGTTTTGGTTAAAGAAAATACTACATATGATTTTAATATTTACAAATTTCCTGAGACTTGTTTCATGGTTTAGTATATTATGACCATTAGTGAATGTTCAATATACATCTTAAAATAACATGTTCTGCTATTGATGTGCATAATGTCATATAAAGATCAGTTAGGCCAATTTGCTTGTTAGTGGCCAGGGTTATACTTATTGGTATATTCTCTACTATTTTATCAATTCCTGAGAGAAGAACATTGAAATATCCAACTATATTTATAGATTTGCTCCTTCTCTAATTCTGTCATTATTTGCTTTACATATTTTGACTTCTGATAATTAGGTGCATATACATTCAGAATTGTTATGTCTTATTATTGAAATGATGCTTTCATCATTATGAGATACCCTGTGCATCTTTGGTAAATTGCTTATTCTGATTTTTATCTCCTGTGTTAATATAACCATGACAGTTTTCTTAAAATTGGAGTCTACATGGTAAATCCTTTTCCATCCTTTTGTTTTACTTATACATGTCTGTCTTTTAAAGTATCTTTCTTTGAGAAAGCATATTGTTGGATCTTATATTTTTATTCTGCCTGATTATTTTTATTCTTTTCCTTAGGGAGTTATCTAGATGTCTAGTTATGTCTACAGTGTTATTAATATTACCATCTTGCTATTTATTTTCTGTACGTCTAATTTTTTCTTTATTCTTTTTTTCCATCTTCATGATTTATTTTGAATTGAGTATTGTTTAATATCACAATTTTATTCCTCTATTGGATTATTTCTTATACCTCTGTTTTAGTTTCCTAGGGTACTTAAAACAAATACCATGAAATGGTTGGATTTGAACAAGAGAATTTAATAGCTTATAGTTTTGAGACTGAGAAAATGTCCAAATAAAGGTTTCATCAAGGAGATTCTTTCTTCCCAAAGACCATCTGCCAGTGATCCTTGGCTGCTCGGCAAGGCACGTGGCAGCATTTGCTAGTGTCTCCCTTCTCTGTGGGTTTTGTTGATTTCATCTTCTTGCTTCCATGCCTTTCTCTCTCTTCGTATTTTTTTCTATTCATAAAGAACTGCAATGATAAGATTATGACCCATCCTGAATCAAGTGAGTCATACCTTAACTGAAGTAGCCTCCTCAAAAGGGCCTGCTTGCAATGGGTTTATACCCACAGGAATGGATTAGATTTAACATATTTTTCTGGGGTACTTACAGCTTAAATCTACCTCAACTTATTTTTAAAAAATTTTTTTCATTTTAGCTGTATGATTTACAATATGCATCTTTAACTTGCTAGAGTCTATCTTCAAATACTCTTATACTAAATATAATGTATAACATAAGGGACTTCTAACAATATACTGCCATTTCCCACTCCCATCCTTTGTGCTTCTGCTGTCATATATATTACCTGTATATATATAATTTAAACATCACAATATATTGTTATCTTAGAGGTCATTTCTAAACTCACCATAACTACAATAGATGAGTGACTGTAGAAATATAGATCACCATTTTTCCTGTCCTTATTGCTGCTGTGCTCTGAGTACCAATAGCATTGATATCACCTGGGATTCCATTATAAATGCCACGGCTCTGTCCCCAGACATTTTAATAAATTTCCCATGTGATCTGTATGCATATTGTCCTATTTTTTGAATGGCAATTTTCTGAGGAAGTTAATGATCAGTAAGGATTAAACAAATGATTTCTTTGAAACTGCCAAAGCCTTGACATACCTTGGGAAACATTTTCTAGTTCCTTTTTGGGATTCATAATTCCTTCACTTTTATGCCAGTTTCCTTTCCAGATTTTTAAGGTGCATTCTCAATTTAACTGGATTTATATCATCATCCTGCCTACAATATAAATAGCCAAATTTGATTTTCCTAACAATTAATTTAACTGGATTTATATCATCATCCTGCCTACAATATAAACAGTCAAATTTGATTTTCCTAACAATTTTCCAGAATTTTTTTTTCTTTGCTACAAGGTAACCATGTTAGTTCCTGATTCTCCATAAAAAAGATTGTAAACATCTGAGTGATAGAAGTTAACTGTGATGGTTAGGCTATTGTGTCAACTTGGCCAGGTAATTGTGCCCAGTTGTTTGGTCAAGCAAGCACTGGGCTAACTGTAATACAGGGACATTTATGGACTTTAGTCACCATTGGCTTTACTGCAGTGGTAAATCAAAGGTAGCTGATTATAGTTGCATTAATCAGGGAGATTGCCATCAGCAAGGAGTGATGCTTAACCCAATCAGTTGAATGCTTAAAAAGGGGAAGTATGGACTATAGTTAACAACAATATTGTAATATTCTTACATCAATGTGAAAGATGTACTGGCTTAATAATAGGGGAGTATGGGAAAATATGCCAAATGTACACCATTGACCATAGTTAGTGGTAACATCTGATGATATTATCTCATAGTCTGTAACAAATGTTCCACAGCAGTGTGGTGGGTTGGTGAAGGGTTGTTGTATGGGAATTCCACACATGTGCATGATTGTTTTGTAAGGTCACAACTTCTGTAATAAAAATATATTAAAAAAAAAAGGGGGGGGGGTGATTCCAGCATTGAAAGAGAATTTCCCAGCTTGTCTTTGGACAGCCAACATATCCCAGAACTCATCAAGAACCTTCACTGGACTTTCATTGCAGCTCCTGGTTGCAGCCTGCCTGCAGAACCTGGACTTGTGCAGCCCCATGGCTGTGTGAGAGACTCTTATAGAATCACATACTAGTAACAGATATCTCTTATTAATTGTTTCCCTAGAGAACCCTGAATAATATTTTGGTACCAGGAGTGGTTCTTGAAGAACAGAATCTTAAACATGGGGTGTCTGAGGTGGCTCTGGGAGTTTTGCAATTGTCTCTCTACCCTAATTGGACTCAAGGGTACTGACAACTCACTTTCCAATAACGAAGAGGCTGCTAACAGTCCATGGCGTGTATTGGCAATTGAGATACACAAAATAGCATCACTGGATTCCCCTAATTCCATGCTTATAAGAAGCAAGGATCTGGGTGAGAGTGTTTTCAACACCTTAACAGAGTTTTGCAGAGTCAAACGGTATAATAATATTGGTCAGCTTCTCCTAGATACACTGGATAATGTTACAAAAGAAAGAGATGAGTTAAAGGCTTCAAATGTGAAATTTAAACACCGAATGGATGATGCAAATGTTTCTATGTGTTCTCTGAAAGAAAATCTTGTCTCCTGTAGCCACAAGCTTGAAATATCTGAGAAACAAACTCAGACTTTCATTGTACGAGTAGCAGAGTTACAAAGGAAACTCAGTAACTGTGCACTGGGGAAAAAGAAATGACCAGGATTATTAGATACAGGCTCAGAAGTGACATTAATTCCAAGAGACCCAAAACATCACTGTGGTACACCAGTCAGAGTAGGGGCTTATGGAGGCCAGGTGATTAATGGAATTTTAGCTCAGGTCCATCTCACAGTTGGTCTAGTGGGTCCCCAGACCCATTCTGTGGTTATTTCCCCAATTCCAGAATGCATAATTGGAATAGACTTACTCAGAAACTGGCAGAATCCCCATGTTGGATCCCTGACTTGTGGAGTGAAGGCTATTATGGTTGGAAAGGCCAACTGGAAGCCACTAGAATTGCCCCTACCTAGCAAAATAGTAAACCAAAAGCAATACTGGATTCCTGGAGGGATTGCAGAAATTAGTGCCACCATCAAGGATTTGAAAGATGCAGGGGTGGTGATTCCCACCACATCCCCATTCAACTTCCCTATTTCACCTGTACAGAAAACAGATGGATCTTGGAGGATGACAGTAGATTATCATAAACTTAACCAGGTGGTGACTCCAATTGCAGCTGCTGTCCCAGATGTGGTATAATTGCTTGAGCAAATCAACACATCCCCTGGTATCTGGTATGCAGCTCTTGATTTGGTGAATGCTCTTTTCTCAATTGCTATTAGTAAGGGCCACCAGAAACAGTTTGCTTTTAGCTGGCAAGGCCAGCAGTATACGTTCATTGTCCTGCCTCAAGGGTATATCAACTCTCCAGCCCTGTCTTAATATTGTCTGCAGGGATCTTGATCGTCTCTCCCTCCCAGAAGACATAATACTGGCCTGTTATATTGATGATATCATGTTGATAGGACCTAATGAGCAAGAAGTAGCAAAGACTCTAGGCTTACTAGTAAGGCATTTGCATGAGAGCGGATGGGGAATAAATCCAACTAAAATACAAGGTCCTTCCACCTCAGTGAATTTTCTAGGTGTCCAGTGGTGTGGAGCATGTCAAGATATCACTTCTAAAGTGATATCTTTAGATATCACTAAATCTGGCTCCTCCTATGACCAAAAAGGAGGTACAACACTTGGTTGGTCTCTTTGGATTTTGGAGACAACACATTCCTCATTTGGGTGTGCTACTCTGGCCATTTACTGCGTGAACAGAAAAGCTGCTAGTTTTGATTGGAGACCGGAACAAGAAGAGACTCTGTGTCAGGTCCAGGCTGCTGTGCAAGCTGCACTACCACTTGGGCCGTATGATCCAGCAGATCTGATGGTACTGGAAGTTTCCATGGCAAATAGAGATGCTGTCTGGAGCCTTTGGCAGGCCCCTGTAGGAGAATCACTGTGCAGACCCTTAGGAATTCGGAGCAAAGCCCTGCCATCCTCTGTAGATAGCTGTTTCCCCTTTTTTGAAACAGCTTTTGGCCTGCGATTGGGCCTTAGTAGAGACTGAATGCTTAACCATGGGCCATCAATTTACCATGAGACATGAGTTGCCTATCATAAGCTGGGTTTGTCTGACCCACCAAACCACAAAGTGGGTGTGCACAGCAGCACTCAATAATAAAGTGGAAGTGGTATTTATGAGATAGGGCTCGAGTGTATCCTGAAGACATGAGTAAGTTACATGAGGAAGAAGCCCAAATACCCATGGTCACCACCCCCACCATGTTATCTTCTCTTTCCCAGTCCACATCTTTGGTCTCTTGGAGAGTCCCTTACAATCAGTTGACTGAGGAAGAGAATACTAAGGCCTGGTTTACAGATAGTTCTGCACAATATGCAGGTACCACCCCAAAATGGACAGCTGCAGCAGAGCAGCCCCTTTCTGGGATATCCCTGAAGGACAGTGGTGAGGGCAAATTCTCCCAGTTGGCAGAACTTCGAGCAGTGCACCTGGTTGTTCATTTTGCTTGGAAGAAGAAATGGCCAGAGGTGCGCTTGTACACTGATTCATGGGTTTTTGCCAATGGTTTGGCTGGATGGTCAGGGACTTAGAAGGAATATGATTGGAGAATTGGTGACAAAGCGGTCTGGGGAAGAGGTATGTGGATTGATCTTTTTGAATGGACAAAATACATGAAAATTTTTGTGTCCCATGTGAATGCTCATCAGTGGGTAAATTCAGCAGTGGATTATTTTAATAATCAAGTGGATAAGATGACCCACTCTCTGGCTAATGCTCAGCCTCTTTCCCCAGCTACTCCTGTCATTGCTCAGTGGGCTTATGAACAAAGTGGCCGTGGAGGTAAGGATGGAGGTTATGCTTGGGCTCAGCAACATGGGCTTCCCCTCACCAAGACTGACTTGGCTACAGCCACTGCTGAGTGCCGAATCTGCCAGCAACAGAGACCCACACTCAGCCCCCAATATGGCATCATTCTTTGAGGTGACCAGCCTGCTACCTGGTGACTGGTTGACTACATTAGGACCACTTCCACCACAGAAGGGGAAGTGATTTGTTTTAACTGGAATAGACACATACTCTGGATATGGGTTTGCATTTCCTGCATGCAATGCTTCTTCCAAAACTACCATCCATGGACTTACTGAATGTCTTACCTACCACCATGGCATTCCACAAAGCATTACTTCCAATCAAGGAACCCATTTCATAACAAATGACATGCAGGAATAGGCCCATGCCCATGGAATTCACTGGTCTTCCCATGTTCCCCATCGTCCTGAATCAGCTGGATTGATAGAAGGGTGGAATGACTTTTTAAAGAGTCAACTAGGTGGCAATACTTACAAGGCTGGGACAATGTTCTCCAGGAGGCTGTGTATGCTCTACATCAGCACCCACTCTATGGTGCTGTTTCTCTCATAACCAGGATCCATTGGTCCAAGAATCAAGGGGTGGAAATGGGAGTGGCACCACTCACTATTACCCCTAGTGACCCACTAGGAAAATTTTTGCTTCCTGTCCCTGCAACCTCAAACTCTGCTGGTCTACAGGTTTTAGTCCCAAAAGGAGGAGTGCAGTCACCAGGGAACACAACAATGATTCCACTGAACTGGAAGTTAAAACTGCCACCTGGCCACTTTGGGCTCTTCTTACCTCTGAACCAACAGTCAAAGAAGGGAATTACTATACTGGCTGGGGTGATTGATCCTATCAAGAGGAAATAGGACTGCATCTACATAATGGGGGTAAAGAAGAGTTTGCCTGGAATACAGGATATTCCCTAGGGCATCTCCTAGTACTGCCATGTCCTATGATTAAAGTCAGTGGAAAACTGCAACAACCCAATCCAAGCAGGACTAACATGGCCCAGAATCCTCAGGAATGAAAGTTGGGTTACCCCCCCAGGCAAAGAACCATGGCCAGCTGAAGTGCTTGCTGAGGGTAATGGAAACATGGAATGGGTAGTGGAAGAAGTTAGTCATAAATATGAACTTCGATCACATGACCAGTTACAGAGACTAGGACTATAATGGTCATGAATCTTACTTCCTTGTTTCATTATTATGATGATTATATATGCACACAAAATCAATTTCTTTGTCTTCCTCCCCCAATTTTTCCCTTATCATATAACAAGTTGTATCCATTTCATGTCATGATATTTGAGGATATCAAGTTTGAGAGTGAAAATTTTCCAAGAACTTGTACCCTATTCTGTATGGAATTAATGCATTTCCAGTTGTACACAGGAGAGCTGAACATTGTTAGACAGAAATATATATATATACATATATATATATATGCATGCCTGTCATTGTTTCTATTTAGAGATTACGTATGGTTTAAGGTAATGTGTGTAGTTGCCGAATTGACAAGGGGTGGACTGCAATGGTTAGGCTATTGTGTCAATTTAGGTAATTTTGCCCAGTTGTTTGGTCAAGCAAGCACTGGGCTAACGGCAATACATGGGCATTTATGGACTTTAGTCACCATTGATTTACTGCAGTGGTAAATCCTAGGTAGTTGGTTATAATTATATCATTCAGGGAGACTGCCATCAGCAATGAGTGACGCTTAACCCAATCAGTTGAATGCCTTAGAAGGGGAAGTGATTCCAGCATTGAGAGAGAATTTCCCAGCTCATCTTGGACAGCCAGCATTTCCCAGACCTCATCAAGAGCCTTCATTGGACTTTCATTACAGCTCCTGGTTGCAGCCTGCCTGTGGAACCTGGACTTGTGTATCCCCACAGCTGCATGAGAGACTCTTACAGAATCACATACTATTGACAGATATCTCTTGTTGAGTCTGTTTCCCTAGAGAACCCTGACTAATACATTAACTATCAAAGATTTATATCCAGCCTGCTGGCCCTCCAGAGAGGGAGTTAATCCATAGTGCTACATAGCTGTCATCACAACAATTGTACATTAATCTCCTGATCATCGAGGAATGACTGATACTCCCAAGACTGGAAGCCAAGTCTCTACCGTATTGTCCTATTGCCAACACAAGTCTTGGCTCTGCCCACTCACCTTCAGTCACATCAGCAGAGGAGTTGATATTCAGAGGAGTTGAAATGTGCAGGGATAGACTAGGGCTTTTGGCCAGTGTTTTGCCAGTCCCTCATTATGCCAGTGGAAGTGCTGGTATTCTCCTCATCGTGCAACACAAATCCTACAAAACCAAGAGTTAAGGACTCTTTCCCAGACTTTCCCATCTCTCTTTCCTAGATTCCTGTGTATTATTTCAGAACATGCTGAGAACAGGGGATTATCACACTTGTTAATGTTTTTATATCCATGAGTGTTCCACAAAGCCATGCTGACAAAGTATATTCTTTGCTCAACTGTCAGTGTTTCCATTTGGAGAATATTTATTTTGTACCTTATTAGCCCAATCGCGTCTCTTTAACCATTCAAAGAATATCCATTTTAGTTTCTGTACATATGCTGAGATTCTTGCAGGGTATTAGAAATACAAAATTGAAAATTTTCTATTACTATCATCAAGGTGTTCACAATCAATTAGGGAGTTGCTGACAAAAACGATGGAAAACATGATGTATTAAAATAAAAATGAAAAAATGAACCAAATAGCAGAATACTCAATGTCTTGTAAGTTGAGAGAAATAGTCTGAAGAGTACCTGTCATTTTTTTTTCACATTGAAAATGGTTTTAGGTGAATGAATTGCCATGCCATCTCAAGCGTAATATGGAATTTTTCTCCCCACAAGTCAACAATGACTAGTATATAACTTTCCCAAGAATATATTGATATGTATATAAAAGTAGAAGGAAAATAAGCAAAACTGGAAGTACTCTGTGTGACTCTCATAATCACATTTTCCCAACCTTGGTGTCAGAATTCCTTTCCTACCTATCTCCTGATGTGCAGCAGTGGCAATGCCAATTTACACCTAAAGAATGGAAGAATTTCAGGCATTTCTGTTCCCAGGATCCAAGAAAACTATTAGGAGGGTTAGAAGGAGAAAAAATACTTTCCTAAATCCTTATTTCTTGCCTCAGATTAGAATCTCGAACTCATTTTCTTAAAATAAATCTATTTACAGATCTGTTATCTTCCTTTGTGACCTCAAAAATACTGCAGAACATAGTATTCAGATAACACATGTTTCCAAGTTCTGATTTATTCCATGACAAAAGCAGTAATATGTGTCCGACAAGGACAAAAAGGGAGATCAGTCTGGTGTCATATATTTTTGTTCTTCAATTACAGTGACAAATTGCCCTAATAATAAAATCCAGACACTCGTGAAACCACAAGTACACAGACATAGACAGCACAAAAATACATCCCCCCAAGAGCAGGGATCAATGCTGAGACATAAGAAAGTTTAAACTCTGTAGTAAAGCAAGTATTAATTTATATAGATATCTATAGATAATTAAGAGCTGTAGAACATTTTCTCTTTTTTCTATGGTGATTAGGGTTTAAATTTTTTGTATTATGGATTAATGATTATGTAGAATTAACTCTAAGATTTCAGTTCTTTTGCTCGTCACTACTTCCTGTAGAGTTTTATTCTCTTTAATTAATTATTCCTTTACTGAGAGTACATTCTGAGATAACTCTTGAAGAGGAGAGTGTATGGATGATAAATTTTCTGAGTCCTTAATTTAAATTCCATTTTGGTTGGATGTAATTTTCTAGATCAAATTCATCTACCCTCAGAAGCTGCTATATTATTTTCTATTATCCAGTGCTACCAGCGTCCATCCTAATGTCAATATGATACTTATTTTCTTTGTTTTTCTTTCAGAATTTGGAATTTTTCTTTTTTTAAAAAAAAAAGTGTTCTGAAATTTGTTGAGTCTGTTTTATTTTTAATTTGTTTTTCTTATAACTCGTGGGCTACACTCTATATTAAGAATCTCTTCTCCCCCAATGGGAGATTTCCTCTGCTGTTTTTTTTCCTTCTTTCTTTTCTATCCACTATTTCTATTATTTTTTCTTGACTATGTTCATCAGGTCATCTTTAGAAGTGATAATTTTGATACATTTGGCAATCAGATGTTTTGATTTTTAAGATTTCTTATTATTTTATAAGTAATATAATTTCCCAAATCTCTATGAGCTTTTAATTTTACATTTTCTAAAACTTTCTTCTTTTATATTTTCTCTGTGTTCTTGGTTATAGATTTTGAAAATTTGGTGTATTGGGATAGTTTCACATATTGATTTTCCTAGCATGGCAATCGTTTTAGTTTCCTAGCTGCTAAAGCAAATGCCATACAAGTTGGCTTAAGAATGGAAATTTATTGGCTCACATCTTGAGGCTAATAGAAATAAAAAAATTGAGGCACCAGCAAGGTGGTGTTTCCTCCCCAACGACAGTAGCATCCTACGGCTCACGGTCAGTGACCCTTGGTTGTTGCGTTTCTGCCACACAGCAGTGCACATGGCAGCCATCTTCTCTTTTCTTTCTGGCTTTAACTGACTTCCAGCTTCTGGCTACTCCTGTGGCTTCTCTTTTGGTCTGACTTTTACACTGTTTAGAAATGATTCCGGTAATCTAGATCAAACCCAGCCTGATCCACCAGGGTCTCACCTTAACTGAACTGACATCTAGAGGAGATCTTATTTTTAATGGGGCACACCCACCAGAAAGTGGACCAAGGCTGAGAATATGTCCAAACTGGGGGACACAATTCAATCCACCATAGTAATTCCTTGTCATCTTAATACCTGAATTATGGTCTCTTTTTGTTTTAATGTTGATCTAATGATTTAAGAATTGGGCTGCCCTTTTGGGGGAGAGGCATTCCCAGTGCCTCTTAGAGTTCAACTATAAGCTCTCTCAGGGGAGCAGATGCTAAGATTGGATGAGATGTGCAAGGAATTTACTGGAGGTAACCCCTGTGAAGGAATCAGGGAAGGCAGGGAGAGCCTTCACATCACAGCGCAGATCTAACACCAGTTTAGGAAAGAGACATGGAAGTGGTCACAGAGTCACGGATTACAGTAGAGTTCTAAGAAAGGTTCTGCCAGATGGATGGAAAATCTTTGGGTTAATGTAGCTGCAGGAGGAGATCTGCTTCAGGCAGGAACTGGACTGCATTAGAGTCACTGCTGTTCGGATACGGACTGGAACCAGTGACAGAAAATGTGGCCTTGGCACAAACATGAAGGTCCAGGGGGCAGGAGCTGGTGCTGTCAGTCCACAGTGCTCCCCACAACAGGAGATTGAGCAGCAAATTTTCATGACTGCCATGCCTGGGAAAGCGCTTTTTCTCCCCAGCCAGAAAAGGCCTTCTCTTTCTTTTCCTGGAATCTTGACTTGAGGGCCCTGGAGTTTCCACTCCAGCAGCCATTTGCACCTGAATAGGCTTTCATTTGCAGACCTTTCTGGTATTGTTCCTTCATCCCTTTCATCCTTCAGGCACTTCTCAAAAATTTCTGGTCAACGGATGCCAACATTCTATATTTTTCCATTTTTTCATAGATGATTATTTTACATTTGTAGTATAGCACTTCTTTCCTTTCATAGCATGGGATTCCCTGTGGGTGCACTTTTGCACTCACACCTACAGGTGATGTGGGCTATGGGTGGGAGGCTCTTTGTCTCTTCAGAGATAACCTAAGCTCTCTGACCTGTGGGTGGGATGGTAAGAGGCTGCCGTCCTGCCCTTGGTAACAATGGCAAGGACTCCAGTCCCAAGAAACAGTTTAACAATGCGAGGTCTATAAACTTTAAGTATTTAGGGGAAATGCAAACCAAATATGCTAAAAGCTTATCTAGAATGTATGAAGTCCATGCTAAAAGCTTACCTAAGATGTGAAAGATATATAGGCTAATTGAAGCCTATTGGGAACTGAAACAAAGGGACCATTTGGCCTTTCCTCTCTGTATAAAAGATATTCAAAAATCTTGCTCGGGGCTTGGGATTGAAACAGAAAGCTCCCGAGTCCAGCCAGCTGTCAATAAACCATTTTTCCTTCTCAAAATCATTCCTGAGTCCTGGCCTCTCTATACGCAAATAATTGAACCTCTCTCAAATTCTACAACATTTTTGGCAACCACGAAGGGACAGCAAATGCAGGCTAGAGATGACAGCATTTTACTGCCCCTTCCAAATCCCTGAGGAAGCCGGGAGGACTCGGGTGAACCCCAAATCTGGGTGCCCCTGGATTAAATTTAATCCAGAAAAGATGTGGGCTCCACCGGAATCTTCCTGACAAAAATCGAGGGCAATGGAAGATCTGAAGAGAAAGATTCTGGGAACAAAAAAGAACTCTGAACATGGAAGAAGGTAAGACTCCCCAGGTGAGCACAGTCTGGAAAGCCCTAGCTTTAATTGCTAGGAACAGGAGGCTGATCACCTCCCAAGAGAACCCTAGTAGCCCCAGAAAACTGGGGGGAAGTTGTTCTCTCTAGGCCTGGGAAAACAAGAAAAACTGGGGAAAAGTCCTGGTGTTTTAGGTTTGTCTAACTGCATGTTAAAAGCTGGTACTGGTCTCACATCCATTGAAGGAGTGGAGTCTTGATTTTAATAGGAAGGGATGTTTATAGGTTTGAGTCCTAATGTCCTGGGGAAAAACCAGGAAAAAGCCCTGGTGTTTTGGGTTTGTCTAACTGCATGTTAGAATCTGGTGCTAGTCTTATAGCCACTAAAGGAGTGGAGGCTTGATTTTAACAGGGAGGGCTGTTTATAGGTTCGAGTCCTAATGTCCTGGAAATTGGTCTGGATTTAAAAACAAAAAAAAAAACTTGGTTACAGGAAAATGGATTGGCTTTTTAGTGGAGCTTGGTCTGGGTGTAAAGTTAAACAGTGGAAAAAGTCTAGCTGAAATCTTTTGTTATGGTGCTAAATTGTGAATGAATTCTCTTTATACCAAATGTTAAGTGTTCTAAGGTTTGTGATGGCTGTGGGGGCAGCCATGCTGGAAAAAAAAAATATAGAACTTGTGGGTCAGATTAGTGACCTTTGTGCTTCTGTCTGTGTCAGCTCAATGCTAGTGTTGGAGCTGTGTCATTATGTAAAGCAGAATACAGTAAAGCTAGAACACTCCCTTGCCATTGGCAAGGGGGTGAAATGATTATGGGGCAAAACTGAGGAGTCTGGATGTTTGCAAAGTCTAGATGTTTGTGCATGCTCTGCTGTCTTGTCTCTGGTCTGCCCCTTTGCTGGGGCTTGAAGGCCATCTGTGTCCCCACCACACACCCAAGTTTGCTGGGGCTGCCCCAGTCAGGGTGACTGGGTCCCTGGGAGAGTTGCCAAATTTGAGTAGGTTCTGTCTGCCCATTTTAGCTGAAAGCTGGAAAGGGGGGAGTGGCTTGTCCCTTTCCAGTGAGTCCACACCTTCTATTCATAAGCCACTTTCCTGTTTGATTGTTGTGCACCTGACTGCCTGGAAGGGGGGGAAAGTGAAGGGGGTGAAAAGTAGAATCAGAATAAGTGCAGTAAAGTTCCCTCTCTAGGGTGTCAAAGCCAAAATACGTTTGCATCCTGCCCAGGTTCTTAGAAGGTATTGTAGTAACTTTAAGAGCATGTGTTCTGTAAAGGTAAAATTTGTCTTAAAGGTATAAATAATTATAAAAGTTTAACAAAGCATTGTTTAAATTAAGGTATTTAAATGGCTAATTGCAGAAAGTCATTATTAAACAAAAACCGAATTGATAATAATAATAAAAGGTAATTTTATAACAAGAAACCTTTTCTTCAGCAGCCCCTGCCAACTTGCTTCCAAAAACCTGTTTCTGGTATTACATGCTACTAAGTATTTAAAGTGAAGAAAAGTTCATTATTTTAACAAACTTGTTTAGTATTAATGGCAATTATATGTTGTAAGAAGTTTGCCTGGTAACTTAGTATGTGGGATATATGGAATGTGTTTTTATTGTTAAGAGAACAGAAGATGATTTTGTCCTAAGATAAAATGATTGATTATTGGAAAGGGTAGAATGTGGGACAAAACCCGAATGAATACTGAAAGTGTAGAAGGTTTGTGGAAGGAAAATTTTTATGATTAAAATTGAGTAAAATCAGTATACAAAGAAAAACCGTTTTATCAAAATATCTTCTTGTGTTTTAACCTCATCATTTCCTCAGTGTTTGAAGAAGCCTTACCTCTTTTAAAAGAACATTACGTTCTAGAAATCAAATCCTGAAAAGTAGCTTTTTATTTCAAACTAACTGCAAGAGATTTATTCTTTTACCTTAAAAGAAAAATTAAAGTAATGGTTAAGTTCATTTAATATGTTATAAGTCGAATGAAAGGTGTTTAAAAGTGTTATAAAATTAATAGGTTTTAAAAAATTAATAAAAACTGTAAGAGTTAAAATCATTTATAAATGCATTTATATTATAAAACAGCGAAAAAATAATAATTGAAATTATAGCTGAGTGAATTTAGCCTGAAACTATTATTTAAGTGTAAATTCTAAACTAACCTTTCCTTTGTTTATGGTTACTTCAAGCCTAACCTCACCCCTTGCCTTTGCCTATGTTATTTCATAATAGCTTCTGCCCCTACAGGCCAGAGAAGAGCTGGGACATCACTGTCTCCTGTCTTGGTATTAGTAACCCTTTCTCTCATGAATTCAAGTGTAAACTAAATAAATTGCTGCCTGATGGAATAAGGTTAAATGACCACTGGAGTTTTATTATCTCCAAAATCAAAAAGGGGGGTGGAGGGGGAGAAGTCTCCTGCCTTGATGGTCAGTGTTCCTAAGAGTGGCAATTCATGAGAGAAACCAGTCTGTCTCCTTGAGGCTTCAAATAGCCTCAGTAAATATATATAAAATTAATCTTGTTGCTTATCCAAAATTCTGCTAAATTCAAAGTAAAATATAAAGTTCTGAAACAAAAAATAATGCTAAAGCATTGAGAACATTTTAGTTACAATCCATTAATTAAGAAAGAAAATTCTTATGTAAAACTGCATAGTCATAGTGTAAAACTGCACAGCCATAGTGCAAATTAAGAAAAGTTCCAGGAGTCTTTGAAATGTTTTGTAAAAATTTAGAAGTTTAAAGGAACTAAAGTTATGTTTTTGTGTCAAACTATTCATGTCTGCCTATTTGCTCAAATTGTTGAGGTTAAATATGCAGTTATAAGTAATATATATTTCTGGACCCCAAATTAAGCTAAACAGTATATAAAATAATGCAGATTATAAGTAACATCAATGAGTTGTGTTTCTGTGTCTAACTCTTTGTGTCTGCCCATTTGCTCAGTGTATGTCTTCATACATCAGGATAATAATATCAAATTAACAAATGAAAATTCTTAAAAGAGCTCTATTCAAATTGTTAAAAATTAAATATGCAGTAATATATGTAAATATTCTTAAAGTCCAAATCAAACTAAGCAGGACAAAAAAGTCATATAGAAATCTGATTATAGAAACAATTGGGAAAGGGCCTCCTCTTTGCAAGAGCTTTAAAGGCAAGACTAGGTGTGGCAGATTAAACCTATCTACTAAGATAGGGAATTAAGAATCAGTTTGCCCAGTAATTTCCCAATTTAAACCTGTTGTCAGCCATAAAATGTAAAAAAACAAAGATTAGGTTAGTTTTCACATAAAGGAAAAAAAATGTTGATTGGTGTAACCTGGCAGCCTGCTGCCTCAGTCTCCCACTCCCGGGTTGGACAGCAGTGGAGGAAACCAGCTTAGGCCAGTCCTATGGGCAGTGGAAGGATGCCCAAGAAGGAGCTAAGTCGGTGCCATTTCAGCACTAAATTCTATTCCTTATTTTGACAAAGGGGAGCAGGTAAAAACTAAAATGGTTGGAATGTGATAGAGGAAGCAGATAAATCACAAACTTTTGCGTGGGAAAGTTAGATCTCAGATAAGCTGTAACTTCTGAAGTATCCAATCTATACAGAAACAGAGGAAGAGCTTGCGTGCTAGGCTTAGGGGTATAAATTGTGTCATTTTTCTTTGTTCGGGGCGCCAGCCATATCTGGCTCTGCACCCCTTCTTGAAAGATTGAGAACAAATTATTTTCTTCTCCACGATCTGGTGAGCCTTATTTTCTTCCAGAAGATTTCTTTCCAACAAAATAAAGGTAATTAATGGCTCTATTAACAAACTTCAGTAAATAAAGAAAAGTCCATAGAAACTATGGAAAGATCTTTCCTGGGTTGTGATTAAACAAATTAAGTAATTGTGTAATGTGTTTTAAAACCTGGTAGTCAGTATGCATTTAAATTATTCATTTTCATAACTTAAACAAAGAAAAGAAGCGTTTAGCTTCCTGTAAGGGAAAAAGAGAACATTCCTTGCATAAACTATAATGGTTTCAATTTTATTTAACTTGAGTGTAATCCCCCATAGTTAATTTATAAACTAAATTAACATTATATGTACAAAATCTTTAGAGTAATGAAAATTGTAAGTTCACATTGGTAAAATTAGGCTAAAAGAAAAATTGTAGATGTGCTCTCTTAAATAGAGTAAATTTCTTTAGTTGGTAATTGTAATTTAATAAGTTTATTTAAACATGAGGTGGCTAGTCAATGTGGTTATAGTCAATTATAAAGAGTTTGTAAAACATCTTCCAAACTAAAAACATTTAAATAGTTCTAGTTCTAAAAGTCATTGTTAACTAAAACTTAGATTGGTTGCAAAAAAAAATAACTTCGTAATAATAAAACCTGTCTGAAGGCCACCGCAAAGTACATATTTAAGTAAATGGTAATAAAAATTTATCTTGAGGAAATGGACTTTGGCCCAGAGGTTAGGGCGTCCGTCTACCACATGGGAGGTCCGCGGTTCAAACCCCAGGCCTCCTTGACCCATGTGGAGCTGGCCCATGTGCAGTGCTGATGCGCGCAAGGAGTGCCGTGCCACGCAAGGGTGTCCCCCGCGTGGGGGAGCCCCACGAACAAGGAGTGCGCCCATAAGGAGAGCCGCCCAGCGTGAAGGAGGGAGCAGCCTGCCCAGGAATGGCGCCGCCCACACTTCCCGTGCCGCTGACGACAACAGAAGCGGACAAAGAAACAAGACGCAGCAAATAGACACCAAGAACAGACAACCAGGGGAGGGGGGGAATTAAATAAATAAATAAATCTTAAAAAAAAAAGTTATCTTGATTCTATTGGCAATATTCTGTTTTCATTTTAACAATGAAAAATAATTTTTTTTTTCCTCTATTACTAAAGTAAAGTACCTACTGTTATCTTCATGGTAAAACTCTGTAAGTAAACAGTCATTTGATATATGATGTGTTGCATTAAATTGTTTAAAAAATATATATAAAAACAAGGAATAAACGTTAACATTGTCAAACTGTTGTGCATTCAAACCAGGCATTGAATACATTACAGGTGGCCTCTCCATGTGAGTTATTGGCTAGGCTGGTCACTAACTCCTCAATTGAAAATATTTGCTATATCAAACTCTGGTTCTGCTCCTGAAGTCGATGGAAACTATGTTGCAGTTTCAAGCTCCTGCAGCAGCCAATAATGACTCGGTACAGCCAAGTGTACAATGGATATCACCTCCAGACTGGCACTGTTCTGTAATGCCAGAGAGCACTATGCACCAGGCTAGTAGAACACTGGAAACTCTCTAGAATCATCAATGCTGCCACTTGCTCACTGTGTGAAGAACATGCTAAGTGGAGCCATGGTACCAGGATACTACTGTAAATGAAACTTAAACACAATTGACATTATGGCCTGCTCTCATGGAGAGATAACATGTAAAGTATTACAAACCTGAAACTTAAAACTAATAATTGCAACTCTGAATCCTTATGCATTAAGTAATACATTAGTTAATATTAAGTGCTGTACTTTTATCCTGTACTAAATATATGCCTAATAATTATAACGTTATCTTTTCTATTTTGGATCAAGTGCAGAAGTATATTAGACATGATAAATTCCTAGTAAATTCATTTTCTAAACAGTTAATAAACATGTCTATAGAATAAGGTGGGAGTCTCAGCCAGGCTCAGTCAACTTACTATATTCTACTGTACTCTACTGTGTAGCAAAGGTGAGGCTTGCTTGCGGATGGTGAGTCACCTATTGAACAAGCCAAAATTGCTAGAAATTGTAAAATTAAAACCAAGGTGTAAAAACCCTTTATTTTGTAGTTCTGATCACTCCCACAGCTGAAAACTAAGAGAATTTCCAACTTAGTGTTCTAATCCTGAATGGAGCCAGTAGCCCAACGAATGCCAGTTCACCAGAAGCATCTGACGGAGCAAATGAGTGCCAATCATTGAACAGCTTGGAATGTGTCTTCAGACAAAGCTAAGTGTCTGTTGCAATTTCTCTCTAAAGATAAATAACTTAAAGTATATATGCTGTTCCCACCAGCTTTTAAGAAGGAGTGCCATCTTTTATAGGCACCTAACGTTGTCTACCTCTGTAATCCAATGTCCTCTTTTAAAAATGGGTATTCCAAATTTTTTATGAAGTTTGTTTCTTTCAGAATGAACATCTTATTAACCATATGAAGACTTCATCCAACTTTGTACAGAATGCTGGATCCATCTTCCTCCAGTTAAAATAAGAGTTTTACACCTTATTAGGCAATGACTACAGCCCATGGCCAGTAGGAAGCAGTTACAGAAAAGAGATCATCTCCCTTCAGCACCCCTTTTAAATTAAAGGTGTAAACTCTTTAAGGGTAAAATAAAATTAATGGATGGATCTGGAACCTGACTGGAAATCCATGTGGGTGCCGGTGGCCGCAGGATGACTGCAGGAGACCCCTGCCCCAAGATTCTGCTGTCCAGAATGAAAAGTTCTAAACTTCTAAAAACAGTCCCGGATGTTACACTAAAGATTGATAAATAATCAATCAAAGCAACAAACAGCCATCCATCTCATAGCTCCAACAATAATTATGCCAAAGCTTAGCAAGTTAAACTTTGGCAAAGGGGGGAAATGATGTGGGCTATGGGTGGGAGGCTCTTTGTCTCTTCAGAGATAACCTAAGCTCTCTGACCTGTGGGTGGGATGGTAAGAGGCTGCCGTCCTGCCCTTGGTAACAATGGCAAGGACTCCAGTCCCAGGAAACAGTTTAACAATGCAAGGTCTATAAACTTTAAGTATTTAGGGGAAATGCAAACCAAATATGCTAAAAGCTTATCTAGAATGTATGAAGTCCATGCTAAAAGCTTACCTAAGATGTGAAAGATATATATGCTAATTGTAGCCTATTGGGAACTGAAACAAAGGGACCATTTGGCCTTTCCTCTCTGTATAAAAAATATTCAAAAATCTTGTTCGGGGCTTGGGATTGAAACAGAAAGCTCCCGAGTCCAGCCAGCTGTCAATAAACCATTTTTCCTTCTCAAAATCATTCCTGAGTCCTGGCCTCTCTATACGCAAATAATTGAACCTCTCTCAAATTCTACAACACAGGTAGTTTGAAATTATATATGTGAGTAGTGCATAACCAGACTGCTCATCTGAATCCTTTGGAACATTTCTTAACATAGTCCTGGCCTCAACCCATTACAGAAAGGCCTGAAATCAGGGCTGGGTACACAATTCCCTGGCTGAGATGCAACATGAGAGTGTGTCACTGTGTTAAACACACACACACACTCTGAGTGGGGGTGGAAAAGTAACATCTTGAAGACCTGTTACTTTTTAAAAAAATTAATAAACTTTCTTTTTAAAGAGGTTTTGGATTACAGAAAAATTACATAGAATTTATGAGGGATTCCTGTGTACCCCCCTCCTTGTCCTACATCATCCCCTATTTTTCAAAAATGTAGCAATACAATTTATCATGATGTATCTGTAAAATCCACTCAATTAAAAATAATGACCAACTTGTGGTAAGGACTGACCTACCTGCAGTGATAATCTAAAAAACAAAACCATCATGTGACAATTAAAGGTGTTACTTTTAATTGGGTGTGGCACACTGAATGAGGTGGGTTGTCCTGTGGATTCCAGGAGGTCTTATAAAGAGAAGGAAACCAGAAACCAGTGTCAGAGGTTGCTGGGGAGAGGAGCCGGAAGGTGGAGCCAACTGAACCTCTCTTTAGAAAGGAGAGGGCATCGCCACGCATCGGGACAGCCAGGAACCCACCTCTTCCTGGTCACCTGGGGCACCATGGGCTCTGGGAGGAAGCAAGCCTCCTCGCCAATGCCTTGATTGGACTTCTGGCCCCTAAAACTGTGAGCCAAAAAATTGTTGTTGTTTGAGCCAACCCATTGTGCAGTAGAAGCCATAGCAGCCTGACAAGCAAAGTAGAACTTTTGCCTGTTTGTTGCATTACGTAGAAAAGTAATTCTTTCTATAGGCAAAAAAATAAGATGACCTCAACACTTAAAGATTTTAGTTCAGGTAATTGTTTAATCAATACCAGGACATATGTAGTCAAAGCTCTGAAACCCCAAAGATTTGCAGACTGCATGGGATAAAGGACATGTGAAACCCATGGAGGGTCTGGCTCTGGAATAAAAAATTCCAGAAAGGAATTATTCTTATAGTCTCCCTGCTGAAGAATCAAACACTGAGTATTTTGACAGATTAATGGAATAAATTATGGTTGTTTATTTTGTTCATGATTTTGACCTAAAGTGTTGGGTTACATATTGTGGACAAGGTGATAGAGTTGGACTGAACAGTTCCAGAGCTCTGGCATCAGCTGTTTTCTTCTCAAGCTTTGCTTGTAGTCATCATGTCCATTTTCATGTCAGCTGAGTCTGGATTATGAGTATCTTCAAAGACCGAGATACATGGGTGGGTTTTGTCTAGAATTATCCATTGTGTCGTGGATGTGTATTTGGCATGATGCCACAGGTATGTCTGTGCTTCATTCCTGCCACCTTGCTCCTTCCATACTACAGGGTTTCTGCCATACTGTCTGCTGAGCATTCCAATTTCTTTATGTAGCTGGATTCCTGATTGAACTCGAGGCATCTTGATTAGAACCCTGATGTGTGCCCCCTTTCATTTCCCTGAGGCCTTTTGTCTTAACCCCTGAACTCATTTGCTGGCTGGGATGGATGTCTGTATATACACAGGGATTATTACAAGTGTAGGTTATGGCTTCTGCCTAGAATTTCCTGAAGTCAGTTCTCAGGTGAAAGATTAGAACTCTGGATATTGATGCAAAGTGGAATGACTTCAGTTTATAGTCTTTACATTTTATCCCAGTGCCTGCCCCTTCCTGAGTCTGATATATAATTTTTCAAGCTTCACAGGCAAAAGCAATTTTAATATGGTTTTCCATCCAAGTGGCTAAAAGAGTTAAACCTATTAAGAATGAGGATCCTACGACAGGAAATAGGACCAACTGTTTAAGGGAAGCATAGCACTTCTAAATTTTCATCGGATAAATTAGATAAATGCCTTGAAGAATGAAACCTAGTAAAGCAATATTATACCTATCTTTAACTTGAGACAATAATAATAATAATAGTTTGGTAGCGACCACATGGAGGCAGGGTCCAGAAAAGGGAGGCTGCAAGGAAACAGCTTGCCAGGGAATATAGGCAGTGGCTCAACTTCCCACCTTGTATACAGAGAAGGAAGGGGGAAAAGTGAGGTGAATGACCATCGGCACACAGTGACTCCACCGCTAAAAATGCAAGTAGATACATGGCAAATACGTGGAGCAGTAAATATTACTATACCCACTTTATAGATAAGGCAAATGAGCCAGAACAAACCTCACCCTTGCCAAGGACTTTCTTTGGAATATGGAAATCAGAGGTCTTGGTATACTGAAGTTTTAGAAATTTTAATCAAGTAGTATTAAGTATTCATCTAGGAAAATATGAATTTCACCCATAGAAAAAGAGCACTAAATAAAGAAAGTTAGCAATTTATGAAAACATAAATGATGTAAAGCTCAGTAGTAACTTTTTGTATTAGTCAGCTTTCTCTAGGGAAACTGAATTGACAGAAGATACCTGCAAATCCCCAGAGTCAATTCAGAAATCCCATTTTTAAGAGTCTGTATTAATACAGCCCAGTACCAAGCTGTATTCGTCGGAGTTTCCTAGGGGACCAGAAGTGACAGGAGATGTCTATAATTAGCATGAGATTTTATAAAGTTCTCCCACATGACCGTGGGGATGCAGAAGTCCAAATCCCGCAGGGGCTCTGATGAAGGTCCTTGATGAGTTCCCAGGAGAGGCCCTGGCTGTCTGAAGCTGAGCTGGAAAATTGTCTCTGAATGCTGAAATTACACCCCCTTTTAAGGCTTCAACTGATTGGACAAAATGTCACTCATTGCTGAAGGCAATCTCCTTGGTTGATTGTAGATGTAATCAGCCATCTATGCAAACTGATGATTAAAGTCCATAAATGTCCTTGTATTATAATTAGCCCAGTGTTTGCTTGACCAAACAACTGGGCACAATTACCAGGCCAGGTTGAGACCTTAGCCTAATCATCACACTTTCAATATGAAATTCTATTAAGTGGGTGATTTTTCTAAAAGTTTAATAGAAAAAGATAAATAACTCCTTATAACAATAAAATGGATTCAAGTTGGAAATCAGTTTCATCTTTTTCTGAATTATGCAAGAGATGTTAATGCACAATTTTAGGAGCCGTGGGACTCAGGATTATTGACTTACATTTCCAAGGGAAGGATTTTTCAAAAAACAGAAGTTTGCACAATTGAAGTTAATGATGCTATATAGCATTCATCAATGCAAGTATTATGATAGTAATTGAAAATAGTTAAAATATATATGGATTAATAATATAAAACACAACTTTAAATGTTCTCAATTTCTTCATTAATGTTAACCAGTGTCCCACCAAAAATTTTTTTTAAAAAGCTATAATATTTAAAGGTGTTTAACTCAAATGGAGTTAGCCTGTATTTTGAAAATGAATTATTACACACAAATTTTTAGAGTTCTTCTAGATATAGATGTAAACATGTTAAAATTTTTTATAAAGATAAAGCTTGGATTGTGCTATTATCAAAACCTGATTATATTTTTTCTGAAGATAATATAAAAAGTTCTGGGGACTGTAGTTTGGTTTACAGTGCCCTGTAATTTGGTTAATATGTCACCTCCTGAATTCGTAGTATAGACAGATTTCTTAACCTGAGTAATATTTGATTTTATGTTATCATTAAGTAATTTTTAACAGGTGCTAAATTACAATTTTGTGCACAGAAATTACATGTGATGCATGTGATACTCTCACAAATGTAGCATGAATTTTTCATGATCAAGGCTAATGCAAGAAAGAATAATTTTTATGATAATTAGGGTATTACAATGAATACCAAAGAAATTAATGATTAATATTTGTACATTGGATAGCAATGAGTTCAAATTAAGAGATGTTGGAGGAAATTTTATATTATATATGTATATTTTTCAATGAGTTAAAATGGAACATAGAACCAGATACTAAAATAATTTGCTCGTTTTGTCTCAAGTGGTAGATTGTCTTTATTAATCTATAATTCTCTGTGTTTGAGTTGATCAGTTGAAACAGAGCAGATTTTATATCAAATTTGGCAATCCCTGTCCTTTAACTGCTGCGTTTAGTCCATTTACTGTATTACCATTACTGAAATACTTGAAATTATTACTATGACCTTATTTTGAGTTTTTTCTTGATCCTGCCTTTCATATGTATATATTTTCTTCTCATTTGTTTTCGATAAGATTGAGCACATATTTTTTATTGGATTTCTCATATATTATTATCAGATTATAATTTATAAGTCTATTTTGCTTTTAAATTTAATATTTAAAAGCATTGTAGATTTAATCAATATTTTCATGTTCCTACAGAAAAACAAAAGAATACTAGAATAATTTACTCAAATTATCTCATCATCTCATTCATCTTTTGTATTGTTTACTAGTATTTAGTTCTAATATTGGAATTAAATGTTTGTTTTATTTATTTATAAGACATTAGGTTTAATATCAGCTATTTTAAAAATGATTTTCTTATCTGTGCATGCATGTATGCTGTATATGTGTTTTCTTCACCAACATTGCTGTATGTTAATATTTGCAAAGAACCAACTTTACGCTTAATTTTTTATATAATTAACTTCTAGTCTAATCTTTTTTCCTCTTCTTTCTTCTCTTCTACTTTTCTAATAATTGCATTGTGCTTTTAAGCACTGCTTTATGTGTATCACCCAAAGTTTGGTATTGTATGTTGAAAGAATTATTCAAATGAAAGTTGCTGATTTTCTGGATAATAAGTTTTATAGCCCTTTACCAAAGTGACTGGCCCAAAAAAAAAACTGTAATTTAAAGTTACATTGTTATTATTGTGTAGTCAAATATAGTTTCATACTTTTAGACTTATATTTGTTTTGAGAAGAGTTCTTGATTTTGTAGGAAATTGTTTTCAAATAAGAGAGAAACAAATACATGCAAATATAAATGCAAACTACACTTGACCCACTCAGTTTGCAAAAACACAGATATTAATAGCTGAAAGAATTCCTTTTCCATGTCTACGTAGCACATAGGGCCCTCTTTCTCTCAGGGCTGCTTCTGCTGCCAGTTTCCATTGCTGAAGTTGCCATCCTTGGTTCAGGCTGTCAGGATCACTGGAACCACATTGACTCTAGTGATTTTCTCATCAGCTTCTGTTCACATTTTGTGCATGAAATCTTAATGAGTTTGCTCAATCTTCCTTTATACCCAAATCCCAAATTTAACATAATCATTCTGTATCATTCCATGCCTACTGATTAGATAGAAGTGTTGACATATATTTCTTTATAATTATCAAACACAGTACTGAGTAGAGAGCATGTATTTTTGGCATTATGCATGTGGCATCTGCCTTAAATTATTTTAATAACTTAAACTGCTTTATCAGTAAAATTCATATCTTGCACAAAATTATATCTTTTCAAATCATACATCTTGTGCAGTTGATGCAAGTTTTAAATCACCTATTTTCATTTAAAAATGCAAATGATGTTTGGAAACACAAAATTTTCCCTTAAGTTTATCCCCAAAACTCATTTAACAGAAAAAACTAATATGAAAATAAATGATATATTTTCTTAATTTTTAAAATTTAGGATGGATATTCATATTTTGATACAAAAAAATCATAATGTGTTCAATGATAAGGTGTTATATACTCCACTGGTATTACAAATATGTGGTCTATGCATAGTACTACTTCATTATAAAAATGAAAATTCAGAATTCTGAAACAAATTTGGCCCTAAGATTTCTGATTCATTGTTGGTAAGCTGCACTGATATTTCTTCTTTCAAAGTACAAATTCTACCATTTTCTCTCCATGCAAATTGTAGCAAGTTATTCAATTTTTACATTATTAAATCTCATCAACTGTAAAAATAGAATAACAATGGTTCTTACATCCCAAAGTTGTTTGGAGAAGAAAAGAAATAATCCATATATGGCATTTAAAACAATTTATGGCATATAGAATGTTTCCATCACATTTTCTTATTATTCTGATTTTTAGGCTTGCTGCTCTTTCTCCTTTCCCTTACCTTCCTCTCTCTCACTGACTGTTGTATTCTACATCTTATAAACGAATCCTGTTCTATCAAGGATTTATTAGTTTGCTCTGTTAATGCATTCCCAATTAATCATTACTATTTCACATTCCAGTATACATGTTTACACTTGAAGCAAATCAATACAAATGTTAACTTCCTTCCATTAACAAATTTTACAATTTCAAACTAATCAAGTTGGTAGTTGGTCAAGTAATTAAGGAATGGTAAAAATGGGGAGGATTACATGATGATTTTGTCATTTAATTAATTTATTTTCAACTGTCAATTTCAATCAACATTTTTTAACGTATCATATTCAATATTTTAGGAATGTTCAAATATGTAGTATTTGTAGGATTTAAATTATAATTGAAGAAACAAAAGAATGATAATGACAGCAAAGAGATAACATATTTTTTATTTACTTTAGTAATTTTGTAATCAAACATAATAAAAGGAAGTTTAAAAGGATGTGTGTGTGTGTGTATGTATGAATAATTTGATATAGGGTCAGAGAATTCCTTTGGCAGCTGAACACCTTGTGAGATTTTGGTTATTGAAAATTCCAAAAGATAAAAACACACTAGAGGGGACTTTCAGGAAGATGGTGTCAGAGTAGGTAGTCATATCTCAACTATCTCATAAAAACAATGGAGGAAGGGCAGAAGGCTGTCCAAGGAAGATGCTTTGGGGATCAGCAGACCAGGAAAGTGCTGCACATCCTCCAGAAAGTTGAGGGACAGAGAGACAAAGAAGTCAAAATGAAAATCATGTGTTACTGGTCTCCACAGTTGGGAATGGGCCTATCCCCCAAACTTAAAGGAATGTTTTAGATAAAACCCTTGGCTCCCTGTAGTCAAATGAGAGGAGAACAGACTTCTTCATCCCTGGGAAGAGGGAGGGTGCAGCAAAGGGTGGAGAGTGGTTTCTCTTAATGAGTTTGGGCAGCAAAGCCTTCTTCGAATCTTGGTTCTGGACACACCAGAATCACAGGAAGTGGAGATCAGAAGACACACCTCTGTGGAAAGATTTTCTGACAAGTGCCATCTCACTGGCTGTCTGGGAACTGCAAAGAGAAAAAAAATGCTTCTTGGAGTCTTTCATTTCAGACCCCTTGGATCAAATCTGCACCTATTAGTGGGTCCCTGGCCCTACTTTGATAACTTATATGTTGGGCAATTTTAAAGATCTAGAATAAGTTGAACCAAAATATCAAAGAAGAACCATGAAACAAAACCACAAGACAAGAGCAAGAAATTGACTGTCAGAGTAAATTCACCAATAGAATCATATGCTGAGACATCAGCAAAAAATTACAAGCCTTGCTAATAAACAGGAAGATATTGAACAGCTAAGGGAACAAACCACAAATCCTGATAAGACACAGGATTTAAACAACTAATCACTGAAAATCACACAAATTTCAAAGTCAAGTTGAAGAGTTGAAGGAAAATATGACATAAGAGATAAAGGATATTAAACAAACTGGGCAAGCATAAAGAACAACTTGAAAGTCTGCTCAAAAAGTAACAGAGCTTATAGGAATGAAAGACACAACAGAGGGGAGGGGGGCAAGATGGTGGCTGAGTGAGCTTACCTGATAATATCTCCTGCAAAGAAGTGACTGGGCAGCGTTGGAGGTTCTTCGGGACCAGGCTGTTCCAGGATTTTTGCAGGACAGGAGGTGTCTGGACATCGATTTGGTGGGAAGGTAACAGAGAAAATATGTCTATAAAATATAATTGAGACTCTTTACAAGGAAGTCCGGGCTGTGCGCGGAACGCTGCCTCCTAAGGTGGGTGGAGCCGCAGCGCCATGAGCCACCGTGGCATTTTTTCTTTTTTCTTTTTTTTTTTTGGAGGCTCTGCAGTACTGAGCGGCCTATTGCCCTGAGCGGCCTATTGGGAGGTTAATAGGGCAGGAGGCACTTGCAGACCGATTTGGGGAGACAAACGGGAGTTTTATTGCGAAGTGGGGGAATTTTTGATTGCCGACACAAACAATAGCGCTTCCGCCTAGAGCCCAGCCCCCACCACAAGTTAGGCTGCTGATCTACAGTGGACTTA
The DNA here is from genome assembly GCF_030445035.2 of Dasypus novemcinctus. NCBI lineage: Eukaryota > Metazoa > Chordata > Mammalia > Cingulata > Dasypodidae > Dasypus > Dasypus novemcinctus. The sequence goes on along the minus strand of NC_080695.1, from coordinate 51,162,801 downwards.
AATTGATAGCAATAAAGAGATTCCACCAGGGTCTGGCAGGGTGGGAGACATTTGGAAGCCGATTAGGGGAATATTTTGCAAAGCGTGGGAATTTTGGGTTTGGACTCTGTTATTAGCGTTTCCGGCTGGGGCCCCACCCCCAGGCCTGGCTATTGATCTGCATCATTAAGTTGGCTGCAGTGTAGAGGCGCCCCCAGGTGACCATTCCAGGGGATCACAGGGTGGGAGAGGTCCTGAAGTTGAACTGGTGATACATCCACAGAATAGACCCCAGTGAGTGAGTGAATTGTGGGGTACAGGCATACAGGATAGAGGTTGTGGATGTGACCTCACCCATAGGCCTGGCACCCAGCTGCAGGGATCCCTGAAGGCTGTGATGCACTGCAGTGCTCCCAGGCTCCCTGCTAACCGGACTTGAGGTTGCCAGGTCTGAGTCCCCTAAACCCTGGTGGCCCAAACCCCAGAGACTCACACCTCTTGAGTCTTCAATATCTCAGACTTTCCATCCCTGAATCCATCATGGCCTGAGGTCATCTGAGGTCCTTGAATTTCCTAGCCCTCAATTTTTGCATTTTTTCTTTTTTGTTTTGTTTTGTTTTTATTTTTATTCTATTTTATTTTTTATTTATTTTTAATATCCTGATTGCTAACATTGCATTATCCCGTAGTCTTTTCTCCCAGCGTATCCCCCAAATTCTTTTTTTTTTTTCAGTTTTTAGGGCTTTTTTTTTTAATTGTTATTCTTGTGGCTGTTGTAGTAGGTGTATATCTTTTTTTTCTTTTCCCTACCTGTTCCCCACCCTTTATCCACCCCCCTTTTTCTTTCTTCCTTTCTTCTCTTTTTTTTTCTCTCTCTCTCGTCCCTCAATTTCTTCTTATTTTATATTATCTTAACTATACAATAGGTGCTACAGGGAACACCGCACATTTGCTGGGTTTCCTCATCCTCCACTGCCTCATTTCTGTTTGAATACATTTGGCTACCTACACTATCTCCTTTCGCCTACATCTTGATAGCCTCCATCATCTACTGTCTCTCCAATATTCCACCTCCCTTTATTTGATCCACAAAGTGTCTAACTCTTAATTTCTAATACCTTTGTTTTGTTTTCTGTCTGTTATCCACTCTTGAAACTATTGCCTTTCTTTTCTCTTTCCCTCTCTCACGAAAACAATAGCTTTTTAATTCATACCATATTCCTCCCATATTCAGTTGACTACCTCATTATAGGTACTCTACCTACTGCTATAACTCTACACAACTTACATGAATCTAACATCCATCCTCCCAGATCTCATATTGTTGCTCTATTAACATTTATCACCAATACTACTTTGCATTTTTTCCTTGCTTACACAATTGCCTTTCCCCGGCCCTAATACTTTCCTTTTAAGTGAACTCAACCAGCAATAAGAAATTAAAATAAGAACAAAGTGACAAAGAGAAGATATAACACTTACGCAAAAACAAGAGCTAATTAATCTCCAAGATTAGACAAAGAAGGTAAGGAACTGATTAAACCCATCAAGATAAAGTGATGACCACACAGCAACAAAAATCTACAAACCAAACCAGTAATCAGGAAAACATGGCTGAATCCAATCAAGAAACTAAAAATCAGGAAGGGGAGCAGAAGTTCGCACAAGTAATGAAAGATCTCAGAACATTTATCACCGACAAATTTAATGAAGTAAAGGAAGAGGTTAACAACATGAAGACAACACTTGGAAGGGAAACTGCAGACATATGCAAAAAGATAACAGATATGATGGGAATGAACACCACAGTTCAAGAAATCAAAAATACACTTGCAGCAAACATCAGCAGACTAGAAGAGGCAGAGCAGAGAATTACTGATGTGGAAGACAGTACATCAGAAATCAAACAGATAGTAGAATTGGTCAATAAAAAGATAGAAAAAATCCAGCTAGGACTTAGGGAACTGAATGATAATGCAAAATGCTCAAACATATGTATTATAGGGATTCCAGAAGGAGAAGAGAAGGGAAAGGGGTCAGAAGGAGTGTTGCAGGAAATAATAGCTGAAAACTTCCCAAATCTAATGAAAGAGACAGATGTACATATCTAAGAAGCACAGTGCACCCCACTTGTCATAAACCCCATCAGGCCCACCCCAAGACATATACTTGTCAAATTATCCAATGCTAAAGACAAAGAGAAAATTCTAAAAGCAGCAAGGGAAAAGAAAAACATCACATACAGGGGAAGCTCCATAAGATTAAGTGCTGATTTCTCATGTGAAACCATGGAGGCAAGAAGGCAGTGGTATGATATAGTCAAGGTACTAAAGGAAAAATATTTCCAACCAAGAATACTCTATCCAGCTAAACTAGCATTCAAAAATGATGGAGAGTTCAAAATATTCACAGATAAACAGAAACTGAAAGAGTATGCCAACAAGAAACCTCCCCTTCAAGAAATTCTAAAGGGAGTTCTGCAGGAAGAAAGGAAAAAACAGGACAGGCAGAGTTGGAGGAGAGTGTAAGAGCAACAAAAAAGACAAAAAAAGAAGGAAAAAAAAGCAAACAAAATATGACAAACACAACTCCAATCAAAATATGGCTAACACAAATAATTCCTTGAAAGTAATAACTCTGAATGTCAACAGATTAAACTCACCTATCAAAAGATTCAGACTGAGACATTGGATAAGGAAATATGACCCATCTATATGATGTCTACAAGAGACACATCTTAGACCCAGAGACTCATGGAGGTTGAAAATGAATGGCTGGAAAACAATCATACAAGCAAACAATAACCAAAAAAAGGCAGGAGTAGCTATGTTAATATCAGACAAAATAGACTTTAAATGAAAAACAATTGTGAGAAACAAAGAAGGATACTACATTTTAGTGAAAGGGACAATCAGTCAAGAAGATCAAACAATCATAAATATTTATGCTCCTAACAAGGGCGCCTCTAAATACATGAGGCAAATGCTGGAAAAACTAAGAGAAAGAATAGATGCATCTACAATTATAGTGGGGGATTTTAATACACCACTATCAACTCTTGACAGAACATCTCAAAAGAGAATCACTAAGGAAAGAAAACCTTTGAACAGTATATTAGAGGAGCTGAATCTAATAGACATATATAGATCATTACACCCAAACACAGCAGGATATACATTTTTCTCAAGCACACATGGATCATTCTCCAAAATAGACCATATGCGAGGCCACAAAGAAAGGCTTAATGATTTCAGAAAGATTGAAATCATACAAAAGAATATCTCTGACCACAGTGGAGTGAAGCTGGAAATTTGCAAGGGACAGAGGCCCAGATTTCACACCACGATTTGGAAATTAAACAGCACACTCTTAGAAAAACAGTGGGTCAAAGAGGAAATCTCAAAAGAAATCAATCACAACCTTGAAACAAATGTTAATGATAACACAACATACCAAAATTTATGGGACGCAGGAAAAGCAGTACTGAGAGGGAAATTTATAGCCATAAATTCATATATCAAAAAAGAAGAAAGCAAAAATTGAAGAACTAACTGCACCTTTGAAGGAATTAGAAAAAAAACAACAAAGTAATCCAACAGGAAGAAGAAGGAAGGAAATAACAAAGATAAGAGCGGAACTAAATGAAATAGAAAATAAGAAAGCACTTGAAAAGATAAACAAGACCAAGAGCTGGTTTTTTGAGAAGATCAACAAAATTGAGAAACCTTTAGCGAGACTAACAAAGAAAAAAGAGAGATGAAGCAAATACACAAACTAAGAAATGAGAAAGGAGATATCACCACTGACCCCACTGAAATAAAGTCTATCATAAGAGGATACATTGAAAAACTATTCCAACAAAAATGACAATTCAGAGGAAATGGACAAATTCCTAGAAACACATAAGCAGCCCATATAGATCAAAGAAGAAATTGATGATCTCAACAAACCAATAACAAGTAAAGAGATAGAATCTGTCATTAAAAACCTCCCAACTAAGAAGAGCCCAGGGCCAGACGGCTTCACAGGTGAATTCTACAAAACATTCCAGAAAGAACTAACACCAATCCTGCTGAAACTCTTCCAAAAAATCGAAACAGAAGGAACATTGCCTAACTCCTTCTATGATGCCAACATTACCCTAGTACCAAAGCCAAACAAAGACAACGAAGAAAGAAAAACTACAGACCAATTTCTCTAATGAACCTAGATGCAAAAATACTTAACAAAATACTTGCTAATCGTATTCAACAGCACATTGAACGAATTATACACCACAACCAAGTGGGATTTATTCCGGGTATGCAAGGATGGTTCAACATAAGAAAATCAATCAATGTATTACACCATATAAACAGATTGAAGGAAAAAAATCACTTGATTATATCTATAGATGCAGAAAAAGCATTTGACAAAATACAGCACACTTTCTTAATAAAAACACTCCAAAAGATTGGAAAACAAGGAAATTTTTTGAACATGATAAAGAGTATATATGAAAAACCTACAGACAACATTGTTGACAATGGAGAAATCCTAAAATCCTTCCCTCTAAAGTCAGGAACAAGACAAGGATGCCCATTGTCTTCCCTTCTATTTAACATTGTCTTAGAAGTACTTGCTCGAGCACTGAGGCAAGAACCAGATATAAAAGGCATTCAAATTGGAAAGGAAGAAGTCAAAATTTCATTATTTGCAGATGACATGATCCTATACATAGGAAACCCTGAGAGGTCTACAACAAAGCTTCTAGAACTCATAAATGAGTTTAGTAAATTCACAGGTTATAAGATCAATGCGCAAAAATCAGTAGCATTTCTGTACACCAATAATGAGCAAGATCAGGAGGAAATCAAGAAACAAATACCATTCACAATAGTAAATTAAAAAATCAAATACTTAGGAATAAATTTAACTAAAGATGTGAAAAACTTATACACCAGGAACTATACAAGACTCTTCAAGGAAATCAAAGAAGACCTAAATAAATGGAAGAATATTCCCTGTTCATGGATAGGAAGACTAAATATTATTAAGATGTCTATCCTACCAAAGCTGATCTACACATTCAATGCAATCCCAACAAAAATCAACACAGCCTTCTTTAAGGAACTCGAAAAACTAACTATGAAATTTATTTGGAAAGGAAAGAGGCCCCGAATAGCCAAAGACATATTGAAAAAGAAAAACGAAATTGGAGGAATCACACTACCTGACTTCAAAACATACTACAAAGCTACAGTAGTGAAAACAGCATGGTATTGGCATAAGGAGAGGCACACAGACCAATGGAATTGAATTGAAAGTTCTGATATAGAACCTCATATATATAGCCATATAATGTTCGATAAAGCCACCAAACCCTCTCAACTGGGAGAGAATGGCCTATTCAACAAATGGTGCCTGGAGAACTGGATATCCATATGTAGAAGAATGAAAGAGGACTACCATCTCACACGTTATACAAAGATCAACTCAAGATGGATCAAAGACCTAAATATAAGAGCCAAGACCATAAAGACCTTGGAAAGCAGTGTAGGGAAACATCTACAGGATCTTGTAATAGGAAATGGCTTCATGAATATCACACCAAAAGCACGAGCAGCAAAAGAACAAATAGATACATGGGACTTCCTCAAAATTAAAGCCTTCTGCACCTCAAAGGAGTTTGTCAAGAAAGTAAAAAGGGAACCCACACAATGGGAGAAAATATTTGGCAACCATATATCTGATAAGAGACTTATAACTTGCATATATAAAGAACTCCTATATCTTGAAAATAAAAAGATAAACAACCCATTTAAAAAAATGGGAAAAAGATTTAAACAGACACTTCTCCAGAGAAGAAATACAAATGGCTAAAAAGCACATGAAAAAAATGCTCCAAATCTCTAGCTATCAGGGAAATGCAAATCAAAACTACAATGAGATACCATCTTACTCCCATAAGATTGGCAGCTATGAAAAAAACAGAAGAATACAAATGCTGGAGAGGATGTGAAAAAAGGGGAACTGCTGATGGGAATGCAGAAGGATCCAACCATTCTGGAGGACAGTTTGGCAGTTTCTCAAAAAACTAACCATAGATTTGCCATATGACCCAGCAATAATACTGCTGGGTTTATACCCAGCAGAACTGAAAACAAGGACACAAACCGATATATGTACACTAATGTTCATAGCAGCATTGTTCACAATTGCCAAAAGTTGGAATCAACCCAAATGCCCATCAACAGATGAGTGGATCAATAAAATGTGGTATATACATACAATGGAATACTACTCGGCTGTAAGAACAAATACACTACAAACACACATGATAACATGGATGAATCTTGAGAACCTTATGTTGAGTGAAGCAACCCAGGCATTGAAGGACAAATACTACATGACCTCAATGATATGAAATAAGCAAGCTGCCTCAGAGAGCTAGAGACTGGAAGATAGGCTTACAGGAAATCGGGGGTGGAGGAGGGATATGAGCCGACGTCTGCAGGGGTGGAATCTATGATGAGCTGGCGGTAAGTATGAGCACAAAGAAGAGATAAAATGGGGGCAAGGGGTTGCCTTTGGGTGGGGATTTGCGTGGTTGAGGGGGCTGGGGAGGGGCGGATGGGTAATATTACCCAAAACATTGGGGGGAGGGAGGGGCAACATACGAACATAGGAGAGTGTCAGGTGTTGGTTGAGAGTAAAATGCTGAGAAAATCGTATCAAAATATAATTAGGAGGGTTACCTGTTTAGGATGCTCAGTGGGGATGGTCTGATGCGGGATGGACTCCTGGGGAATGTCTGAATGCTCATTTTGCCAGGGTGGGTTGTACCATTGGATAGAGACACAAGTAGTGAGAGTGGGGGTGGCCCCACATCCTGGGGAGGACTAATGCCGTCAAATAGAGGGAACTGTATCTCTTGAGAGAAAGGGTGGCTCCCAGGGCATTAGGGCAGTTGAGCAAGTCAGGCCCTGAACACTGTTGCAAGTATCTCTGGACGTGGCTCCTCGGGAAATGGAGATTGGCTGTCGCTGTGGGCCCCAAGAGGAGGGGAAAATGGATGTTGAATGGATGGAACCAAGGTAAATGTGGGGGTAAGAGAGGAGTTTCACGAGAGTACACAAGGATGGATATAAAACATGTAATATTACACCAAAAACATATAGGGTACGACAGACTAATAATGTAAACCATAATGTAAAACATAGGATAACTAAAAATTTAGAAAACTGTATATCCTAAAGTATGGACCACAATGTAAGCACAGATGTCACCTTGTTTGAAAGCTATTGTCTCAGAGTCTGTACATCAGTTTAAGTAAATATGATATGAATAAGTTATAAGACTATCGCTGTGGAAGGGAAAAGGTGTGTGGATGTGTGGGAGTACTGTATATTGTATATATGAATTACTGTGATCTAAGGCTCTTGTGAAGAGAAGCTCAATAATTAGGAAAAAAGAAAAGAAAAAGATAGGATGCAGAATTTTTCCAAATCAATACGTATTCTAGATCTAACCTTTAAACTCATGGCTATATTCCATTTTACTAGTAAGGGAACCTGACATTATACTGAGCTTCGCTTTTCAGGAAGTTTTGGATCACAGAGTGGTTCAACAAAGGTGGCGGAGGAATATGGACAGGCGATATATGGTTGACAGGGAGTTATACAGGGCATATGTCCAGGGTGCATGGTAATGTTTGGATATACTCATAGTGGAAACAATTAAAAACAACAGCTGGGGGGGATACTGGGTTCCTGGCCGGGGTTGCTCTGTCGTGGTCCCTAGGGGAGCAGCATCAGTCCCCCAGGTGCAACGGTAAGAACCAGGAAGGAATGAGGGTCCAACAGTGAGCCCCTGATACTAATGACTATGCTTGTGAGCCTATACACCTGAAATAAGAACAAGGCCTAGAGCAGCACTGTGCCTGGGAGTTTCCTCCTGACAGCCTTCATGTTACTAAAATGTGGCCAGTCTCAAAGCCAAATTCAGCATGTAGATGCAGTGCATTCCCCACAGTGTGGGACATGACACCCGGGGATGAGCCTCCCTGGCACCGAGGGATCACTACCAAATACCAGCTGATGATGCAACTAGAAAATGACCTTGAATTAAAGGTTCAATGCGGACCAGCAGAATGTCCCTGTCTACATATAATAACAGGACTTTAAAATGCTGTTTGACCTAATGTAAGGGGGAAATGGAAAGGAGAAATGAGTTTATATGGCTATGAATCTATAAAAAAGAGTCTGGAGGTTGTCAGAAGGATTGCCCTTATGCACACCTGAGCAGAGTCTCAGAGACAGATAAAGTAGATACAACCCCATGTATTGGTTCTTTTGAGGGCTAAAGAGACCCACGGATTCTATGGTCATGGGAGATGGGGTTCACTGCCATGACAGTTGGCCCTTCTTTGGAGCTGGTGTTTCTGTGTGATGGAACTGGGTTCAGATGGGATCTCTTTTCACAAGACTTTCATGCTACTTTATTGGAATTGTAGTTGGTGCTGGGGTTTAAGATATATCTAGGGGATTTGAATCTCTGGACTGACAATATGATAGCCAGGCCCTGAGCCTCAACAGACTTCAACTCCTACACTCTGATTTATTGGATTTACCCCACTCAGCTAACATGGAGTTGAAGAATGTCAACCACCACACCATGGAGCCTAGAGTGCTTACAACTGAAAGCAGGAGGATTGCATCCAGTATCCATGTGGAATCTAAGCCCCCTCTTGACATAGTAGTGCAATGAACACAACCACTCCAATGACCACAGGGAAAATGTGGCATTCATGTGGGAAAAGTGGCCATGGTGGCTGCTGGGTGCGGGGAATAGGAGGAAGAGATGACATGTGGAGTCATTTTCCGGACTTGGAGTTGTCCTGGGTGGTGCTTAACGGACAATAACGGGACATTGTAGATCCCCCCAGGGCCCTACTGGATGGAACATGGGAGAGTATGGGCTATGATGTGGACCATTGACCATGTGGTGCAGCGATGCCCAGAGATGTACTTACCAAATGCAATGGATGTGTCATGATGTTGGGAAAGAGTATTGCTGTGGGGGGAGTGGGGGGTGGGGGCAGTGGGGTTGAATGGGAATTCATATTTTTTGAATGTAATATTTTTAAAGAAATGAATATAAAAAGACACAATGGATGAGGTTAAAAATATATCTGAGGCATAGAACAGCCAATTTGAAGTGGTAGAAGAATGAATAAGTGAATCTGAGAAGAGAAAATCTGAACTTTAGAAGACAGAACAGATAGAAAATTGAATGGAAAAAATTGAACAGGAACTCAGGAAATTGAATGATGACATGAAATGCACAAGCATAGATATTATTGGTGGCCCAGAAGGAAAGAAAAAAGGAAAGAAGCAGGAAGAAGAATATTTAAGGAAATAATGACAAAAGACTTTCCAACCCTTATGAAAGATATAAATATCAATATCCAAGAAAGAAAACATACTGTAAACAGAAAAAATTCAAATAGACATGCACTGAGACACATATTATTCAGAATAACAAATACTAGAGATAAAGAGAGAATTCTGAAAGCAGCAAGAGAGAAGCAAAGCATCACATACAAAGGAAGCTCAATAAGACTAAGTGCCTATGTCTCATCAGAAACCATGGAGGTGAGAAGAAGGTACTATGATGTATTTAAGGTACTGAAAGAGAAAACCTGCCAGCCAAGAAATCTTTATCCAGAATTACTGTCCTTCAAAAATGAGGGTGAGTTTAAAATCTTCAAAGATGAATAAAAACTGAGGGAATATCTTACCGAAAGACCAGATTTACAAGAGGTACTAAAGGATGCTACAGCCTGAAAGGAAAAGACAAGGCAGAGAGACTTGGAGAAGATTGTAGAAATGAAGACTATTTGGAAGGATAAATTAAAGGGTAAAAAGACAAACAATAGTCAGATATGACAACAGAAAGTCAAAGGATAAAATGGATGAAGTTAAGTAATGTCTTTATTATAATAACATTGAACATTAATGGATTGAAATCCCCAATCAAAAGACATAGACTCACAGAAATGATAAAAAAGACCCACGCGACTCACCTCACATGTAAAAACACAATCAGGTTGAAAGTGAACGGTTGGAAAAAGATATTCCATAGAAATAGTAATAAAAAAAAAAGATCTGGATTAGTGATAGTAATATTTGACAAAATTTGAATTACAAAACTGGTATAAGAGAATATTTGACAAAATATTAAATGCAAAACTGTTATAAGAGATGAAGAAGATCACTACATATTAATAAAAGGATCATTCACCAAGAAGAAATAACTATAATACATATTTATGCATCTAACCTGGGTGCCCCAAGAGGCATGAAATACACTCTGGCAAAACTGAAGGGAGAAATACATTTTTCTGAAATAATAGTTGGAGACGTCAATACACTATTATCGGCATTGGATAGAAAGTCTGAACAGAGGATAAATAAGGAAACTGAAAGCTAGAATACTGTGATAAATGAACTTGACCTAACAGACATTTACAGAGCATTACGTCTCAAACAGTAGGATATATGTTCTTTGCAAATACTCATGGATCTTTCTCCTTGATAGACCATTTGATGGCTTACAAGACAGGCCTCAATAAACTTAAAAAGATTGAAATTATACAAAACACTTTCTCTGATCATAGTGGAATGATGCTGGAAATCAATAGTGGATAGGAACAGGGAAAATTCGTAAATATATGGAAATTAAACAACAAACTTTTAAATAATCAGTGAGTCAAAGAAGAAATTGCAAGAAAACTCAGTAAATATCTCAAGATGAATAAAAAATGGGAACAGAGCATATCAAAACCTATGGGATAGAGCAAAATAGTGCTGAGAGGGAAATTTACAGGATTTAATGCTTACATTAAAGAAGAAAGAGCTGAAATGAAGTCCTAATTCTACACTTTTAGGAACTAAAAAAAAGAACAAAGTCAAAGGAAATAAACAATAAAGACCAAAGCAGAAATAAATTAAATTAAAAAAACAAACAAAACAAGAGAGAATCAACAAATCCAAACATTGGTTCTTCTATAAGATAAACAAAATTGACAAACCATTAGCTAGAATGACAAAGAAAAAGAGAGAGAAGATGCATTGACACGGCAGTAATAAGAGAGATCATGAAAGGGTACTATGAACAACTAAATACCAACAGACAATGGAGATGAAATGGACAAGTTCCTAGATATACAGGAACAAACTACTCAGATCCTAGAAGACACAGAAGACCTCAAAAAACAAATCACAAGAGACTGAAACAGCCATCTAAAACCTCTCCAAACTGAAGTGTTCAGGACAAGATGACTTCACAGGTGAATTTTACCAATCACCCAAAGATGAACTAGTACCAATTCTGCTCAAGCTCTCCCAAAAAATTGAATAGGAAGGAATACTTATCAGACTAATTCTATGAAACCACCATCACCTTAATAACCAAACCAGATAAAGTTAATACAAAAAAAATGAAATTTATAGACCAATTTCTCTAATGTGTTTAGATGCAAAAATCCTCAAAAAAATACTTGCAAACCAAATCCAAAAGCACATTACCACCATTATATACCACCTTCAAGTGGTTTTTATTCCAGGCATGCAAGGGTGGTTCAACACAAGAAAATCAATTAGCATAAAAAACCACATTAATAAATTGAAGAAAAATCACATAATCCTTTTCAATGATGCAGAGAAGGCATTTGACAAAATACAGCATTCTTTCTTGACAAATCTCTCCAAAAGATAGGAATAGAAGGAAGCCTTCTCAATATGATATAGTGCATATATGAAAAACTCACAGCTAGCTTGAGCTCAATGATGAAGGAGCACTTTCTTGCTGAGATTGGGAACAAGACAAGGATGCTCACTATCATGACTGTTATTCAATATTTTGCTAGAAGTTCTACCTAGAACTATTAGGCAAGATGAAGAAATAAAAGGCACCCATATAAGAAGGAAGAAGTAAAATTTTCACTATTTATTGATGATAGGCTCCTATATAAATCCTCAGCATATGCATTCAATTTAATAGCAAGTTCAGCAAAGTAGTGGGATACGAGATTAATATGCAAAAATTAGAAGTCTTTCTATATGCTGCTGCTGAGCAATGTGAGGAAGAAGTCAGAAAAAATCCATTTATAACAAGTAAAAGAATCAAATATTTCAAATAAACTTAACTAAAGACATAAAGGGCCTGTATTCAGAAAACTACAAAGCATTGCTAAAAGAAACCAAAAAGTAAATGAAAGGAAGCGCATTCTTTGTTCATGTGTTGGAAGACTAAATATCGTGAAGATGGCAATTTGACCCACACTGATTTACAGAGATAATGTAATCCCAATCAAAATACCAATAGGCCCCACTTTTTTTTTTTACAAAAGTGGAAAGGTCAATTAGCTAATTTATTTGGAATAAGGGGCCCTGAGTAGTCAAAAATGTCTTAAAACAGAACAAAGTTGGAGGACTCTTATATGCTCACTTTAATTCACATTATTTGGCTACAATGGAAAAAACAGCATCATACGGGCAGGAAGATAGACATTTTGACCAACGGAACCCAAATAAGAACTTAGAAATAGATCGTTACATCTATGGTCAAGAGATATTTGAGAAGGCTGCCAAGCACACCCAACTGGGCCAAAACAGTCTATTCAGAAAATGGTGCTGGGACAACTGGATATCCATATCCAAAAGAAAGAAAGAGCCTCCCTATCTCATACCTTAAGAAGAATTAATGAAAATTTATCAAGGACTTAAATATTGAGGTTGCAACCATAAAAGTCCCAGAAAAAGATCTCATGGTAGGTGGTAGTTTCTTAAACATTACACCCAAAGCACAATCAACAAATGAAAAAATAGAGAAGTAGGACCTCCTCAAAATTAAATACTTTTGTTCTTCAAAAGAGTCAAGAAAGTAAAAAGGTAGCCTATTCAATGGGAGAAAATATTTGGAAACCATATACCTGATAAGGGTTTGATAGCCATGTTATATAGAGAGATCACAAAATTCAACAATAAAAAAGAAATATAACCTAAACAAATAAAAGGCAAAAGACTTGAATAGAAATTTTTCCAAAGAGGGAATAAATACATTAAAAAGTACATGAAAAAAATGTTCAACCTCACTAGCTATTAGGGAAATGCTGACCAAGACTACAACGAAATAACATTTTACACCTTATAGAGTGACCATTTGAAAAAAGTCAGAGAAGTACAAGTGCTGGAAAGGATGTAGAGTATTAGGAACATTCCTTTACTGTTGGTGGGAATGTGTAATGGTGCAGTCTCTGTGGAAGACTGGGGAAACCTCAAGAAGCTAAATGTAGAGCTGCCATATGATCCAGCATTCCATTACTAGGAATATATTCAGAAGAACTGAAAGCATGGATGTGAACTGACACTTGCACAATGATGTTCATAGCAGCATTACTCAAAATTCCTAAAATATGGAATTAGCCCAATTGCCCATCAACTGATGAATGGATAAGAAAATGTGGTGTATCCATACAAGGGAATACTATTCAACAATAAGAAGAAATGAAATCAATATGTATATGACAACATGAATGAACCCTGTGGACATTATATTGAGTGAAATAAGCCAGACACAAAAGGACAAATAATGTATGGTATCACTAGTATGAACTAAATATGATGTGCAAACTCATGGAGGGAAACTTTAGACTATAGGTTACCAGGAAATAGAATGTTGGTTAAGAATGGGAGCTGATGCTTATGTGTGTAGAATTTTTCATAAGGTTTATTGTAAAAGTGAGGAAATGAATAGAGTTGATCAGAACACATTATAGCTAGTATAACAAACACTGCTGATTTATAAATGTGATTGTGCCTGTAAGAGGTCTTCTTTGGACATAAATGTCAAAAGAAAGTAATTTAGGTGATAATCCAAGGAATGTATAAATGATTTGGTGGTGGATGAAGATTAGTTTTAATAATATAAATATAAGAATGCTCTTTTACAAAGTGTTAAAAATATGGTGAAACACAGGAAAATTACAGCTAATATAACTTATGAACGATAGCTAAGTGTAATGTGCTATTTTACAGCAATGGTAAGAAGATATTATTTCAATTCTAAGGGACAACTATAGGGGTTATAAGGGGGTCTTGTGAGCCTTCCTTTTGGAGTTATGAAAATGTTCAGAAATTGGCTGAGGTAATGACAGCACAACTCTGTGAGGAAAACGAGATCCTCTGAGGGTACACTTTGAATGGGTTGTACAAAGCATGGGACTGTGTAACACAATGAATACTGTGGTGGAAGATGGACTGTAGTTAACAGAACAAATATAACAATGTTTCCTCATGAACTATAACAAATAGATAATGCTAATACAGGGTGTTAATAAACAGATGGGTTGGGGGGAAATATACCAAATGTAAGATATGGGCTATAAGAATTATTTTGGCAATACTCTTTCATAGTTCATTGTGAAATGAATGTTTCACAACCATGCAAGCTACTGGGGGTGGGCTGATTTATGGGAGCCCTTTATGATGATACACTTGTTTTTATTGTAAGTTCACAACTGTTCCTATACACTTACTGTTTACGTATGCTCATTATGAATGTTATACTTCAATAAATTTTACATAAAAAAAGAAAATATCTGTGCAACAAATTATATAGATAAATGCAGGTATTAAGGACTTTTTTAAAAAGCACAGTAGAGAAAAACCCTTCTATTAATTCATAAATCAATAGCTGTGATAGAAATACCAAAAAGAGATTCTTTCCAATTGTCTGGGGGAACATTTAACATCGATTGATAGAATTTACAAGGCCAAATAATAACTAAACTAAAAAAATTATGGTAATGCTTTCTATAATTATAAAGATTAGCACCAGAACAAATTGATCAGAAAGCAATATGCCTTTGCGATAGATTAGCTATTAGTTAAAGATTCTTAATATTATGCAAGTGAATAGTCACAGAAAGATGGAGAAAGATAATTAAAGGAGAAAAAAGAGAATGCTTATTTGTAACTCAAGTCATTACTGATTTTTGAAAAAGATACTTAAAAGGATAAATGAGAAGTGTGTGGTGATATGGTATTGGACTTTCACTGAACTGATTTTTTTAAAAGCATTCTTTTTTCCCAAAGGCAGCATTCCTTAAAAAGAAATAGTCCTCCTTTGCATGATAAACCACCCCAAAGAAGCACTAGCTTAAAACAACAACCTCTTTGGAATTTATGCTTCTCAGTTCCATTTGCTGCAACTTGAACTGAATCTCTCTTGAAGGAGTTTTTATGGAAAAATTACATCATCTTTACATCGTAGACTTAGATGTAATTGCTAGCAGAAGTGCAAGGCCACTAGACTCATGCTGGGCAAAGGACCAGATACATAATTTCCAGGGCCCAGTGAAAAATTAAAATGCATGGCACCTTGATAAAAAAGAAGTTATGAACTTCAGGATAGAGACAGCAGAGTATTAAGCTACACTCAAGTGTCCTTAGAGGACAGAACCTGGCATGAGCACACAGATTGGATGCTCATCCCCAGTCAGGAGAAAAAATACTCCCTGACCTTGGGAGTGCATTTGAAGCATGCATAGCTGCACCAATCATGGGGTAGACCCCAGCTTCATGTGACTACTGAGCACTTGGCATGAAGCTGGTGTAACTAGGAATTTAGGTTTTAATTTAATTTTAATCTTAAATTTAGAAACTGAAGCAATATGTTTGTTCTTTTTAACCCCATTTTATTGCTTTGACAGGACTATATAACTGCAGGGTGCCTAAGAGTTACCTCCTGAGAGCCTCCATGTTGCTCAAAATGTGGCTACTCTCTAAGCCAAATTCAGCATGTAAATGCATTACCTTTCCCCTAGGGTGGGACATGACTCCAGGGGATGAGCCTCCCTGGTCCCGAGGGATTACTACCAAGCATCAGCTGATGACGTAACTAGAAAAGGACCTTGAATAAAAGGGTCAACTCAGAACAGCAGAATATCTCAGCCTTCATTAAGATCAGGTGTTAAAAACTGCTTTTTGACTTTGGATAAAAGGGGGAAATGGAAAGGGCAAATGAGTTTATATGACTGTGAATCTCCAAAAAAGAGTCAGGAAGTCATCAGAGGGGTAATGCTTATGCATGCCTCAGCAGGGTACCAGAGACAGCCAAAGTAGATAGAAACCCAGGTACTGGTTGAGGCCTACAGAGACCTACAGGTTCTGTGGTCATGGCAGATGGCTCTGGAGTTCGGTGCCATGTCAGTTGGTCCTACTTTGGAGTTTGTGTTCCTGAGTGTGATGGAGTTGGACTCAGATATGAACTTTCTACACATGCGTCTTCTGTGACTTTTACCAGACCTGTGGTTGGCGTTTGGGTTGGTGTATACTCAGGACACCTGAATCTCTGGACTGTCCATGTGACAGCCAGGCCCTGAACTTCAGCAGACTTGCAACTCCTACCCTCTGGTTTATTGGGCTTACCCTGGCCAGCTAACAGGGAGGTGAAGAAGGTCAACCACCACAGCAGGGAACCAAGAGTGCCTACAACTGCAAGCAGGAGAATTGCATCCATCATCCATGTGGAATCTAAGCCCACTCTTGATGTAGAGGGGGACTGAACATAACCATCCCAGGGTCCACAGGATGGAGAAATAGAGTATGGATTAGAGTGGACTTAATGGTGTTCTGCTGGGGAACTATTGTGATTAGTAAGGGAAGAAATTGTAGTATTGATGTGGAGAAAGTGGCCACAGTAGCTGCTGATGGTAGGGAGAGACAAGAAGAGATATGATGTGGGGGCATTTTCAGGATTTGGAGTTGTCCTGGGTGGTGCTGTAGGGGCAGATGCTGGACATTGTGTGTCCTGTCATGGCCCACTGGGTGGACTGGGGGAGAGTGTAGACTACAATGGAGACTACTTTCCATGTGGAGCAGCAGTGCTCCAAAATGATTCACCAGGTGCAGTGAATGTGCCACAATGATGGAAGAGGTTGTTGATGTGGGAGGAGTGGATGGGGGGGTGGGGGTATATGGGGAACTCATATTTTTTTAATATAGCATTTAAAAAGAAAATAAAGAAGAAAAAAACGTTAATGCTTGAATTAAAATGTAAGTCTAAATACATAAGAAAGTTCAATGACATGAAATTGAGAAGTTAAAATTTCTCAATACATGTTCAATATTAATCAGAGATGGAGAGGACACTATTTTGCATACATGGGATTAAACAAAATATTAATATTAATCTCACTTTTTTTAAACTCTTTCTTAAATTAAAAAAATTTAAAACATACTCCTTCCTTTCTCTCCTGTCAATATGCCCCTCTCCCCCTTCCCCAGTAACCTGTAATTTGCTTGCTATCTCTGTGAATTTGTTACTTTTAGACATGATGTGGCAGTGATACCACACAATTTTTGTGCTCATGAGCCTTACTTATTTCACTGAACATAATGTTTTCAAGGTTCTTCTGTAGGAAAGAATATTTCATAACTTCATTTTTCTATGGCTTTCCATCAACAAATATATCAATTAAGAATTTTTTTTCTACTAGTCCGTGTAATACTGCTAAATGTTTCAAGCGGAGCATACTGTAATAACTGGGGCGGGAGCGGAAGGCTGGCGGCTGGCAGCGCAGCTGGGGCGCAGCAGGCTCTTGAGGCTGCCACCAGCAGCAGCCAGCGTCGACGGCCATACCACCCTGAACGCGCCCCATCTCCTCTGATCTTGGAAGCTAAGCAGGGTCGGGCCTGCTTAGTGCTTGCATGGGAGACCGCCTGGGAATACCCGGTGCTCTGGCTTTTGCCACGCGCCGTCCCCTCCCTCTCGCTCGCCCTCCTTTTGCTAGCCCCGAGCCCGGCTTCCCGCCGCCCTCAGCGCCAGGTATGCAGGCCCCCGGCCCCGGCCCCGGCCCCCGGCCCCCGGCCCCAACCCCAACCCGCGCGCGCCCTTCCCTGGCGGCGCAGCCACGCAGGCAGCCACGCAGGCGGCGGCCACCCAGCCCTTCCTTGGAGCTCGCAGTCCCGCACCAACCCACATGTGGCTGGGGACCGCGGGGGCCCGCGCCCACTGCGCCTGGGCCCAAGAACCCAGGACCGCTAGACCTGTCGGCGTCCGGCCGGCCCTTCCTCCGGCCCATGCCCTGTAACCGTGCACACAGGGCCTGCCCCTTCTCGCCTTTCCCCGCCTTGCTTTGGCACCACGCCCATGGGCCCCATGCCACAGACTTCCCGTGGCCCCCTGAGCCCAGGAGACAGGCCCCACCTAACCAACCACCCACATCCCCTGGCCCCTCGGGCAGCGGGAAAGCGGGCGGCGCTCTCCCTCAGCCAGTGCGGTCGGTACCCCTGTGCCGACCAACGGGACACGGTCCGGAGCCCGCGAAGCAGACACACAGGCGCACGCACGCACGCACACCGGCACGTGTGCCCGCGGCCCATCGCTCCTCCCGCAAGGGGCTGGCGGCATTCAGAGCCCAAGGTGCCTGGACACACCGCCGGCGGCGGCGGAGGCAGACCGGGGGCCACCTGGCTGATCCCGGGACCCACCTGGCTGAGCCCGGGTCCCGGGCCGGTGCCTTCCCCACCTGGTCCAGCCCAAGCACCAGCACCCGCCTCCCGGGCCCGCTCGGGCCAGAGCTCCCTGCCCTGCCCGGAGGACACCCGCCGGTCCGCTGCCCGCGAGGCCTCTGGCCCGTGCCCCTCTGGCCCCAGCAGCAGCCCGGGGCCTGGCCCGTGGGCCGGGATCTGTGCTCGGGGCACGAGGGCACACGAGGGCATGGCGAGCAGAGGCGCTGGTCCTGGCAGCCCGGCTCCGCGTCCAGTTGGGCTCGCGGCTGGGAGACCGAGGCCCCGCGGTCCAGAGTGTCACTGGCGGCGGGCAGGTGTGCGGAGGCCGGGTCTCGCTAGCGGGAGACCTGAAGGAAGCGGCCTCCCGAGGGGATCTCCCCCACGGGGCGCGCGGCGCGGGTTGCAAGTGTCCCTCCCGCCGGCGGCAAGCACCCAGGCGCCTTCTGGAAGGTCTGGCCGAGCGGGCGGCCGTGTCGCCCTCGCCTCCCGCCAGGCGCATCTGCAGGAGCTGGGCGAGCTCCGCCGTCAGCAGGCGCTGGCGACAGCGAGGCCTAGGCCGGCTGCGGCCGGGACGCCTGGAGGGGCTCGGGGTGGCAAGGCAGGGGGCCGGGGCCCCAGCTCTGCGGCCCAGGGCCTCTGCGAGGAGAGGCCAGTGCCCACGGCAGCCCGGCAGGGCCCAGGCGCAGGTGCGCGGGCACCGAGGCCACGCCCACCGCCGCGGCCCGGGGGCGCTTCCGCTGCGTGCGCCTCGGGGCCTCCCGCTGCGGCTGGGCAGCCCCCGGTGCCAGGTGCAAGGGCCTCTGCTCTGGCCCCAGCTGCGCAGGCCTGCGGACAGCCTGGCCCCGATCCGGCCACCTGCCGCTTTCCGCCTGGCCCCGCGGTCGGCGTTTGCAGCCAGCGCGGCCGCCCGCATCCGACGCCGGCTGGTGGCCGACGCTCCAAAGGAGAGCGGCCGCTCCCGCGCAGGGCGCGGCTGTGTGGCGTCAAGGCCGGGCGGCGTGCGGGGCGACCCCCGCCCTCCGGGTGGGCGTGGCTCCTGGGGGCGGCCCCGAGTGCCGAGGGCAGAGCCCTGCGCGTGGCCGGGAGCGCGAGTTCTGGATGCGAGGACCCGCTGCGATGGCCGAGGGCCCAGGGCCCGAGCTCCGGGGCTAAGGCGTGCGGGGTGGGGGCGTGTGCGCGTGTGTGTGTGTGTGGGGGGGGGCCGGGGGCGTGCGGGCGCGTGGGCGGCAGGCCGGGACTGGGGTTGGCCCCGCCTCCTGGGCCGGGGCGGTACCGGCTCAGGGGCGCCGGCTGGGCGTGGTGGCAGGTGCTTGGCCCGGGCGCGGGGTGGTGAGGCAGGGCCGGCCGGCAGGGGGCGCCGGCGCTCGCGCCTGAGGCGGGTCGCTGCGGGAGAGTCGTGGGCCGGTTGGCCTGGCACCAGGGGTGCGCGTGGCGGTCGGGGGTCCGCAGGGCGCCGTCCACGGACTGAGCCGTCGGTGGCGCGGGAGCCGCGCCGTGGGCCCGAGGGCGGAGCAGGTGCCGGTGACGTGTGGGCAGGCGAGCGGCCGGGGTCCCGGGAGCCAGTGGCGTGCGGGGGAGGTGGGGCTCGAGGCCAGAGTGGCGGGCGGTGGCGGCGGGCTGAAAGGCTGGCCCAGGCCTTTTTTGCATGTACGTACCACATTTTGTTTATCCATTCATTTGTTGATGGATTCGGGTTGATTCCAGCCTTTGGCTATTGTGACTAATGCTGCTGTAAACCACTGGTGCACAAATTTGCAACCCTGTTTTCACTCTATTTGTGTTTATAACTAAAAGTACCTAGAAGTGGGATTGTCAGGTCAAATGGTGATTGTGTGTATATTTACCTTTTTGAGAAACTACCATATTGCTTTCTACAGTGGTTGCACATTTTACATTCCCACCAACAAGGAACCAGGATTCCAATTTCTCTGCATCCTCTCCAACACTTATTTTCAGTTTTTAAAATAATAAATGGTGTCAAGTGGCACTTCACTTTGATTTTAATTTGCATTTTCCTAAAGGCTAATGATTTTGAGCATTTTTTCTTGTGTTTATTGGACATTTATATATCCTCTTTGGATAAATAACTATTCAAGTCTTTTGCCCATTTTAAATTGCAGTTTGTCTTTTTGTTATTGCATGGCAACCATTCTATATATTTTTGTGATATTAAGCCTTTATCCAATATATGGTTTCCAATTATTTTCCCCCATTCTGTAGGTTGTCTTTTCACTTTCTTGATAACTTCCTTTGATGTGCAAAAGCTTTTAACTTTGATGAAATCACATTATCTATTTTTCCTTCTGTTTCATGTGCATTATGGTATCGTATCTAAGAATCCATTGCCAAATGCCATTTCATAAAGATTTGCATCTAATTTATCTTCTATGAGTTTTATAGTTTTAGTCCTCATATTTAGGTCTTTGATCCAGTTTGAATTGATTTTTTTAAATGGTGTGAGGTAGGGGTCTAATTACAGGCATCTGCATGTGGATATCCAAATTTCCCCATACTGTATGTTGAAGATAATATTCTTTCCCCACTACATGTATCTAGCATCCTTGTCAAAAATCAAATTATGATAGATATATGTGTCTACTTTCAGACTTAAATTCTGTTCACTGATTTAATTTGTCTATCTTTGTACCATTACCATACTTTTTTGATTACTGTCATTTTGTCATACTATTTGACTGTTTTGACTATTCCAGGTCTCTTGCAGTTCCATATAAATTGAGGATCACTTTTTCTATTTCTACATAAAATGCTGTTGGAATTTTAGTAGGTATTTCATTGGGTAACAATTGACACATTATCAATGTGTTAATTCCTCCAATCCATGGGATGTCTTGCCATTTAATTGGGTCCTTGTTAATTTGGGAGTATTTATAGTTTTCAGTATACAAATTGTTAGTGTCCTTGGTTAAACTTATTCCTAGATATAATATTCTTTTAGATTAGGGGTTTGTAAACTTTTTGTTCCATGGACCCCTTTGCCAGTCAGGTGAAAACTATAGATCCCTTACTAAACCTATACTATACTGTGTATTATTGAATAAAAATATCACACCCACACCAACATGTCCCCACAAGAATTATGGTTTTTTTTTTTGAATTTCAATTCAAGCTCATGGACCTCTGGTTAAGAACTCCAGGTTTAGGTATTATTATAAAGGGAATTAATTTCTTATTTTCCTTTTCAGATTATTCATTGCTAGTGTTTAGGGACATAATTTTTGCATGTTGCTGAATTCATTTATTAGTTCTAGTAGTTGTCTTGTGGATTCCTTTGGAATATCAGATCATGTCATATGCAAATAGAGATAGTTTTGTTTCTACCTTCCAATTTTATTTTTTAGCTTCTTTTTCTTGCCTAATTGCTCAGGCCAGAACTTCTAACAGACTATGGAAGAACAGTGGTGAATTAAGACAAGTGGGCATACTTGTCTTGTTCCTTATCTTAGAGGGAAAGTTTTCAGTCTTTTACTATCGAGTATGATGTTCGTTGTAGTTTTTTCACAAATGGCCTTTATCATGTTGAAAAATTTCCTTCTCCTTTATTTGGTTGAATGATTTTTCAGCAACTATTGCCACAATTGTGTGGATTTTTTTCCTTCATTCTATTTATGTAATGTGTTAAAATGATTGGTTATTATATGTTGAACAAGACTTGCATTGCATTCTTGGCATGACTCCCACTTAATATGCTTTTGGATTTGTTTTGCTAGTATTTTTAAGGATATTTCATCTCTATTCATAAGGAAAAGTAGTCTATAATTTTTTTTTCTGGTGATGGATTTTGATCCTGTACTTGTTTACTTTGCTCTTGTTTTTCTATTTCCTCAAGATGTAAATTAAGATTGTTAATCTGAGATCTTTGTCTTTTTTAAAACACACATTAATAGCCACACATTCACCCTGAGTATTGCTTTTATTGCATCCCAAAGTTTTGGTATTTTGAGTTTTTGTTTTTTTATTTTCTAAATCTTGAAATTTTTTAAACCCATGATTATTTTAAGAGTGTGCGGTTTAATTTCCACATATTTGAAATTTTTGCAGTTTTCCTTCTATTATTGATTTCTAATTTTATTGCATTGTGGTCAGAGAGGTTTCTTTTTTATAGTTTCAATATTTAAAATTTGTTTGGACTTCTCTTGAGCCCTAGAACAGGGTCTATCCTGGAGAATGACCTGTGTGCCCTTGAAAAGAATGAGTATTCCATTATTATTGGGTGAAGTGTACTGTATGTAGGGTAGATATAGTTGGTTTATAGTGTTGTTAGGTCCTCTACTTCCTTATTGATCTTCCATTTAGGTGTTCTACACAGTGTTGAAAGTAGTGCATTGAAATCTTCATATATTATTGTACCACTGTCTATTTCTTTCTTCAATTCTGTCAGTGTTGGCTTCATGTATTTTGGCACTCTACTGTTAGGTGTATATTTATTATAATTATTAAAACTTCTTATTGAAGTGAACCTTTTATAGTCATATAATATCTCTTTTAACAATTTTTAACTTTGTCTTGGTATTAATATAGCCACCCCTTCTCTTTTTGATGACTATTTGCATGAAATATTTCTTCCATCCTTTCACTTTCAAACTTATTTGTACCTATGGTTCTAAGATGGATCTCTTGTAAACAGCATACAGTTGGGTCATGTTTATTTATCCATTCTGCCAGTCTCTGCCTTTTGATTGGAGAATTTAATCCGTTCACTCTTAAGGAAATTACTAATAAGGCAAGATTTACTTCTGTTACCACAGTAATTGTTTTATTATGTCATACATTTTGTGCCCACTTTTCCCCATTACTGCCTTCCTTTTCAGGATGACCTTCTATAAAGCCATTCCAAGTCACTTATCTTTTCTTTTGTTTAGACATTTTCTTTATGGTTATTCTGGGGATTATGTTTAGCATACTAAATCTATTAAAATTTATTTGTGTTGATTCCAATTTCACCTCAATAGCCTGCACACACGTAGTACCTTCATCCCTCCATCCCTCCATTTTATGTTGCTCTTGCCACAAATTACACCTTTATGCATTATGAGCTCAGTAATAAACATTATTCTTTATTTATGCATGTGAATGCTAAACCTTATTAGAAATAAAACACAGCTTTACAAATGAAAAATGATATAATATTGGTTTTATATTTATTCATGTTGCTACTTATACTAGAGATATTTACTTCTTAAGCCAGCATTGAGATACTTTCTAGTGTTACTTCGGTTCAACATGAAGGGCTCCATTTAGGCAGCCTGGTGGTGATGAATTCCCTCAATTTCTGTTTGTCTGGAAATATCTTAATTTCACTCTTATTTCTGAAGCACAACTTTGCTTGGTATATTATTCTTGGGTTACTGTTTTTGTCTTTTTCTTTCTTTCTTGCAGCACTTAAATATGTCCCTTAACTGCCTTCTCACCTCCATGGTTTCTCTTGAGAAATTAGATGTTAAACTTATTAGAGTTCCCTTATAGGTGACACATGGCTTCTCTCATTGTTTTTAAGATTCTGTCTTTGTCCTTGGCATCTGTCGGTTGATCATAATGTATCTCTGTGTAGATCTATTGGAGTTAATCCTGCACGGCATTGGTTGAGCATCTGGGATTTGTATAGTTATATCTTTCATCAGATTTGGGAAGTTTTTGCCATTATTTCTTCAAATAATTTCTCTGGACCTTTATCTCTGGCTTCTCCTTCTGGGATTCCTTATGATATGCCTATTGTGCTTGACTGTGTGCCACAGATTCCACAGGCTCTCTTCATTTTTTTCTTCATTCTTTTTTCTTTCTGCTGTTTAGCCTGAACAGATTTGATTGTTTTGCCTTTGAGTTCACTGATCATTTCTTCTGCTTCCTCTATTCTGCTCATGAATCCTATATTGAATTTTTCACTTCTGTTATTATAAATTTTTATTACAGAATTTCCATTTGGTTCTTCTTTATAATTTCTGTCTCATTATTGGAATTCTCATTTTGTTCATATATTGTTTTCTTGAGTTCCTTTAGTTCTTTGTTCATGTTTCCATTTAGCTCATTGATCCTATTTATTAGAGTTCTAAGATCTTTAATTTAATTCTGGATACTGCTCTTCCTCTGGCATATTTTCCATTAAAATCCTTTTTCTTTCCTGTGACTGGCCATACTTTCCTGCCTCGTTGTATGCTTTGTCATTTTTTTTGTTGTTGTGGAGTTCTGGACATTCTGAGTTTTCCATTGTAGTCACTTTGGAAAACTAGTTCTCCCATTTATCAGTCCACCAGACTAAGAAAAAGAAGAAAGAAAAAAAGAAAGAAAGAGAGGGGGAGGGGGAGAGAGAGGGGGAGGCAGAGAAAGGAAGGAGGGAAGGAAGATAAAAAGAAAAGAAGAAGGGAGGGAGGAAGGAAGGAGGGAAGGGAGGAAGATAAAAAGAAAAGAAGGGAGGGAGGAAGGAAGGAGGGAAGGGAGGAAGATAAAAAGAAAAGGAGGGAGGAAGGAAGGAGGGAAGGGAGGAAGATAAAAAGAGAGAGAAAGAAAGAGAGAAAGCGCCAAAAGTGGAAAGAAGAAGGAAAGAGTTAAAAAATACTAACAAGCAACAAAACATTCACAAAAAATAACATGAAAAAAAAAAATGAAGCGCAATGCCGCCTCAAGTTTCTTGTTATGTGCTTGTGGGAGGCCAGAAGCTGCTGCTTTCAAGGCCCAATCCTAGGCCAGCATCTCTCATTTTCTTTTTTTTTTTTTTTTTAAAGATTTATTTATTTAATTTCCCCCCCTCCCCTGGTTGTCTGTTCTTGGTGTCTATTTGCTGCATCTTGTTTCTTTGTCTGCTTTTGTTTCTTTGTCCGCTTCTGTTGTCGTCAGCGGCACAGGAAGTGTGGGTGGCGCCATTCCTGGGCAGGCTGCACTTTCTTTTCACGCTGGGCGGCTTTCCTCACGGGCGCACTCCTTGCGCGTGGGGGCTCCCCCACGCGGGGGACACCCTTGCGTGGCACGGCACTCCTTGCGCGCATCAGCACTGCGCATGGCCAGCTCCACACGGGTCAAGGAGGCCCGGGGTTTGAACCGCGGACCTCCCATATGGTAGACGGACGCCCTAACCACTGGGCCAAAGTCCGTTTCCCTCTCTCGTTTTCCTTCAGGGCTCCTCCAAATCCAGAAATATAAACAGAGAAGAAAAAATTCAACCAACTGAAAATCAAAGTAAAAGAAAAAGAGGGGCTTTGGCTCCGTATGTCACTGTAGATGCTGGTGAAAGGCCAGGAGACACAGCTTCTGAGAGGAACTGAGACCAGCACCTGCCCCAGGCCCTCAGGGATCTGTGAGACTAGAAGGCATGAGAAGGAGTCAGAAGGAACCCAGCCAACCAAGAAGTGCACTGGGGCCTTACGTCTGGTGAATGCTGGGGTGAGGCCAGAAGACCTTGCTGTCGAGAGGGCTGAAACTAGACCAGAGTCTCTGCAGTGTCCTCAGGGATCTGCCAAACCAGGAAGTGTCCACAAAGAGAAGGGGAAACAGCTAAGAAGGTAACTAGCTCTTTACATCCAGGCAGATGCCTGTGAGAGAGTGGATGCCCTGCTGCCCAGAAGGTGGAAACTGAGGCCAGCTTTCACCCTGGCCCGCCAGCAATTCCCCAGAATGTTTTCAACCTCAATCCCAACTTTTGGAGGAAGAGGTTTCCTTGGCCAACACTGGCCCCACATGGACATTCCCAGAACCCAGGCTGCATTGCTCAGCCACAGTCTAGCCCTTTCTGCAGTTGCTAAGTCAGAAGGCCTGGCCCACGGCTCAGGCATTCATTTACAAAGGCTGAACACAGCAGCCTCTCAATTCCTCTGGCACTCGCAAAGTTGTTCTAAAGGGCCATTCTGGTTCCAGGGTGACCACCTTGTTAAGTCCAGTATCTTCTACCAGCTCTTTCACTTTTCTAGAGGAGGGAGTGATTTGTAAAACTTCCTACTCTGTCATTTTGTGCTTGTGCTCCACTGCTTTTTTTGTGTTTAAAATATTACTACTAGAAAATTTTAAATTACTCATATGTCATGCATTATATTTCTAATGCTGACCTAAAAATTTAAAGACCTAAGGAAAATTGTCTTTTGGAGCTGAAAATCTTAAACTATATAATATATATTTTGGTCTTCCATGTTTCTAAGCAATCGTATAAATCAGAGGGCAGCAGGTCCAAATTCTAAATACACTAAATCTCACTGGACATGAAATCCAGAGTTTACTTTGCAACATAGCTGATCCACTAGAATGTCTGCGTATATCCCAATGCTTGACTTATATGTATATTAATCAGAAAAAAAAATCACTGGCTTTATATTTTGTTAACTCAGATTGCAGGTGTCAGAAAAGCTGGAATCCAAGGGTAAAACTTTGAGATATGTACATTCTTGGTATTCTGATGAAATGATTAAGTGTGTATAGAGAAAAATGAAGAGGGGTGAATTTCACAGAGTGTGGGCATGAAGAGAAATTATGAGAGCATAGGGAAAGAAGAAGAGAAGTGGAAAAATGTGGAACAGTTGATTTCCTGAAGCTGGACAGTTTCCAGAAAAAGCTTCACCTAAATTAGTAAAGTGAATTCCACACAAGACTTGGATTTCCTTTGCCTGCTTTTTCAGGCTGGCACAGTATAATAACTTAGTCCATTGAGAGAGCAAGTGCCTAATGAGAGTAATGGCTTCTCTATTATTCACTGGATGTGACCTAATTACTAGGGAGCCAGACGGTACTTGATATGTATGATACCTAAGGCACTTTTAGGACTGGAGCCTGGTGTGAACTGAAATGCAGGGCTGGGTCAGACTACAGGGCACATCTCAATCAATGTCGATCTTTAAAAGAAACATCTGCATTCACCATTTGCAAACGACAGGTGGTGGCGGGGAACCAGTTCTCCCTGACAGCACCCCTGGATTTAACATCAGAAGTTATGTTATTCCCACTGAAAGTGCAAACTGATACATATTTTTAAAAACCCTTTTGATCCTTGCCAGTTCAAATCCTCAGAGAGAATTTTTGTCATGTAATTATAATTATCTGTCCAAGCAGTTGCAAATTAGTACTAGCTATATGAATCTTGACCTGTCAAATGAGGACAGATTTGTAAATAGTTTCGTAAAGTGTCCATAGCCTTTATTGTTATTGTGTTATTGTGTTCATTATCCTCATCATCACCATTGGTATTATCATTTTCTAAGCTTTTAATGGCCAAACAATGGCACCGATATCAACAGTTGATAACCACAAAAATGTGAATGTTAGGTATTTGGCTTCCTTCTCCCTCCACCAACATACTAACCTAAACCTTCTAAATTACACTTTGTTTGACACATTAAAACATTTGATTTTACATTAAAGCATTAAGTGAATAAAATAACCTGCATATTTCAGTCTTATAGAATTACATTTATCCCCTTTTTATATAATGCCCAACTCCTTAGCACTGGCTTAGTTTGTAAAATTTCTCCTATACCGTAATTCCTATTTTTTTGCTTAAAAAAATTTTTTTTGCATGTTCCTGAAAAAAACTGAGTAAGAAACATAAACCAGTTAATTTTGTCTGGTATCACTTCATAAATAAATCAATGTAGATGAATTTTTAAATTCCTGGATATAAACCTGTGCCATTTCCGATTATCTCAAATTTTAATTATGAGTAAACCTTCTGACACAAAATAAAGTGCAATTGGATATTATGAATCCTCATGCCATCTCCTTTGAGATAAAAGACATGGGTCCAGACTGCTGCCACCCCTGCCCCACACACCATATTCAGGTGGTCCTTCAAAAGGGAATAACCTAAGTATTGGGGATTCTGTTATTTTGAATTTGTACATACCTAAAAGAACTCATTAAAAAAACACACCCAGATTTCAGTATTACCTTTTATTAACTTAGGTAAGGATAAATTTATTGCTTTTGTTTAATCCTTCAAATTAGTTAATGTTCTGTTTTAAACTTCCTTATTTCTAGTAAAAATTATCACATGCCAACCTTTGAAATGCACAAAGAATTTTGATGTAGAGAATTTGAATGCAAGAATATATAGCAAGAATAGTGCTGAGTCAGTGTAATTTAAATTCATTAGAATACATGCCAGGAGATGCACTGCTTTGAGATTAAGTATGAATAGAAAAATCTGAAGATTACAGTAGTATTTAATATTAGAAGTTAGGAAAGGGCGACATATCATTGCATCGTCATATATTTATCACAACATGTCATCTCACCATGGATCTGAAGCAAGCTTTCAGAAAGGGAACAAGGCTTATTGAATAGGGAGAACATTGCAAAAACACTGAACTCACAAGAAAATTCCACAATTAGCACTTGATTTTCAATGTATAAATAGATTCTGATAAACCTTTTAGTTTCAGTGTAGATTCACATATCATCTAATATTTTATGTGGCTTTCCTTCTTTATGACTCTCACAGTAAGGTAAACTTAATTTTAAACTCCAAACATACTTAGGGCAAGTATCTATTATCTGCAAATAAAATATAAAAACTGTATATAAAACAAAATATAAGCCAATTGTGCATGATTCCCTGTTTGGGACTATTTCATTACAATAATGCTGAAACATTTATGAAAGCATAAACTGTGACTCCTTTTCAGCACTTTAATCTCAGTATTAGCCACCAAACAAAGTAGCTAGCCAATAAGTATATGTTTACCAACTAGAAGTCATGATATAACAATACCTATAAAACTAAAGAAAGTTTACATGCTATCTGTTTAATTAAGGGAGAATGGGGGGTGGATGCAAATTAGTTTTGTTTGGCCAAGCTATTCCTTTCTTTGTAATTTTAATTTGGAAAAGCTTATACTTTATTTGCATGAACATAAAAAGAGAAGTTCCTGACTTTTGTATATTTCCTGGCAAAAACTCTAAAATATTACCAATTTTGGGGTATTCATTATCTTCAATAACTCAGTGACTTGTACGGGATTTTGTCTCACAAGGAGAAGAGGTAACCCAAGACTAATGCTCCTCAGAAATTATTTAATACAAATTGCTTATGAACCTGAGGAATAATAAAATAACTGGAATACTTCAGTCCAATGCAGAAATATATCACTCTTGGATACACACATCCACATACATATTTGTGTATATACACTCACATATGTATATATAAATATATATGTATACAAACTTGCTTATTATTAAACATACTTATTATCCATAAACAGAAGGGAAATCTTAGAATGCTACAATGCTACAATTTTAAAAATTACTCAGGATTTTCTTCAATAACTGTTCATCAATTGTAACAAATGTACCACACTAATCAACACTTAATCAAAGATGTTGTTAATGGGGAAGAGTGGGGGGTAGGGATGGAGCTTATGGAAATCCCCTATATTTCTGATATAACATTTATGTAATCTAAAGCTTGTATGAAAGTATTAATAAAACTCTGAATTAGGTTTTCCATTGTTTATCTTTGCATCTAAAGTGTTCTGATTTATAGGATATGTACAGTACCTCACTATTTCTTTCCATTGCTTTCCACTAACATCAAATAGGTCAGGTAATTAAAAAAAATAAGCCCATAGGATTTTATAGAAAGTACTTTTAAAGGATAAGCAACTCCTGAATAGATCTTTATTTCAAATAAGAATGGGGATGGTAAAGAGTTTCTTTTATTTCTCCATGAAATTTTTAAGAACTATTTGTATATAGGGGTATCAGAATATTCTGTGGAGGCTATAAGGGAAGTAAATTTAGTAAATTATTTACCCCTTATCATGTTGCTGAATTTTATCTTATATCCTACTTGGAGATTACTCTGAGGATTGGACAGTTGTTCAAAAAAGTGTGTCTCAGTTGTTTTTTTAATTATCTCAAACTCTTCACACTATTAAAAATATATTGAGGACTCCAAAGCCCTGTTGTTTGGACATTATTTACCATATTTTATATTCACACAGAAAATTTAAATTGTTTATTATTTCATTTAAAAGAATAAAGATGTTAATATAAATAATGTATCTCTGATGAAAAATAATTACATTTTCTAAAACAAAAAGTGGTAAGAGTGGCATCGTTTTACATTTTATATAAATTCTTTAACTCTGTGGCTTAATATATGGTAATTAGATTCCCATGTCTGTTTCTGAATTTAGCCTATTATAGTAATGTTTTGACTTAAAATATTGAAGTAACTCTGGCCTCACAATTAAATGAAGTTGGAAAAGGGAAAATTATTTTAATAACCTTTACAATTAATGGGGGTATACTTCTTTGATATTACATCAAAATTTGACAAGTGGTAGTCTCATATATTAGTTGCACTGTGAAATCTGAAAACATATTGATCAATTTTTGCATACTATGTTACAATCAAATCCATTGCTGTACTTCACTCTTGAATGGCTCTTCAACTACAAATTTTTTAGGAGTACCGGGGATTGCATCTAGGACCTTGTACATGGGAAGAAGATGCTCAACCACTGAGCTATACCTGCTTCCCTTGAATGGATCTTCTACACACAAAATGCTTTTGTAGTATTATGCATTGGTCATTTTGAAAAATATTGGTTTTCTGAGTTTTGATGATCCTATAAATGTTAACACATTCAATTATAAAAATTTCCAAAAATAGCCGTTATTAGTATCACCACCATTCTTATTAGAAAAGTGGTTAAGCATTGAGAAGCTATCAAGAGTGCAGAGGTGAATAAAAATCTCAATTGTAAATTTTGCATGTAAGTTCAACAAATTTTCAACACATACCCTTAGTCATCTTCACTGAAGTGATAGGCATACACTTCAAATTTTGAAAAAAATTTGTCTGCTATATATATCCAGGTCCAAATTAGCATAGATTGTCAGCCAAAATTTCAAGTAAAAATGATGTTCGGTGGAAAAAAGCACCAGGCTCAGCTTGCAACTCAAATCATGGAACAACAGATCATACTCTGGTATGTATCTGGAGTGTACTATATACGCTTGTCATTTTGTCACACAGAATATTAAAATGTGTGAGATTGCGGGAAGATGGCAGAGTAGGAAGTTTCAGGAAGAAGTTCCTCCATCAGAACAATGATTAAACATGCATAACTTTCTGAATCAACTATTTTCAAACTCTGGAATCTAGAACAACATTCTGTTCTTCCAGGGAATATCTGAAGAAGATGCCAGGAAATCACACTAAACACTAGCGAGTTGCACTCTCCAGGCAGTGGCTACTGCCACCCATCTCTCAGACTCATGGCAGGTAGCAGTAAGGTACACAACCCTGGCACTTTGTGCAATTTTCTGGTGCCAGGGTGGGATAAAAGACCAAGTTCCCCAAGATCTAATGGTGTACGATCTGATAGCTGATCACTGCTTTTGATTAGCTACTCCAGATCACTGGGGTGCCTAATTCTGATGGCAGCCATTCTTCCAACCTTCCCAGGCAAGAGCTGAATGAGTATTAAAGAGCCTTCTTCAAAACTACAGAAAGGAGTCAAAGGGCTGCATTTACCAGGGCAAGTGTTAAATCAAGAAAACACAACGTTTAAACCATGGGAGGAACACCTGGTGATGGCCCCTCCCTCACACTCTCCATAGGGCAGTGTGAAGCTCTCCAGCATTCCTTTCATGGGTTGCCAGTCTCCTTGCAGATGAGAAAGACTGGCCTGGGAAACTCCTCTTCAGCTTGTCCCTCCTCCCAGCATCTGCTCTCCATGCAAAAGCAGCTTAGACAACAAAAGCAGAGTAAGAAACAATTAAGTCTGGCAGCCTGGGGCAAAGGCTTACCTGCCCTAAGTCCTGAGGTGAATCCCTGGGAGGGAAAGGATTGTTTTCTGGGGCAAAGAAGGGGCATTCAAATTCCTGTAAACAGGGATCTCCTAAGGACACTACAAACAAGCCAAGAACAAGACCAGGCCCAAAAAAGACAGGGAGGACCCTGCACCTTGCATTTACCTTGGGCAGACCTTCTTGAATGTTCAAAGAAAATACAGGCCATCACAAAGTCAATTTGCAGCACTGTGGTAGGTGACTTTTTTACATTGGTTTATTTGGTTTTTATTAGTTCTTGGCCCTCAAGAAAATATATTTCATATCACTAACTAGATAGGAGGTACTCAAGAAACAGCTTAGGAACTAAATTTCAGAATTAACATTTTAAAATATTAAAATGTACATTGTACAACAAAAGATTACAATATAAAGAAATAGGAAATGTCAGCCCATCCAAAGGAAGAGGATCAAAACAGAAAATATCAAAGAAGACCCGCCTGTGGAATTACCAGACAAAGAGTAAAAAAAAAAAAATCCTCAGTATGTTCATGAAAATGAAGTAAAATACAGTAGACTAACTAAAGAATATCAGAAAAACTCTAAAGGAACAATATGAGAAACTCAAAAGGGAGATAGAAACTTTAAAAAGGAACTGAACAGAACTACTGGTTGAACACCTGGTAAATGAAAAATTACCAGGATGATTTCAACAGCAGATTGGAACTGGCAGAAGAAAGAAACAGTGAACTGAAAGACAACTGAAATGCATCATGCTGAGGAGCAGAAAGGAAAAAAAAAGCAAAAATAGCCTGAGAGATCCCTGGGACATCATTAAGTGTACCAATACATGCATTGTAAGTATCCCAGAAGAAGAAGAAAGAACAAAAGGAATAGTCAAAGAAACCATGACAGAGAACTTCTAAAACTTAGCAAACAATGGGAATACACACATTCAAGGATCCCAAAGAACATCAAATAACATAAGCTTGGAAGAAACATAATGTCCCATTCCATAATGATCATAATGTTGAATGCAAAGGACAAGGAGAATGTAGTAAAAGCTGCAAGAGAAAAGCATATCAAAAGATGACTAACATCATTCATTAAGGCAATTCAAATCAAAACCAAAAGAAGGTGCCATTTCACACCCACTAGAATGGCTACGATTAAGAAAAGTAGAAATTTACAAGTGTGGGAGAGGATGTGCAGAAATAGTGGATGTTCATTAATTGTTGGTGGAATGTAAAATGGTGCAGTTACTGTGGAAACAGTTTGGCAATTCCTCAGAAATTTAAGTACAGAATTACTATTTGATTCAGCAA
This sequence comes from Dasypus novemcinctus, assembly GCF_030445035.2. Taxonomy (NCBI): domain Eukaryota; kingdom Metazoa; phylum Chordata; class Mammalia; order Cingulata; family Dasypodidae; genus Dasypus; species Dasypus novemcinctus. Next base: position 51,129,203 of record NC_080695.1, on the reverse strand, counting down.
TCCTACTTCTAAATATATATCCAAAAGAACTTAAAGCAGGGATGCAAACCAGTATTTGCACACTGATGTTCATAGAGGAATTATTCACAACTGCAAAGGATGGAAACAACTTAAGTGTTCATCAAATGATGAATAAAGTGTGATATATACATACAATGGGATATTAATCAGCCACAAATATTAATGAAGTCCTGATAAACGCAACAATATGTTGAGTATAATAAACCAGACGCAAAAGGACAAATATTGTGTTATCTCACTAATATGAAATAATTAGCATAAACAAACTCATAGAGTCAGACGCTAGAATATAGATTACCAGGAGCCAGGGTGGTGGTGGAAAACGGAGATTTAATGCTGACATTCCACATTGTTTCTATTTGGAAGACTGGAAAAATTTTTGTAATGAATGGTGGTGATTGTAGCAAAACATTGTGAAAATAATTAACAGCACTGATATGTATATATAAAGGTGGTTTTACATTTTAAGTTGTATATATGTTACTAGAATAAATATAAAATAATATCCATAGCACTGTACAACACACTGAACCCTATTATATTTATAATATGTAATTATAATAGTATAATTATAAAAATGCTGTTTCATTATTTGCAGCAAAAATACCACACTAAAAGCAAGGTGTTAATAATAGGGTAGTTTATGGGATTCCTGTATTTTCTGTATGCTTTTTCTGCAAACTTACAACTACTCTTATAAAAAAAGGAAAAAATGTAAGAACACATGCAAATAAATATGCTGATTCCCAAGTATTAGTAGTTCACTTCTGAGTTTGTGTAACATTTCAAGAGAAGACTCAAAACCAAGTGAAAACAAATTTTTGTCTTTGAACATTTTCTTAATAATACCATTACTTTTAAAATAAGTTTGAATGCATGCTTTAAACATACAAATATATATACTCATGGGCCAATATTTAATAATATTAATAATTTTTACTTCCTTATAAAGGATATTTTTAAGTGAGACTGTCTTTTGTTTCTTCCAAGATTGTGTAGCAGTGCAGAATAGAAGTCCTAGTAATAGTTGGTACTTGATTCTTTGGAAGGCACCCCAGTTTTACCCACCATTGCTTTTGCAACATCAGAGAAAATGTCAGCACCATGAAAAGGGCAAGTGTCATTATTACTTATTTTTGTATTTTAATGAAATAAAATTATTATGAGAATTATTGTAAAAATAGATTTGGCCTCAACAGGCTACACTTACATTACCTAGGGAATCCCCAATGGTATATAAGCCATAGACAGAATGGCTAGTTTATGGTATTTTGTTTAGCACTTGTGCTTTAATACAAGGTATTAAATCTGGAACTGAAAAATATTATAAGAAATAATTTTCTGGGTGTGTAGGTGATCACTCCTTTTTATTTTCTCCTAATACATCCAATAAATAATTATAAAACTGAACCATTAACACTTTGCAGACTTTTATCTATCTGCCTCTCATCATGAAATCATAAACCCAAGTGAAGAGAAAATTGCATTTCAAATGACAGTATCCCAGCACATTGCCAGGCATTTAGAATATATTTAATAAGCAATTATTTGAATGAATTGATAAATAAATGACTAACAATAGTAGAATAAACATGATTTAGAGTCATTAATCTGCATTCTTTATTTCACCACATTTCAGCTTCTTGATATAGACATCACATCTTTTTATTTTTGAGATGAAAATTTAACAGACTCAAGTATACATAATGACTCTCAAAGATACTTGCTCTCTGATGAAAACCAGCATTAATTCCTTAATTCACTCCACTAAAAGCAATTATCTACCAAGAAATCCAAATCAGCATCCATTTATTTGTCATTATTTACTTTAATTTAGATATTCTGGTGTTGTTAAATCTCCTACAATAGTGGCAGGGTTAAAAAATGTGAATGATATCCAGGCAGTTATCTAAAATCTTTCTTACTCTGCAATGTGGTAGATAGTGATAAGCAAATTAATGGATTAATTCAATAGTCAAACATATAAAACATTTTTCCTTCAGCATTAAAGTGGTCAACTTTAGTTTTTTTTTGTAAACTGAATTATCACAGCTAACATTCTAAAGACAGGAAACATGATAAGATAGCATCTAATACTGTAGAATAGTTGAAATGAGATATCCCTTCTATATTAATGATGGGGAAAATATAGCAATATGTCATAAGTAAGGAAAATGAGTTGCTGTTAATAAGAAAAATGTTAAAATTGGTAATAAAACTAGAAATTTTAAAGAATAGAAATTGAAAATCAAATAAATAAATATTCAGAAAAAGCAAATTAAGATAGTAATAGATAAAAATAAATATTGATTGCACTGAGTATTTAATGAATGCCAGGTATGTAGAATTTTTTCTCAGCACACTTATACTATATAAAAAATTAAAAGGTGTCCCTCACACCGAAAGAAAATGATACCAGATGAAAAAGAGATTATGAAAAGGAAAGAAGAAGGCCAGAAATGATAAATTCATAGGTAAAGGTAAAATATCTTTCATATTATTAAAATCTCTTCAAGACAATTCACCTTTTAAATAAATATTAAATAAGTGGAGTGTGGCATTTATAATACAGATTGAAAATAAAATAGTTGAAAACAATGACAAAATAGCTGGGAGGAGAGGAAATGGAATAAAAGTATACTATTTTAAGTGAACATTTAATTATGTACTATCTCTTGAATGTAGATTGTGATAAGTAAAACATGTATATCATAAACCTAAAACTGCCATTAATCCACAAAACAAAGGGCCACAAAGAGATGATAAAGTGAATCAAAATTAATGTAAAGACAGAGAAAGATACAAAACTAACAGATAGGAAAAATAGAAAACAAATAGAATATTATATTTTAAATCTTACATATCAATAATAACACTAAATATAAATTGTCTAGACATCCCAATTAAAAGGCAAGGATTCTTAAGATAGATAAAAATTGGAAAACCCAAAAATATGTTGCATACAGGAAAAACTCATTAAATACAAAAACAGCATAAATACTAAAAGAAAAATAATTGAAAAATATACACCCCCTGAATCAGGGTGCTCCAGAGAAAGAGAACTAATCATATATAGATATGGAGAGAGAGAGAAATAAAAAGATAAATAGATATAGAGACTTATGTAGGGACACATAGGTTTATTTTAAATAATTGGCTCATACAAGTGAGGATTGAACTTTTAACATTTGTATGGCAGGCCAGCTGGATGGAAACTTAAGCAAGATTTTATGTTGCAGTCTCAAGACAATCTTTGTAAAACCTGAGTTTTGCTCTTAATTAAGCCTTTCAACTTATTAAATGAGACTACCCACGTTATTGAATCACCTTTATTTAAAGTCAACTGATTTTAGATGTTAACTACATCTACAAAATACCTTAACAACACCTAAGTTGTTTCATTGCATACAATTATCACACCATGATAGCATTCAACAACAGAACACAGAAGTGGTTTAATACATACCAGATTACGTAGACTAGAGAGCAAAATCTATTACAAGATGTAAAATGGTAAATTTATAATGACAAAAGGACAAAGGTATCAATTTATCCAGAAGAAATAACAATTCTAAATATTTCTAAATCTAATAATAGAAGTTTAAAATACATGAAGCAAAAACAGAGAGGATATAAAGGAGATTTACACAATTCCTCAATTATAGTGAGAGATTTCAATATCCTTATCTCACTAATTGATAATACAAGTAGGAGATTTATCAGGAAATATAGACAGTCTTCACATTGCACACTTTCAATACACAAATATTTCAGGTTCCATGGTTTAGCGAAATGATGAGTTCTTCAACAACTCAGTTCAGTTAAGTTACTATGGCTTTTTAACTGTGAGTTATTTAGTAAACTCAAATTTTACTAATACTAACTCTTGAGTTCACAAATCACTATATGGATAACAGAGACCCATCATGACCTGTGACAAGTCACATCACTTCTTTCAAAGTCTGTCAGTGACATGTCATGGTTCCTATGTTTTCAGTTCCTACACTGACAGCAAAGAATGTACATGTATTGCTTCCTTATCGCCCAGTGAAACACATTTGACAGTTTACAAAAATAAATAGGTAAAGTGGGAGTTGGCAAAGATGTAAGAACAACAAAGAATCAAAAGTTGATTATGCAGGAAGAAGAACGTGACTTTGAAAATGGCAATATTAAGCAAAGATAGAACTAAACTTTGACCTGCATGAAGATATAGTATGAAACTTATTGAAAAGCATGACAGATATTAAATAAAAAGGAAATGTCATTTCAACATATTTCAATTTAAATTACTGGAGGGTAGGAAAGCCTTTTATGGTTGAAGTGGAATGCAGTTACTTTTTTGTACTGATTATCATAATTTTGGCTAGCATTCGTAGAGAAGTATCAAATTATTTGCCATATTGCAAGAAAACAGTAATTACAAAGAGACCAAAGAAGAACATTTTACTTCCAATAGAGACTGGGTTCATTAATTCAGAAGTTGACACAAATTGATTAATGTTTAATACCTGGTAAACCTACTAGGGCAGATAAGGATGCTGCAGTGAACTGTGCCCTAGATTCTAAGGTGTTATAGAAGAAAGAGCTGACCATGAGAATACTGACTTTGCTGCCATTCGAGAGATTCTAGAGACACAGCTAGAAGAAGTTAGTGATGGAAAACTTCTTGAAATAAATGAGGAGAGTGATTGTGATAACTGATGTGAGAAAGTGTTTAAGGTTTTGACAAAAAGTTTTAAATGTTGTGGCACAATTGCATGCTTTTGCCCTTAAGATCTCTTTGCACTACTTCAGCTTGCAAGGTGATTTGTGTGGACCTGCACTGAAGTTTAGAGTGAAGACATGTGTATTAGCAGATATAAACCACGTAAGTAATCAACCTGAACTAACCAACATCAACAACACAAAACACATCCGGTTCAAGTGCACTCTCAGGATTTACCAGACAGACATATCCTGGGTCATAACACAAGTCTTAACATATTTGAAAGGATTCACATTATTCTAAGTATATTATCTGAGCACAATGGAATTAGGTGAGATGTTCCTAACAGAAATAGCTAACATTTTTTCTAATATTAAGAAGCAGTATAGCATATTATGGGACAAAGAAGAAATTAAAAGAGAAATTAGAAAATACGTTGAGGATATGGAGGGCTAGAATGATCATAGAATTCTTGTGGGAATTAAAGATGGTATAACTACTTTGGAACCTTTTGGCAGTTTCTTAAAAACTGACATGTATATCTCCCTAAGATCTAGCCATTCTGCACATCAGTGATAACACAAGATAAAGAAAATAATAGTAATCATGTGTTCATACAAAGAACCCAAATATTCATCAGCAAGTAAATGGATAAACAGATTGTGGTATATCATTTAATTGAAATTGGTCACCAATAAAAAGGAATGAACTGTTGATGGAGAAAACACCACTAATGAATCTCTAAATTATTATCAATGAAAGAAGCCAATAACAGAGCATGTGCTCCATGATTTTATTTATATAAAATTCTAGAAATTGCAAATTAATATATAGTGACAGATAGCAGATTGGGGTGCTTGAGATTGTTGGAAGGTAAATAAATGGGTGAGTGGAGTGGGTAACAAAGAGATTATCAAGGGGCAGAGGAGCAGAGGGAAACTTCTGAAAATGTTTATGTTCACTATCTTGATTGTAGAGATGATTTTATGAAAAAATGTAAAAATGTATCACATTATACACTTTAAATATGTGCAGCTTTTATATGTCTTTTACCCTGTAAAACAGTCTTTAAAAATCAAAATACACTTAAGATTTTCTGTTTGCTATGTCTTCTACCTTAGGACCACACGCAAGATACTAAGCAACCCAAAAAAGCTATGCTTAACTCTTTGGATATCACAAGGAAATTTCACAGGAAAAAAAAATGCCTGACATGATTTTTGAAGGGCTGCTAGGCCAAGTTTGTGGTATAGAAAGAATATACAATGTGGTACAACCCAGAAATGAGGGAAGCCATGGTTAGGTAATGGAAATTCAAAATTGGGAACTAGACAAAGAATGTGAGAAGACTTGTGTTTATGGAGACCACCCAAAATGGAAAAAAATCAAAGTAGTAACCAATAACTGGAGATAAATTCTAGATATAATCATTCAGAAAAAGGCAGCATTTTTTCACTGCTTTCCCTTCACTCCAAGGCTATGGACAGAATATTTAAAAATACTCAAAGACACCAACCTGATGATGATTTTTCATCGAAAATTGAGATATTTCTAGAGAAACTGAAATGTGTCTATTACTAAAATCCTTGGATTTACCAAGAGGATATGGGTGCTTTAGCAAAATAAGAAAGTAAGTCTAAAGACAGGGACCTTCGTTAGCATCATGAAGATTTTTGAGATGCATACTAAACTTGTGAACATTTATCTGGATGTTGCCTGCTGCCTTAGCTTTTTGGGCTGATATGAGAAATGCCATGCAGTGTGTTAGCTTAGCAACATGGCTCCTGGTTTCAGCAGCAAGAAGGCTTGCCTCCTTTCAGGTCTGCAGTGCTCTGGATGGCTGTGGTTCTTGGGTTCCTTGGCTTTCCCATCTCAAGAAAACAGCTTCTTCTCTCTCCCTCAGCTTCCAGTGACTTCCAGCTTCTGTCCTCCCAGAGCCTTCTCACTATACCTGCATTTCCTCTGCTTATGAAGGACTCCAGTAATCTGGAGTAAGACCAAACCTCTTAACAACATAAATGAAAGAATGCTCTTCTTTCACAAAGTGCTAAGACTATGCTGACACACGGGGAAAATTACAACTAATGCAGCTTATGAATTATATTTAACAGTGAGAAGATATTTCATTTTGAAGGAACAATAGGGGGCATAAGGGTATGGGATTTTTCCTTTTGGAGTAATGAAAATGTTCTAAAATTGACTGAGGTGATGACAGCACAACTCTGTGAGGAAAATGTGAATCACTGAGTGTACACTTTGAATGGGTTGTACAAAGCACGGGACTATATGTGAATCCTGTGGTGGATGATGGACTGTGGTTAACAGAACAAATATGAGAATGTTCTCTCATGAATGATAGCAAATATATAATATTAATACAAGGTGTTAATAATTGGGTGGGCAGGTAGATAATACACCAAATATAAGATATGGGCTACAGCTAGTAGTATTATTTTTACTTAAAAAAATTTTAAAGTACATTTAAACATTACATAAATGTTGTATAAAAAATATAAGGGATTCCCATATGCTCCACTCTCTCCCCCTCCCATAATTTCCCACATCAACAACATCCCTCATTAGTGTAGTACACCCATTACAATTGATGAATACAAGTTGAAGCATTGCTACTAACGATGGATTACAGTTTACATTACCATTTACACTCTCTTTCATAGTTTGTAACAAATGTTTCACAACAATGCCAGGTATTGGAGGTGGGTAGCTGTATGGGAGCCTTGTAGGATGATATGTGTGTTTTATTTGTAAGTTCACAATTTTTAATATATATTATCGTTTATGTATGTTCTTATATGAATGATATCCTTCAATAAAATTTCATTTAAAAATTAAAAAAATAAAAATAAGACTCTATCTCATTCAACTTGTCTACAACCTAACTAGGAATAACTTCTTGAAGAGATCCTTTTTATAATGAGTTCAAACTGATAGGAAAGCAGACCAAGTTCAAGAACTTATCTAATTGGTGTAGACAATTCAATCCACCAAAACTACTGTCAAATCTTTCATCTCTCTGGTAAGATTGCTTCTCTTTTAAATGTTTTCATGAATAGAAATGTTTATTACTTTTCTCATTAATACTGGGATGAAAATACTTGTATCATACATTAAAATTTCCTGTAAGAATATATATAAACATACAATCATAATATAAATAATATAAAATAAACCTATAACTTAAAAATCTTATATATGCTCTAAGACATATGTGGATTTTTATAGATTTCCATGTGCATTTGCAAAATATAGTTTTAGTATATGAACTCAGATATGTGTGCATATTTGTACAACTTATTAAGAATATTCAGCCAGCCAGAAGAAAAATAAAACAAGTTATCAAAACCATGAAATGAACAGACAACTATAGCAATAAAATAAGCACATTTTAATCACGATTGCAGTCTAAGGATAATACTGAGAATCATTAACTGATGAGTCTACTCATTGAAATTTTTTATTGTCTATTTCAAAATCTCATTTGCATGTATTTAATTAAGAAGTAGTATATTTTGTATTAATCTTGAGAGCCCCAAAGAAGAATATTCATATATTAGTGAGCTCCAAGGAAGGGATAAAAAGAAATGTGAAACAAACAGCAACAACAGAAGAAAATTTAAACAAACCCTTTCCTTCAATATCTTACTTGCTCTCATAGTTCGTCTTGGTAGGCAACCTGTTTCCGACAGTATCAGGAAGGGTCACCTAGAGCTCTTGTCTCAACACAGAAGAAAGGCTACGTGACCTTGGGATCAGCCTAGGGACAGAGATTGGAGGTGACTAGTTAGGTCCATGACTAGTGGGTTGAGAAACCTTGACCAGTTCAATGTTACAGAAACACAGACACCTGAGAAAACTTCGGGGTATTTGCCTGTAAACAAAACTCCACATAAAGTGTTCTACCTAAATGAACATTAATTTTTGTAATTGAAGCCACTAAAAGCAAGTATATAGCTTCTCTAGAACTAGGTGGTTTTCTGTTACTTTGATGTTCCCTGCTTCCAGAATTTTAAAAAAGATCACCATTTTTCAATAGTGAAAAAGTCAGCATATTTTGAGTTTTGCTTGGGCGGAGGTGAATACAAAGTGCATATTCTCAAGCAAGTGTAATTTATTTTTATATTACATTGGTTTCAATGATGTTGTTAAAATCCTAATTAGAGAATGTGCTATTTCCCAATAAATTCTTTTTAAGTTCTTTCCAATCATTATCTGACTACAAAAATGGGATGCCATTCAATATCTGCATTGGCATAAGCTTGTTAAATTTTCAGATCATTTATTCACATACAGTAAATGAGGGATCAGAGTTGAATCCTACCAGATGTCTTAAAACTAAATTATTTATTATGTATTTATATATTCCCTGGGATTGATAATGGCAGGCATTAAACTTTTTAATGTATTACACTACATGAACAAGTGATAAGGTTGTGACTCAGAGCTGTTATAATTGTGTTATCAACAACAGTGATTCGCTGGATTAACTAAGGGGAAGTCTTAAATTTTTTGTGAATATATGCCATACGGATGGACACAAATGTTGGCATCTTATTTACTTTGTTACTGGTGCTGTTTGACATCCTACCCCATCAATCCTTGCTTTCTCCTTTATTCCACCTTTCTGACCCTGACGAGCCCACTCTGCACTTACATGGCATTGCTCATGCTTCTCCAAATGTGTGGAATTCTCTTATCTCAGTTGATGGTTCCAAATCTATTCATACTTCAATCCCAGCACAAACGTGGCCTCCCATATGAAGCCTTCACCAGTTCTGCTGGTATAGACTTGATCCCCTTCCATGTCTGTATGTTTACAGTGCATGGCATTTGCTTATAAACCCACTGTAATTCTCATTACAATTTTATTCTTTTCTGCTACACATAGTTGTTAACTTTAGATTTAAAGTTACATAAAATTTGCTGTAAATAAAAAAAGATGCTTTTAATAAAGTTTATTATTCTTTCTTATTTTGTTCCTTGTGTCAAAGGAAACTAGTTGTTTGTTTGTATTTCATAAATCCAGACTTTAAATTGCTAGATCCTGGAGTAAGACAAAAAGAGGAAGAAAAAAATCCTAGCCTGATATTTGTTGATTCAACCAAACTTTAGTGAGTATATATTCCAACTGCTTTCACGTACTATTTACTTTTTAAAATTCTCACAAACCTATTAAACCTTTTGATCTCCAGTTTCCAGAGGACAGACACATGACCTTAAAAGATGTGGCTAAGGTTACTCAGCTGGGAAGTGACAGAGCGAAGATTCAAAGAGATCTTCAGTAAATCACAACTGGCCTCACAACGCGTCACCATGGAGTAATGAATGAGATTTGCCATTGTAAGACTACTGTGTCCAACTATCATATCATCCTTTTACGGGTAAAGTGGAGGGTTTTATTTATTTGATTGTGTTTACCTTACCTCAAAACTAGCATTTGCTAAGAGGAAAATAAAAACAGTTTTTCCTACTCAAGTAATGTATAGTCTTTCCACATACATATATAAGTAAACTGTGATACTTCAACATAGTTCCCTAGAACATATCTAGGAGAACTCCTGTCCTCTCATCTGGATTTCCTGAAGTCAATATCATTTGATAATATGTGCTATGACAGAACATAAAGAGTTAAAGCATGTCCTGCTATTACAATTTGTTTTTATCAAATCTTTATTTATACATGCCATGTTTAATCACTGTCCAAGTGGAAATTAGTTACATATATTCAAGTGAGGTTTTCAGGTTTCTCTAGGGAGTAATTATCAATAGTCTCTAAGTTACTACCTTAAAGGAATTCAAAGTTATAATTCCAAACAATCTAGGTATATTGGTAAGTATGAAGATATTTTTCTGGTCAGAAATAGTTATGTTTGACATAGCATTCCCCATGGCATCTTATCATGCTGTAAAAGCATAGATATGTTTACAAGTGCCTCTGACAATTTAGCCAAAGTTGAGCTAAGAAAACAAGAGTGTAAAAGCTAGAATTAGTTATAAATTCCATGGACCAATTGCACATTAACATGGGATAAATTCACACTAAAATTGAGTGCCTATTTATCATGTGAATTCAATAAGATATGGGTTCTCCCTGAAGCACCAGTCTCTGAGTGCAGAAACCATGGAAGAAAATGAATATGATGGGAAGACTGTTCCTCCCAGCACCAGCAAGGAAACTGAAAAGAAAAGGTCTGTTTTTGAGCTTTTTTAAATTGTGTCTTTTAAAATTGTATATGGTTTTATAAATAATTCCTGGGTCATAACCATCTTTATCCTGAACTGAGATTTAAAATCGGTTTGTTCTAAATTTTTAGCCTCATGAAATACTTAAGCCATTACAAATCCTTCCATTAAGTTAGAAATTAGTTTCTCCATTGATGGGACAAGCTGGTGAAATGTAGGAATTTTGTAACTACAAATTATATAGAATACAGAGCCCCTTGAAAGCAGATAAACCTCTCTGGGGAACTCAAAATCTTTCAGTGATTAAGGAGATGAAGGAAGATTTAAAATTTTCAGTTTAATAGCAGGAAGAAATCACAGGACTAGAAAAATATCCCAGTGACCCCAAAATTCATAATTCTGAATATTTCAGTAAAACTCTGTACAAGTGCATCATCGTGGGGATCAAACAAATATACCAGGCAAATTAGGATATGCTTCTAAATAGACTAAGCACTAACTTATTCACATAATGAGGATTATAGGTATAAATACTGCAAGTGTACAATCCATACAATTCATGTTTCTGAAATTAATTACATGAATTAGCCATGTCCAAATTCAGTCTTTGATCTCCATTGAATAGCAAATTCAATGTTTTCTAAGGAATCACAAATGCACATGAGTGGAATAAAAATAGCAGTTGTTGCTATATTGACATTCCAGCCAATTACATGGGAAATCATTTGCCTATTTAATGTAACCCCTGGAATCCAATCATCTTACCCCTCAAACCTCTAGAGCTCATTTTGTTTGCTTTAGTGTTCCCTGAAACTCCCTTTCTTTTGTTTCATTTTCATATCAAAGTTACCAAAAGATACATTCTTTTCTTTGCATGTTAAAGTGTAAAGGGGATTTGGCAAAATATAATGGCTTAGTCTGATTCTAGTGTATTTTTTATTTTTAAATGAAGCAGAACAGGGCTTCGAAAATGTAACTACTATTTGCTAAATGTCACCCACTTTCAGAGGATCTTTGAACATTTGGCAGCTGACATGAAATGCATATTGGTCCTCAGAGACAAAATAAAAGAAGCAAATTTTATGCAAAAGTTAACAAAGAAAGAATTTATGCTTCCATATTTTGGTAAGGAAAGAACAGATGGGTTGTGGAGAACTCTGGAAATGTGAAAATGCTGTGCTATTTAATAGATTAGGAAGAATCAGAAGAATGGGAGGTAATGATGTAAAAAGGGACTTCTAATATCGAAGCTTATCAAACCATATACTTCTTCCAATTCTTCATAATTATGATAGTACAACAAATTTCTTAGGGTAAATAAGTGTCTGAAGTTTCTGTATTGGGGAATCCTCCCTTTAAAGGGCTTATGTTAAAAAGCTGAGTCTCTAGCTGCCCTGGATTTACCTGACCATACTCTATGGCATTTTGCACCTTGTATGCCTTCCTTAAAATAGCCTAAATACACAGCATTACTCAGCTGGCACTTTGCAGGTTTATAGGGGCCTGTTGACAACTGGAAAGTCTGCCCAGCAAAGACTGCATTGAGAGCTAGAAAGAAGAAGAGAAATCCGATCAGTACATTTCCTCCCTAGAGGCTTTTATCAAAATCTGCACTTGGCAGTTAATATCCACCCAACGCTGAATCAATCTGAGAACTGTATAACCTTTAACAAAAAGTATTGTACATTCCCCACAATAACCAAAGGGTTTTATTCTTTCCCTTGGAACTGGAAGAATTAGAAAATAAAAAGTAGGGAAACGGACTTTGGCCCAGTGGTTAGGGCATCCGTCTACCATATGGGAGGTCCGCAGTTCAAACCCCGGGCCTCCTTGACCCGTGTGGAGCTGGCCATGCGCAGTGCTGATGCGCGCAAGGAGTGTCGTGCCACGCAAGGGTGTCCCCCGCGTGGGGGAGCCCCACGCGCAAGAAGTGCGCCCGTGAGGAAAGCCGCCCAGCGTGAAAAGAAAGAGCAGCCTGCCCAGGAATGGCGCCGCCCACACTTCCCGTGCCGCTCACGACGACAACAGAAGCGGACAAAGAAACAAGACGCAGCAAATAGACACAGAGAACTGACAACCAGGGGAGGGGGAAGTTAAATAAATAAATAAATCTTAAAAAAAATAAAATAAAATAAAAAGTAGGGGAAAGAGTTCCATGGAATCATGCAAATGCCTTTTCTGTCTAGTTTCATGGTATTTTTACTCATTTTACTGCTCAGTAGCGCTGTGGTGGCAATACGTCATGCATACCCTAATCCTCTTCCTCATAGGGTTAGCCAATCATTCATCAATCGTGCATATTGAATACTGGGAAAGAGTTTGAACTCACTTGGCATATTCATGATGGTTTTAATCAAGTGACTTCTTACAAAACTGTATAGATATGATGATGTTTTTCCTTCTTACCTGGTAGCAGCTGTTTAGCCCACAAAATTTAAAATAGTGAAGAAAAAAAATTCTTAGCTTTCACTTCAGCTTCATGTTAAGTGGCCATGAGCTACACTGGACAACACAATCCTGAGGAGCAGTGACTGACAGCAGCTGATAATGACATGGACTCCCCATCTGCCATGCATGTTAATAGAAGGTGGACAGGACACAAAGAACAAAGAATGTGTGCTGAAAAATTGTGCTAAAACTCTGGTAAAATGCCATAACTTCCAATGGAAAGGTTTTATCTCTAAGAGGCCCTTTAGCAGAAATTTTCAACAGTGAGCATTTGGAGAGAGACTTCCTGGATCTGCTGCCTCCTCATCACCTGCGGAGGAAATTTTTTAACCTTTCTGTGCCAGATGTCACCCTCTATAAAAAAGACAAATAGAAGTACCTTTGTTTTGGGTCAATATAAGGACTAAGTGGGTTAACATATAAAATGGTTATACTGCAGTCTGGGGCCTATTGAGCACAATGTAAACATTAGTTAAATAAAGAAATAAATTTGTTAAAGATGGGATTTTCCAAAGTAAAGCAACAAATTGGTGTGCATGTGTGTGTGTATCGTTTAACCATAAAAGATAGGATTATTGTGAGAAAGTGTATATCCAATACAAGATATAATAATTTGTAAAATGATTCAGTCAGAGACAATGGCATTTAGTACTGCGTGCCCTGGAAGAAGCACTCATTTAATTCATTCTTTAGATCTGCAAAATGGTCATAAAAATACCTATTTTCTAGGCTTATTGAAAGTGTAAGACCAACATTTATGAAACATCTGACCCATTCGAAGTTCTTAATGGCTGACCATCATGTTTTTGCTGAATAAATCTTAGCTTACAATTAAAATATGGATAGTAAAGCACGTTTGGGAATTTAGGTGGGTGATGGATGGCATTTCTTTTCAGAAACCCATGTGTAATACAGTAATTATTGACTACTTACATGGACCAGTTACCTTATTAAGTACTTTGGAAGTCTTGCTTCATTTGATCTGGAAAGAAACCCCAAAGATAGGTACTCTGATGAGCTACATTGTACATGTGAGGAAACGGGGGTAAAAAAGGTTAAGTAACTTGCAAAGGTTTCACATCTTGTGGGAAGAAGGATGGCAGATGAGTGCCCGCTCTGGGCTCCCGAGCACTGCTCACGGGGCTGCCTTAGCAGAAGTGAGGGAGGCAGGGGGTGCAGTGCTCAAATAGCTCTCCTTTAAACCAGTGACTCCAGCCCAGGACTGCCAACCGCAGGCATCATTCCAAAGTGTCTGTGAGGGAGGAAGAACCCTGACATCTTGGTGACTGCCAGTCCCCCTGTTAATTGGTTCATGTAGATTTGACCGAACCTTTCACAAATGACTCAGTTCAGAATTCTGACATTACAAAATTAATTGGCTCTGCTCAGTCTGAAGTGTAGCCTCATCCTGAGGGAGTTTGCACTGTGCTCTGAATTTAAAACAAACAGAAAAAATTCACCCTAGAATCTGGAAATCTGCCAACTTTATGTGAAAATAAAACATGAAATTGTGTGTTTCTAAAACTGTTGAGTGTTTTCTCCTCAATAATTTACTCTCTGATAATGTTAGGCACAATTAGGGACCCTTCATTCCTGTAATTCCCAATCTATTTGTCTATAAAGATGTATCTTCCCCTATGCTATGTAATAGTGACAAATGCCCTTTCTAACATTTTATGTTTTCTCTTTACATATTTATAACACTGTGCAGTACCATTGGCCATATGTCAAGGAATTTTTCTCCAATACCATTGCAGAATTGATAATGAATTTGTATAGATTAACCTGAAAACTTTATAAGATAAAAGTAAATATTCTGCTGAGAATGGGGAAGTAATCTGGAATAGATGATATCAGTAATTTCAGCTAATTCTATTAGTCACTCTTAGGTGGCTATTCCAACATCAACTTTTCCAAATTTTTACATGGTGGGGGCAAAAGCTGTTTAGATAGACATAGAAAGTTGACATTAGGGCACTATGTGTGACAAGTTATGACCAGGCCAGAAAGGGAGTAGCTATTTTCACTGGCCATAAGGAAGATGGGCCAAACAGCATCATGTTTCTTAGCATGTGGGTAACTTATTTCCTTTGTCTGCTGTTAAATTTCTAGAAATACAACACCGTGTTCTTACTGGAGATGAGGATCAAAAAGTGGTCCATTTCTTTATGAATTAAGTATTCTTCCTGTGCAGTGAAGCCTGTGGTAAAGGATGTGGAGAGTTTTCACTGTGGATGCACTCACAAAAAGGAGCGTTCAGCTCAACACGGAGAAGAGTTGTGCTGCCGAAAACACAGAGGCTTGGCTGTGCCCTGTGTGAAACCAAGAGTGTTGTCCGCGGATTGGGTGCAGCTGCTCAGAGGTGCTAGGAATTAACCGAGCACAAGCACTTGGATGTGACCCCACTGGCCTTGTTGTTCTGATTACGTCACCCAAATCAAAGAAGACCTGCATTTATGAAGCCTATTAGGGAGTAACTCATCTACCGTATATACATACATGTTAATGCAGTTGAGTTTCACACATGAATTATTATGAAAAGAATTGACAAATAGGACCAACCACATTTTTCAGTTCAATCAAGAAGATGAATCCTTTGATTCTAATTTGGGTGTTTGCACTGATTTTATTTTTACAATATGTATATATTTGCTATCATTTTTGGGTTATTCCTCCTCCAAGAGTGGCTGAAGCTGCTGACATGGGTATTTTTCAGAATTTAGGCCTTTGTTAATTACATTTATTCTTTGACTTAAGCTCCCAAGCAAGTTTACATGTTGTCATTAAGGCAAAATTTCAGCATTAAAAACAAAAAATTTTAACTTGCCATTTTTCACTAACATTACCTCAGAAAATTTATTTTAAAAATATTCTCTTGCCTCTGTTAGTAACTCTCAGCCACATTTCTTTAGAGGGAATGGTTTACTTGCTGTAGCAGTTTGATATGTTTATGAATTCCAAAAATAGATATTGGATTGTGTGTATAATCTGGTCTGTACCTGGGCATGATTAAGTTATGATTAGGGCTTTGATTGGGTCATGTCATTAGGATGTTGAGTCTATGCCCCTTTGTGGGTGGGGACTCACAGATAAAAGACATGACAAAAGACAGAGTTGAGGGGTTTTGATGTTGGAATTTGATGCTGCAGCTTTAAGCTGGAGCCCAGGGAAGTAAGCTCACAGAGGAAAGAGAAGCCAGTCCCAGGAAGAGAGGAACCCTGAGCCAGAAAGAAGCAAGCCCTGGGTAGAAAGGAACCTTGAACCTGGAGAGCAGCAAGACCCTGTAAGAGAGGAACCTAGGAAGCCTGAACCATTGCAGCAGTCAGCAGCCATCTTGCTCCAACACATGGAAATAGACTTTGGGGAGGGAAATAACTTACGCTTTATGGCCTGGTAACTGCAAGCTCCTACCCTAAATGAATATCCTTTATAAAAACCAACCAATTTCTGGTATTTTGCATCAGCACCCCTTTTGCTGACTAATAAATTTGCTTTTCTGATACTAGAACTTGAAATGAAATTATAGTAATTTTTGTGACTTGCATTTAGCACTGCCACACAACTAGCTTTTATTACCACCTAGATTCTATCTCTTCATGAAAGTTTATCTCATTTACCTTAAGTCAGTATTCTATAAGGAGGTGTCTTCCAGGTTGCTTTGTCCTGCCAGCTTATGGTGGGCTTGTGATGGGGTCCTCCATACTGCAATGGACAGAGCAGCTAATCAGCACTTGGAGGCTTTCAGCAGAGAGATTGACCCAAAATATGGCAGAGTACTGGGGTCTATATCAGGGTATCCAAAGACAGCTGAAAACCAGTGAAAGAGTCAGTGACTGTGGCAACAAGCTTCTGTACCAGAAAATGACACACCAAGTAAATAGAGAACACAATCAAGAGGGGAGCACATCTTTTGGAAACGACCAGAGAGCAGCATCCGCACTCAGAAGTGGAATGGGACATGCTAACCTCTTCTCACACCAGCCTCACTACATTTTGCTCCTTTATAAATATAACAGGCATTTTAGAATGCTCACATCTCATCCCATTTTATTTTTCTTTAAATGCATTAAAAAAATAAACTCTAACAGACAACTATTGTGACATAGGTTTTATTTCATTAAAATGTAAACAGGACCAAATGAGGGTAACATTCTTCCCAGGCATGGTTCTAGTTTCTATAGCAGGGAATTAACAAGTTATTGTTGATATCCTTGGTGTGAAAAAACTCAGCTCAAGAACTGCTTCTTCTCAAGCGGGTGTTTCAGTGTATAAAATACAGAATCACATCTCATGGCCATATACCAATATAAGTCTTTTTTTTGTTGGACAGTTGTAAGGATAATAATGCCAGGCAAAGACAGCTGCTGAGCTGTTTTCCTTAAAAGCTCACCCACCCCTGGTTTAGGCCATGGAGACTGAATTTGTTGCCTGTAACATACACAGATAAATATTTCTGGTCAGGATGATGTCCTCAGGAGGGCTGCTGTGCTGCTACCCACTGGAGCTCCATGTCTGCCTGTCTGAATATTGTGTCTCATCAGCCTCTTAACTCTCTTCATAAAATATTCAATCGAATATCTGTGATTCTATGCTAATGCCAGACTTCTCCACTAAATTTCAGGCTCTATGAGAATAGGTACCACGATTGGCTTATTCCTCACAGCAGCCCCATAATTTTCAGGGGGCCAGACATCTATCGGAATTTAAAGGAAAATATATTATCTGATTAATGCACTAATACATAAGAGAAATTCTTTGTCTTGGGTAATTGCAAAAATTACACAAGGATTTGTTGAGAATGACTATGTCCCACCCACTTTAATAAAAACCATATTCATTTCATTGTGGTGTTTATATTGAAAATACCACAAAGAATGGAAAGTTTGATTCAGATATCAGTGGCCAGGTCATCCTCATCAAGGAAATGGTGAGGTAGTGGTTTTGAATTATTCTCTTTGGCTCTCTTTCTGTGTGTCCTCCCTGTTTCCTACAACCCACAGTTGTGGAGTCCTATTTATTACAGACACGTATTATCAGCTACAGAGGACACTTGAACATTGCTAACATACTCAATAAATTATACAGGCTTCAAGTACTATAATTGACTTTGGTGTTGGATATTTTTTTCCATTCCTATAAAATATTCTTGAGCTCTTTTCTGGGATGCAGATAAATTACTCAAATACACTTTGATCCTTTTGGTCCTTTTTTTAAGATTTGTTAGGTAGAACGTCAGTTTGCAGTCTATTGGTAATTGTTCTCCACTATTTAGGTGCAACCTCTGAATCAAGAGGCTTCGCTACCCTGGGAGGTGGTAGTGGGCGCTGCACTCAGTGCTGTGTGTGAGGTGGCCACTGCTATCTTTGATCCCTTCAGGTGGTTCTTTTCTTGGAGAGTTTCATCATGTGCATGTGTTCATCAGACCAAACCTTTTTTAAGTGCCAAGTATGGTAAAATGTCCCAAAGGGGGAAATGGCTGAAAAATGTCCACTATAATCTGTGGTTCACTTTTTCCAAAATGTTAGACTTACAGTCATTGCTGCTTCTGTGGCTCTGATATTTTTAAAGAAGTGATTTTTAATTTTATCTGGTTTATCTAATTCTTTTCCATAGGAACATTGTTTGGCCATAGACTATTCTGTTTTCTCTAAAACAGTCTATCTGCAGAAATTCATATGATTCATAATTTATAAAACTTATTGGTAGATAATAAATGTATATGATTTACCAATGATATAGTCTCAAATTTATTTTATAGATTGTGTGGGCAATATAAAATTTTGTTTAACCAGGGCTTTTGCAGTAGCCAGATAAGAAATAGCTTTTGATTTGACCAGAGAAATAAAAGTGAAGGTCATAAAAATCAAGGAATTTAGAAGATATTTTGAAGAGAGATAACAGTACTAGTTCATGGATTGATCTGGACCCAGAATAATAAAAGCAACATTCTGGTTTAAGTCTAGGCAACCGGGTTGATGGCTATGCCAATAATAAAATATAAAATATTATGGGAAGAATTGGGTTGAATATATGTTCTTACAAGAATTCCTGTAATAGCTGCAAATTTTAGACATTACCTAAAAATATTTTCTGTTAATTTTAACACTGTGGATATGTTAATGTACTTTATCAGTACTGTCCTAGTATCCTATCTGCTAAAAGGAATATCATGCAATGGGTTGGTATTTTAGTTTCCTAGGCTGCTTAAGCAAGTACCATAAAATGGGTTGGTTTAAGCAATGGTCATTTATTAGCTTTTGGTTTTTAGGTTACAAGACAGTCCAAATCAGGGCATCCTCAAGGCGGTGCTTTCTTCCTGAAGGCTGTGGTGTTCTGTGCTGGCTGCCCACTTCCTTGGCTCCTGTGTCACTTGGCAAGGCACATGGCGGTATCTCCTGGTCTCTCCCTTCTCATCTGGGTTCCTCTAATGTGGTCCTTGCTTCCTTTGACTTTCTCTCTCTCTGAACTTCATTCTCTTATAAAGAACTCTAGTAACAGGATAAGACCCATCCTGATTGAGGTGGGCCACACCTTAACTGATGTATCCTCACCAAGAGGTCCTACTTACAATGAGTTCAGAACTGGAATGGATTAAATTTAAGAACACGTTTTTCTGGAGTACATACAGCCTCTTACCACCACAGGTGCCTTAAACAATGGGAATTTATTGGCTCATGGCTTTGAAGCCAGGAGAAGCCCCAAATCGAGGCATGAGCAAGAGGAGGCTTTTGCCTTAACAACTGTGGTATTCTGGGACTGCCTCTAGGTGACCTTGGTCATTGGCTTTTTCTTGGACCTTAGATTCTCCACACATGGCAGCATCTTCCTCTTTCTCTTCCAGGTTTTATTGACTTCACCTTCTTTTTGCTCCCCATGGCTGCTGCTTCTCTGTCCAATTTCCTTTGCATATAAGGACTTCTGCCATATTGGATTGAGGCCCAGCCTGATTCAGCTGGCCACACCTTAACAAGAAAAGACCTCATCAAAAGGTCCCACGTACAATGGGCTTACACCCACAGGACCAGGGTTAAGACCCGAACTCACCTTTTGTGGGGGACATGATTCAATCCACAATTACCTAAAACATGATATAGGAAATATTACCTCCATTTTCAGAAGAAAACGGTTTGATATGGGATATATTAAGTAACTTTCTCTAAGTCACATAGAAAATAAGTGGTAGAGCTAATATGATATCCTAGCTCCTAATTCTAATATATATCACGTATGTGGAAAATGTTAACTAAATAGTTGGATAAATATGTCTGCTTCCCAAGGGAGTAGTCAGGGTTGGAGACATAGATTTGAAAATCATGAGTGCATATATGAGAATTAAATCCATGAGATAGGATCAGACCAGTAAGGAAGAAAAGTATAGAAGAATTTGTTGTACAATGTTAACTTCTTAGTATGTAAAAAAACATTGAGTTCTGCTATCTGGATCTTCCAATGGGATATTCATCTCCATTTTATTGTGTATTTCATCTCTTTCATATATTACCATCTATTGTTCCTTAAATTAAAAATCTATGCAGGAAAGAAGTGACTATGTAAGATAAGGAAAAATGAAAAAAAAAGAAAAAAGAACACTGAATGCATAGGATTTTAGCCTCAAGCATAAATGAAAGATTAAAATACACTCATTATGCTATCCCATCAGCAAGAGTCAGGCAGTCATTTGAGCTCAGGGTTGTTGTGTACTAGTAGTGAAAGTCATTCAATTGTGTATGCTTGTCATTAGAAATTAAATTTTTAATCTCTGTTTCTAAACACAGCACTAAATATTAATAATTTTACTTTTATTAGTTATGAGTTATACCACTATGTCCTTATAATACCTATTACAAACTTTCATCCTACTTTGCAAGTTCTCTGTACATCTCTAGCTCCCTGTCCCAGCAGATAACTTTCCCTATAAATTCAGTTTAAAACTTAGGTAAAATTTTCCAATTCCTGATCCTCTAGTCTATTTCCTACTGCCTTTTCCACCTAAATTAAATCTTTTAATTTTATTAATATTCCCTAGTTTATGCTCAATAACATTGATTCATCTATTAATCCATTGTCAATTTGTTTTTTTCCAGTAGTTCATGCTTCTCTGTTTTCCCTCAGTATATACTGGAATTTCTTACAACTGGTAAATGGGAGAGGATATAACAAAAGAAAAACCTCCCTCAATCCAACAACTCCTTTTTACCAGTCTTTCTTATTGTATTTCTCACTTCAACAGTCAAGCTTCTTGAAAAAGTAGTTTATAAATTTTTTTCAGTTTACTTATTTTCTTACCTTCACACATCAAACATCAACTTATTCCCTCTTAAAATGTGCATGGCATGTCCCCCAGCTGCAGGTATAATCTATATTTTCTTTCTCTTGAATCTGGGCTGGCTTTAGGACTTGATTAACCAATTGAATGCTAAGGGTATGTTGGCATTTTCAAGGGTAGTATATAAGGAACCTTGCAGTTTCCAGCGAGGCTTGTGGGAACACTTGTGTGTGGAGCTAGCTACCATGTCTGAAGTCAGACAACCCTGAGACTTTTAGGCTGTGACAAGCCAAACCACTTGGAGAGGCCATGAAGGATAAGAGGCTATGCCCAGAGAAAGAGGGTGGTCAGAAGGGCCAGGCATGTGAGTGAGGTGGCCAGCTAGAAGATCCACCAGATCCAGCTACCCCTACATGAACAAAAAACAAAGTGCACAGCAGAGTCCTCCTCAAATCCTGACCTCAAACTCTTGAGCAAGTTTCTTAAGTGTTCCAGGTGACTTAACATTTAAATGTAAATCAGACTGACTTCTCTTCAAACTGCACTTAAATGTAACAAACAAAC
This sequence comes from Dasypus novemcinctus, assembly GCF_030445035.2. Lineage (NCBI taxonomy): Eukaryota > Metazoa > Chordata > Mammalia > Cingulata > Dasypodidae > Dasypus > Dasypus novemcinctus. The sequence continues at coordinate 51,106,995 of NC_080695.1, read as the reverse complement.
CAAAAGAAGGTTGTTTGTCCTAACTTAATGTGAGTAGCTAGTTAAGGTCTTTGGAAAATTTTCTGAATCTAGGAAGCACATTTCCAGTTGTAAAAAAGGAGACAATTATAAATAAGATCTAGTCAGGGAATGTGAACAATTCAAGGTAAAAACATGAACAAATATAAGGCTCTTAATAGTTGCCCAAAAGCTTCAATGGACACAAACCAAGAGGAAAACTAAAGGGGTGGCCAAAATTGAGGTGAACACTCTGGAACCCAGCTATCTTCAAACAATGTGGGAGTTTGTGAAAGGCATTAATGACAATAAGAGACTTGTAAGTAAGGCAAGAGTTTTACAGATAGTTGCTTTTTAGGAAGGCAAAGAGCCAAATTCCAGGAATGAAATGATTGAAGTTTACAGGTGGAGCTAATTAAGAACACCTGGTTGGAACAGAAACTAAGAAGCTAGAGAGGGAAGGTAGTTCCTGACACCTGCATTTAGTTCTGTGGACATTTTAGAATTTTATAAACCACTATCAAGGATGTGAGGCATACACTGAGGCTGTGTTTTAGCGGACTGTCCCACTTACATTAGTATATCATTAAAATAAGTAATTTTCATAGTAAATCTACTTCTTTGTTACATGCTATTTCCAAAATGTTTAGACTATGTTTTAAAGCAAAGTACAAGTGACAATTTTGCTAAAACCCTTTCTCTGTGTTTTAAAGATTTTTTGAGATTTCTACTCATAAAAAAGCACCTGGAGTTGTAAATTGTTAACATGTTATAAAATGTACTTGTTTCACTGCAGTTCCTTTTGCTAATTGTCCACCAAGGGCTGATGGAAGCCTTTGGAAACTTTTCTGCAATTCAGCAGTTAAGCAAGATTTCCCACAGGCTCGGCCAATAAGGGGTCCCCTGCCTTCAACACCAAAATCCATATTGACAACTTGCCATCGGCCTCAGGGCTAAACCTAAATAGCAGAGCTTCATTTCCCAAAATAAATTCATGCAATCTAAACTTGGCTTAAAATGACTGAACTCTTAAAGAACACATTTTTAGAAATTCTTATTACAAAGTGAGTGGCTTTGATTATGTACTCTTGTCAGGTTTTCTTGTACTTAGGAACTATCCAAGTAAAGCTTCTGTTGAGATACTGACAACCCAACTCTCCCTTACCATGACACACAAGACTCTTCAAATTCTGATCACTACCTCCTTGTCCAGACACATCCCGCGCTTCCCTACACACGTCAAAACTGAAGGACCTATATGCCTTGAGAGTATATAAATAAGCATATGTGTGCATGTCTACCTGATTACACACCAGTGTGTCCATTTGAAATGCTCTCTCCTCACTAATACATCTGTGAGCCTCCCATAATGTAATAATTAGACCAAAAGCTGTAAAGAAACAAATATTTAGGGAACACATTCCACGTGAGGATGTTATGTACTTCTAATAGTTTGCCCCACTTCAATCCTTCAGAACCACCTTGAAGTAGTATTTTTTCCATCACGTCTGAGGAAGTGGGGGCTTAGGGCAATTAAGGAACTACTCAGGGTTAGACATACACTAAGTAACAGAACTGGAACGTGAATCCAACCTATCTGACTTTTTGCCATAGCTTCCCAATATTCTTTATCTTTTTCTACAGTCTTCATTTAACGCTAATAGCAACGAAATAGGTTTAAACAGAATGGAAGTCCAATCTTGATATAACTGCACCATTCTCATTTTCACACTTTAGATTCTTATGTAAGACAAAGATAAAATTTCAGTTTGCCTTGAATTCTTGCAAGAGTTGAGTCATTTTCATATGTGAAGAGTACTTTCCTAAAATAAGAAACAAGTGCCCATTCCTTTTGTGACTCTTTTCTGGTGTCCCAGACTTGCTAATTAGCTCTACCAAGTCTTGTGGGCATTTTCTTCTCACAGGGCCACAATGACTCATACACAAAATTCTCTGATTAAAATGGTGATGCACAGAAGGACAGACATTAATGAAATATAATTTTTTTTTTCAAAATAACTGAATACTGTAATTCTATCTGCATTAATGTTCTAGTGCTATTATCTTTAGAAGGAATCACCTGTCATGGCACATATATTAAACTTGGCTCTTTTACTGTAAGCCACATTCACCTGTAACATTGCTCATGCAGTAAACATTGAATAGAGGCATCAAAAGTTATACATATCCACTAAATCATACATATTTTGTTGGCAAGGACAAAAATAATAGGGGCTGCTATTTATCAGATATTTTCAATATGCCAGTATTGACGGTGTATGTGTGCCTTCTAACTTTATTCTTACAATATACCTAAATTTTATTTTAGCAAGTAAGGAAAAGGGAAAAATAAATAAAACAGGAGTTAAGTAATTAGCCAAAGGCTATAGGATTCTAAGTTACGTGGCTGAATTCAAACCTAGTTTCTTCTGACTCTAAACATATGGTAAATATATTGCTGCCTTTCTGAAAATTGCATAAGCCTCTTTCTTCTTAGGCGATTGGTCAAAGTGCAGATTTCCTCTAGGTAGTTATCATGGAAGGTAACTCGACTATGTCTGTTAGAACAGTAATTTCCAAAGCTTGGTCTGCTGACCCCTAGGCATCCCAGAAATCCTTAAAGGGAGCCTGAAATGTCAGTGAAATTTTCTTAATAATACTAGGACATTTTTGGCCTTTTTCACTGCGCTGACATTTGCAATGATGGTATACAAGCAATTGCAGTGAAACTGTTGGCGTCTTAGCATGAATCAAGGCACTAGAATCAAGTTATTATTTCATATCCCTCACTTCTGTGTACTTGCAATAAAAATAAACAAATACAAGCAAAACCAGTTTTGCCTAAGAATGTTCTTGGTAAAGCAGGAAAAATGTATAAATTTCATTAGTTATCAATCCATGAGCACACATTTTTAAACATCCATTGTGACAAAATGGAAGTATGTGTAAAGCACTTCTGCTGCATACCAGAGTACAAGGTTATGTCCAGGAAAAGCACGTGCAGCACGATTGCTATGAGTTGTGGGATGATCTAGTAGCTTTATTCATAGAACAACATTTTTATATAAAAGAATAACTGAGAGACCATGGACTCTCAGAACAAGTTATCTGGAAGCTATGTTCTTAAAAGAAATCAGGTGAACCTGTCATTTTAAGGGAAACAACTGACAATATTTGTGGCTAATTGATGAGATTCAGGCTTTTGAGAAAATTATAATTTTGGAAAATTTGTTTTAGCCATCATGAGTTTAATAGTTTCCTGAGAGAGGCCATTTGTTTTAAAGTAAGAGCACAAAAAATTAATTGATGAGGTTTCAGATTTCATGTTTTAACTAACCATTAGAAACCGTTATTTAAGGAAAGTTGAATGTTGGTGTAGTATCAAAGAAAAATGATCATGATCTGGAAAGTTTGTCAAAATATTCCTTTCTTTTCCAAATACATATCTGATTGAAACTTGATTTTCTTCATGTACTTCAATCAAGGCAGCATAGTAAAACAGATTGAAAGAAGCAGCAGATATGAGAATCCAGGTATTTTCTATTGAATCAGACATTAAAGACCTTTGTAAGGATATAAAAAATCATTGTCACTCTTAGCACTAATTTTTTGGAAAATATAATATTTTGAGATATTAAACATACATGTATTTTGACAGACTGTGTATTTTACCATTTTTAATTAATATTTTCAGATAAGTTGTAGATGTACAGAAATGTACTACATAAAATATATAAAACAAAAGGTTCCAATATACCAACCACCCTATTATTAACACCTTCTGTTAGAGAGGTACATTTGTTATAATTACCGGATGAACGTTTTTAGAGATGTATTATTAACTCTAGTCCATTGTTTACAATAGGGTTCATTGTGTTATTGAAGTTGGGTAGGGCCTGTCCCCTGCGCTCAGGGGACCACGGGAAGTCTGTGGCCTGGGGCCCATCTGCGTGGCTCAAGGTAAGGCAGGGAAAGGCGAGAAGGGGCAGGCCCGGTGTGCACGGTTCCAGGGCACGGGCCAGAGGCAGGGCCCGCCCGACGCCGACAGGTCTAGCGGGCCTGGGTTCTTGGGCCCAGGCGCAGTGGGCGCGGGCCCCCGCGGGCCCCAGCCAGGTGTGGGTTGGTGCGGGACTGCGAGCTCCAAGGAAGGGCTGGGTGGCCGCAGCCTGCGTGGCTGCCTGCGTGGCTGCGCCGCCAGGGAAGGGCGCGCGCGGTTTGGGGTTGGTGCCGGGGGCCGGGGGCCTGCATACCTGGCCCTGAGGGCTGCGGGGAGCCGGGCTCGGGGCGGGCAAAAGGAGCGCGAGCGAGAGGGAGGGGACGGAGCGTGGCAAAAGCCAGAGCACCCGGTATTCCCAGGCGGTCTCCCATGCAAGCACTAAGCAGGCACGACCCTGCTTAGCTTCCAAGATCAGACGAGATGGGGCGCGTTCAGGATGCTATGGCCGTCGACGCTGGCTGCGGCCGGCGGCAGCCTCAACAGCCCGCTGCGCGCGGCCACGCTGCCAGCCGCCAGCCTCCCGCTCCCGCCCGGCCCCCGGAGGCTGAGGGCGGCCGCCTCCGGGACCGGCCTTTCAGCCCGCCGCCACCGCCCGCCGCTCTGGCCTCGAGCGCCCCCTGCCCCGCACGCCACTGGCTCCCGAGACCCCCGCCGCTCGCCTGCCCACACATCACCGCCCCCTGCTCCGCCCTCGGGCCCACAGCGCGGCCCCCGCGCCACCGACGGCTCAGTCGGTGGACGGCGCCCTGCGGACCCCCGACCGCCACGCGCACCCCTGGTGCCAGGCCGGCCGGCCCCCGACTCTCCCGCAGCGACCGCCTCAGGCGCGAGCGCCGGCGCCCCCTGCCGGCCGGCCCTGCCTCACCACCCCGCGCCCGGGCCAAGCACCTGCCACCACGCCCAGCCGGCGCCCGTGAGCCGGTACCGCCCCGGCCCAGGAGGCGGGGCCAGCCCCAGTCCCGGCCTGCCGCCCACGCGCCCGCACGCCTCCGGCCGACCCGTCCCCACACACACACACGCCCCCACCCCGCACTCCTTACCCCCGAAGCTCGGGCCCTGGGTCCTCGGCCGTCGCAGCGGGTCCTCGCATCCAGACCTCGCGCTCCCGGCCGCGCGCAGGGCTCGGCCCTCGGCCGCCGGGGCCACTCCCAGGAGCCACGCCCACGCGGAGGGCGGGGGTCGCCCCGCACGCCGCCCGGCCTTCACGCCACACAGCCGCGCCCTGCGCGGGAGCGGCCGCTCTCCCTTGGAGCGGCGGCCGCGAGCCGGCGTCGGATGCGGACGGCCGCGCTGGCTGCAAACGCCGACCGCGGGGCCAGGTGGAGAGCGGCAGGTGGCCGGATCGGGGCCAGGCTGTCCGCAGGCCTGCGCAGCTGGGGCCAGAGCAGAGGCCCTTGCACCTGGCACCGGGGGCTGCCCAGCCGCAGCGGGAGGCCCCGAGGCGCACGCAGCGGAAGCGCCCCCGGGCCGCGGCGGTGGGCGTGGCCTCGGTGCCCGCGCACCTGCGCCTGGGCCCTGCCGGGCTGCCGTGGGCACGGGTCTCTCCTCGCAGAGGCCCTGGGCCGCAGAGCTGGAGCCCCGGCCCCCTGCCCTGCCACCCCGAGCCCCTCCAGGCGTCCCGGCCTCAGCCGGCCTAGGCCTCGCTGTCGCCAGCGCCTGCTGACGGCAGAGCTCGCCCAGCTCCTGCAGATGCGCCTGGCGGGAGGCGAGGGCGACAAGGCCGCCCGCTCGGCCAGACCTTCCAGAAGGCGCCTGGGCGCTTGCCGCCGGCGGGAGGGACCCTTGCAACCCGCGCCGCGCGCCCCGTGGGGGAGATCCCCTCGGGAGGCCGCTTCCTTCAGGTCTCCCGCTAGCGAGACCCGGCCTCCGCACACCTGCCCGCCGCCAGTGACACCCTGCACCGCTGGGCCTCGGTCTCCCAGCCGCGAGCCCAACTGGACGCGGAGCCGGGCTGCCAGGACCAGCGCCTCTGCTCGCCGTGCCCTCGTGTGCCCTCGTGCCCCGAGCACAGATCCTGTCCGACGGGCCCTGCCGTCCCCCCCGGGGGAAGGAGGCCCCGGGCTGCAGCTGTGGCCAGAGAGGCAGGGGCCAGAGGCCTCGCGGGCAGCGCACCGTCGGGTGTCCACCGGGCAGGGCAGGGAGCTCTGGTCCGAGCGGGCCCGCGTGGCGCGTGCTGGTGCTTGGGCTGGACCCGGCGGGGAAGGCACGGGCCCGAGACCCGGGCTCAGCCAGGGGAGACCCCCATTTCCATTAGTATGTACACTTTAAACGTTTTATGTAATTCTGTAATAAAATTCATTAACATCCACCTCCTTCCTAGTGACACAATTCAAATGCCAAAGAACTGAAGCAAGATTAAGTTTCAACAGGTAGGTCCCTTATAGGATTATGAGCTCAGAATTCTGGCTAGCTACATGGACTGAAAAGTTAACTAAAAACAGGGATGGATGCAAACCATCTTTTCTTTGTTTTCCCCATTCTTTGATTTGCCAAACTGCCTCAGTTCAGTGAATATTCTGTGATGCAATACAAGTCTTAATATTGATTTCTGTATATGTATGACACATAGAGTCAAATAATGTTCTATTATATTTGAAGCACATTCATTAGCTTCAAGCAGCTTGCAGCCAGCCTCATGGTGGAAATGCTTGATGAGTTGCTATAGAAACACAAATCAAAATAAGGTATAAAAGAAAGTTTCTTAGAAGAGATGACATAATTTGAGTTTTGTAGAAGATAAGTTAAGGATATAAAGGAAAGTTCATTCCCATCAGAGGCCTAACAGGATAGGAGTATATACCTTGACTGGAGTTTTTCAGAGGAAAAATGTGGCGACAGGCATGGGAGGTAGTTTAAGGGGAATTACATATTATGCTAATGTGGTTGAATATTACTTTGAATAGTATGGGGAGATTGAAGAAATTTAAGCCAGAATGAATATATCACCTATGGAGGTTAAAATAATTCCTTTAGGAGAAATATGGAATATATATTGCAGGTGAGAAAAATGTCAGGATAGCAGGAGAAAAACCATTTAGTAATAGTCAGGGGGAAAGGGTTGGATTTTATAGGAGGCAAGAGATAGACTCAAGCTATTCCTTGTCAGTCTCATAGGAATTTCTTCATGAAATGCTCTCCATTCCCTGACATTTCTCTCCCAGGATGTCTCTTCACTCTATTTGATATCTAGGGTTAAATGATGTGGGCTGCCTCACAGGACAATCAGAATTTGTGTGTACTGTCATTACTCTGCATAGTCCTTATAGAAAGGTTTTGCTGTTACATTCATTCACATTCTATGTACTGACTTCTAGGCAAGGCTCAATGTATTAAGAATTATGGTATAAAAACCAAAGTTATAGTCATGATAGGGCATGATGCTTGCCCTTGTGGTTCTCAAAATAAAAGAGAGAGAAGGCATGTGGAAAACGTGTGTTAAGAGTATGGACTACATTTAAGGACAAAATTCACAACAGTAGGTGATCTCTTCCCCGGGGAGTGAATAGGAATCCACCTGAGATGTTCGGTTTGAACAAAGTTAAAAAGTGAACATGATAACCACGGAAGAGAAAGACTTCTTCTATAAACAGAGGTAGAGTAATATACAGGGGAAAGAAGTATAGCACAATGGATTGTTTGGGCACTGGGTTTGTGTTAGGAGTACCGAGTTTTAATGTACATTTCTCCTCTGGAATGTCACTTCATGTTATAGAAGAATTGATGCTTCAATCTCAGCCTTGTTCATTAGCATATAATGTGTCATCAAATGCCTATACATCTGTCCTTACATCCAACAAAACATCATTTCAGTGTCCGGAATGAGAAGAAAGTACTATCGATAGTCGCACGTCTACCTACCTGACGGCTCTGCTCCGGCAGCAAGTGAAACACTGGCCTGCTGAAAATATCAATCTGCACATTTATGCACTTCCAGAACAAACCTACCTCAGTTTGGGAGATCACAGCCCTTCAAGGTTATCCAGAAGACCCTGTGTTTCTCTAACCCCAGCTTCAGAGGGTGAGGGGCAGGATTGGAGGGCAGGAAAAAAGGTGATTATTGTCATTCCCTTGCCTAAGGACATCTAAGTACAAAGGATGAAGAAATCGGGCTTGCTCTATGTTGTTTATATAGCATTTAAAAGCTGTTCATAAAAAATCCATTGAGGAACCAATTAGTTTCCAGCTCATTTCATGTTTAAATACTTTGCCAACAATTTACCCCATATTTCATTTAAGCTGAAGTTGAATATCAAAAAGAAAATCACTTCGGGCATGGGTTTGATGCTAATTAACATCATTATGTTTCTTTCCTCGTTCTTTTAGCTAAAGGGTTCAGAGGTGCTAGGTGCATACAAAGTCAGTCAGACACCGTAATACCATTTGTTTTTTGAACAACAATTTACTCTAGCTTTAAAAAGAACATATTGTGAATGGGCTTTGCCAGTACTGCTTTCGGATGTGATTAGGTTTACATGGGTTATGGCAAGATGGATAATGGAAGAGTATATTTGGATTAAAAAACAACTCGAATGTATCATCATTTCTCCACATCCATGTTTCTAACTAAATATTCCCTTTACCATAATAACGAATTGACAATGCATTTCAATTTAAAAGCAGCTTTGGAGTTGATACAGTTATAGTGGTGAAAACATAGATAACAGCAGGCTAAAAGCTTTGTGGAAATTGAAATGCTGGCAACCCCATTTAAATAATTTTGGTTCTACCCTGATTTGTCTTCCTTATATTAGAATAAGACTTATTCACCTTAACTGTTGCCGATTTGGAAAGCTTAGCTGTTCTCTCTTGTGTTTTTTTTCCTTCCTTTTTTTTTTTTATTAAACAGTTATTATGTGCCAGACACTGGATGAAATGCTTGCTTTCATTTTTATTTTATTTTTAGTTTTTTAAAGATTTATTTTATTTATTTCTCTCCCCTTCCTCCCCCTCCCCAGTTGTCTGTTCTCTGTGTCTATTTGCTGCGTCTTCTTTGTCAGCTTCTGTTGTTGTCAGCGGCAAGGGAATCTGTGTTTCTTTTTGTTGTCATCTTTGTTGATGTCAGCTCTCCATGTGTGCAGCGCCATTCTTGGGCAGGCTGCACTTTCTTTCATGCTGGGCGGCTCTCCTTATGGGGTGCACTCCTTGCTCGTGGGGCTCCCCTACACGGGGACACCCATGCGTGGCACGGCACTCCCTGCGTGCATCAGCACTGCATGTGGGCAGCTCCACATGGGTCAAGGAGGCCCAGGGTTTGAACCGCGGACCTCCCATGTGGTAGGCAGACACCCTATCCATTGGACCAAGTCCGCTTCCCTAGCTGCTCTCTTTTGACGCCAAAAAAAATGCTTAGGGAAACCCCCAGGACTTAGTAAATATTAATTTAACAAAAACAAAGAAAAGTAATATTTTTTCTGAACCAAAGAACCAAGTTATGCTTTATCATTGTTATTTTCGAGAATGTTTCAAACCCAGTAAGTGTGCTATAGAAGAAGATTATGAAAAATACTACTGTACAAATACATATAGAAATAAGATTACTGTAAGAACAAATTCTATTTTTATGACATTTAATAATCTAAGTATAAAACGAAGGGAAAAAACCTATTTCAAGTGTGTATTTAAATACCAACTGAATGTGAGGAAAATCAGGTGTTAAACATCCTTTAAATGCAATGATGTCTTTTATTTTAATTTGAGCTCATGTTGAACAAGTGTTTTAATATCTGATGCCTAGTAGACTCCATCAAGTAGTTAATTATGGTCATCTGGCCCTGACAACACAGGCACTCCAGCTATATACTCATTAGTTATATGGAAAATACAAACAGTAACCAGTGAACCAAGTCAACTCAAAACTGGAGGACAGCAGTTTTAACCAGAGCCATAAAGATGATTTAGTGAAACCTCCACATATGTAGGATGATAATCTATGTATTTTGGCTTTTAGATCATGTTTCCTTTCACACTGTATCATAATACTAGCCAAATTTGTCTCTTGTTGAGATCCCTGATTTACTATTTTGCCCACATACTCTCTCGGTTTCTCTAAATATTACTTTATTCTCTCCTCCTATCAAAGTCTACTCTCAGGAACAGAGTACCTTCATTTATATAAAGAGTCTATTCTAGTTTTTCTCCTGAATCTTTTTTTTTAAGAGAAAATATTCAAATTAAAGAAGAGTTCTGTTTCCAGGTAAGTTAGAGAAACTATTTGAGGATTCTGGGGGAATAAAAACAGATTCTGGATTGAGGGAAAATACAGAATTCAGCTATAGAATTCAAGAGGAGTTCTGTTTCCAGGTAATTTAGAGAAACTATTTGAGGATTCTGGGGGGGAAAAAAAGCAGATTGTAGATTGAGGACAAATACAGAATTTAACTATAGACTATGACTACCAGGGTAGGAATTGGACAATGACTATGACTACCAGGGTAGTGATTTTAAGGGAATACAGTATTAGAGGTTTTTGTGATGATGGAACTTTTCCTGGATGCTGATTGTGATGATAGTTACATAAATCTAAAATTCATAGAGGGGAAGTACCAACAAAATCAATTTTACATATGCTGACTTAATATTTTAAGTGTAGTAAAAACATGGGAAAATACAAATGAGGGAACTGAAGTCCCAAGTAATGAAAGAGCACTTCATCCTTAAATTAATTCAGTTTTTAGGTCAACCATATCCAGGCAATAATAAAAATTGTTAGAGGTATAAGAATTGTTCAAAGAAGACTACAGCCATATAAAAGTGGCCCACATTTTTTTTGAATTGGGTATACATGGTACCGATAATTAGAGACTGGTAAACTTGATATTGTTGCAGTGTAATCTTAGGAGAAAAAAGTAAAATAACAGTAAATTGTGATTGATTACAAAAGGAAACTATCAGTGGTATTCTTTTATCTAGTTAGAACTATATTTCATATCAGAATAGTCTCAATTTCTTTTTTGATTTCTGGGCTGATAGGTCTGGGAACAACCATAGACAATGTCTATTGACTTAGCCTTCATAATAGATGTAAAGCTCACAGAAACCCACAGCATTCTACCATGGACAGAGATTCCTAGAGCATGAGGTCCAGGTCTCAGCACCACATTTTAAACAGAATAAATAAAGACATGGGTACACTTAGAGTGATGGATTTGGAGAATTAGCAAAATCAAAATAAACCCGATAACAATTACCAATTAATAAGACTGTGGTAGGAGTAAACTCATTACCTGCTGTCAGGTACGCAATATTGTTGATGTGTTCATAGAACTTTATAGCTCACAACACTCTCAAGACTTTGAGAACTGTTAATAACTTGCTCTAGGTTATAAAGTAAGTTTCCAAGTTAAACTAAACTGTTTTTTCCCATGACCATTCTACTAAATCTCGCTTAAAATAGGGATGATTAAGTAAATGGGTGTATTTAAACTATGGGAGGTGGTATTTACGGAGAGATGAGGGCGTAAGAAAGCAGTCTTCAGATATTTGCAGCACCTGAAGAGAACATGGAGATGGATTTAGTTCTTCAAATCCTGATTCACTGAGAGGATGATTACCAAGTGACTTCACTATGTTAGCATTGGAAGCAGTAGGAATGAAATGAGAAATAATGTAGCAGCCTAATTCCAAGGGGGCAAAAAGAGGATAAAAACACAAGTTTTCTGAAATAGATCTACTAATATCGGGATTTACTTTTCCAAAAACTAAGATTACACAAAAACAGATTTATCTACCTTTAAAAATTACTGGATTACCTACTGCTAGAAATGTAGATTTAAAAGGAAAGAATAAAAGCTACTTCCTTCCTTTTGAAGATGAATGTAACTTTTTCATGGTTGTATAGTTTTTTAAGATGATACTAGTTGTGAAAGAGAGTGAGCACACCTAGCAGACCTAGAATTAGAATGCTAATCTTCATGTTTATTTATTTCAAAAATACTCCTAAGAGACCTATTCTCTGCTAATAATACATCGAAAGCCATGGACTGGATTAAATAAAATGAAGTGTCCCTGTAAATTACCTACGATTGCCCATGACAAAATAAAAGTTTGTAGTGTAGTTATCATTGTTTATAGTTTTAGAAAATGATAAGCCAAAAAATGCAAGAAAAAGTAATAAAACCACCACCAGTAGATCCTCAGGTACCCTGTATTCAAATTTTTAGTAGCCTTATGTGAATAAATGTGAGAATATGAATCCAAATAATTAAAAATAATATCTGTATCATTGGAATTCAAAAAAGTTGTTTAGATCATACATTTGTAAAGAATTCGTAAACAAAGTAGCCAGTGGACCAAATAGAGTCAACACGTCTGTTCCCTAACATAGACCTATTTTTGGAGAAGTCCGTTGAAAAGACCGTGTCACATTCCACTCTCACCCCAGGTCAGGACCCCATGGTGTCCTGAGCACTGTCATCAGCCAACAGTTCACTACGGTTATACCAGCTGCTACTGAAAGGAACTGCCTGTGGCCACCACAAGCCTCTTCACCTACCACCACAGTGAATCCCAAAGCTTCAGGAGGGGGACACGTGAGCAGACCCTGGAAACGCCAGTCATTTATTCAAACTAGAAGTGCGCATCCATTTTTTTCACCTGATCAGATATTAGGGGATCTTTACTTGCCACTTCCATTCGCTGGAAACCTCCTGAGAATTTTAGTATCAGTGTGAACTCCTCCCTGAAAGCACATTTAAATTCAGCTCTTAATCTTAGCTCACAAAACCACATCCCTAATGGGTCATTTTGGCAGAGAGGTGACCCTGCATCCTACTTCCCAAAACATACTTCAGAAGGCAGGAGGTTTCTAGATCTTGAATTCGTTGCCATCCCTCCTTCCTGGTTCCTTGAGATAAACTGCCCTGGCTCCTGGAGCCCTGGCTCATTGCCAGCACTGACACAACCCGACATCTGTGCCCCAGGCGGGTGCAGTGCCAGGAGCAGGAGCAGGAGCAGGAGCTGAGCCGGGACAAACCGCTGTGCCCGTTGTCACAGAACTGATGGTCTAAGAGGGAAGGCAGTAAGCAAATAAACGTGCACGTAAATAACTGCAGATTGAAATACGTATGCCAAAGGAAAGGAGTGGCTTGTCCAATGGGAGAATCTAAGAAAAAAAAACTAAAAAGCTGATAGCTCTATGTTTTCAGCAGTTAACTAGGTGAGGTGTTCATCTGGTTAGGGAGGTAGGGTTGGTTCTGACCCAGCAGAAAACCTGAGCAGAGGATTCATGGAAGGAGGGAAGATTTTTTTAATTCTAAAAAAATAAAGTATTTAAAAATGTTTTAAAAATATATATGGGTTAGAGCGGACTTACTGATATTCTACTATAAAACTATTGTGACTAGTAATAGAAGAAATTATAGCATTGAGGAGGAAAAAGTGGCCACAGTAGGTGCTAAGGGCCGGGAGAGGGAAGAGATGTGATGAGGGGGCATTTTTGCGACTTCGAGTTGTCCTAAATGATTTTGCAGGGTCAGGTGCTGGACTTTACATATCCTGCCTTAACCCACTGAATGTACTGGGGGAGAATGTGAACTACAGGGTGAACTATTATCTATGCGGTGCAGCAGTGCTCCAAAATGTGTTGACCGAGTGCGATGACTGTGCCGCAATGATGGGGGAGGTTGGTTGGTGTGGGAGGAGTATGGTGAGGGGGTGGGGGGATATACGGGAACCTGTTACATTTTTTAATGTAACATTGTTCTGTGTGTGATGTATATATCTTCCAAAAAATACAATTTACAAAAATGATGGGGTAGGGGTGGGGAAAGGAGTATATGGGAACTTCTTATGTGTTTTATGTTTTTTAATGTAACATTCTTTGTGATCTATTAACTTTAATTTAAAAAGTGTAAAAATAAAAAATAAAAATAAAAATAAACCTGAAAAAGAAAGAAGGAAATGAAGGAAATGTCATGGCTGCAGCTCGAGAAGGAGGCGGCCGGCTGCAGTCCTGCAGGCCCTGGTGGACTCTCGAAGGACACAGCCCCTCTCATCGGAGTGGGGAGTTGTCGAAGGGCTTCAAGGTACAAGTGGCTGACAGTCTGTCCTTTGCCTTTTTCCACCAGATACGCAGAAGATGTTGGAAGCTTGTCATGGGAGGCTGTGGGTATGGGAAGGAGTAAGCATGACAAAGAATACTATGTAAATATGTAGGAGTACAATTTGTGTAAATACATTTATTAACAAGCAAATAAAGTAATCCTTGCTCTCAAAAAAATCTGCTTCTTCAAAATCTGAGTGCCCATGGACTCTACAAAAAGTGTATTTGCATAATTGAAGAAGCGCGTTGATGTATTACATTTCTGGAGCCCTCGAGGGCCCTTCCCAGGGGTCTAGCTAATGACTCCAGTTGCTTCTTTCCATCCAGGCACACTCCATAAACATTGTGGCTAATATGTCTGCCCAAGGTCTAAATATCTGAAGAGTGAAGCTGAAATTTTGCCAGTATTCCTGTGGTTCTAAGGCTGCCTGAAGTTAACTGTGACAAACTAGCCATTTTAGTGAATCATCTGAGCAGTAGCCTCAGCAGCACTGGTGCAAATTTTTTCAAATTGACATGAAGGAAGTCATAGATCTCTGAGCTGAAACATGCTATTGTAGTTTTCTGTGTGCCAAGAAAGCTAAAGAAAATAAGTGTAGCAAGCCAGCGTGAATGCAGAATTCACAGCAGAGCATGAATATACGAGCTTCGCTTGCAGGATGGAGGATGGGTATATCTACATTTACAGGAGGCTGGATTCTTGCAATGGGTTTTAAGTAATCTTAAAATCTATGGTTCATACTGGGAAATGGTAAGAAAACTTCAGGAAACAAAACAGGAGGAATGTTCATACTAAATGTACAAAGGGCAAGTGACAGAAGTGACCTAAAAGCTAAATTGTCTGCAGTGTTGCATGAATTACCTCAGTTAATAGTCATACCAGTTCTTGAAAGAGGTGGTACTATTATCTCTGTTTTACAAATGAGGCTATTGAAGAAGTAATTTGCCCAAGTAACAGAATTAGCAATTTATTCAGTTAGAGTCTGAGTTATGAATTAAGCTTAACCACAGTGCTGTCCCTCGGGTTAAAGTTGGACCCCGACTGCAGAAAGTGACCCCAAAAAAGGGAGACTCCCTTTCTGGTATATAGGAGACTTTCGGTTTAAAAAGATAGATTAAATACTGCAATTTGTTAAATTAGAAGTATCTACATTTAACTAGCCTCCTCCTAAAACTTATTTACAGACTCAAAGTAACTGCAAAACCTGTTGTCAGTGAGAAAACGAGGGGAGACCTTGGACTGCCTACTGCCGATTGCACTCAGATATTAGGCCCCTAAGGCAGCATTTAGTAATGCACATTTTTCAGGGAAAGGCAAAAATCCAAGGATGGCGCTATGCTGTACCTAACAAAAATAAAGGATTTTGAGAGTGTTACTTGACATAAGCTAAAAATAAAAAAACAAAAAAAAAAAGAGGGAGTTTTTTGCCACAGGAGGCACTTATTAAATATTTGGCTAAAGCACCACAAATTAAAAGTTCTGATGAAGTAAGTATGGGTCAAATCCTAAGGTCTGTCTTTTTCACCAAGTGAAAGACCTCCATTATCTGCTTGTTTTCCACAGAAATCGAGCCTCACCCTCAATCTGACTCCTACTGGCTAAGTTTATCTATTTGCCCTTTATAACCTTTCTTGATTCTCTTTGTCTTTGTTATTCTCCACTTGCCTCCCATTCCCCAGCTTCCACATGTACCCAAATACATGCTTAGTTTACTTAATCTTTAATGTGATTTGTTTATTCCATTACATGCATGCTGCATATGCTGCATATTTTCTCTCCTTAGATTTGAGTGTTTACCACTCTTCTACCCACCCCTGCCTCTCTCAGTCTTCCCATTTGTAGCAGTTTGATATTACTGGTGAATTCCCAAAAGAAATATTGGCTTGTGTTTGTTAACTATTCTTGTCTTCTGGGTGTATAGACGTATTAGGGTGTGTTGGATTTGGAGGTTTTACTTTACTTGATGAAATAATGACTAAGCCTTTGATTGGGCCACTTCAGTAGATGTTGAGTCCCCGCCCCCTCGGTGGATGGGAACTCACAGAGAAACTGCACCGCAGAGAAGGGAGGTTGGAGTTTTGATATTGGAGCCCAGGAAGTAAGCACACAGAGGAGCAGAACAGCTGAGCCCAGAGAGAATCGAGCCACGGGGAGAGAGACAGAGCCGGTATCTGATAGTCAACAGCTGGCCTTGTGGAGCAAGCAGGGCAGCTGAGCCTGGAGAGAAACAAGCTCCAGAAAGCGTGGAACCCAGGAAGCCTGAACCCTCACAGACGTCAGCAGCCATCTTGCTCCAACACTTGGCGACAGACTTTGGTAAGGGAAGTAACTTATGCTTTATGGCCTGGTAACTGTAAGCTTCTACCCCAAATAAATACCCTTCATAAAAGCCAGCTGATTTCTGGTATTTTGCAGCAGCATCCCTTTGTCTGACTAATACACCATTATGCCGATAACTTACCATTTCAAGAAAGTCTTCCTGGACCAATCTGAAGGAATCTGTTATAACTATTCTAGTAGAGGGTTGTAGAGAAGAAATAAATCAAGCCAATAAATATATTTCTTCTTTCTCCTTTCAGTAGACCTCTGAAATAGAGAAAATTAGAATATCTGTGTACCAGTACTTGCATTCAGGCACACTACACACACACAAGCCAGTCACACACAGACATGAGCCAGAGAGAAGCATCCTGTTTAATTATACAAGTTGGGTTTTTTTATTTTTTATTTTTGGAGTTTTTAACCAACTATTAATTAACTGATATGAATGGAAAATGTGTCATTAATAATTTAACACAAGTATTAGTTATTGGGGTTCTGGAAAACTAGTGAAACAGTTGTGCAAATATGTCCCTCAGAGAACGTGTAGACCTGCCGGAGGTAAAGAAAATGCAGCAAAGGGCTAATTTGGGGTCACACTCAAAACTTATTTACGATAGAAGTTAGAAGAGCAACCTCTGGGGGTGAGCAATTCCTGTGAAAACGGACTGGGAAGCCAGGGAAGGCCTTGTGGAGGTTGGGTCTCCTGACCTTGGCAGTTGTGTGTGTGCCTGTGTAACTTCCTCGAGTTTTGCACTTAAGATACGTGTGCTTTACAGTATGTAGGTTATTTTTCAAGAAACATTTTTTAAGTTATCAAAAATAAAGACCCATAAGATAGGTTTACTATCAGGTATTAATTTCTTACTATGTCAGGTGATCTACACATTTTTCTTAAGCTCTTTGACGTTCTGGAAAAGTATATATAGTCCTTCTCTCTCTCTCTTTTTTTTTTTTTTTTGAGGTACCAGGGCCAAGGATTGAACCTGGGACCTCATAAGTGGGAAGCCAGCACTCAACCACTGAGCCACATCGGCTCCCCTGAGCTGGTCTTCCCATTTGTTTGCTTGTTGTTTTGTTGTTGTTGCTGTTGTTTGTTTCTAGGAGGCATCAGGAACTGCACCTAGGACCTCCCATGTGAGAAGCAGGAGCTCAACCACTTGAGCCACATCCACTCCTTGTCCTCTTCTTTTAATGAGAAATTATTGTTTAAAAAAAAAGCTCATTTTATAAAGTCAACATGGAAAGAGCTAGTTGTTAATGTATTAAAATCTCAAAAATAAAAAGATACCCAAGGTTGCTCCCACCAGTAAAGCATGGTGAAGGAAATTATGCCCATCAATTTCTCTCCCATTCTTTTACCCCAAGCCTCAGGCACAAGCTGAGAGCAGTTCATTTGTATCTAAGAAGGAAAATATCCCTTGTAGGAAATTAGGTATATCTTCAAATATTCATTGACTATCTACTATAAGCAAAGGTAAATCCAAATTTAGGGACTTATAGTTAATAGAAGTACAGATGACTATTTAAAATAAAATGAATACATTTATGAATGCACAATTATTTACAGTCTATGCTTATTTATGAGAGGGGAGATTATAATAAATTACAGAATTTAGCAATATTAAAAAACATCACAAATCTGGGGAAAAATTAATTAATTGCATGACAACACCTCTAACATATATATTTGCCTGTATTTTCATCTGCATACTCTTTGCCAAAACTATTATGATATCTTTTGTAGAAAAAATAAAAGATAATTCTTGCCTCCAACATTGTTGTCTGAAATGTGTTTTTTATCAATAAATGCTTAGCACTGTTTTTTGTTCTTCATAACTTATTGGGAATATGAATTACATTTACTGGGTTGTAAAACTGGGGGGATGCTCTAAAGTGTGCTTTGAATATAAGCTGTAAGATTTTAGAATACTTCAATTATCTTGTGTGCTTGCTATCTGAAGTATTTTTTAAGTGATATTCAATACCTAGTTTGTTGTCAGTGTCCTCACTGCACTGGCCTATTTTAGTTTTAGGTTATCTTGCTCAATGTCAGTGTTTTGTTTCATATGATCAGGAGACTGAAAATATTTCCAGTGGGTTCGTATGCTCTAATCCTGTTAATTTATTGACTTATCAAACATCAAGAGTTTATTGACCAGGCAAAGCTCATCTCTTTCTCTTAATGTGTTACTGAACTCATATGATCTGTTATTTTGGTTAAAATTTATACCAAAATATTGCCATGTTTCCATTGTTTTTTTTAAACTCATCTTTATACTTTTTCCATAATGCTCCTTTTATCTGAATTTTCTGTTTAGTTAATTGTTGGATACACATGTACTATTTAGGGTTTGGCTGGTAAGTGAAAGAACATAAACGTTTTCTTCCTGTGTCCACCCAGGCGTCGGCCCTTTCTCCCGTGCTTGACTGACCTGCCCGCGTCCTGGGCATCTGAGCAGCGGCTCCTCCGCTCCCGCGTGAATCCGCAGGTGGCAGGTGCAGGAGGCTGAGTCAGGAAGCCCCCAGGGCACTTGTCCTCAGCCTCACTCCACGTGCCAGGCAGGACCCAGGTGCATGGAGGACCTCCTGAAGGCGCTACCTTTAGTTAAGGGGTTGCCCGACGGAATATGGGACCCCTTACTCCAGATCCCTGGAGAGTTTTAGGGGCCGGATAAATTCAGATACAGAGGAGCTCCAGGGAGGAGCGAGAAGTCAGCGAGCACAGGCAGAGCAGATGCAGGAGAAGTGGGCGAAAGCCTGGGGAGGGCGCGGGCCTGGCACTGCAGGGAGGGCACCGCCTGGGGAGGGCGTGGCCTGGCCAGCCCCTGGCCTTGGACTTCCAGCCTCAGTGACCTGGGACCTTCAGCCCCATTGTGCAGCCAGCGGGCGGCCTTTGTCCTGTGGCCCGGCAAGCCGCGAGCCATGCGCTTGTGTTCCTAAAAGCTCTTCTAATGCCAAGAGGACTGGGAATGACTCAACTGTACAGGAAAGTGACTCCGAAGTAAGGGAAGATATTCTACAAAGTCAAATGAAATAATTCAGCAAGTGAACCTGCCCTCAGCTCAATGGTAAAAGTGCCTGCGGCCCTCCAGGTCACCTAGCTAAAAGGGCAGGACCACGCATGCTGAGATGAACGTGGGGAAGAGGCAGGCGTCTTACTGGTAGTGGATAAAATAGCTTCCTTTTGTAAATTTTACAAAATCGCGTAACCTTGTGACTTAACCATCTATACTCAAATTTCTGAAGACTTCCTATTGTCAAAATGAACCTGTAGCACAGGTGTCTGGGCTCCTTCCCTGGAGGTTCTGATTGGACAGGCTTAGAGAAGGCTCCTGGATGGTTCCATGAGTGTCCAGGTGATTCCTGTCCTTAGAAAGGTTTGAGCACTACTGCAGCCTCCGCCAGGGACAGGTGAAGCATAACACACGCGGCTACTCCTTCATTGCACACCAGCGGCATGTGAGTCTAACTAACCTAATACGCAATCTGATTCACTGAGGCTACCAAGTGTTTGTGTTTTTACCATCAGAGCCTGGGTGCGCTGGGAAGTTCTGCAATTGCTGAGGAAAGTGCCGGGAACCACATCCCTGGAGAGAAATGCTGCACTTTATGTGACTATCATAATTAAATGCATCCATCTTTGCATGCCTATTTACAACAATTACTGCTACAAAATTGTTCTCAATCTCCTACCCCGTGTATTTCAGGACCTAGAAGTGACGTGAGCATCTTTGTTCCCTGATGCTGTTTCTGAATCAGTCAGAGTTCAGTCTGGGAGCACAACCTCTGCAGTTGCCAAGATTGATTACAGGAATCAGACTGCACACAAATGTTAAGGAGGAGCTGGAGAAGAAAGTTTCTGGAGGGAGGAGTGAGAGGATCAGACAAAGCTATGAGCCAGTTCTAAGTGATGGTGCAGGTGGACCAGGGAAGCTTATAGAAAAATCAGAGGGGCCATACACACCCAGTACCAAAGATGGAAGTGCAAAGAGGGAGCTTGTCCACAGGAAGCTCCTACCTCCACGGCGCTACCGTCCCTGCATCTGAGGCTCCTGCTGGCCAGCTGACCCAGGCGTCAGAAGGGGAGCCAGGCGTGAAGTGGGGGACAATGAGGATAAGCCGACCCAAGGGCACCTCAGGGGTGGCCTTCAGCTGCTCTGAGCACAGTGGCTTCTAGGGGTGAAGTCTGCATGCGTCACTTCGGCCTTCCAGATAGCGTGCACGTTCATCTTTGGGCTGAGTTTAAATCTAGAACCATCCAGGGACAGGGAGTCTAGGAAATACACCAGCCAAACCACCTTGATATAGCACAATACGCTTCACTGAGGGTCTTGAAGAAATCCTTGTTCATTAGTGAATCCATGGAAATTTGTTAGTAAGTGGTATGCTGATGAATGTTTAAATGCCTGCATGATAGAAAAAAAAAATAAGTAAATAATCAAGACTTCATTTATAGTTTCTGCCAAACTCTATCTAAAAAATACTCCTTCCAAGGTCAATTTCAAGCATCACTATGATGTCCCTGAATGCCAGGTTAGGAAGAGGTGCTAAAATTTGTGTCTCCTTAACTAGTGTGAACCAGTTGCAGCCCTCCTGTTTACTGATGACAGCAGGTATACTTCTTTATCACTCTTCCTTAACTCAATTTAAGAATTAGCAAGAGGAATACAGGTTTTTCTCCTTCTACCCACTCTGCTGCGTTAAGACAGTTCTCAGTGACTTAAAAATCCATAGATCCTCCATTTTTCTTGATCTGTTTTTCAGGACAAATATTCATTCCTTCGCTCTAATTCAGTACTCAACTCATGATCATACCATTACATATGTGTGTATATATATGTAATATATATTTATATCATGCACACATATATACACACATCATTACATATAAAGACATATGTATCTATATTATACATGTGGTGTATTTATGGGGACATTTCTCCTCAACAGAAATGGCATGACCTGTAGTTGTAACTTAATACATTTTGAAGTCCACTGTGCTGGGCCTAGACTAAGCCCTTTCAGTTTAGAGATTTGTGTTTATCAGGAATAGGAAATTGTATTGAATTAATCTATGATAATCTGGCTATGTGTTTCTCTCTTCATCTCTCTTCCTAAAACTCTTGCCTCTGTGCTGTAATCAATTTTTTGAAACTCTATTTTCCAAGGAAATTATTCCTTTCATTTAGGCTTGGAAAGCATTTGAATAGAGTTTGTTTTAATTAGTCTCATACTTTTACTCTGAGTAATAAGTCTTTAAGTTATTTTACACGGTTTCCTAATTTGAGTTTTTTTTTTTTTTTTTTTTTTTTTTTAAGATTTATTTATTTAATTTCCCCCCCTCCCCTGGTTGTCTGTTCTTGGTGTCTATTTGCTGCGTCTTGTTTCTTTGTCCGCTTCTGTTGTCGTCAGCGGCACGGGAAGTGTGGGCGGCGCCATTCCTGGGCAGGCTGCACTTTCTTTTCACGCTGGGCGGCTTTCCTCACGGGCGCACTCCTTGCGCGTGGGGCTCCCCCACGCGGGGGACACCTTTGCGTGGCACGGCACTCCTTGCGCGCATCAGCACTGCGCATGGCCAGCTCCACACGGGTCAAGGAGGCCCAGGGTTTGAACCGCGGACCTCCCATATGGTAGACGGACGCCCTAACCGCTGGGCCAAAGTCCGTTTCCCTCCTAATTTGAGTTTTATAAATTAATTTCTGAGTAAAGTAATATATCCATTTTACAAACAAAGCAATTTAGTAACCAGCATGAAGCATTCATGTACCTACTTAATATATTCAGATACTAATTGTATGGTTTATAAGTGAAATCATTAGGTTCAAAACACATCTGGCTAATTGTGTTTTTTTTTAACTTCTGCCCTTTAAAACTTGCTTTGAGTGATGTTTATTAGCAGTTAATGAGTGTCTTCTAAAATGCACTTGAAAAATTACTTTTTTGCTTGACATGTTTTTTATTTTTATTTTGAATTTTACTTTTAAAATGTGTGTCTCTTTAAATAGTCTGTTGAATTTTGTAAGATCATGGTATTGCCTTATATTATCAGAATCATCAAGATGCCCAGGTTTTCATTCATTTAAAATCTTTATTTTTTAGCCATCATTTGCCAGATTATGGAAATTTATAATGTCAATTTAAACTCTAAATCTATGGCAACAAAGATCTGGAAATTCTGTTTCCAGAAAAATATGCAGAGTTAATAATGCAGACAAGGCATTTTGCCTTAGTACCAACCACTTGGATGGCTGCTCTCATAATTTTGTAGTAAACTTATTTTCTATCTCTCTATTTCCAAGTTTTTTCATTCATTTGTTCCAAAGTTTCATAAATAAGTTTCAGATACTTCGTGTGAAATTACGTAAACCTTTGCAATCTGAGCAGAAACATATTGGGAAAGTGTATTATTTCTCTTGTAATCACCTAACACCCGTTCTCTTTGTTCCCTCTTTCTGAAAGTCCTATCAGTTAGGTGTAGGAGAGCTAATTGATCCTCACTGAAAAATGAGGAAGTAGGTTATAGATTCTTTAATCTTCTTCTTGTCCTAAAAATGTGTTGTTGTGTTTTTTTCCTAGTAAGAAGCTAAAACTAGAAATGCAATAAAATTTCACATGTAACAAAATCTCTAAATAAAAGCATTGAGGATTGTATCCCATTCCCCCTCCGTGCTCTGAGAGCTGGGGCCTCCACTGGGCGGAGAGTGTGGATCTGCCCCAGTGCCTGGAATGACGGGCTGCCTCCAGCAGGCGTGGAGGACACAGCATCAACCCACAGACGACATGCAGACTTTGGGATCTAATGGAGCTTTCCCTGATATGTTTCAGACTTGCTGTTTTCCTTCTAATTTCTTCCTTCTGCAATGCAAATATCTGTCCTAAGACTAGTCCCATCATTGTGTGTTGGAAGCAAATATCTTGTTTTCCAGGCTTCACAGGTCTATCCACAAAAGGAAAGGAAGTTTGCTCCAGCATGGACCATACCTATAACTGATTTTTTCAAAATATTTTTTTTAAGGAAGTTTTGAACTTATAAAACAATCATGCACATGTGTGAAATTCCCATACAACACCCCTCCCCCAATACACTACATTGTTGTGGGACATTTGTTACAGATTTTGAGATATTATCAGACTATTAAGACTAACTATGATCCATAGCACACATTTGGCATACTTTTTCCATCTCTCCTATTATTAACACAGTACATCTTTGGCATGACGCGAGAGTTTTACAGTATTGCTGTTAATTATAGTCCATAAGTTACACTAATTGTATTTTTCCCAAGCTTCTCCACATTCTCACCTCCTTGAAATAGTGATGTACACTTGTTCTAGTTTACAGGAGGGCATTCTTGCATTTGGACTATTAACCACAATTCTCATCCACCTCTGGGTTCACTATGTCATTCAGTCCCTAGACTATTCTCTAGGTTTCTTTCAATTGACATTTACATCCCTAGACTATGCTTTTCAGCCACATTCCCACTTAAGAAACAGCTTCATTAGTTCTACTCACAGTAATGTGTTACCATCAACTTCATCCATTTCCACACTTTTACAGTCAAGTTAATTAAAACAAAACCTTCTACATATATTAAGCATCAGTATACCTTCTCAGCCTTCCTCTTATCTCCTAATAACCTACACTCTAGGTTTTAACTCTGTGTGATTATTCTTCGTATTTAGTTCATGTTAGTGAGACCATGCAATATTTGTCCTTTTGTGCCTGGCTTATTTCACTTAGCATAATGTCCTCAGGGTACATCCATGTTATCACTTCTGTCCCAATTTCATTTATTCTTATAGCAGCATAGTATTCTATCATATGTATATAATTAGGAATAAACTTTTGTTTATCCATTCTTTCATTGATGGGCACTTGTGTTGTTACCACTTTGGGCAATTGTGAATAAAGCTGCTATGGACATCGGTGTCTGTGTCACAGTTTTCAGTTCTTCTGGAAATATTCCTAGTAGAGGAAGTGCTAGATCATTCGGCAGTTCTATATTTAGCTTCCTGAGGAACCAGTAAACTGTGTTCCACAGAGGCTGCACCATATTACAATGCCACCAACAGTGAAGGAGTATTCCTATTTCTCCACATGCTCTCCAGCACTTACTGTTTTCTGTTTTTTAAATAATGGTCATTCTGTGCAGGGTGAGGTGTTATTTCATTGCTGTTTTGATGTGTGTTTCCCTGATAGCTAATGATATTGAACATTTTTTCATGTGCTTTTTTGGCGATTTGTATTTTCTCTTTGGAGAAATGTCTTTTTAAGTCTTTTGCCCATTTTAAAAATTGGATTGCTTGCTCTTTTATTGAGTTGTATAATCTCTTTATATGAATGGAAATCAAACCCTTATCAGATATGTGGTTTCCAAATACTTCCATTGAATGGGCTGCCTTTTTACTTTCTTGATGAAGTCCTTAGAATCACAGAAGTATTTTTGTTTGAGGAGGTCCACTTATCCATGTTTTCTTTCATTGTTCATGCTTTTGGGGCAAGGTTTAAGAATCCACCACCTACCACCAGTTCTTGAAGATGTTTCCCTACATTTACTTCTAGGAGCTTTTGAGTTAATTTTTTGTATAAAGTGTGAGATAAGGGTCCTCTTTTTTACTTTTGGATATGGATATCCAGTTCTCCCAGCATCATTTATTGAATAAATTGTTCTGCCCTGGCTGGGTGGGTTTGACAGCCTTTCAAAAACCACTTGGCATAGATATGATGGTCTGTTTCTAAACTATCAGTTCTGTTCCATTGGTCTATGTGTCTATCTTTATACCAGCACCATGCTAATTTTTTTTTTTTTTACCACTTTAGCTATGTAATAAATTTATAGTTCAGAAGTGAGAGTCCTCCAACTTTGCTCTTCATTTTTAAGATGTTTCTGGTTATTTGGGGCCCCTAACTCTTCCAAATAAATTTGATAATTGTATTTTCTGTTTCTTTAAACAATTTTTTGGGATTGCACTGATCTGTGTATCAATTCGGGTAGAAATGACATCTTAATAATATTTATTCTTCCAATCCATGAGCATGGAATGTTCTTCGATTTATTTAGTATTTTAAGTTTTGTTTATTTGGCTGTTTTTACCAAGGCATTGTAGTCTCCTAGATATAAGTGCTTTATATCTTTGGTTAAAAACTTAACCTAAATATTTGATTCCTTGGTCACTATTGTAAATGGAATTTTTTTCCTGACTTCCTTCTCTGATTGCACGTTACTAGTGTATAGAAACTCTACGGATTTTTGCATATTAATCTTGCATCCTGCCCCTCTGCTGAAATTGTTTATTAGTTCTAGCAGCTTTGTTACAGATTTTTCAGGACTTTCTAGGTATAGGAGCATATCATCTCCACATAGAGATCTTGATACCATTTATTTCTTGTTCTTGGCTGATTGGTCTAGCTAGAACCTCTAGCACTAAATTGAATAAGAGTGGTGACAGTGGGCATCCTTGTCTTGTTCCTGGTCTCTGCAGGAAAGCTTTCAGTCTTTCACCATTGAAGAAAATATATGGCCTTTATCATGTTGAGAAAATATCCTTCTATCCCCATTTTTGTAGTACTTTTATCAAGAAAAGATGGTGCATTTTATCAAATGCCTTTTCTGTGTCAATTGATAAGATCACGTGATTTCTCTTCTCTGGTTTATTAATGTAGTGTACTATGCTGACTGAGTTTCTTGTGTTGAACCAAACTTGGATGCCTTGTATAAAGTCCACTTTGTCATGATGAATAATTCTTTTTAATGTGTTGTTGGATTTAATTAGCAAGTATCTCCCTCGGGATGCGGCTTCCTTCAGGTCTCCCGCTAGCGAGACCCGGCCTCCGCACACCTGCCCGCCGCCACTGACACCCTGCACCGCTGGGCCTCGGTCTCCCAGCCGCGAGCCCAACTGGCTGCGGAGCCGGGCTGCCAGGACCAGCGCCTCTGCTCGCCGAGCCCTCGTGTGCCCTGGTGCCCCGAGCACAGATCCCGGCCAATGGGCCCTGCCGTCCCCCCCGGGGGAAGGAGTCCCCGGGATGCTGCTGGGGCCAGAGGGACACGGGCCAGAGGCCTCGCGGGCAGCGGACCGGCGGGTGTCCGCCGGGCAGGGCAGGGAGCTCTGGCCCGAGTGGGCCCAGGTGGCGGGTGCTGGTGTTCGGCTGGACCCGGCGCGGAAGGCACCGGCCCGGGACCCGGGCTCAGCCAGGTGGGACCCAGGCTCAGTCAGGTGGGAACCAGGCTCAGCCAGGTGGGTCCCGGGCTGAGCCAGATGGCCCCGGTCTGCCTCCGCCTCCGCCGGCGGTGTGTCCAGGCGCCTTGGGCTCTGAATGCCGCCAGCCCCGTGCGGGAGGAGCGATGGGCCCCAGGCACGTGTGCTAGTGTCCGTGCGCGCGTGCGTGCGCCTGGGTGTCTGCTTCGCGGGCTCCGGACCGTGTCCCGTTGGTCGGCACAGGGGTACCGACCGCACTGGCTGAGGGAGAGCCGCCCGCTTTCCCGCTGCGCGAGGGGCCACGGGGCGTGGGCGGCTGGTTTGGTGGGGCCTGTTCCCTGGGCTCAGGGGGCCACAGGAAGTCTGTGGCATGGGGCGCATCGGCGTGGTGCCAGCCAAGGCGAGGAAAGGCGAGAAGGGGCAGGCCCGGTGTGCACTTTTCCAGGGCACGGGCCAGAGGCAGGGCCCGCCGGACGCCGACAGGTTAGCGGGCCTGGGTTCTTGGGCCCAGGCGCAGTGGGCGCGGGCTCCTGCGTGCCCCAGCCAGGTGTGGGTTGGTGCGGGGCTGCGAGCTCCAAGGAAGAGCTGGGTGGCCGCCGCCTGCGTGGCTGCCTGCGTGGCTGCGCCGCCAGGGAAGGGCGCGCCCGGGTTGGGGCTGGGGACCGGGGGCTGGGGGCCTGCATACCCGGCCCTGAGGGCTGCGGGGAGCCGGGCTCGGGGCGGGCAAAAGGAGCGCGAGCCAGAGGTGGAGAGGGGGCGGCGCGTGGCAAAAGCCGGAGCACCCGGTATTCCCAGGCGGTCTCCCATCCAAGCACTAAGCAGGCCCGACCCTGCTTAGCTTCCGAGATCAGAGGAGATCAGGCGCGTTCAGGGTGGTATGTATGGCCGTCGACGCCGGCTGCCGTGGCCGGCAGTCCCAAGAGCCTGCTCCGCGCCGCCGCCCTGCCCGCCCGCCCGCCGCTCTGGCCCTACCTGGCCTCGAGCCCCCCCCGCCCCCGCACGCCACTGGCTCCCGGGACCCCCGCCGCTCGCCTGCCCACACGTCACCAGCCCCTGCTCCGCCCTCGGGCCCACGGCGCGGCCCCCGCACCACCGACGGCTCAGTCCGTGGACGGCGCCCTGCGGACCCCCGACCGCCACGCGCACCCCTGGTGCCAGGCCAACCGGCCCACGACTCTCCCGCAGCGACCCGCCTCAGGCGCGAGCGCCGGCGCCCCCTGCCGGCCGGCCCTGCCTCACCACCCCGCGCCCGGGCCAAGCACCTGCCACCACGCCCAGCCGGCGCCCCTGAGCCGGTACCGCCCCGGCCCAGGAGGCGGGGCCAACCCCAGTCCCGGCCTGCCGCCCACGCGCCCGCACGCCCCCGGCCGCCCCGTCCCCACACACACACACGCCCCCACCCCGCACGCCTTAGCCCCGGAGCTCGGGCCCTGGGCCCTCGGCCGTCGCAGCGGGTCCTCGCGTCCAGACCTCGCGCTCCCGGCCGCGCGCAGGGCTCTGCCCTCGGCCGCCGGGGCCGCCCCCAGGAGCCACGCCCACCCGGAGGGCGGGGGTCGCCCCGCACGCCGCCGGGCCTTCACGCCACACAGCCGCGCCGTGCGCGGGAGCGGCCCCTCTCCCTTGGAGCGGCGGCCACGAGCCGGCGTCGGATGCGGGCGGCCGCGCTGGCTGCAAACGCCGACCGCGGGGCCAGGTGGAGAGCGGCAGGTGGCCGGATCGGGGCCAGGCTGTCCGCAGGCCTGCGCAGCTGGGGCCAGAGCACAGGCCCTTGGACCTGGCACCGGGGACTGCCCAGCCGCAGCGGGAGGCCCCGAGGCGCACGCAGCGGAAGCGCCCCCGGGCCGCGGCGGTGGGCGTGGCCTCGGTGCCCGCGCACCTGCGCCTGGGCCCTGCCGGGCTGCCGTGGGCACGGGTCTCTCCTCGCAGAGGCCCTGGGCCGCAGAGCTGGGGCCCCGGCCCGCTGCCCTGCCACCCCGAGCCCCTCCAGGCGTCCCGGCCTCAGCCGGCCTAGGCCTCGCTGTCGCCAGCGCCTGCTGACGGCGGAGCTCGCCGGGCTCCTGCAGATGCGCCTGGCGGGAGGCGAGGGCGACACGGCCGCCCGCTCGGCCAGACCTTCCAGAAGGCGCCTGGGCGCTTGCCGCCGGCGGGAGGGACCCTTGCAACCCGCGCCGCGCGCCCCGTGGGGGAGATCCCCTCGGGAGGCCGCTTCCTTCAGGTCTCCCGCTAGCGAGACCCGGCCTCCGCACACCTGCCCGCCGCCAGTGACACCCTGGACTGCTGGGCCTCGGTCTCCCAGCCGCGAGCCCAACTGGCCGCGGAGCCGGGCTGCCAGGACCAGCGCCTCTGCTCGCCGAGCCCTCGTGTGCCCTCGTGCCCCGAGCACAGATCCGGCCAACGGGCCCTGCCGTCCCCCCCGGGGGAAGGAGGCCCCGGGCTGCTGCTGGGGCCAGAGGGGCACGGGCCAGAGGCCTCGCGGGCAGTGGACCAGCGGGTGTCCGCCTGGGAGAGCAAGGTGCTCGGGCCCAAGTGGGCCCGGGTGGCGGGTGCTGGTGTTGGGCTGGACCCGGCGGGGAAGGCCCCGGCCTGGGACCCGGGCTCAGGCAGGTGGGACCTGGCAACAAAATAATACTGTTTTTGTAAAATATAAATTCAAATAAACTAGAGAGATGGAAACAGATTAGCAGCTGTGTATGGTATTGGAAGCACAGAGAGACTGAGAGGAGACGAGGTTTTTTTGGTTGGCTGTTTTTTTAAATTTTTATCATTATTGTAATAAGGAAAATGCTCTAAAAATGATTGAAGTAATGAGTTCACAACTATGCGATTACACCAAATACCACTGAGTGTATACTTTGAATGGATTTATTCTATTTAAGAGTTTCATTAAAATTGGTTTTTAAAAAAAATGAAGATAGAAATTCAATTAAAATAATTTAGTCGAATGGAAAGAGTGTAAAATAAGATTATTTTATATAAATAAGTTTTCTAACAACTTAAGAGTCAGCAAATTATAAAAATCAAACAACAAACTTAAGAGTCAGGCTGGCAATATACTTTCACATTCGCTTAAATTGAATTTCTTTAAATTTAAAACACATTCCCTTAAACAATGTGCATTTAATTTCAAAAAGACATTTTTTGAAGTTTAACACAGTACACGCATTTCTTAATTTAACATCAAAGGCTTAGATCATGGCGATCTTCAATAGGCAGTGATATATAATTTTTCTATGACAAAGAAATCCAATTATGGACATTTCCGGGCTCTGAGACAATAATATTCTCGTGAGTGAGCCCATGTTAGCGGTTACTTTGCTTTGTCACTTATGTATTCGGTGAGAAAAAATAGCTATGTGCAAGAGCCATGTTGATGAATTTGAGGTAGTTTATGGTTGTGGCCATTGTGGATGTCATGGTTCTATTTGCATGTTCAATTAGAAAAAGTCATCATGAAAATCCCTTAATTTATATTCTCTTTACAATATAATTTTTCATGTAATATAATGGTAGTGGAAAAAAGAGCATTCATTGTCTCATATTGGTTGTCTGTCTTGGTCCATTGACAATTGGATTTTTGTGCCTTTCTTAGTTTTATATGAAAATTTTGGGTCACTCTCTTCTTTTCCTCACTTCTCCCCAAGGGAAGAGGAATGGCCCTTCTGTTTAGTGAGAGTCTTATATTCATTGCATTGGTGTATAATAAGCAGAGCCACTGTGGTGTGGTCCTGCCATTCAAACCATTATTTGAAGTCCTCTTTGTCTATTATTCTCATATGAATAGACCTCTTTCTTTCTTAATGTTTTGGCTGCTTACAGGTACCTTGGGAGTTCCATCTTTGGCCCTGCCACTTTCTGGGTAAATGAATTTGGAATCTATTTTATGTTTATTTCACTCTGAATCTTGGTGCATGTATACCTCAGCATATAAGTAAGTCCCAAGTTCTAACAGGATAAGAGAAAAAGCAAGGCAAACAGGGCTTACTAAATTTACCCGAAATCAGATTACCAACAGCCCCACCTCTTTCAAGAGTTATAAGTTATTTTTCCAAATTTAAAATGTGAAATTTCATTTCCCTTCTGGCTAGTGACTTTCTTTTTATTCATTATGGTCAGATCCCTGAAGCAGTGAAGAATGAGAGTTTTAATGCCCTGTGAACTCAGCCACATTTCTTCATAATCTTAATTTCATGAGGGATAGAATGAATCTTAAAGTTTCATATTGGCTGACGTGCTCTTTCCATATATGTATGGATGTGTTTGGCATAGTTAGGAACTAACTGAGCAAGAATGCGGTTGAGTATGCTGGTAGCTAGGTAGGGTTGTGGGCTGAGGAAATGCCAGTGAAGCACATGCTTGGGAATTTTGTGAACAAAAAGAAAAATATGGAGGTTAACATGAACCAAATTTCTACCTGTCTGAGAAGAGCATTAGAAAAAATGATTATTTTGCAAGTTCACAATATCTGTAACAGAAATATATTTTTAAAATATAGTATGGTTTGGGGGAAAATACACCAAGTGTAAGATTAGGGATATAGTTGGTAGTAATATTTTGATGATGGATCTTGCATAGTTTGTAACAAATGTTTCACAGCAATGCAGAGAGTTGGTGGAGGGGTGAAATATGAGACCCCTGTGTGATGTTATATATGTTTATTTTGTAAGTTCGTAATTCTTACTATACACGTATTGTTTATGTGTGTTCATGTACGAATGATATACTTCAATAAAAATAAAAACAAAAATAAAAAAGTAAAAAAAAAAGAAACATGGCGAAGAGGAAGGATAGAATGAACCTCTTAGTGCTGTATTTGAGTTAGAGGCAATTTTGCATAAACTCATGGTTTTAATATTTTTAGATATTGAAATAAATAAAATGTGTGTATGTGTATCTGTGTGTGTGTACATATATAATGTATCCTACCTCTGACTTGTAGCAGGTATAGAAACAGTAACAGCCTAGTGGCGATGAACAAACCAAGTACCCAAGTCTTTGTTCTTTCATATCACGGAAAACATTCTCCCTTAAACAGCGTTCCTTGGAGAAATGCTGACTCCAAGACAGTGGCAGGACAAAAATACAAGATAAACAATTTTGTATAATAGAAATCTATGAAACCACGCTTATATAAATAAATGAATGAATGAATGAATGAATTGGAGAAAAGTTTTCCTTATTATAGAATGCTACCTAATAAGTGTAGAAGGAAGATGGAATTAGATCACCATCATTTGATTCAGCACAGACTTTTAGCAGCTAAGGAAGCTAAAAATAGTGGGTAAAATTTTGATGAGGAACAGGACACTTACTAATCTCAATATATCACCCCATATCGTCAGAAGAGGAGAATAGTAACTTCGTAATACAGAAGAGGAGAATAGTAACTTCGTAATAGAGAAATCTAGCAGAAAATATCTTAGCCAAGAGGTTATGTTGGTAGCACCAAAAATGGGACATCATAATCAGTGGTTCACTGTTAAACCTGTTCTCAAAAAAAGAAATCCAGATTTGTAGCATTTGTCATTTTTGTGGTGTAAGCATGCCCACCATGCCAGATTTTAAGACATCAATATAATATCAGTGAATACACAGTTGGGAGGAAATGTGCTGAATTAGCTCCTGCAAGCATTTCAAGCCAGCTTCCGAACACGATTGACAATGTGCCATATGATACAATGTCCTAAGAAACATACAGCATCAGGAAGTGGATGTGGCTCAAGTGAAAGAGCTTCCGCCTACCATATGGGATGACCTGGGTTCAATCCCTAGGGCCTCCTGGTGAAAAAGAAGAGAAAGTGTGCCCATATGGCAAGTAATGCCCGTGCAAGTGCACTCCTGGTGAGCCAGTGCCCCATGCAAGTAAATCATGCAGGAAGATGATGACACATCAAAAGAGAGTCAAGGGGAAGGTCAAGGTGAAGTGCAGCAGAAACCAGGAACTGAGGTGGCACAAATGACAGGGAACCTCTCTCCCCATCAGAGGTCTCAGGGTCGAATTCCAGTGAATCCTAGAGGAGAGAAAATGAGAAGACAACACAGACAGCAAAAACAGCAGGGAGGGAGGAGGGCAAAGGGTTAAAATAAATAAATAAATCTTCAAAGGAAAAAAAAAGGAAAAATATAGCATCACATTTGTGATATCTTGCCAAAAGTACAGCTCCTAAATTTACTCATGAAGAGCGTGAGGCAAACTGAAATTGAAAAACATACAACAAAATAACAGTTTGCATTTTGCAAAAGTGTCAAACTGATGAAAGACAAAGAATGAGGAAAAGAAGAGACATGGTATTAAATGCACTGATTTTTTTGTAGGTTGAATCATTTTGAATAGAAGACATTGTTGGCAGATTGGTGAAAAATCAATGTGGTCTGTGGATTAGATGGTTGTGTTATCCCAATGTCACCCTTTTTTTCTAGAGAACTACTTTATTTTAAGAAATACAAGGGAATTTTTAGGAATATTGGATTATCGTGACTGCAATTTGTTTGCAAATTGTTCAGAATAAAATCATTTTATATGATAGATGGACAGATAGAATCAAGATGAATATATAGCTAGTAGATATATGGGAGTTGTTGTCTACTTGCAACTATTCATTTGAAAATTTTAAAAGAGTTTTAAGAAAACTCTTTATATGGAAAAAATGACAAATCAGTCAGAATATTAAGCAATCAATATTTAAACATTTTGTTCTGACAAAATTGTTAAACATTCATGAAAGATATATTAATCATATTTTAAAAGTTAGTTGTTGAGTAAAATACAAAAAAAAGTAAGTCGGTGGCAGAGGTAAAGAATTCAGAACAAAAGATTGACTTGCTGACAAACTCCTTTAATCAGCTGTGTGCTTTGAGTTTTCATTTCCATTTGAGTAGTCCTATGTATTTGGTCTTTTATTGTAAGCCATTTAAAATCAAATTTGGAGGTAGACAGGTTATAAATTATAAATGCAAAAAATATAGCAAAATTGGTGACAACTTGTAGCTGACAGTGTTAAGGGGAAGTAAATATTAGTGGGCTGAAGGTAGAATTTGTAGGGTTTATAATAAAATTTCTCCATTTTCTTAGTTATTTGTCTTTCTTTCTAGGTCACAGTAAAACAACGTGATAAACAGATTCTGCGTCTGGCAATTTAAAAAAATCAATTTTATTTCATACGGAAGAAATAAGCTCTTTCTTACAGTCCACTCAGTTAAGAGCCCAAAGTGAAAATCCAATTTGAGGAGGTGGAGCAAGGCGTGCCCTCTCTCCAGCTCTGGTCTGGGTGCCCAGGTAGGCAGAATCCTCTCAGCCCTCCCGGGATACCTGCATGTCTTTACTACCACCTGAGGCATCAAGACCCAGAATTTTTGTAGAGTAGCAAATGATTATATGTTGTAACGGAATTACACACAGGACTTCTTATGAGTTTTCTTGTTGCAATTAATAACAGTAGAGGGAGCATGATACTTTAAATATACACAATACTTTCATATACTTTCATATACACAATTCATTTATTACAAATTCCTACAAGAGAATTATTATCATTTTATCAATGTAGGAATATATTTCAATTTTTTAAGTGACTTAGTCAAGGTGCCAGAGCTAATTCCCATCAGTGCCAGGACTGGAAATAGGTTTTCTGATTCCCTATCCAGAACCCTTCCACAGTAATGCAACCAAGGAAAATGAACAAACAAAACAAACAACCAATGTATGTGTATTGAATACCTACATGTGCGAATTACTGTGCTGTGGGTTGTGGGCTTTCAAAAATAAAGATAAGTGAGGGTCTGATCTCCCAAAAAGGCTATATTTGAAAAAAAAGAACCAAGTATAAAGCATTGTATGAGAAGTGGAAAGCTGTATCTTTCAATACAGAGAAAATATATCCCACTACAAACACGGGTGGCCAAGAGTGGTTTCTATGAGGGGGTGAGAACTGAGTTGATTCTCATCTCAGTAACAGGACACCCATAGTAGGAAAGCAAGGAAGGACAACATTTCTTACAAGGATTTACAGTTAATTAAAATATTAGAGTAATGTGGTCGGAAAAGTCACAGATTAACACAAATCATAGGAAAGCCAGAAAAATGTAGTATAAATGGTACAATGGAAACTTTCTTGGTTAAATTAGTTAGATCTATAGTAATATTGTATTATCTACAAATATCAGCCAAAATATAAAAATAAAACCTAGTGAAAGGACAAAAGGACAGCAAACATCATAAATAGATAAAGAACAGGTGTTTTAAGTAGATATCTTTTTTCTTGGTATGGAATGGGTTAGAGCTGGTCCATCCACAGGCACAGTCCAGTTCTCCCTCATGTCCTTGCTTCTTTCCCTGGCCTGCACAAGTCTCACTCTAAGTCCTTGAGATTCGTGGCCACAGAGTGGGCTCTATTATTCAGCTTGGCAGCCAGCAGTTTGCTTCTGGCAGAGGAGAGGGTTTTACTCAGGAAGATTGCTTCCTTGGGAACAAAGGCCTGGGCTCCCCCACTTACTGCATTGCCCCATGTGCTTCTGTTAGTTACTATGTAGCTTTCAGCAGTATTCTCTCTGTATATTTCTGCTCACCAGCAGGGAGAAACTTACAGCTTCTCCTCCCAAACTGTTCAATTAGAAGATATATTTACCAGGGTCATAAAGCAAAGGGGTAACACCTGAAGACATTTCAAAGTGTCTATCATTCGAAACACATTTTTTAGCGTCCTTACGCTGAACTATGCACTAACGATGCAGGAATGAAAAGACTCCTGGAAGTCAACCCGCTTTGGCCGTGAGTAAATGGATTGCGGCACAAACCCTAAATCTCTGTCAGGAATCCCATTTCCAAAAGCCCCTTTCCATGCACATGTGTCATCCACACAGGCTCACATATTATCTTCTAAGGAGTGGATGATACATATTTTTCTCTCCTTTTCTCTGTTCCTACTATACATGCTGATAGTGGTTTGAGATTCATAGTGTACTGATTGGCCAAAAATGCCAAAATGACTAGTTAAGTTTATATGTCCGAAATGTAGGTGAAACTTTTAAACCCAATGAAACATTTTTTTGTGTTAGTTGAACAAGAAGTCCTTAAGGTATTTTCAAAATGGAATTTTTAAAAAACTCATTTGCATTTGTGACAGGTTATACTATTGTGAAAGTGTTTGCGTCTCGCTCAACTGGTATTTTTCTCTTCTTCATTCCAGGAAGACTGCCAGATCGTTGTTAACATTTGGCTTGGATTAAAAGCAGCAGGTGTCCATTTTCTAGGGTAAAATCTCTTCCATCTTTGGACACTTAAAAGCCTAAGCTCACTGTTTAAGAAGTTGAGAGGATGGTGATGAAGGCTCGAAGTTCAACAGGTTAAAATGACTGCCAAGATTGGAAGTCAGTGACCTTCCCTTGGCCCGGCCATCAGCCCATAATTTAAGTTATCACGATATCCTTGCAGCACCACAAGGAGGTGGTAGTACCTCAGAATGAAAATGGCAGCGTGAAGTACTTAGGCTAGATTCTAGGGTCAGGGCCTTAACTGGCAAAGCGCATTCTGTAAAAATGTGCAAGAGAGTATTGGAAGCACTAGAATTCAAGGGATAATATGAGCTTGGAAAAGGAGGATATCGGGAATAAAAAGCAGGGGACCAAATGTTGGGACTATTTAATATCTGGGGCAGAGAAGGACTCCTCAGTAATGCTAGAGATGAAATGTCCCCCCAACTCTATAGAATGGCCCACAGGGCATATTGAAGTTACTTCAGAGTTTAAATAAAGAAATAGTCCATAGAGTAATGAAATTGTTATAAAATTCTTTGTAGTGATTAATGCACAATATTATGACTATACTAAAACAGTTGATTGTACACTTTTGATAGATCGTGTGGTATGTGAATATATCTCAATGAAACTGCTTTAAAAATTTAAAAAAATAAATATTAAAAAATATGAAGAGAGAAGAAACACATATTTAAAGGAAATAGCCCATATCACATGTTTATGAACAAAATTAACAAATAATATGCATTTGTCAAAAGGTGTTTTGCATGCAGGAGGAGGAATACATAGAATGGCAAATAGTGATTTTGAAGTTAAATTGATGGCGATTTCGGTAGTCCTGGTAAGATATGAAGGTGGCTTAGGCTAGCATGATGGCAGTAGAAATAAAGAATAGATGACTGAAACTTTAACGGTCTCATATTCGGTGTGGCAAGATTGGTCTGTTCATCTTTCTAAAGTATTTAAAGAAGCTGGTATTTTTTTAGCTCAGTCCTAATTGGGAAGCATTCTGCTTTGTCCTGAGTCAAAAAGTAATTGGTGTATTTGGAGAGGTGCCTAATAGATCTACATAGGTTGTAAACCCATGGTAGTTAATAGTGAATGGCTTAGTTAAGGAAGAAGTGGTTACTTTTGTACAAGTAGGAATAAGAAAGGGGAAATGGACTAGGGATGAGGTAAAAAAGCATTCTAGGCCTATATTTAGGGAATGCCATGTGACAGGAGAAATGAATTGTGAAAATTAAAGAATGAGAGGAGGCTCAGTAGGCCAATTTAAGGAATTTGAAACTCATCTTACAATGATGGGGAATCTGTGAGAATTTTAATATGACATAATCTTATGTTTATTTTATTTTATTTTTTATTTTTTTAAAAAAATATAGTATATGAAGCTCTTAGGCAAGCTCCTTGGAAAATAATAAAAACTATTACTATATTTTTCTTTTTTTCCCCATTACTTATTATTATTATATTTTGAAAGTTACATTAAAAAAATATGAGGTCCCCATATACCCCTCACTCCTCTCACCCCACTCCTCCCATAACAACAACCTCCTCCATCATCATGGGACATTCATTGCACTTGGTGAATACATCTTTGAACACTGCTGCACTACATGGTCAATGGTCCACATTATAGTTTACACTCTCCCCCAGTCCACCCAGTGGGCCAAGGGAGGAAATACAATGTCCAGTGACTGTCCCTGCAGTACCACCCAGGACAACTCCAAGTCCTGAAAATGCCCCCACATCACATCTCTTCTTCCCACTCCCTACCCTCAGCAGCTACCATGGCCACTGTCTCCATCTCAGTGCTACATTTACTTCCATTACTAATCACATTAGTTCCAGAAGAGAGTATCAGTAAGTCCACTCTAATCTATACTCTGTTCCTCCATTCTGTGGACCTTGGGATGGTTATGTCTGCTCCACCTCTGTATCAAGAGGATGCTTAGATTCCACTTGGATGATGGATGCAGCTCTCCTGTTTGCAGTTGTAGGCACTCTTGGCTCCCTGGTGTAGTGGTTGACGTTCTTCACCTCCCTGTTAGCTGGCCAGGGTAAGTCCAATAAAAGAGCTTTCTAAATGCCTAACAGCATATTAATTGGATTGGGACAAATGTAGGTTCAGTAAACATGTTAGAAAAATATCACCCTTATCCTGGTTAAAAGAATTGGTGGCTTGAACCAGATAGTTGTGAAGATGGAAAGATGGGGTGAGTGAAAGGGGGAGGGATTTAGGCAGCAGGCTACTAAGGGCCTGATGGCCTGATTAGAGAGCAGTATGGCATGATGGAGAGGAAGGAACTTTCCAATGCTAGGATGTGGGTGGAGATTGATAGTGTTGTTGACTGAGACATTGAACAAGGGAGGTCAGCCAGAGGCAGGTTATGATCAGGTTTGGACACTTTCAGTTTATGAAGCCTTAGGATAATCAATAGACAGCAGGAGTCCTTTCATGGAACTCTTTATTTAAAGCTACTGGATGATATTGTGACATTGGTATTGTGTAAGTAGACATGAAGAATTATAGAGTATCTTATCTTTTCATTAATGTTTATACGTTTTGAATAATCAACTTATTTCTTTGTTCTACTACATAAATATTATTTGTTCATACATTGGAATTATCTTCATCATATCTTCCTCTAATAATTTGCCTGTACTGTGGCGAGTTTTATAGAATGGATAGTTCCTTGACAACTACTATGTACACAGTGCTTACCTAGGGAATAGTTTTAATATATTAGAATATCAAGCATATGTGTTTAAGGAAAAAAAATGATTAAAACTTGCGTAGCATTTTCCCACGGGACAATTCATTGAGCCAAAATATTTTAAAGTGACTCATGACCATTTTTCTTTATCTCAGCATCTTCCAGTGTGAGAGCTGCTTTCTCGCCCTTGTCCTTGGATCAGTAATTCTCCTGAGTTGCTGTGACACAGGCTAGGACATGTTAAGTAAAAAGAGCATTATATAAAAATAAACCCATATTTCCCTTTTCACACATTCTTTGTTGAATTTATTCACAGATCTCAGGGGGAACATGATTCAGTATGAGTCTCACAAAGAATGGAAAAGAGATATATAATCAAAAGCAACAGCATAAAAATAATCCATTGGATCCACATCTCCTCAGACTGACTGCTCCCTCAGCCCCATTAGGCTGAGAATTTGTTCCCTCTTTGTACATGTCAAATCAAAACAAACAAACAAAAAGGCAGAATATTACATGTTAAAAGAAAACAATATAGAAAACCAAATGCACCGTTAAAATATAATAAGATTTTATATTCACTGACATGATATAAAGCTAGTCACGTCTTGTGCTTGAGCAGGGTAGAGAAGATGAAGTCTAACTTTTTGTTGTACCATCAACAGTAGAAAGACTCAATATATAGTGCTAAATGCCAATCCTTACATTAAGTCAGACAAACTACTGCGATTTATAAGCCTAAAAATAGCCTCACATATTTAATACTTGAAAAAGTGAATGCATTGGTTAAAGTGAAATCTACCTTATTTCTTATAGGAAGCATGGTCCTAGCACTTCCAATTGACTCTACTGACATTTCCAACGAGATATTAGTGTGGCCACTGCTGGTTTTCACCTGGAATACAAAAGTAAGGTCAACTATTTCTGCTGCCAACTTTGTTATATTGAGGAATTTTCTTAAAGGAAAAAAAAATTGATGTTCTTATTATCCAAGGAAATAATATTATTCTAAAACCGTGAGATTTGCATGTAATTGGATCTTAGAAAACCTGTCTTGATGACATATTTATTTTAAAAGAAATACTAATGAGAAAATTGAAAAGTCAATGAATGGAGTGCTTGTATAAAACAACTACTAAAATTTTGGATTGTTCACATGAGAAAGTGCAAAAAAATAGTTTGTAGATTACCAGATTCTTTCTGAGTCATAGCAGATATTCTTATAAGTATCCAAAACTATAGAAAACCATAATTCCCAAGTAGATTATGGTTATTATATGCCTCTTTATTTCTAGTCTCAAAAGCTGTTAACATCAGGACTAACAAAGGGCAGTATCTTCAGTGCTTTCATTCATGTATTATTTTTTTTTAATTGGAAGTAGGCATTACAAAGGAGACTCTAACCTTTTAAAAATAGATGTGTGACTGAGTTAATAGTCTGATAAATGGGATGACAAAGTTCAAAATCACAAATCTTCTTTGGTGTTAGATTGTGCATGTAAAAGCAAAGTAAGAATTTCCAGTGAGGGTGTGGTTTATTTTAGAACATGTTTTTGAGCACTTAAAATGTTTAATGTTGATATTCATCTCCTTTAATAAGCAGTGGCAAATAAACAAATACATGGGTAAGCTTTAATAAGTGATCTTATGAATTGAGATAAACAGTTTGTAAGGATGTAATGGCATACATATTTTTGAAAGGCCAGATTTCCACTAGACTCAAAATACAGGGCTGTTTCACATTCTAGTTAACTTTCCCTACTGATTACAGGTATTTGTATGCAACTTTTTTTTCAATTTATTTGAAAAGGGTCATTTTAATGACAGTATAAAATGATACTGTGGGTGCTATTTGTGTAGGATATATTTGGAAAAATCTGTTACTTTGATACATTTTGTGAACATCTGTAGTTAGTAAATTATAAAATTGATTTATGATAGTCTTAATAAATTCACTAATATTTTAGCAATTTTAAAATTGATGAATGCTCTTTTCTATTCTTGTTAAAATAGCTTCTGACATTTCATTTGGTTTTTATACAAAGAGGTGCTCATAAAATAATTTTTCTGTAAACTCTTCTATATACACAGATGGGCTTCAGCTCTAAAAATATAATTATCTACAACCTATTTATTAATAAAACATTATAATTCATTAAAAGAACAAGACTACTGTATTTATCATTGAAATGAACCTTGTTCAAGAGTCTAAGATTTAGTTTAATTATTTAATTCATTTATGTTTATTTGGACAAATTTAAAGTGAGCATTTCATGTGTTATTTCTTTTTTAAATGGTTGTTTTCTGATGCTCACACCATTCTAATGGTTCGTGTCATTCTTTACTTCCAATGGATTTATAGGTTGTCATTTCTCTATTCTAAAGGTTTGTTTCAGAGTTTGAAATATGGATTATACGAGGAATCTGTAGAATTAACTTTAATAAAATCTGTACCAAAGGGTACAAAGACTGTTGAAATAAGTTACCAACAGATTGCCAATGTTTTAAATTCATTACAGTATTTTTTCATGTACCTCAAAGTATTTCCAATTTGCAATTTTCCAAACTGAGATTTTCCCTAAGATTTATATCCTACAACAATGATTAAAACAAAAATAAGCACTTATCCTGTGCCACATCTTGCTTGTAGCATGTTACAACTGTTTTTTCCTCTCCCCTCACACAATGCTAATGAGGCATTAGTATCCTGGGTATTTAAAAGTGAGAGAAGAGAAATTGGAGTGTTATTAACCTGCCCCGGTCACAGTCACACTGCTAATACTGATAGAATACAGAGGCACAAAAATATACTTTATCACAAATACACTTCACCAATTAACTTTTGTAAGTATCCCATCTATCCTGTTATAATTATCCCAACTCCCATATTAGAAAGGAAGTGCGCAGATTGCCCTGTTTTACAATTGCGGGTGTTAAGAGTCACTAGTATTAAACATTGAATGGAACATCAAAGTGCTTGTGAGCTGGTGTTGGAAAGCAAGGTGGTCTGGCTTTAGGACCCTGTGCCTTTATGACTCTCCCACCTTTGCTTTCACCTGGGGAGCATCATTTTTCTCATTTGGAAATGGACAGTTAGGTCCTCTTAAATGTAATAGTCCCTTATTCTAAATGAAAGCTGGTAAGAATATCTCACAGTAAACAATAACTTCATTCAAAGTGATAGGATACAAAATATTAATGATTAACAAAGCAGTTCCAAGGAGATCCACTTTAATATGTATGATCTAGATTTTCTGCTAACTTTAAAAATCTAGGTAAAACCTTGAAAGATCAGGATATTTGAAATGCTGCTTATATTCCTGCTGCCATCTATCCTCCTTTTTTATTAGTGGTTTGATTTGATATTTGACCAGAGTCAAGAAATACAATATACACATTGTCACTCTTGACATGGCCTCTTTTCTGAAGTAAAACTACCAAAACAAAACAAAACAAAATAAATGAACAAATATCCAAAAAATTTAGAATACAGATATGTAGACAATAATGATGTTAGTGTATCCTGGAAATTACAAAATCTGACCTGA
This sequence comes from Dasypus novemcinctus, assembly GCF_030445035.2. Taxonomy (NCBI): domain Eukaryota; kingdom Metazoa; phylum Chordata; class Mammalia; order Cingulata; family Dasypodidae; genus Dasypus; species Dasypus novemcinctus. The sequence goes on along the minus strand of NC_080695.1, from coordinate 51,064,922 downwards.
AGGCATGGAACTTGCTGAGAAGAAACCAGAATACAGTAAATATTCTTAAATTCACCAGGAAAAAGAACGCATAAAATATAATATGTACATATTTAGAGAGAGAAGGAGACTATACACATACACATACACACACTCTCTCTCAGCTAAACTAAATATACATACTCAAGTAAATAAGAGTTTCATTTCAGCATGGAATTTGGTGAGAAGAAGTTTAAAAAGACTGAACACATGGGCCATGGCATTGGAATCTCTATCATTTATACGAGGTGATAGTATAACACTTAAAAAAAGGTTTGATATCCTTTCAGGGAATTTCTTTTTATTTGTATTCTGATGTGCTCTACTTTCTCCACTAACCCAATTTCCCTAATATTAAAGTATTTTAAAATAAAGCTGTATTTCCTTTATTCTAAGAAAATCATTCATGTGACTAGCTACTCAACTTATGGACATATGTCTGTCTAGTTTTTAATTTCCTCAGTATATTTTATTTTCCATGAAGGCATAATATAATGTAATTTAATATTTTTGCTATGTTGTATCAAATGTCTTACTTATCAAAACTTTTAAAAGGGCACTAAGATATCTATGCATCTTGTATTAATTCTTTCAACATCTTTAATGAAAATGCTGTGTGTCTTGTAGTATAAAGTTAGGTGCCTTCTTCACTGAGAGAACCCTTCCACTAGCTTCACAGGGAAATAGAAACAACAAAAATTTGTAGGGAAATTAAGCTATTTACATTTAATGTAATTATCAATAATGACTGAATTTAAAACTACCATCTTTCCAATTGTTTTCTATTTGACTCTTTTGGTTTTTTTTTTTTCATTTCACCCATGTTTCCTGCAGGCTTTTTGATAATTTAAGACTTTTGATTTCCAAGAGTACAGGGTTCAGAGACGTGCATGGTCATATGTTTGTTGACTGTTCCCTCCACAGAACCCTGAGGAGGGACTCTCTCTAGGCTCCCGCTGTGTCCTGAATATTTCTCTCAATCACCTGGTGGAAAGGAAATGCATACACCCCTTATGTCTGGGTCTTTGAGCTATCTGAGACCTACACCTGGCCTTAACAATTTGCTAAAATGTTAACTGATTTATTTTTACCTGTTTCCATGGAAGCTGGTATCTGTTCCTCCTGTGCTCAGCTAAAAGTGAGCAGTTTGCATGTCCCAGCTCTCTTTGAAGAGGCTTGTCCTTCTTTGAATTCATATTATATGTTTACCTTGCAGCATCAGCTCCCTGATGCATTATTAAAAAGTTATGATTTTATAGATTCTCTAGTATTTCTCCTTGTTAAAGTGGGATTGCTGTTTTATTTTGCAGATTTTACCTTATAAGTGGAAGTGGAAGTCATCATAAAGTCTTTTTTTTAAAAAGATTTATTTCCATTCATTCATTCATTTATTTATTTCCCCCCTTGTGGCTTGCTTGCTGCCTGCTCTCTGTGTCCATTCACTGCACATTCTTCTGTGTCTGCTTGTCTTCTTTGTTGTGTCATCTTGCTGGGCCAGCTTCCTGCAGGCACAGGCCACCAGCTTTCCACAGGCACAGTCCAGCTGGCCTTCACAATGAGGCCCTGGGATGTGAATTCAGGGCCTTTCATATGGTAGATGGGAGCCCAATCAAAGGAGCCACAGCCACTTTCCATCATAAGTTATTTTTTAATTGTATGGGCCAACAATGGGTATATGGATAATAAGGTTTTTTAGGTTAGCTATCTCAGTTTGTCAGGGATGCTGTAACAAAGTATCACAGAGTAGTTGGTATAAACAACAGTAATTTATTGGCTCACTATTTTGGAGACAGGAAGTCCAAAATGAAGGTTTCAGTAAGAAGATGCTTTCTCTGAAGTCTGTAGTAACCTGGTGGTGTCGTGCAGGCAAACCATAACTCTATATCTGCCTCTGTCATGTGGTCGTTGCTCTCCATATCTGTCTCCTGGTAATGAGTTTGAAATTTCCTCTGCTTATGAGGACTGCAGTCACATTGGATGAGATCCACCCTTATTCAATATGGCACCAACCTTAACTAATCACATCTTCAAAGATCCTCTTTACAAATAGGATCACATACAAAGGACTAGGGACTAAGACTTGAGCATCTCTTTGTTGAGACATGACTCAATCCGTAACATTACCGTGGAGAAAGTTATTCTTGAACGACCATTGTTAAAAGAAATTATCTATCTAATTATACCCACATAACTTTAAAGTAGTGATATAGTTTTTATCATAACTATGAAAAATACCAGAAGATTAGTAAAATAAATTAATTAGCAGGGAAATCTTACCTAGTTTGGATATGTTTCCAATTTAGAGTTTGCTTGAAATAGAAACTATTCATTCTGATTTTATATATAGCAATGCTTGTTTAATAATCATATTTTCATTTTTAAGAACTTCTTTATTAAATTGGACAATTATTGTGAGTTTATACTCCTTGCTAAATCACTAGAGATAGTTAATTTCTGAGATAGGGTGAGCCATCTAATACCATCACCTATTGGCATCTATTCAAAATCAATGTCATAAAACTGATCAGTTTATTTTACCTCAAGGGAAAGCTTGCAGCAATTATTCAAGCCTGTTTTAGTGACAATGATTGGCAGTGATTCACGTGGCACCAATGTAATTCTAAATGTGGAAGCATTTTTATTTTACTCCCTTTAATAGCATTTTCTGTTAACATTTACTACTGGCAAATGCAATAGAAAATTATATTGTACAGTATAAATCCCAGATATCTTACAAAGCAGTCTAGCAGGCAGACACAGTCCAATGTGGAAACCATGCTCCTATATCTAGGCCTTGGCCCTCACATATAAAAGACTCCACAGATGGAGTAGAACATGAAACATAAAATCTGTGGCAATGTCAGTTTCATATCCGAAAGAAGACAGAAATAGGAAAGCAGGAGAAGAAGGAACATGGAAGGATGGTTGGAGGAAGGAAGGAAAGGAGGGAAGGGGGAGGAATAGGAGGAGGGGAGGGAGGGAAAAAGGGAAAGGAAAGGAAAAGAAGAAAAGGTAAAGAAAATAAAAAATATTGCAGTAGCAAATTTACATTATAATTATTCTGAGAAAAGGAGGAATTTGAATCAGTGATTTGTAGTTGTGAGAAAAAATTAGAAATAAAGTAAATATTACTTGTTTTTATTGAATGATATTCCTTTACAAGGTAGGATTAAATGAAAAACATTTTCACATTTTTAGCATGTTTATAATTTGTAATTACTGTAATTAGTAAAAATGATCTCTTACCATTATTAAACATATGAAATATTTTACTATATCATTGCTGATTTCATTCACAATTCAAAAATTTTGCAGATATTAATTTATTCAGAGCATTCTGAAATATAGTATTAATATGTAAAGTAAAAGTTCCTTAAAACTGATTAAGCCTTTCACATATGCATTTGTGTAATTGATAGATATGTAGTAAACAAACATTATATATCATGAATAGATAGATAAGATCTTATTCAAAAGGTATATAGTTAAATGATTAACAAAATGATTACCTAGACTTTTTAAAAACTTGATAACCTGTTTGCTTTCCAAAAAGTATTTGATGCAACTTAAAATAAATATTATGTATACAAAAATACAATTATTTTAAGGAAATAAAAGTTTTACAAAGACAACCAAACTAAAGAGGAGGATATAAATATTTCTAGCTTCCTAGATTAATAAGCATTAAATTTGAATCTTCTTTCCATAAATCTTTTTAAAAAAGGAAGTAGCAGTTAAGTAAACTCTTTACTTGCGCTATTTTATACATGATATTTGTCACTTGTGAGGGAGGTAGTCTTTAAACAAAGATTTTCTAAAAAATACAGAAATGATCTTTACATGACAATCATTCATCAATTTTAGATAAAAAGTTGGGAATATGATATACTTCACATTAATTTTTTCAGGGGGATGTTTAAATCAGCCAATAGAAAATTACTAAAATCACATTACTTTAAGATGTCCTTTTAAAATTCCTTTTCTCCATACTTGTGTTTAATAATTTAAAATGCACTTTTAAAAAAATCGTTTAACAATTTAAACTTTATTAAAAAGCTTTATCAAAACCCACCCTAATAGTCAAATCCTGTTACAACTTAAAGGGGAATTTCCAATGTTTTTATTGGCAGTGGAATTTTGAACTGAACATCATTGAAGTAAATGGTCCACTGGGCTGGGCCTTAGGATTTTTGGTTATATGGCCTCTGCTGTAAAGGTGTTTTGCTCTAACTGGATTTGACCTCTTCCATGTAAGAAGATCTAAAGTTTAAATGCAAAGCATTTTTTTGCTAAGTTCTTCATGGCCGTTAGCACTGCCCAACTTGTTCTCATGCTTATGATTGACAGTTCACAGTGGAATCAAGGTGAATTCATGGCAGTAGAGGAGAGATATAGTTAGGCAAGTGCGGCGGCTTGCTCGGTCGGTAGAGGTGGGGTCTGGCTGCGGATGAGGGGTCGGTCCAGCTTAGGACGAGGGGTCGGTCCGGCAGCAGACGAGGGGTCAGTCTCACAGGGGTTGCGCGGTTTGGCTGACGGGGTCGCCCGGCGAAGCCGGCAACGAAGGGGTCGCCCGGAGAAGCAGGCGACGAACTGGGGGCCAGAGGCCAGGCCCTTGGCGACAACTGGGGACAAGGGAGGCCAGGCCCTTGTCGGGGGCTCTCAGGACTGGAGGGCGCACGGCAGAAGAACTACCGCGGAGACAAGGTAAACACACAAGTCCAACTTTATTGAGGGAGAGGCAACAGTTTTATAGGGGCTGGGGAAGGCTGATTGGTCGAAGCCACGCCCTGTTCTGATTGGTTGCCGGAGAAAGGTCAGTGGGAGGTACTGGAAGGGGGAGGGGTGGTGGTTAGGGATTGGCTGTTGCTGTTGCTGGGGGAAGGGGCAGGGTTTAGGGATTGGTGGCTGCTGTTGCTGGGGTAGAGGGCAGGGTTTAGGGATTGGTGGCTGCTGTTGCTGGGGTAGAGGGCAGACTTGAGTTTCCCGCCCACGCCTGGCTGTTGCTGCTGTCGGGGGAGGGAAAAGGGCAGACTGGAATTTTCCGGCCTGCGCCTGCGCAGGGAGAAAGAAGAAGAAGGGTGCCGCCACACATGCATCGTGTGGCGCCATCCGGGAGGAGGGGCGGCCGCGGAAGCATGGCTGCTGAGAAGGGGAGACCCGAGGGCACTCTGTGCCCATGCCGAGCTCCCTTCAGGGGTGGCGGTGAGTCCGACCAGCCACCCTATTATGGGGGCAGCGGCTTGGCCTGCCGCGGCTGCTCCCCCGCCAGGCCAGCAAACCACACTTCAGCCCGAGGGGTGACCGCAGGCAAGTCTTGTCAGGAGCTTCAAGCATTGCTTCACTATCAATATCGTCTGCCGTGCTCTCTAAGCGCCTGTGTGGGCTCTCGGCCGCCTGTGCTCTCCTGTCCGGGAAGAGGCTGCCGCCGCCGTGGGCGCCGCTGTTAATGCGGTGAAGCCGCTCGGCCCAGGCCGCGGTAGCGCCCAGCCCGGATTTCGGGCTCCACGTGCGGCTAGACCCGAGCGGATCTAAAAAGAACAACGGGATCAAAGCAGCCCGCGCAGGAGAGCAGGACAGCGGTTTCGGCAGCTCAGGATCCACCCCTGCGACAACGGGGACCAGCTCCATGAAGTGGCGCCGCTGCCAGCCCGTGCTCATACTCACCAGCACACACACAGACCCAAACACACGGGCCGCCCACAGTTCTTAGCTAAAATGGACTACTTACAATTTCCTTTGTGTGCTAGTCTCAAAACAGGTGTGTGAAAGCATCCAAAGGAGGATTAAATATCTGGAAAATGACTTAAGTCTTTTAAAATGAAAAGTACTAAATATCTTGATAGCATATTATTTTAACTGAATATTGACCTCTTAGGTTAGCCTTCTATGATTACAATAATCCTTATAAATACATGTAGAATATTAATATATTTCAATGCACTTTACTATTACATTAGCAATATTAATGAAATTTCTCAACTTGAATGATAAGTGGGAATAAATTGATAGGTAATGAGAAGTTGGACAAGAGTGAGCTTCAATGTACTTCTGAATATGCTTACAGAAAATTTCCTTCAGTGATACCCAGAAATGACAGCTCAGAATGTTGCACAAAATGGACTCTTTAAATGAGTGTTCTTTCGATGGTATAATTAACTTATCTTCCTAATCACCTCATGTTAAACTACTTTTTATACATAGTTCTACGTTGATTATTCAATGATTGAGGTTTTCTCTAAAATTTTGTTAAGGTGCTTTTTTAACTCTGATTTGATGAGCAAAGAATGTATTCCTGCTTCCTATTCAAACTGCCTTCGATCAGTTCATGACTCCCTCATTCCCGACTTGTTTGAAACATACTAAGGACAATGGGAATATGCAAAATATTGTAAGTCCTGTCTTCTATCTCACACCAAAGAGATCTTTATAGGAATGTAAATTTTCTCTTACAAGATAATTTTAGGCATTCAATGTTAACTATTTTCTGACAGGAGAATCCAGATTTATGTGGTGTCGACTTTAATATAAGAGTAACATCCTGGGATATTTGGACATTTTAACTGGTTTTAAATTTAAGTGAAGGGTGTTATATAAATTACTTCATAGTTTTTCATTTACTTTTTTCTAAAATAAAGCAATTCTCACAAAGCTTCTCCATTGATCTTAACAAATCTGATTGTCTTTAGAATTTCAATAATTGATAGATCTGAGAAAGGCAGGGGAAGGGTAGATTTTATAGAACTATGGTCTTATAAAGTCAAATCTTGTGGACAGTCACCTACTCTGTCTGCACTTATTTAAAAGGCATCGAAAATTTTACACATACTAGCTGGCTGCTCTGTCATTACTTGAGAGAATTGTCAATCATTAAATAAATTCTGCTGATTCTTTTTGAGAGTTTCCCACAAGAAAAGGAGTTTGATTTCAAATTTATAGTTGTCATTTATTGAGTTTGCCCTTGTGACTCATGGGAGAGCACTATATGTTGTTTACCATGTGGAGTGGCTTTCACAGCAGTGTGCACATGTACTTTTTATTTCATCTCCTCCTACCCATCATCAAAAAAAAATGAATTTTGGGTATCCTTGCTTCATCACCAATTATTTGGACACCTCTTATATAGCCATGATCCATCCTCTAGACTGTGAGTATTCTAGATAGTGTAGTGAGAATAAAACAGTTCTGGTCTCTGATTAGGTGGAATTTACATTTGAGTGATGGAGCAAAATAAACAAGAAAACACCTAAGTAACCATGATGGTTACAGATTGTGATAAACACTTTTCAGTAAATAAACAGTTCTGAGATGTAGAATAACTGTGCTGACTCTCCTTGAGAATGGAAGTATTCTTTGAAAGAAGGGTGAAAAAAATACGCCCTGGTGAACCACACAAAGACCTAGAGGAAAGCATCCTATTCAAAGGAAACTGCCAGCTTAGAGACTGTGGGTGGGAATGAGCCTACCTGGCATATTCATGAAACAAACCAGAAGTCAAGAATAAGTGGAGTGGTACGAGCATTTAGAAAAGAGCCATGAAATGAGCTTGAAAATTAGGTGTAACTATATGTTGAAGGACTTTGTAGTCAGGATTTTATTCTCAGGCCAAGTGAAAGGCTTTAAAGTGTTTTAGTCAGGGAAGTAAGACATGATCTTATTTCTATTTTAAACAGATCACTTGGGTAACTGAGTGGAGAACACTATGGAGACTGGCAAGAGAAAAACCTTGGTCAGGCAGCCGGAGCAGTAGTCCAGATCAAAGATTGTATAGCTATGACCAGACTGGGGAAAATAGATGGATTTGAAACGCAAATGGGGGGTAGAAGTAACAGCCAGTGATGATAGGCGAAGAGAATAAGGAAAAGTGGGAAATAAGAATGCCCGAGAGTTTTGCTGTGAAATTTTTATTTGATTGGAAAAATTGATTTGATTACTGTCTGCCAAGATACGGGAGGAAAGAGGGGTACTTAAAAATACTTTCTCCAAAGAGTCCACCTTATCAAATACATTCTGATTTCTGAAAATATATATTCAATTATTTTCCTATGAAGGTGCAAAAGATAAAAATTTTCTTCCAGTTTTAATTTTTATAAATATTAAAAATATTTTGTTTTTTTATTTTTAAGGAATCACGTGATTTTATGATTAAAACATTAAAGTGGTGGGTCAATAAAGATTGCTGATGAAATAAATAAACATCTTTTAAAAATTTTTATTGTGGCAACTTATATACAGCATAAAATTTCTCATTTTAACTGGTTTCAAATACACAGTTCATGGGTTTTCATGACATCCACAAAGTTTGTGCTACCATCACCCAAATCCATTACCAAAAATTTTCCAACACCCCCAACAGAAGCTCTGTACCCATTAAGCATTCCCTACCCTCATCCCTGCTCCGCACACCCTGTAATCCACTTTCTGTCTCCATGAATCTGCATATTCTGGTTATTTCATATAAGTGGATCACACGGTTTTTGTCCCTTTATGTCTGGCTTATTTCGTTCAGGATGATACCTTTAAGGTTTGTCCACATGTAACGTGTATCAGAACTTCATTCCTTTTTAACAGTGCATTAATATTCCATTATACATATCACCACATTTTGTTTATCCATACATCTGTTGATGGACGCTTAGGTTGTTTTCACCTTTTGTCTATTGTGAATAATCCTGCTATGGACATTGGTTACAGATTTCTGTTGTAGTCCTTGCTTTCAATTGTTGTGGGTATACATCTCAAAATGAAATTGTCAGGTCATGTGGTAATTCAAAATTTAACTCTCTCAGGAACTCAAAACCATTTTCCGCAGTGCTGCACCATTTTACTCCCACCAACAATGAAAGCATCTCCATATCCTTGCCAATACTTGCTGTTTTCTGCTTTAAAAAAAATAGTGATTCTATTAATTATAATAGTGTAAAGTGACATCCCATTGTGATTTTGATTTGCATTTCCTTGGGATGGGGGCTAGCAATTTTGAGGATCTTTTTATGTGCATATTGGTCATATGTGTCTTCTTAGGAGAAATATATATTCAAGTCTTTCGCTCACTTTTAAATGGAGTTGTCTTTGTTGTTGGATTGTAGGTGAACTTACATATTGTATGTATTAATATTAAACCCTTATGAAATACGTTATTTCCCCCATTCTATAAGCTGTCTTTTCACTTTCTTGATGATGACTCTGATGCATAATATTTTTGTAAATTTTGATAATGTCAAACTTATCTTTTTCTTTCGTTGCTCATGCTTTTGCTGTAAAGTTGAGGAACACAAGGTCTGGAATATATTCTTCTATAATTTCTTCTATGAGTTTTGTAGTTGTAGTTTTATATTTAGGCCTTTGATCTATTTTTAGTTAATTATTGCATCTGGTATGAGGGAGGGGTCTAGTTTCCTTCATTTGTATATGGATCTACAACTATCCCTGCACCATTTGTTGAAGAGAGTTTTTCCCCATTGAGCAGACTTGGCATCCTTCTCAAAAGTCAACTAACCATAGAAGTGGGGTTTGTTGATCAACTCTCATTTCAAATCGATCTTGTTCTATTTGTCTGTCATTGTTCCAGTACTACACTATTTTGATAACTGTCACTTTCTAATGTGTTTAAAATCAGGAAATGTAAGTCTTCAAACTTTGTTTTTCTTTTTCAAGGTAATTTTATCTATTCAGACTCCCTTGCCCTTTCACAGGAATCTGGAAATTGGTCTCTCCATTCCTGTGAAGAATGAGGTAGGAATCTGGATTGGGATTGCACTGAATCTGTAAATTGTTTTGGGTAATATTGACATCTTAACAATATTTAGTCTTCCACTCCATGAACACAGAAGCTTTCTCCATTCATTTAGGACTTTTAAAATTATTCTTTTTAATTTCTTTAAGCAATGTTTTGCAGTGTTCTGTTTACAAGTCCTTTACATCCTTGGTTAATTTCATTCCTAGAATTGTAAATGGAATTGTTTTCTTGATTTCCTTTTGAATTGTTCATTGCTGATGTGTAAACTCATGAATGAGTTTGTTAAGATTGTCTTGGGCCTTGACACATTGCTGAATTTATTATCTTTAGTATCTTCCTTGAAGATTTTTCAGGGTTTTCTGCATGTAGAATCATGTCATCTGCCAACAGGGAAAGGTTTTTTTACTTTCATTCCAATTTGGAAAACTAAATGTATTTTTTTTTTATCTCACCTACTTAACTCTGGCTAGAAAATCCAGAACAGTGCTGAAGAGTCTGATAAAAATGGATATCCTTATTTTGTTCCTAATCTTAGGGGGAAAGATTTTGGTAATTCACCAGTCAGCATGATGACATCTGTGGGTTTTTCAAATATGTTCCTTTTCATGTTGAGGAATGTTGAGGAAGATCCATCTATTCAAGTTTTCTGAGTGTAGCAGTTTGGCATTTTTTATGACTTCCAAAAATAGTGGATTATGTTTATAAACTGGTCTCTTCCTCTAGGCATATTAGATTGTATTGTATTCAGAGATTTCATGTTACCTGATTAAATTATGATTAAGGCTTTGATTGGGCCACATCAGTAGGAGGTTTAGAAAATGACTTGGCAGAAGAGAGAGATGGAGTTTTGATGCTGGGGCCCCAGGAAGTAAATACACAAAGAAGTAGAACACAGAGGAAGAGAGATGGCTCCATAGACACAGCAGAGGCCCCAGGAAGAGAGAGAGCCTGATAGAATATAGCTGACCTAGTAGTTAGAGCAAAGCACCTGAGCCCACAGAGAAATGGGCTTGGGAGAGAGACGAGACTTATCACAGCCTACAGCTAAGATTGGAAGAAGCTGGGAACACAGAGTCTTAGGAGGAAGAGGAAGGCTGAACCCTTACAGATGTCGGTAGCCATCTTGCTCGAACAGGTGGCAACAGAATTTGGTGAGGTAAGTAATTTGTGTTTTATGGCCTGATAGCTGTAAGATTCTACCCCAAATAAATATACTTCATAAAAGTCAACATATTTCTTGTATGTTGCATCAGCACCCCTTTGGCCGACTAATACAGTTTTCTTAACGAATGGATATTGGATTTTGCAAATTGGTATTGATGTGTCAATTGAGATTACCATGTGTTTTGTGTTTTTTTTTTTCTTTTTCTTTTTTCTTTTTTTGGCTTTCATTCTATTAATGTGGCTCATTATATAGATTGATTTTCATATATTGAACGATACTTGTATTACTTGGATAAATCCCTCTTAGGTGTATAATCCCATTGGATTCAGTTTGCTACTTCTTGTTTTTTGTTTGTTTTCTAGAATTTTGGCACCTATATTCATAATGGTATTTGGTATGCAATTTTCTTTTCTTATATCTCTATCTTTTTTTGTTTGTTTGTAGGATGATGCTTACCTCAGAGAATGAGTTAGAAAGTGTTCTGTCCTCTTCAGTGTTTTGGAAGTAGTTGAACACATTGGTATTAATTATCTTTGTAATATATGGTAAATTTCATTAGTGAAGTCTTCCTGTCCTCGTTTTTCTTTCTTGGGAGGCTTTGTTGTTGTTGTTGTTGTTACTTATTCAGTTATTTTACTTGTTACAGATTTGTTAAGGTCTCCAATTCTTGAGTCAGTTTAGGTAGTTTTTGTGTTTCTAGGTATTTTCCCATGTCATCTAAGTTATCTAATTTGTTGGCATACAACTGTTCATATCACATTATAATCCTTCTTATTTTTGTGGGGTTGGAATCAATGGTACCTCTTTCATTTCTGATTTTGTTTCTTTGCATCCTCTCTCTTTCTTTGCCAGTTAATTACATCTAGTTGGCTTAGAGTATTGTTCAAGTCTTCTATTTCTATATTGATCTTCTGCCTAGATGGTCTATCCATTTTTGAAAGTGGTATACTGAAGTCTCCTAGTATTAATGGAGAACCATCTATTTAACCCTTCAAATCTGTCTATATTTGCTTCATATATTCTGGCTTTCCATGATATGTGCATATACATTTATCATTGTTACATCTTCCTGATGAATTAACACTTTTATCAATATAGAGGATCCTACTTTGTCTCATACAACAGTTTTTTTTTCAGTCTGTTTTATCTAATATTAACATAGCCATCCCACTTCTTTTTTGCTTACTATTTGCATGGAATATTTTTTGTCATCATTTCACTTTCAGCCTACTGGTATCTCTGAATTCAAGGTGAGTCCCTTGCAGAAAGCATATAGTTAGGTCATGTTTTTTGTCCATTCTACCAACGTTTGCCTTTTTTCTAGAATGTTTAATCATTTAATTTTAAATAATTACTGATAAAGAAGGATTTTCTTCTGTATTTTCTATCTGTTTTCGTAAGTCTTATTCCTTTTCTGTCCCTCAATTCTTCCATTCCCTTATTTTTTTTCTGTGAGTATTTTAAGACATTTTATTTGTGTGTACCATAGGGATTAAATTTAACAACCTATATTTATAATATATTCATTTGATTTGATACCAAATGTCAATAACACAGAAACTGTTACTATACTCCTCTGTCCTCCTACCTTTATGTTGTTTCTTGTACATCATTAGACATCGTGTGTTCAAAACCATAGATATATCATTGCTTTTTTAATTTTTTTGCATTGTAGATCTTGTAAGGAGTAAAAAGTAACTTACAAACCAAAAATGCAAAAATAATGGTAATTATAATTACCCATGTAGTTGCCTTACCAGTAATCTTTTGTTTTGTCTTTATAAAATCTAATATCTAGTGTCTTTCCATTTAAAAAACCTGCCTTAGCATTGGCTTGTAGAAGAGTTCTAATGGTGACAGACTCCCTCAGCTTTGTTTATCTGGGGTTGTCTTAATCTCTCCCTCATTTTAAAAGAGAGTGTCATCACAAATAAAATACTTGTCAATTATTTCTTTCAGTCCTTTATCTATGTTGCCCTCCTGCTTTATTGCCCCTATAGTTCCTGATGAGATATTGGCACTGAATCTTATTGAAGGCCCCTTGTACCTGACATATTGTTTCTCTCTTGCAGCTTTCATGATATTTGCATTGTCTTTGGCTTTTGACAGTTTGATTATGTTTCTGTTTATGGATCTCTTTGCATTTATTCTGTTTGGATTTTGCTGAACTTTCTAATATTTATATTCATGTCTTTTCTTAAATTTGGGAAGTTTTCTGCCATTATTTCTTCAAATATTCCTTCTGTCCCTTTCTATCCTTCTTTCTCTGGGACTCCAATAACACATATTTTGATATGCTCTGTGTGCCCCACAAGTCCCATAGGTTCTATTCACTTTTATTTAATCTGTTTTCTTCTTAACCTTAGACTGAATTATTTCACTTATCCTATCTTCAAGTTTACTTATTCTCTCTTCTGCCAGTTCCAATGTTCTGTTGACCCCCTGTAGGTAATTTTTTAAAAATTTCAGTTGTGGTAATTTTCAGGTCCAGTATTTCTGTTTGGCTCCTTTTTAGAATTTCTTTTTCTTTATCAAAATTCTCATTTTGTTCATATATCATTTTCCTGATAGGATTTACTTCATTCTCAGTGTTTCTCTTTAGGTCTTTGAGAATATTTTTGACCATTTAGTTTAATGTCTTTGAATGGTGTGGCCAAAAAGTCTGGTCTTTATTGAGCTGCTTTGTTTTTTACCTTAATCTTTTGGTTGGGCCGTCATTTCTGGTTTCTTCATATGCCTTTTAATCTTTTGTTACACAATGTACATTTTATTTTATTTTTTAAGATGTTTTTCATAAAAGTATGACAATAAAAATAAAATTTTATTTAAGTGAGGATAAAATGAACTCTGAAGCCCACTGGCCATGAAAATGGGAGAAGTAGGATGAGAATGGAATTTGATTCAAAATATGCTATTATATATTCTCATATTGAAAAATGTAACCTTTATGGAAGAAGAGTAGGTTGGATCTCTACTGTCTCCTATTCTCTCCATCCCCACTATTCTTTTTTTCTCCTCCCAATATTTTTTATTGTCTATTATTTTTAATATTTTAATATATTAAATCAGTGATATAGCCCTAGAAATGTCTATCCTTAAGCTTTTATCCACCTAGTTATATGACTGGATAGGGGTTTCCTTGAGTACCAGGAGCTAACAAAAACAAAGAACATACAAACTAAAAATACTTTTCGCAGTTCCTGCAGGTTGACTCTGTGTTGGGTACTGAGCTCCTTTGGAGCTTACTCCTTTTCACAATGAACCTGAAGAACAGTCTGAACAGGGCCGTGTCTGGTCTTTTCTAAGTATGTCTTGTCCTGGGCATTTGTTCTTGGTCTTAGTGTTTTCCCTCTTTACAGGGATCTGATGACCCCTCTTTTCCCTATGAAATAGTCTTTTTTCCTACTCCTGCTCACTCTACTACATATCTTTAATTTTTAACATAAAATGTTTTATTTTGAAATAATTTCAAACTTATAGGAAAATTGCAGAAATATTACAGAAAGAATACACAGTTTACTGTATCTCTGAAAGCTGATAATCCTTTGTCTCAGACTTTTAGAATTTGATTGTTTCTTACACTGATTTAGCTGCTGGTGGGTTGTTCCTGCGTACAGGTCAGGTTCTGGGACAGTGAGCTTGAGACAGTGTCCTGGTTCAGTCCTTCCGGTTGACAGCAGTATACAGAAAGGGGCTCTCTCCAGGACCTGGAACAGAGACCCACACTGAGATTGTGGGCTGGCTTCACACTGTGCTGGGAAGCAGGTGAGGAAAGAACCAGCAACAGTTTTCCTGCAGTTTTTAAATCACCTTTTTCTAGATTTGGAACTTACCCAGTTACTGCAGCGCTTTGTTTTTGGAAACTCAAATAAAGATGGCTCTGTCAGTTTTTGCTGGTTATTTCAAGATTTTGTGTTTGGGAGGAAACCCTGGAACATCTCTCACCACCATCTTTTCATGTCATGCCTCTTAGCTACATCTTTTTAATGCCTTGTTTTCTTATTTGTTCCCAACTGTGGAGGGTTTATTGTCAGTTTTCATCTCTGAATGTCTGCTGCAAATGTTGAAATTTCCAACTCGTAACAGCGTGCTTCTTTTCCCATTGACTGTTACAGCATGAGTTTGCACATAAATTGTGAAGGAAAATGAAATATTTGGGGTTTCTAGCTTATTATATGAATTTACATAGTTCTGAAAAATGCAAGATATTTATTTTCTTTGTAATGCAGCTCTCTTTATGGTTTTGAAAGCTATATATTTTTTAGTTTTCTTTCATTAAGTGCTACATTGTTTACTTGAATCTAGTCTATATAATGTAAGTATTTGATTTTGCAGAAAACAAATTGTTCAGACAGTGGGTTTATGAGTCCACATTTGGGAAAACTACAGGGAAATTATTTAATAGACATTAAACTTACATTATCTGTACTTATTTAAAATATTAAGACAAATTCAATTCTCAATTCTCTGCTTTTACCCTTTCTGTATTCATATAAATACTCTATGACCAGATAATTGAATCATGGAAGGGGTTGTCCTCCAGAGAATATAATTCAATAGGGGCTCATAATTAGAAATATATTATTTTACTAACAAGTTGCAGTCACTTGAAAATCATTATTACTCTATTTTTAAGGTCAGTTCTTTGGTTTTAGGATATTTTTTAAAATGACAGACCATAAATTTTGTGATGCTACACTATCATCTCTTGGATGTTAAAACTTGAAAGAATTCTCTATTCTATCACAGCTCTTGCAAAATTTTGATGGCAAGTAATTAGGGAATAAAGATGCTAGAAATGGAATAAATAATGACTAATGGATATGTGATTTAGCCAACCACCAATTAATCATTTATGATCAACTGAATCCTATTAGATTTTTTGATCAAGGAACTAGACACAGGGGAGTGGATATTGGTCATATAAATGGAATTGAGGCAAGTTGGAGGGATAGTTATGAGAATCAAGAGATATTAGAAGTGGACATGAGGACAGGGCCACTCCCCAAACTTTTGGATTGTCCCAGCGTCCCTTCACCAATGTTGCCTGGTCTTTATGTTCTGTGCAATAAGTGAAAATAAGGTCAAAACTTCCTTGCCTAAAGGAGAAATGAGTTTATATGGCTACGGGTCTCTAAGAAAGAGTCTGGAGGCTGTCAGAAGGATTGCCCTTATGCACAACTGAGCAGAATCTAAGAGACAGATGAAGTAGATACAACCCCAGGTATTGGTTCCTTTGAGGGCTAAAGAGACCCACGGGCTCTATGGTCATGGCAGATGGGGTTCACTGCCATGTCAGATGGCCCTTCTTTGGAGCTGGTGTTTCTGCATGATGAAACTGGATTCAGATGGAATCTCTTTTCATTAGACTTTCATGCTACTTTACTGGAATTGTACTTGGTGTTGGGGTTTAAGATACATTTAGGGGATTTGAATCTCTGGACTGACAATATGATAGCCAGGCCCTGAGCCTCAACAGACTTCAGCTCCTACAATCTGATTTATTGGACTTACCTCACTCAGCTAAGATGGAGTTGAAGAAGGACAACCACCACACCATGGAGCCTAGAGTGCCTACAACTGAAAGCAGGAGGATTGCATCCAGTATCCATGTGCAATCTGAGCCTCCTCTTGACATAGAGATGCCACGGACATAACCAATCCAAGGTCCACAGAGAAAAGGTGGCATTGGAGTGGAGTGGGAAAAGTGGACATGGTGGCTGATATGGGTATGGGGAATGGCAGGAAGAGATGAGATGTGGAGGCACCTTTGGGACTTAGAGTTGCCCTGGATGGTGCTGCAGGGGCAATCACGGGACATTGTAAATCCTCCCAGGGCCCACTGGATGGAATGTGGGAGAGTATGGGCCATGATGTGGACCATTGACCATGAGGTGCAGAGATGCCCAGAGAGGTACTTACCAAATGCAATGGATGTATCATGATGATGGGAGTGAGTGTTACTGGGGGGGAGTGGTGGGGTGGGGGTGGTAGGGTTGAATGGGACCTCATATTGTTTTTTTAATGTAATAGTTTTACAAAATCAATTAAAAAAAAAAACCTTCCTTTCCTAGAGAACTCATCACAGTTTATCATGAAATCTTAAAATACTTCCTAAAGTAAGTGAAATTTGCAATAAAGGTTTTTATGGCACTTCTTTTTTTTATGGCACTTGTTTATTTTTCATTTTAAAATAGTCTGTTCTCCACAATGTTTCCATTCTCTTGAACTAAAGTGATAACTCTCTAACTGACCTTTCTGTCTCTGTCTTTTTTTAATCACAGTGTCGCACTCTTCATTGTTCCATAATGTCACTTTGATCATGTGATTAATAACCGTCTTAAAAATCCTTCAGTGCTGTGCCATTATGCAACCTCGTTTTCTTGGCACTCAGGACTCTTCATAATCCCAAAAGATATATCTCTGTCTATTTTCTTTTAATCCAGACTGATGTAGTCCCTCAAATGCTTTATAAGTTTTCACTTTCAAATAAATGCTTACCGCATTCTCCTTGCCTCCTGTATTTTCCTAATTATCTTTATTATACTTCTAGAACTGCTCAAGATGTTCCCTTCTCTAAGTCCTGAATATATCAATTCATGTTCATTTCTTTCTCTTCTACTTTTTGTTCCTTATGTCCTTTGAACCCCATTAAACTGTTAGCCCTTTGGGATCATAGGCAATGTTAGGATCCCCCAAGTTTGCCTCTTTCTTCTTTCTTTAATCTCCTCATTGAATTCAATAAATTTTGTTGGCTCATTTGTTTTCTTGAGATTTAATTATTAACTGATATACTAAATCTGGGGAAAATGCTTAAAGAGATCAGGGATGCAGCTGTGGTCATATCTTGCTTTTCACATTGAATTTTAAACACATTTATAATTAACCTCTTTAATGTGTGAATAATTTTTGAATTTTACGTATTTATCAACTGCCTTGTATTTTCTATAGGTGCACATGATGCATGTAGTCATTAAAAAGAAAGCATTTTCTAAGGCTATTGTTAGAACCCAACTACAAAAGGGCACAAGTTGTGCAGCCACTAGACCCGAGAACACACCTGGCATTTAGTCAGGCATACACTTCATTGGGACTTACGGACAGGAGAGAATCTCTGATGGCAGTTCAGAGAATGAAGAGAGCACTCCCCAAAGAGAGAGGAAAATGAAGGGTGATACCAGGGATTTCAGAACGAGGACATTCCATAGGGCATGAGAACAGAGATCTTGGTAAGGTCACGTGAAGTGCACATATGGGGTGCAGACATTTAGCAAAATCATGAGCAGACAATGAGGAAAAACAAGAGTAGGCAATGAGAAAAGACAACAAGAAAAGATAACCAGCAGACAATGAGCAAAAACAACAAGGAGACAATGAGCAAAAGCAAAGAACTGGCAGCAGATGTGCTTCAAGTCGTTGAGCGCCCACCTCCCACATGAAGATCCTGAGTTCAGTTTCCGGTACCTCCTAAAGAAAAAGCAAACAGATCACAGGCAGACAATGAGCAAAACCACAAAAAAACAAAAGTTAAACAAAAAAATTAGCAGATGAGCTAAAGGAATGAGCAACAATAACAGCACATAAACAACAAGCAAAAACAGCAAGCAAACAGATGACAGAGCCATCTTGGGGTGGGGGTAAAGTATGAATCAGGCAACAGAATGACTTAAGTAAATTAATCCACATTTTTCATGCAACAGAAATTTTAAAAAATATTCCTGTATTTCATTATTGCACCATCAATTTCTTAATTTTATTAGCAAAGAATAATTGTATATGGTTGGATTATTTACCTTTGTTATGAAATGTGGTTAAGAGTTAATAACTTGCAAATTTTAAGTAATATCAAAATCCTCTATGTCACTTTATTTCACATTTTGTTTCAATGTGAATATGATTGCTTTGCATAGATTTCTGACATTATATTTTAAATGTTGTGAATATATATATTAGTCCAGCATGTTTCCTCAAATTTCTGGAACAATAAATATCAAAAAGATCTGATTGTAATGATCAAATAGCTATATCTAAAAATTTAGGATTATATCTTGAGCATAAAATAAAACATTATAGAACAAGTCAAGAAATGTTTATGTAAGGAACTGGATAATAAGTATTGTAACATCTATAAACTATATGTAAACAGTTAGGGATGGAACGATTTTTCTCACAGTATGTAGTTTGTTGACTCCAACTATAAAACCTTGAAACAAGACACATTTATGAGAATTATGGTTATTTTTTACTAAATATTTCAATAAAACTGCTTGAAATAGACCGTTTCCCTGTTGATTTGGCCTGCGGGTTTTAAGGATTTTAATTAAATCTGAATATCTGGTACTTGCTGTATAAATTAAAAATCCAGAAACCATGTGAATAGAAACTATTTGTAATGCATCATATATGTACAAATATTCACTTATATTAAATGTCTACATTTAAAGTCATTATTCATCTTAATATAGCTGATATACAAATTAAGCAACCTAAGAAGCCTTTAAAATATTATTGTCATTGTTATCTCATTTAAAATAAAATGGGTCTTTACTCAGAAATGCTATAAAATACAATGAATTCATTTCTGTGTAATTGAGACTAAGTTCAATTGCAATATTTGATATTTAAATTCTAATTAAATGTAATTGTCTAAATTTCTTGAGCCACATGTATGTCTAATAAATTTGCATGTACATAAAAGTTGTTTGCATTGGTGATAAATAGCTCCATGGGAAAAAAAAGGCACAACTGTATCCTTAATAAGGACTGTGGGAGAGTGTGGGCTATAATGTGGACCATTGACCATGAGGTGCAGTGGTGCTCAGAGATGTATCTCCAAATGCAGTGAATGTCTCATGATGATTGAGGAGGTTGTTGTTATGGGGGGAGGAGTGGGGTGGGGGTGGTGGGGGGTATATGGGGACCTCATATTTTTTAATGTAATATTTAAAAAATAAAGAAAAAAATAATTCCCATTCACAAAAATAATCGTAAAATTCAAATCAACCATATACACACAACTCAGGACCCTATGTAAAGCCAGATGTTTCATTTTTCAGTGCAAGAGAGGAATAATTTGAATAACGAGTCTTGTGCACTCTTAACCTGTTAATTGTTATTTCATAAATAGATACATTTCATCAAAAGCAACTCCTTTCATAGCATTAGTTCTTTATTAAAGGAAAATATGAAAAAAAAAACATTATTTAACAGCCAAAATATCCTTAAAGTAATGACTGACATAATTTTTTGTCAAAGTTCGTCATCCTTTCATCTATTTTTATTAACAAATCAAGTACATCTTGGCTTCTTCTGGACAGCAAGGTAGCTGCAGGATGTGTATTAATGAGCAAAGATGAACAGTTTTTGTCTCAATGGATTTGTAGTCCTGTCAAGCCAGATAAGTAAGTTAATGGTCCAGGACAATTTTACTCTTGCTTTGACACATAGGATTATATTGTGTGCTACTGGGATGAGTAAGAGACTGACATTTATAAGATCTGGGTCTTATAAACACATTATGTCATTTTCTGGTTATAGGAACTTGGATAAATTACTTAAACCTCTCTGAGACTTGATATTGTTATCTATAAATGAGAATATTGGAAAAGATCAGTGCTTCTCAAATGTTCTGTAGAACACCAGCTCCCTATATTACTAATGGGTGGTACAAGGACTGAATTTGCTCTGTGATCAATTAAATATTTGAATTTCAGAGTTAAATAAAGTTGAAGAAGGTGAATCCCTGCTGGATTTCTCTGTGTTTTTAGTACACTAACATACATTATGAAACACCAAAAGGGGGATAAAATATTCAATTCCTCCCAAGTTATCTTATCTGTGTTAACACTGGACACACAATCTCCTATGATTTCAAGAGCCCAAGCAATGTAATAACAATAATCTATAATAATAATAAAAATAATAAAACTGAGTCTTTAATGAAATTAAGGAATAGAAATAACATTTATTCATAATAGTGTTTATTATGTGGGCTGAAACTGTTCAACAGTTTATAGATAAAAGAAAACATTTTTAGCTCCATATACACTCTAGACTTCTTAGGTATTAAAGGAGGGCAAAAAAACTGTTTGCTTTGATTTTCTTGGATGTTATTTTATTAATGGACTTTTCTCAATCAATAACGTTTGTGGTTATGAAAGTTTATAATAAACTCACTAAAAAACAATGAGGTACAAAACTCTGTATCCAGAGTAACACATTTATATTATTTTCTGTATAATCAAGCTTAGATGGGTCTCCCTAAGTGAAGCTGTGATTTCTTACTCCACCTGTGTCTGGATTTACAGAGACAGTTGAAAATAATTCTGTCTTAGGTTGTGCACATAAAGAAATGCGCATAAAAAAAGATGAGTTTTTGCAAAATATGAGTTTTTCCAAAAGATTTGTTGTTCGATTGTTTTCACTAAACTGTGTGAGCAAGATTTCTTCTTAATAAAGATAAAGGATAGTCTTCCCAATTTTCTATAGTGTGTATGATTATCTACCTATATGTTGCATGTTCAAGTACTCACATACATATTCTTTGACTTCTTTCCCTAACAAATAATCCAACTCAGTTGATCTCTCCATTTGGATTGCTTTCCTCTCTCTTTGGTTACTTCATTCATTGCAACTTTGAGATTTTAGTTAGAATAGCATTTTTTTTTAAGTTTCTAATGGTAAAATTCACCATCTCAATCAATATGAAGACAATGCCAAGTAAAAGAAAGTAGTCTAAATGTATTTCAACTCATTTTACCTACAAAATCCTATTTTTCCTTTCTAAACATTTGATAAAAATTGCAAGTTTATCATAAGTTTCAGAGTAATTTTCATTTATAAGTTTTAAACAAACTATATTTTGAAATTTGTATAATGGTTTTGGATTAATGCCTACAATAAATTCCAGAGACATGATGGACTTATTATTTTTGTCTATTTCATAACTTTTACATTTTATGGTCCATAGTGGGTGAAGTCATTAAACTGTATTTCTGTTCAAATTAGGGAACTTGTCTTTTTATGGCTTTGTTTTGTTTTCTTTGCTTTTCCAGATTAGAGTGTCAGGATTTTAAACATCTATTGTGAGATATTAAACTTAATCCTAATTATATGTCAGCATATTTTAAATGTCCAAATTTTAATATTTGAAATGATCAAATAAATATATCTGTTGATACTATTAAATAAAACACCATGGTTCATAAAACTTTTTTTCTGTTTTATTGCTTTTTTATAGCAGTGGTAAGGTCTAAACCTTATAAAAATGAAGTGGGCTCAGTGGTTAAGCACCTGCTTTGTATGCACGAGGTCCCAGGTTCCATCGTGGTAGCTACTAAAAAAATTAATTAATAGTAATATCAACTTTTAGAGCTGTTGTGAGAATTGATCTATTTATTTCTGCATATTATGTAGCATATCATTAACAAATACTTTCTAGTAAAGACATGTGACCAAAATATAAACATTAATTTAATTTTTACTGAGAGCCTCTATGTACGAGGAACAGGTACATTTTGAGAAATTGTCTTTAAACTTAAGCAGATTCATAGTCAAGAGGGAGCAAAAGTCCCTTAAGCAACTAAAGTAAAATATTTGTATTACGTGCTGTAATTAGAAGCAAAATTCAGTTCTGAAGACTTGCTTTCACTTAGCATGGTAGAGTTGTTTGAATTACATGTTTTTGGGAGACAAGGATGCCCTCGCGGGACTGACGCTGTTGTTCATTTAAAAGCCACGTGTGGAGGAACGTTGCCCAGCTGGGGCCGTGATCCTGAGTGATTTCCAGGCAGCTTCCCCAACACCCTAGACTGCCCTAGGAAGATCTCACTGCCTATTGGCTAGGGTAAGTGAACACAGTTCCCATTCTTAAAGTTCACCTTCTCATTTCTTCTGTCTTGAACAGAATTAAGCTGAATAATAATTATGCCTACTTCTGTTAACACAACTGTGCCTTTAATTGAAAGTGGCTTACAAATTGAAGCTCTGGGGAATCACTTTTAAAACTAAAAGTTATTTGAAAAATCATGTTAGCTGTGCAGCTCTTTTCAAGACAAATTAAATGAGCTGAATTATGATAAACTGGGCAGGTGAGGTGTAAAATGCAACATCTCTAATTCATTTATCTATCTCTGTATTTATAATACCTCCTTTTCAAATTTATCACCAGAGTTCAATAATGGGTATTGTTTCTTTTGGAAATTTTTCAGACTTTTAAAATTCTAACATATTTTATGTTGAATATGACACACAATTTGAAAACATTATTCCTTCAGAAATATTTTATGAACTTTCAGGTTATCCACCTTAGTTAATACTTTTAATTGCCATGTACACTAAAACTCTGTTTTGACCAGTGTTCAGAGATGCATGGTCTTTGTGAAATTAGGATTCCCTCTCATTCCCTTCCTTATGAGAAAATGGTTTCTATTGCATCATAATGCATATGCATTAATTCACTATAATGACTGATAAAATCTATTAATCAAGGTTTTTCCCACATGAGATTTTCTCACGAGAACACACTCTAATAGATGTACCAATATGAGTGCTCACAAATATACTGATGTATAGTAATAGTGAACCGATGCATTAAATAGATGTTAGTTGAATGAGGACTGAATATAAGTGTGACTGCATCACTGCTCCAGAAGATGATTTTATTTTTCTATTAAGATTTCACAGGTTTGGCTTTAAGGATGTCCGCCTAGAATGGCAGTAGTAATATGATTATGGCATGGGACAGCCAGGACAGACTTGTTCAGCAGAGTGGAGTCAAGAGGAATAATCAGGCATGAAGCTGCTGGCGAGGGTATGGAAAGGTGTGCGCATGTTGAAATGCTGTGCAACACCAGAGAGAGAGGAGGAACCTGGAAGAGCCTCCTCAGGGGGAGCAAACAGCTGTGGGCGTTCATGTCTATTGAGTCCTTGAAGATTCACCCAGAAGGCATTGCGATAAGGAAAGAAGACCCTCTTCACATGCAAAAAAGATTACAGGAGCTCTCTATTTCTCCCAGGCTTTTTAGTTTAGTTTTATTTGATTTTTAAAATAATAAACATTCTGAACATGGAAACAATGATTCTTCTCTGAGCTTAATAAAACAGAGGGCCCTGAATCTACTAAACCAACATTGTCTCAGTTATTCTCAAAAGCCGCGTGGAGTTTTCTTAGGATTGAGGTCTGAAGGTAAGGACTTGGTTAGTCCTTTTCTTTAGAGTCAGGTGTTAAGTTTGCATCAGAGACACATGGAACCCAAGAGCTTTTCAACAGCAGATCCACAGAGGCTCTCTACATTGTTTTACATATTCTCATTACAGAAAAGAGCAACGAATGAAAAATCTACCGCAAATTGCAGCTCCATCATTTTGGAGCTGTGACCGTACAAAAATGGATGAATCTCCATGATCCTTCATTTCTTCAACTTTCAAACTGCTGTAGGGCATGTGGCTCAAGCAATTGGGCACCCGTGTCCCACATGACAGGTCCTGGATTCAATTTTCAGTGCCTCCTAAAGGAGACGAGCAGACAATGAACAGACAGATGAAGGAGCAAAGGGGAACATTAAAAAGTTAATAAAGAAAGAAAAGTAATACAAAAATTTTAAAGAGCTCAAATAACGTCATAGGATTTTGGTGAGGATTGACGGAAATAACTCAGGCAAGAAGTTAAGCACAGGGCTTGCCATATGTTAAACAGTAAAAATGTTAGCTTTTTTAGTATTTCAAATATTTCTCACTTTCCCTTCAAAACTCATTAGAAATGTTTTATTTTTGAATGGTATAAATATTTCCTTTATTTTCTCTCACCCCAAATTTATCATCGTAAAATTTCTGAGAACGATGATTTGATTGGTATAAATCCTTATTCTCTTCATTCATAAATTAATATGCAAGAGAATAATTAAGGGAAATAAAATCATTTGAACCAAATTGTCTTAATTCATGATCAAGATCTTTGAAACTAAGCAAAATATTTATTTGAAGTAAGGCCTAAAAACAACACCACCAAAAAATTATGAAATATCATGAAACAAAATGTCTTAAAATATTCAATATTACATAGTATTGTGGTTTAAAAAGCATCCAGCAGAAAAGACAAAATAAACTTAAATGCATACAAAACTGCATGACCATCCTTAGCTTTTTATAATAGATGAATTTATGCTCCAGAACAATTTCCTACAGATAAAATTTAAGTAATAGACTAGATTTCTCTGCTATGAATTGATAATATATAAATACACTTCAAAACATGAAGTTACAAAATTAGTGAAGGGTAAGGAACAATGGTGGTTGGTCTCTTGACAGAGTGGATATTTGGAATATCACTAGTCCTGTTAGATTTACTTTGTAAGGGTTTAACTAATTTTTTTATATTTTGAAGATGCAGAAAGAATTTTACTACTTAGTTTTCAAACCTCCATCACTTTTTATAATTGAACACACTTTCTGTTTCAGATTCATTTCTAGTCTTCTTTTACTCTACATCATCACCTCATAGCTTTAATTCTCTTCATATATGATTCTTAAAACAGCATCCCTCCATGCTGTGTAGCAATGCTCCAAAATGTACTCATCAAAAGCAAAGAACGCACCACTCTAATGAAAGAGGTTGTCGATGTGGGAGGAGTGGGGGGTGGGGTGGGGAGTGGAGTATATGGGGACCTCTTATATTTTTTATTGTAACATTTTGTGTGATTTATGTGTCTTTAAAAAGAAAGATAAAAAAAATAGCATCCCATGTCTTGTTCTCAAATGCCAAATCATGTTTCCATGTGCACATGAAATATTTTCACCTGGGTCACCTCAGATTCAATAGGTGTAAAATCAAAATAATCACTTTCTTCTTCCCCTTTCATCAGCTTATTCCAAACTAGATTCTCTTATTTCATTATGTCATTATACCCGTAACACTACCATTAACATAGGTGCTCTCGTTTCCTTAGTTTTAGTAGGAGGTGCTTCCCAGAATCTCCCAAATAATAAACAAACCTCAAATCTCTTTCCTAGAAATTTTAAGAAAGTACATTTGAGTTGAAGTTCAGGGATCTGTATTTTTCAGTCAAGAGCTCCAAAATCTTCTTTTTAAAACACAACTGGGAAACATAGCAAAGGTGTCCACTGTCTCTTTTCATTATTATTGCCCCTCTTCTTTAATCTCCCATATTGCTCCCTTTCAGTTCCCCAACCTGAGGATAGTGCTGAAAGATTTTTTGTAAATACAGCTGAGAAAAGGTCCCTGGTTTTATAGTGAGACAAGGAGGAGGGTAGAGCGGGTAGGCAATTATTCCTGCTGATATCACAGTAAATGTCTACCTGCAAAATGTTTGCTGCCAGGATGATCTTGGCAATCATATGGAAGATGAAAGTAAAAAGATATTTTCTTGTTAATGTTGTGAAAAGACATATGGAATAAGTAGTTTACAGTAATAATGTAGAGCAAACTAACTTTTCTTGACAGGTATATAAACTTGCACACTTATTACAATTCATCTCCTTTTGTCACTTATTACAATTCATTTCCTGCATTGGGAATTGTAGGGGAAGAGTGATCTACCACTCCTCTCCCTTTGCTCTCTCTCGGAATATAATTAAAAAGTAAAATGCTGGGTATATTTTTCTACATGCCCGCTATTATTAACACATGTGTCAGTATTGTACATTTGTTATAGTTGATAAGAGAACACTCTCAGATTTGTACTGTTAACCACAGTCCATCTTCCAGCACATGGTTCACAGTGTTATATAGTCCCATGCCTTATACATTCCATCCAAAGTGTGCACTCAGTGACTCTCACTGTCATCACACAGTTGTAGAGTCATCAACCCAGAAAATCTTTAAATGTTTTCCTCTGTCCAAAACATTAGTTCTATGCCCCTATTATTGGCCCTTGATACTTGATACAGTATCTTCTTTGACATTGATTCAAGAATAGTACAATATTGCGGTTAATTACAGTCCATAAGTTATATTAATTATATTAGTTGTAGTTTTCCCATGTATCACTATATTCTTATTGCCTTGTGTTAGTGACATACGTTTGTTCTAGTTCACAGGAGAACATTCTTATATTTGTGTGGTTAACCATTATGGACCATAGTTAGTGATAATAGTCTGATGATGTTCTTTTATAATCTGTAACAAATGTTCCACAGCAATGTAAGGTGTTGGTGACATACAGGACTTCTGCATATTATAAATGATTGTTTTGTAAGCTCACAACTACTGTAGTGAATAAATTAATAAAATTTAAAAATAAAATGTTTCCTTGCAGTATCACCATAAATATTCATACAGAAATTCTGGGAATATTACTTACTTAGGATCTAAAGAGAATGTTAGATTTATTGAGATTTATTGGCACATTTTGTAACAAGGGAAATAGAACAAGCTTAGTTCAGTGATAAATACTACTGTGTACAGGAATGTTTGGAGGAGGTGGAGTTGTTGAAATGTAGACTCCTCTTCCCAGGCCCTAGATTTTCTGATTCATTTCCTATGGCTGAATGAAATAAAGTATTCTGCATTTTCACCAAACATTTTTTGATAATTTGGAGGCTAGAATCAGTATTCTGTGCACTTATAGAAGTGTGCTTTTAATGTTAGAAAGATAAGAAATGCACAAAGATTTTCATAAGAGACACATAAATATTATGTATGGTGGCGAAATTGGCTTGGTGAAAAGAAATGTGAAAATCATAAGATTTTAGCAGCTTGTAAGTGGAGCTAGTATATTATTTAGTAAGAGAGAATGACCAAAATGTTCCTATTTTTCTTGTTTAGAGCATTTAAAAAAATAAGTTTTATATTAAAAAATTAGCTACCTCATTTCTTAAAATACTTTCTGTAGTATCTGAATGTACAGCCCTGTTTCCTTCACTGGCAGTATTAATTTTTTATTGCCCATCACATTTATGATTTTTGAATTGATAAGCATGAATGACTCTTGCTCCTCCAACTACTCTGAATAACGCCATTAATCTAGAATATGAGACATTATTGCCTATTCTCGAGCCTTTCATTCATAGAGGATTTTAACAGAGCATTTTTTTCAATTAGAGATGTTGTGGGTTTACAGAAAAATTATGCATTCCCTACAGAGTTCCCATATACCACCCTATTATTAGCACTTTGCATTAGTGTGGTACATTTGCTACAATTCATTTAAGCAAAAAAGAACATTTGTGTAAATGTACTATTAACTATAGTCCAACATTTATGATATGCTTCTCTGTGTTGTGTAGTTCTGTTTTGTTTTGTTCTTAAACTTTTATTCTAATAACATATATACCACAGTGCTTCAAATCTTTCCATTTGCCTGGATATACATCAGACTGTCCAATAGATTATCCAATTCATTAGTTAAAAGTTATCCGTTTAGTCAGATTTGATTAATCATACCTCTTTTCTATTTCTAAGAATCAGCCAGTTGTTTAATATGAATGGGCAAAAATGATTTGTTGCTTTGGTATCAAGGGAAAACCACTTTTCTCTCTTCTCTCTTCACTCTAGTGACAACTATCCTACACACTGTGTCAGTGAAAGAATGGCAGCCTGTGTCTTGCAATGATGAAAGGCAGTTCTGGCAGAAAATATTTGATGCATGGGCAGTGTATGTGATGGTCGCTCATGTTTTGGGGCTCTGTGTTAGATGATTAGAATCTTAGCTCTATCAATTACTGGCTACTCAGATTACAAAAATATTTTTTAAACCCTGTTATTTTAATCTTATAAATAGCTATAATAAAATATCAATCTAATAGAACTCTTTGGAGGATTAAGTAAATACAAATGCTTGACACAGGATAGGCAAGTTTTAATTGTTTGGCTTTTAGTAGTTAAGTCAAATTCTCTGATAACATGTGGTAGTTTTCTTTCCTTTACACAAACTGGGGCTGCTGTTCTGTGTTGCTTTGCATGCGCTCATTTAACTCAGAATTTCTGTCTGTTATCTTGAAAGAGTACAATAAATAGAATGCTAAGTATTCTGTGCTTTACATTTATAATTAAATAATCAGTGCACTAAAATTGCATATCATGCTGTCCAAAATCACCATGGTTTTTGACAATCAAGAAAGGCAGGGCTTTTACAGAAGATTCTGTAGAAACACTTTTCAGTGAATTCTGAAACTATTAAATATTCTGGCTTGTATTTTTACCTGAAGAAGATGTGTAATAGAGCGATTATTAGTCATATGTTCTATCAATTATTATGAAGGTTTAACTTTGAATCATTGTCACATAGCTATTCAATTTTGGTCCACGCACAGATGGAAAAAACCCTTGTGCAGGTAACTCTTTAGGGGCACTTAATTTTCAATATGTAAGTAGAATTGGATGAAAATGTGTTGTGTAAATTCCACCCAAAGGCACGCATTCAGATTGGTTTCTCTGCTGGAATAACATTAAAAAATATTCAGTGAGATAATAAAAGAATACTGAGGTTATTCTTATTTCAATCCCTTCATTTTGACATTATGCTGTCAAATCGAAATAAAAAGCTGAAAATTAAATAGCTAAATAAATCTATCTTAAAGCAGATCAGAGCTGAGCTTTGTTCTATTTCCTAATATGTATTAGGTGGTTTGATATATGGATGGATATTTTACCCTGCTTAAAATGCTAATTCTGTTCATAGTACTGTAATTGTCATAACTGTAATTCCATTTCCACTTCAAGGTTAATTCTCAGTCAGTAAATAACTATTTCCACTATTTCTTATACTTCTAAGATACTGGCCATCTTCAATATTTTTTACCCTTTGATCTGCTTGCTGTCTTCCATTTCTTTCTTTTTTATGTTATCCATGAATTCCAAAATCCTTCATGATAAATACTTCTTAAACCTGCAAATCCACCTTTAAAATTAGGCTATTCAAGCCATTTCTCTCCTATTTGATTTTCCACCCAAATGGAGAATAAAATATTTCTAAATGGCCCAATCTTGTCCTAGTTTTACATCCTATTTGATACTTTTGGGTCTACATAGCAATGCCAGTACTTCAAAAGTTTGTTTCAGATTATTTTTGTGTCAGCTTTCACACTCCATCTGACTGGGATAGAGGAGACTGGGTATTTATGGAACTCTCTAGGCATCATGGGCTGGCATCCCTAGAGTAGTCACAAGAAAAACAGTGTCTAGTACAGCCTTTTTACTAGGGTCAAACATTTTTTGCCTTATTTCTGGGGCATGCTATAAAGGAAACTCTTCTTAATTTGGCAATGGGTGTGGCAACAAGTCAGAAACTGGTGTGTAGGCTACCCTGGGCCACCAACCCCTAAGGGCAGTGTGGAGGCTGCTATTTCACTGCTATTACTCACTTGTCTTTTTCTTTCTTTTTCCTGCTTCCAGTGTTTCTCTTTTTTTGCAAATATATTTGCTAATCTTTACAGAAAAAGTATTTGCTCATTGAAGGCTGTTAAGCAAATATCAATAATTGACATTTTCAAATATTTACAGAAATGTTTTAAAATTAATTTTAGAGTAATTCTAATACTAAAAGGAAAATTGTGTATTGCATATGATATTAGAGTACCAGGACATGCATAGACGGGGATATTCCTCATCTGATGATGATGTATTACTAATAAGTAGAGCTGGACAATGTGATATGCACCCCATTACCCATTCTAAAATAATTTTTTATTGATCTGATAAAGAATACTTTCTTCTGCTTTTTGCTTCCTTTGCCTCTCCTTGAAACATTCCACATTTCTACTTCCTTTTATTTATTCTCCTCCAAACTAGATTGAACAAATTTAATACAAACTTATTTTATCTGAGAAGGATTAGAATATTTTTAACATCCTAAAATTCCTAGCTCTTGTCTATCATGTTTGGATGCTAGACAAGAAATTCTGACTGCTTTGTAAGTCAGAGTTGGGTTTAAATTCTCTTTCTCTTCCAGTATTGCTTTGGACACAATACCTAATATTTTTGAACACCAGCTTACTTACCTGTTACATTCTAATAATAATATCGATTGCCTTGCTGGACAATTGTGAGGAAAAAATTAGTTAATAAATCTATCCTCAGTGATGATACTTGACAGCTAAGTTTCCAAGTTTACATAACAAAATACTACAAATTGGATGGCTGAAAACAAAAGAGATACATTGTCTTATAGTTCTGGAGGCTGAAAGGCTCAATTAAGGTGTTGGAATGTCCATGCTCCCTGTAGAGAAGTCTGTAGAGAAGAATAAGTTGCATGCCTCTCTTCTGGCTGCCGTTTGTGGCAGGTAATCTCTGGCATTCCTTGGTTTGTGGTTTAAGTCAACCTCTGCCTGCAGCATCTGAGTCTATGTCAACTTTCTTATTAGGAAGCCTACAGCCATACTGGATTAAGGGTTCACCATAATCCAGAACGACCTCATTCTAATTTGCCTAATTCCATCTGTAACAACCTTTTTTTCCATTAAATTCACATTCTGAGGTGCTGGGGATTAGGACTTCAACATATATTTTTGGAGGATGCAATTCCACCCATAACTTTAGCCTTACTATATGTCCAATTAGTAAAGTCCATTACATGTATACTACTAATAAAGGGGTTAATAGTCAGGTGGATTGGGGGAAAAATACAAAAATATAAGAAGCACACTGTAGTCAATAGTAGTATTTTGATGATGCTATTTCATAGTTTGTAACAAATGTTTTACAACAATACAAGGTGTTACAGGTGGGGTGATGTATGGGAGCCCTGTACGAGATGCATGTTTGTTTTGTAAGTTCACAACATTTACGATACACTTATTGTTTATGTATGTTCATGTACGAAGGATATGATTCAATAAATTAAAAAAAAAAACAGAAAGGGCCGTTATTTACTATATTAGTCCTCGCAAAGATTTCTTCATAAATTATGAAATTGTTCTTCTTGGATGATTTTAAATTTTATTGAAAATTTTTAGTTTTTTCTGTGTACTTGAGCTTTTTTTAAACTTCCTTTTTCACCAAAATCTATTTTTTGTTAACTGTGTTTTCCTTCAATACCCATGTAAATTTTTATCCCTGAAAGATTCTCTGAATTTACCTTTATGTAGGGTAACCAAAATAAGTATTATCCATAGCATTCCCAACCTGGGAAATAAGTATCAAACGTATTAGGTGAAAAGTAAAAATAAAGCCACTGTCACCCATTAAAAAAAAAAAAAAAAAGAAACAGAAAAAGAAAAAAGCAGTAGAAGATCAGTGCAAAGTAGAGCTTTCTCATATGTTGGGAGAATATTATTTTAGCTCTGGAAGTTTTAGTTCACAGTTTCCTAACCAACTTGATTGCATGGATTTGTGTAAAGCATAATGACTTTTCAAATCAAACTATTGAAATGTATTCAAACATTTCAGTCACAGTAATCACATAAATTTTCAAATATGACACAATCCCAGAGTAAATAACTCTAAATTATTTTTATTTTAATTTTCTTCTAAATTATCAACTATAGTATATCTACTACACAGATTAATATGATACCAGTGATACCAGTCATTTAGACTGGCTTTCGGTATGGTGAATTATGCCAGGCTGTTAGACTGAATCATGTGAATTATGGTACCTTTTTTTCAGATTGGATTTCTTATAAACATCAATAATTTTTTGGCAAAAAATACAGTTGAAAATAATCACTTGCTAAACTAATAAATCTCTTGGACAATGCTTTGATCATTCAATTGGTTTAAAAGCCATTTAAAGTTTCTTACAGTTTTTAGACCTATAAGAGCTTCTACCTTGATAAAGCTGTTGATTAACTTATGAATGCAAAGACATACAATTATTATAAACATGTGTATATGTTTATAATAATTATAAAGCAAAATAATTGGCCTATATATCAGTCACTATTCTAAGAATTATACCCATATATTTCTATGATGCAGGTTCTATGATTATTCATATTTCACAAAAAGCTGACTTGGATGTTAATTGTAATAAAGATCATGCAACCAATAGTGGCAGTGTTAAAATTGAAGCAAGATCTGTTGTAATCCGAACTAAGTGCCCTAAGTCCTTACACTCTTCTGTTTCATAGAGAACTGTTATTTTGGGGAACTAATAATATTTTAATTCTTTTTTCTAACATTTATTTTGTAAGTTTCAATATTAATTTTCATTAATTTTGCATATTTTTTCATAGATACCTGTGGTCAATTTCTCAGTTTTTCTACTGAAGCTAATCATGATTACCTTGAAATTCAAAATGGCCCTTATCACTGCAGCTCTGTGACTTGGCAGTTCAGTGGTACAGATCTACCCTCAGTGTTGCTGAGTACAACGCATGAAACCCTCTTCCACTTTTACAGTGATCATTCACTAAGCCAGTAAGATTGTAGAGTGGCTTATCAAGGTAAGGAATCCAAAGTGCAAATGTGCCTTTGATGTTTATATTGCAGGTCACTCATTGGTTAATAAAGTGTAGAACGGAAATAATTTTTAATGAAAAGTTTTCTGATCAGTAGAGGAGCTGTTGCTGTAGACTCTGCAGGCATAGCTGGCTGCAGTTATTCTCACAGCTCCATCCACACTCCTCCTTTTTATACTCTCTCCTAAGGTCGTTGTCACTAAACTTTCAGACAGTAGTTTCCACTGTGTCTCCTCTTAACCAATTGTACTTTTTTGATGTTCCTTCCTGACTACCGTAGAAAGAGTCAATTCATGGTGAAATTGGTCTGGCAGTGGCAGGGTTGCTCAGCTCAAATTAATGGCTACAAGTACTATAAAGTCATGTTCAAATTATATGAGGAAAAAAAATCTCGGTAAATGAACTGTATCCCTTTTAATCAATCTAAATATGAAATCATTAAGGAAGTTTGAATCAACATTACCAAAGAATTTTTGATGTGTGAAAATGTTGAAAAATTTCATTTCATATGAAATAATTTAGCTGCCCTTTTCTTGAATATTGAATCAAATGAAGTAGAAAATGACAAATCTAGTGACCTTTTTTAAAACTTGGTTAAAGCGCTTGCTTTCCTTTATTTTCTAGACTGACCTTGGAAACAGAGTTTTAATATTTTAATACTGAAAGAGAGTACTAATTTATGTTAAGCTCTTAGATACTGTTACTGAAATTGTTACATAAATACATGCATACTCCTTCTTTCTCAGCAAACACTATCACTTCTTATTTGAAAGGCATACAAGGACACACTCACACACAAACAGATAAAGGGCATTATAGAAGTGGTTTCCCACAACAAATCCATGAATCTTCCTGCATGTGCACCTATTTTCTGTTCTTTCTCTCTCATTTAAATGGGCATGTTTCCCCTACCAAAGTCTAATCCATTCCATGCTCTAGGCTCTAGACTCCATTCCTATCTACTGATTCAGAAAAATTAAGCTAGGGGTTAACTTCCTTCCAATGCATTTTCAACTGTCAGTTCTCTACTAGATCTTTCCCAATAGCATTCAAAATATACTCAAAAAGTTCTCAGACACCTGTATACACACACTCTCTCACATGCACATGTGCATATGTATATATATATCTTATACATATTAAAGCATCTTTGACCCCTTATCTTCCTCCAGTGTCTGTGCTCTAAGAAAAAAATTCAGAAGAATTATCCTCATTAGTTTTCTCAATTTCCACACTTCTTTCTGTTTTATTCATTTTGATCTGGCTTTAGCACTCTTCTACTGACAAGTTCTTCCATTTTTTTTTTCAATTGGATGAATAAATCCACTTGGTATTCTTCTTTTCTCATATTTCTTGGAAGTTTTCAGTACCATTAACCATTTCTTCTGAGTTAATATCCTTTTCCCGTTTCTTTCAATGAGAACATAATTTCTTGTTTTTTCTGCTATCACATTGGTTATTCTCTTATTTTCTGTGCTTTCTTGTCTTCTGACAACTTTAGTAGAGGAATTAGTTGGAGTTCGATATTTTTCCATGGCATTCTTTACCTGAGGATCACAAACACTGATGGATTCAAAGACCACAACCAATCCAAGGTCCACAGAGGAAAGGTGGCATTGGAGTGGGAAAAGTGGACATGGTGGCTGATGGGTATGGGGAATGGCAGGAAGAGATGAGATGTGGAGGTGCCTTTGGGACTTAGAGTTGCCCTGGATGGTGCTGCAGGGGCAATCACCGGACATTGTAAATCCTCCCAGGGCCCACTGAATGGAATGTGGGAGAGTATGGGCCATGATGTGGACCATTGACCATGAGGTGCAGAGATGCCCAGAGATGTACTTACCAAATGCAATGGATGTGTCATGATGATGGGAGTGAGTGTTGCTGGGGGGGGGGGGAGTGGTGGGGTGGGGGTGGTGGGGTTGAATGGGACCTCATATATATATATTTTTTAATGTAATGTTTTTACAAAATCAATAAAAAAAACAAAAAAACACACAAAGACCATGATAGTAATAATAATTAACTCTTATATTTACATCCCTGATTCAAGTTTTTCTTTGTGTTCCAGAACTAGATCTCCAACTCACAATGCCACATGTCTACTTGGTATTACCCATGCCCTTGGACCCTGTGACTGAAACGATCTCTACTATTTTGCCTGGCAAATATGCTCATTCTCTAGTGTTGTCCATCATAGTAAATGAGTGGTACACGTTTTCCAGTTGTAAATTCGTGCCTTTCATGGGTACATTTTTCTCCATCACCCCACTATTAAACCAATCACCAAGTCCTTTCTTCCACCTCAAATATATCCCTGGAATCCATCTCATTTTCTCTATCTCCATTACCACTAATAGTCTTAACCATCCTCACCCTTTTCCTACTAAATTCTTTGTCTCTTAAAGTTTTATCACATTTATTCTTACTACTTCTCTCATCTTTCAAAAAAAAAAATGTGATTTGTCCTTTTCTTGATTAAAGCCCTCACTATATTTTCCTATATTCCTATACTACAATGAAAATTCTGTAACAGGGGAATGGATGTAGTTCAAGTGGTTGAGCACCTGTTTCCTATGTGCAAAATCCTGTTACCTCATATAAACAAACAAACAAACAAATGAACAAATGAAAAAACACCAACTCTCTTTGGGGAGTAGATGTAGCTCAGTTGTTCAGTGCATGTACAAGGTTCTGGGATCAATCCCCAGTAAAAAGTTCTGTAACAGACGTAATCCCTCAGCTTTTTATTCCTGAACCCTTAATCTCACTCACTGCACTTCATCCAAACGGACTTTCCAATAACATATGCGGCTAAGATTCTTTCTACTGATGGCCTTTTAGAAATGCAGTCCTCTCTTTTTTAACCCCACTCTCCTTTAGTTAACCATTTTACACTCAGTTTGTGCTTCTTAAAAGAGGCATCTTCTGATCACCCAGACTAGGCTAAATCTCCTGTTGTGAAGCTTCACATCACCTTGGACTTCTCTGTGTGTGGTAGTCATTGGTGCTGCTCTCCAAATGGATCCCATCCTTCTGAGTTCTGGATACAGGGTCATGATGCACTGCCTTACCCTTTTAAGAGTTGGTGGTGGTGTTGCTTGCTTTGGTTGATAACCTAGAAGTGAATGCCCTATAAAATGGGAGTCATAAGAACCTGGTTCACTCTTCCATCCCTTTCTTAAGTGGAGTTTAGCTGTCACCAGGATAATGGCTGCTCAGTCAGGCTGGGTCTCTTAGTAACTCCATAAGTAGAGTCCTCCTGCCATCACAGGCAATGAAATTGGAATGATTTTTGCTACTGTGGTGTTAATTAGCCTATATAGACAATATTCCATAGGATTTATTAAGATAAGGAATTAATGGTATATTTATATTTTAAAGAATGTCTAATCAGAAAGAATTTACCTCAAGGGGAGAGGAATCATTTCTATTTTTACCTTGCTCTATGCTCAGCATGAAGCCCAGTCCCTGACTCACAGTAGGTCCCCAGTGTATAATTGTGCCCTCCATACTTGATGCTCTACTACCGCAGATGCCAAGGGGCTTTATGCTGTGCTGCAGATGCATTTTAGACAGTCCTTTAGGTTAAGTTCTATGCTCTAACAGCTTCATTAAATTGATTGTACCTTAATCCCTACTCATTGCCAGATATTGCTAGCCAAATTACTTATCCAATGCAGATCCTGGCACAAATATCACATGTCCAGTCATCATAATGGGTTGGTTTTTAGTGGGCTCATTTTTGAATTGTACCTTCTGTTTTAGCAAAGATGGTGGGATTTGCAGTGCTTATCAGTGACTACCTCGGGCCCTGGTTGTTCTATCCATGTGTGCAAATAGCCTTGGAAGTACCTTGAGTAGAGCTACCAGTATTGAAATAAAAACCAGTACCATGCATTTCTTATTTTCATTCTATTTCTTCCATTCCCACCTCAAAACTTAAAGGGAAGAACGTCAAGGACCATAATTAATTCCCTGCTCACTTTGAATTCTATAGATATGCTTATACATTGGTAGGAAGTAAAAGAGTGAAGATATACAATCTTGATCAAATTCTTGGATTAACCTGGAGTCCGTAAATAAGTACCATTAATTAGTGACTAGATCTAATATTGTAGGGAAGAAAACTTTTTATTTCTACTGTAACTGACAGGAACCCAAATCAAGCTAGTCTAAGCAGTAATTCAGTGTTCCAGGGCATTTGGTGCAGGATTGGAATCTAGGACTCAAGATCTGAGAATGGCAACATTCTAGCCTTTCTTAGCCAGTAAGAACAGGACTCTTCTTCCCTAGTGCAGCTTTTTGAAACACATTCTTAGTAGACCAGCATGAGTTATGTGACACCATTCCCAAGTCCAATCTATGAGACCAGGTAGATTGGTACTCTATATAAGCTCAGCTTGGGCCGCATGGTAAGAAAATGTGATTAACAGACTTCTTGAAATTGGAATAGTTTGAGAGAGAGGAGAAGTTTCCTTAAGCAAGAGGGGCTCTGAAACACCAAAACAATAAATGCACAACAAATTTTTACATATTGAACAAAGTCTGCATAAACTAAATATTTCTATGCTAATTAAATCTGTAAAATAAAGGGGTGTTTTATTAGTGCTTTCATATATGCTTCCTTTATTCCTTTCTAGGGCTGTTATAACAAGTTACCATAAACACAACAGAAATGTATTTCTCACAGTTCTGGAGTCTACAAAGTTTCAGGGGGGCCATGCACTCTCCGAGGGCTCTAGGTAAGAATTCTTCCATGTCTCTTCCTAACTTCTGGAGGTGGCCAGCATTCCTTGCCACTCCGTGGGCTCATGCACTGTAACTCCCCTGCCTTGGTCTTCACAGGGCCTTCTCCCTTGTGTGTCTCCATCTCTTCTCTTCTTATACGCGTACCCACCATGTTGGTTTAAAGGTCTACCCTCCTCCAATTAGATCTCATTTTATCATAATTAAATTCATCTGAAATGACATTATTTTCAAATAAGATCACATTCTTAGGTACTATGGCGAGTACCTCAACATATCTTTTGGGGGGACACAATTCAATCCATAATACTTCTTCATTTGATCTTGAAATAGTGTGAGTTGTTTTGAAAGAGTTAAATGTCCATATTTTAGAACATTAATAATGATAGTGGTAGCTATATTGAGCACTCATTGTGTGCCACATCCCATGCTTTGTCTTTTAAATTCTAAATTAACAGTATGCACTTTTTATGGATAAGGAAAATGAGACTCAAGGAGAGAGAACAAACTGTGGAGATATGAATAACTATGTGCAGATTATGATTTGAAATTCAACCCCATAGTAATCTTCTTGACTCCAAAGTAGTAGCCATTCTATTGAAGAAAGGGAAATGATAAGATCTTTAGATTCTAAGTTCAATGCTTTTGTCACCACATTAATATAAAAATTGTGTTTAAATCATAACAGGGTAAGTTTAAGAAGTCCAATTTTCTCTCAGAGTTTGCAAAACCAGTAAACCATTTATCTGAAGAACACTGACTATGGGAAAACATAAATAACTTTTTTTGGTGTGCAGACATGACACCTGACAGACTTACTTCTTTAAACTCAAGTTTTGAGGCTGCTAAAATAGCTTTGCTAGAAATCTATGAGTCAAATGTTCTCCATAAATATTTCTAACACATGCCTTAAGATTTGCTATGCTTTTTTCTTAGTATCCTACATAATCCACATGGCAGCTGTGGCTCTCCTCTTACAGATCCAGGTGCAATTTTGTACGCATCATATAATTTCATGGCCTCTGAA
The DNA here is from genome assembly GCF_030445035.2 of Dasypus novemcinctus. NCBI lineage: Eukaryota > Metazoa > Chordata > Mammalia > Cingulata > Dasypodidae > Dasypus > Dasypus novemcinctus. The sequence continues at coordinate 51,025,871 of NC_080695.1, read as the reverse complement.
AATCAGAAACTTACTCCATGATGTATTTATCAAGCACTTATATAGAACTTTCTGAGAACTTTTCAAGGAATCACTTTCTTAATTCTTACAACAGGCCTCTGCTGGCCAAATCACCAGTAGTGAGGAAACTGAGGTCAAGTTTGACATCAAATATCTTGGCCAAGTGTTAGTCAATAGAATGATGGGGATTTGAGTCCAGGACCTTTGGCGCCAGAGCCTGTGCTCTCAACCAATAGTTGCTGCTGTCTCAAATTCTGCAAACCTGTCACCTGATCTTCTCCATGCTAATGCTTACAGTATATTCCATCCTTCCTCCTCTCAACTTCCCAGCTTTGTCTTCTACTTCTACCACACTGCATGCACCAAGCCTAGGCTTGGGTGCATTCTCACAAATCTTTTCTCTCATTGTATATTATTAACCTGCTTTTCTCAGTCCCTTCCTGATTGCCCTTCTCACCATGCTCTCAGCTGTATATTGTTACTCCTTTATTGTTCAGAATGGCTTCTCTTTTCCCCTGAGGCCAAGGCAACAACCATGCCCCAATGTGGGTAGAGAATGAATTTAGGGTTGGGAGCTCAGACTCTGAACCCCTACTAGTACAGGAATCCCATCATCACTCTCAACACAGAGTCACTGGAGCTCCCAATTAACACAGGTGTACTGATAACTACACTGTATGTACTCCACTTAGTCCTCTTCCTAGAATCCAAAAGAAAATTGGTAGATAATGATATGTGCAAAAATAAACAAACACGAAGTGAGCAACAAGGAGGAAAATTGGACTCTGAGGTACAGCAGTAGAGAAAGTGCAAAGTCATGCATATTAAGGATTTGAAAAACTTCAAATGATGAATTGAATATTTTATCTCTTCTATAAATATTTAACCAAATATTGTCTCATCTTTCTCTTGAGTAGAAAAGAAAACTCTATGATGATGAGTGATAGCAGCATTCTTCTTTGGGCTTCTGCCTCTTACCTTATTTTCCATCCATCAAAATTATCTGTGGTCATTTAAAATTCAGTTTATAAGTATAAAGATTCAACACTAAAGTGATTAGGGGGCACACACACACACAACAGAAACAAAGTTCAAATAAATCTAAAGTTCTAAAATTAAGTTATATAAACATCTCTGTCATTTTCCTGAAACAACAAGCATTAACAATTATATTTGCCTAATTTTATCTTCAAGTTCACATTCTAGCCACATTAAAACAATATAGGAAACAGGAGGGTCAAGACATATGGCTCTTTCATGACTTATTACCAGCTTCCTGAATTGGCTTCTTTCTTCACTTCACACTCTCCTGTCACCTTAATAAAAGAGGACATAAATAAGTAGATAATTAGGCAACTTTACACATTTCTATGTGATTCAATCCATGCTAATTTTCTGCCTTTATATCCATGTTTTACTTTTTCAGGATACCTGTGTTCCTGTGTCATTGCTCTTATTGGATGCTGGTCACTGGATTTTGTCCTTGTAGATTCTGAAACAATTGAAACTTTGATCGCTATTCCCCTTTCTATAAAACCTAAGCAAATTGGGGGGAAAAAATTACATGTATAACAAACATTTGAACATCTTTAACACAGATATCTGAAGTTCTTCCATGGAGTATTGATATGCAAATAAAGTTAATAACTTAAATGATTATTCTTTCAGGCAGCAGTTTACTTTTGGAAAAAAGCCTGTTCTAATTTTTTTTTTAATTTTAAAACTTTCCATTTAAAATGAAGATCCTGACATGCTAAAAAAGATGTATAATATATATTGCACTATAGGCATTATTTTAATGAAATCATTTTTTATTAGCAAAATTGTGGGTTAACAGAAAAATCATACCCATATAGAGTCCCCATATAGCATCCTATTATTAACACCTATCATTCATGTAGTACATTTGTTACAATTGAAGAAAGCACATTTTACTACTGTCTATCATCCATGGTTTAAATTATGGTACTCTGTTGGTGTTGTACAGTCCTATTGATTTTTTTTAAAATTTTTATGACATATATACAACTTAAAATATCCCCTTTTAACCACGTTTAAATATATAATGCCGTGCTGTTGATCACATTCATAATGTTTGCTATAATCCCATCTTTGTGTATCTGGTACTAGTTTCCAGGAAGACATTATTGTCTCAGCCTGGTAGACAGTAAACCTGCAGAATAGGATTAATTAAGGGAAAACTACCTGTGTCCAGGTTTAATACTTCATAAGAAAGTGGATTTGGTGTGGATTGGTTTTCTGCTATCCAGTCTCCACATGGGAAGTTTTATCTTAACTTATTATTATTGGCTTTGCCTCTAGACTAGACTGTCATGTCCTAGTGAGTAATTGCCTGAATAGTTACAACTTAAAGCAGAAAGAATTGTTTGGGCCCAATTTCCAGAGACATGAGGATGGTACAGGTTTTGTGTCATTAAGAATCCCCAAGACTTTCCTATGTTATAGACCAGCGATACTGACCAGACTCAGACTTTGAATATAGTTCCAATTGAGAGCTTTATTAGCTGCACAGCGACTGTCTCATTCCTCTGCAGAGGAGAGACAGCAGCCCCAAGTCTCAGGGAAGGGGTGGTTTTATAGCTTTTTAGGAAGGGGGGCGTCTACTAATAAGCAAGCAAGCAAGCAGGCACAGAAGCAGAACACTGTGGTTAGCTGAAGATAACGTATCTATGTTTTTTTTCTTTTTGAAAGGCTTTTCTTGTAAGCAGTCCCATATTATTTATTGGCACTCTCCTTACAGGCCGTCCTGTTATTTATTGGCACTCTCCTTATCATTCCATCCTAAGTTATTTATTGGCACTCTCTTTACAGACTGTCTTAAGTCATTTATCTATTTGAAGGCACTTGCAATTCCCACCTCCCAATGTAGTTCTATTCCTATTTTCCCAATGTGACCTTACCCTTACACCTACACCAGTATCTGGCTTTCTACAAGATGAGTTGTTTCCCAAAGGACGGTATATGAATACAAGCAACTCTCTGAAGGTGTTTATTCCAAATTCAGTATTTAAAAACAAATAAAATTATTTTGTATACATATATGTATATCAGTTCTTTTTAAAATGGAAATGCTTGAAGACTTCTCAATGTGTATCCTAATGAAAGGTCCAGATGTAGACTGGACTTCTGCTATCCAATCTACTGATTGAAATACTTCAGAGAAGGTTCTGTGAGTTGCTTTGTCTTTTCATCCTTGTTGGAGGATGGCTATTCCACCTCCCATATCAGAGCCACATTCAGACATGCAAAGAAAGGCTGGAGAGAAAAAATAAAGTCAACCAGCTTTGAAGAGCCTTTTTGGGAATTTCAAGTGGTGAATTTTTCTTGCGTTTAGTTAGCAAAAACTCAATTTGTAAAGATCCTTTGCTAAAGAAAAGCTGGAAAATATCTATTTTTTCACCCCAGGCATATTCTTTTTCAAAGAAAAGTAAGACTCCTCTCTTAAGGACAAAGGGAAGGGTGAGGGTGGCTAGGCAGCCTGCTGCAGCAATACAGTCAGACTGTGATCACGTGCATATATTTAACTACATTTTGAAGGCTAATTTTGCTTTTGACTTACTTCTCAATAGAAATTGTCAACTAATTGAAGAACACAGTTATATTTCAGACTTGTGGATTCAATTTAAAATCAAATTAGGACTGCAAACACAGAGAGCCGACACAAAACGACGCAGCAAAAAGAAACACAGATTCCCGGTGCCACTATCAGGATAGAAGTGGTCACAGAAGCACACACAGCTAGTGGACACAGGGAGTAGACAACTGGGGGGGTGGGGGAGATAAACTAAAAAAATAAAGTAAAATAAAATTAGGTTAGTTTGAATATTTCCAAGTGAAAGTATTCCAATTCATTTAAAAGATGTGTACATATAACCACAGAGTGCTAGAAATAGAAAGACAAAATCATAATAATGTTCTAATATCAAATATGTTTTATCAATGAAAAAACATGAACATAAACATGACGTTTTATTTTCTTCTAATTAGACTAGGGAATTTCAGCCACTCCTTTTGTTTGTTTTGCTGTTACATTTACTGCATAAATAGTAAACACTTATGATTGATGCTTCCATTATTGATAAAATACTAGGTCTGTCAAGTAAGTAGATCTGTTTCAATAGAACTAAGGAAAACTGACAATTTCAGTCAAATCAGCTTAGCTTCAGACTATAGATCCATGTTTAATCATTCCAGTTTGTAAAATTCCCATATTAAGGGTCTTAAAACATATTTTTTTAAAGTCTCTATAATCTAAACTTGTTCAACTGCAATTTAAGTCAATTTTTTGGAGGTATCTATTTAATAGGATTTAACAATCCTATTAAAAATAGGGATTAAAATAAGTCTTGTTTGCTGTGCTAATGTTGCAGCAAAGCCAAGAGTACTGAACCACAGAAGATACCCAAATCCAGCACTCAGGAGAAGTGGAGGAACAGATTTATTATGTGCAGGTCCGAGACGAGAGTCAGTCTTCAAATTCTGAGCCCTGTTTTTCAGTTTCCTTAGGTTGGTATAGGATTTCAGGTGAGGTTAGCATAACTTTTGCTCATTGGCTAATGCATTGCTAGGTGAAATTTCCAGGCAGGTTTAGAGAAGCAGAATGCAGGTGCAAGGCTGTGCTTTCACAGGCTAATTTATACACAAATGGGTAGGAGTCATTCATTTGATATTTTCCTGCAAGGCCCTGTTTTCACAGGCTGATTTACAGAAGCAGGGGCATGAGTGACTTATGAGATATTTTTGCAAGGTTATGCTTTTTATTTCTCAACACTAAACTCATTTAGTGGGAGCACTAGATATTTGAATACATAATTTAGTGGGAGCACTAGGTATTTGAATATAAATTAAATCCAATGAAAGACTTTCTTTAACTGAAGTATCTGCAGCCATTTGGAAGAATCCAGTAGAGGGGAACACACTCTATGATATACCAGATTAGGCAAAACATACAAGGTTTTTACTGAGAACGTGCCTTTGTGGGAATCATTAGCTTTGATTGGCCAAGGACTTATCAGTATCAGAAATTCATGAATGACTGAAGGAAGTGTTTGGAAATAAACTGGGTAGGATGCATGATTTTTGACTGAAGTCATTTGCTCCCAGTGTTAAAAACTTGATTTTATTCTCTAAAAATTGGTTAGAGGGCTCTACATATAGAATTCAAGGGACCTATATATAGAATTCAATATTGCAGTCAAAGCTTTATTTTTCCTAACTTTTAACTGATATTTTGCATATTCTTGAGTTTTGATCATAGGCAGCCAAACTAATAAAATATTACCATATGTCACTTTGTCACCAAATCACAGGTAATTTCATATCTTATTAAACTTTTTGCAAATATCTCAAAATACTATTTATACACTATTTTGTAGTTATACCAGGTATTTGTTAAATTTGCCCCCTGTCATTTAATGAAATAAGAGCCTATATAATACTATGCCACATATTTGGTTTTTAACACACCTTAATCATTATATTTTAATATGATTGATTTCCTTTGCAATCTAATGAATTTTATTTGGAGCGTTCAAAAGCATTATTTTGGGAAGTTTAATAGACTCACTAAATTTCCAAAAGAGTCCATATATAAAAGGTTTTGGACTCGACAAGCAATAAAAATTACTGAAGGTTTTTAAACAGGGAATTAAAATAGTAATAAACACATTTATTTAAGCTTAATCAAATATAGAGTAGATGAGGAACTTGTATGGGGCAGGAAGCAGGTATGTGAAACAGAGGGAGACTGCAGGCAAAGAGACCCTCTAGATGCTTACTATTAGAATCTCAGGCGTGGGTGAGGAAGTGTGTCAAAATAAAAGCAATATTATTGGTACCCGCTATGAAGGAAGCACTTAGGGTGATAGAAAGAAAATGATGGGGAGACCTGGGGAGCTGCATTTCATTAGTAGTGGAATTGAGGCTAAGATTGACAGATAAGAGCCAAGTCTGCAAAATGCAAGGGAGATGTGTTCCAGGTGGAGAGGGGCTTGATGCAGTCAAAGAACAGGGAGAAATATGGCTAGTAAATAACGGAGAATAAGGTCTGAGAGATTCACAGGTCTCAGATTGTTGGTTTTCTTCAGGTGCAATGTGAAGTCACTAAAGGATTTTTAAATGAAAAGAAATTTGCTTCAATGCGAGAATGGATTTTGGAACACAACAAAATCCTTTAGCACGCTGTCACAGGCTTAAAAGAGAGACGATGGCTTCAACTTCAACAAAATTTTCTTCCGTAATGTTACCTTAACGTGGCTCTTGAATTAAAATTTTAAAATGGAATAATGTTTACTATTATTTCTATGCTTCTTTCTCATGTTTCTCTATATGGCTTCACTTCTTCCCTACTTTGTTTAATTTTTTATTTTCTCCAATAAGTTTCAGTCCTGCATTTATTCCTATTTAAATACATTCTGTTAAAAGCTCAACATTTCATTCTTGATCATCATTATATATTTGGTCACTAGATAGTAATCTTCACTTGGTTCATTAGCATGATTTTAATAGTTGAGCCATGGAAAAAATATATAATTATATGTCTTAAACCATGAACTACTATTTAAGATGTCTATCTCCACTAAAACTGAATCCTTTCAAGAAACCTCCTCCATTTTGAATACTTGCTGTACCCCATTCAAATTTTAATTTTCTTTCCTTATTTAAACCACAAAGAACTCAAATTAGATTCCATCCTAGTATTGTTTATCACATATTTTTGAGATTATATTTTATCTTACATAACTTGTAACCTCTGTGGTTCAAATACATTTATTTTGTTTTACTTCTTTTGATATTTTCTAAATTGGCTCATTAAAGCCATGTCTACGTAGTTTAAAAAGCTACCGATTAGGTCACTCTCCAAAAACAAAAACAGTTATTTTACAATCATCTAGACCAGAAAAGTTTTTGTATTTGGCTCGTACAATATGCTAAGTACTGTCAGTATTTAGAATTAGATTTCACATCAGTTGGGAAATACACATAGATTCACCTTTCCTTTTTCTCTCCTGGTATTGGAATCTAAAAACATTGATTCAGCATTCACATATGGGGACAATCAGAAGAGGTGTCAGAGTGATAGCTTCTTTCAGAGTGGGACAGCATTTACTTTAAAAGTTAAAAAGTTTTCTGTGGCTTCTGGAATGCTTTGCTCTTTGAAGTGGCTTGCTTGACCCCATAAGCATTGAATTGGTGAATCCTCAACTAGGCCAAGCCTCTGGTTGGTTGACTGAATGTTTTCTTGATTTGACACCTGATTCTAACTAATCACATTTTTAAAAAGATGTCCCTATAAAATACTCATTTTTATTATACATAATAGATTTTCTATAACAGGCAGTTATAAAGACAGATTGAATTTAAGAAATAAAAAAATATTTTTGAGTTTAGGATATCATATCTGATATTTACATTTCAAGCTTAATTAAATAGTTTATCAGTGTTTATGATTTTATAAAATTGATAAATTGGCAAAATGACATTCAACTCATTATTAAGTCACCTTAAAATTTCTAAATTCTGTTTGTGATTTATAATAAGCTAAGGATATAATTCATAACTTATAAGACGATGCATAAATCATGCAAATGTTTCTAGTCATTCCGAACGCTGTTTGTGTTCTACACCTTGCTTTTAAGTCGTGTCTTATATTTATGGCTATAAAATGGTTAAAAATGGTTGTAGATATAACTGTCTTGAGTTAAATTACTTATAAAGAATTGAGAAATGAAATAGCAGAGACAGAACTTTGTTAACTTAGTCAAGTTTATGTACCCTATTTTTAAATCAATTATTGTAAAACAGATGATTAGGTAAAGATAGCTTTCAACTAATTAGATAATAGTTACCAAATATAATAGAGATTAGAAAGATGGTACATGAGCCCATTAGCAGTCACATTAAGTGCTTATGATTTAAACATGACACAATTTATGCTCAGGATAGATAGATGTAAGTAGTAGTCATTCCCCAGATCCAAACAGTGGATATTTATTTACAAATGGCCTTGAGTTATATAAAATTCTCTGCCTTCCCTTACTCTTATAGGGCTTTCATACCCTTAGACTTTTCATAATATTTAAAAATTTTGTCACATTAAACACTTTTGTGAATTCCTTTTAGTTTCTGTAATTTGGCATTTGGAGAAGTTGAATACCTTCTGTTTTTTTCTTTATCCTGTATGTGTTAAACACTATTTTAAAAACATAATAGGCAATATTCAATCCACTTATTCCTCAAAACAATCATAAAACTGCTGAATTTTGCATGAATTGGATTCATGTGAAAATGGGATGTAGTTTATAGATATCATTTCCCCTTTTGGAAGGAGAGGCAGTTAAACTGATTTTATGTATGAGTAACTGAAGAATTCATTCTAACTGATTGTATGGCTGTATCAACTGCTCCTTATGGATACAACTGTAACTTCTAGAAGAAATTGAAATATTTCTAAAACTGAATAACTCTCTTTTCAGTAGAATATCCTGAGCAACCTTGATTTAACTGAAGGAGCAAGGGCAAGGGGCTTACTCTCTTTTTTTAACCACCTGCAAACTAGTTTCAGGTATCCATATTCTCCATCCTTCTTTGAAGTCTAACCCAAAATTGTGAGGCAGCTAAGATCACAGATTCTGAGTCCAGGCGGCATATTCACAATCAAATGTTTTGTGAGTCCACAGTCCTTGACTTCAGTGACTTCAACAGTTCATCTGGGTCAACTTTATACTTTCTCCAAAATGCAAAGGCTGTAACGTATAAATAACACTGGACACTCACTGCTTGGTTAGTCAAATGTGAGATACACTGGTACTTGCAATTGTGAGCAAGGAATTGGTTAAAGATCTCCCAGAAGAGGATTTACTTAGTCCCAAAATTCTAGGATTGCCTGCTCTCTTAACGATATTGGTTAGCTTCCCAAATAGGTACCAAATCAAGGCATTAACATTTATGCAAAAAATATGTATCTTAAACCTGAAAGCCAGGATCATACCTCTGGTTACAAAAGACACATAATGCACTCTATAAGGAAGTTAGAACAGCCAGTGAGGACACTGGTAAGCTTATGCATGTGTGATTTGAGAAAGTCTGTGGACCACAATATGTGGTTCCACTTCTACAGATACCCCGGCTTCAAGATCTCAAGTAGGGCTTCAAATTAGTATACTGTATAAACTGCCATCTCCCTGTTCCAAGGTTCAGTTTTCTCAAAATCCTTCCCGTTAATTTCTAACATTAGAAGCAGTAGTTTATTTCTCTCTGGTTTACCTTCATCAAAGAGATTATATCAGAAATGGGTCAAGTGTTTTAACTTAATTTGTGTAACATATTCTATCAGAAACTAAAGAATCCTTGCAGGCTAGTCTAGGTTTTATTGAACTAATGTATGAAAATCATGGTTCATTGCATTTAATATCACACTTAATTTTTGTAGTTCTGCTAAAAGAAGGGTATATTTATTGTGCCTTCATAGATGAAGGAATGATGACATGGAATTTAAGTGATATATCCAAGATGCCACAGGCATTATATGGGGGAATGTATGTCTATTTCACATCACAGAGCTGGTCTGCAAACCTGCTTCAAGGTTTTGGACTTCTGAAGAAGATTTCTCTGTTGATGATGATTCTCTTTCAATTTTCTATGATAGTACAACAAATCTTATGCAACTTACTAAATAACATTTTTGAAAACCTGTAGCAATTGCTAAGTAAGAATGTAGAAATTTATGAACAAGTTGTTAGACTTAAGTTGAAAATGTTGCTTTTTACCTCTGTGTGCTAGAAGGTAACTACTTTAGCAAATTGAACTAAAGTTTTTTTCTTTTTAATTTTTATTCTCTTACTTGATGGCTGTTTTCCTTAAATTTAAACTTTTCGTATTTTAAAAATCAATTTATACAGATTAATGCTTTCATGAGTAGAGAACAGAACCTTGCTCGGATGAGGATTCTGACAGTGTGATGAGGATTCTAGGCTTGAGTGCTCCCCCATCCTCAAGCCTAGAGTACATATATTTCAAATTTATACCTCAAAAACCACACACTTTTAAAAAAAATAACTGCCTTCCCACCCTCCCCCCTTGCAGCTTCTTCTGTGTGGTCTGCTCTCTGTCCATTTACTGTGCGTTCTTCTGTGTCTGTATTTATTTATTTATTTATTTCCCTTCCCTCCCCCCCATTGGGGCTTGCTTGCTGTCTGCTCTGTGTCCATTCGTTGCATACTCTTCAGATTTTTTTTTTTTTTGCTTGTCTCCCTTTTTTTGCGTCATCTGGCTGAGTTGGCTCTCTGTGTCGCTTTTGGGCCTGGCAGCACTCCGCCTCTCTTGCAGGCCACAGCATGTGGGCGAGCCTGCCTTCACAAGGAGCCCTCAGGACTCGAACCCAGGGCCTCCCGTATGGTAGACGGGAGCCCAACTGATTGAGCCACAGCTGCTCCCAAACCATACCCTTTTATGTGCCACAATCTTTAGAGGTGATGATAAATATCAAAACAGGTCATGGAAAACCTGTTGTACTTACTCTAAAAAATAATAAGGGTCTTCCAAAAATTATCTATTTTAGCATACTAAATAATTATTTTTATTACTTTTAGTTACTTTACCTGAGACTCCTAAAATGGTCCTTTATATAAATACAAATTCAGCAAAGATATTCATAAAAAAAGTGCTTTGTGAAGTTATGTATCAAAAGTTTGGGAAAACATTCATGTCATTATTTAAATACTGAACTATTGCATTAAATAACAAATTTGGCACAAAGATCTTAAAAATTTTAACTGATCTATAAGGTAGGTGTATAATTCATAATTTAAAAAATACTTGGCCTTTTACATTCTTCAGAAACTTCTGAAATAAGCCATGCATTTCTGATGTTATTGCCTGGCAGATACTCCTTATGAGATGAAGAAATGAGTCCTGGACTTTGAGGAAGTATCTATTTTATTTCTAAAACATGTTTGATTGGCTCTCCTATTTTTTTTCTGGTACCTCTTGTCATAGGAGCAAGCAAGGTTGTGAACACAGATGTTGGGGGAAATGGCTAAAAAGTCTGCCTCCTTGAACTCTCCACTTTATCCCAGGTAAGTGACTTTTTTTGAGCAGCATAGTACTTCCTCTGCCTGAAAAGCCGTCCTTCCTTGGTCTTTGTCTGCTCTATCCCAGCTCACCATTTAGAACTCAGCTAAAACATCACTTATTCAAAAGAGGGTATCTTGACCACCCCTGTATACCTTTGACCTGGTTTTGCTTTTATTTCAGTTGTTTATTTTATTTTGAAACAACTTAAAACTATTTCATATAATTATCAAATAATTTTTTGTTTTTCTTAAAATGTAAGCTTCATGAGAACAAGACCCATTTCTGTCGAGTTACCATTTATAACAGCATTTATAACTTAGACAATAAATAATATTTATTTCACTCAATAAATGAAGAGGTGATAAAAACCATTCTTGCACATACATAGACACACTTCCTCATATATTTTCCCACACAGGAAAATTGTGTCAGAGTCATTAAAAGAGAGGGAAAACATCAATTTTCTCAACTATTAGAGTATTCCATGGCTATTCGAATCATGGGATTTTAAGCTGGAAGGCAACGTTGCAGTCTTCCATATTGATCCCTTTGACAGAGGTTAATTTTTTTTTTTTAATTAATTTTTTTTTATTGACTTTGTAATAATGTTACATTAAAAATATATATGTGAGGTCCCATTCATCCCCACCCCCCTCACCCCCCCTCTCCCCCCCCAACAACACTCGTTTCCATCATCATGACACATCCATTGGATTTGGTAAGTACATCTTTGGGCACCTCTGCACCTTATAGACAATGGTCCACATCATGGCCCCCACTCTCCTCCATTCCATCCAGTGGGCCCTATGAGGATTTACAATGTCCGGTGATTACCTCTGAGGCACCATCCAGGGCAGCTCCATGTCCCAAAGACGCCTCCATCTCTCATCTCCTCCTGCCCTTCCCCACACCCATCGTCCACCATGTCCACTTTTCCCAATTCCATGCCACCTCTTCTATGTGGACATTGGATTGGTTGTGTCCATTGCACCTCTATGTCAAGAGGAGGCTCAGATTCCACATGGATGCTGGATGCAGTCCTCCCATTTTCAGTTGTAATCACTCTAGGCTCCACGGTGTGGTGATTGTCCTTCTTCAACTCCATCTTAGCTGAGTGTGGTAAGTCCAATAAATCAGATTGTAGGCGCTGGAGTCTGTTGAGGCTCAGGACCTGGCTATCACATTGTCGGTCCAGAGATTAAAATCCCCTAAATATATCTTAAACCCCAACGTTAACTGCACCTCCGGCACATTAGCATGAAAGACCTATGAAGGGAGATCCCATCTGAGTCCAGATTCATCACACATACACACCATTTCCAAAGAGGGGCCATCTGCCCTGATAGTTAACCCCATCGGCCATGACCATAACTCTCATGGGTCTCTTTAGCCTTCAAAGGAACCATTATCTGGGGGTTGTATCTGCTTTATCTGTCTCTCTGACTCTGCTCAGTTGTGCATGAGGGCAATCCTTCTGCCAGCCTCCAGACTCTTTTTTAGAAACTCGTAGCCATATAAACTCATTTCTCCTTTCCATTTCCCCCTTACTTTAGGTCAAACAGCATTTTAAAGTCATGGTATTTTATGTAGACATGGATATTCTGCTGATCCGCATTGAACCTTCCGTATAAGGTCCTTTTCCAGTTGCATCATCAGTTGGTATTTGATAGTGGTCCCTCGTTGCCAGGGAGGCTCATCCCCGGGTGTCATGTCCCACGCTGGAGGGAAGGCATTGCATTTACATGCTGAGTTTGGCTTCGAGACTGGCCACATTTGAGTAACATGAAGGCTGACAGGAGGAAATTCCCAGGCACAATGTTGCTCTAGGCCTTGTTCTTATTTTAGGTTTATCAGCTCACAAGCATAGTCATTAGCATCAGGGGCTCACCGTTGAACCCTCACTCCCTCCCGGTCCCCGCCGCTGTACCTGGGAGACTGTCGCTGCTCCCCTAGGGACCACGACAGAGCACCACTGGCCAGGAACCCAGTACCCCCCCTGCTGTGGTTTCCAATTGTTGCCACCATGAGTATATCCAATCATTACCATGCACCCTGGACATATGTTCTGTATAGCTCCCTGTCAGCCATATATCACCTGTCATTGGTATCCCATACCAGTATTCCTCCTTTGCCATTGTTGAAACACTCTGTGATCCAGAACTCCCCGAAATTTGAGGCCCAATATAATGTCATGGTCCCTTACTAGGGAATGGCATATAGCGATGGGTTTAAAGGATAGATAAAGAACTTGGATAAAGTTAAATAAAGAACTTAGATAAAGAATGTTGACTTGAAAAAATTTCCACATCCTATCCTTTTTCCCCCCCCCCCCTAATTATTCAGCATTTCTTCATAGGAGTCCTAGACCACAGCAATGCATATATACAATATACAGCACTCCCATACATCCATCACAAAACCTTTTCCCTTCCACAGCGATACTCTTACACCCTATTCACATCATATTTACTTAAAGTGATGTACAGAGTCTGAGACATTAGCTTTCTAACAAGGTAATATCTGTGCTTACATTATGATGCATACTTTAGGATACACAGTTCTTTACATTTTTAGTTATCCTATGTTTTACATTATGGTTTACATTATCAGTCTATCATCTCCTATATGTTATGGTGTAATATTACATGTTTTATATCCATCCTTGTGTACTCTCAAGAAACTCCTCTCTTGCCCCCCATTTACTTTGGTTCCACACATTTAGCGTCCATTTTCCCTTCCACCTTGGTACCCACAGTGACAGCCATCCTCCGTTTCCTGAGGAGCCACTTCCAGAGATAGATGGAATAGTGTTCAGGGCCTAACCTGCTCAACTGTCCCAATGCCCTGGGGGCCACCCTTTCTCTCGAGGGATAGAGTTCCCTCTATTTGGTGGCATCAGTCCTCCCCAGGATGTGGGTCCACCCCCACTCTCACTACTTGGGATTCTACCCCATGGTGTCACCCACTCTGGCAGAATGAGCATTTAGACATTCCCCAGGAGCCCGTCCTGCTTCAGACCCTCCCCTCCGAGCATTCTAAACCGGTAACCCTCTTTATTATATTTTGTTATGATTTTCTCGGCATTTTACTCTCCACCACCTCCTGTCCCTCTCCTGTGTTCGTATGCTACCCCTCCCTCCCCCCACTTTTGGGCACCGTTACCCAACCGTCCCTCCCCAGCCACCCTCAAACCCGTAAAGCCCCAACAAAAGGTAACCCCTTGCCCCCATTTTATCTCTTCTTTGTGTTCATACTTACCACCCTCTCGTCTTAAATTGCACCCCTGCAGACATCGGCTCATATCCTTCCTCCACCCTCCGATTTCCTGTAAGCCTATCGTTCAGTCTCTTGCTATCTAGGGCAGCTTGGTTATTTCATATCATTGAGGTCATGTAGTATTTGTCCTTCAATGTCTGGGTTGCTTCACTCAACATAAGGTTCTCAAGATTCATCCATGTTATCACATGTGTTTGTAGTGTGTTTGTTCTTACAGCTGAGTAGTATTCCATTGTGTGTATATACCACATTTTATTGATCCACTCATCTGTTGATGGGCATTTGGGTTGATTCCAACTTTTGGCAATAGTGAACAATGCTGCTATGAACATTGGTGTACATATATCGGTTTGTGTCCTTGTTTTCAGTTCTGCTGGGTATATACCCAGTAGTGGTATTGCTGGGTCATATGGCAAATCTATGGCTAGTTTTTTGAGAAACCGCCATACTGTCCTCCAGAATGGTTGGATCCTTCTGCATTCCCACCAGCAGTGGATGAGTGTTCCCCTTCCTTCACATCCTCTCCAGCACTTGTATTATTCTGTTTTTTTCATAGCTGCCAATCTTATGGGTGTAAGATGGTATCTCATTGTAGTTTTGATTTGCATTTCCCTGATAGCTAGAGATTTGGAACATTTTTTCATGTGCTTTCTTGCCATTTGTATTTCTTCTTCAGAGAAGTGTCTGTTTAAGTCTTTTTCCCATTTTTAAAATGGGTTGTTTATCTTTTTATTTTCAAGATATAGGAGTTCTTTATATATGCAAGTTATAAGTTTCTTATCAGATATATGATTGCCAAATATTTTCTCCCACTGTGTGGGCTCCCTTTTTACTTTCTTGACAAACTCCTTTGAGGTGCAGAAGGCTTTAATTTTGAGGAAGTCCCATTTATCTATTAGTTCTTTTGCTGCTCGTGCTTTTGGTGAGATATTCATAAATCCATTTCCTATTACTAGGTCCTGTAGATGTTTCCCTACACTGCTTTCTAAGGTTTTTATGGTCTTGGCTCTTATATTTAGGTCTTTGATCCATCTTGAGTTGATCTTTGTATAAGGTGTGAGATGGTAATCCTCTTTCATTCTTCTACATATGGCTATCCAGTTCTCCAGACACCATTTGTTGAATAGGCCACTCTCTCCCAATTGAGAGGGTTTGGTGGGTTTATCGAATATTATGTGGCTGTATATGTGAGGTTCTATATCAGAGGTTTCAATTCGATTCCATTGGTCTATGTGTCTCTCTTTATGCCAATACCATGCTGTTTTCACCACCGTAGCTTTATAGTATGTTTTGAAGTCAGGTAGTGTGATTCCTCCAATTTCGTTTTTCTTTTTCAGTATGTCTTTGGCTATTCGGGGTCTCTTTCCTTTCCAAATAAATTTCATAGTTAGTTTTTCTAGTTCCTTAAAGAATGCTGCGTTGATTTTTATTGGGATTGCATTGAATGTGTAGATCAGTTTTGGTAGGATAGACATCTTAATAATGTTCAGTCTTCCTATCCATGAACAAGGAATAGTCTTCCATTTATTTAGGTCTTCTTTGATTTCCTTGAACAATCTTGTATAGTTCTCGTTGTATAAGTTCTTTACCTCTTTAGTTAAATTTATTCCTAAGTATTTGATTTTTTAATTTACTATTGTGAATGGTATTTGTTTCTTGATTTCCTCCTGATCTTGCTCATTATTGGTGTACAGAAATGCTACTGATTTTTGCGCATTGATCTTATAACCTGCGACTTTACTAAACTCATTTATGAGTTCTAGAATCTTCGTTGTAGATCTCTCAGGGTTTTCTATGTATAGGATCATGTCATCTGCAAATAATGAAATTTTGACTTCTTCCTTTCCAATTTGAATGCCTTTTATTTCTGGTTCTTGCCTCAGTGCTCGAGCAAGTACTTCTAAGACAATGTTAAATAGGAGCGGAGACAGTGGGCATCCTTGTCTTGTTCCTGAGTTTAGAGGGAAGGAGTCTAGGATTTCTCCATTGTAAACAATATTGGCTTTAGGTTTTTCATATATACTCTTTATCATGTTCAAAAAATTCCCTTGTATTCCAATCTTTTGGAGTGTTTTTATCAAGAAAGGGTGCTGTATTTTGTCAAATGCTTTTTCTGCATCAATAGATATAATCATGTGATTTTTTTCCTTCAATCTGTTTATATGGTGTATTACGTTGATTGATTTTCTTATGTTGAACCATCCTTGCATACCTGGGATGAATCCCACTTGGTCGTGGTGTATAATACGTTTAATGTGTTGTTGAATACGATTAGCAAGTATTTTGTTGAGTATTTTTACGTCTAGGTTCATTAGAGAAATTGGTCTGTAATTTTCCTTTCTTGTGATGTCTTTGTTTGGCTTTGGTACTAGGGTAATGTTGGCATCATAGAAGGAGTTGGGTAATGTTCTTTCCGTTTCGATGTTTTGGAATAGTTTCAGCAGGATTGGTGTCAGTTCTTTCTGGAATGTTTTGTAGAATTCACCTGTGAAACCATCTGGCCCTGGGCTCTTCTTAGTTGGGAGATTTTTGATAACTGATTCTATCTCTCTGCTTGTGATTGGTTTGTTAAGATCATCAATTTCTTCTTTCGTCAATATGGGCTGCTTATGTGTTTCTAGGAATTTGTCCATTTCCTCTAGATTGTCATTTTTGTTGGAATATAGTTTTTCAAAATATCCTCTTATGATAGTCTTTATTTCTGTGGGGTCAGTGGTGATATCGCCTTTCTCATTTCTTATTTTGTGTATTTGCATCTTCTCTCTTTTTTTCTTTGTTAGTGTTGCTAAAGGTTTGTCAATTTTGTTAATCTTCTCAAAAAACCAGCTCTTGGTTTTGTTTATCTGTTCAAGTGCTTTCTTATTTTCTATTTCATTTAGTTCTGCTCTTATCTTTGTTATTTCCTTCCTTCTTCTTCCTGTTGGGTTACTTTGTTGTTGTTTTTCTAGTTCCTTCAAATGTGCAGTTAGTTCTTCAATTTTTGCTCTTTCTTCTTTTTTGATATATGAATTTATGGCTATAAACTTCCCTCTCAGTACTGCTTTTGCTGCATCCCATAAATTTTGGTATGTTGTGTTGTCATTATCATTTGTTTCAAGGTAGTCATTGATTTCTTTTGAGATTTCCTCTTTGACCCACTGTTTTTCTAAGAGTGTGCTGTTTAATTTCCAAATCGTGGGGTGAAATCTGGGCTTCTGTCCCTTGCAAATCTCCAGCTTGACTCCACTGTGGTCAGAGATAATGTTTTGTATGATTTCAATCTTTCTGAATTCGTTCAGCCTTTCTTTGTGGCCTAGCATATGATCTATCTTGGAGAATGATCCATGTGCGCTTGAGAAAAATGTATATCCTGCTGTGTTTGGGTGTAGCGATCTATATATGTCTATTAGATCGAGCTCCTCTAATATACTATTCAGATGTTTTGTTTCTTTGGTGATTCTCTTTTGAGATGTTCTGTCCAGATTTGATAGTGGTGTATTGAAATCCCCCACTATAATTGTAGATGTATCTATACTTTCACTTAGTTTTTCCAGCATTTGCCTGACGTATTTAGAGGCACCCTTGTTAGGGGCATAGATATTTATGATTGTTCGATCTTCTTGACAGATTTTCCCTTTCACTAAAATGTAGTATCCTTCTTTGTCTCTCACAATTGTTTCACAGTTAAAGTCTATTTTGTCTGATATTAATATAGCTACTCCTGCCTTTTTTTGGTTATTGTTAGCTTGTATGATTGTTTTCCAGCCATTCACTTTCAGTCTCCATGCGTCTCTGGGTCTAAGATGTGTCTCTTGTAGACAGCATATGGATGGGTCATATTTCCTTATCCAATGTCCCAGTCTGAATCTTTTGATAGGTGAGTTTAATCCATTGACATTCAGTGTTATTACTATCAAGGAATTATTTGTGTTAGCCATATTTTGATTGGATTTGTGTTTGTCATATTTTGTTTGTATATATTTTTTTGTCTTTTTTGTTGTTGTTGTTGGTCTTATACTCTCCTCCAACTTTGCCTTTCCTGTTTTTTCCTTTCTTCCTGCAGAACTCCCTTTAGAATTTCTTGAAGGGGAGGTTTCTTGTTGGTATACTCTTTCAGTTTCTGTTTGTCTGTGAATATTTTGAACTCTCCATCATGTTTGAATGCTAGTTTAGCTGGATAGAGTATTCTTGGTTGGAAGTTCTTTTCCTTTAGTACCTTGACTATATCATACCACTGTCTTCTTGCCTCCATGGTTTCAGAAAAGAAATCAGCACTTAATCTAATTGAGCTTCCCTTGTATGTGATGGTTTTCTTTTCTCTTGCTGCTTTTAGGATTTTCTCTTTGTCTTGAGCCTTGGATAATTTGATAAGTATATGTCTTGGGGTGGGCCTGTTGGGGTTTATGACTTGTGGAGTGCGCTGTGCTTCTTGGATATGGACATCTGTCTCTTTCAGTAGATTTGGGAAGTTTTCAGCCATTATTTCCTGCAACACTCCTTCTGACCCCTTTCCCTTCTCTTCACCTTCTGGAATGCCTATAATACGTATGTTTGAGCGTTTTGCATTGTCATTCAGGTCCCTAAATCCTAATTGGATTTTTTCTATCTTCTTATTGACCCCTTCTACTATCTGTTTGATTTCTGATGTACTGTCTTCCACATCACTAATTCTCTGCTCTGTCTCTTCTAGCCTGCTGATATTTGCTGCAAGTGTATTTTTGATTTCTTGAACTGTGGTGTTCATTCCCATCATATCTGTTATGTTTTTGCGTATGTCTGCAATTTCCCCTCCAAGTGATGTCTTCATGTTGTTAACCTCTTTCATTACTGCATCAAATTTGTCGGTGATAAATGTTCTGAGTTCTTTCATTGCTTGTGCCAAGTTTTGCTCCCCTTCGTGATTATTGGTTTGTTGATTGGATTCAGTCATGTTTTCCTGATTATTGGTTTGGTTTGTAGATTTTTGTTGCTTTCTGGTCATCTCTTTATTTTGTCGAATTTAATCAGTTCCTTAGCTTCTTTGTCTACTTTTGGAGGTTAATTAGTTGTTATTTTTGCATAGGTGTTATATCTTCTCTTTGTCACTTTTTTCTTCTTATTCAAGTTACTTGTTGTTGGTTAAGTTCACTTTAGAAGAAAGTATTAGTGTTGGGGAAAGGCAATTGTGTCAGCAAGGGAAAAGTGTAAAGTAGTATTAGTAATGTATGTTAACAAAGCAAGAATATGAGATCTGGGAGGATGGAGGTTAGATTCATGTAGATTGTATAGAGTTATAGCTGTAGGTAGAGTACCTTTTATGAAGTAGATGACTGAATATAGGCAGAATATGGTATGAACTACAAAGCTATTGTTTTCATGAGAGAGGGAAAAAGAAAAGAAAGGTAATAGTTTCAAGAGTGGATAACAGACAGAAAACAGGACAGAGGTATTAGAAATTAAGAGTTAGACAGTTTGTGGGTCAAAGAATGGGAGGTGGGGGGTGGAATATAGGAGAGACAGTATATGATAGTGGATATGAAGATGCAGGGGAAGGGGGATAGTGTAGGTAGCCTAAATCAGTTCACACAGAAATGAGGTAGTGGAGGATGGGAAAACCCAGTAAATATGAGGTGTTCCCTGTAGCACCTATTGTGTACTTGAATTAAAATAAAATAAGTGGAAAATGAGGGACAAGAGGGAGAGAGAAAACCGGAAAAAAAAAACACTAATTATAATAAAGAAAAAAAAAGAAAGACAAGAAGAAAGAAAGAAAGAAAAAGAGGATAGGCACACGGTGGGGAACAGATAGGGCGAAGAGAGATTCAGGTATACACGTGTCACAATTACAACACTATCTAAAACAACAAGCAAAGAAACCCCTAAATAACTGTATATATATATATATAAAAAAAGGACTTTGGGGGGCACGCTAGGAGAAAAGACTAGAGGATAATGCAATATTAGCAATCAGGGCGTCAAAAAGAGTAGAAAATAAGATAAAGTGAAAATAAAAACAAAACAATATGAACCAATAAAGATAAAACGCCAACGTTAAGGTCCAGAGCACTCAAGGACCCCAGGTAGACCCCAGGGCGTGATGGATTCGGGGGTGGAAAGTCTGAGACACTGAAGACTCAAGAGGTGTGAGTCTGGGGTGTGGACCGCCAGAGTCCAGGGGACCCAGACCTGGCAACCTCAAATCTGGTCCACAGAAAGCTTAGGAGCCCCGCAGTGCAACACAGCCCTCAGGGATCCCCGTAGCTGGGTGCCAGCCCCGTGGGGGAAGCCAGATCGGCGAATTCTATATTGAATGTCTGATCTCTGAAATTCACCTAACTCCTCAGGGTATCAGCCTTTGGACAGCTCCCTCCCTGTGCTCACACGCAACGGCCACTTGAGGGCGCCTCTACACCACGGCCAGTTCAATGACCCAGATCCCAAGCCCCGCCGGGTGGGGTGGGCTTCAGCTGGAAACGCCGAAAACAGACTCTAAGATCCTAAATCCCAAACTTCGCAAAATATTCCCCAATCTGCTTCCAGACGTGTCCTCCTCCCTCACTGCACCCTACAACAGTCTCCCAATTGTGTCCCCTTATTGTCCAAAATCCAATTCCGTTGCAGATCAGCAGCCGGACCTGTGGGGATGGGGCTCCAGGCGGAAGCCCCCCTGTCCGGAGGCTAAAACGTCCCCCGCTTCACAGGGAAACACCGTCTGTCTTCGCAAATCAATCTGCAAAGGAGTCTTGTCCGAACAATCCCTCACCAGCCAGCCCAGTATCCGCGAATTTTTCAGCACCACAAAGCCTCTAGAATAAGGAAAAAAAAACCAAAAACCCTGGCCGCCGCGGCTCCGGAGCTGCCGGAGCGCCCGCTACCGCGGCTCCGCCCACCCAAGGAGGGAACTTCCCGCGCCCAGCTGGGACCTCCGTTTATATATTATAGACGTATCCTCTCTGTTACCTTCCCACCGAATTGACGTCCAGACACCTTCCAACTAGCAAAAATCCCCGAAACAGCGCGGTCCCAAAGAGCCTTCAACGCTGCCCAGCCGCCCCCTGCAGAGACACTACCAGGCAAGCTCACGCTGCCACCATCTTGCCGGAAACCCTCCGACAGAGGTTAATTATATTAGCAGAAATAGGTCAGCACCCTTCGGCTCTAGTTTTATCTAGCTTTAAAGAGAACATGACTGCAGTTCTGAAACAATACAGCAAACTGTATAACAATATTTAACAAAATGCATTGTGTTACGTTTTGTTAAAATGCATGAGTGATGTGTGAGTGTGTGTGCATGTGCTTGTGTTAATACCACAAAGGCACGTTAAATCAGGAGTGAAACCATCCAATGAGGGTTAGGTTGTGTTGAATATAATTTCATTTGATTCTCCTCCCATGGAAATGGCAAGCCATTTTTGATAGCTTTTTCTCTTTCTTAGCCTTGTTTTTGTGTATTAGAGGACTCATTTCTCCAATGGACTTTCTTGTCATTATAATTATTTTTCAAGCAAATACAAGAAAGAGAACAAGCCTGCTCATTTTATCTACAGAGTATAACTCAGAAGGGAATGTGTTGATGGTTCAAACACAGTTTGGAATTATTTGTTCTTTTTGTGACATGGGTCTATGAAAAAATTTTAGTCAAAAAACAATTTTGTAAGGAGGGATCCCATGTCCTGTGGACACTTTCCCGGACGACTAGCCCTGGCTTTCAAGAGGTGTTTTTATGGCCTTCACTTGGGTTGGCGCTTTGAAAAGAGAATAGTGGCCTGGCTTTGTGTTTTGTGAGATTGTCCTAGGGAGAAGTACAATGGAGTCACGGGAAAAAGGCGTGTATGTGTGGGAAATAGAGAAAAAGAAAGGGAAAGAAAGGTTTGTGTTGACTTTCTGCTTTAATGTTTCTGTTTCTGCATTTATTAGCATAATTTTCCAAGCACCCTGTTTATCACACAGGGCATAACTTTAGAAAATCAAATATCGAGAGGCATGCCACTCTAGCCTTTGAGGTGTGTTCTTTTTATCCTGGAGGTCCCCTCTCCATTCCACTGGATGCAGCGGGCTGGAGAGCTACAGGCACCCCGAATGCGCTCCTGGCACCCAAAGGCACCACACACAGATCCCGGCCTCCCTCGCGCATTTCCTTAGGGAAGGCCCAACTCTAAATCTTCCCCAAACACCAGGTCTGTGGGGGCCCCGCGACACGGCCCCTCGGGGCAACTCGGGCAGAACAGGACAGCCCTCGAGTTGGCCAAAAGCTGGCCAGGCGCTGCCCCTGGGACGCACACCGGCACCCTCCCAGGCAGAGGAGTGCCCGTAACTGCTCTCGACCCCCTGGCGTCATCCGGGGCACACACAGGAAAGGCGCCTGCGGCTGCGCGTAGGGGACGCCGGGAACGGGAGCAGCGCCGCCGCTCGCCGCGGGCGCCTGAGGCACAACCCGCAGCGCTCCAGGGGCTCAGGAGGGGCCGGCGAGGCGCGTTCCCGCAGCGACAGCGAGACCACCCCGCCGCGGAGAGGGGCCGAGCGGGAGCACAGAGCCAGCACAGGCGAACGATGGCCACTGGGCGGAGGGCCGGATCCGCGCCCCTGCCCGTCCCCGCACCCGCCAAGCAGGTGGGGAAGAGGCGAGGGCCCGCGGGCAGAGCGCGGGGAGCGGTCCCGTTCCCCATCCATGTCGGTCCCGAGTCCCGCGCGGCTCAGGCCCGGCCAGGGACAGCACAGCGCCACCGCATCCATCACGCGGAGGGTGTGTTCTAGTATGACAGACTCGTTTCTTATGGTTTTGAATACTCTTTTCCTTTGGACACCTCTAGATTTTTCCCTTGAAGGCCTGTATTATGCGGAGGATTCGAGCAGTCGGATACTCTACATATAAGACGTGAAAACAGAAAACTCACTCTTACAGACTATGCAAGTATCATCTTTATGGTAAACTTCAAATTCCATTTTCAAATAACTGTGACTTAAAAGCTCTTGTCCTTTTGCAAATGATTTTTAGTACTTCAAATTTCTTTAGCAGTTGTGCTTATGATGTTTATTGACCTGGCGTAATTCCTTATATAGCGTTTCTCCTTCTAACTGTGGGAAGTTCCATAGTATAATGCAGCTTCACCAAAAAGGCAACACCATAAAATTCATTCTAATGTTGGTAAATTATGTCTGATTTTCTGTAAATAAAACTTACACCGACTCATTTAACTCTAAAGGATATTTTGGAAGAATTCTCAACTTCAAACACTTGTTCCCTCTTTCATATTACGAATACATCCTATATGTAACTCTTTATAAAATTCAGGTGTGTAAGAAATTAAAACTACTCCATTTATAGCATATTACAGTTTATAAAGTTCTATAAATTAACTTACTTAATTTTCATTACAATCTTGATGAGTAGGAAGTGCTTCATTCCATCTTGCTATGGTACAATCAAGATGTAACTTTGGAAACAATTAGGAAATAATTACACAAGGTCCTCGTGTTTATGTGACAAAATGAGTTGTGGCTCATGATTTTCAGATACTTTTCAGTTCTTTCCTGTAGGTATTGTTGACTTCACTCCCATTATGGTATGACTTTGTCTAACACTAGGTTTTGTTCAGTTCTGTTTCTTTGGGGGGTCAATGCTAGGAATTATCCAACAATGTTGAAAAAAGCCTTTGCCATTTATTGTCTTTCTTACTCTCAGTTTCTCTTCAACTGCTTACTTGACTTTTGTTCTGAGACATTATACAGTGGAAGATATGAAAATAATAAACAAATCAAGGAAAACAGAAATGTAAAATTCAGGATTTCTTCTAAACTGCTAACTGAAGAAAGGGTCGACATTAGTTAGGGTTCTCTAGGCAAACAGAATCAACAAGGGATATCTGTCAATAGTAAGAGATTTATCAGAGTCTCTTATGCAGCCGTGGGGATGCACAAGTCCAGGTTCTGCAGGCAAAGTGCAACCAGGAGCTCCGATGGAAGCCCAGCGAAGATTCTTGACGAGGTCTGGGAGATGCTGGCTATCCAAAGACGAGCTAGGAAATTCTCTCTCCATGCTGGAATCACTTCCCCTTTTAAGGAATTCAACTGATTGGGTTAAGTATCACTCATTGCTGATGGCTATCTCCCTGATTGATGTAATTATAACCAGCTATCTATGATCTACCACTGCAGTAAACTCAATGGTGACTAAAGTCCATAAATGCCTTGTAATTACAATTATCCCAGTGCTTCCTTGACCAAACATCTGGGCAAGTTGACACAATAGCCTTAACCATCACAGGGTCTAACCGTCTTAGTCTTTTATTCTGGAGCATGATATCTTTATTATTTTGAAAACATGAAAAAACAAATACATATGTAGTAACTAACAACTGTGAATACTGAGTTCTTTCTTCTTTGAAATTTTTCTCATAGTAGAGATGTCTGTAAATGATATTACTAGGTCAAATGGTATAAGTGATTTTTTATAGCTCTATTCAAATTGTTTTCACAAAAGATTATTGCAAATTATATTTCCATAATCAAATGATCCAGTTGACTCACTAGCATTAAATATTGTTAAATATAAAGAGGAAAATGTCATTTCACTGAGCTATTAAATAAGAAAAATCTATTAATTATAAAACCTCATAACTCCA
Organism: Dasypus novemcinctus; assembly: GCF_030445035.2. Lineage (NCBI taxonomy): Eukaryota > Metazoa > Chordata > Mammalia > Cingulata > Dasypodidae > Dasypus > Dasypus novemcinctus. The sequence goes on along the minus strand of NC_080695.1, from coordinate 51,000,921 downwards.
TAGGATAATTAATGTCCACGGTTTTACCGTTCTAACAGCAACTACACTGATCTTTCAAATTTCAAGTCCACTTAGTAGCTCTATTTAATATCTTTCCATGGGGCTCCCACGTTGTTCTTTTTGTTGGTTGGTTGTTTTTTTTTAAGATTTATTAATTTATTTATTTCTCCTCCCTCCCCTCCCCACTACTGTCTGCTTTCTGTGTCCATTCACTGTGTTGTTCTGTGTCTACTTGTATTCTCATTAGGCAGCTCTGGGAATCAGTTCTGAGACCTTATGGAGTGGGAGAGAGGCAATCATTCTCTTGCACCACCTCAGTTCTCTGATCGGCTTCATCTCTTACTATCTTTCCTCTCTGTCTCTTTTTGTTACATCATCTTGCTGCGCCAGCTCTCCACATGGGCCAGCACTCCCGCGCAGGGCAGCATTCCTGTTTGGGGCAGTAATCTGCACAGGCCAGCACTCTGTATGGACCAGCTCACCCCATGGGCCAGCTTGCCTTCACCAGGAGGCCCTGGGCATGGAACCCTGGACCTCCTATATGGTAGATGGGGGCCCAATTGCCTCAGCCACATCCGCTTCCTGCATTGGTTTTATAGTAAAATCCAGTCCACTTAGTATGATATGCAGTCCAATTCCTCTTCCAGGAAAACAGAAGTCTAATTTCTGGGCATTTCCAAATCCCGTTCTCTGTATTTCAGTCTTAAAGAACTACTTAATATTCCTTTGCCTTAGACATTTTCATATGTCCATCAATTTTGCACATTCAGCTATTTTGTTCCTTTTGCCATATCCTCACCTCTTCTGCCTCTATTTTGTCAGGATATTCATGGAGAAAATTATACTCCAAACCCTGGCAAATGCCTGGCACAAATCAAAGAGCATAAAGTTTTTCAGCATTTATTTTAAAATTTCAAAGCTACACGTTCACCAGTGTTTATCACCTGATAAAAGAACTTAAATATAAAATTAAAATTTCCTTTTTACTTTATTCTCCCTATGAAAGGCCTCTCTAGCAGTCGCTTGCATCCTTTATATTACTACTCTCTATACTCAGTTGATAGTGAGGAAAATAATGGATTACCTCTTGTTCTTTTTAAATTGTGTGTTGCCTGTGATTCAGAATCATTGATTTGTTTTCAGCAGGAATACAGGAAAGGAGAAGCTGAGCACAATTTCTTCTGGAGTCGGTTCTGCACAATGTGGCTTCGTTGTTGTATTAGAAGTGAATTCTCTGTCACCTTTATGTATAACAGCATACTCTAAAAGATGATACAGTGGGCTTCTAGTGCTTAAATTTTTCATTCCATTGTACCAGAGTAGATAGGGAAAATTGTTTGCATGGTGTCTCTATTAGTTGAAAGATGATATGATCATCAGGAAATTGCACCTAATTTATGGATTATCTAGCTTTTACTAATTTATGGATACATTTTTGAATCACACAGATTGCAAGTAACATTTATTATCTATCATCTTACCTAGAATTTATTTTAGAGCACACAAAGGACTTAATGATAAAGCATAATAAAGTATATGTTATAAAAATGTTGTACTGATGGTAATTGCTAACTTAGTGATTCTACAGGTGTTTTTTCAAGAAATAAAATCAAATAAATCTCACTATTATGGATGTACCAGACAAACTAAAAACAAAAGGAAACAACTATATATTTCCTTCTTAGAAGCACTTTGTTTAGCATGGTCCTATATTTCACCTTTAAACTAAAAGGGAATAGTAGGGATATTTGTATCAGGCATTCCATATAGACTCGTTTTTATTAGCCTCTGTATTATTGACTTTTTATCAAATTCATTCGATATACTTTCTAAGTTAAACATTGTCAAATTCATTTTTGGTATGTGTCATATTACTTCTAAAGGACATAGTAAGTCTTCATAAATGCATGTTGTTATAATCCTGCTGTATTGTTTGTTTTTTCAAGATGTTAATTGGAACATTCGTTTTTTAAAAACTATCTTTAGAAATAAAAAGCTATTTTTAATCATAGTTTTTCTATAAATTTTAGATGAATTTAATGTCATAATTTGATTTTGTTTCTTTGTTTATTTCAGACTATGAGTTACAGAACTGCCCAGATCCTCCTCCGTTTCAAAATGGGTATATGATCAGTTCAGATTATGGTGTCAGACAATCAGTATCTTTTGAGTATTATCCTGGGTACATTTTAATAGGCCATCTGGTCCTCACTTGTCAGCACATGATCAACAGAATTTGGAACTATCCTTTTCCAAGATGTGATGGTAAGTTAGTAATTTTTCTTGGGAGCAATTCATGTTCTTATTATGTTAACCCATTAAATATTAAAATGAACATAATCAAGAATTCATTAATTTACTTAAATATTTATTGAGACTCTTTTGCTAAACTGAGCCTATTTGGTATTTCAGGAACACACCAAACGCCAGTGAGCGTAAAAAAAAGGCCCTGGTACTCCAGGGAATTATAAGGGTGTTTCAGTTTGATATATTTATGAATTCCAAAACTAGATATTGGATTATGTTTGTAATCTGGTCTGTACCTGGCCATGATAAAGTTATGATTTGGGCTTTGATTGGGCCATGTCATTAGGGCATTGGGTCCCCACCTCTTAATGGGTGGGGACTCACAGAGAAAAGGCATGGCAAAGGACAGAGTTGAGGGCTTTTTGATGTTGGAGTTCTGAAGTTGGAGGTTGATGCTGAAGCCTTAAGCTGGAGCCGCAGGAAGTAAGCCTAGAGAGGAAAGAGAAGCAAGCCCCAGGAAGGGAGGAACCCAGGAAGCCTCAGCCTTCACAGATATCAGCAGCGATCTTGCCCCAACAGGTGAAAATAGCCTGGTGAGGGAAATAACTTATGCTTTATGGTCTAGAAACTGTAAGCTCCTACCCCAAATAATTACCCTTTATAAAAGCCAACCAGTTTCTGGTATTTTGCATTAGCACACCTTTGGCTGACTAATACAAAGGGTAACAAAATAATAAACACAATTTTTTGGATATATTCCAGTATTTTCCTTATTGCTAATTTTATACATTTATGATGCATGTGTATATATATGAATAATTAATATTTTGAAGTGGTGTTATACTGTACAGAGAGTTTTACAACTTTTCTTTCTCTTTAAAACAGTGTGTGCAATTTTTAACAATTTTTTTCATTGAAGTTAATAGATCACAAAGAATGTTACGTTAAAAAACATAAGAGGTTCCCATATAACCCACTCCCCATCCCCTATCCCCATCATTTTTTTTTTTTTTTAAGATTTATTTATTTATTTTAATTTCCCCCCCTCCCCTGGTTGTCTGTTCTTGGTGTCTATTTGCTGCGTCTTGTTTCTTTGTCCGCTTCTGTTGTCGTCAGCGGCAAGGGAAGTGTGGGCGGCGCCATTCCTGGGCAGGCTGCACTTTCTTTTCACGCTGGGCGGCTTTCCTCACGGGCACACTCCTTGCGCGGGACTCCCCCACACGGGGGACACCCTTGCGTGGCACGGCACTCCTTGCGCGCATCAACACTGCGCATGGCCAGCTCCACACGGGTCAAGGAGGCCCGGGGTTTGAACCGCGGACCTCCCATATGGTAGACGGACGCCCCACCCACCGGGCCAAAGTCCGTTTCCCCCCATCATTTTTGTAAATGGTATTTTTTTTGAAGATCTATACTTCTCAAAAAATGTTACATTAAAAAACATAAGCGGTTTCCATATACCCGCCACCTCCCCATCCCATTCCTCCCACACCAACCACCTCTCCCATCATTGTGACACACTCATCTCACTTGATGAACACATTCTGGAGCACTGCTGCACCCCGTGATAATAGTTTATCCTGTAGTTCACACTTTCCCCCAGTACATTCAGTGGGTTATGGCTGAATATATGAAACACAAATTTTTATGCAAAACCAGATTCGTAGAGAATATGATAATGAATTGCACGTACAAAGTACAACATATACTTGGAATGTGATCAAGGAAATAAATCTTTATGCTGGCAGTAGCATTTAACTGTAGAAAGCCTACTTTAAATTGAGAGATTAAAAGGGGGAAGAGAGTATATTAGTTTTCCCTAGATATTTTCTATTGTTTTAACTTTTATAATTCTCATATATTAATTTTTTTTAAAAAATTCAGTTTAGTAATGGGCCTTGAAGGATTTTTCATACTTGGAGATAGGGATCATTCTAACGAGAAGAAGCAGTGTGTTCTAGAAGGATATGTAGTAGTTTCATATTTGGAGTTAGGGAACATTCTAACTAGAAGAACAGCGCTAAAGCTGCTCATGTAGATACCATAAAATAGGTTGGCTTTTATCAATGGGGAATTAGTAGTTTGCAAGCTTCCAGTTTCAAGGCTGAGAAAAATGTCCAAATCAAGACATCTTCAGGCAATACAACCAGCTACCACGGATCCTGGACTCCTCTACCACAAGGCAATGTCCATCGCTGTATCTGTGGGTGTCTCCCTTCTCTTCAGGGTTTCATGGCTTTCAGCTTCTTGCTTCTATGCCTTACTTCTCTTGGTCTAAATTCCATTTTCTCATAAAGGACTCCAGTAAGAGGAGTAAGACGCAACCTGAATGAGGAGCGTCACATTTAAATTAAGATCCTACCCAGAAAGAGTTCCTACTTATAATGAGTCCATACCCACAGGAAAGGATTAACTTTAAGAACATACTTTTCTGGGATCCATATAGCTTCAAACCATTGCACATATAAGCAAAGACATGCAGGAATATTTTAGGGAAAAATTCAAAAAGTAGTCTAGTTTAATAGTGCACAATGGTGGAGGTTTCTTAGGAGATGTAGGAAATGAAGTTAATGGAGAGTGGTGAGAGAGGGAGACCTGGACTTTTGAATGATCTAATTCTAAGGAGGGATTGCTACCTTAAAAATTCTGTGTGCTACCTAATTTCCATGAGTTATTATAAATTATTGCGATATCAAGGTAAAATAAATAGATCAAGTAATTTGTTTATGAAGAATGCAAATGAAACAGAAAAGTTACTTTAAAACTAATATTCTAACATTAAAAACACAATACCTTTGAAAGAAAAATAATGAAATTGCCAACTCCGTGGACCTTTGAAATGCTAAATACTTACATCCCATGAGGATAAAATTTCTAGTGAAGGAGTAAAAAAAGCATCAGTTTACTTTTTAAAATATTAATTTCACCTCTGTATTTTACCATTCCACATTATTGAAAATAACTAAAAAATTATTTAGTTGTAATTTTAATCCTGATATTAGTCTAATACATAATTACGTACAATTATAATTTTAAAAAATTAATTTAATAACACTTTGTATAGCTGTATCATGTCTCATAATAAACCATTTTTTATTCCCCCCTCACGTCTTGCTTGTTGTCTGCTTTCTGTGTCCATTCGCTGTGTGTTCTTCTATGTGTCTTTATTTATTTTATTTATTTATGCTCCCCCCTTGTGGCTTGCTTTGTGCTTTGTTCTCAGTGTCCATTGACTGCATGTTCTTCTGTGTTTTTTACATAACCTTTTTTTGCTGAGTCGGCTCTCTGCGGCACTTTCAGGCTGGGCGGCACTCCATGATGTGCAGGCCAGCCTGCCTTCACAATGTGGCCCCAAGACACGAACCCAGGGCTTCCCATATGGTAGACAGGAGCCCAACTGATTGAGCTACAGCTGCTTCCCATAATAAACCTTTAACACTCCATTTGAACTCATGTTTTTACATGTATAAATTACTTTGCAATTTTAACCTGAATCTTTGAATTCATATTTAGATGGTATATCCATGGCTTGAGATAAAAAATGGAGTATAAAATTTAATTTGATTACATTGTGTTTTCAAGCCCATTTCCCAAATATGGAAATAAGTACTTTAGTAGGGGTGAAAAAAAATATATATCATTTAAAAATATTGTTTCAAGGTGATGCTACCTTTTCTAATTATGTCATTAGAATACTTTTACTGTTCTATCTCTCTTCATTCTAATAATATAAGTAGAACATAAAGACCAAAACATAAAATTCATGTTCAAATTAGATCATAGAGTAAATTCTAAAACCAATTAAAGTAATGTACTAACAGCCATCTAATGTGTTTATTATCTTCTCCATACTGGATTTAATTTTCACAAAAAAATAAGCAGAGGGAATTATTTTAAAACAATAGTTTCCTTGTTCATGAAAAGTTCTCTTTCCTTAAAAATTTAAGTCCTTGTTTCATTAGAATAACGTGGCTGTTTTCTAGTAGTGTTCAGTTAAACTGTGGTTGGCTCTGAATAAATTATGGTTGTCAACACTGTTGACAAGCTAAAGTCCTCTCTTAAAATGAATTATATTATTCCAGATTGGTTAGTCTTCTCAGATTTTGATTAGTATATAAGGGCAAGTTTACCGTAAAACAGTCTTCAAAGGCTCCAACTCTGTAGAATTCATAAGAATCTCAGAGAAAAACATAGATATCTTGAACAACTCCTAGGCATCTTTTTAAAAAATTTACCAAGTCAGACAATTAATATTCAAGAATTCTGAGCCTTAAGTAATCAATCTAGAAATATATTTTGCAAAGTGAAATATGAAGCTTTTTTTGTATTTATACAGTGAAAATATTTCCTATTCTGTCATATAAGAATCTATTATACAAAGTTAGTATATTATACACTTACCTAAAAAATATGATCTAAAACTGTGATATCCATTCAAATAAATTAAAAAAGAAATGTCTGAAAGTGACTTAAGACATTCAAGACATTATTATTTTTGCCAGTAACATAATTTTACAGAAGTCTCATTTTCAAAAAGTAGTTATAATTGTTAAAATATGGTTAAGAAGACAGTGGGGTTTATTAATTTTTTAATTGCAATTTGGTATTTAAATATGCATCCAGAATTCAAATATAATTTAAAAATTTTAGTTCATTGACCTAATAAGTCATTGGAATATCTGTGTGAGATACTGTTTAGGACATTTTTATTTAATATTGTCACAGTATACTTTACTTTAAGATACATAATAGCTACAGGGGGAACTCTGTGGACAGAGTTAACTATTAAAGTAACTAGTAAGTTGAAATAACTATGTTAGCAGCTTCCTTTAGATTGACCCATTTTATAAACTGAGACCAATTTGATTCCATTACAGGAGAAATCCAACCAGCCAAAATAATATTATTATGCACATATTTTTAAATGAGCATTTACCAAACTGATTAGTAAATATAGGAAAAGGTCTTTCCAATGGTTCATAATGAAAATGACTATAAAAGAAATGGAACCCTTAGTTTCTTACCTGTATTCATCAATAATGCTCTTAAAACTCTCCTTAAAGTAGTTATTACAACTTTGTTGAAATTCAAGGCAAAACTGGCACATGAACAGTCAAAAGATTTAAGTCTCTTGGACATACAACTAACAATTCTACTACTAAGTGTAGGTTCAAATAGAGGGGCAACAGAGCCATGTGCAGGGAAAACACAACTGAGTCCAACCCTAACACACTGGGGAGTGTAAATTCCAAAGTAAGTCCCCCTGACAGGGTGCCAACCTCCTGGGCTGCCTGCCCTACCTATAGTGTCTGGATGTCTCCAGAGCCCTCAGGAGCCCCACTATTTACTTTTTTAAAAATATGGCTATCATCACTCTAAGATCTGTTGTCTTGTATGTACAGTGGCATTTGTTTCCATTTATTCACCCAGAGTCAGATTTTTTTCATTTTTTTCAAAGAAGCTTTAGGTTCCAGAAAAGTCACGTACAGAATATACGTGATTCCCATTTACTCATTGTGCGTTTTCTACTTTCTCCTAATAATAACATCTTAGCATGGACGGCATATTTGTAGCAATTGATACACAAATATTGAAACGTTGCTACTAACCATTATCAATGATTTGCATTGTGTGTTACATTTGGAACCATACACTTTTATAAATTTGGATAAGTTTGATGTGATCTGTATCATCCTTGCAAAATCATGTAGTACAATTCAAATTCCATCCCTCCCTTTACACCAGGCCATTACATGACATGGTAGAATCAAAGCCCTAAGCATGATTTAATAAAGTAAAAATGAAACCTCTGAATTTAATATATCCAAAGGGGCATCATGCCTAACAGAGTAGTTTACAACTAGAATATTTCTTTTTGGAATTCATAAATAATATCAAACTGCCAAACCTACATATTTAAGAAGATATGTGTTCCAAAATGTATTATAATGTTAAATTTATTTACCATAGCTTGAATCACTCTATTCAGTAATTTGTGCAATAGACATTTATATCATTGAAAGAATAGATTAATTTTAATAGTACTATCAAAATTGGGAAGTCAGTGGTATTCTCAAGCAGGTAAAAACTAATTTGATACTCTCTGACATTACAAACAACCAAATACATATAAAATGCTAAGTTTCTGTACTTTGCTTCTGTACACATACAGGACTTGGTCAAAATATATGCTTTTAAAATAATTCAAATATTTTGCACCATATGTTCCAAAGACAGATGCAATCAATGTGCTTGTGGGTATATGTAGCTACATACAGCATGATTTTTAGAATGCTGAAATAGTGAGTGGAGGAAGAAATTTCTGAAATAGCAACTGCCAAATAAAAGTTGAAGCAGTTAATGAATGATTATAATGTACCCATTAGAAATCATTGAGTAATTAATTGAAATTAAGGACCAAAATTATTGAGGCCACTTAAATATTGCATTACAGTTGAGCTATCATGTCAAGATTATACTGAGAGTGAGTGTAGCTCAGGGGTTTGAGCTCCAGCATCCCATGTACAAGATCCTGAAATCAATCCCCAGCACTTCATTTAGGAAAAGTATGTAGGCATTTACTTTCACATGTGTGGTAGATTTAGAACATGGAAGTGGTGATCTAACTTAAGTTATTCCAGCCCTTAGTCATTTGAGATATACCATACTTTCTGGATATGAAAAAGCCATCCCTCCTATGTCTGCTCTGCTTTTTTTTTTTAAGATTTATTTATTTATTCATTTATTTATTTATTTCCCTCCCTGCCCAGTGGTCTGTTCTCTGTGTCTATTTGCTGCGTCTTCTTCTTTGTCTGCTTCTGTTGTTGTCAGTGTCACGGGAATCTGTGTTTTTTTTGTGTGTGTCAGCTCTCCGTGTGGGCGGCACCATTTCTGGACAGGCTGCACTTTCTTTAGCACTGGGCCTCTCCTTATGGGGTGCACTCCTTGTACATGGGGCTCCCCTACGCGGAGACACCCCTGCGTGGCATGGAACTCCTTGTGCGCATCATAACTGCTCATGAGCTAGCTCCACACGGGTCAAGGAGGCCCGGGGTTTGAACCGCTGACCTCCCATGTGGTAGACGGACGCCCTATCCACTGGGCCAAGTCTGCTTCCCTGTTCTGCATTTCTGATCCTTGGTATATTTCAGCATGATAAAATGGTTTTATTTTATAATACTGAACTTCTTTATATTTCTTATTGAACACTTGTTAGCAGAAACAACACATCTCTTCATTTCGCCATTCTTCTCTATTCTACTTCTAGTGATTTCTTTTTTAACTCGCATTCAATGTAGTCATCTACTCCCACTGGACACTAGAGGGCTCCTTGGCATTAGTCTCTGTCTTCAGGCATATGTCATCCACAATTCTGTATTGAGTGAATTTCCTGAATCTCAAGTTTCACCAAATTAAGTCCCTTCTTAAATTCCTTCAGTGAGTCCTCATTATCCTCAAAATAAAATTCAAACCCTCACTCTAATATAGGCATTTTGTAACATGATTTGTATTCATATTTCCAACCTCTTCTCTCCCCTTGTCATTCTACAATCAAAATTAAAAATACCAAAGGAAAAAAAAATGAATTGCCTCCCATCCAGCAACTGGCTCCTAGTGGAGAATGTAGATTCAAAGACTGTCTTGAAATCACAAACCTTGGGAATTTTGCTATTTTGCCTACTAAGGCATATGCCAAAATTTTTAGCCTTTTAAAGCTGTATTACTCCTTTGCTTTTACACATGATATTGTTGTAATGTGTCTTCACTTGATTTTCACTCAAGATGCTAATATCAGTTTTTCCTTAAGAGAAGCATCCAGTGCCACATTCTCTTTAAAGTATCCAACACTCTCTATTCTCACTCTCATCAAACCCACTATGAATTCACCTCCTTGTTCTTACAAGACAACCCAGTTTATTACTAAAAAATGCATTTCATCCATCATGATAGATCATCCTCATCTGTGAGAACACCTGCTACAAACTTGTCATTTCCTCCTTCATCAAAGTGTGAGTGCCTGATGTGGTTCATGATATTTGATGTTGTTATGCGTCACACACCTTTGGTTCAATTTTGTCCTACCTTATTTAGAGTACATCTCCTTCTCTCACTACCCCATCACTCTTCAGAGTGAACAGCTCCCACTCTACTTTCTCATGCATAACTTTATGCATGCTCAAATCACAGCCACCATAAAATTCTTCTCCCTAACTTGCATCTCTCTATAGCAACCTTGCAATATTCTCCCCATATCTCATCTAATTATCTCACAGAATATTTTTCAGAACACTTACCATAATCATTTTCTCACCTCCTGTTAAGTATTCAAGCACTTCTATTTGCTTTCAAATTTGTCACTCAAATCTTCTCTGCTGAAAAAAAAAATCCATCCATCAGACTTATTTTCTAACCTATAAACCTGGTCATGTAATTTGAGTACTTCAGATCCTATGGCAAAAATAGATGAAATTGAAGCCCGCTCAAGGATGCAAAATGCTTTTCATGATGTGGCTTCTCAAATTTATCATCATATTTCTGCTATACTTTTTGCCATGTCCTTTTCGGTTGTTTGTTTATAACTCTTCCTAATTCTGATAGAGTACCCGCTTATTCCATAATAGTCCCTGCTTCCTCAACTTTTTCTGATTGAAATGTCTGCCACAGAATTATTTTGCATGGTGAAGTTTTTTCTCAGTATTTAAGAAGTGTCTTCTTCAGGGGAATACTCCTCTCATTTGATGTGGTACTAGGTAGTCTACATTTGTAACTCCATTGCATTCCTGGACACAGTGATAATGCCATTGACCTTTTATTGTACCGTCTGTATCACTTTGTCTTGAATAGTTTTTAGTCATCCCCTTCTTGAGGTTACTTCAAAATAAAGCCTGCATCTGAAACATCACCAGCAGGAGTTGGTAAACATTTTTGGTAAAGGGACAGGCAGCAATTATTTTAGGCTTTGTGGTCACATCGTCTTTGTTGCAGCTACAAACTCTGACATGTTAGCACAAAAATAACCATAGACAATACATAAATAAATGAGTGTGGCTATGTTCCAATAAAACTTTATATACAGACACTGAAATCTGAGTTTCCTACAGTTTTCTCCTGCATGAAATATTATGCTTCCTTTTTAACCCTTTAAATTTTGGATAACAATTTTAACTCTCAGGTCATACAGAAACAAGCAATACATTATATTTGGCCTGCTTACCTCTTTTCTATGACATTCCTGAATTTCACAAAAAAACCTAGCTTCATATAGGAACTTTAAAATGTCTGCTGAATGAATGAAGAAATCAAATGTGTCTATCTAAGTTAAAGAAGTACTGATAGTTGAGGCATAAACAAATGAAGCAATTATGTTTGGACTCCCAGTCCATGCTTTTATTACTCTCAGAACTATAAATGGTCTCGTATACCCCTCATCTTCAAAAGTATTGGAGTGAAATAAGGGTAAAAAAAAAAAACCTGATTGTATCAACAGAGAGAGCATTTAACAAAATCCAACACCTATTCAAGATAAGCAGACCAAATGAACTACCTAATCAGATAAATCCCACCTACAAAATTCCACAAATACCAATGTGGGAGAAAACTAAGATCAAAACAACAAGAGGATGAAGATTCTAACTATTGATATTTAACCTTGTACTGGAGGTTGTAGACAGGGAAATGAAGCAAGAAGTTGCTTTTTCTGCCCTGTACCAGTTTCAACCAGAAAACGTAGATAAGGACAAAGATGACCCATCTGGTGAATTTTGTACTTTAGGGTTCATGGAGCTGAGTAGGAATCCAGTGATCCCACACTACTGTAATCTTTATGCAAAGTATGGGACACAACTGTGGTTGATGTCCTGAGGCTGAATCAGGGGAGATTTAAATGGGTCTACCTAATTTAGAAAGATCAATTTGCACCAAGCCAATCACAGTGGGGGCAACAGTATAATGTCAAGAAGATCTAAGCCATTCTTACAGAGTAAGGAGGGAAGAAAGGGCAGAATTCTCCTTGCTCAGAAAGTGAGATTTTAATATTAGCACCCATTTTTCTTGAACCAAAATCCAAATCCCATGTGAAATCTACAGACATGGCAACAAAGTGCCCTTCAGAGCATTGGCCAGGCACAATGAATTGAGTCTTTGAGCTGTGTGTGTGTGTGTATGTGAGAGAGTGAGAGAATCAATGTTTATTAGGGTACCTACATTCCTTCTCATCAGCTGTTCATTTTCTCCCTCTTCATTTTCTTTGTTCTACTTAGTTAACACAAAATCTTGTCTTAAATTTATGCTTCACTTTTCATAATGTGTCTATGTGGCCACACAGGAAACATTATCTCCAGTGCCACCTGACTGAACTTTCAAGTCAGCCACTGTGAAGATAATGTGGAGAGGTGACTGCATACCTCAAGGTACCTACTACTTGGGGAGACCTCAGTGTTGAGTTCAAAGTTAAATGACAACCATGGCAAATACATATGTAGCACCTATCCTACTGCTAGGCTCCACACCACCCAGCCCATGATACATCAAGGAATATCTCCTTAAGAAACACCTAAGCTGGGAAGCAGATGTGACTCAAGTGTAGAGCTTCCGCTTACCATATGGGAGTACCTGGGTTCCATCCCCAGGGCCTCTTGGTGAAAAAGAAGGGAAAGTGTGCTGGTATAGCAAGCCACTGCTTTCGTGAGTGCCCACGCAGTGATCCAGTGTCCACATGATTGCCTGCATGAGTGCCTGTGTGATGAGCCAGTGCCCTGTGCAAGTGAGTCTCACAGCAAGATGATGACACATCAAAAGAGAGAAAGGTAGAGTCAAAGGTAAAGCACAGCAGAAACCAGCCCATGAGGTGATGCAATTGACAGTGAACCTATCTCCATATTAGAGGTCCCCAAGATCGAATCCTGGTGAATCCTAGAGGACAGAAAATGAGAAGAGAAGACAACAAAGCAAAAACAGCAGGGATGTAGTAGGGGAAGGGGAAAAATAAATAAATAAATAAGTAAATAAGTAAGTCCTTAAGAATAAAAGAGAAAAAAAAAGGAAACACCGAAGCACTATATCCAGATAGCACCAGAAACTAGCTCCTGTTCCAGACCCCCTTCTGAGTGGGGATAGTCATTGACACATGACCCCACCCTGAGGTCTAATCTTGTGTACCTACATTTAAAGTAACTTCCCAATGAGATTTTGGAAAGTGAATACTTGTGGATTGTTGGTGATACCTTGTATAAAGTGAAAATATAATGTGCTTCTTCGCCTCTTGGTTTTGCTGGTACTTTTTTCTGCTATGCCTTCTCTTTGGACTCCCCTTGTTAGGAATCAGAAGAAGATAAGGAACACTGCTTTACTGAACATTCCCCAATTCCACACAGACTTCAAACCCAGGCTTATGGTGTACAACAGCCTCCTAGCCCAGATAACTCCACACTTAGCCATACACCTGTATCTTTCACACTAAGCTGTCTTCCCTCTCTGAGGGTGGAAGAGAAAAGTAGTTTAGCATTCTTACACAGGACATTGAACAAAGGTCAGATTTCCACTGAGGCAGGTCAGTGAACAGGAGTACCACCACCTCCCAACCTGCTCTGTGCCTAAGCTCCACAGACCAGGAAGTTTCCAGTACCCTCCTGTTCTCAAGTATGTGAAGGTGGAGGAGGGAAAGTAGCTGGGCCTCTATACAATTCCACCAAGGCTACATGGAGAGGTGGGTAGCAGTGCATTTCTCCCCAAATCTGGTTGCCTGGGAAAGGATGCTTGGAGCAGCTGACAACTATTCCTCATCATTGAAGATTGTATTATTATTGTCAATACAGGGTCCCATCACCTCCAAATTCCTCCTCAAAATTTCATGTACTATAAAAGCTACTTCAAATTTACCGATTTTGCAAGTTCAATGGGATATTTCCTTTTCTAATCCCAGTCTCCCCACTTCCGCCTGTTCTCCATCCACACACATATATAATGTCAAAGGATGAGAAGGAGCAGGATAAAGTCTCATTTATATTGAGCCTTGATTTGAATAGCTCCAAAATGTATTAATGCATTTTTGTTATATTTCTTCTAAAACTAGATGATGATGAAACTGCTTAATTAGATCTCTGAGATGGTGTGGTGCCGGAACCCAGAAATGGGCGAGTAAACACCACCACTGTCAGCCTCCTCCCATCCTCTTTTACTTTGAGAAGTCAAAGTAGACACTCATTAAGAGCTAAGGATATCCGCCCCCCATCCCTAAACCCAAAGTTCTGGGAGGTCCTCAATTTATACCCCCAAGCAGGTCACTGGCAGAAGGCAGCATATGACAGTTTGAACAAATAAATATGTGAGTGGAGAAGATCTCTGCTTATAATCAGAGTATTTCTAATGACAGGGCTATTAGGTAATGCATAAGTGTGTGCTGATTATATTGACATTTTCTGAATTTTCAATCTACTTTGAAGCTCATTTACATTGCAGAAAAGAATTCCTTGCCTGCATATGAAGTCCCCATTTCCTAACTCCTAGAAATTGCCTCAATTCTTCCTTACACAGCTCCCTGACTCCCTGTAACTTCAAACCAGCAATGACATGTTGACTTCACACACTTAGTTTGATTTCCCTTATGCCACAAATTGGAATACATTTTCTACTTTTAAATAGTTCACTGACTACTTTCCCCTTAACATAATCTCCCTTCTGAGTGACACAGTGTCATCTCATTAGTAATCTTAATCACATCTGTAAAATTGCATTTTTCCAATTAACAGCATAATTACAGAGGGGTATATTACCTATAATATTCACAGTCCTAGATATTATGGGAAGACATCTTACCTTCTGGCAACAAAATGTGGACAGACTTCCACAACCATTTACTCTATTAAAACTTTTTTCATAATGACATCATTCAATGACAGCAACCAACCAATATATCCTTGGTTTAACTACAAAAAAAAGTTTAATTTATGTTAAACAAGAATGTTAATTATATAACAATAAACAAAATGTGGAACTCTAAGATGAAAAAGGATATTAGTGAATTTGATTTCCATAAATATATGTGTGATCCCAGACTCATCATTTTTTTCTTTCAGTAAAGCCGTATTATTAAAACCCAGTTTATAGAACCAACTAAATGAAGGAAGAGTTCAAGGATATTAAGAAGACAGTGGGAGAACATAGAAGAAATTGTAAATATACATAAAATGATAGTGGATATGATGGTGATGAATGACACAATCCAAGAAACAAAAAATATATTGGAAAGGCAGAACGGCAGATGTGAATAGACAGAGGAACGAATTAGTGATGTGGAAGACAGAACATCTGAAATAAAAAAGATAGTAAAACAACATATAAAATGATAGGAAAAATCCATCAGGGATTTAGGAATATGAACAAGAATATGAAACGCTCAAACATATGTATTATAGATATCCTAGAGGGAGAAGAGAAAGGATAGGGGACAGAAGGAAATAATAGGTGAAAACTTCCCAACCCTATTTAGTGAGATGGATGTACATGTCGAGGAAGAGCATCATACCACAAAGAGTATAAATCTCAACAGGCCTACTCCAAGGCATATATTTGTCAAATTGTCCAGAGCTCAAGATAAAGAGAAAATACTGAAAGTGGTAGGAGAAAAGAGAACCATCACATACAAGGGAAGCTTAATAAGGTTAAGTGCTGATCTCTCATCTGAAACCATGGATGCAAGAAGGCACTGGTACTACAAAGTTATGCTGATAAAAGAAAAGAACTTTCATCCAAAAATTCTATATTCAGTAAACTGGCATTCAAAAATGGTTGAGAATTCAAAATAGTCACAGATAAACAGAAATTAAGAGAGTAAGCCAGTAAGAAACCTGCCCTTCAAGAAATACTGAGGGGGAAACGGACTTTGGCCCAGTGGTTAGGGCGTCCGTCTACCATATGGGAGGTCCGTGGTTCAAACCCCAGGCCTCCTTGACCCGTGTGGAGCTGGCCATGCGCAGTGCTGATGCGCGCAAGGAGTGCCGTGCCACGCAAGGGTGTCCCCCGCGTGGGGGAGCCCCACGCGCAAGGAGTGTGCCTGTGAGGAAAAGCCGCCCAGCGTGAAAAGAAAGAGCAGCCTGCCCAGGAATGGTGCCGCCCACACTTCCCGTGCCGCTGACGACAACAGTAGTGAACAAAGAAACAAGACGCAGCAAACAGACACCAAGAACAGACAACCAGGGGAGGGGGGGAAGTTAAATAAATAAATAAATCTTTAAAAAAAAAATTATAAAAAAAAAAAAAGAAATACTGAGGGGAATGCAGCAGGTTGAAAGGAAAAAACAGGATATAGAGAGTGGGGGGAGAGTGTAAAAAATTTTTTAAAAATACCTAAAAACAACATATGACATAACCCCTGCAAAATAATAGTTGATGTAAATAACTCCTTGACAGTAATAACTGTAATTGTTAATGGATTCAACATTTCAGACAAGAGACACAATTGACAGAATGAATAAGGAAATGTGACCCATTTATATGTTGTCTACACGAAATCGACTTTAGATCCAGGGATTCAAGAAGGCTGAAAATGAATGGCTGGAAAACAAATTTACAAGCAAACAGCAACTAAAAATAGGGTGGGAGAGGTGGCAATAATAATATTGGACAAAATAGACTTTAAATGCAAAACTATTTAAGAGAGAATGGTGGACACTACCTATTAGTAAAAGGTGTAATTTTTCAGGAAGAAAGAACAATCGTGAAGGTTAATTCACTGAACAAGGGAAACCTCAAATACATGAGGCAAACCCTGGAAAAACTAAGTGCCGAAGTAGATGCCTATACAATTATAACGGTGGACTTGAATACACCATTATCAACATTAGAGAGAACGTCTTGACAGAGAATCCAAAAAAAGCAAAAATTTTGAATAACACCCTTGAGGATCTGGAACTAATAAACATACACAGAGTATTATACACAAATATAGCAGTATACATCGATTCTTCAGGGCACATGGATCATCCTCCAAGATAGACCACATGCTTGGGTGCAGAACAAATCTCAATGAACTCAGAAAGACTGAAATTATACAAAGTGATTACTCTGACCACAACGGACTGAAGCTGGAAATCAGTAATGGGAGAGGAATAGATTAGACACAAAGATATGGAAGTTATACAACATAATCTTAGACAAGCTGTGATTCAAGGAGGAAATTACAAAATAAATCAGTAACTACCTTGAAACAAATGAAAATGACATCCACAAATATCAAAACCTATGGGATGCAGCAGAAGCTGTATCGAGTTGAAAATGCATAGCCATAAACACATATATCATAAAGGAAGAGGTAAAATTGAAGACATAACAACACACCCAGAGGAATTAGAAAAAGAAACAACAAACTAAGCCAAAAGGAAGTAGGAAGAAGGAAATAACAAAGATTAGAGCAGAACTAAATGAAATAGGTGGAAAAAAGAACTAGAAAAAATATTTTTTAAAAAACTGGTTATTCAAAAAGATCAATAAAATGGACAAATCCTTAGATAGACTAATAAAGAAGAAAAGAGTGAAGACACAAATACACAAAATAAGAAATGAGGATGGGGAAATCACCACTGACCCCATAGAAATAAAGTGTATTATAAGAGGATATTTTGAAAAATTGTATGCCAACAAGAATAATAATTTAGAAGAAACAGACAAATTCCTAGACACGCATAAGAAGTCTTTATTGATAAAAGAAGAAATGGATGAACTCAACAGAACAATCACAGGTAACAAGATTGAATTAGTTATCAGAAACCTCCCAAATAAAGAGCCCAGGACCAGATAATTACGCAGGTCAATTCTAGCAAGCATTCCAAAAAGAACTAACAAAAATTCTGCTTAAACTCTTCCAAAAACTATAAGTAGAAGGAGCATTTCCTAACTGCTCCAATGATGCCCATATTAACCTAATACCAATTATAGGCCAATATCTCTAATGATCCTAGTTGCTAAAATCCTCAACAGAATACTTGCTAATTATATTCAACTACACATCAAAGGAATAATACATGACCAAGTGGGTTTCAGCCCTGTTATGCAAGGATGGTTCAACACAAGAAAACCAATCAATGTAATACACTACATAAACAGATCACATTTTAAAATTCAAAAATTGAATCTGAAGGGCTAAGGAGTTCGGGAGTTCTGGGTGAGCTGTTGTCAGGTTGATGTGACAGATCGCCTCTGTGGATCGATTTCGGAAGATAGATGGTGTTTTGTTGTGAAGCGGGAGAAACTTTTGAGTGCGAATATAAACAATAGGGCTTCCGCCTGAAGCCCCGCCCCCAAAAGCCCGGCAACCGTTCTCCAACCCAAATAGGCTGTAGGCAATAAAGAGAAGTAATTGGAAAATTGATCTAGGCTGCAACAAGGGATGGGGACACGTCTGGAAGCAGAATAAGGAATATTCTGCGAAGCTTGAGAATTCTGGTATTGGAATCCGTTTTCCGCGTCACTGGGCTGGCTTCGGATCTGTACTAGTAAAGTAGCTGCGGTGTAGAGGTGCCCTCTAGCGGCAGTGGTTTGGAATCACAGGACGGGAGCTGTCCAAAAGCTCAAATAAAAGATAACGTACTTATGATCCCAGCAAAGTGAATTGCAGGGTTCAGTCACAATATAGTTTGCGGATCTGACTTCCCCCATAGGGTTGGCACCCAGCTGTGGGGATCCCGGAGGGCTGTGTTACACTGCGGGGCTCCCAGGCTTCCTGTTGATGAGATTGGAGGCTGCCAGGTCTGAATTCCCTAAATTCTGGTGGCCCACACTACAGAGACTCACACCTCTTGAGTCCTCAATATCTCAGACTTTCCATCCCTAAATCCATCACGCACTGAGGTCCATCTGAGGTCCTTAAATGCCCTAGCCTTCAACGTTGGCGTTTTTTCTTTATCGTTTCATTCTGTTTTGTTTTTATTTTCATTTTGACTTATTCTTTACTTTTTTCAATTTCCTGATTGCTAACACCGCATTATACCCTAGTCTTCTCTCACAGCGTATCCCCCAAAGTCTTTTTTTACTCAGTTATTTAAGGGTTTTTTTTTGTGTGTGTGTGTGTGTGTGTGTGGTAGGTGCTGAGTAGTGGGTGTTTTAATTCTAGTTCGTGTATATCTGTTTTTTTTTTTTTATTTTTTTCTTTCCCCTACCTGTTCCCCACCCCTGGCCACACTCTTTTCCTTTCTTCCTCTCGTCCCTTCCTCCCCCCCCTTTTTTTCTTTTTTTTTCTTTCTTTTTTTTTTTTTTTCTCTTTTTTCCCCTTTTTATTCTGGTGTCTCTCTCCCTCTTGTCCCTCATATTCTACTTAGTTTATTCTAACTCAATTATACAATAGGTGCGGCAGGAAACATCTTACATTTGCTGGGTTTTCTCATCCTTCACTGCCTCATTTCTGTGTGAACTGATTTAGGCTACCTACACTATCCTCTTTCCCCTACATCTTGATATCCGCCACCATCTACTGGCTCTCCTATATTCCACCTCCCACCTCCTTTTCTTCGATCCACAAAGGGTCTAAGTCTTAATTACTAATACCTATGTTTTGTTTTCTGTCTGTCATCCACTCTTGAAATTATTACCTTTCTTTTCTCTTTCCCTCTCTCATGAAATCAATAGCTTTTTAGCTCATACCATATTCCTACCATATTCAAGCATCTACCTTATAATAAGTACTCTACCTACTGCTATAATTCTACACAATTTACATGAATCTAACCTCCATCCTCCCAGATCTCATATTCTTGCTTTGTTAACATATATCACCAATACTACCTTACACTTTTCCCTTGCTTACACAATTGCCTTTCCCCAACACTAATACTTTCCTTTAAAGTGAACTTAACCAACAACAAGTAACTAGAATAAGAAGAAAAAAGTGACAAAGAGAAGATATAACACCTATGCAAAAATAACAGCTAATTAACCTCCAAGAGCAGACAAAGAAGCTAAGGAACTGATTAAATCCGTCAAAATAAAGAGATGACCAGAAAGCAACAAAAATCTACAAACCAAACCAGTAATCAGGAAAACATGGCTGAATCCAATCAACAAACCAATAATCACGAAGGGGAGCAAAACTTGGCACAAGCAATGAAAGATCTCAGAACATTTATCACCGACAAATTTGACGAAGTAATGAAAGAGGTTAACAACATGAAGACATCACTTGGAGGGGAAATTGCAGACATACGCAAAAACATAACAGATATGATGGGAATGAACACCACAGTTCAAGAAATCAAAAATACACTTGCAGCAAATATCAGCAGACTAGAAGAGACAGAGCAGAGAATTAGTGATGTGGAAGACAGTACATCAGAAATCAAACAGATAGTAGAAGGAGTCAACAAGAAGATAGAAAAAATCCAGTTAGGATTTAGGGACCTGAATGACAATGCAAAACACTCAAACATACGAATTATAGGCATTCCAGAAGGTGAAGAGAAGGGAAAGGGGTCAGAAGGAGTGTTGCAGGAAATAATGGCTGAAAACTTCCCAAATCTACTAAAAGAGACAGATGTGCATATCCAAGAAGGACAGCGCACTCCACAAGTCATAAACCCCAACAGGCCCACCCCAAGACATATACTTGTCAAATTATCCAATGCTCAAGACAAAGAGAAAATCCTAAAAGCAGCAAGAGAAAAGAAAACCATCACATACAAGGGAAGCTCAATTAGATTAAGTGCTGATTTCTCTTCTGAAACCATGGAGGCAAGAAGGCAGTGGTATGATATAGTCAAGGTACTAAAGGAAAAGAATTTCCAACCAAGAATACTCTATCCAGCTAAACTAGCATTCAAACATGATGGAGAGTTCAAAATATTCGCAGACAAACAGAAACTGAAAGAGTATACCAACAAGAAACCTCCCCTTCAAGAAATTCTAAAAGGAGTTCTGCAGGAAGAAAGGAAAAAACAGGAAAGGCAGAGTTGGAGGAGAGTATAAGACCAACAACAACAACAAAAAAGACAAAAAAAAATATACAAACAAAATATGACAAACACAAATCCAATCAAAATATGGCTAACACAAATAATTCCTTGATAGTAATAACACTGAATGTCAACGGATTAAACTCACCTATCAAAAGATTCAGACTGGGACAATGGATAAGGAAATATGACCCATCCATATGCTGTCTACAAGAGACACATCTTAGACCCAGAGACGCATGGAGATTGAAAGTGAATGGCTGGAAAACAATCATACAAGCTAACAATAACCAAAAAAAGGCAGGAGTAGCTATATTAATATCAGACAAAATAGACTTTAAATGTGAAACAATTGTGAGAGACAAAGAAGGATACTACATTTTAGTGAAAGGGAAAATCTGTCAAGAAGATCGAACAATCATAAATATCTATGCCCCTAACAAGGGCGCCTCTAAATACGTCAGGCAAACACTGGAAAAACTAAGTGAAAGAATAGATACATCTACAATTATAGTGGGGGATTTTAATACACCACTATCAACTCTGGACAGAACATCTCAAAAGAGAATCACCAAAGAAACAAAACATCTGAATAGTATATTAGAGGAGCTGGATCTAATAGACATATATAGATCGCTACACCCAAACACAGCAGGATATACATTTTTCTCAAGCGCACATGGATCATTCTCCAAGATAGATCATATGCTAGGCCACAAAGAAAGGCTGAACGAATTCAGAAAGATTGAAATCATACAAAACATTATCTCTGACCACAGTGGAGTCAAGTTGGAGATTTGCAAGGGACAGAAGCCCAGATTTCACCCCACGATTTGGAAATTAAACAGCACACTCTTAGAAAAACAGTGGGTCAAAGAGGAAATCTCAAAAGAAATCAATGACTACCTTGAAACAAATGATAATGACAACACAACATACCAAAATTTATGGGATGCAGCAAAAGCAGTACTGAGAGGGAAGTTTATAGCCATAAATTCATATATCAAAAAAGAAGAAAGAGCAAAAATTGAAGAACTAACTGCACATTTGAAGGAATTAGAAAAACAACAACAAAGTAACCCAACAGGAAGAAGAAGGAAGGAAATAACAAAGATAAGAGCAGAACTAAATGAAATAGAAAATAAGAAAGCACTTGAACAGATAAACAAGACCAAGAGCTGGTTTTTTGAGAAGATTAACAAAATTGACAAACCTTTAGCAACACTAACAAAGAAAAAAAGAGAGAAGATGCAAATACACAAAATAAGAAATGAGAAAGGCGATATCACCACTGACCCCACAGAAATAAAGACTATCATAAGAGGATATTTTGAAAAACTATATTCCAACAAAAATGACAATCTAGAGGAAATGGACAAATTCCTAGAAACACATAAGCAGCCCATATTGACGAAAGAAGAAATTGATGATCTTAACAAACCAATCACAAGCAGAGAGATAGAATCAGTTATCAAAAATCTCCCAACTAAGAAGAGCCCAGGGCCAGATGGCTTCACAGGTGAATTCTACAAAACATTCCGGAAAGAACTGACACCAATCTTGCTGAAACTATTCCAAAAAATCGAAACAGAAAGAACATTGCCCAACTCCTTCTATGATGCCAACATTACCCTAGTACCAAAGCCAAACAAAGACATCACAAGAAAGGAAAATTACAGACCAATTTCTCTAATGAACCTAGACGCAAAAATACTTAACAAAATACTTGCTAATCGTATTCAACAACACATTAAACGTATTATACACCACGACCAAGTGGGATTCATCCCAGGTATGTAAGGATGGTTCAACATAAGAAAATCAATCAACGTAATACACCATATAAACAGATTGAAGGAAAAAAATCACATGATTATATCTATTGATGCAGAAAAAGCATTTGACAAAATACAGCACCCTTTCTTGATAAAAACACTCCAAAAGATTGGAATACAAGGAAATTTTTTGAACATGATAAAGAGTATATATGAAAAACCTAAAGCCAATATTGTTTACAATGGAGAAATCCTAGACTCCTTCCCTCTAAACTCAGGAACAAGACAAGGATGCCCACTGTCTCCGCTCCTATTTAACATTGTCTTAGAAGTACTTGCACGAGCACTGAGGCAAGAACCAGAAATAAAAGGCATTCAAATTGGAAAGGAAGAAGTCAAAATTTCATTATTTGCAGATGACATGATCCTATACATAGAAAACCCTGAGAGATCTACAACGAAGATTCTAGAACTCATAAACGAGTTTAGTAAAGTCGCAGGTTATAAGATCAATGCGCAAAAATCAGTAGCATTTCTGTACACCAATAATGAGCAAGATCAGGAGGAAATCAAGAAACAAATACCATTCACAATAGTAAATTAAAAAATCAAATACTTAGGAATAAATTTAACTAAAGAGGTAAAGAACTTATACACCGAGAACTATACAAGATTGTTCAAGGAAATCAAAGAAGACCTGAATAAATGGAAGACTATTCCTTGTTCATGGATAGGAAGACTGAACATTATTAAGATGTCTATCCTACCAAAACTGATCTACACATTCAATGCAATCCCAATAAAAATCAATGCAGCCTTCTTTAAGGAACTAGAAAAACTAACTATGAAATTTATTTGGAAAGGAAAGAGACCCCGAATAGCCAAAGACATACTGAAAAAGAAAAACGAAATTGGAGGAATCACACTACCTGACTTCAAAACATACTACAAAGCTACGGTGGTGAAAACAGCATGGTATTGGCATAAGGAGAGACACATAGACCAATGGAATCGAATTGAAAGCTCCGATATAGAACCTCACATATACAGCCACATAATATTCGATAAAGCCACCAAACCCTCTCAACTGGGAGAGAGTGGCCTATTCAACAAATGGTGTCTGGAGAACTGGATAGCCATATGTAGAAGAATGAAAGAGGATTACCATCTCACACCTTATACAAAGATCAACTCAAGATGGATCAAAGACCTAAATATAAGAGCCAAGACCATAAAAACCTTAGAAAGCAGTGTAGGGAAACATCTACAGGACCTTGTAATAGGAAATGGATTTATGAATATCTCACCAAAAGCACGAGCAGCAAAAGAACTAATAGATAAATGGGACTTCCTCAAAATTAAAGCCTTCTGCACCTCAAAGGAGTTTGTCAAGAAAGTAAAAAGGGAGCCCACACAGTGGGAGAAAATATTTGGCAATCATATATCTGATAAGAAACTTATAACTTGCATATATAAAGAACTCCTATATCTTGAAAATAAAAAGATAAACAACCCATTTAAAAAATGGGAAAAAGACTTAAACAGACACTTCTCCGAAGAAGAAATACAAATGGCAAGAAAGCACATGAAAAAATGTTCCAAATCTCTAGCTATCAGGGAAATGCAAATCAAAACTACAATGAGATACCATCTTACACCCATAAGATTGGCAGCTATGAAAAAAACAGAAGAATACAAGTGCTGGAGAGGATGTGAAGGAAGGGGAACACTCATACACTGCTGGTGGGAATGCAGAAGGATCCAACCATTCTGGAGGACAGTATGGCGGTTTCTCAAAAAACTAGCCATAGATTTGCCATATGACCCAGCAATACCACTGCTGGGTATATACCCAGCAGAACTGAAAACAAGGACACAAACAGATATATGTACACCAATGTTCATAGCAGCATTGTTCACTATTGCCAAAAGTTGGAATCAACCCAAATGCCCATCAACAGATGAGTGGATCAATAAAATGTGGTATATACACACAATGGAATACTACTCGGCTGTAAGAACAAACACACTACAAACACATGTGATAACATGGATGAATCTT
The DNA here is from genome assembly GCF_030445035.2 of Dasypus novemcinctus. NCBI lineage: Eukaryota > Metazoa > Chordata > Mammalia > Cingulata > Dasypodidae > Dasypus > Dasypus novemcinctus. The sequence continues at coordinate 50,975,902 of NC_080695.1, read as the reverse complement.
GAGAACCTTATGTTGAGTGAAGCAACCCAGACACTGAAGGACAAATACTACATGACCTCAATGATATGAAATAAACAAGCTGCCCGAGATAGCAAGAGACTGAACGATAGGCTTACAGGAAATCGGAGGGTGGAGGAAGGATGTGAGCCGATGACTGCAGGGGTGGAATTTAAGACGAGATGGGGGTAAGTATGAACACAAAGAAGAAATAAAAGGGGGGCAAGGGGTTGCCTTTGGTTGGGGCTTTGCGGGTTTGAGGGTGGCTGGGGAGGGACGGATGGGTAACATTGCCCAAAAGTGGGGGGAGGGAGGGGTAGCATACGAACACAGGAGAGGGTCAGGTGTTGGTGGAGAGTAAAATGCCGAGAAAATCATATCAAAATATAATAAAGAGGGTTACCTGTTTAGAATGCTCGGAGGGGAGGGTCTGATGAAGGACGGGCTCCTGGGGAATGTCGAAATGCTCATTCTGCCAGAGTGGGTGTCAACATGGGGTAGAAACCCAAGTAGTGAGAGTGGGGGTAGACCCACATCCTGGGGAGGACTAATGCCACCAAATAGAGGGAACTGTATCCCTCGAGAGAAAGGGTGGCTCCCAGGGCATTGGGGCAGTTGAGCAAGTTAGGCCCTGAACACTATTCCAACTATCTCTGGAAGTGGCTCCTCGGGAAACGGAGGTTGGATGTCACTGTGGGCACCAAGGTGGAAGGGAAAATGAACGTTAAATGTGTGGAACCAAGGTAAATGGGGGGTAAGAGAGGAGTTTCTTGAGAGTACACAAGGATGGATATAAAACATGTAATATTACACCATAACATATAGGAGATGACAGACTGATAATGTAAACCATAATGTAAAACATAGGATAACTAAGAATGTAAAGAACTGTGTATCCTAAAGTATGCACCATAATGTAAGCACAGATATCACCTTGTTAGAAAGCTAATGTCTCAGACTCTGTACAACACGTTAAGTAAATATGATGTGAATAGGGTGTAAGAGTATCGCTGTGGAAGGAAAAAGGTTTTGTGGTGGATGTATGGGAGTGCTGTATATTATATATATGCATTGCTGTGGTCTAGGACTCCTGTGAAGAGAAGCTGAATAATTAGGGGGGAAAAAAAAAAAAGAAAAATATAGGATGTAGAATTTTTTCAAGTCAACATTCTTTATCTAAGTTCTTTATCTAACTTTATCCAAGTTCTTTATCTAACCTTTAAACCCATCGCTATAAGCCATTCCCTAGTAAGGGACCATGATATCATATTGGACTTCAAATCTCGGGGAGTTCTGGATCACAGAGTGTTTCAACAATGGCAATGGAGGGATACTGGTATGGGATACCAATGACAGGTGATATATGGCTGACAGGGAGCTGTACAGAACATATGTCCAGGGTGCATGGTAATGTTTGGATATACTCATAGTGGCAACAATTAAAACCACAGCAGGGGGGGTACTGGGTTCCTGGCCAGTGGTGATCTGTCGTGGTCCCTAGGGGAGCAGCGACAGTCTCCCAGGTACAGCGGCGGGGACCGGGAGGGAGTGAGGGTTCAACAGTGAGCCCCTGATGTTAATGACTATGCTTGTGAGCTGATAAGCCTAAAATAAGAACAAGGCCTAGAGGAACATTGTGCCTGGGAATTTCCTCCTGTCAGCCTTCATGTTACTCAAATGTGGCCAGTCTCGAAGCCAAACTCAGCATGTAAATGCAATGCCTTCCCCCCAGCGTGGGACATGACACCCGGGGATGAGCCTCCCTGGCACCGAGGGACCACTATCAACTACCAACTGATGATGCAACTGGAAAATGACCTTAAACGGAAGGTTCAATGCGGATCAGCAGAATATCCCTGTCTACATAAAATAACATGACTTTAAAATGCTGTTTGACCTAAAGTAAGGGGGAAATGGAAAGGAGAAATGAGTTTATATGGCTACGAGTTTCTAAAAAAGAGTCTGGAGGCTGGCAGAAGGATTGCCCTCATGCACAATTGAGCAGAGTCAGAGAGACAGATAAAGCAGATGCAACCCCCAGATATTGGTTCCTTTGAGGGCTAAAGAGACCCATGGGAGTTATGGTCATGGCCGATGGGGTTAACTATCAGGTCAGATGGCCCCTCTTTGGAAATGGTGTTTATGTGTGATGAATCTGGACTCAGATGGGATCTTCCTTCATAAGACTTTCATGCTAATGTGCTGGAAGTGCAGTTAATGTCGGGGTTTAAGATATACTTAGGGGATTTGAATCTCTGGAATGACAATGTGATAGCCAGGTCCTGAGCCTCAACAGACTCCAGCACCTACAATCTGATTTATTGGACTTACCACACTCAGCTAAGATGGAGTTGAAGAAGGACAACCACCACACCATGGAGCCTAGAGTGATTACAACTGAAAGTGGGAGGATTGCATCCAGCATCCATGTGGAATCTGAGCCTCCTCATGACATAGAGATGCAATGAACACAACCAATCCAATGTCCACATAGAAGGGGTGGCATTGGATTGGGAAAAGTGGACATGGTGGCTGATGGGTATGGGGAAAGGCAGGAAGAGATGAGAGGTGGAGGCGTCTTTGGGACATGGAGCTGCCCTGGATGGCGCTTCAGAGGCAATCACTGGACATTGTAAATCCTCACAGGGCCCACTGGATGGAATGGAGGAGAGTATGGGCCATGATGTGGACCATTGACTATGAGGTGCAGAGGTGCCCAAAGATGTACTTACCAAATCCAATGGATGTGTCATGATGATGGGAATGAGTGTTGCTGGGGGGGGGGGAGAGGTGGGGTGGGGGGGTGGGGTTGAATGGGACCTCACATATATATTTTTAATGTAATATTATTACAAACTCAATTAAAAAAAAAAAATAAATAATTCAAAAATCATCTCTATAGATGCAGGAAAAGCATTCAACCAAATACCCCAGCCCTTCCTGATAAAAAACACTGCCAAAGATAGTATTAGAAGGAAACTTCCTCAACATGATAAAGTATATATGAAAAATCCAGAGCAAACATCATATACAATGGTGAAATCCCAAAATATTTCCCTCTAAGATCAAGTACCAGGCAAGGATGCCCACTATCAATGCTCCTGTGTAACACATTGTGTTAGAAGTACTTGCTTGAGCACTGAGGCAAGAAACAGATATAAAAGGCATCCACATTGGGAAGGAAGAAGTCAAAACTTCATTATTTGCATATAACATGATCCTATATATAGGAAGCCCAGAGAAATCTACAACAAAGCTTCTACAACGTATAAATGAGATCATTAAAGTTGCAGGTTATAAGATCAATGTGCACATTCAGTAGCATTCCTGTACATCAATAATGAGCAATCTGAGAAAGAAATCAAGAAAAAAATACCCTTTACAACAGTAAATGAAACAATCAAATACCTAGAAGTAAATTTAAAGATGTAAAAGTCTTATACACAGAAAACTACATAACACTGTTTAAAGAAATCAAAGAAGACTTAAATGGAAGAATATTCCTTGTTCATGGACAGGAAGACTAAATATCAAAAATTTGTCCATCCTACCCAAACTCATCCACAGATGTAATGCAATCTCAATAAAAATTAACCCACCATTTTTTACCAAATTGGAAAAATTAACCATGATTTTGTTTGGGAAAAAAACTGGTCCCAAATAGCCAAAGACACATTGGAAAAGAAAAATGAAATTAGAAGACTCAAACTCCGGACTTTAAAAGATACTACAAAACTACAGTGGTCAAAATGGCATGTTTGGCACAAGGATAGATATACTGACTAATGAAATGGAGTTGAGAGTTCTGATATAGTTCCTTACATATAGAGTCATCTGATATTTGAGGAGGCCACCAAGCCCACTCGACTGGCAGAAGGTAGCCTCTTCCACAAATGGTGCTTGGAGAACTGGATATCTATATCCAAAAGAATGAGAGAGGAACACCATTGCACACCTTATACAAAAATCAACTCAAGACCAGTCAAAGATTGATCTATAAGAGCCAAGACCATGAAGGCCTTGAAAGATAATGTAGGGAAGCATCCACAGGAACTTGTAATAGGAAATGTTTTCCTGAGCTTCATACCTAAAACACAAACACCAAAAGAAAAAAATTAATACATGAAACTTCATCAAATTTTGAAATGTTTGCACCTCAAAGAAGTTTTTCAAGAAAGTGACATAGATGTGGAGTGAACATGGCCATTCTAGGGTCCACAGGAAGGAGGAATAGAGTATGGATTAGAGTGGACTTACTGATATTCTATTCATGAACTATTGTGATTAGTAATTGAAGAAACTATGGCATTGGTGTGGAGAAAGTGGCCATGGTGGCTGCTGGGGTTAAGGAGTGGGAGGAGGAGATGTGATGTGGGGGCATTTTCAGGGGTTGGAGTTGTCCTGGGTGGTGCTGCAGGGACAGTTACCAGACATTGTATGTCCTCCCATGACCCACTGGGTGGACTGTGGCAGAGTGTGGGCTATGGTGTAGACCATTGACCATGAGGTGCAGTGGTGCTCAGAGATGTATTTACCAAATGCAATGAATGTCTCATGATGATGGAGGAGGTTGTTGTTATGAGTAGAGGAGTGGGGTGAGGGGGGTGGGGGATATATGGCAACCTCATATTTTTTTAATGTAACATTAAAAAATAAAGACAAAAAATAAAAAAATAAAAGATGATAAAGAAAGTGAAAAGACAATCTACGTAATGGAAGAAAATGTTTGTAACCATGTGTCTGATAGGAACCTAATATCTAGCATATATAAAGAAATCCTATACCTTGAAGGGGGAAAAAAAGAAGACAAAAAGCCCATTTAAAAAATGGGCAAGTGATTTGAACAGACACTTATCCAAAGAAGAAATACAAATGGCTATGAAGCATACAAAAAGATGCTCAACACCACTAGCTGTTAGGGAAATTCATATCAAAACTACAATGAGATGTCATTTTACTCCCATTAGACTGTCTGCCATTAAAAAAACAGAGGACTAAAAGTATTGGAGAGTATATGGAGGAATGGGAACCCTTATGCACTGCAGTTGGGAATGTGGAATGGTCCAGCCATGGTGGAGAACAGTTTGGTGGTTCCTCAAAAACCTAAGTATAGATCTGTCATATGATCCAGCAGTTCCACTGCTGCATCTATAACAAGAGAATTGAAAGCAAGGACACAAAAAGATATATGCACACCAATGTTCATTGCAGTATTATTCACTATTGCCAAAAGTTGGAATCAACCCATATGCCCGTCAACAGATGAATGGATAAGCAAAATGTGGTATATACATAAAATAGAATATTACTGAGCTGTACAAAGGAATACAGTACTAACACATGGGATAAAATGGATGAATCTTGAGGGCCTTATGTTGAGTAAAGGAAGCCAGGCATTGAAGGATGAATATTACATGACCTCACTGATAGGAATTAAACAAATTGAACAGACTGAGAGAGCTAGAGTCTGCAAGATAGGTTTACAGGAAATAGAAATGGAGAAAAAGATTGTGACCCAATGCCCATGTAGGTGAAATCTATGATAAGGTGGAAGAGAGTAGTTGTGCAGCCAAGGGATCTGACGGGTGCATTGATACTATTGGCTTGGGTGGTGCAAGTTTAACAGGAGCAGAGGGTGGGTTGTGAACAGTCCGTGGAACTGGGGAGAGGGCTGGAAGAAGGAGCAGGTGAATACTGTGGATTTGTGGGCATGTGGTTGAAACTACAATATTGGGAAACCTCTCAGCAATATGACAAGGAAGGGTTACTGGTTTAGGGAGTTGAATGGGGGTGCATTCGGGACAGGGCACAATTGGGGCAGTCATCTAGAGAAGGTGTGAGTGATTGTTTTGTCATAGTGCATTGTTTCATTAGATGGAAACCCACATAATGAGCAAGGAGGAGTTGAAATCCCATCCAGGGGAGGGCCAATATGTTCTCAAAAGGGTGGGTGTCTCTCAAGAGCATGGGAGTTTCCTAATTGGGGAGGACAGAACAGTGTGACAAGACCTGAGAATTGTTGCAAGTTAACTGTGAATCTTGTCATGCAAGGAGTGAAGTGTGGTGGTTGCTGAGGGGAGGAGCAACAACGAACAGAGTAGATGGAGGAGGGAGTATTTAGGGGGCAATGGAAGTGTTCTGAATGATCTTGCAATGATGGATGCAGGCCATGTTGGATTTCATCATAAACTTAATGTATGGTCTAGAGTGTAGAAATAATATAAAGCATTGCCCATGGTTAGTGGCTATATTTCAGTATTTGTACATCAGTTGTAACAAATGTACTATCCATATTTAAAAAGGTTATTAATATGGGAAGGGGAAAAAGGAGGAGAATGTTGGATATATGGGAGTCCCCAGTGTTCTGTAGGTGACTTTACTGTGACCTAATACTTCTTTGAACACAAAAACAAAAACTAAGACACTGGGGAAGAAATGGAAGAAAATGTGACTGTACATACAGGACAACTGACATTACAGCAATATAAGGCAAAATATCAAAAAACTTTAAAAATATTTTTCATTTTATTTAAGTTTCAGTTTTTGTAAATTGTTAAGTGTTTTATATCTTATGGTTAAACTTATCGTTGTTATTTCTTTTCCCTTTTAATTGTATTTGGCGATATTCTTCGCTTCAATTTTGAAGAAGTTTGGGATCACGGAAGGGTTACAACTGTGGCAGTGGAGAATCATTGCGGTGGGGTGTCAGTAATGGGGGATATATGGGGGGAAGTTCACCTGGGCATATATGTAAGTAATGTAATTGTGTTGAAATGTTCATGGGACATTGTCCCAGTGGGTGGAGTTTCACATACTAATCAAAAGAATATTGAATTCCCTTCCTAGGGAGTTCTGTCACATTTTCTAATGGAAAAGCAACAATCCTCCAAATGGGGGACAATGGCTAGTAAAGACAGATGGTCCGTTGTTGGGCCCATGATATTTGTGACTATTCTTATGACCCCTTGCTCCTGAAATTACAGCTTAGCCTAGTACTCTAGGGTGCCTAAGATTTACCTCCTAAGAGTTTTCATGTTGCTAAAATGTGGCCTCTTGCTAAGCCAAACTCAGTGTATAAATGCATTACCTTCCCCCCCCCAGTGTAGGGCATGACTCCCAGGGATGAGCTTCCCTGGCACTGAGGGATTACTACCAAGCAGCAAGTAGCATTGCATCTGGAAAAGGACCTTGAATAAAAGGGGAAATAGGTAAACAAAAATGATTTCATATAGCTAAGAGGCATCAAATCGAGTCATGAATTTATCCCATAGGTAACAGTTATGGACATCTCATTAGAATCTCATAGACTGCCAGAGTAGATACTACCCCAAATAGTGGGGCTCCTTAGTGCTCTGGAAACACACATATCCTAGAGTCATCCTACATAGCTCCAGAGGTTTATGCTTTGCCAGTGGGACCTTCTTTTTTTTCTTGTTGTCTTTATTTTTTTAATGTTACAATCAAAAGATATGAGGTCACCATATGCCCCCCACCCCCCTCATCCACTCCTCACCCCATAACAACAACCTCCTCCATCATCATGAGACATTCATTGTAATTGGTGAATACATCTCTGAGCACCACTGCACCTCATGGTCAATGGTCTACACCATAGCCCACACTCTGCCACAGTCCACACAGTGGGTCCTGGGAGGATGTACAATGTCTGGTAACTGTCCCTGCAGCACCACCCAGGACAACTCCAATCCCCGAAAATGCCCCCACATCACATCTCTTCCTCCCACTCCCTACCCCCAGCAGCCACCCTGGCCACTTTCTCCACACCAATGAGGGCCCTTCTTTCAAATTTGTGCTCCCGAGTGTTGGACTCGTGTGACTTCTCTACACATGCCTCTTCCGTCCCTTTTTTTGAACCTATAGTTTGCCCTGGATTTGATATGTGTACATCCAAGAGACTTGAATCTTTGGTCTCTCCTTTTTCCAGCTGGACCCTGGGCCTCAATGGAGTTGCCACACCTACTCTCCAGTTTATTGGACTCACCCAGGACAACTAACAAGGAGGTAAGAATGGACAACCATCATAGCAAGGAACAGAGAAAGGCTACAAATGCAAGGAAGAGAGTCCTATCCATCAGCCATATGAGAATGAGACCTCCTCTCAATTAGAGGTGGAGTGGGCATCACCATCCCAGAATTCTCAGGATTGGGGAATAAAATATGGCCTAGAGTGGACTTACTGGTATTCTACTATAGACTTATCAGGATTCTAGCAATGGAAGACATTGTTTCATTGATGTGGATACTGGGGCCCCTGAAGGAGGTGAAGGCAGGGAGAGGGAATAAAACATGTAATATGGGGGATTTTCAGGAGTTGGAATTATCTTGAATGACACTGCAATGACAGATCCAGGCCTTTATGTGTCTTCCCATAACCTACAGAATTGAGTGGGAGAGAGGGTAAACTATGATATAAACTATAATTCATGATAAGTGACAATGCTCCAAATGTGTTCATCAATTGCAATGAATGTACCACACTAATGAGAGAAGTTGTTAATGCGGGGAAGGGTGGGATGTGTGTGGAGTGGGGCGTATGGGGATCATTATTTTTGTGTGTAACATTTTATTATTTAAATATTAATACATATATTTTAATTTATTGAAATACATCACTCATACATAAATACACATAATAAAGTGTATATTAATAGTTGTGAAATTAGAAAACAAACATCTCTAAAATCATACAGGACTCTCATAACACAGCCTACCACCCATAGCTTGCACTGTTGTTAAACATTTTAAACTAATGAATAAAGAACATTTTCAAAATAGTACTAATCAAAGTAGTTCCTCCAACCCACCCTATCATTTATATCATTTATATATGAACATACATAAGCTAGAAGTGTATAATAAAAATTGTGAACTTACAAAGCAAAATGCATAACATCATTCAGGGGTACCATACATCAACCCTCCACAAACATCTTACATTGTTGTGAGGCATTTGTTACAAATTATGAAAGAATATTGTCAAAATCTTACTATTAATCATAGTCCTTATCTTTCATTTGGTATACTTTCCCCCCAATACACCCTATTATTATTTTTTTAAAATTTTATGACAAAGTTGTAAATTTATAAGACAATCAGGAACATGTGCGGAATTCCCAAACAACATCCCTCTATCAACACACCACATTGTGGTGGAACATTAGTTACAGATAAGATAATATCACCTGACTGTTACCACATCCAGAGTGTACATTTGGCACATATTTTCCATACTGCCCCATTATCAACACAGTACATCTTTGGCATAGATGCAAAAATATTAGATTGTTACTGCTATCCACAGTCCATAGGTCACTCCAGTGGTGTTTTTCCCATGCTTCTGCATATTCCCACAGCCCTGCATTAGTGATGTACTTTTGCTCTAGCTCACAAAGGACAGCCTTGCATTTGTACCATCAACCACAATTCTCATCTACCTCTTGGTTTACTGTGCTATTCGGTTCCTAGATTATTCTCTAGCATTCTGTCAGTTAACATTTACATCCCTAGACTGCCATTTTAAGCCACATCCCCATTTATAAACTAGTTGTTACTCTTTGTTACCATCCAGTCTAAACATTTCCAAACTTTTACAGTACAGCTAAGTAAAACTACATATATTAAAAATCAGTAGTCCATCTCTATCCTCCTCTTATCTCCTTTAAGAATCTACCACCTACTACCAGGGCTTTAAGATGTTTTCCTACAATTTCTTCTAGAATCTCCATGGCTCCTGCCTTCATTTTAGGTTTTTGAAACATTTTGATAAATGAGTGATAGTATTTTTGGTTCTTCAAGTTGCATTTGGCAGGTCTCCAGAACAATATTAAATCCTTCAAATAAGGAACATATTATTGCTTTTAAAGAAAAGTATGCTCTACAGTTATAATTCAAATCATATATCAAAGGTTTAAATATGAGTCTAGAGCAGTATAGATGTCAAGAGAGGTTCAATTATTTGCATATGGAAAGGCCAGGACTCAGTAATAATTTTGGGAAGGAAAAAAAAATTTATGACCAGCCGGGCTCGGGGAGCTTCTCATCCAAAAGCCAAGGCTGGAATAAGATTTTTTTTTTAAAGATTTATTTATTTATTTAAATCCCCCCTCCCCTGGTTGTCTGTTCTCTGTGTCTATTTGCTGCATCTTGTTTCTTTGTCTGCTTCTGTTGTTGTCAGCGGCACGGGAACTGTGGGCGGCGCCATTCCTGGGCAGGCTGCACTTTCTTTCACGCTGGGCGGCTCTCCTTACGGGACGCACTCCTTGTGTGTGGGGCTCCCCTACGCGGGGGACACCCTTGCATGGCAGGGACTCCTTGCGTGCATCAGCACTGTGCATGGGCCAGCTCCACACGGGTCAAGGAGGCCCGGGGTTTGAACCGCGGACCTCCCATGTGGTAGACGGATGCCCTAACCACTGGGCTAAGTCCGTTTCCCCAGAATAAGATTTTTGAGTTCATTTTATACAGTGGTAGAGTTCAGGGATCCTTTGATTTAGTGCTCAATAAGTTTGAATTAACATATACCCCCCACATTCTAGGTATGCTTTTAGCATGAACTTCATACATTCCATGTAAGCTTTTAACACATTTGGTTTGCATTCTTCTTGAATATTTAAAGTTTATAGAATTTTCATTGCTTGTTTTTCAGGGACTGGAATTTTTGCCATGGTTACCAAGGGCAGGGCTGTGGCCCTTACTGACACACACAGCTCAGGTTATCTACAAAGAGACGAACACCCCCTATGCATAGCCTATATCAATACATGTTCATTCATTATATTTTGAAATTGAAAACAAACTAAGTTCAGATATTATTACACTATAAACATTATAGTATTTACAGAACCCTAAAGGTGACATATTAATCAAAATTTATATTCCAGGCAAATCAAAAACAATTTTTTAAAGTTAATTTTATGTTTAAAGAAGCTTCAGATTACATAAATGTTACAGAAAAAATACAAGGGATTCCCATATGTCCCACTCCCTCCCCTTCCCACACTTTCCCACATCAACAACATCCCTCATTAGTGTTGTGCATTTGTTACAGTTGATGAACATATATTGAAGCATTGCTGTTAACCATGGATTATACTTTATATTATAGTTTACATACTGTCCTGCACAATTTTGTAGGTTATGACAATATATACAATGGCCTATATCCGCCATTGCAATGTAATGCAGGACAACTCCAGTGTCCTGAAAATGCCCCCATATTACATCTATTCTTCCCTCTCCCATTCATCAGAATCAGGTGGCCACTGCCCAAACTTTTTTAGTTTTCTTTCAGTCCTTATCCATCTGGTGACATAATTATGAGTTTTCTTTCAGTCCTCCTTCACCTGGTGACATAATTTACAGGATTGTAATCATGTTGTAAATGCAGTTTTATATTAGACTTTTTAGATTTTTTCTTTTTTTTTTAAAGATTTATTTGTTTGTTTAATTCCCCCCCCTCCCCCGGTTGTCTGTTCTCTGTGTCTATTTGCTACGTCTTGTTTGTCCGCTTCTGTTGTCCTCAGCGGCATGGGAAGTGTGGGCGGCGCCATTCCTGGGCAGGCTGCACTTTCTTTCGCGCTGGGGAGCTCTCCTTACGGGGTGCACTCCTTGCGCGTGGGGCTCCCCTACGCGGGGGACACCCCTGCGTGGCAGGGCACTCCTTGAGCGCATCAGCACTGTGCATGGGCCAGCTCCACACAGGTCAAGGAGGCCCAGGGTTTGAACCGCGGACCTCCCATGTGGTAGATGGACGCCCTAACCACTGGGCCAAGTCAGTTTCCCATTAGATTTTTTTCACGATATAACAATTGCCCATGTGTCTTCATATTACTTTAAAAAATATATTATTTTAAATGGCTATATCTCTTTAGATATTTAGCTTTTTACATTATAAGTACAATTTCAATGGATATTTTTAACATTTTTCTCTCTCTTGGTCCTTACCACTTAAAATTATTTTCAATATATAAATGCTTAATAAGTAACCAAATCCCATCTCTTACTAAATAACTGGAACAATCAGTCCATCAGAGGTCAAACATGCTCGTTTCCTAACCTATTCCACTTCCACACCAGCTATTTTCATTAACTTCAAATTTAAAAAAAAACCAAAGTATTCTAATTGATAAAAATAATAAATTGCATAAATATGCCCAAATTCCTCTAGTAACCAAGAATTAAATTAAAAAAAAAGTGAAGTAATGTTTTTTTTTCTTAGATTGCAAACACGTTTTCTATAAAAAATATATATTGAAGGGTAATACTCTGTAAACACGTTTTCTATAAAAAATATATATTGAAGGGTAATACTCTGTTAAGCAAGGTAAGGAAAAGGTAGTGAAAACATAAGAAACCTCAGCAAAGAAAAGGAAACTATAAAACTGAAGTAAATTTTAGTACAGAAAGAATTCATTACCTGTAATAAAAATTCACTGAATGGTTTTAAGAGAATAATGGAGATGGGAAAGAGTCAGTGAACTTAAAAATAAATCAACAGACCTCTTATATTATTTAATGTAACATTTGTGTCATCTATGTATCTTTTAAAGAAAGACAATAATAAAATATTTTTTAAAAATCTAAAATCAATAGAAATTCTCAAATCTGAGAGAAAAAATATATTTGAGAAAATGAACAGCACCTCAGGGACCTGTAAGACAATTTCTAATGATGTAAGATTTGGGAAGTTTCCTAGAAGAGGAGAGAGAGAATGGGACAGAAACATAGCGTAATAGCCTGAAAATGACTCGATTTGGGGACAGATATAAATTTAGAGATTAAAGTTTAGCAAAACCCAAACTGGATGAATTTGGAAACAACAAAGCCTACCAGAGCATAAGCGTCAAACTGGTGCCAACCTAAGATAAAGACAAAATTTTGAAGGTAGCCAGGAAAAACCCAGACCTATTATAAACTGGGGAAAATTGATTTGTTAGAAACATGGAGACCAAAAGACTGTTTCACTGTATCATTAACATTTACAACAAGAAAAAAACCAAACTGACCAACCATTAAAAAATCTCCCACACAGACTTTTATATTCAGCAAAGCATAAAGTAAGTAAGTGTAATTAAAAACAAAGATTTAGAGGGAAAAAACAAAAAGGAACTGGTGGTCTCGGCAGAGATGAGCGTCCCCGAGGCCGACGCAGGAGGTGCTCGTGCCCAGGCTCCCCTCCTGGGCCCTCGCCCCCTCCCCCGCCCCAGGCCACTGGGAAACCAAAGGGGAGGGGAGGGACCCAGCAGAGGACAGCAGCCCCGCGACAGAAGGGATGACACAGGCTGGGGCTGCTCAGAAAGCGCCGGAGGCTGAGGAACAGTTGTTGAACTGCTGACAGCAGCACCCCGACGACGGCGCATCCCGCGGGCGGAAGGAGCGGGGCGGGCAGGAGCCCCCGGAGCCGCCCCCAGGGCACGCGGCGCCGCGAGCCTAACGGAGCGCCCCGGCGTCTAACGACGCGGCAGCCGCCTCTGGGGCCCGCGTGGGGTGGGGGGGAGGGCGGACTCTTTGCGCAAAGACCCTCGGCTGGGGCTGCTGCCCAGAGCCCGCTGGGGGCACAGCTGGGAGGGGAGGAGGAGCCTTAAGCGCCGCTGCGTGGGACACGAGCTCCGGAGCTGGGCGGGCCCCAGGGTGCGGTCTCGCGGCGCAGCCACCCGGGCGCTTGCTGCACTAACCAGGTGAGTGCTGCAGTCGGCCAGGCACTTGTCACGTGGACAGGATCAGCGCCCCAGTAAGCTGAATTTCCCACCCCTTCTCTTGTGCCCACTCGGGCCCCTCCCAAGCAGCCTGGGATTATTTAAAAGCAAACAAACAAAAAAACCAAAACCCTTCGAAGGTTAATGATACCGGAGAAATTGCGATCTCCAAGAATGCATGAATTGCATGAGAAATGGTAAATACAATTGAATATTCATTCTTTTTTTATTGACTTTGTAATAATATTACATTAAAATATATATATGAGGTCCCATTCAACCCCACCCCCCCACCCCACCTCTCCCCTCCCCCCAGCAACACTCGTTCCCATCATCGTGACACATCCATTGCATTTGGTAAGTACATCTTTGGGCACCTCTGCACCTCATGGTCAATGGTCCACATCATGGCCCATACTCTCCTCCATTCCATCCAGTGGGCCCTGTGAGGATTTACAATGTCCGGTGATTGCCCCTGAAGCACCATCCAGGGCAGCTCCATGTCCCAAAGACGCCTTCACCTCTCATCTCTTCCTGCCTTTCCCCATACCCATCAGCCACCATGTCCACTTTTCCCAATCCAATGCCACCTCTTCTATGTGGATATTGAATTGGTTGTGTCCATTGCACCTCTATGTCAAGAGGAGGCTCAGATTCCACATGGATGCTGGATGCAATCCTCCCACTTTCAGTTGTCATCACTCTAGGCTCCATGGTGTGGTGGTTGTCCTTCTTCAACTCCATCTTAGCTGAGTGTGGTAAGTCCAATAAGTCAGATTGTAGGTGCTGGAGTCTGTTGAGGCTCAGGACCTGGATTCATTCTCAAGCATATGGCTACTTGAAGCATCATCATAATATTGTCTTATGTGGTTTATTACATACGCAGATGTAGCTCATAGAATAAATGGCAGGGGATTAAATATACCTATATAATTAAAAGGTTTCTATATTTTAGTAGAAATGGTCTAAGGTCAACTCTTATTAGGTGGCAAAAAGTTGAAGTTGTGTAATTCCATCCCGTGATCAGCCACTAGAAAATAATGCAAAGAAGTATGGATAGAAAAACAACAGACATTAAAATGAAAGTCTGAAAATATTTAAATCATCCAAAAGAAGGGTGGAATTTAAAAAACAGAAAGAACAGGCACAAAACTATTTATAAAATGCTATAGTTGAATCCAACTGCATCAATACATGTATTAAATGTTGATGGACTGAAAAAAAATGATGGCCTTCCACCTGATGTAGGCTTGTGCCCCAGGCAGACTGCGGGGTGAACTTACACCATTTTTGTGGGGGACAACCTTGGCCTAAGACCTCTGGCTGCGGTGTTGGTCCCCATCCTACTTAGAAGCGTCATTTTCAGCCTGCACGGAGTGCGCAGTTTGAGGTGAAGGCCCTGGGGAGGGAGGAGGATCCGTCTGAACACAGAACCTTCAGGTGTCAGGGAGGCGGCTGCTTTGTCCAGCATCAGGAGCACAGGCAGAGGGCCTCTTCCCTGACACACTGGTCTGTCAGCTCTTCCATGAAGAAGCTCTCCAGCTTGATCTCATGCCTGATTTTTCTGAAGTAACTGCTTTTTGGTGGCAGTTGAAGGGAGGGATCCTGTCCCAAGAGGACATCTCCAAATTCTAGCTCCAGGGTGAGGGGGAAGCAAAGAGGACTGAGAGACTGAATTCACTCTGTGGAATCCCTGGAGTTGAAACAGTATCCTGTGCTGTTTCATATCTTTGGGGATTCATGGAGCTACACTATATGCCACATGGGCTCTGCTTAGAGCATCACTAATGAATTATAATGCAACTGCTCTATGGGATTTCATGATCATAGTACTTAGCTATACACTTAATTTTTTTTTTTTTAATTACATCTTATTTGAGAGGACTTTGGTGGATATCTTGCTTTTCTCTTTTTTCCCTCCAGGTCTACATGCTCTACTTCTCTGTTTTGAATGGGCTAATCTGAAGTAATTTAATATTTGCTCTAACTTGTAGGTGGATTTGGACAATGGGGAGCCAAGCAGGGGATTAGTGGGGAAAAGGAAGGTGAGGGCTGGATATTTGCTTTCCAGATTGCCTCTTTGTTGGCTTGTCTCAGGCTGCTGCCACCTTTGCAGTCCTTTCTCCAGAACCTGCCCCCAGGAGGTGCTTTCCCTACCCCCTCTTTACATCTTTGGAATTAGTCCCTTTATTAAATCCTCCATGAATAATCATAATTAAAGTATGTACTATCTGTTTCCTCCTAGAACCACAAATGATATAAAGACAAATTGGGAAATGTCTCTGCTCTTGGTTTTCTACCCTTAGTACCCTCTATCCACGTTTTACTTATGTGGACCACATACAAGATGATCAGGCAAGCACTTGGCTGTTATCACATCCCAAACTTCTATCAATCAAAAATATCTTGTCAATTTTTGTTTTCGGTTAACTTGTGCCTTGTTACTGATTTTTCTTTTTGCTTTATGTATCTACCCTATGTTTATATGGATAGACTTTTAAAATAATATACCTATAAAAATTCTTCAAGAACTTCTTCAAGAACTTTCACTCCCACTTCCTTGCACAGTGTTTGGAATGTATTAGAGAAACTGTAAATATTTATTGAGTGAGTGAATAAATGAAGAAGTAAACAACTCCAATTAGTTATAAGTAGTTTGTGGACTTTGATTTTTACAAGATGTGTTTATCCCCAACTTTCTCATCCACTGTGATTGTTAGTAAAAGAAGCAAGAAATGTTAAATGAAACAATCCAGAAGCACTCATTGCCTTGTCTGTGGAATTCCCCTAAGGCAATTAATCCTGTGTGGAAAAGTCAGGGGAACATTAACCTCTTAGATTGGAGATCACTGAGTTATAAATTACTTGCTAGAGAGAGACTGGGAAAAATTGAGTGGAAAGTAATTGAATCGCCTTGTTTTGAGCCTAATGGCCCTGTTAGACCAAACTTCTGGGAAAAAATTCCAAGAACAAAGGCTTTGGTTTATGTTCTAGGAGAGAGAGGGGTAATATGATTGATGTTTCTAACCTCTTTATGTGATTATTATATTTAGTGATTTACTAAATTTTGCATCACACTTTTGTTCATAGATTACAGAATATTTGGTCATTGTGCATTATTTTCAGAATCTTTGGATTTTAATTTGCTAAGTTTGAATTTAGATTTTTCAAAGAAATCTATATTAAAATTATAGATAGGCTACATTTTCCCCTTATTGGTGCTTTCTCCTTTAAGTTTTATTATCAGTATTACAATATGCTAATGACATATATTTTTTGGCCCTGGATCAATTTATACAACATAGGTATTATATATTCCTTAACGCTTGGGGTGGCATATCATGTAGATGTATCTTCTCCTGGTACCTTGGATGTCATAGTTGGGGAAAGAATTATTTGATTCACCTTCCTGGTGAATCCCCACTCCTGGACTCTATAACTATTCTTGGATTCATGCTTTATTTCATAATTGGCTAAATAAAGCATGGCGTCATCATCTTTGAATGATTCCTTTCCTGATACCCAACATCTGATCCATCAGCCAGCCATGTTGACTCTACCACCAAAACACACCACATTCTCTCCACTTCCAAATGCTCTGTAGAAGCCACAAATCATATCTTTCTTGGACATTGGAAACATTTCTTAACTAGCTTCACTCTTCCATTTTTGTTTCCCTATAATTTATTCCTTGATATAAAGAAATAAGATTGTGCTCTTCTCCTGCTTAAAGTACCATGTTATTGCTCTCAGATATGTGCTGCCTGTCCTGGGGGCAGTTTATATGCTACACAAATGGTGAAGGCTAGGCCAGGTGACTTGCTCTTGTGAAAGAAATGTGAGTCAATAAGTGGGAGTCAAAAGGATGTGTGCATCCTGGGCAAGTGCTTTAAGAACCAGCTCATGTTGCAAGGTTCAAGGTTCCTGTTTGGTAGATGCTAGGCTACATGGGGGCCTTTTTTTTTCTTCTTCTTTTTTTTTTGTCTTAATTTTTTTAATGTTACATTAAAAATATTAGGTCTGCATATACCCTTTACCCCCTCACCCCACTCCTTCCCCACATGGGGACCTTGATCTTTAAGATAGCATAGAAAAGGTAGCTTTAATTTTCTAGCTTCTAACCTGCAGATAAGAAAATTGCAAGGCATTTGAAAATGAGAAATGTAAGCCATGCTCAATTATCTTCCACAGTAAACTGCAAAAAAAAAAAAAAAAAAAAAAAGCAATATAGGTATAGGTAGAATAATCTGGATATACGGGGTGAACTAAAATGGTGGAAAGGAGTTTTTCACAAATTAGATTCTAACTATTGCTAGGATAATTTATTCCTCATTTTCTCAAACTCATCAGTTATCTCCCAGTTTAAGAAAAATGGGCAAATCACACTTAAAAGCCCTTATCCATTTTTTTTTTTTTTTTGGTGTAAATGGCGTTACTGATATTTTCCTTTTAGGCTTACTTAAATTTTCTTTAAGGATCAAATAAATACTTGAGACTGAAAATTCATTAAGAAGGTTTTGCTACAGCAAACCTGATGAGAGGCAGAATGAAATAAGGCATTCTCTGGATGGTATATGTGGTCTGAACAGTACAGGTTTACACTTTAAGCAGGAGGTGTTTGAGAAGGAACTATGATTCTGTCAGTAATTCAGAATAAATTATATTTTTGCTTTATTTGGAGTTTTGCAACACAAAAATATTGTATTTGGTAATACTTCCATTTTTTATTAAGATGACTTACAAAGGAATATAATTTATGTATATTTATAAATATACATATCTATATAAATCTATACTGACGTTCTTCCTTGAGAACCAGAAAAAGAAGAAGACATTATAGTTGGCTTTAACATCATCTATGGTTAGATAGGGAAAATAAAACACCTAAATTAAGAACTAACGTCTCTCACATTAATGGCATCCTGTTTTTAGAAAACATTTTTACATAAGTACAAGATATGTTTCCTTTGTAAAAATCACACCTGCAATTGCCACTATAACACATATAATATTTCTGTAGTGATTTTTATTCTGTGGCACACAGGTGAAGGACAGAATAATCCAGTTTTAGAACACTTCCATTGCCCCACAATATGGTTAGCTAAACTTCACTTATCCCAAGAAATTACAATTTAAGAGATAAAAGATGAATATAAATTATGTTTTAGTGTTCTGAAATATATGTTATTTCAATGATTACTTCTATATCACAGCATAGATGGAGTCTGCAAAACACTGAAAAAGTGAATCTTGGAAATTCTACATGAAAAATCTAGACTCTAATTTTCCTTCAATTTCTGCTCCATATAAATCATGCATGGTATGATTTGTTCTGAGTTTTGAGTGTCAACATCATGTACTAGTTTGACATGTGTTTTTAATGGTAGTTTCCATCTGAGGCAGTGCTATTCAATTTTTAATGGTTTTGGATCTTAGAGTCAGAAAAAGGTGGTTTTCCAGAGTTTCTCTGCCAAAGCGAAAAATCAGATGAGGATGTTTTCTGGAGTTGCTGAACCGCCACATTGATGTACATCTATCAGAAAACAACTCTTTGCCATATGAAAGAAGGTATGTAGTAATACTGGAAGTGAATTGTCCATAGTGTGAGCTAGACCTGTCAATGCATAATTTCTTAGTGATTTGAATTATTTACTGGAATGTAATATTCTTTAAGTTTTATTAGAGACTTGAAACAGACTGTGATTTATATAATCTTAGTAGCATTTTAGAGAAATAAGGCATAAAGATTTTGCTGATCAAATTTGAGGAAAAACTGCAGTAAGAACTTTCCAAGAAGCAGCAATTTAGTAACTTTCCTCTCCTCACAGATTCCGATGTTTTAAATAATAAAATATTAAAACAAATATTCAAACCAACAATGTTACAAACATTCTTCCTGGGAAGGAAGGGCACTGTTTAAACCCAAGAAATTTCAGCCACAAAACTGAATGAATATACCTACTTACTATTAATTTTCTTGAGAATATCTCATTATTCTTGGAAAATAACTGTTAGACACAAAATCAAAATCCCACACTAAACCTTATAATTTGGGGAGGTAATGGGAGTTACTATATCAGACCACAAGGATAGCTCTGGTGTTCCTTTATTACATTTATGACATTAAACTATGAGCAATAATATTTAAAAAAAGAAAACCTCAAACTTAGAAACAACCCAAGTGTCCATCAGCTGGTGCTATGGTATATTGTCGTAATGGAATACTATACCATAATAAAAAGGAACAGACTACTGATGCAAAAATATGTGTGAACATCAAAAATATTTTAAGTGAAAAAATGTAGGCAGAACAGACCACATATTGTGTGATTTTATTTATGTGAAATTTCTAGGAAACAATGGAGATGAAAATCAGATTATTATTTCCTTTGAGTTGGTGGTGGGAGAGAGGATTGACTGCAAAGCTGGACTTGAGGGATTTGTGGGGCAATGAAAGTGTTCCAAAACTGGATTATGGTGAAGGTTGCACAACTGTATACATTTACTAAATCTCACTGAATTATACACACATAATGGGGGATTTTATGATTTTATGGGAAATAACACCTCATTTAAACTTTGAACAAAATAATTGCAAAGGAAGTTGAAGGGATTTATGCTGTGGTGAACTCAAGCAGTAAGTGGGGGAAACTTTTTCCTGATGTGATGCATGCCAGCTCTAGGAAAGAGGCCAGAGACACCTACAACATGCTTCTTCATTGTAGATGAATCTATGCAGAGGTACTGGATACACAAATATAGATTTCACTGCTGAGATTGTTCATAACTCTGGTCCTCTCATCACTATATTAAAGAAGCTAAATAACAAAATTGGTAATTACATTTACATCAAATAGCCATCATTCTGAAGCTCCAAGCAAAACATACCAGTAAAAGACAGAAATGCACAGCTAGACTAAAATAAGAAATAAGACTAGATAAATTTTAACAGTTAATACAAATAAAACAGATTTAATATTAATAAACTGAAATCATTCAAGAGACAATTACCAAAAAAGAATGTGTCTAGCTTCTAACAAAAAGCCTTTGGGATAATGACAGAATAACTTGTTAGTACCAACACTAACACAGAGGAAAAAAAAAAACAACTAGGAAAGCAAATCTATTTGAAATTTGAAAGTACTAGCCAACAACAGAATGTAGGCAGAAACTAGAGGGTAATCTCCCATTGAAGAATGAAATGTTACATGTAAATGTTGTGTTTGTGGCTTTTTGACAAAGACACTCTCCAACTGAGTGCAGCTCTGAGGGCAGAAAGTTTTAGGCTCCCTGGGTTAAGGTCAGAGGATAAAGTTGTGGTTGAAAGATAAGACAGGAAAGTAAGAGGGAAATTCTGAGAGGGAGGAATCCAACAGAAAAAATGGACCTCAAAAATCTGCAATCTGCATTCAGATTTCACCTAAATATATGGCTATCTGCTTAACCTGTGAATGCATGAGGAGAACATAGGAAGTTTGGCAAACTGTAGCAGGTAGAAGTTTAAAAAATGAATAGAACTTTTTTTAAGGGTCCAGCCTTAAAACAAAGCTCACTCTTCATGGGAACATAATAGAATGCAATCTTTTCAAATATCAGGCATAATGCTTAGTACTCAATCAAAAATCAATAGACATGCAAAAAAAAAAAAAATGTGACCAATTCTCCAGAACAAAAAAATCTTCAATAGAAATTAAAGCAGAGTGAACTCAGATATTGTAATCAAGAAGCAAGAGCTTTAGTGCAGTTAATATAAATATATTCATGGATTTAAAATAATATGCATAATTCATAAATAGAATTTTAAGTAAAATTATAGAACATAAAACCACTTGTAGGGGTGAGGCCACATTGGGAAAATAGGAATAGAACTACATTGGGAGGTGGGAATTTCACATGCCTTCAGATAGATAAATGACTTAAGGCAGCCTCCAAGGAGAGTGCCAGTAAATAACTTAAGGTGGCCTCAAGGAGAGTGCTAATAAATAACTCAGAACTGCCCACAAGAAAAGTGCCAATAAATATCATGGGGCTTTTAGAAGAAAAAAAAAATAGATACGCTAGCTTCAGCTAACCGCAGTGTTCTGCTTCTGTGCCTGCTTGCTTGCTTGTAAGCCCCCTCCCCCTCCTAAAAAGCTATAAAAACACCTCTTCCCTGAGACTTGGGGCTGCTCTCTCCTCTGCGTAGGATAAGACAGTCACCGCGTGGCTAATAAAGCTCTCAATTGGAACTATATTCAAAGCCTGAGTCTGGTTAATATTGCTAATCTATAACACACTCATAATTCTAGAATTGAAATTATAATAAATTAAAAATTGACTGAACAAGTTTAATAGCACATTATACATCATGTAACAACAATACAAATAAATGGTCCTGACTTCTCACCTGAACCAATAACTGCAGCAAGAAAAGGGAATGCAGGAACATGCTTTAACTTGCAGTTAAAAAAAAAAAACTTTTAAATTTCAAAAGAGAATTCTATATGATGTATAAATATTGTTCAAAAATAAAGGTAAAATAAATGCACTTAAATATTTAATATAAATTCAGTAAGTATATATAAAGATTCAAGTGACACTACCTGGTTATCAAATTACACTATACCCAACAATTGGAGAATGCGCATTTTTGTGTGAATGTGTGCTTGCAATGGAAGCATTCACCAGAATGGAGTATATGCTCAGCTGCAGCAGAAATCTCCATGATTTACAAAGTGATAGAAGCTTAATGTTTTAGTGTCTAGGCTGCTTAAGCAAATACCATGAAATGGGTTGGCTTAAGCAATGGGGATGTGTTAGCTTATTGTTTTGAGGCTGGGAAAATGTCCACATCAAGTCATCAAGACAATATTTTCTCCCCAAGACTGTGGAGTTTTGGGGATGGCTGTTGGTGACCCAAGGTCCTTAGCTTGTTACATGGAAGCCACTTTGTGGTGTCTCCTGGTTTTGTTCTTCTCTTCCAGGTTTCTTTTGTTTTAGCTTTTTACTTCCTGTGCCATTCTCTCTGTATCTGAATTTCCTCCTCTTGTAAAGGACGCTAGGAAGAGGATTAAGATCCATTCTGATTGAGGTGGGTCACATCCTACCTAAAGTAGCATCATCAAAAGGTTCTACTTACAGTGTGTACACACCCACAGGAATGGAATAAATTTAACAGATTTTTCCATGATACATAACAGCTTCAGAATACTACACTCCCCCCAGTAGACCCCCCAAAACATGTTTCCTATATGCAAAATACACTAATTCTATTACAATGTCTCAAAAGTCTTAAGTCATTTCAGAAACAATACTTAGGCTAGAATCTCATCAAAATCAATGGAAGGACAGGCATGGGATAAACATTTCCATTCCCTAGAGGGAAACCGGAAGGCAAACTGGGGTCACAGTTTGCAAACAATTCTAAAACCTTGCAGGATATACAATAGTAGATTTCAAGGTCTGTAATTTATTTATAGAATGATGTTTCTTCCACTGGGTCTGATGGAGTGGCAACCCCACACCTTCCAAGAGCTTGTAGAGCAGCCATGCTCTTTGCAAACACTGGGGTGAAGGCTTTATGCTCTCCAAGCAATGGGATGGCAGCTGGCTCTCTGCAAGTGCTCGGGCACAGACCCCACCCTCTCACATCCCTGGGCTGGTGGCCAGACTCTCTGCAATCTCCATGGTATAGACTCCACCCTGTCTGAACACTGGGGTGGTAGCAATCTTCCTGAACAATTGGTTGGAAGGCCCACCCTCTCTAAGTGCCAGGGCAGACTCACCTTTTCCACACACATGGGTGGACCCACTATCTTGGCCAAAGAAGATGTCTTCAGAACCAAACTCAGCTTCTGTCTTTCTGCCCTTGAAATTATTTTTTTCCTTCAATCTGTTCCTCTTTGGTCTCTTTTATTCCAGGCTGGCAGTGGTTCTTTTCATACAGCTCTCCCTAAAAACTTGATTTTGCACGTAATACATGGGTCCAGACCATCAGTCAAAAGAACTTTCCACATATTCTTCCTGGATAACTGTATTTCCAATCCTGACTTCCCCGGAAATGGCTAACTGGTGGCATGTGCATTTAAACCCATGGATGGAACACTATTCTCCAGGAACTTACTTTCCAAAAACTCAGAATTTTCCAAACCATCAATTTCTGGTTTCTTTGTGCCCAGGAGTTCAGTTCTAAGCTTATCCATTTCCCCTTGTATTTTACATATGTTGCAAGGGGAAAGCGGACTGAACTTTTCACACTTACCTTGGAAATCTTCTCAGCTAAATATTCAAGTTCAACCCTGTCAAGTTCTGTCTTCCACCTGACATCAGCACTCAATTCTACCAAAATCTCTGCAACTTTAAAAGAAGGATCACCTTTCCGTCAATTTCCAATAGCACAATCATCATTTTCTTCTAAGTCCTCATGAGAATTACCTTTAGCATCCATAGTCCTGAGAACAGTTTCTTCAAACTGGTCTAGGCCTTTCCTATCAATCCATGATCAAATTTCAAAGCTGTTTGCACACTGTTGTGTGTTTGCTATAGTAGCACCCCACTCTCTTGGTACCAAAATCTGTTTTAGTTTGCTAGGCCTCTCCAAATAAATACCATGAAATAGGACAGGTTAAAAAATGGGAATTTATTAGCTTATGGTTTTGAGACTGGGAAAATGTCCACATAAAGCCATGAACAAGGCAACTCTTTCTAGCCAAGTCTATGGTGTTCTGGGGATGGTTGCTGGCGAGCTTTGGTCCTTCACTTGTCCCATGGCAAGACACATGGTGGTTTCTCCTGATCTATTCTTTCTCTCCTGTGTTTTGTTGATTTAAGTTTTTACTTTCTGTGGCTTTCTTTATCTGAATTTCCTTATCTTGTAAGAGACTTCAGTAATAGGACATTATTTGTAACAAATTTTAAAGTAACTCATGGATTAAATGGATTAAAAAAGAAATCATAAAGGAAATAAACCATCTAGAATTAAATGACAATGAAAATAAATTATAGGAAAAATTTTAGAATGCCGATAAAGTAGGGACAAGAGAAAATTCTCTTAATAAGAATAAAAGCCTTTAGAGGGGGCAAGATGGCGGCTGAGTGAACATCCCTGTTGGAGTCTTCTGCGGGGAGTCGGCTGGGCGGCGTTGGAGACTCTTTGGGACCGGATTGTTTCGGGGTTTTTGCTGGTCCGGAGGTGTCTGGACATCGATTTGGAGGGAGGGTAGCAGAGAGGATTCGTCTGTGAGGTGTACGCGGAGATCCCAGCTACCTGTAGAGGATTCCCTTCTTGGGTAGGCGGAGACGAGGCATCTAGCCCCGCTCGGTGGGGCTGAGCCAGGCCGGGCCGGGCCGCGGTAGCGTTTGGAGCCGGGCGGGGCCAGTTCAGGCCCCGGCTGCCGGCCGCGGTAGCATTTGGAGCCGGGCGGGGCCGGTGCAGGCCCCAGCTGCGGGCCGCGGTAGCGCTTGGAGCCGGGCGGGGCCGGTGCAGGCCCCGGCTGCGGGCCGCGGTAGCGTTTGGAGCCGGGCGGGCCCGGGTCAGGCCGCGGCGGGTACGGAGCCGGGCAGCGGAGCTGGGCGGAGCCAGGCCAGGCCAAGGCGGTGTGAGGAGCCGGGCAGAGCCGGTCCAAGCCTCCGCGGCGGGCGGAGCCGGGCCTGTGGAGGGGTTTCTGTGTTTTTTTTTGTTTTGTTTTGTTTTTTTTAATTTTACTTAATTTTTTTTTTTTTTTTTTTTTTTTGAGCATCTGCAGTACTGGGGAGTTCGTGGGCCCTGGGCGGCCTATTGGGGGTTTGTGGGAAGGGAGGTGCTTGCAGACCCATTTGGGCAGACAGACGGGGGGGTTTTAGGGCAAAGCGGGGGGAAGTTGTTGTTTTAGATAGTGTTGCAATTGTGACACGTGTGTACCTGTATCTCTCTTCTCCCTATCCGTTCCCCACCGTTTGCCCATCCTCTTTTTCTTTCTTCCTTTCTTCTTGCCTTTCTTTTTTCTTTATTATAATTAGTTTGTTTTTTTGTTTTTTTTTTTTCTTTTTTTTTTTTTTCGGTTTTCTCTTTCCCTCTTGTCCCTCATCTTCCACTTATTTTTACTTTAATTCAAGTATACAATAGGTGCTACAGGGAACACCTCACATTTGCTGGGTTTTCCCATCCTCCACTGCCTCATTTCTGTGTGAACTGATTTAGGCTACCTACACTATCCCCCTTCCCCTGCATCTTGATATCCACTATCATCTACTGTCTCTCCTATATTCCACCCCCCACCTCCCGTTCTTTGATCCACAAAGTGTCTAACTCTTAATTTCTAATACCTTTGTTCTGTTTTCTGTCTATTATCCACTCTTGAAACTATTACCTTTCTTTTCTTTTTCCCTCTCTCATGAAAACAATAGCTGTGTAGTTCATACCATATTCCTCCCAAATTCAGTCATCAACTTCATAAAAGGTACTCTACCTACAGCTATAACCCTATACAATCTACATGAATCTAACCTCCATCCTTCCAGATCTCATATTCCTGCTTTATTAACATACATCACCAATACAACTTTACACTTTTCCCTTGCTTACACAATTGCCTTTCCCCAACACTAATACTTTCCTCTAAAATGAACTTAACCAACAACAAGTAACTAGAATAAGAAGAAAAAAGTGACAAAGAGAAGATATAACACCTGTGCAAAAATAACAACTAATTAACCTCCAAGAGCAGACAAAGAAGCTAAGGAACTGATTAAATTCATCAAAATAAAGAGATGACCAGAAAGCAACAAAAATCTACGAACCAAACCAATAATCAGGAAAACATGGCTGAATCCAATCAACAAACCAATAATCACGAAGGGGAGCAAAACTTGGCACAAGCAATGAAAGATCTCAGAACATTTATCACCGACAAATTTGATGCAGTAATGAAAGAGGTTAACAACATGAAGACATCACTTGGAGGGGAAATTGCAGACATACGCAAAAACATAACAGATATGATGGGAATGAACACCACAGTTCAAGAAATCAAAAATACACTTGCAGCAAATATCAGCAGACTAGAAGAGACAGAGCAGAGAATTAGTGATGTGGAAGACAGTACATCAGAAATCAAACAGATAGTAGAAGGGGTCAATAAGAAGATAGAAAAAATCCAATTAGGATTTAGGGACCTGAATGACAATGCAAAACGCTCAAACATACATATTATAGGCATTCCAGAAGGTGAAGAGAAGGGAAAGGGGTCAGAAAGAGTGTTGCAGGAAATAATGGCTGAAAACTTCCCAAATCTACTGAAAGAGACAGATGTACATATCCAAGAAGCACAGCGCACTCCACAAGTCATAAACCCCAACAGGCCCACCCCAAGACATATACTTGTCAAATTATCCAATGCTCAAGACAAAGAGAAAATCCTAAAAGCAGCAAGAGAAAAGAAAACCATCACATACAAGGGAAGCTCAATTAGATTAAGTACTGATTTCTCTTCTGAAACCATGGAGGCAAGAAGGCAGTGGTATGATATAGTCAAGGTACTAAAGGAAAAAAATTTCCAACCAAGAATACTCTATCCAGCTAAACTAGCATTCAAACATGATGGAGAGTTCAAAATATTCGCAGACAAACAGAAACTGAAAGAGTATACCAACAAGAAACCTCCCCTTCAAGAAATTCTAAAGGGAGTTCTGCAGGAAGAAAGGAAAAAACAGGAAAGGCAAAGTTGGAGGAGAGTATAAGACCAACAACAACAACAAAAAAGACAAAAAAAAATAAACAAAATATGACAAACACAAATCCAATCAAAATATGGCTAACACAAATAATTCCTTGATAGTAATAACACTGAATGTCAATGGATTAAACTCACCTATCAAAAGATTCAGACTGGGACACTGGATAAGGAAATATGACCCATCCATATGCTGTCTACAAGAGACACATCTTAGACCCAGAGACGCATGGAGATTGAAAGTGAAAGGCTGGAAAACAATCATACAAGCTAACAATAACCAAAAAAAGGCAGGAGTAGCTATATTAATATCAGACAAAATAGACTTTAAATGTGAAACAATTGTGAGAGACAAAGAAGGATACTACATTTTAGTGAAAGGGAAAATCTGTCAAGAAGATCGAACAATCATAAATATCTATGCCCCTAACAAGGGTGCCTCTAAATACGTCAGGCAAACGCTGGAAAAACTAAGTGAAAGAATAGATACATCTACAATTATAGTGGGGGATTTTAATACACCACTATCAATTCTGGACAGAACATCTCAAAAGAGAATCACCAAAGAAACAAAACATCTGAATAGTATATTAGAGGAGCTCGATCTAATAGACATATATAGATCGCTACACCCAAACACAGCAGGATATACATTTTTCTCAAGCGCACATGGATCATTCTCCAAGATAGATCATATGCTAGGCCACAAAGAAAGGCTGAACGAATTCAGAAAGATTGAAATCATACAAAACATTATCTCTGACCACAGTGGAGTCAAGCTAGAGATTTGCAAGGGAAAGAAGCCCAGATTTCACACCACGATTTGGAAATTAAACAACACACTCTTAGAAAAACAGTGGGTCAAAGAGGAAATCTCAAAAGAAATCAATGACTACCTTGAAACAAATGATAATGATAACACAACATACCAAAATTTATGGGATGCAGCAAAAGCAGTACTGAGAGGGAAGTTTATAGCCATAAATTCATATATCAAAAAAGAAGAAAGAGCAAAAATTGAAGAACTAACTGCACATTTGAAGGAATTAGAAAAACAACAACAAAGTAACCCAACAGGAAGAAGAAGGAAGGAAATAACAAAGATAAGAGCAGAACTAAATGAAATAGAAAATAAGAAAGCACTTGAACAGATAAACAAGACCAAGAGCTGGTTTTTTGAGAAGATTAACAAAATTGACAAACCTTTAGCAACACTAACAAAGAAAAAAAGAGAGAAGATGCAAATACACAAAATAAGAAATGAGAAAGGCGATATCACCACTGACCCCACAGAAATAAAGACTATAATAAGAGGATATTTTGAAAAACTATATTCCAACAAAAATGACAATCTAGAGGAAATGGACAAATTCCTAGAAACACATAAACAGCCCATATTGACAAAAGAAGAAATTGATGATCTTAACAAACCAATCACAAGCAGAGAGATAGAATCAGTTATTAAAAATCTCCCAACTAAGAAGAGCCCAGGGCCAGATGGCTTCACAGGTGAATTCTATAAAACATTCCGTAAAGAACTGACACCAATCCTGCTGAAACTATTCCAAACCATCGAAACAGAAAGAACATTACCCAACTCCTTCTATGATGCCAACATTACCCTAGTACCAAAGCCAAACAAAGACATCACAAGAAAGGAAAATTACAGACCAATTTCTCTAATGAACCTAGACGCAAAAATACTTAACAAAATACTTGCTAATCGTATTCAACAACACATTAAACGAATTATACACCACGACCAAGTGGGATTCATCCCAGGTATGCAAGGATGGTTCAACATAAGAAAATCAATCAACGTAATACACCATATAAACAGATTGAAGGAAAAAAATCACATGATTATATCTATTGATGCAGAAAAAGCATTTGACAAAATACAGCACCCTTTCTTGATAAAAACACTCCAAATGATTGGAATACAAGGAAATTTTTTGAACATGATAAAGAGTATATATGAAAAACCTAAAGCCAATATTGTTTACAATGGAGAAATCCTAGACTCCTTCCCTCTAAACTCAGGAACAAGACAAGGATGCCCACTGTCGCCGCTCCTATTTAACATTGTCTTAGAAGTACTTGCTCGAGCACTGAGGCAAGAACCAGAAATAAAAGGCATTCAAATTGGAAAGGAAGAAGTCAAAATTTCATTATTTGCAGATGACATGATCCTATACATAGAAAACCCTGAGAGATCTACAACGAAGATTCTAGAACTCATAAATGAGTTTAGTAAAGTCGCAGGTTATAAGATCAATGCGCAAAAATCAGTAGCATTTCTGTACACCAATAATGAGCAAGATCAGGAGGAAATCAAGAAACAAATACCATTCACAATAGTAAATAAAAAAATCAAATACTTAGGAATAAATTTAACTAAAGAGGTAAAGAACTTATACACTGAGAACTATACAAGATTGTTCAAGGAAATCAAAGAAGACCTAAATAAATGGAAGACTATTCCTTGTTCATGGATAGGAAGACTGAACATTATTAAGATGTCTATCCTACCAAAATTGATCTACACATTCAATGCAATCCCAATAAAAATCAATGCAGCCTTCTTTAAGGAACTAGAAAAACTAACTATGAAATTTATTTGGAAAGGAAAGAGACCCCGAATAGCCAAAGACATACTGAAAAAGAAAAACGAAATTGGAGGAATCACACTACCTGACTTCAAAACATACTATAAAGCTACGGTGGTGAAAACAGCATGGTATTGGCATAAGGAGAGACATATAGACCAATGGAATCGAATTGAAAGCTCCGATATAGAACCTCACATATACAACCACATAATATTCGATAAAGCCACCAAACCCTCTCAACTGGGAGAGAGTGGCCTATTCAACAAATGGTGTCTGGAGAACTGGATAGCCATATGTAGAAGAATGAAAGAGGATTACCATCTCACACCTTATACAAAGATCAACTCAAGATGGATCAAAGACCTAAATATAAAAGCCAAGACCATAAAAACCTTAGAAAGCAGTGTAGGGAAACATCTACAGGACCTTGTAATAGGTAATGGATTTATGAATATCTCACCAAAAGCACGAGCAGCAAAAGAACTAATAGATAAATGGGACTTCCTCAAAATTAAAGCCTTCTGCACCTCAAAGGAGTTTGTCAAGAAAGTAAAAAGGGAGCCCACACAGTGGGAGAAAATATTTGGCAATCATATATCTGATAAGAAACTTATAACTTGCATATATAAAGAACTCCTACATCTTGAAATTAAAAAGATAAACAATCCATTTAAAAAATGGGAAAAAGACTTAAACAGACACTTCTCCGAAGAAGAAATACAAATGGCAAGAAAGCACATGAAAAAATGTTCCAAATCTCTAGCTATCAGGGAAATGCAAATCAAAACCACAATGAGATACCATCTTACACCCATAAGATTGGCAGCTATGAAAAAAACAGAAGAATACAAGTGCTGGAGAGGATGTGAAGGAAGGGGAACACTCATACACTGCTGGTGGGAATGCAGAAGGATCCAACCATTCTGGAGGACAGTATGGCGGTTTCTCAAAAAACTAGCCATAGATTTGCCATATGACCCAGCAATACCACTGCTGGGAATATACCCAGCAGAACTGAAAACAAGAACACAAACCAATATATGTACACCAATGTTCATAGCAGCATTGTTCACTATTGCCAAAAGTTGGAATCAACCCAAATGCCCATCAACAGACGAGTGGATCAATAAAATGTGGTATATACACACAATGGAATACTACTCGGCTGTAAGAACAAACACACTACAAACACATGTGATAACATGGATGAATCTTGAGAACCTTATGTTGAGTGAAGCAACCCAGACATTGAAGGACAAATACTACATGACCTCAATGATATGAAATAAACAAGCTGCCCTAGATAGCAAGAGACTGAACGATAGGCTTGCAGGAAATCGGAGGGTGGAGGAAGGATATGAGCCGATGTCTGCAGGGGTGGAATTTAAGACGAGATGGTGGTAAGTATGAACACAAAGAAGAGATAAAAGGGGGGCAAGGGGTTGCCTTTGCTTGGGGCTTTGCGGGTTTGAGGGTGGCTGGGGAGGGACGGGTGGGTAACGTTGCCCAAAAGTGGGGGGAGGGAGGGGTAGCATACGAACCAGGAGAGGGTCAGGTGTTGGTGGAGAGTAAAATGCTGAGAAAATCATATCAAAATATAATAAAGAGGGTTACCTGTTTAGAATGCTCGGAGGGGAGGGTCTGATGCAGGACGGGCTCCTGGGGAATGTCTAAATGCTCATTCTGCCAGAGTGGGTGACACCATGGGGTAGAAACCCAAGTAGTGAGAGTGGGGGTGGACCCACATCCTGGGGAGGACTAATGCCATCCAATAGAGGGAACTGTATCCCTCGAGAGAAAGGGTGGCTCCCAGGGCATTGGGGCAGTTGAGCAAGTTAGGCCCTGAACACTATTCCATCTATCTCTGGAAGTGGCTCCTCAGGAAACGGAGGTTGGCTATCACTGAGGGCACCAAGGTGGAAGGGAAAATGGACGTTAAATGTGTGGAACCAAAGTAAATGGGGGGTAAGAGAGGAGTTTCTTGAGAGTACACAAGGATGGATATAAAACATGTAATATTACACCATAACATATAGGAGATGACAGACTGATAATGTAAACCATAATGTAAAACATAGGATAACTAAAAATGTAAAGAACTGTGTATCCTAAAGTATGCACCATAATGTAAACACAGATGTCACCTTGTTAGAAAGCTAATGTCTCAGACTCTGTACATCACTTTAAGTAAATATGATATGAATAGGGCGTAAGAGTATCACTGTGGAAGGGAAAAGGTTTTCTGGTGGATGTGTGGGAGTGCTGTATATTATATATATACATTGCTGTGGTCTAGGACTCCTGTGAAGAAAAGCTGAATAATTAGGGGGGGGGGGGGAAAAAAAAAAAAAGAAAAAAATAGGATGTGGAATTTTTTCAAGTCAACATTCTTTATCTAAGTTCTTTATCTAACTTTATCCAAGTTCTTTATCTATCCTTTAAACTCATCGCTATATGCCATTCCCTAGTAAGGGACCATGACATTATATTGGGCTTCAAATTTCGGGGAGTTCTGGATCACAGAGTGTTTCAACAATGGCAATGGAGGGATACTGGTATGGGATACCAATGACAGATGATATATGACTGACAGGGAGCTGTACAGAACATATGTCCAGGGTGCATGGTAATGTTTGGATATACTCATAGTGGCAACAATTAAAAACCACAGTAGGGGGGGTACTGGGTTCCTGGCCAGTGGTGCTCTGTCGTGGTCCCTAGGGGAGCAGTGACAGTCTCCCAGGTACAGTGGTGGGGAACGGGAGGGAGTGAGGGTTCAACAGTGAGCCCCTGATACTAATGACTATGCTTGTGAGCTGATAAACCCAAAATAATAACAAGGCCTAGAGCAACTTTGTGCCTGGGAATTTCCTTCTGTCAGCCTTCATGTTACTCAAATGTGGCCGGTCTCGAAGCCAAACTCAGCATGTAAATGCAATGCCTTCCCCCCAGCGTGGGACATGACACCCGGGGATGAGCCTCCCTGGCAACGAGGGACCACTATCAACTACCAACTGATGATGCAACTGGAAAATGACCTTATACGGAAGGTTCAATGCGGATCAGCAGAATATCCATGTCTACATAAAATACCATGACTTTAAAATGCTGTTTGACCTAAAGTAAGGGGGAAATGGAAAGGAGAAATGAGTTTATATGGCTACGAGTTTCTAAAAAAGAGTCTGGAGGCTGGCAGAAGGTTTGCCCTCATGCACAACTGAGCAGAGTCAGAGAGACAGATAAAGCAGATACAACCCCCAGATATTGGTTCCTTTGAGGGCTAAAGAGACCCATGGGAGTTATGGTCATGGCCGATGGGGTTAACTACCAGGGCAGATGGCCCCTCTTTGGAAATGGTGTTTATGTGTGATGAATCTGGACTCAGATGGGATCTCCCTTCATAAGACTTTCATGCCAATGTGCTGGAGGTGCAGTTAATGTTGGGGTTTAAGATATATTTAGGGGATTTGAATCTCTGGACTGACAATGTGATAGCCAGATCCTGAGCCTCAACAGACTCCAGCACCTACAATCTGATTTATTGGACTTACCACACTCAGCTAAGATGGAGGTGAAGAAGGACAACCACCACACCATGGAGCCTAGAGTGATTACAACTGAAAATGGGAGGATTGCATCCAGCATCCAGGTGGAATCTGAGCCTCCTCTTGACATAAAGGTGCAATGGACACAACCAATCCAGTGTCCACATAGAAGAGGTGGCATTGGATTGGGAAAAGTGGACATAATGGACAAAGGGTATGGGGAAAGGCAGGAAGAGATGAGAGGTGGAGGCGTCTTCGGGACATGGAGCTGCCCTGGATGGTGCTTCAGAGGTAATCACCGGACATTGTAAATCCTCACAGGGCCTACATGATGGAATAGAGGAGAGTATGGGCCATGATGTGAACCAATGTATATGAGGTGCAGAGGTGCCCAAAGATGTACTTACCAAATCCAATGGATGTGTCATGATGATGGGAACGAGTGTCGTTGGGGGGGGGAGAGGGGGGGTGGGGGGGGGTTGAATGGGACCTCACATATATATTTTTAATGTAATATTATTACAAAGTCAATAAAAAATAAAAAAATTAAAAAAAAAACATTCATTAAAGCCATCAAGTAAGGGATTTTTTTTTAACTTTCTAATGAATAAAGGACAAGAAATGGAAAAAAAAAAAAAAAGAATAAAAGCTTAACAGAAATCATGGAAGTTTTGAAATTGAGAAATTAGAAAATATAAAAAAAATATACACAAAGTGAATAAAAGGAAGGAAATAATACATGAATAAATATTTTGAATTAAGGCAAATAAGGTAGCAAAGCCAAAAGTTAGCTATTTGAAAATCTTAAATTGATAAGCTCTTAACTAGATTGAAGTTCACATTGCCAATATCATGAGAAAATTTACTATTACTACAGATCATGCAGACATTAAAAGAATATTAAACAAATGCCATGCCAATTTCATGCCAAAAATCAAACAACTTAGATAAAATGGATAAAGACCTTGAAAAACATACCTTATAGGGTGGGAAAATATATTAAAAGAGAGCCAACACTATATCAAAGAAACTTATATCAGAAATCTTCTCACAAAGGAAAGTGCATGTACAAATGTTTTTAATGGTAAATTTTATCCAACATTTAAGGAGAATGTAATATCAAACGTACAAACTTTTTCAAAAAAAGGAAAAAAAAGGAAGGAAACCTGAATTCATTTTAGGAGGCCAGCAA
The DNA here is from genome assembly GCF_030445035.2 of Dasypus novemcinctus. Classification (NCBI taxonomy): domain Eukaryota; kingdom Metazoa; phylum Chordata; class Mammalia; order Cingulata; family Dasypodidae; genus Dasypus; species Dasypus novemcinctus. Next base: position 50,941,153 of record NC_080695.1, on the reverse strand, counting down.
AGACTTACATTAAACCTTGACAAAAACAGTTAAAAGGAAAGATAATTATGGACCAATATGCCTTATGATCATAGATGCAAAAATTCTCCACAAAATACTAGCAAATCAAATTCAGCAATAATTATAAAGAATACTATATCATTCCTAAGCAGGTTTATCTCAAGAATGCAGTTAATTTACCATTAAAAATTCCCTTAATTTAATCCATCATATAACAGAATAATAACATAAACATATGATGTCTTCTATAGGTGCAGAGAAAACATTTGAAAAATTGAACATCTTACAAGTTAAAAACACTTAGCACACATGAAAAAGAAGGAACTTCCTCTTTTGGAAAAAGGGGCATTTACCAAAAAAATCCATACACTTATTGTCATAACTAATGCTAAATAATTGAATATAAATATGATGACTTTGCCACTTCTAATCAACTTTGTACTTGAGATACTAATAAGATCAATAAGCAAGATAAAAGCAGAAAAAGGGAATTAAGCTGTCTTTAAATATTAAATGATCATGTACATAGAAAATGCTAATGATTCTCAAAAAATTGGAACTAATAAATGATTTTAGAAAAGGTTTAGAATACATTATTGTGTGAAAAAAGTCCATTGATTACTATATACTAGAAATGAATAATTAGAAAATACAAGCAGATATAATTTCATTTAAAGTATTATAAAACAATAAACATCAGGAATTAATTTACCAGGAAATGAAGAAAACTTCTACAATGATAGCTATAAAATGTAGCTGAGAGAAATAAAAGTAGACTTAGTTTAATGTAGTGCTATATCATGTTCTATGGCTGATACATTCAGTATTCTTAAGATGTCACTTTCCATTAGTGATACTGGAGAATCCTAATCACATTCCCACCCTTTTAACACATAATTTACACACTGATTTTAAAATATCCATATAGAAAGGAAACACAAATAAGCAAAAATACCCGGAGTAGAAAATGAATATAGGTAGAGATATGCACTACTTAACTCAAGATTTACTACAAAGCTAATGTAATCAAGATAGATGGTTCTTGACATGGACTGCCCAACATATCACAAAATAAAAGAGGAAATCCAGAAAAAGAGATTGTGATCATTAGATTGTGATGGTTAAATTGTGATGGTTAAATTGTGATTGTGATGGTTAAGCCTCAGCTTGCGAGGTTATAGTGTCCTGTTCTTTAGTCAAGTACTACTCTGCTGGTTACTTTGAGGGCATTTTGTGGATGGAATTTGCATCAATAATTAATGGGTTATATCTATAATCAAAGAAGGAGATTGCCTTCTGCAATATGGGGAGTCTCCTCACACACTCAGTGGGAAGACTTAAAGTCGGAACTGGGGGTTTCAGAGTCAGCAGGAGAATTTCTGCCTTCACTTCAGCATTGGCCCTTACTTCTATTTCCAGCCAGCCAAATTCTTTTATGAAATATCGACTGTTGGCTTTCACAAAGGGCATTTATTTCCAGGAGAAATTAATAGTCACCAGGCCATGAAACATAAGTTACTTCCCTCATCAAAGCCTATTGCCACATGTTTGGGCAAGTTGACTGTTGACTTCTTCCAAGACATCTGGCTTCTTGGATTTCTCTCCCCACTCAGCTATTGTGCTATGTCAAGCTCAGCTGCAGACAAATCAGGAAAATAGATCTGATTCTCTCCTCAGGGCTTCTGTTGTGTAAGGAATTTTCTCTATTCCTCTGTGTTCTTCTCCTGTGTGTTCAATTTCCTAGGCTCCATAATCGAAACTCCAGCATCAAAACACCAACATCAAAACTCCAGCATCAAAAGTCCAACTTCCTTCTCTGCAAGGGAATGGGAACTCAACGTCCTATGGACATGCCCAATCAAAGTCTTAATCATTATATATTCAAGTAAAAGTAAACTCTCTGAATCCAATATACTCTTTTTTTAAAAGATTTATTTATTTATTTATTTCTGTCCCCTCCTCCCTGCCCCAGTTGTCTGTTCTGTGTCTATTCGTTGCATGTTATTCTTTGTCCGCCTCTGTTGTTGTCAGTGACACAGGAATCTGTGTTTCTTTTTGTTGTGTCATCTTGTTGTGTCAGCTCTCCATGTGTGCATTTCCATTCCTGGGCAGGCTGCACTTTCTTTCGCACTGGGCGTTTCCCTTTATGGGATGCACTCTTTGCTCATGGAGCTCCCCCATGCGGGGACACCCCTGTGTGGCTCGGCACTCCATGCGCGCATCAGCACTGTGCATGGGCCAGCTCCACGTGGGTCAAGGAGGTCCGGTGTTTGAACCGTGGACCTCCCATGTGGTAGACAGATGCCCTATCCCCTGGGCCAAGTCCGCTTCCCTCCAATATACTCTTGTATGCCTGGAGGGACAGACCAGTTGACAAACATAATCCAATATCTATTTTTGGAAATCATACAGTATTAAACTACTACAGTGTATGAAGAATTTTATATAATGTCACACATTGGCAAATATATATATAAAGAAAATAGAATATATTTTTGCCAGGAGACTGGGGACAAGGGACTGTACAGTAATTCAAGGGATATGGAATTTCTTTATGGGATAATTATCTTTTTGAAAACCGACAATGGAAATGACTCCACAAGTTTATACATTTATTATAAACTAATGTATATGGTATGTATACAATGTATATTGTATATGGTATATGGTGAAATTTCTGGTATGTGAAGTCTATTTCAATTTAAAACTGTAGGAGATGAGAACTATGGGAAGGTGGCATCAAACTAAGAGGCATAGCTCAATGGTCTCAAAAACAATGGAAAAATGGTCAAAAGCTACCTGGGGGAACCTCTTTTGGGAGTCAGCAGACTAGGACATTGCTCCAAAGCTTCCAACTTCCAAGTGGGTGAGGGACAGAGAGATCAAGAAGCCAGAAGGACAAAAGTTAGTTACTAAGCTCATGTGAAGCAGGAAGTGCTCTGCTCTCCCACCACCAAGATATTATTAATTGGGGATAAAATCCTTGGCTTCCTGAAGCCAATTGCAGGGAAACAGACATCTCCATCCCCAACAGCTGTTTTGTGGGAAAATGGAGGGGAACTTGCGGTGCTTCTCTTTAGTGCCTTGGGCCAGCGGAGTCTGCTTTGAATCTCTTTTCTGGAGATTCAACACAGGAATACAGGAAAGCCCAGACTGAAACAACTCCATGGAAAGGTGCGCTGATGTGTGCCATATGCTGGCCAGTACGGAGATTGCATGGACAAAAATTTGGTTCTCTCTGTGTCCTACCATGGGAGAAAATGTGCGCCCCACTAGTGAGGCCCTTGCCTGATTTTCATAACTTAAGTTGAGCAATTTTAAAGACATGAAATCAAGTGAACCAAATATCAAAGAAAAACTATGGGGAAAAAAGGACTGTAGGCAATAGAGAAATTGTTCATCAGAGTAAATTCACCAACATATTCAGATGGCTTGACATCAGCCAAAAATTACAAGTCATACTAGGAAACACTAAGAGATGGCCCAGCCAAAAGAAGTAATCAAACATTCTGAAGAGATACATGCTTTAATACAATTAATCATGGGAAACGGACTTTGGCCCAGTGGTTAGGGCGTCCGTCTACCACATGGGAGGTCCGCGGTTCAAACCCTGGGCCTCCTTGACCCGTGTGGAGCTGGCCATGCGCAGTGCTGATGCGCGCAAGGAGTGCCGTGCCACGCAAGGGTGTCCCCCGCGTAGGGGAGCCCCACGCGCAAGGAGTGCACCCATAAGGAGAGCCGCCCAGCGCGAAGGAGGGAGCAGCCTGCCAAGGAATGGCGCCGCCCACACTTCCCGTGCCGCTGACGACAACAGAAGTGGACAAAGAAACAAGACGCAGCAAAAAGACACAGAAAAACAGAAAACCGGGGGAGGGGAGGGGAATTAAATAAAAATAAATCTTTAAAAAAAAAAAATACAATTAATCACTGATAACCACACAACTCTCCTAAATCATTTCTAAGAATTTAAGAAAACATGGCTAAATAAAAGATATTAAGAAACACTGGGAGAGCATAAAGAGCAATTTGAAAGCCGGGAAAGTAAAGTAACAGACCTTATAGGAATGAAAGACAGGATAGGTGAGATTAAAAGTACATTAGAGGCACATAAGAGCAGAACTGAATTGCTCAAAGAAAGACAGTGATTTTGAAGACAGAACTTCTGAACTGGAAAAGTCAGGAGAGCAGAAAGAGTAAAGAATGGGAAAAAAATGAAACAGAGTCTCAGGGAATTAAATGACAATGCAAAATGCACAAACATTCACATTACTGGTGTCCCAGAAGGAGATGAGAATGGAAAAGGAGCTGAAAGAAAATTTGAAGAAATAATGACCAAAACTTCCCAACCCTCATGAAGGACATAAGTATCAAATCCAAGAAGGAAAACTCACCCCAAACAGAATAAATCCAAATAGACCTGCCCCAAAACACCTCCTATTCAGAATGACAAATATCAGAGATAAAACAGGGGATCCTAAAAGCATCAAGAGGAAAGCAAAGCATCACATACAAGAGAAACTTGATAAGATTAAGCGCTGACCTCTCATCGGAAACTTTGGTGTCAAGAAGAAAGTGGTATGATGTATTTAATGTACTGGAAGAGAAAAACTGCCAGCCAAGAAATTCTGTATCCTGCAAAAAATGTCCTTCAAAACCGAAGGTGAGTTAAAAGTCTTCACAGACAAACAAACATTGGTAGAATATGTTACCCAAAGACCAGAACTACAAGAGATAGTATAGGGTTTGCTGTAGGCTGAAAGGGAAAAAAACCCCACAATATTAAAATAGATCATGATGTTTGTAACTAACAGAGCTATTATACACTTATGACAGTGTTTGAAAGGGAAAGCCCAAGTTCATGAATATTACTGGAAGGAAAGCTAAAAATTGTAACATGAGTCTGTATAAGATAGTAAACCCTCATGTAAAACATGAATATGGGTCGTATTGAATATATATAACTGTTTTTACAAAATCTAAATGCAAGTATACTAGAGAAAAGATATAAGAAGGGCAGGTATTTACAGCAGATGTGGCATAGAGACACGGAGAGGTGATAGGTATTCATTGGTTCTTTTTGTTCATTATTATTGGAATAATGAAAGAGCTCTGGGAATGATTGGGGTGATGAATGCACAAATATGTGATTACACTGAATACCAGAGATTGTACTCTTTGCATGAATTTATCCTTTATTATTATGTGTCAATACAATTGATAAGTGTAAAAAAACCTGCAAGTGTTGGAGATGATATGGAGAGATATGGATGCTTGTTTACTACTGTTGGGAATGTGGAATGGTGCATTCATTGGCAGTTGCTAAGGATCTTAGATATGGATTTATTATGTCAACTGGCAAACTACTATTAGGTATATATTCAGAAGAAGTGAGAGTAGTGACATGAACAGACATCTGCACACTGATGTTCATAGTGATGTTATTCACAATTGCAAAAGAAGAACACAACCCATGTGTTCATCAACCAATGAATGGAAAAACAAAATGCATCTATACCCATGATGGAATATTATACAGCTGTAAGAAGAAACAAATTCATGGAGCGTATGACAACATGGATGAATCTAGAGGACATTATGGCGATTCAAGCCAGCAAGGTCCAAAAGGACAAGTATTTCTTTTAAATTTCTCTATTATGAGCTAAATATAATGAGCAAATTTCTGGAGTTAATTGCTAGTGTATGTCATGAGACAATAGCATGTGGTTAGAGAATGGAAAGCTGAAGTTTAATCTGTGAAAAATTAGTAAAAACTTGTTTGTGAATGTTTGAAAATAAAAGAAATGGTAAGAGTACATCATAAGTCTTGGAATTAATACATCTGACCTATGGGTATGTTAGTGGTTTGTTTCCCTACCATTTTATCCTTTTGAAAAATTTTTGTTGAATGTATATTGAAATCTTTTCGGCTTCAAAGTTTTCTCTGTGGGAATGTTCATGATTCTGATTTTAAATTGTGAATGTAATTCTAAATTCAGTTTCCTAATTTTTCTTATGTCAGATTTGGTAATATTTTACTAACAATGAGCTCATTTCATTGAGATTTCCAAACTTATTCACACCACTTTTGAAATATCATTTGGACTGTTGAAAAATGCTAAATTTTAAAATGAAAATAAATTTTTAAATGAAATGTCATTTAAAAATCTAATCACACCACTTTTGAAATATCATTTTATCTGTTAAAATATGATAAATTTTAAAATGAAAATATCATTTTATCTGTTGAAAAATTTGTTTAAAAAAGTCTTTTTTTCTGATGTTGACATTTATGCTTCTGTTTTTCTTGATTTGTCTTAAAAAGATGCTTATCAAGTTTATTACTCTTTCCAATGAATCTATCTTTGCTTCCCTTTGTCCTCTCTGACTATTCTTGTTTTCCCATTTCACTAATTTGAGTTTTCTTTTTCCTTATATTTACCTCCTCTGTGTTTAAATTTTCTGTCAATTTTCAAAATCTTGTGATTGACAGCTTTGCTTCTTTATTTCTAAATCATGCACTGTAAGTTAGAAATTTTCCTTTGACTTTTATTTTTGGCAACCAACATATTTTGATATATAGTATTTAAAAATGAATTCTATCATATTACCTAAATTCCTTTTTGTAATCACATCTGAACTATCATACATTTACAATTTCCAAACATGTTGGGACTTTTCAGTTTGCTCATTCATTATTATTAATTTCCATTTAACTATATTTTGAACAGAACCTAACCTGCCTGTGGTTGTGACATTTAATTTTGTTATTATTTTAAGTTCCATATACTGTTATTTTAAAAAATCCAATGCTGCTTGAAAAAAGTTTCTTGTTCAAATCTTCTATATAATTTTAGGTTAATTTCAGTTTAATAAGTGAATTGCTTAAAGTAAAAAACATGAAAAATACCATGTAAAAAGTAACAAAAAAACACACAACAAAGCTACTAGAATAGACAATTTCATCGAACCTGATGAGGGCAAGATTCATAGTGCTTCTATACACTACTAATGTGCAGTCTGAGTAGGAAGTGAGAAAAAAATTCATTTACAATGGCCACTAAAAGAATCAAATATTTAGTAATAAATTTAACCAGGAACATGAAGGAACTATATTCAGAAAACTACAAAATGTTGTAACCTAAACCAAAGAAGACCTAAATAAATGGAAGGACATACCATGATTTTATATTGGGAGACTACACATGTTATGATGTCAGTTCTACCTGAACTGATGTACAGAACAATGCATTTATTAAAATTAATTGATTGCATATGTTTGCATCAATTTGTAGATTCTATTCCACTCCACTGATTGAAATGACTAGACAGGTCATGGCTTTAGCTTGATTACTAAAGTATTACATGTGGAAAAGAGATTGTATTAATTTATTCAAATTTTTTGTTTTTAAAAAATTGTGTTGTGCATATTAGGCCATTGTAACTTTTATATACAGTTCAAAAACATCTCGTCAATTCCCATAAAAATGCCTGCAGGTATTTTCATTGAGATTGTGTTTAAATATATAAATTTCTTTTGAGGTGACTGAGTGTTTTGAAATCAATAACTTGATTCATGAATATGTTATGTCCTCATTTATTTAGATCTTTATTTAGCAATGTTTAATCATTTTAATTGTACAGCTATTAAAAGTTTTTGTTAATTTGTTTCTATTATTTTATGTGTTTGCAAATATGAATGCATTTGTAAAATTCCATCTTTCAAAACCTTGTTGCTAATCTATAGGAATTTTATTGTTTTCTGTGTATTAACTTTCTACTCTGCATCAAGTTTAAATGTACATACTCTCGAGTGGTTTTGTTAGCATCCTTGTGATTTGAAAGAAAGACCAGTGGTTCTCTCCTGGCAGTTATTTTGCCTCCCAGGAGATATTTGGCAACATTTGAAGACATTTCTGGTTCTCACCACTAGGAGAAAGCTCCTGGCATTTAATGGTGAGGGAGTAAAGACACTACTAAACAGATTATATTGCACAGGGCAGCCACACAGAGCAAACTTTTTCTGGACTGAATGTAGTGTGGAGGCTGAGAAACTCATGTAAATAATCATGTTGGCTGCAAATAGATAATGTCAACTCCTTCTTTCCAAAGCCAAATATAGGTGCCACCAGAAAGGAAAATTATACGCCACCCCCTCTAATGAACATAGATATTAAGATCTGCCACAGAATACTTGCTACTCATATTCAGCAACACATGAAATGAATTATACAGCATGGTCAAGTGGCTTTCATCTCTGCTATGCAAGGATGCTTCAACATAAGAAAACCAAACAATGCAATATAGTACATGAACAGATCAGAAGAAAAAGTCACATGTTCATCTCTACAAATGCATAAAAAGCAGTCAACAAAGTACAGCCCCCTTTCCTTATAAAAATACTGCAAAGTAGAGGAATAGAAGGAAATTTCCTGAACATGATAAAGGGTATATGAATAACCCACAGCTTACCTAATATACAAGGGTGAAATCCTAAAAACTTTCCCTCTAGATTGGGAACAAGACAAGGTAACCAGGATCACTGTTCTTATCTATCTTTTTCTACATGTTTGAGCATGTATGCCAGGAAAAGATATGAAAAGCATCCAAACTGGGAAGAAAGAAGTAAAAATTTCACTGTTTGCTGATGACAAAATCCTATACATAGAAACCCTGAGAAATCTACATCAAAGCTTCTAGAGCTTATAAATGAGTTCAGTAAAGTCACAGGTTATAAGGTCAATGCACAGAAATCAGTAACATTTTGATACAACAAAAATAAGCAATCAGAGGAAGAAATCAAGAAATAATCCGATTTACAAAAGCAAATAATGGAAAAATTATAAGAAATAAATTTGACTAAAGATACATATGACATATACACAGAAAACTACACAATGCTGTTAAAGGAAAGCAAAGAAGACTTAAATAAATGGCGGAATACTCCCTGTTTGTGGATGATAAGAGTAAACACCATTAAGATATCTATCCTACCCAAACTGATCTACAGATTAAATGCAATCCCATGAAAAACCAACACAGTATTTTTCACAATATTGGAAAAAACCTGTTATGAAATTTATTTGAAAGCGCAAGAGGCCCTGAATAGTCAAAGACATATTGAAAAGAAAAATGTAATTGGAGGAATCACACTATCTGATTTTAAAACATACTACAAAGCTACATTGGTCAAAATTGCATGGTATTGGTACAAGAATAGAGGGACCAACAAATGGAACTGAATTGAGAGTTCTGAGAAAGATCCTCACGTATATAGGTGTCTGATATTTCAGAATGCCACCAAGTCCACTGAAAGAGAATGGCTTCTTCAAAAAATGGTGCTTGGAGAACTGGATATCCATATTCAAAGAATGAGAGTGGATCACCAGTTTACACCTTGTACAAAAACCAACTCAAGATGAATTAAGGACCTAAATATCAGAGTCAAGACCATTAAATACCTTGGAAGATAATTAAGTACCTTGAAAGCACCTACATGAACTTAGGTGTAGGAAACTAATTCATGAACTTCACACCCAAAGCATGAGCAATGAATGAAAAAATAGAGAAATGGGACCTCCTCAAAATTAAAACCTTTGGCACATCAAAGGAATTAGTCAAGAAAGTGAAAAGACAGCCTATCCAAAGAGAGAATAGATTTGGTAACTATATATCTGATACGAGGATAATATTGAGCGTATATAAAGATATCCTGTTTCTCAAAAATAAAAAGAGAAACAACCCATTTAAAAAATGGGCAAGTGATATGAACAGACACTTCTCCAAACAAAAAATAAAAATGGCTAAAAAGGGCATGAAATGATGCGTATCATCGCTAGCAAGTAGGGAAATGCAAATCAAAACTACAATGAGATATCATCTTCCCCCATTAAACTGGCAGTTATTAATAAAAAAGAGCTACAGGTGTTGGAGAGGATGTGAAGGAATGGGAATCCTCATCCACTGCTGTTGGGAATGTAGAAGTTTTCAAGCCATCATGAAGGACAGTTGAGTAGTTCCTCAAAATCTAACTATGGATCTGCCATATGATCCAGCAATTCCACTGCTGGGTCTATATGCAGAAGAATTGAAAGTCAAGACACAAAAAGATACATGCACACCAATGTTCATTGCAGCATTATTCAGTATTGACAGAAGTTGAAATCAACACAAATGCCCATCAAGAGATGAATGGATAAACAAAATATGGTATAACATACAATGGGATATTATTCAGCTATAAGAAGGAATACAATACTAACACATGGGATAACATGGATGAATCATGAGGACATTATGCTGAGTGAAGTAAGCCAGACTTTGAAGGAAAATTTTACATGACCTCACTGACATGAATTAAGGAAATCAAACAGAATCAGAGAGGTACAGTTTGGAATACAGGTTTACAGGAAATAGAAAAGGAGAAGGTTATGAACAAATGCCCATATGGGCAAAATCTATAAGTTGGAAATGAGTAATTATATGTTGAAGGGATATGATAGGGATGTAGTGATACTATTGGGTTGGATGGTACAAGTTTGACAGGGGTTAGTTTGAGGAAGGGTGGGTTGGTTAGTCCATGGAATTGAGTTAGCATTGTGGGAGATTGCAGGTGAACACTGGGCATTGGCAGGTATGTGCTTGAAACTACAATGTTGGGGAAACTCTTTTGGCAATATGAGAAGGAAGGGTTACTGGTTTAGGGTGTTGGATGGTGGGCATTTGGGACAGGGCACAACTGGGGAATTATTCTAGAGAATGTGCTCTGATCTTTTTTGTTGAAGTGTGTTGTGTCAGTGGCTGGAGACCCACATAATGAGGAGAAGGAGTTGGACTTCCATCCTTGGGTGGCCTGATATGTTAGCAAACAGAGGGGAGGGTGTCCCTCAAGAGGAAGGGCAGTTCCTAATAGTGGAGGACAGACCCATGTGTTAAGCCCTCATTGAGTTTGCAAGGAACTTTGTAACTTGTCCTTCAAGGAGTGAAGCCTGCTGGTCACCATGGGCCCCAAGTGAGGTAAAGGGAAAGACAGAGTAGATGAAAGGGAGTGGGTATTTAGGGGGTAATGGAACTGTTCTGCATGATCTTGCAATGATGGATACAGGTCATGCTGAATTCCATCAAAAAATTGTAAGCGTGTGGTCTAGAGCATAGACCAAGGTCAATGGCTATATTTCAATATTCATACATCATTTGTAACAAATATACCATCCACATTTAAAGTGTTATTGATACGGGAAAGGGGGAAAGGGGAGGATGTTTGGTATATGGAAGTATCCTGTGTTCTGTATGTGACTTCACTCTGACCTAAAACTTTTTTGAAGACAAAATGAAAAAAAGTAAGGCATTGGGGAAAAACTGGAAGAAAACATCACTGTACATACAGGACAACAGATATTACAGTAGTGAAAGGCAAAATGTTCAAAGAAATTTTTAAAAATATTTTTCATTATTTTTTTAATATCCCAAGTTTAAAATTTTATTTTCATTTTGGTTTTCTAAATCATTACATATTTCATTTCTTATCTTTAAACCAATCATTATTTCATTTCCCTATTAATTGTATTTGGTGGTATTCTTGGCTAAATTTTTGAAGAAGTTTTGGACAACAGAAAGGCTACAGCTATGACAGGGTGAGATTATTGGTGTGGGGTGTCAGTGAAGGGGGCTAGATGGGAGGAAGTTCTCATGGGCGTACATATAAGGTACATAAAGGTGTTCAAATGTTCATGGGACATTGTCACTGTGGGTGGATATTCATACAATAACCAAAAGTATATTGAATTCCCAACCTGGAGAGCTCTGCCACATTTTCTAGTGGAACACCAACAATCCCCCAAGTGCAGGGCAAGGACTAGTGAAGGAGGACAGTCCTTTGATGGGCCCTTAATATTGACACTTATGCTTATGAGCCTTTGCTGTAGAAATTGCAACTTAGCCTAGTGCTATAGGGTGCCTAAGAATTACCTCCTGGCAGCTTCCATGTTGCTCAAATGTGCCCTGTCTCTAAGCCAATGTCAGCATAGAAATGCAGTACCTTCCCCCAGTGTGGCACATTACTATCAGAAATGAGCCTCCCTGGCACCAAGTCATTACTACCAAACACTACTGAGCATGCAACTTGAAAAAGACCTTGAATAAATGGGGAAAGGTCAAGACAAATGGATTCATATGGCAAAGAGACAAAAAAGTGAGCCAGGAGTTCATCCCAGAGGTAATGCTTATGCACTTCTCAGCAGGATCTCATAAACTGCCAAAGTAGATACTTCTGCCAAAAAGTGGAGCTCCTCAGGGCTCTGGAGATACTTAGATCTTATGGTCATGGCAGACAGCTGTGGAGTTGGTGCCTTGCAGGTGGGCCCTTCTTTGGAGTTTGTTCTCCAGAATGTGACAGAGTTGGACTCAGTTGTGACTTCTCTATACTTGCCTCTTTTGTACCTTCTATTTGAATCTATACTTGGTGCTGGAGTCGGTATGTGTAGGTCCAAGAAACTTGAAGACTGATGATCCACTAAACCATCAGTAACAGATATCCCTTCAGCACATTATTCATCTGTCTTCTCATTTTTTCATCAAAACAATATAAAAAAACTTGATTAATCTAATTCAAATGAGTCAAACACAAAGGATTCCTTAGATGCTTTATAAAAGTATTAGTAATCTGTCAATCCTTTGAGGCATTGCTGTTAAGTATGACTCACTTTGGACAAAATAAGTGTTGCCTTAGGGTTGACTCATCACTCACTTAAAATGTCAAATTTCAGAATTACAAATTGGGGTAAATTCTCCAATTTTCATAAACAGACCGTGAGTCAGGGAGTTGTGGGCTACTGTGATGTTTTGTGTTTTCCATTGTTTGGTGCTTAGTGTATGAGTTGCTTGATAAGTAACACAAATTATCACAAAAAGAGTGACTTCAAACAAGAATAACTATTGTTCTCAGAATGCATTCAGGTGTTGTGGGGGAAAACATCCTCTGCAATAGAGGTTCCCCTACTTAAAAAAACCTCCTTGAGGATTTTGGGTTTTTGACTCCCACCTGGAAAATCAGTGCACCTAGCAGAAGCTCACTGGGGGAGAGGTAGGAAATTAAAGTACACAACTTGAGGTGTCCTTCAAGTGCACATTTTTTTTGTGGATGTAGTGGTTTCTTCCTGATGCCCTAGTCTCCACCTGGACTAGCCTGAGGCTCCAGGTTTAGGTTCCAAGAAGCTGAATCTCACTTTAGGGAGTCCCTGAACTTTGTGGCATGTTCTTCTGGGTCAGAGGACATCCCAGGGGCTGGTCCAACTCCTTGCAGCTTTCCTGGATCCTTTGTCTTTCTCTTTTTCAAAATCCAACAAAGGCCCCTCCTTAATTTGTTCATTCTTTTGGGTTTTGAGAAACCCTGGGAGTTGTCTTCCAAGCCTGGGGGATCATGGAGTTTGTCAGGAAAATCTCTGATCTCGGTGGGGAGCTTCTCTTCCCTTGGCCTTGGGGGGTTCCTTGGTCCCTTTTTCTGGTGGACATATTCTAAGGAGGGGTGTAGATTGCCCTCCTGCTTGAGAAGTGAATGGAATGTAGTCTTATTGCTTCTTTTTAAGGAAGATAAGGGAGGTCCTCCTGCTGGAGGCTGCTCCCCCTGGTCTCCGTACAGGACACACTATTTGAATAGTGGCTAGGTGTCCACCATTCCCACCATGGGCATGACAGTGAGAGGCCCCAGAAGCCAACCTACCTGATTCCAAGTTCAATTTAATTTGGCAAGCCTGTAGCTGTGGCTCTACATCCATGTTGAATCCAATCCCAGTGGAGGGAGATTTGGTTGCTTCTGGCTGCAAATTTGCACCAGCAGTAGCCTGGTGTGCAGGGGTAAGGGGTAGAGGGCAACTGCCCAGTGCACTCCTGGACAGGGTCTGGTTGGCCTTGATGTTAGTGGTGTTACTGGCCTGAATTAAGGTGTGGGAGAGGGCAAGTGGATGGGGTAGAGGGATGCCTCTTCCCCATGGTCTCCAGAAACATCCTGAAAGAAGAGAGGAGTTCAGATGGGAGAGGCAAGGGAAGGTGTGGGCAGGGTTAGGAGGCAGGACAGGGTTGGGGGTGAGGAAAGGGAGGAAGAGAGGGAGGGCATGTGGAATGGGCCAGAAGCCTACGGGTGCGGAGGTGGAAAATCCAGTGACAGGGGTGATCAGAATATCAGGAAGATGGGAAAAGAAGTGTGGGGTGAGGGGAACCAAGGAGGAAAGTGTGAGGGGGCGCTCAGGGTGATGGTAAAAATGGACGGTGGTGTGGGGTGTAGTGCCAGGGAGGATTCTGGAATGAGGGAAATGGCCAAAGATGTTGGTGATGATAGGGTGACCAGGGTGGAATGATGGGGGAGGGAGGGAAAGGGAGGGAAAAAGGAAGAAAAGGAAAGGACCAGGATAGTTTCGACAAGGAGGTTGGGCTTCGCAGACACCACCTGGTGGGAGGGTCTCACCCCCAGCAGTCATTCAGGGGCCTCCCACAGAGAGGCAGGTGATTGGGCCCGGGAGTGAAGAGTGAGCCACCAGAGACAAGACTAAGAGTGGTCCCAGCCAGAGATATCACAGATGGGTCACTCTCCAGGTGTGAAGGTTGCCCAGCAACCAGACACTGGGCCACCAAGTGGTCCCTGAGAGGGCAACGTCCTCCACCTGGTCCCCCTTCAGCAGGCGGTCATCCCACAGAGGAGGAAAGGCCCGTGTGTGACAGTTGACTTGAGGGTATCTGTCTGGTCCAGGTTCTTTGTACATGGGGCTGCAGGAAATAAAGCAGAGGTTTTAGTGAAAGGAAGAAGGGGGGGCAGGGGCCCTAGCAGGCCTGGCCAGGAAGAGGCTGCTGAGGACTCAGTCCCAACTGATTCCTTGCATCCCTGGCTTTCTAGGAGACATTTTACCAAATCCCCATGGCTTTCTTCTGCACATTTTCTCTCTGTGGTTCCATTTCTTATCCACCCTAGTGTGCTCTGGATGCCCAGATAGCACAGGCCATGTTCGGGGGGGGGGGGGGGTGTGAGCAGGAAAAAAGGCATAGAGATGAATCACCTTTTCTGAGGAGGACTCACACCTGGTGTTCCCATGGCACCTCCCTGGTAGGCTCTCCAAGGTGGGAAATTAGGAGACTGGGTTACATGTGGTGAGGGCAAGAGTAAAACATGTGCTGTGGGGCTGCATGCCACAGCCCATTGAATGAGGCTCTTTGGGAAATAGATTCTAAGAGCCTCCAGAGTGAGGAAATGATGTTGAATGATCAGGGGAAACAATGGAGGGTCTCACACATGTTTAATGTGCCATCATTTATCAAGGGCTTTCACACAAATTGTATCCCTACAAATACCATGTAAATTAAACTGCGTAAAGGTTATTTCACAGGTGGAATCTCAGGTTTAGTGCAATTCAACTCTTTGTCTCTAGAAGGCCACTCAATTCCTACCTTCCCATCCCTCCTAGATTTGTTTCACTGCATGTCACGCCTGCTACACCTCCAACACCTTCCCTCTTTCTTTACAAGGATGCATGGAGGATATGAGGTATCCAAAGTTCTGTGAGTCTTTTTGTGTTCACACCCTCTAGGACCTCTGCTCTCTGAGGGGGCCTTTAACAACTGACAGGCTCAGACTCTTAAGGTGACTTGGGCTCTGAGGGGTTGAGGGTATGGTTCACCTTGGAGCAGGTGTGTTGGAAGAGCAGAACATTACCTTTTAATTCACCCTTTTTCTCCACTTTCTTGCCTCTGTTCTGACACTGGAAAACCAAAAAAGAAGATAGGATCTCATGGGATACACTCTGTCTTTTCAAGGAAACCTTCAGAACCCTATCTGTGAATAACGTATCCTTTGTATTAGCCTGTAAAACATTTTTAGGGAGTTAATTCAATTGATTATCTTTTTATCTTTGAATAATAAAGATTTTGTGGATGAGATATCAATTGATTTTTAGTCAAGAGTCTTTTTTGAGAACTTTCTTGTGAACAGGACACAGAATCTCAACCCTACAGGAGAAAGTATGGCCTTAGGAAAAGATGCTGGTCCCTGTCATCACAGCTTGTAAAAGAATGTCTCATTGAGCCTTCCAGAGGCTCAGCACTGCTATGCACATCAGCCTTACCACATTGACCTTCTTGGCCCAGAGATACCTGATGTGGGAGATGGACAATGATCAATCATTGAGGGACTGTCTTTTGTTGAATACCCTGAACTTCCTAAACCTTACAGTCCATAGCCACAAAAAATGTTTTTTAATTTATCCCTGAATCTCCCACCACACTCACATGGATGGTCTTTGCAAGGGGAAGCAGAGTGAAGGCACAGAGTCTCAGACTTGGTAAAAGGGGAAGCACAAAAGAGTCAGTAGGTGTTTGCCAGTTATCAACTAACTGCTGATACTGACAGGTGCCAACCTGGTCACAGTGCGATGTGGGGAGAAAGGTATAAACTGGATGGAAGGGAAAATAGCACTAATAGAGACAGGAATTACCTAACATGAGCATTATGGATTGGATCTATGCAGCAAATCTAAAAACCAAACCAATTAAATATTAAAAGATGTGATTCATTTATGATTGAGACAAAAGCCAAAATAACTTATGGGTGAATTGATCTGTCTCTCTCCCCAGGGCTTTTGCTGTTTTTAAGAAGCTCTCACTATTCCCCTGTATTCTTCTCCTGTGTGTTCACTTCCTGGGCTCCCACTCAAAACTACAACATCAAAACTCCCAACACCAATATGTCACTTCCTTCTCTGCAGCATAGTTTTTTGGTGAGTCCTTGCCCAACAAATGTTAAGGGACCACCACCCTAATTAAATCCTTAATCCTAATCAAGTAAAAGCAAAACCTCTGAACCCAATACACTCTAATATGCCTGGAGGTACAGAAGAGTTTACAAACTTAATCCAATATCTATTTTTGGAATTCATAAACCATATCAAACTTCTACTCACCACCCTCTGAATTCCAAAAAGACATTAAAATATTTTTTTTAAAAAGCTTAAATCAGTAGCAATGCTAAGTATAGCATCACATTGCAATTAGTTTCAATAAATTCAGTATGCCTTGGGGCAAAGTCTCATCTACAGTAGACTTCTGAATTTTAAAAGACCATTTACCTGCTTCCAATACACAAATGGACAAAGGATAAACATTTCATTACCATAAGGAGAAATTGGGAGGAAAACATGAGATATGGTTCCTTTACTGTTTAATGGACCTGTATGATAACCTCTATTAGATTTCAAAGTCTAAAGGTAATTGTTAAGATGATGGTTTCTTCTTCTTGGTGTCACATGTGGACCCACACTTTCCATAGGCTTGCCTAGTGGCCATTTTCTTGGTTCCATCTTAACCAAGCATCTAGGTGGTGATCAAGCTCCAGACCTCATCCTCAAAGAGCGCTGGGGTGATTGCCACACCTTATCCAATCTTTGGGTTGGAGACTTAACCCCCTTAATACATTGAGATGAAGGCAACATCCTCCCTAACTTTTGGCATACATGCTCAATCCTCTCAGAGCAATGAGTTGACCACCTATCTTCCCTAATCCATGGGGAAATGTGCACCCCTCTCAGGCCTATTGGGTGCTGACCTTAACTGCCCTAATCCTTGAAAAATGTGTTGCATCATCTCTGCCCTGAGGCTGCAACTTCTCCCTGAACATCAGGTGGGAATATCCACTCTTTTCAACAGCTGGTTGAAAGTCATCCACTCTGTATGCATGAGTGGGGTTCCTTTCTTTGCCCAAGGCAACAACTTAATTCAAGATCTCAGCTTCCACAATTTTTCTCTTAAAACTGTTTCTCAGGCAGGAAGAGATGAGAGGTGGAGGCATCTTTGGGACATGGAGCTGCCCTGGATGGTGCTTCAGAAGTAATCACCGGACATTGTAAATCCTCACAGGGCCCACTTGATGGAATAGAGGAGAGTATGGGCCATGATGTGAACCAATGTATATGAGGTGCAGAGGTGCCCAAAGATGTACTTACCAAATCCAATGGATGTGTCATGATGATGGGAACGAGTGTTGTTGGGGGGGGAGGGGGGGGTGGGGGGGGTTGAATGGGACCTCACATATATATTTTTAATGTAATATTATTACAAAGTCAATAAAAGATAAAAAAATTAAAAAAAAAAAAACAAAACTGTTTCTCCTTCAGTCTCTCCTCACCATGTCACTTTTATCCAAGTTGACAGTGTTTTTCTTCATACAGCTCTCTCAATAAGCTTGTTGGTTTAGCCTGCAAAAAAAACAGGGGTCCACAAGCCATCAGATCGACTTTCCACAAGTCTTTCCAAGATAACTGCATCTTCAATCCTGATTTACAAGTTCTGAGTTTGATTATGTCCTCAAATGGGGCAGTATAACCTTTGCTTGATTTTTAGAGGCTTGGAATTTCCAGTCATTTTCTGGTTTCTTTATGCCCAACAGTTCAGTCCTCTGCTTATGTTTGTCTCCTTCTTTGCCATAAGGTGCAAGGAAAAGCCAAGTTGCATTCTCCCAGTTTACTTTGGAAAGTTCTTCAGCTAAATTCTCAGGTTTGTCTTCTTTAAATACTGTCTTCCATAAAACATCAGGAGTTAATCTTGCTGGGTTCTCGGCAACTTTAAAACAAAGTTCACCATACCTCCATTTTCCAAAAATAGTTTCATCATTTGCTCCTAAGCCCTCATAAAAAGTCTCTTTAGATTCTCTGTTACTACAACAGTCTCTTCAAAGCACTGTGGGTCTTTTCTCCCAAGTATCTCACAATTCATTCAAAACATACCCCGTAGCCTTTTATAAAACTGTCCCAGCATCTAGGTAATTTCAAAAACACTTCCCCACTCCTCAGTACCAAATTCTGTATTAATCAGCCAAAGGGGTGCTGATATCAAATACAAGAAATCTGTTGACTTTCATAAAGGGTATTTATTTGGGGTAGAAGCTTGCAGTTACTAGGCCATGAAGCATAAGTTACTTCCCTCATCATAGCCTGTTGCCATGTGCTGGCAATGTTCTGGCTTTCTGGTTTCCTCTCTTCCCAGCGCTCTGTTACTCTCCCCGTTCAGCTGCTGGGCTCTCTTCACAACATCAGCTGTAGACTACCAGGTGAATGGCTCTGTCTCTCTCCTCAGAGCTTCTGCTGTGTCTAAGGAGTAATCACCATTCCTCTGTGTTCTTCCCTGTGTGTTCTCTTCCCGGGCTCAGATCAAAACTTCAGTATCAAAACACCAACATCAGAACTCCAACATCAAAACTGAAACTCCCTTCTCTGCAGTATAGTTTCAAAGGGATGGGGACTCAACATCTTGCTAACATTGCCCAATCAAAGCCTTAATCACTGTTTAAGTAAAAGTTAAATTTCTGAATTCAGTATACTCTAATATGCCTGGAAGAATAGACCAGTTTACAAACATAGTCCAATATCTATTTTTGGAATTCATAAACCATATAAAACTGCTACAGTGTATGACACATTTTATATATAATATCCCAAATTGGCAAATATATATATATAAAGAAAATAGAATAAACTCACTTGTTAAACTAAGTGATACCTATGCTCTTAAGTAAACATATAAAAATACAAATATAGAAGAGAGACCAAAATAGATAGAAATACATCCATCAGAATGACGGAAAGTTATCTTACCACTTACTGCATCATATATATATAATGTTATCCTAGGATTTCAAATTATTTAGTAATTGGCATTCTTATGCATCAGTGTCATGTATCAATAAATATTTACATGCGACTTGATTTTAATGGCTGTACAGGGCCTGATTCTCTGTATCATCCATCAGTTTAAAGTGATACTTTGGTGTAGACATGAGATGGTTTTCAATCTTCTGATAATGTAAATACTTGTATAAGTGGATTTTGTAACATTTATCTTTGTGAAAATATCTTATTTTTCTGAATATACATTCCAGATGGCTAATTTATACATCAGGTATTTTCACACATAATGGCAAGATATTTTATACATTGTCAAAAAACAACTGCAAATAGTATCCCAATTTATAGTTGTAGAGATACTTTATTAGTTTGTCAGATTCTTGAAAAAAACTGTTCACTATCATTTTATTTTAATGCTAACATAAATATATATAAATTTTTTGTAAATTACCTTCTTAGATATTTTGATTTTTATGGGTTCTTTTTTCCTCATAGTTATATTTTAAAAATCATTAAATGCTGTATGTAACAAATGCTGCATTGTAATTAATTTAAAGATTCTTATGAGGTAGCATTTAAAATTATTATGTAAGATCATTGAAATATTTTCCTTCCTGGTTTGAACTTTTTATATCACTCACTCACTCACACACACACACAACTGTTTTAACATTTCTAGATTTTGTTTTCACTTTTAAGAAATGATTCCCCCTCAGGTGTTTTGTCTATATTGAAATGTACATCTTTTCCATCAAAGGGCAAAAATAACCCCAAAAGCATTTTGAATCTATTTCATAACTTTATCACTAGACTTGTGTCATTAGTTGGCAACATATTGTAAATATCAACCCTCACTTTCTGGATTGCCATTTCAACTCTTAAATGTATCTTTCCAATGACATCACTTTTGAATGTACATGTAGTTCAATTCAACTATGTTCTCCCTTACCGATTGTGAATTTTGTGTTCTGTTGTGTTCTGCAATTGATTTTGGATAGAATATGAGTAGGCATCAAGTATTAGTATTTCAATTAAGGTATACAAATGACGTAGCAGACTGCATTGAAAATATTTTTCTCCCACTTTGCTTTTAGGCCACATTTGTCACAGTCAAATGAATAAATACATATACTTCTTGAGCTTTTGCTGTCCTTCTCAATTCAGGTCTTTGCTCTTCTCCATACTGTCTTAAAAATATCTTTATAATAATTCATGTTTTCTGGTGCAGTTGGTGTTACCATTTTAACCTTTTTAAAAACTTTTTTTGAATGTGTATTGACATCTGGGCTCAAAATTTTCTCTGTGGGAATGTTCATGATTCTGATTTTAAATTGTGAATGGAATTCTAAATTCAGCTTCCTACTTCTTCTTCTGCCAGATGTGGTAATGTTTTACTAACAATGAGTTTGTTTCATTGAGATTTCCAAATCTATTCACACCACTTTTGAAATACCATTTTATCTGTTGAAAAATATTTGTCTTTTTATTTCTGATGTTGATTTTTATGCCTCTTTCTTTGTTTTCCTTGATCAGGCATAACATACCTTTATCAAGTTTATTAATCTTTTCAATGAATCTATTTTTGCTTCCATTCATCCTGTCTATTTTTCTCCCATTTCACTAATTTGAGTTTTCTTTTTCCTTATATTTATTTCCTTTGAGTTTAGTTTTCTATCAATTTTGGAAAATTTTGTGATTTGGCAATCACTTTGCTTTGCTTCTTTGTACCTAAATCATGCATTGTAAGTTAAAAATATTCCTTCAACTTTTATTTTTGGCAACCAACATATTTTGATGAATAGTATTTAAAAATAACTTCCAACATATTTTCTGAATTCCTTTTTGAATTCATATCTGAACTATGTGATATTTATCATAATATATTTTAATTTCCATACGTGTTGGGACTTTCAGTTTGCTCATTCATTATTATTTCCATTTTACCATATTCTGAAGAGAATCTAAACTCCCTGTGTTTGTGACATTTTAATTTTGTTCATAATCATTTTAAGTTCCATGTATTATTATTTTAAAAATCCATTGATGCTTGAAAATAATTTCTTGTTCAAATCTTCTATATAATTTTAGATTAATTTCAGGTTAATCAGTGAATTGATTAAAGTAGAAAACATGAAAAATACCATGCAAAAAGTAACAAGAAAAACACAACAAAGATACTAGACCTAATAAACAACTTGAGAGGGAGCAAGATTCATTCTTATCACTTCTATACGCTACTAATGAGCTGTTTGAGTAGTAAGTCAGATGAAAAATTTCCTTTACAATAGTCACTAAAAGAATAAAATATTTAGTAATAAACTTAACCATGGAAAAGCACCTATATTCAGAAAACTGCAAACTATGTCAGAAGCCAAAGACCCAAGTAAATGGAAGCACATTCCATGTTTATGTATTAGAAGTCTACATGTGTTAGGATGTCAGTTCTACCTAAACTGATTTACAGAACAATGCATTTATTAAAATGAATTGTTTACAGATGTTTGCATTAATTTGTAGATACCATTCCATGCCACTGATTTAAATGACTAAACTTACGTCATGGCATTAGCTTGATTACTAAAGTATTAAGTGTAAAAAAGAGATTGTGTTAACTCCAAATTATTTATTTTTTAAAAATCATGTTGAGCATATCAGGTCATTTTAATTTTTACATACAGTTTGAAAATATCTTGTCAATTCCCCAAAAAAATGCCTCCTAGGATTTTCATTGAGATTGTGTTTAATTATATAAATCCTTTTGAGTTGAATGAGTATTTTGAAAACAATAATTAGTTTCATGAATTTTTAGGTCCTTATTTATTTAGATATTCTTTCATTTAATCTGCGATGCTTAATAATTTTTATTGTACTGCTCTTAAAAGTTTTTGTTAAATTGTTCCTAATATTTTATGTTTATGCAAATATGAATATATTTTTTAAATTCCACTTTTCAAAAGCTTGTTGCTAATCTATACAAATTTCATTGTTTTCTGTGTATTAACTTTCTATTCTGCATCCAGGTTGAATGTACGTATTTTCCCAGTGGTATTCTGTTAGACTCCTAATGATTTTATAGCAAGACCAATGGTTTGCTCCTGGGGGTTATTTTCTGACCCAGGAAATATTTGGTATTTGGAGACATTTCTGGTTCTCATCACTTGGAGAATGCTCCTGGCATTTAATGGCGAGGGAGTAAATATATTACCAAAGAGATTACATGGCATAGGGAAGCTACACAGAGCAAACTTTTTCTGGACTGAATGTAGTGTGGAGGTTGAGAAACTCTGATATAAATAAACATGTTGTCTGCAAATAGATAATGTTATCTCTTTCTTTCCAGTCTCTGTCTCTTTTACATGTGTACATGTGTTTGTTTTTACTGCATTAGTGTTCTCTTTAGGGCTCCCAGTGCAATATTAAATAGAAAGGGGATTCGAGCTTTTTCCTCAACGTCTTTCCAGAGTTTGAAAAATTATTGAGAACCACAAGTAGGTATTCTTTTATGTTTGCTTTATCTATTGATAGTCACTGTAATATACATTAAAACTGAGAAAAATGTATCTTACATTATTTAGTAAGTGATAAATCTAAGAAATATTTATTGTGATCAATGCACTGAATATTGCATAGTTATTTTCAATTTTGTCTTTGAAACTTTCTCTAATTCCTTCTATTGAGTAATAAAAGTATATTATGCAGAGCTATACTAAACTACGAGAAGTTAGTTTAAATTCTAGTAAACTGATTTATACCCAGTCCACTCCTCACAAAATTAGTTTAAATTGCCTAGTCTTATTTTATGGAGACTTTTCCTGTTTGTGGTCAGATTGTAATGAGCCATTAAAAAAAATGAAGGAAAAAAAAAACAACAAGAAATAATCAAGTACAAAAACCCACACACAAAAACACATTTTTTGAGCAAAAATTAAATAAAAATAAAGTAAATCCACACAAATCTGGAAGCTAGGTTTCTTTTCTTCCTCTTTTCTTTCTGAAAGCACAGCAACTACACAAAGTGAAGTTTAGCAGGCGTCAGGGCCAACCTTAGCATCCTTTTGCTGTTTTCAACAGACTACATCAAGAGTGCCAGATGCATTTCCCATATTGGCTTTGACAGCTGTCATTCAGAGAAAGTGATCTCTTCCAGTCTAGTCTTGATTTCTGACTTAGGATTAATGGCAATCAGATGATTCCTTGTTCACCATGGATGTTATTCAATTCAGAATTTTTATTAGAATAGTTCCCTTTAAACCTTTCCACTTCTACTACACTGAGGATTTCTTTTAAAAAAATTGTCAGAACAAAGCTATGAAGGATAATATTTATGTAATTGACAATTTTGTGTGTGATATCATGACTTTGAATATAATATATTTTAATAAAAATGGAAACAGTATAGCATAACAATTCCACATTCCTGTTCCATACACCAGTTATACATGGAAAATGATATTGTATTTCATGTGTTCCTGAATTCGGCAAATGCTGTTGATATAAGCATGATGGGCAAATATGATCCTTTTGAAAGTTGGATAGTTTTAAAAATGACATATTCACATTCTATAGAATTAAGTTTCCCTTCTGTATGCACTATTCCAAATGTAATTTGGGCACAATCAATTCTGTTTAGCTTACCAATCAAAGGTCATTTTAAACAATGGTCTCTTTGAGAAAATTTGAAGCTTTAATCTAGGTGTCTGAAGAGTTCATATGTGATTTAGTTTCCTGGCTGCTAAAAGAAATACCATACAATGGGAATTTTTTGGCTCAGAGTTTTGTGGCTAAGAGAATTCCAAAATCGAGGTATCAATATGGCAGTGCTCTCTGCCAGAACATCTTGGTGTTCTGGGGCTGGGTGCCTGAGATCCTTGGTCCTTGGCTTTTCTTTCCCAGAGCAATGCACATGGCTGCCTCTTCTCCTTTCTCTTCCAGGTCCCATTGATTTCCAGCTTCTGGCTTCTTTCCCAAGCTCTCTCTTCCTCTGTAGCTTTTCCTGTAAGGCCTTCAGTAATAAGATTAGGATCCATCCTAATTCATTCAGGCCACACCTCAACTGAAATAACCACATCAGAAGTTCCTTTTTACAAGGGAGTTCACATCACCAGGAATGGATTAACTTTAAGAACTTGTTTTTCTGGGTTACAGAGCTCCAAGTCACCACAACAGAGTTAACTCATACTTTTAATTTCAAACTTACGGAACTTGTACTTTAAAAAAACAGTCTCAATGTATTTTTTTCATTTAAAAAATTATTGAAGTGTACCACTCATGCATAAACATACATAAACAATAAGTGTATAGTAATAGTTGTGAACTTACAAAAGAAACATACGTACCATCATACAGGGCTCTCATAACTCACCCTACCACCAATGCCTTGCATTGTTGTTAAACATTCTAAACTAATGATTAAAGACCATAGTTAAAATATTATTACTAACCAAAGTGTTTTCCCTAACCCCCATATTATTATCGTTATTTTATATCATTTCTATCTGAACATACATAAGAAATAAGTGTATAGTAAAAGTTGTGGACTTACAAAGCAAACATGCATAACATTTTACTGGGGTCACATACATCATTCCTTCACCAACACCTTTCACTGTCATGAGACATTTGTTACAGATTATGAAAGAATATTGTCAAAATCTTACTACTAATTATAGTCCTTTACTCACATTTGGTGTATTTCCCCCGCAAACCCCCTAATATTATTTTTTAAATATAATTTTTATGACAAAGTTGTAAACTTATAAAGCAATCATGCACACATGCAGAATTCCCAAACAACATTGATCTATTAACACATCACACTGTGATGAAATATTTTTTCCAGATAAAATAATATCATCTGATTATTTCCATGTCCATAGTGAAGCCAAACTGAATTAGGGAAATCCCTAATTCACTACAAACATGTGGCTTTATCATGGTAACATAGGTGCAATAAAATTTGCCATTTTAAAGTGTACAATATAGTGGCATTAGTTATATGTACAATGTGCTAACATTACCACAGCTTTTTCATTACCCAAAACAGAAAAGACCTGTTAAGCACTAAGTCCCCATTCTTCTCACCCGTAGATCCTGGCAACCTCTAATCTACTTTCTGTCTCTGAATTGTTTATTCTAGACACATCACATTAGTAGAATCATGCAGTATTTGTCCTTTTGTGTCTGGCTTATTCCACTCAACATGATGTCTTCACTATTCATCCATGTTGTAGCAAGTGTTAGAACTTTATTCCTTTTTAGGACTGAGTAATAACATTTTGTTATGAATATACCACATTTTGTTTATCCATTTTCCATTGGGGAACATGTGGGTTTTTCCACTTCCTTTCAACTATTCTGAATAATGCTTCCCTAATCATTGGTGTACACATATGTGAGTCCCAGCTTTCAGTTATTTTGGAATATACCTAGAATGGAATTTCCAGGTCATGTTTTGAAGACCCATCAAACTGGTTTCCACAGCAGCTGCACCAGGCTGAATTTTTTTTTTTTTTTTTTTTGGTGAGAATGGGGAAACAGGCACTATTTTATGTTGCTAATGTAAATTATTAGTACACTTTGCAGGGCATTTTTGTGATATTGATTGAAAGCTAAGGAAATATAGGGTTTACATATCCTTTGTCTTTGTCCCATTTACTTCTACAAATATTTTCTGCACATACTCTGTGAATACTTTCTGCACATAGACTTAGTTCCATTCACTTCTATGAATATTTTCTGCACATAGGTGGTGAAGATTTTTTTTTTAAAGATTTATTTATTTATTTTAATTCCCCCCCTCCCCCGGTTGTCTGTTCTTGGTGTCTATTTGCTGCGTCTTGTTTCTTTGTCCACTTCTGTTGTCGTCAGCGGCACGGGAAGTGTGGGCGGCGCCATTCCTGGGCAGGCTGCTCTTTCTTTTCACGCTGGGCGGCTTTCCTCATGGGCGCACTCCTTGCGCGTGGTGCTCCCCCACGCGGGGGACACCCTTGCGTGGCACGGCACTCCTTGCGCGCATCAGCGCTGCGCATGGCCAGCTCCACACGGGTCAAGGAGGCCCGGGGTTTGAACCGCGGACCTCCCTTATGGTAGATAGATGCCCTAACCACTGGGCCAAAGTCCGTTTCCCCACAAAGATTTTGATATTCAAGGATATTCATTGAGTCGTGTTTGTAATACAAAGAATCAGAAATGTTATTTATTTATTTTTCCTTTATTTTTTAAAAATGTTACATTCAAAAAATATGAGAGCCCCATATACCCCCCATACTCCTTACCCCACTTCTCCCACTTTAACAACCTCTTTCATCATCGTGACACATTAAGTTCATTTGGTGAATACATTTTGGAGCACTGCTGTACCACATGGATAGTGGATTACATTGTAGTTTACACTCCCCCCAGTCCACCCAGTGGGCATGGGAGGACATACAATGTCCAGCATCTGCCCCTGTAGTACCACCCAGGACAACTCCAAGTCTTGAAAATGTCCCCACATCTTATCTCTTCTTCCCTCTCCCTACCCTCAGCAGCTACCATGGACACTTTCTCCACATCAGTGATACAATTTCTTGGAAGAAGCTTTAAATTACATAAATGCTACATCAAAAATATAGGGGGATTCCCGTATATCCATCCCCAACACTCCCTCACTTTTCCCCCCAACATCTTTTATTCTAGTGTATTTGCTACAATTGATGTACACATATTGAAGCATTGGACTAGCCATGGTGTGTAGTTTTCATTATAGTTTTTACTTTTCGGACCTTATACGGAAGGTTCAATGCGGATCAGCAGAATATCCATGTCTACATTAAATAACATGACTTTAAAATGCTGTTTGACCTAAAGTAAGGGGGAAATGGAAAGGAGAAATGAGTTTATATGGCTACGAGTTTCTAAAAAAGAGTCTGGAGGCTGGCAGAAGGATTGCCCTCATGCACAACTGAGCAGAGTCAGAGAGACAGATAAAGCAGATACAACCCCCAGATATTGGTTCCTTTGAAGGCTAAAGAGACCCATGAGAGTTATGGTCATATGGGGTTAACTACCAGGGCAGATGGCCCCTCTTTGGAAATGGTGTTTATGTGTGATGAATCCGGACTCAGATGGGATCTCCCTTCATAAGACTTTCATGCTAATGTGCTGGAGGTGCAGTTAATGTTGGGGTTTAAGATATATTTAGGGGATTTGAATCTCTGGACTGACAACATGATAGCCAGGTCCTGAGCCTCAACAGACTCCAGCACCTACAATCTGATTTATTGGACTTACCACACTCAGCTAAGATGGAGTTGAAGAAGGACAACCACCACACCATGGAGCCTAGAGTGATTACAACTGAAAATGGGAGGATTGCATCCAGCATCCATGTGGAATCTGAGCCTCCTCTTGACATAGAGGTGCAATGGACACAACCAATCCAATGTCCACATAGAAGAGGTGGCATTGGATTGGGAAAAGTGGACATGGTGGACGATGGGTATGGGGAAAGGCAGGAAGAGATGAGAGGTGGAGGCGTCTTTGGGACATGGAGCTGCCCTGGATGGTGCCTCAGAGGTAATCACCGGACATTGTAAATCCTCACAGGGCCCACTGGATGGAATGGAGGAGAGTATGGGCCATGATGTGGACCATTGTCTATGAGGTGCAGAGGTGCCCAAAGATGTACTTACCAAATCCAATGGATGTGTCATGATGATGGGAATGAGTGTTGTTGGGGGGGGGGAGGGGGGGGTTGAATGGGACCTCACATATATATTTTTAATGTAATATTATTACAAAGTCAATAAAATAATAATAATAAAAATAAATAAATAAATAAAACTAAATGAAACAAACAAAAAAAAAAAGTTTTTACTTTTCACTGCCCAATTTTATAGGTTTTGGCAGAAGGTATAATGATCTGTATCCGTCATTGCCATGTGATGCAGGACAATTCCATTGTCCCAGAAATATCCATGTTGCACCAATTCTTCCCTCTCCTTCCCCTTAGAAACTGTGGTGGCCACTACCTTTATGGCAGTGTTACAAGTTCTTCCATTGCTTGAAAAGTAATGTCTACATTAGTCCATAATTGCTTTCCCCCCTTATGTTTGTTCATTCCTCAATCTTGAGGATGTTGGGATGGTGATGGCCACTCTGTTTCTGATTGAGTGGGGGCTTAGATCCATGGGACAGATGGGATGGAGCTGTCTTGCTTCCCATTGTAGATACTCTGTGTTTATTGCATACGGATGTTATCCTTTTGTTAGTTGTCCTGGGCAAGTTCAATGAACTGGAGAGTAGATTTTGCAACTCTGCTGAGATTCAGGTCTCCACCGACATTTGAAGAGACCAAAGATTGAAGTATCTGGGATATATACTTAATGAATATAGTGCTTAACATGGGTTCAACTAAAAAGGGCAGAAGAGTCATGTGTAGGGAAATTATAAATGAGTCTAATCTGTTACATTGGGAAACATATATTCCAAGGCAAGGTGCATTGACAGGTGCCAAAGTGCTAAGATTGTCTACCATGCCTATAGTGTCTAGATGTCTCTAGAGCCCTCAAGAGCCCCCTTGCTTGAAGCATTGTTTACTGTGACAGTAAGAGACTCCTGAGATGGCCACACCAGTTTTTTAAAAAGTAAGGAGTTTCTACAACTGCAAGCAGGAGAATTGCATTCATCATCCATGTGGAATCTAAGCCCCCTCTTGATATAGAGGGGGAGTGGACATAACCATCCCAGGGGCCACAGGCTGGAGGAATAGAGTATGGACTGGGGTGGACTTACTGATATTGTCCTATGGAACTATTGTGATTAGTAATGGAAGAAATTGTAGCACTAATGTGGAGAAACTGGCCACAGTAGCTGCTGAGGGTAGGGAGAGGGATGAAGAGATATGATATGGGGCATTTTCAGGACTTGGAGTTGCCCTGGGTGGTACTGCAGGGACAGATGCTGGACATTGTATGTCCTGCCATAGCCCAATGTGTGGACTGGGAGAAAGTGTGAACTACGATGTAAACCATTATCCATGTGCTCTAAAATGTATTCATCAAATGCAATGAATGTGATACAATGAGGAAAGAGGTTTTTTATGTGGGAGGAGTGGGCTGAAGGGGGCGGGGTATATGGGGCTCTCATATATTTTTAATGTAACATTTAAAAAAAATAAGGAGTATTCTATGTAATATGTGAAGATCTCTAAGGTATATTGTTCAAGGAATATAGAAAGGGAGCAGAGTGGTATATAGAGTATATTATCATTTGTGCAAATAGAAAATGCACCACATGTGTGTAACTGAAAGGATACATGAAACCATGGGGAGGAGGATTTGGTGGCTAGGGAATCGAAGGGAGGAAGAAAGATACAATATACTGCTTAGTACTTAAGCATTTTGTACCTTGTACACATATTACAGTTTTCTAAATATTCATACATGATGATAGGGAAAAGTAATTGCAAGTATGTCACTGGAAATTATATTACCAGATGATAGGAAATGTTTTCTGTATGTATGTGAAAGAGTTTTTAAGAATAGATAAAGGATTTTAATAAGTGTTTTAATGGAAATACTTTATATTTCATATTTTATACTATTTTATAGTCTGGTTTCCTTCCCCAATCTATATCCTATGCATATTTACATCATTTTTAGTGACTCCATAATATTCTCTTGAATTTAGTCTGTGGTGGACATTTGGGCAGTTTTCAATATTTTGCTCTTCTAGATATAGAGTGAGATGTCATATAATGTCCCAGAGGACATTAAGTATAAAAATATTCCCATTTGTTCAGTGGTTGGAATTAATAATTTTTCCTCAGAATATACAAATTGAAATTTTCTTAATTTTATTTAGTTTCCCTCATTGTCAGCAAATTGCTCTAACCATCCTTCTACCATCCTCCTTCACCTGATGAATTTCCAGTCCTTATTCTGCTCTCCTCATGGCCACTTAGGCAGTAGCCTAAGACCTTTCTTTTGAGAGATCCTCTTCCTGTTCACCCTGAACACTGTTGCTCTCAAAACCCTGTATTCCACTGTGTCCCTCCCTTGTTCCAAAACCTTAAATGACTTCACCTATCCTGTGGGTTACTTTCAAACCCCAGTTTCTCTCTCTATGTGATCCAACGTGACTTCCATGCCTTCTGAAAAAAGAGGCCTGGGTCACCTTCCACTTTCTTGGCTTCAATGGCAATTTATATCCCACTTTTCCCAGTCCTTTCTGCCCACTGTCTCATAGAAATAATTCCTTCTGTTTTCCTTGTTTAATACCTTGAATGAAAAAGTTAGCCTTCTTCCTAATTAAATAATAAGTTTTTTGTTTATATGTGTATATGTTTATATTCAGTAACCACTTGAATTATTCTTATTAGTAGGTGGTATCTACAGATGAATGGGAAGTTCTTGGTGATACTAATTAAAACTGAAGAAGAGGAGTTGGTTTTCCAATGTAAATTCTAGGGCAAAATGCATTCTCAGGAAGAAGTATGCTCTATCTACAATATACTTGTGTTATCAGAGATCATGGCACATGGGGTGAAGCTGATAAATAAATATGTAAATGTACAGGATCTTTGGGGTAGTGTCACATAGGCTACATTCAGAAGGTGGGATGCACATACTGCTACAGAGAGTTCACCTGACAGCCCTTTGTTTCCAGTAGGTGGCAGAACTGGTGAAGCCAGTGTAGATGCCCCTCTCAGCACTGTGCAGCAGCTTATAAAGGAGCACCTGGGAGGAAGCAGGGGGGGCTGTAATTCTAGAAAAGAAGTAAGGCTACGCAACTTCAATTGTTAATATGTGTGGACTCCTGGTAGAAGATGGATTTTTTTAAATTAAAATTGGACCGGTCAACTGACCCCAGAATGTGTTAGAACCACTGATTTGGCCTTGAAATCACTGCAGCAATGACCAGTCAGTCCCAGGACATCTTCCCACAGCTGTAGAACAAGAACCCAGCCCCTAGGCTTGGGTAAAATAGAAGAGTAGGGGACAGTTCCAGGCCAAGAGCTAAGGTCAGTGGGGCAGTTCAGCTGTGCTCTAAGAGACTTTGGGCAGGAGAGGGATGAAATCCAGATTGACCTCTTGACCTGTATCTGTGGGTGGTCAGCCCAAAGTCCTGAAGATTTTACCTAAAAAGACAGTGAAGAAGAGGAAGTGAAAGACGTTCCTGTTTCATGGATTGCTAATTTAGATGCCCTTGTATGAAATGTGAAGTTAACCACAGTGTAATTACATTTTTGTGGTTGGCATTAATTTCTTTCTGTAATTAATTTTGTATATGTATCTTTATTTTATGGCCCTTTACTCTTTTGGGAAATTGGTCAGACTAGCTTCATTGTACATACTTACCCAAAGTTTTCATGCTCGTCCCTTTTATTTCAAACTCAGTCATTTAATGAGTTGTATTTTGTTTTTCACACCTGTGGCCTTTAACCCAGGCAGGAGAAATCCAGGAAGTAATACTGACTGCTTCTTTACTGAGCACTGAAGAAATTTGAAAAAAAGTAAAGGAATAAAGGAAACCAGGGTTTTCACCAGACTCTGAACGCTGTCTGCCTGAAGAATGGCATCTGTGCCTCCAGGTCTCTTGCAAGAATAGATCTGAGTGAAACCACACTCAGCCTATTTATGACCAAATTGATCCCGATTTGGAGGCATTTTCAAGCAAAGGATCTCTCATCTCATTCCCTTGTGAGCAAACATCTGAAGAACGTTGGGCAAGAATCTCATCTTTAAGAATTTGTAGTTTGGATCTAGAAGTATAAAGAGGAGCTTGCAACTTGAGGAAAGCTTGGTGTTTGGCAAAGCACAAAGGCCTTCTTAGTTTGGTTTATTTAAATATTTCCCATGCTGACCTAGAGTAGAGATAGAGATGTTGCTTAATATTATGATTCCCATTATTTATCAAATATCTCAAACATGTAGCAGGGGAAGAAATTTTTAGGGATCTGAGCCCAGGTCAGGGTATTTTGGTTGGAAGGAGTGGAGTTAAGCAACACATAGCAGTCAGGACCTTCTCTGAATGTGAAAAGGAAAAGTGGCCCAACGATGACACTGTATGTGTTTGACACAGTGAATGCTCACATAGGTGGCATGAGTTGGAGGGTTTAACATCTTGTGTTCTCGCTCTTTCCCTCCTCCACTGACTTCCAGTCTCTTTCTCCATTAACAGAAGCAGAATCTCTTAATCTCTAAGTATAGTTCCTGTCCCCAATGTCCTTTCTCCTTCACCTCTGGGATTTCATATGATCAGTCCACTGCTGCTGCTTCATCCATCCTCCTACCTTTACTTGTGTCATACTCAGCACCCACATTTTCCACCCCTGCTCTTCTGACAGTTTCTTTATATGCATCCTGGCCATTCTATCTATAGCCACCCAAACTCTGTTTAGAAGTCTGTGGGATAAATTCCAAAATCCTTAGAGTGTCATTCAAGATGTTTCTGCCTCTCTCCAGCTGCCTTTTCCTGTCTTTCCTGCCCTGTGACCAGCCTGCCAGGAAAGAAAGAGTTACTGTGATGTGTCAGGCTCTCTGTTGAGCACTTCATAAGAATTACATCCTCAAATCCTCCCAATAACCCAATTAAGTGGCTTCTGTCTTTTTATATAGAAAAACCTGAAATTGGGAGGAATTACACAAAATTTGCAATGTCACCTAGGCCATAAGTAGAGAGCTAGATTTTAAAATCTATACTCTCTCTTCTGCAACATGCTACATCTTGCTCATGGGATACTCTGAAACTTTGTTCACTATATTATCCCTATAGTGAATAACTCTTCCTTCTGTTCACTTCCCTAAATGTCACCTGTCTTTTAAAGTATAGATCAAGTTCCACCCTTTCAGGTAGAAACAACTGGGTAGTGCAAAGTTGATGAATTTTATAGGCAAAATATGGCTCTGTCACTTATTAGCTCTGTGTCCTTCGACACATCAGTAATCCTCTCTGAACCTCAGTTTTCTCATCTATAAAATGATAATTATTACATCAACTTCATAGCTTTTTTAAGTCAAGGGCTTAGGACAGTCACACTGCCTGGCACATTATTAATATTTGATAACAGTTAGGTCTCATCTACCTTCTATTTGCTTAGAAATATATTCAAGGCCACAAGATAGTTTTTGTTTGTTTTACTCCACAGTAGCCACTAATGTCTCTTAAGATATTGCTGTTTTCTTCTGTAAGTCTGGGAACCCTTCTGGTTCAGGTCTGATGCCTTGCATAGTTGATTTTAAGCACTCACTGCAGAAGTAAATGATGGAAATTGGGAGAAGAAATGGTTGAAAATATGATAGTGGAAAACAGTTTCCCAATCCAGGAGATAAGTTCTTTATAGAATGAAGAAGGTAGCAAGGCTGAGTAGTGGCTTTCTCTCCAGAAGGATTTTGGAGTTTGCCCATTTATCTTCCTGCTTATTCCCCAGGAGTTTCCAGGGTCTGAAAGTTCTCCTAGGAGAAGTTATGAAATACGAGCCATACAGGAAGCCAATGTGGCTCAAGTGATTGGGCTCCTATCTACAATATTGGAGCTTCCTGGTGATGGAAAATTGGCCCACACCATGAGCTGGCCCACACAGAGTGCTGGCTCATGCAGGCATGCTGGCCCATGCGGAGAGGTCATGCAACAAGATGGTGCAACAAAAGGAGATATAGAGGAGCAACAATAAGAGATGAAGCAAACCAGGGAGCTGAGGTGGTGCATGTGATTGAGCACCTCTCTCCCAGTCCAGAAGGTCCCTGGATCAGTTTCCTGTGCTACCTAAAGAGAAGAAAAGCAGATACAGAAGAACACACAGTGAATGGACACAGAGCACAGAACAGTGAGTGTAAACAATGGGGGGTTGGGTGGAGATATATAAACAAACAAACAAATAAATAAGTAAGGAAATACAAGCCATAAAAGGGGTAGGGCAGAGGGGCAGGCTGCTACAGAGAAGTGGGACACCCAGGCCAAGTTTGTTCCACTGGAAAGCAACTGTCAGTAAATCCTGAGGCTGGAATCCTCAGAGAACCCTTAGTTTTTAAAAATTTAAATCATTTAACATTTTCATTATTGTTTCCATCAGTTTTGCCAGTGATATACAATATCATCCAAAGTAGAGTAGCTGAAAGAAGTTAAAGTATCATGTTTAAGTTTTGAGTCCCTAAAATTCTTGTCCGTGGCTTACTTTCTTCCAGGCCCAGCCTGACTTACATGGCAGCTTTAGAGAAATAGCCTGTGCCCCCACCCAAAAGGGCCTGTTCCTGGACCATCCCACTCAAGGCACATGCTTGAGTTCAACTCAGCAAATATTTACCAAATGCTTCCTCAGTGCGAGGTGCTATAGGATGAACTTTTGTTTAATAGAGTCTTATGACAGATTTCTGGTCTGAAAAGCTTGCAGCCCAGTAGTGTAGACAGCCTGGAGGCAATCAACCATGATGTAAGGCAGAGGAATTCCTGCTACACACAGGAACACCCACCTGCTGCTCTGGAAGGAATTGCAGCAAAGGGCCTTTTTTACCCTGGCTTCCCATGTAAGTGACATCCTGGGAGGCTGGGAGGCAACATCCTTAGTCTCCCAGCACCTCTGTTCAGAAGGAACTGAAGTCCTGCTGTGAAGGTGCAGCCTCAAGAGAACAGCATCCCTGCTTCCTCAGGGGCTATCTGTTCAGCCTGTCAGCATCCTTTACTGCCCTCATTCCTCAAAGTCTTTGTCCTCCCATGTCTTAGGTCAAAATAATTGCAAGGGCCTGGGAAAAGGCCATTAACAAACACTTTTACTTGCTTTCTTTATCTGGATTCCTTGCTTCTCCTCTCCATGCTGAATCTCAGCTACTTAGACTCTAATTCTGTAGTCTACGCTTCATTCTTACATTCTTTAAGTACATGTAAATTCACTTTCCAGAGCCTTTTTTTCTTTTGGTGGCCCCATTGTTGAAGAGGAGAGAGGGATGGGATTTTGTGAACTTCTGCTTAGTTCACACAGATTTGCTGAATGATAGTAATTATCTCAATATTGAGAGAGTTATTTGCTTGTGCCATTGTATTTTTAAACTATTTCTATCACTGTGGAAATGGTATATATATGTATGTATATAGGTACATATATGTACATGTATGCACACATATTTTTTTCCCTGATGCTAAAGATACCTAGGTCTTTGCTGCAGTGTGACTGTGACTTTCATTTTTGCAGAGGCAGTTCAGATCACTTGCACAAAGGCCTGTGAGAGAATGAACAATGCCATCATAATAGGGGTGGACCAGCAGGTGACTGAGGGCGTGTTTGAAAGGGCTCAAAAGCAGATGCAACTCCAATTTCAGCTCCTGAAGGTAACCTGCATCCAAAACCAGGGGCTGCACTATGGTGTGGAAGAAGCAGGGACAGAAGCTGGAAGAAACAGTCATTATGTGGGTCCACATAGAGCTGGATGACTTCTGCCAAGTGGGCCTGACATGCCCAGGGGGCAGGAGAGGAGGCCTGCCAGTGCTTCCATTCTTGCATCACTGCAGTGTGTGCTGGAGTCAGGCTCTCTTCTGGGGCTGTGGCTTCAGAAACACAGTCTCTCCGTGTCTCCTTTGCCCTTCCTGTCTAATGAGTCATCCACATTACAATCCTGTGTCTAGAACTGGAAATCTTTTAATCAGCTAGTTCATCTCGGCCCCCAGCAGCTCTGAGATGTGGATAATATTACTGTTCGCATTTCATGGATAAGGAAACTAGGGCACAGAGTGGTGTATCCACAGGTCCTGCAGCTAATGGCTGAGCTAGGATTTGGGACCAAGTGACCCGGCTTCTGGGTCCCAAGTATAACCAAAATCTCAAGACCAATTTTTTTTAAAGCAGGAAATCCCTTATCGACAAAATTTTAGTCATTCAGTAAATGTCAATAAATGATTATAGGTCAATCAGTGATGGTGTATCAACTTAGAATTCATTTTGTCTGCTTCAGGAGACAGTTTCTAACAGCTTCCTCTGAACTAATACTTCTGTCAGGTATGTTTGGACCATCTTGCCTCAGCTCAGGATCTTGGGGCTTGCCTGCCCATCCCCCAAATGATATAAATATAAATTCCTTGTCAGAGTCGAAGCTACTGTTGACGTGAGTCTCCAAATTTGTCTGCTCAGACCAGGCTGAGTTGACCATCTCGTCTCTCCCAAACACTCAAGGAGCCTGACTTGCCGTTACTTTCGAATACCTCTGAATCAGCATCCAGTAGCATCCCAAATCTGCCTCTGCCCAATCCCTTCCCCTACTCCCACCACTGCAACTTTGGAAAACATACTTTTCCTTAATACGAAGCATGTAATTTCCCTTGGAGGAAGCAAAGAGTTACTTCATTTCCCATAGCAGTCATTTACCTAATTACCACAATCCACAAGTACATGCAGAAAATAGGCTTAATGCCACAGTGGTCGGTTCCATTGTAGTACATAAAATCGGAACTTCAGGTGCCCAAGAAAACAATTCCTTGAAAAAACAATTACTATACTGACCATGTGCAATCTATCTCAAACCACAGAGATGTAGGAAGTTAACACTGGGCAAGACCAAAGAGACTTCCTAGTTGTAATTGGCTTGATTCATGCTAAGATGCAAGGGGTTTCACCCATCTTTGCTTTTACACTATTAGTGCCAATGTCAACATGATTAAAAAAAAAAAAGTCAAATGATAACTTACTCTTCTAAAAATTGTTTTGACCTAGCAGATTCCCTAAAGGAGCTTCAGAGCCTAAAATTTGAGCACTGCTGTCTTAGACAAGTCATTAATCAGGTTATTTAACTGAAAAGAGGTGGTAATAGTTCTACATACCCTGATGCTACTAAGGTTGCCAGGATGTTTAAGTAATATTTTAAAGTACTAAAGAAAATGCTAATTATAATAATATTTCTGGGCACAACAGAAGTAACATGGTTTAATGGCTTGTTTGTTGGGGGACTTGTATTCTACTCCTTGTTAGGCCCAGAATTAAGGTGACCCTTGACAATTCCTTAACTTCTCTAAGATTTGATTCCTCATATTCAAATGAGGGAGATGAACTGGATTATTTCAAAAGTTTTGACCCCTTTAAACAAACAAGATTATAAACCCTTTCCTCTTTGTTTTAATATCTTTATCTAAGTAAACTAAAAATGGATTCAGCCATGGAGGTGGATCTAGGTATTTTATTCCTTTTCATTTTAAACTTAGAAACAAATACAGTTCTATTGCTGTTGGCATGGTTTTGCTTTTCCTATACAAGTTAGGGATGTGGAGGATTCTATCAGCCATAATATAGTCACAGGGTCCAGTTGCCTTAAACAACTACAAATGGACACAAGTTATGGAACAGCAGTTTTCCTACATTGGCTAATAGCACAGGACACTGAAAGAAGAGAGACAAACAAGATGAGCCCTAGAGAGATTTTCTAGGCCATAGCACTGGGAGAGGGGAACCAAATAGAGCCTGGTGCTCTCCCTGAGATGAGCAGAATTCAAAATTTTGGGGAGCCAAGGTGATTAGAATTCACAAGATAGTGTGCCATTGAGGAGAGAGCTGGACAGAGTGAAAGCTCCAGAGATATGAAGGAGTTCCCCTTGAGTGTTTGATAAGTACATGCATGAGAGGAAACAACCATGGATGGGGAACGAACCACCCAAAGGAGCAGGCAGAGCAGTCCACACAGCTCATGTGGAACCACACAGCTCAGAGCAGCCCACACAAAGGCCTCTTTACACACACAACATCAAGGAGAGGGCCTCAGTAGAGGAGCCAAAATAGCTCTAGATGTAAGGCCATTGTTGACCCACCTAGTGAGGTTTAAAACATTTGGTGACAGTAGAACACAGACCAGGAGGGGAGAAATGGAAATATATTCTTGTAAGGGTTCAATAGTTGATACTTTATACCAGTTAAAAAGTGAGTTAATATTACTCGAATAGACTGTGATAAGTTAAAGATGTATATTATAAGCCCTAGAGCTATCATTAAAAAATCAAATGATATGTCTAACAAGTCAATGAAGGAGAGAAGATGCAATATTGGAAAAATACTCAATTCCCCAAAAAGTCATCAAAAGAGGACAAAAGTAATGAAAACCTAAAAGTACAAATAGAAAACAGCCAGATGATCTAAATTCTAAAGACACCAACTAAAAGGCAGAGATGATCAGGTTAGATAAAAAAGCAAGTCCCTTTTATTATATGTTATCTATAAGAAACCCACTTTAAGTAAAAAGATGTGGCTAGAGTAAAAGCCAAAGAATAGAAATATATATATATATATATATATATATATATACTTTGGAATATTAATCTGAAAAGAGTAATTAATATCAGTTGAGGGAGTTGTGGTTAGCAGCACATATAGGAATTCCCTTAATTTTTAATGTAAGGTTTATAAAATCTAAGTATCTTTTAAAAAATAAAAAATATATTTTTAAAAATATCACATGAAATAAGTTTCAGAATAAGAAGAATTACTAGGAGTAAAGAAGACCATTTTATAGTGAAAAAGTGGTTATATCATCAAGAGGACATAATCCTAAATAGTTACATACCAAATAACAATGTTTCAAAATACATGAAGCAAACATTGCTAGAACTAAATGTAAAGTTAGCCAGACTCACGTTGCAGTTGGAAATTTCAGCATCTCCATTTGATGATTAAAAGAACATTTCATGACTCTCAGGATGGGAGTTCAATATTTTCCTGTTTATTGCGTGAGGCACTGCCCACTGATGTAACACAATATGACAAGATGAATATTTACATATTCTGCAGATGCCCCCCTGCAGGTGCACCATATCTTTTATACCCCCCCCACATCCAACACCCTATACCAGTAATCCTCCCCTGCATATTTGCCAAAAGAACATTTCCAAAATTGTAGTTTAACCAGAGACCTGCAAATCCGCAGTTCACCTGCTCCTTTCCCTGTGTTCACTTTATTCAATGAGACTCCTCTCATGGTTGAAGGCAATCTCCTCTGTTAATTGTAAATGTAATCACCCCTAGGTGCAATTAACTGATAGCTTCAATCTTCAAAATACTCTAACAAACAGGCCAGTGCTTGCTTGACTGCACAACAGCACAGCATAAGCTAGCCAAGTCCTCACATGAGCTGAACCACCACAGGCAGCTATGCACAGAAGGGGAGGCTGAGGCCCATGGTGGGAAGGAGGGACTTTTCCAAGATGCACAGTGGTTTCTTTAATGGGATTACACTTTTGGCTTCAGAGGATTTGACCAGCATTCTGACTGCTTCACAGCAGGCTGCTCATGGTTTAACTCTTCCAAGAAGTTGGGGAATTAGAAAAAAATCATTTTTGTCAACTGTCAAGAGTCCAATGGGGGAGGCAGAAGTCTGATCTGGATGCTTCTTCTCAACACTGTCCATTTTTCCCTCAGGAGCCCATGGACATTCCTGTCCATGAGCTGTAGAATGTCCTTCAGTATCCTCGTGATCCGTACCCACCCATCACACATGCTATCCTCCAGACATATGAGATTTCCACATTCCTCCTTCCTCCCACTTCATCAACAATCACTCTATTACATCCCCAACCTGAGCCAGAGAATACTGGAGATTCGAGTCTGAGACTCATGGAGCAGGTGCACTTGCTTTTTTCTCTATGTTGGGAGTCTCTCTGTGACCATTTTCTCTCCTGGTCTATGGATACATATAGGCTCAACTGTCCTGGACCATCCTTCTTCACATTCATGTTTAGCTCTGTGCTCTCAGCACTTGGCCCCACATCTGGCACAGAGATGGTCTGAGGAATATTTCTTGACTGAACAGTTAGTGGAGCATTCTACTCACCATCAAGGATTAGAGAAAGTTGGTTTTCAAGTAATTGACATGTCATTGGGGAGGAAGGGAGGAGAGGTGAGTGAGGTGCAGCCCTAGACCCTACTGTCCAGGGACATCCAGGTTGGAGGGAGAATCCCAACCAAAATAGGGAATCATTACTTCTTTCCTGAAACATGGGGCTGGACATGCTAGGAGCAGCACTGTCTCAGATTTGCAAGTGACTCTCCATGCCCAGGGTAGGTATGAGTGCTTTACAGTGTTGACATTTAAACTGGACCAGGGAGGGTGAGGAGGAGGTCAGCAGAAAGGAAGGAAAGTCACACTATGGGGGAGAAATGGCCTGAGCAAATGAGCCAGGTAGAAGCCTGCAAGTCCTTTGTGTGGTGTGGGGGGAGGTTAGAAGGTGGTGTGCAGTGAGGGACATGCAGGGCTGGATCACTAAGGGCCTTAGGGAACACCGGCTCCCACTGCCCACAGGCTCCCTCCTCATCCTCATGCTGCAGAGCCTCCTTGCCTTGGTGCTCATGGACAGCATGGTACAGCCTGTTATCCACAGCCAGGGCCTGAACATGCTCCAAGCTACAGTGGCTCCCAGGCACTATGAGGGCCTATTCCCCATAAAATAGTTAGGAAGGAATATATCTTTAGGGAACTTTCTACCGCTTCTTTTTTTTTTTTAATTTAATTTAATTTCCTTATTATCTTTTTTGAAGTTAATATGGAGCCCAGGGTGCCTACAACTGCAAGCAGGAGAATTACATCCATCATCTATGTGGAATCTAAGCCTCCTCTTGATACAGGTATGGAGTGGACATAACCATCCCAGGTTCCACAGGATGGAGGAATAGAGTATGGACTAGAGTGGACTTATTGATATTGTACTATGGAACTAGTGTGATTAGTAATGGAAGAAATTGTAGCACTGATGTGGAGAAAGTGTTCATGGTAGCTGCTGAGGGTAGGGAGACGGAAGAAGAAATATGATGTGGGGGCATTTTCAGGACTTGGAGTTGTGCTGGGTGGTACTAAAGGGACAGTTGCTGGACATTGTATGTCCCGCCATGGCCCACTGTGTGGCCTGGGGGAGAGTATAAACTACAGTGTAAACCATTATCCATGTGGTGCATCAGTGTCCAAAATGTATTCATTAAATGCGATGAATGTGCCACAATGATGAAAGAGGTTTTTGATGTGGGAGGAGTGGGGTGATGTGATGCGGATGGGGGTATATGGGGACCTCATATATTTTTTTAATGTAATGTTTTAAAAAAATAAAGAAAAAACAACAACTGCTTTTTGACCTTGAATTAAAAGTGGAAAATGGCAAAGACAAAAGAGTTGGTATTACTAAAAGTCTCCAAAAAAGAGTTGGGAAGTCATCAGAGGGGTCGGGGTTACTCATGCCTCAGTGAGAACCCAGAGACAGCCAAAGTAGGTACAACCCCAGGTATTGGTTCTCCTGAGGGCTACAGAGACCCACAGGGCATGGCACATGGCTCTGGAGTTCAGTGCCATGTCAGTGAACCCTACTTTGG
This sequence comes from Dasypus novemcinctus, assembly GCF_030445035.2. Lineage (NCBI taxonomy): Eukaryota > Metazoa > Chordata > Mammalia > Cingulata > Dasypodidae > Dasypus > Dasypus novemcinctus. The sequence goes on along the minus strand of NC_080695.1, from coordinate 50,899,198 downwards.
AATTTGTATTTCTGAGTGTGATTGGAGTTGGACTAAGATGTGACCTTACTACACATGCCTCTTCTTTCACTTTTACTGAACCTGTGGTTGGTGCTAGGGTTGATGTATACTCAGGAGACTTGAATCTCTGGACTGTCCATGTTACAGCTGAGTCCTGAGCCTCAGCAGAGTTGGAACTACTACTCTCTGGTTCATTGGACTTAACCCAGGTCAGCTAACAGGGAGTAAAGATGGTCAATCACCAGGGAACCGAGAGTGCCTATATCTACATCTTCTTTTAAACATAATAGATTTTTCAGCTTTACAGGAAAAATACCAAGAAAGCAGAGTTCCTCTATACCACCCCTACACATGCAGTTTCTGTTAATATTAACTTGCAGGAAATGAACCAATATTGATAAAATTTTTGTAACCAAAGCCCATAGTTCACATGAGGGTTCACTTTTTGTGTGAACAGTTACACAGGTTTTGACAAATGCATCATGCCATGTCTCCAGCAATCCATGAGCTTACAGATTAATTGCACTACCCTAATAATGCACCGTGCTCCCCCCAGTCATCCACCCACCCAGCCCCCCAAAACCACAGGAACCACTGATCTCTTTACTGTCGCTATAGTTCTGCTTTTTCCACAGGGTCATATAGTTGGAAATGCAGAGCTTTGATCCTTTGCAGACTGACTACTTTCATTTAGCAACAGGCCTTGAAGGTTCCTCCATGATTTTTGTGGCTTCACAACACATTTCTTTTTAATGCAGAAATATACCCCATTGTAGGGCTGTGCATTTTGTTTATCTATTAAGTATTATTGGGCATCTTGGTCACTCCCAATTTTTAGCAGTTATTAATAATACCACTGTAAACATTCCTGTGCAGGTTTTAGCATGGATATGATTTTCAAATCTTTGAGGAAATTATAACGAGTATGAATGCTGGGTCCTATGGTAAGCCTCTATTCAGCTTTGTAAGAAAATGCCAAACTGGGTTCCAAAGTGACTGAAGTATTTTGCAGCCCCATCAGCAATGAATGAGTGCTCCTTTTGCACCACATCTTCACCAGTGTTTGTTGCCAGAGTTCTGGATTTCAGCCCATTGACTGGAGTATAGTGGGAATGGAATTGTTTAATCTGCATTCCCTTAGTGACACATGATGTTGAACATCTTTTCTTACACACTTACCATCTCTATGCAATCTTTGTTGAAGGGTCTTTTTCTAATGGCATTGTTTTCCTATTATTGAGTTTTAATGGTTCTTTGGATATTTTGGTCTTTGCAACTCTTTATAAGTCAGTTTAAAATATTTCAGTAAAGACAAGTGTTCCATGTGGCAACAACTGGCACAGTAGTCATGTGAGATGAAGCAACCCCGGAGCAATCCTGGGGAGGTACAGCCTGGCCTGGCGTATTCTCTGGATTTGGGGATTCAGTGCATGGTTTGGCATGCTGTCTGTGGGCCATTATCACACAAACCCTGCACTAGTCAGCTTTTGTCACATCTTGATATCAGGCCACAGAGAGAAGAACCTGAGTAGGACATCACATACCGGCACCTAAATTAATCAGCAGGTAAATACTACACTGGGGATGGACAGCAAGAAATGGATCCCTTAAAGGCCTCCCTGGGAACCCAGAGATGGCCCAAGCACAACATCTTTTCCCCCCTGTTCCCCCACTCCTGTGCTGGAGAGCCCTTCTCCCCACAAGTTCAGGAGAATGAGCTCCCAGGAAGGCTGGCCATGGGAGCCTCCAACCATGTGTCCTTGTCTTGCTAACTGGTCACTCCCATCCTCCTAGTGGAGCTCAGCACAAGCTCTCAGGGGCATCATGTCTAGCTTCCTTGGAGCTCCAGAATGTCCATTCCCAGCCCACACTGCATGGGTAGGCACCGTCTTCTCTGGAAGCCCACCCAGTAGCCTGTTGTCAGTGTGGGCACACCAATAATCTGGGCTGTCTTCACTGTCCTGGAACACAGCAGATGCCCAGCTCTGTGGGACAATCTCACATCCCTCCAGACCACTTCATGTCCACAGACAACCCTGTCCAGGTCTTCTTGCCACACCAAAGTCTTTCTGGGTAGCTCTGCCCACAGCCTCTTTGATTGGGCAGAGGCTCACTGAGTTACCCTGGTCTCTCTGTGCTGAAACATCCTGGGACCCCGTGTCTCAGTGAGGCCCAGGATGAGGTGGTTTTTGCTGCAGAGCCTAATCAATAACCCAGACTCATCGAGCCCAGCACATCCACAGAGGGTCACAGGTCCAAATCTTCCTGGGATTTGCTGATGAGCCTGGAGACCTGACTCTAACCCATGAGAATGGCTCCTTGACCAGGCCAGGCTGTCTGCCCTAAGAGAAGGACCAGGTTCAAGAGCAGCTTTCCCTGCCATGTGGGGGAAGGAGCACTGGAGGTTCAGGTGACAGGCAGCACCAGTCCCTCAGGAAACAGCTTACCTGGTGGAGTGTCAGGACAATTTCACAGCCTTGGGGAAAAGAAAATAAACACAAGAAATGTCCTGTACTCTCCATGGTATGAAGGCAGCCTTGGGGACCGAAATGTTAAGAAGCACTTAATCTGGCTACCATATAGAGCTTTCTGTCACTGAGGAAGGTTGGAAAATTGTAATACCTGAGATGTTAATTGAAAGGCCAGATTTTCCCCTGAAAGCAAGTGTGGCCTTCCGTTGACAAGGTCCTCCTTATTGTTTCTTTCAGAGTCTCAGGGCTGGTGGGAGAGGAGTACTCAGTGATCCTGGCCACCAACTTGGGAGGACAAGAAGGCATGAACTGAGACATCTCTTACCATGGCCAATGGTCAGACTGGGCTGGGTGTTAGCATGAAGAAGCAGCACAGGGTCCCGGGGATAAGGTGGGCTCAGCGGGATAGTGACCTCCAGAAGGAGGGTGGCAGGGGTAGGAACAGATTCCAGGTGGGGAAACACAGGAGCACAGTCATGGGAACAGGGAGGCACAGGAGAGGATTGAGGGGTGAGAGCCATCTGGTGCAGGGCTACAGGGCCTTAGGGTGGTCAGGAGGACCCAGATGCCATGCCCTGAGGCCTAGGATTTCCCTTTTATTTAGAGCCCAAAGCTTAACAAATGCTTTTTTTTATTTTTATTTTTATCAGGTTCCTGGGATTAAACCCAGGAATTCTTCATGGGGAACAGGTGGTCACCCACTGAGTTATACTCACTCAATGTCTGACTATTTAAAATCCCTTGAGCAGAACATGAATGGGCCCAGGATGCCAAGAAGAGGGCAGAGGTAAGACTCTGCCCACTTCGGCCATCGCAGAGCTTTGAAATTCCAGCATCACTATAGAGCACTGATGCTAAACCAATCCTGTTGTTAACCATTGCAATCCTGCCTTTATAAAGTTAGAAAACTGGGGCTCAGAGTGTTCAAACCCTCGGTGTACCACTTCTCAGTGCTGAGAACTTGATCAAGTTCCTTTACCTCTCTGTACTTCAGCTTCCTTATTTATATTAAAAGAGGGCAAGTACACTCTGGCTTCCAAATTGTTTTGATGATGAAGTTCAAGCACTTTAAAGTTAGTGCCTGACATATCCTAAACTCCCAGTAAGTATCAGTGATTGGTATCTATATTGTGATATTTTGTGATGTCTTGTGCAGGGTCTGCCTGCCCATCTCTAAGCTGTCAGCTCCATGGAGAAAGAACCCTCTCCAATTTTTTTCCCAATTCTGGGCTGTAACATGGTGGGCCCCTGGTAGGACTAGAGAAATGAGGCAAATGATGGATGAATTGCTTAGCTATAACTTCACTTACTGGTAACAATCATGCTGGAGTGGCCAATAGACCTGAGGTCAGGAGTACTCGTTGTAGTCCCTTCCCTACCACTGTCTTGGATTGAGTTAACCTAAACAAGATCTAAGGCTACCACTGCCACCAAGCCTCCACATTTGCCCTCAGCCAGCGCTGACCAAGCTCCAGCTCCATGTAGGCTCCTCTGTATGGATGCAGGATGGCTCCCAGGACCCGGTCCTGCCATCAGCAGAGGCCTCACTCGGTGTTCTTGCTGCAGGGAATCTAAACATCCCTCTCCAATGGCTTCTGAGCTCCCCAAGGACAGGATCCAGTCCCACTCAGCACTGAATCCCAGTGCCCAGCAGGTGCCAGTGTACACCAGGGCTAGGAGGGATTTGAATGGATAAAGCATGACTACCTCTTGGAAGTCCACAGGAAGGAACAACAAGAGGAAAACAACTGTCCATGATTCAAGGGCATGAGTATTCTAATAAATGGACCTGAAATGTTCTATGGGAACTTGGAGGAGGAAACTGTTCATGCTGCCTGTGGAATGCCAGGGAAATTTTCCTAGAAGAGGTGACAAATGAGCTTTGTTCCACCGAATGTGCCAGAGGGCATTCCTTATGCCTGATGAATGGAGGACAAGGAGATCCTTCAGCACTGACATTCATTCTGGAAGTGTGAGGTCTTATTAAGCAAAATAAATACTAAGAAGGAAGCTCATCTCAGTGCTATCGACTTCTCTTTTATCCAGGGTTCCAGACAAGGGCAGACATAGTGGATGAGGACAAGTGTGATGACATTTAAAGGAACCGATTAAATCTCAGGAGGTGGAGAGCCGGGAGTACCTGTTCTTCTGTGTCCCAAGCTGACTCCTCCTGTGTTCAGGATCAGACATGACACTAGGGATGTTGCAGAGACCTTGGGAACCTCCAGGATGCAGGCATCCCTTGAATCACAACTTCTGATCCTCAGAAGCCACCTTTGTCTTATTGTCAGCAATGGTTTTAGGGAGATGCACAGATATGATCACTTGGAAAACCCATGCACCTATGAGCATGGGTTCAAAAGTCCCTGGGCACCCACTCTTGGTCAAATTCTACATTGCCCAGGGCTAAATGGAAAGGAGAAATGAGTTTATATGGCTACGAGTCTCTAAAAAAGAGTCTGGAGGCTGTCAGAAGGATTGCCCTTATGCACAACTGAGCAGAGTCTGAGACACAGATAAAGCAGATACAACCCCCAGATATCGGTTCCTTCGAGGGCTAAAGAGACCCATGTGAGTTATGGTCATGGCCGATGGGGTTAACTACCAGGTCAGATGGCCCCTCTTTGGAACTGGTGTTTATGTGTGATGAATCTGGACTCAGATGGGATCTCTCTTCATAAGACTTTCATGCTAATGTGCTGGAGGTGCAGTTAGTGTCAGGGTTTAAGATATATTTAGGGGATTTGAATCTCTGGACTGACAATGTGATAGCCAGGTCCTGAGCCTCAACAGACTCCAGCACCTACAATCTGACTTATTGGGCTCACCACACTCAGCTAAGATGGAGTTGAAGGAGGACAACCACCACACCATGGAGCCTAGAGTGATTACAACTGAAAGTGGGAGGATTGCATCCAGCATCCATGTGGAATCTGAGCCTCCTCTTGACATAGAGGTGCAATGGACACAACCAATCCAATGTCCACATAGAAAAGGTGGCATTGGATTGAGAAAAGTGGACATGATGGCTGATGGGTATGGGGAAAGGCAGGAAGAGATGAGAGGTGGAGGCGTCTTTGGGACATGGAGCTGCCCTGGATGGTGTTTCAGGGGCAATCACTGGACATTGTAAATCCTCACAGGGCCCACTGGATGGAATGGGGGAGAGTATGGGCCATAAATGTGGACCATTCACCATGAGGTGCAGAGGTGCCCAAAGATGTACTTGCCAAATGCAATGGATGTGTCATGATGATGGGAAGGAGTGTTGCTGGCGGGGGGGAGAGGTGGGGTGGGGGTGGTAGGGGACCCCCTCCACCTCATATATATATATGGGACCTCATATATATATATATTTTTAATGTAATATTATTACAAAATCAATTTTAAAAAAAGGAAAAATAAAAATTAAAAAAAAAAAAAAAAAAAAAGAAGCAGGGGCCCAGGCAAACTAGTTCTTGTAGCCCTGGGGTAAGAATAGGGCAGATGACAGTGGGACAAGGAGACTGGTGCCTGGCTGTTCTCTTTTTCTCTGTCTCCCATGGACACCAGCTCAGCTCCTCTCATGCCCCACCTTCTCCTCCCTGCCTCACTGTACCTTTTCTCTCTCTCTTAACTGACTTTCTCACCTTACTTCTTGGCTCAGCTCCTTCATCTGTTCAGCTTGCAGGCCATGTTTATTAGCCACGCCCTTCCTTTAGGTGCTTAAAAATGTTACATTTTGATGTTTGTATAGTGGAAGTGGTCATTGTTTTTCCCACAACCCTTGAAACATCTGGGGGCATTGGGGACTGACCCCCACCCACATAGACCACTGAACCCACCTCCAGCACACATGCAACTGCTCTTTCTTCCACCGACCATGGAAAACTCCTTTCCTAAGTTACCCTCCCTCCCCTTCTTGGGGACACAGGGTCTTTCTGGGGCCCTTCTGCAAACAACCACCCATCACCCCCAGGAGGCCTTGGTGCCTCCTAGACATGAGCAGTTAAAGTTTGGATAGACTTTGGCCAGCAGAGTGAGCACTAGGGCCACGCCATCTTGTTTTTTAACCTGTAGGCCAAAGGGCAACCTTGGTGGGGCTCCTGGTTCCAATTAGCTCCCTGATGCCCCCACCTGTTATTTCCTGGCAACTGTGACTTCCTGCTGTGGCCACTAGGTTCTTTCATTCTTCCTGGCCTCACAATGACTGAAATGGCTTTGCTTTTTTAAACATAGGATAGAAGAAGGCATGGTAAAAATGGAAATCATCTACATTAAATTTGGGTTCTTTTAGCCACACTTGCCTGGGAACCACACTTGTCTATTTCTATGGTGGAAAAGGAAAATGGAGCTTCGGGCTTAGAAGCCCACGTTCCCAAGGCAGCTCCTCTTCTCTCTGCTGAGACTCTGATGTGTCTCTTTCATTCCCTGGGCCTCACATTTCTTCACAGGTAAGATGGGAAAGAAAATGTAGACTTTGGTATTTGCTAGGAATAACTGGGCTCTCTGGAAACAGCTTTTAAAAAAAGCAATGTGTCAAAGTGAAGGTCTATCCAAATATTTTTCACAGGGTTCTTGAGTCAAATGAAAGAAAAGGTTTACAGTAGCTTGAAAATTAAGATAGCAACAGTGCAATGTTTTCTTGAGAGGACAGAGGTTTCTTTAAAATGAACTCTCGGCAAGGCTGGCTCCTTTCTCTGTCTGTTCCCCATGGTCCTATGTGAGTGTGTGTGTAAACTTTCTTGTATTGGGGTGGTAATCAGCATATTTCATCCTAGCCTATCAGAATAGACAAAGACCCTAGACACACTGGGTGTTGTCAAAACAAAACTTGCCCCAGATTTGTGCAACAGGCAAGGATGAATTCATCATTACCACCCTGTTTGGGGAGAGACAGAACAAATTCCACTGAAGCACAGGCCAGCCTGCTCTGTGAGGCTGGGGGTGGGTGAGCAGAAACCCCAGGAAGACTGGATCAGGGGTCACACCTGGGGTGAGGGATTGACTGAGGCTGCTGCCAAGAGTACCCCAGTGTGGAGGGATTTCCTCAGCAGTGATGTGGCCTCCTGGGGTTCTGGAGGCTGGAGGAGAGGAAGAGGCAGGGAAGGAACTGCCTGGTCAGGGGCCTCTCAGCCCAAGGGGAGCCTAAAGGCCTGAGCGAGGGGGAGCAGGAAGGGGAAGATCAGGGACCAGTGTGAGATTAAGAAATTTTAGGGCCTGAGAGCACTTTCTTTCCTTTGTTTTTCTGAATTGTGGATGGATTTTCTCTGTAGTCCCACAGCTACAAGATAAGTTTTGAGGTAGTCAGGACAAGGCTGAGAGTGGGCAGAGGCACACAAGGAGCTAGGCAGGCAGCTTGGTCAAGACAAAGAAAACCAGTCCTGGTCGGGGTCCTGAGGCCCCTGCCATGAAGCATGAACCCTTTAGGTGACAGATCATAGGGAGGTCCTGGGGTCCCAAAAAAGGGGCAGGGAGTCTAGGCTGGTGCTTGGGGGACTCAAGGCCATGGTAGTTTACCAACCAGTACAGTAGTGCCTGACAATTGTCACCACCTGCTGTTTCACAAATTCCAACAAAGACATTTTCTTCCCTGTGGCAGACTCACAGAATCAAACAGCTTGCACAGAAGCTCAGGGTAAGGAGAAGTTACTCTTTGAGCTCCACACAAAATAAATTAGGGGAGATGCCATTCCCAGGAGCCAGCCAGGGTGGGGAGGGGGTGGGGACAGATGCAGTCCAGGGCAAAGATCAGAGCCAGGGTCAGAGCCACTCACCTGGCCACTCCCCAATCCTCTAGTCTCTGAAAGCCCCTGAGGCTTTCTTAAGCCCAGCAGTGAATGTGCAGGTGTTTGTCTATTTCACAAGCTGTCCAGGCCCACTCAGGGCAAACTATATTATGGACTTCCAGTATGAACTTCACCTCAGTCTTATTGAGATATAATTAACACACCAGGGAAATGGGCGTGGCTCAACTGATAGAGTGCCTGCCTACTACATGGGAGGTCCACGGTTCCAACCCAGGGCCTCCAGGCTATGTGGTGAGCGGGACCACATGCAGCACTGCTACAAGGAGTGCCATGCCATGCAGGGGTGTCCCCCACATAGGGAACCCCACGATCAAGGAGTGCACCCCATATTGAGATGCCCCACATGAAGAAAGTGCAGCCCACCCACGAGTGGGGCCACCCACAAGGAGAGCAGACGTAGCAAGATGACACAACAAAAAGACAGATTCCCATGCCATTGACAACAACAGAAGTGGACAAAGAACATGCAGCAAATAGACACAGAGAACAAACAACTGGGGTGAGGGGGGAGAAGGGGAGAGAAATAAATCTTAAAAAAATAAAATTATCTGTGATTAATTAAAAAAAAAGAGACAGATTCCCAGTGCCGCGGAGAATGCAAGCAGCCTCAGAACACACACGAATGGACACAGAGAGGAGGGGAGGATGAAAGGGGAGAGTAATAAAATAAATCTTTTAAAAAAATTAACATAACATAACTTTAGCCTTTTAAAGGGCCATTGTCAGAATATTTAGTGTATTCAGAAGGTTGTAAAACCATAACGACTACCTAATCGCAGAAAAGTTTCAGTAATTCCAAATGAAATCCTGGACCCAAGAGTACTAACTCCCCCTCTACGACCCTCAACCCAGCCCCTAGCAACCACTAATCTATCTTCTCTGTGTGGATTTGCCCAATGTGGAACCTTCATACTAATGGAATCCTGTAAGTGGCCACTAGTGTCCATCTTCTTTCACTTACCATTATGTTCTTCAGGCCCCTTCCGTTCCAGCATGTATCTCTACTTCATTATGTCTTATGGCTGAGAATATCCCATTTGATGCATAAACTACATTCTCTGTAAGCCTTCATCATTTATGGCCATTGGAGTTGTTGGTATTTTCTGGCTATGATGATACCAAATGTTCCAGATTTGACCATAAGACCTTTACCTGAAGACATCTGGGGCATGTAAATGACAGTTGCTGTGTGGGCACTGGGAGGGATACATGAGGTGTGGCTCTGGGGAGCTCACAGCTGCCACTCTGTGCTGTAGCTAGCACCTGTCTCAGGAGCTAGAGCCCCCATCCCAGTTGGCCAGTAAGAGATTCAAAGCCAAACACCTACCGGAAAGCATCAAGCTTTAGAGCAAAAAGTGATTTCCCTGTCCTGGACATTAAGTATGGGTTGTCTTTGGACTCAGGGAACCATCAGACTAAGCATGAGCTTGGGAAGACTGATGATTTAGCCACAGGATCTCAGCTCTATACCAAAACAACCCTGTGACTGGGGCAAGTTGCCCCATCTCTGGGCCTGTTTCCTATTCTGTGAAATGGCATGATGCTGCATGATCTCTGAGATAGTCAGAGCATTTAGCAGGGTGCAGTGGGAGCTGTGTAGGAATTTGTTTGCATCCTGGGGGAAGCCCCCAAAGTAAGCTGACCCTCATTTCCAGCCGCCATGTCCCTGAATCCAGTGGTGTCAGCACCATCCACTCCAGTGTCCAGCACAGGTGGAGCCAAGGCTTCAGTAGCAGGGATGCAGCTGACTCGTGTCCTATACATACAGCTGATGCCTCCAGTTCTAAGGTAAAATCCACCTGGACCATGTCTCAGATTCCAAAGATGGCCAGGAATTTAAAGAGAATGCCCACCTCCTCTCCGTGTTGGCCCTCTACTCACCCTCCCTTCCCTGTGCCTGTTTGCCACCCCCATCCACAAAGGTCTTGATGATTGTTGACTGCTAAAGAACTTCTAGAACTGATAGGAGCTTCTAGAGCAGCCCAGGGCTGCCCTGAGCTCCCAGACCTTCTGCTTATCTTTGTATTCCCCATCACAGAACTCGTCCGTAGTCACATCAGCATCTGGAGGAATGCCTTCTTCATCTCCCTCCATCCAATCCAGGGCCATGCAGACCAACCACATGCATGGTTACTGACGCGTGCTCTATAAATGGCAAGGGGGGCCCTGCTGCATTGTCCGTGTCAGCCTGTATGAGGACAACTTCAAGTACAAGAGTATCCTGGTGAGCTGGGCATGTGGAAATCCCCTGGGGCCCCTCAGTGGTTCAGGCAGTTGACACATAAGGAAGGGCATGTTCCCTCCCTGCCTTCATGGAGCAGACTTCCTGGTGGATGGTGAAAGACAGACAACCACCTCCAGAGGCAGGAAGAGTGTGAGTTCAATGGCAGTCAGGGATAAGGATAGTGGACATAGGGGCTGAGGCTGGCATGTGGAGTGAGCACGGCCTGGGAAGAGCTTGCTGAGGTGGCCCCAGAGAGGATCAGGGAGGGGACAGGCCACCAGGCCCAAGGAAGACATGTGCTGGGCAGCCCCTGGATCAGCCAGGAGCCCAGGGCCTGAAGGAACAAGAACCAAGGGGAAGAGGTGGGTCCAAAGAGGTGTGGGTCACATCAGGCCCTGTGACTGCTAGACAGAGCTTGACTTTCTCATGGGGGGAGACAGAGCCACTGAAGGGTCAGAGGAGAACAGGGATAGCAGGTGACTTTTGGCCTCAAAGTGGAGGTTGAGCTGATGCATGCAGATACCAGCCAGTTAGGGCTGCTGCTGTGACCAGCATGGACAACAGCATCTGCCCCAGGACAGTGGCCATGAAGGTGTGAGCAGGGGTAGGTGCTGGATGGGATGTGCATATGGAGCCATGCCTGGCCCCCAGCACAGAGACTGGGCCTAGGAGCCTTGTTCCATAACCACCCCGGGTGCTCCTCTCTTGTGGCCAGGAGCAGGGGTAGTTTCACTAAGCTCTCACTTGTCTGACCCATGTCCTGATCCTGCCTCCAGATTGGCCCTCATTTCAAGGTAACTGCATTCTAGACCTTGCTGACCACAATTGCATCCTGGAGCCCAGGGCAGTCCTGCTGACCTGTAGCGTATCATTCAGCCCCTCCTCCTCTCTGACATTTGGGCTCACACTGGATGTGTGCTATTTCCTGGGTGTTCACTGCTATCTGGAGGGGTCCTGGAGGGTCAGAGGCAGAGCAGGGGAACACCATCTCCCATGATTGGGAGGCAAGAAGTGAGAGCGTGAGGGCCAGATTTCACTCCTCAGTTCCCACAGTCTGTTGCATGGTCACTCTTTGGCCCCTGAGTTCTTGGCCTCATTCCATGATCTCTTGTGGGTCCAAGGGAAGAGCATGTGGCCCCTATAGACCCCACCCTGAATAGACTTGGCCCATAGGATTTCTGGCAGCTGCACTGTGAGGGATCAGGCTCCAGGACTCAGGCCCTGAGAGTCTGTCCCTGATCCACCACAGGTGACCAGCCAAGATAGGGCTCTAGCCATGATCAGCAAGGCCCTGGAAGAACACAACCTGCATCAAGACAAGCCAGAAGACTACAAGCTAGTGCAAATCATATCAGACCATCGAAGTAAGTCAGGAGGAGTGTTGGAGAGGGTGGTGTTGGAGGGGGTAGGCATGAGCCCTGTCCACAGCCTAAAGATCCGAGGCACACTGGTTCCAGTATACCTGACAGCAGGGTGAGAAGGCACCCTGTCCAAAAACAAGGTGCTGATGGCAGCCCACAGGGCCCACAGCACCTTCTCCCTACCTGCTCTATCTCCCTGTGTACCCTTCCCTGGATGTGACCCAGGCATTGGGAACCTAGATCAAAGCTAACACCATTGAAGTTCCCAAAGAAAGGGCTTTTCGCAAGATGGTGAAGAAGAGGGGCTCAACTTGAAGGGTGTTCTGTGATACTGCACCTCCAAAAGCACCATGACTGATGGACACAAGTGCCAAATATGCACAGACCATCTTGTTATGATAGTGAAAACTAGACAAAGTCTCCTCGATCCCCTTTGGAGGCTCAAGGGAGCCCCCTCAGTATTCTAGGAAGTGGGGAAGTGAAAGAATCCAGAATAGCACTGACCCAGAGCCAGACTTCCTGACTCTGAGCCCTTAGATCAGTTAACCACACTCCTGGGCCTGCTCCTTATCCCCATAGGGGAGAGAAAATTCAGCATCGAATGCACACATAGCATGCCTGTGCACAGTAAGGGTAACTTATTCCCAGTGAGCTGATCCTCCTCTCCCAGCCATTAACCCAGGCAAAGTAAAATAACTCCCACCTTTCCTAGAAGGAGGTTCGAAATCCTCTCCCATCTTTCAAATGAGAAATTGCAGCTGGGAGGTGTGAAATAGGGCAGAAGGACCTGTCCTACAGAACAGGAAGACTGAGGACTGGAGCAATTAAGAAAGGAGATGAGTCACCATGTCACTGAAGCCAGAGCAGGAACTCCAGCCTGGTGTTTCTTTCTAGCTTGTTCTAGGCCACAAAGACAGTTGGAAAATAGGGTCAAAGTGTAAATACTTTAGGATCCTGCTGAGAAGGCCTGGCTCAGGTGGTCTTTGCTGGGCCTTAGTGGTCTTGTCCTGGGTAGTGCTGGATTTGCTGTATGTGTACTGGGTTCTAGAAAGTCAATTTCAGCCCCTAGATCCTGAGCAGTGCAGCTGGCAGGGCATGGTGGTGAGAGTACATGACCTCATGGCAGCTCCATTCTGAGGATGGCAGTTAGGAGTTAGAGTCACTCTTTAAATAAGTGTCCTTCATTGTTAGCTGCACCTCTGCAGAGTCTTTCCTTCAGGCAGGTGTCACTCCCAGGGCAACTTTATGGTCCTGGAGTTGGAATAGGGAATTAAGGTCCCTGGCTGGGGCCTTCTCTCATGTGGGCACAAGTGTTGGGGTGTCCTGGGGTCCCCCAGGGCACACCTGACCACCCTTCTATCCCACCCCCCAGTGCTGCAGATCCCACACAGTGCAAAAGTTTACTACACTATGGATCCCTCAGCCCATCACCATCTTCTTCTCCTGAAGCAAAACACACCTGTGGTTGCCAAGGTGAAGGACAGAGCTATCTCAGCCCTTCTGGGGAGTATGCAGAAGGGACCCAAGTTCCAAAAGGGGAAATTCTAAGTGGCCTGGTGCCTGCCAGCTCAGGGTCCCCCTTCCCAGGTCTGCCTGGCCAAGTAGTTTTGCTCACCCCAACCTCAGTGGGCCAGGCCAGGCAGGCACTTCCCTGATATGTCCCTGATCTATGTCTGAAATAATCCACTTTCTCGATAAATAAAAAAGAGCTTCTAGCTCCTTTATTGAACAGGCCTGTAAGTAAAGAAAATCTGGTAGCAAAATCCTCCTCTCATGTGTAGATTTTGGTCTTAATTGCTATTTTACATGGAAAGAGAAGAGGGCACCTGGGAGGTATGTGTGAGTCCAGGTCTTGGACAGGAAATGCATGAGAGGTCCCTGACAATTCTTGCATCCTGGAGAGCAAGGAATGGACCCAAACCCACAGCACAGGTTTTCAAAACATGAAAGGAGCCAACTGCAGGGTCTTATGGTGACCCAGGAGCCACCAGGACCATCCCGCTCCTACTATGGCCTGATTCTGTCCTGGCCTCACTGGTCCTTCTCACTGAGCTGCTCCATGGCCGCAAACCAGGCTCCAAATGATTCATGTGGCACAAGGGCCTCATAGCAGCAGCCCGCCTGGAGCTGCTGGAGCTCCTCCACCATCTGGTATTCCTGGGGCCAGGGAAAGGAAGATGTATCATCAAAACCTGGGTGGGCTTGCTGGGTGGGATGGGGTCCAAGGGTTGGATTTAGTCCTGTGGATCCCTCACCTCTTCACTCCCTTCCAGGCTCTGCCTGCCCTCAGGGCTGACTTCACACAGCTCATCCTCCTAGAAGTTGTTCTTCATCCCATGCACAACCCCATCCACTATCCCCCTCAATTTCAGAGGAAGCTATGAGCAGCCCTGGGGGGTCCTGCCCAGGAGGGTCTCTGTTTATTACCCTGACCCCACCCCAGCCCCACCCCTGTAGTGATGGCCACAGCTACTCACCTTCCTTTTTTTTTTGAAATTGATCTTCCTTCCCTGGAAGGTAGAGAATTTGCATTCATCATAAAGGGGCTCCTAGCCATTGCCAAGCCCATTGCCCCTCTGCCCCTGTCATGCTTTACTACTGCAGGTTCAACATGCACTGGGCAGCCCAGACCACAGATGGACTCAGGCAAGCCCCTCGCTTCCTTTAGTGGGGACTGGGAGCGGTGACAGAGAGACCTTCCAGTCCAAGTTGTGATGAACCAATGGAGAGAAGGCCCCTTGGACCAGCCTCCATCTACTCTTCTGTAAGAAGTTCATGGCACCCCAGCTCCCAGGGCATCTGTGAGGCTCCCAGGAGACATGATGTGCTCACTGCTGAGAGCTCAGGGCTTACAGAAGGACCTGTTCACCCAAGCCTCAGGGCCCCTTTCCCACCCTACCCTGGCCCCCGAACAACTCACATCCAGATACTCTGGCATGGCATACTCCAAAAGCAAAAATTGTGTGAGGAAAGTTCTGAGGCATGGGACCACACCTTGGATGTCACCCTGTGGCATTGGATAGGGTGGGGATGAGCACAGGCTCTCAGGTGCCCCCAAGACCCCACTTGGGAAACTCCTCAGTCTCAGACTCCAGGGACCACCCAGCCTTCCTCTAGGACACTTTGCTGTAACCCTTAAGTTCCCCTTAAAGCCTCCAAAGACCCCAAATTTCTCTGTAACCACCTCCCAGGACTGACTTTTCTTCAGTAACCATGTGTACGCCTCCCCTACTCCAGCCACCCTGAGCCAGCTCCTCAAGGTTCTTACTCTGACTGGATGCAAGGAGAACCCCAGGATTCCCACAGCTCACCGTCCTAAGGCCAGGAGAAGGGACATTGAAGGGAGGCTTTCCAGGCTCAGTGGACTGGAGGGACAGGCTTGAGAAGGGCCCCCATCCTGATTTGGAGGCCACCTCACCCCAACTCCTTTGGCTTCAGGCACACTCACCCTCTCTTGCTGCTGGTGCTGCCTCTGGACTATTTGGGGATTTGCCTCCAGGGTGGAGAATTTAGAGATGGACCTCTGCCAGGGTGGAGAATGAGGTCAGTGAGGCCCTCCCCCTCACCCATTGTCCCGTGGGTCTTGAGCACCTGGGAATAGTGGACTGAGGGAAATCTGCTGCCACCACATGCACAATGTCCCCAGCATGACCTTGTGCATGAGGACTGCTCTCTTGAGCCCGTTTTTTCATCCGTGGTGTGAGGACACAGCACTGAGCCCTACAATGATCCCCTCCCCCTGCCCATGAGCCAAACATCCTTCTTCATCTTCTTCCAGAATAGGCCAGGCTGGATGTTTTCACAGAAACTTTCAGTGAAAAACTAAACACCCCACCTCCTGAGCCCTGACCCCAGCCTCCTCTTTACCTTGATGATCAGCTCACTGCCATGGGAGAGGTTGTGCTCCTTCCAGTAAATCTCTGACAGAGTCAGAAAGAGGCAGAAGCTGTCCCTGGGGGAGGGAAAGAAGGAAGGAAAAGGTGGGAGTGGGGGGAGGGAGTAAGGGCTGAACCACCTTCTCTAAGCTGCTTGGGACTCGGACTGCCTGGGTGGGTGGTGTTGAAACTGGGTAAATCTGAGCACTGCAGGACAGTGTGGACTAGTGAGCTGAGCTCTCATGTGTGCACAGCGGGGACTCCCATCCCTTTCCATGAGCAGCTCTTTTTGCACACGCTTTTTTCATTTGGACAGAGTGTGTTGCTGAGAAGCAAACACTTAACATGCTCCCATTTGGCTCCACTCCATAAGGAATGGATGAGGGAAGCAGTGTTGAGGCAAAACATCTCACCTCAGGTGATATGGAGACCTAGAGCTACAATCTGCCTGGCCCTACCCAGGAGCTGCTACCTCCCAGACTCCCTAAGTGGCAATTTCCCCAGGTCCCTCACCCAATCTTATGTCCCGTAGAGAGAGGCCTGCCCACCTGGAAACTTCCTCCCATGTCTTCAATAGACAGAGAAGTGGATAACTCTGGAGACCAGAGATGATGGCATAGAAAGATGATTGGTTATGGAGGATTCGGCACTCCTGGGAGAGAGAAAGATACACCATGAGAGTGGGTGTGATTGTCCCCCTGCTCCAGCTTCAGGTCCCACAGATGATATCCACTCCCAGGATGAGACAGACACTGAGGGAGGCCCTGAGGCACGTCATGGACACAGAGTGACACCCACAGCCGTCCTGAAGAGGTAGCCTTGTTGGGAAGGGAGGATAGTGCAGGACTGTGCTACAGGCCAGGAGGGCCTGTGGACCTGAGAGCCAATAAGTATAAAGTGGGGTTTCAGGACACCAGAGAGAGCCCCCTGAACATACCCTGGCCACCTCGGTCCAGTGCTCCACCACCCTGGCCCTGGCTGGGTCCTTCATGCTCTGGTTCCCGACGCAGGTGGACATGACGCAGTTTATCACCCAGTTGAAATGGGTGATGGTGGCATGGACGGTGGGCGCCATTTCTTCTTTGCATTTTTTGTTACGCTGGGACCAGATGGAGCCCAGGCAGTGATAGGGCACCACCTTCTTGAAGAGATCCTGGGGAGGAGGGGATGTCAGGAACCATGCCAAGCTCAGATCCCCTATGCCCTCCTGACCTAGGCCAGGGTCCAGGGGTCTCAGGTGGGGCTTGGCAGGCTGAGGACAGGGTGTGTTCATTGTTCCCTGAGGGGACCTAGCACTCTAGAGTCCTCAGCTCCAAGGCCTGCAGGGGAGAGAGCTCCATTTTCAAGTCCATCTCACAGCCCCCAGCCCCCAAGGGGCCTCAGACTTCCACAGGCCCAGGTAGCACCATCAACCCTCATTATAATGCATCCTTGGATGCCATGTGGTCAGGTGCATGGTCCCTGTGGGGACCCAAGCCTTTGGGTCCCTGCCTAAGGATCCAGTACACATAAGGGCCTATCTAGTGTCAGTGTGATGGAGAGCACCAGCACTGTGCGGGACACCATGGGGTTGGCTGCACCACAGTGAGCTCCTTCAAGCCTCCATGATGAAGCCCCCTCAGGCTTTCTATTTCTTTGCTCTCATGTCATGTTCCCAGTCAGTGCATGAGGCAGAGATGGTTACTGTCCAATATCTACTCTCCAGAGGAGTGAAGCATGGGCTTAGGGAGTAGTAAACTTGCCCAGGTTGAAATTCTGGGAGTGGAGCCAGTGTTTGAACCCAGATCCTAAGATTCTGATTCAGGGGGTGGTAAGGTGGGCAGCAGTTCCCAGAGGGAAGAGCCTCCCAGCCCCACCCTATCATGTCCAGCTGCTCACCACATCCATTCGGGTCAGCTGCTGTGCCACCAGCTCCGGAGGGAAAGCCAGGAGGTTAGCAATCTCCTCACTCAGCCTGATTTCCAAAGGCAAAGTACAAGTGCAGGAAGGTTCCGGGGGTGTGGCCTGCCCCAGTGCTGGGTCGAGTCTTGGCACTGGCTCTGGTGGTGGCGCCAGACTTGCCTCCCCCTCAAGAGCCGTTGCTGCTGAAGGCAAGTTAAGAGGCTGTGGTTCCATAAAGGGCACTGACTTGAAATGTGTAGGTGACACTGGAGGTGGTGGTGGGAGTGCCTCCAGCTCAGGAACTGGTGATAGAGATGGTGATGTGACTTCTTCCAGCATGGCTGCAGGTGCAACATCTGAGGATGGAGCTGGCTCTACCATCAGAGTCGGCATTGATGGTACCTCCACAGGTGTCACAGGCCCTAGCACTGTGGGTAGAAGTGGTGGTGGTGCTAGAGCCACCTTCAGCTCCGGAGCTGGTGCTACATCACCTAATGCTTCAGGCTCTATTTGTTGTCCAAGCACTGGGACAAACTCAGGAGCTGGCAGCAGAGGTGGAGATGGAGCTTCTTCAGGCTCTGGAAGTGCCCCTGTGACTGCCACAGGTGGTGGAACTGGCAGTGGATGTTGTCCTGGAGGCATTTCCTGCTCTGGGGCTGACAAATGAGCTGCAGAAGAGGTAAGTTCCAAACCGGGAATTTCTTTAAGTGTCTTTAAGCTCCCACTTGAAGCTTCCACTACCTTCTGGGGAAGATCCAGCCCCCAAAACTGTTCCCAGACTTCAGTCTCCAGGTGACTTCTCTGGGGCTCCTCTTTGTTCCTGACCTGGTGGCAACCCCTGGTAGTCCCTGCCTATGGGTCCAGTCCCGGTCCTCACCCCACAAGCTCACATGCTCCCATCCTGAGGCACCCTCACCCTTTGGCTCTGCCTCAATGGGCTCCAGATGGCTCCTCCATGACAGTAGAGCTATGGCTTGGCACTCCAGGGTAGAGCCAGGAAGATACACCTGGGCGTAGCCCACCAGCAGCTTGAGGCAGGATGAGCCTGTAGGTTCTGTGAAATCCTCAGCATACTGGTCCATCCAGGTGCCCATCAGTGAGGAGACGGTGCTGAGGACAGGAGGGGGCAGCAGAGTCAGACACGGGCCTTTCCTTCCATGCTGCCCCAGGGACCCTCCCATTGGAAAATCAGGTCCATAAGGACAGGAGAGGTTTTGACTGGTCTCTCCATAGCCAGGCATGGACACACAGTGGGAGCTTCTTCAGTATGTCAGTGATAAGGGAAGAAGATCTGTCCTCCTCCCCCGGGCCCTCGTGGCCCTCCCCCCAAGCAACTTCTGCCCTGCACAGCTGCCTCATCCTCTGCCATGCATCGTGTGTGTCTCTTCTTCCCACTGACACTGCCCTCCCAAACATCAGCAGTGCAGCCACCCTGCCATCCATGCAGGCAGACAGGAGTGAGGTCAGGGCAGCTTTGGAGCTGGCTGCTCACCACCTCCTGTTGTGGGTCTGCACAAGGTGGTGTTTGGGCTCCTGGGATGTGATTGGGCTGTGCTGGGCAAGTGTCCTCTGCAGCCAGTGCCCCAGGACCCCACCCCCAGCTTCCCTTGATGCCTTTCCAAGTGGAGGGGAAAGCCTTCTGGACTCTACTCTCAAGGGAGCTCATAAGATGGGCAGGGCTTTGTGCTCTGCCCGGTCCTTCCCTGTCACCTGTCCCCCAAACTCCAACACTGGTCTCTGGAGAGGAGAGCCCCTTCCCCTCCCCCCCAAGTGCACTCACTTTCTCATTTCCAGGCCTTCTCCTTGCCTGTCTCTGCCACGGAGGCTCCGTCCATATCTAGGGGAGACGTGGGCATGTCACGGCTGACTCTCTTTGAGAGTACCCCTGCTTAAGGTGACACCTGTTACAGCCTGCAGCCCCAACTCCAATGAAACCCAGAAGGGCAGGGACTTTGGCTGGCTTTGTTCACTGCGTGAAGCTGCCTAAGGAAGTGCCTGTACCTAGTAGACGCTTGATGTATATACTTGATGAAGAAGTGCCCTAAGTGGCACCTTCTCAGGCATAGGGTGGGCCTGGACCCCTCTGACAGGATACACTGGTCCCTTCTCTTAGCCACCAATGTCAGAGGCCCAAAAGGGACCTCAAACTCCCTTAGTAAACAGGAAACTCGGGGTCAGTAAGGGGGGGAGCCCGAGAGCCTCCTCACTGGGAGGAGGAAAATCCTGTTAAGGAACAACCCTGCCCTGCCAGCCTCCCTGCCCAGGGAGCCAGGCTCAGGGAAGCACTTTCCATGCATCCTCACTCTTAGTCCTTACAATCAACCCTGCAGGTGGGTACCCTGCCCCCCTCCTGCCCAAGGAGGAAACTGAGGCTGGTGGGTGAAATGACACTTCTGTGATACACGTAAGTTGGGGGCAGAGCAGTCAAGTCAGCAGGGACGGGGCGGGCACTCACCTTCTGAACAACAGGTGCAGGACCTGCTCGGTGGTGGTGAACACGCGGTATGTCCCCAGGAAGGTCTTGACAAAGAGAAGGTCCCCCTCCTGGAAAGCGGGCACCAGGTGCTCGGCCAGGTTCTCCCACGGGCCTGCCTTGACCATGCACACCATGCGGTGCTCCTCCGTCGAGCGGGCCCAGACATTCATCCTCTAGGGTGGGAAGAAGAGTCACATGTGCTGAGGGGCAGAGCTGGGGACCCCCGGGTGGGGCTGGGGCTCTGGGCAGTCCTGCTGTATCCAAGCCCTCAGCGCCTTGAGGTCACGTGCATGCCTCCAGCAGAGAAAGGTCCTCGGCCTCCTTTTGATTTGGAGGTGAGGAGGTAATTGAAAGGTGAGACTCCAGACCTGGCAAAGGACAAGGGCCTGGGTGTCCCTGGGGGGAGGAACCCCACTGCAGGGCCGAGGAGCTGAACTGACACCTCAGGGTCCGGCAGACCCACCTGGTCAGTAAACGACTTCCTCCACTGCTCATGGGGCCAAAGCTACAACATGATGCCATTTGCCACCCAGAACTAAGACCAGGAAACTAAAAGAAAATGCAAAGAGACAGTTCCATATGGGCTGCAGGGATGCTGCCACCCACAGAGACAGCCAGTGGTGATGGAACTGCTCCAGCCTTAGGCAGTTCCCGTGTTGCTCGCTGGTGAAAGGGCTGTCTGTGTGTCCTCTACCCACCCCGTCCATTCCAAAGAGCCTCTACTGGGGTGGGGGGAGGGAATATTGCTTAGGACCCATGGTTGGTGCACAGGGCACCAGTGCTGAAAGGGGAAAAGGAAAGGAATGTTCCAGGTCCAGCAGCACTGAAGGCCAAACCGCTGCTCTAAGCCTCCTCGCTTCTGGAATATTGGCAGCCAAGTCAGGCCTCAGCTCCTGACCTGAGAAGGGCAAGAGGATGGTCATG
This sequence comes from Dasypus novemcinctus, assembly GCF_030445035.2. Taxonomy (NCBI): domain Eukaryota; kingdom Metazoa; phylum Chordata; class Mammalia; order Cingulata; family Dasypodidae; genus Dasypus; species Dasypus novemcinctus. The sequence goes on along the minus strand of NC_080695.1, from coordinate 50,878,197 downwards.
GGAGATGGCAAGAACCCTCCTAAGGAGAGGAGCTGTGTGGCTTGGGGCAGGTGTGGGAGGACAGTCATAAAGACTGCTGCCCGGGGACATGGGGCCAAGGAGTGGAAACAGAAATACAGCAGTCAAATGCACACAGATTTGATGTGGGCCCACCCTGCAGCCCACCCTGAAGGGAAATCCCTGCTAAGGCCTCCTTTCTGAGGTTCTTAAACTTTTGAGGTGACCTCCCCCTGGTCCATGGAATGGCAGTGTGGTGGAAGGTTCCTTGGGAAGTGGGCTATTGGGCACAGCAGGGGAGAAAGCCCTGGGAGAGAAAGTGGGGAATGCCAGTTGGGAGATAGGCTCTGGGGACCCCCCCCACCCTGCTGTTTCATACCCCATTGATCCCTACTCCCACCTGGTACCAGCGCTGGCCCTGGCCAGGGCCTCGACGGACCTGCACCTTCTCTATGTAGATGGTGTAGATGAGCCCCTCCTCCAGCTGTTCCCCCACCGTCTGCATGGAGTTCTGCAAACACACTGCCCAGCAGGTGGGACAAGAGGGTCAGTGAGAGGCCTTCCCCAAACCACAGTGTTGCAGCACTTCTTTGGAGCCAAGATCCAGGTCAGGCCCAAATGGGGGTCACCCTTTCCCTGCAGCCCCATTGGAGAGGAGATGACAGTTCAGGGCTCAGGATTAACACTGGTCCACATGAGAGCCACCCCCAAGACACACCTTCCCACCCTTCCAGCCATGGCCTGGCAGGTGACAGGGAAGGACCTACTGGGTTCCCATCCCTGACAGCCTGCTGCTTCCCAGGGTGGCCCCTGCTTATGCCTCCCCCACACTGGGTGGTGGATGGACATGGGGCTGCCAAGGCAGGAGCTCAGTAGTGGCAGGTGCTCAGTTGGCTGTTCCTAGGTCACCCCATGTTACCTTTGGGGACCTCCTGGTCAGTGGCCTGGGGCTTTGTGGCTGAGGCCTGAGCCAATTTCGAAAGCCACCGGAAGAGGACTCATTCCTACTTTGGTTGAGGCCTGAGCCTCGGGGTCTGCGAACGCAGCAGGAGAACATCCTGCTCTGTCGAGCGTCTCCTGCCAAGTGAGCTGGGAAGGGGCTGCCTCTGGAATCTGGGGGCCTGGTTACCAGGGTTCCAAGTTCTGTTGGGTCTGTGACAAAGGCAGTGAGGTCACCTCCTTCAGTCCCCTTCCCAGTGCCCTCTCAGGACTAAAAACTCCACAAAACTCCCTCTGCATGTCTGTCTGTCTATCCCCCCCACCCAGATCATCTTGTTAACTGGTCAAAGTTCTGCCCAGACATCCCTCCCCACAGCTTCCTGGAAGGCCTGTGTTCAGCTCGGGCCCCGGCTAGGAGGAGACGCACCTGGGTGCAGACCTGGCTCCCTTTTCTTTTCAGTTTTGTGACACCACACTAGTTTCTGAGGCTTCCCAACTCTCCTGCCCAATACACTGGGAATCATTCTAGCATCTGCTTCCTGGGCACGTGGTCAAGTCAATGTGGGGCGAACACTGCAAACCCCATAGTCTTGTGTACCAGATTGAATTCACAGATATAGACATGGAATAAACAGGAAGGTAATGGAGGGAACATTGAATATAACTCAAATCAGCCCTGGGCAGGGCTGTGTGATCTTCATAAACTCACTCCCACTCCTGGATTGCTGTCTCAGTCTGTATCTTGATGTGGTTGAAATGAGATGAAAGTCAGATATTGCTGCTGGGCCAGAAATCCTTCCAGAGGCTTCCCACTCTATTGAGGGTCAGAGGCAAGTGCGTCCTCTCAACTTCTGTGCTGTTCTGCCTGTGCCCTCCTTCCCTGACATCTTTACTTCCAGGTACAAGCAGCCCCATGAACCCACCTTGGAGATAGTCCTAGCCTCGGGACATGCTTCTCAACAAAATGGCTAAATGTGGATGTCCCACTACGACTTACACAAAGTGCTTTTCTGTCTTCACCACTCTCCCTTGTGAGTGAAGTTTCCCTCTCTGGACACCATCCCAATGTGAATCTTGCTGATCAACACAGCAGAGCTGGGAAGCACCTGCTCCCCCAGGAAAGCCTCAGGTGAGGCTCTGCCATCAGCAGTGGTCTTCTTAGCCTCCTCTGGCCAAGGTCCCTATATTTATTAGTCAGCCAAAGGATTGTTGATGCAAAATACCAGAAATTGGTTGCTTTTTATAAAGGGTATTTATTTTGGGTAGGAGCTTACAGGTACGAGGCCATAAAGCATAAGTTACTTCCCTTACCAAAGTCTATTCTCTCGCGTTGGAGCAAGATTGCTGCTGATGTCTGTGAGGGTTTGGGCTTCCTGGGTTCCTCCCCTCCAGCATCTTACTCCTCTTTCCTCTGTGAGCTTACTTCCTGGGGCTCCAGCTTAAGGCTTCAAAATCAAACTCCACCAGTGAAACTCAAACATCAAAACCCCTCAACTCTGACCTTTGCCATGCCTTTTATCTGTGAGTCCCTATCCACCAAGTGGTGCTGACTCAAAGGCCTAATGATGTGGATGAATCACAATCAAAGCCCCAATCATAACTCAATCATACCCAGCGACAGACCAGATTAAAAACATAATCCAGTATCTATTTTTATAATTCATGACCATATCAAACTGCTACCGTCCCTCTGCCACTGCTTCTTCCCCTGCTGTGCATTCTCCCAGGCACCCTCTTACCACACATTTACAGAGCTGGCTCCTCTCATCTTTCTACTCACAGTGAAAGTGTCACTTCAATATGTCCTTTGGGCCACGCCCCCCACTTGATGGTGCCAAAGCCCTCCTCCCACCACCCTGTGTAGCTTCCTCTATGCCACTTGCTCTTTCCTTGAACCTGTGTTTGCCCTCATGCTTTGGTCCACCTCCCCTTCCAGATGCAGAGATCCTGTTGGGCAGGGGCCACAGGGATTCTTTTCACTCCACATCCAGGACTGAACCCAAAGCTTGGTGCAGGGTGAGTGCTCCTGTCACAGTCACTGTATGAATAACTGAGATGTTCTCAGAGGCCCTTTAGCAGCCTCAGCCTAGCTCAGATTGTGGAGATGGCTGCAAATGATGGGAGGTGCATGTTGTGTCTGAAATAGGTGGATAGCCAGAAAGGCCTCTGGATGATGCTTCCCAGTTGCCAGAGGCTGCAGCAGGTGCAGTGGGCACAGCTGGAGCTGTGGCTGCCTGCCCCCTGCTGGCCAGCATCAGCGCTGCAGCTCCTAAGAGGCTACCCAGAGGAGTAAGCACAGAGTTTATTTAAATATCCTCAAGGCAGCAGCTCTCCTAGGCCCTTGGAAGAGGAGTGGGAAATTGAAGGAGGGCCAGGGTGAATGGACAGCTCCCTGGTCTGTGGATCCCTAGTGGGTCACCCACTGTAAACACCCCAATAGACAGAGGAGGAGACTGAGGCCTCCCTCCTGGAGCCACTTCCTCTCTAGGGAGGGGTTCATCCCGGTTCCAGAAGCTCAGAGCCCCTCTGAACCAGGCATGCCAGTTCAAGGCTGTCCTGGGGATGGCACCAGTCATGCAGGCCCCTGGATCCTTGGGGATCCTCTTGCCCATCAGCTTGGCATCTCTCCCCATCCCCATGTATGAGTCCATGGGCATTGTGAGAAGAGTGGGAGCACTGCCCAGCAGCAGAGCTGCTTCCAGTTTTCCTCAGTTACCCCTGCTCACACCCCTGGGGTCCTCTCCTCCTCCAACCCCAGCCCCATGGTCCACGGCCATGATGACATGTTTGCACTGGGCCATGCAGGGATGTCAAAAGGAAAACTGCCTCATAAGGGAAATTACTGAGCAGTGGACCCAGTCTTCAAGGGGCCCTCATTCTGAAAGCAAACCAGGAGGAAGGGTGTAACCCTTCCTAGAAGCAAGTCACCCTAAATTACCCTTGGTGGTCTGCGTACCTCAGAGCACCTAGACCATTTCTGCATGCCTCTTGGCCTCAGTTTCCACATGGCACCTGTCTGGTTGCAAGTGGAAGTGCATAAGCGTGTGTTCATGCAGGACATGGAGAGAGGTGCCCTCAAGGGACAGACCTGGAGGTGGGCACAGCCTTGTGAGTCTCAGCAGGAAAGAAAGCAGGTGAGCCTTGCAAGTGCTTCTCCTATTTCCTCCCAAGTGTCCTCACGGAGAGGACCCAGGGCACCTGAACTCCACCCAGTGTCTCACAAATGCCAGCGGGATGTGAGAGGGGCAGGAGGAGCTAAGGGTGAAGGAGGGCAGACCAGCAGCGCTGAGAGTTGGGAGCACTCACGCAGATAAGGAGCCCTCCCAGCCCTCCCTGCCTTTTTCCCCCATTGGTGGGTGAGCAGGCAACCCCGGCATCAAGTCCTCCAGCTCTAGGAGAGAAAGCCCAGCCTCTGATATGGGCTCATGTGCACTGCTCTCACCCGTTCCTGTTCCTGAGCAGGGCCTTGTCCCTGGCATGCTCAGTGGGGTGCTCCCCACTGAAACTCTTGAGGAGCCTTCAGCTCCCCTTCTTTAACCCCAATACGACACATGCTCCTGAGATGGAGTCACTGGTTTCCTTTTGCGTTCAGGAAACCTGAGGTTCAGGGTTATTGACACAGGCTGTGACCTTCTCCTGCTGTGGGTTTTAACCCCAGTCACCGTGACTGCACAATCCATGCTCTACAGAAGAGCCCGAGGATGTGGGTGGGTTGGAAGAACAGCCTTGCAGGCAGGGGGTCAGATGCTGGCATGGCCTTGGCCAGGTGAAGGCTGAAGGAGGCTCCCGTGAAGCTGGAATGCAGAGTGGGGGAGCACACCAGGGAGGGTTCCTTGACCACAGCACCCAGAATAGCAAGAGCTGGGGAGCTGAGGGGGCACAAGAACTCCCCCCACCCATGCCTGGGCCACTGAGCACCTGCCACAGAAGGGAGGCCTGCCTCAGTGTCTGCTTTGAACACTGAGGGTCCTACAGTGATCTCCCTGGTTTGACCATGCTGGCTGCAAGTCTCAGTGCAAAGAGTCAAGCAGCTGCTCAGGAAGATCAGTCCCAGAGAGGGCTTCTGGCCTTTATGTTATTTAATCCTCCTCAGGAGCTCACCAGCATGCAGCTACCAGCCTGGTGATACACAGCTCAGAGGTGGTTCTGGGAATGCCTTCTAAATCTGTTTTCTTTCCACTGCCTCAGTCATGCAGTCACTCAACAAGCCTTTGTGAAGTGCCTTCTGGGTGTCCAGCACCATGGCACAGGGTGTCAGGCCCTGTCGCTGCTCTGTTTTTGCTGACAACTGGGGAAGGATAGAGTTGGGCATAACAATATGGTAAATGCTAACACAGAGACAAGAGGAAGGTGTGACTGGAACAAGGAAAGTCACCCAATCCAGAGGGGACACATCAAGGCAGGCTTCCTGGAGGAGTTGGCAGCTCAGTGACACCCTGGGCATTGTGCAGGTGGTGGGACGGGCATGGGGCAAAGAGCAGCCTGACTGGTGGGCAGTGTGAGCACAGGTGTGCTGGGCCAGGCCCTTTAGGCCACATGTTCTAGTTTGCCAAAGGCCTTCCGATTCCAAGAAGCAGAAATGGGTTAGCATTTCTTATGGGACTTATTTGGGGTAAAAGCTCACAACACCACAAATGGTCCAACTCAGGGCACCTGAACAGGTGCTTTCTCACCAAAATCAGCTGCCACGAGGGGGAGCAAGATGTCTCTGCTGACTTCTCTGCCTTTCTGCAGCTGCAGGCAAACCTGGCACAGGGCTTGTCTCTCAGTGGGTCTCCTCCTCAGTCTCGGCATTGCTGGATCAAATATGGCGGCATAATTTTCCTGTGTCTTTCTATGTATCTCTTTCTGTGTTTCCATTTATATCAGACCCAGCAAGGGGCAGAGGTTCAACCTGAGTCAGGCCTCACTGACATAGTCCAAACCAAAGGCCTGAAGCAATCTTGTCAAGTAATCTAATCAGAGGACTGTCAAATGCTTTTAAGGCAATCAAAAGTCACCACACCCATGGGAATACACTAGTTTAAAAATACAATCATTCTCCTTTTGGGATTCATAAAATAATTTCAAACCACCATACCATGACTGAAGTTGGACTGTAAGGTGAGGAAAGGGAGGCCTTGACCATTAAGGATGGACCTGAAGATTAAGATGCAGTGGCCCATGGCACATGGGGCTGTGAACATCTGTACCTGTCATTCATTAAGGTGGTACTTCTCAAATGTTAAAGCTTCAGTGCCTATAAAACGTTGATCTCTTCTGACACTGGTCTTTACACAACCTTCAGACATGTTCTTGGGGCAGGCCTGAGGTGTCCCAGTTGGGATTCTGCCTCAACAGCACTTGTTGGCTTAAATTACAGAAATTTATTGGCTCAAAGTTTTGGAGACTAGAAGTCCAAAACCAAGGCACTGGCTGTGCTTGTTTTCTCTGAGAGTCTATAATATTCTGCTGTGGTTTGTACATGCATTTCTATCTCTATCACATGACAATCTCTCTCTCTCTCTCTCTCTCTCTCTCTCTCTCTCTCTCTCTCTCTCTCCCTTTCACCCTCCCTCTTTCTCCTTATCTTCCCCCCCCCCCCATCTCTCTGGCTTCTCCTGGTTTTTGGCTTGTGGCTCTATGTCCAAGTTCCTTTGTTTGTAAGGTCTTCAAGATCCTACTCACAAATGATTCCACACCTTATATAATATTAGGACCTTCAAATGTCCTATTAGTAAATGGGATCACACCATAGGAATGCTGATTTCTTTTGGAGTCTGAGATTCATTGCCCAACAGATGCTTGCACCAGGAAAATGCAGTTATACAAAATGGCTTGTAATATCATCAGGTGACCATGAAACCTGCCCAAGGCTTTTTGGGTAAATGGATTTCTAACCTATTTTGATTTTTGTCCCTATATTAAAACCACAGATTCCCAGGTTCCACCTCATATTTCTCAAAGCAGCTTCTTGAGGGCTTGATCCCTGACACCTGTCATTTTACACAGGTTCTCCAGGTGACCTGTGGACATGGTTTAGGGCACCAGGGGACCAATCAGAAAGCCTTCCCTGAGGACATGCTAGGCCTTGTGTCCTTCTGGCTCCAGCTCTCTTCTCTAGCCCAGCCAAGGTGGATGGTGGGCAAGGGCAGCTGATGTATGATTATTGGGATGATGAGTAGGGGAGCATGAAGAGGAGGGAGAGACTCTCAATCCCTTGGACAGGACTGAGAAAGGGATGTATATGGAGATTCTAGATTATGTGTGACAGCTCCCTGGGCTCAAGGCTGGGGTCTCCCTGACCATGTGAGTCTCGTTCCCAGATCTAATGAAGAACTCAGGGCAAACCATGCCACATACCCCTACTTTCAGCACAGTAGCTGCAGTGGCCCTGGGAAGACCTTCTCTGAATAGCTGGGATCTCAGCCATGGGTGCAGCTGAGGCTGGCCCTGGCTATGATGTGATGCTTGATGCTGCCTTCCAGCCCTGGGTGGATGGGGCATTCCTTGAAGGAGGGATGCCCTGCATTAGGGCATCCACAAACAAGCCAATGTTCAGCAGGCAGAGCCACTTACTACCATCACTCTCTGGCTGAGACCAAGCAACGTTTGGGGTAGCTTTGGTAAAGACCAATGTTCAGCAGGAACTATCCTAATTTAGTCAATTCTCCCAAATTGTCTTGAGGTCTCAGTGGGTGTGCTGGTGCCAGAGGAGAGTTTTCTATTGCCTTTGGGCACAGGGCTCTTGTAATCCTTTCATTTCAGTATCCATTCATTAATGCAGTGCACATAATTGGAATTATTTTGACAAATATGAGTGATATTGCATATATCAGACTGTTTTTACAAAATATCAACACAAATAAGCTAGAGAGATGGACAAAGTAGCAGCTATGTATGGCAGGGGAAGAACTGACAGATTGAGAAGTGATGAGCTTTTGTTTGTCTGACTGATTTTTATTATTATTTTTTTTAATTGGAATATGAAAATACTCTAATAATGACTGAAGAGATGAATGCACAACTATGTGACCATACCAAATATTACTGATTGTATACTTTGTGCGGATTTATGCTTTTCAAAGTGCATCAATAAAATTTATTTGTTAAAAATAACATAATCTTTCCTTTTTCTGGAATTCAGAAAATTCTCTCAAACTTCCATAAATAATAATAACCACTTTGAGGGATTCTGTTCTCAAACAACTCCCATAGATGCCAGAATGTTCATCAGCTCAATGGCAGCTACAAGCTGAGGGGCTGCATACCCGCAATGCCTGTAGAGACTTACACTCTTGAAGGGACTGGGTCCCTTCTGCCCAGGCAGCGTGGCCAGTGGGGTTTATTCTTTGCAACCTCCATAGCTGTTTGCAGAGGTTTTGCAGAGGTGGGCTAGGTCTTGGAGAGCAACTAGGCAAGTAGGTTTCACAACACAAAACATAGGCTACAATGGGAATGGGGGCCCTGGCGTTGGGCAATGTTGTGGTCCTAGCCCCAGGGTCAAGGGGAAGGCTGAGTGGGTGCACGGCAGTGTCCTGCTCCTAGTTAGCCTTGTGGGATCGCAGAGTCAATCAAATCTGTTTGAGATCAAGTCTAATTCTCACTCCACTGCCTAGCAAATTCACCTGTGACTTGAAGTGTTCAGGGTGAAACTAAACCATGTTGATTCTAAGTAAAGGAATCGCAGGAAGGAAGAAGTTAGTGCTAGGGCATTGTTTCAGCAGGGGCTTGAGGGAAAGTGCATAGTCTGAGGCATGGGCCACGGGTGTGCTGCAGAGTGAGATGCGCACCTGTGGCCCCAGGTCAGGCTTTTTAAAGCATTTCCTCCTCCCCCTTCTTAATGTTGGGGGTGCCCCAGGTTTCCTGTTCTGATTGGTTGCCCCCACAGTCAGTTCCCAGGGGGCCAATGGTGAGTACTTTTGAGGGTATCCAGTTCTCTCCCATGACCCCAAATGTGATTCTCACTCCAAATGGGGTTCTCATGGCCAGGGTCTGAGGTATCCCTCAGGAGGTTTCTGGGTGGGGTCTCATGGCCATGTGGTCAGCAGGGCCTCAGCTGCCTCCCCCTTTCTCCATACTAACCTGAATCAAAAGGACCATGTCCTGTATGATTCCACTTATATAAAATGTAAATATAAATCAATTTATAAAGAGGAAATTACATTAGTGGTTATGTAGGGCTGGGGAAAGAGAGAGGGATCAAGAGGTGACTACTATGGGTTGTGGAGTTTTTCTTTTTGGAGTAATGAAATTGTTCTAAATTTTTTGTGGTGATGAATGCAAAACATTGTAATTATAATGAAAGCCATTGATTATACAGTTTGGATAATAATATGGTATATGAATATATCTCAAATATGCTTTTTATAAAACTGTAACTGAGAGTTAAGAATTAAGAAATAATTGTGAAACAAAGTTTATATTTATATTATATAAAATAGCAAAAGGTCAATATCTGAAATTGCTGAAACTGGCCAGATTTAGCCTAATCCTGCTATTACTGTAATGTGTTTAAAACCTGGTAGTCAGTATGCATGTGTTTTAAAACCTGGTAGTCAGTATGCTTTTAAATTATTAATTTTCATAACTTAAACAAAGAAAAGAAGTTTTTAGCTTCCTGTAAGGGAAAAAGAACATTCCTTGCATAAACTATTATGGTTTCAATTTTATTTAACTTGAGTGTAATCTCCCATAGTTAATTTATAAACTAAATTAACATTATATGTACAAAATCTTTACAGTAATGAAAATTGTAAGTTCACATTGGTGAAATTAGGCTAAAGGAAAAAGATTGTAGATATGCTCTCTTAAATAAAGAGTGAATTTCTTTCATTGGTAATTGTAATTTAGTAAATTTATTTAAACATGAGGTGGCTAGTCAATGTGGTTATAGTCAATTATAAAGAGTTTGTAAAACATCTTCCAAACTGAAAATGTTTAAATAGTTCTAGTTGTAGAAGTCATTGTTAACTAAAAAAACTCAGATTGGTATTGGTAGCAGAAATAACTTGATGATAATAAACCTGTCTGAAGGCCACTGCAAAGTACACATTTAAGGAAATGGTAATAAAAAATTGTCTTGATTCTATTGGAAATATTCTGTTTTCATTCTAACAATGAAAAATAATATTTTTCCTCTATTACTAAAGTAAAATACCTACTGTTATCTTCATAGTAAAATTGTGTAAGTAAACAGTCATTTGATATATGTGTTGCATTAAGTTGTTTAAAATATATATAAAAACAAGGAATAAATTTTAACATTGTCAAACTCTTGTGCATTCAAACCAGGCCTTGAATACATTACAGGTGGCCTCTCCATGTGAGTTATTGGCTAGGCTGGTCACTGACCCCTCAATTAAAATATGTGCTATATCAGTCTCTGGTTCTGCTCCTGAAGTCGATGGAAACTATATTGCAGTTTCAAGCTCCTGCAGCAGCCAATAATGACTCGGTACAGCCAAGTGTACAATGGATATCGCCTCCAGACTGGCACTGTTCCATGGTGCCAGAGAGCACTATGCACCATGCTAGTAGAATACTGGAAAATCTCTCTAAGATGAAGGATGCTGCAACTTGCTCACTGCGTTGAAGAACATGCTAAGTGGAGCCATGATACCAGGATACTGTAAGTGAAACTTAAACACAATTGGCATTATGGCCTGCTCTCATGGAGAGATAACATGTAAGGTATTACAAACCTGAAACTCAAAACTAATAATTGCAACTCTGAATCCTTATGCATTAAGTAATACATTAGTTAATATTAAGTGCTGTACTTTTATCCTGTACTAAATATATGCCTAATAATTGTAATGTTATCTTTTCTATTTTGGATCAAGTGCAGAAGTATATTAGACATGTTAAATTCCTGATAAAATCATTTTCTAAACAGTTAATAACATGTCTATAGAATAAGGTGGCAGTCTCAGCCAGTCTCAGTCAACTTCTATATTCTGCTGTACTCTTCTGTGTAGCAAAAGTGAGGCTTGCTTGCTGACGGTGAGTCACCTATTGAACAAGTCAAAATTGCTAGAAATTTTACAATGAAAACCAAGTGTAAAAATCTTTATTCTGTAGTTCTGATCACTCCCACAGGTGAAAACTAAGAGTATTTCCAAATTAGTGTTATAATCCTGAGTGAAGCCAGTTGCCCAAGGAGTGCCAGTTCACCAGGAGCATCTAACAGAGCAAATGAGTGTCAATCATTGAACAGCTTGGAATGTGTCTTCAGACAAAGCTAAGTGTCTGTTGCAATTTATCTCTAAAGATGGATAACTTAAAAAAGAATATATATGCTGTTCCCACCAGCTTTTAAGGAGTGCCATCTTTATAGGCACCTAACCTTGTCTACCTCTGTAATCCAATGTGTCCTCTTTTAAAAACGGGTATTCCAAATTTTTAAATAAGTTCATTTCTTTCAGAGTGAACATCTTATTAACCATATGAAAACTTCATCCAACTTTGTACAGAATGCCAGATCCATCTTCCTCCAGTTAGAATAAATTAAGAGTTTTATACCTTATTAGGCAATGACTACAGCCCATGGCCAGCAGGAAGCAGTTACAGAAAAGAGATCCATCTCCCTTCAGCACCCCTTTTAAATTAAAGGTGTAAACTCTTCAAGGGTAAAATAAAATTAATAGATGGATCTGGAACCTGACTGGAAATCCATGTGAGCGCTGGTGGCTGCAGGATGACTGCAGGAGGCTCCTGCCCCAGGATTCTGCTGTCCAGAATGAAATCTTCTAAACTCTTAAAAACAGTCCTGGATGCTACACTAAAGATTGATAAATAATCAATCAAAACAACAAACAGCCATCCACCTCATAGCTCCAACAATAATTATGCCAAAGCTTAGCAAGTTAAACTTTGGCAAAAGGGGGGGAATGATGTGGGCTATGGGTGGAAGGCTCTTTGTCTCTTCAGAGATAACTTAAGCTGTTTGACTTGTGGGTGTGGAATGGTAAGAGGCTGCAGTCCTGCCCTTAGGGACTATGGCAACAGGCTCCAGTCCCAGGAAACAGTTTAACAATGCAAGGGCTATAAACTTTTAAGTATTTAGGGGAAATGCAAAAACCAAATATGCTAAAAGCTTATCTAGAATATCTGGAGTCCATGCTAAAAGCTTACCTAAGATGTGGAAGATACATATGCTAATTGAAGCCTATTGAGAACTGAAACAAAGGGACCATTTGGCCTTTCCTCTCTGTATAAAAGACGTTTGAAAATCTTGTTCAGGGCTCGGGATTCAAACAGAAAGCTCCCGAGTCTGGCTGGCCGTCAATAAACCATTTTTCCTTCTCAAAATCATTCCAGAGTCCTGGCCTCTCTATACTCAAATAATTGAACTTCTCTCAAATTCTACAACATTACGATGGTCATTCTAAACAGATCCCACTCTTATGGCTGGTTCTCTAGACTTAGCCTCTCCCCTGTATATATTTACTATTGTGATGATAATTCAAGAATGAATTTACCATTGTTTATGGTTATTTCAGAGCTAGGCTCACTTTGTGTATACTTGCCATTGTGTTAGTAACCCTCCACCCTCCTGTTTAATAGCCACACGGAAAACCTTGTGCCTGACCTCTATTCTGTAATTTCCTCTCCCAGAACTTTAATCTCTGATAATGGTTGTAACTTTGTAACTCTCACTGGTTTGGTACCCACCCCATCATGTTCAGCCCCTTAATGTTTATTAACAAAAGAACCTTTGTCAAGCTCTGCCTCAACTACTCATTAGCACCCCAATTATAAAATACTGCAATTTCTGCAGATGGATGAGGCCTAATAAACCCTCCTTTCCTTCCTAACCTACTTTTGTGTGTCTTTCTCTTCTTCCACACCAAGCAAATGAACCCAACCAAGGACCACCCCAGCCCCTCTCAACATTTCTCTAAAATGTTCTTAGCCCTTACCCTCTACCTTGCGTCAGCTTCATCCTCACTTGGATTTCTGTTACGTTGCAGGGCAGCTTCTAGGAACAACCAGGGCTATAGGCTCCCAGGAGAGAAACTGCTCTTTTCCCCAAGCCATAGAACACTCTCCTTGGTCCAAATTAGGTCACATTCTTACCCTTAAAACAATCACTGTGGCATGGGAATGTCATTGACAATTGTCTTAGCTGTGGGTAGTGATAACAATGTTACCAGATTTTGTCTAGTTTCTTGACTATGCTACAGAAATGAATTTCAGGAACACATTGGGTGAGTTAGGACATTAATTTATTCAGGTATGAAAAATGGGAGAAAATAACAGGTCAGAGGTCCAAGTAGAGAGGAAGGGGCTGAAAAGTGATAAAGAGGGCTGATTTACAGACTACAATTCCCCATTATAGGTTATAAATGCCCAAGTTTTAATTGTGTGGCCACATGCCAGAGGAAAAATGGTGAGAATAGTGTGCAGAGGGCAGGACAGGGGCCCACAGACAAGAGAGCACATGAGGGAGAGCTTGGGCCTGGGGCCTGCCTTTTGAATTGTTCCTTATTCCACCCCTTTGCTAATGGCAGGGGAGGAGTTCCAGCTGTTCTCTGTTTTGATTGCTTATTTCTCCCATCAATCTCCCAGGAGGGCCCAAAGATAAAGTCCTTGGGGAATATCCAGGGCTTCTCCTGGCTTCTGGAGGAAGTCATCTTCTCAGTGGCAGAATCTTAGGGAGGTTCTTCTGTAGCCATTTTGGAGGTTTCTGAAGTCCACATAGACTCTGCCAGGTTCCAGATCCATCTATTGATTCCCTACCTTACTAGCCGGCTTCAACAAGACATTCCTTGTTACAGCAAAGCCAGGAGTTCTGAACCATAGAAACTCACAACTGGCACCCCAGAAAGGTGGATGAACAGTTTTATTATGCATGGGCCCAGAGGAGAGTCAATCTTCAAATTCTGAGCCCCATTTTTCAGTTTTCCTAGGTTTATATAGGATTTCAGGTGGGATCAGCATAATTTTTATTCATTGGCTGATGGGTTGCTAGGTAAAATTTTATAAATATGTGGGTTTATAGAGGCAGAATGCAGCTGCAAGGTTGCAGGCTGATTTACAGAATTAGGGCATGAATTCAGACATTTGATACTCTCCTGCAAGGTTATACCCCCACAGGCCCATCCACAGAAGTGGGAGCAGGAGTGACTTGTTAGATATTTTGCAAGGTTATGCTTTTTGTTCCTCAACAATCACCCCTCTGATGCCCCTAATCACTTTTTATAAGGCATCACTTATGGTACATGGAAAAACAACTTCAGGTAGTAAAACATGCTATAAGACTCAAGTACACTCTTAAGATTAGTGTCCTTTCAGCTACACTTCAGTCTCTGAGAGCTGTAGCTGCCAGTCCAGTTCCAAACAACAAGCTGAGCAGTCCTAAGAGGACTAGGAACCAAAAGAATAGGAGCCCCATCTAGTCAGGTGATGGCGATTCTTGGTGGCTCCAGGCAATTCTGATTTTCAAGGGACAGTCAGGTACATGGTGAGTTGTCCCATTGTTTTGTTTCTTCTTGGAGTGTGGCTTTCTAACTCTAGCATGATGACCCCAAGGACCAATACTTGAAACTCTGAGAGCAGAGGGGGTTACAAGGATAACAGCATGTGGGCTCGTCCAGGTAGGTTGGAAGGGCTCTTTTTCAGGTTTTGTGACATATACTATTAAATAATTATAACCATGATGAACAATATTGTACCTCTGTCTAACACTATGCTGACACACGGGTAGATTTCTGGGAATTTTGTATACTCTTTAAGTATTCATAGGAGCCCCCTACTTATACAAACTTAATTAACAGAGGGCCAAACAATCTTTATAATTTTATAACACTTTTGAACACTTTCAATTCAATTTATAATATATTAAAGAAAAAAAAAACAAATCTTTTGCAATAGTTTGAAATAAAAAGATATTTTTCAGGATCTCATTTTGAGAAATCAGGTTTGAACATTATGTTCCTTAGAAAGAGAAGAGACTTTTTTCTTCTCAGAAAACCAAGGAAATGATAAGGATAAAATACAAGAAGCTATTTTGATAAAACCGACACTTTTTGTATACTGATTATTCAGGAGAAAAACTCCATTAACTTTTACTAAAACAGACTAATGACTTGAGAAACTTTGTCACACTAACAGAGAAAGAACAAAATTTTAACTTTGCATTAGTAACTATTTGATACTAAAGCTTTTAAAATTTTTTAGATAGGCCCATTAAATCTTACTTAACTTTAAACATAAAAATTCCTTTTTTACAAACCTTCTGCACTTTCTGAATTCATTCAGGTTTTGTTCCACATTTTACTCTTTCTTAATAACGAATCATTTTATCTTAGGACAAAATTACTTTTGTTTCCCTAATAATACAAACACATTCTGTATACCCTACATACATGAATTATCAAAATGATTTTGGAAACTGTCTCAAAACAAAACTCTTACAACATACAATTACCATCAACACTAACTAAACTTGTCAAAATAATGATTCAGTGAGGTTATATGCAAATAAAACTTTTTATTTTAAATACCTATTGTCATGTAATACTAGAAACAGTCTTTTAGAAACAAGTTGGCAGGGGAAGCGGGCTGCCAAAAAGCTTCCTTGTTATAAAATTAAATTTTGTTATTATTATTAATTCTGTTTTGTTTTTTTTTTTTTAACTCAATTTAGGTTTCCTAATGGGATGGGATCCCAAGATGGGACAGTTTTGTGTATTTGGACAAGGGTTTTTTCAACTGCTGGAGGATAGAATCCTGGTCAGTTTTTCCTAGGAGCCTGAGATTTTTCTTGAAGGTTTGAATAATTGGGGGGTGGTTATTTAAACAGAACTTCAAAAGTTCAAAAGCCTGAGGGTCCAGAGTTGTAGTCTGACTTTAAGGATGGTTAATGGGAGTAGATTTACTCATGGGCGGCCAGTTTTTTTATTTATTTATCTTTTATTTTTACAGACCTTGGGTAGGGTGGTTTTGAGGGTTTGACTTAGGAATTTTACTTTCCCTGAGCTGTGGGGCCTATATGCTGTGTGGAGTTTTTATTTAATTCCTAACATTTTGCCAGCTCTTGAACTACAGCTGACAGGAGAGCTGGGCCATTGTTGCTGCTTGTGGATAAAGGTATCCTGTGCTGGAAAACTATTTCTCAGAGCAAAGCTTTAGCTACATTTTTTTTTCAGTATGGTGGTAAAAGTCTTGACCCAGCCAGAGGAGGTGCACATTATTACTAAGAAGCACCTATACTTTTGACCTGGTTTTACTTCTGCAAAGTCCGTTGTTAAGTTTTGAAAAGAGGCAGTTGGCATGTGTTGGATGCTGGCCAGGGCTGGGGAACCTGGGAGGGGTTGCTCTCAGCACAGGTTTGGCACCAGCTGCCAACAGTGGTGCAGAGCGAGGTCATCCTGGCAATGTAGAAATATTTTCTGAGCAGGGCCTTTAAAGCAGTTTTTATATTTTAAGTGGGTGAGCTGGTGGTATTGTTGAACAAGGATGTAGGCGGCCCACTCTGGGATGAAGACCTGGCCATCTGGGAGTAGCCAGCCGCCCTCGGGGGTCTGGTGTTGTTGAGGAATAAAAAGCATAACCTTGCAAAACATCTAACAAGCCCCTCCTGCCCTCACTTCTGTGGATCCACCTGTGAGGGCACGGCCTTGCAGGAAAATATCAAATAACTCCTACCCCTGTTTCTGTAAATCAGCCTGTGAAAACATGGCCCAGGAGAAAGATATCAAAAGAGTGACTTCACCACCTGCTTCTGTAAATCAGCCCGGAAACTTGCAGCTGCATTCTGCCTCTATAACCCCTGCTTGCAAATTTCACCTAGCAACGCGTTAGCCAATGAACAGAACTTATGCTGATCCCACCTGAAATCCTATATAAACCTATGACCACTAAAAAACAGGGCTCAGAATTTGGAGATTAACTCTTCTCTGGGCCTGCACATAATACATCTGTTCATCCACCTTTCTGGAGTGCCAGTTGTGAGTTTCTATGGTCCAGAACTTCTGGCTTTGCTGTACAAGTGTCCCTGCCTTCCTTGCCCACTACTGCTTCCCCTGGGACATTGCAGCCTTTCAATGCATTGTTTTAAAAGGGACAGGTGGGGCAGCAGTGGTGGAGTTGCAGCTTGAGGGCTGCCTTGGTTGCTTGCCAAGCCACCCCATTGGCCAGTGCATTTTCCCCAGCAACAGAATCTGTTTTCCTCTGATGCTCCTGACAACACATGACAGCGACATTGCCTGGCCCCCAGACCACCTTCATCAATTGAAGGATTTTCCTTTTTTTTTCCTCCCCTGCAGTTAGAAGTCCCTTCTCCTTGTAAATTGCTCCATGGACATGTACAGCGGTGAAGGCATATTCAGAGTTAGTGCAAGTGTTCCCCGTTTGCCCAGTGGCCAGTTGTAGGGATTGAATCAGTGCCCAGGGTTCCCTTGCTGTGCAGACCACCCCCCAGGCAGGGGAGCCACCCTCACTGCTTACTTAGCTGTGGCGACTGTGCCTTAGTAAGCCTCTCCTCATTTCTGACAAAACCACTGCCCTTTGTGAGCAGGGTTTGATCTGGGCTAGGAAATGGCCTGTGCTGGAGGTTGGGGAGGCTGGTACACACCTTCTTGTCACTTATGCACAGTTGCACCCAGGAGTTCCTCTTTCCATCAGCAGGAAAGTGTCAGGATATAGGAAAAGTGGTGGGGGAGTTTTGTTTGTTTGTTTTAAGTTTTGTGGGACCTGAGTCCAAGTTAATTGAGTCCTTTAAATCTGGACACATAAACCCGGTGGCCCCAGGTGGTACTGGCAGCAGTGGGGAGTTTTGGGGTGAAGTGTTCCCTGCCCCTTTTTGGTGGCCTTTTTCAATTTCTTGGGTCTGGATTTTTAAGGCTGCAACTAACAAGGAGACCTCCTGACCTCCTGCTTCATTTGCTTTTTGTTTTCCCCTCAGCAGTTTTGTAATTTTTTTTTTTTTTTTTTTGGTGTCCAGTGCCGCCAGGATGACACAAGCTGTGTTGACCATTCTCTGGCTTTCTGGGGCTTCTGCGTCAAAGGGGGTGTAAGTCTTGAAGGCTTTGTAAAGTAGCTTATAAAAACTTTCTGGAGGTTCTTCAGGCTTTTGAGTGACAGAGGCCATCTTGGACATGTTTGTGGCTGCCTCACTCCTTCCCGTAACCCTCTGTGGAGGCTTCTTGATCCCACTGAAGGGCAGCCCCCCTGATCTGTGTGAAAATCCCAGGCCTGTTGGGCTTCCGGTGCCACCTCTCGGGCCCATTCCTGTGGCTCCAAGACACCTGCGGGGCCTGTTCTCCAACCACTTTCTAGCCCCCGTGGATCCTGTGTCTGCGTCTCCTCCATATTGACCAGAGTTGGGAAGAGTTGGTGGCAATCATCCCAAGTGGGGTGGTGGGTTTGGAAAATGAACTCCATGAGGTCGATAAGAGCCTGAGGCTTTTCTGAATATGAAGGGGTGTGGTGCTTCCAGTTTAAAAGAGCTGTAGTTGTGAAAGGCTGATAAAACAGGATTGGTCTCCCGGGTTGGACAGTCACATCTGCACTGATCTGGGCTAAGCTCTGTGTCACTTGCAGGGGCATCTGAAGGGCAGGCTGTGCAGATTGAAGTTTTCTTGCCAAAGGGGACTCAGGATCCCCCCTTCCGGGAGGCCTATGGGCCCAGGAAGACTGAAGGTGGAGGAGTCTCTAGGAGATCTGCCTGTGGAGGCTCTAGGGCAGGGAGATGCCCTGGAATGACTGAAACATATGGCAGGGTAAAGCGTCTTCCTCCTGAGGTCCTTATAGAATAATAGGCTTTTGAGGATGGGCCACCTGAGCTACTAAGACCCTGCTCTGACCCTTCCTTTCAACACAGAATTGAACCTAAGGGGGCAGGGTTTGGGCAATTTTTAACCAGGAATTGATGTAGGGAAACTGATCAGGGTGGCCAGGGGCTTCAGTGTCTGCCTGCCAAACTGCATGAACCTTGGTTACATCTAGGGCTCCTTCTGAGGGCCAGTCTATACCAAAAGTGGGTCACTCCAACTCACACAAGGTCCAGAGAGTTCCAGGGGACATAGGGACACCACAATCCCTGGGAAAACCTTTCTTGAATTTTTTTTTATCATATCCTCTAAGACTGTGTGTTTGGACTGTGATGATCCCATCCCTGAACTGGTGTCACAGGACAAACAAAGGAGGGGGACCCCTCATGAGGCCACTCAGATGCCTGCCTGTCCACATCTCTCATGAGACCTGTGACTCATCTTAGCTAGGGTGTCTCTGTAGAGTCCGGATTAGCTGTTATACCATATGACATGGCCGCAGAATGCAGGTTGGGGCCACTCACACTCCGTAGCGCATGCCATGGAGCCACAAACTGGATCAGTGAGGCAAGCCTCTGCAGTCCCCATTCATTCACTCAATCACTCAGAGGTTATGCAGTCCTACCCAAGGGACTGTCCTATCTGGAATTTCAAATCTCAAGATGTTGGAAGGTGATCAATCTCCACTTCCATCTAGAGATGGGCCAGACTGGGACTCAGAACCCAGGGGCTTTACATTTCTGATGATTCCTGATGTTCAATCTACCTCTCCACTGAGTCAGACCAGGGTGGAGGAGGCGGCCCACAGGGATCCTTTCCCTGAAGCAGGCCCCATTAAGAGGACAGTCGTTGCTGCCTTGTTCATGTGGAGATCTCTCCACAGGCCATGCCCACCAGCCCCAAACTGCAGGCTCAAACGGTCAACTCTGTTGGGTTTCCAGGTCAGGGAATGAAAAATTACAGCAAAGCCAGAAGTTCTGAACCATAGAAACTCTCAACCAGCATGCCAGAAAGGTGGATGGATAATTTTCTTATGTGTGGGCCCAGAGGAGAGTCAATCTCCAAATTCTGAGCCCAATTTTTCAGTTCTCATAGGTTTTTATAGGATTTCTGGTGGGATCAACACAACTTTTGTTGATTGGCTAATGCAATACTAGCTGAAATTTTGTAAGCAGTGGGGTTGCAGAGGCAGAATGTAGCTGCAATTTTGCAGGTTGATTTACAGAAGTGAGGGGTGAAGTCACTCGTTTGATATCTTTCTACTAGACCATGTTTCCACAGGCTGATCTACAGAAACAGGGGCAGAAGTTATGTATTTGATACTCTCCTGCAAGGTGATGCCCTCACAGGTTGATCCACAGAAGTGGGGGCAGGACTGACTTGTTAGATATTTTGCAAGGTTATGCTTTTTATTCCTCAACATCCTGAGCCAATAACTGCTGCAAGGGAGAAAGAGTTCTGCTGACTGCAGTAAGCTAGTAAGATTCCATCCCAGAGCCAAGAGTGTGGTTGATCCCATCCAAATTGTATGGTTGCCCCACAACAGAGGGGGTAGAATAGACACTAGATAGGCGTAATAGGTCAAGCCCCTTGGGAAGGAGATTCTGAGAGGGATATTTGCCCACAGGAAGTTCACTGGCATGTCCTCTAGGCAACACACCTATGGGGCAGTGAGAAAAATAAGGTTGGGCAGACAGAGAAATTCAATCATGATGCAGTTGCTTCAAGGGTCTATGTTGAAACCTGGGGTTCTTGAAGCTGGGATGGCCCTTCAGAATTATCCCAAATTTGGGCAAAGAGACCAGTCCTTTTTATCTCCACATTAAGCAATCATTGCATGAGGGTTGACCGCAGGGAGGGGACATAACCTTGGGTAAGGCAGGTCTTTTCAGCCATGGAGTTTCTCAGCTAAGATACAACAGCAGCAAACTTTCCCAGCAACTGGAGGAATGAGTGGTTCCATCCTGAAGGGGGAGTCAGGGGGCCCAGCCCAGCATGCACTGCTCTAGGAAGCTACTGGACCTAGGGTGGGTGTGGTTGTGGGGAGATTTTAAAAAACGTTGATAGATGTTTAACATGTTTTGGAGTGAGAGTATCAGAACTTGCAGAGGAATGTCAGGAGTTGGTGATGGAAAAAGAAGTTGAATTTTGGCTTCAGCAACTGGGTGGATGGTGGTACTGATTAAGCAGATGGAAAAGTGCTTGGCACACATTCAGTACTGAGTAACAATTTCTTACCTTCTTCCTAACCTTCTGCCACTTTATTCTGAAGATCATGAGCAGTTATTACAAAGTTTTAAGGAAATAACATACTGGTGGTGGACTTGGGCCCAGTGGTTAGGGCATCTGTCTACCACATAGGAGGTCCATGGTTCAAACCTTGGGCCTCCTTGGCCTGCATAGAGCTGGCCCATGTGCAGCACTGATACATGCAAGGAGTGCCCTGCCACGCAGGGATGTGCCCCACATAGGGGAGCCCCACATGCAAGGAGTGTGCCCTGTAAGGAGAGCTGACCAGCACAAAAGAAAGTGCAGCCTGTCCAGGAATGGTGCTGCACACACAGAGAGCTGACACAGAGAGACGACATGACAAAAAGATACAGAGATTCCCATGATGCTGATAACAGAGGTGGACAAAGAAGAAGACGCAGCAAATAGACACAGAGAACAGACAACTGGGGTGGAGGCGGGAAGGGGAGAGAATTAAATATATAAATAAATCTTTTAAAAAAGAGAGAGAAATAACATCCTGGCAGACTGCAGACCATGAATTGGAGGCAGAGAGAGACTAGAGACATGGCAAAGGGCAAGGAGACTGCTGCTGTAGTCCAAGTGAGAAATAATGAAGACAGTGATGGTTGGGGTGGAGAAGAGGGGATAACCAGTGTGTGGCTGTTAGTCTGGCTGATATGAATTAGGCTGAACCCTTGGTTTTGTCCTTTTGGTTTAGTATCAAGTCTTTACCCTCTGAAATACAAGAAAACCTGAGCAAGGTGATTTTAACAGACCATGTCTATTTCTGGAGAAATGGGTCGCAGCATATTACACATCATGATCTAGTCCCAGGCTAAACTGGTGCAAGTCCACCCAAGACAAAAGATTGGCCCTAAGTGGGGATAAAAGTTTTTCACTGTCTGTGTTAGGGATTCAGCTGTAAATAAGGCTTTGAAGGAGATTCAGAAAAATAAAACACTCTCTCTTCTCAAGAAGCTTTGATCACTGCTTGTCTTCTGAGTTTGATGGAGTGGCAACATTTATTAATGAATCAAACTCAGATCTCAGTTTTGGAACTGCTGCCACATTTTTGGGCTGTGCTTAGTAAATTGTGCCTTGCAAACTGTTTAGGAATATAAAGCTAGGAGAGAATTTATAATCAAATGTGAGTGAGACAGTGCCTGGGCCTAACTACTATTTGACTTTTTAAATAACAAGAGGTTGGAGGTATTATTATTATTATTATAAATGCCTCTCTTAGGAAAGACTCCCACATAAGGAATATATGTCGAGTTATCTCTTTGCTGTATTACATAAAAAATCATTCATTATTGCCCTGAGCTAGAACCTTTGAAGCCACAGATATACTTATGACCCAATAGAGGGAAAAGTGATGCATTTCCTAACAATACTTCCTCTTTCTAGATGTTTGGTTATCATAAATTCACCTGGTTATTATTTAAGAGGAGGTTATTATTTAAGAGGAGGCCTGAGGCCTCAAGCAGAAAATGGGACTCTCGCCTGCTCTGATCCCTCTTTCTCTTCTTTCTGCCCTTTCCAGCTGCCCAATTATCAATCCTTTATTTGTCATTCATGTACTGAGCACTTGCTATGTATGGTGCAATCTGTCAGGCCCTATGAAGACTGAAAATTGATTAACTCTAAATTTTACTGTCCAGTGGTTTACAGTGCAATGGTGGAAACAGAGGAAGCAAGGCTTAGGTAAGCTAGGCTACAGAAGAGTAGAAGAGGCCAGGATTAATTGTAACTGAGAGGAAATAGAAGGAAAATCAATTTAAAATCTTTAAAGAATGGGCAGTCTTTTGACAGTAGAAAGGTGGGGAAATGGCATTCCAATCTGTGAAAAACTGACCAATTTCTCTAATAAAATAGATATCTGAAGGCTATTTTAAACAATGGTCCCTAAATTTCTTGTGGCTCATTTATACATAGTCCTGAAATTCTTTGACTTTCTTCCCTTTGAAAGGTATGGTCTATATCCCCTCCCCTTGAATCTGGGCTCTATTATGGATATTTGGAGAGCATGGGGTGGGCTGCAGCAGAGATTGCCTTGATTCTAACCAATCCTACTTCTTGCCGGGCACAGAGGTAGACTATATTTCCCAGTTCGAACACCCAACATTGTGCAATTAGGATAGGGCCACATGACTGGTTTCTGGGCAAAGGAATATGGATGGAAGTGAGGTTTGGCACTTCCAAGCCTGGCCATAAACCAACCAAGGCTGTCCTTGTTCTCTAGCTGCTCTTCAGAATCTAAACTCAGTGGATGACTGGACGACTCCAAGGAAGGTCAAGAACTGTGCTGTCCAGTAGAGTAGCCATTAGCTACTTATGGCTATAGACCAATTGAAATGTGACCAGTTTTAATTGGGATGTGCTGTAAGTGTAGCATATTCACTTGATTCAAATAGAGTGGAAAAACAGAAGGTAAAATTTCTTTTTTTTTAAATTTTTTATTCATTTTTTAAAAAATACTACATTAAAAAAATATGAAGTCCCATTCAACCCCACCACCCTTACCCCCCACTCCCCCCACAGCAACACTCTCTCCCATCATCATGACACATCCATTGCACCTGGTAAGTACATCTCTGGGCATCGCTGCACCCCATAGTCAATGGTCCACATCATAGCCCACACTCTCCCACGTCCCATCCAGTGGGCCCTGGGGGGATCTACAATGTCCCATAGTTGTCCGTGAAGCACCACCCAGGACAACTCCAAGTCCAGAAAACGCCTCCACATCTCATCTCTTCCTCCCATTCCCTGCACCCAGCAGCCACCATGGCCACCCTTCCCACACCAATGCCACATTTATTAATCACTTTAGGTTTATTACATGTTGCAAGGATATTTTTGATATTTTGTGCGACGGTTTGCTCAGTCGGTAGAGGTGGGGTCTGGCTGCGGACGAGGGGTCGGTCCAGCTCAGGATGAGGGGTCGGTCCTGCTTGGGACGAGGGATCGGTCCCGCTTGGGACGAGGGGTTGGTCCGGCAGCAGACGAGGGGTCGGTCTCACAGGGGTTGCGCGGTTCGGCTGACGGGATCGCCCGGCGAAGCCGGCGATGAAGGGGTCGCCTGGAGAAGCAGGCGACAAACTGGGGACAAGGGAGGCCAGGCCCTTGTTGGGGGCTCTCAGGACTGGAGGGCGCACGGCAGAAGAACTACCGCGGAGACAAGGTAATCACGCAAGTCCACTTTATTGAGGGAGAGGCAACAGTTTTATAGGGGCTGGGGAAGGCTGATTGGTTGAAGCCACGCCCTGTTCTGATTGGTTGCCGGCGAAAGGTCAGTGGGCGGTACTGGATGGGGGAGGGGTGGTGATTAGGGATTGGCTGTCGCTGTTGCTGGGGGAAGGGGCAGGGTTTAGGGATTGGTGGCTGCTGTTGCTGGGGTGGAGGGCAGACTTGAGTTTCCCGCCCACGCCTGGCTGTTGCTGCTGTCGGGGGAGGGGAAAAGGGCAGACTGGAATTTTCCACCCACGCCTGGCTGTTGCTGCTGTCGGGGGAGGGAAAAGGGCAGACTGGAATTTTCCGCCCTGCGCCTGCACAGGGAGAAAGAAGAAGAAGGGTGCCGCCCCACAGGCATCGTGTGGCGCCATCCGGGAGGAGGGGCGGCCGCGGAAGCAAGGCTGCCGAGAAGGGGAGACCCGAGGGCACTCTGCGCCCATGCCGAGCTCCCTTCGGGGGTGGCGGTGAGTCTGACCAGCCACCCTATTATGGGGGCAGCGGCTTGGCCTGCCGCGGCTGCTCCCCCGCCAGGCCAGCAAACCACACTTCAGCCCGAGGGGTGACCGCAAAGATATATCTAGGGGATTTGAATCTCTGGACTGACAATATGATAGCCAGGCCCTGAGCCTCAACAGACTTCAGCTCCTACACTCTGATTTATTGGACTTACCCCACTCAGCTAACATGGAGTTGAACAATGTCAACCACAACACCGGGGAGCCTAGAGTGCAGGAGGATTGCATTCAGTATCCATGTGGAATCTAAGCCCCCTCTTGACATAGATGTGGAATGGACACAATCAAGCCAAGGTCCACAGGAAGGAGGAATACAGTAAGGATTAGAGTGGACTTAATGATATTCTATTCATGAACTATTGTGGTTAATAATCGAGAAAATGTGACATTGGTGTGGAAAAAGTGGCCATGGTGGCTGCTGGGTGTGGGGAATGGGAGGAAGAGATGAGATGTGGAGGCATTTTCGGGACTTGGAGTTGTCCTGGGTGGTGCTGCAGGGACAATTGCCAGACATTGTATGTCCTCCCATGGCCCACTGGATGGAACGTGGGAGAGTGTGGGCTATGGTGTGGACCACAGGCCATGGGGTGCAGCAATGCCCAGAGATGTACTCACCAGATGCAATGGATGTGTCATGATGATGGGGGAGAGTGTTACTGTGGGGGGAGTGGTGGGGTGGGGACGATGGGGGTGACTGGGGGCCTCATATTTTTTTAATGTAATATTTTTAAAAAAATGAATAAATAAAATAAAATTTTAAAAAATGCTTTTTGACCTGAATCAAAGAGGGAAATGGAAAGGACAAATGAGTTTATATGGCTGTGAGTCTCCAAATAGAGCTGGTAGGGTATCAGAGGAGTTCCCTTATGCACACCTGAGCAGGGTTCCAGAGACAGATAAAAGTAGATGCAACACATGTATTGGTTCTTCTGAGGGCTGCAGAGACCCATAGGTTCTGTGGTCATGGTAGATGGAGTTCAGTGCCATGTCAGTTCGCCCTTCTTTGGAGTTTGTGTTTCCGTGTGATGGAGCTGGACTCAGATGTGATCTTTATCCACAAGCCTCTCCTGTTACTTTTAATGGATCTGTAGTTGGTGCTCCTGTTTAGTGTATACACAGGGGACCTGAATCTCTGGACTGACCATGTGATAGCCAGGCCCTGGGCCTCAACAGACTTGCAGTTCCTACACTCTGGTTTATTGAACTTACCCCAGTCAGCTAACATGGAGGTGGAAGAAGGTCAACCACCACACCAGGGAGCCAAGATTACCTACAACTGAAAGCAGGAGAATTGCGTCCAGCATCCATGTGGAATCTAAGCCTCCTCTTGATATAGATGTGGAGTGGACACAACCATCCTAAGGTCCACAGGATGGAGGAATAGAGTATGGAATAGAGTGGACTTACTGATATTCTATTCATGAACTATTGTGAGTAGTAATCGAAGACTATTGTGAGTAGTAATCGAAGACTGATATTCTATTCATGAACTATTGTGAGTAGTAATCGAAGTAGTAATCGAAGTATTCTATTCATGAACTATTGTGAGTAGTAATCTCCACGCATTGGCGTGGAGAAAGTGGCCATGGTGGCTGCTGGGGGTAGGGAGTGGGAGGAAGAGATATGATGTGGGGGCATTTTTGGGGGTTGGAGTTGTCCTGGGTGGTGCTGCAGGGACAGTTACCGGACATTGTATGTCCTCCCATGGCCCACTGGGTGGACTGTGGGAGAGTGTGGGCTATGGTTTGAACCATTGACCATGAGGTGCAGCGGTGCTCAGAGATGTATTCACCAAATGCAATGAATGTCTCATTATGATGGAGGAGGTGGTTGTTATGGGGGGAGGAGTGGGGTGAGGGGGGTGGGGGTAGATGGGGACCTTATATATATATATTTTTAATTTTTTTATTTTTTATTGACTTTGTAATAATATTACATTAAAAATATATATGTGAGGTCCCATTCAACCCCACCCCCCCACCCTCCCTCTCCCCCCCCCCAACAACACTCGTTCCCATCATCATGACACATCCATTGGATTTGGTAAGTACATCTTTGGGCACCTCTGCACCTCATATACATTGGTTCACATCATGGCCCATACTCTCCTCTATTCCATCAAGTGGGCCCTGTGAGGATTTACAATGTCCGGTGATTACCTCTGAAGCACCATCCAGGGCAGCTCCATGTCCCGAAGACGCCTCCACCTCTCATCTCTTCCTGCCTTTCCCCATACCCTTTGTCCATTATGTCCACTTTTCCCAATCCAATGCCACCTCTTCTATGTGGACATTGGATTGGTTGTGTCCATTGCACCTCTATGTCAAGAGGAGGCTCAGATTCCACCTGGATGCTGGATGCAATCCTCCCATTTTCAGTTGTAATCACTCTAGGCTCCATGGTGTGGTGGTTGTCCTTCTTCAACTCCATCTTAGCTGTGTGGTAAGTCCAATAAATCAGATTGTAGGTGCTGGAGTCTGTTGAGGCTCAGGATCTGGCTATCACAATGTCAGTCCAGAGATTCAAATCCCCTAAATATATCTTAAACCCCAACATTAACTGCACCTCCAGCACATTAGCATGAAAGTCTTATGAAGGGAGATCCCATCTGAGTCCAGATTCATCACACATAAACACCATTTCCAAAGAGGGGCCATCTGCCCTGGTAGTTAACCCCATCGGCCATGACCATAACTCCCATGGGTCTCTTTAGCCCTCAAAGGAACCAATATCTGGGGGTTGTATCTGCTTTATCTGTCTCTCTGACTCTGCTCAGTTGTGCATGAGGGCAAACCTTCTGCCAGCCTCCAGACTCTTTTTTAGAAACTCGTAGCCATATAAACTCATTTCTCCTTTCCATTTCCCCCTTACTTTAGGTCAAACAGCATTTTAAAGTCATGGTATTTTATGTAGACATGGATATTCTGCTGATCCGCATTGAACCTTCCGTATAAGGTCATTTTCCAGTTGCATCATCAGTTGGTAGTTGATAGTGGTCCCTCGTTGCCAGGGAGGCTCATCCCCGGGTGTCATGTCCCACGCTGGGGGGAAGGCATTGCATTTACATGCTGAGTTTGGCTTCGAGACTGGCCACATTTGAGTAACATGAAGGCTGACAGAAGGAAATTCCCAGGCACAAAGTTGCTCTAGGCCTTGTTCTTATTTTGGGTTTATCAGCTCACAAGCATAGTCATTAGTATCAGGGACTCACTGTTGAACCCTCACTCCCTCCCGGTCCCCACCACTGTACCTGGGAGACTGTCGCTGCTCCCCTAGGGACCACGACAGAGCACCACTGGCCAGGAACCCAGTACCCCCCCTACTGTGGTTTTTAATTGTTGTCACTATGAGTATATCCAAACATTACCATGCACCCTGGACATATGTTCTGTACAGCTCCCTGTCAGTCATATATCACCTGTCATTGGTATCCCATACCAGTATCCCTCCATTGCCATTGTTGAAACACTCTGTGATCCAGAACTCCCCGAAATTTGAAGCCCAATATAATGTCATGGTCCCTTACTAGGGAATGGCATATAGCGATGAGTTTAAAGGATAGATAAAGAACTTGGATAAAGTTAGATAAAGAACTTAGATAAAGAATGTTGACTTGAAAAAATTCCACATCCTATTTCCCCCCCCCCCCCTAATTATTCAGCTTTTCTTCACAGGAGTCCTAGACCACAGCAATGTATATATATAATATACAGCACTCCCACACATCCACCAGAAAACCTTTTCCCTTCCACAGTGATACTCTTACGCCCTATTCATATCATATTTACTTAAAGTGATGTACAGAGTCTGAGACATTAGCTTTCTAACAAGGTGACATCTGTGCTTACATTATGGTGCATACTTTAGGATACACAGTTCTTTACATTTTTAGTTATCCTATGTTTTACATTATGGTTTACATTATCAGTCTGTCATCTCCTATATGTTATGGTGTAATATTACATGTTTTATATCCATCCTTGTGTACTCTCAAGAAACTCCTCTCTTACCCCCCATTTACTTTGGTTCCACACATTTAACGTCCATTTTCCCTTCCACCTTGGTGCCCTCAGTGATAGCCAACCTCCATTTCCTGAGGAGCCACTTCCAGAGATAGATGGAATAGTGTTCAGGGCCTAACTTGCTCAACTGCCCCAATGCCCTGGGAGCCACCCTTTCTCTCGAGGGATACAGTTCCCTCTATTGGATGGCATTAGTCCTCCCCAGGATGTGGGTCCACCCCCACTCTCACTACTTGGGTTTCTACCCCATGGTGTCACCCACTCTGGCAGAATGAGCATTTAGACATTCCCCAGGAGCCCGTCCTGCATCAGACCCTCCCCTCCGAGCATTCTAAACAGGTAACCCTCTTTATTATATTTTGATATGATTTTCTCGGCATTTTACTCTCCACCAACACCTGACCCTCTCCTGGTTTGTATGCTACCCCTCCCTCCCCCCACTTTTGGGCAACGTTACCCATCCGTCCCTCCCCAGCCACCCTCAAACCCGCAAAACCCCAAGCAAAGGCAACCCCTTGCCCCCCTTTTATCTCTTCTTTGTGTTCATACTTACCACCATCTCGTCTTAAATTCCACCCCTGCAGACATCAGCTCATATCCTTCCTCCACCCTCCGATTTCCTGCAAGCCTATCGTTCAGTCTCTTGCTATCTAGGGCAGCTTGTTTATTTCATATCATTGAGGTCATGTAGTATTTGTCCTTCAATGTCTGGGTTGCTTCACTCAACATAAGGTTCTCAAGATTCATCCATGTTATCACATGTGTTTGTAGTGTGTTTGTTCTTACAGCCGAGTAGTATTCCATTGTGTGTATATACCACATTTTATTGATCCACTCGTCTGTTGATGGGCATTTGGGTTGATTCCAACTTTTGGCAATAGTGAACAATGCTGCTATGAACATTGGTGTACATATATTGGTTTGTGTTCTTGTTTTCAGTTCTGCTGGGTATATTCCCAGCAGTGGTATTGCTGGGTCATATGGCAAATCTATGGCTAGTTTTTTGAGAAACCGCCATACTGTTCTCCAGAATGGTTGGATCCTTCTGCATTCCCACCAGCAGTGGATGAGTGTTCCCCTTCCTTCACATCCTCTCCAGCACTTGTATTCTTCTGTTTTTTTCATAGCTGCCAATCTTATGGGTGTAAGATGGTATCTCATTGTGGTTTTGATTTGCATTTCCCTGATAGCTAGAGATTTGGAACATTTTTTCATGTGCTTTCTTGCCATTTGTATTTCTTCTTCGGAGAAGTGTCTGTTTAAGTCTTTTTCCCATTTTTTAAATGGGTTGTTTATCTTTTTAATTTCAAGATGTAGGAGTTCTTTATATATGCAAGTTATAAGTTTCTTATCAGATATATGATTGCCAAATATTTTCTCCCACTGTGTGGGCTCCCTTTTTACTTTCTTGACAAACTCCTTTGAGGTGCAGAAGGCTTTAATTTTGAGGAAGTCCCATTTATCTATTAGTTCTTTTGCTGCTCATGCTTTTGGTGAGATATTCATAAATCCATTACCTATTACAAGGTCCTGTAGATGTTTCCCTACACTGCTTTCTAAGGTTTTTATGGTCTTGGCTCTTATATTTAGGTCTTTGATCCATCTTGAGTTGATCTTTGTATAAGGTGTGAGATGGTAATCCTCTTTCATTCTTCTACATATGGCTATCCAGTTCTCCAGACACCATTTGTTGAATAGGCCACTCTCTCCCAGTTGAGAGGGTTTGGTGGCTTTATCGAATATTATGTGGTTGTATATGTGAGGTTCTATATCAGAGCTTTCAATTCGATTCCATTGGTCTATATGTCTCTCCTTATGCCAATACCATGCTGTTTTCACCACCGTAGCTTTATAGTATGTTTTGAAGTCAGGTAGTGTGATTCCTCCAATTTCGTTTTTCTTTTTCAGTATGTCTTTGGCTATTCGGGGTCTCTTTCCTTTCCAAATAAATTTCATAGTTAGTTTTTCTAGTTCCTTAAAGAAGGCTGCATTGATTTTTATTGGGATTGCATTGAATGTGTAGATCAATTTTGGTAGGATAGACATCTTAATAATGTTCAGTCTTCCTATCCATGAACAAGGAATAGTCTTCCATTTATTTAGGTCTTCTTTGATTTCCTTGAACAATCTTGTATAGTTCTCAGTGTATAAGTTCTTTGCCTCTTTAGTTAAATTTATTCCTAAGTATTTGATTTTTTTATTTACTATTGTGAATGGTATTTGTTTCTTGATTTCCTCCTGATCTTGCTCATTATTGGTGTACAGAAATGCTACTGATTTTTGCGCATTGATCTTATAACCTGCGACTTTACTAAACTCATTTATGAGTTCTAGAATCTTCGTTGTAGATCTCTCAGGGTTTTCTATGTATAGGATCATGTCATCTGCAAATAATGAAATTTTGACTTCTTCCTTTCCAATTTGAATGCCTTTTATTTCTGGTTCTTGCCTCAGTGCTCGAGCAAGTACTTCTAAGACAATGTTAAATAGGAGCGGCGACAGTGGGCATCCTTGTCTTGTTCCTGAGTTTAGAGGGAAGGAGTCTAGGATTTCTCCATTGTAAACAATATTGGCTTTAGGTTTTTCATATATACTCTTTATCATGTTCAAAAAATTTCCTTGTATTCCAATCATTTGGAGTGTTTTTATCAAGAAAGGGTGCTGTATTTTGTCAAATGCTTTTTCTGCATCAATAGATATAATCATGTGATTTTTTTCCTTCAATCTGTTTATATGGTGTATTACATTGATTGATTTTCTTATGTTGAACCATCCTTGCATACCTGGGATGAATCCCACTTGGTCGTGGTGTATAATTCGTTTAATGTGTTGTTGAATACGATTAGCAAGTATTTTGTTAAGTATTTTTGCGTCTAGGTTCATTAGAGAAATTGGTCTGTAATTTTCCTTTCTTGTGATGTCTTTGTTTGGCTTTGGTACTAGGGTAATGTTGGCATCATAGAAGGAGTTGGGTAATGTTCTTTCTGTTTCGATGGTTTGGAATAGTTTCAGCAGGATTGGTGTCAGTTCTTTCCGGAATGTTTTGTAGAATTCACCTGTGAAGCCATCTGGCCCTGGGCTCTTCTTAGTTGGGAGATTTTT
The DNA here is from genome assembly GCF_030445035.2 of Dasypus novemcinctus. Taxonomy (NCBI): domain Eukaryota; kingdom Metazoa; phylum Chordata; class Mammalia; order Cingulata; family Dasypodidae; genus Dasypus; species Dasypus novemcinctus. Next base: position 50,846,397 of record NC_080695.1, on the reverse strand, counting down.
AATAACTGATTCTATCTCTCTGCTTGTGATTGGTTTGTTAAGATCATCAATTTCTTCTTTTGTCAATATGGGCTGTTTATGTGTTTCTAGGAATTTGTCCATTTCCTCTAGATTGTCATTTTTGTTGGAATATAGTTTTTCAAAATATCCTCTTATGATAGCTTATATTTTTTGAATGTTACATTGAAACAATAAATAAAGACAAAAAAAATAGAGGAGAATAGTGAGTGAAGAAGATAATTTTTGTCCTCAATTAGCTTAGAAAATCGTAGCGAGACAGACAAGTTAACAAGTTAGGAAGCTATTACACTTCCTCTTCAGAAGAGATTTAGCACATGAGCTATTTTCATGTATACTGAACTGATTAGGAAACTGAAATAAGCTTAATCCATTCCTGTACTACTGAGCAGGGCTGTGACGTGAAGCAGGTTCAACCATAGGGTCTTGATCTTTGTACCAAATGACACTTTTTCTTGGGACATTTGTATAACTTTACATACATCTAGGGCTTTCAAAACATTTTTCAAAACTTCTCCAGAAAGATTGCACCAAATAACATTGCCATCAAACATGTGTGAGAGGTTTATTTTCCGAGACTCAGAAAACCCACTACATGTATTTATTAATCCCATACTTTATTTTGCATTGAAAGTGATGATTCTCTCTTGCTTTATTTTTTAAAAATAGTAATGAAGTTGAACATGTTTTCTTAATGCTCATTGGCCATTTCAGTTTGTTTTTCCCTGCAAATTTATTTCCTTTCTTTTTGTATTAGTTTATTTCCCCTCTAATTCTAATTTGCTTCTCTCTCTTTCATAAGAATTATACGTATCTTTTGTATCTATCTCTTATACAATCTTTAGCATCTCATCTGTTTTCTATGTTACACATATTTTCACCAGCTTGTTTTTTGGTTTACTCTTCCCTGTGGTATGCCCTGAGACCTTTCCTTTCTTGATTTCCTGAAGGACTGTTAGGATGGTACAGCTCCTGCTTTTGACTCAGTTAGCCAAGCCTTAATAGGACAGATTCTCCAGAATAGAGAATACTTAACTACTTTCTAATTCTGAGTAAAGTGTCCCTCAAGTCTATAGTCAGATTCTCTTTTCTTATATAGTCCTCAATTCCTTATTCCAAAGTCCAAATTCTAAAGAACTCTGCAAGATAAAAGTTTTTCATATGTTTGCAGAAACTCATTTGTTGGCAACCACCTATCCTCATATAAAGACTGGCTCTGTAAGAGTTATTTTTCTGACTTAACAGCATTAATATTCAAATATTTTGATACAGGAATATTGCTGTGTCTCAAAGAATTCTGCCTCAGTCCCTGAAGTAGAAAGGTGTTGATATATGTGTGTGTATAAATATGTATACATTTATATATATATGTGTGTGTGTATATAAGGGTGTGTGTGTTTATATATATATAATAGTGTGGGAGTAGGCATTGGCAAAACCCTGATTGGTTCCAATAAAGGATTGTGGATTTATATGAATTTGTGGATTTTTTTCTCTATGTTCATTCATTTTGGAAGAGTTCTTAGGGTTTCTGAGTGTGTTTTCTAGTAGATTCTAATCACATCCTAAATATTTCATAAATTATCTAAATAAAATCTATTGAAGCTAAAATGAAGAATAACAGACCAAAAAAAGGTAACAAGCAAGGCAGGATGGTACTAGTTATTCCACTTTAAAGGTTATAAATAGAATTTGAAAGTGCCTCTTGGTATCTCTTTGAATAAGGCAAGATTTCCCCTTTGTTTCTTTTATTTTATTTTTATTTTTTTAAAGATTTATTTATTTAATTAATTTCCCCCCCTCCCCTGGTTGTCTGTTCTTGGTGTCTGTTTGCTGCGTCTTGTTTCTTTGTCCGCTTCTGTTGTCGTTAGCGGCATGGGAAGTGTGGGCGTCGCCATTTCTGGGCAGGCTGCACTTTCTTTCACGCTGGGCGGCTTTCCTCACGGGCACACTCCTTGCGCGTGGGACTCCCCCACGCGGGGGACACCCCTGTGTGGCACGGCACTCCTTTGCGCGCATCAGCACTGCGCATGGCCAGCTCCACACGGGTCAAGGAGGTCCGGGGTTTGAACCGCGGGCCTCCCATGTGGTAGACGGACGCCCTAACCACTGGGCCAAAGTCCGTTTCCCCCTTTGTTTCTTTTAAATCAATATTTGAATGTTGTTTCCAATTTCTTCCTGCTGGTAGCTCCCTGTAGCCAGTGTCCTGAAATTGTCATTTTTCATCTTTCAAAACCTGCATGGAGTGGAATCTTCTCAGATCTTTAAATACCTTCTTTCTCTATATTAGCACTACGTCCCTAATTTGTACAAGCTTCTTATGCCTAACACGGTCAGCATCTGCTGTTAATTCTGGGTGAGGTATAGCCCTCTGAAAGTCCATGAAGCAATTGTGGTTTTTTTTGTTTGTTTCCCTATAGTTTATTAAAATTCAGTTGGGGGTGTGGTTTTTATCATTTTGTGAAAATTCCATCATATTAATTTTATTGAGAGTACAGCAGTAAGAATTTATTATACATTTTCCCTGTGATATTACTCTGGGGTTCCTTTGATTAGATTGTGAAATGATTTTAATAATGCAAAAGAAATATACCGGATATTAACTTAATTTTTCTTATGGCATATTCTGGTTTCAGGAAAATTAAATGTGTATTGTAAAACACACCGATCCCAGAAAATTTAAATGATGTATCTTTATCATATTCACACATACCTTTATTCAATTTACCAAAAAAGTCATCTTTTGTGGAAAAGATTCACTGATTAGGGCATTTTCCTCTCTATTTCTTTATTTTTCTAATTGCATGTAGGATAAATAATGTGAAAGAAAAATTATAGTAAGGGAGAATACATGGCTTAATGGGGGAATGATATCACTTTTTAAAAACAACTTGGTGACCATAGAACTTGATATAAAGAATTTTTAAACATCGTATATCCACACATATTCCGTGTGTGTACTTAAGAAATTTCCAGTATTTTAAACCTTCCGTGTGATATAAATTATGAGATACAACTTATCAGTGAAACAGTCCTAAACATTTTCAGATTCAAAAATGAAAATGGATTTACATTTTAACAGCATGGAACTCTTACTCATTACCTTACTGATATAAATGTGAACACATTTTACTCAAAATTGATGCATGAGAAAAGAAACGAAATTTTAATTACCATATAAAATGCTGTTTCTAATAATAATATATTAAACACTGTGACCAAAAGTCCTTTATTGATTACATATGCCTAAATATCACTTAGTTTCTTAGAGGAAAATAATCCAAACCCTACATGTATCAGAGTATTGTGAAAAATATATGAAATAATGGGTGTTCATTCATTCTTCAGATATTTTCTGAATACATATTATCCCAGGGACTGTGCTAGGCTTTGGAGCTACAAAGGTGAGAATAGATACATGATCCTTACACCTTATACCATCTAGAAAGTATGCTTCATAGAAAAAGTAAGCAATGATTTTGTAAATCACAAAAAATAACAAGAGAATTCACATGACCATAAAACGATGTTCATGCTGATCCACTTTTGCCCCTACTTGCTTTTGTGTGTGTGTGTGTGTGTGTGTGTTGGAAATTCCAGGGGATTAAGGAATTCTATTCATTTTAATTGGATAAAGTTTAAAAATTACAAGAGGCAATGTATATTTGTCAGAAGAGTTAAAATTTTCCTTATAAACAGAGTGATTAATTATATACAATTCATTAACAATAATACAAAAATGTACAGGTTTCCTGGGGCTTAAAAGTTAATCACAAGGTGACTTGATACCCCATTGGAGGGTGAAAATACTACTGAATGAGCCTTTTTTTCCCAGAAGATTTCTGTGATGTTTCATTGCACACTGAACAGCCTTAGTCCCCTCCTAACATTTCCTCTTCTGGACAGCTGCCTGTGGAGGGGATCTGACTGGCCTAGAGGGTATTATCCTATCTCCCAACTATCCCCAACCATTGCCTTCTGGAAAAGAAAGTGACTGGAGAGTAAGAGTAAACTCAGACTTCATCATTGTCTTGATATTCAAAAGGTTCCCTAGGTCACAGGATACCTCTTTTTAGTCGAATTTTAAAAATTATATCATTTGTCACTTTATAGTATCACCAATTTTATTTCTAGCCAAGTCCTAGATTTTCAGTCTAATAGGTTCTAATTCAGGCTGCAAAATGATGTAAATGGAGATACAATATTTTGCTTTGGAACATTCTACTTGTGCTGGGACACACATGATATACAAAGAATTATCTGTCTTGCCCATGGTGTGTTCCATATGAGAAGGCTTGATTTACATTATATTCAAGAAAAGCAATTTTAAAAAGTGATATAGATACACTCAATATAATTTCTCATCAGAGCCTCATATTACCCTATATGTGTGATAGATATTTCATCTCCATAGCACATCCTATGGTGGGACATTCCCAAAGTTAGCACTGTCTTATCATTAGGGTTATAATGACATGACAGATCTTTGAAAATGTAAAGTCCCCAAAATTTGATGGATTTTAAAGTTTGAATTGTTAGACATCAGTCTTGAAAAATGCTAACACCTTCCTGCTAATTGAGAAGAAGAAAGTTTAAGTATTGTGGGTAATATATTTTTTAAAAATTAATTCTATAAGATTATCATATTTACTATCCTATTGTAATATATAATTACATTTTTCAAACCCCAAGATCATTTCCAACTTTATGTTTTTATTTTTGAACTAAATGAATGTGATATTTTATAAGAGCAGTCTATAGACTGTACTAACTATAAGTTACTGATTAGGGCAAAGTGTTCTATGTATTCACCTGTCATTTGAACAAATTTCCTTTTCCTAGGATATTTGCATCAACACCCAAGGCTCAGATATGATTGTCTTCTTTCTCTTTCTTCTCCTGATGAGCTGTGAGTCAGGAGTTTTAAACTTCTATGACCTTTAACTTTAAGTCATTTTATAAGCCATCTATCCCTGACTTTACTAATGCTGCTCCAAATTTAGTAAATGATGAATACTTTTTATGCCACTCTGCTACTACACAAAACCAGTGAACATTTGCTGCCTATATTTTTGGATATCTTTGTTTTCTGTGTTTTTTTGTTGTTGTTAATACTAAATTCTAATCATGCTTTAGTTAAACCCAGGAAGCAACTGTGTTGCAAAGATATTAACAATTGAACATTATTTAACACAGAGCCTTACAAGTAAGAGTTTCTTACCTTCTATTTCACAGGAAGTAATTCTCACGTTCCTAAACACAACTTACTTGAAATATAAAAGGCAAGGTTATAAAAGAAAAGTTTTCACTGCATTTTATATACTTCTCAAGAAGATCAAGCTAGAAAACTTCTAATGTCCTTTCAACTCGTAGACTTTATGAAACATTTGCCCACACAATGTCCCAGAAAAATCACCTACCAATTTCTTATATTATGATCCGGATAACTTGGGAGGACTCAGGTAGAAGTTATCCTGGGACCTTAGCAACTATAACTTTCTTAATTAGAGGGGGAAAGTCAGAAGTCCTGTGTAATTGGACAAGGATATTCAACTCGCTAAGTGCAGACACTGGCCCTTATAAGTGCAACTGGACCATCCAAGGTGCACTGTTGTAAGTGTATGACAAATTCACACGTGTTTTTGGGGGCAGAATATAGATCTGATATTACAATAAAATCAAAGTTTATATGATGCCTTAGTTTGCCAGGGTTGGCTCAAACAACAGGACTTTATTGTCTCACAGGTTTGAATGCTAGAAGTCCAGACTCACGGTATCAGCAGACCATGCTTTCTCCTAGAGCTTCTAGGCTTCTGATGCTGGCTTGATGCAATCCTTGGGGTTCCTCCATCACATGGAAATCCCTCTCTCCTTCTCTGACTTGTACTCCCATGTCCAATTTCCTTTCCTGAGAAGGGCTTCAGTCATATTGGATCGAGGCCCACACTCATTCAGTTTGGCCACCCCTTAAGTAGCAGCATTTCAAAGGTCCTATCTTCAAATGGGTTCACACCCACAGGATAGGTGGGGGGAGGGGCGTTTAGGACTTTGACAAATCTTTATGGGGTAGGGGTATGATTCAATCCTGAACATGTGACCTGGTGGACATTCTGCCACTTAGGGTCTTTTGGAGGGATGTTTCATCACATTCTCCTAAAGATTGTGGGGTGACCCTGCTGTTCCAATTAACTGGGTTAAAAGCTTGGTTAAACTCTGGCCTAATATTGTGGCTAGTAGATATATGCAGTTAGTGTGGGTAGAAATAAGTTAAGATTTGACAAATGGATCATATGCATTGTAAGCTTCACTCCAGATTTCTATCCATGGATTATGTTACGTAGAAAAAGAGAAGACAGCATATGTGTTTTTCTGTGCCAGATATATGTTTCAGTATTCACTAAATGATCAAGAATAGTTAGCTATACTAAATCTTGGGGCTACAGCATGAACAACTTCAAATAACATCTTTGTGAGGTACTCCAAATAAAATTATTTTGTTCAAATTCCCCTTAGTTGTTACCATTCCTTTTGACACCTCATATTTAGTAATTAATCTGAAACTCTTTTTTCAATTCTGACTTGAGTGAACTTCTGTAATCTCAGTATCTTTTTAAAAATAATATTAAAAATGTAATAAAAATGAAATGGAACATCTAAGGACATTTATATTACTAGAAGTAAAAGTAAAATATGTAACGTGGGACTGTATAACATGGTGAAACCTCATGCAAAATAATACTGTTTTTGTAAAATATAAATACAAATAAACTAGAGAGATGGAAACAGATTAGCAGCTGTGTATGGTATGGGAAGCACAGAGAGATTGAGAGGAGATGAGGTTTTTTTGGTTGGCTGTTTTTTGTTTTTTTATTTTTATCATTATTGGAATAATGAAAATGCTCTAAAAGTAATTGAAGTGATAAATTCACAACTATGTGATTACACCAAATACCACTGAGTGTATACTTTGAATGGATTTATTCTATTTAAGAGTTTCATTAAAATTGATTTGTTAAAAAAATAAAGATAGAAATTCAATTAAAATAATTTAGTTGAATTGAAAGAATATAAAATAAGATTATTTTATATAAATAAGTTTTCTAACAACTTAAGAGTCAGCAAATTATAAAAATCAAACAACAAACTGAAGAGTCAGGCTGGCAACATACTTTCACATTCACTTAAGTTGAATTTCTTTAAATTTAAAACACATTCACTTAAAGAATGTGCATTTAATTTCAAATAGACATTTTTTGAAGTTGAACACAGTGCACTCATTTCTTAGTTTATCATCAAAGGCTTAGATATATATATATAAATATATATATATCTCTTCAATAGATAGTGCTATATTATTTTTCTAAGACAAAGAAATTCAATTATGGACATTTCCGGGCTCTGAGACAATAGTATTCTTGTGAGTTAGCCCATGTTAGTGGTTACTTTGCCTTGTCACGTATGCATTCTGTGAGAAAAAATATATATGTGCAAGAGCCATGTTGATGAATTTGAGGTAGTTTATGGTTGTGGCCTTTGTGGATGTCATGGCTCTATTTGCATGTTCAATTAGAAAAAGTCATCATGAAAATCCCTTACTTTATATTCTCTTTACAACATAATTTTTCATGTAATATAATGGTAGTGGAAAAAGGAGTGTTCGTAGTCTCACACTGGTTGTCTCTCTTGGTCCATTGACAATTGGATTTCTGTGCCTTTCTTAGTTTTATATGAAAATTTTGGGACACTCTCTTCTTTTACTCACTTCTCCCCAAGGGAAGAGGAATGACCCTTCTGTTTAGTGAGAGTCTTATATTCACTGAGTGGGTATATAATAAGCAGAGCCATTGTGGTGTGGCCCTGCCATTCAAACCATTATTACAAATGTTTCACACCAATGCAGAGAGTTGGTGGAGGGGTGAAGTATGAGACCCCTGTGTGATGTTATATATGTTTATTTTGTAAGTTCACAATTCTTACTACACACTTATTGTTTATGTGTGCTCATGTATGAATGATATACTTCAGTAAAAATAAAAACAAAAATAAAAAAGTAAAAGAAAAATGGCAAAGAGGAAGGATAGGATGAACCTCTTAGTGCTGTATTTGAGTTAGAGACATTTGCATAAACTCATGGTTGTAATATGTGTAGATATTGAAATAAATAAAATGTGTGTATGTGTGTGTGTACATACATAATGTATTTCCTACCTCTGACTTGTAGGAGGTATAGGAACAGTAACAGCCTACTGGCAATGAACAAACCTAGTACCCAAGTCTTTGTTCCTTCATATCACGGAAAGCATTCTCCCTTAAACAAACAGGGTTCCTTGGGGAAATGCTTACTGCAAGACAGTGGTAGGACAAAAATACAAGATGAACAAGTTTGTATAATAAAAATCCATGAAACCATGATTATATAAATAAATGAACGAATGAATAAATTGGGGAAGAGAAAGTTTTCCTTATTATAGAATGCCACCTAATAAGTGTAGAAGGAAGATGGAATTAGATCATCAACATTGGATTCAGCATAGACTTTTAGCAGCAAAGGAAGCTAAAAATAGTGGGTATAATTTTGATGAGGAACAGGACACTTACTAATCTCAATGTATCACCCCACATCAACTTAATTCATTGCAGAAGAGGAGAATAGTAACTTCGTAGTGGAGAAATCTGGCAGAAACCATCGTAGCCAAGAGGTTATGTTAGTAGCACCAAAAATGGGACATCATAATCAGTGGTTCACTGTTAAACTTGTTCTCAAAAAAAGAAATCCAGACTTGTAGCATTTGTCATTTTTGTGGTGTAAGCATGCCCACCATGCCAGATTTCAAGAAATCAATATAATATCACTGAATACACACTTGGGAATAAATGTGCTGAATTAGCTCCTGCAAGCATTTACAAGCCAGCTTCTGAACACGATTGACAATATGTCATATAATATGGTGTCCTAAGAAAAATACAGCATCAGGAAGTGGATTTGGCTCAAGTGATAGAGCTTCCACCTACCATATGGGATTGGGTTCAATCTCTAGGGCCTCCTGGTGAAAAGGAAGAAGAGAAAGTGTGCCCACATGGCAAGTAGTGCCCGTGCGAGTGCACTCCTGGTGAGCCAGTGCCCCGTGCAAGTAAATCATGCAGGAAGATGATGACACATTAAAAGAGAGTCAAGTGGAGAGTCAAGGTGAAGTGCAGCAGAAACCAGGAACTGAGGTGGCACAAATGACAGGGAACCTCTTTCCCCATCAGAGGTCTCAGGGTGAAATCCCAGTGAATCCTAGAGGAGAGAAAATGAGAAGACAACACAGACAGCAAAAACAGCGAGGTGGGAGGAGGGCAAAGGGTTAAAATAAATAAATAAATCTTCAAAGGAAAAAAAAAAGAAAAATATAGCATCACATTTGTGGTATCTTGCCAAAAGTACAGTTCCTAAATTTAATCATGAAGAGCATGAGGGAAACTGAAATTGAAAAACATGCAACAAAATAATGGTTTGCATTTTTCAAAAGTGTCAAGTTGATGAAAGACAAAGAATGAGGAAATCTTCCAGATTGAAGAAAACAAGAGACATGGTATTAAATGCGCTGATTTTTTGGTAGGTTGAATCATTTTGAATAGAAGACATTGTTGGCAGATGGGTGAAACGTCAATGGGGTCTGTGAATTAGATGGTTGTGTTATCCCAATGTCACCCTTTTTTTCTTGAGAACTACTTTATTTTAAGAAATACACAGGGAATTTTTAGGAGTATTGGGTTATCATGACTGCAATTTGCAAATTGTTCAGTGTAAAATCATTTTATATGATAGATAGATAGAAGAATATATAGCTAGTAGATATATGGGAGTCTGTTGTCTACTTGCAACTATTCATTTGAAAATTTTAAAGAGTTAAAAAAAAACCTTTATATGGAAAAAATGACAAATCAGTCATAATGTTAAGCAATCAATATTTAAACATTTTGTTCCCACAAAATTTTTAAACATTCATGAAAGATACATTAGAGTTATTTATGTAACTATTTTAAAAGTTAGATGTTGAGTAAAATACAAAAACGAGTAAGTAGTTTCCAGAGGTAAAGAATTCAGAACAAAAGATTGACTTGCTGACCAACTCCTTTAATAAACTCTGTGCTTTGAGTTTTCATTTCCATTTGAGTAGTGATATGTATCTGGTCTTTTATTGTAAGCCATTTAAAATCAAATTTGGAGGTTGACAGGTTATAAATTATAAATGCAAAAAATATAGCAAAATTCATGACAACTTGTAGCTGACAGTGTTAAGGGGAAGTAAATATTAGTGGGCTGAAGGTAGAATTTGTAGGGTTTATAATAAAATTTCTCCATTTTCTTAGTTATTTGTCTTTCTATCTAGGTCACAGTAAAACAACATGATAAACAGACTCTGCCTCTGGCAATTTAAAAAATCAATTGTATTTAATATGGCAGGAATAAGCCCTTTCTTACAGTCCACTCAGTTAAGAGCCCAAAGTGAAAATCCAATTTGAGGGGGTGGAGCAGGGCGTGCCCTCTCTCCAGCTCTGGTCTGGGTGCCCAGGTAGGCAGAATCCTCTCAGCCCTCCCGGGATCCCTGCATGTCTTTACTACCACCTGAGGCATCAAAACCCAGAATTTTTGTAGAGTAGCAAATGATTATATGTTGTAACAGAATTACACCACAGGACTTCTTAAGAGTTTTCTTGTTGAAATTAATTACAGAGGGAGCATGATACTTTAAAAAGCACTTTCATATACACAATTCATTTATTACAAATTCCTACAAGAGAGTTATTATCATTTTATCGATGCTGGAACAAATTTCAATTTTTGTAGTGACTTAGTCAAGGTGACAGAGCTAATTTCCATCTGTGCCAGGACTGGAAATAGGTTTTCTGATTTCCTATCCAGAACCCTTCCACAGTAATGCAACCAAGGAAAATGAACGAAAAAAACAGTCAAACAACCAATGTATGTGTATTGAATACCTACATGTGTGAATTACTGAGCTGTGGGTTGTGGGCTTTTAAAAATAAAGATAAGTGAGGGATTGATCTCCCAAAAAGGCTATACTTGGGGGAAAAAAAAAAGAACGAAGCATAAAGCTTTGTATGAGAAGTGAAAAGCCGTATCTTTCAATACAGAGAAAATATATCCCACCACAAACACGGGTAGCCAACTGTGGTTTCTATGAGGAGGTGAGAACTGAGCTGATTCTCATCTTGGTAACAGGACACCCATAGTTGGAAAGCAAGGAAGGACAACTTTCCTTACAAGGATTTACAGTTAATTAAAATACTAGAGTAATGTGATGGGAAAAGTCACAAATTAACACAAATCATGGGAAAGCCATGAAAAAGTAGTATATTTGGTACAATGGAAACTTTTGGTTAAATTAGTTAGATCTATAGTAATATTGTATTATCTACAAATATCAGCCAAAATATAAAAATAAAACCTAGTGAAAGGACAAAAGAACAGCAAACATCATAAATAGATAAATAACTTTTGTTTTAAATAGATGTTTCTTTTCTTGGTATGAGAATGTGTTAGAGCTGGTCCATCCACAGGCACAGTCCAGTTCTCCCTCACGTCCTTGCTTCTTTCCCTGGCCTGCACAAGTTTGACTCCAAATCCTTGGGATTCATGGCCACAGAGTGGGCTCTATTATTCAGCTTGGCACCAGCAGTTTGCTTCTGGCAGAGGAGAGGGTTTTACTCCGGAAGATTGCTTCCTTGGGAATAAAGGCCTGGGCTCTCCCACTTACTGCATTTCCCCATGTGCTTCTGTTAGTTACTATGTAGCTGTCAGCAGTAGTCTCTCTGTATATTTCTGCTCACCAGCAGGGAGAAACTTACAGCTTCTCCCCCCAAACTGTTCAATTAGAAGATATATTTACCAGGGTCATAAAGCAAAGGGGTAACACCTGAAGACATCTCAAAGTGTCTATCATTGGACACACATTTTTTAGTGTCCTTTGGGTGAACTATGCACCAACGATGCAGGAATGAAAAGACTCCTGGAAGTCAACCCGCTTTGGCCGTGAGTAAATGGATTGCGGCACAAAACCTCAATCTCAGTCAGGAATCCCATTTCCAAAAGCCCCTTTCCATGCACATGTGTCATCCACACAGGCTCACATATTATCTTGTAAGGAGTGGAGGATACATATTCTTCTCTCCTTTTCTCTGTTCCTACTATCCATGCTGATAATGGTTTGAGATTCATAGTGTACTGATTGGCCAAAAATGCCAAAATGACTAGTTATGTTTATATGTCCGAAATGTAGGTGAAACTTTTAAACCCAATGAAATATTTTTTTGTGTTAGTTGAACAAGAAGTCCTTAAAGTATTTCCCGAACGGAATTTTTAAAAAAACTCATTTGCATTTGTGACAGGTTATACTATTGTGAAAGTGTTTGTGTGTCGCTCAACTGGTTATGATCCAGGTTTGGACACATTCAGTTTAAGAAGCCTTAGGATAATGAAGAGACAGGAGGAGTTCTTTCATGGAACTCTTTATTTAAAGTTACTGGATGATATTGTGACATCGGTATTGCTTAAGTAGACATGGAGAATTATAGAGAATCTTATCTTTTCATTAATATTTATCCGTTTTGAATAATCAACTTATTTTTTTGTTCTGCTACATAAATATTATTTTTTCATACATTGGAGTTATCTTCATCATATCTTCCTCTAATAATTTGCCTGTACTGTGGTGAGTTTTACAGAATGGATAGCTCCTTGACAACTACTATGTATACTGTTCTTACCTAGGGAATATATTTAATATATTAGAATATCAAGCATATGTGCTTTAGGAAAAAAAATGATTAAAACTTGCTTAGCATTTTCCCACAGGACATTACATTGAGCCAAAATATTTTAAACTGACTCATGACCATTTTTCTTTTTCTTAGCATCTTCCAGTGTCAGAGTTGCTTTCTCCTCCTTGTCCTTGTCCTTTGTAATTCTCCTGAGTTGCTGTGACACAAGCTAGGACAGGTTAAGTATAAAGAGCATTATATAAAAATAAACCCATATTTCCTTTTTCACAAATTCTTAGTTGAAGTCAGTATTAGTCTCACAAGAATAGAAAAGAGATACATATTTAAAAGCAACAACTTAAAAATAATCCATTGGATCCACATCTCCTCAGACTGACTGCTCCATTATTCCCAATAGACCTGGAGGCTTAGAATTTGTTCCCTCTTTGTACATGTCAAGTCAAAACAAACAAACAAAAAAGGCAGAATATTACATGTTAAAAGAAAGCAATGTAGAAAACCAAATGCACCTTTAAAATATAATAAGATTTTATATTCACTGACATGATATAAAGCTAGTCACATCTTATGCTTAAGCAGGGTAGAGAAGATGAAGTCTAACTTTTTGTTGTACCATCAACGGTAGAAAGACTCAATGTATAATGCTAAATGCCAATACTTTCATTAAATCAGACAAACGATGGAGATTTATAAGCCTAAAAATATCCTCACATATTTAATACTTGAAAAAGTGAATGCATTGGTTAAAGTTAAATCTACCTTATTTCTTATAGGAACCATGGTCCTAGCACTTCCAATTGACTCTACTTACAGTTCCAGTGGGATATTAGTGTGGCCACTGCTGGTTTTCACCTGGAATACAAAAGTAAGTTCAACTATTTCTGCTGCCAACTTTGTTATATTGAGGAATTTTCTTAAAGGAAAAAAAAAAATTGATGTTCTTATTATCCAGGGAAATAATATTATTCTAAAACCGTGTTTAAGATTTGCATGTAATTGGATATTAGAAAATCTGTCTTGATGACATATTTATTTTAAAAGAAAAATATTAACGAGAAAATTGAAAAGTCATTGAATGGAGTGCTTATATAAAACAACTATTAAAATTTTGGATTGTTCGCATGAGAAAATGCAAAAAATAGTTTGTATATTACCAGTTTCTCTGTGAGTCATAGCAGATATTCTTATAAGTGTCCAAAACTATAGAAAACCATAATAACCCAGTAGATTATGGTTATTATATGCCTTTTTATTTCCAGTCTCAAAAGCTCTTAAAACCAGGACTAACAAAGGGCAGTATCTTCAGTGCTCTCATTCGTGTATTATTCTTTTTAATTGGAAGCAGGCATTGCAAAGGAGACTCTAACCTTTTAAAAATAGATGTGTGACTGAGTTAATAGTCTGATAAATGGGATGACAAAGTTCAAAATCACAAATCTTAGATGTTAGATTTTGCATGTAAAAGCAAAGTAAGAATTTCCACTGAGGGTGTGGTTTATTTTAGACCATGTTTTTGAGCACTATAAATGCTTAATGTTGAAATTCATCTATTTTAATAAGCAGTTGCAAATAAGCAAATACATGGATAAACTTTAATAAGTGATCTTATGAATTGAGATAAAGAGTTTGCTAGGATGTAAATGCATGCATGTTTTTGAAAGGCCAGATTTCTACCAGACTCAAAATACAGGGCTGTTTCGCATTCTAGTCAACTTTCCCTACTGATTACAGGAATTTGTATGCAACTTTTTTCCAATTTATTTGAAAAGGATCATTTTAATGACAGTATAAAGTGATACTGTGGATGCTATTTGTGTAGGATATATTTGGAAAAGTCTGTTACTTTAATACATTTTGTGAACATCTGTAGGTAGTAAATTATAAAATTGATTTATGATAGTCAAGAAATTCACTGATATTTTAGCAATGTTAAAATTGATGAATGCTCTTTTCTATTCTTATTAAAATAGCTTCTGACATTTCATTCAGTTTTTTTTTATTGACTTTGTAATAATATTACATTAAAAATATATATGTGAGGTCCCATTCAACCCCACCCCCCCACCCCCCCTCTCCCCCCCCAACAACATTCGTTCCCATCATCATGACACATCCATTGGATTTGGTAAGTACATCTTTGGGCATCTCTGCACCTCATAGACAATGGTCCACATCATGGCCCATACTCTCCTCCATTCCATCCAGTGGGCCCTGTGAGGATTTACAATGTCCGGTGATTACCTCTGAAGCACCATCCAGGGCAGCTCCATGTCCCAAAGACGCCTCCACCTCTCATCTCTTCCTGCCTTTCCCCATACCCATCGTCCACCATGTCCACTTTTCCCAATCCAATGCCACCTCTTCTATGTGGACATTGGATTGGTTGTGTCCATTGCACCTCTAAGTCAAGAGGAGGCTCAGATTCCACATGGATGCTGGATGCAATCCTCCCATTTTCAGTTGTAATCACTCTAGGCTCCATGGTGTGGTGGTTGTCCTTCTTCAACTCCATCTTAGCTGAGTGTGGTAAGTCCAATAAATCAGATTGTAGGTGCTGGAGTCTGTTGAGGCTCAGGACCTGGCTATCGCATTGTCAGTCCAGAGATTCAAATCCCCTAAATATATCTTAAACCCCAACGTTAACTGCACCTCCAGCACATTAGCATGAAAGTTTTTATACAAAGAAGTGCTCGTAAAATGATTTTTCTGCAAACTCTTCTATATACACAGATGGGCTTCAGCTCTAAAAATATAATTATCTACAACCTATTTAATTCTAAATCATTATAATTCATTAAAAGAACAAGACTACTATATTTATCATTGAAATGAACCTTGTTCAAGAGTCTAAGATTTAGTTTAATTATTTAATTCATTTATATTTATTGGGACCAATTTAAAGTGAGCATTTCATGTATTATCATATCTTTTTCAAGTGGTTGTTTTCTGATGCTCATACCATTCTGATGGTTTGTGTCATTCTTTACTTTCAATGCATTTAGAGGCTGTCACTTTTCTATTCTAAAGGTTTGTTTCAGAGTTTGAAATACAGATTATATGAGGAATCTGTAGAATTAACCTTAATAAAATCTGCACCAAAGGGTACAAAGACTGTTGAAATAAGTTGCCAAGAGATTGCCAAAGTTTTAAATTAGTTAAAATATTTTTTCATATACCTCAAAGTATTTCCAATTTGCAATTTTCCAAACTGAGATTTTCCCTAAGATTTATATCCTACAACAATGATTAAAACAAAAACGTATCCTGTGCCACATCTTGCTTGTAGCGTGTTCCAACTGTTTTTTCCTCTCCCCTCACGCAATGCTAGTGAGGCATTAGTATCCTGGGTATTTAAAAGTGAGAGAAGAGAACTTGGAGTGTTATTAACCTGCCCTGGTGACAGTCACACTGCTAATACTGATAGAAAACAGAGGCACAAAAGTATACTTCATCACAAATATGCTTCACCAATTAACTTTTGTAAGTATCCTAAATATCCTGTTACAACTATCCCAATTCCCATATTAGAAAGGAAGTGCGCAGATTGCCCTGTTTTACAATTGAGGGTGTTAAGAGTCACTAGTATTAAACATTGAATGGAACATCAAAGTGCTTGTGAGCTGGTGTTGGAAAGCAAGGTGGTCTGGCTTTAGGACCCTGTGCCTTCATGACTCTCCCACCTTTGCTTTCACCTGGGGAGCATCATTTTTCTCCTTTGGAAATGGACAGTTAGGTCCTCTTAAATGTAATAGTCCCGTATTCTAAATGAAAGCTGGTAAGAATATCTCACACAGTAAACAATAACTTCATTCAAAGTGATAGGATGTAAAATATTAGTGATTAACAAAGCACTTCCAAGGAGATCCACTTTAATATGTATGGTCTAGATTTTCTGCTAACTTTAAAAATCTAGGTAAAACCTTGAAAGATCAGGATATTTGAAATGCTGCTTATATTTCTGCTGCCATCTATCCTCCTTTTATATTAGTGGTTTGATTTGATATTTGACCAGAGTCAAACAATACAATGTACACATTGTCACTCTTGACCTGGCCTCTTTTCTGAAGAAAAATTACCGAAACAAAACAAAGCAAAATAAATGAACAAATATCCAGAAAATTTAGAATACAGATATGTAGACAGTAATGATGTTAGTGTATCCTGGAAACTACAAAATCTGACCTGAAGGCATGGAACTTGTTGAGAGCAAAGTAGAATACAGTAAATATTCTTGAATTCACCTTGAAAAAAAAAAGCAGAATGTTATATATATATATTTAGAGAGAGAAGGAGACTATACACATAGACATACACACACTCTCAACTAAACTAAATATACATACTCGACTAAGAGTTTCATTTCAGCATGGAATTTGATGGGAAGAAGCTTAAAAAGACTGAACACATGGGCCATGGCATTGGAATCTCTATCATTTATACGAGGTGACAGTATAACACTTAAAAAAAGGCTTGGTATCCCTTCAGGGAATTTCTTTTTATTTGTATTCTGATGTGCTCTACTTTCTCCACTAACCCAAATTTCCCTAATATTAAAGTATTTTAAAATAAAACTGTAGTTCCTTTATTCTAAGAAAATCATTCATGTGACTAGGCTACTCAATATATGTCTGGCTAGTTTTTAATTTCCTCATTATATTTTATTTTCCATGAAGGTGCAATTATAATGTAAGTTAATATTTTTGCTATGTTGTATCAAATGTCTTATCAAACCTTTTAAAAGGGCACTAAGATATCTATGCATCTTGTATTCTTTCAACATCTTTAATGAAAATGCTGTGAGTCTTGTAGTATAAAGTTAAGTGCCATCTTCAAGAGAGAACCCTTCCAGTAGCTTCACAGGGAAATAGAAACAACAAAACTTTTGTAGGGAAATTAAGCTATTTCATTTAATGTAATTATCAATAATGACTGAATTTAAAACTACCATCTTTCCAATTGTTTTCTATTTGACTCATTTGTTTTTTATTTCATTTTCCCCATGTTTATATATTTGTAATAAAAATTATTTAATAAAATATTGAATAGTTCTCTGACACTTAAATATTATATTTCTATTACAAAGACAATAATATCCCATTTACCTGGCACTATAAGGAAACAGGTATTGATCAAATTACCTGTGTGCAGCATTTCACATTTTCAAAATGATTCCAATTATATTATTTGATCTAATTAAATAATGTTCATAATATAGTTTGTGGCTGTTTTAGTTTTCAGCAGTTTTTTTTTTTTTTTTTTTTGGTATCAAGGCCAGGGATTGGACCTGGGACCTTGCATTTGGCAGCCAGCACTCAACCACTGAGCCACATTGGCTCCCCTGAGTTGGTTTTTCCTTTACTTGTTGTTTTGTTCTTTAGTTTTTAGGAGGCATCAGAAGCTGAACCTGGAACCTCCTCCGTGTGAGGTGAGCACTCAACCACTTGAGTCACACCTACTCCCTTAATAATCATTTTAGTGAAAATACAATTAAAATTTCATCAAGGCAATTTAACAAAAACAAGTAACATACTTCTATCACCCTAACTAAATACCCATTTACTCTGTTTGTGATGTATTAGCCTTTGGCACTTCTACACACCTTTATACTTATTGTTGGATTTGGAGTTTATTCAAAATGTTTGAGATTGCTCAAAGATCATTTTCTGGAAAGCAAGGAAGTTTTCACTGTTGATATTTTGACTTTATCGTGCATATTTGTTAGACAAACTAAAAAAACGTGCCATAGAAACTCTTCATAAATTTTCAGAAGCCCAGAGTGTGGTTTTGAATATGACTTGTAATGGGTACACAGGTTGAGATTTGCAAGAGATTGCCATCTTCTGAGGTAAACAGTGTGTTAAAAAATAAGAAGCAATACTTAATTTAACTAGGCCTCTACTTTGAAGCTAGAGATGTTACTGGATGTGCTTGAATATATTTTTGTCAAAAGCAGAGGCTATTTTCCATTTAGTAAAACTTCTCCAGGGAACATTCTTGAAAGCATTATGTTTTTTCATAAAATAATGGAGAATATAATCAGTCATATCATTTATAAATAATTCCTGATAATCTCACTTGCAAAATCCATTCAAAATATATCATTATTAAAACTCTTCAGTGTTTGGCAATGAGATGACTTAAAGAATAATGAAGAGAATGAGAAATATATTTGAACATGTGAGTAAGGTGAAAAAATATCTTTAATCCAAATTAAATAGTGACTCATGATGATACTGAATTAAAATCAGTTTCATTATTCTAAATGGTGCTTTTGGTTAAAATGTAAATAATCACACCAGTATTAAAAAGTGGACTCTCTTTGGAGAGAGGACAGTTTAACAGATCCACCTCTTAGGTTTCCTAATTTTTTTCAGATGAAATCTATAGTACTTTGCCAAGAGCAGACTCCCAAATCAAAGTAAGGCTATGTGACACATAAAAAGAAAAAAAGATCGGATCACTTAGTTTAAGTACATTGGTATTGTTAAAGGCATTTCTCCTTCGAAAGGTGCTTCTTTCGATTTCAGGTAGAGATTGGAAAAGCCATCTGGTAATCAGATAAAGTATCTAATACAAATGACCCAAAGTCTATTCTGTCCTCAAATGTTATCTTCAAAAGGCACACTTTAAAAAATTATGTTTCCTCTTTTAAGGCAATATATTGTCACTACCATGTATATAATAAAGAAAAGTAGAAAGAAAAAAGAGATCACATTAAAATAATATGTTTTACTTGTATTTTAGAAAATATAATGACTACAACATTCCCGAAATCAGATAACATTCCAGTGTCACTCTCTTTCTTGACTTGTTTCTACCACTGAGGTTATACAAAAATTGATGTCTTTTATCTAAGCCAAATCCTTTGGAGCTAAACAACTAAAATTGTGAATGCAATTTATTTTATTTAATTTTATTTTTAAGATTTATTTATTTATTTATTTCTCTCCCCTTCCCCCCCACTCTGGTTGTCTGTTCTCTGTGTCTATTTGCTGTGTCTTCTTCTTTGTCCGCTTCTGTTGCTGTCAGCAGCACAGTAATCTCTGTTTCTTTTTGCTGCGTCATCTTGTTGTGTCAGCTCTCTGTGTGTGTGGCACCATTCCTGGGCAGGCTGCACTTTCTTTTGCGCTGGGCGGCTCTCCTTACGGGGCACACTCCTTGTGCCTGGGGCTCCCCTATGCGGGGGACACCCCCGCATGGCATGGCACTCCTTGCGCGCATCAGCACTGCACATGGGCCAGCTCCACACGTGTCAAGGAGGTCCGGGGTTTGAACCACGGACCTCCCATGCGGTAGATGGACGCCCTAACCACTGGGCCAAGTCCGTTTCCCGTGAATGCAATTTATAAATCTCTCAACAGCAACTGGGAAGATTTTTCATTACAAATGAAAAGTTAAATTGAACATTGCTTCCTGACAGGTAGTACTTATAGTGAAGACTTGAAATTCTTTGAATTCTTTCATGGAAATTTTTCTGAACAGTGCTTGCATATACTGCTTGCAGCCTGATTTTTTCACATTATTCATGCTTAAAATTGCACAGGGGCTTTATGAATTCTGTTGTTATGGGATGTCTAACTCTTGTTAAAAGTTAGTTCCAGCATGATGAGCTGCTAGTGTCTTCTGTGAAAAATAAGTGTTGCATGTGAAAAAATTTATACATGACTCCAGGTCTAGAAAGGTCAGATTCTCAAGCCCTCTGTCTCCTACTTCTCTATGACATCTGGTTCTACACCTGGGGAAACATTCATGATATTACCCTGTCTGGGAACTTTTGAAGAAATGGGAAGTGTAGAGGCTTTCTAATGTAATACTTTAATAGCTTATGCTTTGCTGTTTCTTTCTCCCCCTTTTTTACTAAGTAGTAAAAAGTGAGTTAACATGGGATGACTTCATAATAGAATGCTTTCCACCAGTGGGGAGTCTTGTTTGTTCATTTTCTGGACGCTGGGTAAAGACTACACATGGGATACTTTCCACTCTGAAGGGGACGGAGCCTACAGGAGTCACATGCCCTGATTATGGAAAAAGTGGTGTGGAGACTGGGGAAATGGCCTTATGTTACCAATATAGTTCAGTGACAACTTGGCACCTTCTGTAACTTGCGACTCAGGTCTCAGTCACGCTAGCCCAACTTCATCCAGTTCTGAATCAGCAGCCTTGGGCCTCAGCTTGGTGAAAGGCAAATAGTACATAAAAACAAAGCTATGGTTTGATTCTTTGCTGAAAAAAAATCTAATTTTCTTCCTTATGAAATGTGAGTTATTCTGTCATTCCAGTTCTGAATCAGTATTAACAGTTTTCATACATAAACATCCCTGAAGACAGAATGGAGGAATACATTTTTAATTCAAACTTTATTTCAAATTGAAAAAAAAAACAGTAAACGGAAACTCAACAAGTTATTGAAGCAATACTCCTAAAAAGTTCTATCTAGGCACTTTTATCTCACAATTCTTGCTATTATATTGTCAACATTTTCAAACAGCTTTTTAGATTTCCCTTTAGACATCAAGTAGGAAGTTTTCCTTGGCCCTGTTATGCAGCTCCTGAGGAAAACTCACTCCACTTTGTAAGCCCTCTAGCCCTTTCATTGTCTGCTGGATAGAGTTCTAATTATCTTTGCCATTCCAAAGAAAACAAGTAGTGGAATTGCACCTAGTCAATGTATTCTAAGATCAATGAGAGAGTAAGAAATCGCACAGATTCTAAATTGCTTATATAAATGCCTTAGAAAATTGGCATATAGGAGACCCACTTACCATTTCTTGGTAAGTCCACCACAGTCAATGTTTCTTCCGGTACTGAAATGGACTTTTGATTCTATTCTAGAAAGCAAGTACATTGCATTTGTAGCAATTTTTCTTTTCTGCCATAAATACTTGTCTTTTAAACTGAGACTCAACCTGGCGTGGTGATATATGTGGCAACAGAGTTCATCTGAGATGGTTTCCTTTCCTGCTTACTCAAAGCACATGGTAAGTTATGGAAGGATAGTTAAAAATCACCAATCTTCTCCTTCCCTCACCCCAACTATGGCACCTGTTTGAATGTGTCTAGGTTAAACTTGGTGCCTGACAATGTCTCATCAAAATCCTATTATTTTGTCTTATATTTATGCCTGTCTGTTTCCACACACAGTCTGTTTTAGATATTTGTTTTGATGTAGAAGCCAATACTTTGAGTTTCCTCAAAATAATTCATTCACCCTAAAATTAATAAACCTTGAAGATTTTACCGACCATTTCAAGGCCTAAAGGAAGCCGTTGTTTCATATCATGTTTTCCCGCAGTTCACAGCTTAGAAATGTCAATTGGCTTTGTCTCTGTCTTTCCAAGGCATGCTTGCTGGGTGACCAACTCTCCTCAATTCTCTCCATCCTCACCTGAAACAGCATGTTGCTTCTGAGCCTTCCCAAGGATATTTTCCCACACTAACTCATTCATGATATTCCTATTTCAGGAATTTTCTGTTGTTAAGACTCACTCTCCTTGCCTTAATGTTAATAAAGGCAATGGAAAGGAATCCTTTAAAAGAAACAAAATTAGAAACATGGAAATGTTTTTTCTAAGTATGGACAACAAGAATTTACCCTAAGATTTCCCCTGCCTTAAGTCTTTCCTGGGACTGCAAATACATGTTTTTGTTGATATTTCACCAAGACTTCATCGGCTTTTAGATGGCATATATCATGAGGTTTAGTTGCTTCATTTCTACTTTAAAGAAATTCACTTTTTCTGTTAAGAGCTTTCAAAATGCATGCTACTTTACAAAGAAGACTGGACATGAAATTTTGCTCATAACTCAGTGATGAATGTTTGATTCTGTTGACTAGTAATGTCTTGTTGAATCAGATTTTACAATCTCCAGTGGAGAATGATTTTAAGAAACGCAAAATATCCTTCATCATTAAATGAAGCAGGGAAGACCACCTCACTTAGGTATTGCAATTATTCTTACCTGTATTCAGATGTATTTTCTTCTTATTTTCACTACATCTACTCTACAGGAGGTGCTGTATTAGAATTGTGTATCCACAGCTGTTGTTCAGAGTATTTGTGGCAGTGAAAGGTGATTAATAAATCTACCACATTACTTCTCTTTTCTCTTCTCCTAAGAGAAGTGCACACATCCACAGACTGCTTTCCTGCAGCACTAGAAAGTCCCGGAGAACAGCTTCCTTCTCTGAACCAATGTGATAATTTGGCCTGAAAAGTCAATCATTTTATCACCCTCTATTCTGGGCTGACCTTATTCCCTCTTCACTTTTCCACTGAGTTGATTTCAATTTGCTTCTCAGTGGTGTGAAACATTTATGAAAAGATAAAGAATAATTACTACAGGAAGTAGAATTTCCCTCTGATGCTGCCTGAAATTGATGCTGTCCAGGTTAAGGGCAAAAATAGAGGATTGACTGAGAGGAAAATGTTACTGAACATTGTTTTATTTTTTTTCTGAGAAGTTACCTCCAGTGTTGATGTCTCAATGCTACAGTCTTCCTCTTAGTGTCTCAGAAACTTAAAATTGGTTTTTACCAATTTTTAATCCTTTTCCTCTTAAAAAAAACCTATTATTTCATGCAAATTCAGGTGTTATTTATTTATTGGGTTTTTTTTTTGGTTCTGTTTTAGTTAGACTGGTAATTTATTCAGGTAGGGAGAGAAGAGAAATGAGAGAAAATAACAGAAGATAGCAGAGCAGGGGTCCCAGGTAGGGAGGAAGGGGGTGAAAAGGGATGAAGAGAGCTAATTTATAAGCTACAATTCCCCATTATTGATTATAAGTCCCCAGGGTTACTTGTATGGCCACACGGCAAAAAAAAAATGTCAACAGTGGTACACAGAGGGCAGGACAGATACAGGCAAAAGAGCAGGGCAAGAGAGCCTGGGCTCTGGTTTGTGCCTGGCTTTTAAACTGTTAATTATTCTACCCCTCTGCCAATGGAAGGGGAGGGTGTTCCTGTTGTTCACAGTTTGGACTGATTATCTGTAAGAAATGAAGATTCAGTTTTCACATAATGGAAGAAAATATTAATTAATGTAATCTGGCAGCCTACTGCCTCAGTCTCCCACTCTTGGGTTAAACAGGAACAAAGGAAACCAGCTGAAGCTAGTCCTGTCGGCAATAAAAAAGATGCCCAAGAAAGAGCTAAGTCAATACCAATTCAGCACTAAATTCCATTCCTTATTTGGCAAAGTGGAGCAGGTAAAAACTGAAATGGTTGGAATGTGATGGGGGAATCGGTTAATCACAAACTTTTGCATGGGAAAGTTAGAGCTTCTCTGATAGGTTGTAACCTCTGAAGTATCCAATCTATGGAGAAACAGAGGAAGGGCTTGCATGCTAGGCTTAGGGGTATAAATTGTATCATTCTTCTTTGTTCCGGGAGCCAGCCACGTTTTCTGTTTGTGCACCACCTCTTACAACATTGAGAATATTTTTTTTTCTTCTCCACAATCGGGTGAGCCTTATTTTCTTCTAGAATAAGATTTCTTTCTTACATTATCCCACCCTTCAATCCATAGTGAGGACTTAATGATAAAGTTCCTAGAGAACATCCGAGCTTTTCTTGTTCCCAGGAAGAAGTCTTTGTTCTAGGTAGCAGAATCCTGGAGGTGGGGTTCTTCCAGCAGTCATCTTGGGAGTTCCACATGTCCACGTGGACTCTGCCAGGTTCCAGATCCATCTATTAAATCCCCATCTTATTAGCCTACTTCATTTCCCCCTCAGAAATATCTACACTTTTAATCCTAAAGGGGTGCTGAAGGAAGATGATCTTTCTTCTGTAACTACTTCCTGCTGGTTAGGGGCTTGCAGACCCTGACTACCAAGGT
Source organism: Dasypus novemcinctus (assembly GCF_030445035.2). Classification (NCBI taxonomy): domain Eukaryota; kingdom Metazoa; phylum Chordata; class Mammalia; order Cingulata; family Dasypodidae; genus Dasypus; species Dasypus novemcinctus. Next base: position 50,821,756 of record NC_080695.1, on the reverse strand, counting down.
GCAGAATGCCCTTGCTACTCCATCTCGACTGGAAGAAGATGGATCTGGCATCCAGTATGAAGCTGGGTGAAGTCCCCACATGGCAAACAAGAGGTTGATCTTAAAAGAAGACTTGAGTCACTCTGCTTTGGACGTCACACGACCCTCGACGAAGTCTTTTCCGCGGTTCCCAATACTGATTTGGAAGACTTGCTAACTTCTTCGGGCCCCATGTTGGGCGCCAGATGTTGGAGATTTGGACCCAAAGGATATCGGGAATGAGAGAGTATTTATTGTTATTTTCCTTGAAATAGGCAAGTATGAAATTCACAAGGACAGTTTTAATAGTGACATGTGTCCAAATCACCGTAGATACCCTATTACTCCTTGTTTTCAGGCAGCTAGCATGCCAATGATGTCCTGGGAGTATACAAATGTATAACTCTATGTTGGAAGCCACTTAGACAAGTTTGAAACACAAATAGCTGGTACTTTCCAAGTAGTTTAGCCTAAGTAGAGAAGTTACCATTAGAGATATTTCTGTTTGTTTGCTTTGTTTTGTTTTTTGTAGAAAATCTTGAGAATTGACTGTGGAAGTCTCTATGGGAAATCATTTTCTTTCTCTCATAGAACTATTCAACTGTAACAAAATACTCATAAATAAAAACATGAAAAATATAGTTTTAAACAATATTTTACTGCAATGGAATATTATAATTATTTTATATTCTAGCTTTAGTATAGAAAAGACAAATTCTGATACATAATTATTTCAACTATAGCTATAAGATGGTATATAAATTTATTAACTTTTACCCTTTGATAAAATATTTGCATACTCAATTGAAACAAAGTTTAATCAAAATACTCTTTTGATTTCTGTTCTTATGGAATTGCCTTCTTAGCAACAGTAATACGAATGGTGCTGGTTATTGTTCAGTTTCAATTCAAAAATGATGCCAGTGGGTTAGGAAAAGTAGTTTAAAAACAGAAACATTCTTTCTAAAGAAAATGAGGACATGAACACATTTTCTCATATGGCTGTATTTTTGAAGAAAGAAACACAAGGACAGTGTAATGGTATCCTAGAGATAATATTATTTTAAAGATAAAGACATACTGATGTTTAACTTTAGACAACAAAACCAAAATATGCAAATTAGAGTGCAAAATTTGGGGATCTCTTTTCAGACCTGTTTGCCAATTGAAGTATTTCTTAAACTTTAGCTCTGCCCCTTGTCATAGACATAAAATTTTCTTATAGCTGATAAGTTCTGATGTAGTCCCAAAATAGAGATCTTACTCTCTGTATTGCATTGAGAATGACCTGTCATGGCAAACGTCCCAAGTTCATAATCAAACAAATTTGGGTTTAGTGCTCGCTACAAAAGAAAGACCACACACCATGGGGACCTGGGAATGTCTTAGTATGAGAGTGTCAGAAGAGGCTTGTTATAGGATTTGGGCTTCTGTTAACTGATTTTGGGAAGGATTCAAGGCAGTTTGGTTTCCTCTGGATTGGTGTGGTCAGGGGGTAATTGTATTATTGAACATCTTAGATTTTATCTAGGAGATGGAAGGAATGGAATGAGGCTAAAGCTCTAAATTAGTAATGAACCAACTATGACTCAGGTTAACAAGCAAATGGGGATTTTTTATCTTTCTTGTGCTTTGCATAGTATTCTTTTTATTTAATTTAATTTATTTATTTTTAAAGATTTATTTATTTATTTATTTCTCTCCCCTCCCCCCTCCCGCCCTGGTTGTCTGTTTTCTATGTCTATTTGCTGTGTCTTCTTTGTCTGCTTCTGTTGTTGTCAGTGGCACCGGAACCTGTTGCGTCATCTTGTCGTGTCAGCTCTCTGTGTGTGCAGCACCATTCCTGGGCAGGCTGCACTTCCTTTCACGCTGGGCGGCTCTCCTGGGGCACACTCCTTGCGCATGGGGCTCCCCTACGTGGGGGACACCCCTGTATGGCATGGCACTCCTTGTGCGCATCAGCACTGCACATGGGCCAGCTCCACACAGGTCAAGGAGGCCCAGGTTTGAACTGTGGACCTCCCATGTGGTTGACGGATGCCCTAACCACTGGGCCAAGTCTGCCACCTACATAGTATTCTTGATATTTTTTGTGATTAGATGGGAATACAAAGTGGTCTCAGATTGATGCCATCTGATATGGATGTTCTGTGAGACTTTACTCTCAACAGGAGAACATCACAGCCTAGTTCTTGGTGCCAGGCAGCTACCAGCTGACAGATGTCAGAACCTCCTTTTTTCTGTCAAACTTTAGGCAGAATGGTGTCCTTACCAGCTGGAATATTTTATTAAACTTCCCTACTTGCTTTTTTTTTCCCACTGGGAAGGCATACAACCATACTGTTAAACATGCATTTTTAAATACACACAATCTCACTAACATTAGCATGGTCAGCTGTGGAAATATCCTGTCTTCCCTCCATTCCAGCCCCACACAACCACACTCTCAGCCCCCATGCTCTTCCTTGGACAATTGCTGGTCCAATGAGTAGACCCAGGGAAGGAGATGGTAGGCTTTTTTTATACCCCAGTAGTGGGATCCAAACTAGCTCTCCCTGATATTCTTTTCCAAGTTTTTCCATGCAGAATGGGTTAATTCTCTGTTTTCCCGTAGAACATTTATTTATTTTTTTATCACAAATGTATTTATTGATTGGATTTTCTCATTAGTCTGTGTGGTCTTTGAGGATAAAGTTCTTACCTCTCGTTATCACTAGCAGAATAATACTGGCGCTCAATTAACTGTAATTGTTTATCAATCAGTCTTCCAAAGGTGGAGATTCTACTTATGCCCTGGTTTCTTTGTTTAAAAATGAGACTATTCAGGTGGTCATTGAAATTGATATGAGGATGAAATATAAATGTGAAAGTGCTCCAAAAATCATTCCTTACAGGGATTTTAAAGACACTGTTAATTTTATATCAACAGAAACTCTCACTGGACTCATTTTAAATCTCTTTTCAAGAAAATATTTGGCTTCTTCAGGAAGATACATTGTTGTACATGCTTTGCCTTTAGCTGTTCCTTGCAGCAGTGATTCCCTGTGCAGCTCTGTCCCAGGGCCCAGATACGGAAGCAGTATCGGTTCTGAATTTTCCACCGGTTCGATCATTCAATCTGAATACAACCCAGGATACCTGCTACAAGGCTCCACGGCTATCTGTGCCAAATGCTTTAACTCAGTGGAATGACACAATACCAAGCTGTGTAGGTAACCATGTCTGGGAAAGTGTGAGAACTTGTATAAATATGTAAATCAGACCTGAGGAACAGTTTCACAGAGCTGCTTTCAATGACTATATCTTGTTTACAGGGCCACACAAATGGAATTGATAATGTTTGTGACCTATTGAAAGAATATTTTATCAGAAAAAACTGATAGCAGCCAAACCTTTAAAATAGTGTTTCAAAAAATAGCTAATCAGATTAACAAGCATGAAACATGTTTTCCTTCTCAATATTTGTTAAGAATGCCATCAATGCTAAAGCCATGAATTTTCAACATAATTAGATTTTGTGGAAAATCATTACGGTGTTGATTTGCTATATTACTTGTGTAATGTTCCTTTAATACATTTATGCTGATGAATGTTTGAAAAGCGATAGGTTAATGCAGACTGAATAACAATGGCATTTTAAATTATAGTTTATTTGCTTCATTTTGTATAAGATCCTCTAATGCAGTCATGATTAACACTCAGATTCATTTGTACATTTTCCACTCCTCTTCTCTGGATTTGCTCATAAAAATCCCATTAATATTATTTGGAGTTGCATGCCTACATATAGAAGATAATGCTCTACAAAGTTTCTTAAATTGTAGTAGATAAATTATTCTAAAAAGAATTCGTTTCAGAGATGGCATTGCTGTGTATACTGCCTTCTTTCATAACCTGAAAAAATTTATTTCTAGACTCAGGATGTATAATTTATTTGCATCATAGTAAATAATCAATAGTATTGCCAATTTAAAAAAGAACAGGCTAAATGTTACCTTGGCAAAAAATGTCAATTAAAGTTTCTAGAACATGTAAAATTTCTCTTAAAGTCTGATCACACTCCAAAATAAACCATACACAAATTAATATTGTGCTTGATTGTATTTTATTTTTATTAAATGTGGCTTTGACTTTCAGTCCCCTGTAGTGTCAGTTTCACTTAGTGGAGAGGTACAATCCTATCCCCTGGTTATCCTGAACCATATGGTAACAACTGAAACTGTATACAGAAAATTACAGTTACAGAAGGACCAGGGATTCAGGTAAGTCCAGAAGCCCAGAGTCTAATAAACAGAGCTAAGCCAGCATCCAGGGGCTTCTTTCTTTTTTTTCCTCCTTCCATTTCTTTTTGTATTGGCTGTTTTAAATATATAGACTATAATATCCATACTATTTCTCCATAGTGTTTCAAATCATGTCTCTCTATTTGGAATAAAAATAATAAACATGTTGGGTAAAAAAAATATCAACACTGCCATTTGTAAACATTTTTAGATGCCCTTTACTTGGATAATTTTGTTTGAGTTTGTCCTTTTTCTTATATTTGTGCTTTTAATTTCATGAGACATCCCATATGGTTAGATTAATTTCCTTCAATTGAAAGTCAATATTAGCTAAATATTGTTGTTTAGATTGAGGTGACCAGCTTTGCCATGGAACAGAATTGGGGCTCTCGAGATCTATGATGGTGGTGACATGACTGCATCTCGACTGGGAAGTTTTTCAGGTAAGACACAATTGCCCTTTTCTTTCCTTGTGTCTCAAGATCTGCACACACTGATAAAACAATAAACAATAAACAGCAAAATGCTCAATGTAGAATTTTCCTACAAACTCTCCTATATCCATAAGTTTCTCTAGGGTTGCAAATCTAAGACCACTAAGAAACCAGGTGAGAAAAAAGAAAGCTGTGTTCGCTGAGAGCAGAAGCTTCAATTGTAGTGTGATTGCCCACTCCACCTTCCTGAGGTTAACAGAGCTTTTATAGGTCACAGGCCTTGGACTGGTCCTGGGATGGGGGAAAGAGAAGTAGGAATGTGAGGTGGGGGTAAGGCAGAGATCAGATCACAGTTCTCAGTTCTTCAAAACAGATGATGTAAAGGTAAGCAATCTGTGGAAATTACACTCTGCAGTTTCAAGCTATCAGGAAAACAGGCTGTTTATGCCTAAAATTTGCAGCTCTTTGTTATATAAGAATTGCAGAAATCTCCACCTTTTACATCAGGCACTGCCCTACCTACTCATACCTAGTAGTCAGACCTGAAGTTGTAGTGAACTGCAATTAAGTCCTGTCTCACTCTTTGGTCCACCTCCAGCTCTCACAAATATATCTGTGTAATAAAGTTTCTTCTTTCAAAATCTTCCCTTCAGTCATGCCATTCGTTCCCTTCCCACTGCCCCTAAACTTTATTCAGATCCTTTCACCTTTTCTTTCATTTTATTAGGTAATCTTGCCTCTAGACATTTGTCATTGCGTCTTCCATTCTCTGTAGCATTAACACATCAGTCGTCCCAGTCAGAGTAGTTACCATTGGTCTCATCATCATCATTATCATCCCAATACTTGTCATTTTCTGCAGTTATTGTGCCATGCTTGCCTGTTTACATGCATTATCTATTTTTTCCTAACTGTGAGATAAATTTTGTTGTTGTTTTTTACAAATGAGGAACAAAACTTTAGATATTTTAGAATTTTCCAAGGGTAATGAAGCAGTTTGATATAATTGATGAATTCCAAAAAGAAATATTGGATTATGCTTATAATCTGATCTGTACCTGGATATGATTGAGATATGATTAGGGCATTGAGTGCCCACTCAATCTCCACCCCTTGGTGGGTGGAGACTCACAGATAAAAGGCATGGCAAAGAATAGAGTTGAGGGTTTCTGATGTTGAAGTTTTGATGTTGGAGTTTGATGTTGAAGACATAAACTGGAGCTCTGGGAAGTAATCTCACAAAGGAAGGAGAATCCAGGCTCAGGAAGGAAGGAAACTTGAACCCAGAGAAAAGCCAGCCCCAAGAATTGGGAACCCAGGAAGCCTGAATGCTCACAGATTTTGGCAACCACCTTCCTCCAAATAGACCTTGGTGAGGGAAGTACCTTATCCTTTATGGCCTGGTGTCTGTTAAGTTCCCACTCCAAATAAATACTCTTTATAAAAACCAACCAATTTCTGGTATTTTGCATCAACACCCCTTTGGCTGACTAATACAAGTACACAGATAGGAAATGTATAACTGGGATTTTAGTCAAGTGTGTCTAAACACAGAGCCTGAATACAACTGCCTGAGTTAGGGATCATATAATAAAGATTTATTTAAGCACATAAAAGTGAATTTTTTGACATAATAAGAAATCTGAATCTAGAGCTTATTTTATGTAGTAAGTAATAGCTTTTCAAAAAGGTCCCCCAATTTGCTCATTATAAATATATGTAAGTTTATAAATATATTAATATCTCATTGAACTGTTGTTTGTCATCCAGACTACAAAGGAAGGCTTGTTTTGTTGTTGTTGTTTTTAAACCAAATACATTCTTTCCTTAAACAGCATCTTTATTCTACATTTCCTTAACAAATAAGAAAAAGAAAACTGATAGTGGGTGTATTAGTCAATAAAAAGAGGTGCTGATGCAAAATACCAGAAGCCCGCTGGCTTTTATAAAGGGTATTTATTTGGGGTAGGGGCTTACAGGTACCAGGCCATAAAGCATAAGTTAATTCCCTCACAAAATCTATTGCCATGTGTTGGAGCAATATGGCTGGCAACATCTCTCTGGATTAAGGCTTCCTGGGTTCCTCTCTTCCCAGGTCTTGACTCTCTCTGGGCTCGGGTCCTCTGTTTTCTCCACAAGTTCAGCTGTAGACAATGAGGCTCTCTGGGCTTTGCCTTCACAAGGTCAGCTGTACACTATCAGGCAGATGCTTCTGTCTCTCTCCCCAGGGTTTCTACCATGTCTAAGGAGCCATCCCTATTCCTGTGTTCTTCTCCTGGTTCAGGTCCTCTCTTCTGGGCCTTGCTTCTCTTTCCTCTGTGTGCTTATTTCCTGGGGCTCCAGTTCACAACTCCAGCATCAAACTCCAACAGCAAAATGCCTCCAACTCTGTCTCTTGTCATGCCTTTTATCAGCACCCTACTGATGTGGCCCAATCAAGGCCTTAATCATAATTTAATCATGCTCATATAAACACCAGTTTACAAACATAATCCAGTATCTATTTTTGGAATACGTAACTATATCAAACTGCTACAGTGGGTTAAGACATTACCAAAATCTGCCACAACTTTCATTTTATCACTGACTTCTTTCATAGCTTTCCATGATTTGTTTCTAGTTGCCAGCAAATTAATTCATATTTTTACATGGACATATAAAGTTTTGTGCAATAAAATAGTCTAATTTTTAGAGTCTGCCACATACAATCTATATTTGTCTGTCTTACAGTATTTATTTATTTTGGCATGTGCCTTTCCAACAGCCCATTACAATTATTATAATTCTTCAGGCTTGATCTCAAGGGCTATTTCTTATTTTCCCTTACCAGGTAAGATAAAATATTTCACCAGTTCAGGTTAACATGCATTTTAAAAAAGTGCCTGCTACATAAATCAAGCACCCTATTTATTGTTGGGATTAAATTATCAGGTGTTTGTCATTTAAAACAACAATGTTTAAAACTTACAAGTAGACCTCACATTTAACTTAATCATAGCAATGAGAAGGAGGTGTGATAGGTTAAGCAACCATTAGAGGAAGCAATTGGGTGTTACAGGAGGGCAAAAGGAGTATGATTCCTAGATTTTGGAGAAAAAAATAGGCTGCCTAGGAAAATTTAAAGTATCTTAATAGATAAGTACAACATAGCCTGAAAAATACAAGGGAGAACAAGTGCTCCAGACAAAAGGAACCATGCAATTTTTTTTTGTGCTTGTCCATACTCAAATTTTTATTTAGGTTACTCATTTTTATGTAATGTGCTCTTACATTTTCTAGATATTTTTTCATGAGAACCTTAAGGTTTCATATTGACTGACTTGCACTTTCCATATATATATGGAGGTGTTTGGCACATTAAGGAACCGAACAAGAATGTGGTTTGGCATGGTGGTGGCTAGGTAGGGCTGTGGGCTGAGGAAATGCCAGTGATGTACACACTTGGGAACTGAGAACATAAAGAAAAATACTGAGGTTAACATGAATCAGGTTTCTACCTGTCTGAGAAGAGCATTAGAAAAAATGGCAAACAGGAAGGATAGAATGAAACTGTTAGTGTTGTATTTGAATTAGAGACATTTGGGTAAACTCATGGTTTTAATATTTATAGATAGTGAACTAAATAAATGTATAATGTGTGTGTGTGTGCATATATAAGCCATATATATCTAGGTCTTGTAAGTCATTTCAAATCAGGAGATAGGCAGGCTTTAAATTATAAATGCAGAGAACAGAGCAAAATTCATGATAATTTGTAGCTGACAATATTAAGGGGAAGTAAATATTAGTGTGCTGAAGTTAGAATGTGTAGGGATTATAATAAAATTTCTCCATTTTCTTAGTTACTTGTCTATCTAGGTCACAGTAAAACAACATGATAAAATGATTCTGCTTCTGGCAATTTTTTTAAAAAATCAATTGTATTTCATATGGCAGAAATAAGTGCTTTCTTACAGTCCAGTCAGACAAGAGCCCAAAGTGAAAATCCAATTAGAGGGGTGGAGCAGGGCATACCCTCTCTCCAGCTGTGGTCTGGGTGCCAAGGTACGCAGAATCCTCTCAGCCCTCCCCAGATACCTGCATATCTTTTATACCACCTGATGCATCAAGATCCAGAATTTTCATAGAGTAGAAAATGATTATATGTCATAATAGAAGAACAGACAGGACTGCTTACAAATTTTCTTGTTGAAATTAATAATAACAGTAGAGGGAGCATGATACTTTACAAAGCACTTTCATATACACAATTCATTTATGACTTGCATATCCCTATAAGATAGTTATTATCATTAGCGAAGTTGGAACATAGTACAGTTTTTTCAGTGACCTAGTCAAGGTGGCAGAGCTAATATGTATCGTGGCCAGGACTAGAAACAGGTTTTCTGATTCCCTATCCAGAGCCCTTCCACAGTAATGCAGGCAAAGAAAATGAACAAACAATAAAATCAAACAACCAATGCATGTGTATTGAATACCTACATGTGCGAATTACTGTCCTGGGGGTTGTGGGCTGTTAAAAAAAAAGATAAGTGAGGGTCTCATCTCTAAAAAAGGCTATACTTGAAAAAAAAATGAACCAAGCATAAAGCATTTTATGAGAAGTGAAAAGCCATATCCTTCCATACAGAGAAAATATATCCCACTACAGACACAGGCGGCCAACTGTGGTTTCTATGAGTAGGTGAGAACTGAGCTGATTCTCATCTGGGTAACAGGACATCCATAGTTGGAAAGCAAGGAAGGACAGCATTTCTTACAAGGATTTACAGTTAATTAAAATACTAGAGTAATGTGGTGGGAAAAGTAACAAACTAATACAAATCATAGGAAAGCCAGGCAAAAAGTAGTATAAATGCTACAATAGAAACTTTTTTGGTTAAATTAATTAGACCTATAGTAATATTGTATTTTCTACAAATATCAGCCAAAATATAAAAATAATACCTACTGAAAGGACGAAAGGACAGCAAACATCATAAATAGATAAAGAATTGGTGTTTTAAATAGATGTCTCTTTTCTTGGTATGAGAATGGGTTAGAGCTGGCCCAACCACAGGCACAGTCCAGTTCTCCCTCACGTCCTTGCTTCTTTCCCTGGCCTGCGCAAGTCTCACTCTAAGTCCTTGGGATTCATGGCCACACAGTGGGCTCTATTTTTAAACTTGGCAGCCAGCAGTTTGCTCCTGGCAGAGGAGAGGGTTTTACTCAGGAAGATTGCTTCTTTGGGAAAAAAGGCCCGGGATCCCCCACTTACTGCATTTCCCCATGTGTTTCTGTCAGTTACTATGTAGCTTTTAGCAGTATTCTTTCTGTATATTTCTGCTCACCAGCAGGGAGAAACCTACAGCTTCTCCCCCCAAACTGTTCAATTAGAAGATATATTTACCAGGGTCATAAAGCAAAAGAGTAACAATTGAAAACATTTCAAATTGTCTATCATTGGACAGGCATTTTTAGTGCCCCTGCAGTGAACTGTGCCCTAATGATGCAGGAATGGAAAGACTCCTGGAAGTCAACCCACTTTGGATGTGAGTAAATGGGTTGCGGCACAAACCCTAAATCTCAGTCAGGAATATGATTTCTAAGACCCCCTTTCCATGCATGTGTGTAATGCACACAGGCTCACATATGATCTGTAAGGAGTGAATGATAGATATCTTTCTCTCCTTTTCTCTGTTCCTACTATTCATGGTGATAATGGTTTGAGATTCATTGGTCAAAAATGCCAAAATTACTAGTTGCATTTATATGTCCGAAATGTAGGTGAAACTTTTAAACCCAATGAAAGATTTTTTGGTGTTAGTTCAACAAAAAGTCCTTGAGGTATTTTCAGAATGGAATTTTAAAAAAAACTCATTTGCATTTGTGACAGGATATATTATTGTGAAATTGTTTGTGTCTCTCTCGACTGTTATTTTTCTCTACCTCATTCCAGGAAGAGAGCCAGATCTTCGTTAACATTTGGCTTGGACTAAAAGCAGCAGGTGTCCATATTCTAAGGTAAAATCTCCTCCTAGCTTTGGACACTTAAAAGCCTAAGCTCACTGTTGAAGAAGCTGAGAGGATGGTGGTGAAGGCTCGAAGTTCAACAGGTTAAAATGACTGCCAAGACTGAAAGTTAGTGACCTTCCCTTGGCCTGGCCATCAGCCCATAATTTAAGTCATCACAATATCCTTGCAGCACCACAAGGAGGTGGTAGTACCTCAGAATGAAAATGGCAGCAGGAAGTACTTAGAAAGGCTAGATTCTAGGGTCAGGGCCTTAACTGGCAAAGTGTATTCTGTAAAAGTGTGCAAGAGAGTATTGGAAGCCCTAGAATTCAAGGGGTAATGTGAGCTTGGAGAATGAGGATATGGGGAATCGAAAGCAGGGGACCCAGTGTTCGGACTATTTAATATCCTGGGGCAGGGAAGGACTCCTCAGTAATGCTAGAGATGAAATGTCCCCCAACTCTGTAGAATGGCCCACAGAGCATATTGAAGTTACTTTAGAGTTTAAATAAAAGAAATAGTCCATAGAGTAATGAAATTGTTATAAAATTATTTGTAGTGATGAATGCAAAATATTGCGACTATACTAAAAGCAATTGATTATACTTCCAATAGATAGTATGGTATGTGAATATATTTCAATGAAACGACTTAAAAATTTTAAAAAAAATAAATATTAAAAAATGTGAAAGGAGAGAAAAGAAAGCAAATATTTAAAAGAAATAGCCCATATCACGTGTTTATGAATAAAATTAACAAATAATATGCATTTATCAAAAGCTTGTTTTGCACGCAGGAGGAGGAATATATAGAATGGCAAATAGGGATTTTGAAGTTAAATTGATGGCAATTTCATTAGTGTTGGTAAGAGATGAAGGTGGCTTAGGCTAGCATGATGGCCCTAGAAGTAAAGAATATATGACTGAAACTTTACCCATCTCATATTCGGTGTGGCAACATTGGTCTGTTCATCTTTCTAAAGTATTTAAAGAAGCTGATATTTTTGGAGCTCAGTCCCAATCAGGACTTTGTACTGAGTCAAAACAGCCACAGTGGAAGTCTGTTTAGCAGTTCCTAAGGGAGTTAGAGGTAGATCTATCAGGTGGCCTGGCAATACCACTGCTTGGTAGATACCCAGAAGAACTGAGAGCAATGACATGAACAGACGTCTGCACACCAATGTTCATAGTGCCATTACTCACAATTGCCAAAGACAGAAAAAACCCATGTGACCATCAACGGACAAATGGATAAACAAAATGTGGTATATGTACACAATGGAATATTATTCAGCTGTAAGAAAAAAAGAAATCATGAAGCATATGACAGTATGGATGAACCTGGAGGACATTTTGTTGAGTGAATCAATCCAGACACAAAAGAACAAATATTGTATGATTTTGCTATTATGAACTAAATAGAATGAGCAAAGTCCTAGAGTTAATAGCTTGCATGTAAGTCACCAGAGAATAGAATATGGTTAGAGAATGGAGTGCTGAGATTTCGTCTGTGCAGAATTGATAAAAAGTTGTTTGGAAATGTTTGGAAATGAATAGAAATGGTGAAAGCAATTATAGGATTTGTAATTAAAAGTGCTAACTTATGGGAATGATAGTGGTTTGTTTTCTGGTGTTGTCTTTTTTTTTTGGAGTACAAAAATGCTCTATATTGATTGACATGATCAATTCACAACTTGGTGATTATACTGAATGCCATTGATTGTGCACTTTAGATAAATTATATGGTTTACAAACAAACAAAAAGAGAATAGGTTGGGGAGAAAATGCACTAAATGTAAGATAAGATACTGACTGTAGTTGGTAGTAATATTTTGAGGATGATATTTCATAATTTGTTACAAATGTTTCACAACGATGCAAGACATTGGTGGTAGGGTGATGTGTGGAGCCCTGTATGATGATGTGCATGCTTGTTTTGTAAGGTCACAACATTTACTAAACACTGATTGTTTATGTATGAATGATATATTTCAATAAATGTTTTTAAAATGAAAAAAAAGTAATTAGTGTGTTTGGAGAGGTGTCTAATAGAACTACATGGGTTGTAAACCCATGGTAGTTGAGTTAATAGTGAATGGCTTAGTTAGGGAAAAAGTGGATTCTTCTGTACAAGTAAGAATAAGAAAGGGGAAATGGACTAGAGATGAGGTCAAAAAGCATTCTAGGCCTATATTTAGGGAATGCCATGTGACAGGAGAAATGAATTGTGAAAATTAAAGAATGAGAGGAGGTTCTGTAGGCCAAATTAAGGAATTTGAAAGTCATCCTATGATGGGGAATCTGTGAGAATTTTATATGACATAATCATATGTTTATTTTAAAATGAGCTTTCTAACTGCCAAACAGAGAATGAATTGGATTGGGACAAATGTTAGAAAATTATCACCCTTATCCTGGTTAAAGGTAATGGTGGCTTGAACCAGCTAGTTGTGAAGATGGAAAGATGGGGTGAGTGAAAGGCGGAGGGATTTAGGCAGCAGGCTACTAAGGGCCTGATGGCCTGATTAGAGAGTAGTATGGCATGGTGGAGAGGAAGGAGCTTTCCAATGCTAGGGTGTGGGTGGAGATTGATAGTGTTGTTGACTGAGATATGGAACAAGGGAGGTCAGCCAGAGGCAGGTTATGATCCAGGTTTGGACACATCCAGTTTAAGAAGCCTTAAGATAATCAAGAGAAAACTGGAGTCCTTGCATGGAGCTCTTTATTTAAAGCTACTGGCTGATATTGTGACAGCAGGATTGCTTAAGTAGACGAGGAGAATTATAGAGTATCTTATCTTTTCATTAATGTTTATCTGTTTTGAATAATCAAATTATTTCTTTGTTTTACTACATAAATATTATTTTTTCACACATTGGAGTTATCTTCATGGTACCTTCCTCTAATAATTTGCCTGTACCATGGTGAGTTTTATAGAATGGATATTTCCTTGACAACTACTATGTACACAGTTCTTGCCTAGGGAATAGATTTAATAGAGTAGAATATCAAACATATGCGCTTTAGGAAATAAATTATTTAAACTTGTTTAGTATATTCCCACAGGACAATACATTGAGCCAAAATATTTTAAACTGTCTTGAACATTTTTCTTTACCTCAGCATCTTCCAGTGTCAGAATTTCTTTCTCCCCCTTGTCCTCAGCATCTGTAATTCCCTTTCTGGGTTGCTGTGACACAGGCTAGGACACTTTAAGTAAAAAGAGCATTATATAAAAATAAACCTTTATTTCCCTTTTCACACATTCTTAGTTAAAGTCATTCAAAGATCTCAGGGGGAACATGATTCAGTATGAGTCACACAGAGAATAAAAAAGAGATACATAATCAAAAGCAACATTTTAAAAATAATCCATTGGATCCACATCTCCTTCAGACTGACTGCTCCCTCATCCCCATTAGACTTGGAGGCTTAGATTTTATTCCTTCTTTGTACATGTCAAGTCAAAAAAAGAAAAGGCAGAATATTACATGTTAAAAAAGCAATATAGAAAACCAAATGCATCATTTAACTATAATAAGATTTTTTGTGTTCATTCACTGACATGATATAAAGCTAGTCATGTCTTGTACTTGAGCAGTGTAGAGAAGACGAAGTCTAAATTTTTGTTGTTCAGTCAACAGGAGAAAGACCCAATATATAATGCTAAATACCAATACTTACATTAAATGAGACAAACTATGGAGATTTATAAGCCTAAAAATATCCTCACATATTTCATCCTTGAAAAAGTGAATTCATTGGTTAAAGTTAAATCTACCTTATTTCTTACAGGAAACACTGTCCCAGCACTTCCAACTGACTCCACTTACAATTCCAATCGGATATTAGGGTGGCCACTGCTGGTTTTCACCTGGAATACAAAAGTAAGGTCAACCATTTCTGCTGCCAACTTTGTTATATTGAGGAATTTTCTTAAAGGAAAAAAATAAATTCATGATCTTATTGTACACGGAAATAATATTATTCTAAAACCATGTTTAAGATTTGCATGTAATTGGATCTTAGAAAACCTGTCTTGATGACATAATAATTTTAATAAAATATTAATGAGAAAATTGGAAAGTCAATGAATGGAGTGCTTATATAAAACAACTACTAAAATTTTGTATTGTTCGCATGTAAAAGCACAAAAAAATATATATTTTTTATATATTACCAGTTTTCTTGTGAGTGATAGCAGATATTCTTATTAGTATCCAAAAATATAGAAAACTGTAATTTCCAAATAGATTATGGTTATAAGCCCTTTTATTTCTAGTCTCAAAAGCTCTTAACAGCAGGACTAACAAAGTGCAGTATCTTCAGTGTTTTCATTTGTGTATTATTCATTTTAATTGGAAGTAGGCATTACAAAGGAGGCTCAAACCTTTTAAAAATGAATGTGTGACTGAGTTAATAGTCTGATAAATAAGATGACAAAGGTCAAAATCACAAATCTTCTTTGGTGTTTGATTGTGCAGGTAAAACTTGTAAAAGTAAAGTAAGAATTTCCAATGAGGGTGAGGTTTATTTTAGGACACGTTTTTGAGCACTAAAAATTTTTAATGTTGATATTCATCTCTTTTAATAAGCAGCTGCAAATAAGCAAACACATGGATAAGCTTAAATAAGTATTCTTTTGAATTGAGATCAACAGTTTGCATGCATGTTTTTGAAAGGCTAGATTTCCGCCAGACTCAAAATACAGGACTGTTTTGCATTCTAGTTAAATTTTCCTATTACAGGCATTATTATGTAATTTTTTCCCAGTTTACTTGAAAGGGACCATTTTATGATAGTGTAAAATGATACTGTGGGTGCTATTTGTGTAGGATGTATTTGGGAAAATCTGTTACTTTGGTAAATTTTGTGAACATCTGTAGGTAGTAAATTATAAAATTTATTTATGATAGTCTTAATAAATTCACTAATATTTTAGCAGTGTTAAAACTGATGAATGCTCCTTTCTATTCCTATTAAAATAGTTTCTGACTTTTCATTCATTTTTTATACAAAGAGGTACTAGTAAAATAATTTTTCTGCAACCTTTTCTATGATTACACAGATGGGCTTCAGCTCTAACAGTATAATTTTCTACAATCTATTTAATTCTAAATCATTATAATTCATTAAAAGAGCAAGACTACTATATTTATCATTGAAATGAACCTTGCTCAAGAGTCTAAGATTTAGTTTAATTATTTAATTAATTTGTTTTTATTTGGACCAATTTAAAGTGAGCATTTCATGTGTTATCATTTCGTTTTCAAGTGGTTATTTTCTGATGCTCACACCATTCTGATAGTTCATGTCATTCATTACTTCCAATGCCTTTAGAGGCTGTCATTTCTCTATTCTAAAGCATTGTTTCAGAGTTTGAAATATGGACTATATGAGGAATCTGTAGAATTAACCTTATTAAAATCTGCACCAAAGTGTACAAAGACTGTTGAAATGTTACCAAGAGATTGCCAATGTTTTAAATTTGTTAACATATTTTTTCATATGCCTCAAAGTCAGTATTTCCAATTTGCAATTTTCTAAATTGAGATTTTCCCTAAGATCTATATCCTACAATACTGATGAAAACAACAGTAAACACTTATCCTATGCCACATCTTGCTTGTAGCGTGTTCCAACTGTTTTTTCCTCTCCTCTCACACAATGCTAGTGAGGCATTAGTATCCTGGATATTTAAAGGTGAAAGAAGAGAATTTGGAGTGTTATTAACCTACCCTGGTCACAGTCACACTGCTAACACTGATAGAATACAGAGGCACAAAAAGATACTTTATCACAAATAACACTTCACCAATTACCTTTTGTGAGTATTCCAACTATCCTGTTATAACTATCCCAGTTCCCATATTAGAAAAGTATCATGCAGATTGCCCTGTTTTACAATTTCAGATAGTAAGAGTCAGTAGTATTAAACATTGAATGGAAAATCAAAGTACTTGTGAGTTGGTGTTGGAAATCAAGGTGGTCTGGCTTTAAGACCCTATGCTTTTATGACTCTCCCACATTTGCTTTCATCTGGGGAGCATTGTTTTTCTCATCTAGAAAATATTTTCTCATCTAGAAAATATAACAGTCCCTTATTTGCAATGAAAGCTGGTAAGAATATCTCACACAGTAAACAATAAACTTCATTCGAAGTGATAGGATATAAAATATTAATAATAAACAAGGCAGTTCCAAGGAGGTCCACTTTAGTATGTATGATCTAGATTTTCTGCTAATTTTGAAAACCTAGGTCAAACTTGAAAGATCAGGATATTTGAAATGCCACTTATATTCCTGCTGCCATCTATCCTCCTTTTATATTAGTGTTTTGATTTGATATTTGACCAGAGTAAAACAATATAATATATACATTGTCACTCTTGACCTGATTTCTTTTCTGAAGAAAAACTACCAAAACAAAACAAAATAAATGAACAAAATATCCAGAAAACTTAGAATACAGATATGTAGATAATAATGATGTTATTGTACCCTGGAAATTACAAAATCTGACCTAAAGGCATGGAACTTGCTGAGAGGGAACTAGAATACAGTAAATATTCTTGAATTCACCATGAAAAAAAAAAGCAGAAAATATAATGTGTACATATTTAGAGAGAGAAAGAGACTATACACCTATACATACACATACTCTCTCTCAACTAAACTAAATACACATACTCAACTAAATAAGATTTTCATTTCAGCGTGGAATTTGGTGGGAAGAAGATTTAAAAGACTGAACACATGGGCCATGGTATTGGAATCTCTATCATTTATGTGAGGTGACAGTATAATAATATTTGATAACCCTTCAGGGAATTTCTTTTTATTTGTATTCTAATGTCCCCTACTTCCTCCAGTAAGCCAAATTTCCCTAATGTTAAAGTATTTTAAAATAAAGCTGTAGTTCCTTTATTCTAAGAAAACCATTCATGTGACTAGTTTACTCAACTTATAGACATAGGTCTGGCTAGTTTTTAATTTCCTCTTTATATTTTATGTTCCATGAAGACACAATTATAATGTAATTTAATATTTTTGCTATGCTGTATCAAATGTCTTACTTATAAAATGTTTTCAAAGGGCACGAAATATCTATACATCTGGTATTAATTCTTTCAACATCTTTAATGAAAATCCTGTGAGTCTTGTAGTATAAAGTTAAGTGCCTTCTTCACTGAAAGAACCCTTCACAGGGTAATAGAAACAACAAAAAAATTGTAGGGAGATTTAGCCATTTACATTTAATATAATTATCAATAATGATTGAATTTAAATCTACCATCTTTCCAATTGTTTTCTGTTTGACTCATCTATTTTTTGTTTTCATTTCCCCCATGTTCCCTGCAGGCTTTTTATAACTTAAGACTTCTGATTTCCAAGAGTACAAGGTTGAGAGAGGTGCATGGTCATATGTCTGATGACTGTTCCTTCCACAGAACGCTGAGGAGGGACTGTCTCCAGGCTCCTGCTGTGTCCTGAATATTTCTCTCAATCACCTGGTGGAAAGGAAATGCAAACTCCCCTTATGTCTGGGTCTTTGAGCTCTTGAGACCTACCCATGGCCTTGACAATTTGCTAAAATGTTAACTGATTTATTTTTACCTGTTTCCATGGAAGTTGGTATCTCTTCCTCCTGTGTTCAGCTAAAAGGGAGCAGTTTGTATGTCCCAGCTCTCCTTGAAAAGGCTTGTCCTTCTTTGAATTTGGATTACCTATTTATCTTCCCACATCAGCATCCTGATGCATTATTAAAAAGTTATGATTTTATAGATTCTCTAGTTTTTTTCCTTGTTAAAATGGGATTGCTGTTTTATTTTGCAGATTCTACCTCATAAGTAAAAGTGGAAATCATCAGAAGGTTTTTTAAAAAAAGATTTCTATCTATCTATCTATCTATCTATCTATCTATCATCTATCTATCTATCTATCTATCTATCTATCTATCTATCTATCTATCTATCTATTTTGCCCCCTTGCAACTTGCTTGCTGTCTGCTCTCTGTGTCCATTCACTGCACATTCTTCTGTGTCTGCTTGTCTCCCTTTGTTGTGTCATCTTGCTGGGCCAGCACTCTGAGGGCACAACTTATCAACTTTCTCCAGGTGCAGACCAGCTTGACTTCACAAAGAGGCCCTGGGATGCAAACTCAGGGCCTCCCATATTGTAGATGGGAGCCCAATCAAATGAGCCACAGCCACTTCCCATTATAAGGTTTATTAAATGTCTGGATCAACAATGGTTATATGGATACTAAGATTATTTTTTAGGTTAGCTCTCTCAGTTTGCCAGGGATGCTGTAACATAGTATCACAGACTAGTTGGTATAAACAACAATAATTTATCGACTCACAATTTTGGAGACAGGAAGTCCAAAATCAAGGTTTCAGTAAGAAGATGCTTTCTCTGAAGTCTGTAGTAACCTGGTGGTGTCGTGCAGGCAATCCATAACTCTATATCTGCCTCTGTCATGTGGTCATTGCTCTCCACATCTGTCTCTTTGTCATGAGTTTGAAATTTCCTCTGCTCATGAGGATTGTAGTCACAATGGATGAGATCCACCCTTACTCAATATGGCGCCAACCTTAACTAATCACATCTTCAAAGATCCTCTTTACAAATAGGATCACGTCCAAAGTCCTAGGGACTAAGACTTGAGCATGTGCCTTTTATTTCATCTCGTCCTAACCATAATCAAAAAAAGTGAATTTTGGGTATCCTTGCTTCATCACCAACTATTTGGACACCTCTTATATAGTCGTGATCTATCCTCTAGACTGTGAGTATTCTAGATAGAGTAGTGAGGAAAGAACAAAACAGTTCTGGTCTCTGATTCGGTGGAATTTACATTTGAGTGATGGAGCAAAATAAACAAGAAAACACGTAAGTAACCATGATTGTTACAGATTGTGATAAACAATTTTCAGCAAATTAACAGTTCTGAGATATAGAATAACTAGGCTGACTCTACTTTAGATCAGAAGTATTCTTTGAAAGAAGGGTGAAAAAAATGTGCCCTGGTGAGCCACACAAATACCTAGAAGAAAGGATTCTATTCAAAGGGAACTGCCAGCTTAGAGACTGTGGGTGGGAATGAGCCTGCCTGGCACATTCATTAAACAAACCAGAAGTGGAGAATAAGTGGAGTGGTATGAGCAGTTAGAAAAGAGCCATGAAAGGAGGTTGAAAATTAGGTATAACCATATATTAAAGGACTTTGTAGTCAGGATTTTATTCTCAGGCCAGGTGAAAGGCTTTAAAGGGTTTTAGTCAGGGCAGTAAGACATAATCAGATTCCTATTTTAAACAGATCACTTGGGTTATTGAGTATAGAACAGTATGGAGATTGGCAAGAGAAAAACCTTGATTAGTCAGGCAGCCAGAGCAGCAGTCCAGATCAAAGATTGTATAGCTATGACCAGACAGGGGCAAATAGATGGATTTGAAATGAAATGGGAGGTAGAACTAACAGAATATGATGATAGGTATAGAGAATAAGGAAAAGTGGGAAATAAGAATGGCCGAGAGTTTTGCTATGAAATTTTTATTTGATTGGAAAAATTGATTTGATTGCTGTCTGCCAAGATGTGGGAGGAAAGAGGGGTACTTAAAATTTCTGTCTCCAAAGTGTCCATTCTGACCATCTCAAATATATTCTGATTTCTGAAAATATATAATCAGTTATTTTCCTATGAAGGTGTAAGAGATCAAAGTTTTCTTTCAGTTTTAATTTTTATAAATATTCAAAATATTTTGTTTTTATTTTTAAGGAATCACATGATTTTATGATTAAAACATTAAAGTTGTGGGGTCAATAAAGATTGCTGATGAAATAAACATCTTTTAAAATTTTTATTGTGGCAACTTATATACAGCATAAAATTTCTCATTTTAATTGGTTTCAAATATACAGTTCAGGGGTTTTAATGACATCCACAACGTTTGTGCTACCGTCACCAAAATCCATTACCAAAAATGTTCCACCACCCCCAACAGAAGCTCTGTGCCCATTAAGCATTAACTCCCCTTCCCTACCCTCATCCCTGCCCCTGACACCCTCTAATCCACTTTTTGTCTCCATAAATTAGCATATTCCGGTTATTTCATATAAGTGGATCACACAATATTTGTTCCTTTACGTCTGGTTTATTTCATTCAAGATGATGCCTTTAAGGTTTGTCCACATGTAGCATTTATCAGAACTTAATTCCTTTCTAATGGTGCATTAATATTCTATTATATGTACACCACATTTTGTTTATTCATTCATCTGTTGATGGATACTTAGGTTGTTTTCACCTTTCTTCAATTGTGAATAATGCTGATATGGGCATTGGTTACAGATTTCTGTTGTAGTCCTTGTCTTCAATTGTTGTGGGTATATATCTCAAAATGAGATTGCCTGGTCATGTGGTAATTCAAAATTTAACTCTCTTAGGAACTCAAAACCATTTTCCACAGTGCTGCACCATTTTACTTCCCACCAACAATGTAAGCATCTCCACTTCCTTACCAATACTTGCTGTTTTCTGCTTTTAAAAAAATAGTGATTCTATTAATTGTAATAGTGTAAAGTGACATCCCATTGTGATTTTGATTGGCACTTTCTTCAGATGGGGGCTAGCATTTATGAGCATCTTTTTACATTCTTATTGGCCACATGTGCCTTCTTAGGAGAAATATATATTCAAGTCTTTTACTCGCTTTTAAATGAAGTTGTTTTTGTTGTTGAATTGTTGGTGAACTTATATATTGTAGGTATTAATATTAAACCCTTAAGAAATATGTTATTTCCCCCATTCTATGTCTTTTCACTTTCTTGATGATGACTTGATGCATAATATTTTTTAAATTTTGATGATGTCCAACTTATCTTTTTTTCTTTAGTTGCTCCTGCTTTTGCTGTAGAGTTGAGGAATGCAAGGTCCAGAAGATATTCTTCTATAATTTCTTCTATGACTTTTATAGTGTTAGTTTTATATTTAGGCCTTTGATTGCAATTTAGTTAATTATTGCATATGGTGTAAGGTAGGGGTCTAGTTTCCTTCTTTTGTGTATGGATCTACAACTATCCCAGCACCATTTGTTGAAGAGACTTTTTTCCCCATCGAGCAGACTTGGCATCCTTGTCAAAAATCAGTTGACCATAGAAGTGGGGTTTATTGACCAACTCTCATTTCAATTCTATCTTGGTCTATTTGTCTGTCATTGTGCCAGTACCACACTGTTTTGATTCCTGTAGCTTTCTAATGTGTTTATAAATCAGCAAGTTTAAGTCTTCCAACTTTATTGTTCTTTTTCAAGGTGATTTTATCTTTCCTGACTCCTTTGCTTTTCACAGGAATCTGGAAATTGACCTCTCCATTTCTGTGAAGAAGGTGGTAGGAATTTGGGTTGGGATTACACTTAATCTGTCAATCACTTTGGGTAATATTGACATCTTAAACAATATTTAGTCTCCCACTCCATGTACACAGAAGCTTTTTCCATTTATTTAGGACTTTTAAAATTATTCTCTTTAATTTCTTTATGCAATGTTTGCAGTGTTCTGTGTACAAGTCCTTTACATCCTTGGTTAATTTCATTCCTAGAATTGTAAATGGAATTGTTTTCTTGATTTCCTTTTGAATTGTTCATTGCTGAGTGTAAACTCATCAGTGATTTCATTAAGATTGTCTTGGAGCTTGACATCTTGCTAAATTTATTATCTTTAGTAGCTTCCTTGGAGATTTTTCAGGATTTTCTATATGTAGAATCATGTCATCAGCCAACAGGGAAATTTTTTTTCTTTCTTTCCAATTTGGGTAACTAACATATTTTTTTCTCTTACTTACTTTACTCTGGCTAGAAATTCCAGAACAGTGTTGAAGAGTAGTGATAAAAATGGGTATCCTTATTTTGTTCCTGATCTTAGGGGGAAAGATTTTGGTAATTCACCATTCAGCATGATGACATCTGTGTGTTTTTCATATATGCACCTTTTCATGTTGAGGAATGTTGAGAAAGATTCTGTCTATTCATAGTTTTCTGAGTGTTTGTAGCAGTTTGGCATTGTTTATAAATTCCAAAAATAGTGGATTATGTTTATAAACTGGTCTGTTCCTCTCGACCTATTAGATTGTATTATGTTCAGAGGTTTCATTTTACTTGATTAAATTATGATTAGGGCTTTGATTGGGTCACATCAGTAGGATGGTTAGAAAATGACTTGGCAGAGGAGAGTTGATATTTTGATGCTGCAGCCCCAGGAAGTAAATACCCAAAGAATAGGAACACAGAGGAAGAGAGACGGCTCCACAGACAAGGCAGAGGCCCCAGGAAGAGAGAGAGCCTGATAGTGTACTGCTGACCTAGTAGAGAGAACAAAGCAGCTGAGCCCAGAGAGAAATGGGCCTGGGAGAGAGATAAGACATCACAGCCTAAAACTAAGATTGGAAGAAGCTGGGGCCACAGAGTCTTAAGAGGAAGAGGAAGGCTGAACCTTTGCAGATGTCTGCAGCCATCTCGTTCCAACGTGGGAAAAGACTTTGGGGAGGGAAGTAACTTATGCTTTATGGCCTGGTAACTGTAAGCTTCTACCCCAAATAAACACTTTTTAAAGCCAACATATTTCTGGTACTTTGCATCAGCACCCCTTTGGCTGACTAATACAGTGCTGTTAAAGAATGGATGCTGGATTTTGTAAAATGGCATTGCTCTGTCCATTGAAATTACTATGTGTTTTGGGTTTTTTGGTTTTGCTTTTTTTTTTTTTTTTTTTTTGGCTTTCATTCTATTAATGTGGTTCATTATATTGATTGATTTTCATATATTGAACAAACCTTACATTACTTGCATAAATCCCTCTTAGGTGAATAATCCCATTGGATTCAGTTTGCTACTTCTTGGTTGTTTTTTTTTTTAGGATTTTGGCATCTATATTCATAATGGAAATTGGTCTGCAATTTTCATTTCTTATAACTCTGTCTTTTTTTTGGTGTTAGGATGATGCTGACCTTAGCGAATGAGTTCGAAAGTGTTCCTTCCTCTTCAATGTTTTGGAAGTGGTTGAACAGGATTGGTGTTAATTCTTTTTGAAATATATGGTGAATTTCATTACTGAAGTCTTCCTGTCCTGGTTTTTCTTTCTTGGAAGTTTTTGTTTTTGGTCATTGACTCAATTATTTTACTTGTTATAGATTTGTTTTAGGTCTCCGATTCTCCTTTAATCAGTTTAGGTAGTTTTTCTGTTTCTAAATTGTTGGCATAGAACAGTTCATATCACGTTATAATCCTTTTTATTTTTGTGGGGTTGGAATCAATGCTACCTCCTTCATTTCTGATTTTGTTTATTTGTATCTTCTCTCTCTTTGCCAGTTAATTACATCTAGTTGGCTTAGAGTATTATTCAAGTCTTCTATTTCCGTATTGATCTTCTGCCTAGATGGTCTATCCTTTTTTGAAAGTGATATATTAAAGTCTCCTAGTATTAATGGAGCACCATTTATTTAACCCTTCAAATCTGTCGATATTTGCTTCGTATATTCTGGTTTTCTGCTGTTATGTGCATATACATTTATAATTGTTACATTTTCCTGATAAATTAATACTTTTATCAATATAGAGGGCCCTCCCTGGTCTCTTGTAAGAGTTTTTTTTTATTCAGTCTGTTTTATCTAATATTAACATAGCCATCCCAGTTTTTTTTTTTTTTTTTGCTATTTGCACGGAATATTTTTTGTCATCATTTCACTTTCAACCTACTTGTATCTCTGAAATCAACATGAGTCCCATGCAGAGAGTATATAGTTAGGTCATGTTTTTTTGTCCATACTGCCAATGTTTGCCTTTAGTCTAGAAAGTTTAACCATTTAATTTTAAATAATTACTGATAAAGAAGGATTTTCCTCTGCATTTTGCTATTTGTTTTTGTAAGTCTTATGCCTTTTCTGTCCCTCAATTCTTCCATTCCTGCCTTATTCCGTTATTTTTTTTCTGTGAATATTTTAAGACATTTTACTTGTGGCTACCATAGTGATTACATTTAGCACCCTATATTTATAATATATTCATTTGATTTGATACCAAACTTCAATAACACACAAACTATGTTACTATACTCCTCTTTCCCCTTTCCTTTATGTTGTTTCTTGTACATTTTTAGACACAGTGTGTTCAAAACCATAGACATATCATTGCTTTTTTACTTATTTGCATTTTAGATATTGTAAGGAGTAAAAAGTAAACTTACAAACCAAAAATACAAGAATACTGGTGATTATAAGTACCCATATATTTGCCTTTATCAGAGATCTTTATTTTTCTCTTTATAAAATCTAATATCTTGTGTCTTCTTTGCATTTAAAAAACTCACCTTAACATTGGCTTGTAGGGCAGTTCTAATGGTGACAGACTCCCTCAGCTTTGTTTATCTGGAGTTGTCTTAATCTCTCCCTCATTTTAAAAGAGAGTGTCACCACAAATAAAATACTTGTCAATTATTTCTTTCAGTCCTTTATCTATGTTGTCCTCCTGCTTTATTGCCCCTATAGTTCCTGATGAGATATTGGCACTGAATCTTATTGAAGGCCTCTTGTACCTGACATATTGTTTCTCTCTTGCAGCTTTCATGATATTCGCATTATCTTTGGCATTTGACAGTTTGATTATGTTTCTGTTTATCGATCTCTTTGCATTTATTCTGTTTGGATTTTGTTGAACTTTCTAATATTTATATTCATGACTTTTCTTAAATTTGGGAAGTTTTCTGCCATTATTTCTTCAAATATTCCTTCTGTCCCTTTCTAGCCTTCTTTCTCTGGGACTCCAATAACACATATTTCGATGTGCTCTGTAGTGCCCCACAAGTCCCACAGGCTCTATTCACTTTTATTTAATCTGTTTTCTTCTTAATCTTAGACTGAATTATTTCACTTATCCTATCTTCAAGTTTACTTATTGTCTCTTCTGCCAGTTCCAATGTTCTGTTGACCCCCTCTAGGGAATTTTTTTAAAATTTCAGTTGTGGTAATTTTCAGGTCCAGTATTTCTGTTTGGCTCCTTTTTAGAATTTCTTTTTCTTTATCAAAATTCTCATTTTGTTCATATATCATTTTCCTGATAGGATTTACTTCATTCTCAGTGTTTCTCTTTAGGTCTTTGAGCATATTTTATACCATTTACTTTAATGTCTTTGAATGGTGTGGCCAAAAAGTCTGGTCTTCATTGAGCTGCTTTCATGTTTTACCTTAATCTTTTGGTTGGGCCGTCATTTCTGGTTTCTTTGTATGCCTTTTAATCTTTTGTTACGCAATGTACATTTTATTTTATTTTATTTTTTAAGATGTTTTTCATAAAAGTATGACAATAAAAATAAGATTTTATTTAAGTGAGGATAAAATGAACTCTCAAGCCCACTGGCCATGAAAATTGGAGAAATAGGATGAGAATGGAATTTGATTCAAAATATGCTGACATTATATATTCTCATATTGAAAAATGTAACCTTTATGGAAGAAGAGTAGGTTGGATCTCTACTGTCTCCTATTCTCTCCATCCCCACTATTCTTCTTTTCTCCTTCCAATATTTTTAATTTTTTTATTGTCTATTATATTTTAATATTTTAATATATTAAATCAGTGATATAGCCCTAGAAATGTCTATTCCTTAAGCTTTTATCCATCTAGTGATATGACCGGATGGGGGTTTCCTTGAGTACCAGGAACTAACAACAACAAAAAACAAACACACTATAAATACTTTCCACAGTTCCTGCAGGTTGACTCCATGTTGGGTACTGAGATCCTTTGGAGCTTACTCCTTTTCACAATGAAGCTGAAGAACAGTCTGAACAGGGCCGTCTCTGGTCCTTTCTAAATATGTTTTGTCCTGGGCCTTTGTTCTTGGTCTTAGTATTTCCCCTCTTTACAGGGATCTGATGGCCCCTCTTTTCCCTATGAAATAGTCTTTTTTCCTACTCCTGATCACTCTACTACATATCTTTAATTTTTAACATAAAGTGTTTTATTTTGAAATAATTTCAAACTTATAGGAAAATTGTAGAAATAATACAGAAAGAATACATAGTTTACTGTATCTCTGAAAGCTGATAATCCTTTGTCTCAGACTTCTGGAATTTGATTGTTTCTTACACTGATTTAGCTACCTGTGGGTTGTTCATGCATACAGGTCAGGTTCTGGGACAGTGAGCTTGAGACAGTGTCCTGGTTCAATCCTTCCGGCTGACACCAGTATAAAGAAAGGGGCTCTCTCCAGCACCCAGAACAGAGACCCACACTGCGATTGTGGGCTGGCTTCACACTGTGCTGGAAGCAGGTAAGGAAAGAACCAGCAACAGTTTTCCTGCAGTTTTTATATCACCTTTTTCTAGATTTGGAACTTACCCAGTTAATACAGCGCTTTGTTTTTCGAAACTCAAATATAGATGGTTCTGTCAGTTTCTGCTGGTTGTTTCAAGATTTTGTGTTTGGGAGGAAACCCTGGAACATCTCTCACCACCATCTTTTCATGTCATTCCTCTTAGCTACATCTTTTTAATGCCTTGTTTTCTTGTTTGTTCCCAACTGTGGAGGGTTTATTGTCAGTTTTCTTCTCTGAATGTCTGCTGCAAATGTTGAAACTTTCAATTTGTAACAGCGTGCTTCTTTTCCCATTGATGTTACAGCATGAGTTTGCACATAAATTGTGAAGGAAACTGAAATATTTGGGGGTTCTAGCTTATTATATGAATCTACATAGTTCTGAAAAATGCAAGATATTTATTTTCTTTGTAATGCAGCTCTCTTTATGATTTTGAAAGCTATATATTTTTTAGTTTGCTTTCATTAAGTGCTACATTGTTTAGTTAAATCTAGTCTATAATCGAATATGTAATGTAAGTATTTGATTTTGCAGAAAATTAAAATTGTTCAGACAGTGGGTTTATGAGTCCACATTTGGGAAAACTACAGGGAAATGATTTAATAGACATTAAACTTACATTATCTGTACTTATTTAAATTATTAAGACAAATTCAATTCTCAATTCTCTGCTTTTACCCTTTCTGTATTCATATAAATACTCTATGACCAGATAATTGAATCATGTAAGGAGTTGTCCTCCAGAGAATGTAATTCAATAGGGGCTCATATTTAGAAAAATATATTATTTTACTAATAAGTTGCAGTCACTTGCACATTATTATTACTCTATTTTTAAAGTCAGTTCTTTGGTTTTAGGATATTCTTTAAAATGACAGACCATAAATTTCGTGATGCTACACTATCATCTCTTCGATGTTAAAACTTGAAAGAATTCTCTATTCTATCGCAGGTCTTGCAAAATTTTGATGGTAAGTAACTAGGGAATAAAGATGCTAGAAAGGGAATAAATAATGACTAATGGATATGTGATTTAGCCAACCACCAATTAATCATTTGTGATCAACTCAATGCTATTAGATTTTGTGATCAAGGAATTAGACACAGGGGAGTGGATGTTGGTCGTATAAATGGGATTGAAGCAGGTTGCAGGGATAGTTATGAGAGTCGAGAGATATTAGAAGTGGACATGAGGACAGGGCCACTCCCCATACTTTTGGATTGTCCCAGCATCCCTTCACCAATGTTGCCTGGTCTTTATGTTCTGCGCAGTAAGTGAAAATAAGGTCAAAACTTCCTTTCCTAGAGAGCTCATCACAGTTTATCATGAAATCTTGAAATTCTTCCTAAAGTAAGTGAAATTTGCAATAAAGCTTTTTATGGCACTTCTTTTTTTTTATGACACTTGTATATTTTTCATTTTAAAATAGTCTGTTCTCCACAATCTTTCCATACTCTTGAACTAAAGTGATAAATCTGTAACCGACCTTTCTGTCTCTGCCTTTTTTTAATCACAGTGTTGCACTCTTCATTGTCCCATATGTCACTTTGATCATGTGATTAATAATCATCTTAAAAATCCTTCAGTGCTGTGCTATTATGCACCCTCCTTTTCTTGGTACTCAGGACTCTTCATAATGCCAAATGATTTATCTCTGTCTCTTTTCTTTTAATTCAGACTGATGTAGTCCCTCAAATGCCTTATAAGTTTTCACTTTCAAATAAATGCTTGCTGCATTCTTCTTGCCTTCTGTATTTTCCTAATTTTCCTTATTTTACTTCTAGAACTGCTCAAGATGTTCTCTTCTCTAAGTCCTGAATATGTCAATTCATGGTCATGTCTTTCTCTTCTACTTTTTGTTCCTTATGTCCTTTGTACCTCATTAGACAGTTAGCCCTTTGGGATCATAGGCAATGTTAGAATCCCCCAAGTTTGCCTCTTTCTTCTTTCTTTAATCTCCTCATTGAATTCAATAAATTTTGTTGCCTCATTTGTTTTCATGACATTTAATTATTAACTGATATACATAATCTGGGGAAAATGCTTAAAGAGATCAAGGATGCGGCTGTGGTCATATCTTGCTTTTCACATTCAATTTGAAACACATAATTAACCTCTTTAATGTGTGAATAATTTTTGAATTTTACATATTTATCAACTGCTTTGTATTTTCTATAGGTGCACATGATGCATGTAGTCATTAAAAAGAAAGCATTTACTAAGGCTATTGTTACAACCCAACTCCAAAAGGGCACAAGTTGGTGCAGCCACTAGACCTGAGAACACACCTGGCATTTAGTCAGGAACATGCTTCATTGGAACTTATGGACAGGAGAGAATCTTTGATGGCAGTTCAGAGAATGAAGAGAGCACTCCACAAAGAGACAGAAAAATGAGGGGTGATACCAGGGATTTCAGAACTAGGACATTCCATAGGGGATGAGAACAGAGATCTTGGTAGGTTCACGTGAAGCGCACATATGGTGTGCAGACATTTAGCAAAAACATGAGCAGACAATGAGCAAAAACAAGAGTAGGTAATGAGAGAAGACAACAAGAAAAGATAACCAGCAGACAATGAGCAAAAACAACAAGGAGACAATGAGCAAAAGCAAAGAACTGGCAGCAGATGTGCTTCAAGTCGTTGAGCACCCACTTCCCACATGAAGGTCCTGAGTTCAGTTTCCAGTACCTCCTAAAGAAAAACAAACAGACCACAAGGAGAAAATGAGCAAAAAAACCCAAAAAACAAAAGTTAAACAAAAAAATTAGCAGATGAGTTAAAGCAATGGGCAACAACAACAACAAATAAACAACAAGCAAAAACAGCAAGCAAACAGATGACAGAGCCATCTTGGGGTGGGGGTAAAGTATGAATCAGGCAATAGAATGATTTAAGTAAATTAATCCACATTTTTCATGCAACAGAAATTTTTAAAAATATTCCTTTATTTCATTATTGCACCATCAATTTCTTAATTTTATTAGCAAAGAATAATTGTATATGGTTGAATCATTTACCTTTGTTATGAAATGTGGTTAAGAGTTAATAACTTGCAAATTTTAAGTAATATCAAAATCCCCTATGTCACATTATTTTACATTTTGTTTCAATGTGAATATGATTACTCTGCATAGATTTCTGACATTATATTTTAAAATGTTGTCAATATATATATTAGTCCAGCATGTTTCCTCGCATTTCTGGAACAATAAATATCAAAAAGATCTGATTGTAATGATCAAATAGCTATATCTAAAAATTTAGGATTATATCTTGAGCATAAAATAAAACATTATAGAACAAGTGGTCAAGAAATGTTTATTTAAGAGACTGGATAATAAGTATTGTAACATCTATAAACTATATGTAAACAGTTAGGGATGGACTGATATTTCTCACAGTATGTAGTTTGTTGACTCCAACTATAACACCTTGAAACAAGACATTTATGAGAATTATGGTTATTTTTTACTAAATATTTCAATAAAACTGCTTGAATTAGTCCATTTCCTTATTGATTTGGCCTATGGGTTTTAAGGATTTTAAATAAATCTGAGTATCTGGTACTTGTTGTATAAATTAAAAATCCAGAAACCATGTGAATATAAATTATTTGTAATGCATCATATATGTACAAATATTCACTTATATTAAATTTCCACATTTAATGTTATTATTCATCTTAATATAACTGATATATAAATTAAGCAACCTAAGAAGCCTTTAAAATATTATTGTCATTGTTATCTCATTAAAAATAAAACGGGTCTTTACTCAGAAGTGCTATAAAGTACAATGAATTCATTTCTGTGTAATCGAGACTAAGTTCAATTGCAATGTTTGATATTTAAATTCTAATTAAATGTAATCATCTAAATTTCTTGAGCTACATGTATGTCTAGTAAATTTGCATGTGCATAAAAGTTGTTTGCATTAGTAATAAATAGCTCCATGAAAAAAAAAAAAGCACAACCGTATCCTTAATAAGGACCGTGGGAGAGTGTGGGCTATAATGTGGACCAGTGACCATGAGTTGCTGTGGTGCTCAGACACGTATTCACCAAATGCAGTGAATGTCTCATGATGATTGAGGAGGTTGTTATGGGGGGAGGAGTGGAGTGCAGGGGTGGGGGGTATATGGGGACCTCATATTTTTTGGATGTAACATTAAAAATGTAAAGGCAAAAAGAAAGAATAAAATAAATAATTCCCATTCACAAAAATAATCATAAAATTCAAATCAACCGTACACGCACAACTCAGGACCCTATGTAAAGCCAGATGTTTCATTTTTCAGTGCAAGAGAGGAATAATTTGAATAACGAGTCTTGTGCACTCTTAACCTGTTAATTGTAATTTCATAAATAGATATATTTCATCAAAAGAAACTTCTTTCATAGCATTAATTCTTTATTAAAGGAAAATATGAAAAAAAACCATTATTTAGCAGCCAAAATATTCTTAAAGTAATGACTGACATTTTTTGTCAAAGTTCATTGTCCTTTCATCTATTTTTTATTAACAAATCAAGTACATCTTGGCTTCTTCTGGACAGCAAGCTAGCTGCAGGATGTATATTAATGAGCAAAGATGAACAATTTTTGTCTCAATGGATTTGTAGTCCTGTCAAGCCAGATACGTAAGTTGATGGTCCAGGACAATTTTACTCTTGCTATGACACATAGGATTATATTGTGTGCTAGTGGGATGAGTAAGAGACTGACATTTATAAGATCTGGGTTTTTAAACCACATTGTCATTTTCTGGTTATAGGAACTTGGATAAATTACTTAAACCTCTCTGAGACTTGATGTTGTTATCTATAAATGAGAATATTGGAAAAGATCAGTGCTTCTCAAATGTTCTGTAGAACACCAGCTCCCTATATCATTAATGGGTGGTACAAAGACTGAATTTGCTCTGTAATAAATATTTGAAATCCAGAGTTAAATAAAGTTGAAGAAGGTGAATACCTGCTGGATTTCTCCATGTTTTTAGTACACTAACATACTTTATGAAACTCCAAGAGGGGGATAAAATATTCAACTCCCCCCAAGTTATCGTATCATCTCTGTTAACACTGGACACACAATCTCCTATGATTTCAAGAGACCAAACAATCTATGGCAATAATCTATAATAATAATAAAAATAATAAAACTGTCTTTAATAAAATTAAGGAATAGAAATAACATTTATTCATAATAGTTTTTATTATGTGGGCTGAAACTGTTCAACAGTTTATAGATAAAAGAAAACATTTTTAGCCCCATATACACTCTAGACTTCTTAGGTAGTAAATGAGGGAAAAAAAACTCTTTGCTTTGATTTCCTTGGATGTTATTTTTATTAATGGACTTTCCTCAATCAATAATGTTTGTGGTTATGAAGGTTTATAAACTCATTAAATAAACAGTGAGGTACAAAACTCTGTATCCAGAGTAGCACAGTTATATTATGTCTATGAGACCATGGCATTTGTCATTTATTTTCTGTATCATCAAACTTACATGGGTCTCCCTAAATGGACCTGTGATTTCTTACTCCACCTGTGTCTGGATTTACAGAGACAGGTGAAAACAATTCTGTCTTAGGTTGTATTATACTTAAATGCACATAAAGAAAGATGAATTTTTACAAAATATGAGTTTTTCCAAAAGATTTGTTGTTTAATTGTTTTCACTAAACTGTGTGAGCAAGATTTCTTCTGAATAAAGTTATAGGATAGTCTTCCCAATTTTCTATAGTGTGTATGATTATCTACTTATGTGTTGCATGTTCAAGTACTCACATACATATTCTTTGACTTCTTTCCCTAACAAATAATCCAACTCAGTTGATCTCTCCACTTGGATTGCTTTCCTCTCTCATTGGTTACTTCATTCATTGCAACTTTGAGATTTTACTTAGAATAGCATATTTTTTAAGTTTCTAATGGTAAAATTCACCATCTCAATCAATATGAAGACAATGCCAAGTAGAAGAAAGTTGTCCAAATTTATCTAAACATTTGATAAAAATTGCATGTTTATCATACGTTTCAGAGTAATTTTCATTTATAAGTTTTAAACAAACTATATTTTGAAATTTGTATAATGGTTTTAGATTAATGCCTACAATAAATTCCAGAGACATGATGAGGCTTATCATTTTTGTCTAATTCATAACTTTTACATTTTATGGTCCATGGTGGGTGAAGTCATTAAACTGTATTTCTGTTCAAATTAGGGAACTTGTCTTTTTATGGCTTTGTTTTGTTTTCTTTGCTTTTCCAGATTAGAGTGCCAGGATTTTAAACATCTATTGTGAGATATTAAATTTAATCCTAATTATGTAAGTCAGCATATTTTAAATGTCCAAATTTTAATATTTGAAATGATCAAATAAATATATCTGTTGATAGTATTAAATAAAACACCATGGTTCATAAAATTTTTTTCTGTTTTATTGCTTTTTGATAGCAGTGGTTCTAAGGTCTAAACCTTATAACAATGAAGTGGGGCTCAGTGGTTAAGCACCTGCTTTGTATGCACGAGGTCCCAGGTTCCATCGTGGTAGCTCCTAAAAAAATTAATTAATAATAATACCAACTTTCAGAGGTGTTGTGAGAGTTGATCTATTTATCTCTGCATAGTATGTAGCATATCATTAACAAATACTTTCCAGTAAAGATATGTGACCAAAATGTAAACATTAATTTAATTTTTACTGAGAGCCTCTATGTACGAGGAACAGGTATATTTTGAGAAATTGTCTTTAACCTTAAGTAGATTCATAGTCAAGAGGGAGCAAAAGTCCCTTAAGCAACAAATGTAAAATATTTGTATTACATGCTGTAATTAGATGCAAAATTCAGTTCGGAAGACTTGCTTTCACTTAGCATGGTAGAGTTGTTTGAATTACATGTTTTTGGGAGACAAGGATGCCCTCGCGGAACAGATGCTGTTGTTCATTTAAAAGTCGCATGTGGAGGAACGTTGACCAGCTGGGGCTGTGATCCTGAGTCCAGGATTTCCAGGCAGCTTCCCCAACACCCTAGACTGCCCTTGGAAGATCTCACTGCCTATTGGCTATGGTAAGTGAACACAGTTCCCATTCTTAAAGTTTACCTTCTCATTTCTTCTATCTTGAACAGAATTAAGCTGAATAATAATTATGCCTACTTCTGTTAACACAACTGTGCCTTTAATTGAAAGTGGCTTACAACTTAAAGCTCTGGGGAATCACTTTTAAAACAAAAAGTTATTTGAAAAATCATGTTAGCTGTGCAGCTCTCTTCAAGGCAAATTAAATGAGCTGAATTATGATAAACTAGGCAGGTGAAGTGCAAAATGCAACATCTCTAATTCATTTATCTAGCTCTGTGTTTATAATACCTCCTTTTCAAATCTATCGCCAAAGTTCAATAATGGGTATTGTTTCTTTTGGAAATTTTTCAAACTTTTAAAATTCTAACGTATTTTAAGTTGAATATGACACACAAGTTGAAAACTATTTCTTCATTAATATTTTATGAACTTTCAGGTTATCTACCTTAGTTAATAATTTTAATTGCCATGCACACTAAAACTCCATTTTGACCGGTGTTCAGAGATGCATGGTCTTTGTGAAATTAGGATTCCCTCTCATTCCCTTCCTTATGAGAAAATGGTTTCTATTGAATCATAATGCATTAATTCACTATAATGACTGATAAAATCTATTAATCAAGGTTTTCCCCACATGAGATTTTCTCATGAGAACACACTCTAATAGATGTACCAATATAAGTACTCACGAATTCTACTGATATATAGTAATAGTGAACCTATGTATTAAATAGATGTTAGTTGAATGACAGCTAAATATAAGTGTGGCCGTATCAGTGCTCCGGAAGATGATTTTATTTTTCTTTTAAGATTTCACAGGTTTGGCTTTAAGGATGTCTGCCTAGAATGGCAGTAGTAATATGACTATGGCATGGGACGGCCAGGACAGATAGCTCAGCAGAGTGGAGTCAAGAGGAATAATGAGGCATGAAGTTGCTGGCGAGGGTATGGAAAGGTGTGCGCGTGTTGAAATGCTGTGCAACACCAGAGAGAGAGGAGGAACCTGGAAGAGCCTCCTCAGGGGGAGCAAACAGCTGTGGGAGTTCATGTCTATTGAGTCCTTGAAGATTCACCCAGAAGGCATTGCAATAAGGAAAGAAGACCCTCTTCACATGCAAAAAAGCTTACAGGAGCTCTCTATTTCTCCCAGGCTTTTTAGTTTAGTTTTATTTGATTTTTCAAATAATAAACATTCTGAACATGGAAACTGTGATTCTTCTCAGAGCTTAATAAAACAGAGGGCCCTGAATCTACTAAACCAACATTGTCTCAGTTATTCTCAAAAGCTGCGTGGAGTTTTCCTAGGATTAAGGTCTGAAGGTAAGGACTTGGTTAGTCCTTTTCTTTAGAGTCAGGTGTTAAGGGCTGTTTCAGAGACACATGGAACCCAAGAGCTTTTCAACAGCAGATCCACAGAGGCTTTCTACATTGTTTTACATATTCTCATAGTAGAAAATAGCAAAGAATGAAAAATATACCGCAAATTGCAGCTCCATCATTTTGGAGCTGTGACCTTAAAAAAATGGATGACTCTCCATGATCCTTCATTTCTTCAACTTTCAAACTTCTGTAGGGCATGTGCCTCAAGCAATTGGGCACCCGTGTCCCACAAGACAGGTCCTGGATTCAATTTCCAGTGCCTCCTAAAGGAGACGAGCAGACAATGAGCAGACAGACGAGGGAGCCTTGAGGGCAAAGGGGAATATAAAAAAGTTAATAAAGAAAGAAAAGTAATACAAAAACTTTAAAAAGCTCAAATAACGTCATAGGATTTTGGTGAGGATTGACTGAAATAACTCAGGCAAGAAGTTAAGCAAAGGGCTTGCCATATGTTAAACAGTAAAAATGTTAGCTTTTTTATTATTTCAAATATTTCTCACTTTCCCTTCAAAACTCATTAGAAATGTTTTATTCTTGAATGGTATAAATATTTCCTTTATTTTCCCTCACCCCAAATTTATCATCGTAAAATTTCTGAGAAGGATGATTTGGTTGGTATAAATCCTTATTCTCTTCATTCATAAACTAATATGCAAGAGGATAATTCAGGGAAATAAAATCATTTGAACCATATTGTCTGAATTCATGATCTGGATCTATGAAACTAAGCAAAATATTTTTTTGAAGTAAGGCCAGAAAACAACAACACCAAAAAATTATGAAATATCATGAATCACAATGTCTTAAAATATTCAATATTACATAGTATTGTGGTTTAAAAAGCATCCAGCAGAAAAGACAAAATAAACTTAAATGCATACAAAACTGCATGACCATCCTTAGCTTTTTATAATAGATGAATTTATGCTTTAGAACAATTTCTTACAGATAAAATTTAAGTAATATACTAGATTTCTCTGTTATGAATTGATAATATATAAATACACTTCAAAACATGAAGTTACAAAATTAGTGACGGGTGAGGTGCAATGGTGGTTGGTTTCTTGACAGAGTGGATATTTGGAATATCATTATTCCCTTTAGGGTTACTTTGTAGGGGTTTAACTAATTTTTTTATATTTAGAAGATGCAGAGAAAATTTTACCGCTTAGTTTTCAAACCACCATCACCTTTTATAATTGAAAACACATTCTGTTTCAGATTCATTTCTAGTCTTCTTTTACTCTACATCATCACCTCATAGGTTTAACTCTCTACATATATGATTCTGAAAACAGCATCCCTCCATGCTGTGTAGCAATGCTCCCAAATGTACTCATCAAAAGCAAAGAACGTACCATTCTAATGAAAGAAGTTGTCGATGTGGGAGGAGTGGGGGGTTGGGTGGGGAGTGGAGTATATGGGAACCTCTTTTATTTTTTATTGTAACATTTTGTGTGATTTATGTGTCTTTAAAAAGAAAGATTAAGAAAAAATAGCATCCCTTGTCTTGTTCTCAAATGCCAAATCATGTTTTCATGTGCACATGAAATATTTTACCTGGGTCACCTCAGATTCAATAGGTATAAAATTAAAATAATCACTTTCTTCTTCCCCTTTCATCAGCTTATTCCAAACTAGATTCTCTTATTTCATTATGTCATTATACCCATAACACTACCATTAACATAGGAGCTCTCATTTCCTTAATTTTAGTAGGAGGTGCTTCCCAGAATCTCCCAAATAATAAACCTCAAATCTCTTTCCAAGAAATTTTAAGAAAGTACATTTGAGTTGAAGTTCAGGGATCTGTATTTTTCAATCAAGAACTCCAAAATCTTCTTATTAAAACACAACTGGGAAACATAGCAAAGGTGTCCACTGTCTCTCTTCATTATTATTGCCCCTCTTCTTTAATCTCCCATATTGCTCCCTTTCAGTACCCCAACCTGAGGATAGCGCTGAAAGATTTTTTGTAAATACAGCTGAGAAAAGGTCCCTGGTTTCGTAGTGAGACAAGCAGGAGGGTTGAGCGGGTAGGCAATTATTCCTGCTGAGATCACAATAAATGTCTACCTGCAAAATTTCTGCTGCCAGGAAGATCTTGGCAATCATATGGAAGATAAAAGCAAAAAGATATTTTCTTGTTAATGTTGTGAAAAGACATATATGGAATAAGTAGTTTACATTAATAATGTAGAGCAAACTAATTTTTCTTGACAGGTATATAAACTTACACACTTATTACAATTCATCTCCTTTTGTCCACCCTAGATTTCCTGCTTTGGGAATTGTAGGGGAAGAGTGATCTACCAGTCCTCTCTCTTAGCTCTCTCTAGGGACATATTAAAAACTAAAATGCCGGGTATATTTTCCCATACGCCTGCTATTATTCACACATTTGTCAGTATTGTACATTTGTTATAGTTAATAAGAGAACACTCTCAGATTTGTACTGTTAACCACAGTCCATCTTCCAGCACATGGTTCACAGTGTTATATAGTCCCATGCCTTATACATTCGGTCCTAAGTGTGCGCTCAGTGACTCTCACTGTCATCACAGAGTTGTAGAGTCATCCACCCAGGAAATCTTTAAATGTTTTCCTCAGTCCAAAACAATAGTTCCATGCCCCTATTACTGGCCCTTGATACTTGATATAGTATCTTCTTCGACATTGATTCAAGAATAGTATAATATTGCTGTTAATTATAGTCCATAATTTATATTAATTATATTAGTTGTAGTTTTCCCATGTATCACTATATACTTATTGCCTTGTGTTAGTGACATACATTTGTTCTAGTTCACAGAAGAACATTCTTATATTTGTATGGATAACCATTATGGACCATAGTTAGTGATAATAGTCTGATGATGTTTTTATAATCTGTAACAAATGTTCCACAGCAATGTAAGGTGTTGGTGACACACAGGAATTCTGCACATTATAAATGATTGTTTTGTAAGCTCGCAACTTCTCTAATAAATAAATCAACAAAATTTAAAAATAAAATGTTTCCTTGAAATATCACATAAATATCAGTACAGAAATTCTGGGAAAATTACTTACTTAGGATCTAAAGAAGAGAATGTTAGATTTATTGAGAATCGTATCTTAGTAAACTTGACACATTTTGTAACAAGGGAAATATAACAAGCTTAGTTCAGTAATAAATAATACTGTGTACAGGAATGTTTGGAGGAGGTAGAGTTGTTGAAATGTAGACTCCTCTTCCCAGGCCCTAGATTTTCTGATTCAGTTCCTATGGCTGAATGAAATAAAGAATTCTGTATTTTCACCAAACACTTTTTGATATTTTGGAGCCTAGAATCAGTATTCTCTGCACTTATAGAAGTGTGCTTTTAATGTGAGAAAGATAAGAAATGCACAAAGATTTTCATAAGAGACACATAAATATTATCTGTGTTGGAGAAATTGGCTTGGTGAAAAGAAATGTGAAAATCAGAAGATTTTAGCAGCTTGTAAGTGGAGCTAGTATATTACTTAGTAAGAGAGAATGACCAAAATGTTCCTATTTTTCTTGTATAGAGCACTTTAAAAAATAAGTTTTATATAAAAAAATTAGCTACCTCATTTCTTAAAATACTTTCTGTAGTATCTGAATGTACAGCCCTGTTTCCTTCACTGTCAGTATTAATTTTTTATTGCCCATCACACTAATGATCTTTGAATTGATAAGCATGAATGACTCTTGCTCCTCCAACTTCTCTGAATAATGCCATTAATCTAGAATATGAGACATTATTGCCTATTCTTGAGCCTTTCATTCATAGAGGATTTTACCAGAGCATTTTTTTCAATTAGAGATGTTGTGGGTTTACAGAAAAATTATGCTTTCCCTACAGAGTTCCCATATACCACCCTATTATTAGCACCTTGCATTAGTGCGGTACATTTGCTACAATTCATTTAAGCAAAAAAGAACATTCGTGTAAATGTACTATTAACTATAGTCCAACATTTATGATATGCTTCTCTGTGTTGTGTAGTTCTGTTTTGTTTTGTTCTTAAACTTTTATTCTAATAACATATATACCACAGTGCTTCGAATCTTTCCATTTGCCTGGATATACATCAGACTGTCCATTAGATTATCTAATTCATTAGTTAACAGTTATCAGTTTAGTCAGATTTGATTAATCATACCTCTTTTCCATTTCTAATAATCAGCCAGCTGTTTAATATGAATGGGCAAAAAAGATTGGTTGCTTTGGTATCAAGGGAAAACCAGTTTCCTCTCTTCTCTCTTCACTCCAATGACAACTATCCTACACACTGTGTCAGTGAAAGAATGGCAGCCTGTGTCTTGAAATGATGAAAGGCAGTTCTGGCAGAAAATATGGGATGCATGGGCAGTGTGTGTGATGGTCGCTCATGTTTTGGGGCTCCGAGTTAGATGATTAGAAATCTTAGTTCTATCAATTACTGGCTACTCACATTACAAAAATATTTTTAAACCTTGTTATTTTAATCTTATAAATAGGTATAATAAAATAACAATCTCATAGAACTCTTTGGAGGATTAAGTAAATACAAATGCTTGACACAGGGAAGGCAAGTTTTAAGTGTTAATTGCTTTTAGTAGTTAAATCAAATTCTCTGGTGTCATGAGGTAGGTTTCCTTCCTTTACAGAAACTGGGGCTGCTGTTCTATGTTGCTTTGCGTGAGCTCATTTAACTCAGAATTTCTGTCTGTGTTCTGGAAAGGTACAATTAATAGAATGCTTAGTATTCTGTGCTTTACCTTTATAATTTATTAATCAGTGCACTAAAATTGCATATCATGCTGTCCAAAATCACCATGGTTTTTGACAATCAAGAAAGGCAGGGGTTCTACAGAAGATTCTGTAGAAAAAGTTTTCAGTGAATTCTGTAACTATTAAATATTCTGGCTTGTATTTTTACATGAAGAAGATGTGTAATAGAGCAATTATTAGTCATATGTTCTATCAGTTATTATGAAGGTTTAACTTTGAATCATTGTCACATAGCTATTCAGTTTTGGTCAAAGCACAGATGGAAAAAACACTTGTGCAGGTGACTCTTTAGGGGCACTTAGTTTTCAATATATAAGTAGAATTGGATGAAAATGTGTTGTATAAATTCCACCCAAAGGCAGGCATTCAGATTGGTTTCTCTGCTGGAATAACATTTAAAAATATTCAGTGAGATAATAAAAGGATACCTATGTTATTCTTATTTTAATCCCTTCATTTTGACATTATGCTGTCAAATTGAAAAAAAAAAGCTGAAAATTAAATAGCTAAATAAATCTATCTTAAAGCAGATCAGAGCTGAGCTTTGTTCTATTTCCTAATATGTATTAGGCGGTTTGATATATAGATGGATATTTTACCCTGCTTAAGATGCTAATTCTGTTCATAGTACTGTAATTGTCATAATTGTAATTCCATTTCCACTTCAAGTTTAATTCTCAATCAGTAAATAACTATTTTCACTATTTCTTATACTTCTAAGATACTAGCCATCTTCAATATTTTTTACCCTTTGATCTGCCTGCTGTTTTCCATTTCTTTCTTTTTTATGTTATCCATGAATTCCAAAATCCTTCATGATAAATACTTCTTAAGCCAGCAAATCCACCTCTAAAATTAGGCTATTCAAGCCATTTCCCTCCTATTTGATTTTCCACCCAAATGGAGAATAAAATATTTCTAAAGGGCCCAATCTTGTCCTAGTTTTATATCCTGTTTGATACTTTTGGGTCTACATAGCAATACCAGTACTTCAAAAGTTGGTTTTAGATTATTTTTGTGTCAGCTTTCACACTCCACTTGACTGGGATAGAGGAGACTGGGTATTTATGGAACTCTCTAGATGTCATGGGCCGGCATCCCTAGAGTAGTCACAAGGAAAACAGTGTCTAGTACAGCCTTTTTACTAGGAACAAACTTTTTTTGCCTTATTTTGGGGGCATGCTATAAAGGAAACTCTTCTTAATTTGGCAATGGGTGTTGGGCAATGGGTGAGGCAACAAGTCAGAAACTGGTGTGTAAGCTACCCTGGGCCACCAACCCCTAAGGGCAGTGTGGAGGCTGCTATTTCACTGCTATTACTCACTTGACTTTTTCTTTCTTTTTCCTGCTTCCAGTGTTTCTCTTTTTTTTGCAAATATATTGGCTAATCTTTACAGAAAAATTATTTGCTCTTTGAAGGTTGCTAAGCAAGTATCAGTAATTGACATTTTCAAATATTTACAGAAATGTTTTAAAATTAATTTTAGAGGAAGTCCAATAATAAAAGGAAAATTGTGTATTGTCTGTGATATTAGAGTACTAGGGCATGAATAGATGGGGATATTCCTCATCGGATGAAATGTATTACTAATAAATAGAGCTGGACAATGAGATATGAATCCCATTACCCATTCTAAAATGATTTTGATTGATCTGGTAAAGAATACTTTCTTCTGCTTTTTGCTTCCTTTGCCTCTCCTTGAAACATTCCACATTTCTACTTCCTTTTATTTATTCTCCTCCAAACTAGATTAAACAAATTTAATACAAACTTATTTTACCTGAGAAGGATTAGAATATTTTTAACATCCTAAGATTCCTAGCTCTTGTCTATCATGTTTGGATGCTAGACAAGAAATTATGACTGTTTTGTAAGTCAGAGTTGGGTTTAAATTCTCTTTCTCTTCCAGTATTGCTTTGAACACAATAACTAATATTTTTGGACACCAGCTTACTTACCTGTTACATTCTAATAATAATATCGATTGCCTTGCTGGACAATTGTGAGGAAAAAATTAGTTAATATCTTTATCCTCAGTGATGATACTTGACAGCCTAAGTTTCCAAAGCTTACCTAACAAAGTACTACAAATTGGATGGCTGAAAATAAAAGAGATACATTGTCTTACAGTTCTGGAGGCTGAACGGCTAAATTAAGGTGTCGGAATGTCCATGCTCCCTGTAGAGAAGTCTGTAGAGAAGAATAAGTTGCATGCCTCTCTTCTGGCTTCCGTTTGTGGCAGGTAATCTCTGGCATTCCTTGGTTTGTGGTTTAACTCTACCTCTGCCTGCAGCATCTGGGTCTATGTCAACTTTCTTCTTAGAAAGCCAACAGCCATATTGGATTAAGGGTTCACCATAATCCAGAATGACCTCATTCTAATTTGCCTAATTCCATCTGTAACAACCTTTTTTTTCCAAATAAATTCACATTCTGAGGTACTGGGGATTAGGACTTCAACATATATTTTTGGAGGATGCAATTCCACCCATAACGTTGGCTTTACTATATGTCCAATTAGAAAAGGCCATTACATGTATACTACTAATAAAGGGTATTAATAATCAGGTGGATTGGGGGGAAAATACACCAAATGTAAGAAGGACACTATAGTCAATAGTAATATTTTGATGATGCTATTTCATAGTTTGTAACAAATGTTTTACAACAATACAAGGTGTTGCTGGTGGGGTGATGTATGGGCCCTGTACGAGATGCATGTTTGTTTTGTAAGTTCACAACATTTACAATGAACTTAGTGTTTATGTATGTTCATGTATGAAGGATATCCTTCAATAAAATTTTATTTAAAAAACAGAAAGGGCCTTTATTTACTATATTAGTCCTCACAAAGATTTCTTCATAAATTATGAAGTTGTTTCCTGGGTGATTTTAAATTTCATTGAATAATTTTAGTTTATTCTCTGTACTTGAGCTTTTTTTAAACTTCCTTTTTCACCAAATTCTATTTTTTGATAACTGTGTTTTCTTTCAATTCCTATGTAAATTTGTCTCCCTGAAAGTTTCTCTGTATTTACCTTTATGTAGGGTAACCAAAATAAGTATTATCCATCGCATTCCCAACCTAGGAAATAAGTATCAAATGTATTAGGTGAAAAGTAAAAGTAAAGCCACTGTCAGTCATAAAAAAAAAGAAACAGTAAAAGAAAAAGAAAAAAGCAGAAGAAGATCAGTACAAAGTAGAGCTTTCTCATATGTTGGGAGAATATTATATTAGCTCTGGAAGTTTTAGTTTGGACTTTTGTAACCAACTTGATTGCATGGATTTGTGTAAAGTCTAATGACTTTTGAATTCTAACTATTGAAATGTATTCAAACATTTTAGTCACAGTAATCATATAAATTTTCAAATATGACACAATCCCATAGTAAATAACTCTTAATTATCAACTATAGTATATCTACTACACAGATTAATATGATACCAGTGATACTGGTCATTTGGAGTGGCTTTTGGTATGGTGAATTATGCCAGGCTGTTAGACTGAATCATGTGAATTATGGTACCTTTTTTCAGATTGGACTTCTTATAAACATTAATAATTTTTTTTCATAAAATACAGTTGAAAATATTCACTTGCTAAACTAATAAATCTCTTGGACAATGCTATGATCATTCAATTGGTTTAAAAACCACTTAAAGTTTCTTCTAGTTTTTAGACCTGTAAGAACTTCTACCTTGATAAAGCTGTTGATTAACTATGAATGCAAAAACATACAATTATTATAAACATGTGTATATGTTTATAATAATTATAAGGCAAAATAATTGGCCTATATATCAGTCACTATTCTAAGAATTATACCCATACATTTCTATGATGCAGGTGCTATGATTATTCATATTTCACAAAAAGCTGACTTGGATGTTAATTGTAATGAAGATCACACAACCACTAGGGGCA
The DNA here is from genome assembly GCF_030445035.2 of Dasypus novemcinctus. Classification (NCBI taxonomy): domain Eukaryota; kingdom Metazoa; phylum Chordata; class Mammalia; order Cingulata; family Dasypodidae; genus Dasypus; species Dasypus novemcinctus. The sequence continues at coordinate 50,777,475 of NC_080695.1, read as the reverse complement.
GAGGTAAAATTGAAGCAAGATCTGTTGTAATCCAAAATGTGTGCACTAATTCCTTACACTGTTCTGTTTCATAGAGAACTGTTATTTTGGGGAACTAATAATATTTTAATTCTTTTTTCTAACATTTATTTTGTAAGTTTCAATATTAATTTTCATTAATTTTGCATATTTTTTCATAGATACCTGTAGTCAATTTCTGAATTTTTCTACTGAAGCTAATCATGATAAACTTGAAATTCAAAATGGCCCTTATCACTGCAGCTCTATGATTGGGCAGTTCAGTGGTACAGATCTACCCTCAGTGCTGCTGAGTTCAACACATGAAACCCTCATCCACTTTACCAGTGATCATTCACTAAGCTGGTAAGGTTTTAAAGTTGCTTATCAAGGTAAGGAATCCAAAGTGCAAATGTGCCTTTGATGTTTATATTTCAGGTCACTCATTGGTTAAAAACGTGTAGAATGGAAATAATTTTTAGTGAAAAGTTGTCTGATCAGTAGAGGAGCTGTTGCTGTAGACTCAACAGGCATAGCTGGCTGCAGTTATTCTCACAGCTTCATCCATACTCCCTCCATTTTATACTCTCTCCTGAGGTTGTTGTCACTAAACTTTCAGACAGTGGTTTCCACTGTGTTTCCTCGTAACCAATTGTACTATTTTCTTGTTCCTTCCAGACTACTGTAGAAAGAGTCAATTTATGGTGAAATTGGTCTGGCAGTGGCAGGGTCGCTCAGCTCAAATTAATGGCTACACATACTATAAAGTCATGTTCAAATTATATGAGGAAAAAAATCTCGGTAAATGAACTGTATCCCTTTCAGTCAATCTAAATATGAAATCATTAAGGAAGTTTGAATCAACATTACCAAAGAATTTTTGATGTGTGCAATTGTTGAGAAATTTCATTTCATATGAAATAATTTAGCTGCCCTTTTCTTAAATATTGTTAAATCAAATGAAGTAGAAAATGACAAATCTGGTGACCTTTTTTAAAAATCGGTTAAAGCACTTGTTTTCCTTTATTTTCTAGACTGACCTTGGAAACAGAGCTTTAATATTTTAATACTGAAAGGGAGTACTAATTATGTTAAGCTCTTAGATACTGTTACGGAAATTATTACGTAAATACATGCATACTCCTTTCTGAGCAAACACTATCACTTCCTATCTGAAAGGCATACAAGGACACACTCACACACAAACAGATAAAGGGCATTATAGAAGTGGTTTCCCACAACAAATCCATGAATCTACCTGCATGTGCACCTATTTTCTGTTCTTTCTCTCTCATTTAAATGGGCATGTTTCCCCTACCAAAGTCTAATCCATTCCATGCTCTAGGCTCTAGACTCCATTCCTATCTACTGATTCAGGAAAATTAAGCTAGGGGTTAACTTCCTTCCAATGCATTTTCAACTGTCAGTTCTCTACTAGATCTTTCCCAATAGCATTCAAAATATACTCAAAAAGTTCTCAGACACCTGTATACACACACTCTTTCACATGCACATTTGCATATGTATATTTATATATCTTATATATATTAAAGCATCTTTGACCCCTTATCTTCCTCTAGTGTCTGTGCTCTAAGAAAAAAATTCAAAAGAATTATCTGCATTAGTTTTCTCAATTTCCACACTTCTTTCTGTTTTAAACATTTTGATTTGGCTTTAGCACTCTTCTACTGACAAGTTCTTTCATTTTTTTTTTCAATTGGATGAATAAATCCACCTGGCATTCTTCTTTTCTCATATTTCTTGGAAGTATTCAGTACCATTAACCATTTCTTCTGACTTAATACCCTTTTCCCATTTCTTTCAATTAGAACATAATTTCTTGATTTTTCTGCTATCACACTGGTTATTCCCTTATTTTCTTTGCTTTCTTGTCTTCTGACAACTTTAGTAGAGGAATTAGTTGGAGTTCCACATTTTTCCATCGCATTCTTTCCCTGAGGATCACAAACACTCATGGATTCAAAGACCATGATAGTAATAATAATGAACTCTTATATTTACATCCCTGATTCAAGTTTTTCTTTGTGTTCCAGAACTAGATCTCTAACTCACAATGCCACATGTCCACTTGGTATTACCCGTGCCCTTGAACCCTGTGACTGAAACGATCTCTGCTATTTTGCTTGGCAAATATGCTCATTCTCTGCTGTTGTCCATCATAGTAAATGAGTGGTACACGTTTTATCCAGTTGTTTCAGTTGTAAATTGGTTTCTTTCATGGGTACATTTTTCTTCCTCACCCCATTATTAAATCGATCACAAAGTCCTTTCCTCCACCTCAAATATATTCCTGGAATCCATCTCATTTTCTCTATCTCTATTACCACTAATAGACTTAACCATCCTCACCCTTTTCCTACTAAATTCTTTGCCTCTTAAAGGTTTTTATCACATTTATTCTTACTACTTCTCTCATCTTTCCAAAAAAAAATGTGACTTATCCTTTTCTTGATTAAAACCCACACTATATTTTCCTATATTCTTATACTACAATTAAAATTCTGTAACAGGGGAGTGGATGTAGTTCAGGTGGTTGAGCAACTGTTTCCTATGTACAAAGTCCTGTTACCTCCTATAAACAAACAAATAAACAAATGAAAAAATGATAAAACACCGACTCTCTTTGGGGAGTAGATGTAGCTCAGTTGTTCAGTGCATGTAAAAGTTCTGGGATCAATCCCCAGTAAAATATTCTGTAACAGACCTAATCCCTCAGCATTTCTTCCTCGACCCTTAATCTCACTCACTGCACTTCATCCAAATGATTTTCCAATAACATATATGGCTATGATTCTTTCTACTGATGGGCTTTTACAAGTGCAGTCCTTTCTTCTTTAACCCCACTCTCCTTTAGTTAACCATTTTACACTCAGTTTGTGCATGATCTCCTAAAAGAGGCATCTTCTGATCACCCAGACTAGGCTAAATCTCCTGTTGTGAAGCTTCACATCACCTTGGACTTCTCTGTGTGTGGTAGTCATTGGTGCTGCTCTCCAAATGGATCCCATCCTCCTGACTTCTGGATACAGGGTCATGATGCACTGCCTTACCCTTTTAAGAGTTGGGGGTGGTGTTGCTTGCTCTGGCTGATGACATTGGAGTGAACGCCCTATAAAATGGGAGTCATAAGAACCTGGTTCATTCTTCCATCCCTTTCTTAAGTGGAGTTCAGCAGTCACCAGGATAATGGCTGCTCAGTCAGGCTGGGTCTCTTAGTAACTCCATAAGTAGAGTCCTCCTGCCATCACAGGCAATGAAATTTAGAATGATTTTTGCTACTGTGGTGTTAATTAGCCTATATGGACAATATTCCATAGGGTTTATTAAGATAAGGAATTAATGGTATATTGATATTTTAAAGAATGTCTAATCAGAAAGAATTTACCTCATGGGGAGAGGAATCATTTCATTTTTACCTCGCTCTATGCTCAGCATGAAGTCCAGTCCCTGACTCACAGTAGGTCCCCAGTGTGTAATTGTGCCCTCCATACTTGATGCTCTACTACTGCAGATGCCAAGGGGCTTTATGCTGTGCTGCAGATGCATTTTAGACAGTCCTTTAGGTTAAGTTCTATGCTCTAACAGCTTCATTAAATTGATTGTACTTTAATCCCTACTCATTGCCAGATATTGCTAGCCAAATTACTTATCCAGTGCAGATCCTGGCACGAATATCACATGTCCAGTCATCATAATGGGTTGGTTTTTAGTGGGCTGATTTTCGAATTGTACCTTCTGTTTTAGCAAAGATGGTGGGATTTGCAGTGCTTATCAGTGACTACCTCGGGCCCTGGTTGTTCTATCCATGTGTGCAAATAGCCTTGGAAGTACCTTGAGTAGAGCTACCAGTATTGAAATACAAATCAGTCCCATGCTTTTCTTATTTTCATTCTATTTCTTCCATTCCCACCCCAAAACTTAAAGGGAAGAACCTCAAGGACCATAATTAAGTCTCTGCTCACTTTGAATTCTATAGATATGCTAATACATTGGTAGGAAATAAAAGAGTGAAGATACACAATCTTGATCAAATTCTTGGATTAACCTGGAGTCCATAAATAAGTACCATTAATTAGTGGCTAGATCTAATATTGTAGGGAGGAAAACTTTTTATTTCCACTGTAACTGACAGGAACCCAAATCAAGCTAGTCTAAGCAGTAATTCAGTGTTCCAGGGCATTTGGTGCAGGACTGGAATCTAGGACTCGAGATGTGAGGATGGCAACATTCTAGCCTTCCTTAGCCAGTAACAACAGGACTCTTCTAACCTAGCGCAGCTTTTTGGAACACATTCTTAATGGACCAGTATGAGTTATGTGACACCATTCCCAAATCCAATCTATGAGATCAGGTAGATTGGTAGTCTATACTAGCTCAGCTCGAGTCACATGGTAAGAAAATGTGATTAACAGACTTCTTAAAATTGGAATAGTTTAAGAGAGAGGAGAAGTTTCCTTAAGCAAGAGGGGCTCTGAAACAGCAAAACAACAAATGCACAACAAATTTTTACATATTGAACAAAAGTCTGCATAAACTAAATATTTCTATGCTAATTAAATCTATAAAATAAAGGGGTGTTTTACTAGTGCTTTCATATATGCTTCCTTTATTCCTTTCTAGGGCTGTAATAACAAGTTACCATGAATTTAATGGCTTAACACAACAGAAATTTATTTCTCACCGTTCTGGAAGTCTACAAGTCAGCAAAGTTTCAGGGGGCCATGCACTCTCCGAAGGCTCTAGGTAAGAATTCTTCCATGCCTCTTCCTAACTTCTGGAGGTGGCCAGCATTCCTTGCCACTCTGTGGGCTCATACACTGTGACTCCCCTGCCTTGGTCTTCACATGGTCTTCTCCCTTGTGTGTCTCCATCTCTTCTCTTCTTATATGGGTACCTACCATGTTGGTTTAAAGGTCTACCCTCCTCCAATTAGATCTCATTTTATCATAATTAAATTCATCTGAAATGACATTTTCAAATAAGATCACATTCTTAGGTACTACGGCGAGTACCACAACATATCCTGAAATGACTTCTTTCTTCACTTCACATTCTCCTTTCACCTTCATAAAAGAGGACATAAATAAGTAGATAATTAGGCAACTTTCCACATTCCTATGTGATTCCGTCCATGCTAATTTTCTGCCTTTATATCCATGTTTTACTTTTTCAGGATACCTGCGTTCCTGTGTTTTAATAAGTATCAATGCTCTTAATGGATGCTGGTCACTGGATTTTGTCCTTGTAGATTCTGAAACAATTGAAACTTTGATCACTATTCCCCTTTCTATAAAACCTAAGCAAATTGGGGGAAAAAAGGTTACATATAAAACAAACATTTGAACATCTTTAACACAGATATATGAAGTTCTTCCATGCAGTATTGATATGCAAATAAAGTTAATAATTTAAATAATTACTCTTTCAGGCAGCAGGTTACTTTTGGTAAAAAGCCTGTTCCAATATTTTTTTTTATTTTAAAATTTTCGATTTGAAATGAAGATCCTGAGATGCTAAAAAATATGTATAATGTATATTGCACTATAGGCATTATTTTAATTTTTACATAAAATGATTTTAATGAAATCATTTTTTCTTAGCAAAATTGTGGGTTAACAGAAAAATCATACCCAAATAGAGTTCCCGTATACCATCCTATTATTAACACCAATCATTCGTGTAGTACCTTTATTACAATTGAAGAAAGCACATTTTACTACTGTCTATAGTCCATGGTTTAAATTACAGTCCTCTGTGTTGTACAGTCCCATTGATTTTTTAAATTTTTATGGTATATATACAACTTAAAATATCCCCTTTTAACCACATTTAAATATATAATGCAGTGCTGTTGATCACATTCATTAAGTTTGCTATAATCACATCTTTGTGTATCTGATATTAGTTTTTAGGAAGACGTTATTGTCTCAGCCTGGTAGATAGTAAACCTGCAGAACAGGATTAATTAAGGGAAAACTGCCTGTGTCCAGGTTTAATATTTCATAAGAAAGTGGATTTGGTATGGATTGGTTTTCTGCTATGCAGTCTGAAGTGTCTCCACATGGCAAGTTTTACCTTAATCTGTTAGTTATTGGCTTTGTCTCTAGACTAGACAGTCATGCCCTAGTGAGTAATTGCCTGAATAGTTACAACTTAAAGTAGAAAGAATTGTTTGGGCCCAATTTCCAGGGACATGAGGATGTTACAGATTTTGTGTCATTAAGAATCCCCTATACTTTCCTTCACCAGTATCTGGCTTTCTACAAGATGAGTTGATTCCCGAAGGGTGTTGTATGAATACAAGCAACTTTCCAAAGGTGTTTATTCCAAATTCAGTATTTAAAAACAAACACAATTATTTTGTATACATATATGTATATGCAGTTCTTTTTAAAATGGAAATGCTTGAAGACTTCTCAATGTGTATCCTAATGAAAGGTCAAGAGGTAGACTGGACTTCTGCTATCCAATCTACTGATTGAAATACATCAGAGTCAAAGTTCTGTGAGTTGCTTTGCCTTTTCATCCTTGTTGGAGGATGGCTATTCCATCTCTGATATCAGAGCCACATTCAGACATGCAAAGAAAGGCTGGAGAGAAAAAATAAAGTCATCCAGCTTTGAAGAGCCTCCTTGGGAATTTCAAGTGGTGAATTTGTCTTGCATCTAGTTAGCAAAAACTTGCTTTGTAATGACCGTTTGCTAAAGAAAAGCTGGAAAATATATTTTTTTCAACCCAGGCATATTCTTTTTCAAAGAAAAGTAAGACTCCTCTTTCAAGGACAAAGGGAAGGGTGAGGGTGGCTAGGCAGCCTGCTGCAGCAATACAGTCAGACTGTGATCACTTGCATATATTTAACTACTTTTTGAAGGCTAATTTTGCTTTTGACTCACTTTGCAGTAGAAATTGTCAACTAATAGGAAGAAATCAGTTATATTTCAGACTTGTGGATTCAATTAAAAATCAAATTAGGACTGCAAACACAGAGAGCTGATGCAAGATGATGCAGCAAAAAGAAACACAGATTCCTGGTGCCACTATCAGGATAGAAGTGGTCACAGAAGCACACACAGCGAGTTGACACAGAGAGTAGACAACTGGGAGGGAGGGTGCGGGGAAGAGAAACTAAAAAAATAAAGTAAAATAAAATTAGGTTAGTTTGAATATTTCCAATTGAAATGATTCCAATTTATTTAAAACGTGTACATATTACCACAGAGTGTTAGAAATAGAAAGACAAAGTCATAATTAAGTTCTAATATCAAATATGTTTTATAAATGAAAAAAACATAAACATAAACATGACATTTTATTTTCTTCTAATTAGACTAGGGAATTTCAGCCACTCCTTTTGTTTGTTTTGCTGTTAGGTTTACTGCATAAGTAGTAAACACTTATGATTGATGCTTCCATTATTGATAAAACACTAGGTCTGTCAAGTAAGTAGATCTGTTTCAGTAGAACTAAGGAAAACTGACAATTTCAGTCAAATCAGCTTAGGTTCAGAGTATAGATCAGTGTTTAATCATTCCAGTTTGTAAAATTCCCATATTCAGGGTCTTAAAACATATTTTTTAAAGTCTCTATAATCTAAACTTGTTCAACTGTAATTTAAGTCAATTTTTTGAAGGTATCAATTTATTTAATAGGATTTAACAATACTATTAAAAATAGTGATTAAAATAAGTCTTGGTTGCTATGCTAAAGTTGCAGCAAAGCCAGGAGTACTGAACCACAGAAGAAACCCAAATCCAGCACTCAGGAGAAGTGGAGGAACAGATATATTATGTGCAGGCCCAGAAGAGAGTCAGTCTTTAAATTCTGAGCCGTTTTTCAGTTTCCTTACGTTTGTTTAGGATTTCAGGTGGGATCATCATAACTTTTGCTCATTGGCTAATGTGTTGCTATGTGAAATTTCCAAGCCGATTTAGAGAAGCAGAATGCAGGTACAAGGCTGTGCTTTCACGGGCTAATTTATAGACAAAGGGATAGGAGTCATTCATTTGATATTTTCCTTCAAGGCCCTGTTTTCACAGGCTGATTTACAGAAGCAGGGGCATGAGTGACTTATGAGATATTTTCGCAAGGTTATGTTTTTTATTTCTCAACACTAAACTAATTTAGTGGGAGCACTAGATATTTGAATACATAATTTAGTGGGAGCACTAGATATTTGAATACAAATTAAATCCAATGAGAGACTTTCTTTAACTGAAGTATCTCAGCCATTTGGAAGAATCCAGTAGAGGGGAACACACTCCATGATATACCAGATTAGGCAAACATACAAGGTTTTTACTGAGAAAGTGCCTTTGTGGGAATCATTAGCTTTGATTGGTCAAGGACTTATCAGTATCAGAAATTCATGAGTGACTGAAGGAAGTGTTTGGAAATAAACTGGATAGGATGCATGATTTTTGACAGAAGTCATTTGCTCTCAGTGTTAAAAACTTGAATTTTATTCTCTAAAAATGGGTTAGAGGTCTCTTATGTATAGAATTCAAGGGAACTATGTATAGAATTCAATATTGCAGTCAAAGCTTTATTTTTTCTCACTTTTAACTGATATTTTGCATATTCTTGAATTTTGATCATAGGCAGCCAAACTAATAAAATATTACCATATGTCACTTTGTCACCAAATCACAGATAATTTCATATCTTATTAAACTTATTGTAAATATCTCAAAATATTATTTATATACTATTTTGTAGTTACACCAGGTATTTGTTAAACTTGCCCCCTGTCATTTAATGAAATAAGAGCCCATATAATACTATACCACATATTTGGTTTTTAACACACCTTAATCATTACATTTTAATATGATTGATTTCCTTTGCAATCTTATGAATTTTATTTGGAGTATTCAAAAGCATTATTTTGGGAAGTTTAATAGACTTCACTAAATTTCCAAAATAGTCCATATATAAAAGGTTTTGGATTCTGACAAGCAGTAACAATTACTGAAGGTTTTTAAACAGGGAATTAAAATAGTCATATACACATTTTTTTAAAAGCTTAATCATATATAGGGTAGATGAGGAACTTTTATGAGGCATGGAAAAAGGTTTGGAAAAGAAAAGGAGACTGGAGGCAAAGAGACCTTCTAGATGCTTACTACAGAGTCTCAGGCATGGGTGAGAAAATGTGTCAAAATAAAAGCAATATTATTGGTACCTGCTATGAAGGAAGCACTTAGGGTGATACAAAGAAAATGATGGGGAGTCCTGGGGAGCTGCCTTTCATTAGTAGTGGAAGTGAGGCTAAGATTGAAGGATAAGAGCCAAGTCTGCAAAATGCTAGGGAGATGTGTTCTAGGTGGAGAGAGGCTTGATGCAGTCAAACAACAGAGAGAAATATGGCTAGAAAATAAGGGAGATTAAGGTCTGAGAGATTCACAGGACTCAGATTGTTGGTAGGGACAAGTTCAGATTTTCTTCAGGTGCAATGTGAAGTCATTAAAGGATTTTTAAATGAAAGGAAATTTGTTTCAATGTGAGAATGGATTTTGGAACACAACAAAAACCATTAGAAAGCTGTCACAGGCATCAAAGAGAGATGATGGCTTAACTTCAACACAGTTTTCTTCTGTAGTGTTACCTTCACCTGGCTCTTGAATTAAAATTGTAAAATGGAATAATATTTACTATTATTTCTATTCTTCTTTTTCATATTTCTCTATATGGCCTCACTTCTTCCCTACTTTGTTTAATTTTTTATTTTCTCCAATATGTTTCAATCCTGCATTTATTCCTATTTAAATACATTCTGTTAAAAGCTCAACATTTCATTCCTGACCATCATTATATATTTGGTCACTAGATAGTAATCTTTACTTGGTTCATTAGCATGATCTTAATGGTTGAGCCATGGAAAAAATATATAATTATATGTCTTAAACCATGAACCACTATTTAAGATGTCTATCTCCACTAAAACTGAATCCTTTCAAGAATTCTCCTCCATTTTGAATACTTGCTGTACTCCATTCAAATTTTAATTTTCTTTCCTTATTTAAACCACAAAAAGCTCAAATTAGATTCCATCCTAGTATTGTTTATCACATATTTTTGAGGCTATATTTTATCTTACATAACTTGTAACCTCTGTGGTTCAAATACATGTATTTTGTTTTACTTCTTTTGATATTTTCTAAATGGCTCTTTAAAGCCATGTCTATGTAGTTTAAAAAGCTACCGATTAGGTCACTCTCCAAAAACAAAAACAGTTATTTAACAATCATCTAGACCAGAAAAGTTTTTGTATTTGGTTTGTACAATATGCTAAGTACTGTGAGTATTTAGAATTAGATTTCACATAACTTGGGACATACACGTAGATTCACCTTTCCTTTTTCTCTCCTGGTTTTGGAATCTTAAGACATTGATTCAGCGTTCACATATGGGGACAATCAGAAGAGGTGTCAGAGTGATAGCTTCTTTCGGAGTGGGACAGCATTTACTTTAAAAGTTAAAAAGTTTTCTGTGGCTTCTGGAATGCTTTGCTCTTTGAAGTGGCCTGCTTGACCTCATAAGCATTGAACTGGTGAATCCTCAACTAGGCCAAGCCTCTGGTTGGTTGACTGAATGTTTTCTTGATTTGACACCTGATTCTAACTATTCACATTTTTAATAAGATGTCCCTATAAAATACTCGTTTTTATTATACATAATAGATTTTCTATAACTGGCAGTTATAAAGACAGATTAAATTTAAGAAAGAAAAAATATTTTTGAGGTTAGGATATCATATCTGATAGAGATTTACATTGCAAGCTTAATTAAATAGTTCATCAGTGTTTATCATTTTATAAAATTTATAAATTGGCAAAATGACATTCATCATTATTAAGTCACCTTAAAATTTCTAAATTCTGCTTGTGATTTATAATAAGCTAAGGATATAATTCATAACTTATAAGAAGATGCATAAATCATGCAAATGTTTCTAGTCATTCCGAATGCTGTTTGTGTTTTTAAGTCGTGTCTTATATTTATGGCTATAAAATGGTTAAAAATAGTTGTAGCTATAGCTGTCTTGAGTTAAATGACTTATAAATAATTGAGAAATGAAATAGCAGAGACAGAACTTTGTTAAATTAGTCAAGTTTATGTACCCTATTTTTAAATCAATTATTGTAAAATGGATGATTATGTAAAGATAGTTTTCAACTAATTAGATAATAGTTACCAAATATAAGAGAGATTAGAAAGATGATACACGAGTCCTTTAGCAGTCACATTAAGTGCTTATGATTTAAACATGACACAATTTATGCTCAGGATAGATAGATGTAAATAGTAGTCATTTCCCCAGATCCAAACAGTGGATATCTATTTACAAATGGCCTTGAGTTATATAAGATTCTCTGCCTTCCCTTACTCTTATAGGGCTCTCTGACCATTAGACTTTTCATAATATTTAAAGATTTTGTCACATTAAAAACTTTAGTGAATTCCTTTTAGTTTCTGTAATTTGGCATTTGGAGAAGTTGAATATCTTCTTTCATTTCTTTATCCTGTACATGTTAAACAGTATTTTAAAAACATAACAGGCAATGTTCAATCCACTTATTCCTCAAAACAATCATAAAACTGCTGAATTTTGCATGAATTGGATTTATGTGAGAATGGGCTGTAGTTTATAGATATCATTTCCCCTTTTGGAAGGAGAGGCAGTTAAACTGATTTTATGTACAATGAGTAACTGAAGAATTCATTCTAACTGATTGTATGACTGTATTAGCAGCTCCTTATGGATGCAATCATAACTTCTAGAAGAAATGGAAATGTTTCTAACACTGAATAACTCTCTTTTCAATAGAATATCCTGAGCAACCTTGATTTAACTGAAGGTGTGAGGGCAAGGGGCTTATTCTCTTTTTTTAACCACTTGCAAACTAGCTTCAGGTGTCCATATTCTGTGTCCTTCTTCGAAGTCTAACCCAAGATTGTGAGGCAGCTAAGATAACAGATTCTGAGCCCAGGCTGGCATATTCACAATCAAACGTTTGTGAGTCCACAGTCCTTGACTTCAGTGACTTCAACAGTTCATCTGGGTCAAATTTATACTTTGTCCAAAATGCAAAGGCTGTAATGTATAAATAACACTGGACACTCACTCCTTGGTTAGTCAAATGTGAGATACAATGGTACTTGCAATTGTGAGCAAGAAATTTGGTTAAAGATCTCCCAGAAGAGGATTTACTTTGTCCCAAAATTCTGGGATTGACTGTTCTTTTAACGATATTGGTTGGCTTCCCAAATAGGTACCAAATCAAGGCATTAACATTTATGCAAAAAATTTGTATCTTAAACTTGAAAGCCAGGATCATACCTCTGGTTAAAAAAGACACATAATGCACTATATACGGAAGTTAGAACAGCCAGTGAGGACACTGGTAAGCTTATGCATGTGTGATTTGAGAAAGTCTGTGGACCACAATACGTAGTTCAGCTTCTACAGATACCCCAGTTTCAAGATCTCAAGTAGGGCTTCAAATTAGTATACTGTATAAAGTGCCATCTCCCTGTTCCAAGGTTCAGTTTTCTCAAAATCCTTCCCATTAATTTTTGACATTAGAAGCAGTAGTTTATTTCTCTCTGGTTTAACTTCATCAAAGAGATTATATCAGAAGTGGGTCAAGTGTTTTAACTTAATTTGTGTAACATGTTCTATCAGAAACTAGAGAATCCTTGCAGGCTAGTCTAGGTTTTATTGAACTAATGTATGAAAATCATGGTTCATTGCATTTAATATCACATTTAATTCTTGTAGTTCTGCTAAAAGAAGGGTATATTTATTGTGCCTTCATAGATGAAGAAATGGTGACATGGAATTTCAGTGATATATCCAAGATGCCACAGGCATTAAATGGGGTATGTATATGTCTATTTCACATCACAGAGATGGTTTGCAAACCTAATTCAAGATTTTGGACTTCTGAAGCAGATTTCTCTGTTGATGATGATTCTCTTTCAATTTTCTATGATAGTACAACAAATCTTATGTAACTTACTAGATAACATTTTTAAAAACCTGTTGCAATTGCTAAGTATGAATGTAGAAATTTATGAACAAGTTGTTAAACTTCAGTTGAAAATCTTGCTTTTGACCTTTGTACACTAGAAGGTAACTACATTATCAAATTGAACTGAAGTTTTTTTCTTTTTAATTTTTATTCTCTTACTTGATGGCTGTTTTCCTTAAATTTAAACTTTTCGTATTTTAAAAATCAATTTATACAGATTAATGCTTTCATGAGTAGAGAACAGAACCTTGCTTGGATGAGGATTCTGACAGTTTGATGAGGATTCTAGGCTTGAGTGCTCCCCCATCCTCAAGCCTAGAGTACATATATTTCAAATTTATACCTCAAAAACCACACACTTTTTTTAAATTCTCCCCTTCCCCCCTTTGCAGCTTCTTCTGTGTGGTCTGCTCTCTGTCCATTTGCTGTGTGTTCTTCTGTGTCTGTATTTATTTTTTTATTTATTTCCCTTCCCCCCATTGGGGCTTGCTTGCTGTCTGTTCTGTGTCCATTCACTGCATACTCTTCTGATTTTTTTTTTTTTTTGCTTGTCTCCCTTTTTTGCATCATCTGGCTGAGTCGGCTCTCTGTGGCACTTTTGGGCCTGGCAGCACTCCACCACTCTTGCAGGCCACAGCATGTGGGCGAGCCTGCCTTCACAAGGAGCCCTCAGGACTCGAACCCAGGGCCTCCCGTATGGTAGGCGGGAGCCCAACTGATTGAGCCACAGCTGCTCCCAAACCATACTATTTTATGTGCCACAATCTTTAGAGGTGATGATAAATATCAAAACAAGTAATGGAAAACCTGTTGTACTTACTCTAAAAAGTAATAAGGGTTCTTCCAAAAATTATCTATTTTAGCATACTAAATAATTATTTTTATTACTTTTGGTTACTTTACCTGAGACTCCTAAAACGGTCCTTTATATAAATACAAATTCAGCAAAGATATTTACAAAAAAAAGTGATTTGTGATGTTATGTATCAAAAGTTTGGGAAAACATTCATGTCATTATTTAAATCCTGAACTATTGCATTAAATAACAAAGTTGGCACAAAGATCTTACAAATATTAACTGATCTAAAAGCTACCTGTATAATTCATAATTTAAAAAATATTTGGCCTTTTACATTCTTCAGATACTTCTGAAATAAGCCATGCATTTCTGGTGTTATTGCCTGGCAGATACTCCTTATGAGATGAAGAAATGAGTTCTGGACTTTGAAGAAGTATCTATTTTATTTCTAAAATGTGTTTGATTGGATCTCCTATTTTTTTCTGGTACCTCTTGTCATAGGAGTAAGCAAGGTTGTGAACACAAATGTTGTGGGAAATGGCTTAAAAAGTCTGTCTCCTTGAACTCTTCACCTTATCCCAGGTAAGTGACTTTTTTTGAGCAGCATAGTACTTCCTCTGCCTGAAAAGCCGTCCTTCCTTGGTCTTTGTCTGCTCTGTACCAGCTCACCATTTAGAACTCAGCTAAAACATCACTTATTCAAAAGAGGGTATCTTGACCACCCCTGCATATCTTTGACCTGGTTTTGCTTTTATTTCAGTTGTTTATTTTATTTTAAAACAACTTAAAACTATTTTGTATAATTATCAAATAATTTTTTGTTTTTCTTAAAATGTAAGCTTCATGAGAGCAAGACTCATTTCTGTCGAGTTACCATTTATAACAGCATTTATACCTTAGACAATAAATACTATTTATTTCACTCAATAAATGAAGGGTTGATAAAAACCATTCTTGCACATACACAGACACACTTCGTCATGTATTTTCCCACACAGGAAAATTGTGTCAGAGCCATTAAAAGAGAGGAAAAACATCAATTTTCTCAACTATTAGAGTATTCCATGGCTATTTGAATCATGGGATTTTAAGCTGGAGGGCAACTTTGCAGTCTTCCATATTGATCCCTTTGACAGAGGTTATTTATATTAGCAGAAATAGGTCAGCACCCTTCGGCTCTAGTTTTATCTAGCTTTAAAGAGAACATGACTGCAATTCTAAAACGATACAGCAAACTGTATAACAAAATTTAACAAAATGCATTGTGTTACGTTTTGTTAAAATGCATGAGTGATGTGTGAATGTGTGTGCGTGTGCTTGTGTTAATACCACAAAGGCACGTTAAATCAGGAGTGAGACCATCCAATGAGGGTTAGGTTGTGTTGAATATAATTTCATTTGATTCTCCTCCCATGGAAATGGCAAGCCATTTTTGATCGCTTTTTCTCTTTCTTAGCCTTGTTTTTGTGTATTAGAGGACTCATTTCTCCAATGGACTTTCTTGTTATTATAATTATTTTTCAAGCAAATACAAGAATGAGAACAAGCCTGCTCATTTTATCTACAGAGTATAACTCAGAAGGGAATGTGTTGATGGTTCAAACAAAGTTCGGAATTAGTTGTTCTTTTTGTGACATGGGTCTATGAAAAAATTTTAGTCAAAAAACAATTTTGTAAGGAGGGATACCATGTCCTGTGGACACTTTCCCGGACGACTAGCCCTGGCTTTCAAGAGGTGTTTTTATGGCCTTCACTTGGGTTGGCGCTTTGAAGAGAGAATAGTGTGCCTGGCTTTCTGTTTTGTGAGATTGTCCTAGGGAGAAGCACAATGGAGTCACGGGAAAAAGGTGTGTATATGTGGGAAATAGGGAAAAAGAAAGGGAAGGAAAGGTTTGTGTTGACTTTCTACTTTAATGTTTCCTGTTTCTGCATTTATTAGCATAATTTTCCAAGCACCCTGTTTATCACACAGGGCATAACTTTAGAAAATCAAATAACGAGAGGCATGCCACTCCAGCCTTTGAGGTGTGTTCTTTTTATCCTGGAGGTCCCCTCTCCATTCCACTGGATGCAGCGGGCTGGATAGCGACAGGCACCCCGAGGGCGCTCCTGGCACCCAAAGGCACCACACACAGATCCCGGCCTCCCTCGCGCATTTCCTTAGGGAAGGCCCAACTCTAAAGCTCCTGCAAACACCAGGTCTGTGGGGGCCCCGCGACACGGCCCCTCGGGGCAACTCGGGCAGAACAGGGCAGCCCTCGAGTTGGCCAAAAGCTGGCCAGGTGCTGCCCCTGGGACGCACACGGGCACCCTCCCAGGCAGAGGAGTGCCCCCGTAACTGCCCTCGACCCCCTGGCGTCATCCGGGGCACACACAGGAAAGGCGCCTGCGGCGGCGCGTAGGGGACGCCGGGAACGGGAACAGCGCCGCCGCTCCCCGCGGGCGCCTGAGGCACAACCCGCAGCGCTCCAGAGGCCCAGGAGGGGCCGGCGAGGCGCGTTCCCGCAGCAACAGCGAGACCACCCCGCCGCGGAGAGCGGCCGAGCGGGAACACAGAGCCAGGACAGGCGAACGAGGGATGGCCACAGGCGGAGGGCCGGATCCGCGCCCCTGCCCGTCCCCGCACCCGCCAAGCAGGTGGGGAAGAGGCGAGGGCCCGCGGGCAGAGCGCGGGGAGCGGTCCCGTTCCCCATCGATGTCGGTCCCGAGTCCCGCGCGGCTCAGGCCCGGCCAGGGACTGCACAGCACCACCGCATCCGTCACGCGGAGGGTGTGTTCTAGTATGACAGACTCGTTTCTTATGGTTTTGAATACTCTTTTCCTTTGGACACCTCTAGATTTTTCCCTTGAAGGCCTGTATTATGTGGAGGATTCGAGCAGTCGGATACTCTACATATAAGATGTGAAAACAGAAAACTCACTCTTACAGACTATGCAAGTATCATCTTTAAGGTAAACTTCAAATTCCATTTTCAAATAACTGTGACTTAAAAGCTCTTGTCCTTTTGCAAATGATTTTTAGTGCTTTAAATTTCTTTAGCAGTTGTGCTTATGATGTTTATTGACCTGGCACAATTTCTTATATAGCGTTTCTCCGTCTAGTTGTGGGAAGTTCCATAGTATAATGTAGCTTCACCAAAAAGGCAACACCATAAAATTCATTCTAATGTTGGTAAATTATGTCTGATTTTCTGTAAATAAAACTTACACCGACTTATTTAATTCTAAAGGATATTGTGGAAGAATGGCATCCTATTACTGTAAATTCTCAACTTCAAACACTTGTTCCCTCTTTCATATTTCCAATACATCCTATATGTAACTCTTTATAAAATTCAGGTGTGTTAGAAATTAAAACAAAACTACTCCATTTATAGCATATTACAGTTTATAGAGTACTATAAATTAACTTATTTAATTTTCATTACAATCTTGATGAGTAGGAAGTGCTTCATTCCGTTATCAAGATGTGACTCTGGAAACAATTACGAAATAATTACACAAAGTCCTTATGTTTATGTGACAAAATGAGTTATGGAATCGTGATTT
Source organism: Dasypus novemcinctus (assembly GCF_030445035.2). Classification (NCBI taxonomy): domain Eukaryota; kingdom Metazoa; phylum Chordata; class Mammalia; order Cingulata; family Dasypodidae; genus Dasypus; species Dasypus novemcinctus. The sequence goes on along the minus strand of NC_080695.1, from coordinate 50,760,075 downwards.
TCAGATACTTTCCAGTTCTTTCCTCTACGTAATGTTTACTTCACTCCCATTATGGTGTGACTTTGTCTAACACTAGGTTTTGTTCAGTTCTGGTAGTTTGGGGAGTCAATGCTAGGAATTATCCAGCAATGTTGAAAAAAGTCTTTGCCATTTATTGTCTTTCTTGCTCTCAGTTTCTCTTCAGCTGCTTACTTGACTTTTGTTCTGAGACATTATACAGTGGAGGATATGAAAATAATAAACAAATCAAGGAAAACAGAAATGTAAATTTCTGGATTTCTTCTAATCTGCTAACTGAAGAAAGGGTCGACATTAGTTAGGGTTCTCTAGGGAAACAGAATCAGCAAGGGATATCTGTCAATAGTAAGAGATTTATCAGAGTCTCTTATGGAGCCCTGGGTATGCACAAGTCCAGGTTCTGCAGGCAAAATGCAACCAGGAGCTCCGATGGAAGTCCAACGAAAATTCTTGATGAGGTCTGGGAGATGCTGTCTGTCCAAAGACGAGCTAGGAAATTATCTCTCAATGCTGGAATCACTTCCTCTTTTAAGGGATTCAACTGATTGGGTTAAGTGTCACTCATTGCTGATGGTAATCTCCCTGATTGATGTAATTATAACCAGCTATCTATGATCTACCACTGCAGTAAACTCAATGGTCACTAAAGTCCATAAATGCCCTTGTAATTACAATTCGCCCAGTGCTTCCTTGACCAAACATCTGGGCAAGTTACACAATAGCCTTAACCATCACAGGGTCTAACCGTCTTAGTCTTTTATTCTGGAGCATGGTATCTTTATTATTTTGAAAACATGAAAAAACAAATACATATGTAGTAACTAACAACTGTGAATACTGAGTTCTTTCTTTCTTTGAAATTTTTCTCATAGTAGAGATGTCTGTAAATGATATTACTAGGTCAAATGGTATAAGTGATTTTTTATAGCTCTATTCAAATTGCTTTCACAAAAGATTATTGCAAATGATATTCCCATAAACAAATGATCCAATTGACTCACTAGCATTGAATATTGTTAAATATAAAGAGGAAAATGCCATTTCACTGAGCTATTAAATAAGAAAAATCTATTAATTATAAAACCTCATAACTCCATAGGATAATTAATGTCTACGTTTTTACCAAACACCTAACAGCAACTACACTGATCTTTCAAATTTCAAGTCCACTTAGTAGCTCTACTTGATATCTTTCCATGGGGCTCCTACGTTGTTCTTTTTGTTGGTTGGTTGATTTTTTTGAGATTTATTAATTTATTTATTTCTCCTCCCCCCCTCCCCACTACTGTCTGCGCTCTGTGTCCATTCACTGTATTATTCTGTGTCTGCTTGTATTCTCATTAGGTGGCTCTGGGAACCAGTTCTGTGACCTTATGGAGTGGGAGAGAGGCAATCATTCTCTTGTACCACCTCTGTTCCCTGATCAGCTTCGTCTCTTATTATCTTTCCTCTGTGTCTCTTTTTGTTACATCATCTTGCTGCGCCAGCTCTCCACATGGGCCAGCACTCCCGCGCAGGGCAGCATTCCTGTTTGGGGCAGTAATCTGCACAGGCCAGCACTCCGTGTGGACCAGCTCACCCCATGGGCCAGCTTGCCTTCACCAGGAGGCCCTGGGCATCAAACCCTGGACCTCCTATATGGTAGATGGGGGCCCAATTGCCTCAGCCACATCTGCTTCCCACATTGGTTTTATAATAAAATCCAGTCCACTTAGTATGATATGCACTCCAATTCTTCTTCCAGGAAAACAGAAGTCTAATTTCTGGGTATATCCAAATCCCATACTCTGTATTTCAGTCTTAAAGAACTACTTAATATTCCTCTGCCTTAGACGTTTTCATATGTCCATCAATTTTGCATATTCAGCTATTTTGTTCCTTTTGCCATAGCCTCACCTCTTCCAACTCTCTTTTGTCAGGAAATTGATGCAGAAAATTATACTCCAAACCCTGAGAAATGCCTGGCACAAATCAAAGAGCATAAAGTTTTTCAGCATTTATTTTAAAATTTCAAAGCTACACATTCACCAATGTTGATCATCTGATAAAAGAACTTAAATATAAAATTAAAATTTCCTTTTTACTTTATTCTCCCTATGAAAGGCCTCTCTAGCAGTCGCTTGCATCCTTTATATTACTACTCTATATTCAGTTGATAGTGAGTAAAATAATGGATTACCTCTTGTTCTTTTTAAATTGTGTGTTGCCTGGGCTTCAGAATCATTGATTTGTTTTCAGCAGGAATACAGGAAAGGAGAAGCTGAGCACAATTTCCTCTGGAGTCGGTTCTGCACACTGTGGCTTCGTTGTTGTATTAGAAGTGAATTCTCTGTCACCTTTATGTATAACAGCATACTCTAAAAGATGATACAGTGGGCTTCTACTGCTTAAATTTTCATTCCATTGTACCAGAGTAGATAGGGGAAAATTGTCTGCAGGGTGTCTCTATTACTTGCAAGATGATGTGATCAACAGGAAATTGCACCTAATTTATGGATACATTTTTGAATCACACAGATTGCAAGTAGCACTTATTATCTATCATCTTACCTAGAATTTATTTTGGAGCACACAAAGGACTTAATGATAAAGTATAATAAAGTATATGTTATAAAAATGTTGTACTGATGGTAATTGCTAATTTAGTGATTCTACAAGTATTTTTTCAAGAAATAAAATCAAATAAATCTCACTATTATGGATGTACCAGACAAACTAAAAACTAAAGGAAACAACTATGTATTTCTTCCTTAGAAGCACTTTGTTTAGCATGGTCCTATATTTCACTTTTAAACTAAAAGGGAAAAGTAGGGATATTTGTATCAGGCATTCCTTATAGGCTCTTTTTTATTATCCTCTGTATTACTGACTTTTTTATTAAATTCATTCAGTATACTTTCTAAGTTAAACATTGTCAAATTCATTTTTGGTATGTGTCATATTACTTCTAAAGGACATAGTAAGTCTTCATAAATGCATGTTTTTATAATCCTGCTGTATTGTTTGTTTTTTCAAGATGTTAATTGGGAAATTCATTTTTAAAAAACTATCTTTAGAAATAAAAAGCTATTTTTAATCATAGTTTTTCTATAAATTTTAGATGAATTTAATGTCATAATTTGATTTTGTTTCTTTGTTTATTTCAGACTATGAGTTACAGAACTGCCCAGATCCTCCTCCGTTTCAAAATGGGTATATGATCAGTTCAGATTATGGTGTTAGACAATCAATATCTTTTGAGTATTATCCTGGGTACATTTTAATAGTCCATCCAGTCCTCACTTGTCAGCACATTATCAACAGAATTTGGGACTATCGTTTTCCAAGATGTGATGGTAAGTTAATAATTTTTCTTGGGAGCAATTCATGTTCTTAGTATGTTAACACATTAAATATTAAAATGAGCATATTCAAGAATTCATTAATTTACTTAAATATTTATTGAGACTCTTTTGCTAAACTGAGCCTATTTGGTATTTCAGGAACACACCAAATGCCAGTGAGCTTAAAAAATAAAGCCCTGGTACTCCAGGGCATTATAAGGGTGTATCAGTTTGATATATTTATGAATTCCAAAAATAGATATTGGATTATGTTTGTAATCTGGTCTGTACATGGGCATGATAAAGTTATGATTTGGGCTTTGATTGGACCATGTCATTAGGGCATTGCGGCCATCTCTTGATGGGTGGGGACTCACAGATAAAAGGCATGGCAAAGGACAGAGTTGAGGGTTTTTTGATGTTGGAGTTCTGAAGTTGGAGTTTGATGCTGAAGCCTTAAGCTGGAGCCGTAGGAAGTAAGCCTAGAGAGGAAAGAGAAGCAAGCCCCAGGAAGGGAGGAACCCAGGAAGCCTCAACCTTCGCAGATATCAGCAGCGATCTTGCCCCAACAGGTGAAAATAGCCTGGTGAGGAAAGTAACTTATGCTTTATGGTCTGGTAACTGTAAGCTCCTTCTCCAAATAATTACCCTTTATAAAAGCCAACCAGTTTCTGGTATTTTGCATTAACACCCCTTTGGCTGACTAATACAAAGGGTAACAAAATAATAAACACAATTTTTGGGGTATTTTCCACTATTTTACTTATTGCTAATTTTATACATTTATGATGCATGTGTATATGTATGAATAATTAATATTTTAAAGTGGTGTTATACTGTACAGAGTTTTACAACTTTTCTTTCTCTTTAACTGTGGTTGGCTCTGAATAAACTATGGTTGTCGACACTGTTGACAAGCCAAAGTCCTTTCTTAAAATGAATTATATTATTCCTGATTGGTTAGTCTTCTCAGATTTTGATTAGTATATAAGGGCAAGTTTACGGTAAAACAGTCTTCAAAGACTCCAACTCTGTAGAATTCATAAGAATCTCAGAGAAAAATATAGATATCTTGAACAACTCCTTGGCATCTTTTTAAAAAATTTACCAAGTCAATTAACATTCAAGAATTCTGAGCCTTAAGTAATCAATCTAAAAATATAGTTTGCAAAGTGAAATATGAAGCTTTTTTGTATTTATACAGTAAAAATATTTCCTATTCTGTCATATAAGAATCTGTTATACAAAGTTAGTATATTATAACCTTACCTAAAAAATATGATCTAAAACTGTGATATCCATTCAAATAAATTAAAAAAAAATGTCTGAAAGTGACTTAAGACATTCAAGACATTATTATTTTTGCCAGTAACACAATTTTACAGAAGTCTCATTTTTAAAAAGTAGTTATAATTGTTAAAATATGGTTAAGAAGACAGTGGGGTTTATTAATTTTCTAATTTCAATTTGGTATTTAAATTTGCATCCAGAATTCAAATATAATTTAAAAATTTTAGTTCATTGATCTAATAAGTCATTGGAATATCTGCGTGAGATACTGTTTAGGACATTTTTATTTAATATTGTCACAGTATACTTTAAGATACATAATATCTATAGGGGGAACTCTGTAGGCAGAGTTAACTATTAGAGTAACTAGTAAGTTGAAATAACTATGTTAGCAGCTTCCTTTAGATTGACCCATTTTATAAAGGGAGACCAATTTGATTCCATTACAGGAGAAATCCAACTAGCCAAAATAATATTATTATGCACGTATTTTTAAATGAGCATTTACCAAACTGATTGGCAAATATAGGAAAAGGTCTTTCCAATGGTTCAGAATGAAAATGACTATAAAAGAAATGGAACTCTTAAGTTTCTTACCTGTATTCATCAATAATGCTCTTAAAACTCTCCTTAAAGTAGTTATTACAGCTTTGTTGAAATTCGGGGTGAAACTGGCACATGAACAGTCGAAAGATATAAGTCTCTTGGACATACAACTAACAATTCTACTACTAAGTGTAGGTTCAGATAGAGGGGCAACAGAGCCATGTGCAGGGAAAACACAACTGAGTTGAACCCTATCACACTGGGGAGTGTAAATTCCAAAGTAAGTCCCCCTGACAGGGTGCCAACCTCCTGGGCTGCCTGCCCTACCTATAGTGTCTGGATGTCTCCAGAGCCCTCAGGAGCCCCACTATTTAATTTTTTTAAAATATGGCTATCATTACTCTAAGATCTGTTGTCTTGTATGTACAGTGACATTTGTTTCCATTTATTCACCCAGAGTCAGATTTTTTTCATTTTTTTCAAAGAAGCTTTAGGTTCCAGAAAAGTCACGTACAGAATATACGTGATTCCCATTTACCCATTGTGCGTTTTCTACTTTCTCCTATTAATAACATCTTAGCATGGATGGTATATTTGTGGCAATTGATATATAAATATTGAAACGTTGCTACTAACCATTATCAATGATTTACATTGTGTGTTACATTTCGAACCATACGCTTTTATAAATTTGGATAAGTTTGATGTGATCTGTATCCATCCTTGCAAAATCATGTAGTACAATTCAAATTCCATCCCTCCCTTTACACCAGGCCATTACATGACATGGTAGAATCAAAGCCCTAAGCATGATTTAATGAAGTGAAAATGAAACCTCTGAATTTAATATATCCAAAGGGGCATCATGCCTAACAAACAGAGTAGTTTACAACTAGAATATTTCTTTTTGGAATTCATAAATAATATCAAACTGCCAAACCCACATATTTAAGAAGATATGTGTTCCAAAATGTATTATAATGTTAAATTTATTTACCATAGCTTGAATCACTCTGGTCAATAATTTCTGCAGTAGACATTTATATCATGGAAAGAATAGATTAATTTTAATTGTTAAGTACTATCAAAATCAGGAAGTCAATGGTATTCTCAAGCAGGTAAAAACTAATTTGATACTCTCTGACATTACACACAACCAGATACATATAAAATGCTAAGTTTCTGTACTTTGCTTCTGTACACATTCAGGACTTGGTCAAATTATATGCTTTTAAAATAATTCAAATATTTTGCATCATATGTTCCAAAGACAGATGCAATCAATGTGCTTGTGGGTATATGTAGCTACATACAGCATGATTTTTAGAATGCTGAAATAATAAGTGGAGGAAGAAATTTCTGAAATAGCAACTGCCAAATAAAAGTTGAAGCAGTTAGTGAATGGTTATAAAGTACCCGTTAGAAATCATTGAGTAATTAATTGAAATTGAGGACCAAAATTATTGAGGCCACTTACATATTGCATTACAGTTGAGCTATCATGTTAAGATTATACTGAGAGTGGATGTAGCTCAGGGGTTTGGGATCCAGCATCCCATGTACAAGATCCTGAAATCATTCCTCTGCACTTCATTTAGGAAAAGTATGTAGGCACTTACTTTCCCATGTGTGGTAGATTTCGAACATGGAAGTGGTGATCTAACTTAAGTTATTCCAGCCCTTAGTCATTTGAGATATACCATACTTTCTGGATATGAAAAAGCCATCCCTCCTATGTCTGTTCTGCTTTTTTTTTTAAGATTTCTTTCTTTCTTTCTTTCTCTCCCCTCCCCCCCCTGCCCGATTTTCTGTTCTCTGTGTCTATTTGGTGCATCGTCTTCTTTGTATGCTTCTGTTGTTGTCAGTGTCACGGGAATCTGGGTTTTTTTGCTGTGTTGTCTTGTATCAGCTCTCTGTGTGGGCGGCACCATTTCTGGACAGGTTGCACTTTCTTTAGCCCTGGGCAGCTCTCCTTACGGGGTGCACTCCTTGTGCGTGGGGCTCCCTTACGCGGGGACACCCCTGCGTGGCACGGCACTCTTGTGTGCCTCAGCACTGCTCATGGGCCAGCTCCACACGGGTCAAGGAGGCTGGGGGTTTGAACCGCTGACCTCCCATGTGGTAGATGGACGCCCTATTCACTGGGCCAAGTCTGCTTCCCTGTTCTGTATTTCTGATCATTGGTATATTTCAGCATGATAAAATGGTTTTATTTTATAATACTGAACTTCTGTATTCTTTCTTACAGAAACAACACATCTCTTCATTTCAACACTCTTCTCTATTCTACATCTAGTGATTTCTTTTTGAACTCACATTCAATGTAGTCGTCTACTTCCACTGGACACGAGAGGGCTCCATGGCATTAGTCTCTGTCTTCAGGCATATGTCATCCACAATTTTGTATTGAGTGAATTTCCTGAATCTCAAGTTTCACCAAGTTAAGTCCCTTCTTAAATTCCTTCAGTGAGTCCTCATTATCCTCAAAATAAATTTCAAACCCTCACTCTAATATAGACATTTTATAACATGATTTGTATCCATATTTCCAACCTCTTCTCTCCCCATGTCATTCCCCAATCAAAATAAAAAATACCAAAAAAAAAAAAAAAATCATTACCCCCCCATCCAGCAACTTGGCTCCTAGTTGAGAATGTAGATTCAAAGACTGTCTTGAAATCACAAACCATGTGAATTTTGCTATTTTGCCTACTAAGGCATATGCCAAAATTTTTAGCCTTTTAGAGCTGTATTACTCCTTTGCTTTTACACATGATATTGTTGTAATGTGTCCTGACCTGATTTTCACTCAAGATGCTAATATCAGTTTTTCCTTAAGAGAAGCACCCAGTGCCACATTCTCTTTAAGGTATCCAACACTCTCTGTTCTCACTCTCATCAAACCCACTATAAATTCACCTCCTTGTTCTTACAAGAAAACCCAGTTTATTACTAAAAAATGCATTTCATCCATCATGATAGATCACCCTTATCTGTGAGAATACCTGCTATAAACTTGTCATTTCCTCCTTCTTCAAAGTATGAGTGCCTAGTGTGGTTCATAATATTTGAGGTTGTTATGCATCACACACCTTTGGTTCAATTTTGTCCTACCTTATTTAGAGTACATCTCATTCTCTCACTACCCCACCACTCTTCAGAGTGAACAGCTCCCACTCTACTTTCTCATGCATAACTTTATGCATGCTCAAATCACAGCGACCATAAAATTCCTCTCCCTAACATGCATCTCTCTATAGCAACCTGGCAATATCACCCCCATATCTCATCTAATTATCTCACAGAATATTTTTCAGAAACACTTGCTGTAATCATTTTCTCACCTCCTGTTAAGTATTCAAGCACTTCTATTTGCTTTCAAATTCGTCACTCAAATCTTCTCTGCTGAAAAAAAAATCCATTCATCAGAATTATTTTCTAACCTATAAACCTGGCCATGTAATTTGAGTACTTCAGATCCTATGGCAAAAATAGATCAAATTGGAGGCCACTCAAGGATGTAAAATGCTTTTCATGATGTGGCTTCTCAAATTTATCATCATATTTCTGCCATACTTTTTGCCATGTCCTTTTTGTTTTGTTTTTTTTTTTTTTTTATTAATTTTTTTATTTTTTATTGACTTTGTAATAATATTACATTAAAAATATATATGTGAGGTCCCATTCAACCCCACCCCCCCACCCCCCCTCTCCGCCCCCCCAACAACACTCGTTCCCATCATCATGACACATCCTTTGGATTTGGTAAGTACATCTTTGGGCACCTCTGCACCTCATATACATTGGTTCACATCATGGCCCATACTCTCCTCTATTCCATCATGATGGCCCTGTGAGGATTTACAATGTCCGGTGATTACCTCTGAAGCACCATCCAGGGCAGCTCCATGTCCCGAAGACGCCTCCACCTCTCATCTCTTCCTGCCTTTCCCCATACCCTTTGTCCATTATGTCCACTTTTCCCAATCCAATGCCACCTCTTCTATGTGGACACTGGATTGGTTGTGTCCATTGCACCTTTATGTCAAGAGGAGGCTCAGATTCCACCTGGATGCTGGATGCAATCCTCCCATTTTCCGTTGTAATCACTCTAGGCTCCATGGTGTGGTGGTTGTCCTTCTTCACCTCCATCTTAGCTGAGTGTGGTAAGTCCAATAAATCAGATTGTAGGTGCTGGAGTCTGTTGAGGCTCAGGATCTGGCTATCACATTGTCAGTCCAGAGATTCAAATCCCCTAAATATATCTTAAACCCCAACATTAACTGCACCTCCAGCACATTAGCATGAAAGTCTTATGAAGGGAGATCCCATCTGAGTCCAGATTCATCACACATAAACACCATTTCCAAAGAGGGGCCATCTGCCCTGGTAGTTAACCCCATCGGCCATGACCATAACTCCCATGGGTCTCTTTAGCCCTCAAAGGAACCAATATCTGGGGGTTGTATCTGCTTTATCTGTCTCTCTGACTCTGCTCAGTTGTGCATGAGGGCAAACCTTCTGCCAGCCTCCAGACTCTTTTTTAGAAACTCGTAGCCATATAAACTCATTTCTCCTTTCCATTTCCCCCTTACTTTAGGTCAAACAGCATTTTAAAGTCATGGTATTTTATGTAGACATGGATATTCTGCTGATCCGCATTGAACCTTCCGTATAAGGTCCTTTTCCAGTTGCATCATCAGTTGGTAGTTGATAGTGGTCCCTCGTTGCCAGGGAGGCTCATCCCCGGGTGTCATGTCCCACGCTGGGGGGAAGGCATTGCATTTACATGCTGAGTTTGCCATGTCCTTTTTGGTTGTTTGTTTATAACTCTTCCTAATTCTGATAGAATACCCGTTTATTCCATAATAGTCCCTGCTTCCTCAACTTGTTCTGATTGAAATGTCTGCCGCAAAATTATTTTGCATGGTGAAGTTTTTTCTCTGTATTTAAGAAGTGATATCTTCAGGGGAATACTCCTCTCATTTGATGTGGTACTAGGTAGTCTATATTTGTAACTCCATTGCATTCCTGGACACAGTGATAATGCCATTGGCCTTTTATTGTACCCTCTGTATTACTTTGTCTTGAATAGTTTTTAGTCATCTCCTTCTTGAGGTTACTTCAAATTAAAGCCTGCATCTGAAGCATCACCAGCAGGGGTTGGTAAATATTTTTGGTAAAGGGACAGGCAGTAAATATTTTAGGCTTTGTGATCACATAGTCTTTGTTGCAGCTACAAACTCTGACATGTTAGCACAAAAATAACCATAGACAATACATAAATAAATGAGCTTGGCTATGTTCCAATAAAACTTTATATACAGACACTGAAATCTGAGTTTCCTACAGTTTTCTCCTGCATGAAATATTATGCTTCCTTTTATTTTTTAACCCTTTAAATTTTGGATAACAATTTTAACTCTCAGTTCTTACAGAAACAAGCAATACATTATATTTGGCCTGCTTGCCTCTTTTATATGTCATTCCTGAATTTCACAAAAAACCTAGCTCCATATGGGAACTTTAAAATGCCTGCTGAATGAATGAAGGAATCAAATGTATCTGTCTAAGTTAAAAAAGTACTGATAGTTGAGGCATAAACACATGAAGCAATTATGTTTGGACTCCCAGGCCATGCTTTTATTACTCTCAGAGCTAGAAATGGTCTTGTATACCCCTCATCTTCAAAAGTATTGGAGTGAATTAAGGGTAAAACAAAACTTGATTGTACCAACAGAGAGAGCATTTAACAAAATCCAACACCCATTCAAGATAAGCAGACCAAATGAACTACCTAAATGAGATAAATCCCACCTACAAAAACTCCACAAATACCAATGCAGGAGAAAACTAAGATCAAAACAACACGAGGATGGAGATTCTAACTATTGCTATTTAACCTTGCACTGGAGGTTGTAGACAGGGAAATGAAGCAAGAAGTTGCTTTCTCTGGCCCTGTACAAGCTGCAACCAGACAACGTAGATATGGACAAAGACGACCCATCTGGTGAATTCTGTGCTTTAGAGTTGGTGGGGCTGAGTAGGAATCCCGTGATCCCCAAACCACTGCACTCTTTATGCAAAGTATGGGACACACCTGTGGTTGATGTCCTGCGGCTGAATCAGGGGAGATTTAAATGGTTCTACCTAATTTAGAAAGATCAATTTGCACCAAGCCAATCACAGTGGGGGCAACAGTTTAATGTCAAGAAGATCTAAGCCATTCTTACAGAGTAGGGAGGGAAGAAAGGGAAGAATTCTCCTTGCTGAGAAAATGAGATTCTAATGTTAGTTCCCGTTTTTCTTGAACCAAATCCAAAGCCCCTGTAAAATCTACAGACATGGCAACAAAGTGCCCTTCAGAGCATTGGCCAGGCACAATGAACTGAGTCTTTGAGCTGTGTGTGCATGTGTAGGTGAGAGTGGGAGAGAATCAATGTTTATTAGGGTACCTGCATTTCTTCTCATCAGCTGGTAATTTTCTCCATCTTTGTTTTCTTTGTTCTACTTAGTTAACACAAAACCTTGTCTTAAATTTATGCTTCACTTTTCGTAAGGTGTCTGTGTGGCCACACAGGAAACATTATCTCCAGTGCCACCTGACTGAACTTTGAAGCCAGCCACTGTGAAGATAATGTGCAGAGGTGACTGCATACCTCAAGGTAACTACTATTAGGGAGACCTCAGTGTTGAGTTCAAAGTTAAATGACAACCATGCTGAATACATATGTAGCACCTATCCTACTGCTAGGCTCCACACCACCCAGTCCAGGAAACATCAAGGAATATCTCCTTAAGAAACACCTAAGCTGGGAAGCAGATGTGGCTCAAGTGTAGAGCTTCCGCTTACCATATGGAAGTACCTGGGTTCCATCCCCAGGGCCTCTTGGTGAAAAAGAAGAGAAAGTGTGCTGGCACAGCAAGCCAGTGCTTTCGTGAGTGCCCGCGTGGTGATCCAGTGTCCACATGATTGCCTGCATGAGTGCCTGTGTGATGAGCCAGTGCCCTGTACAAGTGATTCTCACAGGAAGATGATGACACATCAAAAGAGAGAAAGGGGAAGTCAAAGGTAAAGCTCAGCAGAAACCAGAAACTGACGTGATGCAATTGACAGTGAACCTATCCCCATATTAGAGGTCCCCAGGATCGAATCCTGGTGAATCCTAGAGGACAGAAAATGAGAAGAGAAGACAACACAGCAAAAACAGCAGGGCTGGAGTAGGGGAAGGGGAAAAATAAATAAATAACTAAATAAACAAATAAACAAGTCTTTAAGAAAAAAAGAGAAAAAAAGGAAACACCAAAGCACTGTATCCAGATAACACCGAACTAGCTCCTGTTCCAGACCCCCTTCTGGGTGGGGATAGTCATGGACACATGGCCCCACCCTGAGGTCTAATCTTGTGTAACTACATTTAAAGTAATTTCCCAATGATATTTTGAAAAGTGAATACTTGTGGATTGTTTGTGATACCTTGTATAAAGTGAAAATATCATGTGCTTCTTCACCTCTCAGTTTTGCTAGTACTTTTTTCTGCTATGTCTTCTCTTTGGACTCCCCTCGTTAAGAATCACAAGAAGATAAGGAACACTGCTTTACAGAACATTCCCCAATTCCACACAAACTTCAAACACAGGCTTATGGTGTACAACATTCTCCTAGCCCAGATAACTCCACACTTAGCCATACACCTGTATCTTTCACACTAAGCTGTCTTCCCTCTCTGAGGGTGGAAGAGAAAAGTAGTTTAGCATTCTTACACAGGACATTGAGCAAAGGTCAAACTTCCACCGAGGCAGGTCAGTGAACAGGAGTACCACCACCTCCCAACCTGCTCTCTGCCTAGGCTCCACAGACCAGGAAGTTTTCAGTACGCTCCTGTTCTCAAGTATGTGAAGGTGGAGAAGGGAAAGTAGCTGGGCCTCTATAGAATTCCACCAAGGCTACATGGAGAGGTGGGTAGCAGTGCATTTCTCCCCAAATCTGGTTGCCTGGGAAAGGATGCTTGGGGCAGCTGACAACTATTCTTCATCATTGGAAATTGTATTATTGTTAAGTGTCAATACAGAGTCCCATCACCTCCAAATTCCTCCTCAAAATTTCATGTACTATAAAAGCTACTTCAAATTTACCAATTTTGCAAGTTCAATGGGGTATTTCCTTTTCTAATCCCAGTCTCCCCACTTCTGTCTGTTCTCCATCCACACACATATATAATGTTAAAGAATGAGAAGGAGCAGGATAAAGTCTCATTCATATTGAGCCTTGATTTGAATAGCTCCAAAATATATTCATGCATTTTTGTTATATTTCTTCTAAAAATAGATGATGAAGAAACTGTTTAATTAGATCTCTGAGCTGGTGTGGTGCTGGAACCCAGAAATGGGTGGGTAAACGCCACCACTGTCAGCCTCCTCCCATCTTCTTTTACCTTGAGAAGTCAAAGTAGACACTCATTAACAGCTAAGGATATCCCCTTCCATCCCTAAACCCAAAGTCCTGGGAGGTTCTCAATTTATACCCCCAAGCAGGTCACTGGCAGAAGGCAGCATATGACAGTTTGAACAAATGAATATGTGAATGGAGAAGATCTCTGCTTATAATCAGAGTATTTCTAATGACAGGGCTATTAGGTAATGCGTTTAAGTGTGTGCTGATTATGTTGACATTTTCTGAATTTTCAATCTACTTTGAAGCTCATTTACATTGCAGAAAAGAGTTCCTTGCCTGCATATGAAGTCCCCATTTCCTAACTCCTAGAAATTGCCTCATTCTTCCTTACACAGCTCCCTGACTCCCTGTAACTTCAAACCAGCAATGACATGTTGACTTCACACACTTACTTTGATTTCTCTTCTGCCACAAGTTGGAGTACATTTTCTACTTTTAAATAGTTCACTGACTACTTTCCCCTTAACATAATCTCCCTTCTGAGTGACACAGTGTCATCTGATTAGTAACCTTAATCACATCTGTAAAATTGCATTTTTCCAATTAACAGCATAATTACAGAGGGGTATGTTATCCTATAATATTCACAGTCCTAGGTATTATGGGAAGACATCTTACCTTCTGGCAACAAAATGTAAACAAACCTCCACAACCATTTACTCTATTAAAAATTTTTTCATAATGACATTATTCAATGACAGCAACCAACCAATACATCCGTGGTTAACTACAAAAAAAGTTTAATTTATGTTAAACCAGAATGTTAATTAGATAACAATAAACAAAATGTGGAACTTTAAGATGAAAAAGGATATTAGTAAATTTGATTTCCATAAATATATGTGTGATCCCAGACTCATCATTTTTTTCCCTTTATTAAAGTCATATTATTAAAATCCAGTTTATAGAGCCAACTAAATGAAGTGAAGGAAGAGTTCAAGGATATTAAGAAGACAGTGGGAGAACATAGAAGAAATTGTAAACATATATAAAATGCTCATGGGTATGATGGTGATGAATGGCACAATCCAAGAAATAAAAATATATTGGAAAAGCATAACAGCAGATGTGAATAGACAGAGGAACGAATTAGTGATGTGGAAGACAGAACATCTGAAATCAAAAAGATAGTAAAAAAAAAACATATAAAAAGATAGGAAAAATCCAGCAGGGATATAGGAATATGAACAAGAATATGAAACGCTCAAACATATGTATTATAGACATCCTAGAGGGAGAAGAGAAAGGATAGGGGACAGAAGGAAATAATAAGTGACAACTTCCCAACCCTATTTAGTGAGATGGATGTACATGTCCAGGAAAAGCATCATACCGCAAACAGTATAAATCCCAACAGGCCTACTCCAAGGCATATATTTGTCAAATTGTCCAGAGCTCAAGATAAAGAGAAAATACTGAAAGCAGTAGGAGAAAAAGAACCATCACATACAAGGGAAGCTTAATAAGGGTAAGTGCTGATCTCTCATCTGAAACCATGGATGCAAGAAGGCACTGGTAGTACAAAGTTATGCTGATAAAAGAAAAGAACTTTCATCCAAAAATTCTATATCCAGTAAACTGGCATTCAAAAATGATTGAGAATTCAAAATAGTCACAGATAAATAGAAATTAAGAGAGTAGGCCAGTCAGAAACCTGCCCTTCAAGAAATACTGAGGGGAATGCTGCAGGTTGAAAGGAAAAAACAGGATCTAGAGAGTTGGGGAAGAGTGTAAAATTTTTTTATAAAATACTTAAAAACAACATATGACATAACCCCTGCAAAATAATAGTTGATGTAAATAATCCCTTGACAGTAATAACTGTGAATGTTAATGGATTCAACATTTCAGACAAGAGACACAATTGACAGAATGAATAAGGAAATGGGACCCATATACATGTTGTCTACAAGAAATCCACTTTAGATACAGGGATTCAAGACGGCTGAAAATGAACGGCTGGAAAACAATTTTACAAGCAAACAGCAAGTAAAAATAGGGTGGGAGTGGTGGCAATAATAATATTGGACAAAATAGACTTTAAATGCAAAACTATTTTAAGAGAGAATGGTGGACACTGCATATTAGTAAAAGGTGTAATTTTTTAAGAAGAAAGAACAATTGTCAAGGTTAATTCACTGAACAAGGGAAACCTTAAATACATGAGGCAAACCCTGGAAAAACTAAGTGCAGAAGTAGATGCCTGTACAATTATAATGGTGGACCTGAATACACCATTATCAACATTAGAGAGAACGTCTTGACAGAGAATTCAAAAAAGCAAAAATTTTGAATAACACCCTTGAGGATCTGGAACTAATAAACATATACAGAGTATTATACACAAATATAGCAGTGCACATTGATTCTTCAGGGCACATGGATCATCCTACAAGATAGACCACATGCTTGGGCGAAGAACAAATCTCAATGAATTCAGAAAGACTGAAATTATACAAAGTGATTACTATGACCACAAAGGAATGAAGCTAGAAATCAGTAATGGGGAGAGGACCAGATTAGACACAAAGATATGGAAGTTATACAACATAATCTTACACAAACTGTTGATCAAGGAGGAAATTACAAAAGAAATCAATAACTACCTTGAAACTAATGAAAATGACATCAACAAATATCAAAACCTATGGGATACAGCAGAAGCTGTACCGAGTTGAAAATGCATAGCCATAAACACATATATCATAAAAGAAGAGCTAAAATTGAAGACATAACAACACACCCAGAGGAATTAGAAAAAGAAACAACAAACTAAGCCAAAAGGAAGTAGGAAGAAGGAAATAACAAAGATTAGAGCAGAACTAAATGAAATAGGTGGAATAAAGAACTAGAAAAAATATTTTTTAAAAAGCTGGTTATTCAAAAAGATCACTAAAATGGACAAATCCGAGAGGGGGCAAGATGGCGGCTGAGTGAACATCCCTGTTAGAGTCTTCTGCAGGGAATCGGCTGGGCGGCGTTGGAGACTCTTTGGGACCGGATTGTTTCGGGATTTTTGCTGGTCCGGAGGTGTCTGGACATCGATTTGGAGGGAAGGTAACAGAGAGGATTCGTCTGTGAAATATACACGGAGATCCCAGCTACCTGCAGAGGATTCCCTTCTTGGGTAGGCGGAGACGAGGCATCTAGCCCCGCTCGGTGGGGCTGAGCCAGGCCGGGCCGGGCCGCGGTAGCGTTTGGAGCCGGGCGGGGCCGGTGCAGGCCCCGGCTGCGGGCCGCGGTAGCGCTTGGAGCCGGGCGGGGCCGGTGCAGGCCCCGGCTGCGGGCCGCGGTAGCGCTTGGAGCCGGGCGGGGCCGGTGCAGGCCCCGGCTGCGGGCCGCGGTAGCGCTTGGAGCCGGGCGGGGCCGGTGCAGGCCCCGGCTGCGGGCCGCGGTAGCGCTTGGAGCCGGGCGGGGCCGGTGCAGGCCCCGGCTGCGGGCCGAGGTAGCGCTTGGAGCCGGGCGGGGCCGGTGCAGGCCCCGGCTGCGGGCCGCGGTAGCGCTTGGAGCCGGGCGGGGCCGGTGCAGGCCCCGGCTGCGGGCCGCGGTAGCGCTTGGAGCCGGGCGGGGCCGGTGCAGGCCCCCGCTGCGGGCCGCGGTAGCGCTTGGAGCCGGGCGGGGCCGGTGCAGGCCCCGGCGGCGGGCCGCGGTAGCGCTTGGAGCCGGGCGGGGCCGGTGCAGGCCCCCGCTGCGGGCCGCGGTAGCGCTTGGAGCCGGGCGGGGCCGGTGCAGGCCCCGGCTGCGGGCCGCGGTAGCCCTTGGAGCCGGGCGGGGCCGGTTCAGGCCCCGGCTGCGGGTCGCGGTAGCGTTTGGAGCCGGGCGGGCCCGGGTCAGGCCGCGGCGGGTACGGAGCCGGGCAGGGCCGGTCCAGGCCGCGGTGGCGGGAGGTGGATGCCGGAGCCGGCTGGGCCGCTGTAGCGAGCGGAGCTGGGCGGAGCCAGGCCAGGCCAAGGCGGCGTGAGGAGCCGGGCAGAGCCGGTCCAAGCCTCCGCGGTGGGCGGAGCCGGGCCTGCGGAGGGGTTTCTGGTTTTTTTTGTTTTTTTTTTGTTTGTTTGTTTGTTTGTTTGTTTGTTTGTTTGTTTTATTTTACTTAAATTTTTTTTTTTTTTTTTGAGCATCTGCAGTACTGGGGAGTTCGTGGGCCCTGGGCGGCCTATTGGGGGTTTGTGGGAAGGGAGGTGCTTGCAGACCCATTTGGGCAGACAGACGGGGGGGTTTTAGGGCAAAGCGGGGGGAAGTTGTTGTTTTAGATAGTGTTGCAATTGTGACACGTGTGTACCTGTATCTCTCTTCTCCCTATCCGTTCCCCACCGTTTGCCCATCCTCTTTTTTTTTTCTTCCTTTCTTCTTGCCTTTCTTTTTTCTCTATTATAATTAGTTTGTTTTTTTTTTTTTTGTTTTTGTTTTTTTTTCGGTTTTCTCTTTCCCTCTTGTCCCTCATCTTCCACTTATTTTTACTTTAATTCAAGTATACAATAGGTGCTACAGGGAACACCTCACATTTGCTGGGTTTTCCCATCCTCCACTGCCTCATTTCTGTGTGAACTGATTTAGGCTACCTACACTATCCCCCTTCCCCTGCATCTTGATATCCACTACCATCTACTGTCTCTCCTATATTCCACCCCCCACCTCCCGTTCTTTGATCCACAAAGTGTCTAACTCTTAATTTCTAATACCTTTGTTCTGTTTTCTGTCTATTATCCACTCTTGAAACTATTACCTTTCTTTTCTTTTTCCCTCTCTCATGAAAACAATAGCTGTGTAGTTCATACCATACTCCTCCCAAATTCAGTCATCAACTTCATAAAAGGTACTCTACCTACAGCTATAACTCTATACAATCTACATGAATCTAACCTCCATCCTTCCAGATCTCATATTCCTGCTTTATTAACATACATCACCAATACAACTTTACACTTTTCCCTTGCTTACACAATTGCCTTTCCCCAACACTAATACTTTCCTCTAAAGTGAACTTAACCAACAACAAGTAACTAGAATAAGAAGAAAAAAGTGACAAAGAGAAGATATAACACCTGTGCAAAAATAACAACTAATTAACCTCCAAGAGCAGACAAAGAAGCTAAGGAACTGATTAAATTCGTCAAAATAAAGAGATGACCAGAAAGCAACAAAAATCTACGAACCAAACCAATAATCAGGAAAACATGGCTGAATCCAATCAACAAACCAATAATCACGAAGGGGAGCAAAACTTGGCACAAGCAATGAAAGATCTCAGAACATTTATCACTGACAAATTTGATGCAGTAATGAAAGAGGTTAACAACATGAAGACATCACTTGGAGGGGAAATTGCAGACATACGCAAAAACATAACAGATATGATGGGAATGAACACCACAGTTCAAGAAATCAAAAATACACTTGCAGCAAATATCAGCAGACTAGAAGAGACAGAGCAGAGAATTAGTGATGTGGAAGACAGTACATCAGAAATCAAACAGATAGTAGAAGGGGTCAATAAGAAGATAGAAAAAATCCAATTAGGATTTAGGGACCTGAATGACAATGCAAAACGCTCAAACATACGTATTATAGGCATTCCAGAAGGTGAAGAGAAGGGAAAGGGGTCAGAAAGAGTGTTGCAGGAAATAATGACTGAAAACTTCCCAAATCTACTGAAAGAGACAGATGTACATATCCAAGAAGCACAGCGCACTCCACAAGTCATAAACCCCAACAGGCCCACCCCAAGACATATACTTGTCAAATTATCCAATGCTCAAGACAAAGAGAAGATCCTAAAAGCAGCAAGAGAAAAGAAAACCATCACATACAAGGGAAGCTCAATTAGATTAAGTGCTGATTTCTCTTCTGAAACCATGGAGGCAAGAAGACAGTGGTATGATATAGTCAAGGTACTAAAGGAAAAAAATTTCCAACCAAGAATACTCTACCCAGCTAAACTAGCATTCAAACATGATGGAGAGTTCAAAATATTCGCAGACAAACAGAAACTGAAAGAGTATACCAACAAGAAACCTCCCCTTCAAGAAATTCTAAAGGGAGTTCTGCAGGAAGAAAGGAAAAAACAGGAAAGGCAAAGTTGGAGGAGAGTATAAGACCAACAACAACAACAAAAAAGACAAAAAAAAAAATATACAAACAAAATATGACAAACACAAATCCAATCAAAATATGGCTAACACAAATAATTCCTTGATAGTAATAACACTGAATGTCAATGGATTAAACTCACCTATCAAAAGATTCACACTGGGACACTGGATAAGGAAATATGACCCATCCATATGCTGTCTACAAGAGACACATCTTAGACCCAGAGACGCATGGAGATTGAAAGTGAAAGGCTGGAAAACAATCATACAAGCTAACAATAACCAAAAAAAGGCAGGAGTAGCTATATTAATATCAGACAAAATAGACTTTAAATGTGAAACAATTGTGAGAGACAAAGAAGGATACTACATTTTAGTCAAAGGGAAAATCTGTCAAGAAGATCGAACAATCATAAATATCTATGCCCCTAACAAGGGTGCCCCTAAATACGTCAGGCAAACGCTAGAAAAACTAAGTGAAAGAATAGATACATCTACAATTATAGTGGGAGATTTTAATACACCACTATCAATTCTGGACAGAACATCTCAAAAGAGAATCACCAAAGACACAAAACATCTGAATAGTATATTAGAGGAGCTCGATCTAATAGACATATATAGATCGCTACACCCAAACACAGCAGGATATACATTTTTCTCAAGTGCACATGGATCATTCTCCAAGATAGATCATATGCTAGGCCACAAAGAAAGGCTGAACGAATTCAGAAAGATTGAAATCATACAAAACATTATCTCTGACCACAGTGGAGTCAAGCTGGAGATTTGCAAGGGAAAGAAGCCCAGATTTCACACCACGATTTGGAAATTAAACAACACACTCTTAGAAAAACAGTGGGTCAAAGAGGAAATCTCAAAAGAAATCAATGACTACCTTGAAACAAATGATAATGATAACACAACATACCAAAATTTATGGGATGCAGCAAAAGCAGTACTGAGAGGGAAGTTTATAGCCATAAATTCATATATCAAAAAAGAAGAAAGAGCAAAAATTGAAGAACTAACTGCACATTTGAAGGAATTAGAAAAACAACAACAAAGTAACCCAACAGGAAGAAGAAGGAAGGAAATAACAAAGATAAGAGCAGAACTAAATGAAATAGAAAATAAGAAAGCACTTGAACAGATAAACAAGACCAAGAGCTGGTTTTTTGAGAAGATTAACAAAATTGACAAACCTTTAGCAACACTAACAAAGAAAAAAAGAGAGAAGATGCAAATACACAAAATAAGAAATGAGAAAGGCGATATCACCACTGACCCCACAGAAATAAAGACTATCATAAGAGGATATTTTGAAAAACTATATTCCAACAAAAATGATAATCTAGAGGAAATGGACAAATTCCTAGAAACACATAAACAGCCCATATTGACAAAAGAAGAAATTGATGATCTTAACAAACCAATCACAAGCAGAGAGATAGAATCAGTTATTAAAAATCTCCCAACTAAGAAGAGCCCAGGGCCAGATGGCTTCACAGGTGAATTCTATAAAACATTCCGGAAAGAACTGACACCAATCCTGCTGAAACTATTCCAAACCATCGAAACAGAAAGAACATTACCCAACTCCTTCTATGATGCCAACATTACCCTAGTACCAAAGCCAAACAAAGACATCACAAGAAAGGAAAATTACAGACCAATTTCTCTAATGAACCTAGACGCAAAAATACTTAACAAAATACTTGCTAATCGTATTCAACAACACATTAAACGAATTATACACCACGACCAAGTGGGATTCATCCCAGGTATGCAAGGATGGTTCAACATAAGAAAATCAATCAACGTAATACACCATATAAACAGATTGAAGGAAAAAAATCACATGATTATATCTATTGATGCAGAAAAAGCATTTGACAAAATACAGCACCCTTTCTTGATAAAAACACTCCAAATGATTGGAATACAAGGAAATTTTTTGAACATGATAAAGAGTATATATGAAAAACCTAAAGCCAATATTGTTTACAATGGAGAAATCCTAGACTCCTTCCCTCTAAACTCAGGAACAAGACAAGGATGCCCACTGTCGCCGCTCCTATTTAACATTGTCTTAGAAGTACTTGCTCGAGCACTGAGGCAAGAACCAGAAATAAAAGGCATTCAAATTGGAAAGGAAGAAGTCAAAATTTCATTATTTGCAGATGACATGATCCTATACATAGAAAACCCTGAGAGATCTACAACGAAGATTCTAGAACTCATAAATGAGTTTAGTAAAGTCGCAGGTTATAAGATCAATGCGCAAAAATCAGTAGCATTTCTGTACACCAATAATGAGCAAGATCAGGAGGAAATCAAGAAACAAATACCATTCACAATAGTAAATAAAAAAATCAAATACTTAGGAATAAATTTAACTAAAGAGGTAAAGAACTTATACACTGAGAACTATACAAGATTGTTCAAGGAAATCAAAGAAGACCTAAATAAATGGAAGACTATTCCTTGTTCATGGATAGGAAGACTGAACATTATTAAGATGTCTATCCTACCAAAATTGATCTACACATTCAATGCAATCCCAATAAAAATCAATGCAGCCTTCTTTAAGGAACTAGAAAAACTAACTATGAAATTTATTTGGAAAGGAAAGAGACCCCGAATAGCCAAAGACATACTGAAAAAGAAAAACGAAATTGGAGGAATCACACTACCTGACTTCAAAACATACTATAAAGCTACGGTGGTGAAAACAGCATGGTATTGGCATAAGGAGAGACATATAGACCAATGGAATCGAATTGAAAGCTCTGATATAGAACCTCACATATACAACCACATAATATTCGATAAAGCCACCAAACCCTCTCAACTGGGAGAGAGTGGCCTATTCAACAAATGGTGTCTGGAGAACTGGATAGCCATATGTAGAAGAATGAAAGAGGATTACCATCTCACACCTTATACAAAGATTAACTCAAGATGGATCAAAGACCTAAATATAAAAGCCAAGACCATAAAAACCTTAGAAAGCAGTGTAGGGAAACATCTACAGGACCTTGTAATAGGTAATGGATTTATGAATATCTCACCAAAAGCACGAGCAGCAAAAGAACTAATAGATAAATGGGACTTCCTCAAAATTAAAGCCTTCTGCACCTCAAAGGAGTTTGTCAAGAAAGTAAAAAGGGAGCCCACACAGTGGGAGAAAATATTTGGCAATCATATATCTGATAAGAAACTTATAACTTGCATATATAAAGAACTCCTACATCTTGAAAATAAAAAGATAAACAATCCATTTAAAAAATGGGAAAAAGACTTAAACAGACACTTCTCCGAAGAAGAAATACAAATGGCAAGAAAGCACATGAAAAAATGTTCCAAATCTCTAGCTATCAGGGAAATGCAAATCAAAACCACAATGAGATACCATCTTACACCCATAAGATTGGCAGCTATGAAAAAAACAGAAGAATACAAGTGCTGGAGAGGATGTGAAGGAAGGGGAACACTCATCCACTGCTGGTGGGAATGCAGAAGGATCCAACCATTCTGGAGAACAGTATGGCGGTTTCTCAAAAAACTAGCCATAGATTTGCCATATGACCCAGCAATACCACTGCTGGGAATATACCCAGCAGAACTGAAAACAAGAACACAAACCAATATATGTACACCAATGTTCATAGCAGCATTGTTCACTATTGCCAAAAGTTGGAATCAACCCAAATGCCCATCAACAGACGAGTGGATCAATAAAATGTGGTATATACACACAATGGAATACTACTCGGCTGTAAGAACAAACACACTACAAACACATGTGATAACATGGATGAATCTTGAGAACCTTATGTTGAGTGAAGCAACCCAGACATTGAAGGACAAATACTACATGACCTCAATGATATGAAATAAACAAGCTGCCCTAGATAGCAAGAGACTGAACGATAGGCTTGCAGGAAATCGGAGGGTGGAGGAAGGATATGAGCCGATGTCTGCAGGGGTGGAATTTAAGACGAGATGGTGGTAAGTATGAACACAAAGAAGAGATAAAAGGGGGGCAAGGGGTTGCCTTTGCTTGGGGCTTTGCGGGTTCGAGGGTGGCTGGGGAGGGACGGGTGGGTAACGTTGCCCAAAAGTGGGGGGAGGGAGGGGTAGCATACGAACCAGGAGAGGGTCAGGTGTTGGTGGAGAGTAAAATGCCGAGAAAATCATATCAAAATATAATAAAGAGGGTTACCTGTTTAGAATGCTCGGAGGGGAGGGTCTGATGCAGGACGGGCTCCTGGGGAATGTCTAAATGCTCATTCTGCCAGAGTGGGTGACACCATGGGGTAGAAACCCAAGTAGTGAGAGTGGGGGTGGACCCACATCCTGGGGAGGACTAATGCCATCCAATAGAGGGAACTGTATCCCTCGAGAGAAAGGGTGGCTCCCAGGGCATTGGGGCAGTTGAGCAAGTTAGGCCCTGAACACTATTCCATCTATCTCTGGAAGTGGCTCCTCAGGAAACGGAGGTTGGCTATCACTGAGGGCACTAAGGTGGAAGGGAAAATGGACGTTAAATGTGTGGAACCAAAGTAAATGGGGGGTAAGAGAGGAGTTTCTTGAGAGTACACAAGGATGGATATAAAACATGTAATATTACGCCATAACATATAGGAGATGACAGACTGATAATGTAAACCATAATGTAAAACATAGGATAACTAAAAATGTAAAGAACTGTGTATCCTAAAGTATGCACCATAATGTAAATACAGATGTCACCTTGTTAGAAAGCTAATGTCTCAGACTCTGTACATCACTTTAAGTAAATATGATATGAATAGGGCGTAAGAGTATCACTGTGGAAGGGAAAAGGTTTTCTGGTGGATGTGTGGGAGTGCTGTATATTATATATATACATTGCTGTGGTCTAGGACTCCTGTGAAGAAAAGCTGAATAATTAGGGGGGGGGGGGGAAATAGGATGTGGAATTTTTTCAAGTCAACATTCTTTATCTAAGTTCTTTATCTAACTTTATCCAAGTTCTTTATCTATCCTTTAAACTCATCGCTATATGCCATTCCCTAGTAAGGGACCATGACATTATATTGGGCTTCAAATTTCGGGGAGTTCTGGATCACAGAGTGTTTCAACAATGGCAATGGAGGGATACTGGTATGGGATACCAATGACAGATGATATATGACTGACAGGGAGCTGTACAGAACATATGTCCAGGGTGCATGGTAATGTTTGGATATACTCATAGTGGCAACAATTAAAAACCACAGTAGGGGGGGTACTGGGTTCCCGGCCAGTGGTGCTCTGTCGTGGTCCCTAGGGGAGCAGCGACAGTCTCCCAGGTACAGTGGTGGGGACCGGGAGGGAGTGAGGGTTCAACAGTGAGCCCCTGATACTAATGACTATGCTTGTGAGCTGATAAACCCAAAATAATAACAAGGCCTAGAGCAACTTTGTGCCTGGGAATTTCCTTCTGTCAGCCTTCATGTTACTCAAATGTGGCCAGTCTCGAAGCCAAACTCAGCATGTAAATGCAATGCCTTCCCCCCAGCGTGGGACATGACACCCGGGGATGAGCCTCCCTGGCAACGAGGGACCACTATCAACTACCAACTGATGATGCAACTGGAAAATGACCTTATACGGAAGGTTCAATGCGGATCAGCAGAATATCCATGTCTACATAAAATACCATGACTTTAAAATGCTGTTTGACCTAAAGTAAGGGGGAAATGGAAAGGAGAAATGAGTTTATATGGCTACGAGTTTCTAAAAAAGAGTCTGGAGGCTGGCAGAAGGTTTGCCCTCATGCACAACTGAGCAGAGTCAGAGAGACAGATAAAGCAGATACAACCCCCAGATATTGGTTCCTTTGAGGGCTAAAGAGACCCATGGGAGTTATGGTCATGGCCGATGGGGTTAACTACCAGGGCAGATGGCCCCTCTTTGGAAATGGTGTTTATGTGTGATGAATCTCGACTCAGATGGGATCTCCCTTCATAAGACTTTCATGCTAATGTGCTGGAGGTGCAGTTAATGTTGGGGTTTAAGATATATTTAGGGGATTTGAATCTCTGGACTGACAATGTGATAGCCAGATCCTGAGCCTCAACAGACTCCAGCACCTACAATCTGATTTATTGGACTTACCACACTCAGCTAAGATGGAGGTGAAGGACAACCACCACACCATGGAGCCTAGAGTGATTACAACTGAAAATGGGAGGATTGCATCCAGCATCCAGGTGGAATCTGAGCCTCCTCTTGACATAAAGGTGCAATGGACACAACCAATCCAGTGTCCACATAGAAGAGGTGGCATTGGATTGGGAAAAGTGGACATAATGGACAAAGGGTATGGGGAAAGGCAGGAAGAGATGAGAGGTGGAGGCGTCTTCGGGACATGGAGCTGCCCTGGATGGTGCTTCAGAGGTAATCACCGGACATTGTAAATCCTCACAGGGCCTACATGATGGAATAGAGGAGAGTATGGGCCATGATGTGAACCAATGTATATGAGGTGCAGAGGTGCCCAAAGATGTACTTACCAAATCCAATGGATGTGTCATGATGATGGGAACGAGTGTTGTTGGGGGGGGGGGGGAGAGGGGGGGTGGGGGGGTGGGGTTGAATGGGACCTCACATATATATTTTTAATGTAATATTATTACAAAGTCAATAAAAAATAAAAAAATTAAAAAAAAAAAAAAAGAAAAAAAAAAACTAAAAAAAAAAAAATAAATAAAATAAAAACTAAAGGCCTCCTTACCACCATAAAAAAAAAAAAAAAAAAAAAAAAATAAAATGGACAAATCCTTAGGTAGACTAATAAGAGTGAAGACACAAATACACAAAATAAGAAATGAGGATGGGGAAATCACCACTGACCCCATAGAAATAAAGTGTATTATAAGAGGATATTTTGAAAAATTATATGCCAACGAGAAGGATAATTTAGAAGAAATAGACAAATTCATAGAAACACACAAGAAGTCTTTATTGATAAAAGAAGAAATGGATGAACTCAACAGACCAATCACAAGTAACAAGATTGAATTAGTCATCAGAAACCTGCCAAATAAAGAGCCCAGGAGCAGATGATTACACAGGTCTTTTCTGGCAAGCATTTCAAAAAGAACTAACACCAATCCTGCTTAAACTCTTCCAAAAAATAGAACCAGAAGGAGCATTTCCTAACTGCTCCATGATGCTCATATTGCCCTAATACCAATTATAGGCCAATATCTCTAATGAACCTAGTTGCTAAAATCCTCAACAGAATACTTGCTAATTATATTCAACTACACATCAAAGGAATAATACATGACCAAGTGGGTTTCAGCCCTGTTATGCAAGGATGGTTCAACAGAAGAAAACCAACCAATGCAATACACCACATAAACAGATCACATTTTAAAAATCACAAGATCATCTCTATAGATTCAGGAAAACCATTCGACCAAATACCCCACCCCTTCCTGATAAAAACACTGCAAAAGATAGGATTAGAAGGAAACTTCCTCAATATGATAAAGTATATATGAAAAATCCAGAGCAAACATCATATACAATGGTGAAATCCCAAAATCTTTCCCTCTAAGATCAAGTACAAGGCAAGGATGCCCACTATCAATGCTCCTATGTAACACATTGTGTTAGAAGTACTTGCTTGAGCACTGAGGCAAGAAACAGATATAAAAGGCATCCAAATTGGAAAGGAAGAAGTCAAAATTTCACTATTTGCAGACAACATGATCCTATACATAGAAAGCCCAGAGAAATCTACAACAAAGCTTCTAGAACTTATCAATGAGATCATTAAAGTTGCAGGTTATAAGATCAATGTGCACTTTCAATAGCATTTCTGTACACCAATAATGAGCAATCTGAGGAGGAAATCAAGAGAAAAATGCCCTTTATAACAGTAAATGAAACAATCAAATACCTAGAAATAAATTTAAAGAAGTAAAAGACATACACAGAAAACTACATAACACTGTTTCAAGAAATCAAAGAAGACTTAAATGGAAGAATATTCTCTGTTCGTGGACAGGAAAACTAAATAGCAAAAATGTGTCCATCCTATCCAAACTCATCTACCGATTTAATGCAATCCCCATAAAAATTAACCCAGCATTTTTACCAAATTGGAAAAATTAACCATGATTTTGTCTGGAAGAAAAAGTGTTCCTGAACAGCCAAAGACATATTGGAAAAGAAAAATGAAATTGGAGGAATCAAACTCCTGACTTTAAAAGATATTACAAAGCAAGAGTGGTCAAAATGGCATGTTTGGCACAAGGATAGATATACTGACTAATGAAATGGAGTTGAGAGTTCTGATATAGTTCCTTAACATATACAGTCATCTGATATTTGAGAAGGCCACCAAGCCCACTCAACTGGCAGAAGGTAACCTCTTCCACAAATGGTACTTGGAAAACTGGATATCTATATCTAAAAGAAGGAGAGAGGAACATCACTGCACACCTTATACAAAAATCAACTCAAGACCAGTCAAAGATTGAACTATAAGAGCCAAGACCTTAAAGGGCTTGAAAGATAATGTAGGGAAGCATCCACAGGAACTTGTAATAGGAAATGTTTTCCTGAGCTTCATACACAAAACAAAAACAGCAAAAGAAAAAAATTAATACATGAAACTGTCAAATTTTAGAACGTTTGCACCTCAAAGAATTTTGTCAAGAAAGTGGTATAGATGTGGAGTGGACATGGCCATTCTAGGGTCCACAGGATGGAGGAATAGAGTACGGATTAGAGTGGACTTAACTGATACGCTATTCATGAAATATTGTGATTAGTAATCGAAGAAAATGTGGCATTGGTGTGGAGAAAGTGGCCGTGGTGGCTGCTGGGGGTAAGGAGTGGGAGGAAGGGATGTGATGTGGGGGCATTTTCAGGGGTTGGAGTTGTCCTGGGTGGTGCTGCAGTGCGGTCACCCCTCGCGCTGAAGTGTGGTTTGCTGGCCTGGCAGGGGAGCGGCCGCGGTAGGCCTAATTCCGCTGCCCCCATAATAGGGTGGTTGGTCGGGCCCACCGCCACCCCTGAAGGAAGCTCGGCATGGGCGCAGAGTGCCCTCGGGTCTCCCCTTCTCGGCAGCCATGCTTCCGCGGCCGCCCCTCCTCCCAGATGGTGCCACCCGATGCCTTGTGGGGCGGCACCCTTCTTCTTCCTTCTCCCTGCGCAGGCGCAGGGCAGAAAATTCCAGTCTGCCCTTTTCCCCTCCCCCGACAGCAGCAACAGCCAGGTGTGGGCGGAAAAATCCAGCCCACCTTTTTCCCTTCCCCCGACAGCAGCAATAGCCTGGCGTGGGCGGGAAACTCAAGTCTGCCCTCCACCCCAGCAACAGCAGCCACCAATCCCTAAACCCTGCCCCTTCCCCCAGCAACAGCGACAGCCAATCCCTAACCACCACCCCTCCCCCGTCCAGTACCGCCCACTGACCTTTCGCCGGCAACCAATCAGAACAGGGCGTGGCTTCGACCAATCAGCCTTCCCCAGCCCCTATAAAACTGTTGCCTCTCCCTCAGTAAAGTGGACTTGCGTGTTTACCTTGTCTCTGCGGTAGTTCTTCTGCCGTGCGCCCTCCAGTCCTGAGAGCCCCCGACAAGGGCCTGGCCTCCCTTGTCCCCAGTTCATCGCCTGTCCGGGTGACCCCTTCGTCGCCGGCTTCGCCGGGCGACCCCGTCAGCCAAACCGCGCAACCCCTTGTGAGACCGATCCCTCGTCTGCTGCCGGACCGACCCCTCGTCCCAGGTGGGACCAACCCCTCATCCCAAGCGGGACCGACCCCTCGTCCAGAGCTGGACCGACCCCTCGTCCGCAGCCAGGCCCCACCTCTACCGACCGAGCAAGCTGCCGCACTGCAGGGGCAGTTACCAGACATTGTATGTCCTCCCATGGCCCATAGAGTGGACTGCGGGAGAGTGTGGGCTATACTGTGGACCATTGACCATGAGGTGCAGCGGTGCTCAGAGATGTATTCACAAAATGCAATGAATGTCTCATGATGATGGAGGAGGTTGTTGTTATGGGTGGGGGAGTGGGGTGAGGGGGTTGGGGGGTTTATGGCGACCTCATATTTTTTGAATGTAACATTAAAAAATAAAGAAAAAAATAAATAAAATAAAAGATTTATGATAAAGAAAGTGAAAAGACAGTCTACCTAATGGAAGAAAATATTTGGTAACCATGTATCTTATAGGAACCTAATATCTAGCATATACAGAGAAATCCTATACCTTGAAGGGGAAAAAAAAGAAGACAAACAACCCATTTGAAAAATGGGCAAGTGATTTGAACAGACACTTCTCCAAAGAAGAAATACAAATGGCTATGAAGCATACAAAAAGATGCTCAACATCACCAGCTGTTAGGGAAATTCATATCAAAACTACAGTGAGGTGTCATTTTACTTTCATTAGACTGTCAGCCATTGAAAAACAGAAGACTGAAAGTATTGGAGAGTATACTGAGGAATGGGAACCCTTATGCACTGCAGTTGGGAATGTGGAATGGTCCAGCCATTGTGGAGAACAGTTTGGTGGTTCCTCAAAAAACTCACTATAGATCTGTCATATGATCCAGCAGTTCCACGGCTGGATCTATACCAAGAGAATTGAAAGCAAGGACACAAAAAGATATATGCACACCAATGTTCATTGCAGTATTATTCACTATTGCCAAAAGTTGGAATCAACCCATATGCCCGCCAAGAGATGAATGGATAAGCAAAATGTGGTATATACATACAATGGAATACTACTCAGCTATACAAAGGAATACAGTACTAACACATGGGATAAAATGGATGAATCTTGAGGGCCTTATGTTGAGTAAAGGAAGCCAGGCATTGAAGGATGAATATTACATGACCTCACTGATAGGAATTAAACAAATTGAACAGACTGAGAGTTTGAGTCTGTAAGAAGGGTTTTCAGGAAATAGAAATGGCGAAGAAGATTGTGACCCAATGCCCATGTAGGTGAAATCTATGATAAAGTGGAAGAGAGTAGTTGTGAAGTCAAGGGATATGACTGGTGCATTCATACTATTGCTTTCGGTGGTGCAAGTTTAACAGGAGCAGAGGGTGGGTTGTGAACAGTCCATGGAACTGGGGAGAGGGCTGGAAGAAGGAGCAGGTGAACACTGGGGATCTGTGGGTATATGGTTGAAACTACAATATTGGGAAACCTCTCAGCAATATGACAAGGAAGGGTTACTGGTTTAGGGAGTTGAACAGGGGTGCATTCGGGACAGGGAGCAATTGGGGCAGTCATTTAGAAAAGGTGTGAGTGATTGTTTTGTCATAGTGCATTGTTTCTTTAGGTGGAAACCCACATAATGAGTGAGGAGGAGTTGAAATCCCATCCTGGGGAGGGCCAATATGTTCTCAAAAGGTTGGGTGTCTCTCAAGAGCATGGGAGTTCCTAATTGGGGAGAACAGAACGGTGCGTTGAGACCTGAGATTTGTTGTTGTCCTTGTCATTCAAGGAGTGAAGTCTGGTGGTCTCTGAGGGGAGGGCCAACAAGGAATAGAGTAGATGGAGGACAGAGTATTTAGGGGTCAATGGAAGTGTTCTGAATGATCCTGCAATGATGGATGCAGGCCATGTTGGATTTCATCAAAAACCTATAAAATGTATGGTCTAGAGTGTAGAAATAATATAAAGCATTGCCCATGGTTAGTGGCTATATTTCAATATTTGTACATCAGTTGTAACAAATGTACTATCCATATTTTAAAAAGGTTATTAATATGGGAAGGGGAAAAAGGAGGAGGATGTTGGATATATGGGAGTCCCCAGTGTTCTGTAGATGACTTTACTGTGACCTAATACTTCTTTGAACACAAAAACAAAAAACTAAGACACAGAGGAAGAAATGGAAGGAAATGTCACTGTACATACAGGACAACAGACATTACAGCAATATAAGGCGAAACATCAAAAAAATTTTAAAAATATTTTTCATTTTTTATTTTATTTAAGTTTCAGTTTTTGTAAATTGTTATACATTTTATTTCTTATGGTTAAACCTATCGTTATTTCATTTTCCTTTTAATTGTATTTGGTGATATTCCTGGCTTCAATTTTGAAGAAGTTTGGGGTCATGGAAGGGTTACAACTGGCAGTGGAGAATCATTGCGGTGGGGTGTCAGTAATGGGGGATACATATAAGTAATGTAATTGTGTTGAAATGTTCATGGGACATTGTCCCAGTGGGTGTAGTTTCACATACTGACCAAAAGAATATTGAATTCCTTTCCTAGGGAGTTCTGTTACATGTTCTAATGGAACAGCAACAATCCTCCAAGTGGGGGACAATAACTAGTAAAGACAGATGGTCCGTTGTTGGGCCCATGATATTTGTAACTATTCTTATGACCCCTTGCTCCTGAAATTCCAGCTTAGCCTAGTACTCTAGGGTGCCTAAGATTTACCTCCTAAGAGCCTTCATGTTGCTCAAATGTGGCCTCTTGCTAAGCCAAACTCAGTGTATAAATGCATTACCTTCCCCCCAGTGTAGGGCATGGCTCCCAGGGATGAGCTTCCCTGGCACTGAGGGATTACTACCAAGCAGCAAGTAGCATTGCATCTGGAAAAGGACCTTGAATAAAAGGGGAAATAGGTAAACAAAAATGATTTCATATAGCTAAGAGGCATCAAATCGAGCTGTGAGGTTATCCCATAGGTAACAGTTATGCACATCTCATCAGGATCTCATAGATTGCCAGAGTAGATACTACCCCAAATAGTGGGGCTCCTGAGTGCTCTGGAAACACCCATATCCTAGAGTCATTGTACATAGCTCCAGAGGTGTATGCTTTGCCAGTGGGCCCTTCTTTTTTTTTTTCTTTTTTTTTGTGTTTTTTTTATGTTACATTCAAAATATATGAGGTCACCATATACCCCCACCCCACTCACCCCACTCCTCCCCCCATAACAACAACCTCCTCCATCATCATGAGACATTCATTGCATTTTGTGAATACATCTCTGAGCACCGCTGCACCTCATGGTCAGTGGTCTACACCATAGCCCACACTCTGCCACAGTCCACCCAGTGGGTCATGGGAGGACATACAATGTCCGGTAACTGTCCCTGCAGCACCACCAGGAGAACTCCAACTCCCGAAAATGCCCCCACATCACATCTCTACCTCCCACTCCCTACCCCCAGCAGCCACCATGGCCACTTTCTCCACACCAATGAGTGGGCCCTTCTTTCAAGTTTGTGCTCCTGAGTGTTAGACTCAGATGTGACTTTTCTACACATGCCTCTTCTGTTCCTTTTTTTGAACCTATAGTTTGCACTGGATTTGATATGTGTACATCCAAGAGACTTGAATCTTTGGTCTGTCCTTTTGCCAGCTGGGCCCTGGGCCTCAATGGAGTTGCCACACCTATTCTCCAGTTTATTGAACTCACCCAGGACAACTAACAAGGAGGTGAGAATGGACAACCAACATAGCAAGGAACCGAGAAAGGCCACAAATGCAAGGAAGAGAGTCCTATCCATCAGCTATATGAGAATGAGACCCCCTCTCACTTAGAGTGGAGTGGGCATCACCATCCCAGAGTCCTCAGGATTGGGGAATAAAATATGGCCTAGAGTGGACTTACTGGTATTCTACTATAGACTTATTGGGATTCTAGCAATGGAAGAAATTGTATCATTGATGTGGATACTGGGGCCCCTGGAGGTGGTGAAGGCAGGGAGAGGGAATAAAACATGTAATATGGGGGATTTTCAGGACCTGGAATTTTCCTGAATGACACTGCAATGACAGATACAGGCCTTTATGTATCTTCCCATAACCTACAGAATTGAGTGGGAGAGAGGGTAAACTATGATGTAATCTATAATTCATGATAAGTGACAATGCTCCAAATGTGTCCATCAGTTGCAATAAACGTACCACACTAATGAGAGAAGTTGTTAATGTGGGGAAGGGTGGGATGTGTGTGCAGTGGGGCGTATGGGGATCATTATTTTTGTGTGTAACATTTTATTATTTAAATATTAATACATATATTTTAATTTATATAAGTACATCACTCATACAAAAATACACATAAACAATTAAGTGTATATTAATAGTTGTGAAATTAGAAAACAAACAGCTCTACCATCATACAGGACTCTCATAACACAGCCTACCACCCATAGCTTGCACTGTTGTAAAACATTTTAAACTAATGATTAAAGAGCATTTTCAAAGTATTACTACTAACCAAAGTATTTTCCTCCAACCCATCCACAAACATCTTACATTGTTGTGAGGCATTTGTTACAAATTATGAAAGAATATTGTCAAAATCTTACTACTACTCATAGTCCTTATATTTCATTTGGTGTACTTTTCCCCCAATACACCCTATTATTATTTTAAAAATAATTTTTATCACAGAAGCTGTAAATTAATGAAACAATCAGGAACATGTGTGGAATTCCCAAACATCCCTCTATCAACACACCACATTGTGTGTGGAACATTAGTTACAGATAAGATAGTATCACTTGACTGTTACCACATTCAGAGTGTACATTTGGCACATATTTTCCATACTGCCCCATTATCAACACAGTACATCTTTGGCATAGATGCAAGAATATTAGATTGTTACTGCTAACCACAGTCCATAGGTCACTCCAGTGGTGTTTTTCCCATGCTTCTGCACATTCCCATGGCCCTGCATTAGTGATGTACTTTTGCTCTAGCTCACAAAGGCCAGTCTTGCATTTGTACCATCAACCACAATTCTCATCCACTGAGGTGAGGAGCCCCCGCTTCTCTAGACAGGGGGCTCGGGGTGGGGAGGCGCAGGCGTGAGAGGACACACAGTGACTCGAAGGACAACTGCGGAGACGAGGCGGATGGCGCAGGTCTACTTTATTGAGGAAGTACAAGCAGTTTTATAGAGTATGAAGAGAGGGGATTGGTGGAGGGTGATTGGGTTCTGATAGGCTAGATTAGCTGTTGTTACCTTATAAGGGCATAGAAGCAGAACTCGTCTACTAGGCTGGTCAGTAGTTACTAGGGAGAGCTTAAATTTGAGAGGGCTGAGCTGGATAGCTCGCTGATAGGTGGAAGAGAGCAGGCGTGTCTTTACGAGGTAGGAGGCCCTGAGATTGGCCCAGACGGAGGTGGTGTGAGGGGGCTTGCGTGAGTTTCCCCTGCGGGGAGGCGTAGGTGCATACCTCGTCCCGAGGGGCCAACCAAGGGAGGCGTATTTCGTGCCTCAGACCTCGGAGGCGGCCAGTTCTGAGAGCCAAACTTTTGCATGCTTGCCCTCAATCCACCTCTTGGTTTACTGTGCTATTCGGTTCCTAGATTATTCTCTAGTATTCTGTCAATTAATATTTACATCCCTAGACTGCCATTTTAAGCATTTACATCCCTAGACTGCCATTTTAAGCCACATCCCCATTTATAAACCAGTTGTTACTCACTCTTTGTTACCATCCAGTCTAAACATTTCCACACTTTTACAGTACAGCTAAGTAAAACTTCTACATACATTAAAAATTAGTAGTCCATCACTATCCTCCTCTTATCTCCTTTAAGAATCCACCACCTACCACCAGGTCATTAAGATATTTTCCTACAATTTCTTCTAGAATCTTCATGGTTCCTGCCTTCATTTTAGGTTTTGGAAACGTTTTGATAAATGAGTGATAGTATTTTTGGTTCTTCAAGTTGCATTTGGCAGGTCTCCAGAACAATATTAAACCCTTCAAATAAGGAACATATTATTGCTTTTAAAGAAAAGTATGCTCTACAGTTATAATTCACATCATATATCAAAGGTTTACATATGAGTCTAGAGCATTATAGATGTTGAGAGAGGTTTAATTATTTGCATATGGAAAGGCCAGGACTCAGCAATAATTTTGGGAAGGTAAAAAGAATTTATTTATGACCAGCCAGGGTCGGGGAGCTTCTCATCCAAAACCCAAGCCCGGAATAAGATTTTCGAGTTCATTTTATACAAAGGTAGAGTTCAGTGGTCCTTTGTTTTAGTGCTCAATAAGTTTGAATTAACATATACCCCCCACATTCTAGGTATGCTTTTAGCATGAACTTCATACATTCCATGTAAGCTTTTAATACATTTGGTTTGCATTCTTCTTGAATATTTCAAGTTTATAGAATTTTCATTGCTTGTTTTTCGGGGACTGGAATTGTTGCCATGGTTACCAAGGGCAGGGCTGCAGCTCTTACTGTCTGACACACACCGTGCAGGTTATCTACAAAGAGACGAACACCCCCTATGCATAGCCTATATCAATACATGTTCATTCATTATATTTTAAAATTTAAAACAAAGTTCAGATATTATTACACTATAAACATTATAGTATTTACAGAACCCTAAAGGTGACATATTAATCAAAATTTATATTCCCAACAAATCAAAAACAATTTTTTAAAATTAATTTTATGTTTAAAGAAGCTTCAGATTACATAAATGTTACAGAAAAAATACAAGGAATTCCCATATGTCGCACTCCCTCCCCTTCCCACACTTTCCCACATCAACAACATCCCTCATTAGTGTGGTACATTTGTTACAGTTGATGAACACATATTGAAGCATTGCTGTTAACCATGGATTACACTTTATATTATAGTTTACACACTGTCCAGCACAATTTTGTAGGTTATGACAAAATATACAATGGCCTATATCCGCCATTGCAATGTCATGCAGGACAACTCCACTGTCCTGAAAATGCCCCCATATTACATCTATTCTTCCCTCTCCCATCCATCAGAATCAGGTGGCCACTGCCCAAACTTTTTTAGTTTTCTTTCAGTCCTTATCCATCTGGTGACATAGTTATGAGTTTTCTTTCAGTCCTCATTCACCTGGTGACATAATTTTACAGGACTGTAGCCATGTTGTAGATGCAGTTTTATATTAGATTTTTAGATTTTTTTCACGTTATAACAAATGCCTATGTGTCTTCATATTACTTTAAAAATATAATATTAGTTTAAATGGCTATATCTCTTTAGATATTTAGCTTTTTACATTATAAGTAGAATTTCAATGGATATTTTTAACATTTATTTTTCACTCTCTTGGTCCTTACCACTTAAAATTATTTTCAAAATATAAATGCTTAATAAGTAATCAAATCCCATCTCTTACTAAATAACTGGAACAGTCAGTCCATCAGAGGTCAAACATGCTCGTCTCCTGACCTACCCCACTTTCACACCAGCTATTTTCAATAACTTCAAATGAAAAAGAAACCAAAGTATTCTACTTGATAAAAATAATACACTGCATAAATATGCCCAAATTCCTCTAGTAACCAAGAATTCAATTTTTAAAAAATGAAGTAATGTTTTTTTCCTTAGATTGCAAACACGTTTTCTATAAAAATTATATATTGATGGGCAATACTCTGTTAAGCAAGGTAAGGAAAAGGTAGTGAAAACATAAGAAACCTCAGCAAAGAAAAGGAAACTATAAAACTGAAGTAAATTTTAGTACAGAAAGAATTCATTATCTGTAATAAAAATTCACTGAATGGTTTTAAGAGAATAATGGAGATGGGGAAGAGTCAGTGAACTTAAAAATAAATCAACAGATCTCTTATATTATTTAATGTAACATTTGTGTGATCTATGTATCTTTTAAAGAAAGACAATAATAAAATATTTTTAAAAAATCTAAAATCAATAGAAATTCTCAAATCTGAGAGAAAAAAAATATATTTGAGAAAATGAACAGCACCTCAGGGACCTGTGAGACAATTTCTAATGATGTAAGGTTTGGGAAGTTTCCTAGAAGAGGAGAGAGAGAATGGGACAGAAACATAGCGTAATAGCCTGAAAATGACTCGATTTGGGGACA
Source organism: Dasypus novemcinctus (assembly GCF_030445035.2). Lineage (NCBI taxonomy): Eukaryota > Metazoa > Chordata > Mammalia > Cingulata > Dasypodidae > Dasypus > Dasypus novemcinctus. The sequence continues at coordinate 50,722,463 of NC_080695.1, read as the reverse complement.
GATATAAATTTAGGGATTAAAGTTTAGCAAAACCCAAACTGGATGAATTTGGAAACAACAAAGCCTACCAGAGCATAAGCGTCAAACTGGTGCCAACCTAAGATAAAGACAAAATCTTGAGGGTAGCCAGGAAAAACCCAGACGTATTATAAACTGGGGAAAATTGATTTGTTAGAAACCGTGGAGACCAGAAGACAGTTTCACTGTATCATTAAAGCTTACAAGAAGAAAAAAAACCAAACTGACCAACCATCAAAAAGTCTCCCACCCAGACTTTTATATTCAGCAAAGCATAAAGTATGTAAGTGTAAGTAAAACAAAGATTTAGAGGGAAAAAACAAAAAGGAATTGGTGGTCTCGGCAGAGATGAGCGCCCCCGAGGCCGACGCAGGAGGTGTTGGTGCCGAGGCTCCCCTCCTGGCCCCTCGCCCCCTCCCCCGCCCCAGGCCACTGGGAAACCGAAGGGGAGGGGAGGGACCCAGAGAGGACAGCAGCCTGGCACAGATGGGATGACAAAGGCTGGGGCTGCTCAGAAAGTGCCGGAGGCTGAGGAGCAGTTGTTGAACTGCTGACCGCCGCACCCCGACCGCGCATCCCGCGGGCGGAAGGAGCGGGGCGGGCAGGAGCCCCCGGAGCCGCCCCCAGGGCACGCGGCGCCGCGAGCCTAACGGAGCGTCCCGGCGTCTAACGACGCGGCAACCGCCTCTGGGCCCCGCGTGGGGTGGGGGTGGGAGGGGGCGACTCGTTGCGCAAAGACCCTCGGCTGGGGCTGTTGCCCAGAGCCCGCTGGGGGCAGAGCTGGCGGGGAGGAGGAGCCTTAAGCGCCGCTGCGTGGGACGCGAGCTCCGGAGCTGGGCGGGCCCCAGGGTGCGGTCTCGCAGCGCAGCCACCCGGGCGCTTGCTGCACTAACCAGGTGAGTGCTGCAGTCGGCCAGGCACTTGTCACGTGGACAGGATCAGCGCCCCAGTAAGCTGAATTTCGCACCCCTTCTCTTGCGCCCATTCAGGCCCCTCCCAAGCAGCCTGGGATTGTTTAAAAACAAACAAACAAAAAACCAAAACCCTTCGAAGGTTAATGATACCGGAGAAATTGCAATCTCCAAGAATGCATGAGTTGCATGAGAAATGGTAAATATAATTGAATATTTATTCTTAAATTCATTCTCACGCATATGGCTACTTAAAGCATCGTCATAATGTCTTGTGTGGTTTATTACATACGCAGATGTAGCTCGTAGAACAAATATAACAATGGCAGGGGATTAAATATACCTATATAATTAAAAGGTTTCTATATTTTAGTAGAAATGGTCTAAGGTCAACTCTTATTAGGTGGCAAAAAGTTGAAGTTGTATAATTCCATCCCGCGATCAACCACTAGAAAATAATGCAAAGAAGTATGGATTGAAAAACAAGACATTAAAATGAAAGTCTGAAAATATTTAAATCATCCAAAAGAAGGGTGGAATTTAAAAAACAGAAAGAACAGGCACAAAAGTATTTATAAAATGCTATAGTTGAATCCAACTACATCAATACATGTATTAAATGTTGATGGACTGAAAAAAAATGATGACTCTCCGCCCATAAAGCAGGGGAGCTGGGGTAGGCTTGTGCCCAAGGCAGACTGCGGGGTGAACTTACACCATTTTTGTAGGGGACATCCTTGACCTGAGACCTCTGGCTGCGGTGTTGGTCCCCCATCCTACTCAGAAGCGTCATTTTCAGCCTGCACGGAGTGCGCAGTTTGAGGTGAAGGCCCTGGGGAGGGAGGAGGCTCCTTCTGAACACAGAACCTTCAGGTGTCAGGGAGGCGGCTGCTTTGTCCAGCATCAGGAGCACAGGCAGAGGGCCTCTTCCCTAACACACTGGTCTGTCAGCTCTTCCATAAAGAAGCTCTCCAGCTTGATCTCATGCCTGATTTTTCTGAAGTAACTGCTTTTTGGTGGCAGTTGAAGGGAGGGCTCCTGTCCCAAGAGGGCATCTCCAAATTCTAGCTCCAGAGTGAGGGGGAAGCAGAGGACTGAGAGTCTGAATTCACTCTGTGGAATCCCTGGAGTTAAAACGGTATCCTGTGCTGTTTCCTATCTGTGGGGATTCATAGAGCTGTACTATATGCCACATGGGCTCTGCTTAGAGCATCACTAATGAATTATAATGCAACTGCTCTATGGGATTTCATGATCATAGTACTTAGCTATACACTTCATTTTTTAAAAAATTACATCTTATTTGAGAGGTCTTTGGTGCATATCTGCCTTTTCTCTTTTTTCCTTCCAGGTCTACTTGCTCTACTTCTCTGTTTTAAAATGGGCTGATCTAAAGTAATTTAATATTTGCTCTAACTTGTAGGTGGATTTGGCCAGTGGGGAGCCAAGCAGGGGATTGGTGGGGAAAAGGAGGGTGAGATCTGGATATTTTTTTCCCCCAGATTTTCTTTCTGTTGGCTTGTCTCAGGCTGCTGCCACCTTTGCAGTCCTTTCTCCAGAACCTGCCCTCAGGAGGTGCTTTCCCTACCCCCTCTTTACATCTTTGGAATTAATCACTTTATTAAATCCTCCATGAATAATCATAATTAAAGTATGTACCATCTGTTTTCTCCCAGAACCACAAATGATACAAAGACAAATTGGAAAATGTCTCAGTTTTCTACCCTTAGTACCCTCTATCCACGTTTTACTTATGTGGACCACATACAAGATGATCAGCCAAGCACTTGGCTATGTTATCACATCCCAAAAATCTGTCAATCAAAAATATCATGTGAATTTTTGTTTTCAGTTAACTTTTGCCTTGCTATTGATATTTCTGTTTGCTTATATGTATCTACCCTATGTTTATATGGATAGACTTTTAAAATAATATACCTATAAAGAAAAAAATTCAAGAACTTCTTCAAGAACTTTCACTCCCACTTCCTTGCACAGTGTTTGGAATGTATTGGAGAAATTGTAAATATTGAGTGAGTGAATAAATGAAGAAGTAAATAACTCCAATTAGTTGTAAGTAGTTTGTGGACTTTGATTTTTACAATATGTGTTTATCTCCAACTTTCTCATCCACTGTGACTATTAGTAAAAGAAGCAAGAAATGTTAAGTAAAACAATCTGAAAGTACTCATATTGCCTTGTCTGTGGAATTCCCCTAAGGCAATTAATCCTGTGTGGAAAAGTCAGGGGACCATTAAACTCTTAGATTGGAGATCACTGAGTTATAAATTACTTGCTAGAGAGAGACTGGGAAAAATTGAGTGGAAAGTAATTGAATCGCCTTGTTTGAGCCTAATGGCCTGTTAAACGAAACTTCTGGGAAGAAATTCCAAGAACAAAGGCTTTGGTATATATCCTAGGAGAGAGAGGGGTATATGATTGATGTTTATAAACTCTTTATGTGATTATTATATTTAGTGATTTATTAAATTTTGCATCACACTTGTATTTGTAGATTACGCACTCTTTGGTCATTGTGCATTATTTTCAGAATCTTTGGATTTTAATTTGCCAAGTCTGACTTCAGATTTTTCAAAGAAATCTATATTGAAATTATAGATAGCCTGCATTTTCCCCTTATTGGTGCTTTCTCCTTTAAGTTTTATTATCAGTATTACAATATGCTAATGAAATATATTTTTTTGGCCCTGGATTAATTTATACAATCTAGGTATTATATATTCCTTAACACTTGGGGTGGCATATCATGTAGATGTATCTTCTCCAGTACCTTGGATGTGATAGTTGGGGAAAGAATTATTAGATTCACCTTCATGGTGAATCCCCATTCCTGGATTCTAATTTTTCTTGGGTTCACACTTTATTTCATCATTGGCTAAATAAAGCATGGAGTAGTCATCTTTGAATGATTCCTTTCTTTAATCCTCAGCATCTAATCCATCAGCCAGTCATGTTGACTCTACCACCAAAACACTTCACATTCTCTCCACTTCCAAATGCTCTGTAGAAGCCACAAATTATATCTTACTTGGACATTGGAAACATTTCTTAACTGGCTTCACTCTTCCATTTTTGTTTCCCTATAATTTATTCCTTGATATAAATAAATAAGATTGTGTTGTTCACCTGCTTAAAGTATGATGTTATTGCTTTCAGATATGTGCTGCCTGTCCTGGGGGCAATTTATATGCTGCATGAGTGATGAAGGCTAGGCCAGGTGACTTGCTCTTGTAAAAGAATTATGAGTCACTAAGTGTGAGTCAAAAGGATGTGTGCACCCTGGGCAAACACTTTAAGAATCAGCTCCTGTTACAATGCTCAAGGTTCCTGTTTGGTAGATGCTAAGCCACATGGGGACCTTGAACTTTAAGAGAGCATAGGAAAGGTAGCTTTAATTTTCTAGCTCCTAACCTGAAGGTAAGAAAATTACAAGGCATTTGAAAACAAGAAATGTGAGCCATTCTCAATTATCTTCCACAGTAAACTGTAAAAAAAAAAAAAAAAGAAAAGCATTATAGATTACAGGTAGAATAATCTGGATATATGGGGTGAACTAAAATGGTGCAAAGGAGTTTTACACTAATTAGATTCTAACAATTGCCAGGATAATTTATTCCTCATTTTCTCAAACTCATCAGTTATCTCCCAGTTTCAGAAAAATGGGCAAGTCCCACTTAAAAGCCCTTAACAATTTTTGCTTTTGTCTAAATGGCATTACTGATGTATTTCCCTTTAGGATTACTTAAATTTTCTTTAAGGATCAAATAAATACTTGAGATGAAAATTCATTAAGAAGGGTTTGCTGCAGCAGAATGACTGCTGATCATAGGCAGAATGAAAGAAACAAGGCATTTTCTGGATGGTGTATGTGTTCTGAACAGTACAGGTTTACACTTTAAGCAGGAGGTGTTTGAGAAGGAACTATGATTCTTTCAGTAATTGAGAATAAATTATATTTTTGCTTTATTTGGAGTTCTGCAACACAAAAATATTGTATTTGATATTACTTCCATTTTTTATTAAGATGACTTACAAAGGAATATAATTTATGTATATTTATAAATATATACATATATACATAAATCTATACTGACATTCTTCCTTGAGGAGCAGGAAAAGAAGACATTATAGTCGACTTTAACATCATCTATGGTTAGACAGGGAAAATAAAACCTCTAAATTAAGAACTAACTAACATCTCTCACTTTAATGGCATCCTGTTTTTAGAAAAAATATTTGCGTAAGTACAAAAAATATTTCCTTTGTAAAAACCACACCTGCAATTGCCACTATAATACATATATTTTTGTAGTGATTTTTAATCTGTGGCACAGATGAAGGACAGAATAATTCAGTATAGTTAGCTAAAACCTCACTTATCCCAAGAAATTACAATTTAAGAGATAAAAGATGAATATAAATTATGTTTTATTGTTTCTGAAATGTGTTATTCCAATGATTACTTCTGTATCACAGCATAGGTGGAGTCTGCAAAACACTGAAAAAGTGAATCTTGGAAACACTATTTGAAAATTTTAGGCTCTAATTTTCCTTCAATTTCTACGTCATATAAATCATGCATGGTGTGATTTGTTCTGAGTTTTGAGTGTCAACCTCATGTACTAGTTTGACATGTTTTTTTATGGTAGTTTCCATCTAACACTGTGCTATTCAATTATTCATGGTTTTGGCACTTAGGGTTAGAAAAAAGTGGTTTTCCAGAGATGCTCTGCCAAAGTGGAAAATCAGATGAGGAGGTCTTCTGGAGTTGCTGAACCACCACTTTGATGTACATCTACCAGAAAACAACTCTTTGCCATATGAAAGAAGGTATGTAGTAATACTGGAAGTTTATGGTCCATAGTGTGAGCTAGACCTATCAATGCATATTTTCTTGGTGATTTAAATTATTTACTGGAATGTAATATTCTTTAAGTTTTATTAGAGACCTGAAACAGGCTGTGATTTATATAATCTTAATGGCATTTTATTTTATTTATTCATGTTTTTTCTATTTTTTTAATGTTACATTAAAAATATATGAGATTATCATATACCCCTAACCCCCCTCACCCCACTCCTCCACCCATAACAGCAACCTCCTCCATCATCATGAGACATTCATTGCATTTGGTGAATACATCTCTGAGCACCGCTGTACCTCATGGTCAATGGTCCACACCATAGCCCACACTCTCCCACAGTCCACCCAGTGGGCCATGGGAGGACATACAATGTCTGGTAACTATCCCTACAGCACCACCCAAGACAACTCCAACCTCCGAAAATGCCCCACATCACATCTATTCCTCCCAATCCCTACCCCCAGCAGCCACCATGGCCACTTTCTCCACACCAATGCCACATTTTCTTCAATTAGTAATCATTATAGTTCATGAATAGAATATTAGTAAGTCCCCTCTAATCCATTCTCTATTCCTCTATCCTGTGGACCCTAGAATGGCCATGTCCACTCCACATCTATATCAAGAGGGGCCTTAGATTCCACATGAATGCTGGATGCAATTCTCCTGGTTTCAGTTGTAGGCACTCTTGGCTCCCAAGTGTGGTGGTTGACCTTCTTCACCTCCATGTTAGCTGAGTGGGGTAAGTTCAATAAAAAAGAGGATAGGAGCTGCAAGTCTGTTGAGGCCCAGGGCCTGGATATCACATGTTCAGTCCAGAGATTGAGGTCCCCTGGTATACACTAAACACCAGCACCAACTGCAGATCTGTTAAAAGTAACAGGAGAGGCTTGTGGACAAAGATTACATCTGAGTCCAGTTCTATCACACAGAAACACAAACTCCAAAGTAGGGCCAACTGACATGGCACTGAACTCCATTTGCCATGACCATAGAACCTGTGGGTCTCTGCAGCCCTCAGGGGAACCAGTACCTGGGGTTGCATCTACTTTTAACTGTCTCTGGGACTCTGCTCAGGTGTGCATAAGGGCAACCCCTCTGATAAACTCCTGGCTCTTTTTGGAGACTCATAGACATATAAACTAATTTGTCCTTTCCATTTCCAACTTTTCTTCAGGTCAAAAAGCAATTTTAACTCCTGGTATTATATGTAGACTGAGATATTCTGCTGGTCCGAGTTTACCCTTTTATTCAAGGTCATTTTCTAGTTACATCATCAGCTGGTGCTTGGTAGTAACCCCTCATCACCAGGGAGGCTCATCCCTGGGAGTCATGTCCCACGCTGGGGGGAAGGCAATGAATTTACATGCTGAGCTTGGCTTCGAGACTGGCCACATTTGAGCAACACGGAGGGTCTCAGGAGGGAACTCTTAGGCACACTGCAGCTCTAGGCCTTGCTCTTATTTCAGGTACACAGGCTTACAAGCATAGTCATTAGTATCAAGGGTTCATTGTTGGACCTTCCTTCTTTTTTGGTCTTTGCCGTTGCACTTGGGGATTGTTGCTATTCCTTTAGGGACTGGGATAGAGCTCTCCTGGCTAGGAACTCAGCACTCCCTCAGTTGTTAAATCCAAACATTTTTATGTACCCTGGACATATGCCCTGGAGAACTCCCTGCCAACCATGTGTCCCCTGTCAATAACATCCCACACCAGTATTCCTCCCCTACCATTGTTGAACCTCTCTGTGATCCAAAACTTCTTAAAAATTGAGGCCCAATATGTTGTCAGATTCCATTAATAGTAAAATGGAATATAGTGATGAGTTTAAAGGTTAGATATAGAATACATATTCATTTAGCAAAATTAAGGTAAAAATAAATTGGGGTATCAAGAAATTTAAAAATGGAAAAGCTTTGTTTTTGATGTTTTGCCTTCCATCACTGCAGTAAGTGTTGGCCTGTATGCAAATTGGCAAGGCAACTTTTTCATCTTTTCCTCAGTGTCTACGTCCTTTCTTTTTTCTTTTTTTTTTCCTAATTATTAAGCTTATCTTCACAGAAGGTATAGATCACAGTAATTTATATATACAATATACAGGACTCCCACATAACCAACATAAAACCCGTTTCCCTTCCACAGCAATAATCTTTTTACATGTTCATATTATATTTTCTGAACCTGAGGTATAGATATTTAGACAATAGCTTTCAATCAAGGTAACATTTGGGTTTACATTGTGGTTTATATTTTAGACTATGCAATTTTCTAAAGTTTTAGTTATCTTATGATCTACATTATGATTTACATTTTAGCCTATCAGCCCGTATACATTTTTTGGAGTAATTTAACATGTCTTATTCCATCCTTGCATAATCTTGTGGAACACTTCTATTGCCCACACAGTTATATTGATTCCATGTATTCAACACCTGTTTCCCCCTCCCTTCAAGGCCCACAGTGATAGTCAATCTTCATTGCTTGAAGGGCCATGTTCAGAGATACTTGCAACTGTGTTAAAGGCTTGACATGCTCAACTGCCCTAATGCACTGGAAGCCACCATTTCTCTTGAGAGATACAATTCCCTCTATTTGAGAACATCATTCACTCTCATTATATGATTCTCTGTCCAATGATATAAACCACTATGGCAAAATGAGCACTCATACACACCCAAGAAGCCTGTCCTGTGTTAGATTATCCACTTTAAGCATCTTAAACAGGTAACCTTCCTTATTATATTTTTGAAAAAGTTTTCTCAGCATTATGCTTTCAACCAAATACCTGATAATCTTCTATGACCATATGTTCCCCCACCCTCCCCCCAATTTCTTGGGCAATATTACCCATCCGCCCATCCCTAGCCCCCCTCAAGCCCGCAAAGCCCCACCCAAAAGCAACCCTATTCCCCCATTTTATCCCTTCCTTGTACACATACTTACCTCCAGCTTATCAAAGATTTCACCCATGTAGGTGTCAGCTTGCATCCTTCCTATACCTCCAATTTCCTTTAAGCCTATCTTCCAGTCTCTAGCTCTCTGAGGCAGCTTGGTTTACTTATTTCATATCATTGAGGTCATGTAGTACTTGTCCTTCAATGCCTGGGTTGCTTCACTCAACATAAGGTTCTCAAGATTCATTCATATTATTACATGTGTTTGTAGTGTATTTGTTCTTAAAGCTGAGTAGTATTCCATTGTATGTATATACCACATTTTTTTTTATCCATTCATCTGTTGTTGGGCATGTGGGTTGATTCCAACTTTTGGCGATAGTGAACAATGCTGCTGTGAACATTGGTGTGCATATATTGGTTTGTGTCCTTGTTTTCTGTTCTACTGGGTATATACCCAGTAATGGAATTGGTGGGTCATATGGCAAATCCATAACTAGTTTTTTGAGAAACTGCCAAACTGTCCTCCAGAATGGCTGGATCTTTCCCACCAGCAGTGGTTGTGTTTTCCCATTTCTCCACATCCTCTCCAGCATTTGTAGTCTTCTGTTTTTTTCATAGCCGACAATCTTATGGGAGTAAGATGGTATCTCATGGTAGTTTTGATTTCCATTTCCTTAATAGCTAGAGATTTGGAGCATTTTTTCATGTGATTTTTAGCCATTTATATTTCTTCTTTGGAGAAGTGTCTGTTTAAATCTTTTTCCCATTTTTTAAATGGGCTGTTTTTTTTTTTTTTGGAGATATATGAGTTCTATATATATGCAAGATATGTCTCCTATCAGATATATGGTTACCAAATATTTTCTCCCATTGTGTAGGCTCTCTTTTCACTTTCTTGACAAACTCCTTTGAGGTGCAGAAGGCTTTAATTTTGAGGAAGTCCCATTTATCTATTTGCTCTTTTGCTTCTCGTGCTTTTGGTGTGAAGTTCATGAAACCATTTCCTATTACAGGGTCCTGTAGATGTTTCCCTACACTGCTTTCAAAAGTCTTTATGGACTTGGCTGTTATATTTAGGTCTTTGATTCATCTTGAGTTTATTTTTGTATAAGGTGTGAGTTGGTAATCCTCTTTCATTCTTTTACATATGGATATCCAGTTCTCCAGGCACCATTTGTTGAATAGGCCATTCTCTGCCAGTTGGGAGGGTTTGGTGGCTTTATCGAATATTATATGACTATATATATGAGGATCTATATAAGAACTCTCAATCCGGTTCCATTGGTCAGTGTGTCTCTCCTTATGCCAATACCATGCTGTTTTCACTACTGTAGCTTTGTAGTATGTTTTGAAGTGAGGTAGCGTGATTTCTCCAATTTCTTTTTTTTTTTTTTTCAATATGTCTTTGGCTATTCAGGACCTCTTTCCTTTCCAAGTAAATTTCATAGTTAGCTTTTCTAGTTCCTAAAAGAATGCTGTGTTGATTTTTATTGGGATTGGATTGAATGTGTAGATCAGTTTGGTAGGATACACATCTTAATAATATTTAGTCTTCCTATCCATGAAAAGGGAATATTCTTCCATTTATTTAGGTCTTCTTTGATTTCCTTGAACAGCGTTGTGTAGTTCTCTCTGTATGTTTTTTTTTTTTTACATCTTCACTTAAATTTATTCCTAGGTATTTGATTTTTTAATTTAATATTTTAAATGGAATTTGTCACTTGATTTCCTCCCAAGCTTCCTCATTATTGGTGTACAGAAATGCTACTGATTTTTGTGCATTGATATTATAACCTGTGACATTACTAAACTCATTTATGAGTTCTAGAAGCTTTGTTGTAGACCTCTCAGGGTTTTCTATGTATAGGGTCGTGTCATCTGCAAAGAGTGAAATTTTGGCTCCTTCCTTTCCATTTGAATGCCTTTTATATCTGGTTCTAGCCTCAATGCTCGAACAAGTACTTCTAAGACAATGTTAAATAGAAGAGGTGATAGTGGGCATCCTTGTCTTGTTCCTGATCTTAGAGGGAAAGATTTTAGGATTTCACCATTGTAAAAAATGTTGGCTGTGGGTTTTTCATATATACACTTTATCATGTTCAGAAAATTTTTTGTATTCCAATCTTTTGCAGTGTTTTTATCAAGAAAGTGTGCTGTATTTTGTCAAATGCTTTTTCTGCATCTATAGATAAAATCATGTGATTTTTTTCCTTCAATCTGTTTATATGGTGTATTATATTGATTGATTTTCTTATGGTGAACCATTGTTGCATACCCAGAATGAATCCCACTTGGTCATAGTGTATAATTCATTTACTGTGTTGTTGAATATGGTTATCAAGTATTTTGTTGAGTATTTTTGTGTCTAGGTTCATTAGAGAAATTGGTCAGTAATTTTACATTCTTGTGGTGTCTTTGTTGGGTTTAATACTTGGGTAATGTTGGCATCATAGAATGAGTTAGGTAATGTTCCTTCTGTTTCAATTTTTTGGAAGAGTTTCTGCAAGACTGGCGTTAGTTCTTTCCGGAATATTTTGTAGAATTCACCTGTGAAGCTGTCTGGCCTGGGGCTCTTCTTAGTTGGGAGGTTTTTAATGACTGATTCTATCTTTTTAATTGTGATTGGCTTGGTGAGATTTTCAATTTCTTCTTTCATCAGTATAGTCTGCTTATGTGTTTCTAGGAGTTTGCCCATTTCCTCTGAATTGTCATTTTTTTGGAATACAATTTTTCAAAGTATCCTCTTATCATAGTCTTTATTTCTATGGCTTCAGTGGTTTTACCTCCTTTCTCATTTCTTATTCTGTGTATTTTCATCTTCTTTTTTTTCTTTCTTAGTCTTGCTAAGGGTTTGTCAATTTTATTGGTCTTCTCAAAGAACCAGCTCTTGGTTTTGTTTATGTTTTCAAGTGCTTTCTTATTTTTATTTCATTTAGTTCTGCTCTTATCTTTGTTCTTTCTTATTTCTTCCTGTGGGGTTACTTTGTTGTTTATTTACTAATTCCTACAAATGTGCAGTTATTTCTTTAATTTTTGCTCTTTCTTCTTTCTCAATGTTTGAATTTATGGCTATAAATATCCTTCTCAGTACTGCTTTTGCTGCATCCCATAAGTTTTGGTATGTTGTGTTTTCATTTTCATTAGTTTCAAGGTAGTTATTATATTCTGTTGAAATTTCCTCTTTGACCCACTGTTTATCTAAGAGTGTGCTATTTAATTTCCATATCTTGGTCTGAAATCTGGGCTTCTGGCCCTTGTAGATTACCAGTTTCAATTCACTGTGGTCAGAGATATTATTTTGTATGATTTCCATCTTTCTGAATTCATTGAGCCTTTATTTGTGGCCTAACATATGGTCTATCTTGGAGAATGATCCATTTGCACTTGAGAAAAATTTATATCCTGCTGTATTCGGGTGTAATGATCTGTATATGTCTATTAGATTCAGCTCCTCTAATATACTGCTCAAAGTTTTTGTTTCTTTATTGATTCTCTTTTGAGATGTTCTGTCCAAAGTTGATAGTGATGTATTAAAGTCTCCCACTATAATTGTAGAGGCATCTATTCTTTCACTTAGTTTTTCCAGTGTTTGACTCACGTATTTGGAGGTACCCTTGTTAGGAGCATAAATATTTATGATTATTCATTCTTTTTGAAAGATTGTCCCTTTCACTAATATGTAGTATCCATCTTTGTCTCTCACAATTGTTTCACATTTAAAGTCTATTTTGTCTGATAAGAATATAGCTATTCCTGCCTTTTTTTGGTTATTGTTTGCTTGTAAGATTGTTTTCCAGTCATTCACTTTCAACCTCCTTGAATCTCTGGTCTAAGATGTGTTTCTAGTAGACAGCATATAGATGGGTCATATTTCCATATCCAGTCTTCCAGTCTGAAACTTTTGACAGGTGAGTTTAATCCATTGACATTCAGTGTTATTATTTTCAAGGAATTATTGATGTTAGCCATATTTTCTTTGGGCTTGTATTTGTCATTCTTTTGTTTTTTAACTTCTCATTTTGTCTTTTTCGTTGCTCTTACACTCTCCTCCAACTCTGCCTCTCCTGTTTTTTTCTTTCTTCCTGCAGAACTCCCTTTAGTATTTCTCAAAGGGCAGGGTTCTTGTTGGCATTCTCTTTTAATTTCTGTCTATCTGTGAATATTTTTAACTCTCTATCATTTTTGAATGCTAGCTTAGCTGGGTAGAGTATTCTTGGTTAGAAATTTATTTCTTTTATTACCTTGAGTATATCATACCACTGCTTTCTTGCCTCCATGGTTTCAGATGAGAAATCAGCACTTAATCTTATGGAGCCTCCCTTGTATGTGATGGTTCTCTTTTCTCTTTATATTGAGCATTGGGTAAATTGGTAAGTATGTATCTTGGGGTAGTTCTGTTGGGATTTAAGGTGTTTGGGGTGTGGTGTCCTTCCTGGATATATACATCCATCTCTCTCAGTAGATTTGGGAAGTTTTTAGCCATTATTTTCTCCAATACCCATTCTTTCCCCTTTCCCTTCTCTTCTCCTTCTGGGATGCCTATACTATGTATGTTTGTGCATTTTGCATTGTCATTCAGGTCCCTAAGTCCCAGCTGGATTATTTCTATCTATCAGATCTACTATCCATTTGTTTCAGATGTACTGTCTTCCACTTCGCTAATTCTCTCTGCCTCTTCTAATCTGCTATTTGCTGAAAGTGTATTTTTTATTTCTTGAACTGTGGTATTCATCACCATCATATCTGTTATCTTTTTGCGTATGTCTGCAATTTCCTCTCCAATTGTTTTCTTCATATTGTTAATCTCTTCCTTTACTTTATTAAGTTGGTCCCTAATATATGTTTTGAGATTTTTAATTACTTGTTCAATATTCTCCTCCTCTTCTTGGTTTATAGTTTGTTCATTGGATTCGGCTGTGTTTTCCTGATTATTGGTTTGTTTTGTAGTTTTTTGTTGCTGTCTGGTCATCATTTTATCTTGACGGGTTTAATCAGTTCCTTAGCTTCTTTGTCTAGTCTTGGGGATTAATTAGTTGTGGCTCATGCATAAGTGTTTTGTCTTCATGTTGTCAATTTGTTCTTTTTACTCTATTTTCTTGTTGCTGGCTAAGTTCACTTTGAAGGAGAATATTAGGGCCAGGGAAAGCAAAATGAGTAAGAAAAGAAAATGTATAAAATAGTATTGGCAATAAATATTAACAGAGCAACACTGTGAGATCTAGGAGAATGGATATTAGACTCATGTAAGTTGTGTAGAGTTATAGTAGTAAGTAGAGTACCTGTAATAAGACAGTCAACTGAATATTGGGAGGATTATAGTATGAATTAAAAGTCCAGTGTTTTCATGAGAGAGGGAAAGAGAAAAGAAAGATAATATCAAGAGTGGATAAAAGACAGAAAACAGAACAAAGGTATTAGAAATAAAAAGTCAGACAATTTGAGGGCCAAAGAAAGGGAGGTGGAATATAAGAGAAACAGTAGATGATGGAGGATAGAAAGATGTAGGGGAAAGGGGGTAGTGTACATTGCCAAAATCATTACACACAGAAAAAAGGAAATGGAGGATGAGGAAACACAGCAAATGTGATGTGCTCCCTGCAGCACCTCTTATATAAAGAAAAGAAAATAAAAAAGAGGAAAAAGAGAGAAAAGAAAAAAAAGAGAAGAGAAAAAAGGGGGCAAATAAAAGCAGGGGAAACAAGCAAGAAAAAGAAAAAGAAAAAAGAAACCTAAATAAATGAAAAATAAATTTGGGGGTTAAAATGGGAGAAAAGTCCAGGACACAATGCAATATTAGTGAACCATGACAAAAACAAACAAACAAGCAGACAAACAAAAAAGCAATGTTTCAAGCTGGGAATCCTCTTTGCAGTTAAATAATACGTTTAGGGTTCTGACCATCCTCCTTTCTCCTTTCCTCACTTCTCTCTCTCTCAGGGCAGCAGGAAAGCTCCCTGAGAGTTCCAGTAGGAGATTCAAGTAGGTCCTTGTTGAACCAACTCAACGTAGAAGACTATGACTCTTTATTTCCAGTGTGAGATCACGTACACCTCACCAGAAACCCCAAATATGCTATTGGAAGCTTGGATAGTACCTCCTACAGTCCCTCCCCCTTAGGTGTGCTAGGGGAGGTGTAATTGATTTTCTGACTCCACCTTCTCCTAGACCAAGTTTCCTATCCCAGGACGTTTAGATAAATTGGGCTTTCTCAGAAGATTCGCCTCTCCTTTCATCCAAGACTCTCCCCAAGTCAGCTGGTACACTCTTCCAAGCTCTAGGAGAGAGAGAGAGAGAAAACAAAAAACAACACTAAACATGGAGGGCTAGGGTAATCAAGGACCTGAGACGGACCTCAGGGTGTGGTGGATTCGGGGATGGGAAGCCCGTGATATTGCAGACTCAGGGTGTGTGAATCTCTGGAACATGGGCCACCAGGTTTTAGGGGACACAGGCCTGGGAACCACACATCCAGTTAACACAGGACCTTGGAATGTGGCAGCACAACACAGTCTTCAGGGATAGCTGTGGCTGGGCCGCCAGCCCTAGGGGGAGGGGCTCCACCCACAACTTCTGACCTCCATGTCAGAAACCCAAAATTCTACCTCTCACAAGAATCTCCTCTATCACTGTCTCACCAAATCGGCTTCCAGAAACCTCCCACCCTGCAAGCTCCCGAAACAGCCCGCTTAGGGCTTGGGAACACCCCAGCCAACAAAGTCTTCTGGAATCACCGCCACTAGGCCACCAGCACCAGGGGGAAGGGTCCCGCCCACAACCTCTGACCTCCATGCAAGAGACCCAAAATTCTACCTCTTGCAAGAATCTTTTCTGTCACCGTCCCACCAAATTGATGTCCAGACAACTTCTGCCCTGCAAACACCTGAAACAGTCCAGTCCAGCAGGATTCTGACCCTACTCAACTGCTTCTTTGCAGGAGAGATTATGAGGTGCACTCACTCAGATGCCATCTTGCCCCACCTCCTCCGACTCTGACCTTAATGCCATTTAAGAAAAATAAGGCACAATGATTTTGCTGATCAAGTTTCAGGAAAAACTGAAGTAAGGACTTTCAGAGAAATAGCAATTTAGTAACTTTCCTCTCCTCACAGATTCCAGTGTTTTAAATAATAAAATATTAAAACAAATATACAAACCCACAATGTTACAAACATTCTTCCTGGGAAGGAAGGGCACTGTTTAAACCTAAGAAATTTCAGCCGCAAAACTGAATGAATATACCTACTTACTATTACTTCGCTTGAGGATTTCTAATTATTCTTGGAAAATAAATGTTAGACACAAAATCAAAATCCCACACTAAACCTTATAATTTGGGGAGGTAATGAGAGTTATTTATATCAGACCACAAGGATAGCTCTGGTGCCCCTTTACTACATTTACAATATTAAAATTATGAGCAATAATATTTAAAAAAGAAAACCTAAAACTTGGAAACAACCCAAGTGTCCATCAACTGGTGCATGTGGTATATCGTAATGGAATACTACACCATAATAAAAAGGAACAGACTACTGATGCAAAAATATGGGTGAATATCAGAAATATTTTATGTGAATTAATGTAGGCATAACAGACCACATATCATGTGATTTTATTTATTTGAAATTTCTAGGAAACAATGGAGATGAACATCAGATTAATATTTCCTTTGGGTTGTTGGTGGGAGAAAGGATTGACTGCAAAGCTGGACTTTACGGATTTGGGGGGCAATGGAAGTGTTCTAAAACTAGATTATGGTGAAGGTTGCACAACTATACATTTACTAAATCTCACTGAATTATACATACACAATGGGGGGTTTTATGATTTTATGGGAAATAACACCTCATTTAAACTTTGAACAAAATAATTGCAAAGGAAGTTGATGGGAGTTATGATTTGGCTCACCCAAGCAGTAAGTGGGGGAAACTTTTTCCTCATGTGATGCAAGCCAGCTCTAGGAAAGAAGCCAGAGATATCTACAACATGCTTCTTCATAATAGATGAATCTATGCAGATGTACTGGATACACAAATATAGATTTCACTGCTGAGATTCTTCATACCTCTGGTTCTCTCATCACTATATTAAAGAAGCTAAATAACAGAATTGATAATTATATTTACATCAAATAGCCATCATTCTGAAGCTCCAAGGAGAACATACCAATAAGAGTCAGAAATGCACAGTAGACAAAAATAAGAAATTAGACTAGATAAATTTTAACAGTTAATACAAATAAAACCGATTTATCATTAATAATCTGAAATCATTCAAGAGACAATTAACAAAAAAGAATGTATCTAGCTTCTAACAAACAGTCTTTGTGGTAATGGCAGAGTAACTTGTTAGTACCAATACTACCACAGAGGGAAAAAAACAAACTAGGAAAGGAAATCTCTTTGAAATTTGAAAGTACTAGCAAATAACAGAATGTAGGCAGAGACTAGAGGATAATCTCCCATTGAAGTATGAAATGCTACATGTAAATGTTGTGTTTGTGACTTTTTGACAGAAGACACTCCAATTGAGGGCAGCTCTGAGGGTAGAAAGTTTTAGGCTCACTGGGTTGAGGTCAGAGGATAAAGTTGTGACTAAAAGATAAGACAGAAAATTAAAAGTGAAATTCTGGGAGGGAGGAAGCCAACAGAAAAAATGGACCCAAAAAATCTGCAATCTGCATTTAAGTTTCACCTAAATATTTGTCCATCTGTTTAACATAGGAAGTTTGGCAAACTGTAGCAGGTAGAGGATTAAAAAAATGGGTAGAAATTTTTTAAGGCTTCAGCCTTAAAACAAAGCTCACTCTTCATCGGAATGTAATAGAATGCAGTCTTTTAAATATCAGGCATAATGTTTAGTACTCAATCAAAAATCAATAGACACACAAA
The DNA here is from genome assembly GCF_030445035.2 of Dasypus novemcinctus. Taxonomy (NCBI): domain Eukaryota; kingdom Metazoa; phylum Chordata; class Mammalia; order Cingulata; family Dasypodidae; genus Dasypus; species Dasypus novemcinctus. The sequence continues at coordinate 50,704,860 of NC_080695.1, read as the reverse complement.
CACACACACGCACACAAAAGAAAGAAAAATGTGACCAATTCTCCAGAACAAAAAAATCTTCAATAGAAATTAAAGCAGATGGAACTCAGATATTGTAATCAGAAAGCAAGAACTTTAGGGCAGTTAATATAAACATATTCAAGGTTTAAAGTTATATGCATAATTTATAAATAGATGGAATTTTAAGCAAAATTATAGAGCATAAAACTCACAATTCTGGAATTGAAATTCTAATAAGAAATTTGAAAATTGACTGAACAAGCTTAATAGCAGCACATTATACATCATGTAACAACAATACAAATGGTCCTGACTTTTCACCTGGACCAATAACAGCAACAAGAAAAGGGAATGCAAGAACATGCTATAACTTGCTGGAAAAAAAAAAAAAAAACCTCTTAAATTTCAAAAGAGAATTCTATATGATGTGAAAATATTGTACAAAAGTAAAGGTAAAATAAATACACTTGAATATTTAATAAAAATTCAGTAAGGATATATAAAGATTCAAGTGACACTGACTGATTATCAAATTACACTATACCCAACAATTGGAGAATGCACATTTTTGCATGAATGTGTGTTTGCAATGGAAGCATTCACCAAAATGGAGTATATACTCAGCTGCAACAGAAATCTCCATGATTTTCAAAGTGCTGAAAGCTTAAGGTTTTAGTGTCTAGGCTGCTTAAGCAAATACCATGAAATGGGTTGGCTTTAGCAATGGGGATTTATTAACTTATTGTTTTGAGGCTGGGAAAATGTCCACATCAAGGCATCAAGACAATATTTTCTCCCCAAGACTTTGGAGTTTCAGGGCTAGCTCTTCATGACCGATGGTCCTTAACTTGTCACATGGAAACCACCTTGTGGTGTCTCCTGGTCTTGTCCTTCTCTTCCAGGTTTCATTTGTTTTAGCTTTTTTACTTTCTATGGCATTCTCTCTGTATCTGAATTTTCTCCTCTTATAAAGGACACTAGGAAGAGGATTAAGATCCATTCTGATTGAGGTGGGTCACATCTTAACTAAACTAGCCTCATCAAAAGATCCTACTTACAATGTGTACACAGCCACAGGAATGGAATAAATTTAACAGATTTTCCTGTGATACATAACAGCTTCAAAACACTACACTCCCCCCAGTAGACCCCCAAAAAACATGTTCTTTCTATATGCAAAATACACTAATTTTATTACAATGTCCCAAAAGTCTTAAGTCATTTCAGAAACAATACTTAGTCTAAAATCTCATCTTAATCAATGGAAGGACAGGCATAGGATAAACATTTCTATTCCCTAGAGGGAGAACAGAAGGAAAACAAGGCTCGTAGGTTGCAAACAATTCTAAAACCTTGCAGGACATACAATAGTCCTACAAATGTAGTTTTCAAGGTCTGAAAGTTATCTATAGAATGATTTTATTTCCTCTGGGTGTGATGGAGTGGCAACCCCACACCTTCCAAGTGCTTGTACAGCATCCATGCTCTTCCCAAATACTAGGGTGAAGGATTTATGCTCTCCAAGCAATGGGATGGCAGCTGGCTCTCTGCAAGTGTTGGGGCACTGACCCCACCCTCTCACAACACTGGGCTGGTGGTCAGACTCTCTGCAATCTCCATGGTATAGCCTCCACCCTCTCTGCACACTGGGGTGGTAGCACTCTTCCTGAATAATGAGGTAGAAGGCCCACCCTCTCAAGATGCCAGGGCAGCTCACCCTTTCCACACACAAGATAGTGGGTCTACTATCTTGGCCAGAGAAGATGTCTTTGGCCCCGAACTCAGCTTCTGTCTTTCTGCCCTTGAAATGATTTTTTTCCTTCAATCTGTTCCTCTTTGGTCTCTTTTTTTCTAGGCTGGCAGTGGTTCTATTCATACAGCTCTCACTGAAAATGTGATTTTGCATGTAATACACAGGGCCCCAGATCATCAGATGAAAGAACTTTCCACATGTTCTTCACGGATAACTGCATTTCCAATCCTGACTTCCCTGGAAATTCTTAATGGTGGCATGTGCATTTAAACCCTTGCATGGAACATTACTTTCTGGGAACTCACTTTCCAAAAACTCAGAATTTTCCAAACCATCAATTTCCAGTTTCTTTGTGCCCAGGAGTTCAGTTCTCAGCTTATCCATTTCCTCTTGTATTTTACTAGAAATTGCAAGGAGAAATCAGACTGAATTTCACACTTACCTTGGAAATCTTCTCAGCTAACTATTCAAGTTCAACCCTGTCAAGTTCTTTCTTCCACCAGATATCAGAACTCAATTCTGCCAAAATCTCTGCAACTTTAAAAGAAGGATCACCTTTCCATCAATTTCCAGTAGCACAATCATCATTTTCTTCCAAGACCTCATGAGAATTACCTTTAGTATCCTTATTCCTGAGAACAGTTTCTTCCAACTGGTCTAGGCCTTTTCTAGCAATCCATGATCAAATTTCAAAGCTATTTCCCACTTTTCTGTGTTTGCAATGGTAGCACCCCACTCTCCTGGTACCAAAATCTGTTTTAGTTTCCTAGACCTCTCCAACTAAATACCATGAAATGAGATAGATTAAACAATGTGAATTCATTAGCTTATGGTTTTGAGACTGGGAAAATATCCACATCAAGGCATCAATCATCAAAGCAATTCTTTCTCACCAACACTATGGTGTTCTGGTGATGGTTGCTGGCAAATTTTGATCCCTAACTTTTCCCATGGCAAGACACATGGTGGTGTTGCCTGATCTCTTCTTTCTCTCCTGTGTTTAGTTGATTCTGGTTTTTACACTCTGTGGCTTTCTCTATCTGAATTTACTTATCTTGTAAGGGACTTCAGTAATAAGACATTATTTTTAACAAATTTAAAAATAACTCATGGATTAAATGGATTAAAAAGAAAACATGAAGGAAATAATCCATCTAGAATTAAATGATAATGAAAATAAAGTATAGGAACATTTTTAGAATCCAGGTATTGCAGGGACAAGAGAAAATTCTATTAGTAAGGATAAAAGCTTAAAAGCAATCATGGAAGTTTAGATGTTGAGAAATTAGAAAACATAAAAAATATACACAAAGTGAATAAAAGGAAGGAAATAATAAATGCATAAATATTTTGAATTAAGACAAATAGTAGATAGCAAAGTCAAAATTAGGTATTTGAAAATTTTAAATTGATAAGCTCTTAGCAAGATTGAAGATCACATTGCCAATATCATGAATAAAATTTACTATTAATACAGATCATGCAGACATAAAAAGAATATTAAACAAATGCCATGCCAATTTCATGCCAAAGATCAAATAACTTAGATAAAAATGGATAAATGCCTTGAAAAGCATAACATAAGGTTGGGGAAATGTGACATTAAAAGGGGGCTAACACTGTATCAGAGAAACTGATTGTTATCAGAAATCTTCTCACAAAGGAAAGTCCATGTCCAAATGCTTTTACTGGTAAATTTTATCCAATGTTTAAGGAGAACTGTAATAAACTTTTACAAACTTTTTGAAAAAAAGAAAAAGAAAAGGAAGGAAAACTGAATTCATTTTAGGAGACCAGCAAAGACTTACATTAAAACCTGACCAAAAAGAAAGATATTTATGGACCAATATTCCTTATGATCATAGATGCAAAAGTCCTTCACAAAATATTAGCAAATTAAATTCAGCAATAAATATAAAGAATACTGTATCATGCCTAAGCAGGTTTATCTCAGGAATGCAATTAATTTATCATTAAAAAATCCATTAATTTAATCCATCATATTAACAGAATGACAACATAAACATATGATGTCTTCTATAAGTGCAGAAAAAACATTTGAAAAATTCAACATCTTACAAGTTAGAAACATTTATCATACATGAAAAAGAAGGAACTTCCTCTTTTTGAAAAAGGGACATTTACCAAAAAAATCCATACACTTATTGTCATAATTAATGGTAAATAATTGAATACAGATATGACTTTCCCACTTTTACTCAACTTTGTACTTGAGATACTAACAAGATCAATAAGGCAAGATAAAATCAGAAAAGAGAATTAAACTGTCTTTAAATACTAAATTATCATGTACATAGAAAATTCTAATGATTCTCAAAAAACTGGAACTAATAAATGATTCTATAAAAGGTCTTAGAATACATTATTATGTGAAAAAATCCATTGATTACTATATACTAGAAATGAATAATTAGAAAATACACAGATATAATCTCACTTAAAGTACTATAAAATAAAAAAACTAGGAATTAATTTACCAGGAAATGTAGAACACTTCTACAATGGTAGCTATATAATGCAGCTTAGAGAAATTAAATTAGACTTAATTAAATGGAGTGCTATATCATGTTCTAGGGCTGATAAATTCAATATTCTTAAGATGTCACGTTCCATTATTTAGTGATTCTGGATAATTCTAATCACATTCCCATCATTTTAATACATAATTTTCACACTGATTTTAAAATATACAAAGGAAACACAAATAAGCAAAAATAGGCAGAGTAGAAATTGAATACAGGTAGAGACATGCACTACTTAACTCAAGATTTACTACAAAGCTAATGTAATCGAGATAGATGGTTCTTTACATGGACTGCCCAACATGTCACAAAATAAAAGAGGGAATCCAGAAGAAGAGATTGCGATGGTTAAATTTGTGTGTCAGCTTGCCAGGTTATAGTGCCCTGTTCTTGAGTCAAGTACTACTCTGCTGGTTACACTGTGAGGGCATTTTGTAGATGGAATTGCATCAATAATTAGTGGGGTCTATGTATAATCAAAGAAGGAGATTGCCTTCTGCAATATGGGGAGTCTCCTCACACAATCAGCTGGAAGACTTAAAAGTAGAAACTGGGGGTTTCAGAGTCAGTAGGAGAATTTCTGCCTTCACTTCAGCATTGGCCCTTACTTCTATTTCCAGCCAGCCAAATTCCTCTATGTAATTTGGACTGTTGGCTTTCATAAAGGGCATTTATATGAGATAGAAGCTTACAGTCACCAGGCCATGAAACATAAGTTACTTCCCTCATCAAAGCCTATTGCCACATGTTGGTGGAAGTTGGCTGTTCACTTTTTCCAAGAGATCTGGCTTCTTGGGTTTCTCTCCCCACTCAGCTGTTGTGCTCTGTCAAGCTTAGATGCAGACAAATCAAGAAAATAGATCTGATTCTTTCCTCAGGGCTTTTGCTGTGTCTTAGGAATTGTCTCTATTCCTCTGTGTTCTTCTCCTGTGTGTTCATTTCCTAGGCTCCATCTCAAAACTCCAGCATCAAAACACCAACATTAAAACTCCAACATCAAAACTCCAACTCCTTCTCTGCAGTAAGGTTTCCAAGGGAATGGGGACTCAATGTCCTATAGACATGCCCAATCAAAGTCTTAATCATTATTAAAGCAAGTAAAAGCAAAATCTCTGAATCCAATATACTCTAATATGCCTGGAGGGACAGACCAGTTTACAAACATAGTAAAATGTCTATTTTGTGAAATCATACAATATCAAACTACTACAGTGTATGAGGCATTTTATATATAATGTCCCAAATTGGCAAAGATATATGTATAAAGAAAATAGAATACTTTTTTACCAGGAGATTGGGGACAAGGGACTGTACAGTAATTCTAGGGATATGGAATTTCTTTGTGGGATAATTATCATTCTGAAAACAAGCAATGGAAATGACGGCACAAGTTTGTACATTTATTATAAACTATTTTATATGGTATATGGTAAAAGTGTGAATTTTCTGGTATGTGGAGTCTATTTCAACTTAAAAATGTAGGAGATGAGAACTGTGGGAAGGTGGCATCAAACTGACAGGCATAGCTCAATGCTCTCAAAAACAATGGAAATATGGTTAAAAGCTACCTGGGGCAACCTCCTTTGGGGGTCAGCAGACTAGGACAGAGCTCTACAACTTCCAGCTTCCAAGGGGATAAGGGACAGAGAGATCAAGAAACCAAAAGGACAAAAGTTAGTTACTAAGCCCTAGTGAAGCAGGAAGTGCTCTACTCTCCCATCTCAAAGATATTAATTGGGGATAATATCCTTGGCTTCCTGAAGCCAATTGGAGGGAAACAGACATCTCCATCCCCAACAGCTGTTTTGAGGGAAAATGGAGGGGGACATGGGGTGCTTCTCTTTAGTGAATTGGGCCAGCAGAGACTGCTTTGAATCTCTTCTCTGGAGATTCAACACAGGAACAGAGGAAAGCCCGGGCTGAAACAACTCCATGGAAAGGTGCACTGATGTGTGCCATATGCTGGCCAGTGTGGACATTGCATGGACAAAGACTTGGTTCTCTCTGTGTCCTACCATGGGAAAAAAATGTGTGCCCCACTAGTGAGGCCCTTGCCTGATTTTCATAACTTAAGCTGGGCAATTTTAAAGACATAGAATCAAGTGAACAAATATGAAAGAAAAGCTTTGGGAAAAAGAACAGTAGGCAATAGAGAAATTGGCCATCAGAGTAAATTCACCAACATATTCAGATGGCTAGACATCAGCCATAAATTACAAGTCATACTAGGAAGCACCAAGAGATGGCCCAGCCAAAAGAAATAATCAAAGATCCTGAAGAGATACATGATTTAATACAATTAATCACTGATAACCACACAACTGTCCTAAATCATTTCAAAGAATTTAAGAAAACATGGCCAAATAAAAGATATTAAGAAAACACTGGGAGAGCATAAAGAACAATTTGAAAGCCTGGAAAGTAAAGTAGCAGACCTTATGGGAATGAAAGACAGGATAGGTGAGATTAAAAGTATATTAGAGGCATATTAAGAGCAGAACTGAATTGTTCAAAGAAAGACTTAGTGATTTTGAAGACAGAACTTCTGTACCGGAAAAGTCAGGAGAGCAGAAAGAGAAAAGAATGGAGAAAATGAAACAGAGTCTCAGGGAATTAAATGACAATGCAAAACACGCGAACATTCACATTATTGGTGCCCCAGAAGGAGATGAGAATGGAAAAGGAGCAGAAAGAAAATTTGAAGAAATAATGACCAAAGCTTCCCAATCCTTATGAAAGATATAAGTATCAAATCCAAGAAGGAAAACTCACCCTAAATAGAATAAATCCAAATAGACCTGCCCCAAAACAGCTACTATTCAGAATTACAAATATCAGAGATAAAACAGTGAATTCTAAAAGCAACAAGATGAAAGCAAAGCCTCACATACAAGGGAAACTTAATAAGATTAAGTGTTGACCTCTCATCAGAAACTTTGGTGGCAAGAATAAAGTAGAATGATGTTTTTAAGGTAGTGGAAGAGAAAAACTGCCAGCCAAAAAATTCTGTATCCTGCAAAACTGTCCTTCAAAACTGAGGGTGAGTTCAAAGACTTCACAAACTAACAAAAACTGGCAGAATATGTTACCCAAAGACCAGAACTTCAAGAGATAGTATAGGGTGTGCTGAAGCCTGAAAGGAAAAAAAAACCCACATTATTAAAATATATCATGATGTTTGTAACTAACAGAGCTATTATATGGATATGACAGTGTTTGAAAGGGAAAGTGTAAGTTCATGTATATTACTGGAAGGAAACCTAAAAACCATAACATGAATCTATATAAGATAGTAAAACCTCGTGTAAAACATGAATATGGATGGTATTGAATATATATAACTTTTTATAAAATTTAAATACAAGTATACTGGAGAGAAGATAAAAGAATAACAGGTATTTGCAGCAGATGTGGCATAGAGACTCAGAGAGGTTATAGGTTTTCATTGGTTCTTTTTGTTCATTATTATTGCAAAAACAAAAGAGGTCTGGGAGTGATTGGGGTAATCAATGCACAAATATGTGATTACATTGAATACCAGAGATTGTACTCTTTGCATGATTTTATCCTTTATTAATATGTATCAATAAAATTGATATGCATAAAATAACCTGCAAGTGTTGGAGATGATATGGAGAGATAGGGATGCTTATTTTCTACTGTTGGGAATGTGGAATGGTAGTCATTGGCAGTAGCTAAGGATGTTAGTTATGGATTTACTATGTGAACCAGCATACTACTATTAGATATATATTCAGAAGAAGTGAGAGTAGTGACATGAACAGACATTTGCACACTAATGTTCATAGTGATGTTATTCACAATTGCAAAAAGAAGGACACAACCCATGTGTCCATCAACCAATGAATGGATAAACAAATTGCATCTATACCCGTGATGGAATATTATACAGCTGTCAGAAGAAATGAATTCATGGAGCATATGACAACATGGATGACTCTAGAGGACATTATGTTGATTGAAGTAAGCAAGGTCCAAAAGGACAAGTATTTTATGATTTCTCTATTATGAGCTAGATATAATGAGCAAATTCCTGGAGTAAATTGCTAGAATATGTCATGAGACAATAGCATGTGGTTAGAGAATGGAAAGCTGAAGTTTAATCTGTGGGAAATTAATAAAAACTTGTTTGTGAATGTTTGGAAATGAAAAGAAATGGTAAAAGTACATCATAAGTCTTGTAATTAGTACATCTGTCCTATGGATATGTTAGTGGTTTGTTTTATTTCCCCCTACCATTTCATCCTTTTGCAAATTTTTTGTTGAATGTATATTGAAATCTTTTGGGCTCAAAGTTTTCTCTGTGGGAATGTTCATGATTCTGATTTTAAATTGTGAATGCAATTCTAAATTCAGTTTCCTAATTTTTCTTATGTCAGATTTGGTAATATTTAACTAACAATGAATTCATTTCACTGAGATTTCCAAATCTATTCTCACACTTTTCTTTTGAAATATCATTTTGTCTGTTGAAAAACACTAAATTTTAAAATGAAAATAAATTTTTAAATTAAAATTTCATTTAAAAATAAAACTGTAAATGAAAATGTCATTTAAAAATCTATTCACACCACTTTCAAAATATCATTTTATCTGTTGAAATATAATTTTTTAAATGAAAATATCATTTTATCTGTTGAAAATTGGTTAAAATGTCTTTTTTTCTGATGTTGACATTTATGCTTCTCTTTCTCTTTGTTTTTCTGTCTTAAAATGCACTTATTAAGTTTATTACTCTTTCCAATGAATCTTTCTTTGCTTCTGTCCATCCTCTCTGTCTATTCTTGTTTCCCATTTCACTAATTTCAGTTTTCTTTTTCTTTATATTTATCTCCTCTGTGTTTAAGTTTTCTGTCAATTTTGGAAAATTCTTGTAATTGATAGCTTTGCTTCTTTTTTTCTAAATCATGCATTGTATGTTAGAAACTTTCCTTCAACTTTTATTTTTGGCAACCAACATATTTTGATATATAGTATTTTTAAAATGAATTCTAACATATTACCTAAATTCCTTTTTGAATTCACATCTAAACTATGTGATATTTATGATAATATATTTTAATTTCCAAACAGGTGGGGACTTTTTAATTTGCTCATTCATTATTAGGAATTTCCATTTAACCATATTTTGAACAGAACCTAACCTGCCTGTGGTTGTGACATTTTAATTTTGTTATTATTTTAAATTCCATATATTATTATTGTTAAACAATCTAATGCTGCTTGAAAAAAATTTCTTGTTCAAATCTTCTATGTAATTTTAGGTTAATTTCAGTTTAATAAGTGAAGTGCTTAAAGAAAAAAACATGAAAAATATGAGGTAAAAAGTAACAAAATAAAAACACAACAAAGCTACTAGAACTAATAGACAAGTTCATCGAACCTGATGAGGGCAAGATTCATAGTGCTTCTACACATTACTAATGTGCAGTCTGAGTAGGAAGAGAGAGAAAAAAATCATTTACAATGGCCACTAAAAGAATCAAATATTTAGTAATAATCTTAACCAGGAACATAAAGGACCTATATTCAGAAAACTATAAAATGTTGTAACAGAAACCAAAGAAGATCTAAATAAATGGAAGGGCATTCCATGTTTATATATTGGAAGACTACATATGTTATGATGTCAGTTCTACCTAAACTGATGTACAGAACAATGCATTTATTAAAATGAATTGATTACATATGTTTGCATCAATTTTTAGATTCTATTCTACTCCACTAATTTAAATGACTAAACATGTCATAGCATTAGCTTGATTACTAACGTATTACATGTGGAAAAAAGATTGTGTAAACTTCTTCATCTTTTTTATTTTTAAAAAATTGTGTTGAGCATATTATGTCATTGTAATTTTTATACACAGTTTGAAAACACCTTGTCAATTTCCCAAAAAATGCCCCCAGGTATTTTCATTGAGATTGTATTTAAATTTCTTTTGAGGTGATGGAGCATTTTCAAAACAATAATTTGATTCATGAATATATTATGCCTTCATTTATTTAGATCTTTAATTTATTTAGCAATATTTAATCATTTTACTTGTACAGTTATTAAAAGTTTTTTTGATGATTTGTTCCTATTATTTTATGTGTTTGCAAATATGAATACATTTGTAAAATTCCATCTTTCATAAGCTTGTTGCTACTCTATAGGAAATTTATTGTTTTCTGTGTATTAACTTTCTACTCTGCATCAAGTTTAAATATACATATCTCTCAAGTGATTTTAGGTTAGACTCCTAATGATTTTAAAGAAGGACCAGTGGTTCTCTACTGGTAGTTATTCGTCCCCCAGGAGATATTTGGCAACATTTGAAGACATTTTTCGTTCTCACCACTAGGAGAAAGCTCCTGGCATTTAAAGGCGAGGGAGTAAAGACACTACTAAACAGATTATATTGCACAGGGCAGCCACACAGAGCAAACTTTTTCTGGACTGAATGTAGTGTGGAGGCTGAGAAACTCTGATGTAAATAATCATGTTGGCTGCAAATAGATGTCACCTCCTTCCCAGTCTGTGTCTCTTTTATGTGTGTTTGTGTGTTTACTGCCTTATTGTTCTGTTTAGGGCTTCCAGCAAAATATTGACTAGAAAGGGGTTTCAAGCCTTATATCCTCAGCATCTTTCCAGACTTTGAAAATTATTGGGAACCTCAAATAGGTGTTCTTTATTTTGGTTTTATCTATTGGTGGTCACTGTAAATATATATGAAAACTGAGAAAAATGAACATTAATGCACTAAGAAAAAACAATCCCCATTACATGTGAATATATATATTATATTTTATAATTAAAAAGTTATATTTTATTTAACAAAAAGAGTGAGATTTTGCTATTTTTAAAATGTTTTAATGGGATATGGGTAACTCATCAGTTGCTACATTCAATCTGTTGCAATACTTTGTTTTTTTGTTGAAGTATATGAAGAAAATCATGCCTCATACAGGTATGTATTGGGAAAAGGAGAAGTATTGTAACATAATTTGTAGGTATTTATAGTTTTCTCTTTTGATAATATACTTTAACTTGCCAAGAGGATGTTGCTTGAATCTTAGTTGAAATGTGGAATCTGAAAATATGATTCGTAACTTGTTTGGCTTCTTATATTAAAATTCACTGAGTTGATATTCACTTTTAGTGGATTTTTTCTACCATGCATACGTTTGTGACATAATGCATTGTTCATGTGGAAAAATAGGATTTATTGAGTACACTGGTTTTATAGGCCTGCTGCAGCAAGATACTGTACACTGGATGTCTTAAAACAACAGAACTCTATTCTCTCCAACTTCTGGAGGATCTAAGTCTGATATTAAGTTGCTGGCATGCTTTCTTCTTGAGTGTACATGTATCATTCCCCAAGATAAACCGTGTGTTAGGCTGGGGAATAATCGTCAATTTAAAAATATTGAAATGATACAAATTAATTTTTCTGACCACAAGGGAATGAAGCTGGAATTAGTTAAGGCCAGAGAACCAGATTAGGCACAAAGATATGGAAGTTAAATGACACAGTCTTAGACAAACTGTGGGTCAAAAGGAAATTACAAAAGAAATGATAACCATGTTGAAACAAATGAAAATGACAACATGACATATCAAAACTTATGGGATGCATCAAAAGTTGTACTGAGAGGGCAATTCACAGCCATAAATGCATATATCAAAAAAAGAGGAAGAGTGAAATTGAAGGCCTAACTGTACAACAGAATGAATTAGAAAAAGAGCAACAAACTAAGCCCAAAGGATGTAGAATGAAGGAATTAACAAAGATTAGAGCAGAACTAAATGAAATAGAAAATAAAAAGGCACTAGAAAAAAAAAATTAACCCAAAAGTTAGTTCAAAGGGATCAATAAAATTGGCAAACCCTTAGCTAGACTAACAAAAAAAAAAAAAAAAAAAAAGAGAGAAAAATGCAAATAAACAAAGTAAGAAACAAGATGGAGGTCTTCACCATTTACTCTACAGAAATAAAGAGCATCAAAAGAGGAACCCTTTGAAAAATTATATGCCAACAAAAAGGATAATTTAGAAGAAATGAAGAATTCCTAGAAACACACAAGCTACCTACATTGACAAAAGAAGAAACTGATGAACTCAACTGACCAGTCAGAAGTAATTAGATTGAAACAGTCTTCCATAACCACCCAACTAAGAAGACCCAAGGACCAGATGGCTTCACAGGTGAATTCTACCAAACATTCTGGAAGGAACTAACATCAATCCTGCTTAAACTCTTACAAAAAAATAGATGTAGAAGGAACATTGCCTAACTCATTCTATAATGCCAACTTTTCCCTAATACCAAAGCCAAACATAGGTGCCACCAGAAAGGAAAATTATAGGCCACCCCCTCTAATGAACCCAGATATTAAGATCTGCCACAGAATACTTGCTAATCATATTCAACACATGAAATGAATTATACAGCATGTCCAGATGGGTTTCATCCCTGCTATGCAAGGATGCATCAGCATAAGTAAACCAATCAATGTAATATAGCACATGAACTAATCAGAAGAAAAAGTCACATGATCATCTCTACAAATGCAGAAAAAGCAGTCAACAAAATACAGCACCTTTCCTTATAAAAACACTGCAAAGTAGAGGAATAGAAGGACATTACTGAACATGATAAAGGGTATATGAAAAACCCACAGCTAACACAATATACAATGATGAAATCCTGAAAGCTTTCCCTCTAGATTGGGGACAAAACAAGGTAACAAGTATCACTGTACTTATCTATCTTTTTCTACATGTTTGAGCATGTATGCCAGGAAAAATATGAAAAGCACCCAAATTGGGAAGTAGGAAGTAAAAATTCCACTGTTAGCTGATGACAAAATCCTATACATAGAAAGCCCTGAGAAATCGACATCAAAGCTTCTAGAGCTTATAAATGAGTTCAGTAAAGTCGCAGATTATAAGGTCAAAGCTTAGAAATCAGTAACATTTTGCTACAATAAAAATGAACAATCAGAGGAAGAAATGAAGAAAAAAGATCCTATTTACAAAAGCAAATAAAAGAAAAAAATACTAGAAATAAGTTTTGACTAAAGATACATATGACTTATACACCGAAAACTACACAATGCTGCTAAAGGAAAGCAAAGAAGACTTAAATAAATGGAGGAATATTCCCTGTTCATGGATGATAAGAAGAAACACCATTAAGATATCTACCCTACATAAACTGATCTACAGATTAAATGCAATCCCATTGAAAATCAACACAGTATTTTTTACTATATTGGAAAAACCTGTTATGAAATTTATTTGAAAGCATAAGAGGCCCTGAATAGTCAAAGACATATTGAAAAAGAAAAATGTAATTGGAGGAATCACACTATCTGATTTTAAAACATACTACAAATCTACATTGGTCAAAACTGCATGGTATTGGTAAAAGATAGAGAGACCAACAAATGGAACTGAATTGAGAGTTCTGAGAAAGATCCTCACATACATAAGAGTGTGATTTTTCAGAATGCCACCAATCCCACTGGAAGAGAATGACCTTTTCAAAAAATGGTGCTTGGAGAACTGGGTATCCATATCCAAAAGAATGAGACTAGATCACCAGTTTACACCTTATAAAAGAACCAACTCAAAATGAATTAAAGATCTAAATATCAGAGTCAAGACCATAAAATATCTTGGAAGATAATTAAATACCTTGGAAGTACCTACATGAACTTATAGTAGGAAATTATTTCATGAGCTTCACACCCAAAGTATGAGCAGTGAATGAAAAAATAGAGAAATGGGACTTACTCAAAATTAAAACTTTTGGCACATCAAAGGACTTAGTCAAGAAAGTGAAAAGACAGCCTATCCAATAAGAGAATAGATTTGGTAACCATATATCTGATAGGAGGCTAATATCCAGCATATATAAAGAAATCCTGTATCTCAAAAATAAAAAGAGAAACAAACCATTTAAAAAATGGACAAGTGATTTGAACAAACACTTCTCCAAAGAAGAAATAAAAATGGCTAAATAGCACATGAAAGATGCGTTTCATCACTAGCAATTAGGTAAATGCAAATCAAAACTACAATGAGCTATCATCTTCCCCCATTAAACTGGCAGTTATTAATAAAAAAGAGAGCTACAAGTGTTGGAGATGATGTGGAGGAATGGGAGTCCTCATCCACTGCTGTTGGAATTGTAGACATTTCCAGCCATCATGGAGGAGAGTTGAGTAGTTCCTCAAAATCTAACTATGGATCTGCCTTGTGATCTAGCAATTCCACTGCTGGGTATATATTCAGAAAAACTGAAAACCAGGACACAAAAAGATACATGCACACCAATGTTCATAGCAGCATTATTCACTATTGACAAAAGTTGGAATCAACCCAAATGCCCATCAAGAGATAAACTAGATAAATAAAATGTGGTATATACATACAATGGGATATTATTCAACTGTTAGAAGGAATACAATACTAACACATGGGATAACATGGATGAATCATGAGGACATTATGCTGAGTGAAGTAAGCCAGGCTTTGAAGGAAAATTTTACATGACCTCACTGGTATGAATTAAGGAAATCGAGCAGAATCAGAGAGCTAGAGTTTGGAATATAGGTTTACAGGAAATAGAAAAGGAGAAGGTTATGAACCAATGCCCATATGGGCAAAATCTATGATAAGTTGGAAGTTAGTAGTTATATGGTGAAGGGATATAATGGGGGTGTACTCATACTATTGGGTTGGATGGTGCTAGTTTGACAGGGGTTAGGTTGGGGAAGGGTGGGTTGGTTAGTCCATGGAACTGAGGTAGGGTTGTGGGAGATAGCATGTGAACACTGGGGATTGGCAGGTAAGTGGTTGAAACTTCAATGTTGGGAAAGCTCTTTTGGCAATATGACAAGGAAGGGCTACTGGTTTAGGGTGTTGGATGGTGGGCATTTGGGATAGGGTGCAACTAGGGCATTATTGTAGAGAATGTGTGCTTTTTGTTAAAGTGTGTTGTATCAGTGGCTGGAAACCCACGTTATGAACAGAAGGAGTTGGACTTCCATCCTGGGGAGGCCTGATAGGTTAGCAAACAGAGGGGGAGGGAGTCCCTTAAGAGGAAGGGCAGTTCCTAATAGGGGAGGACAGACCAATGTGTTAAGCCCTCAGTATGTTTGCAAGTAACTTTGTATCTTGTCCTTCAAGGAGTGAAGCCTGCTGTTCACCATGGGCCCCGAGGGAGGTGGAGGGAGGAACAGAGTAGATGAAAGAGAGTGGGTATTTAGGGGGTCATTGAACTGTTCTGCATGATCTTGCAATGATGGATACAGGCCATGTTGAATTCCATCAAAAAATTGTAAGCGTGTGGTCTAGAGTGTAGACCATAATGTAAACCATTGACCATGGTCAGTGGTTATATTTCAATATTTGTACATCACTTGTAACAAATGAACCATCCACATTTAAAATGTTATTGATATGGTAAAGGGGAAAAGGGGGAGGATGTTTGGTATATGGAAGTATCCTGTGTTCTGTATGTGACTTTACTGAGACCTAAAACTTCTTTGAAGACAAAATGAAAAAAAGTAAGACATTGGGGAACAAATGGAAGAAAATATCACTGTACATACAGGACAACAGATATTACAGTGGTGAAAGGAAAAATGTTCAAAGAAATTTTTAAAAATATTTTTCATTTTTTTAATATCCCAAGTTTAATATTTTATTTTCATTTTGGTTTTTCTAAATCATTACGTATTTTATTTCTTATCTTTAAACCAATCATTATTTCATTTTCCTATTAATTGTATTTGGCGGTATTCTTGGCTTAATTTTTGAAGAAGTTTTGGACAATAGAAAGGTTACAGCTATGACAGGGTAGGATCGTTGGTGTGGGGTGTCAGTGAAGGGAGCTACATGCGAGGAAGTTCTCATGGGCATACATATAAGGTACATAAATGTGTTCAAATGTTCATGGGACATTGTCACTGTGGGTGGATATTCATACAATAACCAAAAGTGTATTGTATTCCCAACCTGGAGAGCTCTGCCACATTTTCTAGTGGAACACCTACAATCCCCCAAGTGCAGGACAAGGACTAGTGAAGAAGGATGGTCCTTTGATGGGCCCTTAATATTGACACATATGCTTATCAGCCCTTGCTGTAGAATTTGCAACTTAGCCTAGTGCTATAGGGTGCTGACAGCTTCCATGTTGCTCATATGTACCCTCTCTCTAAGCCAAAGTCAGCATTGAAATGCATTACCTTCCCACAGTGTGGCACATGACCCAGAAATGAGCTTCCCTGGCACCAAGGCATGATAACCAAACACCGCTGAGCATGCAACTTGAAAAAGACCTTGAATAAATGGGGGGAAGCTGAAGACAAATGGATTCATATGGCAAAGAGACACAAAAGCAAGCCTGGAGTTCATCCCAGAGGTAACGCTTATACACTTCTTAGCAGGAGCTCATAAACTGTCAAATTAGATACTACCCCCACATAGTGGAGTTCCTGATGTCTCTGGAGAAATCTTTTTCTTTTTCTTTTTCTTTTTTTTTTATATTTAATATTATGAGATTTTTTTTTCAAATTCTACTCAATTTATTCATTTTTTTAAAAGATATTACATTAAAAAAATATGAGGTCCCCATTCACCCCCACCGCCCCACCCCACCACTCACCCCCGACAACACTCTCCCCCATCATCATGCCATATCCACTGCGCCTGGTGAGTACATCTCTGGGCATTGCTGCACCCCATGTCCCATGCTCCACACCATAGCCCACACTCCCCCACGTTCCATCCAGTGGGCCATGTGAGGACACACAACATTCTGGAGACATATTGATACTATGGTCATGGCAGATAGCTCTGGAGTTGGTGCCTTGCTAGTGGGCCCTTCTTTGGAGTTTGTGCTTCTGAGTGTGAAAGAGTTGGACCCAGCTGTGACTTCTCTATACATGCCTCTTTTGTACCTTGTATTTGATCTGTACTTCATGCTGGAGTTGGTAGGTGTAAGTCCAAGAAACTTGAAGACTGACACTCTACTAAGGCGTCAGAAACAGATATCCCTTCAGCACATTATTCATCTGTCTTCTTATCTTTCATCAAAACTATGCAAAAAAAAAAAAACCCTTGATTAATCTAATTCAAATGAGTCAAACACAAGGATTCCTTAGATGCTATATTAGAGTATTAGTAATCTGTCAATCCTTTGAGACATTGCTGCTAAGTATGACTCACTTTGGACAAGATGTAAGTGTTGCCTTATAGTTGAGTCATCACCACTTACAATGCCAAATTTCAGAATTACAAATTGGGGTAAATTCTCCAATTACATAAACAAACCATGAGTCAGGGAGTTGTGGGCTACTGTGATGTTTTGTGTTTTCCATTGTTCAGTGCTTGGTGTATGAGTTGCTTGATAAGTAACACAAATTATCACAAAAGGCAGTGGCTTCAAACAAGAATAACTATTTATTGTTCTCAGAATGCATTCAGGTGTTTTGGGGAAAACATCCTCCACAGTAGAGCCTCCCCCACTTAAAAACCCCCCCTGAGGATTTTGGGTTTTTGACTCCCAGCTGGAAAATCAGTGCACCTAGCAGCACCTCAATGGGGGAGAAGTGGGAAATAAAAGGACACAATTTGAAGTGTCATTGAAGTTCACTTTTTTTGGTGGATGTGCTGGTTGTTTCCTCTTAATGCCCCAGTCCCCACCTGGGCTAGCCTGAGGCTCCACGTTTAGGTTCCAAGTAGCTGAAGCTCACTTTAGGGAGTCCCTGAAATTTGTGGCATGTTTTTCTGTGTCAGAGGACATCCCAGGGGCTGGTCCTCCTCCTTGCAGCTTTCCTGGATCCGTTATCTTTCTCTTTTTCAAAATCCAACAAAGGCCCCTCCTTAATATATTCATTATTTTGGGTTTTGAGAAACCCAGGCCTGGTGGGATCATGGAAAGAGGTTGTCAAGAAAATCTCTGATCTGGGTGGGGGGCTTCTCTTCCCTTGGCCTTGGGGATCCCTCGGCCCTTTTTCTGGTGGACATATTCTAAGGAGGGGTGTAGATTGCCCTCCTGTTTGAGAAGTGGATGGAATGTAGACTTATTGCTTCTTTGTAAGGAGGATTAGGGAGGTTCTGATCGAGGCTGCTCCCCCTGGTCTCCATACAGGACCCACCGTTTGAGTAGTGGCTAGGTGTCCACCATTCCCTCCATGAGCATGACAGTGAGAGACCCTAGAAGCCAACCTATCTGATTCCAGTTTGATTCATTTTGGCAGGCCTGGAGTTGTGGCTCTACATCCATGTTGAATCCAACCCCAGTGGAGGGGGGTTGGTTGCTACTGGTGCAGAGTTCCACCAGCAGTAGCCTTGTGTGCAGAGGTAAGGGGTAGAGAGCAACTGCCCAGTGCACTCCTGGACAGGCTCTGATTGTCCCTGATGTTAGTGGTGTTAGTTGCGTGAAGTAATGTGTGGAAGAGGGCAAATGGATGGGGTTGAGAGATGCCTCTTGCCCATAGCCTCCAGAGATGTCCTGAAAGAAGAGAGGAGGTCAGAGGGGAGAGGCAAGGGAAGGTGTGGGCAGGATTAGGAGGCAGGACAGGGTTGATGGTGAAGAGCAGAGGGAGGGCAGGTGGAATGGGCCAGAAGCCAACTGGGACAGAGATGGAATATCCAGTGGCGGGGGTGATTGAAAATCAGGAAGATGTGAAAAGAGGTGTAGGGTCCTCCCACAGAAGGGTAGGTGGTTGTATCCCTGGAGGGAAGAGTGAGCCACCAGAGGCAAGACTAAGAGAGGTCCCAGCCAGAGAAGTCACAGATGGGTAACTCTACAGGTGTGGAGGTTGACTGGCATCCAGACTCTGGGCCACCAAAGTGGTCACAGAGAGGGCAACGTCTTCCATCTGGTCCCCCTTCGGCAGGCGATCATCCCACAAATGTGGAAAGACCCACGTGTGACAGTTAACATGAGGGTATCTGGCTTGTCTGGGTTGCTTGCACAGGGGACTGCAGGAAACAAAGTAGAGGCTTTAGTCAAAGGAAGAAGGGGGGGAGGGCAGGAGCCCTAGCAGGCCTAGCCAGGAAGGGGCTGCTAATGACTCAGTCCCAACTGATTCCTTGCATCCCTGGCTTTCTAGGAGACATTTTACCAAATCTCCATGGCTTTCTTCTGTACCGTTTCTGTGGTCCCATTTCTTATCCACCCTAGTGTGCTCTGGATGCCCAGATAGCACAGGCCATGCTCAAGGGGGTGAGCAGGAAAGAAGGAATAGAGATAAATCACCTTTTCTGAGGAGGATTCACACCTGGTGTCCCCACGGCACCTCCCTCACAAGCTCGCCAAGCTTGGAAATTAGGAGATTGGGTTACAAGTGTTGAGGGCAAGAGGAAAACACCTGCTATGGGGCTGCATGCCACAGCCCATCAAATGAGGCTATTTGAGAAATAGATTCTAAGAGCTCCCAGAATGAGGAAATGATTTCGCATGATCAGGAGAAACAATGGAGAGTCTCACACATGTGTAATGTGCAATCTTTTATCAAGGACTTTCACCCGAATTGTATCCCTATAAATACCATGTAAATTAAACTTCATAAAAGTTATTTCACAGGTGGAATCTCAGGTTTAGTGCAGTTCAACTCTTTGTCCCTAGAAAGCCACTCAGTTCCTAACTTCCCATCCCCCCTAGATTTGTTTCACTGCATCTCACACCTTCTACATCTCCAGCACCTTCCCTCTTTCTTTACAAGGACGCATGGAGGATATGAGAGTGTCCCAATGTTTGATGGTCTTCCTTGTGTTCATGCCCTCTGGGACCTCTGTTCTCTGAGAGGGTCTTTAACAACTGACAGGCTCAGACTATTAAGGTGATTGGGCTCTCAAGGATTGAGGGTACAGTTTACCATTGGAGCAGGTGTGTTGGAAGAGCAGAACATTACCTTTTAATTCACCATTTTTCTCCACTTTCTTGCCTCTGTTCTGACATTGTAAAACCAAAAAAGAAGATACAATCTCATGGGATGCAATCTGTCTTTTCATGGAAACCTTCAGAACCCTATCCATGAATAACGTATCTTTTGTATTAGTGTGTAAAACTTTTTTAGGGAGTTAATTCCATTGATTATCTTTTTGTCTTTGAATAATAAATATTTTCTGGATGAGCTATCAATTGATTTTTAGTCAAGAGTCTTTTTTGAGAACTTTCTTGTGAACAGGACACAGTATCTCAACCCTAGAGGAGAAAGTATGGCCTTAGAAAAAGATGCTGGTCCCTGTCATCATCCTTGGAAAAGCACGTCTCATTGAGCCTTCCAGAGGCTCAGCACTGCTATGCACATCAGCTTTACCACATTAACCTTCTTGGCCCAGAGATACCTAATGTGGGAGATGGACAATGAGCAAGTGTTGAGGGACTGTCATTTGTTGAATACCCTGAACTTCCTGAACTTTACAATCCATAGCCACAAAAAATGTGATTTTTAATTTATCCCTGAGCATTCCACCACACTCACATGGACGGTTTTGCAAGGAGAAGCAGAGTGAAGCCACTGAGTTTCAGACAGACTTGATAAAAGGGGAAGCACAAAAGAGTCAGTAGGTGTTTGCCAGAAATAAAACTGACTGCTGATACTGACAGGTGCCAACCTGGTCACAGTGAGATGTGGGGAGAAAGGTATAAACTGAATGGAAGGGAAAATAGCACTAGTAGAGATAGAAATTGCCTAACACGAGCATTATGGACTGGATCTATGCAGCAAATCTAAAAACTAAACCAATTAAGTATTCAAAGTTGTGATTCATTTATATTTGAGACAAAGCCAAAATAACTTATGGATGAATTGCTCTGTCTCTCTCCCCAGGGTGTCTGCTCTTTTTAAGAAGCTGTCACTATTCCCCTGTATTCCTCTCCTGTGTGTTCACTTCCCAGGCTCCAGCTCAAAACTCCAACATCAAAAATCTAACACCGAAATGTCACTCCCTTCTCCGCAGTATAGTTTCTCTCTGAGTCCCTGCCCATCAAAAGTTCAGGGACCAACATCCTATTGGCATTTCCTTATCAAATCCTTAATCCTAATCAAGTAAACACTAAACCTCTGAACCCAATACACTCTAATATGCCTGGAGGTACAGACCAGTTTACAAACTTAATCCAATATCTGTTTGGAGAATTCATAAACCAAATCAAACTGCTACACACCACTCTCTGAATTCCAAAAGGACATTACAATATTTTTTTAAAAAAGCTTAAATCAGTAGCAATGCTAAGTATAACACCACATTGCAATAGGTTTCAATAAATTCAGTATGCTTTGGGGCAAAGTCTCATCTGCAGTAGACCTCTGAATTTTAAAAGACCATTTACCTGCTTCTAATACAAAAATGGACAAAGGATAAACATTTTCATTACCATAAGGAGAAATTGGGGGGGGGGGGGAACATGAGATATGGTTCCTCTACGGTTCAGTGGCCATGCATGACATCCTCCATTAGATTTCAAAGTCTAAGAGTCATTGTTAAGATGATAGTTTCTTCTTCTTGGGAGCACATGGGGACCCACACTTTCCATTGGCTTGCCCAATGGCCATTTTCTTGGTTCCGTCTTCACTAAGCATCTAGGTGGTGACCAAGCTCCAGATCCAGTCCTCAAAGAGCACTGGGGTGATTGCCACACCTTACCCAATCTTTGGGTTAGAGACTTAACCCCCTTAATACAATGAGATGAAGGCAACATCCTACCTAACCTTTGGCATACATGCTCAATCCTCTCAGAGCAATGAGTTGACCACTTATCTTCCCTAACCCATGGGGAAACTTGCACCTCTCTCAGGCCTATTGGGTGCTGATCTTGACTGCCTTAATCCTTGAGAAATGTGCTCCACCTTCTCTGTACCCTGAGGTTGCAAACTCTCCCTGAACATCAGGTGGGAATATCCACTCTTTTCAACATCCGGTTCAAAGTCATCCACTCTGAACACATGAGTTGGGTTCCTCTCTTTGCCCAAGGCAACACCTTAATTCAAGATCTCAGCTTCCATGATTTTCCTCTTAAAACTGTTTCTCCTTCAGTCTCTCCTCATCATGTCACTTTTATGCAAGTTGACAGTGTTTTTGTTCATACAGCTTTCTCAATAAGCTTGTTGGTTTAGCATGCAAAAAGCAGGGGTCCAAGCCATCAGACAGACTTTCCACAAGTCTTTCCAAGATAACTGCATCTTCAATTCTGATTTACAAGTTCTGAGTTTGGTTAAGTCCTCATATGGGGCAGTATAACTGGGAGCTTGATTTTTAGAGGCTTGGAATTTTCAGTCATTTTCTGGTTTCTTTATGCACAACAGTTCAGTCCTCAGCTTATGTTGGGCTTCTTTTTTGCTATAAGGTTCAAGGAGAAGCCAAGTTGCATTCTCCCAGTTTACTTTGGAAAGTTCTTCAGCTAAATGCTCTGGTTAGCTGTTTTCAAATACTGTCTTCCATAAACATCAAGAGTTAATCTTGCTGGGTTCTTGGCAACTTTAAAACAAAGTTCACCATACCTCCATTTTCCAGAAATAGTTCCATCATTTACTTCTAAGCCCTCTTAAAAAGTCTCTTTAGATTCTGTATTACTACAAAAGTCTCTTCAAGGCAGTGTGGGTCTTTTCTCCCAAGTGTCTCACAATTCATCTAAAACATACCCCTTACCCTTTTATAAAACTGTTCCAGCATCTTGGTAATTTCAAAAACACTTCCCCACTCCTCAGTACCAAACTCTGTATTAATCAGCTAAAGGGGTGCTGATGTAAAATACAAGAAATCTGTTGGCTTTCTTGTATGGATATTTATTTGGGGTAGAAGCTTGCAGTTACTAGGCCATGAAGCGTGAGTTACTTCCCTCATTAAAGCCTGTTGCCACATGTTGGCAGTGTTCTGGCTGCTTGGGTTCCTCTCTTCCCAGGGCTCTGTTACTCTCCCTATTCATTTGCTGGGCTCTCTCCACAACATCAGCTGTAGACGATCAGGGGAATGGCTCTGTCTCTCTCCTCAGAGCTTCTGCTGTGTCTAAGGAGTAAACTCTATTCCTCTGTGTTCTTAACCTGTGTGTTCTCTTACCAGGCTTCAGATCAAAACTTCAGTATCAAAACACCAGCATCAAAACTCCAACATCAAAACTCAAACTCCCTTCTCTGCAGTATAGTTTCCAAGGGATGGGGACTCAACTTCCTGCTAATATTGCCCAGGATCAAAGCCTTAATCATTGCTTAAGTAAAAATGAAATCTCTGAATTCAATATACTCTAATATGCCTGGAAGGACAGACCTGTTTACAAACATAGTCCAATATCTACTTTTGGAATTCATAAACCATATCAAACTTCTATGACACATTTTATATGTAATATCCCAAAGTGTCAAATATATATGTAAAGAAAATAGAATAAACTCACTCATTCACTCATTAAACTAAGTGATAACTATGCTCTTAAGTAAACATATAAAAGTACAAATATAGACGGGAGACCAAAAAAGATAGAAATACAAACCATCAAAATGACAGAAAGCTATCTTACTGCTAACTGCATTATATATATAAAATATATATATAATATATATTATATATATATGATGTTATCCTAGGATTTCAAATTATTTAGTAATTGGCATTCTTATGCATCAGTGTCATGTATCAATAAATATTTCACTTTAATGTCTGTTCAGGGCCTGATTCTATGTATCATCCATCAATTTAAAGTGATCCTTTGGTATAGACATGAGATGGTTTTCAATCTTCTGATAATGTAAATACTTGTGTAAGTGGATTTTATAACATTTATCTTTGTGAAAATATCTTATTTTCTGAATATACATTCCAGATGGTTAATTTATACATTAGGTATTTTGACAAATAATGACAAGATATTTTATACATTGTCAAATAACTGCAAATAGTATTCCAATTTCTAGTTGTGGAGACACTTTATTAGTTTGTCAGATTCTTGAAAACACAGTTCAGCATTGTTTTATTTTAATACTAACAAAATATACCTGTAAATTTTTTGTAAATTACCTTCTTAGATATTTTTATTTCATAGTTACATTTTTATATAAATATATATGTATATATATTTTTATATTTTAAAAATCATTAAATTCTGTATGTAACAAATGCTGCATTGTAATTAATTTCAAGATTCTTATGTGGTAGCATTTAAAATTATTATGTAAGATCTTTGAAATAGTTTCCTTCCTGGTTTAACCTGTTTATATCACTCACACTCACACACACACACACACAACTGTTCTATCGTTTCTAGATTTTGTTTTCACTTTTAAGAAATGGTTCCTCCTGAGGTGTTTTGTCTATACTGAAATGTATTTCTTGATTAGTAAGGGAAGAAATTGTAGTAGTGATGTGCAGAGGGTCACCACAGCAGCTGCTGATGGTCGGGAGAGGGAAGAAGAGATATGGTGTTGGGGCATTTTCAGCATTAGGAGTTGTCCTAGGTGGTGCTGCAGGGATAGATGCTGGACATTTTGTGTCCTGTCATGGCCAACTGGGTGGACTGGGGGAGAGTGTGGACTACAATGTGGACCACTGTCCATGTGCTACAGTGGTTCTCCAGAATGTATTTGCTGGGTGCAGTGGAAGTGCCACACAGATGGAAGAGTTTGTTGATGTGGGAAGGGTGGCATGGGTGGGGTGGGGGGTATCTGGGGACCTCAAATTTTTAGAATATAACATTTAAAAGAAAATAAATAAATAAATAAATAAATAAAAATAACCAAAAAAACAAAATGTACATCTTTCCATCAAAGGGCAAAAATAATCCAAAAAACATTTTGAAACTATTTCATAATTTTATCACTAGACACGTGTCATTAGTTGGCAATGTATGGTAAATATCAACTCTCACTTTCTGGATTGCCATTTCAACTCTTAAATGTATCTTTCCAATGACGTTACTTTTGAGTGTACATTTAGTTCAGTACAACTATATTCTCCCTTACTGATTGTGAATCGTGTGTTCTGTTGTGTTCTGCAATTGATTTTGGATAGAATATGAGTAGGCATCAAGTTTTAGTATTTCAATTAAGGTACACAAATGACATAGCAGACTGCATTGAACATATTTTTCTCCCACTTTGCTTTTAGGCCATATTTGTCACAGTCAAGTAAATAAATACATATACTTCTTGAGCTTTTGCTGTCCTTCTCAATTCAGGTCTTTGCTCTTCTCCATAATGTCTTAAAAATATCTTTATAATAATTCATGTTTTCTGGTACAGTTAGTGTTACAATTTTACCCTTTAAAAAAAAACATTTTTGAATGTGTATTGAAATCTTTTGGGCTCAAAATTTTCCCTGTGGGAATGTTCATGATTCTGATTTTAAATTGTGAATGGAATTCTGAATTCAGTTTCCTACTTCATCTTCTGCCAGATTTGGTAATGTTTTACTAACAATGAGTTTATTTCATTGAGATTTCTGAATCTATTCACACCACTTTTGAAATACCATTTTATCTGTTGAAAAATATTTATTTCTTATTTATGATGTTGACATTTATGCCTCTCTCTTTGTATTCCTTGATCAGGCATAACATACCTTTATCAAGTTTATTAATCTTTTCAGTGAATCTATTTTTGCTTCCATTCATCCTGTCTATTCTTTCTCCCATTTCACTAATTTGAGTTTTCCTTTTCCTTATATTTATTTCCTTTGAGTTTAGTTTTCTATCAATGTGGAAAAATTCTTGTGATTTGGCAATTACTTTGCTTTGCTTCTTTGTATCTAAATCATGCATTGTAAGTTAAAAATGTTCCTTCAACTTTTATTTTTGGCAACCAACATATTTTGATAAATAATACTTAAAAATAACTTCCAACATATTTTCTGAATTCCTTTTTGAATTCATCTCTGAACTATGTGATATTTATGATAATACATTTTAATGTCCAAACATGTTGGGACTTTCAGTTTGCTCACTCATTATTATTAATTTCCATTTAACCATATTTTGAACAGAATCTAACCTGCCTGTGGTTGTGACACTTTTTATTTTGTTAATAATTATTATTTTCTAATAATTATTTTAAGTTCCATGTATTTTTAAAAATCCATTGATGCTTGAAAAAGATTTCTTGTTCAAATCTTCTCTATAATTTTAGATTAATTTCAGGTTAATCAGTGAATTGATTAAAGTAAAAAACATGAAAAATACCATGCAAAAATAACAAGAAAAACACAACAAAGCTACTAGACCTAATAGACAAATTGAGAGGAAGCAAGATTCATTCTTATCACTTTTATACAGTAGTAATGAGCTGTCTGAGTAGTAAGGCAGACAAAAAATTTCCTTTACAATAGTCACTAAAAGAATCAAATATTTAGTAATAAAGTTAACCGGGGACATAAAGGACCTATATTCAGAAAACTACAAAATGTATCAGAAACCAAAAACCAAGTAAATGGAAGCACATTCCATGTTCATGTATTGGAAGTCTACATGTGTTAGGATGTCAGTTCTACCTAAATTGATTTACAGAACAATGCATTTATTAAAATGAATTGTTTGCATATGTTTGCATCAATTTGTAGATACCATTCCACTCCACTGATTTAAATGACTAAACTTACGTCATGGCATTATGTTGATTACTAAAGTATTAAGTGTGGAAAAGAGATTGTGTTAACTTCAACTTATTTATTTTTAAAAAATTGTGTTGAGCATATTGGTCATTTTAATTTTTACATATAGTTTGAAAATATCTTGTCAATTCCCCCAAAAATGCCTCCTGGGATTTTCATTGAGATTGTGTTTAATTATATAAATCCTTTTTGAGGTGAATGAGCATTTTGAAAACAATAATTTGATTCATGAATTTTTAGGTCTTCATTTATTTAGATATTCTTTCATTTAATTAGCAATGTTAATAATGTTTATTGTATTGCTATTAAAAGTTTTTGTTAATTTTTTCCTAATGTTTTATGTTTATGCAAATATGAATGCATTTTTAAAATTCCATCTTTCAAAAGCTTGTTGCTAATCTGTACAAATGTCATTGTTTTCTGTGTATTAACTTTCTATTCTGCATCCAGTTTTAATGTACATATTTCCTCAGTGGTTTTAGGTGATACTCCTAATGATTTTATAGTAAGACCAGTGGTTTTCTTCTGGGGGTTATTTTCTCACCCAGGAGATATTTGGTAATGTTTGGAGATATTTCTGATTCTCACCACTTGGAGAATGCTCCTGGCATTTAATGGCGAGGGAGTAAATATATTACCAAAGAGATTACATGGCATAGGGAAGCTACACAGACCAAACTTTTTCTGGACTGAATGTAGTGTGGACGTTGAGAAACTCTGATATAAATAAACATATTGGCTGCAAATAGATAATGTTATCTCTTTATTTCCAGTCTCTGTCTCTTTTATGTGTGTGTATGTGTTTGTTTTTACTCGTGTTCCCTTTAGGGCTCCCAGTGCAATAGTGAATAGAAAAGGGATGCCAGCTTTATGTCCTTAGCATCTTTCCAGAGTTTGAAAAATTATTGAGAACCTCAAGTAAGTGTTCTTTATGTTTGCTTTATCTATTGATGGTCACTGTAATGTACATTAAAACTGAGAAAATGTATCTTACATTATTTAGTAAGTGAATAAATCTAAGAAATGTTTATTGTGGTCAATGCATTGAATATTGCATAGTTATTTTCAATTTTGTCTTTGAAACTTTCTCTAATTCCTTCTATTGAGTAATAAAAGTATATTATGCAGAGGTATAATAAACTACTGAAGTTAATTTAAATTCTAGTAAACTAATTTGTACTGAGCCCACTTCCCCCAAAAATAATTTAAATCGCCTAGTCTTATTTTATGAAGACTTTTCCTGTTTGTGGTCAGATTGTAATGAGCCATTAAAAAAAAATGAAAAAAAAAAACAAGAAGGAATCAAGTACACACATCCACACACAAAAACACATTTTTTGAGCAAAAATTAAATTAAAATAAAGTAAATCCACACAGATCTGGAAGTTGTGTGGTTTTTTTTCTTCCTTTTTTCTATCTTAAAAGCACAGCAATTACACAAAGTGAAGTTTGTCAGGCATCAGGGCCAAGCTTAGCATCCTTTTGCTGTTTTCAACAGACTTCATTGAGAATGCCAGCTGCATTTCCCATGTTGGCTTTGACAGCTGTCATTTGGAGAAAGCAATCTCTTACTATCTAGTCTTGATTTCTGACTTAGGATTAATGGCAATCAGGGAATTCCTTGTTCACCATGATTTCATTCAATTCAGAATTTTTATTAGAATAGTTCCCTTTAAACCTTTCCACTTCTACTACACTGAGGATTTCTTTAAAAGATTGTCAGAACAAAGCTAGGAAGGATAATATTTATGTATTTGCCAATTTAGTGTGTGATATCATGACTTTGAATATAACATATTTTAATAAAAGTGGAAACAGTATAGCATAACAATTCCACATTCCTGTTCCATGTATCAGTTATACATGGAAGATGATATTGTATTTCGTATGTTCCTGAACTCGGCAGATGCTATTGATATAGGCATGATAGGTGAACATGAACTTTTGAAAGTTGGATAGTTTTAAAAATGACATATTCCCAATCTGTCTATTGAATTAACAAGTTTTTCTTCTCTATGCACTATTCCAAATGTAATTTGGGCACAATCAATTCTATGTAGCTTAACAGTCAAAGGTCATCTTAAACAGTGGTCTCTTTGAGAAAATTCAAAGTTTAAATCTAGGTGTCTGAAGAGTTCATATGTGCTTTAGTTTCCTGGCTGCTAAAAAGAAATACCATACAATGGGAATTTATTGGCTCACAGTTCTGTGGCTAGGAGAAGTCCAAAATCGAGGGGCCATCATGACAGTGCTCCCTGCCAGAACATCGTGGTGTACCTGGGCTGGATGCCTGAGATCCTTGGTCCTTGGCTTTTCTTTCCCAGAGCAATGCACATGGCTGCCTCTTCTCCTTTCTCTTCCAGGTCCCATTGATTTCCAGCTTCTGGCTTCTTTCCCGAGCTCTCTCTTTCTCTGTGGACTTTCCTGTAAGGCCTTCAGTAATAAGATTAGGACCCATCCTAATTCATTCGGGCCACACCTCAACTGAAATAACCACATCAGGAGTTCCTTTTTACAAGGGTTCACACTGCCAGGAATGGATTAAATTTAAGAACTTGTTTTTCTGGGTTACAGAGCTCCAATTCACCACAACAGAGTTAACTCAACTTAAATTTCAAACTTATGGAACGTATACTTAAAAAATAATCTCAATGTATTTTTTTTCATTTAAAAAATTATTGGAGTATAGCAATCACACATAAACATACATAAACAATAAGTTTATAGTAATAGTTGTGAACTTACAAAAGAAACATACACACCATCATACAAGACTCTCATAACTCGCCCTACCAACAATGCCTTGCATTGTTGTTAAACATTCTGATTAAAACCATTGTCAAAATATTATTACTAACGAAAGTATTTTCCCCCAACCCCCGTATTATTGTTATCTTTGAATCATTTCTATATGAAAATACATAAGCAATAAGTGTATAGCAAAAGTTGTGGACTTACAAAGCAAACATTCATAACATTATACAGGGGTCACATACCTCATTCCTTCATCAACACCTTGCACTTTCATGAGACATTTGTTACATATTATGAAAGAATATTGTCAACATCTTACTAATTATCATCCTTTTCTCACATTTGGTGTATTTCCCCCCAAACCACCATATTGTTATTTTTTAAATATAATTTTTATGACCAAGTTGTAAACTTATAAAACAATCATGCACATGTGCAGAATTTCCAAACAACATCCATCTATCAACACACCACACTGTGGTGAATATTTTTTACAGATAAAATGATATCATCTGATTATTACCATATGCATTGTGAGGCCAAACTGAATAAGGGCAATCCCTAATTCACTACAAATGTGTGGCTTAACTTGATCATAGTAACATAGATGTAATAAAATTTGCCATTTTAAAGTATGCAATACAGTGGCATTAGTTACGTGTACAATGTGCTAACATCACCGCCATCCATTACCACAGCTTTTTCATTACCCAAAACAGAAAAGACCCGTTAAGCATTAAGTCCCCATTCTTCTCAGCCATAGATCCTGGCAACCACTAATCTACTTTCTGTTTCTGAATTTGCTTGTTCTAGACACCTCACATTAGTAGAATCATGCAGTATTTGTCCTTTTGTGTCTGGCTAATTCTACTCAACATGATGTCTTCCCTATTCATCCATGTTGTAGCAAGTGTTAGGACTTTATTCCTTTTTAGGACTGAGTAATAATATTCTGTTATAAATATACCACATTTTATTTATCCATTTTCCATTGGGGAACATGAGGGTTTTTTCCCTTTGTTTTAAATATTGTGCATAGTGCTGCCCTAAGCATTGGTGTACATGTATCTGAGTCCCAGCTTTCAGTTATTTCAGAATATACCTAGAATGGAATTTCCAAGTCATGTTTTGAAGACTCATCAAACTGGTTTCCACAGCAGCTGCACAGGGCTGAATTTTTATTTTTTTAGTGAGAATGGGGAAACAGGTGCTCTTTTATGTTGCTAATGTAAATTACTAGTACACTGTTTGCAGGGCATTTTTGTGATATTGATTGAAATCTATTGAAATTTAGAGTGTACATATTCTTTGTATTAGTTCCATTCACTTCTACAAATATTTTCTACACATAGACTATGAATATTTTCTGCATGTAGACTTAGTTCCATTCATTTCTGTGAATATTTTCTTTACATAGCTGGCAAAGGTTCCGATATTCAAGGATATTCATTGAGTCATGTAATACAAAGGATCAGAAACATTTAGGGGCGACAATATTTTTCTAAAAATGTTACTTATTCATTTTTCCTTTATTTTTTAAATGTTACATTCAAAAAATATGAGGTCCCCATAAACCCCCCATTCCACTTACCCCACTCCTCCCACTTTAACAACCTCTTTCATCATCATGGTACATTCATTGCATTTGGTGAATACATTTTGGAGCACTGCTGCACCACATGGATAGTGGTTTACATTGTAGTTTACACTCTCCCCCAGTCCACCCAGTTTGCATGGCAAGATATACAGTGTCCAGGATCTGTCCCTGCAGTACCACCCAGGAAACTCCAAGTCCTGAAAATGCCCCCACATCATATCTCTTCTTCCCTCTCCCTACCTTCAGCAGCTACCATCGTCACTTTCTCCACATGAATGATACAATTTCTTGGAAGAGGCTTTAAATTATATAAATGCTACATCAAAAATATAGGGGGATTCCCATATATCCATCCCCACCACTCCCTCACTTTTCCCCCCTAATATCTTTTGTTATTGTAGTGTACTTGTTACAATTGATGAACACATATTGAAGCATTGTACTAGCCATGGTGTGTAGTTTTCATTATAGTTTATACTTTTCACTGCCCAATATTATAGGTTTTGACAGAATGTATAATGATCTGTATCTGTCATTGCCATGTGATGCAGGACAATTCCATTGTCCCAGAAATATCCATGTTGCACCAATTCTTCCTTCTCCTTCCCCTCAGAAACTGTGGTGGCCCCTGCTTTTATGTCAATGTTACAGCACTTCCATTGCTTGAAAAGTAGTGTTTACATTAGGCCATAACTGCTTTTCCCCCTGATGTTTGTTCATTCCTAAATCTTGAGGATATTGGGATGGTGATGGCCACTCTGTTTCTGATTGAGAGGGAGCTTAAATCCATGGGGTAGATGGGATGGAGCAGCCTTGCTTGCCATTGTAGATACTCTGTGTTTATTGGGAATGGATGTTGCCCATCATCATCCTTTTGTTAGTTGACCTGGGCAAGTCCAGTGAACTGGAGAGTAGATTTTGTAACTCTGCTGAGATTCAGGGCTCCATCGACTTTTGAAGAGACCAAAGATTGAAGTACCTGGGATATATACTTAATGAATATAGTGCTAAACATGGGTTCAACTAAAAAGGGCAGAAGAGTCATGTGTAGGGAAACATATATTCCAAGGTAAGGTGCACTGACAGGTGCCAAATTGCTGAGATTGTCTGTCTGCCTTGCCTATTGTGTCTAGATGTTTCTAGAGCCCACAAGAACCCCCTTGCTTGAGGCATTGTTTACTGTGGCAGTCAGAGCCTCCAGAGATGACCACACCTGTTTTTAAAAAGTAAGGAGTTTTCTACAACTGCAAGCAGGAGAATTGCATCCATCACCCGTGTGGAATCTAAGCCCCCTCTTGATATAGAGGGGAAGTGGACATAACCATCCCAGGGTCCACAGGCTGGAGGAATAGAGTATGGACTGGGGTGGACTTACTGATATTGTACTATGGAACTATTGTGATTAGTAATGGAAGAAATTGTAGCACTGATGTGGAGAAAGTGGCCATGGTAGCTGCTGAGGGTAGGGAGAAGGAATAAGAGCTATGATGTGGGGCATTTTCAGGACTTGGAGTTGTCCTGGGTGGTACTGAAGGGACAGATACTGGACATTGTATGTCTTCCTATGTCCCACTGCGTGGACTGGGAGAAAGTGTTAACTACAATGTAAACCATTATCCATGTGGTGCAGCAGA